>NC_141684.1:15082500-19882500 GCF_028749965.1 Puma concolor
AAAGACAGCAATAGTCATTTTTAGCTCCCCCACTTATTACCTCTGAGAACTTAGCTTCATCAACTGTTAAATGGGAGCAACCATTCTAAATCTCACAGAGTTTACATAAAGATGCATCATATGTGTATAATAGGATAGCCATGCTATAACGGATATCCATTTCCTGAGACTGCTCTTCCACGGCTTTGACTACGAACTAAGAAAATGACTTTAATTTAGTGCTGTTTTTCCACACGACTACTCCAAGAACTTGAAATTTATTTCAGCAATCTTTGTTTATTCAACAAAAATGTATTAGCTACCATTATCTGTCAGGAAGGCACTGAGCCTAGGATTGAGACTGAAATACACAAAATCCAGTCTTTCTCGCAATTTATATCCTAAATGAGACAAATAATCCTCAAAAATAATCACACCATTGGATGTATAATTACAGTACTGGCAGGAGCTGTGGGTGAGAGGAAAGGTACCAGGAGGGCCTATGAAAAAGAGCTGACCCAGCCTGGAGGGAGCAAGAAAGATTTCTCCAAGAAAGGGCCTCTTGAAATGAGATCAGAAGGATGAGTAGGAGTTAAGTAGACAGAGTGTGTTGTGGGAGGGTGATCAGAAAGCAAAGAGATCAGCAGGAGGAAAGCCCTATGAGGGTATAGACCATGGGGCAAAGAACTAAGGAAAGGACATGAGTCAGGAGCACAGACAGAGCTATGAGGGTGGAGGGAAGCTAATGGCCAACAGTGACCAAGCACCCCTGGAAACCAGGCACTACTCTCCTTACTCTACCTGAATTATCTCCTCAATCCCCATAGCAGCCCTACAAGGTAAGCTGGTTGCTGAAGGGAAAGTCCCATACTACCTCATGAATGTTACCAAATACTGAAGAGTAAAGGATGGAGGAGTTTGTTCATTTAGCAAATGCTGCATCTCTGGCATTCTTCTAGGCACTCGTTTATCCAGGCCAAAAAAAAAAAAAAAAAAATAGAGAAAAAGCAAAAGAGGAAAGGCCACAGGAACCATGGAAGCCTTCCAGAGGTACTAGGGCCAATAGTATAATTCCATTCTGCTAATGGAGCAAGAAGGGTTGACCAGCCAGTTGGCAAAGACAGGGCTGCATCATTATCCATTGGTAGGAATCCATGGCCATATCTCTTATCTCCCCAAAGTGAAAAATCAAAATTGATTCAAGGCATTTGCTTGCAGCTGCAAAAAGCTTCAGGGAGTGAGCCAGCCAGTTGCCTGGTTCTTCCAGCTATTCAGCAACTTTTGGAACTTCTGATGACAAGTTGGATAGGCTGTCCTCAAGTCATTAAAGCACAGAATCACCTTGTGTGTCCTACCATCTTTACTTTGGTTGCCCTGTGGTCTTACCAAAATCATACCTGTTTCCAATGCAATTCCATGCACCAGTTCAAATGAGCTATTTCTGGCCTTCTCCCACTTTCACAGGACACATGTTCTCAACTGAATCCCAGGAAAATTCTAGAAAATGTGTAAGAGAAGAGGGAAAGGTGGTCGAAACTCCAGCCCAACCTCACCCCCCATCACACGTCCCCATCAGAACCACGTATTGTTCTACAAACAGAGCCTATTCCTACTCTTCCTTTATATTGTACCCACAAAAGATTCTGCTCTATGTGTAAAGATTTTAATTGGCTCAACTGAGCCAAAGCTAGAAAAGGACCAAGCAATGTGAAACAGAGGAAGAGCATGGGCTTTGGACTTCAGCATGAACTCTTACGGCTGTCAGAGTCAGCTCACCTATCTTGAGTTCTAGCTCTGCCACATTCTAGTTTCTAGAGCAAGCTACTTAACTTTTATTTCATCTACAAAGTAGAGTAACATTCTGAATTATAGTTTTGCAAGGTTACTGTGTAGATTATATTATATATAGATATGTGTAATAGATCTAGTATACATATACTTATTTTATATATAAAAATATATAAGTACAAGAAATAGATTTCATAAATATATGAGTGTGTGTATATATATATACATACATATATATACACATATACACACACATATATTTATATGATGTAAGTATACACAATGCACTTATCACAGTGGCTGGAAATAGTTATTATTATCATTAGGTGTTCTAGCTACCTTGTTGCATAAGAAAGCATCCCAAAATTTAATGGCATAAAGCAATAGCTATTTTATTCTGCTCACAGCAGGCATGGTGCCTACACTGAGGAGCTTGCTAAAAATGGCCAGGACAGCTTCACTGAGGCTCTCTGTCTGGGGTCTCCATTCTGACAATCACCTGGATTCCTTTGTTATTCTCCCCATGGTCCTGCTGAGTCTGGAATGTCCCAGATAATTTCTTTACTCATATGTCTGGCATTTGTGCTGGAACGGTTGGAATAGCTGTGGCTGCAGGGAATCTCTCTGTCTCTCTCCATTTAGTTAACTTGGACTTCCTGAAAGCATGGTAGTATTGGGGTAGTCAACTTCTTACTTGACAGCTGGCTTCCCCAATAATGAGCATTCCAAAAGACAAGAAAGCTGCACGTCTTCTTATGAACTAGCCTCCAATGTCACACAGTATCCCTTCTGCCATATTCTGTCGGTCAAGAAAAAGTCACAGAGTCAGCCAAAATTCAAGGGCTAAGGATTATATAGAACATGAATACCATAAGGCATGATTCATTGGGCTGCCATATTTGTAGACAAGATATCAGAGTTTTCCCTCTGGCCTCTAATGATGCACATCTTCTCCACAAGCAAAATCAGCTCGCCCAAAGATGGCCGCACCAGTATCTCTCATCCCATATGGTTTTCTGCAATGCGACCTTGACATTTTCCTATCAAGAGGCAGAGTGTATTTCTCTACCTCTACCTCCTTGGATCTGACAGAGCCTGTGACAGCTTTGACCAACAGGATACGGTGGAAATGATGTTGTATGATGTGTAGCCCTAACTGGCCTGGGAGCACTTTCTTCCTGCCATCTTGGAATCTAGCCATCATACAAGAAGTGTGCCTACCTTGAATCCACTCTGCTGTGCAAAGCACAAGCCAAGGCCCTGGAGGATAAGATGTGATGCAGGAAGAGAAAAAGGCCACAGAACACCAAAGCACCAGGCAGGTTGGAAAAAAGGCATCTTGGACATCAAGCCCAGTTCATCCTTCAGACAGCTTCAGCCCCATCTGCTATCCGACTGCAACCATCTGGAGACCCCAAGTAAGAACCTCCCAGCTGAGCCCAATCAACTTCCAGAACTCTGACATAATAATAAATTGCTGTTTTAGTACCTAAGTTCCAGGGTGGTTTGTTAGTAAGAGATAATTAACAATCACACACCAGCTGTGTGATATTGGGCAAGCCACTTAATCTATCTGAGCCTCAGTTTCCCCAGGTGTCAGAGTGGAGACACAAGACAAATACTTACTCCTTTCCTATCTTTAATCACAGCTGAGGCCAAGACTTTGTATTTGTTGGCTATTCTCATGCCGCATTTTTAAAATTTTTTTTTTCAACGTTTATTTATTTTTGGGACAGAGAGAGACAGAGCATGAACGGGGGAGGAGCAGAGAGAGAGGGAGACACAGAATCGGAAACAGGCTCCAGGCTCTGAGCCATCAGCCCAGAGCCCGACGCGGGGCTCGAACTCCCGGACTGCGAGATCGTGACCTGGCTGAAGTCGGACGCTCAACCGACTGCGCCACCCAGGCGCCCCTCTCATGCCGCATGTTTAGAGGGAGGATGTGCTTCCTCTTGATTCAACAGGGAAATAAAGCAGAGGCATGTAATATTGGTGCACAAAATGTTTCTCACGTCTTCTTTACTGACATCAGCCTGAGTATCTCTTGCACTGCCACTTCTGGGTAAAGATGAAAGGCCGGCTTCCCAATGTCCAGTTTGCCTCTGTCACCCAAATGGGTATCTCAGAAGGAAAGACACTTTGCGCTCAGAACCCTTCCCTGGGATACAGAGCCTTTCACACCTCTGGCCTTCGCATATTTGTCTACTTTCAAAAAAGGGTAACTTCTTCCAAGATATTCTTACTGCAAATACCAAAAGGCAAACGACAGACTGTTTTGAAAGTCCAAACCCTATGCGCTCCTAGGACTGTGACCATTACAGGCACTTAGTCAAGGAATATTACATGGATGCAGAAAAGGATGGCTCGTCTCAATTGGATTAGAAACCGCATTTCAAAACCTCTATTTCTCAAAGAATGTTCATGGAAGCATCACATCACGGTCACCAGGGTGCTTGTTAAAAATGAAGATTCCAGACACAGTGAATCAGAATATCTCACGGTGGAGGCTGGGAATTTGTATTTTTAACAAGCACCCACAGTGATTAGTAACAGCACTAAAACTCAAGAACCACACTCTAAATTCCCATGTTTCTTTCCAAGTTTGATTTGGGGACTATTAACTGGATAAGACTGGGAACAAAGAGACCCAAGCAGGATTTAGAAATTCTGGTGCTTTGCATACCTTTCACAGAATTAATCATGTCTATGGGTTTCTTCTGCACTTAAGACTATAAACACTGCAGATGGTTCACTGTTCTTTAAATCTGTTTTTGCTTAATCTGTCTAAATGTAAAACAAAAATGAGAATACCTTATCATAATCTCCAAGGCTTCAGTAAAAGTGTTTATTTAAAGGCACGAGGAGGATTTAAAGGCAATGAGTGATTACTTCTTTCCCAGGTAAATCAGCATGAGAACTTTTTTGACTTCACCAGATTCTCTAAGTGTAGGAGCAAAGGATTTGGAGGACGACCTTAAGCAAATCAATTAACTTTTCTGTGCCCCGCTGTCCTCACTTGCTAAGAGAATTTCTGTGAGGATTACATAGGGTCACCATATTGCACAACTCATATGGTGTATGTGCAGCGCACAACTTGTACATCTGTATGTAGATGTCCTATCAGTGAGTAAACCAAGGTGTGTGAAGGCTTGCCACATACTGTAGGGAAAGTAAGGGATTCTTACATGAGGTTGTGATGCAAAGAAAAAAGAAAGCCTTATTTGGATCTGTAAAAGAGGAACCTGAGAAAGAGATGATATAGAAATAAAATTGTTTGACTGGGCGTATTGTCCACTTCAGTAAGACAGTTGATCAGCCCAAAAACATACATGCGTGCACATGCAGACATCCACAAACAAAAAACAGATTGTAGAGGGCACATTAGGTTCCCTACCCATAGTTTGAAAACATCCCCTTTTCTTCTGGAAAATTCCTTATTTCTATTTTGGACAGACATACTGCTCTCCCAATCTCTGGATATGTGGTCTGGGTAGGACTCCATATTCAGCTACAAGGATGGGAAACATAACCCATGCTCTAGCCAACCAGCACTCCACCTTTCGCTGGGGAGAAGGGCAGGAGTGCAGGACCCAACCTGGACTGGTCAGTGTCAGTCTCAGGACCAGTTACAAGTGCTTCTGGGAAAGGCTCACACTTGCCTGTGCTGTACTTGAACTGAGACGGGATGAGGCCAAGCCTGTTGCTGCCACAGGATACTAGGAAGAGTGAGGTGAGGGCTGCTCGGGGATGAGGGGAACAATTTGGAGTTTGAGGTCTGGATCCTACCTTGCCTGAGGCAAGCTTTTCAGCTTTGCAAATCTGCGTATTCCCCTTGATGTTTCTGCTGAAGCCAGTCTGCAGTGTCGTGCCATCGCTTGTAACACCGGGAAATGAATACAATGCACAACAAGAAGGCCCATTCTTTGACTAATTCATAACAGGGTTACTTTATCTGCTGTTTGCCTGTCTGCTAGCATTTATGGCATTGATACATCAAGTTTATGCTGAATACATAATTATCCAACCCAAGACATTTTTGAGAGTGAAAGGGGTATTGTTACTATTTATTATTATTGTTATTATTATTACTACTACTTAGGTCAGGACAAAAGTAAACCACGCTACATGATCATCATTTTAATCAAATGGCCTGGCTGTTGAAAATCTGAAGACACCACCAGAGTCCGTGTGTTTTTAAGTGGTTTGCTTTCCAGGGCTCACATCGTATTCCTGACACCTAGAACAATGTCCAGCACAACACTGATATTCAATATTTACCTAATGAATAAAGCATTTCAAAAACATTTCAGGGTGGGGGCGCCTGGGTGGTGCAGTCGGTTAAGCGGCCGACTTCAGCCAGGTCACGATCTCGCGGTCCGTGAGTTCGAGCCCCGCGTCAGGCTCTGGGCTGATGGCTCAGAGTCTGGAGCCTGTTTCCGATTCTGTGTCTCCCTCTCTCTCTGCCCCTTCCCCGTTCATGCTCTGTCTCTCTCTGTCCCAAAAATAAATAAACGTTGAAAAAAAAAAAAAACATTTCAGGGTGTCCATTCATGTATTTCTTCAACAAATACTTGAGTATATTTTATATGCCAGTCATTGTTCTTAGGCACTGAAGGGACAAACGTGAGCAACATGGATAAGATCCCTGCCCTCCTGGAGTTGCCATTCCTGGGGAGAGGGACAAGACGATAAACAAGTGAGCAGACAAGGGTTTCTGGTTAGGGTGCATGCACACAGGGTGACATCCAGGGAAAGAGACCATTTTGGGTAGTATGATCAGGAAATATCTCTCCAGAAAGTTGACTTCTGAACTGGAATGAAGGCAACCAGGCAAAGAGCAAGAGGGGCTCCTACAGCAAAGTTCTCTACCTGCTACTCTGCTCAGCTCTGCAGCTCACAGCATGACCCGCACCGCACAGTCACACATGCTCAGGACTCCGAGAGCCACAGTGCACCAACCTTGAGGAGGTGCGCCACTGGTTGAGGAGAGAAAGCACAGACCCAGGCACAGGAGTGAATGCTATAAGAACCTCAGACTGGGGGGAGCACCTGGGTGGCTCATCAGTTAAGCATCCAACGTCCACTCAGGTCAGGATCTTATGGTTTGTGAGTTCGAGCCCTGCATCAGTCTCCGTGCTAACAGTGTGGAACCTGCTTGGGGTTCTCTCTCTCTCTCTGCCCCTCCCCCACTTGTGTACTTGCTCTCTCTGTCGCCCAAAATAATAAATAAACTTAAAAAAAAAGGGACCTCAGAATGGGAGAGGTGAGTGCATCTTGGGTTTGAGGGTGGGCATAGGGCGGCGCTTCACGGAGGAGGCAGTAAGATTTGGAACTGGGGTGTAGAGCAGTGATTCCAGGCTCTGGGATCCGGCTGTGGGTTTGAATCCTGTCTCTCCGCATATAAGCTTTGTGACCTTGAGCAGATAATCTTTGTGAGACCCACTGTCTCATCTGTAAGACTGGGGTGATAATAATAGTATCCTAACATGTACTTAGGGTTCAGCACAGCATCTGAGAAACCGGAAGTGTTCAGTAAATATTAGCTATTATTGTTAAATAGTGAGGAGAGACGGTAACTATTTAAATATGTTCCAGAATACAAAAGGAAACAAGATGCTGGCCTTTCTGCTCAGGAATCTCTTTGTGTGCTCAGAGCCATGGGAGTTCTCAAACATGCTTGGATGGAATGCCAGGTGTCTGAAGACTTGAGGGAGGTGCTCCGCCATGAAACCAAATGATGGCAATTTTTTTTTTCCAATTATCCAAGAAAAAACTCATTTGAGATCACATTTTTTGTCCAATTTCAAGTTTTCTTCCCAGATAGATTTTTCTTAAACTTTGGACATCTGCTACCTAAAGTACTGGCAGATGACAAAACGAATGAACAAGCAGCAGAGAAATATTACCAGAAAAACTCAGGAACAGCCGATCGTGTTTAGACCAACATCTTGTTCTTTTAGTGGATATGGGTACTCAGGTTGTGGTTTTTAAATCAGATGCAGACTGTCAGACTGGAAGTAAAACTGTCCCTACTGCATATCCCAGAATTAAATATATCATCGCTTCACGGCATTCTTCAAAAAGAGGTACGCAGCACATTCCAGGTACTCTATCGCCTAAATAAACTCAAGAATCACTCTAGAAAAGTTCAAATCCCTTGCTTGACAGAAAGTCTCTAATTCATCCATCCACTCCTCTATGAGCTGAAAAGTGGAATTTGGTACAAGAGTGGCAAAAAAAAAAAAAAAAAAAAAAAAAAGTACGAGAAAGGGACTAGGAGACTGTTACCTCCTTGAAGAAGAAAATGAAACCCAGGAGATGGTTGATGATTTTCCCAAGGTCACTCAGGAAGTTGACAAAGGAGCCAGAAGTGAGAATGACATCTCAGGGAGTAATAGTTCATACAAGTCTCTGTTGTGTGCATAGAAATCACTGAGTTTCCCAGGGGCAATGATAATGAACCGTGTGATTTAAGAACTCTAACTGCAACATATCTTGAGGTTTCTAGTCCCAGAGGCACAATAACTAAAAGGATCTCAAAGCAGCAGGCAGAAGGTGTCTGGTCCTTTTAATGGATGATGTCCCAGATGGCACGGATTCCCCCCATAGCACTCTGCATATCCGTCCAGGCCACTCTGGCTTTGATTACAATGGAGAATCTTCTCTATCAGTTATGCCTGGTGTCCAGCTTAAATGCTAATCATTCCATGAAGTCTGGGTGGAATCTCTTCCTACCCCAAATAGCTTTCTTTAGCGATGGCTTTTACCTGTTTTCCAGTAAGATCCACATGAGAGATACCTTGATATGCTTGCATATGCACTTTATTGCTGCCATAACACATTACCACAAATTTAATGGCTTAAAACAGAACAAATTTATTATCTTACAGTCCTGGAGGTCAGACAAGGGTTTCGCTGGGTTAAAATTAAGGTGTTGGCGAGACTGTTTCTTTCTGAGGTGGCAGGCAGGGAAAGAAGGTGGCAGGCATAGAAAAGCCATTTCCAAGCCATACAGAGAAAGACAGATACCATATGGTTTCACTCTTATGTGGATCCTGAGAAACTTAACAGGAACCCATGGGGGAGGGGAAGGAAAAAAAAAAAAAAGAGGTTAGAGTGGGAGAGAGCCAAAGCATAAGAGACAGTTAAAAACTGAGAACAAACTGAGGGTTGATGGGGGGTGGGAGGGAGGGGAGGGTGGGTGATGGGTAGTGAGGAGGGCACCTTTTGGGATGAGCACTGGGTGTTGTATGAAAACCAATTTGACAATAAATTTCATATATTAAAAAAAAAAAATAAAAGAAAAGCCATTTCCTTGGCTTTTCTATCTTCTATAGGCTCTGCCCACATTCCTTGTGTACGGATCCCTTCCTCCATCTTCAAAGCCAGTGACATAGCCTCTCTCTGACCCCGCTTCCATCATTATATCTCCTCTTCTGATCACAGCCAGAAAATGGTCCCTGCTTTTAAGGAGTCATGTGATTTTACTAGACCCACCCAGATAATCCAGGATAATCTCTCATTCTCAATGACCTTAATTTAATCACACTTGCAGCATCCCTCTTCCATGTAAGGTAACGTACTCACTGGCTCTGAGAATCGGGATGTGAATCTGGCTAAGGAGCCATTATTCAACCTACCACAGTCCACCTTTGGCCCAAAAGATTCATGTTTGTCTCACACACAAAACACATTCTCTCCATCCCAAATTCCCCAAAAGCTTCATCCCCTGACAGGATCCCTCAAAGTTCAAAACCTTGTGTAAATCAAATCAGTTCAAAGGACCCAAATCTCAGTATCTAAATCATCTAAATTACATAAGGGGAAGGCTCTGGGTATAATCCATCCTGGGACACAATTCATCTCTGTCTGTGGGCCTGTGAAACTCACGAGATAAGTTGTCTGCCCCCAAATGCAATGCTGGGAAAGACATAAAATGACAGTTATAGATATCCCTGTTCAAAAAGGGAAGAAAATGAAAGGAAAAAAAAAAAAGAGTCAAGCCACTTTAAAATCCATCCAGGAAAATTTTATTAGGTTTCAAGGCCTAATAATCAATCCTCTGAGGATTGTGCCTCTTCCCTCCGGGTCCACTGTTCTACCCCTCTGGGGTTGAGCCTCCATCCGAGTTATCCTTACTTTTTCATAAAAGATGGCATTTGCTTGCAACTGAGTAGTTTTATCAGCTTGTTTCTTGCCAGTACAATGTTGAAGGCAAAGAGCCTTTTTTCATTTAGTAATCTCTTTCAGCCCAAGCTGATAGCACAGAATTCTCAAGAACTCTGTAAGTCTCCTGTGTATGTCATGGGGATTCACATGCAAGTCCCATCTGTTCTTAGGTCCTCTGAATCCTACTCAAGTTTCCTCCCCCTTCTATCTCAATAGAAACAGAGTCAGCCCAGGGATGGGGCTCAAGGTGCCCTCAGAAATATCTACCATTGCCCAACACTCTTGCTTTCCTTTGGGATGTGTGTAATGGTGAGGGGAAAAAATACTCTTAAACTGTCTTCCATTCATAACATGCTGTTATTGTATGGTATAAAAATCTATGCTCTATGAGTCCCTGGGACTCTGACTTTTGACATTCAAAGCCATGGTTTTAGCCTAGAAGACTCCAAAAAAGCATGGTTCCTACAACTAAAAACCTTGGTTATGAGTGTTTAAAAGTCCATTCGTCTACTTCCCCGAGTAGTCAATGCATGTAGAGAGCTCTCACTGACTCCCGCATATGGAAGAATGAGACTGGGCAAAGAGAGTCTTATATCTGTTAATAATCAGATTATATACTGAAATATGTCATGGGGTCCAATTCTCTTGGTAATTCTCAAGGTGGGGATTAGCATCCCCATGTACCACTGAAGAAACAGATACACAAAACATGAACAACTTGCTCAATTACACCACTCAATGAAGTGTTTAAGCGCATATTCAAACTTCAAACTTCAAAGTGTAACTGAGGCAAGCAATTCTTACAAATTCTTACAAATACAAATAATCCCGCCCACCCTCAGTTTCCACATTTGTCCCAGGACGATACAGTTCATAACCCCTCATCCACAATTCCAGAAGTGTTGTTGGTATTGTCGTTTGCAAGTTTGGTACCAAAATAAGACCTGAACTGACATCTGATGCCAGTTTTGTCTCAGTGTTTCTACCGATCACGTGCTTCTGCTGCTAGTTGTTATTTTTGTTAAATTGAGGGAAGAAGGGGTTGTGGCTTTTAATTATACTCTGAAAAAAAAGAATAATAATAAAGGTAAAAATATCCCAATGAATAACAGGAGAAGAGAAAGAGGTGATATGTTTATCAATAGCAAGGCAAGGGGAGCTGCTATGATATGTCTCTGAGGCCACTTACAGAATACAAAGTGGGAACCACCACCATATACAATTTAGTGAAATTGAAAGACAATTTGTTGGTGTTTTACAGTGCCTATGACAACCAAGAACTACAGAAAAATGAGAGGAACCTTGTCTTGAGGAAAATATAAAGATCAGGACTTGGGACTTATTAGATTTGAAAACAGTGAAGTGAACATATACCACTGACTTGCTTGCTGATCATGAAACCAGCCAGGCCATTCCACGAAGTAAACACGGAAGGTAAGTGTGAATATTCAGAAAGTTGGCTGCAGAAACTTCAAAAGTGTCAGGGTGCAAAATATTTGAAAATCTGTGGTGAAAAAGCTTCTGTTGATCACGAAGCAGCTGAGAATTACATGTGTAAATTTGCCAAGATCATATCTGATGAACACCTTAATCCTTCACAAATTTGCCAACGCTAAGGAAATAGCTCTCTACTGGTACTCTTTCTAGAAAAACACAAGCAATGGCTAATGAGGAAACCCCAGCAGGTTTTGACACTGGGTCCAGGGTGACTGTTTTTAGATGTTCCAGTTCTACAGGAAAGATTAAGTGGACAGCGACGGGAAAGAGCCAACTCCCAAGATGTTTAACTGATGTGCGCAACTTATCTGTCACTACTGTGCAAACAGGAACGTGTGGGTGAGCACGTAAATACCTCCTGACTGATTCGGTACCCCTCTGCACCTATGGCTTGAGTTCATCGCGGGGAATCTGGACTAGAAAAAGCTGTAGAGTTTTATGGTTCACGGACGCTACTCCACACGTCCCTTTCCTAAACTTCTTGGAGAAAACAATATTTTCAGCATTTGATTCCTCCCTCAGTGTTACATCTGTGATACAACGTTGTTGGTCAAGACATTTTATACTCCATGGAGGGCAAGCATAGATTCCCCTCCACCTTTTGTTTTCCTTTAGCTGAATGCCTACTGCAGTGAACAAAGGCCTAGGAACCCAAGACATGTGAAAAGAGTTAAGGTTGTCATTTCTGCAGTAGGTAATGCAATACGTCAACACTGAAAAATGCTTGGCACAGGCTTTGGACTACAGGGATGTTTGAAAATGAACCCGCAGGGGCGCCTGGGTGGCTTGGTCGGTTAAGCGTCCGACTTCGGCTCAGGTCATGATCTCACGGTCCGTGGGTTCGAGCCCCGCGTCGGGCTCTGTGCTGACAGCTCAGAGCCTGGAGCCTGTTTCGGATTGTGTCTCCCTCTCTCTCTGACCCTCCCCTGTTCATGCTCTGTCTCTCTCTGTCTCAAAAATACATAAACGTTAAAAAAATTAAAAAATAAATAAATAAAAAAGAAAATGAACCTGCAGATGAAGACTTTGAAGATTTTATCAGTACTGAAAATGGGATCATGCCAAACTTCATGGATGATACTGAAACTTCATCAGATGAACATGTAAATAAACTAGAAGAAGTTGGCATAGAAGTGCTGAACACTGGCACTATGTAATGAGAAATTGTGGAAATGGTGTTGAATACAGGAAAGTATGAGCTCAGTAGTGACAACAGTGATGATGACATTGTAAACCCCACTTAAATATTTCCATTGATGACAGGTTAACAATGATCCCAGGAACAAGGTTGTAACTCAACAGAGAATGAAGAATCTCCTTCCTTCTTGCCCTATTCCTCCCCAATGAACCTAGATTTCATAAATATATGCACACACATGATGAGGTGGGATTTTTATCTTGTGGGTAATTTGCAGAATTCATTTAAGATGTGAATTATCTCTATTGACTCAACTTATTGCCACAACTTTACAAGAAATACCTGCAAAATGGCATGAGGGGGTAAGAGGTATAGGGTGAGTGCAAAAAGAACATATGGAATATTCCTAACATAAGTATCTGGGGAGGGAAATAGGACAGAAGGCAAAGGTTCTTGAGCTACACTTGCCTGAATTTGAAATCCTGGTTGAGCCATTTGCTAACTGTGTGAACTTGGCCAAGTTATTTCACTCTACAGTGAAATATTTCATAGCCAAGGTCACATTGTAAAATGAGGATAATAATAGAAACTATCTCACTTGGTTACTATAAGAGTTGATGAGTTTAAATCACTTAGGATAGCGCCTGGCACATAATAAACACTAGAGAAATGATAGCTATTATTATTATCAGCCCCTTGAGAAGGTGATATTGAGACAAGTGATTCACACATGGGAGAGACTTCAAAATATTAAAATAATGAATGAATAAATGAGTGGCCTATATTCCACTCCAGATTCTATCTTTATCCTTTTACTCAGTTATTGCCAAGTGTCAAGCCAACCCTCTGTTTTTGTGCCTACACTCATCTCAGCTCAACCAAGTCAGTGGTCATGACCATGACCACCCACCGCCCACACACACACAAAAAAAAACAGTCAACATAAAGGCATTTTAAAATGATAAGACCCACAATCAATGTAAGTGTTTGAAAATGGCCACTACCAAACATTGCTGACAGGAGTATAAATTGATGGAAGAAATGCTCTTTTCTAAACTTATCCCATAAAATAGAAACATAGGCAAGGATTTGTGTTAAAGGACATTCATTTCCTCCAAGGGTTATAGGACACAAGTCCTGCAAAAGCCTTAAGGCTACTATTTATTGATAACCTGCATATGCCAAACATGGTTAAGGATGCTCTATATTCATTTTACCATTGGTATATTGCCAAAGCTCTACCAGGGAAGTTTTATTATCTGCATTTTAAAGATAAGTAAACCAGAAAACATAGTGGTTTCCTTGCTTTCCCACAGGCATACCCCTATAAGTGAAAGAGCACAAACTTGAATCTAGATCTATTGGATACCAAAGCCATGCTCATTCTAATGTGCCATTCTGCTCCGTGGCATGCCTTCACCTGCTAATTACTGTTTTTATCCCAAGCCCGTGGCTTCGTGATTCAATGAGACTACGACTGTCACTTTAATTTTTATAAGTGTCTTCATCACCCAGCTCTCTGGAACTTAACTCTTTCAAGAACCCTCAAGCTAAGGGCAAGTGGTTGCTGGAGCTCATTTGCCTATGTGTCAGCTACACTCTTTTCCCTTTCCTCGCTCTGCTCTGACCTGCAAACTACACTTCCTGCTCATCTTTCCCACTAGCTTCTCAGTAGTTTCACCCAACAGAAAATATGGGCAAGAAATCTGGAGGTCAGAGAAGGGGATAAATCAGATCTCACAGCTGACTACCTGGCATGGTCCTGTTCTCCTGCCTGGCTACCAACTGATGCAGAATGGTAGAATGATAGTCGTGACATGGATAAGTTTCTGGGGCCATGCTATGGATTTTCCTGAAACTGAAGAAGTGATGACAAAGGATGATCGGTGGGATATGCAGAGTCTGGGTTTGAGTTCCTGAGCCTAGCTACTTGCTGTGACTTTGAATACATCACCTCCCCTCTCTGTGTCTCCATTTCCTCGTCTAGAAAATGGACACATTGACACTTCCAAGTCCTGTAAGGTTGAATTTCTAGCCCTGGGTCTGTAATTAACAGAGGCATCACTACACCATGCATTACTCTCATGACATCTGGGACATGGGTGAACCTTCTGCATTCACCCACAAAGCAATATATCAGGGGTGCCGTGGCCTCCTGGAGTCTCTTTCCACCCAAAGCAGAGGCATCACATCCTGCACACCCACTTCCTTCCTGCTGCCTATCCCCAGTTTCCCTCAGGGAACTAGTTTTTGAAGGGAACCACGTTGCCTGGAACTTTCTCATTTTTTTTCACTGTAAGTCATGGATCAACCATCACATGTAATATAACTTAATAACTCTTTGTGAACAGTGGGAACAAGTGATTTTGCCCTGAAGACTTTTCATTCAGAATTCAACTAATTGGTTATGATAATTAGCAGAAATGTAGCTCTCTATTGCTCACTGGAGAGCAGACTAACTAGAATATTATAGGCAGCTATTCCTACCCAATGCCACACACATGCAAGTCCAGCAGACATCTTTATTAGCATGAAGGTTCTGTCAGCTATACTAAAGCTATCATGTTTAAGGCCCTCTTCAACCTCATAGAATCTTCCTTCAAGACCCCTGGGGTGGTTCCAACAGGTGCAAAAAGGCTCAAGACACATACTTGTCCTTGAGAAGACCCCAGAAGAGTGGAGTCTCAATCCATTTTTTAAACCATGCCCTCTTTTATATAAATCTCAAACTCTCTTTTCCTTCCTAATCTGACATTTCAAATTAAATTATGAAGTGGATCAAGCCAACACTAAGATATTCTATGCTATTTTTTTCATAAAATCAAGTCAAAAAATTATATGCTCTTTCACAAGTGATCTGTGCCCATCTCCCAAGGACTATGATATGCCTCCCCCTGCATAATTCATCACTTCTGCTCATGTGTGGCTGGGAATCACTGATCTGGAAGGAAAGGACTGTATCAAATCTTTCAGTATTAAAGACAAGTGCTCCCTGCTTTCAGCTTTCACAATGTGGATGCAGAGGAACCAGGAGGCAGGGGAGATAGTCCAGGGTTTGGCGGTGGGCACACCTGCCTCCAACTTCAGGCAGCTCCACTCTTGACAACCTGCATCACCTAAGGGAAGATGCCTGATCCCTCCAACCCCAGTTTCCATGTTTCCTAAATGGAGAAAGTAGCAAACACCCACTTGACAGGTTCATTGTGAGGACTGAATGAGATGTGTGAACTGATACATGAGATAGCCAATACATCAAGACTTTTCTACATGCAGGGGCTGTGTCAAGTGCTTTACAAGCTCATCTACGCTTCACAATAAGCCTTGGAAATAGCTACTGCTATCCTATTTTAGAGAAGGGAAAACTGAGGCTTCAAAGAATTAAGTCTCTTGCCCAGAGTCTCAAATTCTCAAGTGACCAAGAAGGGACTTAATCCCAGATCTTTCAGACCCCTGAGCAGTGTTTTGAACCATTATGTTATATGCCTCCCAACATGCATATTACTTCCCTTCCCTTTGTCAGCCTACTGGCTACTTAAACTGAGATCCACTGCAATACTATCTCTTCTACAAGGACAGGTATATTAGTCGGCTTGGACTACCATAACACAGTACAACAACACAATTAAACAACAGAAGTTTATTTTCTCAAGTTCCTGAGGCAAAAAGTCTAAGATCAAGGTTCTAGCCAATTTGGTTTCTGGGGAAAGCTCTCTTCCTGGCTTGCAGACAGCCGCCTTCTTGCTCTGTCCTCACATGGCCTTTCCTTGGTGTGTGTATGGGAGGAAAGACTGAGATTTAGAGAGAGAGAGAGCACTCTGCTATATTTCCTTAATCCTACCAGACATTAAATCCTATCAGAGCCAGGCCCCACCATTATGACATCATATAACCCTAATCACTTCCTTAGAGGCCCCACTTCCAAAGACAGCCACACTGCGGGTTAGAGATTCAAAATATGAATTTGGGATGGGAGAGGGGGGACACAAATTTTTTTCTGTAACAGCAAGGATTTTGGATATATTCACCATTCTATGCCCCCAGTACTTAGACCTGTCTTGCACAGAGTAGGCACTTAGCAAATATTGGTCAAACAAATGAATGAGTTAATAAATGAATGAACACAAAATGAACTTGAATTAATATAGGACACTGATCTAAACCTTTTCACCAGCAGGAATTCATTTTATTAATTTCTTCCCATGGGCCTCATGCTTTGATAAATTTTGTCTTCCAAGCTGAGACTAGTAACAAATTGGTTTTTCCCATGTTTAATTAATCAAAGACAGATAAATTGGTAACCAGTACTTCTAATCAGCATGAAATACATAAGCACTGTAAACAGCCTGAGTTGTTTAATTCTAGCCTGAAATAGATCAAATGACCTATTGGCTTAGGTGTCCTTATTAAAAGTAAATGAATGATTAGTCCCAGGATTTCAAACTTCCAAAACAGCTTATGAACTGATAGGGATCTGGGGACCCCAGTTTGAGAAACACTTCCCTAGTAAAACCCATGTCATATAACAAAGTGGCATCTTACAGAAGGTTTGAGTTCCAATGCAAGCAATTAAGAAACATGTACATTTGGTCAAAATTATCTTTGAAAATTCATTAAATTGCCCAAATTTGAGGTTTTACATATGCAGTCTTATGCAGTAATAAATGCCTACAAATTGACAGTGTATGCAATAGCATCTAGCATATAATCAGTTTATTTGGGCCAATCATATACAAATGCCAACCAATATATGGTGGTATATAATTATGTATAATTGAATATCCAGTGTATACATTTGATTGAATTGATTTTAGATGTGTGTATGGCATAACTCATTGTAATAATTTTCATATATGCAAAATAATATACATAATAAATATTTAGGTTATAAAGAATAATTAAATAGATACCAGTATACTTTCAACCAGGTTTATGAAATAAAACATTTCCAAGAGTTTCTAATTCCTATATTGTCCCCCATACTAGCATTCCTCTGTCTATTACTCTTCCCTAGCTTAACCCTATCTTACATTTTACTTTGTTTTTCAACTTTATCACGTGTTTGCATTACTAAACAATACATTGTTTGGTTTTATTTGTATTTGAAATTTATGTAAATGGTATTACATGGTATGTATTCTTGTGTGATTTACATTATATTTTGCCAACATTATGTTTCTGCCTGTATGCATGTGGCTATAGTTCATTTTCACTGCTCTATCAAAAGTGAGTTTTCAACGTGAAGTGTTCCTTTCCTTTATTTAGTTTAGATGTATTAGATGTCTCCAAATCTCAAAATAGTTGAGCCAGCTGGGCTTTGCCTTTACCCAACTGTTCCCAAGCTTTTCTACACACACACACACACACACACACACAGATATATACATACAGATATACACACACACAGAGATACACGCACAGATCCACACACAGATACACCACAGATATACACACACAGATGCATGAACAGATATATATGCACAGATACACACACATACAGATACACAGACAGAGATATACACACATACATACACAGACACACACAGATATACATGCACAGATACATGCAGATACAGTCACATATACATACAGATATATGCACACAGATACACACACACACACATGCATACTGAGACCAATATTTTATAACTGTTTAAATTTTAAGATTTCATAATACTTCCAATAACTAGCAACGTAGCACAAACACACCATACCTCTAACATGGATATTTCCAAGGGGCATGTTTGATAATGTCAATCAACTCTAGAGGACAGGAATTTTGAAGGATTACAGGCATATATGTTAAGTCAGAACCCAGGTTTTCAAAAGAGGCTCCACAACAATTAAATCTCATTCCCAGAAAGTAATGCTGCAACTTTTAACCACTCAAAAATGCTTTGAAGTCAGTAAATCCTAACTCTCATGCCTTATCTCTTCTGTTGGCCTTGCTTTTGAAGTTGGACTATGAAATCAAATAACTATTTTGCTTCTGTATGTGTATGTACACATCTCATGGGAAATTTTAGGGTAAACAGCTTGAATTCAGATGTACTAGTTATGTTCAGGGCAGAGATTGGCAAACTTTTCCTGTAAAGGGCTAGATAGTAAATATTTTAGGCTTTGCAGGCCATATGTTCTCTGTTGCAGACATTCAACTCTGCTGATATAGCACAACAGTGGCCAGAAATGAATGGAAATGACTCTGTTCCAAGAAAACTTTCTTTATAAAGTGAGCAGTGAGCCATATTTGGACCAACAAACATAGTTTTATGATTCCTGGTTGCAGCTATAGAGCCTGCAGCCCTTGAGAAAGTAGCAGAGTCACCCCAGGCCAGGGATGGGTAGGGGTTTCTGGTGTCAGTCCCCCATGGAAAAGAAAGTGAAACTAGAAGGTAGGTCTGAAGCCAAGTAAGAAAGCACTCTCCTGGCTTTGAGCTTCACTTGCTTGAATCTCAACTTGGAAGAATGTGCACTTTTAGGTGGGTAAGAAGTAAAGAGAAAATGATGTCCTTTGCCACTTGCCACACGGAGGCACTTGCAGACTTTGACAGAGGAAACCATGAACTTTCTTCTCAACTAAAAGGGGAGTGAGCCCCTTATCTATCTATCTATCTATCTATCTATCTATCTATCTATCTAAACCACTTATCTAGCACTGACCACTCAGCTGGGCCCTCACAAGCACCCTGCTCCATCTCACTGCAGCTGCCATTCCCACCCTATTGTGGTGAGATCAAATTCCTAATGTACCCCACACCTGCTCTTCCTCCCGCCATCCTCATCACAAACTGTCAACTTTATTCTTCCATTCCTCAAGTCAAAGAACCTTGGAGGTACCTCCTGACACCTTCTCCTCACCCCCATCAACTCTGGTTTCAATTCAATCTTCTTGCTACTTCCACCTCTGCCATCTTGCCCTGAGCCACTACCACCTCTCCCTGCATCTCCAGTCTCTCAGAGATCATGTCAACTCCTGATTTTAAATACCATCTGTCTATACATGGGAACTTCCAAATGGACACTTCCAACCCAGACCCTTCCCTGAGATCCATGTGCACCCTTTCCACTGTCTGTTCATCTCTACATGAGTGTTAACAGGCATCTAAAACTTAACAGGCATAATTATGCACTTCTTATTTTCCTCTCTCAGATTTCCAGCAATTTTCCCTATTTCAGTAAAGAGGAATGCCATCCTTCCAGTGGCTCAACCAAAATCCAAAATACCTCTCTCCCTCCCTCACTATCTTTCCCCCTCTTTACTCTCCCCCCACACATTGTGTGTATATCTGTCTGTCTCTTTATTTCTCCCCTGTTCCTCTTTTTCCCTTTTCCTTCCTTCCTTCACCCATCTAACCCACATCTTACCTCCAGGCTGCAACTTTAAAATGAATTCACAAATCTGGGTTAAGATGGCAGAGCAGCATGGAGACCCTGAGCTTGCCTCATCCCTGAAACGCAGCTAGAGCAGCAACAAACCATTTTGAACACCTAGAAAACTGATCTAAGGATTAACACAGCAATCTGCATAACTTGAGCCACAGAACTTGGCAGGAATTCACCCAAAAAGAAAGAACAGGAAGAAATCACAGCCAGAGGCTTACTCAACACAGATATAAGCAAGATGTCTGAACTAGAATTTAAAACCACGATAATAGGAATATTATCTGGGGTTGAAAAAATCATAGAGTTCCTTTCTGTGGAGATAAATAAAATCTAGTCAGGAAGAAATTAAAAATGTTATAACTGAAATGTAATCTCAAATGGATGCCATGATGGCATGGATGGATGAAGCAGAGCAGAGAATCAGTGAAATAAAAGATAAAATAATGGAGAATAATGAAGCAGAAAAAGGAGATAAACAAAGGCAAAAAATCATAATATAAGACCTAGAGAACTCAGTGATTTATTTAAAAGAAATGACATCTGAATCATAGGAGTCACAGAAGATAAAGAGAGAGACAAAGGTGCCAGAGGGTTATGTGAGCAAATTATAGCAGAAAACTTTCCTAATTTGGTGAAGGACACAGACATCAAAATTCAAGAAGCGCAGAGAACTCCTATTCGATTCAACAAAAACCAAGGCATATCATAGTCACCAAGGCGTATCATAGTCAAATTCATAAAATACACAAAGAAAGAATTATGAAAGCAGCAAGGGAAAATATTCCTTGATCAATAAGGGAAGACATGTCAGACCTATCTACAGAAACTTGGCAGGCCAGAAAGGAGTGGCAAGATATGTTCAACGTGCTGAATCAGAAAAATATGCAGCCAAGAATTCTTTATCCAGTAAGGCTGTCATTCAAAATAGAAGGAGAGATAGAGACTCCCAGACAAACACAAACTAAAGTAGTTCATGATCACTAAACCATCCCTGAAAGAAAATTTAAGGGGGACTCTTTGGGTGGAGAAAAGAAAAAACAAAACAAACAAACAAAAAGCAACAAAGACAAGAAAGGACCAGAGAACATCACCAGAAACACCAACTCTATAGGCAACACAATGGCACTAAATTCATATCTAAATGTCAATGAACTAAACACTCCTATCAACAGACATAAGGTATCAGAATGGATAAGAAAACAAGACCTGTCTATATGCTGCTTACAAGAGGCTCATGTTAGGCCTAAGAAACCTGCGGATGGAAAGTAAGAGGATGGAGAACCACCTACCACGCTAATGGTCATCAAAAGAAAGCTGGAGTAGCCATACTTATATCAGAAAAAGTATATTTTAAAATAAAGACTGTAACAAGGACTGAAGAAGGCATTGTATCAAAATTAAGGGGTCTATCCACCAAGAAGATCTAACAATTGTAAATATTTATAACCCCAATGTGGAACACCCAAATACATAAATCAATTAATCACAAAAATAAAGAAACTCATTGATAATAATACCAATACCATAATAGTAGGGGCTTCAACACCCCACTTACAGCAGTGGACAGATCATGTAAGCAGAAAATCAACAAGGAAACAATGGCTTTGAATGACACACTGGACTGGATGGACTTAACAGATATATTCAGAACATTTCATCCTAAAGCAGCAGAATACACATTTTTTCGAGTGCACATAGGATATTCTCCAGAATAGATCATATACTGGGTCACAACAAGTGACAACAAGATCGAGATCATATCTTGCATATTTTCAGACCACAACACTATGAAACTCAAAATCAACCACAAGAAAAAATTTGGAAAGACCATGATTACTTGGAGACTAAAAAACATCCTGCTAAAGAATAAACAGATTAACCAAGAAATTAAATAGGAAATTAAAAAGTCCAAGGAAGCCAATGAAAATGAACACAAGATAGCACAAAACCTCTGGGATGCAGCAAAGGCAGTCATAAGAGGAAAGCATATAGCAACCCATGCCTACCTAAAGAAGGGAGAAAGGTTTCAAATAAACAACCTAATACTGCACCTAAAAGATCTGGAAAAAGTACAGCAAATAAAGCCCAAACCTAGCAGAAGAAGGGAAATAATAAAGAATAGAGCAGAAATCAATGATATTGAAATCAAAAAACAGTAGCACACATCAATGAAACCAAGACATGGTTCTTTGAAAGAATTAACAGAATTGATAAACCCCTAGCCAGAACAGTCAAAAAGAAAAAGGAAAGGACCCAAATAAGTAAAATCACGAATGAAAGAGGAGACATCACAATCAACACCACAGAAATACAAACAATAAAAGAAAAATATTATGAGAAATCATATGCCAACAAATTGGGCAACCTAGAAGACATGGACAAATTCCTAGAAACATAAAATACCAAAACTGAAACACGAAGAAAGAGAAAAATTTGAACAGACCCCATAACCAGTAAAGAAATTGAATCAGTAATCAAAATCTCCCAACAACAACGAGTCCAGGGCTGGATGGCTTTCCAGGGGAATTCTACTAAACATTTAAAGAAGAGTTAAAACCTATTCTTTTGAAGCTGTTCCAAAAAATATAAATGGAAGGAAAACTTCCAAACTCATTCTACGAGGCTAGCATTACCTTGATTCCAAAACCAGACAAAGACCCCACTAAAAAGGAGAACTACAGACCAATTTCCCAGATGAACATGGATGCAAAAATTCTCAACAAGATACTAGCAAACCAGATCCAACAATACATTAAAAGAATTATTCATCATGATCAAGTGGGATCAAGTGGTATTTATTCCTGGGATGCAGGACTGGTTCAATATCTGCAAATCAATCAATGTGATACAGCACATTAATAAAAGAAAGGATAAGAACACATGATCCTCTCAACAGATCCTCTCAAATGCTCAATAGCATTTGACAAAATACAGCACCGTCTCTTGATAAAAACCCTCAAGAAAGTAGGGATAGAAGGATCATACCTCAAGATCAAAACGCCATATTCAAAAACAGCAATATTCATAAACAGCAATTTTTGAATGTTTACTATGGTCTTTTCTTGCAGTGTAATCTTAACTGATTGTCAAAAGAAACTTGTGAGGTAGGTACTATCCACATATTTTATACAAGTGAATTGAGGCCCAGAGAGGTGAAATAATTTTCTCAAAGACACACACAGGACTGAAACTATAATTTAAACTCATATCTGTCTGGCTCTAAAGCCTTACTCTGTTTGACCTCATTATGGTGTTGCTGTAAGGGGAGAATTGTGTCATATGAAACCAAAAGAATAAATCCTAGAATCAGCTCAGCCAGCATTGAATCCTAGCTGTAGTACTGTGTGACTTTATACAGGTTGTATTGCCTCTCCAAGTCTCAATTTCTTCATCTGAAATGTAGGGCAATCAATACCTCTCACAGGCAATTGTGAGGACAGAGGGAGATAAAGCAGGTAAAATGTTAATACATCATAGTTATTTTATTTCTGATCTGGCAGGGAGGAAAAAAGGAACTGTGAAATGAAGTGACTTGCTCAAAGCTAAATTGCTATCAGTGGAAGAATCAAGAAAAGCTAAATTTGTGAAATTTCTGACATTCCACAGCCCATTCAGGCAATCTTGCATGGTTCAACCTCAGAGGTATTCTGTCCCAAGTTCTATGCTCTATTGGACAATAGATGAACATTTGAGAGTTGAGATGTTGGCAGCTTTTAATAACCTTGGTAAGGGATGCCTGAGTAGCTCAGTCAGTTAAGCATCCAACTCTTGATTTTGGCTCAGGTCATGACCTTACAGTCTGTGGGATAAAGCCCCACATTGGACTCTGTGCTCATGTCATGGAGCTTGCTTGAAATTCTCTCTCTCCCCCTCTCTCTGTCCCTCCCCCTGCTCATACACAAATTCTCTCTCTCTCTCTCTCTCTCTCAAATAAATAAATAAATAAACAAACAAACAAACTTAATAACTTTGGTATGAAGATCTGTCTTTTAGGATTCTCTAGTTATCAGTGTCTGTAGGAAGAGAAAATGTGGACGCTTCTAAATTTCAACATCACTACATTTTTAGCAGCTACAATAACACATCATTATCTCACAATTTCTGCAGGCCTGGAGTCCAGGCCCAGCCTTGCTGGGGGATCAGTTTAGGGTCTGTTAAGGATGCAAGTATCATCTGGGGCTACCATCTCATCTGAGGACTGACTGGGAAGGATCTGTTTCCAAGCTCATGTAGGATATTGGCACAATTCAGTTCCTTGTAGTTATAGGACTGGGAATTTGAGTTTCTTGCTGACTGTTAGCTAGGGACCACCCTTAGCTCCTAGAGGCTGCTCAGAGCTTCTTGCTGCATGGGGTTTCCCAACAGTAGGTTGCTTCTTCCAAGTCATCAAGGGAGACAAGACTCCAGCAAGACAGACCCTACAGTCTTAAGTAATTAATCACATTATCACATCCAAGTAGTCATGTGTATCTCAGCTGTATGTGGTTGGTTAGAAGCAAGTCACAGGTCCTACCCACACTCCAAGGGAAGGAAGCACACAAAGGCATCCCCAGGAAATAAAGATCTTGAAGACATCTGAAGAGTCTGCCTGGCAGGAGCACCTGGGTGGCTCAGTTGGCTAAGCATCCAACTCTTGATTTCAGCTCAGGTCATGATCTCAGGGTCATGGGATTAAGCCTTGCATTGCTGTTAGCGCACAGCCTGCTTGGGATTCTCTCTCTCCCTCTCTCTCTGCCCCTCCCCTGATCATGATCTTTATCTCCCTCTCTCTCTCTCCCTCTCTCTCTCCCAAAAATAGATAAATAAACATTAAAAAAAATTTTTTTAAGTGTCTGGCATACAGGGGATGGCAACAGAATGACATGGTGGGGGTGGGGGGAGACAGAAATAGTGATGATATGTGGTTGTAGCAAATAGTTTAGGAGGTTAAAAGCCTGTGATAGGTTACCCGTTTCTGTCACTGACTTCACAAACTGGTAAGTGAAGTGACAGATTCAAGCCACGAATTTGGAAATGCTAAAGTTCTACACTTCAGCTTAATGTACTTTAGATATGTCCTAACTCAATAAATTAATTCTGGCTTTTTTACCATTTCTTACAATTTCCCTTTAAGGAGCCATAATTTATGTCTTCGATGGGTTGTATGCTGGTTGTGTAACCTAATTTTTAACAGTATTAGAGGTCTGATTATTTTCCTTGTTGTTTTAAATAACAAAAGTAATTCTAATTTAGTTCGTATTCAACCAAAACAAAACAAAAATCCCTATTTTAACATATTGTTACCCCCTGAAGAGACTGGAAAAGTCAAGCGTGGTTGTTCCATTTCAGTCCTTGATCTCTTAAGTAAGCTGAGAAAGAAATGACATATTTTGATTGAATTTATCAAATGTTTATTGTTTTTTGCTACCAGTTCTTCGCGGTAATTATGGCTCTGTAATTCAGTAAACATGTCCTGATGTAAACAACCATGAAAATTGCATTTTTGAATGCTCCAACTGTGCCCACAACATAATCAGAAGCAGTAATTTATTACTCAGACTAATAATTAGAAGTAATTAACTACTAGAAGCAATTAGAAATAGTAATTTATTTCTTAATGTAATGAGCTGTTTTTTCAATGCACGTTTGAATATTTAGCAACCAGTAATTACTTTCAGAGGAAAGAACGAATCGTGGCTGCTTGGTTAACAATCATAGATGCCTGGCATGTGTGTGTCAGTCTGGCCCATGAACATGGAGGTTTGACAAGCCACTGGGTAGAGTCCCGCCGAACGTGAGATTTCTGCGACACACTCGGAAAGAAATGGTCTCAGGATTCCATATTTATGCCATCGCTGAGAGCGCTTATCGAGCGTCTGCTACGCGGGGGTGTCATCCGTGCTAGGCGCCGATGACATAAAAGTGAGTGCAAGGGACACATCCCTTCCCCGGGAGAGGTCACACTTTAGAGAAAAGTATACACAAGTGTGGCACACAGCTTGGTGGGGAAGTAAGTATGAGGTGCTGAGGGAAGAGAGCATGGAGATGGACTTTTTGTTTTTATTATCTCACCAGCCTAGGGAAGAGAGTCAATGTACTGTAATAGCATTGTATGGTGACAGGCGGTGGCTACACTCGTGGTGAGCACAGCATACACACAGAGAGGTTGAGTCACTATGTTGTACACCTGAAAATATCAGAACGTTACAGGTCAGCTGTACTCAAATAAAAAAATTATTGAAAAAGACTTCATCAGGCTTCTCTGACTGGCATGCAAAGAGAAAGAAGACAGTAAGATCTGTCTGTTTAAAAGATCCTTCTGGCAGCTCTTCAAGGTAGGATGAGGGAAGGCAAGAAAGGATGTGGGGAAGTCAAACAGCATGCTAATGATAGGTATGAAAGGTATGATATCTTGCACCATGATGATGGCTGTGGGATGGAAAAATATAGACTGAATCGTGAATATTTAGGAGTATAATTGGCAGGACTTCATGACAGACTGAATACAAATGGTGACAGAGAGAAAAGGGAGCTGCCTGCTATGGCTGAATAGAACCAGACACTGACCTAACGAATACAAGAGTGGTTCCAGGTTGCATTGCTGACTGATGGTGTTTTGGGGGCACGCGTTGAGTTCGAAGCACTCAAATGCATCAAGGGGAGCTATTAGCAGGCAGAATACATGTGGGTTTGGAGCTCAGATGGTGGGCCTCAGCTAAAGGTACAGTTTTTGGAGTCTCAACAGCATATAGGAGGTGATGCTCTTTTTATTTTTTTAAATATTTATTTATTTTTGAGAGAGAGAGAGCGAGAGAGAGAGCAGGGGAGAGGCAGAGAGACAGAATCCCAAGCAGGATCACTTGTAGGGCTCCAACAATGTAGGGAGCCCAATGTAGGGCTCCAACTCATGAGATCATGAGATCATGACCTGAGCTGAAGTTGAACGCTTAACCAAATGAGCCACCCAGGTGCCCTGTACGGGGTGATGTTCTTGACAGAGAATTTACAGTAAGGAAAATCCAAGCCAGGATTGAGCCTGGAGAATCTCCATCTGCACAAGCCCCATAGCTAAGGACTCTGCATCCCTCCGCAAGTTGCCCCAATTATTTCTCTGGGTTCCCAGAGGTGATCCGTGCACACCTCTTCTGCCCCCTCAGGGACATTCTCTGCCCACAGCCTTCCTAGGGCAGCGACTTTGCTGCTACTGCTGCTGACACCACCTTATGACAACCAAGTGCTGCTTTTCCTCCTGGGATTTCTGTTGTGCCCACGGCTGGACCCTTAAGGTAACCAACAGTGCTGGGCTCTCTTCGGCCTTCGCTGTGTTAACACATCCACACGAACCTCAATGCACAAAAAGCGATGGCCTCTCTGAAACTCTGGATTGTGCATTCATTCATGTGTCACACACTGCCCGCTGTCCATGTAAGGACCAGGCATGGTCCACATGGTGGGCTTAGGGGAATGGATGTCATGCTGGTCTCTTTGGTGCCCCTTTGCTCATTGTCCCACAACCATCTATTCAAGGGGCTCATGGACAAAAACTCTGAGGTGGAGCTAAGGCCAGTTCATTAGATGAAACCAGTCTCCATAACCCAGCTTTGTTTCAACCCCACTACCCTTCAGAAAACAGTGGTAATACTCTAGTCTAGAACGAACACTGATGAAATCAACAGGCATTTCTATAGTATTTGTAATTTATAAAATCAACACACATTATCCTATTTAATTTTCATAACAATCCCAGGAGGTGGATGTCATTATCCTCATGACAAAGATGAGGAAACCAAGGCACTGGGAAGTTAAGTGAATTACCAGAATCACATCGCTAAGGCTGGTGCAACAGTAATTGAAAACAATATTTTTAACTCTAAATTTTGGACATTTCTTATCACACCAAACTCAAAGCTACTCAAGCTAGAAAAATTATAACTGATAAAAGATTTCATGGAACTATGTCACCATCACATGTGAAATCCGAACCATACGTGACAGGCATGGTCAGGACAAATGAGACTAAGAAAATTTTAATCACCCCTACTTATGAAAAAAAGCTGCAGAATTCAGTGGCAAAATCATCATTCCAAGGAGAACATGTTGGGAACACTGATGCATGGGATGATATGGGAATGATAAAACATTACGAATCCTGAGACAAAAACCAGTGGGAAGCAAATTATCGAGATCTCCAATTGTTACTGCAGCAGCAAGTAAGAAACAATTGGAACTGTGCTTTCAAAGCGGGGTCACTCACAGGAAACGGGATCACCCAGGGTGCTCATGAAATGCTCGCTCCCAGCCCTTCCCTGTATTCCACTCCTGTCTCAGAATTTCTGGAGATGGAACCCATTAATTTGCATTTTAAAAAGATGTGCAGCGATTCTTTTGCATCCTAAAGTTGGAAAACAACGAAAATAGATCCTTGCAAAAGTATGTATTAGCATGGTAGCAGAAAAGGAGAACAGCAGCTATGTGGAGGACTAAGTTTTCTCAATATAATGATTTCCACAGTAAGCATAAGCCTCAGAGCGCTTGGACAAGTTCTAATCAATAGAGGCAGGTGTTGTGGGAAAGAAAACTGAGTTTAGCGGTGGAAATTTGAACCTCCTACTTTGTCAGATCACTTGAGAAAATCACTTAAAGTCTGAGCCTTAGTTTCCTCATCTAAAAATAGTGAAATTAATTCCTGCCTTGCAAAGTTATTTTAATCACTAAGTAGGATTTAGAGGGTGAAACGTTGAAGAACTGGAAAGCTCTATGCATCCAAGAGCTTTGTGCCTTTTGTTTGATGTATGTTTTTTATGAGATCTCATCCATGCAGCACTACTGGCAGGACCTCAGCTATTTGTAAACATCAAAATCAAGTTCAGGACCATAAGGTCCTGACAACTACAGTTCTCAATGCCCCAAGAAGTTGGTTTCCTATTTAATTGTATTGCAACACATGGACGGCTGCAGGACATCGAGCTAATTGTTGGCCAGGGAGAAGAAAGTGGTCAGAGCCATGCGAACTTTCTCCCTTTGTTCTTCAGTATTACCATTATATTTTCTCCTGTTGCCTCCAAAGCTGTACCTCACCGCATCCCCTCCCCCTCAAAGAACACAGATTACGCTCTGAAAAGCAGAAGGAATCTTAATGTATTTTCTGAATGATCTGCTAAGACATAGTTCTCAGAAAGTATTTTTTTAATTATCTTGCCCTACAATATTTTATTGCTGTAATATCTCCTGGACCCCTAAACCGATAACACCATGAAGTAGACTCTACTATAAGCACATCTCTCACTAAATTTAAAATATCACTGCTTCATCCTAGCTCGGACTGGCTTTCACATCCTTTTCATTTTCCCAGCATTTTATCTCATCCTTAAAATATCTGACATGCATCCCATTTCTGTGGTCAGCCAGCAAGCTTTTACCCATCATCAATCCCTGCCTCTGAGAGCGGTTGAAACATCCCACCCCAAAATTCTTTTCATCCTCTTCCACTGTCCTTTCTTGACATTAGGAATGAGTTTGATTCAACTAGAAATGAGTTTTGCTAGTTTCCGAGGGAGGCATGTGGTTCTATGAGTCTTAAGAAGCAGAGTCTTGGAAGATGAAAGATGAACGAAAGGAGGAGGAAGAAAGAAAAGAGTGACTATACCAAGTACCTGCTACATGAAAAGCACTAGGTAAGAGCTTTATATCCATTGCTTCATTTAACTAAAACTCTGCTTCCCCCACCTGGCCCCCACAGGCTTTAATCTTAATCTCTCCTGGAAGTTCCCTATATTTGGCTGCACTTACAGTGGAAATTTCATTTTGCTTGAAAATCCATCCTAGGAATGACACAGTGATTTTTTTTTTTTCAGAACATGAACTTTCTCATCACTCAACCCATAACAACACTTATTGTTATTTACTGGCCCCCTTTAGCAGGTACCATGTAAATATATGCAGGAGGATCTGTTACATAACATCTTCATGGAAACTTAAATCACTGACTTTGCTATGGTGGCTCTGACTCCACTCATGCTCAACTACAATGCTGGAAGGACCCCTAGAGCTCATCTGATCTATTACCCATTTCCCCCACTTTAGAGACAAGAAAATTGAGGGCCACCTGGTAGATAGGCAGCCCCTATAATATTTTTACTTTTCTGCAGGTACTTAAAAGGATAGAGAAATTCCCAAGCCCCTCCCCCTCCGGCAAGAAGGGGTGACTTCACCTACTATTTCTAGGACTTCTATTTAACCTTCTACTAAAACTTATTTTAATTGTTTATATTGATTTACCTTATTGTTTACATTGATTCTGGGGACACTCAATACCTTAGCCCTGAGCAGGATCGAGATGCATCCAAATCACAGCAGCACTCCAACAACCAATGAGCAAAACTGGCATCTCCTGCCCCATAACTGAAACCACAGTCGTTGGGGCTCAGCTTCAAGGGACTGGCCTTCTCAACATTGTTCCCATTCTTCCCATTCTTCAGGGCCACAGTCCAATGTCACTACACAGTGCTCATGAGTAAATAGGAAGCAAAGATTTTTGGGTGATCCATGTTTTGACAGCAGAGAAGTGGAGGCCTGATGATACCCAGTGCCAATGATGACACTGAACCAACCCCATAATTCTTGGGCTAGAGAGTCTTATTTCCCAAGACTTTCCCCCATTGAAACAAGGAATAGTCCTTTCCTGTTCAAGTCCAGGGTCATCTGGAATGGGTGGGGGTGGGGAGCCCCACTGAAGCTGTTTTGAAAACACCTTGGGGTTTTCTTGGGAAGATGTAACAAGGAACCTCACAGAAAACCCAAGATTTAAGTGAGCACAGACGGATCTCACAGGGCTGGAGCTGGGAGTTAGAAATGCCAACTACTCTTTCTGTCTCTCAGAGGCAAGTTGGTCTCTCTGAGCTCTGCTTCCCTTTGGCATCATTTCCATTCTCTCTAGCTTCTCTAATCAGGACCCAGCCCCATACCTGAAGCTGAACTTTTCATGACTGCCAGGTAAGCACCTTTAAGATACTGACACCAGCAGCTCTCCTTTCACTCGTACGGTGATTCACTTTGGGTTTCTCTGGTGCAAGCAGCAGTGGCTGGGGGCGGTTATGAGGTGCGTACGGCAAACAATGGAGTCTGAGCAGGTCAAGTAAGAAGGGGAAGCTGGCATGGCTGATTGCCACCTTCAATGCAACATTCACTATGTTAAGAGGATTTTCTGAGACTGCTGATTCATGATTTCTTCCTTCTCTTTTGCCTCTGCTTCTCCTCTTCCGAAAAAACCAAACCATAAAAGAATCAGGGATAGGTCCAAAGCAGGATTTGGGATTCCCTAAATAAACAATAAGTCAGTGACTCAGGAACAAAGAAAAGATATCTGCTTCTCTTAACACACACACACACACACACACACACACACACACACACAACACACACACACACACACACACACACACACACACACACACACAAGAGTGTAGCCAAGAGTATTACAAAATGCTAAAGAAATGTCCTGCCCAGGGAGCTTGGGTGGCTCAGTTGTTGAGTATCTGGCTTCAGCTCAGGTTGTGGTCTCACGGTTCCTGAATTTGAGTCCTGCAATGGGTGAGCTCAAGCCCCACTTTGGGTGAGCATGAGCCCAGCTTCGGGTGAGTCCCACTTCTCTCTCTCTCTCTCTGCCCCCTCTCCCTCTCTCTCTCTCTGCCCCTCCTAGGATTCTCTCTCTCTCTCTCTCTTTCTCTCTTTATGCCCCTTGCTCAATTGTGCCCCCCCCCACCCCTTGCTCACTTGTGCCCTCCCTCTCTATCTCTCTCAAGAAAAACAAAAAAAGAAATGTTCTGCCCATGTGTGATTAACTTCTCTTCTCTTCCATTAGTGTAACATGGAGAAGCAACACAGCATGAAGGTAAAGAGCATGGACTCCAGAGACCAACTTCCTGGGTTGGGTTAGTGGGACCTTGGACAAGTGACTTAACTTCTCTGTGCCTCTGGTGCTTCACCTAGAGAATGGGGATGAAAATAATAGAGTTACCCTTATAGGTTTTGTGTGAGGATTCAAAGAGTTAATGTATGAAAAGTTCGTGGAAGAGTTTCTGACAGAATAAGCACTATATAAGAATTCTTATAATTAGACTAGTGAGGTACGTCCATACATTCAGTGCAATACAACAAATGTTTATCAATATATGAACATATATACATATATATTGCATGTGTGGTATCTATGTTTCTATCTACCCATCCCTAAGTGTAGACAGATAGCTATATCTATTTCCTGAGACCTTATGATTATGACAAGGATTGGTCAAGGAATCAGATGAGGGAAATAACTGTATAAGCAACTAACTCAAGAGGCTGACTTAACAAGAATATGTTACATAAAAGTACCCACACAGAGATGAGAAATAGGAACAAAAGATTAAGTCTTCTTGGGAATTTGCTCATGTATGGCTCAGAAATTCCAATGGGTAGGAAAGTTTGTCCACCTATCCAAGAAATGAGGTCAAACCTGGATTGACAAGGGCCCACCCACACCATAAAGTAGGGGCGAGAGGCAAAATGGGAGTTGCAAAGGCAGTGTGTAAGTTTTGGGGGATGATCTGGAACCAAATCCTGACTCGAGAAGGATAGGACCTTGTGTGGGAGGGTAGACTGAATGGAAGCCAGAGAAAACAATGCATTCCTCACCAATTAGCATCCTGGGTAGAGCTAATTTGGACTGAGACAAATCCAAAAGGTGCCAGGTACTAAAATCAATGAACAGCACTTCCTGGCCAAGGACAATAAGCTGGGACGGCCCCTTCCTGATGCTCCATCCTTCACAACTTCCCCACAGCCTTTCCTCACCCCATTTGTTCAGCACATTCGAATGCCCCTGTTAGCTGGCAAGAGGTGTACCGATGTGGAAGGCCATAACTGTGGAGGACCCCTTTCTCCTTTCCTCCATACAAATACAGTGACATTGTCCTACATATCAAATTCAGCTGAGTTCTTCACTTTCTGCTTGTGGCTGTGGACTCCAGAAGAAATGATCTCTCTTAGACTATGCTCACCCTGTGGGGTTCTTCAAGGGGTTCTGGGGTGGGGGGGAATTTGTGTAAGTAAAAACCTACTTTCCAATTGATTCTTCTGTTGTCTCAAGACCGCTACATCCTCATTTGGAATTAATCTGCTATGAGCATTCACTCTGTGTCTGTCTCAATCGCTAAAGCTCTGTCAGGGTCTAAAAGAATAAATCACATTGTTGTTTAAGAACCATGTATTCAAAAACATCTCTATGCCATTTAATAGAGCCAGAACAGAAAATGAGTTGGCCTGAGGGCTTGAGAAAAAGTTGCAAAAATTGTTGCAAAGCCTGATTCAAAAACAAATATCATATAATGAAAACAGTGTGGCTTCTAGAAGTCAACATATCCAATTACCACCTGGGTGGCCCTGAATGTGTGGCTTAACAAATATCTGCCTCAAAAGACTGAAATGAAAATTCAACAAGACAGTGTAATGTAACCAGCTCAGTAAGTGCTGCAAAGTTTGCCTTTCTCCTTCTCCCTCTTGAGACAAACGAAATATTCAACAGAAACCAAGAACCTAGAAAAAGGACATATGGCTGTGGTAGGACCCAGGGCAACTGTAAATGTAAATTTTCATTCATCACTCACTCAAAAAATCCTGATTTATCTCCCACTTGGAATGGTTTTCAGGACCAGGACTGGATGTTGTTGGGCCATTTAAAATTGAGAAACAGACAACGGATTCTACCCTCAAGAAACTTAAAATCTAACACATGATAAAGGACATCTATGCAAAACATTAAAGGTATCAGACTGTAATTGTGAACTAGAAGAGATGCCAGTAATTATTTTTTATTATTTTTTTTAACGCTTATTTATTATTAGGAGACAGAGAGAGCCAGAGCATGAGCATGGGAGGGGCAGAGAGAGAGGGAGACACAGAATCTGAAGCAGGCTCCAGGCTCTGAGCTCTGAGCTGTCAGCACAGAGCCCGATGCGGGCTCGAACCCACAAACTGCGAGATCATGACCTGCGCTTAAGTCGGACACTCAACCGACTGATCCACCCAGGCGCCCCACCAGTAATTATTTTAGGATTTAGTAACATAGGAGATTATACGTAGTTGCTACAGATGAAGAAGGAATCGTGGGCTAAACATAAAAACACACAGGTGACCTGACAAAGCTTTTGAACCATCCTTAGGACTAAATCAGAGCTACTGACAGGAGATTCCATCTACAGGGAATGCATAAAAGCTTAGCTAAACTTCCAGATCTTGATGAGGGTCTATAAAGAGCCAAGCATTATGCTGACCGCTTCTCAAACATTTTCTTATTAATACCCTAATACTGCAAGAAAGATATATCTCCTGTTCACAGAAGAAAAAACCATCTCTGACAGATTAAATGACTTGCTCATGGTCACACAGTGAGAGCTAAAGCTAGAATTTGAGCCTAATTTGTCTGACTCTTGAGCGCTGGCTCTGAATCACCATGCTACGCACAGAAGAAAGGAGATGCTGGATGTGTACGGCAAACAGGGAAAGTCCAACCTGGCTGGAGTTTAGAGTGTTTAAACATAAACAATAAGAGAGATGGGAGAAAAAAGAACGGGGAAACCCTTGAAAAAAACCCCCACAAATGTTAGCTTAAGAGTTTTGGCCTGCTTTATATATTTCAGAACTAATTCAGAAAAGCAAACACCAGAAACATAACCTGCATGTTTTCCATTAAGAAAGGCTTTAAGCACAAAGACAAAAATGAGAGAGAAAGGACAAGTGGGGGGGTCGACAGCAAGAGCTTTCTCTTATGCCAATAAATAGATAAATCGGTCTAGGATAGGTTGTGCTCCAATTACAAATAACTGCAAAATACTGGCTAAAACAATACTCTTGCCCATATCGCACATCTGTTGAGGGTCAGCAAGAAAGCTCTTCTCTGTATCACCTTACTCTAAGAACTTTGCTGATGGGAGTGGCAACCAATGCCAACTCTGACAGAGGCAAGAGAGCTCTGGATGGTCTGGCACTTGCATTTAAAAAGCTCCATTCAGGGGGCGCCTGGGTGGCTCAGTTGGTTGAGCGTCCGACTTCGACTCAGGTCATGATCTCACAGTTTGTGAGTTCTAGCCCCACATCGGGCTCTGTGCTGACAGCTCAGAGCCTGGAGCCTGCTATAGATTCTGTGTCTCCCTCTCTCTGTGTCCCTCCCCCACTCACAGTCTGTCTCTGTCTCCCTGAAAAATAAATAAACATTAAAAAAAAAAAAAGCTCCATTCAGAAGTAACTGGCATCTCTCCCATTCCAACTCATCCATGGTCTCATCTGCCCACAGGGTGTGTAATCCTAGCTTACGCTCAGAATTCGAAGAACCAGAATCCCAAGCAAACAGTACTAATGGGTACTGCCAGCAAATATGAGGTCTGAACTCGCCCAGGGTTATGTTAAGATCTCACGTGTGGTCATCTATATAGATGGCTACCTATTCTCAGGAAGAGGGAAGCCTCTCTGGGGGGGGGGTGCAAGAAAATGTAACCCACTCCATCCCTTAGATTGGAATGAATATGGAAGCAATTGTATGGTCTTTAGATGGTAAATATTAAAGTCATAGGGTAAAATGCTCAAGTAGAAAACTAGAACTCAGAAGAGGAACCTTAAGTAGAATCTTAGTTTCTTCTCTCTGGGTTTATTGTCTTGCATCCAGACTTTAGGGCATGCTTAAAGATGCTTTCCTGAGCAGTAAGAGAGGAAAGAACTCAGCCAGGAGAAGGAATGTTGAAAAGCATCCAAAAGGCATTCTGTGAGAGAATCCAGATGTATGGCTGCAGGTCACAGTGCCTTTGCATTCTGTACCCCTGTGCACTTAGTAGCATGTTGAATGCTTAAACGTATTGGTCAGGGCTCAGCTAAGTGGTTCTTTTGCTCATTGAGTTAGGAGGCATTTGTGTGACTGCTTTCATTTAGCGGATCAGCTTGAGGCTAGGCTTAGCTGAAGACCATGGGATGATTAGGCTCTTCTCCCTTACCCCCTCTCTATGTAGTCTCAAGGCCTCTTCCTTTTTATGTACCCTCTTCATGTGGCTTCTCCATGTGATCTCTCCAGCAGGGTAATCAGATTTCTTACATGGTAGCTCAGAACTCCCAAGGAAGCAAAAGCAGGAACTTCTAGGCCTTTGTAAGACTTGGGCCAAGGGGCGCCTGGGTGGCTCAGTTGGTTAAATGTCAGACTTCGGCTCAGGTCATGATCTCACAGTCCGTGAGTCTGAGCCCCGCATAGGGCTCTGTGTTGACAGTTCAGAGCCTGAAGCCTGCTTTGGACTCTGTGTCTCCCTCTCTCTCTGCTCTTCCCCCACTCACACTCTGTCTCTCTGTCTTTCTCTCTCTCAAAAAATAAATAAATATTAAAAAAAAATTTAGGCCAAGAACTTACATGCCAGCACTTCCCTGTGTCTTTTGGTTAAAGGAAGTCACCAGGCTAGTCCACATTCAAGGGGACGTTAGTCAAGGACATGGATACAAGAAAGTAGGGTCAACGGTGGCCATCAATGTAACAGACTGTCAACACAAGCTTGAAAGGTAAGATTCTTATAGTCATAGACATTCCACTCCCTAGAAGGTAGACTATTTAGAAAATACACAGATGGGCCTTAAGGAGGGATCCCATGAATAACCTCTAAGAGAACTTCCCCCACATCTCTCACCCTCTACCACACTCTACAAAAATTAGAGGAATTAACTCACATGCTCTCTCTGAAGGCTAAGTTATTTTGTGCCCAGACACATTCTTAGGAGAAATGAAAAGGATAATGCCCAGTCACTCACTTTGGTAAACACTCTCAGAAACAAATTATCAAAGTCCTCGCTTCATGCATTCTATGATGGATCAGATCGCAATCAAAATGAAGAATAGGGAAACAGTAATGAGAATTCTGGTTTGGAAGAGGACACGACTTTCCTATATGCAGAGTGGCCAAGAAGTTCAGAGCTGCCACAACCCAAGGAGAATGACAAAACCAGGATAAAGGAGGGAGAAGCTACACCACCCCTATGAAAGGGATATGAACTTGGTCATGACAAAGCAGAGAAGGGGTAGAAACAGATGGGAAAGAGTAGTTTGGTCTATTTAATGATACCGTTTTGAAAATAACCCCAACTAAATGTTTGATTGGGTTGTCCTGAAACTCTCATCTTGGAGACTCTTTAGCCCTGATCATCAACCTGGGAGATCTAACTGACTTTCTACTTTCCTATCTGAAGAGTTAAGATAATAACTAATGTCAAGAGCTGAAAAGTAATAAGGTTCTAGAGGAGTTCCATAGGGTTCCAGAGGAGTCTGAAACTGAGAGGATCCTGCCGTGTTCTTAATCTTTTGTTTCATAATCAGAGTGATAAGGTGGATGGTCAGAAACTGGTTATTAGATGTATTAAAGTTCATCCTACTTCACAGTCAAACTCATTGTAACTCTAACATCTCCAGGAGTTGAAAGGAGAGTGTGCATCCCCACCACCACATTCGTTATCAAGCAGTATCAGATGACAGTAGAGCTCTGTTTGCTCTAATTGCAAACTCAAGCTTTGACAACAGGAACGTGGGGATTTTGTGTTAAGTGCTGTGTCAGTTAGGGTCCCAACAGGAAACAGAATTCCACTCAACCAGATTTAATGGAAGAGAATTGATGACCATTGATAGAATTAAGAGGACTAGGTAATGACATGGAGGCACTCAGAGACTAGCCACAGTGATAGGTCATCACTGTCCCTTTGGCTGAAGGGACAGTGGGATGAAATAATGTCATTGCAGTATGGTGAGACCTGAACGCATGGAGAAGAAAACACCATGCAGATACTCTAGCGTAGAGGAGTCCAGCCACTATCCAAACTTTAACGTTGAAGTATGGAGAAGGCAGGATACCCCAAACTTTCTCTCCCCAAACATTCCAAACTCTCCAACTTCCTGGTGGTGTCTTTCATCAGCTGAGTCAAAACATGAGCCAGAAGACAATGGGGTCCTTAATGTAGTCCAAATAAATCAGTCTCCAGCACACACAAAGCAGAGCAGGAAACGGAAAAAAACAAATGGGGGAGGGGAGGGTGGAGAGCATCAAACAGAAAATAACCTGCACCATCATAAAAAATAGGAGGGAGTGGGGGCGCCTGGGTGGCGCAGTCGGTTAAGCGTCCGACTTCAGCCAGGTCACGATCTCGCAGTCCCTGAGTTCGAGCCCCGCGTCAGGCTCTGGGCTGATGGCTCAGAGCCTGGAGCCTGTTTCCGATTCTGTGTCTCCCTTTCTCTCTGCCCCTCCCCCGTTCATGCTCTGTCTCTCTCTGTCCCAAAAATAAATAAACGTTGAAAAAAAAAAATTAAAAAAAAAAAATAGGAGGGAGTGGAAAGTAATGAGTCACAGTCACAATAATAGAAGTATAACCAACTCTTAAAAATATTTTCTATTTTATTCCAACAGTCACAGAGAAAAATAATCTTATTCACTTCATATTTCAGATTTATTACATATTACAGAAAAAATATAGGTGGAGCTTAAGAATAATTATTGCACACCGCTTAAAAGACAAAAGATTCTAAAGGTTCTAATTTAAGGGTCTAGCAACACCACACTGGGAAAATTTCAGCAACAAAAATAATTGTTATAATCTTATGGTTAATTGAAACAAGGTGTACCTATGAAAGCATATTGGTTCATAATGAGAAACCAAAGAGGAAACTAAACAAAGTATAAAAATTATAGGTATAAAATAAAAGAGTGATAACCACAATAAGGTATTTTTTAAGGAAGTTTGAAGTATGGATATATATGAGTATTTCATTTCTTCTGTTCAGTATATGTCTATTATGAAGTTTCAGTAGGTACTATTTCTGTCTCTGGTAGTGGAGAAAGTAAATACAGAAGACAGCAAGTGAGACAAACACCCCTAGAAATTTTATACAATAACCAAGTACAAAGGTGGCTTAAGATATGCACCAAAGTTATAAAGAAGAAAAGAAGTCACTAGATGTGAGTTTGGATTTACAAGAAATAAGAGCTCCTGAAAGGGTAAATATGTGACTAAACATCAAAGACAATTTCTCAAGTTTCAAAATCTTTAAAATATCATCGATGTATTAACACAAGTATAAAAAATTGGTATGAAAAAAAAATTGGTATGGGGCTTAGTAACAATAGTACAAAAGATGGGTGGATGCATTTGAAAATACAGTTTTAATTAGTATGTATCAACCGTGACATGGTGTTAGGTTACATGAAGATAAACTATAGATTAATTTATGAAGATAAACTGCATATTGTAAACCCTAGAGCAACCATTACAAAATAAAACAGAGATAAAGCTAATAAGCCAATTGTGAAAATAAAATAAAATTCTAAAACACACTTAAAAGGCCAAAAAAGGGGTGCCTGGGTAGCTCAGTCAGTCAAGCATCCAACTTAGGCTCAGGTCATGATCTCACCATTTCCGAGTTCAAGCCGTGCGTCGGGCTCTGTGCTGACAGCTCAGAGCCTGGAGCCTGTTTCAGATTCTGTGCCTTCTTCTCTCTCTGCCCCTCCCCCACGTGCATTCTGTCTCTCTCTCAAAAATGAATATACATTTAAAAAAAATTTTTAAAGGCCAAAATAAGACTGAAAAGGAATAGAGAACAGATAGTACAACATCAATAAATAGCGAAGAGGTGGATTTAAGTCCAATTATATTAATAATTGCATAAGATGTAAATGTCTAAACATTCCAATATAAAGAGAATAAGAGAAAAATTATATGTTCATTTTCATATATGCATAAGATGTATTTGACAAACTTTAACACTTACCCATGATTATATAACAAAAACATTCAGCAAAGTAGGAATAGAAGGAAACTCTTCAACCTTATGAAGAATGTCTACAGTGAAACCAATAACTCATATCGTATTTAATGGTAAAAGATTGAACATCATATTTAATGGTGAAAGGCAACACACAGTCAACAAGGTATGAATTTCTATTCTCAGCAATTCTGTTCAACAATGTACTAGAGGTCCTAGCCATTTCAATAAGGCAAGAAAAAAAAGGTATATAGATTGGAAAGGAAGAATTAAAACTGTCTTCCTGAATAGAAAAGATGATCATGTGCAAAATAAAAAGTCCTAAAGAACCTAGAAAACAAGCCACTAGGGGAAAAAAAAAAAATGAGCAAGGTGACAAGATAAAATGTCAATATGTAAAAAAAAAAAAATCAACTGATTGCTATATACTATCAATGAACAATTGGAAACTGAAATTTAAAAATATACCATTCACAACAGCATCAAGAAACATGAACTATTTAGAGATTTGTTTTTAGTATGTTCAAAACCTGTACACTAAAATGCATAGCAGCTTTATTTGTAATCACCAGATTAGTAATTGTGTGGATTCAGGTCTGGGGTCATCATAGGGCCTGACTAGCAAAAGGCATTGAGGAAAATTTTGGGTAGTGATGAAAATATTCTATATGCTCTATGTATTGATAATGGTTTGCTTACTTGGTATATGCATTTGTGAAAAGTCATTGAACTGTAAAAGTGGATGCATTTTTGTATATTAATTATAGCTTAATTTGTGTATTATTAATTGTATATAATTAATTTATATATAAATATTAAAAGACAATAAATCCTTTAAAAAGGAAAACACGGAGATAATTTTGTGGTGGAAATAGCAGGTTACAAATATGGCAAGTGTGAATCTAAAAAGTCATAGTAGTATAGTTTATCTTTACTGGTTAGTGACTTGTGTTTGAATAGCTGTGGGCAAGGCATGAGTTCTTGCCCCCTGAGTGAGAGCCAATTAATCTAAAACTTAGGTACTGAAAGTTTGAATAGTCAACAAAGATCTTCTTTTCAGTCTGGTAAGATTACTGCTTCCCTGAATAGGTGTCAAAATATTATTATTGAAGTCCTAGAAAGATCCCAGCTAAGTAAGGAAATAAACCTTAAAAAATATAAAACCAAATACAGAATTAATAAGGAAATGAATTGAGACCACAAGAGTGACATCTTAGAATAGGTGTGAAGGCATACATGATAATACGTTTTGTAATAATTCCATTTGTGTTTTGCCTACAGTTAAATATGTGTGCAGCATTTAAAAGAATAAATTATACATTATTTGAAGTTGCAATTAATTATTTGAGAGAATTTCATTAATCACACTCCAAATCAATAATGTCAATACTCATGAAAATTGGCTTTCAAGTTTTTGATTCTTAGATATATGAATTCAATAAATTGCATTTAAATAAATTACAATGTTAGTGAGTTATTTATATCTATGTACCAAGAGCACCTCAGGCATTACAGCACTTATCAGTACAGATGAGGAAACTAAAGCCCATAGAAATTAAGCAATTTGTTAAGGGTCATAGGGCTCTCTAACTCCTGGGACCATATTTTTCCTACTATATTATTTTTGAAGATGAAAGAAAGATTAAATACATCCTAGAAAGATAACACAAGACATAATTGAGAAATGGGCACTAGTGATAAATAAGCAGGAGTGACATAAGACAAGATGGTAGGGTAGAACAACATTGGATCAGAAGTCAGGGGAGCTAGGTTTTTGTCAAGGTTGACCACTCACTGACACGTGAACTAGAACAAGTCACTTCCTCTGTCCAGAGCATCATTTCCTAAAAAAAGTGCCTGGCTATAGAGTTCCCAGGTACTTCCTGACCTGAATATATGAATGATGGAGGCAGCATTAGAGTCAGTGATGTTGCTGCTATCCCACATAAAGAGCAATCGGATAAAAGGGAAACAGAAATTTTCTAATTTTTGAACAGAAAACTACAGTTAGGTAAGATCAGGAGAAAAACAAACACAAATTAATTCAAGTCAAAATTCAATGTAGATGTAAAATTCAGAGTAAAGTTCGATGAGAAATTTCTCTCGCAGCTTCCCAGAAGCCAAAGTAAAAAGGGAAGTGATTGGCTGTAACAAACAGTATTGCATAATTTTTAAGAGGGCCGACTTTGGAGTAAGACTCTCTGTGTTCATACCCCAAATCTATACCACTTACTGTGTGACCTCAGGTAGGTTTTCTTACCTGGAACATACAACGATAACAGTACATAATTCATTGGACTGCTGCAAGCATTTAACATAGTTAATAGTCACTTGGCATAGTTAATTCGTGTACCACACAGTGCCTGACATCCGGAAATGGGTTAGTGTTAGATTTTTTTAAATTTTACTTTTTACATAAAATAATAAGCATAGCATTTGTTTTAGAATGGTAACTCCACCACACCCGACAAACAAATAATCCAGTGAAGAAATGGGCAGAAAACATGAATAGACACTTCTCTAAAGAAGACATCCGGATGGCCAACAGGCACATGAAAAGTTGCTCAACGCCGCTCCTCATCAGGGAAATACAAATCAAAACCACACTCAGATATCACCTCACGCCAGTCAGAGTGGCCAAAATGAACAAATCAGGAGACTATAGATGCTGCAGAGGACATGGAGAAACGGGAACTCTTTTGCACGGTTGGTGGGAATGCAAACTGGTGCAGCCGCTCTGGAAAACAGTGTTGGAGGTTCCTCAAATAATTAAAAACAGACCTCCCCTATGACCCAGCAGTAGCACTGCTAGGAATTTACCCAAGGGATACAGGAGTACTGATGCAGAGGGGCACTTGTACCCCAATGTTTATAGCAGCACTCGCAACAATCGCCAAAGTATGGAAAGAGCGTAAATGTCCATCAACTGATGAATGGATAAAGAAATTGTCGTTTACATACACAATGGAGTACTACGTGGCAATGAGAAAGAATGAAATATGGCCCTTTGTAGCAACGTGGATGGAACTGGAGAGTGCTATGCTAAGTGAAATAAGCCATACAGAGAAAGACAGATACCATATGTTTTCACTCTTATGTGGATCCTGAGAAACTTAACAGAAACCCATGGGGGAGGGGAAGGAAAAAAAAAAAAAAAGAGGTTAGAGTGAGAGAGAGCCAAAGCATAAGAGACTCTTAAAAACTGAGAACAAACTGAGGGTTGATGGGGGGTGGGAGGGAGAGGAGGGTGGGTGATGGGTATTGAAGAGGGCATTTTTGGGGATGAGAACTGGGTGTTGTATGGAAACCAATTTGACAATAAATTTCATATAAAAAAAAAAAGAATGGTAACTCCAGCAGATTCCTGTTTTAGCAACATACTGAGAAAATTTTATAACTGTTTAAAACCCTTGTTTATGTTCATTATCGACTTATTGTTGCCTAGAAGTACATAGCAATGAGTGGTAAAGAGTTTTTAAAAACTGAAAACCCCAGAAAAAAGACCCAGCACAGTGTCCAGATTATAAACAAATGTTTTATATCACAAGGTATGGCACTGAGTGCCGGGAAGAGTAATAAAATTAATAAAGGCTAACATCCTTTTAAAACCTCCCACAGGGTTTTCTCAGATCCCTTAGCAATTTTTCTTTCCTTTTGAAATCTTTAAAGAGAATATCTCCGATCCAGAAGAGAGATAACGAGAATACGAAGTAAGCACTCCTTCACCCCCAAACCTTACTGAAATGGTAGGTCTTTTGCATGTATCCGTTGCCAAAGGTTGCCACTGAACAAGCATTCATGGAGTACCTACAGTGTTGCAGATTCTTCAGTAAATTCTGGGATGTGAGGATGAGTAAGATACAAAAGCCCTCAGGAAAGGAGCATCTCAATGTCAACAACATTGAGAACCAGGACCTCAAGAATATAATCCAGGAGAAGAAACAAGACATACACCAATAAATGTATTAGAAGCAGGATATATTAGAATATGTACGTGCCATAAGAACAGTGCAGGCAGAAAGTGCCAGAGGAATCCAGGGGTGGGTGAGATTACATATGCCAAAATACTCGAAACTAAATACTGAACGTGAAGAGTGTAGATGGAAAGTCCATTCCAACTCTGCCATGCCTGTGTTTTGTGTTTCCCATTTGAAGGCTACCATGAAATAGGTCGGCAGAAACAAATTCTATACTAGACCCTAATGAAAGTCTCAGACAATTGAAATCCTTCTGTGGTGTTTGACACTTGTCCCAGGGAAAGCTTGCTATGTGTCAACTCTGATAGAACACAACAGCCAATGTTTAAACATTCCATCTCCTCAAGTTGTCTTTCCAGAATGCACCTAATTCATCTTGTATGAGGTAAAAGACGTGGTCGGATTTCTGAGTGATGAAATCATTAAAAAGGAATCCAGCCACCACATGTAAGATACTGCTACATTAATATTTGATTCAAGGGAATGTGGGACCAGTTATCAATAATTCAGTCATCATTTAATATCAGAGACATGGAATGTGCCTGACTGTTGTATTAGTTTACACATTACAGGGACTAAGATGTAGCGTGTTATTGCCACGGTCATATTTCTTATGGTACGCGATGACAGCACGGCTTATGAGAACTGAGATGATATACTTATTCTGCCTCCCAGATCCATAAAACAATTGGGAGCAGCTAGACCAGCCCTACTGGGAGGAGTTGTAAATAGAAATGTAGACTAGGATTCTGTTTTAGTATGGATTCTTCCAGAAGAAGCAGTTCCTGAAATGGGGATTCAAATGCAAGTAGTATATTTGAAAGGAGAAGAAAATACTAGCAGGGGAGTGGATGAGACAAGGGAAAGAAGGAAGCCAACTAGGGGGCTGTCACCAAGCCAGCTACAACCGTGGATGCCTGGAGTTCCATCCCATGGGGTCAAAGCAAAACACTTGCCTCCAAGTTATCATACTCAAGGGATGGATGACGAATCTGGGGTGTTTATACAACCGTCCCCATTAGCCATTGGTTGAAGGCTGCTACCAAAGAGTGCAATCCCCTGGAACTTTAGATCTACCACATGGGCCAGAAAAACATGCCTCAGAGAGAAAATCCTCGAACACAGGAATGCAAGGGTTTGCAGGTGGAAATGGAAGATGTGGCAAAGCACTAGTGGCATCTGTCACCATGTCGCAACAACTGGCTCCTCAACCTGTCTCTACTACCCAAACAGATGGAAGAGAAGAGAACCAACGTTTAGTAAGTACCTACTACAGGTTACACACCTTGCCCATGTCATAACATCCAATCCCTAACATAAAAACAGAGCCCACTTTTTCCAAATGAATGAAGTAGATGTCAGGAGAAAAAGTGACCTACCCAAGCTAGCCCATCCCCAGAATAAGAGGACTCAGAGTCAACTCTCTCCAACCTCAAAGCTGACACCTTTCCAATTAAGGGCATTGGGGTTCCCTTGTGCGGCCATATACACCAAGTCATTTAGATGCAATCTGCAGACCTAAATTTTGATGGGTGGCTACCACAATTCCCAGTTTTTGCCTTGTTTTCTCCCTGCCTAGAATGCCTTTCTCTTTTTATATCCATTTATCTAAGTTGGGCTGCTGGTGAAGCTGAAGCCAGCCTCTAGAAGTTTAGGACTTAGACAAGCAGAACTAGACAAAAAGAAGCATCCCACATGGAAAAAGAGGGTGAAGGTGGTGCTGGTCCTTTCAATGAGATTCTTAAGTAACTTTCACACACACCAGCATCACCACACCCCCAAACAAAAACTAAGAGGTGACAATGTGCCTGGGATGCTCACATAGAACAGAGAGCTTGCTTTGGCTGTAGCTACGGAGGAAGGGGCTCGCGGGTGGGCAGACACCAGCACAAGATGGCCTTTGAAAGCCAGGCGATTGACTCTGGTCTCCTTCTGGGGACAATAAGCCATTCTTGTAGAATTCTGAGCAAGGAAAATGTCATACACAAAGTGGCATTTCAGAAAAATTAACCTGGCAGCCATGAACCACATGGATTAGACAAGAGAGGGTTGGAATGGAGAACACAGTAACAAAACCTAAGGAGCTTCTAGAAATTTCCCTTGGCTTCCTGGGGTTTAAAAGTTTATTGATCCATTTTTTTCTTTTTCTGTCCTAAATTAGGAACAAGCCAAGCTGGCTTTACTCAAATTCTGAGCTGGGTTAAAAGTACTTACTATTGGCAAAGGACCCTCGGAAAATTCCCTCTCCTAGCTTTGTGAAGTATAAAAATCTAGGCAGTGTCATTTTTCTTACTTTTCACTCATCACTCTGGTTCATAAGAGATTTTCAGGGAGTCTTTTCTCCTTACTATCAGAAAGTGGCTTTTTTTTTTTTCATCTCTATAGTGATAAGCTTTCAAGTCAGAGCTAAAAAGTTTTGGTGTCTGGAGACCCAAGATGCTAAATGTGGAAACCTATGATCTCATCTTGCCAAGCAAGCCACACAGTGTTCTCAGGGAGAGTGGCCCACAAAGCGGACTTCAGATGCTAACGTGCACACATGCACACACAAAGGCCTGGCTTCTGCCTCTACCAATGCCCTGGATGCCATGTCAGTCCTCCCCATCATCCAAATAAGGGGTATGATTCTCAGTCCTAAGAGCCATTAATGAGAAAGACATCTCAACAAATGTAAAGAACAGGATTGTGCTGTTACACTCTGCCTTTCCCAACTTTTAATGAAATGTTCATTTGAAATGCCATATCCAGTTGTATGCCAATCAGCTGGGCAACAGCCAGTAGCCCACATTACCCTTCCACTGCTGATGGAAGCCCAGACAAATTTTTGCTAGCGAGGGATTGGAAGAGCCATTTATTGCATGAAGAAAGTGATTGTCAAATAAAGACTAAGAATCATTCTGAGTGGTGGTGTTCCAATTTAGCCAAAACTTAAAAAAAAAAAAAAAAAAAAAAAAGACCTAGCCTGAGATTAAAGCAATCACTGGGATCAGAAATTAGAGCAATACTGTTGGGAATTTTCAGGGAGCACACAACCCTCTCTTCCACAACTAGTTCCAAATAGTTTTTAAAGTAAGACAAAGAGCAGCTGGGAGATCAAAATGTCACCTTCCCCAACCTACCACACATGTCACCTCATCAGCAAAGCATTTAGCTTCCAAGTTCCCTTCCTTGTACACACTATCAAAATCAACAACTATGCACAAACAGGGGAGGGACTTAATGGAACCTCAAGTGTCCACTCGGCTGGGACCCCAATCTAAGGATGTCTTTGGTACTCCTTCCAAAACAAAGGCATTTTTAGCTTAAAAGTAATAAATTGGGGCTCCTGGGTGACTGAGGCGGTTGAGCATCTAACTTTGGCTCAGCTCATGATCTCACGTTCGTGGGTTCGAGCCCCGCATTGGGCTCTGTGCTGACAGCTCAGAGCCTGGAGCCTGCTTCTGATTCTGTGTCTACCTCTCTCTCTCTGCCCCTCCCCTGCTCACGCTTTGTCTCTCTCTGTCTCTAGAAAAATAAAATAAAACATCAAAAATTTTTTTCAAAAATAAATAAAAGTAATAAATTATACGAGTGGCATGCGATTGAAATTGTCACTCCCATTGTTGGCAAGTGTGAAAGATGGAAATATCCACACGGTCGAAAGGGGTAAGAAATAAGTCAGACACGATGGGAAAACCAAATCTGTTGATACAAGGCAGGAGACTTGGAAGGGTAAGAGGTTCTAGTAAAGAGCAGCCCCTCCAGAGGGCAAGGGGCTGATGCAGGCTTCTGAAGGATGCAGAAAGGCTCCCGCTGAGTGGAGAGCAGATGTAGATGTACTTCAAGCTCACTCGTTGCTGCCATTTCAATCATTTAGACCTCAGCAGGGACTTTGCCTAAGTAAGCAACTCCAGAAATCTGGAAACACAGAAGTATTTTGATCCATTTATTTGAGGGACAGACCCTTTTCCAGACCACTATCACATCCAACAGATGTACGGCACGGATGGATTTGTTACCAGACTTCTCTTTACAGCACTACAAATGTATGTGGCTAATTATATAGCCACCTGCAGTTGTACAGATGGAAACATCTCAGCTCCAGCTGGAGCTCACACCAAGACTGGGAGATGCTTGGCAGCAGCAGTTACAAGCTTCGGCGGCTGTGGGCTGAAATGGTTTGGCCTGTTTTCCCTTTCGGGGTTCCAAAGTACAGCTCCAGTGGACAGCGACTGCGGGTGCTTTAAAATATTCTGGCGAGGGGCTAGGCTGGCTGGTATGACCAACCTTTTTCAGCCCTGGAGCCTGGGTTCACCTCCTTACGATTCAGTATTTCTTTAAATCGCACTAAAGGGAAGTGAATTCATGTTATGCATTTATTATGTCTTAGTCCATTTTACTAAGCTGCAAAATATATAGAGTATTACAAATAGAGATGTCATGTATTAGTCATGATAATAATAGCTAATAGGCTTATACCCTTTTGAGAGAGGAGGAAATTAAGTCACAGGCACGCCTAGCCAGGAAGATCCTAAAATTAAGTCCAGACAGAGGCTATTCAGGTATTTTCCATCACATCCCGGTGCTCTCTGTCCCTCAAAAGCTTGCTCTCAACACCTAGAGAATTTCGTATTTCACTGATGTTTGAGAATGTCTCCTAGATTATTTTATGAAGCTGGGACTGCTAGCAGCAATAATACGGAGAAAACAACTTTCATTTGATGTAAAAACTTCTGAAAATGTGAATGCCATTACAGACTGGCTTTTTCCTGCTTCTAAGGAGGGTCTTCTCCATGCTTTAAGAACACATCTACAAAGCAAAACAGAATAATAACCTCCCTAAGGCCTGACTGCGAAAGACAATGGAGACGTTAATTTTGGGTGAACCTAAGGTCTGCGTGCTTCTTTTGAGATATGGAAAACCAGCTTGTGGATTATTGCTTCTCTTTGAAATGGTTATTCCAATACAGAGCACACAGCTTTGTGAAAACCATGAGGCAGTTGCGAAAACATGATAAGGTAAGGCTCACACGAGCCCTGGTGATGAGAAGACAGACCACAGCCTGAGTCAAACACCACTTGTAAACTGATCCTTGGAGAAACTTACGGTTTATCATTCTGAGGACATTTAGGGCTCAGCCAATTATATTCACCTCAAGTTTATCTATTATTCCATATTACATTCCTTTGGTAAAATGAGACATTATTCCTAATACCATTATTCTATGATTATAATTCCCACTGACAAGATAAGAATTGTAAAGTCCAGAAAAGCCACTGATTCACCTAATTGCAAAGCAGGTCCCTAATTAATTAAACAAATACACCATTATAGACTGAGATAGCAGCTCTAATGACGCGGAGGCCTTTATAAGCAAACCAAAGTCTGAGCCTGTAAATGCCTCAAGGTTCTGAACTCAGAATGCTAAGAACAACCAATTGCAAACAGCCAACTAGGTTTTAAGCTATAGCCAGTCAAACAGTTTTCTTCCTTTCCTTCCACACTTTCTGTAAAGTCTTTCCCCAGGGCTCCTGCAGAAGGGTGCTCCTAACCATTTCTGGGGTGGCAATGCCCTGTTTAAAATGATTTTTGCTCAAACTTTCTTCCCCTCCTTCCCCACCCCCACCCCCCGTTTTATCAAGGTATAACTGACAATGATGTGATTTACATATATTGCGGTATGATTACCACAATAAATTTTGTTAACATCCATCATCTCCATCAGAGAGGCACAGGAAAAAAAAAAAAGGAAAGGAAAAATAAAAAACATTCTTCTCCTTGTGATGAGAACTCTTGAGGTTTACTCTCGTAACTTTCAAATTGTGAAAATTAGTAATGGGAAGCCTCGCTAGAACGAAGTCGGGAAGTCTGGGCATGGGAAGCTGTCATGACCCACCACTCAGAGTCAGTTGCAAACCCAACAGGAAAAGGCAGACTTGACTCTACTCGGACTTGACCTGGCACGTGGATACTGCTCTACTATTCCAGCTTGAGGAAGAGACGCTCTCCTTGTTCCCCAGGCAACAGCTCAGCCAATGAAAAGCCACCACTCTTTGAACTCCCAGTCTATTCCAATGGACTTTTAGTTCATAACGGCCTCCCAACTTCCTCCTTTTTGCCTTAAAAAAGAGTATCTCTCCTATGTTCCCCAGACTTGCCTGGGGCTTTGCCATAGCTTATTTGTCCTGGATTGCAATTCTCTTTTATTCCCAAATAAAACCATCTTTTGCTAGTAAACAACTGGCAGTTTCTATTTTTAAGGCCAACAAAATACAGCATGCAGCAGTGTTAACTATAGTCATCATGTTGTACATTGCATCCCCGGCTCTTATCTATCTTACAACTAGAAGTTTGTACTCAAATAAACTCCTAAAATTTAATATGCCTAGTTTATCTTTAAACACAAGTTGGAAGCAAAATTGGAATTTCAAGTCTCCGAATCATTATTCTGTTTAAATCAAGCTGGCAGATGTATATTAGCTGCTACCGCGGGTCTAGAAGTAAGTGGACATTAAAGAAAAATAAAATCGGCCCCCTCTCTTTGACAGTTCTCATGTGCGAAGAGACAAAATGTTAACGCAAACAACTAGAAAGCAGTACAAGACAGGATGCTTATCAAGGACAAAACACTTTGACTGTCAGAAGACGGGCATCCCTAATATCTGTGGATTCTGCCTCTGATAGTCCAAAATCAAGGTGTCAGCAGGGCCATGCTTCTTCCAGAAGCTCTGGAGGGGAATCCGTTTCTTGCTTCTTCCGGCTTCTGGTGGCTATAGCCATTCCCTGGCTGTGGACACAGCATTCCAATCTTCAAGGCTGGCAAATCCAAATAACTTCTCCATCTTCCCATTGGCCTCCTCCTCTGCCTCTCTCTTAGTCCAACAACTTAGACCACTTGGTCACATGACCCTGTTCCTCTGCCTCTATCTTAAAAGGATAATTGTGATTGCATTTAGGGCCCACCTGGATATATCAGAATAATCTCCACATCCCAAGATCCTCAACTTCTTTACATCTATAAAGACCCTTTATTGCCACATATGGCAACATTCAGACGTTCCAGAGATTAGGACATAGATATCATTTGGAGGGCCGGTTTTTAGCCCACCACACTACCCAACTTCAAAACTTACTATAAAGCTACAAAAATCAAGACAGTGTGACATTAACCTAAGGATAGACTTAGAGACTCAGAAACAGAACAGAGTCCAGAAATTAACTCTACATTCAAGGTCTATTGATTTTTAACAACATTTCCAAGGCAATTCAATAGTGAATCATTGTCTTTTCAACAAATGGTGCTTGGGATAATCGGATAGCTAAAGAAATAAAATAATAAAAAAACGAAGACCTTTATCTCATGCATAAGCAAAAATTAACTTAAAAAAAAAAAAAGGATAATAGACCTGAATGTAAATGCTAAAATTATAAAACCTCCTGGGGCCGAGTCTTCCTGGGAACATTTTGCCAGAAAGTCAATGCTTTTCTCACCTAAACTAAAATGGCTTTCCTAAAGAAAGCCAGAAGTACAGAAACAAACTGCAGAGAAGCAAAACCACAGAAGGCATGTGGAATGCCTTTACTGCAGATCCCAGTACCTGCCGGGCGTATTCAACAGAACTCTAAAGAGGGAAAAAGAGTTCACATTTATTTTATCTGACTTATGCTTTACAGGTGACATCTCACTTTTCTTCCCAATAACCCCCCAAGGCAGTTAACATAATTGGCATTTTACAGATGAGGAAACCGAGGCCAGTAAGTGATTTGTGCGAGGTCACAAAGACAGTAAATAGAACCAGAACACAAATCTAAGGGTGCTGGACTCTCCTCTTGCCTGCCTTTCAGGATGTTGTGTTAAATTAAAGTGCTAACACCCATAAAACAGGGCGCAGTGTGCCTGATGCACCGTAAATGCTCTCCATAAGTATTAAATTAGACTCACCCTGTTTGCTCAAGACCCCAACCCATTACAGTTAAGGAGTTAGGAGGAGGAGCAAGGCCACCCAGCAGCTATGGTTCACTGCTCACTCTGTGCAAAATTCAAGCTGTAAATGCTGCTGCCCAAGAGACACAGGAGAGAGAAGCTACTCGGGGGAAAGGAATTATGCCTATTCATGAGGATTTGCAACAAGGACCACCAAGCCCTTTCAACAGACTTCCTGGACCCTGCGTACATTGCAGACGGGCTCCATGAGGTTGCTAGAACCAACAGCAAAAGAGGACAGGCGTGGAAAGCAGATCAAAACACAAAAAACACGAGGATATTAAGAAATCACCAACCTAGAGAAGAGTTACCAGTCCCTGGCATAATGAAGTTATAACATTAGCCTAACTCTTTAGCAAATCTATGTATATGTACCTAGTCATTCCTTTTAAAGGCAAATGAGCGTTAAGATAGCAATAGAAACGACTGCGTGACCTGCTGATGACAAAAATGGAATGAACTGAGTTTCTCTGCATGCCACCCACTGGGTGGAAAGGAAACACTGAAGGCTTAGATGGCTGAACCAGAATGGTTCCTTATTAACTTCACGAACTAGCAGCTAAGGAACATTTGTGCTAATAGCAACAGCAAATGTTCACTGAACACTTGCTAGGTGCCTTGCCTGGGTTATTGATTATTCACAATCTAATGAGGGCCCACGATTATCTTCTGCTTAACAGATGAGGAAACCAAAACAGAAAGCGTGAGCAGGTAGTGTGTTTAAAACTAGGACTTGTTGGGGCGCCTGGGTGGCTCGGTCGGTTAAGTGTCCGACTTCAGCTCAGGTCCATGATCTCACAGTTCGTGAGTTCAAGCCCCGCGTCGGGCTCTGTGCTGACAGCTTGGAGCCTGTTTCGGATTCTGTGTCTCCCTCTCTCTCTGCCCCTCCCCTGTTCATGCTCTGTCTCTCTCTGTCTCAAAAATAAATAAACGTTAAAAAAAATTTTTTTTAAACTAGGACTGGTCTGTCCAGCCTTGAAACTGAAGCCATTCACTATAGCGCTGTGAACGTCTCCTATCCCCCAAACGTGGTCTAATAAAACATCTTTCTGCTCCTCTCCTCCCACAAAAATCCGGCAGGATTCATGGTTTACAAATAATCGAATTGTCTTTCTTACTTTTCTGGCATCTCCTTAGGGGATCTGCTTTTAGAACATTCCAGTTTCACTCTTGCAAACCGCATCAGTCACTATGGAAACAGTTAATTCATTGATAAGAGTGGAGATCTTTTATTAATAAGGATACAACAGCATATGTGACCCATAATTAGTAGCTCTGCACAGAAAGTCATCCCCCCAAAAAATGTATAGTATTATGGGATTGTAGCCTTAGAACAACCTGCTGCAGGATGTAAATATAGGACAACCAACTCCTGGCGAGTCCATTTGGCAAATCCCCTGACGCTTATTAAGTAGCGGTCTCCCCAGACTTCATTTCCCAAATCTGCTACTCGCACAGCAGCAGCGAACTGCCTGCAGAGCACAAAGCGGTCTCTGTCCTCCCCACCCCATCATCCTGGAGGGTTTTCAAGTGACTTGTGAGGTGGCCAAACAGTTCCTGGGCCTAATTAGCTCCCCCGCCAACTGAAGCACTCCCCCCACCCCCAAACCCTGTGGCCTTCCACACAAAAGCCGCAAATTGCTTTCTGACCTTTGAAGCCATCCCAGGAAGTCCCAGGCAGCCCGAAGGAAGAGCTTCCTAGCTGTGCCTTTATTGCTGGGCACCTTCTGATCAAAGTGTGGGCAAAGGGCAAGAGAACCAGCCCCTGATGGGCCACAGCTTTGGCGAAGCGCTGATGCCCAGAGCTAATCAGGGCCAGCAGGCCAGGGACAACAAGGGGCCTGTGTGGAAAAGCCCGGCCTCCAATGCCCCCCTGTGTGGACTTGGCCATTCAGGCACAAGTCAAAGCAGAGGCTCTGGATCCGTCCTCCTCCTCCTCCTTTTTCTCTAATTCTCTTCATCCTTCCCTGAGCTGTGTTGGCTTGGCATCCAGGCTTCCATGCTCAGAGGGCAGCAAAGTCAGGGACGAAGGCGTTTTCACATCTAGACCACTCCTCCACTTCCCAGCCTGCGACTCGAATGTTTTCAGCCTGAATTTGGATTCTGGCTCCAACACCTGCTGGCAGCGTGACTCTGCACTTGTTCCTTGATGCCATAAGCCTCAGCTCCCAGGTCAGACTGCACTGGTTTGCATTCTAACACCACCACCTAATAGTTGGTAATCTTGCAAAAGTTACTTCTCTGCACGTGTAGTCTTCTCCTATGCCAGCTGAGGATAAAAGTAACACCATCTTATAGGCAGGAGCTACTCACAGGAGGAGCCACCTGTAACTTTGGAATCGTAGAGGGAGGGGCTAGGTGGGAGGAATTGGGGGCCATGAAGGGGACGCAGGCACTGCCGGTGACGTTGTCTCTTGGCCTGACCGGCCGCGGTCAGCCCAAGAGCCTGGGAAGAGCAGATCGCTGGGGTACATCCTCTGCAGTACAGAGCACAGCAGGGGAGGGTGGGGGCGCTTCTCAGTGCGTGTTGCCCCATACAGTTGTCTGTAGGGCTGAATAAGAAGCCAGGCAGAGCCCCCGACTAGCACAGGGACTGGCACCTTAAGGGTGAGCAGTATTATATGGCAGCTAGTAGTTGTGATGGTCAATTTCACGTGTCAGCTTTGGCCACAGGGCGCCCAGATTAAATGCTGCTTCTGGGCATAGCTGTGAGAGGGTCTCCAGACGAGACTGCACCTGCATCAGTGGGCTCAGGAAGGCATGTGGCCCTCCCCAGCGTGGCTGGGCCTCATTCAGTCCTTCGAGGGCCTTAACTGAACAAAAGGGACAGGAGAGAGGTTTCCCCCCTTCTTTCCTGCCATAGTGCTTGAGCTGGGACATCTCATCTTTTGTCCTCAGGCTGGGATCTACCCCATTAGCTCCCCTGGCTCTCATGCCTTCAGACTTGGACTGAGCTACACCACTGGATTTCCCAGGCTTCCAGCCTGCAGGCTGTGGGGCTTCTCAGCCTCCATAACTACATGAGCCAGTTCTTCACAATAAACAAACAAACAAACAAACAAACAAACAAACAAACAAACATCCCATTGTTTCTATTTCTCCAGAGAATCCTAATAACAACAGTCACACTCGGGGTGCCTGGGTGGCTCAGTCGGTTAAGCACCTGATTTCGGCTCAGGTCGTGATTCCGCAGTTTGTGAGTTCGAGCCCCACATCGGGCTCTGTGCTGACAGCTTGGAGCCCAGAGCCTGCTTCGGTTCTGTGTCTCCGGCACTCTCTCTGCCCCTCCCCTGCTCTCTCTCTCTCTCTCTCTCTCAAAAATAAATAAACATTAAAAAGATTAAAAAAAAAACACACACACACAAAAACAGCCACAGTCCTAATGGCTGCTGTAACAGAACTGTACAGACACCTAACCCCTAGGGCCATGTGGGTCCCGGCCTGGCCTGAACAACTCTGTCAGCTGCTGGAACTCTGCTCTCCTGATTCTAGACTGCAGAAGCCCTGCTCCAGTTCCTGCTAAAACCCAACAGCATGCATACATACCTAGACCATCTCTCTCTCTCTGCCCTTTTTTTCTCTCGTTCCCAAAGCCCAGGCTATTGCTGAAAACTGTCACAGAAATATGCCGACCAGGTTCACACCAGAATGCTTACCACAAATGCTGCTATCATCTTGTGTCCCTGGAATACTCTTCACTCTGGTCCCTCTCAAGAGACCATTCCCACTTCCTTCTACTGAGTCAAGATGAAAAAGAAAAAAAAAACCACCTCATCTTCTCTTCCAAAACTCAGCTGTGAGGTGCAGGACAGTGGTTAAGGGTATAGGCTGGAACTGGGTATGAAACCTGGCTCCACACCTTCTATGTGATAAAGGGCAGGTCACCTCATGTTTCAGCCTCTAGTCCCCCATCTGTGAAATGGGCTGTTCTGACAATTAAAAGAGAGAATCCATAGAAAGCAATTAGACAGTAATTCTAATACATTAAGTGACCAATTAAAGGTAGTTATTATTTCCTAATATTCCTATTACTTCCTATCTCTGCCCTTTCCCTAGCTTGTCTTCTTTATGGATGCCTTCCTTAGGAGAAAATGTGTCTCTTCATCTTTACAAGGATACACTCCCCCGCTGTTCTCCAGTAACCTCTGTGGATGACTTTCCCTCAATTATCTCAGGGTGGTTTTTTTTTTTTTTCTGTATTAATTTTTACTCTTCCCATATTTATAATTTATATTGAGAAAAATACACACAGGAAACAAAAATTCTCTCCTTTACTAATAAAAGAAATATGCATTGAAATAAGTCTGGACATCTATTTTATCTCTAGCGAAATGATAAAATTGAATGCTTTCATTTATTCCTTTTTCCTTCAAATGGCCAAACCCCATCAGGAAAGCTGCAGAGAACAAGTATGGTGGTAGACTATAAAGTGTCACAATCTTTGCAGAAAACAATCTGGCAAGTAGTGACAAGAGTCATAAAAATGTTTATACTCTTTGACCCACCAATATCAATTTGGAGAATTTATCCCAAGAAATTAATTTTAAAGGAAAAAGGAGGGGCGCTCTGGAAAGATGTTTATAGCTGCCCTAAATATTAGCCCCAGAAACGAGAAACAGCTATTCCTGAGAGACTGACCTGATCAAACACTGTATACACTGGGAAAAAACACGGTCCTGAGACACGGCAATTATGACGGAAGAAAGAAGAAAAATACTGTGCACCCATTGTTGCCGTAACTGCTTACAAGAACTCCATGCAGGCCTGTAATGGACCACAGAGCCACGTGAGGAACAAAAAGTTAGAACAAACAGCCATAAAAGTAACAATAACAAATTTGTCTTCCAAAGCCATAAAACGGACACGGACAGTAGAATTTTGAAATAATGTGTGCTACAAATGGCTAAATGTTCTTTGCTCTGACTTCATTCAGTGATAGAAAATTACTGCAATCCTATTCAGGGGCAGACTGAGGAACAGCGACACAGAGAATAAACACAATAGTCTCTGCCATCACAAACTTAGAATCTAGACAGCTACTCAAAAGAAGATCTATTAGCAAGAAGGAAAGCATAGATTTTTCTGAAAATACCAAGATGATGGGCCAAGAAAGGCCTTCTCCAGAGGAGGCATCACTTGAGCTACGGGGAGAACTTGTCCAAGCAGAAAGGGGGTAGGAAAGATCATTTCTGGCAGAGAGAAGAGCACAGAGGGCAGACAACTTATGTAAAAGAGTGTGGTGCCTTCCAGAAACTACTGGTAGTACGATGCGGATGGATCATGTCATTCTGGAGGGCAGATGGAGATCAGGCCAGAAAAGTAAGCAAGAGCCAGGTCAAGAAGGACCATGTTGTTGTCAACTCTGAACTGTACACAGAAGGTTCCAGAAAGTCCTGAAAGACCTGAAGAAGGAAAGTGACAAAATGGCAACTATTGTAGATAAGATGAGTTACTGCTGTGTAGGTGACTGTTTAACATGAATTGTTTAATAGGGTAAATGTGTAATCAAGAAGAAAAAATCAGTTTATTCTATAATGAGACACATTTCCTTCCCTTCTGCCTGTTAATATTCTTAAGCCACGTATTCTTCATCTTAAAACAACAGAATTGTCTTTATTCAACCATGATGCCTATGTTAGCTACCGCTGCCCAGTTTTTCAGATCTGTGGCTAATGTCTCCTAATTCTATATTCCCATCCCCATACTTTCTCCTGAACCTCCTTCAATCAGGCCTCTGCCTCTATGATCCTACCTGACCAGTCTTCTCAAGCATTTCTGTCAAACAAACCATTGATTTGTTCTTGCTATGAAGCAGGAACCATGTGAGGATCTATGATGGAAGGGAATAAGGCAGTCTGGTCCTCAGGTATAAAATAAATAATTCACAGAGATCGAAAGCACGGCATAGGAAACATAGTCAATAATGTTGTGATGATGTTGTATGATGACCACACTTACAATGGTGAGCGCTGAGTAATGCACAGAGTTGTCTAATCACTATGTTGTACACCTGAAAATAACATAATGTTGTGTGTAAACTGCACTTCAATAATAAAAATGAAAATAAAAGACAGTCTGGTCCTCATGCCTCAGGAATATATATGGTTGAAAGGATAGGACAGATATAACCCAGAGATCAGCTGGGGTTCACCTGCCTGAAGAGAGCTGGATAAAATGAGCTCAAAACTCTCAATTCCATTGGCTTTGTAGGCTTATGTCCTTCCCACAAAATTTCTACAAATGATTCCAGAGGTCTCTCTCCAAAATCATGACCTGCTCTACCTCCCACTTCTGCCTCAGCTCTCTCTGTGCTTTGGTCAAGGGGGCCACCCAGATGGAAAGCTCGCCCCCTTCTATGGCACCCCTCCATCCCTTCTCCCAACCAACAAATAAAGTCACTCAGCACCCAGAATTTCCACACATCAAAAAATTCACTGCACAATTTATGGGGCAGGGAGAGGAGGCCAAGGGGATGTTTACAAGGAAGTGATGCCAGCAAAAACCTGAATTGTTGCAGAGGCCATCAACCACGGGGAGTAAAAGGCAGCCGTGTAGCCTGGGGTTCACTGCCTTTTGTCTCATCCCCATTCCGTCTCTATCCAGCTTCTTGCCCCTTTCTCAAATCATTACTCCTCCTGACATTCCAAATTCCCTCTCCATTCAGTATTCTGTAGGGTCCCCTTGAAAATGGCATGAATAAACTGAGGGTTGATGGGGGGGCGCGAGGGAGGGGAAAGCGGGAGACGGGCATCGAGGAGGGCACTTGTTGGGACGAGCACTGGGTGTTGTATGGAAACCAATCTGACAAATCTCATATTAAAAAAATACAATACAGTACAATACAATACAAGAGAAAATGGCATGTCCCTAGGATTTCAATCTTGCCTCTGCCACTTACTAACTCAGCAGCTAGGGAAAATCACTTAGCTTGTCGGAGCCAGATTCCTCTTCCATAAAATAAGGATAATCATTGGTACAATATTTTAAGGCAAGTAATGGGCTTTCCACTTTTGCATTTCTGTGTACGTAGTCTGCACCATCAATCTAAATGCACCTGGGGCGGAAGTAAGAAAATTATAGCAAGACCTCAAGGAGAAAGGAAGGAATTACTCTTGCTGGAATTTAAAACCAGACAATGGTATTGAAATGTAGGTTCTATCAAGAAGGAAATTCTCTTAAATGTCTTCATCTACCTCCTTTAACATATCAGGAGGTGTCCTTGTGTGGACGATATTACACTTCCTATAAGGGAGGTCCTAGTCCAAAAGAGAAAAGTATTGGAGATGCCTGCCCTTTCTCATCCCAGGGAAAGACAGAAAAAAAATACAAGGCAGAGATAAGAGAGGTAAGTGGACAGCAATACTCCATCATCTGCCTCCAAGCCAAAGTTCCGAAGCAGAGAAGGGGTGTTCACTAAGTTTAGGGGGGTGATGGCAGGCCACTTAGGAGACGGTTGAAGTAATTTAGGAAGATTTCATGGAGTCTCAGACTTTGGTAACTGCCAGTAGGGATTTAAGAAGAGAGAGAGATGAGGTAATAAGGAGGTAGAATCACCAAGCCTTAATGATTGCATATCTCTCTAATTTACAAATTTTTGTCTTTATTATCTGCTGCATTTGCTTTTTTTGTTTTTGTTTTTGCTTGTTTGTTTGTTTGAGATCATTCCCCAAATTTTCTCCTCTCCCTATTTCCATGACCTCATACTACACAGTCATTCTGGCTCCTCTCTGAAATTTCATCCTCTGCCATGCAAGAGTTAGCTTGTTTTTTATGGAATAAGTGTCTAAAGAAGTCTGTAGAGGAGGAAATGGTCTGCTTTATTTCAGGGCTATGCTAGTGTTTGCAACCCATGCACAACAGATTTTACAAGATTTTCTTTAATCTTGTGAAAATGTCTCATAATGCTAACTCTGGTAAAATTTCTATTACATAAGAGAATACCTTAATCCAAGGGGGGGGAGCTAATTTAAAAATTAGTTGATAATTAATCAATATTTAGTATAGTGTAGTGCTGAGCATATTGTCATTAATAATGACTGCCTGTATCTAACCTACTAATAAAAAAGGCTATCAACTGCTTTCTGTTTATTACTTTCGCCAGCTTGATGATAACAAGGATAACAATCCCTGGCCTCTCTATGGAAAGTGAGTGTGTACAAAGCACTTTCTGATATCTGGTGGCATCTCCAGGGCATATGAGGAAGGCAGTGGGGTGTTCTAGTATCTGTATTGTACAAAGGAAATAACTGAGGATCAGAGAGAGTATATAAATTGGGATACAAAGAAGATAAAGAAACTCTCATTAGTATCCTCTTAGGAAATACATTTCTCTTTCCCATTATCTGACCCCTCCCATATTCTCCAGGACTCATAAAAGATTGCTGATGAAGAGAGCTGGTAGCAAGCACTCTCAATGCCCTTCCATGAAAGTGCTCTGGGATGAGACACTTGAAGAGTTTTAGTCCTTTGGCAGGCGCTGCTTTTTAATCTATTGGGACTTGATCACATGGGGGTCTCTAACGCTTCTGGTTGATTCCATTCATCTTGGTGGACAAGGGTACAGATTTGCTGGAACTCTTCTAATATAAGTAACAGAGAACCAACCCTAACTTCTTTATGCAAAGGACACAATCAATGTAATGAAGAAGATCAGGGGTGTGACAGGGTCTGAACACACTGGAACCGCGACCGGACGGTGCCCAGACTCCCATACTGTTTCTATACCTGCTCCTCTGTGGCGCCTTTAGCTTCTCCCCCTACAAACTAGGTGTTTATATTAATGGTACATACAGTCATTGAATGGTCCCACATTTTCTGTCTTACAGATCTGGTTACCTGGAAGCAACAGCCCTCAGGATCTCTTTTGCCTAATTCCAAAAGTTCCCAGGGAAGGATTCACCAGCCAAGCCTGAGCAGGCAGTCCAACCCTGGACCTACCCCCCTGGCCAGAGGACCAAGTCAAGTTACATTTTTATTACAATTCCCATTTGGCCAAAGATATTAGAAAACTCCTAGAAAAGGGGGTTGGATAGAAAAGCTGAGGGGTAGACCACCAAAACAAAACAAAACAAAAAAGATAAAAGACAAAAGGAAAACAAGCACGAATACATCTATTTCCCTCTGTCATGTTCTTACCACACCACTTGACCTAAGCTGTAGGCATATCTGCTCTTTGTCACCTTTCCTACTCTAAACCTAGCTAAACTCATCTCTTAATTTTTCTCACACTTGTAGAGCCTCACTTACTCTTTCTGATGTTGACATGTTAATTTTTATGGACGTCCACCTCATTTGCTGCCTTAGGATCATTTATAATTATACACTCAATGGTCATTTTGTGCAACTCCCACCTCCACGGAGCCATCTCCCTATTTGAAGTCTGAAAGGAATGGCTACATTTTCTCTGAATTTATTACAATATCCCCAGTTTGACGATAAAAGGTGCTTTAACAAAATAAACCATATCCATTCATTTATTCCAAGAACACTGAAGTGTCAGACACTGGGCTGGATCCCGGGAGTGGGGAGGTACCTGCAGGAGAAGGAAGGGATCCCCAGAGACAATGCCTAACAACCTTGAAAGTCTGGCAGTAGAGGCAGATATGAGCACAAATTAACTAGGTGGGGTCCAGTATAGTAAGTGCTGAAGGTGATCTAGCCATGATGCATTGGAGCCCTGAGAAAGAAGGAATTAACTCGGAGGAGTAACTGAACTGAACTGAATCTCTGAACTGAGGTTAAAATATGCATCCTACCAACCTGTCTCTAGCTGGAGGCCTCCCATGATGGGGACCTCACTGGGATTATAGGAGAACAGGTATTGGCATGGTAGAGAAATCAAAGGGTTTTGGACCAGAGAGAACCGGACTCAAAATCCAACCCTTACTAGTGACTCCAGACTGGCCACACAGCCTCTCCGAGCCTCAGATTTCTTGCCAGTTAAGTGTTGTCACATTACCCACCATACAGGGTTGTTATGGGTGGCGGTTGTGACTACTCACCCGGAGGCAGCCCATTCTATTATGGAACAAATGGGATTGATACGAAGCTCCTTGCAGGATTAAGATGAAATCCGCTTCCTGCGCACTTCGGATGCGTTGGTCCTGATTTTGTGCTTTGCGTGGCAGAAAGAAAAAAGGAGTCTTTTTACTCCCCTAAGAGTACCTCAGACTGGACTATGATAATAATAGACCAGTGCCCCTTTTCTATAGCTGCCTTCTCCCTGCTGCGGCCCAGTCTCCTGTATTAGTGCATCCCTGCTAAATCATATTTTTCCAAACTCAACCATCTCAGCCCTCAGAGATTCAGACGACTGGCTCTCACAGTGTCTGCTTATTTCAATAAACAGGTTTTAAATTAAATCTTAGGTGCCACAGTTCACTTTCAATAGAATCACATAAAATGGAAGTGTCAAAAGTTGGAGAAGGTATAACTGACAATTGAAGATTGAACCATGAGCTAGAGGAATTCAAACCAGCTCATTGGGTCACACAATAGATGTTTCTGTTGCAAGGAAAATGTGGTGTAGGATCTCCTGCCTCTCCAAAATCAAATTCATTGTGTTCTGATAAGATGCCAAAAGGAATTCCATTTACAGAGGTAAAATATTCAAACTGCAGCCTCTGTGGCTGAATGCCAAGCTTTTGGTTCTCTTGGTCACCATCTTTAGCAATGCAAAACAAATAAAATGAGGCCGCTTTCATACGGGAATGGCAAATTTCTTATTGATCTCTATGTAACACAAACTCTTCTGACCAATGGTGGACTAACAGCCAAATTACCTTAATGTATTTGCAAATTGCAAATCAAAATAATATGCCATATTATATGTATACTGTCAAATTCACTTTCTGTATATATTTACCAAATACATTTTGTAGGGATGTGAAGGAGGGGAGTCAGGCAGCACATCTTAATGTTATTTTAAAAATTTAAGGAGAAATGTCAGCAATTTAGAAATAACTGCAGAGTTCAAATATCTCCATTTCGCCATTTATCTACCATTGTTGTATACCCTAGCAGATAAAGGAGTGAATGAATATCTTGTAATAACATTTAGAGTCACGGAAGAGACCCACAATTGCCAATTGTACTGTATTTTAATTTAGAGATGCTTCTTTCAAAATCATATGTTCATTTGACATTTCCCTGGGAAAATAATGGAGGAGGAAAAACATCTTTCAAAGCTCTTGGGGCAGTTATTCAAAACCCAAAGTGCTAAGCAGACCTGCATACAAGCAGAGAGGTCCTTTGTGAGTGTGACCCTGCTGTTTTGTACAATTTTCAGAGTCAACCTATTGCAATGAAATATATTCTATAACCACAATTAAATGTTGTTTGAAAAGATCTTTCTGGATGTGAGAAGACGTTTGTAGTGTGAAATGCCATTAAAGAAAGGGGCTGGCATTGATGAGTTAGGGGGTGTTAGATAAAGATGCAAGTCAGACACTTAATGGGAAACGATTCTCACTTAATGTGAGAAGAGATTTCACAAGGAAGTGGAAGGAGGAACTCTTGGACAGAGACAGTCTGGAGGGGCCTCCACTCTGGAGCTAAGGCTCTGGAGGAGAGCTGGTTAGAGCCCAGCCTTGACATCAGGCTGAGCAAGACAATCTGCTAACACCTAGAGCACTACTTTTGCACCTGTGAAACAGGATAATAGCAGTAACCTGCCTTAATGGAAAACATTTAGAATAGCACCTAGGACATGGGAAAAGCACAATTATAATTAGCTGTTAGTACAGTAATAACAGTAAATACCCCTTAAACGCAGGCAAGGGGACCCACATGAGTTAGTGTCCTCCTTATGATTTTGTAAAGGCATTTCTGATACCTACAATGGGCCTTGGGCAAGCAGTGCCATCAGGCAGGGTATGCCCAGCCTGGACCTCAGCTCCGTTTCCTGCTTTGGAGATGCTCTCCAACTCTCTATTCTCGCTCCTGCCCTGGGTGTGGGGTTGACAGATGCCCCCCCATGGAGCTCTAAGAATTGCATCTATTAAATTGTACAGGAGCCTAATGGTTGGGCCCTGGTTCCAGGAGGGTGGCCTGGCAAAAGCACTGGTCTCGCTGGCCAGCGTGCTATTTCTTTCATGGGAATCACACAATATTTAGCCACCAAAATCATACTGACATGTTGACTTGGGACGACTCAAATTTTTTAGACAAGGGTCCTGTAAAAAATATCTTCTGGGGCCCCCACACACCTTGGGGGCAGCCCCACGAGTAAGACATTATTGTTATCTTTGGATGCCCTTTTTCTGTTCCCATTTAGGAAGAGGACTCAAACAGTTCAAGAGAAACATAGTCATGAGATCCTAGATGATACAGGATACTAAAAAGGCAAATTATTTCAAGCCCTTTAATTACTTCAAACCTGCAAACCACTGTAAATTACCAGGGGGGAGGGGGACGAGCTCTCTCCCAGACTCCCACGGCCCATGCTGGAGAGCACTCGCAAATCTCAACCAGCCCCAGAAGGGTTTTGATGCCTAGATAAGAATTTTAAAACTTACTACTAGTCAAAAGAAATAAAATTAAAATGATGATCCCACATGTTGCCTACCAGGAAAAAAAAAATATTTTAAATAATAGTTCCAAATACTGACCAAGATGAAGTGAAAGGCATGTACCGAGATGGCTGGTTGTAATGTAAAATGGTTCAACCTTTGGGACAACGATTTAGTAATATGTGTGAAGAGAATTTAAAGTGCTTGTGCTCAGTTATATCACTTCTGGGAATGTAGCCTGAGGAAATTATCATAAATATAGAAAAAGCTGTCAACTTTTCTCTACATAGCAGCTGGCCTCCATCTCCTCCATTTTTCGTCTTGTAAGAACTTCTGGAGAACCAAGTAAAACACGGATTCTACTTTAGGCTATTCGTGGTGACAGACATAATGGGCTTATTCTTTGTTTTTTATTAAAACTAGCCATGGGGCGCCTGGGTGGCGCAGTCGGTTAAGCGTCCGACTTCAGCCAGGTCACGATCTCGCGGTCCGCGAGTTCGAGCCCCGCGTCGGGCTCTGAGCTGATGGCTCGGAGCCTGGAGCCTGTTTCCGATTCTGTGTCTCCCTCTCTCTCTGCCCCTCCCCCGTTCATGCTCTGTCTCTCTCTGTCCCAAAAATAAATAAACGTTCAAAAAAAAAAAATTTTAAAACTAGCCTTTATTGACTCTTTACTAAATGCCAAACAGTGTGTTAAGTGTTTTATAGAGGCTAATTCATCTAATATTCACAACAACACAAACAAGTACATCGTTTAGGGTTCCTTCAACCTCAAGAAACAGAAATCCCAGCTCTGGGATTAAGCCAGAGAAAAGTTATAACAAGAAATCCAGAGGTAGACAACTCCATGACTGACAACTTCAGTGGTGATGGCATCATCCTCTCTGCCATCCTCAGGCAATCTGAACTTTGTGGTCACAAAATGGTCGCCGTAGTCGCAGACCTCACATGTAGACATGTAGACATGTAGACAGAAATACCATGTCACCTTAACTAGAACTGCGTTCCATGTTCCATAGCAATTAACACAGAGAAACATATGGGTGTGCAGAGAATGAATTACATAACAAATTTGGATTTGGGTTAGAAAGCACCGAAGGGCAGATGGAGACTGGGTAGCAACCAAAATCTCGGGCAGGAGTGAGATATTTATTATGGGCATTTAGCAGCAGAGGAAGCTAAAGTCTGGGGAGGTTAAGCAACTTGTGTGAGGTCACACAGTCAGTGAATAGAAAGGCTGTGATTTGAATCCAGTTCTGTTTATCTAGGGTTCATACATTAGCACTATAATGTACTCACTTTCTACAAATGTGTATACAAATACATAGAAAAGTTCTGTTTCTCTCCAGAGAAACAAAACTAATAGAGATATATATAGGTATATAAATACATAGATATATAGATATATAGATATACACATATACACACATATGTGTGTATATACAAAATACGTATGTATATGGTTTATGTGCATACCATATACATATATATACATATATGTCATGTACATGTATATCCTATACATATGTGATTCATTATAAAGAGTTGGTTTACATGATTAAGGAAGCTGAAGAGTCCCATGATCTGCTGTCTATAACCTGGAGACCCAGCAGAACCAGTGGTATATTTCCCATCTAAGTCCAAAGGCCTGGGAACCAGGAGAGCTGATGCTGTGTGTTCCAGTCCTAATGCGAAAGAAGACCAATGTAGGGGCACCTGGGTGGCTCAGTCGGTTAACCTTCCGACTTTCGCTCAGGTCGTTATCTTGCTGTTTGCAAATTCAAGCCCTGCATCGGGCTCTGTGCTGACAGTTCAGAGCCTGGAGCCTGCTTCAGATTTTCTCTGTATCTCTCTCTCTCTCTCTGCCCCTACCCCCCTTTTGTTCTCTGTCTCTCAAAAATAAATAAATATTTAAAAGAAGAAGAAGAGAAAGAAGAAGAAGACAACGATGACAATGACCAGTGCAGCAGCTCCAAAACAGTCAAGCAGAGGGAGCAAATTCTCTCCTTTGTTCTATTCAGGTCCACATCGGGCGGGTTGGGGAGAGCAATCTGCTTTACTTGGTCTATTGATTCAAATGTTAATCTCATCTACAAACACCCTCATGGATATACCCAGAATGACGTTTAACCAAAATCTGGTCATCCCAGGGCCCAGTCAAGTTGACACATGAAATTATCCATCACGGTTTCTCAATGGAGATTGTTTGCTCTTTTACTGTGCTTGTTCATAGGTACTTCTTTCATGCCAGCAAACAATAAAAACATGATCAGCCATCATGTTAAAAATGCATGAGGAAGAAAATTTACTTCCTCTTTGCTCTTGATTGGGAAGTGCTAAATAAACCGGGCAAGGAGCCTCATTTCATTCATTTTCTCACTCATTCATTCAACCAGCATGTAATGGAAAGAATGGAGGGTTGGCCTTCACCACATGTGGGTTCCAATTCCCATTAAATCTTGGTCATAAAAGTTATTTGTAAAATAAGAAATGGAATACAAGTGATAGCGGTTGTCCACAGTACCAGTAGAAATAGAAACAATAGCAGTCTGACAAAGACAAATACTAATAACAAGGTAGGGTTACCAGCCCCTTCTTCTCCTGGCAGCTAAAAAGACTTCTCTATTGTCCATTCAGTTCCTCCCCATCCCCTGCCCTGTTCTATCTTTGTCTGCCTTATGGGCATTTTGTTTGTTTTAATACAGAATAGGGAGGATGGGGAGAAAGGAATCAAAGAAACCAAAGGAAGAGGCAGAAGAAGAAAGGCCACAATCACCTGATCAAAGAGGAAGAAGGGCCAAAATCACCCGATCAAAAGCAGAGAAAGGCAAGCGTTTGAGAAGGAGGGTGTTACGAGTCAGCTGTGGGGAAGAAGAGGGTGAGAGGCTGAGAAAGGAAAGGAGGACATGGCTCTGCCTTTTGAGATGGATTTTCATTCATGTTCTCCAAGGGATAGAGGTAACGCCTATAAGTGCTTCATAAATACTTTTCCTCATTGAAATATGTTTCCTTGAATGTGGCAGTGTACAAGAGGAATGATGTAGGGCCCTGGGGGTGGCATAATACTAATAATAATGGCAATAATAATAGTATTAGTGGTAGCAGTGGCAGCCACAGGAGCAGAAACAATACAGGTATCAGCACCCGAGCAAGTCACTTTCACTTTTGGGACCTCAGGCTCCTCGTTTGCAAAATGAGGGCACTAGAAACTACTTCTGAGCTCTACTATTCTGTGTTTCTATCCATATCTACTAAGTACCTGGTGCTGAGTTAAGTGCCATAAGGAGAGACACAGGAAAAATAACAGATGATTCTAGCCCTCCAGGACTTGACAGTGAGCCTTCTTGCTGTTCCTTCACATTCATAACTGAGCCCTGCCTCAGGGCCTTTACACTTGCTCTTTCTTCTTCCTGGAATGCTCTTGCCCCAGATATTCACATGAGCCTCCTCCCTCAAAAATCCTTCCTCAGGTTTTTGCCCAAAGTCTCCTTCCCAGTGAGTTCTTCCCTGATCACCTTACTTAAAATGGCAACACCCTATGAATTCGGAGAGGAATACAAACATTCAGCCTATGGCAGTATTTAAGGTTTCAAAGAAAGAAGAGAAAAAGAAAGAATGCTTATCACCTACTGTGTGACATGAGAATCTCAAGAGAGCTGGCATGATTAGTTTCTAGTCACAAGGTTGGTTTATAAGGCTTTTTTGGTAAAATTCAGCTTTATGGCTTATTTTATAATTAACAGTTAATAAAATAATAACACCTACAAAAAAGGTACCATTCCTTTCTACGTATTTTCCCTAATTTTCTAATACACTTGTCATCACCTAACATGTTACATAACGTATTTATTTGTCCAACAGCTGTTATTCCACATAAGAATTTATGCTCCATTAAGAAAGAATTTTTTGGAAACCCCTGGGTGGCTCAGTCGGTTAAGCACCCGACTTCAGCTCAGGTCATGATCTCACAGTTAATGGGCTCGAGCCCCGCATCAGGCTCTGTGCTGACAGCTCAGAGCCTGGAGCCTGCTTCGGATTCTGTGTCTCCCTCTCTCTCTGCCCTTCCCCCTCTCAAGCTCTGTCATTCTCTCTTTCTCTCTCTCAAAAATAAATAAGCATTAAAAATAAAATTAAGAAAGGATTTTTTTTCTGTTTTCTGCATTGCTATATCCCCAGAAACTAGAACACTGCCTGGCATGTGGTACAGGCTTAATAAATATTTGTCCAGTGGATGAATAAGAGACATGATACGACTTGGTCAAGCAGCAGAACAGCCTGCATTTAATACATGTAAGAGGTGAAAAATAAGTGCTGAAGGAATTCAGAGAAGGAAGGGAGGCACGCAAACCAGAGCACTTAGGAAAAGCTCATGGGGAATGAGCAAGTGGGAGACAACAGGGGAGGCCTTTTCAGCTTTTACAGGGAGTGGCAGGGTGGGAAGAAGGAATGTGGAAAGGAGACAGAAAGACAACACTGAAAAAGCCCATGGTGTCCACATGTTATGTTACAGGATAAACAAAGAGGACAGTCTACCTGGAGTGGAAGAAAGGACCACCTTAGCAAGTAGAGGGAGGTCAGGACAGGGAAGCAGTTGGAGACAGTCCAAGGAAGGCTCCAGCCCCCCAGACACACCACATGCTATGCCCAACGTTTCCATATATTCTAGAGGCTGAGTTGATGGGCAGCCTGGCATGCTGGTATTGAGCACCTGCGGGTGCCACCTGCGGGTGAAGCTGTCCTCCACTGGCTTGTGCTCTCCTCCAGGAGAAATTATAATGCTAATGTCAGTAAGAACTACCTTATTTCATGAACATGGCACTGCACAGGTGATATGAGATCTCCACCATGTCTGATTATCAAACGCTGCATAACAAACTACCACAAAATTTAGTGGCTTAAAACAACCATTTTATGTTTTTACAGTTTTGTGGGCCAGGAATTGGGGTGGGGGTGGGGCTCAGCTGGGAGGTTCGTCTCAGATCTCATGCCACCAGCTGGGGTGACTGGAGCTAAAGGGTTCACTTCACAATGGCTTTTCATCACATCTCTGGCACTTTGAGGTTCCTTGGCCTCTCTCTGTCTCTCTGTCTCTCTTTCCCTCCACGTTGTCCAGGATCCCTCCATGTGGCTTGGACTTCTGTATCACGGTGGCTTTGGGATAGTCAGATTTCTTACACAGTAGCACCAAGAGCAAATGTTCAAAGACAGAGGAAGCAGATGATGCCATACTGTTAAGGTCTGGGCCTAGAAACTAGCACAGCACCTCTGGGGCCATGTTTTCTTGATCAGAGCAATCACAGAGTCTCCCCAGATTCAAGGGGATGAGACATACACCCCATTTCTCAATAGGAGTTATGTCAAGGAATGGATGGTGGTCCTCCTTAACCCACTGAAAATATTGTCTTTGTTTCTCAAAGACAGAAGCTAGTGCTAAGAAAGATGAAAATAACTTATTTATTTTTTAATTTTTTAAAATGTTTATTTAATTATTTTGAGAGACAAAGGGAGAACATGAGTGAGGGAGGGACAAAGAGAGAGAGAGTGAGATCCCAAGCAGGCTCTGCACCATGAGTGCAAAGCCCAGCACAGGGCTTAATCTTACAAATCTTAAGATCATGACCTGAGCTGAAATCAAAAGTCTGATGTTTAATCAACTGAGCCACCCAAGCACCCCAAGAGTAACTTTTTTTTAAGTGTATTTATTTACTTTGAAAGAGAATGATCACAAGTGAGGGAGAAGCAGAGAGAAGGAGAGACAGGATCCCAAGCAGGCTCCACGCCATTAGAGCACAACCCGATGCCTCAAACTCACAAACCATGAGATCATGACCTGAGCAGAGATCAAGAGTCTGACGCTTAACTGACTGTGCCACCCAGGTGCCCCGAGAGTAACTTATTTAAAGAGAAAGTCCACATAACCTAATAGTTAAGATGATAGCTATCTTGACGAAGCCTTTCTTAAACTTACTATAAATCCACTGTAGTCAACTTAGTCTTCTATTTCCGTAACACTAGACAAATGTGTGAAATTGAATACAGACCAGGATAAAGTTAATAAAGAAATAAACCAAAAATGGCCAAAAAAGGGCAACTTAATTCACTAGAAAAAACTGTGGTTAAAAAAAAAACAAAAACAAAAACAAAAAACCTGACTCATACCATATTGAAAATATAAATTACAGATGTAATAAGAAATTTAGGGGGAAATGTGGATAACCTTGTCCTGAGCAAGTTAGGGATTGCAGAAACCACAAAATAAAAGATGATAGCAAGATAGAAAGATTAGATGATAGATGATGGATGGACAGATGGATGGATGGATGGATGGATGGATGGATAGAGAGAGAGACATAGATGGATGATAGGTAACTGGACAGAGATAATTCCATAGTCTTTATTATTTTATGACAAAAATATCACAAGTAAAGTCAAAAGACAAGTATTAGACTGGAAAATAAATACCTGCAACACATGTGGCAGAAAGATGGCTAGCCATCTACCAAGAATTCACACTCAGCGATAGCTGCCCAGCCAAAAACCACAGCCAGCCCCTTGCATCAATATTGCATCAATGTTGAATGGTGTATGGCACTTCTAGGTTAGGGCTTTTAAGAAGTTGTTAGGGACTCTCCACCCTACTTTTCCCTTTCTTTAGCTATATGCACAGAACTCCAAGGCCATAATGGATGGAAGAGCCATAAGATGGTAAGAATCCAAGTCCCTGAAATACCAATTGGAATAAAGCTGCCCACCTGCAAACCAGGACTGCTCATACTGGATTGTCAGAAGAACAAGAAATAATCTTCTGGGGATGCCTGGGTAGCTCAGTCAGTTAAGCATCCAACTTCAGCTCAGTTCATGATCTCACGGTTCGTGGGTTTGAGCCCTGTGTTGGGCTCTGTGCTAACAGCTCAGACCCTGGAGCCTGGTTCAGGTTCTGTGTCTCCCTCTCTCTCTGCCCCCCACCTTCACACTCTGCCCCTCTCTCTCTCTTTCTCTCTCTCTCTCTCTCTCACTCTCTCGCTCTCTCTCAAAAATAAATAAGCACTTAAAATTTTTTTTAAATAAAGAAATAATATTCTGTTGTATTAAGCCACTAAAATTTGGAGGTTCATTTGTTACAGAAGCTACTACTATCCTAATTAATTCAACAAATTATATAAGCAAAGGGTTAACATCCCTAATATATAAAGAACATCTACAAATTGCCTATTTAAAAAGAAAAAATCAGAAAATGGGAAAATTATAAAAACAGTCAAATCACTACTGAGAAAATCCAAATGGATAATAAGTATGAAAATATTCTTAGAACATCTTTACTAGCATTCAGGGAAATGCAAATCAAAGTAACTCATCAGACTGACAACTGAAGAGGAGATAATAACCAGAGCTGATGAAAATGCAAAGAAACAAGCACTTTTGAAAACTGATTGCATGAACTGCCACAGCTTGGGGGGAAAGTAATCTGCCAATAGATATTAAAATTGAAAATAGGCAAACCCTATCTTTATGAATGTATGAAAAAATTGTTATACATATAGTTGCTACTTAGTATTTACTCAATAAACAAATTAATACATGAAGCAATTATAGAATAAAAATTATCATGTGAGTCTTTATAGTCTTTATCTCTCCCTTGTTATTCAAATAAAAATCTTGCAATTGTCGGGGCGCCTGGGTGGCGCAGTCGGTTAAGCGTCCGACTTCAGCCAGGTCACGATCTCGCGGTCCGTGAGTTCGAGCCCCGCGTCGGGCTCTGGGCTGATGGCTCGGAGCCTGGAGCCTGTTTCCGATTCTGTGTCTCCCTCTCTCTCTGCCCCTCCCCCGTTCATGCTCTGTCTCTCTCTGTCCCAAAAAAATAAATAAAAAATCTTGCAATTGTCCAATTAATTTCCCTAACCCCCTTCTTCTCTAGAGAACCAAGAGTCCTGCTTGAAGGAAGAGACCAAAGAGAGTTACATTTGAAAAAACTTGAGGTTGTTGGGAGAGATATAAAACTGCTTAAGAATTACAAGGAAGTAATTCTTGGCGGTGGTACCTTTAGAGACTCTGAAGCAGCCACTAGGTAAGAGCAAGATGGAGAGAAAAGGGAAGGGAGAGTACACGATGTTTCAGTGAATGAAATGGTCCTTCCCCCTCTAGTGTTCTCTGAGGAAGTCAATAAAAAATGAATATGAATTACTTTTGTATAATTTTTGCTCTAGCTACTTTTTGTTGTTGAGATGAGCCCTCTCTGAGGCTGGACCATATAAGTCTCTGAAATAATGAGGATTACAACTGATAATATACTGTGTTCTCCACTGTCAACACCTGTAATGCACACCATTTCAGCTCTCAGGCCAAACGACAGCTCTTTCATTCACTTAACCAACATCTCCTGAACACCTACTGGGTGCCAGGGAACTACTGATTCGCAGTCTACAAGGGCAGAAGTACTAGAACATTCTGGTATTCGCACAGAGACATTCAGTCCCAGTGATCCATAAATTGACATTGTTATTTTCGAATGAAAACTGAAAATTAAAGTCTGTGGGGGATCTGGCGAAAGTGTAAGTGCGATTTAGCAGCTGATGTGACAAAACACCAAACTTTCTTTATGACTCAAACTCCTTCTCCAGGACCCCTCTCCTTTCCATATAAAAACATCCTTGAACTGAACCTGTAGTGACAACCTATCGTGATGTCTATACTTAAGCCTTGTCAAATGCCAGAAACAATGACCACCTGTCACTCAGGCGCTCAGCGAATGCACAACCTCACACAGTTGTTGTCTGTTTGCAACCATTGACAATCAACACTGAGAAACAATAATTGCACAGACCCAGTGCCCTAAAAATATTGCATCAGGCTCCCCTGAGCTGTCAGCCTGGTTTTCCTCCCTGCAAAGAAACCCGCTGATTGCCTAGTGACTCTGATGGGCAAGATGAATTATCAGACAAAGCCTTTCCCAAGCTCCCAGATGTTATTAGGTAGATGGAGAGAGAGGCTGAAGTCATACAGAGGCATGACTTTCAAATGGGCAGACTGAAATAGATATTGTGGTATGAATGGGAAGGGTTACAACAGCTCTGGAGCTAGGTCATGCTTAACCCCTACATTTTTCATGATGCTGACACGTTTAGGGTCCCATTCCTTGTAAGATCTTTACTACCCTGTCCAAGATGAGCAAGTCACTTGACCTACATGGTCAAGTCTCAGGGCTGCTAACTATAAAAGGAGGATATTATTACCATAACAGGATTTAACTTCATAAAAAATTATGTATATGGGTATATGGATATTTATACCTACCCAAAATAGTGTGTGGTACATAAGATTATATAAATAAAGAGGGGCGCCTGGGTGGCGCAGTCGGTTAAGCGTCCGACTTCAGCCAGGTCACGATCTCGCGCTCCGTGAGTTCGAGCCCCGCGTCGGGCTCTGGGCTGATGGCTCGGAGCCTGGAGCCTGTTTCCGATTCTGTGTCTCCCTCTCTCTCTGCCCCTCCCCCGTTCATGCTGTGTCTCTCTCTGTCGCAAAAATAAATAAACGTTGAAAAAAAAAAAAATTAAAAAAAAAAAAAAAAAAGATTATATAAATAAAGCATCCTTTTACATCCTCTGCTACAGCATTGCTAAATGTTATCGTGTCTGGCATAGCAGGCATTTGCTTTCCTAAAGGAGTCCTGAAGTACAAGACTGAGTGGCCTTTGGGACAGAGTCCATGTTTCAACAATGAGTCACTCAAACTCAAGTATAGCTTAGTGAACTGTATAAAAGCTGGAGATTAGGAAAGTTGGAATCTGGTTCGCAACCACTCACAGAAAAGAACTATCCATCCCAAAATGTCAATAGTGCTAAGAACGAGAAGCCACGAAATCACCACACTGTGAGGAAACTCAAGGTAACCCCTTGAACAGTCCATATAAACAGAGAAGATGCCTAGGGCACCTGGGTGGCTCAGTCAGTTAAGCATCCAACTCTTGATTTCGGCTCAGGTCATGTTCTCACAGTTCATTCATGAGTTTGAGCCCCACATCAGCCTCTGTGCTCACATTTCAGAGTCTGTTTCGGGCTCTCTCTCTCTTCCTCTCTCTCTACCCTTCCCCTGCTCATGTGTGTGCTTTCTCTCTTCCTCTCTCTCTACCCTTCCCCTGCTCATGTGTGTGCTTGCTCTCTCTCTCTCTCAAAAATAAATAAACAACCAAAAAAGAATATTTTAAAAACAGAGAGAAAATGCCTGAATTATTCCAACTGTCCCAGCCATACCTGCCCAGATGTCAAACATGAGTGAAGGCACCATCTTGGACATTCGCTTCCAGCAGAAACAAAATGACAAAGAACCGAAGAACCCAGAGGCATCCAATTGAGCCAACCCAGATGTCTCCAGCAGTTAAAGCACCTTCAGCTGAAGCCCCACTCAGCTGGAAGCTATCCTCCCTGTATGCTATTTTCATTCATGACCAACAAAAGTGTGAGCATAACATAATGACTGTTGTTTTATGTCACTTCGTTTTGGGGTGGTTGGTCCACAGCCACCGATAAGGAGAACAGTGATCTGTTAATCTCAAAGAAGAGATTAACCTTTAGAAATCATGAACCTGGTTTCAGGAAGACCGGTGAATTCAATCTCAAGCTCAGTGATGCCATATGTAAAAAGGGGGATATTAATCTCTATTTCTCAGGATATTGAGAAAATTAAATGTGATCAGAAGTTTAAAAGTACTTAACAATAGGAGCACCTGGGTGGCTCAGTCGGTTGAGCGTCCGGCTTCAGCTCAGATCATGATCTCGTGGGTCCGTGAGTTCGAGCCCTGCATCGGGCTCTGTGCTGACAGGTCAGAACCTGGAGCCTGTTTTGGATTCTGTGTGTCCCTCTCTCTCTGACCCTCCCCTGTTCATGCTCTCTCTCTGTCTCAAAAATAAATAAACGTTAAAAAAAAATTTTTTTTAAGTATTCAACAATAGTAGCTAACTTAGTAGAACTATTGCACAAGTAAGTTTAGATTTGATTTGATCTGGTTTGTCTTCAGAACATAGAGCAAAGATGACCTTTCTCTCAGACCTTGAACGTTGAGTTGTAGAAAGGGACATGAAGTGGTTTCGTCTCAGAAATCCCCCTTCCCCCCACCTGCCTCAAGCAAGCATCCCTTGCAATCCATGTCAACAGACCTAGGTTGGAGGCCCACTTCTAAACCTCACTTGAGTTGCTTCCTGTCTCAATATCCCAATATCTCAACATCCTCCCGTGTAAAATAAGGACACTCATCTCGGGGCACCTGAGTGGCTCAGTCGGTTAAGCATCCGACCTTGGCTCAGGTCATGATCTCACGGATCATGGGTTCAAGCCCCACATTGGGCTCTGTGCTGACATCTCAGAGCCTGGAGCCTGCTTCGGATTCTGTCTCCCTCTCTCTCTCTGCCCCTCCCCCACTCTCTCTCTCTCTGTCTCTCTCTCTCAAAAATAAATAAACATTTAAAAAAAAAGGACAATCATCTTATAGGGTGGATCTGTGGATTAAATGAGATAAATGCATATGAAGCACACAGCACAGTGCCCAGCACAAACCAAACACTCAGAATCCTTTCCTGGTGTGCGGTCCACCTACTTATGCGATGTCTCTGAATCCCAGCACTGGGCATAACCTAGACTCTAACTGGGCCCTTGGCAATAGCAATAAAATAAACTTTCTCTCACTCCGAATGATGCCAAAGGGACAACAACCAGGAAAGAGAGGTGGATCCGTTTCTCCTCCTCATTAATAAGCAAAGCATTCTGTGCAGCCCAGGGACATTTCCAGAAAGTCGAAGAGGAAAATTTGTGACTTCTTCCAAAATCAGGACAGGAGGGATCCCCTTCTGCAGAAACACCCGGGATGGAAACCAGTCTCACATAGACCAGGCTGGTCGAGCTCTCTGAGTAAACCCACCCCCACTCTTTCATCTGGGGGCTTTACCACCTAGCATTCTGACCAACACAAAAAAATTGGTCTGCGAAATACAAAGAAGTACCAGTTGGAGTCCAGATTTTTTTTTCCCCAGGCCTGAGAAAAAGAATTGTCAAAAAGCCATTACAACACCTGTCAGCAAGAAATTAGGCTGCTCATTGAGATGCAAAGCCTGTTCCCTGGCTCCAGCCTGTGGAGTTCATTACAACCCAGAGCCATGCCCTTTTGTCCTGAAGACACTGTTCGCATCTACCCTCAGGACTCGGGAACCTAAAAGCAAAAAGCTGCCACCCTAGGCAAACCCCCTAAATGAACAGCCCCAATGGTGGGACTGTCCAATTCAAGAGGTCTCCTCGTTGTCCGGGACGAAAAATGAGAAATAAGTACACAAATATGATTGGAATCCTTCGAGAATTGTGAAATGATGAGGAAAACTGTAAAAGCGTTTATTTGAAAAATGGAGTCTCTTTCTGGTCTATAGTATCCGTGGTTTAAAATGAGCCTGAGATTGTTCTAAGGAAACTGCTGGATCCAGTGATTATGCTGTAAATTGAGAGGAATCCCCACTGCCCCCCCCACACACACACTCATACTCACACTCACACTCATTAGCCACCCAATTAAAACATTTGGCTTTTCTTTTTTTCCAGGCGTGTCGCCCATTTAGAGTCCTGTTCATTCTACACTCTCTCTGCTTTTACACAACCTCCAAGATTCCCAAAAAGGCTCAGCTATGAACGAAAGAAAATAATTCCCAATATTCGGGCCACAAAGTATTTTCATATATATGATGAGGGCTGTCACGTAGACATTATAGCTTAAATTGCAATGTTTTGTTTTGCCTGAACAGAAGGTGAGTTCCACGAGGGGGATATTTTCTCCATTTTGTTTACTGCCCCCTCCAAGGAGCCCACAAGAGCGCCTGACCCACCCCAGGCACTTGTATAAACCAAGCCTCAATCAGGAGACAGAAAGCACAGCGGCTATTTAAACAGAATTAGAATTAAAAATTGTTAACCAGACACGAAGCAATTAACCTGATGACTGAGTAAAAAGAGAATTCTAAAGTAACCATTTAGGGCTGGGTTAACCAAGGGAAGAGGCTGAAATGATTAATTATTAAAACTGTGGAACTTGGGAGAAGGGGCCCCTTGGAGCTGAAACTCGAGCCTCTGAGGAGGGGACACTGCTGAGCGGAGACCGGTGTCCCTGAGCTCAGCAGAAGACCACCGCATGAGCCCGGGACCCAGTTATGACGAGGGGCACTGCCTGGCTGATGTCTGGCACGTGCGTGACGAGGCTGAATCCACAAGCAAACTGGCTTCAGGGGCTGCTACACGAGGGCGCCGCTGCTCCCAGAAGGATGCTTACCGGAACCGGAACCGGAACCAGAAACCAACAGGAAGCCCCAGGAAGCACGCGAGTTCACACAGCTAGTAAACTGTGAGGTTGTATTAAATCGTAGGTCTCTTAGGTCCGAATCCTAGCTGAGGATTTTTTCCAACTCAACAGGCTGAGGAAGAAGAAAGGAGCCAGGGCAGGAAGGTGGGAAAGGTCAGGGCAAGTAGAGGGGGGCCATGGGGACCATCATGGTGGTGGCAGGGAAGGGAGTTGAGATTTGCTACAGCAGGCAACTGTATGTTTTTAAACAGTCTAGTGAAGGTTGATTAATATATATATTACATATCTATATCTATCTCTATCTCTATCTATCTCTATCTCTATCTATCTATAAATAGATAGATAGAGATAGAGATAGAGATAGAGATAGATAGATATCGATATCCCTGGTATTATTATGTACCAGGAAAATTTTCACTGACAGTATCTCATTTAACCCTGTTGAATTTACAGATAAATTCAGTGAAAAAAATATTAACTAACGCGGGAGCGGTTCCTAAATTGAAAGTACCAGGGGGATTGAAATCAGGATCTGTGACTCCGCCAAATCCAAGGCTCTTTCCAGAGACCACACAGGCGTTCCTTTAGGAAAACAGCAGCCCATCGTGGTAACCCTGATTGAGAGCAGATCCTAAAGTCGGCTACAGCAAAAATCAACATAAGCACCCATGTCAGTGCTTGTTTTTGAAGTTGACAGTGCACCCCAGGTGAGCCTCGCTGGGGCCCGGGTGTCTGCTGAGTTTACTGGAGGTGGGTTTGGTTTATCTCGCTGAACGGGGCAGGAGGCAGGGAAGAGGGATGGAGTTGAGGCACAGGCACCCAGAGGAGAGGAGGGAAGAGAGAGGGCTGGCGGAACAAGACGGTATCTAAACCTCATGTCCAGGGGCAGCTCCAGCCCTGAGGGATGCTTTAACATGCTGAGGGCTCCAGGTGGCCCCACTGCAGGGCAGCTAAGGGACCCTGTGCTCTCAGAGATGTCACACTGCCACCAATGCCTCCAGGAGCCCTGACAGGACACCAGGAGAGGACAGCAGGAGAGGGAGAACATGGCAGACACCATAGGAAAACCAGCTTGTAAGCACCTTTGAGACATCCGGGGGTCTCCCAAGGATACCTGGGGAAAGAGGGGACTTGGACTTTGAAGCACGTGTGTGTGTGTGTGTGTGTGTGTGTGTGTGTGTGTGTGTGTGTGTAAGTTCCAAGTTTAACTGTTAATGTGACCCCATCTATATCCACGAACCTTTGAGTCCTGGGAACACTAGAGGTCACTACATTATTTCCATCAAAAGCTTTAGCAAAAGAACAAAAGAAATGACAAACTGAAAGAAGAGGCAAGGAAGGACGGGGAGGGGAGAAGACGGGAGAGGGCTGGAGAGGAAGGGAGAGGAAGGAAGGAAAGCAACCCTCCTGCTTGGTCCACTTAGTCCCAGGCACCGAGCCCTGCGCCCCCGCAAACAACTGCCCTGAGAGATTCAACTTTTCCTCCTCTCTCTCAGCCAGAGCAAAAGAAGCTGTAATGAGGTTATTTATTCCCCCCAAGAAGCACTGTGGTAATAAGTCCCTTAGCTGACTCCTCTCAGGCTAAGCTACCTCACAAATATATGAAATGCCCAAACCCGGCAATCAGTACAGCTAATTGAAATGCCAACTTGAAGTTCACTACACGAGTGCCGCTGGGGTCACAGTCATTACCAGCGATTAAATGTTATGCGAAAAGATCCATGAAGAGACACGGTTTTAGCAATATGCTTTAACCCTGCACCCACAGTGGGAAAAGGAAAAGACAGCCAAACCCCTGACAAGAAGGTGGGACTGGAACCAGGGAAGAGCTCGTCCCGGGGACTGCGTCGGAACACAGACCTAAGGCAGTAGGGGGCGCAGAGGCCGGCTGCCGAAGTGGACAGTAACAACAGAGGCAGACTGAACATCTTACTAAAGGGCCTGCGATCGGGATGGTCCAGCAGACCCTGGGATCGGGTCTCGGTGCCAGTCATAGCTTCGCCTCTTTTTTCTCACCTGGAAAGCAAAGGTAATACTGTCTATACCTCGGAACTGCCGTGAGGATTAAATGAGTAAGTAGTTTAAGTGCCGAGACGAGAGGCGCCTGGGTGACTCAGTCGGCGAAGCATCAGAATCTTGGTTTCGGCCCAAGCCATGATCTCACAGTTTGTGGGCTCGAGCCCCTCGTCCAGCTCTGAGCTGGCAGCACAGAGCCTGCTTGGGATTCTCTCTCTGCCTCTCTCTCTCTGCCCCTCCCCAGCTCGGGTGTGTGCTCTCTCTCTCTCTCTCTCCTTCAAAATAAATAAACTTAAAAAAACGCTGAGATGAATACCAGGCACATAGCTGTTATTCAACACGTTCCCGAGGCACCCACGTATGGGCGGATCCAGTCCGGAGGGGCGGAGGCTGGTGGTCAGCCGTGATCCCCGCAGGAGGAGACTGGGTGGAGCTTTTCATGGCCATCCCGACTCGCGGCGGCCCGTGGGTGATCAAATGGGTGTCCTCAGGCTACACTCTGCTCCACCTCTCAGTGCAGGGAACTGCTGGCGGCCACCTTCCTGCCTCCCCATTCTCAAAGCTCACCTGCTGCAACCTGCCTGCTGGCACGTTCCTGCGGTCCCCCCAACCCTCCTACCCCCTACCCTCCTACCCTCCTACCCTTCTGCCCTCAGTTTCCTTCTCTGCTCCCTCTTCCTCAGATCACCCCGGAAATAAAGGCGTCCCCCAAATTTCTACCCTCTGCCAGCTCCCTTCCTCCCTCCACACTGTCCTGTGCACCCGTGCCAGACTGGGGATGAGAGACGCACGTGAAGGAATGCGTCTGGGTAACATTAGTAAACGTGTAGTTTCTGGAGCACTCACTGCGTGCCAGACCTTTTATTCACCTGACGTCGTATATCCTCACGTTTCCCCCAAAGAGGTATGAGCCTCTCGTTTTAGAGATGAGGAAACAGAGGCTACTTAGCCCAACGTCACACAGCTTATAAATGACCGGGATTCAAACTCAGGTCTGCCTGACTCCAGAGCTCTCACCAGACTGAAGGCCCTGGAAGTCGGAAACCATGTTTTATGAGTTCTTGTATCCCCGCGGCACCCAGTGTTACTAGCTGAGCACACAGTAGGTGCTTGGCGACTGCTGAGCGCCTAGCAGACTCCTACCCGGACACACACTTGCCTGAGGAGCCCGTCAGCCAGGGAAGGGTTAACAGCCTTGGTGGATGGAGCTGGCAATGTACTCTAAATAATGAGCCTCTAGAATTCTTGCTAATGACATTCTCCTCTGGCTGCTTCAGGTTTTACTGGCTGGAGTAATGAATTAATTAGTGAATATGGGTGAGAAGCTCTTTGAAGCTGTAAAAAGCCCAGAGTACAAACACTAAGAAAAGGGACCAAATAGACTGAATCAGATACCCTGTGAGTGCTGAATAGCTCGCGGTGGCTGGGCCACCAGCTCTCTGAGGACTAGGGCAGACAGAACAAGGGAAAGGGACACCCGGCGGTGCCATGAATACATCCAGACCCCAAAGGCAGCCTTCAGAGGCTCCCTGTCCCCTGGGGTCTGGCAAACAGTCCATCTGGTCTGCTCATTCCCATGGAATAACAGTGATTGCCTAGATGACGGTGTCGGGAAGAATCGGAGGCCACCTAGAGGCTCAGCAGGAATCGTGTCATGTTACCAGTGTCATGGATGTTGATCTACTGGCTTAACCGCTGCTACAAAATCGCTACGTAACCAACCCAGGGACTTACAACAATCATCGTTTACTTTTATAATCTGCAGGTCAGCTGACCGAGGAGGGGACCGAGGTGTGGCTCAGCCCTGCACACTCTCGTCCCCCTCAAGGGATTAGCAGCTGGTGCAGGTGTATTCTCCTCGCGGTGAGGGCAGAGGTGCAAGAGGGCACCATTGTGTCTCAGCTGCTAACGTGCCACTGGCCAAAACGAGACCTGAAAATGAGATGGGCCCAGAGACAAGAAAGTGTCCCCAACCGCAATGGGAGGACAGTGTAAAGTTAATTAGAAAAGGGGGCTGGATACAGAAAGGGGTAAAAGGGGGCACCTGGGCGGCTCAGTTGGTTGAACATCCGACTTTGGCTCAGGTCACGCTCTCCCAGTTTGGGAGTTCAAGCCCCACATCAGGCTCTGAGCTATTAGCTCAGAGCCTGGAGGCTGCTTTGGATTTTGTGTGTGTGTGTGTGTGTGTGTGTGTGTGTGTGTGTGTGTGTCTCTCTCTCTGCCACTCTCCCACTCGTGCTCTGTCTCTCTAGCTCTCTCAAAATTAAATAAACATTAAAAAACATGTAAAAAAAAAAAGGGGGGGTAAAAACTTAGGGCCCTTAGTATCATCTACCATGGGGACCCAGGGCTAATATGGTGGTGGCCACTCATCAAAGATCCGAACTCCCTACCCAGCTGCTTCCGCAAGGCAGCAGGCTAGAGCTCAACAGTGCCCGCCCCCCTGTAAGCAGGGCATGAGCGCTCTGCTTCATTGGTCCCAAGCAGCCTTCTACCCTCACTCCTGCTACCTATCTGGTCCCTGACGGCACCAGAGGCTAAAACCACCATCGTAAAGTGTGCTTTATCCTTAACACTGGAAGTCAGATACATACGTGACATCATCTAAGCTGAGAAGACCACTATCAAGGAAAGGAAGTATTGTGGATCAGCTGTCCCACGTGATAAACAGCTAAATTAATACTGGCGGGCAGCGGCTGAACATCTAAGCCTAACGAAGTACAAACATGGAACCTTTATTCCCTCCAGGCACCGCCATCAATGCTGCTGTGTCACATCTCCTCCTCCACCCCGTAGTGACGTCCCATAGCTTTTTGGTCACTTTTAGATACTAAAAAACTCAGCCCAGTGCAAAGGAACACAAGTAAGTGTCATGTCAAGTTTGGCATCCACACCCTCCCCTCCCCCTGCTCGGTGCTCAGCCTCTCGGCCCCAGGGACTTGGTGGGGTGGAGGAGGTGGTTTCCCTCCCTCCTCTGTCTCCACTCCTAATCCCTCCAGAGGAGAAGAGGGGAATACAGAGAAGAGGAGGAAAGCCTTCTTCCTTTAGGTCACCTATGAGCTCTGAGTGGTTGGCATCCAAATGCTGGCTGTCTCACAGAGCACCCATGGGAGGACGTATGGGGTCTCTCCATCACACAGCTTCCTCATGTGACAGATGCACTCTAGAAGCATCTCTCCCAGCCCCACCATCCCCACACTTGTACCTCACCCTGCAACCTACCCCACAGCCTACAGGGGCTGGGTACCAGCCACACAATTGTGCCAGACATCTTTGATGCCCCATCTCTCTCTCGTCCTCTCGGCCACCATTCTGCCCTGGCTATCGTTGAAGCAACGAGCTTTAGAATCTTTCTTCTGCTGCCCCAGGCACCCCCTGCTTTCTGCCTGGGGCCCCTCAGGCAGCTACGTGCTGGAGTCCGCTCAGCCGCTCTGGCCTATGTGCAAACTGGAAATACACAGGAGTCAACCCCGCCTGGAAGCTTCATGGCCAGTGGAAGACAGAAATGGTTTTCCATGACTCTAGTGACAATTCCAAGGCAAGAGCCCGCAGGATCAAGATCCATTTGTCCACAGCAGTAACCGCTTCGAGAATGCACCCTTAGGTCTGGCTTCCCCTCCCTCTACATCCTTTTTCCCAGCCCCTCCACTCTTGATCTCCAGATTACTTCCCCAAATAAATGACCTGCATATGAGCCCTTGCTGTAGGTTCTGTTTCAGGGGGACCCCAGTGCATGTGAGCCCTTGCCGTAGGCTCTGCTTCGGGGGAACCCCAAGATAGCCCAGCAGACCATGCTTGGCTATTCCCCTGTGGCAACACTTGGCTTATGTGAAACTCCTACATCTTCCCATGCCACAGGGATGAGGTAGGCTGCGGCTCATGGTCCTGCCTATAGGCACCACAGCTGTGCCTATACCAGTGAACTCTTCCTGGAGGGAAATTCTCATTCAGACACGAAAGACATGGACAAGAGCTAAGAAGGGGAGATATTTGGTGCCCATGTTTGGGCAGCTTGGTAATCACCCCAGCTTTGTAATCCAGGGAGTCATTCAAATAGCCGGAGTCCAGAGGTAGCATGTGCCTCATTTCCACACTCGACGCTTCACACGACGAAGCTGAAGGGAAGAGGAGGAAAACGACTTACCCAAGATGACTCATAGGTTACGGGCAGACGCAGGCAGGACCAGAGGCTTCCTGACTCCCAGGCCAGTGCCTTTCCCCCACGGCCACCACTCTTAGGGGAGGAGCATTGTGCTGTCAGGGCACAAACGAACACTATGAGACTTTATACACAAATGTGTGGATCCTGGCTCTTCTTAGTAGCAGTGTGGTCTAGAACAAGTTATTCAAACCTCTCTTGAGCTCAGCTGCTTTACCTGAAAAACAGTTACAATAACGCCTTCCTCATAAGGTCGATGTGCTCAACAGGCATGTGATTGATAGAAATGCTTACAATGATTACATAACCTCTCAAGGCTCTGGGTTTCTTATCTAAGAAATGTTGATAAATCATCTTCAATATTCATATTCCTGGACTTTGGGGAATCATAGTAAGATAATACATAGGAAATCACTTTAAAAATAAAAAATATTACACATATAAAAAACATTACCAGTAGTAGTGTTGTTAGTTGAAAACCAAAATAATTCTACCTGCCATCATTCAAATCATCGATCGGTGATTTCTGAGTAAAATGACTGCTGCTCAGGCTTTTCATAGAGGGAGGTACAACGGTACCCATTTCCATGGAGTAAGGAAAAGAAAGATTTGCAGAATTACCTGAGGCCCTAAGACCTGAGAACATTCTCTTGTTATTACTGCTTCACCATGGTCAGAAGGTCGGTACCCCAAAATGTTCTTAAGTGGCGGACGTAGGTATTGCACAATGAAAAGGTAATTATTGTCCCAGAATTGGGGAAATATTGGTTCTTTTTTAAAGAGATTGACCAAACTGAGGCAATTAAAGCTAAATCCCCCCAAAATGTGACCAGAACCCAGGAAATCACTGACCACAAAAGGGTCCTTTCAAGAGGAAAGTTAATAATTACCCTATATTCCCCAAAGTGCAATAAACATACCAGTGACCGGATATAAAACAATATACGTTCAACAAACGATCACGAGCTGAAGCCAAGCACCCATTTGTTTTTTGCGTATACATACGCAAGCGCCCACACACACACACACACACACACACACACATCTCTGTATGTATACAGAGAGCAATTAAATGACTCGCAGGTGCTATTACACTAGGCAGTGCTGATAGACCTGGGAACCTCATCCAGGCTCTGTGTTTCTAGAGCTTATCTTCTTTCCACTCTGCCTTGTTTGCTGCCTTGAAGGCATCAGCTGTCTGGTTCTCCTTAGTGACCCACCGCAAAACCCTGAAGCCCCAAACCCTGTGATTTGTCCTAGCTGGGAGCAAGGAAGCACAGGTTGGTTTGACCGTGTTAGGCTCCTCACGGGGCTTGAGCGGAGAAGACAGTACCCACGAGGCTTGAGCGGAGAAGACGGGGCTTGAGCGGAGAAGATGGTACCCACGAGCCAGGGGATGGAGTGCGTGGGGGCAGCTCCCGAAGGAGAGAGAGGCTGGTGGGTCCCAGGGACAGGCACACCTAGGAGCTGGGACCTGAGCGGGAGGCACTTCCTGACCTGATGGAAACTGTTCATACGCCTTTGCCTTTGTGGGCAAGTTCCATCCTTATCAGTGTTCTGTGTCTGAGAAAAAGCGGCATTTATTGCTATTGATGGCGACGGTCCATACCCTCAAGGGTCACCCCTCTGGTTGTCGTTGACAGCACAAGACCTGGGGCTCGCTCCCGGGTACAAGGAGTTGAGACAGGTCAGTGTCTTCACCCTCAACCCCACTGAAATTCAGGTGGGGCCAGGATCCTTGGCCACACCTAACGCCTGATGCTTCTGGTTGGATCTGGAGAGTTCCAGTAATGAGGAGTAGCTCCAGCAAGCAGGGGTTGGAAGGACTTCAGGGGCATGGCGGGTCTGAGGCAAGGGGTCAGAGGTGGTCTTGTGAGTCCTGGTCAAACCAAACACGCTGTTTCCGCCCAGGCCTTCAGCCAGGCCAGACTCAGGTATAAGCTGCACCAGCCGGTCTTGGGGCCAACCCTCAGACCTCTGCCCCCCCCCCATCCTGAAATGGCCCAAAGGCTCCTACTGTCCCTTCTGTGGTCCTGAACTAGAAAAACTAGAGCGGTACTGACCAGTACTTCGAGACCTGAACAGAACCGAACCAGGCTGAGGCCTGGGTCGCGGGGCTGGAAAGTGGGCAAAGAACAGCCGGGACCAACAGAGGCCCCTGCAACCCAAAGTTCACACTCCGAGCATCAAAGGAAGGCCAGCTTGGGTCTCCCAGCGCTTGAAGCAAACGGAGCGCTCCTTACAATACAGTCACTCCCCTCTTATCCGCGGGGGGAATGTGTTCCAAGACCCCCGCCCGACGCCTGAAATTGCAAATAGTACCAAATATTCTATAGACTGCTTTTCCCTTAAACATGCGTACCTATTTGGTGTACGTATGTACCTATACGTATTTTGAGGTTTAATTTATGAATTAGGGACAGTAAGAGATGAACAGCAATAACTGATAATAAAATAGAAACCATTATAACAACCTGCCGCAATAAAAGTTACGGGAACGTGGTCGCTCTCTCTCCTTCAAAATCTTATCTGTCTTGTACTCACCCTCATCGGGCCCGACTTGAGATGATAAAATGACTGTGTGGCGAGAGGAAGCGAGGGGGTGACTCCGGCTGTGTCGGGGGGTGGGGCTACCACTGATCTTCCAGTGATTGGTGGGAGGGAGGCTCATCCGCTTCCGGGAGGTTGCTGCCCACCGGTGACGGACAGGGAAAGCGGAACCTGGGGAAGGGAAACCGCGGATAAGCGGGAGTGCGGGAGCACGAAGGACTCAATAGCACCACCTTCTGGCGAGAAGGAAAACTACTGCAGTAGAATTTGAAACCCACCTAAAGAGAAGCAACCCAGCTCAGACCAGGAGGAGCTTCAGAAGTCACGTCCTAGGTCAAGTCTCTCGGTTCACGAAAAGGGAAACTGAGGCCCTGAGAGGAGAGGAGACTTACACACGATGAAACAGATTACCGGTGGCAGGGCTGAAGCTTGAATTTGAGACTCCAAGCCTGTCACTGAAAGTGTTCTGCCTGAGGCTGTAGAAAGCAAACCTTGTTTCTTATAAAGAACTAGGAGACGTAGGGACGCCTGGGTGGCTCAGTTCGTTAAGTGTCTGACTCTTGATTTCGGCTCAGGTCACGATCTCACGCTTTGTCAGTTTGAGCCCAACGTCAGGGTCTGTGCCTTCAGCGTGGAGCCTGCATCGGATTCTCCCTCTTTATCTGGCCCTCCCTGGCCCAGGCTCTCTCTCTCAAAAATAAGTAACATTAGAAAAAGAAATAGGACCCGGAGCTTCATGTCCCCACCACCACTGTGCCAAGCAGCACGCTAATGTAGATTACTGCTGTCTCCACTCTACAACGGGGGCTGTGAGCCTGCTCGGGGGTGTCCGAACTCCTGTTCAGGCGTGTTGGTGCCACAGTTCACGTGCTCTGATCACAATGTCGTGTTGCCTCCTGGCAGATTCAAAACTGAAGTCTGGAAGATTTCTATTGCAGCCGCCTTCCTGTATCAGTGAAGAATGCATTCACTCGACTTATCAGGAAGCCTGATGTGCACCCCTGAATTAAACAAACAGGGCTTTATCTTGCTCACCTATCAAGTAATGTAGAAGTAAGTGGTTGCTGGCATTTATTCAATAACTCGATAATGTCAAGGCGAGCAGCAGGGCTGTTCTCTTGACTTTTTCTCCCGCTTATCACTCCAAGGTTTCATGAAGCTACTGAATACAAGGCCACAAGAAAGAGGGAAGCGGGAAGCAGTGTCTGTTGCACTTTGCCTTTTTGTCAGGAAAAGCATCATGCTTCCCAGAGCGCTGGGCGGACCCAGAACCCAGTGACAGAGCCGCCCCGTCCACACTGCAGGATGCACCAGGCACTATGAAGGTGCTCTTAGCTAGGAAGATGTGAGGCCCCGATATTGTCACATAGGCTAACCACATCTGCCATACCATGCTGCCCCCTGAAATCTATAAACCGCCTCAGGCCGCAGCTCACTCTCCATCCCGTCATCCAAATGGTTATCACAGCCTGTGCTGCCCAAAAGTTCCTCTGAAATCACCTCTTTTGGTTCTGTCTCCTTTATCGGGGTATCATCCGAGGTCTAGCATTCCTCATCTGATAATTTCAATGGCATTGAAAAGTCCCTTTATTATCTGGCCCCCACCTACCTCCCTATCCTTATTGGTCTTCACTGAAATTGCTGCTGATAAGCAACACCAACATGCACGTGTGCTGTGACTGGTTCCATTCCTTCCCACTCGCCACTGCCCTGCCCCCTCCACCATAGCCTACCCAACCCCATCCAACCCCACCAGATCCTCACTCTTAATCCAACATATTTGTTCTCTTCTCATCCTTCAAGATGGCTTAGATGACCATTCCTCCAGGAAGCCTCTTTTGATTCCCACCCCTACCCCGTGTTGGTTACATGACCCTCTGTGCTCCCATAACACCTAGTCATGAATTCCACTCTCATCGAAACACCGGGGGCTCCCAAACCCCAACCCTCAGCCCCAACCTCTCTGTGGGTCTAGATTTAATGGCCTCATGACCTTCCTCTATCAATTGGGAATACATTCACTCACTTCATCAGAAAGCCTGATGGACACCGCTGAATTAAATGAACAGGGCTTAATCTTGCTCACATATCGAGTAATCCGGAGGCACATGGTTGCTGGAATTCATTCAATGGCTCGATAATGTCAGGGCCAGGAGCAAGGTTGTTCTTCTGACTCTTTGAGAAGGGCCAATAGTAATACTCTCTTCCCTGCCCAGTTCTGAATTAATTGAGAAATAACTTGTAGAAAATCGATACATGATCTTTTCACTGATAAAAAGAAAAACGCGACACTGGAGAATATATATTACAAATCTGAGCGAGCGAGATTCCTAATCCCGCGGCCCAGAGTTAGACAGATGCAATCCATTCGTCTGCTTCAGGGGACTGAAGCTGCTTCCGGGTCCGTGCCAGCTCCGCCCCTGCCGACCTTGTCTCCCGGCAGCCTGTTCTCAGGCTGTGCGTCCGCGTCTGTGACCCCAGCATAGTAAACCCATGCATCCTGCTCCCTGCTGTTTCCAGAGGGACCGCTCCGGTTTGCCCCTCCTCTCTGCCTGTTCCCTATGCTACAACCAGAGTGGTCTTCCTGAAAACCGTATCTAATCACGTCGCTCCACGGCTCCTATCATCCAGAGGAAAAAGTGCCTTTCAGCTTAGCATGGCGTGTGGATCCGACTTCCACCTTGCCCAGAGCCCCTCACCTTCACCCACCCCAGCCGCATCTCCTGTGTTCGAGCCACACCAGGCTCCCTGGACACGCAGGCCCTTTCTTGCCTCATCCTCTTAGCACTTGTTATTCCCTCAGCCTGAACAAAACATCCCCTTTGGTCTGCCTTCCATATACAATCCTGTCCATCCTTTAAACTAAGCCCAGTTGGGGCGCCTGTGTGTCTCAGTCGGTTAAACATCCAACTCCTGGTTTCATGATCTCACTGTGCATGGGCTCAAGCCCCACAGCAGGCTCTGTGCTGAATGTGCAGAACCTGCTTGGGATTCTTTCTCTCTCCCTCTCTCTCTGCCCCTCACCTGCTTGTGCTCTCCCTCTCCCTCTCTCTCTCTCTCACACAACAAATAAATATACTTTAAAAAATGGTTTTAAAAAAACTAAATAAAGTCTTTCTCCTCTGTGAAGGCTTCTCCTCACATTATTGGACCTCTGATAATTAACTGGAATATAGCAGGTGCTCAACAAAAGCTTACAGAATGGAGGCGATGTTGAAGGCAACTGGATGAATCGATGAACTTGTGACCCAACTAGATGATAAATTTTCTGCAGGCAGGAGCCATGCCCTATGCTTTTTCATCTCTTGCCAGAGACAAAAATGAGGAGAAAGACGAGGATGATGACAAGTCCACACACAACGAGATGGACCGCCCTGAATCAGCAGCCCGCTTGGCCCTCGTCTTTCTCCCGGATGTCCGGTACCTCTGAGAAAGCTCTCCAATCTCCCTGATCTGTTGAGAGAAGTACCTGATAACATGTCAGAGCAATGTTTTTGCAAATAGAAAATGCTCTCCGAACGGTTTCATCCCTGGGGGCAGTCCCTGGCTTTGAATGGAAGTGGCTGTCTAACCACTTTAGCAAAGACCTGTGTTCTGGAACACACCCAGGGCGATACCTTGTCATCTGCTAAAAGGCTTCAGAGCAAGAAAACATCCCCGGTGAGAGAAATATGGGCAACGTCAAAATTGCGGGCAGCGATGAAGCCCTGACTGCCACCCTCTCCCTGGACACAGTGTCTGGTTGAATCTTATTCTCCTGTTATTTGAGACAGGGCTTAAGGATGGGGTCCCTGCAAGACAGAGTGCTCCTTTGTCTCTGTTGCTGGGGTGCTGGTCTCCCTATGGGCGGAGCTCTGCAATGTCCCCTGTGGCAAAGATCGGGGTCCGGCCCCAGGCCCCAGCTCTGACATTGACCAGCTGTACTGTATGATCCTGAAAAAAATTATTCACGTCTCTGAGCCTCAGTTTCCCTTTTTATCTCCATGTCTCGGGAAGGCATCTCTGTTCTCTTCATCTTTCAAATCTATGCAATAAAATGTATTTCTTCCCCTTGGGGCACCGGGGTGACTCATTCAGTTAAAGCCTCCGACTTCGGCTCAGGTCATGATCTCACTGTTCGGAGTTCGAGCCCCACATTGTGCTCTGTGCTTGCAGCTCAGAGCCTGGAGCCTGTTTCAGATTCCATGATTCCCTCTCTCTCTCTCTCTCTCTCTGCCTCTTCCCCATTCACACTCTGTCTGTCTCTCTCTCTCTCTCAAAAATAAACTTAAAAAAAAATGTATTTCTTCCCCTCACTCACTCAGCTCTGGCTACACTGGCCTTTGTGCTGTTTCTAACACATTCCAAGCACCTACCTCAGGACCTTAACGCTGGCTTTCTTTCTCCAGATAGCAAGGTCAAGGTGGCTTTCTCTTCATGGCCTTTCAGTCTTTGCTGATCATTCTGCCAATAACGACAACCCCACCCCAACTCCCTGGCACTTCCTGCCTCTTCTTCCTGGTTTATTTTTCTCCATAGTACTTGCCACCTTCTAAAATACTATGTCATTGGGGCGCCTGGGTGGCGCAGTCGGTTAAGCGTCCGACTTCAGCCAGGTCACGATCTCGCGGTCCGGGAGTTCGAGCCCCGCGTCAGGCTCTGGGCTGATGGCTCAGAGCCTGGAGCCTGTTTCTGATTCTGTGTCTCCCTCTCTCTCTGCCCCTCCCCCGTTCATGCTCTGTCTCTCTCTGTCCCAGAAATAAATAAAAACGTTGAAAAAAAATTAAAAAAAAAATAAAATACTATGTCATTTGCTCACTTATCAGGTCCGCCTGTTTCCCACCTCCTACCCCATTGCAGTGGAAGATCTAGAAGGCAGAGATTTGGTCTGTTCTGTTCACTGTTTAGAACAGTGCCTGGCACATAGTAGGGGCTCAAAAATATCTGTTGAGTGAGTAAATAATTTCAACACGTGTTTATTGAGCACCTACTATGTATCAGGCTCTGGGATGTAGAAATGAATAAGACAGCTCCTCAAGATGCTAAGCATCTGGTAGGAGAGACAAATAGGGGAATATATGTGTGGTTCATAGCTAATCAATCAATGAAACAGGTGCCGAAATGGGGGGGATGGTGGGATCAGGGGTAATTTACAGGAAGAACTAGTTTGTTCTCTTGGGAGGAGGTAAAAGAGAGAGGATTGCTGAAGGACTGACTTCTTCCCTGAGTTTGGAAGCATAAAAAGCATTTCCTAGGGTTGGAGGAGCAGGAAGGCTGTTCCAAGGCAGAAACTTTGTTTCAGAAAACACCAAAGGCAAGACTCTCATATGCTCAAAACTTCCCACCGTGAGCAGAAGGGTATGCCTCTTATCCTGTTCAATGGGTGTTGAATGTGTGAATAAAAGTGGCTCTAGCAAAAAGAGATAAGCTAAGGCATCTTCTAGTTGCACCACTCTTTATGTCCAAGGTGCTATGGTATTACGCCAAAACCTTCTTCCCCACAAAAGAATCTGCCAACGGCCCAAAAAGAAATTCTACCATCATAGCCTTCTCTGAGGAAGAGATTCTTCTCAGAAGGCTCAGCGAAAATGCACATTTGCAGACGAAGCTGCTGTCTTGAGCTACCGAGACAGGTTGTTTTGTTAAATACTTGAGTTGGCATCTGGAAATAAGCGGCGTGCCGAGAAGATGTAGAGACGGGTATATCGTCGTGGAGACCGCCATGGCATAGAGTAAGGGTGGCAAACCGGCCTGCCCACCACCTGCTTTGCGTGGCCTACGAGCTAAGAAAGCTCTTGACATTCTTAGATGGTGGAGAGAGGGGAGGCAAGGGGAGGAATCCAAGGAAGAATACTATTTCACCACATGTGAAAATTACATACAGTTCACCTTTCCATTTCCATCCGTAGGGTTTTACGGGAACAGAGCATGCTCACTTGTTAACCTACCGTCCACGGCTACTCTCATATACCACAGCAGAGTTGAGTAGTTGCGACAGGGACAGTATAAAGGCTAAAACATTTATCGTCGGAAGACTTAGAAATGCATGGCTGCGAGCTTGTCTTTGGTAAATAATACTAGCCCAGAAGCTACCAAAGGGTAATAAGCAGGGCAGACAAAGCTACCCGTCTATAGGCTCACTAGCAAGTTATTTGAAAGCAGAACTCGGACCAGAGGGTCTCTGTGATGGTTAATTTTATGCGTTGACTTAGCTAGGTAATGGTATCCAGGCATCTGGCCAAATATCGGTCTAAATGCTGTGAAGGCATTTTTTTAGATAAGATTAACATTTAAGTCAGTAGACTTTGAGTCAAGCACCTCACACTCCTAGGGTGGGCCTCATCCAATCAGTTGAAGGCCTTAAGAGAGAACAGACTGAGATTCCCTAAGGAAGTGGGAATTCTGCCAGTAGACTGCCTTCAAACTCGGGCTGCAACATCAACCCATCCCTGGGTCGGGTCTCCAGCCTGCTGGCCTCCTCTGAATATTTTGTGTAAATAAACAACAGAATGTATGTGTGTCCATACGTACGTGTGCATGTTGCGCACACATACACACACACACACACACACACACACACACACACACACAGCCTACTGGTTCTGTTTCTCTAGAAAACACTGTTACAGTTTCCAAGAGGAAGTTTTTGAGCAGGAGTTGAGTCGCTCTTTTGTCTTCTCATAAGACCTATTGTTTCATTTTATGTAGATGCGATATCGGAAAATGAGGGAGAGGGAAAGGATTTTTCAACAGAAAAAGAAGAAAAAGAAAAGGAAGAAAGTGGCCAGCAGCCAAAAAGGCCCTGTGTCCGTTCAGCTCCTCTGAGAAACCGACGTGGACAGGGAGTCAGCAGCATGATAGACCTGTAGAGGGGATGATGTTGTCTGTGAGAGAGCTGTGGAGGGGACGGTGTTGTACATGGAAGGTGGAAGGAGCAGGAGTAGGCAGATAAAGGCTCCAGACCATGATGCTGGTCTGACGTCTAGGAAGGGAGAGGGGAGAAGAAAGAAAACTGCGTAGGGAGAGCTTCCCTGCAGTACAGCTCAGAACTTTTCACCCAGCCCAGTGGGAAGCTCCTGTACAAAGACGGTCTGGAGAAGTGTCCAGCCCTGGGCAGTCATGGCAGCCCTCAGAGCCCCACCTCGCTCAGGCAGTGGGTCCTGAGGGCCCCGCCACCAGCAGCTGACTACACTGCTCTGGGCCGTTCTCTCCTGAAGGGATATTTAAGCAGACTCCTACCTGGCTGCCTCAAGGCCTCACAGGGCTCTCTACTTGCATGGATGGTTGGAGAGGTTAAACAGAGAATGGACACTGAATCCACACTCTGTCGTTCTTCTTTATGGGTCCAAAATCTTACCCAAATACTAAACTATTAGTATTAAACCATTAGTACTAAACTATTAATATACTTTTAGGAAAGGCACATGGAACAAAAGCGTTGCCCCATAATGGGAACTATTTCTGATATGATAATCATGGGGGACAGATGCTGTGGTGGCCCCAGCACCTCCTTGGAGACTCACATCTCTGTCATTCTCAGTATTGTTGTTCTGGTGGCACCGTCCACAGGGCTTCAGGAGGGCAGGTCTCCTCTGCCTGGAGGAGCAGGACATTTCAGCCTCAGGCTGAGCGATGAGTTGAGAGAGAAGATCATGATCATTGCCAGGAAAATCAAAGCCCTGTCGAGAAAACAGTCAAAAAGTAGGTGTTCCTGGGGCTCTGGGATCGCTGGCTGTATAGGCGAAGCAAGCATGGCGATATCTTGGCCATCTTATGCCGAGGGACCCCCAGAACTGGGAAGCAGTAAGCAGTGGGGCTGAGAGAGGCAGAGACCTAAGGCCAAACTAGCAACTTTTTACAGAAAGGGAGGCAAACCCGAGCTTATCACGAACAAATTTTCGTTGAAAACATGCATGTTTCCTCTGGAAGAAAACTGAAATCAGAAAGTAGGTTCTAGAAAGAGTAGTAAACGAGGAAATTGGTCTTTTTTTTTTTTTTTTTTTAAATTTTTTTTTTCAACGTTTATTTATTTTTAGGACAGAGAGAGACAGGGCATGAACGGGCGAGGGGCAGAGAGAGAGGGAGACACAGAATCAGAAACAGGCTCCAGGCTCTGAGCCATCAGCCCAGAGCCCGACGCGGGGCTCGAACTCACGGACCGCGAGATCGTGACCTGGCTGAAGTCGGATGCTTAACCGACTGCGCCACCCAGGCGCCCCAAAATTGGTCTTTTTAAAAAGTGGGCAAAGCTAAGCCAGCACTTGCAAGTCAATAATAAATCAATTATTCGATTAAACCCAAGTAATTAATTTGGGATAAAAACAAGGTTGAATGTGAATAACGGACAATAGTAACATGGGAGTTCAAAGGAGGGACGCTAGGGACACAGTAATCCAAGGTCCTTGCGTTTTCCAGGAGGAGTTTAGAGACATCGTTTAACATTAGACTTGTTTAGTTATGATGTATGTTAAAATTAAAGGAGACCATGGGGCGCCTGGGTGGCACAGTCGGTTAAGCGTCCGACTTCAGCCAGGTCATGATCTCGCGGTCCGTGAGTTCGAGCCCCGCGTCAGGCTCTGGGCTGATGGCTCAGAGCCTGGAGCCTGTTTCCGATTCTGTGTCTCCCTCTCTCTCTGCCCCTCGCCCGTTCATGCTCTGTCTCTCTCTGTCCCAAAAATAAATAAACGTTGAAAAAAAAATTTATAAAAAAAAAAACCCTTCAGGTAACTAAAACACAGGAAAAGGGATGAAGGGAAGAAGCATAAAAAATGTCAAATAGAGAGCACAAAAAAAAGTGATAGGACTAAATCCAAATATATCAATAACCTAAATAAATATAGACTAAACCCTCCAGTAAAAATAAAAATGGTTATCGAGTCTGGGGCAGGAAGCATGTAAGATAAGTCTGGAATATATTGTTATACCAGAGAGCAAAGAAGTTATCAAAGATGACACATGTCAGGTCAAAAGGATTATATAAATATAATAGCCCACACCAAGAGGCTCTCATTGTTCAAAGATGGGACAATTTGCACATCAGTAAAAGGTAGTGACAGTAACTACAACTAAGGAAAATACAAAAACAATATTTGCATTTTCAAAACACATAAAGTATAATAGCAAATAGACCAGCCAATAAGTGCAATGAAGAGAAATACATCAAATATATCATAATGGTAACTTTTAAATGGTTATATTTAAGGAAATAAATTAATTTGTTCAAGCTAGTAAATGAAAGGAAGAAAATCAAACATTTATCCTGCCTTTCCTGTAGAAACAATACCTCAGGGCAACCAAATAATTGGGTAGGGAAATTTCTTCTTATGGAAGAATCTCAGATAATAAATGGGAAAAGGTTATGGAACTAGAATTATTTTAAAAAGGAAGATAGAATAGGGGTGCCTGGGTGACTCAGTCAGTCGAGCATCTGACTCAGGCTCAGGTCATGATCTCACTGCTCATGAGTTTGAGCCCCACATCGGGCTCACTGCTGTCAGGGCAGAGCCCGCTTTGGATCCTCTGTCCCCCTCTCTCTCTGTCCGTCCTCCACGTGCACTCTCTCTCTCAAAAATAAGTAAACTTGGGGGAAAAAAGGAATATAGAATCACGATTTTGCAACTCTACTAAAGCAATGACTCTAGCACAAGGGTTGGCAAACTTTTCTTAGAAGGCCAACTAGTATGTATTTTAAGTTTCATGGGCCATAGAAGCTTTGTCACAACTACTCAGTTCTGCTGGTGTAGCTCAGAAGCAGATGTAGATAAAACATGAACGGGCATGGCTGCATTCCAATAAAACTTTATTTATAAAAACAGGAGCACTCGGGACTTGGCTCGCAGCGGTCGCCATAGTGCTCTGATCCCTGACCTAGAGAGTGACCATCAGTGTTTGCTAACAACATAAACAGAGCAACAATCGTACTGACCATCTTTTCCAGCACAGTGCAGTTTATTGAAGAAAAATAGCAAAACAAAAAATATAGTTAGAAGTTAGAAAAATAGACTTGTAAAAAATCTCAAAGATCAAAGAAGGAATCAAATGGAAATGAGAAAATATTTATAACTAAATGATAATAAAAACACTCTACATCAAACACGTGGAGTTTTCCAAACATGTCATTTAGAGGGGCATTATAGCTTTAAATAGTATATTAGAAAACAAGAAAGATTGGAAATCAATGGACTCAGCTTGCAAATATTTAGGGAAAGGACAACAGAGTAAAAACCAAAGAAAACAGAAGAAAATACATAGCAAAGGCAAGAGGAGGAGTTAATAAATCAGAAACAAACATACGACAGAAGGAAAAGAAAGCCAAAAGCTGATTATTTGAGAAAAACAATAAAACAGACACAGCAGGAAAACCGGATGGCACCCACACTTGAAATAGGCTGAGTAGAAAGAAACCAAGAGATTTACCTTAAAAAAGCTACAAATGACAGATTGAAAAGGTTAGAGAGGAAGCTAGTGTTTTAACTAACGACTGAAAATAATCGGGATTTATTCTGGAGGTTTACAGTCTCCTCTCCAGGTACTTGTGATACTTTGTGTTTTCTTCAGAATCCACTATTTTATACCTGATTTCTCCCTTGGATTCTCCTTCTCCATTGAACCTGACCTCTCCTCTGATGTCGAATGTCGCTGAGGAAAAAGAAGCCAGTAGGTGGCAGTACCTCCTCACTCACGTCCCTGAATGTGCCCCCCCCCCACCTGGCCTGTAGGCATTCTGTCACAAGCTCAAACCCTCGCCACCATGTTTAAATATGGCCTCTCACTAGTGTGACACCTTTTTCGTCTCAAGGTTTCTCCCACCAGGTCTTTTCCACACCACCACCGACTTCATTAACACACAACTGAACTAAACTGCAACCTCTTACCCTGACTGCCTGATTCCTGGTTGTTGTTGTTTTTCCCCAAATTCACCATGGCAACCATGGAGAACTTAATTTCAATAGGAAGGAAGGAAGGAAGGAAGGAAGGAAGGAAGGAAGGAAGGAAGGAAGGAAGGAAGGAAGGAAGGAGGGAGGGAGGGAGGAAGGAAACCTAACAATGCTCTCAAGCTCCAAAGCCATCCACAACTCCCTGTTGCCTCTCAGATGAAGACCAAGTGTTGTTGGCCATTCAAGCCTTTAGCTTCCCACTAGCATTTTGCCCTGTTCCCATCCTTGCCATCTAGGTCTTTCTGGGGATCTGGTTTTTGTATCATCTCCTCCTTTGTTCTTTAAGGACTGCTTTCTCAGGAATTCTCCTGCATACCCAACATCTCCCTCAAACTCCCATGAACTTCCCTTTGTATAACAGATTTAGAGGCTTCACTTATAAAATATTTTATAAAATGAGTGAATTCTCATGCAGCAAGTAATTATTCTTTCATCAAATATTTACTGAGCACTTTTACCTAACGACCTATATCAGAACATTTATAGCAGCCCTATTTATAATAACCAAAACCTATAAACAACCAAATGTCTTCCTACAGAAGATTGGACAAATAAATTGTGCTATAGAATGGAATGCTTGCTATACAGCGGTGAGAATAAATGAACATCCATAATAGGGGACGTATATATGACCTCATCCACAGAGGTGCAGGAAAAGGCCAAACTAAGCTGTAGTGTTAGAATCAGGACTGTGGTTACCATTGGTGAGGATGAGGGGAGGGGGTGGTGATTGGAACAGGGCATTAGGGAGACTTCTGGAATAATACGGCTGTGCTTCCTGATTCTGGTCACAGGGTGTGTTTCCTTTGAGAAAATTCATCAAGCTGCATACTTTATTTGCACACTTTTCTATATATGTTCGACTTCAGCAAAAAGTATACTGAAAAAAATAACAAGCACCCACTGCGTGCCATGCACAGGGTTAGAGATGCTGGGAACACAGAGGTAGTAGGTCCCTCAAGGACTGGAAACGCCCGTGCAGAGGTCAGGTGAGCGAGCATGACAGACATTACAACACAGCGAGGGATCGATGAGAGAGGTAAGCATAGGGTGCAACCCATTCAACTCGTTAAACCTCACTTCCTTCATCTGTAAAATGGGAATCATATTTCCTACCCAAATGATGACTTAACATGGGCATGTCCCACAGTGTCTGGTGATGTGGTCTGAAGTGTGGGGGTTCGGAGCTGATGGCCAAAAAAAGAATTCTTGAGCCGTCTTCAGTGCAAAAGGGTGGTTTTATCCAAGCACGGGGACAGGACCCCGAAGCAGAAAGAGCTGCCCTGGGATTGTGAAACAGCAATTGATTATATAGTTCAGGGCTGGGGGAGGTGAAGACTGGGGAAGTTTCCAAAAGGATTTTCATATGCTAAAGAAGACTCACAGGATCCTGGGGGCTGAGCTACTGTCAAGCTTAGGTTGTTTTTCCCTCTAGCAAAACATTAATATTAAAATAGTTAGGAGTTCCTGGAGGAATGTTTCACTCTGCGACCTCAAGTACTTGTCAATGGGCTGCGGGTTATAAGGAAATTTAATTATATCTACATTTCCTTTTTGCCTTTGTTCCCCACATCCTCTGGGGCATAGTAGGTGCTCAATAAATGGTATTTGAATTTGATTCTCAACACAATTAGTCAAGGAAAGCCCTACAAACAGCAGCTTCTCACACTGTCCCCATCGCCATTCACACGTAAGCACACACACTCAGGCACACATAAACACCACACACACACACACACGCTACTCGTCATGGCTTCTTGGATTAAGACAGCAGAAGAAAGTATATATTAAACCTCAAAGGAGCTTGTAGTCACTTTCTTTCATTTCTGTAAGTGTCTGGGTTCCCGTGCCCGCTTATCTGCAGCGGCCTAAACTGCCCTCAGTCAGAAGGAACCACAATTTCCTCTGCTGCCTGGTACCCAGTGACAGACCTAAGGGCCCCCAAAAAAGTCCCTCGGGGGTAAATGGCCTGTGCCCTGAGGTGCATGGCTAAGAAATGAATGGCTTCATTGCCGGCACTTTCTCTCACCAGGATCCAGGAGATTTTCAACCTGAATTAAAACAATCTTCCAGGGGCGCCTGGGTGGCTCAGTCGGTTGAGCGGCCGACTTCAGCTCAGGTCATGATCTCGCGGTCCGTGAGTTCGAGCCCCCCGTGGGGCTCTGTGCTGACAGCTCAGAGCCTGGAGCCTGTTTCAGATTCTGTGTCTCCCTCTCTCTGACCCTCCCCTGTTCAGGCTCTGTCTCTCTCTGTCTCAAAAATAAATAAACGGTAAAAAAAAAAAAAAAAATCTTCCAAGATCTGCCTGTGTTTAGAAAGGGACGAGCAACAGGGATGGACCGTGCTGGGTTTGTAGCTGTGCTTCGGGCTGATTTCATCTGATAGCAGCCCCGTGAGGTCTGGTAGCGAAAACGGACAGCACCCTTGTGGGCAAATTGCAGGGCTGTGGCACGATGGCGAACAGGTCCCCAAAGTGGTGGTCCGTGATGTGGTTTTGGGGTAGTTGGTGGGGGGTTGGAGCCCACGGCCAAGAAAGAATTCTTGAGACCTCTTTGGTACAAAAGGGGGTGTGATTAAAGCACGCGAACAGGACCCCCACCCCCACCCCCCCATCCCCACCGTGTGCAGAAAGAGCGGCACTGAGGTTGCGACGAGTAACTGATCATATACTACCTAGTTGGGGAGTTGGGGGTGGTGAGGTTTCCGAAGGGACTTTCGTATGCCAAAGAGGGCTCACAGTATACTGGAAGCCTAGCTATTGTCAAGCTAAGATTGTTTTGTTTTGTTTTTTTCTCTAGGAAAGCATTAGGTTAAGAGAGTGGGGAGTTCCTGGAGGAATGTTTTACTCTGCCTGCCTCCAGTAGTTGTCAATGGGCTGCAGGATGTAAGGAAATTGAACTTTACCTGCCATTTCCTTCTTGCCTTTGTTCCCCACATCACCATGCAGGGGAGGGTGATGTTAGGGCTCCGAGAATCTAAGTCTATAGGTTTATGGAAACTAGGCTATTGATAAGATTGCCTTTTTCCTGTAATTTACTAAGACATTTGTAAACTGATGGAGACTCAAGGTCCCGCGTGACTGCGATCTCTATCAGTTAACCATTGGTTTTGCCTTTCCTTTGTTCTTGGGCAGGCAGGAGCGCCTGAGGAAAACCACACACAGCCCATGTGGCGGGGGCGGGGCACTGCAGGGTGTCGGTTTGCCTTATGCTCCCTCATCACTCAGGATGCAGGGCACTCCTTCCTGATGCCACCTGCCACCTGTCATTCCTCACCTGGAGATGTGAATGTGAGTCATCAGTCATCGATAAGTCATGGAATGTGAGTCACTGGTGGAAGGAAATGCATTACAGCAAGTCGGAAGCCAGGATGGCACCTTAACCTCTCAGGTTCCCTCTCCAAAATCTCTCTCAAACCCCACCCCTTCTTACCATCTCACTTGCCAAAACCTAGGCCCCCATCACCGCTGGGCCATACCTGCGAGATCTCCTCACCTGTCTCCCTGATTCCTTCTTGCCCTGTCAGCTACACCAACTTCCCCTCATCCCCTCAAACCCACCAAGCTCCTTTCAAACTTGGCAGTTTGCCCTTCCTGGAACATTCCATGCCCCTTCTTCACCTGGCTAAACCTGCTCATGCCTCAGATGTCTGTTCCAACATCACCTTCCTAGAGTTCTCACTGACCCATCCCAATCTAAAGTGGATCCCTGACCCTCCATTTTCTCCATGAATAACCAGCATAGCTGGTTAGTACCTCCTGATCTGTGTTACTTGTTTGCATATCTGTCTCATTCACTGCTCGACTGTAGACTTTATCCACCCCTCTATTCTCAGGCCCTAGCAATGCTGCTTCAAATATAGTAGGCACTTGATAATGTTTGATCGGTTGGAGTTTTGGTTGATGGATGAGTCTCTGTAAGGGGAACATTGCCAGGCAACTTTAAACTGCAAAAAAGAAAGGCTTTTCCTTCGTTAGGGAAAGAGGTTTGGGAAACACTAGGAGAATCATGCCGCTTTTTACAGCTAAAAGTTATGGACAGCCACATGGTAAAGCACAGAACCAGACAGACCTCTTCCTGCCTCACGCTATCTACGTGATCTTCAGAAAGTGACTTAACATCTCGGAGCCTTAGTTCCTTTCTGACAATTGGGGGGAAAATACATTTTTTTGAGTTATGGGTAAGGACCAGATGAAATAAGGAATAGGAGAGTATTTTATAAAATCGTAAAGCACTGGAGAGTTCACGGGGCCTGAGTTAAGGCAGCCACAGGGGAAGCAGAAAGTAATGGAAGTGTGCAATGTGTGTTCAGGATGGATTTCACACACGTATCCATACCCAGGCACTGCGCTGTGCTGAGCAGTGTTCCCCTTAAATTCACATCCACCATGAACCTGTGAGCCTGATCTTATTTGGAAATGGGGTCTGTGTAGATGTAATCAAGTGAAGATGAGGTCATGCCGAATTAGGGTGGGCCTTAGTCCAATGATTGGTGTGTTTATGAAAAGAAGGCAATTTGGACAGAGATGCAGAGGAGAAGAGCATGTGAAAAGAGAGGCAGAGAGTAGAGTGATGCATCCACAGGCAAAGAAATGCCAAGGACTGCTGGAAAGCCGCCAGTAGCTGGAAAGAGGCAAAAAAGGATGCTCTCCTAAAGTCTTCAGAGAGAGCATGAGCCAGCCCACACTTTGATTTTGGACTTCCGTCTTCCAGAACTGTGAGAGAATGACTTTCTGCTGTTTTAAGGTACCTACTTACTTTGTGGTGCTTTAACAAAGCACCGAAGACACTAATACACACACACTCGGCAACTTGCCATGTTGAATACCTACTGGTGGCCTGTGGACCCCACCTTTGTCCTAGTAAGTGAGCCCTTGTAACCAGGGAAACAGCCCTAGTACTTAGCCTTAAAAAGCTACCAGGGAGATTTCTCAGCCAAAGATAAAGAACAAAGATGAATTGTTCCTTTTGAACTCCTTGCTCCTCGGATGACACTTGTCAATCTCAACGCCTCAGTTCCCTGCCTGCATATAACATCAGCCAAGATTATAGCAGCACCAGACAACTCCAGCTTTCCCTGCTGCTCAAGATTGAACCAACATCTGGCTCACCGTCCTCCTTACTTTGTCTCATCGGGGAAACAACTCCATCACCAGTTCAAACTGTCCGGGGAATGATTCTTTTTTTGCAGCCCTACGTAAGCAGATTGTATACAAATGACCCATAAATAGAACCTGGCCAGACGTCTCGGATCAGGGGTGCCACACATCACCTTTCCAACAGGATACCAGACAACGATTTCCCTTTTATGATTGCATGTTAAGACCAGAGCTAGAATAGCAGTCAACACATAGCAGTGATGGAGGGAAATCCTAACTCATCCACTAAGCCCACAGCTGGGTCTGCGTCTTCTTCTGATGTGTCCGAGAAGAGTGCCTTTTCCCTCTATCTGCTGACCATGAGGGGCCATTCTTCCCCAAATATTTCCAGACCCTTGATGCTTACATCTCCCCACCAAGGTGGAATGAGTTTCCTGGTCCATGAACAGTATGGCCATTGGTCCACATTTCTCAATGGGGAGTAGTTAATCCCTCAAAGGGCCACTGGTCTCTTTCTCCTTCTCTACCCAGACAGATGGGTATCAGTGACCTGAGAAAGTGTGTCTGCTCTGCGGATGTGCCCTGGGGAGACGGAACCATGGACAGGGGGTAAGCGAGCCCATCTGGCTCTCAGTAGAGCTTCTACTAGCCATCGATAAGAAAAGTTGCATTTTAGTCTCCACATCTTCGTCATTTTATGATTTTTCAGATGGTTCAGAACAAGGGTGGTGAAGAGAGGTGCTATTTGGGGGGCCTCCCAATGACGCTGAGATACATGTGCTTCTCATTATTCAGGGTAGTTATATGATAGATATGTGCTGTAACGTCATCGCAAACACTGAAGTAGCAAATACTAAACCACTGCTCTTAGGGAACACACACACACACACACACACACACACACACACACACACACACACCACCTAGATTATAACCTTAAATCCTAAAAACAACTCATCCTGGCAGATTCAATTATTTTGAGAAAACAAGGTTCAGAAGTGTTCAGTGACTTGCCTGAGGCCTCCACACGAACAGGGGCCAGAGCTGGGATTTAACCCTGTCCAACCGGCCCGTATCAGAGCCCTGTCCGCTCCATCCTGCCTCCATCCTCTGCCTACCTGTGCGCCAGAGCTCAAACACGAAGGCAGAGTACAGCACTGTTCCACCTCAGCTGGGAAGATACGCATCGGGCAACTCAAAGCTTTTGCTGCTCAGGGCATGTCCACAAATGACTGAAAGTGCCAGAAGTATTGCTTTGGGGGTTAAAAATGAATTCTAGCAAGCGGATGAATCCACATATATAGGATCTGTCAATAATGAAGATCAGCTGTATATATTGTGTTATTGCTCCAAATTATTCACTGTCTTCACGGTAAGGGGATTATACATCCTTGTCCCCTACCTCCCTGGGGATGAGGGAGTATATGCCCCTGCCCATTGTCATCAGGCCTTAGCTGTATGACTCACTTTGGCCAGTGCAATGCAAGTGGCAGTAATACATGCCAATCTCAGGAGAACCTCTAAAGCCAATTCATGGTTTGAAACGTCTACTTTCTGGTTCTTTTTTTCTCTTCCAAGAGAACAGCATGTCCCCAATGAGGCTGCTCCTTCTGCCTGGATCCTGGGATAAAGAAGACACGTGGATGTCAGCTGACCTGTAATGTAAGTGAGAACTATCCCCTCTGGGTCTGTAAACCATTAAGACTTGAGGTTTGAAACTGTAGCTAGGAGCACCTGGGTGGCTCAGTCGGTTGAGCTTCTCTCTTGATTTCAGTTCAGGTGGTGATCTCATAGTTTGTGGGATCAAGCCCCGCATTTGGCTCTGTGCTCATAGCACAGAGCCTGCTTGGGATTCTCTCTCTTCCTCTTTCTCTGCCCCTCCCCACCTGGTGAACACGCAAATGCACGCTCTCGCTCTCTCTCTCTCTCTCTCTCTCTCTCTCTCTCAAAATAAATAAATAAACATTAAAAAAAGAAACTTTAGACTAACCAAGCAAAAGCTAATAGACCCCAATGTGATGCATACAGCCTGCTGTTACCTTATCCTGTTGGTTTAAAGTAGTCATTCTCTTTTGTTTAAATTGTGGCTGTTTGGAACTTTCCTTCCGGCTTTGTACAAACCCATAAAGAGGAAAAGTCAACCCCATGCTCTGAAGGTCAGAGAATGGGTCAAAACAGAGAGCAGGATTTAATCCCCCAGTCATCTGGCAGGAGACATATGCCACAATGGGATTCAATGTGCAAGAGGTTCATTACAGGGAAAGACACAAGGGGTCAGGAATGGAGAAGCCTGGTAGAGTTTTCAGACAGGGAGGCACATCTGAAACCTCCGAAGGGAGACAGCAAAGGAAGGAGTGGGGAGGAAAAGCCTCAAACTGCAGCTCAAGATGGCCAACCAGGGAGATAAGACCATCAGAGGCAGGCCCAGTCACTGGCTGGGAGCAGCCTGGAGGAAGCAGGGCCTCAGTGCTCATGGGATGGTGACTGCAGGCTGTCAGTCAACGGTGCTTCCCAAGGCAGGGTCTCTTGAAGAAAATCTGAGCAGTGGGTCTCCAGGGCCACCATATTGGAAAGGTTAGAAGAAAAGGCCTGTGCTCTTGAGGGCCCAGATGGATGGGGAAAGGGAGCCAGATGAGGGGTAGATTAGAAATAAAATCCAGGCATGTGTTCCCATAGCTCTTAGTGGCCACCTCTAACATATGTAATAGACTCAGCATCTAGAATATACTTCTATTTCTACAAAACATTTGAGAACCGTATCATTCCATTACCCATACAAGCAAATATGAAGGGACAACTGCCCTATCAGAGTGGAGGAGCCATAAGGTGAAGCCACTCACAGTTCCACAGCAAGTCCAGGCAGACCCAGAATTCAGACAATGTCCATGTAACCCCAACACTGTCGCCGTTTCCTTCCCAGGAGACTTACACAGATTCTCCAACCCTAACGGCATGAACTTGACTGCTTCTGTCCATGCTTACTCATTTTCCCCCAACACGGAGGATGCGTCCAGTGGAATCCATATAGGGTCCCGATACATACCTATTTCCACCTCGTTTCCCCTAAGTCAGTGACACCCAGGCAAGGGGAGGGCCATGCTCGGGGCTGCACCAGCAAATGGAGACAAGACCCTAGAATTTCCAAGTCTGTCCGGGATTACCATGAGAAAGCGGACGCCTGCTGTTGAGACTCTGCTGGCGCTATGGTGTTCGTGTTTCCTGAGCATCTACTACGTGTCAATCATTGCCTTGGCCCTAGAATTTGGTTGAAAACAGTCACTGAAGATCCCGTCTTCTCAGAACTAACTGCTTCAAAGCCTTCCCAGGTGTGGCTTAGAAGCGCAGCTCCAGGATTTCCTGGTTTGGTTCTAAATCCACAGAAGTAAGAACACAGCCTTTCCCTGCTGTGTGCGAGCTCGCGATGTTTTTTCTGATGTCGGTGAGGTCAATTACCCTCCCGCAGTTTTATAGTAAAGCTTTTCAAGACTCTCCAGTCACTGCTCTTATTAATTACTGTATCAGCTGTTTTACATACCCTAATTATCTCCCCATGGCACAGACAATGGCCTTTCTTAAGATTTTTTTTTCTCACTCTTTCTGGTAAAAATAGAAAATATGAATATGTATGTATTTTTTAAGCTTTTTCAGAATTTAAACGCAACATGAGTGCCATCTGCTGGCTAAAATGAGAAACACCTGCACAGATTCCTGTAGTTTCCATGTTGAAAATCCTACTATTAATAAAACCAATGGTAAGAAAAATCACGATATATCTCAAAAATAGTATTTTAAAATACCACTTAGGGGGCGCCTGGATGGCTCGGTCGGTGAAGCATCCGACTTTGGCTCAGGTCATGATTTCACAGTTCATGAGTTCAACCCCTGCATTGGGCTCTCTGCTGACAGCTTGGAGCCTGGAGCCTGCTTCAGATTCTGTGTCTCTGTCTCCCTCTTTCTGCCCCTCCCCAGCTCATGATCTGTCTCTCTCTGCCTCTCAAAAATAAATAAATGTTAAAAAAATGTTTTAATTAATAAAATAAAATACCATTTAGGTATGTAAGGCATTCCTCAGCTACATGCCTGACTCCTCGTAGCATAATGAATTATTCTAAAATATTTGTCATATCATCACTAACACTCAGTAAGGACTTAGTATGTACATGTTATCTCATTAAATCTTCACTGCAGCCGTATTTGTTGGGTTCCATTGCTCTCCACATTTTTTTTTTCAACGTTTATTTATTTTTGGGACAGAGAGAGACAGCATGAACAGGCGAGGGGCAGAGAGAGAGGGAGACACAGAATTGGAAACAGGCTCCAGGCTCTGAGCCATCAGCCCAGAGCCCGACGCGGGGCTCGAACTCACGGACCGCGAGATCGTGACCTGGCTGAAGTCGGATGCTTAACCGACTGCGCCACCCAGGCGCCCCTGCTCTCCACATTTTAAAGATTAGGAAAAGAAAGCACAGAGAGGGAAGTGACTTGCCCGGGAAGTAAGGGGCACAGCCAAGATTTGAGCCCCCGTGGGCCTGCCTTCTATTGTGTCCCAGTGTTGTATAATAAGCTTAACCCAAGCAAACAGCACTGTATTTCAAGTACCTACAGTGAGTCACAGTTTGCAAAAGTCACCCAGGTACACGACCTTGTGCGGTCCCCTCCACCACCTCGTCAGAGAGGCTGTGTCATGCTCCCGTGTGACAGATGAGGAAGCTCTTGGCAGGAGGTTGAGTCCCACCCAAGGGTCACGCTCAGAGGAGACACAGGACTTGGACGGGGATCTGCTGACTGAACCCCGGGTTATGTCCACCACGAGATGCTTCTGTTTCACCCCTCAGCATCTTAATCAGATTCCCTTTCCCCTCCGGAGAGTCTCAGAGGACGGATTTTTAAAGTTTTTTGCTTCCTGAAAGTTCCCAGGAGCAGGAGTTCCAACGACTGGAGTAGAAATCCACCAGAAAGAGGGCCTTTCCTGCGAGTTCCCCAAACTCCTCCTTTAAAAAAATGTTTATTTTTGAGAGTAAGAGCACATGAGTAGGGGAGGGACAGAGAGAGAGGGAGACAGAGGATCTGAAGCAGGCTCCATGCTGACAGCAGAGAGTTCCATGTGAGGCTCGAACTCATGAACCGAATTCACAAACCATGAGATCGTGACCTGAGCTAAAGTCTGATGCTTAACCTTAACTGAGGGAGCCACCCAGGGCCCCCCACCCTGCACGCCTTCTTCTGTACTCCACAGCCATGCCCTCCTGGCTCTCCAGTCCCCGCCGGGGCGAAGGAACCGCTCAGACCCTCACCCTACAGGCACGCCTCTCTCCCTAGCACTGGCTGATTCAGGGGTTAGCTTTTCCCGAGTCCCCAGAAATAGCAGGTATCCCATGACTAACCCTTCTCTGTGCCTCCCGAACAGCACTTTGCACACCTTGCCGGTGACTCCCTGATGTCCAGGTGACTGAAGTGTTCAGACTGAGTGACAGAAATGGAGGAATCCCCAGACAACAGCCATTGAGAGTCTGGCAGGCAGGGTCAGGGCGCAGCTCCGCCCTTCACAGCCAGTTAGTTAGGCTCTTTAATCTTCAGTTTCCTCACCTCGCAGATGAGGATAATAATCCCAAGCTCGGGAAAACTCAGTGAGAATTAAAGGTACAGCACACTTGGATGTGCCTCATCAAATATCACACCGTTTTGTGTGCCAGAGAAAGCCCTTCCAGAACCATAGGGCTTGGAGAACTGCAAATTCTTCCAAAGATCATGAAGCCAGCTGGAAACAGAGAGATGTAGAGACTAACTGTCATGTGCTATAAGAATGTGCATTGTTACCGTTTTTAGACAGGAAGAGTGGGGGTTCCACAACAACTCCTCAATTCCACAGCCTATTGAGTGCTTCTGAGCTCCAGGCACTTCTGTGGGGGAAGGGGAGGATATTCAGAATGCCCCACGGCCCTGGGCTTAAGGCAGTCACCCCTCTGCAGGAAGACCGTCCTCCTTCTGCTTCTCTTAAGCCAACACAACAAAGATCACGGCATATCTGCAAAAAAGGCCACCTCCAGCTCTGCAGGGGAAGCATCAGCTTCCCTTGGTGCATCAGCAAGGATAGAGCATTAAAACACCTCTCACGTCGGTCAGAGTGGCTACAGTGAACACTTCAGGAGACTATAGATGCTGGAGAGGATGCGGAGAAAAGGGAACCCTCTTGCACTGTTGGTGGGAATGCAAACTGGTGCGGCCGCTCTGGAAAACAGTGTGGAGGTTCCTCAAAAAATTAAAAATAGACCTACCCTATGACCCAGCAATAGCACTGCTAGGAATTTACCCAAGGGATACAGGAGTGCTGATGCATAGGGGCCCTTGAACCCCAATGTTTATAGCAGCACTCTCAACAATAGCCAAATTATGGAAAGAGCCTAAATGTCCAACAACTGCTGAATGGATAAGATGTGGTTTATATATTCAGTGGAATACTCCTTGGCAATGAGAAAATAAAATCATGCCATTTGCAGCAGCGTGGATAGAACTGGAGGGTATTATGCTAAGTGAAATAAGTCAGTCAGAGAAGGACAGATGCTATCGTTTTCACTCATGTGTGGATCTTGAGAAACTTAACAGAACACCATGGGGAGGGGAAGGGGAAAAAAATAGTTACAGAGAGGGAGGGAGGCAAACCATAAGAGACTCTTAAATACAGAGAACAAACTGAGGGTTAATGGGGGGTGGGAGTGCGGGGAAAGTGGGTGATGGGTATTGAGGAGGGCACTTACTGGGATGAGCACTAGGTGTTGTATGTAAGCCAATCTGACAATAAATTATATTTAAAAATAAATAAATAAATAAAACACCTCTCTGTTCCTCTGTGTCACTTGCATGCTTGTGTCCTTGAACATGCTACTTATCTCATCTACATACGATATCTGCTCAGATAATAGATGAAAATTATAGCTGAACGGCAAGGTGCCAAGCAAATATTGTGGCAAAGACCTCTACTATGCCTCAATGTCATTGTCCCCCTTTTCCATAGCTGGGAACATGACTGCTCAAAAGACTACACTTCCCAGACTTCTGTGCAGTTAAGTGTGGTCACGTGACCAAGTTCTGCCGGTGGAGTGTGAACAAAGTGTCAGCAGATAGATTCCGGGGAGGTTCCTTAGAGAGAGCTGGTCCACCCGCTCTGCTCCTCCTTCCCAACATCCCTCGGGCTGGGCTTAGAATGTAGATATGACTATGGAAGCTGTCTTGGGCCACGAAGACAGTGGCTAAACCCTGAGAGTGAGGGGGAACTTTGAATGGCCACAGCCCCAAGGACTTTGTGGAAAGAACGATCACAGCTGTCCTGGATTGGATTCTCTATGGATGCTTACTTAAAAGAAAAAAATAAATACCTATTTAAACCACTGTCAATTTTGAGTTTTCCATCATCCACATTTTAATCGAATTCTAACTGATATAAGTATAATTGGCTGTCGTGACTTACCAGGCCAGAATAGCCTTTCTAACAATGGGCATTGTACAACAGAGTAAGAAGGATGAGTAAGAAGGTCAGCACCTGCCACAAATAATACCCAAGGAATTACCAGGCAAATTTCTGCTAAGGTTATCATAGAACAGAATCTTCCACCATCTAGGTTCTAAGGCCCAGGAGTCCAGCGGGCATGAGACTAATGTTCATGGTGGGATTCATGACAGTAATCAACCATATCATGAATAATTCACGCCCACTATATTGCCATAACTCCTACCATGGGCCAGGTGCTTAGCAGAGCTAAGACAGGGTCCCTGCCCTCAAGTGGCTCAGTCTGGTGAGAACAACTGATAGCAACACCGTGGGGTCTGTGCTGTAACAGATTTTTGAGGTGCCATGGAAACCTGGGAGTAGAGATATATGGTATCTCTGGTAGGGAGCCAAAGGGAAATCAGGGGAGTTTTTGCACAGGAGGCTTTTGAGCTTGGTCTTAATGTATCGATGAGAATTATCCGGAAAAAGAAGATTGAAGAGAGCATCTCAAGCAAAGCACACGGTGCAGAGGCAAGGAGGTGTTGGTTGAAACCCCGGGTAAGGATCCGTCTGGGCCCATCTGCTGCAAACCACAGGGCAGCACCTGGGGGGAGCCATCGCCCCAGGAGAACACTGCCGGCCTTCAGGACAAAGCAGCAACCCCAGGTTTCACTTTCCAGGGTGACTCAGAGGATGACGTAGGACTGCTGTGGGCTCCCCAGTGGTTTTTCACAGGGGCAGTTTCTGCATTTGGGGTCATTGCTGGTGAGTAATGAGACAGACGGGCTTTACAGACAGAAAGTGAGAAAATATCCACAGGCTCAAAGCAGGAAGAGGGAGAGGCGGCTCAAACAAAAGAGAAGTGTTATTAATTCCAGTTTTTAGAGACAACACGAGGTCCAAGCTTGCTGCCTCCTTGCTCGCCCCCAAAATGAATGGAGAATCTCAATTCCCCTGCTATGTCAACCCCAGAGGTCACATAGAATGTTCATAGCACCCCCCACCCCCAAGATGTTCCCGTCTTTTCTTCTACATCAGAACTGAAGCGTCCCCTTCTTCGGCGTATTTGGACACAGCTTTGCAGTCTCTGAGAGTCATCCCTGCCCTGCCCTGCCCCCTGGGAGCTGCCTTCCAGAAATCCAGAACCCAACTCACCTCTTCTGGACTGCTCACCCACTCAGCCCATGGTCTGGCTGGAATTTGGCTAAGTCCCCATGTAGAAATTACCCCCCTAGGTAATAAGAAGGATGATGTTTGGAGAAACCAAACACACCTCCCTCACATACTATCTTATGTGAGGATTCTCCCAACAACATTTGTGGAAGGAAGGCATGTTTATCTACCTGGCTCAGATGAGATACTGAGGTTTGCCCTAATTGGACCAAGGCTTATACCGAGTCCGTGTCCCCCTTGTCCTGCTTTGCTCAGGAGGAGGTGTCCATTCCTGACCCCAAAAGTCCCACTTTTGCATGGCATGTGTGACTGTCAGCCTCCCAACTGACACCACCCTCCCTGTGCTGGGGGCCACCAGAGATACCAAGAAACAGGAAGTGCTGCCCCAACCTTCAAAGGCCAGCTCATTTAAGAAATTCTTGCTGCATATCAGACACCGGGCTGGATGTCTAGCATGAGTCACATATTTAATCCTTACAACTACAGTAAGGTTGGGGCTATCATCCCTATTCTGCAGACAAGGAAGCAAAGGCACAGGGAGGCTAAAAGTGATCTGTCAACGATCTGAGAACTGGAACTAAAAGATTCGGTCCCCAAACCTGTGTTCTTTGTGCTACACCAGAGATCACCACCCTGTGCAGTGCAGATTCCTGGGCCCAACCCAGACTGGCAGAATCAGAAGCTCTGAGTGTGGCTTCCAATGATGTGCTTTTAAAGCCATTCCCCCCCCCCCCCCATGATTTTATGGTTGGGAAACTGTGAGAACCTGCCCTATACCAGCTAACCCCAAGTTGGAGAGTCCAGGCCTTTATGCCTCAAAAACCCAGGGATACTAGACAGTGGGCCAGGATTTGTCACCAGGCGTACCTGTGACACGGGAGACTGACGATGGCAGCAGTTGGGAGCATGGTCTCGGAAGCCAGATCACTTGGGTTTGGAACCTGGCTCTGCCGAACATCAGCCATGTCACTTCTGGCAAGTCACATCCCTCACTGTGCCTCATCTGAAATATTGGGGTCAAAGGGGACAAACCTATGGGGTTGTTTGAGGGACTGAGTGAGCCAGATGTTTAGAGAGTTTAGAACACTGCCTGCCACAGAGTAAGCATCCAAAATGTTGTTGTCATCGTTACATGATTAATTGCCCAAAAGGACGCAGGAAAGAGGAGACCATCTGGCACAGTCGTTCCTGAAGGAGGAGGTCAAAGGGCAGAGTCCCAAAGGATTTGTGTGGCTAAAGCAAGAAGAGATCAAATAACAGCTCTTAATTCTTGAGTTTCAGGGCTGGTTCTTAGGTGACTATTTGTTATTACTGGGGAAATGTCACCAAGAGCAAGTCAGTACTGCTGAGACAGGTCATGAATCATTCTGTGGGGCTGAATCACAGCCAAAGCACAACTTCTCGGGATCTTCAGGGGAGGGCTACGATGGTTGATTCTCATCTAAGCTGCTGACTCCCTTCCCCAAGAAGTCCACTTTGTGTGCTTTTGACGGCCTCCAGGGGGAGACAAAGGGGACTTAATTGAGCTAAACTACGGAGGGGGGTTCTTAGGTTCCTTGGGGATCTGGCCTATTTCCCACTGCTTTGTTCTCAGTCGTGCCATTTCCCATATTTAGAATGGCCTCCTTTTAGTCTCTGACTGTGTTGTCTACCTCCCAGCCAGCCTCCTCATATTCACACTAACCTCAGTCCAGACACTTGTGTTAGGGGCCACATGAGATACAGGGAAATATGAGGCATTGCTCTTACCATTGAGGGCAAGGGCATTTAAGGAATGTCTGCTGTGTACCAGACATTCTGCTAGTTGCCTAACATAAATTGTCTCACTTAATCCTTACGACAACAATGGTGAGGTAAGTTTTGTACACTCATTGTTCAAGGCTCGGTTCAATGGGAATAGTAGTCATGGCATGACTACTAAGTGCCAGACACTGCACTAAGCACTTTATGTGGATTAGCTCATTTCATTCTCAGAACTACCCCATGAGTAGGTACTCCTGTTACACCCATTTTACAGCAAAGGAGACTGAGGCTTAATGAGATTGAACAACTTCCTTGCCTAAGAACGCAGAGCTAATAAGGGGGATAGACTTCAGATATGAATCCATGGAGTCCAGTTATAGAACAAAAGCAGCACCCTCGCTACCCCCTTGGTCCTTCCAGAAAGCCTTTGACTTGTGGCCACACTGTGCTCTTCTTTTCTCCGAATTCTGATCCTACTTATAACCAACCCAATGAAGAGATTTGTGCTTATTTCTTCTCTTTCACACCTGGGTACATTCTACTCTCCCGTCCTATTCCCCCTCTATCACCTTTGGGTAAAGAGTGAGTTCCTTGAAGGCAATCACCCTATCTCAGCTTCATTCTATGTAGCTACCGTTTACTAAGCACTCGGTGTGTCTACCATTATCAAGGGCACTTTTGTTCTTTGAATTTGTTGCCGGTTAGTCCTCATAGTAATCCTGGGAAGGAAATCTTACCATTCACATTGTATAGATAGAAGATTAGGTCTTGAAATTACATGACTCTAAACCAATGAATGTCACCTAGCTAGCGAGTAGAACAGGCAGGACCCCAAAGCTGACCAGCAACCCCTTGCTCTAGATTATTGTCTCCCCCTCCAGCTTGCATAGAGCTGCACCCAGGGTTACAGAAGGCCTCAGAACACGCACTTGAAGGCTTCTGCTGGAGTTCCTGGTCAATGATTGACTAGTCATAGAACTTGAGCCAGTCACCTCACCCCTAGGAGATACAGGCCAAAAGCGTCATCTGTCAATTCCTATCCTGGTACAGTTCCTAGGCTCAGGCTGTCTCCTCTCCTCGATCCTGTTCCTGCCTCTTGGGATTCCATGTTTGAATGTCACTAGTCTAAGATCTCCTCCAGGACAAGAACTTTGTCGTATTCACCAGCATGTTCCTGGAGCCCAGCACTAGACCCCCAAACATGGTGAACTCAATATATGCTCAGTAAATAAAGGAACAAATAAACAAGTAAATTAATATATCTAGTCCCTCAGGCACTCAACACCCAGATCCTCACTATGAGTTGGCTTGACCACTTCCTACCAGCCTTCACCCTCGATTCCATTATGCAAATTTGGACAACATAAAAGCACTTTGTGAGCTTTATGAAATATAGTGGATCTCTCTCTCTCTCTCTTCCTCACCCTCTCCCTCTCTCTCTTCCTTCTTCTCAAAAATCAACCCTGCCTTTCCTGCCTTTTGAGGAGAATTCCATGGGATTAGAACTTCCCACAGTCACCTCACACTTTGGAAGCCCCTAAAGAGAGATAATACTTCATCTGTCGAATCTACGACATTGGCAAGGACCAATGGCAAGGACCAAGTCCGTCTGTCTAGAACTCTGATGCTGGAACAAAGATGCAGGAAAGGCTTCGTCTTTTTTTCAAGGATGTAGTTGTGTCAAGAGCCCAGCAATAGCATGAAGTCAGAGGAGTTGCCCACAGCACCAGCGGCTACATCCTAGTGGTGCTGTCCAGGGCTGACCTTGGCTGTGGTTGTTGCTGTCCAGTCTCCCTGAGTTCGCAGCCTGGCTCTCCAGCAGTGACCATCCATAGAGTGTCAGGCACTCAACATTCACTAGCCTATTTAACGCTGAATATAACCATCAGAGATTAGATCTACTGTGGTTCTGGTGAGGACAAGTGGGTTTTAAAGTTTTGACTAACTTGTCAAAACCAACAGCTAATAAGTGGCATCTACCGTCCTCTTTCTTGTAGCCATGAGCCTCTCACCCAACACTGGGTACACGTAGTAGGAGACACATTTCCTTGACTTAGATACTGCCTCTTTGAAATTCTAGCACTAAGTGCTGGATACACCACTTGGTGTAGTTATCCAAATACAAGCTCACTTTCTTGACTTGGCATCTTCCAGTTGGTCTATGGGATCCACTGACCGTAAAGGTCTGGCCTCAATGGGCTGGGGTGATGGAAGAGGCACAGTGGAAAAACCCCACGCTCCCAGGGCTGACTCCTGGCCCCACCAGTTACCAAGTCACTTAACCTCTGTCAGTTTCAGTTTATTTATCTGGAAACTGTGAGGATTAGGTACAAACCCAGCACAGGCCCAAACACAGTAGATGCTTCCTATGCTGTAGCTCTCTGCCCCTTCACCTATGGCTTTCCCTGACATGAGGCCAAAGAAGTGACAGCCCAGTGGAACAGCCAGACAATCAAGATTCCTGTAGTTGCTGATGGGTAGGGGTTTGGGGTGTGGGTGAATGCTTTGTGATATATAGGGATGCTCTGACAAATTTGCTATAAATGGAGATTCTGGGGCTCCACCCATAGAGATTCCGATTCCGTAAATCTGGATTTTTAACCCGCTTATGGGGCATGCCAACACAGGTGGTCACCAGACCACCCTCTGAGGGACACTGCCCCTGGGTCATTTGATTCCATCATCGGGGTCCGTCAAATCCTCCTACCGTCTCAGTATTTAACTAATTGCTTGATTTATTTATTCTTGAGAGACAGAGAGAGTGGGGGAAGGACAGAGAGGGAGAATCCCAAGCAGGCTCCGCACTGTCGGCACAGACCCTGATGAAGGGCTCGAATCCAAACCAGCAGATGATGACCTGAGCCAAAATCAAGAGTCCAACACTTAACAGACCGAGCCACCCAGGGGCCCCAAACTAATTTTTTTATTCACCATTTTTTATTCCTAACCACATGCTTTCATAACATTAAATAAATCTATTTTTAAAACATATTTCATATGAGTACCTTAAACGCAAATATATTGGAAGGAAACATGACAGGCATTTAACAGGAGTGTGATGGGCCCCAGAGCCAAAACTGCCTGATTGAAATCCCATCTCTGTTGCTTCCCGGCTGTGTAAGTTTAGACAGGCTATTTAAAGTATCTGTGTCCCCAAACGCCGTGTGTCCAAAGGGGGTAACAAGAGGAGCTACATCACAAGGCTATTGTGATGATTAACTGGTTTACTTCCTGTAAAGCACTTACCACGATACGTGGTACATCATAAGCACTTATAACAGGTAGGTATTCTTACTATGACTAATGTTTTTAAACACGTATCGCTTGCTACAAACAGAAAATAACCACCAAAATCCAAGCACAACGGTGAAAAGTCATTGAAAGTTCATCTGTAACGCGTCTAAAGTCGTCTGAGGATCTTCAGCAGGTGAACATCCTCTGCTTAGGCAAACATCCCTCCAGAGATGGCTCAGGGGCCGTGCCCACGTGGTGCTGTCTCTGGACAGACAGACTGACTCGGGAATTATTTTGGAGTTGCTTCCGATGGAATTTTGAGTTTTCCCATTGAGCTGAGAGCCGCATACAGCTAGGAAGAAAGAATTTCCTTGGGAATCCACTGTTTGGATTCTTGGGGAAGCAGCCTGGAGACACTGTCTGCCCGGGGATTAGGAACTGATCCCTCCTCTGTGGGAAACAAAGCAGGTTGCTCAATAGTAACCTCATTAGCACTCAGTGCTTCTTTATTTGCAGATCTCAACGTGCCTCAAAACATTCATTAATGCTCACAGCACCACCCTGTCAGCCCAGAATCACAGTCCCCATTCTGCAGATGGGGAAATTGATAGAAAGGGCTATTAAGAGGCTGAGCTATTAAGCGCCTATTGAGCAAACAAGGTGCTGTAGCAAGAAGGAAAGTGATGCCTCCCCACAGATGGGGTGTTTGCCCTGGACAGAGATGCACGCAAGGCAGGAGGTTCCCTGTGTTGTTCCCCTGCTGGGATGGGAACAAAGTTTCTGGAGAGTATTACAGCCTTACAGTGGGTGTTTCATAAAGTGTCATGAAATTAATAGGTGGGGGGGGGGTGTTCCAGAAGGAGTCCAGTTTCCCCTTCTTGTCCAGTTCCCCACCAGAAAGTGAAGAGAAGGGTCCAGAGAATAGGGCGGATTTGGCTGAGAGAGTTATGACCCAGACTGACAAAGGTCATGACCTTTAAGGAGGTCAAGAGCATGGCAGGCATCAAGATGAAGGGCAGGAGAGCTCAGGAGCTACGGACAAGGTTCAAAACTTTCTCCAGGAAGATGTACAAAGAAGCTTCAAAATGCCTCTTTCAGGAATTTGTCTAAAGCCGGTAATAAGACAGTTATATAAAGAGTTCTATAAAATTATATGGAGAGATCTGTAAGTGACATCATTTGCAACAGTGTAATTTATATTAACAAAAAGTGTAAATAATCTAAACATTCAAAATCAGGAATTGAGTTAGAGAGGATATGGCATACCTACACGATGCAGTCATTAAAAATATATCTAAAGATATTTAATCATATGAAGAAAAGTTCATCGGAAATAAATGAAGCTTCAGAATACAAAATAATAAACACAATCACAAAGATATAAAAAGAAACAGAATTCTGCACTTAAGGAAAAATTAGAAATACTGCAGAAGTATGTGGATCATTTGGATAGAATTGCATGTGACTTGGGGTGCCTCAGTGGCTCGGTTGGTTAAGCATCCAACTTCAGCTCAGGCCATGATCTCATGGTTTGTGAGTTCGAGTCCTGCGTCGGGCTCACTGCTTTTAGCACAGAGCCTGCTTCAGATCCTCTGTCCCCCTCTCTCTGCCCTTCCCCTGCTCATGCTCTGATGTTCTCCCACAAATAAATAAACATTAAAAAAAAAAGAATGACATGTGATTTGAATTTTATAAGTATGTTTTTGCATATATGTAACTATTAAAATTTCAACAATAAATCTGTATTATTGTAATTAAAAATTTTTTTTTAGTGTTTATTTATTTCTGAGACAGAGAGAGACAGAGCATGAGTGGAGGAGGGGCAGAGACAGAGGGAGACACAGAATCCGAAGCAGGCTCCAGGCTCTGAGCTGTCAGCACAAAGCCCAACGTGGGACTCGAACTCACAAAACGTGAGATCATGACCTGAGCCGAAGTAGGTTGCTCAACCGACTGAGCTACCCAGGCGCCCCTGTATTACTGTAATTTTTAAATGTTAAGCTTTTTCACTTTTTTTTTTTAATTTTTTTTTCAACGTTTATTTATTTTTGGGACAGAGAGAGACAGAGCATGAACGGGGGAGGGGCAGAGAGAGAGGGAGACACAGAATCAGAAACAGGCTCCAGGCTCCGAGCCATCAGCCCAGAGCCCGACGCGGGGCTCGAACTCACGGACTGCGAGATCGTGACCTGGCTGAAGTCGGACGCTCAACCGACTGCGCCACCCAGGCGCCCCAAGCTTTTTCACTTTTATTGTGAATACTGTTGGGGCTTTCATTAGAGACTCTACTTAAGGGATGGCTGCAGGGTTCTAAAACAGATCCACAGACTTAAAGAAGTAGATCGTATCTGTTGCCTGGATACTTCATGGGATCCAAATAGCCCTCTGCATTTGTCAAAGGCATCACAAGGCATGAGGATGAGCCCTGGATCAGGAGTCAAGAGATCCTGCTGGTTGTCCCAGATGAGATGTTTTCCCACTCCATGAACTTGAGCAAAGCACTTCACCTCAGATTCTTCATTTAAAGTGGGACTAACATGGGACACCTGCGTGGCTCAGCTGGTTAAGCGTCTGACTTCAGCCTAGGTCACGATCTCGCCATTCCAGAGTTTGTGCCCCGCGTTAGGCTCTGCGCTGACAGCTCAGAGCCTGGAGCCTGTTTCAGATCCTGTGTCTCCCTCCCTCTCTCTCTGCCCCTCCCCCACTCACACTCTGTCTCTCTCAAAAATAAACATTAAAAAAATTTTTTTAATAATAAAGTGGGGCTTACAGTGCATGCTTTGACAATCTCACAGTGGCATGGTTTGTAAAGAGCATGCTCAAATGGGAGTTGTCATTCCAATGGAGATGTAATTACGAACATCCTAGAGCTCGATCCAGTGAACTTCAGAGCTCACCCTTGGTAAGGTCTGCCTATCTATGTACACCTACTCCCTCTATGGGCCACCCACTAAGACAAGTGCTCACTGTTGTGACCTTAGAGACACATTTACCTCCTGGAAGACTTTCTGAATCATCCAAAAAATACTAAATCAGGAGTGGAATCCTTGGAATTGTATAAGCACCTATGTTCACCAGGGTGACTCTCAGTGAGTCAGGATGTCTTAGTTAGCTGAAATATCCCATCCATCCCAGGCCCAACTGGATTAATACGAGGGTGGTGGAGCATATTGGTTACTTTGAAGGACGTCACCCATATTCAACTGCTAATACACATTTGTGCAGAACCAGGGGCTCCATCTCCCTGGGGGAATACCCCCGGGTAACTCTTAACTGCCTCGTTAACATTCTTTGTGTCTTCTGCACTATTGCCCAGCCCTAAGGAGTACCCAGAAGTTTCCCTGTCTGCTTTGTCCCCAGGAAGTCATGCTTCTGAGGCATCTTCAGCAATTAATTTACTGACAACCCATCATCAGCCCCACCACCGGGCATGCACATAGCTATGCTTGAACGTGGACAAATACTTCTGATTGGTCTTTTCTACTTTGTACGATTGTCTTGCTCACAAACACTGACGCATTAGTGGCTTCTACAATCTCAGAAGATCAAACCATAGAACAATTGCTAGATAAAAAGTCAAGACCTCAGTGCCATGACACTGGGAACATGGCTTAACTTCTCTGACCTCGGTCTCTCCTCATTTGTAAGAGGAGGAGGCTGTACATCCCTAACTTTCCTTAATTTCTTCAAGTTCAAACTCCATACATTTGCACTGAGCAGGATAGCACAAATCTTCGGAGCCAGGAGTGAGAGAAAGAGAATGTCAGCCATATGCAGGGGCCACGCAAGGTGCTTCGTATATATAACAACAGACGATGTTCTCAACAGCACCCCCTCCTTGATAGCATTCCCATTTTACAGGTAAGGAAAGTGAGGTTAAAAGCAATAATGTCCAAAGGGAAGGGGCAGAACTGAAGAACACAAGCATGACAAGTACATCACACTGACCCCACTGAAGACCCAAGGTGAAGGCCATGGCCACAATCCCTTGCTCTGCTTGCAGGCATACCATTCAGGCTGCTCTGTTTACCCATTTAAGTAGCTTTTGTAAGGTCCCCAAACTTGGAAAGGAAAATACTAGAACACCATGCAAAGGGTACCCGTCACACATGTCACATGCCCCTTGCTCCCTCTCAAATGTAGTGCTTAATATTTCCCACACTGCTTCTAGCCCTCTTGCTAAAGGCATGGTACTCGATGCCTGTGCAGTCCTGAACCCCAGCAATGCCTGGCCCTGGGCCCCCCCAGGATGGGGGGGGGGATAGGGCTTGCCTGCAGTTTGCCGAGGAGGATATAAAGGGATTACTGCACATGCTCCAGCAAAGGCATAGCGTGGGGGGAGGGGGAGGGGGGAGATAGAGGGCATAATCGGTCAGTCACGGTCCTGAAGCATAAATTGTGGGCCCATGAAAAATCCAATCACAATCTTCTTTCATCTAATTTGGAAAACAAAAGGGATGCTTTTGCCTCAATCTAGAGGCAGGAAGCAAGCAGCATTCCTGAACAGAAGGGCCTTAAGCCAGGGCTCCCTGTCTGGTATTCATTAGCCCCTGGTGTGGGCAGGGACACAGCCAGTCTTCAGGAAATGGTGCTATAGACTTGACATTCCTGGCTGCAGAGCGATGCCATGACCTCTCATCTCATCTGGGGTCCACAAGAAGGAAAAATACATCCTAACCATTCCAAGACATTGCCATGGGCTCCACCCATTTGAGAATTTTCCCAAGCATCTCCATTACAAGGGGAAACATCTTCCTTCCATCAATGCCCATCATTTGAACACAAAAGGGAACCAATGGCCTTCCAAAATTCTCCTGACCAATGGGTTGCCTTTATACTGGGACTCAACCAGCCGTGCCAAATTTCACTGAAGAATTAGGACAATTACCTTTCACTGTGTCTCTGACTTAGAGGTTTATTTTCCTGATGTTTTGTAGGTTGATGATATTTTGGAGGCGGTCTGGTTTTGTTGTGGGTTATTGTATTTGCGATCTAGAATTTCTCTGTCCACTTCTGAGCTCATTTTTCAAACCCGTGTGCACACTTAGTCGCAGGCCCCAGTTGTGGAGCCCAGGGAGACAGGGACACTGTGCTTTTGTTCCCGATTCTTCACACCTTTTCTAAGAGAATGCTTTCTTCTCAATGGGGCATGACCACCACAACATCAAACACTGTAAGCACATGGAAGAGGGAAATGTGACCTTTAGAATTCTAAGGAAAAAAAAGCCCAAGATTCTAGTTGTTTATTACTATTGTATTTGTCCAAGATAGAGTGTCACTAAACGACAGTGACTGAGGAAAGCCACCAGAAACTTCAACCAGGATCAGGACCTCCAACGAATTCAGATCCTCTTTGTGTTTACAGAGCTTCTGAGTTGGTGTAACTGTGATGTACAAAGGAGATTTCCTAAGTCCCCAAAAGTAACTTTGGGCTTGTGGTCTCGCATTACCTCAAGCAGTGAGAGGAGCTCCTGGCCATCTTAATATATCAAATCCATGTCCCCTAAGGTCAGTCACGAAGATTCTTCACGAAGATTCTCCTTTCAATGCCAACTTTGAAGGGCCTGGCTTCAAATTTATTAAAGGATTTGGAGACTTGTCAACTGAATCCCAGACCATGTGTTCTTTCTCTTTTCTCTCCCCATTTCACCCACTTTCCACTCTCCTAAATAGGTCTGTAGGTAGAGAGAGTATTGGGGAATATGAGATTATTAGAGCTTAGAGGACCCTTAGTTGGTCTCGAGCCCTGGTTACTAGCCTACTCACAGCTATTTTCAAAATGCTCTTCAAATTCACGCCTCCTCTCCTGTGATGCTATCGTTCAAATCTCATGTCTCATATTCATATGTGATGCTTTTCTCCCATCGTGTCATATGAAGCCCATTGTTCTCGACTGCCAGAGTTTGAGTTCTGACTCTGTCAGTCAAGACCCTCAGTGTGTTTCCTTTCTCAGTGGCACACCCAAGTCACCGATTAAACTGTTGAACAACATTGAGTAGAGATTCTCTCCTGAGGCTCACGTTAATTTGCTAATGAGCACTTTTAGGGTAAATGGTTATTCAGGAAGCTTAGAATCCATGTAACTATTTTATCATCCGGCACCCATGACCCCAAATGTCTGAAAAAGACCCCAACTTATCCATAGAAGAGCCTGTTGAAGGCCATGCTGCAATCCAGACTCTCTGCTCATGAGGATATGAGACAACTAATCTAATCACCATATTCGAAAAAAACAACCCTTAGCCTTAAGTGGTTGGCAAATAGACCAGGAGGCAACAGACTCTGCTGATTAACAGATAAGTAAGAGATCTCCATGGCTTATCATATACTTTATTCTTCATGCCTGTGAATCCCATATGGGTCAAGCAGTTCCCCATCTTGTTATTTTGCCATCTAGAACGGTGGACTCTGAGGCGGCCATGGGGGCATGCCAGATCTTGCCCCTGCTCACCGAGTCACCAGCTCCAAATGACCCCAAGGACACCTGTGAAATGTTGGGGAGAAAATGACTATTTGGTGGCCTGAACCACTTCCATCAGAGCTAGGTATGTTTTTACGTGTGATCTCGTGATCATATTTTCCCTCTTGTGTGCTTGGAAACCTGACCATCCACTCAGCATTTCTCGAATCCTCCACACAGAAGTCTTCGGACAGATTTCATTAGCATCAACCACTAGAGTCATAAATACCAGTACAATAACCTAGATGTTCCGAAATATTGCTTAAGAAGTCCCTTTCATGTAGCTGGGAAAAAAAAAAAATCTGATCCTCTGGCCACGGCTGGATAAGAACTCCCCGTTCCAAACAGCGAGCTTGACTAAGTCTGATTAATGAATTTCTGAAGTTATTTTTGTTGATCCTCCCACCCTTGACGCCATAATTTGCCTGTGGCAACATGTGTGTAGATTAATGAGGCTTTCAGCAGCCAGTGGAAAAGTGTTCATTAGCTTAATTATCCACACCTTCAAATTGAGGGCAACTCAGGGCTGTCAGGACACAGCAGAGCGTCTGTGCTAGGGAAGAGCAAACACAGGAGAGAGTGCTGCCCACCCGGGACAGTCTTCCTTGTGGAGGCAGGGAGAAGAACAGGGAAGAAAATTGGATGCACAGAAGACAAAATGACAAGAGACGATTCAGTGGGATTACCCAACTGCATGCTGAATGTGCATGCATTTATTAAGCACCGAGTATAGGCCAGCCTGAATAAGCAAGCGCCTCCTATGCTTCTAGCCTGCTCGATCCTCATGCACAGGACAAGCCTCCATCTCAAGGACCAGTCTCTCCTAAGTCAATGGGAATGGAATGTGTGGATCTTCATCAACAAGGTCAAACGTAAAGCACCACGTCTATCCCATCCTGGACCCGTCTAATTTTATCGGTCAGTTATGGTCAGCTCCCACCTCGGACATAGGACTTAGGACTCAGAGCCTTCCCGGTGTGCGTGGGCCCCATGCTTTCCCTCCAGCATCTCCCACTTAGCCCCCCAAGGAACTAGTCCTATTTCTTAGCCCAAGCCCAAGGGGGAAGTTCCTCCTACTTCTTCACGCTGCCCCTCTCCTGCAGACATGTCGGCCTATTGCCTCTCCCAGTCTCTCCAGTGCTATACTCCACCAACTGGGACCCATTTTTTATTTATCAGCCCAGACATGGAGCTCTCACCTTGGCCTTCTCCACCCAGTGGGTTATAGAGCTCTCTGCTGGATGCTGTGCAGGACAGAGATGGTCCTATGAGAGTTTCTGGCTCTTATGAGGTAAGACTCATGCATGGAACTAATCACTAAAGGGAAGAGAGCTTCAGCACCTTGTAAATCAGTCTTTCTCAAACTTGTTTGGCCATAAAAATTGCCTTTTAAAGATACAACCTCCAAGGTTCTACTTATGAAGATTTTAATTCAGAAAATCTGAGGTAGACCCAAGCATTTTCCTAAGCATGCAGAAGATCCTTATCATGAGGCAAGTTTGGAAAACACTAGTAAATGACTATGTGACAGTAGAAGTGACTATTGATTAAACCTCCATAAGCCACTCAAGGTATTAAGAAATTTACGTATATTGACTCATTTAATTACCTGGACAAACTTTTTCCAACAGGGGCTAACTTTCTGCTCTACTAACGAGAACACCCAGATCCAGGTACATTGACTGATTGCTCAGAATCACAGATTTTGGCACATTTTGGCAGTAAGTGGCACGTTGAGAATTCAGTACTTCATCTCTTTGGTTCCTCACCCATATCAATTAAAATAACCTGTTTCTAACGGCTAACTGCTGGTGGAGACCAACCGTCTCTGAGCTTTTTTCTGATTGAGCACCCTATCAACAATGAAACTTCAAGCACAGACTTTCAGTGCATGCATGTATATTTTTAATTTATCTATACATATTATTATTCTAATATATTATCAATATTATAAAATATACATAAAATGTCTATTTAAAAGGTTGAAATCAAGATGAATTAAAGAATTTTTATTAATTTTTATTTTATTTAGCGACTCTTAAGAACTTTTTTGCTTTCGTGAAAAATTATGGATATAATAAAAATTCTTTTAGTGAGACCAATATGATTTTGAATATGCTTTTCTCAGTTTTTTCAATCTTGGATTAATCTGCATGACATAGTGATTAATGGTTTGGTCCTAAATTCAGTTTGTTCTGACACTTGCTTTTAGTGCCTGTCATTACTGGAAGAGACATGTAAATTCAAATGAAAGAAGCACAGCATTGTTACCTTAGTCATAAGACTCATTTTTCAATTCCATCTACCAGTTATGCAAAGGTTTTTGGTGAAATTTGGCTAGTACATCTCTAAACTCCCTGATAACAATCCATTCTCCCCATGATTTATTGGAATTAAAAAGAAAAAAAAAACTAGTTGAACATTCAATAACGTTACCTTTGGAAACTTAAAACAGGCTAGAATATTCTGTTTCAGTCCTTCCAGGAACACAGATCTCAGTTATAACACATCATTTTTAACAATACTACCACTGGAAATGTTTCACACCCTCAGTGCTCAAACACTGTCTTCATGGGAAAAGTATCATTTTTTCCTTTGTATTCAAGAACAACATGCATACAGGAAAATGTACACAAGTGTACAGATGAATGTATTTGTATTTAACTGAGCACACCCAGCTAAAGACACAGAACAAGAAACAGAACATTATCTGCAGTCACATTATCAAAAGCTCTTTTGTGTCCTTTCCAGTTATTTCCATGGCCAAGGTAACCATTATCCTAGCTTTCAGATTCATTTTGCCTGTTGGTTGTGTTTCTTTAAACTTCATGTGAGTGAAATCATACAGGAAGCACCTTTTTGTGTGTCGGGCTCATTTTGCTCAAAACTTTATTTGTGAGATTCATCCATATCACTGAAGTTGTCATGGATCACTTATTCTCATCACGTAGGGGTTTGTCTCCTGCCAATGCACAATAAGTTGATCCATTTTGCTTTTGATGGGACGTTGGATAAATTTCAGTGTTAGTATATTAGAAACAGTGTTGCTATGTGCATTGCAAAGCCTGCCTTTTCCAAGAGCCTGTTTGAATTTCCATCAGGTATATGCCTGCAGTGGAATTGCTGGGTCACTGGGTTTGCTTATGTTCTGCTTTTTACACAGTGCCGAACAGTTGCCTGACTGGTTCCGAGAATTTGCATTCCGGCCAAGGTTGGAGGTCTGAGCGCTCCACATTCTCACCTCCTCTTGGTATTGTCCATCTTTTTTCATTTTGGCCATTTTGGTGCACATACGTATGATGGCATCTCACCACAGCTTGCTCGTTTCTTCGGAAGGCAGTTACTGTCTCGTTATTAAGTGGTGACATCTACCCTGTGGGGACAACTTAAGTGCACTGTTTGTGTTTTTTTTTCAAATGGACGTGCTATAGCTCACTCCTGACAGCTACTTGTCAGCCTGGAAAAGATCAAATAATTTGAACCCTTGAATTTGTTCACTCGCCATTTCAAACACTTGGCCAGAAGAGAATAAAGGAATCCCTTCTTGAATAAAATATTTCCGGGCGAAGTTCCTATCTAATTACAAAGTGTTATAAAGATTCTGCCATATTTTAAACTTCTTGCCTCTATGTAATAATCCACATCAATGAGAGCCTGTTGTGCTCTGTACTTTTGCGGCTTAAACTTCCTGGCTTACATAGCTTGCTGTGGACAAAGCAGTAAATAAATTTCACATAGGGTGCTAGCTCATGAAATTTTTTTTCCACTCTAATCGACATACATACCCAAAGTATTGCTTTTGTTAAGAAATTCATTTACTGGGGCGCCTGGGTGGCTCAGTCGGCTGAGCGTCCAACTTCAGCTCAGGTCATGATCTCACAGTTCGTGGGTTTGAGCCCCGCATCGGCCTCTGTGCTGACAGCTCAGAGCCTGGAGCCTGCTTCAGATTCTGTGTCTCCCTCTCTCTCTGCCCCATCCCTGCTCATGCTCTGTCTCTCTCTGTCTCAAAAATAAATAAAAACATTTAAAATTAAAAAAAAAGAAATTTAGTTACTGTTGAGAACATAATTTTTTCTGGCACATCTTTTCTTAAAGAGCTCATAAGAAAGGGCCCTCCAATGTGTTTCATGACTGACATGAGCAATCTAGAAACAGCATAAGCTGAAACATGCTAGAAATATTGTACTTTCCACCAATTGCATACCAAATCTCTCACACTGAATTATTTGTTTGATGTCCCTTCAACTCTTCAGCAACAAGGTCTATGAATCTTGCAACAATATTTAATGACTACGGAATCCATTTTAATGTGTCCCTAGGTAGTTTTCAGGTACTTCTTCAGCCCTTTTTTACCATAGCAAGGGGAGCAAGCATTTGACCAATGGATTATGGCCTCCCACTTTTGCTCTTAAGTAATAAATTCAAAATTATGAGTTTTAACCAAAATCTGTAAAGGCCTGGATTGAGTATCATGCCTTTAACCAGCTGGGGAAAAAAATTCTTAATGTCTTGCTAATTGCAATGGCTTCATACCCTCATCAGTTATGTCAAGATGCAAAGAGAGACTCATCATTAACCACAGTGGATGAAAGGCCATATTTCAAATAGTCTTCTCAATAATTTTTTAAGTCTTTCAACCAATGCTGTGATTGATGTAATTAGACTGCCATTATTTTTATCCAGTCATTCGCTGAAAAGCGCAAAAGCACCAGGAGTTACAGAAGCATCCAGCCGGCCATCCTCCCGCAGGTCCCTCGGGTTTGCCTCATTAATATTATCTTCAGCTTGCAGTTCCTTCACGGAACCACTTAAATCACTTCTCCATTTTGTGAGGATTAGTTAAATTGAAATGAGATATCATGAGCTGTAAATCCATTTAACCAGCACATAGACACAAATCAGCCAAATGCTTCTGGAAGGCATACAAATTTCCATATCAGGAAGATTCTCCTCGTCCTGAAGGGTTCCTTTGAATAAAGAGTGCTTCTCTGCACTTCACCATGACAGTTTCCAATGTCAGAGCTCTCAGATCCTCTAGAAAGCATCTTGCCAGCCTTTTCATCTGACAGGGGAGGAGGTGGAAGCACCCAAAGAAAGAGTGGAGACCATGGAGACCGCTGGTTTGATATGCAAGCCCTGGTGATAGGGAACATAGGCTCAAATCCCAGATTCTGCCACTTCCTCCCTGTGTACTCTGGAGCAAATTATTTTACCTCTCTAAGCCTGTTTCATCAGGTGGATACCTAACCAGGGTGAAGGTTACTGCATGTAAATTATATCTCCATAAACCTACCTTTAAAAGGAATAAAGGGAGGGAGGAGGCCTGAAATTAAACAGAGATTCTCAAATGAGCCTCGAGATTTCCAGGGAGTAGCATTTTTATCTTAAGTATCTCTGTTGTCTGGCAGGCTTCGCACAATGCCTGGTATATAACTAGATGCTTAAAAGGTATTACCGATTGCAGTGGATTGAATGGTGGCCCTAAACGATACATACATCCACATCCACATCCCTAGAACCTGTGACTATGATCTTATTGGGAAAAGAGTCTTTGCACATGTAAGTTAAGCATCTTGGGTGGAGAACATCCTATATTATCCAGGTGGGGCCTAAATCTGATGACATGTGTCCTTGGAAGAGACGAAAGAGAAGATACAGAACACAGGGGAGGAGGCCATGCGAAGACAGAAGCAGAGATCAGTGTGATGTAGCTACAAGCCAAGGAATGCCAAGGTTGTCAGAGCCACCAGAAGTTCGGGAAGGGGCAAGGAGGGATTCTCCCGTATGGTCTTTGGAGTGGGTGTGACCTTGCCGACACTTTGGTTTTGAACTTCTGGTCTCCAGAACCGTGAGACAATGCATTTCAGTTGTTTTAAGCCATCAAATGTGTGGTAATTTTTTTACCTAGGAAACTAATATATTGATCCTCTTGGCTTCATATAATCATGCAGTTTGTTATTATCTAATGCACTGATTTCCAAACTTAAGCTCAGCAGAGCCCTCCATGGCCACCATGATACATTAACAAATATGCTACCTCTTTTGTATTTGGAGGTACTTTTAAGATTTCTTGTAACCAACATATTCTGCAACTTAAAAAAAAAAGAAGCTAAATGTAAAAATTTGAACAACCAACCCTAGATCTCGTCTGATGCTACATGGTAACGCTGAAGATCAGAGAAGTCACGTGACTTGTCCAAGTTCTCTTGGAAGCAAGAGGTAGAGCCATAGTCAGTACCTCCACCATCTTCCTCCCGATGCAGGGCTCTTCCTGGGCACCAAAGAGCCACAGTAAACCGCTGTCCTTGGAAAAGAAAGAAGAAAATATTAGCAGCACTCCCATTATGCTCAAAGATAATACCATATGCCCTTGGTGATCAGTACTGCTATTCGCCTTCCAAGTAGAGGGTCCAAACACAGTGACAGGTAGAGATAAAGAAAGAAAATGGAAGAAGAGAAAGAAGAATTCAGGTAATGGGAAGGGGGTGTTCCTGATTGGCTACAGGAGATTTAAGGAAAGGACTCGTGCTATGTACACTCATAAAGGTAGAATGTTCTTCCTCCGTAGTCTGAGCTGTTAGATCAGTCTGTGTCAGCTTGGGGTCAGACAAAAGCGAATTCCATTGCCATCTTGTCACTTATATCTGTGTGACCTTGAGCAAAATTAACCTCTCTGAGTCTCAGTGTCCTGAGTAGGTGGGAATAATCCCTACCTTGCTGGGTGGTTGTAGGACTTAAATGAGAAGACAGAGCTTAGGGATCCTGACCCAGACTCTGGAGCGAGGCTAGCAGACTCTCTACGATGCTGGCTGTGGACCTCGGGCAATTATCTCTCTGTGCTTGAGTTTCCTTACCCGGAAAGCAAGGATAATGTTACTTGCCTCCAAGGGTCAGTCTGAAGGTTAGAATAAGCTAATAGTTCTAAAGTACTTAAACAGTGCTTTAACAGCAGAATAGTTGTATGAGCATTTGTTAAATTAAAAATCAGTATGAAAATGCACCTAAGGAAGAGATTACGGGGGGCGGGGTGGGGGGGGAATGCTACAGAGGAAGTGGGAAGCCCAGTGTCTGTCCCGGCCCAGGAAGAGATGGCATAAAAGGATTCCCTGGCTCTCTTCCAAACTGGTCTGTTCACAGGGGACCTAGTGTAGCACCTGTGGCTGGCACAGGGGGACGACCGTGTATAGGGGTGGCTGCTATTATCAAGCCTGGGGTGGCCAAGCATGGGCATGCTCCAGGACCCGAGGAAGTGGTCCTCCTCCTCCTTCCTACCTTGGCTGCCCCAGAAGAGGGGGCTTCTTTGGATGCTGGGTAGACACCTTTCTCTCCTGGGCTGCAGGAGGGTCCACTCCAGCGTGATGGAAAAGGACACCCTCTCTGGGAAGACCCAGCAGGCAGCTTGGAGAGTGGGAACAGAGCTTCCAGAATTACACAAGGCCACCTAGCCGCGCCCCCTCCCAAGTCTGACACCATCTGCCCAGCGGCCCTTCTAAGAGGCCAAACGCCCCTCGACCGGCCACACCTCCTCTCCCCCCCCCCACTTTTGGGTGCTCAGATGAGAGTTCAAAGGGGAAGATTCAGCTTCCAGAGGAGGGGCTGTGAAGGTTTGACCAGAGGCTCATCTCCCCAGGCTCTCTGTTTCCCTTTCAAGGGGTGACTCACGTTGCTGGAAAATGACAAACTCGGGTAAATAAGATAATAGGGGCGATACTCGTGACTCAGCTGATGTGGACACCCACCCAGCAGGGCACAGAGGCCCCACACGGGCAGGGGCTGCTCTTGGAAAGGGAGGATGGTTGTGAAGAAGGGATCCACTCAAGATACTTTTTTTTCATCTTGGTTGCAGACAGCGTTCCACAAGGTGTTTTTTTCCCCCCCACCGGGAGCCCTGAGTCTGGCAGGCACTGGCATTACTCACAGGGGAGGGAATCAAGGGCCAGGGAGGAATGGGTGTGTGCAAACCTTCCTCTGACAGTCGTGGAAAACAGCAGTGCCCTCCCTGGTCCCAGGGACCGGCTCTGCCCCAGAGGACTGCTCTATGCCTCACTTTCTCTCCCGAATCCTCCACCAAAATGAATTTGGACACTAGGGTATTTGTGTGTAACATAACAGGATGTCCGGGATTTATTTTAGAAAGTCCGCTCCCCACTCTGAAATCGTTGGCAGGTGATAGGTGAAATGAGATTGGCCAAACGTCGCCAATTATTCACCTGGGGGAAGGGGCGTAGGGGTTCCACAAAACTGTTCTCTCTCCTTTTGGGTCTGTCCTGCGGTTTCCATAATGAAAATGCCTTTGTTGTTGTCATCTAGGAGCTTTGGTCTGGCCACCTCTCACTGGCCTTTAGCCTGCTAGGGCAACCGGAGCTTGCTGGGAAAGTTTCCTGGGCCTCAGTTTCCCCAGAAGCCTAGCCGTCCTCTGATACAGGAGAGCGTTGGCTCCAGTGCTCTCTGAGCCTTTTCCAGCACTGCTTCCCTGTGAGCTGATGAGTCCTATGCATTCCAACCTCTCGTCACCCCCAAGCACCTCAAGCCTGGGTTTTCGCAGCGAGCTTTCACGGCATGCAGAGGGCAGTGGTTAGAGCAAGGATTCTGGAATCCCAGCGCCTGGTTTTGAACCCTGGGCTGACCACACCCTTACTGCAACTCATGTAGCACCTCTAGACATCAATCTGCTGATCTGAGAGATGGGGATAATAATATCCCCCTCACGGAGTTATTATCAGGATTCAAGGAATTTATATTTGTAAAACACTTAAAACAGTATTTGCCATATGGTGTTACAGAAATCACGTTGAATAAAGAAAAGGAAAGATTTCAGAAGCCAGCTGATTTTCTATGTCAGACTGGCAAACTTTGTCCTCTAAATGCCAGATAGTAAATGTTTTTGGCTTCACCGGTCATATGGCTCTGTCACATCCAGGCTGGGGCGACCTGAAGCTGATACCCGCCTCCTTCTCTCTCTGCCCTCATGGCAGCTGTCACCAAGGCTCCGTGTCCCAGATGGTGTTACCACAAAATTGAAGCGAACTCACCATCCGCATTGCACTTCAGCAGAGTGAGAGACAAACTATGGTAGTTATTAAGCCGCTGCAACCTATGTGGCTTATTTCGTGACTGCAGCATAGCCCGGCCTGGCCTGGCCTGACACACGGGAGGCAGCCCTGGAGGCCGTAAAGAAGGCAGCTGCCGCTCTCTCCTGAGTCCGCTCCAAGTTATGCAGACTGCCCTCGCTTTGTTTCTTTTCGTCGTCATACATGAATTCAGGTCCCTCTCCGGTGCTGGCTGCCATCTTCCCAACACCTTCCAATCTGCTCAAAGCCTTCTCTAAGCCAATACTCAGGATCGACCACGATTCCCAGACGGACCCGACTTTCAGCAGAACGGGACCACTGACAGGAATATGTCCTAGGGTCACATCAGGTGTGCGTGGGGCGAGAGGGAAGTCAGATCAGACTGTTGACGCACATGGCCTTTCCTGTGACTCAAAACCCTTGCACGTACACCATCGTGCTTCTGCTGAGCCCATCTTCTTGTGCGGTTTCTGCATAATTGGCTTTTAATGGACACCCAGAGACCTGTTACATTTCCTCCTCGGGCTTCCATGCCCCTTCATGCTGTCACCCCGCTGAAGAGAACAGGACAACCTGAGAGGAACAGTCAGAACGCACTGCTAATACCCACAGGGCTGTGACTTGCGAATCACAGTCCCAGCTTCTTGGAGGGATTCTGAAAAATGACAGTTCAGAGGCAGCCGTGGTTATGGGGACTGTTCTTCCCAAGCTGGAAATCAGGATACAGATTTAAAAAAATGCTTTGGTGCTTCTGTGCGGGGCAGGCTGGGGGATTCATTTGGAGGCCGACACTGGGAGAACTGGGGGAACACTGGTGGTCCTGTGAACCAGAAGGAAAGCACTCTTGACCCCTGGGGTTCCCAAGGCAATCTGGAGGGTGCAGTTGTAACAGATCCTATCGTCCACGGCCTCAGAGAAGGAAGGGATCTTACCTGCTATCATAGGGGCTAGAGGGGGGCTGAAGCATCCGACCCACTAGACGCTATCCAGGTGAGAAGCAAAGAAATTGAACTTGGGGCCAGAAGGCCTGCATTCGAATCCTGGTTCTACTTTTAGCTACCAGGTGAACCTCAGTGTGTCCAACTTCATGTGAATTCTGCTGGAATGGTGGGCCTACTTAGAAGAGCTGGGGTGAGGATTACATGGTGAAGGTCTACAGACTCCAGGCTTGTAGGAGGTGTTGGAGCTAGAGGTACCATTGTTCACCCCTTCTTCTCCTTCTGGATGCCAGGTACTTCTCCCACAAGGTACTAGGTACTTCTCCCACAAGATACTAAGTACTTCTCCCACAAGGTACTAAGTACTTCTCCCACAAGATATTAGATACTTCTCCCACAAGATACTAGGTACTTCTCCCACAAGATACCAGGTACTTCTCCCACAAGATACTAAGTCCTTCTCCCACAAGGTACTAAGTACTTCTCCCACAAGATACTAGGTACTTCTCCCACAAGATACTAAGTCCTTCTCCCACAAGGTACTAAGTACTTCTCCCACAAGATACTAGGTACTTCTCCCACAAGATATTAGGTACTTCTCCCACAAGGTACTAAGTACTTCTCCCACAAGATACTAGGTACTTCTCCCACAAGATACTAGGTACTTCTCCCACAAGGTACTAGGTACTTCTCCCACAAGATACTAGGTACTTCTCCCACAAGATACTAGGTACTTCTCCCACAAGGTACTAGGTACTTCTCCCACAAGATACTAGGTACTTCTCCCACAAGGTACTAAGTACTTCTCCCACAAGATACTAGATACTTCTCCCACAAGGTCCTAGGTACTGCTCCCACAAGATACTAAGTCCTTCTCCCACAAGGTACTAGGTACTTCTCCCACAAGATACTAGGTACTTCTCCCACAAGGTACTAGGTACTTTTCCCACAAGATACTAGATACTTCTCCCACAAGATACTAGGTACTTCTCCCACAAGATACCAAGTACTTCTCCCACAAGGTACTAAGTACTTCTCCCCCACAAGACATTAGGTACTTTTCCCACAAGATACTAAGTACTTCTCCCACAAGACACTAGATACTTCTCCCACAAGATACTAGGTACTTCTCCCACAAGATACTAAGTACTTCTCCCACAAGGTACTAGGTACTTCTCCCACAAGATACTAGGTACTTCTCCCCCACAAGATACTAGGTACTTCTCCCACAAGGTACTAAGGACTTCTCCCACAAGGTACTGGACAATTCTTTCACAAGGTACTAGGCACCTCTGCTAGGTACTACGTACTTCTCCCGCTAGGTTCTTATTCCTACTAGATAATAGATAGAAGGAACTATAGAGATAAAAATATTCACTTTATTTAAATATTTTCTAACAATCTTTAGAACTGGAGACTGCCTTAGAGCAGTGGTTCATATTGCATATTAGAATCTGTGTGTTCAATCATGTCCACATTTGGGGTATGGGAAGCTTTTTAAAAAGTCCCAATGCCTGAGGGCATCTGGGTGGCTCAGTCGGTTAAGCATCTGACTTTGGTTCAGGTCATGATCTCACGGCTCGTGAGTTCGAGCCCCGTGCTGGCCTCTGGGCTGACAGCTCAGAGCCTGGAGCCTGCTTCGGATTCTGTGTCTCCATCTCTCTCTGTTCCTCCCCCGCTCGTGGTCTGTCTGTCTGTCTCTCAAGAATAAATAAAGATTTAAAAAAATAAATCCCAATGCCTGGGTCCACCTCCAGGGACTCTGACTGAAGCGGTCAGGGTGACTATGAGCCGCAGCTGGACTTGAACACCACAGCCCAGCACTTCCTCCTTCCCACCAAAGGGACCCCACCCACACAGCACTCACGGTCAGAGTGCTAACCTTGAGGCAGCTCCCTACAAGTACCCAGACTTAGAAGTTCTGGCCTTGAAGGTCAAACACCATGGCCGCCTGCCATGTGACTTTCCACCCTTCTCTTGAGAAAAACAAGGATTTGACAAACTCTAGGAGAACCCAGTAACTCAAGCCTGGCGCGCCTCCTTTCCCAAGAGATAATTTGCGGATGTTACAATAAAGAGAAGGGAATGAAAGATGAGGTATTCTTCAAAGTCTCTGTATCTTGCTGTAAATCATGAGATTTTTTTTTTCCATGCCTGTGATTCTGTAATAAACCCATTAGAGATTAGAGGAAACCGTGCTCCCAGGGCCCCAAATGTGAAAGAAGTCATAGCCATTAAATGTCATTGTTGTCAAAGAATAAATGTCTCAAGTATAAAAGAGGAAAGCGGGTCACCTTGCCCCTAGGCAAGCAGTGACCAAACTATGTCCTAGGACCTTGACCATGAAGGAGTCTCCTCGTGGGGATGGGTGGGAGTAGAGAGGGGAGAGGGGAGTGGTCTTCACTGTCCAGAATCATTTGAAACAATCCCAGGAAAGAAATCTCCACGGCAGAGAGCAGACAGTGCAATGCAGGTGATGGCTGATTGTATCCCAATATGATCTTGAGTAGAAAATGGAAGGGGTCTTGTTGAAAACTCCACCTGCTGATATACGTCTCTTGGAATTCTAAACCTTTCACAACCTGTCTTACTAGCTTTTTAAATTCATCAAGAGGCTGGCTCGATAAAGAGAAATACTTCTGTTCTTTGGCCAAAACTTTTCCCCCAAACACCTGCAGGGAGAGAGAGGGCAGTTTAAAGCATGAAAAGTAAAAGTGCAAGGAACCACGTCAGAGTCAAGGTGGGTCCAGAAGAGAGCAGACAACACGCAGACTTGGAGTGTTAACGCTGCTCAATAGACAAATGTGACCCAATGAACACCAGTCCTTCCTTCCCTGTATCCCCAGTACGATGACATTTCTGCCTTTTCCACGAGGCAACGCGAGTAAAGCAGTAGAGATGAAGATCTGCTTCCACAGAGGACAAATATATATGTTCCTGCAATTTCACACATCGGCGTGCCAAGGCGGGAAGGCAGGAGGGAGCGTCTGTGGAATATTCCTGAAATCACATCAGCCCCATAAACCCAAGGGCAATCTCATTATTCCCCTTCCCATGCTCCTTTAGTCTCTATTTATGCAACCAACATTTGCCTGTCCTGGGCACACAGTAGGTATTCCAAGGACCAAAAGGAAGTAGAAAAAGAGACCAGCTTCCACCCGTGCTTTATAAATTCCTCAGACTTCACGGTGACATTTTGCCAAGAAACAAGGCTGTCCTCTGTTTCACACAGCCCTCTGCAGGCTTCAAACCACCTGAGTCTCAGCCCTAGCCCTAACATCCCCCTCCACTCCCAGCCTGGGCTGTGACTTGACCAAGTCACCCAGGTCCTCTGTACCCCAACCCCTTGCCGACTAAAAGGGTGGTAGTTGCCTTACCTACCTCGTGGGGTTGCTGGAAGAATCAAGTACGTATACAAGCAGTGCGGTGACCCACGAGGCTATGTATGGCCACGGGGTCTGTATAGAATGGCATGGGAGGTGAGGAGGGGGGGGACCCTGCCCCCTGCCCTGCCTCCCGCCCACATGGCAGCTGTGGGTGGATGAGGGGAGGGAGGAAGAGGCTGCCGTTGATGGTGATGACAAGGATGATCACAGCCATGACAATGACCCTTATGATCTCACAGCACAGATTCTGTACACAGACTGAGCAGCGACGGGGACAGGAAGGAAACGACTCACTGGCAGATGACTGTTTACCTCTCCCTACGAGCATACCTTGGTTTAGGGTATTATCCTAGACAAGGAGACTCATACTATAAAGTTTGCTTTTGCGAATTGTTTTCAGCGTTTTCTTTCTGTTTACATTAAAGATGAGCACTCCTTGGAAGTTGTCAAAAATGCCCATATAGGAACGGGTGGCAGTGACTACCAGTGATGCCCAAGGCTTCGCGCAACAGTGCTGATATCCGGCCTCTCTGCCCGGCCGCTCCACGAGCCAGTGCCCGTGAGATCTTTCAGGTGCACCCAGTGTGTCCGCGGGACCCACGGGAAGAGCGAGGCCCTCCTCCCTCCCTTGACGCTCTCCCACGATGTTGCAACAATCTTTCTGAACCAGGGACCAGAGGCGGGAGGAAGGCGACTAATGTTTATTGAGTGCTAACTAGGTACTTTACTTAATCCTCACAATTATCCTATGTAATAAAAATCATTACCCCATTTTATAGATGAGACACCTCGAGGTCTCAGAGATAAAGTGACTTGTCCAAGACCACATTGCTAACAAACAATGGAACTAGAGCTTGGGGGAGGCCTGGCTCAAAGCGCTGTATGCTAAGTGCTCTGGGAAATGCAGGAGAAATACACCTTGAAGGAACTTTTGGTCCAGGGAGGGAGACAAACAGGTGCAACTAACATAAACATCTATAATGGAGAATGTGAAAATGGCGACATACAAGTAATGGACTCTAGGTCCGTTCATTCGGACCCCAGGATGCAGGAAGTCTTCGGAAAACAGATGGCAACCATGAAAGGGGTAGGACGATACCAGGAGGAGAGGTGGGGGAGGAGGGAGGGGAAGGGAGGGGCATCAGGAAGAAAGACTAGCCCTGGTGAAGGCCCGGGAGTCTGAGAGCACTTGAAAGATTGCTGAGTCAGGAGGGTGGTGACCACATCACCTCCCTACTGCTAGTTTTTTTTTTTTCTTCCAGGGTAAGATGCAGTCCCCTGGACGAGGCTTATAAGCACCTACAGGAACTGGGCTTCTTGCCAAGCCATGAACCGCCATTGTGGTGTCAGTCCCCCGAAATCCCCACACCGCCCTTCACATCTAAGTCATTCTTGGTGAGACATAGTTCTACTCCCAGCGGCCACCCTTATTCATCCTTGAGGGCTCAACGTGGTACCCTCACCCCAGGGAGAGTTAGGCCCCCCTTGAACAGGTTCTTGTGGACCCTCCATTTCCCATATGATGGTGCTTATCGAACCCCACATGGCACTCACCAGTGTGTGTGTCTATACGTGCCATGAGGCTGTGAGCTCAGTGAGCACAGGGGCCTTATCTTGTTCCCCAGAGCAGAACGCGGCCCCCGGAATACAGGAGGCGACAGGCAAATAAAGTGGAACGGTTGACTGAATAAACGAGCCAACCAGGGAAGGAATGAGAAATGAGAAATGAGGCCAGAAAGGAAATCTGGGGCCGAGTTTTGAGCTAAGGGAGCGGGCAGGACTTTAAATGCCAGGTTGACTTGTCGCGTTTGTATCGCGTGGAAAATGGGGAACCATTGATAGGTTTTGAGGAGGGACCTAGTGTGGCTCACGGACCAGATGGCATGGGGCAGACACACAGAAGAGCAGGACTGGGGACGGGGAGGCTCTTTAAGAAGCTTTTGTGACGGTCCGGACAAGAAATGAGAAGGCAGACAAACCGCTCACCTGCGGAAGGCTTTTCAAACCTGAACCAGAGGCCCGAGCGCATATCCAGGCTAAAGTAGCCAAGAGCTGTCCATGATGCCAGAGGTGACTGTGCGGACAAGTCGGGGGGCGGTGAGAAATTGCCGCGTGCGCATAGGAACTCTTAAGAAATACGACACAAGTAAGTGGAAGCATTGGCAAGGACGCCCCTGGGAAACCGCCTATTATATGACTAAGTCTCTGAGAAATCTCTGCTGATGGCCCGGCAGAACACTTGCCAGCCGAATCTGTCATTGAACTCCTCAGAGGGCTTCTGGGAGCATGTGGATTATGGGCTGTGGGAATCTCGGGTCGTAAAACTTTCGCCCAGCTGCTCAAGTGCCTGGCTGGGCAATTAAGGAGGATTTTTTTCACGCAGATCAAAAGGCTCCGGAGAGGTGATCTCAGGAAGCTTCCTGCCCTCCCTGCGAGGAAGGCAGGAGTCATTATCCTCATTTTACAGATGAGAAAAGTAGGTTCCCTGGTGACTAAGTCCCTTGCCTGAAGTCAAACAGCCAGGAATGGGTGGAACCCAAAATAAGCGTCTTGGTCCCCCGACTCCCAGGACAATGTCGCTGCAGAGCTTCCCATTCTACAGCAGGCGGACTGTTTCTGGGATGTCTCACAGGTGAATGTCAGAGCACGGGGTGGTCCACGGATGCTGTTCCAACTACTCAGCACACACGGATACTTCCACGCACACACAGCGGTTTGGAATCTGCCGCATGCAACGTCCGATGTTCGATGGTCTTCTCACATCAGCATTTTGTAGAACCCGGGACCCCAATCTAAACGAAAGACCTCAGTCACTCCTTGGCCCGTGAGAGATGTAGACCAGCTCACAGAACACACACAACCCTAGCAATCATCGTACAGAACTTCTTCCCAAATTCCTAGGGTCACACCCGGCTCCCAATCCCCGACCTGCTTGTGCCATTCTCGGGATCTGTGCAAGTTGCTTAACCCAAGTCTCATTCCCACACGTGCGAATCGGAGATGTCAGAATATCTCTCTAACTGGGCAGTTGTGAGGACTTGATGAGGTCGGGCATGTAAACAACGCAGCCCAGAGCCCAGCACGGAGTAATCACTCAATGAGTGTTACCGATTACTAACATCACTGATCATACGAGTAACCCGAGTTTGAAAAGTAATTCATTCTCTATCTGTTCATCATCTGGATAGTAAGAACTTAAGTCTAAATCTTAGTATTGGGCCGATGCCCTCCCTTCCAGACCAAAGAAGTTCATTTGTACTCTGAACAGTCTCGACTACCTGCCATGTTTTACATGAGAGGTGATTTATAACTCTTAACGCAAAAGAGACTTGCTATGGCGAGAATCTTCTAAGACTCACAGAGATGGGGTCTAGCTCGTCAAGGTTTCAGAATTCTCTCTGGAGTTCTGCCCCGTACGTTCTTGGTCTTGCCATTGTCGCCTGGCCATGAATGGGCCCAGCATCCATCCAGTTAAAGGCGAGCTGCAAAGAGAGGCCTGCGGCTGGTGCTATGATGCAAGGTGGCATGTGCATCTGTGGCCCCTGGCTCCACAGCACCCTTGTCTGAATGAGTTTTATAGTGTCTTGTGACCCAGAAGACTATCTCTCCCAATGAGCTTTGGTTGTCCAATGTGTTTAAACAAGCGCGGCCTATTATTGGTGGCTATCCCCTTTGGATGTTATGGTTACGTTTCACGCACACCAACGTCCTGCCCCCATCCCATCAGCCCATCCCACAGGTCACCTGCCGGCTGGTGACAGTTCCCATACGCTCCTCTGCCTTCTTACTCCAAACCTTCATTTCCCTTGATCTAAGTTCTCTCCCACAGGAGTGCATTTGGCCCTTTTCTTAGGGCAGATCGGGGAATACGGCTCCCATGAGCGACCCTCAACTAATACCGGACAAGAATTAGTAAATAAATACCCCAGTTGTCTCACGCCTCAATGGGGAAACTCTGAGGGAAGCCGATACTGCCCCTTAAAGGGTCCCTGGCACAACTGAGTCGCAGATGCCCACAGTGGCAAAAGACTCACTCATGCACCTTCACTGGCTTCCTTCCTTCCCTGGCTCACTTACTCACCCCTAAATGAGCCTCCTCAGATCACCTTCAAATTAACCCCTGGTTCCAACTCCCTGCCTGGACTCTGCTCCGGAACCGAAACGAAGACAAATTCTTCATTCAAAAATAGCCTTTACATGCACAAATTATGTAACTATGAGTACTACGTTAGATAGACGTTGCCACTGACATGTGCTGCGGAGCAAGTCTGAGACTCAAACTCCTGACTACAACGTGGTGCTCTATCTCAACAGACCCCTCTAATGCCAACAACTAGTTGACTGAAGGTCAGGGCCCCACTCTCTAGTCGTTCTAGTCCCAGCCATGGATGTGACGTGAATGCTTGCAGAGCCTGTGGCCGGCCAGAGCGAAGCACTCACAAGTGAACTCGACCTCCCACGGCCAAAAGACGGCCGCTCTTTGACTCAACCCACATCAACTTCCCACCATTCTCTTTCATCGTTTTCCTTCCAGATCACAAGCTTAAAAGGAAAATACAAATACACTCGCTAGTCCCTCTCCTGAACAAGCCTCAGAAAGTCTTCGCTTCATTGATGCCAGGTGCCTTCTCAATGACCCCTGATCAGCCACCTGCTCCTGGTTGCATACATCATCCCCATAAGAAAGGCGCCCTTCACTCAGCTCTACAGATGCTGCTAACATCGCTCTATTTTCCACCAAGACTTTGTTAAATTTGGCTTTGAGGGCTCTGTCCTTCTCAAGATTCCATGAATATTTGGAACCTCACGACAATTTGAAACAAAATTAGATAGTTAAATTTGCTGTGCCCTGAAACGTTTTCTAGCTTTTCACACATGTCTCAGAGTGGGTGCATTCGTTTTTATTTTTCTTCTACTGCTGTGCAACACGTTACCACAAACGTAGAGGCTTAAAGCAACACACACTTACGTCCTCACAATTTCTGTGGGCCGGAAGTTCAGGCATAGCTTAGCCGGGTTCTCCGCTTAGGGTCTCACCAAGCTACAGTCCAGGTGTCCGTTGGGCCACGTTCTCATCTGCAGACTCAACTGGGAAAGAATCCCATTTCCAAGCTCGTTCAGGTTGTTGGTAGAATTCATTTCCTTGTGGCTCTCTCACTAGGGTCCTGCCTTTTTTCTGGCTATCAGCCAGAGGTTGTACTGAGATCCTAGAGGCCACCCTCAGTTCCTTGCCATGCAGGCTTATCTACTTCATCAAGCCCACAGGGAGAGTCTCTGATATGACAGGGTCTTACATGATATGACCTGTGAGAGTGACATCCCATCACCATTGCCACATCTCATTGGTTAGGAACAATCCCCGTTCCTGCTGGCAAGCCCATTTGAAAAGCACCTGCATTTCATATTTTTCTTTTTCTTTTAACTGATTTCCTCACTTTTTTTTTTTTTTACTTAGCCTCTTCTTTGGCAATAACATCCAGTAACATTTTCCTACTACACTTTAAAATAAATGGCTGATGACTAACTGTTTTTGATCCTAATTTGTTCAACATCAAAATGACTTTCGCCCCACCCCTGCTGTCCGTGCCCCACAGCCTCTGAGATGGTCCCCAGGGCTTCTCATCTCCTGCTATTCATTCCTTGTGTAATGCCCTCCTGAGTGCAGGCTAAATCTAGTTACTTGTTTCTAATTAATAAACTTGGGCAAAGATGATGGATGGCACTTTCAAGACAAGGTTTCAAAAGACTTTGACTTCTGACGTGTGTGTGTTTTCTCTTGCTGTCTCACTTGCTCGCTATGGGGAAGCCAGCATCTTGTTGTGAGATACTCTGTGGAAGGGCCCATGTGGCAAGGCACCAAGGAGTGCCTCCAGCCAGCAGCTTCTGGGGCACTGAATCCCCTAGAACAAGAGCCAACAAGGAAATGAATCCATCAATAGCCCTATGAGTGAGCTAGAAAGCAAGTCCTTCCCAGTCGAGCCTTGAGATGACTCCAGTCACCTGAGAGACCCAGGGCCAGAGGACTGAGTGACACCTCTCCTGGATTGTTGACCCAGAAAACTCTGGGATACCAAATGATACTGTTTTAAGACACTCAGTGTTGGGACAATTTGTTACACAGCAATAGATAGCTAATACACCTTCAAACAATGGTTTGTGCCCTACACTTAGAAAACATAATTCTAAGGGGACAGTGTTAGACCCTGTTCCAGTGGGGTAGGTGGGGTCATGGTGGAAAGCAGAGAGACAACTTGAGTGCAGAGGTCAGAAGTTTTCCCATATGCCTCTTTATACCTGCCTTGGAGCTTGTATAAGAATCTGTGAGGGGAGAGGCTGAAACAGAAGAAACAAAGAAACGAATTATTTCCTTAAAATCTCCGTGAGCTACTGAGAAGCAGGGTGGCCCTGCTTAGGGTGCATGTAAGCAAATAGGCAAAAAGAGATGGGCATTCTTCTTGGGTCAGCATGGAACACGGATGCTGGAGAGAGACAGTGGCCCCAGCACAGATACCAGCCACGGCAGCCACACAAGGACGTCCAAAGTTTGGCTGTGGACATCAGAGCAGACCGCTACAGCTGAGAAGAAGGAGAGTAAACAGAACACTGGAGCCAGAAGGACGGAGCTCACGTGTACCCAGGAGCCATCCCCTGGAACCTCCAGAAATAACCAAGGTGAAGTTCTTGGCAGGGAATCCTAGACAGTGGGGTAAGAGACTGGAACACGGTGAGCATAAGGTCAATATAAATATTTATTGATGGTTGAAAACACAGAGACTGTGATGGCTGTGGAGACCCTGACCCTCCCCAAAGGCTGGGGTCTCTGGGGGCTCAGGAATATAAAACATTTTTCTTTCTTTTTTTTTTTTAAACACTTACTTGTTTTCGAGAGACACAGGGTGCGAGTGCGGGAAAGGCAGAGAGAGAGAGGGAGACACAGAATCCGAAGCAGGTTCCAGGCCCTGAGCTGTCAGCTCAGAGCCCGACGCAGGGCTCGAACTCATGAACCGTGAGAACGTGACCTGAGCCATGGGCCACTTAACCGACCAAGCCACCCACGTGCCCCAAAACATTTTTCTTTGTGATGGTGTTGTAAGTCCCACAGTGGCAGGATCCACTTTGCCTTCTGGCATGATGTTTTACACTAGACATTCAGTGAAGAACACAGATGGAGAGAAACACACCGGGGTCTCCCCGTTTAATGATTTTAATACAAATAAGCTTATGCTTCACCCCCGTGGCCTTGTCCCTTGGCTAGAGGCCGCTTTTTCTTCAGGGTCTGATGAGGGCAGAAGCCTGTGTGTTCAGGGTTGCCCAGGACAAACATCAGCCCACCACGTCCCACCTCATCACATCACAGCCAGACTCCAGCTCGAATTGATGAAAAGCCCAACTCAAAGCCCTCTCAGGCTGAACCCCCTCCTCAAGCTCTGGGTGAACCATCAACTCAAAAAATGTGGGATAGAGGAAAGCATTAAAGCATATGTGAACCATTTCCAAAACAATAAATGATACGGTTTTAAACCATTAAGTGTGGGGTAATTTGTTACACAGTGATACATAACTAATACACCCTCAACTGACGCTTTGCGCCTCACGTTCAGAAAATGCCATCCTAAAGGAATAGCATTAAGACCCCATTCCAGTGGGGTAGGTGGGATAATGATGAAAAGTAGGACAATGGGGGGTGGGGCGGGTAGGGAATTAGATGAGAAACCAAGACCTCAGGTTTTAGTTCCAGCTGTACCCAAACCTACCAGCTGTGTGACTCAGTGAGATCATTTCCTCTTCTTCTGTAAAGTGGAATTAATGATAAATGCCTTTCTTACGTCACACTGTTATTATGAGACTAAAATTACAGAACCCGAGTGAAAGCTTTGTAATATGTGAGGTTATATACCAAGTAAGGGGTTATAATCATCAACATTATCATTATCATCTTTATTGCTGGCTGTTATAAGGTAAAACCAACAAAAGTTTGAATGTCTCAGGTCAAAGTCCAACCAAGTAAACAGAAACCACTCTATGTGTTTGGAACAAGAGGAAACTATGGGGAATGAGTTACATGGGATGGAAGGGCTGAAAAACCCACCAGGAAACAATGAGGCAACCCAGAAATTAATTAGGGCAGGAAGCCATGCCCCTTAGCTGGAGGGACAGAGGAGAAGGCAGAGGGTCATAGGAAACCAAATCCTGAGATCACCCTATAACCCTGGTGGGATCCAGAGTCAAGGATGAAATCCAAACTCTGAAGCAGAGGGGAGGAGAAATACCCTGATCATGGCCTTTTAATAATGCTCCACTGTCTCCCATTGGCTGGACCAAGCCAGAAACCAACTGACATGAGAGTGACAAGCGGATCTGGAGCCAACACGCCCTGGGCCAAAGAAGTCTTCTATTTAGCGAGAAAGGCAATAATAGGAATAGAGTTGAGAGTACCATGGTGAAGAGACTCAAAATCCCCAGGTCTTAGACCCCGAAAGAGCATGGGAATTCATCTGGTCCAAGCCCTCATTCTACGGGAAAGACCCCAAGGCAGAAAATGGTGTGATTTGCCCAAGAGCACGACACAGCCAGCATGGAGCAGCCTGGAACCCCAACATCTGAATTTACAGCTCCTTTCACAACATGACTTTTACAGTCATGAATAGCAGAGGCACTTCAGCACGACGAAGGGATGTGTTCCAATAGCTGATTTCCAAGACAGTTGCGCAGACCAGGGAATTCATTTCCCCGTAGAAACAAGGTTATCTTGGCTGATTATGGTCCCAGACCGGCTATCGAATACCTATTTCAGCCCACAACGTGGGAAAGTAAAGGAACCTTCCTGCTCTGATTTAATGAGAAATCCAAAAGCTGATCGTATCTTTCTCCCAGGGCAACGGAGAGCCCTCTCCCTCACCTCCTCCCTCTGGCACACGGGCTGAGGTTTCTACTTGCTCTCCATTAAGGGGATGTGGTGACGGGGAGCTGGGGAGCTCCTTGCCTTCTGTCTGGTGACGAGGACCTCCTTCACCACCTGGTCCTTTTCCCGGACCGGGTGCCTCAACACCCAGTGCGACAACCAGACAGAAGCTTCTGGAGGACTGAAAGCGCGTCTTTTTTTCTTTTTTGTCCCCTACAGCTTTGCGCCCGTGGTGCCAACCCAATCCTGCGATTCTCACCCACAGCCGTGTCTTCCCCGAGGGGGGGAAGAAACTCCTTTTGTTTTATACTAGAAGTTAAAGCCAACGGGCACAAAAGCACAGGAAGTGCTCTTAGCTGGTGAGGGTGTTAAGGAAAGCTGGAGAGATGAGCGTGTTCTCTTCCGGGACATGAGGACTCCACTCCCAGGGGCTGCAGTGAGTTCACTACCCTGTGGTTGGGCAGAGATTTTCTCGAACGGTTGTCAGGTTGCCTACACTTGATCTTCTGGTTTTACACATGCCACCTGCAGCTGGTGAGCTCCAGTTCCAGGAACCAACCACCCAAAAGAGAGAAACTAGCCGTCCGGCCAAAAATTAGAACAAGGGCAAAATTCCTGGGAACTTAAAATGAAATGCAACTTGGCAGCTAATTGGAGAAATGGAAACCGAATCCATTTTCTGCTCAGCTGGTTGACACACAGCGATATATTTCCTCAAACCTTGACACCTCCCAGTTGAGGAGGACAGGAAATCAGAGTCTGTGCAGCTTTGAGAGCATTCACATGCCAGTGCCCTTTACTGCGAAGCTTCCTCTCTGCGCAGCAGTGGAAGTGATTGTTCCCCATCCTTCACCCCTTGCCCCTGCCCCTCGTTCCCATCTCACTAGGTCAGGGCCACCATTTATGGCCACCCGCGCAGTGCCCCGCGCAACTCAAAAGGGGCCATTTTCCATCAGTTGCAGTGTGAATGGCGCCCCCCAGGAGTTGTGCAATGCTTCTGTGAGAACATAGCTTTGGATCGCCTTGCATTGGATCGCCTTAGCTGAGTTCCAGTCACCTCTATGTCCCCGGCACCTAGAACAGTGCCCGGTTTAGAGTAGAACCTCAGTATGAACCCCCAGGGATTTAAGAAGCAATGAATTTGAGGGGCACCTGGGTGGCTCAGTTGGTTAAGCGTCTGACTCTTGGTTTCGGCTCAGGTCATGATCTCACGGTTCATGAGTTCGAGCCCCTCATTGGGCTCCGTGCTGACAGGGCGGAGCCTGCTTCAGATTCTCTCTCTCCCTTTCTCTCTGCCCCTCCCTTGCTCACTCTCTCAAAATAAAGAAATGAACTTAAAAAATTTTTTTGGAAGTAATGAATTTGAGAAGAGAGCACCACTCTGAGACAAAAAAAAATTAATTATTTGAAATAGGAACAATATCCTTATTAGAGTATTGATACTCCTCGAACTAACCTTAGACACTTTAAAGAATAAATATGACATAGTGACTAAGATCTCTGGCTCTGGGCTCAGAAGGATCTGGGTTGGAATCCCAACTCCATAATTTACTAAGCTATGCCAGGCACATTCCCAAACCTCCCTAAGCCTTAATTTCTCCATCTGTAAGTGTCAACTGAGATAACGCCTTAGCATAGGGCCTGGTACATAGTAACGGTCAATACATCTTTTTTTTTTTTTTTTTCAGTAAGTTTCACACTCAACGTGGAACCCAACGTGGGGCTTGAACTCAAGACCCTGAGATCAAGACCCTGAGATGGAGACCTGAGCTGAGATCAAGAGTCAGAGAATTGACCGACTTAGCCACCCAGGTGCTCCAATGGTCAACACATCTTAGTTGCAATGATGCAGTATGTTGCTAAGGGTGCTTAAGGAATACAACAATAATCCCAAATGCTAATTTTAGCTACTAATATTTATAACCCACAGGAAGAAATATGCCCACGACATAGTAGGTGCTAAATTAATGCTCATTGAATGGTACAAGGGGAGAGAAAGAAGGAGTGGGTGGGGAAAGGGTACCGAACTGGGAATCAGAAGAGATACAGACCCAAGCCTGTGTTGTAACTTGGAGTGAGCTCCTTTCTCAGCCTCACTCCTTAATAAGGGCTTGGGGGGCTGTGTCAGCCCCTTCAGGATCCCCTCCCACAGAGAGGAGCGCTCTGGCGCCTGATCACTTTTGCAGTGTTCCCTTATTACCGGCAGGTGGCGCTGCTGAGTCAAGAAGGAAACCTGTTTTTCTGCAGCCTGGTTCCCAGCTGCCAAGTTTCTGTATTAACAGCAGACTGGGAATTAGGGAAATCACTAACTGGTTGCTGAAAATGCCTGAAGCAGTAAACGAGTCATTCCATTTCCTTTCTTGCACTTGGCCTCTCCCGGTGCCATGAAAGCACCATGGGTGTGGGGAGGCAGCTGGCCCTGGATTCCAAGTCCAGTGCTGCTACATCCGGCCGGTGACCTTGAGCAAAGGCATTTGCCTTCTTGGGGCCCCTCTCAAAGTCTGCAAAATGAGGATAATTATACCACCGTGCCTGGAATGTTGGGGAAATTAATTAAATAGCATTTGTCAACTAAAGAGCACTGTGTCTGGCACATAGTAGGTATTCCCCAAAATGTTAGTTCCTTTTCCTTGCCTGCTTTCATTCTCTGGGGACCATGGTCAGTGCTTGACAAGAAATAAACAGAGTGCGGTGACAGAGCAATGAGGAGGCAGCTTTCCTAAGGGGCTGCTGGACGAGAGGACATGCCATCTGAGACAGGAAGGGTGAGAGAAAAGGCGTCCCGGGGGAAAGAACCAGCAAGTGCAAAGGCACTTCCCCTCTCATTCAGCTTCTCCTCCCCCGTCCCTTACAAACTGCCCCGCAATCCAGTGGCTCTGTCCTCAGAGCCCCAAGGCACACTCTGGGACAGCAGTCATTTGCCCCGTTGTATATTTCATGCACCCAGTCACGTCTCTTTGAGGACCAGGCATGCATCTTACTGACCTCTGTCTCCCCAGGGCCTGGCACAGCAAATGCCTTAATGAACAAACGAACCGATGGAAGTGGCACATCGGTCTTCATTCCAAGTGTCTTACGGGCTCTGTCTGTGCGCGTGCATCCCGACTTTCAGCTGCCGCCCATCTTTGCCTATCTCGCACTTGGTATGCGGTGGGTGCTCAGAAAATGCTTCCTGTGTTGAACTCGAATTGCATTTGCATTGACTGAGCAACTGCTGTGTGCCAGGCACCAGAGTGAGCGCTGGAGACGGAGGATGCAGGTCGGGCAATCCCGGGTCTAGGGGGCTCCTTCTGGAAGACTAACGGTACAGGGGCCCGTACTGTGTTCATATCTCATGGCTAAGTGCTGTACATATACTCTTCCACGAACACCTCACAAAACCCGGCGAGGTTGGGGCTATGACTGCACCATTTCACAGATGGAGAAACTAAGGTTCTGGCAGGGAGAGGTGCACAGGTGAAAGCCAGGTGCCTGGTGCTAAAGGCCATGCCAGGCACTGCTTTGTCACGTACGTATAATTCAGATGTGTGTTCAGTTTGGGAGAGCCAAGGAGTGGGGAGAAGGCTGGGTAAGATTCCCCGGGGGACAGTGGGTGTGAACTGGACCTTGAAGGACGGGAGAGGAGTCTTCCAGATGGGATCACAGTGGCGGTGGGGCAGGTGCAGAAGACAGGGAGAAGGAACGTTCTGGACGGAGGGAAGAGACAGCCCAAAGAAAAGATGGCGATGAGAAGGTGACACAGAGCCTGTCTGGGAAACACAGGCCGTTCCTCCTCTCTGGAAAGTCAAGAGCTGGGTGTAGAGCAGGCCACCAGAAAAAAGACACACAGGACCAGAGACACCGAAAAAAACCACATTTTCTAGAGATAAATTTAACAAATGGGAAATTTTACCCTTTTTGAGTAGCTGACCTGCGTGGCTTGCCTGCCTCTCGTCTGGGCAGTCCACATACAGAGGCTCCAAGCATTTATTCAACACGCACTAAACACCTACTCTGTGCCAGGCACCGACCGCTGAACCCCCATTCTGTATCACTGGTGTGTCGACCTGTGAGGGGCACTGGAACGACGGAGGTTGGAACCTCTCTGGGTTCAGATCTCACCTCCGGGACTCCTGTGTAACCTTGCACAAGTTATTTCGCCCCTCTGTGCCTCAGTTTCCTCATCTGTTAAATGAGAATACTGATAACAGCTATAACGTAAGGCCGTCGCATTCAGTGAGTTAACTCGTGTGACAGGCTGAGGACACAGCCCAGCAGGTAGTAAGCCCTCAGTGAACGCTGAATCCCACACATGTGGGCTTCTAGTGAATAGATGCTCCTGTGTGACACCAATAAGCACCAGGCACAGGGCTGGAAGCAGAAGGGTCAGCGATGAGCAAGACCAAGCCCCAGCACTCAGAGTCTCGAAAGAGTGAGGTTTTCAAAAGAAGTGATTACAGCCGAGGGAAATTAGTGCTGTGTTAATAACAATAAAGAAGACCAATGTCTGTGGGATTTGTGGGTGCCAAGCACTACTTAAAGCTGGCATATATTCGACCCTCCCCCTGCCCGGAGCTTTGGGGAGACACCCTAGGTTCCCGGTTCTGCTTAAGGAACCAAGATCCCCCAGCAAGGGACGCAGCTGGTGTCTGGGTTCACACCAGAAGCCATGACATTAAAAGGGTCTGTGATTTAAAGGGTGCTGAGAAAGGGAAGGGTTTCCAGGGGGGAGGGCACACGATGTAAGGTCGAAGGTGGGAATGGTGTGGTCATTTGCAGAGAACAGTGAAAATTGTCGTGCCAGAAGCAGAGGGCAGGCGCGAGAGCCGTGGATGGAAAGAGGCCTTGAATGCCGAGCGGAGGCATTCAGACTTGCTCCTGGAAAAGCCGGAATCACTGACGTTTCTAATCAGGGCAATACCGAGCAAAAGGAGGAAGCCCCCTCCATTCCTCTGTACCCCCCACCGCCGGCCCCCAGGAATCTGGGCCAAGGCAGGATCCTCAGGCTTCTAATTAACGCACCCCATCAAGGAGCCTGTCCAGCCTCCATATGGTGCGTAAATAATTTACAGTGACGGAGCGTGTTTATGTGGGATGGCAGCCAGCCGCCTCGCTCCTTCAGCCTCAGTGCTTCCTCTCGCTCGGCTGGCCAGCAAGGACCCACGGGGAGGAGTCAGAGGCCCAGGAGCACCCAGAGCCTCCCTCCAGCATGGTCCGCCCTCAGGAGGCAGAGATTTCACAGTCCAGGAAGCCTGCGGAGCCCCCTCCCCCCGCCCTCCGGCCCTGGTTCCCAGGGAAATCACGTGCAAGCCCAACCCCACGAAGGCCTGACAGGGCTTTGTCTGTTCTCAGCACATGTCTCAGAAACAAGCCAGAAAGGTCTGAGGTGGCCGAGGGGACAGGGCTGAGGGCCGGTCCTGGAGGTGAGAGGCAGGGTGGCCAAGGCATGGGGAGTGCGACTGCTGCCTTAGGCTGCAGAGGCTCAAGGCCTAGCTTGGTCCCCAGCTGCTTCAGCAAGGCCGGTCACTGCGTCCTAGTTCCCTGCCCTCGAATCGGCTCCCAGAGGACCTTAAGCCTAAGTGCTGTCTCCCCTTCCATGGCAAAAATTGAACCAGTCTGCCAAATGCAGGATTCACAGATGTGATTTCGATTTGTAAGAAAAAAATAGATACTTTGGTCTCCATCCCTGTTCATGGCACAGATGTCCTAAAACCCTTGGAATTTCCTAAACATAGAGAGTAATGGAGGTGTCTTTTGTTATGTTCAATGAGGTAACTTCTGGAAAGCCCCTAAGTCACCTAAGGCTGAGGAAACTTGAACTCTACCCTCTGACCTCCAGAAAGGAGAGGGGGCTGGGGGTTGAGTTCTGTGGCCAATGGCCAGTGATCGAATCCGTCGCGCCTGTATCATGAAACCTTCTTAAAACCCAAAAAAGAGGGGCTTGGGAGAGCTTCCAGGTCAGTGGACCGGAGCACCTGACACATTGCTGGCCCCCAAACTCCATGGGGACAGAATTTGGAACCTCGCCCTATGTATTTCATCATCTGGCTGTTAATTCATATCCTTCAATATCCTTTGTAATAAACCAGCAATCCAACGAATAACCTGGGTCCCTGAGCTGTGTGAGCCACTCTAGCAAATTCATTGAACCCATGGAGGGGATTATGGGAACCTCTGATTTAGGGCCCATCGGTCAGAAGCATAGGTGACAACCTGCACTTGTCCCTGGCGTCCAAAGTGGGGACAGTCTTGTGGGACAGAGCCTTTAGTCTGTGGGGTCTGAGGCAACCTCAAACAGTAGTGTCAGAATTTAGATTACAGGACACCCTGGTGTCGCAGAGAATTGCTCAATGGTGTCGGAAAGAACACACATCCAAACTGGCGGCAGAATCATAGTGACGAAGCCAAAATAACCTCCAATTTAAAATTGCCCTGTCATCCGTACCAAAGTCACGCTCAGCTACGCTGCGGCACGAAGTTTCCGCAGATGTACATCTGTACCTAAACCAAGCTGGTGAGACGTTGTGACTTCAAGTGCGTGTGGAAGCCACTTCAGGACGCGGAGAAAAACGCCGTTTGCTTGCATCTCCGCAGAAGAAGAAATGGTTAAATTGGATAAGGACTGCTACCACATGGGATTAGTAGGAAGACTCCCGGAGTCTACCTATGTGGGCTTGGACTTTATTAAGCCGTTGCTGCAACTCTGAATTATCTTGTTAAATATATTAACTTGTAATATTGAGCCACCGAAATACTTGGCAGGGGCTTAATGTTATACACAAGCACGCGCGCACACACACACACACACACACACACACACACATCAATTCTCATTATTCATGGTAATTAAGTTCTATAAAGTTCCCATGAACACTGAATTAGTGAGTGCCATATCACTGCTCCTAGGGAAAATGAAAGGTTAGGGTCTTGGGGGCCTCTGGCCACAACATTTTCATCAACCCATGAGTACATAACCTTGTTTCGTGTGTGTTTCTGTTCAAAGGCACCTTATTTAATATATTCTGCTGATTCATTAGCATTGAAGTCAGAGCCAACAGCACTAGAGTTCATGGTCTGAATGAGGCTTTTCTAACACACCTGTTTTCTCCAGAAGGCAGAAGCCTCTGTGCTTAGGAACTCTAGACAGCACTACGGCACTGGCTTGGGGGCCATTTTAAACAGCAAAATCACACACACACACACACACACACACACACGGCACCAAGATGCTCAAAACATGGTACTCATAAGCTATAAAAAGGACCCTTGTTTACAGGACAAGGGCTGAAACAAGAAGTCAGAGCATCATCCCGTATGGAATGTGTCAGGTGAATCGAATTTTGTCACCACTCTGCACACGTCCTTGAATGGCTAAAAGGGCCATGAGTATCGATTTGGGGGTTGCAAGCAAATATTAGCCAGTAAGCAAATAATGAGGCTCATCTGTGTGCATGTGTGTGTACATAGGTATGTGTTGCACGTATGTATAATATCGTGTGTGTGTGTGTGTGTGTGTGTACTTGACTGTGGTCCCCAGGGATGCTGGCCACCGGAGCTCCCTCCCCTGGCTTCCCCAGGGCCCTCTGGAGAGATGAGGAAAAGCTGTAGCTATGTTTGGCAAGCTCCTGGATGGCAGAGCTGGGATAACACTCTGAGCAGCACCCATACTGCCTCAGTGAGCACTGAGCCAAAGCTTTCTCTGTGGACTATTCCAAACAGCCTGCACTGGCCTCTGCCCAGAGGTCATTCCCTAACATGACCTCCTGGTTAGTGACAACTTAGGCCCAGAGGCTCACCCAGCAGCCTCCTCCTTGAAGCCCTGCCTGACTTCCCCACAGATAGCTGCCCGCTCCCGCCTCCGCGGGCTCCCTGTGTGTCCCTGTGGGGTAGTGAAATTCCTCGCATTGTCCATTCCCTCACCTGGGCTGCTGGACCCAAAAGGCAGAAACCCTGTCTTGTTCATTTTTATATTCCCAGCCTCCCGGCACAGCTCTCCACGACCGGGAGTTGTTGAGTTTTCTTGACTCACTGACAGCAGAAACAGCAGGGACATTCAAGTTCGGCCAGTCCCGGGACGCTGGGGTCCGTGGCAGCAAAAGCAGCCTCACCTGAGAGCTTGTTAGAAATGCAGATTCCCCGGCCCCTCCCCAGACCTTCAGAATCAGAATTTCTGGGAGGGCCCCAGCAATCTGTATTGTAATAGGTTTTCCAGAATATTCTCATGCCTACTAAATTTTAGAAGTTCTCAATCTCTTCTACTCCCCCATCCCTTTTGGAGACTTGGTGAAGGAACCTGTTTCCCCAGAGTCATTGGGGGCACCTGGGTGGCTCAGTTTGTTGACGGACCGACTTCGGCTCACGATCTCGCGGTTCGTGGGTTTGAGCCCCACATCAGGCTCGCTGCTGTCACCACAGAGCCCACTGGATCCTCTGTCCCCCTCTCTCTCTGCCCCTCCCTTGCTCACGCAGCTCTCTAGTTCAAAAATAAGTCAACATTTAAAAATTTAAAAAAACAAAAAACAAAGTCCTACATTTGGCTAAGGGCATCCCACCGTGAGGAGGCCAACGCGTGCCCGCACTGAAAGCCGCCCTTCTCGGTGCTTCTCCAGACAAGAACGGCTCTCATTTGGGTTCTCACTCATGGAGCTTCTCTGCTCTGCTCTTCTTCTCCTGTCCCGTCTTCCTCCTTCTCCTTTTTCTTCTTTCCCTCTCTCTCCCTCTCTCTTCCCCCCACTTCCTTAGCCTTCCCTTTCCTCTCTCCTCTTGGGGCAATAGCTTAATACTCTCTGGACACCTATTTGCCCTGCACGTGGAATGGAAATAACCCCGCCTCCTCTCTGGCCAGCTCGGGTCAATCCAAAGGACACATCGTTACCTCCAAGGGGATGTTTCCGTGGTGGTTGGAGAAACGGACTGGGAAATTAAAGCGGTCCGCCCAGAGGGCAGGAATTATCTTGAAGCTCTCCGCCATCAAATCATCATCCCTGTCTCCCCCGCCAGCCTCGCCACCCCCTCCTTCAGCTGTGACAACAGGGTTTGTTTTTCTCTGCAGTGGGTTCTGGGTTATACATACAGGCAACTAGGTGAACGTTCTGTGAGGCCCGTTAGGGTTTCTCAGAATGAGTCATTTTTTCAAAAATAACAAAACCTCCCGACATCACTTGATTTCAGCATTCTCGCCAGGCTCTCGTAACCTCTTTTGCAATTGCATTCCAAGCACGCCTGACTTCTTTCTCGGGCCTGATGGCCAGGCCCCCTCCCTGCAGGACTTTGCTGATCGACAAAGAAACGAAGCCCAAGACCTACAGGTCCCGGTCCGGAAAACATTGAGGTTGCAGATGACAGGAGGAAAACGTCTGAAGGCTCTCGAGGGCAGTGGGCAAGGGGCATGGGAGGCCGCCCGGGCTTCTGACCCACAGCCGCTCACCGGCATTTGACAAACCACCGTGCCCCCGTGTCTTCATCCTAATTGGGACTGGCTAAGAATCCCCAGAGAGATAACTGCCATTTTTCTCACATGTCACCGTGGTACAAAGCACACTTCACTTCCATCACCTCTCGCACAGATGAGGACGATCAATGCTCCTGGAGGCTTGGAGAAGTTGACTGTTTTGGCCCAGTTCTTACCATTGGTGATGGTCTCTGCTTATTGGTCCAGGCCCTGGACCATCAGTATCTCAGCGTTAAACTCTTTATTCACGAGTGCCCACAGGTGGGGGATTTTTCTCCCCACTTTCTAGACGGAGAAACTGAGGCTCGGAAAGGTTAACTAACTTGCCCAAGATCACACGGTGGGGGGCAGAGTTTGAACTGGAACCCAGGTGTGCGTGGCTTCAGGGCTCACGTCTTCCAACGCATCATATGCAAATACTGCTCGCAAGGCACGGGCGCCTTTCTCCGTTGGCACTTGGCATCATGCAATTTAACTGACACTTGAGGTATCTTTGTCCTATGAGCTCTTTAAAGCAAGGAGAGCGGTTCGTTTCATACCCCAGCCCATCGCTGTAGTTGATGTACACACTCAACCTTTGTGGGGTAAAGGCAGGGGTGAGCCCCACCTCTGGCCCTCGGACTGCAACCTGGCGTGTTTCCTACACACACGGCCGCTCCCGTTCCGGAGTCCTCAGAGCTTGGGGTACCCGAGGAACCCCAGATCTAAACTTGACTCCTGTACCTCCAGGCCGCGGTGAAGACACCTCGCCTCTCCGGATTCCAGCTTTTTCATTGTACAAACATGTCGTTGGACAAGAGATACTCAGAGGGCCCCCTTGGGCTCTCACGGATGACGGTTCTGAAAGTAGGTTGAGTTTTACTCAAGAGGACAGGGCCTAGCACATATGTCTAGCAAATTTTTTTTTTTTTTTGCAAGAAAACAGGGGGAGCAAACTCCTCAGAGTTTGTACCGTTGGCCCAGTGGTATTCTTCACACTTGGCCTCTGTAAGATCCTTGCGGAAAGGAGAAGAGGACCCTCAGAAGCCTTAACGCTTTGTGACTAAACTCCTGTGTGAATGAAGCACGGACGTGGGCACCCGGTATCGCTATCAGGCTTTGCTTCCGCTTGGAGACTCATGCTAGATGTCACTCCTGCCACCCCACCCCCTTCCTGTCACCTCCATCCTCGGGCGGAGCTGGGCCGGATGACCCTTCCCCGTGCTTACCTCGTGGCACACATCCCTTTGGCGTTGAAACGGCCTGCTTATTTACCTATCTCCCAGGAGACTGTGCGTCCACGTTTGTTTATCTGCTTCCTACTACCCTCTGCGCCTGGTGGCTCTTTGTATCTCCAGCACTTATCCGGCGTGCAGCCCAGAGCCGCCACTCCAGAAATGTTGGATGGTTGCACAACTTCACCTCTCTCCCGTCCTGGGCTCTTCTCGGGGCCCGTCCGCACGCTTCCTCCACGTGACAAACTTGGTCACTCAGCAGTGTCTCTCTCCTGGTGCCCAGTTGAAAGATGAAGACGCTAAGATTCAGGGTGTTGACCCGCTTATCCACCCCCGTGTGGCCAGGGGGCGGTGGAGCCCATGCTCAGATCATAAAATCACAGACAACGGGGTTTGGGGAAGACCTTGAAGGCCACCTGAAACAGAATTCTTTAACCTGTTTTTAGCAAAGGAATCTTTGTTTCTCCTTCTTTCTCTAGCGAAATCTTACTCCAAATCATGTCATGAGAGGGATCTGCCTTGGGTAAAGGAAAAGTAGAAAAACTGAAGGCCCCTGAGCTCAGCTCCTCAACCAGAGGAGAGGGGCGGGGTTATGAGCGCCGTTGGGGGACCACCGATCCAAGCAAACATTCTAGAACAGTTGCATCTAGGTTCCAAGCCGAGGCACCACCCCCTCCCTGAGGCTGCCTCCCTCATTCAAAAGCTCCCCCTTGGTCACGTCTGTGTCGAGCGCAGGGCTAAATGCCGTCTGCTGTTGAGGACACCAAACACGTTGGGCCTGGAGTCCACAGACCCACTCTGGCCCCCTGTCGTGCCTCTTCCTGGCCGGGAACCTTGAGGAAGTCACTTAACCTGTCTCTCAGCCTTGGCTGCTTCATCTGCAAAATGGCCCCACGGCTCGAGGCTCGCATTGAACCAGAGTCCATTGCCTCACGAACGTGAACACTCCGTGCCTGGACCAGACGCCTGCCCGATGCTTCCGGGGCACTGATGGCATCTGTTGTCTCAGGGCGCTCCACGGCCCAATGAGGAAACCACTAGAAGGACCTGAGATCCCTTTTGCGAGGCTGTCCCCTTTTTGACTTTCATACTTGTGCATTCACGTTTACGGCCACTTGCCTTGTCTCACAAGGCCGTTGGGTTTACGTTCATGACCCCCGTTTCCATTAAAGGCATCGATTTCAGGACAAGAAGGGGGTTGACTTCACCTCCAATGCCAAGAGAGCCAGGTTATGGGTGGGAAGCAGAGGTGGCCAGTGTGGCCCAGGTCCACCTGTACCTCCAGAGCTCAGGACGCTGACAAGCGGCGAGCGGAGGAGTGTCCTGGGAGGGAGGAGTTCAGGGGACGCGGAGGGCGGGGGAGGGGAGCCATCCTCCCTACCCCCCCCCCCCCCGTGTGCACCTCCTGCTCTCCCCACCTCTGGCCTCCGTCTCCCCAGAGGTGATGACAGGTGCCTCGGCATGACAAGTCATTCTACCAGGTAGTGCTGTGTATGTTGAAAGCCTCCCAGATTGCCCGCAGGCCTCGAGGGGAAAAAGGAGACAAAGATGTCACGGGCAGAGGCCTCCAGGAGCAGCTTTCCTCCCCATGCCCCGCTATCTTCCGTTTGATCTGGAGGCTGGCAGGGGCTGCCTCTGGAGCCTCCTCTGGTTTCAGCCTCCAAGGCGTCTATGGCTGTTAACAGCAATAATAATAATCCTCTAACGTGCGTATTGTCCACCCGGCCCTCTCGCTACGTTGCTTCGTTGTTTTTTAAATCCTGCGTCTTGGGGAAGACAAAGGCTAGGCAGAGGCCGTTAGCCCTCCTCTGCAGCTGAGGAAACCGAGGCCCACAGTTGCTGGGGTTCACAGAGTGCACAGGAAGAAACACCTGGACTGGAACCCGGGCGTTTTCAGTCTGACTCCCGCCCTCCTTCTAAAGGTTTTCCTTCTAGAAACATCCAGTAACCCGAGCCGTCTAAGGGGGAGTGGTCGAGAGCAGGGACACGATGCCCCGTGCCTTGCAGACTCCCCCGGTCAGCCAAAGGGCAGGCGTGAGGCCGCGTTGCATGACGACATTGCCCGGGGCCTCGGGACAACAAGCCTCAGCCAGCGGCACCCTTGCGAAGTCTTGGACTGGCCCTCTGGACCGTCGCCAGCACACTCAGGTCTCTTGTCTTCCCTCTACGGTTGGGTCAAAGAAGGCAGGTTCCCCTGGGACATCCGTTGCCTTTCCCTTTCTCTCAGTCCCGGAGCCCTCAGACTGAGGCCAAGTTCAGAGGTCTTGGGACCAGAGTGGAAGGCACCTGAGGCGAAGCAAGAGGCCAGGGTTCAGCATGTTCAGCTTGTTCGAGATGCACATACCCACCCCGCTCCCCTTCAGGCACGTCACAGTCTCGGTGTGAGCTGGGCAGTGTACTTGGGACAAGCTCGCCAGCTAACTCTGCTTCACCACAGAACCCAGAGACAAGGAAGGGACTTCATTTGACAAAGGGGGGGGGGCAGAGTCCCAGAGAGGGGCAGTGCTAGCCAGGCACGTCAGTGCGTGTGGCAGAGCAAACTGAGGTTCTGTGACTCTGTGGCCCGGGACCAGAGACTCCCCTTTCTGGGCCTCGGTCCCCATACTAGGACTATGCCACTTTTAAGTTCCTTCTAGCTGACAATCTGCTTCTATGATGTCTAAGTCCCTCCTGGGTCCCCTAGAGCCGAGGAGAGTCTCAGATGAAGGAGGTGGTTCCTCCAAAAGAACAGTTCTTCAGAATTTCTCTAAACCTTTCTCTAAGTTTATTTATTTATTGGGGGGGGGGGGAGAGAGAGAGAGAGAGAGAGAGAGAGAGAATCCCAGCAGACTCCATGCTGTGAGCATAGAGCCCAACATGAGGCTCGATCCCATGAACTGAGAGATCATGACCTGAGCTGAAATCAAGAGTCGGGCACTTAACTGACTGAGCCACCCAGGTGCCCCCAGAGTCCTTCTTTAATGGAACAAAGACCAAGCTTTCACGGCCCCACCCCAAAGCCTTAAGACTCCTCATTATCAAAACAGGCATAGAAGACAGAGGAATAAAACACATGATGAGGGAAGGCATGACAAGGACAAACGTGGTGTCTCCCAGGGCTCAGGTCTGTACTCCTCTGTGCTGACTTCCATCGCTGGGCTTCCAAAGAAGCTGACTCTGCCTCCCGCTCCAGGAGCGTGACCTTGGCTAAGCCCATCACTGAGGTCCATCCACCTGCAAAAAGTGATTGGCCCAATCACTGGCCCTGGCCCGGTGAGAGTGAATTTCAGGATATTTGCTGAAAACATAGGAGAAAAATCATTTTCTGTCTCTTTCTGGATACAAAGGAAGAAGCACATGACCAAGGAAATGTTGGAAGCCACTGTGCAACCAACAAGAGAACCAGCTTTAAATGAAATTGACACCATAGGAGGCAGAGTGAAGAAATAGAGAAAAACCAGGTCTTCAGAGGCATGTTTGAGCTGCTGGATCAAGCACTGCCTGAATCACACCCTCTAGACTTTTTATTTACGTAAACCAATATGTTCTCTTCATTATACAGGTCAGCTTGAACTAGGTTTTGCTGCTTTCAACCAAATGTTCCTGAAACTACCCTCTAGTTCTGAAACATGATATAATGGGTTAGCTGTTTATGGTAATAAAGCTCCTTCAGAGGCTGTGTGTCGGCTGCAGTATTAGCCAGGCGAGCATTACTTACCTCATTAAAGTCGGGTTGCCTCACAAAGTGGTGAGCTTCCCATCTCTGGCAGCGTGCAAGGCTGACCGGCCCTCTCTGACCATGTTGGGCAGGGAATAATAGCAGGGGCTAAGTCTGGGCTAAGCACTCCACAGACAGGATCTCACCTACTTCTCACTACAATGCATGTGAGGCACTCTGTGTATTACCCTGGGGTTCCAGCTTCCTGTCTGCAGTCTTCCACTTATCTTCTGCTTCAACTCCATTCTCCTATCAAGTGCCTTCTTTGGACAATCCCAGCCTCCCAGCCAGACTCCCTGCCTCCAGTCCATCCTGTATCTCCTATGCATAATGCTCAGCCCAGCCCCAGAGGGACATGTGCAAAATGCAAATCTGGCAATGTCTCCCACTGCCCTGCTAACACCCTCAGTGGCTCCCCAGTGCCTCAAAAGAAGCCCTCAGCCTTCGCACAGCATACTGAAGCGGCTCCAGTTAAGTCCTTAGATGGAAACTGTCCTGCCTACACCAGAGATACTGCTGCGTCTTCCTCCCAGGCCAGCTCATTGCACCACAGGAAGGCACCTGACCAAAGGGCAGCCAGTTTACTGCTGGAAAGGGGCCTACAAGTGACTGTTGTGGTGGACTGGATCTGCGTCCCCCCGAGAATTCGCATGTTGAAATCCAAACCCCCAGCGTGATGGCATTTAGAGGTGGGGCCTTTGCTCTCTTGCCCTCTCTGCCATGTGAGAAAATGGCTATGAAGCAGAAAGCACTTTACCAGACATCAAACCCACTGGTACCTTGATCTTAGACTTCCCAGCCTCCAAACTGTGGGATGCTTGCTGTTTAAGCCACACGATCTGGGGTATATTTGTTACAGCAGCCCGAACTGACTAAGACATCTGGCCTGAGTGCCGTGTCCGTGGAGGTGAAGGTGAGCACCAGATCCATCAGACCCTCGGGCAGGGGGAGTTTACGCTCATCAGATGCTCTGTGCACCCACCCCCCCACAACGTCTCTCAGCCTTCCTGGCAGTTAGTGGGGGCCATGTGGGGCCATACTTCTGATCAATGGATTGTGAAGATAAGAATCAAGAACATGAGAACTGGTCTGCCTCCTTGTCCCTCCTTCTCTTGCCATGAGAGACTTCGGAGGCCGCGTGTTCCAGGCATACTTGTGTAACTGTGTAAAGCCACCAGGGTTTCAGGGCCTATCTGTTATCACAACAGAGCCCAATCAGTCCTAACTAATTTGCACTTAAGAATTTGAACTGAAAGTTCAAGAAACAGAACAGATGAACATACGGGAAGTGGGGGGTGGGGAGGAGAGAGGAAAACAAACAACAAGGGACTGGTAATGAAAGAGAACAAATTGAGGGTTGATGGAGGCAGGTGTGGAGGAAGGACTAGATGGGTGATGGGTGTTAAGGAGGGCACTTACGATGAGCACTGGGTGTTGTGTGTAAGTGATGAATCACTGAACTCTACTCTTGAAACCAATATTGCACTGTATGTTAATTAAAATTTAAATCAAAAAGAAAGAATTTGAACTGAAGATACATGTAGAGACTTGAACACAAAAGGGTTTCCTGTTAATGTCAAAGCTCTAGGGTAGGAACCAATGAGTTCTGCTACTGTGCAGAAGATGAGATGATTTAGTTACGAGAAGGAGATTCAGTCCTGAACAATTTTAGGTTGTCAAAGTAACTTCCAACCTCCACGAGGCCCGGCTGTCCCAAGGATCTTGTTCATCCTATGATGCTGATTATGGTGTATTCCTGGTTCCCCGAGAAGCTTGGCCCTAGTTCTGGAAGCTCTTGTATTCCCACATATATCCTCCCAATTACCCCATTAGTTGAAGCTACCTGAATACCTCTGCAGCCCAAAGAGGCTGCCAACACACCAGACCTTTAGGATCTGGCCCCTGCTGACTTCTCCAACCTTATCTCCTCTATACCTTTCCCAAGTTCCCCAGGCCCTGGCCCCAAGTACCAGCCACATTTGCCAAACTCACCCAGCTTTCTGGTCCTCGCTTTCTCCAGGACCTCCCATCCCACTGCTTCCTCTGTTTATTAAAAGGCTGTTCATCTTTCAAACCCCAATTCAAAGCCACTCCTTTCATGAGGTTGCCACAGTTTCTCCAGCTACAATCAATCACTTCCCCTCCTTTGCTTCGACAGCACTGAGTACTATGTTCCATAGCACCGTGGAACAAAATAACGCCAAGTCGTTTGTTTTGTTTTGTTACCTGTAAGGCAGGTATAATAATTCTTACTTTACAAGGTGGCTGAGAGAGCCAAAGGAAACAATGGTGAGAAAACCCTTAGAAAAATGTAACAAACTATGTCAGCATAAATTTGTATTGTGATTGTTCTTCCCTGCAGGGGAGCTTTGTTCATTCTGGCTGAGATTATGGTTTGCTTTGTGCTCTCCTCCCTTCCATCAGTTAGGATGGTTTGGGTGGCATAAGGAAATCTGCCTACCTCAAGCACCCTCCCTATAAGAAAAAATGCAAAGGAAATAGGTTAGGTATCAGTTAAGAGGTACATTTGGTTACAACTAACGAACTCCCAAAACTCCCCTATAGCGGTTTAAAGCATAAAGGATTCTCGGCAGAAGTCCAAAAGGAAGTTGTGGCCTGATGTCACTAAGCAGGGTTGATGTCTGTACGGTGCTTTTAACCTTTTCTTCGTGCTTATAAGGTGTCTGCCACAGCCCCAACCATCACGCCCGCATCCCAGTAGGAAGAAGGGGAAAGGGGAGAGACATCCTTGGCGGATGGACACTTGCTTCTCATTGGCTGAGCTGCATGGCCACCCCTAACTGCAAGGAAGTCTGGGAGAGTGAGCTTTGAGCCTTCCACGTCCTGGAACAGAGAAAGCACAGCTTGAAGAGAGTTGGAGCATGTGTTGAGCGAAATAGCCTGTAGTACCTACCACAAGGAAGGCGTCAGGAGGAAGGAAAAGCTGAACAATCAGACGGCTGGAACTCACAGGCAGTTACCTGAGTCACTCAGCTCTTGCCATTTGTAGTTCTTGGGTCACCGTTTCCTTTTCCAATGTCCAATTTTCCCGTTTGAGACAAACGGCCAGCCCTTGGCCAGGACAGTACAGGAAGCCTGCCTGGCAAAACCCCAGTGTGCCATGCAGTGAGGGAAGGGGAGATACCAAAAAGTAAAGGAAGGGGCGAGGCAGATGAAAAACAGCCTTTACATTTCTCTTATTAGGATGTGAGCGCCCCAGAGACAGAATCCCCTGACTTTCTCGTCTGTGAATCTGCCACTCGACCCAGCAAAACGACGTGCTCCCCAAATCCACGGTGACCTGGGTGATTTCGCTCTTCGGCCGGCAGCGCTAGGTTGTTTTCTCCTCTTTGTTTTGATTTGTGTCATTGTAATTTTCGCCCTCATAGACAGCATGGGTCTTGAAGCCAGACAGACCAGGGATAGAGTTCTAGCTCTGCTAACCCTCTGTCTGTGGCTTCGGTCAAGATGCCTTACATCTCTATGCCTCAGTTTTCCTATCTGCAAAATAGGAAGAATTTAACCCATCTGTTGAGGTTGCCATAAGAATTACACAGTGTAACGGGTGGAAAGCACTTAGTGGGCACTCTGACGTCAACGGCTTACTATTAGTTTCATGTAGGAATTTTGTGCAATGACGGTGCAGTGAATAACTCCCTACATCCAATTCCCCAATAATTCCTGTTTGGATGCCTACAGATTGCAGGTTGGATATTTGAGGAGAGAGCAAAGTTCTAATCTTTCTCGTTCATCCTAAAAATAGTTAGCTCTTCTCTGTACATTCTGTCAGCTCAGCAATTCCCATCTAGGGAACTGGGAGATTGTGAAAGGCAATCTTTCTAAACAGGGGTCAAATGTTTTTCTTTACCCCAGAGTAACTCACAGAAGATGCACATGGAGATACAGAGGTGGCCCAGTGATGCGGGGGTCCTTCTCACCCAGGCCGGGGTCTGGTGTCTGGACCCCTCAAGGACAAAAGGGCAAGTTCATCCTAGGAAAAGGGATACTTTTCTCGTGTTTCTTCATTCAACCATTCAAGTTCTCTGAAAGACACTTACTGAAAGCTACCAGCTCCGAAACTGGTAAACGCAGCAGAGACGGAAATAATTAAGGGAGCTTGCCTCTAGAGATCTCATGATAAAGCTATTTCTTGAATTCTTCAAGCATTCAATAATAATAATAACAATAAATATTTATAAATAAATAAAAAATAAATATTATTATTTACATACACCATTAACCCTTCCTCTTTACCTTAACCTCATGAGATTATTAGTTTATCCCCATTCTGCTGATGAAAACATAAGGCTACTGAGAGTGCAATAACTTATCTGGGCCCTTTAGAAACTATCTGGAAAGCTTCCCATCATTGCCCCCACTGCTGGGGGGCAGCTAACAGATGAAAGGTCAGCAGTCATCACAGAAACGGCAAAAGAGGGCGCCTGGGTGGCTCAGTCGGTTGAGCGTCCGACTTCGGCTCAGGCCATGATCTCGCGGTCTGTGAGCTCGAGCCCCGCGTCGGGCTCTGGGCTGACAGCTCAGAGCCTGGAGCCTGCTTCGGATTCTGTATCTCTCCCCTTCTCTGCCTCTCCCCCGCTCGTGCTGTCTTTCTCTCTCTCTCAAAAATAAAAATAAAATATTAAAAAAAAAAAGAAATGGCAAAAGAACTTGAACCTAGTGCCACTCTGCTGCTGGTAAACTACCAATACCCTCCAGACTTTCTCAAGTTCTTCTCCACACTCAGGCTGTTCTCTCCCTGAAAAATTCTCTCCCACCAACTTCTTTGTGTAGCTATAACCTACTCATCTTTCAAAGTCCAGCTCCACTGCCGCGCCATCGAGAGAACTTTCCAGAATCCTCCCTACACACACTACCTAGCTACGATCTCTCAAACCTCTGTGTTTGTCCATCTCTGTTGACCCTCGTGTTCTACCAAAAGTTATGACGGGCTGTGTATTTGGCTTACTTGTCTCTGTTTAACAAGTGTTCCTCTGGAGCAGAAGCTATGCTTCAGTCAACTATCCCCAGGGCCTGGCATTCATGTGCAGATTCAAGGAGTACTGAACCCATAGTGCCAGGCTCACAGCAAGCCTTGGGAGGTGCTCGGCAACCATAGATGGAATGGAATTGAATGTGGAAACTGACAAAATGGCAATGTGAGAAGGGTCTCTTGCATTCCAGAGTTGAAGAAAGCCCAACAGGTTAGACAACCAGACCTTCTGAGGTTTAACAATTAGACTGCCCTTCAACTTAACCAGCTGTGTCCTCTGTAGCCAGCGGCCAGATTCCCCAGTTGTCATCCAGAGTAGATGAAAAACAGAAGTCATATTATTATCTTGTGCAACTTTTGGGGAAAACCACAGCTTCAACTCCTGTGGCTTCCACACCCCCTTCTGTCATTCCCTCCCCATTCAACTTTTTCTTCCCATCCCCAGGGGAAAAAGCCAAATGTGCCTTGCTTTAAAAAAGCGATTTCATGAAAATTCAGATTGCCCAAGAGTATAAATCAGTTAGAAGTAATGATTTGTCTTACCAGAAATCATTAACTTTAAAAAAAAAAGAAGAAGATTCTTTAAGTGACAAATTACCAACATGGTACACTGAAAGTGTACCATTAAATTTTCAGAGACTCAATACAGAAATTTGTTTTTCCCTAACACACGTCAGGTAAATTACAGGATCAGCAAAGTCATTGGTGGAGTGAGAATGGAATATCTGGGGGATAACTAGAATGGGGGAAGGCTACTGAGAATCTGGAACTTGACTCCCCCCCCCAAAAAAAAACCTTCCCATCTGCAATGTCTCTAGAGTTGATTTTCACAAAATATGTTCCTTGAGCTGATCCACCAGAAGTAAAGAGTCCCCATGATTAAATGAGTTTAACAAATATACCTGCTCTGTCCTGCCTTTAAAGATCCTGATCATCATTTGGTTATTGAAGACTGTGGGGAATCCAGAGGTAAAGCAGCTTGTTTCATTTAATTTAACCCTGTTATTACAGAATTTCTAAAAACACGCCATAGAGTTCCTTTCCAGAGGAGGCTATCTTGAGAAAGATGGTAAAGTGAAGTGGGTAAGCGGCTGGTGTCTGCGGCCAGACAGCCTGGGTCTGGATCCCAGCAATGCCCCTCACTCTCTGTGTGACATAAACACGCTACTCTACCCATATGCTCTGTGTTTTCATTTCCTCATTTGGAAAATGTGGACGATAAGAGGACTTACCTCATGAGAAGGGATGTGAGAACTAAAAGTAACACGTGTAAAATTCTTGGAATGGATCCTGTATATAGTCAGTGCTCAATAAATATCAATTATTCAGAATGTAAGGCTCACATATTATCCAACAACATGAACACAGTTATTAAACGTCTCAGAACCCTCTTCTTGCTTAGCCATAAATTTCTGGGAAACAGTAAAATATAACTTAACTATACTAGGAGAAATCAGCCAAGAAAAGATGGGGTATAAGGAAGACATGACCAGGTCTTGGTAAGGATCCATGGTGACTCCCAAATGGTGGAGGAGAGAATGGAAGCGGTCCAAGGATCTTGGTTACTAACAGGGCCTGTGGAATACGACCACTGAGGGTAAAGCCCGGTCACAACCCATGCTCACTGTGTGAGTCAAGGCCAGAAACCTCACCTCTCTGTGCTTGGTAATAAGAATGGCCCTGACCTTTTAGAATTCTTGTGGGGATTAAATGAACGATTAGGCGAACAGCATCTGGCTTCTAGCAAATAAACTTTAGCCCTGATTATTCTAGTCTTAAAATGGTGATGTCAGGGGTTTTGCTTTTAGGTTTGTTTTTGTTTTTTCCCCAAAACACATAGATTCTTAGAGTTAAGGGGTACCTTCAGTGGTCCAGAGCAACATCTTTATTTTGCCCACAAGGAAACAAGGCCCAGAAAAAAGTCCTTTTCCTCAGGTCCCAGGGCGAGAGGTGGAGGGAAGGAGCAACCTTCCTTCAGTGAGACGCAGAGAAACCGGGGTAACCTTTCCCTGACCGCACAGGCTCCCGGGGAGGAAGCAGGTCTCTAGAGAGGTGTGAGAATGGCAGGAAGTGGGCACGCATTCCCGGAGAGCGGAGGACAGTTGTTTGGAAAAATGGTCCCAAATCCAACAGCATCGCGCTGGGCCACCTTCCTCGCAAAGCACTGTTGATTTTCATCATGGCGGTGCAAGAATGCCTGACCCTGAGCAAGGGAAAGAATAATGGCGATTCGCCTGTGCGCCCTGCAGGGCTGCCTTTGAATAACGTTTGCAATCGACATCTCACCTCATTGTATCCTCCTGTCAAATTCCCCTGGTAGGTGTTGCTATCCTTATTTTTAAAGATTTTCAGAGAAGGTAATGACAAGCTCGTGAGTCACTCATGAGGACCCAGTGTTTCCGGTGACCCACCGCTGTTCCCCGGGGGTCACCCACCCCCACATCCATGAGACGACAACTCTAATAGTGGGATTTAACACAGACTTCAGGTTCTCACAAGCCACACGATAATCCTCCTGTGATGGCCCTGCAACTCATGTCTTAGTCTCACCCCCGCTGAGGGACCTTCTCTGACTGGCCTGTCCACTGAGCCCTCCCCGCTCCTCTGGACTCCTCCAGGGCCCGCTGTCCACCCTGATGGACACCTACCAATCACAGCCTGGCTTCAGGAAAGAAAAGCTCAACATCTCATCGTTCAAATTCCAGCACGGCTAGCAGTCCCCATGCACCTACCGGGCGCCCGGCTCCATGTTGGGTTACTTCCACGCTCAGCCTCATTGGATTCTCACAACCACCCAAGGGTGTAGGGTTTGTGGTCCCCATTTTGCCAAGGGAAGAACAGAGGCTTCAGGGGCTGAAATAAGTTTCTGTATTTGTTCCCTCTTGTGGAAACTACAAACTACCACAAACTCAGTAGCTTACACAACACAAATTTATTATCTTACAGTTCTTTCTTTTTTTTTTTTTTTTGCATTTACTCATTTTTGAGAAAGAGGGAGAGAGAGACAGAGTACAAGCAGGGGAGGGGCAGAGGGAGAGGGAGACACAGACTCCGAAGCAGGCTCCAGGCTCCGAGCTGTCAGCACCCAGCCCGACGCGGGGCTCTAACCTACAAACCGCGAGATCATGACCTGAGACAAAGTCAGACATGAACTAACTGAGCCACCAAGGCGCCCCCATTATCTTGCAGTTCTGTAGATCAGAAGTCTGACATAGGTCTCATGGGGCTAACTTCAAGGTGTCAGGAGAGCTGTATTCCCTCTTGGGGGCTCTTGGGGGGAGAATCCCTTTCCTTGTCTTTTCCAACTGCTCAGGGCCTTCCCATTCCTTGGCTCATGGCCCCTTACTCCATTTCCAAAGCCAGCTGTGGCCACATTGTATCTCTCTGGCCTTTGCATTCTCTTCGCATCTCTCCCTCTCACCAGAGCCAGGAAAGGTTTTTCACTGTTAAGGACTCACATGATTAGATCAGGCCCATCAGGATAATCCAGGATAATCTCCTTGTCTCAAATTTCATAGCCTCAGTCATGTCTGCAAAGTCCCTTTTGCCACATAAGGTAATACACTCACAGGTTCCAGAGACTCGAGCGTGGACATCTTGGCCGGCCTTCCTCCTGCCAGCCACACTTGGCCTGAGACCACGTGGCAATCAAGTGCAGGAACCCCGGTCCCTCCCAGACCTAGCTCATTTCCATGGTTCATTTTCTCCCTGCTCTATTCCACTCCCCCCATGATACCAAGTCAGCAAAGTTTATTCGCGCAACGGAACAGTATCAGTTAATTAACCGATTAATTAACTAATCCGTCTATGAGTCGTCTGACCAAGCCGGGCTATGCAATAGATTCATAAACAGAGGAGATCAGTGAAAGGAACACAGACTTTGAACCTCAGAAGTATTGGATCTAGGCTCTGGTTTTACCATGAGGACATGATCTTGGGTAAATTAGTTAACGTTTCTCAACCTCCATTTCTTCCTCTGTAATCTACAAAGGAGAATATTAATCCCATAGGGTCGTCATGGGGATTCAATGGCACAGCATGTATGAAAGGCTTTGCCTAGTGCCTGGCACCCAGCAAATATGGAATAGGGAGGCAGTAGCTGTTGGGACGGAGGCTACTCGTCCCCACGATGCCCACGTGAGGAAGGCAGCACACGGAAGATGGGTCGCGCTGGACGTGATGAGCACTAGGTCAGAGCCAGTGAGGGGGAATTATAAAAGCGTGGTGGTCACGGAGAGTGGGAGCCTGGGCTCTCATCGGCTGGAGGGCGGAGGAGCCTGAGTCTCACTGGATTAGGAAAATAGGGCCATAGGGTCCCCTCCTCCACAAGGACCTGAGGCACGTCTCTGTTAAGTCCCAGATTTGAGGCTGTTGCTCTTTGGTAGAAGCGGATGGGCAGGTTGTGGCCTTGGTTTAGTCCCCGAGTCTCAGTTTCCTCATCCCTGAAATGGGGGCGATAATCTCCTCATTCACTTTCTCTGAGGGTGACGTCGGTGAGCAATATAAATCATCAGGGCAGCCCTGAAAGGTAGCTAGTATCATCCCATTGTGGGGATGAGCAAACTGAACCTCAGACAAAAAAAACACTTCCATTAGTTTGCACGGCCGGTGGGGTTAACAGTGGGGTTGTTGATTAAGAGGACTTCGGCAAACAGGACCCTGTGTGGCCGGGGGGGTGGGGGGTGGGGCGCAGATTCTATAAGCTACATTGTGTTTCCGATGTGATGGTGGTAACAGTGGGCTGGGCCCGATTGTCATCGTCGAGGTCCCTTCAACAGGCAGAGTGATCCTGAAATCTTCATCGCCCCTCCATTCCTCCAAAGGTTTCCCATTTCATTCTGTTTTAGTGTTTGTTTTTGAGAGAACGAGTGGGGGAGGGGCAGAGGGCCCCAGAGGGGCCAGAGGATCCCAAACAGGTTCTGGGCTGACAGCAGGGAACCCCACCGCGGGGCTCCGGCTCACGAACTGTGAGATCCTGACCTGAGCTGAAGCCAGACGCTCAACAGACTGAGCCGCCCAGGCGTCCTGCAAAGGCTTCCCATTACACTCAGGGAACATCAAAGCCACCCGCCCCCCAAAACCAGGCCCGCAGCACGTACAAGATCTGCTCAGCTGCCTCCCTGACCTCAACTGTCCAGCCTCTCTTCCTGGGATCCGCCCACACGCTCCCACCTCAGGGCCTTTGCCCTTGTTGCTCCCTCTGCCCCTTGCACTCTCGCCCATACATCTCCAGGGATCCCGTCCTCACCTCCTCGCGGTCTCTGCTCCAAGGCCACCTTCTTGGTGACGCCTTCCTTGACCACCCTTTCTAAAATGGCATCCCTTCACTTTTTATCTCCTTATTCTGTTTGATTTTCCATCGAAACAAGCACCCCCACCTGGCCAGTCAGAATGATGCATCTCTTTGTTAACGGTCTGTCTCTGTCCCCTAGAATATGAGCATTCACTGCCGTAGCCTCATCGCTGAAACAGACCAGGGCACGTAGTAGGTGCCCTGTGCGTATTTGTTGCACGAGGGACTGAAGTCTTGGGCTCCCCTGGCATGCCAGGCGGAGGCCCGAGAGGCCAGAAAGCCACAAGCTGAGCAAAGTGGGGAGGGGCGTGGAGGGGGAGGCAGAACCGTTCTGAAGGAGGAACTCCAAGGCTGCTGACAGCTGCCCATGGGTGCCCCTGTCAGGGCGCAGCTGGGTGCAGACACTCATCTTCCCCCTTCTCCTCCCCCAAGTGCAGAGCGGCCCGGAACCACCGGGAGCGGAGCCCTGCCCCACAGCAGGCAAGAGAACTGAAAGCCAAGCCCGGAACCTTCAGAGGTGGAGCAAACCCCAGAGTCTCTAGTTTTGCCGGCCCCGCTTGCTTTATTTAGGACCAAAAGATGAAACACAGGAGGGGGCTGGGAGTTCATCCCAAGGAAAGGAGACTGGGGCCTAACAGAGTATTGATGATAACAAGAACAGTAGGTGCATCCATAAGGGTCCCAGCAGAAACCAGCATCCGCCCCAGATAGTGCCGGTGAAGAGCGTCTATCAAAGGGATGGCTTAGAGATGGGGGCCGGCTGGTCACGGCTCCCAGCCGTGGCACCCCCGGAGCAGCAGGGGGGCGGAGACGCTGAAAGAGGATGATGGGAGGACTTCGCGGAGGAGCATGGCCAAAGGAGCGAGCCTCTCCCCTGCCGTCTGGTCTCCTGCCAGGACCCTCCATGGCTGAGCTCAAGCAGAAGACAGGACAAGGGAGCAGGCGACGCAGTCTTCAGGGTCAGCCTCCGGGGCACAGAGCAGGGCAGGAATGCACCAGCAGAGGAGGAGCACCAGCAGAGGTGACTGATTAATAACCACCGCCTGGCGGAGAGCGGGACACAGATAAGACCCTCAGTCCATATCGGTTGCATGTTGCCAGGCATCCCCAGCCCAACTCCCAGCGTCCTCCGTGCTCAGCACTAACACCAAAGGCGCTAAAAAACCTTCACACACACACGCACTCGTATTCATTCTCACACACCAGACACACACACACCTCCGCAAACAGACCCACAAACTGGCACGCGTCTCAGAGTGAGCTCATAACCGCCTTGCGCTGTGTTCTCAAAACACCCCACGAGTAATCTCCCGAGACTGAACAACCTGCGGGCAGGAGCTGTGTCTTACAGGTATTGGCTCATGTTAACACAGTCTTAGCAGGTGCAATGCGATAACGAGCACACCGTGAGAGGTACCCCCTACTGAGCCCCTACTACAATGGGGCGCATGTCTTAAGTCCTTCACAGTCATGGCGTCACTTACTCCCCGTGAGGTCAGTGTGGAGGGTCCCCATTTTTCGGATATGAAAACAGAGGCTCCCAAAGGTTATCAGCTTTCCCCAAATGACTCAAATAGCGAGGGGCAGGGCCTAATGCGAATATCCATGCCTCCAACCGCCACGTTCGCATGTCTGAGCCCAGCACCGGGCCTGCCGGGTGGACAGGTGAGCCAACGGTGGCCAAAGGGAACCTTCCCTGCAGCCTCCGTGGGGGCGGGAGGTTATGAGCCTGGCTCTGAACTTCATCTGTCTCCAATCCAAAATCACTAGGTGGGAAATGGAATTGCTCTGGTGGGTCTGAGATGAGCCTGTGGGGGAGGTTAAGGAATGGAGGTCTCCTGATGTCCCGGGTCACTGTGACTCCTCACTCCCTGTGTGTTGATCATCGAGGACCCCATCAATGCCCGCCCGGGTCTGCACTAGCTAATTAGCTGGAAGTTTCACTTCTGTGCCTCAGTTTGGAGGGATGCTGGCAGCAGGGGCAAAGTGCTGGATTTGTGGAAACTGACCTACTCCGAATTCAGAAACTGAACCCAGAAAGAAGAGTGCATTGATGGTGCAACTTTTGTTTGCCTACCATTTGACTTCTAGCAGGAAGTATTTTTAAAGGGTATTTTTCTCCCTTACTGGCCAGTTCCTCATTGAGAAATTCTCTTTTGTGACACTTGGACATCTTAGCTCCCAAAGTGATGATGGGACTTTTTTGTTGTTTTGTTTTTGAATTTCCACTTCTAGGTTTGGATTCACTTCTTCATTCATCTGGAAGAGCAGAAAGGATTTCCAAACGCTCACTGAATGTCTCCTCTGAGAGCCAAAGACTGGCCTTGTCCCCAGACCCTGACTGTCAGCTCCTGGAACCATGTGGCACAAGATGGGATGTCTCCATCTCCTCTTCCTCTCCCGACCCCCACTCACGCGCCCTGCACAGTTTATCAGTGCCCTCCATGTCCCACCATACGTTATGAAGCAACGTGATAAAATCTCCTGTTAGGTTTGGTAAGAAATAGAATGTAACCCAATGGTGAAACCATAATGGGCTTCGGAGCTGAAGGGGAACATGATGATGCTAGAAACTTCCTTACTCCCTGCCCTTCTTGGAAACCAAGAAAACAGAAACTGTCACCCTTTGTGGTAGCCCCATCGGCAGGGTTCCTCTGATCCCTTACGTGGCGCGTTCGCCCACCAGCAATCTGCCCGGCCCCCCTGGGCTTCTGTCCTTTTGATGACGACGGTCTGTGAGCTCCTGCCTACCCTGTAAGCCTCGCCTGATTCTCCTTTACTCACACTCTGTGTCAGACAGCACCAGGCTCCTGACACACCTTCTGTGGGCTGTTCTGCTTTTGTTCATGGTATTTTCTCTGCCTGGGACACCCTTCCCCCTCAGATTTTATCCAGCAAGCCCCTACTTATGCTGGAAGACTCAGCTCAGACTCACCCTGAGCATCATTTCCCGAGCCCCGTGCTGCACGGCACTTCCGTGGAGCCCCAGGCTTCCCTCCACCCTGACATTCACCACCTTGTGTTGAAAACATCTTCCCTCTAGTCCGTCTCTCACCTCTGAGTTCTGGGAAGACAGAGAAACCATGTCTGGCTTCATCCTGATTCCCAGAGCCCAGCACAGGGTCTGGCATATAGTGGATGCTCAGAGGAGCACTTTGTAGAATCTGGCTCAAAACCCTTGGCTTGACCTCATCCTCTAAATGGGCATGTGAATTGGCCTAAACTGGGCCCAGAGAAACAGGAACCTAGAGATAAGTACAAAGTGACCAAATCCCCCCGCCCACCATGTGTGGGGTGTGAAACAGAGAGCAAGCAGCCCAGAGCAGGGGCCCCAAGAAGCTGTTGGTAGTGAAAGTCCCAAGGGTGAGATGAATCCAGCAGGGAAGCAGGTGGCCTATGTGGAAGGGGTTTCATGGATGGTTCCAGAACCACCCATCCCACCAGAAACTCCAGCAGTGGAACAACTTTCCTTCAGCTGAAACCTCTTGCCCTGGTTACAAAGGAAAATCCTAGCGCAAGCACATCTAAGCTGTCTTTACTTCTACAGCTTTCTTTATAACCATAAAGGTTCTGCCCTGACAGAACCTGGGTCCGTCATCTAAGGAGATGGGTATCACTTGCGAATGAGGAAACTTAGGTAGAGAAAAATTAAGTTGCCCAAGATCACACATCTCAGAAATGGTAGAACTAGAATCCAAACCCAACTCTGCTTGGCCCCATGGCCCTTTCTTTCACCTGAAGAGTTAAATTGTCTACTTGAATAAGAGAAAATTCTCCAAACAAGAACCAGGACACCTGTCATGTGACTTTGGCCTGGTCATAATCACTCTGGCTCTTGATTTCCTCATCATTTCCCTGTGAGTGTGCACGTGGCTCAAGACACATTTAACATCACTTCCTCTACGGAGCCTCTCCCAACCACTCCATGTCATGGCCAAGGACAGCTAACCAATCCTTCCTTTGTGCTCCCATCAGCCTCTCTGTCCCAGCACCTATGTATCAATTAGCTATCACTGTGTAACAAACCATTCCCAAACTCAATGGTTTCACACCAGTGGTCAGAAAACAGGTTCTCGATGGGCCAGATAACAAATATTTTAGGCCTTGTAGATTACATGGTCTCTGTCACAACTACTCAGCCCCTGCCTTTATAGCTCAAAGAAACTATAAACGATACATAAATAAATGGGCATAACTGTATTCTAATAAAACTTTACTTATAAAAATGGGTGGCATGCTGGCCCACAGGCCATAGTTTACTAATCTCTGCTTTGAACAATAAGCATTTATCGTTGCCCATGAGTCTATGAGTTGGCCAAAGCAATCTACCTACTCATCCGGGCCACACTCAGCTGATATTGCCTGAGCTCATTCATACATCTGTGGTCAGCTATACAGACAGCGGGGGCCGGATGGTTTAAAATGTTCATTTGCGGGGCGCCTGGGTGGCGCAGTCGGTTAAGCGTCCGACTTCAGCCAGGTCACGATCTCGCGGTCCGTGAGTTCGAGCCCCGCGTCAGGCTCTGGGCTGATGGCTCGGAGCCTGGAGCCTGTTTCCGATTCTGTGTCTTCCTCTCTCTCTGCCCCTCCCCCGTTCATGCTCTGTCTCTCTCTATCCCAAAAATAAATAAAAAACGTTGAAAAAAAAATTTTTTTTAAAAATGTTCATTTGCACACCTGGCAGTTGGCCTGCTATCAGTGAAGGTGACAGAGACGACGGGACCATGAGTCTCCTGTCATCAAGGCCTGGGTTTATTCTCTGCGAAATCCCTTAGAGATGATGGAAGAGTACAAGGTCAGTTGAGGCCCAGGCTCGAAGCTGGCACACCATTACTTGTAGCACATTTTATTGACAAAGCAGCTCACAAGGCCAGCCCAGGTCCAAGGGGTAGGAACGTAGCTTCTGTCTCTTACCAGGAGGAACTAGGAACTCACATCACAAAGAGCACGAATGTAGCACGAGCCAAGGAACTGTGACCATGGCCAGTCATTCCACCACAGTCAGGTGCCCTTGTGTGTAGGTGTTATAGGCGTGCTTGTGCTACACGTATGCCTGCCTCTCTTTAGACCAGAAGCCCCTTAGAGATGGGTTTCCAGATCTTCTTCACCTTTGTGTCTCCACTGCCTACCACGGGGCCTGGAACAAATCTATTTCGCCTTCAAGAGCCCTCAGAGCCATCCATCTCTGTCGCCACCACCTCCACCCTGGTTCAAAGGATTGTCAGGTCTCACCTGGCCCCCTGCCACTGCCTCCTGGGTGTTGAGGGAGTGGTTAACATTTACGAGGCATTGGGAAGGAGTCTGCATCCGCTGGAGCAAGAAAACAAGGCAAGTGCTGAAGAACACTGAGCACTTGGGAGGGAGAGTTGGAGGCTTCTACTCACATAGAGGAACAGGGCCGAAAGGGAAGTTTCGGACGCTGGTGCTCTGGTCATGACTCCGCTCAGTGTTGGTGCTGCTGTGGCTCCTATCAAGACACCTGGGGTCAACAATGGCAGGGAAGTCCAAGAACTTACACAGAGAACCCACATGGCCAGCCAGGAGCAACGTGGGTTTAGTCTTGGAATCAACACTCAGCCCAGCTGCTTTACTTAACAAATAACTTCACCTCTCCATGCCATCATCTGCAAAATGGAAATAAAAATAAATAATTCCCTCTCATCGTAAACAGAAAACCTGGAATGAAAGAGCCTATGTTAAAGGATGCCGTAATAAGAACTGCCACTCATGTTGTGCCAGGAGCAGTTTTTTACACGCTGTAGTTCATCTAATCCCCACAACGTCCCAGTAAGGGCCCTGCTATTATCCCCAGTTTACCGATGAGAATGCGGAGGCCCAGAAATGTTTAATAACTTGCCCAAGGTTGAACAGCTAGTAGGACGTGGGTCTGGGATCTGAGTTCACATTCTTTTGTTCCAGAGCCTACGCTCAACAAACTCCAGGTGACATTATTATCACACCTGTCAGCGCCCCCCCCCCCCCCAAGGTCAGGTATGCCTTCCTCTTCCCTTCCTGTCTACATGTTCCTGGCCAAATGACAAAACAGAGGCCTGTGTCCTGTGCTTACCTCTGCCACTTACTCCGCCCCCCCACCAACCCCGGCCTTGAGCCAGCAAGGTCACCTTTCTGAAACTCAGTGTTACCCTTTCCATAAAATGGGTCTAATAATTCATGCCACCCCCACAGATCACCACAAGGAATAAGACCAAATGACCCAGCAATGCCTAAATTGGAAGGGCTATGGGATTAGCCCAGCTGAGAGAATGCGGACACTAAAAGACCCAGTGCTCAATGAGGGGCCAGCTCCCGCAGAGCAGGACGCCCCTACCCAGAGGCCACCTTGTTTATGCAATGATCGGCTCATGCTGAAACTCAGGAGGCTGCCATCTGCCCTCAGAGCAGGCCCAGACGCCACTTTCCTCTTTGCTTCACTGACTCCAGGTTCGTTTTTCCTTTAAAAAAAAAAAAAAAAAAAAAAAAGTTTGGCAAGGGATGTTGTCCCAAAAATTTTAAGTGGTTTGGTTTTCGTTCTTTTTCCTTTGTTTTTTTTTTTTTGATTGCATGCAACTTCAAACAGTGGCGTCATTTACAGGCTCCAGGCGGCCTCCTGCCAGGGGGTCCCATGCTGAGCTCTGCTGTCTAAATCACTGGCCGCTGCCACGCTGACCCTCAGACTGCAGCTCTCCTCTGAGGGCGGGTCACGTGGCACCTGAGGGCTCAGTAGCCTTGGAGTGACAGTGTGGGCTAGCTAGAACTCTGATTTTCTATTTTAAACTCATCCACTGTTATTAGATGGTACATTTTTCTCTTCCTTCCCAATGTGTCCCCAAGATTCTCAGTGTTAAGCTCCATGAGCCTAACCCTCCCACTCTTGATTCCTTATTCTGGGAGATGTCATAAATAAGCCTGGCCAAAGTCTGCTGTCCTTAGACATGTAGTAACAAGGCTTTTCTACCCTCCCGGATTCTTGGAATTAGGGCACTTCATGTTAAGACAATATTTTAGGGAGGAGATACCTTAAACCCTAGAAGTCGTTTACACTAGAGTATTAACTGGTCTTTTCAACAGATCTGAAAGCAGTTGCTAGATGGAGAAGGTGAAAAGGATGAGACTTCTAGGAGTTACGAGTGGGATGAAATACCACAGAGGGCGAGAAAAGAGTGGGGAGGGGATGGCCACACACTGAAAATGAACTTCCCCTCTGACATGAATTTGCCTTGTGCTGGGACCATGCCAAAGCTTTACTCCAAAAGGTTATCATCAAAGAGACCACCTTATTATTTGAGCTTTATCTTTATTTACTTTACCTAACAAATTTTATATAGCACATCTGTGTGCTAGGGGCTATCTCTTTACAAGTGTAATCTAATTGAAGCCTCACAGCAATCATATTGTATACATATTATTACCATCCCCATATTACAGATGAGGAAACTGAGGTACAGAAAAGTTAAGTAATATACAGGGTGTCACACAGCCCCTAACGGGCAAAGCTGGAATTCGAATCCAGGCAGTTTGACCCCAAAGTCCACGCTAATAACCTCTGAGCTGTAAAAGCAAATGAACACAAAGCCATTGGTGTAATTTTATTTTATTTTGGGGGGCAAGTAAATGAGTAAACTCTTGTGATGAGTAAGTCATTTCCACATTCAAGTTGAAAGGCATTCTCAAGACTGTCAGAACCAGTAATCAGAGAGTGGCTTATGAAATTGATGATGACATTGATTAATTCACCTTTTTGACTCATTCATCAGGTATCACCAAGCATCCTCTACGCCTTCGGCTGGACACTGAGTGGACAATCATTAGTTAGACAGTCATGGCCCTGCCTGCTCAGAGCTTACCACCTGGACAGCATGCAGGCCTCAGCTCGTAATTGCAATATAGATGGCAGGTGACAGGTGGCAGGTGTGGGCCATCCCAGAGAGTCCTGGGATGCAGAGGGGAAGGTTTAGAGGATTGACATCTATGCTGAGCCCTCAGAAACAAGCAGGAGTCAGCCAGATGACAAGGCAGGGGCCGACGGAACCAAGCAGTGGAAAAAGCACATACAAAGTCCCAGTGTTGATAGAAAGCAGGATGGTTGGGAAAACAGAAAGTTGAGTGAGGCTGGTGGGGGCAGAGAGAGTGCGAAGGAGAGGCTGGGGGCTGAAGACGGACAGACATCAGGGCCAAATGTCACAGAGCCACGTGGACCTCAATGTAGAGTTGAGGCTGACCCTGATATCAAAAGGGAGCGGCTTAAGGAGTTTTTAGGGCAGGGAGGGCCAGGTAGAGATTTGAGCAGGAGAGGATTTGTAGGCAGTGGTGGCTTCCAATGACTATGGGGGGCAAAAGACACACCCCTCCCCTAAAATGGGCCTCTGGATCTGTGAGTTGATTACAGAAGACTAAGCCTGATCACCACAAGTTATCATATGCTTTCACTCATGTGAAAGTTGAGAGACTTAACAGAAGACCATCGGGGAAGGGAAGGAAAAGTAAGTTACAAACAGAGAGGGAGGCAAACCCTAAGAGACTCTTAAATACAGAGAGCAAACTGAAGGTTGAAGGCGGTGGGGGTTGGGGGGGGCGGGGAAAATGGGTGATGGGCACTGGGGAGGGCACTTGGGAGGAGCACTGGGTGTTGTATGTAAGCGATGAATCACGGGAATCTACTCCCAAAGCCAAGACTACACTGTATATACTGTATGTTAGCTAACTTGACAATAAATGATTTAAAAAAATAAATACATACACACAAAAAAATACAACAGTTTACCTGAGACATCCTGCTTCTCCTTGAAACAATACAGACTTGGCAGAGAAAACACGCCCATAAAAGAAAGAATGTGCAGTTATGAGAGAAGCCAAACTAAAGAGTCTCTATGATTACAGACTAAAAGATATGGGTAAACTTTCATTTCCCCAAGCCCCATCAGGACAGGACAAAAATGAAGACAAATGGGGACGTGTTACAGAAACTAAGTGATGCTAGTGGCTTGCCCCACCCCCACCAGGGTGTCCTGAAACCTTGGTCCCTCCTCTCAGATTCAGGGAGGCCCTGGCATGTCTCCTGTGCACAAGACAGTTCTCTCCTTAATTCGGGGATGTCTGTTCACCCACCCACTCACCTTGTGCTTCTAGTAATGTCCCTGGTGGCCTCCACCAGTCTCAAAGGCCACTCACTCTCCTGCCAGTATTTCCCATGCTCCTGCTTCCTGTCCACGGACCCAGTCTGCTTCCTAGCACCCCCTCTCTTCCACACTCCCAGGCACAAAGCCTCTGATGCAGCCACAAAGCCACGCAAACATGTCGCCTTAGATCCTTGGAAACCTGTAGGCACAGCCCCTCTATTTCCTCGACGAGCTTATTTTGAGTGCTTGCCAAATGCTGGGCACTGGAGACACAGGGATGAATAAAACCCATTCCTGCCCTTGAAGAGAGCCCAGCCTCATAGAGGAGGGGAGAGCTCTTATGTTGGGCTCAACCTTTTGAAGACTTTTTTAAAGCCTGACACTCAGGCACTGGCACAAGTAGAATGTGCCCAGGTGATGGTCAGGGGAAAGCATTCCAGGAAGAGGACGCACACAGGGTCCGGTCTCAGCCTTCTCTGCCATGAGGGCAACTCTCCACCATTAGTGCAAAAGAGAGCCCGGCACTCCACTCCACCTTGAGTTGAGAGAGAGGAGCAGTAACGGTAAGAATAATAGTATTCTATTGCTATGTTCTAGAGCAGCTCTGTTCAATAGAATTTTCTGTGATGGAAACATTCTCTATCTGTGTTGCCCAATATACCAGCCACTAGCCGCATGTGGCTGGTGTGCACTTGAAATGCGGCTAGTGCAATTGATTTTTGCTTTAAAAGTGAATTTTTAATTTTAGATCTTTTTTTTAATTTTAGTTCATTTAAATAGCCACATGTGACTAGTGGCCGCTGTATTAGCATGGTACAAGATATTGTGCTAAGTCCTTTATGGGTAAGAAATCAATTCTTTTTTTTTTTTTTTTTTTTAACGTTTATTTATTTTTTGGGGACAGAGAGAGACAGAGCATGAACGGGGGAGGGGCAGAGAGAGAGGGAGACACAGAATCGGAAACAGGCTCCAGGCTCCGAGCCATCAGCCCAGAGCCCGACGCGGGGCTCGAATTCACGGACCGCGAGATCGTGACCTGGCTGAAGTCGGACGCTTAACCGACTGCACCACCCAGGCGCCCCAAGAAATCAATTCTAACAACGAACAATGAGATAAGCATGATTATCACCTCCATTTTACAGTTATAGAAACTGAGGCCCAGAGAGGTTAGAGAATTTGTCCATGTTACTCAGTAAGTGTGGAGCCAAGATTCAGATCCCAGAGACTAAGCCTAAAAAGAAGAGAGAGTCCTTCAGGGAGCCTGGGTGGCTTAGTCAGTGAAGCGTCCGACTCTTGATTTTGGTTCAGGTCATGATCTCCCAGTTTGTGGGATGGAGCTTCCCATAGGACTCCCTGCTGACGGCAAGGAGCCTGCTTGGGATTCTCTGCCTCCCTCTCTCTGCCCCTCCTCCGCTTGCAGACTTTTGTGCTCTCTCACTTTCTCTCAAAATAAATAAATAAGCTTTAAAAAAAAGAAGAAAAAATAGTTCCTTCATTGTACCTTCATTCATTGATTCATTCATTCATTCATTCCAGAGACACATAGTTGTGCCCATTGTGAGTCATGTCCTGGGCAATGTGGTAGGGATATAGACACAAATGAATTCGACCCTTGGCCAGAGGGAGCAGACAATCTAAAGAGGGAAGACAGACAAACTAAAGGAAACGTCCACACCAAGAGACAACTGCCATGTTCAAGGTCAGGTCACAGTGCTAGGCAGTCTTCAGCTGGGACCATTAACCCAGCATGGGGATGTTGGGGAGTGGGGAGCTCTTGAAGATGAGCAAGCCTTCTGTATTCGCAAACAGAAGCCTCGGCCAGGTCTCCCCACTCCTTTCCCGGTGCCCCCTCCCAGGATGAGGACTGCCTGAGAAGAAAGAGGTGGACAGACCTAGGGAGAGATAAGGTCACCCCTCTCTCGTGAAGCTCATGGGACTTCAGCAAATCAAAACCTCCTGTGACATGCCTTCAGCTGTCCAAATTGCCCATTGGTAAATCATTCAGACTGTGGCCTCCAGAACTTTCCAAGATTTGCAGCTTCCAGGGCCTAACCCAGTGCTCAATTAATAATAGGCCTGCAACACGGGGCGCCTGGGTGGCGCAGTCGGTTAAGCGTCCGACTGCAGCCAGGTCACGATCTCGCGGTCCGTGAGTTCGAGCCCCGCGTCGGGCTCTGGGCTGATGGCTCGGAGCCTGGAGCCTGTTTCCGATTCTGTGTCTCCCTCTCTCTCTGCCCCTCCCCCGTTCATGCTCTGTCTCTCTCTGTCCCAAAAATAAATAAAAACGTTGAAAAAAAATAAAATTAAAAAAAAAAAATAATAGGCCTGCAACAAAGGCATGGAGCTTTAGCTTCAGCGAGACCCCGTTCAAGTCCCAGCTCCACCATGCGGTGGCCTGGTGGCCTTAGGCAAACCTTTTTTTTAAGCTCTCTGAGCCTCAGACTCCTCATTTGAAAAACTGGGATAATAACATTTATTTTCCAGGTTTGTTATAAGGATTAAATGTGGATGAAACCCCTGATAATTTGTAGGCTTTTAACAGATAACTACTGTTATTATTAAAACTACCACTGATTAAAGGCGACTGGGTGGCTCAGTCAGTTAAGTGTCCGACTTTGGCTCAGGTCATGATCTCCCGGTTCGTTAGTTTGAGCCCCGCGTTGGGCTCTGTGCTGACGGCTCGAAGCCTGGAGCCTGCTTCGGATTCTGTGTCTCCCTCTCTCTCTGCCCCTCCCCTGCTCGCTCTCTCTCTCTCTCTCTCTCTCTCTCTCTCTCTCTCACTCAAAACTAACTAAACATTAAACAAAATTTTAAATTACCATCAATTAAAGGTAAAAGCAGACCATGTCTCCTTGCTCCCTGGTCCTTCCCACCAGGACACTGAGGCAAAGGGGGAAAAAACCCAGAGTGTGGAAATTGGCTGAGTGTGTGGAGACCCAGAGTTCCTTCTGAGCTCGATCACTCACTTGTGTAAAATTGGATGGGGTAAATCCTCACTCTGGGTCTCAGTTTCCTCATCTGTAGAATAAGAATACTGGCCTACACCTGGCGATCTTACGAGCAAATGCCTACTAGAACAGGGCAGGGACAAAACAAAAATGAACTAAGGGAACCTGATGTAGGAGCATTCACCATCCAGTTGCTGCTGCCACTTGCCAAATGGAAATGCTGGCCTACCGTTCCGAGATATTCTGATTTTCATCAGAAGGCGGACATCTGGATTTTTTGTGAAAAACCTTGAATTATAAAAAATAGTAACTCTTTGCCCCTTTTAATCCTATCAAACACTATAAAGTTAACTAAAGCAGGTCTTCAAGCCAAGGCTAATGCAGCGGCTGCCATCTTGGTATCTGTAGGCCAGATAACCTCTGAGGGCCTCTCAGTCCTGAGGGGCTGTGATTCTACCCCCACCCCCAATTCTGCTGCCCCCTTTGCCTGTTTCTGAGAAAACACATCTTTCAGGTCCCCTTTTCAGTTCCTTCCTCCACATGCGTCACAAACCTACGAGGTGTCGGAGGGTGCCCCGCTGAGGGCCAGGACTCCTAGAACCCTACAGAAATGCGTCCTGGCAAGTTCTTGCATTTCCAGCAGCCTCTGCACCTCTCAGTTCCTGGTTCCAGTTTGTGATGATTGATTTCCTACGCTGACCTCACTCCTCACTTCACCAAATGGAAAGGGTTGATGAAATAATGGTCTCAGCCCCAGGAGAGCAGGTGTCAAAACCAAGGCTGAGCCAACAACCAGGGTGAATTAAGAGCCATCAACCTGCCAGGCACTGTGGAAAGCATGTTAGTAGGTGTTCACTTAATCTTTGTGGCGAACCTAGAAGGCACATGCTGTTACCATCATTTCACAGGTGAGAACAGAGGTTCCCAGAGAATAAGTAACCCGCTCAAGGTCAACCAGCTAGTAAGCGGCACTGCTGAGACCCAGGGGGTCTAGCGGCAGACCCCCATGCTTGCAAGCGATGTTCCCTCTGATGCTGAACTGCATCATCAGCCCCCTCCTAACCCTTCACAGGCTCCCCAGCCCAATCAGGAGGAAGTCCATCCTCCGCGGCTGGGTCTGTCTGATCCAGTCCCGTCCTGCTGGCCGGCATCCTGCCTCCCTCCCTCCCTTCGCGGAATCACGTGGGTCTCTGTGCCGTTGTACGTTCCGACCTTCCTGCCTAAGATGCTCTTCCCTCTGGTCCCTAATTGGCGAGTACGACGACTGACCCTTCAAAGCGTCTTCTCTGTGAGGTCATCCTGGGCTTCCTGCATCTGCATGGTATATATATTTCATCACTGTAGGGCTCCCACTGGACAAGCGTCACTGTATATTTGTCTCCTCCAGAAGACTAGAAGCTCCTTGAGGGCAGGGCTAGGGCTTACTCATCTAGACCTGACAACATAGCAGGCTCTGTACACACTGCCCAGGATGACCTGCTCTGAACCCCTCCCCTTGTCCTGCCTGCACTGCTTTCCTATTGGGTTTAGCCTGGCCCCAGACACCACAGCTGGAGGACACTGCCATTGCATCTGCCGGTGGTGTTACCCTGTCTCAGTTTACTAGGACTGTCACAACAAGGGACTACAGACCAGGTGGCTTAAACAACAGAAATGTATTTTCTCACAGTTCAAGAGGCTAGGAGTCCAAGGCCAAGGTCTTGGCAGGTGGATTTCCTCTGAGGCCTTCGTCCTTGGCTTTAGATGGGCATCTTCTCCTGGTGTCTCCACATGGCTTTCCTTCTGTGTATGTCTGTGTCCTAGACTCTTCTTCATATAAGGACGCTAGTCGGGTTGGATTAGAACCCATCCCAAATACCTCATTTCACCTTAATGACCTCTTCAAAGGATCTGTCTCCAAATACAGTCCCATTCTGAAGTTAAGACTTCAACATCTGGATGAAGGTTGGGGAGACACAGTTCAGGCCATAACAGACCCCATTTTCCCTCCTTCCTCCTGCTGCCCGAGGAAGGATCATTAAACATCAGTCTAGGAGAGCCCTTCATGGGCTTCCAGCCCAACCTTTGCATTTCACAAATGGGGAAACTGAGTCCCATAGAGGGAAAATAGCTCGCCACCAAAATCACCCAATATATTACTTCGAAGCTTCTGACCACTGACACAGGGGTCTTCCTGTGATCCCCACATCCATTTATAAACACCATTTTTGCTATTTTGGGAACCCCTCTCACCTACCACGGCAGAGCAGAAAGTAGGCTCATGGAGTCAAGAGAGACTTCCTGCCAGTCACACTCCTCCAGCGCCCTGCTCGGTGAAGATCGGGCCAATGTCCACACCTCACCTGAAGCCCAGGCCTCTAAAGTTGTTCCCAGCCACCTGCAAGGGGTCCACAGCTGCCCTGATCACCCAGGCTTGGCCTCAGAGCTCCCAGAAAGGGAGTCTGATCGAAATAGCAAGTATTTGATTTTCTCCTTCCAGTTTAGAGTGTCCATTTAAAAGGTCCTCTTGCCACCCCACATGCTCTGTCTCAACAGCAAAGGCTCCCCAGGACCTGAGAGCCACCTCCACTGTCCTGGGGACCTGAGGAACAGCCCCTGAATCCCCCTGTCCTACGGTCACTTGAAGCCTGCACAGCCCAGTAAAATCACAGCTCACGTCTGTGTAGCCTGGTCCTGTCCAGAGCTACCCTCAGTGCTTCTACACTGACAGAACTCAAAGCCCTTTCATGGCCCCCCGTGCCTGCAAAAGAACATTCGTCCTTCTCAAATTGCTTGGGTTCAAATCCTTTCGGTAGCACTTTCTAGCTATGCAATCTTAGAATAAGTTAAGCAGCCTCTCTGTGGGGCATAACAGTCAGACTTTCCTTACAGAACTATGTATATTAAACTAGTTCAGGGTCCCTGGGTGGCTCAGTCAGTTAAGCATCCAACTTCGGCTCAGGTCACGATCTCGTGGTCTGTGAGTTTGAGCCCCGCGTTGGGCTCTCTGTGTTATCGCAGGGGGCGCTCTGGATCCTCTATCGCCCCCCTCTCTCTCTGATGACTCTTTCTCTCTCTCTCAAAAATAAGCATTTAAAAGACTTAGCTCACCAGTGCACAGCACACGGAGTAGTGCCTAGGATATATTCAGCCCAATGTAAGTATTTATGAAATACATATATCCATGCCCCCCACTCCACTCAACACACCCAATACAGCCACAACCAGCTTCTTAAGCACCTACAACGTACAAGGCACAGTTCCTGGCAGGTGAGGGCTTATGGATGCAGGTGTACTTGATAAGGGCCCTGAAGGGTAGGGAGAAATTCCTGGGGGGGGGGGGGTGTGGGGTGGGGGGAGAGGGGCGGCTAGAGTAAGCCAAGTAAAGGGAAGGTTGTGAGCAGAGTCAGGGTAGCTTAAGAGTCTGTGGTGTTCAGCAAACACTGGGTGTGGCTAAAGCTCTGAACAGAAGGTGAGGTTGTGGGACCTGAGGCTGAACGGACAAGAGACCAAATTTTAGAGGAGTGGGGGTGCTGGGGCGACGGGCCTTCGGGATGTGGAGCCCTTAGCCCAGGAAGGTACCACGCGTGTGCCCCTCGCCGGGCCTTGCGTCTCCTGGTCCCATCCCCGCTCACCGTGCCACATTTCAACTCTGTCCCAGCTGAGCACTAGGCCCGGGACACAAAACCGCATAGGGTGCATGTAGTGTCTGCTCTAGAGAGGAGCACAGAGTCAAGAGGGAGAGAGGGCAGCTAATTAGCCAATTCGAGTATGGCGGAAAGGAAAAATGAGACCATAAGTGGGGAGCAGCTCCAGCTGCATGCGGGAGGTCAGGGAGGACTTTCCAGAAGACAGGACACGTGAGCTGTGTGGTGAAGGACACCTGAGCTTTTGCAATGGGGTAAGGTAAGGAATGTTCCAGTCAGTGAGAAGGCACCAGAGCGTGAACTGTAGCCTGGCACGGCCGGGGCAAAGGGCACATAGGGGCCAAGAAGCAAGGGCCAGGGCTTTGGGGGAGAAGTGACCAGAGCCAGCAGGGTCTTGGGGGACAGGCCAAGGAAATGTACCATCATCCAGGAATTCATGGGCTCCAGAAATGGACTTTGGGGAGGGGAAGGGCGTAAACAGAGCCACATTTTAGAGCAAACCCTGTCAGCTCCCCAGCATTAGAGCCTGAGACCAGAAAGTGGGTGCGGGTGGTTTGTTTGTGAGGTGATCCCAGGAAGCAGCAGTGACAGCGCGAGGAGAGTGAGTTGGGGTTGGGGGGTAAGACCCCCCCCCCTTATAAGAGGTGTGTTATTGAACTAGTTACCTCTGTGAACAGCAGAACTCAGTCCTGCTGGGGAGCCTCTGAGAAACCATTAATGACCTTCACATTGTCACCAACTTGCAGTCCCCACTGCTCGCAGATTGCCTCGGGAGGCATTAATTCTCTTTCCACCCATTGCTCTTCTAGGCACAGAGTCTGACTGACCTTCCACTGACTGTGGTTTTGAACAAGCCCTGCACGTTTGAAATAGGACAGTCCCAGCGTGCACAAACCGTCCTCACTGTTGCGCTGGAATCAGGTGGCCAAAGGGAGGCGTTTCTGGGACGCAGAAACATCTGCAGCTCTGCCCCCGGGTATAAGATGCAGCAGTGAGAATTACGCTCTGTTGAAAACAACAGGAAAACAAAAAATAATAGTAGCTTGATCAAGTTAGACATTTAATTCACCCTTGCATTGAAGAAGTCCAGAAATAGAGGCTTGTGGCTGGTACACTTCATGCAGGGTATTCTTCCGGTTGTGGAAGGCCATTGTCCAAATGGCCCAAGGTAGCTGTTAGAGCTCCAGCCACCAGAACCATGTCCCAGGAGGCAGAATAGAGCCAGGAAAGAGCAATGCACCGTCTCCATTTTAAGGAAACCTTCTAGCACCGCCACACAATACTTCACTTACATCTTCTCTGCCAGAACTTAGGCACATAGTCATTCCTAGCTGTAGAAGCCTGCCACATGTTGTCTTTGAAGCTCTACCTGGCCAGCAGATCATTGGCCACGTACCTAACTGAAAGTTGGCATTCTTCAGCTAAGACGGGAGAGAGAATGGACCTTAAAAGGCAGCTAGTAGCCCCTGCCACGAGGCTGTGAGAAAGGAACCAGGAGGTTAATTTGGAAGCAGTTGTCATAATCCAGGGAGCGATGAGAGGGGTCCAAGCAAAGGGAGTCAGTGGGCGGGGCAGAAGTGGGGGGTGGAGAGGACCTGTGTGTGTCAAATGTCTGGGTGTGGATTTGGCAGGACGTGGTGAGGGGTGTAGAAGGGAAAGCAAGGGCAGAAGTCAGGAATGAATCCCAGGCCCTGACTTGGATGACAAGATGAGTGAAGACGCCATCTATGCAGGAAGGAAATGTGGGAAGATAAACAGTTTGGGAAAGGGCCATGAGGTCCCCTGTGGACATGCTGAGTCCGTGATGCCGGAAGGACGTTTAGAGATGTCCAGTAAGTAGACAGTTGGGTGGCCAGGTGGTCAGGACAGAAGTCTTGGCACAAGATAGCAATTTCAGGCCATCAGCCATTAGAACAGAGGAGCCCTTGGGGTAATACATGGAGAAAAGGGAAAGGGGCTCAGACAGCATAGCAGGCCAATGTCAGAGTGTAAGGAGCACGGGAGGCTGGCCTTTGTGAACTGCATCAGAGGGCAGGGAGAGAGTCCAGGCTATTTATACCCCTGGCTGGCTGGGCCCCTCTGTCGCAGGCCCCTCTTATAGCTATAGTCTTTGGGTTCTGATAACCACTTGGCTTCCCCTTTAAACCTGGAGCAGCTAATGGCTCCCTGATATTATTGACACTAGAGTGTTCACCATTTCTGTTGCATTCTCCTTCCATACTTCCATATTCTTCCACATTCTTCCATACTTTTGTAAATAGTGCCTTCATTATACTCTCCTTAACTAGATAGATGATAGATAGATAGATAGATAGATAGATAGATAGATAGAATAAATGGATGGATGGATGGATGGATGGATGGATGGATGGATGAATGGATTGGGTGGATAGCAGATAGGTAGGTTACAAGTGAAGATGAATTCACAAGGGAAACTAGGAAGTGACAGCGGGGGAGGCAGGAGGAGAACTGCAAGTCAAAGGAGAAGTGAGCTCAGTGTCAAAAATGACCCCCACATTTGTTAAGAGAAGGGCTATGAGACATCGATTGGATTTGCCGCAAGAAGGTCACTGATGACCTTGGCGAGAGCAGTTCCATGTTGTGGGAGAAGTGACACTGCAATGAGTGGAGCTGGAGAACTGAGTGGGAGATGAGGAAGTGGGGACAACTGCTTTCTCCCTCATCTCCCTCTAAAAAGCCTGGCTCAAAAGTCACCTCCTCCAAAAACTTTCTCTGAACCTCTGTCCTTCCTCTGTGCTCCCTGAGCATCCAGTACGCCATTTGCCACAAATCAATGGCTGAGCTCCCAGGGTAGGGTTCCATGACTCAGGACATACACAATGTCATGGAAAGAGCACTGGACTTAGAGTCTAGAAACATGGCCTCAAAGCCTAAAACACCATCCAGCTACCTCCTCCAAGCTCCTGAGAAGGAAGCACATCTTGTCTGACTTGGCCAGGAACAGGTTTTAGGGCCCTGTCTGTCCAGTGCTCACTGCCCAACACCATGGAAGTTGTGGCCATAGTGGCCTCCTAGTAGGTCAGCATCCAGGAAAAGACCACAGCCCGCCCTACCACTGCGCCCATCTGCTTCCTCAGCCATGAGAAAATGTAGGAGCATCCAATGGTCATGGACAACCCTCTTTCCCACCATCTCTAGGACTGGTCGAAGTCAAAGGTAATCTCTGCTGCAAAATAATACCCAAGCTGCTCCTGGGGTCTCAGCAAGGAGCCCCGTTGCTCCCACCTAACCAGTCTAGGCTGTCACTGCCCAGACCTGTCACTTCAGGGTGAGTCAGCTCAGCCCTGTCTGACCACTGAGGCCAACACGCCAGCCAGGACTCCAGCACTAGCAGAAAGAATTATCTAGAGCCGACCACAAAACTGACCTTCATGAGCCACTTCCTGTGTGGGAGGCGCTGTTCTACACTGGTACTTTTATCACCTCAGCCCTACAATAGCTCTATGAGATTTGTGCTGTTTCTGACCCACCTTACGAACTAGGGATCCAGAAAAGACCAATCCCTGGAGTCATTTGACATCTTCAGATCCAAATCTCTCTTATGGCAAAATTATGAAAAAATGAGCATGGCAATTAACACTTCCTTGGCACCCCGTATATGCCAGGAGCATTGTCCTATTTTTTTGAGCCTTAACAACTACTCCTGGCAAGGGCATATTTTATGGGTGAGCAGACTGAGCCTTGGAGAGAGTAAGGGTTGCCCGGCAGGTCAGGGCCACCTCTCCTGCTTAATCTGCTTGAATTTTCTCGACTCTAGGAGGCAGGTAATGTTATCCCCATTACACAGATGAGAAATCTAAGACCTAGAAAAGTTAGAATGACTCGTCTGAGGTTGCTATGTGTTTATGGGATCTGAGGGCTGGGAGTTGGGGGGAGAGGAAGGAATATAAAGGGAGAGCTAGGATTCCAAGCGAGGTTTCAGACTTTGCAGCCTGATAATGGGCAGGGAAGCCAGAGAAGGCTCTTCTCTGCCCCTCACTTGTGCCACAGCCTCGGTGGCTTTTACATCCTCTGCCTCTGCGCCTCTGGGGCAGCTGCCCCTCTGCCAGCCTCAGTACCCAGCCGTGACACAGGGAAATGCCAGGGGTAGGAATTTCAGCCACCGTAAGGGGGCCGTTCCCGGTCGAATGCCCTGACCTCCTCGCTGTCAGCGGAGAAAGGGAAGAAGAGAGACGGGCGTGATGCCACTGACATCTCACCTTCCCTGCTCCGCTCTGCCCCGGCAGGGCTGCTGCTCTGAGCTCACGTGTGGGGTGCGGTGGACAACAGATGGGTTGGCTTCTTGGAAAGTGATTCATTCACCTTTCACAGAAAAGAAGCAGACTTTCTTGTTTTCTGGGCCCAAATCAAGGTCACCCTTGTGCAATCCTGCCCTTTGAGTTTCCTGGGTGATACTCAATCTGGAAATCTCTGCGAGACCTCAAACCTGTCCACTCTCCTGCTCGGTAGGACTGACAGTCACAGCTCAGGGCCGTCCCCCAGACCCTGCCTGCAGAGAGATGCCTTCAGGCCCCCCACTCAGGATCCTGAGGACCAGCCCCATCCCCAACCTGTAATGACAGGAAGTCAGCACCTTGGTGGCTTTGACCAGACACCTCCCCACCTTCCCAACACTGAGAGTGGCCTGTTCCCAGGGAAGGGAGGGTGTCTGCCTCACCTGGGGGAAACATTTGGGGAGCCATTCCAGATAGTATTTTTTTTTATTTTTTATTTTTTTATTTTTTATTTATTTATTTTTTTAAATTTTTTTTTTGACGTTTATTTATTTTTGAGACAGAGAGAGACACAGCATGAACAGGGGAGGGGCAGAGAGAGAGGGAGACACAGAATCTGAAACAGGCTCCAGGCTCTGAGCTGTCAGCACAGAGCCCGACGCGGGGCTCGAACTCGCGGACCGTGAGATCATGACCTGAGCCGAAGTCAGACGCTTAACCGACCGAGCCACCCAGGCGTCCCCCAGACAGTATTTAAATAAACCCAAATGCTTTGGGGCGGCCATCCTAGTAGTAAAGTGTAGTGGGGGAACATGAACAAACAGATTGGAGTTGGACAGATATGGATTCAAATTCTGACTCCAGCAGGTTGCTGGAGACTTTGGGGACCCTCCCCCTCTGAGCCTCTGTGTTCTCATCTGTAACACAGAGCGGATTATCATGAGCGATGAATGCTGATGCGGTAATGTCTCTCAGGGCTGTGGGAAAACTGAAGAAAACAGCATGGGAGAAAATGCCCGGCATCATGTTCAAGCCCCGTTGCCCATTTTATGGGGCTACTTCATGAAATGTGACCCTGAAGCCTCCCACGAGCCCCGCACCCCAGACTCCGCATCTCCAGCACCCCGTAACTCCTGCCTTGAACTATGGGTGTGGGTCTTTCCGGACTCCCATTGTTGGCAACTCTATCTTTCATCCCTGGGACAAATGCCTTTTTCCACGACATCAAATCTTTTCCAGGATCATAAATAAGCCTTTGAAAAAGAATTTCTCATTGTCGGGTCATGTCTCAAGGACTGAGAGCCTGGGCTCTTTCTGCAGTGCTGACGCTTGTCCTCTACAGGGCTGGAGAGGTCCAGGATCCTGTCCAGAAAGAAGGTTCGGCTGGCACCCGGTCGGCACAAAGGGGTCCGTCAGATGCCAGCTAGAGCCACACATGCTTATGAACTCTGGTTCATAAACTTGGCAAATTTTATCAAAGACCACACAACACCTCAAGACCCCGTTGGCTGATGGCCGTGGAGTCTGTGGGGATGTTTTGCCCACCAGATCTGGACCTCAAATGTAAAAACATGGAGAAATCAGCCCTTATGATTATTCCATCCCAAAGAAAGCAGCAAGATATAGTTCGGAGAAGGTATACAGCTGGCTGGGCTCACAGAGCCACTGTGAAGTGAAGCCAGGGTGAACCTCCCTTTTCCATTCTATCTGCCTCCACAGGCACCCCACCTGGGGTCCAATTCCACCCACAAGATTTCACTGTTCCTGCACTGGACCCTAGACACCAGAGGAATCGATGACTTTTGTACGATTTTACATTCAATCTTATGTTCCATTTGGCAAACACTGAGACCCTCGACATCAGAAGAACCAGAGAAGCTTTTTTAGAAGGCGGATGCCTCAGCCCCACCCCAGACCCACAGGCTAAGAATTTCCCAGGGGGCTTCCAAGGACGTCTGTTCCTGAGAAGGGCGGTTCTGATGTGGAGCCAGGGCCGGGAACCACCAGGTCTAAAATTAATCATAGGAAATGAATAATAAGCACCTACTAGGTGCCAAGCAGGGTCGCTGTGGCTAACTTCGCCACAATCCTGCAAAGTGGGCTTTCTCAGCTCCACTTTCTGTAAGGAAGGGAACGCTACAAGAGGCCAAGGGGCTTCCCGAGACACACCGTTGGTAAGAGGCAGAACGAGGGTTTGAATCTGGGTCTTTCTGATTTCAAAGCCCTCTCTTACCTGCACTCCTTACGTGCGGTCCTACTGTGTGAGAGCCCTGTGCTGGCAGATCCTGGGGAGAGAGGATGAGTCAGACTGGAGCCTGGTCTAGGAGTTCACACCTGAATGGGGGTGGCTGATACCTAAACAGTTTAACTTGCATACAAAGCTGCCTGAGAAGGATAAACAGAGGTTCCAAGGGCTAGGAGAGCCCTGTGGCCGTGTGGTGGGGACACCTGGGGAAACCAAGAAAAGCTTCTTGGAAAAGGTGACATTTGAGCTGGGTTTTCAATGCCATCGTAGGTATTGCCATCTATCACAGAATGTGCCAAGCTCTGTGCTTGATCCAGAAGCAGGGAAGGTAAACAAGACATGGTCCCTACCCTCACAATGCTGGCGCTCTAGCATTCTGCCTTTTCTCCCATTTTCTCTGCCGGCCCTCCTGTCTCTCCGCCCTCCCTCTTCCCCTGCCCCCATCTCTCTGCTCCTTTGGTGCCCCGGCACCCCTTGGTCTTGCACAGCAAGCCAGGCCTTCTTGGTTGTCCAGGAAATGGGGTGCTCCAGGCCCAGAGTCAGGGAAGAAAGGGGCACGTGGGCCCCACCCTGGCCAGGGGACAAGGAGGTGAGCTTCAGAGCCATGGAGTGAGTCACCTTGCACAGACACCTAAGCAGTAGGGATAATAAGACACACTTCCCTGGGAAGTTGGGGAGACGGATGAGATAGGAAGGGAAAGTGCTTTGAGCTTCTCCGAAGAAAGAACCCATAAACAGATCCAAGGTATTATTACCACAGTCATTACCTGCCTCAATTAAAGGGGTACGCATCTAACTACGTGAGGAATCATTAACTCGTTCTGCAACCCACACATGGCTGTATTTTTAATATAATTTCATTTTTATTATTAACAGATAAGACCGTGAAATATTCTGGGAGTCATTCTGACACGTTAATACTCCCCTCTGGCCTAGGTGGGGTGTCCTCCCTCCCACAGGGCTAGGAAAGGGTCCAGCCCAGGGAAAAGAGGCTGAGCCTCCCTTGACACTCCAGCTCCCCAGCCCCAGATTCTTGTCAAAGAAGCTTGGAATCATCTCTTGGACCCTGATCCCATCGTCCAGATTGCCCTTCCTCCTGGCCCTCCATGCCTTTCCCTGCTTCAACATGTCTACCAAAACCTGCCTGACTTACCCTTCCATGGTGGGCAAGGAGAATTAGCAAATCCCTACTAGGAGCCGGGCACTGGGGGACCAAAGATCAGTTAGACACAGTCCTTGCCTCCGAGCGGGTAAGGGCACCAGGCTGGTTCACTCATTCACCCAGCTAGCTGTGAGCGCTGGGCTCTGTGCCCAGTACTCAGCACGGCAGGTGAATGACACATGTCCTCGCCCAAGGAAACATGCTTGTGAGGGGAGACAGAGCCCAAACAGCCACAGAAATACTTATCCGTGTGTGCTGTAACAAAGCAAGGCCCCCAAGCGCTGGGGAGACTCAACGGAAGAGTTAAATCTGCCTTAGAGTCGGACTGGCAGGAGTGTGCGTGGAAGATTCTCCAAAGGAAACAAGACATGAGCTAGGCCTCAGGGTGCTGAGGGAAGGAAGGGCGTTGCAGGCCGAGGGAGCAGCATGAGCAAGACAGAAATCCATGTTCGGGGATGGGGGGCGTCCACTATGGCTGGGGAGGTGAGGCAGTTCAGAGAAGGGATAGAAATGATGCAGATGTAGAGTGGGGGGGCCATTGGGAAGGGCTTGGGCGGCCATGACTGGACCCACGGGTAGCATTTACAGAAGCAACATGAGCCAGGCCAGGGCAAGGCACGTTCCTAGTGGCAGTTTTGTAAACCCTCACAGCTGCCCCAGGAGGCACTGCTGTCACCCGTTCTACTCAAGACCCCGGGTTGGGGACACACAAGCTTCCCAGCTAGGAGGAGGAAAAGCAGGCTCTGAAACACCCTGGCGTTTAATGCCCAATAAGGACTTCGATTGAGGGTGGAAGGGGGATTTCAGTCCGAGGGAAGGAGAGCCACAAGCTCCTTGGGATAAAGTGATGGGGTAACTGGGGGACATAGGGTAACTGGGGGGCATCGACCCCTTGAAGCTGGCAATGGAGGAAGGAGATGTAATGGGTGGGGGAGGGAGGGCACAGGAAGGAAGAGGCCCCCAGGGAGGGCCGAGCAAGCACAGCACGGAGTGCAATCACAAAAGGCCAAGCTGGAAACAACCTTACAGAAAATCTTCGGGTGGGGTAGGACATTCCCTTCCTAAATGAATTGCCAAGCTGCCACACTGTTATGCCTTCTGCACCCTAACGCACCTAACGCAAGCCAATAGCATCTCTTGCTTAGACTGCTTTAGATGAAGTCCAAAATCCCTATCATAGCCCACAAGGTTCTGCGTGACCTCTTTCCGGCCTGACCCACCCCTGCTCCCCACCTCCTCACCCCTGTCTTGTTCACCCACTCCTCCCTCTGCCCCTCTCTGCACCCTGACCACACAGGACTTGTTCAAGTGTCGCGCAAGCGCCTGGCTCTCTCTGCTCCTGGAGCTTCATGCTTGGAATAGTTCTTGCCATTCCTCCCACCCTTTCCTGTCCCCCAGGCTGACCTGCCCACTTATCATTTCGGGTTCAGCCTTCCCTGACCCTCCTCCTCCCACGCCTGCCTGTCCCGCCCTCCGTGACACGCTGGTCTTTTCCAGATGATGCTTTTTCACTTGTGATAGTTGTTCACGATCTGGCTCTGCACACGTTCATAAGTCGGACGTGCTCACTGCTCTGCTCCCCGACGCTGAAACGGTGCCCGGCATGGAACAGGGCTCATGAAGTAGTTTTGGGTGAATGAGTGAGTAAACAAGAAGAATAATGAGCAAATGAAAGCGTGCACAACCCCACCTCGTGTTTACCTTGTGCTGTACTCTTGCCTGGATCATCTCCTTTTCTTGCCTGCAGCCCCCGCTCGGTCCCACTGGCTTCGAGAAGGCCTCCTCTGTATCTGTAACATGAGGGGAGATGCCTCTGTCTGCTGTAGGGCATGTGGTCTGAACGTCACGGTGCTTAGGTAAACCCACCACAGCTTGTGGTCACACTCTGCCTGTGTGACTCTTGCCTTCCTTGCTAGGAGATGCCTCGCCACGGCCTGACGCTGCTATATACCAAAACGGGCACCAGAAAAGGGAGGTGAGGGGTTCACATGCCTTCTGGTGAGCTCAGCCACCAGAAGGGGATGACTCATCGTAAAGGGGTTTGAACATGACATAGCATCATATAAATGTAGCCGAGCCTCCTTTCCTTTCCTGCACTGATTGAACACGCCCTGCACAAAAGGATCTGAGTTAGGTCGGTACAGCAGAGGGAAAGGAAGGCTCTGATCTCTGGGTACTAAGAGTTGGTGACCTGGTTGCAATGTCAAGATGTGATCCTAAGCAATCACCATATAAGACCATCAGCTAAGTGCCCCAGAGAACCCCACCTCCAGAATTCCGTGTCTTTCTCATTGAATGATACCGAAGTCTGGCCCCGCACCCACGAGCACTTGGGTACTCAGTTCCCTTTCTCACTGGGGGGTGTTCTCTTCCACAGCACCGTCCTCACCGGACCTCCTATTTGCATTTCAAGAGAGAGAGAGCATGTGTGTGTACATGTGTGTTACAGTGAGCTTGCCCCAGACAAAGTGCATGTTGTCACAACCATTCCCGGGTTGTCTGCAGAATGTGCTGTCTCCTGTGCCTCAGAATGGTTTATGAGTGTTTCCACTCAACAGCCTGCCTCCAGCAAGTTCACCCAGTTGGGTAATGTGGCCAAATGGCCACCAAGAGGGTAAATGCTAGCCCCTGGGGTCCAGAGGTTTCAATGAGTACTTGGAAGTCTGTAAGCACACTTTTAAGATCCTTCAGGGGCTCCTGGGTGGCTCCGTCGGTTGAGCGTTCGACTTCAGATCAGGTCACGATTGCACAGTTCTTGGGTTCGAGCCCCACGTCGGGCTCTGTGCTGACAGCTCAGAGCCTGGAGCCGGGCTCTGTGCTGATTCTGTGTGTGTGTGTGTGTGTGTGTGTGTGTGTGTGTGTGTCTCCCTCTCTGTCCCTCCCCCACTCATGCTCTGTCTCTGAAAAATAAATAAACGTTAAAAAAATTTTTTAAAAAAGATCCTTTAATAGTAAAGGTAAAGTGTTTTCGATATGTATATGGAGAGAGGTCCCCGAAACCACAGGACAATAGATGAGTCGGGTAAGGTGACTCTTGGCACTCTTCGGGGACTGAGACTTGGGAGTTGCCAAAGTTTGTCAAATTTTACCACCCCCACCTTGAGCTGCCTGGATGATGAAATATTCTGAAGAATTTGAATTGCTTACACTGGTGAGCTGAGCTAAAACCCAGCACCCAGCCTACCTCCTATGTGACCACAAAGGACAACTGGTAGCACTTGCTGAGCCCCCCACCAACACTTTACAGACCAGAGTGCAGCACCCCCTCCCCTCCCCGCCCCCGCCCCTCACCCTCCAATGCCGCCAGCATCGGGATGAGTTACTTCACATATTAGCTGGCAAATGAAATGCCAGGTGGAAGCAAAGTGTTGAAACAAAAATAGATGCATCCCCACCCCGAGGCGTGATGAAACACTTGGAAGGAGCCTCCACAGGCACTTGGCACCTGCAAGGGAGGGCAAGGGAGGTGGGCGCTGGGGCTGAGGACTCCCGGCCAAGGTTTGCACTTGAACTTGAGCATGCCACGTCTGGTGGCAGAGAGGCAGAGAATGGGGTGGGAAGGGGACTTTGGATTAGTGCAGCCGCATGGGGGAGAGCACAACCAAGGCAGAGTTTGGCAAATAGATTCAGCCTTTGGTAGCCTTAGACAGTCTGCTTTCTGGCTAAGTATTCCGACCTGATCCTGGCAGGCCTGATAATTCCCTAAGACGTCAGTGCTAGCAGAAATCAGGAAGAGAGGTCTGGTCACGGAATGGGGAAGAAGTGGAGAAAAAGGAGGTGAGGAGGGACCGAGAAGGGGAAAGAGGGAGAGAGGGAAGGATAGAGGAAGGGGCAAAGGGAGGAAGGAGAAAGACAAGCAGGGGGAGGGAAGGAAGCTAATGGAATGAAACTTACGGGATTGTATCTGTAATATTTCTGACCTGAAATATTCAGAGATCCCAGGAGTTTGAAAAAATGTTCCCAATGAAGGGAACGGTGTGTGTGAATATACGTGCAGGTATATACATATCTGGTGTGTGCATGCACACACCGGTGGGTATATTTGTGCGCGTGTGTGTTTGTGTGCGAGCACAAGTGCATGTGCGAGAATATGTGCATTGGCATGGTACGTGAGTGTATTGTGTGTGAGAGGGCATGTAAGTGTGTGTGCATGTGTGTGCATATTTGAGGGTCTGTCTGTCTGTGCATCATCTCAGACTGAAAACAGCTCTGGAATAAAGCCTCCGTAAAGGAGGGATCTTATCCTGATGGGCTATGGGCCAGCCGCGTGACCTTGAGCAAGGCCTCTTCTCTCACATGTTCTAACTCCCAAAGCAATGCCTGGTACATAACAATAACTCAATGAATATTACTTAAACGAGCAACTGTTATTTAAGGATAATGCCGCCTATTTCTTTGGACTAGGGAAATGACAAAATGAGAGAACATATGCATAATCACTCTCTTACTCTCTCGGTGCTTGGCACATAATAGAAGCTCAATAATTGTTAGCCTTACCCCTCCCCAAATTCAGGTTTTATCCCGTTGGTAGAAGGAGGTCGAGGAAGGAAATGAGGTATAAGGTCATTTGTCTTGTGCTGCCCACTTCCGTGGGCTGAATACCACTGACCACATTCCTTTATTTTTATTTTAATTCCAGTATAGGTAAAATACATGTTGTATTAATTTCAGGTATATAACATAGTGACATGGCAATTCTCTACACTACTCAGGGCCCATCATAATGAGTGTACTCTTAACCCCCGTCACCCATTTCACCCATGCCCACCCACCTCCCCTTTGGGATGGAGCAAACATCTGTTTATTCTCTATAGTTAAGAGTCTGTGTTTTGGTTTGTCTTTTTTTTTTTCTTTGTTCATTTGTTTCTTTAATTCCACATATGAGTGTAGTCTATGGTATTTGTCTTTCTCTAACTTATTTCATTCAACATTATGCTCTCTATCCATATCCCAATAGGTGCAAATGGCAAGATTTCACTCTTTTTTATGGCTGAATAATATTCCATTCTCTATATACATTTTCCTTATCCACTCATCTATTGGTGGACATTTAGGCTGCTTCCAGAATTTGGCTACTGTAAGTAATGCTGCTGTAAACCTAGGGGTGCATGTATCCCTTTGAATTAGTGTTTTTGTATTCTTTGGGTAAAAACGCAGTAGTATGGGAGGGGTTCTAATTAACTTTCTGAAAAACCTCCATGCTGGTTTCCAGAGTGGCTTCACCAGTTTGCATTCCCGCCAATGGTAAAAGAGGGTTCCTTTTTCTCTACATCATGGCCAACACCTGTTGTTTCTTGTGTTGTTGATTTTAGCCATTCAGACAGCTGTGAGGTGATATCTCACTGTAGTTTTGATTTGCAACTCCCTATCGGTAATTGACGATGAACATCTTTTCACGTGTCTGGATCTCTTCTTTGGAGAAATTTCCATTCATGTCTTCTGCCCAATTTTAATTTGATTATTTGGGATTTTTTTTTTTTGCTGTTGAGTTATATATGTTCTCTATACATCTTGGATGCTAACGCTTTTTCGGATACGTCATTTGCAAATATCTTCTCCATTCCCTAGGTTGCCTTTTAGTTGTGTTGATTATTTCCTTCACTGTGTAGGAGCTTTCTTGATGTAGTCCCTAAGTTTATATTTGCTTTTATTTCCCTTGCCTCGGGAGACATAGCTAGAAAAATGTTGCTACGGCCAATGCCAGAGAAATTACTACCTGTGCTCTCTTCTAGGATTTTTGTGGTTTCAGACACTGGCCATGTTCTTGAGCCAATTTCCAGAGGCTTCTGAGTTCTCATTATGTTATATATTAGCTAGGCCTCTTCTTCCTGCTCTCAGTCAAAGATTGACAGCAATTCATTTGCAAGAATTAAATGCAAGACTGAATTTTAATGACTCAGAAATTTGAAGCCAACTTTGCTTGCAGTGACCTTTAGGGAAAGGAAGCCTAGTAAGTGACCTGGTACCTGACCTTCCATCTGGTGGTATACTTGTAGGTCATGATCTTGCAAGATAGGAATTACTATCCTCATTATGCAGTTAAAGTGACAAAAGCTTGGAGAGGTCAAGTGACTGGCCCAGGGCCACCCTACTCACTCCAGGGTACCAGAGCTGTCTCCAAGCCCCACAGATGATCTTCAGAAGCTTCTGGAAGGTAAAATCTCTTCACTCAGGCAGACAGAAATGAGGGCTCTTAGGTTCTGAACCCACAAACATCTCAAAATCTCTGACTCGTCAGCCCTGGTCGAGTATTGGCAGATAGAGCCAGGGCCGTGTGGCAATCAGAAAACTAGTCAGGTGGGACTGGAACGGTGCCTCTGAGGTATTTCACAAACACGGGGAACAAACACATTGGTGTCGCAATCCTGGCCACCCGGAGCTGCCGCGTTGGCTGTTTTTTGAGCATGGACTGTGGATAAGGAGTTTGAGGGCTGAGGGCGCTAGGAGTCCTAGGTGGGCGGCCATCTTGGAGACTGCATCAGCCCTCATGGGACAGCTCTTCAGTCCCCAGACCCCTTACAGTTATGGCCAGACAGGACTGCTCCTTCTAAAGTGCCAAGAGCCACTCCAGACCCCTTAGCAAGGCACCTGAGGTCTTCCCTGGCCCAGAAATAACCTGCATTTATATCTTCTCCAACTACTCTGACAGACACTAAGACCCAGACTCAGCAGCCTGCTGACTGGGTCCCAAACATACCTTGTTCGTCACCACCTCCATGCCCAGGAAACAGACGATCCCCTGCCCTCAAAAGAGCTATTCATCTTGTAACCCTAAAAACAAAAGTTAATTAAGACCAAATCTCTTTTAACATTTCACAATGCCCTCTGGGATCATAGGATAGCTGATATGAACTGCTCCATAAACTCAGAGCCCAAATATGGTTACATTCCACTTATTTTTCCCATTCATCTCTTAAGCACACATCTGCATTGAAAGCAGAAAGTCCAGTATCTTCCTCTGGAGATTTCCTCCCTTCCCAACGAATTGTCCCAAAGCCCTGGGGACAGGCCAAGTAAAAACAAAAATGAGTCCTCGCACATACCGGACAGAGAGGAACTGGAATCTGTTCGGTTTAGAACTTCCAGAGATTCTCTCTGTCACACATTCCTGATAGCACACAGTGTCCCTGCTGAAACTCACGCCTACACAATTTCTTGGATACATACGAAGGTGGAACCAAGCCCCTGACCAGCAGCCGGGGGCTTCGTGTAGAGCTCTGAGAGCATGATTCTTCCAATTCTTTTTCTCATGCTTAGTTATTTCCCAGGGCACAAGAAGACAGTAGGAACCCTCTAACAGGACTGATTCGACTTTCCACCCCAATCAAATCCCTTTTCCCTGCTTCACAAGCACTGCGGGAACACCTCTCTCTCTCTCGCTCTCTCTCTCTCTCATAAGTTTATTTTTTTTTAATAATTTTTTTTTAACGTTTATTTATTTTTGAGACAGAGAGAGACAGAGCATGAACGGGGGAGGGTCAGAGAGAGGGAGACACAGAATCTGAAACAGGCTCCAGGCCCTGAGCCGTCAGCACAGAGCCCGACACGGGGCTCGAACTCACGGACCGCGAGATCATGACCTGAGCCGAAGTCGGCCGCCTAACCGACTGAGCCACCCAGGCGCCCCTAGTTTATTTATTTTGAGAGCGAGAGAGAGCACAAGTGGAGGAGGAACAGAGAGGGAGAGAATCCCAAGCAGGCTCTGCACCGTCAGCACAGAACCCGATGTGGAGGTCGAACTCACGAACTGTGAGATCACCACCTGAGCCAAAATCAAGAGTCGGGTGCTTAACCGACTGAGCCACCCAGGTACCCCAACACCTTCTCTCTTTTAAATACCCAGAAAGAGAAACACCTTTTCATGCCCTTCCCTCAAGAGCATGAGGGCTACTTGCTCTGAACCTGTCCTTCTCAGGGAAGCTGGCCCTGGTGCCTTTCTTTTCCATCCTGCACCCTGATGTGACTGGCAACTTCCTCATGAAAGAGGAGGACAAAGGCCCAAGTTAAATCTCCAGCAGGGCACCTCCTGTTAGCACACCTGTGACATGTACAGTAAATTTTAGGGCATAGCCAGAGGATAGTAATTACATTTGGGAAGGGCCTACTGTCTGCCAGGCACTTTGACACATAGGATCCTCTTTAATCCCACAACACAGAGTGCAGCGCTTTCTAGAGGAGGAAAATGAGGCAGAGTGCTGACAGACCCAAAGCTAGACAACTGTAAGGTGCTTTAGCCCTCTCTCCTTGCCTGGAGAGGCCCCTACTTGCCCCCACCCACAAGGGTTACCGCAAATGAGGCCCAACTAAAAGAAACAGCCTGAGCAGCTTGAAAGAGATAAAGGAATCCCAGAAAAGAAGCCCAAAAGGCTGTGTGAGGCCAGAGAGTGGCTGTTACCTTGGGGGAAGAGAGGTCAGGAATGGTTCATTATAGCCCTTAGAACACAGCTTGGCACATAGTAGGTGCTCTGTTGACAGATAGACAGATAGACAGTGATATCGTTTTTTAAACATATTATCATTGTAAATGATATAATGGATATCTGCTCTGAATGCTGCTTTAGCACCTGCTCTGTGCCCAGACCGGAACAGACCAGTGGAGCCCAAGAGATGATTCCAGCACAAAACCTCGTCTCTGAGCTTACCATGAAGGAGAAGACTCCTTTCTCAATTATTCTACCTCAACATTAGAGAAGAAATCTGATATCAAAAAACTACAGAAAGGGTGAGAAGAAAGCCCAGGGGGAGAAAAATGTTAACTTCCATCTGGAGATGCTCAGGAAGGCTTCCTGGAGGAGTGAGCACTTTAGCTGGGCCTCGGAATACATATAACAAAAACGGTAACAGTAATCCATTACCTACTCTTGACCACTTGCTATGTGGCAGATACTATATAAACCCTTCTCATATACACTGTCTTATTTCATTCTTCCAATAAAATCTACGAGGCAGATACTATTGTTATACACTGTATACCGGTGAGGACACTGAGATAATAATGACAAACCAGTAACGGTCGAAGCAAGGATCGAATCCCAAGTTTACCTGGGACTTATCTACCAGGTCAGACGCGAGGCTGGGACAGAAAGGGAGAGAGGGATACCTCCTCCAGCGGAAGGATTCTTCGGAGGTGGACTTCCCCCATGAAGTCAGGAAATGAGCACATGCAGAGGGGCAAGAGGGTGAAGTCTCTTCCTGTTTGAGAGGCAGAATCTCCTTGCCCACTAGTAAACAGCACAGTGAGGAGCAAACTGTGACAAATGAAAGAAGACACTGGTTGCTTGCACAACAATTAGAGAGAAGTTGGGATTGTTTGCTCCAAACTTCCCCAAGTATGAGCGTGGGAAGAGGGGGAATGGACGGAAGGGCTCGTGTCCCACTAATGAGAGCTATCACTTACTGGGGGTGCAACATACACAAGGCTTTTGTAAGCATTATCTCACTGTAATTTTCCTAGAAACACTCTAATAATCACAGATAATATCCATTGATTGTGAATCATGTGCCAGACGTTGTTCAAGAAGCTTCTATATGTTTAAACTAATTGGATCCTGGGGCGCCTGGGTGGCTCAGTCGGTTAAGCGCCTGACTCCAGCTCAGGTCATGATCTCGCGGCTTGTGGGTTCTGTGCTGACAGCTGGGAGCCTGGGGCCTGCTTCCGATTCTGTGTGTCTCCCTCTCTCTCTCTCTGCCCATCCCCTGCTCGTGTTCTCTCTCTCTCTCAAAAAAATAAAAATAAACATTTAAAAAATGTTAAACTAGTTGGATCCTCCCAGCAATTCTATACAATAAGTAGTAGTAGTATCCCCATTTAACACAAGAGGAAACTGAGGCATAGTGCAATTAAAGATTTATCCCTAGGTGATAAGTGGAAAAACCTGATTTGAACTCAGCTCGTCTGGCTCCAGAACTCATCCTATTCACCACTATCTATTCTGCCCTATAAAGTAGGCATTATTATCCACAACAAATAAATGAAGAGGTAGAGGTCCGGCAAGATTATAGGAACTTCCAGTCATTTTGGTGGCAGAACCAATGTTTGAAACCGACGTCCACAGTCTTAACCACCTGGCAAGAGCAGCCCTCATCCTGCCACTAACTCGTGATATGATGTTCACACACCACTTCTTTCCATGCCTCTGTTTCATCACCTGGAAAATGGGAAGAAAAAAAAACTTGATATTCTCCAAGAGCCTGATCAGCCCAGACCTCCCAGAGCAGGTGGGCAATTTGTACATCCCAGGGGATTACCTGAGTAAGAAACCAGTTACTTTCTGCAGGCAAACCACAGCCTAACCCCCAACGGCTAGTCTTTTGCATGCATGTAATTTGGGGTTCCTGTCACTAGCCCTCGTCCACCGCTGTGGCACCGTGTCCAGTCTGGCTGCCAACAGCTTCTCCCATCTCTGTACGTGCATTCTACTCCTCACAGCGAGAGGTGGAGTCTATTTTCTCTGCCCCTGAATCTGGTCTAGCTTTGTGATTTACTTTGCACGACCTGTGTGGCGGCCATGATGCCCCAGGACACTGGAGCCTGGCCTCAAGAGTGTGCAGAGCTCCGTCTCCAGCTTCTTAGAAGCCAGCTGCCAGACCAGAAATGATGGTAAACCGTGTGGAGAAGAAATGCCCAGAGCAGAAACCATGTTGGATGCCCCAGCCCTGGCAGGCTCCCGACCAAGTGCAGCTACTTGATGACCCCTGGCTACTTCATGTAGAACAGAAAACCGCCCAACTTTGGGGAGGAATAATAAATCCTTGTTGTTTTAAACCGCTACATTTGGAGTGGCTTGTGACACGGCAATTGAAAGAACCCCATTTCCTCTGCCTTATCTTTTTTTCACCACAAAAGATTACTCCATAACTCACAGGTGTCAATGTCCTTCGACTTATGGCACTTACATATGCTCACGTCTTCACGATTAGGTGGTGACTTCTGACATTAGGCAAAAGACATTAGGCTTCCTTCATTCAATGTGAGCATCTATCTGCCAGAAACCTCCTTGGATCTAAAGACTCGGAGATAAGACACAGATGTGTGTCTTTCTGTGGCTTCGGAAAGCCATGTTTGGGGAAGAGCTGGGTCCCTTTCAACACAACACAGAGGGATGGGGTCAATTCATTTGTTCATCTAACATCTATTGACTACCCACCACACATCGGGAACTGCACTATCCCTTTGTGTAGTGACCAATGAACAAAACACTGAACCAAACCCTCATCCCGGTTGCATTTTAAGGGTATCTCATTCCAGTAACCACAGAGGTACACGTGAAAGCCAGCGGGAGCCCAAAGGAACTAACTGCCGGGATGACCAAGGTAACATGTTTTATCCCCATTTTACAGATAATGATTCTGAGATCCAGGAGAGTTTAGAGTTATGCCACCATTCATAAGCTGTGTGACCTGGAGCAAATTACTTAACATTTCCGTCTTTACTTTCCTCATCTATAAAATGGGTTTAATAATCATACTTACATCCTAGATTGTCGTAAAGATTAAATGAGTTCATGTTTGTAAAGCACATAAAATAGTTCATTACTTACTTATTTAAGTACTATATTAATCTTTGTTAAATGAATTTCAGGAAGAGACGAAAGACATAGGACTTGCCCAAGTTCACAGAACTGGGTAGATGTCGGTTGGAATTGACCCCCACCTGATCCAGCACTCCTTCCATAGTCCTCTATTCTGCTTCTGAAATAAATCTGTGTTCCTGTTTTCAGTGAGAGATTTAAATCATCTGTGCACTCCCTTCAAACATATATATAACAAGAAGACCCTGGCGTGTCCCCTCTTCAAAGGATTCAGCAGAAAGGACTCCCAAAGCTCAAATCTTAGGCTCTCATGTGCAGGGTGGAGATTGTTGACATGACTCAGGTTGGGGCCAATTTACAAACGCATGTGCCATAAATCATGCTCACGCCCCAGCTATGTTGAGTGGGACTGGAAGGGTTAACACGCACCATCCCGCAGTTAGGGAGTACCTAGGACTGCGACATCTCCACCGATATTCCCACCTCCCGTTGTCTGGCCACCCTGGGGTCTACCTCCATGACCCTCATCTGATGACAGTCAGGCCATCCGAGGCAGACTGTGCAGGCTTCCTGCAGCTGGCTTTGTCCTTCCATGGGAGTGGAAAGCACGGGCAAATAGGAAGACCGTGGTCTCATTTGCAGCCTGGCTTCCGTCCATGTACCAACAATGACACAACACTCTCCTCCAACGAGCATTTTCCAATCTCCACTGAGATCTGCTGGAGGAGGAGCCAGTTTCCATCACAGCCATGCACAGGCGGCTGTGGGTGGGGGTGTGGATGTAATTCTCTTCCACCCCAAGATCTGGGAAGACAGAGCTCATCTCCTCACCAGCCAGAAGCCCAGCCAAGCACAATAGGCTGCTGCTAGGGGCCGTGAGGAACCAAGTGGGAAATGGCCCAACAGTGGGGACCGTGAGAGCCACAGTTGTCAGAGAAGCATGTCATCTGCCCGCTGATGGAAGTGTCCCAAAAGGAAAGATTTAACTTGTTTTAGGAACTAGTCAGAGCCTGGCTTGGGCATGCTGCCCATGTATTACGAGAACAATCTCTGGAAAATGTGGAATAGTTATTGCCAAGCAGATCACAGCCCTGCAGTCTGATATTCAGTGGCCCCTGGTATTCAGCCAGCCTCCTAATTCCTCAGGACCCCCCCGACCACTACCAGTGCCAGACAGGCTGACTCGTGTTTCTCAGTCATTCGGCACGTGGGGCAAGAGGGCAATGACACAGCCTCTGCCCTCAAGGACTTCTCTGCCCAGAGCCCACGGAGAATTACAATACAGTATGATGGGGGTCACAATGGCATGGTTCCGGGTGCCCAGGGGGAGGAGTGACTGTTCTGTCTGGACAATCCCAGGAGGATTCAGAAGAGGTGAACCGTGAGCCGGGCCTTGAAAGGTAAGGCTCTGCTTCACCAGTGTTTGTGAAGTGCCTTCTGGGTACCAGACAGAACACCAAAGCTGGCCAGGGACGGTGAGCCAGATGTAGGGGGATTCCAGCAGAGCTCTGTTCCCACCCTCCCTCCCAACCCTTGCTTGCCAGCCTTTAAACACTAGCGAAAATTATCTCCCTGGCAGGAATCATTTTCTGGTTTCAACCAACCCCTAACTCACCATCTCCTCTGGACCCATAAACTTAGTTCAGCCTCTTCATGAGCCAACTAGAAGACATTTATAGAGGCCCAAGAGTAGCTTAGAGGAGCTAAGAGACCCCCCCACCCCCAGCTTATGCTAGGCTCCAAGAAGAGAAGCAATGTTCCTGTCCTCCATTGGGTGCCAAACTGGTCCTATTTAGAAGTTCACAGAAAATCAGAGATAGGGATGAAGAGAAAATTTATCCTCCCTGAGAATGCCAGTTGAAAAGATTCTTGGATTGCTTCAAGCGGTGAGCAGGTGTTTGAGCCCAGGGAAGCTACAAGGCCCTTGAGAAGAGAAGTTTGTGTTTTCTGAGTCTGGGTAGCCATTCGTCTCCTCCGCAACCTGCTGTTCCTAGCAGGGACATCTATAGTGCAGAATGTACTTGCTATAGCCTGAATGCTGTGTCTCCTCAAAATCCATATGTTGAAATCCTAACTCCAAGAGTTGATAGTATTGGAGGCAGACCTCTGGTTGGTGCTTAGATCATGAGGTGGAGCCCTCGTGAATGGAATTAGCGCCTTATAAAAGAGGCCCAGAGCAATCCCTAGTCCTTTCCACCGTGTGAGGACATAGCAAGAAGACACCATCTGTGAACCAGAAAGTGATCCCTCAATAACTACCTCATTGAATCTGCAGGCACTGTGACCTTGGACTTCCCAGCCTCCAGAACTGTGAGAAATTAATGTCTGTTTTTTATAAACTACTCAATCTGTGGTATTTTTGTATAGTAGCCCAAAAAGACTAAGACCGCACTCAAGGAAGCCATTCTGAACAGGAGAGGTAGATACCTCAACAGAGCTGAATCTCTCCTAGCCAGTCTAGAAGGTTCCCCCTAGCTGGGTCTGGGGAAACACTTAAGGGGTTAGGATCAGGAAGCTTAGATATACTATCCATCTGTAGAAGGCAGAAAGGCAGAACAGAAAACAGGAAGGGAGCGGGGAGAAAAAATGGAAGACAGGTAGAAAGGAAGGAAAGAAGGAAGGGTGGATATTTTTCCAGGACCTACTATGTGCCTGGTACCAATCTACCTACTTTTACACGCATTATTAAATACTGCTATATTTAACTGCGGCTCCCAAACAACCCTGTGAGAAAGGTTTTGTTGACTCTACAGATAAGAAACTGAAGCTCAGAAAATTTAAGTAACTTGCTGAAGGTCAGTGCCCTAGTAAATAGGGATCCAATCCAAAATCTGAAGACTCAGAGCCAGTGCTTTTTCTAGATGGCCTGGATAAAAATAACCGCCATTTATTAAGAACCTGTTGCTCGCCAAGTCCTAGGAAGGCTCTTTACAAACACAGTACCACACTGAGATCCTCACTGAGCAGATTCTCCCAGCAGAGCAGCTCCCTGTCCAGTGCTCATCCTGCACAGGAGACAAGAGCCAGGGTGACCAGCCCATTTAGCATCCAAAGCAGAGCAGGTTTATTTTATTTTATTTTTTAATGTTTATTTATTTTTGAGAGAGAGAGAGAGAGACAGAGTGTGAGCAGGGGAGGGGCAGAGGGAGACACAGAATCCAAGGCAGGCTCCAGGCTCTGAGCTGTCAGCATAGCGCCCGATGCGGGGCTCGAACTCATGAACTGTGAGATCATGACCTGAGCTGAAGTCAGACACTCAACCAACTGAGCCACCCAGGTGCCCCCAAAGCAGAGAAGTTTTGAGTCTGGCCCAGAGCACTATTAATCATTGCAATGAGCATCTAGTCCAAATGACACTGTCTCTTGTGTCACCCTAGTTGAAGCCCACCTTCCAACCACCCACCAAGTCCCCAGAGCAAAAATCTTCAAAGACATTGAATCCACCTCTCCTGTATGATCCTCTAGTCCTCTTCACCTTCTCCAACAAAGGGTCACCCAGCTTCACAGACACTGATCACACAGTCCACTAAGGAATGTAAAAGAAATTAGAGCAATGTATTTCAACTATTTGGCTTTGTTGTGAAACCAGTATCGTCCCATTCAAAAAATTAGCCTGGGCCTTGAGAACGTACCTTTCTTGCCTTCTTGAGCTTTAAAAATATTCTTTCTTTGGATGGCATGATGGCTATAACCAATTGAAGTTTGATTTTTAATGCCTTCAGTGGACAAAATTAAAAAGTTGACAACTTTATGATGTTAGTTTGCTTGGCTTATTTGGGTGTTCTTTTTGTTTTGGGGTTTGCTTTGTTTGTTCACCAACCTTTAAGTGTACAGGTCAGTGGTATTAAGTACATCCACATTGTTCTCCAACCATCACCACCAGAACGCTTCCATCATCCCAAACTGAAACTTGCCTCCGTTGAACAGTAACTGCCTCTCCTCACCTCTCCCCAGCCCCTGGCGACCACCATTCTACTTTCTGTCGCCAAGAGTTTGTCTACTGTAGATACCCCTAGAAGTGGAATCAGACAGTATTTGGTTTTTTTATTGGCTTATTTCATTTGGCGTAATTTCCTCCAGTTTCGTTCACGTTGCACCCTGGGTCAGAATTCCTTCTGTTTTTAAGGCTGAGTAATATTCTACCATATGTATATGCCACATTTTGTTTATCCACTCATCCATCGGTGGTGCTTGGTTTAATATTACACGTCGCCATAATCCAAAAACCTGGGAACCACTGATCCCACGTATGCACACACTTAAGTGCTGGGGCACTCACTCCCCACCCTACCAGGACTTCATTTTGTGCTTTATATTTAAGCCTGGATGACAAAAGGAGAGCAGACTTAACTGAGGAGGAATGTGGTGACATGATGGAGAATGGTTTTCAGGCCTGGGCAGCCTCCCTACACTTCAAGATTTGATCCTTCTCTCTTGGTGGGGGGGGGGGGGGGGTCTAGAAACTCATTGTTCAACTTACCCAAGAATGACCAGACCCTAGAAAAAGGATTCCATCCACCTACATCCATGGTCACCTTCTTTGTTCATTCCCTCACTCACTGAGTTGTATCCTGAGCTCAGATACTCAGACCAAAAACTTTGGAGTTACCTCTAACTCCTCTCTTTTTCTCACCCCCCATATGCAAGCATCAGCAAATCTTGTCATTAGCCACTTCAAACTATAACTCAGCCCAAGTTCTTTTTCAATGCACCACCATCTAGTCCAAGCTGTCACATCTTATGCCAGGGCTATGACAATTGTGTTCTAAATGGTCTCTCAGTGTGAAATTTTCCTTCTTACAATCCTTTCTCCTCCCCACAGCCAGACTGTCCTTCTAAATTATAAATGTGGTCATGTGAGTCTCCTAGAATAGGCCAGAAACCTGCCCAGGTTAACACAAAAAAAGTAATGGATGAGATCTTTTTAAAAAGATATCCCAGGAATAAACCCACAACTGTATGGTCAACTAATCTTTGACAAAGCAAGAAAAAATATCCAATGGGAAAAAGACAGTCTCTACAACAAATGGTGTTGGGAAAACTGAACAGAAGCATGCAAAATGAAAGGAACTGAACCACTTTCTTATAACAGACACAAAAATAAATTCATAATGGATTAAAGACCTAAATGTGAGAGGTGAAATCATAAAAGTCCTAGATGAGAACACAGCAGTAACTTCTTTGATATCAGCTGAAGCAACTCTTGTCTAGATATATTTCTTGAGGCAAGGGAAACAAAAGCAAAATAAACTATTGGAACTACATCAAAATAAATGCTTCTGTGCAGTGAAGGAAATAACAAAACTAAAAGGCAACCTAGGGAATAGGAGAAGATATTTGCAAATGACATATCTGATAAAGGGTTAGTATCCAAAATATATAAAGAACTTCTACAACTCAACACCAAAAAAAGAGCAAATAATCCAATTTAAAAATGGGCAGAAGACATGAACAGACATTTCTCCAAAGAAGATATCCAGATAGCCAACAGACACATGAAAACATGTTCATCATCACTTACCAACAGGGAAATACAAATCAAAACTACAGTGAGGTATCACCTGACAGCTGTCAGAATGGCTAAATCCATAACACAAGAAACAACAGGTGTTAGCCACGATGTGGAGAAGGAACCCTCTTGCACTGTTGATGGGAATGCAAACTGGTGAAGCCACTCTGGAAAAAAAGCATGGAGGTTTTTTAAAAAGTTAAAAATAAAACCCCCGTAGAATCCAGCAATCACATTACTGGGTATTTACCTAAACAATACAAAAATATTAATTCAAAGGGATGCATGTACCCCTATGTTTATAGCAGCATTATTTACAATAGCTAAATTATGGAAACAGCCTAAATGTCCATCAGTAGATGAATGGATGAGGAATATATATATATATATATATATATATATATATATATATATGAATATTACTCAGCCATAAAAAAAAGAATGAAATCTTGCCATTTGCAATGACATGGATGGATCTGGAGAGTATAATGCTAAGTGAAATAAGGCAGTCAGAGAAAGACAAATACCATATGATTTCACTTGTATGTGAAATTTAGGAAACAAAATTGAGCAAAGGGAAAAAGAGAGTGAGAGACAAATCAAGAAACAGACTCATATTTACAGAGAGCAAACTAACGGTTACCAGAGGGAAGGGGGATGAGGGGATGGGATAAAAAAAAAAAAAAAAAAATATATATATATATATATATATATATATATATATATATATATACACATACATACATATTCCTTAATGAATGGCTGAGCTAGCAGAACCAAAAAGGAATCTCTTAAAGGCCAGAAACAACAAGAAAGCTTAAATCCATAGGGGTGAGCAAACAGTGGGGTTGACATGTGCCTGAGGTGGACATAATCCCCAGTGGCAGAATGGAGGTCTTAATGGATCTTGTTCACAGCGGTAGTAAGCAGTAGGGTGGGGAGCAGGAGACAAGGCCTGGGGCCCTAGCAAGGTGGAAGGTTAGACTGGAGATTCTCGTAAAAAGGTACCCTCAAAAATGGCAACCTCAGCGTATGAATGAAGAAGAAAGATGCACTCCACAGAATGAATCTTGCTGGCTTTGGCTCTGAAGAAAACCTGCACAAAGAAAAATAAAAAAACTACTCCCTAGAGAATTCCTGACCCCAAACCCAAATTCACAGTGTTTGGGACCATTATCTGTATCTCCTATGTAGCCCAAAGCAACCCAAATAGACCTAGTCCCTAGCAAAAATAGCACAAATACTCCCTGGAGGTGTACACTTTAAAGCTATTCCTCAAAGAATTACCACAATATTTTCCATGGAGCATACGTTCACAATCAAGAATCATAAACACACAAATAAACAAATCCTCTTAAATGAGAGGTAGCAGGATCAACAAAATATGGCACCAGCCTCATAAACACTGTAGATATTGGAACTAACAGATACAACATGTAAATCAATCGTGCTCAATGCAGGTAATGAATTAAAAGAGAGAATTGAACACACAACAAAGGAAAAAGAAACCAACTAGGCATATTTGAAAAAGAACTAAATAGACCTTCTAGAAATTAGAAGGTATAATATTCAAAATTAGAAACCCAATGGATTGCTGAAACAAAATATTAACACATCTGAAGGGAAAATTAATGAAAACAAATCTAAAGAAATTATCAATAACTGTGCTGCAAAGAGAAACAAACAAACAAACATGGTGGACAGAAGGAGTCGTCTAAGGTATGTCTAATTTGGTGGCCAGACGAAGCGAGAGAGATTAAGGAAACGGTTGAATTTGAACACATCAACCTCCTTCCTCAATGTCTTCAATAGTTTCCCTCATTTGGGGGGAAATTACAAAGTTCCTATCATGGCTGACAAAGCCTAACATGATCTTTATCCTGACTACTTCTCCAGGCTGGCCATCTGTTCTGGAACCTACCATACTTCCACACCAGGGATGCTTCGGGAAGCATCCCTCCCCCAAGACCCTGCATGCCTTATTCCTTGCTTCAGTCTGATTCAGCTGGAAGGGAATCCATGACCACCCAATCTGACATTGTTCCCCACCCCAACCCCTGCCCTGGTTTATTTTGCTTCTTAGCACGTATCATTACCTAACATTATATTATAGTTTTGTTTATTTTGTATTATTTCCTTCACTAATATATAGACATATGGCTTGCCCTGAATAGGTAGTGAATATTTTTTTGAATGAATGAAATGTATACATGCCTTAACGGTCAGTGCTGCAGGGGTTAAAGATGAGTGAGGCAGAGACTCTGGGTTGACTTCCATTACCTACCCTTCCTTTCTCCCTTAATAACAGTCCTGATTTTGTAGGGGAAACAATGGGATCCTCTGAAAACTTCTATTTCCCAGCCACCCTTGCAGACAGAGGTGACCATTTGGCTATATTCTGCCTTGTGTAGTATAGGCATTTTTTTGTTTTCTCTTGCTTCCAGGAAAACCCCTAAAGAGGATGAGTAGACTCAGCTGGGGAACCTTATATTTCTTTCTCCCTTCTCTTTCTTGCTCTCTGGACTGTGAACATAAGGGCTGGGACGGCCAAGGCCGTTTTATAACCATAAGTCAACCTTGAGGATGGAAGCCATTGCTAAGGAGGGTAAGACAGGCAGATAAAAGGAAACTAGGACATCAGTGATGTCATACACCTGTCATCCCAGGCCTATCTTCTTAACACGGTGACTTTTTTTAGTCACTACCTGCTAAAGGTACTTCTCAACTGATACCATATGTACGATTGAGTCAGCGACCTCAGGAACGTACAACCAACAGTGGGATTCAGACACACTCAGTGACCCCCAGGGCGACTGGCCGGCCAGGGTCAAGTGTTTTGCCCAGGATGGGACTTGGTGGGCAGAAGGAGAGCGCTGGTATCTCCCCAAGGAAGGATTGGGTCATCAGCTTGGCTTTCACACTCCCAAACTGTTGGGTTAGGCAAGGACTGGCAGTGTGAAGGGTCAAACCACAGCAATTTCTGCTCCTTCTGGAGTGACCCAGTAGGGGAAATGTCACATATGCTCATGAGGTGTCACCGGTCAATCGGCAAGCACTATCTCAGCACCATCTTTGTGCCAACATTGTGCCAGTTGCTGTGTGGGGAGGCACAGCGGGGAGAAAATGTGGCTCCTATCCTGAGAGAGCGGACACTCCCAGATTCTCACAGACTCATGTCTAGGAACAACCTTGGTTTCCTGGACTCACATTTCCCTGTGGAGGAACCTTATCCGGGGCAACACTTTCTGTGTCCCCACTGGGTTCATTCCTCATGAGAGGTGGAGCCTCATCTGATCAATGAGTCTGAGGGAAGAAACAGATAAGCGCTTCTGGGTTCTCTCTCTTTGGGATCTGCCTTAAGATCTGCCAGCAGGATCATATCCATGTGGGGAAATCCTGAGATGCCCAGAGTATCCATCGATGGGCCGATCAAGTCTTTCTAACCCCGGAAGCAACATTATGAAGCTCAGTCACTGTGATCACATACCTGTGCCACATCCTTCAAGCCAAGTTTCATCAGTAAAAAAGCCAATATTTTTATCTCCATCTGTCTTTTGGTTCTGAGTTCAGAGGGCAGGAAGTGAAGGAATGAGTCATTTTGGGCCTCTTGGGATAATTAATGCTGACAGCTGTTATGAACAACCCCCAAATCTCACCATCTTACCACAGTAAAAGTTGTACTTCTCAGGGCACCTGGGTGGCTCAGTTGGTTAAGCATCTGACCCTTGGTTTTGGCTCAGGTCATGATGTCACAGCTCGTGAGTTCGAGCCCCGTGTCAGGCTCAGTGCTAACAGTTCAGAGCCTGCTTGGGATTCTCTCTCTCTCTCTCTCTCTCTCTCTCTCTCTCTCTCTCTCCCCCACTTCTCTCTGCCCCTCTCATTAGCACGTGCACACACATGCACTCTCAAAATATAAATAAATAAACTTTTAGAAGAAGTTGCATTTCTCATCTCACAAAGTGCAATGATGGTGTTTCTGGTCAAAAGACTGCTGTAGGAGGGTGACTCAGGGACCCAGTTTGCTTTAACGTTGTATCGCCACCATTATGTGTCTTTCAAATCAGCCGGGAATCTTCCAGCCCTGAGAGATGGGGAAAGCCTTGGAAGGAACATCAAGCCGAGGGATGTTTCTTAGTGTAAACAGCGAGGCCTGGAAATGCCACTGATCACTTCCACCTATGCTCCATTAGGCAAAGAAAGTCATATTGCACCTTTTAGATGCGAAAGAGGCTGGGAAGTATGGCTTATTCACATGCCGGAGAGGAGAGGGGAGCCGGATGGAGGTGAACTTCAGCACTCTCCACCACACTCCAACATGGTCTCACCCCTTTGTCACGAAGATAGAAATTTTTAGGATCAAAGCGTGGGACTAAGTGGCCTAAAGCACACAGCCATTTAGCAACAGAGCTGGGAAGAGAACTGGGGAGTGAGACACTGAATGGTGTGTGTGGTGGGAAGGGGGGAACCTGAGGGCCTGAGCCCAGGTGAGACAGCTGCCCCGCTTCCGGGACAGAGTAGTGAGTTCCCTGTCACTGGAAGGAGGCAAACAGAAGCCGATCACTTGGTGGAGATACGACGAGTCAGTTTTCAACAGATGGCTATAGCGATTCCCACACTTTTTTATTCTCAAGGGCCCTTTCATAATTTTTCCCTTTGGACTTCATGTTTTGAAAGATTTCATCTAACAAACAAACTGCACTTATTGAGTAATAACAAATACATTTCCCCACTTCTTAATCAAGGTTGTGTGTGTGTGTGTGTGTGTGTGTGTGTGTGTGTGTGTGTGTGTTATCTATAATTGGATATGCTCACTTTGGGCACCATGACTACCATGTTTTTGGTCTGCTAATCATATTCCAAACATGCCTAGGATGTAATCAACAGCCAATCTAAGTACTTGACACCCTGCCTTGATGATTTAATTCCAGCCAAAGCAAAGGACCTAAGAGTTTAGCTGCCCCTGTGATGGGATAAATTAACAACTTAAAAAGAGATGATTTCAAAGTGCTCCCAGACTCACTTGCAAGAGACTCACTTGCTTCTTCACTCAGCCCCTTAATTCTCCCCCCCCAAACAGAAAACATTGGGGTGCATTTTGTCCCCCCGACTGAGTAAGAAGATTCTCCAGGACAGGGACCCTGTCTCTGTGTCCCCCTTGCCTGGATGGCGGCCAAGTAGTTGCTCAATAGTTATCCATGAGAAATAAAATCTGTGAATGAATACAGTGAACTTCATTTTTAGCTTTCGGGTCAGGCTGGCAGATCAGAAGGATACTCGATGCGCCTGAGCTTGGCAGTTGCCGTGACCAGAAAGGCAAGGTCAAAGGTCAAATATCTGGGTGGGGGTCTGCCACTCCCCAGCAAAAAGTCCTCACTGTGCATCTAAGTGGGAGTTCCTGGAGAACAGCAGCTCTGTCGATCCTCTGTAGAGACGGAGCCTCTTTGAGTGCCTGCTGTATAGCGGACCCTCCTTAGACACCAGAGGGCCCCTCTCTGGTCCCAGCTTCCTTCTCCACCCCCCATTTCTGCCCCTGGCCCCCTCCCTTTTGCCAGCGCTAACACTCCCAACTGCCTTGCTCATATCCAGGCCCGGCACAAATTCTCAGGACTGCCCTGCATGTGTAATAATTCACGACGGTCGTGCCTGAAATCATGAAATTCCTTAACTGGAGCCTAAAAATAGCTTTCTGGCCACATGTCCCTGAATGTGGATGACGGATTTATCCTAGAAGTGTATTCCTTACACCTCACCTGGCTCCAGCACCCAGACCCTGAAGAGGGAACGGTGTGAGCCGGTGGCCTCCCCCCTGCCCTTCTGCAGGCCTGGTGCTCACGTTCTTGGCGGCGGGGAGTGGTGCCCAGCCCCCGCCCCACCCCCAGCCGGACCCCCAGAATTCCTGAGCACACAGCACCTCCCACTAGCAGGAAGAGCAGGGCGGTGGGGCCATGGCAGACATCCTCACCCTTCGCCCTGTTCCTGTCCTTCAGAAGACTTATCCTCGTCTATGAGAACACATTTCTGCGTGTGAATAATCATTTGTTTTCTGTCTCCACACTAGACTGTGAGCAGGGATCAGGGCTGTTGCCCTGCTGCCTCCCAGGTGCCCAGCCCAGCACCTAGAGGGCAGGAGCTGTTCGATACCAGCAATAAGGGTGTGCATGAACGACTGATCACGTGAACTCCGCTCAGTTCACTAAAGGAGGCTCTGGATCCCTCTCTCCTCCTGGCTTGGCTCCAGTGAGCTGTGATGCACTGGAATAAACATCCCACTGGGTGTGAGGAGAGCTGGTTTTAGATGGGCCAGCTGGGTCTTAGCTGTGGGACCTTGGGTAGGTCACCAAACTTCAACAGGCCGCACATTCCCCGTATGTACAAGCGAAGGGGGTGAAGTAGACGTTTGCAAACTGGTCATTCCAGAACGTCCCAGAACTTCAGGTTCCGCGGCAACCCCTCCAGGGCCACTGCCCAGAGAAGGAAGGGCAAGTAGGTGGGGACCCAGGCCCAGCCTTCTTTCTACCCAGCAGTGCTGCTTTTAGCTGGGAAATCTCTGTCCTGGAGCCAGCAACAATCCTAGGATTTGTACTCAGGTCGTCTGGCTCTGGAATCCAGGCTCTTAATCACAGGCCTGGCGCCTTAACACAGAATGGAGGCGAAAATCCAAAGTGGCATAAGATGTCTCAAATAGGACTTGGAATATAGCAAGTGCTTTAAAAAAACAATACCTGTAGGTTGAATGCATAAAGTTAGGAATGAATGATTCAGTGTGAATGTACAGAAAGCTTTGTGGAGGAGGCGATGTTAAAGTCTGGGGGCGCCTGGGTGGCTCAGTCGGTTGAGCATCTGACTTCGGCTCAGGTCACGACCTCACAGTTCAGGAGTTCGAGCCCCGTGTTGGGCTCTGTGCTGACAGCTCAGAGCCTGGAGCCTGCTTCGGAATCTGTGTCTCCCTCCTCGTGCTCTGTCTCTCTGTGTCTCAAAAATGAATAAACGTTTAAAAAAATTTTTTTAAATAAATTTTAAAAAATAAATAAGTAAGGAAGTCTAGAAAGCTGGGTAAAAGCTTCCCCGAGTGGGAAGGGAGGGCCACCATTCCAGGCAGAGGCCATGGCAAAGGTAGGACACGGGAAGTTTCAGGAAAGTCAAAGGGTGTTGATCGCTTGCAAAAGAGGGTTTTCCTCTCCCTGAGAGTAAATCCTGGTCAGACCCCTGCCTTTATACCAGAACCTGTAGGTCCTAAACCCCAGTGTCCAACAGCAACATTGCCAGGAGGCAGGAAGGAAATATCGGCCCCTTTAGTGCTTTGCAGCACGGCCTTGCCCCTACCACATCTAGAAGGAGTGTGGACACTGGGCAGCTGAAGAGCCTTCTGCCCTCTGCAAAGGTGAAGTGAGAACTTCAAGAATGGAGCTCAGTGTCAGTCCTCTGTACCATTCCTTTTCTGTAGCCATATTTTCTATCACCTCTGTAAGAGGTCATTTTTTTAAAAAAAATTTTAACTATTTCATTTCTAGGAATTGACCCTACAGATAAACTCAAATATAAAAGCACGTTGACATTCAAGAACATTCACCGTAGCAAATCTGGTAATAGTAAAAATTACCCAAAAAAGCTAAAAATAAACGAAAGGCCTCAGGGGCACGTGGGTGGCTCAGTCGTTTAATCATCCGACTCTTGATTTCAGCTCAGGTCATGATCTCGAGGTTCGTGGGTTCAAGTTCTGCCATCGGGCTCTGTGCCGACAGTGAGGAGCCTGCTTGGGATTCTCTCTTTCTCTCTCCCTCTCTGTCCGCCCCTCCCCCACTCATGCGCGCGCGTGTGCTCTCTCTCTCTCTCTCTCTCAAAATAAATGAATAAAGATAAAATGAGTGAAAGCCCTATTTATAAGAGTCCTTTAAATTCAAAACGGTATAATTTCTACAACTGAATATTATGGGGTTACTTTTTTTTTTCAAGTTTGTTTATTTACTTTGAAAGAGAGAGAGAGACTGAGGGAGGGGAAAGGAGAGAGGAGAGAGAGAATCCCAAGAAGGCTCCACACTGTCAGCGCAGAGCCCGAACTGGGGCTCCATTTCAGGAACCGTGAAATCATGACCTGGGCCGAAATCAAGGGTTAGACACTGAACTGACTGAGCCACCCGGGCGCCACATGGGGCTACTTTTAAAAACTAGACCGCTTTCACTGATATGGAAAGACATCCACCATAAACCAAGTGTGAAAAATCAGGTTGCAGACCAATGTTATAGTACGCTACCATTTGTAGTGTTTTTGAGACTCTTTATGCAGATTTAGATTATATACGTGGAAAATCGGAGTAGTGATACGCAAAAACTCCTGAAGGTGATTACCTCTGGGAAGTAGAATTGAGGGTGTAAAGTGGGAAAAAAATATCTTTTCCTTGGCGGATCCTTTGCTTTAAAATTTTTACCATGTACATGTGTCATTTCCATAACGAAAATTAACATGCAGTTATGTTCACCTGTAAATTAGCTTATTAATTTTAATAGAACATGTGCTATGGGTCCAAAGTCCATTTATAAATCCATTCAATGAACATTGAATAAGGTTTTATTATGCCCCCAAGCAAGCACTACGGCCTGGGATTATGTATATCCGTGAAGGAAAATAGAGAGAGAGACACTGACTTCTTGTAGGTCATTGTCAAGAGGGAGGAGCCAGCCAAATAAATTTATAACAGGGAAAAATCAGTGTCGTGAGTGACAAAAGCCCTGAAAACCATGGGATGATGATACCTAGCATAGACTGTATGTTGCATCAGGCTCCCTGGAGGAGGTGTTATCTGCAGAGAGTTTTGAGAGATGAACAGAATCAAATTACAAGGAATAAGGAAGGGAAAGAACTTTTCAGGCATGAAGAACAAAGCACATCCAGCACATTGGACACTATGGAAGGATGGGTTGGTAATTTTAATCACAGCAAACACACACTCTGAACAGTTAGGATGTCAAAATGCTCTTGTAATGGGGGGCGCCTGGGTGGCTCAGTCAGTTGAGCGACCAGCTCTTGACTTCGGCTCAGGTCATGATCCCGGGGTCGTGGGATCAAGCCCGGCATCAGGTTCCATGTTGAGCATGGAGCCTGCTTCAGATTCTCTCTCTCCCTGTTTCCCCCACTTGTGCTCTTCCCCCACTTCTCTCTCTCTCTCTCTCTCTCTCTCTCTCTCTCTGAAATAAAAAAAATAATAATAACTCAAATAAAAAATTAAAAATGCTCTTGTAATGGAATAGTACACAACCGCTAAAAAGAAAAGGCAGCTCCACTGGAAACAAGAGCCAGTTAGGCAAAGTGGTTAGGAGTGTGGGCCTACAGCCAGATATTAGATCTGGTTCAGATCTTGGCTCCACCCACGGCAGACTGTGTCACATTTCTTAACTTCCCTCTGCCTAATTTTTTCCGCATAAAAAGAAAATGACAGTATGTTCCTCATTGGAGAATCTAGATAGTAGTAGAATGAAATAATGCATGCAATGTCCTTATCCCAGGGCTTGTCACAAACTAGGCATCGTATTCAATAAGTGACAGTTATACTCTCATGGACTGAAGTCCAGGATATAGTAAGTGGGGGGGGGGGGGGTGGAGACAAATTGCCTTTTATCTTTATGATATGATCTCATTTCAGCACGGACTTTGCTGTTTTGTTCACCAGTATGTGCCCTTCAGCATATAGGTGGCATCCAATAAATGGCTGTTGAATGAGCGAATTCCTGTAAAAGAAAATTGTGTGTGGCATTTGCTAGTATATACATAGAAAAAGAAACTCAAAGGATATATACCCAAACTGTTAATAGGTGTTATCTCTGGAATGGCAGGCTTATGAAGGATTCACCCTTCTTAAATCATACTTTTCTCTAACAGATATTGTTACAAGAAGCCTGATACCTTGGAAAAAGCAAGAAAAAGTGGTAATAATAATGACAGAAAAAATGTCATCACTGACTATATATCTTGATCTTTTCTTAATCAAAAAGTGTGTGGTAAGGGCACCCGGGTGGCTCAGTGAGTTGAGCATCTGACTCTTGGTTTCAGCTCAGGTCGTGATCTCACAGTTTGTGGGATCAGGCCCCACGGGCTCCGTGGTGGCAATACAGAGCCTGCTTTGGATTCTCTCTCTCCGTCTCTCTCTCTTTCTAAAAAAAAGAATATGGATAGATAATTTTAAAGTTTTACTTAATGTTTATTTATTTTGAGAGGGGGGAGGGGCAGAAAGAGAGAAAGAGACACAGAGTATTAATATTAAGCAGCTCCAAGCTCTGAGCTGTCAGCACAGAACCATATGTGGGGCTCGAACTCGCAAACCAAGAGATGATGACCTGAGCCGAAGTTGGCCACTTAGCCGACTGAGCCACCCAAGCGCGCCTAGATACATAAATTAAAAAAAAAAATTATGCGGTAGACTGACTTCAGTCAATGCCCCAATTTGATCCCCTGTCCTTGAATTCATGCTCTTTGGTAGTATGCTCCCGGCACTGCTTCTGACCGGGCCCTACGGCCGATTTCCGGCCGAGTAGCAAACATGACCACATGAAGGGCTTGAAAGGCACCTGCACTTTTGGGGTTGGAGCCCCGCCATCACGTGAAGAAGCCCAAGCTAGCCCACTGAATGATGAAAGACAGGAAGTCCACTCCCGCTATCAGCCAATAGCTGCCAACTGCCCTACGCGTGAGTGAAGCCACCTGAGACCAGACAGCCCCCGCCGACCGCAGACATGTGAGCCACCACGGACAGCCAAGATCGTCCAAGCTCAACCTAGACTGGAGAAGCACCTGGTGGAATTGTGACCTAAAGAGATAGCTATTACTTCAGGCCACGAAGTCTTGGAGTGGCTTGTGGTTTGTCACACAACAACAGATAACTGATACAAATTATTTGAGTCACGTGACTTCCAAACAAAGTGATCAACTCTAGGTGATTTTTCAAATGGAAAAAAAAAACAACAACAACAAAACCCAGAGCTAAAAATCCTGCAACAAAATCACCACCAAGTATTTGCAAAGGACCTTTTGTTTTAATGAAACTGTGTCAAATCGAGGGCTGCCTTTTGAGAAGGATAACCAACGAAAGAATATAGGGATATTTTATACATTATGCAATGTGATGTAATATTCTTATACATACTATTTGTACATGATGTTCTTCTGTATAATATTATTACATATTATATAATATTATAATGCAGCAAGGGCTGTAGCTTTGTTTTTTTAATGTTTATTTATTTTTGAGAGAGACAGAGTGTGAGTGGGGGAGGGGCAGAGAGAGAGGGAGACACAGAATCTGAAGCAGGTTCCAGGCTCTGAGCTGTCAGCACAGAGCCCAACACGAGGCTCGAACTCACGAACGGCGAGATCATGACCTCAGCTGAAGTCGGATGCTTAACCAACTGAGCCACCCAGGCACCCCAAGGGCTCTAGCTTTCTGACCATAAGAACAGCGGAAGCTGGCATAATACATGTGTGACTTCCTTTTGAGATGATACAACATGTAGTAAAGTGATTGATTAAATTTCTGGAAAAATTTATATATCTTTACAAAGAAGTCAGTTCTTAAAAATCACCGAGCCCCCCTTTTTAAACATCACTGAAACATGAAGAATCAGAATCAACCCACGACAAGGATCTACCTCTCCCAGTTGGGTTCCACAGTCACACATCACCTCATTTGTTCCTCACAGGGTTCCCGAAGATAGGTGTGATTATTCCAGCTTAACAACTGAGGCAATGAGGCACAGAGAAGCTAAGCAACCCGCTCAAGTCCACACAGCTCCTGGGTGGCAGTGCTGGGCCCCAGGGCCAGATCTTCTGCATCCAGATCTCTCATTCACCGCATATAATCTGAGATACTTTGGTGTTGTTGGGACATTAGATGGGTTACCCTGAGCATCCAATAACTGAATGATCATATTTGTGTGGGGTTTACTGAATGCCAGATACTGCTCCGAACACTTGATGTACATGAGTTCATCTTATCCTCCTGAGCCTAGAGGTAGGTATTCTGATTAGCTCCCTTTTACTGATGAAGGAACTAGCCTTAGTTAGTTAATAGACACTAAATGATGTGACCAATATCACATAGCGAGGACGTGACCGAGCCAGGATTCAAACCTGGGAAACACAGCTCCGAAATCGATACTCCTCAACCAATAAGCTACGCTGTACCAACACCCACCTTCCTGGCTTGTCTGGGACTGAGAAATTGTCACGGATGTGGGACTTTCAGTGCTAAAGCAGGACCGTTCTGGGCAAACCAGGACAGATGAACAAATACCTTATCTCGAACAGAGGTTACAAAACCAGCTGGTCTCGGGCCACCTCTCACCCATTCTGTTTGGACCACACAGTATTTTAAAAATAAAATTGAGCCAATGTTTAAAAATCAGAAGGTGTAGGGGCGCCTGGGTGACTCAGTCGGTTAAGCGTCCAACTTTGGCTCAGATTATGATCCCACAGTTCATGGGTTCAAGCCCCACGTTGGGCTCCGTGCTGACAGCCCACAGCCTAGAGCCTGCTTCAGAGTCTCTGTCTCCTTCTCTCTCTGCCCTTCCCCAGCTTTCGCTGTGTCTCTCTCTTTCTCTCTCAAAAATAAATAAACACTTAAAAAATTTTTTTAAAATCAGAAGGCGTTAATACTGACAGCTGTATTTGGGGGGAGATATGGCCCCGGGGGGGGGGGTGTGCATTTAGGCATGGCAACAGTCAGCTGCAGCTCAACAGCCACTGATTGGGCCCTGTTGTCCTGGCAACAGCCCTCCTCCACCCTCTGTGGCCCCCACCATACACACATGGCCTCGCCCGCCTCATTTCTGGGCCTGACTGGACACTGTGTACATTTATTTGAGTGTGGGACCCAGCTTCACAGCATCACCCCGAGGCACTAGGCCTGGGCTTCTGCACCTTCAGGTCACCTGGGGAGCTTCGAAGGTGCCCACGACACCTCAGCCTAATAGAACCAGAAGTTCTGGGAGTGAGTCTCAGCAGAATTCTTCAAAACTCCCAGGATTCCCATGTGCAGCCAAGTTCACACACTTCTCAGACTTCAACGAGCAGGTGCATCATCAGGAGACCTTGTTACAATGCAGGTTCTGATTCAGCAGGGCGGGGGCGGGCCCGAGAGTCTGCATTTCTAACAAGCTCCAAGGGGATGTGGATGCTGCATTTCCAGGGACCACACATGGAGAGGCAAGGGGCCAAAAGACAGCGCCTGCTACCATGTGTCCCTCCCAACCTCGCGGGCTGGCCTCCACAGCCTCCGAGTCCTCGGAGACGCGTCAGCGCCTTCAGCAGCAAGGACCAGAGAGGGGCAGCGAGCAGCCCAAGGTCACACAGCCTGATCTCTGTTGTTTCCCATCACACAGTGCTGCCTCCCCCCGCCGGGCAACTTCACCCGCTCATCCAAAGGATAGCACGGCCTCGCTCACTTTGTGAGGGGGCGCTAGGCCGTGACTCCCCATGGAGGAGTAGGTCTGGCCGAATCTGCTTTTGGATGTGTGTGGGCATCAGCCCGCTGGGGAAGGGGGTCCGGGCAGGTTGAATACCTGGCACGCCTGCCCCTGAGAGAGCCGAGGCTGAGGCAGGGAGGGGAGCACACTGGGGGCCGGAGCCCAGGGCGCAGGACGGCCTCCTCCCCTGGCCCAGATGAGGACACCTCACGGTGCCTGAGTCAGAGGGCCTGTGAGCTCAGCCCTGGGGCTGCTGGGCTGGGAGGGTGAGTCAGAGGGTGTGTGGTGAAGTGAACTTCTCCCTGGCCAAATATGGGGCTCTGCTGGGCTTTGTCTTGCCATTCACGCTGCCAGAGGCCAGAGGCTGGGTCTACTCCGCATGGCAGCGAGGTTCCTGAGCAAGAGGGGAGATTGTTCCACACTCGGCCGACCCCTCTCCTCCTGTCTTGTAAACCCTCCCACCGCACATCTGCTCGCCCCACATCATTATACAAAGCATAAAATAAGAAAAGTGATAACACATTTTGAAACGGTGGTTTTGTCACCACAAGGTCCTGCTCTGCCATCATGTACCCGCAGGACTGTAGGCCCGGGGGCAGGTGGGCAGGAGAGAGGCCACATCTTGCTTTTCCTTGCATCCCCCTCGCGTCGCACACAAAAATTGGGATGGGGCAAGAGTGATCAACGATCGGTTAGATAAATTAATTACCACGTGCATTTTGTGTACGGGCGCGTGTCATTCTCTGCCGCTGGACTTTTAATTTCTTGAGGAAATAATAATTTACGTAGACTGCCCCATCTAAAAGTCTCCTATTAGCTCATTAAATATGAGGGTTAATTCATTTAGTCCTCATAGCAATTCTGTGAGGAAAGTACTATAATTATCCTCATTTTACAAGTGACGAGCCTCAGGCCCCGAGCAGTTAAGAAACTCACCCGAGGCCATACAGCCCTAAAATTGTAGGATTCTAACTCCAACAGTGTGGCTTCAAATTCTGTGCTTTGAATGGTATTCGATTCATTTCTGGACCTCGGGTGCCCAGCACAGTGCCTGACACAGGACAGGTAGTAGTAACTGTGTGTTGACTGAATGAATAGAATAATTAATTTATTAATTACCGTGTGTATGTGTTTGTGTGTGTCTCCCACCAGACATTGAATTTCTAAAGTATGGGTCTCACCAATGCCTTCCAATGCATTTAATAAATGATCGAAGAGAGAATACATAAAAGAGTGGATGTTGCTAAATGTCTACACACTTGGTGTGCGATCCAGAGGACCCAGGCAGCGACGGAGGTTTTCAGAGTTTATTCAGATGTCCAGGAAGAGACAGGCCAGGCCACGAGTCAGGGCCGGCTTCACGGCCGTGTGACCTGTGCAGTTGCACAGGGTCCCGTGCTCAGAAAGCTCCCCCCACTTGATTCAGTGTTCTACAGACACCATCTTGAAATTCTTAGTTTTTGAACAAAAGGAGTTCCTGTTTTTAGTTTACACCGGGCCCCACAAATCACATAGTCCCTCCTGCCAAGAGTGAATAAGGCCCACGAAGATGCCTATAGAAAAGGAGAGACAAGGAAAGGGTCTCCAAGAGCCGCGTGTCCGTGGTTTCCAAGAATGGAGCCTCGGTCGTGGCGAGTCTTCTGGCCGTGGGGTCCGGGCTCAGCAATTCCAGCGCTGGGGGTGGGGGGGCGGTCCCTCTGTAGGGTCACTGAATCTCGTCACCCCTCCCTAAGAGCTGCTCCTGAGACACCCCTAGTCCCCAGACTGCAACGGCTTCAAATGCACAGGCCCGCTTCTCCAGCCCTAACCCATTTCAGTCCTGTGCTGCTAGTGCTGTATGTGTGGCCGTGGGCTGAACACCACGAGGAGCCCTTGTCTCGATTTGCTGCTTACAACCACCACCCTGTAGGCTGGGAGTTTTTGACCCTCCCATCAACATCCAACTTAATAAGAGACGAGATCAAGTGCAAATAAATGATTCCAAGACCCTTGTTCTTAACCAATGGCCCCTACTGCTGCTTCGCTGTTTGGGGCAGACTGTCTTTCTCTCCACCTGGAAAGCTCTCTCCCCTCTCCCCAAATGCCCCCCACCCTAACCTCTCCTCCAGTTGTGTAGCTGGGAAGCAACAGAACCAAGATTCCAATCCGGGCAGTCCACCTCAGATCACTGCTCTTAACCATATTTGACAAATTTGCTCTCCTTTTTGGGCTTGGCTTGAATGTCTCAACTCACAGGAATGTGAGCCTGGAAGGAACTCTAGCTTCAGCTTCTTTATCTGTAAAATGGGAGCAACAAATAGACCCGACATCACAGACATGCCTGGATTAAACGTAATGCAAGAAGTCAAAGTGCTTTTTTAACAATCCACAGGCCCAAGCAGTTACTTCTATTAATTACCAGTGGTGAAGCTAAGGCTTGTTAAACATGATGCAGAGGAAAGGAAGGTCATTAGCCCCCACCCCCTTCATTCTCATCTAATCCAAGGCCAGCCACAACCTTGGCCAATCACCGGTCAGTAAAGAATTGAACAACACGCACTCCTGTGAATCACCAGGATTTCTTCTGCATTGTCCTGATATCCTGATTCTGCCACTTCTTACGCTGTGTGGCCTTGGGCAGATCACTTTACCTCTCTGAGTGATGGGTTTCTCTTCTGCAAAGTGGGGTTGATGACGATAGTTGTGCGTAGTGTGGCTGTAGGGTGCCCAGCACTGTAGTCAGGAAGTGGTGGTTGGCGTTATTCTGAGAAAAACTCTCATAGACACAAGATTCCCTCTATAGTAGTAAGCATCTGGGCAGCATCCCGCTCTTTGACATGGTTGATTTTATGTGTCAAGTTGAGTGGACTAAGGGATGCCCAAGACCTGGTAGGACATTATTGCAGGCGTGTCTGTGACAGTGTTTCTCAGACTAGCCTTTGAACTGATAGACCGAGTAAAGAAGGTGGCCCTCACCAGTAGTCTGTTGAGGATTCACACAGGACAAAAAGGCAAACGAAGGGCAATTTTGCTCTCTCTGCTTGTGCTGGAACCTGGCTATTCTCCTACCTTGGACATCCATGCTCCTGGTTCTCAAGGCTTTGGACTCAGGATGTGATTTATACCACTGGCTTCCCTGGTTCTCTCTCTCTCTCTCTCTCTCTGTCTCCTAATGGTTCTGTTTCTCTGGAGAACCCTGACTGACATACTCTTAGAACATTTTCTCTGAGTTTTGTCTTCCCACTGAAGATGTACCACACCCCCAGAGCATGGCTGGGCTCTCTACTGATAAGTCCTAAATAAGCCAATCTTCTAAATCCCTCAGCCTGTTTAGATCTAGACGAACCTGCCATATTCCCCACAGCTCTTCCAGTGTCTTCTTCTCTCTTGCCTTCCCTTCCCCTCAGCCTGGCTGGTCTGCTCCCGGTATAACTGGGAGCCTTTTGATGTCACCCCTGCCCCCAGCAACCCTTCACCCCTACAACCAAGTTGGAACTTTCTCTTCCGGTTTTTTCATCTTTGCAGAAGAGGGGAAGATTTCGGGTGTAATCAGGGGCTGGGTTACAGGATGTGGTGGAGAGTCCATTGAGAGTTAGATGTTCCCTGTTCTTCACCCTACTCTCTCCCCCAACCACATTTTTCAAAGGAAAGGAAAATTGTGCCCATCAGAAACCCACATACCAGCGCTATACCGGCTAACTCCGTGAGCTTCGGTGGGATACGTAATGTCTGTAAAGCACAGCTAACTGGGAACGGTCAAGGTGCCTATCTGCTAGGGCTGTAGTGGGGGTGAAGCGAGAGAATCCATACCAGGAGTCTAGTACGATTCCCGGCACATAGTAAATACTCAGCAAATGCAACTACTTCGTCGTTACCCCTGTTATATGGAAGCAGTTTCAAATTGTGAAATGGATGTCACAGTTTTATTTCATCCATGACAGTATTAACCTGTTTTTCGTCATCGTAGCAAAACTATGAGCAAACTGATACCAGTCAACTGATGGTGACATTCCACCAAGCCTCAGCGCCGTCCTGCCTGTCGCCCACCGTTGTTTTTTGTAGCTCCTACCAGTGCTCTGCCTCTCTTGGCAAAATTTTTGCAAGTGAAAACCTTCACTCTCTATAGACTTGAGATATTTTATGGGTGACCAATTGTGGTTTCTTCCCGGATGCCTGTAATGATCGGAAGGCCCGTATAATCATTCTTCACAAAACTTGCTTAGAGGGCAGGTCAGACGCTACAGCGGGTAATGGGAGTGTTGAATGGCTGCGAGTTTCATCCCCACCCATACTGCAATGGGAGCCATCTAGGACCAGCACAGGAGCAGGATACAGCCGCCATCTCAGCTCGAGATCCTGCACGTGGTTTGAGACGCGTAATACAAGAAACGGTGGCGCCGTATCAACCCAAATATGCCTTCTGAGTACAAAAGTTCAGGGTGAATTGCAAAGCGTGAAGACTCCGGACAACAGATTTTTGAAGGCAGGAGTTCAACCGCATCCTGTTCTTCCGACTGATTGCGCGGCCGGAAAAATTGAGCAGTGGGAAGGGGGACTTTCTATTTCTGGTAGGGGAAAAAACTGAAAAATTTCAGAAAACATGAGAGAAATAATATTGCAATGATACTTAGTAGTGATTTATATGTAGTGAAGCCACTGGGGGAGAAGTATCACTAATTCAGCCAAAATAAGTTTCAGGAAAGAGAAAGGGTTTTTTTTTTTGAATTAGTAGTTTAAAACAGGGGTCAACAAATTATGACCCACAGGCCAAATCTAGCCCCCCCCCATCTCTTTTTGTAAATAAAGTCTTATTGTCACAAGGCCACATTCATTCATTTACATATTTTCTCCGGTTGCCCTTGCGCTACAATGACAGGTAAGTCCTTGTGACAGACAGTTTATGGCCCACAAAGCCGAAAACATTTACTCTCTGGCACTTTACAGAAAAACGGTGCCAGCTACCATGAAGCTATGCTGTCTGGAAAGCCAAACAGTTATGTAGGAGTATGTTTGAAATCAGAATGAACCATGAAAGAAAAGAAGAACCTCATGTGTTCATTCCACCAATATTTAATGAGCACCTACTGTAAGTCTAGCTGTGCAAAGAATAAAAAGCAAAACCAAACAAATAGACAAAAGTCCCGTCCTCACAGAATTTACCTGGACTGAGGGATTTCCTAGTTAATCACTATAAAAGTGCACATATTCTTTTCATGATATCTTTAAAGGAACAATGAAGAATGACATGTTTCAGGGCCTTGAGAATGAGATCAGTGTTTCCCTGGCTTAGTCAATAATATGTGATGAACCCACTGACAGTGTAATGAAAGGAGTCTTGTCAACTTGCGCAAAAGAGACCCAAGAAGACCTCGAGGCCCGGCGTCAACAAAGAAAGGCTGTTAGACTCATCAAGGTTGCAGGGAAAACTGGAACCGATCTGCACATGGTTGCAAAAGTGGCTTCGCAGGATGGAGTTGGCTGGAATAAAATTCTTGGCCGGCTCTGTCACAGTGTCGCTAACAGGAGCAGAAAATTGAATTGGATTCACAGCAACACGATGAAAAGGTAGCTAAGCATTTCCACACACACACGGTTACGTGGAGGTTTGAGATTCAGTCATAGTAAGTTCTGATCTGTGAGTGAAGAAAGAAAAGAACTCCAAAAAGCTCTCAACACTATCAATTCACGCATCTGAGAAAAAGCTGACAAGTTTTCAAAGCAATCCACGCACAGGAAGGTGCAACAGGCAGGAAGCTGTGTTATTTCTTGAAAATGCTAGGCTATCCATTATGGTATGTTGTGTTCATTCGGGCTTAACATCCTTTCAGAGATTATAAAACTGAGGAAATTGTATTAAACGTTTCTTAAAAGATCAAATGTCATAAATTGAGCAGGGTGTTGGGATTAACTTCCGGCTATGAATTTATTTTTTGTTTGAAATGGATCCCATATTAAGTATTTCAGGAATTCTTTCAAGGGACTGAAAATGAAGTTATCATTATACACTTTTTTGTTCTTTCTTCATTATTCATCATCCGAGGAAAGCAATAAACATCTCAAAACTATTTAGGCCAGAGTAGAATCGTGCCAAAAATAATCAGGGAAGTTTTTGGACTTAAGAAATCCTCCTTTGAAATGAGTAGCCAAAATACCATGGAAGAAAAAAGATCTTGGGAATTTAGATAGTCCTTTTTTTTTTTCTTCCAGAAAACAATATAGCAGTGACATTTTTTACTAAAGATCGGATCCTGACTTACTAAGTTTAAATCTACATTTTAAGAATATAAGCATTAAAATTTTTTTGAGATTTTGTACATGTACATACATGGAATAAACCATTAATGAAACACATAAAAATGTCCAAGAATATAGATGTACATATGATGTAATGTGGCCCTGTAACTTCATTTTCCTAGGAATGATGCAAAGTCTAATTTCCCTTACAAGCGCATCGATTGTAACCAATACCTGTTATTCCAGAACATTCTGAGGTCTCAAGCCACTGCGTTTTGCTTCATTTCCTCCAACTGCTAGAGCAGGTAGACATGCTTATTCGTATTCCATAACATCTTCAAACATATTGTGAAGTGTGCTAGCCTTTACTGGTTATTAAGAATGACTCAGTAATGAAACTGATGGACCTCAAAGGAAAGAACCAGTGGTATTTGGAGAAGTTGACTGTGAAGCGTGAGAGGCAGGCAGCGTTTTACTGACGTCATTTCGCCTATCAGAACTATCCACTCTGACTGGCCCCTGGCCATGGCTGACATCCAATCTGAATTCTAAGTTTTAAGGCCCGCTCCCCTGGTAACCACTGGACACTGTTTCCGGAGAGGATGCTGACATAATAGCAATAATCATGTTGTTTTTATTAGCCTATTCTTGCACATTCAGAGACTTTTGAGAGCCCCATTTGAAAGCTCTCGCCTAAAATCTCCCACAGAGCACCTTACTTGTTTCATGAAGGTACTTTGTATGGAAATCTGCTGAAAACATGAAGGAATCTGGGTCCCCCACGAACGTCCCATCAGGCTCCACCTTGGCTGAGATTATTTCAAAATCCCATCTTATAAACGATGAAACTGAAGTTCAGAAAGGCCAAGTCACTGCCTTTATGCTTTCCCAAGTCAGCCTAAAGGGATGGCCTCAGTAGGTACCTTTGTCACTGTGTTCACTGTGTGTAGCGATTTATGCAAGGCATTGTTTATCTACACCAAGGCGATCCAGCCCTCGGAGAGGCCCCGCGTATGACTAGTATGTTTACAGCCCTGGGTTCTTGGGAACCCAGGGTAACACAGGGCCAGAGGGAGCCACTTCCAGCTTCCCTCCAACATGACCCCTGCCTAATCCACCCCACCCCACCCTTCCCACCTCCCCTCCAGCCACCGTGGACTTCTCCCAGTTCCTTCAACAGTCTGTGCTCCCTTTTAAGGCCAGCAGCTCTTTCTGGTTCCAGTCCATTGCCTAAAACATTCTCCCTCCCTCCCCTCAGCCTGGGCGCCCACCACTCATCCCTCCTGCCTCCATGGAGTCTCTTCCAGGAAGTGCTTCCAGACCCCCCACCAACTGGATGGCGGATCCCTCCTGCGCTTGCCTATGGCCTCCCCTGCTGCCACTGGTCATCCCACAATGAGTAAACAATTGATTGTATGAACAGGAGGTGGTGTAACACAGTGGTTAAGGGTCTGGGCTCTGGAACCAGCCTGCCTAGGTTCAAATCTTGAGCCTCTTACTAGCTCTGTCACCTTGAGCAAATCACTTAATCTCTCTGTACCCCTGAAGTAAGAATAAGAATGTAACCCACCTGTGGTGAAGATTCCAAGAGTTAACACATACGAGGCACTTCAAACGATGCCTGACACGTAGCAAGTGTTTGTTACTTATCACCACAGTCATCTACTGTTTTCTGCTCCATTCCTTCACTAGGCTGAGCCCTTGATTATAAAGACGGGGTCTTAATTGTTTATTTTACCACAACATCTGGCAGATAATAGGGACCCAGTAAATATTTGCAGAATGAATGAACGAGCAAGAGAGGCCACAGCCTCTGTTGAACCCTCTGCCCACAATTGCCTTCTCCAGACTCACCTTGCTTTGCATAGGCTCGGGGCCCCATGTGGCTAAGCCAATTTGCTCAGGGGAGATAGTGGTGAGGCAGAGGAGCCATGCCTTTGCTCTTCCCAGCTCTGAGCTATCCCTCCAAACACATCCCACTGGAGTTGTGCAATTCCAGGCAAGGCAGCTTTGCGATGACTACTCTTTGTCTGCCTGGGGTGTTGACCTGTTTTCATGCAACAGGACTTCCCCCAGTGGAAGGTCCCAGGGGCTCAGACTCAGCCAACAGCCTCGCCGGCTGCTCTCTGAGTAGCTAAACCTCCCCTTGCCATCGCCTTGGCTGTGCCCCAAGCCCTGGAGCTGGCTGTCCCTGCTCTCCACCTGCTCTGGGCTGGTTCTGCCTTCATCTCAACGGCGGCCACCCCCCCCCCCCTCCAAAGAGATTTTCCAGACTACTCCCGAATGGAAATCATTTCTCACCACTCTGAACTCCCAAAGTCCTCTATCTACCCTTGTTTCTTCACCTCTGGGAGTCTCAGTTTCATTATCTGGAAGCGAGATAACGATGCCTACTTCAAAGGGAGGTTGTGAGGATCAGGTTGCTCAAGCAAATGTTTCCTATCATCCACATTTGCTTATTTACTACCTTGAAAGTTCCTTAAAGCCAGGGCCCCTCTGTCCATTAGCATATGCTTCTTATTCTTAGCACAGCGTCTGACTCAGATTGGGCATTCATTAAGTGTTTGCTCGACGGATTAATCAATCAAAAACCAACCAAGAAATATATAAATTATAGCAAGGTAGCAATATCCTACAGTTGTAACACAGAAAGGAATCATTCTTGTGGGATCTTCTTTCTTCTTTTTCTTTCTTTCTTCCTTCTTTCTTTCTTTAAATTTTTTTTTCAAATTAGAAATGGCCAACCAAATCAACTATCCCTTTCCCAGGAAGTGAGTTCACAGTGCCCAGTGTATTCAAATTATCACTAATTAGCTAGAGAACTTGGACTTGGGAGTTAAAACACACACATATGTGCTCATACCCCGGGAATGGTTTTCAGAAAAGAGTGGGTGCTTGTGATTCTCCTCCACAGATAATGGGAGCATTGGCTACAATCAGCCAGCTCATTCATCCTCTTACCCCATCCTGGGCCCTCCCCTCCCTGTCATCCACATGCCACCACCTGTACCCGATGTCACCAAATGAAGTGATCATCCCCCGTTCTTCTTGGCAAACAAAATTTCCTCTCCCCACAGAACTCTCTAGAAACCAAAGGGGAAAGCCTAGAGAATTTCATTTTAGGGGAACGGGAAGCAAAGATCACTGCCTGATGTCTTATAAGCCCTGGAAACATGGAAACAGGACATGCCTACTTTTGAGACTGTCCTGCTCTCTCTCTATGATGTTCAGAGAAACCTGTCACTTTCACTGGGTACAAGTCCCCACCCTCCGTTCCCTTGCCCATGGCCCGAGCCCTGGAGGGAAAGCCCAGATTCCCTACAAGGTGGTGTCAGCCAGAAATTACCCCATCCTCCTTATCAGACCTACTTGCCTTGCCCCATCCAGACCTGTCTCTTGTGCAGTCACGGGAGAGGCTCGGCCCAGGCGGTTGCGACCTGCTCAGGTGAAGCCAACTGACTTGCCTGAAAGCTGATGACGAGCCAAGACCAGGCCACCCAGGAAAACCCGGAGCAGGTCAGTGTGGCGGCAAGCCGCTAAGGTCGGAACACAGGAGGCGTAGACTGCCCCAGGCAATGCCCCGGGCCACAGGAAGAGTCTATATGGTCAGTTCCAGGCAAGAACCTCAGTGTCTGTCCTCTTGCCACCTCTGACTCTCTGCCAACAGCACTCACTACAGTTGGCACTGGCCAGACCACACTGGCGGGCAGGTGGATATGCACAGCGCCGTAATGGATCCATTTGGATGCCTGTGATCACAAGGCGAGCCAGCATTTTATGTACCTGTAAGAAAGATAAAAATGCTACCTACTAAATTATGACACAGTCATCTTTACTACCTAGAAGGTGTATTTTATACTTTCTGAAAGCTTTTTTAGACCTATTTGGCGTGGGTTTTTGCTGTATAGCCATCTCACGCATGCACGACAAGGAAAGTCGCGGTGAGGCAAATTGCTTACGGTAAATCCTAAAACCGTCGCATTCAGAATCCATGTCCTCCGAATCCCTTTTTGGCTCAGAGTTGTCCACATGCATGGTTTTTCCCACATCGTTGTCCTCTGCGCCATCAGGAGCACAGGGACAATCACAGGAAGGATGCAGAACTTACTCAGAGAGCACCTCACTATTGTCTGCCCGGTGGTCCTCCAACCCGTTGACCACATTGAAAACTACATCATGAATGCCTTCATCCCGAAAGTGACTTCGAAGTGCATGCCGTTTTGGAGATGATACAAAGAAGAGAATGTGCATTTAAATGGATCAAAACAAGGAACAGTGATAGCTAATACAAACACCCCAGGAAATGTACTGAGCATGTAGCTTCCTGTGTTCCCTTCTGCCATCTTCCCACTAGGTAGGCAATAACACGAGCTGACCTTATGCAGTGTTTGCTATGTGCCAGGCACTGTTCCAGTGCCTTATATGTATCCACCCATTTAATCATGCCAGCCGCCCCATGAGGTCAGTTCTATTACTATCTCTATTTTGAACATGATGATAATGAAAATAAGTTACTTAAACAAGACTACAATGCGTGCACATCGTAAAATTGGGATTTAAAGTCTGAAGTCCAGTTCTAGAGTCTGAACCGCTCCCCTAGATGTGGTCCTATTAAGCTGCCCATTCATTATACAGGTAAGGGAATTGAGGCATAGAAGAGATACCTTGCCCAAGGATACACAGTGCAAGGGCCAACATTCAAACCCACACCATCCGACACTAAAGCCATAGGGAAGACAAAAGGCCAAACGTTAAACCCAGATGTTTAGATTTCATCTTGTAATTTTGGAATCCCACGTGGTATCTTTTTTGATAAAATTTAGCTTGCTGTCCTTTCTCTCAAAGAAGTGAGAACACAATTTCCTTGTAGGGATCTGAAAGAGGTCTCATTCATCTGTTTGTTTATTCACTGAATGACTCTTTCCAAAACGTCCATTATGGCCAAGGCTCTGAACTAAGTGCTCCAAGGAGCTTACAGTGTAACAGGAATCATGGACTTTGTACGCGTGATCGTAAGTATGGCCAAGAGGGAGAGATGCCGGGGACAACTGGAGCCCCTCTGCCTCTGAGGAGAATGGTCCAGGAAGCAGAGATACAGAACGTGAGAGAAAGATGGTGGCCAAGCCATTTTCTGGGCAAAGAATCTGAAAGGGCAGGGGCACCTGGGTGGCTCCATGGGTTGAGCACCTGACTCCGGCTCAGGTCACGATCTCACGCTCCATGAGTTAGAGCCCCATGTCAGGCTCTGTGCTGACAGCTCAGAGCCTGGAGCCTGCTTCAGATTCTGTGCTCCCTCTCTCTCTGCCCTTCCCCCGCTCATGCTCTGTCTCTGTGTCTCTCTCTCTCAAAAATAAACATTAAAAAAAAAAAAGGAATCTGAAGGGACATAACAGTTAATTTACTCAAAACCAATACATTTGCCTTCTCATTATGTAACTCCCCCTATGCCCCTACACCTCCAGTAAAGTTTTTTGCACATAGAAAGGCCTCGTGTGATGACTTTTAGGGGGATTTGGGAAAGAAAGTTGAGTTCCCCACCTGTGTGAGTATGGGTGATGGGGAAAACATATGAGAGAAGAACCAAATGTAATTTGCAAGGGGGAGCAGGGAAGCCCGATTCAAACACTCAAACTTTCCTGGCCCACTAACCCTGAGCTCCAAGAAGGCAGCCACCTTGTCTGTCTTGTTCCTTGTTATAAACCCCAAGCCTTGACGGATCCTGGCACCTAACAGGTGCTTAGTAAATATTATTTGATCGAATGACCAGACAAAAGACCTCAGCAGCCCTCCAGAAACTCTCCCAGGTGTATTTCCCCCTTAACATTCCCTGACCAGGGCCCCAGCACATTGTAAGTTTCAGTGAAGAATCCCAGACCGGCCAAAACCTTTCTCCATAGTTTCGATAACCTCTTTGCATTGTCTTCCAGAGAAATTACTGAATCAAAGACAGTGGAGACAGGTTAGACCTCAGATACATAGTAGCAAATCCTCTCCAAAAGGAGCGTAGGGTCCATTCTGGTCACAGTATTGTGGCCGATCGCCTAGAACAATTTCTAATCCTCCCGTCAATACCTCCTGCCCCTGCCCCTCACAAAGAGATAAGGCTGCTAAGACCCAGCTCACCTTGAGCCTCACCCTTGATCACAGTGCCTCGCCTTAGACTGAACACCTTGCACCCACTGCTCACCCTTTAGATGCATCCTCTCCTAGCAGCCAGGTTGCTTTTTGCAAAGAGCAAAATCTGAACGGGCGCTTCTCCTATTTAAAATTCTTCAATGGCTTTTTTCTTTCCCTCCCAAACCTCTCCTATCACTAGGCTGGGAGGTGTGTTAAGAGTCTTCCTGACTTCTTCATTGATTCTTCCAGTCCATTCTCCCTTCCCACTCCCTAATCTACCCCACATCCCACACCCAGCTCTAAATATCGCTCGGGTCTGTCTCACTCCAAAACCCGCTGGCTGCTAACCAACGTAGATGAACGCTTTGTGCCCCCCTAAATTAAATCATGCTAGTGATTTATTGGATCTATTTTTATGACACAACCATGGGGCACAGAGACTCCAGAATTCAGATGCCACAAATACTTCTCCAGCATGCACCTTGTGCCAGGCATTGACGTATTGGGGCACTTAACTCCCTCCACAACCCTCCAAGGCTGATAAAGACAGGAGGCTGAAAGGAATAAAATACAGAGAAGAAACGGCCCCAGTGGGAATGACTGACAGAAAGGGGTTTCTGACCGAAGTCTCCACACTCCTAGGCCTGTGTTCAGTGAGCACTTACTGAACACCTGTTCATAACGAGCACTGGACCACGGGGTTCAAGGTAAAAGGCAGTTTCTGGATCTCCTTTTGACCTCACAGCATTGACGCTGGGAAGTTCTTCCAGGTGTCTAATCTAAATTCCTTTTGCGACAACCCCATCCCATTCCCACCCCCCTACCTCATCCCTACCCCCAGATAAATACAAAAACAACAGTTGCTGATAAGATCACAAGCTTCTCCTCCAATTGTGGCTTCTGTCTTTAATTGCCACACAGGCCTGAGATAAGCCTCACAGAACAGGCTTCATATCCCCCTGGACGTTGCCTCCATGCTGCCAGTCCCTTCTCAGCCCTCGCCCAGAGCTGGGAAGACCAGTAGCTTCAAGGGTGCCCTCTCTGAGGCGGCAAGGAGGGAAATCAGAGAGCTGATCACTTCTAAGGAGGTGGCCACACGTGACGCTTTGTGGGAAGATGGCTGCCTCGCCCTAGAGGCTCCCCAGTTCGGGGAGAGCGATGGCGGGCTACAGTTTTTGTTTGCCCTCCACAGCTGCTTGGCGGTTCCCACTACACGGACACCACAGAAGCTTCTTCTTCTCTGGCTCATCAAAAAAGACAAGGGCGGCAACTGCCTTTCTATAGAACTTGCAGATGACCGTGTCTGGGTCCCCTGGAACACAAAAAGGCCTAACAAATGTTTGATGAGTAAATGATTGAAAAAAATGAATGAATGTGAGAGTGAGTGAATAAATGAATTAGTATATCATTAAATAGGTCAATGAAGAGAGCAAGGGTATAGAAGAATGAATCTGAATGAATGAATGAATGAATGAATCAAAGAAAAAACTTCTAAGGGCTTGAATGAATCCATGAGGGGAAAGAGTGACAAAACGGTTAAATGAGTACATGAGTGAGCATATGAAAAAATTAAAGCATAAACATGTGAGTCAACCAAATGAATACATGGATGATGGGTGGATGGATGGATGGACCAGTGAGGGAATGATAAATAGTCACAAGTTCCTACAGTGAGTGAGTGATAAATAGTCACAACTTCCTAGAGGAAGACTTGGGGGCTAAATGATGAACTCTATGAACCCAAGAACAGGTCTGTTTTAGTCCCTGCGCTATCCCCAACCCCTTAAAATGTCCTACACATAGTAAGAATTCTAAGTTTTTGTTGAATACATAAGCAGACGGATAATTAGATATTCTCCTTCTTATAATGCATGGTACTAAAATTTACGCTTGATGGAGACCTTCAAATTTTAAGATTCTTCATGTGAAAGGAGCTTTGACTCTTGAGTTGGATGGGCCTGCTCTTAAATCCAGCTCTGCCATTTCCTAAGCTGTGCGGTTCACCAAAAGACACTTGATCTCTTGGAACTTCAGCTTCCTCTTCTATAAAGTGGAGATGATCATGCATACGTCACAGTGCTGTGGTAGAGGTGACAGAGGAATATGTGTATCTCACACATTAGAAAACACTTGATGAATGAAAAGTTCCTTTCTTTCCCTCCCAAGCACATCTATCCATCCCTCTATCCATCCAAACGCACCAGCTCCAGTGCCCTTTGATGCTCTTTCCACTCAGGGGGCCCCCTTTCCTAGTAGCTGTCAGGGGACCCACCTAAGCTGCACCCAGATTCTTGGCCCACACAAATGGTGAGATAACAAATGTTTGTTGTTTTAAAACATTAAATTTGGGGGTAATTTGTTACACAGCAATAGTTAACTAATACATCTCTGTTTTATACATGGGGAAGGGGGGTGAAAACTCAGCGTCCCTGCAGCTTATGCCCTTGGTGAATGGAGGTTTCGCTAAGGAACATGATATAGAATGACATCCCAGCTCTATTTGGCTAAACCTCATGTTTGACAGTTGAGTAGGGCCTTTCTCACTGCCTGTGGGGTCATACAAAGATTTCTGGTCTCTGTCCCTGGTTCCTAGCACAAAGCTCCTAAAGTATTTGGGGTTTCTTGTGTGATAGGGTGATAGGAGTCTTTTTTATTCGAATGAGGTGACTCTAGGTGGGCCCCTAGATCACTTCAGGGCGGGGACTAGTCACTAAAAGGGCCAATCTTGATTAGAAGCTTAGAACTTTCAGTCCTACCCTCCAACCTAAGGAGAAGGGAGAGGGGCTAGAGATTAAGCCAATCACCAATGGTCAATATTTTAACCAATTGTGCCTACCTTATGAAACACCCATAAAACTTTACCCCTAAACAACGGGGTTCAGAGAGCATCTGAGTTGGTAAACACATTCGTGTGCCAGGAGGGTGGCACAGCCCAACTCCACAAAGACAGAAGCTCCTGTGCCCAGGACCTTTCCAGACCTTGCTCTGTGTACCTCTTCATCTGGCTATTCATTTTGTCTCCTTTATAATAAACCAATAAAAGCAAGTAAAATATTTCCTGGGGTTTTGTGAGCCATTCTAGTAAATTATCCAACCTTAAAAGGAGAAGGTGTGGAGAACCTCCTGACTTTATAACCAAGTCCAGATGGCAGTGTGGGTAACCTAGGGACCCAACACTTGGGACCAGCCTCTGAAGTAAAGACAATCCTATGAGACTGAGCCCTGAAACTCGTGGAGTCTGGCACTAACTCTAGGTAGTTAGTGTCAGAACTGAATTGAATTTAGGACACCAGATTGCTGTCTGCAGAGTTGGAGAACTGGTTTGTGGGAGAAAAAAAAAGCCCACACGGTTGGAGTCAGAAGTGTGGTAGTAAAAATAGCTCACTACTCGGACCGATCCCTGGGCTGGGGGATACACTACCTCAAAGGCGTAAGGAAAATATTGCCTAAAATTGGCAAACTCCCAAGCCCGTGGGGAAGGTGGGTAATAAGGGAGGCTGAGAACCAGCTCTGGCCTTTGGCAAACTTCCCCATGAGGCATCTCCAGAACCAGCCATAGGGGCCTGAGGCTGCCATGCCATCTCCCTCAGAGCCGCTTCCTGAGATGAGGAGACGTAAGTGGGCTGACCTCACAGTTTTGATCTGTTCTCCCTTTTACTCGAGCTCCACTCAACACCTTTTCATGAAGTAGCTCATTTGATTCGCCCAGCCCTGGAAGAGGTGATACCTTACTCCACTTGACAGATGAGGGTGTTCTTAGCTCCACTTGGCTTTCTGAGGCCTACAGAGGCCATGCTGGTTCCTCAAGATCATACATTCGGAGACAGTGACAGAACTAGAAAGCGGGTCTCCCGACCCTCAGTGGCCCAATGTTCTTATAAACACCAGCTGTGCTTCTAAGAGTCAAAGAACACAAGGAGTGACACTGAAAGAGAGAACCCCCAGGAAAGGACAATTAATGAAGATCCATAGTGCACCCGCCTCTCGGGCAGAGATGACTGGAAGCCATGAGGCTGCATTGTGTTACTCAAACCATGGAACCTACCACATACTCTCTTGCCCTGTGCTTACGAATGTGCCTGACCCTTTGGAAATCAATCACATTTGGGGTCCATTTCTTTCTCCCTGCGCCTGGGGACTCAGGTATGATGGAGTCTTGGTGTAAGAGAGTACTGCAACCAGGGGCTGGGGGGGAGAGGGGTGCAGCATCATGGCATCAGGGGTTTATTACGGTGTTGCATAATGCGGAGTTTCAGTTGGAATGATGAGAAAGTTCTGGGCATGGGTGGGGTAATGGTTGTACAATACTGTGCATGTACTTAATGCCACTGAACTATACACTTTAAAATGGTTAAAATAGCAAATTTTATGTTATGTGTATCTTACCACAATCAAGAGACAGAGAGAGAGAGAGAGGAGACAGCCTCCCCACCACCAAAAAAAAAAAAAAAAAAAAAAAAAAAAAAAAAAAAACCACTGAGAAAACATACTCAACTCTTGGTTGGATTGAGGCTGGAAAAAAAGATACCATGTCTTCTGTAGAGTGTAGTTTCTAGGAATCCTTCTTAGAGCCAGAGACCCCAAATGACACTAAGTCTTGGTCCCAGCATAACTGGCCCAGTTGCTGCCATTTGGGTCCTACCTAAGGGACCTCCCAGCTCTGCAGCAAAAGAAAGACAAGGGAATGAACGGCTTCACAAAGCAAGACCTGGGCCAGAATTTCCAAGATGGTGGCCCAGGAAGTGTTAGAGCTGCGAGGACTCTTAGAGGTCATCTGGTCCAACCTCTCATTTTATAGATGTAGGAATTGAGTCCCAAGGAGGAGAAGCACGGGCCAACAGAGCTGGTCAGTCACAGCAAAGCCAGAAGCCATGCAAGTTTCCTTGGTGGACATGAGTTCCAATGCGGCTGTATCACTAGAGGGTGTGTGACTGCTGATCTGGCCTCGCCCCTTCCAACTTCACCTTGCTGGTCAGGAAAAGGAGAACAAAGAGAGCCGGGATGACTGTCGACTTCACGTCTCCGGTAGGGTCAGTGAGATCTAGGATCTCAAGTGCCACACCCAGGGCCTGGTCCATGGTGGGCACCCACTCCTCATTCGAGTCCTTTCATCTGGACTCTCAGCCACCGCTCCCCCTGCAAACTCCCTCTGCTCTTATCGCCAACAGTGTGAGAAGGTGGGAGGCAGATGGACCCGGGTGTCACCATACAGTGTGGACAGAGACATCTACTGAGCAGGCCCTCAGAAAAACAGAAGGTCCACTTTTTCCAGCTCCAGAGGCCTAAAGGCAGCTTCTGGTCAGAGGATATCTCATTTCCCACCTCTACATTCCCTCCCTCCCCAATGCTCCCCAGGCCAGAGGGCTGGGACTTCTGTGCTCCCAGGAAGGAAGATCTTCTAAGGGCTCCACAAGAGCCACTCACTCAACCCTTACCTCAACTGGGCCAGGGAAGATAATGACACCACCATGCAACTGAGAAAATTGAGACAGAGAGGGTGAGGAACCTGTCCCACCTCACAGGGCTGGGAAGTAGTTGAGGGACATTGTCTACCCGGAGTCCCAAGGAGGAGGGAACGAAACTGAGACAAAACTGCCTTTGCATCCCTCTCTATTCCTGGGCCAAAGGATCTTGGCCACATTACTTCAACTCTTTCTTTCTTTTTTATTTTCTAATGTTTATATATTTTTGAGAGAGAGAGCACAAGCGGGGCAGGGGCAGAGAGAGAGGGAGACACAGAATCCAAAGCAGGCTCCAGTCTCCGAGCTGTCAGCATGAGCCCAACGTGGGCTTCGAACTCACAAACTGTGAGATCATGACCTGAGTCGAAGTCGGGCGCTTAACCGACTGAACCACCCGGGCGCCCCACGTTACTTCAACTCTTAAACTCGATTTCCTCACAGGGAAAAGTGACATCAGTATACGGGCCCTGCCTCGTGGAACTCTCCATGAGAAAGCACCTGGCGCCTTGGTAGACCTGCTCAGGAAATGACCGTTTCTCTTCCCTTCCCTGAGGGGTCACCCCAACACTTCCCCACCTCCCAGCCAGCAGCCCAGCTCTTGCCCGTGTTTGTTGACACCACATCCGGCCCCGTGTTGTCACCCTACGTTACACCACCGCACCTCACCAGTGACATAACCCCCTCCATCCCCCTCCCCACCCACCCAGGCTGGCGTAACCAAGGCTGTGCTCACATCCTCTCTGAAATTCAAAACCAGATACTGCGCGTTGGTTTGCTGCTCTACTGGAGGGCAAAGCCAAGTCCAGCTTCTTTTTCTCTTCTCTCTCTCCCTCTCCCTCTCTCTCTTTCTCTCTCTCTCCCTTGGCCTCAGAGCCCTAAGAAGGCTGCCGGGAGCCAGGAGCTGGGAGGGGGCACTCATGGCAGCAGAGCCAGGCCCAGCCCATCTGGCACGTCCCAGAAGTTCCTGAGGCTGGATGGCATGAGCCATGGGGGCAGTAACGTGGTGGTGTCAGGAAACGGGCCTGCCTGACGAAACCCATTTCTCAGAGACGAGAGCCAGAGAGACAGAGCGAGAGCTTCAGCCTGAGTTCCCAGAAACGGGTCCCCACTCTCTCACCCACTCGGATGTATTCTTTGGGCGCCATGTACTAGGGTCCGTAGCTGGAGACACTGCCATGAGTGGGGCCAGACAGGAGGTCCCGGCCTCACAGAGCTGTGTGTTCCGGTGGATGGCACAGACCACAGCCAAGTAAACCCGTGCGGAAAGGATACAAGAGGACCTCAGACTGTGAGCAATGCTTTCAGGGAGACCGACGAAGGCTGATGCGACAGCAGCTGAGGCCAGGGAGTGGATGCTAATTGAGTGGGGGTGATTCAGGAAAGCTTCTCTGAGGAGGTGGCAAGAAGCTGAGACCCAGAAGATGACAAGGGGGGGCCTGGGCGGCTCGGTTGGTTGAAGATCTGACTCTTGAATTCGGCTCAGGTCACGATCGCGTGATTCATGGGTTTGAGCCACGCACTGGGCTCTGTGCTGACAGCGCGGAGTCTGCTTGGGATTCTGTCTCCCTCTCTCTCTGCCCCTTCCCTGCTCATTCTCTAAATAAATAAATAAACTTAAAAGAAGAAGAAGAGGAGCAGGAGGAGAAGGAGCCAGCCATGCAAGGAGCTGGGGCGGAGTGTTCCAGCAGACTGAACTGAAATGCAGAGGCTGTCGGATGGGAAAGGCTGGTTTGCCCCAGGACAAGGAAGGGACAGAGTAGGCGGGAGCATGTAGGATGAGAAGGGTAAGATCCAAGAGGTCTCCAGTTCCTCGACATCACGGAAGCGGGGCCTCCTGCGCCATGGCAGGAGCTACGACTGTATTAAAAGGGAGATTTTAAATATCCTGGAGGACTCCTCCCTTCCTGGGGCCCCAAAAGTCTGGGGGACAAGGGTGGCCAAGATGACTCCCACACATACGCAGTCGGATAGTGGGCCGCAAGGAAGCTCAGGATCTGTCAAGACCAGTGCCCTTGGGCCGTGTAGCTAGGGGCCAGGCCCAGGAAGGGAAGGGGTGTGCCTGCAACCACATCTGTGGCCATGGCAGAGCACAGCTAGAACCCTGGACACTGGCAGAGCAAGGGAGGGGGGCACATTTTTCACAGTCAGAGCTGTGATTTCCTGTAGCTCTTCACATCAAAGCCTTCCTTCTTCCGAGAAGAGAGGGAACGTGGTCTCCTCGAATCGTGCCATCAGAGGAGCCGGACAGCCAGGCTCCAAACCCAGGTCCTCCTGATGCCAATGCCCACACCCTTTCCAGCGGGATTTTTGTGTTTCCCGAAGGCTGCTGGAACCTCGTTTGGGAAACACCGCGGGGCCAAAGCCGGTAAAACAAATGAGCCAGGTGCCCTCGCGCATTAGTCCTGACATGAATGGATGCATTTTTTGAGAATAGACCAAGGAAGCCATTTATAAATAGTTACCACTAGGCAGACACTTCCCATAATCCTTTTCTTCATTAACGATCTGCTAGATCTTGTTCCTTGTAGGATGGTGGAACGCAACTTCCAGAGCATCAAACTAACTGAGAGGTTGTGTTAAAATACAGGCTGCTGGGGGGGAAAAAATACAGGCTGCTGGATCTTATACCCAGAGTTCTGAGTCAGCAGCGGGTCTGGGGTGGGGCCCAGGATCTTGCACTTCTGACAACTTCCCAGGTGATTTGGATGCTGCTTGTTTGGGGACCCGCTTTGAGAACCACAGGTGTACCGCTATGCTGTGGTCTCTGTCCAGATTCCCTTTAGGACCCAGGTCCTCGCTTACCCAGGGATTGTCCCTCCACAGGAATTGCTTTTTTTTTTTTTTTAATTTTTAAAAAAAAATTTTAACGTTTATTTATTTTTTTAATTAATTTTTTTTTTTTTTTTTTTTTTTGAGAGAGACAGACAGCGTGAGCAGGGGAAGGGCAGAGAGAAAGGAAGACACAGAATCCAAAGCAGCTCCAGGCCCCGAGTTGTCAGCACAGAGCCCGATGTGGGGCTCGAACTCACCAACCGTGAGATCATGCCTGAGCCAAAGTTGGACGCTTAACCGAGGAAGCCACCCAGGCGCCCCCACAGGAATTGTTCTTAACGGAAGGACCCTGCCCTACCCAGAGTCATCTCTCCTTCCTGCGAGCAGCCTACTGGTCAATGTAGACGTTCCAAGGGCTCCATCTGGGACGAGTCTGCAGGGCCAGCTCAGCCTCAGAGCTCCCTTTGGGATGGGCCAAGGACTCTCTCGTGACTGTGTCAGAGTTCAGTTCGCCTCCTGCCAAATCCCCCATTCTTAATTCCCTTGCAGGTGTCGTTCCCAAAGCACTTCCCATTATACACCCTGGATTCAAATTTCTGTCCCAGAATCTATCTCCCAGAGTGTCTGACTTTAGGGAGTTGGTACCAGAAGTGGGGTGGTCTAAGGAAGCAGATTAAACGGGATTTGGGGGGCTGGATCGCCCATTCGCTGGCTGGCTGGCGCAGATACTCCAGCCCCTGGGCTGTAAACATGAAGTTCACAGTAAGTAAACTTGAAGCCTTTTTACTGGTGGCAAACTGGAATGGGTTATCTGTGGGAGGGAATGAACTGGGGGGTGCAGTGCCTCAGGCTTTTGAGAGGCTTCCATGAGGTTCCAATTATAATGACAATAAAATTGGATGGCTCTCACTGAATGCCATTAATGTACTAAAGAAGAAGAATGAAAATCACCCATTTAAGGCAAAAGTGTAGAAGTCAGAAGGCCTCTTTGGCACCATCTGAAGAGCTCTCATGTTGTACAGTCAGAAGACAGAAAGGACTGAGAATCAGGCCCAGGTCTTCATTGTAGGAGTAACAGATCACCAGAAAAATCTCAACCCTGGCAATCCTGTTATGCCAAGTTCAGAGCTTTAATTAGAAAGTAGTGGGGCCTGGGTGGCTCAGTCGGTTGAGCATCCGACTTCGGCTCAGGACATGAGCTCATGGTTCAGGAGTTCGAGCCCCACATCGAGCTCTGTGCTGACAGCTCAGAGCCTGGAGCCTGCTTCAGATTCTCTCTCTCTCTCTCTCTCTCTCTCTCTTTCAAAAAATGAATAAACATTACAAAAAAGAAGAAGAAAGTAGTGGAGCCTTGTTACTTGGGATAGAGACTCTGGTGTGGATGCACTCAAGAACATTGAAGCCTCAGAACATCCAGAACTCTCTAAGCCTGCAGAAGTGGCCTAGGACTCCTAGTAAATACTAGTGCTCTCCCATCCCTTAAAGATGATGCCCCCACCCCACAACCCCACCCTGGGTCACTTTAGGCACACCCCGCATACAAGCACACACATCACCTCCCAACTGCCAAACTCCTAACAGAGGCCAAGTTATTATTCAGCCAGGAAACATAGGGTCTGCCAGGCTTCTCTGATAGGAATGAGAATGATAGGATCCCAAAATAATAGATGCCAGATGGCACTTAATCATCAGAAACAAGCTAAGTGCAAATATTGTGATAAGCAGCAAAGTCATGGAGGCAGCTAGGGGCCTGACCCACAAACGGCTATGAAGATGTTAATAAAACACGACATTCCTAAAGGCATGCTAGATGAGCAGCCAGCAAGGGGATTGCTCAATGTATACAATCAGAATAAATCACAGATCAGGATCTCCTGCCAAGTTTCCAGACCTCGGCCCATTTTCAATTTTGAGGACTGTTGGATACAAGGTCTGAATTGATACATGAAACCCAAAATACTATCCTGGCCCCTGTTAGAATAAGAATGTCTGGGGGGTGCCTGGGTGGCTCAGTTGGTTAAGTGACCAACTCTTGATTTCAGCTCAGGTCATGATCTCACGGTTCGTAAGTTCGAGCCCCGCATCGGGGTCTGCGCTGTCAGCATGGGGCCTACTTGGGAGTCGCTTTCTTGCCCTCTCTCTGTCCCCCCCACCCCCCACCCCCGTGCTCACTCTCTCTCTCAAAAAAAAAAAAAATGTCTGGGAGTCAGGTAACAATTGGAGTCCCTGCTCAGACGTAGCTCATAGAAGTTCCAGGCGTTCACCCAGTAGTCATTTCCTCAGCCCCTGACTGCAGCTGGAATGGACACACTTGACAGTGGGCAGAACTTGCGTGTTGTTTCCTTGGCCTGTGAGGTAAGGGCAAGCAGAAACTTCTGAAACTGCCTCCACCCACCCCCCCACCAGTAGCTGAGACAGAACATCGAAATCAATATTGCATCATGACGGAGATTAATGCCACCCTGAGAGATCTAAAAGATACAGGAATAGTAGTCCACACCATGTCTTCACTTAATGTGCCAGCCTGGCCACTAAAAGTAGCTAGAAGGATCTGGAGGCTGACACTGAGGTCCACACCACCAAGTAGTAGCTCTAACTGTAACTGCTGTGCTGTATGTAATGTCTAGTGAGCAGGTTAACACAGCGCAGGATGGAGCGTGGCTGCTGAAGGGGTGGGTGTGTTTCTCTCCATCTCTCTCGGGAAGGAGGACCAGAATCAGCTCACACTCCTGTGGAATGGATAACACTCTCCATTTACAGCCTTCCCCCCAGGGTCACCCTGACTCTTCTACTCCCTGGCATAACACAGTCTGAAGAGAAGTGGACATTCCACACAGCGTTGCACCAGGCGACTATATTAATGACTTCCTGTTAACCAGTAGGTAATGAGCAAGAAGTAGCAAGTACCTTGGAGGTCTGGAGAAGATGCAAGCACTCCAGAGGACGGAGATGGATCCCACCAAGATTCAGGGTCCTGCCACATCAGATTTAATGGGTTCTGGGAAAGGCCAGGACATCTCCTCCAAAGCGAAGGGCAAATTATTGCGTCTTGCACCTCACGTGACTCAGATGAAAGCACACCGCCTGGAAAGCCTCTTCGGGTTCTGGATTTAACATATTCCACACAGGAGACTATTGTTCTAAGCCAATTCCCAAGTCACACACAAGAGTGCCAGCTTTGAACGGAACCCAGAGGAGAAAGTGCCCCACAGCAGGTCCCGGTTAGGGCACAAATGGCGGTAAGCCTCCATGGGGTTAGAGGCAAATCTGAAGGCGAAAGAGGCTGTGTGGTGGAGTTTACAGCCAGCCTTAGGAGGAGACTCACAGCGTCTACTCCTGTGGCAGATCCGCCCTGGCTGAAGAGGGGAGGGAGCCCTTAAGGTGCCACAGAACACATTTTGGGAACCACTGAGTAAAAAGCTCTCAAGACTCCCTCCAACCCAGATTTTTTTCCTATAGATCCTTCTTACCATGGGTTTGCTCAAGCCGGGTCTCTATTGGTCTTATTTGTTTGGGGACCAATTCTGCCCGCGTGCCTTGCCAACAGCTGCCCAGGAAAAGGCTCTCTGACGCTCTCCCAAGGAGTTTTGGCTCAGAATGGGCTGTCTGAGAGTGCCAGCCAGTCAGGGATACTGCCAACGTGTTTCTAGTCAGAGTAAGAACTGTGCATCTTTCCTGTGACTCTGCCTTTGCTTAGCTGAAGCCTATCGTGTGATAGTTTGGAAAACCGAGTATCGGTCCTTTTCTCACGAGGCTGTGGTATGTGTCAATCCCACACGGCAGCAGAGTTGACTTGCCCTGAACCTTGCTTCCCCTGGAGGTGCAGGGTCGGGGGTGAGGCTAAGGGAGAGACTCTGTCGCAGGGATTCGGCGCTGTAGAGGAAGAGCTTGTGTGAAGGCACCTTCCGTTGCCAACAACAGCCAGCGCCCCCTCACCCACCAACAGAACCCAGCTGCAGGAGAATGACTGGTCTAAGTCCATTATGGCTTTGCTGTCTGGAAAACTCCATCCCCTCTCTGGGCCTCATTTTCCCCATTATAAAATTAGGGGCCTGGACACTCTGCCTGCCCTGATGTTCTGTGACCCACAACTTGAAAATGCAGGCCAAGGGCCATCTGTCCTCCTCACTGTGGCTCCTGTTAGAATCACCCGCCTGCATCCAATCGTGGATACGTGTCGTTGCGTTTGCACTTTAAGAATGGAAATAAATGAAAAAAATACACCCTGGAAAGTGAGAGGCCTGGAAGATTGAGCAACCTCCCAGCTGGGGTAGGTGTGGGGATGGTGGCCCAGACTCCAAGCAGCTCAGTGATGCATATCCCTCAGATCTCACCCCTGCGGTGCTGCCCAGAGAGGGGTGGCTATCTGTACAGGACACATTCCGGTGAGAGAGCCCTTCAGTCTCAGCCCAGTACCTTCTGCTTGGCCTCCCTGGGAGACTGTTGGGGCAGCTCCCTTTTCACAGGCTGGGTGGGGGACGACCTGGGATGTCAACTCGCTGGGGTGGGGAGAGAAGACAGGAGGGGCTGTCAAAGGGACTTCACTTCCACTCTGGAGAAGGAACTATTCAGTTTCAAGAGTAATTCCTGGCACACAGTAGGTGCTCAATAAAAAGTTATTTATGACTGGTGTGTTCAAGGCAATACAGGCTAGAACAGTGGCTTTCAAATATTTTTGACCAAGAAATGCACTTTGCATTATGACACAGAACATGAACACACACACACGCACACACACACACACACACACCCAGTATGTGCATATGTATCTAACAAAATATTTTCAGAAATTAATCTTTAAGGCTTACTACAAACAATATACCCATGTTTTCTCTTCCATCTCCTTCTTAAATGCTAATCATGATCCACTAAATTGATTTCAAAACCCACTAAGAATTAACAATCTCCAGTTTGAAAAATATGGGCATAGAAATCAACCTGTGTCTGATTCATCTGCTGATCCCTATCTAATCCTCTGACACCTTAGTCCTCCCACCCCCAATCTGAAAGTGGCAGGGAACTCGAGACCTTACAAAGGCAGCTGTGTCAAGGTGCTGAGAGCCACGTGCTTTAGAGGAGACAGGCACACATCAGACACTAATCCTGTCCTGGAGGAGCTTACATTCCAGAGATGAGTCGTGAATCCCATTATTACCCAGAAGGGTGGCATCCTACAGAAAGTAAAGGCAACAGGCCTGGAGTTCAAGGTAAGCGCTGTTTCTTCCAAATGAGGAGATCAGAGCGGCAGGGTCAATGTTTACCTCATTCAATAAGGGGAGCCTCAGATCCCAGAGCAGCACTTGGCAAATAAGAAGTGCCTTGTAAATATTTATGTATGAAATAAATGAATGCATCAAAAAGAAGATGGCCTGGGGGTGGGATCTAGATGCACACAGAAGAAGAGAGGGAGGACATTCTAGGCAAGCAATTCCATGAAGAGTCACTTTCAGAAGGGTCTAGAGTGGTGTTTAATTAATGAAATCCAAACCCATCCCAGGGAACTGGAACCAACCTCCCTACTGCCCCATCCCCATAGCCCTAGAAAACTGAGGAAGGAAAACAGGAGTCTAGGTGTGGGAGTTTGTTTCCCAGCCCTGGGTCACTGGCACATGATCCTGGGACAAGTCACTTCCCCTAGCCTCTCCAATGAAGGGCATTGGGCAAGATCTCTCTAAAATCATTTCCAGGGGCATCTGGGTGGATCCATCAGCTGAGCAACCAACTCTTGATTTTGGCTCAGGTCATGATGTCACAGTGCTGAGATAGAGCCCTGCACCAGGCTCCACACTGAGCAGGGAGCCTGCTTGGGATTCTTTCTCTGCCTCTCTCTCTGCCCCTCCCCTGCTCATGCTCTTTCTCTCTCTCTGTCTCTCTCTGTCTCTCTCTGTCTCTCTCTCTCTCAAAATAAATAAACTTTAAATAAAAATAAAATCATTTCCAAGTCTTTAAGTTCTTTGCTCTGGAAGCCCTTTTTCTTCCCCTCTCTCCTTTCCAATTACCCAAGAACAGCCCATTGTGTGCTGCTGTTGTCATTTTTCTGGATGCTCAGCCCATAAACACAGGCCACAAAGAGCTGGTTGGGTACAAGGTGTTCTGGTTACTGTTGCCATTAAATAAATTACCCAACACTTATGTACTGTAAAACAATCACCATTTTATGTTGCCATGATTCTTATGAGTTGAGAATTCAGAAAGGGCTTGACTGGGAGTCCTTGCTCAGACCTCTCGTGAGATTGGAGTCTATGCCGATTTGGGCTGCACTCATCTGAAGGCTCAGTTGGGCTGGACATCCGAAATTATTCAGTCACATCCAGGCCCAGTTGCAGATGGCTGGTAGTGGAGGCTGGGTTTCGGCTAGGTGCTCAGATATGCCTCTCCAGCATGGTGATGCTAGAGTAGCTGGACTTAATACATGCCAGCCAGCTTCCTCTAGAGTGAGTGACTCCAGAGGACCAGGCAGAAGCTCCATGGGCTTTTTTATGACCTCATTTATGGAAGTCACACAGCAGAAAGTCTACTGCGTTTTATTGCTTACAAGAGAGTCATGAGGGCCAGCTCAAGTTTCAGGGGAGGGGACATAGACCTCACCTCTCAATGGCAGATGTGTCAATGACTTTGCAGACAAGTCTCACAATTGCCACACAAGATACCAGTCTGGCCATTGATAGAACATTGATGTAGACATGTGTGGCTTTGACCTTCCTTGTTCACTCCATCTCTATGGCCTCAGTGCCCTTCTACTATCCTGGGATATGCACACATATCCTGTTGCCCCCTACTTTACCAGATCTTTTCCTATTCATTCCCCTCTTTGCAAACAAACCTTGCCTATTATTATGGATTGAATGCTGAATGTTTCTCCCTTCCCAAACTTCATACATTGAAGTCCTAATCCCAGATGAAATGGGGGGCCTTGAGAAGGTGATCAGATTTAGATGAGTTCATGAAGGTGGGGCCCCCATGATGGGGCCAGGGTCCTTATAAGAAGAGTTAGAGAGACCAGAGGTCTTTTTCTCTCCAGCATGTGAGGACACAGCAAGAAGACAGCCATCTACAAGCCAGGAAGAGAGTTCTCACCAGACACCAAATCTGCCAGCATCTCGGTCTTGGACTTTGAGTCTCCAGAACTGTGAGAAAGATATATTTGTTGTTTGAGGCACCCAGTCCGTGGTGTTTTGTTATCGAACCCTAGGAAGACTAAGACACTGTCTCACATCTTATTCCCTCAAGATCTCAGTCTATGTACAACTTTAAGAGATTCTAATAAAAAATAAGTGGACACCTGATCCCTGTTAAACATGCTCATCTCTAGAAGGCTTCTAACTGAGCAACCCAAAGAAGGTGATTTCAGACACTACGGCAGGTAAGAAAAGGAATAAGAGAATAGATGTTGAATCCTGATGGGTTTCTGATGTCTACTGTGGCCCTATTTTTGGAGTGTATCATCAAACAAAAAATCCATGAGATCAGCAGGGCTGCACGTGGGGAAATACACGTGAGGCAACCAGTTTCTATCTTCACTCCAAACCTGCACATGGTTTTAACATGCGGTTGTCAGGCAGAACAGCTATCCAGATTTGAGCCCAAGGACACAGCACTGTCTTTATCAGCAGCCCTCTGAATTGGCATTTGTTGTATCTCCACCTGTTACCTTACATTGGACTAGTGGCCTAGTTGGTTAAACTGACTCAAAAGAAACTAGTTGGGACTGAACATAATAAAATAGCAGAGCCCGTAAGGGATTGGGATGGGTTGGATGATAAAAGGATGAGATGTAACAGTGGAATGGAGTGAGCTGGAAGAAAATGTCCTCAGTGTGCTCACTGCTCAGGCCTCCATAATTTCTTTCCTTTTTCTGGAATGTTCTACCCCCACATAACCTTAGAGCAGCTCCTTCATGTCATTCAGGTCTCTGCTCAAATGTCACCTGCTCTGACCACCATCACTCTTCATAGCCCTTTCCCTGATTTATTTTTCTAATCTCCATTTGTAAACATCCTCTATATATTAGCTTGTTTCTACTTCCTCTTCCAATTTCATGAGAGCAGGAATTTGTCTTTGCCTGCTTCATGCTGCTGTCTGCCCTTCCTAGATCAATACCAGGTATACAACAGGCGCTCAATAAATACTATAGGAATGACTGAATCGTTTCAACAAATCGAACTCACTGGAATGTATACAAATGGAAAGGATCACAGTAAAATGAAGCGGAGGGAGGAGAACATAAAAGGGAATCATGGAACGGAGGGAGCCAGGTAGAGTGTGGAGGGAGGGGCAGGTAGCTGAGTATGAAAAGAAACAGAACAAAAGTCAATTCAGAGCAGCTGGATGGAGTGGAGTCATAGGCTTCAATCCTCAACGCATACTGGAACCATCTAGGGAGCTTTTAAACCATACAATGCCTCATCTACCCATTCAGATTCAATTAGTCGAGGGTGGGGCCCAAGCACCATTATTTCTCAAAGCTTTCCATGTGATCCAAATTTGCAGCCAAGGGTGAGAACCACTCTATTAGGACATTCTGGTTATAGAAATTAGGTTAATCTCAAGCCCAGCTGTCAGGCTTATGCACAGAAGAGCTACCAGCCAGAATTTCAAACCCTACTAACAACACATCTATAAGGGAACATGTTCACCAGCAGCAGCGGCCACAGAAAATCTCTTGAATTTTTAGCTCTTGCCCAATAGAGCATGTTGTTCTGACAAAATGTGTGAGTGGAAATTCTCATCTCAGTCAAAGCAGCCTGATTCTTCTGAGGGGCCGGGCGTTCTGCTGGGGTATCTCTAGGGGTCTTCTCTGCACCATATGGATTGGGCAATTCGAGAAGTCATTCCGTCTTTGCAGGGAGATAAACGGGGTCGCCCTGGAGCTCCAGTCTTCTCCAAAGCAGACTCTCCCCTTTATCTTTCTCCGACAGCCCAGCTAATTGCAAAGTCTCCTTCTGCTTTTGACCAAACCAAGCAGAATTATAAAAGAGGCCCAAAGTCTGACTTCCACTATCTTCCTGACTTCAGATTTTTAAAAAATTTTTATTCAATTTATTTAAACCACACACACACACACACACACACACGTTTACCCATTTCTCCCACCTCCCACCCCCTGCCTCTTGAAACCACCAATCAATTTTCTACATTTATAAGCTTGTGTGTGTTTGTGTGTTTTAAGATTCCACACGTAAGAAAGATCACATAATATTTGTCTTGCTCTGTCTGCCTCATTTCACTTAGCATAATGCCCTCAAGGTCCATCTATGTTGTGGTAAATGGCAAGACACTTCCTTCTTTTTATGGCTGAATAATATTCCATTATATAATTTCTTTATCTAGTCACCCATCTGTGGACACTTAGGTGATTTCCATTCCCTGGCTATTATAAATAATGCTGTAGTGAATATAGTCGTACAAATGTCTTTTCAAATTAGTGTGTTCATTTTCTTCAGATAAATACCCAGAAGTGTAATTGCTGGATCATATGATAGTTCTATTTTTAATTTTTTGAGGAAACTCCATACTGTTTTCCACAGTGGCTGCACCAACTTACAGTCTCACCAACAGTGCACAAGGGTTCCCTTTTCTCCACATCCTTGCCGACACTTGTTACTTCTTTTCTTTTTGAGAATAGCCATTCTAACAGGTGTGAGGTAGTATCTCATTGTGGTCTTGATTTGCATGTCCCTGATGATGAGTGATGTTGAACATCTTTTCATGTGTCTGTTGGCCATCTGGATGTCTTTGGGAAAACATCTATTCAGATCCTCTGCCCATTTTTAAATCCTATTGTCTTGGGTGGGGTGGGTTGTTTCTTTCTTTTCCTTCTTTTTTTTTTTTTTTTTTTTTTTGTTATTGAGTTGTATGAATTCTTTATATATTTTGGATGTTGGCCCCTTACCAGACACACGATTTGCAACTTTTTCCCATTGAGTAAGTTACCTTTTCATTTTGTTTATGGTTTCCTTTGCTGTGCAGGAACTTTTTAGTTTGATGTAATCCCACTTGTTTATTTTTGCTCTTGCTTTTGCTTTTGGTCTGCCAGTTTCAAAAAATCATCACCAAGACCAATGTCAAGGAACTGACCACCTATATTTTTGCCCAGGAGTTTTATGGTTTCGGATCTTATATTCAAGTTTTTGATCCATTTTATCCATTTTGAGTTCATTTTTTCCTGTAGGGTATAAGATAGTGGTCCACTTTCATTCTTTAGCATGTAACTATCCAGTTTTCCTAACACCATGTATTGAAGAGTCCTTTCCTCCATTGTATGTTCTTGCCTCTTTTGCTGTAAATTAAGTGGCCATATACGTTTAAGTTTATTCTGGGTTCTCTATTTGGTTTCATTGATCTATGTCTCTGTTTTTATGCCAATACCATACTGTTTTAATTACTATAGCTTGGTAGTATAATTTGAAATCAGGGAGCATGATGCCTCCAGCTTTGTTCTTCTCTCTCAAGATTGCTTTGGCTATTTCAGGTCTTTTGAGGTTTCGTACAAATTTTAGGATTCTTTGTTTCTGACTTCAGATTTTCCTCTCCCCAGTGCCAATTCAGGCCCCAGCCTTTATCCAAACCCACTCCAGCTCTCTGGGAAAAAAAATAGTAATGACGATAATGATGATAATGATAACTATTCCTTCTTAAGCTCTGGCTATAATAAATGTATGTATCATAACTTGCTATGATGCTCAGTTTATATAACAATTGACAGCACTTGCTGAGAGCTCATTATGGACCAGCATCCTTCTTTCAATGTTATGTATATTAGTTTATTTATCAACTCTATGACATAGTTGCTATTAAATCATCCCCATTTAAAGATGAGGAAACTGGGGCACACAGCAGTTAGGTGAACTGCCTAAAGACACCCAGCTAATGAGTAGCACAGTGAGGACTTAAACCCCTGGCTGTAGAATCTGGGTTCTTAGCATATATAACCTGCTGCCCTATACACCCCTGTGTGTTCTTAATAACAGTCTCACCAGGCAGATATTATTTCCTGAGTTTACAAATGAGAACGCCGAGGTTCAGCTATGCCCCAGACTTACTCCAAAGCACCATATTGGATTTCAACCTCAACCCCAGTATTGTCTAATTCCAAAGTCAGCTCTGCCTCTCAGCTCACATGCCTGCGAGCTTGGGGAGCAGGAGCGGCCTCCCCTCTCCCTAAGAGCAGCGGTTCAGGCCTTCTCCTCATGGGCAGGAATTTCTCCCATGGGCCACCCAGTCAAGGGCAGGCTTCTGCGGCTTCTGGATTCAGAGCCTGTGTCACCATCAAGCAGCAACCCCAGGCCACACTTCCTCAGACTTTCTTCGTTTTCAAGGCCCCAGTTAAGAGCAAGGGACTCTGTTCCATGACGGAGTGTCACTCGGTTCCAGGTGGTGGGCTCGAGTGGGTGAGGGAGGCCCTTTGAGTCACCGAGGAAACTGAAGAGTGGAGTCCCCACAGCCCCCTGGCCCAGGCTCCAGGAGGCCGCACCCCAATACTTTGGAAATGTGTAACTCGCACCCTCATCCTCCTCCCACGGACCTGGGGTTCGGCTGCTGCTGATTCATTTTCAGAAGCTCCTCTTTCCACAGCAGCATGAGGAAGGACTGTCCCCCGCCAGAGCCATGTGTGCTTGCTATGATTCATCACATCGTCTGCAACCGCCTCAAAAATAGCCCTTACGCAATCCAGGAGCCGCTGGGAGCCTTGCGGCACAGGGGCTTCCCCTCTTAGTCACCCTCTGGGCCTCGGTCCACTTCCACGCAGCCACGGGAACGCGGAGGGACAGGCACATGCCCAAAAGAGGAACTTGGGAAATTAGCAGGCGGGGTGAAGGCCGCCCCCCATTGCTGGCAACGGCTATGAGGCAAGATCGCAGCTGTGCGGCTCCTGTAGAAGTGAAATGTGCACCGTAAACAAAATCTCCCTGGGCCAAGGGTGGCCTCTGCCCTGTGCCCTCTGGTCCTGGGGTCTGTGCATAGGAAGAAGGGCCTGGACGCGGCTGACCTGCTCTTTCTGCAGATTCGGGTGTTTGCTGGCGAAGCAGGCCGCTGGCCTTGGCAGAAAGTGGTCCCAGCTTTGGAAAAACAGCAGCATGGACAGAAGGATGGGGACGTGCCCATCGGGAGCTCCTGCTGCCGGCCCCCAAGACTCAGTCAGGTGTTTTTTTATTCTAGCTGGCCACGGTCACCTGGAGGGGGTGGGGGTGTAATAATCACGGATGCTGGAGCCCCATCTCCAAAGATTCTGACTCAACTGGCTGGGACAGAGCCTGGGCCTACTTTTCAAAAGCAGATATTTTATTTTATTTTATTTATTTTATTTTATTTTATTTTATTTTATTCTATTCTATTCTATTCTATTCTATTCTATTCTATTCTATTGAGAGAAAGAGAGGCTGCACTGAGCCAGGGGCACAGAGAATCCCAGAAGGGGCGGGGCAGCAGGGAGAGAGAAAGAAGTAGGAGAGAGAGAGAGAGAAAGAGAAACGAGGCTTGTGTTTCCCCGAAGCGGGACTTGAGCTCACCTGATGCGAGACTCGAACTCATGAACTGTGAGATCATGACCTAAGTAGAAGTCAGACGCTTAACTGAGCCGCCTAGGTGCCCTAAGGAAAGTGGGTGATGGGCATTGAGGAGGGCACCTATTGGGATGAGCACTGGGTGTTGTATGGAAACCAATTTGACAATAAATTTCATATAAATAAATAAATAAATAAATAAATAAATAAATAAATAAATAAATAAATACAAATATTTTAGAGTTGGGACACTTCCCTAGTAAAAGCCCTCACTTTGCATTTGAGAAGACTAGGCTGAGAGAGTAACAGGGACATATTCAAGGTCGCACAGCAGCTAGTGGGAAAGATTAGACTTGAACTTTACCTTGGCCTACAAAGTCCTACATGACCCCCCCTCCCCCCCGCTCCGCATTGCCTTGTTACCTCTCTGAACTTTCTGACTGTCTCCTCTCTCCTATTCTCTTCCTCTCACTTTCCCTCTCTCTCCTCTCCCCTCTCTGTTCTCTCACCCACGTCAGGGCCTTTAAGTGCCCATTTCCCCTGCCTTTACCCCAAACCCTTCGTGATTCTCAGTCAGCAGCCTTCTCTGCCCCTCCGTCTCCTCCCCTCGCTTTATCTTCCATCATGACACAACTTGCTCTCCTGTCTGTATTCACTTATCAGCTTTTCTCCCATTAGAATGTGGCTCCAAAAGAGCCACGGCTCCCTGCGTGCCCCCCACACTCGCACCGTGACTGGCACACAGCCGTTGCTCAATAAATATATTTGTTGAATGGACAGATGACCCCAGCACAGGGTGCCCACGGGCACCCAGGCCCCCAGCCCACACCCACCAGGCCAGGGTACCGACTGCCTGCCAAGCCCTGAGGTCACATGTTTGTCCTCAAGGACTCGCTCAGGAATGCCCACGAAACAAGCTCAGAACCCAAACCATTTCTCTGTACAGTAATGTGTCCAAGGCATGCCCATGGAGGACCAACGCTGCTTCAGAACCAGCGCACCAGGGTGATCACAACCAGAAAAGCTGCCCCAGCCCAGAAGCCCCCCGGGGAGGCCTTTCTAATGATGCTCGCACTGATCAAATGCGTTCAGACTCCTGTGGGGTATTGCCTTCACAATTTACCGGCCCCCAGCTCTTGACTTTATAGTCGCCATCTTGTTTTCAACCAATTGTAACCTGTATGTGTGCAGCTGTTTATGGACCACAAAATGATTTTGCAAATATGCTCGATCCTCACAGCAAATCAGGGAGCTGGATGCTGCTGTCCATTTTACAGATGAAGCCCATGAAAGCCCAGAAAAGCAAAGTCACTGGTCTAAGATCATACAGCAAAGGACACAACCAAACTCAGACTTGAACCCAAGTCACGGCAAGGGCCAGTCTTCTACTCTAGCCTCCACTCCAGCTGCCTTTCCACACCAAGTAGATTGGATCCCCTACCTCAGTGCCAAGCTTCACTCTGGATCACGTGCTGCCAGAAATCTCCCCCTCCTGGAAGAGGAAGGTTTGCCGTGCTCAAAGAGATATACCAGATCAGGTCTCAGCTTCTGAAGCTCAGTCCAGAAGAGGGAATACCAATGCTGTAAGTGACTCTAACTATTTGTGTCCCGCAAAAAGCAGAGCCTGAGACAAGGACTAGACTTCACACAGATTATTTAGGAGGTGACCTCAAGAAGCAGGAATGAGAAGAATGGGGCATAAGTCAGAGAAGGAGGAAAAGTCAATAGAACTGTGTGCTTTTGAAATTGCCCTTGTAAGCACAGAAGCTAGATTCTTCGGGGACCTCTGACTTCCGGGCTACCCTTGAACAAGGCTGAGTGGGCCCTCACTACTGGGCCTGAGGCAGAAAATCAGAGTCACGTGTCTGGCGTCTGAGGTGGGAGGCGGTGAGCGAGTGTCAGAACGCACACAGAACCCTCCGCCCACCCAAAGTGCAGCTAAAAGCAGACACAGGCTGCAGGAATGAGCTCAGGTCACCAAAGCATCCCCTGCAGTGACATCTTTGGAATAAGTCCACACAGTCTCTTCTGGTGACGACTTTGAAAGTAGTCCAAGCGTGTTTATTTAAAAGAAAAACCTGGTCACACTTCCCTCGCAGTTTTGACCATCAAAGAGTCAGAATTATATAGGTCAACAATTTCTCAGCAACTTCCTGAACTCAGGGCTGGACTAGGGCCCTCCACCAACCCACAGCAGCCCGGGGCTCTCCGCACCTGGCAGTCACTCTAAAGCTCTGCCAGGTTCCAGGTCTTCTGAGGCTGAACCCCAAGATCTCTCAGGGCCCTTCTTCCTGCAAGAGGTCCTCACCAGGCCCTCACAGTGGCTCGGCCCCTGTGACTATGATGCTAGCCCGACTTGGCCCTTCCCCCCAGATCCCCTGTGGTGTTGATGGGGACACTGGGCTGAGGTGACTGGCTCAAGGCCCTTGACAAGTTAGAAGCATCTGGCCCTTTGGCACACAGGCCCAGGACAAGCCACATAATTTACAGGACCTAGTGCAAATTGAAAACGCAGGGCCCCTTGCTCACAAATTAATAAGAGTTTCAAGACAGTGAGAGCAGAGCCAACTAAACCAAGGGCAGAGTCCCTCTGAACGCAGGCCCTATACGATCGGATGGGTTGCACACTCATGCACACTGCATAGGCCACACCTCTCCCAGAGAAATTCCAAAGGGGAAGGGTGGGCTACTTCCAAAACAACAGCCTTCCAGCCAGTGAGCCTGGGATGGAATCTCAACTTTGCCTCTCACCTGTTGTGCAATTGATATGAATTGCTTATGCCCCTGGGCCTCAGTTGCCTCATCAGTAGAATGGGAACGAGATGGCAAACTGCACGTAAAGTACGTGGAACATGAAAGGCACTGAGCAAACATGTGTCCTTGGCCCTCCCTCAACACCTCCCTCCTCCATTTCAGTTTCTTCCTTTTCAGGCTAAAAGAACCAGGACACCCACCCCCCCCCCCCCCCCACACACACACACCTGACCCACATTGGCCATGGCTTAGTCTCAAAATAACAGCTGGAAAAGGTTGGGGGTGGTGTCCAGTGAGGGAGGGGGCTCTGGACTCCCCGACTCTGCCAGGCTGGGGCCACCAAATCCGCCACACCCCTCTGCTGTCTAAGGAAAGGTCAGAGGTTCTCATGGATGGCAATTCTTCCTTCTCACCCTCCTTTTCCCGGGACGGAAGGAGAACAGATGGAGAGAAAGGCTGCACGAGGCCTCTACTGACTCATCATGACATTGTGGGCAGGTCACACATGAGGATCTTGGCCTCAGCTTTCCCATCGCGAAAATGGAGCCGATGATGCCTGCCTTGGCCTCAGCGACAGGATGTCTAGAGAGCATTCATTACGGCTGTTGCGCGACTGTCATTGTGCTTTCGCTAATAACACACCACCCCAGTGAGGCCCAGAAGGCCCCGGGAGCTTTGGGAAAACACATTCTCATCCGTCTTCAAAGCGTCCCTGAGAAGTAGGTGGGTGGCAAGTGTCAGGTTATGGCGGGGAGGGAAACAGAGGCAGCCCCCAGGGGCAAGCACCTGTTTGGCAGGGAGGAACGGAAGGAACCCCCGGGCACCCTCGGCAGGGATGGTGACAGTCTCCCTTCTGCTGGGAGTAAGTCTGAACGCCCCAGGCAAGGCGACCTCCCTGAGCTTCCTCCTGAAGGAGAGTCAAGAGACCCACTTCTCAGAGTCGCAGTGAAGACGGACCACGGGAGTGGCACCTAGTAAGTGTTCAGGAAACGTGCGTCCTGAAAGAAGGAGAGAAAGAGGTGGGACTAGCCCGATGTCCTATCCACGTTCGCCCACTTTCAAGGACAGTGGTTTGTTGAACCTTCTCCTCTCGGTAAAATTGCATTTTACGTCTGCATTAGGCCACAGGCCACACGTCTCTGGACTCAGATACTACACGGTGACGGATGACCAGGTTCCCATCAGCCTCCCGAGGATGTCTGGTCCCAGCCTCCCCGCCCAGGGGGACATGTCAGTGGAGGGGGATGGAGGAGAGCAGGACCCCTGTTCCAAGCAAAGCCTGGCGGGAGGGTCAGATGTTTATGAAGTTCCTACGGTTCGCTTGGGAAAACAGTGGCCTGAGAGGTTAAGCGGCTTGAGAGGTCCAGCGTCGCTGACAGGCAGAATCAGGATCCAAACCCAGGACTCGGTGTCCGTAAGCTCTTTACAACATGTGACACCTGAGGCCAGGAACCCGGCCCGATAGGCAGCAGCTCGAGAGACCATCTTGCCCAATCTCTCAGCCTGAGGCCAAAGAAATAAGTGCTCAGAGAAGTCAGGGCAACAGCCCAGAGCAAGCAACAGGAGTCAAGCTGGGGCCGTGCCTCGGGCCTTCTCTTCTGCCTTGGCCTGGGTTGGGGCAGCTCAGGGGCACTGACCAGGCACATGCCGGCCCTGACTCAGAGACCAGGAATCCCCCTGAGTGCAAAGCAAGGGCAGGCGTGACCTCTCCAATCCTAGCTGCCCCTTTCGTAGTCGTCTGCCCAACTAAGCACCTGTTGGGTGCCGGGCCTTGGGGGCACAGACCACGACCACACAAGGCGTGCCCTGCAGGTGGGTGGGTGGCATTTTCCACACAGCCGGGGAAACAGAAGCGCAGGGAGGCTACACTGAGCTTGGTGGCAGGGCTGTACGAGAACCCAGTGTTTTGCCTCCACATCGGCTGCCATCGGCCAAAGGAAGAGAGACTCCAGCAATGAAGACAGGGAACGGAACAGACAGTGACTGTGTCATTTATTGTCCAAACTGGGACAATTCTGAGAGTGAAAAAAGGGGATGCAATTAATAAATACACCAGGACACCAGGCACAGACCAGATTGTCCCAGGCCAACTAGAACATGTGGTCGGAGGAACCGTGAGCCCGTGATGTGCCAGCCTCAGTGACAGCAGCTTCCCACATCACTGAATTGTCACATCAGTTCTGAAAACTAGATGCTAGTGTTACATCCCCATTGGACAGGTTCAGAAACTAAGGCTCAGGGCGGGTGATAAAGCCTGCTCAAGATCCCAGCACCAGCGGGTAGCTGCAAAAGAGGGATAAGTGGATACGATTTTGGGCCTGAGGGAAGAAACAAGACACAGGGCATAGTCAACGAATCTGGCCGCCTTAGGGAGGAGGCGTTACGGCCGGTGTCCGTCCATTATGAATGGGCAGAACCCACAGCAAGCTGGTTATTAAACATGTCTAGTCCCCCTGAGCTAGGAGCCCACGGGTGGCCTAGGAGAGTAGAGTGTTCTGTGGGATGGGGGCTGGGGCAGGGGAGGGTCTTGGGTAGACAGGAAGGCCCCTCGTTCCTGGAGCTACGGGAGAGCTAGAAGGAGCCTCCTCCTGTGGCTTGGCCTCCCTGGGGTGGTGGCCTCTGTGAGAGGGAAGTCCTCTGCTTCCTTCCTTTTTCTCCTAAGCAGATTTGAAAGCAACCGGTCCGGGGTCTTAAGGGCCAGGGGGCGCTGAAAGACGTGGCCACCTCAGTCAAGCTGGACAGAGGGCCATGCCCCAACCTGGATGGGACCAGGCAAGGGACAGGAGAGACGTCTGCAGGACAACGTGGACAGACCCGGCCAGACTCGGCCACAGGAGATCACGCCGGCCCCTGTCGATGAGACTGTGAGGGTCCCGGCGTCTGTGGAGGCCCCTCCACAGCCCCTTTGTGTCTGGGCCCTGGTACACTGCCCCCTCAGCCCCACCTCCCAGGCCTCTGCTTTCTAACAGGAAGTGCCTTTCTCTTTCTATGTTTCCCCCCTTGGCCTGCACCCAGCTATCCCCAGCCCGGAGTCGGGGTGACTTTCAGGAAACTCATTGTGAAAAACTCAACCACTCCCAACTGACTGCCTCCAGCCACCTGGGGTGAGGTGCGAGATGTGGGCAGGCAGGGCCACCAAGCTGTCGGCATGGCCTGACTACCTGAGACCAAGGAGCTAGGGTCACGGCGGCCCCCTCCCCACCCAGCTCCTGCACACATACACACAAATACACACACACACACACACACACACACACACACACACACACACACACACACACACAAGCACTACTGAAGCAACCCGGGGCAGAGAGGGAAGACACGCCCCATGAAGTGAGAGACTTGGAGGAATCTTAGAAGGCTTCCTGGAGGAAGTGGCATTGGATCCAAGATGTGAAGGATGCTTGGAAGCAAAGAGATGAGAGATGTTTCAGGTGGAGGAAACAACTCCATGGGGAGGCCTAGAGGAGCAGAGAGACCAGAGTGACTGCGGCAGGGTGGGGGCGGAGCAGGGGCACACAAGCTGAGGGAGAGGGAGGAGTAGTTGGGTTAAAAGTCAAACAGTTTGCAGAAACCACAGGGTCAGGAGTGTAAGGGGAAGCCTCTGAAGACTTTTAAGATGGGAGGCAAGGGGCACCTGGGTGGTTCAGTGGGATTTCAGCTCAGGTCATGATCCCAGGGTCCTGGGATCGAGCCTCACGTCGGGCTCCTTGCTGAATGTGGAGCCTGCTCAAGATTCTCTTTCCCTCCCCTTCATGCCCCTGCTCACACTCTCTCTCTCTAAAAATAAAATAACATTTTTGGAGTGCCTTGGTGGCTCAGTCAGTTAAGTGCCCGACTTCAGCTCAGGTCACGATCTCATAGTTGGTGAGTTTGAGCCACACGTCTGTGCTGACAGCTTAGAGCCTGGAGCCTGCTTCAGGTTCTGTGTCTCCCTCTCTCTCTGCCCCTCCCCTGCTTGCTCTCTGTCTCTCACTCTTTCTCTCTCTCAAAAATAAATAAACGTTTAAAAATTTTTTAATGAATAAAATAAATAAAAATAAAATAACGTTTTAAAAAAGATGGGAGGCAAAGGCGTGGCTCCATCAGATTTGCCATTTGAAAGATCAATCAGCTATGGAGGGGAAGGAACGGAACAGCAGCTCCTGGTGGGGGTGATTTTGCCCCCAGGGAACACGTGGCCACATCCACAGACATTTTTCGTTGTCAAAACTTGGTGTGGGGGCACTACAGGCACCCATCGCCCATCCCGGGTAGAGGCCAGGCCTCTACTTACCACCCTGCGATGCCCAGGATAGCCCCCCACCACAAGGAATCATCCGACCCACAACACTGATAGCGCCCAGCTGAAGACACTGCAGGTCAGAGGAGAACAAAAATGGCGGCAGGAAGTGTGGGGAAGACGCCAGGGCAGTGAGCTTGGCAGGAGAAGCTGCACGCAAGAACTGGGGTATTGGCTGTGAAGACAGAGCAGACGGATCCGTGCCAACAGGACCTGGTGACGGGTCTGACGTGGAGAAAGAAGGAACCAGCTCCCAGTCCCATCACTCTACCCCCATGATGCTTCTCACTTCTGTTCTCTTTTTCATTCGCACTGCCCTCTCATGTGGACATGAGCAGTAGCCTCCCAGCTGGCCTCTCGGCCTCCAGGGACACCTCTCCACTCCATAACGATGTCCGAAGGGTCTCTCAAAAGCTCAACTCCGGTCAGGTCAGACCCTTGCTCTAGAACCTTCCATGGCTCCCCAAACCCGAGAAAATGAACTGACAAGTCCCACTTGGCGTTCAAGTCCCTCCCCTCCTCCCTCACCCATTACCAATTCCACAGGTCTTGTGGCACACATTTTTGGCTGCTTATCAAAAATACATCTCATCTTCCTAGCTAACAGAACCCCAGTGTTGTTTGATAATCTGTCCCCTTCCACACGCATGCTTCCCTAGGCCAGTCCTCTGGCCAGTAGGCAGGAGATAAAATTCTGGCCTTGGAAACATGCAGAGGAGCAGAGGAGTGAGAACTTCTAGGGAAGGCTTCTTTGCTGATAAATGAAAATTCCTGTGAAGAGATAGTTCCCCACCCTCTCTCCTAGACAGTGTCATGTCTACAAGCACCACCTGAACCAGCAGCAGCCTTCCTGGGGCCATGGCGGACAAGGCCATGGCGAATCTGTGAGATGAGGGTGGCGGAACAGAGACGGGAAAGAACCTGGGCACCTGACGAGATAGTTGAGCCATCGTGTTGGCCAACCTGGAAGGGCCCTGCTTCGGGACTACATTCCGGGTGCAACCAACGAGCCGGAGTTTTCTGTTGCTTGTAGCCAGGTCCTGCCACGCCCCCTGCCTCCAAACCCAACTCTCTTCCCGCTTCTGCACTCATACTGTGCTTTCCCACGTCTGCGCCAGCGCTCGTGCTGTTCCTTCTGCCCATCTGTGGGACCTCACCCGTCCCTTTAAAGACCCATCCAAATGCCACCTCCGATCCTCTCTTAAACCCACTGACCGGAAGCAGCATCTCTGTCGTCTGCACATGACCTGAGCTTCGCCCTGGTGCTTATGGCTCTGCCCCTGTCATCAGAGTCATTTGCGTTAAGTCTGATTCCCAGGGCTAGACGGTGAGCCCCGAGAGGCTAGAGCCCACGGCGTGATTTACACTAGGAGACCTCACAGCACCCTGACGGTATCTTCCTGCCCTTGTAGCAGCTTCTGCTGACCCCTATTCCCAACTGCATTCATTTCCTATTCCTACTATAACAAATGATCACAGATTTAGCAGCTTAAAAAACACAAATGTATTATATCACGGTTCTGGAAGTCAGAAGTCCAAAATGGGTTTCACTGGGCAGGATGGGATTCCTTCCTGAAGGTTCCAGGAAAGAATCTGTTTCCTTGGCTCTTCCAGCTCAGGACCGCCCGCATTCCCTGGCTCGGGACCCTCTTCTTCCATCTTCAGTGCCATTAATGGTATCAACCCAACCTCTGCTTTCCACATCAGGCCTCCTTCTCTGACTCAGACCCTTCTGCCTCCCTCTTATAAGGACCTTTGTGATTACATCAGGCCCACGCGATAATCCAGGATAATCTCCCCATCTCAAGAGCCTTAACCTAATCACAGCTGCAAAGTCTCTTTTACCATGTGAGGTTACATACTGGTAGGTTCCAGGCATTAGGACATTGGGGGGGGGGGTGGATTATTCTGCCCACCGCACCAACTAGATTCCAAAATGAAACAGCCAGAAATTCATTAGAAAGACAGTAGGTAAACAGCATCATCAGGACTAGGAGACCTCAGGCGTCATTCCAGGTTCCTAAGCATTATAATGCAAATTTTCAGTTTGGCATTTCCCAGGATTTAACGAAATTAGCTTGAGTCATAAAAGATGTGAGCCCAGAATTGAGACAAATAAGGCAAAAGGGAGCTGAGTGACAGGGAGAACAGGTGCAAGAGACTTAAAATCTGAGACCCATCCCCTCCAGGTCAGGCCGTAACACCAGGGATGGGTCCAAGGGGCCGCCGGTAACCACTTTTCAGTCCTGTAAAGCTCTGCGTATTGCCTCTGTCTCCCTCTCTTTTTCTTGGATAGAGAGGCCTTCTCAGGGTGTGGCGGAGCTGTGCCTTGCTGAGCTGACTCGGGGGGACTGGCTGCCACTGCCACCGGGCACACAGCCCCGGGAGTGGCATTAGAGGAGTCCGAAGGCCCAGGTGAGGCTCCGGCCTCCACAGCCAAAACACAGAGGCTGGAAACTCAGTAGAGCCTGGGACATTCGAGACTTAGCTGCCCTCCATCCCACAGCCCCGAAGCCCTGCTGTCTGTTATCAAATAAATAAGACTGCCACAAGGTGCTAGTGGCTGGTGACAAGCTGTTCTGTCGTTCATCCTTTGGTAGGAGTTTTCTGGTAAACAAGGACCTCAGCCCAAGGAAGAAATTGCACGTGGTGGAAATTCAGCGCCATTAACAGGCTGCCCGGGAGGCATTTGGCCACCCCAGGGCGGCAGACACGGTGGAGAAGCCCCACCTCGGTGGCCCCGCTCAGAACTGATCTGTGGCCCCCCACCCACCCCCGCTGGCGGCCAGAGCCCCGCCTGGGCCTTCGGACTCCTCTAATGCCACTCCCGGGGCTGCGTGCCCGGTGGCAGTGGCTGCCAGCCCCCCTTAGTGAGCTCAGCAAGGCACAGCTCCTCCACACCCTGAGAAGGCCTCTCTATCCAAGAAAAAGAGAGGGAGACGGAGACAGCAAGCCGAGTTTACAGGACTGAAAAGTGGTTACCATCAGAATAATCAAGGGCAAAGCAGGTCGCCTCCAATTCCTCTTTGAAGCGATTTCACAAACTGAATTCCTTCCCTTTGACCAACTTTCCCAATCCTCACATATTTACCTTGCGGGGGAGGCTGCTAAACCCCCCAGCCCCGTGGCAGTGCTCCACTCAACCCGTCCCCCTGAAAGCCACCCCAGCTCTCTCCCCGAGAACCAGCAACACCCCTAGCAGAACACAGGTTCCAACGAGCGAGTTGAAATTCTCACCATCACCCTCGGAGGGGGCCATCAGGCTCCCATTTTACAGGTGAGAAAACTGAGGCTCTGAGACATTGAGGAACTTGTCCAAGGTTCACAATCGGCTAACGAAGAGCCGGGCTGGTATTGGAGCCCAGGCCAGCCAGCCTCCAGGCCCAGGGCTGTGTCCGCCACAGGAGCAGGCCTCGAACTTACGGCCTCAGGCGTGCTTCACACTCTTAAAACAACTGAGGTCCCAGCAAGCTTTCATTTTTGTGGGTTATATCTATTGATATTTGCTATATTAGGAATTAAAAATAAGGAGACGTTTCTCTTTGTTAATTCACTTAATAACAACCCCATTTTATATTAGCATAAATCATATCTTTTCATGAAAAATTATCATACTTTCCAAAACAAAACAAAAATTAGTGAGAAGGGTGTCACTGTTCGACATTTGGCCAACCTTAATGTTGCACTTAAGAGAAGACAACTGGGTGTCCGTCCCTGCCACATAGCATATTTCAGTATGCTATAACCCGCTGAGTTAAAAGTAGAGGAAGAAAAGCCTAGAATCTCACAAAATCTCCTAAAAGTATCCCTAAACAAGATTCTGAGGAACGCGGCACTACATATACTGCCTCATTTGTGACGCTCCAACCCCAGGTTCCCAAAATGGGGCTTGCACAAGGTAGATGTTTATTATGTTTGTTGAGTGAATAAACGAGGAAGTGCAAGGCAAAGCTGGGCAAGGAAAAAGTTGAGTCTTAGGTCAAAAAGCAGATTTAGGCTGTACCTGTGGGCTTCCACTACCCAGGCCCTGCTTTGCCAAGGGGAGAAGGGAAAGACAGCGAAACCTCCTAAGTCAGGGTCGCTGCGAATGGCTGTGCAGGTGCTGGACTCTGCAAGAGCATCCGACGTGGTGAGAGGAAGCAAGAACCCAGCCCGTGTCCTGCTCACCAATCCTTGTGCCTGGAACAGCCCGAGGGAGGGCTGCATTTTTTCAATTTGCACAACTCCGCTGACTGTGTCAACAGCAGTCAAGCCCTCATCTCGTAGATGTGAGCCCCCGCCCCCCAAACACATCTGGATAGAGAAGGGGCGGGTAAGTCCCAAATTCTTAGCAAGGGTGTCAGGAGATTCTGCAGTCACCCCTGGGCTGAGCCAGGCAGGTAGGACTGCAGAGAAGACAGGAGTCCTTATTTTCGCACCTCTTACGTAGCCTGGGCCTCACTCTGCACCTACTACACGCCCACACAGCCAGGGGCCCTGGCAGGCAACCGCACGCATCGTACCCACTGGATATGCAGCCCTGAACACGGAAAAGAACATCAAAGAAACAGCACCACGGGCTGCTATTCTTTCTTGTATCGCAGTACTTCTCAGCCCTGGGGATGAATTGCCAACGTCTGCAGACGTGTTTTGTTGTCACAGCTTGGTGGGGCAGGGGAGAGTGCAGGAGGCAGCCGGTGGGTGGACCCCGAGGATGCTGTTCCGCCTCCTACGGTGCACAGGACAGCCCCACACAGCCAGGAAGATCCACCCAAAATGCGAACAGCGCTGAGGCGGAGAAAACTTACCGCAATGAAAATATGGGCTCTAAGCCCAGAGGTCCTGGGTTCAAATCCCAGCTTGGCCACTTTCTAATTCTGTAACTACGGCAGATCCCTTTGTTAAGGGATCCCTTTGTTAAGGGACAGCCTGTTGGCTGTCCTCTTCTGAGAAATGGAGGAAGAACATCTCCCCCACAAGAGGGTTGAGAGGATCACATCGGGGGAGTGCCTGCACTTGCCAGATGAAGGTACTTGGTCCCTCTACTCAACCAGGCCAATGGTAACAATAACCCTGTGCCCGGTGTCCGCCACTGGCTGGGATTCTGCCGGCTGCCTGCTGAATGACATCAGTCTCCGCTTCCTCTCAGGAAGCTCATGGCCCAGCAGCCAAGTAAAGTTCCACGATTGCAGCTATTTAAATCAGCATGCATGTGAACAGAGACTGGAATGTTCAAAAATAAGAGGGTTTATGGGTGGAAAGGTTTTTTTCTCTTTTTCCAAAAAAAGAAATCTTTAATGTTATTTTTATGTTGTTTTCCCATCAAAAGGAGAAAGGGGGCAGGGAAGGAATTCAACTTGTTTTTTAAAAAAATATATAACATGTAGGGGCGCCTGGGTGGCTCAGTCGGTTGAGTGTCCGACTTCGGCTCATGTCATGATCTCACGGTTTGTGAGTTCGAGCCCCGAGTCGGGCTCTGGGCTGACAGCTTGGAGCCTGGAGCCTGCTTCAGATTCTGTGTCTCCCTCTGTCTGCCCCTTCGCTGCTTGTACTCTGTCTTTCGCATTGTCTCAAACATAAATAAACATATGTGTGTATATATATATGTGTGTGTGTATATATATATATATATGTATATATATATGTGTGTGTGTGTATATATATATATATATATATACACATCACGTAGATGATTAAATATGAACAAAAGTACCCTTCTTCCTAGGCCTTAATGGTGGTCTGGGTGAAAATCTAATTTCCGCACATCAAATCATTTTCTAACACATGGTTGACATTTAACAAAGGCAGGTGCTGGATGTTTTCTAAAGTTAAGAACAGTCCCCTCTATTCCCTGAGCATCTGCATTTTCATCTTGTGTAAAGCCGGCCCCTCCTGCAGAAGCCAGGCGCTCTCTAAGTGCTGATGCTGGGTAGCAGGTGTGTGTGCTGCATGGGGACAGTCAGAGAAGACTTCATGGAGGAGGCAAGATTTGCACCATATTTGTGAAAGCGGGCATCGGCGGGGAAGAGGGAGGGCCACCTGAGGAATGGAATGTCATGTACAAAGACTCAGGGACAACAGCCCGAAGGAGACCAGCCCTGGGGAGGCCCTGGGAGAACACTCCGAGCAAGGTCCTTGCGGGACTGCCGGGGCTCCGGAGCTCTCCAGTGGAAAAGCCAGGTAGAAATGAGTCACAGAAGTTTCCTCACTGCAGTGCCCTCAGTCTCTTCACGGCCTACTGCCGGGAACTGGGTGTCGTTCTTACACTCGCAGCACCGCTCGCCCACCCACTCTAGGACGCCCAGCCCCGGGTATCCTTCACCTCCAACCCCACATGCCCTGGGCCCTCCTCTGCACCCACAGGTCCCACACACTGCGCTATCCTGGACAACTAAGCTCCCCTTTCTGAGCCTCACTCTCCTAGTGTTTAGAACGGATGATGACATTCACCTTCTAGGGTCGTCTAGGGCACTTCATGGAAGGCACCACAAGGAAAGTGCTAGACATCCTGCCTGAACCCACTCCTTCTTAAGGAAGGGTGGAGTCAGCCTCCCTCCCACACCCTTCTGGCTGCCTCCTCCGTGCTCCCTTGGGCTTCTCCCCTGAGGGAGCCAAGCACATACACACACACACACACACACACACACACACACACACACACACACCCTACAGGCTCTTCTGAGAGATCCTGACTGAAACACGAAAAAGAAGTGACTCGAGACTAAAAAGCTTGTACAAGAACAAGTTTGGTCAAGACAGCGACGGGGGGAGCAGACTTTGAGTACCCCTCCCCTCCGTGTTGAAGCTACCAGTCCTCATGCACACCTGCACACATCCTGACAAAGTCCCCGTGGCTAGGCACCGCCTAAGTGCTGGGCCCTGTGCTGGGCACTTACAGCAGCTGATGCGTCCTACAAGGAAGGTGGACACACACATGGGAACCAGAGCCTAGAGAAGGTACGCAGCTCGCCAAGAACTCCACGGCCAGCAGAGCTGAACCACATGATGTCTTTAATAAAAAGGCCGTGTTTCTCCCGCTCCCCGCCTTCCCTACCACCATCTTACCCACGCTGCAACCCACCCCCACACATCTCCATCTCCTTCTCGGGGCAGCACTAGAGTTTGGCTGACCCACACTGACCCCAGCCTCCTTCTCCTCCTCTAGTAGAAAGGCGGGAAAGCCAAATAACCAACTTCCCCGTCTCCATGCAGTTGAGGGGTTACCATATGGCACCGTTGTGACCAGTGAAATATAAGCAGAAGTCTGCTGGGAAGGGCGGGGGGAGGCATCTGGGAAAGTTTATGACTTTCCCAAGAAAAAGTAAACAGCCCCAGCTGGTGTGATCTCTCCTTCCTTCCTCCCGCATGGCCCATGGGCGTGATGCCTGGAGGCACAGCAGCCATCTCTGAACCAGAAAGCCGGAAGTCAACACACCAAGATGGCAGAGCGAAAGGCTGGATCTGGATAATATTGTTGAGTTTCTGCACTAGCTCTCGGCTGCCCACCTCCAGACTTCTTTCTTTATGTGAAAAAAATATTCCCCTCATTATTTAAACCGCAGCAAATTGAGTTTTCTATTACTTGTCCTGAACACACTCTTGATACACTATGCAAATTGTAACCCTACACTCCAGCCAATACACATAGACAACCCCAAGTCCCACCCTAGCACTGTCCCTTAATACTGTTAACCTACCCAATCACTCTCCCACTTGGGACACCACCCTGGACCTTCCATGACATCCTGGCACCCATTAAACGCATATGCCCCTAAACCAAATGCTCTTCTCCACCTGACAGCCCAAGAGCTTACTCTCTGTCACCCAACCCCCCCCACTACACTCCCCCACCTTTCACCCTAGAGCAATCCCCTCCCCCCTCACCCCTCCCCACTCGCTAGGCTTCATTAACTGCCTTCACCATCTCACAGTCACTTTGGGAAGACAACCAATGTCTCCCCAAGGCCAACGGGAGTCCAGTCAGGTTTCTACTTTCTGAGTTAGAACAGATTGCTTTGCCCACCTGAGATCATTCACCCCTCCACAGTGCAGAAAAACTCTGCTGTGTGTGAAAAACAAAAACAAAAAAGAAAACAACAGAACCTTTTGCCTTCTCTTTGAGAACTTTATTTCAAAACACTGGGCCATGTTGATCATTTGACAAACATGGCGTTGGGCAATACGTCCAGGGGCCAAGAGAGACACTCAGGGAACATCCTTCCACACAGGGGTGAGCAATCGGAGTTATAAAGGCCTTGGAAGTGGCCAAGCCAGGGTCACTCACTTAAGTAGGTGGGGAACAGTGGAACTGGAGAAAGAGGAGGAGAAATCCAGACGCTCAGACACAACACCTTTCATTCTGAGCCCACCTCCCTGAGGAGAGCAGGAGTCAATAACTCATGGTGTGACGGCAGGAGGTTGGTGCCAGCCTCACCCGACCAGAGAGGCTGACCACTAGTCATCCCATCCCTTCCGATCCGGATCCTGAACCCCTCTACCATCTACAGGATGATTTTGTTATCCACCCACAGCTCTGCCTGCTAATGCAGAACTGGCCTGTGGGCACAGAACCAGGCCAGGAAGCCCCTTAGGAGACCAGGACAGAATCCCAGTGACCCCCCTTCAAGTTGCATGATCTTGGGCAAGTTACTCACCTCCCTGTCTCAACTGTATCTTTTGTAAAATCTGGGTAATAATAGTTAGTATGAACGCCATAGGACTATGTTGAAAATGTGATGAGATTAGATGAGACACTGAAAAGAGTACCTCGTGCATGTGGGAACACAGATGCTGCGACAGGGGACAGGCACCCAGCGGCACGCAGAAAGATCTCACCTCCCCAGGAGACACCTGCCTTCAGCCTCCCGAGAGCTGAGGTAGGCAAATGGGGGGGTGGGGCTGAGGGGCGGGGGCTGGAGATGGCCAGGTTAAAAATTCTTGCCCAGTCATAATCTTTTAAAAAAAATTTTTTTTAATATTTTTATTTATTTTTGAGACAGAGAGAGACAGAGCATGAATGGGGGAGAGGCAGAGAGAGAGGGAGACACAGAATCCGAAGTAGGCTCCAGGCTCTGAGCCATCAGCCCAGACGCGGACGCGGGGCTTGAACTCACGGACCGCAAGATCGTGACCTGAGCTGAAGTCGGACGCTTAACCGACTGAGCCACCCAGGCGCCCCTTGCCCAGTCATAATCTTAATCCACTGATCACAGTGAGAAAAAGTGTGGGAATTAAGAGCTGACTCCAGGATTCCTCTGAAAGAAACAACTGCCTTTGTTTAGGGTGTGGGGGAGGGGAGGAGAATTATAAATACGTTGACAGGTGAGTGGGTGGCCGGGTGAGGCTGGGAGGGGCCATGGGAACCTCCTGATGGTTACTGTCAAACTTTGTCACACCACAGCCCGTGGTCAGACATACTTCTTACACCGTAACCCAGTAACACGTGTACAGAGTGACCTGTGCGTGCATGCGCGTGCACACACACACACATGCACACATACACACGTAGATGCACAGGAAAAAAATGGAAGAGATGGGCGGGAGTGTGGGTTTGGAGTGTCCACGGTAGTTTCATCTGGATCTCAAGGGGCAGGACAGCCCCTGTGACAACCGGGTTTTGTGTACGAGAACAGAAAGAACACACTCAGGGTTGTCATCCCTGCTCTCCCTCAACCAGCCTCTGGGGGCTGTGACTCTGTTTGTCTTTGTCACCGTGTGCCATGCATCTGTACCTGGGAGTCTGGGGGAACTCGTGTCCATGTGCTTGTGTATCTGTGTGTCCCTACATCCGGTGCCTGTCACTGTTCGCCCCTACAGGCCACGCAGGAAGAAACGCAGTCCCCTGAGTCGGGTTTCAGGGTTCTTTCTCCACGTTTCCTGGATCCTCTGTGTCACGGGACTAAGAGAAGCCTGGGCAGAATCCTGGCTTCCTTCTGGAATCGGAGAACCTCAGCGCTGTAAAAGACCTTGGAAATTCATTGGCCCGGGAACCTCCTTTTAGAAATGGAGGAAATGGAATGCATATTACGGGAGGCTGAGAAGCTGTGGGGAAGGAGAAAGAGCACAGAGTCAGAAGTTCTAGAACTATGCCATCCAGTACAGCAGCCACTAGTCATAAGTGCCTAGTTAGTGCTAGAAACATGACAAGTCCAAACTGAGAAGTGCTGTAGCATAAAATACACCCCAGATTTCAGAGACTTAATATGAATAAAGAATGTTAAATTACTCAATAATTTTTATATTGATTGCATGTTAAAATGATTATATTTTGGATATATTGGGTTAAAAATATATCATTAAAATTAACATTACCTGTTTATGTTTACTTTTTTTAAATGTGACTGACTACCAGAATCAGAGTATGTATGGAGGTCCCATTTCTGATTCACTTTCTATTCCTATGGGACACACAGATTTAGAATCTTGTACCAGACATTTAACTTCTCTGAGCCTCAATTTTCCCAACAGTAAAACGGGTGTGATAAGGCCTATCTCTTAGAGTTGCTATGTTAACTGAGAGAGCACATGAAAGTACTTTTAGATACTAAAGAACTATTCAGATGAGGGGGTGGATGGTGGCAGTAACTGAGATTCTGGCCAAGAGAAAGGGACAGAAAGGATAAAGCACTCGATGGTCCGACCTTTAGGCAAACACCCACAAGACCAGCCCTGAGAGTAGGGAGAGCATATGGCTACCTACTCACCGTGGTTTTGGTGCTGGAGAACGAGCCTCCCCCCTCCCCCGCATCCCAACCCCATAGACCCATCACCCAAACCAACACTTTCAAACACTCTTTCAGCAACTGGCCTATGACCCAGACCACATTATTCTCACCCTCCACAAGTCCCAGCTACCCCTCCAGCCTCCTCTGATCTGCAGGCTGGCTCTTTCCAGGCAGCCTGAAGCTTTCCTCCCCAGGACCCATCCTGAAAAGGACCATTTCTCATCTGAGTGGGATTTCCTAACTATGCTTTTTCTCTGCTCTTTCAAGAGATTCTGAAAAGAGGGAGATGGCCTCAACCTTAGCCTGGGGGGACCAGCCCCTTCCTGGGACCATCACCCAGGGCCATCCCTGTTGCAATGGTGGTCTCGTAACAATTGCTTACAAACCCGGTTAAGCAAGCTGCTTTTGCGTGATGGGGCTATCTTGAGTAAACAGCATCCTATGTCCCCTGCCGGTCACTTGCTCAAGACATTGCTGGACATTGCATTAGAGTCACTGACACACAGAGTTTTGAAAATGAAAACAGGCCCTCTGGCTTATGATCAGATAGCATTTAACTCATTCACGATTGCGCCAGGTTTTCCAAGGCCCTGGGGCCACAGAATGGATATTGCCACAATGTAGACAGGGGATGGTGGAGACAGTTGGAGGCTCAGGCCTTCTACGGGATGAAGCTTTCAAAGGTGAACAGGCCAGATGGGGTCTACATCACCTTGGCCCCAGTGGCCCTCACGTGTGCCTCTGGGGCTGTTTAGCTCATTGGCTCAACCATTATGGGGTTGGCGGAAAAAGTGTTGTTCGTTCTAGTCCATCAGTTTTGCCCCTTATTCTGAAGACCTTTCCTGCTGATGGAGCTCCTGAGTTGAAAGGAGAGCACAAGGGGCGCCTGGGTGGCTCAGTCGGTTGAATATCCGACTTCGGCTCAGGTCATGATCTTGCAGCCCGTGAGTTTGAGCCCCGTGTGGGGCTCTGTACTGACATCTCGGAGCCTGGAGCCTGCTTCGGAACTTGGGTCTCCCTCTCTCTCTCTGCCCCTCCCCTGATTGTGCTCTGTCTTTCTCTGTCTCAAAAATAAATAAACATGAAAAAAAAATTTTAAGGAAGAAAAAAGAAAGGAGAGCATAAGATGTATTTCAGGCATCTATTGCTACATAACAAACCAGCCCAAAACACAGTGGTGTGAAACAATAATGACTAATGATTCCTCACAGTTCTGCTGGTTGGCCAGACGATTTCCCTGCTGGTTGTGTCTGGGCTCCCTCACTCGTGCCATTGTGTTCAGTGGGTGGTCAGCTGGAGTGGAAGAACCAAGATAGCCGCACTTGTAAGTCTGGAAGGTGGTGCTGGCCACCAGCTGGGGCACCCCAGTTCTCTTTCACATGACCTGTCATCTTCCAGTTGGCTAAATGGCTTCCTTACGTGGTGGTCTTGGGAGAGCATTCCCAAGGGGCAAAGGTGAAAGCCACAAGGCATGTGGAGGCCTCCATAATTCATACAGCCTCACTTCACCACCTTCTGCTGGTCAAAGAGACTCACAGGACCAGCTCAGGTTCAAGGGTAGCAGAATAGACTCTGCCTCTCGATTGGAGTTGCTGCTAAATGTTTTTCAGTCTACCACAAGGTGACAAAATATAAGTATCTTCGTGGAAAACTTTCCCCACCACCAGAAAATAATTTGGCAAAGTTATGTTGTCTGAATCAAAAACCAAACTCCCAGACTGACAAAGAACTTTTGTCTGATTCATGAATGTGTATGTAAAGGTAAGTCAATGGGCTCACATCGAGTTATCCATGGAGTTATACTTGAGTTAGAACTTCTCACATTGAGTTACTCAGGCCTGGTTGAACATTCAAGTCACTTGAGAGGCATTTCCAAATCCCAGTTGCCTGGGACCCACCCCAGACCTCCTGGATCAGAACTGTGATTAGGGATAGGGCAGTAAGGCAGTGCTGGGCCTGGTGACCTGCATTTTCAAAAGCTCTCCCAGTGATTCTGACCCACAACCAGGATTAACTGGGTTAGCAAGCAAGCTTTATAACATCAAGGCAGGCTATCCAGACAAATGGGACATGTGCCTATCTTTTATACACAGGCTTCTCTTCAATCCAACCTAAGAAGTTGTTAGAACTAGCAGAGTCTAACCCTGGGCTCTGGACTGGCCAAGACGCCATCCCTGCTTTTAAATTATAGCTGACACTCACTGCCTGCCAAGCCCTGTTCTGTAGACTTTCCATGCATCACCCCATTCAACCTCCACAGCTCCCTGAGGTGGGCACTATCATTAGCCCCATTTTATACACAGGGAAACCGAGGTTCGGAGAGATTATGTGGTTTGTCCCAAGTCCCACAACCAGTAAAGAGAGAGAAATGGAATTCAAACCCAGGCCACCTGGCTTCTGAGTCCATGCCCTTAACCTCTAGACCACCTGCCTCACTCAGAGCACATCATCCAGGACAAGGAGGCTGACAATCTGCTACGTCAGGCCAAGAATGCTCTGCACAAAAAAAATAAAAACAAAAATTAAAAATAAAAAAAAAGACCCCATGAGCTACGAGTTTGGAGTCTCTGCTTTCTCTGGTTCACTTACTGTTCTTAAAAGTGGATCTCAACTCTGTACATTAGAATCATCTGGGGAGCTCTTTTTTTTTTTTTTTAAAGTTTATTTATTTTTGAGAGAGAGAGAGAGTCAGGCTGCAAGTGAGGGAGGGACAGAGAGAGAGGGAGACACAGAATCCAGAAGCAGGCTTCAGGCTCTGAGCTGTCAGCACAGAGCCTGACACGACACGGGGCTCGAACCCACAAACTGTGAGATCGTGACCTGAGCCGAAGTTAATCACTTAACCAACTGAGCCACCCAGGCCTCCCGGGAGCTCTTTTAAAATAAGGATGCCTGATCCCCAAAAATATTATCCACCTGCTCTGGGTGGAGTCAAATCGTGGGGGTTTTTTATGTTGTTAAAGTTCCCCAAGAGAATCTAGTGCACAGAATTAAGAACAAAGTTGCTGGGAATGACCCGTTCTTGGTAGGGAGGAGGGTGACCCCAGTGTGGGCAACACCTGCAATCACCATCTCTCACGAACTTCCTAAAAATCAAAAAGGGGAAAGGGGCCTCTGGATCAAGTGGACAGATGTTCCGGCCAGAGGCTGTGCATTGGCAGTAAGTGGGTAGCTTGGAAATGATCGGGATGTCCCGCCCCAGACATTCTCATCAAGCTGGCCTGGGACAGGGTAGGGCATCTTCGTCTCTCATGCTCACCCACCAAGTTGACTCGAAAGTGTACCCAGTGTGGGAACTACTGATCCAGCCCTAGCCTTTCCCTTTACAGATGAAGAAAACAAGGCTCAGAGTGAAGTGACTTGCCCAAGGTCACACAGGGTGCTTGCTCTGGAGGCAGAGCTGGAGCCCAAAGCTCCTGGCCTGTGCTGTTTCCATGCTGTCACCCCTTACAGTTTGCAAAACTATTTAAACTATTTTACCTACCTGGTCTATACCCTGCTGCTCCCTGTCACATGCTCTCATTTCACCGAGGATGAAACTGGGGCTCAGAGAAGGAAAGTGACCTGCCTGAAGCCACAGTAAGAGACTAGATAAGAACTCAGGCCTCCTGGGGCACTTAGGTGGCTCAGCTGGTCAAGTGTCCGACTTCGGCTCAGGTCATGATCTCGAGGTTTGTGTTAGTTCGAGTCCCGCATCGGGCTCTGTGTTGACAGCTCAGAGCCTGGAGCCTGGAGCCTGCTTCAGATTCTCTCTCTCACTCTCTCTCTCTCTCTCTCTCTCAAAAATAAATAAACATTAAAAAATTTAAAACCAAAAAGTACTCGGGCCTCCTGACTGCAGATCAAGGACATGGCCACGTCTCTCAACCCATGACCAGCCTTCTACCTCTCAAGTCCCACCAGCATGCAGGGTTCTCCTGAGCATCAACACAATGAACTGAAGGTTTGTCCCTTCCCCAAGGACAAGCTGTGCAGAAATCTGGACAGTCGCCAGGTGGCTGGAAGCTCTACGCAGTGATAAGCCCTTCCGCGCTGTTCGGAACGCACTGAACTTTCCTGTTTACAATTTGTTTTCACCTACTGCTTCCCAGGTGTGTTAACGACGAGCCCCATTTCACCAAAGGGCAGACTGGAGCTCAGAGAGTCTTCAGAACTTTGCCCCAGAACCAAAGCCAGACCCGGACCCAGACCTCGATTTATGGGCTCCGAGTCCAGTCCTGAGTCCACCTGAGGCCGCACCCTGGGGCCTGGACTGAGCCCGCCTCCTTTGTGCCTCGTGGGAGTTTTGCCCCTGCTTGGACAGATGGGCGGGAGCGCATACGACCAGAGGTCGGGGGTGGAGGGCGGAGGGGGGCGGGGGTGGAGGGCAGGTGCTCCGGTGTGACCAGTTCGGGTTTCTGGTTACCTGTTGCCAAAAGACAGCTATTTCGCACAGTGGTCAGTGCAGAAAACAGACCCCACTTCTCACTTTAGGGGAAGCCCACGGGCAAGTGATTTCTCCCTTCTTCCCTCTTCCTCGAATGCTTTGAGGATGAGGGAGATGAAAGGCCTGCTTTCTCCTTGTCCACACCTCCTGACAGTGGCCAGACACAGTGAGCCGTTATCTTCAGGAAGGGTTCAGGGTGGGTGGTCATTTGTTGCACTTAAAAGTGCTGATGGAGTGCTCCTCTGGGCGCTCTGAAACACTCATGTCACAACAGCACTATGAGGAGGGCCCTGCTATTATGCCCACTTTAGAGATTAGGAAATAAGGCACAGTAGATACATGAAAAGATGCTCAACATCACTCCTCATTAGGGAAATACAAATCAAAGCCACAGCGAGAGACCACCTCACGCTGGTCAGAGTGGCTACAATGAACACATCAGGAGACTATAGATGCTGGAGAGGATGTGGAGAAAAGGGAACCCTCTTGCACTGCTGGTGGGAATGCAAACTGGAGCAGCCACTCTGGAAAACAGTGTGGAGGTTCCTCAAAAAATTAAAAATAGACCTACCCTATGACCCAGCAATAGCACTGCTAGGAATTGACCCAAGGGATACAGGAGTGCTGATGCATAGGGGCCCTTGAACCCCAATGTTTATAGCAGCACTTTCAACAATAGCCAAACTATGGAAAGAGCCTAAATGCCCATCAACTGATGAATGGATAAGATGTGGTTTATACATACAATGGAATACTACTTGGCAATGAGAAAGAATAAAATCATGCCATTTGCAGCAACGTGATGGGACTGGAAGGTATTATGCTGAGTGAAATAAGTCAGTCAGAGAAAGACAGATATCATATGTTTGCACTCATATGTGGATCCTGGGAAACTTAACAGAAGACCATGGGGGAGGGGAAGGGGAAAAATAGTTACAAACAGAGAGGGAGGAAGGCAAACCACAAGAGACTCTGAAATACAGAGAACAAACTGAGGGTTGGTGGGGGTGAGGGGCCAGGGAAAATGGGTGATGGGCATTGAGGAGGGCACTTGTTGGGATGAGCATTGACTATTGCATGGAAGCAGTGAACCACAGTAATCTACCCCAAAAACCAAGAGCATGCTTTACACACTGTATGTTAGCCAATTTGACATTAAACTAGATTAAAAAAAAAAAAAAAGGAAATAAGGCATAGAGAGGTTAACTGACTTGCTCAATGGCACACAGCTAGGAAGAGGTAGAGCATGAATTTGAACCCAGGCACCCTGACTCCAGAACCCTTCTTATGATTACCACGGCTTACCGTGCAAGGTTTGTGTGGGTTTCTGGTGTCCGTCTCCCCAGGAAGGTTCTTTTTTTTTTTTTTTTTTTTTTTTTTTTTTAACGTTTATTTATTTTTGAGACAGAGAGAGACAGAATATGAATGGGGGAGGGACAGAGAGAGAGGGAGACACAGAATGGGAAGCAGGCTCCAGGCTCTGAGCCATCAGCCCAGAGCCCGACGCGGGGCTCGAACTCACGGACTGCAAGATCATGACCTGAGCTGAAGTTGGATGCTTAACCGACTGAGCCACCCAGGCGCCCCTCCCCAGGAAGGTTCTAAGCACGATGCAAAGCAGGGGCTCCGGTTTAAAGAGCAGGTGCTCTGGTCTTAAATCGAGATGGAGACAATGCAGAGTAACCGTGTTTGAGGGCTGTCGTTGTGCTTGCAGGCCCACGTAGATGCCCGTTTCAGGACCTAGCTGTTGTTTTCCACCTTTCTTCTCACACGCACTGCTGTGACTGGAGTCTGCACACAGCCCACGCCAGCCCCCGCTGCTGGTATGGTGATACCCCACTGTACAGGAGGGAATCCCGAGGCTCAGAGAGAGCACATTGACTTGCTTAAAGCCATAAAGCTAATAAATGGCAGAGCTCGAAGTTAAACCCTCAGCTTCTGCCCCTTCATGTCTTTCCAGGAATCTCAAAGGGATTCAGCAAGAACTATGGCCACCTTCATGGTAGAACTCAGATGCAAGATCATGTGATCAGTATGAGCGTCCAGCCTCTTAATTTCTGGGAGGGCCCTCTTCTACCTCCTGCTTCCACAAGTGCTCTGTGTCTGTTGCCATCCATTTCGGTCTCTGTTTCTGGAATGGAGAAACATGCATCAACCTGGTGGCACCTGGTCTGTGTCGAGCTCAGTAACTCTAGGTGGTCCAATGGATGCTCAGTCCCAGAGGGAAGAAGTCAAGTCTTGTCTGCCTGCTATTTTAGGGCTTGAGATGTCCAGAGAGCCAGCTCCTTTGCCTACCCCTCTCACAACATCCGGAGAGCCAACTCTGCCCTCCTGGGTGGATAGTGGGACCAGTCATCAAGGGAGAAGACAGGCTGTGGATGCGGCCACGTTCTAACGGAACAAGCACCCGGCAAGGCCAGGCACAGAGATCCCAGTAATAACAATAACCGGGGCACCTGAGTGGCTCAGTCAGTTAAGCATCCGACTTCGGCTCAGGTCATGATCTCGCAGTTTGTGAGTTCGAGTCCCATATCGGGCTCTGCGCTAACAGTGTTGGAGCCTGCTTGGGATTCTCTCTCCCTCTCTTTCTGCCCCTGTCCCACTCTCTCTCTCTCTCAAAATAAATAAATTAACTTAAAAATATATGACAATATCTAACATGAGTTGTGCTCTATGTGCCAGGCATTGCCCTCAGTATTCTAAGCCCGGCATCCACCTGGGCCACGGGCTTTACAGAGTGCTGATATGTTTGATGCCCTCGGAGGCAGGGGGGCCCGAGGATGACTTGTCACTGAGGTTGGCAGTACACTTGACTGTGGTCAGAGGGTCTGCTGGGGTCCAACCACAGCCCAAAATCCCGGGCCCTGCCCCCCATGCACCCTTTCCCAATATCCGTTTTGCAATCAGTTAGCCTGACCCAGTAAACAACTGCAGCCTGAGCAGAAGCCATTTTCCTGACCCTTTTCTATGTGTTTCCAAAAAGAGCCCAGGGTATAGGGGAGGAGAGGCCCCGGCCATCAGACAAGAAGCCAACAGAAAGCCACTGGGCATTGATCAGGCAGCCCAAGCCCCAGCCATCTTGCCGAAACCTCCTGACCGGCCCCAAACTCAGGGAAGAAAAGGTCATCACTGGAGAGGAAAGCGGACAGCACTCTTACGGCCCTGGTTTATGTGGAGGAGCAGGAGGGAGGGCTGGCTCTTCTACCAAAGTTCAGAGAAATATTTCTCACTGCCTCCTGCTTGCTGTGTAACCTCAGGCAAGTCACTTAACATCTCTGAACCATTTTCCTTTCAGGAAGATGGTAAATGATCCTGGCCCTCTTCCTGCGTTGTAGGATTAGTGATTCCTTACAAGTAGTCACATGAGCCTTTTGCCTCAGCAAGAGGTCATATGTCTCATTTTATTCTCGCGAGAGGTCTATGAGGTGTACAAGGCGTACTGGTGCTTCCTCACAGTGCAGTTGAGGAAACCGAGGAACAGAGAGTTTTGGTGTGGTGTGTGTGTTTCTTTTTAATTACCTCCACCAAACGCTTGATAAGTACCTACCGAGTATGTGCTCAAGAGACAGGAGACTTTGGGTGAGCCTTGGAAAGAGCAAACGACTTGCCTGAGGCTCCAGGTAGGAAGCCACTGGGACCAGACCCAGCTTTGAGCTCCTGCCTTCCAGCAACCGTGAGCTCCGAAGAGAAGGGAAAGAAGCCTAAGCCAAGGGGAATCCACCTGTCCTCCCGTGGGCCCCCTACACCTTCCCCACATCTATCAAGCGCTCCAGAACTTTTACACCTGGCCCTCCATAAGTGCTTAACAAATGCTCGCTGCACGCATGCATGAACAGGGTGCAACCAGGGAAGGTGCGGGAAGGGTATTCCAGGTGAGGGAAATGAAGTCAGCAAAGGTATGGAGGTGGGAAAGCCGGGGCCCGCCCGTGTGTTCCCCACCAGCACCTCTCCATAAGGCCCTCAGGCCCCTGCCCCGAAGGGCCGTGTGCCCATCGTCTTAACGAGAGAGGGCCACCGCTAAGGAAAGGCAGGGAGGTGAGACAGCCCATGGCCTATGCAGAGTAAAGGAATTACGTGGTTTGGCTGATGGCTGCCTCCTTCACCCTCTGCCAGTCTTTCTTCTTTAGCTATGAGGAGGGGGGCTGCATCTAAAGTCTCTTGATATTGATGTAGAAGTTTCTATCTATCAGGGGCTTTACATACATCTTACATTACCTTTTTTCCTAAAACTTCACTGAGGTTGGTAAGACTTTTTAAAATTACCATTGTCATTAATATAAAAGTAATACACAGGGCGCCTGGGTGGCTCAGTTAAGCATCTGACTTCAGCTCAAGTCATGATCCCACAGTTTGTGGGTTCAAGCCCCGCATCGGGCTCTGTGTTGACAGCTCAGAGCCTGGAGCCTGCTTCGGATTCTGCGTCTCCCCCTCTCTCTGCCCCTCCCCCACTTATTCTCTGTCTCTATCTGTCTCAAAAATGAATAAACGTTTAAAAAAAATTTTAAAACAGCACTGCGTTGTCCACTTGAAAGGAGCTAAGAGAGTAAACCTTAAAAGTTCTTACCAATAAAATATATATACATAAGCATTAAACATATAAAATTACACACATATAATTGTGTGAGTGACAGATGTATGTAGCTGACCTTATTGTGGTAATCATTTCACAACATATACATGCATCAAATCATCACGTTGTACACCCTAAACTTACACAACGTGAGATGTCAATCCATCTCAATAAAGCTGGGGGGAAACATTTTTGAAGAGAAAGAGAGAGAAGTGTATGCCGCTGGAAAGCCAGAGAAGCAAAAGTCTCCAGACGACAGATGTGGTCAGCTTCAGCAAAGGCTGCCAAGCACCCTGACCATGCCTCTTTTTCCGAGCAACGCGACCCCCATTCAAACAAGCTATGGAATCCCTTGGCTCTAGGATTCACTTTCCTTTTTCAAATGTTAACATTGCGGACATCAGGGTACCCCCTGCAATCAGCATTTTTCTCCACCACACACCCCAGCCTTGCCAATAGATAAATAAAGAAAGGCTGTTACTAAATCAATACAACATCTTCCGATCAAGCGGGGCGGGGGGAGGGGGGCACATTGTCATGACAACAAGGAGGGGAAGGCCCCGGAAGAGAGGCAGTCATCAGGCATCTACTGGGATTGTGCTTGAAGTATCACCCTTTTTATCTCATCAAATATCAGGAGAGGGAAAGAATTTATAAGGGAAGGAGAAACATTTCTCCAGTTTAGCATGATAAAGGACCCGAGCCTTATTCCTGAAAAGCAACAGGCTCTCCAGCCAGCTTGTTTTGCACATCCGTCATCCCCACCGCCACCCCCCCAGAACATCACCGAGGAAATGACAGTCTGACCAAACTCAGTGTTTTCTCAGAACGTTGTAAAAAGCTTTTAACATATACAAACACAGCAAGTATTTTCTAGTCATTTTTTACAAAAACCAGGAGACATCTTTTTAAATAGGTAGGAAACACAGCACTTTGGTTTTCTGAGAGCTGTGTTTGACGATTCTTTCCAAAGTTTTGGCTCATTTCTGCTTGACTGACTAAACCACCCTGACTTGCTGCTGAGCTGGGTTTGCTCAAATCTCAAATCTGCTATCTCTGAAGAGGAGACCCTCTGGGCTTTGAGCACCTGCAGTGAGGGCAGAGATTCAGGGAAATGGACTGGGTTGGTTTGTTTGCTCATCAGTAGCTTTGTGAATGACACATTCATCTTTGGTTTTCTCTCTCTTCCTTCCCTGCCTTCCTTCCTGCCTTCCTTCTTTCCATCCTTTCCTCTTTCTTTCCTTCCTTCCTTCCTTCTTTCCTTCCCTCCTTCTTTCCTTCCTTCATTCCCTCCTTCTTTCCTTCCTTCTCTCTTTCCTTCCTTCCTTCCTTTCAACAGGTATGGACAATTCCAGCCATTGGGAACAGGAAATACAGCCTAAATCTTTACCCCCTTCAGAGCCAGAAATATGGTGAAGCCAAGATCAAGGGTGAAACCAGACTTGCCTTGCCCTTTTCTGGGATCAAAAGCTCCTCAAGGACACATCCCTGGCAGTTTTCTTTTCTCTGCTTCCAGGGGACTGTGTTTCCCTCCTTAACCTCAGAGCTACACCTTTTGATCATTATCAAGCCATCTGTCACCACCACTCTACCTGGCCCGGGAGCTTCCCCTCCCCGGAGGGCCCATCTCTCCCTCCACAGCCACGCCAAGATCCTCCTGGGGACGCAGACTGTCACAGGGAGCAGCTGCGAGGGACCAGCCACCTCAGGAACTGGCTGGGGCACCTCCATTTTCCCAGACAGCACACCGATGAGCACACCAAGGGCTGGGTCCCACAGCACCTTCCCACCAGGACTCCCGGAGCCTGATCCTATCTGCCATCTCCCAGTGAAGCAATCCACATAATTAGCCGTTTTAATACCCAGGCTGTCTGAGGCCGCCTGTCTCAACCCGGGACCTGGGCGCCTGCTGGCAAGAGCACTTTAATGATCATTCAGCAACCTTCCACCCAGCTGAGTGTAGAAAAATGGGGTCTCACTCTGGGATGGCTGCCTAGCACCTGTCTGTCCGGGACAGCTTTTTCCAGAAAGTCAACCCCTATGAGACAGAAGAGCAATATTTTGACATGGCAGCCAAAATGCCAAAGTAACCCCAGGGATTTTGTACCTTGCTTTGGCCCTGGACACTTTGTGTTAACCAACATCTGCTTTTTAATTTTATCCTTCATTTTTTAAATTAATTTATTTAAAGTCAAGTTAGTTAACATATAGTGTAGTATTGGTTTCAGGAGTAGAACCCAGTGATTCATCACTTATATATGACACCCAGGGCTCATCCAAACAAGCGGCCTCCTTAATGCCTGTCACCCATTAGCCTATCTCCCATCCACCCCCCTCCAGCAACCCGAGGTGTGTTCTCTATATTTAAGAGTCTCTTATGGTTTGCCTCCTTCTCTGTTTTTATCTGATTTTTGTTTCCTTTCCCTCATGTTCATCTGTTGAGTTTCTCAAATTCTACACATGAGTGAAATCAGATGATACCTGTCCTTCTCTGACTGACTTGTTCCACTCAGCATAATACCCTCTAGTTCCATCCACGTAGTTGCAAATGGCAAGATTTTATTCTATTTCATTGCTGAGAAGTACTCCATTGTATGTATACACCACATCATCTTTACCCATTCATCACTCAATGGACATTCGGGCTTTTTGCATAATTTGGCTACTGTTGGTAGTGCTGCTATAAACATTGGGGTGTGTGTGCCCCTTCAAATCAGCATTTTGGTATCCTCTGCAGAAATGCCTAGGAACGCAATTGCTGTGTCATCGGGTAGTTCCATTTTTAATTGTTTTCCAGAGTGACTGCACCATTTTGCATTCCCACCAACAGTGCAAAAGCATTCCCTTTTCTCTGCATCCTCATCAACATCTGTTATTTCCTGAGTTGTTCATTTTAGCCATTCTGACAGGTGTGAGGTGTCTTTGATTTGTATTTCCTTGATGAGTGATGTTGAGCCTCTTTTCATGTGTCTGTTGGCCATCTGGATGTCTTCTTTGGAAAACTGTCCATTCATATCTTCTGCCCATTTCTTCACTGGATTGTTTGTTTTTTTGGGTGTTTGGGAGTTTGATAAGTTCTTTATAGATTTTGGATACTAGCCCTTTACCTGATATGTCGTTTGCAAATATCTTCTCCCATTCTGTCAGTTGACTTTTAGTTTTGGTGATTATTTCCTTTGAGGTGCGGAAAGAAGCTTTTTATCTTGATGAGGTCCCAGCAGTTCATTTTTGCTTTTATTTCCCTTGCCTCCAGAGACATGTCTCATAAGAAGTTGCTGTAGCCCAGGTCAAAGAACTTATTGCCTGTTTTCTCCTCTAAGATTTTGATGGTTTCCTGTCTCACATTTAGGTCTTTTGTCCATTTTGAATTTATTTTTGTGCATGATGTAAGAAAGTTTAATCAACACCTTTTGAGAGTTTTTTACGAGCAAGGCTCTATCAGGGTTATTAAAATACTCTAAGGAAGGACCTCTGACCTCTGATTTCCTGTTTCATAAAATAAAGCACACGCATCTGAAAAGACAAAATAAGTTGGGTGGGGAGCAGGGCTGAAGTCTACACGGACACCGCAAGAAGAGAAATGCTGCCCCTGAAAGGTCTCACAATCCCCATGTTAAAGGCTCAGATTTGTTCAGCAGAACCAGGGCAGGAATGCTCTAGTAATATTCTCTGTGGCCTGCAGAGATCTGCTTTACCTCTCTGGACCTTCAATCCTGATCAGTCCAGGACTAGTTCAGTCACTATCTTAATTATTCTGCCAGCTTCAGTGCAGGTGGGTCAGCCTCCAGAGACCAGATAGCACCCAGGCTCACCTGACCCTTCCAGAATGATGTTGATAGTGGCACCCACAGCCACTGGGCACTGGGGAGGGAGGGGTGTGGCTGGCTCTGCACAGGGGACAGAGGGGGCGTCACAGGCAATGAGGGGTCTTGAAGAGCAGAAAAGGAGGAGGCGGGAGTAGGCTTTATAGGCCCAGGCAACAGAAAAGACTCAGACACGGAGAAACAGGCAGGGCAAGTTTAGGGAAGAATGAGAAAATGAAAGGGACCCTCAGACCTGCGGCCCTGCCTCTCCAAACTCCCAGAACCTTCATTTTCAGACTTTTCCACTTCCTAGGTGATGGAGCTGCATTGTTCAGCTCTCATGCTCAGTTCCTCACAGGTGTCCCAGGCCCATTCCAGGGAGGATGCCAGACATGGGTCGTGGATGACCACACAGATTGAGTTCGAGCCAGGAAGGATGCGCCAGCTACCCTGTCATGAGGTGTCTCTCCTAGCCGTGTCCATCTCTCCTCGACCTTTTCTCTTTCAAAGCCCATTCCCAGTGCTACCCCTGGCATTCCCTCCACCCCACACAGCAGCAAGGGGTAGTGGCTCTGCGTTGAAATCCAGGCTCTACCGCTTGGGAATTACGCACCTCAGTTTCCTCGTCTGTACGATGGGGAGTATCACGAAGGTTCATTGTGAGAATCAAGAAAGTCTAATACACGCCCTGTCTCTGGAATAGCACCTAAACCCTCGTTAAGTTCTGCATCAGTGTTAGCAAGGGCTAACGACTGGACATGGTTTTCTTTCATTCCCTCCTCTGGGAATCTCTGTATTTCTGCATTAGCATAACGCCTTTCCGAGAGGTGACAGAAAAGATGTGCGAGGCCATTGGTGTGACTTGAATCGGAAAGCCAGAGAGAGCGTCGCACAGAGGTTTGTGTGTGGGGTCCGAAGTCCCACGGCCTGTGCCTGCATTCCAGATGTGCTTGCATTCCAGACCTGCTACTTACGAAGGGTGGTTCTAGCAAGTTACTTAACCTCAGTTTCCTCATCTGTAACATGGAGATTAAAATAGTTCCCACCCGAAAGGATTCCTGTGCAGATAAGCAAGGTAATGCCACGAAGACTTCATCAGAACACAGGGGCTGGAGCATGGCGGGGGCCGGTATTGCTCAAGTTAGCACATGCACTTGCTGAGGATTCTGCATCTCAGGCTGGAGCTCTGGAGGACAAAATGGAGAAAGGCACGGGTCTTGGTGCCTTCTTCGTCCCCTCTCCCTCCCACGCCAAAGCAAAAATCTCCTTGTCTTAGTCAGTGAGGTAGCTATGGGAGAAGCAGCCTTTGTGAGCAGAGGACAGAAGTTTCGGCTCCGCCAGGTACTGTGTGTGTGGCCTTGGGCAGGTCGCCGCATATCCCTAAACCACAGTTGCTGGTAAAACACTGCTCCATTAAGTCATTCATGTAATTAGTCTACTTGGGCCTTCCCCCAAGGAAGTAGTGAGAGGAGCTCCTTAAGGGTTGGTCCCTACACAAACATTTATTGATTACTACCATGTCCCGCCCCAGGCTGGATGCTGGAGATGCCGTGCGGGGTCTTCTAGGAGATCCCAATCTCCTACAGGAGGCAGAGACTCAGACATGAAGCTCTGCTAAAGGTGCTGAGTGGCTAACACACATCGAGTGCTTACTGCAGCAAGGTACGACGCAAAGGATTCTAGAGATGATCTCTTTCCACCTTGCTACATCTCTGTATTGTCAGGACGATTGCCTGCCACTTTACAGCTGCGGAAACTGAGGCTCAGATAGGTTACATAATGCACACAGGGTCACACAGCTAATCAACAGCTCCAAAAGAGGGGAGCCCGGAGGAGGACCCGAGCAGGAGCAGTGGGTGTGTCAGGAGAAACAGCCTCCTGGAGATGGTGATGTCTGCACTTGAAACATAAGGAGGGGTCCACAAGGGGAAGATGTATCAAAAGAAGGGACAGAAAGGGCAAGAGGCCAGGGAGCAAAGAAATCGTGAACAATACAAATGGAATATGACAACAGGGGAAGCTGGAAGATAGAAGTCAGGTGACTAGGGGCGCCTGGGTGGCTCAGTCATTTAAGCGACTGACTTTGGCTCAGGTCATGATCTCACAGTTCGTGAGTTTGAGCCCCATGCTGGGCTCTGTGCTGACAGCTCAGAGCCTGGAGCCTGCTCTGGGTTCTGTCTCCCTCTTTCTCTGCCCCTCTCCCACTGGTATTCTCTCTGTCTGTCTCTCAGAAATAAATAAACGTTAAAAAACTAAAAAAAAAAAAAAAGAAGAAGAAGTCAAGTGACTAAAGGCTTCATTGCTAAGATCTGGGGGGGTTTATCTGGAAGACAATAATGAAGGCCCTTTGAAGGATTGTAAACGAGGGGAAAATGTGAGATTTACAATTTTGGAAGCTCTGCCCACCAGCCCTCATAAACATCCAGGCTTCCTCAGGCTCCCACCTCCAAGAGGGAGTCTGCAAAAGGTGAGAGGCATCTCTCAGACAGCGAAAGGCCCCTTTCCTTTATGCCACCAGGGCCGGCTCATTCATTTGACTCGACACTACCTACTGGCCAAGCTACTTTATCTCTCTGAACCACAATTTCTTCATCTGCATTGTAAAGTAACAGCAGTCCTGTGGTTGGACTCTTACGAGCATGAACTTGGGATTGCGTCCGTAAATACCTACTCCGGCACCCAACACATCAAACGTGCTCAAGAAAGGGGCTTCCTTCCCTGCTCCTTTTCCTGAGATGCATCCTTCTTGTTCCCAGGCTGAAAATATACAATTTGCAGACATGTTCTTTTGATTGACCAAATGATTGATTGATTGGGCCTTTATTATTTTCCACATTCAGTGTTTTCGACTCTTCAGGAGCAACCCTGGAGGCCTCTGACACCTAGTGGTTTTGAATTTAGCAGAGGCCTGGCTTAGAATTGCGGAAGCGATAGGGTTGGTAGAAGGAGCACATCTTTTAGTCCAAATGACTTAGGTGAACACTGAGCTGCCACTACAAAGAGGCCTCAAAATGCAATGGCTTGAACAATACGGAGGTTCTCTTTCACGAGAAATACCCGAGATGAGCCACCCAGGCCGCTGATGAAGCTCTGATCCTCGTGGTCATTCAGGGACCCAGGCTCCCACATCTGGTTTCTCTACCATTTCCTAGACTAGAATACTGTTGATGTCTGCGTGGTCCACGATGGGTCATCATCATGGCTGGGGTGCAATTGTCAGAACAAGGAAGAGGTTTGCCCAGTGACCGAAGTCAGACCTGCCAGTGGCGTACCCAGCTCCCACCGCCAGGGACTCTGGCACGGGGGCACCCCTAACTGTTGGGAATGATGAGAACTCAGTCTAAATGTCCATCCACAAGTCTGGCTACAATTCTAATAATAGGAAAAATAGAAGAATGGGTTTTGGTGACCAACTCATAAACAGCAACAGCCTCACTGGCCGTCATCAACCATCCACAAGATATGATACTTTGCTGTAAGTCACCACTAGTGATTCTCATGTGTGTTTTACTCACTCAACACAGGGGTTTGCAATCTGGGGGAATTGAGGAGCCATTAGGCAGAGGATGTTCTCTCCAGTTCTGCCACGAAGCTCTCCACTCCCTATTTTTATAACACAGGCCAAATTCACATAGTTATCTCATATGCTTGGCTCCTGTAGGCATTTGAGCCTGGGGATCTTGTTCTCTAATATCACTCATAATAATAATGATTGAGGCTGGGAAATATTATTGAGATGTTACGCCTGAGATGCATACCAACCATCTTACCACTTACTGCCCTCTATTATGTGTCTTATCTCTATTCTGCCATTTGCTTTTTATTCCCATTTCCCATCCACCAAAGCCATGTTCTTCTTTTCATCCCCAGCACACAGCTAGACTATATTGCCCAGCCTCCCCTGCGGTGAGGTGTGGCCATATGACTGAGTTATCTCCAGGGCAATATATATGGAGGTGATACTCAGGCCTGGCCCATAAAACCTCCATGCACTCTTTAACTACTGGTTGAATGGGTGGCTGAAATGAGCCCCAGGGTGACCTTGAAAGCTACATATTTAAGATGGCAAAGCCACTGGAAGTCAATGTCCCCAAATGACTACATGGAGCACAGCCATCGCCAACCTGGAACCACCTTAGACTGTGATATAACAAAAAACATCCTTCTTGACTGATGCTACATTTGGGGTCTATTTACTACAGCCATTGAGCCTACCCTGACCAGCACACTCCATTTTATAAATATAGCAACGGTCACAGGGAGAGGTCAAGATATCTTCTCAGTGTCACAAAGATAATATGTGGGACTCAGGGATTCAAACCCAGTGATTCCAAAGCCCCCATTCAAAACAAATCTTATGACTTATTTTTTAGGCAGGTTTATTGAGGTATTATTTACATGCAATAAAACTGATCCTTTTGAGAACACATTTTCACGACTTTTGACAAATGCAGTCATGTACCCATCTGCACAATCAAGATATAGAACATTTCTGTCATCCCCAAAAGGTCTTTTGTGCTTTTTGGCAGTCAACGCCCTCGGATTCCCCTTCCCCCAGCCCCTGGCAACCACTAACCTAATTTCTGTCTTTATACTTTTGTTTATTTATTTATTTTTTTTTTTGAGAGAGAGAGAGAGAGGGAGGGAGGGAGGGAGAGAATCTTAAGCGGCTCTACACCCAGTGCAGAGCCTGATGTAGGGCTTGATCTCACAACCATGCAATCATGCCCTGAGCTGAAATCAAGAGTTAGATGCTTAACTGACTGAGCCACCCAGGCACCCCGTCTCTGTAGTTTGGAATCACACAGTATCACATCTATATGTGTACACAGCCTTTCAGGTCTGGCTTCTTTCACTAAGCATAATGATTTTAAGATTCTCCCATGTTGTTGCAGATATCAGTACTTCGTTCTTTTCTGAGTACTACTGCAATGCATGGAGGCACCACTATTTATTATCCATTCACTAGCTGAAACAACATCTGGGTTGTTTCCAGGTTGGGGCTATTACAAGTAAAGCCACTCCAAACATTCAAATGGTTTCCCAGATTTTTATGAAGAAGGCACTGAAAGCGGGTAAGAATAGGAAAGGAATAGGTAATCCTTGTCTCGACCAAAAACCTACTCCAAAGCAAAGGCTTTGGAGACTAGGAAGACAGTGGTAAAAGGAGCCACCAAAACAATGAAGATCCACATGTCACCTACTTTCAGCAGCCCAAGATGCTGTGGCTCCAAAGGCGATACAAGTAATCTTAGAAGAGCATCACCAGGAGAAACACTGCCACCATCAAGTACTCCCACCATGAAGTTGGCCATGACGATTTAAGCACACGGGTGCTCATCGTGGACGTCAAGGCCAGCAAGCACCAGATCAAACAGACTGCGAAGCCAATGCTCTGGCCAGGTCTCATGGCGAGAAGGCATATATTTGGTCCCTAACCACAATATTCTGCATGTCGCCAAAAAATTGGAATCATCTAAACAGAGCCCATTTGGCTAATTCTAAATATAATAAACTCTTTTTTTTTTTCTACCATCATAATAAAAAGCAGTTATCCCATTTTGTCTTCCCACCAGCAACATGCATGACTTCTAGTGGCTCCAAATCCTCACCAGTAATTGGCATTGTCAGTTTTTTTTATTTTGGTCATTCCAGTGGCTATGTATTGGTATTTCTCTGTGGTTTTAATCTACATTTTTGTGATCACTAGTAATACCGAGCATCTTTTCACAGACTTATTGGCCATTTATATATATTTCAGTAAAGCAGTTCTAAAAAGTCTTTTGACCATTTTTTACTTGGATAGTTTATCTTCCAAATGTTTTCTCCTACTTTGTGGCCTATCACCTTATTTCCTTAACAGCATCTTCTAAAAAGCATAAGTTTTCATTTTGATAAAGTAAAATTTATCATTTTTTTCCTTTGTGGTTTGAGTTTTTTATTATTTTGTCATTTTGTCTTTTAATGATTTAAAATTGCGTTTATGCCTCATCTAGAGAGACGTCTCTTTGCAAGATGACACTGGATGATTTTAGGTTAAATTCACATACCAAAATTGCTTCTTTGGGGGCAGGTTACTGGATTTTTGTATGGTGTGTTGTGACTTTTTAAAATCTTTGTTTATGACAAGGGCCACCAAATGAGAAAGAAAAAAGGCAACATGAAAAGGCAGTTCAGAAGTTTTGTGAGCCCAAGACTCTCTTGACAGAAGACCGATTCAAAAAATAATAGATGAAAGAGTCTTGCCAAATGAGTAGGAGAATGTGACAGACAGGACCCATGGGCCTGGAGCCAGCCATCTGAAACCTATGGACAGGCCAACCCCCAACCTGGGCTTGTCCAAGACAAAAGGATTCTACTGCTCAACTGGACTCCCAGAAGGGCCCATTTATTCCCTCCCATGTTGAGCAGACTGTACTAACCAAAGCACAAGGCTTCTTGTAAATGGTCCTGCCAGGAGGATTAACTCCTTCCTTCCCTGCAGTTATAACCAGCAAGCAATTCCAGAACAATCTGAGTCCCAGCTTACCAGGAAGGGACAAGAGTAGATAGCATATTTTCCATGGCCTTCTCAGTGTCCTGCTGGCCCTGGATCTCACTGGCGCCAGCCCAAGGTATTTCAGGGTTGACACTGCATGAGATTACATGGCTGCGAGCACCCAAGCCTTCAACTGCTGAGCCAGTCTAATTCGAGACCGCGTCCGTGCCTGCTGCTGGGTTATGGGCCCATTCTGCAGCTCAAAGATGGCATAGAAGGTCACAGGGCCTGGATTAATTGGATTTTAAAGGCCACCTGTCTAAATCTGGATTTTTCAGGAGATACCCAGTGTAATGAGAAGAGTGCCTGCACTTGGGTGTCAGAAGGCCTGAACTTAAAGCCCCATTGCACCACTTACTAGCTGTGTGATCGAGAGCGATTTATTTATTCCACCTCTCTGGTCTTCAGTTTCCTCATCTATAAAACAGGGATTAATGAAACAACAAAGGGGTATTTGCGATGACACAAAGGTGCCCAGCACGGTTAGTCGCTGGCACGTGGTATGCTCTCAAGAAAGCACCTTTCCTTTTCCTCCCCAATAGACAGTCTGAGAGCAAGTCCATGAAATAAACAGCCGGGGTTAATGCTGACATGGACACATTTCCCAACATCTGTGCATCTCACTTCTGTATGGGTAAAGAATGCTCTGAAGAGAGAGACCTGAGCTGAAAATACCGATCTGGGCAACATCAACAAGTAGAAAGAGAAGCAACCATTCAGGTGGAGTGAAGAAAAAGACAAAGGGGGTGAGATCAGCACAGCGGACACACCAGCATTCAAGGGTCAGCTGGAGGATGGGTTGAAGGAGACCAGAGAGAGTAGATAAAGGAGGTGACAGGGAGAATGCGGACACCACAAAGAGCACCAGGAAGAGAAGATCCAGTACATGCCCAGGGCGCATGGCTTTTGGGAGGTCATGTATTTCAGGGTAAGCGATGGGGGATGAAGGCAGTCAAAACGCTGAGGTGGGCAGATGAATGAATTAAGAACACACGGGGGGGGGGCGCCTGGGTGGCTCAGTCAGTTAAGCAGCCGACTTCGGCTCAGGTCATGATCTCACGGTCCGTGGGTTCGAGCCCCACGTTGGGCTCTGTGCTGACAGCTCAGAGCCTGGAGCCTGTTTCAGATTCTGTGTCTCCCTCTCTCTGACCCTCCCCCGTTCATGCTCTGTCTCTCTCTGTCTCAAAAATAAATAAATGTTAAAAAAAAAATTTAAAAAAAAAAAAAAGAACACACAGAGGGGAAAAGGACGAGAGTTTAAAAACTAAAGCCAGTGGGGTCAAGTGATAACGTCAAGACGGGGAAGATCTCGGCACGTTAAAATGCAGCAGGAAGAAAAGGAGACTAGACAGTGACAGAAAGCCATCAGGAACCAGGAGTTCTGTTGGGTCCATGTGTGGAAGCCAATGGCCAGGCCACAGAGCTGTTCAGCACAATCCTTCACAGGGGCTGTTGGATGAGCTTGCACAACTTTGACTCATGAGTGATAGAGAGCCAGGTCAGTGAACAGCCCTAGCAGCCCTGTGACACAGCGCTGGCCCAGGGAGTAGCAGGCAATGCGCGGCATTCCACCTGAAGTCTCCAGGAGTGTGCTCAGAGGAGGAGAAAGGAGAGTTGGAGAATCACTCCATTGGCCACGTGACTCTCAGGATAGTGAGGATGAAGTCCAGTCAAGAGGGTGGACACCACTGCAATTCTCCCCTGGGGTCTATGAAACCCCACGGGCTGTTGGGGACGGGAGCATTAGGAAGAGGCGCAGAGAAAGCCCAACCTCTGGGGTTCCATGGCCATAGTGGCCTTGACTAATATCTGTCTTGTCCTTTGCAAAGTGCTCTTAGTGACATTATCTGAATGGGAAGAATTAGTCCCATTTTACCCAATTGAGAAACAGGTTCCATAAAGTTCAGTGGCTTGTTCAAGGTCATATAGCCAGGGATGGCAGGGCTGAAATCAAGCCCCCTATTTCTGTGATTCACGGTCCAACTCCGTCTCCCCATCCAGGGAACTTCTGAAATCAACCCAAGCAAACACACGTTCCTTAAGCACCCTTGTGTGTTAGGCGCCATGCTAAGGCACAAACAGTGAATTTCAGGAGTGTCGGGGGTATTAACTGTTGGCCCAACGCCCAACCCACACTCCTTTATCGCCACAGAACTCTGATTTCACTTGGGGGAACACTGTGCCTTTGGACTAAACCAGATGTGACAGTCCTGCTTCCCAGTGTCCTCACAACTTGGAGGTCATAACATGCCCCAGTTCTGGCCAATAAGGTATAAGGAGAAACCCACCAGGTGGGGCTTCTGGGAAGATTCTGCTCTATTATTTTTTTTTTTAATAATTCACGTATTTTTAAGTTTACATCCAAGTTAGTTAGCACATGGTGCAACAATGATTTCAGGAGTAGATTCCTTAATGCCCCTGACCCATTTAGCCCATTCCCCCTCTCACAGCCCCTCCAGCAACCCTCTGCTTGTTCGCTATATTTAAAAGTCTCTTATGTTTTGTCCCCCTCCCTGTTTTTATATGATTTTTGCTTCCTTTGGGAAGATTCTGCTTTCTCGATAAAAAGGAACAGACTCAGCTGTCTCTCCCAGTCTTCCTGCCTCTCTATGCTCCTTCCTCTGCCTTGCTTGTGACCTGAGGATTCACTTGTGACCCAAGGCCTGGGGATGGTGACCTTGCATTCTGTGATCGTGAGGACACAGCACTAGGATATGGAAGATGAAAAAGATAAAAGCTCTGAACTAACGCTCAGCTAATGCATCCACCTCCACATTTCTAAACGTGTGAGAAAAAGAAACATCTCTCTGCCCCAGCCATTGATATCAGACTCTATTATCTGCAGATAAATACATTTCTAATTGAGAAACAGGCCCAATTCAATTGTGTATTTGTTTCTGTGTTTACTGGTACTTAGCGATGATGGTTAATTCTATGTGCCAACTTGATTGGGCCACAGATATTTGGTCAAACATTATCCTGATTGTTTCTGTGAAGATGTCCTCAGATGAAATTAACATGTAAAAAAAGTAAAGCAGATTGCCCTCTGAATGTGGGCGGGCCTCAACCAATCAGTTGAAGGCCTGAACAGAACAAAACCACCGATTATCCCCCACAATAAAAGGAAATTCTTCCTGATTGACTGCCTTTGATCTGGAACACCAACTTTTTTCCCACTTTCAGACTCACATTGAAATATCAGCTCTTTTTGGGTCTCAAGCCTGCTAGTCTTTGCACAGGCACCATACCATCAACTCTCCTGGTTCTCAAGCCTTCAGACTCAGATTGGAACTACATCATCAGCTTTCCCAGGTCTCCAGCTTCCCAACTGCAGATCTGAGAACTTGTCAGCCTCCATAATCATGTGCACCAACTCCAATAAATAAATGATAGATGGATGGATGGATGGATGGATAGATAGATAGATAGATAGATATGGATGGATAGATATATGGATGGATAGACAGATAGATATGGATAGATACATAGATAGATAGATAGATAGATAGATAGATAGATAGATAGATAGATAATAGGATCTATGGTTCTGTTTCTCTGGAGAACCATGGTTAATATAGTTGTCTTTTTTCTCCTACAGACAAACTGTATATAAATGGTGAGAGTAGCTATATTCATGATAGCCAAGAAATGGAAATAAACCACGTGCCCATCAACAGGGAATGAAGAAACGAATTACAATCTATCCATACAATGGAATTCTACTAAGCCATGAAAAGGAGCCACTGCTGGGATACACGAAAACATGGTGCATCTCAAAAGCATTATGCACAGTGAACAAAGCCAGACACAAAGACCACTTACTATATGGTTCCATTTATATAGAACTCTAGAAAAAGGCAAATCTCACACATAGTGGCTGAGAGCACATCAGTGGTAGCTGGGATCAGGTACAAGGGAACACTGGGATGACAGAAATGTGTTCCATACCATCATTACAGTGGTAATTACAGGGGTCTATACGTTTGTCAAACTCATCAAACTATATACTTAAAATGGATGCATTTTGGGGCACCTGGGTGGCTCAATCAGTTAAGCATCTGATTCTTGATTTCAGCTCAGGTCATGATCTCAGAATTTCTTGAGATCGAGCCCTGCTTCGGGCTCTGTGCTGACAGCGCAGAGCCTGCTTGGGAGTCTCTCTCTTCCTCTCTCTCTTTCTCTCTCTCTCTCTGCCCCTCCCAGGCTTGCTCTCTCTCTCTCTCAAAATAAATAAATAAGCATTTTTTAAATGGATGAATTTTATTTATGTAAATTTCACCTCATTGAAATTGATAGTGCAAAAAATATTTTTTATTTTGAAAATAAAATTACATCCACATAGGTGGATATAATGCACATATATATAAAGAAATGGAGGAAAGAAAGGCCGAACATAAGATGAAGCCAGGAGAAAGTCAACTCACAAAGCACACATTAACCACTTGATTGCAGGGAGCTGCAAATTAGCGCTGAGCTTCCCAGGAGCCAAAGCAAAAAAAAAAAAAAAAAAAAGAAAAAGAAATGTTCTCAAGCTCTCACACGTCCGTAAGAGAACATCACGGTGTTCATAAAATAAAGTTGCATCACAGAGATATGGTGACTTCAAAGTATTATGGGAACACAGAGAAGGAAGTGACTAATTCTGTTTGGGAAAACCAGGAAATGCTACAGAGGTGAGCGTAGGAAAAAGAAATCGCTAATACTGACTGGGGAACGTGGCTGCGGTAGGGCGGGTCTGAGCTCCTGGACGGGAAACAATCAGCTTAACTCATTTCCTAGATGCCCTTCAACTCCAAAGAGGTCGTGGTCTCAGGAAGCAGGAAGAAGGCTGGGGCCGAAGCCTGCATCTGTCTCTGCAGGGCCCAGCGAAGGAACAGTTGCCCCACAGCCAGCACAGGAATGGCCTTTATCCACAGGCTTGCCACGGTCCCAGACCCCAGCCGGACCTTGCCTGGAAGACCTTTGCTGGGTCTCGGCGCTACCCCCTTCACTGCTGGATTCGGGGGTGGCGGGGGTCCCCAGAGAGGGCAGCACTGCTGGGGAGGCGGAGGCGATTACTAGAGGCCACACAGAGCACCGCACTATTTTAGCCACCACTCTGGCCAGATTGCGCTTGATTATCAGGGACGGATCGTCCCTGCCCACACGGACGGCCTCTCCTCCCAGCTGCGTTCTGCAGGCCGAGTCATGCCTGATTATCACCAGCTAATGAGAATTCCTGGCCTTGGTCAACTGCCCACACTCAGGAATTTGCTATTCATGAGAAATGTCAACTTTACGAAAACGAGTCCTGTATGTCAGCTCTTTTTCCCACATTCAGGGTTTACAGCTGACAGGACTTTGTTTCACATGATTTGCTGATGCGGAAAGAGGCCGTAATCCAGGAAACTGCTCTGACAAATCATCCCTGGGCCAGCAGAGCATTCTGGAACATTCTTGTTATTTGTCCCCTCAGAAACCTTCTGGAAAGGGAAACCTTGGGATTTGAACGAGGCTGAAGTGGAAGACGTGGTGCCCGAAGGGACAGTAGAGCAGTACTGTGGGGACACAGGCCCCCCGCCCCCTGCCCTTTCTGTCAGCAGACACACAGAACAGCTCCCACACAGAGAAGAGCTGACTTCCATGGGAATCCCAGCCCCCTAGCAGACACAAGAGATGCTACTCAGGACTCGGACATTCCAAGACATGACCTTACTGCTCATTCATTCGTAGGTTTTGAAACTATAAAGCCATCACTGTGGAAGATGACAATATGCTTTCTGCCACTGGGAACACTTTCAACAGCAGCAGTGCCTCAAAGAGCACCCGTTCCAAGTCTGGCTATGTGACTCTCCCTTTCTCTCCTAATCTGACTTCTGGACTAACAGAAGACTGATTTCATAAATGATGACCAGTGCCATCCTTGGACCTCCAGCAGCACCTGATGCATATTCTAGGCCACAAGACTGGGAAGGGATATTTCATAAGGCAGGGTGGGGTCGGGGGGGAACCTTCCTTAAATGCAGAGATCCTGGACTGTAGGTGTTTGACATGATGATTCTGGATGGAGCAGAGCACAGGAAATACCAGAGCTGTACAAACAGAGAGGACAGGAAGGGCTGGGCTCCCCTGACCCCTACCCCGTCCCCACCCCCATTCAGTGCAGCTCTCCCCCAGGGCCCATCCAGCCCCTGCCAAGTTCCCAAAGAACCGAGATATCATAGTCAACTACATCCTGATGACTGCGTTTGTGTGGCACCTCGCAGTTTACAGGGGCTCCCAACCAAGCTTCCCACAGCCCGACAAGGAAGATTCAGTGGCTTTACTGAGATTGGGAAACTGAGGCCCAGAAAAAGGCCCCAAGTCACAGTTAGTCAAGGGGAAAATAGTCTAGTGGTCAACAGTTTGGGCATGGCAGTCAGAGGAATCTCTGAAATCCTAGCCAGCTGCCTTCAGCTTGTTACCTCGCTCTCTGGAGCTGGTTCCCTCCTCTGCAGTATGGAGTGTCCCCCAGGAATAGGGTCCTAGGGCCCCCTTGCCAGGCATCACTGCCAGCTGAATGACTGTGAGCAGGTTATATAATCTCTCTGTGCCTTAGTTTCCTCATCTATAAAATGGGAATGATACTGGTACCCACTGCACACACACGGGTAACTCTAACAAGAGAGCTGGAGAGAAAGAAGTCAGACACAAATCACTGTGTGATTCGTTTATTTGATATTCAAAAACGAGCCGACTGCTCAATGAGTATGGGGCTTTCCTGTGGGGTGCTGAAAATGTTTTGGAACTAGGAACAGGTGACGGCTGCACAACGTTGTGAATGCACGAAAAGCCACTGTGTTATTTTTAAAGGGTTAGTTTCGTGATGTGAATCTCACCTCAATAAAATTTTATTTTTTTACTTACTTAATTATTTATTCAATGGGCCACACTCACCTTCAGGGCTAGAAGTCAAAAGAGTGGTTAGTTGAGGCTGGGGAGAAGATAGTAATAACTGGGCAGGGGCACGAGAGAGCCTTGCGGGAAATGCTCTGTATCTTAACCTAGGTGATGGGTGGTCCCATCGGTAATAACGAATCCAGCTCCATACTTGAGATTTATGCACTTTAGAGGGTTGTTGTGATAGTTAAATGCGGTCATCTATGCAAGCTCTTTATATCAGCCCTGACACGTAAGAAGGGCTCAATATTCTATCTGTATGAGAGACGGATGTTAGCCAAGCCTACGGCGGCAATCATCGCACAGTATATGTAAGCTAAACTATAGGGCTGTGTGCCTTAAACTTATACAGCGATATAAGTAAATCGTTTCTCAATAAAACTGGAAAAAAATAAAATAAGTAAAACAAAAGAAGCATATCATAATTATCTCAAGAAATAAATGCTCAGTAATCAGTAACAATCATCGATGTGATGATCATCACGTATTGTTTGAAGGATCGAAAGAGATAATGCACATAAGATATTTAGCATGGGAGCCGGTTTTTCATATATGTCTCCCAAAGAGAGGCAATTCTCATTAATATTAAACTGGACCCAAACCTTCTAGCTCAAGATTCAGAGCACTTTGCAAAGCACCATCCTGCGCACTCGAGAGGTTGGTTTGACATAAGCACTGGGGAAAAGAGCCAAGGATTTAAGGATTAGAGGTTGGTACAACATAGCACAGCCTCTGGATAAGCTGGGTTACCTCCCACGGGCCAGCCTGGGTACAGGGCAAACCATTCACCCTCGCACAGGCAGAACTTGAAAGGGAAACGTCACCTCTGGGGAAAGACTTTCCTTGTTAAATCCTGATGACAGATGGAGCCCACCTAGCTCATTAATGGGATTCTCTGATAGGCATCCTACATTGTCCAATTACATTTGATTGGCAAGCTTCTTACAAACCCAAACGAATGGCCTCTCCTCCATTGGGCCACATTGTCCCAGGTACATACTCACTCTCCCAGGACCTATGAGGTATGGCAGCCTTCGTTCAATTGCGTGTGACTTCTTCCAAACCCCAGCTCCCTGCAGGCAGCGGCCCTGTGTCTGTCACCTTTTCAGCCCAAGCTTTGCTCCCGGAACATAACAGAATTAATAGACGGGTGAGGATCGGTGGGAGAGAGCAGGGGGCTCCCTGATGGGGCAGATCCTTGAGAACAGAGTCATTTCCCTACCTCTGATGCTGAGAAGATTTGTTCAGGAAGGAAACATGGAAGCAGAAAGAGGCCAGGGGGAAGTGCACAAGCTTCCTGGCTCTCTCTCAGTTTAATTCCATTTAGAAAGGGTTATCAAGACACAGAAATTGCAGTAATTGTTGGTTTGGGGTCAGAGGGGAGAATGAAGTTAGGTACAGAAAACATGGTTCTACGATGTCTTTTGTTTCCATCATGGGTCCAGGTCCCTCATCAGTATGGTGATTTTGCAAGTATATGATGCCAACCACAACACGATTTAATCTAGACTAACTGAATTTAGATCTTAAAAGTAAGTGCAACTCTTTACCTCCAAGGTCATCCTCCCCAAAGCCCATAACTCCAGAGTAATCCTTAGAGAAGCATCAGAAAAATCCCACCTGAGGAACATTCTACAAAATACCCACCCAGTACGCCTCAAGACTGTCAAGGTCATCCAAAATGAAGTCCTAGAAACTATCACAGCCAAGAGGAACCTAAGGAATTATGATGCAAAATGTAATGTACTATTCTAGACGGAACCCTGGAATAAGAAAAGGACATTAGACAAAAACTAAGGAAATCTAAATAAACTGTGAATTTTAGCTATTAATAATATATCAATATTGGCCCATTAATTGCAAAAAAAGAAAAAGAAAAAATACCATTCTAATATAAGACAATACTAGACAAAACGGGGTACACAGTATATGGGAAGTCTCTGTACTATCTTTGCAATTTTTCTGCAACTCTAAAACTATTCTAAAATATAGAGTTTATTATTTTTTTTTTTTTTACAAAAATCACTGCAGAGCATTTTCTAAAATGTCAACCACCTTTTCCCACTCACTACCCCCTCCAAAATGTAGCTGGTCACTAAGATTTTAACACATCAAAGATTTCACCTGCCTTGTGTCTCTTCCTCCCAAAGTGTCACACCACCATTTAAGGTTGAAGACAGTTGGGGTGGGTTGGGGAAATGATCCATTTCTGGGCTGTCCCCCATTTCATTATTTCAAAAATTAAAATGACTCTAATATTTTTAGCTACAAACTAACAATTTGCCTATCCAAACTTGACCATTTATGTAGGCATGTAAAAAAAAAACTATTGCGATTTTATTGCAGGCCAAACTTCCAGAACTTTCCATGAGAAAGGCAAACATCACCCCTTCCCTCCTGGGGCTTATAGTTACATCCCAGGATGCACGGTAAACAAGTGAGCCAATAAAGGGATGAGGGTGTGACAGACCAAGAGAACTTCTGCTCAGGGTCTGCTCCAAGTGCAGTGGTGGGTGGTCAGGAGCCATCCACACCCTTTGGCCTCACCTCTCTTTGGGCCAGAAAGATGGCTAACTGAGGTTTGATATAGCCTGTGGCATTCAGGTTAGAGCTGTTTCTAGCCCAAGTGATTTGGGGTCTGAATTTTATCCTGACGGCAAGAAAAGATTTCTTATGTGGCCCCATTACTTTGAAAAATCATTAATAACCCTTCACCAGAAAATTACACTCCTTGGGGTGCCTGGGTGGCTCAGTTGGTTAAGCATCTGACTCTTGGATTCGGCTCAGGTCATGATCTCGTGGCTTCATAGGTTCGAGCCCCAAGTCGGGCTCTGTGCTGACAGTGTGGAGCCTGCTTGGGACTGACTCTCTCTCTCTCTCTCTCTCTCTCTCTCTGTCCCCTCCCCACCCCACTCACGCTGTCTCTCTCTCAACTAAATAAAATAATTTTTTAAACTTAAAAAAAAAAAGAAAAATACACTTCTTGAGTGTCCAGGGAGTATCAGCTGCTGTGCAAGGAGATAGTGATATTGTGACAAAAGGCTCAAGTAGCTCAAAGTCTAGCGTCAGATGCAAACCAGAAAACAAACCATGAAAATACAGTGTGAGGGGTGCTGTGGTATAGAGCCGAGACCCACCAGGCATCCCAGAGCCAAATGCCCTGAGTGGAGGCTTCTTTAAAAATCAACTTTAGGGGCACCTGGATGGCTCAATCAGTCGAGCATCCAATTCTTGGTTTCGGCTCAGGTCATGCTCTCACAGTTCACAAGATCAAGCCCCATGTCAGGCTCCACACTGTCATCTTGGAGCCTGCTTGGGATTCTCTCTCTGTCCCTCTCCCACTCATGGTGCGCTCTCTCTCTCTCTCTCTCTCTCTCTCTCTCTCAAAAAATAAATAAACTTGAAAAAAATAAAGCATTTTTTAAATAAATAAATAAATAAATAAATAAATAAATAAATAAAAAAAAATCAACTTTATTAAGGAATAATTTTCATAAACAAAACACATCTGTTTTAAGTATACATTTCTATGAGTTTGACAAATGTATGTACCTGTGTAACCACCACCACAATCATGATGTAGAATATTTCTATCACCTTAAAAATTTCCTTTCTACATTGTTATGCTCAATCCCTGCCCTCTGCACTCCCAAACCCTGGAAACCACTGATTGGTTTTCTGTTATTATAGTTTTGCCTTTCCTAGAACTTTCTGGAATCATACAGTGTGTAGTCTTTTGTTTCCAGCTTCTTTCATTTAGCCTAGTGCTTTTGAGATTCATCCATGTTGTTGTGTGTATCAGTGCATTCCTTTTTTGCGGCCGAGCAGTAGTCTCTCGTGTGAATGTACCACAGTCGGCTTATCTATTCACCAGTTGATGGGCACTTGGATAGATTCCAATTTGGGGCTATCGTGAATAAAGCTGCTATTCACCTCAGTCTTAAAGGACAATGGAAGTTAGTCAGTTAGAGAAGAATGTTCCAGAAAGTGACATCAGCAAAGGGAGGAAGAGGAGGATGAGGCTGGAGAAAGAGACAGAAAGAACAGCAAGGGTACCAGTGCTAAGGGAAGGCAATGGTAAGACATGGAAAGACTTTCAGCAGGAGGCTCACTTGGTACAGCATGCAAATCGGAGTCTAACGATGACCTCCAGAGGGTTGGAAGTAGGTGCTCGTGATGCCTGCCAGACATCCAGGTAAGGAGACTTAATGAGAAGTGGGAAAAGATCTGTGCTAAATAAACAGTTGGTATATAATGGTTAAAGCCATGGGTGTTGCTGAGATCAGCCAGGCAGAGCACATGGAGTGAGGAGTTATTGGGTGCTCGTGTGTCTCTCCATAAGCATGGAAGAGCCAGACTGAGCATCGTGCAGTGGTTAAGAACATGAACTCTGGATCTAGACTTCTGGGCTTCAAATGCCAGCTGTGTGACAGGGGGCAAGTCACTTGGTTCATTTCCTTATCCATAAAATGGATTATACTACACCTATATCTTTGGGCTGATATACAGGTTAACCGAGTTCTTCATGCCTAGATCTTAGAACATCATCAGATACTTGCACATAAAAAGTGCTCCATAAGTTGCAGCTATTATTAATATTAAAAATCTATAATGTAGGTACCAGAGAGACCTCAAGTTGAATGTCATCTCCATTCATGACAAGCTGAAAGACACTAAGAAATGCAACATCTCTGAGCTGAAAGTCCCGTACGTGAAAAATGAGGATAATAATTGTTACCTCAGAAGTTATTGGAAAGAGTAAATGAGTACAAGATTAAAAGTAGAAACCATCAGAAACCTTTCCCTACAGGGTTAATTTTTGTTCCCTCCTCCCTTCCTCTATGTTCCCATGGAACACTATCCATTTCCTTTCCCCCACTTTCCTCACCATTAGGATGACCTGTTGGCTGATGTATTAGTCAGGATGAGCTAGGTTATGCTGCAGTAACAAATAGCCCCAATTCTCAGTGGCCCACAACAGCACAGGTTTATTTTTCATTCACCCTATGTGTCCAGCACAGATTGGTTGCCCCTCTGCTCAGCTTCACTCTGGAACCCAACTGGACAGCCCATATGGGAGATATTGCTGGTTGTCATGAGAAAGAGAAAAGAAAAATAGTTTAAAAAGGTGTTGACTTTTAAGGCTTCCACCCAGAAGTAATACACATTCATTCTTTTCCCATTTCATCGTTCAAAGCACATTAAATGACCACATGGGTGCTGAACAGGACAAAGATGGGCAAGCCTCCTAAAGGAGGGACAATAATACTCTATCACAAACAGTCTGTATCGGCCACTAAACTGAGAGCTTCTGGAAAGAAGCACTGGGCACTAGTCACAGCCATGCTCCCTGGCTTGGCATCATGCCCTTGAGGTTTGGTGAATTAAACAAGATCGAGAGTTCTTTAATTGGGCCTGGAGACATAAGTTTACTCTGCCCCAAGGTGGAAAGCCCTCCTGTAGTCGCTGCTTCTGTAGAAAAGGGAAAGAGCCTGCTGTCATCAGAAGACAAGTCCCTTTTCCAAGTCACCAGAAGGTGGTGTGTGTCTGATGACAGGTAAGGAAACTCCCACGGGTGCTGGTGGCTCCCCAGGGAATCAAGCACCTTTTTATGTGGGCACAAGAATGATAATTCAGCAAGTGCCTTACAAGCATTGTTTCATTTGATTTTCGAAACATGCCTGTGAAAGCTATGACACAGTCAGGTAGCAGCAACCCCAATGGGCAGATGAGGCAATCAAGACAGCGGAAAGCCCCGCGCGTTGCCTATAAAAGTATAAAATGGCGTACGGGCACCCGGGTGGCTCAGTCTGTTAAGTGTCCGACTTCGGCTCAGGTCATGATCTCACAGTTCCTGGGTTCAAGGCCCACATCAGGCTCTCCGCTGTCAGCGTGGAGCCCTCTTCGGGCCCTCTGTCTCCCCCTGTCTCTGACCCTCCCTCGCTTGTGCTCTCTCTCTCAGAAATAAATAAACATTAAAAAATTTTTTAAAAAGCATAAAACAGTGTAGCCACTGTGGAAACAGTACGGCAGTTCCTCCAAAAATAAACATAGAATTACCACACAGTCCAGCAATTCCACCTCTGGGTATACACCCAAAAGAGGTAAAGCAGGGACCCAAACTGATATCGGCACACCCAGGTTCATAGCTGCATTATTCACAACAGTCAAAAGGTAGAAGCAACCAAGAGTTCACGGACAGATGAATGGAGAAACAAACTGTGGTTTACGCATACAATGGAATATTTATTCGGTCTTAAGATGCAAGGAAATCCTGGCACACGCTACAACGTGGATGAACTTTGAAGACATTATGCTGAGTGAAATACTGTCACAGACGGACAAATACTGCGCGATCCCACTTATATACGAAGTGCCCAGAAGAGTCCAGTTCCCAGAGACAGGAAGTAGAATGCTGGCTCCCAGAGGCAGGGGGCGGGAGGGAGAATGGGAAGTGAGTGTTGGCACGGAAACAGAGTTTCAGTTTGGGAAGATGTAAACTATTCCGGAGATGGATGGTGGCTGTGGTTGCACAACAGTGTGAATACAGTTAATGCCACCGAAATGCACGCTTAAACATGGTTAAGATGGTAAATTTTATGTTATGTGTGTTTTACCACAGTGATAGTAATAATAAAAGGACGGAGTAAAGTAACTCGCCCAAGGGCACCTGGACAGGAAGAGTAAGACTTGGGCCTAGAAAGCGGAGGCCAGGGTTTATCTTCCAATACCACGTGGCTTCTCACTGTCACTGGCTCCTTCTCTGTGCCAACCTGCATATCCTGCCTCCCTCACCCACAGTTCCCTCAGCACCTGACTGTGGGATATCTCCTTTACCCAGACCTAATCCTGGTAGCTAGAACACAGTGTCCTATGTCATTGACTCACTCGTTCATTCATTCATTCATTCATTCATTCATTCATTCATTCAACAAAGAGTATCAGAACATCCACTATGCGTCAGGCTTTCATTATGCTCTAGGTGTTAGCCATTGAATAGAGCCCAGTCCTAGCTCTCTAGGCTAGACACTTTCAGTGCACAAAGTACTGGAAAATAGTGATGAACAGGAAGACACAGGAATGCAAAGGAGAAGGCTCTCGACTCTGCCTGGAGACATCAGGGATGGCTTTTAAGTGGAGAAGACATTTAATCTGAGCCTTGGAACATAAGCAGGAGTTTTCCAGGAGGAGAAAGAGGAATATATTCCATATGGAAGGAGCATTGGGTACAAAGTCACAGCAACAAGACAGAAGAGGTGGCCGAGGAACCCGAAGTCACTGAGGCCAGGCCAGCTACTCGGGAAGTTGAGAAGTTTTCAGGGACCATATCACATCATGGGGGACCTGCTATGTCAGGGTAAAGAGTCTCACTTTCTTCTTATGGGCAATGGGGAGTCACTGCAGGATTAAGCAGGGGAATGGCATGATTAGAGTTGCATTTTAGAAGCACTATATAGGATAGCTTATAGAAAGTCAAGGCCAGGGGCGCCTGGGTGGCTCAGTTGGTTAAGCATCCGACTTTGGCTCGGGTCATGATCTCACAGTTTGTGAGTTCAAGCCCCACGTCGGGCTCTGTGCTGACAGCTCAGAACCTGGAGCCTGTTTCATATTCTGTGTTTCCCTCTCTCTCTGCCCCTCCCCTACTCACGCTCTGTCTCTCTCTCTCTCTCTCAAAAATAAATAAACAATAAAAAAATTTAAAACCAAAAAAAAAATGAAAGTCAAGGCCAGAGAAAGGAGGTTCAACCACACAAATGTTGTCAAAGCTCAGGCAAGACGTAAGAAAGGCCTCAACCAGGAGATGACAATGGCTATGAAAAGATGGAGCCCACTGTCTGCATAGGATGGAGATTTTTCTGTGGTTCACTGCTCTGTGCTCACTAGCTGGCATACAGCGGGCTCTCATATATACTTATTAAATGACCAATAATCGTTAACACCAGTTAGGAAGCAGAGGGATAGGACTTTGAATGAGCAGGTGGACACTGAAAGAATGTGGGATTGTGGAAAAGCAGAATCTAAAATGATTCCCAGGGTTTCGTGTTGAGCAACCAACTAGGCTGATTGATGTCTGCGTCTCATCAAGACAGGGAACTTGAAAGTGGGAGAAATGTTAGGTTGGACAATGATGCACACAGCTTTGGGCTCTCCAAGTCCGGAGATGGTTGATCATCTGGGTGGAGATGGCAGACACCCAGGTGGAGGTGAATGGACAGATCCGGAGTTAGGCAGCGAGATCCGGGCTGGAGAGAGACATTTCCTCTGGGAACAGTAGGCTTTACCATTTGGGGCCAAATTTCCTTTTCAAGCCAGGGAAGCAGTAGGGCCTCTGCTATCCTCCTCCCCCTGGGGAAATCCCAGAGAAGGTGGTACACACCAGCCCTTGCAGATTTGGCCTCTCGGCCTCTGGCCACGCTCTTCCCTCCTCAAAGCAAGCCGCCATGCTTCACTTCCTCTTTCCATCTGCTCGGCCTCCAGGAGGATCCTACCTCCCTCCTCTGCCCTGGAGCTGCCCCCAGCCAACCCAGCCCACGGGAATCTCACTTCTTCCACATCCCAGATTCTGGCGACATCTGCATGGACACCAACACTGTGCCCTTTAATGCTATAGTGGTGTTCCTTTGGGTCTGGGCGCACGTCACAGCTCATCCAACTCCCACTGAGTGCCCAAGCCTATGGCACGGCTGTCTACTTGCCCACTGACTGGCCTGGTGCAGGCTTCCACCTCCAGTACCCTCTGGAGTAAGGACAGCAGCCTCCTCACCCGTGACCCACCTACAATCTTGCCTCCTCTCCGGATCAATGGTCCATCTACTGAATCTCCAGCCCTTCTGCTAAAGCCATCTGCCTACACACAAGTCTGCCAACATCCCTCCCCTACCCCAAAGCTTCCTAGAGTTCAGCAAGGCCACAGGACCAAAGCCAGACTCCTCAGCCTCGCTATGAACTTTCTTTGAGCTAGCCCCAACCTACCCTTTCAGTCTGAGCCTCTGCTCTGCTGCCCCTGCCAACATGACACTCTGGCTGATTTCACTTCCCCTCCAGAGCCCGGCTCTGTCATCTACCAGCCATGTCACCATGGGCAAGTTCTGGAAGCTCTCTGGGCCTCGGTGGAATGAGGATAGTAACAGTATAGTACCCTTACAGGAATAGGGATGGTAACAGTCCTCTAGGACTGTTGCAAGGATTAAACGAGTTAATATTTGCAAAGTGTAACAGGGCCAGGCACATAATAATTCTGGGTCTGTGGTTATTATCGACACCACAGCTCCCTCCCTCCAGCACCTCCTTCCCCAGCACCCACATTCACAGAGTACAGCCCTCTGTCCTTGAAGACCCCTCTGACATGAGCTTCCTCCACGACTGCTACCCAGACCTGTCTGCATCATCTCAGGACCACAGGGCTTTCCGCTCACCCATCACCAGACAGTAAGGGCCTGTGGTTGGACACTGCAGCTCGTTCCCTTCTGGAACCCCCACAGCCCTCAGCTGAGCTCCGGTCTGGTACCTATATGGCGGCATGATTCACAAAACCGGAGTCTGACAGTCTCAAGTTCACGCTCTGGCTCGTATGCTTACTAGCTGTGCACACGTGGGTACGTTACTTAACCTTTCTGAGCCCCGATTTCTACATTAGGAATGAGGACGCCCATCTCACTCTCACCGAGTTGCTGTGGGGACAAATCCGATAACGTCTGGAGACCCTGACATGGTTTCTGGCACAGAGGAGGCCCTCGGCCAAGGACAGTTTCCCTTCCACTTGTAATACGTGTCGAATTCACGTCTTCCAAAGTTTGAACGTAAGCACCCAGAGCGCAGGGATCATCCCTCGGTCCTATAAATGAGAAGATATGTGCGCCCATGGTAGGTGCTCAATAAATACGGGAGCCACAACAGTACTAAGCTTGAAAGAAACAGCTTCCTGTGAAGTCCCTCCTCGGTACCGAGGTCAAAGTGGCAAGGGTGGACATCTAAGTGGCTCTGGAGGAGGGCAGGCGATGTCGATGTTGGGGCTGGAAGGCGATGAGTTTTATTTGTTGCTAACCTGCTTCTGGGCAAAACCCCTGCGACTCGCCTCCTTCTGAAAGTGGAATAAACAAGGCTGCTTCCAGGGCTCCCAGCGTCCCATCCCTTTGCCACCGCAGAGGCTCCAGACGCAGCCAGACCCAGCAGCATCTCCCTTCTGGCTACAGGGGGGAGAGGAGACGCCATCCGTGTCCTCGCTCCAGCTCTGTTTGATTGGCGAGGCGAGGCCGTCCCCGCAGGCTGCACTCCGCGGCCCACGCCGGGCTGCTGTGTGGCACGTCCCGGCCGCCCTCTCGCCGCCCTCTCGTTCCCTAACGCTTTCCTCATCTGACGTTTACGCAAGACGAGCACAGATCTCTGAGAATACCAAAAGAAACACCCCACCGGGCACCTCCCTGGCCAGCCGACACCCCCCTTTTGGGTGGGTGGTTTCCTCATGGAGGTCCTCGATGTCATTGCCTCGATGTCATTGCAGGCCACTTGGTGGGTCGCTCAGAGCTCCGCTCCTCAAACGAGGCTTCCTCCAATCTATGCCTTCACCCCTTCTCCGCCCTCTCTCACAACAGACTGGAAGTTCTACTCTGTATAGAATTACATCTCTCTGTCTTGCTGTGTGTATAGTAGATCTTTCGGGAAATGTTCCTGTAACAGTTGGACAATCGATTGAGAGATAGATGGATACAGATAAAACTTAGTTTCTATCACATATAAAAGTTAACTTCAGGTCTCGAAATTCATCATCGACCTGAATATGAAACTTAAAATTCTAAAGCTTTTAGGAAAAAAAGTAAATGCAAGATAGGTAACAATCTTTGTATCACCGGGTCAGGCAAAACTTTTCTTATAACAGAAAATATGTAAACCATAAAGGAAAAAAGTGGCAAATTGGCCTTAATAAAAATGTAAAACCCTTTTCGTTTGTTTGTTTTGTTTCTTAACTTCCACATCTGAGTGAAATCATATGGCATTTGTCTTTCTCTGACTGACTTGTTGCATTTAGCTTAATCCTCTCTAGATCCATTCATGTTGTCGCATATGGTAAGATTTCATTCTTTTTCACAGTGGAGTAATGTTCTATTATATATGTATACCACATCGTCTTTATCCAAACAAACAAACAAACAAACAAACAAAAACAGACTCTTAACTGTAGAGAACAAACTGACAGTTACCAGAGGGGCGGTGGGGGGGGGATGGTGAAATAGGTGAAGGGGATGAAAAGCACACTTGTCATGATGAGCACTGAGAAATACAGAGAATTGTTGAATCACGATATTCTCCACCTGAAACTAATATAACACTGTATATTAATTACGTTGGAATTTTAAAAAATCAATAATTTTTTTAAAGCTAAAACTTCACTTCCTCAAAAGGTACTCTTCAAGAATGTGAAAAGACAAGTTAAAATATTTTAAGTTTCTTTATTTATTTTGAGAAAGACAGAGACACTGTGAGTGGAGGAGGGGCAGAGAGAGAGAGAGAGAGAGGGAGAGAGAGAATCTCAAGGAGGCCCTGTGCTGTCAGCGCAGAGCCCAATGTGGGGTCGAACTCACAAAACCGTGAGACCATAACCCGAGCTGAAACAGAGTCAGACGCTTAACTGACTGAGCCACCCACGCGCCCCAAAAAGACAAGTTATAGACAAGGAAGACCTATCTGCAAAACACACATGTATTGGATGAAGAGCTTGTCCCTGGAATATAAAAAAATTTCCCACAACTCAAAAAGAAAACAAACATCCTAACTGAAAAGTAGGCAAAATACTTGAGCAGAGATTTCACCAAAGAAGAGACGGAGTTGGCAGACAAGCCCAGGAAAAGACGCTGGACCTCATTAGTCATTGTGGAAATGGAATCTAGAACCACGACGAGATACATGACACATGTACCGAATGGCTACAATATTAAAGCTTTTCTTTTTTTTTTTTTTTTTCAACGTTTATTTATTTTTGGGACAGAGAGAGACAGAGCATGAACGGGGGAGGAGCAGAGAGAGAGGGAGACACAGAATCGGAAACAGGCTCCAGGCTCTGAGCCATCAGCCCAGAGCCCGACGCGGGGCTCGAACTCACGGACCGCGAGATCGTGACCTGGCTGAAGTCGGACGCTTAACCGACTGCGCCACCCAGGCGCCCCATGGCTACAATATTAAATAAGTGATTTCTTAGCAAGGTAAACATACAATCCAGGAATCCCACTTCTAGGTATTTTTCTGGAGAAATGAAAACATACACCCACACAAAGATACGTCCATTAATGGTTATGGCAGCTTTACTCGTAAACCCAAATTGGAAACAACCCAGATGTCCTTCAACTGATGAATGAGTAAACAATATGTGGTATATCCACACAATGGAATATTACTCAGCAATTAAAAAGAAAAAAAGAACATGGGGCTCACGGGTGGTTCAGTCAGTCAGTTAAGCATCAGCTCAGGTCATGATCTCACAGATCATGAGTTTGAGCCCCAAGTCGGGCTCTGTGCTGACAGCTAAAAGCCTGGAACCTGCTTCAAGTTCTGTGTCTCCCTCTCTCTGCCCCTCCCCCACTGACACGTTTTCTCTCTCTCTCTCTCTCTCTCTCTCTCTCAAAAATAAATCAACATTAAAAAAAATTTTTTTAAACAAATTGGTATACATACAATAAACAGCATAGAGGAATCTCAAAAGCATTCCGTGAAGTGGAAGAACACAGACACGAAAGATTATATCCATATGGCTCCCAGATTTGCTTGACAATGGAAGCATTTGTCAAATCTCATCCTCCTATTCACTACACAAGGGTGAATTTTACGGTAGGGAAATTATATCTTGATGAATTTGACTTTTAAATAAACAATAGACTAAAATAAATAAATACAGTAAAAGGTAAATCTGATGGTACTTGTCCTTCACATCATGAGGACAAAATGACAATAATAACAGCCAACATGCAGCAGGCACTGTCCCCATTTTGCCACATTGTCTCATGTAAGCCTCAAACAATCCTTGCAGGTCCTTAAGCACACCAAGCACTTTCCTGTCTCAGAGCCTTTGCACTTGCTGTCCCCTTTATGTTCCACTAGACAACTCATCTCCCGCATATCTCTAGTCTCTATTCAAGTGTGACCTCCTCAGAAGCAGCTTTTTTTCCAAAAAGGTATCTAAATGTTCTACCCAAAATAGCTCCCCAATGTATCACTCTCTGTCCCCTACCTACTTTTCTTTTCTTCACAGAGCTTAGTACTATCTGCCATTATATGGTACACTGTTTATATCTCTCCATAAGAATGTCATTCTTTCACTCACTCCTTCTTCAATTGGACCAACACCCACTGAGTGCCCACCCTGGAGCATATGTGGGCAAAGTCAAAGCTCCAGGAGGCAGACAGTTGCCCCAAGGCTGAGATAGTGTTGACCAGGTTCCTGTCTCTTCCCACAACCCCTCTCATCCCGATAGAGGTCTCCACAAGACGCTTTCCTGTTTTAGGGTCACAGAAGCCTCATCCTGGAAAGAGCACCCGTCTAGGAGTTAAAATACCTTTACATCAGCCTTTCCAACATCCCCCTGGAGACCCTGAGCCAGGTGCCCCCCTAACAGGGCCTCAGTGTCCCCACTAATAAAATGATTTAGACATGTGGTTTTCAAATGTTAACATGAGTAGGAATGCCCTAAGAAACTGATTAAAAATGCATGTTCCTTTCCCAGAAAATATGATTCAGTAGATCATGGGTGGGGTCAGAGAATCAGCATTCTTAACCCTCACCCCGCACAATCTAAGGCAGGTGGTCTAGGAAATAAATTTGGGATATGAGTAATGTTCCAACTGTTTTTCAGCTGCAAAAATCTTCCTCCAGATAAAATTTTACCCAGAAAAACCACATATATCTGAGAGGATCTGAGCAGGGGAAGGGAGCAGAACGATGCTGGTTCCTCTTCAAGTGTTTCTTCTCATACTCTCCATCCCACCATTCTGTGGCCCCAGACACCCTAGGGTTCCTTGGAACAGAGTTTGAAAACCACCACTCTAGAGGTCCCGATTCAATCATTGAATAAATATTTGTGCACATTTATCATGTGCTAGGCACCATTCCAGATACTAGGTATCCAACAGTAAACACAACAGAGAAATCCCTGCTCTAACAATTTCACATTTATGGGGACAACTTGCATGGGACGGTATGCATGTATTAGCTCATTTATTTCTCACCAGAACCACACCAGACAACTACCAACATTTGCCTTATTTTACAGAAGAGGAAACTGAGGCCCAGGGAGATTAAATAACTTGCCCAATGTCATAGTCCAAGACTTGAACCCAGAGATTTTAACTCTGGCCGACATGCTCTTCTGAAACCCTGCCCAGTTCTCTACGAGCCCAGGAGGTATGTGGGAGCCCACGCAGGGAACAGGGGCCTGTCTGCCTGCCTCTCCACACGTAGGTTCAAACCAATCTCTTTAGCACTCAGGCCCTAGGGGGTTAAGACTCCAAGCCTGGGCTCCAGGTGAAACTAGATCCCACATGACTTCAAGTTGACGCAAGTGGCCTTCTCTACCTGCAGGGACGCTGAGAAGCTCATCCCTGGGGTATGGAAGAATGTTCTCTCTGGACCAGGTGCTGAGTTTATTCTGGTTGCCTCTATATCGCTTGGCCAGCTGGCGGCAAAGATATCTGTGTCCAGCAGCTCTGCTGGTATTCCTAAGTAGACGGGTGACATCGATATGTCTGCAATTAGAACATCAGCACCGAGTTAGGAAGCAGAGTGGGGACGCAGCCAAGGGAATGCTGAGTTAGAGTGGAACACACATGGACAGATGAACTCTTCCAACAGGAGGTGGGGCGGCGGGGGGTGCTTAGAGGTCACTTACACCCGAGTTGCTCACTGCCAACAGGGAAACTGAGGTGCAAAGGGAGGAGGCGGCTGGTGTAGGATCGTCCCAACTGGGTTCTCAGGCTCCTGTCATTGCATCCAAGGTACAGAGGGACAGGATTGGGGATGGGTTGGAGGCAAGGAGACCCGAGGCCATATCTCGGGCCCACATTTTGCTAAGCTTTGGGACCTTGAGCGCTGAACATCTGAGTCCCATCTGTACAGTGGACATGAGAACATCCCTCAACGATGCCATGAGGATCCGAAGAGATCATTCATTCAACACACCGGATGCCAAGCAACTACTCAAAACAGTACTTTCTCTGCACTCCCTTCCTTCCGGATTTACCCAAAGTAGACCCGTTTTCAGGAATTAGTTCATCTCAACTGAGACCTAACAGGTCTGTATTTGGAAATGGGTTTCAACCCCATGCTGCTCTGATTGTGGTTGGTAGACTAGCGGCATTGACTTCACCTGGGAATGGGTTGGAAATGCAGATTCTCAGGCCCCACTCCAGCCTCAGTGAATAGAATCTGCATCTCTTTTTTTTAATGTTTATTTATTTATTTTTCAGAGAGAGAGAAAGAGAACAGGGGACGGGCAGAGAGAGAGAGGGAGACAGAGAACCCTGAGCAGGATCCACGGAGCCCGGCACCGGTCTTGAACACACAAACCATGAGATCGTGACCTGAGCCGAAATCCAGAGTCAAAGGCTTAACCAACTGAGCCACCCAGGTGCCCCAGAATCTGCATCTTAACAAGATCCCCCACGCCCACTCACGAGAAGCATTGTTTAGTATATTTTTCTGATGGGTTGACTTACTGCCTCTGACCATCTTTGACCCTGGTTATTGGTAACCAACATTTATTGTGCATTTTGTGTATGTCAGGGAAACGCTCTCCAGGCAGGATCTTATTTCAACTGCACAATCTCAGGAGGTGAGAATTCTCACTAACCCCATTTCACAAATAAGGCAACTGAAGCTGAGATGGCTAAGTACTTGGGCCACACCGCGGGCCTCTGTGACTCCAGGCTCCTCTCTTGGCCACCCTACTGGCCAGAACTGAACTACCCCTGCCTCAGCAGACGCTGGCCATGTGCCAATTGTTTTAATCCCTTCTCTCCTTGTGGGATCCCAGTGAGATCTCCGTTTTCGGAATCAAGGTAGTATCCACAAAATGGCAGTTTCAAGTCACCCCCCCCACCCCTCCCCCCACCAGGGTGAGTTTTCTGACACCCCGGAGGAGCTGGACAGCTGGACAAGGTCAGAGAAGCCAGACTGCTTGCTCCTGAACGACTAAGATCAAGGTCAGCAGGCCCCCAGGTGGTAGGAAGGCTGACCCCCTAGGCACTGCCCTGTTCCCTGCCATTTTACCCTCCCCTCCAAGCTGTACCCCAAAACAGCCAAAACTCTGACTTTGGCGAGCGCGCGAACCGGAAGAGAAAGAGCAGGGAAGACAAAGGAGGGAAGGGAAAATGCTTAAGAATGACAAGAGGAACACTAGTCTCTGCCTACCGTCCAGACTGGGCCCTTGGTGTGATTTATCACCAACCCTGCTGGAGGCCTGCAGCTCTTATGGTTATGTATCATTTTATGGATGAGGAAATTCTGGGTCAGAGAGGTTTTGCAATTTGCTGAAGGTCACAGAGCAAATAAGTAGCTAGGCTGGGATCCAAATCCGGGTTTGTCTGCCCTCCCAGCCTGGGTTCTTTCTACCGCGAAGCGATCTGCCTGAGTTTCAAGCCAGCTCTGTGGCACCTTGGGGCTGGGGCTGGATACACAGCATTTTTTCACGTATTTTTCACGGCCACGGCCTCTGTTGTAGATGTTCTCACTGCCGTTTCGGTTATGACTGCGGCCGAGGCAGGGAGCGGTCGGCCGACTTGTCCGGGCCCTCCAGCCAATTAGCGACAGAGCCAGGGTTTGCTGCTCGGTCTTTCTAATCCCGAAGTTCAAACCTCTGCGTCTTTACCGCTAACTTCGCAAAGTGTCAAATGCCCGACATCCTCTCTCAGCAGAGGTCGGGGCACACAGACATGGTAGGACTTGAACTGTGCGGATAAAATATAAAAAGTGACGCCTGCCGAAATGGGGCAGCAGGCCACCCGCCTGTTAAAGGCATACTCTTTAGAGTGAGCCGCTCCACGCTCGGATCCCATTCACTACCTGTGTGACCTTGAGCAAGTTACTTAACCTCTCTGGGCTTTCCCGTACTCACCTGGAAGATGGGACAAATAAGAATTCCTGCCTCCGGGGCGCCTGGGTGGCGCAGTCCGTTAAGCATCTGACTGTGGCTCACGTCGTGATCTCGCAGTTCGTGAGTTCGAGCCCCGCGTCGGGCTCTGTGCTGACAGCTCGGAGCCTGGAGCCCGCTTCGGATTCTGTGTCTCCTTCTCTCTCTGCCCCGCTCACGCTCTCAATAAACACTGAAGAAAAATTTTAAAAAAAGGATAGCTGCCTCACAGAGGGGTCTTGGGAATGAAACGAGTCTGTGCTCATCAAGTGCTGAAGCAGGGCTGGGCGAGCACCAAGCTCCAGACGTGTGGGCTCCTCTCGTGCCTCTAATGACTCCTTCTCTCTGCTCCCGGCAGGCACCGGCTGTTGAGCTGCGCGTCCGAGAAATACGGAGCGTTCGGGGGGCTGCCAGGGAAATGTCATGCGCAGGTTCGTTTCCCCAGCGAAGAAGGAAGAAGAATGCTCATCAGCAGGAGCTCAGAAACCCAACTGTAACTCCAGCGACGGAGAAAGAAAGTTCCAGATACAAAACGGGCCTCGACGGCCGACTGGCCGCTCTTTCCCGTCTCAGGCGCGGCTTCCCCGTCTCTAACACGAGTGAGCGTGAACCTGAACGAACTGCTTCCGGGCCACTGAGGGCTGCAGCAGCCCCGCCCCACCCCCACCCCCCTCCCCGGGGCGCAGGGCACAGAGTGAGGAACCGTCCCCCCTGGGGCGGGGGGGGGGAGGCAGGGAGCAGGTCTGCTGGCTCTCCGCGTCCCAGAGACCAGACACCCTCGGGCCTTGGAGCCCGGATGAGAAACGTGTCTGGAGTGTTCCGGGAGCCCCGACTCCCACGGGCCTTCCGCTTCAGACGGGGCGGGTTCATCCTTCCTTGGGCAGCTATTTCCCCTCTCACTCCCGCTGCCTTGGCGCTGGTGAGGCGGGGAACAGCCCCCAGACTGGCTCACCGGCGGTGGCTGACCAAGAGCCATGAGCAGATGAGGAAACTGCCGGAGACACTCAGTAGTCACCCATCTAAAGGTCAGACCTCGAAACTGATTTTTCAAAATGTCATGTCCTGTGTCAAGAAGAGCCTCTGACACGTTCCGTGGACACGCCTCACATTCAGCCCTTTGTGCTCTAGACGCGTTCTGGAAGGTCACACACAGCACACCGGCCAGCTCCCAGCAGGGCAGGGCCTGGGGAGGCTGGGGGCACCGTGTCCTTGCTGCTAGCTGGCTGTGGCTTCTGGGTCTCTGCCTTGATTTCCCCTCGCTGAAAGCGGGGGCAGTGTGGACTCAGTGTTTTTTATTCATGAACTCGTGATTTTGGAATAATTTTAGGTTTCCAGAAAAGTCGCAAAGATAGCGTAGAGATCTTCGTGGCGTTGGCTCCAGTGTCGCCATTTCAAGTTTCCATGGTACATTTGTCATGACTAAGAAACCAACACTGACACCAAATTATCGATTAAGCTCCAGATTTTGTTTGGATTTCACTCATTTCCCTGCTAATATCCTTTTTCTGTTCCAGGATATCGCATTGCACTGAAGACTAAATAGTTTATAACGTTTAGAAAGTCCCCTCCCAGTTCCAAAAGCAAAGGGACAATAGGCCTTCATGGTGAAGTAAGAGCTCTGGGTGTGTTCATTAGCAAACGAAGGCTGTGCTGTGCGACTTTGGGCAAATCCCTTACCTTCTCGGAACCTCAGGCTCTTCATCTGTAAAAAGGGGACAATAGCGGTACTGCTCGATAGGGCTGCTGTGAGGTGATCACTTGTTAATTTACGTGAGGCACTTTTCAAGGCGCTCAGTATGCTCTGAGCAGTCTGTTGATAAATCTCAACTGGTAGAAATCACAGCCCAAAACCAGGACTGCTCCAGCATGCTTACGCTTCCTGGCAGAAAATGCCCCAGCAAAATGGCTGCTCCAAAAAGAAGACATGTCACGGGCCTAACACGTCAGACTCAATTTGCAAAGCCCAGGACGGGAATGGACAAAGACCTACAGTTACCAGGCCCGGGTTGGAGTCTGACACACCGCTCCTGCCACAGGACCTCAGGCAGCTTGTTCAACCTCTGGAACTCAGCATCCCCATCTGTTAAATGGGAACAAATCGCCCACCTTACAGGGTTGCCGAGAGAGAGAATGAGGTGCGTGCCATAAAACATCCAGGAAGATTGAGGTGTGATGTTTGGCTACATCTATCTCTTCTGTGCCTTCTAGGAGCCACCAAGTCATTGACTGCGCTGGGGATCATTAGAGAAATCCACCAAAATCTGATACGGGCAGTTGTGGGGCATTGGTAAGGAGATCCCACTCCTCTATTTTTTGAGGAGAAGGAAGGGGGTGATTTACTAAGCACTCACTTTCCCTGTCCCAGCCAGAGCTCTGCTGACAAGCCAGTTCCATAATCCTCGTCCCTACAATGCCTTTCCTTGTCCAGAGTAAAGTTAGACGGGAACCCAATCACTCTGCTGGACTGTTTTATTTTTTTTTTTTCCAAAGTTTATTTATTTTTGGGACAGAGAGAGACAGAGCATGAACGGGGGAGGGGCAGAGAGAGAGGGAGACACAGAATCGGAAACAGGCTCCAGGCTCTGAGCCATCAGCCCAGAGCCCGACGCGGGGCTCGAACTCATGGACCGCGAGATCGTGACCTGGCTGGGTCGGACGCTTAACCGACTGCGCCACCCAGGCACCCCTCTGCTGGACTGTTTTAAAAGGAAGCATGAAACTATTCCCATGGTCAGTCTGACAAGGATCCTTATAGGACCTGTTTTCACAGAATCACAGAACGTTCGGTTTTCACAAAACAGCAGCTGAAGGGACGGAAGAAATCAAGGATTATCACTCCCCTTTAAAGACAAGCAAATAAAGGGGCGCCCGGTGACTCAGTTGTTTGGGCTTCTGACTCTGGATTTCGGCTCAGGTCATGATCCCAGGGTCGTGGGATCGACACCGAGCGTGGAGCCTGCTTAAGATTCTCTCTCTCCCTCTGCCCCTCTCCCTCGCTCATGCTCTCTTTCTTTCAAATTAAAATATATATAAAGATGAGCAAATAAGAACCACAGTGGCAGATCTGCTTCTTCAAAGTCATACAGCAGAAGGGGTTCAGTGTTAGAACGATACCCCAGTCCCAAGATTTCTGCTTCCCCGCTCATTGTTCCCTGAGCTGTCAGAAGACACCCATGCATCCAACATCCATTCATCCACCTGTCCATCTATGTTGACATTGGACACCTTCCTTGTGGCAAGCACTGCTCTGGGTTCTGGAGAGCCAAGGCTGAACAAGACGGTCACAGTCCCTGACCCCAGGGCGCTTCCCATTCCATGAGCTAGGAGGACTGAGGTGGGTCATCTGTTTGCCAAGGGTCTACAGTGCCTGGCGCACGGTAGGTACACAGTAAGTATTTATTGATTTATGTATCTCTCATCTTGTGGGACGCTCCCACCTTTATGACTGATGTGCTGGGTTGTTGTGACGAGACTAGTGGGGTAAAGGCTCAGTATTTGTAACTATCTCAAACCACCTTCTCCACTCATCATTCTACCAGAAGACTTCATGGGACAGTGTGCAGACACAACAACAACAACGTTGAGGAAGGAGTCCAAAGACCCAAGTTCGAGTCCCAGCTCCGAGCTGCTTACTCCTGAGTAACTACTGAAAGGCACTCACGCCTCAGTGTTCTCGTCTACAAAATGGAGCAAATAATATTTGACTTGCCTATTTCACTCAGCTGCTGGGATTACAAAAGGGGGAAGGGAACTGGGTGGGGGAGGGAAAGAGTAACACTTCTAGAAAGTTCCACTATGAGTAAAAGGTTATGGAGATGTTACTTGAATGATTTGCTCATTCGTTGAGAACACAAGGGGAATTACAAATGATCAGCTTCCCAGCCAGTGTTTGCACACTCTTGTTCCAAACTTCTATAATGGGACTGGTTGAAATCGCCCCTGATTTGTCCCTACCTTTGAAGAGATTACATTCATGTATCTGCGGCATCACATGTCATCCCAGCCAATCCTGACCCATGTTTCTCTCCATTCGATGCATGTAACAACAGTACTCAGAGGTGTTGTAACCTTAATTGCTTGCAAAGTGTTTTGAAATCCTTAGATTAAAAAGCTCAGGGAAGTCCAAAGTATTACCTCTCTCTCTGTGTGCCCAGGGAGCTAGGCCGAGCTTCGTCTGGATTTGTGGGAGCAAGGAGACACGACAATGCAGATTCTGAGGCTCCAGGAACTTTGGGGTTTAAGGGTCCTATTCCTGGGATGGCCCCAGACCAACCCCCAGCTTCCTAAGTTTCTAAGCTACTCAGGCATTTGGCCATTTCCCCCCACCCCGCGCTGCCTCTGATGTGTTTTTTCCATTTCTTTCAAGTTCCTGGGTCACGAGGCCTGAGTTGCATTTACTTTGGTGTCATAGGTCTCCGTTCTTGGGTGATCTCAGCCTGAGTCCTAGAAAAAGGCAATTGTGTCATCTGTAACTTCTGTATGCCTTTCCATTTAAACTTAGAACTCATTTCTTCCATTCTAATTTTTACTGTTAAAAGAGGAGTCACAATTCTGCCCCATGGGAGTGACCCTCGGGGCGGGGGGGGGGGGGGGGCAGGGGTATCCCTTAGGAACTGAAAGGGACGGGGAGATGTTCCTGGGATCCAGGCAGTATTTTGTGATCTGGATTCGACCGCTGGTTCTGCCACTGTCTTCCTGTTGGGTTTGTGAAAATTCAGAGCTGAACACTTTCGTGTGCATTTTTCTGCAGATTTGTTACACTTTACAACCTAAAGTTTTTTTTCTTTTTTAAATCACTCTTGATGCTAATTTATTTCATTTAAAATCGATTCTGATGGAACAGTGAAGGTATTAACCTAATAAAAATCCTTTCTTGGGGCGCCTGGGTGGCGCAGTTGGTTAAGCGTCCGACTTCAGCCAGGTCACGATCTCGCGGTCTGTGAGTTCGAGCCCCGCGTCGGGCTCTGGGCTGATGGCTCAGAGCCTGGAGCCTGTTTCCGATTCTGTGTCTCCCTCTCTCTCTGCCCCTCCCCCGTTCATGCTCTGTCTCTCTCTGTCCCAAAAATAAATAAACGTTGAAAAAAAAATTTAAAAAAAAAAAATCCTTTCTCTCTTTGCCTTTGTGTTTCAAAATAATGCCTTTAGTTTTTCCATCCTTTATTTCCATTTTTACACTTCCGGTGGGGGGAGGAAATGTCTCAATTAGCCATTTTAACTAAGCCGAATGCCCCAGTGGGGCGGGGAGGCTAGATCCCAGCAGGAAGCTTGGGATGCCCTCAGGGTCACATGAAGACCTCAAAGTTCTGGTGGATTTGCATACACATCTATACTTTTCTAAGTGTCCATAGCTTTCATCAAAAAAAGCCAGAGGGATTCTTCCAACTCAAGCCTTATTTATGTTTGCTCCTCTTTAATGTCTCTCGGCTCTGTCTCAACTCTCGGCCCTCGCCACCCTGATGTCACCAAACTGGCTTCACCCATCAAAGTGAATTTGCCCACTTCAATGGAAAAAGTGAAAGGGTTCTACTCTGCCAAAGGTCATGCATAATAATCATCTGTTTACTTCTGTGTGTCCCCTGTGATATTCCAAACCCTGCGGCCAGAGACCTTTGCATCCCCAGCATGAAATTGCACAAGGCAAAGGCAGATTGGACTCCCAAGAAATGCACTGCGCCTATTTACGAAACCCGATTTATTAAAATTTCTCTACAAGTCAGAAACGGTCGTCTCACTGTTCACATATATACACATGTACAGGAAGGATCTAGTGTTTCGAGCTTTCCCGGCAGAAGCCCCAGCCAGCCCAGAGTCCTCAGCCGGGTAACGTATCACAGATACAACAGTCGAGCAACCACGAGCGCGTTAGTGCGACAAGAGGCCTCTGCCCTCCCTCTTCTCCGAGTCCCATGATTCTGTCAAGGTAATATTGCCAATAATCATTCACATTTCACGTGGTTTTAGACACGCAGGTTATTCAGACAGACACAGACAACAAACCAAGCCTCAGAGCCAAAACAACAACACATATCGGACAACAGGTATAAAAGGTAGAATATATATACAAAGTACACAGTACGTGAGGTATTGACAACATTCTCACAATGCAGGTTAGTTGTCTGCCTAGGCGGAGCCCTTGAAGATGGCCTGCCTGTCTCTGTGCCATTTCTCAAAATACAGTATGTTCGGTTTACCCGTTTAACCACCTGATTTCAGTACTGAGACATTTACTGATATTTCTTGGGTTCTTGGTTTTTTTTGTTTTTTTTTTCGTTTTTAATGCGAGTTGCAGTTTCTCTGTTAAGCAATGTCTTTCGTAGGTAGTGAGTTCCCATCTCTGGAGGCATTCAAACAGATGCTGGATTCCCACCTGAAGGAAGGTTAAGTTGGGGGGGGGGGTTCTGCTTTGGGAGATGGCAGAGAGAGGAAAAAAGTTGGACTGGATACTCTGAAAGTCTCTTCCAACTTGAAAGATTTGGGGCTATTTCACTCCGGATGCTGATCATAGAGATGTATTCATAAACCACATCAAATTTAAAATATTAACAACCCATCATGCAAAACTGCAGACGTGACACACAACACCAGGGGCAGACCATATCCATGAAGGGGATGCGTGGGTCTGAGAGTCGTCTAAGACTATCCAAACTCCACTTTCGCCGAAGCACAGAGAGGTTTACCATTTGCTCTTGGGAGAGGCGAGGAATCTCCCTATCTTTCTTCTCCTAGACAAAATGCTCCACCCTGAGATGGTCTTGGGGAAAAAAGGATAAAGGCTGACCCGTTTCAGGGGAACCAACAAAGCTAACGGTTTCCAAGTGCTCAAATTAACGTTAAAAATCTGCAGTCTCTCTGAGCTGAGAGTTCCGAAATAGCCAGGAGTTCGAATCTCTTGTGATACTTCTCCACGGTTAGCTGGTAAGTGCTGACAGCAAAGAAGGGGACGTTTCAAGGTCAGATAGAAGGCATTAGTGCAAATGAGGTCTTGGCAGGAAATGGAGGAGAGTCTGGGTTCGTAGTTCAGGCAGGCTCCTCTGCTCCAAAAACAGTCTGCTCCAAAAATGGAGCAGGGTCATTGGTAACTGTGAGTGTGAAGAAAGGGTGTGTGTTAAACCAACCCCCCCCCAAAAATGAACTTTCCAATAGAGAAGCTGGGGTAGCAAACGTCTAGCTCCCAAAGACAAGTTCAAAGATGGCAGGTTCATTGGCCCAAATGATCTGTCACCCTGCTGAAATATGGTTATTGCCCAAAATGCCACTGTGCGACTCACTTCCTCTCCCTTTAAAATGTTGGAGTTCCTTTCACTTGACCACACGCCCTGTAGGATATCCATACTCTCTGCCACCTATGAAGACGCAGAACCCACCAGCCCCCACCCCTGCATCTGACAGCGGGACAGTTGCTGACGGTTCATTGAGAAGGGAAACAACTTTGCGGGGCAGCCGGATCAGAGTGTGTGCCGCTCAGATCAATACAGTCACTCATCATAACAAATAAGGGGGGGGGCCCACGTTGAGTTCAGCAGCTACGGTCTTTACGCCATCGCATGTCTGGCTGGCACCACGCCAAAAGGCCTGTCCATCTTTAGAAATGGAAATGCTATGTGTGAGAATTGAGGTTTCTGAGGTTTTGGGATTAGCAGAAGAAGGAACTAATGTCACTGTCTTCCTGGTACTCTGGAACAATCTGGTCTGAAGTTCCTATTTCTGAGTCGACGTATCCAGGTTCCAAGACAGACTCAAACCAGGGATGGAGTAAGATCTCAGGAGCAGTGAGTCTCTCGGAAGGCTCCCGTCTCAGGAGGCTGCGAATGAGGCATCTGGCTTTGGGGGAAATGTGCTCAGGAATGCAGAACTGTCCACGGCGGATTTTGGAGAAGAGGGCACTGGGGTCTGAGTCATGGAAGGGGTATCGTCCCACCAAAAGGGTGTAGAGCATCACCCCCAGGCTCCAAACGTCTGCTGCCTTTCCAGAGTAGGTCCCCGTGGTGTTCAGAATCTCGGGGCTCACGTAGGCTGGGCAGCCATGTTTGTCTGACAGAGCGTCGTCTTCTCCCTTGATTATGTGTGTATCTTCTAGACTTTCCAGTCTGAGCTGGCTTCTGCAGGAGAGGAAACAAGCTATTACTTCCAGATCAGCTGCTATGAAAAACAAGGCCTTCTCTATTAACAGTGCCCACAGGCACTAAAGGCAAGGGCCCAAGGAATGCCATTTACCCCTTCATCCAGTAAGCAGTGCCCTGCAACCACCCAGGACTCGGGATTTCACAAACCAATACAGACCGCAATAAACATTTGCAAAGTATCGAGAGAGAGCCTGGGGCGGGAGGGTATGATGCAAAGCCCCAGATACTATTCATTATGCTAGAGCTTAGAAGAGATATCCTAATAGGGTTACACAATTTACAAAGTTCACATTGCAGAAGTGGGAGCCGGTCTCAGGGGAATTGCTAACATTTTCTACACACGGTATCAGGGAAGAACAGTGTATCCCACCTCTTCAGCCCCCCACCCCACCCCGCCCGGAGCATCCTACAGGCCGATCTTATTCTTATGCCATTAAACTGCCAGGGCTCCATGGGCCCACACTTGGCATCACAGAACATGGGGCCCAAAGTCACTGCTATTATGCACATACGTCACGCTGACAGACACACACAAAGGGAACTCTGTCCACCTGGGCCCAGGCCGCGGTAACTGTGATGAGATAGGGGCCAGGAATGTTAATTACATTTATTGGGGTGTTTAATTGCAAAGAACACTTAGCCTGGGCCGAGAGGTCACGTGAGCAAACACAAGTGGCTAATGGATTTGAAGGTTGCGGGGCCTACAGACATCCGTACATGCGGATGGTACCTCAACACCGAAGCAGATTTACTCTACGTGGGGGGTTATCTGTCCAGGTAACAGCTGAAGTCTGAAACATCTTTAATCAGAGGCTCTTACGAAGGTGCGGGTGCCTCCTTATTCAGAACCAGCCACCCACGGTTCACCGATTCCCCCCAAACCCAGAGCCACATGGGGGGAACCTCTATTATCTGCTGGCAGTTAATGCTCTTTCCTGCTTCTCTGAAATAGCCCTGGTATCAGTCAGTCACTTGTTGTGAAGTCAAATGCAAACATTTGGTACTGGCTAATGGGTCAATTTCTTTTCCTCTCAAAGGTCTGGCTGTTTTTGTTTTTTTTTTTCCTTCCTGCCTTCCTGTTCCCTGGAGTGTAGTATACATGTGCTAACTTCGGTATGTCCTCAGCCTGACCTCCTCGTCGTTATGTAAAATACCCATTGGTTCTGTAAACGGAAAATATGACTCAACCCGCACTGTCTGCCCCTGATTGGCTGCTGTAGTACTAAAACCCTGCACCTGTGCTGGTTACACGAATAGCGTCAGCCTGCCATTGCTTAACCCTCGGGTTGCCAAACTCCGTGCACATGACATTCGCCTGTGCAATGCAGATTTCAAAAGCTGGTAAGGAGGTGTGTAAGGCATGTTTCAGAAAACACATCAACATATCGAAGGAGCATGTTCCAGGAATTGGAAACTTCTCCATTGCAAACACTTGGCTTTTCTTTGCTAATCGGTGTGTTCCAATAAGTATTGCAAGGTCAGATACAAAGCCATGTTTTATGGCAACTCAACCCCGTAATCTTTCCTATGATCTGGAGGTAAGAGTAAAAGTGCACAGGTGGAGGAAAGCCCCGCATGAAAAGCTACAACAAAATCACACACACCCCTCGACAATTCTACAAGGGTACTGCTCTTAACCTCCCCATAAGGGATGTGGCCCACCTCTTACAATCAGGTGAGGTTTATCTCCTGCAGCTTCCTGAATTCCCTGGTCTGAAACCACAAGTCTGAATCTTAGTGTCTCATTATTCTCTTATCAAGCTCATCTTGTCCTTTATGAGGTAAGTCATGATCTATACTTAGCAACCAATTCCAGCCAACTTCCATTTATTATTCAATGTGGCTATTTTCTGAAGATGTATCCAAACAAAAGGTCTAAAAAGTCACCAGAGGATGTAAAGAAAGGATTGGGGGCCAGACTGAAAAGAAACAGGAATATGGTACAGAGGAGGAGGGCACAATTCTGCAAATACAACAGTTTAGCTCTGTGATACTTTCTAGGTACAAAAAAAAAGGCCCCACTTGGTAGAAGCAAGGACTTGAAAACTTCCTTTAGGGGTCCAGGTTGTGACGGGCAGGGTGACATCCGCACCCCAGAAGAACTGACCTTTCTGACAACAATGGGGAATAAACTTGATCCTGGAGTGGAAGTGGGGAGGGCATCCTGTCATCATATGACATCCCACAGAAAGAAGCACCAAGATGTCCCCAGGCCACATCCACGAGAGTGCAGAATAAACCATCCTTGGCCACGGCTCCTCAGGAGAGGACTTCTAAATACTAAGTCTGGGACAACTGAGCCCTTGGCTCTGATTTGAACCAACACTCTGCACCTAACTGCACCTAACTGCGCCCTGAAAGGCCACAGGAGGAGCTGCGGAGGCTGCTCACCTCTCCTCCGTGGAGAAGACAAATTTCCTAAGTTTCAGGTCCCCGAGCACGATGGCCGACTGGTGGCAGTGGGCCACCGCGGACACAATCTGCTTGAAGAGCCGTGCAGCCTCCTCTTCCCGCAGCCTCTTCCGGCTTCGCACATAGGAGTGCATGTCCCCAAAGTCCTTCTCAAAGAAGACGTAGGCCTTGGTTTCCCCAAGGATCACTTCCACGATGCCAGTGATGTTTCTGTGTGATGGCAGCTGGATGTAAGGCCTGATTTTGTCCTGGTAGTGTTTAATGGGAAACACCTGCAGAGAGAAGAGGACCCATTTAGGAGGCTAGGAAAACAGAGCCTGCCGTCTAAATCCCAGGCTGCAGCTCTCAATCATTGGGCTGTGCTCAACAGCAAGGCTCCTTTCATTCACACCCCCCCCCCCCCCCAATCTCTGCCGCCCCACCTGCCTCTAACACCCCAGACTGGCAACATCTAGGGCTCTGGGCTAGCAAATAACCACTGGATTACAATATGGATGGTTTAAAAGCATCCTTATATGTGTCACCTCCTTTCATGAGGCCATCTGAGGCCATCCACACAGGAGAGCTAAGCCCTAAAGCCCCAGCCCTCTGTGGCCCTCCCTTGTTTGCAGGAGCCCCCTGGGATCTCCAGGAGCGGAAAAAGCAGTCCTTGAAAATGCATGACCTCCTGCAGACCCAAAGTGCTCAGCACAGAGAGCACAGCATGTGGCCAGTCTGCAACCTCCAAGTGGAAGCTTGGAGGGGCTGGGGAACATGAAGACCTGTCATTAGTCAGAAGGAACAGATGACTCGAAGAAAGGCTGTGACAACACAGCCTTAAACAACCTGCCTACAGTCTGACTCAGGTATAAGCGGCCTGGAGTTAAAATTGTCACAGGAGGGGTATGGGATGTTGTCCAAGGTTTTTTCATTTGTGTGTTTATCTCCCCCCCCCCCCTTCCTTGGCCCCACCTTCACCAGGAAAATGGCTAGTATCCCCTCTCAGAAGCTAGCTGGTCTCTTTAAGCGCCTTTTGTTTAGTCCGGTTACTCATATCCTAGACTCAACTGGAAACGGTGACACATGGGCTGTCACCATCTGGATTCAGCTATTATCTGCTCAGAGGAACTGGAAGGGGTTGCACAATGGCCAGACCCACCCCACCTCTGAGGCCTGGCTGCCCTAGCACCAGCTAGAAAAATCTCTCTGCCGCCCCCCTCCCTCACCCCACCCCACCCCACACACATATCTTCCCCTAACCGCTCTGAGACCGGGGGCCAGAGAAGGAAAGATTTCCCCCCCCTTTCCACTGGGCTGGAGATGGCATTTGGAATTTCATTCAGGTCGGACAGTAGGTGGCAGCAGTAAGCCCAGGGAGGGGAACGCGGGTGGAGTTCAGGTGAGTTGCGGAAAACCCAAGAGCGACTTCAACTGAGGGGTGACCCTATCTTTCGGGGTTGAAAGGAAGCAGCCCGGACGATCCTCGGGGAGGTCCGAGACGGGAGTCAGGCTCGCAAAGGCTGGGCTGCGGGAAATGTTCTGCGTCTATGGGCGCTGGAGGAGCACGCGGGAGGACCCCGTTTCTAGGAGTTCTACCTCCTCCGGAATGGAATCTCTCATACTCAAAAGAAAATCGCTGGCCGGAAAAATAAAGACATGAATGGAAGCGAGGGTTCCTAGCCGGTGTGGGCTTTCCAACATTTCCGCGCCAGACAAATCCCCCGCCCAGACTGGAAGGCCATCTCAGACCAATCTCTGGGGTCGGGGTGGGGTGGGGTGGGGAGCGGGGATGAGGTTCTCATCCCCGGGGGTGCGGGTTCAAGCCGGAATCCCCAAGACCCGAGCCTGACACGATCCTCCCACTCCCTCACCACCCACAGCTGAGCCCGGGTGCCTTGAAACCCCAGCAAGAGAGCCGCCAGCTGCTCCAAGCTCCAAGGAGGCACCCACTGCAGGGCGTCCTTCCAGGACAAGGGGCGGGGGAAGCGAGGAGAATGAGAGAAGGGGAATGGCATGGCCCTGGAATCCATTTCAATTCCACAACTTATTTGGAACGCCGTGCGCTCAACTGGGCGCTACGGAAAGAACAGAGATAAAGCCACCGAACACCGCACTTCCTCCTGCTCGCAGAGCCCCCATTATACCACCCCGTCCGAAACCCCTCAATCACCCAAAGGGTGAACCTGGCCAAATGCCGCCTACCACGATCGAGTCACCGCAGGTGGCACCTGAGGCCTCCGGCGCCGGAGGGCGAGACCCCCCAGCACCTTTGCGGGCTACCGCGTTCCCGCACCGCCCCGGCGGGTCCCGACCCGGGGGTGCCTACCTTGCAGCGCAGCTCGCGGCCCGTGTGGATGCACAGCGCCCGGGACACATGCTCGCGCTCCGCCAGGGGCAGCAGCAGGTAGTCGGCGATGCGGCTGGGCCCCGGCGCGCTCCCGGAGCCGCCGCCAGCCCCCGGCGCGGCGGGCGGCGGCTGCGGACTGCAGGGCGAGCCGGGGGGGCTGAGGTAGTCCGGCGGGCTCGAGCACTCGGAGAGGCGCGGGCACTTGGCCGCCACGGCCGCCGCGTCGTCCGCGTCCAGCAGGCGTTTGACCGGGGCGCCCCGGGCGGCCGGGAGCAGCAAGGCCGGGCCGCGGGGCTGCGAGGCGCCGCTCATGGCAGAGCGCACCGGACCGACCCGCATCCCGTCCCGGGCCGGGCCGGCCCCGGCTTTGTATGTCCCGGGATCCGCGCGGAAAGGCGCTGAGGGCTCGGAGCCGGCGCCGCGACCTACTCCAGCCGGCGGGATGGACTTTGCAGACGGAGCTCGGCTCGGCCCCCACGGGGGTCAAGGCAGGAGCCGCTCCCGGGCGCTCGCGTTGCCCGCTGGAAGCACGCCGGCCGCGCGTCCGGGGAGCAGAGGCCGGCTCGGGTCCCGGGAGCCCCGCGGGCACCGGCTTGGGGCGCCTGGCCCCGGGCGGCTGCCGCTATTGTTGTCGAGGCCGCCGACAGTCCCGGAGGCAGAGGAGGCGGCGGCTGGTGTTCCCAACGTCCCGAGCCGCGAGGGCAGGATTCCGCAGGCTCGGTGGAGCGGCGGAGCAAATGCACTTCCCAAAGCCCAAGTCCCGGAGAGAAAGCCGGAGCAACTTTTCCGCGGCGCTCGAGATCCTGCGCGCTCCTGGGCTCCCGGCGTGTGTGTGAGCGAGCGAGACGCGCTCGGAGAGAGTGACTGAGTGTGAGTGAGTGAGTGTGTGCGCCGCACGGATCCCGGCCAGTGCACTCCTCCTTCTCCTTTTCCTCCACCTCCTCCGCCTCTCGGTGACTCACGCTGTATACACACACACACTCACAGGCCGGGCTGTGTAAACAGTTGGGAAGCCGGGTTGAGCAATGAGGTGGCTGCGACGACTCGGGCCCTGCCGCCCGGCAAGCAGTCACCGAAGCGGAGGGAGGAGGCTGGGGGGGGGGGGGGAGGAGGTGGAGCTGGGTCGGCGGGGGCAATGGGGGTGGCCCGAAGGCTGGGGATGCTCGGAGCTGCGCGCGCTCGGGCGCAGGTGGTGTGTCCCGAGCCGGCTGGGACGCGCGCGCACCCCCCGCCCCGGGCTGGGCAGGAGGCGGCGCGCGCCCTCCCGCAGGCCAGCGGCCCAGCTCGAGCTGCCCGGGGAGGGGGCGGAGGAAAAGTTCCCGTGACGTCAGCGTCCCGGGGAAGTGGGCGGGAGGGGCGGGGCCGCGGGGGACGAAGCGACCGCTGATTGGTGCGCGTTCCCCATTCACACCGAGCACAATGGACTATGGGCGCGCGCACCACAGTTCCCTGCACCAGCAGCTCGCTGCAGCCGGACGGTTACGTCGTTCGCTTCAGGGAACCCCCACCGCCCCGCGCCTTGAGACCTCCGATTGGAGCCGTGGGCGCCGCCCAGGCTCCGCTGCAGCCAGAGGAAGGCAGGATAGGAAAGGTGATGAATTCCAGAATCAGTCATTCACCCCCACGCGGTAGTTCCGGGGAAGACCTCTGCGTGGTAGTGGATGTGGCTTTTTTTTTTTTCCTTTTCCTTCCCCCTCCCAGCTCTAATCCCCAGCGTCTGTTCGCTTCCACAAATAGAACCTTCTGTTGGATGAAATAAAAGCAAACACTGGGCCTTCTGCGCTGCCTCCACCTCCACGCCCCTCCCGCGCCTGCCGCCCTCCCGGATTGCACGGAAATAGCTTCTCCAGGCTCCTGGGCCGCCCCTTCGCGGTGACTAGCAGAAAGAGCTTCCTGAGCCGGGGCCGGTGGGAAACAAAGGATGTGGGGAGCTAGCGGAAGGGGCCCACGTGGCTGCCGCCGGATTCCTGCCCCCTTCCCGGCCTCCGCACGCGGAGCAGGGTCTGGGGCCCGGTGCCAGCCCTGGTTCCGTGGTGGGCGGGTAGGGGAGTAGAAGTCATTCTGACCACCGACTGTGATACTGCCTACACCAGGACATCCCTGCCAGGTTGTGTGCGTACATTCGTGCAACGTGATTTGGGTGAGCGTGAAATGTGTGCCAGACCCTGCACCAAGAAACCTCCTTGAAAAAGGAATTTAAACTCTGTCGTTTCTCTTTCTTGAGAGATCCGGGTCAACTTGGAGTCTCTAGACGTCCGACATAGATAACTCTTATCAGAGAGGCTCTGTACTCCTGCTAAACGCTTAATTTTCTAAAACCAGCTCGAGCCCCAAGGATAAATCCTTTTAATATTAAATCTCCATACATTCAACAAACACTAATTAAGCATCTACTAAGGGCCAGATGCCGGGGATTAGAAGATGAAAATGCAAATAATTGCTAACATTAATAAATGCTAACAATAATTGCTGACATAATGTGTCAGGGACTGTTCTTAGCACTTTATGCATAATCCCTTCGGTTTTACAATCAGCCTGTGGGGTTATTTTTTGTCCCATTTCAGAGAGAAAGAAACCTGCAGGTTTTTAAGTTCCTTGCTGGAGTCCAGTAGGTAGTAAGTGGTAATTTCAGGCTCTGAAGCACTCATGGGGACTCATGGGAGGGATTACAATGTGTTTGGGAGAAAAGAGGACTAGGGAGGAGTCCCATCTAGAGGCAGCATTTGACCTGGGGAATGTGTGGGATTGTGAGATTGTTGCTGTGGGGGGCTGGGGGGTGGGGGGGCAGCAAGCAGCGGGTATGAATGGTGAGTAGTGGGGGACTCAAGGTGGGCTCAGTGAGGCCAAGGGGCTTGCACAGGTGGTGGGAGCTGAGCCTGCAGAAGTCTTGGGGGGCTCCAGTGCCATGCTGAGGAGGTTTGCTTGGTCCTGTGGCCAGGAGAGAGCCTACCTGAGGTTTTCCTTCTTTCACGTTCATTCTGTGCCAGTATTTAAGATCCACTGAGCTGCCAGCTAGGCACCTGCATTTGGATGGCGAACACCACGTGAGCCATCAGCTTCTTCCTCCAAGGCTACTCTTCCTCATTGCACCTTCTGAGAGAAAGGCGGCCCCACCATCCACCCCACCCACCCTCCAGGGCACTCATTTCCCCTCGAATCCGCCCTTTTCCCCCATTCCCCACAGCCAGTCTCTGGGGCCACCCCAGACCTCTCAGAGCCGGCCCCTGCTCTCCCCTGTGCAGCTCTCTGGGGCTTCCCCTTGCAAACTCTTCCCAGGCTCTTGCCCACCAGCTTCCAGCCCAGTTTCCCAGTGGGAGGCCCTACCCCTGATGGGGAGGTGAGTAGCAGTTACTTCTTCCCTTTCTCTCTGCTCGGGGCACTGGCTATACTTCTGCGGCTGCAGCCCCACCTGGGCAGCCCCTCTGTACGGCTGTTGGGACATGCCACCAGATTCCGCTTCTGGATTGAAGAATTTATCCGCCCCCTCCTGCCAGGATGCCTTTTGGGACCCGTTTTTGAAAACTGCCTTGACTGAGAAGAGCTACCTTGCCTGGAGGTCTATATCCAGTGGCAGGAGTATAAAGGTCCGGCCTCCCTGCCCCAACTTGGTTGGACTCTGAAGGGCATCCTAGCTTCAGACCTCCCATTTAGGGTCACCTGAGGCCCTCCTTGAGACTGCACTGAGCCCAGCTTTTCCCTCTGGCCAACCCTGTTCATTCCCTTCCCTTCCAAGAGCATTCCCCAGGAAGGCCACTACATGCTAGCCTCCATGTCTGAGTCTGCTCCTTGGGGACCCCAACCTTGGCACCCCTCCCTCTTCACTCCTGGTTTACTCTAGGGACTCTGGTTCCTGGGATGACACCACTTTTGTCCCTCCAGCCCTAGGGTGGCAGTAGCTTCCTGATGTTGCTGATCTCTGGGTTATCCACCCCCCCACCTGTGCCATGTCGTTCTGTTGCGTTTCTGTTCTTCCAATACTTTTATAACTAATTCTCCACTGTTAACTTTCTTCATCGAACTTCCTGGCCTGTTTTGTTTCCCCGACCAGACCCTGACTCAGACAAACCCTGTACTTTCCCCACGTCCAGCCCCTCCTCTCCATTCTCACGATCTTTGTTCAGGACCTTCCCCCAGATTTCCTCAGTAAGCTGCCTGCTGGGTCACTGCTTCATGCCGTCAACAGTGAGCACCCACTCTGCCAGTGCACCCATGAGGTGCCGACAGGGTGGTATGCCGAACAAAATGTGTCCCTTCCCTCCTCACTCCATTCCCTGCACACCTCTCAGAGTACTTTTTTCCTAAAATTGGAATTTGATCATATCAGGCCCAGGCCTAAGGCTTTGCAGGGACCCTCGGATGAAAGCCAGACCACAGTGTGGAAATGTAGGCCCCCTCCTTGGCCCCGCTTCCCTTCCCAGCCTCACCTTGTCTCCTTACCTCCCTTCCCCTTGTCAGCTCCTGCCAGGGTCCTAAACATGCCAGGGCAACTCGTACCTCTGCACCTTTGCCTGTGCCGTTCCTCTCATTGGAATTCCCTCCCCTTCTGCCAATCTGGTGAACTCCTATTCGTTCTTCAAAACACCACTCAGATTTCCCCTCCCCCCCCAGCACCACCGTCAGATGTAAATGTCCTCCTGAGTGCTGTTGAGTGTTCCACCTAGCTTTCTCTTAAGGCTCCTTCCACTCAACAGCAGTCCCAGAGGGCAGGGACCATGTTTTATCTGGCAGTATATCTCCGGGCCCTGGCCCAATGCCCACTGTAAAGGAGAGGCTTCGTAAATGTCAACCAAATAAATGTACTCAAGGGCAGGGCGTCACCCACGGGGTTGGTGAGGAGGGAGAACAGGCATTTGGGCAGATGTGGGGGCTAAGGAGCAAGGCCCAGATTTCAGAGTTCAATGTCCGGCCCTGGAGAGCGGCAGGATGTGGGCGGTTGGGGAAAGAAAAAAGGATTTAAGCTTTTGAGGCCTCCTACCTGAATGCCTGGCGGGGGGTGGACATGTATACCTGGCAGGGCTGAGATCAGGTCAGCCAACGGCACGCGTGAGCTCAAGTTGTCTTGATCTCATGGCTGGGGCTTCCCCTGCTGGCAAAGTCCGGACTTAATTTCCATCAGACCTTTTTCAGATACTAATTTGAGGAAGCTCATTATAGGGCCTCAGTTATCTTACCTGTGAAATGGCATAATAAACACCTACTTTCCCTCCCCCAGGAGGTTCTTATGGAAACAAACAGGTACCAATATGTGAAAAGTATGTTTGAGGTATGTACCCGTACACAAATGTGATTATCAAGTATGGGTATTCCTTGACCGTTCTCGAACTATGTTCCTTTAGTCAACAAATTTTCATTCATTAAAGACTTGCCATATGCCAGAACTGAAAAAGCCCTTTACTATGAAAATCCAAATTGACAAATACAAATATTTGTAAATGAGGACATAAGGTGTTAATTAGGAAGTAATTCTTCCCATTTTATAAAATGACACCATTTTATATGACATCATTAGCAAGCTCCTTTGGTGTATTTTTTAAATAATTTCTTTAAATTTATTTTGAGATAGAGAGCATGAACAGGGGAGGGGCAGAGAAAGAAGGAGAGAGAGGATCCCAAGCAGGCTCCCCACTGTCAGTGCAGAGCCCAATGCGGGGCTGGAACTCACGAACTGTGAGACCATGATCTGAGCTGAAATCAAGAGTCGGATGCTTAACCTACTGAACCACCCAGGCGCCCCTCCTTTGGTGTATTTTTTATGTGGCTTGGTAAAAATGTAGGAACCTGGAAGCAAGAATCCCAAGAGCAGGCTCTGTGCTGAAAGCACAGAGCCTGATGTGGGGCTCAAACCCATGAACTATGAGACCATGACCTGAGCTGAAATCAAGAGTCAGAAGCTGGGCCACCTGGGTGGCTCGGTGAGGCCTCTGACTTCGGCTCAGGCCATGATCTCATGGCTCGTGGGTTCGAGCCCCAGGTCGGCCTCTGTGCTGACAGCTCAGGACCTGGAACCTGCTTTGGATTCTGTGTCTCCCTCTCTCTCTGCCCCTCCCACACTCAGGCTCTCTCTCTCTCTCTCTCTCTCAGAAATAAATAAACATTTTCTAAAAAAAAGTCAGAAGCTTAACTGACTGAGCCACCCCAGCACCCCTCCTTTGGTGTATGTCTTATGTGGCTTGGTAAAAAATGTCGGAAACAAGAATCATGGCCATCCATGTGTATGTGCATGTACCCATCCCTGGCCTCAGCACGATGCTGAACTGATGCTGGGTGCTCGGGACATGTTGAACTGGGGAAAAAATTGACTTACCTCCAACTTTTCAGGAACTCACATATTATGTAATATGGAGAAAACCTGTGTTGATTTTTCTAGACAAGGTTGGGCTTCTCATAAGCTCAGGCTTGGTTCGTTTTCATTCATGCCCAGGTAAGTGCTTAGCAGCTACATTTGGAAGGTGCTAAGCATTCTGCCCACTCGAATGCTAGGAAATTCTTGGAGCTGAGATTCCCTGCTTCATGGTACATGAGGCTTCACAGCCACATACAGGATCCAGTATGCTCCCACCCGAACTCCTCAGCAAATGAACAACAACAAAAAAATCAGGACACATCCAAGGAAGACAATAGCGTTCAAGATGAGGTCCCAAAAGCCAGGAAAAAAATACACACTTACTGAGTTTCCTCGCTATGCTAGACCTTGACCTAGTCTCTTTGTTTAACATTCAAATTAATCTCTGCCATTAACTCCCAGTATGCAAGTCACTTCCCCTCTTTGGACCTCACTTTTCTCCTTTTTTTGCACAAAGATATGAACTGGTGGTTTTCAAACTGGGTTCCTTGGAACCTGAGGGCTCCATGTTGGCACCTTAGGAAGACAACAGGAGGCCAGTGTGGGATTCCAGGCTTTATCAGATGCTCTGCATCATGCTTCTTCTGTACGATCTTGTTTTGAGAAAAGTTTTCCACTGCTTTAGAGAAAATAAGTTTGAAAATCACTGGTCCGATGATCTCTGAGGCCTCACCCATCTCTAACACTGATTCTTTTATTTACTGTCAGGAGTCACAGGCCAGGAGCTCCCAGGCCAGATCCAATCTGCGAGGCCACTGCAGGAGTGAGGCATGCCCTGTCTAATTCACCATAGTCCTCACTGCTCCTTTTTGTGGGACACCTGTCACCTCACACATTAGCAGCCCAGCCCCTGGTGGCACCTGCTTTGTTCATGGGGACACATGTTCACTGGAGCCCTGTGTGGTAGGTAAGAATTCTGTCCACCCTGAGGACACAGTGCTGGAGAGGCCACAGGTAGGCCTTCCAGAGACCCTTCAGAGGACAGACACGGTGGAACCTGTCCCACAGCCGTCCCAGTCCAGGTGCCAGACAGGTGAGTGAGGAAGCCATCTTGAGAATGATCCTTCAGCCCCAGCCATCCCTGCCTTCCCAGCTGAGACTCCCAGAACGAGCCCAGAACAAACAAGAGCCATCCCCACCGTGCCCTTTCTGAACTCTTGATCTACAGAATTGTTAACCCCCTTAGTTTTAGCGTGGTTCGTCACACAGCAACAGATAACTGAAGCAACATTCTGGAACCATTCTGGATAAATTAGGAGGTCTATCAGGCAAGGCCCCACCAGCCCATAGGACACCTTTAGACGCTAACTAGAAAAGGGTACCCTGTCCTCTGCGTGGGTGCCACCCCACACTGGGGCAGAGGGCTCAGCCAGCAGAGTGCAGCCTGGATTTCCCAATCATGTGCCCCTGCTGACCAGAGACATCTTCTTCTGTTCTGCCAGGATCAGCATGAGCTATGCTGATCGGAAGGGACACATTTTCTAAACGCTCATAATTGCCCCATAGTCCCCTTGAGTATCTCCCAGGATTTGCGGAGGCTCCCGTGCTCACACCTTACTATCTCGGCCTCACCAGTGAATCATCTCAACACATAAAGCATTCATTTAAAATACATATTAAAACATATATACAAATATGTTTATTATTTATATTTATTTGTATTTTAATATACAAACATGTATATTAAAATATTCACACGCACGCATAAGCACACATACATATCCTACAGGCTGCTTTTTCTCTTTCCTTATTAAAAAAGGTCCTACCCTGGGGTGCCTGGGTGGCTCCGTCGGTTGAACATCTGACTTCAGCTCAGGTCATGATCTCACAGTCCGTGAGTTCGAGCCCCGCGTTGAGCTCTGTGCTGACGGCTCAGAGCCTGGAGCCTATTTCAGATTCTGTGTCTCCCTCTCTCTCTGCCCCTCCCCTGCTCATACTCTGTCTCTCTCTGTCTCAAAAATAAATAAAAACATTTTTAAAAATTTTTTTAAATAAATAAATAAATAAAATAAAAAAGGTCCTACCCTACCGTGATCTAATCTGAGGTCTGCAGGCTATTTTGAAGTAATTCATCTTGCCTCTTCGAACATACCATTTTCCCTCACTCAGCGTAAACTAGCCTGTAGTGGCAGCTGGCCAAGCTCATCTCGCTTCATTCTCAAAGGAAGCCAGCTCCATGCATGGGACTGTTTGGGTTCTGGGTTTGGGTTTCCTTTTATTTTATTTTTAAAAATGTTTATTTATTTTTGATAGAGTGCACACACGTGTGGAGGAGGGGCAGTGAGAGGAGGACAGGGGATCTGAAACAGGCTCTGCGCTGACAGCACAGAGCCCGATGTGGGGCTCAAACTCACAAACCCCAAGATCATGACCAGAGCTGAAGTTGGATGCTTAACCGACTGAGCCACCCAGGAGCCCCATGGGCTTTCCATTAAAAGGAAGGAAGGAAGGAAGGAAGGGAAGAAAGAAAGGAAGGAAGAAAGAAAGAAAGGAAGAAAGAAGAAAGAGAAAGAAAAAGGAAGGAAAGAAAGGAAGAAATAAAGGAAGGAAGGAAGAAAGAAAAGAAAGAAGAAAGAAAAGAAAAGAAACAAACAAACCTCTGGATGTGTGCCTCTTCTACAGATTCCTGAGGATGAAGTGGGCTGGGGGCACGGCACTTCGGTCACCAATTGCTGTGTGCACACATCTCCACATGCAAGTTCATGAGAATTACAGAGGGTGTGGGAAGGCCCTGTCAGCAGGGTGGCAGGGAGGCCATGGGCGGCGGGCGGGGGGGGGGGGGGGGGGGGTGGCGCAGCTCTCCCTCATGGCTCTGGATCCCCCTGCTCTCAGCATGGAGGTTTCTTCCCCTCCGCAGGCCCAGCAGGGGCAGCTGACAAGGGGTTTGCACAGACACTACAACTCACTTTACACGAACCTGACAGACCAAAGCCTGGCTTTCTGTGAAAGATTGCTGAGGGGTAGGTGTCCACGTAGCCTGTGGGTTCAGGCAACCCCCTTCCTTGGGAGAATGTCGGCTCAGAGATCATTTGCTTTGTTGGCAAAGGGAACCCGCCTCTGCTGATGATACCTGCTCTATGTCACTCACCATGCTTTGCATACATTCTCTCCATCCTCACAACAGTCCTGCAAATAGATATTATCTCCATTTGCCAGCTGAGGAAAGAGAGGATCAGAGAAGCTGAGTAACTTGCCCAAGGTCACACAGCTAGAAAGGTGGGAGCCAAGATTCAAACCCGTGTCCGGGCATTTGTGCTCCCCTGGTTCCTTCTCTCCACCTCCTTCCTCAGGTGCTTTGCCACTTGCTCTTTCTGTCTCTTATTCCTTCTCTTTAAGAAACTACAGAGTTACGTGCCTCTGCTTAAACTATGGGGTGAGATTACATGAGGCCTCACGTGTAGGTTTGAGGGGGGTGCCTTGCATAGCTCATGTAAAACACAATTCAATTTCTCAAAACTTGTTCTGAGACCTTTGAAGAACACTCCTGTTGTGTACATTGAGACGAACTTGGACTGGGGCTCTGGAAGGGGTCTTTATCGATGGCCAGAGTCATTCATCAGTGGGCCCACATTTACCCAGCTGCTGCCAGATGCCCAGCATCATGTTAGACATCCGAAGTATGGAGCCGCCCTGTCCCCAGTGAACTCCCAGCAGAATAGGGAAGGAGGCCGTGTTACACAGCCCTGAACACGAGCAGAATGAAGTGAATACGAGGAGAGGGACATGCAGGAAGGAGAGGTCAGTTCTGCAAGAAGGCCCCGCACGGGCCAGACTCTGGAAGCCGAGTTGTCCTTGTAGAGTGTGGACCCACGGCAGAGGCAGATTCCCTGGAGCAGGGTTCCCGGAACTCGGTACTTGGTGAGAATGACGTTGATAAAGGCAGGCATCCAGAGACTAGGATGTGTGCATCGGCAGATCAATGAAAACATTCTCTTCGCCTAGATGAGCCGCCCACAGGAAGCCACATTATCGGAAAGCTGCGTGCACTAGCGGAATCCACAAAGGGGACTTGGCAGATATTAAGAAGTCTATTTCAGGCCCGCAGCCTGAGGCCATCTCTGACCCTAAAGGGAAAGTCTTCTGCAGGAAACGTTTGTCATCAAGTTTGCTCTGGCAAAACTCCCTCCACCCTTACGGAGCAGGGTTGCTAGTCAGGGCAAAGCTCTGCCGCTGTGACAAAGACAGCCCAAAGACAGTGGTTTAAAGAACACAGAGTCTGGGGGCGCCTGGGTGGCTCAGTCGGTTGAGGGTCGACTTCGGTTCAGGTCATGATCTCGCGGTCCGTGAGTTCGAGCCCCGCGTCGGGCTCTGTGCTGACAGCTCAGAGCCTGGAGCCTGCGTGGAATTCTGTGTCTCCCTCTCTCTCTGCTCCTCCCCTGCTCACTCTCTCTCTCTCTCTCTCAAAAAATAAACATTAAAAAAAATTAAAAAAAAAAAAAAAGAACACAGAATCTGTGTCTCTCCCCTGTAACTTCCGGAGGTGACTCTTCCTGACTGACAGAATTTAGGGAGACGAGTTGTCTCCATGTTGGGGTTCCTATATCTCATCCACATGGGGTTCCTGGTCTCGGCCGCATCAGTTTCCAGCTGGCTGGAAGAAGGCAAGAGCGTGAAGGGGGCACACCCACGTCAGCCTGGGAATGACGCACGTGCCCTCCGCTCGTCTGCACATTCCACTCGTGAGAATTGGGTCACACGGTCAACCCAACCTCCGGAGAAGCCGGGAAATGTGTCCCGCCTTCCGCACAGGTGGATGGCAAGACGAGGTATGTAGGTGGACCCCTGACCATCTCTGCTTCAAATGGAGACCGGGATGTTTCAGGATGATTTAATTTATATCCTCTTAAACCCAAAGGACAACTTTGGGCCGATTCCAGGGTTGACTGGTTCACCAGCACAACCACCACGGGGCGCTCCCTGTCCCTATCCTCCACATCCGCTCCACGCGCAGGCTGGCCTCCGCATGGCTGCAGCAGGTTCCCATATCACATCCCAGTGTGACAATTTTCAAAGGGAGACAATTGTGCTATCAATCCTGTGCTATCCATTAGGAGGAAGGAGACTTTCCTCAGAGGCCCCTACTCCACCCCTACTCCATCCTCTCTTACTATTGGCCAGACACGGGTCACATGCCCATGTCTTGACCAGTCATTGAGGTTACCTGCCGATTTGTGTTCCCTCCAAAAGCATATGCTGAAATCATAACTCCCAGTACCTAAGACTGGGACTGTATTTGGAGATAGGGCCTTCAGAGAGGTACGTAAGTGAACACGAGGTCGTAGGGGTGGGCCCTAATCCAATATGGCCGGCGTCTTTTAGGAGGAGGAGATTAGGACACGGATAACAGACATGGCAAGAGACGACCGTGTGAGGACATGGTGACCACCTGGAGGCCAAGGAGAAGTCGCAAAAGAAACCAGCCGTGCTGACACTTCCATCTTGGACTTGTGGCCTCCAGAACCGTAAGAAAATGGTCCACCAGTCCACTGGTGGGGCGCCCAGCTACACGGGGGAGGGAAGTCAGGGTTCTGGGGAAGGAAGTCGGCAGGATGGGTACCCAGACAGCGATGCGGGTGATAGACGGTATGGCTCCGTTCACCCCATCGGTGCTGCTTGAAGCTTCTTCTCTGACCAGCTCCCTTTCTGCTCACTCCAGCCCGTTCCTATCGTTCTCCAAATAGACCTCAGGCCAACTATTTGCCCACCGAAGTACCTTCACTACTCTCCAGTTCACCTTGCTAGGAACTGGGGGTTGCATGGTCTGTTCTCTGGTTTCCACCACTGAAGACCAACCCTGCTTTAATTCTTTTTTTTTTTTTTAACATTTTTTAAAGTTTTATTTTTTTATTTTGAGAGAGAGAGAGAAGTGGAGAGAGGGAGAGAGAGGGCGAGGGAGAGGGAGAGAATACCAAGCAGGCTCTGCACTCTCAGAGCAGAGCTCTACACGGGGCTCAAACTCATGAACCATGAAATCACGACCTGAGCCGAAACCAAGGGTCGGATGCTTAACCCGACTGAGCCACCCAGGGGCCCCAATCCTGCTTTAATTCTGACCATACCTCATTTCCAGGTTCTTGGGGGACAGTGGGTGCTGGCCCATATTTGACCATTGGTTCTGGGCTGTAATATTTGTTGATGTCTGTGATGTAAGGACCGTTCTCAAGTACCCACAGGAGGTCACTGAGCGCAGAATGGGGAAGAGATGCACCCACCGGCAGCCCCAGCACACTTCTGCTCGGGGACACCTCCGAGTGTCTCTTGCCTTCGGGGATGACAATCATCTGAGAGTCCACATCGCAAGTGATGTTTGTGGGAAAACGGTTCGTGGGGTAGGAAAGGGTTAAACATGTTCCGCGAGCCCCTGGATAGGAACAAACAGAGGGCATGGGAAAATCCCCAGGCTGCTGCATCCTGGAAGCATCCCTCGCCTTCGCCAGTTCCCAGGCTGTGAGAATAAACGCCACCCCAAAGAATGGAGTGCAAGTAGGGCTCAGCCGGCACAGGAGGGCGAGGACGCTCCCCGCCGGAGCCCCCCTTCCCCCATTCACCTCCGTACAATCCTTCCTCTGTTCCCGGGCTCCTCTTCCCTCAGGGTCCCATCCGAGCCCGAGTCATAATAAAGGCCACCATTGATGGGCACTTCCTCTGCACCAGGCACTGGGCTGGGTCCTGCAGACCGATTTTCTCATTGAATTCACACCACTGCCCCCGCAGACCTGGTGGGAGTAGTTCTGTCCCCAAAAAGGAGGTTCGTGGAGGTCGGAGGGAACCGTTTCAAGGTCATGGTGGCAGGACCCAAGGGACTGAAATTGTGGATTTTCCACAGTGCCTCTGGGGTCAAACAGGCCAGGCAGAGTCATAGAGTAATAATAGCGATGGCCATGGCTGACCCTTACTGAAGACGTAGTTCCGAAAAGTGCGGACGCAAATGCACATTCACCTCCCTCCAGGATGGGGCTGAGCTATGGCTCCCATTCTGCTCAGAAAGAGCGTGCAACTTGCCCTGTGGCAGGGCTGATCAGCGGCAGGACAGGACTGGGGCTTCTGCAGGTGGGGTGGGGGGGGGGGGTGAGGTGGGGGCCGCTGCCCAATCCCTTCCTGCCCTGCACCCCATTCCCGAGCCTGGCTTTGGCTCCCCGACTCTCTATTCCCCAGAGGACTAGCACTTTGCAGGAGGTGTTGGGGAGAGACCCCCAAGTCCCACGTCCTTACCACGGGCACTTGCGGGTGGCGGGAGAGGAAATACCTATCCTTCCCCTGGGTGCCCTCCCTCCTGTCAGCCAGCGAGCCAGCACCTGGGCGGAGAAGAGGATAGAATGGGGCTATTCAGTGTTCCTGACGCAAGAACCGATTGCTAAACCCTTGCATCCCCGAGCGTTTTATGGAGGGTGGTGATTTTGAGCAGGAGCAGGAAACCCCACACTTAAACCCAGCTGCCACAACAGGGCCCTGCAGGTCGAATGCTAGTCCCAAAGAACACTTTCCCTGAGGCCAGGCATCAGAAAAACAACAGAAACACCACCACCAACCCGCAGTTGATCCAGCGGTGTCCACACCCCTAACTACATCTGACCAATGAAATCCTCTCGGCCGGCAGGGGCAAACCCCGGTCTCGATTTATAGATGACAGCACTGATTTACTGATTTGCCCAAGGTCACGGAATGAGTGAAGGGCAGAAATGAGGTGCAAATCTGACTTTCCCACTCGTGGTCTAGTGCTCACTTCGCCACAGTCCGGGACCTGCGCTGGGGACGGCGGGTGATATTGTCAAGAGGGCCCAGAGGCCGCCAGGGGCGTCAGAGAGACAGAGAGAGAGAGAGAGAGAACAAAAGCAAGGTACCCGTATCGAGACTGCAAACCACGGGCCTGCAACATCAGGCAAGTCACTTAACTTCTCTGAGCCTTACTTTCCTTCTCTGCTGGCGGAACAGGGGTGTGGCTAAGAGTTTGAGCTCTGGAGTCAGAATGCTAGATGTCTAATCTCGGCTGCCCAGCTTCCAGCCTGCGTGACCTTGGACAATTCTCTCTGTGTTCAGTTTCCTTGCCTGTCAAATGAGCATTTAAAAAAACCCACCTACGGCTTCCTGTGAGAATTTTCTTTGCTAATGCAAGTAAGGCTCTCAGCACGGGCCCTGGGTGATGGTAAGCAGTCAGTAAACATTAGCCATTATTGCCATCTGCAAAATGGGGAAGAAAAGGGCTTTTGGAGGTCACATTACTGGTTTGGGGGTGGGGGGTTGTGTCTGTGTCTATCTGTGTCCAGGTGTGTGTGGGGCGGGGGGAGGGGTCTCTGTGTGTGTCTGTGTAAGGAAGTGTGGGGATTTCTCCACAGACTGCACTGGTACCTTCTAGAAAGAAGGAAGGTGCAGCAGAAGGGGACCCAGGCTGGCCCTGGGATATTTCCCTCCTCTGAAACAACCACCTGGCCTTCACCTGTGTGCTCTATTGACTCTTCCCTATGAGTCAAGGGCTATGTCCTTCCAGCCACTCCTCGTTCCCAACAAGATTCCCTTGGGATAACTACCTCAAGCTGGAAACCTCCCTGGCCAGAGCAGTGAAAGGGCAACATGTAAATACACATGGGCCTCAGAGTTTCATAACTGCCATGAGTCACCCCTCTTCACAGAAGACACGGCCAAGGGACAAGAGCTCCAAGTCTTATCGGTGAGGCTGGACCCGAGCACCTGTCAGATATTCTGCGTCTGGGTCCTGGCCGTGCTCTCCCTCCCCAGGGAGCACGTTCCCTGAGTGCTCTGCCGGTGCCATGTCGGTCTCAGGAGAGGAAACAGACTATGGTCAGGTGAAATGGCGTTTCTGTCTTCTTCATTCTTGGTTACTTGGGGGGCCCCTGGGTGGCTCAGTCGGTTAAGCATCTGACTTCAGCTGAGGTCATGATCTCACGGTTTGTGGGTTTGAGCCCCGCATCGGGCTCTGTGCTGACAGCCCAGAGCTTACAGCCTGCTTCGGATTCTGCGTCTCCCTCTCTCTCTCTCTCTCTCTGCCCCTCCCCCACTCACTTGAATGCTCTCTCTCTCAAAAATAAAAACACTAAAAAAAAAAAATTAATTCTTGGCTATTCCTAATCCTTTCCCAGCTACCTCAGAGGCCTGGCAACTTGCTGTGTATTCGTTAGAAGTTATTTTTTTTTCAAGCTTTTATTTAAATTCCAGTTAGTTAATATACAGTGTAATGTTGCTTTCAGGTGTACAATACAGTGATTCAGCACTTCCTTACCTCCCCCTCATCAGAACTTATAGTATGATAGTAATTTGAGAAGTCATAGTATTATAACAAACAGGGGTTGATTTTCTCGCGTGAAAAGAAATTCAAAACGGAACAAAACCCGTTGGTATTTAGGCAGCACACCAATGTGGAATCATATCGTGATTCTGTTTGTTTTCCCTCAAGGTTGCAAGGTGGCTGCTGCAGCTCCAGATAATCCTATCTCCTCTCGAGGCAGAACAGGAGAGAAGGGGGCGGGGGGGAGGTGCCTGGGTGGCTCGGTCGGTTGAGCGTTCAACCTCTTGGTTTCAGCTCAGGTCATGATCTCACGGTTCGAGCCCCACGTCTGGCTCTGCGCTGGCAGCTCAGGGTCTGCTTCGGATTCTCTCTCTCTGCCCCTCCCCTGCTTGCACCGTCTCTGTCTCGAAATAAAGAAAACAAAATTTTGAAAAAAAGGAAAAGCAGGGAAGGGCACAAAAAAGTGGCTCTATTAACGTCTGTCCCTGTGTCAGTCAGTTGGTTACCACTGCATAAGATACCACTGCAAAACTTAGTGGCTCAAAACAACAAATATTTATTAGCGCGTGACTCAGGGTCAGAGTTGGGGCTGGGATTAGGTGGCGGTTCTTCTACTGGTTTCTGGGGCTCCCTCAGTGACGGCAGTCAGGTGATGGCTCCGTGGGGGGCCTATTGTCCAAGATGGCCTTGCTCACAAGTCTGGCACTGGATGCTGCAGTGGGAGATACAGTGACAGAAGTAGAGGTCAGAGGATTGTCATGGCTGGGGTGGGGGGGTGGGGGGACACCGCTAGCCAAGGAGTGTGGGTGGCCTCTACCAGCTAGACTAGTCAAGGAATGGACCCTTCCCTAAAACGTCCAGAAAGAACAACCCCGCTGACACCTTGATTTTACCCTTGTAAGACCCATTTTGGATCTCTGACCTCCAGAACTGTAAGATAATAAATCCGTGTTAAGCCTCCGCGTTTGTGGTATTCTAGTATGGCAGCAGTAGCAAACTGTCTCCCTCAGATGCTCTCTCATTCTCTGAGGCCCCGCTGCCTGATTTTGTAAAGATATATGGGAACCTGGCCATCCATTCTCTCCCAGATGATCTATGTCTGCTTTCGTGCTACGGCAGCAGAGTTGTTGTGATGGAGACCGTATGGCCCGCGGAGCCTAAAATATTTCCTCTCTGGCCCTCCTCCTGCTCAAGCAGGCTCGCCGGGCTTTCTTGCATGGTGGTTTCAGAGAAGCAAGAGAGCAAGGTTTTGCTGCTCAAGTTCTTGGACGTTCAAAGGCTTGCAAGTCCCACAATGTCACCTCCTCTACATTTTGGTCAAACAAAGCAAGTCCCAAGGCCAGTCACAGAGGTGAAAAATAAACTACCTCTTAACGGAGGAACGGCAGGGTCGCGTTGCAAAGGCGCGTGTGTGCGGGAGATCTTCTCGGGGCTGCCTTTGCGGACAGTCTCGGAGCCCCCTTTGGTCTGGGGATCAAAGTCCCCCCCGCCCCGAGACTCCCCGCCAGATGTCCCTTCAATCTCAGTGGCTGCAGCTGGGCGGCGTGGGGAGCTGGGGAAGCAGGAGCCGGCTTATTATGACTGGCTTAAGCCAATAACCGTCTACCACTCGGGAGGCATCCTCCGTTAGCCAGGAAAGGGGAGTGGATGCTGAGCCGGCTGTTAGCAGAAGTTACCTTACCTGTGCTGTCTGGGTGGTCTTGAGTGTATTGAGTTCACTCACTCAACGAACAAACATCCAGATATCAAGAACCTGCTCTGTGCCCGTTTCTGGACAGGGTTGGTGTGGAGGAAGGCTATAATCCCTGTCCTCGAGGGGGCTGCAAGCCCCTGGAGAAACTCTCCCGCATGGACAAAGAAGGCGTGTGCAAGGATTTTCACTGCACACCTATTTTTAGAAGTAAGTGAAAGCAATCCTCTGACGGGAGAGGATAAAGAAACTAGTTCTATGATGGGCACATTTATAGTAATTAAAATAAATGAGCCAAGTCCTCGCACATCAACCTGAATAATTCATGAACACGTCGTGAGTGAAAAACAGCAAGGCGCAAAATAATGTCATTGACATAAATCACAACACATAAAACAATGGTGTACATTTCGTACGGAAAGTTGCATGTGGTGAAAGGAGATAAGCATGGGAGAGGGAAGGGAGAGAAGGTGGGAACGTAGCTTGAAGCTCTAATGTTTTGTTCCTTTAAAAAAGTAGAGAGATTAGAAGGACACATTACAACTGCTATAAATCGGTTATATTATTCCTGTGTGTGAATATGTGTGTGTGTATATATATATATATATATATATACGTACTATTTCGTAACAAAAAATTTTTTAAACCTACCAACTAGTTGAGGAGTTGCAACGATCAAAGGCAAAGTAAGCAGGGAACCGGTCAAGTGCAGTCTGTAGGACAGCCTGCTCTAGGTCAGGCTTACTGCTCCCAGGGGACGTCCTGTGTTAAGCTTGTGGTGAGGTCCTGGAGCGTGGAAACTTAAGTGAAGGGGAAGACCCAGTTGTTCCAGGAGTCCAGAAAAAGGGGGTTCTTGGGGGTCCAGCCTGGAGAGGGGGCTGCGGCCTGAGGCTGGCAGGATGGGTGGCGTCCCCCACACAGCTCCTTCTCGTTCCTCCGCAGACGACTCAGAAGTTTGTTCTGCGTCGTAGCAACGGGGGGTGTTGGAAGGTACAGAAGCCTGGAATCACCAGACCTGGCGTGGGGCCCTGACTTCTGCCAGTGATAAGCTGTAGGACTGTACAAGTCTTGTATTGCCTCTCTGGGGGCTCAGTTTCCTCTTCTGTAACATGGGTATCAAAACCCTTGGCCCGTCTCCCTCACTGGGTTGCTGAGGGGGCTGTAAAAGATCGAGGGTGTGGAAGCCCCACAGGCCGCGGAGGCCTGTGTGCTCCCCAGTCCGTGTAAACTGAGGGTTTCCACAGATTTGTCTGCAGACCCAGGAGCGGAGCTGAGACGGTTCTCATCCACCCCACCCATCCGTGGACTCATTCCACAAACATTCCACGTGGGCTTGGAGAACAGTGATGCTAATGGTGTCCACCTTTAAGGAGCACTCAGCATCGGGGATGAGGGGGCGGCTGCCAGCCCAAGGAGTTCTGAGACTTTCCACCACCTTCTCAACTATAGGTTGGGAAAGAGAGTAGCAATTTGCTGCTGCTTCTAGAAGCTTCTTTGGGAGAGGAAAAGACACCCACCTAGGGACAATCTTGGAAGCAAAGTAGAATTCTCCTGGTTTGGGAGGGAATCCCGGGTGGAGGGGACAGCTTGGATAAAGCCCAGAAGCAGGAGAGCTTAAAATGTCCCAGGACTCTGAAGGAACAGCTCCACGGAATATGAGCTTTCGTCTCTGTTTTTGGGTTATTTTGTTTTGTCATCTCATTGAAATTTAAGCTAGAGCTGAATTTTGCCATCAATATTAGAGTCGGGAGAGCCAGAGGTCAGACTGAGTTCCTCCACTGCAAATTCGTACTAAGCCTCAGTTTCCTCTTCTATAAAACGGGCTTGTTGCAGAGTTGATCAAATGATGAAATGAGAAATGGACATAACTTTCCAATGAACGAACACTTTTATTTACTTTCTAATTTTTTTTTTCTTTTTTGAAAGAGAGAGAATGTAAGCAGGGGAAGGGCAGAGAGAGGGGGGACAGGGGATTCGAAGCAGGCCCTGTGCTGACAGCAGTGAGCCCTATGCGGGGCCCGAATTTATGAACCGTGAGATCACGACCTGAGCCGAAGTCAGATGCTTAATCAGATGCCCAGGTGCCCGTCCAATAAGTGCTTTTAATTAAACTGCTCAGATATGTAACTTGCCTACCTTCTTGCTGACTTTTCTTTGTTTCTCAGCGCCCTGAGCCTACCGTAAGGAGCAAACTAAATCTTCCCCCCAAAATACACCCTCCGAGGTGGTGGTTCAGCTGTCCGTGCCCTGGGGAGAGTGTCCCCAGAACCACAAGTGACACCAGTGGGGCCAGGGAGGGTGGGTGCTCCAGTGGGAATTGGGGAAGATGGTGGAGGGGATATCCAGGCACCTTGTCTTTGGGGGCTAGAGCAGGAATTTCCCTCGAGAAGGGCCTCTTTCCCCTTTGCCTTCTGACCTGCGCACTGAGCCCATCTGCCTGGTGGTTTCACATGCCCCAAGCAGGGCCCATCCCAGACAAGGGCAGTGCCCCGGGGCCCTAAGTCACTCTCCCAGGAGTGGCCGTTGTTTCAACTGTGTCCCGTGAATTTGGGCAGTAGCCAGATTTGGGGGGGGGGGGGGGAGGCGCAGGGGGAGACAATGAGAACATTCCCAGAGGCCCCTGGGCCGTATGCCATCATGTCTGCCACTGTCTGTGGTGCCTTCCTGGTGTGAGCCCTGCCCCCCTTCCCCATGCAGCAGGTGCTCGGCAGTTGTGAGGGCCCTCAGGGGCCACAGAGCCCTGCAAGGTGGCCTCACCGCTCTCTTCCTCCTGAGCCAGCTCAGAGTGATTCAGCTAAATGGCCACGGTGGCACAGCTGGTAAGTGACAGAGTTAAAGACCTGCCCTGTGGTATCAGTATCCATCTGACTACAAAGGCCTTATGGCCCCCACTGCCTCTCTTCCCCTAGAGAGGCAGGATGTGGAGTGTGAACGCACTTCCCGGAAGGGGCGGCCGGGGAGGCTGAGGGTGACTCAGAGCCGGCCCTTGGCCATGTCCTCTCAGGAAACACTAGGTTGATTGTGGTCCATTGTTGCTCTCCCTGCACATGAATAAGTGTCAGTAACTGCAGAACAGAACGGAGGCAGTTCCTGGGGAGGGGCGCACACAGAGGAGGGGCGCTCTCGGGAACACGAGGTGCCCCTTTCTGGAGCCAGGAGGCCTGAGCCCCATCCTGTCCGGGGCAGAGAAGGGACAGCCAGGAGGCCCTCTGCTTGGCACTTGGGGATGCCCCGCGAGTGCACTCTGAACACCCGCAGACACCAGGAGACGGTGCAAGAGTGGGGAACTGGGGCGCAGGCGACCCTGAAGCCTGAGGGCCGCGGGAGAAGTTGGGAATAGCTTCTGTGGGCAGGGGAGAGGAGACTTGGGGAGCTGGGGAGGCTGTGGGCAGAGCTGAGGAACAGGTGCATTGGAGACCATCGATCCGTGGGGCAAGGGAGTGCCTGGGGGACGGACCAAGCGACCGCATTGGGGGCCCCAGCTTTGCAGATGTTCTGCCGGCCTGCTCCCACAAGGCAGGGCACACGTGCGTGGCCACGGGCCGGGGGTGCGAAACGAGGTGGCCTGGGCCCCAGCACAGGTGCTGCCGTGAGCCGGTGGGAGCGGGGGTGCCTCGAGCGAGTCAGTGTACCCTCTGCGGGCACAGAGATCAGACATCAGGGCAGCACGCCTGGCCGGACCTCAATAGCTGATGGCTCGGAGTAAAGCCCGAGGGAGGGAGGGCATGGCACCACGGGTGGCCAGAGGCGACTTCTGAGAACGTTTACCGAAACCGTGTAACATCCTTCTCAAGTGTGATGAAATTCGAATTCCTCCAAGGCTGCTCAGCCCTGCCCCTGCCTCCTCGAACTTCATCTCCTCATCATATTCCAGGCACATAGTTTTCTCTATATAAAAGTGGCATGGGGCGCCTGGGTGGCGCAGTCGGTTAAGCGTCCGACTTCAGCCAGGTCACGATCTCGCGGTCCGTGAGTTCGAGCCCCACGTCAGGCTCTGGGCTGGCCTGATGGCTCGGAGCCTGGAGCCTGTTTCCGATTCTGTGTCTCCCTCTCTCTCTGCCCCTCCCCCGTTCATGCTCTGTCTCTCTCTGTCCCAAAAATAAATAAAAACTTTGAAAAAAAAATTAAAAAAAAAAATAAATAAATAAAAGTGGCAGACACTTTCTGCCCCAGGGCCTTGGCACCAGCGAAATCCTCTTCTAGAAGCCTCTTCCTCGCCACTCACCCCTTTTCCTCTCCCCACCAACTCCCACCCATTGTTCACGTGTGAGCTGAAATGCCCCTTCCCCAGAGACACCTTCGCTGAACCCCTGAACTAACTTAGCTGGGTCGCTCTGTTACTCCTGCCCCCAGCATCCAACGACGCTTCCTTTGTATCACTGACCATCACAGGAAAACTCTTTGTGCAATTATTCGTTTGGCGTCTCCCCCCACCCCCACCCCGCTAGACCACAAGTGCTGGCAGGCCAGCAACCACATCTATTTCTTTTACCAGTGTGTCCTCAGGCACCCTTTATCGATAGAAAAAGGGGAAGGAAGGAAGGAGGGAAGGAAGGAAGAAAAGCAGGCCAAATGGAATGGCGGCTGATCGGAAGGAAGCGGGGAGGGAGAGAGGGGGGGAGGAGAGAGGGCTCCCTGGCCTGCGGCAGCAGAATGGGGCGAGCCACAGGCCCCCAGTGAAGGATCCTGTGTGCTGGCTTCCCTCCCTGGCACGGTCAGCCGTGGCTGGGCGCATGGGTGGCATGGCCCGTGCTCCCGGTAGAAGGATGAGCAGAGCAGAGAAAGGTAGGTCCACCTCCCCCAGAGCCCCATGCAGAGCCCCAGGCTGGGGGCAGCCCCTCCAAGGAGCTCAGTCTGCAGGGCAGGGTCCTTCACTCGTCACAGCCTCACCCGGCTCTTCTGGAGAGCGAGATAAAGCACCAGCCTTCCACCGGCGCCCAGCGCCGGGAGTCGGACCGGGGTGGCCGTGCTCAGGCATCTGGCCTCTTGCCTGGCCCAGCACGGGTGTTCAGCGACGGGGCGGCTCTCCCAGATCCCGTCTCTTCACTCTCCTCTGGGCTCCTTCTCGGCCTTTCCCAGAGTCGCTACTTCCGGCAGACCCATGTCTGCACTCGGGGAGAGCCCAGGAGGGGGAAGAGAAGGGGAGGAAAGAACGTGGGTAGCCGCAGGGAACCTCAAAGAGCACAGACGCTGGAGTCCTACCTGTGCTCAGATCATGACTCAGCCACCATCTGGCTGTGTGACTGTGGCAAGTGACTTAGCCACTCCGTGTCTCAGTTTTTCCATCCATAAAATGAGGATGACAAAAAGGCTTATCTCATGGGCTTGTAATGAGGATTGAATGACCTGATACTTACAAAGGTCTTAAAATAGTCCCTGGCACATAACCGTGCTTATAAAATAATTCGCATAATAATAGCTATCGTTTATCGAATTTACCTCCGGCCTGGCTCTGGATAAACATTTTCTTTTTCTTTTTTTTTTTTTAAGTTTATTTATTTATGTTGAGAGAGAGGGAGAGCATGAGCGAGAGAGGAACAGAGGGAGAGGGAGAGAGAGAATCCCAAGCAGGCTCCACACTGTCAGCAAAGAGCCTGACGTGGGGCTCGATCTCAGGAACTGTGAGCCGAAATCAAGAGTCACACGCTTAACCTACTGAGCCACCCAAGCGCTCCTGGATAAGCACTTTCATGCATCATTTCTGTCTCCCAAGAAATCCAGGACGTGGGAACCCATCCATAGGGGTTAAGTGACTTGTTCAAGGTCACACTGCTGGTCGGCGGCAGAGCTTGGGTCCCAGATGCAAAGGGAGTCGTTTAAATCTTTTTTTTTTTTTTTATCTCAGGCTACAGCCAAGGATACCCTAACAAAGGGCTGCTCACTATCTCTCACAGAGGTGATAAGTCCCCACCTTGCGTGAGCCAAAAGAAATGCCAAGAACAAAGTCACTTAGGTGTTCAAGGTGGAGGTTACTCATACGTGCTGTGTCAGGCTTTTGTATTTACAAAGAAAACCTACTTCTTTAACTCGGGGAGTGCTGTCTTCCTTCCTCTTTGCTTACCCTGCTGACCTCGATCTCAGCAGCTGGCTCCCTTGGAGTTACTGCTCTGCGGGCCCAGGCAGCCCTTGGCCCCATTCCTTGTTCCCTTACGGGGTAAGGGTTGGGGGAGAAGGGCTTCGGCTCGGGGCATGGAGTCCTGGGCCTCCTTCCTTTGCTGGCCCTCTCACTTCCCTTCTCTTAACCTATTTCCCCCATTTCTGAAAGAAAGGGGTTTAAGTTCGAACCAAAGGAGCGGTTTCCCACCCAAACTACATATTAGAATCACTTGGGGGGAGATTTTTTAAAATACCTATGCCGGCCCCCACCCGAGGTTCAGATTAAGTGGGCTATCAATACCATTAGAGCTCCTTTCCAGGTGATTCTAAGGGCCGATGGATAAGACCTGTGGTCTCAGGAGCAGAGTGATATGTTCTGTCATCCGTGGCAAAACGAGAAAAATGACCAGAGTGCGTTAAGTTTTCCTTGGAGGTAAGTGTGTTCAGTTTGAAGATACCCTTTATCTGAGATCATATCCCTTCTATTCTGTGGAGCAGCTAAAGTTCTTTCTCTTGGGATGTGATGACAACAGACGGTGAGACCTTTCCTTTTTTTTAACATCCGTTTTAACCAAATAAAAAATGGGCAACATTGCCCTCCAAAAGTATGAGGGGAATATTTCCTGGCCAGTGAAATTCAAACATTCAGAAACACCAGCCTAGGTCTGTGCCACCCACTATGGTAGCCACGAGACATAAGTGGCTATAGAACACGTGAAATGTGGCTGGTCCAAGTCAGGTAGCACTACCAATATGAAATAGACACTGGATGATGAAGATTTAATATGATAAAAGAACGTAAAATAGCTCGTGAATATTTTTTACATTGATCAGGTGTTCAATGTTAATATCTTGGATACATGGGGTTAAATAAACTATATTACTAACTTTAATCTCTCCTGTTTCTTTGCACTGTTTTAGAAATGTATCCCCTCGGGGCACCTGGGTGGCTCAGTCGGTTGAACATCCGCCTTCAGTTCAGGTCAGGATCTTACGGTTCGTGAGTTCGAGCCTCACGTCGGGCTCTGCACTGACAGGGCAGACCTTGCTTGGGATTCTCTGTCTCCCTCTCTCTCTGCCCCTCCCCAGCTCTCGCTCTCTCTCTCTCAGAAATAAACAAGCATATAAAAATATATAAAAAAATAAAAAGCAAGAGGCCGGAAGCTGCAAGAGCTCTGGGACCGAGGCTCGGAACTCACCCAATGTCACTTCTGCCGCGTTCGATGTCCAAAGCCAGTGTGAGAGCCCGCCTAGATTCCAGGGCCGGGTAAACAGACTCTGCTTCTCCTCTTTAGTAACAAGTCCTGCAAAGGATTGTGGTCAGTCTGCAATCCACTGACTCCAGCTCGGTGGTCCCAAACAAGGAGAGGCTATGCCTTGCTCCCTGGATGCTGCTCTTCCTCAGGGCCTCACTGGGCCTTTCGTGGATTGTCAGCACTTTGACTCCCATGACCCCTTCCTCCATAAGACTGACAGATCGATAGACAAATAGATATTCTATTTTATGAGGGCATCGGTGTAATGATAAACATAATCGGGGCTGGATTCGTGATTACATATTCGTTATTATTATATTCTTTTTTCCTTCTGGTTTCAAAAGAGATGAAAATTGAGCCATTTTCGGGGGCCCCTGTGAATATCCTGGGCACTAGGTGTTGTGTCTTGTGGGCCACGTGGCCAAGTGGGTCCCGTTTTTGGTGGCTGATCGAGCACAGGGCACCCCAGCCCCAAGTGGTTCAGAGTCCCAGCAATTGCCCGGCAAACTGGGAGCTATGCAGGGCGACAGAGGGTGCGGCAGGCGTCCTCTGAACGGGTTACAGAGTTCCCCGGTTACCTGTGTTCCGGATCCCCTATAAGGACATCTGTACTTTGCCCTTCCTTCAGCAATGGTCCATCGCTCCCTTTCTAGGGAAACTCCTGGAAGCCAGGTGAAACCAGGAAGTGCATTCAGGGCTTCAGATGGTGATAATAACACCAGGACCCTCCCCTCCGGTGGATCACTTTACCGGCTGGCTGGCTGTCAGGGGCTTTCCCACGCCTCCCTGCGCTGGAGCCTCTTATCCACACTCCTGCGGTTCCACCCACCTTTTCACAGATGCAGAGACTGAGGCTTGGAGATGTGAAACCACTTGCCCGGTTAGTGGTACGTTCACCGGGGGCCCAGGTTCCCTGGGCTAGCTCCTGGACACCAGGTGAATCCTGCAGGATCTGACCCTGGCAGCGTCCTGCACACCTGGAGGAGGGCAGGCCTCGGAGGACAGGCCCGGCCCGGCTGGTGAGAGGAGGCACCCTGACAGCCACTTCGGCCACATGTATTGGGGGCAGGGGGAGGGCTGGGTGGGCCTTTTCGATTCCTGGGGGAATATGCAGCCCTTCAAAATCAGGGCCTGCTTTTGGTTTCTTCCCATATGTGGACATGGGTCTGGTTTTTATTTGGCTTGGTTTGGGTTTTGGTTTTTTAAATTGTTTTAATTAAAAAACTTTTTTTTTTTATTGTTTATTTTTGAGAGAGAGAGATACAGAGTGTGAGCGGGGGAGGGGCAGAGAGAGACACACACACACACACACACACACACACACACACACACAGAATCGGAAAGAGCTTCAGGCTCTGAGCTATCAGCTCAGAGGGACGAGGGGCTGGAACTCGGAAACTGTGAGATCATGACCTGAGCCAAAGTCATCACTTAACTGACTGAGCCACCCAGGAGCCCCATGTTTTGGTTTTTTTAGAGAGAGAGAAAGAGGGCTTGAACAGGGGTGAGGAGTGGAGGGAGGGAGAGGGAGAGAGAGACAGAGAGAGAGAGAGAGAGAGAGAGAGAGAGAGAATCCCAAGCAAACTCCACACTCAGAGCAGAGCCTGACGCGGGGATCCATCCCATGACCCTGGGATCATGAAGTGAGCTGAAATCAAGAGTGGGACCCTCAACCTACAGAGCCCCCTGGGCACCCTGCTCTGTTGTTTTTAACAAGCTTATGTTATGACCACTGTCTATTCGGAGAGCCCATCAGAAAGAACACGGTCCAAAGCCAAGCAGCCCTGTATCTTCTGCCTCTTTCTCTCACAGGAGCTGATTTAGCCTCTTGGACCCAGTTTCCTGAAGCTGAAATGAGCCAAGGGTCACCCAGCTCCTAGGGACCCTTTGTGAGGATTAGCTGGGGAAAGACGCAGTGAGTTTTTAGCCCGCTGCTCAAGGGCACGCTCCAGGCTCCGAGGCGCGCATGGTGGGGACCCCTCTTGTCGATGTTTATTTGCCCAAGAAGCGCATAGAGCATCATGAGGGCCAAGCCGATCACACCGCCGAGCATCTCAAAAATCCCTTCCCCTGCCCATCTTCGCATGGTCCCTGTGGATGAAACATGGGGTCCACTACTCCAGACCTAGGTGGCACAGATATTCTAAGCACCATGGACGTTTTTCTGGGAGAACATGAGCAATTGGGATTCTTGCCCCTCAGAGCACCTGTCTGGGAATGTGTGGACAAGCCCTGGGCCCCAGAGCTGGACCTGCATAAGCTGCGACGCAGGGGCGCTGGGGCGGGCCAGGGGGAAGCCTGAATATTAGTCACGTTTCCTACATATTTACCCAAAGCCATTTCCACCCGCTGCTAAGGATGTGAGAAGGCCCCCCCCCACCCCCCGTCCCCACCCCGCCCTGGAAACCACTCTCCTCCAGCTGGCCCCAGTGTACCTCAGCGTGGTGACAACCTGTTTCCTGCCACAGTCTTGGGGCCTTATGAAAAGTCAGCTCAATTCAAACAGTTAGTGGGTGCAGCCAACATACCAGACTCTGGGGTGCGGAGACTGACCGGTCACAGTCAGGACCCTGAAGTCATCTGCAGACGAGCTCAGCAGAGTGAGAGAGGAGCAGGACCACCTAATAAAGCTCAGCTGAGATCAGTGTAGCTGGGGTGAGATCAGGGAAGGCTTCCTGGTGGAGGTGATAGCCGAGCCGCCACTGGGAAGGGCATCTCAGGCAAAGGGCTCAGCCTGAGCAGGGGCTCTGAGGGCACCACGGGCTCTGGAATGCTGGGTAGTTTGGTGAGGGGGAAGGGAAGAGGAGGGAATGGGGAGGGGGGGCAGGGGAACACTGGAGGGGACCGAGCGTCAGAGAGGCCCTGGCTGCCTCCCGGGAACGGAATGGAAGGGGCAGGGCTCCAGGAGACAGGGAGGTCCCGTAGGAGCTGTTGTAAGAGGCCGGCAGCAGGGAGGGGGAGGGTCCCATCAAGGCACTGGCAGTCGCAGAGTGGTAAGTGGGGAGGAGGGGACCCGCTTGAGACGTTCATAAGATCCAGAGAAAAGGGTGGGGTGGGTGAGTGTAGAGGAGCAGGGGGCTCAGGGGAGGACGATCCCCAGCTTGCTGGGTTGGGAGACTGGCCCCCCTAACCTCCTGGTGGCACCTGTGAAGGCTGTGAAGGCAGCTCCTGGGAGGCTGAGGTCAGGAGAGCCTGGGTGAAGGCAGGGTGCTGGGGCTGTGCAGAGCCCCACCCCCCGGGTACGGGGTCCACAGTGACCGCTCCCTGCAGCCTGCGAGTCAGAGACCCTGGGGACCAAAAGGAGAAGGGACAGTCTGGGGAGGGGGCGGGTGGTGCCCAGAGGGGGCACATACGTCCACCGGAGCTAACACGTGATCTGAGGTGGTGCCTGAATGGATCATTTCCACTTTAATATGTATGCGTTTGTTTTCACGAGCATTAGAAAAATACAGAGAGAACGTCGTGCCTTTTTAAAAGATGTCTTGGGGCACCTGGCTGGCTCAGTCGGTTAAGCGTCCCACACTCGGTTTTGGCTTAGGTCATGATCTCATGGTTTGAGGGTTGAAGCCCCGTGTCGGGCTCTGTGAGGCCAGTGCGGAGCCTGCTCAGGATTCTCTCTCTTTCCCTCTCTCTGCCCCTCCCCCGCTTTTTTGTTGTTGTTGTTATGTATTATTTATTTATTTATTTATTTATTTTTAAATTTACATCCAAGTTAGCATATGGTGCAATAATGATTTCAAGGGTAGAACCCAGTGGTTCACCCCTACCTATAACACCCAGTGCTCATCCCAACAAGTGTCCTCCTTAATGTCCCTCACCCATTTAGACCATTCCCCCCACCCAAAACCCCTCCAGCACCCCTCGGTTTGTTCTCTATATTTAAGAGTCTCCTATGTCTTGACCCCCCACCCCGTTTTTATATTATTTTTGCTTCCCTTCCCTTATGTTCATCTGTTTCGTATCTTAAAGTCCTCATGTGAGTGAAGTCATATGAGGTTTGTCTTTCTCTGACTAATTTCGCTTAGCATAATACCCTCCAGTTCCATCCATGTAGTTGCGAATGGCAAGATTTCATTCTTTTTGACGGCCGAGTAATACGTCACTGTATATACATACCACATCTTCTTTTTTTCCTTTAATTTTTTTTTAACATTTGTTCATTTCTGAAAGACAGAGAGAGACAGAGTACAAGCAGGGGTGGGCGGAGAGAGAGGGGGACACAGAATCCGAAGCAGGCTCCAGGCTCTGAGCTGTCAGCACAGAGCCTGACGCGGGGCTCGAACTCACAAACTGCCAAGATCATGACCTGAGCCGAAGGCAGATGCTCAACCGACTGAGCCCCCAGGCGCCCCTACAGACCACATCTTCTTTATCCATTCATCCATCGATGGCCATTGGGTGCCCCTCCCTGGCTTATGCTCCCCCTCTCTCTATCTCTCTCGAAGTAAATAAACAAACATTTTAAAATATTAAAAAGTAAAAAATAAAAAAAATTAAAAGATGTCTCTTGGAATTCTTCAAGTAAAGTGAAAGGGTGGATTAACGTCGTCAAATGCTGCTGAGGATTTGGGGCAGGTACCTGCTGATCCCGAGGTCGGCAAGCAACAGGCGGCAAGCACTCAGCAAAGAGCTGGTGAAGGAAGAAACAGAGGAACCCGGACAAAGGGAGGGCTTGGTCTGTGTGGGACGCAGGGTGTTCTCAGCGGCGGCAGCGCCTCCGTGGCTCGCTCGGTGGCCCTGTGGACAAGTTCTGGCTCGGGTCAGCTGCTGAAAAGGGAGCCAGCTTGGCCTCTTGGGCCTGGAAAGGGCAACTAGGGGCCCAGACCGAGTGTGTGGATGACCACAGTGAGTGATGAACTCACTACATCCAAAGTGCCCTCGTGCCCTGGCAGCCGTCCTTGGTCATGCTTACCTGGGAGTTCCTCAAAAAATTAAAAATAGAGCTACCCTAGTACCCAGCAATTGCACCAGTAGGAATTTATCCAAAAGATACAAAACTGCTGATTCAAAGGGGCACATGCACCCCCACGTTTATAGCAGCGCTATTGACAATAGCTAAATTATGGAAAGAGCCCAAATGGCCATCAACTGATGAATGGATAAAGATGATGTGGTTTATATATACAACGGAATACTACAAGCAATGAAAAAGAATGAAATCTTGCCATTGGCAATGATGTGGATGGAACTGGAGGGTACTATGCAAAGCGAAAGAAGCCCGTCAGAGAGAGACAGACGGCATGGGATGTCACTCAGAGGTGGAATTTGAGAAACTTAACAGATGAACCTAGGGGAAGGGAAGGAAAAGTAAGATAAAAACAGAGAGGGAGGCAAACCAGAAGAGACTCTTAAAAAACAGAGAACAAACTGAGGGTTGATGGAGGGGAGGCGGGTGGGGAGGTGAGTTAAATGGGTGATGGCCATTAGAGGGCACTTTTCGGGATGAGCACTGGGTGTCATATGTAAGAGATGAATCGCTGGGTTCTACTCCTGAAGCCAAGGCTACACTGTATGTGAACTAACTTGAGAATACTACTACCACTAATAAAGAGTCAAGGGGGAGAAGTGGACGGCAGCCATGGCCGCCTTCCCCCTCTCTGGTTGGCATCACCACAGGGCGATGGCATGGTTTAGGGGTCGCACTAGAAGCCACTCCTCTGCTTCCTGAGGAGCAGACCACTGCCCGGAGCCCCGGGGGTCGCTGGGGGGAGCTCCGGCCACTGAGACCACAGAGCATCCCTCACAAACCGAGCCCTCCCTTCGTCTGTGTGCTGTGAAGTCCCCGACAACCCACAGTGAGATGATCACAGCCCGTGTCAAGCAGTCCCTTTCTGTGCCAAAGACCTTATGAGCCTCATCTAATTTATCCCCCAAACATCCCCGGGAGGTAGGTATTTGGGCTGTGTCCATTTTATAGATGAAAACACTGCGGTTCCAGAAAGTTAATTAATATTCCTCGAGCTCACGTGTCTGGTGAGTGGTGGAGCCAGGGTTTAAACCCAGATCTGTTTAAACCCAGAACCTAGGCGCTTGGACCCTTCTGGGGCATTGCCACCACTGGTTATTTTCGGAACGGGCTTGTGGAGGTATAATTCACATACCATAGAGTTCACCCTTTAGAGTGCGTAACTCAATGGTTCGTAAGGCTGCACAAGTTTAGAACGTTTTCATCATCCCCCCAAGAAACCCCCGTGCCCTTTAGATACCACCCCTCACCCACCCCCTCCAGGCCCTCCCAGCCCCAGGCAACCACTAACCTGCTTTCTGTCTCTATAGACTTGCCTCTTCTGGACATGTCATAGAAATGGAAACATAATACGTGATTTTTCGTGGCTGATTTCTTTTACTCAGCATCACGTTTTCCGGGTTCATCCGCATTGTAGCACATGTCAGTACTTCATTCCGTTCCACTGCTGAGCAATATTCTGGTGTCTGGATACGCTATATCTTGTTTATCTGTTCATCCACCGATGGGCGCTTGGGTCGTTTCCGCCTCTTGCCGATGATGAATAACGATGCTATGACGATTCATGTACTGGTTCTTTTGTGGACACATTTCTCTGGGGCGTATACCTAGGAGCAGAATTTCTGGGCCAAGTCGTGACTCTGTGTTTACACGACTACTGTTCTGAGGGTGACAAAATCAGTGTCCGTTTTCAGATGAGGAAATAGAGACTCCAAAAAACCCAGGGACCTGCCCAAGTTGTACAGAGCGTTAGTGGCCAAGGCAGGCTTTGCTTATTTCAAGCATACTCCGCTGTGCATTGTAGGAGCTCAGTTCCCACAACTTTAAGATATGAGGGGTGGGGAAGATGCTGTCAGGGTCAAGCCAATGAGTTAAGCAGGGTCTCTGCTTCTGTGCGATTTACCATTACGAGGCCACTTACACCGTGAACCTTACGCAGCACGTGCTATGTGCCAAGCTCTTTACAAAAGTAAAGAATGTGCCATCCCGGCCCCCAAGGAGCTCCAGCTCTATTGAAGAAGACCCTGGGCGTATCGGCGAACAATGCTGATGAGTGACAGGTGCCGGGGCCGACGGAGGTGCTCATGACGCGTGGCAGGACTGGGGAAGACCTCCCAGAAGTTCTGGCGGGTAGACTGGGAAATGAACAAGGAGCATAAGCAAGGTGAGAGGATGGTCTGTTTAAAGGTCTTACAGTGTTGGTGGCTCTGGTGGAAGGCACCAGCAGAGGCCGGGACAAGCAGATGAGCAGCCGGTCAGGGCCTCCAACACCACACCTGGGAGTTTGGACTCGCGCTTTTAAAGTGTGTGAAGCAGGAATGATATAGGGTAATTTGGTGGTTAGAAACATCCCTCTGGAGCAGTAAAAAGAATGAGAGATGAAAATGGAGCAGGTTAGAAGTCTACTGCACCAGTCCCAGCAATAGAAGGGAGAGTCTGAATAGGATAGTAGCTGTTGGGATGGAGAGGAAAGGACAGACGACAGAGGCATCTAGCAAGGAGGGAAGTGTCTATGCGGTTAATTGGCACTGGTGGAGGCAACTTCTGGAATGTAGGGGCTGAATGGTGGCCCCCCCCAAAATATTTGTCCACTGGGAACATGTGAATGTGACCTTATTTGGAAAAGGGGTCTCTACAGATGTTATTAAGCATTTTGAGATGAGATCATCTTGGATCATCTCAGTAGGCCCTTGATGTTTGGCCTGGCTTCCAGGACAGTGAGAAAGTAAATTTCTGTTGTTTTAAGCCACCAAGTTTATGGTAATTTATTACAGCAGCCCCAGGAGACTGACAACACACAGCGGGGTGCAGGTTCTTGGGTGCGGGAGACCCAGCATCACATTTCCACACCTCTGGGCTCTGTGGAAGGAGGTTCCCCGCTCCCGGGCTGCGGACCCAGACAGGGCAAGGCCGCAGAGAGAGAAGCTCCCCATAAGGCCCTGCCTCGTGCTAAGAAAACAGCCTCCAGTGTGTTGCCACATGAGGATTAATGACATAATTATGAGCTCTGACCTCCCCTGCGTGATTCGGTCGGGCTGAAGGCTGAGGCCTCGGGAAGAGCGAGTGGAATCTTCGCCTGGTCAGGGAGGAAAGGCAGCGTCAGACGGCTCCCAGAAGAGGCCAGTCTCCGTGGGAACCTGCAAGAAACCCAACCGGGCTCACAGGTGACATACCCCAAACATGAGCCAGTCAGGTGAACTGGAGGCCACTGGCCAGCCATCCAGCCTGACTCATTCCCCTCTGTGCAGCGAGCCTTGCCAGGCACTTCTGTAGGCTCTGTCTCAGGGGGGTCCAACGATGAGGGGGGGAAAGGTCAGGTCAAGTCATCCCATCATGAGAGACTGGGGAGCCCAGTGTGGCAGCAAGCTCAGGGGCTTCGGAGTCTAATGAGCCGGGTTCAAATTCCACCACCACCTCTTTACAGCCCCGTGTCTCTGGATACCTCAAGTTGTTTCACTCAGCCTCAGTGTTTTCATCTCTAAAATGGGGATGACTAGACCCACACTGCAGGAGTGTTTAGAAAATTAAATGAGCGGTCATATGTCAAGTGCCTAGAGTATAGGAGATTTTTTTAAATGTTTTTATTTATTTTTGAGACAGAGAGAGACAGAGCATGAGCAGGGGAGGGGCAGAGAGAGAGGGAGACACAGAATCCGAAGCAGGCTCCAGGCTCTGAGCCGTCTGCACAGAGCCCGACGTGGGGCTCGAACCCACGGACCGTGAGATCATGACCTGAGCCGAAGTCGGTCGCTTAAACGACGGAGCCACCCAGGCGCCCCATGGGAGATGTTTCTGATCAATTGGCAAACGTGTTGAACACCTACTGTGTGCCACTTGCTAAGAGCAATGGTGAACAAGCGTGTGGCCACCCTCGTGGAGGAGCAACCAAACAACAAGGCAGGCACAGCCCAGAGTGGGGAGGCTTGTGTGGGAGGGTCAGGGGTCAAGGGGAATTCCAGAGGAAGTTCAGTTGAAGTCGGAATCATATTTCTGTTGGCCCAGAAGGATTCAGGGATCAGCCTGAGGTTGTGGGGCGAGTCGTGGCCAGGTTAGCCCACAGACCCACGCTTCAGACGGCCACCGGCTGTCACCTCTGCTCTCGGGCCCCAGCAGGCTCTGAGGGTCCCGTTGTGCAGGACTGGGCCAGCTCTCGGTCAGACAGCCTACCTGGAACCTGCCAGGCTCTGCCCTGGGGACTGGACACTCAGCCCATGGCACAGGGGCTTCCGGCCTTGGTCCTCTATGTGATAGAGGCACCACCGTTTGCTTATCCATTCACATGCTGGTGGAGAGTTGGGTTGTTTCCCGTTTGTGGTTGTTACAGACAACGTCGTGAAGAGTATTCGTGAACCAGTCCTTCTGTGGGCGTATGTTTTCACTTCTCTTGGGCAGATTCCTAGGACAAGAATGGGTGGATCACGGCAGTTATAATTTAGGTTTGTAGGAAACCGCTAAACTGGTTTCCAAAGTGGTTGTACCGTGTATATCCTCACAGTGTATGCATGTCCCACTTACTTTCTCCACTTCCCTGACAACACTTGGTATCATCAGTCTTCAACTTTAGCCACTGTCTTAGTCTGCTCGGGCCGCCATAAGAAACGCCGCGCACTGGGTTGTGTTAAACAACAGCAACTTATTTTCTTACGCTTCTGGAGGCTGGGAGTCTGAGATCGGGGTGTCAGCCTGGTCCAGTTCTGGTAAGGACGCTCTGGTTTGCAGATTGATGCCTTCTGTGTCCTCACCTGGTTGGGGGTGGGGGAGGGGAAATGGAAAGAGAGAGAGAGAGAGAGAGAGTGAGCGATAACATCTGTTTATCTTTTGTTGACAAAGTGTCCCTTCAGATCTTCTGCCCATTTTGTAAATGTGTTGTGTGCTTTCTTGTTATTGAGTTTTGAGAGCTCTTTATATATTCTGGTTGCCAGTCCTTTATCAGATAATACGATTTGCAAATATTTTCTCCAAGTCTGTAGCTTAGCTCATCTGTCTCTTAAGAGTAGCTTTAAAAAAGCAGAAGTTTATGGGGCGCCTGGGTGGCTCAGTCGGTTGAGCGTCCGACTTCGGCTCAGGTCACGATCTCGCGGTCCGTGAGTTCGAGCCCCGCGTCAGGCTCTGGGCTGATGGCTCGGAGCCTGGAGCCTGCTTCCGATTCTGTGTCTCCATCTCTCCCCGTTCATGCTCTGTCTCTCTCTGTCTCAAAAATAAATAAAATGTTAAAAAAAATTTTTTTTTTAAAATAAAAAAAAAAAAGCAGAAGTTTTACAATTTTGATGCAACTCAACATACCCATTTATGTGACAGGTTACACTTTTGAAGTCACATCTGAGAGTCTTTGCCTAACCCAAGGTCACCAAGTTTTCCTTTATACTTTTTATTCTAGAGATTTCATAGATTTAGGTTTTACATTTACACTTATAATCTATTTTGACTTAAATTTTGTATCTGGGGGCGTCTGGGCAGCTCAGTCAGTTAAGCATCTGACTTCAGCTCAGGTCATGATCTCACGGTTTGTGAGTTTGAGCCGGCGTCCTGTGAGCTCGAGCCCTGCTTCAGGTGAGCCCCTCTTCTCTCCCTCTCTCTCTGCCCCTTGTGGGATTCTCTCTCTCTCTCTCTCTCACTCCCTCTGCCCCTCACTCACTTGCACCCCTCCACTCTTTCAAAAAAAATTTTGTATTCCGGTACATGGTATGGCCCAAATTCACTCTTTAGCATATGGATATGCAAATGTCCCAGCATTATTTGTTGACTAGGCTATCTTTTCTCCACAGACCTGCCTCTGCACCCATGTAAAACAGAATCAGTTATCCATACACGTGCAGGTCTGTTTCCAGACTCTCCATTTGTCCGTCATTCCACCAATACCACACCGACCTGACCACTGCAGCTTTGCCATAGGACTTGGTTCTTTTCTTTTAAATATTTAATGTTTATTTATTATTATTATTATTTTGAGAGAGAGAGAGAGAGAGAGAGAGAGAGAGAGGCAGAGCATGAGCAGCAGAGGGGCAGAGAGGGAGAGGGAGACACAGAATCCCTGAAACAGGCTCCAGGCTCTGAGCTGTCGGCACAGAGCCTGACGCGGGGCTCGAACTCACGAACCTCGGGATCACGCCCTGAGCCGAAGTCAGGCGCTCAACCGACTGAGCCACCCAGGCGCCCCTAGTTCTTCTCCAAAGAATGGTTCTAGGTCCTTTGCATTTCCATATGAATTTTACTATCGGTTCGTCAATTTCTCAAGTAGAAAAAATGTGGTGAGTTTCTGTCCCTGGTGGTTGCTCAGGAAACCGTCCGGGACTTTGGTGTAGTGTATTCACATCACTCTGGCACATCGTGGTTTCCTGGGCTTTTCCACGTCCTCACATCAACTCTCAGTAGCCCTGTGACAGAGGCCGGGGCAGCTGGTGTCCCCCACTGTACAAGGAAGACTGAGTCTCAAAGACAAACAGCGTTCCCCGTGGTCACCACCATGGTCACACTGCTCGCGAGTGGCAGAAAGGGGTTTTGAATGCTTGATGTCAGGACTCCAAATCCAAGGGCTTTCTGTGCTACCCTGGCCTCTGAGGAGGGGTCCCCAGTGTCTCCTTAATAGTCTAAAAGTTTAATAAAGTGCACAAAAAGAGGCACTCATTGTTTTGGTTACTTTAAAAAAAAAAAAGCAATTTCGGATGTTGGTGCCATGCAAATGTATTTCCGTTGCCCTAATGTGAACGCTTTCCTCTCTTCTGCTTAAATGTGGGCGTCCGTCTTAATAGGAAAACCATATGTCTTTGTTCCCTTTTAACTTTCTTTCTTGGCAAGAATACCGCTCCACGGAGGAAAAGGGAGAGGAAATGGGGATACATCACAGAAGGAGGGATTCCGGTTTGAAGTAAGAAAGAACTTCCAGATGGCGAAGGTTGCCAAGCCCTGGATGAAAATGCCACAAAGAAAGACTGCTTCCAGCCTGGAAATCCCGAGGCCCACCTCTCCCCAAGGAATCGTGATGGAAACTCTGTCCTGGGTCTTCCCTCTGAACGCGTTCTCCCTGGGACACTCACGCGGGCTCCGAGGCGAGCCCGCACTGCCAGTGAGACCCATGATGGAGTGGAGGTACAGTGTAGGTAGCAGTTCTGAAATACGGGTTTTCTTTGGTGTCGGGTCCCCTGAAAATAGTTTCCGAGATGGAGATTTGCATGCAGGCGTGTTGGGTGCGCTCTCGCAGGCAACATCTGGGTGGGGGTGGGGTGGGGTGCGGAAGAAGCAGACTGAGCAGAGGAAACAGACTGGGACATTGACGTGAAAGGCAACTAGGACAGAGGCCTCAGCCTGTCTGAGCCCTGGAGCTGGCGTGGCCCTGGAGAGTTTGCGAGCAGCTCGCCGCCAGCCTGTTACCCTATTTGCATCTTCTACGCCTTCCTCTGGCCCTGCCGTGTCTCTCCCCTTGGCCCTCGTCACCCCCACACCCCTGCATTTGCTCCTCTGCCTTCATTGTCCACGTCCCCTCACCTTTTGTCTGTTTTGTTCACTGCCGTAACCCTAGAGCCTAGCTGGGCACATAGCACCTGTTCAACACACATCTTAAGATGAAGCTACCGGGGCGCCCGGGTGGCTCCGTTGGTTGCGCCTCCGACTTCCGCTCAGGTCACGGTCTCGCGGTTCCTGAGTTCGAGCCCCGCGTCGGGCTCTGTGCCGACAGCCTGCTTTGAATTCTGTGGCTCCCTCTCTCTCAGGCTCTGTCTGTCTGTCTGTCTCTCTCTCAAAAACAAACAAGCGTTAAAAAGTGTTGAAACTCAGAGGACAGAAGTGCAAATCCAAGGCGATGGCGTTGCCTACCTTGTTGGCGCGAGGCCTCCATCTCACACACGTGGGTCCCCAAGTTTGCGGGTAAGTCTGTCGGGTGGACCCCCTGGAAATGGGCGCCATTTCCCACAGCCTGCGTGGGGTGCCTCCCAGGACAGCTTCGGAAGTGGGTTGGCTCTTGCCTCCCCCACTGGGGTTCACACGCGGCCTGGTGGGGCTGGGAGTCCAGGAGACCCAGGAGAGGCTGCTTGCGAGGGGCCTCGCAGAGGAAGCATTCTTTGTCACTAGGAGCCTGCTCTCATGGCCACTGCCGCATCCAACTTTCTCATTCGTGCTGTGAGCAAACGACCTGGACGGACAGCGGTGCCCCGACCGAGCCCTGGTCTCACTTCACCCTCCTGGCCACCGCTGCAAGGTGCCAGGGGCCCCGTCCCTTCGTTTCAGGGATGGGGGCCCAGGGCTGGGAGGGGTCAGGGACTCGCCCACCAATCCCATGGCCAGTCTTGGGGCTCCTGGACGGGGCTCTAGTCCAGAACGGCAGGCTTCAGCCCTGTCTGTCCCCGGGCAGTTTGGGAGGGAGCGGCGTCCAGAGAGGGTGGGAAGCTGGTGGTCTTGAGCTCCAAGTGCATCTCCTGCCACACTCCTTGGTCTGGGCGGGGAGAGGTCAGATTTGCCCCCTGCACAGGTGCAGCTCCCCCACTGCTTCCTCCGTCAGCCAAAGCCCACATTTGGGGTGGCTCTTAGTTGGCTCCCCTGGGCGAGAAAAGGATGGTACAAATGACTCGTCTTTCACTTCCCAGACCCCACCCAGTGCACTTTTAAGATGTGGAAATTTTATTAAATCCCTGAGCACGGCTTCTCTCTACATTTTCTGTGGTTTAACTCTCCCTGGGTCTTTTTGCTTATGGTTTTGGCTTTCTCCACCCCCCCCCCCCCCACTTTAAACCTGAGAGTTTCTTTCTCCATTGTCGCTTAAATGAAACAAGTGCTAACATTTCTGGTATTTGCTACAGGCCTTGCATACTCGGGCACTAAGTGCACACTGACCTAGCAACCAGTGTGTCCCTGGGTGCACGAATCCCCAGATCTCCAGTATGAATCTGGGTTCTCTTCTCCCTCACCACCCCTCCCCTTCACTCCTTCCTCTTCGGTCTGGCCTCAGGACCTTTGCTCATGCTGGTCCCCTGGGAGAATGCCTTTGCTCCCTTCCATTTATCCAAATCGGTCCTCTTCCTCGCCACAGGCAAGTTTCCCAGTCCGTAAAATCCTTCGGACCACTGTAGCTCCTCTCCTTCCTCCTGAAGGACTGTATCTGCCTCACGGATCCGGCAGTGCAATTCAATGCTGTGCAATTATCTTTGAAAAAGACTAAAATAACTGCAAAGATATGAATATGTATTCTAGGGAAATGAACTGCCCCACCCTCAAACCTGGTTCCTCCCGCCCCTGCCCCCTCCCAAGGTAGCCCATTATGAGTTTGCTTGATACTTTGTACTATTTCATTCTCCTTCATGCACACGTATGCAAAGAAAATGCATTCGCCTTGAAAGCAGGAACAGGGGCTGAGGCGTCCAGCCAGGCTTCTGCTATTCCTGTTCTATTTCTTCGACATGTGAGGTCCCCCTGGATCCGGACGGCCCAGGAGGCAAGCGGAGCAGAGGGCAATCCCTCCTTTTCACAGGTGAAATCACAGAGGCGCAGAGAAGTTGATGGAGTCACCTCAGGTCACAGAGTTAGTAAGAAAGAGAGTGAAATTGGAACTCACGTCTTCTGACATGCCCAGCTGTTCTCGGAAACCAACCCAAGGACGCTTGACTTCCCTAAACCTCACTCCCCGAGTGCTCGGCTCTGCAGAGCTGAGGTTAGCTGAAAACATGTCGCAATCCCTCGTCACTCTCCGCGCAGCCAAACCCGGGTTCTCATCTGTGACTTGATATGTGCCCTTGGGTGGGAGCTCCTTTCACGCCTGTGGTCCAGGATCCACATGGGTGAGTCATGAGCCGTCATCAGCCAGCTGTCGCCTCACCTTCAGCTCCGTGAGGTGTGAAGCTTGTTTTCTTTTGCTGGCGTAAAGTAGTCACCTCAGACACAAGGGGGGGTGTAGGACACGGCCTCGAGGGCAAACACAGACCCACAGCAACAACAGATTTGTAGAATGCAAGCGCTCCCCGGGGCCAAGAGCTGGCTTCCCCCTAGGAAGCTCCCATGCATGACAAGGAAGTCACCTGCCTCAAGGAAACAGATGGGACATGCTGGGGAGCTCACGGCTACTGACCCAGGGGAGATGAGGGGTGCCTGGCCGAACTCTGTGGGCGTGAGCCAGGACGGGCAGCCCCGGAGGCTCAGAAATATTCCCCGGCTCACACTTCTCAAGTGAAACTCGGATAGGTGGTCAGCACGAACCAACCCCTCCCAGGCCTGCTCTTTCTGCCCATGCGTGCTGAAATCCCAACCGCAGCGGGCGGGCCTCGATGATTAATAGTCCAAGCTTCATGCTGGAGCCAACACGTTCTCAAGGGACTTCTTTATTTCAATGCTGGCAGCATGTGGAGGGAGGTCCTTAGGGGAACCTGGTGGGTGTGGAATGGCTTTGGGGGCTGGCCTGGACCCCTAGTAGGGCTCCACGCAGGAGTTGCCCAAAGGGCCACCCAGGATGATTGTAGGGGCCTCAAGAACATCTATTTCTTTCATTTCGGTAATTACGTATTCACTTTAATATGTTTAAAATATACTTAGCACATCCAGCCTGTAATTTCATGTAATTATGTATTTTCACATATATTATTATTTAGGAGAAGGCTAAATTTTTTTTTTTTTTTTTTTTTAAGAGTGACTTGATTAGAGTAGAAAACTAAGCAAGTAATAACACAGGCTACAAGTCGATACGGCAAAACCTCTGATGGGGGAGTTGGAACAACTGGAGTTTTGAGAAACACTACTTTCTTGGGGAATCCAATGTCCACGCCAAAAATATCAACGGAGCCTAGATCCAGCTGAGGGGGATGGTTGGAGATCTCTTTCAGGAACCACATTGGTCTATTTCCATGCTTTCAATGTATATGAACTTTTGGAAGGGGAAAGGTACGTGAGAGGTTTTTTGTTCCGGTTTGTTTTAATCAAGACTTTGACGTATCCGAGGTCCTGGGGATTGGAGATGAAGAGATGCTGTCAAGGGGGTAAATTAAAAACAACCCATGAGGGTCACCTGGATGGTTCAGTTGGTTAAGTGTCCAACTTCGGCTCAGGTCATGATCTGTTTGTGGATTCGAGCCCCACATTGGGCTCCGTGCTGACAGCTCAGAGCCTGGAGCCCGCTTCGGATTCTGTACCACCCTCTCTCTCTCTGCCCCTCCCTCTCTGTATCTCAATAAATGAATAAATGTTTTTTGTTTTTTTTTTAAAGAAAATCCATGAAGTGAAATCTGAAAAGGTAGGGAGAGAGTGATGAATGGAATTGAGATGAATTGCATCACAAGGCTTTCTACTCATCAGACTATTGTTTATTTATTTATTTATTAAAAAAAATGTTTTTAATGTTTTTATTTATTTTTGAGACAGAGACAGAGTGTGAGCAGGGGAGGGGCAGAGAGAGGGGGAGATGCAGAATCTGAAGCAGGCTCCAGGCTCTGAGCTGTCAGCACAGAGCCTGACGCGGGGCTCGAACTCACGGAATGTGAGATCATGACCTGAGCTGAAGTCGGACGCTCAACCGACTGAGCTACCCAGGCGCCCCCAGACTATTGTTTCAAAAGAAAAGAAAGACTGGGGCGCCTGGGTGGCTCAGCTGTTAAGTGTCTAAATTTGGCTCAGGTCACGATCTTGAGGTTTGTGGGTTTGAGTTCCACATCAGGCTCTGTGCTGACAGCTCAGAGCCTGGAGCCTGCTTCGGATTCTGCGTCTCTGTGTCTCCCTCTCTCTGCTCCTCCCCTGCTCATGCTATGTTTCTCTCTCTCAAAAATAAAATAAACATTAAGAAAGAAAAAGATGTAAAACTTTCTGTATTTACCTACAGTCTTTTTGGAGCTTTTGACACAAAAGTGTGGTGTTTAGATAGCTGTAACTCGTGTGTGTGTGTGTGTGTGTGTGTGTGTGTGTGTGTGTTCTGTTTGGCTTTATCAACTCAACATTAATAACTTTGCGTGTCAGGTGCATACGGTCTCCACATGGAGTGTGATTCAGAATCCACCAAAACACTTGTTAAAATGCAGATTGCAGGGCCTGCCTCCCAGGATTCTGACTCAGTGGTCTAGAGTGGGGCCTGGGCATCTGCATTTTAGCAAGCTCTTCAGAGTGTCTGATAAAGGGGCTCCTGGATCTTACTTTGACAAACCTTGGTGCATAGGAAATACACATGATTCAGCTGTGGACCCCACCCTCAAGAGAACACGGCCAAGGGAGGGAGATGACGTACCCATAATAAATCATGAGGTAGAAAGTACCTCATGTGGTAGGAGAACAGAAATAAAGTACAAGGGAGCTCTCACCACCATCACCCAGCCCATGGGTGCCAAAGCATCCTGTTCCGGAAGGTTCCATGCTTGTGCCGTATTGTATTTCAACCAACCTTAGTCTTTTCTTTCCATTCTTTTTTATTTTATTTATTTATATATTTTGAGAGAGAGAGAGAGAGAGAGAGAGAGAGAGCACACAAGCAGGGGAGGGGCAGAGAGAAGGAGAGCCAGAGTCCCAAGCAGGCTCTGTGCCATCAGCACACAGCCCAACGTGGGGCTCCAACTCATGAACCATGAGATCATGACCTGAGCCGAGATCGAGAGTCGGGTGCTTAACCAACAGACCTTGAATATTTACTCATAGCATTACTCCTCCATCTGGCAGAGAATCATTTCCATGATCTAGGCTCTTATCTTTCATTTTGGTGAAGGGTGTTGGGAAAAAGAATAATATTTTGCGGCATGTGAAAATTAGAGTCAAGTTGCAGTGTCTGTAAACACAGTTTTATGGGAACACAGCCACCGTCATTCATTCACGTCCTGTCGGTGCTATACCTCCATGCTGCCACGGCACAGTTAAGTAGCTCCAACAAGGAACAGATGTCCTGCAAAGCTAAGAATATTTAATGGCTGGCCCTTCCCATAAAAACTTGCCTACCCTTGCTTTTGAAACTTGCTTTGAAGAAGCATCATTACATAGGAGGAGAACATCCTGTAGTCCAGGGCTAACTTTGCCCCACTCTGGCCAGTGGGAGAAGGAACATTCTCAGGCCTGTGTGAGTTCAGATGTGTGTTCTCTCCGATCTTCTGGGAGGTTCTTTCCCCACCCCAGGTAGCTTCTTCACTGGCACAAGCTGATGATGGCTTAGCTGAGGACTCCAGGGGGACCCTCTGAACATCTCCAGAGCTCCCTCTCTGGGCAGCTGTCTCCTTTCCAGTCCTCTGCTCTGCAAATTCTAGCTGCTTGCCCTCCCTGAACCTTCAGCTCTGTCTCCTCAATAAAGACTGACCACCAGGGCTCCTGCTGGATCCCCCTCTCTCTGAGGGGGCCCAGGGACTCTCTAGGCAGTAAGCAAGGGCAGTGTCCAATGTCCTGTTGTCCAACATCTGAAAAATCATAGATGTTGTCCAGATTTTTAGCTGTAAAAGATGAGAGGGCAAATCCCATGCCTGTTTGTCCATCACTGCCAGAACGGAACTTAGTAGTTCAAGAGGTGAGTGTAAATTTACCTTTATAGCAACAGCAATGCAACAGGAAAATAGTTATCATTTTTATTGGTGATAAAGTCACAGGGACTGTTAATTATACTGCAGTTTATAATTGCAGGAAATGCTAAGTTCCGATTAGAGATTAGTAAAAGTAAAGATGTAATTTTTCCCCCCCCGTACTGATTCATAAACCTTCTGAATTTTATCCACAGTCCCCTGGGGGCCCATGGCTTCCCGAATGAGAGTCTTGTGCTAAGATGTAACAGTACTTTTTCTTCTGAGTATTGAAGATCCTTTCATTGGCCCTCTCGTAGCACTTAGTGTCAATTGTCTTGGAGCGTATTCCTCACAAAGTCCCCTGTTTGGTACAAAACAGAAGCCTCAGTTTTTTTTTCTCTGTGGCAACAACATTCCAAATCCTTTCTGCATAACACCCATGTTTCATCATCCTTAGCCTGGTTTTTGCTGTTCTCTAATCAGAGACTAATCAGAGTCTCTGTGTTCTTTGTGAACTGTGGTGACTAAAAGTAGCCTAGAAACTCAGCTGGGGGCTCCCATGCAGAGCCTAATGGCCGGTGAGTGACAACCTTTCTCATACATTCCAGCAGCATACGGACTCCGTTTTAATGGCCTGCACTTCTGGTTTGTATTCCGTTTACAACGAAGGATGGCCATCCTTGGGTTGCTTCCTTTCAAAATTGTATCTTGCTTTTTCTTTTTGTTTTAAAACCAGTTCTGTATTTGCTCACTAAAAAAATTCCCACTCAGGGTGCCTGGGTTAAGTGGTTGACTCCGTTGTTTAAGTGTCTGACTTTGGCTCAGGTCACGATCTCGCTGTTCATAGGTTGGAGCCCCGCGCTGGGCTCTGTGCTGACAGCTGGGAGTCTGAAATCTGCTTCCGATTCTGTGTCTCCCAGTCTTTCTCTGCTCCTCCCCTGCTCATGCTCTCTCTCTCAAAAATAAATAAACATTAAAAAATTAAAAAAAAAATCCCCACTCAATGTTCCTTTCTGTGACCAGAAATGTTTATGGCATCGTTACATTGGGTCATTCTGCCATCCGCTGAATGATTACGAGGTCATCTTTAGGGACTGAATTTTTTCCTTCCCAACAGCAGGATGAACAGAGAACAGAAATGGCCAGAACTTTTACTCCATTATACTTAAAAAAAAAAAAAAAAAAAAAAGAGTAGTCTCTACCTGAACCCTCTGAAATTCAAAAGCTCTCAGTAAGTAACCTTTCTTTTCATGGCAGTTATTTGCATAGATTCAGTAAGACTCTGTTCTCCTTGTAACAGGACACCGTTGGAAACACTGGTTATTTTACCAAGGCTTTGACTGGAATGTCGTATTTGAGACCGACATTCAGAGACTCAGATAAGACCAAACAGTTGTAAGGAATTCTAAGGTTGACTTTATGAAGCATGAAGCCAATAAGGCCCCCTGGAAATGTTGGCCGGATACGTCACTTACGGAGTTCCCAGCATCCTCTCCAGGTGAGCACAGAATGTCCCTTCCCGGCAGGTGCAGGAACCTCAGGATATCTTGGGGACCTCGTGAAGAGGAATTCGCCCAAATTGACAGGTGTTGCAGGCAAGTCTGTTGGCAAGTACTTGGCCTGGCTTCTGGGCCTGGAGAGGCTACTAAAAGTTCAATCTAGATTCCTTGTAAAAAGTTCCAGCAAAACAAATTTTCAAAGATCTACGTGACCAATCGCTGTTCTGGCTGAGCTTATGTAAACAATTGGGCCAAGTGTGTTAAAACTGGACTTGATCTACAAACAAATTAGTCTTGATTGGGCTATCTCTGGAAATGAAGGCTATTCGAGAGAAAAATTCTGTTTCATCAACGCACCTTTATGGATGTTAAATGCTACTTCTGGTGGTCTTTAAAGGTTTGTTGCTTGCCCAAACTACACGACTCGAGGTAAGCTTCAGAGAAATCGTCACAAAAACTCATGTAGAGAAAATGGTTGTGCCTGTTGTCCTCTGGGTCATTCAAGAGGACACAGACATTTGAGTTCCAAATCTGAAAAACCCATCTGATTCCCACTGCCTGTTCCCACTCCCATCTGAAGAGGCGTCAAGGCAGACATCTAAATATCTTCTCCCTGGCAGCACTGGGTTTGTAACCTGCTCTAACCATTAACCTACAGTTTTCTTGTTTCTATAAAAGTACCTCTTGTTAATTACCTGACGGCTTACTAAGCAAAACAGAGTCTATACAATGGTTAACACCACCCACTATACAATCGAGGCCTTAAAAGACTCTCAAAATAACATTATATTATTAAACACTAACATAACTCGAATGCACGAAATAATTTTACAAACTAAAATGGCATCAGGTGTTTTCACTGCTGCACAAGGTAGAACTTGTGCTCTCATAAAAACAAAATGCTGTGTATACGTTCCAGGTTACCGCAAAAATCTTTCTGAGTCTCTAGTTGAGAAGTACTCGTATTGGTGCTTTAAATGATCCCCCTCTCCCTTTAATAATTGGTTAAACTCCTGGACTAAAGGAAGGTTTTTGTCAACTGTCAAAGGACAGATTTGGGCTTCTTCTTTTGGTTAATTTAACATGTTTTGCTGTTTTCTCCCTGGTCTCTCCACTCCTTCACTGCCGCAACTTCAAGCCAACAGATGATCCTTTCTGCTCGAGAAAACTCCCATATGTTATCAGCTCTAGATACAGCTGCCTGAGGCTTTCCTAACTCCTATTAAATTCTCAACTGACCAACCTTGACCCATAAGTAGGGACGTCTCTACGCCCCTATCTAGCCGGAAGAAGCTACGGGAGATGAGACCTTCCTCTTTCAACAACCTTAAAGATTTAAGGATCAAAATCGCTCAGGGGGGAAAATGATGAGGGAAACAAAGGCAAGAAAAATGTAGCTTAAATTAAATTTCCTTACAGCCTGCAGCCCACTGACAGATGTCAGACGCCTGCAGGGGGTAACATTCCCCAAGACCTTTATGTGTGTGCCTTAATGCGTACACTTCCTTTAAAAACTAAAAGCAACCTTATCTTGTCAACAGTTAAATCTTCAGGTCCTGTGAGACCCTGCTTTCAGCATACAGAAATCCCTTAAAAACTAACTTTATCTCTAACCGCCCCTCCCCGCCAAACCTAAAAGGATATAATCAGTCGCTCCTCAGGACTCCAGTGCAGCTCTCTGCCCAAGGGTCCTATCACCGTGCTTTAATAAAATCACCTTTTTGCATAAAATAAAGCCGTTGATTAGAACTATTGGTTACTATTAGTGATCAATGCATATAAGATACCTACACAATAGGGACATAAAGAAATAGAAATAGGTAAAATTAAGCTCCTTAGGGCTATCGGTCAGTAGTCTTAGCTTCTCGTTAACCCTTAACAGTTCCTTAGTAATTGCTACTTTTTTTTTTTTTAAAGTTTATTTTGAGGGAGAGGCTCTAGTAGCACAGAGCCTAACTCGGGGCTCGAACTCACGAACCATGAGATCACAACCTGAGCAGAAGTCGGCGCTTAACTGACGAGCCTCCCAGGCGCCCCTAGTAACTACTAGTTTTAATCCTGTGTTTCTTCAGCCTTGATTTCCCGGTTGAATTCAGGGCACCAATAGCTTCTTATAGCTGCTGGCTAGTTCCAAATGATCATGAAGAAAGCGCTCTCCTCCCTGACCTGTAAAGCAATCTCCACTCAGCTGGTTTGGAACATTTATATGCCATAAAATTCACTGTTGGAAGAGTTGAATTCAGTGACTTTTAGAAAATCTCGAGGTGTGCAATCCAGTTTCAGAACACGTCCTTCACCTCAAAGCCATCCCTTGTGCAAGTTACTCTCCATTTCCATCCCCAGCCCCAGGCCACCACGAATCTACTTTCCGTCCCTATGGATTTGTCTTTCCTGGACATTGCTTTTCTTCTTTTTTCTAAAATGCTTATTTATTTTTGAGGGAGAGTGCGCCCGCGCCTGTGCAATCAGGGGTTGGGAGTGGAGAAGACAGAGAGAGAGGGGGACAGAGGATCCAAAGGGGGCTCCGAAATGACAGCAGAGAGCCCGATGCGGGGTTCGAACTCACGAACGGCGAGATCATGACCTGAGCTGAAGTCAGACGCTCAACTGACTGAGCCACCCAGGCACCCCTTTTCTGGTCACTTCATTTAATGAAATTAATTCATACACTACATGATCTTTGTGCCTGGCTTCTTCCACGTAATGTAATGCTCAGTCCCACAGGATAGTATGAGCTCGTAAGTTCTCCACTCCGGCTATCTCCAGGTAGTATCCGACCGTGGCCATTCCTGCTTTTGTTTATACACTCACCAGCTGGACAGTTGGATTGTTTCCACTTTTTTCGCGATTATAAATCATATTACTTATGAACGTTCACACACGAGTCTTTGTGCAAACATTTTTTACTTCTCTTGGGTAGATAACTAAGGGTAGATTTGCTGGGTTGTGCAATAAGTTTATGTTTAACACCTTTTTTAAAAGGTGTGTGTTTATTTTTGAGAGACAGAGAGAGAGAGAGAGAGAGAGAGAGGAAGAGAGAGAGAGTGGGGGAGGAGCAGAGAGAGAGGGAGACAGAGAATCCCGAGCAGGCTCCACACTGTTCAGCACAGAGCCCGATGTGGGGCTCGAACCCACGAACCGTGAGATGATGACCTGAGAGGATGATCAAGAGCCAGATGCTGAACTGACTGAGCCCCATGTTTAACACCTTTTCAAAAAGCCAGACTTTTCAAAGTGGCTGCACCGATTCCCATCTCCCCAAGTGAGGTAGGAGGGCTCCTCCGTCTGCTGTTGTAACTGCTTTCCTTTCAGAAGTGAGTCCCTTCTTCGGAGTCGGACACAAGCCGGCAGGCAGATCTCCCAAACGCAACAAGTTTCCGACAACACCCTCACGATTCACTCCCCATCCTCCCAAACGCGTTTCACAGACTCCTTAACTTGGTCTGAGTCTTGGTACCCGGTTTCCTAGTGTTTGGTTACTCGACAATTTTCCTCTGTTTCCTTTGTCTGTGCCACCATCGTCTATACACGGTGCTCACATGACCTCTTATGGGATTTATTTTTCAAATATCCGTCTTCCTCAACTAGACATTAAGCCCCCTCCGGAGGGGAGATTTTTGTATCCAGAGGCTAACACAAAACATGGCACAGAGCGGGCCTTCAAGAGTATTTGTTGAATGAGCAGTTGAAGAGGCGACGTGCACGTTTGGTTCAAATATATACTAATTTCCGTATCAGCCTGTTTTCCTTCAAAAGGGCTTATACTCCCTTAGGACCTGTTCACTGAACACATGACACAGAATCTTAAGAGTTTATGGAAACCTTGGGGAGAAGCCCAAATCTTTCAGTTCACCCGCAAACTCTAAGGCCTGGAGGGACAGTGACTCACCCAAGGTCGCCTGTATGTGCCAGGCGGGAGTACTGGGGTGAGCCGCTCCCAGAGGAAACCTGCCGTCAAGAGAGGAGAACCAGAGTGCTGGGGAGCCCAGGGGATACTGAGGCAACAGGGGGGAGCTGGTCTGTGGCCGAATCCTGAGTGCCGGGCCTGAACTCCACTCTGTAGGAAAGGAATGAACGTTTTTGAGTAGGATGTGAGATCGTCCCCTCGGTGTTCTAGCAGATTAATATGGCGAGGGGGCAGACGGGAGGTCAGAGAACGGTCTGAGCGTGAAACACAGAGGGAGCGCCCAGACTTGGGGGGTCTGCCCGGGGATGACGGAGTCTGTGAGCCTGGGAAACGGTGGTCTCAGAACTGGGAATAAGGAAGGTGGGGCAGATGCGCAGGTCTGATCACGTATGTGTTCTCCGCAGCCCCGGGGGGCAAACGGCCTCGCGTGTCAGAGGGCTGCTTCTGCACTCACCGTTCCAGTCCAATGTGGGCTCTTCCACGCACAAGCGAGTGACCTTGGGCAAATGACCTCATGACTCTGAGCCTTGGTCTCCCCATCTGTGAAACAGGGGTGATAACAACCTCCTGGGATTGTGGGGAGGATTAACTTAGGTGATACATTTGAGGTACTTAGACCTGAGCCTGCGGTGTAGCCAGAGATGAGTCCACGGTGGCCTCGGGGCTTCCTCCTCCTGTCCTCGCGTGAACTTTCAGGAGGCGACTGGTGGGCAGGAAGCCACACTCACTGGGAGCTGCCTTAAGCCGGACACCCCGTGTTTGAAGTTCTACATAAGGTAAAGGATAAACTGTCTTATCTTTTGGAGTGTGTGGAAATGTTTTAAACTTCACTGGAAGTTACTTTCGAGGAACTAGAATTTATTGTTATTTTTATTTATTTATTTATTTAAAACAAAAATTTTTTAATGTTTTTATTTATTTTTGAGACCGAGGGAGACAGAGCATGAGCAGGGGAGGGACAGAGAGAGAGGGAGACACGGACTCCGAAGCAGGCTCCAGGCTCTGAGCTGTCAGCGCAGACCCCGACATGGGGCTCGAACTCACAGACTGTGAGATCATGACCCGAGCTGAAGTCGGACGCTCAACCGACCGAGCCACCCAGGCGCCCCTCGAGGAACTAGCATTTAAAAAAAGTCTTTTTTGAAATGTTTATTTATTTTTGAGAGAGAGAAAGAGAGAGAGCGTGTGCGAGTGGGGGAGGGGCAGAGAGAGAGGGAGACGAGACACAGAATCTGAGGCAGGCTCCAGGCTCTGAGTTTCCAGCACAGAGCCCGACACGGGGCTCGAACTCATGCACTGCAAGATTATGTATGACCTGAGCCAAAGCCGGGCGCTTAATCGACTGAGCCACCCAGGTGCCCCAAGGAACTAGCATTTTTAAAAAGATGCCATGTGCATACAGTGGTCTAAGTCTGAAATGTCACATACGGGAAAAAATTGATTTAGCTACAATGTCTTGTAGGGTTTTCAAATGTCACCTGCGGGGCCTTGGGTGATCTCACACAGGACTCTGGGGCCGCCCTGGCAGAAGGGGATAGAAACTCCTCTCGACTAGAGCTGCTCCCCTTTTAACGAGCAATACGAGTTCATTGAAGAAAAGGTTTCACTTTTTTTGGAAAACGCTTGTAACAAATATGTTAGGACAACCAAATGGCAAATCTTCAAAGATGAAAATAAATTCTATATAAAACTTCAAATTGTTTAATTGGCTAGACAAATTCATGAAACATAGCTTCTGAAGACTAAAAAAGAAGGGAAAAAACCTCACAAGATACGAAAGGCTGCACCTCTTCCACAGCGGAATGGTGTTATTTGGCATTTTTCGAACGGATACTGGTGTCCACACCAATATTCTGGAATTCTCTTTAGAAAGAGTCGGGGAAAACACAAATCAAATCTTGGGCAAGTATTTCATGCTTGTCGCTATCTGTTTAGGAAACAAAGTATTTCACAAAAGAACCACATTCCATGAAAAGTCTGTTTGTTCTGGCTTAAAACATAATCATTTCCTCAGGAAGTCTGATTCAGACGAAGCAGCTTGAGAAATTCAAATTGACTTGGTTTGTAGACAACCGAATGTCATCCTCCTTTCTGAATTCCATGAACGTGTTTTCAAAATTAACTCTGCCATTTAGACTAGGCATTTAAACTCAACTATGCGTTATTTTATGGCCTTCGCTGTCTAGTAGACGTTAACTCCGGCTAATGCACCTCTTTGCATACATGCATGGATATGCTTGTTTATTTACAGAAGCTTCATGTTTTAAATGTGGTCTTTGAATAGATTTTTAGATCTAAATAAACCAATAGGGAGGAGGAGAGTACAGGATTAAGAATTCAGACTCTGGGACTAGGGCTACCTGAGGTCTTGTCCCAGCTCAGCCACTTAGGAGCTCTGTGGCCTTCCACGGGCTCCTTCACCTCTCTGTGCCTCGTTGGACTTATCTGTAAAGTGGGAACAGTAAGTGTACCTCTCTCATCAGGCAGTGAAGACTACAGGAGTGAACATAGATATGTCAACTTGGAACAGCACCTGGAACACAGTAAGTGCCCAAAAAATGTTAGCAATTGTTAACGTTTCTCGGTTTCCTTGTGTATCTGGTTGATAAAAGGTTGCTATGGAAATTATTAATAGATTAGCACTCTTCACACAATTCGAATATATCCCAAGACATTCAATTTAAAGACCTGGCCGGTCCTCCTCAGTCCACAGACTTTCAGGGCCAAAGGGACACCAGAGAACATTTCGCTTCACATCTCCACTTCATGGTTGAAAACCCCAAGGCCCAGGGGCATGAGAGCCACCAAGCGAGGCAGAGACGGTCAGGATGTGGTTGCTTCTGACGACACTTTAGGCTCTCAGAGGGCTGTGGCGAAGTTTCCATTAAGGGCATCAACTACCATTGCCCTGATAAGCCTGTTACCGGAGCGTTCTGGGCTGGTCAGAATGACAAATAAAAGCATTTACATATTTGGAACTGTCCGTAGACAAAGTAAATTTGCTTTATAACCTCAGGCTGTTATTTATGATGCTGATAGAAAATGCTTGCACCTGGGATGTTTCTACACGTTTCCACGTCAATATCCTTTGAAAGACGTTGTTCAGTTAAAACTATAATAAAAAAACAGTTGGAAATATTAGGAATAGAAAGGCCTGGCCCCACCATGCCTGCACCATTGGAAGTTTACACACCGGGGGGTGCACGGACAGGGCACGCCGCAGGTAACCAAAGGTTTATTTCAAATTATAGGACACTCAAAAATAAACAATATAATATGCTTGAAGTTTTGTTGTGACATAGAAAAATGCTTCCGATTACACTTAAAACCTTCGAGTTTTACCCCAACAAAGTATACTTTGCAGCCAGTCGAAGGGCTCGGACAAGCACCGCTCTCTCCAGATGGCTGGGGTAGGAGGTAGGCTGCAGACATCCCTGTAGGGAGGTGTGTTTGTCCTACTCGGAGTGACGAGTTTTCTTCTTGTTGTGGCTCTCGATGGCCCTTCTAAGTGCTTCATCCTGGATGAGGTCTGACATTCTCACATCTGTGTGGCTACAGCCAATTTTGGGGCAACTGGAAAGGATAAGAAGATCACTTAACTTGAGGCCTTCAGCATGAGCTTCTCTCACATACGAGTATTTCAGTGAAGACATTTTACCCCAAAGGAGCATGTCTGAGAAATTAGGACTGACGCAAACTCACTCATTTATTCCCCGAGTGCCTACTGGAGCCAAGCCAGGTGCTGGGGGCATAGGCCATGGCCAAGCAGGGCCCACCTTCCAGTGGGGACACAGATAACCGATAAGTCACCAAAGAGTGCTGGCTATACGTTTATTCACGTTAAGTGCTCTGAAGGAAAGGAAGCAAGGTCAAGGGGAGAGTGCGGGGTGAGGCTTCTCTAGCTGGGTCAGGGCAAGCCTCACTGAGCAGGTCTTATCGAGAACAAGTGCTGTGTGTGGCCCAGGCAGAGGCAGGAGCCTAGGAGGCAGCAGCTTGGTGGCCTGGAGTGAAAAAGCAAGGTCAATATGGCTGAAACACCCAGGGCTAGAGGGAGGGCATTTGGAGAGGAGGTCGGAGGGTCAGGGGGCCTTTGGATTTTATTTTTTATGTATTTTTAAAAAACGTTTACTTTTGAGACACGGGGGCGGGGAAGAGAGAGAGAGAGAGAGAGAGAGAGAGAGAGAGACAGAGAGCACACGAGTACAAGTGGGGGAGGGGCAGAGAGAAGGAGACACAGACCTGGAAGCAGGTTCCAGGCTCCGAGCTGTCAGCACAGAGCCTGACGCGGGGCTCGAACCCACAAACTGTGAGATCGTGACCTGGGCCGAAGTCAGACCAGGCGCCCCTAGATTTTATGTTAAATATGAAGAGAATTTGAGAGTTTGAGATCGGGGAGGGATGCCACTTGGTTTAAGTTTAGAAAGCATGGCTCTGGCTGCTTAATGCAGAAGACAAGCAGAGTGGAAGCAGGAAAACAGGAGGGCCCTGGGCAGTCCGGGCGAGAGGGCGGTGTGGCCGAGGCTGGTGGCAGTGGCCAGCTTCAGGGCAGAAGTGGACACAGAACCTGTAGGACTCGCTGTTGGGTCAGAGGCAGAGCGTAAGGGAAAAGAAGGGCTGAGCTTCGTCAGAGTCTGCCCCCCTCCCCTGCCCCATGGGTAACTGGTGGTGCCCTTTATCTCTAAAGAGAACAACTGGAAAACCAGGCTGGGGATGGGGATGGATCTAGGAGACCCCGGTTGGCATATATTCCCTCCGAAATGCCCTAGTCCCTCCCGGAGGGAGACTGCGTGGGTTGGTGGAGACTCAGGGGAAAAGCTGTGGCTGAAGAAATCAGCGCGTGAGTCACCCACGGAGGGGGAGGTGCTTGACGCCATGGCTGTGTTTAGATGTGGTCTCCTCTGGGGGCAGTGGGCTGCATGAAGTCACCTGGTTTCTTCTGTCTGGACTTAGGGTGACCCGGTTTTGAATTTGGCCAACATCTACTAGCATTCTGAGCCTCTATTCCCTCAGATCTGAAGTGGGGGGCAGGATTCCTATTTCCCAGGGCTAAAGGCAACTCGGTGCCTAGCATCCCTGATCATCATACTTCTGATACATTTTTCTTTTTTTAAAATTGATTTTAAATTTATTTTTTATTTTAGAGAGCGAGCGAGCAAGCGAGTGGGGTAGAGGGGCAGAGGCGGGGAGAGAGAAAATCCCACCCACCATCCTGGGATCATGACCTGAGCCGAAATCAACAGCTGGACACGCAACCAACTGAGCCACCCAGGCACCTCTCTTCCATACATTTTAAACTTGCTGATCTCTCGGTCTCTTGCATACACCTACTGTATGCATGCCGCACATTCGTGCATGCATTTGACCTTCTGTGTGGTCCGTCCTGTGCTAGGTTCTAAGCACCCAACTGTGAAATACAAATGTAGGTTCCTGCCCACACAGAGCTCCAGCCCAGTGGCCTGAGACAACTCTCCGAAAAGCACAGGTATATTAAGACACGAAATAACAGTTACAAGACAAGAGCAAAAATAACAAATACAAGACGAAAGACATAAACCAGAAGGGGAAGAAAGTTGATTGCGGGAACTCATCTGTCCAGTGGTAGGAAGCCCAGCTTTTCAACGTGAAGGAGAAACATCTTCTGGGCTTGTGCCTTATGGACCAAGGTGTCTTTATATAAGAAGGGACAAAGAAGTGTAATGGACAATATGCTTGCTAACAATATTTATTTTTAAAAATACTGAAATGAGCCCCGCAGGGGCAGGTACGTGCGCTAAAACGTGACTATAAAAAGGCCCTCACAGGACAGAGGACCGGGGTGATCTGCCCAGGGATGCCTCCTTCTGGAGACTTGGGTCTGTGTTAGAGTAAGGACTGGGGGCACTTGAGAAAGGTCTCACACTGGTTTCCCAAAGTGAACTGCTTCGTCAACTGTGACAGCCAACAGCTGAGATTACGAGGATATAGACACTTTCACGACACACTCAGACGACATGTGCCGGGGACACCCTCGCTTCATACTGACCAGCCTGGTGGACACATACTGTCACGGTGGGCCTGGGTTTCTTCCCACTTCCTAGAACCGAATCTCTAGCACCTACAGCCAGATGATGAATAAGCGTGGAGGGGGAAGGGGAGGCTGAGGTGGGGAGGACTTCTGGTGACATCAGGGGCCCTGTGGGGGAGTGCGAGGACTCTGAGAACGTCTGATGGGGTCAACTGCACGCTCACTGCTGAGCCCGCAGGCACATTCTTCTCAAAGGACAAAGGATGGAGCCCAGGGTGACCTAGGTCAAACAGAATTCTGACCTCACTGAGGGGATCGACTCTGGGCACAGAGGCATTAACCAAAAAGCCCTCCCAAGGGGGAACTGATGGCCTCTTGATACAAATACAGGCTCAAGAGTGAAAGAGACGTGGGCTCGAGTCTCCTGGCTGTGACCCTCTGGGCAAGTGGCTTTACTTCCTGTGCCCCAGTTTCTTCTTCCATGAAGATGAGACAGAACGTAGGGTCCCCGTGAGAGGTAAGTAGGATAATGTATGATGAGGGTTATGGAACTGGCTCAGATGCCACACGGTTTCTGCCCTCGTCCATGGCTTCAGCTCCCAAGAAGCCCGTGGAGAGGAGGTAGCCCACTGACGATGCTGGCGGGCCACGGGCGGGCCACGGTGCACGGGGCGCTGTGGCAGGATGAACGAGGGCACTCCACCCAGCATGAATGAGGGCTCAGGGATGATGCAGGAGCTGGGGGAGAACCTTGTTTCTCACCCCATCTCGAATAAACAAACACAAGTTTTTTAGCTACAAAGGGTAAGATGAGGCCATAATGACATGATACTGAATCAGGGCACTCCTTCTCTGGAGAAATAACACTCTACAGAAGCATTAGTTTATTAATCCCCAGGACATCCTGGTGAGCAAGCCAAGTGTGGCAATACCCAATCCCAAGTTCTCGCGTCATTGCTGTGCAGAAGTCAGACCTACCGGCCTCACAGGAGAGGCTGGGTCCTGAACTCAGGTTACTGAGGGCAGAAGACGCCACAGAGCAGTGGGCAAACGTGCAAGTGTCTACTGAACAAACAGAGCACGGGTCTCAGGGGTCCCAGAAGGCGGCAGGGAACCCTGGCCTCAGTCTCAGCTCAAAGGTACAAGATTCTGAGTCTTGTGAGCTCTTGGATCTGGGTCCTGAGAATTCCAGGGTCCAATTCAGCTCTACAAGAGGTCTATGGATATCTCTGGAAGTCTGAGTGGGATGGATTCCCATCATACCTAAACACGCCGAGTAGCTCTGTCCTACATCCTCTGAGTCTCAAATAATGTGTCACCGAGCAGTGAGGTAAGTAATAACACGGACGTTCTCGACCTTTATAACCTGACTGCTGTTTGTTTAGCGTTCTGCAGTTCAAAAGGAGCCTTCTCTTAAGTGGTTTGCTTCTCCACTGCCAAGAAACGTCCTGGTCCAGATCTAGACTGGAATTTCTCCGCTGCTTCTTTAATCCTAAAATTCCATGAGACGTTACTGTCATTTCTACTCTGCAGGTGAAGAAATTGAGGCCCTGGGAGGCGAAATGCCCCGTGGGCCAATGGAGAGAGAGAGAGAGAGGCCCTTCAACGACACAGTCCCAGTCAATTTGGTTTTATTCTACATGCTGTTCAGTGTGACTGTTTGTTAAACACAGTTCCTGCTCTTTCACAAAAAAGGAAAAGAAATGACTGTGGAACACTGGAAATATGTTATTAATATGAGACTCACAAGGCGGCTTTGTCAGTAAGAACACACCCAGCCCACTTATTCAGGAAACGGTTTTAACTGCTGTATTTCGTGAGGGCTACAGTCGCACAATTTTATTCCTCCTCGAGCCGGTGGAGAGGGGTCTTTGCAGAGGCTGAAGCATGGACAGGAAGCTTCAGTCGGCGCCCAGTAAGGAAATGGACTGGAACTGCAGTCTAACAAGACGTAAACTAGAACCATCTAGGAGGGAGAACTGAGATGTCTCAAACTGGATGTGTCACAGGCATTTTTAAACAAAGGGGACCCAGAACTGCTCGTCACGCTCACATGCATCATGGGAAATGACACTACTTCATGCTCACTCAGGAAGCTCTGGAGTAGGTGATGAAGAGGCCCGGGAGTGGTGATCTGCTGCTCCCGCGATAAGCAGCCCCCCCATCTTCTTCCTCTCTATCCTGGCTACGTCTCAGACGGCTTCACTGGGGTCTTCTTCCTCGGACTCTCTTTTCATTAATGAGGGAAGTGCCTTTCTGAAGGTCCATGTGGGGGCCCCGAGGCAGGTGCTGAGGGGGGTGAGGCGGGCAGAGCAGGGCTGGCCTGGCGCTGCCCGGAGCCAGGTCACAGTCCTGTCCTTGCTCTCAGTCAGCTGTCACGTGCCCTGAGCTGCCCCTCTGGGGTTGGGCTCCTCTGTACCAATAACCTCACAACGACATCTCGAGCTCAGAGCTCTCTCCTTGGTCCAAAACGCCACGTGTTCTGCACCCCCTGGACACTTCCAAATGGCTGTGTTACTGGGACTTCAAGGTCAGCATGACCCCCAACTGTGCCTCTCACAATCCTTCCTAAATGTGTTCCGCGCTCCCGCCCTCTCAGTTGGCTAATGACCCCCAGCCCCCTCCACCGCTTCTGGACACCGGGTTTATTCATTTATTTTTTTAAATTTTTTATTTTTTAATGTTTATTTATTTCTGAGACAGAGAGAGACAGAGCATGAGTGAGGGAGGCGCAGAGAGAGAGGGAGACACAGAATCTGAAGCGGGCTCCAGGCTCTGAGCTGTCAGCACAGTGCCCGACGTGGGGCTCGAACTCACAAACCAGGAGATCACGACCTGAGCCGAAGTCGGTCTCTCAACCGACTGAGCCACCCAGGCGCCCCTGGACACCGGGTTTAGAATCGACAGTCACCCTCCGCTCCTTCCTCCCTTCGACTCTCAGTTGCCAAATCCTGCCAGCTGTGCCTCCATGATGGCCCCATTCTCGTTCCCTGATACCTGTGACTCTTGCCTCAGTCAGGCTCCCATCACCGTAACTTAATCCCCTGCAAAGGCATCCTCACTGACATTGTTACCCCACGCCTTTTTAACCCATCCCTTGAACTGTACTGGAGTGACTTCCTAAACTCCAGCTTGACTCACCTCATTCCCTCAAAACCCTGCAATGTTGTCTCGTGCCTCTAGAATAATAGCAACAAGGATAGTGGTGGCGGTGATGGTGCCTTCCGAGTCTTGCCGTGGACCAGGGGCTTTCAAGTACTTCACGCAGATCTTCCTCAAATTTCAAACATACCAGTGAGGCCATTACAACTATTACCACCAATTTATAGACGAGGAAACTAATGAAATCCCAACCTTTGACGCCTCTAAGGGAATCTTTATACCACTCTCCTCAGGGTTATTGTCCACGGCATCCTTCTATTTTCCCTCTAACATACAGTAACTACAACCGCTCCTTCTGATCACCAAGGAGAACAGGCTCTGAACGGGGCAGGCCTCTTGGCTAGAAGGACTCTTCACCACTGTCCGACGTCCTTCTCATTTGAGGCGCTTGGGTGGCTCAGTCGGTTGAGCATCTGACTTTGGCTCAGCTCACGATCTCACACTTCGAGCCCTGGGCTGGGCCTGCTTTGGATCCTCTGTCCCCACCCTCTCTCTGCCCCTCCCCTGCTCACACTCTCTCTCTCAAAAATAAACTAAAACACAAAATTGAAATCCTTCTCATTTTTTCAAGGCCCAGTCAAAACAGTACCTTCTCTGTAACTCTCCCGCATTCCTTCCACTTGGATTTAACTGCTATTGTTATAGAGAGGTATGACAGAAAAAAGAAACTTTTCTAAATGACAAGTGTTACTCAAGTGCTCAAATAGCATGTATACCTCGAAAGAAAAAAAAAAAAAAGCTAAAGGATATTAGAGAGTCAAATAGGTAATTAAGAAGATCCATTTAAATGTGAGCCGGGTCTTGTAGTCACTATCCCCGTCCAGAGGCTCATGAGAAACGCACGTTGCTATCAGTGCCCGCCCTTCCCGCATCTGACCTGGGAAGAAGATCACAAACTTTAAGACAGACGAGCTGTGAAATGGGACTATCTGGGAATATCTGTTCTTGGCAATTATCATTTTAACAAACTAACAGTTTGTTTTTCCGAGAACGAACACAGAAAAAAAGTCAGCAGAAAGGGAAGGCTCAGACCTTCAGAAGCAAAAGGAAATTATATTCACAGGGAATCTGGAAGGTTGACTGGGGAAATACAACGTCTCGACTGGGACTCAAAAATGTACTCGAATGCTCTCAATTTTGCAACCGGTAGGCCATTCTTCTAGAGTAAATAGGGTAAATGACTTGACTTAGTGACCATCAAGATTATGTACAGTCTCAAATACCCTATCTCTGAGTCCACACCCACAGGAGGAGTGGTGGGGAATTCCAATTCTGGGTCTGGACCGGCAAATTTCTGGGTGATGGAGAAGGGAGCTACACTTCAAAGTGACTGTTATCAAAAGTCCACTGAGACCTGGTCACACCTGCAATTCCATTCCTAGGACAAACCTGTGATAAGAGCACAAGAAATGCCAAACTGAATTATAGCTAGTTGGGCCAACTCAGGATTCCATACTGTCACAGGAACACAGCCATGGTCCTCCCAGGTTGAGCGCCAGAGGGGTAGGAATGGGCAGGTGGGGGGTAGAAATATATATATAAAACAGGTGTAAGAGGAAGATTCTCCAAACATCCCAATTAAGAAAAAAATTCTCACGGAAGTGACCCCAAAATTCACTTGAACCTTTTGGGAAGCTATGTAAGTAATTAAAGATGCGAAAGGTTTTCCCTGAGAGTTAAATCTTGCTCAGACCTCTGGATACAAATCTTATCTCAGAACATTTTAAACAAATTACCTGTAGTGCAGGATGCAAAACAAACAAACAAACAAAAAAACCCCCCAAAACTGCCATTCTTTCTTGGGTGAGTATACACGGAATGGGAAAAAGAAATCTTTCAGTATCAGAGTTCTCCTTTGTTTTTTTTTTTTCAGGCTATAGCACAATTTCATAAAAATTCCTATTATTTAATGATGAACATGCCACCCGAGTCCTTTCTCTCCTGTTTCGAAGGTGTGGCTGAAATTTCTTTAGCTTCTTCCTGAACAGACTACTAATTTTTCCGTCATGTATTGTTTTTCCAGAAAGCCAGCTTCCATGTTTATACTCTGAGGGAGGTGAATGGGCTTTAGCGGGGGGGAACATTTAAGTATCTTTTCCTCTAGCGTGAGCATACCACCTCTGACTGACCACCACTGGGAAGGCTCACTTCCCTTCCTGCATCGACTCACCAAGCCTTTTTCTTCCGCCTGTGCTTGGACTCAATCATGCGAACAATGGCTTCCTCTTCATAGGTGTGGCCACACACTTTATTTTTCACCGGTTTCTTCATTTCCACCTGCAATCAAGGAGACATTCAGCTTTTAGGAATGATAATGAGCCACTTCCAGTAACTTCTCCAAGTCACCGAATTATTTGGCACTGTTTTTTCCTCATCTCGGGGCTTCCTATGTTTAAGCTCTCCATCTCATGGCTTTAGATAATTGTTAGGGCAGATGGCCACAGAGGAAAAGGCAGGGAGACCGTGCATGGCTCTGATGTCAGTTGGCCTATGGGTCAAGAATTTCTTCCTTGATCCCTCAGGGCATGGTTGCCTGAAAAGTCTTGGACCTATCCTCTTGGACCTCATCACTCTCCTTTCGTCCCTCCTTACCTTGGATGTAAGATCAAGTTAAAAAGCAAACAGGAGTCTTTTGCCTCTTTGTCTTTCTGGGAAGGAGGAGGAGACGGTACCTGTGTAATGGGGCAGATGAAGTTGGTCTGGCTCTGGGTCACAATCATATCTTCATCAACTCCTTCTGTCCCATCAACCTCTCTGTCGGCTTGAAGACCATCTAGAGGGAAAAAGGGAAGTCGCTGAGCCTCGTTGGTCTAACAGTGTGCCAAGGACAGGAAGGAACGGAAGGAAGGAGGTTAACTGTTTCCCAGTGTCTGCTGGGAACCCTGCTGGGCACTTGGATGCACGTTAACTCTTTTGCTCTTGAAAGAATCCTGCAGGGTAGGTAGGATTCTGCCCATGTTTGATCAGGAAACAGATTGAGAGCAGTGAAATAGCTTTTTCAAAATGACCGAGAATTAATTTCTGAGGGAGTACTGTCCAGTAATCAAGAGTGTGGCTCTGGAGTCAGAAGGACCTGGTTATCTCTTGCACTTCCAGCTGAGGGACCTTGGGCTGGCAAGATCTTTTTTGAAAGCCTTTACTTTATGGCTCTGGTGAAAAGATTAAAAGAGGCGAAGAATGTGGTATGCTTTGCACAGCCCCTGCCACAGGAGACACTCAATAATAAATGGTTACTACTGCTAGGTAGCTCAGGGGTTCTCAAACCTTTTGGTCTTAGAACACTTTCATACTTTTAGAAATTATCGAGGACCCCCCAACATTTCTTTGGGGTTATAGTTATCAATATTTGCCATAGTAGATATTAAGACTGAGGGTTTAAAAAATATGCATTTATTAATTCATTAAAACAAAAAGCAACTCCAGGGGCGGCTGGCTGGCTCAGTTGGGGGGGGGGGAGCATGTGACTCTTGATTTTGGGGTCATAAGTTTGAGCTTCACGTTGGGTGTAGAGATTACTTAAGCAAACACAACTTAAGTAATTACATTTTCCGGAACAACACCAAAAAAGGGTTAGAGATAAAAGGTGGCATGGTTTTTACATTTTTGAAAATATCTTTACTGTTTGGCTTAAGACAAGATAGTTAGCCTTTGATATGTGTGTATGCATCTAGTCTGTCGTGATATCACGTTGTGCAGCCTCTGGAAAAATACACTTACGGAAAGATAGTGAAAAAGACAAGTGACACCTTAGTATTATTATGAAGACAGTTTTGACCTCATGGGTACCCAGAAAGCTCTCAGAGAACCCTAGGGGTCCCTGGCCCACACTTTGAGAACTGCTGAACACATGCCTGGTAGGGCTGCCTTCGGATAGCTTATTTGATTCTGAAATCTATGTTCTGTTCATTTCGTCACGCTTGCCCCTCACTGAGATGTTGGATGGCTTCTGAACAGGATAATGAGACTCAGTCTCTCATGTGAAAGCTTTTCTTTCTGGAGAAGGGAGACGTCATTTTGCACAAACATCAAAGATCAATAGCTCTTTAAACACAAGTGTTGATGGTGCCTTCCTTCCTCCTCCCCTGCCCCCCATACCCCTGCTCCCTTTCCTATCCTTACGCTCTTCTTCCTTCCCTTCCTTCTTCATTCTGGCAAAATAACATCGGCATTGAAAATTGCTTTGTTTTCACGGTGTGAGGGAAACCCTTGTCTCAGGTTAGGATGGTCCTGCACATCGTTCAGTTCCTAGAACTGATGGCCCTAGCCTCCTACCTCTGCCAGATGGAGTGTCTGTCCAGAAAAGTACTACTGGGGGCAGGAAACGGGCCACAGAGTGCTTGTTCAAGGTCACCCAGTGAACTAATGGCTGCCACCCAGGGATTCTGCCTCCAGTTACTGTTTTTTTTTTTTTTTTTGTTTTGTAGGGGTTTCACCTTGTTTTAGGAGACTACTGTTATTTGTACGCCAGCTTGTACTTTCCTAGAGAAATGTCCCTGAAAGCAGCTCTCATTCCTTGAGGAAGGCAAGAGTGGAGATCTCAGAGCTTAGGACTTCCTGGGCAGAGCATTTTCAACCGTACGGAGCCCGGGGCCTTCTAACTTTTCAAGGGCTGTAAAAATGTCTGACACCCTGAAAACTATTTGTTGGCTTCATAACAGGCTAACTACAAAGCTGAATTAATAAATGATAAAGGTCTACAAAATGTAATGTTAGGTTAACTTCGTTAATTGCTGACTTGGCAGTCAAAAATATTTCATTTGGAAGCAATACGCAGGCTGGATTTAGGTTTTAACTTCATAATTCCCAAGTATGCTAAAATAATTTCTGATAAATAGGCAATAATAAGCCATTTGTGACCAACCTATTTCCAAAGCAAAACCATGAAAATCTTTTTTAAAAATTTTGTCAGCAATAAAATTATATTTAATGTGGAGGCTGCCCTGCTTTTGTATGTTTGCTGTGATGTGGGATGGGGCCAATGAAGGGTTTTTGGGTCTCCCAGGACCTGCTGGTATTCACGGAGCAGGAGTTAGACTCCTAGAGGAGTCCTTTCTCAACCCAGTGATTGCTCACAATGGCTCAGGAAAGTTGGAGAAGTAAGAAGAAAAGTCTAGAAGTAGAGCTAAGAACATTCTGTCTCTTTAATTCACTCTCCAAAGCCTCCTCCTGTGGGCAGCTACGGCCAATTTCTGATTATGTGCTGGGTAGTCAAAATTAAGGTCCCTCTTTGTCCATTTCTTACAGGGCTCATTCCGAACTGACAACAGATTTCTGACCGTATATGTTATACTGTGGAATTCATCAGAAAATCTGTGAGATGAGTAACAGAATTCAGCCAATGTGAAAGACTGTGGGTTTGTTTTCTATTTTCTATTTTTAAATTTCAAAAGGTAGAGGAAGCAAGAAAGCACAACTCAAATGCAATGCCGACCACTAAGGAAGGCTGAGTGGGGAACTCAGAAACTGTAGGTGGCTATCAACATCCGTGATCACGAAAGAAGGTAACAAAAGTAAGACTGAGGAAGAATGCCATGCGGTGAGTAATAGCCCACGGCCCGAGAGTCTAAAAAGAGAAAGATTCTCAAGAGCTAAACTTCTCTTGAGATAGAACGTTTCCTCACCCGAAATCTTTATTTATAGAAAGTGATATTAATGTCGGGATCTACAATGTGCTAACAAAAGGTCACATCTGGCAATAAATATCAGTCACACTGATTTCGCTGATCCAAAGATAAAACTTAAAAAAAACATTTTTTTTTTTTTTTAATGCAGAGCCTGACATAGGGCTCAAACTCACAAACTGTGAGATCATGACCTGAGCCGAAATCAAGAGTCAGATGCTTAATCAACTGAGCTACCCAGGCACCCTGAACACTTTTGACAGAGTACCCAGCAGGGATGTGTCCAGGTATGAGGTAGTAACTTGAATGTGACTTCTTCGGATGTCATAAAATGAACATGAAAAGGAAAGAGAAGCCGTGGAAATGCTTGAAGTAGTAATTAAGTCAACAATCGAGGAATTCCAAAAGTCTATGAATATTCCCTAGTGATGTAAAGTTAGGGGGTAGGGAGGGCACACTGTTGAGCCCCTAGATGTGGGTTCATGGTTAGTTCTGACGGGGAGTGAGGAGCTAAGCAGCCGTGTCTTCGGCCTGCCCCAGTCAGCCATCATCCTTCTAGATGCTACTGGAATTATTCTTACTGACTCATTTTCCTTCGTTCCTCACATCTGAACCATTGGCAAGTTCTGTTGACTGGTTCTAAACTCCACTCCCTAAATCTAAATCTAGCCCCTTCTCTCGATTTCTACTACATCCCAGTCCAAACCACCATGGCCTCCCGCCCAGACCTCTGCCGTAGCCTCCTGCCTAGAATCTCCGCCTTGACCAGGGTCGCAATGCTCCCGTGCACGCTTCTTATGAGTGGCGCTCACAGCCAACCTCCCTGACCCGTCTCCCTCTCACCCACCACGCTTGACTCACACTGGTCTTTTCTCTGTTTCTGGAACATGCCACACTCCTTCCCATCTTTGGGTCTATACACTAACCTGACTGGAATGTTCCTTCTCCTGATCTTTGCTTTTCCTACTCCTTCTTGTCATTTTAAAATGTCAATTTAAATGTTATCTCTCTGGAGAGGCCTTCTCTAATGTCCCAAGCTAAAAGAGGCCACCCAAGCGTGCTCTGTCACATGACACGGTTGTGACTATGCACTGCACGTATCCGCAAAGTACTGCTTTCTGGTATGTCCCTCCCCCCTCCCCCATTCTCTTCCAGGAAAGCGGGGACTTTGTTGTCTTGTTCACTGATGTTTCCTAGAGTCTAAGTGTCCTTGGCATGGAGGAGTAGGTGTTCAATAAACGTCTGATTAGTAAAGTGCTTCATATGACAAGGCAAGAGTGGGCATATTTTTCACAAGGATGTACTTCATGTATTTAACAGACACGGTAACACACACACACACACACACACACACACACACACACACACACACACCCTCACACAATAATGGTTTTACAGCTTTTAAGCAAGTAACAGAGAGGACTTCACTCTGGCTCGGGGTGCGGCCTGGGACCCTGAATTACATGTCAAATGCAGGAAGTAAATATAAGTTTTACAATTATAGTAGGCCGTGTGGTAATTATAAAGGAGAGTCCAGACATGGTCTTGTGGTAAGAAAATACATTTGGTCCTGGCCACACACAGCCCTGGTATTAGTCATTTGTCTGTCTTCAGGCATCCCAAATTTGGCTACCAGTAAGACAGTTTTATGCCAGCTGGGAAAAAAAAAAGTTGATTACTGTGTGCTTTTTCAATTAAGCCTGAACATTTTTCTAAAAGTACTTTTCTCTTGCAAGTTAGCAGCATCTGAAGAAAATACTTCGCAAATATTTACTGTCTGCTCGAAATGCTTATTGCACTGTCCAGATTTCTTTTGCTTGCTATTCCAGACAGGGTATTTGGACGGGCTGAGCTGGTACAGGGGAGATGTGGGGGCCTCCCTAATGTGTAAAAGAACGCGGAGTTGCAGTCTGAAACGCTACGGCTATCTAGTTACAGAGTTTCCAACTGCATAGTTTCTGCAGTATGTGTTTATGCCAATGCCTCCCTTGTTTCTCCTACCAAGTAACCTACGGCTGGGTCTACCAGCGGCCCCACCTGTGAACATATCTTAAGACTCTTAAGTAGGAAAGGAACTCAGCGGGCTCAGTCCCTTTGGCTTGGAATTAAGGGCACGTGTATCGTTTTGAGGTCCACTCCACTGTGCTGTTGGTTGTCCACCACTCTATCTCTTTCTTCCAGAGACTGGTGGCCCGTCCTGAATGCTGGGCCAGCCTGCTGCCGAACAAGCCGATTCCTAGTCTCCACTAGCCTCTGGCGCGGGCTCAGACTCTGCTGTGTGTTGTGCAGCTTTTGCAGAATTAAGATCATGTCCAGAGAGGGCCTACACAATCAAAGATTCCCTAGATGTCATTAACCGTCCCAGGATGGCAAAAGTCAACAAACGAATTTTCAATAAGCAGAGATTGAGTTAGTACCATTCGATCAGGGCACTGGCTAGAATGTAATAAGGATCCAATAAACGTTAACTTATCATACTTTTACTGCTATGTGCCAGCTACTATCCCTGCCATTGGCAAAAAAGTCCTTGCCCTCCAGGGGCTCAGTCACATGGGACGATAGAGACAGAGTGCAAAGCGGTCTTGTGAGGATTATGCATATTTGCTGGTGCGACTCTGCTCTCCCTTAAATAGGAGCATTTCATTCACAGCCACCTCAGGTCAACATTCTGATTAGTGTTCTTCCTTTTCTCAGCTATGATCTGTCTATGCATGTAGATTCTATGTAGCTGGAGAAGCCGTCAATCCAACTGATTCCTTCTTTGAAATCCGAGAACACCTGTTGCCTGTGCTGTATCCTTAGCTTAAACTTCTTCATTATTCAGTTGTTTCCCACAGATGGAAATTCTTTTCCAGGTACACTGAAAGCTCCTTGAGGACAAGCACTGTGTGTCCCAGTCAAGCCAACTCCACACAAGTCGCGTTTATGGAACACCCGCTCTTTGCCAAAGACCACCCAGATGCCAGGCGTAGATACAAAGAGTATGAAGATTGGGCCTGCTAGGGGAGAAGGTTATAAATACTCAACCACCTGTGCAATGAACGTAATGATAACAAATGTGAAATAATAAATGTATTTTTGTACAAAGTATGCAAATGACCTACACCATCTCTGAAGGTGGGGTGAGGAACCAAGATGAGCCTCAAGGGGAAAGTGACGACCGGGGCGCCTGGGTGGCTCAGTCGGTTGAGTGGCGGACTTCAGCTCAGGTCAAGATCTCACAGTTCGGGAGTTTGAGCCCTGCGTCGGGCTCGCTGCTGTCAGTGCAAAGCCTGCTTTGGATCCTGTCCCCCGCCACCTCTCTGCCTGTCCCCTGCTCACGCTCTCTTTCTCAAAAGTAAATAAAACATTACAAACATTTTTAACATAATAATAATGAAAAGAAGTTCTGACTGAGCCAGGTTCTTTAGGGAGGTGTTTTAACAAGAGGGAACTACTATAATTAGGTACATGGGCTCTGGAGACAGCCTTCCTGGGTTCGAATCCTGGTTCCATCACTTTATCGGCTGGGTGCTCTTGGGCAAGTTACTTTATCTTTCTTTGCTTCAATCCCCTCAGCTGTCAAATGGAGCTAATAATCATATCTACTTCATGGAGCTGTATGAGGAATAAATGAGTTAATCTATGAAAGATTCTTAGAATGGTGTCTGGCAAATAGCAGGTGATCAATAAACGCTGTTATGATTGTTAATATTGTTACTCAGAATTCCCACAGAGCTGGCATGGAGGGGGTGTGTGCCCACATATATGCTCAGTTAAATATAAAAATGATGTGCTATGGAATCACCCAAAGAGAAACAAGAAGACTGTCCAACCCGGGATTCTAAATGGGACAAGCCCTTGCATGCCCCAAGGCGGAGTGAGGTCTAAATGAGCCCACTTGTTAGCTGACACAGCACTATCAACAACTTCAATTTGCTGTCCGCTTTCACTTCCATGGCTCTTTCGACACACTCTCCCAAGACCCTGAAAGTAAACTGAGCGAAGAGTTTCGGATTATTTCTTCCAAACGAGCTGACATTTAAAAAAAAATATTTATTTATTATTTTTTTAATGCTTATTTTTGAAAGAGAGACACACGCACAGAGTGTGAGCGGGGGAGGGGCAGAGAGAGAGGGAGACAGCATCCCAAGCAGGCTCCAGGCTCTGAGAGGTCAGCACAGAGCCTGATGTGGGGCTCGAACCCACGGACCGCGAGATCACGACCTGAGCCGAAGTCTGATGCTTAACTGACGGAGCCACCCGGGCATCCCTATTTATTTTTTTCAATTCAAGTAATCTCTACACCCAACGTGGGGCTCGAACGCAGGGCCCGAAATCAAGAGTCTCATGCTCCTCTGATGAGCCAGCCAGGCACCCCCCAAATGAGCTCACATTTAGCAAGATGGACCCTTTCACGTTACCACACACCTGTTAATTGTCTATTGTTGTTTCAGACATACCCTTTGTCCTCAGCTGACATCACGGAGTCATTTGCCTCCATTTATTTAAGTACTGTCAAAATATGAAGGTTTTAAAATAACAGAACCCAGTGCCTTCTACGGGTGGAACAAAAACCAATCAGTCAAGATCTGGTCATACAGTATCCATTCCAAGCCAATAAACACCGAAAACTTCCCCAGACTCTGTACTTGCATTTAGTACTTCTTAGAGGATGAGGTTTAATGATCTTCTCTAGGTCACCAGGTGAAATCAGAAAATCCAATGCACACATTCTATTTCTTTGTTCTGGGCAATTTAACTACACAACACATGACAGGAAAACTCTGACTAGCCGGCACTCAGAGGGTCTACAACTCTCAATTCTGTAGATCCATAGCAGAGGAAGAAGCCAGCACAGATCAGAAGGTGAGAAATCCCATGTGGGCTCATTTATGTATTCTTATTTTAGAGGGTTGTTAAGTACCACTCATGCATGTACCCAAGACAGTACGTGAGATTTTTCATACACCCTTTCCAATCTCTGTCTTTAAACTACCTTCACGCTCTTTCCTCCTCTCTGTTCTCACTGCTGCTGTCCTAATTCAAGTCCCTAGCATTTCCTGTGTAGAATATTGCAAAAAGTTCTTTATTCATCTCTCTGCCTCAGTCTCTCCCCATTCTAGTCCTCCTACTCCAGGTACTTGTCTTTCTAAGAGCATGGCCTCCTACACACGACAAGACTTCATTAGCCGGCCCAGAGCATCTTCGGGTCCTACTGCTCCCCACCTTGGTCCCATCTGCCATATGCACTCCAAACTGGTCACCGTTCGTCCACACTCGCCATGCTGTTGTGCACCTCTGATAGCCCCTCTCCTGACCAATCCCTGACCACTCTTCAATACACGATTCAGGTACTTCCTTGGTGAAGCCCCAAAGCAGAGACTGATTTCTCCTTCAGCCCCCAAAGGGTCTTTGTACATGCTGTAATCATTTGTTTACTTCTCTATCTTCCTCCCACACTGAATTCATGAAGGAAAGGAGCTCTGCCTTATTTGTCTTGCCATTTTCAGTGAGTCAGGCAAGGTGCAAGAACTTAGTAAGTATTCACTGAGTGACCAGTTGCTGAAACAAGACAATGCTTTGACTACACTTAGACATAAATTGACAGTAAGATGAAAATGGTGAAGACTGTTTTGAAGGCAAATATATTTTTTTAAATTTTTAACGTTTATTCATTTTTGAGAGACAGGGAGAGACAGAGCATGAGTAAGGGAGGGGCAGAGACAAAGAGAGGGAGACACAGAATCCAAAGCAGGCTCCAGGCTCTGAGCTGTCAGCACAGAGCCCGATGTAGGGCTCTAACTCACAGACTGTGAGATCATGACGTGAGCTGAAGTCGGACGCTGACCCAACTGAGCCACCCAGAGGCCCCTAAAGGCAAATATTTTGGAAGACGACAACCTGGTCCTTGATCTAATTACTAATTGTCCAGAAGGGAGCCATGTTGCACCACGTGTCATTCTATCATATAGTCTCTGCTCCACTTCTGTGCAAAAGCTATTTACCAAAATGCAAGATGAGAGAGGTCCTATTCCAAGAAGTAAATTATTCCACAGTATGTCTTTTGATTGATTCTGATTCTATTCTCTTGCCCCCAAACCATCTACGTTCACAGGAAAGTACAATTATCAGTCATCGAAAATGTGAAAATTGGGGCGCCTGGGTGGCTTGGTCTGTTAAGCGTCTGACTTCGGCTCAGGTCATGATCTCGCTGTCCGTGAGTTCGAGCCCCGCGTCGGGCTCTGTGCTGACAGCTCAGAGCCTGGAGCCTGTTTCAGATTCCGTGTCTCCCTCTCTCTCTGCCCCTCCTCCACTCATGCTCTGTCTGTCTGTCTCTCTCTCTCTCTCTTTCTCTCTGTCAAAAATAAATAAACATTAAAAAAATTTAAAAAAAAAAGAAAATGTGAAAATTATCTTAAGTGTGTTGAGTTTACCCAGGTAGGGCAGACTGTACATGCACAAGTACAGCAGTTCTTGTAAGAGAGAAACACCGGGGGGCTCTCCTTATCTGACAGACTAAGTATAAGTGACCTATGGCATCACCACTCACAAGATCTGATAGTAATTCACAACAATCCTTACCATCGGAAAACACTGATGTTACAAGGCGGAAACCAATGAAATTAAAACTGTATGAGTAGCACGAATTAATTTTTAAAAGGGGTACATAGAAACAAAAAGACTGAAAGAAAATCTGACAAAATATTGCAGCCCATCGGGTCCCCACGATGTAACTACTATATATGTGAACGGATGGTGCAGGAATCAATGAAGACATCGAAGATTTTTGAGGAATAATTATGCAGCTTGCACTTTCCATGTCCAGTACTCTTCATGAGACCAAGTGGTATGAATGAGGTAAGTAGGGATGACAGCAGCAGGGATGGAATGGATTTGTTTATTTGACTTGTCAAACTGAAACACATTATGAAATCGAGTCCAGAGATCGTAACATTAAAAAAAGGAACTTTAAAATTTATACTTGCTCAACTTTAAAACTGCCAAGTTTCAACTTTGGGTAACACGGGCACTAAGACACCATTTTAGTTCCTGGTAGTTTCTAGGTGTATTATCCTAACAATGTATTTCAAACGAATCTGCTCCCCGCCAAGGCAAAACGTCACAAGTTAGTTTATATACTATCTTCTCCCCCCATTGATGGCCCCTCACATTCGAGCTCCAGACAGAATAATGAAATACCAGAATAGAATGAGGCCTTAATAACAGAATAAAGTTCGCCCTAATAGCATACTTTGGTAAAGCTTCTCAAAACAAATGATAATGATAAGGAGTATCAACATTTGTTTTTTGATACACTTAAGAATTCTTTTTGATGATGGCACAATGTCGTCATATTAAAAAAAAGAAGAAGAAAAGAAAGAAAGGGGAACAATCCCCAAAGTGCATTCGATATGGAAGAAATTTAAAAAGGTCAGAGCCTGAGGGTCCAAGTCTAGTGAGGCTTAACAAGGCTGTCAGCAACAACGAAGTCAGCGAAGCCACTGGAAGGTAGTTCAGCTCCCAGCGTGCAGTGCTCAGAGCCAGTCAGGGCAGAGTTAGCCCAACTTCCAACAGTAAGGAATCCATAGACGCTCTGCTCTGGTCCTCCTGGACATCTGGTTTTGGTTTTCGGGGCCTTGTCTAAAGTTAGTCTAACAGAAAACATACAAAAAAAAAAAAAAAAGGCTGCCAAGTGGAAAGAAGAAGTAAAATGAAAGAGAGGGGGAGAGAAAGGGAGAAAGAGAAGAAGGAAGAGGAAGAGGAGGAGGAGGAGGAGAGGAATGGAGTAGGGGAAGGAGGGCGCGGGGAGAGGAGAAGACAAGACAGGAAGGCAGGAACTAAGGGATGTAGGAAATCTTCAATACCACAGAGCCCAGGGAAAGGCACCAGCGCTTACATACCCTAGGACCAAGTCCTCGTCTGTAGGCCCTCCTTCCTCTCCGCACGCCCCCCTTCACTTTCCACCCTCTTTCAAGCCTTCCCCACATACAAAGGAAGACACATGACTTCAAAATCAGGATCAGCTTAGGACATGGCTCTTGTGAATGTGTACAATAGATCTGAGTCATTTGCTCATTCTGTAAACATGAAGAAATAACACTTTTAAAACTTCCTCCTTCATGACATTCATAGCACTTGACAATATGCTTAGCGTGGAACACTGACTCTTTTCCTTATCCACACCCAAAGTGTCAAGAGGGACCGACTCTCTTTCTCACTGACAGCTCACTTGTTCCAGGGTAGGTAACAAGCGGGGGCACGACAGGGAAGCAGAAGCAGGACTGACAGTGGCTGCAGGGTCTACGCATCTAGGCCGGGCCACACAGGAACGTATGGAACTGAGGAGCCCAGGAGAGCATCTCACCAGGGCCACTGCCTTCCTCTGGGAAACCTTCCACTCAGGGACTTCCCCTCCCGCAACCCCCCTCCCCCCCCCACCCCACTCCACCCTGGACACTTCATGTATTTATCTGTTTATGCCACTGTCTCTAAGACTGATCTGTAAGTGACCAGAAACAGGGACCACTTCTATTCATCTCTGTATTCCTCGTGCATGGCACAGGGTCGGGGCTCAGGAATCCAATCTTAAGGGGTCCCTGGTGGCTTAAAACTGGTTCTGTTCATGCCCTAGCTCTTCTGTAGAGAAGGGTTTCTACAGACAACCCAGAGAAGAGTTCTGCAAGGCATGGACTTCAGGAGGGTGGGTGGAGTCCAGACGTAGGCACCGCTCGGTTCTGCGGCAGGCTAGCACCCTTCATGTCTATTTCATTATGATACAGTCAAGATGAAATCAAAATGTCTTTGCCTTGTTCAAAGAAAAAACCTAATAATGCATCAAGGCAGCAACAAAAACATCTTGGGTAAGGAGAACCCTGGAGATAGTTTCCAAAAGCGCAAAGCAGGGTGACTGGTTGATCTTGGTTTTCGTTTTCAAAGCCCGTGGGGGAGGGGCGTCAAGGCTGTGCACTCCGACAGCCGTTCATAAACTCCAGAAGATTACACTGATGTGAGCAAAAGAAGGGAGTGGTGAGCAGGGATAAGACCAAGGAAGAAAGAAAGGAGAATAAGAGGAGAAACAAAGGCTCTCAGGACTTGCTTTACAAACCCTCCAGGAAAATACAGAGACCTCGGACAACTCCCTTTCTGAGCTAAGGATGCTGCTGGCTTACAGCCACACTCTCCAGCCTGCAGCGGGGGTCTAAGCTAGATCGGGCTGTGTGGCGACATGGCACCAAATACCAGCTCACATCCCCCAACAACGCAGGACAAGCCTCTCCTACAGCCTTCCGTTTCTCTGACTCCAGCTCTCTTCCTTAGCTAAAAGGTCTCTCTTGCGCTCTCTCTTTTAAAGTTTATTTATTTTGAGAGAGCGAGAGTGGGGTAGCGGCACAGAGAGAGGGAGAGAAAGAGCATCCCAAGCAAGTTCCATCCTGTCAGTGCAAAGCCCGATACGGGGCTTGAACTTATGAACCGTCAGATCACAACCTGAGCCAAAATCAAGAGTCAGACGCTTGAGGCGCCTGGGTGGCTCAGTCGGTGAAATGTCTGACTTTGGCTCAGCATGATCTTGAGGTCCATGAGTTCGAGCCCCGCGTGGGGCTCTGTACGGACAGCTCAGAGCCTGGAGCCTGCTTCAGATTCCGTGTCTCCCTCTCTCTCTGCTGCTCCTCAACTCATTTCTCTCTCTCTCAAAAATAAATAATAAAAACATTGTAAAAATTTTTTTTAAATTAAAAAAAAAAAGACTTGGATGCTTAACCAACTGAGCCACCCAGGTGCCCCTAAAAGGTCTCTTAAGACAAAAGAAAAACAGTGGGGCAACTGGTGGGGTGACTGGAGAAGGCTCTGTCTCACTGTGACACCCTTGACCATGAGCCTGTCCAGGGAAAAGGCAGCAGGGGACTGGAAAGCAAGCAATGGAATCAGGCTCAAAACACATGAAGGGCGAACATCAAGGAGGCAGGGAAATTATGCAGGGGAGGTAATGAGCACACTAATTACAGGGGTCATAACGAGGAGCAATGGAATGAAATTAAGGAAAGGAAAATGTTAATTGTCAGGAAAAACTTGGTTGGGCCCACTGAGGGAGAGGTGAGTTTCCCATACTCTACACAGACGGAGGGCCATTCATCTTAACAAGGCTGGTTCAAAGTGAGCTAGAAATTATTTAGAGGGAATTTTATTTTTGTTACCAAAAGCAGACTAGGTTACTTGATGACACACAGAGGCCTCTTGTGTCTAATTTTATCACTCTGTTCTCTGTTCTAAATGAAATAGTAAAGTAGCAAATGATAAAAAAGCCTGTGACTATTTCATTCCAGAAATATGATTCAACATCTAAGGAGATCAAAGTCGGCAAAGTGAGAACAAGTAAAAGGAATGGGAGAGAGTCAAACATGCTTCAATTTACAACAGATTTACAGCAGAGACTTAACCAAAAAGGGCTACTAAAAATAGGCCTGGTTTCTCCTACTTTCCACAACGAATTCAGTTACTTTACGTTTCAGAATTAATACAAAGACGGCAACTAAACCTAATCACTGTCAGTAACTGGTAAAGAGCATTCGCTTTCAAAGCTTTACCTGGTCTCATAAAGACACCTAGTAGCGTTCTCACAGCAGGAAGAGAGCTGAAACCCAGAGCCCTCAACAGGGTGACACTTCATCTACTTAAGAGACTACAGCATTGGAGGCTTAGGGCCAGGCGTAAAACGTAAAGAAAATGTATTTTCTCTTCCTCATTTAGGAGCCCAGGGTGTGATCCCTGCAACTTTCATTTGGTAAATGTCCGCGGACCTCGGCAATTTCCTAGGCCCAGAGGGTGCAAAGTCCTGGGGCTGAAATGGACAAGAAAACACATGCCGAGAGCCTAGAATGCTGCCCCAGAGCTCGTTGTGAGCTTGGGGGACCTCGGGAGCTCACAGGAGGTTTCTGCACGTGACTGTGGGAGGGACAGCGGCGCTGGCAGGACTCCTGAAGGAAAAGGAGGTAATGATGACCGAAGGCCAAAGTGTGAGAGAAAAAATGCCTTTCTGTCACTCCGTCATTCTCAGTGACTCTGATCACAGGGGCGGATACCCTGTCATGCGTGTTAGAACAAATTAAGCAAGAAAAACATTCTATTTTTATTTATTTATTTATTATTTTTTTTAATGTTTATTTTTGAAAGACAGAGAGAGAGGGTGTGAGCGGGGAGGGGCAGAGAGAGAGGGGGAGACACAGAATCTGAAGCGGGCTCCAGGCTCTGAGCTGTCAGCACAGGGCCCGATGCGGGGCTTGAGCCCACAAACTGCGAAATCAAGCCTGGTGCTCTACTGACTGAGCTGCCCAGGCACCCCAGCAAGAAAAGCGTTTTAAAGTCAAGCATTCTGATATTACTTAGCATCTCCCCAGCAGTCTTTCTTATGTAAATGCCTCCAAGAAGGTAGGCTACACAGGGGCTTGTCTGCTTGCTTCCTCCTCCACCCACACACCCGCCACCACTGATTGATGCCCATAATGCGTGGTGGGCCCTGTGGACACCAAGGTCAGTAAGACGGAAACCCCGTCCCCCACCAAGGGACTCACTGTCTAGTGTTGGCACAGAAAATGCCATTAAAATACAGCGGGTTGGGGCGCCTGAGTGGCTCAGTCGGTTAAGCGTCCGACTTCAGCTCAGGTCACGATCTCGCAATCTCGCGGGATCTCACGATCTTGCGGTCCATGAGTTCGAGCCCCGCGTCGGGCTCTGGGCTGATGGCTCAGAGCCTGGAGCCTGCTTCCGATTCTGTGTCTCCCTCTCTCTCTGCTCCTCCCCCGTTCATGCTCTGTCTCTGTCTCAAAAATAAATAAACGTTAAAAAAAAAAATTAAAAAAAAAATACAGCGGGCTAAGTTCTATGAACTTCAACTGTGGGTTGAAGTGGGTTGAACTGTGGGTTCCAGAGGCAAAGCTAAGCAGGCAACGTGGGGGGCTCCTGCCAGGCCCGTGGGCAAGAGATCAAGGTGCCTCTGGAGAACTCAGTGCGTGGCTCAGGAGCACCGACGGAGAGGAAGCTTGGAGTGCTTCTCTCCAAGCTTCTCACTGCTAGGCAGTGACCCATCCGCGGCAGCGAGGTGTCAGGGCCCTTTTGGAAATTTATCCTCCCCGAATATGAATTACGAACATAGAACATTTTTGACAAGATGCCAGGGTAAGTCATACCTTGTGATGAGGTGCTCCGTGCCCTCCCCGGTGGGTCGGCTCATCCTTGTCCTTCATGTCAACTATAAATTCAGGGCTAGTGCTATAAATAAGTTTTCAGAGAATCCTCTAGAAACCTTTGGTCTGATTTCAGATCCTAAGATGTCTTAAGCACTGTGATGGCCTGATTCAATCCTTATCAAAAAACCTTTTCCATAAATGTTCAATTTCACCATACATACTTCATTTATTACTCCTGCAATAAATTTCATTTATTATAATTCTACTACTGACAACAGACACTGGATTTCGAAAGGACAGACAGCCTGCAGGCAGATTTAAAAGTAGAGTTTACAACACTCAGGATTTTATAATGCAGGCTTTCATCTTGTACAATATTAACTATATAATTGCTAACTTGATCTTTCTTTCTTTTCTGTACTGCTTCTGAGATTCTGAGATGAACTGTTTGCTGCCATTGCTAATGAAATTCAGAAAAGGACCATCGGTTTTTCACTCCACTTGGGAATTTTGATGCAATAGAGGTTTGCACATTGCTGTCAGAACAAATAAGATTCCTTATTCCTAAGTGCAAAGGGAACATGGCTTTTCAGGAGAAAAATGAAGAAAATTCAAGCAAAGGGGACTTTGGGGAAATCTGGCAGGAGGAGACTTGTGTTCTGTTGATCTGATTGTATAAGAAACATTGTCAAGAGCTTTTATGTAATAGACATTTTTTTTCCCCAATCAACATCTAGGGTAGAACAACACAATGCCTCCAAGTCAACTGTTTGCCAATTACAAGAAAATAGTACTTTGGTGGAAAGTGCCCCGGAATGACTGGAAGTTCCCAGCTCTGCCACCAATCAGCTGTGAGACCTGGAAGGTTTTTGACCTTGTTCTCTCTACTACCTGAGAAATAATAGGATGAGAATAGGAGGGAGGGTAGACGATGGTCTCTAGACTATCATCTCAAAAATCATGGTCTTAAATCCTTTATTCGGACAATCATTATCAGAATTTTACCCAGAGAGGAATCAGACTATGTTTAAAAAAAAAAAAAAAAAAATGGTTTGAGGAGCCTCAGTGGCTCAGCTGGTTGGGTGTCCAGCATTGGCTCAGGTCACTATCTCATGATTGGTGGGTTCAAACCCCACATCGGGCTCTGTGCTGACAGCTCAGAGCCTGGAGCCTGCTTGGGATTCTGTGTCTCCCTCTCTCACTCTCTCTCTCTCTCTGCCCCTCCCCCACTCCCACTCTGTCTCTCTCTGTCTCTCTGTCTCTCTCTCTCTCTGAAAAATATATAAAAATTTAAAAAGGTTTTATTGAATATTTAGATAGTCCACTCAAATGACTGCTCACACTGATCTCAAGGCGAACTTGTTGCTTCCAAGAGTCCATCTATTTGCAAGCCAAACTTGCACAACATCCTGATTTATGTTACAGAAATAGGTGGCCATTAATAACCTAGCAAATAAAATTTGGATTTCAAGTGATGAAAACATGTTTCACTATGAAGTGAATATGAAGTAGGAATTGAGCAAGAGAGATGGTCACCCAAGTACAGCAGGTAGGTGCAATGTGGTTATTACTAACATTTTGAAAATTGTATTCAGGAAACCTTATAATCACAGCATTATTTTACAAGAGTCAATGAACTACAAAGAAGAGTTATGCTCAGACCTGTCACATACTTAGAGGAGGAGGAGGGTTGCAAGTCAGCAACAGTAACAGAAATTAAATCCGTGGCTAGAATGTTTTCCCAGTGAGATGAAGCAGTCTTCTTCAAGCCAGGGACCTTTAAAGCAAAACATTTGCCCATTCTTCTTGTTATTCCCCCTTATTGCAAAATCCTCATATAGATTAACCTCGTTTTCCCAAGTTATAATTATTTTTTCAAAGGCTCCTATGAATTAGTTGCAATGCGTACAAATTCACATCATCTCACAAATTTGAAGTAGCCCATCGGTCATCGAAAGGGCAAGAAGGTCGGAGCCGGGGATATTACTGGACGTAGATGGCCAAATCATGGCACAGTCGGGGCAGAAGATTCCCTTAGCTTTCGGGGGACTTGCTCGTGTCAATGTCTCCGTTGCCAACAGAACCGTCAGTTTAAAAATATGAAAGACCACACACGGGAACCAGGGTTTTCCTGGAACTATTATTTAAAGATGCACCAACCTGGAAGCCCAGCCTGCTCCCATGTACTAAAATGTGCCTTACAAACAATTTTCAAACAAGGAATTCACATTCCCCAGAGGAGCGGGCTGGGTGCGGCTAATATTTAATCCTCCATGGTGCAGACGGGAACGTGTCACCGTGGTGAATGAAACTGCGCTACCGACCACGTGAACTTCCCCGGGGTCTGCTTCTCCCGTGTCTACTCCACAGCAGCTCCACTCAACAAGACCACCAGCATCCTCATCACTGCTCCAAGGATTCCATTCTGACCTTCACCAGCCTTCCACTCACTGCTTCTGACTCTGCACAGGACCCGTCCTCCCCTCTTCCCGGTGCCCTGCTTCTGACTGAGGCAGCGTGCAGCGTGGAAGGGGCCAGGGGCTTGGGGTCGCAGCTAGGGGAACCCTGCCTTCCCCCAGCTGTCTGACCTCAGGTAAGTCACCACCAAGATCCCAGAGCCTTAGTTTCCTCATCTGTAAAATGGGACTCTTGTAAGGACTGAGCATTTAACTGAGTGCCTCATTTCATTCAATCGAGTCATTGATTATTTAACGTACTCGGCACATAATAAAGCACCTGACAGTTCTTTTCTCCCTTTCCTCTCTCCGGTCCCTGTATTCGGAGATACTGGATATGTATCTGCTTTTGCCTTCTGCTTCAACTCTGTCCTTCACATCTTCTTCAAAACCATTTCGATGACCCATTCCTACTGGCACCGGGGTGCTGCCCCGCTTCGCCCTGCATTACGAGGTGCTGTGTGATAATACATGGCCCCGCCTAGTTAGTCACTTTCCTGGTCCTGGCTATTCACTCCCTTGCTAGAGTGTCTTAGTAAACACAGAGCCATAAATGTTTTCTGAGGACCTACCTCCCCCAGTGCCACCACCTCATCTGTGGAGGTCCCACATCGACCTACCTACCCACTGTGAACTTTGCCCTTTGGGGAAGCAATGCCTGGTTCTCAATCTTTTTTTTTTTAAAAAATTTTTTTTTTCAACGTTTTTATTTATTTTTGGGACAGAGAGAGACAAAGCCTGAACGGGGGAGGGGCAGAGAGAGAGGGAGACACAGAATCGGAAACAGGCTCCAGGCTCCGAGCCATCAGCCCAGAGCCCGACGCGGGGCTCGAACTCACGGACCGCGAGATCGTGACCTGGCTGAAGTCGGACGCTTAACCGACTGCGCCACCCAGGCGCCCCCTGGTTCTCAATCTTAAACACCTGAAATCATCAGTAACTCTTCTGATACAGGACACATGCTTATCCCTCTTTTCCTTCTCACTGGGTCACGTCACCACGTCAGTGGTCTGCCCAGTGAGAAATCTCTGGCCATTTCCCACTTGTCCCTTTTTGAGCAAAATTCAGACGACCGCCAGAGCCTGTGTGCCCCCTCGGCCCCCAGCCTGTGAAATCATGCCTCGTTTCACTCCCTTCTTTGTGTTTAGGCAAAAAGGGTAATTTTTAGTCGCCTCTATGCCTCTCAGTATTCTCAGAGAGGCCACGACTTCCTTCGGGACTGCTTCGAGGTGCTTCATAGCCCCTCCTGGCCAACTCCTTCTCGAACGCACTCTGCCCACTACTCCCTGTGCCGTGTCCTGAGCTCTCAAAGCCTCACCTCAAGACGTCCTGGAAATGTGAACTCCCAAGGAAAGCCTTTCCTGATTAAATACAATGGACACAGTTAGATTCCAAACTTTGAGAAAAAAAAAAAAAAAAAAAAAAAAAAAACCAAGTCCACTCAAGCACAGGGAGGTGGGAAGAACTCCCAGGGGTCAAGCAACCTGCTCCTGACTTGCTAAGTGACCACAGCGGAAGCACGTCAACTCCTCTAGGCCAGGGATGCACCCCAGGAAGCTTGGAGCTTCCAGGCTGGAAGATTAGATTCTCTGAATTCGGTATCCTCGGATCCCCTGTCTTCTCCACCTATCAGTGTTGTTCTGTAGTTTCGTGAACCACCTTTACGTCCCCGGCCCTCAGAGGCTGCTCTCAAGGGCAGAGCCCATTATCTGGGTAACTCACTTAGCACAGCCTGGAGCGCTGTGCCACAGACAGTATTAACGCATGCATTTCGATGACAATGATCAGAGCACCTCCAGTGAGGCACAGACAGCTGCCACTAGATGACTCATACCTCTCTGCAAAATGGCTTAATTTAGCACCCTTTCAGTTGTCTGAAGAACAGACTCTAAGAACGAAGTGAACGGGACACCCTTTAACTAATGTAACCTCACAATGGCCCTTTAAGGTCGGAGGTTTTTATCTCTAGAATACAGATGAAAAAGTACAGACACAGATGGATTTCACCCGTTTCTCCTGAGTCAACGGTGGCCCCAGGGGCCTGAGGGCGTAGTGGAGAAAACCATGGAGTGACGGCGGGGGAGATCGGAGTCCCAGGCAGGCCGCTGTCGTTAACCGTGTGCGTGATCTCGGAGGAGGCACTTCTCCTGCCATATTTTCCTTGTCTGGAAAATGGCCTGGGGCGGTGGTTTTCCCGAGCCTGGCGGGGTATCAGCACCACAAGGAAGACTGTCCGAGAAACAAATCTGCATCCTCAGATCCACTCTTGGAGATTCTTATTCTGTAGGCCTGGAGCGGGACCCAGGACTCTATTTTCTGCATATGTACCCCTTTTCTGCCACCCCACCCCCAACAGGGGAACAAAGGCAGCAATAAATGCCCGGCACTAGAGTCACAGTTCAGTGTTTCACTCAGAAAACTTGGTCTCTTCCCAGTTCCAAAACCCATTAGATCGTCTTATCTTCTCTCTCTCTTGAGGAGAACCCAAACTGGACGATTTCCAAGCATATTGCACGGTACCTTACCACATTCATGAGAACCCAAAGAATTTTGAAATCAAAGGTTGGTTCACGAGACGCACAAGGCAATAAAGAAGTAATCTTGTCTTAACAGAAATCCAAGCTAAAGTACGGGAACTTCTCCCTGAGCCGGCTGCTTGTAACCAAACATGGAACAGGACAGAGGAAGGGGAGAAGGCCGTGGGCTTGCGACAGCAATACATGAAGTTCTTTTGAAAAGAAAACTTGTGATGTCTCTGGCTCTGCTGGACTCAGCCTTAGAGATTCGGCTAAAATCTTATGAACAGGAGAAGAAGTCACCCAAGAACCCGTTTGCTGTATAACATGAGAGCTCTTATCTGTTGAAGGCTCGCCACGTGTGCCAGGCCCTACACTGAGCATTTATACACACTGTGCCATTTCACTGACACAGCTCTCTTGCAAGTACTGTTAGTCACATTTTAGTGAAAACCTAAGTTCACAGAGCTAGACAAACCCGGGTACATTTGGCCCCAGAAACCTTGCGATACGACAAAGATGATCTTAGTGCCAAAAGCACTGAAGGTCAAGATTTCTCGACAATCTCACACCGAATCGGAGAACTGAGCAAATCTGCCAATTCTGGAAGAATCTGTGAATTGGAGACAGAAGTATATTCTGTATGGAATTCTTAGATTTGCTTTACGGAAGGGGAATGTGGACACATGGGAAGAGGGTAATTAATAAATACAGCCCAGAAAACTGGGAATCCAACGCCACACTCTTGATGTTGGTTTGCTGTGTATGTGCTCTTGAAAAGGCAGTTTTCCTATCTGGCTGTGGGTTCCCTATCAGCAGAGTGACGATGATAGGAGCCACTTCCAAAGGCAGGGATGTTGTGAGGATTAAACAGATCAAGTCCACAAAGCAGCTTTGATCTCCTCAGAGAAAGGTACCAAACAAACGAATACGGTGCTCGTGCTCGAGCTCCAAAAGCCTGTAGCCGACCGAAGCTTCTCAGAAGCATCTTGGAGACCAGACCTCCTCCACTGTTCTCTGAACTTTCCGAGTTTCGCCCCTGCAAACAAATCTGTGACTGCAAATAGTGGGCTACGCTACCCACCGTGCCTCTGTTGCTGGTTGGAATTTGAAGCACAGGAAGCTTGTCTCGAGTTCCCTGCAAGACAATTTGGGCTGGCAAACAAGTGAGGTAGGTGCCTTCTTACCACACTGGTCTGATTTTGAAGGCAGTCCTCAGACTGTGCTGTTATAAAGCATCCATTAAAAAAAAGTGTGTAATAGGACCTCGGTTGTTTTCTGTCGAAAAGTCAAGAAAATATGTTTTTGAATTTTAGAAGTAGAGAATTTACAGGGTTTGCGCGTCCCATGCTGAGCTTTCCCACTTCATCTGAGGTTACTCTTTCCTATGACACAGCACTTGACATTTACACAGTGTTTTACAATCTGTTTACTATCTAATGTTCACAAGCAGCCTCCGAGGGAGGGCCCCGGGTACTGATAAGTGGCTCACAGGTGAGGAAACAGCCAGCGAAGTCTAATAATTGTTCAGAATTGTGAGAAACCTTTCTCCTTTTTTTTTTTTTTTAAAGGATTTTATTTTATTTTTTAAAGTAATCTCTACACCCAACATAGGGATGGAACTCATGACCCCAAGACCAAGTCGCAAGGCTTTACTGGCTGAGCCAGCCAGGCGCCCCCCAAATTTCTCCTTAATATAGGACATTTATCACCTCTTTCAGAGTGCGTGTACCAACACAAAACCCCTGCGCGGAGAGGAAACAAGGTTTGGCTTTCGCTTTTAGTGGGCTGGGTATCGTGTTAACACTGAAAAGAGCCGGGGCGCCTGGGTCGCTCAGTTGGTTGGGCCGCCAACTTGGGCTCGGGTCATGAAGCCTCGTGTCGGCCTCTGTGCTGGAAGCTTGGAGCCTGGAACCTGCTTCTGATTCTGTGTGTCTCACTCGCTCTGCCTCTCCCCCACTCATCCTCTGTCTCTGACTCTCTCAAAAATAAATAAAACATTAGAAAATAAATAAAATAGAAAAGAGCCTGGGGTCATCCAGCGCAAACCCTGCACTTGGCAGATGGGCCCTGGGAGGAGGTGGGGACTGAAGGTGGCCGCTCGCTGGACCCAGGGTTGGGATGCCCACGGCTCATCCAAATCCGAGATGCAAAGGTTCCCACATCAGCTGCCCCTTCTTGTTGGGATGGGCAGGTCTAAAGGGCTAGATGTAAATTCTATTTTCTTTAGCATCTACTACGCACTCAAGGCTTTAAGAAATGAATCACAAGATGTGGCACTGAATCTAGAGTCTTTTGGGTGCAAGCTTACCGTTTAGTCCATGAAATCCTCAAACCTTTAGAGTGGATCTGTGTTCCCCTGAGGCTCACCTTCCTCCTTGAGGCTTGAGATGATCAAAAGGACCGTGGAGTAGATCTCCACACCTCCTCCCACAAAAGCTGGCTGTTTTCCCCTCTCTCATTATAGCAGCTTTATTTCCAGCGCTCTGAAAGCTGCACACCCTGACTACTTAAAGCTGTCCTTTTCCTCCCCTTCCTAAGCCGTCGCCCCTCCCCCGCTTTTGGCTCTACCCCCCCACCTCAGGGGCCCAGAGGGCAACAGTTCTCGGTAGTGGGGTAGTGGTGGTTCTTTGGGAAGGGCCCAGGGAGAAGGGGCGATTAACAAAAACAGTAACGACCACTCTTACTACTAATACCACCACTGGGACCACTGCTACCTCTAATTGCTTTATTAAGTGCTATGTTTCCAGGCCCTGTGCCGAGGGAACACTCGGCGAAAATTAACCCAATTCACAATGTGTCTCGCTACAACTCTAGGAGACAGGTTACAAATATTATCCCCATTTTACAGACAAGGAGACTGAGGCACAGAGAGGGGAGTTTACCCAACGCCACATAGCTAATAGGTATGGTGCCAGAGGCCATACTCATTACCACTCTATACTGTGAAAGGGACCACAAGCTAAAGGGCCTCCAGACTCCCCAAGTGGTGGTTGTCTCCAGGCAAGCCAAAGGTGTGTGGCTGCAGAATAACATTATCTGGCAGTGAGCTTGTCTGTCATCAAAGGTAGATGTGGATCCACATAGAAATCGACATAAACACCTCGCCCCAAATATAAGCAAAGTACAATATTGGTTCAAAAGGAAATGTTCTTATTAACTAAAAAGAAAGGAAACAGGATACCAAAAAAAAAAAAAAAAGGGCAATTCAAAGGTTTTGTGGTGGCTTTGAAGGAAGAGCCAAGCTGACATCGGCCAGTCCTGTCACGGATGGAGGCGCCTGCAGAGAAGCTGCTGCTGTCCCCAGGCTGAAGGAACCGGGGGATGTGACAGCAGGGCCGCATCAGGTTTTCAAACACGCCCAAGAACACCTTAACTACTTAACCTATAACGAAAGGGTGCCCTGTTGTGGGCTGACGTCAGGCCAGTCTTGTGACTTCAGCTGAAGTTCCCTAGAGTGGGGGTGTCACCGAGAGAGGAGGGCCCCCCTGCTGTTGCTACATCAGGATTCAAGAGTGGTTTTCTCTGGATCTAAACTCACAGCCCAATCCTGGGTAGGTCGGCACAATACTCTTCACATGTCTTTGGTCTGTAGACGGTTTGAGGGGACAGGGGTGGTGTGGGCCGTAGAGAAGGCGCTGAGCGTGGGTCAGGAGATCTGACTCCGGGTCCCAGTAAGGCAGTAACCAGACATTTCCTCGTCTATGAGAGGGCTGGGGCCAGATGGCCTGGGATATCACTTCTAGCTATAACATTTTAACATTATAACGCCCTGCCACTAAAAAGAGAAAAGAAAAACACCAGAAAATGGAAAGCCAGCTGGCTGGAATGAATGGAAAGGCTGAAACGGTTTCTGATGAAACACCAGTGGTGGATCTCCTAACCACTGATTCATGCTAGAAACCAAACAGTGAAGGTTGGGATTTTGTGCACCAGCCTCTGAATCATATGGAGGATCCTCAAGACCACATTTCGAAAATCCCTGAGCTGGGCTCTCACAAGAGAACTACTCATCACCGACCTCTGGCTTGGCGGTGAATCAAGTTCCCAAACCAGCAGGGCTCAGCGTACAGGTTTTCTCCACTGAAAAATGTGTATCGAAATAGTCCTTGGGCTGGCACCAAACCCGGTCCGCCCCGGGGACTCAAGACGGTGGGTCATTTACACATCCATAGCTCTCCGCATGCTTTTAGATGCACTTCTTTTCACTAGAGGCTGATGCGACAGGCATGGAAATCAATCCTTCAACGGGGGGGGGGGGGGGGGGGGGGGGGACATATTTAGCTCCCCTTCACCTTGCACTAATGTATGATCTCGTAACTAATTTTTAGGCATCTCTTCTAAAGACATCCTGAAGGTTCCTACAACTGGGTTTAGAATACGCTACTTGCAGACGTGATTCTGATAGTCCATTTCCAAGTGGGAACTAAAAATATGATCAAAAGAATCTGTAGAAGAGGGCCAATGAAGTGTCTCTGGGTGAAAAAGTCACTGGCCAACTTGGAAAACTGGCTGGTGCTATTTCCTTAAAATTAGTCTGCCTAAAGCAAACAGGCTTAAGAAATGTTTTTCTTTGTGCTAGAAAAGTTCACCTGCAACTATGCTAGGTCTTGAATATGGCAATCTTTTCTTGAGGAGGAGCTCTTTAATGCATACTAATCTCCAAAGATTCAAAGGGAGTCCCCAGATTATCTATTCATCAGTGCGCTGACACACTCAGAGATACTGAGACTCTTTGTAAACCCATTTCATGACAATCCCTACGGTAATTAGTTACCTAACACCATCTTGCCTTTAAATCCTTCAACAATTACATACTTCCATTTTGTGGTTTACTCACACCCTACTGGAGAAACGGGGTCCTACACGTCACATGCTCAAGCCTATAATAAACCCAAAGAAATCTTACTTTCAACACCTTTTATTTCCTAACATTCTGTGCCCAATACTTACATGAAAAATACTTCTAACCTCCTTCCTTCTGTGCCTGCTCTCTTGTAATATAGTGGTAGCTCTTACATACTACTAAGAACTTTAATTTTTAGCTCAATGTATAAGGCCATTTGAAAAATAATACTCTTTTGCTTCAATCTGATCAAGAAGTGAAGCATCGAATACTTTAGTTATTTGGGACAAAGCCATAAATTCAATTTCTTAATCCAGAATAATCTTTAAAATCTCCCCAAAAGATGACATTCTGTAAGACTCAAGAGAATGAAAAACAAACCAGACTGTATTTCAGTTCGCTTTCAATCAGCAATTATGTTTCAACTGACAATTCCCAACTTTTGCTTTTCTCTTTCCTTCCCTTCCTTTCTGTCTCTGTATCTTTTAAAATTTTAATTATTTTAGAGAGAGAGAGCACACACATGCAAGTGGGGGAGGGGGCAGAGAGAGAGAGAGAGAGAGAGAGAGAGAGAGAATATCCTAAGCAGGCTCCACGCTCTGCACAGAGCCTGACATGGGGCTCGATCCCATGACCCCAGGATCATGACCTGAGCTGAAATTAAGAGTTGGACACTCAACCGACGGAGACACCCAAGCACCCCTGTCTCTGTATCTTTTTAAATGAGTTTTCCTTTTTAAATTAAAAAAAAGAACTGTGCACACACATGGTTAAAAAAATTTCAAAAGAAGTGAAAAACAAGAAGTAAAAGCCTTGCTCCCTTGCCCACAAACCCACAATTCCAATCCTCAGAAATTACTGTTAGATTTTTGTGTATGCTTCAAGAAATCTTTACACACACACACACACACACACACGTATGTATTTGAATATACATACTATATACATATATGTATGTATATGTATATACATACTATATATATGTTAAACATTATATGTACACACATACATATATATAATGCCTATTTTATACTCAAAAAGGGATATGTTAATATACATTATCTTGCACCTTGCTTTTTGGATCTAATAATATATCTGGGGGACCATTTCATATTGGCACATACAGATTGACTTCATTTTTAAAAATAGCTTCTTGGGGCGCCTGGGTGGCGCAGTCGGTTAAGCGTTCGACTTCAGCCAGGTCACGACCTCGCGGTCCAGGAGTTCGAGCCCCGCGTCAGGCTCTGGGCTGATGGCCCGGAGCCTGGAGCCTGTTTCCGATTCTGTGTCTCCCTCTCTCTCTGCCCCTCCCCTGTTCATGCTCTGTCTCTCTCTGTCCCAAAAATAAATAAACGTTGAAAAAAAAATTTAAAAAAAAAAAATAAATAAAAATAGCTTCTTAATCTGTTTTATAGACATCCAGAATTCATTTAATTAACATTTAAGTAGCCTTCTGGCCCCCTATTTTACTGAGGTATAACTAACCTATAATGCACTAACATTTCAAGTGTATAATCTGGTTAACTTCATATGTGTACGCATCCATAAGACCATCACCACCATTAAACTAGTGCGCATATCAATTTTCCCAAAAGTGTCCTTGTGCCCTGGCTAATCCTTCCCTTCCACACCTTCCTGCTCCCCTGCCCCTCCCCCAGGCCACAACTGATCTGTTTTCTGCCACTCGAGGTCAACGTGCATGTAAAGAATTTTATATAAAGATTCATGTCTTATGTGTTCTTCTTTTCTCTGTCTCCTTGCTGCAGATATGAGTTTTGTTCCTGCTTTTGCTAAGTAGTATGACATTCTATGGATAGAGTATTTATTCATCAGTTGATGGACATTTGGATTGTTTCCAGCTTTAAACGATTATAAATAAAGCTGCTACGAATATCTGTGCAGAAGTTTTTTTAGGGACATATGCTTCCAATGCTTTTGTGTAACACTTGGGAACGGGGTGGATGGGTCATGTGGAAGTGTATTTTTTTTTTTTTTTTTTGGAGAGAGAGAGGGAGAGAGTGCCTGCAACAGGGGAGGGGCAGAGGGAGAGAGAGGGGGCGAGAGAGATTCTTAAGCAGGCTCCCAGACCAGTATGCCCGGCGCAGAGCCCGATGTCAGGCTTGATCTCATAACTGTGAGATCGTAAGTAAGATCATGACCTGAACTGAAATCAAGAGTCAGAAGCTTAACCGACTGAGCCACCCAGGCACCATAATACATTTTTCATCTTTAAAGAAAGTGTTGAACTGGCTTTCTGAAGTTGTATCCTGTTACATTCCCAACAGCTGTGAAAGAGAATGAGTTACTCCATATCCCTGCCACCACTTGGTACAGTCAATTTTGTTTTGTTTTAAATTTTAGCCATTCTAATAGGTGTGTATAGTGGGATCTCGTTGCAGTTTTAATTAGCATTTCCTTAATGACTAAAGAGGTGGAGAATCGTTACCTGTGCTTGTCACGTCTTTTCTTTAAAAAAATTTTTTTAATGTTTATTCATTTTTGAGAGACAGAGAGAGGCAGGGTGTGGGCAGGGGAGGGGCAGAGAGAGAGGGAGACACAGAAACCCAAGCAGGCTCCAGGCTCTGAGCTATCAGCACAGAGCCCGACATGGGGCTCAAATCCACAGACTGAGATCATGACCTGAGCCGAAGTCAGACACTTAACCAACTGAGCCACCCACGTGCCCCAGATCATAGTATTTTCTTGTAAGTACTTGTTCACTTCAATATTTTTTTGTCCACTTTGGTATCTTTTCAAGACCTTTTTTTTTCTATTTTTACTGGATTATTTTCTTATTATTAACTATAAGAGTTCTTTATGCATTCTGGATACAAGTTTTTTATTAGATTTGTGATTTGTAAATAACATACCCCAGTCTGCCACTGGTCTTCTCATTCTGCTGAGCAGCTTTTAAAGAGCATAAATTTGGTGTGCCCGGTGGTTCAGTTGGTTAACATCCAACTTTCGCTCAGGTCATGATCTCACAGTTTGTGAGTTCGAGCCCCGCATCTGGCCCTCTGCTGTCAGCACAGAGCCCGCTTCAGATCCTCTGTCCACCGCCCCCCCTCCCCCCCACTGCCCCCTTCTGCCCCTCTCCACACACTCACACCCTCTCTCTAAATATTTTAAAAAATTTAAAAAAAAGAGCCTAAGTTCTTAATTCTGATCAAGTCTAATACTTTTTACAATGGATTGTTTCTTTGTGCCGTATCTTTTTTTCAATTTATTTAATTTCAGAGAGAGAGAGAGAGAGAGAGAGAGAGAGAGAGAGAATGGCAGAGGGGCAGAGAAAGGGGGACAGAGGATCCAAAGCAGGCTCTACGCTGACAGCAGTGAACCCTTTATTGGGTTCGAACTCACAAACCGTGAGATCATGACCTGTGCTGAAGTTGGACTTTTAACAGACTGAACCATCCAACTTGCACCTCTTTGTGCTATAATCTAAGAGATCTTTGCCTTAACTAATGTCACAGTTTCTCCTGCTTTCTTCCAGGATTTCTCCACAGTTCTAGATTTTACAGTTAGACCCGTGACCCATTTTGAGTTAATTTTTATATATGGAGTGAAATATGGTTCAAAGTTTATTTTTTAAATATGTGGATAGCCAATCACTACAGGACCATTTGTTGAAAAGTCTTCTCCACTAAATTGTTTTTGCGTGTTTGTGGAAAAGCACAGAACTGTCTTTTGTGCACCTCTGTGGAAAATTAATTGACTGCCTATGTAAGGATCTATTTCTGGACTCTTTCCTGTTCCATTAACCTGTGTAACTGTGTCTATCTTACTATACTGGCTTGCTTCCTAGAGCTTCCTAAGTCTTGAACTCAGGTAGTGCAGCTCTCTAACTTTTTCCTTCTTCCAAGTTATCTGGGCGGCTCTCGGTCCTGTCCTTTGCATTTCCGTATGAATTGCAGAATAAGTTTGTCAGTATCCACATTAAAAAACAAAAACAAAAACAAAAACCTCAACCTGTTGGGATTTTGATTGGGGTCGCTAGACTCAACAGACTGATTTGGCGAGAAATAAGGTTTTAAGTATATCGAGTAGTCCACCTCATTAACATGGTTCATCTCTCCATTTATTTGGGTCTTCCTTGACTTCTCTCAGCAATATTTTGTAGTGTTTAACGTCCACTTCTTGCACATCTTGTCAGACAGATTCATAGGTATTTCATATTTTTGATATTATGAATGGCATCTAAAATGTCCAATTTCTCATTGTTGGTAGTATGAAAATAGAATTGATTTTTTTTGATTTTGTATCCTGCAAATTTGCTAACCTCATTTGTTAGTTCTGGTAGCATATTTTGTAGGTTCCATTGGGGTTTTTTTGGCACAGATGATCATGTCCGCCACGAATAAAGACATTTTACTACTTTCTTTCCAATCCAGATACTTTTTTTCTCAGTCAGAGAAAGACAATTACCATATGATTCACTCATATGTGGAATTCAGGAAACAAACAAATGAGCAACGGAGAAAAAAGAAAAAGAGAGAGACAAGCCAAAAAACAGACTCTTAACTACAGAGAACAAACTGATGGTCACCAGATGGGAAGTGGGTGCAGGGTGGGTCAAATAGGTGATAGGGATTAAGGAGTGTACTTGTGATGACTGCCGCTGGGTGATGTATGGAAGTACAGAATCGCTGTATTGTACCCCTGAAACTAAAATAACACTGTATGTTAACTACACTGGAATTAAAAGTTAAAAAGGGGCGCCTGGGTGGCTCAGTCGGTTAAGCGTCCGACTTCAGCTCAGGTCATAATCTCGCGGTCCGTGAGTTCGAGCCCCGCGTCAGGCTCTGGGCTGATGGCTCGGAGCCTGGAGCCTGCTTCCGATTCTGTGTCCCCTCTCTCTCTGCCCCTCCCCCATTCATGCTCTGCCTCTCTCTGTCCCCAAAATAAATAAACATTAAAAAAAAATTTTTTTTTTTTTAAAAAAAGTTAAAAAAACATGGGGTGCCTGGGTGGCTCAGTCAGCTCAGCGTCTGACTCTTGATTTCGGCTCAGATCACAGTCTCACAGTTCATGAGTTCAAGCCCTGAGTTGGGTTCTGCTCTAACAGAGTGGAGCCAGCTTGGGATAGTGTTTCCCTCTCTCTCTGTCCCCCCCCCCTTTGTCCCACCTCTCAAAATAAACATTAAAAACAATTTTTTTTTATTAAGAAAAAAAAAGAATCGACATTGGATTTTGTCAAATACTTCTGCACCTGTGAGATGATTTTTCTTTTTGGTTTGTCAATATGGTGAATTATAGTGACTGATTTTCAAATGCTAAATCAACCTTCTATGCCTGAATTAAGCCCCACTTGGTCATGATGTATTATCTTTTTTTATATATATATTTGGATTCCATTTGCTAAAAATCTGTTTACAATTTTTGCATCTATGCTTGTGAGGGGTATTGGTCCACAGTTTTCTTGTATTAACTTTGTTTTTGGTATCAGGGTAATTCTGGCTGCACAGGATGCATTGGGTAGTATTTTCTCGTCTTCAGTTTTCTGTAAGAGTTACTGTTGACTTGGTATGATTTCCTTCCTTAATATTTGGTAGAATTCATCTTGAAGCCATCTGGAGGTGGAGTTTTCTTTGTGGAAGTGTTTTTAAATACAGTTCAGTTTCTTTAGTAGAGAAAGCATGACTTAAGTTACTGATTTCTTCTTAAGTGATCTTTGGTAGTTTGAACCTTTAAAGGGATTTGTCTACCTCATCTATGTTGTTGGACTTATTGGCATAAAGCTGTTCATAATATTAATTTATGATCCTTTTTAAAAAAAAAATTTTTTTAATGTTTATTTATTTTTGAGACAGGGAGAGACAGAGCATGAACGGGGGAGGGTCAGAGAGAGAGGGAGACACAGAATCGGAAACAGGCTCCAGGCTCTGAGCTGTCAGCACAGAGCCCGACGCAGGGCTCGAACTCACGGACCGCGAGATCATGACCTGAGCCGAAGTCGGACGCTTAACCGACTGAGCCACCCAGGCGCCCCAATTTATGATCCTTTTAATCAGTATAGTACCTATACTGATGTAACTTCTCTATTTTCAGATACTGGTAATAGTGTACTCTTTCTTTCCTTGTTTTTTTCTTCTCAGTCTGACTAAAGGCTTATCAATGGTATTGATCTTCTCAAACAGCCTGCTTTTTAGCTTTTTCTGACCTTTTCTATTGATTTTCTGATTTCTATTTGACTGATTTCCAATCTGATTTTTATTTCTCCTTTCATCTCCTTAGTCTGGATTTCATTTGCTCTTCTGTTTACAGTTTTTAGCCTGGAAACTGAGGTGATTGACTTGAGACTTCCTCTTTTCTAATATGGGCAGGTGTTTAATGCTATAAATTTCTCTGTAAGTTTTGCTTTAGCTGCACTTCATACATTTTGATCTGCTGTGTTTTTCATTTTCATTTAGATTTCAAAATACTTTTAAATTTCCCCTTTGATCGTGCTTGACCACAGGTTATTTAGAAGAATTTAGTTTGCAAATATTTAGAAAAATTTCAGGTATATTTCTGTTATTAGCTTCTTCTTTTTAAATATTTATTTTGAGGGAGGGAGAGAGGGAGAGAGAGAGAGAAGAGAGAGAGAGAAAGAGAGCACAAGCAGGAGAGGGGAGGGGCAGAGAGAGAGGGAGAGAGAGAATCCCAAGTAGGGTCCACACTCAGTGCAGAGCCCAACAGGGCTCCATTGCAGGACCACGAGATCATGACCTGAGCCAAAACAAGAGGAGGACACTTAACCGACTGAGCCACCCAGGTGCCTCTGTTATTAACTTCTAACTGAAATTAGAATTCTGTGGCCAGGAAATGCTTAATATTATTTGAATCCTTTAAATGTACTGAGAAATGCTTTATTGCCCAGAAAGTGGTCTCTTTTAGTAAATGCTGCAAATGTACTTGGAAAGAATCAACATTCTGCTATTGTTAGTTAGAAAATTCTGTAAATGCCCATTAGGTGAAGATTGGAGATAGTTTTATTGTTGAAATCTCTGTCTTGTAATTAGGGATGTTTTTTCCTTGCAGTTGTATTAGTTTTTGTTTCATGAATTTTGAAGCTTTGCTATGAGGTATATCAATGTATATCCTCTGAATGAATTCATCCTTTTATTATTGTAAAATTACCCTCTTTATTCCTGGTAATATGCTTTGCTCTGAAATCTTTTTTTTTTTTTTTTTAATTTTTTTTTTTTTCAACATTTATTTTTGGGACAGAGAGAGACAGAGCATGAACAGGGGAGGGGCAGAGAGAGAGGGAGACACAGAATCCGAAACAGGCTCCAGGCTCTGAGCCATCAGCCCAGAGCCTGACGCGGGGCTCGAACTCACGGACCGCGAGATCGTGACCTGGCTGAAGTCGGACGCTTAACCGACTGCGCCACCCAGGCGCCCCTGCTCTGAAATCTTTGATTAACATAGACACATCAGCTTTGTTTTCATTAATGTCATCATGGGCTCCCATTCTTTTACTTTTAGTCTCTTTGTGTCTTTATTTTTATTTATTATAAAATCTTTTTAATGTTTATTTATTTATTGAGAGAGAGAGAGAGAGAGAGACAGACCACGAGCCAGGGAGGGGCAGACAGAGAAGAAGATACAGACTCTGAAGCAGGCTCTAGGCTCTGAGCTGTTGGCATAGAGCCTGACGTGGGGCTCAAACCCATGAACCATGAGATCATGACCTGAGCCAAAGTCAGACGCTCAATCGACTGAGCCACCAAGGCACCCCTGTCCCATCTGTTCTTTCTTCTTTTTTCTCTTTGGTTTGGTAACTTCTGGATTAACTGAGTATTTGTTTTGACTGCATTCTTTGTAGGCTTATTAACTATAATCTTTTGTTGTGGTATTTTAGTGATTACTTTAGATCACAGTGCATATGTCACTTCTCACAGTTTACTTTCAAGTGATAATATACTACTCACGTATAAGAGATTTAAAACAGTATACTTCCATTTCTCCCCTCCTGGCTTCTGTGCTGTCACATACTTTGCTTCTACATATAATATGAAGTGTTATTATTTCTGCTTTAAAAAGTCAACAATCACCTAAAGAGGTTAAAGTAATTAGAAAAAAAAAACCCTCATATATACCTATATTAGTGTATCACTTATAGGGCTCTAATTTCTTTGTGTAGACCCGGCTATACATTTTCTCTCTCCTTGAAGAACTTCCTTCCACATTTCTTATAATGCAGGTTTGTAGGTGATAAGTTCTTTCACATTTTTTAGGTCTGAAAAACTATCTCATCTTAATATATATATATATATATATATATATATATATATATATATATAATACATACATATATATATATATTTTTTTTTTTTTCTGGGTATAGAATTCTGGATTGATAGTTTTTCCCCTTTTAGTACTTTAATGGTTTTGCTCCACTACTTTCCAGTTTACATTATTTTTTATGAAAAATATCTGTCATCTTTATGTATTTTTTAAATTTCGTATGGAACATGTTTTTTTTTCCCTTCTGGTTGCTTTTAACATCTTTCTTTTTATCACTTGTTTTAAGCAATTGGATTACAATATGCTTTGGTGTCACTTTCCTCTTATTTCTTGTGCTTTGGGTTTGTTGAATTTGGATCTATGGGTTCACAGGCTTCATCAAATTTGGGATACTTTCAGCCATTATTTCTTTAAATATTTGCACAGTCTTCCCCTTTCTCTTCTCTTCTTTGGGAACTTCAGTGACACATATATTTGACCCCTTGAAACTGTCCCATGTCACTAGTGCCTTGTTTTTTTTAAATCCTTTTTTTTCTTTGTGCTCCATTGTGGATAGTTTTTTATTGCAATGTCATCTAGTTCATTAGTCTTTTCTTCTGCAGTGTCTATGCTGTTGCTAATCCCATTCAGTGTCTTTTTCTTTTCCTTTAAATCTCAGCCACTGCAGACTTCATCTTTTTACTTTAGGTCTTTAAATATATGTATCTTCCATGTCTTAACATGGGCAGTCTTTCCTCTTGCTTTCTGAACTTATGAAATGCAGTCATAACAATTCCTTTAATGATCTTGCTCATTTTTATATCTATTCAGTTCGTTTTCAAATAGATTGATCCCCCCCGCCAATTATGGCTTGCATTTTCCTGCTACTATGCTTGCCTGGTAATTTTTGATTGGATGCTAGGCATTGTGGGGGTGATACTTATTTTTGTCTTCTTATAAACATTCTTGAGTTTTGCTCTGAGATGTAGTTAAATTAATTGGAAACAGTTTGATCCTTTTAGGTCTTGCTTTTAAGATCTGTTCAGGGTGACCAGAGCTATGTTTAATCTATGATTAATCTATGATTAATTTTTCTCCACTACTACCAGCAAGGCTTAGTAATGAATACCCTTTAATTGTATATTTTTTTTCCTTTCTGGCTGTTGAGGACACCATTTTCTGTCCCTCTGTGAATTTCAGGCACTGTTCTCTCTAATCCTTTACGTTGTTCTTTCTCTGGCCTTGGGTCGTTTCCTTATATGCATGACATCATTTGTACTCAGCTCAATACCCCAGGGAGACCTCAACTCTCCAGATTTCTGTCTCTATGCAGCTCTCTATTTTAATCTAGCCATCTTGGCTTTCTTAGACTCCCAGCAACATCTCTTCCAATCAGGGAGACCATAGGGTTCTGCCTACATTCCACCTCCCACTACTGTGGCCTGGGGACTCTCCAGGCAGTAGGCTAGAGCAACCATGGGGTTCATTTTGTTTTCTGTCTTCAAAGATGATTGCCTTCTGATGTGTGATGTCCAATGTCTTAAACACAACTGTTTCATTTTTTTTTTTTTTTAAAGGTTTCAGGTGGAGGTTAAATGTGGTCCCTCTTCATCTTGATCAGAAGCTGAAGTCTTGCTTCTAGTTTTTGGCTGACATAATAGATGCTGCAGTAAATGTCACTGCATATATACCTCTGGTCAATATGTGGATCTATCTGTTGAATAAATTATTTAAGGTGTCATTGTTAGATTGAAGGATAGGTGCATTTTAAACATAAATGCTTTTGCCAAACTGCCCTCCAGAAAGGTTTTACCAATCAATAATACCTCTACTAACAGTTTTTGAGAATGCTTACTTCCCCATATATTCTATAGCACTAAGTATCACCAAATGTATACATCTTCACCATTTTGATAGGTAAAAAGTTATTTTATTTTCATTTCTTTTGTAAGATTAAACCTCCTGTTACATGCTTACTGGTGATGGGCACTGTTTTTTCTGGAACTGCCTATTTATGTCCTTTGAATGTTTAGAAAATTAGTTTTCATTTTCCTACTGCCTAAGAATTTTTGTGGGAGATTAACCCTCTATTATATGAATTACAATTCCCCTCACCTCCCCCCCCCCCCAGTTAATTTTTACTGTCCTCAGGGTGGTGTTTTTGTTGTTGTTGCCATGAATAATTTTTATATTTTTACATAGTCTAAGTTATCAGCCTTTTCCTCTGTGACTTTTGGGTTCTGCATATTTCCTAGGTACACATATGTACATGATAGTAATAAGAGTTTATATCTTAGATTCAGAATCAATAAGTGAGACAATGTAGTTTCTTTTTATTCCTATAAAATGAAATTTGATAATAGTGTTGCAACACTGGGTTCACGTAACTAATGCTGATCAAGATCTCTAATGGGCAAATTTCTTCACATGGAAGATGTAAATTATTACCTGTAAATGCAGTTTGGTAAGGAAAGTTTTAAAGCATGATGGAAAGCAGAGGCATAACAAAAGAACTTTTGGGGAACCACTGGCTTTAAAGCAAGGTCTGCCTTTTCCCAGAATGGACTCAACTTTAGGGTTTGCTGGGAAGGTGGAGGGATGATATGAAACCAAAAGCAAAGGTTATTCTAAGACATGCTGGTTGGCTGTAAGCTGGTTCCTAAAGCCTGGAGCCTCCCCTGAAAACTCCAGCAAATTCTCCCTCCCCTGGATGACCAATGTACTTACTGCCAGTGTCATAAACATACATAGAATAGACTTTGTACCTTGTAATATGTACTTTCTTCATATTGTTGCCTAAGTTTTATTTTTCCCAACAAGGCAGTTAGTCACTTGAGTGTAGAGCCTTGGGCCATATGCTCCCCCACAACATTGAGCTTAGACATATATACAGTTGAACAAGCTGAGTTGTACCGAGCTTAAGCATGTGCTATGGAAGGCAGGAAAACTGGGTAAAAACTACCTCAAATTAGGAGTCAGAATTCAAGAGGAGGGTATGCTATTCATTTGCTTGCCTGGGGATGGCATTTGTCATCATCTGACATTTGACAAGACGAGGCTACTGTCCAGCAAAGGAAAATGGATGCAGTGAGGCCTGAATGGAAGATTCCCTCCATGGAAAATATAACTGTTAAAAATGGTCATGTTTTCTCTTAGGTTCTCTTGGCAGTCAGTGAATAAATTAATGAGGGACTTATAATTGCAAAGTATCGTATTTCTTTAGGAGGAAAGAGCTAATCTTCAGCAAGGGTCTATGATATGTAACGATGGAGAAGAAGAGCTAACGTTTATTGCTTATCATGTACCCAGCACCGTCCTAATAAGCACTTTTCATGAAGGAGATAGTTGAATCCTCACAAACCCATGAGCGAGACAGTATTATCCCATTTTGTAAGTGAGAAAACTGAGATTCAGAGACATGCAAAACGTGTCTAGCCAACTTAAACACAGAGAGATTTGAACACAGGTCTAGCTGACTCCAAGCCCAGCCCCTGTCTATACCACAACACACCTCATTTCCTCCTCAGAGCAACTCAGAAGCTTTTCCATGGTGGCGATGTGCAAACCTGGAGCTCTGAGGTCATGGAACTGCCTGAGGACTGTGTCGATATTTCTGACTCTACAGCTCGTATATTACCGTTTCAATACATGGAGCCTCACATTCCCTACTCTATTCCACCTGTCCCTCTTGGTCCCTGTAACTCTCCTTCCATCTGTTTCCAGTGCATGTGTGTGCCACGCACACACACACACACACACACACACACCACCACCACCACACACAAAAAGGAAAAGAAGGTTTAGTCACATGAGAAAAGTCACACGAGAAAAGCCGTGCACGGTCATTCTTCGGTGTGTGTCGTAGCTCATGTGATTCTCTGTGCCTAATTATATCTTCTTCCTTTAAACTGTTCAATGCGAGTCTAGTTACTCCTTTGAGGGCCTCCTTGATCCCTCTCTTGAATTGTTGCTCTCACACTTCTGCTATTACGGTACCTCTCACCCTCTACCGTTTCCCCGTCTGGACCCCACCTCGCATCTGACTCAATTGCGTTATCACTCACAGGGGGCACAACTGTTCAGGTATGGTGCACGATGAATGAACTCAATAGCATGAATGAAGGCCTAGAGGTCGCTGCACGGCACTGACTATTGAGGAAGGAAGCTAGTGCCAGATCGCGGCCCTACTCCCGGAGATGTGAACAAGATAACTGGCCGACAACCACCGCCTGGGCCTAGTTATCATCAGGGAGGGGCCGAGTGCTGAAAAATGCAAAGCTCCTTGAAAGGAAACTGCAAACCTAGAAAAGCACATTACTGATTTATGGGATCCGCATAAGCTTTTTAGTGGCAGGGAGGAATTAGCCCGCTGTTTTGATATCCACTTATGCGTTAAGAGACCTTGCTTCTACTTGCTGGATTATTTCGAACACATCACCTTCTACATCCACGTAACTCAGATCTCTGCATGTTTGCTACCCTACCTGATTACCAGTCCTTTTACTTATTTATTTTTTTAAGTCTAATTTTAGAGAGCGAGTGAGCGTGCACGCAAGCAGGGGAGGGGCAGAGAGAGAATCCCAAGCAGGCTCCACACTGTCAGAGCAGAGCCTGATGCAGGGATCGAACTCTCCGACCGTGAGACCATGACCTGAGCTGAAATCAAGAGGCAGACGCTTAACCGACTGAGCCACCCAGGTGCCTGTGATTTCCAGTTCTCGAATACGTCATGCCTTTGAATACCCTATGCCCGTCTTTTTCACTTTCTACGATTCTAAATAACTATCTCGCAAATGTTGTATAGCGTGACGTAGATCCAACAGGGCTGCCCAGGAGGCCTTAGTGGCTGGGTGACAGTAAGAGAGCATGCACAACTTTCTGCCACTATTTCAGTGTAACAGCTGGTGGACCGGACCTCGGGTCTAGCATTTGGGCTTCCTTAGATTTTTCATTTTGTCCTGCGAAACCAATTCTCTTAAACCTGTTGAGAGAAGCAAAGGGAAAGTGTGGGGGTTCTTTTTTCCTCCTTTGTTACCAGACTTGCTACCAGTGTCCCACTGTCCACGAAGGAAAATGGGGCGTGAGAAGACTACTATGCTGGGGTTGAGGGTCCAGGGAGGAGAGCAGTCACAAGATAACCGATTTTGAGGATTTGTCTCAGTCTCCTTAGTTTATGTGCAAGCTGCCAACAAAAAAAGGTGTCAGCTTGGCAAATGGTGAGGTCCTGCTCTTTACCACTGAGTACTGCCTGTCTGTCATCGAACACAAATCTGGGGCTGGCAGCTGGTTCAGCCTTGGCATACAGGCCCTAACTATTTCTTCAAAGTGGTTTCCACATGCCGTTTTTAAAGTCGGGAGAATGCTGAACCACAGTAGTAAGCTTTCATAAAATTCACCCAACTGCTAATTTTTGTCTCCTGCTAATGGACTTTTATCAGAGCCGCCTCTTTCTTCCTTTAGGGTCCTATCCCACCACTCTTGTCTTATGCTCCAGCTACGTCTGCCTGCTCACGGTTCCCGAACAGCCATTCATTCCAGCCCCAGGGCCTTTGCACATGTGGTCTCCTTTCCTGTGTATGTGAGCTCTTCCCTGCTGGTTCCTTCTGGTTCAGCTCAAAGGTCACTTCCTCGGAGAGGCTTCCCCTGACCACTCTCCTCAAACAGTACACCCCCTCTGCCACACCAACCAGCTGTCTCTCACTGGCCCTACCCCAACCTGCCACTGGGCAGAAAGCTCGTTACATAACCCTTACACCTAAACTAGATCTCTCTTGCCTTTTGCCCTGCCCAGTATATTCTACTCCCCTGGTCCACCATCCTTGTTCTGGCGGCACTGTGAATGCAACATGGATTCAAGTGTGAATCCACGCTTTCAAACAAAATCCAATGCTTTAAAACAAAACAAAGAGGTTTCTGTTACATCAAGAAATCAAATAAAAAAAAATTTCCAGGGGCACCTGGGTGGCTCAGTCGGTGAAGCGTCCGACTTCGGCTCAGGTCATGATCTCGCGGTACGTGGGTTCGAGCCCCGCGTCGGGCTCTGTGCTGACTGCTCAGAGGCTGGAGCCTGTTTCACATTCCGTGTCTCCCTCTCTCTCTCTGACCCTCCCCCGTTCACGCTCTGTCTCTCTCTGTCTCAAAAATAAATAAACGTTAAAAAAAAAATTTCCAAGCATCTGAAGTTTTATTTTTTACTGTTTCTATTTCAGTTTAGCTCCTAAAATATAACAGATACATCTTCTGCAAAGCACAGAACAGAGACATTAAGGTTTATCAAATGTCTTAGACTTTATTTCTAATGTTTGCACTATTCCCTCTGGGACTCTGTCATTATCTTTTCTCAAGAAAAACAATCATTTCTTGATTCCATTTCATCATTTAGATTCACAAAAACTGTTCCAAATTTCTTAATTTCCAAGCAACACATTAAATTCTTCAGATTTCTTTCAAAATCGCTATGGGGAAATCCCTGATGATTTCAGCTGACAATTCCTTAATCAGGAAAAGACTTTAAATGCTAATCATCAGAAAAGTTACAATTTACAGGAAAGAAGGGGGGAAATGCTGACATATTGCACAACATACCATGAACAAAGCATGGTTTATTAATTGAATGGCATACTCATGCTGACAATTTTAACAAGAATTTCTACTGAAATCATAAACTATGTTAGAGCAAACGAACTATTTCTATTGTCCAGGTTTCTGATAGTCCAAGGTGAAATAAGATTCCCTTCTTTGGAGATTTTACGGGAATAAAGGAAACAATCTGTGAACTATTTTTTCCTCCAGACTTCTACAAAGATCCTAGGTTATAAATGAAGTAAAGAACTTAGCTAAAGGGAATTCTTATTTGGTGTCTAATTCCATCCAAGAATCGAAGAGAGTGCTTTTCTTTGTGGTTTCTATTATTCACTGGAGGAGAGAAATGGTCTGCTTCTGCTTCTAGCTGTGGGTACACAGATCAAAGTTCACTGCAGGTGGGTAAAGGCAAATGCTGCAATAGATCCCCAGAACAAAATACTCCACCCCCCAGCCCCCATTTACAAAAAGAAGACAGTCTGAAGGTAGGAACGACCAGGATGGGACTCTGACTCCCAGTTTATCTGATAAAGTCCATTGGGTTTCAATTGTAGGAATTATGTAACATATTAAAAATGAGATCACCATGAGTCCTGGGATTTCCCTCTTGTAGTCTATATAAATCCATAAATAAACTACAGTCTTTATTAATGCTTTATTATAAGTGATTACAAACACAGGGCATTTCATAAACATATCTCATCAACTGTTACATTGTAATTCAGCAGTAGGTATGATGCCAAAACCATCATCTTCAGTAAACGAACAGAAAACAACAAAAGCTCCAGAAGGCTGAAACAGATCTCAAGTGACTCATTCCAGAATCAGCCTAAACCTTCAGTTAGACTGGATCTCGAGGACTAGCTTAGAGAGCAAAAATCCCTGGAAAGGTAAGGAAGGAGATACTGGTGGGCATACAGGAGACTGAGGAAAGGGGCTTAAAGTGCCTGGGGATTTAAATATAATTATGGAAAACTTAGAAATGAAACTATCTATGATATTGGTTATTATTTTGAGAACCCTATTGAATACCCAGATAACAAGTCTTTATGTATTTCCATCTAACGGGATAGCAGCTGCTAGCACATGCTAGGTACTGCTCTCAGAATTCTCCACACACGATCTCTTTTCATCCCCATGACAATTCTATAGTGTTCAGTTCCCATTTTAGGGCTTAAAAAACTGAGGAGCAAGAAGGTTAAATAACTGGCCCCAAATCTCACAGCTGGCAGGCTAGGAACCAACTCATCTGAGTTATTAACTGATATGTATCTTCTCTACTCTGGCATTTTGGAGCTGGTTTCCCCCAGGGACCCTTTGGGACCCGAGCCAAATGTTTTAAGTGTTTTCTGATTAGAGTTTCCGAAAAGAAAGATACCATCTATTGTTTCTGTTTCTCATTCCACTTTAGCGCCTTGCTTACACAGGCTGATGTCCCACCTCTCACAGGAAAAATGAAAAAGAAACCAGCTCTATTGCTTTTCTGAGGTCCTCTCAACCAGAGCTTTGCATGATCCCTTCTTAAAAACCTGGTGACCACGGCCGGGTGCTCCGTGTTTTCACAGCTCAGTCTTATTAGATCATGTTCTAGCTCAGCAGACACCTTTGCTCAATACTCTGAAATTTCAGACCTACCAGAGCCACTAAAAACTTTTCGAAGGAGGAGCCCACGACCTCATGTGAAATCGGAGTCATGGGAATGTGAACAAAGGGACAAAGCAGTTCTACAGTAAACTGAAAACTATGATAATGGACTGAATGACTAATATTCATAGATGACTGCCTATCCAAAGCCCCCAAGTGTTTACTGCATTTCTGTGAGCTGATAATAAACTTCTGCACAGTACTCACTATACTCTGTACTGTCCAATTGCCCTCAGGTGGCTGGCAGCTGGTAAAGAGGAATGATTGCCCCCGCCCTTCTACCTTCAGAATAAAGAAATAGGGGTGCCTGGGTGGCTCAGTCAGTTGAGCGTCTGACTTTGGCTCAGGTCATGGTATCACGGCTCTTGAGTTCGAGCCCCACGTCAGGCTCTGTGCTGACAGCCTGCTTCGGACTCTGTGTCTCCCTCTCTCTCTCTACCCCTTCCCTACACTCTCAAAAATAAACATTAAGGGGCGCCTGGGTGGCGCAGTCGGTTAAGCGTCCGACTTCAGCCAGGTCATGATCTCGCGGTCCGTGAGTTCAAGCCCCGCGTCGGGCTCTGGGCTGATGGCTCAGAGCCTGGAGCCTGTTTCCGATTCTGTGTCTCCCTCTCTCTCTGCCCCTTCCCCGTTCATGCTCTGTCTCTCTCTATCCCAAAAATAAATAAAAACGTTGAAAAAAAAATTAAAAAAAAAAATAAACATTAAAAAAAATTTAAAACAAAGAAAACAAAAGAAAGAAATGATACAAAGGAGGAAGATTTAGAGTCTGGCAGATCTCACCAAGTGAGGTGTGCTGGCCTGGAGAGGGGCCTGTGGAAACTGGGGGAGAGGCTGGCCATGTAGCTCAGAAGGAGAGAGGCGAGTGGCTTCTCAACACAAGTAACTTATGGCTACTTCTGCACACAGTACCTTTGTATCGTGTGGCCCCATGACTCAGTTTTCGGCTCTACACAATCTATTTCCCCTTTAGATCTTCTCGCTCCCTTGCCCAGATCCAGCCTATAACCTCAAATCTCTCAGCAGCCAAAAGGAGATGACTAAGGACAAGGCCAGAGGGTTCAGCTTTGGGTTGTTGTTTAGCCTGTCTTACTGGCAGAAACCAGAAAAGCATAAAATGCCACCATGAAAAAGGTCAAAGGAAAAAGACTGTTCTCTGACTCAGGAAAATCATCAGGTGAGGATAATTTTCAACGGTGTGATTTTTTTTAAATAAATGACACAAAAAATGCTTTCCTTGGGATTTTTCCTCTTAAGTCAGAGAGCAAAGGCCTGGGTACTCAGTATTTAGCATCTTAGTCAATTTAGGTCACGGAGCGTAATGAGAAGAATTTTCGCTTTTCATTTGGGATTATATTAAAAGAAAATAGCGCCAGGCTCTAAGAGATTTATTAACTCCAGTGCACTCTGGACATGAGCAGGAGGACAGGAAGTGGGCCAGGTGGGGCTACAGCAAAGTGGAGAGGCCAGAGAGGCACTGCTCCCCTACTCAGGCAGACTATTCCACATGCGAGGGAGGAAAGATCCAGTGTTGTCAGATCTTCTGTTCCTATAACCAGGCGTTGGAGATGCAGATTGTTATGTGAAATCTACCAATTGTTTTATGTTGCAACTAACTGATACATGTATATACAACTACGTGGGCCAAACCAAATATATCTGTGGGCTGGATCCAGTTCACAAGACTCTGCTGTCCAACCTCTGTGATCACAGTGATGGTTTTTAACCCTTAAGCAGTTAGAAAGGAACAAGATCTGACACATCCTCTGGCGACTAACTTACACTGGTGTTTGGTCAAAAGGCCCGTTGTGATTCTACCGTGTGGGGTTCTAAAATAACTCGAAGAAGTTGATGAGATTATTCTACTGACAATATTAAGTCTACAACTTTGCAGCTCCCTGTTGGGAGGAGGTTGGTATCAGGAGATGACCAGGACAAGTCAGGGAAGGTGCTTAGGAAGGGAGATGTTCGCTGGCACGGCAATATGAGGTGTGACCAACTGACTCCAGGGGGAGCTCAGGCCACCTCTTTAAACATCCAGGCTTTGTTCCTCTTCACTGCTGCCAGAGACAAATGAGCCCAAGAAACGTGTCAACCAACGTCTTCTGATTGGCAGCTCAATAGGACCGATGGGGAAGTTCGGCTACAGGGAAAAGAATCCTATCCCCTTGCGATCTGACGACAGATCACAGAACACAGACAACACCATGGCTGGCTGGCTATCTTCCTTATCATACACAAGGCATGACGCCACACAGCGCACTTCTTGCTACCTTCCCGTACTGCTCCTGGAAGATTTCTAAACATAGCCACTGCACGTGCGTTGGGAAGGAAGGGGGTTTCTAAGAAGGGAAATTTCCTCGTCTCTGGCTATGGGGCTTGAACTGATCACTCACTCAGTTCTACTGCGGGCCAGCGATCCTCAGTGTTGAAAGAGGAAGAGGAGACAAATGTTGTACTCTCCCTTCCACACTAAACGAAAGGAGAGCTGACCTGGGACTCACTGACAGCAGGCTGGGGAAATCTGTCCTCACTGGCCTGGCTGCCATCTTGACATGTTATTTCATCCACTGGATAATGAAGTACTACCACTAACACCTGACCTTTATAGATGGCTTACTATATGTGTGTCAGGTGCAGTTCTAAGGGCTTACACGTATTAACTTGCTTATTCTTCACCAACCCTAAGGATGTAGGTTCTATTATCACCACCCTTTTACACATGTGGAAACTGAAGCACAGAGAGGTTAAGTATTTTGTGCAAGGTCTCACGGTTAGTGACGGGGGGAATATGAACTCAAATGTAGACAGTCTGGCTCCAGGGCCTATGCTCTTCACCACGAAGCTAGACAACCTCTCAAAAGAAGACTGGATCTGAATGTGAAGGCCATAATTTGAGACCAGGCTGCTTGTCGTACAATATGAAGGCTCAGAAGTTTTCTGTTCCGATGGTCAGTGGAAAAGAAATTTGCTACTTTCACATTTTAGGTAGGTCTTGGTGCAACTGTTCATTCAGGGCAAAAAAGAAATTTAAGAAATTTCAGTGTGTATATTGGACTCCAATATGGGGTTGAATGGAGCCACATTGTATCATGATCCATAGAGACTCAAGCATACTCGCTGCGGGGAACAGAGACAGAGAAGAGAGATGTGGAGACAGAATTGAAACACACAGTGGGGGTGCATAAAGGGACGGGGTGGGAGGCAGGGAATAGCCGTTTCTCAGCTCCCTAAAGCCTCTCACTGTGCAGCGCACCCTCTTACTGGGTAGAGTGCAAATCTGTGATGGAAAGATAAGGCTGTTGGTTTGTCGTTGTTGTTTTTTCTCTCATGTAACACAGCTCCTCAAGGCAAGCCAACTACTTCATCTGGTGCTCGACTGAAAAAAAGTTGCAACACTTGAGAAAAAAATGCCTGAGTGGGACCGACTTAGAGATGGTGCCTCAGCCTCCCAAGTCATCTGCAGTGTATTTTCTTTTTGCCTTCCACACTTAGAAACTCCAGCTTCCTGCATAAACTGTAACCAAGTTAATTTCAGGATGTATGATCTCAATTTGTCTTGCAAACATTCTTAAGCATTTCCGAAAGATATGATCTACGGTGATTTTTAGGCCCGGTAATTTGTTTCTTCAATATAAACTAATTCCATATTATGACCTGTGACCCTAATTCCCTGGCTGTTGACTTTCCAGTCTGGCTTTGGAGTTGGTCTTACATAGGACCCTAACAGAGGGCACTATAATAACAACACTTAAGCCTATGCTGTAATTGATAATGGCTTGTTACTACTGTTTTATTGCCTTTAAAAAAAAAAAATGTTTATTTTTGGGAGAAGGAGGGTCAGAGAGAGAGGGACACAGAATCCCAAGCAGGCTCTGCTCTGTCAGCACAGAGCCTGATGTGGGGCTCGATCTCAGGAGCCATGAGGTCATGACCTGAGCCTAAATCAAGAGTCGGATGCTTAACCGACTGAGCCACCCAGGTGCTCCTGTTTAATTGCTTTTTAAAATTAGGGCTCACCATTCGACTAAAAGCTCTGTGAACGCTAACAGTGACTGATAAATACTCTGCGCTCAATACCTAGCTGAAAAAAGAAATGCCATGCAAGTTTATATACCAAAGCACGATGCTGGGGTCGGGAAAAATTAGACCGCATATGGGTCTATGAGTGTTTCCAAACTCCTGGACCAGGAGTTTAGAGCATTCACGTTTGAACCGTCATTTACTTAGAGTCTGTTTCTCTTTAACTCTACATGCCTTGTTGGGTGATCTCATTTGCTCCCTGACATCAACCACAGGACAGCACCACCCACATTTTCACCTCTCTCCTCAGCCCCTCCTTTGAGCGACAGGTCTGGTTTTCCAACTGCCCTCAAGATATCTCTGCCTTACTATAAGCAGCACGAGGGTAACAGTTCCAGGACTAAGGTTTATCTTCTCCCTCCCGACCTGATTCCACTTCCCCTTTTCCAGAGCGAGGGCTTATTTCCTGCCGTAGTTTAAAGCAAGGCTTCGGTGTCAGACAAATCCATGTTCAAATCATTAGGCTTCTCTTAAGTTCAGGTTTTTACAACAGTAAAATGGCCTTGATATTACTGATATCACGCCAGTAAAACCTGGTATCACTCCACAGAGTTGTCATGAGGACTAAATCAAGTAATATATTAACTGTATAAGCAAACAGTTTCCGTCTGCAGTAAACGAGGGCCTTTTCTGATTTGTTCTTTATACCAGTTCAATTCATTATCTCCATACACCCAAAAACCTCCTTAGCTGGAAAACTCACTGCTTCTTAAGTCAGAGTCTCTAAGTTCTGTTCGTTCTACCATTAAGACTCGCACACTGGGCTCCTCCTCTCCATACCCAGTGCATGCCTTCATTCCGGCCCTTGTCTGAACCCTTGTCACCATTTGCTAGTTCCTTTCTGTGTTTCCGGTGTCCCCACACTGCAGCCCATACACCACAGTGACACCAAAGTCACCTCTGTTAAAACCAACATCAATCACCCCTCGGCCTAAAAGCTTTCCGTGGCTCCCACAGGTAAAGTCCACGGCCACACTTGTTAGGAATGGGGTAGGAACCGTCACTCATTATGACAAATAACTTGTCGAGATCTTTAGTTTACTTTTTCTGTTTCACTTAATCACTGCAGCCATGCCAATGAAATAAATGCAATGATCTTTGCCTTACAGATTTAAGACGTGAAGCTAATCACTAGTCAAAAAATTCACCTGCATCGAAATCACTCCAAGACTAGAAGTCACAAGCCGGTTTGACTCCAGCCTGTCCATCAGGCAGTACAATGAATTCACATCTTATCCAGAGAACAAACTCTAAAGTCAAAGCATGAAATGAAAATCCCATGTAAATCAAAGACAACCTCTCAGAGGGGCTGAATGCAGCCAGTATTTCTTCTAGTGGTGGAAAGAACGCTTTTTCTTCAGCAGACACGAGACAGAGAAGTGGCTGACAGGTAACACGTCTACTATTTCATTGTAGTCTTCTTCTCTCTCCAGTTTTGCTCACTGTGCACAGTTCGATCCATATCTAGCAGCTGGGATCTCTGGCTAGCAGAGCACTGAGAGTATGCCATAAGCATCTGTAAACTACGGGCACCCCCGAACAGCTAGGGGGACAGGAACCACCCAACTTCACGTTCCTAGCATGGGGCACTGTATGCTGCGTGCTACAGGCAGCTCGTTTACACACGTGCTGAGAAGAGTCAACACTCGTTCTACTTTGTCTTACAGTTCAGCTCCCTCAACGATCAGGGTATATTTCAAATTAGTGGAGTATGAATTAAGATGCTCAGGTAGGTCCTCGTTTGATCCTGCAAAACAAATGAGCAGCCTGACTTTGGGGTTTGAGAACAACATCTTGCAGAGGAAGGAGTGTGGCAGTTCCCACAGGCTCCTGAGTCAAAGCTGAACTGCAGGTTCACGGGCAGAGACAGCTGTTCTGAAAGCCGCCTCATTTGCTGGTGTAGTGTGGTTAGGAACAGGAAACTGAACCTTTGGTATTTTGGGCTTTGATTCTACCCTGCCCTTAACAAGCGCCTAGTGACACTGGGGTCTTTGAATGTGGCAGGGGTGTGCACATTTAACGTGCCCATTGGGAAAAGAGAAGATGTTGGAAGCCTGAGGCTAGAGCTTTGATACCACGCCCACCTGCCTGGTGCCCAGGAAGAACCATTTGTGTGGTGAGTGCTGTCCACGCAGATTCTTTGTCCCTGATTTCCGGAGTCCTTCGGAAGCACGGGAACTAAGTGTGTACCCAGGCCCCCCGAGGGTCCTGCGGTGTGGTCAAGTGGAGTCTAAAATTAGCCCTGCTACCACCGGTATGGTGCCAAACACATTTCCCATATTCACTAAATTGCAATGTGACGTCACGAAGTCACTCAGATTTGGGCTCAAGTACGCAGGCAAGCTCCCTAAGCCCTCATATTTCCTGCATGGGGCTAAGTGTCATTCACTTTACATCATGACTCTAATCTGCTTTTTGGATCTGATTAAGCCAGAAAACACAGGTCAAACACTGTGCACAGTGTCTGCTATATTCTAGAAACTCAATAATCAGCAGTAGTCGTTAGAACTCCTCTCTCAACTCTCACCCCAAAGTGACCTCAAAGTCCCAACAATGGCATATGGCCTGTAAGGCCCTGCAAGATCTGTCCCTTATTACCTCTGATGTCCTCTCTTTTCTTTCCCTTATTCATTCCATATGGCCCTCCTTGTCATTCCTGGAACATGCCAGGCCAATTCTACATTAGGACCTTTGTAAGGACTGATTGCTCTAATTTTCCCCCAGTGCCCGGAATATAGAAGACATACACTAAATAGATGTTGAATGAATCCTGAATGGATACGTTGGCCTGTGTGGTAAACTAGGATCTCTTGCAGAATTGGAGTTCTGTACTAAATACTTCACTAATGGAAGAGGTCTTGATATGTCTGGGTCCCCTTCTACGGGAACAAGGACTCTGGCCCCCAACACCTAACAAGAAACTTTCAAGTGCTTTCCATGAATTAGTTTAATCCTTACCCCACCTGCCACCCTGCTGTAGTGAGATATAGCGAGGGACTATTATTAGGCCTTATTTTAGAAAAAAACAACCACTGAGAAGTGAAGTAATTTGCTGAAGGTCATAAAGCTAGTAAGTGATATAGGCTGGATATCACAAGCCATTGCCTACTATTATTTTTGGCCAGGGAACAACCTTCAGGGCTGATGACTACTTTGGATGCTGCTTACTATCTAGCTCTCACTGATTTTACAGTCTCCTCTGGATGTCAGCTACACAGGCTGGGGATTTTCCTCAGGGACCTGCTTTCCCACCAGCCATGCTGCTGGGGTTCTAGCACGTTCCCTAGCCAATCTGCTCAATGATGGAGGAGGTCAGGCCAAATGGATAGGACAGACTGTTCATCTCAGGGACAGAAATGCCTTAGGGATTTTTTTTTTCCTCCTTAGAACTTATATTTCACAAAGCCAGCTAATCATTAAGACACAGAAATGACTATTTTCTTCAACAGTTAAATAATGATAGGATTTGAAGTGAGTGGGTCAGACAGGACATTATTTGGAGCTGATGCTGCTGGTTAGGGAGGATGGCTAAGGACTGCTCAAGAGGATACAGACACCAGCTAGAATGCCCTCTATCCCTTCACCTTGCTCTCGCCAATCCATTCTTTAGGACTCACGTCAGCACTCTGCCTCCCAGGAAGGCTTCCTAGACCAGCCCCACCGTCACCCTCCTGCCTCCCTCCCTGACGCTACATTAGGTGACCTCCTCTCTACTCTCAAAGCATCCTGTATCTTCTTCCACCATAACACTTGCTGAACTGTACTGAAGTCACCTGTCTACCACCCCATGGACTGTAGACTTGAGTTCAAAGACAATGTCCACCGCATGTTTGTGTCCCCAGTGCCTAGTGAGTAAGACGTGCTCAACAAATGACTGTTGAATGGAACAGTACCACCCTACTGAGATACCACAACCCCTTAGATCTCCAAATCTGCCTTGTCATCTTTGATCTGACTCAGACAGACCTAAATGGCGCAGCCCTTAAAGTGACCAGTTTGAGAAAGCCAAAACTATGTGATCAGAGTAACAGTCTTCATGCTGCATGGCATTCTCTTGCCATACACTCAAAAGTTCTCCAACTCTTCTCAATGAAATTAATCACCTCAAATTCTCGTGAAATAAGTGTATTAAAGGAGTCATCACATTTTCCATCAGGCTCTTCCTTTCTCTTTCAAACGACAGCACAATGATAAAGTATCTCCTCTTGATCCAGCCAACACATTTGATGATGAGAAAGCCAGCATCAACCAGAATATTTATAACCTCTCGAGTCCCACTGTGTACAGATTTAAAAATGCAAAATGTTTGTAGGTGATGCTATTAATATTCCTGAGAGCATACTTTCTGAAGAGCTCATTGGGCTGCAGTAAAGAAATATCACATACAGGGAGAATAACAATACATTCCTTTTCACTAGCATCAGCTATTCATGAAATGTTCTGCCTTGAGTATGCACGCAGATAAATATTTCAGCAATAAAAGGGGCAACAGAGTGCATTTTAAGTATCTGAGGAACAACCCTGATGGGACTTATGAAGTCAGACTCTTTAATATCACCCCAAACTTAATCCTATCAATGTTGACTAACGCTGTACTGAATTTTGTAGTTATCAAGATTAATGAAAAAAAAAAACAAAACATAAAACACCCTCCTTATTCTGAAGCAACATCGACAAGAGTCTCAAGTCGGTGACAACAAACCACATACCACAAAGTATTTACATGAATCAGAAGTTCGGGTGGGGTCTAAACTTAAAAAAAAAAAAAAAGCACAGATGTTGAGAACCACTGGTCATGTTCCGTGGTATTCCATTTTGATTCTTTTCACAGATGAGGAAACTATTTTCACAGATGAGGAAACTAAAGTGCAGGCTGTTTAAGGAAATTCCCCACACCACCTGGCTAGCCAGGTGTAGTCATGGGATTTGAAGCTCTGGCTGAAAGTCGGCACAACCAAGGGGAGACAGACAGTAGGGTCTCCGCAGCCAGGCTGCGTGGTTTCAGATGCTGGCTCTGACCCTTACTGGTCAGGTGATTTTGAGCAAGTTTCTTAACTCTATGACTCAGTCTTCTCATCTGCAAAATGGAGATATTACTGGTATATACTTCAGAGGGCTGTGGTCACGATTAAGGAGTTAACTTATAGAAAGTGCTTGGCATCCAGTCAGCATTATTTTGCTCTTATCAGACTTCAAAGCCCATGCTTTTTCTTCCACAACAAGGGTTAATGTCATGAAGCACACATGTTAATATCTCCAAACATAATTGCTTTGCATATTGCAAGCAAGTAATAAATGTCTATGAATTAAGATATCTCACTCTGGTTTTCGCTGTGTCTCAGTCCCAGAAGGAAGTGTTAGTGTTAGAAGCAGGCATTAAAGGACACGCAGTCTGGCTCCACAACGGAAATCATTTCCACCACTTAGAACTCCCTGAAAACAGAAGGAGCTGCCTATCCCAGGAGGTGCCTCAACCAAAGATGACTACTTAGTGGAGACAAAGAGCACATTCAAGAACTGCTACCTTTGCAGGGGAGGGGAAGAAGTGTGGGGGATAAACCCCAGGGATCTGGGTTTTCACTGGAGCACATTACTAGCTTAAAGTGCTGCCTTTGAGGCATTTTTATAAGAAGAGAACTGTAGTTACATTATTCTCATACTTACTTTGACAAAAGGCATGAAAGGTATGCTACAGAGGCTGTTAAAGATGAGCATGTAGGCACAAAGTGTGTGTGTGTGTGTGTGTGTGTGTGTGTGTGTGTGTGTGTGTGTGTTAGAGAGAGAGAGAGAGAGACAGAGAGAGAGAGAGAGGGAGGGAGGGAGGGAGAGAGGTGTTAATTCAATCATTGATTTTGGGATATCTCATAGTCAAATGGCCAGGGAAGCAATTACAGCAACTTAGTTGAACAAGTGACTATCAATAACTTTATGCTTGCAATGAGAAAGCAACTACTTCCTGAATTTCTAAATATATTCCATTTTCTATGCAAAATAAGTAATCATAGGTGTTGGGTTTTCTGAAGGAGAACTGGTATAAGCAACGTTCCTTTTTGTTCTAATTTCTGAACGGAAAACAACAAGCAGAATCTCTGATTATTTTTGGTCTGTGGAAGACACATCTTGGCCATTTTCCTGCAGGAATATTCGGCCTGGGGTCTGCCTCTCCTTAGCAGTTTTTGTGCAAGAACACAAAGGGGGAAAAGCTTTAACAAAATCATGACAAAAATGAAAATACAAAACTCTACCACAGCAAAACTTAATTTGCTTCCCTTCTTGAAGTGTGCTACCTCTCATTCATTCATTCCCTCATCCATACACTCTGTCTCACCACTTTGCCCACTTCTAGTGTGTGATATGATGTAGGAAAGGTGGTTTCTCATGATTAGATATGCCATGTACATAGGGGAGGTTGTTTGCTGTGGGGTCAAGGGTGCAAGCCCCGGTTAAGGCAAGCGCTAGATGTCATTAAACCTCAGGTTGTAAAATGGGGTTAGAAACAGGACCTATTCCGGAGGGCTATGAAAAGAGTTAAATGAGATCATCATAAAGCTAGGAGTAAAATGCCTAGCACATAGTCAATGCTCAGTAAGTGCTAATTATTATTATTTTTTTTTTAACTATTCCTCAAGAGCTAATCATTTTGCAAAAATAAGAATCTGAACTCAAATTCCTACTAATACTTTAAGGAATACTATTTAGTTCCTTGATAATTCTGAGGGCACATGGGTCACGGTTGTGCAGTAGTTCAGGATCCTCATTAGAGGCAACAATCATCATTGGGCCACAACGGGCTTAAGTTTTAGCCAAAATAGTATTTCAGTTAATAGAATGCTCAAAACAGAATTTCCTAAAGGTTAAAAAAAACTAATCAAAGCCAGCTCCGTAAATGTATAAAGTTATTACTTCCCTGTACTTTGGAGAGACAAAGTTCAAGCTCTTCCCATAAATCTAATTGATTCTCCCAAGAATACTGCCCCCATCTCTGCCAAACACAAATGTGCTTGCTATACAAATGCATATTAAAAGTTAAGGACCAAATAAGGCAGAACATAAAATGATGTATTACAAAGGGATTAATTATCCACTCTTTGTTTTCTCCTTCCTTACTCTGCCGCTCCTAGACCTTCTCAGAGCTGTGCTAACTGGAGACAGACATGTAGAGCCCAACAGGGAAAATCTAGACCTGGGTGGGCATTCTCTCTATGGGTCAGGAAGGATGACCAGTCTACCAGTAGGGTCCCCTTTTGGGGGACACTCTCTGGGAGAGCTTGAGACCCTCTCTCAAGCATACATCCCCCGAATTTTGATTAACTTTTTGTTTCTTTTCTCCCCAGATGACTCTCGTGCAGGCCCTTTTCAGACATCTGCTAGCCGGTGCAAGCAAGACGGTGGAACTCTCACACACCTTCTCAGCCCTGAATCTTTTTCTTCCATTGACAGAAACACAAAGACAATCACACCAGGAGCCTATGCAAGGGAAAGACACGGAAGGTACACCCATAAATTGTAGGTATTTAAGCAAAGGAGCTAAAGATCACAATGCTTGCCCTGGAAACAAGGGATCTGGAGGCAAACAAAAGTCATGAAAAGGTGCTTTCCCTCGTTCTGGAGCCAGAACCTGATGTCATCCCAGCAACATGGCATTTAAGAAAGTCCAACCTATTTTAAGTAGTTTCAGGTGACAGATTATTGGCCCACGACGAGAGACAGACTGACGGATCACAGAGGAGAAAAGGCTCGCTGTGCTGTGAACCACCGCTAATCTCAACTGATAGAACTAGAAGAGACACACATCTCCACTTTCAAGTGTTTACTGGGTGACATCACTCTGTCGATTTAACCCCAGTGCTGTCTGGATTATCCAGTAAATGTCACATAATGGTACTTGAGTAGCTTAGATAAAGGCCTCAGAAGCACTGTGAATGAATTCATACTGCATAACAAATTTCCCAGATAAGTGCATAATCTTAACTCCGCGTCATTTTCCTTGGCGTTCTTTTAGGTACAGCCCTAAGCTCGTAAGTGACATATGTCTCGTATAGAACTATGGTTTTGTTTTAGAAAGTCAATCCAGGAACGTAAGACATTATGTGCTTAAGAAAGTATAAGACTGAAGCCGTTGCCTTAGGTTGGCAAAATAAACATTACAATATTGATCCATCAGGGAAATGCGTATCAAAACAATGAGATACCACTTCACATCCACGAGGACGGCTACAATCAAAGAGACAGATAATAACAAGTGTCGGCGAGGACGTGGAGCGATTGGAACCCTCACACACTGCTGGTGGGAATGTAAAATGGTGCAGTCGCTTTGGAAAACAGTCTGGCAGTTCCTAAAAAGGATAAACATAGAGTTACCACATGACCCAGCAACTGCACTCTCAGACAAATACCGCGAGAAATGAAAATGAAAACATACGCCCACTTGTCCACGAATGTTTGTAGCAGCGTTATTCGCAACAGCCAAAACACAGACACAATCCAAATGAAACGTGGTATATACAGCCGTACGATGGCACATTATTCAGCACTAAAAAGAATGAAGTTCTGGTACATGCTGCAACACGGGTGAACCTTGAAAACATGCTACGTGAAAGAAGCCAATTACAAGACCACGTATGCATATTTACATGAAATGTCCAGAACAGGCAAATCCACAGAGACAGAAAGTAGGTTAGTGGTTGCTGGGAAGGGAGGGGTTGGAGGAAAAGAGTTAGGGAATGCTAATGGACACAGGGTTTCTTTTTGAAAATAACCTAAAATTGACTGTGGTGATGGTTACACAACGCTACGAATATATTAAAAACCATTTATTGTGTACTTTAAATGGGTGAACTCTATGGTATGTGAACTGTACCTCAATAAAGCAGCTAATATTAACACATGAGATAGAAGGAAATCTGATCAGATCATCTAACTAGAGTAAGGACCACTTCTTTGGGGACCCTAATGTCAACCTCCTTCACAACATTCAGTGTGTGAACAGCCTATCAGCTAAAGGCTCAAGAACTAAAGAATAGCCTTCTAGAGTTTCAGCGACCTCACTAATGTTCAATGTAATCCTACTGCTCCTACTTATCAGTACACTGACGATTAAGCTTTCCCCCTGTCTGTATTCCCTACGGTAAGTAGCATGGAGCTTTCCACATAGTAGATGCTCACGTATTTATCGAATCCCATTTACATACATGTCCAAAAATAACCAACTGGAGTCAGTAAATAAAAAATCAAACCAAGAGCACTTTGCCCCGAGGACAGCTGATCAGCACCATTAACAGCTACTTGCCAAACTAAACCTGGGGCATGTGAAATGCAATCATGTCCCTCAAATTTTAGTCAGTCCTGGTGACAACAATAAGATTGATGCTCTTCAACTGCCCGGTGTGTCTGTCCCTTGATAAAGTCAGAAACTTCCTGGGCAGGAGCTACTTCTCATGTGGATTAACTGACAGGATCCCGGAGAGTACAAGGAAGGCGGCATTCTGTTTCTCTGATATTTAATGCCAGGAAGTCCCCAGGAGGTCCTCTGGTTTGTGATACTACAGCTTAGTGTTGATGAGGATGACTTCTAGAGCTAGTCTGCCTGGGTTTAAATTCGACCTCTGCCATGTATTCCTAGCTGTTTAACCTTGGGGCACATTATTCAACAGGTCGGTACTGCAGTCCCACCATCTGTGAAGTGAGGACAATACTAACACACACCACACGAAGATTTTTGTGAGGGCAGAGAGCACGTAGAAGGATGCCCGGAATACAGTAAGTGCTCAATAATGTAAGCTACTTTGTAGTAAAGCTTATTTTGCAGAGCCCCTGACACAGGCCTCGGGCACAGACAGCCATTGTTCTAGGAGAGGACCATATGTTATCGGACATAAGCCAGGTCCACTGGACAGATCGAAGTAAAGCTACAGAATCACACTCTTTCCTCCATTCTTGGTTGGGAAGTGCTACTCCAGACTGAAGGAGGTGTGCAACAAATACAACCTACCAACGTTTACATTCTATTTTTCGCACTGCAGAGCCCTCCTGGAGGAGAGGAAGATATCCTTTGATGGGTATGTCCTGACCACAGCTGTACTCTGGACAAGAGGATCAGAACTACCACCATCGTGATCAGATACCAACAATCTTCAGAATCTGTATGCTCTTAATTTTCTTGTGGACTTTCCACCACTGACAGGGAACCACAAGCGGTTTGTAGAGGTGAACAACATTACCAGTGGTAAGAGGTTTCTGAGAGACATTTCCTAAATTCTTTAACTTTCTTTCTTTCTTTCTCTTTTTCTTTCTTTCTTTCTTTCTTTCTTTCTTTCTTTCTTTCTTTCTTTCTTTCTTTCTTTCTTTCTTTCTTTCTTTCTTTCGAAAAATAACTTGCTTGGAATCATTTCAAATTTTACCAACAAAATTCTTTTGAAACTACAAAGGCCTTTTCCACAATATTTCCCTTTCCACATGTTTCCCACAGCTTCTCGAATCTACACATTGCTAGCATGGCAGGCACTGAGAATACTCACCAATATCGACTTTGTCTTCTTCCTCCTAGGTCCCTAAATATACATTTCTTCCAGCCTTCCCTGTAGGTAGGTGTGGTACATGTCCCGGCCACCGAAATGTGAGTGGAAGTAATGTGTGTTTCCTTGTGTAGGCCTGGCCCAAACTCATTCTTTCCCCATGGACCAGCTTGAATGGAGGGACCTCAGGAGGAGGAGGGAGCCCCAAGATGGAAGGAGCCTGGGCCCGTGAATAACTTTATAGAGCAGATGTCACCCTTCCCCATCTGCACTGAACTCTGCATAGGAAAATATACACAGTAATAAGCCACTGGGGTTTTGGAGTTGTTTATACAGAAGCTCATGTTAGTTACTCTAATTAATATAGGTAGGTCAAAACCTTGGTAATTATTGCTTAGGAGACCTGGTTTGCTTCTATCTAGAGTAATTCTATCTCTGCTAGATATTGGCAACAAGTACACCCAAAAAGCACATTTCTTAAATCCCTTTGCCTTTAGTCTTTTTTTTTTTTTTTTTTTTAACTATCACCAAGATCACTGGATACACCCTTTCCATCATATTGACGAAACACATCCTGGTGGACCATCTGATCTTGCCACATTCCTCATTCGAGAACATGTCCTTTGCATCATGTTATTTGTAATTTCAGTGCAGGTCTCTCTGCAGAGCTGGGCAAAGCATAGCTGCTACTGTGCACTTAATCAATCATTCACTATCTTAGAGAATTACTTTATAATTACACTAAGTCCTGGGCTAGGAGTCGGCCAATTGAAAACCGTCAGATAAAAATTAAAAGTCATCAGCAAATTTGAATTATATTTATTTATACATTTCAGGTGGCTCTTTATAGCAATCTTTTTTTTTTTTCCAACGTTTATTTTATTTTATTTTTGGGACAGAGAGAGACAGAGCATGAACGGGGGAGGGGCAGAGACAGAGGGAGACACAGAATCAGAAACAGGCTCCAGGCTCTGAGCCATCAGCCCAGAGCCCGACACGGGGCTCGAACTCATGGACCGCGAGATCGTGACCTGGCTGAAGTCGGACGCTTAACCGACTGCGCCACCCAGGCGCCCCTATAGCAATCTTTTAGTAGCCCATGCATTTAATATAAACCACAATTTTTTTGTATTAAATTTATAAATGGAATAAAACACAAATGGAATCCGTTACGATTACTGTCTCCAGCCTCTTGGGATGAATAAGCAAAGTCAATATGGCCACCATACTTTGTATTCTTGCTTAGTAACTCCTTTCTCTCATCTTTTAAAAAAGTTCTTAGTATTCACTACAGTTACAGCTAAAAACTATTTGCTTGTTTATTGACTGTTTTTATTATCAGACTGTAACACCCAGGACAGCCGATATTATCTGTTTCTGTTCATCGAATACATATTACTGAATGCCTATTGTCGGACACTGTTGCAGGTACTGGGGAATTAGACATAAATAAGGTATGGCACCTGGCTTCCACGTGCCTGTAGTTTGGTGGAGGAAACAGGCAATAAGCCTATAAATAACGTATACTGGGATAAATCCTATGTTGTACTTTTCACTTCACGCATCCTTGGCTTGATGGTAGTGGGGCTGGCTGTCTGTCTGATGGCCCAGCCTGCTTGAGAACTGCCTCTTCTGCATTCATATGGTTACGAACGTGACTGTATTTGTATCACAGGACTCTGCGCAACTGCTCGGACCACAGAGGACTACTGACCTACGTTGCAGCAACCAACTTCTCTCTTCTGAGAGGCTGGAATTGGAACTGAGAGATTCTAACGCAGTCTGAGCTCTTCAGCTGAATTGAAAGAGGGTCTGTAACCTATAGAGTCTGTGTGGTGGTCATCTTCTGCCAGACAGCTGGGCAAACTGAGAACGCTAGTCTAAGGAGAGAAGAAAGGAGCAAGGCATGGAAAGAAGTAAAGATGAGAGATTTTATGGTCGGAGAGAGACCTGAAAGCCCATTTCGTATGCTGGTTCTAGTCCTTTCTCCCATGAGACATCTGTACTTTATGGCCCTTTTCTCTCTCTCTCTCTCTCTTTTTTTTTTTGCGAAAGCTATTTTATTGTCTTCTGTTTTCAATCACGTCTGGACGGAGACATTTCTATTTAATATGAAATATGCACAATTCTACTTAATTTCACTCACTTTCATAGTGTAAGACACATGTACTATCACCAAAAGATGCAGCTCTTTTTTCTATGTGACAAACATTGCATCTGTTGCATTTGAACACTTAGGAATTCTAACAGCGTTTCTCAGGTGTTCGCCCAGAAGTTTCCCTGTTTCCTCACTGGTGATTTTATACTGCAGACTCATTTCTTTTCAAGGGCAGAACATCAAAGGCCAACATTCTTTAAACTCCGTGAAAAACACTATCACATGTGTGCACCATCTTTTGTGGCTAGTTAACATTCAGGGGAGAAAATAATTCTTCTTATAAACCTCAATGGTGTGTTTGTACTCATAAACAAAAAGGCTTTGATAATGAATGCTTTGATTTGAGCTCAGTAAGTTGATCAGCTAGTCTGATTAACAACTGTTAACTGGAGACCCCAGAATCTGAGCACACCTAAAATTCATTGCTTGAAGGTCCGACTCAAGAAAAGGAACTTAAACTTTTATGCAACTACAGCTTTACACGTATATTCATGTTACATTTATACTTAAATTTTATATTATACACTAGAGAGTTCTGTAACAGCACACCTATAAACATCTGCTACTTCCAAAGCCCATTTCTTCTTTGTTCCGCACAGATATGTCAGGCGCTGTGAATGTAAGGGGAGTAAGACTTGGTCTCTGTCCTCAATGAGCTCAGTATACTGGAAAAGGCAGACAGGAAACAGGACACCATCACTCCATGCTCTGATAAGCGCCTTGCCAGAGATACCAATACGGATGAGAGGCATCTAATCTGTCCTGAGGTAAGCCTTTGGGCTGAGTCCTACAGAATTAGCCGGAGTTAGGCAGAGTCAGAGTAGAGGCAGAGACAGATTTGCTGAGAAAAAGAAGTTCATGTACTGACAACAATGCGAGGCGGAAGAGGGTCTACATGCTAAGATCCAGGGTAACAGCTGCACCAACAAGTCACTCTGGATAGTCGCCTGTATTTTCCCCCAAAGCACCTGTTTCCAATGCTTTTCCTGTGTTCTGATTGCTCTAGAAATTCTGATTCAGCTCAACAAATATTTATTGAGAACTTAGTAAGTTTTAGGTACTTTTTAGTCCCTGGGAGTACACAGATTGAGTAAGACGAGGGAATAGCACTTGTCCTAAGGACGCTCAGCCCTAGTGTCCCGGGAAGACAGACGCAAAGCATCTGGAGACGGTTCAGAAGGACACGTGTGTATCAGCCAAGGGACAACACAGCCTCAGGTGAGCCTTTAAGGATGAATAAGAACACACTAGCCATGGGGACAACAACAAAGTGAGAGAAGCATTTCAGAACGGGGAGGGACATGAGCAACAACTGGCAGGGACAAGGACCAGGGCACAGGGAGAGAACACATCTGACAAGTAGCTAGGAAGCAATACAACTGAAATGGGACGGCTCAGAGCGAAAGAGGGGGTTAGTGGATTTGACTCCAGGTTTTTTGACTGACTGGACGATCCATTAACTGAGGCAGGGACCGCAGAAGGAATTTGGGAAGGAATAAAGGTCACGTGGAAGCTGTGGCGTGGCCACATCCAAGTGGAGAGAGAAGGAGAAAAATGGGATTATGGCTAAGGAAGTTTTCTCAGGAACACAAACGGCAGGTGAGCTGAAATCACGATGGCGGACACGAAGCGAGGAAAGCCGGGGTCGAGGAGCACAAGTGAAGCAGAATCCTTGAGAAATAGCAGGAGCAGCTCAGGAAGGAGCTCACAAAGGAGGTGAAGTCGGGGGCAGTGAGTCTGTAGGAGGATTCAGGAGTCAAGACTCAGCAAGATACTGAGTCAAAAAGTTTACACTCTGCAGAAGGCTGGAGAGATCTTCGAGAGAGGCTCTGCAGAGTGGCACAAATGTCAGGCCGCCATGATGGAGGAATGAATGGAAGGGAGGAAGTGGTCCCTGGGTGTTCAGATCACTCTTGTAAGAAGGCTGCCAGAGAAGGGGAAGTGAGAGAAGGGCAGTCCCGATCTCTGTTATCTATCATACTTTATTTATTTTTTAAAAACGTTTATTTATTTTTGAGGGAGAGAGTGACAGAGTGCAAAGGACGGGCAGAGAGAGAGAGAGAGAGAGAGGATCCCAAGCAGGTAGAGAGAGAGAGAGAGAGAGAGAGAGAGGGAGGGTGGATCCCAAGCAGGGAGAGAGAGAGAGAGAGAGAGAGAGAGAGAGAGAGAGAGAGAGGGAGGGAGGATCCCAAGCAGGTTCCACGCTGTCTGCGCAGAGCCCAACACGGGGCTCGAACTCACGAACCCTGAGATCATGACCTGAGCCGGAATCAAGAGTTGGACGCTCAATCAACTGAGCCACCCACGCACCTCTCTATCAATACTTTTAAAGGAAAAGACTAAAAGACTTGAGTGGGTTTCCAGGCTGAGAGGAAAGCCGGCAGAGATGGAGAGACTAAAAGTATTGGCAAGAGAACGTGACTCAAGGAAACAGTCCTAGAGGGGAAAATTGTCCTAATGAGGTCATCTACTTTAACAAATTTTAGCTTCTAATGGTGTCTAGCCAGGAGAGTTGTCGAGCATCTGTGGAAAGCAGGAGCAGCTGCAGGCAGGCAACTGGTGCTGGGCTTGGAGCAACCCCAGAGAATAGGAGACAGACTCCCTACCTTACTAATCCTGGAGGCTTCTGACTTGCGCGGTAAAACCCCGTAAGAGAAGGCACGTGTAGTGAGATTAGAAAGTTCACCCCCCTCGTCTGCATCTCCTGAAATTCTGTAATAAACGACGGAACACAGCCCCCAGTCCAAGGGATTGTAATCGCTGCACAAACAGCACTTTCTTGGACTGCAAAGGAGTCAGATTTGAGTTTGAGTCTCAGCTTTGCTAGAGATTAGCTACCAGCTTTGGGCAATTTCTTTGCTCTAGGCCTCAGTTTCTTGACTTACAAAATGGAGCCAAGCGATTGATGCCGCAAGCCTAGATGGTGAGGCTTAAGCAAGTTCACAGGCCTGAAAGTGCTCTGTAAAAAAAGCACGCTCTCTGCAAATAGACGGTATATGATGCACACATAAAGATGGGATTTGAAGTCTCAGAAAATTGGGCAAAGCCCACGCACAGTTTTTGTTGTTACCCCTGTAAAAAGACATATCAATTACAAAGGAGAGCGTTAAAGCCAAGACCTTCAGCTTTCACTGAAGACCAATTCCTTGCAGTCCTGAGGAGCCAGAAGGTCAGGTGTTGAGGGTGGAATACAAATGCGTTCTCCCAGGGACTGGAGCCTGGGGAAACGGGGCCACAGGGGCACGCACTGTCCCTGGAGGCAGGGGGCACCAGTGCACAACGGAGACTATACCCACAGGACTCCAGGCTGTATCCTCACAGTGAAGGGCTCAAGTTTGAGTCAAGACAAACCCGGGTTCGAAACCCAGGCTCTGGGTTTCCGACAAACCCTGGCTCCGTCACCTATCAGCCGTGTAACCTCAGACAATCCAAATGCACTGAGCTTCCATTTCCTCATCTGTAAATTGGGATGACAACCTCTACCTTGAGAATGCTGTAATGATTAAATACAACGTGTCTGTATCTGTGTAATAATGCATGCATGCATGTGTGTGTGTGTGTGTGTGTGTGTGTGTGTGTGTGTTCAATTGTAAGTGTTCAATTAATGGTAGCTATTATGTTGGGTCTGTTGTTGTAGGCTTCACAGAAGCTTGTTTTCACACACAGCTGTTATTTACTGATACTTACTAAGAGCTTTACAGGTATAGTGTTAGCTAAACATAATGTTTAAAGTATAGGATCGAGGGGGACCTCGGTGGCTCAGCTGGTTGGGCGACTGACTCTTGATTTCAGCTCAGGCCATGATCTCACGGTTTGTGAGATCGAGCCCCATGTTGGGCTCTGCACTGACAGTGTGGAGCCTGCTTGGGATTGTCTCTCTCCCTCTCTCTCTGCCCCTCCCTGGCTTGTGCACACATGAGGTCTCTCTCTCTCTCTATCAATAAATAAACTTAAAAAAAATCTTAAAAAAAAGTATAAAATCTATTATGTCAGTTGAACTTAAAAAAAAATTTCTTTAATGTTTATTTATTTTTGACAGAGAGAGAGAGAGAGAGAGAGAGAATGAGCAAGGGAGGGTCAGAGAGAGAGGGAAACACAGAATCCAAAGCAGGCTCCAGGCTCTGAGCTGTCAGCACAGAGCCCAACGCGGGGCTCGAACTCACAGACCCCGAGATCATGACCTGAACCGAAGTCGGATGCTCAACCGACTGAGCCACCCAGGCGCCCCAGTCACTTGAACTTTTAAAACTGAGAGCAAAAACTACCTCTATTTCTCTCCATCCTTGGGTATAATAAAGTCTCTAGCACAGAGCAGGGATTTAAGAAATGTTTGCTGAAAGAAGGAAGAAAGGAAGAGAGGGAGGGAAGAAGGACAGGAAAAGCAGAGGGGAAAAGAGAAGGAAGGAGATGGACAGTGAGAATACTGACGCAGGTGTTATGAAATTCAAGGACTGACAAAAACAGAGACAAAGCATTTCCGAGCTACTGAATGAATAAAGACTTCTTATAAAAAAGTCACTTTCTCGTGCTGATGTGATTTATTTTTACTCCTCTAAGCTCTGGTATAATCTTTCCCTCCATCTGGCAAGTGGGAACGGACCAGCTATATTTCAAGTTTGCTAACAAAGATTGCTGAAGGTAAATATTTGTGGCTTGCCAGAGCAAACCATACCATTTCAGTTTTAGGTTGTTTTAATGATAAGCTCCTTCAGATCTAGCTCCATTGACACTTTGTAGCACAGCATGGAAGTACATTGGACTCAAATTCCAACTATATTTAGCATCCCTTTCACACCGCATCCTTCGAGCAGATGTGGGGCCAGCTGCTGTGAATTCTTTCCTAGAATCTTACCGAGATGTAGACTTTGGTACGATTTTCAAAAATAAGTTACACAGGTGTCATCTCTGAGTCAATTAGCACTCTAGCTATAAAAAGAATATGTACAAATTGGGCTCTCTTCCTACGAGTTCCGAGACAGGAACAGGGTTTTCGCTGTTTCGATCAATCTGTTTTCATTTGATTGTATTAAGTGATTTTTTTGCCCGCAAAACAAAAATAAAGTTCTCCCTGGGCTGTGCCACTGCAATTTTGTTCCCTTCTTGCTGTTAGCACTTATTCTAATATTATCATAGAATGAGGTGATTGGATAAAATCGTTTCTTTGGATTCCGATTCAAGTAATATTGATGGAACACAAAACTCTGGGAGTGCCTCCATCTCCGCTACGTTATTTTCCTGCTTAGGAAAAGCGGTTTAAAGATATCGAAACAAGCCTGAATGACCTGTCTTCAACACCATGGTAAGTCCGGAAAACAGCTGAAAATCCTGAAAGCACGTGAACCTAAGTATCTTGGGGGCGGGCCAAGGTCACTGGTTCAGCAGTCCTGGATGAGGCCGGAATGTCCGTAGACCAGTTTCCTCACTTCTCAAACAAGGACTCATGGACTGGTTGGTCTCAGATCCCAGGCGGCTTGCTAGAACCTCCTGTGCCCTGCAGGAGACCACAGTCATGGGCCTGCCTCAGTGTGCCACGGAGTGGTAGCCACGGTGAGGACCTTTTCAAAAGCAAATCAAATAATGAAGTTGTGACAGTTGAGAAAAATCTCTCTTCAGGGGGGTATTTTTTTTTTAATAAAGTGGGAGTACCCAAAAGTCAAATTTACATTCTGTAAATTTTTGTTTTAGTCATTCTAAAGCCAATAATATTCTTTTTTCTTTCTTTCTTTCTTTCTTTCTTTCTTTCTTTCTTTCTTTCTTTCTTTCTCTCTCTCTCTCTCTCTCTCTCTCTCTCTGTCTCTCAATCTCTTTTTTTTGAGAGAGAATCCCAAGAAGGCTCAATCTCACAACTCTGGGATCATGACCTGAGCTGAAATCAAGAACGGAACACTCAACCGACTGATCCGCCCAGGCAACCCAACCCCCCCACCCCGCCTAAAGCCAATAATATCCTAAGGCTGTGTTGTGGACCAGTGTGTCTGAGCAGAAACCGAGGGATGGGCAAAATTGGCCTTGGGTTCCTCCACGATTGCCACGTCGACGGTGCTGTGTCACGAGGGCCGTGCGCCTTCCCCATGCGGTTACGCTCACAGTTCTCCCCTGCCATCAGACAGCAATTTTCATCTGTGCATCTCTTCATGTGTTATAATACTTAATTACACTTCATCTTCATATTATCCTAATCTTACTGATGCTCACAGAGGTTAAGTGGTTTCCAGTAGGTCCCAGCTACAAAGAGAGGCAGAACGGGTGCCCAAGCCCAATTCCTTTGATTCTCAGTTCAGTGCTTTCAGAGTTAAACACAACAGTAGCAGCAGTGGTGAAGAAGTACTCTGCATCAGGCGTTGAGCTAAGAGTTCCACATACAAGGTCATCTTATTTCATCATGGTAGGAACTCTGTGATGTAGATATTATTACAATCCCCACCCACAGATGCGGAAAGCGAGACCACAGAGAGGTTACGTAATACGCCCAAGGTCTCACAACTATCAAGATGTACAATCGAGAATCGCTTTCTCGCTTGCTCGTTCGACAATTACGCTAGATTTGCCTTCTTACGATAGATCGCTGCTGCCATCATGGTTTCCATCCATAATTCAGGTGCAAATATACGCTAGAAGAGTCCAGGGCTGCCTAATATGGCCTTCACTGGAGCTCTGAGTCATGTATAACACAGATCATTGGCATTGGGGTATCCTGCTCTTGTGAGGCTCACAGATTCTCTGAGGGCACCGACTACATAGCTTTATTCTCAGTGTCCAAACACAACTGTATTACATAGAGACAATCATGGCAACCGTGTGCTGAGTGGAACCCAATGGAAATTACCAAGTCTTCGTCAACACAGACGGAAGTACAGACTGTCTCCTGGTTATAACTGCATTTGGAAATTAAGCGACATAAGCCTGAAACCAAAAGGCTAAGTTTCGACTTTTAATTCAAGGCAATCAGCAGAGCAGAAGTAAGTATGTGACCCACCAACTATGTGTATCCTGCAGACAGGTGTTATTCAACTACACGTTGCCTTTAAATTTCTAATCAATGGCCAATATTTAAAAATTAAGAGATTTCAGGGGCGCCTGGGTGGCGCAGTTGGTTAAGCGTCCGACTTCAGCCAGGTCACGATCTCGTGGTCCGTGAGTTCGAGCCCCGCATCAGGCTCTGGGCCGATGGCTCGGAGCCTGGAGCCTGTTTCCGATTCTGTGTCTCCCCTCTCTCTCTGCCCCTCGCCCGTTCATGCTCTCTCTCTGTCCCAAAAATAAATAAACGTTGAAAAAAAAAATTAAAAAAAAAAAATTAAGAGATTTCATAAGAAAAATCCCAATGTCCAGTTTCTCTAGAAAAACGGAAACACAAGACACTAGATGGGGTATCGGCTGGCTAGCTCACCAACCGCAATGGGACCAATTTTATCTATTTATATTCCGGGGCTGCTCTGGGATTCTGAGGTTGTGAACCTCAGAAGCTGCACAGAGGGCAGAAGAAGCTTTGGAAGTACACAGGAGTCTCCTAAGGTTCCTGAATCACTGCTTCAACCCAACAGTTGACTCTACGAGTCTTGCCATACAGTAACTTGAAATTTCAGTCATTTGGTGACTGAGCTGTCATCTTTGCCTCAGAGGACAAAATAAACTGACTGCTCACTCTCAACCTGGTTTACTTGTCACCAAATCTAGAATGTCTCCAGCTTTAAGTTCTACCACAAAAACGATCAGGTCGCGTCCCTTCAATGGCTGCGGGTCCGATGCTGCATGCTGATGCTTTACAGGTGGGGCATGGGGCAAAGAGCAAACTATATCCCACTGATATGTTTTAAGGAGGAAAGGTGGTCATTGGCAAAAACACCGGATCTTTTGAAAAAGCCACCTTTAATCAGCTTATTAGTTGTCACAAGGGTGTAGGCAAAAAGTTGACATTCGCACTCACTGACCCCCTTCTGGGGTAGGCGAGCAGGGTTTTCGTCCTGAAAATTCTGTGGTCTCTGCAGCTGTGCTACTATTCAGGAAGACCGGAGGTCTGCAGAGCCGCAAGCAGGGAACTAAACATGCATTTGAGAAAGTCTTTAATCACTACATCAGACAGGTTTATGCAATCCAAACACAGCCACCGATGAACTACACTGGTATAAAAGGAGACTGCCCTTACTGAAATTTTGGATTATAATGTAAGAAAAACATTTCCTCCATTGGTCAGTGGCTTGCTATTGAATCCTATGCCTTAAATAATCTACAGACACTTAAGGGCTTTCTCTTGTCTGGGTAGCAAACAAAACACTAAAAACCTAGAAGGGGCCAACAGTATTGCTAGAATTACACATTCAGTATCATTTTATGTTACAATCAGCTAGACTTCAAAGAGAGACTTTAAAAATGTACTTAATGGGATCATTTCTGAAGAGGATTTTTTTAAACTATGTATGATTGGAAATACGCAGTTTCTTTCACTGTTAAAAAAAAATAATGCCTGCTTGTTAGAAAGTCTGCAATCAACTCAGCTTTATTGCTTCAAATAAGCAGTTTGCACACAGAACAATAAAAATGTTTAATAAAAGAACATAATAGGCTTAGCAGATGTTGCAATCATAGAACATTTTAGGTAAATGGTTTTAAAAGGACATTTCCTCAGTTTAGAAACACACTTTGGAAAACGAAATTCAGGTGCTGATTTTATACAGCTTCTCTCTGAGGGAGTATTTGGGCTTTTTTTTTTTTTTTTTTTTTTCTTTTTCTAGCAGACACACAAGACTGAGTTTACCATGAGCCAGCTTCCAGCAAAAGCGGGCCGGAGGGAGTGTAACTCCTTTAAGTAGCTCACATACCCACGTTCCTACTAATAAAGACATCTTGGTGGTTTCTTCCAAGACATCTTTACCATTTGTTTGCTGACAGGTTTGGGGTCTGAAAGAATATTGTCGGTTTCTCAGCAATGAATCCTTCAACATTTATTCAACACTCTTCAGAGGAGGACATAAAGATGTGCCTCATTTCCTGCCTGCAAGGAACTTATGTTCCACCAGAAACACAGAAAATGACAAGATACAAGCTCATGGTTACATAGTTCCGGACGGCTGGGTGTACTAAGTCGTTCCTCTAATAAACAATGCCACCTGCATAAGGACAAACTTCTGAAGGCTGATGAAAGACAGGGCTTCGGCTCAAAGGAGGAAAAAGTGTTACAACGTTTAAACGTCGCTTAATGTAACCTATCTCCCAAGAAGATACGCAAGCATGGCAGGCAGCCAACATTTCCAATTGCGTGCCTATTGGACGCAAAACTGGACGAGGTACTCGATCACTTTAATAAATTATAAGTTATGTTTTAAGTCTGTATGGTGTCTCAGCACTTAGCTTCCAAAAAAGAAAAATCAAAGTAGTAATCTTCCCATCTTAATGCATCCTTTTCTGCCTTATGACCAATAAATGCCCTAACGCTAAACGCTCGCGTTGTATCTGCTACAAGTCCAAGCGGACTTCACAGCAACTTAGTGACTTGATTCTAATTAGTTCCCTTACTTAACAAAATGCTTGTATCATATATCACACACCATAATAAATCTACATGTGAGAGAAGTCAGCACGGTCCTTATCATTCTTAAGTAATAAGACCATTTGTCACAAGGAACTGATTCAGACAGTGGCTCAGAAAATGCTAACGTTTCTGCTGCCACAATCAACCATTTACAATATATATGGGGGGAGAAACAACCCTTAATATATCTCAGTGCTCCATCTGTGCTAACTGCCTCGGGCTCAACCATGTCTCAGCTCCCAGGTGCACTGAACCACATCTATCAAAATATTTACCCCTAGAATAGCTTTGTAATAAGAGTGGAATGTCCTTTTTGATGATTTCCTTTGAAAAATCCATATACTGGCATTTCTAAACTTTTGGAGATGATAGATTGCATGAATCTACTCATTTAAAAAAAAACCCCAAGGTGATTAATGTATTATAATAACTATACAAACACATAATATATTTAATATGCTTTATATTTTCACCTGTGACTATGGTTCTAACCTACAGCTGAGTGCGCCGCATTTCTTTTTTTTTTTAAATCTTTATTATTATGTTTATTTATTTTGAGAGACAGAAAGAGAGATTTGAGAGAGAGAGAGAGAGACAGAGTGCGAGTGGGGGAGAGGCAGAGAGAGAGGGAGACAGAGAATCCGAAGCAAGGCTCCAGGCTCTGAGATGTCAGCACAGAGCCCGACGTGGGGCTTGAACCCATGAGTGTGAAATGATGACCTGAGCCGAAGTCAGACGCTCAAACAACTGAGCCGACCAGGCGCCCCTGAGCGTGCCTCATTTCTAACGCCATCCTGGTTCTCACTGTGAGTTGCATCCTTGCTAGATGGTTAGGAGGGAGACAATACTAGGTATGAACCTTCAGCGGCAACAGCATACCAACGTGATACATGGCTAGTGAAAGCTATGAAGGGCTAGAGTGGTTTTTGAACAGGTTAAAGCAAATTAGCTTCTGGGACTGCAATTTATGTTGCAGAACGAAAAAGAAAAGAGCACCCAAAATCTTAAATACAGAGAACAAACTGAGGGTTGGTGGCGGTGGGGGTGGGGGAGGGCAGGGAAAAGGGGGGATGGGCACTGAGGAAGGCACTTGTTGGGATAAGCACTGGGTGTTGTATGTAAGCGATGAATCATGGGAATCTACCCCCAAAACCAGGAGCACATTGTATACACTGTATGCTAGCCAACTCGACAATAAATTATAGTTAAAAAAAAAAAAAAAAAAAAGAAAGCTGGGTAGGGGAATTCCTCCTGATGCAGCACAAACATACCAAAAATCTACCGAACTTTTAAATATTCGGTGCTCCTTGCAGAGGAAATGCCTCGACCACACCGTCCACATGGTCACTGCATGATCAGTACTTAAAACAGTGGGTTCAGCGCTCTGAGCCCCCCAGACGTAAAAGGCAAGTGGAAAGTCAGTCCCTGCATGCCTCGCACAAGCAAACAATGGAAACACCGCAGGTCCCTCCGCTCCCGCACGGTTCCCAGGTCCTGGCTGTGGTGTCCCTTTGCTTCACCGGCTCTAGCAAAGTTCTGCCCTCGGGGCTTCTGTGCCGCCCCCAACTTCCTATCCTCGAAAGGGACCAGACACGGTGGCAAGTACACTGAACAGGGCCAGGCAGAACATTCAAGAGGCTTTTACTGGTACCACCCAAGGGCCCCAAAGATTGCTCAACGTCTCCGTAGGAATGTGGCACCCATTCTGCATAAGTGGGGGGAAATTCCCTTCAGTCTCTTTTTTCTTTTTTGTCAATAAAATAAAATGAACGTAAGTAGAATAACAAAATATCCTTACTTCCTTCCCTTCATAACAATGATGACCATTGTTACTTTACTACAATCAATTAATATCCAGCATTAATTGGATATTAATCCAACTGTCTGGGTCTGAGAACCCAGGCAATTTGGAAGATATCAAATATATTTAACTTTTAGAGTCCCAGCGTCAACATCACATCAAACATACTAAAAGTTGTATTCATAAGCCACATTTAAAAAATAATTTTATGGGGCGCCTGGGTGGCTTAGTCGGTTAAGCATCTGACTCTTTTTTTTTTTTAATTTTTTGTTTTCAACGTTTATTTATTTTTGGGACAGAGAGAGACAGAGCATGAACGGGGGAGGGGCAGAGAGAGAGGGAGACACAGAATCGGAAACAGGCTCCAGGCTCCGAGTCATCAGCCCAGAGCCTGACGCGGGGCTCGAACTCCCGGACCGCGAGATCGTGACCTGGCTGAAGTCGGATGCTTAACCGACTGCGCCACCCAGGCGCCCCGCAAGCATCTGACTCTTGATTTCAGCTCAGGTCATGATCTCACACTTTGTGAGATCAAGCCCCATGTTGTGCTCTGTGCTGACAGCGCTGAGCCTGTTTGGGATTCTCTCTCTCCCTCTCTGCCCTTTCCTTGCTCTCTTGCTCTCAAAATATATAAATAAATAAACTTAAAAAAAATTTAAAAAATAATTTTAAGGCCAGGGAGCCTGCCTGGCTCAATCGGAAGAGCATGCAACTCTTAATCTCGGGGTCGTCTGAGCCCCACGCTGGGTGTACAGATTACTAAAAAAAAAATTAAAAAAAACAAAAAAACAAAACTGATGGCCAAAGCATTTTTGAAAGAATTTTTGCCTTTGTTTTTGAAACTATTTGGCTACTACTCATTTATTCCATAGTTGGCTATGATTTCTCAGTAATCATGGATACATTTAACATCTACTGAAGACAAAAAACCTGATTCTGTATTTGTTTGCTTAAATATTTATTGTTGATCCTGTACTATTTTTGAGCCAATGTTTTTTCTTTGGAGATTTCCGACACTTTGAGTGTTCTAAAAACAGTATTATTTAGTCATTGCGCCCCTCGTGCCTAATGATTACCACGATGGCCTTGACTGTAATAGCCAGAGAGGCAATGTGAGGGGGAGACACCTCCATTGGGACTGCAGGAAAGACACAGGGGGAGCATGGAGGGAGGGAAACGTAGGTGAAGGAGACGATGGCCGATGGAAGCTTGTTGTGGGGACTGCAACCCAGTGAAACAGCAGACAGGGTATCGGACGGTTCGACAGTCACTCTGCCTATGTCTCACACGAGACACAGATGAAGAAAGCACGTTCTCTCCTCTCGAGGAATTCATTACTCAGTGGGGGAAAGAGGGCTTTCAGACAGCATGTGAGGCAGGGTGGGTATGCTGCTGTCAAAGGCTTTCCAGAAGAGATGGCATTTCGGCAGGTTCGTTTACTGGCAGAGTAACCATGAGCTTCATCTGCTCATCTGTAACTGGGACAATAACACTGACTTCACTGGGTCAGGAATCGCAAAGATACATACGTGTACGGTACACTACCTGTGTCAAATGTACCTTCCTTTCTTCTTTACTTAAATGAGCTTTTACCATGTGTCAGAGGCTCTGCCAGGCACTGTATATACAACGGACAATACACATCAGGTTGCCTTCATGAAGCTTGTAACAGAGACTACTCTAGGATACGAGGAAGGTGGGCCAGGCAGAAGAATCAGTATGAGCAAAAGCAAAAAGCAAAAGTGTGTTGAGAGAACAATCAGTCACCCAGTTTTTGGAAGTGAGGAAGGAGGAACGAGTGAGGAAGAGGGTTTTAGGATGTTTGTTACTGTCAGTGGTTAAGACCAACAAAGAGTAGGAAAACCACTCAGCCACGGTAAGTTAGGGGGTAGAACAGAATGGCAGATGGGTTGTATCTACTATATCAATTCTCATCGGTTGGTAATCGCTTCCTGGAAGGCCATATTGAAAATGAACTCATGACTGCCAATGTCCATCACGGGCATTGTAGGGGCTAGGTGTAATATGTGAGTGGCAGATAGGGCATTCTTTGTCTACACGAAATTGAGCACTGTCTTTGTAAAGAGTCACATCCGGAAGAATGTGTGTCATTTCCTTAGCAGAGACCTAGAAACTAGAGCAGGACAGAAGACCCAGTGGGGGAGGTAGATCTCTGACTAATGGCCCAGCGGAAGGCCAAGAGATCAAAGGAATACAGGGTAGTGGTGACTGCTTTAATGAATTGGCTTAGTGTGGAATTCATGTCAGGCTGAGTCACGAAAATGGAGCCAACAAATTGGGAAAAGTGAAAAAGGTTGGGTTATGGAGACAGAGTCCCGTGTTCAAGTTACAGCTCTTCCAATTATTAGCTTCTTATGCCATTCAATCTTTCCAAACCTTAGTCTCTCAGGATAAAACATGTGGATATTCATACCTCACAGGGTTGTGGAAATGACTAAAACATACTGGACAGTACCTAAAATGCACTGGGCGCTCAATAAATAGTACTTCTCTTCCTCTTTTCTTGAAGTGACTGAAGGTCCATAAATAGAAAATTGTGTAGGTCTACAGAAAAGGAAGGAGTTAGACGGTAAATATCCAGTGTGGCTGGGCAGTAGATGAAAATTACAAATGCCTAGAATTAAGAAGTCAGGGAGTGGCGAGATCGGAAGCCACTGGTTTGGCTGGCTGTCCATAGGCATGGTCTTGGAGGTCACATAGAAAGTTACAGTGAGGAATATGGAATGGAATCCTGCTAGTGGAGCTCACAGCTCATTGTGAAGATCATTTTAACCGAAGGTTATAATAAGTGTGCCCCAGAATTAGGCAAAAAGGACACGAGAGGGTTAGGGGACAGGGGACAAGGTGAGAGAGAAATTGGGGAAATTTTCACAGAAACGGCAATGAGAGTTGCATCAAAGGTCATCAAATTTTTTCCCAAATGCAGTGAAAGAAAACCACTCTTCTACGAAAAGGGAAGAGTATGTGGAACAGAAATTAAGTGTGAAGAGTTTTAGGGGCCTTTTCAGCAAAGATGTCAAAATCACACAGGACAAAGGCAGGAATGAGGAAGACAGGGGAAAAGAATGAGTCAGGGGCTGAGGTCACCTAGGATAACCTATTATTCTCTTGTTATTGTTTTTATTCTCTTCAAATTGGCCAAAACAAACTTTAAGACCAATCAAGAACAAATAGATTCTTATCGTTAGATTCTAACCCTAGTCACTGAAACTCAACAAGCATTTACCATACACAGAGAACAACCTAATTAGGCAAATAAATATGCATGAAACTGGAAATGTTATATAGCCCATATGCAAAAACACTTGCCCAGCTGAAAACTGGTAGGTGACATCCAGTTAACTGAGCTTAGAAGACCTTGACTGACAAATCAGAAAGCAACTCGTTTTTAAAACCCAGTATCATCTTCAAAAAAATTAAATGAGCTTAAAATAAAGTCATTAAGTTGGTAGGAATTAAAAATAAATTCATGCAAAAATCTTGCCCTGAAGTTTTAAAAATCCTGTTTTGCTAACTTTAGAACCTCCTCATTTTCAGTAAATTAGTTGGAACATTTTTGTTTGTTTGTTTCATTTTCTGTTTTGAAATCTTGGATGCTTGAAGCCTTCCCTTGCGGTTGGGACCTCCAATCTGACAGAGAGTGTGTATAGCTTAAGCTTCACTTGTATATTGGGGTGAATGAGGATGGGGTATACAGCAGTTATGCCTTTCTTAAACACAGTTTGAGACGCCCTTGTCTCAAGAGCTCTGGGAAGTCCTCTGAGAATGACATCATCACCAACGTGAATCATCTATAATATGTTCCACCTCGCGGAAGGAGAGGGACCTGAATACAGCACGAGTTAAGCTACACGGGGCAGAAGAGGCACCTGGCGTGGGGTGCTTTAGAAAACGTGGGCACCTACTGGCTCCAGGCTGTCCCATCAGGAGACAGGCAGGTTGTCAAGAAACACCCACATTGGTGAGATCTCAGGATTCTAAGATTTATAGTCCAGCAACCCCACTTCATAGGGATAGAAACACAGTCACGGGAAAGGATATCAGGTGACCCTCACCTGTCATCTGAGCCAGGAATGGAGCCAGAATTAAGAAACTGGTCTCCCAACTTTACCGTTCGTTCCTAAGCCCCCTTTACTAAACTGAAAGACACACACTTCAGGGGATGATCTGAAGAATCGCCAGCATACTGTGGTCTAAATAAAGAATGAAATAAACACCAGTTGCAACCTCAAATATGTCCATAAGCTGTAAGTCGGAAAGGTAGTTTTAAAATACACTTTCTAATTCTTTTGAACTAAAATCAAATTTGGGACGCCGTAGGAAGGCAGTTCAAACAAAAGCTAATTTTGTTTAATGAACTAACCAGGAAGGCATTGTGAAAGTATTGTGCAACTGAATGCTTAGCTAATTACTGTGAGATCAAATAACTGTTACCATGGTTACTGCACACTGTTTTCCATAATAACTTTTATCACTTCAATAAATCTTTGTGACGCAACAAATATAAAAAGTTTACTGTAACATGACTATAATGTTTTGGAAGGCACACACTGATGACTGACCTACTGAAATTACCTTCCCATATTTGTCAGTGAACAAGGGGTGATGCCCTATCTAGTTGACTCAGTGTCAAAATGTTTCAACGGCTCCTTGAAGAAAAGTCTGTAATTCATCAGAAGTTGAATTTACCTGGTCCTGTCATCCGACAGAAAAAAATCAGAGGGCTCTCTCAGCATCACATCTCGTCTTTGGGAATACAAATAACAGCAACCGTTTATGAAGCAGTAATTGTCAGGTTGCACGCTGGGCAGCTGACCGACGTCACCCTGTAATCTTTCCCACTCTGCTGTGGGAAGAGGATCCGGCTAGTGTCATCCAGCTCCCTCTTGGAAGACATTTCAACCCAGGTCAGTCTAGCTCCAAAGTCACTTTTCTTTCCAGCACACCACACAGCCTTATGTATATAAAGACAGACAGACAATTTCTATAATAACTGTTTTCTTGCTGCGGAGTACTGGTAAATTTGCACGGAAGTGCCATCGGAGGCTCCCTGACATAATGACTGGCTGGTCTGTTAGCTGGAATGATGTCATTGCTCCACTGGAAAATGGGCCTTCTTTCCCCGGATATACTGGAGTTAAGACTTGCTTATATTCCTATTCCTGGCCCCTCCCCGCCTCCACATAGGCAGGGCTGAGTCATCTGGTCACTTTCACTTTTTGCTGTATCTTGCTTGCCCTTTTCTGTATCTAAATGCTGAGATTTCTAAGTGAAATAGTAAACATGATCTAATAAGTTAAGACTGACAATGAACATGAGTATTGAGTGCGATAAGATAAAGGAAACTGCAGATGTAGACTTCAGTTCTGCCGAGGTGAGGCTGTAGAGCCTCGGGCAGGTTGGTCACTGAGTATCTCTCTGGGTTTTCCCATCTGGAAAATGGGGCAGTAATCACCTACTAACTCATAGGGATATTATGCAGATTAATTACTTAATGTTGTTGCGTTTTTTTTTTTTTTGAAGATACACAGTGCTAAGTCATAATAATCATCATCAAGGTGAAATGTAAAACATACATATGATTAGAGTTATTAAAAAGCACAACCGGAAACCACTGTTGAAAGGGTATCCTACTGCAATAAAAGGATGCATCTTCCAGAACCCTGAAGCAGAAACCCTAATTCATGAACCCTGATTCATACCTATTCAGCACTGTTCCAAAGGTCGCAGTTTCAGAGAGGCCAAAAGCCATTTATTTCATGGTTGGTTTCAGAGATGAACAGGTAGGATTCATGTCCGGGACTGAATCAGCCTTGGATGACTCAGCTGCTGTAATCTCTCTCACGTTTAGAGATAGCCAAAGGCTGACCCTTCTGGCTTTTGTCCCCCACCGCCCTGGCATTTAAGCTGCAAACCTGTCCTTGACTCTCTATCCCGTCTCTTACCACCTCCTATCTTTTCCATTCAACCCGTTACTGCTACTTCCCAAATACCTCTCGAATTCAGTTCCTTCTTTCTGTGCCCACCTTAACAGTACCTTCAGGAAGACTTGTCTTCTTCCTGCCCTCCTGTCTCCAGTTTCCCCTCCTCCTTAAATCTGTCATAAGGATTTGCATAATCGCATATACTGTTTCCAGTTCATTTTTTACTTCTTTCCTTATCCTACTCTCCTCACACTGCTCTTACAGTTCCCGATGCTTACTGCTACTGTAACATCTACTACCACACGGTATTAAAATTTGTGTGCTTTGGGGGCGCCTGGGTGGCGCAGTCGGTTAAGCGTCCGACTTCAGCCAGGTCACGATCTCGCGGTCCGGGAGTTCGAGCCCCGCGTCAGGCTCTGGGCTGATGGCTCGGAGCCTGGAGCCTGTTTCCGATTCTGTGTCTCCCTCTCTCTCTGCCCCTCCCCCGTTCATGCTCTGTCTCTCTCTGTCCCAAAAATAAATAAACATTAAAAAAAAAAAAAAAATTTGTGTGCTTTGTACCAGATGCTGGTTCTGAAGAACCCCAAGGTCAGTGACTGGCCTTTATTTCAGCCTGGCACGAAGTGTGTATGTACTCGATAAATGTTAAATGAATGACGGAGTGCATGAGCAAAAGCTTCCAGTGCACAGGTTAACCAGGTACACTGGTTAACTCTGCTGTGCCCTCAGCTTGGTAAAAGGCTCTTGACCGATTATTTTTAACTGCAGGTGATGACAGTAACTGATTCAGGATGTCTTGTTATGACGACTCAGTGAATTAAGTTGTCCTTTGTAATACGGAGCTACACAATTCAAGTTTGCCTGCAAGCTTTTCGATTCAGTCCGATTCCATGAACTACTGCCAAGAAGCAAACACAAAACATAAAACAAGAGCGTTAATGATTTTGTAGAAAGCTGTGATCACGGAATGTTCACATCTATCAGAACTCCTACTATTAAAAAAAAAAAACCCCTCCTCTTCCAAAGTTATGTCAAGGGACAGGAAAGAAATTAATCAAGCAGTAAGTGGAATACAGAGGAAGGCCGTTTTAGGATGGGACGGTTTTGTTTGCGCCACAGATTGAAGAGAAAAAAATGAAAGAAAATCAGTATTTTATTTCCTTGCTCTGGAATGCTACTAGACACATAAAACCAAGTCGGCCACATGTTTAAACCGGCTTCTCTTACTCAAAGTAAAAGAGCCAAATTTATCTTCATCTATTCTGGGGAATGAGCAAAAGCAGCCGTTAAGAAGCTCATATTCGGTGCGAATACAAAAGATCTCTCCCCAAATATCTGCTGATTAAAAAGATAAGTCTCTGTTGGGGCGCCTGGGTGGCTCAGTCGGTTGAGCATCCGACTTCGGCTCAGGTATGATCTCGCGGTCTGTGAGTTCGAGCCCCCGCGTCGGGCTCTGTGCTGACAGCTGGGAGCCTGGCGCCTGCTTTGGATTCTGTGTCTCCCTCTCTCTCTGACCCTCCCCCGCCCATGCTCTGTCTCTCTGTCAAAAATAAATAAACATTTTTTTTACAAAAAAGAATTGGACTATATACTGAAATATTTTTAAAAAAAGATGAGTCTTTGAGATTGATAAAACACAAGAGATTTAAATGTCACCTATCGATGGCAGTCTAAGGATTAAACTTCATTTGAAGTTCACACAATGGTCTTCCAACAGAATCACCTCTGATTTTAGCTTCTAACTTCCTGACACTCTCCCTCTTCTTGGATTTCGATTTTTGTTTTCTAAGCCCAAGTCTGTTCCTGCGATTACTCATTAGGTTTGGTCTCCAAGCTCCAGCACTGCGGGGCAACACCAGCCCTCCTGAAACCATTCCCTCCCTTGGCTCTGCTGCTCCTCTGGGATCCAGCAGTCCTCCATCACAGACCGTTCAGCCTCGAGTTCCCTTCTCTTTCTAGCCAATGGATGTGTGTGTCCATCTCAGCCCTCTGTGTTGCGTCTGCTAAAACTTCAACACTATATTGGAGTGTGCGACTTCTAAATAATTACTTTCAGCCTTCTTCTTTCTCCCAGTCCCAGGGCTGCACCTCCAACCACCTAAAGGATATTTTAATTGCTCATCACATCACTGCTTCAAAGAAAACATGTGTGAAATGGAACACACCATCTTTTCCTTCACTTGCAAACAGTTCCTTCTGCATTTGTGGGTAAAGATTGGCCATTCTCTAGGGCATTCATGATACAACCTGGGGGTCCCCCCTCCTTTCTTTTTTTTTAAAAAAATATTTATTTATTTTGGGGAGAGCACAAGCAGGGGAGGGGAGGGGAGGGGAGGGAGAGGAGCACAGAGGATCTGAAGGGGGCTCTGTGCCGACAGGCAGACGGCAGCGAGCCCGACTTGGGGCTCAAACTCAGAACCACGAGATTATGACCTGAGCTGAAGTCTGACGTGCGACTGACTGAGCCACCCACCTGCCCCTCTCCTTCCTTCCAACAACCAGTCTATATGCTGGTGACGAATGCCAATGGCCTCTGACACATGGCTTGCAGTCTACCTTTTGAATTTAGCTAACTAAAAACAGTGTTCAAAATACTTACTGCTTTAACACACAAACTAGTATCGTCCCTGTCTCCAGTTTCTCTTTCCTTCATCATGCCACCAGATTAAACCGTTTGCATATATAAACCTTTTTTTGGCATAGACTTTTGTTTATACCAAAAGTCTCCCGTAGTTTTAGTATCACCTGTAAGATATCCACTTCCTAGCACAGCATTCAGCTCCCTCAGCAATTTGGTCCTGACCTTGTAGTCTCACTTCTCACAATCTCCCATAAAAATACCACATGGATGGAAGCCTACAGACATGTTTGTGCTCACTAAAGGAAAGCAATAAAGAGAACAGATGTTCTGTCTGGTCCTCAAACCAAATGTTCATGGCCTTTGTTTATAAAGCAGAGTTCTTATCCGGTGAAATTCTCAGGGCCACGGTAACTGCTAACATCACTCCTCCTCCTTCTCAACAGACACTGCAGCATAAATAATTCTAAGGTCTGTTTCCTTGCCCTCAACTCCCTTCATCTCTGCTAAGACTTAGTTGCAAAAAACAAACAAACAAAAACCCCCAAACTCTACCACTGTTGTCTTTTATTTTCCCTTCTATTTCTTTTTTAAAAATGTATTTATTTATTTTGAGAGACAGAGAGAGAGAGAGAAAACTGATGGAACCACCCAGGTGCCTGTCCCTTCTATTTCTAATCTCAAAACTTCCAGTACTTTCTTTTCTTGTTCACCACCAACTCCACCCCGACCCTTCCACCAACAGGTATACTAGACCTGAAATTCTCAAGGATGCTTGTAAAGTATTCAGAAGTAAGGCATGTATAAGGAAAATGATCTGTCCTTCCCAACAATATAGCAGGACCAATTGATAAGTTCTTTAGAAAAACATGATCTTCAGAGAAAGAGATCATTTATACCTCCCTGTAGTCCCATGTGCCCTCCCGCCATAGAAGGTGAACACGGACAGTGCTGTTTGCTCATTACCATGGACTGTTTTCATTATCCAAGAAACTCACTAAAGAGCAAAGTCGGTAGGAATTTTGATTTCAGGGACATGCTGCTGAATTCCTTGTTGTTATTCTAATCACTAAATCATTCTATAATTTGAGGGTTTAAAAAAAAAAAAAACCTTCTCTCCCTCAGCTCATGTAGAATTAGCTATACTCATAACGTTCTTAATTTGAGTCACAGAATCTAGTTCTAAGCAAGGCAGGGATTTCATAGTGTGCCCCTGAGAGAAGATTCATCCAGAAATGTTTAGAAGTCAAATAACTTAAAACCATAGAGGGTACATAATTACATACTTACAGAAAAAAATATGCGGAAAGACCATGAGGGGGTAATAAAGAGACTCACATAACAGGGTTTAAAAGCAGAAGAAAAAATAAACGACGACAACAAAAGACCAACAGAGGCTCAGAGGCAAAGAAGATTAGGTATTTTAGGTAGCTGTGTGGTGTGACAGAAAGAGGCCAGAAGCCTTGCTCCAAAAGTAGGCTCTGCTATGGACAGGCGTATGATCAAGGGCATCTATCTGTGAGGCGGGCTGCATCCTGGGGGAGGTGAGGGAGGCAGCGGCCTGGGGGCCAAAGTGAAGAGAGTACACAGAAACTCACTAATCAGAACAAGTCCTATTTTAACGTGATATTGGAGCCATCAAAATGAATGCCCAAAAGAAATGCATGATGAACAAAGTAAAATTTTATGTTAGGACAGAACCCAATCCTGTACTTAACCGCACGACTCACCTTAATCCTGGCCCTGTCAGATCCTGCGAATCTTAATTTTTTAAAGACTGCATACAAAATGTTATTTATCTTGCCTATTGACTTTTTGGCAGCCTCTTAAACTCTGCGCCCCAGGCAAGTGCCTCACTCACTTCTCCCCAGCTCTAGCCCTGCTGCTGGTCTGCGATTTCTCATCTGTGCAACAGGAACACTGAAAACACTGAATCATCACTTTCTCAGGGTTGCTGCAAAGAGTAAAGGAGATACTTGCATGGGGCAAGGGACTGGAAGAGGTGGGGACATTTAAAAAACATTATTATTACTTTAGGAAGAATGGAGTCATGAGGCAGAAAGATGGCCCAATAAAACTCCCAGGAGGTAACTGTGGCCAGCTGTCCCGCTCCCCTCTCCTCTCCTGTGCCAGTGCTCTCTGGGCCTTTCGGTCTCTTCCGTGGTTCTCAAGCGGCTTCAAAGAAGAGCCTGCCCCATCCTGTGCCAGGCCGCATGGGCAGGTAGGTGCCACTGCGTGTAACAGACAGAGAGAGGACTCAGCAGAGGGTATACCCGAGGTAGCTTCTTGGAATACTGATTGTATCCATTCTTCGGAGAATTATTTTTTGAAAGGGACATGAATAGAGTAGAAAATCTAAAACAAAACAGCAGAGATTAGAACAGAAACTCCAGGCCAAGAGACACATGAAAAGATGCCGGGGGAGCCTGGGTGGCTCCGTCAGTTAAGCGTGGGACTCAACGCTGGATTTCGGCTCAGGTCATGATGTCACGGTTCGGGAGCTCGAGCCCCGTGCTGGGCTCCACGCTGACAGCGCAGAGTCTGCTTGGGATTGTCTGTCTCTCCCTCTTTCTCTGTCCCTCCCCTGCTTGTGCCCTCTGTCTCTCAAAATGAACAGATAACTAAACATTTAAAACAGAAAAGATGCTCAACATCACTAATCATGAGGGAAATGCAAATCAAAACCATGAGATACTGCCTTAAACCCATCAGAACCGGTATGTGTTGGTGAGGATGTGGTGAAAAAGGAACCCTCATGCACTGTTGGTGGGAATACAAACTGGTGCAGCCATGGTGGAAGAGAGTATGGAGGCTCCTCAAGAAATTAAAAACAGAGATACCCCAGGATCCAGTTACTCCACTACTGGGTATCTGCCCAAAGAAAACAAAAACACTAATTTGAAAAGATAGGTGTGGGGCGCCTGGGTGGCTCAGTCGGTTAGGCGTGGGCTTTGAGCCCCGCATCGGGCTCTGGGCTGACAGCTCGGAGCCTGGAGCCTGCTTCGGATTCTGGGTCTCCCTCTCTGCCTCTCCCCCAGCATGATTTACAATAACCAAGATACTGAAGAAGCCCACGTGTCCACTGATAGATGAACTGATAAAGAAGACACGGTGTACATATATCCAACGGAGTGTTACTCAGCAATAAAAAAGAATGCGATCTTGCCATTTGTGACCACATGGATGCCTAGAGCATATTATCCTGAGTGAGGTAAGTCAGACAAGGACAAACACCGTATGATTTTATTTGCATATGGACTCTAAAACACAAAATGAAACAAACGAAAAAGCTGAAACAGACTCATAAATACAGAACAAATTGGTGGTTGCCAGAGGGGAAGGGAGAGGACAAAATGGGTGAAGGGGCGGTGGGTGGGGGGGAGGGGCGATCCGGGCTTCCAGTTACCGAATGCATAAGTCACGAGGATAAAAGGTACAGCACAGGGAACACGGTCAGTGGCAGTGTAACAGCGCTGCATGGGGACAGATGGCGCCTACACCTGAGATGAGCATACAGCATAATGCAGAGCTGCTCAATCACTGCTGTATATCTGGGACTAACGTGACACTGTGGGTGAACTATACTATAATAAGAGAAAACAAATCAAAAAGCTTAGGAAAAACCGAAACGAAGACAAGAAACTTCAGTGAAACTTCCCATTTGTTGCGGGCCACTTTGGACCATGCCTCAGACTTCCTGGGAGCAAGTCCTTCTCTGTCTTTTAGGGCTTCTCTGGAGAGAGATCAGGCACTCCTGTGGGGCATCCGTCACAGTCCTGGTTATTCTGGTCTATGTGTTCATCTGACAAACACCTAGAACACCCAGTTATGTGCCACACACTGGAAATCTGGAGATGGATAAAGTATAGCTTCTATCTTCAAGAAGCCATCTGGGGGCACCTGGGTACCTCAGTAAATTAAGTGTCTGACTTTGGCTCAGGTCATGATCTCACAGTTCATGGGATCAAGCCCCACGATGGGCTCTGTACTGTCAGCACAGAGCCTGCTTCGGTTCCTCTGTCCTCCTCTCTCTCTCTCTGCTCCTCCCCTGCTCATGCTCTCTCTCTCTCTCTCTCTCTCAAAAATAAACATTTTTTTTTTATATATAAAAAAGCCATCTGGGATTATCAGAGTATCAGAAGAGCTCTATACGGCAGGCTGAGGCTTCTATTTATTCAAAACATTTTTAGTGAGTCTGTCATTAGGCACTGTTCTAGGCAATGGGAAATAGCAGTGAGTGTAACCCAATAATCTCTCTGTAATGTAGGACTGATATTTCAGAGCAATTCTTGAGTTAGTCCAAAACTGGGTTTGCTCTAGGGAAGCTTTCACCTCTCGTCTCATCCCAGAGCATCAGTGCGGTAGACCTAACACTTAGCAGTGTATCAAACGTGAAGCTAGAAGTAATTTTTTAGTTTCCTCACAAGATGATCTCTTCCATGATCCAAAAGGGATACAAGGGATGTCTAAGAGACAGGGCCCCTGGAAACATTATAGGGCCAACTGGACACCTCTGTGCAAGTCCTTAGGAAGCTGCAATTAAGGTAATGATTTATATTTGGCCACTTTGAAGACAGATGCCATCTTATCCCTTATGCCTCTCTCTGCCCACTTAGTCTGAGCACTTAACTAATACTTGTTGATTTCATGCAGTGTAATACTTGCAGACATGTTTTACCAGCTATAGGCATCACTCCCACAGTGACATCTCTAGAAACTCTATGCCCCATGGATGGGAGATAAGGTAGTGGTACATGTGGAAGAAATGGTTTAAGGCTGTCCATCATCTACATACCGATCTGGTTCAGGAGAACAATAAAAACGTACTCATCCTTAATCCTGTCCAAAGCAGCAAGAAAATGGTCCAAACCACTATCACAGTCACCAGATTATCACGTCTTTACGCAATGCCTGATAATTTTCAAATCTCTCTCAAAATCACTATTTCATTTCATTACTTTATTATTACTATCTTATTTCATCTCATCACTATTTCACTATCACATCAAAGCTATGAAGTAAAGAGGGTGAGCAAGATGATTTCAGTGATGAGGAAACAGTCACAGAATCGGTCTCACCTAAAGTCCCACAGATTACCAGGGAGTTTAAGAAAGCACCTGGACCCCCACTGTAGCATTCACACCATCACAACCAGCCTGTGCAGCTGTTATAAGCATTGACTGCTCAAGTTTCAAAGCGCCTGGCAAAGAACAGGCACAAATACGGGCTTCCATATATACCTCTGTTACCCCCGTGTCTACAGCAGTATTCGGTGAATTAATACATGAACAATGAATGGATGAATAATAACGAACAGATGCATGAGGGGCCGGCAAAACTGAAGGAAGGTCTGATTCGTACTTGAGCTATACAGATAGCAGCTTTCACAGAATTACAAAAGACTGATTTCACAAATGGTTTTCAAAAGCTTCTGAGTTGCTTTTATAAGTTGCCTTACCTGACTGGCTGTAAAGCTAAGTAGGTGAATTTCCCTGACCTATTTTCAAAGCTAATCTTTAAACCCCATGCTTACAAAATCATAAGGACCAAATATTTGTTCTGAGAAAACATATAATGGCTCAGGCAAGAAGAAATTTAAAGAGTAAGTACCGATTAAATTCCCAGAATTGAAGATACTAATAAAAGAGCTGTATCAAAAGACCTCATGTGTGATGAACCTCCAATGACGGCTTTAGCTGCTATTTCTCAAAAGCTACTCAAGTCACAAGCCCAAATGCATAAGAACAGTAAGAGCAGAGGACAGAAGCTAAATTAAAAAAGCAAAAAAACCGCGATGTTTCCATAAACAGTAAAAGCCTATGATACTGGATCCAGACTACACATGAATATTAAGTGCCGTTTTCTGGTAGAAAAGAAAAAAAGTCTAGCATTTCCAACCTTCCGAACTTGACCACCTTTGCACTCTCTCCCTAGATGAATGAAGCTGGGGTTCAGCCTGCATAAACTCGCTCTTGCACACCATCCAGCCCAAAAGTGTCCACATAAATGTTACACAACAAACTAGGTAAATCCACAGAAAACTGCAGGTAAGGACAGGAATTCTGTGATAACTACGGAGTACTTTGGTTGATTCACAAAACAGTGATTTTTCTCCCCTTCGTTACTGAAATGTTAAGTACCAGGGGTTTCTTTACCAGGGCTATTGCATGCTTTTCTCTGTAGGCTCCGTTCAACACATGGTGCTCCTCTGCACACACACAGGATCATTCACCTGTGGGATGCGGTGGCCATGTTTTGTCTTAAAATATCTGTGCTGTAGGGTATATTGGGAAATGAACATTTAAACCATGACAGTAGATAAAGGGGCTCACCTAGATCTAAATCCTCATTTTGGAAAGGAAATTCAAGCCCAGAGAGTGAATTATCCCTGGTTCATTACCGAACATGTGAAGGAACCAAAAGGACTCCAATCCAAATCTGCTGAGGGAAGCAGGCAGAACGGGTGGGATGCACACAAGTGCAGTCGTATGTTATATACATGTGCAGTCATATACATACAATATACACTTAGCCCAGTGCATCAAAGCAACCCGTCCCAAACTGTAATCATCTTTTTGCTACAGTGCTGTTTTGATGGAGTCCTGCTACTCAGATGACTTCACCTTTGATTTTAACCCTCCTGGTTCTATTCTGAAACATGCATTTTCACACTGGGCTGACATCACTGACTTAGCCTGAGGAATCAGACTCTCTCAAAATCACATTCAGGGGCCCACTCCCTTCCACCCCACTCCGACTTCCACAGAGAAATCTCCTTCCATGTTCCTTGACTTGAAACCCCAAACTGAGAGTAGTGTTGTAGGATGCATTCTAGCTCTGGCCTTGACACTGACATTGGCCTCCGGAAAGTCACTGACACGTTCTGGAACATTTTTAATGAATTATTTATTGAGCAACTTTCATGGTAAATATTATGTATCTGACACTGAACTAGATACTTTATATATAGTATAGTAATAACGCATTTCTTTTTTTTTAATTTTTAAAAAACGTTTATTTATTTTGAGAGAGAGAGAGAGAGAGAGAGAGAGAGAAGCAGAGAGAGAGGGAGACACAGAATCCAAAGCAGGCTCCACGTTCTAAGCTGTCAGCACACAGCCCGATGCGGGACTCGAACCCACAAGCTGAGAGATCATGACCTGAGCCGAAGTCAGATGCTCAACTGACTGAACCACCCAGGCACCCCTTTCAAAAAAATTTTTAATGTTTTTTTTTATTTTGACAGAGAGAACAATGAATTTTCTAAAAGCGATGGGTACTCTGGGATATGATCTCACCAGATCCTCTTCCCCTTCCCCTAAGGATGGTACAAGTATTCTTTCTATTTCACAAGTAAGGAAGCCAAGGCTTAGTTCTCACTTCATTCTTCCTATTTGAAAGTAGAGGATCCTGAGGCTTAAAGAATCCTCACCCAGAACCTGCCTAACATAACTAGCTTACTAGTGACTAGCCACTGAGTGGCTAGGAGGTGGCGGGGCCAGGATTTGAGCCCATGTCTAGACAACCTGAGTCCACCATGGTGGACGTTGTGAGGCGCCTTCCAGATGCTCCTCAGGAATGAAAACAGCCGGAGGGCTGTGGCCGGCAAGTCCTCTGCTCCCAGCCCCCTTTGGAGACCACTTTAGTTAAAAGAGAGTTCCTTGGGATGTCTGGGTGGCTCAGTTGGTTGAGCATCCGACTCTTGATTTCGGCTCAGGTCATATCTCACAGGTTGTGGGGTCGAGCCCCACAACTGGCTCTGTGCTGAAGGTGTGGGGCCTGCTTGGGATTCTCTCCTTTGCCCTCTGTCCCTCCCCTGCTAGCGCGCTCTCTCAAAATAAACAAACATCAACACACACACACACACACACACACACACACACACACACACACACACACACACAGTCACCTTACTCAAGACCATGCCCCTTCCGAGAGTTGACTGGCATCTGACGGCTGCTCAAAGAGGTATAAGGGCCTGGCTTTATTTTCCCAAGTCAGGAACAGCTCTGAAGGGTCATCCACCTTCAGAACTCCCTGCAGGGTCTGCTGACGCTTCTGCTGAGATTGTATCATCAGCTTGACTTCTCTCTCTGCCCAATCCTCCTCCCTTCCCTTCCCTTCCCCAGGTGTTGATCCCAAGATCACTCCCTAGCAAACTTCTGCATCTCAACCTCCAACTCAGAATCGGCTTCCCAGAACACCCAACCTGCGGTATCTGGGTTCTTTCCACTTTACCAGGCTGCTGCCTCAGCTGCTTCATCTGTAAAAGGGGAGGTTGGTTTAGATGAGCCCCGTTTAGCTTCGGCTCCCAGACTACAGTGTGGCGTAGCTGAAAAAAGTGAAAAGTTACAAGATCTGATTTCTATTTTTATTTTAGCCGCTTACTAGCAGTATGACCTTAACCCCAGAGATTCACTAACATTATCTACCCTGTCCTTCTCTCAGGGTTGTTGAAAGCATCAATTTATAAACTATAAAGCTTGCATTAAGATAAGCCCTATTTTCATGAGGATTATCACTGTTAAATTTGTGGGAGGAGGAGAGCAACAAGGGATGAAAATATGGCTGTTCTATGATTCTGGGGAGACCCAAACAAGGTCCTTGGTACCCCGCTGCAAGGCCAGTGGCTGCCCTTGCCCAGAGGGAGCCCCCAACTCAACCAGGGTCCACATCGTTGCTCTGAACATCAGGAATCCGTCCCGACTGGTGCAGGACTCTCACTTCCTCTTTACAAAGCTCTGTGAGAAAGCCAGAAGCCGCTGGGGGCCATTGGTCAGGCGTATCCCCACAATGCCTTGCACAAAAGATACGTCAGGTATTCTCTTCCAAATAATTCCCTTCCGTGTGTCACCTCTGGCCACCGAATAAAAGGAAGTCCCATTACCACCCCATGCCCCCAACCTCTCTCCTTTACCCCAACGTCTTACTCTTTGGCATTTTCTCATCTGTGGCTTTTCTCATTCTTGATTCCTTTCCAGATCTTTTCTATTTTGCCTTTGGGAATCCTGAGGTCATTATTAAAAAAAAAACAAAAAAAACCAAAACAAAGCAAATCATTCCCCAGCTTTACCCAGAGTGCTCTATCGCCCTGCTGTAAACAAAACGCCGTTCTTCCTGGAGGCTCTGCTTCCTTCTCTGTGGAAACTGAAGATCATGGTCGAGACTGCACATTTTCCCCACTTCTGCAGCCAAAGGGGCCAGTTAAGGGGGGGGGGAGGAGTGGGTTGGAGATGAGGGCATTCCCTTGGATAAAATCAACCATGCAGACGGTTGCTGGTACAAAACTATCATTTCCAACATCGTGGGGGCCTTCAGGGTCTCCTGCCATCCCGCTCGCCTACTGCTAGCCAGTCCTTGCTTGCACTTCTTTAAAACGTTACTCTAAAACAAGTCCCTCTCTTCCATGCAGCTATTAATCCCGCTTTGCTCCCTTCTCTTGGTGCACAAACTTGTCTATTTCACAGAGAAAAATAAAGTCCATCAACTCTGATCTTCACTTTCCCGTCCTCCTCCTATAAACTTACATCCATCTATACCCACCCTTCCTGTATTCCTCCAATCTCAAAGGACTGCCCTCGATCCTATGCCCTTCTGTCTCCAGGCAGATGTTACTGCATGAATCACATCTTCTTACTCTTCTCTCTCCAACCACTTCCTTTCACTAGCCTCAATTCCTCGGCTCATAAAAGCATTTACATTTTCCATCCCGCCGCCCCCAAGCCACCACCATCACTACCACACCTCCTCATGCCCTGTGTTCTTCTCCAGTGGGTCTCTATTCCCTTGGCTACATGACCGGCGTCTACTTTCCAACTTCCCATTCACTCACCCATTTATTCAGCCTGGCGAAAGTCAGAAATGCGTTCTCATCTATCCCTAGAGCTTACTGGACTGGTTGCTTACATTTGACACAAAAGATTTACTGCCTACCTGAAACGACTTATCTGGTTACTGTGACAACTCCTCCGTTCTCCTGGAACTTCTCGTATCGTTCTTTTCCAAATCTTTTATGAGCTCCTTTGACCACCTTTTATTTATTTATTTATTATTTGTAATATTTATTTATTTTGAGAGAGAGGCAGAGAGAGAGAGGGAGAGGGAGACAGAATCCCAAGCAGGCTCCACATTGTCAGTGCAGAGCCCGACGTGGGGCTCGAACTCACAAACCACGAGATCGTGACCTGAGCTGGACACTCGACCGACTGAGCCACCCAAGCACCCCCCCACCCACCCCGTGCCTTTGACCACCTTTTAAATGTCAGGGTACTACTCTCAGGGTTTTATCTTCCATTCTCTTTCTCATTCTTCTCCTGAGTGAGCTCATTCAACAATAATTCCAACTGTCAACTCTATGACAGTATCTGTCCCAAATCTTTATTTGTAGCTTAAATCTCCTCTAGTTTTTGACTTTGCTTTAAATTTTCCGTTGCCCCCTTCTAGTGGCACCTGCATCCAGCCGGTCACCCAACTTAGAAACCGGAAAGTCTTCCTTCACTTTGTCCTTTCTCCCCCAGTTAGTTACTAAACATTATCTTCTTACCTCATACTTTCTTTCTGAACCCCCTAAATATTTTTTGAATGTGTTTTCTTTCGCTCCTCCCCATCACTGCACTGTTAACGCAGTGTCATTGTCCTTGCCTGAACCACTGCAGTGGTCGCCTAACCCTAGGAAGGGTTCGTACCCTCAAAGTCCACTTGGCCTACAGTTCCACAGAAGGATCCATCTAAAACACCAATGTGACCAGATGGCTCCCTCCAACACTACCTGAGGCAATACCACCACCACCAGACCGACTGAACACGATATGCCTTCACTTAGCGTACAAGGACCTCCAGGACTCAGACTCTGCTAATCTCTCGGGCTACATCAATCGGTGCTTCCCATCTCCGACGTTATGCTCCAGCAACCCCTAAGGGCCCCTAATTCCTCACGTCCATCACGCCACTTCGCGCCTCTGCTTCTGATCACACGGTTGTCCCTTCTGCCCAGAGCACCTCACCCTCCGTCCCCCCCAGCCCCCCACCTGGCTAACTCTTCCTCAGGACTCCATTCACTTGTGCTCTCATTGAGGAAGTCTTCCTTAATGCAGAAGGATTACCCGTCTCTCGGCGGTGTTCTGGGGATGCCCCGTACATACTGCTGCCGTTGTAACTCTACGCTGCTTCAAAATTGCTTGTTTGTGTGACGACCACCTTGCTCCACCAACAAAACCTGGGGACCTGACACAACAGTCGCTTATTTCTGTTCAGGAATCTGCAATCTGGGCAGGGCTCCGTGCGCATGGCTTGTCTCTGCTCCACACAGTGTCAGCTGGTGCAGCTCTCCCAGGGCTGGCAAATCTACTTCCAAGATGACTCACTCACTGTGCTGACGAGCAGGTGCTGGCTGCTAGTTCCTCTCTGCCAAGGTCTTTCCACAGGGCAGTTTAGGCTTCTTCACGGCATGGTAGCAAAGTTCCAAGAGTGAGTGTCTCAAGAGACAGGAAGTGGAAGCTGATAGTTGCTTAAGGCCTAGGCCCAGAAACTGAACAAACCTTCTGCCACCGTCTCCTGTTGGGCAGGCACAGAGCGCAGATTCAAGGGGAGAGGGCACAGCCCCCCCCATCAACCGATGGGAGGAGTGGCCAGGAGCTTTGGGAGCCATGTTTTAAAAGCATCACATTCCCCTACTGGACTGTGTGAGTCATGGAGTCACAGACATGGCATGGACCTGCTCAGCGAATGGGTTCATTCCTGGACCAAACTGCCTACACAGAACTTCACAGTCGCAGTCAGTCATTTGCACCACGGAGATTCTATTCCAGACAAGTCGGCCCCATCAATTAAGCAAAAGGATGAAGGCCCAAAGGAAATGAGACTTAAAGTCTTATAGTAGTTTAAGAATGGGAGGGCTTTATGAGCTAATCAGATTATAGTCCTTCATTTTGCCAAACAAAACACAAAAACAAACTCAAAACTTGAGGCACACAGAGAAAAAAACAGAGCAAAGAATCTTTGTGGGTCAGTTACACAAAAAAATAGCAATGATTCAGAATTTGTGACATATGGGAAGTGCATCCTATTTACTTGCTCAGCTTTTTTGTTTTCTTTTAGCACGCCAGAGCTAATTAAACCCAAGAACCTGCATGATGAGTATCGTTAAATTTTCTTTCTTTTAAAGGGAACACTATTTACTTTTGCAAATTGGGTCCTGTTTACAGCTATAGTTGTAATTTGATTACTTGATGATGCACTGTATGTCTTGGTAATATATTCTGTGGCACAGTGATGACTCAAATACTACGCATTGACATGCATCTAGCCATTAAACAGAATATGAAAGAATGCATAAGACCTCAGTTATTCAGTTATTAGACATCTTTAAACATGACTGAATCACACAAACAACAGAGGTATCTGACTTTGAATCATTAAATGTAATTATTAAAGTCAAAGGAAATGAAATAATGTGACATCAGTGAGGATCAGACTGCAAGCCTAATTCCAAAAGTAAATCTTGACTAAATAAAAAACTAATAATAAATGAGTTTGCTGAATTCAGACAGACACCTCATGATAGCTTTAGAAGCACACACTTAAACAGACCTGAAAATATTCAATCTCTTCTAGGCTTTCTGAGGAGCTTCCAAAACACTAGGTAATCTATTTAAAAAAAAAAAAAAAAAATTGGTGGGATTTGTCAATTAACTGAATACATCATAGCATTTTATGAAGAAAGCAAAATGAGTTTTCCCCAAAAGAATGAACTTTTTTTTCTTGGAATTCTTCTCGTGTGGCAGAACATTTAGGAAATGTAATTTCCTACATGCAATTACCTTGTAAATTAGACTGCCTATCTGACTTCATTTTAAACAATCTGGAGGAAGGGGCACATTAATTTGGCAATTCCATAATAAAGATAAGTCGGACGGAATGCTGCTTTTACGAGACAAACTAAAAGGTATATTTATAACATAATCTGCACTACCTACCCAATGTTTATGCAGCTACCCTCGCCCAGTATAACATCTGAGAAATTGAAAAACCTCCTAGAACAGATTAAAGTGGAAAGTGAATAAAACCCCACTTTATTTAAAAAGTGGGGTTAATAAGAATAACTTTCAGATGGTGAAGCTGTAATCAGCTAATTTATGAAAGTAACTGTTATAGTGTCTAATACAAACAGGTTCTCAATAAATGGTTCTTTTATTGCTGTTATTAGTGAGATCCTTTTTTGTCCAAGAGCTTAAGTTGGGAATTTGGAATCACTGTCCCTTAGTACTTCCTTGAGCTCCACATCTACGCAGGCACCAAATGTTACCGATTCTTCTTAAAGAACTATCATTCTTTCCATCGTGTGAAAAATTGAATTTTCTTCTCTTTGCATGGGCATTTAAACACATTCAAGCCTCTCCCATTTAAAAATTGTGGTCTTCCCGCTGGAGCCCATAATAGAATTCTCCACTGTGTCAAGTACCTCAGAAAGATTTATTTTCTTTTTGAAAAGATGTACATATTTCTTAAATTCATTTCTGGGCATTTTATGTATTATGTTACTAATGAGGATAATATTATTTGCTTATTTATTTTGTCCTTCCCCCCCATCACACTTTCTAAGGGTATGGCTGGTGAATAAGATACCTATTGACATTTGTCTATTCTGTCCTGTAGCTATCTTACTCCACTGTTAATTATTTGCACTTTTAAATTATGGAAATAACACATTTTTGCTATCAAAACTTTGATATACATACAAATAAATATTTAAATCACTGGTAATCCCACCATCAATAGTTGTGTATATTTCCTTTTAGCTTCTTTTCCAGATGGCTTATCATACATTTATCCTATTTTATAAAAATGAGATGTTGCACATGCTGTTTTATTGTAATATAGATAGACATTTAGGCTATGTATGTATGCTAACATTAATGTGATCATCAACATTATTATCAGCTGTGAGCGTAAATCTCATTTAAAGATCAGGATTCAGATAAATTTAAAATATGAAAACTAATAAATGGCTGGAAGAGACCTGACAAAAATAAGTGAGAATTATAAGAAATTATAGCTATAACAACTTCAGACAAACCTGACTTTGAGAGAATACGAGTGAAAAAAGTAAAAGTGGGTTACTTTTCATTAGTAAGTGTTTACACTTATTACAATAAGGAAATCACGGACTTTTTACGCTACAAGCATTTCCACATTTCTTATTAATAGAGATACACTAAACATACTTTGAAAAATAGAAGGCTACACTGAAATTCACTGGTATCATGAGATGGCAACAGCATTTCAGGCCTTTTCAGAAAAGTAACAGGGCTAGAAAAATCTGGGAGGATACAGAAAGGCAAGCTGTTTTTGAAAAACATCTTGTGAACACCTTAACACTTCCATACCAATAAGCAAACCTATAAAAGCGTTTCGCAATGCTTTTAAAGTCCATGCCACCTTTGAATAAGCTTACAAATCCTAAGCTTAAAATATTAAAATAATGGCAGATTTGGGGGGAAACATTTGCTTAAAAAGAATGTAAGCCTTGACTGTTCTTGCTTGCTGGAATCTTCTGCCTCCCAGCCTCAGTGGCATGGAAAAGAGAACTAAATGTGGGCCATGCTAAGCACACTGCTCTTGCTTTCATAGTCACAAATGGAAAAAAACAAAACAAAACAAAAAACAGCCTTGCAAATGTATTTTGATGAAAGGCGTGACATTCAAAGTCCACTCCTTTGTTTTGGGGTAAACAGGGGAAATCTTTTACACAAAAATTCTTCAGAGTGATTTTTCTGGAAGTTAGTTTGGCAACTGAAACTTGAATTCCAAACACTCGCCAGAGATCTTCTGGCAAAGATTGGACGTAGGTGACAAAAGGATCCCTCAAAGGCTCCCAGAGGATCTTTAGCTGCAAACTGGGAAGCTCTCACCCAAATTTACTCTTCAGACAGATTAAATTTTTCCCCTACCTGGATTCATCATCAGAAATCTGTTTTTTGAGAACTTTAGTAAGTCAGACAATTAAGAGACATGTTTGGTACAGCTTAAGGGATATTAGGAAAGCAAACTCTGGCACCAGATTGGGTTTGAATCCCGGCTCCTCCAGTGATTAGCTGGGCGCCCTAGGGCAAGCTTGAGACCTTTCTGTGCCTCTGAGCTTTACCTGGAAAATACGTAAAGTACTACATGTAACTACTTCAAACGACTGTTTTGAGTACTACGTGAGGCAATACATGTAAAGCATCAGAACAATGCCTGGCAAGTACCAAGCACTTGAGAAAGTTAGTCTTATTGGTACAGCTGGACTTACGGATCAAGTAATGATGTTGCGTTTACCCCCTGGATATTTCGGTTCTTTTCAGATAAAAACCTCCAAATAAAGCTTGCAAACATGTTATGCTTCGTTGAATGTTCGCGAGTTTAAAGTAGCTGTTTTTGCCCTTATTGTCTCAGAAGCAATGCAACATTATCCTTCAGGTTATAAGTCTTCCTAAGCACTTTTACTTCTGACATGACTAAAAAGGTCTAACAGGACATAACGTAGCATAAATAATCACTGTTTATTTCTTTCCACAGTTTGGTTTCAATTTTTAACATTAAACTCTTCAATTCATCTGGAATGTATTTTAATGTAAAGTATAAACTTGGGATTTAAAACAGGGTTATTGAAACATTAGCCAATGGTTCCAAAGATTTTTCGTGGGTAAGCCAACTTTCCCCCACTGACTTGAAATCAATCACACAGCCAAATCTTACGTGTGCTTATTACAACAGTTGTCTATTTATTGTTGTTCTCCTACTGGAACTAAGTTTCACAAAGAAAGGGAGCTGGTTACTTGGGTTCATCGTTGGATCACCAGAGTACTGCTTGGATGAGAGGAAGACAAAAGGCTTTCACCCCGTTTTAATTTTATTAATTACTATTATTTTTGTTTTTAGGGAGAAACAGAGCGTGCAAACAGGGGAGAAGGGCAGAGGGAGAGAGACAGAGAATCTGAAGCAGGCTCCACCCCCAGGTGGGGCTCACTCTAAGGACCCTGAGATCATGATGTGAGCCAAAATCAAGAGTCACATGCTCAACGGACTGAACCATTCAGGCGCCCCAAGGCTCTCCTCTTTTGACCCCTCAGTGTGATTACCACCTTACTGATTTCTAAGGACAAGCAAATGCTACATTATCGAAACAAATCTGAACTGATCACTGTTACTATTTCTTTCAGTGAGCTGGTGGTTTTCATTTGCTAGTATCAGACCGAAGACTTCAAACACTTGGTTTTAAGTGACAGTGTTCGTAATTCTGGAGAAAAAAGAAAAAAAAAAAAAAAAAAAAAACCAAAACAAAACACAGAATTTGGTCATAGCCATTCTAGTTTCATAAAACAAACAGGGAAGTTTTCCATATTTTTCTGTGCTTTGAAGTAGCATTAGAAAGCACAGGAAATACCTGTTCTTTTCAGATCTGACAGAAATGACTGACAAATAGGTCTAGAATTTGCATTTTTGAGGAGGAACCTTTCTTTTAGTCTGATTTTTGCCCATTTTAGCCATTTAGAGTCAATTTTTGAAGAATTTATTTTTGGTCATTCATTTTACAGATTGAATTTATGGTCATAGGGTTAAAAATATTATTCTTTTCAAATATTGTTTTTTAAAAAAATTCCCTCTGCATCTGTGGTTATATACTTTTTTTTTTTTTTTTTTTTTTTTTTTTTTTTAACCTGTGACTCTGGATCACATTATGGTTGGATTTTTAAAAAACTCAATTTGAATACTTGTCTTTTAACAGAGTAGGGTAGTTATATTGTGCAGTAATGAATATGTTCAGTTTCAATTTAAACTATACTCTGCTTTTTAATGCCTCCAAATTGTTTTCTCCTTACCACTCTCCCAGTCCCTTAGCCATATTAAAAGGTCTCCCCCAACTCTTGGCCAATCAAGAAACTTTCCATCCCATTTCTATGCTAGCCCTGCTTCACTCACAGCTTTCTCCATTTCTCTCATTTCTTATTTCTTTACAGAAGCCAATAGTAAGATAGCATGGAGTCTCTTCGCACTCCTATATCTTCCTTCTGCCTGCCAAACTGTCGAAGCATTTTTATAATCGTAGGTCCCTGTTATTATTAGTCTGCTACATTCATTTTTTGAGGGATCCTTTATCATTAGCATAACGATGGCTTACTACTTAATGGATAACTGTTATTCATAGTTAATTCCATACCACTTAAGAAAAATTCTATTACGATTCTTCCCTTCATTGAGTTTAATTTATTCTAATTACTTGCTTGGCTCTAGCACGTCTTTGCATTTTGGTTTGTTTTTCAGGACAAGTACACAAGTGGGATGTTTTGCAAGTCGTTCAATGTCAAAGATGATCTTTTTGTGCCCTTTCAATGAAAGCAATGACGCCCCAGCTGGCTGTTGAATCGGAATAACAGCACTCTCCCGCTAATGTCTAATGTGATGCGCCATCGCTTTCCTCACACAAAGTTGGTAGGTGACTGGGTACAAATTTATTCTCCTTTTGTGGACATCTTCTCCTTCACCCCACCCTATCCCATCCCCACACATCGGGATGCTTACAGTTTATTCCTTTTTTAAGTATAACAATTATGTCAGAATACATTTAAAAGAGGATTTTTCATCATTATTCTTTTTGTTAATAACTGCTTTACTGAGATAGAATTCATATAGCATAAAATATCTTCATTATTTTTTGCCAGCCACCTCTGAGCCCTTTGATGTGAAGATTCACGATTCCCTTCAGCCAAAGTGGAGTCTGAAAGCGTGAAGTTTAACATGTAAGCTCAGGCTACCCTCTTGAACCAGAAGCCTACCCACAACCATCCTGAAGCTGACTGTTGCTGCCACACTGCCATTCCTCCCTTCTGTTCCCCAGGCTCCACCTTGGAACAGGCATCATGTTCTTTATACTCTTTGGCTTTCTCATCAGATTCCTTTTCTTTCTCCATGGCTTTGCCTGGTCCAACCCTCAGCCCTCCTCTCCTCTCCGTCTACATACTCCTCCTGGCTCCAACTATCGTCTCTATCAGTGATTCTCAAGCCCCACCCTGAATACCGTTTATGTAGAAACTTTCTCCCATCAGCAACATGTCATTAAGCATGTTGACTCTCAGCTACAGGGATATCCTGAAATCTCAGGAGCGGCATTTATAGCTTGAAGAAACACTTCTCCTGCCCAGAACCTGAGACACATCTGTTCCATCTCTGGTGACCAGCACCATCATCTGCTGAGCTGTCCACTCCGGAAGCCTGCACGTCATTGCCGCTGGACATGAGGACGGAAATGGTGCCTCATCTAGTTTGCTACCATTCATCAGGATGCGCCAGATACACTTCTGGTTCGAGATGGTAACCTGAGCTTATCTATTAAACTTCACACATTCCCCACAACCTGAGCTAAATAGGGAATCATGAATTCTCACATCAAAGGGCTCAGGAGTGGCCAGCAAAAAAAAATAACAACAACAACAACAACAACAACAACAACAACAACAAAGAGTGCCTAATACATAGCACAACAAGTATTTGTTGAAGCAATGAATTCAATCAATCGCTAAGTCCTATGGTTTCCAATTCATTTTCTTCCCACTCATCCCCTTCTTTTCATCCATAGTCGGCACTTTAGTTAAAATCACTATTACTGTCTGCTTCGTTGACTGCTGAGTCTGCCAGCCTCCCGTCCTGCTTGTCCCAACCCATTTTCCACGCCACAGTCTCTTATCTTCCTCACAGGTCAGTTCTTATCATCCCTCCACTAAGTCCTTTTAAAATCAAATCTGAATTTCTCAACATGACCCACGAGTGTCTAATGCCCTTGACTTTGTACATAGCATTCCTACTACTTGGGAGAATAACTCCAGGGTCATTGTAAGGAGAACTTCTTGAGGTACCAAAGCTGAATTAAACACTTGTCTGATGTGCTCCCCCAAACAGTCTATATTTCCCCTACAACTGCATCAATTCTGTGTTGTAATTGTCTGTTTCTTGTCTACCTCGTCAATTACGGTGGAAATTTTGATGGGTGGGCCACTGTCCTTTACACTGTATTTCAGTGCCCTGCATGGTTCCCGGCAGAGAGTAGGCATTTGATGGGCATCTGGTGAATGAATACATTTTCATATACCACAAGTGACCATGCAAGCAGACAACTTTGGAATTCTATCATTGGAGAGGGGTTCTGAATCAGAGGAGATCTGTAAACAGGCATTAACAGTGCATGAACATCACAGACTTGTACCCAACATTTTATGTGTATATACATTTGTTGAGGGTAATTTTTAGACTGTCTAAACAGTCAATAATCCTAAAAATTTAATAAATGCTTGATTAGAAAGGACTATTCTGAAGTGTATTACAAACTAGCAAAACCAAAATGTAGATACATACATATAACACACATATACACACAGGGATTCCCCTAACGCTACCCAGCCTTAAGGTAAACCTTTTCCTGAAAAGGGACAAGGTCAGAGAGTCGAGGGCTGCAATCCCTGAAGAAAAACAGATGCCACCAAAGAACTGAGGCAGAACAGAGAGAAAAAAGGAACTTCTGTCTCCGTGACAATTTTACACGGGGTCCTCATGCAGTGTGTGAAAGGGTGGTTTCCATGCAAAGGGTATCAAAGTCTGAAGAGATCCGTATAATTTTGAAAACTGAAAACTTCAGCTTGCCATGATGCTGCTCAACTTCAGGGAAGTTGGTCTTTTCAGTTCTGGCCGGTGACTTCCCTATCTAGACTCTGACCTTCAACAAAAGGCAAGAGAAAAGGAAGAGGAAGGCAGTGGGCGAGGCTTATGACAAGGGAGGTGCAGGAAGAGGGGGAGGTCAAACCCTCATCACATCCCAGGTGACCCTCTTTCCCTGGCTCACTCTACGCCTCCACTCATAGTACAGTTTACGTACTTCCCGAATTGCAGGAATCTTGACAACGTATCAGGCACTTTGGTCAAATGCTAAAATGTATGTAAGTTCTGAAAAACACAGGCAGTTTTGAAAGTTCTAGGGTTTCCTTTTTTCTTAATAAATGCTGACCATGTGCATAATCCCCTGAATTAATTAAACATTTAATAAAGAAAGGGAACATGCTCTTTCTTTTTTTGGTAAGTTTTCATATCAGCATACTGCCTGGTTTGCTTTAGAAAATGTTAACCTCGGTCTGAGATGTTACTAATCCACAAAGGTAGGACAGGTGGTTCGGAGTGGTGACAGGCTTGATTACTTTGTGTTTCAATGCCAGCTGGCCTAACTTCCACCACTGCAGAGTCCGCAGGGTGGTTACTGATCTTACATCTAAGATGTCTCTAGGTGTGAAACAAACCTCACTTACAACAGATGGAAACTGGACCCTGTCCTCATTAGCAGCATCTTTCATCCAAAGGAAATGAAAGCCCGTTTGGTGAATTGGGTCCAAAGGCCTGGCGAATTCTCTTGACCGGTTAATTAGCATCTAGGTAATCAGGAATGGTCCACACTACCTGTCTAGCAATTCAGCCCCGGGATCACTTAACAACACACAAGAACAGCTCTCGTGATGCACACAGATGGGAGCCTCATGAATTTATTATACATACTATTAATCCACTAGTGCCTAATTCTGCTGCAGAACTCCAATTGTGTAAATGGACAAAATTGTGAATGTTACAAAAATAGTTTTTCAAAACCAAGTTTGTAAAACATCCCTTTAAGATTCTATATTCAACTATTCTATCTGGGCTTTTTGTGAGGTTTTAATCTACTCACAAAAATGTATTACTTTAAATAATAGTGACAAGTGAGGATTGCTCTGGGTAAATTCCTGATACATTTATGGGGAAACTTAGTGATCGGTTATTCTGGCTGGAAGCCGGGGTGAAAGGGGAAGTAGAGAAGAAAGGGGAAAAATTATAATTTAGTAAAGTCCCACCCGACAGTGTATTATTTGATGCCATATTCACTTAAAAAAACAAACAAAAAAACAAACCTCCGGGACTCACTTCAGAGTTGTAACGGGTTTTGCCCTGATATCCTTCTTAGCAAGAAATTGCGGCTAATGATTTATTGAAATCTGGTCTAAGTTCCGTTATATTCATAGATGAGCTGAACATGTCACTGAGAACTGGGCTGTATTGTTTCCAGAGCAGTGTGTGGGATCTGAAACCTTTTCAAATGCTACTGGGACTGTTCTGAGGAAAGAGAGAAAGATGAGAACGGAAGAAAAAAATTCTATAACCTCGTCCATTGCCTGCTCTACTTGAATCCTTATCCTTAATCTTGTCGACCTCATTGTGTCTTCTATCTTCTTTAGGTTTCGCTGCTGCAAGAGAGACCCAGGTTAGGAAGTGTGACTTGAGAATGATGCCAGGATCAATGTTGACAATGAGATGAGAGCCAGAGTGAAGCCAGAAGAGGCCGAGAAGCCAGAACTGGAAATGAGTTGTCAGAGATGCTCATGATGAGGCGTCTACAGTATACATTCCACCCCTCCGTACAGGGGTGAAATCTGCCAAACCGAACAAGTAATACTCACCCAGAAGAAAAGGGTCTACTCTTGCTGAGATCATTTAATTTGGTACTAAGTGAAATGTGAACATTATGAAGATGTTCTTAATACACTACTTCTGGGAAGAATTATTCTTGTGAAGTGTGGAACGGGAAGGAAGCATGAGGCATGGCGACATGGATACGCATCACCTGGGACATCCAGCAGTTTGCTCCCACAGATGCCCTCAAGGTAGTATTTACCTTGAGGGGCCTCACAGACTCTGACACCCGATCTCATGGATTGGACCCAGGAATGCAGACTCATGCTAACAAAACTCACAAGACACAGATGTATTAAAAAAAAAAAGAAGAAGAAGGCGACTTTATTATTTACAGTGAACAACAGAAGAATCAGGTGTACTGAATGTCCATCAGCCTGATAGTGAATTATCTCCTTGGGAAGGAAAATTTACCGCAGGGAAGCGTGGTGGGCATGGAAGCAGAGCAAGTGGAGTTAATTACACAGGATTCCAGCACCAAATGGCATAAGGCTCTGCAGCTCTCTACAAGAGGGTTACCCACCTGCCAGGCAGGCTGGATGCTTGCCTCAGCCTGGCAGGTGCCACTGCTCAGAAGGTGCTTTGCTGGGTATCACCACAATTAAATTGATCGGTTTTCTTTTTCTCTGTTTGAGAGACAGAGAAAATGCTCATCTGATGAAGATTTTATATGTTTGGGCAGTTTTAAGATGTCAATACCCTCAATTAGGGTATAGTCAAATTTTACTGTCCAAGGAGTCTTTATATCTCTTAAGATCACAATGGCGCTCTTGGCTTTAATCTCTTAGATGTTCATTTCTTTGATTAATTTTCAGAGAGTATTTTCATTTCCCTGCTTTCTGAGATCAAGAGGGGCACTGCAAGGTGGACTCCACATTTGCCTACAGGTTCCACAAAGTGTCAGTTAAAGTCAAATCAACCTGTACTCACTGTGCCAACTTTATGCCCACTGCTGTGCCAGGTACAAAATAACATTCAAAACAGCCTCTAAGGAAATGTTGTATCCACTGGATGCCTACAGCCTTTCTCTCTTTTTAAGGTACAAGAAATATAAAGATAAACACAACATTGTCTTGTTCCCTTTAAGTCTTGCAAAGGAACAAGATACGTGTGTTTAAAAAAAAAAAAAAAAAAAAAGAAGGTGCTGTGCCAAGTGATATAAAGCATGGCAGAGGGAGTCCTTTTATATTTATGGGCAGAGACAGAAGCCACATCTTTCTGTAAGTCTGATTAAAAAAAAAAAAAACAAAACCAAATAACACTGATGATTACTTTAAAAATTTAACAACAGTGAAGCATGAAATAGAAGTTCCTTCCTTTCTACTTCTCCACCCCTGTTCTACCTCTCAAGGTCGCCCCCAGTAGTTCGGTGAATACTCTTCCAGATCTTTTTCTACGTATATGAAACACACACACACACACACACACACACACACACACGCACACATACGCTTTAGCAGCCCCAAACACACATATTTATATACATAAACATAAATTTATATATTATATCAACATGCAAAATTTATATATTACACATCCCATTTATGTAATATATACACATATGTGAGATTGTAATATATATATTGTTTTATAACTTCTTCTACATTTAATTCTTTGTTGTCAGTTATAACATGTATTTTAAAAAGTACAAAAAATAAATATGCTGTTTAGAAACCAAACTACTCTGGTTGCTCCCACCAAGTCAATAAACAGAAAATTCTCAGTGCCCCAGAAACCCCCTGCGTCCACCCCCCCCCCCCCCCCCCCCCCCCGTATCATCATGCTGAATCTTATGTTAATCATTTCCTAGCTTTCTGTATAGTCTCACTACCTATGAGGCAGGCAAAGCTCAAATTAGCCTGCATCAAATGCCTTCAGGGCAACAGCAGCTTCTGTTCTCTAAATCTCCATGGATTCTCACTGTTTCTTAGATTTCCTTTGATTTTCAGTCCTTTGCTGCTCTGAGGATGTTTTCTTATACATATTCAATAGTTGGGGTTGTTTTCAGCAAGAGGATTGTTCAAGTAATGTGACGGGCTGTATTTCCAGTAACAGAAATCTGTGTCACTTGTCAACTTCTTTCTGTGTTACAGTTATATGTATAAATGTAGAGTCTTACCTACTAGATCCTGACTCCTTGGGGGTTATGGGAGGCAAACGTTCTTAATCTGCCACGGCACACACAGTGAAATATGCAGTCAATGCACAAAGAGTACAGAGCAAAGGAACGGACATGAGAACGAATATGGAATTACACCTGTTCCGGAGGGGTTGCCATTTCCTTGTTTCGAAGGGAGAGATGTGGATGCATAAAATGATCTGACATGAAACAATTTGAGGCCACAAGGCAATGTTTTCAACGAAATCACCTCCACTCACCAACGCGGGAAGTTTTCCAAGATACATTGTCAAGTGAAAAAAGAAAGTTGTAAGATGGTGTCTGTGTATAAGACAGATCTATCTCTATCTCCCACGTGTGTAAACAGGCATGTGTGTGAGTGTGTGCCCACACACGTTCTTGTTTATGCCCAGAAATAATGGCTGTAAGAGCACGTAGCAGTGGTTACTTCTATGAACGGGGCCTGGGAAGCCAGGAGTTAACCTTTTCATTTTCAAGTGTCCTATATAATCTTTTTACATGAAGCAATACATTATTTTTATAGTTAGGGGAGAAACTTTTAAATTCCATTCAAGGGGAACCATATCTGATGAGAGAGATCAAGAAGAAAAAACAGACAGGAAGACATAAATTATTGGGGAAGGCTCCTTCAAAAAGGCAGGACCTGAAATGAGTCCCAGGCCCTGGCAGAGTTCACACTGGGAGGACAGAGGTGAGGGAAAAGCAGGGCGACACGGACAAGAGCTGTGCGTGAGCAGATGTTGGGAAGAGACGAGAACGACACCTGAAGAGGGACCCAAGGAAGCTCCCCTGGCTCAGGTTAACTCCAGTTTATACCGAGGGGCGTGATGTTTAATCAGACACAACGGCATCAAACAGCATCAAATGGGCAACGTCATCAATATTAAGAGCTTATCACTGGTTTCATGGGAAACAGAAGTCATCACAGGGTACTTGACAAGGCAGTAACAGAATACCAACCTCGTGGAGTACTTCGTGCAGAATGAAATCAAACGTGAAAAATCCCTAGTAATTGGTAAAGTGCTGCATCAGCAATGATAGGTTTGATTACGCAAGAGTTACATTTTGGGGAGGTTATCATGGTATTTTGGCACAGAATGTACCAAACAGGGGCAGAAAAACTCAGGGCCAGGAGATTCCTCAGCAACAGAATACACCTGTAAGAGCTCGTCCAGTTTTCACAACCTGAGACGTGCGGGTAACGGCCCTGCCTCTCAGGTTTGTTGAAGATTAAGTGCACATAAAATGGCACGGTCACAATGTATCAGTTCGTTTCTCCTCAACGCTATCAGAGTCCAGATGTATGCTGATAAAAATAAAAACTGATGCCCTGGCCAAGGGAATGAAAAAGATAAAGCCTGAGACTTTTCTAAATAAATAATCAGTAAGGATCTATTTCTGGGATGCCGGGAATGACCGAGGAAAAGATGATTTCTAGCTATCCAGCAGGGGAGACTGGGGAAATGGTAATGTCCCTGAAAGAAATCTACCCAGATCTGTGATCCACAACATCTCTGGAGTCAGGACACTCCTATCACATGACTTTCACCTCCACTATCTGGTACTCCCGACCCATAACCCTCCCCACTGGGTTTGGGGCAACCTCCTTATGTTAGTATAAATAGATCGTGAAATATTTTAACATGAAAGTGTACTTATATCTATTTTATTTGGGGAAAAAATGTCCAGGATACATTAAAATCCTCAAGACAACGGAGACATGCAAAAGTCACTGACGACTCATTTATCGCAATGGGCAAAATTTAGCAGTACCTTATGACAAATCAAAATGAGCTCCATGTTTGACTTCAAGGAAGAAAGATTCTAGATGAATAAAATATGTGACAGAATTAAACATCTTTGTTTTAAAATTATTTGTATCATCTGAAGACCTGAATCGCAAAATTATGAAACCAAAAAAAGTTCAATAAAAATTAATAAAATAAGTGATTCTTATTTACTGTGTTTTAAAAATTCCCTGCTTCTGGGGCGCCTGGGTGGCGCAGTCGGTTAAGCGTCCGACTTCAGCCAGGTCATGATCTCGCGGTCCATGAGTTCGAGCCCCGTGTCAGGCTCTGGGCTGATGGCTCGGAGCCTGGAGCCTGTTTCCGATTCTGTGTCTCCCTCTCTCTCTGCCCCTCCCCCTTCATGCTCTGTCTCTCTCTGTCCCAAAAATAAATAAACGTTGAAAAAAAAAAATTAAAAAAAAAATTCCCTGCTTCTAAGGGGACTCTTGACTTCTGAGTTCCCATGTTACAACCCTGCGCTGTGGTCTCGAAGTAGAGTTTATTACTGCTTTCCAGTATTCCAGAGGTCTCAGTTGGATACACTTTGTTGCCCAGCTCAAGGTCAAAGGCTTGAGGAATATTATATGACAGAAAACAAAAATTCCAAAAGCTTAAAAGTGCTCCTCTATCATGCTTCAGACTACTTTTCTGTAAGACCACATCTCTGCAGAAGAGGACAGAGTTGGCAATTGTGTAACTAAGCCTCCAGAACTAGTTACAACTCTGGAATGTGATCTGTGTTTTGCAATATACTTGTTCACCATCATATGAAAATCTTGGGAAATAATGTATCTTGTTTACCTGCTAGTTCCTGTCAGAGAATAACTCATTTAAAAGAATGTTAAGACAATTTCTACATACTTGACAAACTAAAGAGGGGGGAAGGAAGAGGGGGGGAGGAGGAGGAGGAGGAGGAGGAGGAGGAGGAGGAGGAGGAGGAGAAGGAGGAGGAGGAGGAGAAGGAGGAGGAGGAGGAGGAGAGGGAGGAGGGGAAAAGAAATCTATTCTTGTTTCACAGTAAGATGGGAAGGGGAGGTAGGAGAGGATGCATACGAAACAAAACTGGCTCTGAGCAGCCGGCTGTTGAAGATGGGGGTGAGAACACAGAAGTCCACCCTCTAACTGTGCCTTCAGAATGAGCCTCCCCAAAATGCACCGCTGTGGCCTGTGCATTCTTTTGAGCTGAAGACAAATCAAGGCCCACAAGAGTCAGGAAGAGCTTTTCACCTCCCGCTTAACTGCCTCTAACAATTTAAGTAGAGGGCTTGGTCCTGGAAGAGAATCACCACCAGAGAGAACTACAGAGACCGGGAGCTGGGTGTGGTGAGCTGAGGGGAGCTGGCAAAGCCTGCTGGTTCGAAGTCCTCTCTGTGGTCCACTGGCTCCGGATGGCATGACGAACATTTGTTTACCAAATATTAGCTCTTCCCATCTCCCTGCAAAGTGTCTTCCTTCCCTCTGAAGCGTCAGACTCCTGCCACCTTCTGTTTAGCTCGGGGTGGCATAGAAACCTCAGCTGCCTCTCATGTCTTTATGGGGCTCCTGGACCTAGGCAATTAGGTTTGTCTTTCTCCTTTTAATCCTTTTAATCTCCTGTTAATCTTAAATCGATTTCATTAATAGACCAGTCTAAGGAACCCAGAAGGGTAGAGGCAAAAATTTTCCTCCCTGTACCTACTTTGTATGTGGAAAGGCTTCATAATAAAAAGCTTAAAAAAGGCACCCACCCAGTTTTTCAAGACTGTCTCCTAGCTCGGCGTCTACGAAGGACTATCACAGTTTTATGAACAGAACTACAAAAAAAATACATCATCCTGAGAACACTGAGTTAAGATTTCTACAACTCCTGAGGCTTATATTTGCCCAACGACAAAATTACTGCAGACAATAATCCTGATTATGCTCATAACTCTTCTGTAAAGCAGTTTCACATACATGATCTCAACTGATCTTTAGAATAACACTGTGAGATACGGTGGGTAACATTCCAACTTATGAGAAAGAAATACGAGGTTCAGAGAAATTAAGTGACATTCGTGCATGCATGCATGCATTCCACAAACATTTCCTGAACACCTCGTATCTGTCAGGCAGATCTGTCCTGGTATTAGGAATTGAGAGACAAAGAAAACGTGAAAATGTGATTCCGTCTTTCTAGAGGTGCCTGGTCTAGTAGAGGGGAGAGATTTACAGACAGAATTACATGATGATGTGATGCATGGTACAATGCAGTGATTTTCAAAAACTTTAAACATGATCTGCACTAAGAGATGACATTTTATGTCACAACTCAGTGTATATGAACATATGTTGAAACGGACAAAAGTTTTATGAAATCACATGGTGCATGTGGCATTTTCTAACCTACCCTGTTCGGCATCTTTTATAATAAAATGCTGGTCAAGACCTTTTACAATGATGTCATTATTCACTAGTGGGGTGTGACCTACAGTGAGCAGAAGAGCTATGATCAGAGTTCTGAGGTAATAATGCACAAGGAAACGCAAACTCTGTCCCAGGGAATGAGAACGAGCTTTCAAGAGGTTGGTGTCTGAGCACGTATCAATATTAAAGTGGCAGAACTAGAACAAAAGTCTTGAGATGCTTTAATCACTTTGCTTTTGCAATCACTGCTGTTTTATGCTAGACACATACGAAGCAGCAACCGACTGTGAATCCAGATAAGCTACAGAAACGAGCTCTTTTCTTGAAGGCATGTCAGCAACCATTCATTCACATTTACCAAATCCTCGCTGCAGCATAGCACTTCCTGTAGCTTGGCTCATCCTGCTTCCTTCCATCTGTAAAACCATTACGAACATTCTGAGACTATCAGGTTTATTTTATGACTAACAGTCCTAAATATCTGTCCTCTCAAAAATTCTCTAGAATCGGGGTGCCGGGGTGGCTCAGTTGGTTGGGCGACTGACTTCGGCTCAGGTCACGATCTCATAGTTTGTGAGCTCGAGCCCCGTGTTGGACTCTGTGCTGACAGCTCGGAGCCTGAAGCCTGCTTCGGATTCTGTGTCTCCCCCTCTCTCTACCCCTTCCCTGCTCACACTCTGTGTCTGTCTCTCTGTCTCTCAATAATAAATAAACGTTTAAAGAAATAAAAAAAAAAATGTAAAATCAGATACTGTCATTTTTATTAACTACCGGTCTATACCATGATTTTGTTCAGTGCTTTAATCCTCTATCTCAAGAGTCTCAAACTATTTGCTGTCAATGCAGGGCAGCTGTACCTGGTGTCTACAGACACTCAGTGAAGGAAAGAGGTAGCGAGCGAGAGCTGATGGCTCCCGGAGAACAAGTGTCTCCTGCTGCTGCCCTCTGCTGTCTAAGAAAGACAGGGGCAAGATCAGGGAGACCCATCAACTTGACTTTGCTTTGCCGTTTCTTCCAACTGGAATGTTTCCTTTTTACGTAGGTGTTTTGGGGCTCTATTTGCCCAAGTGAACCAAAGATTCTTTTTGTGAACTTGACCTAGTCTCCTAAGTTCTTTGTGCCTTTTATCCATTAAGCAACAAAGAAAGAAAAGGTGCATTCCCACATCAGCATGTGATCAACTTACAATGGTACCACTATTCACTGCGTATTCAATAAATATTCATCACGGACACTGATATTGATGCTGAATAGAAAATAAACAAAAGGAAGTAAGTGAACTGAGCTTCATGAGATGGAGGAACTACAGCTGTTTTTCATCCCTACTTCCCCAAGGGGGGAGATGCTTTGAATATCAAGGGTAAAAGATTTTGTTGGCTGAAGGTTGAAAAAACAGTATTCTTAATTAAAATCAAACCAAACCGAACCACCCCCAAAACACCAACCAGCATTTGTGCCTTTAATCATAGAATTGTAGGGTCTTAATAAATGGAAAGTATTCTGGGCTATGCTTTATAGGTATTAACTCAGTAACAGAGGACTAGCCAGAAGGAAATGAGAATTCTACTTTTGAGAAAGTTACTGAAAAGCATAGCCATTTATAAAGACATCCTGATCTTTGGATGAATCTCTTTGTTTGGAAGAGACACTCACACTTGATACCTTTGAATATTTTAAGGAAGTCTGAATAGGTCAATGAATTACAGTCTACAAGGTCTTAAAAAAAAGATTTTCATGTTTTAGACTACACAAAAGAGTTATTTCAAGAATACTCACTCTTTAATTTAGAGCACCAGGGATAGCATTTTCAAAAATCTGTAAATATTTAGTTGAGAATCAAATGATAAAATACTAAAACAATCAACTAAAGATTACGTAGCTAAAAATAATATAAAACAGACTCCTGACTTTTTAATCTGTAATTATTCTTTTACAGAAAGTAGAACTAGGGAATAAAAAAAACTGGGCTCTATTTTGAGGATAAAGCTGAATTTCACCTAGAACAGAGGCTTGGTATGATTGTACTTCCTAAAATCTTTACTGCTCACTTCCAACTCTGAATGAAGCATCTCCAAGTGACTGTGCTCCTCTAGGTGCCTCAAACTCCGTATGTCCAAAACGAAACTCTAATTTGCTACTTTTTCCTCCTGACAACCTTCCCAAACAACCATTCTTCTTAATTCCAGTGACCTCTAAAATGGATATACACAAGAAAATCTGCTGGAAAGGAGAGTAATATAAAATAGTAGTATTTCTGTCCTGGATACATACTCAAAAGTATTAAACTATCGGGCTACCTGGGTGGCTCAGTCAGTTAAGCTTCCTTCCGACTCTTGATTTCGGCTCAGGTCATGATCTCATGGTTTGTGAGTTTGAGCCCCGCACTGGGCTGTGCATTGACAGTGTGGAGCCTGCTTGGGATTCTCTCTCTTTCTGCCCCTCCCCAGCTCACGCACACACTCTCTCTCCCAAAATAAATAAATAAACTTAAAAAAAAAAAAGAAAAGAAAGAAAAAGAGTAACCATTAAGGAGTATGTGATTAAAAAAAAAAAAGTTGAGACCACGAACCTAATCTAGACCTCCTCGCTGCCTTGAGACCATCTGTCATCTGTCTTCCCAGTGTGTGAATTCTCCATCCAAATCTCTTCTCCCCGTGTTTGTATTTCCAACGGTACTTAGACCATTGACGCATTTTGCTTGGATTTCTGTGGTAGTTGTCAATCTTGTCTCGCTCCTTGCGATATCTTTTCCCAACTCACCCTTCACTCTGTCACCACGATTATCTTCACTAGTCAGATAATATCACTCATCAAAAAACCAGCAATGCCTACAAACACCTAACATAGTTTTCAGGGCTTTCTATTCTCTTATCTCCACCTAGGAAAGTAGTGTGCAAAAAAAAAAAAAAAAAAAAAAAAGCATGAATCTCAGGACTACATTTGAGTTTTGGTCCTGCCTTTTACAAGCTTTGTGAGTTTGGGGGAAATCACTTAGGTTTGCTAAGCTTTTATTTCCATCTTTGAGTAGTGCTAAAAATAGCTCACAAAACTGTCATGTAAATCAAATGAGATTATATATGGGCAGGAACTTATTAGCAGAGAGCCAGGCACACACTAACTGAGCACCGACTGTCTGATCCCCTACGAGCTCTGGGTTCATTAGCTGCTACTGCCCTCTGCCTCATTCCCATTACACTTGCCCCCATGGTCCTGGCACGCGACACACCAGCCCCTCTGGAACATTTGCTTTCTCCAACATGCCATGCACTCCCAGCCGCCTGTGGGTCGGATTATACTATACTCACAGCCTCACATGCCCTTTGCTGCTTTCTCCAAGCGAAATTCTACCCAAGCCTCAAGGCCCAGCTCAGATGTCAACTCTTCCAGGAAGTCTTCCCTTTATTCCACCGATCAGAATTAACCACTTTTCCTTTGTGTTCTCCCTGCACACTGCTTGCAGCTTTACTTTAGTATTTATTTCGCTGACTCATACTAAACCATTATAATTATATTAAAAACAAAATTACATTTACATACATGTTACCTGCATAAATTGTAAGCTTCTTGAAGACAGAAAGTATGCTTTTCTTCTTTTTATTCTCAGCAATTAACACCTTGTACAGGAACGATTTCATAAATGTCTGCTGACTGAATAAACAGATGTATCAAAGCATTTGCAAAAGGAGTAAATTTTTACCAGAAGAAAACACCAACCACTTGGCCCAACTTTTGAAGTAATTTTTAAAAAACAACTTCTCCCTGAAAAATACACCATTCTTTAATCTTTACAATACATAAAATTTAAAATAACAAAGAAGTGACCTAAAAATGGTGCATTTTGATAGTGCGGACTCAGTGTAAAAAACATTATTTTTAAACTACCAAGCTGACTTTAAAAAATGATAATATCCATTATTATCCACTGACTACCAGTGAATATAACAGAGGACAGTGTTTCAATGAGAAAAATCCTGGTGCATTAATAAAATGGAATATTAGGCATCATTTTAAAATCATGTTTTCAAGTATTTAATCAGCTCACATTATAATGAGTGAAATAATCAGGACACAAGCCTGATCTCAATTTTGCAAGCGTGTATTTTATAGGAAAAAAGACTAAGGAAATACAGAAGATGTTAGTATGTGGCTATCTCTAAGTGGTGGGATTATAGGTGATCTTTATTTTTTGACCCTTATATTACCTGAATTTTCTAAAACATACACAACTGTTAGCAAAGTAATTCTGAAAAGACTGAATATAAAGAAATTCTAATTAATGCTGAATCAGATTTTCAAATACATAGGAGTCTTACTGGCCCAATAAGAGACCTCCTGATTTTTAGTATTAATCTCAATTATGCAGGCATAATTAAAAACCAAAAGCTAATGCCAGAGCTTAGAAAAAGATACTAATAAAAGTCTTCCTCGATTGCACACAGAAAGAGTAAGTGAGCCCTGGACTAGCCAGCTGGTAGGCAGCAAAGCCCCCACTCTGGACGGGGAAAGACTCAGCTGGCGTTTCAGCTCGGCCACTTGTCAGCTGTGTGACTTGCTGTCTCTGAGCCGTAGTCACCCCACCCACAAATCAGGGGGTACCTCCCCCCACTTTCTCCCTGTTACCCAGGTGCAGACACCATTTACGAAATCTCTACTACGATGCCTAGAACACGGCAGGTGCTCCTCTGCCTCGTGTCCCGTGGATCTGGGGACTGTCCACCTGACTGAAGATGGATGAGAAGGAGTACAGGGGGGCTCACTCTCACTTAAAGAGAACACAAGGGGCCTGGGTGGCTCAGTCGGTCATGTGTCCGACTTTGGCTCGGGTCGTGATCTCACGGTCCGTGAGGTCGAGTCCCGCATCGGGCTCTGTGCTGACAGCTTGGGGCCTGGAGCCTGCTTTGGAGTCTGTGTCTCCCCCCACCCTCTGAAAAATAAACAAACATTAACAACAACAACAAAAAACTAAAGAGACTAGAAGGTCTGGCTAAGCTTGCTGGGCAGCAAAGGCTGATTCTGAAGCAGGTGCTGAGTGGCCACCAGCACTTCAGACTGAAGCAGCCATCCCGCTGGCAGATACCTCTGCGAGGGGGACGAGTCCACAACGAAGCTGCTGAGGGTGGGGATTAAGAAGGACACAGAAAGATGGCGGGGGGGGGGGGGGGCGGGAGAGCAAGTTCTAAAAGGCAGTGCCGTCTAAAGGGCACAGAGAAGAGGAAGCCGAGGGAGAAAGCAGAAACAACCAGGCTGTCAAACAGGGAGGAGTTAAGGGGGAGAGGGAAAGTTGTCCCTTCGTCTTCTTTATCTTGCCCACAGATATTCTCTCCCAACCCCAACAGCTGCATCTCCAAAACGACATCTGTATTCTCAGGAGTGACCCCCACTCCCTCTGACAGGTGGCATGGCTTCCTCCGGAGTCAGGAAGTGAAAATCTCGGGAAACACTCATGTAGCGTGGCCGGGAAAGCCCAAGCTGGCATCCCAAGCCCTCAAGGCGCCGAGGTGTCAAGGATGCCATCGAGAACCGATCCCGGCTACAGACGGGAGGGGGCACAGTGCCAGGAAAGCGGCCGTCCACCCGTCTCCTTTCTGTTCCTGAGCATCCCATGTCCTCACTTGCACTTCAACTACAAAGGATGCACTGTCTTCAATTACAGGCGACCCACGCGAACGCCCCGTGATTAGAGTTCACCATCTGATAACTGTATGGTCACCTTCCCTTTCCGGTGAATTTATAAAATGTTATTTTAGAATGTCAGGATGAGACAAGTTGAAAAGAAAGCTCACACAAAGACTGGGGCGCAAGAAATATTTAGTCAGAAGCCGCCATGCCCTCAAGGAACAAATGCCTCTCTTTCCACAGCGCATCATCTTGATCACTGACGTTAGTTTAATAGGCAGAGAAAAAAGCCCGGGACAAAATGTTTGATTCTGGTTTTCTTGAAGAAAACTGTATGTGCTTTTTTTTTTTTTTAACAATATAAAGTGTGTACTGAATCAAAAGCGTAAATTATTGCTAAGTGTTACATATGTGGGTGCTAAGTGAGGGCAACTTCAGTGACTTCCATTAAGCTGTAACAAGTCTATTAAAAATCCAGCTTTTGGAAATCATTACTGGAAAATAAAAAAATAAAAAAAAAAGAAAAAAGAACCGCGGATACTATACCTGGAAATGCATTTATACCCACCAAGCCGAATCATAATTTGCCTACAGTGGACCAAAGCTGGGCTGCATGAGGTGAGAACCACAGGGTCCTTGGAGACAACTCTGTTCAGCAAATAAGGACAGTGGGCCATGTTAAGAGAAAACCCTTTCTTATAAAATTGGCAAAGACATTAAAAAATACCCTACCAAAGAAAACAAATGTCCCCCAAAGCACTGAAACTAACACAAAATGCCAGGGGGCCTCCCTAGAGAAGCTTCTTTGCTCCCTGTCCCTGGATGCCCTGCTTCTCAGGAGGTGCTTCACCTACAGGACGCGGGCGCAGGGCCAGCTGATGGTTTTCACTTCTGCCACTTCAGCTGCAGCCATCGGGAACGTGGACAGAGCCAAGGAAGAAACAAGAGCTGCAGGGTCTGAATAACTGTTTGGTAGTGGTGACTATAAAAAAAAAAAAAAAAAAAAAAAAAAATCGTTGGGCTGGAGGTGAATGGAGTTGACAGGACAGAATGAGGTTGTCAGAGAACTTAGAAGAGCCACGACACGAGGGAAGGAACACGGCCTTCAGATGATGGAAAACTTTACTTGGAGCTGAGCTGTTTCCAGGCACTGCTCTCTGAATGGCAGAACCCTGCACTGGTTTAAGAGTTGATTTTAGTCTCTGAGGTCATGTGAAAGAACACTGAGTCCTCAGACTCAGCTCATTTCAGGGACTGGCACATATAGCCTAAGAAAGATATGCAGGGTACGTGGTAAATCGCTCTCAGAATTAGCCTACTTATGAAGGCACTTTGTTTTAGCAACACAGATTTTAGCAAAAATACTCCAAAATAATCACTCATTTTTTTAAAAAAATCTAATGCTCCACAAAAGAGATCCCGTTATTCCTGGTGTACTGACCCCCCACTTTCTCCTACTTATTCTAAGTGTCCTTTCTTTTTCCTCAGCAAAGCCAATCAACAAGAGGCAGTTTATGCAATGGTTAAAGGCATGGACTCTGCAGCCAGATTTCCTGGGTATGAATCATGAATATGAAGTTGGGCCAACTGCTCAGCTCTCTGAGTCTCAACACCTTCCTTTGTAAAATGGGAATGATACCACCATCTCCACCTCACAGCACCCTGAACACAGCTGGTACACAGTAAGTGCTCATACAATGTCAACAGTTGCTATTGGCTTAAAAAAAAAAAAAGTTACTACCACAAGGTCATGACATCTTTGTACCTAGACTTTAAAAAAAAAAAAAGCAGATGATGAGTGTATTTAATAACTTGCCTAACTGCCTCTCCAAGTGAAGACTGCACTTCTTGAAGGCTTATTAATTTTTTTTTATCTCAAATATCTCACACATTTCTGGCGTATAAGAGCTCAATAAACGTTTGAATACAGAAATGAAGGAAAGGAACGGAACAAAACTTGGCTGACTAAATATGGTGAGCAGTTGTACTACTGGTCATATAAGTACATTCAGATTCAGTGAGCTTTTATTGAATACCTACTGTGTGCTGGGCCCCGCACGAAGACTTTAGGTTATCTTCGTACATTTCTATGGACGAGACCCACCTACACAACTGTAATAAACACAGAGTGGCTACTGGGCTATGCTGAGATTTATCTGGATTAGCCCTTTCAGCTTACAACCTGAGAAGCACTGGTTAACTAGACCTTGGGTTAATTTTCCAGCCACACAAATAACTCGTTTATATACCTCCCAAACGTAGCGGCAGAGGGTCAGTGTGACCACGACACCGGAGAATGCTACGGCACGACCTGGCAGCCTTCGCATCTTAACCTAGATCCTCTAGATCTAAGTAAGGCAGGATGATGGAATCCCTTTGGGATACAAAAAGCACCTTGGTGATATTTTTAGCACCCACAGGGTCCAAGCCAGAAAGCCCGGCTTTAAAGGTTCTCTTTAACCGCAGAATAAGGAACTACATTTCACATTCAAGGTTTGGCAGCAACCCAGTTTTCAAATGTTAGGTTTTCATGAAATCACCATATGTCACAGGGAAAATTCATATTGATCTCAGCTCTTTTACTCTTTCCTTTATCGGGAAGAAAATTCTAAGGCGATGTAAATGGGTAAGTGAATTTCAGTCTTCTGAAAGGGCTTTTCGGGTGTGGCTGAGATAGCTAACTTTGAAAACTTAGCAACACAGGATACATTATGAGTAAGTTCTTTACTTTTTTTTTTTTTTTAAATAATGATGCTAACTCACCAGATCCTTCTGAAAGAGTCCTTTTATTAATTTCAATGAAGTCAAGTAGAGAACAAGTTGTAATATGAAACACAATTTATGCAACTATGTTGAAATTCTCTGCCAGAGTTGCATCTCCCAGTGTAAGAATTTTATGGTAAAACAGTTTCAAAATAATATCAAGCATTAGGTTAGGCTCATTTTGGTTTTAGGCTATCATAGGAAAACTCTCTTTATAAATCATTGAAATCCTAAGGCAAAATGATAGTGCCTTTAAATAGAAAAAAAAAAAAAAAACAAACAAAAAACAACCCATGTTCCCACAGATTATAATAAAAGAGTTGAAACTAAGCCTCAGTTGAAATTATACTGTTAGGCAACTCCAAAAACTAAACACAAAAACATGTTAAAATAAAAGATTGCAACACCATGGGAAAACCAATCTCATATATATAGTTTTAGATTCTCAGCCATCCTGACCCCAGCTCAGATGAGACCAACTGACGATCCTTAATAGTTTTCCTACAACTGGCCAACAAGCTGTTCACTCCCTCCTCAGCCACACAGTTACTCGGGGGAAGGCATGCGATACGTGTATTTAAAGGGCCAATAGAAATCCCGTGGGTGGGTTTGGTCTGCCTTTCAAAACCAATGAACTTCCCATTATATAATCTCTAATAACAAGAGAGAACTTTACAGGTCATACACCCAGCTTAACTACAAGGCAGGCTATGTTACATGCCTCACCACATTAAAAAAAAAAAGAAGAAAAAGAAGAAGAAGAAAGAGGAGGAGGAGGAGGAGGAGAAGAAGGAGGAGGAGGAGGAGGAGGAGGAGAAGAGAAGAAGCTTTCAGGATGGCACATTTCCATCTCATCAGCTAATGTCAGAAAATTAATGACTCCTACTTGGTAGTACTACTAAGCTCGTTTTTTAATAATGATTTTCAGGAAGTATGATGTTTTTGATCAGAAAAGCCCAAGCATCTAAAACAAAAACTCCATGACATTTTATTAATTCTTTAAAAGATAAAGTAAGTCTTTTAACCACAGGAGAATTCTGAGAATCTAGCTTTTCCAGAAAGCCCAAGAAAAATACTTCAGTTTCACCATTCTCAAATTCATTTGACTTTGAAACAAAATAAACATATTACTCTATTTAATATCGTTGCACAAGCGAATTCACAAGAATGAAATCTGTTCAGAGTTCCTAGAAAAAATGTAGCAATACAGGCTGCCAACTTGTTCAATGTCAAGCTCTAGGCAATATAGCAGCACTAGCAGTAAATGACTCAGAGTGAGTCACGCTTAAGCTATTTTTGCTTTTAAAGTACTGCCAGGCACTGTGTTAATATTCAACCCAGAGTAAATTTAGCCCAACAAGAAAACAAGTGTTTCCATGGCTGCTTCTTCACAGTGTTTATGGTATATATGCAGCCATTAGGCACAGGAATCCAGCCAGATAAATTAAGTAGAAATGCTCATCTTTCATTTACATCCAGGCTTCGGAACACTGGAAACACTAAATGCAACTCAGGCTATTCTTCCATCTGCTTCTATCTGCTCTTCCAGAGACCAAACAGCCAATATGTAGAGAGTACAGCATTAATCATTCATATAAAAGTCTGTGTCATTAAAGTACCTTCAGTGGATTGTTGTTCATGGATTTCATTTGGCTCCGTATTAGGAGGCATAACCGATGTCTCTGATAGTACAGCCACAGGAGAAAACACTTACAAAGTATCTAGCAGAAACAGTAGAAAACGTGGTCTACGGATGTCAACTGGAATCATTATATGGTATCATGTACAGTGAATGATCAGAGTCTGGTAACGTAGTAATGTGAACACTCAGAAGGTGTGCAAAAAACTTTGTGGGAGATGAATGGCTAGCATCTGATCTGAAACTATCTCAATTTTTCAGAACATGCTAATTTCTATTACAAATGCACATGGAGTTAAACTTGAGTAGCACAATGAATTAGAAATAGATGCTAGGATGGGGTACCTGGGTGGCTCAGTAGGTTAAGCATCCGACTTTGGCTCAGGTCATGATCTCACGGTTTGTGGGTTCGAGCCCTGCATCGGGCTCTGTGCTGACAGCTTGGATGGAGCCTGGAGCCTGCTTTGGATTCTGTGTCTCCCTCTCTCTCTGTTCCTCCCCTGCTCGCACTCTCTCTCTCCTTCTCTCAAAAATAAAGATTAAAAAAAATTAAAAGAAATAGATGCTAGGACTTTTCCCTAATGAAACACACCTGTCTTTTTATAGCTCCTTGGCATGTTTAGACTCCTTGGCATTACCGACAGACCCTATGCTACAGTTCGACAGAGTGGTGAGGTATTTGGCTCAGTAAAAAATATGAAAGCTAGCCATCTCAGCACCGGTTTTCAAAGTAAGATACATGCATGCACTGTGGTATGCAAAATCTTAGAATTTCTATTTAAAACTTTTACCTAAAAAATGGGAAAAAAAATATTAGGTTCCACTAATAATGTACAGACTGTATGCAGAACATGTATGAATATACAAAATATCGGGAAGCGGACGCTCCTTCTGATAGGGGAGGTCAATGAAAAATGCACAAAGACCCCTGCTTTAAGGAACACAGCCTCCTGAAGGAAGGAGCCTTCTCTTCCTTTCATGTTCTATTCCAGTATAGTTTTTTACGTGTACATGGTCACTGGCATAAAGGAAGTACAGGGGAAAAGGCTACGTCAGCAAGCAACTGGAGAAGACAGAGAAATGGGAATGTGAGCAAGCCAAGTCCAGAAGACAGCCGCACAGAGTACCTTGGTGCAGCTGTAATGACAGGACAGAGCAGACAGTCACACAGCCTCATCACGCTCTGCACAAAAGCTGACCAGTGCTCTCATCAAGACACCGAGAACCACAAAGACTCTCTGAAAATGATCATGGAGGTTCAAAAGCTGTTTTCAGTGAAGAGCTGGGAAAGCCTAGCACAAGTGTAGTCACATAACGGACATCTTTCAAAACAAAACACGTGTTTCTTGGAGAACAAGTGCAAAAAGGGTTCCTTGGTGCAAAAGGTGGAAGCTCTTACGATAGTCTCTAACTTGCCTGAACGGCAGCGTGAATTCCCACGGAAAGTATCTAGTGCAGGGGTCGGCATATAATAGGTGCTTAATAAAGCTTTGCAGAACAAACAGATGGAATACAAAACTGCATACCCACAAACATCGAACTTAAAACCCACGCAGTGTAAAGCTCTGTATTTGTTACCTAGATGTTTATTGCATAGGTAACTTTTCGAATCTAAAAGCCCAAGGGACCACAACTTATCAGAATTTTCTGCTTTCTGAGTCCCTGGATCTCTGGTTTCATTAACTCTAATAGCTCTGGGATCCTACTCATCTTTACCTGAAAGCTTACCTGAGTGCAATATAAACAAGTAGTTAAATGTCCACAGAAGGAACATAGTAAAATCTGAGCAGAAGCAAAGATGGCGGGGGATGAATAGTTGAAGCTTGAGATTTTCAGGGCAGCGAAACTATTCTATGTGTTGTAATAGTGATTGCATGACATCACGCATTTGTCAAAAACCCACAGGCCATCTGATGCAGTAATTCCAATTCTGGGCATAAAAAAATTGAAAGGAGCGACTCAAACAGGTATGTTTATGCCAATCTTCATTAGCAGCATTATAGCCACGAAGCAGAAACAACCCAAGTGTCTACTGACAGATGAATGGATAAACAGAATGTGGTTTATACGTACAATGGAATGTTATTCAGCCTTAAAAAGGAACGAAATTCTGATACACCCTACAACACGGAGGAACCTTGAAGACACTGCTGTCCTAAGTGAAATAAGCCAGACATACTTATATGAACGAGGTACATAAAAGAGTCAAATACACAGAGACAGCTGAACAGTGGTTACCAGGGGTGATGCAGAGTTACCGTTCCATGGGTACAGAGTTTCGGCGCAGGATCGTGAAAAAGTGCTAGAGACGCATGGTGGTGATGACTGCATAACAATGTGAATGTAGTAAACACCACTGAACCGAACGTGGAAAAACAGCTGAAATGGTAAGTAAATGTTACAAGTATTTTACCATCAAAATCCCGTCACAGAACCGTGTAATACAGTGACCTCTAATGTAAATGATGGACTTTAGTTAATAGTACTGTATTAATATTGGCTCCTCAATTGTAACAAATACACCACACTAATCTGTAAGATGCTAAAAATAGGGAAATGGGGAGGAGGGGAAAGCATATCAAAAATCTCTCTACTAGCTACTCGATTTTTCCGTAAACCTAAAACTGCTCTAAAAAAGAAAGTCTGTTAAATAAACAAGAAAGAGCTAACCAAAGGAGGCTGTTCTGTAGCAAAGTCCTTTTTTTTTTTTTTTTTTTTTTTTTTCACGTAGTGCCCTCTACTGTCTCCCCAGAGACCTTCTTCCTCATCTGGGACCCAGAGCCCCCACCACTTAGCCTCCTTGCCTATTCTGATCTCATCTCATACTCGTCCGTGTGCACATTAGTCCCAGAGGCCTGGACTCTGCATTCTCTTGCCCCACGGCCAAGGATGCTATTACTATTCCCCAGTCTGTCTAACTCACTATGACCTATGACTTGTCTTGACCTCACTGTCTGTGTATATTCTGGCTGCAAGTGGCCAGCCTACTACTGACCCTTGGTACTCTAAACCTTGATACAGTTCCCTAATTCTGTCTACTAAGCCAGTGTTTACCTTACTGTAAGGCCCAACCCATCCCAATGGTAATTAAATCTGAGGAGTGCTGGGGGGAAGGATACTGGTAGGAAATGGTACTAACATTCACAAACATTTCTTAAAACAGAAATAAGAGTTCTTCCCCCCCCCCCCCCCTTCTTTTAAGAGTTCTTTACTCGGTGTGAAATGCTTCTCTACAAAGCTCTGAGGGGCAGGATTTTAGCTTACCTTCCCATCTCCTGCATTAATTCTATGTTCACAGGGTGGCCTAAACATAAAGCGAGAACTACAAACTTGACTGCCTACCAGGGAAAGACACTGGAAGTGAACCAGCAGAGGACAAACAGGAATGGTCAGAGCAGTGACTCAATGAGAGGCACAATTCTTACCTAAATGCATTTTAAAAACAACAAATCTCAACACTGTGCAAGCCAAAGAAAACTTACATTTCAGGCTAATGTGGCCTACAGACTTCCAGACCTCTGTGTGCTTTGCCAAATGGTGCGGGGCGGAGAGGGGGTGGAGAGGGGGAGAGGGAGGGGGAGATGGAGAGGGAGAAAGAAACAAGAAAGGGGAAGTATGAGTGCCTTATGTAGACTCTACTATTTAGGACAATAAATTTGAGCTGAATCACTCAATAAAAATGTTTATTTATTAAAAGACCAGAGACAAGCTTAGGCCTATGAAAGATATGGGCGTTCAAATCACATTTCAGAACAGCTAACCCTCTGGCCAAGTGAGAACGCAATTAATAACATGACTGGTCTCATGCACACTGTTGAGACGCAGACAGCCCTGTGAAAGGACTTTCTTCTATGGGCTTCATTTTACTTCCAGTCTCCTCGAAGGGAAAATCGTGTGGCAGAGAATAAAAGCTTAAAAAAGAAAAAAAAAAAAAAGCACAAATCTCCAAGATTCCTTTCTCATAAAGGGGCCTACTCGTACAAGTAAGTAAGTTCTTCTCGTCCCTATTCTCGTTTTCTACAAGAGAACTTAACTATGACCAGCTATTATTTATGACTAAATGCAATTTTTGGATTAGAAATATTGTTACACATTGATCCTAAGATTAATTTTTTTTTAACAGATTACATGAGGTAAATGGAACAAAGCCTCTGCATGCCTACCTTGCGCATCTGACTTAGCAGATGAATCAGGACAAGGCACACGGGGTACAGGCCTTGGAGATCAGAAAACAGGCCAGCATTTCATCAAGCCTTGCCTCCTCAGCCAGGTGTTTTGTGCAGCACATAATATACAACTGTAACCCAACAGCTAGAAATGCTACTTTAATAAAGGAAGTATTCGGATTCTGTGAATCAGTACTTTCTAGCCTACCGTGTCTCTCTCTTCACCTGATGGACCACCCAAAATTTACAAACTATCTAACATGTCAAAATACTTCAAACTCTCGCAATGACCTTCAGTGGTTGCATATGGAACCTCTGACCTGAATCCTCCCTCCCGTCAAATACTTCAGGCTGGCTAACAACCGCCCTGCCCACCCCGTTCTTCTCACTTTGCTGTCTGGAGAGGTGGTATCGTAGCCTGGTTATGAACTAGGCCTCCCGGCACAGCTCCCACCTGGCTCTCAGTGCCTCAGCTCTGCAGGGGCAGTCTGTTAACCCAGCCAAGTCCCTGTACTTCTTCATTACCCCAAAAGGGCATCTTTTGAGAGATTCTTCCTCCCACGTTCTCAGCCAGAGTGGATCCAGAAAGGTTTTATCTAGGCCTTAGTAGGAAACAGACCATAAAATCTTATTGGTACCTTTAAGTGAATTTGTGTTAGCATCTCTAACAAGGTAAAAGTCAAAAGCAAACAGGCTGGGTTTGAGGCCTGAAAATGATTGATATATAGAGTAACAGATGCTAATAGTGTTACTTAAAATATTCAACACAAAGGCAGGAACTAGTGTAAAATATTTAGAAAGCCATAACCCTCTCTTCTCCAAAGTGACATGGATACATTCTGCCCACTTAGGATCATCAATCTATAAACACTCCCAGAGCACTGGGTGTAACTGAGGGGAAACAACACAAAGATGCAGAACAGCATGACTCTATTTGTCACACCCAAACCTGGAAGTGACAGGTACATGCTCATGGGAAAGAACGTCAGAAACAAGAATTCTCCTGAAAGTTAAGAAATACAGAGTCAATGCAAATATCAGATGATCTGATCAGATGATCAGCAAAGCACTGATAGTGCAAGGGAAATACACAGAAATGTTCGAAAGGATAACAAACATTAGAAACAGAATAAGAACAGTTTATCTGGGACACATAAGTGGCAAAGGCCCAAAAGGTGTAATCAAACTTGAAGTGGCCAGTATGTAGTAGACGGGCTCTCCCACACATTGTTGATAGAAATTTAAACCAATATAATCTTCATGGAGGGCAATTTGTCCTCCACAGGACAATCAAAAAATTCACATATGCTTTGACCCAGCAACTTCACCAGCATTTTTCTTACAGATATAGACCTACTTGTGTGGAATTTTGTCTGTGGAGTGTAAGACTATTGCAGCAATGTGGGTAACTGTCAATTATCCTCATCATCAGGGAACTGGTTAAAAATTACGAGCTACCGTGTAGCCATTAAGAAGAATAAAGAAGGGGCGCCTAGGTGGCGCAGTCGGTTAAGCGTCCGACTTCAGCCAGGTCACGATCTCGCGGTCCGTGAGTTCGAGCCCCGCGTCAGGCTCTGGGCTGATGGCTCGGAGCCTGGAGCCTGTTTCCGATTCTGTGTCTCCCTCTCTCTCTGCCCCTCCCCCGTTCATGCTCTGTCTCTCTCTGTCCCAAAAATAAATAAATGTTGAAAAAAAAAATTTTTTTTTAAAAAAAGAAGAATAAAGAAGCCCTATTTGTACTGATACGAAAAGAGATCCAAAATATTTAAGTGATAAAAGCCAAGGAGAACAATATGGCTAACATGATACCATCGAGAGACATACACAGACACAGAGATATTTCTACAGGGATACAAAAGGAACAGGCAACAGTACCTGCCTCCAGGGAGGCAAAGACCCTACTTTTCATCACATAGTCTTGTGTACTTAGTAAATTTTATACTATATGCATATATTACCCAATCAAAAAGATAAAAACTTTAAAGAAGGGCAGGGAATATATGTGTGTATTTAATTAAAAAAATTTTTTTTAATGTTTACCTTTATTTTTGAGACAGAGAGAGAGAGAGCATGAGCAGGGGAGAGGCAGAGAGAGAGAGGGAGTACATAGAATCGGAAGCGGGCTCCAGGCTCTGAGCTGTCAGCACAGAGCCCGACGCGGGGCTCGAACTTGTCAACTGCGAGATCATGACCTGAGCCGAAGTCAGATGCTCAACTGACTGAGGCACCCAGGCGCCCCTTTAGTTTTTTTTAATGTTTACTTATTTCTGAGAGACAGCAAGAGCAGGGGAGGGGCAGAGAGAGAAGGGGAGACACAGAAGCTGAAGCAGGCTCCAGACTCTGAGCTGTCAGCACAGAGTCCGATGCGGGGCTTGAACTCACAAACCGTGAGATCATGACCTGAGTCGAAGTTGGACGCTTAACCGACTGAGCCACCCAGGCGCCTCTGTGTGTGCATATTTATATAGAAGAAGTGCTACAGAAAGGAGCAGGCTATCTTGAGCAGAAGTGGGTAGCAAAGGTTTCCCACAGAAGGCACTCTGAGTGAGATGTGCCCCAAGGAGGGGGGAGATGGAGGTGGCCAGGGAAGGCTGCGACTTGCCCCAGAGGCCAGACTGCAGAGGGAGAAAGCAATAAGAAGCCAGTTTTTGTCTGCAAAGTGGCTCAGAAAGAGAGATGAACATTACACAGACACTGAAAAGCTACTCCCTTCCCCACACTTCTCTTCTAGTACTTTCCTTTTAATGGGGCATGTGTATGAATGTACAATATAATCCAGCCACTTACCGAATGTCTATTAGGAGCCAGGAATTCTGCAAGATACTGAGGACATAAAACTTAGTAAGGCCCAGTTCTTGTCCTCAATGAGCTCTCTATCTGAGGAAAATGCAAAACTTAAGAGAGGAAGGATTCCAGAGAGAAAGGCCTGACTTTCAAAGGAAAAGCAGTGATAGACTAGCTAATGATGTTTGTGTCCTGTAAAGGCCACTTAAACAGCGAAACACTGCCTTTGATTTACCAAAATAAAAATTACGATTCTTATATTCTATTATTAATTACACAGGTAAGTTTAGCACTCTGGCAACCGGTGTATATCTAAGTATTGTACTATTCAGTTGGCAGTAAGTAAAATGGATTATAATCAGTCCTTCTCCTTCTCAAAATAGTTTAAATTGTTTAAACAGGACACAGGAGAACAGAAAGACTGAAAAGCAAATTTACCTGTCAAAGTTAGGAAAGGAATCTCCTCAATTTCTTTCTACCAGCTCAGCTCTTATGTCTATCTGGACACACGTGCAGAAAGTACCAGCCAACATTACTTAATGGGGGTTTCCTGACTTTGGTTAATTTTGGATTTCCTTATCAACAAGAACACACAATACTTGTTTCTAGTTTTTAAACCAATATATGGCTACAGAGCGCTGTTCAATGAAAATGAAAATGTTCAGTGTCCTTAGGAAGTAAAATAAGTATTCCCTACTCAATTTTCCAACCAAACGACACAAATATCTGATAAAAAGACTAAGCCCTGGCACCATCAAAGGGAAAAAAATTTGCCAGCCATCTTCCCAGCATAATGTTTTCTATAGTCTTCCTACTGCATTATCTCATGCTCTTTAATATTTGCCACTTTAAAAGGCTCTCTCTTTAATTAAATAATTATCTTCTTGGGAAAACACAACTCAGTCCTAAATTGAGTAGGATTTTCGCCTCTCTACTTATTCAAATTCTCCCTCTTCTTCAAAGTCTTGTTCAAAACTCATTTTCTCTATGAAGCCATCACCTGTGGTTTCAAAGCGCTCTCCTACTCAGGTGTTAATTACATGAATCACACATCCTGGCAGTTGGTCATGTGCCTCCTATTCTTTTCCTAACTCAGTAGCGCTCAGTTCATATTTCTCTCATGGAACTTATTACTTCGCTTTGAATTACAGTGGTTTTAAGTATCTGTTCCTCTGCTCCACTAAAAAGACTAAGCCATGTCCATCTGTGTACGATCTTTGATTAAAGCCCAGTCCTTGACACATTAATAATATATGCATCTGGGATTGAACGGGCATACATTTGGCTCATCCTATAAGAATACAAATTTGGGGCGCCTGGGTGGCGCAGTCGGTTGGGCGTCCGACTTCAGCCAGGTCACGATCTCGCGGTCCGTGAGTTCGAGCCCCGCGTCGGGCTCTGGGCTGATGGCTCAGAGCCTGGAGCCTGTTTCCGATTCTGTGTCTCCCTCTCTCTCTGCCCCTCCCCCGTTCATGCTCTGTCTCTCTCTGTCCCAAAAAAAAAATAAATAAAAACGTTGAAAAAAAAAAAAAAGAATACAAATTTGTTGAAAGATTATGCCATGTTTCTTTTTTCTGTGTTCATAAATACCTATCCCAGTGCCAGGCACCAAGGAGGCACTCAAAGCTATTCAATAAATATTGTGCAAGTAAACCAGTTGTAGTCTAGTTTTACTTATGTTAAATTATCTCTTCAGTTGCTTTGGTATCTGAATAAACATGTCCCTGATCAAACGGATGACTCACAAAAGTGAGGTTACTTCAAATACCCTTCGCTTCTGAGAGCTGCATATTGAGAAGAGACGGTTAGTAACACTAACACACACACACACACACACACACTGTTCCAGTAGTTAAAATCTGGTATTTGAGTATTCGAAATGAACAAATATGAACTGGTGTGGTAGGCTGAAAATCTGGCCACAGTACTTCTGTCTCCTCCCATGGAGAGGAGAGTCTGTTCCCCCACCCCATCGATCTGGGCCACCTTGAGATTGCTTTGACCAAATGTCTGGCAAAGGTTACGCTGTGCAATTTCCAAGCTGGGGCCTCCAGACACTTTCTGCTTTTGCCTTGAGGCTCCTCTCTCCTTTCTGGCTCTATGTGAACCTGAACTAGCGTGCTGGAGGATGAGACCAGAGAGAGCAGGGAAAACCGTCCTACCTGAGGGTGCCCGAGACCAAGAAGCTCCGAGACACTCAGGCAGCTGACTGCAGACGTGGCAGTGAGCCTAGATGGACCAGCAGAAGAACCACCCAGCTAAATCCAGCCCAAATGTCCAATCCACAGAATCACAAGCCAAATAAATGGTTATTTTAAGGCACTAAGTTTTGGGGCGGTGTGTTCCACAATATTAATTTCTATCCCATAGCAGCTTCAGCTTTACAGCCAATGCAAACCATTCCTAGATGTGTCATGTTTATTTTTAAATATTCTTAAAATTCTAATTGTTAAGGAAAATATTCTAGTTGTGATTACAGCACAACTTCTAAATAAAAAGTAACTGCTATTACCAGCTTTTTGATGGATTTTTTAAAACCTGTTCTCTATTATAAATTATTACACCTCATTTCCATCCCCCTACCCACTGTGAGAATTATTTAAAACCACACAGTGCATTTCTTGTTTACAAAACTGAATAGTGGAAGTCAGGTGTGAGCTCCACTCTTCATTGCTTTAAACACCCGTATCTGGAAAGGCCAAAAGTATTTGTTAATACTTCCAACAGAAAGCAGAAACACAGAAAATAGACAATGGCCAATTCCACACCCCCAATCTCATTAGATTATAAAATTTAGTTTATGAATTTTGAGACATGAAAAATATGAACAATTTTCCATTCTGGACTGAGAAGTTTGTGCATCCTTGGTAACTGGAAATTCAACTAAAAGAAGCAAATGATGTCAGGAAGACAAACTCTTTCTCCCTTTAATGCTTTTGGCTCATTGCCCCTCGGTCCTCCTTCTAGCCACCTGAAGGTTCCTTGCTGGCTCCTCCTTTTCTTCCTCTCCTTGCTCTTGGACTCTTCTCCTTGTGCGGCTCATCTACTCTGCCCTCCAACTATCACCTGGGAGTGTGTGGAGAGCCTTTCTCTCCCTCTCTCTGGCCATGGTTGGATCATCAAAACTTTCCTAATTTCTAACCATTTGTCAAAAATCTATGCCAAAACCCAGCACCTTAAACACAGTATACTCGACAAAATCATTCTCCCACCAAAAGACCAGCAACTCATGAGACATCTTGCTACTTTTAATGGTATCACCTTTTCCCCAGTTACTCAAACTAAAATCCTTAAAGCCACCTTCAACTCCTGACTCCCCTGTGCTTGTTATTATTTTAAATAAGTTGACAAGTCCTCCAGATCTTACCTCTGCAACACCTCTTGCATTAATTCTCTTTCCCTATTTCCCTGCAGTAATTCAGGATATGGTTAGCACTTGACTGGATCATTATAACAAGACCGCTTCCCTTCCCAATTTATCCTATACACCACAACGAGATCTACCTTCTTAAAGTCAGAATCTAATCAGATGGCTCACCTAATGAAAAACTTAACACTCCCCATGACTTATTAATTAAACTGTCTTATTCAAGGCAACAAATAACTTTATAAATGAGCCCAGTTACCCTGGTAATCTTATCTCCCATGTACTTACAGTCTAACTGGATTACCTGCTGGTCTTCATGCCCTGTGCCTCTTTCTACTTCATTTCATGGCTTACAGTATTTCCTTGCCTGGTAATGGTGATCAGACTACATATACAGTATCTCTATTCCTCTAAAATTTAACATGATGAAACATTTTCTAAACATTTAATTTTTTTGATTAATGATTTCACAAATCTCAATTGCTTCCAAATTCCAAATATCACTGAGAAATATCTTTGCATATGAAATGCAGTTACATATTGGATTATTTTATTAGAATCGAGTCCCAAAAGAACAATTACCAGCAAAACATTATAAAATCTTGACACACATTCTGTGCCTTTAATACTCAGTTGACAGAGTTGTCTTAAATTACCATTGTGTTATCAAAGCTTAGCCTGATCCTCAGATGTAGTTGGTGTGTTTTATTAACTACAATGTTGGCATGTATAACCTAGAATTCTAAAACGCTCCTCTCAACCTTCTGCTCCTTGAGGACCTCCTCTTCTCCAACTCTGACCTCCAGCCTATGCAATTATCAGAATTCAGCCGTAGGCCATTGGCCCTCAGAGCAAAGCCAAAGAATAGTTAACTGCTTCTTAAAGCTTGGAATTCTGAAAACATAATAATACACTTTCTATTTTCAGAGGTGGGGCTATGGCAGGACTTGCTAGTCAAGTCAACTGAGTCAGCCAAGATGAGAAAGTTAATGTATTTCAGTCAAGTATGTCTGTGCTGGCATGTACTATCACCCAAAGCACTGCATAGAGAATATTTTATTTAGGGGCGCCTGGGTGGCTCAGTCGTTTAAGCATCTGATTTCGGCTCAGGTCACGATCTCACGGTCGGTGGGTTTCAGCCCCGCGTCAGGATCTCTGCTGACAGCTCAGACCCTGGAGCCTGCTTCAGATTCTGTGTCTCCCTCTCTCTCTGCCCTCCCCTGCTCACGCTCTGTCTCTCTCTCAAAAATGAATAAACATTAAAAAAAAATTTTGAAAGCCCAATATTTTATTTAAAAAAATTTTTAATGTTTATTATTCTTCAGAGAGAGACAGAGCACAAGCGGGGAGGAGCAGAGAGAGAGGGAGACACAGAATCTGAAGCAGGCTCCAGGCTCTGAGCTGTCAGCACAGAGCCAGACGCGGGGCTCGAATTCACAGACCACGAGATCATGAACTGAGCCGAAGTCGGATGCTTAACTGACTGAGTGACCCAGGTGCCTAGAATATTTTACTCTAAAGGATTGTTTTAATACCTCTTCAAGTATCAAATAATAAATCGGGTCTTTTAGTATTGGCTTCCACTCTGCACACTATTCAAACAAACAATGAGCATATTTCAAAGACACCATAAACTGCTTCAAATTCTTCTTGTAAACAACTGCATGTTCGAATCCTCCTAATTTTTGATATCCAATATCACTGTCCAGATTAAAACTTCTTTCAAGATCCCATGTTATAGATGTGCACTTATCCTACCTTGGGGAAGACACCCTCCCCCCCCCGAAGTCAGTGATATCTGCATTTAAGGTAGAAAGATGGATTTGTCCTAAGCAAGTGACAAGAGACAGAGATGGGGGGCGGGGGGAGAGAGAGGGAGAGAGAGCAGAGAAAGCAGTATCCTCCACAAAGCGACCAGTGAGCGTGAAAGTCCGCAGGTAAAAGAGAACACAATACCCTCTGGAGATGGCAAGTGTCTGGATCAAAGCGGTGAGCAGAGTGGTGAGAGAGTGAACAGAAACCTGGTGCCACAAGGGTCTTTTTATTCTGGAAGGCTCGGGGAGTCTCCAGAAGACCACGTGGCAAACAACCATGACCCTATCTTAGGATGATCCATCACTCTGGCAGAAACTGGCAGAAGGCAAGTCTGCTGCAGGGAGGACGCAGGAGGCTGAGAGTCAAACTGGAAAGAGGGCAGCAGTAGCAGTGGGAGAAGAAATGGAGAGAAGACTGGTAGAGGCTTTTGGGAAGGGGACTAGACAGCACATCTGTCTAGGAATAATTCCTATTCCTCTCTTGGTGGAAATAATCTTTTGCTTTAGGTAAATGTAAAATAAAACCACTGTGCTCTGAAGCAGAAAAAATATATACCTAAATAAACTACCACTGTATTTTCTTGGCTCCACATCAACAAATGTAAAAAGCATCGTTAACTTAATAATGTGTGAGGAGGGAAGTCAACGCTACCACATAACAGGAGAGAGGGCTGTGAAAGCTGATGGTCAGGGAAGGAATTAAAAGCTCTAGAGTCTACCTTGGAAATGTCCTGCTTAACGCAACTAGAATGAAGTCAAAGAATAGCCCCCACTTCCCTGTCCCCCAGCCTCCTACCCCGGGGGTGGGGGGGGGGGAGAGAAAGAAAGTACTTCTCATCGGTGAGCACTCAGTGGTGAAAGTGGGTGAGAAGAGTTGCCAGGAAGTCTGGGAATACCCCCTGCCAATTGGCAGCCACACTTTGGACCCAGACTGCGGTCATCAGCCAGGTGTGCTAAAGCAATCTGGGTGAAAAGGGACACCACACCTTGCCCCATCCACCCATTCCCAGGACCAGTGTGGGTCACAGTGTCCGCTGTGGAATATTTGTTCCCTGGAGAACATTCACTCAATGCCCCAAGTATATATGAAGCGCTGGTCCCACACTGGGTGCTATTCTTGGCACCAGAAATGGTACCAGTCAAGGCAGACAAGGACCTGCTCTCACTGAACTGACATTCTAATCAAACTGCATGATAAACACTAAGAATTACATAGTAAAGAAAACTGATTAATGCATCTGACCCTGGGACCTTTATTATCATTATCTCTTTTTGAGAGAGAGAGACAGAGGGAGTGTGGGCAGGGAAGGGGCAGAGGAAGCAGGAGGGGAGAGAGGAGGTGGGGGGGGGAGAGAGGAGGTGGGGGGGAGAGAGGAGGTGGGGGGGAGAGAGAGAGAGAGAGAGAGAGAGAGAGAGAGAGAGAGAGAGAGAGAATCTTAAGTAGGCTCCACACCCAGCATGAGCCCAAAGTGGGGCTTGACCTCAGGATAAGATCATGACCTGAGCTGAAATCAAGAGTCAGACGCTTAATCAACTGAGCCACCCGGGTGCCCCAGATCTTTATTATTTTACCTAAATAAATAAACAGACCACATTTATGCTGAAAAACTCTACTCAACATTTTTCATCAACCCTCTAGCTCACTCTCTTGTTTCTTCTCCAAAGTTTGCATGTCAAGCTCTAGGCCCTGCAATCACAGATGACCAGTTTCCTTTTTCTCTCACTCCCGAGACATTAGTTATTTCCCTATGTTCCTCGAACCTACCACAGTGCTCTGCATATAGGAGGTAACTGTTTACTAAAAAAACAGAATTTAAAATAAGTCACTGGGTGATCTATTAAAAAAAAAAAAAGCTAAGTAAATAGGTTGGCTCAAACAGCAGAGCCAATTTTCTCCAGTTAAATCTCATGTGTATACATAAAAGAATCCCTAACACAGTAAAGGAACATGCAGCAGTTAGGGAAACTTGCAGCTCTATAACATATGCTCCATTATATTTGCTCATAACGAATGTATTTCACCAGACACAGGGTGGTTTGCTACGTGAATAGCATCGTTCCTTCCACTTCACTCCCTGCTTCGCTATCAAGAGATGGTTGCCAAAACCAATATTGTACTGAAAAGTGATTTGTTACCTTTTCAACATGTTTTTTGTTCACACCCTTGTCAATGACAGAATATTACTTAACTACTAAATAGTCTAACAATATTTTATCTTTCATTTAGTCTTTTAACACTTTAACAAAGTGACTAAAACACTCTGAGCTTGCTTCCTTGCATTTCAGAATTTATGCCAATTGCTAATAACATAAAACGTATATCCTTTAAAGTAAAAATTATTGAAGTAAAATGCCATTAAGCAAGTTTAAAAAGATTTGGTTAACTAAAATATGGGGAGTATTTTACAGTTTATAAAACACTTCCACTTTTCATTTTTAAATATGATTTAATCCTCACACAGCTCTGTGAGCTAGGAAGCATTATTATATTACTCATAGTTTACAGAAAAGTAAAATTCCATTGATCTGATTAAAAAAACACAAACTATCACTTGGTTGAGCAAGAATCTGAATTTCTATTTTCAGATTCCAAATTCTAGATCTTTCCATGGGTTGGATAGTTTCTACCCTTAACACTGTTCTCAACATATCTAGGTGACTAAATACATGAGTTTAAGAGTTAGCAAGAGAATACGATTTCCTAACATAAACTTTAGCGAATGTAAGGACAGTACTTAAAATACACAAAAATGATCATTATTAAGGCTATCAATTATGCACATGAATAGATACCTTTCAGAACTACTAAGAATACAAGGAGATGCTAGCAAGGTGCCAAAGATTAGACTGTAAACCCCATGAGCACCAGGCCTTGTATTTCTTGTTCACTGCCCTATTCCCAGCGTACTCAACAAGCACTTGCCGAATGAATGAAGAAGTATTAACATGGAATACAAAAGTGAGGCTTTCAGATATAGAAGAATGAATGAAGTTAATCTATATTCAAATCCAGGAGACCAGGTGCCATCTAAGTCGTTAGGTTATTCCTGAGTAATCTGTAGGTAGGTGCCTATAACTATGCTGTGCACATAAGGCTCCTGCCCTGTAGGTAATAAACTGTGTGAGATCTAGAATTAGAAGTCAGATATTGAATCCTCTAGAGTGCCTGATTAACCAACCTTTACTAGATGAGTTATTTTCAACCCTGTCTGTACATTATTAGCATGATACCTGGAGAACTTAAAAAGAAATGCCTGGAGAGCCCTATTAGATACCAACTAAATCTAAATCTCTGAGGGTGGGGACAGGCTGATTTTATTTTTAACGTTCACATTTGCTATGATACCCAGTGACAGGTAAGTGCCATTACTATAAACCAATGGTTCTCAAACTCTGGTGTACAGGAGACCTGGAGGGCTTGCTAAAATTAACCCCACCCCCAGAGATGCAGATTCACGAGGTCTGGGGTGGTGCCTGAAAATGTGCATTTTTAATAAATTTCCAGGTGACCTGGATGCAGGGCTGAGAAGCACACCCTGAGGTTGACTGCTGCGCACACCATCTACAATGTCTCTGGAATTAAAGAATAAATGTAAGGGATAGGTGAACAGAAAGACATGAAAAAAATATACAAAATTTACATATTAAAAGAACTTCATGCTCAATACCACTGATCATTAGAAAAACATAAATTAAATCCATGATGAGATAACCCTACATACTTATTAGAATGGCTAAAATTAAAAACAAAACCCAAATAACCCCAGTGCTGGTGAGGATGCACAGCAAACACACCTCTCCTGCGTGGCTCAAGGGGACACAGGGGGGGTTCACCATATTGGAAAGCAGTCGGTCAGGTTCTCAGAAGTTGAACGTGCACTTCCCATACCAGCCCAGAGCCCCATGCCTGGGTATTCATCCAGGAGAAATTAAAACTGATATTCCCATAAAAACCTGTACACGAATGTTCTGTAACACCTTGATTTATAACGTCCCCAAGCTGGAAACAAGTGAAATGCCCTTCAGCTGGTGACTGGATAAATAAACTATGATACATGCATACAGTGGAGCACCAGTCACAGTACACAATGCAACCAGCCACGGATATTTTTTTTTTTTAATTTTTTTTTTTCAACGTTTATTATTTTTGGGACAGAGAGAGACAGAGCATGAACGGGGGAAGGGCAGAGAGAGGGAGACACAGAATCGGAAACAGGCTCCAGGCTCCGAGCCATCAGCCCAGAGCCCGACGCGGGGCTCGAACTCACGGACGGCGAGATCGTGACCTGGCTGAAGTCGGACGCCTAACCGACTGCGCCACCCAGGCGCCCCGCCACGGATATTAACAACACTGTGGCTGAATCTCAAATGCAGTCTGCATTTGAATGAAAGAAGCCACTTAAATGGCTGCATATTGTATGATTCCATGTATGCAACATTCTGGAGAAGTTAGAACCATACAGAGAAAAAAAAGAAAAAGAAACAAAAACAGTTACTGCCAGGGGCTAAAAATGGGGCGAGGCTTCGACTACAGAGGGCCGCCCATTGTATCATTATACACGTCTAAACCACCATAAAATGGAAATGACTGCAACCTCAGGAAATAATAACTTGACAAGACAACTCTTTCCTTAAGTATGATGTACGTCGTCCCCAGGACACATGATTTGGTCCTTCCCCATTCTAGGTTCAGGCTGCTTTCTGAGCATGGACGGCATCCCACACTCTCAACGTAAGCCACCAGGAGGAAAAAACACCCAGGGCTCACAGTTTGTGTTTAAACTTGCCGCTGACTCATTTCACCCTTGATAACTGAACCTTTCTCTCCTAATAACTTTAATTATAGCCATGTCTCATCCTAAAGCTTCCCTTTTCCTCAGGAATGTATTTGTTAGCCTTGTGACCTCCTGACTGTGAGACACTGCGTAAATATGTCACCTCCAGGATTCAGTCTGCTAAAAACAGAGCCTGCATTTTTCGTGCATTCCTCCCTCGCATGTGGATGGCGTGAAGACTAGGAGAGATGATGTACGGGCACGGGGTTACTGTCGTGATGCTTGAAATAAACTTCATGGAATTTGTTCTAAACTTGTAAGTACACCAAATACCCTATTCCTCTCTGCCGTAACACAGCAACTATTCACACCGGAAACGGTATCCTTAGGCGCTATTTCCTGAGTGTATTGCCAAAACCACAGGATCTGGAAAAGGAGGACCCAGGTCTGAATCTCACTACGTAACGTATTTTGTGACCTTGAGTCAACTGCTTCCCTTCTGTGAGCCCCACTTCAAGTACCTGCTTCTCTAGGGCATACTTTGAAGACAGTATGAAACACATAAATAAACTACTATAGAATGTCTGGTATGATTCCCACTCTCTGACCTCTGCTTGGTAGACGTGACCAAGCAAGAGACTCACTCTCAGCTGGATGAGGCAGATTCCCCCAGTGTCCTCAGAGTACAGCAATGCAGATCGATGACCTGGGAGATTCAAACAAATTGTTCACTACCCAAGAGTCTTACGACAAATCAAATCTTCAAGAGATAAATGAAACGCTTGAAGGGAGAGAAAAACCAAACAGGCACGTGTCTTAAAGAGTTAGTGTGGTACGCAGGGAAAAGAACACGGGTTTTGATGTCACCCAAACCTGAGTCTGAATTTCAGCATTTATGATCTGAGGGAAGTTATATTACTTCTCTTTGCACATTTTCTAATCTGTAAAATGGGTATAGTTATCTCGTAGAGTTGTGAGAAATAAATGGTAAGGTAGACAAAGTATGCAGGTACCATACCCTATGCACGGGTAGGCACTCAAACAATGCTTCCAGTTATGCGTTAACTCAACAAGGAATCATGAAGTATCATATACATCAAGCTCTTTATGAAGCGTGCCTATCACTTCGACTATTCCTATTTTCCAAAAGGACTAGGGCAAATCTAAGGTGAAGGCAAAGCAGATGGTGTCTTTATTGCTCCATCAAAAGGGCATTTCTCACTGCCAAAGAGCTCCCTGAATAGCTTAGTGCCCTGATTAAAACACCACAACAGAATCAATCTAATTTGAATGAACCTTTTTTCCTCACTCACTCAGTTATTTCTTTGGTACTGAAAATCCTGCCTTAATGTAAAACTTCCTGGAAAGTAACAACTCTATGAAACAGGAGGAGGAGGAGGAGGTCGGATACACCTGGCCCTAATGCTCTCTTTTTATCCCTGGCGTCTCTTGTCTTCCGGTTCCACTGTTTACTAGCTTTGTAACCCTGGGCATATCACTTACCCTCTCTGAAGCTGCTTCATCATGAAGATGGGAATGGTACCGCTTAGCTTCACTGATGCAAGTAAGGATGTACGGGAAAGAGAAACTACATGGGTGGGAAACACAAAGCAGAAGGGAAGAGAGACACAGAAGGGAGTCAGACAGACACTGACTCAGAGAAGAGGAAGAGGGAGAGAGGCAAACACACAGGAATAAAAAATTTGCATAGCACAGAAATCTCACTCAATGAGCATAAACCCTTAGTCAGGCATGTAATCCAGCCTGAAAAAGTCAGTCTCTGTTGTGAAACTTATGATTTTTAGCATTTCCCACCAATTAATGGTCATCCAGCAAGTAAATGGGAATGGCTTGATCAATATCATCAAGGAAAACATGAAGACCAAGTGAGGGCCACAGAGATGATAAAACTGTCTAAGGAAGAGCCAGCAACTTAAGTTTTCATTAAATGCTTAAATGTTCTAAGCAGTCACACTTAAACTGAGCCATACTTAATTCCTAAGCATGGTGCTACCTGACACTGAAAACTGTGTATTAGCATATACACCATACGTTTGCACCAGTAGGTAAACGGACATGCACACAAAATCATTTATGTTGAATTTTTGAGCAATTTAAAGGATTTTCCAAGACAATATAAATTGCTAACCGTTGCTCATTTTAGATCCCAACCTTCTGAACGCTAGCTGTCTTCTTATTCGCTTCTTTACTGATGAGGTATTATTGAAGAGAAAAGGTGTGTTATCATCACAATGCCTTCACTAGGGTCTGGCCCTCTTTTCCTAGTTGAATAATTCAGTTTTATAAATATTAACCAACCTCTGAGTATGTGAGGAGCAAAAGGAATATAGGGAGGATTAAGCAATTCCTGCCTTGAAGGGTCCTGGGCTCTTGGTTAATGGCAGGCCAGCAATGCACACTGTTTCGATAGGTGGTTATATTCTATCATATGACAAAGAGATTTGTGTGTTGAAGACTATCAGGACTGAGTCAGGCTGGTCAAAACTTTGCCCAGTTGAAAAGCACCCAACATATTTCTAGGCACAGCCAAACATTTTGCCTCTTGGCACCACCTTTGTTCTCATCTCTTTCCTTTCAGGTTTCAACACTCACACATGGCCTCCCAGCTTTCGAAATTGCTAATCTTCTCTTTAACCCCACTGTTCACCTGCACCTGTTTAAGAGCTCCCAGATCCCGCCCCTCCATCCACAAAAATCTCCATTTGCTTTTCAATAGAACCCACCAGCCTTCTATATACTCCCAAATGATGTGAAACGCACAACCTGGCCTTGACAACAAAACCACCCCCTTCTCTGAAGAAATCATAGTCTACTGTTAATTGGCCAAATTAAAGCTGATGTTGCTCGTCAAGGGCCTAACAAAGCACTGAAAAATGGTAGTATGAGAAGGTAAAACCAATGGTCACAAACCGACAGTTTTGTTTGCACAGTGTTTTAACAACTGGTAATGGAAAAATAATCAGTTGAATTTCTGGGTTTCCCCAGATAACCTCAGGATCTGACCACAGTGGGTCCTCACCTATTATTCCCAGCAACAACAGACAGGCATGCGTGGCAGGTGTCTCCTTCAGATAGGGCATAAGCTCTCAAGTATTTGACGGTTCTCCTGAAGATTCTTGTGACCGTCAAGGACCTGTGCTGTAGGTACCATGTGCCCAGACATCAGGCTGGAGTTCAAGGACTAAAGCAGTAAGCAAAACATCAAAGTCCCTACCCTTGTGGAACTGCATTGTGGTTTTGACAAGATATAGAAGGAAAAGGAAAGCAACCCACTAGGAATAGCGAAGTGAAGGTATTCTAATGTTCCTGAGGAGCTCCCCATTCATGGCAGCCCAGGTAAATCCTTCTGTGACGTGAATGGTCACTCACTATTCTATCAGCTTTGATAACTAAATTAAGTGTGTTAAAGTGAGGTACAGAGTTGATTTGTGAGTCCATGTAATTACAAGATTACAGTATAAAATGTCCCCATCACTGAAACAATTTCTAAGTTCACTCGTGGATTCCATGATCTCCACACCTTATATCCTATATCCTCTATGTAGGATATACAATTCAGAAATACATCTAAATTTCTGGTGAAGGTCTTCAGATTAGTAAATGTTTGCCTTTCCTCTAAGCATTTCAATGTACCAATAAAATTACATTTCAGATTAGATTTTTTAATACTAAAGACCACAGATTCAGTCCATTCTACTTTTGATCACAAAGTGAAGACCTTATATTTCAAAGGTTTCTAAATATCAAATTGTCGTCTAATGTCCTCAAGTTCTGCCTGGCTGAGCTGCACTACAAATCCTCATGCCTGCTAATTCTATAGCTGGTGAGTGAATAAAGGATGGCAGGAAGATTGCTTGATGACTTGAGGAAGTGTCCGTACAGGGGTACTGCACATTCTAACTAAGTTCTCCTGATGCAAAAGTGCAGGAAACCAGGAGTTGGAATAGTGAAGACAGTTTAAGTAAAAGCATCAAGGAAGAGAGAAATCGCCTGAACATATTGTTTAGATAAATGAAAATCACTTTACTCAAGAAAGTACAGTCACGTCTTCCCTGAACCAAGTCGTATTGCTGGGTTTCACAACTTGGGTTAATTAACAACATGATTCTCGTTTAGGGAAATGGAATCTTTTTTCTTTGGAATTGTTCCCTAACTCAGTTATCATCGCCACTACCAAAGGTAAAAATGATCTCTGATCAATCTTGATTTATATGCCTCCAAGAATTACAACTAAGAAAAATGGGTGGCACCTGCAGGGAGGCCAGACTACGCATTAAGTGACTCAAACCCAGGTCTTCTAGCTGCGAAGCTCATATTCTTTCCACCATGTTCTACTGGCCCTTTCTCAATATCAATAATAAGTGAAATCTAAAGCAAGCTTTCAGTTTGCCAAGATCCATTATCGCATTAGATCTTGGTAATAATCTTGGGAAGCTGGCACAGACATAGTATCTCTAATATACAACACAATGGGTCCCCAGGTATGGTATTTATAGGAAAATCTGAAGTTTAAAAAAAAAAAATCCAAACCAAAAACCTACCCTTGTTTCTGACTGTGGTTGAAATGTTTGTTTTGGGAGAGAGAGAGAGAGAGAGAGAGAGAAAGAGTGTTGGGACACTTGAGAGTGTTGGGACAGGTGAGGGACAGAGAGAAAGGAGACAGAATTCTGTACTGATAGTGTACAGGCTGACATGGGACTCGATCACACAGATCATGAGATTATGACCTGAGCTGAAATCAAGAGTCGGACACTTAACCGACGGAGCCACCCAGGTGCCCCTGATTGCAGTTAGACCAGGGGTCTGTAAACTGTCCAAAGAAGTTGTATCCTATGCCTTGTAATATCCTTAAGACATAAATAACTACTGATAAAAGAATTACTGTGTGCAGTGTAAATATGTTACCTTTTGAGTAATCGTATCTTGAAATGAGTATGGCGTACCTGTTATGTTTACATTCTCGGGATGGCAAATACCAGATTTTTGTACTATCTCTACTCTTTCCCACCGTAATCCTGGGCCTGAACTCAGCCTCTGAATCTTTCTGAACATACAGCTCCACGTAGCGCCTATCAAATGACTGGCAGTGTTGTATCAGCCATACAAATAAAAGCTGCATTTTCCTAGTCTCACTCTCTCCTATATTGTACAGCAGTGGTTTCTTGCATTTTTCTTTGCTTTTGATTTGTTATTAATAGTTCTCACATTATTTCATGTTTTCATATATTGTCTTCTCTGCCTTTTATTTATCTCGGAGCACCGAATGCAATCACTTATATACAGCAGTCCCTCGAAGTGTTTTGAACGCACCTAAGACAAATGTGTGGTATTTATTGGAAAAATCTAAAGCTAAAACAAAACAAAACAAAACAAAAAGAAAACAAACACTCCCTCCCCAAAACTGTCCTTGTTTCTGATTATGGTTGAGACCAGAGGTCAGTAAACTTTTTCTGTAAGGTGCCAGGTAGCAAACACTAATAGCTCTGTTTGCCAGATGGTCTCCGATGTAACTACTCAACTCTGCCATCATAGTGTAAAGCACACACAACGTGGAAACGAGTAAGTGTGTCTACATTCCAATAACACTTTATTTTGGATGCTAAAACCTGAATTTTATGTAATTTTCACATGTCACAAAATATTATTCTTCTCTTAAATTCTCCCCCAGCAACTTAAATATGTTGGCAAAAAACAAGCATTCTTGGCTTTCAGGACCTAGAGAAACAGGCAGGCTGGAGTTGACTCACAGGCTATAGTTCGCTGACCTCTGGCCCAAATTTGTGGTTCTCAAAATGAGAACTTCGGGTGGTCTGCACGATCCTTTCAGCAAGTCCGACTACCGATGTGTGAGGCCAGATTTTCTTTATAGGCTTCAACCCAAACAACGTACCACAGCGGACTGAATGCGGAAGCAAATGCGAGGGTCCAGCTGCCTCCTATTAAAGCCACAAACTGAAGAGATTTGCAAAAATGGAAAACAATTTCACACCTCTCACTCATTTTTCCATCATGTTTGGAAAATACATGGTTATATTTCATAATCCTCCTTACAGTAACACGTTAGGGACTTATCACTGATTTTTAAAACAGATTAATATTTTTAAGAAGGACTCAGTTTTGATTTCTAATGTGATAAATGTCAATAGCTACCACCCATGTAATAAACAAATGCTCTCCGGAGGCCCTCGGTAGATTTTTTTAAATGTAAAGGGATCTTGAGACCAGACGGTTTGAGAACCAGCTGCGGAGCCACAGCTGGGTTAACTTACTGGCCGCGGGGTGCGGGGAGGTGGCTTGTACGCCACTTCCTCAGACCCCCTGATTTCAATCTCCATCTTGACTTGTCCCCACCAAAGGGCTTCCTGGCGTTGCTGTGATTGGGTCCCCACTCGGCAAAACTGAATCCCATGCAATTTAGGTTTGTGTAAATAAAGGTGGTGAGAGCGTGGTGGTGATTTTCATGAAAGGACCCTTGAGCTCTGTGCAGACCAATAAAACTGTTTCAGCCTTTACTTTGCCAAACTAGGCAACTTGAAGCAAGACTCTCTCCCTGGCTTGTAGTTTCCAGTCTTTATAAAAAAAGAAAAAAAAATTATTATTATCATTCCTTCCCTTCAGAACATCTCTCAAAACAAATATTCACTGGCTCCTGTATAAAGCCTGGTCCCTCTGACTTGGCTCCGCAAAAACTGTGGGCTCCCGATGCTAATGAGCGTCCTCACAGCAGCATTAAATCTAAAGAAACAGAATCCATCGCCCACGGTGCTACTTTGCCAGCACTAATAACGCACTGAAAATCGCATTTGCAAGTCGTGTGCGCACATCTTAGAGAACACTTGAAGAGGGCATTGATATTTTGCTTGCTCTGTCATTTGAGATTTAAAAAGAGTATTTTAGGAGAAACAAAAAGGGAAAGTTGTCTTAATTCCAGTGTTACGTATATAGGGGAACCCGATATAAGGAAGCATTTCTTTCAGTATAAGTCTACTTTGTCTCAAGTTTAAAGTTTAACTGTCTATCCAAATGATGTGAAGTACTGCCAGCCTTGGGAAACCACCCGCAACACCATCCCCTGACCATCTGAGAGAGAATTAAAGAAATAATAACCACGATTCCAACACGTATCATTTTGCTGGACTGCACACTCTTCATTAGAAAGTGCGTCACCGTGAGTGTACGATTCTACGAATCTTTACAGCTATCTCTTACGGAATAATACTTTTGTAAACAATAACAAAGGAGGAAGAAATTTATATTTTTGGATATTTATCCTTCACTATGTATCATAAGATACCTTTTTAAAAAAATCAAGAATTTTTGATCTTGATTATGATCGGGTAATTTGTCATTATTGGCTCCAAGCAGAAAAATGAAATACATGTGGCTACTTTGACCAACACCAAAAACTGAAATTCACTAGCATCTTTAAGATCAGAAAGACACTAGCAAATCATTATATTACCTGTTTGGGGGATTATTACCCATTTGGGGGAACCACGCAATTTATATTAGAAGGATTTTGGTAGCTGAAGAAGAAAAAAATAGACTAAAATGTGGAGAAAATGCTTACTGTTTAAATCCACATTAAAGCAAAAGTCTCATCAGGATTGCAAAACATTCCAAATTGTGAAACTTAAGTTACTTGTAAGATAGGCAAAAGTAAAGCTGCTTCCTCAGTCATTTTTTGAGATCTCAGCATCAATTTAAAGAAAATGCTTATATTTAAAAGAAAGCTTATTTCAAAATAGGAATCCCTACACTCAGTACAAAGAAGGACATGAAGTAAATTTACATGCCCTACCACAGTGCTCCAGCCGTATGCAAATGAAGGTGATGGGAAATTAAAGTTTACAAAAAAGTTATTTGCTTCCCTATACGATTCTGTAAGGAATAAAAGAGTCTTGAGCCGAAAGCAATGACAAACAATGCGAATGCAAAAACGATCAAATTACATAAAGTTGTTAAGTGGATTAAGCGGACAAAGAGGAAAAGAAAAGGACGGATGTACTTCACTGTACAGAAAAGACAGATTTCTGTCAAATACCGTCTACAAAATTTTGGGATAATGAATCACTTCTTTTCCCAATCTCGTTTTTAAATCAAAATTATGTTGGAATCCAAATCGCGATCGCATGGCATCAATGCTACTACGAAGACAGAAGGGATCAAGAAGATTCTGGTCCACAACTGAAACGAAAAAACTAGTCTGAGAAAACGGTGCTACTACTCCAAAGCAGCAAAACCAGAATCAAACTGGTTATTGTAAAGCGTGGCACAGCAGTTTAAAATCTGAAAAACACCATTGCTATTTTAATAAGACAGTTCCGTTTTAATTTCCCAATTCCTCTCCCCAGCAGTGGGACAATACAGTGTAACCATGTCTGGCTGCTGGGGAATTTTCTTAGCACTTTGTGGAAACTGTTGGCTTTCAGAAATGGACAGGCTGATTTGAACCAAAAGTCAGACAAGATACAGAATTGCAACAACAATAAAAAGCAATTTAGAAAGAGGATCAAGCCAAGCAGATAGGCAGACTTTATAAAATCAGTTTTCTGGGGTGGCGTGTCAGGTCAGTTCCTTAAATTCAAAAAGCCAAACCAAAGCAAAGCATGCGGACTTACATTGCTTCTTCAGTTCTTTCAGCTGTTGTTTAAACTGTACAAATTTTGCATTATTTTGAAAGTCTGTGTCACAATTCTTATTCTGTAAAGCCAAAAATTTCTTCTCCACTAATAATTTTAGATCTGGTATCTTCTCTGGACGTTCTTCTTTTACCTGAGGAAGACAAACAACACAATTGCCTTCGTTTAAGGTTAACAGTGACACCGTTTTGTGAACATTATTTTCATCTCATTTCATTCAAATAAAAATACAGTGAGGTAGAAAACACAATCCCAACAGAACCAGAGAGCTTGGGACTTGTTCCAGAACAGATGGCCGGTAAACGGTTGGGGAGCCATTCATCCCATCTCCTCATCACTTTCTTAAACCCTCCCTCCAATGCCCGACTAACCTCCTGTCTCCTGACAACTACTAGGGAAAAATCTCACACCAGAGCAACTCTGTGCCCTCCAACGTCAAGGGAACCTGGGCCTCATGGCTTCCTCCTTTTTGTCAGGTCTGCTCAGTCCCCTCTCCTCCTCTTCTCTGGCTCTCTGTCCCAGCAGGAGAGAGAGGCTCCTACTTCACAAAGAAGTTGAGGCTTTAATCTTGAACTTTGCCATCTGCAGCCACAAGGAATAAGTGTCCCCTGTTCTGTTCAAAGCTAAACTGTCAACCTATCTTCTTTTTGTTCCCCCCCAATATTTTACTGTCAAACTTCCAAACATGTGGCCAGGTTGAAAGAATTGTATTTTACCACTCATCTACCTCCTAGATGCCACAACTGACATTTTGCTATGTTCACTTTATCACCATAGTGATCCATCTATCTGTTCTTTCCATCCTTAATCCTGCTTCAAGTTCATTCCTAATTTATCTTCACGTCTGTCAGGCCACACCTTCTTTCCCCCAAAACCTCTGAATTGGCTCCTTACTCCCCAATTTAACAGACAAACTCCTCTAATCCCTGCCCGCTCCGCTCAGGTACTTTCTCTTCGTAGTCTAGCTCCTTGGAAAAATCATCTGTACCCACTGTTTCTAGTTCCTTGACCTCAACCTTTAGCCACTGCCCCCGCCCCCCGCTCCCCACCCCCTTCACTGTGACTGCTCTTCTTTAGGCCTTCATATGTGGCTTCCTGATGCCCCTGCACCAAGCAAAATTCACCAAACTCTCCCTTGCAGCCCAACTCTCCCTTAAGCCCAACATGCCTTAGACTTTTACCATAGCCCCCTTCATATTCGACTGCATTTATTTTCACATGTCTACTTCCCCTAACAAAATGCCGACTCTTTGAAAAATGTGTGATTTATCACTGCGTTTGCCAGCACGTGGCATGTAGTAGATAGTATTCAATATATGTACTCGACAGATTTCAAACAAATTAATCTTACATGCCCCAAATATACTTCCCCACTAAAACCCACAAATGATCGACTTAACTGACATTAGGAGAGCATACAGGACAATTTCTAAGCTGGAAGACAACTCAGAGGTCATCTAACCTTGATGTCTACCTTCCTCAGTTTCATAAGTAAATAAAATTATATAGAAAGAAGTTAAATGACTTGTTTACTATAATCCAGTTGGTTGGAGGCAATGTTAAGACTGCAAATAGATACAGAAAATTCTTGCTTTTGGTTCCAGTCCATGGAATATATTCATCTCTCTGAATCTGAGTATCAACTAGTGTGAAGTCAAAAGATTACCTGTAATTTATCTGTTTCAATTACCCTTTGTCATGGAAAAAAGAATTATATAATCTTCTTTTGTTTAACTGCTATGCACTTTAATTAGCTAAAATAAAAAAATGAAAATTAACCATGAAACCAAAATGCCTAAATGTAATTTATGGTACAGAGTGTAGAAACTGTTTTCTCATTGCATGGGTGATATCCAACCAGTGCTGGATCCATCATCAAAGAGAGCTGTGAGAAATATGGAGAGGCTTTAATGACACATCTTATACATAATTAAAAATTTTAAATAAGTCCTGTACGGCTAAAGAACCAATAAAGCTCAGTTTGGAAAAGAGAAGGTAGGGAGGCAGTTTAACAATGCCTCATGTCTCAAGAATAGGAGATGTTAGACATGTGACTAGCTATCCTCTACCTCTATAATGGACAGGACAGGATGAAACAAGTTCAAGACTGTAGCATGAAAAGTTCAGAGTAGATACAGAAAATAAATGACAAGTTCTCAGAAAAGAATTATAGTCTTTCTCTCTGGATTTATAAAATAAAATGGACTCACATCCACCTGAGACGTGAATAGTGCTATTATAAGCAGGTATAAAAGACCTTCTCAAGGTCTTTTCTGGGCTGAAATTGTTATTTAATCTGGGGCAATCAGAGCAGAGCTGAGCAGATGATCAGTAAAGGCAAAAGTTCTTTTCCAGTAAAGTCTCCAGCCCGCTCAACATATTTAGTGTCCTTAGCCCCATTACCACCCAAGCAGAAGAGCTGGCTGGAAGATGGGGGCGGAGAAGATGGAGAAACGGTAGGCGTTTTGAGATTGACAACATGGCGACCTGAAATAGGACTAGGAAAACCTGAATAAGCCAAATTTCGTGATTCAAAATACTCATTTTCCTCAAGGCCAGAACCTCAATAGAACCGCCGGAAAGCACATAAATTCACTGCAGCAAGTATCTTCTCTGGAAATGTGATGCTGCGGTCGGCACAGCTATGCGTGGTAGAGAGAACTTACTGGGCTCTGGCAATCAAAAGGAGAGCCCGGAAAATACCGAACTCCTTATCTGTTTAAATCAATGCAGTGAATGGGGATTAAGGATATTTTTCATGGACTCTCGCTTTGTTTGTATCTTCAAGAGAAATATGTTGTACAGTCCCAAAATGAGAAGGAAAGAAGCCATTCTTTGGGTAGCTGATCGTAAGTGTGATCTAGTCCGAAAAAGGTAAGGATGGCCCTCTTTCCCCAGGACAAATCCCAAATACTTCAAAGAAATGTGACATGGCAGGAGATTTTACTGGATCCTTAGTCCACTTCTTTCCCGAAGATCAAGTCCCTTGATGTAGGACTTAAAACCTAAGTGAATTAAAAGACACTGGGTGTATTAGTTTGCTAAGGCTGTCACAACAACATACCACAGACTAGGTGGCTTCTAGGTAGAAATTCTTCTCTCACAGATCTGGAGGTGGGAAGTCTTTGGCTTGTAGATGGCCATCTTCTCCCTGTGTCATCTGTCACATGGTCTTCCTTCTAGCTGTCCGTGTCCAAATTCCCCTTTTTTATAAGGGTACCAGTCACACTGGATCAAAGCCCATGCCAATGACTGCATTTTAACTTAACTCCCTCTTTAAAAACCCATCTCCAAAACGGTCATATTCTAAGGTACTGGGGTTTAGGACTTCAGCATATGAATTCGAGGGGAACGCAATTCAGCACATACACTGGGTTAGTAAATTTTTGAAGCAGAATTTTTTTTTAAACACCTCAGAGATTATTAATCTTTATGCCATTATAATTTAAAACCGATAGGAACTACCGAGAGGTAAACTTAACAGATACCATACTTACATAATGGGAATTTGATTCTGCCCTCGGGAGAGAAAAAGTCAGGTTTTTATTCACTCACTACCCACTGCCCTCTCCACTATTCAGTGAGTGCCTTCCACGTGCTAAGAACTGTAGCTACACTGGAGAGAAACCAGAAAAGTCGATCAGGAGCACATGGTGAACAGCTCTGAAAGTGAGACCTGGCCTGATGGCAGCAGGAACGACAATTTTAGGAGGTCTTAGGGAGTAAAGTAAGAGTACCATAAGAAACTTTTTTTTAATCACTGCTGTAGTTCAAGCATATAAGATGCACTTCAGGCAGGGAGGGGGGAGGAAGTTACTGCTGTAGGTTGACTAATGGCAGAGGGGCTGACAACCGGACCGCATCACGATGCCATTTTTAAAGCACAAGGGCCAAGTCTTTTTGTGAGAGCGGTGACTCCAAGATCTGTAACAGTTAATATGGGCAACCAAGGAAAGGACATTTTCTTGAGGAAAGAAGGGGCAATCCTGAATGTCTGTCTGAGTGGAGGGATCTGGTACACAGCGGGCGAGACATTTTAAATGAGGAGATGGGAGCAGAAAGAAAAGAGACGCAAAAGGAATTCTAAAAGAAGCAAAGAAGAAAACCAGGGGTGAGGAATGCCACAGAAGAAAGAAAAGGGAAAGTTTCCTTGACAGAGAGATGCTCGTCCTTGCGGGAAAATGACGCAAGAGAGCTCAGGTAAGATAAGGTCTAAACAGAGACTAGACTTCATTACAAGGGATTTTGTACCCTGGAGCGGAACGATTTACCCATCTTAGCCTATCAGCCTGTGAAGCTTCTCTCAGGCAAGGGCTGTTTGCCTGGGGTCTAGCGCACTTCCTGTTGTATAGTAGGTGCTTGAAAGATGTTGAGGAACAAGTGAACTATGGGGCAGCCAGATGATACTGTCTTGAGAGGAGAAAAGAGATTAAGGAGTTCTGCGTTAACAGATGAGCTAAAGTTCGGCAGTAAAGGAAGAGAGAGATGGGAGTCGATCATGGGACAGATGGGAGAGACTCCTTTATTTGCATGGAGGTTAAGAGTAGCTTGAAATCAAAGTGACATAACGGAGGAAAAAGAACATGTAACCCGGGATCAGACAGATCTGAAACAACCCTACGTATGGATCTTGGGACAATCCTTCCAGGCCTCAGATTTCTCTTACCTCTGAATCAGGAATCAGGAACACCGACTTCAGTGCTGTGAGGATTAATTAAATCATGCTTGTGTTTAACTGTGGCACATTGTGGATGTTAAAAAACTTTTGTTCTTTTCCTTTTACCTCTGGCCTACAGCCTTGAACATGTTTGTGGGCTAAGGGGGAGGAGCCGGTGGGGAAACATAAATCACAAGTGCTAAGAGAAAGCAGGTAACAGATTTAAGAAAATCATTCCAGTACAAGGGCAAAAACTAGAGAGGAAGCAAGACCAGCTGGGAAAGCAAAACCACAGCCTTTACCAGGTGTCATAAATGCCTACAGGGCTGGTCAAGCAAAGATCTGAGGAAACCCCCAATAAAGGACAACAGGAAGTGGTGAGGACCCTGGTAAGCAGACAGTACAAGCCCCAGGTGAGAGGAAGTTGCTACACAGCTCCAGATGTCTGTGGCCCGGCGACAGAGCAAGTCCGAGTTTTTAAAGAAAAATCAGAAATCTAGATTTTTGTGACACATTTTCTAGTTTTCAAAACAATGCATAGTCCAGACAATACATCAGCCTAAAGCCCACGAGTTTGAAACCTCTATTTAATGCAGAGGAGACATTTTAGCCATAAAAATAAAAGTACTTCTGCGATCCACAATATTTACGGATCCAGTGTAACTCCCAGATTTCTACCTGAGGGATGAAATACGATCCTTTCAAGCAGGACAGAGAATAATGGGAGAAATCATGAAGAAGAGGGGGGAAGTAAAGGATTCCATTTTGATATGCTCACCCACAGGATTTATGATTAAAAATGTGGGCTCCAGACTTGAGATTAAACGTGACGCTCTGCTACTAACTGAATGACTTTGGAAAAGTTATGAAGTGCATCTAGCCTTAGTTTCCTCACGTCTAAAGAGAAAAGAATCACAGTATTTGCCTCACAGTGTTTTGAGAAAAATAGATGGAAGGAAGCAATGAAGCAGTGAGCTGTCAACCACAGAGAATACTCAATAACACACACTCAATACTCAATATTCAATAACACTCATTACACATCTATCTTCGGGGTGCCTGGATGTACAGGTCAGCAGCTCAGCAGCCTGACATGGAAACACCACATGGAAGAATCACTGTATAGATTTTAATAGAAACCATGGAAACAAATAGGGTTACCAAGAAGACTGAATAAATAGAAACAAAAAAGGACCAAGGATAAAACTATGAGAATACCACATTTATGGGGCAGCTAAAGGAACCTAAAAAGAAGAAGGACAAGAGCTAAGATGACAAACAAAAGAAAATCCCCCTGAAGTCCAGGAAGGAATTTCAAGATCTGTCAAATGCTACAGAAAAGTCAAGCTACATAAGGATTGAGACTTGCCCACTAGACCTGGTGACTTGGTCACTGGAGACTTTAGCAAAAGCAGAGACATGCACAAAGTACAGACTCTGAAATACGCAGACTTTTGTTCAATTAATTGTTTCAAAAAGATGGAGCCAGAACAGGAAAAAACACACAAATACCCAGAAGTTCCACAGGCTCTCCAACTAACTGCTCAGTTTCTGCTCAAGATCACTTGTGAATGTTTAGCTACATTTAACTGGAACCCAACACTCCTGTGACTGTAATATTTCTCTATGTCAGCAAGGAGAAGGCAATCAATGAGCTGTTAACAACCAAGTTAGGTCTCTGGTGACTCTTTCCCTCATGAAGAGGCTGACTGTTTCAGGAAAAGTGATTACGGTAGGAACAAACGGCAGGATTTCATCCTTACCTGTATCATTTCCAACATGCTTTAACATAAAATTTTAAATATTTATAATATACCTCATTTCTTTCAAACAGTATTATATACATATGCAATTACTCTAAGTATGTCATTTTATTGCCCTAGGGCAAAGTCAAGGTTTCCTCCTCCTCCAATTATCATTATTGCCTTATAGCTATCATTTCACTGGGAGGGGAGATCACAGGAGCTAAGGATATTAATGGGCTGAGTCATTCACACACTTTTGAATCATGTGAGAATCTAGTATAAAATCAGTCATTCTTGTAACTAAACCAAGACTCTGATGGATTTACTCTCCAAAACAGCCACTGTTAGATGTTTGGCTCCCAAAAGAACACATACCTGGTGGTTTACATTTTGGAAATCACATAGCCCTTAGAAGTTTATTATGTGTACACAGTCATGATAAGCAATTTTTTTTGTGTTCTGCTAGGTGCACTAAGTACTCCAAGCTTTAATTCATAGTCCGCTTGATCTAAAGCTACGAGACCTGCTTTCATGCTGGGAATCCAGAGGGAATTGTCTCACTTGGTCCTCAAACACTCATTCAACAAATATTTACTAAATCCCAATTGGGTACCAGGCATTACGCTCAGCACTGAGACATTTATGGAAGTTGGCCCACACTTATGACACATCACCAACCTAACTGGTCATGCACAAGGTAAATTTATATAGGCCAATACTGTCTCCATCTTTGTATTAGCAAAAAAAGCTTGGTAAAGTTTTTATTGAAAGGCATGTCCAGGCCAGGAAACATTATGCTTTCACTGGGTATAACCTAATTGCATGTACATATGGAGATACACTATATTTTTCTACAGAGTTTACTATACTGTCTTTGCCCTGTTTGAAAATATATATTTATCATAGACACCAATGATGACCAGCATGGATTACAGCCTTCATCTCATGCCAGTTTCTGTTGTCAATTGCACAATCGGCAGTGAACTCGGTTGGACCCAATTATTTGTAGTTGAGTGAGTTTCCTAGTGCCATTATTCAGTTTGACTTCCGACAAAACGCTTGAGAGAAAATACTTCCTTGTTGAGCATTATGACACATCGAATGGACTCCATGATTCGCCAAGGTGTTGTAATACACCGTTACTGAGCAGCTGCCTACCAGGCATGGGAACATCTTTCCTCCTTCAAGGCTTTCAGAAGAAGTTTCAAAATGGAACTTAAACATGTGTGAGAGAGCTGTTGGTCTCATTCTAATGGACCAGTCCTGCTAGGATAGTTGTCTAACAGATGGCAGCTGAATGAGGCAACTTGCCATGTGTGTGCATCTGTTACTAAACATTTATGCTGTTGAAAATTACTCCAATAAATTTCTCATGGCATCTTTCCCACCGTAAGATTATGACCAACGGGAATCACTTATTTATTTATATGGGATGCAGCATTAGATTCCCATATGGGGGGCAGAGGGGAACCACCCTCCTAATTTTGCCTCTCGAGTATTTTTTATTTTGCTTTATTTTTTGGGCAGAATTCATGCGAACATGCATTATTTATTTATTCATTTATTCACCCATTCAATAAATATTTACTGAACACCTAACCACACGCAGGCACTGAGCTGGGCACTGGAGATGTGACAGTGAGCAGACTAACCTGCACCCTGCTGTTCTCATGCGGTTTGGGATTTAATGGAGGAAACAAGCATTATTCAAATAGTCAAATACACTATCACCAACTGTGATAAGTGCTGTGAAGGAAACGTATCAGATGCTGGGAGAGCATGTACAACATGAATTTTGAGGACATCGTTTTCACGGGCAATGTTTTTAAGCACCGCGCAATTTAAACACAGGTCACGTGGAGGGGAGGGGAGAGGAGGGGGAGACTCATCTCAGACGCTGCCCTGCACAGCACCTTTCACCGGAGGGGTTCAAAGCTTTCCATACACAAGTGTCATGATCCCAGTTTCACAGATGTGAGGAACGGACAGCTACCAGCCGTTAAGCATCTTGCCCAAGGTCATGCTGAGTCAGTGACCAATGGTTTGCATTCATTCAAATCTCCTTTCAATTTAATTTTGCTTTGCTTGTCCCTCCAAGTAACAATTAAGAATGAACTTTTACACCCCATCTTAATTTTATGAAGACATAGTTGATTTCAAGCATATATCCCCAACCTTCAGTGGCCATTTGTCAGTTCTTGTATGAAAGACACTTATTCTGAATTTGAAATTGCCTTTCTTGTCCACCACGCCTCTGTCATCCACAGAATTACTCAACGCCTTATTTACCTTTATGGTATTTCACTCAGGATTTTGTAGTGAAAAAAGTACAGCAATGGCTTGACGCTAAGGTGATTTTTCTGGTCGTACCAAGTACCCCATGATCCAGAAAGACGATCTTTCAGAATGCTAAAGCATTTACTGGAAATTCAGTTCCCGTGCTACCTGGGAGACAACACTTCATAAGGTCAGAGTAATGTCCCACAGGATGCTTGTAACCAGTGAATAATATGTGACATTCGTTCTCTAATAGCCAGAATATGTGGGCTAGGAAGCAGGGAACAAGTACACATCTTCTCCCCGTCACTATACCTAATGACCAACTTGCAGCCCCCCCACCTCCTGTGGCTGCAACTCTAGTTCTGCTGGTTTAACAGTCTCAGTACCCAAGAGAAGAATGATTTCACCAAGGGACTCAACAAAGCCTCCATTGATTTGGAAGCCTAAACTGCAACCTAGCAATTCTGAGCTCCTTGTGACACTGAAAAGACAGACAGACAGATGAGGTTACAGAACTGGTTGGAGCAATGAATCTTGATTTTCAAGGGTAAAGAGGATAGCTGCTCCAGAGTGAGAAAAGAGAGGTGTGTGTCGGGGACCTGAAATAACTTCTGGTCTTGCCATTTCTAATGGTAAAAGATAACGGAAGTCGTAACTAACTCCATACAGGCAGGAACACAGATACCCCAGGAGTGAAAGTTGACGTGTTCTAGTCAGATAAAAACCTACAGTCAGCTGTGAGCTGGCTGCGAACAAAGGGAACATAGAATGGGTAGTGGAGAAAATGAGTTAATACCAAGAAGTTATGGGTTCAGGACTAATGGTAAAAGCTAAGACGGAAGTGTCCCTTCATATTTCTTCCTTAGTTTGACAAATACATATTTATATTTTAAACTAATTTCTCCCTTTCCCCTTTTCCTAATATTTTAGAAAATGTAAGTTGGTGGTGAGGTGCCTGGGTGGCTCAGTCAGTTAAACATCTGCCTCTTGAGATTGAGCCCCATGTCGAGGGTAGAGCCTGCTTGGGGTTCTCTCTCCCCTCTCTCTGCTCTTCCCCCACTCATGTGTTCATGCGTGCTTTTCTCTCTCTCTCTCTCTCTTCAAATAAATAGATAAACATTAAAAAAGAAAAGTTGGTGGCTCACTAGTTATGGAGTACCAGAACACAACAATAACACACACAAAAAATAAGTGTGGCCCAAATATCCTGGACTTGCAAACAGTAACTAATAAGATGTTTGACCGGTCCACCTTTGGGGGAAAGAGAGAGCATGTGAGGAGAGACAGCTGCAGTATGTTAGTAGGGCATATTTTGTTATTGTTCCTGCTGTTTGAAAATTTAAGTCTGGGAGAAAAGTATATACAGAGGTTGAGCAGCTAAGCTCACTGGTCTAGAAACTTACGAATACTTTTCCTATGTTTGGGGAATGTCCCACCTTATGAGAGATACCTCACTGGGGCTGGAACCCCAAATTTGTTTTCCTGGCCTCCCCTGCAGTAAGAACCCAGATGTCATGATGGCCCTTGGCCTGTGGAACCTCAATTCTTGAGAATGACATGAGGGAGTTGAACAGAAGGTGCCAGCCTAGCCCCTGGAACCAGATTTACCTAGAGACAGAACCTTCCAACCTCAGCTCTGCCTCCCACTAGCCATGTGATCTTGGGCAAGTTACTTAACCACTCAAAAACCCGATTTCTTCATGTACACTCTAATCAAGTCAGAGGCTGTCACGAATATTGAATGAATTAATATGTTTAAGGAATTTGGAGCTCTGAAATCCAAAGACAGTAGCCACTGGCCGCAGGTGGTTATTTAAATCTGAATTAAAATTACACAAAATTTAAAATTTAGTTCCTCAGTCACACTGTCACGTTTCAAATGCCAGTGGCTGGCGGCTACTTTCCTGGACAGCACAGATCCGGAACATTTCTACTTTCTATAGGAAGTTCTACCAGCACACGATGACGTACAGAATACGTCCCGGACAACAATCAGGCAGGGTGGGGTAGGTGCCCTCATCTATGACGGGCAGTCAGGGAAGGCTTCACTGAGAAAATGACATGAACAGAGACCTGAGGCAGAGTAAAAGGAGGTGAGGTGACAAGTAACACGGAGGGAAGGTGGGACAGGTCAAAGAGGCCAGTGTGTGTGGCCTTTCACCCCTCCTCTGAGAGATGGGAAGGCTCGGGCAGGAGTGAGGAGATCTGATTGCCTGTTTAAAGGATCACGCTGGCTGTTGTGATAAGAAACAATTTGGGGGAGGAAGGGCAGAAACAGGCCGCTGTAGTCATCTACGCAAGGGTGACGATGGCCGGATGAGGGTGACGGCAGCAGAAGGAGCCAAGAGGTGGTCACATTCTAAATACATTCTGAAGATAGAAACAACAGAGGTTACTGATGGGCTGAGTACGGGCTGAGAAACAAGGAAGTTGGGACAACTTTGGTTTTACCCTGACTGAATGAAAGAGTATAGCTGTCATCTTCTGAGGTGGAGAAGTCTGGAAGGACAGCTGATGTGGGAGGAAACACATGAAGAGTTTAGTTTTGGAAGGTTGAATGTGAAACGCCAGCGGGAAGGAAATGAAGTGGAAACGAGAAGACAGCTGCATACGTGAGACACGGTTTTGGAGAGAAGGCGGGAGTATAGGTACAAACGCTACAAACAATGATCAAGTACACGGCGTTACAAGAGCACAGGAGAGAAATCCACTTGACAGACAGAAATCGGGCCCTCCAGGCAGGGCTTCCAAAGCGAGAGAAGAGCACTCCCAGTAGAAGGAATGACGTGTACTGAGGCCAGAGGCAGGAGAACATTCTAAGAGCTAGCATAAAAGAATGGTAAAAAAGGAGACTAAGCAGGGGAATATGTCAGGGAAAGACGTCTGTATTCAATCCTGACAGTAGTTAAGGAATAACTGAAGACGGTAAAGCTGTGAAAAGGGCAGGCAAAATAATGAAAATGTCCAGTTTAGAAAAGACTGCTTGGGCTACTAGACAGAAAACACTGGAAGACGGCACAGCTTTGTGCAGCAAATGCTCCAGGGGAAACTGAAGACCGAAGACGGGGAGGAGGCCGGTGAGCTATCTGAGAGTCGGTCAAGTCTGGAGGCCGGCGGCATGCTGGAAGGAGCTCGGGGGAGGAAGGACGAAGAGACGCTTTGTGGTGTGCGAAGCTGGGTGGACGCCATCGCCGTTCACCAAGCTACAGCAGCTCAGAAGACCGGGGGCCAAGTTCTCCCCGACGCAGGCTGAATTTAAGGAGCCCGTGTAAAGCGGGGATGGCAGAGAGAAGAGCGAATCTGTCTGTGTGATTTTCAGACGAGTGCCCGGCGCGGAAATGAGGATTCGGGCCTCAGCAGCAGGCAGACGACGATTCAAGTTACAAGCACGGATGTTCTCTCTCTCGGGAAGAGAGTGTAGTGTGAGAAAAAGGGCCCAAGAACAGGCAGAATACAAAGATTTAGTGGGCGGGGAGACATTCAGGAGGGTTCACTAAGGAGACCATGGAGAAGTGGCCAAGGAGCTAGACGGAAAGAAAAACAGCTGTGCGTGGTCATAAATGGAACACAGCAATTCAGCAGGGAGAGGGTGTCAATAGCAGAGAAGTCACGCGAGGAACTGACTGAACAATACCCACCGGATTTTGCACAAGATGTGGAAAACCTTGGGCATGTCACTAACTGTCCGCCTCAGCTTCCGTCTCTACCCAAAAACATTACACCGTCCACTGCACAGGCTGTCGTGAGGATACGCGGTAACGTGTAAGAAGTACCAGCAGCATCAGACACACGCAGCAGTAAAAACTGCTCTATTTTTATCGCCACGTAGGTCAGACAGGTCATGGCAACAAAGAGAACAGAGGTAGGAAGCACGGAACGATGGCCGTGAAGTGAGATGTGCGGTTGGACAAAGAGCAGGTGGCAGAAAAGAGCGACAGTCCTTTTCCTTTTCTTCCGCCCATTTGCGGATGTTTCCTTTCTCCCTCCTTCTAGATGCAGCTTAGAATGCAGCCATTCCCATGAGCCTGTCAAAGGGGCCCTATTAAGTTTCTCTCAGAGTTTACACAAAGAACCGTGTTTTCACAGCCTTTTAAGACAATCATGAGTCTGTGAGACGGGATGCTATGTTCTTTAGAAGGGCAGCTTAAATTCATGAGCAGTCCCACAGAAATTAAACCCATCGATTAGTGATTTCAAAAATTCTCCTAACAGTTTTTGAAATGATAAGCCAGGTAATGTTTATCAAATGAACATTCTAACTACATGATTAAGGAGACCTTTGAACAACCAAATGGACTTTCAGGTTAGTTTCGACACTGACCAAATGAGGGTCACAGAGAAGTTTCCCAGATTGCACATGCTTTCTTATCAAGGACTGAGGCACTGCCTTTCGGGGGGGCAGAGAAGACAGACTGAGAACACGGTCTCTGCCACTTGCATTTCTAATGTAAGAAACACTGAGTTTTACATAAAAGAGTTCCACTGATTTTTTTCCATATTATAACCATGCCCATCCTATTTCTTCCACGGCCTCTTTGCTGCGGAATTGACTTTGTAATTCTTTCAATGCAACTCTCAGTACATGAAGCCCATAGTATATGCCCTTCCCTACCTGCTTATTCTGTTACACCCATCAAATTCAAGGTTCCTAGAAAAGCCCCAATTACTGAGGATCTCGATTTTCTTATACACATTTACATAAACTTCCCTTTTCCATACAAGTCAGCAGTCACTGGTGATACTGAGGCTCTCTGGTGGTAAAGAGGCGCCCTGCTTTCGAATCTCAACAATGAAGGACGTATTCCTTGCTCTAGTCTTCGTGTGAGTGTGTGGAGGGGAGACAGCAGGAGAAGGGATGTACATACTTGGGGTTCTCTCTCCTGAAGAAAGCAGACTTGAGAGGAGATTGGGGAAGGCTACGTTTCACAGAAATGCTTTCTTTCTGAGCATTCGGAAGCAGGAAGACCAGCCTTTAACACCTGGAACCACTGGGGAGCAAGAGCGTCTCCACCATGTTCCATCGCTTCCCTGGGTCTTCCAGTCACTGGAGGATCTCAATAACTGAAAGAAGGAATTCAGCATTTCCGTTATCATCTAAAAGAAAGGGAAACGCAAGTGGTTTTCTTCCTTCTGTTCTTGCTAAGTGTCCATCAGAAAACCTATTTGGTATGACTGTAGGAGCCAGAAAGAAGGCAAAATACCAATTTCGGAAATACTACATTTTCCCCTCTCGGTCCGTAACTTCTAACGTTCTTAAGTGCCACAAAGATTCTAGTAAATAGACCTCTGATTTCAAATCCCCTGTCTTTATATCACATACACATCTACAGCATGGAATGAAGGCAATCCATAGATAAGACGCTGGATCTTTCCCTCAGTTACCACATCTCACCCAACACGATAAAGACTCTGGAATTACTAATGCTCCAGTAGTTCATTAATGCTCCTTTATCCTTACCTGTTCCATTCACTCCAGCCTAACAGCCTATCAAATTCTCAGATGCTGCCTTCTCTATAATTAATATGGCTTCCTGATATTTGAAATTACTTCCCACTACTAAAGCTATCAAATTGCCTTTTCCCTTCCAATTCATCTCTTGTGAGAAAGGTTTCCTGACTAAATGAAAATGAATTCTATCCATCACAAACCTAATCAAAAAGCTACTATACCCAGGAAAATTAAAACAATGACCAAGACAAAACCGGTCGGATGCTTCCTAGTCTGTATACAGTACTTTTTAGAATAATTTACATAATCTGATTCTCGGAGCCCAGAGAGATTAAGTAACGTCCTTGAACCAAACACCTAATAGGGGACAGAGCTGAGGCCACAGGGTAGCCACCAAGTCTGAAAACACAGATAATACTATTTCATAATGCAGTGTAATATTATATAATTAAGCCATGTATTGTGTGTTCACCTACATTTCCAGACTTGGTGGCCACCCTGTAAATCCAGATCTTCTAGCCCCAACCTATTTTCCTTGATTCTCCCACACGTTTTGCCCTGGAAGTACTAAAAAAGGGGGCAGTCAATGGAAAATACCACCTTCCACGGGGATGATATGTAAACATAAACCAGCTTTCCTATTCCGTTTCCCAATTTAATTTCACAGCCTTGTGCCTGGAGATTAAAAGAGGCAGCTAGTATTTTCTGAATGCCTACTACGTGAAGCCTGACTTCCTATGAGGCATGAAGTGCTTTACCTACGTTATCTCACGTAGTCCTGGTAGCAGCCCTACGAGGCGTCACCCTCTTTTTACAGATAAGGAAACTGAGGATTTCAACAAGACAAGTCACTAGCCCAACGTCATATAGTCAGGCACTGGAGGGGCAAGGATGAGTCTGGGTCTTCTGATTTCAACTGCAGTGTTCCTTCCACTAACCCAGTGAACATTCCTTCCATGTTCCGTAACATGCCACACACTGACCATGGAGAGACTTCTCCCTCAGTGCTTCTAAAAATCAATCATGAACAAATCTACAGGCTAACCTGGCAAGAAGAAAACGGTTACTCAACCTGAGTTAACTAAACACAACTTAAAACACCGGGAGGCACAGAGCGAGCAAGAGAACAATGTCGGCAAGGTTTGCTTTTGTTATGGAAAGGGCAGAATGTTTTAATAATACAAATATAAAGCACCTATACAAACTAGGAAAAATATAAAAACTATAAAATCTAGAACAAAAAATTTACTCCATTTTTATCTCCAATCCCTAAAATTCTTTCATATTCACACCACTGCCACTTTTAAAATGTAACAGACACAAAGTTTCAGAAAGATCAATACTGGTTGCTCTAAAGTCTTTTCTAATAGAATGTTGGAATATGAAGTCTTTTCTAACATAATTATTTTCTACTATAACAGTTCCATATAACAATATTCTTTTCCTCAAGTAGTTCTTTACTACTAACAAAATCCCTCCCTTATCCATGTCAGATCAGTGTGAAGCATCACTTTTTGTTTAAGCTAAATGCTCCAAAACTTTACCTTTGGGAAATTGGTAATAAGACAGGTGTAAGATCAGGAGCTTACTTTATAAATGGCACTAGACAAAAGCACTCTTACTCCCTAATGAAATCTACAACTCAGAGTAAACTCAATGAACTCTGTCTTGAAGCATGACAATAACCTTGAATTACAGGTCAAAACACAGAGGTTCAGGGACACCTGGTTGGCTCAGTTGGAGAAGCATGTGGCTCTTGATCTCGGTGGTCATGAGTTCAAACCCCATGTGGGGTGTAGAGATTATGTAAACATACAGAACTTAAAAACAAAAAATATCAAGGTTCAGAATAACCTCTTGAGAATAACCATGTGACCTCAGCATGTCCCTTAACCTCCCTGAGGCTCAGGGTCCATCACATCTACTTTTCCTAACCTGGAGGGTTGCTGTGATCATTAAAGAGGTCTAGGGGCCCAGAGGGCTTCTCACCCTTCACCCTGGGCAAAGGAAACTGGTTTCAGACTTTTAGTCCAGGGGCCAGGGGACTGACCAGGGGACACTTCCAAATCTGGTTTAATCAAACTATCAATAGCCCTAGGCAAATATCAAATAATATGGGAAGCCACAAGAGAAGTAAATTCATTCTCGTCCAGACTTAGGCTAAATCTTCCAGGACGTTATTTATTTATTTATTTTTTACATTTATTCATTTTTGATAGAGAGAGAAAGAGCACAAGTGGGGTAGGGGCAGAGAGAGAGGGAGACACAGAATCCGAAGAAGGCTCCAGGCTCCAAACTGTCAACACAAAGCCCGACGTGGGGCTTGAACTCACAAATCGCAAGATCAGGACCTGAGCCGAAGTCGAACGCGCCCCCAGGACATTTTTATCATAAAATGATACCCATACTACAATTGGGCTTTGTTACGGTTTTATAGACTTTGGATCACAATGAACTACTGATGATTAAATCCTTCTTAAAAATTTGTCTAGACTGGAACAGTAACTTGTATAGGAGATGGTGTTCCATGATTCAATTCAGAAATCCAAACACTGGGAATGATCTTCCTCTTCCCAGCTCTAAGAGCTAACAACAGAGACTCCCTTCCCATTCTTTTTGGCAGAATCAGGAAGTCTCTGTCACTCTAGTCCTGTGGCCATTCAGACATGAAATGTCAGACGGGGACTGTCAGGATGTAGTAAACTATAGAATAATCACCTTTCATCTTTTTGGGGGAGGGGTCCACAACACATTACTGTTTATAATTTCATTTTATCTACCACTAGCCAGTGAGGTATGCAGGACAAATACTATTATCACTCTGATTTAGAAATGAGGAAGCTAAAGTATAGAATTAGCACGACTTTTCCAAGGTTACAGCGCGGCAGAGTATTAGAAGCCAGATCTTTATTTCCCAACCCAACACGCTTATCAATCAAACACCAACTGCTCAGGGAAGGGGGGAGAAGGAAGTAAAGGTGACTGTGACTTATTTAGACTAATTACTTAAACTAATTTTGCCTGGCTTTGTGAATTTTCATTAATTTCCTTCTCCATTGTTGCCTGATGAGTTAGTCACTGAAACTATCAGATCAGACATTATAAATTGTTTAAAATTATTTCCTCATTGTTATATATAGATACTCAACTTCAAGTGTTTCATAATAAAGTGACTCAGGGACTAAGCGAGCCCCATCTACATGAGTCACTTGTTGAACTGTTACAAGAGATTTATGCAAAACTCTTGGGAGGTGGGCGGGGAGGGGAGACAGAAATAAACATTTACCCAAAAAGATGACTAAATTAAGGACAAAAAGTGAAATGTAAAACTTCCACAGTTTAAACTGTGGGATGGGAAAATAATTGTGAGGAAATAAGTCACCCATCACCACTAATACCCAGTTCAGGTAGTTCAGAAGAGTTCGCCGATTTAAATCACCATGTAGTGGACATTTTTGTGGAAAGAGAAAGAAATTAAAAGTTAACAGGACAATGCTAAGACCATGCCTTTATACAGCACTTTGCCCTCGCCAGGGCTTTCACGTATGTTATATCTCAGTGTGTAATCAAAGAATTACTCTAAGATAGGAATGAACAGATACTATGGAGTTCATTTTGCAAACTTGTTGAAGGTCACGCAGCTCTTCAGTGGACAGGCGTCAAAGGAAACTCAGTCATTAAATTCAATTAAATTAACACCGAACAGTTTACCACGGTTAACGGGATCATACACATTTTTACGCCACAAAGACAAAACACTTGAATTTCATATTCAGGTAGAGCAATTTCACCACTATTACAGAAAATGTGGTAGGACATATCCTAATTTCATCTGTATTATTTATAGGTGCTTTAAGTAATGTCTTAAGAACTTCTTCTAAGAAAACACTAAGCATGCAATGTTTCTGCTGGGGCTTTTTAAAACATGGTGTAACCACACTGCACAGCAAATTTAATTTCTGATTTTGCAAGAGGGACGCTCTAAGCACGCCTAGGGTTTAGTCCATTTAAAGTTCCTATTTTGTATTTCATGTGACATTTTTGGCTTCTGTTACAATGTTGGGGGCTAAAATAAACCTCAGGATGACAGAGTGTAGTGTGATGGGTGGAGAGGGTTTGCTCCTTGGTACCAGTAACATTCCAAGGACCACGAATAGCTGTGGCATTGAGAAGGCAGGCACTGAAGCGTGTGAGACCCTGGGTGTCAGCAGAGGGAAAGGTAAAAAGCAAGCCCAAGTCAAGGACGTGGAGATTAATCATGTGATGCAATCAGATTAAACTATTTCTGGTCACTGCGTCCAATTTTAAGTAACAGTGATTCGGTCTTCCTGCATTTCACTTTCTACTGGAAGATTACTAAATGATTATTTTAAGATGAAATACAGGATAGAAGAAATAATTAGAAACTGTTCATGACAACTGACTGCATTACTCTAGCCCATGAGAAATGAACACAAGGATTTTCACTATTTTAAAGAATGCTGTATTTTACGGGACATAAAGTTTCCTTCAAAAAAAAAAAGGGGAGGGAGAGGGTGACACCTGGGTGACTCAGTCAGTTAAGCCATCATCAACTCTTGATCTCAGCTCAGGTCATAACCTCACAGTTCATGGGACCCAGCCCCACGTCAGGCTCTGCACTGACCATGCAGAGCCTGCTTGGGATTCTCTCTCTCCCTCTCTCTCTGCCCCTCCCCCGCTTGCATGTATGCTCTCTCTAAAAAGAAATAAACTAAAAAAGAAAAAAAAAAAAAAAAGCAGAAAGAAATGAAATTCAAAAAGCTCCAGTGGTTGAAGTATCAGGTTGGCCATGTCACAAAAGAATGAAAGATAAAGTGATACTACTGTGAGAAGCTGGAGGCTTTCAGAGAGGAACAGAGTTAAAAAGACCGTTGACTCTCAATGACAGTTCACTGGGCACTGGCTCCACTTCTAAAAGAAAGCTTTTCCTTACCCATACAACTGCAAACTCACATAGAGCTTGAGAAAATGAAACCCATTTATATTCTCCCCACTTACACTCTTTCTATTCTGTCACTTGTCAACAATTCATGGGGATCACACATTTGAAATAAAGCTGACGACTTGAAGAGAATGCATCAGAGCAATAAATCCAATGCATTTTTCTCTCCCGGTATTGTTTCAAATGGGTGCTACTAATAAAGTAAACACAAATGACTTCAAGATGGAAATGTAGCTCGAGGACTTCCTCTGTGCACACAGGTATATAGTTATGCTATTTATTGAACTATCTTGCTTACATCTTTAAGTAATTTTTGGCTATCTAAGAAGACACCTCAAGTTGGTCCTGAATTACCAAAGTGTTTACTCAGTTGTCTGGTTCTTACCTCTAGTGTGACCCCCGCTTCAACCACCACTAACTAGGGTATAATCTCTTGTAGCTTGTTGCTACAGACGTTAAATAGACTTCGTGATCAGAGAACTTCGAACTCAACCGCCAATGCCAGGCTGCTTGCTGGCCTCCTCAAGGGCCCCGCCCCCTAATTCTGCCCACCCCTTCCTGGTCACACCACCACGGGGGACTAATGTCCCTCCAACCCCAGGCTCTGTTCCCACCACCACCAGATGCCTTCTAAGGAGAGAGGCCCTGCCTTCAACCTCTGAAGGCACATCATCTCTGGCCTTTCCCCAGTGGTTTTCTACTGCCCCATCTCCTCTCTGAATTTTAACTCAAAATTCCCTTTCAGATGCTATTTAAATCTGATCACAGGAAATGACTTCTCCTTTACACAACGCTCTGGGCAAGGTTATAAATTAGTATGACAGAACTATTCCAGGTGCTTTCGTGCTATCATTTTCCATCGTGCTATCATTTTCTAGGACTAATTAATACTAGCACCCCTACTTTAAGAAGGAACTGAGGCTTGGGGCTCAAATGTAGAAAAGCCAGGAGAAAGAAAAAAGAAAAAAGAAAAAAAAAAGCAAAGGCTCTTTTCCCTTACTCTGAATTTCTGAAGTAGGTTGTGATGGTCTCTGCCACATGATTTCACTGTTAACATTATTTTTAGCAATTCTGTATATACAGGTCAAGAGGCTTTTGGATCTTCATTAGTCCAAGCATACTGGCAGGAACTGAACCACTGAATTATGAGACTGATAAACAACCGCTTTCAGCTCCATGCTAAGAAAATGCTTTCATTTTGCAGTGAACCTTAACATTTGGTGACCCAGTCCCCATTCGACCTATCTCCCCACCTCTCTTCCACTGCTCCTGTCCGTTCACTGCCCATTAGCACAGGCCCCTGCCCGTGCCCTTTCCCGGCCCACCAGCACCACTGCCAGAGAATCGGGAAGGCCTAAATCTCAAGCTCTTTAATACTTACCAATTGTGCTGAAAAGTCTGATATGTGTGGAAGGAGCTAAACTATCTAAAATAAGGGTTTGACGCTACAGATGGGCTGTGCTCGATGTCAGAAACAAAACGGGAGGTGGCTATATCACAGAACACTCATGTCATTTAAATGACACAAGTAATTAGCTGCCAGGACTGCGTGGGGGCCACTGCGGCCCAGATGCTCAGCGTCTAACTGGGGTGGGGTGGTGAACCAGGTCTTTCAAAGTCCTGCTTGCTTTCCCTGCACACATTGCTGCTATGTTCCTTCTGCCTCCCCTGTACCCTCCTGTCTTCCTCTCCTCGAAAACATTTCCTTCCCTCCGCTCTCCTGAATCGATGCTCCACACAGGGGTCTTGTTTGCTTCACAGACCGATAGCCAAGCAATTGCTGCGTAGATAAAAAATACTTTTCCTTCCTCCATTTCGCTGTTGGAATAATTTGCGTGGTCTTTTCAGAGGCCTGGCCCTTTCCTGATCTGACACACTAACACCTCCCAGGCCCGTTTCAGAATTTCAGATAGGGAGTTTGATGCACTCCCCGGTTGCCTGGATGCCACAGATTACCACAATCTGCTGGGCTGACCTCTTAGCCTCCTCTGTAATACAAGCAGGTGGACACTATAGAAACAGTTCCCAAAGTGGGTTCTGTAGATTATCAGTTCTTCCTCCAATGAGATTTTCTAGTTAAAGAAGTTTAAGAAATTACTAAATGTACTTCCTTTGGAGAATCACAATACATAAAAGCATATTAAAGGCTTTGGAGTCTTTAAGGAAATTCTTTTAATCAAGCATTCCCCAAACTTATTTGACCACGAAATCCTTTTTTCCTATTATACTTATTCACATCCTGACTAATTAGTATTATGGAGCAAACTTTAAAAAATGCTGCATTAGAGGGGTGCCTGGGTGGCTCAGTCGGTCCAGTGTCTGACTTCGGCTCAGGTCATGATCTCACAGTTCGTGGGTTCGAGCACCGCCTCGGGCTCTGTGCTGACAGCTTAGAGCCTGGAGCCTCCTTCAAATTCTATGTCTTCCTCTCTACTCTTCCCCTGCTCATGCTCTGTCTCTCTCTCCCTCAAAAATAAATAAAAACTTAAAAAAAATTTTTTTTAAATGTTGCACTAGAGACTTACATTAACTCCAGGTAGAGTGTAAACATTTGATAATTTTGAATAAAACCCAGCACTTAATACCTACAAAACACTCAGGTGGACTTCTATAAACCACCCATAAAAAGCATCTACAACACTTGGTGACCTAGAAGATTTAGATCTAGATTCTTTCCTACAGAAGCAACTCAATTAGTGAAATACTATAGCCAGATCTAACCACTCTCTCTGTGTATTAGACAAAATGCTACCAAACACCAGCATAATTTGGGAATAACTGCAGAGGGAGTTCTAAAGCACTAGAACAGAAATTAATTACCAGTAATCAAAGAAACAGACATATTCTGGGCCAAGTAGCTGCAGAGTGAATACCTAAAACCAACTTTTTTTTTTTTTCCTGCTTAACTCCCACACCTGGGCAATATTCCTATAGACAAAAGGCTCTATATGAAGCGTTAGGAAACTTTTTACAAGAAAAATGGTAAAAGATCACACACCATTTTGTTGTGTCAAGTATAGTGGGCAGGGAATGGAAGACAGGGTCTTCTCCAGTACTTTCCCAAATGGTTGCAAGAGATTTTCACTAATTCCACAGTCATCTCTCACCTTCCTGCTACTGTGCTGACAACAGTAATTTCTCTCATGCGCAGGAATCTTCTGTCTTCAAATTTTGTAACCCCCAAACTAACTTCCCCTTCTTTTTTTGTCAATGACTCACAATGTGGAGTACATTTTTATGTTTGGTCGGTAGATGATCAGAGCTAATAAAGTACATCCTCTGGCCCGAAACTTCCTTCAGGTGCTATGAAACATTCACTTTGCAAGTGGGGAATGCTCCCCAAATCTGGTTAAACTGAAACGGCAACTCTCAAGTTGTAAGATACCTCGTAAGATCTCACGTCAAAGTAGTGGATGTTAAGGTAACTTGAAAATAAGATTTACAAAAGGCAAAGCTTACAAACTCATGAAAGGTGAAGGGTGAGAAGGCATAGGGAAGTGATATGTCAAAAAACATTCTAAATCATGTAGTTGCATAATAACAAGGCTGAGGTAAGCTATACCTTTGACCCACCTTGTTCTTTTATTATATCTAAGATTGTGTTAGTTTCAACAGCTTACATGAGGTGTCTTTCTACCCTTTTGACTCTCACCATATTAGTTTAAAACATGTGGAAGCAGCACACTAAAAGAACAACATACAGGTAAAATCAGACAAAGAGTGAAAGTCTGTTCAAGTAACATTACACAATGAAGCATCATGACAAAAACATAAACACCAAAGTGTAACGTGCATGTCCGCTGAGCTTCTAGGACTGGATTGCTCATTGAAAAGAACAGTGGATGTGTATTTTAATCTGTGACTGCTAATAATGTGAGTAACTCATCTGAGCCTGTTAGGATGTTTATCATTCAGCTTCGTGATGCCCATCCTTTTTCTCCAGAAGAATTAAGGTTACAGAGTTGCAAGGACCACCCCCACGACAGTGGCTGGACTCGAGCATCTTATTTGAAAAGACACACACCTGAAAAATGGACCTGAAGATTTCTTGAACTAAACTGGTTCCCACCCTTTAGAATCCGAATCCCCAAGATGGGACTACAGGTTTAAGTTAAAACAATCACATAAGCACTGAAATACACAGTACAGAGATGCACAGTATTACCAGCGTTTGTTCAAAACCAATTCACCGTTTCTCTTTGGGAGGGATGACCCCTGCTCGACTAGTCAAATGGCCGGAGAAGCAGAAGAGCGGTAACAAAATTATTCTTAAATCAACTGCTGCCATGACTCGAATGACTACTCACAGTTCCTGGCTCATAGTAGGCACCCCTAGCTGTGGATGAATCAATCACTGGCCAGCCTTACGTATGTTACACCACTACTCTACATACTTTAAACTTTCTATATAAAGCAGTAGGCTTTCTCTGGCCTCATTTCTCAAACTGTCTGAAACTCTTGACATTGACACAGCCAGTAAAAAGATGCTTCCGTTTCATGTAGAAGTCGCAAAGACAGAGAAGCTATATATCACGATCCCCATGCTGAGGCTCGCTTGACCTTCATCTTACATTAAATACCACTTCCTGAGGAAGGAGTTCTCCAACCACTCAGCAGTATTATGCCTCCTGAGTTATGAACTCTCCTTGAACACTTTATTTTCCCTTTGTTGTATACAGCACCAGTCACTAATAAGATTTGTATTGCTCTTTGTCAAACATGTGTCCCTCTCTCTAGACTTCAGACATCCTGAAGGTGGTGGGCATGTGGGCTTTGGTGACTGACCTACTTATTGCACCTAGAACTGCCTGGCACATAGGTGTTCGGCAAGTATTTATTCAACGAATGTTTGAAAACAAGGAGCCCATTTCTGAGAACAATGAGAATAATATACTTCAATGTACTCAAATAATAAAAGCTTAGAAATCAAGGGAAGAAACATGAGGTCATCAAAAGCATAATGTTCAGAACATCACTGTCCTCGACATGAAACCGAGGGAAGTTTTCCCCTGGCCGTCACAGTGGTAAAAGAAGTTAACGGTGCCATGAGTGTCTATGTCCCGTTTTACAGGTTTCAAAGAGCTTTCATCACGTGTGTGGTTCATGACTGAAAGTCTCCCAGAAGTTCATGCACAACTTTCTGTGGTTTGACATGAATGTTTTAAAGAGCTGTAACAGCTAGACGATATACCCATTTATCCCGAAAGTTTTAATGAATGACTTACAGACTGTGAAATTTTTTTTTAGGGATCACTGCATAATATTCCCTCTATAAACCAGCTGGGACAAAGTCTTTTTTTTTTTTTTTTTTTAAGTTTCAGAGCTCTGAAATAAATACTGATTCTAAATAACATCTTCAGGCATTGTAGATCATAGGAGCTCTATTTTCTCCAAGGACAAAGAAATGCAATCTGAGAGCTTCTGCTGTGTACCAAAGGGACTTCCCAGAGACTGTTGGCAAATGGATCCACACCTGAAAGGTTCCAAAGTAAACTTTCTAACACCTTTTCAGAGGTGTATGACCTTCAGAATCCTGTGAAGGTGAGAGTAGGAGAAAGACATCTATTTAAACAATAAACTCTAATACTCTGTGATGATGTAAAGACATTTTTTTAACTTTCTAGAACTGTATGAAAATTCACAAACAGACCAGCGGGTGGATCGCAATTCTGGCAAATGTAGCGATGGAAACACGACTTGCCTTTAAGATCTTGTTCCACCTTTTAAACGAACGTTTGGACATCTGAGTTTGCACAAACCCAGTATCTTACATCTCCATCAAATTTTATGAATGTCAAAGGTTTGACACATAGTCTCTAATCTGATTCACACAATAATCTTATGAAATAGGCAGGTCAAGAATTGTATAGATGAAGAGCATGAGGTTCCTAAAGGTTAACTTTCTTGACTCAGGATCTAACTTAGCAAATGGAAGAACTATGGATGGAAGAGTCTCTGATCCCTAGACCACTGCTATTCCCAAAGAGCCACACCACTCGGGCCCCTCTCAAAGTGTTGCTCATTCTTTACTCCTTGCCAAAAAAAGCAGTAAGAGAGCAATGTCCATAACTTCAAGTATGTAAGGAGTACGCAGCATATATATAAAGTGTAAAGTATTTCCCTCAAAATAATAATGGTCATATCCCCCGCTATGCCCCCACATGGTTTCAGGTCAGGGAAACCTCATAAATATGATTTGCGATTCTTGGTCTTGTATCACACTTACGTGGAGGGCACCACTTTGCATCAGAAAAAGACAAAAAACATGTTTTCTCCTCTTATGAAAGACCAGAATCACTAAATCCAAGTTGCTCCAAAATCTAGTGTAAGGTTAGGGCTGGAAAGTAGGGTAAAACTCAAAGTATAATCTTTCCTGTTTAGTAGGGTGGGGATAATAGGGTAGCGTCTCAAGAAAAAAGAAATGCTGTTAACTACTGAATGAATATTGGTGAAGGTTTCTTTTCTTTTTTTCGTTCTTCTTGTCTTTTTTTTTTTTTTTTTTTAATGAGTCACTTGGCTTTATGAAGGAGGAAGAGGTCAATTCTTTACATAAAACACCTTAAACATCTGTGAATCCTAGAGTTTAACAGAGAAAAAAATCACATTAAGTTCTTTAACTGCCAAAATCTATTTTCTTATCTATACTGTACCCTGTGCTATTACATTTGCACAACAGCCAAGTTAAAGATAGAAAGGCCGATCAAATAACCTCCACTGAATGTAAGGGTCAAAGCAGAATTGATCCATATAATAGGCCTAACCCTGATCTTGGTTGAAAATATATTTAGTCTATAAAGTCAGCCTTGTTCTTTTAAGTCAGTGTTCTCCAACCCTGAATACATATTAGAATGAGGTTTTTTTTAAATATACTGGTGCCCCAATCCTGCTCCAGAAATGAAATCAGAATCTCATTAGAATAGGAACGGGCTGGTTGAGGGTCAGCTAGAGTTGAAAACCTCTGGTCTAATAAGCGCTTTTTGTTATCCAGTTTCAAATGCCCCAACGTGATGTCACTTTCATATTTTCCTATGGAAGGAATACTCCCAGTCCCAATACTCATAGCGACAATGGTAAGAAACATCATACTTTTACAAGCTGAATGAATTTACTACTTCTTGGATACAAAGCAGATATTCTTAAGTCACAAATACTACACTTAAATACTAACCATTAAAATTTTTTTTTAATTTTTTGAAAACTTCATAGAACCATGAACATATAACTATGCAATGCTCATTTAATTATAGCTTAAGTAATAAACTATTTTCAAAAACCTATCTTCCACTGAATAGTAGCCAGTCTTATAAAATATTTGATTTTTGGAATTTTCCCATAGATAGAAGTAAGAAAAGGCAAATAAAGAAACCAGAAGTAACAGATACCCTATTACACAGGTATCTGAAATCAGTTCAAAGGGGAGTTTCCACTGCTCAGAGGACAAAGGACTTCTCAGAAATATTACTGCAATCATATTGCTCATTTCTTACTCAACCCGGTACTGCTGAAACGGATGTTGCTATGTTCCCACCTTAACTGCCTTATGTGTTGTTCCTGTGACAGCTGGAGTCAACAAAGATAAGTTTGGCTCCTGGAAAAACCAAAATGTCAGCCTTCTTTATTTTTAAACTCGCTCTAGAATTCTCCTATATTATCTGATCCTATGAATTTGACAATAGCTGCATATTAGGTAAAGCTAGAGAAGGAGTAACTAAGCCTGGTCTAAACCGTGTGCGGAAGTAAACATAACAATAAAAACACATTCTATGCAGTTTTTAGATTTTATAAAAATCTACTCACGTTCAAAGTAGGCTTACACTAAAGATTTCAAGACCAAAAAAATGCATAATATTCTAATGTTTTGAAAAAAATGCTTTAATGTTTAATTTTTTTTTTTTGAGAGAGAGAGAGAGAGAGAGAGACAGAACATGAGTGGGGAAAGGGTAGAAAGAGAGAGGGAGACACAGAATCTGAAGCAGGCTCAGGGTCTGAGCTGTCAGCACAGACCCCAACGTGGGGCTCGAACTCTCAAACTGTGAGATCATGACCTGAGCAGACTGAGCCACCCAGGCGCCCAAGGCATAATATTCTAATTAAACCTAGGTGGCCTAGCTGGGAAAACACTTCCGATTCCTTTTCTACAAACTTCTTAATTAAAAAGAAATTAACAGCTGCTACAGTAACGCTAAGGACATATGAAAGGATGGAGGAAATTTTGATTTTGTGTTTCTGTTTTCAGGTCAATGAATTGTAACCAAGTATTACCAGGTGAATAGTATAAACTTACATGATTTATCGCAGACTGAACAGCCTTTACGTAATGGCTTAGTTCCCGATCCATCATGGCCAATTCAACCATTGCCTTGTCCATACTGTATTCACTACTCACTTCAGCTGAAAGAAAAAGAAAGCAATTATTGTTTTCAATTTAAAATGTCATCTCTGAAAAAGCTGCTCCAATCTAATTATTATCAGTCAAGGATCTAAGCAATTTTGTAAAAGGTAGTACATGTTGTCTGAAGACCTCCTTAACATATGTCTGTTTCACTCAAAATTCTAAGAATATACTTGGTAGAAGAAGGCTCAAAAGTTGGAGTGGAAAAAAAAAGCAGACTCAGACCTAGGAGTTCCTAAGATTGTGCCACTTAGTTGTATGATCTTAAACCAACCACGACACTTCGCTCAGCCTCAGTTTCCTTTTTGGTTAAAGCAGCCCAGTCATGTATCTGCAAATGAACCTCATGGGATTATTAAAGATCAAATAAGAAAGATTTTCATTTCTAGTAGGTTAGGTTATGTGGACCAATTCTACTGAAAACCACGAAAACAATCAGATAAAACAGGAAGGAAGGAGGGTGGAAGGAAGGAAGGAAGGAAGGAAGGAAGGAAGGAAGGAAGGAAGGAAGGAAGGAATGGGAGGGAGGGAGAATTCTTAAAAACAAGAGTCACAAGATAGAAACAATCAGGCAAAATCTAAAGAAAACGGAAAAAGAAAAGCAGAGCACAGAACGCCAAAGTTGCATAGCCTGCCCCCAGGCAGATGGGTCTCTACTCCTCGGAATAGAGGAACCAGAGGTAATGCCACCCTGTTCTTCCGGGCTGTGGCAAGGTTGGCCTTAGCCACTGAGCAGGACAGAGGTAAGAGGGAGAGACAACAAACCTGTTTCTTAAAAAGTGTGACCACAAGCCAGTTCTCCTGGTTCTGCAGCCTAGGCTGCCCTGGGGGACCTAAGCTCTGATCTTGGCGTGAGGTGGTCTCACCCCGAAAGCACACACAGGTACTCCCCTCTGGAGGAGACATTTTAATCCTAGGTCTCAAATAATCCCTGCAAGTAATTATGAAGGAGAATGAGCAGATCACAGGGGGGAAAGGTAAAACAACAAAAAACCTTACAAACACAAGAAAACAAGACACCAAGAGTAAGAATCAGCAGAAACAGATCCACAAATGTTTCAGAGACTGGAATATTCTACCAGTTACTGGAATTCTACTAGTCAGAATATGAAACAACTATGCTTACTCTGTTGATAAAATACCTGATGCAACAAGAGACTATGAAGAATGACTGGAACACCGGAAAAGCAGGGTAATGTTCTTAAGTGCTTTTAAATGTATTTTTCCCCCCAATCTCTAAACATACAATTTAATAGATCAGGAAAAGATCAAGAGCGTGAAATAATGCAAATGTTAACATTAAAAGAGCTGAACAAAAAGAAAGTAAAACTAACTTGCGAAATCACATTTGGGAATGCACATAGTCCATTCACATACCTTAGCTCACACAAATGTCAGTATTTCTTGTCTACTCTGAAGAACAATGTGACAGATCATCCCAAAGTCATGAAATAACGGAAAACGCACTTACGTCTTGGCTTTTGAAAGTGATTTTCCTAGACTTTAAAGTGGTGTTTTGATCTTACAGTAGTCAGTGATGAGCACATTTTAGAAAGAGTCTCCTGGATAAACCTGCTTCTGGTAGAATGCCTCCTAGCTTGTTAACACCCAGAATCCACACTGTATCTGTACGCGTATCTCATTACAGGGGTTTTCGTTTGTTTTTGAGGAAGGGAAAGGGGCAATGTTTATGTAAGAAAAACCTGTATTTACATTCCCCAAATTAAATACATTTTTAACAAAATGGTGTATGAGAAAGGACTCAAGTCATATTCCAAATAAAACTGTTAGACTGTCACTCACAGGTCAGTGTTGTGAAATGTCCACATGTTAACAAGGGAGACAAGCTGTTGAGGTGTTGCTGATACCAACATGGATCCGGTGCTATGCAGACAACAACTGTTTGGTTTGTGACTTATATAAGGCAGGCATTTTACTGCGTCTGATTAATCAGTGGAATTCAATACACTGTTAGCAATCTCCCTCTGGGATTAAATGACTTTATTTTAGAAAGCAAGTAAAAATGTGCCTTTGACATTAAAAATGCTATGAAAGAGTTTGCAAAATAAAATAAATGGGATCACAGTTTTCATTATCAAGGTCCCACAGATGCTAGCCAGACTTGAACCAGATGGCAATCTCAGATATAAGGCCAAGGAAACCTTCCCCACAAAGGAGAAAACGAGTGATAGCTGCTGGGTCGGGGTTGGACGGCATGAAGCCTGAGGGAAGAATCTTTGGAGGCCATCTGTGGCTTCCTGCAGCCTCACCTAAGGCTCCAGGGCTCAAAGAATGTTGGGACAAGCAGAAGAACCTAAGTGATGAATAGTGCAGCCTGAGGCAAGAGAGGGAAAACACCAGAAAAGATCAGGAAGCTAGTCCGAGAGGAACTGAGAATCACACTCCACCTGAAGGTGACGCCCAGTGCCCAGTCCGCTAACTTCGGGCTAAAGGCAGGGTCTGGGGCCGCTGTAGAGCCACAAAAAGGGCTGTAGACCAGAGACCTAAAACTAGAAGGAGGCCCCTTGGCAAAAGAAATCTGGAAGAAAGGCCAGGAGGACATCCCCGTCAAGTAGCAATCTTTAGGATTCTTTCGTGTTCTTCTTGTTAACCTTTATTTCCCAACTGCGATAATAATCTCTTTTAACACTGTGATATGTATTCACGTTTCAGAAACGGCACAGGGAACCTGTGTCCTGCCCTACGAAAGAATCAACGTGAGGAAAGAGCACAGTGTTGCATGGAAAAGGCAAACAGGCCAAAATAAATCCCCCAAAGGATTCAAGAGGAACTGGGAATGACCAAGGACACACGGGGCTGGCTGTTGTCTGAAGAGTGGGCGTGGGCTGGGGTGGGTATGTGGACAGCCTGCTCTTTTACTACACAATATATCATCCCACTATCAAAATTTCCCCAGCCTACAGGAAAGTCCTGAAAATCTACACCAAACTAAATCCTACACATCCTTCAAGGGATGAACTCAAGCCCTACCTGCTTTTTTTTTTTTAATTTTTAGCATTTATTCATTTTTGAAAGGCAGAGAGAGAGAGAGAGACAGAGTGCGAATGGGAGAGGGGCAGAGAGAGAGGGAGACACTGAAACAGAAGCAGGCTCTGAGCTGTCAGCACAGAGCCCGACGTGGGGCTCAAACTCATGGACCGCGAGACCATGACCTGAGCTGAAGTTGGCCCCTTAACTGACTGAGCCACCCGGGAGACCCCCCCCCTTTTTTTTTAACGTTTGTTTATTTTTTTTGAGAGAGAGAGAGAGACAGAGAACCAGTGGGGGAGAGGCAGAGAGAGAGGGAGACACAGAATCCGAAGCAGGCTCCAGGCTCTGAGCTGTCAGCACAGAGCCCGACTTGGGGCTCGAACTCACAAGCTGTGAGATCATGACCTGAGTCGAAGTCGGGGGCTTAACTGACTGAGCCATCCAGGCGCCCCTGCCCTACCTGCTTCTAAACCATACCAGCCTAGGAGGATCTCCTCCTTCACTTAATTTCTCTTAACAACTATACTTGATACTTTGGTACTTTTAACCACAAACAATCTTGTTTTCTTACATGCATTTGTCTCTCCAAACACAGTTGAACTCATTTGACCGCAAGAACGATGCCTTAATGATCCTGGGATCCAATAAAGAATTATAGCGCCTCTTCCATCAATGTTCTCACATGCCGTTAATAAATTTGAAAATTAAAATTTCGCCAAACTGTGAATTGTCCTGCCTCAGATATTGTATTGAATTAAAATGTAAGGAAGAGGGACATCTGGGTGGCTCAGTCAGTTAAGTGTTGACTCTTGATTTCGGCTCAGGTCACCATCTCATGGTTTGTGAGACTGAGCCCTGCGTTGGGCTCTACGCCGACAGCTCGGAGCCTGCGTGGGGTTCTCCTCCCACACACACATTCTCTCTCTCAAAAGAAATATTCAAAAAATAAAATGTAAAGACGACACATGATATCAACTGCTTTGCCTATTACATTTTCATTGTGACTTCCATCGGAAAAAGACTGGCACCAACACGTGGAGGCAAGGTAGGCGGGCGAGGGGGGGAGAAGCACACAAATCATGTTAAAATGTACAGAATGACAATCTCGGAGAGGAAATTATTACTGTACCACAAAAGCCTGGCATTACAAGAGATCGGTGAGGATGATAAAGCATGGAAAGCAATAACAAACGATGAAAAAAATACGTAATAATAATAGCTGTAGCTAACAATTAGTAAGCACTTTATTATGTGCCAAGACTATACTGAGCACACCATTTACAGTAAACCTCACAACAACTTTTTTATATGTACCTTACACATGAGAAAAGCGAAAAACTGAGCAGCGGAAGAAGCTTGCTCAGCACCATGAAGGTAGTGAGCGCACAGCTAGGTGGCCAACTCAGGCTTCCCGGTGGCAAAGTCTGTGCGCTTGCCCATCTGTGCTAACAGGTGCTTAAACAGGAGGAGAAGGAAGCACCTCCAAGTCCTCCTCCGTGACTATCCAGGGAACAAGCCGTCGGTGGGGACGAAGTCCTGGCCCCAAGCTTCATCTCAGCCCCTGATCCATTCTAAGTAAGGTACTGGCTATGCCACTCAAATGCTATCGGAGTTCCTTAACATAGACGAAACCGATAACAGAAAGAAAATGATTGTTCCCTTTTAGAAGATTACTAAGTTTTCATGTCGGTGAAGAGAGTGACCTTGCACATCAGCAAGGCCAGTTGGAGAGGCTGGGAGCGCAACCAAGTCACCCGCCAAATGCTAGGAGATAAGGAAATGGACTCCAGCTGCTAAGAAATCAAACCTGCATGAGGTCAAAAGCAGCAGCAGCAGCAGCAGCAGCAGCAGCAGCAGCAAGAGACACGGAAGCAGCAGCCAGGCAAGCACAGCAGCGAAGCAATGCTCAAGGGGAAGGGAGGGAAAAGTCCTGGAGTCTTCATGTTGCAGAGATACTTCTGAGCGGAGCCTGTGGCAAACCATTTCTATCACCTGCGCCTCTGACTGCCTTCCCCCCGCCAAACGGGGTCTGGGGAGTCTAGGAATATTTACATTTCTTCGATGTGCCATTCAGTAAGCATTTATTTATTACAATCAAGCCTTGCTTGTATTAATAAAATGAACATACACAGGTGATACACTTGAACATTCATTTATAAGCCAATAAATACATAGGGAAGTCTCATGGAGAGAGCTTGGTGAGTCCACGAATCCCGTATAACAAACACATCTGGCACGCTAATTAGGGAACTGTTCCAAGAAGTTAGCACAATAACTAGCTGAAATATATCCCCCCACCCCACCCCGGCAAATCAAGTCCAGAGGGCACAGATAATCTTTGATTTACATTATAAAGTGATAACTGTTTCTGTAAGTATGCCAGTACTGGGGATGTCCTCCTACAAATCTGCGTGTTGACACCCCGAGATCCTGGTCAGCACCATCCCAAACACTGGAAGAACTTTTAAAATGTTATTTAGACCAGAGAGACCCACAGAATTAAACCCGTTTTAAAAAGATGGGTTTTCTTTGATTTTTCTTTTTCCTGTTCAGTGGCAAACCTTAGAAAAATCAAATATGATAGTCACTGAAGGAGGGCTTCTTTTACACCGAAGCACTCTGATATTTTTATAGTACAAAAAAGTCTCTGAATGGATGCAGTTGGCCTGCATATGATTTTCCTAAAGTCAAACAAACCTATAATTATGCAATCTAAGCAGCCGCGCTATTCATTAGACACGTCATCTGTTACTCAATGTCAAAATGCACTAACAGCAATATTATAACTATTACTATTCCCTGTTTGAAGTGTCGAATAGGCATTAAAGTTACACGATCTGTAGAACACACTAAGCAGAAGTGGGTGATTTCGTGTTGCAATCGCTTCAACTTAAAACAAAATTCATGAGGCTTCAATGAGAGGAAGGTGATGGCAGGAACAAGTTATAAAAGCAGAACAGTAACAGTCAATGCCAGTTGCTTGACTGTGAAAGACCAGGGCAAAATGAGAAGAAATAGATCTGAGAAAAGGAATGGAAGGGGAGGTGACAAACTAGCTATTTTTACAAACGTAGATTCATGTAAGACAAATGCCAAGTCCCCTATTTAGGACCAAAAGATGCAGGTAATAAGCCTGCAGCAATACAGGAATTGTTCCGTAGCACAGTGTGGACTCCTAAGAGTTTATTATCCAGGGTGAGTTCCAAGATTGGTGAGGGTCTGTTCACACCTTACTTGCTCAATATAGTGCCATTTTAGGCAAATGGCTAGAAATGGGGAAGCAGAAGATTCTTTACCTTGGCTTCCCCAAGTCCAGTGGGCATGGACCTCAAGCTCTCACTCCAGACGGTGACCGTTTTGGCAAGAATGGAAGGCATCACCTGTGACCAACTATTCGAAATAAGGCCCCTCCCTAGCCACGCTGCCTGTAACTGCAGCCTAAGGCATGTATGTCCGGAGAGAAATAAACTCTCTTCCCCTAGGCCCAAGCCCTGAGGTTTGGGCAACAGCTGAAACGGCTGAGCACACAGCACCTAGAGCCAAGTTCTCTTACCACCCTCCCGGTCCTCAGGAGAACTGCCTTCAGTGAAACAGACATGAAAAAGAGGACATTGTCCCTCCTCTTTGCCCTAGCATGTCCATACACATCTTTGTATTACCTCGCTACACTACCAGATGTCTCTTCGCTTTGCTCTGCTGTTCTCTATGATCTCAGCCACAGAACCCTCTCCAGAATCCTCCCTAATCTCCAGAATAGGACTAAATGCTTCATGTCTTATAGGTCCATAAAACTTCTCTACTTTTACAACTAGGACACATGTGAACGTGTGTGTGTTAGGGGGCACGCCCAAGACAAATTTCACCTACTTAACCTTTCCAACTTTTTGTTCCTGATTCAAATGTATAGTTTTGCCCCTGGCCAAGTTGTTTCCTGAAATTTTGTCCTAAATAAATAAAAATTGCAGAATCGGGTGTTCTTTCCCCCCTACATGCGCAAGTCATGCGCAAGCATTTCTGAACAGGAGCGATACCAATTACATAGAGTTGATTAAATTCAACTCCATGCACTTTATCAATAAAATGCCAGACTAAGACAAAGCAGCCATTTAGTGTTCTTATGGGGTTGCTGACTCCAATTCAACATGAATCACACACTCAGAAGGATCTGATAAATATTCAATGCCATCGAGTACATATGTCCATTTTGGCAAGGAGCAGGAAAGAAAATGGGGCAGGGGAATTGCCTGATTGTCCTTTAAGTTTCCTAGAACAGATGGGCCAAGGAATAGAAAGAGTTTACTTTCTGAAACAGAGATATATCTTCCTAATCTCTTCAGTGATTCGTCTATATTTTATAAACAAGAAATTTCTTCTTTCTGGGTGAACTCAAATAAATGAGGATATAAACCATACCTTTCCCTCTACACACACACACACACACACACACACACACACACACACACACCTTCCTCCCTTAAAATATAGCTCCAACCATATCTAGCAACATATATCTACATACACACCTACCTCTATGAGTGGGTGTGTGTGTGTGTTTTTCCTGGCAGCCTAGTATTAAGCAATCATTATATATTCATCAGGAGTCAAATTTAATGACTTACTCACTGCTTGAGCAATATTTAATAGAAACTTGTTACTTCTCACTACACTGTACTTTAGCCATAATTATTTCTCCCCACAGATATTAGTGTGGAGGAAAAGTTAAAACCGAATCCACATTCTGTAACTGCCTCCCACCAGAAGTAATGGTGGAGAATGTAACAGTGTATGGCATGAAGTGGTCTGCCAACTAGAAACACAGTGAATACGGGGGAAATCTTTAAGAAACATTGACCTTCATAATCCTCTTTACTTATCTATACAATTTTCTTGTCAATAATACAGAAGAGGGATTAATAATACAGTGACAATATTGAGTTACAATAATACGGTAAACTCAAAAAGCCAGCTCTGGAGTCAGCTTACATTCAAATCTAGGCTATATTACTTGCTAGCTATGTGGTCTTTGGTTAGTCACTAGATCAGTTTCCTCTTCTGTATAATGGGTACAATAACCATATCTAACTCATAAAGTTGATATGAAGACTAAATAGCTATGTGGTCTTTGGTTAGTCACTAGATCAGTTTCCTCTTCTGTATAATGGGTACAATAACCATATCTAACTCATAAAGCTGATATGAAGACTAAAGGAGAAAACAGACAAAACGATCAGCACGGGGCCTGGCTCACAGAAAGCACAAACAAAATGTCTGCCGTTAAAATTACTGCAGAATGGGAACTACTCTGCAAACGTAATCAGTCTAAATGCTGAAAGCATTCTACCCTTAGAACCGTAAGTTATCAAGTGAAGGTCACCTCCTTAAACTCTCTTGGCTGTTTTTACCAACTTGACACCAAAGCACTAAGCTGAACCCACAAAACTATGATGCTCAATGAGAGAAGCTCTGCGAACCTCCCCATGCCAACTAATGTCCAGAAACTCATTTGCCTAATAATATATGCTTCAGTACTTACTATATGCCAGGTGAGGGGGCGGGGTGGTTTCAAGCAAGGAGCACCTAACCCTGCCCACAGAAGGTAGGAAAAGTTTCAACAGGTGAGGGGATAAATGTGTCATATCTTGAGAGGCGAGTTAAGTGTGCACCAGAGGTTCACAGCACTGAAGCAGCACCTAAACACGCCTCTCACCCCTTTCCACAGAGGCTGACTTCAAGTTTAAATTCTCAGACAAGAAGAGGAGCAGGACAGAGATTAAAAGAAGGAACAAATAAATCTTCGCGGAGCACCGACGATGTGCCAGGCCCTTTGAACATACTATTCATTCTATCCTTCGTTGCAACAATGAATTAGGTGCCATTAAATGTAATTTGATAAGGAAACTGATACCCCTAGAGGTTAACTCATTTGCCCTGGGTCACACAGTTAACAAATGGCGGAGTTAGGAACTGACCTCAGGTCCAAGTTAAAGTTAGCATAGAAGGCACACGCGACAAGGGTCTGAACTACCACACAGAAATAAATAATACGCTCATGCAAAAGTCATGGAGTAATAAATAATTGGTTCTCTAGCTAAAGGAATTCTCCTAAACATTACTTTCTTGTGTGTGTGTGTGTGTGTGTGTGAGAGAGAGAGAGAGAGAGAGCGCGAGAGAGAGAGAAAGTGAAATTAACTTAAATAGTTCTACCTCAGAGGAATGGAGACCATGCTTCATTATATAGACAGGTATTTCCTTAGAACACATAGTTAATATTAAACCACCATGGTAAAGGTATAACTCAAAATATGGCTTCAAATAAATTCTATGAAGGATTAAGTTCACAAAATCATAGAAATTGGGTCTCTGGATACAATCTGGTCTCTACCAGTCATCAAAAGCACTATGAATGCCAGGTGATGACTATCTACCATTTTAAAACATGCCCACTGGCCTTTTTTGGCTACCTATTACAAGGCCCTTGAGTCTTCAAGGTCAAATCTGTCTTTTCTATGACTTAAACCCTTTTTCTATACCCTTCTTGCCCATTTCTTCCTATCTAATCTTCTCACAGACTGGAAAGAAACAAGTCAATTCAAGGCAGCAAGCAATAGTGACAGCAGCATTTCCAACCAACATAATTTCAATGACTGCCATCTCTCCCTGGTCTTCAAGTCCTCGGCTGTGTCCAAATTCTAGCTAAAATGTGACGATCCCAGGAGGCTTAAGGAACAGATCCTGGCTTTAACCTGGTTCAACACCAAAGTGATGGCATGAACTCGTGGCAGCAAAGACAAAAGGAAGTGGGCTTAAACCTCATGTGACTATTGAGGAAATTAAATGAGAACATAGATAAAGCACCCAACAGGCTGTCTTAAACACTGTAGACTCTTAATAAATGCAGTCTACTTTGCTGTTAACTGAGTGTACTTTGAATATGCCCCAATACAAATCTTCTATTTCACTTAAGCAAGTATCAATTGCTATTTTTTTTATTTTATTTTTTTGGCAAGTACCGATTAAATCATGGAGTCATCTCATCCACTTTTTAAAATTAATAAAGCATACGGTTGAGAAATTAATTAAGCACACAGCTGAAAAATTCCAATAGTATAATGATGTGGTGTCTCCAATCCCCAAACTCCCTCCCCAGGAGCAACCACCGTAATGAGGAAGTATTTCCACTCCGTGTTAATATTCTATGTATAAGGTACCTTCTTTTAAAAAGGACAACGGAAACTAAGGCAAACAAATTTATCTGGGAAACATCATGAACATATTAAAAACAAGAAAGGAGAGATGCTAAAGAAGAATACAATTTGGGTGTTAGAGGGGAACTTCCATTCACTCATCGGACAAATATTTACCAAGCACAGACCATGTGCCTGGCACTGTGTTAGGTGCCCTGGACAGAGCAGCAAGGTAAACACTGTAACTTTTCTCAAACAGCTTATACAAACTTCCACTCCATGCAAAAATTCCTAAAAAGCCCTGATATGACTATTATGCCTTTGTTTGGCTCTAGGTGTGGTGGGAAAGCTTGTTCTCTGCCAAACTCCTCTAATTATTAGAGCCCTTCCAAAGAGAGAGCTGATTAATCATCGCCCTAAAACAATTCTAGGCAATGACAACAATAAATGTGAATTACTCTTTCACACACATTAACTTATTTACACCTCATAACCTCCATCCAGACAGAGTGATTTTACTCTCGGTGTCATATGGTTGAGGAAACGGAGGCTCAGGGAGGTTAAGAGATTCCACCCAAATCATGCTTCAATAGCAGAAGTAGGACTTGAACCCTGGTCCTCAACTGTGGAGCTGCAGAAGATCTGAAGATTTCAAAGATCTGAAGATGGCTATGAAATATTTCCTACCTGTGAGCCTTTGCTTCTCCAGAATAAATAATGATCATCAAGTTGGCCGGCCTTTATCTCAACATGCTTTATTTGCTCGTGTCCCTTTTATAGATGTACTCCAGAATTAAAAACAAGTACAGCCATGGATGAACAAATGAAGGCTGTAACAATACTCACTACATGTGTACCCCTGTGATCATGGGTGGATTATCAGTTCTTTCAAGAAATTAAATCATAGCTAACATTTATTGAGCACTATGTGCCAGACACCATGCTAAGCAATTTCATTCAAACTTTGTAAGTCTGTGAAGACACTACCATTATCCCTATTTGATGGAACAACAAAAATGGGCTCAGAGAGGGTAAGTACCCTGAACCAAGGTTATATAGCCAATGAGCTGTAGAGGGAACATTCAAACCGGGGTCTATTAAACAACTGAATCCATTCTCCTATCTCAAGAATCATCACCCTTTGGGCATAACCCATTTCTACACGTTGTAAGACTCTGTGTCAAATGTCTTCCTAAGATCTACGCTTGTTAGATTAAAAAGCATCCCTACTTTAGCAGGGAAGTCACCATAATTTTAAAAAAGTGTGGGGGGGGGTATGAAAAGGAACCAGAGTGATCAATAACAAAAATATCAAATAAGCTCATAAATATGAGATCGCGACTCAAAAAAAGGTTAATGATCTTTTTGCTTACACATGGATAGCAACTGCCTTAGACCAGCCTATCTCTGTACTCATTTTAAATAAATTTATACCAGGAAAAATAAAATTACAAATGGGGAGTCTACTTTAAAATAGAAAGTTGCTGGGGCGCCTGGGTGGCGCAGTCGGTTAAGCGTCCGACTTCAGCCAGGTCACAATCTCGCGGTCCGTGAGTTCGAGCCCCGCGTCGGGCTCTGGGCTGATGGCTCGGAGCCTGTTTCCTGTTTCCGATTCTGTGTCTCCCTCTCTCTCTGCCCCACTCCCGTTCATGCTCTGTCTCTCTCTGTCCCAAAAATAAATAAACGTTGAAAACAATAAAATAAAATAAAATAAATAAAATAAAATAAAATAAAATAAAATAAAATAAAATAAAATAAAATAAAATAAAATAAAATAGAAAGTTGCTAAAAACAGTTTCATTAAATAGAAATTAAGTCTCCCAAAAATATAAAAATAAGTTGGAGGAGATTTGTTGATAAATTTATTGGATTACAAACCTATGATAGGAACTGCATATCTTCATAATTTACCTCTCAAATGTTGATCTAAGACATCCGAGAAACAGATTTAAGGAAAGCATAAGATCTGAGAAACATTTAAGGACAGCATAAGAGCCACAATCACAAAAGAAGAGAACAACTGTATGTCATAATCCTGTCTGCTGGAGGATAATTTCTATGCTTGTGTTTTTGGGAAAGTAAAATAAATTTGAACTGTAGTGAATATGGCATAATGTAAAACTTGCCAAGTCACTCTGCTGTATACTTTAGACTAACACTGTGTCAAACTACAGTCAAATAAAAAAATAAGTAAGTTTGATTTCATGAAAACAATGGCAAATCAATCTGTTAAAACTTAAATTACTGACAGCTCCAGAAAATAAATCTATCATAATTTACCACAAGTATTATAATAACTATTCCATATGTATAGTTGTACATACACATAGAGCAGGTTCTTAAGAGGAATTTGTAAGTTACAAAGTAATTCTTTTTCCCATTGTGCACCTTATTATTTCTAAGACGTTTCATTTATTTTAACTGACTTAAATTGGTAGTGACTCCCAATACTGTTTCTGTCTTGTCTTCTTTTTTAAATTTTTTTCGCATCTATGTGTTTTTGAGACAGAGACAGAGTACAAGTGGGGTAGGGGCAGAGAAGGAGACACAGAATCCAAAGCAGGCTCCAGGCGCTGAGCTGTCAGCACAGAGCCCGATGCCAGGCTCGGACTCATGAACCCCAAGATCATGACCCGAGCCTAAGTCAGATACTTAACCGACTGAGCCATCCAGGTGCCCCTCTGTCTTGCCATCTTCAAAAACCTCTTTCCTCTATATTGAAGAAGTATTGGTCCGTAAACACTTAAATCTACTAGAAACAGCTCAGAGAACTCTGTTGGGGACAGTAAACTACTTCTGTAATGGGAATTATCAGCTACCAATATCTTTTCCTGGATGACAAGTATAGTGAACTGTGAAGTAAGAAATAAAGAACTATTAATATTCAATGAGTAACTAACTGGTTCTGTAACAGTACGCTACTATTTCTAAAATGGGAGGCTCTAGTCAATCATATTCCACATCCAGGCACCAGTCTCAGCAACCACAGTGAACTGAACCACATGCAAAACCCAAACTCTGAAGTTACCATAGATCCCTCCCCTCCTAGCATCCTCCACACCTAACTACTCCCCAGGTTCTACCAATTCAGCCCACCAAAGTCCACTATTCTCTCCTTTCCTCCCTTCCCAACTCCAGCTGTGTTAATTTCAATCCTTATTATTTCTTCCTCAGATTATTGATTTGCTTCTTTAGTGACTTCCTTTTTCAATCTCTTCTCCCTCCAATCCTTCTTCCATGTTGTTCCCAATGCTCAGCAACAAATCTGAGGTTACTCTCTTGTTTACCAAAAACCTACCACAGTACTTCCATTTCTGGCCAAGATTGAGTAACAGGGACCAAATTTATTCTCCTCCCTGAAACAACCAAAACGTTCCAACTAAAAATAAAGAAATAATGGTTTGCAAGATACTAGACATCACAGAAGGAAGAAGGAGCAGAGTGATAGGAAACATGAGGTGAAACCTGTTAACTGTCCCATCACTTAACAACCTTCAAGTAGTTTTTAGGCTGCAGGGCATACAGTACCAATCAAAATCTCTGCTGGCTTTTTTGTAGAAATTGACAAACAAGATTCTAAAATTCATATGGAAAATGCAAATGACCTAGAACAGCCAAAACAACTTGAAAAAGACAAAGCTGGAGGCCCAACCCTATCCAATTTCAAGACTTACTGTAAAACTCCAGTAATCCAAATAGGGTAGTAGTCCAAACAGATCAACAGAACAAAATAGAGTCCAGAAATACAGACGTATATGGACAACTGATTTGACAAAGGAGCTGAGGCAATCCAGTGAAGGATAATCTTTTCAACAAGCTGCTGATACAACTGGCTATCATATGCAAAACAAAACATCTTTGATCCATATCTCACACCTTGAACCAGACACAGAAATTTAGTCAGAACGGGTCACAGATCTAAATGTAAAACCCAAACCATTAAACTTCTAGAAAAAAAATTATGAAGCCAAACCTTGAGATCTTGGGTTAGGAAAAGAGGTCTTAAATACACCAAAGCACAATCTGTAAATTGTGAGAATAAATTGATAAACTGGACATCACAAAAATTTAAAACTTCTGCTTTTCCAAATAATCTGTTAAGAGCACAGACTGGGAGAAAATACTCACAAATCATATATCCCATAAAAAAAAACTGTATTCAGAATACATATATGTATTCTCAGTATCAGATAATAATAATAATAATAATAATAATAATAAGCCATAACAAATGGGAACAATATTCGGATAGACACTTCACCAAAGAAGTACATGGCAGATAAGCTCATGAAAAAGTATTCAGCATGATTGGTCAGTAGAGAAGTGCAAACTGAAACACCATAAGATACCAGTGCGTATTTATTAGAATAGCTGAAATTAGGAAGACAGACTGCCCACATCAAGTGTTGATGAGGACACAAGAACTACCCTAATGTATCCCCCACACAGATTCCTAATTTTCAGACACCTATATTCCTAAAAGATCACATTCTACCATATAATATAGACCACATTTAATATAATTTCATCTTATCACAATGACTCAGAAGGGACTTCAAATATCATAACGTCTCTCAGTGTCTTCATTATGGTTTTACTATTCCTATAAAAGTATGAAGACATGAGTCAACAGAAATTTTTTACGTAGCAGGTATCAAAGAAACCAGCTTTTAGTCTATAATTACCTCACAAAATTATGATTGCTTTTTATTATAATTTGTTTTCTCCAATGCAGTAGTTCTCAAAGTGTGGTCACCCGACCAGGTGCATGAGCCCTGCCTGGGACCTTGTTAGAAATGCAGGCTCTCGGAGCGCCTGGGTGGCGCAGTCGGTTAAGCGTCCGACTTCAGCCAGGTCACGATCTCGCGGTCCGTGAGTTCGAGCCCCGCGTCGGGCTCTGGGCTGATGGCTCAGAGCCTGGAGCCTGTTTCCGATTCTGTGTCTCCCTCTCTCTCTGCCCCTCCCCCGTTCATGCTCTGTCTCTCTCTGTCCCAAAAATAAATAAACATTGAAAAAAAAAATTAAAAAAAAAAAAATGCAGGCTCTCAGGCCGTCCACCAGACAACTGGATCTGGTGGGAAACAGCGATCTGATTCCAAAGTGTGGTAAAATTTGAGAGCCACCATTTTAATGTATGTTTTAAAGTTAAAATCATGAATTTGCCTTTTCTCTGAGACTCTTTGAATTCACAGAATTTTAAGACAAAGAGGAACTGTTACTTCAAATCCACATTTTCAACAAATCTAGAACTCAACCAGCTGTTTTCCTATTTTTATACTCCTGAATTATTTCAGGCCTTTTAAAATGCTAGAAAACCAAAACCGAACGTAAGATCCCATAAATAATGCATTCTACAAAAGCCTTTGTTTTAAAACAAACTTTTCTACTAAGTCATTTTACTCACATCTATTTTTGCACCCAACATTCCTTCCAAATTTACCAAAATAGATTTGCTTCTAATTTCAGCTACAAATTGTCAACCTCCAGTGAATATCAGTGCAACTTTTAATTAGGTTCATCTAAATGGAATGGATTTTTAAAATAATTCGAGTTATAAATTTTAATTGTTTCATAAAGAGACGTAAGATAGAAACAAAATGAAAGCGGAAATGGGGACGTCTGGGGCTAATGATAATTTGCTGAGAGATTTTGAGTTTTCTGGGGCTCAGTTCACTTATTTTTAAGAGGGAGCTGGAGTAGATGACCTGAATAGGCCATTTCAGGTCTAAAGGTCTATAAATCCGGTCTCTCACCCTTATGCTCTATGGTACTATAGTTTTACATTAATGTGGGACTGACAAATTATTTTCTTTAAAGTTGTATCCGTTTTTAACTATTTTTGACATTGTTTTAAGAGACGTGCCTCTCCTTAGGACTCAAGAACATCACTCACTACACCATTACTCCCTAGAAAGCTGAATACAGTAAAATGTGAACACACACAAACTTTTAGCTGCAGAAGCACTGAAATGGTAGTGTGATTTTAAGCTTCTTACTCTTCCTTAGATTGGTTTGTCTCTATGGGGATGCATAGCACGAACCCCCAAAGCCAAATATTTCACAATGTCATAAATAACACGGACTCTACAGGCAGAATGCCTGAGTTTGAATTCCGGACCTACCACTTAAGAACTTTTTGTGATTTGGGGCAAGTTATCTAAACTTTCTGAACCTTATTTTTATCAGTCTTCTGTTAAGAGGATAACAACAGTATCTTCTTCATACAAATTAAATGAGCTAATCGTCAAAGAGCACTTAGTACAGAATAAACGCTTAGTAAGCATTAGGTGTTTTTATTAGTATTGCTTGCTAAGTCAGCCCTCTACTCAGAACTATTATCAGAACGTTATCAGAGCTAATGTGCAATTCAATTTAATAAACACATAGAGTGCACCTACTTGGTGCAAGGCACCTCATCGTTCACTACAGAACGATTCTCCTTCTCGAACTTCAGGATGTACCAGAATTACTTGGGTTGTTTGTTTAAAATGCTGATTCTTGGGCACTGCTTCCAGAAACTCTGATTTTGCAATTTTTCAATAAGCCTCCCAGATGTTTCTGAGGCAGGCTGGTTGAGGACCGCAGTTTAAGAAATATTTCTGCAGGATTTCAAAGAAGGAATCCCTTCCTTCAAGTACCTACAATCTCCAGGCATTTTTTCCATTTCAGAACCCGCCGTAGTTACGAGTGTTGCACCTGTTGGCTGTGTAACAGGTACAGCTAATATGGTCCTTCCATGAAGATTCTCTTTGCCATCACTTAAGTTCCAATATCTAAGCCCTGATTCAACTCTCTACCTGATATCTGAGCTCTGCCTAATCCTCTAAACCCCACCAAGCATGTGACTAATGCAAGTTCCTGATATAAGGGCTATTCCTGACCTCTAAAAACAGAAGATTCATTAACCCTGATTCATTAATCCTGACCTATAAACCTGACCATGGCCTCATTCAGAGTCCTGCTTTCAGCCTTACACTTCCAACAGTGCTGCCAGCAGATATCACGGTGTGTCCTTGGTTAGTACACATTTTCAAAAAGAGACTGCAAAGCGTCAAAATCCATACAAATTTAACTCCCTAAGAACTTTAATGTATACAAGACAATGAGAACAACAAAGCAGCCATCAGTTATCAGGGGAAGGAGGACAGAATGCAGACTATGACAAAGAAATTTAACTCTATTACAAATGTTTGACTTAACCTCACTGAAGGGCGAGGGGGAACTGACGGAGGTAGCCTTACACAGGGTTTTGAGTGAAAACTGTAAGACCAAAGACAAAAAGACCTGTACCTAAGCACTGTAAGCGAAGCTGTTTGTCATGGAGGTACAAGCTAATAATTCTGAAACTGTTTTACATGCATCTCTAGGGTCAAAAGAGTAAAGTAAATTGATAGTAGGAGCCTCTATCAATATGGTTATGCTAAAGACAAAAATTTGAATAACTGCCGTTGACTTCTTCCTTTCTCTCAATTTTCACATTCAATAAATCATGGAGTTTCATCAATTATTCCTCCTTTAAGAATCTGACTTCTTGTCACCCGTGTCACCTTCCTAGTCCAAGTCACTATCATCTAATGCCAGGGGACTAACTGCAACACCCCGCCAACTGGGTGGCCTTCCTCCACACTCATTCCTAGTAAGCCATTCCCCGTATCACAGCCAGAGAATTAATGCAAAACATCAACTATCTTATTCCTGTTTTTAAAACTTTTTAACAGCTTCTCACTGCCCTAAAACCCCAACTTCTTAACTTGACCTATGAGAGCCTACCACCACATTCTGACCCTTTCCTAATTCTCTCCAGGCTCTGTTCAGTACCCAGTGGCCAGGTCTATTTTAGTCACTGCTGTATTTGCAATACCTAGTACATGTAGTATTAAGCCTTTGATCCCTATATGAATGCTACCTTCACAGTGATAGACAGACTTTATTTTCTTTTTGCATGAACTGAGGCTAGCCCTGTGATGGATTTGATGTATTCAGTTACACTGGAGGTGATGCTCTGGAACTTCTGAGCCCAGGTTTTAACAGGTCTGGCAACTTCTACTTCCTTCCTCTTAAAAAAGCTACCATGCTGGGAAAAACCCACACCACATGGAGACGCTGTATGAAATAGCATCCTCAAACTCTGATCAATAATTCCATCTGAGTGTCCATTAACAGGCAGGATCAACTGCCAACCGTGTAAGTGAGTCACCTTGCAAGTTGCAACCCAGGTGAGCCCCCCCCCCACCAACAATGTCCACCATCTTTTTTTTTTCAACGTTTATTTATTTTTGGGACAGAGAGAGGCAGAGCATGAACGGGGGAGGGGCAGAGAGAGAGGGAGACACAGAATCGGAAACAGGCTCCAGGCTCTGAGCCATCAGCCCAGAACCTGACGCGGGGCTCGAACTCACGGACCGCGAGATCATGACCTGGCTGAAGTCGGATGCTCAACCGACTGCGCCACCCAGGCGCCCCTTCACCATCTTAATTGACATCACATGGAGTGAAAGAGCCTCCCAGCCCAGTTCAGTCAACCCACTGAATCATGAGACATTAAAAAAAGAAGAAGAAAAGTCTGTGGTTTTAAAACATTAAGTTTTAGGTAGTTTGTTTCACAGCAATACGGGCACGTGTCAACATGTGTTGAAATCTCGTTCCTGGTACCAACTCCATCTACTGCTACTTAACAGATTACCCCCAGTAAGCTCCTTATCTTGATGTGAGGAAGACCATGCAAGTACAATGATGGGAAGATTGCTGGGGGCCACCACTGGTGAATAATTACTGAAGGACATGATAAACATGCAATACCTCTAATAAAAGTATGTGCACCTGTCCTGTATTTTAAATTTCTTTGCTTTACCAGATCTAGATTTCTTCAGGAAAAAGCAAAGTTAAATCAGTCACCTGTTAAACTCTAATAGATGAAATCAAATTTCAGCAAATATATTTTCTCAAGGTTCTTTTGAGAAATCTATTTCCATGGTACTCAACTGGGACCAACCAAAATCATTAAATAAATACAGAACGAAAGTATGTTAAAATCTCTGTTCACATAGCAGTCACTTGCTCTCCTTGTGCCGTAACTATCTGAAAATGTGACAAGCAGATTATGTAAGGAATTTTGTTTATATTTTGACCGGTTCCCCCACTTGGGAACCTCCTATGGCCAAGAATGCTAAGGATGAAAAGCAAAACCAGTGTCCTTGCAGTGAATATGCAAATATTTGTTAAATATCTGTGTGAAAAGTAAATTACTGGAACATATGATCAGTTAACCAAAAACTGAAAGAGGAAAAGGAAAGAAACTGCTTCACAGGTGAGCATCTGGGATACCTCGTAGAACTTTCCCGGGCATCTCTCACATGATTTGGGTCTAATACGTTTCTAGGTATTTGGAATGTGAAACTGGCAGGGGGGTCCTTATAGGAACAACTACCATTCGCATCCTGCTTCCCAATTAGTATCTAAACACAGGTACACAGTGCACTCTGGAAATGATAAAAATTGATAAAAATGATAAAAACACGTTGCTGCTAACACTACCCATTTCAATATTATTAAGTTCCAGTCAAGATCCAGACGCTCTCATAAGTTTAGCACTAAGAGAACAAAGAAAAGGCAGGTATAAGGGAATTCTTTCAAACTGAAGAAATTCCAAAACTACCAAAAAACCCTGGAAGGCTCTATTTCAAGAGAACAGAGAACACTAACAAAAAACTGCATCTTCTGTGCAACACATTACATTACCTTTCTTTGTTAACTGGTTTAATTGTCTATTTTAGACTGTCCCACAGGAGCTCTGATCCTTTTTGCTTGAAATTAAATCCTGCACTAATTTTCTAAAACGAGAACACGTTTCTGCTTCTTAAACCCCATCATAAATGTCACTCCTTTTCCTGTGAAGGAGATAATGTCCACCTTCCCCTCCCCCTGTCTCCCGCACACTTGGCCTTTACTCCACACACATTCTTGGTGCCGTTCCTTATCTGAACTATAAAGTATACGCTTTAAATGTTTTTCTGCTAATTCTCTTTATGACCAAAGGCAGTGTTTACAGACTGACCAGCCAAGGTAGGAGGTAAAACACTGTATTCAAAGCATATAAACTGTTTCAAACTAGGAACAACCATGAAAAGAAGACACTGTCTATATTTTACATGCAATGAAAAGGAAGCTCAAAGCAGGGAAGTAACTGGTTCAACGTCACACAGTAGACGGCAGAACTTGCATTTTAACCAGGGCTAAGCGTACAACACTAATTTTGTACGATACTAACTCTGCACCAAGAGCTCTTAAGGATCCAGCTCTCTCACCTGCAAAAGGCCCACGTAATTATTAACGAAAACAAAATAATTGACCAATAAAATGTGAGTACTGTGGGCTAAGCATAGTGGAGAGCATTTTATACACGTAATTTAATTCTCGTGTCAACCCTAAATAAGGTAGGAGGGTGCAAGGGAGCCGTGTGTGGGCGCACAGTTAAATACTCATTAGATATTAGTGGCTCTTTTACAATATTATCCCCTTTTTACAAATGAAGAAAGCAAAGCTTACCTGAAGTCACAATGCTAATAACTGGCAGAGCTGAGCTTGAACCCACGTTCTTAGATTCCAGAACCGGTTCTCAAAGTCCTAAGTTACTCTGCCTAGCCAACCAAAGCACTGTGCGGCCCTAACTGGCCAAAAGGGAAATGGCGATGCTACGTGGAGAGATGTACTACATCTTGATGGAGGTTAAGTGCTGACGCTGCAAGATGTGGTGGTAAGAATATCAGAAAGGCCCAAATCAAAGCTCCCTGAATCTGTCAGGTGTTGGGAATCAATTCTTGAGGGCTCCCACACATCTCTGTACATCTTGAAGCAGAGGCACTAACTGCCCTTTTGTTCCAGACTATCTTTCCAAGGATGTCTGTATCATGAATAAAGCTTTAGAAAACTGAGAGAGCGTGTTCCTCCAGAGCAGAGGGATGTGTAAGAAACATACTGTCTCTTCCTCCAGGTCCAAAAGGTGGGGAGGTGTCTTCCCCGTTATAAAAATCCGGGCACCCTGAGCTGGAGGGTCCTCAGCTGTGACACAGACAGGCTGCAGTACCACCCTGGGCCCTTCCAGATCACCCCCGGGAGGACTTGAGGTGGCGGTCAGCAAGGCGACCCTACGGACAAGTGATATTCCCACTACTTAACGTGCAACAAGAAAGAAAGACCTTTGTCTCTGCCCCGGGAGTCTCCCGTCTTCTGCCAGCACCCAGGAAACTGTGGCAGGCTAACTTGTTGGCTCGCAAGGGGGGTAAAGCCTCAGACGCGTCACAGATCTCCACAGCAGGCTCCCCACACCTCTTCTCACCTTTGCTGCCCTCAGAAATAGCCCTTCCCACTCCGTGAGAAACACTCATCTTTTTGTCACCATCTCCTCTACGAAATTTCTCCTCTCCCCACGGTCCTCAGCAAGGATGAACTACTAACCCCAGGGCGCCCCCCATTGTTTCCGGGAACATGGCTTCTTTCACAGCACCTTGAAAGCTTTCTTCCACTGGCTCATGTGTGTGCTGTGCCAGTTAATCATTGCATTGGCTTCCGGCTCAAAATTCGCTTTTTTTTTTTTTTTTCAACGTTTATTTATTTTTGGGACAGAGAGAGACAGAGCATGAACGGGAGAGGGGCAGAGAGAGAGGGAGACACAGAATCGGAAACAGGCTCCAGGCTCTGAGCCATCAGCCCAGAGCCTGACGCGGGGCTCGAACTCACGGACCGCGAGATCGTGACCTGGCTGAAGTCGGACGCTTAACCGACTGCGCCACCCAGGCGCCCCCAAAATTCGCTTTTTAATACACACTCCGTGATAATGGATGAAACTGCTGTAAGTATTTCTCCTTACAGTGAGTATTATGCTAAGCTTTCTCAGTAGAGGGTGCGGGAAGGACACTGCAGGAGGAAGGCAGTTCTCTTGCAAACATTATGCTTGATGAAAAGATTGGATGCTTCCGCCTTAAGATCGGGAACAAGATAAGGATGTCCATTCTTGCCGTTTGTATTTAACATCATACTGCAGGTTCTAGCCAGGGAAATTAGGCAAGAAAAATAAATAAAAGGCAAACGAATTGGAAAGAAATAAAACTATGTCTATCCGCAGATGACATGATCTTGTATATAGGAAATCCGAACGTATACACTAAAAAAAATTGTTAGAACTACTAAACGAGTTCAGCAAGGTTGCAAGATAGAAGATCAACATAAAAATCAAGTGTATTTAACTGCAATAAACAATCTGAGAAGTAATTAAGAAAATTACGTTTACAGTAGAATCAAAAAAACTGAAATGTTTTGAAATAAATTAACAAAAGAAGTGTAAGACTAATACTCTGAAAACTGCTGAAAGAGATTAAAGATCTAAATAAATGTGGAAAAAAATCCTATGGTCATGTCTCAAAAGACTTAATATTTTTAAGATGGTAATAACTCCTCATATTGATCTACAATTCCATGCCACCCTATCAGAATCCCAGCTGGCTTCTTTGTAGAAGAAAACTGACGCACTGATCCTAAAATTCATACAGAGGTACAAGAGACTCCAAATATTCCAAACAATCTTTAAAAAGAAGAACAAAATTTGAGGACTATACTTCCTGATTTCAAAACTTCCTACAAAGCAACAGCTAAGACAGGCTGCTATCGGCATAAAGATAAGCAAACAGAATTCCATCCATGGAACAGAACTGAGAATCCAAAAATAAACTCTTGTGTGTCTATGATCTGCTGACGTGCAGCAAGGTACCAAGATCCCTCAGCAGGGGAAAGAATGGTGCTGGGACAACTGAATAGCCACATGCAGAAGACTGAAACTGGACTCTTAATTCAAACTACAGATGAACTCGAAATGAATCTAACTGTAAGGGCTAAAACTATAAAACTCTTAGAAAAGAAAACAGAGATAAATTCGCCAGGCGGCAGATTGAGAAATGGGTCCTTAGGTTTGATACCAAAAGCACAGCAACCAAAGAAAAAGCAGATCATCGGACTTCATCAAAATTAAAAACTTCGCTTCAACGAACACTATCATGAAAATTTAAAAACCCAAAGAATGGAGAAAAAATTTGCAAATCATATATCTGTTAATAAACTCATATCTAGAATATATAAAGAACACTTACAACTCAAAAATATAAACAGAAATGACTCAGTTTGAAAATGGGCACCGGATCTGAATAGACAGTTCTCCAAAGAAGATACACAAGTCACCAGTAAGTTCATGAGAAGATATTTCACATCACTAATCATCAGGGAAATGCAAATCAAACCCACAAGGAGATACCAACTCACACACAAATATTCACAGCAGCATTTTTTAATAATATCCTAATAATAGGATAATATTTCTTAATAATATTAATAATAATAACCCAATGTTCATCAACTGATGAATGCATATGTAAAATGTGTTTTAACCATACAGTAGAATACTCTTTGGTCATAAAAAGGAATGAAGTAGTTAAGTACACGCTATAACACAGACGAACCTTGAAAACATCATGTTAAGTGACCAAAGTCAGTCACCAAGGCCACATGTTATGTGATTACATTTACATCCACTGTCCAGAACGGGTAAATCTATGGAGGAAGAAAGTAGATTAGTGGCTCCTTAGGGCTGATGAGAATGGGGAGGGATAGAAAGGCACCGCCAGGTAAAGGGGACAGGATTTCTTTTTTTGGAGGTGATGAAAATGTTCTAAAATTGAGTAAATAAAGTATCTGTGAATATATTAGACACAACTAAATTAGACATTTTACATACGTGAATGATAAAGTATGTGAATTATATCTCAATAAAGCGGTTATTTTTAAAAAGTCACCGAACAAAAGAATAATGGCGCTAATGGAGATTAGAAGAGTGATTGGGAGGGATTAAAAAGAAAACTAGGTTAGCATGAATAAAATGCCATGAAGGTGAATTAAGGTGATAGACTGTAAGTTGCTGAAATAAATCTCATCACAGCAAAACTGTATCCCATAATGAGGGATTCTTTATTCATGGCACCAAACCTAATACCTATAGATACAAAGGCAATTAGGACTGGCAGAGGACATGATGACATACACAAGAATGAGTGCGTGTGTGTGCGTGTGTGTGTGCGCGCGCATAAGCACACGCGCGCATACACGGAGCAGAAGCTATCTTGGATGTAAGTACCACCCAGTCAAACTAAACTTTGTGATTCAGACACATCACTCAACCCCTCTGAGCTTCGCCCCTCTCCTCCATCCAATGTCTACTTCATTTTCATGGGATTATTAAGAAAGAAAGTATCTGTAGCAAGATCTAGAAATTTGTTGAGAGTATCTTCCTATCTCTACATTTCTAGCATAGTGTTTGTCACTTAGGAACTCAGTAAACAATTTGTGGAACTTTATTTTTTTTATTTTTATTTTTTTTTTAACGTTTATTTATTTTTGAGACAGAGAGAGACAGAGCATGAATGGGGGAGGGGCAGAGAGAGAGAGAGGGAGACACAGAATCAGAAGCAGGCTCCAGGCTCTGAGCCATCAGCCCAGAGCCTGACGTGGGGCTCGAACTCACCGACCGCGAGATCGTGACCTGAGCTGAAGTCGGACGCTTAACCGACTGAGCTACCCAGGCGCTCCATGGAACTAACTTTAAAAAACATAAATGGCTCTTGGAAAGGAGAAATTAAAACATGATTAAGCACATCCACTTCAATGGGGATCTACATGACTAGAAAACCTTTACAAGTAGGATTTTTCACATGATACAGAAGCTTGATACAGAAGCTCTTAAAGCTCACATTACACTCTTTTATGTGAAATCAGAAGTTATTTTCTACCAGTAATTTAATGAGTTAGGGAAAAAAGTTATTTGTAAGAACATTTCTGCTATCCTCTCCACAATCCCTTTTCAGATATCACTTTGTGTTTTGATTGTGCAAAATTTAACCCATTCTTCACCTTATATACATATATGAACAGAGACTATCACAGAAGGACTTTTGTCTAGACCAGGGGTCAGTATAGACTTTATACATTATATTCAACCCATTCTTTGCCATATATATATGTGTATGTATACATATGAACAGGAAGACTTTGGTCTAGACCGGGGGTCAGTCAAGTATAGCCTTTATAGATTATTTACAGCAGAACTGGACAGCTGCAACACAGACAGAAAGCCAAAACCTGGTTGGGAAACAGGATGTTATTAACTGACGTTTTCAAACTCCTGTATCTAGTGGTAGGAATATAGATTTTATAAACAATTAAATGCCAAGAAGTACTCTATTGTTGTGATGGATGAATGCATGGCCAACTCAGAGGACGCTCGGTATGGTCTAGGTGGGAGGAGAATTACCTGTAGAAAAAAAGATAATACTTAAGCTTGGCCTTGAAAGAGAATAGGTGCCCTTCAATCAGTCAATAGGGAGAGAGAGCATTCTAGGGAGAGGAAGTCATGTGAACACAGGCAAGGAGGCCTGACAGCACACCCTGGTAGAACTAAATCCAGTCTCTCTGACAGGGTGTACAGAGGGGTGTAGCCGGTGACGTCATGAACATTCTTGTACACTATGCTCTCTGGTTTAAAACGGGCATAGAAATTAATAGCTACTATTTGCAGAGAGTAAATGCCAGATGCTTTGGTCATGGCTAGAGACATGATCAAACAAGGATGATCTACAACATGGTAATTGAGATTTATAAATACAGTCCTAGGGAAAACTTTTTTTTGTAAGTTCAGCAAGGGAACCTTCTAAGTCAAAAATTAGCACAGAATGGACTCTCCAAATTGTTTTAATGAGAAGCTCTCATCTTCAGGTACAATGGTGATAGAGCCCAGCAAACGGGCTGTCTCTATAATAAGCACAGGCATAAGCAATACTTGACTAGATAAGGGGACTTATCTCAAAGCTTGCTGCAATTGAGAAGGGGAAAGTGACACTTACAAGGACAACAGACTGAGAATATGCAAAGAGTAAATAAGTAAAATGTGTTATTTCCAATCTGAAATAGGTTATTGTGAGAGAATGGTACCCAGTCCTTCCTCAACCTCAAGGCTCAGTGTACTCCTATGTTAAAGTGACTATGTTACCTACCTACCCGAGAGCACTGCTGTAAAGATTAAACGAATACCTATGAGGCATTTAGAGCATGGCTGCCACACAAAAAGCACTATGTTCACTATTGTTAAATTGCCCAATATGTACAGTCTGAAAACACGTGTGCCTACTGGATATAAAATCAGGCTGCTAGGTCAGAACGTAAAAAGTCATGAAGAGGACAGAAAGACTCATGAGCTCATTTAGAACAGACATTTACTACTATGAAGTTTTTCCTTTATCTTTACACGTACTTGTCTTATCCGCTAACTCAATTATTAGCTTCTAGAGGGCATGGGCCAATTAACAATTGGTGACCGATCAACATAAAGTGCTAACAATTATCTAGGAAGAGTGAAAAGTAAGCTCAAACAAATGTTCTGAATCAGTATTGTACAGTAAAGAGGGAAAATTGCTTCGCCTGAGCACTGCCCCAAAGAAAAGGAAACCTACATCTTTGTCTTAAAGTAAAAGCCACCACTGCTGCCACCACCAGTTTAGAGACAGAAACTCTGGATTTCATAAATTTTCTCTCTCCTCCTCTATCTACTGCCTATAACTTCTCAGTGGGTGTAACTTTTCCAACTAACATTTCTTTCTACTTTCTTTTTTTAGCTACCTTCTTCTGGATCTGACGCTACAACAGCACTGATTAAATACTAAATCGAAGGGATAAAAGATGGCTTCCATGTCCTTTTTCAATAAATTTAAGAAATTTAATGAAATAGCGATGAAATCCTTCTTAATCAACCATCACTACGGCGAATGGTGCTAGGAAGAAGGGCAGATCCAAAGGGAAATAAACTTGCTCTCAAAGTCCATTAAAACATAACTCCACGAGGCCTTCAAAGAAATTCCTGCAAGGAATACTCCTCTTTTAACTCGGTCCCAATGCAAAACTGAGCACAAAGCAGGTGTGCGAGGAGCTAGCCCCAAGTGCCTTAGAACTTCCCCCAAACAAGGTTTTAACTCCCATCCTGGGAGGGAAAGGGAAAGCCCGCTTTTGCAGCACCCAGGGACAAACAAATTAGCATTTCCAAGGTCAACTGCTGACTGGCCTAATTATTTACAGCGACTAGAGTATTCTGGCTGCAGAAGTTAAGAGGCTGGACCCTTCTGGGTTGCCCAATATCCTAAGAAACTAATTTACCACATTAGCTACAAAATATCAAAGTACTGTAGGTGTGGAGTCAAATCAGCATATGACATTTCGGACGGAACCAAATATTAATAAGATCCCCAGAAGTAATTTTAAGCTGGCTGAACAATTTGGGGAAAAACTTAAAATGACAATCCCACCAGTGGTAGAGGAGTAACAACTACACACACACACACACACACACACACACACACACACACACATCAGTAAACAGTATGGTCTCATCTTGCCAACTGGTTTGATTTCAATAGTCACCAAAACGGCTAAAAAGCTGCAAAACTAGTTGATGTAACTACCCTTACACATTCATGCCGTCCTCTGATAGCCACTGAAAAATGAAATCACTTATATAACCGATGCTGTCCATCATCGTAGCCACCTGCCACGTGTGGCTATTAAGCAGCATATGAAATGTGGCTGGTCCAGATGGAGATGGACTGAAGGATTTTGAACTTGGTACCAAAAAAATGTAAAAATAACTCCACTTTTATATTAATTACGTATTGAAATAATATTTTATGCACATGGGATTAAATAAAATATTACTAAATTTCATTTCTCCTCTTACCTTTTATGATGAGGATAACAGAAAAGCTTAAATTGCACATGTGGCTCACACTGTATTTTTATTGGACGGTGCTGTAATATACAGATAATGCTTCACACTTGTGCACAAGAACATATAACCTCAGTTTCAAAGTACAGACCGAAGGAAAAATAGGCCTGAATGATACCAATCTTCTGTAAAATGATCAAATTGGTTTCAACTGTTAATCACCAACCTAATAAAAGCTCCTTTCTGCTTACCACCAGACAAAATTTTATTTTCTAAAAAGGAAACTGCTGTTTCAAAATCGATCCTAAAGTCTGTTCTTCTGTCTGGAGTTCTCATCTTTGCCTAACATGAAACTAGTCTTAATTCTTTCCAACGATCAAAGATAACATGATAAAGTGCTAGTCTAATTTTTAAATCTGATCAAGTGATTCCAACTCCGTTTTTTCTGCATTAGTCATTTTCATACCCTATTAGGTCACCGAAACCTAACTCATGCCTTTGCTCCAAATATAAATAAGTAGAATCAACGGAAAGATTATTAAGAGTCTAGAAGAACCCAGGCAGTATTCAGATACTATACATATTCTGTTTCAAAAACTAAAATATGACTCATTTACTATTTCAGAAAGTGACATCCCATTGTAAACAGGAGAGCTTAGCAAACAGGAGAGCACAGAAGCAGTGATTTCCACACATTCCATCGTGCGGAGAAACCATGCAAACCTTCAAGTCGTTACAGCCAGTGGAAGAGAGAAAACCTGGAGGTGTTGGGATGGTTGGAAGTTTCTGTGGTGGGAAAACACAGCAACAAGAGGTGAGGTGAGGCAAACTGCTCAAACCTTCCTCTCCCCCGCTCAAAAAGGAAACTACTCAACTTTCTGACTGAGGAAGCCAGTTGGGAAAGGAAAGCACATTTCACACTTTTTAACCTCCTAAAACCGCCCAAACACTACTGGCCCTCTAGTAGAAGGACAAAATGACATATTTTTGTGAACAGAACATGTAAACCTTTTTAAGAGTGGTTTTTAAATGAAATCAACAACAAAAATCAAGATCTGATAACTCAGAGTAATAAATAACAAAGCGGCAGTGTATGTTTCTGTCTTATGACAGGGTCAACATCTATCACTGGCAAATGAATAGCCTGCGTAATTGAAAACGAAGCTAGTGGAAATGTGCAGTTATTCTTCCTTCCTGGAAGAGTTCATCTTGAAATGTAACCTTAATAGGCCTATAGTTTCTCTGGTCTGATACAGTCAGCATGTTTGTTTTCTCAGATAGATGGAATAACTCAGGCTCTAAGCTACAAAATGCCAACAATTCAGCGATTTTACCTTTTGCACAATCTTGAACTCCGCAGTCAACAAACCCATCGTTAAGGCCAAAGGCTACCTCATAAGAAGTATTCTGGTGCCACCTAGTGGTGGAAGTTTCCTGCCAACTAGGAAATGATGATTACACCTGGTTCTCAAAGTAAGGTCCATGGACCAGCAGCGTCAACATCAGCATCACCTGGTAACTCGTTAGAAATGCAAATTCTTGGGCTCATCCAGACCTACTGAAACTCTGATGGTGGGGCTGAGCAATCTGTGTTTTAACAAGCTCTCTAAGTGGTTCTGATACACTGAATTAGCTCTTACACAAAATTAAATGCAAAGCCTTAAAAAACTAGGTTTACAAATTAAAACACACAATTTCTAATTTTTGAAAACAACTTAATTTTCTACATAGTGGATTCAAATAACTGTATTTGGAGAACAGTCTTCAAAGACACTTATTACGTAACTCATACACACTCAACACCTGACAAACATCAAATTAAGTCCCAACCTCTGAAAACATCCGATGAGCACCCTGGGGTCTCTGCCCCAAGGAAACCAGGTTCAAAGGGAAGATCAGACATATTAACACAGCGAAATACAATATAAATACGAAAAACAACAACAACCGTGAGACAAAGAGAAAACATTAACTGGTTTCAGGATGTCGGGATATGGCATGTTACTGCATTTTAAGTGGGGGCGGAGCTTACCTGGGAACACATGAAAAGCCAAGGAGGTAGACTAGTGCCGATTTTTAAATTAAGAGTCAGCTATCCTAATGAGAATAGATGCCACAGAAAAGCTCACTGCATACATCTGCTTTGTGCAATTATGTTATAAAGTAATCAGGAGAAAAGCAGATCTAATGAAGCCTTGCCAAATTGTTTATTTTCTATTTAGATCTTAGAGAACGTATTTAATTTCTCATACAGCAACTTAAAACACCTAGGATTCAGTAAAAGCAGTCCAAATATTTATTTACAAGTATGCATTTCTTTAAATTCAGCTTTATATTATGCCCTCCTTTGGAAAAAAAAGAACCCTGAATTTTAATATCTATTTACTCAAAATTAAAGAATTATATATTTGAAGTAAAAAAAAAAATGGATCAGTATGACTGTGGTCCACACAGTCACAATTAAGTGCCATCCCTTACTCTGTGGGTAACTGCAAAACTATCACTTAGGAGGAAAAAAATCAACTCTGAAAAGCAAGTCTTGCAAACCCAGGCCTCTCATGTGACAGGTGACATCAAAGACGTTAATAGAGGCAGCATAAGCACATAAAGGAATTTCAAAGACTTGCTCTACTGATTAGTTTTGATTTTGCACTTTTAAAATATTAATTTAGATATGTACAGAGACCAACTATTTAATTCTCACATTTTAAGAGCAACTGCCTGTAACAGTATGAGTTTCTGACAAAACTCTTTTTTCCTTCTTTTCAAACCCTTCCTTTCCTGGCAGAGAGGAGAGAGGACACAACCTGAGGTACATTAATGTTTTCGAAGGGCCATTCCTAGGGGCACCTGAGTGGCTCAGTCGGTTGAGTGTCTGACTCTTGACATCGCCTCAGGTCATGATCTCGTGGTTCCTAAGATCGAGCCCAGCGTGTGGCTCTGCACGGATAGCACGGAGCCTGCCTAGGGTCCTCTCTTCTCTCTGTCCCTCCCCACACTGGTCACAAGCTTGAGTGCACGTGCATGCACTCTCTCATTCTCTCTCAAAATGAATAAACTTTAAAAAAAAAAAAAGGGCCATTCCTCAATTTTATTTAACTAAACTTAAAGGGCTTATGAGAATTCAACTGCTCAAAGATGACATTAACAGCAACACTTTTGATAAATTTAGTACTTCTGCCTAAGAAAGCAGAAGAGTACACAATAAATTTAAAAATCCGAAAAATAAGCCCCAGCTACCTGAAAAATCTCCTAATGTAAGAAATTTCATTTCCCAACTAAGTAAGAAAGAAAGTATTCCCAGGGGCACCTGGGTGGCTCAGTCAGTTGAGCATCAACTCTTGGTTTCGGCTCAGGTCATGGTCTCATGATTTCAGGGGTTCAAGGCCCATGTCGGGCTCTGCGTCGACAGTGATGTCTGCTTGGGATTCTCTGTCTCCCTCTCTCTCTCTGTCCCTCTCAAAATAAATAAACTTAAATTTTTTTTTTAATTAAAAAAAAAAAAAAGAAAGTATTCCCAGAATAACCAACACACTTGGAGAAAAAAGGAGTAGACATGGCAACAGTAAAAGTCAATTGCCTAGATACACATCCTATAACATAGCACAGGGAAAGGTGATCATTTCAAATGAGCTAGAAGTTGAACAAGGACAACCACCTGGTATAGGAAAATGCAACCAACGGGAAACGAAACAATACACATCAGTTCCCAAGTTCTTGGGAACAAGAATCCCCCTTACCAACAAGAGAATTGCAGCGCGGAGTGAGAAAATGGTACCTCAGTGATCACTAACATCTCTTTTAACAAAGTTCATTCTAATTTGTGATGAAATTGGGCAACCCAGAAGGGAAACAGAAAGGGTGCTAATCTTAGAGGCGAAGAAAGGGAGCATTTCTGTTACAAAGATAATTCATGGACTTTCCCACATGCTCTTCTGTACTTTAATTTGTTCCAATCCAGTCACTGCTCTCCAACATAGTCAACTGCTCTTCTCTCTTATGGCTGAAGATTTTATTATGACTTTTATCCAAGTTAGACTTCAAGTCAAGGTTAAGAACTTTAGAAGGCTACCCACTAAAAATTATGGGTGATTTCTGCTGCTGGCCATGAATGAACTGGAGTGTGGAGTTGGCCCCCCTGCAGTGAACGACTAGAGAGCTGGATGAAATAAAAACTGACAGCTGCTCTCAGACAGTGGGGCAATAGGCAGGGCAGAACTGAGTCCTGCAGAAAGCGAAAAACAAGTTAGGTAAGTCACGCAATTGCCCTCCTCCCTACACAAGAGAGGAGGAATCCAAGCAGGGAATGCAAATCTTCAAGGACTAAGGACAGACAGAGACTAGAGTTCAGGGAGGCTAAGACAACAGGGGTTTTCAAGACAGCACTGGGAGAGAGCTATGCACAGAAAGCGCTCAAGGAATCTGCAGAGATCCCCTCAATCCTAAACTACTAAGAAAAAAGTGCTGGGAGCTATACAGTGATCAATTCCCAGAATTCACACAGGATGGGAAGAGCTTCAAATTGCATCCAGTGGAGTGGAGTTATCTCACTGAACCCTCCGGGCAATCAACAGAGACTCAGGAAGGCCAAGCTTTGTAACAAGGCAAAATTGGCCCTAAGATAAATCTACACCAACTTGACCTGCACTGACCAAGTTTAGTTAACCTGGAAAGGATTAGCCTACTCCACAAATTACTTTGATGCCTGCCAAAACAAATGCCATAATTCTTTACTGGAAGACAACAAAATCCAAACACTTAGCACCACAGCACACACAATGTCCATGTGAAGAAGAAACAATAGACAAGAGAAGACAGAATTAGCAGATAAGGATATTAAATCAGGTATTATCAATATGTTCAGTATATTCAAGAATACAGAGAAAAACATGAACATAACGAAGAGAGATAGAAGACAGAAATAAGATTCCATTTAATTCTTTTTTATGTCCAGATATGAAAAATCCGGTATCTGAAATTTAAAATTCACTGCGCAGAATTAACAAGAGTAGACACTGCAGAAGACAAAACCAATGAACTTGAAGACACAGCAAGAGGCACTTCGAGCTGAAGCCAGACAGAAAAAGAACTGAAAAGAATCAACTACTAGCCTCAGTGACTTACGGACACTATCAAGCTGTCCAATACACATGTAATTAGAGTTCCAGAAGGGGAAGGGAGGGGAGGGACACAAAAACTATTTGAAGAGATGGTGGCAAAATGTTTTCTTAATTTGATCAAAACTATAAGCCCACGAATCCATAAAGCTTCAAGAACACTAGACACAATAAACAAAGAAAATCATGCAAAGACACATCACAATCAAATCGCTAAAAACTAGCGATATTAAAAACAACCAAAAATCCGTTGCTCCCCTGCTCTGTATATAACATAAAATAAAAACAACCCTAATCCAAAGAAAGCAAATAACATCTTTCTAAATCTTCTGATTGAAAAATGTTCATCAGGGGCACCTGGGTGGCGCAGTCGGTTGAGCGTCCGACTTCAGCCAGGTCACGATCTCGCGGTCCGTGAGTTCGAGCCCCGCGTCAGGCTCTGGGCTGATGGTTCGGAGCCTGGAGCCTGTTTCCGATTCTGTGTCTCCCTCTCTCTCTGCCCCTACCCCGTTCATGCTCTGTCTCTCTCTGTCCCAAAAATAAATAAAAAAAAAAAAAAGAAAAATGTTCATCAAAGCTCAACTCTCCTATTTTGGTAGAGGCCTTCCTAGCTGGTACCCCTAGCATAAGCTTAGTCTATCAAGCACGAAGACTTGAACTACTGCAAAATAACTTTATTATAATGCATTTGCATACCTTACAGTTCACAAATGTCACATACTTTAGATTGAATGATCTTTGAGGACAGGAACCTTCCTGTTTTAACCTGTAAATTTCTAGTGCAGTTTCTTCTAGCATAGAACTATTTGAAGAAACATGAATAAGTCAATCTCATTTAATTCTCAGTACATTGTTATTCGGTACTTAGAACACAATGAGAAAACAGATGCCCAGAGGGATTAAGTGATTGCCTCAAGAACACTCAAAAGGTGAGCAGTATCTCATATCCCTAGAATGCCTCCACACCAGGTTATCTCAAAGTAAACACAAAAGAAATAAGTTTTGTTACTTACTCTGAGTTTCCACAAGATCCAAGGCAACACTAGAAGCTGTGTCCATTCCAGAGCTGATACAGGATTGGAAGTTTTTCAAAGAGGAGAGAGCAGATTCTATACCACTGAAGGATATAAAACCAGTTGAGCCTGAACTTGAACTCGAACGTCCGGGCATCTTGAAATTATTACCTAAGTTTTCAAACACAATAAAATAAGATTTAGGGGTCAGAATAATAACTGCATAAGAAAATAAAACTGCTATAAACATCCATATGAATGTATCTAATATCCCACAAGTGCCACACTATTACGAACATTCTCCATCCCTGGAGGGGACACTAAAGCATTGTGCTGTCATCTGGGCCACCAAACACAGATGCGCTCAATACAAGGGGGAAGGGTCTTCGTTTTTCAAAGGAGGGAGAATACCCTCTTTTAAAACATTCCTTGGTTCTCTGAAGAATTCAACAACAGCATAGTTTTATGAAACCTAAAACATAAAGGGGTTAGACAAAGTAGACTATTCATCTGATGCATTTTTCTAAAAACTGATAGTAAAAGTAAAATCATTTAATACAGAGAACTCCAAAATCTGTAGTTGTTAACTTATCTGACATATATGCATATTGAATTCTGAAAACCATAATATATTAAATATAAATTTAAAAAATGTATATATATAGATACTGGTATAAATTCCTGACAGTCCTCTGGTTCTAACAGATTTATAGACTTGGTAACATCCCAGACTCTGTCAGTAAAAGAAGAATTTTTCTACATTATAGAGCAAAATATGGAGGCCATATGGAGTAGTGGTCAAGCATGTAGCCTCTAGAACCAGACTACCTCAGTTAAGAGCCAGATTCTGCCATTTGAGTAACTGAATGACTTCAGGCGAATTACTTAACCTCTCAGTGTTTCATTTTTCCCCCTCCTAAAATAGGAATCATCCAGGGCCTAGCTCAAGGATTCCTGTGAGAACTGAATGAGTTAAGGTGTATAATAAAACACTGAAAATAATGCCCACCAGATAAATCTTTAAAAGTGGAAGCAAATATTACCATCAACTTCATCATTTTAACACTGTAAGCGACAGTACAGAGTGCTTACAAGAATGGACAATGGGCAGAGATGCCTGAAAATTCTGTCCCATCCATGCTACTTAAAACTTCACAACCCTGGTTTAGTTGCTGACCTTCTCTATCTTCAGTCTGAAGGAAATTATCTATCTATCTCACAGCATTATTGAAATCAAATGTTGTAGTTTTCTAAAACTTGTGTGATCTTAAGAATCAGTTGACATGGTTCTCAAAAACATAGATTTGGGGCACCTGGGTGGTTCAGTCAGTTGAGCATCCGACTTCAGCTCAGGTCATGATCTCGTGGTTCATGAGTTCAAGCCCCATGTCGGGCTCTGTGCTGACAGCTCAGAGCCTGGAGCCTGCTTTGGATTCTGTGTCTCCCTCGCTCTCTGCCCCTCCCCGACTCACACTCTGTCTTTCTCTCTCTCTCAAAAATAAACATAAAAAAACTTAAAAAGAAATATAGATTTATATACAGGTACGCTCTCAGACCTACTAAATCAGAGTCCCTAGTGGATACTCTAGGAAACCAGTATTTTTATGAATAACCCCAGATAATTCTTAGAAGCAAACAAGTACGGAGAACACTGAAATAACTGCATCTCAACCCCCGCCAAACTTGTATGTTGAGAGCCTAACCCCCATGGTGATGGTATTTTGAGATGAGGCCTTTGGGAGGTAATTAGGTTTAGACATCCTGAGGGTAGAGCCCTCAGGAAGGGATCAGTGTCCTTATTAGAAGAAGAGGAGACACCAGAGTTCTCTCTCTCTCTCTCTCTCTCTCTCTCTCCACCTTGGAAGGATATAACAAGAAGGTGGCCTACTGTGAACTAGGAGGGTCCTTACCAGTATCCAACCATGCCAGCGCCCCAATCTCCAGCTTCTAGTCTCCAAAACTGTGAGAAATGAATTTCTATTGTTTAAGCCACCAGTCTATGCTATTTTTCAATAGCAGCGGGAGCTGACAAAAACACACAGTGTATACAGGGAATAATATAATCCAGGATAAATGGGAAGTATCTAGCACATGATAGCTATCCTTATGATGTGCGTGCAAAATTCACATTATGCGAATGAAACTTTACCCTTGCACAGAGCTGGGGAAAACTTCCTTCTGTAATGCTGGAGTATTTCCAGGGAAAAGATTCAGACTGAGAAGCAAAGAGAATGGATGGAGAGGACAGATGGCGTAGACGCACTTTTCCCTATTTCTACCACTATGTACACAGCTAAGCACATTAACTCACAGGACGGCAACCCGCCTCCACCTCCACCCCAAAGAATCATCAGGACCAAAATGTCAATCACGCAGTGGTTGAGAAACCCAGGTTTAAATCAACCTCCACTTGGGAGTCTTCCCCAGTAAGAATAATCTCTTTGTTCCCTGAACATATGGTTACCAAGGAAGTTTAAAACGAGGTTTCCTGAGTTCTTCCCAAGCATGTTATTTTGCCTCCCCTAACACACCTTGTCTTAGGCCATTCGGGCTGCTGTAATAAGACACCATACTGGGTGGCTTATAAACCACAGAAATTTATCTCTCAGTTCCGGAGGCTGGCAAGTCCAAGATCAAGGTGCCAGCTGGGTTGCATTCTGAAGGCCCTCTTCCTGGTTCATAGCCCCCAGGCCTTCTCAGTCTTCCTCTTCACAGGTCGGAGGTGCAAGGGAGCTTGAAGAGCCTCTTTTACCAAAGGCACTAATCCCATTCATGAGGGCTCTACTCTCAAGACCTAAGCACCTCTCAAAGGCCCCACTTCCTAATACCAGCACACTGGCATCAGTATTTCAACATATGAATGGGGGAAGGAGAAAGACAAAAACATTCAGCAGGTCTAAGATTCGCTTCAGGCAGGACTAGTTATTAGCTAACTTAAAAATACTGTTTCCGGGGCACCTGGGTGGCTCAGGCCGTAGAGCGTTGGGACTCTGGCTCAGGTCAGGATCTCACAGTTGGGGAGTTCAAGCTCCACATCCGGCTCTGTGCTGTCGGCCTGTCAGTGCAGAGCCTGCTTCAGATCCTCTCTCCTCCTCTCTCTCTGCCCGTCCCCCACTTGTGCTCTCCCAAAATAAATATTTGTTAAAAAATACTGTTTCCCCAATCAACAAAACTAAAAGGCAACCGACAGAATGGGAAAAGATATTTGCAAATGACATATCGGATAAAGGGTTAGTATCCAAAATGTATAAAGAACTCACCAAACTCCACACCCAAGAAACAAATAATACAGTGAAGAAATGGGCAGAAGACATGAATAGACGCTTTTCCAAAGATGACATCCAGATGGCCAACAGACACATGAAAAGATGCTCAACATCACTCATCATCAGGGAAATACAAATCAAAGCCACACTGAGACACCAGCTCACGCCGGTCAGAGTGGCTAAAATGAACACATCAGGAGACTATAGATACTGGAGAGGATGTGGAGAAAAGGGAACCCTCTTGCACTGTTGCTGGGAATGCAAACTGGTGCAGCCACTCTGGAAAACAGTGTGGAGGTTCCTCAAAAAATTAAAAATAGAACTACCCTATGACCCAGCAATAGCACTGCTGGGAATTTACCCAAGGGATACAGGAGTGCTGATGCATAGGAGCACATGTACTCCAATGTTTATAGGAGCACTTTCAACAATAGCCAAATTATGGAAGGAGCCTAAATGTCCACCAACTGAGGAATGGATAAAGAAGATGTGGTTTATATATACAATGGAATTCTACTTGGCAATGAGAAAGAATGAAATCATGCCACTTGCAGCAACATGGATGGAACTGGAAGGTATTACGCTAAGCGAAATGTCAATCAGAGAAAGACAAGTATCATATGTTTTCACTCATATGTGGATCTTGAGAAACTTATCAGAAGACCATGGGGGAGGGAAGGGGGAAAAATAGTTACAAACAGAGAGGGAGGGAGACAAACCATAAGAGACGCTTAAATACAGAGAACAAACTGAGGGTTGATGGGGGGTGGGGGAGAGGAGAAAGTGGTTGGGGGCATTGAGTAGGGCACTTGTTGGGATGAGCACTGGCTGTTGTATGGAAACCAATTTGACAATAAATTATATTTAAAAAAAAAAAAAAAGTTTCCCCAGAGGGTCCCTGTGTGTTTCAGTCAATTAAGTGTTGGACTTCAACTCAGGTCATGATCGCTCAGCTTGTGGGTTTGGGCCCCGCATCGGCCTCTGTGCCAACAGCTTGGAGCCTAGCCTGCTTGGGATTCTGTGTCTCCCTCTTTCTCTGCCTCTTCCCCCCCCCCCCCCCCCCCCGGAGCTCTCTGTGTCTCTCAAAAATTAAAAAAAATAAAAAAAATTTTCAAATACTGTTTCCCTCTCTTATCTTTCTGTACAGCACAGTGGTAAGCACAAAGCAAACAATTTACAGACACTATATTGACCTTTACGTCCATGGGGACCTGTAGGAGTCCAGCCAGAGCTGTATCTCCCTTTACAAGATGCAAGGATACTTCTTTCTTCATGAAGCCTTCTCCTATCCATACAAGAAATTGCCTGCCCCACCCCCGCCATGCTACCACTATCCCTCCCTCTCTCTCTCCATCACACACACACACACACACACACACACACACACACACACACACACACACACTATTATAAAACTCATCACAACTCGGGGCGCCTGGGTGGCGCAGTCGGTTGAGCGTCCGTCTTCAGCCAGGTCACGATCTCGCGGTCCGTGAGTTCGAGCCCCGCGTCAGGTTCTGGGCTGACAGCTCAGAGCCTGGAGGCTGTTTCCGATTCTGTGTCTCCCTCTCTCTCTGCCCCTGCCCCGCTCATGCTCTGTCTCTCTCTGTCCCAAAAATAAATAAACGTTGAAAAAAAAAATTAAAAAAAAAAAACTCATCACAACTATTCGTTCACGTGGCTACCACTCCCTCACTCTGGGAGCAGCTTAAACTAGAACTCTGACACGTTCTACAGCATGTGAAACAGCTCCTCTCACAAAACCGGCGATCAATAAAGAACTGAGACTGACAACAATAACAGCAACCACCATTTCCCCATAAACGGGTGCTCCGGCGCTTCACTCTCATTATCCTAATCCTCACAACCATTTATAGGAGAGAAAAGGAAACTGACACAAGAGCTTATTTAAACGACCTGCCCGAGGCCCTGCTTCTAAAGACAGCTCCAACTGGATTAATCTGCACCAAGAATTCGTGATCAGTTCCCTACCAGGGCAGAAGGACGGAGAGATGGCGTCTCGGGAAGGGGGGCAGCCTGCCCAAGCCTCACTGCTTAACGTGCAGAGCCAGGACCGTATCCCAGGTGGACGGACCCCAGCTCAGGGCACCCGCGGAGGGCCCGAGAGGGAGGCGACACCTCCCGCCACCCTCGCCATCGCCACCCCTCGCTTCTGCCTTACCTGGATGTCCGACCCAGCTCTCTCTGGCTGCACCCGGACTGCCCCCACCCGGACCCCAACTCCTTCCTCAACTCCCTTCTCTAGTCGCTGAAACCGCGAGCGCGGGCTCTCGCGTCATCAGCCGGCGCCGGCGAACGGTCACATGACGCCCCGCCCTGCTCTCCGCCCCTCTGATCATGTGACCGCCAGGGGAGTCAGAGGCGGAAGCGGGGGTCCCGCAGGCTGGCGATCGAGGGCTGCGTCTAGAAGGGGACGCGTGCGGAGAGGGCGGCGTGGGGACCCAGGTGCCAACCCAGTCCGCGATCGCCGGCCCTGCACGTGCGCCCTGGCGTGGCCCGGGTGACAGGTGAGTTGGGGCGGGACGCGCCCTCGATTCGGTCCCCCGGCCCCTCCCCAGCCCCTGGCCGGGCCGCGCTGGCCGAAGGGGCGTCTGCGGCGTGCGGTGCGGTCTCGATGCGGAGCCCGGCTTGGAGGACTGAGGGGCCTCCTGGGGCGGGGCCGCAGTCCAGGCTCCTCATCCCCACTTAGGTGGACAGAATTTTCCACGCCGCCTGGGCGCTTTAGGAAGTGATGTTCAACTGCTTGGCCCGCATCTGTACCTTCCAAGTTTCCAGGAGCCGTGCTGGGTAGACAATGTTATCCCTCCGTTTGCCCTCGAGAAAATTGAGTGGTTCGCGAAGTCTCGTAGAGTCTGATGGACCCGGGTTTGAATTCTGGTAATGCCGTGGGCTGCGAGTTGGAGCAAGTCATTGTTGCTTTCTGCACCTTAATTCCCTCACCTGTGTCATGCTGGTGCCAAAGTTCTTTGCATTTCTCAAAACAGTTCCAAGGGCCCTGACTGGTTTATGGTCGCACGGTCGAAAACATAAGTCACAGAGCTGGTAATGGAGCCGGGTGTCCCGATTCCAAATGCACGGAGCTTACTCCAACATAGGTGATGGAGTCAGGGGAAGGAACGGAGAGGTCTTACTGGCCCACGACCAGGAGCACCTCCCGTTTCTCTTTCTCCTGTCCCTTCCAGGATTTATGAATGGGACTAGAGTGATCAGACTCATTTTAGAACTTTTCTGGAAGAGATTTGTCGGTCACTTTTATCTTGGTCAACAACCATTATATTTTGTTTCTGATAATGGATAGGTGGAGACCAGTGCTTCCTTTTTTATGGAACTGAGCTCTTATGAAAGGATAAAAATAGACCTGTGTTCTTTTGTCCTCTGAGTAGGGCAAACAGCGGTTTGTCCCCGGACAATTTTATTTCCTTCAGAATTCAGTTCTGTACTTACTCGGTAATTGGTATAATGATGCCATGCTGCATTCTTGAAACATGTTGTCTGTTGTCTAGGATTACTTTCCGAACTGTAAACCACAGTTCCATACTAAATGCTATGTTTTTAACATTTAAAAAGTCATTTATGAGTATATCTAGTACATATTATTCATTCTAATCTAAACACTCACTTTCAATCCCTCATGTGTTTATACACACAAATTTACCAAATATACACACATATTTACCATTACTAGTCGTTTCAGGATGGTTACTTTTGCATAAAGCTAAACATGATGTAAATTTCAAATAATTTTTTAATTTTATTTTTTAATATAATTTATTGTCAAATTGACTTACATGTAACACCCTGTGCTCATCCCAACAAGTGCCCTCCTCAATGCCCATCACCTATTTTCCCCTCTCCCCCCAGTCTCCCCCCCCACACACACTAAATTCTTAAAAATAAAGTTACAGCTACTTTTTGGGTGCTTTATAAAAGAAAATTAGGAAATTGAGTGGGATCTCTGGTTTCATTTCATGCCAAATAGTAATGCAGCATATACTGAGAAAAACTGGTCTTTATGAATTTTCTTCATCTCTAGCAGCAAAAGAACCACTGAATAGAAGATTCAATATGGGTTTTTCTGCAGTGTTTATTTGCACCTCACTCTAGAGTGATTTTTTAAAAATCTCAACCAAGTCTTAGCACCTTCTATAAAGCCACATAATTCTGAAATCACTGCAACATGATTAGGCATCTTTAATGTTGGTTCTTAGATTCTGTTCTTTAGGGCAAAACCTTGGGGTATTTACCAAATAATGTAACCAAATAATATCTTGAATGTTGCCAACAGTGTAAGGATTTAAGGATTACAATAAGAAGCAGATACACAAAAGTCTTGACATGTCATTATCCCAGGCCTAAGCTAACCTGACCATGTGCATGCAGGTGCTGAGTGTATCTGTTCATCCTTTTTTTTTTTTTGCTTGGGCAGGGAAGGCAAGAAGGCAGGTAATCGTGTTTTGCTTTAAAGATGCTTTCTCCATGGTCCCATTGTCTGGCCTGTGTTGGTATCCAGAATCTGGTTGCAGTTACAGCAGTGAAACATAGCTTGTCCACCTTGCAGTTGTGTCTGGAGTTTCTTCCTGCTTAGACCTGGTATCCTCAGACCTTAGATCTTTCTGGGTTAGTTTGGTGGTCTTCAGAGGACTTCAGTGACTTTTTCTTTCTCCCCCCCCCCCCCATTTGCCATTATTTCCTCCTTTTTCTTGTCTCATTTTCCCAGCCACACCCATTCAGTGCAAAAAAAATGGAGTGAAATTGGGCCGCCTGGCTGGCTCAGTCAGTAGAGCATGTGACTGTTGATCTTGGGGTGAGTTGGAGCCCCACGCTAAGGGTAGAGTTTACTTTGAAAGAGGTGGAATGTGGGGCGCCTGGGTGGCTCAGTCCGTTGAGCGGCCGACTTCGGCTCAGGTCATGATCTCGCGGTCCGTGAGTTCGAGCCCCGCGTCGGGCTCTGTGCTGACAGCTCAGAGCCTGGAGCCTGTTTCGGATTCTGTGTCTCCCTCTCTCTGACCCTCCCCCATTCATGCTCTGTCTCTCTCTGTCTCAAAAATAAATAAACGTTAAAAAAAAATTTAAAAAAAGAGGTGGAATGAAATTATCTGAAATTCAGCGTATTAGAGATCAATGTGCCTTCACAAGTAAACATCATGAGAAAATGAAAGGGCTTGTTAATAATTTATGCCTTAATGTATATTAAAGGATACCCTCATTGGAGAGAGTTCTAGACAACTGTAATGGCTTCTTAGCAGTCCCTGCTCTTGGAGCAACCCCATCCACTTCCTCTGATCTGTGCTTCTATCCTTTGCTCACTCTGCACCAGCCACATCAGCCACTTTGCTGTTCCCGGAACACATCTAGTGCATTGCTGACCTGGGGCCTCTGCATTTACTTGTAAATCCTGCCTGGAATGCCCTTCTCCCAGATCATCACTTATTGTAAAATAACAAACTACCCCAACACCTAGTGGCTAAGACAAAAGACATTTATTGTCTTACAGTTTCTGTGGTCAGGAATCAGTTGGTGTGGCTTAGCTGGGTGCGTTCGGCTGAGGGGCTCTTGGGAGGTTGCAGCCTAGCTGTGAATAGATGCTGTCATCTGAAGGCTCAGCTCGGTTTGTGGGGGGGAGTCCCTTTTCAGGCTCATTCAGGTGGTTGTTGGGAGGCCTCTCACTCCCTCATCACAGGGCTCTCTTACAACATGACAGTTTGCTTTCTCCCAGAGCAAACAAGCTAGGGAACGCGCCCCAGCCAGAAGTCACAGGTTTTTTTGCAATCTAATCTGAGAAGTGATATCTTTTACATCTACCATATTCTGTTCTTTAAGAGATAGGAAGCCACACTCGAGGAGAGGGGCGTCCACAGGGCATGAATAAGGGGAAGGAGGGCCTCGGGGACTGTCTTAGGGGCTTCTGACAACACCCAGACACCCTTACTGCTTGCTGCCTCACTTCCTTCTGGTCCCTGCTCAAATATCTTACCAGAGAGGCTTTCACAAACTAAAACAGCACACACTCCGTCTCTTTATCATGCTTTTTCCTTCCCAGCAATGATCACAGGCTGATACCTAATGTATTTATTTGTTTATTGTCTCTTCCCCACTCCCAATAGTATGCAGGCTTTATGAGAGAGAGCAGGAACTTAGTTTTGTTCACTGAAGTAGCCTCAGTGCTTGGCACATAGTAGGCACTAGATGCCTATTTACTGAATGAATGAATCTGTAGCATTAGGAATGCTTCCACCTACAAATAATCCCAAAGCCAACTAGCAGTAAATAAAGCATAAAAACAGTTCATTTTACAAGGATTACAGAGATAGGTGGTGCTACAGTTGAATCAATGAGTCAGTCACCTCAACAAGAATTTAGAGTCTGTCTTTTCTTCCAAAGCACAGTCTGCAGGTTTGGGGCCTTTTTTCTCTTAGGCTCATCACCTCATGGTCTCAAGGTGGCTATTGAAACTTCAGACAAGACATGTTCATTGGGCCACATTCAAAGACCAGAAGAAGAGGGATAGAGGAAAGAGAGAAATTTCATGTGCTTCTCTCCTTATCGCAGGAGGGGAAAAAAAATTTCCTATCAGGTCTGCCGTAGACTACCTCTTACGTCTATTTGGTCGAAACTGAGTCACATGTGTAGCCTAGATTCGGGGGCAATGAGAAAATAAGGATCCACCTGTTCTGTCCTCTATAGGGAACAAGGGAAAGGAGGGAGGGAATTATTGTTGGAGAGTCAACAGCATCCTAGGAAATGAAGACATTTCTAGATGCTGAATCCATAAGAAGAGACTTATAAGAGGAAAAAAGAAAACCTTTAAGGGTTACACAAAAGATAACTACACGAGGTAGCTCAGCGCGAGTGAACTTTGAAAATATGTGACAAGGGTTGGGGAGTGTTTTGCTGGGGCTGCAGAGGAAGCCCTCTCCTGTCCAAAGTCTTCCCACATTCTGGTTTTGCGTACAGTGAAGTCCTCACTATTTTACTGTTTACTTTTTGACTCCCTGCAGCCAGAAGATTACATATGAACGTAAAAATTGGCATGGATATAAAAATGGTAACGATCACTTGTAAGATGAGTTCCCTTGCAGATATTCATGTACTAAAGAGTCTCTTGGGCTGAATTCTTGTTTTTGGTGGTCACTCTTCTTAATGCTAATGTCGTGTCGATAGGACACAGTGCCAGTGCAAATGTTAGGAAGTACACAAGCCTTCACAAAGTTGAAAAATAATTCAGGCCTGCATGAAGCTGACCCAATGATGACTTAGCTAAATTAACAAGTAGAGGAGAGCAATACAGCGAAGATGATGACAAAACTAACACTTTCAAAGATAATGATTTGAAAAAAAGAGTCGGAAGAGGCCTTTGGGAAAATGAATGCTGCCTTGAAACATTTTTTTTGTTGTTGCAAAAATTACCTTTTTCTAAGATCATGCTATGAAAGTCAGCTATGAAGTACAAAATATGTATTATCAAAATTACAATTTGGTGAGATCAACTTTCAGCGCATTCTTGGTATGTCCCTTGAGTTAGTACGTCCTTGTTGCAACTTTACTCTGAATTGGGGGTAAGTACGGAACTTCCTTTCATACGTTTTAATTACATCATTCCGAGATATCTTTCTAATCAAAACTTTTCCACCGCTCAGTATGAAACATTTGTCTCTACTTTAGCGTCACTCAGGAGTATTTCTCAGGTATGTCTTACCCTTGATAACAAGGGCCTCCTGTGTTTTCCGTATGAGAAACACTTTTTTTCAAGGTGGCTCCCTCACCTAATTCGAGTGGATTTGAGGCACAGTTCTCTTTTCCAGAGGTAAAACAAGCGTTAGCAAAGGTAAGACAACTCCCGTAAGGACAATTTAATAATCAGTGCCCAACATAGGGCACGTTGGAACCGCGATGCTCACTGGCTCCTCCCAGCTGCATCAGGTCCTTTCTCATGGGGAGAAGTGAATAAAGGATTGAAAACAGGCCAAGAGTGTTCACTGAGCAAAGTCCATCCACATGGAACACCGGGAGGAGTGGACAATAAAGGCCCTTCCCTCATGTCGGAACTCATGCATGTGTTACATATGCTCCCTTTAAAAATGGAGATTTTTGGGGCGCCTGGGTGGCGCAGTCGGTTAAGCGTCCGACTTCAGCCAGGTCACGATCTCGCGGTCCGTGGGTTCGAGCCCCGCGTCAGGCTCTGGGCTGATGGCTCGGAGCCTGGAGCCTGTTTCCGATTCTGTGTCTCCCTCTGTCTCTGCCCCTCCCCCGTTCATGCTCTGTCTCTCTCTGTCCCAAAAATAAAATAAAAATAAAAAAAAAAAAAACGTTGAAAAAAAATTTTTTTAAAAATAAAAATGGAGATTTTTTTTTTTATACTTTTCTTTTGGGATACAGGTCCTTTAATGGAGCAGCCAATCTGTCAGCAGACCTGGTTTCATCTAATGATTTACAGACCTCTGCTCTGAAGCCACTGAAACATTCCTCCCGGCCAGGCACTCATCCGCACGATGTTGGACTTCCTAGCTGAGAACAACCTGTGTGGCCAGGCAATCCTAAGGATTGTTTCCTGTGGTAATGCCATCATTGCTGAACTTCTGAGGCTCTCGGAGTTTATCCCTGCTGTGTTCAGGTTTAAAGACCGAGCCGATCTACAGAAATATGGAGATATCATCTTTGATTTCAGCTATTTTAAGGTAACCTTCCTCCATAGCATTTTGAACGCTATCTTTCCTACAAAAGCATGCTTTCTCTGGGAAGTGTGGGACCCTGAGAGGCTAAGTAATTATGGAGAAAGAGTTAAAGAGGAAAGCTTTTATACCACGTTTAGCGTCAGCTAACTAATTTGAAAATAATATAAAGGTGTTGTGTGGAAGCCCTAACATAACATAATCACACTTTTAAAAAGATAACTTTGGTGAAACGTATTTTACAGTGAAGGACCCCACACTTAAAAGCTTGCCGATCATGGTTACAATCCAACTTTGTTTCTTTCAAGGGGATTCCGTATCTAGGCGTCTGTTATCTCTGTTACTTTCTGTTGCTCCTCTTTCAATTTCTCATCTCCTTTTTCAAGCATAGGAACACATTTTTAAAAGACTGTTTAGAAAATGTTACCAACGTGGGGCGCCTGGGTGGCTCAGTCGGTTAAGCCGCCGACTTCGGCTCAGGTCATGATCTCGCGGTCCGTGAGTTCAAGCCCCGTGTCGGGCTGTGTGCTGACAGCTCAGAGCCTGGAGCCTGCTTCAGATTCTGTGTCTCCCTCTGACCCTCCCCCGTTCATGCTCTGTCTCTCTCTCTCAAAAATAAATAAACGTTAAAAAAAAAAATTAAAAAAAAAAAAGAAAATGTTACCAACAAGTATGCTTTTGTTGACGTTTCACATGAATGTGTTTTTCTTCTTAGGGTCCAGAGTTATGGGAAAGCAAGCTGGAAGCTAAGCCAGAGCTACAGGATTTAGATGAAGAGTTTCGTGAAAACCACATAGAAATTGTGACCAGATTTTATTTAGCCTTTCAAAGTGTGCATAAATATATTGTAGACCTAAACAGGTATTAATTCAGTAATAGCTTATTCTGGGGGTAAATAGTGGAAAAGGGACGTGCCAGAGCGTGCACGCCTTCCTGAGTTCCTCTCCTACTGTGCGTAATCGTCTTTTCCTTCCAGTGGCACTTGTCACCTTTAGTATTTTAGAGTGTTGTTATGCTTTCCTGCTCTTGTGAAGCGGTACGATAACCTCGGCTTGTACTGAGTCATGGCTTTCTTTTCTTTTTTTTTCCTCATTGAGGTATAGTCCACGCATAATGTTTACATTAGTCTCAGGTGTGCAGCATAGTGATCTGGTAGCTCTGTAAGTTCTGCTGTGCCCACAAATAGCCACCGTCTGTCGCCGTGCAGCACCCCCTTCACCCCTGGGACTCCATAACTGGAAGCCTGTACCTCCCTCGCCCCTTCCCCCATTTTGCCCACCCAGCCCCCACCCCATCCCACTCCCTCTGGCAGCCGTCAGTTTGTTCTCTGTATTAAGCCATCTGGCTTTCCATCCTGTAGTTTATGATCATATTTTAGCATCTTCTTTAGGAGAAGTGGAGAAAAAGCTTATTTTTATAGCATTAGTAACCGTAGCCTGCCATCTCATCCCTAACTACACAGTATTTTCTTCCTTTCAGCCCTTAAGAATTCATTACTCAGCAGTTTTTAAACTATTCCATGTCTTTATAACGTTACTTCTAAGATACTTATGATTCATAAATCGGGACTAGAGACGGTTCTTTCTCCTTAGAGTAGCCAGTGTTAGCAACCTGTGGCCCTAACCACTGGGAGTTCCATTCCACGAGTCCATTCTTAAAGAGCATGAAGGGCCACAAACGTTTGAAGGCCAGAATGTCTGGTGTCTTGTCTTATCTTTTAAAAATCTTTATATTCCTTCTTCAAAAGTGGTCATGTTTTCATTAGAATGAATAACTTGCCCTGGGGTTTCATTTCTAGATATCTAGATGATCTCAATGAAGGTGTGTATATTCAACAAACCTTAGAAACTGTGCTCCTCAATGAAGATGGAAAACAGCTTCTAGTAAGTAATAGTAGCCACTTAAAATAGAAAGTCAAGAATGTCAACTTTTTTCCCATACGTCCCAAACACATACAAAGTACCCTTCTTTAAAGGGAAGCAAATAAACTGACAGTTCTCTTCTAATCAACAATATCTGAATTTAGAACATAGTAGACTGAACAGAATTACAAGTGAGTGGAAGTCATGGGGTGGTTGTGAACTTCCTCAGCGCAGTCCTATCTTCTTTATCTTCTGCATCCCAGACCTGTAGCCTTGGAAACTAGTACGTGATAGTCACTTAAGAAAAGTTCATTAAACAGGTAAAGGGTTTAGAAGTATTCATAATGTTGGGACTCCATTTGGGGCCCCAAGCGAAATACCAAAAATAGGCCAATTGAAAGGTAATCACTGCAAATTAAAATTTATTTCCCATAAATTTTTCAAAGCCCATTCTGTACAGAAGGTGAGAGCCTTTGGGAAAATCTGCATTCTCCTTGTAATATGAAGCCTTTAGGAGGAATAGGAACAAAGTGTTTCTTTTTAACCCTCGTCAACTTCATTCCATAAGAACGTAGCTCCTGTGAGTTGGGCCATTGTCTTTCTCTCTTCATAGTGTGAAGCACTGTACTTGTACGGAGTCATGCTGCTGGTTATCGACCAAAAGATCGAAGGAGAGGTCCGAGAGAGAATGCTGGTTTCCTACTATCGATACAGGTATCCCAGGGCTGGGACCGCACCCCCCCAAAAGCACTGCTATTGGTAAAATGAAGTAGTTTCTGTACTACTTTCGTCGTGAATGGCAGCGGTACGATCTAGAATGAAAGGCGTGAGATTCTTATTTCTTCTGAACGTAATGGAGAAATGTAACAATTACTCTATATTTGTGTCATTACCATAATAATAGATTATATATCATGTAATCTATATATTACACATAAAGGAGCCTATGTGTTTTAGATTATTAGAGATACATAGATCATCATGTCCACAATAGTACCTTAGTTTTTTTTTTTTTTTCTTTTAAAAAGGAACTGAATTTTCTTTATCTTAAAGGTAAATTTGGGAATGTTGGAAGTCTAATGAATGTTCTTTTTTTTTTTTTTAAGTTTTTAAATATTACACCTTGGCAGATGTAGGGACATGAATAAATTTTCTGTTGTCATTTTTGGTTTGATGACTTTGGAAAGCTATTTCTCAGAGTTAGGTGGGAAGTGAAGTCTCACCTGAATATATGTGGAAACAAAACAAGAGCACATATCACAATCACGTGTTTCGTATGTCTGTCCAGAACTATGACTTTAAGGGGTAGGGTCTTTAAGTCAGAAGCCACCTTAAAGTTCTATAATTCCAGTATCTACCACACAGATTTCAACGTGCTGAGTTAATGAGTCAAAACCTGGATGTAAGGTCAATATTAGAAAAAGTCAAGGGGTGCCTGGGTGGCTTAGTCAGTTAAGCGACTAACTCTTAGAGATTTCAGCTCAGGTCATGATCTCATGGTCTGTGAGTTCGAGCCCAACATCAGGCAGAGCCTGCTTCAGATTCTCTCTCTCTCTCTCTCTCTCTCTCTCTCTCTCTCTCTCTCTCTCTGCCTCTTCAACACGTGCATGCTCTCTCTGTCTCTCAAAATAAATATATGAACTTTAAAAAAAATAAGAGAAAAAGTCAAGATTTGGGAAGAAACAAATGATAGGCAGGAATCAGCAATGTGAGCTGAAGATGTGCAGACTGGAATTAACATTCTTTTTTTAAACATTTATTTATTTATTTTTGAAAGAGAGCACGCTCAGGGGAGGGGCAGAGAGAGAATCTTAAGCAGGCTCCACGGTGTCAATGCAGAGCTTGATATGGTTCTCAAACTCATGAACCATGAGCATGTCCTGAGCCAAAACCAAGAGTCGGACACTTAACCGACTGAGCCACCCAGGCACCCCTAGTATTCACATTCTTAAACTTACAAATTGGGACAAAATAAATAGGACAAAGGGGCAGATCCTCAGCACAAAGGGATTGTTGGGGACATCATCTTTTCAGCGACACCTGCTACTGCTGCCCCTTAGCAGCCCCTGCTACTGCTGCCCCTTCATCGCAGGCTGCGCAACTAGCCCATGTACTTCAGCTTCATCAGTATGTGAGGAGAGTGTCCTCAGCAGACATAATTCATTCACATCAGTTTGACCATGAGGTGTTTTGTCATCCATGTTTTTAAAAATGAACTTTGAAATTTTTTTTAATGTTTACTTACTATTTTTGAGAGAGAGACAGCATGAGCAGGGGAGGGACAGAGAGAGAGAGGGAGACACAGAATCTGGAACAGGCTCTGGGCTCTAAGCTGTCAGCAGAGAGCCTGACGCAGGGCTCAAACCCGTGAACCGTGAGATCATGACCTGAGCCGAAGTCGCACTCTTAAGTGACTGAGCCACCCAGGCGCCCTTTAAAAATGAACTTTGAATGCCCTTGTGTATATTTCCAAAAGTACCTGGAAAACCAAAAATAATAAATGACATAAAGAAGGAGAAAAAAGGGTTTGCTCATCAAGGCCAGCTTTAACAATTCTGCTTTGTCCTTTTGGGTACAACAGTGAATTCATTAGAATGTGAGGACCCATTACCGAAGTGACCCTGAACAATCGCCAAGTCAGAGTTGTGGGAAAGCAGATTCTTGTATCAAATAGGAGGTCATCCTCAAGTCTAAGATTCTTTGAGTCTGAGGATTACCACTCCACACCACCCTGAAAATCACAGATGTTTTGATTCAATCTCTGTAGAAGGTACACCTTGCCAAGGGGAAAAAAAAAAAACAAAAAACGATGATTATATATCCCACTTTATGTTGACATATCTTTTAAAATTATTTTTTAACCGGGGGCGCTTTCATTCGGTTAAGCATCTGACTTCGGCCCAGGTCATGATCATGGTTCATGGATTTGAGCCCCATGTTGGGCTCTGTGCTGACAGCTCAAAGCCTGGAGCCTGCTTCAGATTCTGTGTTTCCCTTCTCTCTCTCTCTCTCTCTCTCTCTCTCTCTCTCTCTCTCTCTCAAAAATAAATAAACATTACAAAAATTTTTTTAACTATTTTTTTTTTCAACATTTATTTAATTTTGGGACAGAGAGAGAGCATGAACGGGGGAGGGGCAGAGAGAGAGGGAGACACAGAATCGGAAACAGGCTCCAGGCTCTGAGCCATCAGCCCAGAGCCCGACGCGGGGCTCGAACTCACGGACCGCGAGATCGTGACCTGGCTGAAGTCGGACGCTTAACCGACTGCGCCACCCAGGCGCCCCTAACTATTTTTTAACTTATGAAATGTTGGTACTGGATCACATTCTTTATCTGTAACTCTGAAATCCAAAGAGCTCTCAAAAAAATATATGCATGTCTACACACACATGCGTGCACATAGTAACTCCCCTGGCAGCAAACTCTGATCTCACCTGAAGCCATTTGGAGTCAAAACCTGATCAGTCCAGATCGGGGCTATAGATGGTCCTTATTTATCTCATTTGCATGACAATTCATAAATTTTGCTGCAGAAATATTAACGTGTGCTGATCACGTAATGCTAATTGAGACCCTACTTAAAGTGTTGTATACGATCTACACGCCATGTTAATTTCTTACATTTGAAAAACGCAGTATTCTGAAACAAATCCAGCCCTAAAGATTTTAGACAAGGGATTGTGGACCTCAACTTAGAACTAACTATACATACGTGTAAGAATCCGTCTGGTAAGTTTGCTATAATAAGCTTTTTGAAAATGCAATTGTGAATCTCCGGGGACATAGACTGACCAGGAGTCTTATGTAAAACTACATAAAGTCAAGTTATGATGAAATTCTGCTCTTTTGGACTTTTGAGTTTCTAAGCTGTGTGGTTTGTTTGGCCCTTTGTTTCCCATTGTGAACGTGGTTCAGCGCTGCTCGATCTGCTGATTCAAACATGGATGATATTTGTAAGCTGCTACGAAGTACAGGTTATTCCAGCCAACCAGGAGCCAAAAGACCACCCAACTATCCTGAGAGTTATTTCCGGAGAGTGCCTATCAATGAAGCCTTCATCAGTATGGTCATTGGTCGACTGAGATCTGATGATATTTACAACCAGGTGGGGATCAAATCTACCAACATCTTCGTTGTTTGAAAGATTGATTTCACTTTCCTCCTCAATTACTCCTTCCCTTCCTTATTCCTCAGAAGAACAAAAGCACCTAAAAAAGCCCAAACTTTTTGAGGTCTACTATAGTTTGGTAGAGGAAAAAGGGATAGTAATTTGGGAAGAATTTGAGATTTCAGGGAGAGGATGGGATTTGAACTATATTTGGAAAAAAGATCATTCTCTCAGCCATTCATTCAACATAGAGTTACTGAGTGTGTTACATGCCTGTCCACAAGCTGGGTGCTGGGAGGCCATCACTGACAAAGACAGGTCATGGTCCCTGCCCATAATGAGCTTGTAGCTGAGGAAAGAAGACAGACAACTAAAGGAATTACTGTAAAGCAAGGTGAGTGATAGCTTAGGGGAAACACAGGTTGCCACGGAGCATACAACAGGGGCAACAGATTGCAGCAGGTGGCGAAGGGGACGTAAGGACACTACGAGAAGGCAGCTTGAGCAGGGCCGTGAAGACCCTGTAACATTTATAAGTTACTTCCCTTTCCTCTCTAGTATGTGTATCGCTCATGTAAGAGGGCACCAAGGAAAATTACCACGTGACTTCAATTTCCTGAAGAAAACATAATTTTAGGGGCACCTGACTGGCTCAGTCAATAGAGCATGTGATGCTTGACCTCAGGGTTGTGAATTCAAGCCCCCACATTGCATGTGGAGATTACCTCAAAATAAAATCTTAAAAAACAACAACAACAACAACAACAACAAAAAAAGATACATAATTTTATGTATCAGGTATTTTTCTTACCAAAGAATTGGACCCGTAACAGCCGAGTATTGTTTATCACAGAGCACAGCTGCCCTACCCAGTTCTGCAAGTACCCGGTTAGTTTTCTTTATGAATATTATAAGTATCAATAAAAGAGGTTTGTGTGTGTGTTTTAAAAACAGCTCAAAATCAGAAGCCACCTGCAGATACTGGGTCTTCATAATTTGTTGCCATTTATTGAGAATTTGGTACCAACCAGAATCATAGTTGATTTTCTTCCTGAACTGTTCTCTCTCTCCTCAGAACAGTCCTGCAGAGTGGACAACATTATCCTCATGTTGCTGTTGAGAAAAATAAGGCTTAGGGAGCTTCATAATTTTTCACAAGGTCATGTAACTAAGTATCAGAACCCGAATTTGAACTTGGGTCTATACGACTTCAGGGGCCATGCTGCTTCTCACTGCCTGTCTTTACCCCTTCTGCCTCGTATGGGGTCCATCTTGTCCGTGTCTCCAGGCAGTGAGTTTCAGTTTTCTCTTGCCCCATGACCATACTAACACAGGGCCTCGGCTGTGGTATGCTGTGTACCCACCCCACTCACTGCCCGGCACCTGCCCCGTCCCTGGTCATGGTGGGTTGGACAGGGGCAGTCACTTGACCCAGGACGGATCAGATTCCCTGTTAGGTGATTTGGAATGGGGCCCCAGAAACATCATCTGCACGTGGGTTTACTCCTCACACGCAAAATTTGGAATTTGGGGGCAGCCCCGTTCTCCCACGTGTAAGATGAGAGGAGCAAGGGAGAAGGGGCAAACACATCAAGGGGTGGAAACGGTGAAGGCTTTGTGGCCCACAGCTCCAGACCCTTCCTGTAGCCCGGCCACGCTCCTGCTTGTGGGTTCCCTGCCACGTCGCTGTGTCCACCCTCGTAGCAATTTCCTCCCTTTTTGTTTGTGGTCCTCGAGGTGACGCGTACTGTGTGCAGCCAGGTCACCGACCCATGTGGTGACGGAGCCCTGGGATGCACCAGCACCTGAAAGGCAGGCAGTGGAACACCCAGCAAAGCAGGGCAACAGGGGTGGCGTCTGTGAACCTTGAGAGAACTGAAGTGAGAGTGTGAAACAGAGGCTGTTGGAGCAGCGTGATTGTGAGGTGACGAGTGACTTGGAGAGATCATAGGTGATGGTGCAGGGCACGTTTCAGGGAGCTGTAGAATGAACAGGAAGTGAGAAAATGGGGACAGGGTGTGGGGTCTGTCAGTTCTGAAAGACTGTCTGTGATAGAAAGACCCAGAGGGGCGCCTGGGTGGCTCAGTCAGTTGAGCGTCCGACTTCGGCTCAGGTCATGATCGCATGGTTTGTGGGTTCAAGCCCCGTGTCGGGTCCTGTGCTGACAGCTCAGAGCCTGGAGCCTGCTTTGGATTCCGTGTCTCCCTCTACCTCTGCCCCTCCCCAGCTTGTGCTCTGTCTCTCTGTGTCTCAAAAGTAAACGTTAAAAAAAATTTTTTTAAAGAGAGACCCAGAAATGGACAATTAGCAGGAGACATGGGGGTAAAACATTTTTCTCCTCCTTGAGGCAAAGACTTCAAGTTGCAGTTGAGTCAAGGGCTGGAGGGAAGAGAATGCTGTGTGGTTAGCAAGAAGAACGGCCCTGGTTGTATTGTCCTCTAACAAGGCCACAGTCTGAGGATCGCACGCGGGGTCCAATTCCCAGAGGGGATGGACTCTTGAGAGACTGGGACGTCCTGGAACCACATCATTTACTGGGCATGTGTATCAGTTCACAAGTCACCAACAGCTGCCTCTTCAGGGTGTTGTCTCTGTGTTGCAGGTCTCCGCATATCCTTTGCCAGAACACCGCAGCACGGCCCTGGCCACTCAGGCCGCCATGCTGTACGTGACCCTCTACTTTGAACCTGCCATTCTTCACACCCATCAAGCGAAAATGAGAGAGATTGTGGACAAGTACTTTCCAGACAACTGGGCAAGTATCACCATTAGACTTTTTGTCCTCTGGAATAATCCTGTTAGGGAACCAACTCTGCGGTCTTTTGGCCTTTAGCCCAGAGATCAGAATGTTGTAAACGAGACATTAAGTCACATTGGCGAAACTACTCTAAGTGTGTGGAGAATCTCCTGAATCATGACATGAGGTAGTAAGTCAGTAAAACTTGGTGAAGAGCCCATGGGTTTGTTTTTTCTCTCTTAAATGGATACTCTGAAGGTAAAACCCTATATTGAAATGTTCTCGCTTTAGCTGCTGAATTGTAACTGTTTCACATGCAGTGAAACATACTTTCTTCTTTTCTGTTTTATGAATCTAAGCTTTCAAAATTAATCTGTTACTTTACGAATAGGAGTGTTACTTTAATAATAAGTTTTATCTATCTGTAAGCTAACGTTGATGGGGCTGTTAAAGTTTATATTATTGCAGAGATGTGCTTGTGACTTTTTAACATTGTGTCACTCAAAACTCAATTCTTTGAAAAAAAATTTTTTTTAATGTTCATGTATTTTTGAGAGAGAGACATAGAGTGTGAGCAGGGGAGGGTCAGAAAGAGAGGGAGACACAGAATCAGAAACAGGGTCCAGGCTCCGAGCTGTCAGCACAGAGCCCGATGCGGGGCTTGAACTCACGATCCGCCAGATCATGACCTGAGCTGAAGTGGGACGCTTAACCTACTGAGCCACCCAGGTGCCCCAAAACTCCAATCTTAAAAACATAAGGCTGACTTGACATACTCAGTGTAGATGAGATGTTCTCCTTGTACGTAGAGGTTTTGATAAAGTACAGTGAATTGGATCCTGGTCTCAGGGAACAGATTCTGTTTCACTTCTTATCAGTCATTGAATCACAGACTGTGATTAGGGAGCCTGCAGTGAGATGTGATGCTTCCTACCCACGAACGCATCGTGCTTATAAGCTAGGAGCTGAGCAAACAGAAGGAAAACTCTGATAATCTGGTTTCATTTGCTAAGCATAATAAAGAGTTTCGACCATAGTGCTACAATGAGAAACAGTAACACATTTAGTGTTAAGGAAGGTCAAAACCCACTTATGTGAAGCTTACAAGAGACCCTCCTGAAAAACACCCCTGACATGCTAAAAATGAAAGAATTTAAAAAGCGAGTGAGATGCCAGGCAAATGCCACCCAGTAAAAATCCAGTAAGAAAATACTTACATCACACCATAGAGACCTTTAAAGAAAAACCTGCGTAGGGATAAAGAGGGATCATGTATGATATTAAAAAGAATAATCCAGGGTGCTTGGGTGGCTCACTTGGTTAAGCGTCTGAGTCTTCAGTTTGGGCTCAGGTCATTATCTCACGGTTTCATGACTTCAAGCCCCACATCAGGCTCTGCGCTGGTGGTACAGAGCCTGCTTGGGATTCTCTCTTTCCCTCTCTCTCTACTCCTCCACTTCCCATGCTGTCTCTCTCTCTCTCAAAATTAATAAATAAACTTAATAAAATTTTTAGGAAAGAATAATGCAAGGTAAATTCATACCCAGTGACATACTCAAAATACATAAAGCAAAAACTCAAAATAACCTATAAAAGTTGAGAAAACCATAATCATGATGGGAAATTTTAATATACCTCTTTCTGTACATAATCCTGCTCTCCCAAAAATACACAATAGATGTTCTGTGTGTATTTGAAAGGATACATATACAAGTTGGGTAACATTAGATCACAAAGTTAAGAAAGCTTTAAAAAACGATGTTAGTCTACAGACTGTATTCTCTTACTGTAACTCAATTAAATTAGAAACCAACACTTAAAAGATATTTTTAAATGTTTAGAAAAAACTAACTTTTGTGTTCAGGAGGAAATCACAATATAAATGAAGAAATATCAAAACACTACAAAGCGAAGCTTACGAGAATGACTAAAAACTGTTCTTAAAGGTAAATGTTGGCGCGCCTGGGTGGCTCAGTCTGTTAAGTGTACGACTTGAGCTCAGGTCATGATCTCGTGGTTTGTGGGTTTGAGCCCCGCATCAGGCTCTGTGCTGACAGCTCAGAGCCTGGAGCCTGCTTCGGATTCTGTGTCTCCCTCTCTCTCTCTGCCCCTCCCCCACTTGCACTCTGTCTCTCTCTCTCTCAAAAATAAACGTTTAACAAAAAACTAAAAGATCAATACCACAAAGGCTGGTTTTTTGAAGAGTAATAAAAAGATATTTTGCAACGCTGATCAGAGAGAGGGAGAGAGAAGGCAAGTTTAAATATGTGAAGATTGAAAAAGCAGACCCGAGATACAATAAAGAAGTTTTGAAGTTATCAGAAGACCTGTGAACAACTTTATGCCGATATATTGGAAGACTCTGAAAAATGGAAAATTCTCTCAAAAATAGAACGACTAGATCTGATTCGAGAAGAAAAGGGAAGCATGACAAGCCCAGTGACTGTTGAAGAAATGGAGCTGGGGATCCGCCTCCCTGCTCAGCCACTCCCACCAAAAAGAGCACCCCCGGGATCGCAGGATTTCACAGGCAACCCTGAGCAAAGCTTCAAGGGACAAATAATCGCAATTTTATACAGACTCAAGTGGGTAGGTGAGGAACCCCAAAAGGAACGCTTTGTTTCCTTTACTCGAAGGATTCTCAAGTGAACTGGGGAGCCCTAGGGGTCCCCAAGGCTCATTCAAGGGTCCGTGAGGTAGAAACAGAGTGAAGTGCTCTGCGCCTTGCCCTGTCCCCCCTTTGCCAAGTCCACACGGCACTCCCAGGGGCCCCGAGGCAGGCAGCGCGGGAGACCCACTGCGGAATCCGGATCCAAGCCCAGCTGTCTTCGGTCAGGCCAGACGCTGCAGAGACTCGAAGAAACCGAAAGGCGATGCCACGCGTCTCACAAAACTTTTTGGGAAAGCCTTTAGTCTGATTTTTTTTTTTTTTTTAATTAAAAACAGTTTTCTGTTAGCATGTAATGGGTGTACTATTTTTTTTTTTCAACGTTTTATTTATTTTTGGGACAGAGAGAGACAGAGCATGAACGGGGGAGGGGCAGAGAGAGAGGGAGACACAGAATCGGAAACAGGCTCCAGGCTCTGAGCCATCAGCCCAGAGCCTGACACGGGGCTCGAACTCACGGACCGAGAGATCGTGACCTGGCTGAAGTCGGACGCTTAACCGACTGTGCCACCCAGGCGCCCCGTAATGGGTGTACTATTACATGAAGTGAATTAATAAGTATTTTTTGAAATGTCTCGATTGTGATGTGTAATAGGATAAGGATCAATAGATAGAACCCCATTTGAAAAAAACACAAAAAGTCCTTGGGAGTTTTCAGTAACTTTGAGTTGCGTAAAAGCTGAGGTGAAAATGTTTGAGAACGCCACTGTTCAGTCAGTCTGCTTTTCTGTCAACCCTGATTTAGTCGTTTTCCCATAAATGGCTTTTGTAGCCCTTGTTCCAAAGTGCTCCTGAGAAAATGCTTACCTATATCTTTGGCAAATCGGGGTTTTTCACTGCAGTGGAATTTGAACCAGAGGGAGTGGGCAGTGTTTTCTGTAAATCTGCCTCCAGACGAGTAGGTATTTAACACACTGGATGAATGTGTCCTCTTTCAGGTAATTAGTATTTACATGGGGATCACAGTTAATCTAGCAGATGCTTGGGATCCTTACAAAGCTGCAAAAACTGCTTTAAACAATACTCTGGACCTTTCGAACGTCAGAGAACAGGTAGGTGCTGGCCAACGGAGAAGGATTCCGTCACAGCTACAAGCCTGCTTTATGGCGTGGGAAATGAGTAGAGTTCCCAAGGAATTTGGAAAATGTCCACATAGACATTTTAGTGCAGTGATGAATGAAAGGTGAATTTTGCGCATCCTAATAAGATAGGTAATGATCGATTTTTGTAACTTATGTGGTATATGTAAAGGGGAGGCTTGGGTCTTAAGATTCAGCGTCCTAAGACAAATCGGTATGTCACATGGCCCCAGCTGACTTTGTTTATTCTTGTCGATGTGGATGGAATGGCTTTCACGGGTTGCTGGAATTTTAGTGTTTTCGTTGGTAGGATGCGTGTTGAGGATGGTATCTGAGCATACGCAATACGCCCTGTCACTGTAATTTCTATTTATGTTTTAAATTTATTTATTTTAATTTTTTGGTGCAAGAAGGTGTTTTTATTAAAGCACGGGGACAGGACCTGTAAGCAGAAAGAGCTGCCCCGTCACTGTAATTTAAATTTATCATTTCTGATGTATGAAACCAGCAAGAAGACTGAAGACCTTCCTCTCCTTAAAGTTTATGCTTACAGTCTATCTCTTTGATAAGAGCACAAGGCAGGAGGAAATTCCTAAGTAAACAGAGCCATAAAAATCTTTTTTTGGGCAGTATCCTTGACATTTCTAAGTTATCTTCCTCAGCCTGGCTGTCTGAGTTCTTGAGTTTCCGGGGCAGATAGAACGACATTGAGTCCAAGAACTTCAGCATGTTTTATTCAAGTAAATTACATTCCATAAATAATGCATAAAATAATTTCAACTTCATGTCTCCTGGAAATATACTAGAGAAAGTGATGCTTCTGATGCTTACTGGCATCAGAGCATTAATTTTTTCATTACTATAATTAGTTTCCAAAATTGCCTTTTCTCTCTGGTGCCATTTTAAGAAGATTTCAGAATTGTCTGATGAAACACCTTGTGGTAGTTTTAAACTAACCTGATGAGGTTGATGATGTTTAACATGTAACTCTTGCTTCAGAGAAAGTAGAATGACCCAAATCCCCAAAGGCTGGTTTGAAAATTCACTGGATTGAAAAATACACAGAGGTGTATTTTTGTTGTGCTCTCGTCTGCCTGTAGAAGCCTCTTCTTCTGGATATTTCTGCCCTGCCTCCTTTGTCAAGAATCATGGGAAGAATAGACAGTTGAGCCTATGTTTCTTTTCTATCCAAGTTGAGAACAGAAGGGGCCCTGGGAACCACTGGATACAGTTCTTTAGTTGACATTTGAAGAAACCAGGAGGGAGAGGTTAACCCCAAAGTCAAACCAATATCTAATCATAGCTAGAGGTAGGAGGTAGGATTCTCTTGGTTCTGAGTCCAATGCTCTTTTCAAAAGTGTCCAACGGGGCGTCTGGGTGACTCAGTTAAGTGTCCGACTTCAGCTCAGGTCATGATCTCACAGTTTGTGAGTTCAAGCCCCGCATCGGGCTCTGTGCTGATGGCTCAGAGCCTGGAGTCTGCCTCGGATTCTGTGTCTTCCTCTCTCTCTGCCCCTCCCCCCCTCACGCTCTGTCTCTCTCTCCTAAAAAATAAACATTAAGAAAAAAAATGTCCAACAAACCACTTGCCTCTGAGTCTTACCAACTATGGTCCACATATTATTCACCTCCTGTAGAAATGTTATTACTTGTCAATGGGTTCATCTGTATGGGATTCATTTTCTAGGAAAGTAATTTTCTCTTTTTGAAAATGTAATTCAGGCTTTTTCTTTTTCAAAGTCAAGCAGATACGCTACCGTCAGTGAAAGAGTGCACACTCAAGTGCAACAATTTCTGAAAGAAGGGTATTTAAGGGAAGAGATGGTTCTGGACAATATCCCAAGGCTCCTGAACTGCCTGAGAGACTGTAACGTGGCCATCCGATGGCTGATGCTTCACACAGCAGACTCAGGTAATGGGCGAAAGGTGTGCCCATCTGTATGGCTCCACTTAAAGGCTTTCAGAGCTAAGATATGCCCCGCGGTGCAAAAATTGTTTAGCCTTTGGATGAGAATCAAGTGGCTTTTTAAGTTAGTCGTTTTTGTGTCTACTTGGACAAGTCAACAGCTCACCTGAATAGGCCCCTTTGTCAGGTTTGATTATCCGGGATTATCCCAGTAGGTCCAGTATAATCACGAGGGTCCTTAAATCGGGAAGAGGGAGGCAGAAGAGTCAAAACTAGAGAGGTGGAATCATGAAAAAGCCTCAACAGACCATTCCTGGCTTTAAAGATGGGAGGGGCTACAAGCCATGGAATATGGTGGCCTCTAGATGCTGAAAAAGATAAGGAAACAGGATTTCCCCAGAGCCTCCAGAAGGAGCCTGCAGAAGGAGCATAGGCCTGCTGCCTCCTTGATTTTAGCCCAGTGACACCCATTTCAGATTTCTCCTCTCTGGAGCTGTAAGAGAATACGTTTGTGTCCTTTTAAGCCATTACATTTTTGGTAATTTGTTACAGCAGGAAACTAATTGAAGAGCCAAGCCAGTAAATAAGAGCCAGATGTGTAAAACAGACACTTAGTGGGATTTCGTCCAGAGCAGGAGAGAAATGTTGCTTGGGGTAGTGGGTGAAGGTGGCTGGGGAAGGCTCCATACAGGAGGCAGGAAGGATTCTGAAGTAAAAAGAAGTTCTAGACTGGAGAAATGATGGGGGGGGGGAGGAGGGGGAAGGTACGATTTTGGAAGTACAGGAAACCATGGGCCCACAGAGTTGATAAACAGGCTGAACCTGAGTGCCTCATAAAGGTAGATCAGGTCTAACCTTTTCTGGCCCACAGTCCTCTTGGAGACGCTATTGGCCATCAAGTTCAGTTGCTTCACAGGTTGTATGAAATGCCTTCACAGGGTCTGTGAGCCTATGACTTAAGAAGCTCCCGATTTAATGAAAAAACAAGTAGGTTGGACTAACCTGAGCTTGTTCAGAGCTGACACAGTTCCTCGTACTCAGTGAAGGCTGGATCAGTGTTAGTTAACCAATGGCTTCCCCCACCCAGAGCTGCGTGCCCTTCCCGCTAAGCGTGGCTGTCATCCAGCGGCCCCGTGAAGCCTCCTGCTTTTTGTTTTTCATCAACAAACTTTGCTTGAGAGCCACCCTGAGACAGGTACTGCCTTCAACACGTGTTCTTTCAGATAAGGCAGTATCTCAAAGTAAACCGTCCACTCCAGATTATTCTGCAGCCTCCCCTGGTAACACAGAGCCCGTCTCACAGCTCTTCCAGGCAAGATGTTCTTTCCTCTAGCTTCCATCTGGTCCCACTTCCTGTGGGTGCTAGGCAGCGAAAACAGCAGGGGGACGACTTCATCCTTTGTATCCTTGGAAATATGTGGAGTTTGTCCTCAGCTTTCTGTCTTCATCCTGGAAATCTCTTTCTCGAAAAATGCTGCTTTCCAGTTTTTGGTTTTGTTTTTTGTTTTTTTTTTTTCATTTGGCTTCTTTGCCTCGATCCCTCTCCAGTTTACGTTCGCTCACAGCATGAGCACCGTGGCCGAGGTTTAATCGTCCAATGGATCTGGTGTTGGTTAGTCGCGTTTAGTCAGTCCATAAACTCCAGTTCTAATTTGAGGATTTTACCACACTGACTCAGTTTATAATCTTTACCAAAGTCTTCCATTCTCAAGCACATGAACAACTCAGGCCCTCGCTTTATCGTATCATAAAACCAACTGTGGTTTTCCAGTGACTCAGCCTCCTCCTCACCTTCCCTGTGAGCCAGGAGTCTCCTGGATTTGGACCCTTCCAGGGACAACCTCGTCTTGCCAGTGGTCTGTGCACTTACCTTCAGCCACGTCTGTTTCCCATTTGTGTGCCTGGCAATTGTCTGACCTGATTGCACAAGGTCACGATTTACCAGAAACAAGTGATTTACCTGATTGTGAGTCATGCGTGGGAAAGATAAGTGCTTATTTACTTTCTGTGGTGTTCGGGTCATGATGTGCAGGAAGGAGTGCATATATTCTTTACATTCCCTCCTGTTGGCCTCCTGGAGGCACTTCCCCCAGGCTTTGGAACCCCGTTCTGCAGCTTGCTTTTTCTCATTCAACGGCATATCATGGATGACATTCCACGTCAGAGCCAACTGTCGTGTTCAAAAGTTCGGTTGTACTTAACTTCATGGCGTAGATCTGTAATTGATTTTATCACGCATTATTGATTCTCATCTTGCTTTTTTAAATGCTCCAAATGAGTGAAAATGGAGGCACGTTTTTAACAATTCATCTTAGATTTCGTATTTTCTGCACAGCGAATAAATTGGGAACTCTTTTCTTCCTGTTTCTAGCTTATGACCCAAACAACAAACGCCTTCGTCAAATCAAGGACCAGATTCTAACAGACTCTAGATACAATCCCAAGATCCTCTTTCAGTTGCTGTTGGACACTGCACAATTTGAGTTTATACTCAAAGAGGTAACGATCTTTAATGAATAATCACCAACATCTTAGTTTTTCTGTGCTTAAAAATATTTTTAAAGGGTTGAGATTCAATAACGAGTCGTAGTCTTTGATTCAGGCTACAGATTCTAGCAGTCTGAGATCTTATACTAAAAGGACAGGATTAAACATTTAACAGGCATTTAGTGCCTACTGCCATTGGGGATACAGTGATGGGGAAAATTGCACAGGACCATGGAGGTGACAGTCTAGTGAGGAATGTGGACATTAATCAGAGAATCGCACTAATGAAAACGTAAATACAAACTGAGATACGTGCTCTAAGGGAAAGGAACATTGTTCTCTGAGTACCTAAAATCCCTGAGAAGAGAAGCAGGAGCTTCTGAAGGGACCTGAAGAAGGAACCTGTCGGAGTTAGATAAGACAAAGGTCGGGAGCATTCTGGAGACCATTGCAGAGAGAGGACAGAATATGCCTGAGTCCTCTTGGGTAGGGAACAGCATGACCAGTTCAAGGACCAGAAAGAACAGTTGGCTAGAGGGGAGAGAATGAGATAAAAGTGATATGAGATGAGGTCAAAAGGTGGGCATGTAGGCCTTGTAGGATTTCAGTCTTCATCTGCAAAGCCATGAGAACCTGTTAGAAAGGGCTTTTAAGTAGGGTGGATGATTTGTGTTTAAACAAGGTCCACTCAAGGATTTTAAGGATTTTGAGCTCCCTGAAGGAAATTCTAAGGTTGATTGGTCTTATGCCTAAAAGAGCCTCTGTGGGCATAATAAAAATGGTTGATACCCAGGAGTGCCTAGGTTCTATAACCAGTAGCCTTGGCAGTTCGGATCAGGTGGGCCCAGGAGCTAGCCGTGGACGTTAAGGCCCATTCCAAACTGATATTCTCCTTGCCTCAGTCTGGTTAGCGGTCTGCCGGTTTTTTCTTTATCTTCTAGGTGTGCGAGGACACTGTGTTCCCCCGTTCAGTAGCTAAGGAAAAGTACATGCTGATTATTAACATCATGCACATGCGTGTGTTAAGTGTTATTCAGTAACCTGTCTCGGTATAATTTTGTAAGATCAGAGAAACACTACCCCTTTTTGATCTCTTTAAGAATGTTCATGTTTTCTCTCTCAATAGCAAGTCATTATTGAATACCTGCTCTGTTCCCAGCTAGGTGCTAGGAATTCAAAAATGAACAAGGCATGTCCCTCCCATCCAGGAGCTCTCAGTACAGTGGGGAAGAGAGACAGATTAAGCCAAAATGAGAGACCAAGAAAGATCCAAGAGCAGGAACGAGGCATCTTATTTGTTGGTCAAAGCAAACTTCAGAGGCAAGTGAGAGTCACCCCAAGGAATCAGTACACTCCATCCACTTAGGATCCTGAAGCAGGACGCCAGTCACCCAAGAGTTCTGTAGTGTGGGAATTGTTGTGTGGGAATCAGGACAGATCTGGGTCATCTGCCCGACCACGCCTGCATTTCTAATCGTTAATCTTTTTCTGGAATCTGTTGGAATAGAATGGGCAGCTTCCTTCTGTCTGTTCTATTGGAGAGAAAAGAAGACCAACTCATTAAAGATCTTCAAAAGAGAAGGATCTGGTAGAAAGATAAAAATAACTGCCCAATACAAATTGAGCAAAACAAAGATATATTTAATGTCTGACATTTCAGCTCGGTTCTTTAACCTTTATCTCTATCTCTCCCACCTCCCATCCCAACCCTTTTTCTAGAATCACCTTCTGATTCTCTTAGAAACACACTAATTAGACCTGTGTTTCTTCTAATCTTTTGATGAAGGCGCATCTCTTAACTTGAGAACCATCCCCTATCCCAAATTCCATCTTACCAGATATGAAACCTGTGAGGTCAACCTGGGAATGAGTGTCTGAAGGGTTTCAAGCTATTAGGTCTGTAATGAAGGCCTCACAGTGTTATTTTTGTCACTGCTGCTTCGTGAAATGGCATTGATCGGTCCTAGGCATTCAAAAAGACAGATGGACTCTATAAATAATTCCTACTGTTCCTCACCCTGCCTGAGCACTAAGATTCCTCTTTCTCTGGCCCCACAAAATTCCACCAGTCTTTATCCTTTCATCTACAATGAAGTCTTCATCTTTTAACATTCAGTTCGATGCTGAGGAATGAAGAATTTCTTAAGAGAAAAATCAGTATATTCTCATATTTACCTCTTAGGATCCCAGTGAAATAAATCCCTGTAGTTTTGCGACACACTTTAAATAGGTTTTTAAAATTTGTTTCAAGGGGGGAAAAAAGCAAAACCTTGAGTTATACCATTTCCTCCTCTGCTCAACTCTTTACAGGCCTTTAATTTTATGAAGGAGTGAATTAATAAACAGACTTACTGTGTGATCCAAAAGAAAAGATTTTTGTGGGTAATTTAATTCATTATCCACTCATCAGACAAGGATCATGCTCAGCCTTCCCTGACCTATTTTAAATAGATGCAACCACAGAAATTATTACTTGCAAAGGACCTTTGAGCAGTGGCCACCAAATTTAATTTCACATTAAAAATGCTGGTTCCTGGGTCTACCCAAGACCTTTTGAACCAGAATCTTCATGGGGGAGCTTGAGAATCCCAACACTTGAAAGCCATCCAGATGATGAGACGATGCTTATGTGCAGTTGGTCTGAAAACCAATGCAGTGGTCTAGCTTTGCCCCTCAATTTGTACAAAGTAGTGCAGCTTAAGAGATGACGTCAGGGGTAATGTTACTTTTAGATACATATTTTTATAATAAATTGGGTTTCACTCAGGGCTTTCTTTGTAAACTGCCTTATTTGGATTTCCTCTTAAGTAAGTAAATCTCTTCTGTCTCTTTCAACAGATGTTCAAGCAAATGCTTTCAGAAAAGCAAGCCAAATGGGAGCATTACAAGAAGGAGGGCTCAGAGCGGATGACGGAGCTTGCTGATGTCTTTTCGGGAGTGAAACCCCTAACCCGTGTGGAGAAAAATGGTAATTGCTAAAGAGGAAATACCATTGTGTTTGAAATGTACACACGAATTCTTGGAAACACACAGAGTAAAAACTCAACCACATTGTCATCATTGTATGCTAGGACATTGCTGATGAACGTCTAAAGCCTAGTCTTAGCTGCCTCTAGCTTTGGGCTCCTTTTGGCAATGTTCATATCTTCTCTAGACTTGGGGCTTCTTATTTTTGAAGTATGAGGTTAGGCTACAGGGGTTGTTATACTCTGACTCATAGTCCGTAGGTCCATAATTCATCCCCCAGCCTCACCATAGTGTGTCAGCTTATGTGCATTTGCAGGGAGGAAGAGAAGGACCTATAACTGTCCTGATCATCTCAGCATACTTCACTCAAGAATAGTACTAACTACTGGGGCACCTGGGTGCCTCAGTTGGTTAAGCGCCCAACTCTTGATTTTAGCTCAGGTCGTGATCTCACGGTTCGTGAGTTTGAGCCCCTCATTGGGCTCCATGCTGGTGGTGTGGAGCCTGTTTGAGATTCTCTCTTTCCCTCTCTGCCCCTCCCCGGCTCGTGGTTTCTCTCTCTCTCTCTCTCTCTCCAAAATAAAATAAATAAACATTAAAAAAAAAAAAAAAGAATATTACTAACTACTAACATAGGGGTGCCTGAGTAACTCAGTCAGTTGAGTGTCCGACTCTTGATTTCGGCTCAAGTCATGGTCATGATTCATGAGATTGGAGCCCTGCATCAGGCTGTGCACTGACAGCACGAAGCCTGCCTGAGATTCTCTTTCTCCCTCTCTCTCTTCCCCTCCTGCATGTGCACACATATTCTCTCTCTCTCAAAAATAAATAAACATTGAAATAAACAAATAAAATCTTTAATAAAAGAATATTAGTACCTGCTAACATAGATGGTATCCAGGAATCTTGTCTTCTCATGTTTTCTGCTTTTTTTTTTCCCCTCATGCGCCTGCCATCTAGTGGCAGAAGAGGGGACATGCAGACTTTTCGAAACAACACAGCTCAAGCCTTAACGTTAATCATATTAATCCTGCTTCTTTTAGGAAATTTTATCTGTGGGAAAATCATGGTATCACTTAAAATTTTTATATAGATAGAAACCCTTCAAAGTGCCCCTGAATGACCATTCTGAATTTTAAGATGAGAAGCTATTTTAAAAAAAAAAATTTTTTTTTTAACGTTTATTTATTTTTGAGACAGAGAGAGACAGAGCATGAACGGGGGAGGGGCAGAGAGAGAGGGAGACACAGAATCAGAAGCAGGCTCCAGGCTCTGAGCCATCAGCCCAGAGCCCGATGCGGGGCTCGAACTCACGGACCGTGAGATCGTGACCTGAGCTGAAGCCGGATGCTTAACCGACTGAGCCACCCAGGCGCCCCGAGAAGCTATTTTTTTAATGCTTAATGTTTTAACTATGAAATTCATTTCTGATAAAAGTTAATTATACAGTAGAATTTCTCAAAGGTATAGCTTTTTGTTTGAAAAAATTACTCTTTTAATCAGTATGATCTTGTGATTACTATATTTGGCTTTTGTTGATGTATTTGATGTCGAATGGTTAGCCTAAAATATATTTCCGAATTAATTTATTATTCCTAGTAGGAAAAGTTGGTGTGTTTTTAATGATGTGATATAAATTAGCAACATGTTTTGCAGGTCACTACATTTTGTCCGAAAAACAAGGAACCACCTGTAACAGTCTAACCAGATTAATTTTTGAGAATCAGGCACATTCGTCTCTGTTCTAGTCTCTTTTAGGTTCTTATAAATCCCAACATCAAAAAAAAAAAAGAAAAAAGAAAAGAAAACCCCACCATCACTTTAAAGGTCATTCAAAACAGCATCTGGTACTTTTTTTTTTTGGCTGTATAGCATATTTTAGCTTAGGAAATGCTTCCACAAATATTTCTCGTTTGAGCCTTACAGCCTTATGAGGTAGACGTCTTTATTCTTGTTCCACATGTAAAGAAATCAAAGCTATAAAATGTAATCACTTGCTGATGGTAACAACGATTCAGAGCCTGGATTGAACTCGTCACCTCAGACTCTGAATGCTGTGCTTGTTCTGCTACTCTATAGCTGTCCCTCAGTCCTACCAAAAAAAAATCTTTAAAATTACAACCAGTGTTCTTCATGCCAATTCGTGAAATAACTTAGATTATAAGTCCGTAAGTGCTTTTATTAAAGTGAAGTCATCCCATTGATAAAACGAACAAACAAACAAAAATGTTAGGGAATCAGCTTGATGAGATCAAATGAGCACAGCCTTTGAATCTGGCCAGACAGTTGAGAAAAGCCTGGTGCTGCTGTTTAGTGACTGTGTGACCCTGCCTGGGCTCCTTAACGTCTCTGGGCATCAGCTTCCTTATCTGAGAAATGCCTTCCAATTCCTGCCCCCATAGATTGTTGTAAAGATTCAGTGAGAAAAGCTCAGACGTTTGCCGGCCACCTTGAGGGTCCTCAGGGCATATTAACGACCCTTTCTCTGCTGTGTGAAACTGGTCTGTGAGTGCAAATGGCACCCCTCAGCTGTTCAGACGTCCCCTCAACTCACCACACGTTCTTCACCCTCCTGACATGTTGCCCCTTGTTCTCCCAAGGCGTGCCATCGTTATTTTTGTCCTGAAGCTTCTGCCCACATCTGGCCCTTCACCTCGTGACAAACTATCCCTCTGCCCCTCTCTGCCTTTCTCAGATCTTTTACTCACCCTCGACTCTCCAGGACACTGTTCCCGGTAACTTTCTGTCACAATCTTTCAGTTCCTTCCCCACTCCTTCCCACTCCAGTGACCACCTTTGCACACTGGGGTTCACACCACAGACTCAGGCCTTTACACCTTTTCTGCCGGGTGTTAGACTGAGCTACTTAAGTAGAAAGTTTCTTCTCCCCTAGGTCACATACCCAAGGCGTTTTGGTGGTTCCTGTTTGGAGAATCCCAAGGGCAAAGTCAGGTACTGAGGGAAAGGTCTGTGAATAAGGGCTAGATTTGTGAAGGATTGTGGAATAAAATTCAAAGCCACAGCCACCACAGTTCTGGGATTTCAGCAGTCTCTCCTTGTTTCTGTGTTAATAGAAAACCTTCAAGCTTGGTTCAGGGAGATCTCGAAACAAATACTGTCTTTAAATTATGATGATTCAACGGCCGCGGGCAGAAAAACTGTGCAACTAATACAAGCTTTGGAGGAGGTAAGAAAACTCTTTGTAAGCGACAGTTCATGGGGCACCTGGCTGGAGGAGTGTGGGACTCCTGATCTCAGAGTCATGAGTTCTCACCCCCCATGGGGTGAAGAGATTACTTACATAACTAAAACTAATAAATAAATAAATACATAAATAAATAACAATTCTTGGATCATGAATCATACTTGTGGATCCACCCAGAAGATCTGGTCCTGGAAATACAGCTAAGAGAATATTTCATCAGAGCAAAAAAAAAAACAAACAACAAAAAACAAAATACGCTCATTGTGGTATTATATCCAGTGTCTTAAAATTGGGAAAATAATGCAGTGACCAGTGTGAAAAGAATGCTAACAAAAATGATATCTCAACTTGCAGAAACATAATTATATTTAATAATTATGAAGACAACATGGAAACATTGGGAGATTGTGGAAAGGCAGTAAAAGCAAAATCTGTATTTTTTTTGTGTTTTGTCTTGTTGTTAATATAATTTACTTTCAAACTGTCTAACATATGATGCGTAAAGTGTGCTCTTGGTTTTTGGGGTAGATTCCCGTGGCTCATCGCTTACGTACAACACCCAGTGCTCATCCCAACAAGTAGACACCATTTTTAGATTGGGAGAGAGTTTGGGGAGAGAAAAACTACAAAGGAATGCGCAACAATGACCACAGTTGTATAATGATCATATGCTTATATGTGATGTTTTCTCTTCTGGAAAAAAAATAGTTTGTTTTTTATCTACTCAGATATTATCTACTCAGATTCAAAAAAGAAGGATTATACTTCCCGACTCTTAAAATTTTAATTGTATGCTTAAGTAGGTTTAAACTAGCTTTAAACTAGGTTTTTAAACTAGGTTTAGGGGCGCCTGGGTGGCGCAGTCGGTTAAGCGTCCGGCTTCAGCCAGGTCACGATCTCGCGGTCCGTGAGTTCGAGCCCCGCGTCGGGCTCTGGGCTGATGGCTCAGAGCCTGGAGCCTGTTTCCGATTCTGTGTCTCCCTCTCTCTCTGCCCCTCCCCCGTTCATGCTCTGTCTCTCTCTGTCCCAAAAATAAATAAACGTTGAAAAAAAAAAAAAAAAATTTAAAAAAAAAAGAAAAAAAAATTAAAAAAAAAAAAAATAAATAAACTAGGTTTAAAGTCAAAATACACACATGAGAACAATAACCATAAATGATTTAAAACATTGTCCATACTTATCTGGAACCCTGTCCAGATGAGATAATTTTATATCTTTAGAAATATAATTAATACTTTCTTTGGCATCCTTTCTTTTATTTTTAAGTAATATCTACACCCAAACGTGGGACTAGAACCCACAACCCCAAGATCAAGAGTCTAATGCCCTCTGGCCCGAGCCCGCTAGGTAGCCCTGGCATACTTTCTTATAGGCTCTTATTACTTTTGAGAGGTTTTATGATCCCTATGAATGGCAATACAAAACAGTACTCCACTATGAACTTGTCGGTTTCCTTAGCCATTCCAAACAGTTGCCCACTGGTACCATTCCTATTTTGGTTGTTTTCTGGATCTTCTAGTCTACATTACAACTACAAACAACTTTGTGAATCTCAGATGCTTTTTATCATTTGTGCTGTTTATTTTGACCATGGCCCAGGCACCTTGAATTACATACATTAAAATTTCAGGATGAGGTGCCTGGGTGGTTCAGTCAGTTAAGCGTCCAACTTTGGCTCAGGTCACGATCTCATAGTCTGTGAGTTCGAGCCCCACATTGGGCTCTGTGCTGACAGGTTGGAGCCTGGAGCCTGCTTCGGATTCTGTGTCTCCCTCTCTCTCTCTGCCTCCCCTGCTCATGCTCTGTCTCTCTCTCTCAAAAATAAATTTAAAAAATGTTAAAGAAAAAAAAAACAGAAAAAACACTTCAGGACACAGGGGAGTCATTCTTTTGTTTTAAGGAGTACAACATAAGAACTTAATGTACAAGTGCCAACACCCTGGTATAATGTGACTTACTCTGTGTGTTAGCAATCCTGCAAATCTTCAAAATTAAGAGGATTTTCTAATATGCCTTTATCAGCACTCACATGGAAGATAGAAGCACCCACTCATTATGTCATCTATGTACAGAAAAAAAAAAAAAGAGCAGAACATTTTTTAATCCTAGAAACCTGTGCATTATGTTATGACTTGGCTTATCCATTTCTAGGGTTATCGTTTGAAATAGAAATTTTGCCAGGAAATTCTTAGTGCATGACATGCCTTTTTGAAATGTTTTCAGGGAAAAATGAACACCACAGAAGCCATTCGGAATTTTTAAATTAAATGTGTTTATGTAACACAGGTTCAAGAATTTCACCAGTTGGAATCAAATCTGCAAGTATGTCAGTTTCTTGCTGACACTCGCAAGTTTCTTCACCAAATGATCCGAACCATTAACATTAAAGAGGAGGTCCTGATCACAATGCAGATCGTTGGGGACCTTTCTTTTGCTTGGCAATTAATTGACAGGTAATGTGACCAGCCTACCATTTCCCCTGGATGAAGGCCACTGCGGATGTCTCCTTACCATTTCTCTCTCTTCACAGTTTCACATCTATCATGCAAGAAAGCATAAGGGTAAGCCCGTCCATGGTCACTAAACTTAGAGCTACATTCTTGAAGGTAAGCAGAGAACAGTTAGGTCATGTTCTTAGTCACTAGGGAAGAATTGGTCTCCGTTACTACCTCATGCCTAAATTCAGCCCGAGATTTCATTCTTTTAGAAAGTTAGGTAATTTGGATCACCTGGGTGGCTCAGTCGGTTGGGCGTCCGACTTCGGCTCAGGTCATCTCGCGGTTCGTGGGTTCGAGCCCCACATCGGGCTCTGTGCTGACAATTCAGAGCCTGGAGCCTGCTTCGGATTCTTTGTCTCCCTCTCTCTCTGTCCCTCCCCCACGCGTGCTCTGCCTCTGTCTCTCAAAAATAAATAAACATTAAAAAAAAAAGTTAGGTAATTTAAGTATTTTTATAAACTGAAAATTGTTAGTTTTTCCATGAGAGCAAAGTTTGAAAAGATGCCACGCATATTGGAAGTTTCAATTAATACAAGTTGGATGTCTTATAGAAGGTAGTGTTTACATTAAAAAATACGTGTTTTCAAGTTTTACCAGTATGCTAAAAGTGTGGGTCCTTTTTTCCCTAGATGTGAAGTAAGTCCTTTTAGTTACTCATTTAAAAAAACTCTTGTTGAGCCTCTGCTACAAGCTAGGATCCCCTCCAAAGTTTAGGGAACAGTGGTGGACAATTCAAGTATAGCTGTGCTCCCAAGATAATTCCAGATCGAGATAAATGAACAAAAATTTACTCAGCGTCTTCTGACAGAGTTACCTCATGTATCAGTTCTGAGATGCACTTTCTTTCGTATTTAAAAATCTCTCTAGGGGCGCCTGGGTGGCGCAGTCGGTTAAGCGTCCGACTTCAGCCAGGTCACGATCTCGCGGTCCGTGAGTTCGAGCCCCGCATCGGGCTCTGGGCTGATGGCTCAGAGCCTGGAGCCTGTTTCCCATTCTGTGTCTCCCTCTGTCTCTGCCCCTCGCCCGTTCATGCTCTGTCTCTCTCTGTCCCAAAAATAAATAAACGTTGAAAAAAAAAAATTAAAAAAAAAAAAATCTCTCTAATTGGGGATGGGTTTTATAACTGACAGCACATCATAGTTCACCATAAGCATGTTCGCTTCTTTCCGAGTGGCACAGAAAATAATGGCACTTCTTCCATGCTGTGACCTCTCAGATTGGAGTGAGTACAGTCAGCCATCAGTCACAGCGTCTGATTTCCATAGAAGAGTAGCTGCCTTCTGGAACACAGTGGCTCTCAAACTTGAGGGGCATCAGAATCACCTGGGGGGGGCACCTGAGGGACTCAGTCAGTTAAGTGTCTGACTTCCGCTCAGGTCACGATCTCGCTGTTCATGATTTCGAGCCCCGCGTCAGGCTCTGTGCCGACATCTCAGAGCCTGGATCCTGCTTCAGATTCTATGTCTCCCTCTCTCTCTGCCCCTTCCCTGCTTGTGCTTGCGCTCCCCCCCCCCCACCTCAAAAGTAAATAAGCATTAAAAAAAAAAATTGGCATCTGTAACAAGTCCCGGCTGATGCTGATGCTGATGCTGCTGGTCTGGGGGCCACAATTTGAGAACCACTACCAAAGCAGATGACTGTCGTTTTTTTAGAAAGTGTATCATTGTCAGAAACTATTTGATGAGTCAGTGGTTGTTGCATTATCTTGGGTAAAGCCCCAGAGCTTTGTTGTATGTTACTATTTCTGGAAAGAGATTTCTAGGACTTCTGGAAATGGAGAAACACATGTACCTACTTTTCTTGCAGCTTGCCTCTGCCCTCGATCTTCCCCTTCTTCGTATTAATCAAGCAAATAGTCCTGACCTTCTCAGTGTGTCTCAATATTACTCTGGTGAATTGGTGTCCTATGTGAGAAAGGTGAGAAATGCATCAAGGTGACATTTATTTTATTGGCAAACTGACTGCTCTTCTAAATACAAAGAGGATGCTTGGGGCCCTATGAAAAGTATACCCGTGTTCCTTTCCCTTATTCTTAACTTGATTCCAGAAACTTGCAATACCTGAAAATAAACTTACTCTTACTGGTATTGTGGATATGCAGATGTGTTTTTACTTTCAGGGAACTTTTGCACCTGTTTTTAAGTGCTGGTGGTATTAACTCCCATTCTGCGCTTAACAGAAACTGAGGAATAGAGATTATATTGGCTTCTTTAAAGTCACCGAGCTAGTTGGTAAAAGAACCGGATCTAGATCCAGCACATCCTAGTTGGAGCTGTAAGTTTTCCCGGGAACTTTGGTCCTCGTTTCAGTAACTTACGGTGCAGCGTGGAGCCAGGCGGACCTGGCTGCAAAATTTCGCTGTGTCACCTGCTGACTGCGCCACGGCCACGTTACTTAACATCTCCGAACCTCAGTCTTTTACAAGTTTATAACGAGGAAAAGATACATCTTTTTGCTGCACGTATATGGGGATTAGCTGTGTATCTTGTGAGCAATTGCTGCACGTGTATGGGATACATCTTTTTGCTGCTGTGTATCTTGTGAGCAATTAACGTTTCAAAGAATGTAGCCGTGGGCCTGAGAGCAGATATTAAAGTACCTCCTTACGTCCCTTCCCGTCCCTTTCTGTAGATAAATGCCTGTGTGTACAAGGTGGTGCTGTCTTAACTGCCATCCTGGCATTTATCAGCTAAGAAAAATAAAAGACATATCCAACTGTTTTCCTTCTTTTCTCTTTCACTAAAGGTTTTGCAGATCATTCCAGAAAGCATGTTTACTTCGCTTCTAAAGATCATAAAGCTTCAGACCCACGATATCATTGAAGTGCCAACCCGCCTGGACAAAGACAAACTGAGGGACTATGCTCAGCTTGGCCCACGATACGAGGTGGCGTGTCCCTTTAACTTCTGCCTTTTGATGATTTAAAACCCAAACCACGATGTGTCACGGGTCTGTGTCGCCTGCCATATCCCTAGGAGCGCCAGACCAATTATGATTTGTCTTTTCCTACTCTCCTGTGATAGCTTCATTCGTTACCGCGTCCTGGGTTATTTCAGGCCTTGCCTGCCTGAGTGTTCTCAGAGGACGGGGAGCTCAGCTGGCCTCTTTTCTCCGTGAACAGTCCTGATGAACCAGCCCTTCTTCTCTTTGGGTTAGATTGCCTAGACCTTTTGCATTCGGGTTCCTGCTTTGTACATCAGATCAATGGCTCAAAGTAATCTGGATTCCATTAAACCATTTCCTACAGCCAGACTGTGAAGCCTCTCAATAAGTAAGCAGCCCCAGAGGTGGTTCCTCCCAAATACCTCTGCTTTTCTTTCTCCTGAACTTAAAATTAAAGATGTGAAAAAAGTGAAATCAAGTGGAAATTGACATTATGAAGTCCACTGTCATCACCTTTCATCCCAGCATCAATTTCTACCACCTCTGACACAGCTCCAAAAAATTGCATCAGGAATTTCAATCTGCAAGCTTGAAATTTACATATTTATTCTAACTCAAAAACACAGCACCTGTCTACCATACCAGTGCCTCCCGGTGTGGCTTGAAAAAACTCGTAGAAAGCGTAAAGATTAACTTTTTAGACTCTTGGTGAGCCTTTTCTACTTGGAAAGGACCATCCATCTCATTGAATCCTGCCTGCTTTTTATGTGTGAGAAACTGAGGCCCAAAGAAGGGGAGATGATTGGTCAGTGTTTAAGAACTATTTCATGTCTGCTGACCCTGCCCAGCATGTCTAATGGCAGTGCCTTGCTTACACCACAGCACCTCATTTCTGACCGGGGCCCATCACTCCCACTGTCTTTGTTCATTTCAGGCTGTCAGCCAATTATTTTCACTTCCCTTAGAAAGGATGGGTCTTTTATCTGAAGTACTTCATTAACTTTTTTTTCTTTGTTAAAGGTTGCCAAGCTTACTCACGCTATTTCCATTTTTACTGAAGGCATCTTAATGATGAAGACAACTTTGGTTGGCATCATCAAGGTAATGGCTTTGATACTCATCCACGTGGCCTTGTAGTAATAAGACTCTTAGTTTGGATCACCAGGGTGTTTCTCCCATGGGGAACAGGGAAGGCGATTGTCATCTTGGGTCCCTTACTATTTCACATGCAGCTCTCCATCTTCATTTTACTCGTGTGTTGATGGAGGAAGGGAGAGCATTATAATCCTGATTTTTCATCATGCCCAAGAGTTACTTAAATCTAAGAAAAATCCATTTTATTGAATTTTTTTATTAAAAACATTTTTTTATCATTTATTTTGAGACCGAGAGAGTAGGGAAGGGGCAGAGAGAGGGTGAGAGAGAGAATCCCAAACAGGCTCCGCACTGTCAGTGCAGAGCCCCATTCGGGGCTTGAACTCACAAACCATGAGATCATAACCTGAGCCAAAGTTGGATGCTTAACCCGCTGAACCACCCAGCCACCACTTATTGAATTTTTGTAATAATGAAACAAAATAGTTCGTTTCCCTTTGGCCAAACAGCTGGCTCACTCTCTCCCACCCTTCTTTCCTTTTAGTATTTTTATATTGCATCTCAGGTGCAGAGAGCTGAGCTGATCCTAACCCATCGTCATTGTCTGGCCATTGTCCTCACTGATGCGTGCTCGTTCCTCTCTTCATCCTTCCTTTCTCATCTGGACACCCATTCCCATTTCCATCCCCAATAGCACCCGCTCTATGTGTTTGATTTCTGCCCCTAAAGAGGCAAGTAATCCCGTATTTTAAACATGAGGTGTTACTTTATGTGTGCGTGTGTTTGATTTGTCTACATCATATTGTACTCTAAGGCTCATTCTTTTTTCCAACTCTTCTCGCTAGTTATTGCTTTTGAAATTTGTTTGTATTGCTGTAGGTTGGACACTTGGTTACTTCTTACTGCTGTGTAGAATTGTACATTTTACTTAACCATTCTCCAAGACCCAGGCACCTATGTTGTCATTTTCACTCCAACGCTCCCCATTGTCATGAGCATCTCTGAACATGTCCCTGCTGTAGGGCCTGTGTCTGAAATCTGACTCCCCAGGTGTGGATCACTAGGTCTTAGGGTGTATTTATACTTAATTTCTCTCAGTACTGCCAGATTGCCTTCTGAAATGACTGTTTCTCTGGTGTCTGTCCACATTTTTGACAATATGTGTTACTATCTATGTTTTAGTTTTTGCTCCCCAAAGAGTATAAAGTGTTATCTCCATACTATTTTAATTTGTAATCCTATGATGACTAGAGATGTGCCCATTCACAGAGTTCATGGTGCTTGTATTTCTTTCTCATTTATCAGACATCAGTAGAATCTATATATTTCTGATTTTTATTTTAAAAAATGTGTGTCTATTGAATTGCCAGATTAACACTTATGTTAATAAAATCCAAGAAAACCTAAATAGAAATGAAACTTTAGTGTATGGTTTCTGGATGTGTGCTGAAATACCATTGTAGTCCTAGAATATTCACAGAACCCACTGAACATCCTTTAGACCTGATGCCAGTTTAATTCAGTTGATATGCAAAGAGTATACATGGAGGTAGTCACTTCTTACTAATCCATAAAGTGGTGATAAATCCTGGGACCAGATTAAGCATCTTACATGCAAAATGACCAGTACAGAAAAGGTATAATACCTCATAATCAACAATAATTATCAAAAGAGAACCTGCTTATGAAAAAGGCAGATCTTTTGCTATAGTCTTTCAGATGAGAGCCAGGGAGAATATCATCTTGACCATATTCAACCCAGTAGACTTTCTCTGCCAGTCTAACAGTTCAGCTTTCGGTAACAGATCCGGTGGCCCTCACAAGTCTTCAGCCAACTAATGTTAAGCATCTATTTCAGACATTTATAAAATGTGTAACTGTCCTTTAATCCATATGACGTAAAACAAGTGAGATATACACAGAGATGTATGTATAGATGTTCATTGTCAGTGGTAGCCATACAAAAAAAGAATAGAAATAATCTAAGCATTTATCAGTGAGAGAATGGCTGAATATATCATGGTGTGTTCCTACTGGAGATTGTTTGGCTGCCGTTCAAAAAGCTTTTACCACTTGGGGCGCCTGGGTGGTTAGCCTCTGACTTCGGCTCAGGCCACGATCTCACAGTTCGTGGGTTTGAGCCCCACATCAAGCTCTGTGCTGACAGCTCAGAGCCTGGAGCCTGCTTCCGATTCTGGGTCTCCCTCTCTCTCTGCCCCTCCCCCACTCGCACTCTGTCTCTGTCTCTCAAAAAGAAATAAAAGTTAAAAAAAAGCTTTTACCACCAAAAGATTTCTAAAATTTAAAGTGGAAAAAGCAAATTGCAGAACAGTGTGTGTGTGTGTGTGTGTGTGTGTGTGTGTGTATACATACGTATTATGGTCCCATTTAGACTTTTTAAATTAACTATGTATTGAGGACAATATTTATGTGTAGAAATTAATAGAGAAAGGTCTGGAGGATCCATGTGAAAAGGGTTAACTGTTATTAACTTCAGAGGAGGGGATAGAAATGTGAGGGAAGGGGCTGTGTGCAAGGGGCATTCTCTAAGCTGCAAGCACTCTATAGATTGGTGAAAGGTTTAGAAAATTGGAAGGACCATTTAAGACCTTTGTTTTCTTGAAAACAGTTAACTCTTTTTCACTAAATCTGTTTTTTTTTTAATAAAGAATCTTTTTTTTAATGTTTATTTATTTTGAGAGAGAGAGCATGCACATGTGTGTGCATGTATGCGAGTGGCAGGGGGGGCAGAGACACAGAGAGAGAGAGAGACAGAGAGAGAGAATATCTCAAGCAGGCTTGGCGCCATCAATGCAGAGCTGATCTCAGAGCCTGAACTCACAAACCATGAGATTGTGACCTGAGCTGAAATCAACACTTGGATGCTCAACCGACTGAGCCACCCAGGTGCCCCTCACTAAATCTGTTCTTTATAAGGAGTATTTCTTTGAAAACATCATGTTACTTCTTTGATTTCTTTTTCCTCGTTGATTATATCTAGTTATAATTTACCTTTGTATTGTGAAATAGGGCACAAATACTCAAAGCTGTAGATCCATTTACATAGTTTAATGGGTTATTACAACCACCACCCAAGCCAAGAAACATAATTTCCCAGCTCCTACCCCAGGATCCTCCTCATGTGCCCTGACCTAATCCTAGTCTCTCCATTTAGAGTTTTATTATCTAAAGTCAATCTGTGGACACTACATTTAAAAAAAAATACATTCTGTCTTTTAAGTCTTCAGGTTTCTCCTCCATTCTTTTCCTTTCTCACAGTTTATCTGGTCAGGAACCCACAGCCTCTGACTTGTTGTTTGTCCGAAGTCTGGCTTTTGCTGATTGTATAGTCATGGTGTAGCTCAGCATGTTTCCCTGGCTCTTGTATTTTGTGTAACTTTCGTTGCAATTGCCATTCTTAAAGTTTAAATATAATCAAACCCAGATGGAACCCATCCGTTTGTCTTTATGACTTTTAAAAGTAATGGTACCTTGCAAATTAAAAATATAAGAAACAAGTTGCAGGGAATTTCAAGGGATTATGTTAAAACTATTTGATGTTTTCTGGATTTGACAGGAGACTGTCTTTTAGGGAATAATGGATGCTTTCTCATTATAGAAAAAAGAACCAGCAAAATCAGCTTATAGAGGTAGATAGCAGATTTGCCTTCCTGTTTTATCTCCCTAATTACAAACAGCATTCCAAGAATGCTGGAAGAAAAGAGAATTGTTAAGTCTGTCCAACCCCACGTTTGGGCTTGCTCATGCGGATGTAGGTGGCGTCTGGAAGAAAGGCAAGGCCAGGCCGTTCATTCCCCTCTGCTCCTGGTGAGAAGAAAAGGCACTTTTTACTTTTAATGAAATGATTAAAATGAGAGAGGCACTTTAAAATTCTTCATACCCACCATCTTTGGGATGTCATGTTGTAAAATTACCATCATGAATTTTACGGAGGCCAGCCGAGTCCTAAAGAGGTGACAGGTTCAACAATTCTGTCCAAGATGCACAAGATCAAAGAGACGGGAAAGGAGAAAAGTCCCAATCATTGGGAAATGGGGTGGGAAAGTGCTTCCCTGCAGATTCCAGAAACTGTCTTTCCTTTGGATTTCGTCATGGCTGAACTTTTCCTCACGGCCATTTATTGCTTTTTGGTTTGCACGTAGGTGGATCCAAAACAGTTGCTGGAAGATGGAATAAGAAAGGAGCTAGTTAAACGTGTTGCTTTTGCTCTTCATAAGGGACTGATCTTCAACCCCCGAGCCAAGGTACCAGATGACCACGTGGGTCTGTCCTTTCTCTCTGCCCAGCTTGCAGAACTGTCGTGAACAGCACCTTTCCTCCTAACACATACCTGATATATGATGGTCAGCGCAATACACTGATGTGTTTTTTGATCCTATGTTGTAATCCTTTCTTATGATAAGAAAATCCTTACCAGAACCAGCCCTTTCCTTGTTGATCCCCCAATTTAAGAATTGAACGGATGTCTGTGATTCTGGGTCACTTCTTAAAAGAATTTCTTAACCCTAAAGCAGATCAGGACTATGAAGCCTGTAATTTTTTTTTTTTAATTTTTTGAATGTTTATTATTTGAGAGAGAGACAGAGACAGAGAGCAAGCAGGGGAGGGGCATAGAGAGAGGGAGACATAGAATCCGAAGCAGGCTCCAGGCCCTGAGCTGTCAGCACAGAGCCTGATGATGCGGGGCTCGAACCCACAGACCACGAGATCATGACCTGAGCTGAAGTCAGCACCCAACCGACTGAGCCACTAAGGTGCCCCTGGCCTGTAATTTTTTATTTGCCTTGACCTAACAGATCATTTTTCTCAGGAGGAAAACAAAAATGGGCCTAGAACTTGTATCTAGGGTTCTTTTCACTCCAGTAAATTCAATTTAAAATATTTTAAGTATTTGAAGGTTGGATGTATTCATCAAATGACATGAGAGAAATCATCAACGTTCATTTTCCATATTCTTTTGTGTGAGACTCCCCTCCCAAATGAACGAAACCTCTTCTTTGCTGAATGTCTGAGCACTCATGCTGGATGAGGTAGGAAATGCTCTCTTAAACTCTCACTGTGTTGTAGAGAGGGGTCTTATTTAAAGTCTAATGTAGATATTAGTGGTTGACAGTCTACCCCAGTGTAATAGATTTGTGTTTCCTCTTTTGCACAGCCAAGTGAGTTGATGCCCAAGCTGAAAGAGTTGGGGGCTACCATGGATGGATTCCATCGCTCTTTCGAGTACATACAGGACTACGTCAACATTTATGGTCTGAAGATTTGGCAGGAAGAAGTTTCTCGTATTATAAATTATAATGTGGAACAAGAGTGTAATAACTTCTTAAGAACAAAGGTATCTAATTAAATTGTAAAATTCTGGACCGTATTTGTTATTCAGACATTTAAAATACACGCCCTGAACCTCAGAAATAGCAATAAGAAAATTTATTTAAATAGTTACTAAAAATCGGTTAGCATTAGATAGTCACAGATCCCTTCAGAGTACATTCAGGAGCCGTGAGGGTTCCGGAAAAGTTTATAGGACACCTGACCTCCAAGAGTTTACCATCCTAAGGAGGAGGGAGATGTAATTAAATGGCCACAGAATGAAGCTGTTGTAAATGTCATAACTCCCGTGATCAAGAGTTCAGAAGGCTTGATCAAGGAGTTCGGTTGGCCTGATCGGAGTATGCACATAACAGCAGAATTGCTGGGTCATGTGGCAATTCTATGTTTACCTTACGGATGAACCACCAGACCACTTTCCACAGCACCTGCAGCATTTTTCATTCTTTCCAGCAGCATCTGAGGGTTCTCATTTCTCCATATCCTTGCCAACGCTTCTTGTTTTGCTTTTTTAAAAAAATTCTAGACGTCCCCGTAGGGGTGAAAGGGTATCTCATTGTGGTTTTGATTTGCATTTCCCTGGTGACTAATGATGTTGGGCGTCTTTTCGTGTGCTCATTCACCATTTGGATGTCTTCTTTGGGAAAATGTCTACTGAAGTCCTTTGCCTATTTTTTAATTGGGTCGTTTGAACACCAGATTCTTAAGTGTCATGGCTGAGAAGTTTGATTTTTAGTCAGTAGTTGACAAGGAGTAAGTTTTTGATTAGGGAACTGACGTGATTCAGGTGACGTTTTTGAAGGATTAAGCATCTTCCAGCCTTGTGATATTTTGGAATCTTATTATCATGTCGATGCATGTTAACCTAGAAGACAAAAAGCCAGAAATTCCCATCTCTCTTCTAACTTCTCCTCAGTCACTTCACTTTTCACAAATATTTCTTCTTTTATAAATGTTACATGTAGCATTTCTCGGGGGCTATTACCCCAGTTTTAAGTTTTTTTCTTCCAAACCAAGGAGCATTTATTGTCACTGTTTATGCAACATCATATTTGTAAAACTAGGTAGAAAAAAGAATAACTGGTTATCTTATCAAAGACGTACGGTTGACCCTGGAGTAGCACGGATTTAAGCTGCATGGGTTCATTTTGAGCTGCAGGGGTCCATTTATACACTGGTTTTTCCCAACAGATACAGTACAGTACTGTAAAATGTATTTTCTCTTCCTTATGATTTTCTTAACATTTTTCTCTAGCTTATGTTGTACAAATACAATGTATAATCCATTTAACATACAAAATATATGGTAATGGACTATGTTATTGATAAGGCTTTTCTGGTCAACTGTAGGCTATTAGTAGTTAAGTGTTAGGTGAGTCAAAAGTTGTATGTGGATTTTCAACCGTGTGTGGGTCAGCGCCCTAGCCCCTGTGTTGTTCAAGGGCCCACTGTACTAAGTGTTCATGGTTTGGTTTTGTTTTGTTTTGTTTTGTTTCTAGATTCAGGACTGGCAGAGTATGTACCAGTCTACTCATATCCCAATACCAAAGTTTACCCCTGTGGATGAGTCTGTAACATTTATTGGTCGACTCTGCAGAGAAATCTTGAGGATCACAGACCCAAAGTAGGTGTATCTAAACTCCACTGGGCCTTGAAAACTGTGGACGATAGAAGTCTCTGAACATCTTCCTCAAATCACACCCTTGTTCCTACTACACTTGGATCTAGTGGGTTTATTAGAGTCACTTTTTTTGAGACTGGGTATGTTCTGCAGTGGGACTAAGGAGACCCCAGTCCAAGGAAATGGAGATCAAAATAACTTTCAGGTCTGTTCAGCCACCTTTTAGTTTTATGTTCTTCTCACTTTCCAACTAACATTCTACTCACTTGGGCCTGCAGACTCCCTAGTATGTTAAAACTTTTTTTATTACGGATTTGCTCATCTGTACCTGTAACTGTGGCACACTCCTCCATTCCAGCCACCAGGTCTTACATTTATCAGACCCTGACCTTTGGAGATTACCCCCACACCCATGCACTTGTGTAACATTTACCTTGTACACACTTTTCAGCACATTGTACACATCCCTGATACTCTCTGACATCTCTGACATAGGCAGCCATCTCTGACATAGGCATTGTTATTCTTCCCATGTTAAAGGGAAGTAACTGAGGCTTAGTAAAGCTAAGTCACTTGCCCAAGATCTGGGTCTAAATGGTAGATCCAGAATACACACCAGCCCTCTGACTCCAGGGCCCAGCTGTTAAGTGCCGTGCTGTTAAGGGCGGGCTGCATAGCTTTGCATACAGTGGATCACAGTTTATATACACAGTCACATGAGTGAACATCTCCTGTGGTCAAAACCACCCTTAAGAATATTTTAGGTGGGTACCATGGGAGACCCTTGCACACTCCTTCCCTCATTACGTCTCATTTTCCTTCTCCTTCTCAGTTGAGCTTCTGATGAGGTAGTCGGTACGAAGCCCAGCTGAAGGAAGGGCAGGCTCACGTTTTCTGTGTCCTGTCTACCCCTGTGCACATGCTCACTGAGTAGAATGGTTGGTGGGATTACCCAGGAAAAGAGGACTTCTCTTCTTTCTCTGTCCAGCTGTGCATGCATAGTTGAATTTGTGTAAGCTAAATGGCCTTATGACATGTCTCCTTTGTACAGCCTTCAAATTCTGGCTTATTTTATCTCTTCAAAAGTTATGCAACTTGGCACACTATATGTAAACTTCTTCCAAAAGTTACAGCATAAATCAACTTTGTCTGTGACTCATGGGCCAAAAGGAGTAAATGATCCAAAACATTTTGTAACACCTGCTTTCTGGGTACCCACGGCTGGGTCACCGAAGCCCTTCTAGAAGACTATCCACCTAATGCCATGTTAAGACTTGTAGGAAGGATTAAGCATGCTTGGGATTTCCATGTCATGTTATTGGCTTACTCATCGACATGGGGAGCTTCTCAAGTGACACATTCAGCCTCTCCAGTGCCAGCCCTGGGTGATCGAATCAGGACTCTCCGAAGCCTTAAAGTAGGATGCAGTTCTGGAAATCTTGTTCTTCCCATTTACTTCCAAATGTAAGCTTCCTTCTTTCCCGTGCCTCATTTCTTAAAGATATGTCCTTAAAGGTGTGTCTTAGAACTGGGGGGGCGTGTCGTCTGTGGAGTTTACTGGAATTTCAGAGGCTGGGCTTCCACCCCAGACCTGCTGAGTCAAACCCCAGGAATGGGATCTGGGCACATATTTTTAAGTGATCGAAGGTCCCCGTGCCAGCACTTGAGAACAGAAAGATGCTGGTTAAGGATACGGTGTTGGAATCAGGCCTCGCTCTGTTGTGTCGTCTGTAAAACAAGGGTCACACAGCTCATGTATTGCAGAGCCATGACGACAATGACCCCGAAGAGCACAGAACCTGACGCCGAAGAAGTGCTCAGTAAATACCATTGGTTGTTAGCATTGCCGTCCGCGCACTCCTGAGTCTAAAAGGAATCATTGGTTGGTGACCAGAACTGGGAGGAGAGACGAAAGGTCTTTGTTGCCATAGTCACAGATGTTTGATAGGGCAGCAGGATTCAAAGTTCTTTTCTTATCAAAGTGGAAATGACACGAGCCTCTTACATCCCGATCTTTGGGAATTTAAGGAAAGACGCCGTGGAGCGAAAACTGGGCGCTAATGCCTTCCAGCCTGACAGCCAAATCCGACCTTGGCCTCTCCGCTCAGCTCCAAACAACAGTCCAATTCAGTGGAAATGAATTAGTCCAAGCGGTGACCTGGCATAGGGCAGGAAATGGTGATTTCATTGAATTTTGCCTTCCTGGCCCATTGGGCATTCACCGTGAGATACACTGGGTGCCTGGACGCAGACATTATTAAACGAATCACGTCATGTCATCCCTTATATCTGGTGCCCAAATCCTGTTACGTCCCCCATCTCCTCAGGATGAACTCTGAGCTGCTTTTGGGTTTTGAGTTTTTTGTCTTTCTTTTAGAATGACATGTCACATTGACCAGCTGAACACTTGGTATGATATGAAGACTCACCAAGAAGTGACCAGCAGCCGGCTCTTCTCAGAAATCCAGACCACCTTGGGGACTTTCGGTCTGAACGGGTTAGACAGGCTTCTGTGCTTTATGATTGTCAAAGAGCTACAGGTGAGCCTTTCGGCCTTCATGCATGGTTCCTGCTACCCTGGGAGAGATTTAACTTTTCTTTCATGCTTTCCTATCCTGACACGAGGCACACACATACATGCTTCTTGTCGGGTAGATAAGAATTGAGAATAAACTAGAATTTCCTTGGCCAACACAGTAGTTTTTCGGGTGGACCGGTTTTGAGAGTTTCATGTGGGGAAGTTGAGACTCTTTGAAACCAACAACTCCTCCGAGCAAGGGGTATTTCTAACAGGACCTAGAAGTTGCCATTTCCCTGTCACCCTTTATAACATTTTATGACTTAGCCCAGGCTGTGTTCCATATACATTTGAGTTCATTGGAGTGTTGTTCATTTTGTTCATTATGTTTGGTTCTTCTGTTGTGTCTTCGTGTTTTAGAATTTCCTCAGTATGTTTCAGAAAATTATCCTGAGAGACAGAACTGTGCAGGATACCTTGAAAACCCTTATGAATGCTGTCAGCCCCCTAAAAAGCATAGTGGGTAAGTGTTCTGAAACCAATCTGAGATGGAGGTAACACTAGCTTTTCCAGATTTACTAAATAGAAAATTTTATTTTCACCTTTCAGCAAATTCGAATAAAATTTATCTTTCTGCCATTGCCAAAACACAGAAGATTTGGACAGCGTATCTCGAGGCTATAATGAAGGTATGTTATGGGAGAGAGGGTGATCATCAGTACTGTATTTTTTCAACTATTATCTTCTTGTAACTTTGTCACCCAAAGAAAGCTACTCTTCTTTCTTGCGTCATCAAAGCAAAAATACAACACTTCAGTTTATCATTATTTCTAAGTTCATTTGTCCTTTATCTTCCTTTCTGGGCTGTTCTCGAGTATGTTTTCATTTATGTGGCCCATCGTTTTGCTTAACCTGAAGAAAGCAGCTTCTTTCTGGAACGACCTGGAGCAAGAAGTGCTTTCACACTAGGAGATGGAAACCTTCCTCCCTCAGGGGTGCTCCGTCCTGAGGTGTGACAGGTTTATTTACTGAGCGGCTCTGTCAGTGTCCAGCCCTGGTCCTCTCCAAGTAGGTGCTAGAACAGGACATTTGCCTCTCTCCCCTCTTGTGTCCGCACAGATGTTACAAAGCCAAGTTCTCTAGGACACAGGTTATCCTTACACTCTGCAGAGAACACCGGGTCTTTGGAAACGAGTAAGAAAGTGAGGTGAAGAGATTAACATGGCGGATGGAAATCCAAGTCACTTTAGGAGTCGCTCATCTGTGCTCCTGCCTTCACGCTGTGGCATTGGCTTTGCGTGTTCCGCGTGTCTTTCTCTCATCACATGATGATCCAAGACCTTCAGCAACGCTTTGTCGAACACTCGTGTGCAAATCATTGTCACGTGCTACGAGACAGAGTTGAAGGAAACACTAGCTGCCCCCCTCAGAAAGCCTACGTACTGTCTCGTAGGAAAGAGGAGGTTTCCTGGTGGAAAACTAATCCATGGTTACAGACATCACCTACCACAGGAAAAGTGTAGGCTGCTGTGGGAATTTGCGGAAGTTCCATTCTCTTGTTCCCAATTCTGTTAGTTGTTCGTTGAGACAGTACTCGTGGTGCCTCAGCCAAATTCACAATATATTTCCCATAATTGCAGTGAAAAAAAAATGTGTTTTAATTTGGAAACTTAGATTAAGTAACACACAGAGCCTCTGGCTCTGCTGGATGTCCTCTTGTTCCATGTCTGGACGTCCCTTAGCCACGTGATGTCCAGGTATTGAGAGCTTCTCAGGCTAAGTTTCTAATTGCTGGAAAGCTTTCAGGAGGAATGGAGAATTACCTGAGGTCGGACAGGCCTGAGTCTCACCTCTGTGGGAGGCTGAGGGAGGTTGCAGGGATGCGTCAGAGAGGTTCCCTAGTGGCTCTTACAGACCTCTGTGAGTCGTAATTGCTGGTCCTTCAGTAATCACCCAAGTATTTCGGCAAGTCAGTGCTCTTTACATAAAGCCCTCAAAGGACCAATGTGTCCTTTTGTCTTTTGCTGATCTGGAACAGTGATGGAGATATTCTGCACTGTTTGCTGGTAGCCATTGGCCCCATGTAGGTACTGAGCGCTTAAGACATGGCTTGTGGGAGTGAGGAACTGAATTTTAAATTTTATTCATTTAAATCCGTTTAAATTTAAATAGCCGTATGCGGTTGTGGCTGCCCTATCCGTGCAACTCTAGAGAAACGGAGAAAGATGACAACCCAAAGATCTCTCTAGATAGGTAGATAGCATCACCTCCCAGTCTCCTTAGTCTCTCCAGAATCTTCTTAAAGGCTTGTAGTAGGTGAGCACCGAAGAGAAAATGTTGGTCACTGAGATTCAATATTTAAATAAGAGTAAGTTAGGTTAAACTGCCTTTACTTCTGTTTCCATTTCTAGATTGGTATTTTCAAGGGAATCCTGGACATAGAGTAGAATTAAGAGGGAATTACGTGGCAGAGCAGGGGTGTGGGGGGCACCTGGGTGGCTCAGTCGGTTAAACATCCAACTTCGGCGCAGTCGTGATTTCATGGTTCGTGAGTTCGAGCCTCATTTCAGACTTTGTGCTGACAGCTCAGAGCCTGGAGCCCGCTTTAGATTCTGTGTTCCCATCTCTCTCTGCACCTCCCCTGCTCACACTCTCTCGTTCTCTCTGTCAACAATAAACATTAAAAAGAAGGAATTACATGGGGCAGATAAAGTTGAAAGGACATTTTTGAGTGGCCTGATGGGAACCCACTGTCTTCTTGGCCTTGCCCTATTCTAATTTTTAAATAATAGTATTTTTCTATTTCTAAAGGTTTCTTATAAAAACATTTTTTGGATTTTATTTTTTTCATGTAAGTAGAATAATAATCTAGTAAGAATAGTGGCCAAAAGTAATACATCTGAGGCCATTTAACGCTTTTAACTGTTACGAGCTCCATTTATCTAAATATCTTTTCTTTGCTCTTCGGGAAGGCCCCTCTTTTTTTCTTAACCTTTCTATGCTGCCAACCACTCAGAGGAAATGTGTCTATTCCTCCCTCACCATTGCTAACATTATAAAACACCTTCCCCCTATTCCTCCTCCTCTGTCTCTCTTGCTAATCTTTTGGGGATAGCTTCCCTAGAACAGACAAGAAGGAATTCACTGGCACAGAAAGTTACAGTCTACTTTTGACTTCCTGATGCCAACAACTGGGACTTTGTTGGAATGATGTGAACTCCGCCCCAGACCTGACCAGAGGTACTTTCCTGTCACCTGGCAGGGGTCCTAGACGTCTCCGCGTATCGCTTATGCTCATCACTACTCGGAAATTACATGCTTGATCCACCACGCTAACATAATTCTGTATCACAGATCTCTTCTTTGAATAGTTTGAGAATTACACTTGGTTACAACTGGCTGCCATTGTTACCCTTCATGTTTTATTTTGCACATTTAAAAGAATTATTCTGGGGCGCCTGGGTGGCTCAGTCACCTCAGCGTCTGACTTCGGTTCAGGTCATGATCTTAAAGGTTTGTGGGTTTGAGCCCCACGTTGGGCTCTGTGCTGACAGCTTGGAGCCTGGAGCCTGCCTCTCTCTGCCTCCCCTCTCTCTGCCATCCCCTGCTCATGCTCTGTCTCTGTCTCTTAAAAAATAAACAATAAACATTAAAAAAAAAAAAAGAATTATTCTTGGACTGTGTCAGTAGGCTTCCCCAGATTCCCAGAGAGGTCCAGGATACCAAAAAAAAAAAAAAAAAAAAAAAAAAAAAAAAAAAAAAATGGTTAGGAACCCATGGATGAGGGCTTATCATTGTTAGAAGGGCCTTTTTGGAAAATTTATGTAAGTTATTTTATAACCCAGAAGATTATGTGAACTGTAATCCTAGGTGACGCAGATAGGTTTATATTCACCAAATTTTAGGATAACGGAGTACAATGGCATCCTTAGGACTCCAGAAAGTTCAGTTTAGGACAAATAAAGGAAGGAGGGCTTCTCATTCGCAATTACTAAGCTTGGAGAACTTATTGCAAAAGGTCATAAATAGAGCTTCAATACAGACACCTTTTTGATACATGAACAACGGAACGTTAATGGGTCACTTTGTAAAATATCGGACTTTGGGGATATTTGAGGTTGGCGTATAGGCGTCTGTCCACACATCCCTTGCAGGGTTCCTTATGCTCCGTCAAGGATGACGCTGGTCTTCACCGGGGAGCCAGTCCAGTCCTGTGGAATGTTGTCATCCTTCCAGTCAAAACTTGTCGTCTTTGTGTTGCCTCCTTGCCGTCCCTTTGCAGCGTGGCGTGTTCCACCTGTTCTTCCTCTTCCTCGTTCACAGGTGGGGCAGATGCAGATTCTGAGACAGCAGATTGCCAACGAGTTAAATTATTCTTGTCGGTTTGACTCCAAACATCTGGCAGCTGCTCTGGAGAATCTCAATAAGTAAGTGCCAGCGTTGGAAACAGCCATCCGTGGGCCCGGATTGTTCGTTATCGGTTAGCGCCCCAGTTTCTTCAGTACGTACTCTTTTACGTTCTTTTGGGGTAAGGAGGCTGTCTGCCCCTATGGCCTTCCTTCCCAGGGAAGACAGAATCGAACCCGTCTTTGTAAGCCTCCTCCCTCAGTCTTGTCTCTTGGTCTCAGTCTCTCTCTCTCTCTCTCTCTCTCTCTTACTCGCTATTGATGGATTTTGTTTATTCAGCCAATGTTTACTGATCACTTAGTACACATCAGACCTTGTGCTAAATACTTGCACAGTTTGAGAAAATAGTTATTACCAAATGCACAGCTGGATCTCCACAGGACTAGGTCACTGATCATCCGGAGGGCAGTTAGAAGTGTGTTAGTTACCAGCAGTGGCCGTGGGCACACATCCCGGAGTGCAGTCACATCCTCCACCTCACCAGCAACCTGCTCTCGTTTCCAACCTCTACTTAAAAATAAGCATCTGGGGGAGCCTGGATGGCTCAGTTGAGTCGGTTGAGCATCTGACTTGATTTCGGCTCAGGTCATGATCCCAGAGTCGTGGGATAGAGCCCTATGTCAGTCTCTGCACTAAGCGTGGAGCCTACTTGGGATTCTATCTTGGGCTCCCTCTGCCCCTCTCCCCCACTCATGCGTGTGTGCTCTCCATAAAATTAAAACAAACTTTTTTTTAATAATAAATAAATAACTCAGTGCTTTTGACAAAGCAGGTATTGAAAACAGTTCAGTCAGTTCAGAAAAATTGGAACAGTGAGGGTCACCTGGGAGGCTCAGTCAGTTGAGTGGGCCAACTTCGGCTTAGGTCGTGATCTCACAGTTTGTGGGTTCGAGCCCCACATCGTGCTTGCCGCCATCAGCGTGTCAGCACGGAGCCTGCTTCAGATCTTCTGCCCTCCTCTCTCTGCCCCTCCCCTGCTCACGCTCTGTCAAACATTAAATAATAAGAAACAAAATTCTTTCTAATCAAAAAAGTTGGAACAGTAAAAGCATTTGATTTGGGTTAACTCCAAAAGATAAAACAATACTAGGTCAAATTTTCCACTTATAACCAGTCACAGGTACAGAAATTGAGAACTGGAAAGATCAAGCCTTCGTTTTACAGATCAGAAAACTGAGGCCCCGAAAGATGACGTCATAGCCCGTACTGACTGCTACGTGAATTGCGTTCATCGCTGACATTTATCCCTGCTTCGTGTTGTTTTGTGTCTCTCCTCTAGGGCTCTCCTAGCAGACATCGAAGCCCACTATCAAGACCCTTCACTTCCTTACCCCAAAGAAGACAACACACTCTTGTATGAGATCACAGCCTACCTGGAGGCAGCCGGCATCCACAACCCACTGAATAAGGTCAACGATGAAAATAAGGAACAGAGTGGTGGGAGGCGCATGGTACCGAGGGGGACTCGGCCCGGATAGCAGGTCACTTGCTAAAATATTGGGAGAACCTGGGTTCCAATCCCGGAACCTCCCTTCTCTTAAGCCCTCACTCTCCCTGAGTTTCAATCTCCCACGAGTAACAGGAGAATCACACCTTCCCTGCCTGATAGGGGCCTTGGGAATCAAGAGACACGGTGTTTGCTGCAGTTCCTTGAAAAGTGAGAAGTACTCTGTCTGTGGGAGATCAGTTTTAGGTTTGTCCGGGGTTGGGGATTTGAATTGCTGCTAAATGATGACATTGATCCTTGATGCCCAAACACGCTTCCCTCCGTGGCTGATAGTAATCACAGCCATCATCTGGGGGCCACGGACGCTCTTTTGTACTTCTAGTTTCCAGAAACCTCTGAGAGCTGAAAGTCTTTTCACAAGTTGGTGCCAGATCTCATTTGGTGGCAAAACTTGTCCCGAACTAACATGAGGCTGTTTATGCTTCTGTGAATATTCATGTTTGATGCAGAAATACTGATGACTTCTGTGGTAAGGTGTTACTTACAACCCCTTATTACTTCTCTAAAATCTGTAAAATCTATATGATCCCCCCGGGCTTGGATGAAAGATCATGAGCCTGAATAGCAGCTGACAGTTTTTTTTTTTTGAGTGCTCACCACGTGCCAAGCACTGCGAACCCCGACCGTGGGTGATGTCACTCCATCTCAGCAGCTCCACGAAACGTGCCCTGGTTGGGCTGATGACCTCACCGGGGCTCCACTGTAGCAGAGTCAGCCAGTTGGAGCAGAGCTGGGGCTGCTGGCCAGAGTGCCACGCTGCCTCCCAGGGCGGTGAGGGAAGCAGGGAGACAGCAGGATCTGCCCTGACTCTACCGGCTGCACAAGACCTGGTGGGGGGCGGGGGGGCGGAGACTGCTCTGTGACATTGCACAAGGGAAAGCGAATGACACAGGAGACATTTGCTTGCTTTCTACTTAATACCATTCGCTGGCTGGGTGGATCTTCTTTCCTTCTTTCCTCCTGCCCAACCCTTTCCCTCCCTCCCCCCTCCCTCCCTCTGCCCTTCCCTACAGCTCTCCGTTGAATTTGTGCATTTTGCTTTCATCACACTTTCCCCTCTCCGGTTGTTTCTCTTTTTTCTTCTTCTTCTTTATTTTCATTTAATTTTTTTTATTTTAACTTGTTTTATTTTTTATTTTTTTAAAATTTACATCCAAATTAGCATCTAGTGCACCAATGATTTCAGGAGTAGATTCCTTAGCGCCCCTCACCCATTTAGCCCATCCCCCCTCTCCCGCGGTTCACGACATTAAGAGGATTCCCGGGGAAAGTACTGCTATTCTGTAGGCAAAATTGTTCCCTTCCCAGAAGGGCTGATTTTTATATAGGGATTTATGTTTGCAGGGGTCAGTGGCGTTAAATGAAACTCTGAAGGCGGCAAATTAACGGAACCCTCCTAGTTTTAGGTAGTCTGCAGAGCAAAATGAAATAACGTGGAAGCTTCCCGTTTGAAAATGTGCTCTGCGGTATCGCGCACGGTGAAGAGACCATCAATTTTGCTTCCCTTTTTCTCTTTCCAGATATACATAACAACCAAGCGCCTACCCTATTTTCCAATTGTCAACTTCCTATTTTTGATCGCGCAGTTGCCAAAACTTCAGTACAACAAGAACCTAGGTACCGTATGACATTTTTTGCCATAAGTAACAGTAACAGTGGATTCATACCTAACCAAACAGCTCTTCGTACAGAGAATGCTGCGTCACCTACGAGCCCTTTCCTTAGTTCGATGCGTGTTTGTTTTTATTTTTTAATTTTTTTTCAATGTTTAGTTTTGAGGGAGAGAGAGACAAGAGTGTGAGCAGGGGAGGGGCAGAGAGAGAGGGAGACACGGAATCCGAAGCAGGCTCCAGGCTCCGAGCTGTCAGCACAGAGCCCGATGCGGGGCTCGAACCCACAAGCTGTGAGATCGTGACCTGATCAGTCGGACACTCACTTAACCGACTGAGCCACCCAGGCGCCCCTTCATTGTGTGTTTATAAAGTGCATGTCTTTGGGCCTGTGAAATATGATGCTCCTTCGTGATGTGGACAGTGGATTTGCCTTTTTTTTTTTTTTTTAAGTTTATTTTAAAGTTTATTTATTTTGAGAGAGACAGAGACAGAGCATGAGTTGGGGAGGGGCAGAGAGAGAGGGAGACAGAGAATCCCAAGCAAGCTCCACTGTCAGCATGGGCCCGACACGGGGCTCCAACCCACAAAGCCATGAGATCATGACCTGAGCTGAAAGCAAGAGTCGGATGCTTAATGGACTGAGCCACCCAGGCGCCCCTAAGTTTATTTATTTATTTTCAGAGAGAGTGAGGAAGGGACAGAGAGAATCCCAAGCAGGCTCCGCACTGTCAGTGCAGAGCCAGATGTGGGGTTCGAACTCACAAACCATGAGATCATGACCTGAGCCGAAATCAAGAGTCAGACACTTAATTGACTGATCCACCCGGGCCCCCCTACAGTGGATTTACCACGAACTAAGTACGGTCTGCCTTTAATTTCCAAACATTATCCAACCTGTAAAATGTGTGGGATCTTTGCTTCTCTCCTTTCCTTAATGTTGAGGCAGCTGATCATGGTGTGAGAGAAACTTGGTTAATGTTTCCTTCTCACAACAAGTGTCCTGAGCCTCCCGTGTGTATCGGGAGCTGCGGTATGAAAAGTAACGATACGGTGAAGGAGAGAAGACCGACACCAGAATATCGAAACTTTAAGACGTGTATATGATGCCATGTGAAAATACTCAGTACGAGCAACAGCTACCAGGACCTTCCAGTGTGTGTGTCCTGTCCAGCAACATAGCCCGAATTTTTTTGCCATTGGGCACTTTACCTTGAGTATTTTTTATCATCTCTTACTTTTCTAATAGATTCCCAGGTACTTCCTCTGCCTCCAGACTTTGTATCAAAGTGGAGCTTTGTAAAGTCTGCTATAGAGTTCAATTTACTTTAGAAGTATTTTAAGAGCTTTTCTATAAATGTAACTCTATTATTTTTTAACCAGAAGTTCTGAAATGAATTTCTTGCTTGAAGTATTTCTCTTCCTAATTCATAAGCTCTTTTAGGATAAAGATGTGGAGTCTCTTTAGGATTTTTACTCTCTGATTCAAAAATACTCCTTGATCCCAGGCACAGCTCCCATAACAGTACCTGTCCCTGGCGCAGACTTGCAGAGCACGGTGGCCCCGTAAATACTGCTGCAAGAATGAGGAACAGACATGTGTCCGGTTTCTGGCTCTCCCACTGCTCACTTCCCAGGGCTCACCTTGTGACTTTGGCCAAGTTACTTAACCTCTCAGGGCCAACCAGAAATAGTACCTGGCCTGGAGCAAGTGCTCCACTGATGCTAACCCCTTTTCTGTATATCGGTCAAAATCAGGGTAAAGAACCACCCCAAGGTGGATTTAAGAGTTCATCTCAAGACTCCGAGCCACGTTCTCCTTCTGTGGTCCCTGTTACAACTAAACAAGGATATATGATACTTCTGGGGCACCTGGGTGACTCAGTCGGTTGAGCATCTGACTTTGGCTCAGGTCACCATCTTATGGTTAGTGAGTTTGAGCCCTGCATCCCCCCTCCGCTGCCTCTCTCTCTCTGCCCCACCCCTGCTCATTCTCTCTCTCAAAATAAATAAAAACTTAAAAAAAAAAAAAAGAATATATGATCCTTTATAGTGATGGATTGTCAGTGCATAAAGATAATCTTGTTTTTATTAAAGAGTGCTTGTTCACTGGTCTCATTCTTAGGTAGTATTTCTTTCATTGTACAGCTGCTTATAGGAAGTATTCCCTTGAATTCCCAGATCTCTCAACAAAACAAAACAAATGAAACCTTTAGTGTCCTGGAGATGTATCTCTATCTGACTGCAGTTATTTTCCTGAATTAAACTGATGTGTTAATCTGGGGACCAAAATAATGAAAAAGAGGACTAGGAAGGAACATCCGGGTGCTTGGACCACAAGAAAACATTTATTTCACCTTGCGAGTGTTGCTATCGAGACTGATCTAAGAAACCCCTGCCTACCTTGGTCTGTCCTTTAAGGAAGCATCTCCACGGTGCCACATTCAGAGCGGAAGTTCCTTTTGTGAAGCATCGTGGTCGCTGTGTGCCTGGAAAGGGTTAATTCTCCATGTTCTGACTGCCGTTATTGTCTTGTATGGTAGATCCTTGAGCAAATTCAGAGTTGCCAAGGCCCAGGTTAGGGAAGTCAGGATAACTTGTTTTGGCATCTCTGGGTTAAGTAAGAGAGTTTCCGGTCTTCACAAGAACCCAGAGATGGGATCTGAAGGTCTGGCCAGTTTAACGCCTTTCTCCAAAGCGCTGGACCATTTTACATCCCACCAGCGTTTGGCAACGTAAGTCGTCTTACTTTTAACTGATCTGTTGGGTGTGTATGGTATCTTGTGGTTTTTAATTTGCCTTCCCCTAATGACTAACGATGCTGCGTGCTTTTTGGCCATTCTTTATATCTTTCTTTGTTAAGCGTTAACGTCTTTTGCCTGTTTTTAAATTAGGTTGATTGCTTTTTTATCACTAGGTTGTAGGAGTTGTTTATATTTATGGATACTCTTTTTTTTTTTTTTTTTAATCTAAATGGTACACACTACTCACATGGCTCCATTTCTTTTTCTTTTTCTTTTTCTTTTTTAATGTTTATTTTTGAGAGAGAGAGAGAGCGAGAGAGAGAGAATCCAAAGCAGGCTCTGCATGCAGGGCTCCATCCCATGAACCGTGAGATCATGACCTGAGCCAAAGTCAGATGCTTAAGTGACTGAACCCCCCCTGGCGAACCCCACCTATTTATTTTCTTACTGGTGACTTTAATGAGCAGAAATTTTTAATACTAATAATGTCCAGTTTATCCACTTGTCCTTTATAATCGTCCTTTTCTGTGTCCGGTCTAAGAAATCTTTGACTAACCCTAAGGTTACGAAGATATTCTCCTATGGTTTTTTCCTAGAAGCTTTGTGGTTTTAGCCCTTACATTGAGGTTTGTGGTCCATTTAAAATTACTTTCTATGTACAATGTGAGGATATCCAGTGTCAGCACCATTTATTGAAAAGATTTCTTGTTCTCCATTGAGTTGTTTGGATATGTGTGGAAATCCAATTGTTCATATAAGGGCGGGACTGTTTCTGGATTTTCTATTCCGTTCCATTGATCTATTTATCCTCATGCCCATACTGCCTTGATTACTATTACTTTATAAGAAGTCTTGAAATCAGGCCATGTAAGTCTTCCAACTTTGTTCTTTTTCAACATTGTGTTTCTTTCCCCTCAAAGACCCTAAGCTCTAGCTCCTGTTCCCCAAGCAGCCATCCGGGCAGAAGGCCAAGGCCTCCAGATTTGGGCAGAAGTCCTTAGTGAAAAAGCCAGATTTGGCACTCACCCATTCCACGAATTTCCTTCTTCCACCGTCCAGGCTTCTGCAGATTCTTTAATCACATAACATTCCATGTTGTGTTTAAAGATACGTCTTAGAAATGTTATCCGGGATTCAGACTGTTTTCGTGTAAGAGACTGGCTCAGCGTGGATAACATGCCACGCTGCCATGAACAGAAGTTGCTTATAGCTAATTTTTACTTTCTCATTTCCCTTTAAAGATACGGATCTTTAAACTTGTCTGCAACGGCGTGTGTTAATTGTATTATCCAAAAGAGACAGTGACGATGGTTATAAAAATCAGTAACTGTTTGACTCTGTTGGATCAGACCACCGGAAGCCCCCAGCAATCCCGGGCCGAATCCAAACAGTAGTCCAGAGTTGTTGTTCCCCAGATACTCATCTGCCAGTGCAGGCGCGGCCCCCAAACATGTTGACATTCACAAGCATTCATGCTGAATGAACATCGCCAAAGGCAAGCCCTTGGCTTTGGCGGCATAATTTGTGATTTGTCGCTCCTTTTGCAGGAATGGTCTGCCGGAAACCTGCGGACCCTGTGGACTGGCCGCCGCTCGTCCTGGGATTGCTCACCCTGCTGAAGCAGTTTCATTCCCGGTACACTGAGCAGTTCCTGGCGCTGATCGGCCAGTTTATCCGCTCCACAGTGGAGCAGTGCACAAGGTACCGAAAGCCGGTCTGGAAAGAACAGAATCAATGTTACAGAATGGGCTATAAACCTTGCGTGCGAAGTTCCTCCTGTTGTCTCCCTCGTAGAGATGGGACTTGCTGTCACCCTGCTGTGTAAAGCAAGTCAGGACCCACCTTGTTCGTAGCAACTAAACACAACCCATCCGTAGTCACCCTGCTGGGGGAGCCCCCTCGGTGCACTCCACAGTGATTTTACAAGGACGAGTCATGACCAGGATTCGCGACCCCCGCGGGGAAGAGAGTGCAGGCCTGTTCCTCTGCTGTCCTGGGTGCTGTGCTCACAGCTCAGGGAGCCCGGCCCTCTGGCCAGGCCCCTGGCATAGGATGGCCCCACAGCCTTCGGCGGGAGTCAGGGAGCACGTCCGTGTCAGCCTGGGCACGGCCTGGGTTCCTGGTGTATGAGGAAACAGAAGTCACATCAAAGCTCCTATGGGATACAAGGCTCGTAAACCCTTTCTTCTTCCCGCCCCCCGAAAATGTGGCTTCTCTGGGATAGAAAAAAAACAGTTATTTGCAGGAGATGCTGGGTCCTGAGCCTCCTCTGTTACCCTGAAGGGTCAGGCCAGCTGACTAAATTTCTCTGGCATGTTGCACATCCAACGTCTGGAAGAGCACCGCCTGGTCACTTGGGTCAGTGTAACTTAAAGACTAACGGGAATGACCTTACAGGTCCTCACAGTGCACCCCTGACTGGACATGATTTCGGAGGCCGTTTAGTTTACCTCAGCCAGGATGTGAATCAGCGCTCAGATGCCCCTGGCAGGAACCATCCAGATCTGCTCGGACACCCCCCCCGGGTGAGGTACTCATCACCTCCCAAGGCCACACAGCCCTGGTCACTAGAAAGTGGCTGACTGTGATGAATGGAAAATTCCATCCTGTCTCTCTGAGATTTTGCTCTCTGGGCCTCCCTCCACGCTCTGAAATTAGAAGAAATGCAGTCTCCTTCCTTTGTGAATGTCAGCGGTTGCCTTAGGTCTTTTTCTTTAGATAAGCTGACTTCCACCTGTTCCTGTGCACCACGCCGTGGCCACTCACCGCATCCGTGACCTCTTCTGGGGGTTCCAGTTGGTAATCCCACCACTTAATATGTGGTTTCCCAAACCCACACCGGGATTCCAAAAACAGCTGACCCCTTAAAGCGGAGGGGTCATAAGCTCCTTCATTCCGGGTCCCGTGTGGAGTGCAGTGCGGCTAGAATTGCAGGACCGGGTTCTTGACCTCTTGCAACCTTCTCAACCCCTGACCTCTTTTCTCCGAGAGCATCAGTCAGGCTAATTCTGCCCCATCTTAGTTAGCGGACCCAACGACAGACGGACGCTGGGTGTCTTTCTAGGACGTATGCGGAGACTTGCTTCCAATAGCCGACTTTTTAACAATTAAAAAACAGAAGGTAGCTCAGAAGGATGGGGAAGTCTCGGAAATGGAATTGCAGCAATTGCAAAACGAGGTCGGTTGCAAAGGGCAGCAGTGAGCACCCAAAAACCTAGTGCATCTGGCTCCGGACCGTGAAGAGGAAGCCAGGGCTGCAGTCAGCTTGGTCCAAGGCGATTGGGAAGTGACCTCCACACGGGCCACCCCAACCCCAGTCCCCCATCTGTCAGGAGCTGGCAAATCCTTCCTGATTCTTCCTCACCAGTGACTACAAAGCGTGGCTGTAGCACAGCCTGTTACCGGTGACCCTGACAGAGGTCACCAGGAGACGGGCATCAGGCCGCGGCTCGGTTTCCGGTTTGTTCAAGTGCAGTGACATCAGGAGCGTGGGATGCACGGAGGCTCTCCCTTTCCCTCGCCGCCCTGGTCCTGCACTGAAAGATCGAGAGCAGCGGCAGCTTTTTTCCAGGCGTAACCACTCTTCAACCTGCTTTTCCAAAGCAAAACGTCATCAGGGAAACTAATCAGTAATCCAATTCCATGAAATCCTTCATTAATCAGAAAATGCCGTTCCGTACGTAAATTAGAAATGGTTTTAAGAGCTGAAGATTCCTTCCGCTGTAAAGAAAGGGTGTAGGCTCCGTGAGAAGCCTGTCACGTCCTCTGCTGCGTCCGCAGCTCTGGAAGGGTTTGGGCAGCGTGGCGGTTGTGTGAGTGAACGAGTAGGATCCGTATGGGAAGTTACTGGACGCTGTACTGGACCCCTTCGAATGTACAGTAGGGGGCAGGTGCCGTCCCAGATGCTGAGGAGAGAAGGCTAAAGGCAGGACCCAGGCCCTCGAGGAAACCAACATACAAACAACTGAAAACCTCCGAGACTTGGGGGAGAATACTAAGGATGCTCAAAGCATACGAAAAGGCCATCTGCCCAGAGGAGTGAGGGAGGCCTTTCGAAGGAGGAAGAACCTAAGCTAGAACTGGCAAGATGCCTAGAAATTTACTTGTAAAGTAGGCGTGCAGAGCAAATGGAGCCGCAGAGACCGGGGGCTGGGGAAGCACGGCCTGTTCAGGGACCTGCCAGTTCTTGAATCACGAAGTGCAGGGTGGTGAGCAGTGAGTCTAGACGGACAGCGGGGGCCGTGTGGTGGAGGCCCACGTAAGCCATTCAGCGCAGACTGCATCCTCTGGGTTATGTTCTGAGAATACAGCCACAGGATAATGATCTGAATCGAGAGGATGGTCTAGAGATTTTCTCCTTTGACTTTAGTGGTCTGTCGTTTCTCTAGTCTCAGTATTTTGACTGAGGGTCCACCACGTGCAAAGCGGTGCATTGATCCAGACTGTTCTCTGTTGCAGCCAGAAGATACCTGAAATGCCTGCGGACGTTGTGGGTGCCCTCCTGTTTCTGGAGGATTATGTTCGGTACACAAAGCTACCTAGGAGGGTAAGCAGTAGACAAAGGACAATATTAAAGCCCTTTTTGTAAAAAGGTGCCATTAAGAGCGGCCCTGGAGGGGCGCCCGGGTGGCTCAGTCGGTTAGGCGTCCAACTTCGGCTCAGGTCATGATCTCACAGTTCATGGGTTGGTGCCCCACGTTGGGCTCAGTGCTGACAGCCCAGAACCTGCTTCAGATTCTGTGTCTCCCTCTCTCCCTGCCCCTCCCCTGCTCATGCTCTGTCTCTCTCTCTCTCTCTCTCTCTCAAAAATAAAATACACATTAAAAAAAATTTTTTTAATTAAAAAAAAAGAGCGGCCCTGGACTCACCAGGGGTACAGTCCAGGAGCTCATCCCAGTGGATGCTCTGAGCCCCCCGGGCCCCCTTCTGCCCGCAGCTGTGAGCGCTCCTTTCACTGCGTTTGGTGCTTCACAAGCCCGACTCTCACCGCACCTACCCCCCTCCTCCCTCCCTACCGCGCCCCGCTCCCAAGCAGCTCACCCAGCCCTGCTTCTGGTTCCAGAGGAATGGATGGGCAGTCCAGGAGGGAATCCTGGAGGCAATAATTGTGTGGGTGGTTTTTCCCCCGCTTCCCACAGCAAGTTCAGTTCAGTTCACACCACAACTAACATCATATTTACCCAGGGTTTCCAAAAATGGCTTCATTTTTTTACTCCCCAAGATAGTCTCTCCTGTTCCTTTCTCACTAATGATTCCACTTTGGTAAGTTTCAGCTCAAAGTGCAGAGCTTCGTACTAAAATACAAAAGACTTTTGATAGATTCCGAAAAGCCATTCTGATTTTTTTTAATTAGCAGGTTACTTTTTCATAACAACAGCCAAAGACGATGTTTTAAAAATTAACTGGCGACATCTTCCGCTATAGTGATACGCTAGCGGCATCCCCCCTAAAGTCGGCGCCGTAACAGTGATCTAGCAGTACCGACTCTCACCGCGGCTTTGGCCGTACAGGTTCAAGGCAATAAACCAAGTGACAATTAAAAAATGCACAAAGGAAGACAAATTTGCATTGTTCACAGAGGATGTAATTGTCTTCCTTGAATACCCACTGGAATCATGTGGAAAACTGTTCGAATTTAAGACTACAGAAAAGCTGATTAGAGAATGTACAGGGTAAATGCACGAATAACTAACGCAAACACATGGTGTGAAAAAGATCCCATTCGCAGAATTAAGGAAATAGCGTAGCCAGGAGTAGTAACCTCTACAGGAGGGGCACCTGGGGGGCTCAGTCGGTTAAGCATCAACCTCTTCAGTTCAGCTCAGGTCATGATCTCGTGGTTCATAGGATCAAGCCCCACATTGGGCTCTGTGCTGACAGCGCGGAGCCTGCTTGGGATTGTCTCTCCATCTCTCTGCCCCTCTCCCACTCACCAGCTCACTGTCTCGCAAACTTTAAAAAAAAAAAAAAAAGCTAAAACGCTGCAAGAAACACGGTTTAGAAAAAATAAGTTATTTTTGATATTTTAATAACAGTTTAGAACAAAGTATAAAAATTCAGAGTCCATCATTCTGAATAAGGAAACTCAAATAGTAGTTTTTATTCGTTTATAGGTTTATTGCAGCTATGATCAAAATCCCAGATAATTTTTGTAACGTTGGGGGGGGGGATTTTTAAAAATTTTATAGAACTCAGACCAAAAGTAGATTGTTTTTAAAGAAGACATTTAAAACATACCAAATACTTAAAACTATTGTAAAACTACAAAGATCATAATAGTGTGGCAGTGGTATGAAACTCAGTAGATGAATCAATCGATCAGAATATGTAGCTTCCTTGGGGCACCTGGGCGGGTCAGTCAGTTAAGCACCCGACTTTGGCTCAGGTCATGACCTCACAGTTTGTGAGTTCGAGCCCCGTGTTGGGCTCTGTGCTGACAGCCCAGGGCCTGGAACCTGCTTGGGATTCTGTGTCTCCTTCTCTCTCTGCCCCTCCCCCACTCACAGTCTGTCTCTTTCTGTCTCAAAAATAAACATACATTTAAAAAAATTTTTTAAACAAAAAAAAGAATATGTAGCCTCCTTACATACAGTTGCATGTAAGGGAAAGTAGCATCATAAATTAGGGGAGTAAGGAAATATTTTAGTCAATAGTGCTAGCACAGTTAGTTCATTATGTGATAGTCAAAAAATAGCCACTTAGTGTCTTCACATCTTTCTTATATCCATACGGCTAGTATGGAAAATAGAACCAGCAAACACAAAAATTTTATACAACTATGAATGAGCTCTCAGAACTTTCTATATAAACACCAAAGGAAGCAATCATAAAGGAAAAGATTTAGAGATTTGATCTCATGAATGCTGAATGTAATGAAACAATTCTGTCAAGTGTCTCTTAATTTAAAAAAAAAAAATGGGGAAAATATGAACAGAGGATCAGTTTTCTTGATGCGTGGCATGTTCTTTTACATCAGTAAGAAAAAGATAACCAATCCAATAGGAGGGGGAAAAAAAGACAAGGGATATTAATAGGCAGTTTTCAGGAAAAGAAATACAAATGGCCAATAAATATTTGTAAAAATGTTCAACCTTAATTCAGGTGTCACACATCAAAATAACAGTAAAACTTAATTTCCACCCATCATATTGATAAAAAGTAAAATGTTGGGCCCCCGCTGCGTGGAAATCTTTAGAGAAATAGGATTTCTTAACTTCTCAGTACTGTTGATGGCAGTGTAAATTGTTTATTCTATGGGAGGGCCATTTGGCTTAATTCAAAAATAACTTGTAATATTCTCACCTGGTCCATGCAGTTTGACTGCTTGGAATGTATCTGCTGGGTATATGTGCAAAAGTTCACCAAGATGCGTGTGCAGGGATGTTCATTACAGAAGATTTAGCAGAGGCAGGGGCACCTGGGTGGCTCAGTTAGTTGAGCGTCCTCCTGACTCTTGATTTCAGCTCAGGTTCGTGATCTCACAGTTCGTGGGATCGAGCCCTACATCAGCGCAGAGCCTGCTTAGGGATTCTCTCTCCCACAAAATAAATGAATAAACAACAACAACAAAAGATTTAGCAGAGGCAAAGGACACAAGGTTATGTGATCCTAATTTTGAGTATGTGTTATGTGTAAATTGGAGGGATTTGTACAAAATAATTACCAGTTTTTCTCTTTAAGGGTTTAAGATTAAAGATTTATTTCCATTTTACGCTTCTCTGCATTTGCTAACTTTCCTCCGAGTAGCAGATGATCCCTTTATAATCAGGAAAAAAATTAAACGCTGCTTTTAAAAAATAACCAATTTTGGAGCACATGGGTGGGTGGCCCAGCCAGTTGAGCATCTGCGTCTCGATTTTGGTTCAGATCATGATGTCCTGGTTTGGGAGTTCAAGCCCCACGTTGGGCTTTGCGCTGACAGTGCAGACCCTGCTTGGGATTCTCTTCCTGTCTCGCTCTCTGCCCCTCTCCACCTCATGCTCTCTCAAAATAAACTTACAAAAAAAAAATTCTTTCTCTCTCCCTGTGCCCCTCTCCCCTGCTCATGCTCTTGCCGTCTATAAAAATAAAAAAATTTCCAGTTTCTAGCAGTTGGAGATCACCCAGCCCTACATCCCACCCATTCACCCTACCCACCCCTCCTCGGGCTTCTCCCAAGAACAGTTCAGGACTGCGTGCTGAGGCCCTTCCCCCCACCCCCCTGGCCCCGACCTGTCCCTTGGGACACGCTGTTCTTCCCAGGTGGGTCATAGATCAGTTGTGAGGTGACCTGAGATCACCTGTCAGCACTTCCCAGAGGCGTGCGCATTCCTAGCACCTCAAGTGCCTCGGGGAGCCGGGGAGCCTGAGAGCTGAGCCGAGCCGAGGAGCTCACACCTGGCGCGTTTGGAGGTGGGAGCACCGCGTTTGGAGGCGGGAGCACCGTAGGACGTTCCCTCAGATGCCAGCAGGGCCGAGGAGCTAGGCACCAGTGTGAGGAAGGACAGCAGCGCGAGGCAGGGTTTCAGGGAGTGCCCCTCCCCTGTGAGTCCACTTGCCTGAGACCCACCTTGCTGCCAAGGGTGTTTTTGTTTTCCTTGCATGTGGAAAATTCTGACCTTGTTCTGAATCAGAACACTAGGGAAAAAGTAACTCTTCTGTTTACTCTTTTTAGGTTGCTGAAGCACACGTGCCTAATTTCATCTTTGATGAATTCAGAACAGTCCTGTAACTTTTTTGACATCTGCATCTTCAGTCAAAGGCTTGTCCTTCAATCTTCCCATGACTAAAATGAATTTAGAAATGAAGAAACTCAGCTGCTCGTAGAACTGCATCGCTCCCCTTAACTGTGGGAAACGTCAGGTATTAAGATGTATCTCACGGCACTCGTTCATATAATTAATATTGTTTAAATCATGGTATTATATGCAATTTGTATCACGTAGGAGCAGAATACATTTTTGTACTGCCTCTTATAAATGCCGAATGTAATTGTTACATATAAATCCATTTAGTTTTATGTTCTAAAGAACTATTTGTGCAATTCGGGATTTTCAGTAAAATAGTAATTGCCAGTACCTGAAGGGGTCCTTCTGCCTATGATTCCGAAACTGTGTATTCATCGTTTAAAAAAACAACAAAAAAAACCTCTGGAAGGTAAGCGAGGAATCCGGTAGGTCCCATGGATACCCCCACAACAGGCTGGCAGGCACAGGTGATGGCCAGACCGGGACCAAACAGAGACCACACGCTCCACGGACTATGTACTGTGGAAGTTTCTTGGTGTCTGAGGTTCACTGTTCTCTTCCAGCCATAGAACCCTGGCGGGGGGTGGGGGAGGGGGCAGTTCCCAGCATGCCTTCTGGGTGTCTCTCCAACTTCAGCTGTTCCTTCCGTCCTTCCCCCCCATCTTCCCCAGCCACCTGAGCCCCACCCCAGCAGCCCAGCCTAGTCAAGGCCCGGCACAGAATTTTAAAAGTGAACGGTCACCCAGCGTGCCTGGGTGGCTCAGTCGGTTGAGCGTCCGACCTTGGCTCAGGTCATGATCTTGCCATTCTTGAGTTCGAGCCCCGTGTCAGGCTCTGTGCTGACAGCTCGGAGCCTGGAGCCTGCTTCAGATTCTGTCTCCCTCTCTCTCCGCCCCTTCCCCGCTCACAGTCTCTCTCTCTCTCAAACAAAAGAAACGTTAAAAAAAATTGTTTTTCCAGCAAATTGTTGCCCAATACATAAGGAGTTTGGAAGTGCCCCCCAGTGGGAGGCTGGCATGGCACATGAGAACTCAGTCCGTGGCCATCCAGCAGCATCTCAAAAATACCTTGCGGTTTTCCATCTGTAATCAGGTAACATTAACTGCATGAAGTGAGATCTTTAGTTCTCTGTGAAAATGGCCCCCAAAGAAAGCCAGCTGCTAAAAAGGCCAGACTAAGAGAGATTTAAACCAGAAAATGGAAGTGTGGAATACCCTAGAGGGACTTTGACAAAACCAAGTGAATGAGTCCACCACACGTGCTAAAATGAGGCAAATGAGGTATGCAAGCAACACCACCTGTGATGTGGCAAATGTCCTCGATGGAGAGAAAAAGTGAGAAAGAGAAATTTGTGTTATAAAAGCCTTTTTTAGGGGCACCTGGGGTGGTTCAGTCAGTTAAGCGTCTGACTTTGGCTCAGGTCATGATCTCACGGTTCGTGGGTTCGAGCCCCACATCGGGCTCTGTGCTGGCAGTGCAGAGCCTGCTTGGGATCCTCTGTGCCCCTCCCCTGCTCACCTCTCTAAACATTAAAAAAAAATTTAATAAAAGCTTTTTAAGTCCTTTTAGCCCTTATCATTATAATCTGAAGTAGTTACTTACTATTCCAAGTCATGTTTTACTGCTCTTTGAGGAGCAGTTTACTTTAGTGATATCTGGGGGTTTACTGAAATTCCATGACACCTTTCTGATGTCCATGATCTCCCCAAATATACTAAAACTCAGTAAATTCGGATTTTTCAGCATTCTGCCAGACATCACAAGTGCTTGTTTATTCATTCACCGTTTCTTCACATAATCCCAGCCTGGCTAATTCATGTTATACAGTGGAACTTCTAAAGCCCTTGATTGTTCTGTGTGAACGTGTTTTCACAGAACCCAGAAGAGAACCTTATCTGACTGGTTGGGTACGTGAGGAAAGTAGAGTACAGAGGTATCAAGGCCACTTCCCCAGCATCGGTTATTTAACAGAACAGGCAGAACAGGCTTCCCTCTGCATTTTCAGTCCGGCTTTGGTTTTCCTTTGGAAACATGATCCTGAAGCTACACAGAGTCCACAACAGAGTCAAAGACATTCGAGCTCATTCTCCACTTTATTTGCATGTCCCGCATGACTCTGCCCAAATCCCCAAAGTCAAAAGAAAAACTGCAGAGCCTCAGTGTTAGCACTAATTTATGATCACGATCATTTCTCTCAAATGTCTATTTTACCCTTCGTTTTAAATTGCAAAGTATATATTTACATGTTTATATACAAATAACCTCAAAAACAAATTAACCCCAATCTTGGTCCAAGAGTTTCCACTTTAGAAGTGGTTTCCTTCTCTGCTATGTACATCCTCTTCCAAGAGTCTCTTAGGACTTGGTGAGTTCCAAATATTCGTTCACAAATGGTTCCCTTTTTAGCTTAATGAACCAAGTACTTAATTTCCGAGTAAATCAGAGGAAATATTACAGAGCATGCTTTGTACAGGACAGCACCACTACTGAAAATGGCTCGGGGTTTTGTAATCCAAGGCTCCGACTTAAAGCAAAAATACGTGGCGTAGATCGCAACAGCAAAGAAATGTCCAATTAAAACTAGAGGGTTAGGAGACAGTCTGTAACAGAAAAAAACAAACAAAAAAAACCATATATATATTAGTAAGACCCGGCAATTAAAATTTACTCATAAAAAGGTTCTAATTATGTATCATCTACAAAGCTGAACACACGCTCTACACTTTAGAGGACTCTGCAAGCTTGTGTGGCCCGCTGTATGATGACAGGGACAGATACATGTTCTTACAAGAAACTCCTTAGACTATCCCCTGTCAGAGAAGCCAGCAACTCTTAGTCTAGTTCACATAAACTGTATGTTCTGAGCTGTTCCACTGATCTTGAGACCTCAGTCCGAAGTACCTGGATGGCCTGACCTGTGGGAGTCTTGGGTTTTCCAAAGATAACAGTATTGACATTCAGATCATAGACGAATGAGAAGAGACTTGAAGAATTTTACCCTGCAGACTTTTCAAGAATAATTCTATGTATGCCTGTACTGTCAAAACCATTACTGAGTTTCACAAGTCCCTGCACGTCAACTGAATTAAGTTTTAAATACAAATTCCTCTGTTATCTGTGGCTCCCAACAATCAGATCATGTGGTTAAACCCACCAGCAAAAACTAAGTTTCTATTTTAATCAGGGCTTTGGCCCCCTCTACCACCAACTTCTGCTCACCACTTTTCCCAGAAGTCAAACACAGGACTAAGTGTTGCTTTTTTCCTTTCTCTGAGCTACCTTCTGATTGAGATTCTAATGGATAGTAAAGTGACAAAATGTATCAGGAAGAAAGACTTGCAGTAATTGATAAACTGAGCAGTCCCAAAGAAGATCTGAAATACCCAGTTCCTGTGTCATCAAAACAACCCAGGGTGCCTGGGTGGTTCAGTAGGTTAAGCGTCCGAATCTTGATTTCAGTTCAGATCATGATCTCACAGTGTCGGAGTTCAAGCCCCACATCGGGCTCTGCACTCACAGCACGGAGCTTGCTTGGGATTCTCTCTCTGTCTCTGTCTCTCTCTCTCTGTCTCTCTCTCTCTCTCTCTCACTCTCTCTGTCTCCCTTTGCTCCTCCCCTGCCTGCACTCTTTCTCAAAATAAATAAACATTAAATATATTTAAATAAATAAATACAACTTACACAGAAAGCAGCCCAACAGGACCAGCAATACATTCTCCACCAAGTTTGAAATAAAGAAAACAGGCTTTTCTTAGTTGATGTACGGAATCTAAAATAAAATTTTAAAATCACTCTGAATCAAAATATTCACACATTTATTTTAGGGTGCTAATGATCTGTCAGAAAAAAATGTAACATAGACCAAACCTTATAATTTTTTAAAAAATCTAGTCCTGGAATTTCAACAACTCAAAATTTCTTTTAAATTCCATAATTAGCATTATGGGCAATAGCTTAAGTGTGAACAAACTTTTCTGTTAGTAAATAATCACTGTAAAAAGCATGCAGGTCTCAGAAGTTAAAGTTGTTTAAGTGTTATTTCCTTGACTGTGTTGTAAATTCATTAAATGATGCAAATATGTTGTAAATTCTTTTGGTCATAAAAACACAATTCTAGGGGCGCCTGGGTGGCTCAGTCGGTTAACCGTCCGACTTCAGCTCAGGTCACGATCTCACGGTCCATGAGTTCGAGCCCCGCGTCGGGCTCTGGGCTGATGGCTCAGAGCCTGGAGCCTGCTTCCGATTCTGTGTCTCCCTCGCTCTCTGCCCCTCCCCCATTCGTGCTCTGTCTCTCTCAGTCTCAAAAATAAATAAACATTAAAAAAAAAACAAAAACAAAAACAAAAACAAAAAACACAATTCTAGAACCCAAACTCCCAATCTCTAAGATACCCAACCTGTATTTCTGAGCATATTATCAAGTAAAAATAGCTGTGAATATTAAATATTAATGCCTTGTATTTGTATACTTTTTCATACTTTTCAAAGTAACCTGTCAAACCTTCACAACAGAGTATTATCAACCAATAATCTTTCTATTTAGAATCAATGTTCTTTTCAGGTATACTTAAGATTTTTCTTTAGAACAGATAAAAAAGGATATAATAGATAATCTCACTCCAATAAAACTCTTTCCTCTTCTATCGTAATTTCTTTTAAGTTGTTTGTTGGCAGATTGAAATTCATAACGTAAGACTCTCAAGAGCTTAGGAAAACTTAAAAAGAAGTGCTTAGAAAAACTCAAAACTTTTCTTTTTACTTGCCCACCCCGCCAGTTTAGCTTCCGTGCCAGTTAGCAAGAGAGGGTAGATTGGCAAACCACCATCAATGAGTTGTTTTTTTTCTTTTAGCAAGGATAACGTGTATGGAGGCTACAGAAGGCACTTGTGCCGTATCAGGTCACCAAAGAGCTGGATCGCCAGTTCACGGAAGTAGGCTTGTTGTAAATATCTGAGGTAATAGGATTGGAGTCACATTTATTCCTGAAAACGTAAATGTCCGATTTCATCGTGGCACGGTCGCCTCCTCCTCCATTTCTACTGCTTCTGCTGCGTCACGTTTTCCTCAATATACAGACTGACCATCGCCACTTTACAATGTGGAAGCAAATACAAAAGCATGGGAACGTTTCAAGTGAGTAGAAGGGGGACGCATTCTGCTATTCGTGCATTGTAGCAGGAGACGAAAATCTAACCTTGTTACGAAGCTCATTACTTATTTTACAAAATACAACGAACAGAAATCGTAACTGGTGTTCAAGGAAGAAAAGGCTTAACAACTATGTTTCGTTTTCATTCACGGCCAGAAGACCCTCCATCACGACTTTGTGCATCTGTGGCTCCGCGTGAGCTGATTTGGGCCAGAGGAATGAATGGACACATTATTGAAGTATTGCTGTTAATACTTCCCCACAAAGTGGTGGATACGTGATAACTAGAGGCTAAAAGTCTTGCGCAAGGATGGAGTTAAGGGCCACCAGTTGGGAGTCAGTAGACTTGGTAAATATTTCTATTTGTGGCCTAACGACTAACTTTTTTATAATTCAGTTCCCTTCCTGTGATAAAAATCAATTTTTTAATTTTAAAACTCCGTAATTTCCATTAAAAATTATCTATACTTAGGGGCACCTGGGTGGCTCTATTGGTTAAGAGTCCGACTTTGGCTGAGGTCATGATCTCATGGTTCATGAGTTTGAGCTCCGCACTGGGCTCTGTACTGTCAGTGAGGAGCCTGCTTGCGATTCTCTCTCTCTGCCCCTCTCCCTGTCTCAAAATAAATTAAAAAACAAACAAACAAAAAAAAAACTGAAGAAAGTAAGATATACTTACCATCCGTGGCAGAAAATAATTCATAAAGAGCCTGAGCAAGGATATTCACAACAAAGGAATGAGATGTTTTTCTTGCCCAGTAGAATGATTTTTTGGCCTAAAAAAGAAAGAGATCACTTGTTATATGGTAAAGCTGGGGGGCAGTGCAAATGAGTGCTTATAATCCCCTCAAGCTGATGTTTATCCTGAGGACTACCTACAAGTAATGCAGCCTTATATTCGTCATTTACACACACACGCACACACGCACACACAAGAACACATCTCCAGAGCAATGAGCTCCATGACTCTGAAGCTAAATGTACAATCACTACAGGCGAAGTGGCCTGTGCCAACCAATGCTACGTAATACTCATACAAAAATGGAGAAACTGGGGCACCTGGTAGGGGGGGTCAGTCGATTAAGCATCTGACTTGATTTCGGCTTGGGTCATGATCTCCCAGTTCACAGGTTCAAGCCCTGTGTTGGGCTCTGTGCTGGCAGCACAAAGCCCGCTTGGGATTTTCTCTCTCTCTGCCCCTCCCCTGCTCACGCTTTCTCTTTCTCTCAAATAAACAAACATTTTTAAAAAACAAAAAAACAGAAATTCGGTAAGATTCATGGGGTGCACAGGCTCCCAGATTCTTTACACGGGAACAAGGCTGCCTGAGAACCATGACTTAGGATCAGGCTCCTCCCAGGTACAGATCCCCCCAAGGAGGTCCCATCCCTCTTAGGCCTAGAAAGAAATCTGTCTTGAGGCACCTCTGTCAAAGAATGATTGAATATCCTACCTGGAAAACAGCTGCATCATCATAAAGGTCAGGGATACCTTTTAGCAATTTTCTCCATATCTTTATGTCTTTAAAAACAACAGTCATTCCTCCTCCAGTAAGAGGATGCCGCATATTATACGCATCTCCCAGAAGAAGAACGCCTACAATGAGAGAATTTAGATTATGACATCATCCCTTAAGACACATAAAAAAATAGTCTGTTACTTTCTAAACGTGAGTGTGAGCCAGAAAATCAAGATGTGAAAATACAAGGGAACAAATCATGCCTAAAATTTGCTGATGCAAAAATTCAGTTAGTCCATATTGGGCACCTAGTAGGTCACAGACACTGGGGATACAGTGAGAACGAGAACATGGTCCCTGCCCTCGGGAAAGTCACATGTGAATCAAAGGTGAAGTCAAACTGTCACATACGCATAAGGCCTCTTTCGTGAAAACACCAAAAGAATCTTGGCACAAAAAGCAAGTCTTCGACATGGGAAAAATGAAGAGGTCTGACATTTCATGGCAACACTGGCTGCCAGCACACTCTAGAGAAATGTCCGTAAAGTTTGAAGTTAAAGAAAGTGGGCCCTGGGGTGCCTGGGTAGCTCAGTTGGTTGAGCGACCGACTTCGGCTCAGGTCATGATCTCATGGTTCGTGAGTTTGAGCCCCGCGTTGGGCTCTGTGCTGGCAGCTCGGAGCCTGGAGCCCGCTTCGGATTCTGTGTCTCCCTCTCTCTCTGTCCCTCCCCCACTCATGCTCTGTCTCTCTCTCAGAAATAAACATTAAAAAAAATTTTTTTTTTAAATAAAGAAAGCGGGCCCTGGGAAGATGATACCCAGCCATGCTGCAGTCTGAATTAAAGAGCAGGAACAAGCAGATATTCCAAACCTTTCTGAAGTTAATTTGGACAAATAAGCCCTGACTGAATCTTACCTGAAAATCAGCTCTTTGATTCAAAACTGCAGAGGCAGGAGGCGCCACCCTTTGACCGCAGGTGCGCCTGCCTGAGCGGCCTGACCGCGCTCCCCAGGCCCCTGTCAGCCCACTTAATGACCTAAGACTTGAGTAACATTTCAACAAAGCGTTTATTTAATTGTATTTGTAAGAGACACAGACAACCGTAATAGTAATGTGAAGGTGGCAAGATTATGGGTAACTATTTTCTGTAACGTCACAGTTACATTTGTAACTAATTGTAGAATACACATAAATATTAGCTTCTAAAAAGGTAGCTTCTAAATATTAATTCACATTTCCTAAGTATTTCTCTAATATCTTCACTAAAAACACCACAGACTATATGGGGTGCGTGGGTGGCTGAGTCAGTTAAGGATCTGACTTCGGCTTAGCTCATGATCTCACGGTCCATGAGTTCAAGCCCCTCTTCGGGCTCTGTGCTAGCAGCTCAGAGCCTGGAGCCTGCTTCAGATTGTGTCTCCCTCTCTCTCTGCCCCTCCCCAGCTCACATTGTGTTCTGTCTCTCAAAAAGGAATAAACGTTAAAGAAAAAAAAAATAAAAAACCCACAAACTATAAACAGCTTTTATTCCTCCTTCTCCAAGGATCATTTCTAATTCCACCAATTGTTGCTGGCATGCTATTTATATCAGTTTGGCATTGCCCTCTTCATTCTGCTTTGCATTAGTTTCTTTATACGATTAGTAGTTTATTATGCATGTTTTCCCATAGCAAATTCCATCTGTTTACGTTCAGGAGCCACCGGGTAGCGACAGCTCCCACCCACACCTGTCTCTGGGGACCTGCTCTCAGGCTGTCAGGGGTGTTCCGCACCTCTCCTCCAACGCCCTGCCAGCACTTCATACACAATATGCCCGAGAGCGGACTCACCACCCCTTCCCACACTTCCTAAACTTACATTCTTTTCCCTGTATTTCCAATATTAGCAAACAGCTGGCAAAATCATCTAAGCCTGAAACGTGTAATCCATCAAGAGACCTCTCTCTCCCTACAACAGCCAACGGGTCACCAACTTTCATGCGTTCTACATCCCAGAGACACACGTTTCCACTCCCTACCTTCCATTCTCACTGCCATGGCCCGGCGTTCCAACCTCTCACCACCACCCTCGTGGAACAATGGCCTTACTGTAAGCTTTTGCCTGACCCTTCTTCCAAACCACTCTCGACAGCAGAGTATTACCTCTAAGATAAAAATCTAATCGTGCCACCATCTCATTTAAAACTTTCCAACTATTAGAAACAAATGAGTTCAGCAAGGTTTCAAGATATAAGATACACAGGCAAAAATCAATTGTATTTCTGTACACTAGCAATGAAGAATCTTAAAATGAAGTTAAGAAAACAAGTCTATTTACAATTGCATGAAAAGGAATAAAATACTTGGAAATAAGTTTAACAAAAGAAACGTAATAAAACACTCTGAAAGCTACAAAATATTGTTGAAAGAGAAAACTCATACTACGTTTACAGTCTAATTTGACAAGAGTGCCAAGACACTTCAATGGGGAAAGACTACTCTTTATCAAATAGTACTGGGACAACGAGGTATCTACACAGAAACGAAGCTGAACCCCTTCCTCACACCATACCCAAAATTTAACTCAAAATGGATCAAACACCCAAATGTAGTAGCTAAAACTATAAATCTCTTAGAACAACATACAGGATTACATCTTCACAATCCTGAATAGGGCAAACCCTTTTTAATTACTTACTTATTTTAAATGCTGCGGTTTCTCATGCTAGTATTTTTAAGTTTATTTATTTATTTTGAGAGAGAGTGCACAAGCAGGGGAGGGGCAGAAAGAGAGGGAGAGGGAATCACAAGCAGGATCCGCCCTCTCAGTGTAGAGAGGGGCTCAGTCTCACAAACCATGAGATCATGACCTGAGCCAAATCAAGAGTTGGACACCTAACCCACTAAGCCACCCAGGCACTCCTAGGGCAAAGTCTTTTTAGATATGACATCAAAAGCACAAAGTGACAAAAGAAAAACACAGATAAACTGGACTTCATGAAAATTAAAAACTTCAATGGACATCTTCAAGAAGTGAAAAGACAATCCATGGAATGAGAAAAGTTTTTGCAAATCATTTATCCGACAAGGGACTTATATCTAGAATATATAAAGAACTCCTATAACTCAACAAAAGTTTTTTTAATTAATTTAACCAATTAAAAAATGTGCAGGCTGGGGCGCCTGGGTGGCGCAGTCGGTTAAGCGTCCGACTTCAGCCAGGTCACGATCTCGCAGCCCGTGAGTTCAAGCCCCGCGTCGGGCTCTGGGCTGATGGCTCAGAGCCTGGAGCCTGTTTCCGATTCTGTGTCTCCCTCTCTCTCTGCCCCTCCCCCATTCATGCTCTGTCTCTCTCTGTCCCAAAAATGAATAAACGTTAAAAAAAAAAAAAAAAAAATTAAAAAAAAAAAATGTGCAGGCTGAATGGACATTTCACCAAAGAAGATATACAAATATCCAATATGCATATGAAAAGATTTTCAGCATCATTATCCATCACAGAAATACAAATCAAAACCACAATGAGATATCACTTCACACCTACTAGAATGGTTATGGGCAAGAAGACAGATAATAACAAATGTTGAGGATGTGGAGAAACTGGAACATTCATACATTGTTAATGGGAATGTAAAATGGGGCAGCCACTTTGGAAAAGTTTGGCAGTTCCTCAAAGAGTTAAACAGAGTTACCAAACCCAAGAAAAATGAAAATTATGTCCGTACATAGACGCATATACAGACGTTCACAGCAGCGCTGTTCATAATAACCAAAAATGAAAACAAGCCAAATGTCTATCAACTGATGAATAGCTGGTTAAAATGTAGTATATCCACACATGGAGTATCATTGTGCCATGAAAACAAATGAAGGACTCACACATACTGCAATGTGGATGAACCTCAAAGAAGCCACTTACGAAGGATCCACTGATTTCATTTATAGAAAATGTCCAAAATAGGCAAATCCACAGAGACAAAAAGCAGACTGACTAATGGATGCCTGGGGCTGGGAGTCGGGAGAAAATGAGTAGCGACTGCTAATGGATATAGGGTTTCTTTTTGGGGTAATAAAAAGGCTCTTTAGAGTCCGTTTTAACTGACCGTGGTGATGGCTGCATTGATCTATGAATATACTAAAAACAAATGGATTGTAAACTTCAATGGATGAGCCATATGATTTATGAATTACATCTCAGAAAAGCTATTATTAAAAAAAAAGTTGCAATGACTTTCCACTGTCTACAGGATTAAAACTAAACTTTAAATAAATACCTTACCTTTCTACCACTCTGACACCTAGCCTACGCTCCAGTCACAGGAAACCACTTGAGTTCACTGAAAGTGCCACCATTTCTCAGCCTTCGTGGCCTTTGCAGATGCTATTCCATCTACTTAGAAGTCCCTCATTTCACTGTCCACCTAATGAACTCCCACTAACCCTTCTTGCCCCAACCCCCGTTTTCTTGCCTGAGACATGTCTTCCCAAATCACCCTTCCTAGTTCACAAGCTCCCCTCCCTGCCACAATGAATCTTGTGGTACCACGAGTGGGCTTTGACTACAGCATTTATCAACAGTGTTCTGAAATTACCAGTTGATACCCCTGACCAGAAAACGGCCTTTTCTAGATTTAGGACTATATTTAACTGTTGTATCCCAAATAATGACTTAAATGCACTCAACATTAAATAATAAAGATATCATAAAACTAATTTTGGTGTTAGTAATGTGTTCATCCACAGGAACCACTTCTCTGTCCCACATATCATTCCCAGCAGCATACATTTAATCACATATTATATTTGGAATATTTGGAATTTACATATCTGGAATATACTTTATAAATCACTCCAATCAAATGGTACCTCGTTTGTTTACTGGGGAAGAAGGAAGAAAGCTTGCTGGCATAGATCTCAAACGAGAATTCTGAATGGCTTCTAGGAACGGTTCTTTGAGGTGATCTGCAATAAATCCCAAAGGTTTATAAAATTCAATTTTCAATTATCACATGTTCTTAATCAAGTATAAATACCTTCTATACTTCTGTTATGGTTGCTACATATATCCTGGTGGCAAATCAAGAACTAATTATTTTATTAACACAATTGTTGATTAAGCACCTAGTTATTCATGCTGAGGAATGACTAAGAAATCTGAGAAAATTAATATAAATAGATACACACAGCTGAATGAACAAAAAAAGCGAAGAGAGTGAAGCAAATTCAGAGGAGAGGAGACGGAGAAAAACCACCCACCTCTCTTCCAAATGTTCACTGACAGGGATCAGATTTAACACTTAGGTTACCATCACCACCATAACCTGGTAATGACAGATGAAATGTACTACCAATTCACAAACAGCAGGAATATATGTACGGTAGAAAAAGGGTAAGATGCAGAGAGCTCTACTTTTCTGAGTTTCCGTTTCTTCATCTATAAAACGAAATGCTTTGGTTATTAGCTCATCTCTCAGACACTCCCAAGTTTTAAAGTTTTATGCTTCTACTTGTATCGGAAATGAACTGTCTTTTCATACAGTTCTCACTGTGATCTGGGAAGACAGGCGCAGAACGCCTACGTTGAAACTATTCCATTCCTATAAGTAGAATTTCAATAACCTAACTAATATTAATATAAATCTACAAATGGTTTCCCACCATGATCTCTGGGAAGTCTGTTCTGAACCTCTGTACTGGAAAAGGCAATCTACAGTAAAAGAAAAAAAAAATGCCAAAAATATCACATTATTGGGGCGCTTGGCTGGTTCAGTCAGTAGAGCATGCACCTTTTTTTTTTTCTGTAATTTTATTTTTGTTTAGTAATCTCTATACCCAACACGGGGCCAGAACTCATGACCCTGAGATCAAGAGTCGCACACTGCTCTGACCAAGCCAGGCAGGCCCCCAAAGTGTGCGACTCTTGATCTCAGGGTTGTGAGTTCGAGCCCCACATTGGGTATAGAGATTCCTTAAAAATAAAATCATAAACAAATAAAAAAATAAAATAAAAAATAAAAATATCACATTATTGACTATCTTTTTCCTCAGGGTGAATAATTCATTTTTCCTAAAAGCTTCAAAAATGGCTTAAGTGAAAATATATTGAAATGTTGAAAATGTCTTTTTTTTTAATTTGGGAGAGAGAGTGAGCACGAGGTGGGGAGAGGGGCAAAGGGAGAGGGAGAGAGAGAGGGAGAGAGAGAGAGGGAGAGAGAGAGAGGGAGAGAGAGAGAGGCAGAGAGAGAGAGAGAGACAGAGAGAGAGACAGAGAGAGAATCTTAAGCAAGCTGCATGCTCAGGGTGGAGCCCCATGCAAGGCTCGATCCCACAACCCTGGGATCATGACCTGTGCCAAAATCAAGAGTCAGACGCTCAACCGACTGAGCCAGCCAGGCGTCCTGAAAATGTCATTATTAAAAATCTAAGTCCATCTTAGTCCTCTTCAGATGTTTATATTCTTATTAAACAGAGTGCTTTCACATAGATTAAAAAATAACCAGAGGGCACCTGGCTGGCCCAGTCAGTAGAGCATGTGACTCTTGATCTGGGGGTCATGAGTTTAAACACCACATTGGGCACAGCGCTTATTTAAAAACAAAACATGACAAAAAAAACTTGAAAAAGAAACAATTTTTAAACAAAATATACACCTACCACAGATAGTTTCCTATTACTATAATCATATCATCTAATCATATTAAAGGGTTTCTCTTCAATTTTATCAATATTTTAATATTTCAATTAATAATCTTAATTTTTTAGATTTTTTTTTTTACTGACATCTTCAAGTCTCAAAAATACATGTCAGAAAGTAATTTTTTAGGAGTGTTTTGCAAAGATGCCTGAACTCTCATGAAGCCTTTCTGTATTCAACTCAAAACTAAAAATGACCTTGAAGATTGCTTACAGCTCTAACATTCTGAAAGGGGGCTATATGAGCCACACACAACTGGCCTCACACTGGCTCTGTCACTTAGTGATCATTTATCTTTGGAGGACCTTTTGCTGATTCTTAGTTCCCTCATTAATAAAATGGGGATCATGATAATGCCCTACCTCACAGGGTGATTGTGTAGATTAAGTTATGTTTATAAAGCACTTTATAGTAGATATTCAATAAATGGTAGCTACTATGGCTACAAAAACCAAGCACAAAAGTAATTAAGTATAAGAGAGATTTCTAGAATTCGGAGACCTTAGATTGCTATTTGGACCACCTTAAAAAGTACCACATATGCCAATATTAATAATTATCCTGAAAGCAATGATTTAATTATTAATATGAAAAAATATATTGAAAAAATTTTTTTTAATTTGAAGGTTGTTTTTTTCAACGTGCTAAAACAGCTCAACTCCAGTGTATCTGACTGACTAGATGCATTTTTTTTTACCTGCCATGTTTATCTTTGGCCTAATTTAGAAACAGCTTTAGTGAGAACCGGAGATGGACAGCCTTTTGTGATATTTTAGACTACAGATTACAATGTGGATGAAATCTCTTTCTTACCGGGTAATTGTGGGTAAATTTTTTCAGCCATGTATTCTCTTAAATTCCTGGGCATTTCCCCCCGAATGTCAACAAGTACTCGAGTTTCATCAGATGAAATCTGATAGATGAGAACTGGACTCGGATTAGCCAAAATAAGTTCAGCATGGTTTGCTTTAAACTGTGGTGCATGCTAGGGGGGAAAAAAAGAATTAATAATTTTCAAATTTCAAGTTGTGTTTATTTTTCTATAATTATATTCCTATAGTACCTTCATAATAAAGCCCACAAAATGAGATGAAACAGAAACTTTATTGGAGATCAGGTTTTTCCTAAACTTGGAAAAAAGTCCATCGGCAACAACAGTCAATGGAGCATGGAGTTCCTACAACAAAGATAAACAATACTCAGCTAAATGGTTAGAAATACAAAGTAAAAGGACCACATTTAAAATATTTACATATTTTATTGGACAACATTATGGAGGGTAATGAAGATAATGCTACTAAAGAAGCTGTTATGGAACTTAAGTTAATGCATAAGAAGACATTAATACTTGCTCTCCTGAGGGGCTGCCTTCCTTCAAAGTACTACCACCCAAATCATCTGGGAGTTAAGTTACACTTTGATAGACAACAGAGGAATCAACTACAAAGCAAGTGTGGACCACAGAAGACTGAATCTCATCATCACAAAGTCCAAGGACGAGTCCAGTGTTTATTCTAGAATTTTCTTTACTTTTCTTTTTTTACTTTAAATTCATGTTAGTTAACATATAGGGTAGTTGGTTTTGGGAGTAGAATTTAGTGATTCATCACTTACATGTAACACCTAGTGTTCATCCTAACAAGTACCCTCTTTGATGCCGATCACACATTTAGTCCATTCCCCTACCCACCTCCCCTATTCTAGAATTTTCTAACTTCATGTAATGCTTTCAACCAGTGGCTAGGGCTTAGAAGAATTTTTGTAAATGTGGATATATGTATTTATATTACCTTGCAGTCACCCCCATTAGAGTACAGTTTCTAGGTGGTGGTGACCCATCCACAAAAACCAACAGATTAGCCTTTCACTCTTTCTCTTCTTTCGCTAAACCAAAATGAGCAAATACTGGAAACTATTTTACTCTGCTATCTCCCCAGGCATTCTGGTACTTTTTCCTTTTCAGATCTAAACAATTTGAAACAATTTGTTTACTTTATTCTAATCATTTCTTTTGTATCGAATCCTTTGTTTTTTTTTTTGTTTTTTTTTTTTTGCCTTCCAGGCTCCTCTGCTTTTCTGTTTTTCTCACTTCGGTCTTTAATACAGCTAATCCAGTGGTGTGTCTGGAAAGCTGTGTGTATAGCCTTGTGAGGTGCTCTAATGGGCAATGTGTTGCAATTTGAAACCCATCCTGCTGCAGAGGGCTTAGAGAGAACTCAAGCAGTAAATTGGTGGGCCTACTTTTTTAAAGGAATAGGAGAAAAAGAAGGAAGACAAAATCTCTTAGGAAGAGCTAACATTTGGTATCTCTCACCTTGATGTCCCCGGTTTCTTTATCCCTGTACTGTACGCCCATTACAGCATCATCTTCTTCTAATAACTGTAGCACGATGCCTTCGATGAACTTTGTACTAAAGGATAAATACACAGACATAAATCACAACAGAGTAGCTCAAACAACTTACATAAGAAAAGATAAATTCCTTATCTCCAGTTTACCCACGTAAACTGGACACACGTGTGCACACATGTACACAGAAAAGGTCTGGAATGATAAGCAAAAACATCATTAATGGGTTTCAGAATTATGCGTGGTTTTTATTTTCTAATTTCTTAAAATTGAATACATAGGTACTAATCTAATGATCTTTAAAAGTAGTTTTAAAAGTAACATTAGATTTTTACCTCAATTCATTAAAAAAAGTACATGCAGAAAAACTTTACACACCCACACAAATTCATACACAGATGGGAAAACAGAATTGGGACTTTATCCACCGAATTATTCACAGTAGTTACTTCTAGTCAGAAGAGTCATGGATAATTTTTACAAACCTTTGTACATTTCTGTGGATTTTTCCATTTTTCTACAATGAACATATTCTACTTCCACAGACATCAAATTCTTTCAGTCCTAAGGGTAAGTCCACTTACTTCTTCACTAGCTTACTCAACACTTAAGCTTTTGCCAATGATATGAGGGTTCTCAAGCTTGAAACTTCCTCAATTACAGTGCCTAAAGGCTAGGGAAAAATAGAAGTTAATAATTAAGAGAAGAAGCCAGTCCTACCAGACTAGGTCCTTCCTTTTTAAGAATGGAAAAGGGATTTTCCCTTGAAGTCCTCTGTTCTGACTTTTAACAGAAAATACCATAAGCACAAACCCCAACTCCCAAATAGGCAGACAGGGACTTAAACCTTAATTACAAGGGTATCCTTTAGGGGCCCCTGGGTGGCTCGATTAAGTGTCGGACTTCTGATCTCACGGTTTGTGAGTTCAAGTCCTGCGTCTGGCTCTCTAGAGGCTGACACCTCAGAGCCTGGAGCCTGCTTCAGATTCTATGTGGCCCTCTCTCTCTGCCGCTTCCCCTGCTCACACTCTGTCTCTCTCACCCTCTCAAAAATAAATAAATATTAAAAAGAATTTTTAAAAAGTTTATCCTCTAAATCCAACAACATAGAAACGCTATTTAGTCAAAGGAAAAATCTCAATAGTTCTGTGTCATTCACATGGAAATTCTTCACATGATATTCTTGACAAAGGCACTGAAGATCTAACATTCTTCTAACTTGCAGTCTACTTTAGTAATACCTATGTTTCAGCCCATACCCAAACACTTATGACAATTTATGAAATGGTATTTGTGCAAAGGCCAAGTTTAAATGTGTTTCTTTAACATCATACGTTTGAGTCGTCTTACTTGGGCTCTGCCATCGCTGCTTTCCGGAGACCCATTATGAATCTTCCATGATGGAAAGCTCTTCCACTCTGCACCTGACTGTTTTCTGACAGAGGGTAAGGAATGTGAACCTCTGATTTGCTTTCCTGATCATGAATTACGTAGCCATGTACGACCTGAGCATCAATACCTTCCACTGCATCTGCAAAACAATTCAGTTCAAAAAAAATCAGTTTTGTTAACATGCCCAGAGTTATATGAGGCACCAAAAGACATGGAGGCATTGAAAATGAGTCTCTTTCTTCATAAAGCGATTGAAACCATCTGGACAAATGGACATTAATATAAGTAACTATTTCAAAAGTCTTAATGCATCTGAAAGACAACCCTCTGAGCAAATCTGTAATATCACAAAAGATTAATATTTGTATAGAAAATCTATTGATTAACTTCTATAGGAAAAATATTAAGATCCTAGTGTCAATGGGTGAAAAGTTTAAGGATGATTCACATTAAGCAATATGGAAACATTGAACAGATCAGGAAACTGTTCAAAACCTGATTAAGAAAAAACAAACCGATGAAATAAACTGAAACATTAAGATACCAAATCTATGAAAACTGCTGGTGAGATGATAAAACCGATACATTTATATATTACTGGTCATACTGTCAGTTAATAACATTTTAGAAAGTAATGGTGGCAATAATTATCAAGAACCACAAAGAAGTTAGCATCCTTTGATTTAATCATCTTAGTCTTGGAAGTTCATCTATGTTCATCCTAAAAATATAATTTTTAATTTTTAAGAATTTTATTTTTTTTTTTAATTTTTTTTTCAACGTTTATTTATTTTTGGGACAGAGAGAGACAGAGCATGAACGGGGGAGGAGCAGAGAGAGAGGGAGACACAGAATCAGAAACAGGCTCCAGGCTCTGAGCCATCAGCCCAGAGCCTGACGCGGGGCTCGAACTCCCGGACCGCGAGATCGTGACCTGGCTGAAGTCGGACGCTTAACCGACTGCGCCACCCAGGCGCCCCAGTTTTTAAGAATTTTAAAAAAATATTTTAATGTTTGTTCATTTTCGAGAGCAAGAGACAGAGTGTGAGCGGTGGGAGGAGCAGAGAGAGAGGGAGACACAGAACTGGAAGCAGGCTCCAGGCTCTGAGCTGTCAGCACAGAGCCCCATGCGAGTCTTGAACTCAGGAACCATGAGATCATGACCTGAGCTGAAGTCAGACACTTAACTGACTGAGCCACCCAGGTGCCCCAAGTTTTAAGAATTTTTAAAGTTATATATAAGAATAAGTTTACTATAGTGTTATCACTAATAAAGAAGAAATGAAAACAAACCAAATATTAATCTTAGAAAGGTAGAGTACATTATGAGGTATCAACTGAGAAAATACTATGCATAGGCCTAAAATCATAATGATAAACAAGGTTAATATATTAAGATGAAATGCATTAGAATAATTTCCAATTATTCTCATGATGAAAGAAAATCTTCACAAAGAATTCTATCACACATCTAAGCTAAAATCAAAATAAATTAGCTTTCTGATATGCTTTTTAATTGCCCTTAAGGTCAAGTCAGGGACAAACTGGCCGAATTTTGTTAGACTTCTGACCTAGAATCAAAATTACTTAGTTTTTTAGTATCGTTCTTAAGTTATTACAGTTAAAATTCAGTCAGAGAAAAGTGCACAGACATCCTAAGAGCTGCCAAGTAGCAGTGTATTCAGTTTGGGTCTCAGCAAATTGCCAATCTTTTCCGACCTAAATATCTGAAGCCCATTTAATATTTCTATAATGCTTTGTCCAGGCACTGAGACAGTTTGTTTTTCTTAACCCATAACTCTATTATGGAAGTACTTGAAATGTTTACACTGGCCACTTTAGAACATACCAGAAAATGTTAAAAGCATAATAGCACAGTAAAATTTTTCCTTGGGTAAACTATCTTAAGACAAGTATATAAATAAGGTCTTATTTAAGATTTTTTAAATCTGTCTCTGTCTCAACTTTATTGATAAAATCAAATATGACAGACTTTGCACACTTTTACTTTCTTAAGTAGGCAAAAAGACTACCCTACACTTCAATGACATTCGTGCTTCATGAACACTAGACATCAATAACTTTGAAGCCAGTGACATAACAGAGCTATCACTATCTATTAATCATAAGGCTCCACACTTACAATATTAGACTACTGGTCAGTATATCACATAAACTGACATGGAAAACACTCCTCCACATTAAAAAATACAGAACTGCTTGCTATAAAAAGGCAAATTAAAAAATAAAACCAACAATGAAAAAAACAAAACACGAAAACCTGCCTATGCTAAAAATGAAAAGCAACTTCAAAGTCAAACCAGTGAACAAGTTTTAAAGGCAACAGCATAAGGGCATCAGAACCACAAGTGTAAGAGTGGACTTTTAAGGGCCACTCCTGAATAGGAGATAGGAGCCCCCATGACCAGGGACAATCAAACTTAGCACCATACATAAATGTCTTGTCAATAACACAGAAACCACAAAAAATTCAATACCAAGAGACATGGCATATGGAAGTAAGCCATTCACCATAGGCTAGGGGTGGAGTCATCCATAAAAAATCCAAACATACCTTTATGCCATGACCTCATATAACTTCTGAACCTCAAACCAAGTATACAGTATATAATAAATTAGGTATCATTTTTGAAAGCCCAAATATAAACCAGAATCAAGGAATAAATATAACAAAAAACATACAAGATTTATGAATCTTTATTTAAATGCATTAAAGACCTAACTGAATGGAGTATACCACATTCGTGGACAGGAAGTCTAAGCAAATTATTCCAAAACTGAGCTACAGATTCAGTGCTATTTCAGTCATAATCTTGACAGAGATATTTTGAAAATTTATTTCTAAATTACATAGAGAAAAGCAAAAGGGCCAAGAAAAGCCAAAATAATCCTAAAGAAAATAAGAGGTTCCCCACCAGATATTAAGAGTTATTAGAAAGATATAGCATTTATATTAATTTTAGGAGTTCTTGGGGCAGGCATTTGAGTGGCTCAGTCGGTTAAGTGTCCGACTCTTGATTTCGGCTCAGGTCGTGATCTCACAGTTTGTGAGTTTGAGCCCCATGTGGGCCTCCACATTGATAGTGCAGAGCCTGCTTGGGATTCTCTCTTTCCCTCCCTCTCTGCCCTTCTGCTCACGCTCTCTCAAAATAAAACTTTTTTAAAACAAAAAGAGTTCTAGATATTAAACTTAACCCATAGGGCAATCACTTATTAAAAACTCATACTCAGGGGACACCTGGGTGGCTCAGTTGGTTAAGCATCCGACTTCGGTTTAGGTCATGCATGATCTCACAGTGCATGGGTTCCAGTCGGGCACTGGGCTCTGTACTGACAGCTCAGAGCCTGAAGCCTGCTTCGGATTCTGTGTCTCCGTCTCTCTCTGCCCCTCCCCCGCTTGTGCTTTCTCTCTCAAAAATCAACATTAAAAAAAACATAACTCAGGATGGATCAGTCCATATTATGTTAAAAATCCACACTCTAAAAAGTAACTATTCCAAGTGTTTCTATCATCCACATCTCATCACAACTCAGGGGAAATTCATAGCGTAATGAATGTTAATAAAAATTTGTATTTGTAATATTAAAGGTATTCATTGTATGTGGACTCGATAAAATACTTTAGAGGCTCTCCTTACTCTTGCATTGAACTACATATCAAAATCTACTACGTGGCAATGAGAAAGAACGAAATATGGCCCTTTGTAGCAATGTGGATGGAACTGGAGAGTGTGATGCTAAGTGAAATAAGCCATACAGAGAAAGACAGATACCATATGGTTTCACTCTTATGTGGATCCTGAGAAACTTAACAGAAACCCATGGGGGAGGGGAAGGGAAAAAAAAAAAAGAGGTTAGAGTGGGAGAGAGCCAAAGCATGAGACTCTTAAAAACTGAGAACAAACTGAGGGTTGATGGGGGGTGGGAGGGAGGGGAGGGTGGGTGATGGGTATTGAGGAGGGCACCTGTTGGGATGAACACTGGGTGTTGTATTGAAACCAATTTGACCATAAATTTCATATATTGAAAAAAAAAAAATCCACTGAGGCTTGTTACCACAGCCTTGGAAGTATCTCCTGAAGCTAGATCTCTAAATGATTCTATGTACAGTCATCAGTTTTGAGAGCATTTACGGTGCCTAATGTTCAACTATAAAAGTAACAAAATCCTGTCTCACGATATTGTTACATCTGCTTCAGGTGAACCTCTCCGGTAAGATGGTGGTTAGGGAACCCAAAAGCACAGAGATATAACTTTCCTTCTTCATAAAGCACTCTCTCCACTTGGGTCCTGGGCCCTGAAGGCTTTTGCTTTTCCTCCTTACTAACTGCTCTTCCTCAGTCCCCCTTTATCACTTCCACTTGCCTCACTGATCGCCATACATCAGAGTTCCCCAGGGTTCGGTCCTGGACCTCTTCCTGGTAATGTCTTCTAGTCTTGTTTAAGTACCGACCCTTCTCTTTCTCTCATACCTAATATGTGACTTACCAGCAAGTCCTACTGACTCTTCCTTCAAAAGGCGTTTCCAGAGTGTGACCACTTCCCATCCACTCTACTGCTGTGATCCTAGGATGTTCCAAGCCATCAACTCTCACCGATTCTGCAATAGTCTCCTAACAGATCCCCCTGCTTCTGACTTTGCCACTCTTTTCCTACAGAATAACATGAATACTTCTAAATAATATTTTTAAACACACTTCTAAAACATGAGATTGAAGAACTCCTTAAACTTCTCCAATGGCTTCCCTTTGGAATATGAGCCAAATCCACATAGTGGGCTATAAAATCCTATGGTCTCAGCCCCCACGATCTGCCCACTCTTTACCTCTCCCCTTCCCTCACACCACTCCATTCAACATTATTTTCCCTTCTCACTCTTCAAACAGTTTGTGTCTGTTTTGGTCACCACTGTAGCCTCAGCATCTAGAACAGCAGCTACAATATGGTGCATGCTAAATGAATATTTATTAAATGAATGAATGGACATCACTCCTTTAGTCATTTCTCTCTCTTGCGTCATCAGTTTATTCCTCTCTACTTGATCATCTCCGTCACCAAACATGCTCTAGTATCAAAATACACCTTCTTTATCTTCACATCTACATCTCATTACTGCCCTACTTCTGTTTTCTGTTACAGAAAAACTCAAGAGTGCTTTCCTAGTCTAAATTTTTTAAACTCCCACCCACTTCAGTCTAAGCTTTGTCTCCACAACTCTGCTGAAACCTCTTGTCAACATCACAAGCAACCTTCAAAACTGCAAAATCCCATGGTCGTTTTTCTGTACTCATCTTACTGACCCTTCGTTAGCAAACCGTGACATAGTGCCCTTCCCCTTCGTGACACATACCCATCCCCTCCTACCCAAAACCTTCTCCTCTCTTGGATGAAGTGGCACCAAACGCTCTGGCTTTCTCTGCCATTCTACCAGCTCCTTCTCAGACTCCTTTTCAGGCTTCTCTCTTCTACCAGATCTTCAAATACCAGTTTCCCAGGACTTAGTTTATTCTGTCTTCTCTTTTCTCCCTACATGCCCTCAATCATTGTTGTGGCTTTTCCGTACTACAGATAGGCTGACACCTCTGAAATTTCTAACTCCAGCCAGCCCAAACCACTCCTCTGCACCCGAGATTCACATATTCTGCTTAACTTCTCCTCTTGGATAGCTCAACATGTCCCATAAATTCCTCCCCAATGCCTGTTCCTATCAGCAAATGATACCAGCTACCAGCTGTTTAAACCAAAACCCAGGAATCCTTTTTAATATTTCCTTCTTCCCCATATCTCACACCAATCCTTAGTAAGTCACGCCATTTTTAACATCAGTTGGACCACTTCTCGTTATATCCTCTGCTACCATGCTAGCCCAAACCACCATCATCTATCATTTGGACTTAGCAATGAGTTCGCACTGGACTCTGCATTGACTGTCGCTACCCCACTGCCACCATCTTACGGTGTATGGACCACACCATCTCCACATATTCTTTTAAAACAGCATTCTCCCAACTTCAGGGTGTGACTCAATGATAAATTTTGAAATGAATTTCAAGTTGTGAATTATATACTTGGGTAGAATCATGACAAGTATTTAAAAAGAAAAATGAAACAAATTTCAGCCAGATTTATATATATACGTATGTGGTGGGTCAGGATAGAAAATGTGTTTGTAATTGTGAGTAGCTGTCTAAGGTCTGAAGCCACTTTAGACGTACAGCATGAACAAGATCACGCCACACTCCTGCTCCACTGACTGCAAAGCCCTCCATGATGTGGCTGCTGCCTGTCTTTCCAACCTTGATCTCAAGTCATTCTCCTTTCCCCATCACCCAACACTTTCTAGCGACACGGCCCTCCTTTTCAGCTCCTTGAATGAAACAGCAAACATTTACATAATGCTTACTACGTATCAGGCACTGTTCTGAGTGCTTTGTGTATAGGAATTCATTTCAACCTCATAGTAACCTATGAGGCAAGGACTCACATACAATGTCCATTTTACGGATTAAGAAACGGGTACACAGAGCAGGAGCTTGAAGCCTGCTTCGGATTCTGTGTCTCCCTCTCCCTATGCCCTGCTTGCTCTCTGTCTCTCTTTCAAAAATAAATAAACATTAAAAAAAATTTAAAAAAAAGAAACTGGTGCTGTGGAGGTTAAATAACTTAGCCAAGGTCATACAGCTCTTTCAGTGCCTGAGCTGGTATTCAAAGTCAGGCCATCTAGTTCCAGAATCAATTCACATAATTATTACACTATCCTCCCTACCACATGAGCCAAGCAAGCTCTTTCTTAACTCAGAGCCCGACATATTTTGTACTCTGATCCTTAAGAGTAGCCAATGAATCTGTCTTATTCACCGGTATATCCTCGGCACCAAGTACAGCACCTCACACAAAGTAGACACTGAGTAAGTATTTCCTAAATGAACAGCTAGTGTTTAAAAATCATTTAGGGGTGACCAGGGGGCTCAGTCAGTTTAACGTCCAATTTTGGCTCAGGTCATAATCTCATGGCTCATGGGTTCAAGCCCCACATCGGGCTCTGTGCTGACAGCTTGGAGCCTGCTTCGGATTCTCTGTCTCCCTCTCTCTCTGCCCCTCCCCTGCTCACACACTCTCTCAAAAATAAACATTAAAAAAAAACTTTCTAAAATTATTGCTTTAATAGATGATACTTAAATAAAAGATTCCATAACAAGCACATAATATGTACTCCACCAGTGACAGCTCCCTTCACTCTTCACTAGATTTCATGCCCTCATGCTAGTTTTCCAATCTTTAATTTTGACCATTTCTATTTTTTAGCCACTTCACTGTATCTCACTAAGTCTCCTTTATATCTCCCCATCCACTAAACTCTTATCTTCTCCTTTGCTCTCATTTTCATGCAAATTGGTTGGTAAAGAGTATAGTGACTTTTAGAAATGTAAACAAATTGAAATATCTTTTTACCAGTTATAGGACAGTCTAAAGTGAAGAGGGTTCGCTTATACCACATTAACTCCTAAAAATTAACATGGACCTACCTTCAAGACCAAGGTCTTTAAGGACACGATAACCACCTGGCTGCAGAAATTCTCCAACTATCCTGTCAGGCTCTTTTAAATCTCTCTCGATTACTGTCACCTTTCTTCCATCTCTGGAAAGCATGGCTGCCAAAGCAGAGCCAACCACACCGGATCCCACAATGATAACTTCTGGATCATTCTGAGAAGATATTGATGAAGAGGCAGCTGCTCCTATTAAGGTAGTTTCTGAAATACTGGTTCCTTTTTTGGGCTGTGTTAAAAAAAAAAAAAAAGTTAATTACGTATCTACATTTGCTATCCGTAAATCATGCTGCTACTACATAGGCACTCAGGCCTTTTCTATCTTGGGCAAAACCTTCATCTCAAATATTATCAACCAAATGCAGTGCTATGTTTTTAAATCCAGATCATATATAAAAACCAGTGATACTGGGGTGCCTGGGTGGCTCAGTCAGTTGGGCATCAGACTTCGGCTCAGGTCACGATCTCACGGTTCGTGAGTTCGAGCCCCGTGTCAGGCTCTGTGCTGACAGCTCAGAGCCTGGAGCCTGCTTTGGATTCTGTGTCTCCCTCTCTCTCTGCCCCTCCCCTGCTCACGCTCTGTCTCTCTCTCAAAAATAAATAAACACTAAAACAAAACCCGGGGCGCCTGGGTGGCTCAGTCAGTTAAGCATCCTACTTCGGCTCAGGTCACGATCTCGCGGTCTGTGAGTTCGAGCCCCGCGTCGGGCTCTGGGCTGATGGCTCGGAGCCTGGAGCCTGTTTCAGATTCTGTGTCTCCCTTTCTTTGACCCTCCCCCGTTCATGCTCTGTCTCTCTCTGTCTCAAAAATAAATAAACATTAGGGGCGCCTGGGTGGCGCAGTCGGTTAAGCGTCCGACTTCAGCCAGGTCACGATCTCGCGGTCCGTGAGTTCAAGCCCCGCGTCAGGCTCTGGGCTGATGGCTCGGAGCCTGGAGCCTGTTTCCAATTCTGTGTCTCCCTCTCTCTCTGCCCCTTCCCCGTTCATGCTCTGTCTCTCTCTGTCCCAAAAATAAATAATAAATGTTGAAAAAAAAATTAAAAAAAAATAAAATAAACATTAAAAAAATTTTTTTTAAAAACCCAATGATATCAAAGTATTAAATAAAAATGTATAATAATACCCCAATAAAGTGAAATACATACTACATTTTCCATATATATTTAGAAAATGCTGTTATACAGATATATTTAGAAATCCAGACCAGGCCAAATATACACAATGTTTGCAAGGGGCTCCAAAGACTTATTATAGGGAAAAGTCTATCATTAATTACTCAGTTCTTCAAGTACATACTAAGCATCTACCAAACGCAAATCACATAAGACTTCTACTTTGACTTCATGTTGCAAACTATACAGCTATTCATTTTTATTTCCACTATTCATTTTTATTTTGTCCTTTTGGATTTTCATCTGAAAAATCTATCTTAACCTAAAATTACTTTTATATAACAAAAAGACTATCACATCCTAGCTATTAATCTATTAATTGAGAATTATTTAACTCAAGAAAATTCTGAAAGTTCAAAATAACCCATCCTATCCCGTGGGGTGCAACCCCTTCACACTTAAGCCATTAACATATAAGGACATATTTCATTTGCCCCATCTTGACAGTCTAAGAGAGCCCAGTCAAACAGGTGGTCCATTTAGGAATAAATATCAAACCTATCACTAATTGGGCTGACAATAAAAACTTTATTCATAGGATGAAAAAGTCCAGTTTTGAGATTTATGCCCCCTGAGAATAACAGTGCCTCTTGGGTTTTCTAAAATGAATAATTCAGGGTCGAAATAAGTATTTTTTCCCGGTATGTGGGTTGACAAATATAAATGTGTTTCAGATACAGAATTGCAAGGAACCATCTTTCTTGATTTCTCTGACCTTAATGATTAAGATAAGCCCAAATGCCATTTTGAAGGGATTTTAATAATCCCTAAAACCTAAAACCTTAGAATTTTGATTCTCTGTGATTTAAAAAAAATTTTTTTTTCAACGTTTATTTATTTTTGGGACAGAGAGAGACAGAGCATGAACGGGGGAGGGGCAGAGAGAGAGGGAGACACAGAATCGGAAACAGGCTCCAGGCTCTGAGCCATCAGCCCAGAGCCCGACGCGGGGCTCAAACTCACGGACCGCGAGATCGTGACCTGGCTGAAGTCGGACGCTTAACCGACTGCGCCACCCAGGCGCCCCACCTCTGTGATTTTAATATTCATCCAGTCTTCCTTTAACTCTGCATGGACTGGGGCGGGTCCATTCCACTTTTTATCGTCTCTCTTACAGAAATTACCTTTTTGCCCTTTACCAGGAGGAAAAGACAACAGCCTTCTCTTCCCAGTATTTCTCAGTGAGCAGAATGACTATTTTTCTTAAATTATAGTTCTGAGAGCAAGATAAGCCCTTTTTGTCATCTTAGCCATTTCTTATCAGTTTTTCTTCCTAACTTTTCCCTGTTAAACCATAGACACACACACAGACACACACACACACACACACACAATCCTGGAAGGGGAACCTGGGTTGGTTGAGCCATTCAAAGAAGGGTCAACAGACGAAGCACTAATGGGAACTTTGTACTCCCTGCACCAACTCCCTGGTGTTTAAGAAGCAGCAGAAAGCCTGAGGCATTCACATATAGACCCAGTTATTGATGGCTGGTAATCAAATTTTCTCTTCGCCAAAATGTCTCAACACCACATGACGTAATGGCATTCCAGCCACCTACACGAGCAGTCCGTGACCCTGGCAGAAGTTACCTCAGACACCACTGAAGATTTCAAACTGAGCTTAAAGACTGCCTCTCCCTCCTCTCCCATTGCTGGCACCCACACCCACCACGTCACTGCACACAGCACTAGTCAAAAGGTTCCTAACAGATGAGCGCTTTTACAGCAATCTTAATAGCTACCATTTATTCATTATGAGCCGCAGTCAATCATTTAACTCCCTAACTGGCAGCAAGACCAGCGCCACCCCCATCTAATAGAAGAGGTAACTCGTTCTTACAGAAACGAAGCAATTTGCCAAAGGTCCCAGAGACAGAAGTGGTGGAACCAAAATTCTAAACGAAGTCCTCCCTTCTGTAAGCCCTGTACTGTGGATCCAGTAAAATAATGTCAATCCGGAGCCTCAAAGAGTAAACCACTTTTTGAGGCCACTTGCCCTAACTCCAAGTCACCATCATGCCTCACTTGGCTTACGACTGCCATCTTTCACCTGAGAGCCTGCTTCCGTTCTCGTGCCCTGCAAGCCACTCTCCACACACCAACTGGAACGTTCTTTCTAAAAAGTAAAAATCAGTATTGTTACGCCCGTGCTTAAAACCCTCCAGCGAGGGGCACCTGGGTGACTCAGTTAAGCATCCGACTTCAGCTCAGGTCATGATCTCACAGTTTCGTGAGTTCGAGCCCCGCATCGGGCCCTGTGCTGACAGCTGGGAGCCTGGAGCCTGCTTTGGATTCTGTGTGTGTCTCTCTCCCCCTCTTTCTCAGTCTCTCTCTGCCCCTCCCCTGCTTGTGCTCTCTCTCAAAAATAAATAAGTGTTAAAAAAAAAAAAATTAAAAAGTCCCCCAGTACTCTTGGGAAAAAATCCAAACACCCATGGCCAACAGGCTCTAAACGCTCCGGCGTCAATGACCACTGCCCCCTCACCTACCACTGTCTTTGCGGGAGGCATAACCTCAAACATGACTGACGACTAGCTTCTGAATTAGGAACATGGCTGAACTGAGGACCTTACTCAATTACTCACATGACTTAGGACACCACTCCACTGATTTACTCAAGGCTCCACCGACATGGGGAGAGGAAGGTGTTTGCCCAAGACTTCGAAATGCTGAACTAATTTTTATTCCACTAACTTTTCAAATTGTTCTGTTACTTTCCCCACCCAGCTGTCATTTAGAAGCAGTGGACTTAACCTGCAGCAGGTTTCTTTCTTCTCAGGTACAAACACAATCCTTACCTAAGGTTTTAAATAAAATATCTTTTTTTTCCCCCAATCACAGAAAGTGATTCTGTCCTCCTTCAAAATGAGATTCTAATATTTCACATCCCCTTTCACAAGCACCTCTATATTCATTATCAAATCAGTGTCGTTACAGCATCAGCTCTACCGACACTAAATGAAACAAATCTTTTCCATCACCCCTGAGTGTCAAGGATGTAGCCGAAGAACAGTCAAGGGCTTAAAAACAAAACCAAAAAAACAAAACAAAACAAAACAAAACAAAAACCCACGAAAATTAAATGAGAATTCATACCAGAATATCTAAACTGCTTCCTCTGTCCTTTAGAAAAGATGAAATTTACATCTGAGCGACCCCCAATCCTAATTTGTTAAAAAAGAGACTCCTTCATTTGCCCACTTAAAATTCAACCTACCCTCCTAGACCCAAGCTGTTCTTTATTTTCTGATCCCGGGGGCGACTTGGCCCAGAAGAAGCCAATGAAAGGCAGGGCCGACAGAATATCCGAGAAGACCGCGAACTGGGAGCCGCTCTGCTGGCGCCCGAGCAGGGCCCCGCTCCGGTAGCGACAGCGGTAGGACAGCACCAGGCCCAGGGACAGGAACACCAGCACGCAGAGCAAGAGCTCCTTGTTGGCAAAAGAGACGAAGTCTCCGCATTTCTTGTAAAAATACGTGAAAGTGGCAATGCCCAAGAAAGTCCACATGGTTCAAAGGCTCCTTCGGTGACCCCGGGTCAGCGTTGAGATCCTCTTTTTCCTTGCGGGGTTTTGGTGATGTGAGGTTCTCCCCAAAACGTGTCACCAGACGGAGCGCGAGGAAGCGGCCGAGCTCCCGCCAACACCGTCACAGGATTACAATTCAAGCCAGACGAGTTTACAAAATCCTACCACGGTGGAATAAGACAGTTCGCGAAGAGGGGAAAGTTGGCCAGACTTAGAAAGCAGTATTAAAACATCGCCCGCTGCAACCGCTTCCGAGCAGACTCTAATCTTTCCGGCAACCCATTCATTTCCTTCCCCAGGATGAGCTTCTCCTGGGTTGCTGCAGGTGATGTCCGTCAAAGGTGACGCGGGCCCGCTCACCTGCAGCAGGTGCCCTTCCAGGAGGCGTGGGAAGACGAAAGAAACGTCCCGGCGCGGCGGCAGGGGTGGCCTGGCCAGGGGCGGGAGCGCCCACGCTCGGGCGGCGCCGGGGCTGCCTCTTCCCACGGAGGACGGCCTTGGACTCGAGACTGCGGCCCCAGCCCAGGCAAGCGCGGCCGCTCTGCAGACGCTCCGGGTCACCTGCCCCACGAACCCTCCAGGCCGTGACTCCGTTTCCCCGCGGGTGAGCGGCGGTCTCCAAGGAGCTTCCTCAGACGGCGGCGGCTCCCGACGGCCTCCTCGTCAGCATCCCTCGCCGGCGGCCGCTGCCCTCCCCAACTCGGCGCTTCGGCAGTAACCAGAGTAACCGCCGCCCGCCCTTCGCTCGCCGCCGGCCCGGCGTGCCCGGGGCGGCCGAGGGGCTCCGCCCAGGCGAGGACCAGGAGGCGGGGCGCAAGACCAGAGCCCGCCCCGCCCTGCGCGCCCAATGCGCCCGCCCCGCCCTCAGCCGCCGTTGGCCAATGAGGGGGCGCACCGCGCGGTAGGCCGAGATGGCGCTATGCGGCGTTTGGCCAATCGCGGGCGGCGCGGCCGGCGCGGCGTCGCCGGGTGAGGCGCTAGGGCGATGTTGCGTGGTGTGAGGCGGGGGCGTGAGCTGGGGGCCTGCCGCCCGGTGGGCGGAGGGTGAGGCACCCGCTGGCTCCACAGGGGCGGAGGGGCGGAGGGGCGGAGGCGGTCGAGCCCTGGGTGCCGCGGTCAGCTTGCCCGCCGCCCCGCCCCGGCAGCTGGGGTCCTACGGGAGAAGAGGTGGAGTTTGTTCCGGGGAAGCCGCTGCCTGGAGTTCCGCCATTCGTCCCCCCATCGTGTATTGAGCGCTTACTATGTGTCAGGCCCGGGGGTCCTTTCTCTCCCACGCCTAGTGTGTGTAGAGGGCGGTGGAAACCGGTGCGTGGAGAACGTGATGTTCAAGCCGAACTTCTGGAAGAACGAGTTAGGCAGATGTTTGCCCGAAGAAGGAAGAAGAGGATGTGCCAGGTGTTTCTTCCTTCACCCCAAATTGTCAGGCACTGCGTAGTAGTCACTGTGCTCAGCCTAAAGATGCTCTGGTGTTCGTAGCCCCTGTTCTCTGGAGATCAGAAACGCGGGGGGGGGGGGGGGGGGGGAGGGCGGTCCTCGGGCAAAGAAAGTACAGGTGTGTCGTAAGTGCTCCAAGAGTGGGGGTGCAACAAGAAACCGCAGAACCCGAGGCAGTCCTTCCTTCGCCTCCGCCTGGGCCTGGAGGGGACTAGGCAAGGCCTCCGGAGTTACATGAATTGTGTCCAGGACAAGCCTTCCAGGGGAAACAAAAACATGTGCAAGAGTTGCAGTGTGAGAGATGGCCTTTGTTCTGAAACGTTGGACCTCCCTGGAATTCATTCAGGGCTGAGACCATTGCATTGGCTCGCCCTGTACCTTAAACCCCACAGTTAATGTACAAATTCTTTCTGTTTCTGCCCCTTGGAGCACGGCTGTATTGTCATCTGTCGCCTAAACTGGTTATATTTTTATTGACCCAATCTCTGACGCCGTGGTTGAGCCTTACCCACTAGTCCCTATAAGGACCTCCCTCTGATAAATCAGAATCAGCGACACCTAGCACAACGTTTTAAGCTCCATTTTTATCTTCCATAAAAATGTATTTAGTGAATGAATGGATGATGAACGATAATGGCACAGCAGGAAGACCAAGTGACCAGAATGTGGAGACCTAGGTTCTCTCTATCACTAACCACCTTTGTGACCTTGGACAAGACAAAAGTCAGTCAACCTCTAGAGAGAGTCAACCTCTAGAGATTTCATATCTTCATGAAATCTAATCTTTGCAATCCTGTAACACTTTGCTGAGTTTAAGAAAGTATGGCAACTGTCCCCATTTTCCACCCCAAATATATGTTTTATGTGCTAATAAAAGTAATTATGTGTCAAATACTTTCATTATTTAACCCTCAAATAACAAAAATGAAACAAAGAGGTTAAGTGGCTTGGTCAGATCACAACAGATAACTGATGAAACCAAGAGCTAAAACTCCTGGCATCCAAATCTTGTGTTCCTCAATAATCACTCTTAATTATCAGTTACTGCTTTAACAATCCTCCATTATAAAACCAAGACTTTAATTCTTTCCCTGACAACAACCCTCACTGGTATCAACAAATTTGGCTGTTTGAAATATACAAAGACTCAAGAAAAAGACTCAAGAAAATAAATTTAATGTGTGGGAAGTCATTTTCCTAAAGACAATTCTTCAATAAACTGCTTGTGGTTCCTATATTGCTAACATGATAGAATGCTCTAGCAGCTCTTACAAATGAGAATTCAGTATCACCAGGATGTTACTTGATTACCCTGTACTTGAAATTAGCATAAGAGGATTTTTTTTCTTATCAAGTAGCCAACCATCATTTAACTATGTTTGAATCTTGGCATGGCTCTGCTTATTCAAAAACAAAAAACGGGCACCTAGGTGCCTCAGTCGAGTGCCCAACTCAATTTCGGCCCAGGTCAGGATCCCAAGGTCTTGAGATTGAGCCATGTCTCCAAGCTAAGCCTGGAGCCTGCTTAAGATACTCTCTTTTGGGACACCTAGGTGGCTCAGTTAGGCATCAGACTTCGGCTCAGGTCATGATCTCATGGTTCCTGGGCTGGAACCCCACATCAGCCTCTGCACTGGTGGCATGGAACCTGCTTGGGATTCCCTCTCTCCTTCTGTCTCTGCTCCTCCCCCCTGCCAAATAAATAAACTTAAAAAAAAAGATTCTCCCTCTGCCCCCTCCCCCACTTGCGTGTGCTCTCTCAAAAAATAATTATTTTTTTTAAAAATCTGTCACTCAGGCCTGAAGCTAAGGCAATGAAATATGACACAAAAATCAGCCACTTACTAGGAGAAAGTAATAAACTGTAGAATAAACTCCATGAAAAATACTCTGTAATCAGGAAAAGGCGGTGTTACTATACCTTGGGGACCAGGGTAACCCCAGAGAAACTGAAAGCATGGTGGACCTGTCTGGTGCAGAAGTCATGGAGGAGGCTTAGCTGTGGCCAGAGAGGCTGTAGGAGGCTGAGAGGAAATGGGAGAAATACCTTGTTTCCCCTCGCTTGGCCCAGTCACCCACTCTCACCTGTTGGGTTTAGCTGGCCACCAGTTGAAAAGAAAGTTTGGGAAACGCAGCCCACAGGGACTGGCCTACCTATGATGCACAGCAAAGCATGAGGTATTTCAGGAGTAGATTTGAGCACAGGTAGGCCTAGGATTGGCTCACTTTCTAATATGTATGCCTCCTGATTCTTTTCCTCATCGTCTTGACTTTAGTGGGACTATTTCTATTGTTTCAGTCTTCAATAGGATGTTTGCAATTGCTTATAACTTCTCCATTAAAGTTTTAACAATCAAATCTTTTTAGCATATACTGATATGTATATATTACTCTGTTCATGTAGTGAATTTAGTGTAGTGAAATCTTACATTAACAAAGTTGATGATGGTGAATCAGCCTTCCATTCTTCAGAAAAACTTCATCAGAGTGTATCATTCTTTTTAATAAAGTGCCATGTTAGATTTGTGTAAAAAAAATACTTTGTAGTCATGACAAGAGCTGATAGTTATAGTATAGTCAGCGTTCTAAATGCTTTTTTCATATATTAGCTCATTTTGTCCTCACAACCATACTATGAGGAAGGTACTGTTTTTAGCCCCATGCTACAGATAAGGAACGATGTACAGAAAAGTGGTCACACAGCTAGTAAGTAGCAGAGCCTGAATCCAAGCCCAGAAAATCTGGTTCAGGAATCCGGGATTGTTTGACTAGAATGCATTTTTTTCTCGCCCTACAAAGAGCTAGTTATTAAAACAAAGAGCACATTTGTTCTTGCCACCTCTTCTTGTTGGCCTAAGTTTGGCATGTCAGGACTAGACTTGTGCCTTTTCAAGTGTCATTCTCAATTCAAGAAAAAGCCTTGCCCTTCTTTCTTCAATTATCCATTCTTAAAGACCCAGATTAAAGATTTTTTCTGTGTATTTATTGATTTTAAGAGAGAGAGCAGGGGAGGGGCAGAGGGAGGGAGGGAGAATCCCAAGCATGATCTGCACTGCTTAGCACAGAGCCTGACTTGGGGCTCAAACTCACGAACCTTGAGATCATGACCTGAGCCGAAATCAAGAGTTGGACGCTTAACCGAATGAGCCACTCAGGCGCCCCAAGACCCAGATTAATCATCATGTCTTTTTATAACTCCACCTCTTTGCCTTAGCAGTCACCGATTTCATAATTGTCAATTTACATATAACTTTTTCAAGAGATTCAACTCCTTAAGGCCAGGACCTTGTCTTATTCATAGTTGTATACTCAGCACTTGGTATACAGTAAGCATTTTTTCAACGTATTAAGTACAATCTTTCCTTTCTTCGTTTTATATCCCCTCTTTTTTGGGGTACCAAACTGAGCAATTTCTTTTTCATTTATGTTTTTGTTTGTAACACATCAGATCAAAACCCTCTAAAGCTACTTGCTCACCATCCAACCTGTCCATAAAGACTTTATTTTTTTTACTTTAGAGAGAGAGTGTGCAAGTGAAGGAGAGGGGCACAGGGATAGAGGGAGAAAATCTTTTTTAAGTTTATTTATTTTGAGAGAGGCAGATACAGAGGGAGAGAGAGACTCCCAAGCAGGAGCTATGCTGTCAGCTCAGAGCCTGACTCGGCGTTCGATCTCACAAACCATGAGATCATGACCTGAGCTGAGATCAAGAGTTGGACACTTAACCGTCTGAGCCACCCAGCGCCCCCATAAAGACTTTTTAAAAATCTTTTTAAATAATTTTTTTAATATTTATTTATTTTGACAGAGAGAATGCAGGCCCGTGTGTTGGGAAGGGGCAGAAAGAATCCCAAGCAGGCTCTGCACTGTCAGGGCAGATCCCCACAAAGGGCTCAATCTCACAAACCGAGCAATCATGACCTGAGCCGAAATCAAGAGTCGGACCCTTCACTAACTGAGCCACCCAGGCGCCCCCCAAAAGACTTTTAATGTCAGTCATTTACTTGTTCTGCATCCCCTCAGTGCTTATGTAATCTTTTGCAAATTCTAGTTGGAATTTGGAACTTTGTTTTTTTCATTTTCTTTTTATTCTTCAGTACTGCTCATAAAGCCATGATTAAGAATATACATCAATATTCTGAGCATCTGGGTGGCTCAACTGGTTAAGCGTCTGACTCTTGATCTCATGATCATGACCTCATGTTCACGAGATCAAGCCCCATGTAGGGCTCTGTGCTGACAATGAAGAGCCTGCTTGGGATTCTCTCTCTCTCACTCTTTCTGCCCTTCCCCTGCTTGCACTCTCTCTCTCTCAAAATAAACTTAAAAGGAGTATACATCAATGTAATTCAATGTAATACACGTGGATCAAGTGTCTACTTTGTGTCAGGCACTGTGCTTGGTGTTGGGAGTAAAGCACTGAACAGACATAGTACTTGTCATTTGGGGGTTCAGAGTTTAACAGAGAAGACAGCAGCATACAGGTAATTAAGGATGTGATACGTGTCCAAAAACGAGCAAGTACATGTTGCACTGGAGGGTAACAAGATATAAACTGGCCTAGGGGTCAAGGAGTGCCTACCAGAGGAGGTTACGTTTAAGCTGAGGTCTGAAGAATTAGTAGGAGTAACCAGGTATAACCTCTGGTAATGGCAATGACCACACCTTACATCCCCCAACCCCCGCAGTATGGCTGTTTTTTCCCTTAGTAAAACATCAATCCCTGAAGCTGACAAGTTTTTCACTGAATTAGTGATGACAGCAGGATGGGAAAGATGAGGATTCTAGTCTTCTGAGCAGTATAACTTGGTATCTTCCTAAGTTTCCAATGTGCTTTTTCCTCAGCATCAATTTTACAAACACAAAGATACTTCTCCATTTACCAAACCTGAATTTACCTTCGTCTCCTAGATTTGGGGTGCACTTCATTGTCTGAACCAGGTGACAGGAGACCCTGAGCTAAGTAGCCAGCCGTTTCATCAACCAGTTTTCCTCTGGGTTCTCCCAGGCTCTGGGCCTCAGGCCACATCCCTGGGTTTCCCAGCAGCTTCCAGCGCCCTCTACTGGAATCGGGCCTGAGGCCGCGCGAGGAAAAATCCAAATAGTTCTTAGAATCACTCATCCCAACGTGACTCTCAGCTGATCCGAACCCAAGAGAGGCAAAGAGGGGTTTAAAAAAAAAAAAGAAAGAAAAGAAAAAAGAAAAAGGAAAACAAACTACCTTAAAAGGGGTTTCCAACATTTAAATATACTGGCCTTGAACTGAATTACATGGTTTCCTTCCACCCCCACCCCCCCCACAAAAGGTGTTTAACAAAATTATTTCATTGCGCAACTGAAATTGATAGATAGTTCTGGAAAGGGATTAGTAATATGCCTTTAAAAACTTTTATGCCAGTTAAGCGTCCAACTTCAGCTCAAGTCATGATCTTGCAGTTCATGAGTTCAAGCCCTACATTGGGCTCTGTGCTGACAGCTTGGAGCCTGGAGCCTGCTTCAGATTCAGTGTCTCCCTCTCTCTCTGCCCTTCCAAGGCTCAGCTCAACTCTCTCTCTCTCTCTCTCTCTCAAAAATAAATAAATAATAAAAATAAAAACATCTATGTCCTTTGACTCAATAATGTCACTGCTAGGAATTCACTCTAAGGAAATAATTTGAGATGTAAAGTAAAATTTGTGTACCAACAAAAAGCAAAACAATCATAACTACAATACCAAAACAACAACCAAAAAAACCTTGTTCACAACAGTGTTCTTTTTAATAGCAAACAGCTAGAAATACTATAAACACCCACCAACATCCAACAATTCGGAACTGAATTGTTATTGTTAATAATTATTCAGTCTATTTTTATGAAGTCATTAAAAACATCATAATCATTAAAACAAGTAAACTGACAACAAGATTAGGAAATCAAGACACAATACTATACATACATACATACACACACACACACACACACACTCCCCACATGATCCAATTTTTTCTAACATTTATTCAGATATATGCTTAGAAAACAAGTTATTGGGACAGATCTCAGAACTTTTATGGTGAGTGATCTCTGTAAAAAATGATTACGGGCCATTTTTCTTTTGATCTTCACACTTTTACATCATTTCCTACTTTATACCTCTCTGTATATTTTACAATCAGCAATAAGTATTACTTTAATAATTAGAGAGTAAGCTATTATTTTAAGGGGGAAATCTCACACCTGTGTTTGTCAGTCTAATCAACTAACATTTTCTTTAATCTGACTATTTATCCACATGACTTAACAGGACTCAAAATTAATCATGATCCTTTTTCAACCAAAGCTTACACATCATCCCTCCCAGTGTCAGATCCTAGGATATCTACTGATTTTACCAGCCATGCAATGTTAGATCACAAACCTCACCAACTTAGCACTTTCAAGCTACCTCTGCTTGTAAGTGGCTACATCCCATGAAGTCATGATTGCCAAGCATCATGTTTCCATCTGGATCTTTATAACCAAGCGTTTGGACCATCTTTAGCTTTGACCTCATTCCTACTTCGCTGGGAGGGGAAGAGAGGAGAGGGAAGAAAGGGAAACGAAATAAAGGGTAGAAAAAGCCTAAGTTTGGGTTAGAATATGTAAGGAAAGGGACGTCTGGGTGGCTCAGTCGGTTAAGCGTCCAACTTCAGCTCAGGTCATGATCTCAGAGTTTGTGGGTTCAAGCCCTGCAGCAGGCTCTCAGCTGTCAGCGCCTACTTGGAATCCTGCCACTCTCTCTGTCCCTCCCCCACTTGCACTCTCTCTCTCTCAAAAATAAATCAACATGTGGGGCGAAAAAAAGAATATGCAAGGACAAGGCAGAAGAGGTTAGGGCCAAAGAGAAGTAAAAGAGAATAAAAATGAAATAAAAGAGATGGGGAATGAAAGGAAAGGCAATTTTTAAATAGAAAAGGCAGTAGTTGCCCACAGAGCTGCCATAAAATAATGATGTGCTACATTATTAGCCTACACACTCAGCTTGCTACACACTCCTAGTGTGTAGTCATACCCCTTCGTGTCCATGGGGTAGACAACAAAAGGACTGCACCATTTTTGTGGCCCCAGGGGACACCCATGTCTCTGGGGCTACCTTCAAAGATGATTCAAAGACCCACGGTTGTATACAGCCACTTTATCACAGATCAGCTAACACTGAGGTATTAGCAATGCTAATAAGCACATTACATACAGTATCTCACTGATCCTCCCCACAAACCCATGAGCTAAATGTTATTAATATCTTTATTTTAGAAACCTAGAAATAACCAATTCAGGCAGTGATTAATTTCTGTGCATTTGCCTACCCTTAGCAAAATTATGAGAAAATGAGGGTGGGCAGGGAAGAACGACAGTATTTTCTTAACACCTAGAATATGCCAGGCACCTCACCTCACTCACTGCTTACTAAATCTTACAAGCGAAGAACAGAGTACAAAGTGATTGAAACATGAATGTGAAACAGACTCTGAACCTGTCCTGGACAGCGTGAATTTAAAAGCCCAGGTCTTCCCTCCATAGGCTTTGGAACAATTGGGACAGTTGAGGGTCCTCTAGGGGTTAGCGTGAAGGATAGACCCAGCTTCCCAGGCCTGTCACTTTCACTTGCGAGCTAGCCCAGACTCCGTGGACTGGACAAGTAATGATGTCAAAGGGACCTGGGGCACGCTGAGACTGTACAGCCTATTCCAGTAAACTTCACCACTGGCAAATGCCTTTCATCCAAAACCACTAAACACTTCACATGCCAGGCTTTGTGTCGGGCACTAGGATTACAGAAATGAAATCTGTTCTCTGCACTCAGGGAGTGGACAGTCTAATGGGAAGGCATATCCTGGAAGGGCATATTCCTGGCCATTAACAGAAAACATATAAGCATATGATACCCACTCAGAACTACTGAGTGCCACTATGTACAAAGCACTTGTGCTTTCACAGAGCAAACCTAGCCCATTTTACTATATAGTTATTTCTAGCTCCTTCGATTATCAAATTATTAGATTTGAAGATGGAGGGTTCAGCATAAGTTGTAGTTCAAGAGTTGGCAAGGAGAAAGTAGTCACCTGAAAAGCTGCACATTTTCCTATCAGTCTATCCATATGTTTCCCCCTCCCGCCGTCATTTCAACTCCTGCTGCACACATATTGGGCATCAGGCAAATTTTTGCTGAGTGAATGATCATACCGCTCGAAAGGAATTACATAAACTCAAATACAGAATAAAGAAGCAATGACGGTTTTGTCACGACCATGATTTCAGAAAGTGAGAGACTGGCAGAGATGGAATATATTGGACCAGTGCATGAGGGGCAACTGTCACAAGCCATAGTCCACTACCTCTCACCATCAATGAGGAAACATGTAGAGCACTAAGGACAAGGCTCATTTGGTAGATCCAGCTTGGATGGCCTGGAACGATGGGAGCAAACCTTCAGCTCAGGCACTATGGTAAGACACTTACTGCTTGTATGCCTTCTGGCAGACTCTACAGCAGCTAGGGACTGAATTCCCCACGACACTTGTGAGCCTATGTGTTGACATGGATTTCCCCATTCCACTGTAGGGAAAAAAATATAAGCCCTTTCTCTGAGTAGGAAAATGAACAGAAGAGTCTTCTCTTTAGTTAAAAAGGAACTATGAAACAAATCACTTAAATAAGAATGCTTTATTTAATCAGGTGCAGAATTCTTTTTGCTGGCAAAACAAATAAGGAATACAGAATATTTATTTCTTGGGGAGCTAAATAAAAAACCCATTTGCTGATTAATGAAATTGAGATACAGGCATCAAATATGATTAAATTTACTAGTATGTTCTCATAAGTAACAAATCTCTCCTCTGTGTTCCTAGTTTTCAATCAAAAGAGATAAGGATTCTTGCTAAATTGTTTTCTTCATGGAGGAGACCCCATCTTAATTCATCTAAAATGTGAACATCTATGTTTCTATACACACTGAGGTTTGTGAAATAGGTTTTATGTACTTGTGGGCACTCATAAAACAGAGTCAATGATGCTAACAGGACATAAACTGTACCTGTTAATGTCTTCAGACACAAATTAACTTACATTGAACTTGCTATATTGTTCTTTCCTGACTTACGCTGAATCCTTTGCTTCAAGAACAACAAAAATATTCAGTACGTCGAATCACATAAAAGCGTTCTTCAAAAGTCTGCAAAATTGAAACACTCTACAGTCTTGTGCTTTTACAAATCCTTATTCATCAGGGTTCCTGAGGTTGGTCATTAAGAATTCACAAGTAGGATAGGTACGGCTTACACTGCTACTTCTGAAAATGTGTGGAGGACATTTTTCTATTTATTTCAATTAATAATAACTAATTCCCATGTATTTAGACCTCGTTAATATTTTAAGCACTGTGCTAGCTGCTTTGCAAACATTTACTTAATCCTTCCAGAAACCCTGCAAGGCAGGCATGACCTCTGCTCTACAGATGAGGACGCAGGTTAGGAGTGGTTACTGGCCACACACAATGTAATGGATGACTGGGTACCACTCCAACAGCTACTGCCTTGCAATTGGATTTCGGCCTCAACAGCAAATGCCCAAATTTAACTCTCAAACGTTAATCACACTTTTAGTTGTCTGTGGTAAAATACTGTAAACACTTGCCCTCAGATATTAGAGTTTAAGACAATTTGGACAATACTGCCTAACATACAAAGGTGAAAAGATGCTTAGATGAGGATCATATAAAAGCCAATGATACTTAATGTTCTCCCCCTTCTTGAAAGCAGAAAAATCACCCCAAATGCTTCTTAAGTCTTTTGTTAACTTTTGCTTTATTTTTTAATCTTGTCACAATGGGAAAAGACTTAATGGACTCCCCAGTATCAGGCATACTACCACAATCACGAAAGAAGAAAGAATCCCCATGCAATTCCGTTACCTACCAGCTACAGCCTTCCGCATTTGCAGCAGCTCTAACTGGCCTCTTCTGGCTCCACATTCCTAATTTGTATCTCTATAGACAGTCTTCATAAGATATATTTTGAATCTAAAAATGAGACCAGAAATCCTGACCAACTTAGGAGTCCTGACTTTCTACTCCTTGAACTGGCAGTAAAAAAAAAAAAAAAAAATAGGGGTCAGGAGCATAAAAAATAACTTATTACTTTACAAAACATCATTTCCATTGGACAGGCGAACAGGGAGGATCCATACATCCCATAAGTCAAGAGGCAAAAGAAAACTGTCAAGACTGGAAGTAAGGAATCTCGGTCTCCAATGGCACACTGTCCCTGCACATTGGCTCAGATTCAGGGGGTTAAATATTAGAAAAAGAACCCAGTTTCTGATCTAACCAGGAATTACATAATGAGAAAACTGAAGGGAAAAGACTATTTGTCAAAAATCTTTTTTCATTTTTGTTTAAAGTTCATTATTTCTGCAAGAGACAGAGACATCACAAGTGGGGATGGGGGCACAGAGAGAGGGAGAGAGAGAGAATTCCAAGCAGGCTCCACACGGTAAGCGTAGAGCTCAGTGTGGGGCTCGAACTCACCAAACTGTGAGATCATGACCTGAGCCAAAACCAAGAGTTGGACACTTAACCAACACAGCCACCCAGGTGTCCCTATTTGCCCAAAGTTTATTAACAAAATTCAAGAATTCTACCTCTTAATCTGGTTTTGGCCAAGACAACAGGATCGTATCACTGGATTACCAAGATGGTTGAACAGAAGACATACAAGCATTAGAATGGCCAATCTCTAGACAGAGTGCCTTAAAAACTCTATCCCATTTCTAGTCTATGTTGCAATTCCTTTGGAGCAGAAACCTCATAGCACATTTCCTACAGTCTCATAGGAAATCTTCATGAGTCTGTGAAGAATGATAATCTTGAAAGAACAAACTCTATATGATATTCAATACAGCAGCCACCAGTCACATGTGGCTACTGAGTGCTTGGCACGTAGTTAGTGCCACTAAGGAACCAGATTTTAAATGTCATTTAATCTTACTACAAATTTATTTAAATAGCCACAGGTGACTAGTGGCTACGGGATTAGCCGGTGTAGTTCTAAATACTATGAAAGTTCATTTTCAGCAAATAAAAATGTGTTTAGAAAACTGAGTCTTTTCTTAAGACCCACCAGAACAGCCAGAGAATCACATTATTTGTTCAAAACGAATCTTTCTGTGGATAACTCCCTGAGGCCAATAATGAATTACTGCCACCCACTCAAGCAAGAGGAAATAGGGAAATTCAAGGGCTAGCTTGGCTTCAAGCACTCAGGTGTCCTTATTCCCGGAATTTCTCTTTATGTTTTCTTTGAAGCTATTCCAATCTTACCTTAAATCAAAAAACATTTCTTCTCCATCGTTGGAAGCATCTCCCACTGGGCAGATACAATGAGCTGGTGATCGGGGCCTTCCCATCCTCCAACCTGGGAGCTTGACTTTTTCCAGACATTATGGCAAACAAACCAAAGAAACTCTGTAGCAACACCTTAACTGTAATGATCCAGCAAGAAAAGAAATAATAATAATAATAATAATAATAATAATAATAATAATAATAAACGGGCTTTGGGACTCAGGAGGAAGATGGACGTGGGACTGAAAAGGAAGAGATGAGGGCCATTTCCCCTGGACAGTTTTTCCAAGTCCACCCAGGAGGAAAATCATTGACTTCAGGAGACTCGAAAGACTTTTCTAGGTGCATCTTCCGATGCTGAGTGAGATAGGCACTTCTGCTGAAGCACTTGTCACAGTCGGTGCATTTGTAAGGTTTCTCTCCCACGTGAGTCCTCCGGTGCCTGATGAGATTAAAGCTCTGGCTGAAGCCCTCGCCACAGTCGGGACACTTATAAGGTCTCTCTCCCGTGTGTGTCCTCTGGTGAATCACCAGGGTGGAACTCTGACTGAAAGTTTTCCAACACTCCGAACACCTGTACGGCTTCTCTCCTGTGTGTGTTCTCTGGTGTCTAATGAGATGGGAGCTGAGACCGAAACGCTTTCCGCACTCACAACACTTGTAGGGTTTCTCCCCAGGCTGGAGTCCACACTCTTCTATCGCACTGCAGTTCCGACTCAAACTTTCTTCATATTCGGGACTTTCACAGGGCTTCTCTCCTGCGTGTGTTTTCCGGTGTGCGATTAGGTTCGAACTTCGACTGAAGCTCTTGCCGCATTCTGTACATTGATACGGTTTTTCTCCTGTGTGAATCCTCTGGTGCTTTATGAGAGTCGAATTACAACCGAAGCTTTTCCCGCACTCGAGACATTTGTAGGGCTTCTCTCCCGTGTGTGTCCGCTGGTGGCGAATCAGGCTAGAACTCTGACTAAAACTCTTTCCACAGTCAGGACACGTATAAGGTTTTTCTCCCGTGTGAATCCTCTGATGTTCTATGAGGACATAGCTGTGGCTGAAGCATTTCCCACACACGGGACATTCGTAGGGCTTCTCGCCGGTATGCGACCTGTGGTGCTGAATAAGGTGGGAGCTGCTACTAAAGCTCTTCCCACACTCAGGACATTTATAGGGTTTCTCTCCCGTGTGAGTCCTCTCGTGAATGATTAGATGGGAGGTATTGCTGAAGCTTTTCCCACACTCGCCACACTGGTAGGGCTTCTCTCCTGTGTGTGTTCTCAGGTGCTGAATCAGGTGAGAGCTGTTACTGAAGCATTTCCCACACTCAGAACATTTATAAGGTTTTTCTCCTGAGTGGGTCCTCTGGTGAATACGCAAATGAGAGCTGTTATTGAAGCTTTTCCAACATTCAGCACACTTGTAGGGTTTGTCCCTGGAGGTCGAATTCTGCTGGACAGAGGCACTGCGGCGTTCCCCGGCAGCCCATCCCCAGTGACTGGGTTTTTCTTCTTCTTCTCCTGCAGAATTTCCCTGATTCTCTGACTTGCCATCCTTCTCATAGGAATCACTGCACCAGATCTCATTGCCTTGGGACCACATCAATGGACTTTCTTCTATATCCTCATGCTTACAATTTTGTGGGCCATCTCTCTTAGACCGTTTTGAGGCGCTCTCTTTATCTGCCTTGGAGTTGTGTTGTACAGCTTCCAAATGATTCTTACTTGCATCTCCTGTAAGAATAAACAAATATTCTAAACATATTCCCTAATCTCTACCAGAGGAAGGAAATTCTGAAATGCAATGGAAGAGAGAGAATAACAAAGTAAAATCTCATAAATTCTTTTACATTAAAAAAAAAAAAGTTTTCAAAGCTAGTTTTACTTCAAGTGCTCATTAGAAGCAGGTGAATTTTCTGTGCTCAGTAACAGCACTAATGAAGTATTTAGTTGTCAGTAATTGCCAAGGGGGATATTCATCTTAAAAAAAAAAAAAACACCTCATTAAGCTTCATTCTGGAAGACTTACAAGAAAAAAGGGGATCTGAATAGGGGAGAAACTGAATAGGACACATTCTAAGGTGAAAACAATACTTTAGTTAAAATCTGAGAAAATACAGAAATAACAATGGTACCTGCTATTTATTAAGAACAACCGTGTGCCATATAGTATCTCATTAATCCCAAGAAACCATGAGACAAGATATTATGCATTTTTCTTCAAGATGAGAAAAGAGAGGCTGTAAAGGTTAACATAGCTTGTAAGCAACAGAACAGGAATCAAACTAAAGTCTGTCCCATGCAAATGCCCTGGTTCTTTCTACACACTCTATGGCACAACTTCTCTGAATTTCCAATGGATTCGGATAATCTTCTCAATCCCTCACCTGGAAAAGGGCTTTTCAAACTCTCCCTCTCCGTGAAGCCACTAGAATCTGAGATCAACAGTTTTTGCTCTTGCTCCATCAGTGGTGGGCACGGCCAAGTTAGGGGTCAGAAATCCTGTGGAAGGGAAACAGGTTATGTTTGCAGGCCTTTGCTGTAACGTACTCTTCCTTGCTTCCCAACCATTGCAATATACCAATTGTGCTTACAGACTGTTCTGTGGACCAGACTGAGAAAAACAACATGGTCTTTAGAAGTCCTTTTAGAAAAATTTCACCTCAGATGCAAGTGTTTAGAATTAAGGGTTAACCCAATTTACTTTTTCCGAGGGGGAAAAAAAAAAAAAAAAAGTTAAATCACGTTAAAGTCTAAGTCTGAGCATCAAGCTTCAAAACTAGAATGAATACTAATACTCACTGTCCACTCAGGGTTTAGAAACACTTTTAATTGAAAACACAAAGTAGTTTTTTTGGAAAAGGTAACAAGACTTCAAAAAATCAATATGCAGGTATAAGGAACAGTTAAAGAGAAAGTACTCTGTTTAGAAAGAAGCTGGCCCTTGACAGAAGGATGGAACCTTTGAAGTTCAATTTCAAAAGAATGAATTCCTATAACCAGTAAAAATAAATAAATAAAATCAAATAAGTTGGGACAAAGGAGGGCTAGAAAAATTATAGCCAATAACCCCTAAATACAAAAGGGAAGCTAATGAATTCTTCCGTGACTCACTTTCTCAGTCTATCATAATCGCAATATCCCTTTTAGCCTAAACTTTATCTCCTGGAGCCAACTACAATTCTTGACCTACTTTAAGAGACTGGAAAATGTGATCTATCACTGGAAGACAGGTTTAGATGGGCTTGGAATCCATTTCAGGATATAAACAACAGCACAATTCAGGAAAAACAAGAGCCTAGAATCGGGATGCACAAAGGCACACCTACGGAAAACAAAAAAATGGTATTAATTTTCACCTTGCCACTGCCTATTATGTGCCAGGCACCGAGCTAAATACTTTACACATAATATTTCTCATGTAATTTCCACAATAGCCCTTGGAGGTGTATGAACAATTACCAGCATGTTATTATAGGTGAACAAAAAAGACATTAACAGACTTTCCCAAGGTCACACAACGAGTAAGTGGTCGAGTAGGATTCAGCCCCAAGCCTGTTGGGGTAAGTTCACACTCGTTTACCTATTACAATAAAACTAGAGCAGGAAGCAGAGCTAGGTGTGATCCCAAACTACAATCTCAAAGAGGACCTTTATTTTGGAAAACACTGTGTTTGGGTTTTTTTTAGATTTATATCTCTAGACATGATACCAAACAGAGGAGCATTCTCTAAGCGTCCTCAGCAACCAGGGATTTGTTACAGGAAGAGGTGAAACTAGTCTGAATTACAAACAGCCCTAGCGTTTGAGTAGGGGAGGGGGGCACCCCATACACCTAAAAGGAAAAATTGTTCAAATGGAGTAGTATGTTTTGCTGAGTTACAGATTTCCACCAAGGTCTTTACAAACGAAGTAAGCGGCTGGGGAACAGAAACCCGTGCACCATTTTCCCTAAGAAACTATTAACTCTGGTAGTAGGGGCCCCCAGCACTGGCTCAGCAAAACGGTAGCAAATGGTATACAGGGAGGGGCACCTGGGTGGCTCAGTCGGTTAAGCAAACGGTCTACAGGCCAGAAATGGTATTACAAGGCTGTCCCTTAGATGTCACGCCACAGAGAAGGGCTGTTTGCAGTGTCCTAGAAGCAGAGGGGCTTAGGATGGGGCCATGCTTTAGATTAGAATATCTTCCAAAGAAAACGCACTGCCTGCAGCTTAGCTTTAAGAACCGTTGGCAAGGGGCAGACGCTGGGTGCACTGTGGGATGAAGTTCCAGGAGGCCAGATCAACAAGCTCCTTTAAGGGACCCGGCAGGCGAGGGAGGCGAGGGCGGCGCGGTGGCCGGTGCGGCGGGGAGACGCTGGGCCTCGGCCCCTCGCAGCCGCGGGATCCCTCTCCGGGCGTACACTGCAGCCAGGGTGCTGCAGTGGCCACTCCTCCTGCCCGCAGCCCTCGGCTCCCTACCCCCGGGGAGGAACTCACTGTTCTGGGGGCCACACACAAGGCGCCCAGCACCCCCAGCAGGCCCAGCTGTCCCGGAGCAAGTAGCCCCCAGCTCCTCCTGACCCCACCAACCCAGGGTCCTAAACTCTCGAGCCCGGAAGACAGAAACAGGAAGTTACCCTAGCCCCCTCCCCCCCCCGGCCGGCTTTGCGGGAGCCTCTCTAGGAACTAGGGATGACCAGCTCTCGTTGGTCTTAACGCTTAAGGTCCCGGCCCAGAAGGGGCGTGCTGGTGGATTTCCTTCCCTCAAGCTATCCTTTGTTTGCTTGATTCTCAAACCTCACACTTGTCAGGCGCCTTATAATAGGGGGTCCCATCGGAACGAATTCTTTCCCTTCAGGGCATCATTGGGTTTATCATCATCAGAAGAAAAATGAATGGAGCATTTATTAAGCTCCTGTTGTTTTTGTTGGCACAGGGATATATATATACATATAGCCACCTGTGAAACACTTGGACAGCTGGGGCATCCACCCACATATAAAACAATTAGTTTACAAGGCACCGCTATTAATAACCCTCGGAGAAGCACCTAGACCCTAGTATTCCATTACAGAGAAAATGGAAGGCAGTCCCTGCATCTCCCCCATTCAAGCCTACAAATCTACTTATGTCTGCGCCCCAGGCCACTCTCTTTCTTCCCTCCTGTTACAACAGTGGATTCGTCCTTCACATTTAAAAGGAGCCCTTTACTGCTACTCACTTTCCTTCCTGCCTTCTTGAAGTCCTTACACTATCAACTAACCTCTCAATTCTACCACTTCCATCCCAAAATAGTTCTTCGGCTTTTTTTTTTTTTTCCTTTGTACTCGCAATGTTGCCATTTTATGGCTTCCCACTGACGTTTTAACCCAGTTTAAAAATGAGTGAATTTGCTCACCATATTGTCTTATTCTGGTAGGCTGGGTAGATATCTAACCCCCAGGTCAGCAGGTGAGCTGAGACAGAATCCTGTCTCACTCTTACATTCTGAGCACAGAGCACATAGTAGGAGCCTTTGAGTATTGAAGGCTTAAATAAACTGCTAGGATACAAGGCCTGGAAGGCAATGGGGATATATCCTATTGTGAAGCTGGGAAAATCCATCAAGTCCTTTGATTTCTCCTTCCATTTCCCTTGTTTCCTTTGCTCTTTCATTCATTTATTCAACAAATAGTTAATGTCATCTGCTGTTGACTTCCTGAGAGAGTCACCCTGAACAGGAGTTGGGATAGATTGCCCGCTCACCGCCCCCGCCCCCCCCCCCCCCCCCCCCCCCCCCCGCTGGCTGACTTGGGGCACTAGAAGGGGTTTCTGCCCTCCCCCAGCCATGGATGTCTCCAGGCATCAGTGTCAATAACAGTTGCAACTGGGAGTGTTCACTGTCTCACATTACAGCGCTCCTTACTCACAGTTGTTTAAACCATAGGACTTTAGTATTCACTTAAGAAATGTCTGAAGCAGGCGGTACTGGAATAGACTAAGCAGCCCCAAGTCCTCCTGTGTCTGAGAGAGGGGCTTGGTACTTGCTGTCCACTGAATTGTGTCCCCTCAAAATTCGTATGTTGAAGCCCTAACCATCAAAGTCACGGTATTCGGCAACGGAGCCCTTGGGAGGTATTTACATTTAGAGGCAGTCATGAGACTGGGGCCCTCATGATAAGATTAGTACCCTTATAAGAAGAGACAACAGAGGCGCCTCGGTGGCTCAGTCAGTTAAGCCTCCGACTCTTGATTTCGGCGCAGGACACAGTCTCGTGATTATGAGATCAAGCTCTGCATTGGGCTCTGCACTGGGCACAGAGCCTGCGTGGGATTCTCTTTCTCTCTCTCTCTCTCCCCCTCCCCACCTCTAAAAAAAGAAAGAGGAGACACAAAGATCTCACTCTCTCTCACTCTCTCCACCATGTGAGGACACAGTAGCAGCTGTCACAAGCCAGGCAGAGAGCTCTCACCAGAAGCCGACCATTCTGGTGCCCTGATCTCAAACTTCCAGGCTCCAGAACTACGAGAAACTAAATGTCTGTTGCTTAAGCCACCCAGTCGATGGCACTTTGTTACGGTATTCCGTTACTTGAGCTGACTGATACAGTACTGAGCTGGTGATGTGATCCTAACAGCTGGCACTAAATTGTCCAATGTCAGGTTTTATTCTTTGCAGGTTATTTGCATTTCAAAAGAGAAGGTGGTTAAAATGGTGGAATCGCTAAGTGGTAGGTAGTGCAAAGCTATGTGGTGAGGGGCAGTGTGATGGCCTAATCGGCAAATTCTTTGCCTCACATACAGGATGTGACCCTTTACCAAGAAATTGAATTTCCCTAAGCCTCAGTAACAGACTGAAGTACAGTGATACCCATCTTCCCCAGCGTTCTAGGAGGATTATTTTGATTGCTTTCAGTGGTGGGCTTTCTGATGATCTCAGCAGATCCTTTTCTTCTCTTCATCATCCCCCTTTCCAATTCCCCCTGCATTACTTGGCCTGGAAGTGTGTATATATATATACACACACATATATATATATATATATATATATATATGGAGAATATACATATATATATATGGAAAATATACATATATATATATGGAGAATATACATATATATATATATGGAGAATATACATATATATGGAGAATATACATACATATATATATATATATATATATATATATATATATATGGGGAATTGTTACTGCAACCATCACTGTTCCACGTACCTTTGCACCTGACTCAACGCCTCCAGGATGGAGCCAAACAGAGTAGAAACTTGGCTTAGGGAGAGAGTATGGACTGGCACAGAGCACCAAAAGTATCAGACGTCCAAGAGCCATCGATGACCGACACGGGGGATCGCCTGTGTTGAGCCTGATACCAAGGAGATTGCAACATCTTTTCTGAAGGTGGGCGGGAAAGTGGGTGTGGAGGTTGGGAGGGGAAAGAAACGTCCAGGATGATTGGATTCTGGTGCTACAGCAAGTTTAGGGGATCAACAGAGCAGAGGCCAGATTGTGCCTCTCTCTTAATAGATCAGGATGGCTCTTTCCTTCATCACATTAAATGCTCAAGATTCTAAAGTGTGTCAGCAGGTGGCTCTAGAGGCAGCTGTTTGGTGAGACTGTTGCAAAACATAAGTGACTGCAGAGCAACCAAATCCTGTATGATCTCAAAGGGTCTTCGTGCAACATAAAGTGATATTTGTACCAATTAGGTTTAACAAGAATAAACCTGGGCATAATAGAGGATTATGAGGATTATGGATTCTCTCTCTAATGTGAACCATTTGCAATTAATTACCAAAGAGGAAGAGAGACTATATTGTCCTGAGTGCCAAATATCACTCTCTAGAATTTTAGGGTCACTTCTCCTCAGCCACAGATTTTCCCTAAGGTTAGTTGTCTTCAAATGTCCTCATCTTGGCACCCACCTTGTTGAAAGCCAATCTTCCTCCAGAAGGCAAAAGCCAAGACGAGGCAGGCCTCATTCCTGGCTACAGAGGAGAAGTCCAGTTCTCAGGGATAGTTCTTGGAGTCACAGAGCCGTCAAAACCTACAAAACTGGTCTCACATGACACAGGAATCTAGAAGAGGAGGACACCATTTGGAAATTTGAGGTTCAGTAAGGGTGTTGAGGAAGAATGAAGAGCTACAGAAATATCTACATATTTCAATCACCTTGGAACAATATTCAATGAAATGATAGCATATATGGGCTGTTCACATTACTGTGCCTGGCACTATAACTACTCGGTACGTGGGGCTGGTGTTCATACGGAAATCAAATGCAAAAAGTCTTCCTGGTTAGTGTGTTTAATATCATACCTGCAGCTTGGCAGGAGGGTCATGCTTTATTTTCTCCTTTTATCTAGAATTCACCTGTTAGCTTCCCTGAGACTCTTCTTCCTCTAAATTTCTCATTAAATCCTTTTTACATTAGATCTCAGAACAGAATGTTATTGATTTTTATGATATTCATTTGTGAAAAATGTATTCAGTCTAGGCAGGGAATATATAAATAACAGCTTTGGGTCCACCTGCCTGTACCCAATGGCATATTGCTTTGGGCCAGCATGCTCTGAAAGAGAGATGGCATCACCAGCTTAACCTAATAACGTAAGTAATGTTCTGGGTTTCTACTGGAGTCAGTTAAGAAGGCACTCTCTCAGAGAAACATCTTACCTGTCATCAAAAAATGATAGCCAAGGGGTGACAGGGTGGCTCAGTCGGTTAAGTGTCCGACTTCAGCTGCGATCATGATCTCACAGTTCGTGGGTTTGAGTCCCGCACCAGGCTCTGTGCTGATGGCTCAGAGCCTGGAGCCTGCTTCATATTCTGTGTCTCCCTCTCTCTCTGTCCCTCCCTGCTGCTGTCCTCCTGCTCACACTCTGTCTCTGTCTCTCTCTCTCAAAATAAAATTAAATTAAATTAAATTAAATAAAACGTTAAAAAAGTTTTTTTAAATTATTCTCTCTCAAGACAAGAGCTTGGCAGAGAATGCCATATTGTCTTGCAGCAAAATCTTATTTCTGAGGGTCAACAGCTAAGTATCATCCAAGTCTGTCTCTTTTTACAGTCCCTCAGGAACAAGTGACATTCCCCCAAGCAGGGGAATGGCTCAGGTGAACTGAGACAAAAGGTAAAATGCACGTAAGCACGTCAATAATTTAGAAGGCATCACGCCTCACCATTACTAAGCTCCTACTGAGTGCCAGATGCAATGCTAGCTCTTTACAGGACCAAGCTAAATAAGATATGGTACCAATCCCTGTAGCCAAGACTACACCGTATGTTAACTAACTTGAATTAGAACAAAGAAACAAATAAACAAACAGGGGCACCTGGGTGGCTCACTTGGTTAAGCATCCGACTTAGGCTCAGGTCATGATCTCACGGGTCGTGGGCTCAAGTCCCACGTGTGGCTCTGTGCAGACAGCTCAGAACCCGGAGACTGCTTTGGATCTTGTGTCTCCTTCTCTCTCTGTTCCTCCCCCACTCATGCTCTGTCTCTGTCTCCCAAAAATAAATAAACGTTAAAAAAACTTTTCTTTAAATGATAGCCAGAAGTGACAGACAAGCGGTCCTTTATAAGTCTTTCAAGTAAATGTGGAAATTCTCCATGTTGTAGAGCAGTAGGATGGGAAGTCCTCTTAGAGTTCTAGGACACATTTGAGAATATGTGGGAGTTTTGGGTTATCTTTGGTTCTCATTGGTTAATGCTACCAGTAAATGGGTGCTGGGGTGGCTCAGTCAGTTAAGCATCCGACTTCAGCTCAGGTCATGATTTCGAGGTTCATGAGTTCAAGCCCCGCATCAGGCTCTGTGCTGACAGCTCAGAGCCTGGAGCCTGTTTCAGATTCTCTCTCTCTCTCTCTCTCTCTCTCTCTCTCTCTCTCTCTCTGCCCCTCCCCCGCTCATGCTCTGTCTGTCTCTCTCCCGCTGTCTCTCAAAATAAATAAACATTAAAATAAATAAATAAAATAAATAAATAAAATAACTACCAGTAGTTAGTGGGCAAGTACGGTGACCTGAATGTGTCCTCCCCAATTTCATACGCTGAAGTCCTAACCCCACAATGTGACTGTATTTGGAAATTTGGAAAAATATTTCCTTTAAGGGGCTTTACGGGCCCCTAAGGAGGTAATTCAGGTTACACGAGGTCACACGAATGTAATCCAATAGGACTGGTCACACTAATCCAATAGGACTGATCTCCTGATGAGAAGAGGAGGAGATACTGAGGATATGCAGGCACAGAGAAAAGGCCGTGGTGAGGACACGGCAAAAAGACAGCCATCCACAAGCCCAGAAGAGAGGCCTCTGGAGAAACCAGACCTGGTGACACCTTGGTCTTGGGCTTCCAGCCTCCAGAATGGTGAGACATAACCGTCTGATGTTTAAGTCACCCAGCCTGTGCTACTTAGTTGTAGAAGCCCTAGCAAACTAGGACAACAAGGAACAGAAGTGCTCAATGCCCTACAAAGTGTATGATGGCAGATTCTGCACACTAAGAAGTTGCCCTGTCCCAAATGCTAGTAGCATCCTCTAGAGAAACACCAATGTAGTCCCAGCCCTTCGTATTATAGCTGACTCTGTTAGATCTGTTTTTGAGGGAAAGTATCATATCTTGGTTTTGTTTGTCAGTTTTCGGAATGTATTTAATCTTATTTCTAGTTGTTTTTGTTTGGGATTTTTTAAATGTTTATTTATATTTGAGAGACAGAGAGAGAGAGAGAGAGACAGAATCCGAAGCAGGCTCCAGGCTCTCAGCTGTCAGCACAGAGCCCAACGCGGGGCTCAAACTCATGAGCCTTGAGATCATGACCTGAGCCAAAGTCGGATGCTTAACCAAGTGAGCCACCCAGGTGCCCCTGTTTGTTTATTTGTTTCTTTGTTCTAATTCAAGTTAGTTAACATACGGTGTAGTCTTGGCTACAGGGATTGGTACCATATCTTATTTAGCTTGGTCCTGTAAAGAGCTAGCATTGCATCTGGCACTCAGTAGGAGCTTAGTAATGGTGAGGCGTGATGCCTTCTAAATTATTGACGTGCTTACGTGCATTTTACCTTTTGTCTCAGTTCACCTGAGCCATTCCCCTGCTTGGGGGAATGTCACTTGTTCCTGAGGGACTGTAAAAAGAGACAGACTTGGATGATACTTAGCTGTTGACCCTCAGAAGTAAGATTTTGCTGCAAGACAATATGGCATTCTCTGCCAAGCTCTTGTCTTGAGAGAGGATAATTAAAAAACCTTTTTTTAACATTTTATTTTATTTTTTTTTTGAAAGAGAGAGAGACAGAGTGTGAGCAAGGGAGGGGCAGAGAGAGAGGGAGACACAGAATCTGAAGCAGGCTCCAGGCTCTAGGCTGTTGGCACAGAGCCTGATGTGGGGCTTGAACTCACAAACTGTGAGATCATGACTTGAGCCAAGTCATCGGATGCTTAACCAACTGAGCCACCCAGGCACCCCGAGAGAGAGGATAATTTAAAGTCCTTTAGCATATGAAGGGGCTGCTTTGGGTTTCAAAGGGGTTTTCCTATGGAGGTTCCAGAAAGAAGGCTGAGACGAAGCCTTTGGCCAAAGGTGGACAGCTTTAGATTTAGAAAAGTTAACACTGGGAGCGAGAAAACTGGCACCCCCTCCTTCTTCCCGGGCCACCCTGTCTTGAGATTGCACTCCGGTCATTCATGGTTACCTGACATTCCGTTGTATACTTGTTAGTTTCTTTGTTTATTGTCTTTATCTCCAACTAGCGTGTCAACTCTCTGAGGCAGTTGTCTATGCAATCACTGTTATATTCCACGCATTTAAAACGGTACCTCACAGTTCAGTAAATATTTACTGCGTGAATGAGTGAGTTTTCTTTTTTCTTCATCTCCCTTCCACATCTACAGAAAAAGAAGAAGAAGAAATTATTTAATGTGAGAGGATATCTTTAAAGCTTTTGAACTCATCCACTGGATTTCCTCTACTTGCAGAGGAAATCCTAAGAACTAGCTTCATAAACTCGCATCCAGAAAGATCTAAGGACAGGCACATCTCTGACTCAGTGCTCATTGTTTTGTACTCCGCGTTTGCTTCCTTTGAATTCCTTTGCAGAGTTTACGGTGTGACAAATGATATCTCTAATGGCATCGGGCCACTGATTGTTCAGAAAGTGCCTGTATAAAATAGAGCTGATGTCCTGGATGCCTGCCTGTTTCTGGCGAGCAAGCCTGGGAATGTATTACGTGGATGGTGGTGACTCCTTCTCGGTCGTGGATTTAGTGGGCACTAGGTCTCAGTGGAGCTGCCCAAAGAAGCATGTCATGTCACTGAACAAAGTCATACCTCCTTATCCATCATCTCTGTGGAAAGTGGATATGGGTGAAAAGGTGAAGGCAGGATTCTGCATTAGAAGACAATTGTAGCAGGAAATCCAGGGCCCTCGGGTCACTGAGATTTAGCAACCAGCGTTGGGACTTTTCTTTTCCACAAAAGAATAAATGTCCAAGGAAACACCCGGCTGAGTGACCAAGAATGTGCATCTTCACAAAGGATTGGGACCATGCAATTCTTTGTTTACCAGTATCCGGAAAGATCAACCACATTCCTTTGGGATAAATTACCTGGTGACTCTTTATGAGGGTGGGAAAGGGAAGGAGGGAGAGAGAATCCACAGTGTGGCACTTTACAATATGTTATCTTTATTATGTCAAGTTTAAGTGCAGAGCAAGTCATTTGTTACCCATGACAGTCTTTATTCTTTTCTTTTTTATTTATTTTTGAGAGAGAGAGAGAGAGAGACAGAGTGTGAGCGAGGAAGGGGCAGAGTGAGAGGGAGACACAGAATCCGAAGCAGGTTCCAGGCTCTGAGCTGTCAGCACAGGAGCCCGAGCAGGGCCCAAACTCGTGAACCGTGAGATCGTGACCTGAGCCGAGTCGCGCACTTAACCGACTGAGCCACCCAGGCGCCCCAACAGTCTTTATTCTAAAATGGAGTCTCTTTATTCACATAAAGAAAAAAACCTCTTAGTAGCTCTTGGACAATAGTATGAAATAATGGGCTCCTGATCTATATTGTCATCATAAAAAGAGCTTTCATCTGCTTAGTGGTGCAAAGCTGACCAAGTGCTTCCCGACCAATATGCCACTTACTCCTCACCACGTGTCTGTGAAGAGAACAGAGCAGGAACCATGACCATTTGGCAGACAGAAAAACTGAGGATCTGAGAGAGGAAGTGAGTTCCCTAAGCTCATTGAACCAGTGGTGGAGTTGGGTTTAAAGCACTGGTCTTCCAGCCCCCACTCCCACTGTGTCTGGCTCTACAGTGTCTTTAGATGCAGCACTCCATGGTGGGCCACCAATAGAGTGACCATGTGATTTATCACCCAAACCAGGACACCTTGGAGAGTGAAAAGAGGCTCTATGAAAAATTATTCTGAGACAATAACTGGAAACCAGGACTGTCTCAGGAATAATTGGATAAACAGTCTCCTTAATCATAGGGCATAAGCAGAGGAGACAGGTGCCCCATACACTGCCCTGCTCCTTTCTCTTTGGCAGGAGATACAAATGTTCATCTCTTTTTTCTGAAAGCGAGTGACTTTTCAGTCCTAAGCAACATGGTTCGATCAACGGACCTGGTTGGGTCAAATAACGAGGAGCCAGTTCCCTACCTTTGATTGGCCTGGACCCCAAAGCTCAGGAAATATGGCCAGTACTTGGCAGATGCAATTAGAATAAAAGAGGGAGGGGTGCCTGGCTGGCTCAGTTGGTGGAGCATGCGACTCAGGGTGGTGAGTTCGAGCCCCATATTGGGTGTGGAGACTACTTAAGAATAAGATCTTAAAAAAAAAAAAAAGAAGGAAGGAAGGAAGGAAGGAAGGAAGGAAGGAAGGAAGGAAGGAAGGAAGGAAAGATGAAGTGGCTTCAGTAGGATGGCGAGTAGGAGGCTGATGAGAATAGTCAGGAAGGACAACTTGAGTAAATCATGACCTGACAGCTAGGCAGCAAACGGCTCGAGTGTTATTATCAGTGTCTGTGTGTTTCTGCTGGGAAAGGCAGATTCTGTCACGTGGATAAGGCCTGGAGGCTTCCTAGAAGGGTAGAGACTGCCCCATCTGGATGGCTAGATGATTTGTTTCCTGGTCACCGTTAATATCTAATATCTCAGTGGTCCCTGTGATATCATTATGGCAGGAACTTGCTTCTGGATATAGCTACTCATGCAAAAATGCGTGATTACAATGAATAGTAATTATATTTCTAATGATAGCACATTACCTTTGCAGAATGCTTTTATCAACTTTAATATTTTTACCCATAAATTCATACAGGTAAAGTTCTTAAATCAGTACCCGTCGTGTAAGAAGTGCTGTGTAAGGGGTTTCTATTGCTGGCATTTTTCTTTCATTTGATTCTCACAAACACTTTACAAAATACATTACATGGATAGGATGGGAGAAAACAAGCCCATTTGGCTGAATTTCTTTTCTGTTGTCAACCAGCCTATCTGTTTCAACAGCATGACCTGGTCAGAAACCTTTTGAGTTCTGCTAAGAACAACATCTTCAAACCTATGATGCCTCACTTTCAGTCTGTAGGTCTAGACTCTCCCCTGGTCCACACCACTTGGATATTTGGTAGCATGTGGGTATTTTGGAAACTTGAAGCAAGTTTGCCTGTCCCTAAAAGCTCATTAGCATCCTAAGGCTACAATGTGGCCGGGTTATTGGCTGTGTCAGCGTGTGCTGTGTCCTGTCTAACTCACTCTCCGTCACCAGGGCAGTAAAGCAATGTCCCGTGACAGGAGCCACCTTTTTGAGCCCACTCTGCATAGCTGTGTTTGCAAAGGCACCACAGGAGCCAAAGGCATCTGTCACAATTCATTGTTGCTGCATTTCCAAAAAAAAAAAAAAAAACAACCCTCAATGAACAAGGAAAGAATTGTCCTCTTTCAGCCAGAGCAGGGCACTGCTGATTTCTATCAACTTCCTACAGTAAGGGTGGAGAAGTGAAATCAATACAAAAGCCAATTAAAGTTGTTTCTAGGGTACATGTAGACACTTTGCCAAAATCATGTCTTTAGAATAAAAGAAGAATCAACGGGAAAGTTTACTGTGGGTTTGCACCTTAAGAAAGGTCCGATCTGAGTAAGGGTAGCAGCATGGTGCCAGGCCAACATCAAAGCCTTGTGAGAATTAGATGTGGAAAGCAAAGTAGTGGGTGCTTGTGTTTGATTCTGATGAACTTACGAAGTTGGTGACATCTTGTTGGGGACTTCTCTGGAAAGGCCCCGTCCTTGGGACTGGAGGTGAATCTTTGCTGGTATATTAGTCAGGGTTCTCCAGAGGAACAGAACCAGTAAGAGATGGAAGGGGGGAGGAGAGGGAGGTAAAAAGATTCATTCTAAGGAATTTGTTCATGCAGTTATAAAGGCTGACAAGTCCCCTGATCTGCAGAGGGATTAGGCGAGGTGGACATCCAGGAGAGACAACGGTTGAGTTCCAGTCTGAGTCCAAAAGCCTGAAACCTAACAGTCAATGCTGCAGTTTGAGTCCAAGACAGGAGAAACACCAGTGTTCTAGTTCAAGCCTGTTAGGCAGGAAACTTCTGTCTTGTAGCAGGGGAAGTCAGCCTTTTTGTTCCATTCAGGCCTTCAAATGATTGGATGAAGCACCCCCACCGTATGGAAGGCAATCTGCTTAGTCAATCTACTGGATTTAAATGTTAAGCTCCTCCAGAAACACCCAGAACAGTGTTTGATCAAATATCGAGGCACCAGGTGGCCCAGTCAAGGTGACACAACATTAATCATCACGCTGGTATCAGAGGTGCACCGGAAATGATGAAGGGTCACCTGGGAACTGCTGTAAGCAGAAGTCCATCATCTTAGTGCACATATAAAGAAATGTGCAGCTGGCCAAGGCATCTGGTGGAGTGCTAGAACTCAAGAGAGATGGAAAGGAAATTAAGATGATGCATCAGCCCACCAGGGGAACTGACACAGCCAGAGAGCATTGCTGATATGCTTGAATTGAAAACTCTTCCTACATCTGGCTGTTTAGAAAGCACGTCTTTTTTTTGTTGTTGTTTTGTTTTTTTGTTTATTTATTTTGAGGGGGGTAAGGGTAGAGAGAGAGAGAGGGAGAGAGAGAGAATCCCAAGCAGCCTCCGTACCATCAGCACAGAGTCTGACGCAGGGCTAGATCCCACGAAAGGTGAGATCATGACCTGAGCCAAAATCAAGAGTCGGACGCTAAACCTACCAAACCACCCAGGCGCCCCTAGAAAGCACATCTTAAACATGGGCTGTGTTTACTGCTAAAACAATTCGAAAATCTCAGAAAAGAAATTACGACCAGAATTCCACCGATAATCATAGCAAGTATTGTTTCTTCATCGTTCTTCCCATTTTTATTTGTTTACATACAGGTTTTTACATAGTTGTGTTGTATGTTGAATATGTGTTGCACTTGACCAAAGGCAAGTATTCCCCCCAGTGGATATTTGGCAGTGTGTGGAGACATTTTTGGTCAAAACTAAGCAGAGGGGTTCACTAGAGGCCCACTGGGAGGAGCCAGGGTGCTGCTAAATAAACATCCTGCAACGCGTAAGACAGACTCTGCCCCCAACAAAGAATTATCTGATGCAAACAATAAGGTTGAGAAACCTTGTTCCACTTTTTACAACTAACTTGACTTCATATACAGTAATCCAATATTACTATGCATCTTCCAATTGATTTAGTCTATGTATCATGCTGTTGGTAACTGAATTGTGGGTACTGAATGAAATTTATTAATGAATGCATAATATTCCATTGAGTTAATGTGAAGAAATTTCCAAAACTGTCCCCCTATTGTTGGACATTAAGGACCAAAGTTTTGCTACTAAAAATAGCACTGCAATGAGCATTGTGGAAATAACTTAATTTCAAATATTTCCTTTGGATTAATTCCCACTTGTGAGATAGAAAATCTGCTGCAGAAAAGGAAACTGGTAATGTCTTGTGATTAATAGGACATGATCTAGGTTCTTGAGAGCAGGGACTTGCCTTATTTAATGTTTTAACCCCTAAAACTTAAACCAGTGACTTGCCTATGCTGAATCTCAATAAGTGTTCATTCGGTAAAAATTTTTATTATATTAAAGAAGTAAGTATTCCTCAAGATCCAGTTTGCTAAGAATTTTTTTAAAAACTGGGATGATTATATTTTTTCTCCTTTGATCTGTGAAACATACTTTATTAATATTAACAACTGGGTGGCTCAGTTGGTTAAGCATTCGACTGGCTCAAGTCATGATCTCACAGCTCAGAGCCTGTTTCGGTTTCTGTGTCTCCTTCTCTCTCTGCCCCTCCCCTGCTTGTATTCTGTCTCTCTCTCTCTCAAAAATAAACAAACATTGGGGCGCCTGGGTGGCGCAGTCGGTTAAGCATCCGACTTCAGCCAGGTCACGATCTCGCGGTCCGGGAGTTCGAGCCCCGCGTCAGGCTCTGGGCTGATGGCTCAGAGCCTGGAGCCTGTTTCCGATTCTGTGTCTCCCTCTCTCTCTGCCCCTCCCCCGTTCATGCTCTGTCTCTCTCTCTCTCGCAAAAATAAATAAACGTTGAAAAAAAAATAAAATAAAAAATAAATAAACAAACATTAAAAAAATTAACAAATTTTTTAATGTTTTATTATCTTTTGTGTTCTTGAAATTAATCCTACCTGATCACGAGTGTAATTCTTTGTATATATTGATGAATTTGGGCTATTAGTATGTCATTTAAGTTTTTTTTTTTTAATTTTTTTTTTAACGTTTATTTATTTTTGAGACAGAGAGAGACAGAGCATGAACAGGGGAGGGGCAGAGAGAGAGGAAGACACAGAATCTGAAGCAGGCTCCAGGCTCCGAGCTGTCAGCACAGAGCCTGACGCGGGGCTCGAACTCACGGACCGTGAGATCATGACCTGAGCCGAAGTCGGACGCTCAACCGACCAAGCCACCCGGCGCCCCAGTATGTCATTTAAGTTTTATTCCCCCAAAAGATTAATTTATGATTCTAGTTTTCATGCTACTTATGCCTAGACATGTACTAAGGGAGGAGGATGGTGGCAAAATGCCCACGTAGTTAGAATAGAAGTCACAGAGGGAAGCAGAGGGAAAATCACATGGAGAGATAAATGTATAGGGGGAAAAAAATAATACATCTTAGCTTCAACACATGGCCTCACTTTCTTGTATTTTTATTATTTCTTTTTAATGTTTATTTAATCATTTTGAGGAAAGGGGTGAAAGGGCAGAGAGAGAGACAGAGAGAGAGAGAGAGAGAGAGAGAATCTGAAGTAGGCTCTGCACTGTCAGCACAGAGCCTGACACAGGGCTTGATCTCATGAACCATAAGATCATGACCTGAGAGGAAATCAAGAAAGAGTCAGAGTCTTAACTGACTGAGCTACACAGGCACCCCTTTTGGGTATCTTTAAAGAAAGTATAGAACTAGTTGGAAAAAAGTATGATGTGAAACTAACATAAATCTCTTTAAGTAATAAATGAATGAATAAGTAAATAGCCTTCCATCCTTGGAGAATTTATTCAATGCTTTTTCATTCATCAATTATTCAATAAATACTTACAAAGCCCCCATTGCAACGAGCCATTGTGTTGGATGCTATAGACCTCATGGTGAATAATTTATTCTGTCTAGTGGAAATAACCATATCTTGGAAGATACAATTTAGACAATGCTACTCTTAACTCAAAGTACTGGGGAAAAAGAAGTGATTTATTTATCTTTTTTTCTTTTAAATAGGCTTCATGCCCAGTGCAGAGCCCAACATGAGGCATGAACTCACTCACGACCCTGAGATCAAGACCTGAGCTGAGATCAAGAGTCAGATGCTTAACTGACTGAGCCACCCAGGTGACCCAAGAAGTGATTTCTTTAATTATGAACTTAACATATGCTTCATGCAAAAAAAGAAAGAGAAAACCACCAAGAAGTTTATACAAATCCATTACCATTCAAATATAGCTACTGTCTCATTGTATATAAATGTGTAACAGTCCCAAACATAGTGGTTAACACAATTTATTATTGTATTTCAGAGTTCTGGGCCCGATATGCTCAGTGGGGCAATTCTCACTAGAATTGGCTTGGGCTTCCTCAGGCACGGTGGTTTCCAGGCACTTAGACTTCTTAGGTAGAGGTTGACTTCTAAGAGACACTGGCAGAAGCTATAAGGCCTCTTAGGACCTAGCCTCAGAAGTCACATAGCATGACTTCAGTAGCATTCTGTTGCTTAGAGCAGTCATAAGTTAGGCCACATTCCAGGGAGCACAGGAACAGACCGTACTTCTGGCTGTGTGCACAGGGGAGAAGAAATACTTGGTGGTTGGTCACATTAGAGACAAGCTACCACAATTGCTTATCTTCATCAGTATGGCTTTTCAGGAATTATTCTGCGTACCCCGAATACAAGCATTAAAGTCAGAAAATTGACATTGATAGTTAGGACTATCTAATCCTCAGAACTCACTCAAGCTTTGTCAGTGATTCCACAGAAGAATCCGGTTCAGAACCACACACTGCATTTAGTTATCAAGGCCCTCTAGTCTCCTTTAGCTTGGAACAGTTCTACCTTTGACGTTCACGAACTTGACACCCTTGAAGATCACAGGCAAGTTAGAATGTAGGATGTACATAATCCTCTATCTTATGAGTGGAGCTAGATGGAAGCAGGCAGCCCCAGACCTCTGCTTCGTGCACTTGGAATGTAGCCTGTGCAACAGGTATTTGGGAGGGACAAAAAAATGCTGGTGGCCTGATCCTTCAGAGAAAATACCAAAGCCCTTAACTAGGAGCATCATCAAGATCCTATTGATTCTCCACAGTGTCTCCTTCCATTCCATTCCAGTCCTGACCTCACCTTCTCCTTGACCATTACAAGAGCCTTCTACTTGTGTTCCTGCTGATTCTTCACCAACAATTCAGTCAACTCACTTCCTTAAAAAACTCACTCAAGGGTCTTCCAGAAGGTGCACAGTCTCAGTCTTCATGGATCACTCTTCAACCTTGTTCTTAACATTTCATCTCTATTGTTGTGCATTCCAATGTCCAGCAGCATGGAAGATGCAATTATTATCGAAGTCAGACTGTGTGTGAGGCCCTATGCTAAATGCCTCGCATATTCTAACCCATTCGTTCCTCACAACAACCCTGTAAGTTTGGTACTTTCCTCACTTTACAGATCTTGAAATAGAAGCTTAGAAAAGTAAAAGAACTAGGCCACTGTTTTATAGCTAGAAAGTGGGAGACTGGATCAAATAGAATTAGAACACAGGGCACGTAAATGGCACCACAAGACCAGTACACGGGAAACAATTAGCAAAAGATGTAAGATGCGTTAAACTGCTTCGTTTTCCTAATTTTATTATGGTTTGTTTTCTCCCTCTCCAAATTGTGACTGCATTCCAGAGCAAAGACTGCATTTGCCATTAATTTTATTTTTTAGAACACTTAGTGCTCTGCTGGGCATAAAATGAGCCCCCAGGAAATTGGTGTTAGGGGACAGTGACTATAGAGACTGAATACTTATGGAATGAATAGAAGGTCTAAAATGTTGAGAGAAGTTCAGTTTTCACTAAATGCCAGCCAGAGAGAGAATCTGAAACTCAGAGGGGAGGGGACCCACTCACAGTCACACGGCTCGTTAGAAACAGACTAGGCAGAAACAAGTTCCCCAGACTCCCTGCCTAGCACACCTTCCCCAGAGCCCACTTCCTGCTTAGGTCAGCCCAGCACACATGGTGTCCACACCATGGTTTTCTAGCCCATGGGACTCGCTCACCCCAAAATATACTGCTGTTCTCTTTCTAGCTCTTACATGAAGAAACTTAGCTCAAGAGTCGTTTCTTAGAAGCCTGGCCAGAACCCTCTAGTCTGATTGAGATGCCCCTCTTGTCTGTCTTTTGGCACTCGGTATTCTCCTACCAGATCATCCTGCAGGGATCGCCCTAACTTACTTGTCTGCCTTTCCGTTAGATTAGAAACTTTTTGAAGGCAGGACCTACCGCTCCTTTGACTTGGTGAAATTATTGCCTAACATAGCCTCTGGCACATGGCCTTCTAACATGGATGCTTAGTAAGTGAATGACCACAGTCCAGGTAACCCCGTGTGTGATGTAAAGGTCATAGTCAACAATGGCTTCTTGGACATGAAATGAAGGGTGACTCCGGTTAACCAGATGGTGGCGGGTGAAATAAGACAATATGCTCCTTTAGGGCCCCCATGTGCACGATTTGCTTCTGGGGAGATAACAGTGAGTGTGACAGACATGGTCTTTGCCTTCACATGGAGTTTCCAGCTTAGTGGTGGATGTGGACAATCAAGAGACAAACACATGAATAAGCAAGATAATTTCTGGTAGTGGTTAAGTGCTTTGAAGAAAATAAAAGAGGGAAATATGATAAGGAATGGAATGGCTGGAATGAGGGAGGCCTCCTTTAGATAAAATAATCCAGGAAGGCCTCTCTGAAGAGGTGACATTTCAGCTGAGACCCACAAGATGAGAAGGAGCCAGCTTGTAGTTAGGGTGTTCTAGGGAAAAGGGCTAGTCAGTGCAAAGCCCCTGAGGTGGAAAGACTTGGAGCTGTTCAAAGCACAGCAAGAGGACTAGACTGGGCTGGAGCACAGGCTGAATGGGAAAGTGGTAGAGGTGAGGCTAGGGAAGCAGAGCACAGAACACGGAGGCCCGGGAGGCCCAGGTCAAGAGCCTGGAGGTACTCTCATCAGAATGGGAAGATGTCCTGTTTTGGATGTTGAAAAGATGGTCCAGGGTGGGAGTCAGGTCAGGAGAGTTAACAGTGGGTTAGCACCCTCATCAGGGTTGAGTCCTATAGTACCCAGTGGGAAGTACCCAGAGAGGAAGTACCCAGAGAGGAAGCTAGGAGCTAAAAACAAAACGCCATGTCTGTAAGAAATTTGTAGGCTTTAAAAAAAAAATTAACTTTATTTATTTGGAGAGACAGAGATAGCGAGCAGGGGAGGAGCAGAGAGAGGGGGAGAGAAAGAATCCCAAGGAGGCTCTGTGCTGACAGAGGGCTCAAACCCATGAAGTGAGAGATCATGACCTGAGCCAAAACCAAGAGTTGGATGCTTAATCCATTGAGCCACCCAGGCACCCTGAAATTTGTAGACTTTTTAATTTCCCTATATTTGTTCTTTTTGTAACCCCATGTTCTGTGAAACTCTTAAGCCTCATGAATTTGTTTCTGGAGAATGGGGCCATCAGGTGGAGTTGATGATAAGTAACCCCCAAAGAGTAGACAGAGTAGGAGGCCTGTGGCTAAGGGGAAGAAAACCAGCCAAGTCCCCAGGGAATGTTAAAAAAAAAAAAAAAAGGAAGGAAGGAAGGAAACATTAGAACTAGCAGGTTTGGGCTTGAGGAGCACAAAGGGGGAGAAAGAGAGCTTTTACGTGTAATTATATCCATTTACTTGTATAGACAGCCCCTTAATCACAGCATTTTATGGCTCAGCCCTTTCAAAAGTATAGAATTACGTTGCCTAATTAACACTTCTAAGTCTGTTACCAACATTTAACTCACACGCCTTTATTTCAGCCCCCGGACCCTACGTGGACAGTGGATTTTATTGGCAATAGGGAACCAGCGTGACGTACTTAAGATGCATTGCTAAAAGCAGGATCGAGAAAGACTTTATCCTAATAGGCTGTAGAAATTTCTGTATGCGCTGGTCGAGCAATCCAGGCCCCAACTGCCTGTGATTTAGGGCAGCTGTTGTAAAAAGGAAACCAACCTGAAAGGGCAGGTTTGAGACTCTTCTTAATTTCCCTTCTGGTAAAAAGAAAAAAAAAAAAAAAAAAAAACCAAAAAAACCCTTCCTTGTCTTTCTACCCGGATGGCAAATATTGGTCCACACATGCGAAGGAACGTTGGGTTGGTTTCATCTCCAAGTTCACGAATGCCATGTGCTCAGCCTGTCATAGTTACTTGGCAAATGTTATGAAATAATTCTTCGGGAAGAAATAGGCCATAGAGCTAAACTGGGTGAGCCAAACTAGGTCATGGGCACAAAGATGGGAGTGTTGCTGGCCAAGGCTCTGGAGCCAGAAGGCGGCCATCTGTGGGGACCCAGGGCAGTACTCATGCTCACCACACAGGCTCATTACCACTTCCTGCCATGAAAAACTGGAAAGCCTTAGGAAAGGAATATCTTGCTCTTGCTGATCCGCCTTAAAAGGTAGACTTCCAGCTCAGCATTCAAATCCTGGCTTGCTAGCACTGTGACACTGCGAAGTTACTGAATTGTTGTGAGTCGCGGTTTTCTCATCTGTAGAATAGGAGGTGATGATACTTATCTAGGGTTTTTGAGAGCTCCAGTTAGAGACCTAGAGAACCGAGCGCCTAGGTGACTCCAAGTTTCTTTCCGTGTAGCCAAAGTGTTGGTATCACGTGAAACCCAGCTTCGCCCCTTTGCAGCCACCCGACAAAACTGCCGCTGGGGCAAGCTCTGGGATGCCCGTGCACCTCAGTTTCCTCATCAGCAAAGTGGGGCCAAGCCTAACAGAGCCTGTCTCCTAGGTCGTGAGGAGGAGCGTTGTGAATACGTGAAAGGTGCTGAGAACAGGGTCTGGAGCACAGGAAATGTACGCGGTTGTCTTCTTCCTGTCCCCACGGCGCCAGGCACCCAGCGTGCATGTTGGGACTTCTCCACGTTTCTAAGAACTAAGACCCTTGAAAAGATTCAGTAGAAATGTGTCACGGAATCCCCCTTCACGGAACTGCCCTTTGCATTTGTTTCTGTTCCTCAGAGAAACACCGTCATGAGCCAAAATTTCCAACGAAGTCTCTGGAACTTGAAGTTGAACAAGATTTATTTTTTATTTATTTATTTATTTTTTTTTTTTAATTTTTTTTTTTCTCAACGTTTTTTATTTATTTTTGGGACAGAGAGAGACAGAGCATGAACGGGGGAGGGGCAGAGAGAGAGGGAGACACAGAATTGGAAACAGGCTCCAGGCTCTGAGCCATCAGCCCAGAGCCCGACGCGGGGCTCGAACTCACGGACCGCGAGATCGTGACCTGGCTGAAGTCGGACGCCAACCGACTGCGCCACCCAGGCGCCCCATAAGTTGAACAAGATTTATAAGAACAGACCTGTGTTAGGCCCCTGGCCAGACCTTTTGCATCCTCTCACGTGTCACCATCCCACGCCCCCTTGCCACTCCCCAGTCTATGGCTTGACTCCTCACAGCTTCTGTGCAGGGGCAAGTTCCCTGGTATGACATGAGCTCCCTACCCCGTTGCTAGTCAAAGAATGTCTGCGGTGGATGTGGCCTGGGAGAGTCAGGACAGAGCGAGAGAAGAGGCTGGCGCCAGGAGGGGGCAGCCTCTGAGGGCCCTTGCCGGAAGAGCTTCCTCTCGCGTGGGCAACTTGGTGGGACCACCTTAGAAAAGTGGCAGAGTCTAAGGACCTTAATGCAAACTTGAGGTCATGCTGTCAAAACGTGGAGAGGGCCTGGCATTGCGCTGTTTGGGCGGAGTGTTTTGTATAGTCTGTCAACAGTGCTCCTCAGAGAAACGGAGTGGTCGAGTCCGTAGATGACGGGTCCCGCGTGGAACAAAGATCCAGAGGAGAAAGGGGTGCCGGAAGTCAGTCATTAAGGACAGGAAAAGAAAAGAACGGGGGAGCGCCTGGGTGGCTCAGTCGGTTGAGCGTCCGACTTCGGCTCTGGTCACGATCTCGCGGTCCACGAGTTCGAGCCCTGCGTCGGGCTCTGGGCTGATGGCTTGGAGCCGGAGCCTGCTTCCGATTCTGTGTCTCCCTCTCTCTCTGACCCTCCCCCGTTCATGTTCTGTCTCTGTCTCAAAAATAAATGCTAAAAAATTTTTTTAAGAAAAGAATGGGATGTAGGTTACCTCTATTGCCCCTGGAAGCAGCAGAGTCATTTGGGTTGTGGTTTAGGAGGAAGCAGGTGGCAGGAAGGAAAAGTTCCTGATGACTGCAAGGACTTTATGATATAGCAGGTGACAACTGACCTGTCCTCCGACAGCTTCAGATCAGGTTTTTAGGGGCACAATCTGGTGAAATGCCTCAGTCTATTGTCAGAAGTAGAGGAGGAGCAAGGAGAAAAGTATTTTTGTGTTCGTTTTGTTTTTTTAGAAGTGTATTTATTTATTTTGAGAGAGAGAGACAGAGAGAGAATGAGCAGGGGAGGGGCAGAGAGTGGAGGGGGGACACAGGATTTGAAGCAGCTCTGGGCTCTGAGCTGTCAGCACAGAGTCCGAGGCGGGGCTCGAACTCATGAACTGTGAGACGATGACCTGAGCCGAAGTTGGACGCTTCGCCAACTAAGCCACCCAGGCGCCCCAAGGAGAAAAGTTTTCAAATAGGTCCTTCCGATTTGCATATTCCTGCTCCCAAGCCATGGTCCCGTCAGTTTCCTGAGTTCAGAGTCACAGCAAACAGGCTGCACTACAGAAAGGCTGGGGATGTAACTGGGGGCTTGGAGAGCGAAAAGGGGGTTCAAGAAATGGACCTTCCTGCTCTCGCCTACATCCAATGACTGCTTGTTGTGGGGATGTGGAGGCCAGCTTCTCCCCATTACACTTGGGATAACCCGAAAGGGCCCTTCTAGTTCCAGAGTTCTACATCGCCTTAGTGCCATGCAAATAGTGCAATCGAGATTTGATCAAGGGCTTTCTGGCTCTGTCGAGACTGTACCCAGAATACTATGCTTTCCTGCTGCCATGGAACCGTGCAGAAAACAGCAGGGGGTGACCGAAGAAAGAAGCATCACAGTGTCTTCTTGGTGAACTTGGGCCCAGCACTGTTGCCTTTTCTAGTACATAAGGTCATGGCGGGTTGGAGGGACAGCCTGCATGTAAGGGTCTGAGACAGGGCAGATAGTACTTACGTCATGTTTCCTGCTGGGTTTTACTGGCAAGTCAACAGACCTTGCTGACTCATGGAGACGGGGATAGCAAGGTCCAGAGGTGATGTTTTAGGGAGTGCAGGTTTGGATGATAGAAGGTGGGATATTAAGGTATGAGGTAATCAGCAACTCCTTATATGATTACTTGGATAGCAGTGGGATTGGTGAAATCAGAGCAGAGTGGTAACCACGTGAGCTTTACTAGGGCAGGGTTCTATCTATCCTGAGGCATCTGTGCTCCATTTTGAACTCATAGTATCATTCTCATATCGTACCGGTCATCCAGCCTCCTTTGACGCAGCAGGTCAGTCATAAAAGATTCACTTGTGACCTATTGTATGCTGGGCTCTTGGCTATAGGTTCTGGGATCGAAAGATACTAAGTACGCAATGCTTGGGGCGCCTGGGTGGCTCAGTGCGTTAAGCATCTGACTTTGACTCAGGTTGTGATCTCACCGTCTGTGACTTTGAGCCCCGTGTCAGGCTCTGTCCTGACGCTCGAAGCCTGGAGCCTGCTTCAGATTCTGTGCCTCCCTCTCTTTCTGCCCCTCCCCTGCTCATGCTCTGTCTCCCTCTCAAAAATAAATAAACATTAAACAAGGTATTTACTCAATTCTTAAACAATAACACCTGCTCAAGGAGCCTCCTGACACTTGACAGATATTTCCAATACAATGGCATCATTGCTTGACTCTGTCAGTTTAGGGGAAATCATTTGCTGCAGTAACAAATGATCCCCCAAATTTTAGTGGCTTACAACAAAGTTTACTTCTCCCTCGCCTGACTTGATCTTCACAGATTGGCTGAAATTCTGCTCCATGTCCTTTTCGTTATGGGACCAAGCTAGTGGGAGCAGCCTCCATCTAGAATACTCCAATCTCGTGATATAGGGAAGAGAGAGAGTGGAAATACACAATAGCTCTTCAAAGCTTCTGTTGGTAGTGGGGCAGGTCCCCTGCGCTCGCATTTCATTGGCCAAAGCGAGTCACATGGCCAGGCGTGACATCATCAGCAAGGCAACCCTGGGCAGTTAGCAGTTAGCAGTTGGCAGTTAACAGTTGAGAGGGAAGAAACACACTCCTCCCTAACGCCCTAGCAGAGTTAGGCACTAGGGCCAGACAGCTGGCGGAAGGGCACTGACGTTTTAGAGCTCCTCTTCATTCTCTTTATTGACACATTTTAATTAAGCCCACGGTTGTTTCTCTTTTTTTAAATTTTTTCTGCCCCGTCTTTAGAGACCTTTTGCCAGAGCTGATATAGTGAAAAGGAGGTATTAGACTTAGTGTTGCTGTTCTATACAACTGGAGGCCTACATGAAACGTTCAAGCAACGTGGAAGGCTGTTTCCTGGCAACCCTACGTGGTCCATAGCTGTTGCTATAAATTGGGGGTACGTTTCTAGAAAAGCCATTGGGCTGAAGCCTGGGTTTCAGTCCTGACCTGCTACTGACGAGTTGTGTGATTTTGAGGAGTCAACCTGGCCTCTTGGAGCTTTAGTTCATCTGCAAAACAAGGGTGGTTGTGAGAAAAGGAAATTGTAAACCGGGAAACACTTTCCAAACGTTCAGCCTTTGTGAAACTGTGATGGAGATGTCATAAGAATCGGGTGGTTTTGTGTGTGTGTGTGTGGGGGGGGGGTTGTTTTTGTTTTTGTTTTTGTTTTCCATCGTGGTGGGAAGCTGGTGCACAGAATAAGGGTACTACAGCAGCTGAGATGTGCTGAAGCTGGTAATTATCTGCTAGACGGGCTGAGTTTTGATTGTAAGTGTGCCTGGCAAACCTATCAATGAGCCATGTGCCTTGATGAAACGCTGACAGTCTATTTACACAGAAGCAGCTGGGATATTATAAAAGAATGAAGGCATGCTGGAAGTCTAAGTCATTATGAAGGGTAGGACTTCATTTATCTGTGCGACTGATGGCTCCAGGATGGTAAAAATGTGGTATCACGTGAACAAAACTGCTCTTGAATTTTAATAATAATCCAGTGTCTTAGAGATGAAGGCTTAGCAATGATTGAATCCAACCCGTTGTCTGTAGAGATGAGGAAACAGAGACTCCCAGAAGTTAATAAACGAGCTTTTATCACACTTATGCTTGGCTAGGCATGGCATTACTTTCCAAGTGCTGTTAAATCCGAGAGAAAAACTTACCTGTCTTTTATGTAACAAATGTGCCAACTCATTAATCTCTAAAACAACACTCCCTTTGATATCTGGCATTCATGTTTCTAAATATTTATTCGCTACTTACACATAATCAACTAAAGCATAAAAACTTAACTTTAAATTTCCCCGGACGTTTAAACATTGATTACAGATTTGCAATCAAGCTCTTACATAAACAAATCATTAAAACGATGAATCTAATAAATGAGATTCTTTTACGTGCTCTCAACACCTTACCGAGCAGACAACGCGTGCACAAAATGTCACGTTGATTACAGAAAAGATTACACCGTGGAAGAACGGTTTTCTGAGACACTGGAAAGCCAGAGTGGAGATGAGCTGTGTTTTCCTCTTCTCTCCTATGGAGTCTTGCTCAGTCTGTGTGGCTCAGAACCTAGGAGGTGGCCCGTGAGCTTATTTCAATTGTGGGCATGGATCGTTGGTGCTGATTTTTCCAGAATGACAATACTTAATCCTGTAGCAAAGCACTCACACACAGGGGCTGTGGTGCCCTGGAAGTGAACCTAAGTCTGTCAGTCCCCCAACCCTGAGGATAGTATTTCCAGTATTCCTCTCGGGAGTTCTGGGGGGCCACGGGCTGCACTATGGGTGTGTTTTAGCCACTTCTGCTCTTTATAACGCCAGACTTCTGAGAACATTCTGCATCCTTAGCTAATTCTATCAGGCGCTTTACAGACAGAGGGAGAGCAAGGGTAAGAATGAGAACGGTCTCCCCTGACTAATATGTAGCCCACCCGAAAAGTCGTCTAATACCCTTGTGCTGCTAACACCAGAAATAAAAGGGCTAGTTTCATGCAGTTACATTTGTTTATTTTCTTCGTTTTAATCTTCTTAATTTACAGCTTCCCAGGGCTATTGCTTTTTTTATCTTTCCGGTATTAGAGTAACTTTTTTTTTTAATTTTTTTTTTTTAATGTTTATTTTTGAGACAGAGAGAGACAGAGCATGAAGGGGGGAGGGTCAGAGAGAGAGAGGGAGACTCAGAATCGGAAGCAGGCTCCAGGCTCTGAGGTGTCGGCACAGAGCCCGATGCAGGGCTCGAACTCACGGACGGTGAGATCATGACCTGAGCCGAAGTCAGACGCTTAACCAACTGAGCCACCCAGGTGCCCCTTAGCGTAACTTTTATAGGATATGATTTCTACCCTTTCTTAGAGTTGCTGAATTTAGAGAAGCCCCCAGAGGAAAAGTTTGTGGGTTTGGGAGTTCTGACCCAACCCTTCCTCGGATCCTCCTTGACTGCACGGTCCAAAGCGGTGTGACAGCACATCTGAATTCCAGCAGCGGGGGTGGGGGTGGGGGTGGGGGTGGGGGGTGGAGCTTAACCCAAGGTTGTTTATATCACTTCTGCTCATTTTCTGCTCATTTTCATTTGAGCACTTGGCCACACTAGCAGCAAGGGAGGCTGGAAATAGCCTGGCCAGGTGCCCAGACAAAAACCTGAGTGTCTTATTAGTCTAAAAGCAGGGAAGAACTAGGGGTGATGTCTGACAGTGCCTGCCGCTTTCCATGCTTCTGGCCACCAAGTGTTTATGGGTCCTTGTCTTCTCACACATAGACACATTTACCCCTTCTCCAAGGGGGATGAGCCCCAAAGCCCAGATGCTTTGATTAGCTCGACCAGGAGCTCCCGAGTGGTAAGCAATCAGGGGCAGTGTGGTTCCTACTGGTACCACAAACTTGAAGAAACAACTCCCCCAACTTTTCTGTACCAATGGGCAACGAATGCCGGATAGGAACAGGGCAAGTGCAGTAAAAAGTCCCATTCGGAAGAGGGATAAAAGAAAACACACATAAGTCTTTGTGTCAGAGCAATGATCAAATCCCTTTGGGTAGGAACAGAAAAGACTCTCTTCTCTGCCAGCAAGTGAGTCATGTGAGGGGCCCCTCTGGCAACCCTGGTTCTGCCCCCAGGGGAACCTCTCTTGGCTGACATGCCCTGTGGCTATTGACTTTTCCCCTTGGGAGGGTCTGCCTTGTCCTCCTGGGATGGCAGTTAAAGTTTACGCCCCTTGTGGGGGCTACAGTGCCTTCACTGTCCCTTCCTGCAGGTGTGGGGGTGGAGCCTAGACCTGCGTCTGGGTCAAGGGCTTTGTCAGGTCAGCCCTGTAGTTTCCGGGGCAATAAAATTCCCTAAGAAGGCCCACGTAGGCTTTAAGTTTATCTGCTCAAATAAGGAAGGACAGCTGAGATCTAGTTTGGCCTAGGTTTAGTCTAAAAACCTTATTTACTGATCTCTGCGCTCCGCCCAGCCCCCATGTCTCCATGTAAGTTGCCCCAAGTCCATCTGAATAAATAGCTTGAGTAGGAAGGCAACATCCTTAGTTCTGTCTTTCCTGCTGCCACACGGCAGACAACTCTGGATAGTGGTGCTTGAGAAAAGCTTGGGGACAAAGTTTTATTTTTTGCTAAAGCTCCTTAGACCCGTCACCCCACCCCACAAGGGACTCAGATGGTGTCATCAGATCTCTCTCACTCTCCATCTGCCGGCTGTGTTGTGTTCCAGGTTTATTCCCAGGCCAGCCCCGCCAGCATAGCTAAGCCTGCGGAGTCCTGATTTTAGAGGAGGACGCACATGATCGCTTCCAGCACCCATGCGTAAAATCTTAGAGACGTTCCTGATTGGCCCGGTTTATGTCACCTGCCTACCCTGAATCAATCATTATACCCAGGAGATGGAGATCTTTGGTTAGCCTGAGTCATTTGTCCACCACAGTGTTGAGCATCATGATAGGAGACCTGGTCAGGACCACATAAAGGGCAGAAGAGTCAGCGTTCCCTCACCCCCCACCCAAAATGAGGGAGGTGCTATTAGACCAAAGGGGAAAGTGTGTTTGGCAAGAAGAAATGAAAGAGACCCAGGACATTTGGCCACCAGCAAGGACAACAGTGCTCTTTAGGACCTGGAAGGCTTGGTAAAGATGGAACTACTAAGTAACATTTACTTCTAGTTTCATTTAATAAGATTTTTTGGGATATCTGGGTGGCTCAGTTGGTTAAGCGTCCAACTTTGGCTCAGGTCATGATCTCACGGTTCGTGGGTTTGAGCCCTGCGTTGGGCTCTGTGCTGACAGTTCGGGGCCTGGAGCCTGCTTCAGATTCTGTGTCCCCCTCTCTCTCTACCCCTCCCCTGCTCGCACTCTCTCTGTCTTTAAAAAAAAAAAAAAAAAAAAAAAGATTTGTTAAAACCCAGGCCATGTCTCTTGAACTGCCCCCTTACCAGGAGTTCACTGTTACTTTGGACGATCAGATCAGAGTGGACCAGGATAGAAACCGAACAGAGACAAGGAAGCATTATTTCCTCTTCAACACTGATAGTAGCCCACCTGAGTGTGGTCTGCTCCTGCCACAGCCCTCTCCCTGGTCTCACCCACAGGAAGCTGAGGACAAACTTCTTCTCTCCTCTCCTGCCCTGATGGGGCAGCTGACAGCCTCTGAGTGTGGAGTTAGGCCCTCAGCTGAAAGAGGGGAAATGAACAGGCTCCTAGGAAAACCCTTGACCCCTGGAGGGAGGTGGGAGAGGGCAGAGGCCACCATCCTCCACACCACCCCGATTCTTATGCACAGTCCCCCACTCCCCCACCTGACCCCACTTTCTCCAACTGGCTCTTCCCTTCACACACATATTCATTTCTAGAGTTTTCTGAGCATGGATGAGCACCGTGCCCACAAAGCTGCAGGTCTCCCCATGTTTGGAGAAGCTGTCAGGATGACAAAGCCCTTGGATGACATCTGTTCCTTTGCAACTGGGCCCCTCCAACCTCCTATGCTTCCTGCGCCCATCTGCCCAGAGTTCCTGGAGGGACCTCCTGCCTCCAGCTTTCCCAGGTTTTGGTGCAGGAAGGCGAGAGGCAGATGTGGGCCAGAAGGTGGAGCGGAGCAGTGCAGGCGCTCGGTGCTGCTGAGAGAAGTTTTCCTGGCCCTGCCGCTTCTCTCTCAGTGGCAGCCTGGCTGTGAGGACCCGGATCAGGAGAAGCAGCAGGTGGATGGGGATTTCCAAGCCTAAGCCCCTTTAAATACAGAGGCAGCTGTGGGTTTCCTATCCCAGGTAACCCGCCTGGACTAGCTTCCCCCAGGGGGAAATGCAGGTGTGTCTGGAAATCAGGAATAACCCAGAGAGTTCGGGAAGACTCTCGATGAATCTTAATGGGTTAGTCAGTAGGCTAACGGCGGGTGGAAGTAAAGAGGGCTGGGAATTTGCCGAGCCCTGAGGTTCCTCGAGTCAGAAGCCCTGTTTGTAGCCACCGGCGGGGAAGCCGGCCCCGCTCTGTCCCCACCCACCGCCTTGCTGTGGCCGATGGCATTTTCTGAAGCTGGCAACACGGTACCTATCATCCTGAATGCTCATCTGCACTGTGAACTGGCCACTTCTGCACGGAGAGGTAGAGTCTGTCTCACCACCTCCTTGAAGCCAGGCAGGCCGCGGGACTGCCGCGACCATTGGAACTTGGCGCAAGTGATGGCGTGCGACCTTGGGCATGGCCCTTCCTGGCCTGGGTTTTGCTGGCCGCCCCTGGGAAGCCAGTGCCCTGTCACAAGTTGGCCTGGCCTCTGAGACCACTATGCAGTGAGCGGCCTGAGATGTCCCTGCAGAGGCCCTGATGGCCAGACATCCCGGAGAGAGAGAGAAAGGCTGAGGCACCCCGAGGCGCCAGACAGGGAGGCAGTCACGATGGCAGAATTTTCACGTGATTTCTCTGCACTTGTATTCTTGCGTCTCTTTCTCCTGTGCGCCAACGCTTGAATCCTGATGACGTCAACGTAATCACTTGCTCACTTTACCTTACAGTGTGCCTCTAAACATTTCAAACAACAAGAGGGATGCCGATATTGTTAGCAGTATACGGAGATTGTGATCTTGAAAAGATAACGTTCTGTTCTTTTTGCCTTTGCAATATATCCCTTTAGGGCAGGATTTCCCGACCTCGGCACTACATTTTTGGGCTGGATAAGTCTTTATTGTGGGAACACACCTGTGCCTGGCAGTCTCTACCCTCTGCTCATTTCTGGGCCAGCAGCAACCCTCCAGTTGTGACAAGCAAAAATAGCCCGTGAACACTGCCAAATGCCCAATGAGGGGGGCAAAAATGTTTCAATTTAAAGACTTCTAGGGATATACAGTCAAAATACTGAGTTTAAAGGCCTTTAAGGTTATTTTTTTTTTTCTGTGTGGCTATGCCTCCAACTTGATGTACAGTTAGGTTTGCTTCAGTGGTTCGGGGGGTTTATTTTATTTGTTTTTTTAATGTTTATTTTTGAGAGAGAGAGAGAGAGAGAGAGAGAGGGGGCATGAGTGGGGGAGGGGCAGAGAGAGGGAGACACAGAATCTGAAGCAGGCTCCAGGCTCCGCGTGTAGGGCCTGAGGTGGGGCTCGAACCCATGGACTGAGAGAACATGACCTGAGCCCAAGTCAGATGCTTAACCGACTGAGCCACCCAGATGCCCAGGTTTTCAGGTTTTAGAGATTGCTTTTTACTCGTTTTATATTTGTTTAACTTGTGTAAAACATTTCTATTGATCCAAAGTCAAAATACGTGGCCAGGTAGTTTCTTTTTTAGTCTGATTTTTTAAATCACGTAAAATGTAATGTTTAATATCAATACCGTTAGAGAAGCTTCAGTTCCATCTCCCCACCCTGTTCCCTCCCTTCCTCTATGATAACCATTTTCATTACTTTTGGGGTTATCCTTCCATTGTTTCTTTTGGAAAATACAAATACGTCTTTATATGTATTTTATATGCATCCTGACATCTATCTGTTACACCCTTTCTGGTACAAAAGTTACCATACTAAGCACTGCTGTATATTGCTACAAGCAAGGATTTTTATTTATCCCTGTAGAGAATGTTGCTTGACTTGCCTGGGATGTGTTCTTAAAGACGCCTCAGGTGAGGCTGACACAAGTGTACAAATGAGTGGAGGTGGGGGCTCCGCCCGGATCCCTGCCTCTATATGCTGCTGGACTCCATTACATGAGACATCAAGAAATCTGAGGGTCAAGGTTAGCCATCTAACTTCTGTAGTTCTTACTTGTCAAAATACCTATGGGTAAAAATCACATGTGGATAAATTTGTTACTTTTTATTGTAAAAATTTCCAAACATAATAAAAAGATAGAAGACACAATAAGCAATGGCATCATCACCCAGTTTCGCCACACCTGTTTCATCTAGCTCAACCTATTTTTGCTGAAGTTGTAGCCCAAACCCCACGTAATAAGTCATTTCACTCTTACGTCCATCTTTTTTAAAAAGGTGGGGGGTGGGGGCCGGGGGCAGAGCACTTTCTCGCTAAACTACAGGGCCACAATCACACCTATTAAAAATAACATGAATTTGTTGATTTCACGGACTATCAAATCCAAATTTATATTTCTCTTGTTATCTAAAACAAAAAGAAAACCCCACCAACTGCCTTTGCCGTTCGTTCAAATCAGCGTCTAAACAAAGTCCACTCACTGTCCGGGGAGCCTGCTCTGGGACAGGAACTGAGAAAACATGAGCCCAAAGCCCTCTGGGTGGCTGAAAACAAACTGCAAAGCCTCGTGAGATACCGACCCCAGATCCTCAGGGTCGTTGAAAACACCTGTGTTCCCCCTGGAACTTCCCCCAGTTGAACATTTTCAATTCCTTCCATTGTTTCTCTGTGATATGGTTTCTTTCCTCCTTCCCTGTCTTTTCCTGTCTGTATGCTCCGGGTGGTTACTGTCCCTAGCAGACACATTATAAGCAGATGGTCTCCTCAGTCATCAATCCTCAGATCAGCTCTGGTGTCCCCACTTTAGAGATAAGGAAAGCTAATAACTTCTTGGGGGGGGGGACTTGGTCTTGAGCTCAGTTATTAGTTGTAAATTCCAGAGGTAGGCCAACAACTCATAGCTTTGCCTGATTCTTCTTTTTGGAACACAAACAAGACTTTCTGGTTCTAAGGATCCTTTGGTTCCTACCCAAACCCTGTTTTACCACACGGTCATCTGTGAATATCTAGGTACCTATCCAGCAGTGTGTGGTTAAGAGCTGAGGTCCTAGAGTCTGGGAAGCATGGCTTAGTGATTAGATGCACTAACTCTGCAGCTAGGCTTTCCAAGTTCAAATTCCAAGTCTACCGACTATGAGCTGAAGGACTTGGACAATTTATGTAAACTGTGTCTCCATTTGTTTCTCTGTAGTGGTGACAAAACCAACCTCATTAGGCTATTGTGAAGGTTAAGTAAATTAATGCTTGTAAGGCTCAGGATATGGCACCTGATGCAGTGTTGTACATGTTTGCTGTTGTTATTCTGCGTTCACCACTCAGGTGTGCGAGACCTTGAGTGCATCATCCAGTTGGACTATGTCTCTGAATGCCTTATCTCTTAACTTGGCAGTCACAAGGGAGCTTACTAAGAGGAATAATGTGAAAATTAGGAGACAATTCACCACAAGCTAAAAGGAGAGCGTCTGGTACATAATAGGCACTCAACAATTATTAGTTATTATTAATTTGGCACTTTATACTTATCGTGGTACAGATCCGAGGCCAGAAAGTCAGGTGTGCCAGAAATAATGGCATCTCTTTATTTTCAATAAGTCACCTAGATTTTGTCTCCCAGCTCAGTCATTCTTGGTTTTTCTTCCCCGAGTCCTCCATAGTTTGTACAAGGGATCTTATGAAATGCTTAGGTTTCCAGAGGGTCCTGCTGGTCATCAGCCCCCCCATCCACTCGGACGGCCATTGTCTTTGACTAGGAGTCTCTGCCATTTCTCTGCCACAGTTGGGGCCCAAGGTCTTAGCCAAGCCCGTGGGCCCCTGCCCAGGGCCAAGTCTCCTGGTGCGTCATTTCCAGCCACAGCCTCGGAAGACTCCTGGGACCCACTGATCTGTCTCTTACCTCCTGCCTAAATCCTTGGAGATCTCTTCTTAACCCAGAGGAAAGTCTTTTGTTCTCAAACCCTGTTCACCTCAATGGACTTTAGAAGCAAAAGTCTAGGCACAAGTCTCTCCAGAAACAGAAACGCAGGACCAGCCCCATGCCTGAGTGGGAGGAGGGAAGGGCAACAATCGGGGGAAACATCCTACCTCACCATCTCACAAAGCCCTCTCCTCCCCACATCTGTCAGTGGGAGCCACTGCACGGACAGGGGCTCACCTCACGGTCACCAAGAGAGTGACTCCCAAGTGCCAGGCTGGAACAAGCTCTGGAAGAAAACAAAAAGCCAACCTACCTATGAACACAGCCCTCCAGCTCTTTCCCTAGAGGACTCATTCTCAAGCAGGGGTGATGTGGGCCCCTAGGGGGCATCTGGCCATATCTGGAGACATTTTTGATTGTCACAACTGGAGGGGGTACAGATAATGGCATCTAGTGGGTAGAGGCTGGAGGTGCTGCTAACACCCTCCAATGCACAGGACAGTGCTCTGCAGCAAAGAATGACACGGCACCAAATGTCAATAGTGACGAGGATGGGACAGGACAACTGTCACGCAAGGTAGAAGAGAATAATGAGACGATTGTCCCAGAGGCTTATCCAACAGAAATCACTGAAGGGACACTCTCTAACCAGAAAGAATATTCCAGGGAGTCTTTTTTTTTTAATCACAGAGGGCTGGCTGGGATAAGAAGGAGCCGAAACTTTAACTCAGAGTCCTTTCCACACAACTTGAGACATCGGTGGTCTAGAAGAGATGTGGAGAGCTAACCCTAGCCAACTCCCTCAGGCCTGGCAAACCAAGCTAGAGCAGGCTCCTGTCATAAGGTCTGGGGCCAGAGGAGCGCCTTCATTGCGCCTTCATGGGACAGCTGGGGACTGCCCTTCTCCAACTCAGGTCTGTGATGGTGTCATCCCCTCAGTGACCAGCGCCCAGGACACTCAGATGAGGAAACCATTCCCGAAGGTTCTTGATCCTGGCCCCGCAGCAAGTTTCCCATGAGATTCTGAGAGCTTTAAGGAAGGGCCTGTGTAGGGTTTTTTTTTTGTTTGTTTTTTTTTTGTTTTTTTTTTTTTACTCTACAGGTAATTCTAATGTGTAGGCAGGTTGGGAGATTTGTTTTGCCAAAAAAATCATGTCTCATTTCTTTTGCTGTGGAACATAATTCAGAACAATTTCCACGACGGCTGCCTTGGGTAGGAGAGGAAGAGTGGGTAGAGGACGGAGCATTTACATTGTGTCTGGAAAGGCCAGTGGGACCTGGCTCAGCAGAGTGGGGAAATTCTTCTCTGATGACCTTGACCACAGAGGCGATGGGGTTAAAACCATGGGATGGGGTAATGCCTTGTTTCAAATTTCAACCATTAAAGGGATCCTGTTACCCAAGGTATGAAAATCTGTGTTTAGAAAATAGATCACGTCAAGAGGTGATTATCCACTTTTATTTTTAACCTCTTCTAAGACATGGAAAATAACGTTCAATTTCCAGAAAAACAGCATTCTTAATGACAGATCAGTCAAGAACTTCAAGGGTCTACTTCCTGCTTTGGTTGTGGGTGATGGGAGGCCTCACCCCACTGTCTCAAACATCCTGGCAGGCTTCTCTCTGAGGCTACCCCCAGCCCCTGAGCCATCTGAAGCCACTGTCTTCTCTGATGGCATCAGCTGCCGGCTCTGTGCTGCTGACTCTCACTGTTCCCCGGATGACCTTTCTCCAGCCTAGCTACCCTGCTCCCTCCTGGGTAGAGAACATTCTCAAACGCAACATGTCAACAAACACTGAATCATTCCCCTGTCCGGTCTCCCAAGTGGTATTTTCTATCTCCATGACTAGCAGGCAGATCCACATTCCTCCCTCTCCCTCACCACCCCCACTTGCCAAGAGCCACTCATTCCGGAGGGTTCTCTGTCCTTAACATTCCCTGTTCCAGTCCTGTGCCATCCTTCTCCAATGCCTCCATGCTGGCTCAGGCCATGATCACTTCACTCACACCTCGACTGTGTCCATAGTCTCTTATGTGGCCCTCTGGGTCCACTCCCATTCCCTTCTGCCTTATTCTCTACTTAGAAACTAGGGTGATCTTTCTAAAACACCAATGATGAGTTTATGATGTGTGGAACATTTACTATGTGTGAGTCACTGTGCTGAGCTCTTTACAAGCATAATCTCTTAAAAAATCTCCCTAAAAACTGTATAAAAAAAGATACCTTCATTATCCCCATTTCACAGATATGGAAACTGGGACACAGGGAGGTTAAGTATCTTGTCTGGGGTCACACAGCCATTAAAAGGGAAAGTCTGCTCCAATGCTACTCTCTGGTTTAGAATCCTTCAGTGGCTCCCCACGTATTGACCTTCAGGGCAGGATGCACACTTTGAGTTTGGTCTCAGAGTTCTCTGTGACCTAGGCTGTGCCTCTCTGTCTGGATTTATCACTCACCGCGCTTCCCCCTGACCCCCTGGGTCTCCAGCCTTGTGGAGCTGCCTACTCACCGTGCCCATGCCACGTGCTGCTCTGTCTTCGTTCAAGGTGTTTTCTCCCTAAGATGCCTTCCCCATCCAGTCTGTGTGACAGACACAGTTCTCAGGGTTCAGCTTAAAGGATGCCTCCTCCACGAAACCTTTCCAGAATGTGTCCTGCCCCCACTGCTCGGAGAACCGACCTCTTACTCCCTTGGGCTTGGCTGTAACCAGGCTATGCATTATGACTTTGTCACCAGCAGTGACTAGCACCACGTGCTAGTGATCTATGGATATCACTATGGGTGCTGTGGCCTCATTAATTCATGCTGCCTGGAGACGGTGTTTCTCACTGTCTCAGTGGCGTGGGTGATAATGATGAGGTGTGAAGTTAATGTCCCTTAATGTAAAGAAGAGTGCATTGGGGGCCGAAGGATGCCCTGGGGTTGTGTACCATGGTTCGGGGAGTAGGGGAACCCTCACGAGCCTGGAGGGGGTCTCCCCTGGGACAATAGAGAGGTCAGGAAAGGTGGGGAGAGCTGGCCAATGTCCTTTGGGTTCTAGATTCCTTAAGTTCCCAGAGGGGTCTTGTGAGGCCAGAGACAGTCCATGATGCAGTAGAAAGTACCAGATGGAGATTCTTGGCCCAGGCTCTGGTATAGCTCTCTTCTAGTGTCAGGTGGCATCGGCCAGTCCGTTTTCTGAGGGGGAGGGGAGAAGGGAGCCCCTCCCACAGGTGCCTTCCCAGGCGTCTCCTGTCCCATTCCTGTGAGACTTTCCCCAGGCCACCTCTGAAGGCCTTTCGTCACCCTGTTGTTGGTGCTCAGAAGCCCTGCCTCACCCTCACCTGGCTGCTTGGGCAAGTCTGCCACCGTCCCTGGCTTCAAGGTCCTTCGTTTTAAAAGGGAGCGATTATTTGTTCCTCCATGCAGTGCACTTGGCAGTGGGTGCCAGGGGAGAACATGGAAGAAGCACTTTCATTTCCTCAGGTCTGAGGATGCAGAGGAAGCTCCATGGAGAGCCAATATTAAGTAATAATTCAAGCCTAAGCGGTCAGGATCCAGGGTGTGGGGAGTGTGGCCGCCTGCTGTCCCCGTTTTCCTTCTCGCACATCTCCGGCCCATCCGCTGAGGCCTGACACCGTTGAAGGAGACCAGCAGGCCGGCGGGGGGGGTGGGGGGAATGTCCACAACACCCCACAACTTCCCCTGCCACAGCCACCCCCAGGTCATCTCTCCCCGGGCTTGCAGGCAGGCAGGGTGGGATGTGCCTCTCGCTGGTTCATGAAGGCATGCAGGAAGAGTGTTTAAAAAGCGCTGAATCGGGGCGCCTGGGTGGCTCAGTTGGTTAAGCGTCCAACTTAAGCTCAGGTGATGATCTCACGGTTCGTGAGTTCGAGCCCCGCGTCGGGCTCCGTGCTGACAGCTCAGAGCCTGGAGCCCACTTCGGATTCTGTGTCTCCCTCTCTCTCTGCCCCTTCCCCATTCACTCTCCTTCTCTCCTCTCTCTCAAGAATAAATACACATTAGAAAAAAAAAAAAAAAGCACTGAATCAATCTGTACAAAGAGCTGGATCTTTGTTGACAACGGATCAAGTTGGTCTCTTAAATATTCTTAGTTCTTCCTCCCAATGGCTGCAACAGTGCTCTCCTCCAGCCCTCTGAGCCCTTGCCACGTGCCTCGAGGAACTTGTATTACTCTGGTTTTTGTCACAGTATTTGTGTACGTGCCTTTGCCCCTCTCCCTCTAATCCCCAGCTGCCTACATAGGCCGTATGTGTTATTTATCTTCATATTGTCAGCATCTAACTTGGAGCCTGGCACCCGGGGGGGTACTGGGTACCCAGTTGAGTAGACACCACTTTGAGATAATAGACTTCAGCAACACATCATCTCAACGTGCTCTCAATTCTCCCCTCAGTCTTTTATTATTATGTGGTTTATTATTATTATTATATTTCTACTATGATATATTACTATCTATAATACTATATATTATTACTACCATATTATTCATAATATATTACTAATATTCTATATTGTTGCTATAGGCAAAGGTACTGATAGAAGTCTGATGTATATAAAAAGGAAATAAACGTGACTCGGATGATACCTATCGCTCTCTCCTTTTCATCCTCTCTCTGCTCCTGTCTCCCTTTCTTCCACTGGACCTTTGCATGTGCTGTCCTGCTTCCTTTTACTACTTCTCCTTCAACTTACCCTTCAGAGCCCAGCCCACATGTCACCCACTTCCCTGATCTCCAGGAGACTGAACACATCTCCCTGGAATTTTTAGATCATCTGCTACAGGACACAGAATTATGTCCCTTTCTGTGTCTGTCTCTTCCACTGAAGGCAGGGCCCGAGTTCCTTCCTATGACTGGCATCTATACACATGCATTCATTCACACATTCAACAAATGCCCTTTGAGTGCCGACCATGTGCCAGGCACGGGCGTTACATTAATAAATAAACTATCCTTGTGGTAGCCAACCTTCAAGATGGCCCTAACGATACTCTTCTCCTGGTATTCATGCCCTTATATGGCTTCCTCCCACCCAAATGGATATTGGACTATGTGACCCATGGATTATGGCAATAGGAAGGGTATGTGACGTCAGTGTTCTATGAAATTCGATCATAAAGGCATCGTCAGCTTCCCCCATGGTCTCTTGGATTGCTTGCTCTAGGGGGCAGCCAGCTGTCATATCAGGAAGACAGTCAAGGTAGTCCCAACAAATGTCCAAGAAGATAGGAACCAAGTAGGCAACAACTGTCAGCCATGTGAGTGAGCCACCTTGGAAACGGATCCCCCAGGCTCTCTCAAGCCTTCAGATAATGACAGCCCCACTGGCATCTGGGGCTCAAGCCACGTGGGGGAACCTGAGCCAAAACCGCCCTACTGAACCACCCTCAAACTCCTGACCCACAGACACCAGGACTCTTGTTGTGTTAAAACACTAAGTTTGGAGGTGATTTGTTACGCAGCACTAGATAACTGATGCACTCGTATTGTCATGGAGTTTACATTCTAGTGGAAGAATGAAAGAAATAGAACCTATTTCTGCATTTACTCAGTACCACTAGATACAGCCAGAAGATGAGATTACAGTGGCAAGGAAGACACTAAACAACGCTCCTTTTCTCGTGAGGTTTTTGTTTTAGTGTGGGAGATAGAAAAGAAAACAAGGAAGTACCTTTTATAAAATATTAGGTCATAAGTGCTAAGCATAAAAGAAAACCCAGCAAGTTGGATAAAAGGGTTCGGGGAATTGCCATTTAGATTGTCTCTCTTGCACTAAACATTTCTCATCTTTCATTTAATACCTCAGAAGATTTTGAAGTAAGTAGTTTATCCCCATTTTACAGATGAGAAAACTGAAGGCCGGAAAAGTTGCATGGCACAGCCGATGTCACACAGCTGGTCTTTGGCTCACCTAGCGTGGAACCCAGGCTACCCAGACTCCAAAGGCAGTGCTCTCTGCAGGACCTCAGGCTGCCCATTTTGGATTTCCCTTTTAGTCCTCACCCCGGGGGCTCAGCCTTCAGCACAGCCAGGACTCAGCATTGGCTCAGAATACATTGCTGGAAGGAGGGTAGGGAAGTGATCTGTAGACAGGATTGCCAAAGGCTGGCAGGGGGCCTTGACCATCTCTTTCTCTAACTCTGGAAAATATCTCAGTTGCTACAGATCTACCCAGCGGCTGGGAATAGCCTCCCAGTCCCCTAACCCTTAGTTGCTCTAGTTGTCTATAGACAGTGACGCTCACAAGCTCCTTCCCATCCACGTCCCTGTCTGCCTTTCTATGGCCACTTCATCTGCTCTGCACGGACGGAGGAACTTTCTGCCAAGTTCATACCATCTGTTCCCCCGCATCCATCCTAACACCCCGGTGCCTCTTGCCCCTTGTCATTTTCTATTTATTTGTTTGTTTTCTTTCTTTCCTTGTGCCAAGACCACTAGATGGAGGTATACTAAAACTTACTGGACACTTACGTGCCAAGCACCATTCTATGTGTTTTTTCCCTCACGGTCTTATTGAGCGCTTGTGACAGCCCTGTGTAGACGTCCCATTATTTTCCTCGTGGAGGTTAAGGCTCAAGGTCCTTCAGCTACTAGATGGAGATGGCAGAGCTGGGATTCAAACCCACATCTCTTTGAATCCAGACTTCATTGTTTAGCCAAGATCGCACACTGAACTGGAAGAAGTCTGAAGAGGGTGATTTCAGAGGTCATCTTGTTCATTACTTCGCCCCTGGGCAGGGTGAAATCCAGCTTATCTCCAGAAGGTTGTAACTAACTATCTTAAATGGGTGCTAGGGAAAAGAAAAACGTCTCTTAACAGCTCATTACAGCTTATGCAAAGATTTACAAGTTTCACATTCTTTTTCAAAAAATTTTTTTTTAATGTTTGATTTTGTATTTAAGAGAGAGAGAGAGACAGAGCACAAGTAGGGGAGAGGGAGGGGCAGAGAGAGAGAGACAGAGTCCGAAGCAGGCTCCAGGCTCCCAGCTGTCAGCACAGAGCCCAATGCGGGGCTCGAACTCATGAGCAGTGAGATCATGACCTGAGCTGAAGTTGGGTGCTCAACCGACTGAGCTACCCAGGTGCCCCATGCATTCTAATTAATGTCTAACATAAATCATTCATTTGATAAACATTCGTTAGGTGCCTCTCATGTGTTGAGTTCAGTGCTGTGATAGGGCTAGGCATACATCTACATTATCATGGAAGTATGGGGGGGGTCTGAACAGACCAACAAGTCAGGGATGCCCCCCCAGGTGATGCTAAGTGAACCCTGACAGTCTTGTAAGGGTCAGGCAGCATAGAGAGGCATCCAGACAGATGGAACAACACGTCAAAGCCAGGCAAAGGTGACTGAGAATGGCTTGTCTCAGCCTATGGCTGGAGTTTACAGGGAAGTGCTGGGGAGGAATGGGCAGGGGGATTAAGAGCTGAGCAGGGGCAGTTCAGTGCCAAGGTAAGGGATTTATTCTTTATCTGGAAAGCAATGGGAACGATTTCAGGATTTTAGGTTAGATACTGATATGATCAGATTTGCATTGTAGAAAAATTTCTCCATCAGTGGAATGGATGAGGAATGGGAAAGATGAATTAGGGAGGATATTGCAATGGTTTGACCAAGAGACGATGAGTAGCCAAGAGAGAGACAAAGGTGGAAGAGACATGGGGGAGAGATTTACAAGTATACTGGTTAAGACTTGGCGACTGCTGGGGTTGGGGAGCAGTGAAGAAGGAAGGCACAGAGACTGATTCACCCAGCTTCCTGGCTCGGGCATGTGGGTGGGTGGTGGTGCCATGTGCTGAGACGCCAATCAGGAGGAGGCCCGGGTTTGGGGCAGAGATACTGAGGTCCTATCACGCCTAGGCTCCTTAGGGCAATCCTACTTCAGATGAGGCAACTGAGATTCAAAAGGCTGATGTGATTTACTCAAATTCACATGGCCAGTACAGTGTCAGAGGTGGGACTTAGACCAAGGTCTTTCTTTTTGAGGAATGATTTCCCAGGGCCTCAGCAGATTTACTGTGCAGGAAAATAAAGAAAACTCAGTATGAAGTAATGGGTGGCAAAGCAAACATTTATGCACACCGACTTGCCATTCTTATATTCATTTATTCATCTCACAAGGTTTATTGAGCACCTACCATGTGCCATGCATGTGACGATGCAGTGGTGAACATGACAGGCAAGGACCCCACCCACATTGAGCCTGTAGTCTCACCTCGTGGAGATAGGCAATATGCAAACAAGCAAGCATCGTCCATCAGAGTGCAGGGAGAGTGGCAGGAGTGACAGTGTGGATGTTATTTTGGAGATTTATTCTAAGTGTGATAGGAAACTCTTGGGGTTTCAGAACAGGGCTGTGACATCATCTATTTATTTGTTTTTAAACTCTACTTTTTATTTCAACGTACTTGTGGATTCACATGCAGTTATAAGAAATAATACGGACAAATCCTGTGTATCCTTGTCCCATTTCCCCACGGCTGCAACATCTTGCTAAACTAAGTGTAATTATCATCCCCCATGGGTGCTCGCTGTGGTTGTAATTGCGTTTTCCTAATGGTAATGTTGCTGAACAGTTTTCATGTTCTTATTTACCATCCGTATATCCTCTTCAGTGAATTTTTTGTCTTTCGCTCATTTTCTATTTTTTACACAAGTCCTTTGTCAGATAAGTGACTTGCAAATATTTTCTCCTAGGGTGCAGCTTGTCTTTTCATCCTAACGGAGCCTTTTGCGGAGCAACAGGGTTTAATTTTGATGAGGTCCAGCTCACCAATGTTTCCTTTTACTGACTGTGCTTTGGGTGGAAATGTAAGAACCCTGCACATAGTCCTAGCGCCCTTAGTTTGCCTGCTATGGTTGTCTTGGGAAGTGGAAGCATAAACTGACGACAGAAATGTAGGGTTTGCTGGGCAGAACCGAGGGCCCACCTGAGATTCAGGGGTGGGTGGCAAAGAGATGGGCAAGGGAATAGGCTTCAAGGCACTTTCTACTCGCTGGAAGGGACTCTTTGGGGTAGAAGCTCCTTCCCCCCTAGCTCGAGTCACATGGACACAGGAGATGGTCATCTTGGCATTATGACAACAAGCTTAGGCCTCTCCCTTCCTCAAGAATACTCAGAGACCCTGAAAAAAAATAGTCTTTTCATTCCCCCCAGAGCTTTATCCACGGCCACATGCTTTCGCTGCATCATCATGACTGAATTCTCACAATTCTGTAAGGAAGATCATTGTATTATTATCCCCTTTTACAGAAGATACAACTGAGGCCCAGAGAAGGGCTGGGACCAAACACAAATCTCCTGATATCAAGAGTAATGATTACTCTTCTCTTCCAGCTGACTCTGAATTTCCACCACTAATTATTGCTTGAGGTCAATGGCTCTCAAGGGCTGGTCTATGGGTCCCCCAGGGTTCCCCCAGACCTTTTCAGAGGGTGGTCAAGGTCAAAGCTATTTCCCTAAGAATACTAAGACCTTATTTGCCTTTTCACTGTGTTGACATTTTCACTAATGGTGCAAAAGCAAAAGTGGGTAGAAATGCTGACACCTTAGTGCAAACCGAGGTAGTGGTCCCAACCTATACTGGCTGTCATTGTATTCTTCACCCCCATCCACTCACAGGGGGAAAATAATAGCCAGTTTCACACTATATTGTGATTAAATGGGAACTATACAAAAGGCATTTCTGCTGCACACCAAAGCAAGACTGTTATCCTGAGGAAAAGTGCTTTTGTAGTTACTTGAATTGCAAGCTAAACTGTCCTCTTTTCTCTCCTGGAATACAATTTGTACTTGAGAAAATGACTGATGACTATAGGCGTCCAGCCTTGGATACCTGGCTTGTTAACAAATGAACAAAGTGAGGCTGTCTGTCACATAAACAATATTTTTAGCTAATGATAAAATTCGAGCTTTTGAGTGAAAATCAAAATTGTGGGGAAAAAAAACCTCATTTGCTCCTTTGAGCTTGACAGCTTTCCAATACTTATGACTTTTCTGATAATAGTAGTGGTAATAACAAAACATGTGACTTTTTGAGATTGCACAACGAGATGTGCTTGTACTTAGAGGAGCTGCGTAACTCAGTAAACTGAGAGTTTCCAAGTGGCCAGTACATGGCAATGCAAATCAGCACGGGTCAAAGATCCACTTGAAACGTAAGATCCGGCAATGGGTTTTAATACAACGGAGTATGAAACTTTCATTGCTACGGTTTTGGATTCCGCAATGCAACTAATCTTTGGGAAACTTCCACTTGTCAAGTTTTGCGGAGCATCAAGGAAGAATATCCACGAGTAAGTGAAAAGGCGATCAAATCACTCCTTGCTTTCCCTGCTACCCAGCTGCAAGAGGCTGGACTTTCTTACAGGTACTTCAACTGAAAAAACACGTCAGGGGAGACGGAATGCAGACACAGAGTGGAGACTCCAGCTGTGTTCCATGAAGCCAGACAGTCTGATGCACAGCTGAGCCCCAACCAGCCCCGGCCCCCTATAATTTACAGCTCTTGTCTTCGGGGCTCAGAACATTTCTACTAGCTCTTAACCACTCCTTCCCAAACCTAGGGTCCCTGGCCCCCTAACCCTGGCAAATTTCCAAAATCCCCTAGGGATGAGGACCAACATCCCCTAATCTACAACTGCTACTGGAGGGTCAGGAGTGTTTCAAACTTCTAACTGTCCCAGGACAAGGGTCCCAGCACCCGCCCATGCTCTCTGCTGCCCCCAGGAGCCTGTGGCCAAGTAGACACTATCTAACCTACCCTGGGTGGGGGTGTGGGCCCTCCAAATACAACTGGCACCCAGTGCAGGGGGTGGGGGTCTGCGCCTGAAGACCTCCCAAGTCCCTGCCTCCAACTCCCAAAGTGGGAGCTGAGCCCCTTTACTTGGGAACCACTGCCCATACAGGGATGGGCAAATGATGTTCATTGCAGACAAACTCCACAACCGCCGAGCATCTTTCATGTTAAAGACGTAAAACTGTAAAATGATCTTTACTCTATATTTAAAATTTTTTTTTAATGTTTATGTTTGAGAGACAGAGACAGAGACAGAGTGTGAGCGGTAGAGAGGGGTAGTGAGGGGTAGAGAGAGAGGGAGACACAGAATCTGAAGCAGGTTCAGGCTCTGAGCTGTCAGCACAGAACCCAACACAGGGCTTGAACTCACGAACCGGGAGATTGTCACCTGAGCCGAAGTCAGATGCTCAACCGACTGAGCCACCCAGGCGCCCCTATCCTCTTTATTTTTAAACTAATCAATAAATATTTTAAAAATTCCTCAGTTTTAATTTCAGTTATTGCAAATGCCACTAGACACAACCCATATAAACAAAAGCTCTTTTAGGTCCTCAATAATTTTTAAGAACGTCAAGGGGACTGAAAAGTTGAACTGCTTTATGTTAAAGCGGTAAGGGCTCCTATTAGCCACTGTGATCAAGTGACGCATTGTCCAGGGGTCCCAGCGCTCACCTCCCACCCCCGCCCCTCCCACAGCCTGTGGCCAAGTAGCCACAGTCTAACCTACCCTGACTGACATTAACATCCTGTCCAAATTATTCCCAAACTCCAGGCTTCCATATGACCCCAAAATAAGAGGCTTTACTTCAAAGGACAGCCAAGCATGCTAACAGGGGACCCAGGGTTCTGATAATGGCACGGCCCCTTTCTCTCTTCCTCCCAACAGGCAGAACATGGACCTTGAGGCACGCTGACTTTGGTCTCTGCCTCAGCCCTGCTTTTAGCCAGCCAGGGGCTACCCCAGGCAAGCCTTCAATTCTCTGGTTTCTGTAAAGCAAAAGCAATTATAGTGCCTGTCTTTCCTTACTGACACTGTTTTGAGGGTTAAACAAAGGGATGGAGACAAATCTTTGTAAAGGTCCTACAAATGTAAGTTATGAACATTTTCCAACAAAGAATTCTCCTGCACATTTGTGGCTATTCACTTCATACATATTTACCAGAAATGGGGCCCAAATGCAGGCCTTGAATGCAAAAACAATAACATACAGTGCCAGTGTGCAAGAAGCTCTCTGCCTAACACGGGAGACGAGCATCAACAACCACAAGACAATGTGATGTCTTTGAAAGATCTTGAAAGATCTTTGAAACCTTAACCGGTTTTCCCCCAAGCACCCACTCATGCTTCTTGTTGCCTTGACCCCCTTTCCCTGCAGACAACTGGATGGTCCTACATCTGCGCCTTGGCGAGCAGAGGATGCAGAAGAATTAGAGAAAAAGGCTTTGGATGTTTCGTCAAAAGCCTGGCCTTGCGGAGTCCAGAGGTTTAGAAATCGCAACGTGAGGCAGGGTAAAGCTTCCCCTTCCCCTCCAAGACTAGAAGCCAGTCTTTGAGGACAATCTGGAGGGGAGAGGTCAGTGGGGCCCATGGTGCTCAAGATGAAAGGTGCCACCCGGCCAAGAGGAACCCTGTGGAGCAGGGTGGTGCAGAGCTCATTCCAGAAAACACCGTCCAGTGTCAGAAGCAAGGGGGGTCCTGGAAACTTGATTAGGATCTATAGCCTGTGCCTTTTGTATGCCTCTGGGCAGCGCAGATCACCAGCACAGGGGAGCTGCACTCTTTGTCCTCCATGGCGTTCGATCTCATCAGCAACCAGCGTGTTGTCTGTTAATCAGCAAAAATGGCGCCCATGTGTGCCCTCAAGATTTTGCTCCACCACATTCTGACTATTCTTGTACAGATAACATGTCTGTTTGATGGTCTAAGGCTCTGAGAAGTTAAGGGGTAGAAGGGAAAGCCTCATGGGGTTGTGCTTGGATGATACCAAATGGAGCCAGCCTGAGACCTCCCCCTGTTACCAGAGAGATAAAAGCCTGAATCGCAATGGGCAGGGAACAGCAAGAGTCCGGGGGAAGTGAGTCATTCTTCCAGGCCTTTCTGAGCAGGAAGCGGATGGGAGGAAAAGGGTCAGGGAAGGCTTCACAGAAGAGGTGACATTTGAACTGGGTGTGGGTGTCGGGCCACCAGTCATCTCCACAGAAGTCAGCCTGCCCAGCTGAGGACAAAGAGTCTGTTTCCTGGGAAATTGGAACACACTGAGAAGGCACCACTGTAAACCAGAAGTCAGGTAGAGATCCAGCAGACACCAGCTCTTCTCTAGAAATTGGTGTGTGTGTGTGTGTGTGTGTGTGTGTGTGTGTGTGTGTTGTCCACTGACAAATAGCGATCGATACTCCCTGTTCCCGCTTTAGGACGAGTAAGTAGTTGCATAGCAGTGTCAGAGCCACAGTTGATTTATCGAGTGCTCTGCATGTACATTCATTAGTCCCTTTCCTCCCACGAGGAGTATTTTAATCCTGAATTTACAGATAAGAAAATGGGCTAAAGTGCCTGCAGCTGGTTAGATGGTAGAAGTCAGATTTGAACCCATATTTACATTCTGCTGGGACTTCAGCTTGGACAGCTTAGGATGGAGCTGGATGGCTAAGGAATAAATGCTCGAAAGGGCTGATAATAACACAAGAGGTAAACTCACATTTGGGTGAAGTGCCCTTCTGCGGTTCCCACAGATGCCGGCGCTTACCCCTCCTGGAAAGCCCTGTTGGTCCTCCCCGTCACTTGTAACCCAAACCTGTCCATGTCTCCAAATCCCCACTCTGCTATCTATTCCGTCTCTCACCTAGACCAAGCATTAGGCTTGACACTGAGTACAAGGTCGTGACAGACAGAAAGTCGGTCCCTGCAACCAGGTTAACCCCATAGTCAGAAAGGGTAGTAGGTAGAGTCTGCTAATTGTCTCCCAACATCCACTTGTCCTTCCCCTAGAGCAACAGTATCCCTAAATTTTAGCTGGGTAAATAGGTGCCCAGAATAAAGACTGCATTTCTTAGCCTACTTTGTAGTTGCATTTGCATATGGTCATGTGACCAGGCTCTGACCAATGGGATTTGATTGGATATGACAGGGGCATCTTTTGGCTCCCACCCTTCCCCTTCCAGCCCTATCACTGGCAGGAATGAGGATATTGTTTGAGCTATTTTGGACCCTATAAATGAGGTGACATCTAGGGACGGCAAAACAAGTGACTCTGTGGAGTAGAGCTGCCCTTCCGACCCCGAGTTTTACATGAGAGGGAAATAAACTTCTGTTAAGTCATTCGGAGATTATGTAAATAGCCAAATAAATACAGGGGAAGAAAAGATTGAAAAACACTCATCACTCAAGTACATGATTTGTAGAAGTACAAATTATAATAAATGCAATGAAAAAAACCACATAGAATTTTTCCTGAGAGAATAGAATCTGGGAGGGAGCCCTAACTTATAAATTGTCAGTTAAGGAAGGTTTCTGGTTTTAGTCAGTTCAGGCTACTCTAGCAAATACTACACACTGGACCCAAATACTACACAAGGGACCCACTGGCATTCATGAATGCCTTGAAAATTAAAGTTTAGCGTAAAAGAGGGGACAGAGTGCAGGCAGGATCCCCGAGGAGAAAGACAGCAACCCCCTCTGTTAACCCAGGTGTTAGCGGATTCTGTGTTTGGTGAGAGAATCCAGCCGTCTTCCTGGCTTGTAGATGGCTGCCTTCTCTTTGTGTCTTTACGTGGCCGAGGGAGAGAGGGCTCTCTGGTCTCTTCCTCGGGTGCTAACCCCATCATGAGGGCCCCACTCTCATGACCTCATCTAAACCTGATTACCTCCCAAAGGCCCCACCTGCAAATACCATCACTTTGGGAGTCAGCACTTCGAGACACAAATCTGAGAGCCTATAAACCTTCAGTCATAACAGCTTCTCTGAGAAAGGGATACTTATGCTGAGACTGAGCCCATGGGTAGGATTTGGTCAGGGAAAAGTAGAGAAGCAAGGAAGGAGAATCTGTGAAGATTCTGAGGCCATAGAGAATTTAGCCACTGCTGGAATCCCAAGAAGGGCCATGGAAGCCGAGCCCCTCTGTTCCAAATCTTCAGTGGGTTCTCAGAACCTCCATCCTATACCTACTATGGGTGATGCAGCCTGGACCCCTTAAAACCTAGACATGAGGCTGCACAATGCGTTCTGTCCAAACACCGCTTGAGGGAATGGCCCTGTGCCTCTAGAAAGATCTGGAGGACAGATGCAAACCCTCTCCCACAAAGGAGAGAAGGGGCCCCCAGGGTCAAGCCAGACAAACCAAATCTGCAGCAGGGGCCCAAGAGGATCGTGGGCCTGGGAGGCAGGACCCGGGGTTGGAGTGAATCAGGAGGTGAGGAACCCAGACAGGTGTGTGAGCTGAGGCTCCAAGGTGTTAGGCGGGACCCAGCTGTATGTCAAGAGATGCTGTGTATCTGGGGCTTGATGTGTGAGCATGTGTGATCGTGGGTTCGCTGCTACTTCTAAACCGTGGCAAATGTCCTCGCACACAGAGTTTATGAGGAAGGCATTATCTCCATTTTACAAATGAAGAGGTTGAGGCTCGTAGAGGGGAAGGTTATTGTCTAAAGTCACCAAGTGGGTAGTGCCTGTGCAGGGCTTATCTGACCTCCCAGCCAAGTCCATATGGGCCAGCACAACTCATTCAACCTGTCCAGGAGACCACTTGGGCAGGGTGTGGAAAACTCTTGGCCTAGCAACTAAAGATGTCCACAGCCGTGTTTGCTCTGGAGGGTCTGTGATTTAAACAAACAAACAACTGAATTTGATGCCTGAAGGCAGGGAATGGACTTTGTCCTTTGTCATAATCTCCCCACTTATGCTCATTTACTCCCGGCCTGGCCCCGAAGGCATTTCAGTGTTAATGCGGCCTTCACTCTGGAAGAACCTTTCTTTAGCACCAGAAGCCAGATGAGGAAGCTTTCCTGAGCCCCTTTTCCAGTCACTCTGGGAATGCATCAGAGACCTGGGAGCCCGGATATTTATCTGACACATTACATATCGAATATCTACTGTCTAAAACACAGATCTTTCTCCTATCAGCACATGCTGGCAAGGACCCTGCTTTATGAACTTCACATCCTGTGCAAAGTGTGAGCAAGTTAAGAGAGGCCGAACAGGCTGAGTCCTTGCCTAAAGTTCTTTAGGAACAGGGGGACTCTGTGTTCTCCAGAGCTGGAACACAGCGGGTAGGCAACTGGGGCACACTGAGGTAGAAGGTTCGAGGGAGTAGAATGTTCTGAGAATTTCTGTGTTTTTTCCTGCCTTCTGCCAAGCTTGCTAGCTCTGTGGCAGCCAAGCGCTTGAACATTACCCCTCGGTGTCCCGTTGTCTACCCTCTGTGTCCAGGTCTGGAGTTGAACCAGACATCACCATCAGGCCCAGAGTTTTCTTTGCAAAGCAGTGGCCTCTGAATCCCTGCAGTGTTTGGGAGAGCAATTTGCAGACCCCATCTTGCCATTTAGAGTAGCAACCAGTTAGTTAAAGGGATAGTTAAAGGACTTTGAGTTCCTTTGGTTGCAAGTTGCCTTGGGCAAGGGAAGTCATTTTCCTGAACTCAAAATAGCCATCTGTGTGTTAAACTACTTTTTTTTTTTTTAGATGAAAGCAACTACATTTTTTTTTGAAAAACCAAAATAAACTCAAGTTGTCCATACTATGTCTAGTGAAAAGCTATAATCGAGGGGTTCATGTTTCATGAATGCCTTGAAAATTAAAGTTTAGCATGAAAGAGGGGACAGAGTGCAGGCAGGATCCCCAAGGAGAAAGACAGCAACCCCCTCTGTTAACCAGGGCTGACAGTGAAGGGGAAAGTACTCATCCTGAACCCAAACCTCACCCCCTGAAAAATAAGTTATGCTCCAATGAAACAGGCAGGAAGGGGTGGGGCTCCCGGGCTTATGAAATTTCATCACATTCAAACAGCAAAGTGAAACACGCTTTGCCTGGGGTCATAGTCTGATTGCCCCTGAGTAAGCAGGTTCTAAACACGCTATTCTTCAAAATCTCGAACCTGCTTCCCTGTGCCTGTTTTGAATTTCCTCTTCTCTAACATATATTTATATCCTGCCTGTTACAAGCCCACAAGAACAATCACTCACATTATCTGTTTCCTTTCAGATCCTGATGTCATTCGCTTACCTTCTTCCCATGATTTGTTTGGGGTTTTTTTTTCCTTGAAATAAACCAAACTGCCTTATAAAGATGAAGGGAGAAGAAAGGTTGCACTTTTGGACTTTATTAAAAAACAAACAACAACAACAACAACAAAACCAGGACTATCTGGTGCTGAGTCCATGAAGGACTGGTAGTAAATTCATGTGCTAGTTCATTTATTCCCTCAGGAATATTCTATGTATCGGCCACATGTCAGGCAGTAGGAACAAAATGGGAAAACATGCTACAGTCCCTTTTCCTCAAGAAACTCACAGTCTAGGGGCGCCTGGGTGGCTCAGTTGGATAAGCATCCGACTTCGGCTCAGGTCATGATCTCACAGGTCGTGAGTCGGAGCCCCACGTAGCCCCAGGTAGAGCCCACGTTGGGCTCTGAGCTCCAGAGCCTGGATCCTGCTTCCAATTCTGTGTATCCCTCTCTCTCTCTCTCTCTCTCTCTCTGCCCCTCTCCTGCTCATACTGTCTGTCTCTCTCTCTCAAAATTAAATAAACATTAAAAAAATTTTAAAAAAAGAAAAGAAACTCACAGTCTCGTGGAACGTGCAGACAAAACAGACACCCCAGCTATTTACAAGAGACGGCAGTGGGAATACGCTTGACTGTTACTGTTGAAAAGTGCATTTACAGGTTGTAGGCTAAAGGAGGAGGAAGGATGGTTTCTGTTGATTTGATTGAAGATGTCAAGCGTTCTCGTTACTAACAATAATGTATTAGGGACTCCCTAAAGGCAAAGCAAGACTTTCTATGGACAATCACCATCTGTCCAAGATCACCAGTGCCTTCAGCTTTAGCTCAAGGGATGTGAACTTTGACTCATTTTCCTAATCCTAGGAGGGATACAAAGCACGGTACAGCTAGAAAGTGAGTGCAGGGGGTGGGGGGGGGGGAGGCTTGTCAACCTCTCAGATTTTAAGGAGGTCCTCTCTCTCCTGTGTTCTGTGCACACTACCGCAGAGGTCTTAGAATTAATTGCCTCCATGGGAGATATTCAAGGAGAGGGGCTGGACTGTGATGATGATGATGCCCAGATCCTGAAGGCAGGGAATCAGGGACGGCAAAGTCACAGCACCCACGCTATCAGTCCCCTGCCCGGCCCCCCGTGACAATTGTCGGCACTTGTTGTCAGACTGCCTGATCTCAACCGGAGTTCCTCATCAGAATCAGAGAACAGAAATGACCATTTTCTCGATCGCCCTAAGAATTTACACAACTCATCACACTGTAGATGCACAAGGGAGAAGTTAATGTATTATAACCAGTACCTTGGGGCCTTGGGGCTTGCTTCTCTGGGGAACCCCACGTGCAATCTGACAGTCCTTCTCGACAGGTAACACTGGGCAGTGACTAGCTATCCCAGCAGGTTGGTGAACGAGCTGAAGTTTATTTGCCACCCCGGCCATTTGGTGACCCAAGGGAAATGAAAGGCTACAGAAAAAGTACAGATTAATCTTTCCACTGGGGGCTTCTGAGAGCTACAGCCCGGAGGTGCAGCAGGAAGACACAAAAGGAAACTGGGAGTCGTAATCAATTTTCCTTATGACAGTGTCATGTTTGTTATATTTGTAGATACCATGGCAGGCAGAGTTCTAAGATGGCTCCCAGATTCCTGCCCCAGGGGTCACACACCATATAATCCCCTCCCCAGGACAGTGGGTGGAGTGGGTGGGACATGAGAGCATGGTGGCATTTCTGTCCTCTGTTTGGGTTACACTGTGTGACAAAGGTGAAGGGACTTCTCAGACGTGCCTAAGTAGTTGACTCTGTGTTCATCAAAAGGAAGGGTATCATCAGGGTGGGCCTGACCCAATCAGGTAAACACATTAAAAGAGGGTTTAGAGGCACCTGGGTGTCTCTGTCAGCTAAGCGTCCGACTTCAGTGCTGGTCATGATCGCATGGTTCGTGAGTTTGAGCCCCACATCGGGGTCTTTGCTGTCAGCACACAACCTGCTTTGGATCCTCTGTCCCCCCTCTCTCTCAAAAATAAAAAGTAACCTTAAAGAAACTAACCGCCATATTTGGAGAGGATCACATAGCAAAGAAATATGTGTAGCCTCTAGGCGCTGAGGGCCTCAGTCTTAGAGTTGCAAAGAACTGAATTCTGCCAACAATTGGCGAGCTTGGAAGAGGACCCGGACCCTCAGGTGTGATAGCACTCTTGGCCACCAGCACTTGGATTTCAGCATTGTGAGACTCTGGGCTGAGAAAGCCAGGTGAGCCTACAAAACTGTGAGATGATAAATGGGCATTGCTTTAACTGCTAAATTATGGTCCACAGAGATAGAAAGCAAATGCAGATTTTATTTACTTATAAGATCTGCCACTGATGGTAAGACATACCACAGACTTTCTAACATTTAGGGAAATAATAAAAACTACAACATTAAATGTTATAAGGCATAAATTGTAAGATGTCTGATTTTAAAATCCAATAAAATGAGAAATGTGTATCTTGGTATTAAAGAAGCATGTCAGCATTATTGCATTTGTGAATCCCTAGAAATCTTCCAAGCCTTTTCACCCAAGATTTTTTAAATTCCAGTTAGTTAACATACAGTGTAATAGGAGTTTCAGGTGTATAATATAGTGATTCTACACTTCCTTACAACACCCAGTGCTCATCAGAACAGGTGCCCTCCTTAGTCCCCATTGCCTATTTCACCTCTCCCCCCAACCACCTCCCCTCTGGTAACCATCAGTTTGTTCTCTATAGTTAAGAGTCTGTTTTTTGGTTTGTCTCTTTTTTTTTTTTAGATCTTTTTTAACGTTTATTTATTTTTGAAACAGAGAGAGACAGAGCATGAACAGAGGAGGAGCAGAGAGAGAGAGAGACACAGCATCTGAAACAGGCTCCAGGCTCCGAGCTGTCAGCACAGAGCCCGAAGCAGGGCTCGAACTCACAGACCGCGAGATCATGACCTGAGCCGAAGTCAGACGCTTAACCGACCGAGCCACCCAGGCGCCCCTCTTTAGATCTTTTTAATGTTTGCTTATTTTTGAGAGAGGGAGGGAGACAGAGCACAAGCAGGGGACAGGCAGAGAGAAAGGGAGACACAGGATCTGAAGCAGGCTCCAGGCTCTGAGCTGTCAGCACAGAGCCCCACACGTGGCTCGAACTCACGGACCGTGAGATCATGAGCCGAAGTCGGACGCTAAACCGACTAAGCCACCCAGGCGACCCTGTCTCTTTTTTTTATTTGTTCATTTGTTTTGTTTCTTAAATTCCACATATGAGTGAAATCTTAAGGTATTTGTCTTTCTCCAACTTATTTCACTTAGCATTATACTCTCTAGATCCATCCATGTCATGACAAATGGCAAGATTTCATTCTTTTTCAGGACTAAGCAGTATCCCACTGTATGTCTATACCACATCTTTATCCATTCATCAATCAATGGACACTTGAACTGCTTCATAAGTTGGCCATTGTAAGTAATGCGGCAATAAACATAGGGGTGCATATATGTTTTTGAAATAGCTTTTCACATAAGATTACTTTTTTGAGAGAAAGAGAGCAGGGGAGGGGGCAGAGGGAGAGGGAGAATCTTAAGTAGGCTCTACACCCAGCAAGGAGCCAACGTGGGGCTCGATCTCACAACCGTGAGATCATGACCTGAGCTGAAATCAAGAGTCAGATGCTTAACCAACTGAGCCACCCAGGTACCACTCCCCCCCCTTTTGTGAGACTTTTCACATAAGATTTGATTTAGTCTTCCTTCATAACCCTGTGATAGTTGAGAGGGGAGGGGTCATAATGAGAGAGCTGAGGTGCAGAGAAGTGAAATGACTTACTCAAGGTCACAACACCAGACGGAGCCATGACCCGATACTGGGCCTGTGCTTTCCACAGTACCAGGACCAGACCCTTGGACCTCATTTTGCCAACACCCAACACCCCTACAAAGTGAAACTATGCTATTAACAGCTCTGCTCACGGGAAAGCCACAGAGGTGAGCCCGTCACTTCTGAGCCACTCTGAGGGGATTAGAAGTGTGTCCCAGGCCAAGGCAGCCAGTCCATAGTCTGAGCAGTCACTAATGATGGGGGCCAACTAAAAAAGATGAGTTGGGCTAATCAGATTTGCTCTTCCAGGAATTACGAGGCACTAGTTCAGTAGTGGAGCAGGAAGGTCGTGGGAGCCACGGGTGATCAGAAGGTTATGTGGGAACAGACACCATGTGCAATGATGGGAGGCTATCCAATGGCGTGAGGGAATGGGGCAATGGAGAAAGCAGACGTTCCGGCCGATAGAGCCCATGGAGCCCATGAGAAGATCGAGGAGATCACCCCCTGGGCCCGTTTCTGTTTCAGACATGCCCCAATTTCAATTCAAACCCTTCTGTGTCCTTAAAATCCCCTCCCCAAGTTTTCTCAGAAAAGTGGTTGAGTCTCTGTCCATTGCAGCTGTACCATTCATAAAGTCATGATCTATGCGGTCCAGTTTTGAAGCTGAGTTATGGCTAAAGAAACATAATTCACGCAAAAAAGTGATGTCAGAAAAGCTCGTGTTTACCAAACACTATGAACCTTTTTCTCCCCTAACCCCCACTGTCCTCATATACTACAACTGCACTTGGCCTTGACAATCCCCCTAGGACGACTCTCTAGCCCTCCCTCCCACGTGCATCTTGTGGTCTTTCTCCCTTCTTCAGTCTTGTAATCACCCATCGCAAAAGCCCAAGAACTGGCCTAGCCAGACAAGGTCCTCCTTGGAGGGTGGGGGGAGGCTAAGAATCCAAGTAGTACAAGTCAGAATCCTCTTTAATGAGCAGAGGCTGGGAAAACATATGACAACACTCACATTTCAATCATTATTTACCCTGACCTCACACCGCCGAGAAAAAACCCCACAACTAAAACAGAATCTGCTTTTGCAATGATGGTCGCTGCATGGATATGCCATGAATATTAAGAACTGTGTTTATGTGTTGCAGCCACACTGATTCTGAGTTTTCTGGGTGCAATACCTGTCAAGTGATGTGGTCAAGTGAACCAGATGGGCTAAACGATGGTTATCCAAACTGAAATCGATAGTGGAGATGCAGCCGGACTGGGGTGGGTGGGAGGGGATGTGGCTGGGTGCGAGTTCCTGCTTTGTTTTCGGAGGCTCAGCCGGAAGTGGCCTGTAGACCTTGCAGAGGGAGTTCAGAGAACCAAGTGAGGAGGCGGGAGGTGAGCCTTTGGGAAGGAAGGATGTGGTAGCCAGACTGGAGCATCTTTGAGCTGGGCGGGGGCCTAGCCCTCCCCAGCAGGCCCTGCAATGTTAGCTCTGGGGTTCTTCAGGGAAGTTCAGAGGGGGTAATGGAGCCTCAAAGGGCACTTTGACTTTACCCAGCTCTAGACGACCCCCAAATGGACCAGGGCCAAAGGAGGCTGCAGAAGATGACAGGCCTAGAGTTGAGGTAATTCCATGCCAGAAACTCCCTCCCAGAATGGATGGCAGGGACCGTCCTGCAACAAAGGGGCTCTTCCTCAAGGCAGGGCATCTTGGGAACTGTGTCTGTGAATCTGCAAAATCCTTCACAGAACCCCAAACAACAAACAGTCCCAGCTCACTAAGCCAAGGCTGCCTAGCCCAGCATCTCATCGATACCGAGCACAGCTAAGAATTTGGAATATTTCCAAATCACAGCAGAGTTGCCAAAATAGACTTCATAGTGTCTATCCACTAATGCTCACAGAACTTGGTAATTCAAGGCACCACCATCATTTACAGTATGATAGCTGGGGTATGCCTGACACCTTGCCTGTGTTTCCTTTTGTTTCTTCCTCCATCCCCACTCTGAAGTAAGTAGTATTGTGCTCATTTCATAGATGAGGAAACTAAGCCATGGGAAGATTAAATGACTTGCTCAAACTCATTTGGCTATTAAATCACAGAGCAAGGATTTGAACACAGGTCTCTCTCTCAACCTGAGCTTCTTTGTAAGTCTTGGTGGTTGGGTTAAGAGTTCCCTGCATTCGATATTTGACCAGTGGGCAAAAGCTGTACTACAGTAAATTTCATCCCTGTTAAAGTCCTATGGCCTGGCCACCTTGACCCTATATCTGAATAAAGCTGGACACCAACCTCCCACCTCCCCTCGTCCAATGACCAACATGGACAAGCTGTGAACTCCCATTGGCTACAGTGCCTCCAACTCTTCAATTATCTACTGACCATCCTGACCCCCCCAATCCAGGGCAGATTTTCTACTCTGATTTTTAACCCCATTTTCAGCCCTATCCATTTTTTTGGAGTTCCCCCAGCTCACCCTGGGGTAAACATTCATTTAGATTTGAACACACACATGGCTGCCTTGGGAAGAAGCCCCGTGGTCCAGATCTGACCTCTGTGCTATAAGCCCCAGTGTTGCTCATTGCCTTGTGGCCCTTCCACCCCACAGTACCTCCTTAATAGAGAGTGTAGTCAGAACACGCTACACAATCTTTTGGTGGCCTACCCTTTCCTTCCCACCAACCTCTGACCTTGGGCTGTCCCTATAGCTCCGGTTTGAGTAGGCATTTCCTACTGGTGACTAGGTTCCTGCCCACCCCTTCCCACTCCCAGTCCTCATTCTTGCACAGTTTTAATTGTAGCCACCGCACCCTCCTGTTGGATGCCTGACCTTGACTCTTCCAAGTTCTCAGTTTCAAAAGTAAAAATGAGGTGCTACAAAAGGAAAGTTCCTAGAGCACTCATTCAGAGCCTATTTCTTCTTTATTTTTAATGCTTTTATTTTTTTATTGAAGTATAACATGCATACAGAAAGTGCATAAAGCATAAGGGCTCAGTGAATTATCCCAAAGTGAACACACCTCCGTGTACATCTCTCTGGTTAAGAAGCACTGGATATCAAAAAGACAAGAAATAAGTGTTGGTGAGGATGTGGAGAAAAGGGAATGCTGTGCACTATCGGTGGGAATGCAAATTGGTGCAGCCACTGTGGAAAATTGTAGGGAGATTCCTCAAAGGATTAAAAGCAGAATTACCGTATGACCCAGGAATTACACTACTAGGTATTTGCCCAAAGAAAATGAAAACGAATTTGAAAAGATATATGCGTCCCTATCGGTATTGCAGTGTTATTTACAATAACCAAGATATGGAAGCAACCTAAGTGTCCATGAATAGATGGCTGGATAAAGAAGATGTGGTGTATATATACAATGCAGCATTACTCACCTCTAAAAAAGAATGAGATCTTGTCATTTGCAACAACATGAATGGACCCAAAGGGAATTATGCAAAGTGATCAAAAGATGTATACCATACAACTTCTCTTATATGTAGAATCGAAAGCACAACAACAACAACGAATGAACAAATAAAAGCAGAAATAGGCCTATAAATACAGAGAAAAGACCGTGATTTCCAGAAAGGAGGTGTGTGTGGGGGGGGGGGGGGGGAGGGTGGATAGGCAAAATAGGTGAAGGGCATTAAGAGGTAAACTTCCAGTTATGAAATAAGTTACGGAGATCAAAAGAACAGTATAGGGAATAGTCAATAATATTGTCATAATGTTATACAGTGGTAGGAGGTGACTGCATTTGTCATGGTGACCACTGGGTATCGTATACAATTGTTGAATCAGTACGTGGTACACCTGAAGCTAATATAACGTTGTATGTCAACTATACTTCGAAAATAAAAATGAAAAATAGAAAAAATAGAGTATTAGTGATACCTCATAAGACCCCTCATTTCCCTCTCAATCATATCTTTGTCCTCCCTCTGAAAGGTAGCCCCGTCCTAATTTATAACACCTTAGGTTAGTTTTTGAATGTTTTTGGCTTGTATATGAATGGAAACACACAATGTGTATTCTGTTGCATCTGGTTTCTTTTATTCAAATTATATTCATGAGATTCATGAGTATGTTTTCATGAAGCTATCCTTGGTTCATTTTCATTGCTATGTAGTATTCCATTGCATGAATATGCCTTAATTCATTTGTTGATAGCATTTGGGTTATTTCTACTTTGGGATTATTAAAAATAATTTTGAGGGGCGCCTGGGTGGCGCAGTCGGTTAAGCGTCCGACTTCAGCCAGGTCACGATCTCGCGGTCCGTGAGTTCGAGCCCCGCGTCGGGCTCTGGGCTGATGGCTCAGAGCCTGGAGCCTGTTTCCGATTCTGTGTCTCCCTCTCTCTCTGCCCCTCCCCCGTTCATGCTCTGTCTCTCTCTGTCCCAAAAATAAATAAACGTTGAAAAAAAAAATAATAATTTTGACATATTTATACACATATACAAACACATAAGTTTGTATGCATATACAAGTGCATATAAGTGTGTATGCATATACTTTTTATTGTGAACATTTGTAATTATATATAAAAATGGAATAATATTATGAACCTAATATGCCCACCAATCAGCTTCAAAAACTATCAATATGTGATCAATATTATTTTATCTTTACTCTCCTACTAGTGTTCCCTCACTTTGATTATTTTGAAACAAATACTATCCTCACATAATTTTATTTCTATATACTTCAGTATACATCTTCAAAAGATATGTGCTCTTTTAAAAAAGACACAAAACCATTATCCCATATAAAAAATAAATGTAATTTCTTTTTTTAAATATAATTTATTGTCAAATTGGTTTACATACAACAGCCAGTGCTCATCCCAACAAGTGCCCTCAATGCCCATCACCCACTTTCCCCTCTCCCTCACTCCCCATCCACCCTCAGTTTGTTCTCTGTATTTCAGGGCCTTTTATGGTTTGCCTCCCTCCCTCTCTGTTTGTAACTATTTTTCCCCCTTCTGCTCCTCCATGGCCTTCTGTTAAGTTTCTCAAGATCCACATACGAGTGAAAGCATATGATGTCTTTCTCTGACTGACTTATTTCACTCAGCATAATACCCTCCAGTTCCATCCGTGTTGCTGCAAATGGAAGGATTTCATTCTTTCTCATTGCCAAGTAGTATTCCATTGTGTATATAAACCACATCTTCTTTATCTGTTCATCAGTTGATGGACATTTAGGCTCTTTCCATACTTTGGCTATTGTTGAAAGTGCTGCTATAAACATTGGGGTACATGTGCCCCTATACATCAGCACTCCTGTATCCCTTGGGTAAATTCCTAGTAGTTCTATTGCTGGGTCATAGGGTAGATCTATTTTTAATTTTTTGAGGAACCTCCACACTGTTTTCCAGAGCAGCTGCACCTGTTTGCATTCCCACCAACAAGGCAAGAGGGTTCCCATTTCTCCATATCCTCGCCAGCATCTATAGTCTCCTGATGTGTTCATTTTAGCCACTCTGACCGGCATGAAGTGGTATCTCAATGTGGCTTTGATTTGTATTTTCCTGATGATGAGTGACGCTGAGCATCATTTCATGTGTCTGTTGGCCATCTGGATGTCTTCTTTGGAAAAGTGTCTATTCATGTATTCTGCCTATTTCTTCACTGGATTATTTGTTTTTTGGGTGTGGAGTTTGGTGAGTTCTTTATAGATTCTGGGTTCCAACCCTTTATCCAATATGTCATTTGCAAATATCTTTTCCCATTCTGTTGGTTGCCTTTTAGTTTTGTTGATTGTTTCCTTTGCAGTGCAGAAGCTTTTTATTTTGATGAAGTTCCAATAGTTCATTTTTGCTTTCAATTCCCTTGCCTTCGGAGATGTGTTGAGTAAGAAATTGCTGCAGCTGAGGTCAAAGAGGTTGTTGCCTGCTTTCTCCTCTAGGGTTTTGATGGTTTCCTGTCTCACATTTAGGTCTTTCATCCATTTTGATTTTTTTTGTGTGTATGATGTAAGAAAGAAAGTGGTCTGGTTTCATTCTTCTGCATATTGATGTCCAGTTCTCCCAGCACCATTTGCTAAAGACACTGTCTTTTTTTCATTGGATACTCTTTCCTGCTCTGTCAAAGGTTAGTTGGCCATGCATTTGTGGGTCCAATTTTGGGTTCTCTATTCTATTCCATTGGTCTATGTGTCTGTTTTTGTGCTGAACTTAATTTTTTTACTTTCTTCAGATTCTGTTTTATCTAACCATCTTGGAACAATTTCTTAAGTTAAAGAAACTGCCCAAGGAAATAGAGATGTTAAGTAACAGTATCAGGATGAAGGCTAGCTCTTCAAGGACTTCCAGTTTTTTAGCAAATCCCTGATTTGTTATTTCTCCAATTACAAAAGAAGCATATTAGAGTTTCCATGCTTTTTGTAACCAATAGAACAACACTGAGATGTATTAAGAAAAAAAACTATCTTTCTCCTGGCCCATCTCTTATTCCATCCCCTGGGGGAACTAGCATTAATGGCCGGGTACATGTCTACCCATATTTATCTCCTTGTTCATCCATTTAAACACACAGACATCTATTAGTAGAGTTTTTACGTTGTTTATTTGTTATTAATGAAATTGAATGACATCACAGTATTTTCCTGGACAATTATATGTCTGTTGTCACGCCTATATGTTAGTAAATGTGGATATAAACTTTCTCTCTAGTTTCCAATCTTCCATATAAACACATGTGGGATATTGAGCAATTGAGGTCAAATCAGGTATACAGGATTCTTTTTAGCCAGATTTTACTTTTTCTTTTCATACCTATAATCCCTTTTACAACCTGCATCACCACTTCCTCCAATGAACACACACAGAAAATCCAAGCTAACAATCAGTGTGATTTCTTCCACCCTTTTCTCCATTTTCAAATGCATCCTATATAAATATGTCAAAAATACACATACACATGTAGGTTTTTGTCATTGTCTATTTTGTAGAAATGAGATGAATTATACAAATTTCTGTACATATGGCTTTTCTCAGGACAGTCTCATGGAAATCCCCCGAAGTCCACTGATACGGCTCCTATTTATTTCCTTAAGTGGTTGCATAATATGGTGCAGCTATGCCAAAATTTATTCAACCATTCCCATAGTGATGGGCCCATTAGTTTTTATTTTTGTCATTGTAAACCACTAATAGCAATCAACTGCTGCACTTAATTGTACATATGAGCTTATATATTTGTGCTTCTCCAGGTTGAAAGTAATTTCTGCATAAAAAGATCTAAAAACTTCAGGGATCCAAGAAAACTTCTGCAATCTGCATTACTGTCAATAAAATACAAATTACATGAAAAACTCACATACCCATTGCTTTTGCTGAAATGAAGGCAAGAAAAATGAATAGTGTAGGCTAGATGTATATAATTTATGAATTATATTTGTCTTTATTTTGTTATTTATCTCCTAATCATCAGCCCCTCGATAGAGCACCTCAACATCTGCAATATTAATTAGACTTGAACATCTTTGATATTTTGCCTATTTTTAGTCACACATAATACATAACTTTTCATGTATCTGTCCCCTTTTGGTTATAAAGATGTATTTGTCAAGATAGGAAGAGAGAACATTTTATTCAACACGTTTGTCAGTTAGCTTGTTTTGTAACTTGTTTATTTAGATATATAGTAAGTGAGCCTCAATGTGGTCTCTTGCCCAAGGCCCTGCACATGTTCATGAGGGACTGATCGATCTACTAACTCAGCTATTAATTTTTTCCTTCTTCATTCACTCAGCACACATCTGCTTAATGTTTTCTATGAGCCAGGCATTGAAATAATTTCATTCTTTCAACAAACATTGCCTGTCACTAGTGTGCCAGAGACTGGACTCCCAATTGGTATTAAGGATGCTCTGATTAACATGATGGGATTCTGGGGCGCCTGGGTGGCCCAGTCAGTTAAATGTCTGACTCTTGATTTTGGCTCAGGTCATGATCTCGTGGTTTATGAGTTCGAGCTCCATGTCGGGCTCTGTGCTGACAGTGTGGAGTCTGCTTGGGACTCTCTCTCCCTCTCTCTCTGCCCCTTCCCCACTCACACTCTCTCCCCTTCTCTCTTTCTCTCAAAATAAATAAACATTGAAAAAAATATGATCCGAGGGGCGCCTGGGTGGCTTAGTCGGTTGGGTGTCTGGCTTCGGCTCCGGTCACGATCACATGGTCTGTGCGTTCGAGCCCAGCGTCGGGCTCTGTGCTGACAGCTCAGAGCCTGGAGCCTGCTTGTCTCCATCTCTGCCCCTCTCCTGATTGTGCTCTGTCTCTCTCTCTCTCTCTATCTTTCAAATAAAAAAATAAATAAAACATAAAAAAAATATGATCCGATTGTAACCAGAAAGAGCCCAATCCCACGAAAAAAAAGAGAAAAAATTTAAAAACAATTCAAGCGTTGTGCTAAGTGTCCAATGAAGGTGTAGTCCAGGCCACAATGAGCACACACAGAAGAGATTACCTCAGTCCAGGGAAGTTGGCGGCATCTTTATAGAGGAGGAAGTGATATTTGGGTTGGGACTTAATGGGTGAGTTGGGCTGAGTTGCTGGCACTGGGTCTCTAATATATACATAATGTGTGTTATATAAGCAAAATACATGTTTATTTTTATAATACACTATGTGTATAATATATTTGTACTATAATTAGTAACATAAAATATACTTTATGTATTTATAATTATGAGCTAATATGATAAAATAAATAAGTATATTTAAATATATAATTCATTCTACAAATATGTGATAAATATATATGTCATACATATAAATTTTGTGTTTTTTTAATATATAGCGACACTTCTTTATTTGTTTAATTTTTTTTTAATGTTTACTCTTGAGACAGAGAGACAGACAGAATGTGAGCAGGGGAGGGACAGAGAGAGGGAGACACAGAATCTGAAATAGGCTCCAGGCTCTGAGCTGTCAGCACAGAGCCTGACACGGGGCTCGAACCCATGAGCTGTGAGATCATGAGCTGAGCTGAAGTCGGTCACCCAACTGACTGAGCTGAAGTCGGTCGCCCAACCGACTGAGTCCCCCAGGCACCCCATATCATACATATACATTTAGGACTCTGGAGAAATATAAGTAGAAGATAAGGGCTAACCTGAGGAAGCATTTGCTGTTAGAGTCTTACCACTCTATTAAAATGTTGATGAAATCTGTGGAAAGAGACAGGAATTTGGGAGAGAAGGGTGAACAGGGTGAAGAGATCAACATTTTGAAGAAAGGGACAGTTGCTTGTGGGATTTCAGACTTGTTGATTTATTATTGAATCTCTTAGGCAAAAAGCCAAGGTTCTGTCCACACTGGTGAAATGCAGATGAGGACCAAGCAATTAGCTGGTGAACTTGGCTTAAGTTGCTTGTTCTAGCCATTGAGATGATTCACCCCCAAGCAAACCTCAGCAGCAGGTTGATGAGACCAACATTGCGTTATTGCACTGGCTTCTTGCTTTGTTGGCTGAGGTTTTCCAAAGTTCCATCCGACCACCCAGACTCTTCCCAGGTGCTGCCCGCACATGTGTGAAAGAGTTTTTGCCTGAAGGTGTTTTTCTGACCCACTACCTCAGTCCAGAATATTCGCTAAAGCTATTATTGCCCACAGAACCTAACTCTCTCACACCCCCACTGTTCAATGATCTCACCTCCCCAAGATGGCAGCCAAGATTACTGGGAAAACTGCTGGTGACATGCACACAACAAAGGGGGAAGCAGAGAAGCTTCTGGACCATCCTCCTAATCAGAGGAGGGATTCCAGCTCCCCTCCTGGCAAAAATTATACTGTCCCCACCTGAATGGTCAGAGTGGAACAAATTTTGAAAATCATAACAGGCTGAACACTTTCATCCACGAATCCAGTAGATTTTCCAACTGTGAGTAAAATGATAGAAAACAACTTCAAATGGATCTATTAGGAAATCCAAATTAAGTCAATTGTGAGAATCCAAATAGAAAATCTAAGCCAGGGGCACCTAAGTGGCTCAGTCGGTTAAGCATCAAACTTCAGGTTTGATCACAGTTTGTGATCAAGCTTCACATTAGGCTCTGCACTAACAGCTCAGAGCCTGCTTTGGATCCTCTGTCTCCCTCTTTCTCTGCCCCTCCCCAGCTTGTGTTCTCTCTCACTCTCTCTCTCTCTCAATAAAATAAATAAAATAAAATAAACATTAAAAAAAAAAAGAAAATCTAAGCCAGTAGTTGGGTTTTTCTCAATTGCAGCGAGGAATCCTCCACATTCTGGCTTTAATTCTTTTCCTCTGTTTGCGTGGGTGGTCAAGGAGGATATTGTTTAATCTATAAACAAAAGAAATCGAGGATGGGTGATCAGGAGGCTAAGGGCTGCTTCTCCAATAAGGATTCACGATCCCTTGCTCAGTTTTTACACCTGAGCCCATTTTCAAGCTCAGAACACATGGCCCGAGGAAGAGGTAAATTCCCAGGTCAAGTTCCTGCAACACAAGGCAACCATATACAGTAACGATTTCCCCCGTCCCTTCCTATGGCCACTTACTACCCTGGGTAATCCCGCCCTGGGGAAAGGCAGACATCCAAATGTTTCAAATATTTCAAGGACTGTTGGACACAGAGTCCAAGTCATCATTAGTATCTGGGACCTGAAGTGTCAACATGGTCCCTCAGTAGATTAGGGGCTTATGGGAAGAGGTTAATAAATTGAATCTGGCTCAGTGTGAGTCCACTGGGTCCGTGGACAAGCATGGTACTTATTTCTTCAGTCTCCAAATGTGTAATTTTAATGCATATGCTTGGCAGCTGAACAGCCCCATCAGTTCCTTTGTTTGTGGGGCAGGAGCTATTGTAGCGGGAAAGTTAAGTGGAAGCTTTTGAAATTGCCTCTTCCCCACAGCCAATGTGGTCAATCCAAAATGATATTGTACCCTTGTAGAGACAGCAGAGATTATGCCTCCCTTAGAGACCTAACATCTGAGAGGTAGTAATCCCTGCCATGTTCCTCCAAAGGCAAATGCATCCCGGAGGATGACAGTGAACTCATGCAGTGGAATCGTCTCATTGTAACTGCTGTGTCACAAGTAGGATCTTAGCTAGATTAAACTAACACGGTCTCAGGCACATGGCATGCTACCATTGATCTGGTGAATGTGGGTCTGTTGGTGTTTTTCTTTTTTACCCTCATTAGAAAGGAAAACGAGAAGTCTGAATTCACTTGAAACGAATACAACAAACACTATGTAGTCTTGCCCCATAAAGAAGAATGAAGCTATGTGCCAAATGAGCATCAAGACCTAGGTAATCTATGCCAAAGTGACCTGGGCTATCTACACATTTCAAAGGACATCACATTGGTTGACTGTATCGATGGCATCGCGTTGGTCAGATCAGGTGAGCAAGAAGTGGCAAATATGTGGGAGGTCTTGGTAAGTCACACGTGTTCAAAAGGGTGGGAAATCCGTCTTGTGAAGATTTAGGGGACCACCAGATCAGTGAAGTTTGCCTAGTTTGGAAGGCAAGTGGACAAATGCATGCATACAGCCTGAGAAGGACAGGTGTCCAGGAGCTCAGGATCTGGTCACACAACTAGGTAAACCATCTAGACCATCAGCGATGCTAGCTGGGGGGGCAACCCTCACTCATCTAGGATGGATAGGAGAGGAGGGAGACCATGAGTGTGAGTTGCTACCTTGGGACAGGCTACAGTGGCAGGGGCTAGGGTTTGCCCCTTTGCTTTTCCTTGACACGAAGTGAAAGAATCTAAGTGGCCCAGGGGCAGATCATAGGGGAACCTGAGGTATACAATCCAGATCCTCTGCTTCCGGACTGAAGCATCCTTCTGGCAGCTGCTGGAAGTGTTGATGACTGATAGCTCAGCTGGGCTCCACACTCCCCACCTTCACTGCCACAGTGGTCCTTAGCTGAAGAGAGTCCCTCACCTGGGGTCATATCTCCTTACCTGAGCAGCCTGCATACAATGACTAGCAGCCTGCATACAATGACTAGTTAACACAGGGCTATAAAGGCCTGGTCCCTTTGCCCCAAGTGAGAACAACTCCCATGCCATCCCAGCTCCAGAGTCTCCCCAAATGGGCTGAGGCCTTTGCTGTGACTGTATCACAGCTGAGCTCTGGTCCCTTCACTTTCCCACACCTACTGATCGTCAAAGCACCCCACATACTAACCTCCATTTCACAGTTTGCTTCCCATGGAACCCAACCTTCAACACGTAATATAGCCTTGTACATCTAATTTTTGTAAGAAAATATGTTAAGGGGAGCCTGGGTGGCTCAGTCAGTTTAGTGACCAACTCTTGGTTTTGGCTCAGCTCATGATTTCGCAGTCTGTGGGGTGGAGCCCCGCGCTGTCCACGCGGAGCCCCCTCGGGATTCTCTTTCTCCCTCTGTCTCTACCCCATCCCTCAAAATAAATAAACTTTTTTAAAAAAGAAAATATTTTATGGCATTTTTTAAAAAGCTAATAGCAATTTACACTCTCATCAGAAGCATGTGTGTAGGAGAATTGTAATTAGTGAAGGAAAAACATACAGTGCAGAGAATAACAATGCTCAGGGCCACATGAGATTTATCGTTGTCTAATTGCTTTCTAAGCATAAGTTCCTTACCAAGGTATTTATCTCCTAAACCACATACTTTATTTTTTTATAATGGAAGCTGATTTTTTTAAAAATGGGATTTGCTTTATAGGAATGTACTTTGTACATACAAATGCAGAACATACACATTTTGCATGATAAATGGTATTTCTATAAATCCAGCTGTATAGAATTTATATGGAACTTACAAATAAATATCGAAACATTATATAATATATGCATATAGTTTACTTAACATTTATTGAGGGTTTACTCTGTGCAAGGCAGTGTGATAAGTGGATTCACTCATTGGACCCTCACAGCAGCCCTATTCAATGAAAATTTATTCCATTTTACAGATGCAGAGAATATAGTACTTTGTACAGATGAGGAAACTGAGGTACAGCAAAGTGAATGAACTTGACTAAGAGCATATAGACCATGAGTGGTAGCGCTGGACTCAAACTCAGGCACTTTGGCTCCAGAAGTCTCTATTCTTTGGGTGTTGAGTTAATCAACCAAAGGAGGACAAAACGTCATTCTCTTGTTCCTCCTCCTGTCCTTCAGACTATGGGGATGGTTTTAGCAAGTTTTCTCCATTAATAATAATGGCGATTCAGGCCACACTGGGGGAGATATTTAGAGGAATGAACCTGGAGGATTTTGAACATGTGTGTTCAGGGAATTATTTTATCAACAATAGTGAAATAAACCTAAAGCAGGGGTTCGGTCTGATCTCAGTGTCTGGAGAAATTTGAGATATTTCCAGTGAATCAGATGCTTATAGGTATAAGGCAGGTAACTTAAGTGAATGGCAGCTGGGTGTAGACAGTGGCAAACTGGGGCACTCACACTCATCCACAGGGGGTAGCTGCTTCTTGACTCCAGCCTCAAGTGGCCAATAGGAAAATGGGTCCAGAGTGGACAGCCCTTCTCATTTTTTCAAGAGAACCCAGAAATATAGATAAAATCTCATAATTGTTAGATGTGAATAAAAATTTTCGATGGCAATATTTTGCAAGCCAGACAGAATCCATCTGTAACTCAGCTATGGCTCATTGGCTGCCATTTTGTAACTTCTGATCTGAATGAAAATTAAGAAGGTGGCTTCCCAGGGTGCTATGAATTAAAGAGCACTGGGGAAGTGGCCTCATTCCTCTAACTATCTCCCTTGGTGTGGCCTGAATTTCCATTATTATTAATATATCCTTCAAGTTAAAATTGAATTCTCTACACTCATTAAAAAAATATGGCAGAAAGAGGGAACCTGCTAAAACCCGTCACCATACTATGAAAAGAGTGATCATATACGGCAAGCCCTCTTGCTAAAAGGAGACATAGTCCACTTTCTAAAACTGTCTAAATGGGTCTGGTTGAGGAGTCCAGTGGAACCAGATTCTGCTTTGGGCTTGGTACTTCAGACTTCCCTTGGCAAAGACATCTCTTGGACCCACCTACTTCTCAGGCCTCCCTCCTTTACTGCACCTGGCCCCACCCCTGTTTTGAGATATGATTTTATGAATTAAGACTTTTTTAATTGCAAGTGGAAAAACAATTCAAAGTGGCCTAAATAAGAGAGAGAGAGGAGGAGGAGGAGGAGGTGCTAGAGAGAATGTATTGGGTTCAACTAGAAACCGATCTCTGAGGAATCAAAGTCAGGCATGTCCAATGATACCTTTCCCCATCTCCCAGCTACACGGTCCTCTGTGTTGGCTTCATTATTTGGCAGGGTCTCCCGATGAAGTGGGCAAAGTGACAAGTAGCACCTCTGGTATAACTGATACCCACCTAGTAACTCTACAGGAAAGGGGTCCCTCTTCCTCAGTGGCCCCAACAAAATGGACGTGGGTCATGTGTCCATTCCTAAACCAATCACCGTGGTGGAGATGGGGAGTGTAGAATCCTCTGATTGGCTAAACTTGGTTTATATGTCACCTTCTCTCCCCCAGAAGCCACAATATAGGGCCAACCCCTTCTAAAAAATCATAGACTTAGAGTCTGATGTGTGAGACAGGCTTCAGAATAAAAACTCGAGGGGCTTTTACCACAGGAAATGGAAAGGGATATTGGGGAAGGTAAAATACCAACTTGGATTTCCAGGGAGACATGGACAGTTACCCGGTTTCCTTGCATTTGACTAACAAGGAAAAGCAAATCCAGCGGCCAAGGAAGCAACTTAAAAGCTTTTCTTCTCCATGAAGCCGCTCTCAGCTCAATTCCTGCTCTGGGTTCTGGCCTCTGCCTTTGGGCTCCAGCTGGTGTGGCCATCAGGCTCTGGCTATGCTGCTGAATCTGATCTCCCAGAGACAAAGCACCTCCTTCCATGGGCTGTGCTGCTTCCTCTGAGGACTGCCTTCCCTCCAAGTTCTCCTACAGTTTTTCATTGCTAATGTCACAGTGCAGCCAGCAACCTTGCAAGCTTGTAGAGAAAACATGTCAGAAACACAGCCTCAACCTACTCTTTTCTCCCAGGCATGACCACAGTGTTTCCTTTCTCAAAGAGACTACTGTGGCTACGCTTGGCTAGACTTCTTTGCAGCATTTATAAGACCTGTGACACGGGCTCAACTTGTCTACCTTTGTCTTTCAGTGTAACTCTTTATTGTTACACTGAGCTGCTTTCCATTCCCTCCACAACCCTGAACTTCTCTCCCTTACCTTTGCAGATTCTGTTCCATCCCTGGTGTGCATTACCTTCATTGCTGGCTATTGTTGTCATCCTACCGACTATAGAGGACCTTTGCCTTTTTCTGCTGTCTAATACTCAACATCTCTCCCTTCTTATTAGGTCCAGTGTGTTGTTTCCTTATGGATTTTCTCCCTGGATGATCTATGCATTGATGTAACTGGGGTGTTAACGTCCCCTCTTATTACTGTATTACTGCCAATCTCTCCCTTTATGCCTGTTAATATTTGCTTTATGCATTTGGGTGCTTCAATATTGGGTGCATAGATGTTTACAATTGTTATATCCACAACTTTCCTATTAGAATACTGATCTACCAGAGAAATTCTCCACGTCTATGATTTTGATGGGAAGAGTGGCCAGCTCCCACTAAAAAGCCAATGGTACTAGATTCTTCTACTCCCCCTCCCCCATCCTGGGCTTAGCCAGCCGCTGATTGTGTGACTTTGCTCACTTTGTCATACACTCTGTCCTGGGACTTTGATTTTCAGGGAATAAGAGAAGGATGTTCTCAGCAGTAAGGAGGCTGAACCAGTCTATTCCTTCTGCGTGACCTCTGCCTCTTCATCTTCCACGGTTCCCTAGGTTCTGCCATTTTCCAAATCCAGTCATTTCAGCCTCCTGACAATTCTGTGAGCACCTCATCTCCCTGATCTCTTTCCCATGCTTCCCCCTTGTTTCTTTCAGCAAGACAGGGAAGCTTTCTGTTGTTTGCCGCTGAGAACTCTGACTGACACGACCTCCTCTAATGGCCAGCTTGCATCTTACTTCCTATACAAAGCTGTGCCACAAGCCATCTTGTCTTCTACATTCCCATAAATTCTCCAAGAGAAGAGCAAATTCTGGAGCACGTGGGTCGCTCAGTCAGTTAAGCATCCAACTCTTGGTTTCGGCTCAGGTCAAGGTTTCTCAGTTTCGTGAGTTTGAGCCCTGTGTCAGGCTCTGCGCTGACAGCACAGAGCCTGATTGGGATCCTCTCTCTCCTCCTCTGCCTGCCCCTCCCCAACTCACACTGTCTCTGTCTCTCTCAAAATAAATAACTTTAAAAAAAGAAAAGAAAAGAAAATCCTTGGCATTGGCTTTGATTTTTAGTTACTCACTTACATATCTGTCCCTTACACTGGACCAGGTACTCCTTGATGACAGGGACTGTGTCTTAGGTGGCTTTGGAACTCTAAAGCTAGCTCGGTGCTTGGCACACAGTAGGTACTTCATAATTGTGCATTGAATGAGTAACTACGGGCTTACTTAAATTTAGACAATTTTTCATCAGGACATTGTACTGCCACAGGTATTTTCATCCCATCTCTATTTAAAAAGAGACTTATTGGGGCTCCTGAGTGGCTCAGTCGGTTGAGCGTCTGACTTCGGCTCGGGTCATGATCTCGCGGTTTGTGGGTTCGAGCCCTCCATCAGGCTCTGTGTTCACAGTTTGGAGCCTGGAGCCTGCTTTGGATTCTGCGTCTCCCTCTCTCTCTGCTCCTCCCCTGCTTGCACTCTGTCTCTGTCTGTCTCTCGAAAATAAGTAAACATTAAAAAAAAAAAAAAACTTAAAAAAGAAAGAAAGAAATAAAAAATAAAGAGATTTATTTCAGCCCTCATTTCGATTTGTCATGCTCGCTTTATGTGCTTTCACCCTTTCTCCAGAGTCTTCAGAAGTATATCAAAGATTTCAGTTTCCTTTCCTGTCTTCTGGTCCTGCCAGCCAGGCTATCGGGATAATGATGACAAGAGTCATATTTACACAGCTTTCACTACCAGCTAAGCTCTGGGCAAAATTTTGTATATCTGGTATCAGGTTACTGAGGATGATTATGGTCCCATTTACAACTGAGGAAACTAAGGTTTGGGAAGGCTCAAGTGCCTTTCCCAAAGTCAGAGAACCAGTAAGAGGTCGAGCTGCCGTGACCCAATGTGCTTTTTATGGCTCTCGTCCTCCTCATGGCGATTCCCTGAAGCCGTGAAATGTCTAAAAGATCAGCAGAAATGTAAGGAAAATCAGGAGGCTGAATAATGATCAAAAGAAAATAATCAGCTCTGGGGCAGGTAAGAATTATCTACTTTTTTTTTTTTTTTTTGGCTTAAGTTAACCTTTTATGGAAGCCTCTTGCCGAGACGGTCTTCAAGCGTTTGTTCATTATAGGACCTTCTAATTTGGTAGATTTCGGTCCCTTTTAGCCCACACGTATTTCATGTTTCAAACACCTGGAGAGTATCTGCAGGTGAGAATGCCATGGATACAGAAATGAATACAGCAAGTCCTAGTCCTTACAAAGCTCTCCACTGAATACCCTGGTTTCTCTTCAGATCGCATAAATCTTTCGCCTTTTACAAAGCTCGCCACCGATAGAGGACCAGGCTAATAAAAACCACACCCAAGGACAAAAGAATCTTAGAGGGACCAGCAAAGTGCTCTGAAAGCACAGAAGAGGATGAGGGCAATTCCTCCAAATATATATCAGGATGACTTTACAGGTCAGGACACTGGAAGGAGATGTAGGAGAGGAACAAAGCACCGGTGGGTAAGAGGGTGGACTCCAGAGCTGCCCGGATTCAAATCCCTGGATTCAAATCTTGCTTCCAGCACCTGCCAGCTCTGGGATCTTGAGCAAGTTTCTGTGCCTCTGCTTCTTCATCTGTAAAATGAGATACTGGTAAAGGTGCCCACATCTTTAGGTTCCTGTGGAGGGCTAACATTTAGCAAAATCTCAAACAGCAATCTGACACCAAGTGAGCACTCTGTAAGTGACCGATAACTAACATGTTGGATCAACAGGTAGGGAAGAGTACAGGAGGGTATTCTAGCCATGGAACCACTGTTCAACGTTGGGAAGTGTGCATGGCAAATGGGGGCAGTGCATCGTCCGGGGGCTGGAGCGTCAGTTTCACAGAGGACGGAATGGAGGAGGTTACCTAGGATGGCCATGAGCTAAACCACCTGAGGAAGGCTCAACACCACCCCCAAAATGTGAACCGCCCCATAGATGCAATCAGCAACGTTCCCAGGCGGTGACCGCAATTGAGAGCCAAAGATGGCTGCCACACACCATGAATTTGGCTCCCTGAGTTAGGGTACGGACAGGGATAAACTGTAGGAGAGAACCTTGAGTGTTTCTAAAAGGAAAAACTCAGAGAAAATTACTTTCACATGAATTTTTAAAATACGCTCCTAGCAGGGGAGGGAGGGAGGCCTGACCGGTTTGAGGCAGACTGCACATGTCTGAAGCAACCATAATAGAAAAACGTTGGCACTCGGACAGGGCACGGAGTCAAGAACCCTAAATCACAACTCAGGTCTTGCCATGTACCCCTCAATGAGTCACTTAAGATTTCTGGATTTCCAGCTTCTCCACCCTCAAAATGTGGGCAAAACCACCTTTCTCTGCTAGGAAACTTATGATTGATGAGGAGGGTGCTGTGTGCATGCTGGATAATAACATCACATGTAAATATTCCCATAGCTCCTCCCATCACCACACACAATCGCCAAAGCCACGATTAATCCCTTTTGAAAGCCCTGTACACATTTCACTCTGCTTACCCCACTCCCAAGGGGGCACAGGTAATTAATTCTGAATTTCTCAACTGCCCCAAGACAGTTGGAACTAGTAAATGGTGATCTGGTATTTCTAACTGGTTCAAGGTTGTAAAGCCTGGCACACCCATGAGCCACGAACCCACAAAACACGTTCACCCAGTCCAAGGCACCTTGAAGGGTGGAGAGAGGGGCCCCTAAGACAGGCTGAATTTAATGCTCTCATCACACATGTGGCAAGGAAGGGCTGCCTTTTCTCATTTGGGAAACCTTTAAAAAAATGAACAAATAATCTATGTACATTGTAAAAATGCTGGATAATGTAGCTCAAGAAAAGAAAATACAAATTATCTACAGTCCTACCACCCAGTAGAAATCCAGAGTTAATTATGCAGCGTGTGTAATCTTTTGCTAACCTGCTAAGCCTATATTGTCATATAGCCTTCCAGACTTCTTTATAATTATAAATGTTTTACAAAATTGAATCTTACTCATTCTTATTCTTGTTGATGTCTTATTATTCTCCAAGGTGTTTTTTTTTTCAATTAAAAATATACAAAGATTATCTCTCTGTGTCCCAATGTTGCTTTACGTCATCATCTTTAATGGCAAACTAGTAATTCACTGTATAATAACAGTTGGAACTCTGAGGCAGATAGAAGCCCAGCCGGAACTGGGTTAAGTACCATGGGGAGAGTTTGTTGGTCTGTGTAACTGAAAATCCAGAGGCAGACTTTAAACATCGCTGGACACAAGGACTCAGATCTCAGCCTCCCCATGTCCATTTCCCCCACATTCCTTTGTATTGGCTACTTTCAGGTGAGCTCCCTTTGTTGCCTGCATAGGTGCTACTAGCTCCATATCCAGCAGAGGACCCCTCTGTCCTGAATGTCCCAACAAAAAGTCCTTGAGTAGACTCCCATTGGTGTAGCCTAGTCACGTGCCCACTCCTGAGCCACACTGTTCACCATTGTTGGAATGCCTCTACTGGTCAGGCCTGGGTTCCTTTGCCCTTCATGGAATTGAGCTAGGAATTAGCCCCTTCCAGCATCAAGAAAAGAGCTCTATTTCTCACTTAAAGTTGGGGTACTATTCCTGTAAAAGAAGAAGAAGAAGAAGAAGAAGAAGAAGAAGAAGCAGGAGAGGGGGGAGGAGGAGGGGAAGGAGGAGGGGGAGGAGAAGGAGAAGAAAGAAGAAGAAGAAGAAGTTGCTAAACTGACCAAAACATATAATGTTTACTACATATAATAATCACCTTCCTTTACTAAGAATTCCATATAGGTCTGGCACTATGCTAGTCATTCTATGGTACCTCATATAACTCTCAAATAATCTAGGAGATTGGCACCATTGTTATCGTCACTGTTTTATAAGAATCTGAAGCTTAGCAAGGTTAAATAGTTTGCCCAAGGTCACAGAGTCTCTATCAAGAGCCCAGGATATCTAACTCTGGAGTCAATCTTTGCAAATGCTGTACTTTTCTGGGCAGATTTTGGTTTATTGGACCAGTCCCCATCTGGATGGAGCTGAAGAACCATTGATGTTGGTTATCAGAAAGAGTGAGTTGGAAAGATGGGAGGTGATGATCAGGGAGAGAATGTATAAAATTAAGATTTGTGCAGGGGTGCAAATGCAGAGTATGGCAAGGTCTAGGGTATGACCATGGCAGTAGGTAGCTGAGATACAAGATCTTTGGAGTAGAAGAGATCAAAGAACCGAGAGACAGGACACTGGAAGGATTATCTATGCAGATGTTGAAATCACCAAAGTTAGGTTAGGCATAGTGATGGAGAGAATAGGTCAGGAACTAAAATCCTCAGTAAATGATGGGAAGTCACTTGGGTCTGGTGAAGACTGTACCCAGGAGGGGATGTGGGTATCATCTCGTCACATGACTTTCAGAGTTGCTGTTTCTCAGGGGAGTGCCAGGTCACAGTTAGAGTTGGAGGTGGGGGTGGGTGGAAAGGGACAGAGAGAAAAGTTTTTGACAGTACAGATGACATTGTTGATAATGACCAATGAATTCCTGAAGTTACACTGGGAAGTAGGAAGATGGGAGATGGGGCAAAATCAAAGTATATACAGAATGTGGGGGATGACCTGGGAATTTGGACTTGTGTGCAAATTTGGCCTGTCAGAGAGCATTATGGGTGAATCCTGATGATCCCAAGATAGTGGGGCTGGGGCAGTGAGTGTTCTAGTGATGATGCAATGGGAGTTCAGAGTCCCCTTCTCACTCCTTCCAATGAAGTTGTCTGATTTTTCTTATCATGGCTAGTTATTATACCACATTTTTTTCCTCTACTCATGAGTTGATGTATATTTGGGTTGTTTCCTCTTTTGAGCTGTTATGAATAAAGATGCTATGAACATTTGAAAACAAGTTTTTGACTAATCATATGTTTTCAATTCTTGCGGGTATATACCTATCCTTAAGAATTTTGTGTCTATCAGGGCACCTGGGTGGTTCAGTCGGTTGAGTGTCCAACTCCTGATCTCAGCTAAGGTCATGATCTCACGGTTCATGAGATCAAGGCCCATGTCAGGCTCTGTGCTGACAGCGTGGAGTTTGCTTGGGATTCTTTATCTCTCTTTCTCTCTGCCTCTGTCTCTCTCTCTCCCTCTCTCTCTGCCCCTCCCCTACTTGCTTACTCTTGGTCTCTGTCTCTCTCAAAATAAATAAATAAACATTAAAAAAAAAGAACTTCATGTCTATCTAGACAGAAAGGAGCCTGAGGAGCTAAACTCAGGTCTCATAAATGATGTGAGATCCGTCCGCTTGAAGACCATATCTTCAAAATAATGTCTGCTTATTATGGATGAAGATACAAAGTTCCAGCCCATTACCAGGAAAAAAAAGTGTTACCTTGAGCTGGTGCCTTGTATACCCAGAGTCCCGAGGAGAATCAAGCAGTCCTTCCCTTTATTACTGAAATCCTATATCTGCTCATGCAAAGTCCACTTGGATGGGCTCCTGGGAGCCCATCTGGCAGGTTGTAATAACCTTCTGTTCTCCCTCCCACAGATCTGCCCTTCAATAAATAAACAAATATTAATTTAAAGACTCCTCTGAAAGATTATATGGATGTGTGTGCATATGCGTGCATTTGTTTATACCACGACTCGTTTTAAACAATTATTTGGCATACACAAATTTGCACCAATTAAAATAGACAAACTAAAAAAAGGAAAACACAAGGATGTGAAATAAAATTAAATTTAAGCCATAAGGTTAACACACAATCTTCGTGCCATAGGTTCTGCTAGAGATGGACAGCAAATTTGGCTTTGAGCTTCTTGGCAGTCAAAGCAAAGAGGGAAGCATGATTAGTTGTAAGATTTCTTTATTTTTTAATGTTGATTTATTGATGTATTCTTGAGAGAGAAAGAGCACAAGTAGGAGAGGGAAAGAGAGAGAAGGAGACACAGAATCTGAAGCAGGCTTCAGGCTCTGAGCTGTCAATGCAGAGCCAGACGTGGGGCTCAAACTCACAAACGGTGAGATCATGACCTGAGCCAAATCCAGCTGACTGAGCCACCTAGCACCCCCAGTTTGTAAGATTTCTAATGGGTGTGAAACACATATTGGCAAATCTCCTGGACAGAAGGAGAGTTGAGGACTCTGATGGGTATAAGACTCCAGAAGAGACACTTGTCTGGTGTTCCTGTGCTTCAAGAGCACATCCATCTTGAAGTTAGATATGGCCCTGTATTTGCTCTGTCCAAGAAATGTGAGCACGAGTAGTGTGTCATATTTCCAAATGGAAGATTCAAGAGCCAGTACACAATTCTCCATGCACTCTTTCCGATGCCACAGGGACCCACACTGCCAAGGAGAAGGGAATACAGACAGAAAAGGGAAAGAGAAGAAAAAGGAGAATGGGCTGTCTGGTAACATCTAATGGATGAGACAAGAAAAGAAGCCAACAAAGAGCAAAGAAATGCTATGGGAACCATAGCATTCTAAAAACCAAGACGAAGATTTTCTAAAGGGAGAGATATAGATTAAATGTTTGCCCACAGGCACACCACCAAAGAGTGGGAGAGCTCGAATTTGAGTCCATTTCTTAAAGACATGGGGAGCTGTGCTCTTGATTGCATATTATGTTGCCTTCTGAGGGGAAGAGAACTACAGGCTCTACCACTTTCCAGCTATATGACCTAGGGCGCAGTTACCCACAGTTTACTCATCTGTAAAATGGGGATAATAATAGTACTCCCTCTTGCAGAGCTGTGAGGATAGGATCGTATATTCCCCACAACGTACAAGGATTTATGGTTTTGTATTTCAAAGACCTGGGATTTGCAAATGTGCTTTGAATATCCATTTTTACCTTATAAACTCCAGAAAAGGGAAATGGAGGTTCAAGCATCCATTCCCAGAAACCTCACATCTCAAGACTCTGCAACCCACCAAGAGCCTGTGACCTTGGCTGTTGGAAATGCTCTTTTCACCTGCTTGAGGAGGATGGAATGAAATCACAGTGTTTGCCAAGCCTCACCCTTGCAAGGACCAAAAGGCAATCTTTCGGCAGGAAAGGAAAATAGCCCTTTATTTCTCAGCCCTTGGATACCAGTTTGAGCAAAAGCCCCGTTTTATGAAATAAAAGCAATGATATGGCAAAAAAAAAAAAAACCAAAAAAACAAAAAAACAAAAAAAACACAACAACAACAGCTTGAAAATAATTGAGTACATGATAACAAGAAACACTATCACCTCTTGGATGTTATATCCAGACACCATCCTAGGGGCTCATACACATCTGTTTTGTGTAAGGCTATGGTTTGAATGTCAGCTGATGTCTAGATAGTAGTTCCATCTTCCCTGACATTTGTCCGACTGCCTGGCTTCCTTCAGTGGCTGCCAACTCACTCCTTCCACCCTCATTTCGCCTAGGTCATCACTTAGGTCCCCACTTAAGTAAGAGGCTTTGGGAACTGGTAAATTTCTGGTGCTTGTTTGCAAGAACACTTTGTATTAGATCAATCCCAGGATAAAAGATCTGTGAAAGATAATTCAGACATACTACATTTTCAGTGACAAAGTGTTCATCCTGTCTGCATGTGAATACTTATTTTTTTTTAAAGTTTATTTAATTATTTTGAGAGAGAGAGAGAGAGCATGTGTGAGCAGGGGAGGGGCAGAGAGAGAAAGAGAGAGAGAGAGAGAGAGAGAGACAGAGAGAGAGAGAGTCTCAAGCAGGTTCTGTGCTATCAGCACAGTGCCCGATGTGGGGCTTGATCTCATGAACCTTGAGGTCATGACCTGATCCTAAAGCAAGAGTCAGATGCTTAAGTGACTAAGCCACCCAGGTCCTCTGCATTTCAAGACTTCTGATGACCAAACAGCTCAATACTATCAAAGAAGAATATTCTTTCAAGGCCATGTGTATTCCCACCTGCAAGCTTTGCCATTGAAGTGCCTCCCTCCCGAAGCCCTTCCCTTTCCACCCTCTGATGATATACAGTCTAGTTATCCTTTCCCCCTACGCATGGGAGCCTTTATTCCCCCTCAACACAATTTTATTCACTTTAGTGTTTATACAGCAGCATTCATTGACATCTACTGCATGCCAGGTACTGTTCTAGCCTTTGGATACGAAGACCAATAAGACAGTTCTGCTGTCAGGGTTAAGAGCCCAGGCACTGGAGTCCAAGCTGAATTGAAATCCTGCTTATAAGATGGGTCACCTTGCATCAGTTTCTGGGCTCCTCTGAGCCCCACATTTCTCATCTTTAAAATGGGACAAACAATTTCTAATTCAAAATGTTGATGTGATGTCTACGTGAAATAACGAATATGCCGTTATTGTCAGAGTGACTGATACAAGATCAGCACTTTGTAAATGTCAGTTAGTGGATGTCAGGACATTTGGGCTCGCTGGTGCTTTTGCTTGGAGCTTTCCTAACTTCCTAGTTAAAACACATGCACTTTAGATCCTGGCTGAATCCTCACTTGCTCAGGGAAGCTCCACTCCTTGTCTGACTTCACCATCTCACAGCCTGTCCACCTTTCTTGATGGCATCACCACAGCTGTGATTTCCCTGCATCCATGTGATTATTTTTAACTTACATCTGTCCCCCACCCTCTCCCACCACCCCATCCCAATCAGACTGTCAGCTTTGTGAGCCGGAGGATCTGGCCTATTTTTACTAACTGTTCTATCTGTTGGACCTCAGTTTCTAAGAACCAAGGAGTCACCCAGTATTTGAACGAATAAAGAAACAAATGAATGAACAAATAAAGAAAATGAAATATTAAACATTTCTAATAACACTGAGGTATTTATATTGGGAAAACAACCAAAACTTTTAGCCTCCAAAAAAACCAGTTAGCAGCTATTAAGGAACTGGAATGGGATCAGGAGGGGATAAATAACTTTGTCCTGCCCTTCTTGGGGAGAGGGTTCATGGCAATTTGTAGAGCAGAAAGAGACTTCCAACTCCCTAGGGCAGGTCCTTTAAGAAAATGATAGCTAACATCTATGCAGCACTTACATCCCTCCAGACACAGCGCTAAGGGCTTTGTACACATTAATTCATCCAGTCTTTACAATCCAATGAGGTGAGAACTACGCAGAAGGGTTAACTAATCTCCCTTTGGCCAGTGTGATAGAATCATGTCCCCTTTTGCGGCCCTGTTACTAGTACTTGGGTTTTTTTCTCCATGACCTTCTGGGTTCTGGCCCTTTGCCTCCCTTAGCATATGCCCTGGCTCCCAGACTTTGCATGTTTCTGACCATTAGTAACCAAAGACTTCACTTCTTACTTTCCTGCCCTTCGATGTGGCTTGATTTCCAAAGCTCATGATATGGCTTCATTTCCAATGCTCATGATGGCATTAGAGCTCAGATGACTCTGGAATGTTTCTCTTATATTTGCTACTCACATCCTAATGGAGAGACTGGGAATATTCATCTTTAACTCAAAGCTCCTTTTCTGAATTGAACAGAGTTGCCTCAATCCTTCCCTTGTCATTCCTCGTAGAGACTCACGGAGTCGGATGGTGTTCTCAAGGTCATTTAAGGGAATCCCCCACTGAATTCAGTAGTCTACTGAACAGTATCCCAGAAGAGGGGTTTCCTAGCCTCTCTTTGTGCACTGCCAGTGATGGATAATTCATCAGCCCCAAGATAGTACGTTCCATTATTGCCTTTTGGAAAGGTCTTTCTTTACCAAACTTGAAACTTAACCCCCTATAGTTTCTCCTCCTTGGCACTTGCATATAAGCAGTAGAGGGGTGGGGGAGCTGTCTGTCTGAGCAGGAAAGAATATTTGATTACTGAAGGTGTTTAGGATTTCTACTGCTCAATGCTAATAAAAGCATACCAACTTTGCATGAGTTTTATCATTGTTTTTAAATTCTGCAGACAACGTGCTGCTTCACTGTCTGTGCTGGGAGGACCACTTGCACCAGGTCCCACTGGACTCAGTCCCACCTCCTGGGGCCACACAAGAAGTCTGCTTCCCCTTGCCCATGACTGCTCTTTACATGCTGGAGCCAGCCTGTGTGGCCCTAAATCTTTCTGTTACCTGGTTCTTCCTGATACCCCCTCATTATCCCGATTATCCTTCCCTAAACAAACACACTCCAATTGACAACATCTGTAGCACTTATAATACTTTTAGTTTCCTAAAACAGAAAATCAACTCAAAATGGCTTATGCAGTAAAGGAGATTTACTTGGGCCACTGAATTTGGGCAAGGCTTTGATCCAGAGGTTCACGGTGGCATTAAGGATGTGCTTCCACTTCTCTCTAATTTCCTCAGTCTTTTTCTGGGCTTCCTTCTCAGAATGACCTCCTTTTGGGCAACAAGATGGCTGCCAACACTCATAGGTCTTCTTAATCTTCATTCTCCTCTCAGGGGGAGAAGATATTTCTTGTTCAGCCAAGGAACAAAACAATCCTGGGTTTCTCCCTGATCAGTGCCCAAACTATCCATCCTCCTCCATACATGATGGCTACTAAGGGGAAGGGTCATAGAATGCATATTGGGAGACATATCAGTTTGTTAGAGCCGCTGTGACAAAGTACCACAGGCTGGTGACTTAAACAATGGAAATATATTACCTCACAGTTCTGGAGGCTGTGAGTCTGAGATCCAGATGTGAAGAGGGTTGGTTCCTCCTGAGGGCTGTGAGGAAAGAATCTGATTCAGGCATCTCTTCTTGGCTGGTAGACCATCTTCTCCCTGTGTCTCATCACATTGTCTTCCCCGTGTTTGTCTCTTTCTCTTCGCATGGCTTTCTCTTTGTAAGAACACTGGCTGTATTAGGTTAAGGGCCACCCTACTCCAATACAACCTCATTGTTGCATCTGCAACAACCCTATTTCTTCCAAATAAGGCAAAATTCTGGGGGTACTAAGGGTTAGGATTCCAACATATCTTTTTTGCAGGGGACACAATTCAACCCATAACAAGAAGTAACCACAATGCCCACCACAAAATACATCTTCAAATTGGGGGCCTCGAACTGAGCACAGCCTACAGGTGTGGTTTGACTTGTGTAGAGAATCGTAGAGTAGATTCAGCTTCTGACTCTGGAGGAATCAGTGTCCTTGGCTCATTACCTAGTTAATGACTCATCTCCAGAGAAGATTATGCGAACGCTATGTGATAGCACTGAGTGAGCACTGTAACATTTTCGACAACGGCTCAATGTGACGGTAGAAATCTAGATTGTGATTGCATGGATGCCACGCCATATTGAATTCCATGAGAGAGTCAGCAGAGTGGCAGACCCAAGCGTTAACATCACTAACATCCTGTTCACAGGACCTACTGGAACTAGGCCTGGATCTTTTGGGGTAAGAGGAGAGCTTGCAAATTTTTCCTGGTCATGGAGCTACTTCTTTCAATTATAGATTTATCTAACAGACATTTTCCAAGAACATTTCCAAGAACATTCCAGAGCATTTGGTGCTCTGTGCTAAGTGATGGGAAGCCATGTATTTACCTTTAACGTCTCTCACACCTCCGTGCCTTTCCAGGTGGCTTGCTCCTTGGATACGCTCCTCTTCATCCTTCAAAGCCTGGATGTCACGATCCATTGTTAAGACTTCTGAGCCTTTGAGCTCATTGAATTGATCTCTTCCTCCTTGCACTGGACCTTGTAATGTTACAAGTTTTAGGACTTGAAACAAATCAGTTTCAGGCCTTATAGCTTACAATCATGTACTTGCAAAAATGACTCTCTTTCCCTCAATCCCTCTTGAATGAGAGTTCCTTTTTCCTCATGGATTTCATTTTTTTTTTTTTTTTTTTTAGCCTGGGCCTATTAGGCATTGGTAAATGTTTGTTGGGAGAATAGATGTCCTGCCTTCCAGAATTTCACAGCCTTACAGAGAGACATGAACAGTGGACAACTGCAATAAATGGCAAGTTTTCACGATGAGAGAAATAGAAGATGCTGGGCGTCAGACAATAATCCAATCATAGGTGGTCAGAGAGGGATTCTCAAAGGAGGTGACATTTGACTGGAGTCTCAAAGGATGAGAAAATTTTTTACCAAGCAAAGCAAAGCAGTTGGGATGGGGAGTAGAGGAAAGGGCTCTCCCAGGCAGAAAAGGCAGTAGCTGTAAAGGAAAAAATAAAGACTTGTAAGCACAGTTGTTTAGTGGAAAACATGCTGTAGTTAAGAGTGCAGGCTCTGGAATCAGAGCCCTGGGCTTCAAATGCAGCCCTACCACTTACCAGCTGTGTGTCTTTGAGAGTGAACTTAAACTCCCAAGCTTCAGGATGCCTGGGTGGCTCATCGGTTAAGCGTCTGACTCTTGATATATGCTTAGGTCATGATCTCACAATCGTTAGATAGAGCCCTTTGTGGGGCCCTGAGCTGGGCAGAGCCTGCTTGGGATTCTCTCTCTCCTTCTCTGTCTGACCCATTCCCCCCCTTCTCCGCTCGCTCTTGTGTGCTTTCTCTCTCTCAGTAAATAAATAAACACTAAAAAAACCCAACCAAACTCTCAAGCCTCAATTTCCTCACCTATAAAATGGAAAAAGAGTAGGTGAGAAAATTAAATGTGATAATATTTGTAAAATGCTCAGAATATGTCTAACTCATGGCACGTACTCAACAAAGTGGTAGGGAGTATTTTCACTGCTGGAGCCTTGTTTGCAAAGGGCAGGGGACTATCAAGAGATGAGGCCAAGGAGCGCCTGGGTGGCCCAACTGCTTAAGGGTCCAACTCTTGATTTCGGCCCAGGTCGTGAACCCACCGTCAGTGGGATCAAGCACTGCATCAGGCTCTGCACTGACATCGAGCAACCTGCTTAGGATTTCCTCTCTCCCTCTCTTTCTACCCTTCTGCCACTTGCACACACACTCTCTTTCTCTCTCTCTCAAGATGAATAAATAAACTTAAAAAAAAAAAAAAGATGAGGGTGAAGAGACAGGTAGGGAGGGGCCAGGTCAGAGACAGAGGATAGCCACTAAAGGTGGTCATGTGGTTAGACATAAGTAGATCCCTTTTTTTTTTTTTTGAGTTTTATTTATTTAAGTAATCTGTACACCCAATGTGGGTCTCAAACTCATGACCCCAAGACCAAAAGTCACATGCTTTTCCAACTGAGCCAGCCAGGCGCCGCTGGATGTGGATAGATTACTTTTCACATCGCTTGGGAAACGTGAGGCGGAAACTGTGGCGGCCCCACATGACCACTAATAGGGTCGCAGGGGTATGGGTCCGCTGCAGGTGCCTGCCTTCCTGTGTGTGCTGCATGACAGTGCCAAGTACTGGAGAGAATGAGGTCCAACAGATCCCCGACACGGTGGTAGGAAGAGAAACTGGTATTGAAAAAGAATCTGCATTTTCTTGTAAAATTGAATATGCATGCACATACCTGGCAACTCAGCAATCCCTCTTCCAGATATACGCCCCAAACAAACTGTCTGTGCATTCAACAAACACAAATCCAGCATCCACGCTATGCCACCCCCTAGGATGGGGCTGGGGATGGGGGGATGAATAAAACCCAGCCCCTGTCGTCCAGAGGCTCGTAGTCTAGCAGGGGAGACAAACGAGTCAGCTACGTGGGTGAGGCACTTTCACAGTGGCCTGTGGGGGCTGCTGTAGGTGCAGAGTGGAGAGAGGGACAAGTGGTATATTTGGCCGCCGTCGTCAGAAGCTGGGCTTTCCAGGCTGGGTCTCTGGGAGGTGCAGGAGCATTGAACTTGGAGTTAATGGTAGTTTCTTGGCAGCTGGGTGGACTTGGGCAAGGGGCTCAATCTTTCTGAGCCTCAGTTCCCTCATTTAAAAAAAGTGGTACAGATCACTGTTTGTGGTAATGCAAACTGATGCAGCCACTGGAAAACGGTATGGAGGTTCCTCAAAAAGTTAAAAATAGAACTACCCTATGATCCAGCGATCACACTACTGGATATTTCCCCCAGAAACATAAAAACGCTAATTCAAAGGGATCTATGCATCCCTATGTTTATAGCAGCATTATTAACAGTAGCCAAATTATGGAGGCAGCCCAAGTGTCCGTCGATAAATGAATGGATAAAGAAGATGTGGTACACACACACACACACACACACACACACACACACACACAGATGAATATTACTCAGCCATAAAAAAGGATGAAATCTTGCCATTTGCAACAACATGGTTGGAGCTACATAGTATCATGCTAAATGAAGTAAGTCGGTCAGAGAGAGAAAAATACCGTATGATTTCAGTTATATGTGGGATTTAAGAAATGAAACAAATAAACAAAGAAAGCAAGAGAAAAGAGATAGAATCTTAAATACAGAGAAAAAATTGGTGGTTGCCAGAGGGGAGGTGGGGGGGGGGAGTTAAATAGGCAAAGGGGATTATAGAAAACACCTATCATGAGGAGCTCTGAGCAACGCATAGAACTGTTGAGCACTGTATTGTACACCTGAAACGAACACTGTATGTTATCCACACTGGAATTAAAATTGACAACTTAATTTTAAGAAGAGGCACAGATCAAATTAGACATGTGCTGCGTAGACAACTGGAAAGTGCTACACACACACTCCTGATTGTTCATGTGCTGACCATCTGGGGCTCCAGCAGGAAGTGATGCTGGAGCTCCAGAAACCAAAAGGAGGTCAAGGGTGGGAACCCAGCTCAGCACCAGAGTGTGAAAATAGCAGAGGTTGGTGAGGAAATTACAAACCCAAGAATCCGGGCAGTAAACAAAGCAGGGGTCTCACCCATAAGGACTTTATATACTGATGACCATATTAGGCAACACGTGAGCACTATGGTCTAAGCCTTTCACAGTGTATTAATTCGGTAATACCTCCCAACAGCTTTCAGAGGTAGAGTGATTGTTACCCCATTAGTCAGATGAGAAAATTGAGGCACAGAGGGACTAAGTACTTTGCCAAGTTTGCACATTCCATACATATTGGGGCAAGGATTCCGACCCAGACCACCTGGCTTCAGAACCTCTCAGGTGACGCTTCTGGGTAGCAAGGCCAAGGTAAGGAAACCCACTGGGGTGGTGGGCGGGTTCAGGTGTGACGACCTAAGACTTGACTGGTCAGGGCTCTGGGGAAGCTGAGGAGCCAGGAGGGCTGGGTTTCTGAGACCTGAGGGGAAGATGTTCCCGGCAGCGGGAGAGAGACAGAGCAGAGGCACTGGAGTTCAGGTTCACCTGCGTCAGCGTTCCTACAGGGAAATCTTCCAGATGGGCACCTGCCAGCTTCAGACATAAATGTGTCTTAACATGTGCCAGGCCCCGTGCAAAACACTTCGCTCACATTATCTCCTTCACCCTGTGAGAGAGATGTAAGCGTCCCCACTTTAGAGTCGAGAAAACTGTCCGTAAGGTTAGTTTGCCCTTGGGGAAAAACTGAGCCGGGACACGAGTGCAGTTTGGTCCCGGATCCCTGTGGCTCCCTTGTACTATTTCTGAACCCCATCCTCTGCTTCTGTCCTTTTTTTTTTTTTTTTTAAATTTTTTTTTCAACGTTTATTTATTTTTGGGACAGAGAGAGACAGAGCATGAACGGGGGAGGGGCAGAGAGAGAGGGAGACACAGAATCGGAAACAGGCTCCAGGCTCTGAGCCATCAGCCCAGAGCCCGACGCGGGGCTCGAACTCACGGACCGCGAGATCGTGACCTGGCTGAAGTCGGACGCTTAACTGACTGCGCCACCCAGGCGCCCCTGTCCTCTTTTTTTTTAAAGTTTATTTATTTATTTGAGAGAAAGAGAAAGAGAGAGAGAGAAAGAAAGAAAGAAAAGAAAGTGTGCAAACGGGAAGGGGCAGAGAGAGAGGGAGACAGAGGATCTGAAGCGGGCTATGAGCCAAGAGCAGAGAGCCTGATGTGGGGCTTGACCCCAATGAACCATGAGATCGTGACTTGAGCCGAAGTCAGAAGCTCAACCGACTGAGCCACCCAGGCGCCCCGCTTCTGTCCTCTCTTGCTGCTGATGGTCTGCACTGAGGCTCTCGCGCCCTTGGGCTACTGAGGCTACTTCGCCCACAGGAAGTGCTTGGGAGTTTGGGTCCAGAGGCAGCCACTCGCTGGGGAGTGTGAGGGCCCTGCTTCTCCTGGTGTGACAAAACCTGAAGGCACAACTTACACCCCAGAGCTACCCCTCTGCCCCCGCCCGCCCAGGATATGAGGCTGAGGCTGGGACTTCCTGGGAAATCCCTCCATCCTTCTGAAGCAGGAAGGTCTTTTGGGTTCAAGGTCAACCTCTCCTTGTTTGGTTTCTTCCTCTTGTCTGTCCCACTTCTACTCCCATCCTGGTCTGTCCTGGGAGCGCTTCCTTAACGAGTCATCTGCATTTGAACCCTCTTCTCAGGGTCCGCTTCGGGGACCCCCACACGGGACACCCCTCAGCCCCTTAACCACCACCTTAGTCTCCATCTCTTTGTTCACCACCGTCAACTTCTAGGAGCTGCTTACATTCCCTCAAGGGAGCAGAGACACGTGGCTTCCATCCCCTCTCCCTCTGTCTGCAAGACCCACAGGGCTGCCCCTCTGCAAATTCCTGGGACCACCTCCTAGCCAGAGCCCAAAGTCTGAGACTTGTCCCAACCCCTGAGCAGGGTTTGGGCTGAGCAGGCTCTGGCCCGATTTTGCCGTTCCCAGACTCGAGCAAGCCCAGACACAGCCTACCTCCCAGGGCGTGGGACAGTGTGCTATAAAGTCAGAGGTGGTTTTCAGGGCCCTGTCCAGACTTGTGGGTTGTGTGGAGCCAGATGTGCAAGGGATCAGCCCTGGTGTGTCTGGGGTGAGAGAACCAGACAGACCACTCCTCAGGGAAGGAAGCCAAAGCGGTAACTAAAGGCCCCGAACCATAGAATAGGTCTTGGACGGACAAGTTTCCCAAGGAACGCGTAGCACGGAGTTACCCGTAGCCACCTGGGACTGAGTGGACTTTCTCCCATCATTTGGTTACAGCTCACAGCGGAGAGATGCTAGGAAGTCCAGCGGCCCTTGGAAGGCAGCTGACTCAATGCCTCCCTATTTCAGGCTCAGCTCAGGCCACGTCTTGCCCGGAAATCTTTTCTGATCTCTTCCTCACCACTTGGTTGGGTTGGGTGCCCCTCCTCACTGTTCCCACGTCATCTTGTATACGTCTGTAGTTGCATAGCCTTCTGTGTGTTAGACCTCAGATTATACCACGGTCCTGTGGTTTTACCTCTGAGACACCAGGATGTAGCCCAGCAGCTTGGATACAAAGAGTTCTCAGTAAATGTTTGCGGAATAAATACCCACCTTATAGGGGTGTTTGAAGATCAAATGAGATAATGGATGTGAAAACAAACCATAAATTGCTATTACGTTTCTTCTTATTTTCCATGAATATATATATGATTTTTACACAAACTGACATATCCTATGTATTAACAATAATAATATGTGCCAAAGCCTAAGCAAAAGGACTTGTATGGAGTCAGATGTGGAGACAAACAGAAATATACATGTATATTTACAATTGTGTATTCATCTCTAAACTTATGCCATCAACGACAAGAGATTATTACACCCCCCAGACTAGAGACAGCAGTCAGATCTCTAGATTATTTGGCCAAGAAGGCAGAGGGGTGCTAGCCTGGGAAATGAACATCACCACGTCTGTCTTTCACGCATTTAAGACTCTCTGGTTTCCAGAAGATTTTGTGCCATTGGCTCTTGCACTTGCCATGTAAATAAATTTCAGAAATCAGACATTGGAAGGAAATAAGAAAGCACTGGGTCCTTCCTTTTATATCTGTGTGTGCTTTTCTCAGGAGACAGACGGTACCAGCAGGTAACCCCGCGTCCTCCTTTCCAGGAGTGAGGGGGGGCGCCGTGTGTACAGGAGCCACTGCTGAAAACACGGGCAGAGCTGAAGTGTGAGGCTCACTGTCACACCCCTGTGGAAAGACACCAGCCGGGAGGGCGGCCAGACCTCAGTGTCAGGTTCTATCTGGTTGGTCAGTGGCCCCCTTATCAGAAGTGACTCTCAAACTGAGCCAGATCCAGTGATGCTCAACGTGTCCCTCCCTTCCTCAGCCAGGACAGGTCTGCTCTCTTTCAGTCCCATATGATGGCCCAGGACTGAGAGGAACAGATGCGTCTCTCTCCCCTTCCCTCTCCCTTCTTCCCTCCCTCTCCTTCTCCTCTTCCCCTCCCTCGCGTCTTCCTTTGTTCTCGATACAATCTTACTTTATTTAATGTTTCGAATAGGTAATACATTCTTAAGGTCATAAAAGAAAATCATAAAAGGATACAGGGAGGGGCGCCTGGTTGGCTCAGTCAGTTAAGTGTCTGACTCTTGATTTCGGCTCAGGTCATGATCTCACGGTTTGTGGGTTCGAGCCCCAAATCAGGCTCTGTGCTGGCAGCTCGGAGCCTGCTTGGGATTCTCTCTCTCTCCCTGCCCCTCCCCTGCTCACTCTCTTTCTTTCTCTCTCTGTCTCTCCCCCTCTCTCCAAATAAATAAACAAACATTAAAAAAAAAAAAAAAGATACAGGGAAATGTCTCAGGAACTCAGAGCCTGCTGTGTATCCTTCCAGAGATTTTTAAAAAAATGCATATAGAAGGGACGCCTGGGTGGCTCAGTCGGTTCGGCGTCCAACTTCGGCTCAGGTCATGATCTCACAGTCTGTGGGTTCAAGCCCCGCGTCTGACAGCTCAGAGCCTGGGGCCTGCTTCCAATGCTGTGCCTCCCTCTCTCTCTGCCCCTCCCCAACTCTCACTTTGTCTCACTCTGTCTCTCAAAAGTAAGATAAATGTAAAAAAAAATTTTTTTTAAATGCATATACAAGCATTACAAGCTAATATGATTATATACTTTCCCTCACTCCTGTTTATACAAATGCTAAACATTGTATCCTGATACATTGTATTCTGCTCCTTAATTTTCTCAACTAATAGATCTTGGAACATGAAGAGCTTCTTCGACTATTTTTTTTCATAGCTGCATAGTTTGCTAATCCATAACTTATTTTAATTAGATGGGCAATTACAACCGATGCTGCAATGGAAAGCCTTGGATGTACATCATTTCCCAGCTGTTATCTGTAATTAGAAGTGAGCTGCTGGGTCAAGGGGCGGGTGGATTTGTGGCTTTGAGAGCTATTGCCAAATTGCCTGTCCTAGAAATTGCACAAACTTACACTCTCGATGACAGCGTATGAGAAGAAACAGATTTCTAAAACTTTACAACAGGAATAATTCTGCACGCTGATGCGCATTGATTTAGCCCTTACTTTGTGCCAGGCACTGTGCTGGGCACATTACATTTACTATTTCACGTAAGCCTAACACAACCTTTCGAGTAGGTGATGACAGTTTCTGCTGCCAGAGGGGAGCGCCAAGATGCACAGGTGAGTCATATTCGGCTGCCCCAGCCCTTTTCGCTACTCCAGGCCTCTCATCTGGAAGTCGGGAAGTCAGCAAGGATTCGTTCTGATAATCGTGAGAACACTGACGGCCTGCCTTTACTGAGCAGTCCCCTACCTCGCTTGGCCCTCATAGCACTGCGACTCAAGCTCTGAATGATGCTCCGTGTCTCAGCAAGGGTAAAACCAAAGGTCAAAGACGTCACAAGCCCCTGGTTCAAGGCTACACGGCAAGTGAGCAGCAGTCCCAGTTCTGAACCCTGACAATGTGGCTGCACAACCCAATGCCTTCACACCGCTACACTCAGGTCGCAGCTTAGAAGTTCCAGAACACGCAGGCCTTGGCCTTTGCCCCCCGTGAAACGCTCAATCTACAGGTGAGGAAACTGAGGCTCAGGGGAGAGGGGAAGGGACCTGTTCAGTGGCTGCCCTGGGTTAGGACTCTCTTCTCTTTTTACACCCTGCAGTCACACAAGGGCTGTGACACCCTCAGCCCTGGGCTGGTACACTGTGTGGATGCCCGTGTCAGGTGCGGAGTGACAAAGGTCGTCTAGACAACTCACAACCCAGATGGCAAGAAGCAGGCGCTATATGTACTCAGCACTGTAACTAAGCACGTGGATTTACTTGATCCCTAACACCACAGCACAGAGAGGTTAAGTGACCTGCTCATGTCACAGTCAGTTTGTGTGAGAGTTGGGACTTGAACTCAGATACTTTTGATGTGAAAACCCACGTATTTCAGAGGTAGGATCGTTCAATGGTTAGGAACCCTGTCTCTGGAGTCACACAGACTGGTTCTCCCACTTACTATTTGTTGAACCAGGAGAAATTACTTAACATCGCTGAGCCTCAGTTTCCCTCTCTGTAAAAAGGAGACACATAATAGAGTTGGCCCTGGAACAACATAGGTTTGAACTGCCGCAGGTCAGCTTCTATGCACATCTTTTACAGAACAACACTGTAAATGTATTTTCTGTTCCTTATGATTTTCTTAATAACATTTTCTTTTCTCCAGCTGACTTTATTGTAAGAATACAGTATATATACATGTAAGTATATATATATATATATATATATATATATATACAGTAAGTATATATATGTATACAGTATATATACATGTATATATATGTGTTAATGGACTGTTTATGTTGATAAAGCTTCCAGTCAGCCGTGGGCTATTAGTGGTTGAGCTGGGGTGGAAAGGCAAAAGCTATATGTGCCTTTATATATTTTATTCTGCCAGGGGCTGACGACCCAATGATGTTCAAGCATCCATTTGAATTCCACTTGAACTCTGCTTACTTAAAGGGATATTTGCACACCCATATTCATGCCAGCATTAACAATAGCCAAAAAGGAGAAGCGACCCAAGTGTCCGTCCATGGATGAAAGCATTAACAAAATGTCACACACAGACACACAGACAGACAGACACACACACACACAAACACACACATGCACGTGCATGTGCGCGAATATTATTTGGCCTTAAAAAGGAAGGGGATTCTGGCACCTGCTACAACATTGAGCACATAATGCTGAGTGAAATAAGCCAGTCACAAAAAGACCAGTACCGTAGAATTTCACTCATATGAAGAGCCTAAAGTACCCGAATACACAGAGACAGAAACCAGAATGGTGGTCTCCAGGGGGGCATGGAGTGGGGAGGGAGAAATACAGAGGTGTTTAATGGGTATAGAATTTCAGTTTTCCAGGATAAAAGGAGTTCTGTAGATGGAAGGTGGTGACTGATGCCCAATGGCCTGAAGGTATTTAATGCTGCTGAACTACACACTTACAAGTGGTTAACATGTCAATTTTATGCTGTATGTTTTTTTTACCGTAATTCTTAAACAAAAAAATGCCTGTTTTGAAGACATGTGAGAATTAAGAGGTCATGTTTGAGGGCTCCTGGGTGGCTCAGTCGGTTGAGCGTCTGACTCTTGGTTTCGGCTCAGGTCATGGTCTTATGGTTCACGAGATAGAGCCCAGAGTAGGGATCTGTGCTGACAGCATAGAACCTTCTTGGGATTCTCTCTCTCTCTCTCTCTCTCTGCCCCTCCTCCCTCTTTGGTTCACGCTCTGTCTCTCAAAATAAATAAATAAACTTTTTAAAAAAAGAGAGAGATCATGTTTGTGAAGGGCTCAGCCCAGGCTTGGCACAGAGGAAGCACTTACTTGATGGTATTATTCGTACTATTAACAACCACAGTGCGTCTGTCATGGGAACCACCCCAGGTTAGACTACAGTGTCCCTGCCTTGTCTGCTGCACTAAGTGCATGTGAGGAATGAATGAGCTCTGGTGTGTGAAAAGAGAGGGAGACACAGAATCCGAAGCAGACTCCAAGCTCTGAGCTGTCACTGCAGAGCTGGACGTGGGGCTCGAACCCATGAACTCCAAGATCATGACCCGAGCCGAAGTTGGACTCTTGACCGACTGAGCCACCCAGGCGCCCCATAAACTGTTTTTGAAACAAGTGGAGAAGTAATTGATCAAGGTGTTTGGGACACATTTGTCATCGAGCTGAGCTTCTGTCTGTCATGTCTTAGCACGTTGTTTTTACCCCAGGCTCGCACTGCTCACCTCCCCCGGCGGGGGGGGGGGGGGGGGGGGGGGGCTGCAGGCCTCCCTATCCTGCAGGAGCCTAGTCTTACTTATCTCCACATCCCGGCACCCGGCCCAGCGCCTGTGTCTCCAGGTAGCTTTGTCAATTTTTGCCGACCCCAAGTGAGTTTGGGAGATGTGAAGCAACCCTGCACATAATTTAGCCAGAAGACCTCCTTCTGAGGACAGAGGCAGGGGGTCCAGTGCTGCTCCCTAAGGTGGGGTGCTTTCCCAGGTGCAGATTCACACGGGAAGAGTCTGTCCGTCCCCAGGCAAACACCGGCTGTGCTGACCAGCGGGCGTTGGCCTGCAGGGGAGGGACAGGAAGCAGAATCCAGGGAAAGTGGAGGGAACACTCCTGGACCTCCCAGGAAGGGGTGACTTCAGGACACGGGCTGCCTAGTTGTTTGTGATGGTTTTCATTACTTGGTCTGAACTCCTGCGGAGCAAAGTGTTTCTCAGGCATGTTTGGAGAATCGAATTCTGGAGTCCTTAAGCACAAAGGAATGCAATGAAATACCTCCTCCATGGAAGTGGAGATGGCCGTTGACAGGCTATCTCGGCCGTCTGTGCACACCCTCTGCAGACAGGGTGGCCTGCCAAGAGGGAACGTGACTTGCCCAAGGTCTCTTGGAAAAGCGTCAGGACTGCGACAACAGCTCACAGTTCCAGGCCAGGATCTTACAATCTTCTGCTGACTGAAGGGGTTGTGCTGAGGTAAAGTAAGGAACAAAGGTAGTTTTTCTGGGGCAGGCTGGCAGTTTTCACATTCAAATACCTAATATGTTCACCAAAGAGACTCTACACCTTTGAGAAAGATTGGAATAGCTAACTTTTGAACTGAATTTGCCCTCCAAATACCAGACCAGGAAAATCACTTATTCGTCATTCTTCCCTTTGACTCATGATTCCTCAGCATGTCCTACAGAAGGGAGTGTTGGTAAGCCGTGGAGAAGAGGAAGAAGATGCGATGAGGCAGCACGAGGGACTTCCTTACTCATCAGATGCCTAACGACAAGCTTACTCAGACTGTCTCAGGGATTAACAAGGGACTTTCTCCTCAAGGAAGGAAAGAAAATGGCTGCCACGGGGTTTTCCACTTAACAGAGCACAATTTGCCGACAGGTTCTAAGCGTCTCCCTGACTCCACACTGTTTCCTCTGGTAGGGGTTGGTGGTGGCTGGGGGGGGGGGGATGGTGATTAACGTTAGATGGACATGCTACAGTAAGACATGGGGGGATGGACGGTTCGTTCGAGATCACATGGCAAACTCGTGAAGTCAAGCTCAAGGAGTCTCAGAGCTCAAGTTCCTTCCTGCTTCTGGAAGATTTCACAAGGCCAGGAAGCCAGCTGTCCTGGGTTAAGCGAAGGGGAGGTAGCTCTGGGACACACCCAGGAGCAGTTTCTGGTCAGGCATTCCTGGCAACATGGGGGACTTCAGCCCACCCACGCCTTGTCCATGATGAAAGCTGATAGGCAAGGCCTGCGGAATGCCGGGGCAGGGCAGTGCCTCTCTCGTGGTTTAGGGGCACTGAGAGGTCTCCCTTCTAAAAATATCTCCCTCTCCTTTCCTGCAGTGGAAGCTGAAATGTTCACTTGGAAGCCTCACTCCCTGGGTTTTCAGGGAGTATCCTCCTAGATCTGATTTAAAAATTAAATGCCATCATGTGCAGAACAAGCTGAGATATGATCATGCCATGACACTTCGCTTGGCATTTATTTATATCCCTGCACAGACCCAAAGAAGGATTTGAAACGATCACACATTCATTTCTCAGATTAGCCAGCTGAGGGAACCAGATCTTATTTCAGCAAATCTGTGGAGCAGCTAAGAGAGAACTCGAGTTCTGCCTGGGCCACCTCATTTGTCTGCTCAAACCGCTCCTTCCGACTGCACTTGAAACAGAACCCTCACCCATTCGCCATCTTGCTCGTGACGTGTCCTCCTCACGCAAATGCACCATCCTCTTTCCGGCCCCCAGACTTTCACCAAGCAGACCCTCTGCTGGCGGTCTTTCCCTCCACGCCTGGCTCCTCTTTGCTCTTTTTCTTTTTTCTGGTTTGGCTCCGCTCTTCTTTAGGCCTTGGCTTGAAATGCCACCTCTTAGGTGTCCCCTTGACTTTGCCACCTAAGGTAAGCATTCACTCTTGTCTTTCGAAACACCATTCTTTGCTTCATAAACTTTCCTACCATTTGATACGTGTGTCTATGGTTGACCCGTGTCTTTTGTAGATTCTCTATTTATACATTTGCCTACTCCCCCAAACTGATTTCTGTCTCCAAAATCAATACTTGCAGCGCTTTGGAGGTCACCTGTGGGCATGCGCAGAGTGGCAAAAAATTCGAGTCCGCCAACTCCCATGCTGCCAACTGAGATCCGGCAAAGCGACAGTCTGCTTCTTGTCTCAGTTCTCGGACTCTAAACAAAGTATCCTTTTCACAATTTTCTGTCACAATGTTTGCCTCTTGGAGCTTGTGGGTGGTGGTTTCACCGTTTGAAATGGTCCCCAAGTGCAGTGCTCAGGTGCTGTCTGGTGCTCCTGAACACAAAAAGGCCGTGACGTGCCTTCCGAGAAAAGGTATGTTACCGTGTCAGGTGAGATCCTTTCAGGCATGAGTTATGTTGCTGCTGGCCATAAATTCAACGTTAAGGAATCAACAATAGATATTAAATAAGATGTCTCTAAACAGAAGCATACATAAACCAAGACTATGATGATGGTGGATGAAATGTTGTGGCCAGAGGCTCCCAGGAACCTAACCCTGTGTTTTCCCCTGGGCGCCATCATTCAGCGTTCACTGATTCAGTTCTCGTGGTGACTTTATGAAACATGACTACTGTGAATAATAAGAACCACATTTTAACTTGTTCTGTTAGTTTCTTTGGGCCCAAACAAACCGGGTGGCCTAAAACAGCAGAATGGCCTTCTCTCATAGTTCTAGAGGCTAGAAGTCCAAAATCAAGTTGTCGGCAGGGTCTGGCCTCCTCCAAAGGCTCTAGAGAAGAGTCCTTCCCTGCCCCTTCCTAGTTTCCAGCAGTTTGCTGACAATCCTTGGTGTTCTTTGGTTTGTGGCTGCCCCTCTGCTTCAGTCATCATATGGCGGTTTCTCGCGTGTCTCTGTCTCTGTGTCCTTTCTCTTCTTGTAAGGACACCAGTCGTATTGGATTTAGGGCCCACCCTACTTCAGTTCAACCTCATCTTATAAAGGTGTTTATTATATGTAACATATAAAAATACATTTATTGCATATTATATATAATTCACACACATATGTAATTTATATATTTAATCAATATATTAAATAAAGTATTTAATCGATATCCATCTATCCGACCACATTGTAAACTCTGTGGGGGCAAGGACAATGGCTTTCTTATTCTTCTTTTCATCTCCAATGCCAAGTCCAGCCTGATACAAGTTGGTAAATACATATGGGGGATGAATGGGTGAATGAATGAATGGATTTCAAAGCTCAGAATGTTGGAGACTATCGAGGCAGCAGGGAGCAAAGTCTCTTGGTGCCCTGGACTCCTGGACCTCCTTCCTCCCTCAGGTCAGGCTGAGAAAGGTGTCAGGTGGGTGGCTTTCCAGTCTCAACCCCCTCCCCACCCCACTTCAGCCAGTTACGCTGTTTGTATCTGCTTTAGCTACTCCTATCCCATATTGCTTTTCTAAAAGAACTTTAATGAGTTTTAAAAGTGGGAAAAACACTGAGATTCCCCCCGGCCCCCTTTACAGATGAGGACACTGAGGTCCAGAGACATAAAGGGGTTTGCTCCGGGTCACCAGGCAGTCATGGGAGAGGCAGCCAGGGTTTTTGAGCCCTATTCCCGAAGTTTTGCCTCGATGCTCACCTTCCTGCCAAGACATACAAGGGAGAGTTTTGGAATTTGCCCCCCTCCCTCTGCCCCTGCCCCGGACCCTGTTTTTCTATCTGGGAGAAGGAAACAGAGCCCACGGCATGTGCCCCTTTCTCCACAGCTCTCAAAGGCCCTTTGTGCCAGTTCCATGGACATTCCACGAGCCTGCTCTAGGCAAATCCATCTGCCAGCGGGTCATAAGCCTTGCCTTCATCTCTGAGCTCAGGTGGCTTGGCCTTTCCGTCTTTAAATGCACTCGTTGCTTTCTAGAAAGCTGAAACCAAGGGAGGGAGACTGGGTTTGGGAGGCCAGGCGCAGATGGGCTGGGGTGGGCTACCAGAGGAGAGGGGTCTGTTTTTGCTTGAGAAGAAAACTGTGCTAATTATCTCCCAGGCCCAGCTGCAGAAATGCCTTAGCTCGGCAGCTGATTATAAATAGCCCAGAATGCACTCACAGCCGCTTGAAAACAAGGATATTTTTTCCCTGGGTTAGAAGAACAGCTCTTCACAGCTATCCTGGGGCCCCTCCTCAACCCCACCCCCAAAGAGCTGTGATTTATGTCTTAGCACCATTACTGGGACCAAGTATCACACAGCTCCGATAAACAATGATTAATTCATTGCCAAGTTTTGTGAAAAAAGGAGGCATTCCTCTGGAAGTCCTCTCTTTCACTTTGGCAGAGATATGCTGACCCGTGAGACCAGAGGGGCAGTTTAGCTGTGAGTTCATTACCCTGGCTTTCATCTGGCTCTTTCTGTCCTTGAATGTGGTGGGGGCTGGGGAAGGTGGAGGGCAGGAGGGGGCAGAGAAGAGTTGCTCTGAACTTGACTTTTGCCGGGATGCTCCAGAATGAAAAAGCCAAGGATTCTGGGCCAGTCCGTTTACATTTGAGTCCTTCTTTCTAGAGGGAAATCAGCCTCTATTTGAGGAAATCAGGCCTTAATGCAAATATCCTAAAAATCCCCGCACCAGCTGGCTCACGCCTTACGACCTTAAGTTTGAACAGCAGCTCCCAACGTACAAAGCACTTTTCATGTCCTGCTCTCATCTGACCCTTACAACAACTGTTTTATTTGTTTGTTTTTCTGGAATCAAAGACAATCCCTGCTTGTTGTAGGAAAGTTTCAAAATTTCACACAGGCATAAAGTAGAAAAAAAAAAAATCCCACCCAAATCCCATCACATTGAAACAACAATGTTTTCACCGTCATCCCTCCAGACCGCCTTTACTGGATTATAGACGGATGTAATTTTACCTGCCTGGGATTATATTGTTGTGTTAGTTGGGCTCTTGGTAGAAATCGACATCCACTGCAGAGGGTTTAAGAGAGACTCTCATTTGGGCCCGGGCAGAGGCTAGGAAAACCAGCGAGGAGTGGTGCCTCACAGCAGAACCAGCGACAAGGGGGAGCCATTATTACGCATAGGTCAGAAGGCCAAGGGCAGGGAGCAGTTACTACAAACCAGAACTGTACCAAGAGGCCTGCGTGTCAGAAACTGTAGCCTTTAGTGGAGACCCTGCCAGCCCCAGCAAACCAGCAGAGAGGGAATCAAAGGAATAAATACCCCGATCTCACTCTCCCCTTACCCTCCCGTTGCTAGTGCCTCCCATTGGCCAACCCAGCCACAGTTAGAAGGCATAGAAGCCCACTGATGGCAGTCCATGGAGGCCAATACCGCAGGGCACAGAACAGGAGGGAAAAGGATAGAGAGTGAACAGGAGAGACAAGCAGAAAATGTCCTTAACATCCACTGTAGTACTGCCTTTATCATTCCATGGTAAGCCAAGAAGTTTCTAATTCAATGAACGTAGATAGACATCATAAGTTTTAGTGAACCTTGTGTGGATGTAGCAAATTTATTTAACCGATCCCCTGTTGATGGACACACAGTTAGTTTCCAATTTCTCAAGAGCATAGACAATGCTGTGATGGGCAGATCTGTACATACAAACTCTTTGTGCGCTCGGGATACATGATTTTGATTCCCCTTTGATGTTTTTTAGAAACTGGGGCTCATTGTCTATGAGGTTTGCCCCCAGTCACACAGTGGTCCCCGTGGCTTTTCTAAAACTTCTAACTTTTCAGCCTTGAACGTGGAGTGCTCTGTGACGGGAAAAGGAGTAGGAAAGTAAGTTTTTAGTTTCGAAACAAAAAAATGCCGGTTCTTGAAAGTCCCATCACTCATATGACTCTGAAAGGGAGGGGACTCTTAGGTCCTAGGACAACAGGGCTTTAGTCAGTCATGGGGACAAGGGGAGGAGGACAGAGGAAGTGCAAAGGGCAAATAGAAAGTGATGTCATAATACACCCCTTCACTGGCTTCACGGGTGTCACCTTAAGTGGTGGCAACAGCTCCAGAGGCCTTCCTGTGGTAAAGCGTGGAAGAAATGGGCCCAGAAGTCTGACAGAAGTGAGTGGAAGGCACAAAGCTGTGCTTCCTGCTTGCGCCTTCGTCTCCTCGTCTGAAAAGCAGAGACGACACTCACCACGCAGACTTGTCCTGAAAGCTTCTTGACACACACACGTGGAAGGGCCTGGTACTTAGTGGGTCCTCAACAAATGCACACGTCTTCCTTTCTTGCCCCAAAGCTGGGAGTCAAGCCAGATGAAATATGATTTTTTTTAAATTCGCAAGAGGAAATAAGGTCAACGAGACCCGAGGAGTCTAGAAGCCAACACGTGTGTGAGCCCGCTCGGTACTCGAAAGTCTCTTCTTTTGCCTGGACCCTTGCTCCTGTCTCGAATGGTCTTTCTCTTCTACCTGGTCAAATTGCTTCCAGTCCTCATTGCTCACTCGCGTGGGAACCCAAGCAAATGTGTCACCCCCTCGGCTGCCCCCCACGCCCCGTGGCACTGCGTCGCTCCCTCTCTCTCAGAACTGATCTCTCGGTGTAGACTAGCGGTTGAGAGTTTGGGGGTCAGATCGGTTGGTTGCTCCCGGCTCTGCCGTGCACCACGCCAGGGAATCTCAGCGTCCTCATCTTAGAAATAGGAAGGACATCTCCTGCCCCACAGAGCAGTTGTGGGAACTGAAGGGGTCTAGACGTGCAAAGCTCACAGAACAGAGCCTGGCCCGGCGGGAGCCCTCCACGGTCGCGCGGGAGTCGTGATTGTTATCGCTGAGCCCCTGGCACAGCGCAGGGGCTCCGTGGACGTCTGTCAGAAGAATGAATGACGTGTTTTCATTAGCAAAATAGCAGGACACACGATCCCCAAACGGTCCAGAATCAAGAACACACAAAGGGACAAGGTCCACAATGGGACGCAGCGCGCGGGGAAGAGAGGTTTCCGTGACGCACAGCCTGGGGAGGAGGTGCGGGTGGGGCCCACACCTGGTTCCTCTGTAGGGGTTCGCGGGTGGGATGCGAATGAAGGACAAAAGGCGACATGGCTACCGAGTCCCAGTCCCGGCACTTCTGGCCCGTGTGACTTGGGCCAAGCCCCTTCACCGGAGAGGCTGGCCTTCAGCGCACACTTTGTGGATGAGGATAACCAGCCCCCGGCACACAGAGCTGCTGTGAGGACCAGGCAGACAAGCTAAGGAAGGCTCCCGGCGCGCGGTGAGGGCAGGCTGGCCACTCTGCTGTTACTATTCTCACGGCCACTCGTGACGATCGCGCCCTCACCCACGCCCTGCTGCGGGGCTCCTCTGCCCGCTGGGGCTCCTGGGAGCGTCACCATCCGGGATCCGGTGATTCTGGGCTCCTCCACGGACTGGAGAGCCGCAGGCCGGGGAGCCGACCCGCGGGGCCAGGGCCTGTGCCCGCCGAGAGCCGGCCTCCCGCCAAGAGCCGGCCTCCCGCCGGGAGCCCATCTGCCGGGGCCGCCGCGGCCAGAGCAATGAGGTGGAAGCAGGGAAGGAGTCTCGGTGTCTGAGCGAGATGCCAGCCTGGGCACCGGCTTTCTGCTTCCCCTGGTGCCGCCATCGGCTCCATCGGCTCGCCCGCCTCCTCTGGCCTTCCCCCAAGAGCCGCCACTGTGCCCCTGGCCTCGTTGCCAGGGACACAGTCTCCCTCCGAGGCTTTGCCTCCCGTCTCTGACTCCACCACGTCCACTCCCCAGCTACTCACTCCTCCCCAAGGGAAGGCTCCCTCTTCTTTCATTCATTCATTCATTCATTCGTTCGCATAACAAATATATATCAGGCGCCTTGCTGTGTATACCGGGTGCTGTTCTAGGTGCTGCAGATGTGGAATTGGAAAAGAAAGAATGAGAATGAAATCTCTGTTCTCACAGAGATTATATTCTAGTGGGGAAGCGTGACCACGAATAAATTAATATATGTAATACAAAGAAAATAACGCAGAAATGGCTTCCCGGGGCAGAAGGCTGACATGTGATGAGGGGGCCTCCGTCGTGTCTGGGAGAAGAGGGCCCCCAGCGAAGGAGCAGCCGTGTGAAGACTTGCGTCAGTGACACGCTTGATGGTTTGTGAGGAGTAGCAGGGTGGCTGGTAGGGTTGGGGTATAAGAAATGAGGGGGCCACGGGTGTGAGAAGCGATTGAGTCGGTATCGGGGGTCCGATAGCATAGGGCCGAGGAGGACGTTCCAAAGACATTGCATTTTATTCAAAGGGATGGGAAGCTGCTGGCCCCAGAGATTCAAACAAGGGAAGGAGACACTCGGATTCCGTTTTAGAAGTTTCACTCTGGGGCGCCTGGGTGGCTCAGTCAGTTCAGCGGCCAGCTCTTGATTTCGGCTCAGGTCATGGTCTCACGCTTTGTGGGATCGAGCCCCACGTCGAGCTCTGTGCTGACAGCAGAGTCGGCCTGGGATTCTCTCTCTCTCTCTCTCTCTCTGCCCCTTCCCTGCTGGTGCTTTCTCTCTAAATAAATACATGCATACAAACATACATACGTAAATACATAAGCATTAAAAAAATAAAAATGAAAGTTTCACTCTGGGTGCTGTGTGGAGAATCGGGGGGTGGGGGGAGGTGGAGACAGGGCTCTTAGTTAATAGGTTGTTGCAGTAACCCAGGTGAGACGAAGCGGTTTGGACCCGCGTGCTGATGACGTCAGTGACGACAAATACGTGGACCCAAGACGTATTTTGAAGGAGACGGTCAATATGACCTGCTGGTAAACGGGAGTGGAGTGTAAGAAGGTGTGGTGTCTCAAAAATGACTCCTAGGCTTTTGGCCTAAGCTAAATGCTGGTGCCTTTTCCTAAGATGAGGAACATGAGGAGGGAGAAGCTATTCGGATAAAATCAGACTTTGGTTCTGAAAGCTTGAGGGCTCTCCTAGCCAGGAAAGAGGAAATGCCAAGCAGGTATTTTCGTAGTCTTTGAATCTGGAACTCAGGAGAGAGACTGATCTTGAAGACAGGAAGCTGATGCGGGCAGGGCGAGGGGCCTGAATGAGCTTCCTGGAGAGCGAGATAGCAATTGGAGGAAGAAGGCTGAAACCAAGTTCAGCAGGAGGAAAACAAGGAAAGAGTGGAGTTCTAGAAGCTGAGTGAAGAAAAGTTTCTAAATCCGGGTCATTGGGAGAATAATGGTCCCCGAGAGACACCCACATGCTAACCCCTGGACCCTGGAGATGTGTTACTAAAACCGGCCAAGAGACATTGCAGATGTGATCAGCGTTATGGACCTTGAGAGGAGGAGATTATGATATTCTCCAGGTGGGCTTTAAAGGCAGAGAGACTCTTTCCTGACTAACTAAGGTCAGAGGGAGATATGACCACAGGAGAACTGTCAGAGAAATTCAGTTCCACAAACCAAGGATGGTGAGCAGCCTCTAGAAGCCTCTAGAATCTGAAAAAGGCAAGGAAATGGATTCTCCCCTTGAGCTTCCAGGCAGAAACACAGCCCAGCCTGCATTTTGGCCTAATGAGACTCCTCTCTGACTCCTAACCTACAGATCTGTAAAATAATAAATCTGTGTTACTCTAAGCCACTGCATTTGTGGTAATTGGCTGCAGTCGCCACAGAAAGCTAATAAAATGAAGTGATCAGCTGGTCGAGTCACAGTTCAAGCTTTAGGAAAATAACAGTGAACATTTCCAAAGGTTTGGGCAACACAAAGCCCTGGGGACTTTGGCCAGGCTAGTTTGGAGGGGAGGAAGGGAGGTGGAACGGGGCTGAGGAGAGCGTGGGAGGGGAGCAGGAAAGTCTGAGGATACGCTGAGCTTTGGAGAAAGTCATCTAGAAAAGGAAGCCAAGAAATGGGTGAAGACGTGTGTGGCCTCAAGGGAGAGTCGAAGGTCTTATTTTTGAAGATGGAGGTATCACCGCAGGCTGGTGAGAATGATACGGAACAAGATGTGATGAAGTGACAAAGAGTCTGCGTTCCGGCTGCGGGTCCTGTCCCCGTCCACTCCTGAGTGCTCTGTAGCCAAGAGCTGAGACGAAGGACCGACAGGAAGAGATCGACACCTCAACTCAGCCTTTCATGGAAGACAGGGATCTCGCAACAGGGTGGACACAGGCCTCATCCCGGGCCCCTGCCCTTTCCACGTGTGGTTCTGTGGTACCTCGACCCATCCTTTCCACACCCCGTACTCCAGAGGTCGTGAGGTCTCCGGGCTTCCGGGTGCGCGTTTCCTAGGGCAGAAATACTGCATCTCTCTTGTTCTCCGTGTTTCCCCAGCGTAGCCTAGATGCTGACACACGGAGGGCACCCATACCTGCTCTGCTGAATGATGGTAACAGCCACATCTACTGAGCGCTCACTACGCTCCAGGGGCTCTACGGGCCACAGGTGCGATCTCACATAAAGGTCCTGACAGCAGCCCAATCATTCCCATGTTATAGGCAAGTAAGCCGAGGCCCAAAGAGGTTAAATGACCTGGCCAACATCACCTGGCTGGTAAATGGCAGGACCGGGACTTGAATCCAGGGAGCCTGACTTAAGAGACCCCTCTTGCGAGCGGCCCAGCACATCACCTACGGCGTGTAGCAACTGAAGTGAGTCAAGTTCAGGTGCTAAAGGAGCAGAGTGGAGCAGGACCAAGGCCTTCTTAGAAGAAATGTCTGAGCTTGGTCTTGAAGGATGAGGAAGACGCAGCCAGGGAAGACACGTGGAAAGGGAGCCCTGTGAGAAGAGGAAGGCAGAGAAAGCACAGAGGTGCGGAACGCGTGCCGCCGTCGGGAAACTTCCTGAAGCTGGTTTTGCTGGAGCTGAGGAGCCTGGAGCAGGGAGAGGGATGCAGGGCAGAGAGGCAGGGCCCGCTGCACAAAGGCCTGGCAGGCAAGAGAAGTCTCCAGAGGAGCCCGGTGAAAACTATGCAGGGTGCCAGCCCCCCACCCCCACCCCACCGACAGTCTGGGCGCAGATTTGGGCACGGCCAGTGCTGGAGCGGGGAACCAGAGGCGACCGCAGCCCCAAAGCCAACCCCAGCCGGCCGTCACCCTCACAGCTGACTCTGGCCTCTCCCAGTCTACGGAGATTCAAGTTCAGTCCAGAAAAGCAGTGGCCAGGGACCAAGGCCTGGAGGGGGCTGGGCGGTGTCGGAGAAAGGGGGCAGAAGCCAGGCCTCTGTGTTCCTACAGACAAAGGGAGAAAGCAGTCTGAGAGTGAGGACAGCATGTGACACCTGGGCCACAGGCCTCAGCGGCAGCCGCTGCAGCCACGGGGATAATGGCTCCTTTTGTCCTGCTCATAAATTCTCCGGAAAAGAAAGGGTTCCAGGGCCTGCTTCTCCTTGCTTGCACAATGCTGGCGGCCCGGGGCCCCACTGGGAGGGCTGCCACAGCATTTGGGGAGCATTCAGACCCCTTCACTGTCTGTGCCTTCCCCTCGAGCAGGAGCAGGAGATGGGGCGTCCTGCCAGACATTCTGCAGGGGTTGGGGGTTTGGGCCGAAGCACTGCCTGAGCCAGGAACTTGGTTGCACAGCCTCCTCGAGGAAACCAAAGGATCCTGAAGCTCTGAATGAGAGTCTTAGTGTCTGTGCTGTCACCGCCTAATGCTTGGCCTCCCCCGCTGTCACCCCGGCCCCTGGGCCTCCACTCTCAGCAGGCTATCATGGCTCCAAGCACAGCCTTTGGAGCCCAGGAAAGTGGGGTTCAAATTCTGACTTTGCCACTAAGAATGGCAAGCTGTTTAACCCCTACGAGCCTCACTTTCCCTATCTGTAAAGTGGACCTAACAGCCCCTACTTCATAAGACTGGCAATGAGAAAATGCGTACAACATGCTTAACTTGAAAACACAGCCTTCCAGAAGGGCTCAGAGAGGGTAGAGGCTGGGTCATCCAGCCTGTCCCTGGTTTTCTCCAAAGGCAAGGCACTCACGTCCTGTATTTTATATTCAGACCAAGTACCGAGCTGCCTCTTATCCTCTCATTGGTGCTGAGGGTAAAGAGGGAGGGGCCCAGACTTATGAAGCATTTACTACATGCCATGTGCTACCATAAATGACCCAGAGAAACCAGAGGCCATGTCCACGCCATACAGAGGAAGTGACCAGGATTTGAACCCAAGTCTGTCCAACCCTCTGCACCATGGTACTACAAGAGAATTTTTCTTATCTGTGAAAATAGCTCCCATGCCCTCCCTAGTACCTTCTCTTCTCCAGGGAAAACATTCCCCAGGCCTCCGGGGAGATGGTTTTGTGTTCTTCTATCATCTTGGCCTCTTTCCTCGGAACATACTCTAATTTGTCGCTGTCTCCCTTAAAAAATAGCCTCCAGACACAATATTCCTGCTGTCTTCTGACCAGTGCCGGAATAGCAACACATTCTCATCTCCTTTATTGTAGCTGCTATGTTTCTACTCATAAAACCGAAGATGATGAGGTACTCTGGCCATCACTTTATGCTGATGGCTCTCATCACTATGTATTCAGCTTATGAAAATAATATGTCTCCTGTGCTCTGAACGTTTGTAGCAGTCATTGTGGATTTTTGTTGTGATAATAGAACGCTTTCCAACTAGTTCAAGCATATTACATTTGGTAGCTCACAGAATCTCCAGCAGGGCCAAAGATTCCAGCTCAGAAGCAACACAGCCAGGAACGATTCATGAGCCACCCTGACTAGGCTTCTCCACTGGAGACATTAGTGCCATTGGACGAGGTCGTACCACACTCACATTGCACACACTGGCATGGAGCGCTGTCTCCAAGATAATCTGAAATCTGGATTTCCCACATGTAGCAACTCCTTCTTCACCTCTGTCGTTTCTAACTAAACCTCCCTGGGCACATGGCAGGGACTGAAAGAGTTAATACAGGTATAACCAGCCTCCGAGAGGGCTCCAGGGATCCTCACCTCCTGGCATTCATGTCCTTGTGTCATCCTCTCCCACACTGGATAAGGCCGACTGGTGAAACCAATAGGATTTTGCAAACATGACAGTGTGACCTTTGATATTAGGTCAAAGAAGACATTGCAACTTCCAGTTTGCTCTCTTAGAGCACTCGTTCTAGGAGAAGCCAACTGCCAGGTCATGAGGACACTTAAGCAGCACTCTGAATTGGCAAAGAGGTCTCCATGGCGAGGAACTAGAGCCTCCTGCCAACAACCAACCCAAATGAGCCGGGACTGTAAGGAAGCCATCTTAGAAATGGAACCTCCCGCCCCAGGCGAGCCTTCGGGTGATGCAACCGTGGTCACCATCTTGACTACAACCTCACGAGGGATCCTGAGCTGGAATCACCCAGCCAAGGTGCTCTCAGACACCTTATCCCCCAAACTATATGAGATACAAAATAAAATATTGTTTGATATTTGTTGCTTAAATTTTGGGGTAGTTTGTTATGAAGCAATGGAAAATTAATACAATACATGTAAAGACTTCAGAATACCGCCCAGCCTAAGGTCGGCCTTCCTTCAGCTGTCCTTGTATTTATCCTTGCTCACCCCTGGGCCAAATATCAGAACCATCACCCAAGCAACCTGGAGAGTCTGGAAAAGGGAAAAGAATGCAATTTCACTTACTCTTCACAGCAACCCCTTGACTGAGTATATTGGTATCTTCATTTCGCCGATGATGGAAGCTGAATCACTTGCCTGGGGTTTTGAAGACAGAGATCCAGGATAGGAGCCCTGGCTGTCTGACTGCAGTTCACCATGGCAGCAGGCACCATGGGAGGCTGAACCTCACTGGGGGAGCCCCCAACTTTGTGAATTGTCACTTCAAGTCTTTGTAAGTATGACATGTAGAAGCTGGGGGGATGAGCAGAAGCAAAAGGAGGGAGAAGCCAGGAATTGTAACTCAATCCCATGAGACCCGGGGAAAATGCTTTTGACACCAATGTCTTCACTATCACCCCTTTGGGGAGAGACATCAGAAGGACACAAGGTTAATTCAGCTGATAGGAAGAATTCAGAGCTGACAGTCTCTTCTCAAAGATATGTCTGATTAAGGTGCAGGCTGTCTGGGAAATTCCCAGTTGTCCAAGGAAGCCCCCAGGCATCCTGTTAGGCTGGGCTGCCTTCCTCACACTGCATTTGACCTGCCACCCCCAGCTGGATCTTGGGGGCTGCCCTGTCCCCTGCCCAGTGCCAACCCTGGAGTGAAACTAACCCCTTGCCCCCACTTCTTTGCTGTCTCCCAAACACATACCCCAGGCTCTGTCATTTCAAGGTTTCTCTTACTAGTTGCTGTGGGGTAAAGGAGCAGAAAAGAAACATTGGGAAGTTATGGGGGAAGAGTTCCAGGAATATATAGCATAGAACAATGGGAAGGACAGAGATCTAAAGAAAGAACCACCATGACTCAAACCCTGATACAATCATATATCATTGCTATGGCCCTGGGCGAGCAACACAACTTCCTTGCTCCTCAGTAATCCGAATAATAAGGAGGCTCCTGTGCAAAGGGCAATTCAGCAAAAGCTATCAAAATCTACAGTACGTAGACCCTTCTGCCGCAAGAAAGTGCCCTACAGGAATACTCTTACCCACACTCAAGATTCAGGGCACAAAACTCCATGGTGACATCGTTTGTAACAAAAATTGGCAATTTCTCATTCATCAGAAAATAGGTAAATAAATTATGGGGCACCCCTAAGATGGAACTGCTTGGCAGCTGTCAAAAAGAATGAAGTAGAAACAAAGAAAACAGCTCGTTTCTTCTCCTCCAGTGGTTTTCTGTGCCGTCCTCCACTCCCGGCTGCCTTCCTGTTGTCTTCTCGCTCTGTTTGCCCCCACGCCTGGCAGAGTACCTTGAAACCAGTGGCTGTTCCACAAAGAGCTGGCGATTCATGGAAAGACACAGAGCTGGGCCCATGCTTTCTGAGAGACAGTCTTCTGACCTTTCTGAAAGCAGCTCCCTTGATACGCCAGCTAGAGGCGGAAGGGGGAGGGGACCCCCGGTTTCTAGGCTCCCGGCGGAGCGCTCCCCTGATAACTCAGGCCCTCCTCATCTTCTTCTATTGCAACAACCTGAACTGAAATCCTGCCTCTGTCTCTTCCCCTCCATCCCTCCTCTGTGCGGCTGCCAGAATAATCCTCTCCAAGCACAGCTCTGCTTCACCCCACTCCCCGTGGTTGCAGAGGAATGTCCTCGTGCGCTAGCCCAGCAGACACACACGGCTGCCCCAGCCCCACGTTATCTCCTGCTGATCGCCTTTAAGAAGATCCTTGGTCCAGCCACCCTCACGCCAGCGAAAGGCTCCACCTTTGCCTCTGTGTGTAGCATTTTCTTCTCCTATGCTACGCCCTCCCTTCCCTTGCTCTACTTCCCTGCTGGGACCCTTGCTCCATACCTAAATCACCCCCGTCCTCTGACACCCCCTCTGGGAAGACTTCCCTGATCACAGCCTCTCCCGCCATTCCTACCACCTCACTGGCTAGGAGTTCCCGGAGCACCAAGGACAGGACTGATTCCCCCTTCAGCAAGGAAAATAGTTACCACTGAGCCTCTCTGAGTGCCCGCCCCCACCCCTACCCTGGGGACCTGGCATTTCCAAGGCAGCAGGTGCTCAATAACTACGTGAAAAAATGATTAATGAGCAAACCAGAGCAACGGATTACTACAGGGATAATTTCCAAGCGAATGAAAGAGTAGATGAATGAATGGCCCCGAATTCATGAAGGAATGATAATAACCAACCCGAGTTTCATGGTCACTGGTCCCTTTTCTCCAGACAATTAAAGTCAACAATGCAAAGATCGTCTTGGTAAAGCCAGAAGCTGAGGATATAATTTCCTCAGGATCACATGAGCTCACCCGGGGAGAGAAGCATGAGCAACAACAGCTACAGAAAAGGAAATACAGGTAGCCAAAAAGTATGAAAATATGGTCAGCTTCACTCATGACTTTTAAAAATGTAATCTGAAACAAGACATACGTTTTTTTTTCCTGTAAGATATAATGCTTGTGTGTGTTTGGGGGGGGGGGGGGATGAAAGGAAACAGGCAGTCTCAAATACTGTTGGTGTTACTAAATCTAACACAGAGATTGGCCTGGAAATAACACATCAAATTTTTTCATCTTTAAATATGTTTACCCTTTGATCCTGCAACTCCATTGTTAAAAATTAATCCCATTAAAAAATAAAAAATAAAATTAAAAAAATAAAAATTAAAAAAATAAAAATTAAAAAATTAAAAATTAAATTAAAAAATAAAAATAAAAATTAAAATTAAAAAAAATTAATCCCAATGAAACAATTGGGCAAGAAGACCAAGACTTAGGGGGCACCTGAGTGACTCCGTTGGTTAAGCGTCCAACTCTTGATCTCAGCTCAGGTCTTGATCTTAGGGTCGTGGGTTCAAGCTCTGCATTGGGCTTCATGCTGGGGATGGGGGCTATTTAAAAAAAAAAAAAGATTGGGGCGCCTGGGTGGCTCAGTCGGTTGAGCGTCCGATTTTGGCTCAGGTCATGATCTCGAGGTCTGTGAGTTTGAGCCCCGCACCAGGTTCTGTGCTGACAGCTCAGAGCCTGGAGGAGCCTGCTTCGGATTCTGTGTCTCCCTCTCTCTCTGCCCCTCCCCCACTCATGCTCTGTCTCTCCTTCTCTCTCTGTCAAAAATAAACATTAAACAAAATTAAAAAAAAAAAAGATAAAGACTTACATACAAGAATTATTTCAATATTGTTTGTAAGAATGGCAAATGGGAAACAATATAAAAGTCTATCTAGATGGTCTAGTTAAATAAATTGTGTTTTGTCCACACAGTGGAACAATCAAGCCCTATACAGTCATGAAGCAGAGTATCATTCTGCATAGACAGAACATATGCTCCTATATCACTAAGTGGCAAAAGCAGACAAAGAATGATATGGTCCTTTTTACTGACGGTACGTGCACGTGTTTATTTGTGAGTAGCAGAATTTTGGAAGCCTATGGCTAGGATTGTGAGAACTGTTGCTTTTTATTTTATACACTTTCATAGTTTTTTGAAAAATAATCATGGATTACTTTTATAGAAAGAAAAACAATCAGCGAGACCAAGAGGCAGGCGGAGGGCTCTGGCTTCCGTCCTTCCAGTCCTGGCCCTGCTTCTACTGCTCCTGGCTTCTGCTCTGTCTCCGTCCAAGGACACAGTCCCTGGGAAAGGCTGCCCTAGCCCACTTTCTGAAACAATTAAAACAATGGTGCTTTCTACGGCAACGTCAAGAGCAACGTCCAGAACAAACCTTGGGCCCCCTTCAGACCCCACCCAAGGGACTGGAGTGCATGAAGGTCCTGCAGCTCGGGGAGAAAACTGCTCAGGGTGGACCTTTGGGACACACTTCCTCTTCTGTGGTCTTGCCCAGCTTTGTTCCAAGGTCAAATTGCCTGTGGCTACTGGCGTTGTAACTCGCCAGCTTTACCCACAGCCCCAGGGTATGAACTAATAGGGCCTGGGCAGGGTTCCAAATCAACCAGAATAGAAGGGAGGGAAAGGGGTGTTATTTTAACCCGAAAGCTCCATGGGAGAAATAGTTAACATAATATTTGCTAGTATTTCATAATTGCTGTATGCCTGACACTGTGTTGATTAATTAAGCCTTGGGGTCAGGGCTTTGGACACGAACCTAATCTGTATGGCCGTCAGGTTTTTCCATCTAGGAAATGATAGGGTAACGCCTTTTTTGGGGTTGCTCTGCAGAATAAATAGAGTATACATGTAAAATACTTAACTCAGTACCTGGAGTACGATAATTGATCAATAAGTAGCCAATGTTAGATCACTCTTGTTGTAGTTACACTTCCATGTGTAGAAGGTGACCTGCCTTCTTTACCTCCCTCCCCTCTTGTGCCAGTTGGTCCGTTTCAGTGGGGAGAGTGGCTGGCACCACTGGGACCTTCCTCAACAAGCAGAGGCTCTATGACAAATAAAGTTGGGTATCGGCCAATTAGAATGTCAAGGAGGAGATCCAGCTCTGGGCTAACTGCAGCTGTCTCTGGAAGGAAGTGGAAGGAGAGCAGCCAGTGAGGGATGCCAAAGCCTTGAAGGTAAGTGTTATGGGTTGAACTGTTTCCCCCCAAAAGATGTTGTCCTAACCCTCTGTGTCTGTCATTATAACCTTCCTTGGGACTAGGGTCTTGGTAGATGATCAAGTTAAGATGAAATCATTAGAGTCGGCTCTACTCCAATATGACTTATATCCTTATAAAAAGGGGAAATTGGGACACAGAGACAGACACACGCAGAGAGAGTGTCATGTGAAGACAAAGGCAGAGATCGGGGTGATACATCTATAAGCCAGGGATCACCGAAGATTGCTGGAGACCACCAGAAGCCAGGAGAGAGGCACAGGACAGATTCTCCCTGAGAAGGAACCAACCCTACTCACACCTTCATTTTGGACTTGTAGCCTCCAGAACTGTGAGGCAGTACATTCCTGTTGTTTAAGTCACCCACCTGTGGTGCTTTGTCACAGCAGCCTGTCACAGCAGACTGACATGGGGAGATCTGGTGAGACAAGACAGACCTCTGCCTCTTGCCAGCTACGTGACCTTTGACAAGTTACCTCCTCTCACTGAGATGAGTGCCTTTATCTGTGAAAGGGGGTTAATGCTAGGGACCACTTCATGAGGTTGAGTGAGATGCTGCATGGAGTACTCTAGACCCAGTCCCTGACACACAAATGCTCAGCATCTGTCACGAGTGTGCAAATTGGTCCCACTGGGGACCTAGGGTGTTCCTGAAACTTCAGTTGCTTCATAAGCATGTGCTTTTCCTCGCCTTCGAAGTTCGAAACCCCTCGTGGGTGAGAAATGAGCCGTCATTTGGATTCCCCAGTGACAGCGGGGCAGTTCTCTGAATGCCATCAATGCTCAGCAAATACCTCTTACTCAATAGTGTGTTCTATATTGAGATTATATCAGAGTAAACTCTAGAGTAAGATCTGATGTCTTTGCATCCTTAGTCTGAAAACCTCACCTAAGACATTCAATGAATATTGATGGATTAGTACCGAATGCATGAATGAACTTTATGGGGGGTCATGATTTGGCTGGTAGTATAATTGAATCTATGTTGAGGTATGGTGTTTTATCAAGAAATAATTTTAGCCACTGCCTGCTGTTGATCTTGGCCTCATAATAGGCTGGAGAAATGGACCATCGTAAGCTGAGGAGAACTGAACATTTACTGTGCCGGGTGCTGAGTTACGCGGATTTTGTTACATTCCCTGAAACAACATTAGGAAGTAACTAAAATTCTTACCTTCCTTTTTCCAACGTGGAAAGCCTTTAAAAGGCACAGCAAGGAAAAGAGAGTCAGGATTTAAACTCAGGAAGTCTGATCCCAGGGTACACACACTCCTTTATAACTCACTCCCTTCTTCTTACCAAGTATGTGGAACCCAAGAAAGCTCTATAGTCTAGAGCTAGAGCCATTCTCAGGCTGGCAGGGACCTGGGCAAGCATCTAACCCAAGACCCTTTAAGAAAATGAAACAGAACCAGGGAAGGCATGTGACTGGCTTTACAATGACAAAGTGACCCAACTGGGACTTGAACCCAGGTCTCCTGACCCCCAGGCTGGTGTGCCTTGGGGGGATTGGGGACTTGGGCTGTAACTGGTCATTCACCCAAGTCCCTAGCTCTCCACCCTGCAAATGGGCAGGGAAAGTCAGGGAGCTGTGGAACACTGGCTGCCAGCCTTCTGCTTCTGTCCATGGAGAAGACTTGAGCCAGGAAGGACCATCCTCCTGAATGGCCCTCTCATCTGTCTTTCCCCTCTTCAGAGACTGAACTCCTGTTGTCCCCACCTCCTCTAAGTTTGAGTCTTATCTATCTGGGCCAGGTGCAAACAGGATCCCATGAGCACAGGGCTGAGGCTTTAACTCTGGGTGATGTGTTGCTCATTATTACTCAAGAACATGGACGGTCTGCCTTACAGTCTGTGGGCTCTGATGATGCAGAATATCATGGGGCATCTAGCCCTGCTCCTAAAGGAGACAAAATGATCCTTACCATGCCACTTGTAGGCTGAGGAGGCTGGAGCCAATGGCGTAGAAGTCCAGATGGCACCTCTGAGAACAGGGAAAGGACACTGATGACCATTCCCCATATTTCACAATGGGATGTGTGTTGCACCTGACCTCTCCCCTTGCCTTCATCCTTTCTCCAGGTGGCCTTGTCTTGCTGTAGCACCAAAGTTGTAGCTCTGGGTCAGGAGCTGACGTTGGGGCTGGAGGGCTCTGAGCATAATTACCTGGGATCTGATTCCACTGAAAATCACTCATGGTTGGTTCTTCCAAAGACCCGGGGTCCTTAAAGAATTCTCTGGAAACAGCAGTGGTCTCCTTGGAGCCCACAAAGTTCCTAAGCCCTCATGCAGTTGCCAGCATCTGGGCTTAATACTCAGGAAAACATCGCAAGGGCAACTGTTACCTGTAAGCTTTTGTGGGTCACTTAAAATCACCTGGTGATTCTCCACCCGGTTGAGAGGCAGGCGGCACAGCTCTGGTGGATTTGGTTCACTGCATTCAACTAGAGTCAGAAAACCTTAGCACCGAAATGAGTCTGAGGCACAAATGGTTGGGTTGTTGGGGCAGCTGGGTGGCTCAGTCGGTTAAGCGTTCAACTCTTGGTATCGGCTCAGGTCATGATCTCGCTGTAGTGGGATCGAGTCCCGTGTTGGGGCTCCGTACTAAGCAGAGCCTGCTTGGGATTCTCTCTCTCTTTCTCTCTCTGCCTCTCTCCATCCCATGAGCGCGCGCGCTCTCTCAAAATAAATAAATAAATGTTCTAAAAATGTACTTGCAAAGAGAGGTCAGATGCTTGGAAGTTAATAATAAAAAGGCTTTATCAATTTGTACTCTAGGTCAATCTTTTCGTTACAAGAGGAAACAGGTTCAGAGACAGAAAGTGACTTGCCCAAAATCACACAGCTAGTGTCAGAGGCAGCAATAGAACCAACAGAACCGGGGAGTCCTGGGTCTCCGTGAAAGTGGACACAACCTACATACTGGTGCCTGAAATTTCACCATTAGGAATTGTTACTCTTTTTTTCATAGTATTTGGCAGTGCTATTTAGGCATACAAGTAGTAAATGAATACCTTGTCATAATTATAAGAAAACTTTAAAAGACCAATTATATTTATAAAGCCTCTAAAATTTTCCTTTTGTAGCTCTTTATCTTTTCCCCAATCCCATTCCCTCCCTCCAGGAGTGTTCAACGTTAACAAATGCATGTCAAATCTTTCCAGACCTTTTCCAATGCATTTAGGAATACATTTACAACATGTAATCAGTTTTTTAAATATACTCGTATTTATTACGATATGTATTATAAATATAGATGTGTTATTTAAAATCTCAATTTATATACCATCCCATCTATAAATAAATAGATTTACATATATTTTGTCCACTTAGCCTTATATCTTGGAGCTCTTTCCACTGTCTTTCTAGAACCTTGGCGTCTTGTCAATGTTTCCATAGTATTCCACTGCATGGACGTACCAAATATATATTTAGCCATTCGTCTATCTTCAGACATTCAGGTTATTTCCCATCTTTTTCTTTTGCAGTCACAGCCACAATGAACTTCCTTATATACAAATCTCTGGGAGATGAGCCAATGTTTCTGCAGAAGAGGTATCTAGAAGTGAAAAAACGTGAGATCATTTGTTTAGAGAAGGTCTCTCTTTAAGCTGTAATGAGTCACCTTAATGTTTTCCAAAGGTTTCTCTCGTGAACCTTCTCTGAGGGTCTTCAACAGCCATAAACTTTCACCTAGAGTCATCAGAGCAACCCCGTGAAGACAAACCATGGCCCCGACTGCATAAAATAAGATTTCAGCTATGATTCATGAACTAAATTGAGCACAGCCCTTGTGATCGTGCCAAACTGACTCTGCTGGGGGTCCTCACAGCCCGACTTACTCCTCCACCCCAGGTGACAGGGAAGGGGCACAGCTCGCCTGGTCTGGTCGCCGGAATTCCGAGACTGAAGGAGTAGAGGAGCCACAGCCCGCTGTCTGAAGTGGGGGTGTGGGCAGATAGTCCCCCACCAGAATGACGGAGAGCTTAAGGACATAAGCCCGGGGCTAGAGAGACTTGGGTTCGAGTTGTAGCTCCACGACTTTTCCAAAGGCGTTTTCTTGGCAACCCGGATTTCAGGTTTCTCATCCGTAAGATGGAGGTGATACTGGTATTTACCTCCCAGTGCAGTGGGGGAATTGATACAAAGCATAATTACAGGGAGAGAGCAGGCTGGTCACTGACACTTAGCCACCTGGCATTTACGAGGTTCTAACTAGCAGGATTGGGAACGGAAAATTGTGCCACTCGCATTCACCTTAAACTTATTTCATTGTAAAGGAATAGGGTTGCTGCCTTTTCCGTTGTTCCCTTTTTATTATCTTTCCACCCCCACAACTCAATTCCGCATGGCACTTCAGGTAAAACATCATTTCTATGCTTTGAGGAGGGGGCCCGGAGACCTTGGTCTCTGAGGATTAATATTGTAGCTCCGTGACAGGACAGGTGTTAGAGAAATGTGAACACCTTGGGCTGGGTAGCAGGAACAGTCGGGCTCCAGAGTCAAGCAAACCTGGGTAGAAATAGAAAGCAAGGGCTTCTATGGATTGGTTGTGTGTCTTTGGCACGTTTCTTAACTTCTCTGAACCTCTAGTCCCTTCATCTGTAAAATCAGGATTAAAAAATAATAATAATTGCTTTGCTGGCTAATTGAGAAGTTTACAGGTAATGAAGTAAGGCTTTTGGCATAGTGTCTAGTCCTCAAGACGGGTAGCTGATCTTGCGATCACTTGCATATTACTTTCAGTAGACGATCTTGCTTTTTTCTGCTTTGCTAAGAACCCTGAAGCAATCGGAAGACTTCCATGTCTCCCAGCCATCAACCATTCGTCCTTCGTATACCTGCTCCCACAAATTCTGCCTTCTCAAAATGAGCCAGTCTTTCCATTTATACGTGAGATCCAGTCCCCCTCACCTACCCAGGAACATTGTCCCAGTGATTTTCCATGTTCGGTTTTTCTCCCTCTACGGGATCAGTCCCATCAAATTTTCATAACATGCTGTTATTTCTCTCATACTTTAAAACAAAAACAAAAAACCTTCTCATGATCTCACTTCTGCTGCCAACCACTCCCCCACATTTTTTAGGCTTCCCTTTGCAGCAGAACTTTTCTCAGCCTCATTCAGCACTTCCACTTCTGCACATGTGCCCAAAAGAATTGCAGGCAGGGTCTTGAAGGGATATTCACAGCCCGTGCTCCTAGTAGCACTACTCTCGACAGCCCAAAGGTGGAAACGACCCAAGTGTCCATCAGCAAATGAATGACTCTGATGTGGTATAGACGTACAATGGAATATTATTCAGCCTTAAAAGGAAGGAAATTCTCATTCATGCTATGTCGTGGGTGAAACTTGAGGGCCTTCTGCTAAGGGAAAGGAGCCAATAGGAAAAGAAAAAAAAATATTATATGACTTATTCAGAGTGGTCAGATTCATAGAGGAAGTAGAATCGTGGGTGGTAGGGGGTGAGGGGATGGGCGGGAAGGTGCTGCCGTTCAGCGGGTTTTTCAAGGTGAAAAAAGTTTTGAAGATTGGCTGCACATCAGTGTGAATATGGCTAGCCTTACTGAGTGGTAAACTCACATAAACACGGGCGAGTTGGTAAATTTTATGTTCTGTGAATTTCACCACAGTTGAAAGTGTTAAAACAAAACAAGACCCAACTGAGCCTTCTCTGCCTCTGGCTTCTCTCCTCGCCTTCTTCCTTCAGCACACCCGTCAGCGATCCTGCTCACCAGCCCATTTTCTTAGCTTGGATTCTGGAACACACCCTCTCTGGCTTTTCCTTCCACCCCGTCGAATCCTCTCGGTATTTGCTTCAAAATGTACGCAGAAGGCAACCCTTCTGACCCCACTTCTGCGAGACTGGGGTAACCTCTAGCTGGTCTCGTATTCTTGCTTCTACGCTTACCACCTCCGTCCACTCTCCACACTGCAGCTCGTGTGATCCCTTTAAAACACGCCAGGCCGTGTCACTCCTCGGGGTCAAACCCTCCGGTGGCCCCATTTCTTCCAGAGTGAAAGTCCACGTCTGTACACGGCCCCAAACCGTCCGCCCCCCCCATGAACTCCATAACCTCCCCTTCCCCCTCCGCCACCTTGCTCGTGGGCACCAGCCCCGCCTGCCTGCGACCCGGCAGGCACAGCTCTGCCTCATCACCCGTCACACTGGCAAGTCTGCAGACCTAACTCCTTCACCTGAAAGCGTCCACACAGTGTCACCTTCCAGTGAGGTCTAGTCTGAGCACCTGATTTTAAATAGTAATTGTCCCCACCTATATCCTTGCCCACTTCTCCTTTTTCCCATAGTCCTTCTCCCCGGAGTGTAGATACCATTGTAATACACTTTAGAAGCCTTCCCTACTTATTAGATTTCCTGTTTACTTTCCGTCTCCCCCCGACAGAAGAGCAGCAGGGATTTTGTCTACTTGGTTCATCGACGTATCCCCAGCACCTACAACAATGCCGGGTGCGTGGTAAGTGCTGACTGGTTTTCCAGAGGATTAAACTACTTCCAGTAGTCATTCTCCCCCTTGATCTGCACAGCTGTCCTGTGAAGGCTGTCAAAAGATACTATTGTATCCATTTTACAGATGAAGAAATGGAGTCTCCAAGCGGTTAGGTGTCTTCACTCAAGATCCAGTCCTTCATTTATTCAGCAGACTTCTAGTGAGTGACGTCATGCAGAACGGGGCTTAGAACAGGGATTTGTTCATGTCACTTCTTGGGTTTTTCTGCTTTTAAACCTCCAAGCTCCCTGGGGCGCCTGGGTGGCTCCGTCGGTTAAGCGTCCGATGCTTGGTTCCAGCTCAGATCGTGAGCTCACAGTTGGTGAGTTTCAGCCCCACAACCCGCTCTGTGCTGACGGTGTGGAACCTGCTTGGGATTTTCTCTCCCTCTCTCTCTGCCCCTTCTGCTCTCTCTCTCACTCTCTCTCTCTCTCTCTCTCAGAATAAATAAACTTAACAAAAATCCATGCCCCCTTTTGAGAAATGATAAAATTTCCTGCACTTCCCGGTTAAAGAGCAATATGAAACAATGGCCAAAAGCAGGGCTCTGGAGTCTGTGCTATAACTCTACCCCTACCCCATTCCCTGAACCTCAGGCAGGGTCCCTCAACAATCCCCCCACCCAGTGTTCCCATCTTACAGGTGGGAATGGCGGTAACAGCTACCTCTAGTCTTGTCACAGGTACTCGTTGAAAAAATTCAAGTAAAGCATTGTCATTAGTGAGAGTGTTTCCTACTTATCTCTATCAGCCAAGTGATTTTGCCCCAGTTGCTTTTCATAATTTGCGTGACAAAACCAATAGGCTTATTTTTCTCTTTGCCGAATATAAAAATATATCAGAGTATTGAACAGACATTTTCAAACCCCAAAGTTTGATACGCCCACTCTCCACTACCCCAGCGCCTCTCAGCACCCAAAAAGTGTCCAATGTGACCCCAGGTTAAGAGAAGGCCCTGGCCCATTCCTTCCTCCTTTTGCATCTGTTCCTGACAGAGGAAGAGCTACCGATTTCCAGCTGCAGGGTTGAAATGGAAACCGGCAGAAGTGCAAGCAAAGGGCTCAATTTCCCAATAGCTGCAGCTGAAGAGCGCGCTGAGCTATTTTTAACCCCCTTTTCAGAAACTCCTGTGCTTGCAATGGATCTATTTTCTTAACTGCCAAGAGATAATGCTTAAAAGGGATAGCTTGAAAATATTCCACGGCACTCATAAAAATGACTGAAATAGATGGAGCATAAGACAGCCTTTGTCTGGAGCGGCGGCCGAAAGCGAGATGAAGTCTTTCAGACCCCAGGGCATCGGTGCTGCCGGATCTGCTCCTGACAACCGGGGCTTTGTGTGTTGACTGCGCATCAGGACCAGAAAAGGCAACAAAACCAAACAGCAGTTGCAGAGGACCTCAGACACTTGGCATTTAAATCGGTCACCAATTCCAGGAAACAAGGGACCCCGAAATAACTCACAAAGAATCCCCCTCATCTTGGGGGATTTGTAAACCTGTCCAAACTGTCAACGACCAAAGGAGTCCTCTGCCCCTTCCTTCCCTGAACTCCTGAACTGTCTCTGCCTCCCTCGGTAGAACTACCAGCCGTGTGCTCATCTGCGCTACAAATGTAGGCCTCATGCTCAACTCTGCTTTTCTGCACCTCCCACACCCAATCAAGTCTTACTAATATCGTCTCCTGGTAGTTGGAAGTCCTGTTCTCTGTATATCCCCACAACCACTGTCCTGATTCAATTCTTCCTCATCTCTCAGCTGGATTTTTGCAAGGGCGTCTTAACTAGTCTCCATATGTCTGTTTTAGTCCCTCTTTACCAACTGATGCTAGGAATTTTTGAAGTATTTTTTAATTTCAAATATTAGTATGGTACGTCTTGCTTAGACTCTTTCAGTGTCTAACTGACCTCAGAAGACAGCCCACACTTGGGGCGCCTGGGTGGCTCAGTCGTTTAAACTTCCAACTCTTGGGGCGCCTGGGTGGCACAGTCGGTTAAGCGTCCGACTTCAGCCAGGTCACGATCTCGCGGTCCGTGAGTTCGAGCCCCGCGTCGGGCTTTGGGCTGATGGCTCAGAGCCTGGACCCTGTTTCTGATTCTGTGTCTCCCTCTCTCTCTGCCCCTCCCCCATTCATGCTCTGTCTCTCTCTGTCCCAAAAAATAAATAAATGTTGAAAAAAAAATTAAAAAAAAAAACAAAACTTCCAACTCTTGGTTTCGGCTCAGGTCATGATCTCGCGGTTCGTGGGTTGGAGCCCCGCGACAGGCTCAGCACTGGCAGCACGGAACCTGCTGGGGATTCTCTCTCTCTCCCTCTCAAATAAACTTAAAACAAAGAAGGAGAAGGAGAAGGAGAAGGAGAAGGAGAAGGAGAAGGAGAAGGAGAAGAAGTTGAAGAGTCCACACCGTTTAGCAGAGTAGACAAGACCTTCCACGAGCAGCTCACTGCAAGCCTTCCCCAGCCCTGCTATAACCTACCTCCTGCTTTATGCCCAGCAACATGGAGCTACTGTGGTTTTCCACACACCATAGTATTCATTCCCCCATGCCTTCAATTACACCATCTCTCTACCCTGAAATGGCACTCACCTCTATTTCTCAACAGGAACTATTTTATTGACACCTGACGTGAATTTCGCAAAGTGGTACAGCTTGATGCATTTTTACAGGAATGACGTACTCAAGTAACTGCTGGAGAAATCAAGGATTTGAATGTCATCTGCATTCCAAAGCCTCTCCTGTCCTCTCCTGACACCACCCCCTGAAAGACAGCCAATAGCCTCCCTTCATTCTATTTTGATTGCTTTTGACTGATTTTGAGCGTCATGTAAATGGGATCATACTGTATATGCCCTTTTTGTCTGATTTCACTGAATATTACTTTGAGATTCACCAACATTGTCACATATGGCAGTAGTTTTTTCCTTCTTCTTGTCTTATAATATCCCATTCTATAAATATACCAAATTTACTTACCGAGTCTAGTGTTGATGCAAATATAAACGGCTTCCAGGTGTTGGTTGTTACAAAAGGGCTGCTATGAGCATTCTTTCACGGTTTTTTGGTGAACACAGGTATGCATTTCTGCTGAGTAGAATTGCTAGATTATATGATATACATATATTTTGCCTTAATAGATATTGCCTAACAATTTTCCAAAGTGGTTGTACCATTTGCACTCCCACTAGCCATATATAAGATTTCTAGTTGCTCCATATTTTTGTCTACACATGGGATTATCAGGGTTTTTTTTTTTTTTATTTTAGCCATTTTGATGAATTTTTAAAACTATGTCCGACAACCTCTGCTTTTCAGTTCGAGTGTTTAGATCAATTACTCTTAATGTAATTATTGACGTAGCTGGATTTAAGTCAGCCATCTTATTACTCATATTCTATTTAGCCCATCTGTTCTTTGTTCTTTTCTTCCTCTTTCCTTGACTTCTTTTGGATTATTGAGTGTATATTAGTGGCTGCTCTTGGATTTATACTATGCATCTTTGACTTAACACATTCGATCTTTAAATAGTGTTATAAAACTTCATGTATAATGTAAGGAGCTTACAAGAGTACACTTTCATTTCACTCCCCTTTCTTGGGTTTTATTGGTGTCATACGGGTGCTCCCACAGAGATTATGAAATCTACATTTTTTTGGTTTTAAACAATTGTCTTTTTAAAAAAATTAAAAATAAGAAAAAAGCATTTATATTTACTCACATAGTTTCTACTTCTTAAGCTCTTTATTGCTTTGTGTAACAAGTTTGCAAATGATGTCATTCAACAAAAGTTTGCTGAGTAAATGAATGGCTCCATTTAAAATAATTGAATCAAGACCCATAGTTTCTTTGAGGCTCCATTTCTTCATCTGTAAAATGGATAGAATAATATTTTTTGGCACCTCTTTCACACAATGGCTGTGATGATCAAATGGGTAATGGACTACTGGAAGTAATTGAATGCCCTGGAGAATCATCCAGCATGGACATCTTCAACTATTTCTTTGCCATATTTTCTCCCTTGTTTTGGCACTTAAATTGTTGGCATTTTAGACCCTTTCGTCAGGTCAATATACTGTTTTGTTTGTTTTTTGTAGTTTACATAGTTTTCCTCTGTGCTTAAGTCTGGATATTTCCCACTGTCCTCTCTTCAGGTTTATAAATGCTCTCCCCTGCCATATGAAATCTGCTGTCGAACCTATCTCAATTTCTAAATTCCAAATTTCAGTAGCTGGATTTTTCAGTTCTACATTTTCAATTTGATTTTTTCCCTATAGATCTAATTCCTCACTGTGTCATCGATCTCTTAATCATAGCTATTTTAAAGATTACGTTTGTTAACTTCAGAGTCTGGATCATCTGTGGGTCTATTTTTATTGTCTGATTTTTTTTTTCTTTTGAGTTTTGATCTTTTGGTTTTCTTTTATTATAATATCTGGTAATTTTTCAATGTTTTTATTTTAATTCCAGTAAGCTAACATACAGTGTTACATTAGTTTCAGGTGTACAATATGGTGATTCAACACTTCCATGCATCAGCTGGTGCTCATCAGGACAAGTGCCCTCCTGAACCCCCATCACTTATCTCACCCACCCTGCACCCACCTTCACTCTGGCAACAATCAGTGTGCTGTCTATAGTTAGGAGCCTATTTCTTGATTTGTCTCTTTTTCTTTTTTATTCCCTTTGCTCCTTTGTTTCTTAAATTCCACACATCAGCAAAATCATATGGTATCTGTCTTTCTCTGACTGACTTGTTTCACTTAGCATTACACCAGATATAAAAAATATCTGGTTTTGGCGGGGGAGCCCGGGTGGCTCGGTAGGTTAAGCGTCTGACTCTTGATTTCATCTCAGGTCATGATCTCACAGTTCGTGACTTCAAGCCCCACGTAGGGCTCTGTGCCAACAGTGCAGAGCCTGCTTGGGATTCTTTCTCTCCCTTACTCTTTCTGCCTCTCTCCAGCTCATGCTCTCTCCCTCTCAAAATCAATAAACTCAAAAAATAAATCTCATAACTTTTTACTAAAGGCTTGGCATTGTCTTGAAAAATTATACAGAATCTTGATGATGTTATATTTCTCTAGAGAGGCTTTACTTTTCTTCTTAGATGTAGTTCGTATAGGAGCAATTCAGCTTAATCCAATCAGAAATTGAATATTTGAGAAACTGTCTTACTCCCAGGACAAGGAATTTCAGCGGTGTCCTTGTAAGTCTGATCCATTAACCAGGGCCTTTTCTTTTCCGGTAGAATTTGAATTCCTATAGTATCTTGAGATTGCCAAAAATCATGCTCAGATTTTTAGACTTCTGTCACCTTGTAATTGACTTAACATTTTTCCTGATAAATTGCAAATGGCTTGAGGGGAAAACTGGTGTGGAATATCACTCACTCCTTTGCAGCCCCCTTTGGTCTATCATCTTGGTCTCTCAAGTCATGCTTGCCTTGGTTGTGTGCCAATCCTTTCAAGCAGCTGTTTTTGGTTTTTGTTTGATTTATATCTAGACTTTCCAGTTATTCTTGGCAAGGAGAATTGGTAGATCATAAACAATTACCTAATGAACAGAAGCCCCCTTTTTGTTTGGAAAAACTGCTATTCACCCTTTTTGCCTTACATGCCACTTTGTTAGAAAATTTCCTCTTAGGGGCGCCTGGGTGGCTGGGTCCGTTGAGCATCTGACTTTGGCTTTGGTCATGATCTCGCAGTTCGTGAGTTCGAGCCCTGCATTGGGCTCTGTGCTGACAGCTCAGAGCCTGGAGGCTGCTTTGGATTCTGTGTTTCCCTCCCTCTCTGCCCCTCCCCCTCTCATGCTCTCTCTCTCTCTCTCTCTCTCTCTAAAATAAATGTTTAAAAAAATTTAAAAAAAAGAAAATTTCCCCTTAATATTGTTCACCCAACTCCTCCCTTATTTCAGACTCCTCACACCCGCTCATATATGATCCCTCAATACCCTCTATAGTTCTCACACAGCATATAAACATTGTTTACCATTACCTGACTTTGTCTCTCTCTCTCTCTCTCTCTCTCTCTCTCTCTGTCCCATTAAACCCTGAGCATCTTGAAGCCAAAGCTATGACTTACTCATCTCAGTACCCTCCATGCCTAGCACAACACCTTGTTTAAAAACATATGCATTAGTGTGAACTGAATTAATTCTCAATAGATGTTTAGGAATGCATCAAAATGGCAGCCAAATTAGCAAGAAACGGGGCTTCCTTGGCTTTGGAAGCTACCACCAGGATTTCCAGGCCCACTCTCAGGCCCCCTTCAATCTCCTAGGCATTTCTCCACTGGCCTTAAGAGCGTGGTCACTAAAACTTAGGTGATGTGCCTTAAACATCTTGAGCCACCATCTTAAAAAGGTGACAATGATTCACCCAGATAAGTCACTCCACCTGTTCCATATTCAGGTCCTTCATACGTAAAATAGAAATATTAAAACCTACCTTTCTTGGGCTGATATTATACAGTTATAGCTTTACGATTAAACATTCAGACTTTGAAGCTGGATGCCAATCTTGACTAAGCTACTCACAACAGTGTGACTTGGGACAGATTAATTCACTTCCCTGTGTTGGTAAGGAATTAACACCCATAAAAGTCATAGAGCAGTGCCTGGCACAGAGTAACTATTAGCCATCAGTATTCCGTGAGGATCAAATGAAATGCAATGTAAGTAACCTATAAAACAGTATGTTAGTTATTACCATGATGACTGAGTATTATAATAACTAAATCATTTTCCCTGGAGAAGAACAATTCAACCCTGAGGCTTCAGTGGATTCTATCCAATGACATATTTAACATAAAAATATAAACACCCAACATTTTACTGTTGGCTTTCTTAACTTGCTTAAAAAACAAACAAACAAAAAAAAGGTATTTTTAGCCCTAACATTTACACTGAATGACTCATATATGAGAATTGAGGTTTCCCCTATAGTTCCTAAAATCTATAAACCAGAAACCCAGAACATTACATGTTTCCCTAACCACAGGCTCTGGACAGGCCTGGAGCAGAGACAGCAAAGGCACCACACTAAGAAGGGGACAGAAACCTCCAGACAGTGTCTCCCATGCCCCGCGTGGGCTTCCACACTCAGGATGAAGGGGCACTCTGAGGGTGTCACAGAGATGGGGACTGTGAACTGAATCTCTTTGTGACCAAGACATTGGCAAGGCCAGAGGGGACTTGGAAGTAAAGTTCTAGAGTTAACAGGATCCAAAGGGCTTGGTAGGCAAGAGCAAGGGTTCAGAGCAGCTAGCGAAGGCTTTGGTGTGAGGAATCTGCTTCTCACCAAAGGGAGGTGCCAGGAGAACACACCAGACAGCAGGAAGAACTGAAGACGCCTGCTGAATCCTTGAAAGACAAATGCCCTGCGGTACTTGTTAAAATGCAGATTACCAAGCCCCACCCTCAGGGAATCTGCCTCCGGCAATCCGGAAAAGACCCAGAAATTTGCGTTTTTAAAATTTTTTTTTTTTCCCAACGTTTATTTATTTTTGGGACAGAGAGAGACAGAGCATGAACGGGCGAGGGGCAGAGAGAGAGGGAGACACAGCATCGGAAACAGGCTCCAGGCTCTGAGCCATCAGCCCAGAGCCCGACGCGGGGCTCAAACTCACGGACCGCGAGATCGTGACCTGGCTGAAGTCGGACGCTTAACCGACTGCGCCACCCAGGCACCCCGAAATTTGCGTTTTTAACAACCTCTCAGATTATTCTGACACAGTGGTTCCTGGGCCACATTTTGGGAAAGCAGTGGGGTCCACTTGGCTTTAAGGGTCAAGGGTGTGGCTTTTGGGTAGGAGTGTCCTGCTGGGAGTGGGTGGCCCTGAGCACCCAAGGGTCGACAATAACCAGCTGGAAGTCAAAGATAGGCTGGCAGAAAAAACAAATCAACAGACACTTGTCTATTCAGTGACTTTGTGCAAAGAGCGAAAGGTAAAGATGGCCTTTGTGGGCAGATGAACTTGACGAAAGCACCCACACTTTTGGGTGGAGAGGCCAGACCAACGCTTGGGAAGCAGAGACAGGGTGGGATTCAGTCCCTATTTTATCCCTTAGCTGGGTGGCCTCACAGGACCTGAGACAGACAGAGGGGCCGGCGCAGGGGGGCGGGGGGTGCTTGAATCCTCTCACACCTGGGCCCTGGAGGCCAGCGGGGAGCGTTAACAGGAATGGAGGAGCACAGAGTCGACAGTTCATGTTCTGGGATCAGTCAGGACAGAGCCCATGTCTGCTTGGGCAGAGAGCCCTACCCTCTTACTGCACTTCAGGAACTTAAGCTAGAAAATACCACAGCACCATTGCCCGCCGCGATCAACGCCAAGGTAGCCCTTCAACAACCGTCAGGAGCTTTTGATAAACATCAGTAGCCCCAGTGACCACAGGAGGGCAGATGTTCTGTGTCTTGACCCCACAAACCCACCACCAGGAGGAAGGTGATAATGAAAACAAATACAAGAGGTCATCCTACCATCTACAAACATGATCAGCAGACGGGCACAATACAGCTGTTCCCATGAGCTCGGTGTCCTCCGGTAGTCAATCCACCAAGCGCCACGCAAGAAAGATCTCCCCAAGGCACACAAGGCCTGGTCCAGAGATGCCAAAGGCAACCACAGAAGAACCAGAAGCCCGCCAGATTCTAAATAAGTCTCCCAATCGCACACAACTATGTGAAAGAGAACCCAAACTAATTACTGTTATACGTTTATATTTTTATTGAATGATTTTGGGTGTTAAGTAGTTCAACGATATTTTGGATGGGTCAGGGATCTGGTCTGAAGCTTCCTCCAGAAAAGATTTGGTTATACGCTGCTGTGGGAAGACTTCTTCTCTCCAGAACAAAGGGGAAGCCTCAGACATCCACCAGGAAGGTTTTGCTTACGAAGAAAGAGCAGTGGCCACCTGTTCTAGACAGGGCCAGCTACGTAATTTGTGGGAACCAGTGCAAAATGGAAAAAAAAAAAAAAGCGTGAGGGCGGAAAAAAAGCAGGAAGAAAAGCATTTTTTTTTCTTTCTTCCACTCTCTCTCTCTCTCAACCTGTCATGCTGTCTTAGCTCAGGCTGCCATGACAAAATTCCGTAGACTGGGAGGCTTACATGGCAGAAACTTATTTTCTCACAGTTCTGGAAGCTGAGAAATTCAAGATCAAGGTGGTGGCAGATGGGGTTTCTGGTGAGAGCCCTCTTCCTGGTTTGCAGAGAGCTGCCTTCTCGCTGTGTCCTCACCAGGTAGAGAGAGAGAAAGAGCTCTAACTTCTCTTCCTTTTATGGGGGTCACTAATCCCAACATGGGCCCTTACCCTCAAGACCTCATCCAAACCGGGTTATCTGTCAAAGGCCCCACCTCCAAATACCATCGCATTGGGAGTTAGGACTTCAACATACAAATTTTGTGAAGACACAAATACTCAGTCCATAACACATGGTGTTTTCTATTTGCTATTTAGTGTTGCATTCCTCGAACATGGGGATACTTCTGGGGCATTGCAGACCCTCATGGGTGCCCAGGGTCCTGCCCCCTGACTTGGTGCACGGAGTGCACACAGCCCACACAGCCCCTGCCAGACGAAGGGCAGCAGCGGTCCCTGGGTGAGGGTGGAGGAGCTGACAGCAGAGAACCCATCCACATCCCAGGCAGGTGGGAGTGTCAGGAGGGGGGCCCCAGGTGAGCTGAGGCTCCAAACCCCAGTGTATGTAACATCATCTCGTCAGAGTCTGCTACTAAAACACAAATTCGAAGGCAAAATGATTGTGAATTTCAAGACAGTCACTGCAGAGCATTAAGGGCCAAGCACAGGGCCTCCTACTGAACGTATGTCCCGGGTCGCTGTCCTGGTCACATGCCATGATGCTGGAACTCGGAAAACTCAGAGGGAATTCAACATGGTGAGTGTGTCATTATTTTACGAAGTCAGTAACACCAAAAACTTCATACAGAGCACCATCTTACCCTTAATTCGTGCTCAGAAGTATTTAAACACTGGGATTTTGAAAGTTCGAAACTATTGAAAGCAGGCCTAGATATAGAGTCAATGCAAAATTCACACAAAATAAAACACACCTAGATTAGGATGTCTCAACCTCAGCACTGTTGACATTTGCAGCTGGGTAATTCTTCGCCGTGGGGGTTGCCCTGTGCATGACGGGATATTCGGCGGCATTGCGGGTGTCTACGCATTAGATGCCAGTAGCATAGCTACTCACTCCTCCCCATGACCCATGACTACCAAAAAATGTCCCCAGTGGTGCCAGTGTCCCCTGAGGGGCAAAATTACACCTGACTGCAAACCCCTGGCATAAAATTTGGCACTTTGCGGTGTTACTTTGTGTTTGATGAGCAAGTTACAGATTGTACTTACGCGTTTAAAAGTTAAATTCGAATGGGCTATCTATATGGTATTTTTTGTTTCTTAACCTAAAAAATTGTTCATGCCTACACTGCTATGCCTTCTTTATTATTCAAACACATAGCATCCTACATCAGCCGTTTGCAGTAAGTGGAGAGAGGCTATCCTTTTGAGGAGGAAGTGAAAGTTGCCTTTCAGAACATTCAACAAAGATTCACTGATGGGACCGTCATACAATCAACACTCGATTACCCAGATTTCAAGAGAAGCAGATGTGTTGATATCCAGACAAATAAAAACCAGATTATGCAAAAATCAGTTCCATTTGGCTTAACTTCTTGTGTTGGTTTGTTTCTGCTGCAAATCAATTTAACTGGGTCTTGTCCAGGCCAGTACTGAAATGAAAGAACAAGCCATCTGGGTCAGTCCGAATCTAGAATTTAGAAGGAAGACTGGAGGTCAACGACTTGGATTTGGCCAAAGAAATGTCAGTGAACTAAATTCTCCCCTTCCTTTTCGAAGATTTCTTGGCGATCACTTCTTGGAATAGAGAGAAAATAACAGTATAGAAACTGTGATGGATGCCACTGGTCCCCATCTATAACCCCCAAATCTCTTGGACCAGCTAGAGATGTGTCTGCCTCCACTTCTGCATGGTAACTGATGACACCTGTGACTTTGCTCACAGCATTGGCCTCAGGCAATGGGCAGGTGTGGTGGTACAAGGGCACAGTTGCTTTGATCTGAGTTGGGACAGACCCTGAGGTGCAGTTTCTGCTCCAGAGTTCCCTGTGGGATCAGGGTGAAGCTGGGACTTTGGCTGAAATCGCACCCTGGCCTACCTTCTTCCTCTTCCCTGTTCTGCTTCCTCCAACCCCTTACTTGTTTCTCCTGGGAGTATTTCCCTGATGAATCAGTTACACTCAAATCAGTTACACTCAGGATCGGCTTCTGGGAAAAACTAGCCTAAGACATTTTCCTTTTACCCACAAGACCACCAGGGAAATGAGACCTGCACAGTGTCCCCCACCCCCAAGGTGGGCCTGGGCCATACAACCAAACCAAGAAGACATGGTTTAAGTTCAGGGCACCAATAAGACCTTAGGGTTTTAATATATCATCCCATTTTTCAGGAACTATGTAGGGACAGAGCCAGAGGACGGGGCTGAGCCAGATCCAAAAGGGCTGTCCAGAGGAGGATGAGCATTTGGGGGACAAACTGAAGCATCTGATTGCTCGGAGTTCAGGCTGAAACTCATGCCTAGAGAAGATGAGCCTTGATCCAGGGGCTCGAAGCACAGAGGATGCACACAAAGGACTCGAACCCAAACCAAGAAGGCTTGGTCAGTGGCCGAGCCGTCCTGCTAACTCTGGGTCAACACCCTTTCTCTTACGCCCTGTCCTCTACATTGTGGGGTGTCCCCATTAGATGTCAATAGCATACCCCTCCAGCCTCTTTTATGACAACCAAAAATGTCCCCAGGTGTGGACAAATGTCCCCGGGGAGGAAGGAGAGGCAAGATTGCCTGCTGCTCTGTGCTGCTTTGTGTTATTACCTTTCCTTGGCTTTGTTTCCCCGATTAAATGAACTTCAATACTCTTGGTGAGTAGAGACAAGAGGTGTCCACGGTGTCTAGAGCCAGCTCCCAAGATACATTTTGGTGTGTGGACGTTTGGCTTCGCAAGGCTTTTCCTGACTTTCCTCGATGCTTTGTCTGTAAAGCAGAGATACGGCTGCCATTCACGTTTGTACGGATGCTACTCGCACTTCCTACAAAGTGTCCAGTCCATACCAGAGCTGTGCAGTGGACAACGTGCTCAACCCTGCATGGAAGCCCTGGGCAGAGGCTCTTTCTCCTGCCAGAATCTGGAACTTCCTCTCTCTAAACTGCCCCACCTGATCCCCCAGGGAGTTGTGGAACATAAAACTATACTTCAAAATCTATACCATCTTGAGGCGAAAGCAATGGATTTTTGTACCCCACACAATGCCTGGCACACAGTGGCTGTTTGAAAAAGACCAGTTAATTGGGTGAGTACAGCCACGGGCTAATGGCACAGCTTGGCAGGGTAGAGAACTTGGGCTGGGTGCTCTCTACAGTCAGCTAGATCTTGGGCTGAGACCTGGCTGTGTCCAGCTACGTGACTATGAACAAGTTGTTTACCACATACCTATCTTCATCTCACCCTTTATCCTCACCATCCACCCCCCCTACACACAAGAATTGTTGGTGGAAAGGAAGATCCAAACAGTCGAAAACTACTCCCCAATAAACAATCTTTGGTAGGATAGTAGCAATGGCACGATGGTGAAAAACAGTGGTTTGAGAGAGTCAGACACGTAGTCCATTCTCTCCTCGTACAACAACAGGATAGTTAGGTGATCTACACCCCTGATCGCTAAGATATGACCATAAAGATAGTAATAGCACCTACCTCATGGTCATTGGGAGAGCACGATATTGTACGCCTGCAGCGCTTAGCGCTGGATGGGCACAAAATGAATAAATGCTGAATGAGTAAATGAAGGAAGGAACAGAAAGATGACCTGAATGGGTAATGGCCAGGGTGGCTAATGGGCTGTGTCTGGCAGAATATCCAGGCTCAAAATATGTGTGGCAGCTAATGCCCATTCCCCAGCCCAGCTGGGGACTAGTGAAGGTTCTTCCCCGCCAAGTCACCATCCGTTTTTCTCTTCATGGGTTGTGTGGGTCCAGAGGAGGTGGAGAAGGGAGGCGGCCCGGGTGAGTAATCACAGGATGACAGATAGTGACACCACATGAAAATTCGCTTCCTGTGTCCCTGTTCGAGCCAACGCTTGGAAACACATGCCTTCCAAGCCTGTCAACCGTATCGAGCTTCCATTTGAGTTAGCAAGTAAGGAAACTATCGAGGGGATGGCGTAATAATAATTTTTAAAAGTGTCAATATTTGAAGCCGGTGGGATCGGCAGAGAGAGCCAGTTGGTCTGAACGTTGGTGGATCAAAAAGAGGAGTGAAGCCAGGAGAAAAGTCTAGCTTCAGCCTGATTCTGTGGGGGGACTTTGGAGCACGAACTGCTCCGTAGACTCGGTATCTCCTTGAGGCCCTTCTGGCAGTAATTGGCCTCAAGGGGCTGGGAATGGGGGGAATGGTAACGTCCCAGATAAGATGGTTCCTGATGGAGGATAGTTCTGCACAGAATGAGGCAGCTGTGAGCATCAGCACTCACAGCACCTGAGGGACCCGTGCACTGACGCTGCAGAGGGGACCAGAGCACCCCACCCGTAGCATCTACTCCCCGTAGTGATGTGTGTGCACTGAGTGGGGAGTTACAACAGGAGACTCCTGAAACAGGAGATTTCTTCCCACTAGAGAGGTCTGTGAACTCGGGACCGTTAGAAGAAACCAAAGAAGGAGTGGATTTCTTTCCTCTCGTTGGGATGTTCCTCAGTCATAACAAAAGCTGAAAAATTTGCGAGTCCCCGTGTCTGGGCAGTGTAACAGTCCGGGGTCTGGGCTTCTCTCCTCAATCCTGAAGCACCTGCTGGCCTGGTCTCGGCACCGCAGGGGCCCCCAAACAGCAGATCCTGCCCTCCGGGCTCTCTCTTCTCTGGAAGAAAGGCGGGTCTCCTGCTTTCCCTCCCCGCCTGCCCCGCAGGTGTCCCACTCAGTGGTGGCCTGGCAGCCTCCGCCGAAGAATGTCACTCTGGCCTGGGGCCCGGCCTCAGACAAAAGCCCTTTTGGAACTAGGCCTGCATCCTCTGCCTGCCAGGCCCCTGCCCGCCTTCCCGCTGCCAACTAGGGCTGGCAGCTGAATTCATCCCCTGGAACCGACGGTTTCCACCGAGCAAGGCCCCTTCCCTGCTCAGGAAGTAAAATGAGTCTGAGCCCTTGATAGCCTGTCCTTGGCTTTGGGACAAATGACTGTCCTCACAGGGGCCGGAGGCGGCGAGGCCCACAGACGCGTGCGCTGCGGGCGGGAAGGAGGGAGCCCGGGGCCTAAAACACAGACAAAGCCCTGAACCCCAAACAGACCTTCACACCCAAGCCTGACCCTGACCAGGCCCGGGAATCGGCCCCTCCCGAGTCTGGATTCCTGGCCCTGCTATTTCCCAACAGGGCGACCCTCTGTAAGTCACGGTCTGGACCCTCGTTTTCACAACTTCTAACTGAGGAGATAATAAGGTTCCGAAATTATTTATTTATTTTTTTTTTAAATCTTTTTTTTTTTTTTTTTTTTTTTATTATTTATTTTTGGGACAGAGAGAGACAGAGCATGAACGGGGGAGGGGCAGAGAGAGAGGGAGACACAGAATCGGAAACAGGCTCCAGGCTCTGAACCATCAGCCCAGAGCCCGACGCGGGGCTCGAACTCCCGGACCGCGAGATCGTGACCTGGCTGAAGTCGGACGCTTAACCGACTGCGCCACCCAGGCGCCCCCCGAAATTATTAAAAAAAAAAAAATCATATGGGAAGGTCATAGTTTTCTGATTATAAAAAGAAATACATGAAGAGAACTTAGAATAAAAAAGGTGTAGAGAAAAAATCTAAATATTCAAAATCATGCTAATAATTGTATAATTTGGGTATATTGCTGTCTGGTTTTTTTGGATTCATGTACTTTAGTGTCAACGTTGGAAGCCTCAAATTCGAAGCTACTCAGTGTATTTTGTTTGGTCCTCACAGAATTCACATTCAATACATATATATGTACAAACATACATATATACATAAGGAGAACAGTACTTGCCTTGCAATGACTTATTTTGAAGATTAAATGGGAACATATAAGGTCCCAGTACATGGCCTAGCACTCTGAGCAAGCTGACCTTCAAAGGTCAACCTCTCACAGATCTAAAGCCTCTTTTGGAGGGCGGGGGGGGGGGGGGGGGGTTGGGGTCCAGCTTTTAACCTATTTGGGATCTTCCTCACTTACACTGCTCATTCTTACCCTTCCTCCCAGGCCAAGTCCCAATCTCTTTACGATTCTATCCCTCTGGAGCCTTCTCCTGGGTGGTTTCTGGGAGGCCATCAGCTGCGTCTCATCTGGACCAAGAACAGGTCCCACCTGGTGCCCATCCGACGTGGCCACTGAGAGTTCTGGCACGGTGTTGGAGGAGGTGTTTGTTGACTGTAGACTCATCTAGAATGGGAAACCTGTCATTATGGGATTTTGTTGGTACCTTGTCTTCCGGACCACCGAGGCCCTTCATGGCCCCCAATGAGGCTGGCTTGTTCACCTAGGAAATGAGAAATGTAGAGGTGGCTGTGACCTTAGAGACCAACCAACCCTGTCATCTTACAGATAACAAGATGGGCCCTCAGAGGGTGAAATGAGCAGAGAGCTGGACCGCTGTCCAGGCGCAGAGGCAGAGCGGACAGACCTCCCTTTCTTGCCAGCACACACTTCCCTGCTATGTATTCTGCAGTCTCTGCCTCCTTGTGTTCTGGATTGAATAGTGTCCCCCAAATTCACGTCCACCTGGAACCTTGGAATGGGACCTTACCTGGAAGTAGGATATTTGCAGATTACTCAAGAAGAGGGAATACTGGATTAGAGTCACCTCCGACCCAGTGACTGGTGTCCTTATAAGAAGAGGGAAACTTAGATACAAACATACAGAGGGAAAAGAGCCATGTGAAGTCAGAAGCAGAGATTAGAATTAGGCTGCCCAAAGCCGGGGGACACCAAGAAGTGACAGCAACCATCGGCAGCTGGAGAAGACAGGGGAGGATTCTTCCCCGGAGCCTTCAGAGAGATCACGGCCCTGCCCACACCTTGCTTTTGGACTTCTAGCCCCAGAAGGGTGGAAGAATAATTTTGTTTTAAGCCACCCGGTTGGTGGTACTTTGTTACAACAAAGGAAACTCATACATCGTTTTGGCCTAGTGTTCTCCTCTCTCCCTTGGTGAAAGAACACAACCATAAAGAAACATACTAATTTAGGGGCGCCTGGGTGGCGCAGTCGGTTAAGCGTCCGACTTCAGCCAGGTCACGATCTCGCGGTCCGTGAGTTCGAGCCCCGCGTCGGGCTCTGGGTTGATGGCTCAGAGCCTGGAGCCTGTTTCCGATTCTGTGTCTCCCTCTCTCTCTGCCCCTCCCCCGTTCATGCTCTGTCTCTCTCTGTCCCAAAAATAAATAAATGTTGAAAAAAAAAAATTAAAAAAAAAAAAAAGAAACATACTAATTTATTCAAACGTGATATGATCTGGGGCCCACAGCTCCAGTCAGATTTGCATTTTAAAAGGTGACTTCCATTAAGGGTGGTGAGATTGAAGCAAGACTAGGGACCCTCACAAACGGGGTCCTGCACCTCACCCCCTACAAAGGATATACGATTACCTCCATTTGCTAGGTGCCCAAACCAGGGTTCAAAGAGGCATAAGTGAGTGGGGCAGTGTCGGATGGTAGCAGAGAGGGTGGGTTCTGGCCCCATAGCCTCTGCCCTGATCCTCATTCCTCCCCTTCACAATTAGCCATATGACCTTAGGCAAGTCCCTTAACCGCTTTGTGCCTCAGTTGCCTCCTTTATAAAATGGGAATGAGAATAACAAAACCTGTATCTCAAAATTGACATTACGGAAATGCATTTTGAACAGCGTCTGGCACCTAGTAAATAGTCAATTATCTTAGTTTGTTACCGCTGCCCAAGGCCACATGGTTGTAAGTGACGAAGACAACACGTGAACACAGGCATGTAGGCTCCAATGAATGTTTCGGTTCTGTAATTCTGGACTGGAGAACGTCTATAACATTCTAAGTGCCAGCTTCACCCACAGAACTCTCATTAGCAAATGAGCCCAAGAGGGTTGTGCAAACGATTTCATGACTCGATGGAGATACTCCACTCAATCAAAGGCACCATACTGCATGACCACAAACCCCCACCTGGGCCTTCCTTTGGGAAATAGGGCTGTTGGGCACTTGTGGACAGGAAAGAATGGTCAAGCTTAAACTGTAGCCCAGATGAGGCTGAGCCATAGGAAGCCAGTTCTTCATTTGGGTCTTAGATGATGAGGGGGATGTGTGTGTACGTGTATGTGTGTTGAGAGGACTCAGAATCACCATCTCCCTGAGCAGAGTCAGCCAGGAGCTCGGGTTCAGAGTCACCTTGGCAGCCTTGAAGAGCCCAAACAACCTCCCCTAAGAGGTGGTTTACACAAGTGGCATGAACTCAGGCTTTGGAACACAAAGGCTTGAGTTTGAATCCGAACTCCACCACTTCTTCTATTGGGAATATGGTCCAGATTTCACTTTCCTGCCCCTCCATTTCCTTTCTTGATAAAATGGGAATGATCACTGACCTGATGTCATGGGGTGGTGGCAAAGAGCAAACAAGACAGTGTCTGTAAAGCATCTAACCCAGAGGAAGGACCTGGATTCCAGAAACCGATGTTGCTCTGATAATGGCAATGAGGAACACGAGAGTGATGCCCACGCAGAAGATGAAACGGGGGAGACTGCTGCCTTCCTCGCAACCGTCATTGCCTGGGCAGCCCCTGGTCCATGCAGCCTCCCCACAGCTAAAGCTGAAAGGGGAAAGCAGATTAACAGACTTCAGCCCTTAAAATCCATTTGTAGATTCCTGGTTCTTTTTTTTAAATGCTTATTTATTTATTTATTTTGAGAGAGAGACAGAGGGAGGAAGGTGAGTGAGGGAGGGGCAGAGAGAGATGGGGAGACAGAATTTCAAGCAGGCTCTGTGCCGTCAGCACAGAGTCCGACGTGGGGCTCGATCTCACCAACCATGACATCATGACCTGAGCCAAAATCAAGAGTCAGGTGCTTCACTGACTGAGCTACTTGGATGCCGCATGTAAATTCCTGGTTCTAAAGGGTGATGGCAAATCCCTTCAGTTTTGTTTCCCTGGGAAGTGCCATTAAGATTCTGCCTGGTGGAACTTCCCAATCGATGTATAAAGACCTCCTTCGAGAAGGTTGATCCTAAAACCAGCATCTCCGGTAAACACAGCCCTGTTGTGTGAGATGCTAATAATCACTGCGTCTCTTTGTTCTGTGCCTTTTGGCTGACTTTCAGTTCATGAGGAAGTGTCTGTATTGGAGCCAATTTGAATTGATTTTGCAAGTGAAATTTCAGGGGACAATGTGCCAGGTGCCTCAGAGAGCTCGAGTCTGGCGGATTCTCTGTCATCTGCTCATAATAACCCCAACCCAGGTTTGTCTGGTGAGCCGCGGTTCCCAAAGCACTACGGTGTCACATTTGCTATTTTATTTGATCTTCGCAATAACCCTGTGAGGCTGACATTGTTCGCCCCGTTTATTCCATTTTTACACTTAACAGACGAAACAACAAGAGCTTAAGGGATGTGCCCAGGCTATACACGTAGCACCTGGCTGGTCTGAAAGTCAGACCCAGGATTGTCTTTAAATGCATTTCAACGATTTAGTGAGTATCTACTATGCATCAGGAATGCTGTGCTACCCATTGGGAATATGCAGATGAATAAAGCATAGTAAGCCGCCTGAGTAGGAGGGGAGACAGGTGTGGAAACCAGTGTGACATACATTATAATTTGCACACGTATAAGAAGTTAGTCACTTGCTTCCTACTCCAAGCCTTTCTTTACAGCTCTCGACAGGCTTCCATTCCCACCCCAACCGCAACCAAATAAACCTGCGCTTATCAAGGTACTGACAACCTCAGCTTGCCAAACGCAAGGGTCCACTCCTCATTCTCACTGAACTCAAATCCTCAGAAGCAATTGACACAGTTGGGCAATTGTAACTGGTAACAAACTAAGATAATTGACTATTTACTAGGTGCCAGACCCTGTGGTCCGACAGACAGCAGATTATCCTCTGCCTCTAACATTTTCTTCCTGGGCTTTCATAATGCCAGACACCGTGAGTTTTTCCATCATAGAAAGCCAAGCTCCTTCTCAGTCTCCTTTGCTGAGACTTTGCTTTTCCTCTGATTGATTTGTGAATGTTGAAGAGCCCTGGGCTCAGTCAGTGTTGGGCTCCCTATTTGGGCCCTTCCATGCTCTCACCCTACGTTCCTTCCTGCTCCCATGGCTACAGATACTATCCACATCCTGATGACCAAGTCCTTCTTGCTGGCCCCAGTCCCTCCCCCTGAGTTCAGGCCCGCATATCCGTTCAGCTTGTAGATATCTCCACTTAGACATTTTAAAGTTCATTATAAAGTGAGCATACGCAAAACTTTTCATTTTCTCCCCCAAACTTGCTTCTCTATCATCACCCAGTAACTTGGCTCCTAATAGTCATGGCTGGTGCCTCTCTTTCTTCATAAACCACATCCTATCTATCAACAATCTCGGTGGTACAGCGGCCACATTATGTCTTGAGTTCACTCACTTTCTTCATCTGCACTGTTCCCATCCTGATCCCAGCCATTGGTATCTCTCTGAGACCAAAGAAATAGCCTCCTAGCTCATGCCTCTATTCTTATGCCCTAACAACTCATGGAACAGCCAGATGAATCTTTTAAAAGATATAAATTAGATCAAGTTACCTTTCTGCTTAAAACTCTCCACTGGCTTACCACTGCTTTTACAAAAACCGAATCCAAACTCCTTCGCATAGCCTACCAGGGTTTTCATCATCTCACTCATGCCTTCCTCTCTGACATCATCTACATGACCTGGCCCCCTCAGTGCCGTCTAGCCAAACTGCCCCAGGGCCTTTGCACTTGCCCAACCCCCTGCTTGAAATCATCTCCCCCACATCTTTGCAGGACTGGATTCTTATCATCCATTCAGATCTCAACTCCCTCTTCTCAGTATGGCCTTCCCCCAGTCGTCATTAATGTTATTTCCTTTGAAGGATTTACTACCATCTATAATCCTGTCATTTGTCCCTCTCATCCCTGCTAGAATGTGATTCCCTATGAATGTCTGGTCCAAACATGTGCTGTAAGAAGAGCCCCAAAGCCAGAGCACCCATGGTTCTTGCACTTACGGGGAAGGTAAACACAACATTGTATATACTTAGAAACTTGTTAATTGCTGTGAAGGAAAAGAACTGGGCTCTCAGAGGAAGATCAGATGGCGACTGTTCTGAAATGGGTGATCAGAGAGGGCCTTCCTGGGAATAGGGAATTAAAATGAGGCCTGAAGAACTGGAATGGGCATCCATGGAAAGAGTTGCAGGAGAAGCACTATAGGCAGAGGGGTCAGACACGTTAAGGGTATGTGTAGACAGAAGGTGAGGAAGAGAGAGGTGTATAGATTTCTTTCCATTTCTCCCTCTCTCTTTTGAAATAGGTTCATAGAATCTTGTAACTTTGTTTTAACTTAATGTATCAAAAGCATCTTTTCATGTCATCTGATCATCTCCAGTTTTTGTTTTGTTTGTTCGTATGAACAGTGCTGCACTACATATCTTATTTTTTAGGTTTACTTATTTATTTTGAGAGGGAGAAAGAAAGAGTATGTGAGCAGGAGAGGGGCAGGGAAAGAGAGAGAGCGAGAGAGAATCCCAAGCAGGCTCCTCACTGGCAGCACAAAGCCAGGAATGGGGCTCGATCCCACGAATTGTGAGATCAGACCTGAGCCAAAACCAAGAGCCGGACGCTCAACCGACTGAGTCACCCAGGCGCCTCCAAATTTCTTATTTTATTTTATTTATTTATTTATTTTTTAACGTTTATTTATTTTTGAGACAGAGAGAGACAGAGCATGAACAGGGGAGGGGCAGAGCGAGAGGGAGACACAGAATCTGAAACGGGCTCCAGGCTCTGAGCCGTCAGCACAGAGCCCGACGCGGGGCTCGAACCCACGGACCGCGAGATCGTGACCTGAGCCGAAGTCAGACGCTTAACCGACCGAGCCACCCAGGCGCCCCCAAATTTCTTATTTTAAAAGATATCCACATCCAGCAGAATGGTTGAAATTAAAAAGGCAATACCAAGTGTGGGTGACAACATGGAGCAGCTGGAATGGCCACACGCTGTTGGAGAAAGGGTAAACTGATAATGAGCTTGAAAGTCTTCGGCAGTATCTACTACAGCCGAGCAGACACTGCCTGTGACTCGGTAGTTCTCCTCCTGGCATGTAGTCAACATATGCGTGTCTGTCTACCAGAAGACACGTACGAGAGTATCGACACAGCACTGCTGAAAAGAGCAAAAGCCAAAACACAAACAACCCAAATACCCACCCACAGTAGAGTCAGTCAACGGAAGAGTCGTATAATGGAATCCATGGAGCAATTAGAATTGAACGGACTATTGCTACACCCCACGTGGATGAATCTCACAAACACAACGTTGAATGGAAGAATCCAGACACAAAAAAGTAGACTGCATTATTTCATGTTTCGTGAGTTCAAAAATAGGAAATTGCATCCGTGGTGCGGGGAGTGAGGAACAAGGGAGGGGACGAGAGGGAAACTTCTGCAGGAAAGGTCATGTTCTGCTTCTTGGTCTATGTCATCACACGAGTGTGTCACTTTGTGACAATTCATGGAGCTGAACGCGAGTTTTGCATTTCCCTGTATTCTATTATGCTTCAATAAGTTTTACGCGTTTAGGATTATTTCATCAGGAAAATTCTTAAGTATGAATTTTCTCTAAGGAAAATAAGTTTTGGCAAATGGTATTGTGGTGTGTTGGGTTGAATTGTGTCCCCCCCCCCACACACACACAAGAAGATATGTTGAGGTCCTAAGCCCCAGTACCTGTGACCATGACCTTATGTGGAAATACGGTCTTTGCAGATGTAATCAAGTTACGTGAAGTCATGCTGGATAGGGTGGTCCCTAAATCCATGGGCTGGTGTCCTTATGAGAGAGAGGCTTGGCCACACCGACACATGGAGAAGTCCATGCGACATGGAAGCAGAGAATAGAGTGGTGTAGCTACAAGTCAAGGAATGCCAAAGACCGCCGGGAACCACCGGAAGCTGAGAGAAACCATAGAACAGGTTATCCCTCGTGGTCTCCAGAGGCAACCAACCTTGCCAGCACCTTGATTTCTGACTTCTTGCCTCTAAAACTGTGAGACAATACACTCTCGTTGTTTTAAGCCTCCTGGTCTGTGACAATTGTTATGGCTGCCCCAAGAAATCAAGATAAGTGCCAAATTCCAAGAAGGATTACTTTTTGATCCCCGCTCAGCCTCTCGGTCGAAGGTAAAGAATGTTCCCAAGCAGCGGTTAAAATTTAATCTCTCGATAACCTTCTTGGTTCCAGCCAAGAACAGGGCCTCTCCCTACTTTCCATTGCAAATGACGGGATCAATCCGTTCCTGTGGAAGTCACGTACAGAGCGTGGAGTCTGAGGAGGGAGGAGAAGGTGAGCGAAGGGAAGAAATGCAGCAGTTTTCAGATATATCATTAATCCCAATTTTTAGCTGTTTATGTTATGCGAAGATATTATTACTTTTTTAACTTCGTTCCTTCCTCATTGCATAACAATTTAGGTTTACTTTACGAAAATTTATAAAACACATGAAAGCAAACAAAATACATGAAAACTACCCATTACCCACACCCAAAGACGCCCACCATTCGTATTTTGGTATATTGCCTGCCAGGCATTTTTCTTTGCACGTATGTACATTTTTTTTGATCAGAAAAATATCATCCCTTCCTAATTGTCTACATATCTTCTCTTCCTCTTTACCAACAAACATAGATTTTTAAAAATACTCCTGAGACCCATTCTTCTGCCCACACACACATTTCTGCTTTTGTTTTTCATCACACAGTCCTCGCCCTGGGCCCCTTCCTGTGACCAACCCATTCTTTCACACAAGCAGTCAATTCTCTCTCCAGCCCTAAGTTCACATGGGAAGGCCTGGATTTCATCTCAAACAGTACAAAGGGAAAGGGTGTTTTCCAAAGACTTCTTTTGGTGTGGTTGCTGCTTTTCCAGCAAATATCAGACTTGCCTTCTCTTTGAGATCTCAGGAGCTGAGGGCTAATTATGCACCCCTGCTCAGGACATGATTATCCTCGACATCAGGGCAAAGAACTGGTTTTAGGATCTTCCTTCACGCTCCACGTCCTTACTTCCCTTCCCTGTCCCCTGCTAACATCCATCCTAACGTGTGTGATTTGTGTCCTGGAATATTGTGATGGACGCCTTCCATTTGCATCTCCAGATCGACTCTCCGTTTCCCTTGGCCCAGCTCCGGGTCCCTGGAGGCTCATCTGTAGGATGGGCATCACCGGTGAGCTTGCCCTCTGGCTTCTAATTGGGTTCGGCCAATAGGAAGCACTGTCAGGAGATCCAGAAGGTGGTGGGAAAGAGAAGCCAGAGAGCGAGGTGCTCTGCTGGGGCAGGTGTTGGCTCCTGTGACGTGGCCTTCTCCAGGCACTTGTCTCCACCCAGCCAGCCCCTTCAGGCGTAGGGCACGTTAGGTCACATGGCTGTTCCTCCTCCAGGTCACTTCACAGTCCTCACCGGTTGTTTTCCTAACCCTGCCCACCCCTTTGCAAATACAGCTCATCCTCAATTTAGGATGGGCTTTTGCCCCGATAAACCCATTGTGAGTTGAAACTATCCACGTCAAAAAAATGCATGTAGGGGCACCTGGCTGGCTTAGTCCGTTAAGCCTCAGATTTCAGCTCAGGTCGTGATCTCACACCTGGTGAGTTCGAGCCCCACATGGGGCCCTATGCTGACAGCTCAGAACGTGGAGCCTGCTTCAGATTCTGCGTCTCCCTCTCCCTCTCTCTCTCTCTCAAAAATAAACAAACATTTAAAAAATAAAAAAGTAAATAAATAAGTGCGGTAATACACCTAACCTACCCAACATCATAGCTTAGCGTAGTCTACTTTAAACATGCTCTGAACACTTACATTAGCCTACAGTTGGGCAAAAGCATCTAACACGAAGCCTGTTCCGATAGCAACGCATTGTTTCCACAGTATCCCTCCCTCACATCTCCGTCCCCAGTGAGGACCTGCCTCCGGCTTCCTGCTACCACATGCAATACCACAATAAATCCAAAGTTTCATAAACTTTTTAACTGACATTTTTTCAGTTCTTTTTCTGGTCTCAGTTTTGACTTTATGCCAAGCACAGTCATTTTATGAGTAAATCACGTCACATAAACCTCAAGTCTGTGTTGCTTAATTAAACATAGTGACCCTAAACCCATAAATAATGGCTTTAAAATGTGTTTCCCCCCCCCTGATTTTCCCCCTTCGGTCATAAATTGCATAATAAAAATGAATGACAAGAATCCCACAGGTTATCATATAGTGAGCACTTTGACGTGCTGGGTTTTGTCCTGAGCCTGGTGTGAGCTTTAGCTCATCCACAGAATGTGGAACCAGCTCGGACCGGCTTTTGAAAGCCAATTGTTAAATTTTCAAGAATTTTGTAAGCTGGTTACTAAACGCAGCAATCACTAAAAATTAGATTCTGTGAACGCCCCATTAAAGAAATTACATTAAAAACAACTGTAGTAAAAACTCACCATTCACGTATTTCTAAATTATTTACTACCTTTAACTATTATCTAGGTTCAAGTTAGGTCTATTGTATCTGTACCATGGAAATACTGTATAATGGTGCACATCTCTTCCAATTCCACGTTCAAATGTGTTACACTGGTATCTTGGACATCATCTGTGGCGGGGGGCAGTGCATATTTGCACCATGGAAATTAGCAAACGCTACAAATCGAAGAGTCCTCCCCGCCCCCCCCCCCCCCCCCCCCCCCAGTCCTCACTCCCGACCCGGAGTTGCTTGTTAAGCATTTACCAGCACACCACTGCACTTGACCATCGCGACAGTCCTATGGGATTGGTACTTTTTTCATTTTATAGATGAAGAAGTAAGGTTTAAAGGAGACAAATAGCTATCCTAAACCCTAGAGTTAGTGGAAGGTATAGAAGCAGGAGTGCAATGATAATGCGGATAACCCCAGGCCACTCCCTCCCAAAGGTGTCATGGAACCATAGACGTGGTAGCTAGGTCAGATTTTGTTGGATAGCACCCTTGTGCAGACAAGGAGACCAGACAGAGGGGTTACAAGTCTGCCCAGGCTTACAAGAATGGCTGTTCCAGAAAATACCATGACCCCAGACAGGATCTGATTGGCCCTGCCTGGGTCACATAGCTGCCCCTGCTTCAATCCTGTGAGTCAGTCCAGCGTGGCTGCTGGGCATGCCACCTGCCCCCGTGGGTAAAGGAACCAAGGCCGGAGGGCTCACCGAGCAGACACGCAGGGGGTGTCTACAGCCTTCTTACCTGGCCCCAGCCAGCGGGACCACTGGGACACGCACGGGGACAAGTAGGATCAGAGTGCTAATGGTGACCGCTTTCCTAGTCCTCAGAATGTGCATCACACATCCTGAGTCATTTCATGTAATAACCCTGGGAAGTACAGGCTGTTATTAACATCATCACCCTCCCTTTGCAGAGGAGATAACTGAGGATCAGAGAGGCCGAGAAACTTGCCCCACATCGGCAGCTAGTGAGGGGCAAGGCCCGGATGGCGGCCCCACTGTCTGTCTCACCTGCCTCCACGCTGCCTGGCCTGGCTGCACGGCTCTGCCGGACCTGCCTCACGGCGCTGGCGACAGGACCAAATTAGACAACAATGCCTTGGAGAACCGCCGAAGCTCTATAAAAATGAGTCCCTCCTCTGTTTCCGTGTCATCCTTTATGTTGGAATCAAGGCAGCGATACAAAAGCAGATGTGGGGCACATTGCAGGTCAGCCTGTCCTCCCTAGCTCCTCTCCAGTGTTCCCACCAGGAGAGTCACCCCCTGGCCGTAAGCCACGTCTACAGACGGGCTCCGGCAAACCTTAAACAGGTAACTTAGGAGAGGCAATAATGCTTTGATTAGACCTCCAGTAGGGGCTACGTGTTCTCCAGTGGGGGGGGCTTTGCGAGGGGCCCTGAGGGGCGGGGAAATCTTGCACGTCGATGAAGGACAGCTGAGGCAAGCGGGACTCAGGTGGAGAGGAGGCGGGAGCCTGTTGAAGGCGGGGGTGGGGTGGGAGGGGTGCTGCGGAAGGAGGGCTCTGAGGATGGGAGAGGCACTACCCAGGAAGTGGCAACCGGTGCCAGGGTGACTCTTCAGAACCTCAGCCATTCGAATCTGCGTGAGCTGGAAGGAGCTGCCCGTTGTACAGACGAGGACACTGAGGCCCAGACCTGCTCTGAATCAGGCTGTTGTGGCCGCTTCTCTGGCTCACCAGGGGACTTCGGTTGACGCCTCAATTCCCTAGAAGTGCTCTTCCAGGAGGGTTTCCCTTGCCTGGGGCAGACACAGGGAGCCGCCACCAGAGATGCAGGGGTGCAAAAAAGGACACAGGCAGAGAAGACACAGGATGCCCAATGAGATCTTCCTCGAGCGCTTTCCTGCCCGCCACTGTTCCAGCTCCATGGGGAGCTGTGTCCGTGTGCATGTCACTTTCCCAAAGAAACTCCAAAGCCCTCTGCCTGGTGGTCAAGACCTCCCTCCTCCCCTGCTTGCCACCCTCCTGCCCTTCCTTGCCAACAAGGGCAACACCGCCTACCCCAGGACCCAGAGCTGCGTTTGCCGTGGCCGACGGCCTGTGTTTTACATTCTGTCTTCACCGCTGGCTTCTCAGCTCCAGGAAGGGCTCTCAGGTAAGACTTGTTAGTGCTCAGGGAGGCTTTTACCCACCTACTGGCAAGTTCTTCTCCCTTCCACTGCATGGCTCCTGCAAAGCTTCTTGCCCACCACATGACTTTGGCCAAGTCCCTTCCCCTCTCTGGGCTTCATTGTCCTCATCGGGGAAATGAGGGCAGAGGACAGATGATGTGATTACTAAGGTCCCTCTTAGAACTATCTTTCCACGAAATTAGGCGTAATACCAAATGGCAATCCCCCGTGTTTCTGCAGCCTTTTATAGTTCATAAACCCCTTACTCATCCTTCTCATTCAGCAGATTGCCCTGGAAACAAGATTTGCCTACAGTTAGACCAGCTCTCCGGAGTCCCAGCCCCAGGGAGGTCCCAGCAGGAAGGGCGGTTCCAGGAACTGGCCTGCCGGGGCTTACCCTGAGGCCCTGAGAAGGACTGTCTGACTGTCTGTCCCTCCGACTCAGGCTGCCCTTCTCTGAGGCCTGGCAGGGAGTCCAACTGAGAGTGGCCAGACCAGTAAAGCCACCTTCTTGCATAATCCAGGCAAGGCAGGGCCCTGAACTGAGCAGTGTAGGCATCTAGGAAACACCTAGTTCTGAACAGAACTTATGTAAACCGTTCCAGGAGCCCTGCGTAGTTCACTGCCTTATTGATTCAACAAACACATCTTGAACATCTAGGATGGGACCTCGCTGGGTGAGGCACTTAGGAGAAAAAAATGTGCCTCCTTCTCTCAAGGAGCCCACCATGGGGGAGAGAGCCCAGAACGGATGCATCCAACACGACCCATCACTCTTTAGCTTTGGGACCCTACAACACTGTGTACCCTCTGAACCTGTTTTCTCACTGGCCAAATGGGGTCAATGACATCCTGCCTTTTGTCTCATCTTCTGCAGCTCCCCACATTCTCCAGAACAATCTCTGTTTCACAAATACCCCAGACTCTTTAAAAAAATCTTTTTTTAAATTTTATTGTTAATTTTTGAGAGAGAGAGAAAAAAAAAGCTTAATTCGGGGAGGGGCAGAGAGAAAGGGGGAGACACAGAATCCAAAGCAGGCTCCAGGCTCTGAACTGTCAGCACAGAGCCTGATGCGGGGCTCGAACTCACCAACTGTGAGATCATGACCTGAGCTGAAGTGGGACACTTAACCAACTGAACCACCCAGGCGCCCCATGAATACACCACACTCTTAATGCTTGCGTTGCTTTGCATCAGTGCTCCCACTGCCTGGGATGCCCCTTCCCATGTATGTCCCCAAAATACCTGCTCAACGCCAGCATCTAGCACGGTCCAAAGCATAGTTAAAGATGAATAAATATTTGCCCCGTGAATAAATCCCACAAGATCCAGTGTCTCCCCCTCACTGCCCTCCCTCTCCGTGCCCCCTGCTCCCCTTCTGTCTCTCCCTTAGCCATACCTGATCTTCAGGGCAGAACAATTATTTGTTCCTCTCTCCCATTAAACTGCAAAATCCTCCTGGGCAGACACCGTGAATGACACAGAACATTAGTGTTTAGTAAACAATAGTAAAAGTGAAAAACAAGTTGGCCGGGAAAGGCATTATTATCTTCCTTTTAATAATGACTCTTAGGTTCTGAATAAACCCCCAAGGAATTTTTTGAATCATCCTGGAAGGTCATGCAACTTGCCTAATCGCGCAGGGCCCCAGGCAGCCTCATTTTCTGACCTGAATCTGAGCTGTCAGACCACAGTTCTAGGCGTTTAAGAAAAAGTACTTATTTCACAAATCCCAAATGCAGATGTTCCAACATCTCGCATATTGGGATACATTTTTCTTTCTTTAGTTGTACATAAAATAATGGTGATGTCTCTTATAAGTGGTGTATCCTTTGATCTGATGAAGTACGTTATCAGTTGTAGTTGGGAAAACTGAAAGCAACCTGTATTTGGCAGCTATCAATTAAATAAATGAAGGCACTTTTATGCAATTGAATAACACAAGATAATGATAAAACTGCTAATAATTATGGTTAATTACAAATTATGGGTATTTATGTGTATGGATAAAAGCCATTTGTGAGATTTTGCTTTGCTAACAAAATTTAGCTTCAATCTGATTCCATTTTTGTTTGAAAAACACTCTGGATTGATAGCCCCCCTAGTGTATGTGAGGATCACCTGACACTAATAAGATTAGAGCTGTTCTTTTTTCACAGCTGAGTTAATTACTCCTAAAAATAGCAATTCCAATGTTATTTTTTTATTTGGTTATTTGGAAATACTTTCTAAAATATTTTTTAAGTGTTTATTTTTGAGAGAGAGAGAGAGAGAGAGAGACAAAGCGTGAGCAGAGAAGGGGCAGAGAGAGAGGGAGACACAGAATCCGAAGTGGGCTCCAGGCTCTGAGCTGTCAGCACAGAGCCCGACACGGGGCTCGAACTCACAAACTGCAAGGTCATGACCTGAGCTGAAGTTGGATGTTCAACCGACTGAGCCACCCGGGCGCCCCTATTTGGAAATACTTTTTTTTTTTTTTTTAATTCTTTTTAAAGTAGGCTCTGTGCCCATTATGGGGTTTGAACTCATGACCCTGAGATCAAGAGTCACGTGCCCTATTAACTGAGCCAGCTAAGTGCCCCTTCCTTAATTATTTACTTATAAGCTTATTTTGAAATCATTTCTTACAGAAAATTTGCAAGAGTGGTACACAGAACACTTGTATACCCTTCTCGTGCATTTCTTTTTCTCCCTCCAGCTGGTCTCCTATACTTGTGCTCACAAAGTTTTTTATGAAACAGTTGAGAGTAGGTTACCTATAGCATGTCCCTTTAACTGTTAGAATTTTATATTCATTTCTTACGAACAAGGATATTCTCTTAGCCACAGGCCAAAAGCAAATTCCAGACATGGGAGATTGATACAATACTTTCTTCTGAGCTCCTGTCCATCCTGCAACCTAATCAATTATCCTCATTAGGTCCATTACAGGAACTTCTTTTTCCGTGTTCAGAACCCAGTTCAGGGCAGTGCACTGCTTTTGGCTGTCACATCTTTTTGTCTTTATCTGGAGCAGTTCAGCAGACTTTCTTTGTCTTTCATATCAATGACAGTGTTTTAGAACACAGGCTCGTATTTAAAAAAAATTTTTTTTAATGTTTATTTCTGAGAGAGAGCGGGAGGCAGAGTGTGAGCGAGGGAGGGCAGAAAAAGGAGATGCAGACTCCGAAGCAACCTCCATCCAGGCTCTGAGCTGTCAGCACAGAGCCTGCTGCGGGGCTCGAACTCATGCACTATGAGATCACGACCTCAGCCGAAGTTGGACGCTTAACCGACTGAGCCACCCAGGTGCTCCACAGGCCTGTATTTCATAGGATGCTCCTCGATTTAGGTTGTCTGATGTTTCCTTATGATTTCATTCAGGTTATGCACTTTTGGTTGGAAAACTGCATAAGTGATACTGTGTCCTTCTCAAGGTATCACATCTAGAGACCCATGACGTCTGTCTGTCCCTTGGTGGTGATACTAACTTTCATCACTTTCTTGTCACTTGTGCCTTCTTCACAGTGCAGTTTTTGTTTCTCCTTTTGTAACTAACAAGTAATTTCTGGGAGGACACTTTGAGACTGTGTAAATTTCCTATTCCTTATCAGACTTCTTCCCTAGCTCCTGTGTAGAATCCACTGATGAATCTTGACCCCATTTTTACTACATAATATAGTGACAAAGGGTGATTGTTCTGATGTAATCATTTCTGCTACATTAATTGTAAGGAAGAGCTCCTCCTAAGTTATTTGCTTATTATCAAAACGGGCTGTAAAGGCTTATTTGATTCAACAGGTTACCGGCCATCACTGTCTATATTTATCGTGATGCTCAAAATGGTCTAGGTTTGACCAGTAGGAGCCCATTCACGCTGGCTCTTGAGCCTTTTCACATGTCCCATGTACTTTTTCTTTTTCTTTGTTTTTTTTTTTTTTTTTTTTTTTGAGCATTTCCTTCTGGCTCTTCTTTCTGACACAACAAGGTGTTTCAGGCTAATCTTGTACCTTCTATGCCCCAGCCTTGGAATCAGCCATTTCTCTGAGGGGCCACCTGGTTTTAGTGGCTAATGGCATTTAGAAAGGAAGAGTGTTCTACGCACCAAATCTGAGTGTGTACAGGCATTCCGTTTTCTTCCTTTCAGTTATCTGTGTCTTCTACTTTAAAACACAAACATATAGTCCTTTATAATAAGGAGGAAAAAGCCTAAAGTTATTTTTACATTATTTTCAAAAAGAAAAACAACCAAAAGACAGTAGACTTTTACAAATCGCCTTGGTTCCTGAGGACAGTTTGCATCACACGTTGTCCTGGACGCTAGGAATACACGTGGCTCACGGGCAGGGTCCCGATGCTGTCACCAGTAGAAGAAGGCTGGTGATATGTGGACGCGTGCACAGGTGCTTTCTCATAATATAAGCCCCCTCTGCCTTGACTGGGGACCAGGCAATGATGTTTTGTGAAACTACTTACCAGGTTGATCAAACGCTAAGCGTTCTTGTGTAGCGATTTCTATTTCGGAATGTTCTGTTCAGTGTGGCAGAGCGTGGCTATTTGAAATTCTTGCTGCAAAGATGTTACAGCTGCTTTAGACAAAAGGCTGACAAATCTCTGTCACCACCTCCAAGGCACAGGGAGAGAACTGAAGGGAAAGGGAGGGCCCCTCTTCTGGAGAATAAAGTGGAAAAACACTTCTCTGGGAATGCAGGAGGGGGGAGGGCTGGTGTTTCACAGGTAAAGGGACATTTTTGAGCCATTCTACGTGGTTTTTTTTATAACTTTATTCTGGTTGTCAAATTAATACATGCTGAATCTGAAGGGGAAAAAAACCCAGAAAAATATAAAGAAGAAAAGAGCAGTCTCTCCAAATCCCTCTCCCAGACGATAGACTGCCAGTATTTTTGGCATATTCTCCTTCTAGCCTCTCTTCTAAGCATGAGATCAGTTGTACATATTTGAGCTCATGCTGTTTGTATAATACCCTCTCTTCCTCCTCTCAGTTGGTATGCTGCAAGGATTCTCCCACATAATTAAAAGGCACATTATAAAGCAAGTTGCAGGATAAGACATATAGTCTAGTTACCAGGGGGGAAAAAAAAGCACAAGCCAAAATAATGTGTATTTGCTAAGCACACATGGAAAGTATTTTTGTGAAGCTCTGAATGGACACATTTCAAACTCAAAATAGTGGTTATCTCGGGGGAGACAGAGGGAGAAGAAAGAAACTGGTGCAGGAAAACAAGGGAGGTTAGCTTTCCCTGCAATGCCCAACTTGGAAAGAGAGAGAGAGAGAGAGAGAGTTTCTAGCACATAATCAAAATTATTTTTGAGTTAAGTTTCATTGTAGGTATCATTATATTGTTTAATATTATATGTCAGCACATTATTTTTTAAAACTTATTTTGCGCAAGAGGGAGAGAGCGAGCAGGGGACGGGCAGAGAGAGAGGGAGAGAGAGAATCCCAGGCAGGCTCCGTGCTGTCAGTGCAGAGCCCGATGTGTGGCTTGAACTCACAAACCATGAGATGATGACCTGAGCTGAAGTCAAGAGTCAGACGCTTAACCCCCTGAGCCACCCAGGCACCCCAGGCTGCACCTTATTTTAGCCTTCCTGCTAAGATGGGGCATCAGAATTTTTTCAAAATTTTAACTATTCTCAGGAATTTAGTGGTGAACTTCTCTGGGTACAAATCTTTGTCTTAATCTTGGGTGACTTCCTCTGCATGAATTCCTACAAGTGGAATCCTTAGACCGTGTCCATCAAGTCACACTCCTCTGAGCACTGCATGTTCGTGTCCACCTCACCACATCTTCACAAGCACTGAGTATTATGACTTTTTAGATTCATAACTAATTTGGTGCTGACTCATTTACTTTTAATGAGTATTTCTCCACTACTAGTGTATCTACTTTTTAAAATATATATTCATTAGCCATTTTCTCTGAGGAAGAATGTTTCTTAATTGACTTTAAGTGAAGAAGAAAAGCAAAAGCTCTTAAAGGAGGAAGCAATGGGGATATATACCTTGAATGGCATTTGTCTTTGTTTTTGGAGATTTCTTCCTTTCATTGCTTGGGAGAAGGAAAAGCTGAGAAAAAGCACCTTGGGGGTCAGAACAACAGGAGTGACATCAGCTATGAGTCACCCTAAAGCTCATAAAGTTAATCTTCCTAAAACTCCGCTCTGGTTATATCACTGACCCGCCCACACCTTCATTTTCCCATCACCTGTCAAGAGAAAGTTCTCCTCGGTGGAACCCAGTCCACCTTCTCAAGCACGTTCCCCGCATCGGGTGCACATGTCATATCCTCCATTTGATGGACTAGGTACCATTCTTCAAACACACAGCCCCAGCACTAATCTTTCTTTTGTTCACACTGTTATTCCCTCTACTGCAATACGCTGTCTGCTTGACCCCCTCCCCAGTCTTCTCTTCCTTCAACAATTCCAAAGGCCACCTCTTCCTCAAGCAGGATTTTGCTCATGCCCTAAAATTCAAGTGACTTGTCATTACTTTTAACTTCTATCTTTTCTTGAGGCAGGAGTTAGGGCCAAGCTTCCAACCCTAGTTTGTTGATTTCTCCTGCTTTCTACATGGTGCATTCGACAAATTATTTTTTCTAATTTTTTTTTTTTTAGAGAGAGAGAGAGAGCACGAGCAGGGGAGAGGAGCATAGAGAGAGGGGGGAGGGAGAGAAAATCCCCAAGCAGACTCTATTCTCAGCATGGAGCCCATCGCGGGGCTCGATCCCACAACCCCGGCATCATGACCCGAGCCAAAATCAAGAGTCCACCGCTCAACTGACTGAGCCACCCAGGCACCCCATGGGAAAATTATTAAGGAATCTGAGTCTCTGATTCCTTTTTCAGAAAGTTAAATGAGAACATGCAAATAAGGTACGCATAGTTCCTGGCACATAGTATAATGTTCAAGAAGTTAGCTTCTGTCTAACTTTATTTTGCCTTGCATGCGTATAATTTCCATACCATCTACAGCTCCCTTCTAGAATATAAAGGCCTTGCAGGGAGGGCCCCAGTCCTTGCCCTTTTATAAGCCCTCTACATCTCTACATTCAAGTCTCCAGCACAATGCCTTGCCATCAGTAGATATTCAATAAATATGTGTTGAATTTGTAGAAGATTAGAGGCAAATCATTGAGAATTTACTTCTGACCAAAATTTAATAGGGAAGTAAAGGAACTGTACATAGTTTCTATAGTAAACTTACTGAGGAAGTAAAGAGAAATGAATATGAGCTTGGGCTGCAAGACAGCTCTTCCACTCTCGGGCTATAAGACATGGGGGAGGCCAATTTACTTCATGTAAAAGCCCCAGTTCTGTGTCCGTGAAGGAGATATTAACAGAACTGACCCCGTGGAGTTCCTGGGAAGGAGCAAATGACATCGACGTAGAGCGGACGGCACCAGGCACACGATCAGCACTCATGAAAACTAATGATCACCTTATGGATACAGAAACAGGCAAAGACAAGTTTCGGCAGAATTCACATTATTGAGAAGACATTGAGGTACGTACTGTGCTAGATCATACTTTTTTTACGTCCCTAAGAAGGCTCTTCACTTATAATATTTGTTCAACATTTGCATGTTTAATGTTTTTTAGAAAAGAAATATTTTACAAACAAGGAGTGAAAGGTTTTCACCAGTATGAATCGTCTGGGATTGATGAAAGTGCCAGAACGGCATCATCTCCGGTTTTACAGAAAGCGTGCACCTTGCCGCTGGGATGGCAGAACCGTGGTACAATTTCATTGCCATCACTCGTGTGGTGAACACGTACTACGTGCCAGGCATTCAACAATGCATACACAGAGAGCAAAGGGCAGTCAATTAAAAAATGGTTTGGGGGCACCTGGGTGTCTCAGTCTGGTAAGCGTCCGACTTCAGCTCGGGTCATGATCTCACGGTTTGCGAGTTCGAGCCCCGCGTCGGGCTCTGTGCTGACAGCTCAGAGCCTGGAGCCTGCTTCAGATTCCGTGTCTCCCTCTCTCTCTCTCTGCCCCTCCCCCAGCTTGTGCTCTCCCTCTCTATCTCTCTCAAAAATAAATAAACATTTTAAAAAATAAAAAAAGCTTTCAAATTAACTACTACTTTTTGTACTAGAACTAAAACAGTAGTCATGAGATTTTCACATGTACAGTGCTTCCAAATTTGAAAGAAATGGAGTGTTTCTCCATGGTGTCAATTCCCACGTGCTCAATAAAGTCAGCAGGTAAACATGGCTCTGGGTTTTTAAGGAAAGAGGATAGTGCATGCAACATAGCCATCCATTTATAGGAAGGAAGGAAGGAAGGATGGAAAGAGAGAGCGAGAGAGAAGCATCAGGTCTGGCCTACACGTAAATAAATCAGGAAGATACCTTCTCTTCCCATTAATAAGCAGGTGTCCTGCTCAAAATCCTCCAATGGCTTTCCGTTGCCATTAGAAAAAATTCCAAACTCTAACATGATGTAGTGGACGGTGTGGATTGCCTATATAATCATCACTCCCTCCCTTCCCAACTACACCTGTGTTCATCCACATAGACACGTTCCGCCCCCCCCCCACCCCCGGTTTTGGAGGGAATTTGGGCTTTCTAAACCCCCCAGACAAGGCAGTCTGTGGTAGTTACCACAGGCCACTCTCGGCGAAGGAGACTGTTGCTCTCGTCACTGCTGACAGCCCCCCTGTGACCATGAGGAGAGCTTCTCGTGAGGCCGAGAATGACAGAAGCACGAGCTGAAGGTTCTGGCTCCACGGATTCAGGCAACTCTGAAGCCACCCACTTCTGAGCCTCTTGTAAAGTTAGATTGGAAATTTCTTTATCATTGAAGGCACTTCGAGTCTAGGTTTTGTAGCTGACAGCAGCCAAAACATGCTAGTGCTTACACGCACTTGAAGGCCTTCACACATGGCGCCTCCTTGTCCTGCCCTGGACCTCGCCGCTCGCTCTCAACGCTTTTAAGCCCCGTTCCTCTCGCTTCCTCGTATGTGTCTTGCCGTGTCTCCTCCAAGGGTTCCTGCACCCAAGTCTCTCATGGGCTAGCCAGTTGCTATGCATCGTCAGGCCTTAGCCTAAGTGTTATTTTCTCCGGGAAGGCTCAGCTGACCCTTCCAATCTTGAGGTGAGCTAGACATCATCCTCTGGGACATAATTATATATTATGAAGATGACCTGTTAATAGGGTTAATTTATTGAGGCAATGTTGTCTGGTGGGTTAACCTACCGATTCCAGAGTCAGACCGCCTGGGTTCATATCCAGAGGCTTACCTCTTAGCAGCTGGTAAGCTACTCAACCCTCCGTGTCTTAGTTTCCTCACATGTCAAGCAGGGATCACAGCACCCTCCTCATACACTGATGGGGACGTGAGGACAAATGGGTTAATATGGGAAAAGCAAGTGATGTCTAGCGTGCAGTAATGGTAATCATTGGCATCATTGCTAGAGAGGCAGCCTAGCAGGAAAAGGATAGAAAACCCAAGCCCCACGCCTGGGTCATCAAAAAATTATCCACTTGAGCCTTGGTGTCTGCCATGGTCCTTCGGGCTTCCATTTGCTCACCAGTGAAAGTAGGTCATAAATTCCATTCTGTCATCTCTATTCATTTATTCAGTAAAGTCTTCCTGAACACCAACCTTAGTATCTTATGAAAGGCCCCTGTTTCTTTCTAGTGACACTTTTTTGTTTTGAAGCCTGTTTTGTCTGATATTAGCACGACCACTCCGGCCCTCTCATGGTTGTCGTTTGCATGAGGTTTTCCCATCTTTTTACTTTTTCTTTGAGTTTATTTATTTCTTTTGAGAGCGGGGGAGGGGCTGAGGGAGAGGGAGAGAGAATCCCGAGCAGGTTCCGCATTGTCAGCACAGAGCCAGATGCAGGACTCGAACTCACAAACCGTGAGATCATGACCTGAGCCCAAATCAAGGATCAGATGCTTAACTTACTGAGCCACCCAAGAGCCCCTCCATCCCTTTACTTTTAACCTTTTTAAAAAATGTTTTATTTATTTTTGAGAGAGAGGGAGACAGACAGAGCGTGAGCAGGGGAGGGGCAGAGAGAGGAGACACAGAATTTGAAGCAGGGTCTAGGCTCTGAGATGTCAGCACAGGGCCCCATGGGAGACTTGAACTCCTGAACTGTGAGATCATGTCCTTAGCCGAAGTCAGACACTTAATCAACTGAGCCACCCAGGGGCCCCTTAGCCTATTGGTATCTTTGAACCTAAAGTTTGTCTCCTGGAGGCACCATATAGTTGCATTTTGTTTTTTGGTTTTTCAGTCCTATCTGACTTTGGTTGGATGTTCGGGCTTGTTTTTTAAACACTGGAGATATAGGACATCTGAATGCTAAGAAAGGAGACCCAGCAGAAGGAAAGGTAGGAGATGTAGAAGAAAACAATGAATATTAATGTGGTGGGTCCTTAAGAAGGTAAGCAAGGAGAAAATCCGTAGCTCACATGACAGAAGTTGCCTCCTGTAGAAGGGATCCTTCCTCTACGATGACAGAAGGGAAATAGGAAAGCATTGGTACAGGTACAAGTCTGTACCATAAGTCTGATGGTGGGAAACTCAAGTGCATGGACTTCTGGTGATTTCCATATTGCCTTGTTATCAGAGTTAAAAGATAATCTAGACGAAAATACTTCAAAAGCATTAGAGAAATACAAAGCAATGTTTTCACTTATTCAGCCCCTGATCACCCAGCGTAGAGTGGAGGAGCTTTGGATAAATGAGGCTCCAGGACAGCTGGGTTTTGATGCACCTGGACTCAGGGAGTCAGAGGCAGGAAGGGAGATCTCCGGCATTTAGCTTGGCCTGGCCCGTGCCTTGGACCGAAGCCACGGCTGAGAAGGCCATGCGGAGAAGAGGCTACTGCAGATTTGTGCCTAATTCCTTTTCACATGAGCCTAGCCCTGCTCGCAGCATTCGCTAGCTCTGCAAAAGGAAGGCTCTGGATTTGCCCAATCATTGCACAACGTCCCGTCACGTCCACAACCAGATATTGTTGAGCGCCCTGGGTAGAGTGACCCATGGTGATGAGCACTTGGAACAGGCGAGCTAAAAAGCAAGCCTCGACTGGGCTGCATTGTCTCCTCATCCTTCCAAAACTGTGCAATCCTGTGTAATCCTCACAGGCCTGAGGGGCTTCCTACTCACTCACAGCCCTGCCCACATTCTGAGTCACCCTGTTGGCTGGTTCTGTCTGTGCAGAGCACCTGAGCGGGGAGGAAGTGCTCTGGCTTAATGGGTCTGCATGGCAAATGTTCTTTTTTCCCTTTTGTCTTCTTAAAAATTTGTTTGACAAGGGGCGCCTGGGTGGCTCAGTTGGTTGAGCGTCCGACTTGGGCTCAGGTCGTGATCTCACGGTCCGTGAGTTCGAGCCCCACGTTGGGCTCTGTGTTGACAGCTCAGAGCCTGGAGCTTGCCTCAGATTCTGTGTCTGCTTCTCTCTCTGTTTTTCCCCTGCTTGCACTCTACTCTATTTCTCTCTCTCTCTCAAAAATAAACATTAAAAAAAGTTAACAAAAATTCTTTTGACAAAACACATGCTTATTGTTGAAAAAGAAAAACATGCAGATAAAAAATGTATCTCCCCCACTTCCCACCCAAAGATAAAAACCTTAACATTTTGGTATATGCCTCCTCTGGGTTATATATAATATTTTATAAAAACATTAAGTGTATATATGCACAGTATTTTAATGAAATAATGTTTTGTGAACACAAAGGCAGGAGGGGGAAATGGAGTTCAAGTGCTCTAAGATTCTTGCATTTTCTGGGAAGTGTTAAATACTCTATATGAAAGTGCACTTTATATTAACAGTAATAAGTCAAGAATGTGCATTGTAACATCTAGGGTAATCACTAAAAGAATGCTAAAAGCATATATAACTAGCAAGCTAATATAAATGGAAAATGAAGTTATAAAAAAACCAAGAAAGGAGAGAAAAAAACTAAAAATAAATATAACAAATAGAAAACAAACAATAGCATGGTAGCTTTCAACATGAACACAGCAGTAGCTATATTAAATGAAAATGGATTAAATATTCTAATTAAAACTTAAAAACTGTCAGGTTGGACGAAAAGAAAAACAAAATGCATTATGTTGCTACAAGAGGTATCATAGAACACTGAAAGGGTAGAAGGAAACGTATTGGAGAATACATACCATGAATGCTAACCTAAAGAAACCTAGTGCTGTGTAAAGTAGTTCTTGGGTCCAAAAGTGCTCTTAAAGATAAAGAGGGAAAGACTTCCCACAATGGTAGAATGAAGAGGACAGCAATCCCCCCTCTATAAAAAGAGGAATTCTAAAACTGGGCTCCGAAACAACCATTTCTGGTACAGCAAGAAAAAGGCAGAAAAATTGAGAACTATTTACTCTTAACATGTTCCTAGAGCTTCAGATGAGATTGGTAGATGTCTATGGCTTTCTTGCCTTTGACTACTCATATCTAGCACGCCTCCTGCTCCTTGGGGAAGAAATGCAGCTTTATCACCCTGGAGCTGGCAAAGGAGATCAGTAACTTTGATGCCAGAAGAGGGTGAGTCTGATTGAGGAGGCAGTGGGGGCAAGAGCCCATGCTTTCCCAACTAAAAGTGATGGGATTAGTTGGGAATGGACAGGGAAAACCCACAGCTCCACTGTCCTGGTCCAGAACATAGGAACAAAACACAGATGGTAATGGCAGAAAACAGATATTAAAATAGTGAAATTAACTCCAAATATATCAGTAATTACATTAAATATTAATGGACTAAACATTACGCTAAAAGGCTCAACGTCCCTGCAAGGTAATACAAGATGGGCAGATGAGCCTATGTTTGGACCCAGCTCAGTTGCTTATATTTCCTCAAATGTAAAATGGAAATAATATTAGTACCTCTTTGGGGTACCTGGTTGGCTCAGTCGGTTGAGTGTCCAACTCTTGATGTCAGTTCAGGTCTCAACTCAGGTCTTGATCTCTGGGTTGTGAGTTCAAGCCCCACATTGGGCTCTGTGCTGGGCACGAAGTCTACTTAAAAAAAACTAAACAAAACAAAAAAACCCTGTTAATATTAGTACCTCCTTCATAATGAAATGAGATTACCTGCGTAATATGCTTACTATAGTGCCTGGTATTTAGTAGTTACTCAAAAAATATTGATACCTTCTCTTATAATCTAAAATAATAATAGAGGAGCAGTGGTCAATTTCTCTAGCTCCTGTTGGCATAGGAAATCTGGGTTCATCTAGAACAGAGTTGGTAAACTACAGCCACAGGCCAAATCTAGACTGTCTCCTGTTTCATGAAATAACGTTTTATTGGAACATATCTACATCCATTTGTTTACAAATTGTCTATGCCTACTTTTATGCTATGACAGAGTAGAAACTGTGTGGTCTATAAAGCATAAAATATTCACTAACTGTCCCTTTATAAAAAAATGTTCTCCTATCCCTGATATGGAACATGATTGAATTTACTTCCAAAACCCCAGCCTTGTTTTTATTTTTGAAACATCTTATGCCACCATTTTGATACTAATACTTTTGATTACATTTTTTATTTTGCTATTAAAACTTTTGCTTAATACTTTTGATTCCATGTTTATCATTAGATAAATCTACTTTGAAAATAGTGGGGATCATTTAGATGTTCACTTGATAAAAGTTACAATCTTTGCTTGCTATCTAATATCCTGTCTCCAACCTTCTGCTTTACAGAAGATACCTTACTTGTGATACTTCTAAAAATCACAGTCAAAGAATTGTTGAAGGGTTGTTTAAATCCACCATCTTGCTCCACTGTTAACTGTCATGAGCCGTTTTATGTGTATTAGCTTTAGAACTCTCACATGTATGTTCTCATTTAATTATTACCGTATTGCATCCATTTTGCAGATGAGAAAACTGAGGTTCAAAGAGATTGGTCACTTGCCAAACAGTAGGCAGTGGATGGATATTCTGATGCCTCATCTTGTGCTGCAGCCATCATATCATTTCATGCCATCTATTCCCTGATATTTCTAGTTTTATTGAAAGAAAATCACTTTTACTGAGTGAAAAAGACAGTCCAAACCCTGACTTTGGTAAGTTGACAAAGCATATGGATGCTCTTGGAGAGACAGGCTCTCTAAAAGGAGTTGAGTACTGAAACTCCAGTTAAGTACTTAGAACTATTAGCTTTTGGCTTACAATGCTATAAAAATTTGCAAAAGCAGGAAGCATGTAATACAAACCTATTAACATAGCACAGCAAATACCACCTGAACAGATCTCCCTCATCCAGAGAAAATCTTTGGTATGTTACTAGTGCTCAACAAATTCAACCAGTAATTCCGACAGTCAACAAAGTGCCAAGCTCTGTGTTAATCACGGGGGGAGAAGAGTGGCCTAAAGATGATAGGACTGCAAATATGCCTTCAGAGTACTACAGTCTAGTAGGGAGCTAGATACACATACACACATACAAACATCTACCTCAAAGAGAAAACAGGGAAATCCATAACAAATAGTACAAAGTTCATCTACTCTGGGAGTTCAAAATGGTTTATTCTGACTTGGCTGGATCCAAAGACTTCCCAAAGAAAAGGAAATTGGAGCTCACCACTTTGCTAGAGATTACCCATTTCCCCTGGTGATCTACTTCCCTCCCCCTCTTCATTCTGCTCTGTGCCCCAAGAGGCTAACCTTTATGGAGTACATAAGTATGTTCCTATGCTCCTGGATTAATTTGAATTTGGACAAATGGGTGGCTTCAACAGGAAATGGAAGGCTAAGAGGACAGAGACGTTGGGGGTATTCATCCCTCAGCTTCCATGCTGCCAAGCCTCGGGTTGACACAGTCTAGTTTCCTCTACCAAGGGGAACGATCCTTATCAGGTGAGTTCTCCCCAGTGTAGGAAAATCTCCTTCTGTTGTGCCCTAAGGGTGACAGCAGCTCTCTGCTATTGATTGGTAAGGGCCTCTTAGCCTTCCTTGGTTTCCCTTAACTCTGCCCACACCTTTGAACCGATCCCTATTAAACTCACCCCAGTGACTCCTTTAGAGTCTTCCATCTGTTTCCTGCCGGGACCCTCGGATATACCCTTGAAGAAATATTAATAGCTATATAATACATAGTTTAAGAATATGGACTTTGGGGGCACCTGAGTGGCTCAGTTGGTTAAGTGTCTGACTCTTGATTTTGGTTCAGGTCACGATCTCATGGTCAGTCATGAGATTGATCCCCACAGTAGGCTCCGTGCTGGGCATAAAGTCTGCTTAAGATTCTCCCTCTCTTTCTGCTCCCCATGCTCTCTCTCTCTCTCTCTCTCTTTCTCTCTCTCTTAAAAAAAAAAAGGAATATGGACTTTGGAGTCAAATGAAACTGTATTTCGATCCTAGCTTCACTAGGTACAGGTCACTGTAAGGTCTTGGACTACTTCCTTAACCTCTTTGAACTATAATTTCTGCATCTATGTAATGAGGACAAGAGTCCCTAACACATAGGTTGTTGTAAAGATTAAACGAGATAATATATGGGAAATGCTAACTACTCCATGAATGGCAGTATTAGTATCCCTGCTGCCTGGTAAGGAATGGAGACAGGTGTAAGTGGCAAATGCAGGGAGGTGTGGAAATGCATGGAGCTTCCTATGGTGAGGTCTAGGTTATCAGTGAAGAAAACCCTTCTGGGGACCCAGCAGGAAGACACCCCCAGCTTCCATGGCTCACGTGGGACCTGCTACAAATTTTCAAAACATAAACAAGAAAGAAATCCAATAGCTTTCTTCTGTTTGTCCATGTGAGACCCCAGAACTCATGTTCCCAGCATCCCCATCCTTGTTCCTTCCCTTCCCAGCATCCCCTTCCTTGTTCCCTCCCCAAGAGTCGTAGCAGATGAGCATTCTCAAGTCTGTTCTGAGAACATGGTGGACGGAGAGCAGGAGGCGTTCTCCTCAGGACTGCCAGGGGCAAGGGTACCTATAGCTTGGGGCCCAGAAGAAGAGAGGGCAACACTAGCTGTCTTTTAGTAGCTGTAGGGAAACAAAAGGGGGTGACAGCTACAGGCCTCTGGCTTTATTTAACTTGTCTGCCATCTTCCATTTCTGTCTTCTCTTCTGACCACTGAATCTGGCTTTGCTAAAGTTCTGTGAATTAGTTGTCTACATTTGTATGTCTATGCATTTATTCATTCTAGTCACTTCTTCATTTGCCCGTTCATTCTTTCTTCCATCCTTCCAACCATTTATTTATCGATCCATCGATTCATTCATTCTCTCATCGGTTCATTCACTTATTCAAGGACACATCCATCTACTCATTCATTTATTCATTCATTCATTCATCCATCAAGATAATATTCATCGAGTACCTTCTTACTACCATATGTCAGGCCCAGTGCAGGCTGTGTGTGGACAGGAATGACTTCTCTCTTATATTCACCATTGGATCCCCAGTACCTAGAAAGATGATTAGGGGGTTACCAAGATGAGAATGAACAATCCCACAGAGGGTTGAGCATTTGAAGATGCATGGTGTGTCATGAAAGGGGATGGTTTGCCTGCACCCATGGGAGGAGTTCCTTTTGGCTGGAGCACAGGGTTTGTAGGGGTCGGGAGGCCCAAGGAAGAAGACAGGCAACAAGGCTGCCTTGTATGAACGTCAGGCCAAGGAGTTTGGTTTGATTCAGTGGGCATCAGGCAGTCCACCTGCCTTTAATTAGGGGAATGTTCAATGTCTTTTAGGAAGATAATTGGTGAGAGATAGAAAACCAAAGGCCAGGAGACCAGCAAGAAGGCTTAGGCTGAGGTCATGTTGATGGAGACGAAGAGGCAGTATTTGAAGCATGTTTCCAAGAAACGTTTGACAAGTCATATCTCTAAATCCCATCTAAAATTTTTTTACAAACACCAAGCTTTGAGGGGAAAACACCTTTACTTTGTGTTCTCCTTTCTTGGAGCACATTAAAGATATCTTCCAATCCAGAATGTTATTTACTGTGTGGGTCCTCAAATGGTGGTGGGCTACATCACAGGCTTATCTGCAGGCTTGAGAGTAATGAAGCTTTGGGCTTAAAGACATTTTTCACTTTCAGCTCCTTCCTGATAGAATCTTCGAGATACTCTCATTTTTGGAAATGAGAGGTGCATAGAGAGGCCCGCTGAGGTTCAGTGCCTTCTCAAGGTCACACAGCTTGAGAGAGCTGAGTCTAGAACCCAGAATCCCCCACTGACAAGCAACCCTAGCCTTTCCACAGTACCATCAAAAGAATACGGACAACCGTGTATACATTAAGACTACAGCTTTGGTAAAAATTACAGATAGGGTCTACCAAGAAAATAATTGCTGTGTTAGAGCCGTTTTTCCATAAAATTCCTTTTACAAAGCTTTAACATGTATTTAATGATTACAAACTTAACACATATACATTCAACAAATGCGCCGTGTTGTCACAGTCATCAAAAGGGGGATATCTAGGGGCTCTTGGGTGGCTCAGTCAGTTAAGCATTGGACTTCGGCCCGGATTTTGATCTCACAGTTTGTGGATTCGAGCCCCACATCGGGCTCTGTGCTGGTGATGTGGAGCCTGCTTGGGATTCTCTCTTACTCTCTCTCTCTCTCTCTCCCCCTCTCTCTTCTCTCTTTGAAGTCCTTCCAGGTGGTGGCCCCCTTCTACTCTCAGGAACTTGGAGTACAACTGAGTGTAACTCTGAGCAACTCTGTGTATCAATTCTGTGTAATTCAATGATCTCTTGCAGCTCCGTCCTTGCTGGCTTTCCATCTCCCAGGATGGTTCCTTGGCTGTCAGTCCTGATTCTGCTTCCTGCTCACTGCTTCCGCAGCATTTGCCAGTCAGCATGTTTGCTTCCTACCGGTCTTTTCAGGCTTCGTACCAGCTGTGGACCTCGGGTCACCAATGGGCCAACTAACAGTCTGATAAGGCCCACAACATGGTGCATAGCCTACACCCCATTTTATTTATTTTTATTTTCCTTACTTTGAGAGGGAGAGAGAGAGAGGGAGGGAGTGGCAGAGAGAAAGGGAGAGAGAAAATCCCAAGCAGACTCCATGCTCAGCACGGAGCCCTACGCGGGGCTCTATCCCACGAACCGCAAGATCATGACCTGAGCCAAATTCAAGAGTCAGACGTTAACCGACTGAGCCACCCAGGCGCCCTGACCGACACCGTATTTTAAGAATTTGAATTGGTTCTCAACATTTAAAAATTATAAAATGTCACATTAAAAAAAATCTAGATTTCTGGCTTCTCTTTGAAAAGCGGAAGTTCTGGCAAGACAGGGCCTGCCTTCCCACATATAATTGGCCTGAGCTGAGTAGCACGTGCTGTTCAGTTCACCACTGCTCTTACCCTCTGCCTGCCTCGCTCACGTATGCAACTTGACTAGCCCTGAAGGCATCTGAGTTGAGATCCCTGAAGTAGATAACCTTTGGTTTATGTGACTGAACATCTGGTAGCTCAGGTATTTCTGAAGGACTCAGGAGGTCCACGCCATGTAGCGTGTTGTGATTTAACGGACACCCAAATGGCTTTGGCTCAGGTATGGACGTACAAGTCAAAGAACGTTAGAATTTCCAGATAGCACAATTACTTTTAAACTTAATTTTCTCAATTTCAATTCTGGATCATTTGATTAGGTGTCGATGCCATATTTTTCTTTTACTTTTAAAAATATTTTTTGAATGTTTATTTTTGAGGAGGGGGGGCAGAGAGAGAGAGAGAGGGAGGGAGGGAGACAGAGGATCCCAAGCAGACTCCGTGCTGTAGTGCAAAGCCCGAACCGGGGCTCAACCCCACAAACCATGAGATCATGACCTGAGCCAAAGTCAGCCGGTCAACCGACTAAGCCCCCCAGGCACCCCTAAAATTAATTTTCTATAGAAGTAGTGTTTATAATAGAAACATCTGGAAACACGGATAAGACATAGTAGACAATAAAAATCAGAACCCCTTTACGTAGAGATAACCTCTGTTAACAATTTTATGTATATTCTTCCAATCCTTGTTCTATGCATCTAGGCACATAGAAAAGTGGGATTGTGTTACCTCAAGTGTTTCATAATCTTTTTGTTTTTTATTAATTGATTTTATCCTTTAAGATTTTATTTTTAAGTAATCTCTACACCCACGTGGGGCTCGAACTCACAACCCCGAGATCAAGAGTCGCATGCTTCACGGACTGAACCAGCCAGCTGCTCCCTGTAATGTTTTTGTAGACTTAACAATATAGCATCAATGGCCTCTCACATTATTTATTATTCCTCTTGAGCATGGTCTTTAATAACCACATGATATTCCATCACATGATTGTTCTTTGGTTTCTCTGATCAAGTCCCTACTTGTGGGGCATTTAGGCTCTTCCGCAGTTTAGGGTTATTTTTGAACAACGTTTCAAAGAACAGTCTAGAAATAGAACTGTTGGGCCACAGGGTATGCAAAAACCTAAGGCTTTTGATACACGTCCTGATGTTGGTGCTGTATTTCAGCGTGCAGAGTTTCAGCTTATGCAAAGTGAGATTATGCTTTCAGGATAGACTCTGCCAGGGACAGGGACTTTATTGGTAATATTTCACTAAGTGAGGGCCAAAAATTTTAACAGGCATCTACATGCTAGAGAGAATTTAAGGTGGATGTGTATTGATTCCAGTACTTGGATAAAAAAAAGAAGAAGCAGTAAATGGGGTGTCTGGGTAGCTGGTTAAGCAGCCGACTCTTGATTTCGGCTCAGGTCCTGATCTCACAGTTTGTGAGTTCAAGCCCCACATTGGGCTTTGCAATGACAACAAGGAGCCTGCTTGGGATTCTCTCTCTCCCTCTCTGTCTGCCCCTCCCCTATTCGTGCTCTCTCTCTCTCTCAATAAATAAATAAATGAATAAATAAATAAATAAATAAACAAACAAACACACTTAAAAAAAAGAAAAAAGTAGTAGAAATTCAGAATCAAGGAGATCTGATTTAGCTAGTGTGTGTGTGTGTGTGTGTGTGTGTGTGTGTGTGTGTTAGTGGACAGCAGGGTCAGTGGTGTGATAAGGCTGCTGACAGGAGTTACTCAGGGACTCTCCAGCTGCATTTTATAGGACAGCAAGAAGGACGAGGATAGCAGCAGGGGGTTCTGCTTTTGTCAACCAGATCACTGTGGAATAAATAGCCGTCAGTTCAGTTCTGCTGTCCCAATTCTGGAAAGATACAGCAGACTAGCCTGTATTTAGAGGAAAGGGGCCAGGATGGTGACGGGTTTCTTGACTGTCCCAGGGCTGGTAACCAGAGGAACTGAGAATGTCTAGTTCTAGGAGAGACTTAGGGCACACGGCATCAGAACTGTCGTCTACCTGAAAGGGAAATCTGTTCAGTGGTTTCCAAAACTCAGACTTTGTGTGAACGAATGAATGGAAGCCACAGGCTGACATATTTTAACTCAGTGTAAGGAAGAACTAACAGAGCTGTTAAAATAACAAAATAGAGGTTTCTGGGGGGAACATGAGAAACTATCAGCAGTGGTTACCTCCAGGGAGTGGGACCAGGGGGGATGCCCCACTGGAAATTACCCGCGTGTTCCGCCGAAGAGGTTTTAAAACCATGTGCGTGGTTTTAGAGAAATTAAGATAATTAAGAAAAGAATTGAATAATGCAATGCAACAGAAAGAAAACACAAGTGGATCATATCAGCTAAGGGATTTGGGGTACAAACCTGAAAATATAACCCTGGCTAAGAAGCAGGACAAGAAAAAGAAAAAAAAGGGGGGGGGATTTAATAGAAGGACATGATTGCCTCCAGAACTGAAGAGAAAGCTGAGGAAGGTCAGGAGTCCTGAAGCTGCTCAGGGGCCCTCGCAGGTGCTTGTATCGCTGTGACGTGGTTTTATCACTTTTCTATTCTCGTGTTCCTTGGTGTCCCATGCAAGACAGTCTGTTTGGCCTAACCTGGGGTCATATACCCACTCCTCTGCTGACTGACAGACAGCCCCTGGTAGGATCACCTAAAATGGGGGTAGACAGCTGCCCGGAGGAAATCGGGGAATACTGTTACCAAAAGGAAGGAGAGGGGCGCCTGGGTGGCGCAGTCGGTTAAGCATCCGACTTCAGCCAGGTCACGATCTCGCGGTCCGTGAGTTCGAGCCCCGCGTCAGGCTCTGGGCTGATGGCTCAGAGCCTGGAGCCTGTTTCCGATTCTGTGTCTCCCTCTCTCTCTGCCCCTCCCCCGTTCATGCTCTGTCTCTCTCTGTCCCAAAAATAAATAAACGTTGAAAAAAAAAATTTAAAAAAAAAAAAAGGAAGGAGAGATGCTGGGCAGGCAAAACCACGGAATCCATTACATTGGTTTATAATCAACAGAACAAACCCTCTCGTAAGGTAGTGAGGTCCCTGTACCTGGAGGTATTCCAGACAGCCTGGATGAGCAACTTGGTGACAAGGTTGTAGGAAGACTCGGCATCTAATGGGGGTTAGGTTACACACCATGTCAGCATCCCTCCCACCCCTGAGATTTATGGTTCTATGATTTGGGGGAAATTCTATCCTTTAGACAGGACAGATAAGACCACACTTCCATAGCCAATGTACCTTTCAGATTCTCTTCATTTGGAGCCAGGCAGAGGAAAATTATACTCTCATCAGGCTCTTGTTTCTCATCTTTCAACCTCTTTCCTTTTTCCTGTACCTCCATACTTCTCATTTGATGGTTTGAGGACTCTAAGAGAATATTAGAGAGGCCTGTCTCTGGAGTGAGACTCCATGAACTGTGTGACCCTGAGAAAACCACTCAACTTCTCTTGGTCTACATTTCTTCATCTGTAAAAGGGAGATAATAGTACCTACCTCTAGGGGTTGTTGAGGAAATCAAGCCATACATTTAAATGATTGTTAGAGGGCCTGCCATGGACAAAGGGCTCAAAAACTGTCATCATCGCCTCCTCCTTTTCTCCTTCTCTCCTCTCCCCCGCCCCCTCCTCCTCCTCCTCTTTCTTCCTCTCCTCTGGCATCAGTGTCCTCATCAACGACAACATATCATTTATTAAAAGGAGTAGCTCCAGAAGCATTTGCCAAAAGTGACTTAGAAACACACGTTGTATGCCACAAGAAAAGAGGCCACATCCTATTTATTTTCTAAATTCTTGTCCCTAGCAGAGTTCCTAGTATGTATGGATGCTCAGTAAATGTCTGTGAATAAGAGAGGGACTGGGTCAGTTAATGGAGGTTGAAGACTAAAAACGTTTCGGACGTGGATTCTACCGAGGTTCTGGAAGGAGCAGAGGAAGACAGAAGAAGAGGGAAAACCCTCATCAAGTGTTAAGGGGGAAAAGAACAGATGACGTTGTTGGTCAAGGAGTGAATCATGGACGGAACAAGCCCACAAGGAGAAGTTTCGGGGACCACAGATGGTGGAAGAGATGGTGGAAACTCAGATGATGAACCATCAGGAGGCCCCCAAGGGACCGTTTTGTAATGATCTGGGTTTCAGGGTTGAAAGAAACTGATGGAAGTTTTCAGAGTGAGGCACTTGGGGGATCTATTTTGGAGGAATTATCTGGAGAGAAGAAAACGAGATCTGCCAGTAACCTTTGCGTGACAGCCTGAGGCAGAGAAAAGGTGACTCCGGGACATTCTCATAGCCTGGTTTTTCAGGCCTGGTGCACTGTGGCGTCCCGTGCGAATTAAGGTTGGAAATGTAACACCGTGACCACGTGTGAGATAGTGGAGCAAAGGAGGCAAAGTTGTGTGAAGATGTCACAGACGCCGAGAAAAGTGACAAATCAGAAATGTACAACTCCGTGAATTTTCAGGAGTGAGCAGGCCCATATTGCCAGCACCAAGATGTGGAAATGAGAGGGTTTTTTGTTTTTTGTTTTTTTAATGTTTATTTATTTTGAGAGAGAGGATCCGAAGCAGGTTCCTGGCTGTCAGCGCAGAGCCTGATGCGGGGCCTAGATCCCATGCACCGTGAGATCGTGACCTGACCTGAACTCAAGAGTTGGATGCTTAACCGACTGAACCACCCGGGGCGCCCCGGGGAAATGAGTTTTAAGTGTCCATATTCATAGGGAAAACCTGGGGAGCTTGGCAGGAAGGCAGATTTCTTGGTCCCAGTGTCAGAGACTTTGATTTAGTAGGTCGGGCCCTACTGAATGTGGACCAGTAATCTGCATTTCTGCACGCGCCACCAGAGGTAAATGGGGGTGACCCATGGACCCTCATGGACCATGCTTTGAGAAACACTGGCCTTTGGAGTGAGAACAAGCTTTAGAGTCATGTAGACCTGGAACTGGAATCACGCCTTTCCCCGTAAGCGTGGGACTTGACCTCCTCGTAAGGAAAGTGGGAGCCATGGTGGTGACTCACTGGTTTGCTTTGAGTAGGAAAAGAAAACGAACGTCAATCCACGGTGGTCCCTTAGCACAGTGTTGGAAACACAGCAAGCTCTCAAAACACGTAGCGCAGCAAACACGTGCAGAACACAGAGCTCTCTTCAGGTCTTTGTTCTCCGCGCCTAGTATGGGACACCATCAAAAAGGACTAAGAAAGCGTAGCACGAGAGTTAGGGACACAGGCTTGGTGGTGACGACACCCTAGGGCGCGAGTCTGCGTCCCGGCTTCACCGCTTGCTAGCTGTGTGAACTTGAGTGGTTTACTTAACTCCTCTGACTCCGTTTCCTCATCTGCAAAATGGGCATAGTAACGCCTACCTCGCAGGGTGAATGTGGGGAGGAAATAAGATGACCCAGTGAAGCCCTGAACCCCTGAGAAGAGCTCAGAGCAAGCTGACTATTGCTATATATACAGTCAGAGCTAAGAACGTTCCATCCTTGAGCAGTGGAAATTCTCTTCGGGGGCGGCCTGAGGGGGAAACAGGCCGCCTCTCTGTGATAACGTTGAGAAGTATAACAAAAAGGCTAAGCACTGTATGTTTATTACTAGGCAGAAGTGTCACTATCGTGATTATGGGCCAGGCACGGCTGGTCAGGAAGCTTCCTCAGGTGTTTACACCTTTCAAGGGGGCAGAGGCATGGAGTTGGGGATGGGGAGAGGCTTTGCTCCCTGGCTACAAACTCTCATTTAACTTTTGCCAAACACAGAGGTTGGCATTTGAATTCCTGCAGGGGTTGAGGGTATCAGGCTATTTCTACCTGCACATCCTGGCATTCACATCTGAGGTGGGGGGTCACTACAAGTCCAGCCTTGACTTTGAACACTGGTTTTCAGGGTTTACCCCAAGGGTTTTTTGTTTTGTTTTTTTTTATTTCCGGAGAACTAAATTATCCTGGCCTACTCCCCCAGTGGTAGAATATGGACAGAATACCAGGTTAAAATTTGTTGTCGCCTGTGTAAGGCAGCCTGAGGCCTTGCCAAGAATCAGAAGTTCCAGTCCTACTACTGATCAACCAGGCAGCCTTGAGCAATTCAGCCACCTTTTTAAAAATACTTACAAGACCAGCTCTGTGCTTGATACTGGGGTGTACAAACCAAAGGTCAAGACAAGTTCTTCATGTTGAGAACAGGGCTACCACGCACAGTTGTGCAGGTTGGAAACTGTCCAAGGGCATTTGATCAAGAGCAGGAATAAGGGCCAAAGTCCAGCTTGCACTTTGGTCACATGGGCCCACATCCTCCTGGAAGAAAGGGTGCCTTCTACAAATTTGTACAAAGGTGCTGTATAGGTTAGTGGTACCTTTTTTGAGAAAGTCATGTCTGGCTACTAACACAGAAATACAAATAAAAACTGCTTTTCCTCCTAACATGAAAACAAATAATTCTGTGTTGGCAGGTGGAGACTGGTTGAGAAGATCAAATGGGAGAATAGAGATGAAAACACTTTGTGACAACGTATACAGCTCTCATGATACCACAGTATAATCACCATCTGTTGCAAACTAGCTGTGTGACCTTAGGAAAGTCGCTGTACTTCCCTGGGCTTCATTTGTATCATGTGTAAAATGAATCTGTAACCCAGGTAATTCTTTTTTTTTTTTAATTTTTATTATTTATTTTTGAGAGAGGGTGGGGGAAGGGGCAGAGAGAGAGAGGGAGACAGGGAATCCCAAGCAGGCTCCGTGCCATCAGTGTAGAGACTGATGTGGGGCTTGAAGTCAGGAACCACGAGGTCATGACCTGAGCCAAACCAAGAGGCGGATGCTTAACCGATGGAGCCACCCAAGCGCCCCAGTGTCCCAGGTAATTCTGACGCTGATGGCCAGTGGGCCTGGTGGATAAACATTGGCCCCTTCCAGATCCAATCTTCCCCGAGCCTGTATTCTACAAGGCTACAAAAGACAGGAATTCTCCTAAGCATGAAGTGATGGGAAGGCCAGGGGATAATGTCATGATGCCTAACCAGAATGCGGTGACTTCACAGAGGGGCTCAGCAACAGGGGCTTTGTGCTCCTGTCCCCAAGCTGAACTGACTAGCCCTGGACACTCGCCAATTATACACACAAGCTCACAGGAATATGGTCCTTCTGCCTGGGCTGACACCACTCAATATCCTAACTGAAAATTGGAATCAGCTCACCCAAACAGGTTCCCCCTTGGTCTTGCTATAAGTACAAGTCAGTAAATGTCAAAGCAGGTCTCCAGCCAGTCTGGAAATTCTCGGTCATCAATAGGTTATAAACACCATTGGTCAGGATTTCCCATTTGTGCATTCATCTATTTAATTTAGTGACTTCCTCCTCTCTCACTCACTTGTCAGACATCAGCTAAGCCAGGAGCCTATATCAGGCATTGTGCTAGGGGTTGGGGTGGAGGAATGAATAGTAAGATAGAGTATAGACCCCTCTGATCCCCCCAATACACCCATTAATGCATAAGCTACTATCTGGAAACCAAGGGGGTATTTCAGGTTGTGAATCTTTTTCAGGCTAGTAGCTTCCAAACATGCCAACTGCTACCTTAAACAGTAGCCTGCAATATAGGAAAAAGAAGCCCATGAGGTAGCTGGAAGGTTCCAAAGAGGGAAAAGACTTCAACAACTTACAAAAATGCGTCAGGGTTTCCCTGCCTTGGCTAGCAGTGTGTTTCATAGACATAAGTCAGGACATTTTGCAGCTGCCCACGTACATTCCCTCTCCTGTTCCAACTAAAGTTTCAGCCTTACTGTCCGCAGATTTGTCTGAAAGCCCAATGTGGTCGACAGTGGTTGAAACAGGAACCACAGAAGCTGCATTGCTTGGTCTGCGACTATCAGATCTCAACCATAATGTCGCTCTAACACCTACCAGGGTTTCTTTGCCCTAGTTTCCTAATTATTTGTAAAACAAGCTCTAGGGTTTCAAATGCCTCTTCCACGGATGAGAGGGGCAGGGGAACAGAGGGCGCCCTCCCACCCATTCCACACTGGGATGAGCATGGGTGGAAGTCAGTTGGTGCTAACGTTGAGTCGACACCTACCACGTGCTCCTCAAGACGGTCTCGTAAGGGCGGCGGGGGGGGGGGGGGGGCGGTGAGGGGCTCTTGTCCTGTTTCACAAATGAAGAAGATGCTGCCTTGGTCGGTTTGTCTGAGTTGTCAGAACCCGCACACTCAAGGATAAAAAGAGCCATCACATTAACAGCTAGCCCTGCCGAGCACTTCCTGTGAGCTAGACTTACGGACATTAGGTCATTCAACTTTCCCAGTAACTCTACAACGTGGTTAATCCCATTATCCCTGTTCTGTAGATGAGGAAACGGAGGTGTATACAGATAAAGGAACTTTTTCAGGGTCGTAGAGCCAGTAAGTTTGGAGGAAAGATTTGAACTTCAGTCCTGGAATATACAATTCAGAGGTTTCATTAGACTCTTGGCAAGCTGGGCTTGAGATTCTTTGCCCTTACTTTGTAGGGGAACAAATTTAATTGGGTTAAAAAAAAAGAGAGAGAGAGAGAGAAACCAATAACAAAATAAAACACCTGGTAAATGAAAAGCAATCAGTGTACTTAGTTAATACACCTCGGACTGCACAGATTAGCGCAGGCAGGTCAGTTGTGTTGCTAATCAAAAAATTCTCACAAACAACAGGCTCCCATTATTGGCACAACTATCGGCCATGTCTCTGATTCAGAAGGGAGCCCCTTGGTGCCAGAAAGATCACTACTGGCATAATCCTCGTGGAAATCTTGAGTAAAATAAAGCCAAAGTATATGGTAAACAAACAAATACAGACAGCAAGCCTCCACTGAGTATGGGGCTATGTTGAGGAAAAGAAAAAATGTTGGATTTGCTCCCTGCCCAAATTGTCTAGCAAGGAAAATAGATGTTGGGCAAGCAACTCTTAACCACAGAGAATGTAATTGCTGATATATTGACAAACAAATCCTGAAAGAGCCCAGAAAAAGGAATACTGACATCCGACCAAAAAAACCTGAAAGGTGCCACTCAAAGGTGACATTTTAGTTGACATTTAATATTACTTTCTTGTTTTCAAGTGAGCCACAAGCATGCCTCCCAGCACCCATGCCCTTTTCCCAGTGGGTAGCGGTTCTGAGCCCTGGATGGCACCGAGCCAGCCCCCGTGGATCTAGCTTTAGGCTACAAACCAAGGAGATCACCTGCCCGTCACCTCGGGTTACGGTTGAGCACCTGGTCTGACCACAGAGAAGCCCAGGACTTCTATTTGCGGGTTTCAAACTGAGAAATGTCTTCCCCTCTCTTTCCTGGTGGCGTGTATCCGTGAAACCTGGAACCACTGCCCCACTTTTGCTACCAGAGAAGCCGGCCTAGAGGCAAAACCAGCACAGTGAGACCAGCGGAGCTGAAAGAGCTCCAGAGAAATGAGCTGGAGCCCATTTTTCAAACTGTGCAGAGACTCATGAAGTGTTTTGCTCTTAGCATAATCAGGATCCAGGATCGTTTGAGACAGGGGGATCTTGTTTCAAGGACGGAAAAACTAGCCCAAACGAACAAGCAAGTGTGGAATTTATTAGCTCAAGAACGGGACCAGTTGGTGAAAAAATTGGGTTTCAGGAATTGCCGAGTACAGGAGTTGAGACGAAAATCAGAGCACTCCACTTCTCTTCGTCTCGCTGCTTACTTCTGCCCTCCTTCTTGTGGGAGCCTTATTCTCAGACACGGCCCCCGTTCCCGGCTACGGTCTAGAGTTCACGACCTGGCACGTTCAAGTCCATCTTCAGAGTTGTCCAAGCAAACCCCTGGGATTTTTCTGATTGGGTCCTGGCTTAAGTCCTGTTCCCAACCCTGGACTAAGAACGGTGACCAGGAGAATGGACTTCCCCAAGAGACTTGACCCTTATGCCTGTGATTCACCTTGGGAGCCAACATAGGGCTCACCTTCATGAGAAGCACAGGGCTGAAAGCGGGGGTGGGTATTTCCCCCCAAACAAAATCAGGCAACAAGACAACGGATGTCGCTGGCGGCTCACTTGGTAATGCCTCTTGGCCAACATTCCTCACATAATGCCACACACAACAGGTGGGTTTCACAGAAAATGTTGTTCATCACAGCTAAGACTGCCTTTCTTGAGTTTGCCAGCCTGAAACCAGAAATTGCTTCTGTGAGAGTTTTGTTCTTGCATGACGTGTATTTGTTCTCTCGGCTTACATTTCCTGGACACCAGTGATGGGAATGATTAGAGTTGCCATACTGACTGCTTACACACATAATATATGCACTATCTCACTTAATCCTTGCTACTAGCTCATCGGTTCTCCAGCAGGGGCGATGTGGGCCTTCCCTCCCCCCCCCAGCACCAGGGGACACTTGACAATGTCTGCAGACAGTTTGTGTTGTCGCAATTTGGGAGATGCTACTGGTGTCTAGTGGGTAGACGTCATGGATGGTGCTGTGCTCCCCACAATGCACAGGACAGTCCCTCGTAGCAGCGAATTGTCTAGTACAAACTGGCAAGGGCATCGAGACTGAGGAACCCTGTACACACTCGTGACACAATTCCCATTGCTATGAAAGATGAAGAAACGTAGTAACACTTGCCCAGGGCCATGCAAGGTAGGAAATGGTGGGATTGAGGATTTTTTTTTTAATGTTTATTTTATTTTTCTGAGAGAGAGAGAGCAAGAGAGAGAGAAAACGAGTCGGGGAGGGGCAGAGAGAGAGGGAGACACAGAATCTGAAGCAGGCTCCAGGCTCCAAGCTGTCAGCACAGAGCCTGACTTGGGGCTCGAACCCACAAACCGTGAAATCATGACCTGAGTCAAAGTTGGACATATAACCGACTGAGCCACCCAGGAGCCCCTGGGATTGAGGTTTTAATTCAGAGACCTTGCTTCTATCTGGTGATCGCTGAACTTGGCCCTGGAACTCGGCGTCCCTTGCTCACAAGCTAAATTCTGGCTCAGTGGGCTAAGGTCCCCAGGACTCAGGATAATGGGATTGCAGATGATGCTAACATGTGAGCAGCTAACTGATGAGTACGTGCAAGATGCAGGTGCCGTGTACCTGGGTGCAATGCACACACAGCCCTGGCAATTGGGGAGGCAAAGATGTGTCACCCCTGGAGCAAATAGACTCGTGGAAAACCAGGACATACAGAGGGAAGAATGCGTCCTGTTGGGCATTTCACTTCGATGTGCTTTCCCATTGCTTGGAATTCCTCCCTCTCTCTCTTTTCCAGCTTATCATCTTTCAAGCTCATCTGGAAAGCTTGCCTGACCTCCCGTCTCTGCAGTCCATTGTAGATGGTCTGCCTCTGTCGCTCTGTACATGGTTCAACAGCCTGAACAGAGTTCTGTTCTAGTCCTCACATCACATTGTAATTAGAGGTCTCCTTGGCTGTCTCACCCACTGGACGATAAGCTGCCTGAGGACAGAACCCACATCTATGCACCCGGTGCAGAGCCCAGTATCTGGCTGTGGGCTATTTGTCCACAAGCTGCCTATTGTCTCTTCCAGGAATCAGCAAACTTTTTCTGTAAAGTGTCAGATAGTAAATAGTTAGCCTTTGCAGGGTGTATCCCATCACAACTGCTCAACTCTGCTGTAGTTGGCACAAAAACAGCTGTAGAAAATATGTAAACGAATGAGCCTGGCTGTGTTCCAGTAACACTTTATTTACAAAACCAGGCGGTGGGCCAGATTGGGCCTGCGGGCCATAGTTTACTGACTCCTGGTCTATTATAATGTCCATTCTTCCATTAGAAAGTCCTCATTTTTAATTCCTTTTGATGTTTATTTATTTTTTTGAGACTGAGAGACAGAGCACACGTGGGGGAAGGGCAGAGAGAGAGGGAGACACAGAATCCGAAGCAGGCTCCAGGCTCAGAGCTGTCAGCACAGAGTCCGATGTGGGGCTTGAACCCATGAACCGCGAGATCATGACCTGAGCCGAAATGGGACACGTAACTGACTGAGCCACCCAGGCGCCCCCGTAACTCCTCATTTTTAACTGCACATATCTGTGTCCAGCAGTCCCCCCAGTACAATACTTCCTAGCCGCTCCTGCAGCCAAATGTGACCCTTTGAATAAATCCCAGCTGATGGGATATAAGTGGAAGCATTATTTGGGATCTCTTGGAAGGCTGTTTAAAAGTAGCTGACTCATTTGGGAAGGACCCCTCTCTTGATCCTGTGAAGGGCCCCGGCGGCCATCTTGGACTGTGAGGTGGCTTTGAGGAAGAAGCCACAGCTGCGAGGGAAGAGCAGAAAGACAGAGCCTGAGTCTCTGATGACACCACGGAGCCGCCATATTTGTCCTGCACAGCCAGCCTGTAGACTTTTACACAACAGAAAGAGAAACTTCTGCCTTCGTTGAGCCACTGCGTGTGTTTATGTTATTGTGTGCAGTAGGACCTAATCTTAACTCTACACCAGCATGCCCAAACACTCAACAAATTATTGAGAGTGAAAAGAATGCCTAGAGGCTAAGGGGGCACCCTAGGGTAACCCATTCTGCCAGGGTGGGTGGGGAGTCATGGAAACAAACAAATATCGGGTCCTCGTCAGGCTTTTCTGTGGTCTAGCACCCATGATGACTCAGGTCTCTGGCCAGCTCCTCCTGCTGTCTTTTTTCTTCCCCGCAGTGCCCACCGTCAATTCTATCTTCTGGGGCAACATTCCCCACCGAGAATGTCAGAGAGAATTCAGCTTCCTACAAGAGAATACACTGTTCCTTGTTGTTTGAAGGGAATTTTACCACTAGATGCCCAGGGGACGCAGCCAGGGCGATCCCCCGAATAACAAAAAGAGTACCGTCTACCAGACTGAGGAAATGCAACAGGTCCTTATTGTCATGGTCCCTGTCATTTGTTTGCCTGTCATTGACAGCGTGTGGGTGGCACGGAGGGAAAAACCTAGCTTTGGTGACTCCGTCACTTAGCAGTATGACATTGGCCAGGTTGTGTAATTTCCCTGTGCATCACTTTCCCCAAGTACAAACTAAGGCCACAGCAACTCTCACAGAGCAATCCTGTGACAGTGAAACAGGGAAAGGGCCTGGCACGGAGAAGGTGCCCAAATTAGTTTGGAAACTCCTCTCAGCCTGCCATCGTGATGATCAGGATGGAGGCATAGGGGGATGATAACCCTGGGTTTGGGTGGATCCCCTGCCCTGCTTTGGAAGGGCAAAATCTTCCAGACTTCAGACTAAACACTTCCTTTTCTCTTCGCCTGCCCCCGCACAACTGCACTTCCTTTTTTAGCCCCCCACCCTACTTTAAAGACATAGCAGAACAATCCTTTGAATCACTAAAACTCCATTTTCCTGACATTATTTCAGCCACGCCAGAGTCCTGCGTGAACATCCAGTGCCACAGGGACATTCACAATGTCACACTTACCACGCATTTCCACTTTCCGGTGAACGAGGCCTTGACACGTCTCCAGCTGAGTAAGTGGTCACGGGGCACTTCAGACCTGCAGGTCCTTTCCATAAGGTGGCTTACAAATGCAAAATAGTCCACGTCCCTGGAGATGTCTGAAAAAGCTATTAGTGCCATGCGGGGGAAATGAACAACCCAAAAAAAGCTGCCAGCAGCGAACAGGATCCCACAGCATTCAGTGTGTGCGAATTGGGTTCATAGAGCCGCTGATCAGGAGGCTGTAAACTCAGTACCACCTCCGGGAAATGGTGTCAAGGAGAAGTCGGTGAGCTCTAGAGAGAGGGTAAGGGGACCCACAGGTGATGGCTCTTTGGAAGTGTTCATGGCAGAGCCACTAATTGAGGAGTAAAAACAACACACCCAAAGGGAGACAGGAGCAAATGATGGATATAGATCTGGGTGGGAAAGGAGCAAATGATCTCTCTTTTTTTTTCCCTAGCACCTATTGAAACAAATGGTCCTTTTCATCCAACAAGGCGTCAAAATATAACAATGTCAAAGTATAACAAAAGGCATGACTAGACGTCAGGTAAATACGAACAAAAGTCCGATGGGGACGGGGCAAACGAACTACTATTTGTGTGTAGTAAAGCCTTTCCCTTTGGTTGTTAACAGTAACTAGGGAGAAAATTAAACACACTCAATCAGGGCATCGAATAGTATTAACTTCCAATGTGTATGAAATGTTTTGTTAGGCCCTGTACAGATGAGACAAAAGCCATTCATTCATTCCACAAATACCTGCTGGGCATGTACTATGTACGAAGCATTGAAGTAGGTGCTGGAAATTCAGTGGGGAACAGGCAGCTGTGGCCTCTGCCCACATATCACTGACGTTGCAGGGGGTATACTTGTCGCAGCGAGGAGTCCAGGTTCTGTAGCAGAACTGCCTGTGTAGAGTCCTGATTGCATCACACCAGCTTCATGATCTTGAACAAGTCACTTAACTCTGCCATGCCTCAGTTTCTCCATCTGCAACTAGCATCCACCTCATGGGGTCAGCCAGAGGCTGACATGAGATGATACACATGAAGTGTGCAGAACAGAGCCTGCCATTCAGGTCAGGGTGTTTTAGTTGTGATGGTGGCTGCTATGGTTATTATTACTGCAGGCCAGAGGGGCTGAGAGGCCCAGCGTTGAGCAAGAAAGGACACCGAGAACTAGGAAGGAGAAAGACAGCTGTGCGTTGGAAACACTCAGAAAGAGGATCGAGGGGCGCCTGCTGACTCAGTCGGAAGAGCATGCGATTCTTGATCTTGCGGTTGTGAGTTCCAGCCCCGCCTTGAGTGTAGATTGCTTAAAAATAAAATCTTAAAAAACAACAAAACAAACAAACAAAAGAACGAATCTACTAATCTTAGATGTGCAGTTGGTGGCAGGGTCTAGGACCCACATCGCAACAGCCACTGCAAATATTTGCAGGAAGTGGTGTGTGTATGAATGAGCCATGTTACATCTCTGATATATGCCCTGCAAATAAACGAAGACCAACCAAATGAGAAATGCAAACAGCTATTTATATGCGATCATAAGAAAGTCGGCCGCTGTCACTTGCATTTTGGCAGAGACGGACACAAGTTGGAGAGCTTGGTTGTGGAAGGAACCCCCCCCCCCCCCCCCCCCCCCCGCCCCCAGCCTTAGGTATGCCCTGATTGGTGACTGTTGGGAAGCTGGAGGCGGGCGAACTAGAAGCAGGGAATCCTATTGGTTAGGAGTGCGCATGTAGCTCTCTCTGATTGGTCCCAAGTTGGAGGCGGAGGGGGGAAATATGGAAGGTATCCGTTATCAATCAAGTTCTAGACACTTGGGGCCAAGTTTTACAGAATTATTGTTTCGCTTCCTGGATTGCCACTAGAGATAGCAATCTGTCTTCTAGCAAATCTGACTTAGGGCAGACCGGCCATCTGGGTTGTTTATTGATAAGGGCAGGTAAAAGATGTGTTTCCTGGGCAGATTTTGGCTCAAGGTTTTATTTCTATTTTTTTATATGATCTGACCACTGCATATTCAGTCTCTCTTTGCATAGGCTTGGTGGTTCATAAGGATGTGTGGACCTCGTGCAGTAAATTCCATGAAGGCCCCACAGAAAGGAACACACTTCTTTAAAATATCGGAAAATAATGTCATGCTTCATGGGACTCAGATGTGTTTTGTGACCAGCCATCTTGCTTGGACTTCTGGGCCCCCAACGGCCAGATACTTCCAAGTCGGTGTGCCCTTCTCTCTTGAGTAAGAAAGTCCAACAAGGAAATTTTAGCTGTGATGCTCGGGAGATGGTGCGGTTAAAAGAGATTTCAAATTAGAGTCCTGGGTCTTAGTGCCATTTCTGCCACTTCCTAGCCGGGTGGCTTTGGGAAGTCACGAGCACCAAGTCTGCTGCCACTCCTGGGACTCAGGTCCAGCTGAGAACTTTCAGAGCCGTCCCCCTACTCTCTCCCACCCCCACCTACCCCCACCCCACTTCCCCACCCCCTGCCACCCCACCTCCTCTCTGATACTCTGATACTGTGAGAGCCGCAACAATATTTGTGAAAATGCTTCATAAACCATGTGGAGTTATGCAAATCTAAGTGAATATTATCAAAAGTATAGAAATGTTATTGTCTATCATGCATCCAGCACTTTAAGAAATCCATTAATGGGATTCTTTCAAAAAATTTTTTCTTTTTTCTTCCTGGCTTTGTTCTCAGCCAGGCCACTAGGTGAGGTCTTTAGAGTGGCACATCATTTTCGAGGGAGCTATTCAATGAATCATTTCTGTTATAACTACAATATCCCTTTGGATTGTGTGCTTCGGAAAACCATCACAGCTGGAGGAGCGGCCCTAACTCCCTGCTTATCCTGCAAACAGATCAAATGGCCTGGCGGGGGGGGGGGGGGGGGGGGGGGGGGGAAGCCCGATTAATGGCCAAATGAATTAGTAGCAAGTTGGGAATAAAAACCAGAGAGCCAAATGGTTACCAATACAGTTTACCTTCCTTTACACAATGAGGTGGTCCAGTAATGCAGCTAAATGGGATTGCTACAGATGGAATCAAAATGGGGGAGATTGCTATTTAAAGGCCCCCTGGGGGGAAATTACTTGATAAAAGATCTTTCCATTTTCATGAATGAGTCCCCTGAGACAACTGCTTTTTCTAAATTAATCCAGTTTTCTAATTATTTTTATATATTACAATACATATTAAACTACAAGCAGAAACTATATTATGGAATTGAACATATAAATATAGAGAGAATATAGTTTATATAATATACATAATTTCTATAATAATAAGTTATTGAGACCCAGTGGCTAACATGTATGTAAATTGTGTGGCTATTTACATTCCTCCTCTGGGAGATGGTGTTGAAGGAAAGACAGTGCATTGATTATAGAACCTTAAGAAAATTCACTGTGGGGGTGCCTGGGTGGCTCGCTCTGTTAAGTGTCTGACTGTTGGTATGGGCTCAGGTCATGCTCTTACGGTTCGTGGGTTTGAGCCCCACATTAGGCTCTGCACTGATGGTGTGGAGCCTGCTTGGAATTCTCTCTCTCTCAAAAAAATAAATAAACATTAAAATATTTTTTAATTTTAATTTTTTTATTAATTTTAATTTATTTTTAAATAAATTTTACTTAAAAATTTTTTAATGTTTATTTTTTTGAGAGAGAGTGTGTGCGTGGGGGGGGGGGGGAGGGGCAGAGAGAGGGACACACAGAATCCAAAGCAGGCTCGAGGCTCTGAGCTGTCAGCACAGATCCCAATGCGGGGCTCAAACCCACAGACCGAGAGATCATGACCTGAGCTGAAGTTGGATGCCTAACCGACTGAGCCACCCAGGGGCCCCCCAAAATTTTTTTTGTTTAAAAAAAGAATTAAAGAACATTCACTGCAACAAAGGGAAAAGAATCCAACTCAGGATAAAGATCTTATTTCAAATAAATAGCTATGACCAACAAGGGACTGGTTGCCATTTGAAGTATTAAGCTCCCTATCAGAAAAATTTAGATTATGGGGAACAACTATGTGGAAATCTGTTTTCATTTGATGATTGGGGTTGAATTTGTTCTAGCAAATACATATCTATAGGAGGTGTGAGATGATGGGTAGGTCTCTCCTTCAATATGTTTAGGTTAAAATAGATATAGCGTAAAATAAATATAAACAACAAGTTTTGGGGGGAAGACGTGCCCCTGTTGCAGATGAGACAAGCTCATGATTGTGCTTCCTTCTGCTTGTCTAGTGACAGACAAGGTGATAGGGAGAGTCCAGGAGTCCAAGGCAGTGGGGGAAGGGCATGAAGCATCATTTGGGAGGTGATTTTCTTCTTTTAATGTTTACTATTTATTTTTTGAGAGACAGAGCATGAGCAGGAGAGGGGCAGAAAGGGAGGGAGACACAGAATCCAAAGCAGGCTCCAGGCTGTCAGCAGCCCCGACACAGGGCTTGAACCCACAAACCAAGGTCATGGCCTGAGCCAAAGTCAGATGCTCAACTGACTGAGCCACGCAGGCGCTCCAATTTTCTCCTTTCTCTGGGAATGCCTTCCTAAGTCACCGCCTGGAGCAAACAGCACCCATCTCTTCCCTCATCTCTTTCTCCAGCTGCTTCCAAAACATAAACATATATACACCCACAGAGGCAGACATAAACACCTATATATGTAAAGCCAACAAAGGTTGAAAGTGAGCCTAAAGTCAGGCCTGAAGGTCAGCCACCGTCACACGGAAGACACCTTTAACATCACCTGGAAGGTACCAACCCTCTCATTTTACAAATGAGGAAAGTGAGGCCCAGAAGGGATCTCTGACTTCCCGGAGATCACACAGCTAGTCAAGCTCAGGTGGACAGGTTTTTTCTTCTCCTTCTCTCTTCTGATGGGCATCGTTGGGAAGATATTACATACCATCATTCCTGCCTTGGGGCCAGTGGCCCACGGGGTGTCGTGCTCATTAGTTAGGTAATGCTTGCCACCACCTTTGAAGCTACTGGATAGGATCACAGGTAAATATCATTACCCTCTGCAAATGAAACGTTTCCCTGCGCACAACCTGTTTTCACTTGTTGCCTGTGGCCGCTGGCCACTTGTGGCTGCAGAGATTGCTGCCGAGCTTCAGTTCACAAGCATTCATTTGCTCACAAGCTTCAGAAAATAGAAGGGCTGGGTCTGGGTCTTATTATTAAAAGCAAACAAACCCATTATTAAAAGTAAACAAGACAGAACTGCTTTGAAACAATTGATTAAATGTCTCCCGGCTCAGAGGCCGAAATTCACCTCTGTTACCCCAAACAAAGCCAGCAGTCTGGTTAAGAACCACACACACACACACACACACACACACACACACACACCCCGTTTTGAGTGTCTGTTACAGCTCAGGCTCAGTAACTACATTATCTCTAATATTTAAGATTTGGAAGTAAGAATATTTTGCATTTTATCAATGGCATGGGCAGGTCAAGTAATTTGCTCATGGACACACCTGTCATATGGACACATGAGGATTTGAACTTAAATCTCTATGACTCCACAACCGTGCCCAATCTACCTTAGCACATTAAAGACAGGTCTCCCATGCCCCTGTTTTTGCTGTTGATTTAAAGAAAAGCTCGAGACATAGGAGAAGGAAGCTTGCATCTGCCTTGGCAAAACCTCCTGAAATTGTAGGCATGCCTGTGGTGTTGCTGGAGAGAGGAAGCCCTGAGCCACCCCGATCAGTTAAATGTGCAAAGTGGGCACAGCAAAGACTATAGATGTCTTTAGTATCTTGCCGTAATGCACTCTTAATTCCTGTGTCATTTTATATTCTCTGCTGTCCAAACAAACCAGAATTCAGCTTTGCAGGTGCAGAATCTTGGCCTTATCGGTGAATCTAGGGTTAATGAATTCTCAGTAATGACTACCGCTAGCCAAACTTATGAGTGACAGATGTTTAGACAGACTATTAATTGGCTACAGTAGAATTTTGTTTACCTGGAAGTCTTAATGCTAGAAACATCTCAACAATGGGATTGCTCTAAGACAAATTTTAAAATTTCTAAAATCATGCTATTGGAAGGATCAATAAACAATTTGCTGTGGGTGCAATGCTAGGTAACAGAGAAATTTACCATATAACCAATGACTAGTTGGGGATGATACAGCAGCCAAATCTTGATGCAGACAGATGGTAGCACTGTCATGAATAGATTGACATTGACTTCATCAGAGCTAATTCATGTTGTGAAGAACCTTACGAATTACATGGAATAAAAAACCATTTACTGGAAAATAGTCTGACAATTCCTCGAAAGGTTACAAACAGATTTTCTGTATGACCCAGCCATTCCATTCTAAGTATATACCCAAAAGAAGTGAAAACATGTGTCAGCACAAAAACTCATACATGAATGCTTATAGCACTTTTATTCATAATAGTCAAAGTAGAAACAATTCAAATGTTCACCAACGAATGAATGGATAAACAAGTGTGGTATATCCATACAATGGAATATTATTCAGCCACAAAAGGAATGAAGTCCAGAAATATGCTAGAATGGATGAACCTTGTAAATATTATGCTAAGTAAAAGAAGTCAGATGAGAAAGGCCAATGCATGATTTCATTTCTATGAAATGTCCAGAATAGGCAAATCTACTGAGACAGAACATCGATTAGTAGATGTCTAGGGCTGGGGATGGAGAGGTATGGGGAAGTGGGGAGTGACTGCTAATGGGTAAGGATTCGCTTCGGTGAAAATGTTCTAAAATTGGTTGTGATCGTGGTCACACAACTCTGTGAGTATACTAAAAATAACTGTAAAATGTTTACATAGGGAAATGTTGGTTTTTGCAGAATGTGTAATATTTTCCATTTCTAGGTAAACTCAGATGCCTCTGATTAATTAGATATAACTAGATGTTTTTCAGTTGCTTCACGTGGTATGTTAAAAGTTTGCTAATAAGGCTTTTCACTCTTTTGCTTCTATATAACCAGAACTCGTATCTTACCTACACAGTGACCCTTTTTTTTTCATCGGTGCTTCTATGGAACAGAAAAGCTGAGCATGGGAAGAGGAAGAGATTGGATCCTGGACAAGCTTCTGTAATTTGTGACGGGTGTATCTGCTCCCCTGCAAGCCCCATTCTCAATATCAAGGTAACTAATTTTGCTAAATGAGTAGGCAGCAGGCAGCTTGGGAGAATATCAACAGGGAGAAGGGAACCAGGCATTCCTGGGAAAAAAAAAGTGTGACTTGGGATGGAGTAGATGCTCCAGAAATGTCTCAGGAATGGACAAAACCATCCCTATCCAGGACAGGGCAGGCACACTTTTCTGGTGACCCAGCACCATAACATCGGGCCTCTTGTCCTTGAACAGTCTCAGAGAAATGCAAATTCTTATACCTTTCCCCCTCTTTTACATCTTCCTCATGAACCAAACCCCGTATGTGAGTGCCATGATCAGAAACCACAAACTGGCCTGCAGAGGAGATTTTTAAAAATTGGGAAATTTAAAAATATTTAGATTTTGGAGAACTTCACACCAGGATCCAAAGTGTCAGCCCCTCTGGAAGGACTGGAACATGTGGTGATTAAGGACACACATTCCCACTTGGCCTGGGAGTATGGAGCAGCTGGCTCTTGAGGGAGCACTTTGCTGACCAGGGTTCCAGTGTCCCTCCCCACCTCTTGTGAACTTACAATTGGCCTGCTTCACACAGGTATGCTGCCTGACCCCCATAGGCATGGGTTTGGGACCCTGCAGTTCCAGAACCTTACTTTGGCCTGGCTACCAATTGGTTCATGATGGTATACCTTCTTTCATTAGTTTCCTGCCTCAGTGACACATTCTGCACATTAAGGCTATATTATTTTGGGGTGTATCTCAGGCCACCATCTGCAAACACAGACAAACCATCTCTTAGGGTGAGTCATTGCAACAGATATGATTTGTTGATTCTTGCTGGTTTCATTTTTAAAATGGCCTTCAGTTTCTAAATTTGAGACACTTTTATATACTGCCAACTTCCCAATTTATCTAAGGGATTTAGTGGTTTGGGGCTCATAAAGCATTCTGCTAATAGGTCATAAAAAGGAGCTTGAACTAAGTTTATTTCATAGATGAGCCATGGTAATGATCAATACATATTACTAGCTAACCTTTGTTGGATACTTACTGTGTGCCAAGTACTAGAGTAAATAATCCCATTTAGGCCTCGCATAGCCCTAGGAGTTCACACTTCCATTATCCATTTTACAGATGAAAAAACTGAGGCACAGAAGGCTGGGCAGCAAAGAAGTCAGAATTCAAACCTAGGCAGCCTGACTCTGAGCCTACCCTCTTCACCACCTTGCACAGCTACCTCTGGACAAGGATCTCTTACAAGGGGTCAGAAGATTCACAAACAATGGCAACCCTCATAGCAACCCTGAGGCCTCCCCTCGGGGACATACATTAAGGATCTCATGAGGAGCCTTTAAAAAAAATTTTTTTAATGTTTATTTATTTTTGAGAGAGACAGAATGTGAGTGGGTTAGGGGCAGAGAGAGAGGGAGATGCAGAATCCAAAGCAGGCTCCAGGCTCAGTGCAGAGTCCGGTGCAGGTCTAGAACTCACGAGCTGTGAGATCATGACCTAAGCTGAGGTCTGACATTCAAGCTACTGAGCCACCCAGGCGCCCCTCATGAGGGGCCTTTAAAGCATATGGAGACATGGAGGAAATACCATAAGGGATAAACATTTGGGAGATCTAAGGAAGGGTAAGTGTGGAGATCTCTGCACTATTCTTGCTTATTTCTGTATGTCTGAAATGTATCAAAGTAAAAAAAAAAAAATTAAAAGAAAAAATGTATTGGAATAATATTAATTGACCTGGAGGGATTTCTATAGGAATTGTTGATGGTAAGAGGTGTTAACACGAAGTGTTAATAACAAGATCCAGAAAAGTGTGTGTGATGTGATCCTATTTGAGTGAAGCAAATAAGGACAAAATATGAACACACACACACATGCACACACACACATATGCCTATGTATCCTTATATGAGGATGGAATAAAATATGTATACTACATTTTAAAAAATCTGGAGCCCAGTCCCCAGAGATTCTACTTTAATTGTTTAGGGGTAGGACCTGAGCATGGGTATCTTTTAAAGTTCCTTAGATCAAGGTTCTCAAATTTGCTGCACATTAGAATCATTTGGGAAGTTTTAAAAAGCCCAGATGAATTAAATTGGGTTCCCTGGTTGTGGAACCCAGGCACAGGTGTTTTAAAGTCCCCCCAGGGGATTCCAGTTGCCAAGTCTGAGGACCAGGCAGGGCTCCCAGTACACCCAGGGCTGAGAATCACTTCTTGGAGGGAAGGAAACTCACGTGTGTAGCATGACTACATGATAGGCATTTGATATCTATTTCGATCCTGGGAATAGGCCACAAGTTAGGAACCCACAAGGAAATAGAGGCTGGCTTCAGAGATCAAATAGCCTGTCAGAGGTTACAGAGCTAGGAGATGGTGGTAAGCATCCTGACCCACCACCATCTACTGGGCGTAGCAGGGTGACGGGAACCGCTTTGAGAAATCTTCATTGCCTCTCAATCTCTCCTTTCGAAGGCCACAAGATTTGAAATTCCTTTAGTAGAGCTTCATTCCTCTGGGTTCCTCCTCCTAGGAGCTATTTAAAAAATAATAATAATAAAGCAAATACTCCTGGGAGAAACTGCATGTTAATCAGCTCTTGATGTCAGCCCAGTGAGTGCTAGGTGTTTCAAAGGGAGGAGAGAGTTTGAGGGAGGCTCAAACACGGGGAAAGAATGCAATGTAGGGGGTGCAACTCTGGTGTTGCCCCTTTCCTGTTCAAAATCTCTCCTTCACTAGACTTACCTCATCTTGTGTAATTGAGACTTCATGCCCATTGGTTAGCAACTCTCCATTACCGCCTTCCCTCAACCACGGCACCTGGCAACCATTCAATGAGTTTGAGTATGTTAGCTAGTACTTAATATGAATAGAATCATGCAGCATTTGTCCTGTAATTGGTTTATTTCACTTATCACAATGTCCTCTAGTTGCATCCATGTTGTCACCTATGCAGGATTTCCTTCAGGGCTAAATAATATCCCGTTGTATGGACATACCACATTTTCTGTATCCATTCATCCATTATGGACATTTAGGTTGTTCCCACATCTTGGCTATTATGAATAAACTACATCTGTTAGTGAGATTTATTGAGCGCTTATTTACTATATGCTAGAAACTGCTTTGAATGTTTTACATATATTAGTGCATGTGAAAGTCCCAACAGTCGTATTAAGTCTTTATCCCCACTTACAGATGAGGAAAATGAAGCCGTTAAATTGGCCCAAGGTCATACAGTTAGTAGGTTGTAAACTGGAGTTTGAACCCAGGCAATCAGGCTCTATAAACAGTGACCTGATCACTATAATACCAATAGTATTAAAAATCATTATCATGGTAATGAATGAGAGCAAACTGTGTATCACGTACTGTTATTGGCAAGGTGAAGATGTGACCTAGGCATCCTAATCACCATGGGGACAGGACCCAGCAGACTTGTCTAAAAGATTGGTTAATTCCAGAAGTAACACTCCTCCTTATGATTTTTGGGAGAGGGGCCGAGAAGGGGAGTTGGGATTAAGAGTTGGGCAAGGTGGCCCAGGGGAAAATTATCTTCTGCAGCTGTGATATGCCCCTCCATGTATTTGACTCATGCCGTTTTTCAAAGCCAGAACTTCAGCTATTATTAGTGAGTCTGACACAAGTCTACAGCATTTTACATGTAATTTCTTTGGTCTCCTCCCCAGTATTTTCCTTTTGTACTTTGTGCTTCACAAAGTCAGCTCAAAGGTCAAGGGAGCAGTGAAGAGTTAGGTGCTTATGTTTTAAGGTCTTTTAAAGGCCTTTCATTTGATTCTCCCTTCCTTCTTGCCTATTTGGTGTTAAGCTATGCAGTTAGGCCGTAGAGCTATGAAAATGAACCACCGGCCTGCAAATCAACTTAGGCACATTTGTGTTCTTTCCAGGTTAAATCTCCTAACAGGGCTCTCTGCAGTTATTACCAACAGCCAATCCCCTCGGAGGGCCTGAAAAAAAAAAACCCGTCCAAATCAGGGGCAGTCAACAATCCCCATAAATCGAAGCACAGTATACATTTATTTTACAATGGCAAATCAATCTGCTTTGCCAGCATCCTGCAACTTTTATTGAACTGGGCTTCCCGCCATAGGATACGCCCCCAAACTCTCGGTAATTACATATTTGTTAATTACAAATTAATTACAAATTACGATTGCTGTTTGCAATCGTGACTGGCGCTGCAGTCCTGATATCACAAAACGGGCCTCTTCTCCGAAGGCTGCAGTAGCAGCCGCAGCAGTTTTCCCGCCCTACTGAGAGCTCACTACAATATGCTGGGCACTGCGCTAAGCGTGCCACCCTGCAAGTCCCCAGGGAGCGGCGGTGCACCCTCCGTTCCCGGCGCTCGCAGCCATTGTGGGGTGGACGTTCGCCCAGCAGCGTGCTGACACGCCCTCTCCGTGCTCCGACCCGCGGCCAGGGCAGGAGGGGGTGCTCCGTGCGTGCTCGGGGGCAGAAGCGGCTCCCGCGGGGGTGGGTTAGTCGCTGCACAGCCCGCCGGTTCCCCTCCGCTGCGGGCGCCCCACGCGCCTCCCGGCCACGCGCTCCTAGCCCCGCCCGCGTGCGGCGGACGCACGGCCGCGAGCGCGCGCCCTCCCCGCGCCCCCGCGGCGGACGCACGGCCACGAGCGCGCGTGCGCCCCTCCGAACGTCCCCGGGAGCCGCGCCAGAGCGAGCGCTGGGGCCGGGCGCGCAGGAGTGAAAAGGAGGCGGCGGCCGCGGCTGCGAGCAACAGATCCGGGAGCCGCGAGCAGACGCGTTCTGCTGTTGGTCGATTTTTTTTTTTTAACTTCAAAAATATTATTAAATTAGAAAATCTTGGATTTTTAAATGGCGCTGGCCCCGGGTCAGCGGGCGGTTTTCTTTGCTTCAAGATGGGCTTTGCCGTTTCCGTCGTGGGCACCAGTGGTGGCCTGATTGTCAGTCTTCTCCGGGCATTTTTAAGGCAAGGAGCCGAGCGCTGCATGTAGGCGAATCACGCTGCAGCGCGGTTTGGCTTTTAAAATTATTATTTGGGGCAGTGAACAGCCGATCTCGGGCACTTCGCCCTCTTTGCAGAAGAGGCTGCGAGTCGGAGGTGGGTCGCTCGGAGGGTGGAATTGTTCGCGGGTGAGCGAGCCCCGGCCCCGCGCACAGTCCAGGCGGCCCCGAGTGTGTGTCCTCACCCTGCCGGCGCCGGGAAAATGGAGGCTGTGATTGAGAAGGAATGCAGCGCGCTCGGAGGCCTCTTCCAGACCATCATCAGCGACATGAAGGTAGGACGCCGGGGGCGCGGCTGCGGTGCGGGAGGCCGCGCAGTGACCTCGCCGCGGAGCTTCGCCTCCGCCCCGGGCCGTCCGCCCGGCCCTTGCTTACGCGGTGGCCGCCGGCCACCTGCGGGAGCGCTCTGGCCGGGTGTCACCTGCTCACCCGCGGCGCCGCTCCGGGCACTGCTGGGTCACCGAGCTGGGCGGCTTCCCTGGGGGTGTCTGATGCCCCCTGCCCTCTCCGCGTTTATTGTCCCAGGGGGCGGTAACATCTCGTTTCCCTGGGGGCGCAGGGCCCCGGCCCCAAGTTTTCCATTGTCTGTCGCTGGACCGAGCGTCTGCGACCCGCGGAGGCTGGGTGCCTGGGCAGACACCTGATTCCCCCGAATACGGGGTGGGGGCACCTGGTGCGGTGGTGGGGAGGGATATAGGGGCTCTGCCCGGCCGCGGGAACTAGCCCCCACCCCCCACCCGCGTCCCCGGCCGGATAGGTTTGCCTCTCCCTCCTGGGCTTTCAGGTTCACCCTGGTTGGGGGGGGGGGGTGGTGCGGAATCTGAGCAAATTAGGTATTAATTAGGCTGTTCCATAGCTGGTGAGGGTATGCATGCCTTCCCTCAACCCTCCCCAGGGGCGCGAAGCAGAAGTTCCCAGAGTAGCCTTGCTGGGGACCTTCCTTCTGGCTGAGCCTCCTAGCCTGAAGGCAAGATTGGAGCCCCCTGAACAACTGTATTTTTACCCCCTCCGCCCCCCCCCAACACAGACTCCCGGTTTTCTCTTGGAAGGATTGTGTAGATATTGTGTGTGTGTCTGTGTGTGTCGGTGTGCGCGCGCGCGGGCACGTGTGTGTGTATTGGGGGCGGGGAACAACACCCTGGCTTTTTCCTGCAAAGGGTGGGACTGGGGATAACCTGATCCTTGGATGTGGATTTTCTGGTGCATAGAGACAGACCAGGGCCCTGTGTTACTCATCCAAAGGAAATATAACCAGCCGTGCGAGCTGCCTGGAGGTGGGAATTGGGGGCGGTGGGGGGATTTTTTTTTTCTTGTGTATTTAGGGAGCTTCTCTTTGGCTCTGGCCCAGCCCCAGTTTGCCTCAACAGATCCGGGGAGGTGGTGTTTAATTAAAAGCTCGGCTTCCAAAACGAGTAGGCAGGTTTGGAAGGCTGTGCAGCCGGTGGGTGTGGACAGCCCCTCTTCAGCCGCTGCCTGGGCGTCTGGAGGAGCTTCTGTCTGATGAAGTGTAAGGTTTGGAGAGGGTTTGGCCTGGGAGATGGACTTTGCAAAGGAATGCTCAGCTGTCATGGCCTGCTTCCCCTTTTTAGAACCAACTGCCATCTCCTCAAGGGTGAACTTTCCCAAGGTGCCTCCATCACAGTCTTGTCCATCCTTCTACAGAGGCAGTTTTTTTTTTTTGTTTGTTTGCTTGTTTCTGGTTTTTGTTTTTGTCAGAAATTGACATTCATGTAGCATTATCTTTCCCGAGACCCTGCTTGTCCAGGAATGCCTTTAATCCAGCCACTTGGAATTAGGTGGATTATTCCCTGTTCAAAGACAGCCTCTTTCATTCCCTTGCCCTCAATCCACATGGATTTATTGAAGTGCTCTTTTGAGACAAAGATTGGTGTCCCTGCCTTGGACTCTGGGGGGAGGGGGGGTCTTGTTAACTTAAATTCTATATGCCTTATAATCAAAGATTTAGTTTGAGGCACGTGTGTATTTTGATCACCAGGGGAAGAATTTGAGATGGGTTGGTAAAGCTGTGGGTGTTTTTTGGGGGGAAGAGAAATGCATGTTTCCTAGTCCTTCAGTAGTAACAAGGACCCAGTGACCTAAAAGTTCTGCCCACTGCAGTCCCAGCGTGTTCACATCTTGAGTTTTTTTTCTCTCTTTGTTCCTTAATACATAATCTGTCCAGTCTTGGTTCTTTGTATTTATTGGCTTCAACCCTGAGCCATTCAAAAGGTAGCTCACCACAGGATGGGCCCCCTGTTTTCCACCTGCTTCCCATGGCTGCCTTTAGCATTCTGGCCAGAGGGATTTGTGGGTGCTAAGGTGGCATGCTTTTCCCTCTGCAAGATTCCAGTTAAAAATAAAGATTTATTTAATGCCCCTTCGGGGCTGGATCTATAGTTTGTGGTTCCTGACTTTTTTCTCTTTGAATTTAGTAGGGTTTGTTCAGCATCCTGGGGGAAGGCATTTATTTTAAGGTTGTTTGTTTTGTTTTGGCAAAGATTGTAAAAGCAAGCTTGAGTTGAAGACTAAAACTTGCCTTGGGGTCTGCAGAATTCCAGACTTTTTGGGAGTAGAGATAAGGAAAAAGAGAGGAGTTGACTTATTTCCAAGATTGTTTATGCATAAGATAATTGTTGAATATTTTCATGGAGTTTTCTTCTTAAAAGACTTTATGGATAGGATGGGAGTGACATTTTAAAAAGGAATTAAAACATTTGGGCACATAGGATAAGCAACGTGTAGTATGCATAATGCTTGAAGTCACCAGCAATTAAAGTCAGTCTTTCATATCTGAAATCCGGTGGCTTTCTAATGACCTGTTTATCCTTGTTTTCCTCTTTTTTGAACTGCCATGATGGGTTTCTAATGTCTTTGGTCCCCTTTCTCTTTGCTTTGAAGGACAAGTGTATATGTTGGAAACCCATTTGGAATCCCATCTTGAGAAAATTTTTAGGTTATTTTCCCAGAAGGAATGTTACACTGGGGTGAGGAAAGGGTAAGGAATTTTTTTTTTTTTTTTTTAAGCAGCATTTGATTCTCCAAAATGTACAGCAACACAGGAAGGGAGTCAATTTCCTCTTTGGAGGAGAGGAAAAAAAAAAACAACAACAACAAAAAATGGAATAATTTCAAGGCCTAACACCATATATCTTCTAAAACCAAAAAAAAAACCCTCAAGACATTGAGAAGCTAGAGAGGAAACTTTCTCCTTTTTTCTAATGATCCTTCATCTGGCTCAATCCTCAGTGTTTTATCCTTTTCAGGGGAAGGGTGCGGAAGTAACCCTCACTCGTCTTCCATCGGGATCCAGCAGCAGCTGTTAAATAACTTATTGATTCCTTGACGAGAGGAAACCTTGTGTTTTTTTTTCCTCCTGTCTTCCACCCCACTGTGGAGGTGGTCACTAATGATGGTGGTGTGCAAAATCGCTTACTGGCTGCCTTTCCGCCCGTCCACATAAATCAAGTTGTCTGATGTGAGCTGGTCCCAAAGGAAAGGGGAGAGGAGATTCATGTGCCTGGAGGCAAGGGCTTGTTGCTCATATATCTGGGGGAACTATAGCATGGAAGTGACTCTATGGAAGGCCAGTTGACTGGCTTCTGATGCTTGACAACATTTAGACATTAAAGAGGGTCTAGAATCTTTTTTGTAGTTTCTAGCCAAATGCCAAGAAAAACAGGCTACGTACAACAAATAGCAGATATGAGCCATTACTTATTTATTGAGCTATAACTGACATTTGACATTATATTAGTTTAAGGTATACAACATAGGGATTTGATGCTGTGGTAGTTTAAAAAAAAAAAATATATATATATATATATATATTTTTTTTTTATTTAGGTAATTGAACCAGCCATAGAATTTGGTGGTGTTTTGGGTGCTTTTAAGACCAGGAGATTGGCCAAACTCGAGGGCAGGTCACTTTGTGGCTATCTTGCTTCTTTTATTTATTTATTTATTTATTTTTTTTTTTTTTTTAAATTTTTTTTTTCAACGTTTATTTATTTTTGGGACAGAGAGAGACAGAGCATGAATGGGCGAGGGGCAGAGAGAAAGGGAGACACAGAATCGGAAACAGGCTCCAGGCTCTGAGCCATCAGCCCAGAGCCCAACGCGGGGCTCGAACTCACGGACCGTGAGATCGTGACCTGGTTGAAGTCGGACGCTTAACCGACTGCGCCACCCAGGCGCCCCATCTTGCTTCTTTTAATAATTAACTTAGTTGTGTGTGTGTGTGTGTGTGTGTGTGTGTGTGTTTTAAAGTTGGATCCTAAAACCAAATATTTTCCTCAGCTTTGTTGCTCAAGAATCAGTTTGTCGGGAGCTGAATTGGGCCTGGTGCAGGGAGAACTTTGTACTAGGTTCGAGAGTGTGTTGGGGGTTATGTAATGAGACTGGGGGGTGAAGAACACCCGACCACACCTTGAATTCCCTACCCTACGTCCCCCTGTGGACAGGGGTGTCCTGTTACCAGCACCTGCACCGAGCAGAATAGGGGCCTTGTTCAGTTCCTCTCCACTGCCCCCCCACCTCTGTTTGTACCAGTATCCTCTCTCCTAGGTCCTGCCTTAAAATTAGAGCTGCTAAAGGAGCTTCTTGAATTCCATGGAAATCTTTTGTGGTTCGAAGGCATGACATGGTATTTTCCCTTACTTATCATAGATCAAGAATGCGGGTATTAGGTCCAGCACTGGATAATGATTTCAGGGTTGTTTTCCCCCCACCCTGCCGCTTTGGCTTCAGGGTTCCTGTCAGACAAGAGGCTCCCTTCCTTGGTGTTTATCGAGGGCCTGCTATGTGGAAGGCCTTTTGCTGGGCAGCGAGGAGCCAGAGAGCCACTGAGGCAGGTCCTTGGAGAGCAGCTTGTCCTGTGGGTCATGAGTAGATAACGTGAGTGTAATACGGTGGCCACGAAGGAAGGGCATCAGTCAGTCCTTGAAGGACTTGCCTTTGACTCTTCAAAAAAAATAATAATAATAAAAATATTTTCTCTAGGAAGATACTGAAAACCCAGCCAAGGCCTCTAAGAGCAGCCAGGTGCTCTGAAGGGAGGCTGGCTTCCTTGTAAATGGTGACACACAAAAGCAGGACAAGCAAAACCCTTGTAAAGTACAGATGGGCCTCATGTTGGCTTTTCTCTTCACAAATGGCTGTGTTTGCCCAGGATTTTACAGCTTCCTCAGTTTGGGCCTGTGAGAGAAGGTGAAGTGAAGATATCATAAAATCTGCAGCAGGAAACCGCCCAGAATGGGTGGCTGTTCAAAGATTTAGGGCCTGTTCTATCTGGATCAATCTGTTTGGTTTTTTAGGTGCAGATCTCATCCAGATTTAGAAAGAAGTCTTGTTTGTTTGTTTGTTTTGGTTTTGGTTTTTTTTGGTCTTAGCTTGGATGTTTCTCTGGGAAAATCCCTTATACATCATATTTCGCCAAATTGTTTAGAACTTGTTGCTTGATGCTGTGAACCTTTATGTTCTGAATTTCTGCAGTTAGCGATGCCCTGAACAAAGAGAGAAGGTCAATCCTAGGTCATGGTTTGAATGGAAGATGAGCTGAGTTTGAATTTTGCCCGGTTCAGCTATCAGTCAGTTCTTATGAGAGTAACTCATAATTCTATAGTATTTATTGAGCATCAGCAAGGTTGCAAAGTTGATGCTATGATTCAGCAAGTAAAGATACAGAATTCCCAGTTAAATCTGAATTTCAGGTAAACAGTCAGCAACTTTTTAGTGGAAGTATGTCCTGTGCAAACTCTGTCTTCTCAGCTACTGACTGACCTCTTGTGCATTGAAATGCTCTTTTGAAGCCAGGAGAAGGGAAAAAGCTAAAATGATATCTGGCAATATGGCCAGTTCATTTGAGGTTGTTAAAATGTTTGGAGGATGAAAAGGTTGAAACTATCGATCTATTAGATGCTTTATCTGTAATTTTCATCTAGGCTTTTCCAGTCTTCCCGGGGATGGGTGAGAGCTGGCAAGATTCCTTCTGCAGGAGACCGTTTAGGTGTTCAAATTGGGTATGGAAAAATGAGATCATTCCAAGTTCACCATTACTTCTCGGAACTGCCTTCAGGACACTTTCCCCTGAAACCCACACCTCCGCAAAAACAAAGGAATACTTCTCCCCTAACCAAACGAAAGCCAAAGGCAGATTTAGCTGCCTAGGACATCGGACAAGAAGTATCTGGGGCTCCTTAGAGGGAACTGACGGATGCCTTAAGCAGTTTAACTCCGATTTGCAGATTGTACTGCTGATACGGCTTTATTAAGTAGCAAACCAGAGAGGCAAGTGGAGTAAATTAATTGGCTGAGCGTTGAGGAAGCCTGTTGTATTTGATTGCCCAGGTTCTCCCTTGAATTAGTTGGAGATTGCGGAAGGTTTCCTCTGAGTATCTGAAACACAGACACACACAACCCCCCAAAAGCAAAACTAAACCCACCCAGCTTAGATTCCAGACCAGCCCACCCATTGGCAGTGTTTCCCTTCTCTTAGCCCAAGGAGGACCTTGGCATGGGGCTGTGTCGTCTCAGCTGCTTCCTTTTTTTACGATGCTCTCACACGCCACCTGGTACACGGTAGGTGCTGAGTGTTCGTTGCATATGGTGAACGTGGAGCAGGAAGGGACTTGTGAGAGGCTGCTATGTGCCAGGCATTGTGCTGAGTGCTTGGTGGGCATGGATTCTTGCTATCCTCACATCAACCCCACTTTACAGATGGGAAAACTGAGGCTTGAAGAGAGGCAGTGGCTTACCTAAGGCCGTGGTGAGGTGGATTGGTCTTCAGACCTTGACCCATTTGATCCTAAAGCTGGAGCTCTTTAGAATGTGCTGAAGGTAGGGGGGGGGGGGTTGGATTTATTGCTAGAGGACAGCATACAGAACACTTTCCTGAGTACTACAGGAGGCTCGAGGAAGGAATCAGGGTCCTATCTCTGTGCCTCTAGCCCAGAGCCAACCTGGAGGTGTGAACTTGAGCTCAGATGGTGTGAGGACTGCTGTAGGGCTGGCCGCTCCCATCTGGCTGTCACTTTTGTGGAAGTCATTTAATTTATGATCTATTGATATGTTGTGGCTTCCTTCCCTCTCCCACTCACCAGTCTTCTCTAACAGACAACCTGGCATTCTCCTTTCCTTTTCTGGGTGTGCAGAGGGGAAAGAAGCCTTTGGGCCAGGCTCTGGCCTGTCACCCTTGGCTCCTGTCCTTGTCCTCATGCAAAGTGTCTGCAGTCTTCTTCTCCATAACTGGCCAGAGGGCCATGTTTATATGTACAGGGAACCCATCGGTCCCTGAGACTGGACGACTATACAAGCCTGGCAACCCTTTCTAATTACAGGAGTTAAATAAGTTCACCCAAAGTTCAAATGAGGCCTCAAAAAGAACTCCTTACCTTGAACTCATTTTGTGTCCAGCCCTGGAACTTCCTTGTAAAAGAGCTTTCTGTATTTAATTATGTCCCGGTAGCCCTCTGGTTTGGTTGAGTCTGTAGAGCCATTTCAGGTCTGTGTTTGGAGAAGTTGATGGGATCGCCAAAAAAAAAAACTCCTTCCTGTGCTGATTCTTGGCATATACAGCCTTGGTCGTAGTTTCTAAGTGGTTTTTCTTTTCCTGTCTAGTTTAAGTGGGTGAAAAAAAAAAAAATCAATTGAGTGCCTTTGAGCTGTGTGTCTTTTTATTTGCTTTCTTCTCCTTGAAGAATTTGGGCAGCAGTAAAATCTGAGTTTGCTCAGCATCAGTGGCCTCCCGAGTCCTGGAGGTGGACGGCAGGCTTTGCCTGGAACTCCCTTCCCTGCCACCCCCTCCCCCCACCACAGGACGGGTCTCTAGGGGGGCTGGAGGATTGGGTCTGTCCAGAGAAGGAGGTTCTGGGCAGGTGTGCCCCTTTTGGTAGAATGGGCCTGGTTACAGGCATAAGAGCATTGGATTCCCTGCCAGCCTTACCACACGGATACCTGGACCCTATTTCCTGGAAGCTGTTATTCAGTACTCCTGGGGTACATCTTGGACATTCAGGTTTTTTTGTAAAGTACCCCCAGGTAATTCTAATGTGTAGTCAGGCTTGAGAACCACTGAGTTACAAACAGTTTCAGCATCCTTAAAAGTATTTTTCTCAACCTTACCGAAGTCTGAGTAAAAGTATGTTTAGACGTTTGCACGACAACGTGAATATACTTAACACTATTGAACTGGACACTTAAGAGTGGCCAAGAGGGTAGATTGTATGTTATATGTATTTTGCCATGATTAAAAATAAAAATAGGGGCACCTGGGTGGTTCAGTTGGCTAAGCTTCTGACTTCGGCTCAGGTTATGATCTCACAGTTTGTGGGTTCGAGCCCTGCGTCGGGCTCTGTGCTGACAGCTCAGAGCTTGGATCCTGCTTGGGATTCTGTGTCTCCCTCTCTCTCTGCCCCTCTCCCGCTTGTGCCCTGGCTGTCTCTCAAAAGTAAATAAACATTAAAAAAATAATAAAATAAAAAAACAAAAATTTATGGTGAAACAACATTAAAGTGAATAATTGAAATAGAAAAATAGAAAAAGCATCTTTAGCATTATTAACAATTTTAAATATACAGTAGCCCTGTCCAAAATAATTTTCTTTTTTTTTTTAAATGTTTATTTTTGAGAGGGGGCGAAGGGGCAGAGAGAGAGAGAGGGACAGAGGATCCAAAGCATGCTCCGTGCTGACAGCAGAGAGCCCGATGTGGGGCTCGAACTCATGAACTGTGAGATCATGACTTGAGCCAAAGTTGGATGCTTAACCGACTGAGCCACCCAGGTGCCCCTCCAATATGATTTTCTACAATAATGGAAATTGTCAAATGTTAGCCAGTAGCACATCTGACTGTTGAGCACTTGAAGTATGTATGTGACCTAGGAACTGATTTTTAAGTTTTACTCAGTTTCAATTTTTTCAAAATGCCCTATGTGGCTAACAACTACCATATTGGACAGTACAGATCTTTATATAACATACCGTCTAAGTAAAAATAGTGAGCTTCCTGCACACCTCTGTTTCCTTCTGGCTCCTTCATTGCCTCTAAAGCCCTCCTGAAGAAATTCTAGAGCTACTGTTGACCTTAGAGTCAAAGAGATCTGGTTTTCACTCCTGTGGGCAATTTGCTTAATCTCTCAGCCTCCTTTTCCTCTTCTGTAAGTGGGTCTAAGAAAGTACCCAGCTTAGACGACTCCGAAATGAGACCTTGCTTGTGAAGCACTCCACACTGTGCCCTGTGTGCTGGCCCTCGAATGTTCGCTGCTGTTACTCTCCAGCTTACAGATGTGAAAATGGACATTCCCAACTCTTTAAATCAGTATAGTAATTCTCTCTACCTCACTTCTTAGGGCAAATGCTACCCCACCCTTGACCTGGCTGTTATTTAGAATTTGCAGTGAAGTTGCAAGAGGTGGAGTTTTTTGGTTTTTTTTTTTTTTTCATGCTAAGTAAATGACTCCTGAGTTCATTTATAACCTCATCTGCCTCAGCTGAGCCTATTTGCAGTTCTCTATTTGCAAACTCACTGTATATCAAGGGAGGGGAGGGCTGGGTGCCTGGCTGAGGTCCTCAGGGCATTTAATGCTTATATTAAAAAAAAAAAAAAAAAGTCTTGGCCGAGATGTGATATTAAGGGGAGAGGAGTTGCTTCATAAGGCCCATCTTTTTCTGTCTTCATTGTTTGAATTCTCGCTTCTTTTTCTGGAATGACCACCCGAAAAGTGGCCTCATTTGCCTCTAGCCTGCCCTGTAGCAGCAGCTTTGCACTGATCTTCTGTTCCTTTCTAGGACTTGGCCATATTGGGGTTCTTCCTACCTGCTGAATGGGGCTCACCTGCCTTAGCCTGGATTCAAGGACGCCTGCAGTTTGGCCCTAGTCCAGTGCTCTGCTGCAGGCTGAGTGCTCCCCATCCTGGAGTCCCTGGCTTCTTGGAGCACATCCCATGCCTCTCACGCTTGCCATTTGTCCTGCTTGCACAGTGCAATGCAGACTCTCTCTATTGTTGTCTGTTGAAATCTTTCTCATCCTTCAAGGCCCCGCTACAAAGTTATCTCCTTTCTGGGCCCTCTTTTTTCCACCAAGCCAGATAGCCTTAGGCATTCTTCACATTCTGTGTTGATTCCATCTAGTATTTGTGGCATTCTACCTTAAGCGGTTGCCCTTGGGCTTTGAAGCCTGGCTCTGCCACTTCGTAGCTAAATTACTCTGGGCAAGTTGCTCAACCTCCCTGAGACTTGATTTTCGTATCTGTGAAATGGGGGAAATAATACTTCCCTCTTAAAGTTGTAGAGGTTTACATGAGAAAGTATATGGAAAGGGCATAGCATGAAATAAATGCTAAACAAAATGCTCTTGTGTAGCTCTTGTCTGAGCTACCCTGGTAGTTTCTAGTGGAGTATCCTGCCAATAACAGGATGAGATGTTTCAGAAAATCCAAGAAACCTGTATCTCCACTTTGATATGCAATAGAGACAATATATGCTTTTCAGTTCTCAACATAACGAGTAATTTGAGAGAACACGGTACATGTATTCAACAGATATCATGATGTGGCTGTTACGTGCCAGGCGCTGCTGGGGGCAGAGATACACCTGTGAACAAGACAGATAAAGTCCTTGCCCTAAAGCTGTTTTGTCTAGAAGAGGAGCAGACAAACAGCAGGATCTTGGGGAGGGCCTCTGATTTTCATTTGGAGCCAGAGGACAGGGTCAGGGAAGGCTTTGGTACAAGTGACACCTAAACTGAGAACTATGTTTTATTCTGCTATTTAATAAGCCTTTATGTGGCACAACCAGGCACTATTCTAGTGCTTTACAGATAGACTCTTACTCCTCCCAGCAACCCAGGTACTTCCTGTATATCCACAGTGAGGTGGTTACTGCTATAACTCCCATTTTACAGATGGAGAAAGTGAGGTGCAGAGAGGTTAAACCGTTTGCCCACCTCATACAGCTAGGGTGAGGTAAGGCTGGGATTTGAACCCATGCAGTCCCAGGGTCTGTGCTCGTCTACCAGTCTACCACCGTGGGCTCTCACAGCATTCTCAAATGTTTGAGAATTTCCTTTTCAGATTCTGTAATGGGTGTGTTTCATTGATGTCTTTGTTGATTGCCCTATCTATGCCTTTAGGACTCACGAGGAACCAGATGAAGCATAACAATCTAGGCTCTTCTCTGAAGTGCCTCAAGTTGCTCCAGGGGCCTCTCTCTATTTAAAGCAGAGTTTGACCCAGCCAACGTGATATTGTTGGGTGGTTGACTCACCCCACGGGTGCCTCTGATTTGTCAGTAGACGGAAGTAGGTGGGGGGCAGGCAGGGTGTGAGACCTAAGGCTCTGATGCAGCCGTCGAAGGTGACAACCACAGGACACACGTTTGTTCTACTGAGGAACCCCCCCCTCCATCGGGGTCGTCCCAGTAACGGCTCTGCACCCCACATGACTGAGTGCAAAACAGGAAGGGGGGATATTTGCAGTAGGAGGCTGGAAATGCTTCGAGATTAGTTTCCAGGGAGACCTCAGCTTCACTTCTGAGGCCTGGCTTGCTTGAGCCCGGCTCCTGCAGCTGAGCACGGAGTCATTAAGGAAGTCTTTGAGTTTGGTTTAATGGTTGTGCTTTGTTTTGAAGTGATTGTTTACTGAACCTTCAAAGCCAGCTCTCCAGCAGGATGTGATCTCGGGCCTGAATAATTGGATGAGGCACCCCAATAGGAAGCAAGTAGCGGGGAGCAGAGCCAGGACTAGCTAGCTGGTGGCCAAGCCTTTGGCATCTGAGCGCTCTGAGGCTCCGCAAACTGCTGCTGGAGGGACTGAGGTCGTCTTGCAGCCAGGAGTCGACCTGAAGCAAGGGTCCCTTGGAACCTGGCCTCTTTGATGTTGTGCTGGCCTTAATTAGGGACACCCTAATTAAGTCACTAAGGAGGAAGCTTATTTCTAAAAAAAAAAAAAAAAATTTAGCAAATGTTTTGAGAGCATTTCATGAGGGATTACTTCTCAAAGATTATGCAAGCAATATAAGGTTAATGGAAGAAAAACTAAGAAATTTCAGTTAAGTAAAAAATAGAACTCGCCATAACCACTTGATTACAAAGTGGGTTATGTACGCATGTTTTAGACAAAGGTTCACGTGGCCTACGCTGTGCCAGAAATTTCTTTTTTCACTTAGCTTTGCACTTACGCTGTCTTTCCGTGTCTGTAATTATGAGCCATGTCAGTTTTAATGTTGTGTGGTGTTCCACTGTTTTGTTTGTGTAACAGTTGATTTATTCAATTGACCTGTATCTGAGGGCTGACTGTATGCCAAGTTCTGTGTTAAGTGCTGGGGACACAGCAGTAAATAACATGGACACAAGTCCCTGTCTCTTGGACATTCTAGGGGAGGGGGGACAGACAAGCTGAATAAGTTAGTCCTTTTGTATATTAGAATGGGGAAATATAGAGCAGGGGCGATGTTGTTGTTTTTAAATTAGGTGGCTAGGGAAGGTCTCACGGAAAGGGTGACCTTTGAGCCACACCGTATGACGTACGTGGCTATCCGAGGAAGAATGTTCCAGGTCAGGGGGAGAGTGTGCAAAGGCTTTGAGATGGGTGCCAGTTCCATGTGTTCCGTACGGATTCGTGTTTAGGCTGTGCCTGGTTTTTCACTAATTATAAGCAACACTGCAGTGAGTATATCCTTGAAGCTAGACGTTGATTTACATTGACAGTTTCCCCTGAAGGATTTAGCCTGGGTCAAAGGTACGTACTTTTCAAGGCTTTTCAAACGCATTGCCCAATGCCTTTCAGAAAGCGCATATCAGTTCACATTCCCATGTGTGGGTGCTCATCACCAGGGATTATTTCTCAAGGAGCTAGACTTGAATATTGGGACTGAGAAGTTGCTGAGGCCATAGCTTGCAAGGCCTCAGAGGGACTGGGCGTCTTATCTGGGGTGGTGATTCTCAAATCTTGCTGTGTGTGATTGTAGCGAGAAAGTAGGAATCTCCCCTGGGGAATGTGTTAAATGCAAGTGTCTGGGCCCCCTCCCCAGAGATTTTGGTTCTGTAGCCCCAGGTGGGGCTCAGACATCTGTAGTTTCAGCAAACATTCCTGGTGAGTCTCTGGTAGGTTGTGATTATACCAGTGGGGGGTGGTTCATGGGCCACCCTGAGCTACCTACCAAGAGCCTCCTGTGCCACCCATGAAGCTCTCCTGCTCCCCTCTCCCGTGCCCCCAAATTACACTTCCCTGGAAAGTATTCCAGGTGACCAAAATGACGCCCAAGCCTAAATGTAGCATGATCTCCTGTATTTCCTTTCCTTTGTTGTTTCTCTTTTTAAAAGTTCGTGTATTTATTTTGAGAGAAAGAGAGAGCAGGGGAGGAGCAGCTAGAGAGGGAGAGAGAGAATCCCAAGCGGGCTCTGTTGTCATCGCAGAGCCCAAAATGGGGCTCTATCTCATGAACTGCAAGATCATGACCTGAGCTGAAATCAAGAGTGGGACGCTTAACCGACTGAGCCACCCGGGCGCCCCCTTTGCTAATTGTTTCTTTTGCAGGGAAAATTTTCTCCCTTCTTTATTTCCTTCCTCTTTGCCAGGGAAACTCCCCTTTGTCCTTAAAGACCTAGGTGAGGCAGTACCCACCTCTGGAAGCTTGCATCAACCCCACCTCCTAGTGCTTTATATTTGGAGTATTGTGCCCTCTGACTGGTGGCTCACACATCAGCGTTCCTACTAGCTAGAGTTCCTCAACGCTTTGATTCCTAATCTCTGTGTGGCCTGTACCCCACTCTGTGCCTGTGTATAGTAGGTGCTCATTAAATGTCTGAGTTAGGGTGGCTGGCATTGTACGTTGACTCCTGAAAATAGCAGTCACTGGGATTTATTGAGTTCTAAGTGCTGGTCACCATTCTAAGCACTTGCATTATTTCCCTTATCCTCATTGCTTTCCTTGGAGGTGGGGACTAGCATGGGCATTGTTTACAGATGAAGACAGGGCAGTTCCACGTGACTAAGTAACCTAGGTCACCCAGTGAGTAGATCTGAAATCTTGCAGTCTGACTCTAGAGCCATGCTCTTTTAAAAAAAAAAATTTTTTTTTTAAATGTTTCTTTATTTAGAGGGAGAGAGAGCAGGGGAGGGGGAGAGAGAAAAAGAATCCCAAGCAGGCTCCACACTGCTAGCACCGAGCCCCTCGCAGGGCTCAGACTCCCGAATCGTGAAAACCATGAGCTGAGCTGAAATCGAGTCGGACACTTAACTGACTGAGCCACCCAGGCGCCCTTCTCGCGCCATGCTCTCAACCGCTACATCACACTGGTCCTTTCAGACACTGGAGTCTGGCTGCCCATCAGGGCACTTACCCAGGCGAGGAGGAGGGCGTGCAGTGGAAAGACGACGAAGAGGGTGGTGGGTGTAGAGGTATCCAACAGAGTTACTGCCTTTTTTGGTGACCTCCCCACCCCGGCCGGCTGTCATTCCTAGCAGCCTGGAGTGGGGTTTGGGGGTTGTGGAGGAGGTACTGTTTGGTGGAAGGTGGCAGAGCACACGAAGTGTGCGCAGAGTCGTGAGGGGTGGACCTGACAAGTTGCAGAATCGGGTTTGGGATTGGGTGGAGGCAAGTCTGAGAGGGCACTTCCAGGGAGAAGTGGGTGAGGACAGGTGCGCAAACAGGAAATAATGGTGACGATACTTAAACATTTGATAGGGTGTGCAGGTCACCAAGTATTTTGTTCACTATTTCATGTGGACATTTATACACAGGAAAAACAGATGGAACAGAAGCTTTGCACTCTACGCAGTGGGACAGAGGTTGGGGGGGGGGTAGATGTACATGTATTATTTCGGGGAGGCGTAGATGTAGCACTTGGGTGAGAGCCTCCGGCCCCCGTGCGAGGTGGTTAGATCTTGAGTTCACAAGTGTCCGGTTGTGGAGAAGGAGTAAGTTTTAGGTGAATATATGAAACGGTTGCATTTTATTTAATTTTATTTCATCTATTTATTTTGTGAGAGAGCGTGCATGTGAGCAGGATAGGGGCACAGAGAGTGAGAGAGCGAGAATCCCAAGCAGCCTCTGCACCATTAGCAGAGAGCCTGATGGGGGGCGTGAACTCATGAACTGGGAAATCATGACCCGAGACAGAGTCTTGACTAGATGCTTAACCGACTGAACCCCCCCCCCCCCCCGGTGCCCCTGGAACAATGGCATTTTAAAAAGAACTGGGCAGGGGCACGTGGGTGGCTCAGTTGGTTGAACGTCCGACTTCAGCTCAGGTCGTGATCTCACAGTTCACGGGTTTGAGCTCCATGTCAGGCTCTGTGCTGACAGCTCGGGGCCTGGAGCCTGCTTCAAATTCTGTGTCTCCCTCTCTCTGCCCCTCCCCTGCTCATGCTCTGTCTCTCTCTCAAAAATAAGTAAACATAAAACTTTTTAAAAACAACTGGGCAAACTTAGGAGCACTTCACGATACAAACTGGGTGCGAGGGCAGACCTTTCCCTGACCTTAGGCGGATTACTTAACCTCTGTGCTTTATTTTCCTGTGGAAAAGGAAAAGTGTTAAATGCCTGTCTGCCAAGTGCCCACACAGGGCTGTCTTGGGAGCCCTTTATACTCTCTCAAGTACTGTGTAAATGTGAGATGGGGTTCTTAATGATGATCATGAAATAAATTTGGACTCCTAGGCGGCCTTAGGTGTCTATCTGAAATAGTAAAGGCAATATGGCGGTACAGATTGGGGGGATAAATTTGGGGAATAGGAAGGGAGAGGAGAGGGGTTCACGCATCCATTTTGCAAAAGTTAAATAATAGGACTGGAAGCCTAGTTGCAGTTCCAGAACAACCCAGGGGTGCCCAGAGTGGCTTTGTCACCTTATGGCTGCCACCGTCCAGCACACCTTTCTGCATCTGCCCTGTCTAGTACCGAAGCCACTAGCCCCATGTGGCTGTTGAACACTTGAGTGAGGAGCTGAATTTTACATTTTATTTAACTGTAATGAATTTAAAGTTCCATCCAGGTGGCTAGTGGCTCTTCTATTGGAAGGCTCAGGATAGACAAAGGAATGGCTCTTGGTAGAAAATGTAAAAAACCAATCATACTTTGAAGATACAGTTGACCTATTTGTTTGGTTCTTCTTTTATTCCCAGTGGAGACCTACCCGTGTGTCAGAAAACAGGCATTCTGGGCATGGAACCTCCTAGCGCTGGAGGAAGAAGACGCTGATGTCCTTGACTTAAGCAGGGTGTTATGGCTACAAATGGAGAAGTTTGTGAGGGGAGGTTGGGTGGAGGAAGCCCCTTTTGTGGTTAAATCTTCCTTTTCACAGGCGTGTTTATTGTTGGTGAGCTTGGGCAAGTGGGTGAGGGTGGGCGTGTGAGGAAGTAACCATTGATTATCCCCAAGGCTGTCATCCACTTGATGGACAGGGATAATTAGTGGATTAGGCAAGCCCCAATCAGAGAATAAAAGCCCAGGAATGGTTTTTATGATGGATGGGCTTCCACAGTGCATTTCTTCTGAGGGTCTCGGGGGCCCTCCCTCTTGCAGAATGGGGTGGGGAAGGGTGGTCTGGGGGACAAAGCTGTGACAGACAGTCAGGGGCCCTGTCCTTCATCCTTCACACCCACTTCTGGAAGCTGCAGATTCCTGCCTCCTGCTTGTAGAAGCCTGGGGTCCAGAGGCACTCCTGCTCAGGTCAGAAGCTTCTTCTGGAAGCTTTGCTTTTCATTTCCCTGAAGGCTGAGCTCAACAAGGGCTGACCTAGAAGGGGAGGAGGAGGGATGCTGTGGGCTGCACTGCTCAAGCTCATTCTGAGGAGGTTCCCATAGACCTGCCCCGAGGACCTGGTGGCTGGGGAGGTGACAGCATCAGCCTTTAGAGATGCTCCAGACAGGTTCTCTGATCTGGCAGAAGCAGATCAGTCCCGGCATCCATAGAAAACCGGAAGATGTGATCAAGTTATCCATCATCATACCACTAATGACAGCACCCGTGACCATTTTTGGTTCATTCCTATCAGACCTTTTCCAACACAAAGAGCTTTTCTTTGTTTTGTGTCTTTGTGTTGTTTTTTTTTCCCCCCAAGTTCTTGAGGATCATGACCATTTCTAGGGTGACATTATAGCTCCCCTGGAGCATTTGCAGTTGTAATTGGGAGCTGAGTGTTGGGGAAGGCCTTGCACCTCACTTTGCGGACCAGGCAGGACCCAGCCTGCCTACTGAGTGGCTTTCTGCAGCCCTGGGCCTGGGCTGGGCAACCGGTTCTGTTCAGCACACTTCCCAGAATCAGGGTAGCACTCGGGTCATGACGTCAGTCCTCAGCTGCAAAATAATAGCATCTGCTTCTCAGATTGTTGTGAGCGTGTAATAGAGTGTGTATCCAGCTGTGTTCTTCTGTGTGGTCTGTGGACCAGCAGCCTCAGCATCACTCAGGTTAAACATGCAACATCCAGGCCCACCTCACACCAAGAGAATCAGAACTTGCGTTTTTGCAAGATCCCCAGGTAGTAGAAACAATGTATGTGAAAGTTAGAGAAACGCTGATATGTGTGCCTGGCACCAAGCAACCCTTTAGAAAATGGTGATGCTTAATGATGATGATGGTGACGTTGACGTCATCAGGATGAAAAGTGGGGCTTGGGTGGGGGGGTTGCCTGTCCGGCGGTGTGCCCAAGACTTGAGTCCTCAGGATCATGACCACTGGCGAGGCAGCCTCCATCTGCAACCTTTGGACAGGACAGAGGCCTTTGAGCTGGAACCCTACTCCCTATAGCCTGCACCCTGCTCCTCCAATCACTGTTTTATTCTCATCTAAGCTGAATGCTTCCTCCTTGTGAGAGTCTTCTCCAGCTCTGGCTCCTCTCAGATCACCCCTTCTCTGACCACGGCTCCCGGCTCCTCTGTGTTCCCTGTGTGGCAGCGTGGGTGTCTGATTCGCTCAGCTGTCCCCTGAGGTTCTGCTGTCGCAGCGGGCTGGGCTGGGAGAGGCAGTTGCTGCATTATTTATGGGGCATCGTTAACCAGCCGCACTGATGAGTTACACACAGTTTATTCTTCTGCTTCGTGTGTGGGATGCCATCCTGGGCCTCTGTTTAATACAGAACAAAACAAAGCAAAACAGAACCCCAAGCCAAAACAGCCACGGGCTGAGCCCTGCGCCCTGCATTAGGCGAGTGGCCTGTCCAGCCTTCTGGCTGTGGGGAGAGTGGAGGAAGGGGGGAGAAGAGGAGAGGGACCCAGGCGTGTTCCCAGAGTTCAACTTCGAGGGAGGGAGAGGTGGGTAAGCTGGCTCGCATATTTGTTTAAGTGGCCACAAAACTCTCAGGGAAGTTGACAGATTGGGTGGGACTTTTTTTTCAGAAGTAAGAAAATGACTTCAGTTTCCTCCCCACTCCCTAAGGGACCAGGCTGCTGTTAGGTATGTGACCTGTTAGGTTCTCTGGTCACCTAGGTGGTGTGGGATTTATGTCCCTCACCATCTGCCTGGAATTCTGCTCTCTTCTTTGTGGTTGAACTCTGACCTTGCCCTTGAAGGCTGCTCATGGTCACCTTGTCCATCCTGCCCAGGTCCTGCCAGTCCCCAGCATGAGTGCATCACTCCAGTGTCCCTTGGCGAGAGCCCCCTTGTGTCATCTCTGCTTCCCTGTCTGTGTGCCAGCCGTTGCTCTTACTAGAAACCTTTTTCCTTCCTCCCTCTGTTTCTCTGTCCTGGAGCCCACAGTGTGGTGGGGGAGACTCAGGCTCACAGATGGTGAGTTGCATGATGTGGGGGAAGCAGGTGCATTTGAGAATGCTGTGGAAGAGGTGACATTTGAGCTACGTGGTGATGGTGGAATAGGAGTTTTCAAGATTGTTGCATCCCCTTGGAGGTCGGAAGACAGAAGAGCCGCCCTTGGTGCTGTGTGTGGTGTGGGGAGCATGGTGGACGCCCCACCTGGTGGATGCAGGGGTGGGGCCCTGTAGCCGGTCTTCAGGGAAGCCCCGCCTCTCTTGCTGTAGGAGGGGGGCAGTCTTGCAGCTTGATTAAAGGAGTGTCCTCTACATGTTTGTAAACAGGCTCATTTTCTCTTCCCGTTTCTATAATAGGGGACTTTCCCTTTTTCGGAATCCAGTGTGGTCTAAGGTCTATTTTCAACAAATTGCCAGGGGTTCAAAACCTACCCTCCTCTCCAAAGAAAGTCAGGTGGTTCCAGGGAGAGGAGAGTCACATTCCAGTTGCCTGTCACTTTGGACTTGGCAGAACCCGGGTGCCCAGTGGGAGTCTCATTTGCTTTGATTTTGGTCTGTCTGGGAAGTTGTGAAACTTTTATGTGTTCTCTGGTGAGCCCCACGGTGGGGTCTGTGTGAAGACTTTTTCACAGCCCCGGAAATGCATTCCTAGGGACCTCAAATGTGACCTGAGCCAGGTCAGAACCAGAAGCCTCAGAGGGGAGCTTTCTGGGACTTCTTGGTGGGTGGTGCAGGTCAGAAAATTGAGGACTGTCTTGGAAATGCTTTCTAAAAGGGTTCTCAGTGGATACTGCATCTTGATCTGCAGATTTCTTTTGAAATTTGAGCATTCCCGCTTTGGCTCAGTCTTAGAGTCTAGAAAAAGCCAGAGCTTTTTCTCTGTTACCTTTAACGCTTTGTTCAGATTTCTTCTGTCTCCTTTCTCACTTCCTCCAAGATTGTGATTTTAGTAGTAAAACTACTTTTAGGTGGGTAGAAACTTTTTTCTACCTTGAAAGAAACTTAAAAAAACAACCCAGATCTCGAACAATCCAACATCGCTTTGCCTTTACCTTTTAATAACATTTACACACTTTTTAAAAAAAAAATTCTCAATAAGGAGGCTTTTTGTCTTCTGTTCTTAGAAGTTCTTTTCTTTTCCTTTTCATTTTTTTTTTTTTTTTTAGAATCCATTAAATTATATATTGCCTAAAACAGGTGGGCCTGACACTCTTTGATAGACTGTCGAATATCATTAAATCAGGAGCGAGCTGCTTTTGGAAGCCTTCTTCTGGCTGAGTGGGCGTTCGTGGGTGGAGAGCTATGTGCTGCACCCCTTGACTGGAGAGGGGACCCTCCTTTTGTTGCTAATTTGGTAAAGACTTAAGTGAGGCTCCAAGCAGTGGGGGTAGATAAGTAGTTTTTTGGTTTTTTTTAAAGTGCTTTGAGCAGATTTCAGGCGCATTCATGTCGGTTTGAGTACTCTTCCTGTCATGTATTTGGGGGTGACTGAGACTAGGCTGACATGTGCCCAGCTAGTTAACTAGTCGTGAGCTACAGCTGGTTCTGTACTTAGGCCTAAGAATGTGGGATCCCAGCCTGGATGGACAGTCTGACTTAGAGGTTTTCACATCTCTGCCAGCATCCTGAGGGAGATTGCCTGCACACCCTTGGTTCAGTTCTATCAAATGTTCATTGGACACTGACGGAGTGCCTGGCATTGCCCTGAAGCGCTTTAAAAACATTTTTTTTGGGGGGGGGGGCTCCTGGGTGGCTCAGTCCGTTGGGCGTCCACCTTCGGCTCAGGTCATGATCTCACGGCTCATGGGTTCGAGCCCCACGTCGGGCTCTGCGCTGACAGCTCAGAGCCTGGAGCCTGCTTCGGATTCTGTGTCTCCTCTCTCTCTGCCCCTTCCCCACTTGCGCTCCGTCTCTCTCTGTCTCCCAGACACAGAATCCAATGTTTTTCTTAAGAAACATTCTAGATCATCTCCGTGACCTTCTCCAGGGGTCCCTGTATGGGAGTGATTGGTGTTGGGAAAAGGAGGGCCCAGCACTCCTGGCCTCCTTTACGTCGATGAACGCCGATGCCTTCTAGCCATTTGGCTACAAGTTGGTGGTCAGTATATCTGAACATCTTCAGGCTTTTCAGAAGAGCTTCTCATACTTTTTTTGTGGATCTGAAAGAGAATAAAAGGTTAGGTGAGGCTGTAATTGGTTGCTTTGAACTCTTGTGCTTTTAAGGATGCTGACTGATGTCTATCTGGACGGGGATCCCCAGTGGCCAGTCAGAGGACTCTGATCTCAGCCCTTACCTCTTTAATTACTTGGATGTAGATGTAGAAGGGACATTCATACTTGATAAGAAAATGGTAAATATGTTAGGTGTTTTCATTGGAATTCCCCACAATGTCTCGATGGGTCTGGAATGGTAGCCTGAGCTGTCAAAGGTTCACTCAGTGTAAGTTAAAATAAAGTTGTGCTCTTGAGTAGAAGCAGCCCACTGGGGCACAGAGACAAGATGGAGGCAGTGTGGCTTAGCAGAACGGTGACAGGATCTGTGCGTGGGTATTGGTGTCAGTAGCTGCCAATGGACCTCTGCCAGGAGCCAGTCAGACAGGATCCCTGGGGTGTGGCTTAGTGCCCCGTGGGAGCAAATTGTCGCTTGGGGGAATAAATCCAGAGACCTGCAGTTGGGCCAAGCAGGTCTCAAAGGCAGAACTGATGGATGTGCTCTCATGGCCTCTGTGGAACAGACTTTAGGCTCCGGGTGGGTTGTAAATTCATGGTGTTTTGTTGCCAGAACCTCTAGTTTGATCTGAAAATTAAAAAAAAAAAGTAATGACTATTGTTTTCATAAAAATGATACATGATCCTTATTTAAAACTCACTCACACACACACACACACACACACACACACACACAATTCTGGCCATATGGGAAAGTACAAACAGGAAAATAACCTATTGGTCCAAATCTTAACTTCCAGAAATAGCCCATTTTAATTTTGGTAGAGAATTTTCCAGACATCTCTGTGTGCATTTTCAGGCAGGCTTGATACCTACAGAAATGTATAAAGAGACAGTTTTTTTTTTAATGTTTATTTTTGAGAGAGAGCATGAGCCGGGAGGGGCAGAGAGGGAGAGGGAGACACAGAATGTGAAGCAGGCTCCAGACTCTGAGCTGTCAGCACAGAGCCCGATGTGGGGCTCGAACCCATGAGCTGTAAGATCATGACCTGAGCCAAAGTCAGACGCTTAACTGACTGAGCCACCCAGGATCCCCTAAAGAGACTGTTTTATGACAAGTTGTAAAACAAAAATATATTTAATTTTACTTTTATGTAACAGTATTGAAACTGGAGTGAAGTAATACTGGAGAGATTACTGAACTTCAGATGATGATTTCTTCTCCCAAAGAACTTAGTTTTTCAGACATCCCTCTAAAGCAGTGGTTCTTTTTTTTTTTAATTTTTTTTAATGTTTATTCATTTTTGGAGAGAGAGGCAGATCATTAATAGGGGAAGGGCAAAGAGAAAGGGAGACACGGAATCTGAAGCAGGCTCCAGGCTCTGAGCTGTCAGCACAAAGCCCGACGTGGGGCTTGAACTCACAAACCATGAGATCATGACCTGAGCTGAATCTGGACGCTTAACCGACTGAGCCACCCAGGCACCCCCCCCCCTTTTTTTAGTGTTTATTTTGCCAGGGATTGAGAGAGAAGGGGAGGGGCAGAGAGAGAGGGAGAGAGAATCCCAAGCAGACTCCACGTTGTCAGCACAGAGCCTGACATGGGGCTCGAACTCACTAACTGGGAGGTCATGACTTGAGCTGAAATCAAGAGTCAGATTCTCAACTGACTGAGCCATCCCAGGCACCCCTAAAATAGTGGTTCTTAACCAGGGGATGATTTTGTCCCATAAGGTCCATCTGGCACCTGGAGACATTTTTCGTAGTCCCCACCAGTGGCATCTGTGAATGTTCCTGGCATCTCATGAACCGAGGTCAGGGATGGGGCTAGACACCCTGCAGTGCACAGGACAGCCCCTCCCAACCCCCCAAAAGAACCGTCTGGCCCAAAATGTCCTTGGTGGCAAGGTTGAGAAACTGTCCCCAAGGGTAAGAAAATAAGATTGTTAAAACCAATAGGAAGATGAAATCATTATGTTTTAGCTCAGTTGCAATTATAGACTATTCTGATTGGGTTTCTGCAGTGAAAGATGAGACGATTAACTTCATTAGAGTTTCTCCCTCCTCTCCTTAAACTGCAAAATCAGGAGGTGGCCCATGTTAGGCTCACCATGTCAGTGTTCTCAACACTTACATTCTGTCCTACAACGATCACCCCCTAGGTGTTTAATCTTAGTTCTGTGTTTAAATGATTCCGTGCCAAACTCTTCTTTTTTATTTTAAGTTTTTCTTTCAAGTAAACTCCACACCACACATGGGGTTGAACTCACAACCCTGAGAACAAGAGTCACGCTTTACGGACTGAGCCAGCCAGGCACCCCCCAGCTCCATTTCTCTAGCCATGGTTTTTCCTTTCCTGGGTTGATTTTGCATCACCTCTTGGTCAGTTGGCTATTTGATCTTGATATAAATTTAATGTGTAGGGAGGTGTCACAGTCCACTCTGGTTTGCTCCAGTCAGAATGGCACCCGCAGTTTTGAGTTTGTGTCTGAGGACCACACTTAAAAGAGAGACATCGTGCAGTGTCCCAGGATGCTGCAGGGACGTGAAACAGGGGCCTGTGTAGAAAATGAACTGCACTTGGGAAGGGAAGGGAAAGCTGTGGATGAATTCCCCGAGAAGACCTCCCTCTGGAAGCAGGGTAGGCCTTCGCTCTGAGGGTCCGCAGAAGGTTCAAGCCAGTGCTGCATGGACACAAAAGACAGGGTGGCAGAGAGAGGTGTTGAGCTCCCTGTGAGCCGAAATGTGGTGGGGAACTACCTGTTGGCATGTTGTATGTAGATGTTGGGTTCAAGCCATCAGCTGAGTGGCTATATTTAGGTATCTTCTCAACCTTGAGATTCTGATGGTCTAACAACGCTTCCCAGTAGCTGCCTGTCCTAGAGGGGCTCCGGTCACTCTGGTTCTCTCCTCCCTGTCCTTTGAGATAAGGGTGAAAAAAAGCCACAGCCATGGTCACGTGGTTCAGGGCAGAGCCTTACGTGTTCTGCACATCTTGAATTTGGACCCATCATTTACTACTCAAAATGTGATCCATGCATCTATAGGTTAGATTCCACCAAACGTGTTCCAGTCGGTGTTTGTAGTATTTATAAGATTACCGGGCCTGAGTATATTCGAAACCCGTTTCTGAGCCGATACGTTTATATATAATCTGGGCAACATACCGTAGACTGCAGAGGAAGAGAGCACACACAGATCGTTCCCTGTGTAATTGGAGTCTGGGTGTTCTGTTATTGTCTTAGTCAGGTGTCGGTCACAGCATGCCTTACTGATCGATGACTTTGTTTTGTTGTAGGGGAGCTATCCAGTTTGGGAGGATTTCATAAACAAAGCAGGAAAGCTACAGTCCCAGCTTCGGTAAGTATAGAAGCCTGTCGTTCCCAGAAAGTGGCAACATCCACAGACAAAGGATGGAATAGGACAGACCCAGGATGCAGATTGAGGTTAATTTTGGAAGTGTTACAGGTACAGAAGCATGTAGTGGGTTCTAATTTGAGCATTGCCACTTGTTAGCCTTATGTCTTGGGCCCCGGTTCCCTTAGGTAAAACTGAACTGTCTGCTCTGCCTTCTTCCATAGGAATTTTCAGAGTCAGATGAGCTGTTATATATGTAAGGTAATAATGGGCAACATTCATGTAACGCTCACTATGTGCCAGGCATATGTTAATTAAATCTCCCAACCCTGGGAGGTAAGTACAGCTATTATCCTCAATTTACTGATGACAAAAATGAGGCACAGAGAAACTTAACCAACTTGTGCAAAGTCACACAGCTAGTAAAAGCCAGAGCAGGGATTTGAACCTGAGTCTGGCTGCGAGGTCCATTCTGCTTACTGCCTATCCGTATAAAGAGCTTACAGCTTATTGTTGACTACTGTATCATTCCATTTGTGTGCAAGGTCTAGAAAACGCACATCTGCAGAGACAGATGTAGATTAGTGGCTGCCTGGGCCTAGTGGAGGAAAAGGAGATTGAGTACACGTGGGCATGAGGAATCTTTTCGGGGTGATGGAAATGTCCTAAAGTTGGCTCGTGCTAGTGGTTGCAAAATTCTAAGTTCACTAAAAAATTGTTGAATCACACACCTACAAAGGTTGAATTTTACGGTATACAAATTATCCCTCAATACAGCTATTTAAACAATAAGATCTAGGGTCAGTCGGCTCTAAGGGGCTATTGTTGCTTTGTCTTGTGCTTGTTTATGTATCATTTGATGTGAAATAGAATCTTCTTGTTACAGCTGTATGCTTTTAAATCAGTGAGGAGAAAGGCTACTCAGCGGTGTTCCATGAGGGACAGGGCATTTACAAAAGCAGTAATTCTCATGACTCCTGTTCATGGCATAAGGGGGATGACATCAGTTGTTTTGAATGTATGCAGGTGGTTTTCCAGAGGACAAAGCAAGTAGGGGTTTTCTAGGATAAAAAACCATGTGGATGACATGACACTTTTGGTCCTTTGCCCATGGACATCAGGGGGTTACCGCCCAGAGCTTTAACCATAGGACTGGACATTTCGTGGTTCCCCTGTAGGTCAGGAGAGAAGAACTCCAGAAGGATGGATCTTTCCTCTTCCATTCTGTCAGCTTTGTGGGGCCTGGGATTTCTATCCCATGCACCTGGCGTTTCCCAAGCTGTCCTTGGTCTTCCAGGAGACTCAGGAATACAGCCCCTTCTCTGTTTGTCAGATCCTTTACCATTTCGGTGCTTAAGAACTTGTAAAGACTTTCTGCTGGGCCAGCTCCACTCTCTTCTGTCTGAATGCAAAGCCCTGCAGAAGCATTTACCAGCCTCACCTTATCAAGCTACTCACTCTACTCATTGATTTTAAATAGTCTCCATCCTGTAGGTCCCTGCTGGAATCAACCAGTAAAACATTTAAGTAGCCCCCCCCCACCACCATCCCCCCAACACATACACGTTTTTCTTATGTGGCCTCATTTAATTATCTGGCAGCCTTTTCAGGGTCGACCAATGAAAAGATTCTCTTCCCCTTTTACCAAAGAGCAAGCCAAAACTTAAGGTAAATATGAGGTTAGTACAGCTGATTAGTTACAGTAAAACTTTTAAAGCAATCTTATACTCACTAGTACAAAGTACACTTTTTACTTTTTAACAACTGTTTAGGCCTCCTGAGGGCAGGGGCCATTTCTTTATTTTGTCAAACTGGTAGTGCCCAGCTGAGAGCCTCACACACATGGTTTGGTGTTCTGCAGTAAAGAAAGGATAAGGCTATAGAAGAGGCAAATAAGCTGGGAACACATACACCAAATCACTCCTTTGTGCTGCCCCATCAGAGAACTAAGATATATTATGACAACAGCAGACAATGAAATAGGACTCATTGGAAGGCGGTGTTTAAAAGCTCCTAATTCCTCACACATGACCACCATCCTCCTTTTCAGTGGAGCCCTGGTGACGGAGTAACACACAAGGCATCTCTATAGCTGGCTCATTAAATTGGGATGATTGGCATTGACTTGAAAATAAATCCGTCCATTGTGTCAGATAGTAACTGTAAATCAGAAGGAGCTATTTATAAATCCCAGGATGTTTGAAAAAGCTGACTTTTCCAGGGTTTGCGTATGATGTCAACTCTTTGAAAAATATGCTTCAAAGGGGTTTTTTCTTTCAGTTTTGTGCCGTGTGTATGTCTTTTTTTTTTTTTTTTAATTTGAGCAGAATGGCTTTTTGCTCTAATGGAAAATATCAGGCCTCATTCTGCAGTTGGGTGCTAAGGGACTGTTGGACAGGTTTTCCCAGGGATGACTTCCAGCATCTTCCAGAACCTTCTGTCTCAGAGCTATGGTTGCTGAGTTTTAGAGCCACTTCTTCAGTTCCATCTTGAACTCTTTTTTTAGTTCTTATTCTCACATTCTTCCTTCAACAGCTCTGCATTCTTAGGAGTGCTGAGTAGAGATTAGATTCATACGTGAAATATTTGGAAATGAGCTTCGGGCTCCATGCTTGATTGTGAGTCCCGTGTGTGTGTGAGTCCTGAGGCTGGTTTGTTCTCGTTGTCCTTGACCCTGGCGTGGAGAGGTGCTTCCTCTCCATTGGATGACAGGTAGATCACAGCGCTAGGAACCAGTAGACCACAGAGTGCTCAAGAGGATGTGAGGAACTCAAAATAATTTCTAGGACAGCAAATGAGTGTAGTGACTTCTCCCTGGTGTCAGCTTTGAGGAATTCAGAAGATGCAGTCGAGATAGCATTCTGAGGTTGAAAAAATGGTGTCTCAATTTCATTGTAAATGGGATTTAGGGGGAAAGAGTCACATAGCCAGGATCTGATCTGGCAGTGGGATGAGCATGGGACTGTGTGTCCTTCTGGGCTACCAGTTCCAGTTCTGGGATGAACTTGTGATCTTTTTTTTTTTTTTTTAATTAAAAAAAATTTTTTAAATGTCTATTTTTGAGAGAGGTAGAGAGCAGGAGGATGGGAAGGGCAGGGAGAGAGGGGGAGGATCTGAAGCGGGCTCTGTACAGATAGCAGAAGGCCCAATGTGTGTCTTGAACTCATGAACTGAGAGATCATGACCTGAGCTGAAGTCAGACACTCAATTGACTGAGCCACCGAGGTGCCCCCAAACTAGTGATCTTGAAAGTCACTCTACTTGTCTCAGTTTTCCCATCTCTAAAATGAATTATTTGAAGTAGAGGATCTCTTTCCAACATTCCGTCTCCCGGTCCATGTCTATATGCTGTTTTCCTGCTCTAAAATTATTTCCACTTGTACCATAGTTTTTAATGATGGTTTTCATTTAGGTAAAAACACCTGTCTTTCCTCCTTTGTGAAATTTTGCCTGGTAATTGTGTTACACCATCAGGTGTCGTGATGGGAAGACTTGCCAGCATTCACCGAGCGGCATCGAATGAGCTGGATGTTTTTGGGAGAGTGTGCTAATATCGGGAAGAAATGCTTCCTAAGGGGGGGGAAAAAAAGTAGGCCTGCAAAGCCAGTGGTTGTCCACGTCCAGTAGGGTCATTTCTCCTAGAAGGTTGCATTCAGTTCTCCACAGAGGTTTTAACCCTTGAGCTGTAATGAATTTGCTAGTGTGAGACATTCCTCATGCTTTTGTTATCTGTTTGCATTTTAGGACCACAGTAGTAGCAGCGGCTGCCTTCTTGGACGCCTTTCAGAAAGTGGCCGACATGGCTACCAACACACGTGGTAAGCAGATGGAGGGATGGCGCCCAGCGTGAACCGAGTTCAGCATGTGCCTCTTTATTTACCCTTGGGCGGCGTCACGAGGAGATACAGCCTAAGTTATCAGAGCTTAGCTGACTCCTAGTTTTCACGTCCTAGAACACTTTGTAGGATTCCACCTATTAGAAGTTGCAAACAGTTCTCTGGACAATGAAGCACGTGAGAAGAACGAAAACTAAAGGAAAGCAACCGCGGGTTAGGCGGGAAGTGGCTGGACGTGTTAGTTTGATCACTTTTAATGACATGCCGGCTGCAAAGCCTTGAACCGTGTGTCTGGTTGCAGTTTGTTTTTCCCTCCTCACACGGGTTGTCCTAAGAGTTGCCTTACTCCCTGGGGAGCGGGCAGTGAGAATGCTCGGGTAGACCATTTTTCTGCGAGGAGCCCTCGTGTAAGCGGTGCGCTGTTGCGTCGTATCTGGTGATGTGTCTCCCACATTTTTCTGCAAACCCCTGAAGAGTGTGACTTGGTCGTGTCTTAACTCCCCCAAAATAGTTCTTACGACGTAGCAGGTGTTTAAAGTCGGCTTATTAAATCAATGAACAAAGGGGACTGTGGTGCCAATTTTCAGTAATTTCAGGGACTACTGAATCATACAAAAGAATAACAAAACGTGTATAAAGGAGAAAATGATAGCTCCTATATCCTCTACCATTATTGGAAAGACATTACCCGTAACGTGGAGACCTCTGTTCAAAGAGGGGTGCTTTCCTTTTCGTTCCCAGCCAGGGACGCTCTCCTCCCTTTCTTTTTTTTGTTTTGCCTTATATTTCTGGGTCTGCTTCTACACTGCCTGTTCTCTTCATTGTCATGGGAACATTGGAAAAGGTGGGTGTTGGGGGCAAGTGTTGAGGGGTTGCCCTCAGTCACACGAGGGTTTAGCTTCTCTGACACACCTCTCTACCTCCAGTGGGTTTCAGTAGGTACCCCTTTACCGTAGGTACTTAATTAAATATTCATGGGGCGCCTGGGTGGCTCAGTCCGTTAAGCGTCCGACTTCAGCTCAGGTCACGATCTCGCAGTCCGTGAGTTCGAGCCCCGCGTCAGGCTCTGGGCTGATGGCTCAGAGCCTGGAGCCTGCTTTCGATTCTGTGTCTCCCTCTCTCTCTGCCCCTCCCCCGTTCATGCTCTGTCTCTCTCTGTCCCAAAAATAAATAAACGTTAAAAAAAAAAAATATTCAAATGAATGTGCAGTGAGGACACTTCTCATTCATTCAAGAAGCCCGAAACCTGCTAATATTTTAGGTACCATTATGGGACCACAAAAACCAATATATTATTTATCCTCCTTGGCCTGGAAGGGCTTGCAGTTGAGTGGGGTGGGGGTGGGAAATGAGATGTGCAAATAAAGGATTTCGGTGTGGAAGTAACATGCGTGGTACAGTACTAGCGATAGGACAGCGTGCTGGGGGAATATCGAAACGTGAGCAATGTACTCAGTTCAGGAGCCAGAGTCCTCCCAGGGGAGGTCTTCTGTCTCCTTATTTCCAAGATGCCAGTGGTGTTTCGAAAGGTTCCCTAGGAGAATGTGATGGAGATATCAGAGCGGTGGTTTGAAGAACTTGATCTGGTTCGCCAGCTTGATATGGGTCTTAGCTAGTAACTTTCTTAATCCCTTAAAAGATGATGACCTAGTTGACATGTGTCCGTTATATTCTTCTTCATACGTGCATGTTCTAAACGTTCTATAACCTTTAAGGCAATAATCACCACTGTTAAGTGTTTTTGAGTCTGTTTTATATTTTCTCCAGCGATATCCAGAACTGGACTTGTCTTTCTAGAATAGCCATCGGAATGTGTATTTCTTAAAAGAATTGCTCTACTATTTTAAAGAACTTAGATAGCTGATACTGCATTTTTGAGGCTCTGTGATCCTTAATCAGGTCTTATATTTTAATATTGAATTATTGGTTGGACCCTAAAGGATGGAATAAAGCAGCATCCCCTGATTTCTCATAATTGCTTGCATCAAGGAGCCAGGGTTTCTGCAGAGGCTGCTCCCTGGAGTGGTTCTCGGCAGGAAACCAGGGGGACCTGCACATCTCCTGGTTGCAGGGAAGAAAAACAGAGCAATCATCTGTGGGGAAAGAACGCGAATAGCCTCTCTCTGGTGGTGACAGAGGTAAGAGTCAGAGTTTGGAGGTGATGTACTCGACAGAAGACAACTAATGTCACAGTGAACAGACTCTCGCTTTGATATATTTTTAAACCACTTGATTTCAGGTCATTTTTAGCGATGCCAGAATACATCTCGCCATCTCTAGTGTCCATGTGCACTGGGGGAAAATAACTTTCCCTTGAGTGTGAGAACTCTCCCGTGACCTACAAAGGGTATGGTCGATAACAAAGAAGGTGTATTTTATGGAGATGATAAGAGAGAAGCACGGAGGTGCTTCTTGTATGTTCCATAAGCATCAGAAGTGATTTTTACTAAGTTATTTTTTACTTACAAATTGAAAAACCTGGAACACGTGCTTTTGTTTAAAAAATTCATAGAACAAAATGCGTAAAGTAAAATCCACCCTCCCAGTACCCCCTTGCAGCGACTGGAGTAAGCGTCATATATATACTTTTTTTTTGTATACATAAATGCGTCCGGGAGGAAAAAAGCTAGTTGCAGAACAATGTGTAGAATGGTATGTGGAATAAAGTACATCTGGGTGATCTAAAGGTAGCCCATAAGGAACATGTTCTCATGCTTGTACTCCACAGTATATTGTAGTTATCTTTCCACATCCATACCTGTGGATCGGCCTTGTCCTTTCTAGTGCCCAAATGGAATTTCATAGTCTGGAAACAGAAGGATTTTCTCATTCTTCAGTTGATGGAAATTTAGGGTATCTCCATTTATTTGCTTTTACAAGGCACTCAGCAATTGATGCCCATGTATATATCCTTTGGGAGATTTATGTGTGACCTGTTTTTAATAGTGTGTGCATCTCCATGGAAACGATCTATAGAAAATGCTTCAAACGGTTTTGGTCAGCAGCAAATCTACTTGGATTTGATGTCATTACAGACTGTAACTCTAATGTGGTTTGCAGTTTGATATCTGCCCTCTACGAAGTCCAGTTTTTTGCTTAGAGCTTCTCGAAGTGTTTTTTGAGTCCTTCTTGCTGGAAGTGATAGAAGGGAAGTTAAGCGCATCTCTTTTGGTCAGGTATCGAGAATCTCAAGTTAGCATGCCCCTGGTTTCCAAAATACTAGCATTCCATATTATCTCCCAAAGCTCTGAAATTCCTCTATCCTTTTTAGCGAATATTTTGCACTAGCTATTAATATAATGTATTTAGGAAAAACTTTTAAAGCTATTCACTATAAGAGCAAAATTACTCTAGTCATTATATAACTACTGTTAAATAGAATGTGGAAATACGTTAGAACTCGATTTTGTTTGTCACACAAACGTGTATAAGTTGGTATTATGATGTGTGTAGGTTAATAATTAAACTATAATGGAATTTAAGGGTTTATTAACACCATAATACATAGTACAGTTTCATGTTTTGTTGATTTTTGCACTCTTGGATGAATATACAGTTTGCATTTAGTATGAAAGTACACCTTTGTATTTAACATGAAAGTACACCTTTTCCCATATTACTGGCCGCAAAGAATTATCGTCTAGGCACTTGCTATGCATGGAATGCCAGACTTTGTGGAGCAGGGTCCCCATCTTCTTCGTGTCCACGATGGACCAGCAAATGGCCTATTATAGGAGTTGAGAAATGTTTGAACTGACTGGTATGCAGTTGTCTGAGTTACTTAAAAATAAAAAGAAAAGGACTACCGGGTTGTGTTCACGTGCTTCTCAGTCTTGGGCAGCAGAGGCACCATACTGGGGGAATAGCACTCCTGCGCCTGAGTGTGCCTTGCACACTGGGCCCTGCTCCCTGTTTCACTGGAAGGCAGGGGTACCGAGCTGATGAGACCCTCCGCCTTAGCACTGGCCCTGCGCAGCACTGCATTGTTTGCTTATGTCAGCAAGGGCCTTTGAAGTGCATAATGCTATGTGACTTTCATTTTTGGCTGCCTCTGTGTGCCTGGGTAATTACTTTATAGCTCTGAAAAACCATCTCAGGGCTGTTTAGATAATGATCCACCAAACCCAGAGTGAGGAGTTTTAAGATTTTATGAAGAAAGGAAATGGATCCCCAGCCGACCAGATCATCTTTAATGTCCAAAAGCCTTTGTACATCACTTAAAAAAGTGGGCGTGGTTTCGAGATTGGAAATCATGATAGGGAACCTTTATTGACTAGTAATGTGGGCGGGCTCTGTTCTAAGTACATCACGTATGCGGAGTCAATTCTCACAACGGCTGGTGAGATAGGTGCTCACGATCTCCGTTTTAGGTGATAAAATCGGGATGAAGAGAACTTGACTTAAACCAAAGTTACATGGCCAGTTAGTGGTAAAAGGAGTCTGGCCCAGAGCCTAAAATTTGACCATTAAATTACAATTCCTTATGTAAGGAGCTCCTGGATTTAGTATAAGCTTATATTTGCTTTTCAAGTTACTTGATCCTGAATGTACTAAAAGGATCTGTGTGGCACCTTGGAATAACCAAGATTGGGAGCTGTGATGCCCAGTTGTGTCTTCTGGCTTTGCCAACTATGCCGCCCTGAGTAAATTACAGTAGCGCCCCCTTGTCCACGGGGGAATATGTTCCAAGACTCTCAGTGGATGCCTGAAACTGGAGATCGTCCCAAACCCTGTATAGACTGTTTTTTCCTATACATACATACCTATGATAAAGTTTAATTTATAAATTAGGCACAGTAAGGGTCATCTGGGTGACTCAGTCAGTTAAGCGTCAGACTCTTCATTTTGGCTCAGGTCAAGATCTCATGGTACGTGAGTTTGAGCCCCACCTCAGGCTCTGCGCTGACATCACAGAGCCTGCTTAAGATTCTCTTCTCTCCTTCTTTCTCTTCCCCTCCTCCACTCTCTCTTTCTCAAAATAAATAAATAAAAACAGGCACAGTAAGAGGTGAACAACAAAAACTAATAATAGAACAATCCTGACAATACACTATAATAAAAATTATGTGAATGTGGCCTTTCTGTCTCTCAGAATATCTTCTTGTCCTGTACTCACCCTTCTTCTTGTGATGATGGGGGATGATAAAATGTCTACGTGATGAGATGAAGTGAGGTGAATGACGTAGGCACTGCGACCTAGCGTTAGGCTGCCGTTGGACCTTCTGACGCTTTGTCAGAAGGAGGGCCATCTGCTTCTAGACCGCCGCTGACTGAGACCACGGAAAGCAAAACCATGGATAAGGGGGAGAACTACGGTATATTTTGCTTTTTGGGCTTTAATTTCCCCAACTATAAAAGGGGTTTTCCCGGGACATAGAGTCCTGGATGGTCACAAGTCCTCTTTCTTAGTTCTAATATTCAATGGTTTTAAACCTCATTTGGTCCTATTAAATTCATAAAATATGAATGAAGTTGGACAGTCTAAATTCTCTCCGCAAGGCTATCTTTAGAGTTTCCAATTTTTGCTCTGGAGTCAGGAAGTGGAGGAAGCAAAGTTAAGCACAGGACTATGGAGAAGGGAGGGTTAGAAGAGAAAAATAAGGCTCCCCTCCCCCACCCCAGACCTGCTGCTGCTGCGTGTGCCCGAGGGCAGGTGGAAGGAAGCTGGAACTTTTGGACCACCACCTAGATCCAGACTGTTGGGAGATGTGCCTTAATCAGGGAGCCTGGGTTGCCAAGGTTCTGTGTGTCCGTGAAGAAAACCTCTGTGGCTTAGTGGTTTTTGCAAATATGTTGCGTGTGTTTAGTATATATTTTGTTAAATGCCAGGGTCTCCGCATCTGGCTGCGTGGATCATAATCACCCAGGAAGTTGGTTTCAAAAGACAGATTTCGGGGCCCTGCCTGTGGGATCAGAATAACTGGGTAGGACCTGGGAATCTCAGATTTTTTTAAAGTTCCTCGGGAGATTTTACTCCCCGGCGAGGTTTGTGCCTCCTGCCATAAACCACCTGTCCGGGGCCATCTCTGCCGGGGGCTGGCACTTCCACCCACGAAGAAATGCTCATGGCCCCCTGAAACTCTTAAGACCTTTGATCCGTGTCTGCTGGACATGTGCATTCCAGATCTGGAATGTCCTTCTCATTCCACCCCGTCCGCCTCCTTGAGATGCTTGAGGATTTGCTGCTCGTCTTCCAAGAGCCGGGTAAACCGTCACATCACCAGTGACACTCTTGCCCACAAGGTAGAGTGAGACCTCAGGCCTCGGGACCTCTGTGGTACCTGCTGCCGCCGGCAGGTGCACCTCACTGTGTCCTTACCGTTTCCCCACCAGAACGCAGGCCCCTCCAGGATAGGCCTGCACCCTGCTCCTCTCTGAGGAGCCCAGGCACCTAGATGCCCAGTGTCTGGCATTGGGCCAGGTGCAGACAGCGTCTCAATGAACGACCGAGTGCGTGTCGCAGTTACCACACTCCCACGGTGCCTCAGTGGATCTGGGTGAGGAGGGCTGTCCTTGTGGCCGGTGGGAGGCTAGTGGGGTGGGATCTTGGTCAGATTCCACTTGGGGATTCAGAATTCAAATTTTGATGACCCCTCCTTGAGGTCGAGTCTGGTGGAATGTGTGACTTGATATTTCAGTAGCTGAAGAGGGCCTAGCAATTCCTCGATGCAGTCACAGGAAGGGGCAGGTGGGTGAAAGACGGAGCCCAGGGAAGAGCCGGAACCTTCCCTTCTAGGAGAGGAGGTCCTGGGAAGCTGTTTTCAAGAGGCAGCCAGACTGGTTCTGTTTGCCCCCAAGTTTTATTTTAACTAGGTTGTTTGGAATTTCACTAGCCCTTAACTTCTGGATTGACTTTGGTGTTCAAGTCAGACAGACCCTTTCACGTAATTAGAGCCTTATGATTTCTACCTAGGAAGCTACTTAGCCACAAACCGGAGGTGGAAGAGGGAATTAATTATTTTTAAAAAGTCATAAAGCCCTTCTCACAGGCCTGGAACTGAATATTCTTTGAATATGACCTTAAGGGAATGTCGACAAACTTACTCACTGATTAAAAATAAAGATGTCTAAAACTGCAATCTGCTAATCTCTAGGTATGGCTGTGGATCATAAACTATTATTTTTGGTTGTTGTCTTTGGGATTTTAATGCCTTTAGGAAAAGAGGGAACTTACAAATATTTGAGAAACGAGCTTAGTTGTGATTTTTCTTTAAGAGCTGAGCCTTTTTCTAAAAAAAAAAATTCAAGGATCATATATTAATTTTTCTGATGATCTTATTCTGAGGATTTATAGATAATAGGAGGAAAAAAGGAGTCTGGCATAAAGCATCTGTGGAGCCTGGATAAAAAGTTTTGTGGAAACCTGGCAGGGGTTAATTTTGCTTGGAACCTGTATATGGCTGTAGTTGGGGCACCTTAGCTCTGATTTCCTGGAGCCTGGCATGTCTTTTTTTTTTTTTTTTTTTTTTTTTTTTCAACGTTTATTTATTTTTGGGACAGAGAGAGAGCATGAACGGGGGAGGGGCAGAGAGAGAGGGAGACACAGAATCGGAAACAGGCTCCAGGCTCTGAGCCATCAGCCCAGAGCCCGACGCGGGGTTCGAACTCACGGACCGCGAGTTCGTGACCTGGCTGAAGTCGGACGCTTAACCGACTGCGCCACCCCGGCGCCCCAAGCCTGGCATGTCTTAAGTGCCTGGGAAACAGTTGCTGATTTGTTGAAAAATTTCATAAGACAAAACACTTCCTAGCGTACAGGGTGGATGGACCAGCTGCTGTATTCTCTCATATTTTTAAACATGAGTTTAGTGCTGTATAGAAGATGACCTAGAAACTCTCCACTGCTTTTCATTTTCAGGGTTTTGAACTTGATTTTGATTCACATGAATTATGCTGAGGAAACCCTAAGCAAATTTTGCCTCTGCTGGTAGTTGACATTTTGAATTCTCCCTGCTAGGATGCTGGTGGGTGTGGTGGGGAGTAGAACAGAGCTCGGAAGAATAAGAACATTTGTATTTGGCTGAAGTGGGAAATTGGCCCGACAAAGACAAAGTCACCTTTTCTCTCGAAGTTCTTTTTTGTTTGTTTTCCCTTTAATTGCAGGCCCAGTGCCAGGACTCGACGGCTGTCGTGTATGCCGTGGAGTCCTGGCCCTGTGGAGCCTTCAGTCGGGGCCAGGCCGTTCTGTGTGATGCTGCAAATGTTCTACCTTTCCCTGTCCAATGTGGGAGTTACAAGCCACACGTGGTTATTGAGCACTTGAAATGTGGCTGGTGTAACTGAGGAACTGAATTTCTCATTTTTTTGGAATTTTAATTCATTTTAATTATATATAACTTGCAACTTAGCTGAGGGCTGTGGTGGTACCTCAACCTCGGATAGCTTTGGTGTTGCTTCAGGAACTTCTATCAGCTTCTCAAGCCACTCCATACTTAAATGTGTACATGTGGAGGAGTGCATATACATCTGTGTTTGTATTTAATACCTCTTGTAGTCTCAATCTTACGTGAAGGACAAATGAAAAATTTCTAATTTGCTGCTATTTATGATAATATTCAACCTAGCTAAAAAGTGTCGCCTATTATGTAAACAGCTTCGGGATGTAAGTTCTCCATCTCCTAAAGAGATTTTGGAGTTGTCTTTGACTTACTAAGAAGGGACATAAAAAAATATAATGTCTTTTTAAGTGGGTTCATAAATGCACATCCTGCTTGTGGGTTTCATTATTTTGATGCTTTTCCACTCTGATAGACCTTGCGTCGCTTTAATTCGTAACCACAGTACATTTAATCCTACATATTCTGCTTAGGACAAAACAACTTTTTATTTTTTAATTTAATTTTTAATTTTTTAATTTTTAGAAAGAGTGCATGAGTGGAGGAGAAGGGCAGAGAGAAAGAGAGAAGGAGAATCTCAAGTAGGCTCCATGCTGAGTGCAGAGCCCAACATGGGGCTTATCCCACAATCCTGGGATCATGACCTAAGCCAAAATCAAGAGTCAGACACTCAACCGACTGAGCCACCCAGGCGTCCCAAAACAACATTTTAAAAATGGTCTTATGAATGTGGAGTTTGTCTTACCATTTTCCATTTTTAAAAGTGATTTTTGTTTGATTTGCTTTATATGAACGTCAGACAGTAGGAAGGCATGGGTATTTTTAAGTCTTTTTTTCTTTTACAAATTACACCATAGGTAAGGACTCAAAGGAATTCATATGTTTATTAAGTATCATTATTTTATGAATTAAAAAAAATCTTCCTTTTTTTCTCCCCGTTTTTTGCTTGAAGGGGTTAAGAGGTAGGTGCTAATATCTGCGATTATTTTGGTGAGCACATTCCCATTTTCCCGTATGTTTGGGATCATGAACCCAGCCTTGCTGGTGATACGGTGAAATCCCTCCTTTGTGATCCTGTTGATGTTTTCTCGATGTTAAAACTGATGCTTGAGAACAGTACAGTTCCCCGCTCTACAAGTGGCCTTTCCTTATTGATCTTTGGTTGGGTAGCAACAGTTGCCAGGGATGGGGTGTCTCATCGTGGTCAGCCGGTGTCCTGCCTGTGCAGTGTCTGGCTTTTCACTGTCTTCCCAAAATGACACTTGAAACGGTGGTTAGTGTGCGTTAGCCTGAAACACACTAACCTGAGTCCCACTGTAAGGGAAGCACCTCCTGGGTTTTCCAGAGCAGGGAGTCCCCAGAATCCTGAAATCCTGTAACAGGGAGAGCCGGGGGTGTCCGAATTCCACACCCGAGCCCGTGTGTCCTGTTAAGGCTCATCCTACCGCTAACCAAGAGAAGCACCCGTTCTTGCTCAGTTCGGTGGTGTCACCCTGTTTTGCTCCAGTGTATTTTCCCAGATGATGCTTGAATATGATGTGCGCTGTGTTCTGTCTAACCTCCGCAGCCTTAATAAACGCTGGTGAACGACACAGTGATGGTAGTGGCGGCAGCGGGGAGGAAGGTCCAGGCGTGGAGAGGATGTGTGTTTTTATGGGTGACTGGGTCGATCTGTGCAGCGTTGTTATTTGTGTCGTTAGGCAGTTTACATAATGAAGTGGTTTGCTCAGCAGTTCCATCCCTTCCAGCTTGCTAGGCTGTCTGCGCTTTGTACACAAGCAGTAAGGATTCTCCCCCCTTGCCCTCCCTCCTCTCCATCCTAATTCTTTCCCTTTGCTTTTTGTTTTGGCTTAATAAGTAATACTCCACCCCATCCTGCTGCCGCACACAAATGTGCCGTTGTTACTTTGGCAAAATATGGATTAGCATTCGTGGAAGGATGCAGTTATCTTAGTTCATACAGATGAGGCAATTTTTTCTTTTTTTCCTTTTCCTTTTCCTTTTTTCCTTTTCCTTTTCCTTCTCTCTTCTCTTCTCTTCTCTTCTCTTCTCTTCTCTTCTCTTCTCTTCTCTTCTCAACAGTGCTTTTTTGTGAAAGATCATTTGCCTTAGAGTCGTGAACTTGGTTTGGTCTGCCCACCTCAGATAAAAATAACCGTTTGGAATGTATGGTGAACAAACGTGAAGACACTTGAAGTTGTCGAAAAATACTAGTGAGTCTGTTCTGCCTGATTGATTGCGTAGCTATCTCTTCTCCCCTCCCTCTGATAAAGCCTCCGCCTGAAACTTGCAGGAGATGCGGAAACTCTTTGAACTAAGGTTTTCACTTTGGGCACATGTGCTCTGCTGTAAGGGAAAAAAGCTGATATTGGGAAATCACTCAGAGAATAAAGACTATTCAAAAGGATACTCTTCCGTCCCCCAAATCTGGCCATACATTCTTCTGATACATTTTAAAGAAATTAGATTTTTATACACTACCTTTAGAAACCTATCTCTGGCCTGAATTGAGAATTATCTGGAGTTTGTTCTGTTTTGTTTTCTAGCCTAACCCTGTGGTCTTTGATTTTTAAGATGGTACAGGGTTTTTTCTTATAGACCATCTAGTGTCTGGTGGGACTTTTTCATTTTCATGGGGCACGCTGAATCTCCTGGAGGGGAGATGAGATCACTTGCCCAAGTCCACTCAGCTCAGAAGGGGCTCCTGGGGAGGATTCTTTCTAGCACAGGGCTTTCTGTCTCTTGGTTTCCTCTGAAAGCCGCATGGCAATCTGCTTGTTCACTCTGTCCCTTGGTTTAATGCTGAGGGCACTCAAGTAGAAAATAACATGGGCTGTGAAAAAAAAAAAATCTCTTCTGTGCTTTCAGTCGATTATTTGTAAAGATTTTTGCTCACTTATTTGTTTCTGCGGGATCCTTGGTCAACTGGTTTTCCAAAGCCATTTTCCACTCTTTCAGGCCTTCATTTTTCTATGGAAGATATTTTTGTTTTCTTTCAGCTCTGTGTGTGTGTGTGTGTGTGTGTGTGTGTGTGTGTGTGTGTGTGTGTCTGTGTGTGGGGGGGCTGTTTTGCTTATATTTTAAGCGAAAATATATTGTTATATTTGACATAAGCCCATTTATCTGTAAGAATAACTAGATTTTTTTTTTGTCTGCGTTGTCTTAGTTTTGCAAATTATATCTCCATCCGTGCGTGCACACACACATGCACCCGTGTGCACACACAATATGTTTTTTCATTCCCAAATGTGTAAAATTGCCACGGGACTCTTCTTTCTAGTAAAAGATACTGCTGTGGAAATCTGCGGCATTTCTGCTGTGTGTGCCAGGGCCCAGGGACCCTGGTTACCATGGAAACTAATATCCAGCCACTGGGTGGTACCTCTCCTTTAGAGCTGCATCTGAGCGCATTTCACAGTTGAGTACAATGCTGCGTCTTCCCCCTTTAAAATAAGGAGAGGGGGGAAAAGCTGAGTGATTACAAATTTTTTAAAAAATGCTATTTCTGCTAAGGCAGAAAGAGACCTCACTAGGTACTGTTTCCACGTGATTGTCAGTAGTAGGATAGCACAGTTATCCAAAGGTGGCCAAAGGTATCTGGTAAAATACAGAAGAATTTTGGAGGAGATGGCCAAAATGGAACGTTCTTCCCGTTCTGGTGATCTGCAAGCTTCTCTTTGGGAATGATGGACAAGCTGGGCTGACGTGGGCTTCAGCTTGATTTGTTGGAAAGGCTTGATAGCAGACAAAAGACCTTCAGCTTTGCGCCTGGTCCCCCCTTCCTGCATTTCCTGACCTCTCTCTCTCTCAGAACCTGCCCAGAGAACCAGATCAGAGATCCTGGAGAGCTTGCCCAAATTTTAGCCCTTGAATTGCCATTTAAGCACGCGGTTGCCATCTGTGCTGGTTGAAAGGCGGATGCTGATTATGAGAGCAATACTTCATTTGGATAATACGGTTTAAAGCCAAATGCAAGATGGCTTGTACGAGAACTGGAGGAACTCACGAGCCATCTGCACCTACCCCCTGACCTCCCGGTTGAGGCCCATTGGTCCATAATGGTGACAGGTGGGGCCACATCTGGGAGATGGCAGATACCCAGCCCCGGGTTCCCACTGCCCGTGAACAGATTCCTGCTGCATGACATTGAAGGAGAGTAAGGTTGACCCTAACCTTGTATAGATGGACGCCTGCTGCTCTGACATTTGTTTTTCCAAATGTGTTTGTACAAAGCAAATACTGGGTGTGTATGTCCTTCAGAAACAGTGGGATACCCCAGAGCCTTTGCCTGTCACAGGTGGTGGGGATCTTAGTCCAGCCATGGCCTTGGGGATTGACTAAGGCCCCCCCTACCTGTTGAAACACTCAGCTGGCCCCTCAGCTGCTTTATCTTGGAGAGGGGAAGCAACCCCATTTTGCAAACAAGGGCAACCAGCTTGGTGACTTGAAGTGACCAGGTTCACGTGTCACAGGACTTTGAAGCAGCAGAGCCTGGAGTGTATATCCGCTCTGTGCTCAGTCTCCCATTCTTTCCACCTCAGAGGTCAGCTGTATATATAGAACGACCTCAGAATTTAGACCAGCGTTTCTTAATCTTGGCACTATTGACATTTGGGGCTGGAAAATTCTTTGTCATGAGGACCGTCCTGTTTGGCATCATCCCTGGCTCCCATCTGCTGGTTGTGAAAACCAAAAATATACCTAGACGTTGCCCAGTGTCCCCTGGGGGTTCAAACTGCCCCGGTGGAGAAGCACTGAGCCCGGCTTTTCTGGTGTTTTAATGGATGTGGCCGTGCCTGTTCCTGAGGCAGTTGTGGAGAGCTTATTCCACTTAAGGTTTGAGGTTATCTATAACCACGTCTTGATTTTAGACATTTGACAGTCCGTGTAGTTGTGTCACTTGAGAAACGACCCCTGTGCTCAGTTGTGGATAAAATTTTGTGAAGAGTCCCTATCTTACCAAAGAAGATGGCTCCTTTTTAGCAGAAGGTCATTTCCCAGTGTGAAAATACGCGTCGTATTTTTAAAAGATTAAATCTAATAAGAACAGTGATGGAAATGAACGGAGGGTCTTCGTTCCTGCCTCCTTCACAGAGAGGTGGCTTGGCCAAGGCAGAACCTGGGTCAGGAGGCTGGCTTGAGGTCCGTGCTGCCCGGTCACAGCTGTGTGGCTTTGGTGGGTCTGTCCGATCACACACACCTTAGCTTTGTCATCTGTTCAGGGACGTTTGGATTGACCGTGCCTTCCTGTCAGGGTGATCATGGAGCTCACACGATGGTGTGGCTGGAAAAGCCCCAAACGGCTATGACACAAGGTCATGTGCTCCCATCTGACATAATTTCTGGGGGTCCTGCCCATGTCAGACGGGTGTCTCCTCGGCTTCTTCTTGGACACCAGTGCTCGAGTCTGATTGCACCTTTGCTTGCCCTGTCTCCTACCTCTCTGTCCCCAACCTCTGCGCATCCATCTAGACCATTTACGGCCCTGTTTTGCCCCTCGAAAGACTTCGGACATTTTAAAATTTTCTCTTTATTCTCTGGGCTTTGTTATTATTTTGTTTAGCACTATTAGAGTTTGTTTATAAATGAATATTCACATATTACAAATATTATATGTAATTATAAGTATTATTATTTTATTATATTGCTATTAGATTTGGGGTTTTGTAATGGTAACTCGAATCCATTTTTGTTTTATTTTTTATTTTTTCAAGCTTTACTGAAGCATGATTGACAAATAAAAACTATATAATTAGTGTGTGTTTTTATCCTAAGGTGTACAACATGATGATTTCATATACTTCTTTATTGTGACGTGATGACCATAATTAAGTTAATCAAGGAACCCATCACCTGACATAGTTACCATTTTTTAAAAATGAATTTTGAGATTTCTAGTTGTCTCCTGCGTGCCCTGGGTCAATGGAATCTATCACTTTCTTTGCCTTGGCAAACACTCGCAATGTTCCTTTCCTTCCCTCGCACAGACCCTGGCTGATCCTGTAAGGCTTCTCTCCGGCCATTTCCCCTCTGGGAACCCTTTTCTCAGTCCTGAAGCAGGTTAGAGGCTGCCCCGCTTTGCTCCAAGTCCAGAACCTTCACTCTGCCTGGCCATCACCATTATCTTACTAATAATCTGTGAGCTTCTTCAAGGCAAGCACTCCCCCACTGATGACATTAGCGCTCTGGTGTGTCCAACCGGCTTTTCTTTTTCTCTTAATTGAGATGAAATTCACATAACATAAAACTGTTTTAAATTCGGGGCATTTTGTTTATTCATAGTGTTGGACAACCGCCACCTCTGTCTAGTCCCCAAAGCATTAAACCCTGCACCCAGGGTGATGAAAAAGTTGTGGAGATGGACGGTGGCAATGGTTGTAAGACGGTGGGAATATACGTTAATGCCACTGAACTGTACCCTTAAAAATGGCTATAATGCACAGAGGATTTTTAGGGCAGTAAAAATACTCTTGTGTGATGCCATAATGATGGATACACGACATGATACATTTGTCCAAGTTCATAGAATGTCCAACATCAAGGGTGAACCCTAAAATAAACTGCGGACTTCGGGTGATAATGATGTACCAGAACAAATTCATCGCTTATGACAAACGTACCACTCTGATTGGGGGATATTCATAATGGGGAAGCTATGCATTTGTGGTGACATGCAGGTACGTATATGGGAAATCTGTCTCTCCTCAAGTTTGCTATGAACCTAAAACTGCTTTAAAAAAAAATCTTAATTAAAAAATTATTATGATGCTAAATTTTATGTTAGGTACATTTTACCACAAAAACTAAAAACCCATATGCATTAAGCACGTAATCCCTGTCTTGTCTGTTCCCCTCCCCTAGGGTCTGCCGGTGTGTTATATTTTTTTCATCCTTATACCCTGAGCCCCCAGCATGGTTGTTGCTAGATAAGCCTTTGTTGAATGAATGCACTTAGGTTTTACTTTAACACCGACTTGCCTCATGTCTATTTCTTCAGCAGCTCTCAACAGTCTATTTTTAGTGAAAAAAGTGATCTTTAAGGAAATTTCTTTGAAATGTTTCACTAGTATATAAGGTTTTGGTTTTTCTACTTGTCTGTTGATATCTGCATAAAGGTGCCTCTTAAGCCAAAGCTAATTTTGTAGTTTATCTGCCCATCTTGGTTATTTTTCGTTGATGTTTTGGGTTGATAACAGTGGTCCTGATTCTGTACCTGGTGGTGTCTGTCTGGCAGACTCAGAAACAAAATTACGGAGTCTTTCAAATACATGTAGTGATGCTTTTTCTTAGGATGTTAAAATTTTCAATTACTGGGGAGCCCGGGTGGCCCCGTTAGTTTGGTGTCTGACTCTTGATTTCGGCTGAGGTCACGATCTTGCCATTCATGAGTTCAAGCCCCACATCAGACACTGTTTTGACAGTGGAGCCTGCTTGGGATATTCTTTCTCTCTCTCTCTCTCTCTCTCTCTCTCTCTCTCTCTCTGTGTGTGTGTGTCTGCCCCTTCCGTGCTCTCTCTCTCAAAATAAATAAAATAAACTTTAAAAAATTTCTATTACTGTTTCTTTTATGGATGAGAAAAAAAATGCAACCACCTTTCAGAAATTCTTATTTTTAAGCCAATTTCTTCCTTGAAGTATGTTAGTCCTTTTCTTTATGTTCACAACTCATAAAATCTTGTTCTTCCCTGTTGCTCTATACTTTATAAAATTGCATTGCAGTTAGCTTGGGTAGAATTTACTTAAGCATAGTTGAGCCTTTAGATTTTCTTTCTGGCGTGGACAAAAGCATCATTAATTATGAATATGAATTCCTTTCACAAAATGACAAGATTGAACATTTCCTCATGCCTGTATCCCAGCTGTCTCATTCTGACGCTCAACAAAGACTTTTAGAGATTGTTTTTAATGGCCGTATTATCAAATATTAAAAAAAAAAAAAAAAAGAAAGAAACAAAAGGAATGCAAAGTGTAGCTTACGGTTTTGTTTGTCTAGAACAAAATAATGAAAGGTTCTTGTTTTACTATGGCTGTTTTCTACTCTCGTGATGCATTTGTAGTCTTAAAGATTTGGATCTTTTCTCCTCTCTAAAATGTTCTGCTGTTGACAGAAAATTCCATTTGTTTAGATGATCAGTACTTGGAATCTGTGGGCTTAGGTCACCTTTTGCCTTCTCTTTTTTTTTTTTTTTTTTTTTAAATATTTCTAATGTTTATTTTTGAGAGAGGGAGCAAGCGAGCAGGGAAGGGGTAGAGAGCGGGGGACAGAGGATCCAAAGCGGGGCTAGAACTCGTGAACCACGAGGTCATGACCTGAGCCAAAGTCAGAGACTTAACCAACTGAGCCACACCCAGGTGCCTCAAACCTTTTGCCTTCTCTTATACTGAAGCTCACTCTTGGGTTTGGTGATGGAGACTGGTGTGGGTGTCGATAGCCACCCAATGCTGAGCCCTCACTGCGTTCGTGCTGATTCATTATGGCCTCCCCACATGCACAGGGTGGCTTCTGTTCCCACCCCTGGAGGGGGTGAACTGGGCTCTCATTCCAGGGCCTTGAGGCTTTGAGCCACCATATTCTATTGCCTCTGTCCCGAGCGTGTCTGTTCAGCTGTTGGTCGACCATCCTAATGAGATAGTTTCTCAAATTCTCACTTGCCCTGCATCGTGTGGTGTTTGCTGACAGAGAAATGGACCCAGATGTGGCAGTCGGTTCCTTGGAGTTGGAAGCCTTTGAAGAGGTTGTGCCTCCTCTGGCCTCCAGCTATGGTTTTCTAGGTTGGAGATGGACCTGTGTTGCACTCCTTCCAGGCTGTCAAAGAAGCCAGCACTCTTGGAAATTCCCTCCTAAGTTTGGAGCCTAAGGGCCCAGGGAGCGTGCGTGTGTGTGTGTGTGTGTGTGTGTGTGTGTGCGCGCGCGCGCGCCTTCATACTAATGTTGGATGATACACCACAGGCTGTTGAAAACCTTGTTTCTGCTCGCGTTTCCTCCAGGGGAGAATGTCTAGTGTTACGGCTCTTCTTCCGTTTTTTCATTTGAATGTGTTATTCTTATTTATTTTTTTTGCTTACTTTAACGAGAAGCTCTGTAACATTAGACATGAGCCAGTTGGGCTTAAGTCGCCTGAAAATAGAATGGAGCCAGAAGTTCAATGTGCTGTTGACTCATTACTTTAAGAAACCCCAGGATCAGAACCAAGATGGTCTGGTAAGGTCAGAGGCTGCGGAAGGAAGGGCGGATGACCATTTGTCAGTGTCGGAAAAGCAAGACAGAGCACTGTTATCCATTTTTCAAGGTTTGTGCATTTTTTGTGTTTTCCAGGAACACGGTTAGGGATGTGATTTGGCTTCAGAAACCCGCTGGTTTTCTTTGACTGTGTTTGGTATAAATTCGGCTTAAAGTGTTTCACTTTGTTGTACCTGTTCATGTGCTGTGTGTGTGTGTGGGGGGGGGGGCTTCCTTCTGCCTCACAAGGCTGGCCCCTCCAGTGCCCCTTTACAGTATCCTTCCCTGCAGGAATTGAGGCAGTGGCCAGAGCCTTCGCGCCCTGTAAGCCTCACAGCCAAACACTTACTCCCCTGGAACAGGGCCCCTTCCCTCTGCCTCTGTGCTCCTCATACCTGTGACCTTGCAGATTGGCGAGGACTCTTTGTCCTGAGTGCAGCAGCAGCACTGAGGGGAGGGCATATTAGCCCTGGGTCCCAGCTGCTTTGCCACTGATGGCCTGCGCCTACCTGCCCAGGGAGCGCAGGCCAGTCCGCAAACAGGGCTGACCCCTGCGAGGCCCTCCCCACTCCCCCCTGCTGGGGGGTGGTGGTGGGGGGCATGCATATCGATGCACCCTGCTCACGTGCCACAGAAATACGACCCCCAAAACCACGTCAGCGCGAATTGTAAAAGAAGGTACGTCTTTCTGGTGTGAGTGCTGCCCAGCTATTGGAGTTGAGAAATCACACAGTGTGCTGGTTAAGCACCTTCAATTTGGATTGAACCCTGGCCTGCGATTTGTTTTTTTCTGCAGCGCGACCTTTGGCAAATTGCTCTAATCTCTGTGTACCTCAGTTTTCTTGTCTATAAGTTGGATGTGATAATAGCACCCATGTAGGGTTGCAGGCAAGTGTGTGTGTGTGCGCACGTGCGCGTAGGGCCTAGTTCAGTGCCTGGCCATAGAGGCCTTTGCACATTAGCTGCTATTACGAAAAAGGTGAGCTACTACTTGTCAGCACATAGGACTGTGTCAGGCACTATGCCGTGTGCTTGGTATAGATTTTGCTAATCTTTATACAAAGTGGTTCTGAGAGAGGTGATGTTGATTTATTTTTTTACTTAAAAAAATTTTCTGATGTTTATTTGTTTCTGAGAGAGAGAGAGAGAGACCGAGCACGAGTGGGGGAGGGGCAGAGAGAGAGGGAGACACAGAATCTCAGCAGGCTGCAGGCTGTGAGCTGTCCGCACAGAGCCCGACGTGGGGCTCGAACTCACGAGCCATGAGATCATGACCTGAGCCTAAGTCGGATGCTCGACTGACCGAGCCACCCATGGGCCCTGAGGTGGTGTTGATTTAAATGAAATGGTGGTCAGGTTCCCTAAAATAATTTGAAATATATTTAGGATGGGTTCTTTTCATTGTGGACATTTGAAAAACTTACACACACACATGCCCCAAAACACTCCCTGTCTTTCTCTGTTATTCTTTCTCTCTCTTCTTTTACACACACACACACACACACACACACACACACACACACACACACCCACCCACCCCAAAAACTTGATGCGGCATAGAAGCAGCTAACGTTTCTTGACTGATGATCAGAGACAGAAGATTAGTTACTGGAGTTTGTCATTTGCCTTTATTTTTCTTTTCTTAAAGAATGCCACAGCTTCCTGTGTTGTTTTGGATTTGATAGATACATTTCTATATGGTTTCCAAAGTCCAGCTTTTCACTCGGCAGGAAGCTGAGCACAATAATCCTCCTTTTTGTTCAACCCTGAACCTTAGAGTCTACTCCGTGCGGGGGAAACCTTTCTACTCTGTGCTCTGCCACTTAATCCCCAGGTGGCCTTGAAGAGATTATTAACTTGCTTAAATGTGACTAAGGAGCCCCCTTTCTGGGGTCCAGAGAAACCACCGCTCTGGTCCTGAGGGTCTTTGTGGCCTGGTGTAGCCCTGCTGCCCCCGAGAATTGAGTCTGGGGTAGGAGTCCATGCAGAGCAGAGATAGGCTGCAGGCAGTGGGGTAGGAGGAGGGCTCCTATTTTGCGGAGGGGTGTACCCGTTACTCATTCTGTAGAAGCACTGGGCCTGGCACCAGTGAATGTTCTCCGACACATATAGCGGGTTGTTGAGTTTCTGTCTGGGGAATACGTTGGTGGTCAGGTTTTGGGTGTTCTGGAAAGAGAAGAGTATGATAGAAGTGTTGAAATAAGACGCTATTACCGTAACAGATCTATTACATGCTATTGGGTTCTGGAAGCTGAGTGCCCGAGTTGTGGCATATAAAATAGCCTTTGTTTTTTCTTACGATCATCTTCCCCACCTTTACCTCGGAGTGATCCCTCCACCCGCCCCACACGTCTTCCCTGGGGCTCACCTTCCAGGGGCTTCCTTCTTAACTACTTTCAGCTGAGAACGGAAGCAGCAGCTGTCGGGCAGTGGTCCCGTGAGGTGGATATCTGGAGGAGTGAGGGCCTTCTGGTGACTCATCCCCTCCCTGTTTGGCTGCCAACTCCAGGCCTTGCCTGGTTCTCTGTCTCAGCGCTGATTCCTGAGCTAGGGATGGACCTGTCGCTCAGGAGAATCCTGTATTCCAGATGTAGAGTCTGATCCAGTGGTAAAGAAGTTGCCTTTAAAAAAAATCTCTTCCTAGGGCACTATTCTGCCATTCACACTTTATGTACTGACAGCTGAAACTCCAATATGACTCTTGAGTTTTGTGTTTCTTAGGGCTTAATACATAAATGATGATCGAGAGAACCTGACTTACTGTTTTGCTAACCCTAGGCACTAAAAAAGAAGTTCTGGAGAAGATAAGGAAGACTAAGTTTAGAGAAGGTCTTGGCAGTGGGGCGCCTGGGTGTCTCAGTCGGTTAAGTGTCCAACTCTTGGTTTCGGCTCAGGTCACGATATCGTGGTTTGTGGGTTTGAGCCCCATGTTGGGCTTTGCGCTGCCGGTGTGGGGCCTGCTTGGGATTCTCCGTCTCCTCTCTCTGCCCCTCCCCTGCTCACTCTCTCTCAAAATAAACATTAAAAAAAAAGATCAGCTTTTTAACCTTGGCAGGATCTGATCTTGGCAGTTGTTAGAGGTGATTTTAATTAAATCCCAAACTAGTGGGTACATGAGGTTAGTAACTCTTTGGTGTCTGTGGAGGTTAGTCCTGGTCAAATCTGGGACAGAGTGTTGTATGAATTTTCTCCCATTGAGGAGTTAGGCTGCTTTCTAAACTTTCTCCTAGATCGTGTGGCAAAGTGTGGGGGGTTTTGAGATTCTCACAGTCTGTAAACCTTCTGTTGGCATTCTCTGATGTTCACTGTGAGCCTGGTGTGGGGGAGCTATATAAGTCAATGGGTGCTGTGGGTTTCTACACCACATCCAGCTTTTCCATTGCAACCAAATGGCAGATGGCTCCTTGGTTCACCTAACATACTGTGACTACATTCCACTTTTAAAGGGCCGGGCAGCTTCTGGAAAGGGCTTTTGAAGCAGATCAGGCAGGGATTTTGCCTCAATAAGATTAACTGCCCAGAACGAGAGAGAATGCATGCACCTTAATCCCTGTCGCTCACAGGAAAATGTGTCCATTTCTATGGAAATTGAAGTATTCTTGAATCACCGTTGTGGGCAAAGGTTAAAAATCTGATCTTTCAAAGCACCGGGAACCATGTGAGACAAGTACACATTCATGCAGGGATGGACTCCAACGGCTACCAGGTCATTTGTTGGTAGAATCTATTGTCATACAGGTTATCCTTCTCACTGCAGTCAAAACAGAAGGAGATGGAAGGAGGGAGGTGGAGGGACCGAGGGAACTTACCACACGTGCAGTTAAGCGTTAGAGGTAAAGAATTGAATCTATTTCTAATCAGGCTCTGGACAAGTTTTATTTTACTTGCATAATGGCTAGCCAGGGTTTGGGTATGGTATCTGAGGGACTGGGCAGGTTTCAGAAATGAATGAACTGAGTCAGGCTGCCAGTAGGAAGGCATTGCTCTGTCTAGAGCAGGTGCTGACACTGTTGTCTTACTGGAATGAGGGCCTGGATCCTTGGAGTTTTGGAAACCGTGCGTCCAATAGAATTGCATTAGACTGAAATAGGACTGTCGTAGCCATTGTACTGATGATGGCAATGTTCTGTATCTGCTTCATCCAGTAAGGCAGCCACATGTGGCTCCTGAGCACTTGAAATGTGGCTGGGATTATCAAACTATGTTTTTGATTTTTATTTCAGTTGAATTGATTTAAACTTAAATAGCTGCATCTGACTCATGGCTACCATATTGGGCAGCACAGTTGTAGAAGAAGCTAGAATCCAGATATTATGTGCAGTCTTTTGATTTTTGAGAGTTTGCCGGCTAAATTTGGCTCACGGACTATCACTCTACTATCTCCACCCAGATGAAACTCAGAAGAGCATTTAAAAAGTACTGATACTTAGGCCTTGCTCTCTGTTGGTCCAGTTTAACTCATCTGAAGTGGGGCCGACATCAGTATTTTCTATAGCATCGAGATTGGTTCTAAGTGCAGACAGACCTCTTAGACCCTGAATATCACAGGATGACAGTACAAGATGCTTGTGGATTTTCACATGCTCAAAAGCCATTTTTGGTTTCTGCACGTGTTCAATGAGGATGGTTATACCTACTTCTTAGAGTAGTTGCAAGGATTAAATAAAATCTTCTGTTAAATAAAAAGAACAAACTGGAGTTGAGATGCAGGTGCCAGGCTTGGCTGGCTTACTAGCTAAAGGTCTTACCTTCACAGACTAACCTCGCCTCTGTAGGGGAGGAAAACTTTTTCCTAATACCTTCTGCGGTTCTCCAGCTGGGGCCCCATAAGTTGGACTGACAAATTAACAAGAGAAGAACATACACACTTATTTCATGTAAGTTTTATACCAGATGGGAGCCTTCAGAAGGAAATGAAGACCCTAAGAAATGGTTAAACCTGAGTGCTTTCATAATGAGTTTTGATGAAGAGGGGAAAGTCATGGAAAAACGTGATGGGACAAAAGGAGCTAAGGGTGGGGCGCCAGGGTGGCTCAGTCAGTTACACATCAGACTCCTGATTTCAGCTCAGGTCATGATCTCACAGTTCATGAGTTCGAGCCTTGCATTGGGCTCTGCACTGATAGTGCAGAGCCTGCTGAGATTCTCTCTCTCCCCCCCTCTCTCTGCCTCTCTCCTGCTTGTGCTTCCTCTCCCTCTCTCTCTCTCTCACACACACACAAAATAAATAAATAAACTTAAAAACAAAGGAGCTACGGGTGGTTACTGGGGGAAATGTATCAAGGCCTCTTCATTCGGATTCCTCTAGTTATCCCTCTGAGGGCAGAGTCCTTCCTGCACCTGCTGCTTCTCAAATCCCTTTAGCTTAAAGTATTTCTCATGTCAAAGTAGCATATTTGGGGGCAGCATATCCTGATCCCCCTCACTGCTTATGGGATTCAGACCTTGCCTTGGCAAAACCATCTGTTAACGCTTGCCATGGACCATAAAATTTCTTAAGAATGGCCTCAGTTGACAGTGCTTAAGTCTCCGAATGCCTGCGGTCTTCTGAAGTCACCCTCTGGAGCAAGAATGACAGATACATGACAGACGTTGTGTGTTGATCTGCATCTGTTAGATTCTAAAGCCAGTGCCACTCCCAGGCTCACGGGTTGGAGTGGAATTAAAAGTAAAGAAAGCAAGGGAGGATAGGCGTTTCATAGTTTAAGGAGTGTTTTAGGCATGTGTGTGTGTTTAGTGAAAACAGCCAATGAGTTGCCTTTGGTCTGTAAGTTCCAAAGTGGAAGAGACTGGGTCTGCCTTGTTCAGTGTGTTCCCAGAGCCCCAGACATTGTAGGGGCTCATTAAACCTATGGTGAATAAGAGGGTGAATTAGTGCCTATCAGGCCCTGCACTAAAGGGTTGGGATTATTTGAGAAAGATTGTTTTTATGTCTGTTCTTCTAGAAGATTGGGAGAGGTTAGTTTTCCCAGGGTCACAGAGCTACGTGGCAGAATCAGTATTTTTTTTTTAATGTTTATTTATTTTTGAGAGACAAAGACAGACAGAGCGTGAGTGGGGGAGGAGCAGAGAGAGAGGGAGACACTGAATCCGAAGCAGGCTCCAGGCTCTGAGCTGCCAGCACAGAGCCCAGCGCAGGGCTCGAACCCACGAACCGTGAGATCATGACCTGAGCCGAAGTGAGACGCTTAACCAACTGAGCCACCCAGGTGCCCCCAGAATCAGTATTTTAAAGTCTGGAATTGTACCTACAAGACCATGCTAACTTCATTGCCATAAATATATGTGCTGACAACACATACACAGACAAACACATACATACACACAAAAAAAGAAAAAAATATGTAGAATAACCTCCAGCTAAAATCCATTTTTAAAATGCATGCAGTGGCTCAGAGGGGGATTAAATGGGATTATGGTTCCGGGAGGGATCTATCACTTCCATACCGAGGGTATGCCACTGAAGACTCTCAGGGATCAAAGACCTTTAGGGGAAAAGGTGTGTTTTGATATCCTTTATATCCAGCAGTTTTTTCCACTGCTGAGTACACAAGAGGCATCTAGTGAGCACCTAGCAATCTGATTAAGAAAACATAAATAATATTCTTAGATTTCTTTTTCAAAGGAGAGAGAGTGAAATACTTCACTTTTAGAAGTAAGCAGGCACATTTAAAAATCTGTAGTCTTCTGGGGCACCTGGGTGGCTCAGTTGGTTAAGAGTCTGCCTTCAGTTCAGGTCATGATCTCACGGTTCGTGGGTTCGAGCCCTGCGTCAGGCTCTGTGCTGACAGCTCGGAGCCTGGAGCCTGCTTTAATTCTCTGTCTCCCTCTCTCTCTGTCCCTATCTCAGTTGCACTCTCTATCAAAAATAAATAAATATTTTAAAAAACCCCAAATCTTAAAGTTTGTAGTCTTCTGCCGAAAAGCAATTAAAGGAGTTTTTAAACCTTCTTGGGATTTGGGTAATGAGGTGGGTGATTTCTTTCTGAAATACAGTGTTGCCATATCACCCATGCCTGATTCTGTTTTGGTTTATGCAGACCTCTAAACCTTCCCTCACCCACCTCCCTCCTAAAAAAAAAAATCCCCCATATACCCTGCATCCCTAAAAAGCTATCATCAGTGATTTAAAACAGAGTTGGGCAAACCGTAACCTGTGCGGCGCGTCTCGTCACTGCAGAATGTGTTTTTAAACAGTTGAAAAAACGAGAAGAATAATGTTTCATGACATGTAAAAATTAATGTGAAATTCAGACTTAAGGGTTCATCCATAAAGTTTTATTGTAACACAGCCAGTGCCTTATTGTTAATGTTTGGTCTCTGGCTAGGTTTGTGCTGCGGTGGTGGAGTGAAGTGTTGGTAACAGAGGCCAAATGGCCCACAAAGCCTAGGGTATTTGCCACATGACCCTTTAGAGAATAAGTTTGCTTTGGTTTGAAACAAAGCAGGCTGGGAGGAAATAGTGGGGAGGGGGGTAAAGGTGGAAAATGTTTTCCCTTACCCTTTTCCCTGCTTTTGGTAAAACTTACATGTTCAAAATGAATCTTTCTTTTAAACTGTGGTTTTTTTTTTTTCCTCCCTCCTGATTTTGTGTATCCCTGAGTTGAAAGTCTTGATTGGGAAAGACAAAGGAAAAAAATTAATGATCGGTGACAGTGGAAGCAGCGGGAAGGAAGGCTTTGATACCGTGGCGTAGGAGAAATTCTTACGGTTCTCACTCACGTCTCTTCTGTGTCCCACCCCCAGAACCTTTGAAATTTTGAATAGCAGGTTTTCTCTTTGCATCACACAGGGAACACAGTATGAGAATGTTCATCTGACTGACTTTATTATGTATGCAATGAAGAGTACTTGACATGGTACAGCGAGTCGCGCCAAGTTCTTGGCGTTGGCTGTGCCCTGTGCCTGTGCCTGGCTGGCCCCTGGGGACTGCGGCTGGCAGGCCTCCTTCCTCAGGTGAGTTTGCATTTTGCCCGTTCGGGGAGCCTGTTGTATGTAGTTCACTCTTTATACTGCATTCGAAGCCCCAAACCTTAGACTTGAAAACTACTCAAGGGAACGGAGACCTTATTGAGAGCTTCAGACTTGTCGCATCTAGGAAGAGGTGGATTTCTGTGCTTGGATAAGGAGTCGTCTTGGAAGCCAAACAATGACAACATTAACGAGGACAATGTCAACCTTTCCGAGTTGAGATTTGAGCAGGTTCTTCCCTTTGACCCTACAAGTGTGGTGAAGGCCCTGAGGGTCCCTCGGATCCACAGTTGCCTGGTGGTTGCCCACTTTTGTTTAGGCTTTGAGCGGAAAGTCTCCGGACGGTAGTGAGAGTACTGGATGAAAATGATTCTGGGCGGTGGAAGGTCCGGGTGCTCCAAAGTCGCTGGGTTCAGCGGTGGCGAAGTGTGGAACCAGAGACGGGGAGCTTTGGTTTTGTTCTCCCCCATGTCTCATTCCTCTCCACGTTCCTGCAGTCTCATTATTTTTGAAAGAGTTTAATTCTTTTTGTGGCTTTTCCATTTCTCATACATGTGAGGGATAATGTCCAATTTTGTGAATGTCCTCTGGTATTCTCAGTTACGATTTAAAAAAATCAAGTCATGAGGGGCACCTGGGTAGTTGAGACCATTAAGCATCTGACTCTTGGTTTCAGTTCAAGTCATGATCTCACGGTTCATGAGGTGGAGCCCCACCTCGGGCTCTGCGCTTTCAGTGCGGAGCCTGCTTGGGATTCATTCATTCATTCATTCATTCTCTCTCTCTCTCTCTCTCTCTCTCTCTCTCTCTCAATCAATAAACAAACAAACATTTAAAATTCTGTATTAAAAAAAAATCAAGTCATGAGTAAACACCTTATTGTTCCTTTCTTCACAAAGTCTTTGTGCATCTGACTTGGCCTTGGGAATCTTTCGCCATGTTTCTTCTTTTTTTGTAAATGTTTCTTTTTGAGAGAGAGTGTGCGTGGAAGCACGCATGTGCATGGGGGAGGGGCAGAGAGGGCTGGGGACAGAGGATACGAAGTGGGTTCTATACCGACAGCAAAGAGCCCGACATGGGGCTCGAACTCACAAACTGTGAGATCACGCCCTGTGCTGAAGTCAGGCACTTAACCTACTGAACCACCCAGGCGCCCCACCATTTTTCTTGATTTAAAAAAAAAAAAGGTTGGGGGGCGGTGTGGATTTGAGTGTGATGAATTAATGAAGAAGGCAGCACACCCTGAATATCATTCATAAGACCTAGGGCCTTCCTCACAAAGTTGTTAGAATCAAATGTAAAAACGCTTCAGGAGATGAAACCTGTCCCCTGAGTATTCGAAGCTGCTCTTCTCACAATAGCCACGGGGTGGAAACAGCCCAGTGGTCCTTCGGGATGGAGGGTACGCCAGTTGAAGTATAGACACACAGGGAATATTCTTTGAACATAAAAAAGAATGAAGTACTGGTACTTGCTACAACTTGGATGAGCTTTGAAAACGTTACGTTCCATGAAAGACACAAAAGGTCTCCTATGATTCCGTTTATGTGAAACTTTCAGAAAAGGTAAACCCACAGAGACAAGAAGCAGGGTTTATTTGTTGCTAGGGGCGGTGGGAGGGGGCAATGGGGACTGACTGCTTAATGGGCATCGGAGTCTACTTTGGAGTGACGAAAATATTTTGGAACTGGGTAGAGGTGGTCACTGCACATTGTGGATGTACTAAATGCCACCGAATTGTTTACTTTAAAATGGTTCATTTTATGTTAAGTCAATTTCACTTCTGTTAACACACACACACACACACCCTGGAGGTGCATCGATACCACTGCATAGGGCACTCCTGCTGTATCGCCAGGAGCTGTCAGTCCTTGATGTGCTTGGTCTGCCACCTGTAACAGAGGAGAACACACCTTTCCACATGGGGACCCCATGTGCTCACAGCCAGGTCATTGGGAAGTGGTCGTTGTAGGACTGACTCCTGGGTTTTCCTGTACATCTTTATTATTAATAGGTGACATTTGCTGGCAGGGTGATGGGAGAAGCCAGCAAAGTGGGTAGGCTAGTGAAGGGTCTCTATTCCTCTAGAAGCTTCAGATCTACCTCCCAGTAAAACGACAGTTTCTTGACAGGACCTGCCTTGGAGCAGAAGGGTTAGTTTGTGATCTGATTCTTGCTAACTGTATTTTTGGCCCGGTTATCTCCCCACCTCTTTGAGCTAGTTTTCTCTCTTTTAAAATGGAGATCATAAGAATTATAAGAGGATCATTGGATCATTCAGAGTTAAAAACATTTTTTGTGTGTTTATTTTTGAGAGTGAGAGAGAGAGAGCACAAGTGGGGGAGGGGCAGAGAGAGGGGGAGACACAGAATCCGAGGCAGGCTCCAGGCTCTGAACTGTCAGCACAGAGCCTGATGCAGGGCTTGAACCCATGGACTGCGAGATCATGACCTGAGCCGAAGTCAGAGAGATGCTTAACCGACTGAGCCACCCAGGCACCCCCAGAGTTCTTAATAAAATGTGCGGCCCCGGGAGAGGTTTAATCTGTTCTATACCTGCTCCTTCCTCAGTCTGGTTCGTTACATTCCTTGGAAGGATTTGAGGAGAAGCCTCGTGGCTTCAGAGGTATGTTTGGGGAAGGAGATGTCCTGGGGGAGCCCCAGTCTCCCATAAGCCACGTTCCAGCTTGGATGGTTGGCGTTTCCCTTCTGGTCTCTGCTGAGGAGGAGCCTTCCCGCGTCTTGAGGCGCTGGAATTACTCTCACGGGCGGGTGGCACCCGTGAAACGGAAAAGCTTAAGTGCTTACCAGCAGTTCACCTTCTGCCATTGCCCAGGTGGGTCTGGCGTTTGGTTCCTGTGAGACATGGCAGCGTGTGTGAAATGCTCTTAGGCTTTTCAAACGGAAAGCAAGAAACCGCACTTGCAGCTGCTGAACACGACCCAGTTCCAGCTTCATGATGCTCTAACAGGAGGCGATCCATCCTGCTCCCGATCTGGGTCTCCTTATCTTCCTGTAGTAACATAAATTGAAGCAGCCCATCTGCACCGCTTCAGAACAAACAACAATGAAGTCACAGTGCTTAAAATAGCGCAGGGCGGAATGGCTGAGAGCAGCCCGTTTTCCCTGCCCTCCCCCGGGGACTCTCACACGGCGTTTGGGGGTCTCGGCCTTGCGTTGGGTCCACGTCGCCTGTCTGTGTGTGTGGGTCACGCGTGTCCTCATGAGCACATCTACAGCATTGTCCAGAGCAATCTTCTTCAAGAGGAACACACTCTGGGAAGGTGTGCGTGGTCTCCTTCTGGCTTTGTGTTTCATTTTACGGGGCTCCCCCTCTCCATCTCTCCTGCGCCGTCATTATGCATTTTGGTACCCCTCTAAAACACAGCTCACCTTACTAAAAGAACACACCAGTCAGTGTGGAATGTATAGTAATTTCACTTCCTAACTTGGGGAGACCCTGAAGGAAACCCTGACTGCTTAGTCCAGAGGCATGGGCATGGATTTGGTTCTTAAGGTTTAAAAAATCAAGTGGAAAAGACCTAGAAGTCAGCTTCTTTCTCTTTCCTGGATAAGCAGTAGAAGGCCACATTTCTCCAGATGCCCTTCTTCCTTCTCCATATTTTGAAGTGGACGAAAATAATATTACTGATTTAATACAATCTTTGTGCCCCTTAGCATCTGAGTACATCTTATTATTTCACTCCACGCAGGCTGACAGAGTACATCCTTAATTAGCATTCTTTGAGATAATCATGAAGCCTGTATTCCAGTTGACATTCCTAAAGATATCAAATGGACATGGCTGCCCGATTCTTTTTTTTTTTTTTTAATTTTTTTTTTTTCAACGTTTATTTATTTTTGGGACAGAGAGAGACAGAGCATGAACGGGGGAGGAGCAGAGAGAGAGGGAGACACAGAATCGGAAACAGGCTCCAGGCTCTGAGCCATCAGCCCAGAGCCTGATGCGGGGCTCGAACTCACGGACCGCGAGATCGTGACCTGGCTGAAGTCGGACGCTTAACCGACTGCGCCACCCAGGCACCCCGTGGCTGCCCGATTCTTTTAAAACTTCTACAGAATAGTGCTTACTAAGTGTGGAAGCATGTACCCTTAGTGTGTGATGCAATGGTTAGGGATTTTTCTGTAAAGTCACTGAAGATAGCGAAAGTCGAGCTTTTGTGTGTCTTATTGTCCTGTACAAATAATGTAGATCATGATGTGTTTGTGGATAGAACATCTCAATCTCTTCTTATGTTTGTAAGAGAAATGGCTGTTGACCCATGGCAGGTATTTCTTGGGGCAGGATGCTGGTTATGAGTTATATGATGGCAGTTATGTAAGGGATATCGGATGGATGTTCCTTGTCCAAGAGTTGCTATCTGGAATCAGCTGTCTACAGTCACACAATCTCAAACCTGTACTTGGGACACGTTGAACTAATTTGGTGCCGCCATGAATCCTTCTCCAGAGTTTGAGCCACCAGTGGGAATGTGAATGTCTCTGAATACTCTCTCTACTTTGGTCTTCTTTCAAAAAGTTATCTTTCTTTATGGGAGCTCTGAGTGTCCCTGTTCTGGTGCTGTGGAATTTTAGAAGACAAGGCAGCCAGCCAAGGGGAGAATAACGAAGGAAGACTTCATGAAAGAAATGTGACTTTCCTGGTCCAGCGGTACTGAGTTTGGGTAGAACGACGGAGGACAGTGTTGACATGTGACATGTGTACCCAGCTTGGCCCTAATGAGGGCCATAGGGAGACTCCTCTCTGGAGGTGGGTGGAAACAATGAGGAAACAGAGGCTGGAACCATCAGAGCAGTAGAGGAGGCCCTGATTTCTGGAGGAGGGCTCTGTGGAGGATTCTCGAGGTTAGAATTGCTCTGGGGAGAGCAGTCTTTATGAGGCTAGCCCGATGAGATGGACCTGGAGTGATCCAGACCCTATGAGCTTATCGGCAGTAGGGATTCAGAGGCACCTCGGAAAACAACAAAAACTGAAAAGGCATGTGTTCCAGAAGGTCTCATTTGAACTGATCACGGTGGAAAATGAAGGCTGCCTGTGTCTCGTCCTGAAAATGGCAGCTGTGTGTTTTGTGTTGGTGACGAGGCCTTTTGGCATTCCTGGGTTCATACCCCAAGCCACGTTAAAGAGATGATTTGAAGTCTTCAGAGGCACAAGAGCCCAGAAGCCACCTCTTTCATCTACAGCCTCTGGAGTTTTCTTCTTTAACCACTTTAGAGACAGGATGAGTTGGTTTCTTAGTAATTAAGAGCTAGCAGTTCTTTTTACTGCTTGTCCTTAACCTCTGATGCTCACTGCTCCGCTATAACCAAGCAAATAAGACGATGTGGTGCATGCTCTTGGTAGCCCCTAGGGTGCTATACAAATGGTGTTTATCATAAGCCCACTTCCTTATTTGTATCCTCTCAAACGATCAGTTCCAAGTGGATCATGTTTCCTGAGCTCACCCGCACATTTGTATTTAAAGTAGTAGCTCCTTGTTCATTTGTAAGACTTCTTTACAGACAGAACACAATCGGAAGTTGCCAGGGGCCTACAGGGCTCCCGCCCCACTTGTTCCCTAGCTTGTTGTGTTCAAGGGCCTGGTTCCTTTCCACTGCAGGATCACTGTGTTTGCAATATCCTCTGCCTGGAATGTTCTTCCCCAGACGTTTGTACAAGTTTCATCTCCAATGTGATGTCAAAAAGGCCTTCTCTGAGCACCCACCTACCCCAGGTTAAACATCCCATCCCCCTTCCTCTGTGCCCCCCACTCCCTCTCTCTTCTCCACTTCCCTTTTTATGGCTCTTGGAGTTATATGAAATTCTTATTTGCATGACTTCTTTGATCTGTTTCCTTTCCACTAGCAGGTCAGCTCCACAAGGACAGAACTTTATGTACCTCTGTATCCACGAGTACCTGGCATTCAGTAAAGGTTTGTTGAATGAATGAATGAATGAATGAATGAACGAATGAATAAGAATTTTAAATGAATGGATTTAAAAATAGCTGTGCTTACAGACACATCCTTCTGTGGGGATGATGTTTGGATACTATTAGTAGGGCAGGAGCAAAACGCTTGTACTGTCTGCCTTGATGTAGTGTAGGAGACTTCAGTGCTATAGCTACCCGTTTCCTTTTTTCTTTTTTTTTTAATTTGTTTTTTAATGTTTTTATTTATTTTTGAAGGAGAGAGAGAGAGAGACAGAGCACGAGTGGGGGAGGAGCAAAGAGCGAGGGAGACACAGAATCCGAAGCAGGCTCCAGGCTCCGAGCTGTCAGCACAGAGCCCGATGTGGGGCTCGAACCCACGAACTGTGAGATCGTGACCTGAGCCAAAGTCGGACGCTCAACCGACTGAGCCCCCCGGGCGCCCCAGCTGCCCATTTTCTTTTACCAGGACTCAGCTAAGAAGAGCAAATATTAACTTTGCTTTGGCAAGTGGGACCAGCAGATTTAACACCTGAGCTAGAAAGGCCATCGCTTTGCCTTGTATCCCTGATTATGTGGTCACAGAGACGCTGAACATTAGGAAAAGCCAGCCCAAAATGTGTGGTTCATTGTCTTTTACTCATTTCTGACTGGGGCCATTTAGAGTGCTTGTCTCATCCTATAAGACAAACAAAACTAAAACTGCTTGGAATGTATTCTGTAGCTAGTTCTTTTTTCCCCCCAGCCCAAGAAATCTGGGCTTTATCTAAGGGAATTGTTGTTCTATTGAAGATGTTTATCGTTACGAGTGTGTATTTCAAGTTTGGAGCAGGCTGTGTCGTAAAAGCTGGGCTGTGAGGTCGTCTCAGCCTGGGCAGACATCAGAGTCAACCATGTTTTATTTACCCCGTGGTTAGCATCATTTGTCACAATATCTGTGTAGTAAGATGGTGACACCCACGCAGTTTCTCAGACTGTGCTTTCTGCTAATTGTTTGTTTAATTAGAAAATGAGTAAGTATTTATAGAGAAAATAGAATCTAAAGCTGTGGGGATGAAACCTTTTCTAATTGTACTGTGTTATCATGATGTCCTAGGGATTGCATTTTTGGAGTGTGTGGGTAGTTGGCAGGGGGGTCTTATTTTGCCGCTTGGTGTTTACTGAGAGATTCGTTTTGTGCTCAACATTTCGAGTGGAGCAAAATGAAATCCAGTGGCAGTAAACCCAGTTTGAAAAGAGTTTAAAAGCCAGATATAGTCAAAATACCTGTCTAAACCATGAGGCTGGTGTTCACTGGGCCGCTTTGATGGGGAATCTGATATGTGCAGGACATTACTGAGGGTACATAGCTGTGTGGGAAAGGGCCCGTGTGTCCCGAAAGGTGTTTCTTTTACATCACAGGAACAAAGTGAGTCAGACCTTGATAAGCTTTGTAGAATTTGCTGGTAAAAGCTCGTGTCAGGTGAGATCCTGTAGATACAGTTAAGAATCGAGTTTGGGTTCTGGGTACAGGAGTTATTTGCAAAATGGTGGTCAGTTGACTGGTTGCCCTGATACACAGAAATCTTGGTTTCAACTGAACTGCTTTAGGTATCTTTACATTTTTGTTTTCTGGTCACATTTGGAGGTATTGCTTCCACACCCCCCACCTCCCACCCCACCCCCCGGCCCCATCACCGAATCTGGGATACTGTTGAAGAGTGTCAGGATATGTTAAATTGACCTTGCAGGTCTGTTTGCCATCCTGAAAAAAAATGGCTGATGTGAAGTTTTTAGCTGTCCGTGGCCACATGGAGTGAGGAATCCATTTGCAGACCCACAAGGGAAGGAAAGCAAAGGTGGGGGGTGTTGAGAACGGGGAAGAAGTGGGATGAATCTCTGCTGTAGTTGTGGACTGAGGGGTGGCAATTCAGCTTCGTGTCTTTTAAAGATCGAGCAGATCTGCTGACACCTCCTATCTACAGCACCATCCTCCACCAAGACATGTAGCCAGAATAAAACCTGCTGGAAAAGATGTGGCAGGTGGCACTGGTTGTGCCTGTAAGAAAACCAAACGGGGAGAGTAGAGGCACCACCCTCCTTCAGCCCACTCAGTGGCTTGGCAGGAACACACGTGGCTGCTTGCCCTGCGCCATCTTGGATCAAGAGTCAGCCAGTGGAGCTCAAAGCCCTGGAGCTTTTGCATCTTAGTTCTGCAGCTTGGCAGCTGTGCGACCTTGTGCTAATTACAGAACCTTTTCAAGACTCTGTTTCCTCACTTGTCTGAAATGGTAATAATACCTACCTTGCCAGGGTTATTATTTGTTTATTGTGGCAGGCTATACATAACGCTTACCGTTTTAACCATTTTTAAGTATACGTTCCAGTGACATTCAGTAGATTCACATTGTTGTTTGACCATCACCACCATCCATCTCTACAACTTTTAGCCATCCCAGACTGAAACTCTGTGCCCATTATGTAATAACTCCCCATTCTCCCCTAAAAGAACTGGGATTTGAACCCAGGATTTTAGGCTCCATGTGTCTAGTGTTCTTCCTACCATAGCACAACTCAAGAGGGTTTGCTGTCTTAAATGTTTGACATCTCTTAAGAATCTGTTGTGTTAATTGGTACTATCTACAAAAATGCATTTTCTGAATAACCTCAGACCCTATCCCTGATATGTCCTTGTGGGTGAATTAAGAGTCTGAACCAGTGAGGCTGAAGTTCTTGCCTGTGACAGCTAAGCTCCAGATCACCCAGGGACAGCTTCCCATGGGGGTCCTGCCTACACCCCAAGCTCAATATGGAAACTCAGATTCTAAGAGAGGAGGAAATGAAGGCATTGCTCTCCCCTCCACCTGAATCCCAGCCTGCTCCCCAATTCGTTCTTTTTTTCCTTTTTATAGAACTGGCAGGGCTAGACTTCAGTCTGGGGTTCATTTGAACTGTTCCTTCCTAAATGGGGATCTTGATTCTGTTCTTACTCCCACTGCCTCTAGCATCTCTCCCTTTTGTACTCCACCAGCAGCCTCTCTGCTGGTCTCCCCTGCCTCCTCTGCCCCTCAGCCTCCTCTGCCCCTCAGCCTTGTCCTGCAGATGGGTGTTCTGGCAGTTCAGACCGGATCACCCCACTTTGCTATCTGAAAACCCTCTGTGACTCCCCATCGCGATGAAATAAAGCTCAAACTCTGCTGAGTGGTGTTCTAACCCCTCTGCCACATGGCTCATCCTGAAATGAGTAACCCCCCCCCCCTTTGTTGTCCCTGTCTCTCAACTGGACATACTGTCCCAGGGGCCCTTCATCTTCCCTTTGAGGTGGTAACGAAAGCTGTGACCTTCTACCTGGAAAGATATGTATTCACCCAGCTAACTGTCCATTCAATATCAAAGGGTCTCTGGATCCCAGCTGCGACCTCTGCCTGATGCTGCATTGCACCATTCCTGGGAAGACTGTGCATATGAAGCCTTTTGCCTTTTCCCGTGCTCTTTCCTTCTAGCCACCTGTCTCTGTTCCTTCCCTTCCACTAGTATTTTTCTTCAGTGCACCTTCTAGCCAGAAATAAGTTTTTGTTCTGTTGTTCTCGCACAGCACGTTACTGGAACACCTATTTTTTTTAAGTTTATTTATTTATTCTGAGAGAGAGAGAGAGGACAAAAGGGGGAGGTGCAAAGACAGAGGGGGGAGAGAGCATCCCAAGCAGGCTCCGCACTGTCAACACTGAGCCAGACACGGGGCTTGAACTCACGAACCGTGAGATCATGACCTGAGCCAACACCTAGAAGTCGGACATTTAACTGACTGAGATACCCAGGTGCCCCTGGAACACCTGGTTAACATTTGTGTGAAAGTTGATGGTTCGCATGACTGCCTTTCCCATGTGTTCCAGAGCAAAGTGCTTTATTCGTGCTGTGCACACAAGCATGCGTTCGTGTGCACATTCATCCAGCACATGTTTTTTGAGCCCTTATGGGCTAGCTACAGTGCTGGGCCCTGGAGATGTGCTCAGGGATGTGATCCACTGGCCACCCCAGGGTGCTCAGTTTAATGTAGAATGTGTGCTGATAAACAGGCCATCTGAATACTGTGGAATTACAATAGCTAATGCTAATTGAGCATTTGCTATGTGCTGGGTGCTAATGAGCACATTTTATGTGCCACCTCTGAATTCTCACAACAGCTCTGTAAGGTAGGTACTAATATTTTACAGATGAAATTAACTGAGGCACAGATACATTCCTAATTTGCCCTGAATCATGAGGCTTCTTAGTGGGAACAGTGGGACTTCAACTCTGCGGTCTGTCTCCAGGGGCCAGGTGTTTTATTGCTAGGCTTTCTAAGACCAGCCTGGCCAAGCCAGGACCCTACAGGAGGCTTAGAGGAGCGGAGAGGAGAGAGAGAAGCCAGGACAAAATCACTGAAGGCTTCCTGGATGAGGGTGCAGAATGGGGATGGAGACCAAGCAAGCAAAGGCCAAAAGGTGGGACTGAGTGAATGAGTGAACTTTGGATGAAGTTTTATGACCTGAGGTCTAGAGAGAGAGGAAAAAGGAATGCAGTGTTCATTGAATAGATTCAGGAAGAAAAATAGAATTTGACACTGAACAGATTGTTGAATTGAGCTAAGGAATCTTGAAGAATCCTCGAGAGAGACCCTGCAGGACTGATTTTTGTCTTTAGGTTTGGAAGGCAGCACTGCTGCTTGGATATACACGCATTCAAATAACTGAAGTGCTGAAAGGCCCCCTGCAGGTTACCTGGTACAAACATTTGCCTGAGGGTGAGTTATTTACCCTCTCTGTGCTCAGCATCCATATCAATAAGGGGGGGAGGGTGGTAGAGAGAGATACTTCCTCAAACCCAAGATACTGTCAGTTAAGCTGCATCTGTATTTTTTGGACCCCTAAAAAAAAGTCCTGCTAATTAAAGTATGACGTGCTTTTTTCGAGATCCTAAAATGTGGGGAGAAAAAGGATTGACCATAAAATGAGCCCAGGCATGGGCTTAGAATCCATGAACTGTGGTCGTCTGCTTCACAGGGTTCGGGTGGACAGTGCCAGACGCACAGTCATTACTCAGTCCGTGTTGATGGTGGTGGTGGTGTTTATAGAGGGGGGAAAGGGGCCTGGAGGCTGCAGTGACTAATGGCCTGGTGTAGGCTGAAGCTGTCTGGAAAGTGCACTCACTGCAGATTTTGCAGATTTCAGACTAGCTGGGTCTGCTGATGAGCAAGAGCCCTTGCGGCCTGTAATTCCACATGACCCGGGGCTGGGAGTGTGTGTGCTTTGAGGTCTTGATACAGCCCCGTGGTCCTCTGCCTTTTCCAAACCCGAGGGAAAATGAAGGGCTCAGTTTTAGAGTATGGCCTTTAATCTTGCACACCCTCCGCTCTGATGTACACACTCCCAGCCATTAGAGAGACGTTTTGTAACCTTAAATGGTCGGGTTCAGACTGGACTGCCTGGGTGCTACCAAATTAAAGGCCAGCAGGAAGTCGCTCGGAGAACTGGGCCTCTGGGCCTTGTGGTGGAGGAGCCTTTATCTAGAGACGGGCCTTGCCGGAAGGGGGTGGCCACGCCTGTCTCCCAGGGGACTTTAATTAGGGCCATTGACTTGGTTGCCTTGTGATGACAGGTTGAACGAAGGTCTGTGGTTCTAAATCATGAAACGACTCCTGGGAAGAGCCTAGCAGAGCTGTGGGTGGCACCCAAGGACTTGAGGGGGTGCCCTGCAGGCAGTGGCCCCTGCCCGTCAGTCCAGCGTGCTCCCCTGCCCTACCTCACTTGGACTTCACCTATGGTCACACTCCAGGGCCTGTAGTCCCTTCCCACCGCCCGGGCATGGGGTTGCTCCCGTGCTTTGCTCCCAGTGTGTCCTTTGCCTGCCAATACCACTTGGCCATCACCGGCTTATCCTTGGTGTTTAGACTCCAGCTGGGCCTCACCTCCTGAGAAGGTTTTCTGTGAGCTGTACTCACCCCTGTGCTCCCCTGATGCCCTGGCTTATCTCTTTCATTGCATTTTCTTTTATTTAAAAAAAAAAATGTTTTAATGTTACTTATTTTTGAGAGAGAGAGCGAGAGAGAGAGGGAGAGGGAGGGAGGGAAGGAGAGGTGGGGAAGGGGCAGAGAGAGGGAGACACAGAATCTGAGCTGTCAGCACAGAGCCCGACGCAGGGCTCAGACTCACAAGCTGTGAGATCATGACCTGAGCCAAAGTTGGATGCTTAACCGACTGAGCCACCCAGGTGCCCCATTGCATTTTCTATCACAATTTTCCATTCTGTGTGTCTCGGCCCATCTTCAGGAATGGGACTGCCTCCTATTTTTCTTTGTGTCTACTGTGTTCTGTGCGTGGTAGGCCATTTACAGAAGGACACTGGAATGGACAAAGACAAAATAGCAAAAGGTGACACTCTGAAGGTTGGTTCAAGGAGGAAGGAGAGGAAAGCAGCCTTTGCATGTAGGTGAATAGTGGGTCACGTGACAGAGGAGCCAAGAAGGGGAAAAGAATTGACAAAATCTATTGCATTAAGGAGTATGGGATGAAGCAGAAGGGGGAGCAGCCCTACACTTGACCTTGGCAGGGGCATGGATGGGGCAGGCGGGTCATTTGGGGCGGATCATGCACATGCAAGCCTAGGTTTCCTGCCAGCCTCCTGAGTCCATGTTCCTGGGGGCTTCGGGGAGGAGAGGACTGTGGCTGGGCCAACGGATGGAGGACACTGGGGATTTTCCTCCCCTCCAGGGGACGAGTGTCCTCAGTTTCACGTATCGCTCTTTGCCAGGGCCTTTGTGGGAAGCCTCCTTGAGTAGAGGGCACCTGAGGCTATGACTTTCTCAACAAAATGTGTGTTGTTCACTTAGCATGAGGTTGTAGCAAGTGGCCCAAGGAAAAACTTCCCGAGCAGTGTGCTGGTTCCCACAAGGGAGTTTATGGCCAGGCTGCAGGTGTTCCTTCTTTTCTGAAGACACATGCTTGTAGGGCCTCTGGTGTAGGTCCCTGCAGGTCACCTGTTTCTGGGCTGGAGGCCATCCAGAAGGCACCTGACACAGTGCCTCTGAGTGGGGCTGTCAGGGTGGGGATGGGGCCCTGACAACCAGGGTTGTCATCTGGCTAACATCTGGCTAAAGGTGAGCAGCTGCCCTCTGAATCAGAAATGGCTCAGGGCCACATCTCTCAGTCACTTAGACCCTTAGGAAGTTGCCCTTGATCTCTGCCTGCTTTGTCTGACTGCAGAGTGCTGTCAGCTATGGGAAGGCTGAGGGCCAGGAGGGAAGCATTGACGCTTGCAAGTAGAAAACTGTTACCTGCCTCACTCCTCTCTGTGTGCCTATGTCCCAATATTTATAAATGTAACAATAACTTTATTTTATTCTCTGGAGCAGAAGTGCTCAACTGTGTATCAGAATCACAGTTGAAAAGTAGGTGTGCCAGGCCCCGTCTTCAGAGGTGATTCAGGAGGTCTGGGCAGAGTTTGGCTCCTGAATATTTTGGAAAAGCTCTCCATCCCCAGGTAATTGTCATGGGTGCCCTAGACCAAGAACCACTGCATTAGATGGAAACGCTTCTTGGTGGCAGAGCCTGAGCCGTCTATATCTTGGTGTCCCCTGCTGTACCCGACCTTTAGTGCCATTCAGAGGTATTTATTGAACACCTGCTATGGGCCAGGCCCTGGAATACAATGGGGAGCATCACTGTTGGTACCTCTGGAGCCCCCAAAGGGGCTGAGGGTGCCTGTTTGTATTAGATGCTAAGGAAATGTGGAGACTGGCCTCTCTTCATCCTCAGGCATCACTGAATTGTGGTCTTCCCATGTACCATTGGGGAGTTACCCTGGAGTATTGTCAGCGTTAGTAGAAAATGGGGTACATAGATCTAAAACGCCACCCTTGGTTTACCCATTGACTTTGAGACTAAAGAGCAGAGCCTGAAGACAAGACGGGTGGATCCTTTTCCTTTCTCTTTAATATAAAAAGAAGCTGAGGTTGGCTTTCTCTTCCATTTTAAATGCCTCTTACATTCACTCAACAAACGTTTCTTGAGCACTTACCATGTGCCAGGCAACATGGACACGAAGGTAAATCACAGCCCCCAAGCTTATGGGTTGCTTAGTCAAGTGGGGGAGACAGATGTGGGAACAGATGAATGCAAAGAAGTGTAATTGGTTCTAAATGTGTGATGAGCAAACTGTGAACAGGCTCTTCGCTAAAGCGACTTTGGTAGATTTAATGACTAGGAAAATCTCCTCGCGTGAGGCCCCGCTATGCTGGGTGGATTTCCCAGGTTCCTCCCCAGCCCCATCCTAGAAGGGTGGCATTTGTAGGGAGGGGCTGGTCCAGGAAGGAAGGCTTGCTGCCCTGGGCTGGGAAGGCTCTTGGTTTGTGTTTTCTCCCAGCAGTATCTGTACCTGTGGCTTTGCTAGGATCCGACTGCCTAATCATTTAGCCTGTCCGGTCTTCATGCGTGGTGGTCGTATGTATATTCCCAACTCCAATTCTATTTGAATTAGCCTGAAAAACGAATGCTTTGGTGGGCACGGGGGCACTGGGTCATGAAGTGTGCTCTTTGTCTCGATACTGTAACTATCAGCCTGTGCAGACCTGGACTGTTCACAAATAGCCATCTGTTTGCAGGACAAAAACAAAAACAAAAACAAAAACACAAAACAAAACAAAAACACAAGGAAATAAACCTATATAATTCTGGAGTTGTTTCTGGGCGGTGGGTTTTATGGGTGACGTTTTCATGGGCTTTTTACTTTATAGTATTACCTTTTCATTTTAGGAAAAGCAGATTGACTTTATTTTTTAAAACATAGATGTGTTAGTCAGTTTTCTTACTGAGAACTCTACTCAAAGGATGAAGGTTCTGAGAGATAAACTTTCTAATGGCCAAGCTCTTTCTCCCCCTCGGGCATGTTGCTGCAGGGCTGGGTCTGGTTTTTCCTGTTCATTGATTGTTGCCTCCCTGTCTGTGTCTCTGTTGGTTGAAACAGCACCGGGGCATCAGTTCCTCACCCTTTTGCTGAGGTTGGGGGGGGGGGGCAGGTACGGGAAAAGAGCCTTCACAGTGGGGAGAAGCAGAATATCCTAGGGGAGAATATCCTATCAGAGGGAAGGGTCCTGGGCTTCTGGTACTCGACCCATCACAACCACACGTGGTATATACCACATTGAGAATTTCAGAGCCGTTCACATTACATGCACTTAGAATATCCGTCATGGAAATAGTGGGGCTACTTGAATTCCCTCACTAAGCCACAGCCTCAGTTTTGTACACTGGGAGGCATCTCGGCCCAAGCTAGTGGGAGTGGGGTTAAGCTATAACCCAGGAAGTTCCTTTTTTGTGGGAGGAGGAGGGTAGTGATGTGTGCTGTTGTGGGGGAGGCCTTGCTGATTTATTGCCTTGATTTTGCCTTGCCCCTGCTTGAGGGTATGTGTGTGCATGTGTGCTTCTTTCTAAATACCAAAACATACCTTCTAATTACAACGTGTGTCATTGGTTTCTTGCCCCTCCTTCCCCTGTTGACTTTCTTCTGGCAAAATGTCTCCCCATTGTAGGGGTTGTTTCTCTGTTGCACAACTTATTCCAAATTGCTCAGATGATTGTACTGTTTTGTTTTGTTTCTTTAAAGTGTATTTATTTTTGAGAGCCAGTGGGGGAGGGGCAGAGAGAGAGAGGGGGACAGAGGATTGGAAACAAGCTCTGCGCCGACAGCAGAAAGGGTGATGCGGGGCTCAAACTCATGAACCGTGAGATCGTGACCTGAGCCAAACTCGGACGTTCAACAGACTGAGACACCCAGGTGCCCCTCACTGTACTTTTTTGAAACCTGACTCTAGGCTGCCCAGCTCCTTGTCATCTTGCACAGTTGAGCCCAAAGCCAGAACGGGGCTTTTTCAAAGTTCTTTTCTGAAATGTACATGTGTAGATGGTTTTGAAGTCCAAGGATGTCACTGGGCCAGTTGCATGGTTTTGAGAGCTAACTGGTTAGAATGGCCATCCCACCTGCCGTATTTTTTTCGGGGGGGAGGGTGGTACCTTTGAGCAGGTGAAGACACAGAGTGTTTCTAATACTCTGTTGTTACTCAACTTCCACGGGAGATGGATCACAAGGTCTGATTTTAACAGTAAGAGAGTCAGGGAGAGGGTTACTCCTTACAACGGTGTGTCCCTGATGGATGTTCCTGTAGCGTAGTGGTTAGCACATTTGCCTGACAATGGTGTGTCCTTGTATTTATTTCTGTTTAGTCATTTTATTTGGACTCTCATTTAATTCTGTGTTAGGACAACTCTCACTGTCTGAAGTTGATTTAATATCCATTCCTTTCTTTCATGTCTTCATAGTACTTGAGTACATTCTGTCTTTTCTGTATATTTTATTAATTCCTCGGGATTATGGGTTCTCCACTCATCCATCCATCCACCTTCTGTTCACTCAGTAGGCATTTGAGTGCCAGCCACGAGCCAGGGACTATGGTAGATGCTGCTGATTTGAAGATGCGTGAATTACAATCCTTTCCTTCAGGGCCTTGGTCAAGATGGAAATATCCCTGGAAAACCAGTTCCAGGGAGAATGTGATCCAGGGGGTGGGAGAGGCTTCTGTAAGAGGGCAGGGAGGGCACCTAGGTGGGAGTGGAGTGGCCCAGATGTTATTTCATCACTCTGCTTAGGGAGAGGATCCAGAAGATGACCAGGTTAATTTTACACGGTCCCCTTTGATGCTATGATGCTTGTACCTTGTCTGTTCCCTCCCAAGAATTTCTGCAGAGTTCATAATTTAAGCAGTGGAAACAGTGTGGTTTCAGTGTTTGGCTCTTTTGCTTTTGGAGTGAAATCATAATTCTTAGCCTTTAATCTCCTGAGAAATGAGCTGAGCAGCTCCATGTGATTTTTATGTAGCTTTTCTGGAATAAGCCTAGAGTGGTGATCCATGTGTTGGGAACCAAGTGTTTTAATTTATTTAAAGAGAAACTTTCTGATGTTATCCAGTAAAAGCATGAATGTATATGATCATTGCTGAGATGTGAATCACTAAAATAGATCAACAGTCATGGGGGAAACAGAATAAACCAAAGCTCACAGATACGTAAAATCTGAGCTCTTAAGCCAGTGTGGTGTCAGTTACCACGCAATACCATTTGGCTGTTATTTATTTAAAGTTCCCTGTGAGAACTTTAAAAGAATTTAGAGTTCCTACTGTGAGAAAGAACTGTTCTGAGCAGGACAGAAAGGTAATTTTCATAGCAAATTGGTTGATTTCATCTCGGATCATCCACAATTCTAGTTGTATCAAGGTTCTTAACTAGCACTGAGTTCTTATAAAGGAATTATGTATTCGAGTTAAATGGTAAATTATTAACATCACGTATAATACAGTTCAGACTTTCTGGGGTTTGTTCACATTCATTTGAAATAATGCAAAAATGATCTGTAAGTCAGTTCGAGCTGCTGTGACAAAAATACCACAGGCTGGGAGGCTTAAACAACAAACTTATTTGTCACAGTTCTGGAGGCTGGGATATCCAAGGTCAAGGTGCTGGCTGATTCGGTTCCTTGTGAGGCTTTTCCTGATTTGTAGCTGGATGCCTCCTTCTATGTCTTCACATGGCAGAAATCTTCCCTCTTGTGTCCCTTTTTGTAAGGGCACTAATCCCATCCATGAGGATCCACCCTCATGACCTATTTACCTCCCAAGGGTCCTACCTCCAGATACCATCACCTCGGGGATTAGGGCTTCAAGATAAGAATTTGAGGGGGGACAAAACATTCAGTCCATAGCAGATGGAGAGGGACTTCCATTTCGTAATGCTTATAATTTGACAACTTGAAATGGGTTAATAATGAGGTTACAGCCGGGTTCCATCCAGGATGGATGTGTGAGCTAAGGGTCTCATGCTTCTTGTAAGGAGGCTAGTACCTGGGGGTCCTGTGTGTCATTAGAAGGCCCTTGTCTTCTGGTTAAATTCGGACTGGGGAAAGGGCTGTGTGTACCAGCATTGTGCACCATGCATGTGCAGTGGGCTTGGGCGGCGGGGGCGGGGGGAGGTGACCCTGGAACTCTCTTTGGCACAGAGCTGCTGCTGAGCCTTTGTGTCTTTGTGCTTTCTTTTGGCTCAGTGCAGAGGGAACTAGCCTCTGTTCACACACAGTCCATCTGTGACTAAATTTCCTTTTCTTTTTTCTTTTTCTTTTTTTTTTTTTTTTTTTTAGCTGACTCTGCCTTTAAAATGATCTATGTGTCAAGAGGAAGGAAAAACATTTTTCTATTCCAATTTTTGTGGCTTCATTTAAAAAGCTTTTTAGTATGGACATTTTTAAGCACATACACAAAATACTCTGATGGACCCCGTGTAGCCATTGCTCCGGTCAACAACTGTCGACTTGCTGCTATATGCTTACTTTCCGACACGCGTGGCCCTCCCTCCTGTTTTGTGTGCTGCAGTATCTGCAAGCAAAATGCACACTTTATTTTACCCATCTATGCTTAAGCAGGAACCACTAACAGATTAGACTTAAAGAAAAAACAAAAAACAAAGCAACAGCCCATAACCACAACACTGTTATCACTTTGAACAAAATTAACAGTCGTTTCTTCACATCATTAGTCCGTGCTCAGTTTTCCCCAGTTGACTCAAATGTCTTTCACATTGGTTTGTTCCCATGAGAATACCAAGTCCCATCATCGTACTTGTTGATATATGCTCAAATCTCTCTTCATCTAGTCTGCAACAGCCCCTTCTTCTTTATTTAAATTGTATGTCACTCTCCAGGTTGCCCCATGGGTGGTTGTAGGAATCTCTCTTGCAGTTCATCGGTCAGTTCTTTGAAGGCAGAAAGCTTTAGTCCATGTTCTGGCACTTGATGTGAGGTGGGTGTTGGCGAGCTTCTAGGACTCTAAGTGCTCTCACCTTCCTGAGGCCACTCTGGAGACTCCTCTGCGCTCTGCTGAGGTGAGGGAGGGCTGTCTGACTACTCTTGGGAATCCCGTAGACCTCCGTATCCAGTGAGAGGATGTCAAAAGCCCCAGTTACTCAGGAGTGCCATTCTCTGTCCAGCTGACTATTCCAACAGAGTTGGCATCTGACATCCTGCCTTTTAGAACCATTTGCAGTGATTTGGGGGACAAATGCTTCCCCAGAAGGTGTCAGTGGACGTGGTTTGTACACAGGCAGGGCTCCGCCGGTCCCCTCCACAGGCAGGCAAGTACCTGTGCCTGGGCTGAGCCACAGAGCGGCTGCAGTTACCACGCCTGGCTCGTAAGCACATCATTTTCTGGTCCACATGTTGCTGTGCCCTTTATGGACCGCAGAGCAGAAAAGGGAGAATGGGGTAGTGCTTCACTTGGGAAGTGGTTTTTGATTAAGAATAGAGTGCCTGACTGACCTTAAGCATTCTTATCAGACTATTGGAGGTTTCAGTATTAGAAAACAGCACCCTGTTCTGTTACTTTCTAACTGTGGCCTTGCGCAAGTTATTTGAACCTCAGGGTGTTCTTGTCTAAGACAGAAGCGGGGCACCTGGGTGGTTCAGTCAGTTGAGCATCCGACTTTGGCTTAGGTTATAAACTTGTAGTTTGTGAGTCTGAGCCCTGCATTGGGCTCTCTGTTGTTGGCACAGAGCCTGCTTTGGATCCTCTGTCCCCCTCTCTCTCTGCCTGTCTCTCTCTCTCTCTCAAAAATAAAATAAACATTTAAAAATAAATAAAGAAATGGGCAGAAGATACTTCACAGAGTTGATGGGAAGTATAAGTAAGCTATAAAGGGCTGCTCACATTGGTTATCAGGTTTGCTAATGTTGATCTTCCTTGACCTACAGTGGGGTTACATCCTGATAAACCCATCGTGAGTTGAAAACACCGTGATTTGTAAACGCATGTAATACACCTAACCTACAGAACGTCATAGCTTAGTGGAGCCAACCTTACATGTGCTCAGAATACTTACATTAGCCTGTAATTGGGCAAACTCATCTAACACAAAGCCTATTTTATAATGTGTTGAATATCTCATGTAATTCTTGGATACTGTACTAAAAGTGACAAACAGAACGGCTGAATGGGTGCAGAGCGGTGGTCAGTGTATCGGTCGTTGACCTTCGTGATTACAGGGCTGAGTGGGAGCCGCGGCCACTGCCACCGCCCAGCATCGCGAGATGATTGTCCCCCATATTGCTAGCTGGGGAAAAGATCCAAATTCAAAATTCGAAGTATGTTTTCTAATGTCTGTATTTCACTTTTGCACTATTGTAAAGTCAAAAAATCCTAAGTTGAGCCATTGTAAGTTGGGAACCATCTCTAGATAATGTCATGTTATGCTTATCACAGAATAGTCCTACGAATTATGTCCTTCCTTTTTTAGTAAGGCACCTGGGGCCTAGAAGGGCTCCCAGCTGACAAAGGTCATTTTGCTAGTAGTGATTGAGCCAGGTTAGGACAAAATTTCTCAACTCCTGGAGTTCTTGACGTAAGAATATACTTCATGGGGTTTAGTATGAAACCTTCGAATATTTACATTTTATGAAACTCTTGGTTTTCTCCAAGTTCTTCAGAATTTTGATTTGTCATTTCTCTGATCTATGGGGAGGGGAGACCTTTTCTGCTATGTAATTTATTAATGTGCCCTACATTTTAGACACTATTATTCTCACCATTAAATGTGACAGGGACTGTGAGAGAGTAGATGGGAACATTTGCTTCTGTAATGCTTCTTGAAACAGTGAGTTTTCTTTCCTAAGAACACATTCCTTTAAAATGAAAATTGGGTGGCTCCGTTGGTTAAGTGTCCAGCTTTGGCTCAGGTCATGATCTCAGGGTTCGTGAGTTCAAGCCCGGCATGGGGCTCTCTGTTGTCAGGGCAGAGCCCACTTTAGACCTATCTGCACCGCCGCCCTCAAAAATAACGCTAAAAAAATAAAATAAAATGAAAACTGGATGGGAAAAAGAGGGTCAAACATTTAAAAACAGGTTAATAGTTCATTTAGCAAAGAGTCTCATCCTTGGGCTATTATTGGCAGCTGTCCGCAGGAATGCTTCAGGCCTGTCTGTCCTTTCTTTGGAGTTGAGACTCCTCTCTTAGCTGGCGGGTTAATGTCGATGATACACCTCGTTACCCTCACGTGGGGTAGCAGTAAGATATTTCCGGGAGCATCCACCCAGCGGTAGAAGCTCTGGAATGTAAATAACCTGAGATGTTGCCAGTCTGCCTGAGAATCTGTGATAGGAAAGAGGCCTTTTCCTGCAGCCAAGGCTACAGCTGCCTCGTGGTGGGCACTGAGGCGATCAGGGAGTTAAGATTTTCTAAGTTTTTAGCATTCTTTGAGTGCGAGTTACTTCTAGTGGATCTGTTGACTGTGGACCTACCCCAACATCCTCATGGAAAGTCATCCTTGTAGTATCTCCTAAGCAGAAAAGGGGTATTTTTATGCAAAGTACGTATTATGAAGGCCTTTTTGTATTTTTTTTTAAAGCCAGCGTCTATATCCTTTTCCTGGATATTCTATCTACGTAGTTGTAATGAATAAAAACTTACAAAAGACGTAGTATATGAGAAATTGTTGGCCAAGCAGTTTGTTTCAAAATGGTGGAGTAAGCCACACATTTCACTGACACATAAGTTTGAGCTGATACCTTTCCCTCCTGGCCCTAGCCAGCTGTCATCCCTCAGAGGGTTCCTGGGTTCCCTCTTGTGGACACAGGAATTGATCCGGGCTTTCCCATCCAGGCCTTCCAGATCTAGGCCAGCCTCATGTGTCTGGGCACAGAACCGAGTACGTTTGGGGTTTTGATCTGTGGGTTCCTTTTGACACTTGTCTCCAGAGGAATGGATAACTCGGATAGGTGGTCAAGGTAAAGCAGAGAATTTGCTGCAGTCAAGTCACAGTGTGAATGAGATTGCAGAGGCGATAGGTAACCTACCACAGGTATTGGGGGTGCACAGCCTTCAGGGTGTTCAGGTGGAGATTCATTAAAACAGATTCAGTGGGATTACTCTTGAGAAGTAGTTTTGATGGCAGTCATTACAGGTTACTACCCATTTTTGTAAGATTCCCAAAGTTCGCTCTCTTAAAGTGTGTCCATTGGTGGTGGAAGGAGGGGTGGATACATCTTAAGAGCCTCTAAGATAGAGACGTTCTGCACATTTTGTGCTTTACCCCTAATTAAGAGGCATGCTTTGGTGTGTCTGTGATTATCTTCCTTATTTTTGTTTTCTTAGGCTATTCCTAAGTCTAGGTCAGGGTAGGGAAGTGGGACGTTGGAGTGAATTGGTGAGATTCTGTCGTATTTCCTAGATCTCAGAAATTTGGAGCTTATTGGGAGGAAGCTGCCTTCTACAACAGCTTTAATCTTAAATTATGCATCTATTGCAGACAGTGGTAACCCAATATATTGATACATGACTCTGGTGTGTGTGTGTGTGTGTGTGTGTGTGTGTGTGTGTGAGAGAGAGAGAGAGAGAGAGAGAGAGAGAGAGATATTTAATATTTGAAGAATGCTTGACTAGACGTGTAGATTTCAGGCCTCCCACTTCTATTGCTCATCTGTGTGACTTCAGGTTATTCCCAGTCATTTTCTGGATCTCAGTCTCCTACCTGTTAAGTCAGACCACGAGATCTCTAAAGTTGCTGTTGTAGTGAACTACCCAGGAAATGCTGGGTCTGCGCGTATGCCCTGTGTTTCTCACTCGTAGTAGCCTTTGCTAACTGACATAACCAATGTGTTGTCTTTGTAGGAAGGAACTGTGTTTTCCTGTATATTGTTTAAAGGAACACACTCCCCTGCACTGTAGGAATGCCCACAGACAATGGGGTAACCGCCCTGTCCCATACTGTAGCTACTGGCCACTTATGGCTGTCGAGCACTTGAAATGTGACTGGTCTGCATGGAGATAGATTTGTAAGTGGAAAATACACACTGGATTCTAAAGACTTGGTATAAAAAATAGAATTAAAGAATCTCGTCAGTAATTTGTAGATTGCCTTTCGTATTGAGATGACCATATTGTAGCTGTATTGGGTTAAATAAAATATATTATGAAAATTAATTCCTCCTCGTTCTTTTAATGGTAACGTTGTCCCTAGAAATTTAAAAATTGCTCCTGTGGCTTACATTGTGGACTGCATTATATTTCTCTTGGACAATGCCAGTGTACAGAAAAAATTCCTCTACTGGGTTGGAAGTTGGAATAGATGTGTCCTGGGTCCCATCCATTTATTACACAGTGTGTGATTCCTAGTGGACAAGGTGGATGTAACAGTGGTTAAAACCTGTGGAAGCAGCCGGGAAAGGGCGCTGGAGGGAGGTAGACTTAGAACTGAATTTTGAAGTTGGGGAGTGAAAAATCCTTTAAGGAAAATGAAATGGACAGAATCAGGTCTCTCCTGCTCCCCAGGAGGAGTGGGAGTCTGGGAGGAACCATAGAAGAAGTTCTCCCTCTGGGAGGGAGTGTGCAGTGGCTCTGAGATAAGGAAGGGACGAAGCCCCAGCAAACAGGAAGTCACTGGGTCCCCTGATCCAGGGATCAGGGTGACCCAGACTCAGTGCATTTTCCTGTCACTGAGCCCCTTGGATGATTTAGCAAGTTCTTCCTGAGCGAGGTTTTTGGGTTTTTTTTTTTGCGCTGGGTGTTGGGTGGAACTCTGTGACCTAGTGGAGATTCATGTCCCAGAGCAGCCGAAATGACTTCTTTTCTTGTGAACCCTTTCGCATTGTTCTTTATCTGGTCTGTGGTTTCAGGGAAGGGCCCTTCTGCAGCTGGAGAATCAGCAGCAGCCTTTATTTAGAGGGCAGAAGCCTTAAGAAATGTTTCCGATGTAACATGTTCACAACTGTAGTCATCGTTGGCAAAAAATGGCCACAGAACTGGTGTTTGGTGACTAGGGACAGGTACAGCGGTTCAGTGTCATTTTTGTGCATGTGCAAAGTGTAGTAAAGCAATGCTCTTTGAGTGGGCACATCCTGCTCAGGTTTTCATTTGAGACTTCCACACGTGACCGACTGCTGCTATCAGCTTACTCTGTGGCATGTTATCAGCGTAAGCCAGATGTCCTTCTGAAAAAGGCTCTTGTTGCCTTGTGCTTTAATACTGACATCCTAGGAGTTGGCTTTTCTCAGGTCATAGTTTAAAAAATTGCTGTCTGTGTGTTTAGGGAAGGACTGTGGGAATGAGAAGGCAAAAGGTGGTCCACAGATTTGGGCTGAAGTCAGGTGGATTCAGTTCAGCAAATAACAGTAGCCAACATTTAACGGACACTTGCTTTGCACCAGGCATTGTCCTAAGCTCTCCACATGTATTAACTCATTTAGGTCTCACAGCAACTCTGTGTGGCAGGTTAACTGTTATCTCCATTTCACAGATGGATGAACTTGGGTAGAGAGAGGTAAATTGACATTCTCAAGGTCAACGGCTAGTCGATGGAATAGCTGGAATTTGATTCTAGGCCCTAAACAATTGTTGACTAAGTACCTGTATTTAAACTGCCAAGGACTTGCGAGGCCCTGGGGTTGGGTATGGAGTGGTGGGTAAGTCAGATAGCTGTGACCTTGCTGCCAGGCCACACTGTTTTTCTGAGCCTCAGTTTCCCCAGCTGTAAAGCTGACACCCAAACCCTGCCTTACCTACTTCATGGGATTTGTTTTTTGGATCAGTTGCCCTGAAGCAGGGAAATGTGATTGGGGTGGTTGAAAGCTGCATGGTTTTGGTTTGCAAATGTCAGAGGGGACGGGGTGCAAAAGGGAGCACAGGAGAGAGGGCTGAGGAGACGTGGCTGCCCCTGACCTAGGGCATTCTCATGACTTGGTCCCATTGGGCACCTGCCCCACACCATGTCCTGATGATCTCGTTCCTTGTCATTGCTGTGTACTCTGGCTGGAGTCATACCTCCTACCAGCATGAAGCAACAGGAGTGGGATTTCACAGCCCTTTAAAACATCCTCTCTTCACAGTTCCGGCTAGTCCAGGGTGTGGTTTTATCACTGTCTGGGGATACCCTGTTCTACTTGCTTCCTATTAATGAGGTTAAACACACAGCCTTCAAAGACTGACTGTAGGTGGCTAAGCTCTGGGTCTTTCCGTATCCTAGAGGCCGCCTGAAGTTTGGCATTGAAAGATTCCATCTGGAAACAGTCCACAGTATTTTTCCCCAAACACCAGAATATAAAATCCTGAGCCTTTAACTTTCTGTGGCTCAACAAAGAAGAGAGCATTGCATCTTTTCTTTGGATTACACGGAGTCTGTGATCTTTTTTGAGATCATGGCAATAGGGGCCTCATTGATCGAAGGGGAGTATCTCAGTGATTCACATTCAGTACTAAGCTCTGACTCAGGTAACCACGGTTGGTGAAGGATGGATGGTGGGTCATTGGCATTAACGGAGCGCCTTGAGGAATACCAGGCCTGGTTCTAGGGGCTTTTTATATGTGTTGTCATGTCTGATCCTCACGACAGCCTTGTGAAATAGATCTCGATGCCCTGATGGTGTAGCTGGAGAAGCTGAGACCTACCAGAGTCATGTGGTTGTCCTGAAAGTTGGTAAGAGGCACAGTCCCTGTCTCAGAGCCTCTGCCCCTCAGTCTACTGCACCACGTGAGGGTACTGTTTGGGTAAGAGCTGCCTCCTGCTGGTAATGTCATGTACCTCCTAGAGGTTTAAATGCTTTGTACCTTTTGGGGCATACTTTTTCTGAAAGGCTACAAAGTAACTATTTCAGACTTTGAGGGATACAGCATCTCTAATGCAGCTACTGGACTCTGCCCTAGTAGAACAAAAGCAGCCATAGAAAAGAGCTAAATGGATGGCCCGGGTTGTGTTTCGGTAAAACTTTATTTACAAAAACAGGCCGTGGGCCATATCTGCTCTGATGGCTGCAGTTTGCCAACTCCTGATTCAGGGTTCAGTCTGAATGGAAATGGCTGTTTATCACTATTATTTTCTGAAATCTTTTGGAGAATGATGGCAAGTAGCTCACAAAAGATAGAAAGGGTAGCTATTTTGGAGAAGATTAAATCATGATCCCTTCTTGCTTGGGGGGCTTCTCATAGAGGTTGGACATTGTAGAGGGTCTTGGAGGGCAGGCTTGTGGCACACCCCATGTTACTTGGTGAATGCAGATGTGGACTCCACAGGTGTTGGATAAATAATAGCGTTTTTCATCCTGGCGAACTCTGCCTGGTGATGCCCATTTCACTGCAGCCCATGAAGGGTGTCTCACCTTCTCTCTCTTACCTTGTGTTGAAACATCTCCTGGTCAGGAGTCATCAATGGCTGCTGTTTGAGGTGAAGATGGCTTTTGCTTCCTGTATCCTAAGTCTGAGATGAGGGCGTGTGTGGCTGTAACAAAGCTGTGTCAATATGAAGAGATGAGAAATTATCTTAGTACTTTTGAAATTGGCTAAAATACGACAATGAAGATTAGAGGAATGGTAACCCTTCAACACACACACACACACACACACACACACACACACACACCTTTTTTGGTGTAGTGGAACCTGTTTTATTAAGGTTAAAAACTGTTAAAAACAGAAACTTTGATATCTAATAAAGGTCAAAAAATTCTGTTAAATAAAAGATCTTAAATTTGGATGTATCCAGACATGAATAACGTAATACATATATAAAACTTAAATAATAGGAAATTCTAGTTTGAGGTAGTTCTTGAACATGTAGGTAAATCCCTTCTATTTAAAGAAGGTATGTGTAATGATGCAGTGGTTTTTTTTTTTTTTTTTAACTGTGTGGAAAATAGCTATTAGCTATAATCCAGTAAGTTGTACAACATGTTTATGTAGGACAAATGGATGACACAAATTTTCCTTCAAGGTGCTGGGTGACAGCTTTCTAATGACTGTTCTGTATGGAAGGCTTAAAACTCAGGGGCATTTATTCTTTTACAGTTGAGAAGCCTTGGAGGATCTTGCCGTTGGATTTCTTGCAGGTTATCTAAATAATGAAAGTATGGATTTGACAGCAGAATGGCTTCCTGTATCTGATCGTTTATTCCATTTATTTACCCAGAAATGCTGATTAGATGTCAGCTGTCTTCATTGTTACACATTTTCCAGATCATCAGCTATTTAACATGTAATTGACTAAAGCTTAGTTGGCTCAGCTTTTGAGTTAATGGACTCATAAGCTTGTGAGCTTGGCCTTGACCATGTCACAATGGAAAGAAGGGGCAAAGACACGGAGGGATTTGATTCCTGGTTCCCCAAAGAAGCCCAAACAACTTGAGATTTCAGCATGGCCCAGACTGCTTTCAAAAAAATGAGTTAAGTACAATTTTCAAAAAACCTTACTGTCCATTAAATGTATTTTCAATACTTCATTTTTTTCTAAATAGATAAATGGAGAGAAGGGGGAGAGATATAGCAGGAGCAATTGGGACCCGTTTGCATTAGCAGCTCCTGAAGGTACCACAGTCTCTGAGATGAGGCGAGAGTCTGTGGGCCTGAATGAGGAATGGTCCTCTCCTGCTGCCACTTGGCCTGAGGGTGGAGGAGGAAGCTGGGTGCTGGGCAGGGGGGAGGGCTTTTTCCTGCTTAGGAATATGAACAACTGTTTTCATTGAAAGCATAGAGTGCTCAAAATACTAATGTACATGGTCACTTTCACTTTCTGGGCACTCAAGATAAAGAGTTGAGGTCAATGGTTTGGGCTTAACATTGAAAATCATGCTGAGTCTTAGTGGAGAAAATGAGATCTGGGGAAAACAGTTAAAAAAAAAAAAATCAACCCAACTTGGTAAACGGGTGCGCGTTCAGCTTGTGATACCATAGTGCAGCTGCCGTCAGAGGAGACATCATCCCACGAGCCACCCTGTGCGCGGGGAGCCCCATGCACCTCTGTACACTTGATGTATTTGGCCCGCTAACCTGAGACCCTCTCTGGGTCAGGTGTCCCCTTTTCATCTCTCAGGTCCTGAGGCCTATCACTGTGCCAGGTTAATAGCAGGCCTCTGATACATGTTGATGGTTGAATGGGTCTGCATGATGCATCTGACTCCATTAGGTTTCTCGAGGCAGACATTTTGGTAGAAAAACCATTTTAAGGGGAAGCCACAAATTCTGTGAAATATTTAAAGTCCCAGAGGCGCCTGGGTGGCTCAGTCGGTTAAGTGTCCGACTTCGGCTCAGGTCACGATTTCACAGTTCGTGGGTTCGAGCCCCGTGTCGGGCTCTGTGCTGACAGCTCTGAGCCTGGAGCCTGCTTCGATTCTGTGTCTCCCTCTGTCTCTGCCCCTCGCCTGCTCACGCTCTGTCTCCCCCTCTCTCAAAAATAAACAAACATCAAAAAATAAAAAATAAAAAAATAAAGTCCCCTGATAGCTACTGAATCATAAATAGGTGGCTTATGGGCGCTTGGGCGGCTCAGTTGGTTGATGGTCCAATTCTTGATTTCCACTCAGGTCATGATGCCAGGGTTGTGGGATGGAGCCCCGAGTTGGGCTCTGCGCTAAGCTTGGAGCCTGCTTAAGATATTCTCTTTCTCTCTCTCTTCCTCCCCCCTCTCTCCCTCGCCTTCCCCTATCTGCACACACTGTCTCTTAAACTAAACAAATAAACAAACAAATAAATAAAATAGGTGACTTAAGTCTCTCCATCCTGTTTGAAATGATCCACTGGTCTCTTTGTAATATTCTGTCTGTACTATTCAGATGTCAAAGCCTTGCTCACAGCTCCTGGTGGGAGCCTTGCCAGTTTGACATTCCCCTGTTAAAATTAGGTCTGGAAACTCCCCTCCTTGCTACTCAGGGGGGGCCTGAGGCGGACACAGCAGGTATGTGTTTAGTACTATTTAGCAAAGTTGGAGACTTAAATGTAATTTCCTTTTTCCTTTCACTTAGTGAAAAAGATTAATTGTGTTTACATGATGGTAAAATTAAATTTTGGTAACATGAAAATCACAGTTTGGAACTCAAATGGTGAATGTGTATCAAGGTTCTCTTGTTAAAAATTGTTGTGGGATGAGGGGCGCCTGGGTGGCTCAGTGAGTTAAGCGTCCGACTTGGCTCATGTCATGATCTCTCAGTTCTTGAGTTCGAGCCCCTCGTGGGGCTCTGTGCTGACAGCTCAGAGCCTGGAGCCTGCTTTGGATTCCTTGTCTCCCACTCTCTCTGCCCCTCCCCACTCGCGCTCTGTCTCTGTCTCTCTCTGTCTCTGTCTCTCAAAAATGAATAAACATTAAAAAAAATTTTTTTTAATTGTTGCGGGATGGGATTGGTGTGAACAGATTTGTTAATTAGGATTTCTTAGCGAGTGAGCGTCCTGCCCTAGTTGGCTCCTTGGTAGCGGGCAGTGATCTCAGGGACTTTGTAGGACCAAGACTGTATCATGTGTAGCTGAGATAAAAGAAGACAGAGATAAGGTTGCCAGGGAAACCACCAAAGTGCTACATAACTATGTGCTGTTTATGCATTTAAATGTGGTTTGAGGTTTGGGAGGGGCCCCCCTCCACACCTGCCGAGACACAGATGATAGTACATGGAAATGAGCAAAGCCCATGTGCCCGGTCTTAAAGGAGATGACCCCGGGCTCAATGTAGCTCAAGCTGTGGGCCTAAGGGGATCGTGTTCTGTGCCTTCTTTCTGTGTTCAAGTATTAGCTCCTAATGATGTGCTTCCAATTGATTTTCATGGAAATGGGCTGTGGGACATCTCTTTAATGTACTTTTTCTCTTTGTCACACATACTTCATACACTTTTTTTCCTGATTTTTAAACTCTTTTTACAGGGGGGCGCCTGGGTGGCGCAGTCGGTTAAGCGTCCGACTTCAGCCAGGTCACGATCTCGCGGTCCGGGAGTTCGAGCCCCGCGTCGGGTCCTGGGCTGATGGCTCAGAGCCTGGAGCCTGTTTCCGATTCTGTGTCTCCCTCTCTCTCTCTGCCCCTCCCCCGTTCATGCTCTGTCTCTCTCTGTCCCAAAAAATAAATAAACGTTGAAAAAAAAATTAAAAAAAAATAAAAACACAGAGGACAAACGAAACTGTCTTAAGAGACTCCTATTCCCAAATTGCGTGAGTCAATGCTTAACGTTACTAGCTGAGGAGATGCCTGGAGACCTAATAGTTTTAAAGCTTAGTTGGGCCCACCAAAATTGGGTTGTCAGAAAGAAGATGGGAATTAGCTGAAAGCGCTTGAGAAAGGTAAGTTGATGTGTGAGGCTCCTATTTAAAATTGTGATGCTTTTCTTCCCAGAATATAGTGTTGCATCCCAGGTTTTAGGTGTGTCTTCTCCAGCACTTTGAGCTTTTGTAAACAAAGAATCTCCAGAGTGAGTGAAAGCTTTATCTGTTGTGATTCATTTTCTAAAAAAAAAATCCGAAGACATGCTATGCTTAGGGCTTTCCATTTCTGCCTGCTTTCCATTCATATCACTGGCACCATTGAAAGCATGTACCCTGCACCTGCTTCGTTTCAGGATTTGAACATCTTTCCAGTTAACTGTGCCTTTCAGGAAATGCTAAGTACTTGAAACTAAACCACGTGGTTGTCCTTCTGGAACCGTTTCCTTTTTAACTTTTGAGACTTGCTGTTTATTGAAAACTAAAAGTACATAACCTTTATGCTGGATTTAGCTGTCTATACATTTCTCTGTGCCTTGAAAACCTCACACCCGTGCTAATGCTTCCTTGTTCTCAAGAACTACGGTTAGAAGGAAGGAGGGGGAGAGATTTATGTACCAGTGAGTCAGGGCTTCTGCTTAATACCTAGGACTGATACTTTCACAGTTCTCTTCTGCTTGCCTCTCTCCTTTATCCTTCCTCTTTTCTTTCCAAGCTCATTGTTAAAGTTAGAAATTCCGTCCGTCTTTGGGGAGGGAAGATTCTGATTTAGGATATAGCTTCTTAACTCATTTATTTGGTTCCATTTGAGCCAAAGAAGTTATTAAACTGAAGTGTTTTTAGTACTTTCACTGGACCAGTTGTCTGTCTGTCAGACTGCCTGTCCATCCATCCATCCATCCATCCATCCATCCATCTTTATAGCTTTCTACCTTGAAGTCCATTGCTAGGTGCTATGGAAGAAAGGTACATAAGGCAGAGAGTGAACTTATGTTTGTTGAGTAGTTCAGTGTTTTGGGGCCAAGGCTGAGTGCTTTTAATTTTTTTTTTCAACGTTTATTTATTTTTGGGACAGAGAGAGACAGAGCATGAATGGGGGAGGGGCAAAGAGAGAGGGAGACACAGAATCGGAAACAGACTCCAGGCTCTGAGCCATCAGCCCAGAGCCTGACGCGGGGCTTGAACTCACGGACCGCGAGATCGTGACCTGGCTGAAGTCGGACGCCTAACCGACTGCGCCACCCAGGCGCCCCAAGGCTGAGTGCTTTTATATGTTCTTATTTAATTTTTTGCAGCAGCTGCATGGGAAAACACTGTTTTAACCACACATTACAGGAATGGAAGCTCAGAGAGATCCTGGGACTTGCCAAAGTCATGGTTATATGAATCCACATTTGTTGGGGCTCACCTTTTCTTTCTCTCTGAAACTGCTTTCTTTATTTTGAGAGAGAGAGAGAGAGAGAGGGAGAGAGAGAATCCCAAGCGGGCTCTGCACTTTTAGTACAGAGCCCAACGTGGGGCTCGAACTCAAACTCATGAAACTATGAGGTCATATGGCCTGAACTGAAATCAAGAGTTGGATGCCTCACCTACTGAGCCACCCAGGCGTCCGCCCCACCGTCCTGCTTTTTGATGGCAACTTCACCTAGTGCTTGCCCCAAAGTGCTTACAGGTGTGTGTGTTAGAAGCTGTCTTAACTGGCCTCCAGTGGGCCTGCTGGGCACTGCTCCCTTGAGGTCTGGGATTGCTCTGTCACCTGTCCCCCGGCGCGTCTGCTCCCTCCTTCCCGATAGTGCCGTGCTTACTGGTCAGTGTGTTTTTTCCCTCCAAACTTGTTTTTGCCCCTTGAATTATGTAACTGAATGAAGTATTATATAAACTGATGAAATTTGAGTGTGAAGAGAAGTTGTTTTCCTGAAAAGTACATTTTGTGTTTTGGAAAGCCTTGAAAAGCAATGCTATTAGGAAAAAAATTGCTATCGTTTTAGGTGTGGTTGAGATGCATCAGTGTAAATAAAGAAGGGGCATGATGGTGGTGGTTAAAATTGAGGAGGGATTTTTCTCTTTAGAAGTAGTGAAGCTTTCCTTGAAGGAACCTGTACTGAGGCATTGTGGGTATGGTTTTTGTAGAAAGACCATGGAACTTTAGTCAACAGATCCATACTCAAAAGACCTTGGCCCTTCATCACAGGATTGAGGAATGAATGTTTTAAGTTAAAATAAGTTGTTTAAGGTGTGTAGATTTCATTTCTGAGTCCTTTCCTGCTCTGACTTCTTAAAATAAACAGCCATCACATCAGACGGGATAGTCTTTCTGCTGAGCTGGAGTCACTGCCTTTCTTCCCCTGTCCCCTCCCCCCACCCCCCACCCCATTGCTTGGTGGGAAACAGGCCAGAGGATGGAAGAACGGTGATTGGGCTGGGTTCTTACCCCAGCTTGGCCCACCTACCGGTTCTGAGACCAAAGGGAAACCACTCAGTTTCCTCATCTGTAAAATGGGATGAACAGCTCCTGTCCAGCACCGCAGGTGGGAGGGTCCAGCTAGTAATTAGTATACGTGAAAGTACTTTTCACATAGTAGGTGCTCATGAAATGTCAGCTGACTGTGCTAGGCTCGTTATACTGGTGTGTCTTATTCGCTAATATGATTGTGAGTTTGGGGGCAAGAAATTTAGTGAAAATCTTACTTGACTAGACTTTCCAGATCCCAACTTTATAAACATTTAGACTATAACTGCCTTAATGCTACATGGAAAAGAAATTGCTAAGTCAGCACTATCAGAAAGATTAATAGCATACACTCTTACAGCAATGTAGAGGGGCTTGTTGACACACTTTTGTTAGAGATTTATATCTTTGTTAAAGCAGACGTTCCAGGACTTCTGCTTGCCCACACTTTTTTAACCTAGCTCATTACTGTGTATGCATTTCAAAAATAGATGTCCTTTTTTAAAAAAATTTTTTTTAATGTTGGATTCATTTTTGGGAGAGAGACACAGAGCGTGATCAGGGGAGGGCCAGAGAGAGTGGGAGACACAGCATCCGAAGCAGGCTCCAGGCTCTGAGCTGTCAGCACGGAACCCGATGCGGGGCTCGATCCCACGAACTCTGAGATCATGACCTGAGCCGAAGTGGGATGTTTAACCCACTGAGCCACCCGGGTGCCCCTAGAAGTCCTTTCATTAAAAAAAATATATTTCTTTAGACAGAGAGAATGCAAATGTGTGAGTGGGGGAGGGGCAGAAAGCGAGAGAATCCCAAGCAGGCTCTGTGCAGTCCATGCAGAGCCTGATGTAGGGCTCAATCCCATGAACTGTGAGATTATGACCTGAACTGAAATCAAGAGTCAGACCCTTAACTGACTGGGCCACCTAGGCACCCCAACATCCTTTTTTTGTTAAAATGTAGAGTTAATGCTTGCCAGGTCAGCCTTTTGGTGAGTTCAAACCGGTCTTCCCATTTAATTAAAATTCTTTCTCTTGTAGGGGCTGTTTTTATTTTTCCAAAATGATATTTGTCACTCGTTTGCTTGTAACACTAGCGATAATTACTAGTGATTAAGAAAAGCATCCTCCTCTGCCTACCCAATTCTTCTCTGGCCTTGAGGCCCTTGTCACCCTCCTGTGTCCTGACCAAATTGGTAGGAAATATGTATGTGATGGGTGTTAATCTAAAAGCCCCCAGGTTATTAGAAGGGAAGCATTTGGGGGAGATCTCAACTTCATGCTTGAGTGGTGGCAGTTAGCTCTGTGGCCCCTTCAGTTCTCTGGCAGCTCAGGGAGAACAGAACTTCCCTGAGGCTAAGGTGTCTGCTTATAGCATCATGGACCATACATTGCCTGACAGTGTTCCAAAGGGCGTGAATCTCCACCACATTCTGGATGTGGATGTCTGCGTGTGATCCCCTTTACCATTTCAGATGGGACTTTTCTCATTCCAAGCTGATTTTTGTATGACTCGGGCTTCCTTTGAAGCTCCACTCAGCAGCATTACTAAATTCTAAGGTGGGGCCAGTTAGGGGTAGTGGATTTGATCACAGACACTTCTGTGTATCCTCTTGACTCTATCTTCTCCACTGATTGAAGGGAAAGACCCTTAAACTTGGGCCGCAGGGTTCAAGCTTTAAACCTGGTAGTTATAAAATGTGAAATTTCCTTGGCTTTTTTTAGGATAAAAGAATTATGATTGGGGCACCTGGGTGGCTCAGTTAGTTAAGCATCTGACTCTTGATTTCAGCTCAAGTCTTGATCTCACGGTTCATGGGATCGAGCCCCATGTCAGGCTCTGTGCTGATGGCACGGAACCTGCTTAGGACTCTCTCTCTCCCCTTCTCTCTCTGCCCCTCTCCTGCTTTCATGTGCACGTGCTCTCTCTCAAAAATAAATATAAAAAGATAATGAAAGAATTATGGTTAACATCTTTATTAGATTTATTGTCAGAGGTTACATTCTCCATCTTGAGGATAATACCATGAAATAGTCAGCATCTTCTTCCCTAAAATGATACAGGAATCATAGAATTTTATGAGAAGGAAGAGACCCCATAGGGAAAGCTTCTCAGGTGATTTGTATTATGCATGGTAAAGTTTCAGAAATTCTGTTATACTCCTAACTGGAATTAATCTACTGCCTCTAACCTCCCAAACCTGTTTCCCTTCCTTCACTGATCTAACTTATGGGAAAGTCTTCTCTGAGAGCACACTTTCTTTGAGGGCAAGTTCAGCCTGCTTTGGTTTCACGTCCCCATAGCAGCTTTCACGCTGGGGGTCAGTAGACATTTGCGTAAAATGAACGAATGAGCAAGTGCATCCATCCAAAATGCACCTGTGAAGACCAGCCCTGTAACTCTGGGGCCAGGTCACCCCTTCCCTTGAAGACTCGTCACAATAATGCTACTTTGGCCAAAGAATCCGAGGCCCAAATGTGACACAGAGGTTCCATGCCTGCCAGGATGTGAGTGGAGATGACCGGCCACCTGTTTCCTGCAGGCCCCCGCGTGAAACGGCAGCTGGGCCACAGCTAGGGGTTTGCAGATGACCTCACCCCCTCCCTCCTGCATTCCTGCCAGTGTTGCGTGCTCAGCTGCCCATACCCAGCCTAGCGCCAGCCTGTCCACGTCAGAGCCCTTTGCTCTGCTTCCTGCTTCCCCAGCCTACCACGCTCCTCACCCTGTACAGCCCGCACTTGGGACTAGCCACTGGTGTCGTTAAAGTCATCATCCAAAACCCCCCTGATTCTTTTTCCTTACCTGGCTACCGCCCCATTTCCCTGTTCCCTTGTACAAAATATATCCTCAGGATGGATTGGATTAATAAATAAGTTCATTTAAAAACCTGTCTTCATCTGAACTTTTTTTTTTTTTAATGTTTATTTATTTCTTATAGACAAAGCACGAGCTGGGAAGGGGCAGAGAGAGAGGGAGACACAGAATCCGAAGCAGCCTCCGGGCTCCGAGCTGTTAGCACAGAGCTCAACGTGGGGCTCGAACCTGTGAACCACGAGCTCATGACCTGAGCCGAAGTCAGACGCTCAACCGACTGAGCCACCCAGGCGCCCCTGAACTCTTTGTTTTGAAGGGAGCGGGATGGCTTTTGAGACGAGCACAAATAAATAGCTCCCACCCAGAGCAAGTGGTAACTGTAGGTGCCTCTACAGAGGCTCTAAGGCGGTCCTGCAAGGCTGTGACAGGGCAAAGAGCCCTATGTGCCAGGGGGTGAAGCTGCCCGCTTTCAAGGGAGCCCTCTCCAGTGGGGCTGCTGCCTTCAGTTAGTTGTATGGCAGTTCTTGAAGACTCTTGGCCTGGGAGATCTGCAGCTCTTGGCAGTCAGCTGGGTGTGTCTCCTCCACAAGGACCATGAGGCCCCAGCGATCGCGCTAAATGAACAGAGAGGGCTCTCCGCAAGTAAAGCTTAGTTTGTCACAGCTGTCAGAATGATTGTGTCACACTGGCTGCCCTTTGGAAAACTTCTCAGAGGCAGGCTCCCTGAGTTAATAACCTTTGTTTCATTGGCCTAGTCTTTGTGGACTCTCAAAACTTGTTGAGTAGAAAAGAAGGAAAGAAAAAAATCTGATTACACCCGGGATCCTTATCCGAGGCTGCTTTGTGCTCAAAGCCGGAGGAGCCTGACAACAGGCCTGCTAACCTTTGTGCCTTTTAACCTTAGAGTGCGGAATGTCGAAGACTTTGCTCGGAGAATCATCCGGATGCTTGGCGTATGCAGCTGGGCATTGTATTTGGCCCAGGTGAGAATATTGAGATCAGGCAACCTTTCTCATTATTTTGTTTAGCGGCCAGACAGAAGGCATGAGAACAGTCTAATAAAATAGAAATCCGGGAGTCATCAATTAAGTTGATTCCCCCTAAAAATAGGGAAGTTGCATCAGAGACGGGAACAGCTCAAGACATCCATGTGACAACAGTGATTGAGCACCTGCTGTCTACTAGATCGTGCCATGCTGTGGAGGGTAGGAAGATGAATAACCCACTCTTAGCCTCAAACAACTTAGCCTGGCAGTTGGGAGATAAGCTGAAAGCTGAAAATCAGAGTAGCCAACTGCATGATAAGGGTTTTTGTGTGCTCTGGATGGGGGGAGCGGGGGACTTCATAGGAACAGAGGTGTTTGGGCGTTTGGCTGGCGTATGTCCATCGAGCATCACACATTTCTGTTTACATATACATTTAGAGCTGAGCCGTGCAGCAAAGAGGTCCTGAGTCTTCTAAAACTTCGAGGACCACGGCCACGCTTCTAGGATTAAATGTAGCGGACGTGCAGTCTGGAAGGGGGGCTGCACCTGGCGGCTTCTGTGTGCCTCCTCCCACCTCGCAAGTTTATTTTCCGGGCAGACAAGTGTAGCCCTGTTCTGTGGCTTGTGCTCCGCATGTGTCTGTTTCCTCCTGTCTTTGTCTCCTCCTTCCTTTTTTAACCCAAAGTGCGGTTTATTTATGGAAAGAAAGAGGGAGGAGGGAAAAGACCCGGGGACAATGGATGGTGTTTCCTATCAGTAGATGGGGAACCAAGAGTCAGAGGAAGAGTTTCTTACTTTGTAAAACCACAAAGTTCGTTAGGACTTAAAAAAAAAAAAAATCATTTGCTATCTTTTCAGCCTATCCCAGAGAACAGCACTTCTCAGACTCTAACGTGGGTAGGAATGACCTGGGATCTTGTAAAAGTCGGGTTCTGATTCAGCAGGTCGGGGGTGGGGCCTGGGATGCTGAGTGTCCAATAAGTCTCCTGGGTGTTGGTCCAGGGACCACACTCTGAGTACCCAGGGTGTGGATTGCATACCTGCTAGTTACTGTTATTGCTGTTGTTTCTAGTGACAGGAGAGAAAAGAGAGATCAAGGAAATGTGAAAGTTTGCTGCTCTCATCAGCTCATCGCGAAAACCAGGCTGGTGACTTTTATTTTCCAGTTGGTGTCCTTCCTTGGTGACAGATTGAGATCTCTTCATATTTGTAAATATTTATTCAGTGTGGTTTGAGAGGATGAAGAAGAGAGGCATGAAGAAACCTAGGGGGAATTGGCACTTTCTATAGCTCCCGTTTTATTTATTTTAATTAAAAAAAAATTTTTTTTTAACATTTTATTTATTTTTTGAGACAGAGAGAGAGCATGAACAGGGGAGGGTCAGAGAAAGAGGGAGACACAGGATCCGAAACAGGCTCCAGGCTCTGAGCTGTCAGCACAGAGCCCGACGCGGGGCTCGAACCCACGGACCACGAGATCATGACCTGAGCCGAAGCCGGACGCTCAACCGACTGAGCCACCCAGGCGCCCCTATTTATTTTAATTTTTTAAAGTTTGTTTATTTTTGAGAGAGAGATAGTGTGAGCAGGGGTGGGGGGAGTGGAGAGAGGAGAGAGAGAGAGAGAGAGAGAGAGAGAGAGAGAGAGAGAGAGAATCCTAAGCAGGCTCTGTGTTTACCAGCACAGAGCCTGAGGCGGGGCTTGAACTCACGAAACCATGAGATCATGGCCTGAGCCGAAACCAAGAGTCAGGCACTTAACCAGCTGAGCCACCCAGGCGCCCTCTAGCTCCCATTTAAATAAGGACTGGCCTGTATATTAACCTTCTTACTGGTCTCAAAGGAAGCTACTTAGAGAACATTGCTCTTTTGTCATTTTGAATAACTTACATTTTCATACATAAATTTAGATCTGGATCACACCCTGAAGCATAAGAGAAGTGATTAATTACCTTTGGAAGCTAATTCCACTTGCTTCATCGGCGTGGCCATTGCTCAGATTTTTGGGGGGCTCCCTCCCTTAGAACCGCTATGAGAACTTTACACGATATCAAATTGGAATCAACAAATGTTATTTTTAAAACTATTTGTTATGGCGAGAGCGGACCTCATTTTTCCCTTCAGCAATAAGGGTCAGTGCCAAATCTTGGGGCCAGAGTGGGTGACAAAGCTGCTCAGTACCGTTTGTGGTCAGTAAAGCGTGTTTGACTCAAGTAGAAGGGCTGCTCTTCAGTTCCTTACCAACCTGATTCTGCATGCCGTTGAGATAGGAGTTCCCCGAAGGTTTTGCCCAACAATAGGTTTATTAAATCATTGGCTACCAAGAGAACAACCACCATTTGGTTGGAGAAATCTGGACTTCGTGGCAAGATCCACCTTCTTTCTACTGACTTTTGTTTGTGGCGTGTGTGTGCCGATAAAAGGCAGCGTGGACAGTCATGGTTCTTACCCTTTTGCCCCATTCTGTTTGCTTTCTGTTAAAACCAAACCAGACAAATCACCACCACCAGCAAACTCCAGATCTCCCACTCCAGGGGCTGCCACGGAAGACCAGGAGGGGGTGCATGGGCAGCGCTGGGAGCCTTTGCCTTTGAAGGACCCTGGGTTTATACTCAAGAGCCACCCAAGGGCGTGGTGGGGTCAGACATGTCGTATGGGGCTGGCCAGCAGAGTAGTGCTGAGCAAGGACTGAGCTGTGCAGACCCGGGGCTTTCGTGGCAAGAACCTGAGATGTGGTTTGGGGAGTGACGAGGACAGGGCAGGGCCAGAGACCTCCTAGGATGGTAAGCCTTGAGATGAGTGAGGGACAGGCAAGAGTTGACCGGGATGCCAGGTCAGGTATGTGGTGTGGACAGGGCCAGGACAGAGTGTGACCTATGCAGAGGTGTTGGGCCCTGACGTGTAGACCCTGCCTTTATTTTGTATGTGTATGTGCTTCCATTGCCTGGAAGGACTCACCTGTTGTGAAATCAGCGTGCTGTGTTTGCTGGCTCTGGAAGTAAAGGACATTGGGTGTCACTGGGGAGATTCTTAGGTCAAGGCAGTGGCCTTTGGTCTGTGCTGCCCTCAGGGCCCCCAGCTGTGGCAGCTTGTTGGAGTCAGGGTCCAGAATTGCTGGCCGGCCCCCCCCCATCCCCAGCTGGGAAATGGAAATGGAGGGTGGGTAACACCCCACTTGCCTCAGAGGCTTGCCGTAAGGATTGAATGAAATATTGTCAGTGCTCCTCACGGTTTCTGGCCCGCTGTATGCCCCCAGTCACAGGAATATATAGCTTACAAAATGCCTGTAACTTGATCTTTTATAAATTGCTCTTGTCAACGGGGAAGGAACCCGCTTTGGGGTTCGTGCACCCTGAAAGCCCTGCTGTCGTGCGGGACAGCAGACAGGAAGGTGAGGGAGCCCTGGCTTCTCTGGATTCTGCCATCAGTGTCGTTGTGCCCTCTTCCAGAGCCCCTGCTTCAGGGGCCTGTGGGGGAGGGAGGTGGAGGGTCCTACCGGGCTCACCTGCCGTTCTGGGTTCCTCGGGCAAGCTGTGGGGAGCGGGAGACGGAGCCTTCCCGCTAATCAGGGTCATAAATGCCAGCCTGAAGCTGAGCGAGCATCCTGCTGCCGGTTTGTGTCGTTGGATTTAGTGTCCTGTGGCGGTGGTTTAATTGGAAGAGATCATTGGTGCTGTGTTCCGGGGAACACGATCCGAGAGCAGGACGCCCAGGAGCAGCGAGGCTGATGGAGTTCATACTCGCTGATTGTGGCAGGAAGCACCCCTCTGCCCCCTGCCAAGCTTTTAGTGCCTGCTCCTTTATGACCTGTGCTGCACTAGCATTCCTGGCTAGTGTTCTCTCCACGGAACAGTTCTGTGTGTAGACAATGACAGTGTCACGCCATTGGGAGAGAATCCCAGGCAGGCTCTGTGCTGTCAGCGCAGAGCCTGATGAGGAACTCAATCCCACCACCCTAAGAGCCGAAATCAAGAGTTGGGTGCTCAACTGACTGAGCCACAGAGGCGCCCCTGGGGCTTTGGCCATTTTTAATCATCCCATCTCATATCACTTCTTTTCCAGTGGCAGGTTGAGTAGCTCCCAACAAACCGCATTACAGAATGGAATCTCGCAAGGTCCCCTCCCACATACCCACCCCCCCCCCCCCCCAGTTCCGTGGCCAAGGTGGCTAATTTCTGGATGTAATGCTTCTCAGGGCCCCTTTGACTGGGGCTGCCTTGACCATGGCATTATCCTTTAGCTCAGGCATTCTGGCAGAAAAGGCAGCTGAGAAACTGCCCAGCACTGCACGTAGAATGTTCCCAGGACAAGAACTGGTGACACGTTAGAATGTGTGAAAAGTTAATTCCACTTGTGGAGGACCCACACCCTTGCACCTTCCTCTCCCATAGCCTTTCAGGGTCCCTGTGGTTGTGCTTTTGTTGGGTCCCCCGTCATCATTGTCGTCGTTATCCTCCTCCTCCTCCTCCTTCTCCTCCTCCTCCTCCTCCTCCTCCTCCTCCTCCTCCTCCTCCTCCTCCTCCATCATCCTCATCCTTGCCTGCATAGGGCCGTGATTACAAGACCCGCCCTCCAGTCCAGCTTAGACACGGCCCCTCCATTCCGGCTGCCAGCAGGCTCTGCTGCACACAGTAGGTGCTCGCTATGCATAAGCCAGAGGCACAGACCGTGGAACATTGACCCTGTAAACTGAGAGGTGCAGAGAGGCAGGGGAGATATTGCAGGGACGTCATCCTGTCATCTGGATTTCTTGGTTGGAAAAGGCCCTGTAAGAGGATTTGCTCATGAAAATGGCGTGTAGCCTTCCAAAGCCTTCTGCAGCCTGGGAGTGTGTTCATCAGGGCATAAAAGGAACTAGGTGTGTTTAAGAAAGGCAGCAGAGAGCTGTGCTTGCAGCTGGAGTGTTTCAGCCCGTTTCACGACGATTCTGAAAGCTGCAGTTTCTGTGCATGGGGGACTTAGCTGGCCTTCTCCCTCTGGAGCCAGGACTGGGCTGCCTCTGGGAGTAGGGCTGCCTCGAAAGTAGATGGTCTGTACCAGCTGAACTTTGCTGTGAAAGCCGTCTGTGTTGGGGAGTTGAAAGTTAGAGTCCGAAAGTACTGGTCTGTCTAAAGTCTCAGCTTTTGTTATTCTTCAGTTCTCAAGCTTGCACTCATTTCTTTGGACCCAAATTCCACCTGTAAAAATGAGTCAGAATTGATGTGGTAGGTTCAATGCAAGGATCAGAAGGGTTCTGCTTCTTAGCAAGAATCCCTTGTGCTTGTGGAGGGCTTAACATTTTACAGTGTATTCTTCTGAGGTTTAACTCACGTGTTCCTTAACTGCAGTCTTTCAAGGCCTGGAGAAAGTCCCGCTTTATAGATGAGCACACTGAGGCTCAGAAAAATCCTTTCAGGGGGCATGTAACTCGCAGGAGGCAGCGCCACGAGGAGAGTCCTTGATAATGTTCAACAGGATGACGATCACTTAACACTGCACCTTCTCATTGACTCTCCTGCAGGCTCCCAAGCCCAGAGCCCCGCCCACAATACCATTTCCCTGAAAGGGGGTGATTTGGATATTTGGATCTGAAATCCACACATCCTGGCGCTGACAGCTCTGGGGCCATGTGCTATTCCAGCTGCGAGGTCTGTGGCTGGGGAAATGTGGGCATGTTGTTTATAGCATTTATGAGGTGCGTGTCAGGAAATTTCCAGGCACTTGCCAGACATCTGCCATTTGTAATGTGGAGGGGAGGAAAGCGCTTTATGTGTAGGGCACATTCTTTCTGGTGCCCACACATCCCTCTTCTGGGCAAATCTACCTCCTTGGGTCCGCTTCCAGTCTCCTAGTCCAGCTGTCTGCTGGTTGGTCTCCATCCATCCAAACAAGGCAGCTTCTGGAAGGGCCAATGAAGGCAGACAGGTTCGATCGTTGATGTCCGTGCCATCCGTGTGCCTGGCACAGTACAGTCCACCCAGTGGAGTCTGCCAAACCAAACTGCCTCCTCCTGCTTTCCATGTCTGTTCCTGGCCCTCTTGAGGTCCCCTGGTCCCGTGTTTTGATCCCTCTGGCCCTGTCTAGCTGGGAGCCAATACTCCCTGTAGTTCCCTTGTGTCCGCCCTTTTCCTTTCTGCTTCTCTAGCACGTCACCACCGAGACCAGGTTGCTGTTGGCCGCCTCCTCTCCGTACGCTGATCCTTGCTGCTCACTGCGTCTCCTCTTACAACCTGGGCGGCGAATCTTCGAGTAGAGGCCCTGCCCTGCTCAAAACATGGCATTCCCTTGCCATGGACACACGGTGCCATTTGGTTTGGAGCGCTTGTGTCACTGAGAGTAAACAGTGGGCACCTGTTCCTGTCTCTCCCCCTCTGCTCCAGTCCTGGAGAGCGGGGTCTTGCTCTCCTCTTGCCCTAGCAGGCCTCTGCGCGGTGTCCAGCCTTCTCGAACCCATGCACGAGTGCTGGCTAGCGTGTCTGATGGAGATGGCAAGTACGCCTGTCTCCTTTGTTTTAGGCTCGTTTAGTGCTTACCTCTTCACAGACAGGAAGCAATGGTTGATGACTTTGAGTAGATGATAAGAGAAGGGGAGACAGTTTTCCTGTCTCCCCCAGGAAGGGCAGGGAGGCAGCATATTTTATAAGGTGCTTCTGTGTTTTAGATGCTCTTTGTTTTTCGGGTTTTTTTGTTTTGTTTTTTGTTTTGTTTTAAAGTCAGATGCTTCAGCTGGGTGGTTAATGTTATACATTTCACTCTTTGGCGGTGATTTGTTAATTCAAACAAAAGTTCATTGTGCAGATGAGTTGTTTTTGGGAGAGGGTCAGGGCACCAAACTATTTCGGGTGCCAGATTGATTTGTGTTTGCTAAAAAGAAAATGGGGTGTTTGCAGAATTGAGCCTGACCGTGTTTCCCGATAATTTTAGCCTTTCATGATTGCCATCCACAAAAGTGATTGATCAATATCTTAACGGAAACTCTCTGGGGAAATACATACATATGAACACAAATGCATACAGTTTGATCCCTGTGGCCTCTGTGAGAAGGATAAACATTTGTGTGAGTTCATATGATAACAGACAAAGTTAAACATGCCTCAAAACAACCACACGGAGTAGTTTGGGGAATTTTTCATCATTAGAGTCCTTCGATGACACAGTCCTCTGGCATAGATAGCACTTGAATGCTTTGCCTGATCCCTGTGGCTCCAGCTTCTGGAAGGGCCAATGAAGGCAGACAGGTTCGATCGTTCTTACTGTCCTGTTCTCGGACAGGGATGGGTTTTCTGTTCTCTGACCTTACCCTAGGCCCCCTCCCCTTATTTTCTTGGGATATTACTTGGGGAGAGTCGTCTTAACTGAGGGGGGAAAGCCAGCTCATGGTAACATGTCACCTGGAGACAAGCAAAACCCAACCAAAGCTTGAAACCTACAGTTAAGTGCCGGGAACCCTCGCGAGAATCTTTGGGGGCCCTCCAAGGCTTAGTAAGGATTTCTCTGTGAGAGGCCTCTGCTTGTGAGAGACACTTATGCTTTCCAGTGCTAGAGAGAAGGGCTGCCTTCTCTCTCCTAAGCAACTCGGCCCTGCCTGGGAGCGGACTCTTTCTTCACTCGTGAGATGGTGGCCAGAGCTAACAAGGCCCCGACATACACAGCGCCTCAAACAAAACCGAAGGCCACTAAATATTTAATTGAATTATTTCACTGTGGGGATATTGTGACTCATGTTGAAAACTAATCACCTGCCTCTTTATCTGGCCCTTAAAAAACATCCCTGGTTAAACATTTAAAGGTCAAAGTCATGGTGATTGCAAGTGAACTCATTGTTTTCCTTCCTTGTGGGTTTGTGCAGGGAATGGGAAGGAAGAGAATGTGCGGGAAGGAAGATAGTTAGAAGTTGCCTTTATGGGTGAAGGGATTCCAGGTGATCAGAGTAGCTATATATGCATATATATACATATATATTTTTTCCCCTTCCTTTGTCTTGATTCTCCAGAGGGATGCCGGGAAGGGGCTGGGATGTGGGCGAGGGTGGCCTTTGAACTGGGCAACTGTGCTCAATACGAGGAATCGCATTCTGTGTCAAGTCTTCAAGATAGGGTTTCATTTGTACTATCAGAGCTTGGTGAGGCATTGAAATTCTGTTGTTCTGCTTTTTAACGTAATTTTTTATGCAGAAAGAAGAAACGATGTTTGAACATTGCTACCGGCTTTTCCTTCCTCAGTGTTGCTTCTGTACGCATAAGGTGGCCATTGCCACTGTAACGCCTCTCCTCACACAATGGTTGGATCCTAGCTTTATTATCCTAGTAATAAAATTGATTGGCATTAATTAACTTTTTAGGTGACTCCTAAAAAGCGCTTTGCCCTGTGCCATCTAACGGGATTTTCAGGAGAAGAAGGGAGGGCCTCAAACGTTAAAACGGGTGTGGTCGCCATTGGGTTTATGTTGGTACAAGACCAACTCTGGTATTTTGAGCATCTGCTGTGTGTCAGGACCTTGCTGGGCACCGTTAAGAATTAAAGTTCCCTTCCAGTGCCCTTCATGAATGCCTTATCGAGAAGAGAGGAGCAAAAAGCATCCCTTTCAGAACACTGATACTTTCCATGTTCCCAAGGACAAAAACACCCACCTCTGAGTATGAAGTCCTAACTCCTCTAAGTTTTTGTGGGTTTTTTGGCATCTGTTGGAGATGATAAACTGGGGAAAGTTGAAACAGTGCAAAGAAAAAAAAAAACCCTCTGCTCTAATTTGTGTACTGTTATTCTCCTGCAGAAAAACAGGCTTGCAGCTTATGGCTCTTCGGGGAGCATCGTCTGCCGGGAGAACAGAGCATCAGCGATGGGTTTGGCTCTGGGCAAGGCAGACACATGTTCCCTGCATTATACAGATATTGGGCCATGTGACTCAGGATCCCTTCCAGTTCCAGGCGTCTAAATTCTGTGATACTTGTATCTAGCCAGCTGGAGATTAAAAACAAAAAAAAAACCTTTTTTTTTTTTTAAAGATCTAGAAGGATCAACCAGATCTATTTTGTGTTTGTTCACATTTCTATTGTCTTTAATGACACCCCCACCCCCCATTTCCCGGTGATGTCTTCCTTCCATTTTCCATCGCTCAGCAAGTATTTGTTGAGCGCTGCTCACGCCAGGCACCATGCCATGGACACGAGCCCCAGCAGCCAGCGGCTTAGTCGTAGTGGAGGAGACATGCTCCATGGGGTGAGTGGGGTGAGAGGGACGGGGAACAGTGGCGGAACAGTGCGTCCGGTAGTGATGGGTGCAGAGTTCCCACTGCGAGGGGGCTCCTTGGAGGCAGAGCTCCAGGAGTGCCACTCCCATCTGGGTGACATCCAGGCAGGGTCACGAGGGTGCGTGGAAGTCAGCAAGAAGGGCACTGTCCCAGCAGCGGGAATGGCATGTACAGAAGCTGAGAGACAGCGGAAGGGAGGGCTGGGCATTTGGGAGCTGCCAGGATGCCTGTCATCTGGAGTGCAAATTTTGGCAGTTTGTGCCGATTTTGCTTTCTGTGAAGACTCTCAGGTGCCAGTTTAAAAGAACATTCACGGCTCTGCCTTTTTGTCTGTTAACTTTAATAGACGTCAACTCTATGAAATTCAGGTGAAATCCTCCTCCTGTGAATGCTAATTACCTCCCGTTAACACGTACGAGAAGATTTGAGATAAACTTAGCAAACATCTGTTCAAGTCATTTGCAGCAAAGCACTTCATCCTTGCATTTCCCAGCCATCCTACCCCCCAAATGTTATAAATCTGTTAGCGTCAAATGATTTTGAGGCTGTGTAAAAGTCATCGTTAAGTCTGAGACTGTCTCACATCTGTTCCCGTTTGTTCCTTAGAACTGTATTTCAGCTTGCTTATCGGTTGCTGCTTTTTGTGTTGGTTTTCTTCTCTTTTGTCTTTCCCTGGGCCTGGAGAAGGCTGTTCTTCTCGCTCCGTGTCTGTGGTGCTGCGCTGAAGCCGATGGCACCTGCGTTGCAGAGAGCTGCTGGGTACCAGGGTCACTGCAGAGCCTATAGGGGAAGGCGTGTGCAGGAAACCCCGTACTTGGTGTCCCTCCGGAATGAAAGGAATGGCCACGGCCCCCTGCTGCTGTTCTTTGCCATCCGTCGCCCTGGTCACCATGCACAAAAAGCACATGTGGCTTTAGGAGCGGGTCACCAGATCTGCTCTGCCAGCTGTCCAAGTATTAGTTTTGTCAACTGCGGATCGAATATGAAAAAACTGGCACAGACTCTGCCCTGTTGACATCATCTTTGGAAATCTGTCTCGTGATAATGCAGAATGATGCACCAGCAGCTTACTCTTTCCGTGAATGAAAACCAGGAATGTTGTAAAACAGAAGAGTGCGTTTTGGGTACTTGTCCAGTCGCCTGTGAAAATTGGTACATGGAGGGTGGTGACCAGTGGTCCCTACCTTCCCCTGAGGCCTAGGCAGCCGCCTGAGGGATTTGGGAAGCAGTGGGGTTTGGTGGAAGGAGCATGGACTTTACAGGCACACAATCTGATCTAAAGCCCAGGTCCTTTATGTTTACTTTGTGACCCATGGCAAGTTACTTACCCTCTCTGTTCACAGGCAGCTTGAGAGTATTGTTATAAGAAGTGTTTAGGAAACAAAGCAAAACAAAACAAGTGTTTAGGTAGGGGTCTGGAAGGAGTACTTCTACATAACACTTACACCAAGTCTGCAGAGCCTACATAAAGAATCCCACTTCCCGAACACAGTTGGGGTGGGGTGCGGGCTTACGTGCCAGGCCACCTCTTGGAATGAGTGCCTTGGTCTCCTCATCCACAGTGGAAATATTAATGCCCAGCATGCAGAGCTATCATAAATATTATAAATAAAGTATAGGGGCACCTGAGTGGCTCGGTCGGTTACGCGGGCGACTTCAGTTTAGGTCATGATCTCTTGGTCCGTGAGTTCAAGCCCCGCGTCGGACTCTGTGCTGACACCTCAGAGCCTGGAGCCTGCTTTGGCTTCTGTGTCTCCTTCTCTCTCTGCCCCTCCCCTTCTCACCTGCTGTCTCTGTCTCTCTCAACAATAAATAAACATTAAAAAAAAATAGGGGAGTCTGGGTGGCTCAGTCGGTTGGGCATCTGACTTCGGCTCAGGTCATGATCTCGTGGTTCGTGAGTTTGAACCCCATGTCGGGCTTACTGCTTTCAGCACGGAGCCCGCTTCGGATCCTCTTCTCCTTCTCTCCCTGCCGCTCCCTGCTCATGCTCTTTCTCTCAAAAGTAAATAAAACACTTGAAAAATTAAAAAAGAAAGAATATACATTGCCTAACAAGGTTTCTGCCCCGAGTGAAGAGTGTAAAGGTGGTGCTAAGTCTTGCCAGCTGACTTCCTTAGATCTCCGAGGACCCTAAAATGGCAGGTATGCTCTAATTTTTGAATAGCACTGTCAGATAGGTGAGCTCACAGGTGGTGCCCAGGGGACGGGGGTGGAGAACAGTCTTGGAGGAGCCCCCGTGCTCCTCTGCCCCCTCTGGCCAGCCCTGGACCTCTTTTCTTTGTAAAGCATCTGAAGTCAAAATTGGGTTTTGCTGCTCAAAAAATTCTTTTCCAAATCTCTGGTTGAGGTGAGATCCCTTCCCAGCTGATTTTTCAAGGACCAGCCCAGATCTTGTGGTTCTCTAATTTGTAAGAAGTAGAAGGGAATCGGGTCTTTTGTACTTGATAGGCCAGGGAAATTAAGGTGAATGGGTTAAAGCAGTTAATGGCCTGTTGGGGCCTAAAAGTCTGCTACCAATCTCATGGCCCTTTGGTGAGTACTTGTTCCTCTGGAAATGGGAGAGTCCTGGGGCCCCTGGGCACAGCTGTTGGTCTCCCTGACTCAGAGCTGCCCAGTGGCCGCATCACCACCTCTTACTGCAGGGAGGGTGTCCTCACTGGATGCCCAGCCCTGCCTGAAAATCATCTTGTTGCCACCAGTGTTCTGGGAAGGAGTCCTGGGAAGAACATTAGGCACAGACTTTAAGTCCGACGCACTTTGTGTGCCAGACGGAGACACCCTGCCCTCACTCTGCGAGCAGACGGCATTTCCAGCTGTGGGTTCCTGCTTGCATAATCCTGATGGGAAAAACATTAGGGTTTGTCGCAGGCTGGAGGGCAGATGAAATGCTGGTCAGTAGGTGTGGATTTCTGCTAGTTTAATCTGATTGTTTGGTAATCAATCCCTGTTTTGTTTTGTTTTGTTTTGTTTTGTTTTGTTGTTTCCTAAAGGAGCTCAAAAATTGAAAGGAAAAAGCAGTCCAGATTTCAATAGCTAAATGCCTCATTGCTCAAGGGGTGAGTTGAGAAGGGCTCAATTCTCTCCCAGACGTCATCAGTCAAGAGTTTGCTTTGTAGCAGAGAAATCACCGCAGACTCTGAAAAGGAATTTGTTGAGAGGATTTGGAGGGGCCGGCGGCTCACAGGGCCCTGTTCGTCCCCCTTCTTGCTTTCGTGTTCCCCTACTCAGTCATACCTGTGACTTGATGGAGCTTACTCTCTCATGAGACCGTGGACTACTGACAGCAGGGATGGTCTTTTTTTTTTTCCCCCTTTAAGTTTAGTAATTTTGAGAGAGAGACTGAGAGAGCAGGTGGAGGAAGGGCAGAGAGAGCAGGGGAGAGAGAATCCCAAGCAGGCTCCTTGCCGTCAGTGTGGAGCCTGACGTGGGGCTCAAACCCACGAACCGTGAGATCATGACCTGAGCGGAAACCAAGAGTTGGGCGCTTAACTGACTGAGCCACCCAGGCGCCCCAACAGCAGGGATGGTCTTATTTGTCGTATGTCCCATACCCTGTGTTGGCACGTGGGGGCAGAGTCACTGGCAACTAGCTCCAGGCCGGGTGTCAGATTGTAGTTAGGCATATTGATGGGCCGGGCTCAGGTAACAAAGCAGCACCAGTGGGGTGTTTTTACTGCCGGAAACAAGCACATTTGCAGGGGAGGAACCGCCCACCGAATGAGAAGGTGCCTTGAGCCAGTGCTCTTACCTCCACTTGCTTCCCTGGCAACCCAAATGCAGACGAACATTGGCTCAGTTTCACAGCTCACTACAGGTGACACCTTACCTGTTGCACCCTCAAGCCCCGGGTAGCCCGAAGAGCCACACAGAGCGTTTGCCCTGTTCTGTCGAGTGCCTTCCGATTTGGTCTGGTTTCTCCGGACCCTGCATTTGGGAACGTGAAATTGCGCTCCTGGTTCGATCAGAGGCAGATACGGCCTGACGTGTGGCACTGTCACCTCTGATGCAGGCAATGGGAAAAGTAATGCTGAGGAGGGACAGGTGGACCCTGAAGGTCGAAGGGCTTGGGGCCCAGCTGCCCCAGCACTGAGGAAACCGGCTGGAGGAGCGCAAGCCACCGGGCTGATCGGGTCCAGGAAAGGCGTCCCATTCCTGTTCTTGTGTTGGTTTGTCGTCCAAAACCGTTCCCAGAACGGAAGCTGGAGCTGAGACGAGATCATTGAAATCTTTTGAATTTTTTTGTAATTTTAGTTTTATTGTGGTAAAATACACATCATGTAAAATTTGCCATCTTTTTTTTTAAACCATTTTTAAGTGTCTAGTTCAGTAGTAGTAGTAAGTGTATTTACCTTGTCATATAATCAGTCTCCAGAACTTTCTCATCTTGCAAGACTGAAACTGTACCCATTAGACAAGAGCCCGCCCCCCCTCCCCCGTTTTCCTCATCCCCGAGCCCCTGGCCATGACCATTCTCCTTTCTGAGTCTGTGAATTGGACCCCTGTAGGTCCCTGCTTAAGTGGACTCAGGCAGGATTTGTCTCCTTGCGACTGGCTTATTTCACTCCGCATAAGCATCCTCAAGATTCATCCAAGTGGTAGCATGTGACAGGATCTCTTTTTAGGGCTGAGTTCTATGGATGTTGTTGAGTTCTGTGTTCTATGCAGTTCTATGTAGTTCTATGTTGTATGGATTTGCCACATCTTATTTATCCATTCATCCATTGATGGACCTGGCTTGCTTCTGCTTCTTGGCCATGCTGCTTCTCTCAAACCTCTCTGTGGCTCTCCATTTGCCTTGGGGTAAAATTTCTCCCCCAACCTTAACCTTGTTGCTCAGGACATTTCGAGACTGGGCCTCTTCCCGCCTCTCTCTCCAGCCTCATCCTCTGGCTCCTGCCCTCACATCCACAAGGCTCCAGCCACTTTGGACTCCTGAGAGGCCTCCAGACCTGTCCCCCCTCGCTGCGGGTTCTTCCCCACCCTCCCGACCCACCAGCACACTCTCTTAGCCTGGCTGGGCCCCTGCCTGCTCAGCGTAAACAAGCTCTTCTTGATTTCCCCAAATTTGAAACTTAGCACGTCGTATTGTCCATTTCTCTTTACTTCTCGTTTTGTACCAGGGGCCTGTGAGCCATTTTTAGAGCAAGGACTGTTTTATTGACTAATCCCAGCATCTGTGCATGGTAGGTGTGGCACATTTATTAAACACATGGGAAACATTGTCTTTTCAAATGTAGGAGGATCTTCACTGCCTCCTACTGCCCTTTTCTCTTTGCCTTTTCTCTTTGTCCCACGTTGAAATTGAGTGCTTTTTCCCCCTAGAAACAGGCTATGGTCACGTTCAGTAGTAATTGGCTCAGGGATGTCATGGGTAAAGCGTGGGGGCTAGCCTGAGAACTTAACTACCATCTGGGGCATTGTTTCTTCACAGGGAAAAAACCATGTCCATTAAAAAAGAAAAATTTTTTTAAGTTTATTTATTGAGAGAGAGCGCAAGCGGGGAAGGGGCAGAGAGAGAGAGAGAAGGAAAGAGAGACTCCCAAGCAGGCTCCACACCACCAGCGCAGAACCGGACGTGGGGCTCGAACTCACGAACCTCAAGATCGCGACCTGAGCCGACGTTGGATACTTAACCGACTGAGCCACCCAGGTGCCCGCCATGTCCATTTTTAAAACACCAAATGTAAACAGGCTTCTGGAACACGCACCTCTCTGATAAGTTGAGGTCTCCTAGTGACTGTGCCATTTGGTTTGGAAGCCAGAGATGTTTTTCCATCCCCGTAATGAGGACAAAGGTGAGTTGGCCTTTGTACATCAGGGAAAAAAAAAAAAAAAATCTACCCATCCACCCAGAAAGGAGAGAAAAAGGTGTAGCAACTTCAGTGGTAGTCAAGTGATTCCTGAGAACGTAACGTATGATTTTTCACAGAGGCGGCGGGCCATCGGCAGTCACACCTGGCCCCATTGGAACCAGGTGTCAGTAGCAGATAATCACCCTGTTCTCTTCGAGCCATCTGGAGTGGGACCTGTCCCTTTGCTGAGAGTGAATTAGTCTATTTTATTTTATTAAAAAAAATTTTTTTATTGTGTATTTATTTTGTTTTGGGAGAGAGAGTACGAGTAGGCAAGGGGCAGAGAGAGAGGGAGACACAAAATCTGAAGCAGCCTCCAGGCTCTGCACTGTCAGTACAGAGCCCAACGTGGGGCTCGAACTCACGGACTGTGAGATCATGACCTGAGCTTAAGTCAGACACTCAACTGACTGAGCCACCCAGGCGCCCCTGAATTAGTCTATTTTAAGCTTTGCCAACAGACAAAGGGAAAGGAACGGAGAAGGGTAGGGGCAACAGAGCCGGCAGGTGCTGTGACTCAGATGCCATTCACATCTCATTCTGGATTTGACTGGGGCAGAAACCAGACTTTTGGATGCCCATGACTCATTGTCTGTGGGAATGGTATCCCCTGGAGTCATGCAGTGCACAACCTGTGCAGCCATACACACCCATCCCAAGAGGCTTGAAGGGCCTTTCTGTGGCCGTCTTTGAAGGCAGTGACCTCCTCTTCCTAATTGATCACTACAGACATTTCTGCTGCAGTTGACGTTTTAAACCGAAAACTCAAATGCATCTGGGAATGAGGTGGGATGTCAATCCCAAACCAGATTTAGTTGAAAGAGTCTTGTGTGAAGCTTTGCACACAAAGGCTCAAGTGAAGAGATCTGGAATCGGGCGGCTGTGGTTTTGAATGTTAATAGCATGATAACAGCGAGTATCTGTTGAGTACTGTGTCTGCAGAGAGCCTGCACAGGTGCCTAGCATCTTATGTGGATTATCTCACTCAGTCCTCTGTGGGAGGAAGTGCTGTTGGATGGAGAAACTGAGGTTCAGAGTGGATGGTGCCCAAGGTTACACCACTGGTTGGAGGAAGAGCTGGAACAGTGACTTGGGATGCTCAACTCCAGAAGCCAGATCTGAACCTCTCTTAGAACATGGCCGCTCAGCTGGGTCATGCCGAGCTGACCTAGAGTTGGTGTAGCTGGGGGACTGGGCGCAGATGCGTAACCAGCGGGACCTCTATTGTCCATCTTGGGCATTCAGGAATCATGCTATCTTTCCAGGGCCAGAGCAACACCCCCTGAGCTCCTTTGTCCTAGCATCAAGCCTCAAGGAATCCGTTCATTCGGAGGAATGAGCTTGGGGGCAGCAGCCTGAGTACAGGGTTTGTCTGCTTGTTCAGTAGGGCGTTTGTGGCTGGCTGGTGTCTGTCCTGTAACTTAATGTACTTGATGGGGCTCAGTCTTTGAACTTCAAAAATACGAACATTGGGTTTGCTCAATCTCTTTTTCCAACAGTTACTCGTCCACTTTCGAATGCTTGTTGGTGAGCTGAATACAGTTCAGTGTTATTGGCAGCCTAGTATATTGCTGGGGGGTCTGTCCCTGCCCTTGGGTTCACTCGTGTCTGTCTCTCTCTCACACACACGTGTGCACAGATGCACACACACACACACACACACACACACACTCTTTAAACTGGAAGCCATTCGTACGTCGTTGCTTTTCCTGTTTTCTTTCTGGAGACAAGAAGGTCCCTGATGCCAAGCTTTCTAGCTGAAAGGTCGGTCTCAGGTTTGTAATAACTGGGTAATTGTCTCTTAAAATAAACTAGCATCCCCAGGGCTGTAAGCTTGCCTTCCTTGCTATCTGGATGCTGAGTGCCTGTGCCGTTTCCTGTGGCCGTGTGCAGTCATCTGGAAACGTGGCTAACAGTCCCACGGTGGGGGAGGGCCGGCTTCTTTTTCTGTAACAGGAACATGCTGACTCCCTGCCAGTCCCTCCACCCTTTGTCTTCTGCCTTCTGGTCAGGAGCCGCTCTCTGTGCTTCTGTCCTCCCCCGTCGTCACCACCATTTTGGGCTGGTGCCGTGTCTTCTCTGTGGGATGCTCACCAAATCAACGCTGATTCTTACAGGAGCTAATTCTTGCTTCCAACTTGAGCCAGTTTGCTGATTCAGTGCTGTTGAGGGTTGCTGGGTCTTTCCCTGAACGAGGGCTGGGTTGCTGATTGGGAACGTTGGTGGGAACCCTAGGGGGTGCCTTGCAGCGTTCTGGAGAAACACCTGCTCATTGGTACGGTCTTCATAGCAAATCTGCTTCTGTGAAAGTAAGCCCACTGGGGTGTTTGATTTTGTGGAGAGCAGTGTATAGGTCACACAGATCTTTTCACAATCCTGCCTTAGGATGGTAGAAATTATTTGTAAGGCACTAAATAAACTGGAGTTCTAAGAACAGGTTATTTCAATTATTCTGGCTCTGTCTCCTGTGAAATGAGCCTTTAAGCTTGCTTCAGGGTAATGGTGCCAGGTAGTGCTGCGCAGGGCGACCGTGGAAAGATGCACATGGTGTCCAGAGGCCATCTGGGAAGTGATGAGCAGAGGGGCGTGCTGTACTGAAGGTAGATGAGGGTCTGGGCCATTCCGTCCTGGACGGGATGGGAGTAGACACCCAGGAGAGCATCTGTTCTGATGGGCCGGCTCTGGAAGGCTCCTCTTCGGGCTGTGCCACTCCTCACAGCAGCACCCATGGGTGGAATGTGGGGTCCCCCTCCAGCACTGCCTGCATCCACTTTCATGATGCAAGTTACTTAGCCGGCGGTGCCCCCGGTTCCGCCCTGTCCCCTTCTCCCAACCTGCTCTACATAGATGTGTTCCCCTGGGAGCTCCCTGAGCATCCTTCTGCATCCATCTCAAAGGTGTCTGGTGCCTGGGGCCCTGGGAGAGGCCGCCCTCGGTGACGCTCTGCAGAGGTGACTGAAGAGGCGCACGTCACGGTGGGTTCCTCTCCCGTGGGTCCGCGCACTGTTGACACATGTGGACACAGGGCATGTGGTTATGTTTTTGCCATATACAGCCTCCCAAGTGGTTCACTGAGTAATACCATTAGGGTGCCTGGTGTGCTGTTTCTGTTTAGGGTAACAGTAGGACAGTGAAGTCATGAAATTTCCGGGTGGCATTTAATCGCTGGAATTAGAAACTGGCCCTGTACTTAATACCTAGGACAAACTATCTTCCGTGGCTGTTTCTGTTTTGTTCGGCCTCATTGAGCTAATGGTAGGTGTCACCAAAGAGGTCAGCGTGTTTTACCCAAACCTTCTGCTTGGAACGGGAGAGCCTCTTCAGATGAGAGCTCCCACCCCTCCCACAACTACACCTGTATTCACTTCACTCCAAGGATTGCAGAGGACGGGTCCCCCGCCTCCTTCCTCCCTCCAAGCATGGGACAGAGGAAGTGCTCTGGCCTGGGAGATACTTCACCTGAGTCTAGGCGACTGTTTGGCAGGGGTGACAAAAAAAATGCCAGTAACATGCTAAAACTGGGTCGCCTGTAGGTCTCATTCGGCGTGTAACATTCTCTAACCTCTAGACGCTGAAGCTTCTTTAGAAAGTGGCTTTAAGAAACCTCTGGGCTTACTGTTGAGAATACCATTTGGTGGGTCCCTCGTCCTTCTTTATACCTCAGCCAAGTGATCGTTGTCATGGCAACAGAGCTGCGCCTGCAAAGGCTTTTCTAATAGCATGTAAGGAGATCTGAAGCTTCCTGAGACTGTTAGTAATTATCTTCTAAAAAAAAAAAAATATATGTTCTGAATATGGTGAACATTTTAATGGGCCCTGTTCCATCCTGATGGGGACTTCCGAGGGCCGTATCAGTGCCCTGTCAAAAAAGGCTAATAAAAATACTCCTCTTGATTTTGCCCTGTTTTTTTTTCTTTTGTGCACTTTCCTACATGGTAGAAGAATCCATTGTTCCATAATCCCGTGCACATAGTAGGTACCCCTATAATTTTACTTGCACAGGCAAAACAGCCGAGCTTTGATCTAAATATTCTTTATTAGATTAGCATCTAGGTATAGCCTTTCACTAAATGATCTGGAACCTCAAGCCAGGCAGGCCTCCCAGAGCTCACAGGGGTCAGAACTCCCGCCTCTTTTGTTTTCACACCATGGGACAGCCAGGACCCACAATTGAGTGTAACTCTGATAAAGAACTGCTCATTGCCCCCTCCTGGGAGCTCAGATGTAACCCAGCTGCCCACATGCTGGGAGTATCTGCGTTATGCTTCAGGATGAGTTATTGTCCAATTAAAAAAAATTATTTCTGTTTTGGTTTCCTTTGTCTGCAAATATCTCTGGAGCCTTTATTCTGGGCCACACATCTTGCCCGACTCTGGGAATTCAGAGCTGGCTGGGCCGCTGTTGCTGTCCGTGAGGGAGTGGGGGACCCAGGCCCAGGAAGTAGGAAGCCCAGGGCGGCGTCACCGGTGTGGTAATGCATCACAGTGTAGGAAAGAGGCAGGTGAGCTAGCAACGTCTGGTCCCCTTAGTTTCCCTTGCTCTCCCTTCCTGCATTGTCCCATCCTTAACCGCATGTGCTGGAGCCCTATGAGGTACTAATCCTCCATAGGGCAGAGGGGAAAGCTTACTCCATGCTTTTTTTTTCTTTTAATGTTTATTTATTTTTGAGAGAGAAAGGGGAGGAGAGGATGAGTCGGGGAGGGGCAGAGACAGAGGGGGACAGAGGATCCGAAGCATGCTCTGTGCTGACAGCAGCAAACCCGATGCAGAGCTCGATCTCTTGAACTGTCAGGTCATGACCTGAGCTGAAGTTGGACACTCAACTGACTGAGCCACCCAAGCACCCCCCCTGCCCACTTTTTTATACTGAGTCACTCTGAAGGCTAGTTAATGTCCTACCTAATGGGGGGACATGGAGGCCAGTGGGAACCAAGGACCGCTTTGTGACCTGCACTTAGCTTGTGTCCAGCCGTTTTCCCCTCACATGTTGTCGAATGCTCCTGAGTTCTCTTTTTCTCTCTGGACCCAGATTTGCAGTTCCGTGTGTTGGCAGGGGAACCTCTGGTGAGGGGTGAGGAAGCTTCACCAGCAGGAGGCTGTCCCAACAGCAGGCCCCGGTGTCCTGTGGGGGTATGGCATCCCCTGTGTCCCTCCTCCCAAGTCTAGGACATCTGGCCCACCTAGGTTTTGCCTGCGGGGTGGGGGATCCCTGTGGTGGTGGATTCTCAGGGAGTTTGGGAAAGGTGTATTGGCTAATGCACGACCCTCGGCCCATAGTGTAGCTGCTGGTCTGGCAGCAAGTTGGCCTCACCTGGGAGCTGGTTAGAAACACAGAATCATTCCCCAGGGAAGAGGAAAGGAACACACGAGCCCACTGAAGGAACAGCTGTTGGCAACCAGAACATACACAGTGCAGTGGCACTAAACCAAACCCAGCTAGTCCTCTGCGGTCAGGCAGTGAACTTGACGAAGCAGGGAAAGCCCCTGTGTTACCCTGACTCCTGCAGTCCCCCTCGGAACACAGGGCCAGTCCCGTGCTTTCTGGCAACTTCCTGTTGGGTTTGTTTGATGACTGGGCAACAGTTGGGTTTAAACCACTCACGAATAGTTATTGTCCTCAGGAAGTATTTGTGCTCTGTTAGAAGAACTGGGGAAGAGAAGGACACAGGAGAACAGAGCAGGAAGAAGGACAAGAGTAGCTCTGCTCATCGAGTAGAAAGTCCACATCCCATCCCGTGACCGGCTCTCAGGGGCGTATCATGCAGGCCAGTTAGGTCAACCTCAGAGGGTCATTAGGATGCTAGAGTTGTATCCTGCTTTAATGAAAATTGGGCCGGAGCAGTAAGGAGACCTAGAAATAACTGAAAATAGTTTTGGGTTCACATCGCTACTGTTGACCTTGAGACTCGGCTGGGGAACTAGACCCTAAAGCCAGTTTACGCCCTTGCGTTGAACAGCAGGCTGGGGGCCTATAGGGTCCTCAGGATGCTTGGGTTGCATCATGGTGCTGCTCTCTTGCCTGCCTGAGCCCTATACCTGCTTTCTCTGGTTGTTACGAGCCAGCCTGCTGTTGTCTGTTCTGGTTAGTGTTCCGGTTTCTAATAGATCAGAAGCCATCCAAATATTCATCCAGACACCGTTTGGGGAAGGTGCAGCTTGAGATACAAATGGAGGGGAAGAGGAATATGAGACAGTAGATGAGTCCCTGTCAGTGACCAGAAGTCTGACTGCGTGCCTGTGTGCCACTGGTGGAATCTAGGCTGATTGTGGCCATTCTTCCTCTAGAATCTTATATCTTAGCTTCTCTTGATTAGTTCCCTGTCGCAGTGGTAGGAGGGGGTGTGCAGCAGGCACGGGAGAGGAGTGGGGAGCAGGGAGGGGTGCTAAGAGAATTTGGAAGAGCCAGTGTTAGAGGCCTGGAACTCGCAGCTTGGCATGCCTGCCACTTCCCACGTACTCAGGTTTGCTGAGCACCTGCTATGTCCAGGGATATGCACACATCCCATCCTGTGCTGTTTTATGAGACACCATGTTAGTAGAAAAGAAAAAGTCTGTAGTTTGGCTGAGTAAAGATAGCGTCACCATGAAACTGTACTCCAGAGGTCCCTCCTGGGATGGGGCAGAAGCTGAAAGGATGATTTTGGGAAAGATACTCCTAGTGAGTAGGGAAGGGTCCAGGGTCCTCTGCATGAATAAATAGCACCCCCTCCAAAGGAAGCTAGCAGATGGTGACGTGCTGAGACCCTCTGTGTCCACCCTGAAGCCAGGGCCTGTTCATAGTCCAGCAAGGAAGTGGTGACAGTGAAGTCTGCCTGATAAAACAGATATCTGAGTGGAGTTAAACAGTGGGGGCGGGGGGGGGGGGGTTGGTGAACACCTAATTTCTCATCTATCAAATATTTTGAGATGTATTTGTAATAATGAGATATCCTGAAGAATGTTTAAAAGTTCTATAGACTCAGCCCTGGATCCCAAACCTGAACTCTACTGTGGCACCTTGGGCAAATTACTTAACTTCTCTGAGCTTCCTTGCCCTTATCTGTAAAATGAGAATAAGAATACCTACTTTATAATGATACCTATATGAGGCGTAGAATGAGGTTCTAAAAATTGAATACAATGTGCTTGCAGGTGCCTATTAGATTACAAGCAGTCAGAAAATGGTAGCTGTTCCTAATAACTTGGAAAGCAGCAAGATTGCTTCCTGAGAGCTGATAAAGTCGACACATTCTGGCAGAGTTCGGGGATGTACAGAAGCCCCTTAAAGGAGTAAAATAGTTCTTAGGCCAGCAACCCATGAGGGTAGCCTGATTCTGGATAGCAGAGGTTTTGTTTTGTTTTTGGTTTTTTTGAGTTTTATTTATTTATTTTGAGAGAGAGAGTGTGAGCACACACGTGGGGGAGGGGGAGAGAGAGAGAAGGAGAGAGAGGATCCCAAGCAGGCTCAGCACCATCAGTGCAGAGCCCCATGTGGGGCCTGAACTCACAAACCTTGGGATCACAACCTGAGCCAAAACCCAGAGTCGAACCCTTAAGTGACTGAGCCACCCAGGCACCCCTGGATAGCAGAGGTTTTAAACATAAATTGTTAGTCCCAAGGAGGGTCTGTCTGGTCACCAGCAGAAGCAGAACCAGGGCATAGCTCCAGAGGCAGCATCAAGGGCTCACTCTCTGGGGTGTCATCCCTTTCGAGGAGATGGATGTGTCAGGCTCTCTCTGATCCCTCGAATAACTGCCCTGTTCTGTGTCTGTAGGGTTCATCAGGCCCCCTTCTAAATCATCTGGCCTTCCCTGAAGGCCTCCTGAGAGGTAATGCCCAGATCTGTGGCTGTAAGCATCTTATCTGCCCGACAGTTCAATTTCACAAGCCAAGAAGACACAGCGGCCCACATCTGCTTCGCTGGCCCGAGTTGGCATCCTTGAGTCGTGCACCTGCCTCCAGCGGGAGCACCTCTCTGCGCCCGCGGGTCAGAGGCAGACCCTCGTGGTGGGCGTTACCAATGGCAGGTGGCAGAGGGCCGGAGACGTTTCCTGGGTGATCGCCCCCACGGCGTCTTTCAGCCTGCTGCCTTTCCATCTGAAATGACGGTGGGGAAGGATCCCTGTCGGAATGCGTTTGCTGCTGCTCCGTCTTCCCCAGAGTGTGAGCGGGTCCGTGTGTTTGTGTTTCCATATTACCACTCTCGCTTTGCTTTTAAAACAGCAACAAAGAAAGAGGAATATTGGTCTCTGTGGCTGCCAGTACCGTGCCTGCCAGAATCTCGTGCTTGCTGAAGCCGCCAGATGGTGGTAGGGCTGTGTGTGGTTTTGTTTCCTCTGCTTTTTGAAAAGTCGTGAAGTGGGAGAGGCTGGGGAGTGTGAGCTTGGCTGCAAGAGTGTCAGCTGATAACAGTTTGCAGTGCCTTCCACCCCGCACGTGGGCACGAGGGTGTCTTCCCAAAATGTGCTGCTGACCCTCTCCAGCATTTGCTGAGCGCACAGTATTAGCTGTCCCGTAAACACCAGCTGGATTGTCCGTTGCCTCAGCCACATACAGTAGCTGAACAATCCAGTTTTTCAAACAGGAAACTCCATGTGTTTGTCTCTTCCGTGAAGATGGAAGCGGGTTGTTAGGATTGCCATTGTAGCAAAAGGGAAGTTACGCTTCCTTTGCGGGGAGCTGTAACGGTTTATTTTTGACAAATCTTCTACGTTTTTCACTTTTGTCCTAAGGGACCCCATGAGGACAAAGGGGCAGATCCTTCCACTGCTTAAAACCGTACGCACCTTTCTCATCCGTTAGTTTCCTTGAAATCAGATCGTGTATTTGTTGCAAGAGCGTTTGGGTGATCTAAGAAGCCGAGTAGCTCATACAGAAGTGCTGGGGGTTCTTGAAACCACCGCCAGGGCTAACCTAAGGTGTGTGGATGCTGTTCAGTGATTGAAGCCTCAAAGTGTCTCTACGGAGCAGAGCGAGCTTACGTGGCTGATGTAAACGGTCTGGGTGGTAACCGCGATAGGAACTGGTTGTTTTTCTCTCCCCCTCCCCTGATTCTCCCCTCCCTGTAGTTAAACAAATGTAGGGCATCAGATGATGCCACCTCCTCCCTGTCGTCCATTTCTCTTGGGTCTGAGGATAAAAATAAAATGCTGATGAAGCCAAAAGAAACGCAGCTAATTTGTTCTTAATATCCTGAGTGGCCTTCTTTGACCTTTAATGAAAATGAAGGGGCCCCCGGCAGAAGCCATCCGCCTCAAAAGTGCACGGGGATGGGCAAGGGTGTGTTTCCCAAACAAGAGAGAGGGCAGCCAGTGTGGGACTCCTGAGAGGGCATCAGAAGCTTCTCTGTTAATTAAAGGCAAGAGTGTGATGCCAAGCGGTAGGGAACTGCTGGTGTGTTGCTTTGTGAGTTTTCTAAGGTACTTTCCAGCCCAAGGGTCACCCTGAAAATTCCCTGCTTCCACGTGTAGGTGAAACGAGGGCCGGGGCTGTCTCCCTGTTCATAGCACAGTGATGGGACCACGGTGACATTTCCTCAGTGTTTGTTGAGTACAGGAATGCTGCCCCGTCTCTTCTCCAGCATCCTGGCTGCCATGGGATGCTTTCCCTCGAAGGAGGAGGGAGGGTCATCTGGTCCAGCCTGGGGGTCAGTTTCTAGAGCCTCCAGCAGGTATGCCCGCCTCCTCCTGAGGTCCAGTTGGTCCCCTGCCTGCAGTGCCGAAGTGCTCCCTACAGACCCATCTTTTCATCCATGTGGCAGTGGTGGCCTTTGGACGTGGCCCCTTGAACCGGATATTTGGATAGCATGTGGTCTTTGTTAGCCAGGGCATCGTGGTTGAGCTTTTCCAGGCATAATCTTATTCGAATTCAGGCTCACGCTCAGGTGCCATCTTGAGACACTTTTACTTTCCCTTCTGGAGTCCAGGTACCATCACTTAGAGTTGTAAGAACCCTGAAACCCACCTGCAAGATCGCAGAAGTGGGGTTCCAGCTTCCTTGTCAGGTGTGGCACTGGTGTGCGTGTGGAGCCACGGTGGCCGTGGCGCGTGCTGGCCTCCAGGCGTCCCCCAGGGTGGCAGATGGTGTCCCCAGCCGCGCCCTGTTCCGTCTGGCCACAGTGGCAGCTGACGCATGCCGAGGCAGGTTCTGTGATGCAATGCCTGGGCAGTCTTCCAGCCGGTCATCAAGGTGAAAGACACCTGACATTTTAAGACTTCTGCGCTGTTGAAGAGCAGGGGCTTGAGAGAAAGGACAGACACACTCTTTCCTCATATACTGAGCCTGTGATACTACAACCTGCCATGAGCCATTGCAGAAGGATCCCCTGAGTGGCCGATGATGGTACCAAGCAGTGGATTCCATAGGACCTTTCCTTTCCATCCTTTGCTGGAAGGAGGCTAGTGACGCAACTGTCTTGATCTTTGCAACGTAAAAATAAACAACAGAGAAGTAAGGCTGGGGACACCTTCAAACGCTGGCTAGTCAAGGACAGCTGCCTGCCTGTTTTGGAGACCTGGAACACTGAGAGACTGAGGCTCACTGCAGTCGGCTGACCATGAACCCCTTGAAGCTAGAGCTTTGAGTACCATCAAATGACCACTTCGCTGATGTGAACATAAGTACGGCCTTTCCAAGGCAGACCCTCTGAACTGCTCCTTCCCAGCTTTGGTCTCCTGAGATGTTTGGGAAGAAGGAATTATCTGGGCTTTTGCAGAAACCACCCTCTGTACTGTTAACTTGCCTTCCATGTTCTCATTAGCCAGCTCCTTGGAGAAGGGCGATATTCCACATGGATAGAAGGGAGGGCTGTGCTGCGATGGCTGGTGCACTGATGTGGGTGGTTGCTCCAGTCAGGCCACAGTTCCTCTGGCGTCTGCCCTCCTGTAGGACTTGGCTGACTATTGCCACACCAAAGCCCTACTTAACTGGCCCATTGATGTATCCAGCACTCCGTGTTTCTCTATAAACTATACCAACCCCTGCCTTTCGTAAGCTCATAGCTGGTGGACCTTTTTCTGTATATCCACATGTTACGGACCCTCATGAAGTTATTTAATTATAAGGTCGGTAAATCTTTGGAATATGAGTGTAAAAACCAAGATTGGTTATTTCTGCACAGTAAGTGGAATGCTTAAAAGATAGGCTAGAAGCAAGTTGCTTTTAGACAGAAATGTCACCATCAGATGACATATGGATGAGGCAATTGTGAAAGATCAGGGGACAAGACTATAAAAATCTGGGATACTCAGACTATTTCACAAGAAGCCCAAACTCTGAATCACAGGTGATGCTCTTCGGGTGTGATGTGCACAACAGAGATGACCTGAAACATGAGTCGGGCTCGCTGTTTGTTAGAGTACAGTCATCCACATGTGAGTCTAAGAAAGTTAGACCCTTCCCGAGGTCACACAGCTAGTGAGCTGGGGGGGGGGGGGGGAGCTGGGCTTTGAATCCACATTGTTTGACTTCAAAGCCGAGCTCTCTTAACCTCTCTACTGCTTTTCTTCTTGATCCCCGTGTTAGTCTGGGAGAGGACAGGGAGCTGGTGCCACGACTCCGGATTGGCCACAGTGAGAGTGGGGCTGTGGGAGCCCCAGGGCCTGCAGGCTGCTTGGGGGCCACATGTCAGTCAGGTATGTGGTGTGGGGTGGGTGGAATGCAGCTGGGACTGGGCCCCCAGAACTCTTCTGAGGTCAGTGGGGGAAGGGGACAGGGTCACATACCACAAGAGGTAAGATTTGGTGTGGATAAAGCAGATACGTTTTGGAAAAAGATTCCTGATAAAAATGTGTCACAGGGGTGACCTCCAGTCTGAAATTGATGTGTTTGGTGCATTTGGTGTGATTGGTGGTCATATGCCTGGGAACCACACACGGCCACCCATCTTAGATCTGTTAAACTTTAACCGGATGGGCGCAGGAAGCAATTTCATGCATCCGGGTGCAACAAGGACAGAGTGAGGGTTTTGTGACGCCTGTTTGGTGTCCGGTGTCACCCATCTTCAGAGACGCTTTGGGGCTGTCAGTGCATTGCTGGCCTGCGTCCAGATAGAAGTCACGAGCTGCTGGGCGCTTGGAGGTCACTTACTCCACCGCCCTGTTCCTCTGAGCTCTCGTGGGTCCCACAAAGGAGCCCTTCCTAACTCCACCCGAGGTGGGTCTTCTGTGCCTGGGGTCTTGCCTCACGTGGACTCTTCCGCCTCCCTTTCACAGCTGTTTTTACAGTTGAACATAAGCTGCCTCTGGTGGAATTAATGTGTCCCTAAGGCTGCAGGGGAGGGAGTTAGTGCCTGTTGACTTTGTGGGGAATGTCAGCCGTGTGTTTTGAAATTAATGTTTCTTTAACGGCGAGTGGAGTATTTTCTTGGTCACATCAACAGGAGGCTCCTGTTGCCTCTGTGCTTAGGAAGCCGGGGGTGGGTGGCGAGCTTAGCCCCCTCTCCTAGCCGCTGCTGGTACAGCTGAATATGTCACCTGTGGCTTCTCAAGACCCAGCACCAAGATCAGCGAGCCCTCTTATGGGAAAAGGTCACAATTCCCCCTTGGCCGGTGGTTCTCGACAGGGGCCATTTTGCCCCCCCTCCCCGCCCTGGCAAATGTCTAGCGACATTTCTGGTCCTCACGACTTGGGGTGTGTTTCACCCAGCAGTGCTCGGGGCAGCCCCGTGCAACAAAGAAGGATTTGGTCCAAGATGTAAGCAGTGTTGGGGTCGGCAAACCCCGCAGTAGGTGGGGGGCCCCGTCCTGTTGAGCCCTCTCCTGCAGAGGCCTCAGAGAGAGCCCTCCTGTCCAGTGGTTCTTTCTGACTGCTAATCAGGCTTCCCAACAACATGAGCCCTCAGAGGGCCTCCGGGACGCACAGTGACTTATTGTCACCCTGCGCTTCGACTCGAGCGCTTCTTAAATCTTGCTCCCCCCTCCCCCCTTCTGCCACAGAAGCTGGGCCTGACAGACTGGCTTTTCAGTCCTCGCTGGCCACCTGCATGCTCTAGACCCCTCCATGGCCTGTGCATTAGTCCCCTGCTGCGTGGGGAGACGGAAGCCGCCTGCAAATGAGGCAGCGTGGGCGGATGGGACGATGCCACTGGGTGTGCCCCATGGTCCCGCCTTTGCAAAGCCACTGTGGCCAGTTGCGTTCTGAAGGGTGTAGCCGTTTAGGACTTTGTTGGGGGGGGGGGTGGGGAGGGATGATAGCAGCTCCTTATTTTCCCTTATCATCCCCAAAATGGCATTAAATAGTTTGCATTCTGTTATTTTAGCGTGCCTCTTTGTCCTCAGTTGGGAATGTCTCCAGCTTATCATAGTGGGAAAGGGCCTTTCAGTATCAGTAAAAGTGGGGCTTGGATCTTGGCTCTGCGCTTCCCAGCCCTGTAGCCCTCAGCAAGTTAGCGAACTCTTCTGAGCTCGTTTTTTCCATTTATAAAATGGGGATGAGAATACCAACCCCACAGGGATGCTGCAAAGGTTGCATCCTTTGCCCCATTTCGTAGCTATCCCTACCAGACAGTCTGCTGGCCCCTTAAGGGTCAGACCCTTGTTGTCCTCTTCAGAATCACTTTAATTCTTGCTGCATGGTAGATCCCCATCATGGGTGCATTGAGTCTTCTAGAAAGATAGGTTGAAGTCCCCCCCCCCCCCCAGTATCTGTGAATATGACCTTATTTGGACATAAGGTTTTTGCAGGTGTAATCAAGTTCAGGTGAGGTCATTAGGGTGGGCCCTAATCCAGTGTGGCTGGTGTCTTTAAAAGAAGAGAGAAATGTGGACACAGACACATGCAGACACAGGCACAGATGCCTCATGTGAAGACGGGCGCACAGGGGAGACCTCCACTCGAAAATGAAGACACAGTCGGGAGTGAAGCTTTGACAAGCCAGGAATTGTCTGGAACCACCAGAAGCTGGGAAGAGGCAGGAAGGATTCTCCTTTGCAGGTTCCCAGGGGAGCACGGCCCCATCAGACTCCTGGCCTCTAGACGTGTGAGGACAGTACGTTGTGGCTGTGTTAAGCCCGCTGGTTTGGGGTGCTTGGTTACGGAAGCCCCAGGAAACTGGTGCACCACTCAGCAAACACTTATGGAATTTTTAAGTGTCTTCAGGTGCAAAACATAGTATTCTACCCCGACATTCGTACTTTGCTAGTCTAGCCTCTGGACCCTATTCTTTTTTCTCCACTGTTGGGCTCCTTTGCAGTCCATCCAATTTAGATCACTGACTGATTTGTGCTACTTTATTATGAAAAACCTTTGCTTGTTACAGGAGAAAGCTCTTACATGTGCCACATGGAAAAGAATTAAGATTTTTGCCATAAGGTATATCTACATCCGCAGCCACTTGGAGACCGTTATTTCTTTCAGCAGCAGCTTGCTTCCTGGTGCTACGGGGAAGCACGGGAGGCCCTTGCTCCCTGCTCTCTTCTCCTTTCAACTGGCAAGAAACAAAACCAAATCAAAGTGGCTTTAAAAATAAGGAGATGTGGGGCACCTGGGTGGCTCAGTCCGTTAAGCGTCTGACTTCAGCTCAGGTCGTGATCTCATCACGGTTTGTGAGCTCGAGCCCCATGTCAGGCTGTCTGCTGTTAGTTCAGGGCCCGCTTTGGATCCTCTGTCCCCCACTTTGTCTGTCCCTCCCTTGCTCATGCACCCTGTCTCTCAAAAATAAACATTAAAAAAAAAAAAAAAAAAAGGAGATGTATGCTCTTACAAAACAGGAGCTCTGGGTCCAGAGGAAGACCAGGCTGTGTGTGTTAGTTTCAGAGGACGGGTCTCATCCTGAGGCAGGTGTCCCCATGGCCATGATGATAGGTGACTGCAGTAACTGGGCACCCTGCTTCTGTTTACATCCTGTGGTGTCTCTTTGTTGTGTTGATGTTCAGATCAGGGTCTTTTCCCCACAGGCTTCTATGACAACCTCTCCAACCTCTCCTCCTTGTCCCACCCCTAGACCAGCCACTGCCGGGAGTGGGGGGTGGGGGTGGAATTAGATCATTGGCCCGGACTTAACCAGCTGACAATTCATAGGCTCTGGTGAGACACGCGTTGCCCCTCTGCACTCTCCAAATGAGCAACTCTTATGCAGTGCTGGTAGGCAGGGTAATGCCTCCCCAAAGATGTCTACATCTTCGCCCCTGGAGCCTGTGACTATGTTACCACAGTGTAAGGCAAAAGGACTTTGCAGATGTGATTCAGTTAAGGATCGTGAGACAGGGAGATTATCCTGGATTCTCCAGCTGGGTCTGTGTAATCACAAGGATTCTTATAGGAAGCAGGTAGAGAGAATCAGTGTCCGAGAAGATGTGAGAACAGTGCAGAGGTCAGAGAAGACAAGAGATGCTAAGTAGCTGGCTTTGAAGATATTAGAAGAGACCACAAGCCAACGGATGCAGGCAGCCCCTAGAAACTGGAAGAGGCAAGGAACAGATTCTCCCCTGGAGCCTCTGGAAGGACTGTAGCCCTCCCAAGGCCTTGATCTTAGCCCAGTGAAACAGATTTTGGATTTCTGACTTCTAAAACTATAAGATTATAAATGTGTGTTGCTTTAAGTCAGTAAGTTTGTGGTAATGTATTACAAAAACAATAGGAAGCGAATATACCATTCTCTCTTCAGATTGAGCTCGCATCAGTATAGATCTTTTCTAAGAGAAGAATCTCCTGTTGATGTTGGACATTGTATAGTGTGCACTTATAAGACACACCAAGATTTATGGATTAAAGAAAAGACAAACCCAGTCCGTGGTCCTGCCTCCAGGTAGAGCCAGCGTGGTGATTTGCTCCCAGAATGGTAAATGTTGGTTCCTTCATCCGGCACCAGTGCTGGGTACAGGCAGCACAGAAATGAGTAAGAGCTTGTCCTCACTCACAGGCTCCTGAGCGTCTCAACCCAGCCGTTTGATTCCATAAATATTCTCACTGTCAAGTCAGAGCCCTTCCACATGTCTGCTCTGTCTTTGTAGCTACAGCCGGTTTCCTCTGAAAGCTCTTTCGAACTTGCTGATTTTTTTTTTTTTTTTTTAAGTTTTAGCCAGGGTCAGGAAGAGCATAAGATGTTAAGCACCTCCACACATAGAGCTATTTTTAGGGTGCCCCATGTTGCTTAGATCAGCAGTGCCTCCAGCGGCTGGGTCCCAGGGTCCACAGAGGATGTCATCTGCTCTGTGCCAATTGGACGGAGACAATTGCCATTTGGAAGTTTTCTTTGCGGTTTTTATTTCCTCCCCTCTCAGGGTTTCCTGTGCCGCAGGGCCCGGGGGTGAGCACAGACAGCATGTTTAGAAACTGCTGGTTATCTCACCGTAGGTCAGCTGTTTCTGGGAAGCATTGGGCTTTCCTGGAGATGACACGTGACTGGTGGCCGTCCATGGAAAATGTCTGGGAAGGTGAGAGAAAGAATGGAGCAGAGAAATGGGGTGAGGGAACCAACCTTGAGGTGATCATTTCCAAGCCTAGAAATCAATCTTGAGGAAACTGAGGCATGGGTTGTCAGTGAGGCATCTGCCCCCCACTTAGCTCTCAGTGTTAGCCTAGCAAGGATTGGAGCTCAGTCCTCTGGGACCAGTTCGACATTTCTAGGGTCCAGAACCAGAATTTGAGAGCGGGGCTTTAAGGGCCTAACACCCATAATAGCGTGTCGCTAAGTAAATTCAGCAGGATTCATTCTAGGCTTTCCGTCCTGCCCCTGCCTACCTTCCTGGGTCTGTAGTAAATGCCGTGTGCCGGGTGGTTAAACGCATAGGCTCTGGAACTTGAGTCTCGGTTGGAATCCCACTTACTGACAGCGCGACCCTGGACAAATTCCACAAGGCACTGATGGGAACGGGGGTAATCATACTAGCACAACGAGGATTTTGCAGGATTGAATGAGTTCATGTGTGCACAGCGCTTACCCCAGGGCCTGGCACACCCTAAGCTCTATACAGATGCCATACCTTCCCACGACCTTAAACACCACCGTCCTGCATTTTAGGTAACTACGTGCTATGACAGGGTACGTCTGTGCTCCATGCTTTATTTGCCCTGCTCCCTACAGTGAGATTTTGCTTCCAGTTTTTCTTGTCGTCAACAACATTTCGATGACTGTCCTCATAGGTGGGGATTTGCTCTCGTCCTTAATTGTTTTCTCTGGTTAAATTTATAGAAGTAGGATTGCCAGGTCAAACAGGGGACTTGTCTTGAAGGCTTTTCTGGATAGACGCGGCCACATTCTCCTCCAGAAAAGTACTCGTTTACACTCCTTCCAGCAGTGAATGAGTGTGCCAGTTTGCTTGCATGGCCGGGTTATTAACTTTGAGTCAAATGAAGGCCCAGGAAAAATAGGAGATATTTCCCCGGGGATAAAGTGTTCCTCGTCCCTGCTTATAAGCAATAAAGGCTTAGGAGAACCTGTAGAGAGCCCAGGAGGCAAGTGGTGCGCATGCAAACAGCGCCCTCTACTGGTTTTCCCGGGTGGAGCATGGTGAGCTGCAGTAGATGGGGATGCCCAGGTGGTTTCTAACTCCAGAGTGGCTGCAAGTGCCAGCGGCTAAAGGGCAACATTTTACCAAGACTTTCGGCCATTTAAAAAGTCAGCCTCAGGGGTGCCTGGGTGGCGCAGTCGGTTAAGCGTCCGACTTCAGCCAGGTCACGATCTCGCGGTCCGTGAGTTCGAGCCCCGCGTCGGGCTCTGGGCTGATGGCTCAGAGCCTGGAGCCTGTTTCCAATTCTGTGTCTCCCTCTCTCTCTGCCCCTCCCCCGTTCATGCTCTGTCTCTCTGTGTCCCAAAAATAAATAAACGTTGAAAAAAAAAAAAAAAAAAAGTCAGCCTCCGGTGACCTTTAGGTCTTGCTCAGGTTCTCTTACAGCAGTGCTTCTTCTCAACTGGGATTTTGCTCCCCAGGGAACACTGTACTGTCTGGAGACATGTCTAGATGTCACAAAATTGGGGGCTGCTACTGATTTGTGGAAGGTCAAGGCCAGGGATACTGCTAAACATGCTACAATGTACAGGATAACCGCCCCCCCCCCCCCCAACAAAGAATCATCTGACTGACATGTGGGTAGTCTTCAGGCTGAGAAATCCTGTGAGTTTTTTTTTTAAGCTTGCTTATTTTGAGAGAGAGAGAATGAATGAATGAATGAATGCATGAATGAATGAATCCCAAGCAGGCTCCGCACTGTCAGCACAGAGCCTGATGCAGGGCTCGATCCCACGAATCATGAGATCATGATCTGACTGAAACCAAGAGTCAGACACTTAACCAACTGAGGCACCCAGGCACCCCTGAGAAACCCTGTTTTAGAGGAGTGGGAGAATTGTTCTAGAAGACTTCTCTTTTCAGACTAAAATATAGAAATATTCATATTGAATACTTATTACTATTAACACTAATTTATTTGGTTCTGGAAAACCTGCTAGTTTTGCAGAATAAAATGGCAAATAAGAGGAACTGAAATAGCACATTGACCTTTCTAGAAGAGAAGGCAGAGGGGGAGATACGAACCATAATAACATCACCAGCACTAATAAAGGAGGGAATTTCTTTCCCGTTAACTTGGCTTCATTAAACCTACCATAAATGCCTACAGCTTTCCCTTGAAGGCCTTGTCTGTGAAAAATAGTGCTTCATGTGACATTCTACCCCCCCCCCCCCCCCGATTTCATGAGCCCCAATGTTTTCATAACATTTATAATTGAGCTTTTCCAGTGCTTGGTGCAGAATTCCCATCTGTAGTTGTGACGTGCTCCCCACGCCCAAGTAAGTGCTGATTCGGGCATTGTTTCTTGGAGGGGGCAGGAAGGGCACTTCACAAATAGTCTTTTTTTTTTTTTTTTTTTCAACGTTTATTTATTTTTGGGACAGAGAGAGACAGAGCATGAACGGGGGAGGGGCAGAGAGAGAGGGAGACACAGAATTGGAAACAGGCTCCAGGCTCTGAGCCATCAACCCAGAGCCTGACGCGGGGCTCGAACTCACGGACCGTGAGATCATGACCTGGCTGAAGTCAGACGCTTAACCGACTGCGCCACCCAGGCGCCCCTTCACAAATAGTCTTAAAGAGGGTGTGCCTAAAGGGAGCAGCGTGACCAGAATTTCGGGAAAATAAAACTGAATTACAGCTTACATTGACATTTGTTCAGTGCGGGACCCCCTTTCACTAGTGCTACCCAACCCCCTCAGAAAATGCTCCCTTGTTTCATTTTGCTTTGGCCTTGCTAGTCTCTGAATTACTCGTATTCTAGAATATGTATCTTGAAACAATTAGCCGGAGTAGCCTTGTTAGCTGTTCTAAATAACGTGAAGAGGGTTATTTTGCCAGAAGTGGAAAACAGAAGAAAACAACAGCTTTTCCTTGAAAGTCAGGATACTATTTTGATCATTTTCCTTGGGAAGTGTTTTTCAGATTGTAGGTCATGATCCGGTAGTGGGTTGTAAAACCAATTTCTGGGTCACAGCATTTAAAGAAAATCAGATAGAGTATAAAATGTTACTGGGCATTGCATACAGTAAAAGTAACTTCTATTTTGGTGATTATAGGAAAATGTGTCACCCTGTGTGTGTGTGTGTGTGTGTGTGTGTGTGTGTGTATGCGCACATGCGTGGTGAGAAGCAGTGGCTTGGGTTTTATCACATGGTGAAATATGGCTTGTTTTCAAATTATTTCATTCTCTTTTCAAGAGTTCAGTGATTCTGGGGCACCTGGGTGGCTCAGTCGGTTAAGCGTCTGACTCTCAGTTTCAGCTCAGGTCATGATCTCATGATTTGTGGGATCGAGCCCCGCATCAGGCTCTGTGCTGATGGTGCAGAGCCTGCTTGGGATTCCCTCTGTCTCTCTCTCTCTCTCTCCCTCTCTCTCTCTCTCCCTCTCTCTCTCTCTCTCTCTCTCTCTCTCTCTCCCTCTCTCTGTCCCTCCCCCCAATGGCACTGTTTCTCTCAAAATAAATAAACTTAAAATTTTTTTAAAGATTTCAGTGATTCCAGTGTGTCTCCTGCCCTCAACTTTGCGTGTGTTTCTGTTTCAGGTGGTACCAGGGAGATCGGTTCTGCCCTGACGAGGATGTGCATGAGGCACAGAAGCATAGAAGCCAAGCTGAGGCAGTTTTCGAGGTGAGGAGCATATCCTGCCCCGATCGCATGTGCCCTTGCTGGTTTCAGGTTAAGGAGGCAGTGACTCGCCTGCCCACCTGAAGCAGCAATCATCTCCCCATAGCATCGAAGTCCCCACTGCCCATTGCTCTGCTCGCTCATTGAACGAGTATTCGTTGGTCGCCCGCTGCATGCCAGCACTGGCCTGGGTGCGGGGAATGTGGCGGACAACCAGCCTGCCTGGGTCCCTGCCCTTGTGGATCCTGCACCCCACTTTGGGGGTCTTCTCTGTGCTCCTGTGTGTCTCTGCTCGCCCTCCGCTGGTGGAAGAACGGTGCAGCCGCCCCCTACAGGAGCCCCTGGAGGAGCAGCTGTGGGTCCACCCTCCATGGAGGACAGCAGTAGCGATCGAGCGCCCCACGCTGCCAGCATGGGTGGAAATGGCAACGGCTGGCACCAGGATGTGGAGTCACCCGTGTTCCAGTCAGTGGGAGGGAGGGGGGCATTCTTCCAAGAAGATGGGCAGAATTCAGCACTCTCATACCATTCTGCTTTACGGATAGCATTCTGCTTTACAGATACGCCCAAGTGAGATGCCTCTGACCCTGGCCCTGGCTGGGCCACTGTGGGAGGTGGCAGAATATTCTGGGAAGTGCCTGGTCTTGGAGATGGCCAGGCCTGGGTTTGAGCCCTGGACTGGCCGTTCAGGTGCTGGAATCATGCAGGAATCATAGCTACTATAAAATGGGGATAATGGTCTCTAAAGGGTTGTTGTGAAAATTAATGAAACATCTACACATTTCCAGCAGAAAGTGCCTGGATAGCAGGTGATGACATCTGCCTGCCTTCCCTCCTGCTGGCTCCTGGATGGTGCTCCCCAGACCATGCAGCACCTCCTCTCACACTTGTCTCCCGGGTTTATTTGCAAGCCTGTGGCCTGCACATTTGAGTCATGAGGGGACACCAATTCAACGACCATGATTTATTGAGCATCTACTGTGTGCCAGGCACTATCTTAGTTAGGGAGTGTGGGGTGTAGCACTGAATAGGACCATGTCCTGTTCTCATGGGACTTACGCTCTGGGCACTATGTACACGTGACATGACGTCAGGGGCTGCCGAATGGCACCAGGGGAGGCACACGGTGAGGAGACGGGTAGCGGCCATTCGACCCTGGGTGGTTAGGGAGGGAGTGTTTTCCAGAGAGAGGTCTGAACAGACACCTGGAAGAAATAAGGGAGGGAGCTGTGTTGATGGCTGGAGGGAGTGTGTATGAAGGGGGGAGTGCCACGTAGACCCTGATGAGGAAAGGAGGGAACTGTACCGAGAACTTGAAGGTTTTCAGGAGGCTCTGTGATCAAAAGGCAGTCTGAGAACACCTTCTTAGTACATCTCATCAGTGCAATTCAGGCAATTTATGGGCACTTTCTAATTTTCCGACAGGATCTCTGTAAATGTCAGAATGTGTCCATTTTCCTTCCGTTACACGGACAAAAACCTCGGGGGTCCATGCCTTGCATGGTTCCTCTGGGTGGGGAGCTGCCTTTCCACGTGCTTATGTGTGATCTGTTTGGGACCCTGCACAAAATACAGGGAGTCCCTGGGGATACCCTCTGATCCAAGAGCTCATCATTCAGCTTTTCTTTCTCCAGGCTGTCCACAGTTAGCCTACAGTCATGACTATAATCCTGAATGCACATCAGACTCATGTGGCTCTTTTATGTATGTATGTATATATACATATATATATATACACACACATACATATACATGTATACATATATGTATATACATATGTATATGTGTATATATACAAATATATACATACATATACATATATATGTGTATGTATGTATGTGTATATATATATATATATATATATATATATATATAATGTATTTATTTTGAGAGAGAGAGTATGCAGGCAGGGGTGGGGTAGAGAGAGAGGGAGAGCAGACTCCAGACTGTCAGTACAGAGCCAGATGTGGGGCTCGAACCCACGAACCATGAGATCGTGACCTGAGCCCAAATCAGGAGTCAGATTGCTTAACTGAGTCATCCAGGCACCCCTGGCTTTTTAAAAATTAGTAATAACAGGGTCCCACCCTCTAAGTGTATGCCAGGCTTTAGGTATGGGGTGCAGCCCTGGCGTCCTTACCTTTTTAAAGCTCTCCAGGTGCTTCTGTTGTGCAGCCAGAGGGGTGACCCCGCTGGTCTGCATCCGTGCTCATTAATACAAGAGTCAGAAGATAAGCAGGGGAAACAAGAAGAGATGTTGCTCCAACCAGTCATGCTTATGGCTTCCTAACAGTCTCTGGAGAGCGTTCTGAGAATAAGGTTGTTACGAAATGGAGGGATTTGGATGTGAACTTGGGCTTAGTATACTGCCTTGTCTTGCATCATGAAGTCCTTGATTTAGGTAGTTTTGACAGCTAAGTGTAAATCTTGACAACAGAATGTATCTAATTTCTTCTTTCTTTTTGGTGAAAGCGCTTTAATTGATTGTCTGATAAACCCGCTTCAAGAACAGATGGAAGAATGGAAGAAAGTGGCTAACCAGCTGGATAAAGACCACGCAAAAGGTACAGGGGGGCAAGCTGTCCTCTGCATAGTAGTACGCGTGTTCCGAGCAGAGGCACGGGTATTGCCGGCTGCCGCCTGGTGCCTCTGCTGGTGTCATCCTAAGGGCCCACTCTGTTCCCATGTCTCCTGGAGGCATTTCTGTGTTGGAGAATAAGGAGTCAAAAGTGATCCCATGAAACATCCCCCCGTTGCTGAGAGCCCAGATTCTTGGTGGTATTAATTGCGATCAGGTAGATTAAATGTGAATTGCCAAAGATTCATACTTCAGGCATCACAACACATCTTGAAAACCAAACTTTTAATGATACAAGCTATCCTTGGGTCTCCTGTCCAGAGCTGCCACCTTCTTTTTTTTTTTTTTTTTAATTTTTTTTTACATGTTTTTCTTTATTTTTGAGAGAGAGAGAGAGTGTGTGAGAGAGCAGGGGAGGGGCAGAGCGAGAGGGAGACGCAGAGTCTGAAGCAGGCTCCAGGCTCTAAGCTGTCAGCACAGAGCCTGACAAAGGGCTCGAACCTGTGAACCACGAGATCATGACCTGAGCCAAAGTCGGACGCTTAACCGACTGAGCCACCCAGGCACCCTTAGAACTGCTGCCTTCTTTGGAAATGCTTCAACAAACATGTCCCAGTCCCTCGTGTGCCAGCCGCCGGGGGCAGAGTGTTCCAGACAGACACCTCCCAAGCCGGTCTTCCTGGAACCCATGGGTGGGGGTGCTGGCATCATGGCAGGGGCAGGAGCCATTCATTGCTGGGAGGCTCATAACTGCAGTAAAGTGTCGGGGAGAGAAAGCACGTGAGTGGATCTGAGGGGAGTGAACCAGAATGAAAGGGTTGGCTAACAGTGGATCGCATGAGCACGTGACTGAGGTGTCTGATTGGTGGCATGGCACCAGCAGGGAGGGAGGTATCGGGGAAGGCTGCAAGGGAACTGGAGCAGTTGGCAATCAATTGAATGCATACCAGGGCAGCAAAGGAGAGAAGTGTCAGAGGCAGCTGTCATTTCAGATGTCTGAATCTGGGTGATGGAGGTGCCAGCAACAGAAACGAGAAATCCAGGAATAGGTGTAGACCCGTAGGGGAAGCGGAGGTGGTTGTCAGGGGAAGTGTGGTGTTTGTGGGCCGCCCCCTTCTCCGGGGGGTCTGGTGCTGGCCTTGGTGTTGATGTGAGAATGAGGCTAAGGCAGCTGGGCATGTCGCAGTTTCTCCCCCCCCCCCCCCCCCCGCCCCGACACCGTCTGATTTCTCACGCTATAGTCTTCAGTGCTCTTCTCTGAATGGTAACATCTGGCCAGTGGTTTGCTACATGGGTTCTTTTTTGAGCAGAGCACTGCAAACTGGGGGCCTTGGGAAAGCAAATCCTATTCTTCAGTTTCCTGACACGAGCTGAGAAATTGTGGATTTTTCACATTTAGTAAAGTATTCCCAAATGATGTCTTTCCTCACAGCTGATATGAGTGAATTCTATCAGGAAAAGACCATGGTGCATTTTGTTGGTTTTCATGTTAATAACCCCTTCAGCAGGAGATTTTTTACCATATAGTACCCTGATTAAGCTGTTGATTGCGTATCATTGTTCATTCTTTCTGTGATGAGAGTAATGGTTGTTCCTAAAAGATTTTCTGTTGAGCAAGGTGGTAAAATTATTCAATAATTCTGCTTTCTCTTAGAATATAAAAAAGCCCGCCAAGAGATAAAAAAGAAGTCCTCAGATACGTTGAAACTGCAGAAGAAAGCAAAAAAAGGTAACTCTACAAATTCTGCTATGCATAGTGTTACTTTGGGGAAATGAACATGTGCTTGATTTGTCTTTGAAGCAGAAAGCATTCAATTCAGACTTCCTTGCCTGTGACAGCCCTGGAGAACAGGAGCAAATAGAATCCATCTGAATTAAAGTTCTCAAGTGCAGAATATCTATTAATTTGAGGCCCTTGCAAAGTTGTGCTTGACTTGTTCCCTCCCCCCACCTTTGTCTCCAAAATTTGACAGTTTCCGTGCCCTATTGTGCGTTGTAATGAAACCTATAAATTTCTTGGAAGCCTTGGGATAACGCATAAAAGCCTTCATGCAAATGTCCTCTAGTAATTATTACAGAAATTATGTCATTTTCTCCTCCATCTTTCACAGCCTATAATCTCCGAAACCCTTTATTAAGTCTTGTGAGAATGTTAGAAACGGCTGCAATGGGAAGCTGGGAGCTGTTGTTGTATAGAGAGATTTTTCAGGGTGTTCGTGAGTCTGGGGGCTCCCTAGGGGAAACCAGCCTGGTGCCTCGTGGCTGTCTGCCCACCTCCCTGCTGACTGTCCTCCACCAGCTGGCCCGCTGTCAGATACGAGACCCAACTCTGCTCTTCCAGCGTGGACTTCGAATGTGCACAGAAAAATCTAGCTACATCCACTTTGCAGGCATTTGTGATGTTTTACTAAGACCCAGAATGTAGGGACTCAAACTTGAGAAGGTGACATTCTTTCCAGACTGTTCTTCTTGATAACAAGTTTTTGAAGTTGTTGTCTCACAACTGATGAAATGTTTTGTTTTTCCCCTGAGGCTGCTCTGTGCTTAGTGTTTGTTTGGGAAAATTTTTAGGTAGAAATCCCCCAAACCAAATTTCCTCTTTTCCTTAAATGAGAGGTTCTCATTTGGTATTTGAGGAAAATATATTTGGGGAGATGGAGTAGTTTGGTGGACGGTGGGGTGAGGACTGGGCAAAGTTTTAAAGCTTGGACATTTTTAAAAAATGCCCTCCTAGTTCTTGTGAAAAACTGTAAGACCATTTCAAGATAAAGGCAGGAGAATTTAAATTTTTTTTTCTTTTTCTTTTTCTTTCTTTTTTTTTTTTTTTTTTTTTTGAGAGAAAGAGAGACAGAGCATGAGTCGGGGAAAGGTAGAGAGAGAGGGAGACACAGAATTCAAAGCAGGCTCCAGGCTCCGAGCTGTCAGCACAGAACTCGACGTGGGCTTTTGAACCCATGACCTGTGAGATCATGACCTGAGCTGAAGTCGGACGCTTAACCGACTGAGGTGCCCCAAGGCAGGAGAGTTTTCACTCATAATCAGATGTTCTGTTAGTATTGGCCTCAGTTGTTAGTTTTGGATGTGTGTTCTTGGTCTCAGTGCTTCTCAAATGTACATTGTATCTTCTTAGTGCACCAGGGAGCTAGTGTTGGACAACGAATGGGGTTTGTGGCCAGTAACATTTTAGTGTGTCCAGAGGTCAATGTTCATAAGTAAAACAGCCAGTCATCCACTTCCATTGAATCTGGGGTCCCATGGAAGAACAGGTTGGAACCGAATTCCATGTAGTTGACAGCTTAGCAACTTTGAGATAGAAGGGATTTGGAAGGAAGGTCCAGGGAAGATACTTCCAGCTCGGGAAAGGTTTGGGAGTTTGGTGAAGAGGATGAGGGAATTAAAAAGGAGCTGTTCCAGAGCTGTCTTTCCAGAGGCCTTAAGTTCTTGGCTGCAGTGATAATCCTTTTATCTGAATGTTCCATGGAGGCTGAACTAGTCTTCATCTGTCACTCAAAGTCCCTGGCATTGTCCAATTAGCAGAATTTGGACCTACGGGGAAAGCCTGATGGGTTGATTACAGTGCAACACAAAAGGAAGTTTCTGGCAACTAGACTTGCCCAGCACTGGCTCGGGCTGCCTGGAGAGGATAACGAGCTCCCCTTCTAGGCACCCGGTAGAAAGTTTCAGGACACCCAGGGTGCTGGACTGGGTAACATGAAGAGATAGATGCTTCTGGTCCTGGGATTCAGAATAATTGGCATTGGTTGTGGGGCTTCGTGGGGCCCTTGGGCCTGAAGGTAGAGAGTGGAGGCTCTGACCAAGGGTGTTTCTGAAGCATCCATCCCTCAGCCCTAGCCATGTACCTGGTGGTGTCAGGCACCATGTCCTTCCAGACAAGGTGGCCATGGTGGTGTAGTTATATCTATGAGCCAAGTCAGATCAGTAGCTTGGAATGTTCCAGATGATTTTCTAGTTACTCCAGAGTACAACCAGAAAGCAGTTTTTATTTCTATCCTTTATAATTTTTTTTCTACAATATATAAGTGCATTTTATTTGACCTGAGTGCACGCATTTGTGTATTTCTGGGGTGAATGGAACCTTCTAGAAGGTACCAGAGTCATCATTCTGACTGTTTAGAATGGAGCGCTCTCCTGGAAGATGGGTAGCCTGAGAATGGAGCGGGAATGCTACAAGGGCCAGAAGAAATCTGGTTATCTGAGGCTTCGAGTTAATTTTTGGGTCTGGTTACCGGTAGTTTCCCTTTTCTGCCAGAACTCTTACAGAGGCATCTGCATCATCTCCCTCAAGTGGTCCCTTCCTGGACTCTTGGCTTATAAAGTGTTAGTAGTTCCTTCTGAGATTTACACCATATGTTGGGATAGACACGTGCTTTGGATACATTTTTTTTTGTCCTAATAGAACTGAATCTGATAACCAAATAATCACTTACCTTTTAATGTGTTTTCAGGAGATCACCAAGCAGCATTCTGCCGTGCCTTTTTAAAAAAACTGTGATCTTTGATCTAAAAATTCTTCTGACTCTTTTTTTCAAAATTTCAAATTCCTTTGTGCGTTTAACTTAAGCATGGTTGTAGCACTGCCTTTGACATAGGCAGACACATATGGGGTGCAATTTTTTTTTTTAACATTTATTTATTTTTGAGAGACCGAGAGAGACTGTGAGAGTGAGCGGTGGAGGGGCAGACAGAGAGGGAGACACAGAATCCAAAGCAGGCTCCAGGCTCCAAGCTGTCAGCACAGAGCTGGATGCAGGGCTCAAACCCACAAACCACAAGATCACAACCTGAGCCAAAGTTGGATGCTTAACTGACTGAAACACCCAGGTGCCCCTGGGGTGTAATTTTTGTATGTGACTAATTTACCTTAATTTTCACTCTGCAGATAATCACCTTTTGTCACATGCTTTATTTGACTCTTTTTTTTTTTTTTTACTGTAATATAGAGTGGTAATTTATAATCTAAAGGTATTTAAATATTACCATCAAAAAAACTTTGAATGTTTTTTGGTAGATTTGGCTAGATTTAATTTCAAAACCATTTCATTTTGTTTTAGATGTTTTATTTTTTAAGATTTTTATTATTTTATTATCTTAGGGAGAGCACGGTGAGCAAGGGAGAGGGGCTGAGACAGAGAGAGAGAGAGAGAGAGAGAGAGAGAGAGAGAGAATCTTAAGCAGGCTCCAAGCTTACTGCGGAGCCCAACTCTGGGCTTGATCCCATGACCCTGGGATCAAGACCTGGGCCAAAACCAAGAATTGGACTCAACCAACTGAGCCACCCAGGCGCACCTCAAAACCATTTTAAAACAACTTGGCAGGGGCACCTGGGTGGCTCAGCTGGTTAAGTGCCTAACTCGTGATTTCGGCTCGGGTGATGATCTCACGGTTCGTCAGTTCGAGCCCTGCGACACGCTTTATGCTGACAGCATGGAGCCTGCTTGGGATTCTCTATCTCCCTCTCTCTCTGCCCCTCCCCCTCCCGTCAAAAATAAATAAATAAACATGTAGAAAAAAACCAACTTGACAGATGCTCCAGCTGTGGGTGAATGTACCCAGTTTTTGGAAGGCAGGTTTATTGAACACCTACCAGGAGTAAACTCCAGGCAGATGTTGGGGGCTACAGAGACGGTACCTGCCCTCTGGGAAGTTCCAGGCTGGTGTCCGGGGTTGGGACACAGGCAGAGCCAGCCTTATGGACAGCTGATGGGGAGAAGACACAGGCAGCAGGAACATGGTGTGGAGCTGGCCTCATAGCCCACGTTCTGAAAGGCCTCTCATGAGTCCCCATCAAGCCCTGCTGTTTGATGTCAGCTCATGGCCCTTTGGGGTCCTGGGGTCGGCCATACCTTCACGGGCGAAGCGCGTGCGGACTGGGTGTGGGAAACATTTTATGGCATTTGCCTGCTTCTGCCGCTGTACTGCACGAAGTCAGCAACCTTCTCCTTTAACTCCCATGTTACTCTTAATTTAAATTTAAAAATTAATTATGGTAAAGCCTTCTGTTTCAATCTGTAACTACTAAAAGCTTATCAGGGACTTTCTTTGGGAGCGCTGAGACTGGAACATTTTGCTGGATTAACCCTTGAGCCTGACCTTTCTACAGATTCTACAGATAGATACCAATCTATCCTTTTCAGCCAGACCCTGCAAAGCAAATACTATAAACCTAACAAACAGACTCACAGAATTCCAGACTAATGTGGTATTTGCTGTTAAGCTAAAATGTTAACTTTTTTTTTTTTTTATTTTCACCTTAGCTTAAGTTTTCTTCCTTGGGTTTCTCTAATTACTTTGCAAATTATAATAAATTATACTTGAAGGATTTTCTTGATACCTTAATTGGCTTCTTTTGGGAATATAGTCATCTCTCTTCTTAGGAGCCGTACTGTCCTCTCTAGGGGTGATGCTTACTAAGTAGGAAGATTTCTGTTTAGATGTGAAGGAAAGAATATGAGTGAGTCAGGGAAGGGAACCTGGGCACACGGCTGTTGGTGGAGGTGGGTTTAATTGCCCTAAAACAAAATTCGGTGGCCAGCCTCGGACTGTTTAACACATGAAAGAAGGGTAAGCCTGCTGCTCGAATACCAGTTTGACTTTATTATTTTCCTTTTTGTGTCAATTGTGTATCCTGCACTTTGTCACCGTGCGCCCCCCGCCAGTGGACGCTCTCGGTAAGTGTACCATCCTGACTCTCTGGTGGCTGGTCACGATGTGGTCCTTGCTGTGGGCTTTCCATGGTTGTCCAGACCTATGCTAGTTGCCCAAGTTTTCCTGCCGGCTCAGAGCAATCAGTTGTGCCTACTTAATTTTCCATAACTAAGAAAATCCTGTGTGTGTGTGTGTGTGTGTGTGTGTGTGTGTGTGTGTGTGTAATCATTTTCTTTCTGCGGTGTTTGGCCCTTTCACGGGTTAGCCCAACACCCTGAGGGCCTTTGCATCACCATAATTCAGTATTAGACTTATGGAAAGAAGAAATACAGAGTGATTTGCACAGGAAATAAACGTATTTATACATATATACCTGAGCTATATATGTATATGTGTATTTATATCACAAACAAAATATGTAGAACTGCACTAAATAACCCCTCATAATAATTCCCAAATCAGATTTGGTTGCATTAAGCTAGCAAACTGTCTTTATACTTTGTCTCCCTGGGACCATACAGTTCTTTTCAAAATGAATAATCCATAAAAAAAAAAAAAAAAACCGAAAGTATTTCTTATTTCAGCAGAGTTTGTGTAGTGTTTCATTTCAAAGGTATCAGATCTTCAAATTCAATAATCAAAATGATTCTTCTTGCCTAAATGTTGAACCTCATTCTCTGGGTGATCTGCTTTTGGAGTCTTGTGGCTGTCCCTCTGTCGCGGAAAGGTCTGTCCGTGCGGCATCCATGTGATTTATCCTTGCCTTGAATGTGCTTGAGTGTTCTCTGAGAACATTTTTACTGAACAGCTCCAGAGAGGTTTTTGAACTGGAATCTGTCATCCACGACAAACCCAAACGACATAGGTCTCCTATGACCAGTGGGGCCGAGATGGTCCCCAACTTTATAAATGATGATCTTTTCCAGTCCTCAGTGTTGTGATTATGAAACAGTTTGAACATTTTTTAGCATACTTTTGGAAGGAAGGTAAGACAGCCACTTTTGGTTTTTTGCTTACTGTGATAAGATTTATATAACATAAGATTCACCGTCTTAAAGGCTTGTGGTCCATTCACAACTATGTGCAACTATCACTACTGTCTAATTCCAGAGCATTTGTGCCACCCCGAAAAGATACCCCCTGCCTTTTGAGCAGCTGTTCCCCATTCCTCCTGCCCTCAGCCCTGGACACCTACCAGTCTGCTTTCTGACTCTATGGATTTACCTCTTCTGGACATTTCATATAAAGACATCTGTACCATGTGTCCTTTCGATGACACAGAGTTTTACTAGAACTTTTTGTAAGAGTCTGGGGTGAGTCAGTATGTGGCGTAAACTGCATGGTTTATTCGTTTTGAATGATGGGCAGTAGGGTTGGGGATGAGGAGAGAAATCGCACAGCCCTTTGGCTCTGTCACTTACATGTGGCTCATCTCAGGAAAAATCACAGCTCCCTCTGTTTCTTACTCAAGCAGGGTTCCCAAGGCTAAGCCACAGTGATATGAAATCATAGCAGTAAACTCGGGCATAAAAGACAGAAGAAAGCAATATGTCTTGAAGCCCTCATAAATTTTTTTTTTACAAGTTTTAAATCATTTTTGAACCTGAACGTCTATATTTTAACATAGGTTCTCAGTAATGAAAGTGTCCTGGTTTGACAAGAGAAAAAAAAAATATTTATACAAAACCCTCCTTTGATCCAGTTAGAAGTATTTACCTTGAACCCCAGGTTTCTGCATAAGCGTGGTTCCTGAGGGAAGGAATTTACAACTCCAAAAGTATTCCACCAGGCGTATACCGCCCCCTCAAGGAATTGAGACTCTAGTGGGAGTAAACCACCCTGTTTAATCTGTATGCTCAGTGCCGTGATGAGGGTGAACAAAGGATCTAGCGATGGGCAAAGAAGAAGAAACCCAGCGAAGCTTGGAGTGGAAGGTGATGGGAAGATGGAAAGGGGTCAGCCGGTGGAGAATAGGGTGGGGGACGTTCAAGGTGGAGGGGCAAAGCATATGCCAGCACATGGTCGTCACCATTTAGACGCAAGCACCAGAACCATGGGAGAAGGTGACCATGTTGCAAAGGGGCACCCTGAGGGCAACTGTGTGCACTACCCTGAGTCAGCTTTTCAGGAGTACCCATAGGGGAACCACAGGGATCCCGCCTGCTCAGCCTCAGCTGCCTGGCCACCCTGACCTGCCTCTAGATGGTTCTATCACTGAGCCTTATTTCTGCTCACACCCCGAACTGGACTAAACTTCTCCCCCATCAGCGTCCGTTTCACCAGGAGCAGTGGTTTTGATGTCCTGTGGCCACATCAGGTGCATGCACACATTCCCATGTGTGTTTCTTCTGTACCTACAGAACCAGCAGAAACCACTCTAAGAACGCCCCCTGAGACTGTAGTCAGTGTGGGTCGTTCTCCCCGTCTCCGTGGTAAAAAGTTGGATGTGTCTGGGTCTCCTCCAGGCACCCCTGCCTTTGGTTCTGGGAAGGGGAATAATTCTATAAGTCCTCTTCCCCGGAGGGAATTCCCACCTAAAAATCTAAAGTCTGAGCTATTAGCGAATCACTTGGCTTTGTTGCCCCGCACGGGCAGAAGACCTCTTTCCTCTGTTCTGCTGCTGGGTAAGAGGGATAAACAGCCGCTCAGAAGCCGGTGTGGCTGGCATGAGGGGACCTGCATGGCTGTCAACCATGAGCGTCATGGATGGGGCCTCTGAAAGTCATCAGGAATCGCCATCCCCTTTAGGAGCTCCTGGGCCACTGGAATCCATGTGGAGCTGAGAGCCCACCCTGGTTGCTTCTTGCTGTCCAGGTCCTAAGACCTGGTCCTGGAAGGGAGGTGGCAGAGCCTAGAAATCTCTGGATACCCCCTGTGGTCACCACCTCACTAACACGAGTCGACTGTCTGTAGAGCAACACCCAGTCTAACATCCTTCCTAAATCCCACCCCTCCTAAATACTGCCCTCGGTGGTGTGGGGCTGGCGAGTGGTCCAGACTGCTTCCCCGACCTGTGCTCACACCTGTGCAAATGGTAGAAGTGGACCTTGAGCCTGAACAGATGATTGTTCCCTGCAGAAACTAAAGCTGGAAAAGTTCCTTCTGAAGTCAGGGGTCGGGTGTTGGCCTCGGCCTCCAGAGGTGGCTTGACCACATGCAGCCTCGAGATCTGTCTGGGTATTTGCACCCAACTGTAACTCAGTGGGGAAGGTTGAGTCACGGCTTCTTTCCAGGCTTGGGGAAGGCATTATAGGAGCACACACATTTAATTATGCAGCAGATAATTGAATGGGTACAAGCCCTACTTAATGGGGAAACCTGTGTGAAATGGACAGGGAAGGGCTTTGTAATAATGAGTCAGCACAAGGGAGCCGTGGCCTGACAAACGTTCTGGCTCTGGGAAGCCCCAGATAGAGCAGCGGGCAGAGCGGGAGAGAAAGGGGCAGCCTTGGCAAAAGCAGGAGTGATGGAATTTTCCTTTTTACACCTTGTGTGGCATTTGGAAGCTGTCCCTGCCTAGAATCACTTGAGACCTTGGAATTGAACCCTGGAAAACTCCTTCAAAGGGCTGTTGCATTTGGAGAAGAAAGCAGGTGGTCCTCAGAGGCTGGGAGGTTCATTGGCCATATTTCACAACTGAGAATGTAAGTAAAGACAGGCCACGCAGACACCCCCAGAGGCCCAGAGCTGCGAACCCCCTTCCTGTGCAGAGCTGGTCTCCGAGGAAAGCCTCACCCCGACGCAGCCCACCAGGTGCCTTGCCTGTGACTCTGGTCAGCTGGTGGCTGACCTCAGGAGGCTGAAATTCTGAACTGTCTCTTGCACGGTGAGACTGTCATCTCGGTGTGGAGCACCTGGCTTCCCAGTGGCTACATTCAGAAGCCGAGGGAGAGGTATTTACAGTGGCGTGGAGAGGTTACAACAGAATCCCAGCAAAAAGGCCAAGAATTTAAAGAACAGCTTGCTTGGAGAAACTGATTCCTTGTACAATCTGGTTTTCATCTATGTAGAGAACATTCAGTGGCTGGTGCGGTGAGTGGGAGGTGGATGGTAGGTCTGCCTCTCTAGAGCTGCAAGCCGTCCTTGGTTTTCACGGGGCTAATTGGTTCACATCTGGTGTGCTATCTCTCTCGTTCATAACCGTTCTCTGGGAAGGCTCCGGATGAGCCCTGGGAAGCCAGCCCGTTGAGGAGAGGGGTGTGAGTGCCTCCTCCACTTGCCCTGTGGGCAGCTAAGGAAGCAAAGGAAGCCTCTGCCCTCAAGCTGTCCCCGGGATGGCAAAGGCATTTATGTTCTCACATCAGTTTTCTGACATCTACAGTTAAACCCAGTTCTGACACTAACTACTCAGAGTTGGCATAGGTCCCAGAGGCTGAGGGGCTCAGTGCCACAAGACTGCCCCCACTTTAGCCACTTGCCATGAGTGGGGTTCCCCAGGCTCCCCACACTTCTGCCTGGCTAACCTCACAGTCGGGATTTCCTCTGGACTCCCCTCAGGTTTGATGATTCATGAACACGACTCACAGAACTCAGGGAAGCTCTGTACTTGGGATTGCTGGCTTATTATAAAGGATATATACGAGCACCCAGGTGAAGGGATACATAGGGTGGTGGTGGGGTCAGGGAGGGTGCATACCTCTGGGCATACCACCCTCCCAACACTTCGGTATATTCCCCAGCCCAGGAAGCCTCCAGAAACTGGCTATTCAAGTTTTTACCAAGCTTTGTTATGTAGTCACAATTGATTAATCATTGGTGATGTAACCCCACCCTCTTTCCCCTCCCTGGAGGTCAGGGGTTGGGGCTGAAAGTTCAAGCCTCTAATCCTGTGGTTGGTTTTCCTTGTAAGTGTCTCCCATCCTGAACTTATCTAACCCCCTACCCCCGGGTCATCAGGATGACAGAGACACTCCTGTCATTCTGGAAATTCCAACGGTTTGGGGAAGTTCTGTGCCAGGAACTGGGGCAAAGACCGAACATATACATATTTTCTGTCCTAACACAACACTCTGGCGTCCTACCGACAACCGTGACCTGGCAACACAAACAGTACAGTTCATTATGAAGAAAACGCTGGGGCTGGATTCTCCTTGGAGGAGGTGAAGGCTTCCAGGAGGAGGCAAATACTCAAGCAGACTCCTAAAGGTTGAATCGAATTCTTGTAGAGACAGGGGTGGGTGGGACAAGAGATGAGTGTACTTTCCGGGAAGAGGCATGCAGAAAAATCAGTGGGGCTGGAAGCAGAAGGCGGGTTTCGTTGACATTTAATCCATTTAATATTGATTGGTGCCTGGTAGGTGTTCGTCAGGGGCTCGATGCCGGGCTCAGGTTCTCCCCATGCCCAGGGAAGATGGAGGAGTGCGCTGTACCTTTAAGACCTTACCTTGGATAGGCGTGGCTCTTGCATCTTCCCTCAGGTGTAGAACTAGCCACAGGTGAGCAGGGAGGTGAGCAGGGCCGGTTTTGTGTGTTTTTTTTTTTTTTTTTTTTTTACCGTTTTAAAGACTTAAGACTTTCAGGACTCTGAAGCCCTTGAAGGCTCCTTGGCTTCTAGAAGGTTCTGTGAATGTGTGCATTTGGATTAGTGACATAGCTGGATACCCGTTAACAAGTGGCTGTTGTGATCCACACGGGAGATGACAGTGACCAGGGCTCAGGGAAGTGGCCACAGGGATGGAGAAAGAGCATTTTAGGGGAAATGTGAGAGAGAGAGGAGTTGAAGAAGATGCAGGTTTCAGGCAACCAGGTTGACGAATGGGAGAGTGTTTCTTTGACCACAGAGGAGGAATCATGTCAAAGATAGGACGGTTCTGAGACGCCATGGGTGGTGAGCCACGCGTTGGCATGGGCTGTTTCCTAGTTTCCTCTAAGCTGTCTTTGATTAAGCAGCTGATGGTCCAGGGACCAGCGAATCCTGGTGACAAAACCCCCACCTTTTAGTGAAAGGATTATGGGATCATTTGCATTTCTGTACATCAAAGAAGACATTGAACTGAAAGCTCACTAAAAAAAACCAACCTGTGTGCCCAGCAAACTGCCCCCGGCTGAGGTGCCCAGCCTGGGGAGGATGGCTTCAGAGACACTGATAGCACCTGACACGTACCGAGCGATCACCATGTACTGGGCGTTGTGCTACATGCTTCACGCGAATGAACTCATTTGGTCTGAAAACAACCCTGTGAGCAGGGTACTATTATGTATATCTCACAGATGAGTGGACAGTGAGGCACACAGCACGTTGAAAGAATAACACAAACTGAGTTGGTTTGAGAATTTTTTTAAGTCAAAACGCCTCCCATCTTGTCTGATCGAATCCATCTTTCTTTTGACTTCTGCTTGTTTTCACTTTGGGGAATCAATCCAAAACTGCTACAGGCTATCAGGGTAGAAGATTTGTACAGGGATCACAAGGACAGCCGCCTTTTGGTGGGGAAAGGGAGTTCTTATTCCATTTCTCATCTCCAGCCTCTTCTTGCGCGTCTGTTTCTGTATTTGTAGCCCACATTTCATTGACTGTAGAATGCCACGAGATACACACCATTTTTTTCTGGACCGTGATAAAAGAGGGAAGAAGATGGTGCCGACTGAACTCTGGCCCACCATTGATTGCAGGACGCACCCTGATTTGTGAGCTATAAAAATGAGAAAAAATGGGTGCCTCCAAATGAAGTACTGTGTGTGTGTGTGTGTGTGTGTGTGTGTGTGTGTGTGTGTGGCAGATGGAAGGCATTTTGTTAGATCCTGATTGTTTCCCTGTACTTGTGTCTCAGGAAAAACAGATGACCTTGGATATTTTCCTGACAGCGGTCTTGACCCAGTGTGTTGGTTCTTCCCCGTGGGAAAGCCCTTTGCCTGAGAATGTGTCCGGCGTGGTCCAGCCCCAGGGCTCAGGCGTGGGCTGCAGGGTGTGATGAGAAGGCTGGGAGGTTCCAGATAATGCGATTCACAGTGGACTGGGTTTTTGCTTTGGGCTGTTGGGGACATTGAACATTTAGCTCCTGGCGACTTGTTCCCAGGGTTTATGTTTGCCGTGAGCATTAAGTACAGAGAGCGCGGCCCCTGAACAGGAAAGACCTCCGGGTGGAGGGTGGCCGGGCCTATTCCTGGCTCAGTGGCTCCATGCAAGCCACGTAGCCTCCCTTAGTCTCGGTTTTCCCTTCTCTCAATAGGGGGCATTAATTCCTGCCTTAAACATTTACATAAAGATTAAGGAAAACAGAATATAAATGTTTGCAAGATATGGCATCTTCATATCATTCCAGACCACTTTGTAATCTCTCCCTACTTAATTAAAATGAAAAATGAAATCCTTTTTCTTTTAGGGATGCTGCTTTGGCCCGTGACACTGTGCCCATTAATGGTGCTTTGTCCCCGCAGCATTTTCTGTAAAGAAAATAATCTTCTGAATTCTGGGGGAGTAAAAGCCTCCTGGGTGGTGTTCGTTGGAATTCTGCGGCGTGAATACAACCAAGACCTGGAAACTGGCAGTGGGAAGACAGTTCTCAAGACTGAGGTGACTTAGGTTTAGAGAAAAGGTCACAAGCAACTCTTCACTCGGGAATTTTGTCTGGAAAGTCCCCTGAAGGCACTCCTCTCCTTTCTTGTGGCTGCCTGGCAGTCCTGGGTCCCGGGATTTGTGTTTCATAATGTTAGGCCATTTAAGGGCAGGATGGTCAAGCCCGTTCAGCAAACTCGGGCCAAGTTACCCTACCAGTGCCTAGTTCATTCGCATGTGTTGAGAGCCTGTGTGCTCGGTAAGAAGGTACAGCGCGGAGCAGAAACGTTCGTGGGGTTCCCGATCAGTAGGGCAGACTGACCCCAGTCAAAGAACTCAAGAAATAAAGATGGAATTTGTACTGGGAGGAATGTCCTGTGGGATCCGTGGAGGGCATTCTGAGATCAAGGAAGGAAACCCCAATCTAACGGGAGAGTTCCAGAAGGGATTTCCTGAAGGACAGAGAGTTGCCAGATGAACAGGCCCTAGGTGGCTGTGGAGGGGGAGGAGAAGCGTGTATGAGGATTGGATGCAGCCAGACCCTGGACTCTGGAGAAGGGTCTGTGGGGTGCAGGGAGGAGAGAGAGTGGCCTGAGAAGAATCTCAGAGGCTGCCGGTGGGTGGGCTGACCCATGCATGCCTTGCAGGGCAGGCGATGTTGATGACATTGGACTTTTCCTGAAAGCGCTGGGCAGTGTTGAGAAGTGGTACTTGGCCTTTTGCAAGAGTCTGGCACTGCTCTGGGCCAGCATGTTAGGTGACAAATTGGGGGACATTGCAGCTCTCCAGACGAGAGATCGAGGTGACCCAGTGAGGGTGGCCATTGCAGAGGTGGAACGAAAGGCTGGGGTCAAGTCCAGTGGGAACTCGAGCGGCCAGCTGTGCTGGGGGAGCCAAATGGATGAACTCTTGTGCACTGAATCAGTACTCCTGCAACTCTGGATTGAATCTTAAAGCTAGTGCATCCAACTGGGACATGGAATAATTTCTCCTGCAGTTTTTTTTCTTTATAAATGTAATTATATGTTATATTGGTGAATTTAAGAAATAAACATTGTGTTTTTAGGTTATGATATATCCTGAATGGAAATGTACTCACCGTGCCTATAATTATAGCAGTCTTTACAGATTATACTTATTTTAGAATACTACAATTTGCAAGTCCTTTAATTACAATATAATACATATTTAAGATAACTTTGCTATAATTATAGAATAATTTAAATTTATATTTACCAGATTAGATGACACTTGGTTCCCGTCACTTTTCATTCCTATGTGGGTATGTTTTCTAAAGTCAGTGTGATTAATTACAGATAGAAACGTGCCTTATACTTTGTGAAAGGAAGGGAAGATACACGTTCTCCTAATTTCTTTTAAAATTTTTTTTTTCAACGTTTATTTATTTTTGGGACAGAGAGAGACAGAGCATGAACGGGGGAGGGGCAGAGAGAGAGGGAGACACAGAATTGGAAACAGGCTCCAGGCTCCGAGCCATCAGCCCAGAGCCCGACGCGGGGCTCGAACTCCCGGACCGCGAGATCGTGACCTGGCTGAAGTCGGACGCTTAACCGACTGCGCCACCCAGGCAGGCGCCCCTCCTAATTTCTTATAATTAGAGGCTGATAGGAAAAGACATTGCTGCCATAATCGAAGCACATCCAAGTGGGTTTGGTCAAGCGTTGTGGGTTTTAATCTATCTTCCTGACGCCCCTCCACCCTCCCCAGGAATTGAGAACATTCTGATGATGCTCTGTTAGAACATCATAGAGGAGACGGAGAGACGTGAGGAGGCCCTAGACCAGCCTGAAATCACTCTGCCTCCCCCGGCAGGGCTGGGGACGGACCAGGCAGTTTTGCAGGTTGCAGAACAAAAGAGAGTGTTTTCAGCCTCCTGGAGCTTCTCTACCAGAGGCTTGTCAGGTGTACCTTAGGTGTATGTGGATTCAGTTGCACAAACCAATAATTTTTAAATGCTTATTTATTTGTTTATTTTGAGAGAGAGAGAGTGAAAGTATGTGTGCACACGCCAGCAGAGGAGGGGCAGAGGGACAGAGAGAGAGAATCCCAAACAGCCTCTGTGCTGTTGGCACAGAGCCCGACACAGGACTCGATCTCATAAACTGTGAGATCATGAGCCTGAGCTGAAATCAAGAGTTGGATGCCTAACCAACTGAGCCACCTAGGCGCCCCAAACCAGCAATTTAATAGAAAGCCCCCGGTTCTCATAGGGCTGCTGATGCCCCAGACTTCCCTCCTAGAGCTTGAGTTGCAGACGGTGGGTGTCCTCAGTGGGGTGCACTTGTCCCCTCCCTAGACGGTCCCTGGCTCTCACAGATTTCCCATCCACTGCAGACTCGAGAAACCCATGGTCTGAGGCCAGGTTCACGTAGGGGGGGTGGGGGGCGGTGGCGCCCTGCATCCTTGGGGAGGCAGCTGGGAAACCTGCAGGAGATGCTATAATTATCCTGAGGGTAGACATTGACTAAATGGAGGAATGGGTGAAGGGTCACCTTGGACAGATGCAAACTCTCCCATCATGGAATCACTGGATAAAATCCCTGCACGGAACTCAGTGCTGCCTGCTGTAGCCGTCCGGAACTTGTACTGGCTTGACTCGCGAGAGTCCTGCATGCAGCATGTACTTCGCCAGCCATCCAAGGCGTTTTCAGGGGTGACCTTTGACTGGGCAGGACTTTCTTTTTGTGTGCCAACTTACAGCTCAGTCCCTGCCCAGGAAGTGATGTTTCCCTCATTAAATCCAAAGACCTTTTCTGGTGGGATGTTCTTGAAGCCTGGGTCAACCTCTTGCTCCATATTAAGCTTTCTCATCTGCTTATGAGAGAAAATATGGAACATGTTCCTACTTTCAAGGCAATTTCCCCTGACCCTTTCCTTTTTCAAACCAAATAACACATTGCATTTAATGTTCTTTACATCATTTAAAATTTTTTTAAATTGATTTATTTATTTCGAGAGAGAGAGCGTGTGTGCATGCCTGAGTGAGAGAGGGACAGAGTGAGAAGGAGAGAGAAATTCTAAGCAGGTTCTGCACTGTCAGCTCAGAGCCCCACTTGGGGCTTAAATTCACGGACTGTGAGATCAAGAGTGGGACACATCATTTTAGAGAGGGCTAAATGGTGACTGCTCAGGCCCCTTGCTGATTCCTTCATTTGGCTCGAAGCAGTGGGACAGAGGAGAACGAGTCCAACCCTAGAGGGGTCAGGCTGTGTGGGCTCTGCCCTGGATCCCCACCTTTCCCTGAACAGCGCTGGACAAGTCTCTCTCAGCTTCTGCCGAAGTGTGGAAACAGGTTGGATAGCCCCAAAGGCCCCTTCCATGTCTAGCCTTCTGTGTTGAAAATGATCAGACATTTATTGAGCACTTGCTGTATACACACATGACATTGTACCAGGGGCTGGGCTGGGAGAGTTCCAAGTCCCTGCTCTGAAGGAGTTTAGAAAACATTCCCTGGTTCAAGTGATAGGTGAAGCCCCTGCATAGGGAGACCAGTATGGAAGCCCGTGAGCTGGGCTCTCAGCTGGTCACCCCCTTATCCTCATCTGCAAATCAGATTTGCAGTAGCCTCTCCTTCTGTCGTGGTGCCAGTGTTTCTCTTCTAGCACAGCGATCCTTTTCCCTAAAGAATCCAGTTGTAAATATTCTTGGCCCAGGGGCCATACAGTATGTGGTACAACAATTCCATTCTTCAGTTATAGCAAGAACAAGTAGAGACAGTATATGAACAAGTGGGCATCTCTGTGTTCTAATTAAACTTTATTTATGGACATGGTGTGCTAACTATTTTATAAAGTTTTAGTTTGAAAGGTTAACGCTCTGTCTTAAACTCTAGAAGGGGTTGTGGCATCGTAACTGGGGTCTGGATGTGGCCAGACGATTACCGCACGTGGGTCAGGCTCAGCACTGACCCTCCCTTTAGACTTGCACCAGCAGAGACCTGACTGTAGGTCAGTTTGTTACTGGGCTTGTTTTATAAGAACATTCAGGACTCCACCAGGGAGTTAAGCTGACTGCCAGGGATTTTCAGGCGCCCCCCACCCCCACGCCATGGCCAGGACAGTTGATATTTGCCATCTTTGTCTTCAGAGACAGAAACTTCTGTCCAAACAGAGGCTCTTTGATTGAGGTTGACCCAGCAAAGCCACTTTTTGCCCATTTTGGGCAACATCCACAGGCCCTCACCTTGTTCATCCCTTGGCCTCTTCAGAATGTTCTACAAAGAAAGAATACTGTCTGGCTGCCACATCCTGGGGTTTTGTTGGCAGAAGTCTCCATAGGGGGTTACGTAAGGCAAGAAGGCAAGTCAGGAGGAGTCACCCCAGGAAATCTTCCTTGTCACGAGGATAAACGTGCCCTTTGGGCACCGGAAACTGGAAATGGCCGGTACTAGACAAACAGCTACCTTCAGTCCTGAGTATAACTGAGTCATTGTTTTAAGTCCTGGCAACTTGCGGTTTCCACTCCAGCAAGGACTCAAGGGAGGAAGGGCATTTGTTCCAGAAGCTGGTGTTTCAGCAAGCCACGCTTGGGGCTTTGTTTTGTTTACAGGGAGAGGTGACATCCAGCCTCAGTTGGACAGCGCTCTCCAAGATGTCAACGACAAGTATCTCTTGTTGGAAGAGACCGAAAAGCAGGCAGTCCGGAAAGCACTGATTGAAGAACGCGGCCGATTCTGTACCTTCATCTCTATGCTGCGGCCCGTGATTGTAAGTCAGTGGAAAGCTCTGGAAGGCTTACATTGCTGGTGTGGAGGAGACTTTCCTTTGTTTATCCAACCATCACTGAGTCGTCAGGAATCGGCTGTGTATCAGGGATCGTGATGGTGGAATCACTTCTGTAGAGCAGTGATTCTCCATGAGTTGCCGATGGCCATATGGCCCACTCCTGGTGCGCAGTTCTTAGCCCGAGTTGTTGACTTACTCTTTTCCCCCCCAAGTCTAGAAGGCCTTGCAGAGTGGTTCTTAAAGTGCGATCGCCTGGCCAGCAGTGTCACCTGGGAATTGGTTACAAATGCGGCTTCTCGAGCCCAACCCAGACCTTCCTGAATCCAAATCCTACCAAATCCAAGCCTCTAGGGGTGGGGACCCAGGCATCTGTGTGGTTTTTTTTAAATTATTTTTAGTTTATTTATTTATTTTGAGAGAGAATGAGAAAGCAAGCAGGGGAGGGACAGAGAGAGGGAGAGAGAGAATCCCAAACAGGCCCCACGCCCAGTGCAGAACCCGATGTGGGGCTTGAACTCCTGAACCTTGAGACCATGACATGAGCTGAAATCAAGAGTTGGACACTTAAGTGATCCCCAGTCATCTGTGTTTTAAACAAGCCTTTCAGGTGATTTTGAGACCCAGTGGCTAGGTTCAACACCAGTGAGTGACCATGAGGTTAATATGGGAAGAGCCTCAACAAATCAATTCATACTTATTTATTTATTTATTTTTGAGAGAAAGAGCGAACACATGAGCAGGGAAAGGGGCAGATAGAGAATCTTTTTTTGTTTTTGTTTTTGAGAGAGAGAGAGCACATGAGTTGGCGAGGGGTGGGGAAGGTAGGAAGAGAGAATCTCAAGCAGGCTCCATGCCCACACCACAGAGCCCAATGCAGGGTTCGATCCCATGATCATGATCCTGGAATCATGACCTGGGCTGAAATCAAAGAGTCAGACGCTTAACCACCTGAGCCACCCAGACGTCCTAGATTTTTTTTTTTAAGTTTATTTATTTTGAGAGAGACACAGAGACAGAGAGGAAGGGGCAGAGAGAAGGAGTGAGAGAATCCCAAGTAGACTCCAAACCACCAGCGCAGAGCCCTATGTGGGGCTTAAACCCACAAACCGTGAGATCATGACCTGAGCCAAAGCCAGACACTTAACCTACTGAGCCACCCAGGTGCCCCTTGCAAGACTTTTTTTTTTTTTTTAACATTTATTTATTTATGAGACAGAGACAGAGCATGAACGGGAGAGGGTCAGAGAGAGAGGGAGACACAGAATCCGAAACAGGCTCCAGGCTCTGAGCTGTCAGCACAGAGCCCGATGCGGGGCTCGAACTCACAGACCACGAGATCATGACCTGAGCCGAAGTCGGACGCTTAACCGACTGAGCCACCCAGGCGCCCCAAGACTTATTTTTTTAAGTAAATCATTTGCATGCCATAATTGAGGACTTTTGCTGTAGGCATTCTTGAAGCTGACACAACGACCCCAGCTCACTTCCCTCAGCCCTAGCAAAATGCTCAAGGAGGAGTCGTTCCTCTGAGCACAGAACTTTTCCATGGCTCATTCTTGCCGAGGCCTGCAGTCCCAGCTTGGTACTTGGGTGAAGTGAATGACTTTCTTCCACAGTCTCCTGCCACTATCTCACTTGCTGTGACTTTCTATCAAGCAGGTGGGGAAAAAATAAGAAGGGGGAGGGGATAGTTAACTATTACACACACACGTGCTGTCACCAAGAGCTGTTATCAGATCTGGACCAAAATTGTTCCAAATCGTGTCAACCGTCGAAGCTGAGTGAGCTCAGAGGGCCTCGGCCTATGGAGGGGCTATGCTGCAGGACTCCATGAGAAGATGCAGGCGGACCGTCCGGGAAGATGTGGCAGCTCTCCCCCCCCCCCCCCCCCACCAGGCACCATGAGGAAGGCCACGTGTTTTCTTTGACTTGCTCACCACTGGGCGGGACAGGTCACTCCATAATTATGGCAGATTCCTTTTTCCCTTTCTGTTTCCCAAAAGAAAGGGCTTTAGCCAAGATGTACCAGTCTCGAGGTGACTTTTCTGGAAAGTGGAAAGGGTTAGACAGTAACCCTAATAAAAACAGTTGAGCCAAGACCATGAATGAATCACTCATGATGACATGTGGATTACTTTCCTTCAGGAAGAAGAAATCTCCATGCTAGGGGAAATAACTCACCTTCAGACCATCTCAGAAGATCTGAAAAGCCTGACCATGGACCCTCACAAATTGCCCTCCTCAAGTGAACAGGTAGGAGCTGTGGGCACTCGGGAGAGCAAACCAAAGACATAAAGGTTCAAGGTCTCGAGAGTTCCCGGAGGCATCTCATTTAAAGTCCTATCTGTGTTTCACTATATGGTGAAATACAGTAACCATCGTTGCTAGCCATTATAGAGCACTTGCTGTGTGCCATGTATGTTCTCAGCGCTTTACATAGACTTCCTCAGCTAATCTTCAGTATTATTCCCATTTTACAGAGCAGGACACTGAGGCACTGAGAGATAAAGTCCTTTAACCAGGTTCATCTAGCTAATTAGTGGTGGAAGTGGGATTTGAACCCAGCAGTCGAGAGCCCATGCATGGCCTTAACCACTGTGTTCACCTGTCCTCTAGAAATAAACTCTCACAGGAACATGATAGTGATGTGTTTTGGTCATCCTTGTGAACCATTCTCACTGAATTTCTCCCATTCTGATGGATTAAAACAGGATCTCTTTTACAGAAAAGATGACATCTTTCGTGCTTATTCATTTGGTTCATATGACATTAACATATCAAGTGGGAAGGACCGTGTTTGGGGGGACAGCTGATGAATCACATGCTGGCTTTTGCCCTTTGTATAAAATTCTCATTGCCTCCCTGGAGAACCAACTCAGAGGACAAATACAAGAGTTTACGTTTTCCATTCTATGAAATTGCTTTTGTCAAATCACAGCAGGCACGCGTTTGCTCCGTGAATAGACATTTATTGAGAATCTACTACGTGAAAGAAAGGTAGACCTCACATTCAAATAGCTATTTGTCAAGCAGGAGAGCCAGATGTAGAAGTAACTGCGAACAAATTGGCTTGCTCTTGATTCTGTCAGGTTTTAAAATCTCAGGGCCAGAAGTGACCCACTGAATATCAGGCGGCTAACGTGCAAGACCGACAAATCCTAACACCATCATTGAATTTGTGGTGCTATGAGACAAGAATCCTATAAATTCTGGCCTTGAGTATACCTGACTCCTGTAAATCGTTAATCTGTAGCTGTAAATCTCTCCCTCTCCCTCTAGACTGACATTTCATGGTCCCCTCCCCCCTTCCAATTTTTTATATTTTTGCTTGTCTCAGAAAAAGGATTATGACATTGATGGATTGGTACTGTTGTTCTTTAACTGAAGAAAGGACGTTAACAACATTTTGTACGTTAACCCCCACCCCTCGATGATGACAGCATTTTGATGATACAGGTTAAAGATTTGATGGATGATGTTTCCCTTCTCAGCACCTCACCTACCCACTTGGCTCTGTCCCCTTAGGTGATTCTGGACTTGAAAGGTTCTGATTATAGTTGGTCGTACCAGACGCCACCCTCTTCTCCCAGCACCACCATGTCCCGCAAGTCTAGTGTCTGCAGGTAAGTAAAGCTGGGCCCTGCTCCTACTCACCTGCAGCGAGAATCCTCCGGAAATGTCTGCCATCTGCAAAATTGTTCTCTAGCGGTTTTCTGTTAGAAGACCATTCTTGGCCTGCTGACTGCAAAGCGTATTCTCTTTTTGAAGGATGGCAGCTTCATCACGCATCACTAACCCTTCTTGATGTACGCAACCTACTGACCTTTCTCTTTGACTTTTCAAAGCCAAGTAGATTTCCACTTCTTGCGAATTTAGCAGTGAGAGGAAAGAGCAGGGTGGATCTGCCTGGTCTGTGTCTGGTTATGTCCCCAAACACACGTGTGTGTGTGTGTGTGTGTGTGTGTGGTTTCATATTTGACCTTGGGTAGTAAACACAGAGCAGTAATTTCAAACTTAAGATGCTACATCATGAAAATGTTGGTTGGTTCCTTGTCATCACTTATGGGCTGTGTATGTGCGTGTGTGTGTGTGTGTATGTGTGTGTGTGTGCGTGTTTGACAAATCTGTTGGGTTTTCATTTTGCTAACAAAGAGAACTAACTATCTCACTAATACAAAACAAAGCTGCACGAGTTCTCTCTTCTTTCTTCTAGTTTTAGCTTCAGTCAAAAATCATGCGGCACTGACAGCATCGGCCTTCAGCTTGCTGGAGTGCAGCTGCTGTGGGCTTTACTGCCAGTCCCCAAATGCCCTCTTCTGGCTGATTGGTGGGGTGGGGGGGTGGGGTCGGGGGAAGCAAAAATTATGGTAATTATCCCCAGCGGCAGTGATTTCCTCTGGCACACTCCCCTCTATCTGTCGGAACATTCGTTGTCAAGTAATTCTAGCGTAGAGCAGTCACAGTCCTGACTACCTCATTAGCTGTCAGGGTCTGTGAAATCTGACAAGACTCTCTTGCCGGGAGCAGAAACCACACCCTTGGTAATCCCAGGCTGGGTTGTTTATTCCGGCCCTTCCAGTGCTTCCCGTTGTCGGTTCTGCTTGTTTGGACCGCGGGGCTGTGTTCGGTTTTCTGGTTTTTGCACTCTGAGTTACCAGAGCGCACACTTGTTAGAACTGGAGACGCAGCGCAGACAGAACACCCAGAGGGTGTGTGACGCTTCTCAACATCCTGTTTACTGTTCACCTCGGAAACAAACAGCTCAGCCTCGGCTGCCTGTAGTTGTTGAAAGCCGCCTGCCTCTTGCCACGTGTGCTGCTAACACCAGGCCCGCAGATACTCTCACAGAGAAATTTCTGTGATCAGGGAAAAGCCATTCATTCAAGCATCGACTCTGGTAAGAAGAGGTAAAACACGCTGACATGAACACACAGAGGTGATTTGCCTGTGTTCTTTATGACGGTCTTGAACCAGGCTCGTCGAGGATGAAGTCTCCTTGAGGGGCCCCGTGGCACCTGCACTCCCAAAGTGATGGTTGTCCGGGTGGACCTTGGTTTCCTGGACCCAGATGGTGCATCTAAGGGAGAGCCTCGAATATACTAACCAGATGATGCTGAGGCCTTAGTGGGTTTCGCTCCGAGGTCATGAGATTCTGCAAGCAGATGAGCAGATAAGATCAGCCCCGTCTCTTTTCCTGCCACAGATGTTAGGTCTCTAGCTTTGGTGGTAGATGACCTAGCTGAGTTAATTGGGTAGCACTTGACCCTTCAGAATCCTGGGCCTCCGTGCCAGGGACACCTCATCGTACCATCAGAGAAGTGAGTCTTGGCAGACCTGCTTTTTGACAACCCCCACTTTTCTCCCCGCTTGCTCACATGATAAAAACCTTTTGTTTCCTAGCTTGATGACTTGGTGTTTTGGAAACACGTTTTACCTTTGGCCCAGCGCTCCGTGGTACCCAGCTGATTATATTGTGTTCTCCCCCCTCCCCTGTTCCGTTGTCTTCTGTTTCCCCCCTTCCCCTATCCCTGCCCCCTAACCTTGCACGCCCGCGTTCCCTCCGCCCCCACAGCAGCCTGAACAGCGTCAACAGCAGCGACTCGCGCTCCAGCGGCTCTCACACTCACTCCCCCAGCTCACACTACCGCTACCGCAGCTCCAACCTGGCCCAGCAGGCGCCCGTCCGCCTGTCCAGCGTGTCCTCCCACGACTCAGGATTCATTTCGCAGGACGCCTTCCAGTCCAAGTCACCGTCCCCCATGCCGCCAGAGGCCCCCAACCAGGTAAGGGTGCCCTTGGCCCCAGAAGTGGCTGTGGTGCCTGGACCACCGTCACTGGCCGGATGCGAAGAAAGATGTTGGTTCAGGCAGACCCCTGTCCTCTCGACGCAAGAAACCTCTGGATTAATTTCTCATCTTTAGATGTGTCCTTTCCCCAAAGGGTGAGAACCATAAGTTGGGTTTGAAGCCTGTCTCCATGGTGGTGATGGTCAAGTCGCCACATTGGTTTGGGGAGTCCTCTCAGGTAAGTAGACGGACTCAAGGAAGTTTGGCCATCCTCCGGCGTCCCTGTAAGTGCCTGGCTTCGCATGCTGCTTAATTAACGGACGTGCGTGCGATGGTGGCACCTTCTCCGCCGGCACGTCTGCTTCTCTCTGAATGGCGGAGATTCTGTCCTTGAACGGTGCCTTGGAAACCTTCCTTGGCCCTCTCCAGTTCCTTTTAGCAATTGGTGTGAGGATGAGAATGAATCCTTAGAGCCCTTGCAGATAATTCCGTTGGCATTCTGCTCCTGGGAGAGGGGACGGCGGGGAATCTTGCAGCCCCAGTTGGGTCAAGTGGCGCCAGACCCAGCCCAGCCCGTGGTTCCAGCTGGAGCAGGAGGCAGGGGCTGGACAGGGTATTGTGATGCCCTTCCCGTGCTACCCTCTCCGTCCTCTTTCTCTGAGTGCCAGGGGTCTGGCTTCCTACTTAGTAATAAGCAGCACAACAGCAGACGCCATCCAGGGTGCCCCACAGTGCCATCTGCTGGGAGCATGTGGCTCAGTGCCCACTGTGTGTTCTGAGGCTGACCCAGCTTTGGCCCAAGATCCTTTGGACTTAGAAGGTCGCGTGCTTTTCTTGTATCCAGGTATCCAGTTGGCTTCGCAGTCACTGACTGCAGTGTCCCCGGCACCACCCTAGGACATGCTACGTCTGCTATCTGTGCAGCATTGTTATCCCTGTTTTGTTGTGGAAACGGAGGCTCAGAGATGTGACTTACCCAAGCTGCACAATTATCTGACCTGCAGGTTGGGGACCTGGAACAAGGGTTTCTGGCAAGCAGTCCAGAGTCCTTTCTGTTCTGTCTCAGCCATGAGGTGTCCCTGGGAGAGTGTTTTGGGGAACACTTCATGTAGAGAAAGCAGCTGAAGTATTTTGGGAATTTAAGCCAGAAGGTTCCTTGCCTGATGTGTCTGATGTTGGTGAACCCAGAGGTTCTCAGCTCAGTGGTCCCTCTGGCATTTTTCAGCTGTCCCAGGAGACTGTGGCCTCTCTCTGTCTTTGTGGCAGAGAGACTTCATTTCAAACAGAGACATTCTGGGCCAAGAGGCACGACTTTGAGTTCTAATGTGCTTGTCCTAGCTGGGGCGCTTTGGCTTGGTCCGAAAGGTGTCACCTGCCTGTCCCCCGCCATGTGGCAGAGCTAAACCATACCTGTGTGTCTTGAAAGCAGAGTGTGAATGGTTGAAAGGAAAACAGGAATTTGCAGTTTCTTCCAAGGCTATTCTGATGTGCAGCCTAATTCTGTGTGTGTTTTTAATCAACTGACAAATTAACATAGTATTGTGTGCTGACACTCCTTTCTAAAAAAAGAGAGGCCACGTCCTCCAGCCTCCCTGACAAAGACTGTGTGTGGATCAGGCTGAAGTGAGCGTTTCTGCCTCCAGTAATGTCGAGGGAAGCAGAAGTTGGCATGTGGGATTTACTTAAATCTGAAAGCTGGTGCCCAAGTTGCTTGGCTAGCAACTCTAGGGTACTCTAGGGTAGTTTTAATAGGCTCAGGGATGCTGCAAAATTTAAAACAGAATTCTATTTTTACAAAAAAAAAAAAAAAGGCATTACAGCTGCTTATAATTGTAAGGTAGAGGGGAAGTTAAGGAAATTGTACAAATCACATAGGCCAGAGGATCCAGTCTCCTAAAATGTTACCTTTATTTAGGATGAGGAAGGGCACACACATCTCTAAGGGGAAGGAGCCCTTCATTTCTCTACTCGGTCACATGGGTCTCAACCAATGCCACGTGATGAAATATGTTAAATATTTTCCTCCACTGTGCCCTTTTCAAATTTAACCTCAATCCACTTGTGCCCAGGAGTGGGACTATGTCTGTTGTGAGGGTCTCGTCCTAGAGCTGTTCATTCCATGGAGGCAAGAGGTTCTTTAGGAAAAATGAACAGAAGCCAAAAGAAATAGGAACCTGCAGTCCTGGAATGGTTTATTGGTTCTTTTTTTCAAGTTGAACATACTTGAATTAGAGGGACCAAAATGAACAGCCCTAGTAAATTATAGTGATAACTGGCCTCTCTGTACACTTGATTAAGTGCTACATACATAGATGGACACATAGAAAATTTCATTTTCTCTTCCTCTGTTAGATATTAGTGAGCCCTATGCCAAAAATGAAAGAAATTGGAGTTTTAGATTAAGGTTGCGGCTCCTCTACTGAGAAGTAACAGAATCGTAACTTAAATACAAACCCTCAAACTTTGGCTCTGGAACCACCAACCAGACTCTGAGCTTGAGGAGCCATCAGGGCGTCCAGTGGGTAGCGTGTCCTTGCTTTGGTTCTGTGGGGCCCCATGCATTGGAGTGTCTTCTCAGAGCCTTGCTGCTTGCAGGATGGAGAGCTATAGCTCTGTCCCTTTGCCGGAACCTTTCTTTCTTTGGCTGTGAAGGAGGTGGACATGAACATGACAGAAACGTGAATCTGGCCTCCTTGGCAGTGAATTCAGGAACACTTTGAGGAAGTAAGAGTAGACCCCGGTAGGGTTGGGCTTATTTAAACAAAAGGATGAGCCGGAGATTGCAGTTAGCAGCGAACAGAACTTAAATATCTGGGTGTGCCCGAGCACGATCTTGGTGCTTATATTGGAAGTTTATATTGGAAGAGATGGTCTTCATCACTCATCCATTCAGTAGTTTTGAGCCCCTGTCACGTGCCAGTACAGGACTAGAAAGTTGAGACATAACGGTGAGCCCACGGGCATGGTCCCTGCCCGAGCCAAATGTCAGGAGACTGAGCTGGGGGCACGTACCCCGGCTGACACCAGGCGACCGGCAAGACTGGAGGTGAAATAAAGATCGGCACAAGGACATGTTGTCCCAAGTCAGACCTCCTTTCTGTAATGCCCCAGATCTCTCCAGATGCTCCGTCCCTCCCTAGATGGCCCCTGGAAACATTGCACTGATCTCAAGGCCTCACTGGCCAAACCTCAAAATCATTTCCCAGGCAGAGAAACCTAAAAACCTGCCCTGTGAAGATGCAGCTTCATGGCTGGAAACCACCCTGCATGGGTGCAGAGGCTGCATGTGACACAGGGAGAGGCTGGGGACTGGAGAGGTATGGAGCAGAAGCCCAAGCTGGGTGGTGGTGGTGGAGGGGGTCAGTCCTCAGGCACTAAGTATGCCTGTGCACCTGAGAGATAGCAAAGGCAGGCCTCCCCTGGGACCTCGACGTGTGGCATGAGAAGAAATGCCCAAAGGAACACGGGGAGTCTCACCGACCAGTGCCAGGCACACACTAGACACACACACATCAGGGTCCTGGGGGGCTGACCATCTGGCAGGTGTCTCATGCTGCTTTTCGAGGGCTTGAAAGCCTCTGTGTGGGTGCAGCTTTGGCAAAGGGAAAAAAATAACCCTAACCCTCTGCTTCTCTCATCCTTCCCTCTTCTGTGTATATGTCTGTCTCTCTCTCTCTGTGCGTGCACTTCCCCACCCCATCTTCTTGTTTTGATTTCCTGTTACTTTTGGTGGCATGTGGTCCCTCCCTGCTGCAGAACTCGTCCAGCTCGGCCTCCTCTGAAGCCTCCGAAACCTGCCAGTCCGTGAGCGAGTGCAGCTCGCCCACCTCAGTCAGCTCAGGCTCCACCATGGGCGCCTGGGCGTCCACAGAGAAGGTGACCGGCTGGGCCCCGGCCACCGTGGCCAACCCCTCCTCCCCTGCCCCCCACCTACCGTCACTGTCACCACCAGGACCTTGAAACTCAAAATCTACAAAATGCATCCCAGGAGCAGTCCCTTTTGGGGACAGAGAGAGGGACAAGGCTGAGGGCTTTTTCTTGAAAGGGTGCCTGGCTCCTGGGCAATGACCTTGCAGTGTCCTGAGGGAGAGGAAGGGGTATGGGGAGCTCGGAGGTGGAAGGCTCCTTCTCAGAAGTGTCGTGCGCTCATCTGTCCCCCCTCCCCCTCCCAAGTACCCCACCCACCGTGGCCTCCTTGTTGCGGTACCATCGGAGGAGGACATCTCACTGCATCAGAGGCTGTGCGCTTTTCTTCCTTTTAGTTCGCCAACCCCTCCTCCCCCGTCACCCCGATTTGGATTCTGCTCCTGAACAGTGTGATGATTTCAGAAACCCGGAATGAACAGTTTTCAGTTGTTGCTTGAGAATGTTTTAAATTCGCATAATGAGACGAACAAATCATTATCACCGTGAAATTAAGCTCCATCGGTTATAAATCATCCAAAACCATTGAGAACGCCAAAAAATTAAGGACACCGATCAATTTCCACACTACTCTAAAATGTAGATAAATTATTTGCTTGACTGAACGCTTCTTGCCGTCCAGTATGTGTTCTTTGCCCCCGTGGCCCTTCCTCTGGCACCACGGATCATCCAGGAGCAGCGGGGCCCGCCGCTTGTTTTATTTATAAATACTCAGGTCTCCCTCCTCCCTTGAATGTCAATGCCATCTTGTACCTCCACACTCATCCTGTTATATTAATTTTATTTTCCTTCCCCCCCCCCCTTTTTTTGTTTGTTTTGTTTCCAGTTGTCTAACGGGTTTTCTCACTGTAGTTTGCCAAGTGAGTCCCATGTGGGGCCCGTGGGGGCAAGCCTTTCCCCTCATTGCCTGCCTGCCTCCCGCCTGCTCCCTCGGGTCACCTCTGTCCACCTTCCAGACTACGCTCATTATTACACCATTGGGCCCGGCATGTTCCCGTCATCTCAGATCCCTAGCTGGAAGGTTTGTGTCTCTCCTCCCTCCTCTCTTTCCCTCCTCCCCCTTCATGGCTCTGTGCTCCCCCCTCTTCTGTCCCACGGTCCTCATCCTGACCCCCCCCCCCTTGCCCCTTCCTTCCACACTCTGCCTTCCTCCCCATATAACACCTCTCCCTAAGAAAATTCCCACTGGGAAGAACCAAAAAGCAGCAGGCAGATCTGAGATAGAAATGTCCACGTGGAGCGGAGCTGGGAATGGCTCCCTTTCGGAAACATTCATTCGGCCCGGTTAGAGGTGGTTAGACGGTGATGCCAGACATGGCCTTGCAGGGCCGGCAGGCAGTTCTACACTGTTGGGGCCACCGCAGGGTGTCCCTGTTACCAGGGGCTGGGAGGGACTGCCCTTCTCCGCCATGTGCCTCAGACTTGTCCCTGGAGTCCCTTATTGGGCCATGGTAACGGAACCATAATCCAAACTATGTTTTTGGCTTATCATCATGTTTTATCTTCAATGTGAATGCAGACTTTATTTTTAGTCTCATTTGTTTTCTATTAAAACATGTTTGCTTTAATATAAAAGCAAAGTTTTAAAATTATTTCCTAGCGAGTCCAATTGATGCCAGGAGGATATCCTACAAGGAGGTGCCCCGAATTTGAATCGCAGGTTAGCCTAGGCTGCGGCTTCTAGAGCAGGTCTTGGCTTAACCCCTCACAGGTAGTGTGGACCCCTCAGGCTCCTCAGGGTCTTCCTGCTGACCCCAGAGGCCGGCCTTTCCTGTGTGAGGGCCTCAGAGGGCACATCCTGAGGGCCCTTGCTGGGGGGCGCAGTATCCAGGAAGTGGAGGTTCAGCCTCCGAGCGAGGCTGAATTCCTTTAGTGCCCCCTGGTGGCCACTTCACTCAAGTGAAGACATTTGGGCTGCTGGAGGAGAGAGGGTTCCTTCAGACATCAGAAGTGGGGGGGCGCTGTCCCTGGGGATTGGGTCTCCACTGGCTGGTGCCTTCGGACACCTTAGACAGTTGGTCAGCCGTTAGGTGGCCGAGTCTCCCACAGGTACCCACCTGCCTGGTTGTTGAAGGCTTTTCATCTTTGGGCAGATATGAGGAAAGGGGAGGCACCCGGGGGGCCCCCAAAGGATTTTCCGCTGCCTTCTTTTCGAGCCGGCTGAGGACATAGAAGGGCCTGCTGGCCTGTCCTAGCCTGAGCTTCCCCTGCCGGGGCCAGCTGCCGTCTGCGGGCAGCTGTCCGGAGGGTTCTGCGGCCCTCCACACGGAGGCCGAGGCCCTGGTGCTTGACCACACTTGTTCTACTTAGGACTGGGCCAAGCCAGGACCTTATGATCAGCCCCTGGTGAACACCCTACAGCGCCGCAAGGAGAAGCGGGAGCCGGACCCCAATGGAGGAGGACCCACTGCTGTGGGTGGTGCGCCTGCAGCTGCCGAGGAAGCTCAGAGACCACGGAGCATGACCGTGTCAGCTGCCACCAGGGTGACGCTTTTATTCTCTGCCCTCTAGACCTGGCCAGCAGCAGGGGGCCGAGTCAGCCTTGCAGCTGGAAGGACCTGAGCCCTGTTCCCCCCGCCCCAACCCCGAACTTCCTGCACCCCCGGGGAAAAGCCTTGTATTGACATCAGACTGGTAGAACTTTCTAGAGCCCGGGTAGGACCCATAGATGGGTGATGTTCACGGGAGCAGAATAGGAGCACTGCAGAGGCTCCCACTTGCAGGAGTATGCGGAAAGGCTCTGGGGACACCGGACAGGGCATTCACGGCCCCCGTGGCTTGTCTGTGTCTCTCTCGTTCCTCCCGCGTGCAGCCTGGTGAGGAGATGGAGGCTTGCGAGGAACTGGCGCTGGCCCTGTCGCGGGGCCTCCAGCTGGACACGCAGAGGAGCAGCCGGGACTCGCTCCAGTGCTCCAGCGGCTACAGCACGCAGACGACCACCCCGTGCTGCTCTGAGGACACCATCCCCTCCCAAGGTACGAGGCGGTCTGGGGCTTCCTGAGCATTGGCAGGTGAGGAGAAGGGGTGCCCTCCCTGCCGGGACGAGGCAGAAGAATGAGCACAGCGTCAGCCCTGGCCAGCAGACCCGCTGCGGAGCCACTGTCATCCTCTGGGCGTGCTCGCGAGAGCTGACCTGTAGTGAGCGGGTAGCTGCCACGTCCGGTGACCGGACTTTTGCAGCTTCTCCCATGTCTCACCATCCGGGTGCAGGATAGCTCCCAGGGTGAACTCAGATGCCGCGAATGACAGTCAGGTCATTTGTGTCGCAGCACTTTGTGCTAAGCGCTCTCTTTTCCCATTTGAGCTTATGGTAGTACGGATTCTCGCCCTCGTTTTACGCATCGGACAGCGAGGCTCAGTACCTCGCCCAAACAATCGATGAGCAGCCCCGGAGCTTGAACCTCAGTTCTGAAGGCCCGAGTTCTTCACCTATTCCAGCCAACTCTTCTACTAACCCCGCCTCCCTCACCACAGCACACGCAGGCCAGCAAGATGGTGGCCGGGGCTAGGGCGCATCTGGGGGAGTTGAGCAAACGTGTTTGCGGTCCACTGGCCAGAACTTCTAGGACTAAGTGGGTCTCAGTGAAAGGCCGTTTTGCTGTCCAGGGGACATCGGGCAATGTCCGGAGACATTTTTGGTTGCCACCAATGGAGGGGGTGCTGCTGACATCTAGTAGATGGTCAGGGATGCCGCTAAACATCGTGTAATGCACAGCACGGCCCCCTGTCCCCGCAACAAACCTCTCGCCTGGCCCCAGATGCCGGTGGTGCTGCTGTTCAGAAACCCGCTCAAAGACGTTCACTCTGTGTGCTTCTGCCTCCCGTGTGACCCCAGTGTTGAGAGCACATACACACACCTCGCGGACGGAGCCTGTCTTTGTACCTGTTTTCAGGGGCTCGTTGCCAGTAGCTCCGTTCTTTTTCCAGCCTTCGCCTGGCGAGTCCCTTATGAGAGAGTAAGGCCTGCGATCGTCTAAGGGTTGTTTCTCTTGTCAAATTCCGGGCTGGAGGGTCTGTGGAGTTTCTTTCCTCTTCCCGCTCACCTCCTTTATTCCTCCCAGAGCAGCTGGGTGGGTAGCCCTGATGTGGCCCGGCCTTCGGGCATGCTTCACCGCTCAACAGGATCGCGTGTGTGCCTGTGACGTCCAGCCCCGTTCTAGGGCCCAGGATTACATCGGGAGCAGGACGAAGATCCCTGCCTGGTGGCGGGGTTGGGGGGCAGTTCTCAGACGTTGGGGGCCTCTAAGGACGGTGTGGAGATTGGGGGAGGTGCTTGGGATGAGGCTGTGGGTAAAGCGCCTGGCCTCTCGTGCCTTTTGTCCTCTAGCACAAAAGAATCAAAAAGCAAAGCTGCTGCCTTGGAGATTCCTAATCAAACCTTGTCATCAGTTTCAGATTATGATTATTTCTCTGTAAGCGGTGACCAGGAGGCAGACCAGCAGGAGTTTGACAAATCATCCACCATTCCGAGAAACAGTGACATCAGCCAGTCTTACCGACGGATGTTCCAAGCCAAGCGCCCGGCCTCAACTGCTGGCCTCCCCACCACCCTCGGACCTGCTGTGGTCACCCCAGGGGTTGCAACCATCCGACGGACCCCCTCCACCAAGCCTTCTGTCCGCCGGGGGACCATCGGAGCCGGTCCCATCCCCATCAAGACACCCGTGATCCCTGTCAAGACCCCAACCGTCCCAGACCTCCCCGGGGTGCTGCCGGCACCTCCGGATGGGCCAGAGGAGAGGGGTGAGCACAGCCCCGAGTCGCCCTCTGTGGGTGAGGGCCCCCAGGGTGTCACCAGCATGCCCCCCTCAATGTGGAGTGGCCAAGCCTCCGTCAACCCTCCTCTTCCAGGCCCGAAGCCCAGTATCCCCGAGGAGCACAGACAGGCGATTCCAGAAAGCGAGGCCGAAGACCAGGAAAGGGATCCCTCAAGTGCCACTGCTTCCCCAGGCCAGATTCCAGAGAGTGACGCTGCAGACCTGAGCCCGAGAGATACTCCGCAAGGGGAAGACATGCTGAACGCCATCCGAAGGGGCGTGAAACTGAAGAAGACCACCACAAACGACCGCTCAGCCCCTCGCTTCTCGTAGGCTCGCTTAGGCTCCCAAGAAATGCTGCCAGTGGGGAAGGAACTGTTTAATTCATAAAACCTAATTTGTCTCGATCCATTCCAATCTGTAATCAAACAAAAGATTTTGTAGGCAACTCAGAATACAGCTCTTTTGAAAGTACTCGACACCTTTAGCTAAGAATTAAAAGCAACATACGTAACTGACATAACTTTGATCTTTTAATTTGTAAATATTGACAGTTTTCTTTCTGCACATTTTAATCTTAGTTTCCCTTTTGATTTTTCTGAAGGTGCCAAATTCCATTTAACTTTTTTACAAGTCTTTGTAAAATTTTAAATGCATAATGGGGCGGGGGGGTGGTCGGGGCAGGGGAACCACGAAGTAGTTAATTTCAGAAAAAAGGATAACTATACTTCGCTTTTTCTTTTCTCTCTTTTCTTTTTCCTGCAAGCTTTTGTAGATGCATTGTTAGTAGTCTGGCTTAGAAGCAAATTCAAGTTATTTTAATGTACAAACAAAATGGATAAAGGGGTAAAATCTTCACTTAAACGTAGTATGTTCTGGCTGAGAAAAGCAGGAGTAACAATTGATGAGCAATATTCAGAGAGAAGTGAATCTGGAAATGGTAGACTCTGTTGGGATTGGGGGGAGGGCCGTGGGAGGGGCACACTGTCAACATAGCCGATCCTGTTAACATTTAAGAGTAGCCTTGTAGGTTGAATTTCTAGTATCTTCATGGTAAATGCATCCGAACAAGCCATACTGGATTGCAGTGTCTGTTTCTGTAGGGTGTTTAAGGACTTCCTTTCTCCCACGATTCCTCTTGACTGCACAGCACCCACCTCCAATCCCGTGCATGCTGCTGCCGCCGGTTAGACCTAGAACCCCCCACTTCAGTTACTCGTCTCTTGTACCCACTTTCATGGGATCCAGATGCGTCCAAAAAGGGTAAGGCAGTTTTAAAAATGTGAAGAACATTTTAAAATGATGAGAGCAGGGAATTCTTAGATATAGCAAATAAATGCCTTTTACTTAACTGTGCCCAGCAGGCTGGGCGCGTTGAAAAGCCCAAATATTTTGAAAAAACTCGAGCGGATTTAACAAGGGTAACCAGCTTGGAATCTAGCAACTTGCCAATGTGTTTACCAATCTGGGGGCTTGTTTTTCTTATCTTCTTTTCAACAAATGGCAGTGAATTGGCATCATACCAAACATTGAAGAGAGGAGGATTTATTTATTGTCACTGGGAATCTGGCCACTATACTGTCCCTTTTTTTGTATTCTAGGTAATGTTTTTGGAATGGATTTATGTCTTTTCTTACTTTAAGTGAAAGTTCGATTTGTTCTAATGCCCATTCCCTAAAGCCAACAGAGATTTGTAGGTTTAAAAGGGATCTTGTTTGCAGAAGACAGCCGGGTTTGAAAAAACCAAGCAGGTCCCTTAAGCAATTGGGTCCGTTCCTCTGAACGAACAGGAGCTTGGTGGGTCCCCCAGACCCTGCAGGTTTCTGTTGGCTCTAATCTTCAATTACATAATCTTATGCTTTAATACATAAGTGCATTGGATGTGAGAGTAACGTACCTGTATAGTCACTGTTCTGTATATTAACATTTAACACTGCTGTGATTGCTCAAGGGCATTTTATGTTACGGCTTTAAAGCAAAGGCATGATTATTAGAAACTATTTAAGCTTTTTTTTCTTTGAAAAACAAGCTCCTTCTACAGAATATAAGCAACAGTAGTGCCTGTGGTTTAGCCCACCAATCTTGATGACTAAAAGTAGCTGATGCATTGTGCATATGATGCTTGAGATGGTTTTTGCAAAAGCAGAAATCACTGCAAGGTAATTACAATAGATAAAAGTGGTATTTTAAACCTTCGAAATAAACGGATGTGACTGTACCCTGGTACAGCTTTTCACGTGTTTAGTTTTTAAACGTTAGTATAATCTGAATAAATTTAATATAAAATGTTGCCAAATTCAATGTAGAAAGAATGTGACAAAACACCTTGGGTAGTTCTGTTTGTGTTTTTGCATATTGTAAAAGCAGTGTCACAGCTAAAAATAAAGAAATCGTTTCTCAAGGTAAATTATTGTGGTTTAGTTGCTAGTTTGTACTGAGAGTTGACCTCTCCCTGTGCAGTTTTTTGTTCTAAACTTGTATAAATAACAATTGTGTAATGTGTCTCCCTTCTACCTTGTAACAATTGCTTCAGCCTACATTATAAATAAAGAACCACTAGAAAACAAAAAACGGTATTTCAAGACTTATTAAAACTCAGTCGCAAGTCTTAGCAAGTCGCAACTCAGAAGACACCCGGAGACTCCGGTTGGGCTTACTCAGAACACCCACAGAACGTTCTTTTTGTCATGGCCGTGAACCCCCGAGAACACGAGTTGCCTCAATCGATGAACTATGTGAACACAGTTCTAATGAGCTATCACAAACTAAAAGCAGGTGGGTTGGCTGATGATGCTAAAAATGGCTCTAGCTTTTAGAGAAGCTTCTTCCAACATATAAAGAGTGCTGCTGTCCCCTTCCCTGTGACAATCCAGGCCACAGGCTGCCTCCAAAATAGGTGTCACAGTTTCAGACTGGACCCTTTCACTGCAACCCCCAAACCTCCAATCCTGCGTGAACCCCACAAACTCCATCATACTTATTTGAGTGTGTGCTGCTTCGAGGTTTTCTTTTAACCACCTAAAATCTCATTCTTGGCACCTTTAGAAAACCAAAAATGGTATCTCAAGCCCTCAATCCTCACACCCCTTCCCTAGACTTCGTATTGCAGCCCCTGAGCCTTCAACTGGAGCCTGTGACTCATCTTCAGAGTAACTCCTGTATCTGGTTCTGTGCAGCTGTCCCTGATGATACGCGCTATCGACAGGACTCCCTGGGGCAGGGGACACTTGACCACACTCCGCATACTTCTGGCACAGGTGGCAGGAGACGACAGCGGCACAGCCGCTTGGTGTCACGTTAACGCGCAGAGGAACACATCAGTCACACCACATGGAGTTATTTTTATTACGGCACGTGTGTGCCCGTTCTGTAACTTATTTCACTCGCAAGCGTGACAGGCGAGGCGTCTTCCTCTCTCTCTACATGGGCCGCTCCCGGGGCCTAGTCACAATATGCCACCACAGGGGGGGCAAATCGCCTTCCTTTCGGGCCGGGGGCAAAGCTTCAGTGTTGGGACCGCCGGGTGGGGTTTCCTCCTGCAGCTGCTTGACCTAGAAGGGGGAAGGGAGGAACAATTAGAGTCAAACTGACTGGAAACTGTGAAGTATCTGCTTTGAACCTGTGTCACATTTACATGCTTTCTGGCTCTCACTACTGCAAAGGGTTTTTTCTATATACCTGCCTTATTTTTATACCCACAGTTTAACTCAGAGAAACAATTCTCCTTAAAGGTTTTCCCGTTCTTAAAACAGCAGAGCCAAGAAACCCTCTGCCCCTGTCCCTTACTCATTAAGCAAAATTGCGACAATTACCCCTTGTTATGGTCCCCCACCTGCACTCCCTAAAAAGGCATTTTTGTGTCTCAGCTAAGAGCTCTCCAAAAGCACCATTAGGAAACCTTAATTCTTCTATGTTAGAGATGTTCATTTTAAAGCCCCCCAAGTAGCAACCAGAACAAGATATAAAGTGAAATCACACGTGAAAACGTGCTCCATTCTGCCTGATGTTGTCCAGTCACCCCCCGGTTCCAGAGACCTCCAAGACTATCCCTGTCCTGACAGAGGACATGTAAGAGACCCACTCGCCAGAACCATGATTTTCTGGAACTTCCTTCAGAAAAAGTTCTGGATTGTGGGCGACCGGCGTCTCCAGCATATGTGCTGTTTAATCATGTCAGGCGGACGAGGTAAAGGGAGAACGTTTCTATGGAGGGGTCACCGGTGACTGACTGCAGAATGAACCTACTGCTCTCCATGAGTAAATACACCCCTGCCCCCTTTCCCAAAGAGGAGACATCCCTTAGCAAACACTGCCCTCCCTGGTCAAAATGACTTTCTTTCCACTCCGCCTTGGCCAAGGACTTCCTGCCGTCAACATCCTGGACCTTATCACAAGCACCCATATGACCTTCGAATCATGAATCAGATATCCCACTGTACAAACACAGTGCCCCTCTCCGGCTCGTGCTTAAATGTCCCTTTGAAGATGCTCTTGAAACTCAAGAGATGGCCGGTTCACAGACCTCCTGACCCAGCTTGCCCTTCTCTCTCCACCAGCCTCCTGTCTCCATGCCGCCTCTACCCACTTAGATCCCACCGGAACAATCACTTGAACAGCCTCTGGTCTTGGACACTCTCGACCGGACAAACGGTAACCACTCACTTCCAGTCTGCACCAGACCGCCTGGATTGCTAGAAAGAAAAAAATGCCGGCACAACTGGTGCCAACCCACGAGCCATTCCCAGCTTCAACCGGGCCTTCACCACCACCTGGCGATCTTCCTATTCCCGGCGTGCTCCTCTCCCGCGGCTACCACATCCTTCCCACACTCTCCAAACAGGCTGCGCCCACTTCATGCCTTCTCCCCCTCGCAAAAAAGAGAAGCCGTCCCGTACAACTCTCCTTTTCCCGTCACCAAAACTTCTGGCCCAAATGTACTTCCACGCATCTTTCGTCCAATTCTCGTGGAGGCAGAACCTGTTCTCCTTTCAAAGGCCTCCACGTATGCCTGGGATCCCATCCCTCTTCTCGAAAGCTTTCCTCCTTGACCTTTTCACCTCGCTTCAATCTCGTCCGTTTCTCTCCCACCCCATCTCTTCATCAGTACACATGCATCCATATTTATCTTAAAAGAAAATAATGCCTCGGTCTCCAGTTCCAGCGAAACTTCTCAAGAATCCCTCGCCCCCAACCCCACAGCTGTCTTCTCTTTGTTTTCCACTTGCTCCCACCAGTGCCATTAATCCCTCCAAAAAAGGCTCTCGCCAAGGCCACTAATGCCCTTCCCGTGGCCGCAATCCGTGGTCATTATTTCCAGGCGTCACTCTATTCCACTTTTTAGCAACTTTCGGCAAAGGTGACCAACGCTGACCGGCCATTCCTGAAACACTCTGTCCTGGACTTGCTGTCACCCTTCTCCCCTGCAGGGGGCTCTGCCATCTCCTTTCCTGACCTCCACAGGTGGGAGTGCCTGTGACTTTGCTTGTCTCTCTCCACTCTCTTAAGAATCACGTTTCTGTGGCTTTATTTTTTAACGTTTATCCATTTATTTTTAAGGGAGAGCACAAGCTGGGGAGGGGCAGAGAGAGAGAGGGAGACACAGAATTCGAAGCAGGCTCCAGGCCCTGAGCTGTCAGCACAGAGCCCGATGTGGGGCTCGAACTCAGACCGTGAGATCATGACCTGAGCTGAAGTCGGCCACCCAAACGACTGAGCCATCCAGGTGCCACTCTGTAGCTTTTAAAACAACGGATATGTAGGGGCGCCTGGGTGGCGCAGTCGGTTAAGCGTCCGACTTCAACCAGGTCACGATCTCGCGGTCCGTGAGTTCGAGCCCCGCGTCAGGCTCTGGGCTGATGGCTCAGAGCCTGGAGCCTGTTTCCGATTCTGTGTCTCCCTCTCTCTCTGCCCCTCCCCCATTCATGCTCTGTCTCTCTCTGTCCCAAAAATAAATAAACGTTGAAAAAAAAAAATGTTTAAAAAAAAAACAACGGATATGTCACAAATTTCTATTTCAAACTCAAATCTTTCCTTTGAGTTCGCAATTCGTACACCCAAAGTCACCTACTGACATCTGCACTTGGGTCTCACAGTATTCTCAAATTTAACCGAAAACCAAGCGCTTGCTTGTCCCTCTGACACCTGTTTTTCCCTCATCTTCTCCAGCTCAATAAATCATCACCAAACTCCAGGTGTTAAAGCTGGAAACCTGGAACTCATTCTCGATTCCTCCCTGTCCCTCACGCACCCCCTCATGGCTGCATCCAGTCAGCCTTCATGTCCCTCCAAATGACATCCTGAATCGGCCCCTTCCCTATCCGCTGCATCCGCCCTGGTGCAACCCCCAACCGGCCTCTCCATCTCTCCCCCCACCCTCTCCAGCACACCCTTCCCACTATGGCAACGCTCAGCTTTTAAAAACGTCACTCAGACCTCCGCAGTGAAAAGTGTCTGAGGCACGGATGGAGAGGAAAGTTAGGGACACGCGGGGATGGCAAGCAGGTCAGGCAAAGGACTGAGGAAGAGGAGGGGAGAAGCAAAATAGCAGAAAACCCAGAGACCAGCGACACATCGCCACCTGTTTGCGTGAAGCCTGTTAAGTGCTACATTTAACACATCTAGGAACATCTAGATATACTAGGAAGTATATCTGGGAGGCAAGGGGCCACGGTGACTGTCATCACCGGAACCTGGGCCTCTGCGCACGGGGAACAAAACCCAAGCGTGCTCCCGTGCCGCCCATGCGGGCCAAGCTCTGCGGCGAAAGGCGGGGAGGACTCACCTCCCGCTCCCAGCTCTCCCTCCGCAGCTTCTTCCACTGCTCTCTCTTGGCAAAGTAGTCTGGATACATCGCCTTCTCGGATGGATGCCAGTCGTCTAAGCACCACTCAGGAACCTGTCCGGAGACGAAATCACCGCGTTGGCCCAAGGGAGGCACTGATGTGCCAACCAAAGGGCCTGCCCAGGAGGCAGAAGGCAAAACTGACGGGATATTTTGAAGCACTGCACACACCAGACCGTTTCTGGCACAACGCAGCGAGCAGCAGAGGGCAGCTCAGAGTCAAAGAGCCCAGGGCCGAGAAACCTCAAGGCCAGTCCAAAGACAGCCGGCACCACTGCTCCCTGATCTGCACTCTTCCTGCTACGTGGAATTGTTACCTGTAATTGCTCAGAAATAGTGAGCACAACCCAAATCGGTTACCTTTAAGATGCAAAAGTGGGTGATATACACCAAGTAATTTAGCCCCTTCCTTTGTCAAAAAGATACCACAAGACTCTGGAGCTGAATTTCGAAAGAAAAGCCTAAATGTCACCTGGGAGAGAGGAAACAGACACCGCAGAAAAGTATTCGCAATTGTCAGAAAGAAGTTGGCCTCCCTGGGGCAGGTGGTTTTGGGGCCAAGGGTTCAGGATGGGAGGAACAGAGTCTGCGACTGCCCCCGCGATGCTCGCCCACCTTGTAGCACTCATATCTCTCGTAGGAGGTCCCTCCTGGAGACTCGGGGAAGACGTACGGCTGAGGGTGCTGATTGTGCCAGAATTCTTCCTCTGCCTCCCTCAGCAGTTGGGTGGCCTTCACCATATCCTTTTCATTCTTATGTTCTTCAAACCGAGCTCTCAGCAAACAAGCAAAGTAGCGGTATTTGTCCCTTAAATCAAAATGGTTTTGGAGATTAGAAATGTTACCTACTCAACTGAGCAGGATTACTGCCTGACAAGAGGCTGTACTTCCACTAAGCCCTTCTGGTTATGTAGCATGACTACCTGGACCTTCCCCAGGCCCTGCCAATGGAACAGCCACATCGTTAGGACTGCTTACTCCGCAGTTCCCCTGCCCCCGACAGTGGGGGGGGGGGGGGGGGGAAACAAAAAACTGTATTAGGGGCATCCGGGTGGCTCAGCTGGTTAAGCTTCTGACTACAGCTCAGGTCATAATCTCCTGAACTCTAAGTTTGAACCTCGCATTGGGCTCTGTGCTGACAGCTCAGAGCCTGGAGCTGCTTCGGATTCTGTGTCTCCCTCTCTCTCTGCCCCTCCCCTGCTCACACTCTGTCTCTCTCAAAAACAAACATTAAAAAAAAATTAAAAACACTGTATTAAATACAACCTAACCACTTTCCCCACTTTCTCCTCCAAAAAAAAAAAAAAAATGCAGATTCAAACAACAAAAAAAGATAATTTGCAAAAGAGAAAAACTATAGCCTCTGTAGGATCATTCAACATGCATTAAATGACAACTTACTGAATTTCCACCTACTTTGTGCAAGGTACTGTGCTAAATTCTGGAGATACAAAGATGAGTAGGAAGGGAGGTGTTACACAATTCTATTGCCTGAATCAGAGACATAGGAGTTTGAATCCTGACTCCGACACTAACTGCAGGATTGTAGGCAAATTAAGGTCAGGTTCTAGAAGAAATGGTAGGCAGAGATCATTTAAAGCCTTTCAATAATCCAAGCCACAGATGACAAGAGTGTGAAGCAGGCAACTGTGATGGTAGGAGACAGGAGAGAGACATTTATGCTACAGAATTATGAGAGTGTCTGCTGAAATCAAATTGCTTGGGACTAAATCTTAGCTTACTCGCCATGTAACCTGGGGGTAATGTCTTTAGGCCATGGGTTCCTCCTCTACAAGTGTTAGTAACAGTACCTAGATCTTAAAGTTATCCTAAAGATCTGACAAACCAAATCATATAAACACACTTCAGACAGTGCCTGGTACCCCCTCTGCTCAATAATGTCAGCTACCAACATTATTACACTGTGGAGAGAATTTACAAAAATCAGTATCCAATTATACACAGCACACAAGTACATGTGTCACTGGCAGAGTTGGTAAGTAGAGAGTATTTGAGAACAATTCTAAAACTTAAAGCTGAGTGGCTGAATAATGCCATTACTAACAATACCATTAGCTGAGACAGGGAATTTGGGGAAAGGATCAGAATGAGGCAGCAGAGAGTCTGGTTTTAAGGCATTAAGACAAGATGAGTTTCAAAGAACAAAAATTGGAAAACAGCTATAGAGACAAGCGAGTGTAGGTGGTAACTCAAGTCCTAGATGATTAGATGAGGGTACCTGAAGTATATACACCAATTACCGAGGACCTGGGATGCAACCATGGAGAACAAAGAGCACTGAGGACAAAAGGAGAAAGAAAAGTCCTAAGAGAGGAGGTAAGTCTTAAAAAAACGCTGAGTCAATGTTATCATAGGAGATGCTTTCATTCTTTCCTCCATGACTATGGACTTTAATATTCCCAGATGCAGGGGAGTCTAGGTGGCTCACTTGGTTATGCATCCAACTCTTGATTTTGGCTCAGGTCATGATTTTGCGGCTGGTTATGTTCAAGCCCCGCATCAGGCTCTGTGCTAACAGTGGGGGGCCTTCTTGGGATTCTCTCTCTCTCTCTCTCTCTCTCTCTCTCTCTCTCTCTCTCAAAAATAAATGAATTAAAAAAAAAAATCCCAGATGCGATTCAGTGTTACCTGAATCCTTCATCTTTGTAAGACTGGTAATTCTCTGTTATCTGTTTACATGTCCATCTTCCGCATTAACCCATGAGCTGCTACAGCGGAGAAAGAGGACTTACTAATTTTTATTTATTCAGTAGCCAGCAAAGAACCTGAAATGCAAATTTTGTCAGATGAATTGATGAGGAAAATCAGGGAAGAGACTAACAATTCCACAACACTGAGCCTGGCCATCTTTCTGTCTAGCAAAGAGAAGCAGGTCAATGGCTTTCCAATAATCACAAATGGGCGATCTGGGCTTCAAGGATACCCTCCCCAACTTTTCCAGACCTACTTGGTTTCCCATCATTTAGAGCTTTTTCCCAGAAGCTCTTCTCCTGGGACTAGGCTTTAGGATTCTGATGAGGCCTGGCATCTACACATCTTGGGTTGCCACCCCACCATGCACTGCATCCAGGTCATGAAAATCTGTATGTCTGAAGACTATGTCCTAAGACTACTCTCGGATGGAGAGAGAGAAGAAAGAAGAGAATTACATGGCTAGTAAAGAATTATGTGAATGTGAAAATACTGGAAAGGGCTGGATGAAACTGAAGAGGAAAGCTGACTCGAGGGGTGAGAGACTGATGATGCTTTAGGGTTAGGCACCTGAGTTTTAATCCTGGCCCAGCCACCAGCTGGAGGGACTTGGCAAATTACTCTCCCTGCCTATTTCCTTACCTGCAAAATAAGGCTAAATAATCCCTGACTCCTAGAGTTGTTCTGAGAACTAAAAACCAACGCACATATTACTGTTGCTTATATTAAGAACAAGAAGGTCACGAAGAAAGCTCTTATTTAGTAAGCGCTGGACTTCCATCGGTATTCCTGAACAGAAAACTGAGGCCTAAGCCAGATAAACAACTCTTCAAGGTCTCGCAGCTAGGGGCGACAAGCTTGGATTCGAACTCGGGCCTACGGCCGGCTTCCCACTTTGTCCTCCTTGTCCTTGAGCCACTCGGTCCCCCGAGGCCTGAGGATCCCCGGGATCCCCTCCCCGCACCCTAGGTCCCCCTCTCCCACCTGTGGACACAATACGACTCCAGGTGGCGCAGCGCCCGCTTATAAAGCCGCAACACCTTCTGCTGGTGGGTCAGGTAGGCACCCGGCGCGCAGAACGCCATGACCGCCCGCTTCCTCCAGCGGCCGCGGGGACTCCCGGGAAGCAGGAGGCCGGGCCAAGGGGCGGGGCGGCCGGAAGGGCGGGACGACGGACGCCACTTCCGCTTCCGCCGGGGAGGAGCCGGGCCGCAGACATGAGTCGCTTCAAGTTTGTGGGTGAGTGCCTTGGGGATTCTTGGGCTTTTCTGATTATATGCGTCGCTCGCCGCGGCCAGGCACCAGGACTTGAGCGCTCCCGCTTTTTGAAGGTTGAAAGGGCACTCCGTGGAAGAGGGCGCAGGGAGGCTTCTGACTGCCGTTAATGTTCTGGTGCTCGGCCTGTGTGCTGGTTTCACGGTGCGCTCATTTGTGAAAATTAACAAACTGTGCAGTTACGATTTATGCTCTTTTCAACGTATGTGTTCTATTCAGTTATAAGAGGAAGCGAAACTACAAAAAGAGAGGCCGTTCACTGTATTCCCCTCCCTCCCATGAGCACCTCCCGCCCCTTCCCCTTCCATGACGGAGAGGATGACAGCTTCAAGGGACCCGTTCACTAATTCATGCGTTCATATCCCAGTTACTGAGCGCCTCTGGTGGGACAGGCACCGGTCTAGGAACTCAAGGCACAAAGACCCTTATCTGCTGGGATGACCATCAGGTGGAGAAAACTAGAGGACACAAATAGTGGAGAGAAGAACAAGTTCTGTTACTTGACGAGTACAATAATCCGTTCACCATCGGTAGAACAAGAGGGAGAATGCGACAGGAACCAAAGGGGGAAGAGTATTTACTGCCAGGCACCTAGGGAAACCTGAGACATTGTGAAAGCTAGGATTGGAAGGGTAATTTGGGACTCACATGTCTGGCTGACTTTACTTTTACTGTGTATAGAGTGGAGCTTCGCTGAAGGCTTTTAACCTTCATGGGTTAAGTAAATCATGGGGTGTCAGTTATGCACCAGGAACCTTGGGCTGTGCGTTATTACAGCAGTGAGTGAAGCTGGGCATGATTCTTGTCATCGTGGAATTTCCAGCTACTTGAAGGTGGGAAAATGGCAATGATCACATCTCTCTTTTAATAAGGCAATCCTGATAGCTACTGTAGGTTTGGTGGGGGAGGGAGAGAGCTAGGGAGACGTTTCCAAGCTTGAACTAGGGCAGTGAAAAGGGAGAGAGAAATACAAGAGATGTCCGTATGCAGCGTTTCGCAGCAGCGTGTTGATGGCGGTAAGAGAGCGTGAACAGTCAGAGATGACTCAGGGCTGGGATAAGTACCTAAATATGAGCGGAAGCATGATTAGTCTGGCAATGGGTAGGAGATGTATCGAGATCCATGTGATTTAGGTTTACGTTTGAGAGTCTTAATAGGACATCCAGCTGAAGACGTTCACTGGGCACTTGGAAATGTAGTGTGAGAGGTCAGGATTATAAATTTAGACCTGAGAGTTATTTATTTTTACTACATTTGTCAATTCTACTTTTCAAAAAAATGTTTATTTGTTTTGAGAGTGCACCGGTGCAGCAGAGGGGGAGGGAGAATCCCAAGCAGGCTCCGCACTGTCAGTGCAGATCCCGACACGGAGCTATAACCCACAAACCGGGAGGTGATGACCTGAGCCGAAACCAAGAGTCGATTGCTTAACCGACTGAGCCACCCAGGTGCCCCAATCAGTTATTTTGAGCAGTATTTTTTACCAAGGACTTTGTGCTAACTTTGTGGAACTATGAAAGAACCTAGTGGCACAGTTAATTTTCAGACCGAAGAGATATGTACAGTCAAGACTTATATGCCATCAAAGCAACTGCAGGGGAGAATGTGTCAAGTGCCACAAAAGAAATTTAAAAATGGTGTAGGAGAGCCTGGGGTGGGGCTGAGGGGAACAGCCCTCCATGGTCGCAGACATTTTCCAGGTGTGGTGTCTATCCTCCTCCCCGCTCCAATCTGTGATATAATTGATGAGGGAGGTGGGCCAAGAGCCATGAAGCAGTACACAAGGAAAAGACTTATTTGTGATATAAAACTAAATCCTTGCCTCCAGTCATGTCTCCTTCAACCCATTGTACATATAGTCTCCAGTGTGGTCTGTATAAAAATCAACTACATTTTTCTTCTGCTTCAAATCCTTCAGTTACTGTCCTCAGGAGAGTTGACGTACCTTGACATAGAATACAAAACCTTTTTGTGTTCTGGTCCTGTCCACTTTTCCAGCCTTATCCCTCTTATTTTTGAAACATTTGGACATGCTGTTTCTTGCCTCTGACAAGGTTTTAGAGTGGCAGTTTGGAACCGTAAAGTCACTTCTCCCTCTAATATCCTACTGACTACCATCTTGCCTGGTTGATTTTTGCTTGCTTTTTCAGACTTTGTAACTACACCTTTTAAAACATTATTTTATAATATTTATGTGTCTGCCTTTCCCACTAGACCACACTTTAAGACAGATAATCAGTAATATTTCTTTGTTTCCCAGGGGCTTAGTACAGTGACCATTCAATGGAAGTAGGGATGGATAAAACAATATATGTAGTTTTAGTACTGTGGTGATAAAATCGATGAAGGAATTTCAACCAGATAAGCTAGGAAAGACTTCTTGAAGAAGGTGGTTGTAATTAGAATCCATTCTTTTTCCTGTAGGATCTTCATTTCGACTTTTCTGAGATAGCTGGTGTTAAAATTTTTAAGTACAGTAAAACCTTGGTTTGGGAGCTTAATTTATTCCAGAAACATGCTTGTAATCCACAGCACTTGTATATCAAAGCAAATTTCTCTGTAAGAAATAATGGAAACTCAGAAGATTAGTTCCACTTAGAAGAAGATTTGTAATATAGTACAAAATAAAAAAGAAAATACAAAATATAAAGAAAAATAAATTAACCTCCACTTACCTCTGGAAACCATCGTGGCTGGTGTGAGGGAGAAGAGAGAGGAGGGTTATTGTGTAGGACGACTTTCACGATCACTAATGGATGCTGACTACAGTACGGCATTAATAAACTCTTGTCATCTACTGTGTTTAATGCAACTAGCGATAAGGCAGCAGAGGGAAGGGTCTATATCTGCGGGCAGCCTGACCTAGAATGAAGCAGAGCATTCCGAAGCTTACTCTTGTATGGAAAACCAAAGGACTGTCCATAGATGCTTTGAAGTGACAAAAAATACACTAGTGCCAATTGTGAGCACCTTCCAGTGTCCTGAAAAATCACTGATTTCTGCCAAACACCGTGGCCTGAGACTGAGCATCTGAGCATGAGAGGTCACCCACAATCCCGCATCGAGAGAGAGAAGAATCATTGGTTCAGCTGTGATCATATGATGTTCAGTGTCATGTGCTACCTGTATTGCAAGACATTGCTCGTTTATCAAGTTAAAATTTATTAGAAATGTCTGCTTCTCTTGCAGAACAAGTTACTCACAATCCAAGGTTTTGGTGTATATCCTTCCCTAGTTGTTTAACACATTTATACATGGAAGCATTTTCCAGCAGTGACAGGAGTGGTGTGTAACTCTTGACGCATTTACATTTCTTTGGATGTTTTGTGTATATGTTTGAAATAATGTAGTGCTCTCTTTAAATTAAGGTATTTTGTTCTCTAAATCTTCCAAAGTAAAATTGGTACTCCAGGAAATCTCAAAATGTTACAAACTCTGGAACACCCCCAGTTTGAGAAGCACAGCTTCAGATGATTCCTGTTCTAGCCCTTCCTCCTGCCCCTCCATGAGCCAATGAGAGCACCTGGCAGTAGTTAGTGACCTAACTACCTCTTGGGGCCACCCAGCTGGGGGCTTTTAGGCACCTAAGATTTATCTGTAGTTGTTTTCTTTCAACAGGATTCTCATCCTGCCCTGTGTTCCTAGAAGCAGGCTGGTTGGGAGTTCTGGCCACCTTTTTTGTATAAATTCTGTTTCCCTAGGGATTGGATCCTAGTTCCTGTTCTTCGTCTTTGATTGCCTTGAGCAACCTAGTCATTCATTCATTCTAAAGTCTCCGTGCCATCCAGTGTGCCGAATGCTAGGAATCAGTGGGGGTCAGAGACCGGGTCGCAGTGTAGTGGTGGAGGCAGCCTCATAAGTGCACTAATGGCTTTACCACAGTTACAGAGAAGGGGACACTGAAGAAAGGAAACATGGTTCTCTGGGTGTTTGGTGAGGAACAAAACTTACTCTGGTGGGTTAGAAAAGATTTCCTTGAGGACGTGACCCTTGAGCTGAGCTCTGAAAGACTGAGTTGGTAGGCAAAATAGGCAAAGAGAAGGTTCGAAACAGCACAGCCGATGCAAATATCCTGTGGCAAGAGGATACGTGGTACTTTTTGAGGAACTGAAAAATGACCGGTGGTCTGGAGCAGAGAGAAATGGGGAAGGGGCTAAGTGGATAGGAGGATGGTAGAGAATGAGCTGAAGAGATCAGCAGAGCCAAGATCATACCATGTCAGGACTTCAGTTTTTGTCCTAAGAGGGAGGAGTGTGATTGAGAGTATCATGGTCTGATTTATGAATGAAAGAAAATTTGGGTCCGGTGGAGAACAGAGTGGAAAGGGGTCAGAGTGGCATCCGGACTGGAATCGGTTGACTAGAGTGTTACGGTAGTTGGAAAAGAGTATACAGGTTTGGTTGGGAGATAAAATCTACCTACTTGGTATGTACACCTTGAGAGAAAAGGCGATGTCCTCGATTGCTTTAGTCCATTTGGGCTGTTCTAACAGAATATCGAAGATTGGATAGCTTATAAACAAATATTTCTCACAGTTCCGGAGTCTGGGAAATCCAAGATCAAAAGTGCTCACGTCCAAAACAGTATCTAATCCAGAGTCATGCATTTGGATGTCCTTCAGTTTTGTATCTAGCACAGAGGTTGGGCAACTTTTTCCTTAAAGGGCCACATAGTATATATTTTTTATTTTGTGGACCATATGATCTCTATTGGAAATACTCTGATCTCGCCACTCAAAAGCAGCCATAGACACTACGTAAACAAATGGGTGTGGCTTTCTTGCAGTAAAACTTTTGGAGACTAAAACTTGAGTTTCTTATAATTTTTATGTATCACAAAATACTTTTATTCTTTTGACTTTCTCCCCCCAGCTGTTTAAAAATGTAAAACCATTTTTAGCTCAGGGGCAAACAAAAATAGGCGCTGGTCTGTGGGCGAGAGCTTGCCAACCCCTTAACCTAGCACATTTCTTTTTTCCTGGCCTTTTTTTCATGGCCCTGTCTCAGAAATTCAAGAGATTGCCGCACAGAAGTCTGTCTTTTGGATTCCTCTGATTGCTATGTGGTGGTAATTAGTTTGTCTCCCAATTTCCTGTATTTCCTGTAAAGTCGAAGTTCTGTCAGAGGGCTAAGCAAATCTGAAACTATTTTAAATGCCCTATTTGCTGTCCTTTTGTATCCCTCAATCATAGGTGACGGTGATAGACATGATTCACTGAGCCCAAACGGTGAGGCATTAGTTTGGAGATGTGGTTTTGTTTGGGCTGCAAGCAGTTTTCCACTCTTGTTTTGAAAAATAAAACTCATTAATACCAGAAGTAGTTTTTAGCAATAAAGCAGGTACTGCTTTTAAAGGCAGCTAGTTTATAAAAAAAAAAAGGTAAATATTACTAATCTTTATAAGATGACATACTCCTAACTGTATAACTGCCTCAATTTCCCCCTAGTCAGAAGTAGCAGTTTCTGCCTTGTCTTTCTTCCTGTTGTGCTGTTACCCAGTCTCTCACTTTCTTAGTTTTTCAGGCTATTTCAAGCTGGAAATTGCTTCTCATGTAGTATTTGTTTATCTTTTTGAGTTTGTTGTCAGTAGACATACTTGTGACAGGAATTTTTTAATTGAAAAGAGACTGTCCCTTATTATGGATTAGGATATTTTGAAGAAGTTGTTAAATGAGTAAGATTTTGACTGGCTTTATTTTCATAATTGTGTCATGAGTTGGGTACAAAAAGATTGACAAAAAGATTGGCTGTTTAATAATGAATTGAGAGTGTTAGCCACCTGAGGTGGTATGGAAGTGTAGCTAATGTTGACTGAAATTCCATGTGTTGTTGGCACATTACAGAAGGTATACTGTGCTCAGTAATAATAGTTAAGTACTTTTTATAGGATTAAAAAAAAATTTTAATGTTTATTTTTGAGAGACAGAGACATGGCATGAGTGGGGGAGGGGCAGAGAGAGAAGGAGACACAGAATCCGAAGCAGGCTCCTCCAGGCTCTGAGCTGTCAGCACAGAGCCTGATGTGGGGCTCAAACTCACAGACTGTGAGATCATGACCTGAGCCGAAGTCGGACGCTCAGCCGACTGAGCCACCCAGGCGCCCCTTTTTAAATTTTTTTTTTTTAACGTTTATTTATTTTTGAGACAGAGAGAGAAGAGCATGAACGGGGGAGGGTCAGAGAGAGGGAGACACAGAATCCGAGACAGGCTCCAGGCTCTGAGCTGTCGGCACAGAGCCCAACGCAGGGCTCGAACTCACAGACCCGCGAGATCATGACCTGAGCCGAAATTGGACGCTCAACCGACTGAGCCACCCAGACGCCCCAGGCGCCCTTTTTTATAAGGATTTTAATTTGCAAAATGCTTTCACATTTATTTTCCAGTTTGAGCCACATTTCATTCCTGGAAGGAGAGATTTTATGCCCTCTCGCCTAGTGAGGAAACTGAGGCTCAGAAGGCTTACTGATTTGCCCAAAGTCATTCAGCTTATTAGTCACAATACCAGGAATTCTTTCTTGTTTTAGAGAAAGAAGGAGAACAAGCAGAGGAGGGGCAGAGGGGGAGAGAGAATCTCAAGCAGGCTCAAGTGGAGTAGAGCCAACGCAGGGCTCGATCTCATGACCCTACTAGTGTCATGACCTGAGCTGAAGTAGAGTTGGATGCTCAACCTGACTAAGCTACCCCAGGCGCCCCTAGGAATCTGACTCCAGAGCTCATTCTCTTTCCAGAACTGCAGTTCCTCCGTTTTATTGTATTTCTTGGAACTTGCTTACAGATTTACTTTTTGGTGATCTGTCGATTTAAACTTTTCTTTGATCCCTCCATGTTGACCTGTTATTTAATCACCCTGTAGGTGTCTGCCGGTGGGTGGATGGGAGTGGGAGGGCCATTGGCCAACCCATAGAGGAGAGAACTTAGAGGAGACAGAAGTGACTCAGAGTCCAGAAAAAGAACATATTTGCCTCTGTAGATGTAGAGGAGGAAAAACTTCCTGTTGCCCTGTTAGGTTCTGTAGCTGGTCTAAGAATTAAACTGACATTAAGACATTAACAGGAGAAAAGCACATACATTTTATTTTTTGTGTATATGGGAGTCTTCAGAAGGAGAATGAAGCCCCAAAGCAGCTGTTAGGCCCTAAAGCATAAGTGGCAATGTGACAAAAAAAAAAAGGGGGGGGGGCTTAAATCGTCTAAGTTGTGGGACAATGACTAGGAAACTAGGGGAAACTAATGGAAGATGATGAGGGTTATTTGGGTTTGTTCATACAGATTCATTTTGTCTTTGACTCCCAGTCTAGTGATGACAGTGCTCCTCTGTTCTTGGTATGGGAGGGTATCTTTAGTTCGGGGGGAGAGCAGAGAGCCTTGCTCACATCTGCTGTTTCTCCAGTGCACTCAGCTTAAAATAACTGATATGCCAAAGTGACATATTTTGGAGTGGTATGTTCTGATCTCCTTCACCAAAACTGAATAAGGTGAGGCATTCTATTCAAAGGCTAGAAAGCCGCTCTGACAACTGGCTAGGGAAGGCACTTCAGGCAAACTGTCAGAAAGAAAAGGGCCACAGGCTGTAAGTCACAAGAGGTTTCTTGCAGAAGAGGGAAGAAATTGGTGACTGAGTCAGTGCAGGATATTCTAAAGGCCAAGGCTCATCTGGGTCCAAAGCTGAATACAGATTTTTTTTTTAATGTTTATTTTTGAGAGAGAGAGAGAGAGAGAGAGAGCAAGAGAGCATGAGCAGGGGAGGGGCAGAGAGGGAGGGAAACAGGATCCGAAGCAGGCTCCATGCTAACAGCAGAGAGCCCAATGTGGGGCTCGAACTCACGAACTATGAGATCATGACCTGAGTGAAGTAGGACACTCCACCGACTGAGCCATCCAGGAGCCCCCCAGATACAGATTTTTGAAGTCTACTGTGACTTGGGGCCCAAAAGACTGACCCACATCTGGAAGAAGTAGGTTCTCAGAAGTAGTGGTATCACCTGGAATTGGCTTCAGCCATATCTGCCTCAGGGTCAAGCCCTGAAGAACAGTTTAGCATCCAGTCCAGTGAGGGATGAGACAAGGACATGGAAAGGTTTCATAAACTGAGCCTCCAAGCTAGTCTTGAGGTTGCTTTTTGGTTTTTTCCAGGTTGCTTTTAAAATGAGCATCATGAAGTTTACTTGTTAAATTTGCTTGCTTTTTTTCCCTTTGTTTTTCACTTTGTGTTGTAGTAAAAGGTTGCTTTGGAAAAATACTAATCTCTTAGCTGTGCAAAGGAGAAATGGGTAGAAACGATGCAGACTGAATCTGTGCTCCTAACCATCATCCATGGTGGGTGATTGTAGACGGACCCCTGTGAAGGATTATTCTAGGCAGAAAGACCTCCCCTCTCTCCTGGGTTCCCCTTCTCAGTCTGCACCGTTCCCTATCTAATTTCCTTTCCTTAATTGAAAAAAAACTAGTTGCTGAATTCTTGTGATCTGAGCCATCCTACTGCACACCTATATTGAATTTGTAGTATTCAGTGTTTGTGTGTCCATGGTCCTTTTAAAGGGTACCAGTTCCGAATTCATCTCCTACCCTGTATTGACATATATACTGTTGCTGAAATATCTTTGATGCTTTCTGCCTTTTTTGTTGCTGTTTTCAAATACCTGGGATAGTCTCCACATCGTCTCTTGGATTATCCAAACTCCCATTCATTGTCTAAGGTCTGCCTTAATGTTGAAGCAGCACAGCTTACTGAGGGCCAGGTTGGCAGAAATCAGAGTGAGAATATCCTCAGAGGAAGCTGAAAGTAAGCAGAACTAACATAAGGGTCTGTTGGTAGGCAACTGCCCCTTATCGTTGTGAACTTGTCCTAGTTCTGAAAGCTAAAGGGAGTGTATTTTAAATAAGGAAGGCATTATTATTGCCCATGGCCGTCACAGTCTGACTTCACATCTTGTTATTCCCCTGGCTCCCGTATACTCTACAGCAGGATTTGTCAAGAAAAGCACTTGACTTGGGGGGGTCAGATCATTCTTTGGGAAGTTATCGTGATCATCGTAGGATATTTAGCAGCATCGTGGCCACAAGCCTGGGTTGCCAATAGCACTCCCTCAGTTGGGACAACTAGAAATGAATACAGACATTGCTAAATGTTGTGCAACAAGGGAAGTTAGAAGAAGAGAAGGGCTGCAAAATTGCTCTCCACTGAGGACCACTGCTCTACAGGCACAAGGAATTTCTTTCTTCTAGATGCAGAATTTCTTTCTTCCACACATCCATGTTGCAGAATGCCCTTTCCATTCATCAGTTTGCAAGCTTTAGCTTTGTTCAAGATCTAGCCCTCCTGTGAAGGTTTTCTTGCCAAAACAGTTATTGCGCCTTCTTTGTGCTCCCAAGCACATAATAATTATTTACAAACTTAACACGTATAGAGCTCCTACTATGTGCCAACCATTATACTAGGTTCTAGGAATACAACAGTAAAGAAAAATATTCTTGCCTTGTGTTGCTTAGTCTAGGCTACTGGATCACAAATTATATATTAGTTACCATATAGACTATGAATTCCTGGAGGGCAGGGACCAAGTGTTGGGTCTTACTCATTTCTATATCCCCTAACTCCTTACATAGTATTTGACACAGAGATAGATGCTCTTCATAATATTTGGTGAATAAAAAATAGTTCATTCCACTCTCTGCATCTCGACCTACATTGCCTCAATTCAGTTTCTCTTCGTTGTGAAAATGAGCTCTCGCCTATTTCCAAATGAGATAAACGGATTCAGTCTGCCCCTTCAAATCCTGCCTTCTGCAAAGATGCCAGAATGAGATGTCCAGAAGACCACTCTTACTGCTCTGCCTAAAACCCATCTGTGCTTCTTGTTGCATCCGGTATTTTCAAGACAGATGTCTGTAACATAGCTGAGTCTGGACTTTCTGGCTACTCCCTTCCCTATCATTCTCTCCCAATAGCCAGAACAGTCTATAGCTCTCTACAATCACTATTTCACACCCCGAATGCATTGTTCCTTCTTCCTCTGTCTGCATTTCCCCTCTTCTATTGGGTAACTCTAACTTACCCTTTAAGATACAGTTCAGGGGTCCCTTCTTTCTGGAAACTTCTAGGCCACCTACCAGACTAAGGTAGTTGTTCCTCTTCTGTGTCCCACAGTGCCAGTGTCTACTTATAATATTTCTTAATTGTCTGTAATGCGTCTGCCTTCCCAGTTCTGCAGGGAGTTTCTTGAGGGCTGGAATTATATCTTACTCTTTGCATCCCGGGTGTCTAGCACAGTAACAGACAAGTGGTGGCACTTAGACTTTGAATGAAAAATTTAGTAACAGCTTTTATTTATCATAGAAGTTTAAAATAGAAGCTCTTAATTATTTACTTTTACCTTCCACAGATATTGGTATCAACTTGACAGATCCTATGTTCAGAGGAATTTATAGGGGAGTTCAGAAGCATCAAGGTAAATGTTTCTGTTGTTAAGATAAAATAAAGACAAGCTTTCTGCCTCAGGGAGATGATGGAAAGCATAATCCACTTTACAGCTGAAACATTAAAGGATTTATTATGCAACTTGGATAAAACTATAAACAAAGTGAAACATTTATAAGCTATATTGGTAAGCCACGGCCATGAGCATTTATAAAGCACCTATTATAACAAAGTGTTACCAAGGTCTTCTCTGAGGAACCTTATGATTTTGAATAAAGAACTTTAACCATATGCATAAAAGCCAAACAATCGCTGATTGCTTAATTGGTCTTTTAAGCATCTGAACAGTAGGGCACATAATTTACAAAATCACCTGCAGTTGAACATCAGTATCTAGTCCTTTGAAAACGTTTTCCACTAAGTGACAAAGAGGTAATGGGATTAAGGAGTAGGCATGCTTCTGTCCACCCTCCCTGTCTTACCTTTCCCCCGTTTCCATCCAAGTCTTGCTAAATCCCAGATACCTGTGGGATAGGTGGAAATAGGAGTCTCTCAAAGGTTGATGGAAAGCTTAGCCAAAAGCAAAATGGCTTATATTTATCATATCAAGTTCATTTAAAAAGCATATTTTGTCAGCTGAGGTGAGTAAGCAGGAAATGATGGCAACAAGTCTTTGAAAGAATTTCTCCAATAAACTGGTTTGTGAATATTGTCTCAGAAAATTACTGTACTTGTTATTATGTGAATGCAAACAGGAAAATTTGGTTTTGAGGCCTGGGTGAAGTGCAAGTGCACATTTCAGCAATTACGTCAAGATAATTTTACTGTGCTTCTAGGTGGTAATGAGCGAAAGCTTCTCTGAATACAGAGAACGTTGGATGTCACCTACAAGAAAGTTAAACATTAGCTTTCATAAGCCTTACCTCAAAACATACCTTTTCTACTTCATTTAGAGGTTTAGATAATGTTTTTGTGTTTATCAAATGTTAGGTACTACATCTTAGAGTATGTAATTATATTGATTTTCTTGCCTTTGTAGCACTTAATAGATTTCATGCTTTATGACTCTATGTGTATGTATGTTTGTGTGTTTTTATGAAATGAGTTTCATTCTTATCAGTATACCTCTGGTTTACAATATTTAGCAAAACCGGATGTCTTAGTGTAAGTTCACTAAGTTGATATTTTTTTGTCTAAAAGAAATTTTATAGCTTCTAGAAGCAATGATAATTCTAACCAAATTTACTGTGATACTTAAATCTGAAATTAATACATGGATTTATGTCATTTTTTAATATTGCTGTCCATTTACCTCAGGCCTCTTAAAGCTTAGCCTTCAATTGATCTCCCCAGAAAGCTTATTGTTACTTAACAAGAAATTTTGGGAAAAAGAAAAAAACTGTCAGTGAAAATAAAAATTATCCTTCCTCAATGGGAATGGGAATTATAATAATACGGTATTAACTGAAATTTACAAAGAGAAGATTGATCATGTTTTGGGAAGCATTACAGATACACTCTGAAAAGCCCTAGTAAAAATAAGCAATCTTAATGACTTTTATTTTTATTAAAAAAAATACAATACCAACAAGTTTCAATTTTAAGGCAACTGATTTAAGTTGTAGTGAGCAAATTCACCTTTCATTTGAACTTCCTGATTTTTGTTACTTTTCTCCCTTTTGGTCAACAGAATAAAATACAATTAAATGGATAACTAGTCACCTAGTTTGACTGATATAGGTTTCCTTTTTTTGTTTTTTTTAAGGTTATCACTGATTGTTATCATAAGTACTCATCAAATGGTATTGATTTGGTAAATATGATTGTTTCTATGTGTTTTTCTTTCAAGAAGAGATAATTAAGTGAAAAAAATTTTTACTAGCTTTTCTTAATGTGGGGTTTTTCCTTTTATAGACGACTTACAAGATGTAATAGAAAGAGCTGTCCAGATTGGTGTTAAAAAGGTAACATTTCATTTTTGTTACTCTTAAGTTTTTTTTAAAAAATTAAATTTTGGTTAAGGTACTACAGAATAGAAGAGAAAGAGCTCAGGCCACACTTGGCATTTTGGGATATGTATTGTCAGCAAGTAATATTAACAAGTTAATGAAGTAAAATATCAAAATTTTCTGTTCACAGCTATTTAAGTGATACAGACCTCATGCTTGGATAGTTCTTCCATGTGATCAGAAACATGGTAAATGGCAAAATCTCTTTGAAAAAAATTTTTAAGACCTATCTGAATTATCAGGTTTGTCAAAAATGCAACTCTTAATTTTATAATGTAATTTAGCATCTGTTAGAATTAAGTGATCATCAGAAACACATGTATCCTGGGGCACCTGGGTGCCTCAGTTGGTTAAGTATCCAGCTCTTGATTTTGGCTCAGGTCTTGATCTCATGGTTCTGGAGTTAGAGCCCTACATCGGGCTCTGCACTGACAGCACAGAACCTGCTTGGGATTCTCTCTTCTCTCTCTCTCTCTCAATATAAGTTAACATTAAAAAAAAAATGTGTATCCTGTCACCACCTTTAGCTCTTATAGTATGGGTATACCATTTCAAAAACTGAGAGAACACTTTAATTTTTACAGTACTAATTAGATTATCAGGAAAATTCTACCTTTTAGAGAGTTCTAAGCAAATGAATATTAGCACTGTGTCAAATTCTTTGAATAGATAGATACTTCTTTTTAATTAGTATTTTTTTAAAAATATCAAGCTATTCCTCCTCCCCTCCAGCACACACACACACAGACACACACACATACACACACACACACACACACACACACACACACACACACATGCACACAAGAAATCGGGTGAAGTTCCATAGTGTGGCATCAGGACACTTGGTGACTGTGGCTGCTAAGTTGAATAACCTGAGTTTTAAAAGATGACACTGCTGGGGCACCTGGGTGGCTCAGTCAGTTGAGTGTCCGACTTTGGCTCAGGTCATGATCTCGCGGTTCGTGAGTTCAAGCCCCGCGTCGGGCTCTGTGCTGACAGCTCAGAGCCTGGAGCCTGTTTCAGATTCTTTGTCCCCCTCTCTCTCCTCCCCACCCCTGCTTGTGCTCTGTCTCTCTCTTTCAGAAATGAATAAACATAAAAAAAATTAAAGAGGACACTGCTGACTCATGAGTTCTCATTCCCAACTCAGAACGCTATAGCTCTCATTCACAAGTAATAAGAAAGGATAAAGGTTACAGCATTCCTCTCTCATGATGCAGTCATTCTGTGCTTGGCAAATCACTGTATAAAATGCTTTTCTGCATTTCCGCGTGTCGGCCATGAGTAGTTCAGTCTTAACATTTGTAAACACACACACACACACGTAAGAATGACAGGGATGGAATATACTTGGACATGCTTCCAAATTGAAATCTAACTTGGTGCCTTGCTGTTACGTTGTGACTGAAAGCACAGTGATCGCGGCACTGCTGGGTTCCAGCCCCGGTGCCATTCGTCGTCTGACAGTGATAATAACGCCTACTTGAGACTTGTGAGGGTGAACTAAAGCAGGAATGCAGAGCACCTGGTATTGTACCTGCATGAAGTGAGCAGCCTGTATTTTGTGAAGTTTGTGGCAGAGGCCATCGGCCTAATGTCCTCATTGTGAACTGGGAGAGGAAATTATGTCCTCTCGTCTTGTCCTTGCTTGTTGTTTTTCTAATCTCTTTGGGAAAGTTACAGATAAAAGGTAGAATTAATTAGCAACTATTTTACACAATTGAAATACTAAATGTGGGCACCTGGTCTTGTATTAAAGAATTGGGGAATGTTGGTAAACAGTAAAATTTTCCCAAAAGTTGAGGATTTAATTATGCCTATGCATTCCCTGAGTAAGATACTCAATGTCTGCTATATTAGAAGTCTAAGTTGCTTTATAAAAACGTCTGTCATTTGCATTTCCTCCTGTGTTTTATTGTTTTCTCTTTAGGCATACACCTAGAGTGAATTCTTCATTTTAGCTCAGGGAGGCACTTGAAGTGAGATGCTTAAAGAAATATACATCGGTGCACTTAAATCACTGCTCTAGAAGGATGTACACTTATCAGCACTGCCTCAGTGGCCACCGTCAACACACAGGCTCTTTGGTGACATTTTCCTTTTAATACAGTAGCAAAGACACTGTTCTGACTGCTGGTCGACCCTAAGGGCTGTCCCTTTAGAAGCGTGCTTTTCTGCTAAGAGCCGTACATTTTCCTTACAAAGAAGTCATCAATATACATTAACCCAGAGATTGTCAGACTTTTGGTCTCAGAACCCATTCACATTCTTCACTATCAATGAAGACCCCAAAGGACTTTTGTTTTGGTTTTATCTGTTAATATATACTGTGTTAGACATTAAAACTGAGAAAAATTCAAAATATCTATTAACAATAAACCAATATATTACATAAGGAACATATTTTTAGGAAAAACAAATATTTTCCAACCCCCAAAAATGTAGTGACATGAATGGAATTGTTTTCCCTTTTTTTTTTTTTTTAAGCATCTCGTCCCTTTCCTGTCTAGCTCTTAAGACTGCTGAACTTGGGTATGTGTTTTTGCAGGCAGTCTGTTGTGACATTACACATCATGTAGCCTCTGGAATACTCCCTGCACACTTGTGACTGAGGGTGAAAAAGCAAATAGCATCTTTGGTATTATTTGGAAAATAGATTTGACCTCACATACCCCCTGGATGTCCCAGGACCTCACTTGGACAACTGTTGAATTAATAAACACTGTTGAATCTCTAACTTAGATTAACAGAATTCTAAATTCAGAAGTATTTAGTCAGGCTTTCATAATGTGGAATCTGTCCTCTGTCATTCAATGTAAAACAGACATGGAATACACTTTAATAGGAAGGAGTGACACATTCCGTGTTGGATGTATGCTTGTATGTGTGGAGAGGGGTGGTGAGGGACCACTCTACGTAAAAGGTGACCGTTCAGCCAAATTTTAAAGGAAGGTAAGTGTGTGACAGTCTTAGGAAAGCATTCTGGAAAAGCAGCAGGGAGGCGTGTTTAGGAAACTTGTTGATACTCTGTTAAAGTGGGCATGTTTTCTTTCTGTTTCAGTTTATGATCACAGGTGGAAATCTGCAGGACAGTAAAGAGGCACTGCATTTGGCACAAACAAATGGTATCCTCCTCTCACTTTGACCCTCTCCCCCCCATATGAATTAAGTTATTTTGAAGAAATCTTTCTATAACTGCCTCAGGTACAATCCGACGGATCATGACTGGAAACAACAGGAAAACGGACTGAGTGTAACAGGGTGTGATTAAGATGAAAGGGTTCTCACACTGATATATCAGATGTTTGGTTAAATCCTCTCTCATCGTACTTAAGGATTATTTTAAGATTTCCTTAATGAGAATTAAGTTCACCAGGTATATAATTTAGTCTCCAGTATTCCTGATACAGGATTTTTGTGTGTATGCTGTAATGTGTTCAGGATGGGAGTTGCTTTTATTTTGCTTTTTTTAAACTTGAACTGTGAAGGATCATTCATTAAGTATGTATCATGAAGACCACGGTGGAAGGCCCCAGGAATGCAAGTAATAATGTATCATTCCTCAGATGCTCACTTTATGTTACACGTTTTGCATTTATTTAAAATCTTTGGAATTGGTTCCAAAGGGAATCCTAGTTACACAAAACATCTCCTTTATCTGGCATTCATTTTACCTCACCTTTTTTTGGTTTTGTGTTTTGTCATACTTCACGTGCTAGACTTTGAAGAATTAGGCATTCTATTTTATTTTTAAAAAGACTGATTTACTTACTAAAAGCTATTTTGGGGGGTACCTGGGTGGCTCAGTAGGTTAAATTCCAGACTCTTGGTTTCAGCTCAGGTCATGGTAGCATGGTTCGTAGGTTTGAGCCCCATGTCGGGCTCCGTGCTGATGGTTTGGAGCCTGCTTGGGAATCTCTCTCTCCCTCTCTCTCTGCCCCTCCCCTGCTTGCTCTTGCTCTTTCTCTCTCTCTAAATAAACAAAATATTTTTTTAAAAAGCTGTCTTTTTGTGGCAATCTTTCTAAACTGCGTACTTCTCTTCAGGATCCACTGACACTTTTTCTTAATGATTAAGATAAAAATAACCATCTTCCCAGATGCCTTGGAGGTGTATAAGAATATTGTCTTCTATCCTTTTTATCCCCAGAGAGATCTATTTTCAAAAGTTCTTGAATCTTCATTGTCAGCCCTCTTCACTCCCCCCTTCATGAACCTGTGTTCTGTTTTAAAACCTCTGCCTCCTCTTATATGTAAACACCTGCAGGAGAGGCTGAGGAAGGCTCCCCACCTCTCACGTGGGTTCAGGTGCAAACCACTCAGAAGCCCTTTTTGACTTCACGTTGGTGTTTCGTGCAATTACAGTTATCAAGACATGGTCTGCAAATAAGTGAGCTTAATTTTTTATCAGATAAACAAATCTCCCTTCCACCTCCTTAACTCACCCTTTTTAAGCATGTTTAAATTTTAATTGTCATATTAACTATGTGAAACAAGATGGTCCCATGAATAGTGAGTGTAAAGATATAGTTAGATTATGACACTTCATTCTGTAAGAAATTGTTTCATTTTCCATTCTGTTAGGCTGAGTAAATGCCAGGCTTTGGAAAGAGGTGAATTAATTATTTTTACCAATCTGTTAAGGCAATTTTCATATTCCTGTCCTGCTTTGCTAAGGTATTCCAAAAATTCTTATATGATTAACTTCATGCCATTCTGGCAGTTTGAATAGTTTATGGCTATTATTAAAAATTAACCAGCTGAAAGTATTTGATCTGTCATTTTTACATGTTAAATATAATATGAAAAATACTTTGGAAATAATCCTAAGACATTATTTTGTGCTAGATATGTTTTTCAGTACAGTTGGATGTCATCCTACAAGATGTGATGAATTTGAAAAGAATGACCCTGATCTTTACCTAATGGAGTTGTTAAATCTCGCTGAAAACAATAAGGGGAAAGTTGTAGCAATAGGGGAATGTGGACTTGGTAAGTGCCAACCTAGCCCTGTTAGAGTGACTTTGAAAGTGATTTGTTCTGTACAAGTTATGAGTAATTGTTGGTTCTTTTTTTATCTTTTAAAGATTTTGACCGACTACAGTTCTGTCCCAGAGATACTCAGCTCAAGTAAGGAAATTTATTGACTTCAGGAATTATTGTAAAATCTTAAGAGTGATTTTTTTTTTTTTTTTATATAGCTTTTATCAGTTCAGAATGTAGCTGGAGTAAGCATCAGGATTTTTTGTTAATCCCTTTGTATATCAAAAGTTAAGTGAAACAAATTCCATGCATACTTGCATGGAATTCATAGGGGATGGAAGCATATAGCTCCTAATTGGTTAACCGGCTAACTTAATTTTAATGGTGGAAATAAGGGATGAGTTTTACATGATAGAGACTTTTGTTGTTCTTTTTTTCACGAATGTATTCATGCATGCATCATTCCAATGAGATGATTTAAATTCAGTTGTGGGGGACACGATTTAGGGGCAAGGGATATTAAAAAGAAATTATAGGATCAATCACCAAAGCTAGAAAAACTTATTTTACTCTTGCTGGGCATTGGATATTGTCAACTTAGAATATGAGAATCCTTTCATAGGAGCCACATGGAGAATGGTGGCTTCTGAGAAAACTCCAAAGCTCACAAGCCATGTAGACTTCCTACAACCCACTGCCTATACCTTTTAATTGGAGCTCCTATAAAGCACACTGGTGGATAGTGTTACTGGCTAAGAAGAAAAATAGACTTAATTTAAGACTTGAGCATTTTGTTACATTTCAGAAACAGTGTATTAATGATCAAGATAATTAAACATTAGAGTAAATCCTTTCATAATTAAAATAGTATGTACATAGCAGGATATGGTTTAGGCTTGAACGTAGATGCCAAGTGCCCAGGTATTAATCTGTACTAGGGAGTCTGAACTCCATTCGTTCAGTAAATGATTACCAAGTGCCTCCTCAGTATGATACAAGGAAAGATAGGCTTGGTTCTGTGCCTTTATAGATAAGAGAAGACATAAATAATTAAAATAGGCTGGAAAATGCTATCAAAAAGGTGTAGGGCAGTAGGGCGGAAGGACTTTCCGGGGGAGTCAGGGAAGCCTTTGCCAATAAGGTGAGGAGATGTGAGTGAGGCCTCTTCCAGAGTAGATAAAGCTAAAGACAGACTGAAGTCTGGTATAAATTTTGAAGAGATGGGCAGTTCAATCTGAGCTTTTTAAAAATTTTAAAACCTCAAATGATGTAGTAAAAAACCACACTAGCAGTTATCCTGTGTGGACCGTTGCTACCGAAAGAAATGCCCCGCCTTCCACCTGTGCTCCCATGGCTCCGGCTCCGGCTCCGGCTCCGGCTCCGGCTCCGGCTCCGGCTCCGGCTCTGGCTCTGCTCTGCTCTGCTCACAGGCTCTGCTCTGCTCACAGCGGCTGTGCTAGTTTCAGTGCTCCCCGCGGTGGGTGCGCTGCAGCCCGTTACCCCTTCCCGCCCACACAGACTAGCCTCTGGGCTCTGCCGAGGCAGGTGCCAAGTCTTCACTCATGTTGTAGTTCCCATGGTGCCATGCACAGTACTCTCGGTACGTGGTAGGTACTCGGGAAATGTTCACTGAGTTTTTAATGAGGAGGAGAGGGTCCTTTTTGATTCCTGTAGAGCGGCATGGATATAAAGCTTATAATTCAGCTTTTACTGTTGGCTCTTTTCTCGGAAGAATTTAGATTTTGAGCTGTTATTTGATACCATCCTGGAGACTTAACCAGTGTATGACTTGTTTTTTGTGTAAAAATGCAGTCAGGAAAAAGATCTATGAGAAGAGAAAAATAGAAAATGGTGTGATAGATTACTAGGCAAGACAAAACTAATGTGCGGTAGACACGATGTCTAAAAAATAGTGTCTGAGAAATAATGGTAAGTAAAGGCAGTATATAATGGGTGTTTGAAAGTAGTTATCTTTGGAATCAACAGCTTTGGGTTGGAATCACAACTGCCATTGGTGGCTGTATGTCTCTTTGTAAATCTCAATTTCTTCATCGTTCCACCTACTTTTCTTAACATTTGGTATGTAAGGCCCAGAGTAACATGCCTGGCACAAAGTAAGTGTTCAATAAATTGTGGCAGTTGTGTTATTCTTAGAAATATTTTCATCCTAAAGAAAATACTGGCTGTTCTTTTTCTTTGGGGTTTTTGGAAAGTATTTTTTAAAAAGAAAAAAAATCAGAAAACAAGGGAAAGGCTGATTCCATCCTGGAAGGGTTACCCTTTAAGCATTCCCTGCATTTTCAGTTTCTCTGCCACGGGCCATATTCTCTTTTCTTGTTGTAAGTTTAGAGCTTGGTTCACTTGAGTGGGAAGAATTTGCTTTGGGATTTCTCTTGGGGCTTTAAAATATTAACACTGTGCAAAAAAGAAATCTGACATCAGACAGGATTTAAAAAAATCGTTTGGGGATTTAGGGGACCTCAGAGAGGAGAGATTGAGGCTGTCCTTGCCATCAGCCAGTCCAGAGGAGGGATCGCCACCGTGGGTTAAGGTACACTGTGGTAATGCTTTGGGTGCTCTGGAGTTGCCTCAGTCGTGATTACTAACAGCCGCTATTCTGAAGCTGACCTTTCCAAGGTCAAGCTGACCTGTACTTGATTGTTGACCCTAAAATGTAAGAAGCAGCATTACAATTAGAAGCAATTACAGTTTCACTAAAATGAGCAAATCTAACACAAGTAAACAGCGGTTTTCATATATGAGCTAAGAAAAAAATAATAAAAGCAGAGATGTCTCTTGAAAGGTGCCAGTTCCTGCCCTTTAACTTATGCTATTTTTAGTTACCGTGGCTTTTTTTCTTTACAGACAATAGTCAAGCACCAGCTATTCTCAATATATGTCATTAGGAATAATTGGCCTCCTTAAGACACCTACCTAGTTTGAACGCATGGACCTTTCTTTTCTCATATTATGCAGAATTCTGTAGGCACCCTGCTTGAGCATCTATTATTTTCATAATTTGTACTTTTGCCTGTTTTGTGATAGGCTTATTCCCAAGGTGATCATTAGATTCTGTAAATCTGTGGCTTGGTTGTGTGGCTTTGTACATGGAGTTTTGTGTGAAAGAAATGATCCACGTAGAGTGGTGAACACAAAGGGTATGTGGTGTGTAGCCAGAAGCCAGATACATGGTCAAGTTTATATGACTGGAGCACACTTACTTGCTGACACTTGTATTACTTTAAACGTTATGGAAACAGTGACTTTTAAGATTTCATTTCTGTTTCCTACCCTGTGAAATTTTAGCACTTTGTTAAATTATTTTTGCTTTTTCTAGCCCAGCAGAATCTGAAAAGGTGATTTAAAAACCTGAACACAGTGGGAGCACTTGGGTAGCTCAGTCAGTTAAGCATCCAAATCTTGCTTTCGGCTCAGGTCATGATCTCACAGTTTGAAAGTTCAAGCCCCACAACGGGCTCTGCGCTGATGGTTCAAAGCCTGCTTGGGATTCTCTGTCTCCCTTTCTCTCTGCCCCTCCCCTGCTTGCTCTCTTTCTCTCCCCCTCAAAATAAATATACATTTAAGATAAATAAAAACCTAAACATTGGGTAATAAAGACAAAGAACACCAAGTTTATGAAAACTAAGAAGTACATTTCTATTTCTAATTTTAAAATTTAGCATTTTCAGGGCACCTGGCTGGCTCAGTTAAGCGTCCAACTCTTGGTTTCAGATCAGGTCATGATCTCATGCTTCACGAGTTCAAGCCCTGTGTCAGGCTCTGTGCTGACAGTGCAGAGCCTGCTTAGGATTCATTCATTCTCCCTCTCCCCACTCTCTGTCCCCCTCTCTCCTTCTTCCTCCCTTCCTCCCTCCCTCCCTCCCTCTCTCAAAGATAAATCAATAAACTTCAAAAAAAAAAAAAAAAAAGAAATTGAGCATTTTCAAGAGTACAAAGGGGTACTTCAGGAAAATGGTTGTCCTTATACTTCAAGGAGACAAGACAGCGGAAAATATAGCAAAAGAGCTTTAAGTGAAACACAGGGAAATTATTCCCTAAAATCAAGGCGCCTAGAAGAGGTAAACTCCTGTAGGAAATAAGACACTTATTATCTGTAATTCCTGGGTTTTATTTTACCTGCATGACCGTTAATGAGAACTAGTGAGCACTGTGCTGAGTGAGAAAACATAGGACAGCCCACCCCATTATATCTCGCTCTTATGCTATAGGACCAGGAAAAAAGGCTTCTTTGAATACAACTTGGGTCATTTTGGCCGGACCTGGACTTAGAGACTGAAGTTCTGATCACACTGTGTTCTGTGATCTTGGATGAAGTCCTAAATCCACTGACACCAGCTCTTGTCCTATTCTAGGGTTATTTTGTGGATCAGATGAGATAATGGTATGTGGTACTTGAAAAACCTTTTTCTAAAGTACTCTTCAAACATTTAGGGCTGCCATTTTATCATGTAATTTTCAGATCTTTGAAAAACAGTGTTTTAGTTTTTTTGTGTATATTTAATAAATCCTTGTGTTTAGTGGTAATAATTTCTTGTATAACAGCACATGGAAAACACGGAGCATAAAGCTTTGCCTGGCCTCTTGCTGGAGCGAATGGATTCCCACTGATGGTGCTCAGCCCGCTCTCCAGGCAAGAGGCTGGTGGTATATTCACCACCAACACATGCTGCAGGGAAGGGGTTCCACAGGTGATGGGAGGGTGTCTGCTTCATTTGCTGGGGTTTGGTGGAAAAGCTAGTTAAAAGTATATTTGAGGGAACAGCTCCCATCACTGTAGACTTAAACATTATAGCTCTTTATTTCTAGTGATCAATAAAGTGCTGTCTAATTTACCTAGAAGTTATAATGGAAAGCTAACACATTAAAAAAAATTTTTTATTTATCATTTTTGAGAGAGAGAAAGCACGTGAGTGGGAAAGGGGCAGACAGAGAGGGGGGGCTGGGGGGATAGAGGATCCGAAGCAGGCCTTGTGCTGACAGCAGAGAGCCTGATGCAGGGCTCGAACTCACAAACCGTGAGGTCATGACCTGGGCGGAAGCCGGATGCTTAACCAACTGAGCCACCCAGGGCCTCCACTAACAGACATTTTTTGAAAATGATTTTGTAATCCCAGAAAATGAAGTATCCCATTCAGGAAGATGTGTGTGATAATTATCAATGCCTCTGGCTAAGCCAGCTGTATTTTAAACATCTGAGTTCACTACTTCTGTCCTGTAATCTCCTAGATAATAAAAGTCCTTTAAAAAAATTATTTTTGTTATGCTAAAATAAAATTAACGAAATTTTTTTGGCATTATGCAGATATTTTGAAAAACAGTTTGAACTGGCAGAACAAACAAAATTACCAATGTTTCTTCACTGTCGGAACTCACATGCTGAATTTTTGGGTGAGTTAGAGCTAAAATCTCCTTTAGAATTAAAGAATTTTGCAGAAATTAGCAAAGTATTTGCCAAAAGTTGTTTGTTTTTAATTTACAGACATAATGAAAAGAAACAGAGATCGGTGTGTAGGTGGAGTGGTAAGTAGAAGAGTTTTTTTGTTTGTTTTTTAAAATTTTTTTTAACACTTATTTATTTTTGAGACAGAGACAGAGCATAAATGGGGGAGGGTCAGAGAGAGAGGGAGACACAGAATCCGAAACAGGCTCCAGGCTCTGAGCGGTCAGCACAGAGCCCGATGCGGGGCTTGAACTCACGGACCGTGAGATCATGACCTGAGCTGAAGTCGGACGCTTAACTGACTGAGCCACCCAGGCGCCCCAAGAGTTGTTTTTAATTAAAGGATGCACAGAAGCTTCTTTGTTACTCCTGTCGGCTTCTAAAGGAATTCAGATATCATCAGTAAAGCTATTAAACTTCTTCCCTCTCTTGTTGAGGTACATAAATTTACTATTAAACCTATGGGCCAGATGTAATACAGACCTAAATCACACCGATTTAATTACATTTATTTTGTCCAAAGTACAAGAATGATAAAGAGTTTGGCTCACAAGAAAACCCCATGAATTTACTCCTATATTTTAATAGATGGGTGACAATTCTTTTTCTCTGCCTCTTCCATCAGCATTCTTCAGTGTTCTTCAATTTAAATTCTGAGCAAAATATAAACTAATCTTAATATCTTGAAATATTTTAATATTCACCTCAGGTTTGCCTTCTTAATTTGTCAACTGTATTCACTTAGCACTCTGATTAGAGACTCCTCCTTTCTGGAATCTGCTTGTACTCTGTGAACACTTCTGTGTGGTCATTTCAACCACTAGTCTTGAGACAGTTTCCATAAACATTATCTGCCCACCACTTAGCTCAGGTATCCATAGCAGTGTTCCTTAAATCTTTTTTCGATCATGGGCTCTTTGGAAAATCTGCCTCCAAAAAATGCTCAGATGTACAAATTTTCACCTGTGATTTTAGGAGATTCACTCGTCTCCGGCAAAAAGGCTGTTATCCAGGTATATAAAATCAATTATACTACACCAACTAAAGAAAGAGGAAATGGCACTGAGCACTTACTCTTTGCCCACATACGCTGCTTTGGTAGCTTCATCTGTATTCTCTCAGGTTTTTAGCCTCTGCTTCATGTCGTGTACTGCTGGTGATAATGTTTTCTATGTTGCTGTTGATATTACTGCACACGTTTTTATCTATAGTTTACTGACTCTAATTTATCCTTTAGGAACTGTACTTGGGAACTGAGAGAGGCTTAGAGGCTTTCATTAATGGGGGGATTAATGGCTCTGCCTCTTTGCCCATTTGCTTCATTTCTAAATAAGAAGTTACTTAGCAAATCCAAACCTAAATGTTTGATTTTATCAAAAAAAGAGATTGCCAAGGGGCGCCTGGCTGGCTCTGTCAGTAGAACATGCAACTCTTGATCTTGGGGTTTTAAGTTCAAGCCCCACATTGAGTGTAGAGATTACTTAAGAATAAAAGCTTTAAAAAAAAGATTGCCAAATAAAAAAAAACGAATTTTCTGCAATGGTTTATGAGGAGTTATATTTAAAATTACTTTGATGTTAATGGAGGATATATTTTCTAGTCAGCTAGAGATGCTGAGAGGAGAATAAACCCTTTTGGGCAGCCGTGTAATGCAGTTTTATTTTTCAGAAACATGTTATCCATAGTGGATTCTGACTCTGGATGCTGTAGTAACAGATTAATGACATTACTTGTTGGTGTATTTAAAGTGTAGCTTATTGTTGAGATTACATAGATGTATCCAAAGTATGAAAGACTGCGCTTTCTTCCTTACATCTTTGAAGGAGAACAACACCAGCTTCTTCCTTTTTGCCTACTGAGCTGATTCTTACCATCTCACAGTTCAGTTTTGTAGTTACATTCTCACAACTCTTTCTAGATCTGCTTAAAATTTCTTCTAAAAGTCATTTTCTAGAAAAAAGTATCCCCTAACATAATAAAAAGTCAACATTTTAAGATTTATTTTACATGGTTTTGTCACATTTCTAACTTGTCTTCATGCTTTTGCCTAAGAGTGTGGCTCCCACATCCATTCCCCATTCCTGAAGGTACTGCAGAGCCATCAGCACAGCCACAGAGAGAGTCTGGGCAGCCACGTCCCTCGTGCCTCACCTCTTTGGAGATGGTGACCCATTATAACTGTGAGATTCGAATTGAAAATAAAAATTGTAGGGGCCACCACATCTGAAACCCTCTGATCCAAAAAACAAAAACAAAAAAAACAAACCCCTATGCACCTATACTTTTCCTTAGAAAGTCTTATTAATGTTATTTAGGATTTTTAAAGAAAGAGCGATTATTAAATAAAATTACACCTGTATGTTCTAGGTGCATTCATTTGATGGTACCAAGGAAGCAGCAGCTGCCTTGATGGACTTGGATCTCTATATAGGATTTAATGGTTGGTAGGTCCTTAAGTTTGTTTTATATTAAGTAGATTCCTTGTTTTACAGTGAATTGCTGATAAAGATTTAAATTTTTTATTTAAATGTATTTATCACCTGGATCTTGGCTTGTGGTTTCAGTAATTATACAAGAAATTAAACTACATTACTCCTGCAAGTTATAGGGATGCCTGGCTTACTTGGTGGGTGGAGCATGCGACTCTCGATCTTGGGGTGGTGAGTTCAAACCCCGTGTTGGGCATAGAGCCTACTTAAGTTAAAAAAAAAAAAAAGTTAAAGGTTATAAACTACTAACCCTGTATTACAATCATGGACAACAATTTTGTATTGAGATCAGCAGCTAGCTTTCTCTGGCAATGCCATTTATACTTAGGTCATTTTATCACTTTAAAGTATATGTGTTCGCAGCATTGTGCATGCAAGTGATGTCTGACGTGGGGAGAGTCCTACTATGACATCATTTTATGTATCTCGATAGGCCAGGAAACTCACAGAAGCTAAGGACACGGCATAAAGTACTCCCAGTGTGAGAACCAGTGTTCTCTGGCTCCACACTCAGCCTTTCTGCTGGTACAGCATACCAAGCCTCATAAACCCAACATAGTCAGCTAGCGCTGCTGGGTCCCTGGCTTTCCCTCTTCAGTGTTTCATTCCTTTAAAATGACCACACTTCTGATTACATGAGGTTTTGCTAACGTATCCTCAGGAAAATAGAATCATGAAATTATTGGCTATGGAGTTCAGACTTATTTATATGTCCTCAATGCTGCTTCTCTATTTTAATGATTTAACTAATAAACCACTGTGAAAAGGCATGCATGAATAACGGACTAAATAGTAGTTCTAAAAAACTTACTGATACAGTCTCTACACCATGCTTTCTGAGTCAGCTTTTCCAGAGACCCCGCTTTGCTCTTTTTTTTTTAATTTTTTTTTAATCTTTATTTTTGAGAGACAGAGTGTGAGCAGGGGAGGAGCAGAAAGAGAGGGAGACACAGAATCCGAAGCAGGCTCCAGGCCCTGAGCTGTCAGCACAGAGCCCAACGCAGGGCTCGAACTCACGAACCGTGAGATCATGACCTGAGCCGAAGTCAGATGCTCAACCGAGCCACCCAGGCACCCCCTCCCCCCCACTTGGCTCTTTATCACCATATATCTAAATATTATGTATGTGATGTTGTCTCTTAATTCATTCCCTTTGTTTTCATTAAGGAGATGAGCATCTTAGTTCTTCCATCCGGGACTGCCCTGCCACCTGCATTATTTCCTCCACAGCCGTCACAGTGTGGCTATTGCAGAGTTTTTGGTTATATGCGTATTCAGTATTTTCATTGCAGTCTGTATAAATACTGTTGACTGCTGAACCACAAGATATACCACTTTTTTTATTTTCCTGGGGCAGCTTTCTTCCTTTCTCTTTACTTGGTTTTCTTCAACACTTGAAGCCTTCTCACACTTTCCAACAACTGTAAAGTGCCTTTATCTGTTCTTCTGCATGAGGACCCTGTCGAGATAATCTCGTTATCTAGATGATCTCTCCATTAGTTCCTGACCCTTTCTGCTTCGTTTTGAGTCCACGTCTGCTCCATGATAGAACTCTTATGTTTAGATCCCATGTATTCAGCTGTTTTGATGGAACACATGTTTCAAAATGAATTTATTCTATTCTTGAAAGTTTGCCTGGATAGTTAAAGAAAACCAAAAACCCTTCCACTTGGTATTTTTCCTCAGCATAATATTCTGGACTAGAAATAATTTTCACGAGAATTTATAGGGCTCCATTTCTAGATTTAAAGTCAGCGGCTATTCTGTTTCCTAGTCCTTACCCCATGACCTACTATTTTCTCCCAGTGGAATATTTTAGTTCTTTACCTCTGGTATTGCCAGACTTCACAGAGGTGGCCGATAATTTGTGCACTTGCTGCTGGCCCATTCTGGCTAGAAGCTCATCTTTGTCAGTCCTGGGAAACTTTTTTTCTCTCTCTCTCTGTCTTTCTTTGGAGCTCCCAGGCTCATAATCTGATCTCAATATTTTCCCCTCTAATTTCTATCTCTAGTTTTTCTACCTACTTTCAGAAATATTTTTCAACCTCTTTGATGAAACTTCAGCTTCTGGTTTTAATCTCTGAAAGCTTTTTCCCCCTGCCATTCTCTGGAACTATGTACATTTGCAGATGCATCTTCTCGTCTCTCTAAAGACATGAATGATGAGTTATTTTCTCTTTGCCAGAGAATGCTTTTATTTCCTCTGAGCGCCTTTTTCCTCTTTTAGTCTCTGTCATGACTTCCTTCAAATGTCAGGAAATTCTTACTCTGTATATCGAAAAAGTTAAGAAACAAGCTCATTGGAATCTCTGTGGGGAGACAGCCTATCAACATGCAGGCCAGCTGACCTCGCCAGGGCATCTTCTCGGTGGGTTCTTTTTCTTCATAGAGGGATCCTCTGATCTCTGCTGGAAAAACAGGGTGGGGATTCATGAATGTACCTGTGTTCTGGAACAGAATGGGGTTGGAGAGAGGAACTCACCAGCCAGTCAGCATTCAGTCTCCATCTTCACCCCTGCAGTCCTCTGTGCTGCTTCTTCTCCTGTCCCGGCTCTGATTTAGCTTCTCCAGAGACTACACATACCCTCTCCTCCCTTCTCTCTCTCAGGCCAAGGGTGGGGGGCAGGAGTCATCTCTGCATCAGTTCGCTGGAAAATAATCTGAGAGTCCCCTCTTTTCTGTACCCCACATTTTAAAACAACCCCCACTCAGTCCCCTGCCTTATCCCAGCCTCAGTACCTGGGATCTTCAGTTCTTAGAACTTCCTTGGGTGAATTGGTTTGCTTGTCTTCAGTATCTCTCTCTGCAGGCACATGGCACTGAAGTCACTTTGCACATAAACAGGTCATTTATAATTTTAACATATACTTTCTGCTTTATAGTTTGTGACTAGGGGTTAGAAATATCCCCTGGTTTCATCAAAAAATTTGTGGGGTTTTTTTTCCTTATTTTGAAATGATTTTTAAGGGAAGGTAGAAGACCTTTATTTCACTAACTTGAACTGTCTGAGAGATTTCAAAATGGCCTTGAATTTATAAAGATTTGGCATTAAGTTAATGACAAGATTTTTTCCTCCTCCATTAACTCAGAACTAATGTTAGTCATTTAATCAAAGTCAGTATTTCTGTTCTTGTTCTGAAATTCAGTTTATTGTAGTCTTAATCTGAGGCTCTGAGGTATGGTAATTTAATCTGACTATACTACCTGTGACATAAAGTCTTTGATTTCTAAGGATTAAATTATAACATTTTCCCCCAAGAAAATGGGGAAGTTTCAGATTTGACTCCAGAATATGCAGCTGCTCTCCCTTAAATGGGAAACCTTATTAAAGATATAATCGACTTTGATTTTTTTTTAAATTTGCGTCCAATAATTGGTTTTGATTGAAAAATATTTATTCTGGTAGTATATATTTCTGTATGTAGATCACTTTTTACAAGCATGGAATTAATGTAGGAAAAGACTAAGATATGATCTCATGAAATTAAAACTATGTAAATAATTTCATAACTGAAGTTTTAAATTTAGTACCCATATCAAACATATTTAGGAAATATTCATATTGATCAACTGTTAAGTTGGCTGAAAATAAGAATTTTGGTTTTTTCTAGAGGATATCATTAAAAGGCTGATATTTATGGCAAACTACACACATTTCCCTTTCACTCCTCTTAAAATCATTCTAAAGTAAAGCCCTACATTACATACTCAAAATGGAGTATGGGCATCTATAAGGGCAAAGAAACAAGGCCAGAGTTTCTGGAACAGCCAGCTTAGACTTTATAAAGGGCCCCAGAGGAGATGGGAGCAAATTTAGCAGGCAGAAATCAGAGAGAGGGCTTTGGGTTTAGAATTAGTGACCAATAGGACCAAATTGGGGTGATTGATGGCCTTTATAGAGAAAGCTCTCACCCCTATATTTACTGCTATACGCAGAGTACAAGAGCAGCAAGCATTTCTACCAAAGGGAAAAATCTCTTCTCAAGAAAAATGAACAAACCAAATTGTGAGAGCCAGGACTTGGAATTCTTATGTTGATGCCAGAGGAAAGCATTTAGAGAAGCAATAGCCTAACCATTAGCTCCTTACCTTCTCACTCTTAGATGAAATTGCAGATCAATATTCCTAGTCCTGGGTGTCCCACAAGGAGCTTCCATTGAGTCCCCACTCAGAGGAGCACCTGGGTGGCTCAGTCAGTTGAGTGTCCAACTCTTGATTTTTGTCTCAGGTCACGATCTTGCGCTTCGTGAAATTGAGTCCCACATCGGGCTCTCGGTTGACAGCATGGAGCCTGCTTGAGATATATTCTCTCTCTCTCTCTCTCTCTCTCTCCCCCCCCCCCCCCGTCTCTCTCTCTGCCCCTCTCCCCACCAAAATAAGTAAACTTTTTAAAAAGAGTCCCCATTCAGAACTATCAGTAAAACAGTCCTCTGTTTACACAAAAGCAGAGGAAACACAACACTGGAAACTCCAGCCTACTTAAATGTAAACTGATAATTAAGGACCACCAGATAAATGAGGTGCCTCAACAGAAGGAAAAAGACCAAATAGAAAAATTAACACCAGAGGAAACAATTTAGGAAAAAGAACTTTAAAAGAGACCTGATATAGTAAAGGCTGAAATGTAACATTCTGTCAGTCTGGCTGTAACAAGAGAAAGAACATAAAAGTAAGAATTCCTTAATGATTAAAAATGAATGTCAGTGTTAATACCACCATTGGGCTAAGCTAGGGAATCAACACATTCAACAGGAAGATACATATTTTTCCCCTCTACCAACTACCATTGGGTACCTAATAGTAGACATAGGAATTTTCTCTTCATACAAGTATTCTAGTGAATAAAGGGTTGATAGGATTCTATCAACATCTGCAACTCCTAGTAAACTAAGAGGTCTAAGCTTTGGGCATCTGTGGCTGCCTCATGTACAAAAATATAACCAGATACCATGTGCTTCTAAATAGAAGATCATACCACCACCTATGAAGGTCTTGCCAAAAACATGAAGAAAAAAATCCAACCTGAATCTGGTCAAGACTCTGGATGGTATTCTCGACATCCTGTAAGAAACACAGCAGGCAAAATTTTCTTAATGTCGAGATGACCAGGGAACATCGTAGAGGAGGAGGATCCCACCTCCTCCCACAGACACACCCCAGGCAGCAACTACATGAAATGCAAGTCATTTGGAAAATGACCTAATTAGCAGAATGACTCTTCCATGGGGAAAGAAAAAGCCACACTGAGAAAGCAAGAAGGAGCAGAGACGTGGTAGGGAACCAGTTACATGGTACAGCAACTTACAACCGAGAGGGATATCACAGGGGTAGAGGTCTTCCCTGAAGAGCAAGGGGATCGAACCCCATGTTGAGTGCCCCCACCCCCCACCTCAACTGCTCCAGAGATCTGTACCAGGCAGACAAGCCCCCGTAACATGTGGCTTTGATAACCATCAGGGCTTTATTCCAGCAGAGCCAGGGTGCCATTAAGAAACAGACTACTCTTACAGGACCAGCACACTCTATTACTAACTCTAAGATCCAGCAGAGAGGCAGCAGTTTGAAAAGTATCTGGATTATACAGGAATAGATTTATTGGCTAATTTTAGGGTTTGTGCTGGAGGGGCAAGGATCTGTAGAAACTTTCTCCAGGACTGGGAGTGTAGCAGGTGCCATTTTTCTTGCCCTTCTCCAGCCTAGCTGGCCTGATGCTGATGAAAGCCAAGTCTGACCCTCTCCAACTAGCTTGCTAGCACCGCTCACCCTGCCTTGGCATTCCTTGTCTGAGCCACCCCACCCAACCTGCTAGTTCAGGCAGGTGCCCTTCTTAATCGGCACCTGCTCTGCCATACCCTGTGGTCAGCCTTGTTTGGGACTGGTGAACCCGCAAAGCAACCACCGCCCCACCACACCTTGGACAGCTCTGGCTGGGACTGCATCCCAGCCCCACCCAGCATGCCCGCAGCAGTTGCAGCACAGTCACAACAGGAGGGCACACACAGCCCGCCTGGCACGTCCCTGGGGTACTTGGTTCTGGTGACCTGGTGGGGTGGGTAGGATTATGCTGCTTGGCCCCACAGGACACTTCTACACAAGGCCACTGCTTGCAAGGCCGGGAGTCGTAACTGATGTAATGCAAAGAGAAAAGCAGAGTCAACAGAATGAGAAGACAAGAGTTTATTCTAAATGAAAGAACAAAAGAAAACCTCATAAAAAGAACTAAATAAAACCACAACAAGCAGTCTACCTGAGAGTTCAAAGTAATGGTTATAAAGATGCTCACTGAACTAGAAAGGGGTTGTATAAACTCAGAAAAAGAGAAAATATAAAAAAGAACCAATTAGAGATGAAGAATATAATAAATGAAGTGAAAAAGAATCTGCTACTAGATTAGAGGATACAGCAGAATAGATCAGTGACCTGGAAGACAAGGTAGTGGAAACCATCCAAGCTGAACAGAAAAGGAATTTTTAAACATGAGGATTTTTTAAAAAATTTTTTTCAACGTTTTATTTATTTTTGGGACAGAGAGAGACAGAGCATGAACGGGGGAGGGGCAGAGAGAGAGGGAGACACAGAATCGGAAACAGGCTCCAGGCTCTGAGCCATCAGCCCAGAGCCCGACGCGGGGCTCGAACTCACGGACCGCGAGATCGTGACCTGGCTGAAGTCGGACGCCCAACCGACTGCGCCACCCAGGAAACATGAGGATTTTTAAAACATCAACTAGGACAACATCAAGTATACTAATATTCATAGTATCAGAGTCCCAGAAGGAGAAGAGAGAGGCAGAAAATCTGAAGAAATAGCTGAAAATTTTCCTAATCAGGGGAAGGAAATAGATGTCCAGGAAGCACACAGAGCCCCAAACAAGATGAACCCAATGATGTCCACACTAAAGCACTTAGTAATAAAAAGGTCAAAAATTAACAAGAGAATCTTAAAAGCAGTAAGAGAAAAGCAACTGATTACATACAAGGGAACCCCCCTAATGCTATCAGGTGATTTTTTTTTTTTTTTTATAGCAAAGACATTGAAGGCCTGAATAAAGTGGTGTCATGATATATTCAAAGGGCAGAAAGGAAAAAGCCTACAACCAAGAATACTGTGTCTGGCAGAGTTACTCAGAATTCAAGGAGAGAGGTTTTCTCAGACAAAACTTAAAAGAGAGTTCATCATCCCTAAATGGTCTTTGCAAGAAATGTTAAAGGCAATTCTTTAAGTAGATAAGAAAATGCCAACTAGAAGAAAATCATAAAGAGAAAACAGAAAATAAGTCTCTAGTAAAAGCAAACATACAATATAATAGAGCAATCACTTGTAAGACTAATAGGACATTTAAAAGAAATAGTAAAATCAGTTATATTTTTAGTAATTACACAAAATAAAAATGTAAAATACGACACCATATACATAAAACTTGGGGAAAGAATAAAAATGTAGTGCTTTCAGTGTGCAAACTTAAACATCAACTGAAAATAAACTGTTGTATATGAACCTCATGGTAACCACAAACTTAAAACCTATAATACACAAAAAGTAAAGAGGAATCCAAGCAGAAGACTAAAGAAAGCCATCAAACCACAAGGGAAGAGAGCAAGAGGAAGAAACTACAAAAACAACCAGAAAACAGAAAAATGGTAATAAGCACATACCTGTCAATAATTATTTTAAATGTTAATTAAATACTCCAATCAAAAAACATAGGGTGACTGGGTTTAAAAAAAAAAATTGCTGCCTACAAGAGATTCCCTTCAGATCTAAAGAAACAACACACAGACTGGGGTGTCTGGGTGGCTCAGTCAGTTGAGCAACCAACTTCAGCTTAGGTCATGATCTCACAGTTTATAGGTTTGAGCCCCATGTCAGGTTCTGTGCTGACAGCTCAGAGCCTGGAGCCTGTTACGGATTCTGTGTCTCACTCTCTCTCTGCCCCTCACCTGCTTGTGCTGTATCTCTCTCAAAAATAAATATTAAAAAAAAAAAAAAAAAAAAAGACACATGCATCCTGAAAGTGAAGGGAGGAAAATGATATTCCATGCAAATAGAAGCAAAAAAAACAAAAACAAAAACAAAAAAAAAAACTGCACTAGCAACACTTAAAGGATACAGTATACTTAAAAATTTTTTAATGTTTATTTGTTTTGAGGGAGAGAGAGACAGAGTGCAAGCAGAAGAGGGGCAGAGAGAGAGAGAGACACAGAATCTGAAGAAGGTTCCAAGCTCCGAGCTGTCAGCACAGAGCCCAACACAGGGCTTGCACTCAGGAACTGCAAGATCAGGACCTGAGACAAAGTTGGACGCTTAGCTGACTCAGCCACACTTTAAAACAAAGACTAACAAAACACAAAGAGGGCATTGCATAATGATAAAAGGATCAATCCAACAAAAGGATATAATGATTGTAAGTATCTATGCATCCAATAGGAACATCTAAATATATAAAGCAATTTATTAACAGACATAAAGGGAGAAATGAATAGTAATAATAGTAGAGGACTTTAACACCCTACTTACATCAATGCATAGATCATCCAACAGAAACGCAATAAGGAAACACTGACTTTGGACAACATAATAGATCAGATGCACTTAATGGATATACAGAATATTCCATCCAAAAACAGAACACACAAGTGCACACGGAACATTCTCCAGGATAGCTCACATGTGAGGCCACAAAACAAGTAAACTTAAGACTGAAGTCCTATCCAGCATCTTTTCTGACTACAACAGTATGAAACTAGAAATCAATTACAGAGGGGTACCTGACTGGCTCAGACAGTACAGCATGTGATTTTTGATCTCAGGGTTGTGAGTTCAAGCCCCACACTCGTATAGAAATTACTTTAAAAAATAAAATCTTTAAAAACATCAATTATGGGGGCACCTGGGTGGCTCAGTCGGTTGAGTGTCCGACTTCAGCTCAGGTCATGATCTCACGGTCCATGAGTTTGAGCCCTGTGCCGGGCTCTGTGCTGACGGCTCAGAGCCTGGAGCCTGCTTCAGATTCTGTGTCTCCTTCTCTCTCTGCCCCTCCCCTGCTCACACTCGGTCTCTCTCTCTCAAAAATAAATAAACATTAAAAAATTTTTTTTTAAAAACATCAATTATGGGGAAAAAAAACATATGGAAGCTAAACAACACACTACTGAACTGGGTCGAGGAAATTAAAAAGATACCTTGAGACAAATGCAAATGGAAAAACAACAGTTCAAAATATTTGGGATGCAGCAGAAGCAGTTCTAAAAGGGAAGTTTAGAGGGCCACCTGGGTGGCTCAGTCAGTTAAGCGTCCACCTCTAGATTTCAACTCAGGTCATGATCTCACAATTGGTGAGTTCAAGCCCCGTGTCAGGCTCTGTGCGGACAGTGTGGAGCCTGCTTGGGATTCTCTGCCCCTCCCCTACTCTCTCAAAATAAATAAAACTTTTAAATAAAAGGGGAGTTTAGAGCAATACAAGCCTACCTCAAGAAACAAAAATCTCAATCTAACCTTACACACAAAGAAACTAGAAAAAGAAGAAATGAAGTTGAAAATTAGAAGAGATAATAAAGAGAACAAAAATAAATGAAATACAGACTTAAGAAACGAGAAAAAAAAATAACCAATGAAACTAGAATTGGTTCTTTGAAAAAATAAGCAAAATAGATAAACCTATAGCCAGACTTACAATAAAAGAGAGGACTCAAAATCAAATGATAAATAACCAACACCACAAAACAGAAAGGATTATGAGACTACTGTGAAAAATTATACAACAAATTGGACAACCTAGAAGAAATGGATAGATTCCTAGAAAAATACCAAGAATGAATTAGGAAGAAACAAAATCTGAACAGACTGATGACTGGTAATGAAATTGAGACATTAAAAAAAGAAAAAAAATACCCACACACCCAACCAACCAACAAAATCCAACAACTCCCACCAAACCAAAGTCCTAGATCAGATGCTTTACAGATGAGTTGTACCAGACTTTTCAAGAAGTGTTACTACCTATTCTGAAACTATTCCAAAATATTGAAGAGGAAGGAATCCTTCCAAATTCATTCTATTAAACCAGCATTACCCTGATACCAAAAACCAAAGGCACTACAAAGTAGAAAATTACAGGTATCTCTGATAAACATGATTATAGCATTCCTCAACAAAATATCAGCAAACTGAGTCCAACAATATATTAAAAGGATCATTCATCATGACCAAGTAGGATTTGTTCCAGGGATGCAAGGATGGTTCAATGTCTGAAAATCAAACAGCACGTTAACAAAGCAAAGGATAAAAATCATATCATTTCAGTAGACAACAGAAAAAGCATTTGACAAAATTCAACATCCACTCATAGAAATTATCAACAAAGGGAGTACAGAGGGAGCACACATCAACATAATAAAGGACAGATATGACAAGCTAACATACTCAGTGGTGAAAAGCTAAAAGCTTTCCCTCTGAGATTAGGAACAAGACAGACAAAGATGTCCACTAATGCCACTTATATTCAACATAAGTACTGGAAGTCATAGCCACAGCAATCAGACAAGAAAAAGAAAAGCCATCCACACTGGTAAGTAGGAAGGAAAACTGTCACTATTTGCAAGTGACATAGTATTTTTAGAAAGCCCTAAACAATTAGAATAAATGAATTCACTAAAGTTACAGGATAGAAAGTTAATGTACAAAAATCAGTTGGGTCTCTGTACACTAAAATGGGCATAGAGAGAAATTAAGAAAATCCCACTGGGGCGTCCTGGGTGTCTCAGTGGGCTAAGTGTCTGACTCTGATTTCAGCTCAGGTCATGGTCTCACGGTTTGTGGGATTGAGCCCTACACTGGGCTCTGTGCTGATAGCGTAGATAGAGCCTGCTTGGGATTCCCTCCCCACCTCTCTCTGCACCTCCTGCGCTTGTGTTCTCTCTCTCTCAATAAACAAACATTTAAAAAGCCCCATTTACAATTGTGTAAGAATAAAATACGTAGGAATAAATTTAACCAAAGTTGTTAAAGACCTATACTCTGAAAACTCTAGGATACTGATGAAAGAAAGTGAAGACATCACAAATAAATGTAAAGATATTCCATGCTCATGGATTGGAGGAATTAATGTTAAAATGTCCATTCAACCCAAAGCAATTCACAGACTCAGTGTAATCTCTATCAAAACACCAGTAATATTTTTCAGAGAAAATCCTAAGATGTGTAAGGGACCACAGAACACTCTGAAGAGCTAAAGCAATCTTATCACAATTTCAGATTTACTATACTACAAAGCTATTGTAATCAAAACTATATGATACTGGCACAAAAACACACAAGGGGGTGCCTGGCTGGCTTGGTCAGAGGAGCATGTGACTCTTGATCTCGGGGTCGTGAGTTCAAGCTCCACATTGGGTGTAGAGATTACTTAAATAAAATTTTGTAAAAACAGACACACATCAGTGGAACAGAATACAGAGCTCCGGCATAAATCCATACTTGTACAGTGAATAATTTACAACAAAGGAGGCAAGAATACACAGGAGAAAAGATCGTCTCTTCAATAAATGGTGTTGGGAAAATGACCACTTTCTTACATCATAAACAAAAATAATTCAAAATGGATTAAAGACCCAAATGTAAGATCTGAAACCATAGGCAGTAAACTCTTGAACATCAAGTTCAAGAAAGAAAAGAAAATGTAGGCAGTAAACTCTTAAACATCAGTCTTAGCTATATTTTTTGGATTTGTTCTCAGGCAAGGGCCACAGAATAAAAAATAAGCAACAGGAATTACATTGAAGTAAAAGGTTATGCGCAGTGTAGGAAACATCAACAAAACAAAAAGGCAACATACTGAATGGAAGAAACTATTTGCAAATGATAAGCCTGATAAGTGGTTAATATCCAAAACATGTAAAGAACTCATACAATTCAACACCAATAAAAAAATCTAGTTTAAAAATGGGTAGAAGACCTGAACAGACATTTCTTCAAAGAAGACATACACATGCCAACAGACACATGGAAAGATGCTCAATGTCTCTAACCATCAGGGAAATGCAAATCAAAACCACAATGTGGTATCACCTCATGCCAGTCAGAATGGCTAGTATCAAAAAGACAAGAAATAACAAGTGTTGGCAAGGGTGTGGAAAAGGGAACCTTTGTGCAGGGTTGGTGGGACTGTAATTGGTACAGGTACTATGGAAAACAGTATGGCAGTTCCTCAAGAAATTACAAATAGAAATACCACACAATCCAATAATTACACTTCTGCTTATCTGCCTGAAAAAAAAAAGGCACTAATTCAAAAAGATACATGCATCCCTGTGTTAACGGCACCATTATTTACAACCACCAAGATATGGAAAAAATCTAAGTGCCTGTCAATAGATGAATGGACAAAGGTTTGCATATACAAAATGGGATGTTACTCAGCCATAAAAAAAGAATGAAATCTTGCCATATGCAACATGTATGGACCTAGAGGGTATTATGCTAAGTGAAATAAGTCAGACAAAGAAAGACAAATACTTTATGATTTCACTTCTGTGTGGAATCTAAAAAATAAATGACCAAACAAAAAAAAATAGAGAACTGGTGGCTGTTTTAAGGGGATTTAGAGGTACAGACTCCAGTTATAAATTAGTCATGGGGATGCAAAATACAATGTAGAGAATATAGTCAATAATAGTGTAATAAGTTTGTATGGTGAGCATTTTGTAGACAAATGTCAAAGCTCTATGGTTTACACCTGTAACTACTGTAATATTGTATGTTCACTATGCTTCCGTTACAAAAGGAACCTACCAAACTGTATGGTACTGGCACAAAAACAGACATATACATCAACAGGACAGTATACAGAGGCCCGACACAAAGCCAGATGGAGACAGATGGAATCAAGACCAGGAAACTTCAAGGCAAACAACTGGGTTTCTTCATAAAATAAATTTTAAGGGGAAGAAGAGATGCAGGAAAATTTAACAGGTTAAGAGATTTAGACTGCAATGCGTGGCTCCCATTTGGATCCTAAGTCAAACAACAAGAATGTAGGACACTGTGACAGTTTGAATACTGGTATATTAAAAGAGTTGGGGTTTCTTAAACATGATAATAGTATTGTGGTTGCATTTTTTTTTTAATATTCATGCTTAAAGATACATGCTGAAATATTTTCTGAAATAAATGCTAAAATGTAGAAACTACAACAATTTGAATTTCCTTCAAGATTATATAGAAGAGGTTTGGGACGAGTGGATGGGATAGTTATCGGCCAGGAGTTGATAACTGATGGGGCCAAGTAATGAATACATGGGGGTTTTTATATTCTAGTTTTATATATATTTTAACCTCTCCAGAAAGAAAGTTATATATACGCTAAAATTAAAAATGCAACGTAAGGACAGTATTAATCATCATTACATTATATAGCAAACCATCCCAAAACTCATTGGCTTATGACAGGAGGTATTTTTTTCTTACTGCTGAGTCTTTGGGTTAGCTAGGGGTTGACTGATAGAGGCAGATCTTTCAGGCTACGTGTTGAATTCAGATCCAAGTTCCGTGTTTTCATTCTGGATGCCCAGGCTGAAGAGGCAACAGATGTTAAATGCATGCTACTCTCAGGTCACAAAAGTGCCATCAAAATCAAAACAGTGCATTTCAAGCTTCTGCTCATGGCCAGATTTAAGCTCCTCCTTCTAAGAAACCATGGCAAGGGTATAGATACATTTCTATTCAAGGAAAGTGAAGAACTGAGACCAATAAAACAGTCGTCTCGTGGTCTGAAAATGAAAGTTAAGGAAATGAAAGTTAATTTCCCAGGAATGGATGAAAGAAAGAAGGCCTAGCAGACTAATTCAGGAGTCCTAAAATTGACTAATAAAAGTCCCAGAAAGAGAGAAGACAAAAGAGGAAAATTCCTTTTTTCCCATAATTTTTCTCAGAGTTGGGGGGGGGGGGGGTGGGGTCTAAATTGGAAAGGTTCTAACACATCAAGTTTCAGAATGTCAAAAGTAATGGAAGATCCTGTTTCCAGATGTGGGGGAAAGGGCACCAAAAAAGGAGACTCAAACTGACATCTCCTAACTAGGTTGTCATTTTCATTCCTTGTTAAATGCTGCTTGTTCTGAGACTATGATTTTCATCCTTTGTGAAGATTCGATTTCTGGTTAGTGAAGCATTAACTTTGATATCTTTGTACCAATACGTGGCCCATACAGAACTGACCAGACCTTCAAAGTCAGCATTTTGAGCCTTTCTACATTATGCAAATTACCCAGGGAAGCAAATGAATTCTTTAAATAAAGTTTTACACAGACTGATTTTAACAAAAATCAGTTTATCAGGTCAACTGATAAGCACAAAAAAAAACTGCATCCCCCAAAAGCCAGGATATGGTTGGAATAGATCTTAATCCGGATTCTGTAAGGATAGAAATGTGTATACTGCCATTAGAGCCAACCAAAGTTTTGTTTGGGGATTTTAGGTTTTGTAATGTTTTAGGTAAGTTTATAATATGAAAAAAAGTTCATTAAATATACCTTCTTATTATCTCTGAAATTTTTTTTAAGCTCACTGAAAACTGAGGCTAATTTAGAAGTTTTGAAGTCAATACCTAGTGAAAAATTAATGATTGAAACTGGTAAGTTTATGCTTTTTGAACTTTCATTTTCATATTAAACCATACCAAAACAGAGCTAGACAAAAGTTAAATATCTTAAAGATGCTCAATCTCAACAATTATACTTTTCAGAAAACCTTTGAGGTTTTTATTAGCAGAAAAGTATCCAATCAAGTTTCTCAATTTTAGAAGTTTGATTAAGCCAAGCACTTAAAAATGGGATGTCAGAATATGTGGTGACTAAGGAGGTTATAAATATTTTATTAAACTAGTAGTCTTATTTCACCTCAGGGTTTCAAAATCTTCAAAACATTTTACATAATGTCATCTTTGTAATGGCTTAATTCTACAATACTTTTCAAGTAAAGTACATAAATTTAAATCAAACTGGTTTAGTGAAAGAATTTTAGAAATTAATCTGTTGCCTCTTAAAACAAGGTTAGAAGCTAAAAATTTTACCTAGCCCTGAACTTAAGGCTTTACTTACACATATGGACTTTTTAGTAAAGTCAAGACTAAGCCATTCTGAAGAATCAGGTTTATTTCCTTGGAGAGTCATGACAAATTATTTTATTAAAAGCACAATGCTTGTAAAATGTGTAAATTCTTACAATTCTTTATTAAAGAAAGAGGGAAGTGAATAATCCTAGTATTGAAAGCCACTGTTTTCCATTCAGGAGAGGCAAATAGAGGTTTAACTTTTTTCTGGTTATAATTGGTGTTCTTTTAGCTTTCTTTTTTAAAAGTATGTCATACACCAACAGTAATGTTAGCAGAAAAAAAATAAGACTCCTAAAAAGCAATTAAAATTTTAAAAATGCATTTAAAAATTTGTAGAGTTCAAGGTTTAATCTTGTGCTTAGATTTTTTTTTGCTTTCAATCAGCTTGTATTTAGGAATTTACATTATTTGTTTGATAACGTTCATTACAAAAACAGTCATTTGAGGGGCGCCTGGGTGGCAGCTCAGTTAGGTGTCCGACTTCGGCTCAGGCCACGATCTCACAGTTCGTGGGCTCGAGCCCCGCATCGGGCTCTGTGCTGACAGCTCAGAGCCTGGAGGCTGCCTCAGATTCCGTGTCTCCCTCTCTCTCTCTGCCCTTCCCCTATTCTCTCACACAAAAATAGACATTTAAAACTTTTTTTAAAAAATCAGTAATTTGAAAGGTAAATCTCTGAAGAGACTTCTTTCTTCGCTCAACTCCAGATGCACCTTGGTGTGGAGTGAAAAGTACACATGCTGGGTCAAAATATGTAAAAACTTCGTTTCCTACCAAAAAGAAGTGGGAAAGTGGGCACTGTGTGAAAGACAGGAACGAACCCTGCCATATAATGTAAGTATTTTGTTTTCTTGGTCTTCAGAACACTAAAGTCAGCTACCAAATGCCACTTACAGAATGAACTCAAGGGACTAAAGTTGGGTGAAATTCAAATGAAGTTCAGCTCAAAGGCCACCATTTTGAAAGGATTTGGAAGGATTTGCACTAAGTTGCTCTGTCTCTGCCCCTCTTCATATCATTTCAACCTCTCAGCTCAATAAAAGTGGTTATATTACAGCAGTAAGAACTTCATGTGATTTTGGTCATTTGTCATTTTGTAGGAAAGGCAGAAAAGATTCTCATACTGCTTCCTGGCTGATGGTTATAAAAATGCACTCTTAGCAGGAGACCTTTTTAATGGTATCTGTATTTTAAATGAATTGACAACCTGAATAAACCTAAGAAGTAACACATTTCTTTGAGCCCCTGAACAAAAGGGCAAGGTATAGAAAGGATTTCCTTTTTCTACCCCAAAAGGAGAAAAAAAAATTCAGAATTTGTTTTTGATTATAATACATGTAGCATGTGAAAAGAAGGGCTGTTTACCCATCTAACTGTTAAGGAGCTATAGAGCATGTAACTTACAGGTTAACTTTATATCATTTTAATGGGCACATCCAGTTTTTGTTTGCATAAGCTGATAATTTAAATCTAGACTGGATCAATCTAGTATGGTTTACCAGTTCAAGGCAGTTGAACTGTTAATTTTAGGTTGTAATAATTCCTTTCATATACGTTTTTAAGTAGCTTTTAACAGGTAAGTGTATCAGATAAGATCTAAAATGCAGCAGGCAGAAAAGTGGAAAATTATTCTACAAAAATAATACTGGAAAGATTTTCCTTTGTTAACATTCTGTTGTTGGCAAGGATTTTAAAACCAAATGTTTTAAAACCCATAGGCTGAGGAATACATTTAAATCCTGGCTAGTAAAGAATCACTTGTAATTTTTATAAAATGCAGCTACCTGCAGATTGTCAGAAGACAATTATTTCTGAATCTTTCGGAGATTTAAAGAGACACTAGAGACAACAAACTGGTATTTTTCCAGCAGCCAGCTTAGAGGAAGTATTGGCCAACGGGGATCCAAGTCAGTTTTCTATACTGCCTTAATGTTAAGTACAGTATAGCTCTGGACCTAGGTTACACATCTGTAAAACAAAATTCTGTGGTCTTCCAAGTGCAGACTGTTAAGCAAGAAAGCTGGAGTCTCAGCTGCAATTATGAATACCAGTTGAGGAGGCTGAGCTTGGGAAAGCCAGCATTTACAAACTGAAAGTTTTTAAACCACATTTCAAAAACACACATGCCTCTAGTCTAACGCTAATTACTAATTAATTCCTACTTAAAAAGTCATTTTTATCAATCCCATCTATTAACAGTTTTATATTTTAATTATTTTTATAGAGATCTTTTCTCCCTTTTAGATTATAAATTCCATGAAACACATTTTGAAGCTCTTGTATGTCAGGAAGGTGTAAGTTACTGAGGTTACATAGAAGAATCAAAGTCCCTGCCCGCATCCACCCAGCAGATGACAAGACACATTCTGCCAGGCACTTTGGATAAGACATTGAAGGTGTCAGACAGGAATCCTTGCCCTCCTGAAGCAAAGCAGCAGAAAGTATAATCTAAGATGTTAGTTCTGTTATAGAGGTATGAATATACGACTAGGAGCACAGGACATAGTCACTGCCTGCCTTGTGGGGAAGTAGCTTAACTAAGGTGACATTTCAACTGGTCACAAAGTGCAACTGGGAGTTAGGCCAGACCAGGACAGATGCCTTGAGCAAAGGCAGGCTGCAGAAGGGCTTGGCTGCTCACAGGGGAAACAATGAGTTTACTGTGACAAAAAGTAGGATGCACGGGTAAGTAATAAGTCTGGGAAGACTGGTGAGGGCTCCCGTATGCCAACCTTAGTAGTTTAGATTTCACCAGGACCCAAAGGATTTTCAGCAGGAAAATGGCAGTTGTTTTTAAAACGCTGTTAACGGGGCGCCTGGGTGGCGCAGTCGGTTAAGCGTCCGACTTCAGCCAGGTCACGATCTCGCGGTCCGTGAGTTCGAGCCCCGCGTCGGGCTCTGGGCTGATGGCTCGGAGCCTGGAGCCTGTTTCCGATTCTGTGTCTCCCTCTCTCTCTGCCCCTCCCCCGTTCATGCTCTGTCTCTCTCTGTCCCAAAAAAATAAATAAAAAAAGTTGAAAAAAAAAAAAAATAAAACGCTGTTAACATATCAGCACAGAGAAAGGACTGAAAAAGGAGATGGGTGGCAGGAACCTTACTGATTTCACACATTATGCAGGTAAGTTCTAATTCTGAGTAGTTAACAGAGGAAAGTTCTGTAGTTTACTAAGAAAATTGGGTCCTTAATGTCAATTTAAATGTTAACAGATTTGCTTTTAGCATACTTTGATCTAGATAATAAAAATTTAGTCTATATTAAGCGAAGCTTTTGTGTTACGATTATGTACTTTTTAAAAAATTCCAGTAAGTCTCTAATCTCTGTCCCTAATTCCTTTAGTTGCTTATATTTAAGAAACCCATAGCAGGGACAAAAAACTTAACACAAAGAATATTTAAATGTTTAATTTGGACTTTAGAACTTTCTAATTCATGTATAAAAACATTACATATAGTACGGCTAGAGAACACTCATGATGATGATTATTCTAGGCAGAGAAACTGAAAGATCTGACACCCAGGCTGTTCTTGATCGTGCAGGGAAAAAGTACAGAGGAGAAAGCACGTCTCCCTCCCCCCTCCCCCAATAACCATGCATTATTCCAAGTAAATAACTTGTAACTTCCTTTGCGGTCACTGTGCTAATGATGATGCAGCAATTTCCTGCTGTCCTTTGAGACTAATTCTCTTAGCAGAGGTGCTCAAACTTTGCTGTACCCACAATGCCACCCACCTTGCGACTCAGCACACATGTACGTATAAAACCAAACAAAAATGAAACAGTACTTCCCTTATTAAGTGCAATGTACTTTTCCTTTTCTTACAATTTTCTGAAAATTCATCATGACGCACTAATGAATGCATAATGACTTACGGTTTGAAAGAACTCGTCGTCTTCACTGGGTTAGTTCCATTAATTTGTGGTAGACATGATATGGGCTGGTTTTAGAATTTATTTGAACCTGGTCCTTGTCTCAACTTACCCTATTTTAAATATGGCAGCAGTTCAGCCTTTCTGTTGAAAACTTTATAGCTGGTTAAAGCTTGTTATGTTAAAGGTGCTAGTACAAGAGCTTCCTTTGCATGGATGAAGAGAAAACCTTTAAAACTGAGCAGGTACTTGGAAATAACCATCCATTTTTGTTTTCTCTTTTAGTCAAATACTGGAGATAATGTCAGCAGTGAGAGAGCAGGATCCACTGGAATTAGCCAATACACTATATAACAACACCATTAAAATCTTTTTTCCTGACATGTAATTAGTATGTCCTTTCCATTTTCCATCATGTATGTAAAATTTCATGGTAAACCTTACTAAAGGACTGAATAAAGAAATGCTCTGGAAGTTGAATGGAAAGTTATTGTATGTTACTGCACACCATCCCCCTCATTTTTAATCCATAAAGTCAGATCAAAAAATTTTTAATGTCAACTAATGTCTTAGTTTACATCAATGAAAACTCCCAAATATTTCATCTTGTAATCTCTTCCAGAGTCTGAAAGGACAATTTTATGTCAACGCTGCAAACACAGAATGGCCAATAAGCATACTGGGTTTTTGTTTTGTTTTGTTTTGTTTACATCAAAATTAAACAAGTAGCACATTCTGGTTTATATCCCAAAGTTTAGTTGAGATAAACCTGTTTATCAACTCTTACACAATCTCTGAATCATGACTTTCCACCCCAGCTCCACAAGGGGCTGCTCTCAAATTTCAAGAAAGTCTCTTCCGGCAGCCTATTTTGCCTTTGTTTTAAAATACCCTAGGTATAGCTTTTATCCTCTGGTCCAAATTACTTTATTTCTTTTACGTAATGTGGTTTCCTCTGATTTGCATTTTCATTCCTCCCATCCATTTTAAAGAAAAACTAAGGTCCACAGTTAGATACTTTCATATGCTTTCATTGAGGAATCTTTGGCACAGTTGATGCACTGTATTATCATTACATCTATTAAAAAGCTAGTTGTTCAAATTTTGTCATAAAAACGTGAAAACATTTTATTCTATGTACAACAATGTACACATATTTAAACAGGTCACCAAAGAGACCAGAAGTAATTAAAGAGGTATATTTACAGTAGCACATCACAGTAAACGGAAAACCATTCACAGATTCAACATGGATACTGTTTTTGTGCTTGGTTACACACTGAAGTGAAGCATATTACTCCATTTTGGATGAACTGAATTTTAAACAAATACCTCAATGATTAGCAAATGCTATTTTAATCAGTCAGTATCATCATTAATAAACTCGTCAGCCGCAGGGCCTGTGTGTTGCTGAATCACTCCATTTCTTTCTCTTTGAACATCATCATCACAATCTGTACTGTCCTCTTCGTTCAATTCCCTGTCAGATTCAGCAGCAGCTTCCCTTATAGCTTCCTCTGGATTTTCATTCGGTGCAATAAATCCATTGTTGTTAGATACATTTGAGTTATCCTTAATGTCATCTTCGATGTACACTTTTTGATGGCACATTGGACAAGTATCTTGAATGTACAGCCATTTCCGAAGGCAAAGTGCATGGAAATAATGATTACATGGCGTGATGCGAGCAGATGTCGTAAACTCATGATAGCAGATTGCACATACGTCATCTATCTCTTGTAAGCGGCTCCCTTTTATTTCAGGAAGTGAATTAATTTTCTTAACAGCAGTCCTACGATTCATGAATGTCTTCCAGCCGTTTTTTGCTTGTAAGTAGATGTTAAAATATGCATGTAGACACATCATACAAGCCCGAATTTTACTTCCTGACTCAAACATCATAGTGTAAGCCCCATTTCCAAACATTACTACTCCAAATATAAATTCAATAATATTGCCTGTTGAACGAACATAGTAGACATAATCATCAAGCTTTTCCCAAAGGACATTATAGTAGCCGTCAATCATGAATAATGTATAAACAGTGAGAGAAACAATTACTTTTAAGCAGAGTTCCACACAAAAGGCTGTAACTGCAAACAACCACGTATTTAGCGCATAGTGATGCCAAAGCACGTAACTGAGTAAAACGGGAAGAATAAACAGGCAAGCTGAGACAAAGAGCACAGGAAAATGTCTACGAAAAGATGACACATGAGAGGCACTGAGAGACATTAATACAGGGTCTGTCATCCCATGGATGAAATGCAGGACTGCAGTTAATAAAAGGCACATGTTTCTACTTAAGCGAATAAGTCTCTCTTCTGGTCTTAGCCCACTTAAACCAGTCTGAAGAGCCAAAATAAAAAATAAAACAGGTGCTACGAAGCCAAGTCGCCTGTCATCCTCTTCAGTGGATCCAATAAAAGCCAATATTCCAAGGCCCAAATAATGGGCTATTGAGGAAATTACAGCACTCATGCCTAGCACAGTTAGTGTAGAATCACATCCACTAATTATAAGATTGCAAATGAGGTCCCAGAAATCATCCCAAGAAATAAAGAAGGAATCAGTTTCATTTGCCATCCTTAAGATGTACATCAACACCGTAGCCTGAGCTGTAATTCTTGTTAGCCAGAAGACTCTCAGTATATCTGGAAAACGAATCCTCTTCCATGTGTCCTCCATTAATAACTGTAATCCATAAATTCGATACATGTGCCTCACTAAAAGATAAACATATCGTGTAGAATAATAAAACCACTTAAGTTTCACTACCAAGACAAGCACTGTGTTTAACGTGAGAATCAAGGAAGAAGTAAAAACTAAAGTCTCTCGGATGTGTAATGGCAGCTCTGTGATCAGGCCTATTACAGGAACTAAGAGATCCAAAATAATTAATTGTGAATAGATGGAATGGATCTGCAGTAGTGTAATATATCCAATGCCCAAGGTCAGCTGGAGAACGATGAGTGCCATCCATAGTGAGGGCCCTTTGCGAGGAAGCAGCTCAATTCCAAAAGCTGATGTGTTGTAGGCACCATAGAAGTCAATGTGCAAAGAAGCATAATAATTTACCAACACTGAAGTTGCAGCTAATAGAAAGGCCGAACTGTACATGTAAAACTTGAAAAGTGATCGTTGTGACAAGATCAGAACAATACTGGATACAAATATACCTAAACAAGAGAGAAAAAAAAAAAAAAAGAAAGAAAGAACAGGTCATTTGAACACAACATTTTTAAGAATGTTTTTCTACTAATAATTATGCCATTCTCCCCTTACTCAGGAAATATGAATATTTTCAAAGTTACGAACTTAACTAAGCCTCAAGACAATTTAGGTTTAAAGGCCAATAAAGGTTTTGTAAAGTCAGAGTTCACCAGAACAGACCAAACAATATTTTAAAAAATCTTATTCCTTTATGTTCTAATTCCCAAAGTAATTCCAGTAGTACTGTATGTCCAGACCCCAAAATTATCTTCAAGATCAGTTTGTAGTGATACATTTTAATGTTTTAAAATCTTGAAAGAACATATCCTTTATAATTTCATAATCACTAAAAATATTTAAAACAATTCCATTACTTTAAAAAAATTAAGAATTAAAAATAGTCAAAATGCAAATATTTGCCTATTAAACCTTAGATTCCTTTTTCTTACAAGTCACATTTAGGAAATCAAGTTTAACTTTTATAATTACACCTAAGGCCTCCTTTTCCTCAAACAGTGAACTCCTGCTGGCTTTTATTTTTCCTGCTCCTTAAATCTGCATTCTCCCATGGGTCCAAAATCAGAGGTTTTTTTTCTACATACTTTCCTGAAGATTTCAGAAACATCCTCCAAAGTTCTCTTTTTTCCTGTAATTACTGTATCTTTTACTACAAATAGTCAACCCTTTTTATTCTCTAAATTACAGAAGTAACATTTAGAAAACCAAAACATGTTTTAAAAACTGGTAATAAGGGGCGCCTTGGGTGGCTCAGTTGGTTGAGCATCCAACTGTTGACTTCAGCTCAGGTCATGTTTTCATCGTTCATGAGACTGAGCCCCACATCAGGCTCTGCACTATCAGTATACAGATTTTCTCGGGATTCTCTCTCTGTCCCTCCCCTTGCTCGTGCTCGCTCTCAAACATTTTTTTAAAATGATAATAAAGCCCTCCCCCCACACTCTGTATGTAACCAATGTACAGTGTGACATGCATCCAGGATCATCTTTCTTTGTGCTCTGACAATTTTTTTTTTAATTTTTTTAATGTTTTTATTTTTTTTTATATTTGAGAGAGACAGAGCATGAGCAGGGGAGGGGCAGAGAGACGGAGACAGAATCTGAAGCAGGCTTCAGGCTCCGAGCTGTCAGCACAGAGCCCGATGTGGGGCTTGAACTCAGGAGCAGTGAGGTCATGACCTGAGCCCAAGTTACACACTCAACAGACTGAGCCACCCAGGCACCCCAACTCTGACAAATTTAAGTGAGATCACAATAAACATTATTGCCCAAGGTTTCAACTATGGAAACAATATCCAAATATTCACCTAATTCCACCTCTACCTTACAACTGAAACACTCAAAATTTCTAAAACCTAACTCACTTCAAATAGTTCTTGCAATTTCCAATTTCAGTTACACATACCATTATTCTCTTAATGGCACCTCTAGCCCCACATCCTCCAACTTTGACAGTTATTTGCCAATTCTGCTAACACCTATTATGTCCCTTTACTCAGCGACATCAACCTGTTAGCTGGTGCCTAAAAGCTCTTGTCCAAATCTATCCAGTCCATCACCAAACTGCCTTTCTTCATTTCTATGCTCCAAAGCAGTGGCTCTTGAAATTACTAGCAAGTGAAATCTACATTCCTCGTCCAAACATTCAAGGATCCAACGTGCTTTAGAGTAGCGCTCCTCCCAACACACACAGACCTCCACTCCAGACTTCTTTCTCAAACATACCCCTTTCTCTGCCACAACTGCAGCTATGTTTACATTCTTCTCTTTGCTCGGTATGATGGGCTTCCCAAATCCCTGTCTGAATCGTACCCATCCAATAGACCCATTTTCTCTGGTAGTGACTGATCTTTCAACTTACCCACAGAACTTGGGGAAACGCCCAACACTCCTATACTACCTGATGTTGTAGTTTGTAGGTATCTGAGTAGGTCATCTACCCTGCTATACGATATATTCTTGGTAGCAAGCAAGGTTCCTACCTTGCACATCTATGGATCCTAAAATATTCTGCAGAAAATAAATACAATTATTTCATTGTTCACTGAAGTCACATTGGGGAAATATTTCTGCTGCGTTCTAGATTATATTTGTAAAGGTAACCGCAAAATACAGCCCACCTGGAAACTGAAACCTATGGAAAGGTAAGACAAAACTGAGAAACCAGAGCTTGGAGTACAGAAAAAGTGGCAAACGCCAAAAACATCATCTACCCACCTTATTTCAACACGTAATCAAGAAAGACACTGCATATTACAATGGAGGCATTTTACAGTCTATTGCACGTAAAAAAGCAAGGGCTAGTTCTCAATGATGGCTTTGCCTATGAACTTAAAATTTATCCTGTGCTCACGTGTCAGATTATTCGTGAAAAGGAGAGAAGGGCACAATCACCTGAAAGACACATACATGTCTGCACAAGAACCACCTAATTCCTGGAGCAAGTGGTCACTGATAATCTCCCAAAGAGCTGACAGGTGGGAACAGGCCCTTTCACTAGAAAATGGGCTTTTGGGTTGGATTAGAAACATTTTTCATGTACGGTACAGGAAACAGAATTTACTCACCCACTATGTGTAATCTTACTTTTTCTATGTGGGGGAAAAAAAAAAAAAAAAAGTATTTTTCCTGACACAAAACTTAACCTAATCTCCTAAAATAAGTCAAAATAAAACCCAAATAACTTCAGTCCTATTTTATGCCACTTAAAATGGAGAAAGCCAAACAGGGACTATAAATTATTTTTGTCAACTTGCTATCCACAAAATGGTAAATTAATCTTTACCTGTGAATAACCATGAACTCTGTTGTAATTTATAAACCAGTCCTTTTTATTCTAACAGCTCTCTTCCTTAAAGCTTATTTTTATACACAAATGAAGGAATGACTGGATTTTTACAAATATTTCTGTAGAAACAGTGCTATTTTGCTTCATGCAAATGTATCAAAGGAAAAAAGGGGGAGATGATGGCCAACGTAGTGAGACTATACTCCAAGTCTGGATGCGCCCCAGCAAGTAACAGTAAGAAACTGTTACTTTTCGTGATTAAAATTATACTCCAGGATACAATAATGACAAAACATTTCAAGAATAATTTAAAATTATTTTAATTCCTACCCAAAGTTTGCATGTAAGGTTCTTACAGTTTTCTTTTATGCTCATGTTCCTATGTATGGAAATGTAGGAAAAATCAGCTCTCATCTCACAGAAAAAGCCCACGTGCCAAGTAACAAGTCTCTCAAGTAACATTCCCTCTTATGGCCTTTTAACATTGAAATAATACCAAAGTTTGTTGCATTTTTACAACTTCAGACATAAAACTCTTGGTATTTATCCTGAAGGCCTAAGAAAATTAAGCGCAGGGGTAAATTTCTCATTAGGATTTAAGAGTAACCTGAAGAAGCAATCAAGACTATATATAAATGCTACTTTATGAAGAAAAATCACCTTGGACACTGGAGATCAGGGATCTCAGTACCCAGTGATTAGAGTTCCACTGAAGTTCTCACAGTAGGAAAAGAGCCAAGTATCAAAATCAATTCAGGAGCTTGGAAGATACATACAAACTCTATTCATGAAAGAGTTCAGGGCCTTTTCAACTCGATTACCAAAATAAGCAAACAAAACAAACACTGCCATGCATGGCGCACAACAAAGTGTTTAACCCCTTTAGGTGTAAAGTCCATTCATACCTTTAACCCTGTCTAGAAACTGAGGACTAAAAACTGGAAGGAAATAAGACATAACATTTATAACTCTCCAGATATCTTTAAATATCTTTTAAACACAATCTGAAGAAAACTATGGAAAAACATTTAAATGCCTAACAAAGTAAAGAATGAACACAGAAATGTCATGATTACCGTAATCCAAAGAGAGTCCCAAGCAATAAAATGTAGACCAAGTAAATAAAATATCTTGAAATGTTAATCTGTAAGTATACTTGATAAATAAACGAGAGCATAAAGAAAGTATTTCTACAGAATTCTCATTTGGGGTTTAAAAGGGTATTCTGAGTCTTTTATTAATAAGAAAACTAAATTTTTGCTTCTAAACTAAGATTTTTAACGTTTTTATTAAAAAGAAATGTGAATATAATTTTTTTAAAGTCAAAAGGTATGGGTATAAAATGAAGAGTAAACAAAGTTTTGCATAAGCAAACACACATTCACGAACTCATTCTTTTTGCTTCTTATCCAAAGAGGATGTCATTGTAATAGTGGAGTTTTTATTATCTTTTTTAAAAATTGCATTTCTGATTACTTATCAAAGAGGGCATCTTCCGATTTATTGACCATGTTTCTTTCTCTGTGAATTGCCAATTTATCTTTTGACCATTTATCTATGGAGCGGTTTTTCGTTCTTGAATTGTAGACATTTAAAAATATTCTAGCTACAAATTCTTTATCAGTTATCTGTAATGCAAATATCTTCTGCAGGTATGTGGCTGATCTTTTCACATTTCTGCTGCTGCCTTTTGATTGACAGAGGTTTTTAATTTTAATATTGTTGGATTTACCAATCTTTATTTATACATTTACTTTCATACATTTTTAAAGAATTTCTCCCTTACTCGAAGGTTAAAAAAAACTCTATATTCTCCTATATTTTCTTCTACAAATTTTTAAAGTTTTGCTTTTCACATTTAGGTATTAATCCACCTAAAACTATTTATATGTTGATGTGAGGTATGGACCCAGTGTAATTTTTTCCATGTAACTAAATGACCACTACCTGAATAGTCTGTATTTACCTCAATGTACGTACTTCAATTCTACCTCTGAAACACATCAAGTTTCTCTATATACATGGATGCTCTGTTTCTGGGGTTTCTATTCTGTGCTATTGGTCTATTTATCTATCTCAGTGATTCTCAGCTAGGATCAGATTTTGCCCCAACCCCACTTCCCCACACCCACACCCAGCATTTGGTAATATCTAAATGCCTAGAGACATTTTTAGCAGTCACAAAAGGAGGAAGAGGGATGCTAATGGGTATGTAATGGGAACAGGACAAGGATGCTGCTGAAAATCCTATAATTCACAGAAGAGCAACCCTCCCCAATGCCCCCCCCCCCAAGAATTATCCAGTCCAAAACATCAATAGGGTTGCTGTTGAAAATCCCCAGTCTATCAACATTACTATTGCTTCACTGTTTTTTCACTTCAAAGGTTTTCTGAGTTCTTTCTATACCACCAAAAATACCTATCTCATTCTTTTCAAAAACTTCATTTTATGTCTAAACCTAATATAAAGAACAGATTCCTTTTAGATACTTAGATTACCTAAGTTAGATATCTAATAGATATTTAGATCAACAATTTGTTATTACCAACAATGCTGCCATGAAAATCCTTTCCCATAGTCTTGCACAAGTGCAATTATATTAGGTCAAATTCTTAGAATTGGAATTGAGTCAAAAGATGTATGACGGATTTCAAGAGACAGAACCAAATGGCTTTACACAGAAGTGACAGCATACCAAAACTGTATAACTTTATTTGAACTTTGTATATAGTATAACTTTTATTTGAATGCTGAACTCTTCACCAGTCTGGTAACTGAAATCTTGTTGCCTGCGTTTCTTTAACTGTAAATGTGGCTGAGTTTTTGTTTTTTGTTTTTGCTTACTGACCATCTGCATTTCATTTATTGGAAACTACTTTATCTTGGGCCCATTCTTCTCTGGGGGTTTAAGTTGTTCTTTAAGTAAGTCTTTTCTTAAAAGTAAAACTTTTATTCAATCTTATACAGTGTGAATACTTTCCCCTCAGTTTGTCATTTTTAAGAATTTTTTTAAAAAAGAGTTTTGTCACAAAAAAAGTCTTCCATTTTTATGCGCTCAAATTTATCAATTTTTTCCTTGTAACTTCTGGGTTTCCTTGTGTTTAGAAAGGCCTTTCTACTTCAATGAATTATCAGTACATGAGTAATAATATCAAACTCGTCTGCTTGCGTTTTCTGCCTTGGATTTAGATTTGCTAATTCAGCATTATGCCGCACTGGGTTGCATTTCATTTAGCATTTAACACCTCCTAAGAATAGCTTAATATTCTTAAATACTCCATATGCTGTGATTCGTATTTTTTGGATCTCCAAAATGAGATGCTTTATATTCTAATCTGCTGAAATTCTTGTATTAGTTGGATACCAAATCAAGTGCAGTGGTGGTATATTTTTGTAGGAGAGGAGTAAATTTTTCAGACCAGATATAAAATTGGTAATGCTTTCTAGAGAATAGATTTCCATGTTTACAATTCCATTTTAAAGAAAAAGATGAGATTTGACAAGTTTTGAGATTTACAGACAGTAGTATTGAGAGGTCAACGATTACTGAAAAAAAAAAAAAACAACTAGATCGAACAATTAATTTCAACTATCCTCTGGTAGCTTTTACACACAAATCTGTCACTTTCAGTAACAACATAAGCTGCCTCACTGAATGGGCCTCAAAAATTGAAGACATTTGTTTTCATTCAGGGTAAATCTTTAGCAACAAAACCAGTTTTTAAGAATTTTATCATTCTGGGGTGCCGGAGTGGTTCAGTCGGTTAAGCGTCTGACTTTTGACTTCAGCTCAGGTCATGATCTCACAGTTTGTGAGATGGAGCCCCATGTTGGGCTCTGCGCTGACAGTGCTGAGCCTGCTTGAGGATTCTCTCTCTCTAAAAAATAAACAAACATTTTTTAAAAAAAGAATTTTATCATTCTCACAAGTATGAAAAATTAGCAAGTTACACTGGTATAACGTAAGTAGCAGTCCAGGTGATAGATGTGGAAAACAGGTTGTTTTTCTTACAAAGTGTGAACAAAAAATTGTGGGTACAAAGCACCAAAATTTCACTGAGGCCTTCAAAAGACCAAAGTATCTAACAGTATGGTCTTAACTGAAGCATTTTTTTTTTTTTTTTTAAAGCTATCAAGCTTATTAATAGCTAACACTTAGATAGCCTTTCCTAGGTCCAGGTACTGTTCTAAGAGCTTACATCCTAACTCACTTACCATCCTTAACATCCTGAGACAGACCATCACTGCCCATCTTTAAAAATGTTAAGAAAAGGGAGGCACAGCGCAGTTAAATCACTTGCCTGAGGTCACATTCTTTAACTTGCCAAATACAGCTTCCATGATTTACCATAAAAATACCCATGGGTTACAAAGAAAATACCAAAATTACTGTTCAGGGTTCTTAAACTACACATGATTTAATTAAGGAAAATACTCCCTTTTCCTTAAAGCTCCTTAGCCTAAAGCTCAACTCTCAAGAGCACTGCCTTTAAGCACCTGGTCTCAAAGGGCTTCTCAAAAGGATACGAAGTTGCAGGTCAAAAGAACATTCAAGGCAGTGGCTACACCATTTGCCAAAGAATACATGAATCCCCTCAAACACAGCTGTTTTGTTTTTTGGTTCTTGTGGCCTTTTTTTTCTTTTTGCTCCACCATGACCTCCTCTTAAAACAGAAGTGACGAAGGTCATCCCTGTAGTTATATTCGGTGAGTTTCCAAAGCAGCACTTGGGTTATCCCAAAATTGATAAAGCTCCTTGGAAGTCTGTTAGCTTCTGTTCTCTCTCTAGCAAGCTCTCTCTCATCCTATGGGGTTGAGGAACAAAAATGGTAATTCTTCTCACTTCTCAGTCTCTTGATGCCAAAAACCGGCACAGATCTTGCCCGCATGCATATCCCTAACTAATGTGGGTGGGTATGGCAGGGAAAGAGGGCTGGTAGTTGATCAGGCTCAGCTGGAACCCCTAAGTAACTATACTGAGTTAAGTAAGAGCCTATTAATCTATGATCTTGATGAATGGCTTCTAACTGGCAGAAATAAAATGCCATCCCAACAGGCCCCCCTTACGAATTTCACTTTAACTGAAATCACTTTTATCTACGAGTACCAAAATGAAGCAAAATATGTTGAGCATAAACCATTAAAACCACTTAATGCTCTTTTTGAAGCTGAGGTATAACTGACATGTAACACATTAGTTTCAGGTGTAGAACATGATGATTCCATATTATATGCACTGTGAAATCACACAGCTCCCTTTTTGCCACATATAATGAGGGCATTACACTTTTGTAATGGTAAGTAGCAATGACTGGGATCAAGTAGCTGGTGGGTTACTGAGAAGTCTTGTGCTAAAGAGCATCACTGTCCCATCTGTTAGTTTTAGATCTAACGTACGATCACTACTATACCACTCTGTATCTGGATAGCAGCTGTATAGAGGAGAAAAGTGAACCACCCTGGATGTCAGAAGATTTTTCAGCCCAAGCTCTGGCAACCACTTAGTATCAAAATCAAAAACACTTAGTCTCTATGGACCTCAGTTACCTCATTTAAAAAATGCGATTAGCACCATCCACCTCTGAGGGATGTGTAAAGTTTAGGTTAGATAAAAACAGTGAAAATGCTTTACAAAAATAAAGTACCAAACAAATGTAAAATGTTATTGCCAATAATAAAACTCAACACCACTTTTTCCCCCCTTTTGGAGGAATAAACAAGCAACAGATGGTTCCTAATTCAGAAAGTCTCGGTAATAAGGACCTCATCATCAACCCTTCATCAGCAACACTTCAAAATCACAAGCCTACTGAAAACTGATCACAAGAATTACCTCATCAACAAAATTTGCCAAGTTTCAGCTGCTTTAGAAAAAAATGTTATGCATAAATGCTTCTCACACTGGTAATGCAAGTAAAGACGGGGGATGAAACAGGATACTGTTAACACTCCATTCATTTACAACAAAGGCAGTGATTTTCAGGAGTCTCGGAAAAGTCTCCTCACTTTCTAGCCATTTTTATAACGATTTTCAATACCTTCTCTATTCATGGAAAATGCTAAGACTCGTTACAAGTATCGCTGTCTTCATGAGCATTTTTGGTAATCGTTTCAAGGTTTGACATTCGAAACCCTGTCTCCTACGTTTGGGTGTCATTTCCCGCAGACACTTCATGATCATGTGGGCCCGGGAATACAGAAGTGACAACATAGGAGTGCTCTGTATTTTGGAGAGGGGGAAACTGAGGCCCGGGCCTTGGCACTACAAGCCCAAGGTCACACACGGCGAGATGGGGCAGAGTTGCTGTTTTTCCAAGGCTGTCGCAGGAGACGCGGCGAGCCAGTACTCATTCCCCAAGAGAAACAGCAGGCAAAGAGCCGCATGCTCACACATCCATGCTTTCTCCCCACCCTCGGGTGCAAAAATGAACGGAGGGCTGACTCTTGACGAGGACTGCTCCGCTGTCAACTCTGAGACAAGTGTCCTCTCCTCCCCTCTCCCAGCCTGCAAAGATGCCTCTGTTGGGAAAGAAACTGGTTCTCACACGTACACACACTACCCACTGACTGCGCGCGGGTGCCCGCTCCCTGCAGCACGTCTCGGCCCGCACAGCCGTCCTGGGACGCAAGCTACCCGGTTCCGCTTACCAAGAAGCCGGAGGAAGATCTGGAGCCCGATGCAGAACCGGCTTTGGCTGGAATCGTAGTAGGAGTTGAAGATGGCGTCGATGATGTAGAGGCAGGGCACCCGGAGCGCCACCTCGAGCGCCGCCCAGACCTGCTGATGGGCCATCCGCACCTGCTGCTGCGGGGGCCCCACCGCCGCCATGAGCCGCTGCCACACCGGGGCTGGGCGAGCCGGGCAGGGCCGCGCGGGGCAGGGCCCGGGACCACGGCCAGGGGCGGGGGCTAAGGCGGGCGACTCCGCCCCCGCCCTCCCTCCTCTCCGGTCTGTCTCACCGCCTGCCCCGCCGCCCGCTCGCGTCTCTCGAGCTGGAGCAGGCGGCGGAGGCTCCCGGGAGGCCTCTGGGTGTCTGTGTTTCCGGCCGGCTAAGGTCTGGCTCCTCCTCCCTCCAACGCCTCCCCCGCCCGCGGAGCCACCATCTTGACCTCGCCCGCCTGCCTCTGCCGTTGCTGCTGTTTGGAGGCCAGGAGGCTGCGTCCGCGGTCACGCGAGACCGCAGGGCCCGCGCCGCCGACTGCGTCATAATCCGGCGTTAGGGGCGCTCCCCAGACCGTCATCACGCGCGGCGTAGCGAACGTCTCGCCGCGTTGCCATGGTTTCCGCCCACCTTCGCGGCTTTGGCGCCACCGGGTGGCGCAGGCGCTCTCCGGCAGCCGCGCCCTCCTGCCTGAGTGGCTTCCTCACGGGAGGCGGTGGCAGCGTCGGTTCTGCGAGGGACTCCATGCTTCCGTGGGCGGAATTATTAGCCGCTTCGTTCTAACCCATTAAACGTCCCATAAATGTGGTTCAGAGATGTTTGGGAGGAGGAGAGCAGAGGGCGCCGCCCGCCGGACCTACCCCACCCCGCCCGGAGGCCGGTCTGAGGATGGCATTTTCCAGGCAAAATCTCTGCAAGGCCGCCCGGGGTCCTGCTGGAGCGTCGCTGAGCGCGCTCTGTGCTGCGGCCGTGCGACGTGGCAATGAGCTGGGGGTGGTAGGCGCTGCCAAGGAAAGCATCCCTCTCATCTCTTGCGCATCACCTTCCGTGTCTTCTACCCGACTGGACAGAACTGAGGACACCCATCGGCCGCACTTCGCGAATGTCAAGGGCCACTTGTGATTTAAGGGCGAGAACCCAGGGCTCTGTCTGTGTTTCTGGCCTTTGAGGTCCGCACACTCAGGCAGTCCCTTCTTTCCTCCTCAGGGAAGAAGCCACACTTATGTTTTTGTAGGGGATCAGAATGTGCCACCCCAAAACATGCCACTTTGACACAAAGATAATTTTGAGCTGAAGATAGCAGAGAAACAGCAGAAGCTTAAAAAATTTTTTTAAGATCCCTGCCCGCCCTCCTCACTGCCCCCGTTCGCCTAAAAGGCAGGACATAAATTTCTATTTGTAAAGGTGCCTCCCTCTCCCTTACCAAGAAGAGGGCAACTCAGACTTTCAGTGACCCGCAAACCTTAACTAAATGAACCCTTATCTTCCATTTGTTTCCTCCATTACGTTTTTACCTTAGCAGTCTGCTGTCCCTGAAAGCCTAATCGCCTTTTCTTTTGTCACTTCTCTACAAAATTATTCTTTGTTAATACATTAAACCCCAAATTGTAGGCACGCTTTGAGTCATTCACCACTTAGTTTCTCGCATGGGTATGTGCACTCACGGGTTAATAAACTGCTTCTCTCTTGTTGATCTCTCTTTTGTCAGTTTAATTTCCAGGTCCCAAGTCACAGGACGTGGGACCACGAAGGAAGGTCTTTTTCCCTCCCTACACTTTCTTGCCTATCCATGTAATTAATGTAATGTGGTCATTCTTATTTTTCTGTTCCTTCACCAGCAAATGAGAGTGTAAATTGGGCCACAGTCTGCTTTACTAACTCAGCCATCTTAAATTAAGGGGGATCAAAAACAAAAACAAAATTTTAAAAACCTGGCTCATTTAGGATCCTAGCCCAAACTGTGCTCTGCTATCCGTCTGTACAGAGCTCTGCGTGGGTGACTATCCTCTATTAAAAACCCTCCAGAGGAAAGAGTATAAAACTCCAACACCCCCTTTCTCTGGGTGGAGTTAGGTGTGGTAGGATGATTGATTCATACCCAAACTCCTTACTCCAGTCTCATGTTTTTAACCTGTTGTTGTTATCCCCCACAAATAATGACTGCCATCTATCTAGTGCTGTGTACTGGGCACCACGGGGACGGTTTTACATTTTACTTAAATCTTTGCATCAGCCTTTTTGGGGTAGGTAGGGTTATCTCTGCTTTAGAGAAGAGGAAACTGGGGCTTAGATAAGTTATCCAAATCACAAAGTATGTATGTAAGTAGTAAGCTAGAATGGCCATAGCTAGTAGGAGTCAAACCAAGGATTAGAACCCAGGAAGCTTAGAACTTCAGGCATCTTTGATTCCTTCCTCTTCACACTCACAGCCAATCTGCAACCACATTGTATCCACCTGTCTCCTTTGTATTCCCCTTTCTGTTGTCACTGCCACAATCCGAACCCAAGATCCTACTGGAGCTTGCCTGATTCACTGCAATATCCTCATTATGTTATTATGATCACCACTTTTCCTATAAATCAGTCTGTTTACCTCTGCCAGGTTAATTTTCCTAAATTGCACACCTGGGGAATAAACTTGTGGCGCTGACAAAATTCCCAAAGGAAAGCAAACTTGGTAAGATGAGAGGATTATTAAGGTTTATATAGAAAACCTCAGAGACATAAATTAGCTTCTCAACTCACCTGTTATTCTGCCCTGATTGCAATTTAAAGCAAAAAGGGAGAAGCTGTTGTGGAGGAAAGGGTCCACAAGGACTAATCTAAAACAGGAGTGTGGTAGAGAAAGCAGCCAAGTACCAATTACATTATGATCATGCAAAATGGAGAATTAAATAATGTATGGGCTCTCCAATTTTTATTTAAAAAGTTAAATGTAATAAATAGTAAATAAAAATCTTATAAAAATGCTTCAGCCCTTATTAATGCTTTAATGGTTTCTAATCTTAATTTAATGCACAAATTTTATTAGTTTAAGAATTTCTAATTCAAAGTAAATCCCACTCTCGGGAGCGATGGCACAGTCGTTCTCGTCTTACGTGACTTCAAGCACATCCCTTTAAGCTCTAGATCTCACTTTCCCCATCTATAAAACGAAGGTTTAAAAAGATTCTGGCAAAGTACTTTAAAATGCTACCTTAAAATTAAATGTAAATTACTGAGGTAGTTTTTAGAAAACTTAGAAATTTGGGGGGGGGGGGGGGGAGGTGGCGCCTGGGTGGCTCAATCGGTTGGGTGTCAGACTCTTGATTTCAACTCAGCTCATGATCTCATGGTTGGTGGGATGGAGCCCTGCATCAGGTTCTGCACTGACAGCACAGAGCCTGCTTGGGATTCTCTCCCCCGCCCCTCTCTCCCCCTCCCGTGCTCAGTTATCCTTGCTCTCTCTCTCTCTCAAAATAAACTTTTTTTGTTTTAAAGAAAGCTTAGGAATTTTAAAAATAAAAGATAAGCTTTCAAAAGAAAAATCCCTACGTCAGTGGTGCACTTTTCTGTTTTACATTTGCCATCTCTCAAGTCTATATTCTAAGCTCAGTTTCATCATGCCTGAGCTCCAGGTGCCTGCTTACATTTTAGGGGTCCAGTTAAGTTAGGAGAAATAATCACCTTCAAGTAAAGATGAAGGGATACCCTCCTGTACTACCCAAAAATATCCTGTACTACCAAAAAGCTAATGACTACCAACCACTTAATAGATGCTATGATGGAAACAGAGGAACAAGGTCAAAAATCTCAGAGGAATAGTTCTTTTGTTTTTTGTTTTTACAGAAGGAACTTACTGGTTATGTTTGCTTAGCTTTGCAAGAGGTTTTCTCAGCTTTGTATCAGGAAATGTCTGTGTTAGTCGTCATCCAAACAGAAGCTAAATTCCTAATAAGCATAATCCCTCCATAGCACCCACTGTGAAAAAAAAAAATTAAATAAGCTTTCAAAGAAATAGCTGCAATTCACTGAATTTAATCTTTGCTTGGTTTCTACATTGACTTGGATGTTGCACAATTCAGGTATATGTTTATATTGAATCCACTCAGAGCAGTGTGGAGGGTGTGTGTGCATTCACACAGACACACTCTATATATGTAAGTTGCCCGTTTAAAATATTACCAGCTTAAAAATAACTTCATTTGGCTTTAATGGTTGAATGCCCTTTAGTTCTAAAAAGCCTTTGGAAACAGAACGTGTAAAAACTTGTTTGACTTTTCTGTTGACCTTTGCACTTGCCAGGTCTCTGTTCTAAGCAACAGGAATTGATTCTGGGCTATCTTAAGCAAAAAGGGAGATTATTAGAGGGTTATTTTCATTATTCTTCACGATTTCAAGTTCCAAGAGTGAGATGCAATTAGCCGAGCTTATGGGACCCTGTGTCTTGCCCCAGCTGTACCAGCCTGTGCCAACAGCTTCCTTAGCGGGAGAAAGCAGAAAGAAGCCAGTACTTAGAACCACCCACCCCACCTCTACCCACCAATGTATTATGTATTTACTTCAAACGGATGATGGGGATGCTGGGGGGAAGGGTAGGAATTGATAGCCCAAAAAGGGATAGATACGCCCCACAACTTTTTCTCAGACCTTTGGAATTACTTTAAAAAAAAAAAAAAAAAGGCTTCTGATCCCAAATTACAGTTTTTCTCATTTCATTAAAGTAAATTTCAGATATGCCCATCAACATGCAGCTACTATTTGAGTTTTCCGGTTTTGTAAATGCCAAGTGAATAGGAAAAGTCTGTTGTTTAGTTAACAAAGGAAACAACAGAGAATATGGTGGCATTTGCAATCAATGTTGAGTATATACTGACTCCTTCAGTTCGTTCATTCCTGTGACAGACATTTGCCGAGCACTTTCTATGCATTTGGCAGGAAGTTTGCCCGCTTCTGACTCTCACTCTAGACAGAGAACTTAAACTCTCTAATCATCAGTATCCTCACCTGGGAAAAAGAAAAAAGTGGTTAATATTGCCAAATAAGATACGAAATACATAGCATGCGTTATCCAGTTGAATCTTAACAAACCTACTGAAAGACACAGACAAGAACAGTGGCAGAGCCAGGTTTCTCACTCATATTTTTCTGATTGCAGAGACTTATGATCTGCTCCTCTGCAAGCAATTTTTCATGCCAGTGATAGTGATACAAATTAATATATTTTAAGTACTCAGTATGATATACAGTATGTAATAATAATTAGTATGCTGAACAAGATCTACTCACTGGAACCCTTATGATACCACACACAACACTTTGCAATGGTTCCGTGTATGGCTCAGGAGTTTGGATTGCTATATATGCTAATTATTCATATATTAGAATATAAATAAAATATAAATAGATAATACGTTCAAATATGTTAAGTATGTTAAGTGATGGTCCAGAATGAGGGCCGAGATACTGCTGAAAGGCAGAGTACAAGGAATACTAAGTTAAAAACATTTGCCAAGGCAGGAAGCCCAAAGAAGACGGATATAGTACCCCACTGACAGACGGGAAGGATAGGACCCTTTATCCTAGACAGGTTTCTATAGTTCGGGTTTCTAATAATCAATAATCACTTCTCATTTCACAGAGCTCCACCTCACTGAGTAGAATAAAAGCTTAAAACTGGAAGATTCAATATTATAAAGATGTCAATTTTACCCTGTAGTTCAATGTAATCCCAATGAAAAATCTCAACAGGTTCTTTCTCCCAAAAATTGACAAGCTGATTTAAAATTCCTAAGAAGATGCAAAAGGTCAAGAATAACTACGGCAAAATCTTGGGGCGCCTGGGTGGCTCAGTCGGTTAAGCGTCCGACTTCGGCTCAGGTCATGATCTCACACAGTTCATGGGTTCAAGCCCCGCATTGGGCTCTGTGTTGACAGCTCAGAGTCTGGAGCCTGATTCGGATTCTGTGTCTCCCTCTCTCTCTGCCCCTCCTCTGTTTGTGCTGTCTCTCTCTCTCTCTCCCTTTCAAAAATAAACATTAAAAAAATTAAAAAAAAAAAAAAAGAATAACTATGGCAATCTTAAAGAACAAAGTTGAAGGACTTCTAGATCAGATATCAGGACCCATTGTAAAGCTATAGCAACTTAAACAAGATAGTATTGGTGCTTGGATAGAGTGAACATGGAACAAAAAAGTCTAGTAACAATCCCCACATGTACGGTCACCTGATTTATGATAAAACTGATACTACAGTGCAGTGGGAAAGGATAAAAACCCGGCAATATAATGTTTCTAACAAAGGCTGCGTATCACTTCACGGCGAATCACACTGGAAGCATCCTCCCTACAGTTAAGAACAATTTAACTTGTATTAGTGGGGGTGGGGTGGGGGGGTGGAGGGAGGGAGTGGGAATTGGACACTTTAGAATGCTAGAGCTTCCCTTTTTAATCAAAAGTTGTCAGTTTTAAAAATAAATGATCTTCAGATTGCTGTAAGCTTTTAGTTTCTAAAGTTCTAAAAAGAAAAGTTGATTTTGACAATTTGTGCCAGTCTTCTCATTAATTTTATGGAGAAGCCAGTTTTCAGAGGTCCTTACGGTGTCATTTTGGAAGCCACTCATTTTACTCTTGCTACTGGGTAGGGAAGTACCGAGAGATGCCCTAGTGGGTGGGGTAAGCGTGAAATATACTCCTTCCTGCCCTCACTGTGTGACAATAACCCTCCTTCCTCCTGATGATCAGATTCACTTATCCCCAACCGGAGTGGCGACTCTTCCGTGCTTGCCTGCTGGTCTCTTAGCACAAGGAGCCTCACATGCCTGGGAAATCTCAGTAGGTTAAAGTGTAAAGGGTCTGTTATTGTATCTCCCGATGAAAGAGCTTCCCAATTAGGGATCAGCCCTCTAGTCTCACAAAGTTGTGGAGACGGGAGGCATGAACTCCCGGGGGGAGACGGGGGGCAGTGGGGACAGTAAGTGGGTGTATTAACTTCCTATTGCTGCTATAACAAATTACCACAAACTTAGTGATTTACAGCAACATAAATTTCTTCTCATAGTTATGGAGGTCAGAAGTCTAGAATCAAGGTTATCAACCACTCTGTTCCTCCTGAAGCATTCTGGGGGAGAATCCATTTCCCTGCCTTTTTCAGTTTCCAGAGGCCTCCAACATTCCTTGGCTCGTGGCCTCTTCCTTATGTTACTCTGTCCTGCTTTTGTCATCACACGTCCTACGTCCTACTTGTATTGCCTCCCTCTTATAAGAGCCCCTGAGATTATATCAGGCCAACATGGATAAACCAGGATACTTTCCTCATCTTGAGATTAACTTAATCACACCTGTAAAGTCCCTTTTATCATGTTAAGATAATATATTTACTGGTTCTGGGTATTAGGACATGGACATATCTGGGGGACATTGTTTAGCCCGCCACAGTGGAAATTCTATTTCTACCCTTTAATTCCTAGCTGTGGATTTTCTATCTAAATGGGACATGGCACTCATTATGTAATAGGTATGGATTTAGAGTGTATACTGCATCCTGGCGAACGGGATCCCATTCATAGGGCATTATTTCAAGCTTTGATTTGGTTTCAAAAGGTTTTTCCACCACTCCACCAGGCCAGCATTTTCCTGGTTGTATAGTATGTGATAGGATCAGTGAATCACCTGGTCATGTGCCCACTCAAACACTTCCTTTGCTGTTCAGAGGCAATATTATGCAGGAGACATATTGATGGATCGAACACTGTAAACCTTTGGATAGCAGCACCGGCCAACATCTTGTGGGCAGGAAAGGTAAACTCATGGATGCACACAGGAAGATTCTAGTCAAGGTGAATCACTGCCCTTCCATGACAGAAGTCCAATGTAACCCATTTACTACCAATTAGCTGCTTGGTTTTCTTGAGGGATGGTGTTGAACCAAGGGCTCAGCGCTGAATACTAGGCTCTTTGGTGAGTAGAAGCCATGCTGTTGGCAGCTTGCTAACCTGCATGTCTGCAACATGTTATTCATAAGCTCTTTATGCTACTGGGGTAGCTCATGACGACCGCTGCTAAAATTAACCAGCCAAGTCTTTTGTTTACTTGTTGAGTTCCTCTTTGATGTGCATGTCTCCGGTAGGCACTTACGCAACACAAAGCTCTTTACTCATGTATCCAATCCCATAGATTCCCCACCACCTCTTCTCCAGGCTTCATTGTCCCTGAACTAATCTCTCCCACTCCAGGCCCCTATCAATTTGCTAACCTATGTGCCACTTGCCATGAAGGTATATTCTTACTTCAGGCAACTTCTCTTTCCATACGAGGTGGATGACCAGGAATATTGCCCCCAGTTCTGCCTTGTGGGAAGATACCCTTCCCTGCTGTCTTTTAAGACCACTCCTGAGTAGGGCTGTAGGGTAGCAGCAGTTTATTTTGGTTTTGAACCCGTATTCCAAGAAAACCCATCAATGAACTTAGCTCTGCATTTGCATCCTTTATCAGCAAGACAGAAGAGCTTCTCAAGTGGCCATGATTGTGGGCCAAGGGAAGGGCATTGATGCAAGAATTATAAACATGACACAGGAGTCTGGGCCACCTACCTGTGCACCTATTCGTTTCCTCTGGCTCTCGCCATCCATCCCAGATGTACCACTTCCACCTTATGATGGTTTGACTTGAAGGGTCTGACAAAACTCAGCTCATGATGGGCAACTCTGGCTACATGGTTACCCGAAGTTCCAGAAGATGCTCAGATTCTACCAACGCCCATTAGCATGCCAGGAGCCATTTTTGGATGACGCCTGGCTCTCTTCTGCATACCATCTGGCCTTGCTACAGACATCCACTTGAGACTACCTTGTGATTTTCCCATTGGAGCTTGTCCTAAACTTCCATGGCTGCTTTGCTTATCACAGATACTCTTGTACCATAGAATCTCCTGGATTGAATGGTCCATGAAACAAAGCTAATTACACCGCAACCTGTACCTGCTACAGAGACTTTATGTGCTGTGGATCCCACTGAAAACTGGCAGCCTTCTATATCACCCAGGATAGGAGTCAGAGCAGTATTCCCAAGTCTCAAATTCCCACAAAGGAGCATACAGAGGTTGGCGTGCTTCCTTGACAGAGGAACACTGATGAGTGGGTGAGATGGAAAAATCTGTTCTTTACCGCGAAGGAGCAATCTTGGCATTCAAGCAGACCAGTAGCCCTAAAAATTTCACTGATGGAACAGGTTGCTGGATGGTATTAGTGATTATTCGGAGTACAATATACTAGCTCATTGTTTCTCTGGCCTAATGAGTATGACGCCGTAAGTATAGTAGGTTAGTAGGGTGTTCCTCGAAATGTTCCCATGGCCTAGGTCTCCTCAGACTATAATGATGGGGGAGTGGAGTCCTACATGAACGCAAACTGCTTCTCACCCAGCACCTTCAGGGCTCAGTTCCATACGTACTCTCATGGCTCCTGCTGGTACATGTTGCTTAGATCCTGCATCCCCTTTGGCACATGGGCCCAGCTGAAATTGTTGACAGAAGACACAAAAACAAGAGAAAAGGAGCCGTGTAGGATTGAGCCAGTTGCTTTGTTCAGTGTTGTGCAGCTGCAGTTTTACTCATCAAGTTTTGTTGACCTTCGCTTAAGTTATGAAACTATGCATACATATAGCTTTCATTTAAAAAAGCAAAATTCAATGACTAAAAAAGGAAACTAGGACCGTCTGTCTGTCCATCTATAAATACCTACCTAATAGCATACAGAGAGCTTCGTTGCATGGGCCACTCCATCCAGGAGACGACAGGGTACATAAGTGTGGTGGATACGTGCATGTGCATGTGTGTGGTATGTTCCAAACTGCAGTTGTAGCCTCATATTGGTTATTTTCTATTTGCCTTTGATTCAACCTTCACCTTCAAAAAGCCAGAAGCAAATACCTATTCTGACAGTTTGGGCCCTCTCTGAAATTATGTGATTGTTGATCAAGTAATCTTGCAGGCAGTCTCAAATCTCATCAGAAAATTTCCCCTGTACTTAGTGTTAATAGTTTTACATTCAGTTTATAACATAGGTAGGGATCCTAACACAACTGTGGTAAGAAATTCTTATGAACTTTATATGTTGAAGTTTTGTGTCAGCTTAAGTATTGATCTGTATTTATTATTGCTAACGTGAGTTTCTTCAGTGATTGTGAAAACTAGTAAATTCATACACTATTATAAACTTCTAAAGAGTTAAAAAAAAAAAAGCTACACAAAATATAAGAAACAACGATCCTCAAGGCAATGAAGGACAATGATCCATGGGAGATAAAAACAAGGTGAGCCGTTTAATGGTTTAATCACTCCAGCCTATTGCCTGGAGAAAGTTCCCCGGCTGTGGCTGTGGCAGGACGTGGCAGGACGTGGCAGGACAAGGGGGAAGCCGGGTGGAGCCCAGCCGACTCCCTGAGGTGGAGATGGTACTGGGAGTCCCAGGAGCCCAGTTAACGAGTTTAGAGGTTGGAATGCCAAACGGGAGAGGGCCAAACGGGAGAAGTCCCGAGATCTGCCGACCATCCCCTGAAGCGTCAGCTGAGTAATGATCAGTACGCACAAGAGGATGCTACCAAAGGCCAAGAAAATGACGAGTGTCACGGCTTGCCCAGTGTGAAGTGGCCGCACCCCAAGGCTGTTCAGAATGACATATATTGACACGTGTCCAGGGTGGGAGAAAGTGAATTCAAAATGCTATTTATGTGTTTCTCATCATTTCAAATTTCTATGTTTTTATATTTAACATGCATGCATTATACTCCCTAGGTCAAGAGATGTGCATCACTTATTAAAATCATGAAGTTAATGAATAAAGCAACTCATAGTTGAGGGAGTTTAATAAAGTTATCGTCACTGTTTTTTAATCACAACCTCTCCATCAAGTGGTGCCCTAAGTGACAACTAATACTGATGCTCACGGAGGAAGCTTCAGCACTTTTAAACGTTCCTGGACTGAGGTGACCAAGCCTCCATGAGCCTCCTGATCCTTTCAGTCTTTTTTCCTCGGTTCCATTAGGTGCCTCTTTCTGACCAGGCCAATCCAGCAAGTGCTCGGAGAAGACTGTAACGTAAATGGACACACTCAAGGTGGAGAAAAGGCTTAGGGGACCCTTACTTTCTTCCATTCACACATAACTCCAGCTCATTCTTTTTTTTTTTTTTCAAGTTTATTTATGTATTTTGAGAGAGACAGAGAGAGCGGGAGCAGGGGAGGGGCAGAGAGAGAGGGAGAATCCCAGCAGGCTCTGTGCGGTCAGTGCACAGTAACCCAACTTGGGGTTTGAACCCATGAAACTGGGAGACCATGACCTGAGCCGAAATCAAGACAGCTGGCTACTTAGCTGACTGAGCCACCCGGGCGCCCCTCCGGCTCATTCTTTAAGTCTCAAGTGAAGCGTCCCTGCTCCCACCTTCCCAGCCACACTCTCCGCTTCCCCTAACCCACACCCCCGAACGTGGACGGCTGCCTCCACTGTGTGTGCCCGTGAACACCCGTCTGTTTCTGTCTCAGCACTTAGTGCCCAGTATTAACATTGTTTCCTCTGTGTCCACGTCACCAGAAGTGATCCCTCCCATTTTGGGCAGGACTCGGCTTTTTTTAATTTTTTTTTTTTTTTTTTTTTTAAGATTTTGAGTACTTGCCCCACCTCACATGGGGCTTGAACTTACAACCCAGAGATCAAGAGTCACATGCCCCCCAGGACTCAGCTTTACTCACCTCTGTGTCTCTGGCCCTCAGCACAGTGCCTGACAGCGAGAGTACACGGTACATCCCAATTAATCAGTGAATGGCTTTTCAAAACAAGGACCCTCTACTTTAACTAAAGCAAATGTACAGCAATTCCTCACACCCAAAGTAGGAACCGGGCAGTTCACCTTACACGAAGACTGAAGTACTCACTACGTGCCAGTCACGGTGTTGACGGTTCAGGTCCGTTAACTCGCTTAGCCCTAACAAGTATGCTTCGGGCTACGTACACTTGTTAACCTGTATGTACAGACGAGGACACTAAATCTTGAGAGACTGCCTCAGGTCACAGAGAAAGAAGGGAGGCCAGAAAGTGTATGAGTGGAACCTCAATTCCATGAAGGCAGAATCCATGTCAATCTTCTTTGACCACTGAACACTCAAGGCCTGATGTGTACGTAACAGGTCGAACGAGACCAGTCAGGTGTATCTGATGTCAGCGGCCCATCCGTAGCTTAGGTCAGAAAGGTAACTCCTCAGCCCCTAGCCACGTGGCTCCCTGACCCCCCTTCCTCCCTGTTTCTCCCCTGCCTTCCTTCCTCCCTACACGGCCTCCAGTCCCAGCGTGGCATTTTTAGCCGGAGGCACAAAAGCTGCAGGCACGCGTGTCAGAAACCAATATGGGGAAGAGGAGAGGATTCGGGCAAACACAGGCCACTCGGTGGGATGGTAATGGACCAGTCAGGCCCCCTTCCCACGATGGCTACCACTTCCTGGGGGCTTACTGGGTACCGGACACTATTCTTTTTCATCCTTACAACGACCTCCATCTTCAACACACCTCTTGCCGCTTCTTCTGTTCCGGACTGCTCTAGTGACGGTGCTCCAAACATCTTCTGAGCCAACTCTCTGCACTCACTATTTTCTTCCGCTAGCATCTGTTTCCAGCCTGACTCACTAACAAAATCTTACCCAGTTTTTAAGAGCCGGGTCAAACACTACCCCTCTGAAGGCTTCCCCATTCTGAAAACTTTTCTTCACCTTTGCACTTCTACATGGTGCTAGCACTCTTACGGTACCTACTGTATTCCAGCTCTGAGTTTTTGTGTTATTTCTGCTGCTAGGTTGTGAACTCCTCAGAGACAGGGTCTGTATCGAATGCATCTGCAGCTCATATAGACAGCAGGCACTTAATTTGCGTGGAAGCATAAACAGCACCAATCCTGTCCTTACTGACGCTGTCCCGAGAAGGACGAGCAGCCCCAGCTCGAGCCCAACAAGCTGAATGCCAGACACAGTCATAATCCTGAGAAAGCACAACTTCCCTGTGCGTCCTTCATCAGGCAAACAGCCCAGATGGCTTCGAAGTGCACGAAAACACAGCTCCGAAAAGTGATTCTCGACTATTAGTCATTCCAAAGGTAAACAGTGCTTCTCTGCGATCAGTCATTCCAGGGGCACACAACGGTGCTGGCGGACAGTCACAAAACAAAGTGACGCTTGAGAAACCCTGCAGAATATCTCTCACTCCCTAGAGCTCCTCACGTTGGGCCTGATGTCCACCTGAGAAGGAACACGAAAAGGGAATCTGTGAGGCCTGTTAAAATCTAAGATTTTAATGTGAACTTTAAAAATAGCTAGCTTAGGAGCACCCGGGTGGCTCAGTAGGTTGATTGTCCAATTCCCAGGGTTGTGAGATCGAGCCCCGTGCTGGAGTCCGTACTGAGCATGCAGCCTGCTTAGGATTCTCTCTCTCTCTCTTCTCTCTCTCTCTCTCCCTTGAATAAAATAGCTAGCTTTTTGTACAAGCTTAAAGCTGGAAAGCTAGTTTCCCTATAATTTAAAGCAGTCATTCTCAACCTCTTTTCTACAACAACAAACCTGATACATAAGACATCCTCCCCAACACTCATTTAGCAACGCTAAAGCAAGGGAATGAAGTTAATACACTACAGTAATTCTTATCCTTTTCCTTCCCTAATTCAGTCTTAATAACAAAGCTGCACCGTTTGATTGCTTTGATTTGGACTCTGTTGCTTAGTCTCATCAATTTTATATCTCAAATCCATCCACTTCCCACTGCCACCACCCTAGTCCAGGCCACCACCATCTCCTGCCTGGACAACCACAGAAATCTCATCACCAGTCTCCCTGCTTCCATCCTGGCCCCACTCTGGCTGATTTTCCATATTGTAGCCGGAGTGATTTTGGAAACAGCACTGTGTCTTTCACTCTAAAATAACCAAGGCTTATTAGATAACAACTGCTTATTAGATAACAGCCATACGAGACCATTCAAAGAAATCCTCATTTTGCAAGTGAGGAAATTCAAGGCCAAAAGAATACTGGAATCACCCACCCAAGGTAAGACAGAACTGAAGTCAGAAGTCAGAAATGTCCCGGCCTCATTTTAATGAGCCATACTGCTTCTCCCAGATATGTAGTTCATTCTCAATGTGTTAACAGAAGACAAATGCAATGACTCGGATTGGTCTAGAGCCTGCATTCAGGGCCACAAAATATTAAAATAGGTTGCCAGGAGAAAAGAGGGGTGAGAACTCAGCCTAAACTTACGTATTAAGGTTCACTCACATGTAGATCCTTGGGTCTCAGGATCCACCTTCTCTAGCCAACTAGAGGGCAGGGGCGGCATTCCAGATCCAAGACTATGTGGTCCACATGGGGAGCGTAGGATTTCACTGGTTGGATGTGCAGGATTTGTGTCTTCCATGGTTTCCCGTGCACCTGCCGAAGAAGGGTGGCAATCCGAGTTTCTGCAGATTCTGCCCATCTCTGCCACTCTGGTTTGGTGGCGGCTGGCAGTGTTTTTCTCCTAGAATCCCCGGTAGCTCCATTTGTCCCTTGGTTGGTGATAATTTGCTGAGGATAAGGCCAATGCTCCTTCTCCATTTCACTGCTTCCAAGAGGCTGGAGATTCTTCCCTGGGAAAGATTCCACATTTTGGTGGATATGCAAAATGCCCCCAGCATCCTGTTTTAGCACCTGGCAGGCAATGGGCCAGCCTTCTTCAGAGCTGGGAATCAGCCCCAGGTTCACCCTGTCTGCAATGTTTGAGAGCTTCAGTTTTCTGTTATCCCCAAAGTGTATTTGGCACCGATCTGCCACTCCATTGATCTCAAGATTAGTTCTCAGGGCAACTACAGCATGGGGGTTCCACTCACAGGCGTGGACGAAGGCAGCACCAGCATGGACCAGGAAGGGCAACGTAAAATAGCCAATCCCTGCGTAGAGATCCACCAGCACCTCTCTGGCACAGGGCAGCGATGCCACTCGAAGCTTCTCCGTGATGTTTCCGAAGGAGAACATGCACTGGGTCACGTCAAACTTATATCGGATCCCATTATCGACATGCTCTACCCAGCCATGGTCGCCCAGCAGCAGAGTCACGGCTGGTGTTCGAGTGCCGTCTGGTGATACCCGCCCTCGTTTGGCCACACGACGGACGCCAAGCGCCGACGCAACAGTCTCCCAGAGTTCTGGTTCCAGATTTTTCCACTGCTTGGCTTGGAAACAGTCTTCACTCAGCAACAAGAGGTTACCATGCCGTTGCCAAGATCGGGGCAAATCAGCCTCCAACTCAGCTGACCACGTCACTCCCCGGCCCTCTACCCAGCGACTCACTTCAAGACACAGCCTTTGGGCAGGTGAACAACTCTGAGCCTTCTTGGAGGGAACAGGATGCAGGAGCTGGGTTACTATACAGGTGCTGCCTGGGGCCACACAATTCCTCAGCTCCCGCAGGTGCTGTTCACGGAGAGCCTCGCCCAGCACGGGGAGCGCCACGGTGCCATCCGGCATCTTTGCCACACGGTGCTGTCTATCCAAGAGTTTCTGCTTCTCGAGATATTCCCTGTATCGCTGGGTAAACCGAGGCTCAGTCACAACTGCGACAACAGCCGCGTTCTTCCCACCTTCCCTTTCCATGCTGCCGGTGCCCCATTCTCTCCGAGTCCCTCCGCGAGACTCACTCAGACTCCACTCACCAGGACCGGGACCTCCACCGCAGCAGCAACAGGAAGAGCTGCGCGCACACCGCCCGCCGGAGCCGGAAGTGACGTCAAAATGGCAGGCCAGAACAAAAGGTTGGTGCGCTTGCGGACAAATGCGTCGCCGTTGCCGTGGAGACGTTGCTGCCGCCATCTTTGTTGTGGTTGACCATGCCTTGCTTCGGTTTAACGGGAGATTAGTTAAAACAAGGAATTCTCAGGGCGCCTGGGTGGCTCAGTCGGTTAAGTGTCCGACTTCGGCTCAGGTCATGATTTCACGGTCTGTGAGTTCGAGTCCCGCGTCGGGCTCTGTGCTGACTGCTCAGAGCCTGGAGCCTGTTTCGGATTCTGTCTCCCTCTCTCTGACCCTCCCCCGTTCATGCTCTGTCTCTCTCTGTCTCAAAAATAAATAAACGTTAAAAAAAAATTAAAAAAAAAAAACAACAAGGAATTCTCTGGGCTCGAAAACTTAAAATTAGTCGATATCCGCTAGAACCCTCGTTCACTCTCTTCAGTTATGCTCACGAATCCAAAGAGAGAAGTGCACTTGGAATGATGGGCTGGATTTGGAGAAAGGCATGGTTTCCATAGTCTCATGCTGCTCTCAGGTCAGTGTCAGTGGCCACGGTATTTGCTGAGAGTGAGGAGTCAACTATAGCTTCCTCATTCCTTTTCCTTAAGATAGTCGTCACCAACTCACTGTCCTGCAGTATAAAAACAAAACAAAACAAAACAAAAAAAACAAAACAGTGTTTGGAAGTCAGAAGTATCTGAGTAAATCATATCACCTCTCAGAACCAGAAGCTTCACCTATGAACTGGGATTTATGTTAACTTTCTCAGATGATTGCTATGATTATAGATATATATAAAACGCTCTGAACAGTGGCTAGTAAAGAGTAGATACTCAAAAGAGATATATGGAATAAGTTGAACTGGTTAGATAGTAGATTAATAGCCCCTTGAAATGCTTTGATATAGCTAATGAGGACAAAGAGTAATTCCCCTACACCTAAATTCAAATGGTGAAAAATAAGAGTTGTAAAGAAGCCCTATTCATTCTACTTACCTCCGACCATTCTATACCAGGATGTTGGGACCCAGAGAGGTTAACATTCATTAAGACTCCCAATTCAGGTCTCTCTGTATGGGAGGCACAAGGCTATGACTAAAACAGTTTCTTGTTTCTTGACACCTATTCAGTATCGATCAGAGTTGTTGTTGTCAGTTTTGTCTTTATGTTGAAAATTCAGATTCCATGGAGACAAAAAATTAAGTGGGACAGAGTAGAAGACCCTTTTGGTGCCCCATATATTCTTGGGACTCTCCATTCCTGTATATGTCAACCCAATGGCTTCTAACTAAAAGCACTTAGGTGTCTGTCTAATGGCTTTCTCTGCTCACCAGAATTGGCTTAGCCTATGTCCAGGGCATGCCAGAAATGCTGGAAAATTACTGCTATATCCCCAGTATTTTATATAGTTCCTGGTCACAGTCATTTCTTGGCAAATACTATAGTAATTAAGAGAATGATTGATCACCAAGAGACTTGAACATGTTTGTACCCATTCAAGCAGTAATCCATTCCATAAATGTAGAATGATTAGAAATTCAAACAAAGAATTATAAACTAAGACTCCTTACTGTTTTACTTAAATGTACAGATGAAAGGTTAAATGGATTATGATTACATCCTTTAGATGGAAATATTAAACAATGGTCATGATTATAAGAAATATTAATGACATGGGAAGTTACTCCTTTTGCAGTGTTAAATTGAAAAATGTACAATTATGCCTTAGATGATATTATTTATGTATTTTAAAAAGTTTATTAGGGCAGGCTCTAAAATATGAACGGTGATTCCCTAAATGTGATATAAGAGATTCCATTTTCTTTTGTACATTTTTCTCCAGTAACAAATTGTATATGATGAACAAATGTTATCTTTATATCTTACAAAACTCTTTAGAAGATCCCCGAGGCAGCAAAAACATTGTTTTCTGGGTTCCATACAAATGGAAACTCCCTTTCATTTTATTTGTAGTGGGAGGTGATAAAAGTCATATCTTGCAAAGTGTTTTTTCCTCTAGGTTTTCCTTCTGTTCCAAAGTCAGTCTAACACCTTGCAACAATAATTAAGATAATGTAGTGCAGACTTTGACCCAGAAATATCCTACTTTTAATCTGAAGTAAACAAAATATTGGGGGGGGGGTAGATTTGAAAACTAAATATTTGAGAGTTAGAAATGGTCCTTTAAAAAAGTTTTACAAATGAGCCCCACTTGTGCATGGCCACCTTGATCCACCTTCCCTCAAGCACATGACCTCACTTTCCCCACCACTTCTACCATGTGAACTCATTAAAATGACAACAAAGCAAAAGCAACCAGCAATGACACAGTAAACAAGCTTGTAGACAACCCGTGAGTTCAAATGCAGAAGAGGATAACTACTTAGTAAAGGAGAAGTAGGTCACGGAAATTAACTGGAAAGAAAAGGAGAGAGAGAGAGGAGGCAAGCTTTATCACAAACTGCTTTTCCTGAAGTGGCCAGAATTATTTATTTCCATATGAATTAAAAATATCCATTAGAGTTGTTGTCCGAGAGACCCCAGCTGGAGATGAGTTTGTTACCACCTCTTATTGATGAGACGCCAACACATGGAAGACCAAGGGACCAGCTTCTTATAAGAGAGGCTGCATTCGGTTGTTTAAGGGCTGTCAGTTTTCATGAAGGAAGGAGGTTCCAAATGGTGTTGGGCTGGCCGTATACACAAGAGCTTTCCTCCATGGCTTGATAGACCCTGGAGTCTAGAAATAAAGAGGAGTAATTTTTTTCACGTTCTTATTTTTCTCTTCCTTCTGTTCTCCACTTCGCCGGCTGCACCTGAAATGCCTTTCCCTTCCCCTAGGTGCCTCTTCATTTGTTCATTCATTTTAGCATCACTTCTGCAATTTTTGAACAACTGTTTGCTAACCTCCCTCCACGGATCTCTATTCTGAGTTATACGTACACTCCCAAATACCTCTGATGCCATCAGGTAGGTGCTATTGGAGTTGCAGTTTCAAGTGTTTTGTGAGCATGGAGGAGAGATCAAGCCATCCCTCTCTTTCATTTTGAAGAACACGTTCTACTGCTTTTCCTCCTACCTCACTGAATGCTTCTTCCCATGGGTACACCTGTCTACCTCCTCTCATCGGCCCCCCTGCCACCATATTTGATGTTTCCCAGACACTTCACATTCAATACTTCCAAAATTGAACTCAGCCTGTGTTCCCCCCACTCCTCTTTAGCTCATGAAATGCCCCTGCCAGTCTCTCTAGTTGCTCATGTCACAAACCTGAGACTTTTCTTTTATGGATGCCTCCCCTTGCCCTCAGCACTCACAACAAAGCCGCCTCCATTTTGAATGGACTTTACCTGCCGCACAGTTCCCCCAAAGAATCCCCTTCTCTCGGTGTCAGTGACAGTGCCCTAGACCTTGTCTCACAGCTTCCTGAGTGGACTGCACACCTTTGTTTATTTCACTGGTAACGTACTATTATTTTTACTCCCTTTATTTTATGTCAGGGTGTTTGAAATAAAGCCCCAAGATGGTAAGGAATTTTTTTCATAAGCTTTGCTTGATTCTATAAAGAGTTACACGGTCACATTACAAAGTACATTATGCCATAATTGAATGTTCCATTAGGGGAATGGGATTTGAATAATTTATATTATGATACCCAGAGCTTGAGACTTTGTAATGTTTAAAATTGTAAAAATTCAAAAATAGCAAGTTGTTTTCTTTGAGAGAGAGAGAGAGGAAGCACAAGCTGGGGAGAGGAGCAGATGAAGAGAGAGAATCTTAAGCAGGCTTCACACCCAGCATGGAGCTCAACACAGGGCTCAGTCCCATGACCCTGGGATCATGATCTGAGCTGGAATCAAGAGTTGGACGCTCTCAAGTCACCCAGGTGCCCCCCAAATAGTAAATTTTAGCAACATTTTTATTTTATTTTTAAAAATTTTTAAATTTTATTATTTTTCAGAGAGAGAGAGAGAGAGAGAGCGCACGAGCAGGGTAGGTGCAGAGAAGGGTGGGGGGGACACAGAATCTGAAACAGGCTCCAGGCTCTGAGCTGTCAGCACAAAGCCCGATGTGTGGCTCAAACTCACAAACCATGAGATCATGACCTGAGCCAAAGTCGGATGCTTAACTGACTGAGCCACCCAGGTGCCCCAACAATATTTTTAAATATAAAAAGTTCTCACTTTAACTCATTAGTAATTGCATTCCATTGTGGCCAGAGAACATACTATATATACTTTGAAGCCTGCCTTTTAGCTTTATCGAGGCTTTATTTTGTGACATAGTATATGGTCTATCCTGGAGAATGTTCCACATGCACTTGAGAAGAATGTGTGTTCCGCTGTTGGTGGTTGAGTGTTCTCTAGTTGTCTGTTAGCCTGTATCTTTTCAGCTTATGATCAGGTCATTATTATATTATAATCATTATAATTAACAACCATAGTCTTAATTCAAAAAACTAGAATGCCTAAGGGCACCTGGGTGGCTCAGTTGGTTAAGCATCCTATTCTTGATTTTGGCTCAGGTCATGATCGCATGGTTCGTGAGATCAAGCCCCATGTCAGGCTCTGCACTGACAGCCCGGAGCCTTCTTGGGATTCTCTCTCTGCCTCTAACCCACTTGCACTCTCTCTCTCTCTTTCAAAAGAAATAAACGTTAAAAAAAAACCCACTAGAATGCTTAATACCAAGTAATAATTTAAACACATGGTCCTCTCTTATTCCTCTGTACTCAACACACTCCCTCCCTTTTGCTGAGCTCACTTTCATGACGGGTCTCACTGCCCAGAAAATTCCCTTCCTGAGGCCAGTCAGAACATCCTCAGGAAAGCCTTCTCTAACCTCCTATCCATCTCCCCAATAAGGAAAATCCCTACCAATAATTCTCATAGCACCATGTTCTTCTCTTAGAGCCCTTTCCAGTCATGTTTTTCATGTTGATTTAATTAATGGCTGTCTTTCCACAGTGTGTAAGTTTCAAGGGGGGGCGGGGTAAGGAGCTAGGTTTCCCCCATTATTGTATTTCCTTATTGTATTTATGAGGACCCGCCACATACAGTACATTCTCATAAAATATCTTTAGAATGAACATGTGAGTTTGTGAGTGTATGGATGAATGAACGAATGATGGAAGGAAAGAAGAAGGATCTGCGGAAAAACAGTCCGTGGCCCAGGTGAGCGTTTTAGTTCCAAGTTGTTGCCACTAGATGGCAGCAACAACCAGCACCACAGTAGCTGCAACTCTGAGCAAAGTTCTTGGGTTTCTCACGGTTTGGACACCCTCAGGGGCCTACCCTTCTCCAACGGGCCTTTCTTCATTCAGCTCTATTGACCTTACGACATGGCCAATCCAGATACATGAATGTGTTTGGCAGCAATTAACAAAACCTCCAAGGAACAGCAGCTCAACAGTGGGTGAGGAGATACGTATTTTTTCATATAAAAGGAAGTCCAAGGCTTGTGTAGCCTTCAGGGAACTCGGCAGTAAACCAGCCTCCTCCTCAGCCTTAGCGTGACCCTTTTATCCTTGAGGTGTCAATATGGCCACTACGCTTTTAGGCTCTGTGTGCAAACCAAGGCAGAAAGAATAGGGCACAGCAAAGAGAAGCATCTGCCCCATGGACTTCCACTACCCCTCTGGGACAGAAAGGGGTCCCAAGGCCACCCCTGATGGCTGGGGAGGCTGGGAAGTGGACTGGCTTTACTTTTTGATTGTGGGGTTGACCGAGGAAAAATAAGGGAGAGTGAGCAAACATCAGCCATGAAGCAACATTCCTCTACACAGTAAGCGGGGGGGGGGGGGGGGGGGGGGCAAAAACCCTGGAAACAACAAAGGGTCTCTGGACAGGGGTTGGGATAAAAGACGGCAAGTAGACATAAGAGCAAAGCCCAACATCTATGAAGAAGTTTTAATAACATAGTTCAGCTAAGAAAGGGCTGAGCTAACTCTTGTTGCCTTCATCTTCACTCTGCAAACTGTGAAAATTCGAATTTAACTAGGAGCATCTTTTACAGGAAGTCCTTCCAGACTTCTCTTGCCTTTTCCTCCCACCTGGGATTTTTAAATTTTTAAAGGACAATTTAAAAAAAAAAAAAAAAGATTTAAAAGTATTTTTTAAAGTAGGGTCCATGCCAAACATGGGGCTCGAACTTAGGACCCCAAGATCAAGAGTCACATGTACCACTAACTAAGCCAGCCAGTCACCCCAGATTTAAAGGTATTTTTAATAGTGACACTGAGAAAAATAATAAGTAACATTTACAAAGCGCTTATCGGGTGCCAGGCACTAATTTCAATGTTGTATTGTTATGCCCAGAATTCGTGATCCCCAAAGACCACTAGGGATCCGAGTCCGATGCAAAAGCAAAGAGCCTTTAATCGAGCTAGCTCGAGCTCAATCCCCTACCTGCACCAACGCAGCGGTGAGATACCAGGGAAAGAGAGCGAGTTTCAAAAGGGCAAAGGTTTTATTGGGGCCTGGGGGCAGTTGGTGAGGTAATGGCTATGGCCTCAGCCGATTGGCTGGGGAAGGGTCCTGGGGAAGGGTCGAGTCCTGTTAGGCAGGTGAGGGGGGGGTTACTCAAGGGGAGGAGGTGTGGTCAAGGTGAAGGACACAGAACAAGATGGAGTCGGCTGGCGTAGGCCGGCCCTTTCAGTATAGTAATGAACTTTTCCAAGAGCTGGTTTTTTATCATTCATGTTCTTTAAAAGAGGCTACTAAAGTTGTTACACAGCTAGGAAGTGGTGCAGCCAGGCTTCGTACCCAGGCCAGCTGACTCCTGAGTCTACATTTTTAACCATTACCCCCCACTGCTATCAAGCAAGCACAATTTGACAACACCAGTGTTCAGAGGTGTCTAAAATGATGCAACGTGAGTATGCGAGATGGTCTAGTGGGTAAGGAGGGGAAATACTAAATTTTTCTCCTTTCATTTTTTTTGCGTCTCCTATGTTTAATTTCTGTATGTGCCTACACGTAATAAAGTACATACTATGTTAGCACTTTAGCTCTTTTCCAAGATTTCGAAGTAAAACACACAGCTACTAGAGCTTAGAGAAGTGCAGGTTAAAAGCCTGGGGCTTTTTCCAGAGGCTCAGTCTGAGTGTATTTGTATTACAAGGTATCAAAGACTATACTTTCAGGGATCATTTCTATAGTTCGGATTCCAAGGTATCTCCACCAGAGGGTGCTTCGTGGGCAAAGAGACTGGTGACATTTCCAAAGGGAGGGCTTGGGGATTTCATCACTTCTTTGTCTGCCTGTAGTGAGGCCTCTGTGCACACACTCTCCATCTTCCTTCTGCCCGCTAGATACTTTTCACTCACCTGGTTGGTCCATTTGCCTTTAGGCTTTAGGAAATCACTACAGGAGTTGACCTATCACAGCCCAGAGAAAAGGTAGAAGGGCATTGCTATCCGTCCTCTCCACTTAAACCCCCCTTATTCTTTTTTCTTTATTATTATAAATTTTTATTTATTTATTTATTTTGAGAATGAGAGAGAGGGAGACAGAGGTGGGGCAGAGAGAGACAGAGAGAATCCCAAGCAGGTTCCACATTGTCAGCTCAGAGCCGGACGCAGGACTCGAACTCACGAACGGTGAGTTCATGACCTGAGCTGAAACCAAGAATCAGGCGCTGAGTCACCCAGGCGCCCCGCCCCTCCTTATTCTTAACCTCTGCTTGGGCATCACTGCCTCCTACCTTCCCCCACCATTCTGCCTCCCTGTCCCTACCGCTCCCTCTAATCTGAAGGAACTTCTGCCTCCGTTAGTGTGCCATTAAACTGTTCATTTCTCACATGTGGTGCATGACGCAGGGTACAGAGACCCACTTTACCAACAACGACGCCTTCAGGAGCCGGGATCCACTCTCTCTGGCTCGGCACGGTGCCTAGGCAAGGGGGCGCACGGTAAATAACTGTTAGTACAGAAGTGACTTTCCAGAGTCAGCTTGTTCTGCGTTCAGATGACTAAACGTGTAACCATCGCACCCCGCTGGATTAAGGAGTGGTGGCTCCATCTACACAAGAATTAACCTTTGGACAGCATTAGCCTTTGAGTCCCTTTCCTGTTCTGAGAAGCAGATTTACGGTGATGGTAAGAAAGCTTAAGCTTCAGGCCCTATCAGGTGCATTGGCTCTTTCCAATGGATGAAGCCTTTGACAGTGATTTCACAGGGTCGGGTGTTTTTGTGGAATTTGCAAAAGTAAGAGGACTTCACCACAAATGGTTAAGATCACTGTGTCACTCCACGCCACCTTCCCCTCCCATAAGGCGTGGATGCCGGCATTTCGGGGACTCAGTAGGTGAAGTTAAGCTGGAATACGCTTCGTTTGGTGTAGTGGGATACATTTGTGTGATTGCAGTCTCTTCTGTGTGCAGTTCAGTTCTTGCCAGCGTTCAGGTTTAGGAATAGCTGCTGGAGATACTTCTATGGCTAGCCACTGCTTCGCCCAGCATCCTGACACGGAAGTACAGGACCAGGTGTCCCGTGGTGATGTGAGCATGTTCTCTGATGGCGGGCACTGGAAGGATATGAGTCACAGAGGAGAAACCAAGTTTCAAAAGTAAGGTGTCAGCAGCTAGTGTGCAGGAAGTTTCTTCTAAACTTCAGGCATATATATATATATTTTTTTTTTTTTTTTGAGAGAGAGAGAGAGAGGGAGACAGAGAGAGAGAGAGAGTACCTGTGAGTGGGGGAGAGGCAGAGGGAGAGGAAGAGAGAGAACCGCAAGCAGGCTCTATGCCCACCGTAGAAGCCAACATGGGGCTCACTCTCACGACCGTGAGATCACGACCAGAGTGAAAGTCAAGAGTTGGATGCTTACCCGACTCAGCCACCCACATGCATCCCTGGCATGTACAATTTTAAATGGAGGATTCAGTTTTCAACAATGCCTGGTTAGTATTCTGTTAGGAATATGCTAGATAACATAGCATTTTCATTATAAACATGCCATACCTTAGAAAAGAACTTGGGAATAGGGTATATATTTTTTAAGCACGCTCTACACCCAACATGGGCCTTAAACTCATGACCCCAAGATCAAGACTCATATGCTGTACCGACTGAGCCAGCCAGGCTCCCCGAGAGTAGGATATTTGGTGAAACATCACATTCAACCCAAGTTCAACCAAGACACGTGCTCGCAATTTAAAAACACACAGCACTCACTAATCTGCGTGAATGGGATATCAAAACAAGAGTCTTGCTACAGGCCTGTGTTCTAGCCTCCACGTTTTAGTCATTATACATTCATCATCCAACCTCAGGAGTATCCAACGTCTCTTGTTTAGATCTCCTTTTGGCAGAATAGAGCAAGAGCATGAATATCCCCCAAGAAGAAACCTCCTGTAGGATAAGAACACAGAACCCAGAGTGAGAAGGAAAAGAAAAAGAAGCCAGACCAGCCAGCCGATGTGGGTAGCCCAGTCAGTACCCACAGCAGGCAGGCGAGCACTTACCTGATGCTGAGGTCTCACTTTGGCCCCCCTGTGAGTTTCCGAAAGAATCTCCTGTCACTCAAGTCATTCATCTTAAAAATGACAAATGGCTGGGGCGCCTGGGTGGCTCTGTCGCTTGAGCGTCCGACTTCAGCTCAGGTCATGATCTCACGGTTCGTGGGTTCAAGCCCCGCATGGGGCTCTGTGCTGACAGCTCAGGGCCTGGAGTCTGCTTCGAATTCTGTGTCTCCCTCTCTCTCTGCTCCTCCCCTGCTCATGCTCTGTCTCTCTCTCCTTCAAAAAAAAAAAAAAAAAAATTAAAAATTTTTTTTAAAAAAATGACAAATGGCTAATTTCTCTGACAATACGATTTGATTTTTTGATCAAAAGCTTTTAAAACCAAGTGGTTGCTGGCTGAGGATTTTCCAAAAACCTAAATAAGAAAAGAAAAAGCCAGAGTCACACTCCCTTATGCCACCTACATCAATGTAGTTTAAGCCAGAAAAATTATAAGATTTTCATATAAAGTTACATGAAAACACACTTTTCACATAAAAACATTTAAAAGATACCAACACGACTTTGTTTCTTCCGCGTAAGCCCAAGGGAGACAGTAATTTGCTACTTGCTCTTAATGTCCCAAAGATGCAAAGAATTAAAATCCTGTTTTTTCACTATTCTCTACATTAATAAAATGTATACTTTTTAAATTAAAAAATTAGATGGCAACACACACACTTGAATTTACCAGAATTCTTATGTTTGTAGGCCACAAACCAGTGGCAATAATAAAAACAGCAAGAATGTCTGTGAAGTTGCATATTTTATACATTCCAACCACCGATAATAGAAACAACTGTCAGAGCGCCTGGGTGGCTCAGTGGGTTAAGCATCAGACTCTTGGTTTCGGCTCAGATCATGATCTCATGGTTTGTGAGATCGAGCCCCAAATTGGTCTCTGCACTGACAGCATGGAGTCCACCTGGGATTCTCTCTCTTCCTCTCTCTCTCTGCCCCTCCCTTACTCATGCCTCGCGTGCGTTCTCTCTCTCTCTCTCAAAATAAGTAAACCTTTTTTTTTTTTAAGTTAGCAATATGGGATTTCTTTTCTTTTTCTAAATAATTGAAATATTTGCTTTTTAATTTTTTTTTAATTTTATTTTAGAGTGGGGGGAGGGACAGATGGAGAGAGAATCTTTTTTTTAAAGTTTACTTATTTATTTTGAGAGACAGAGAAGGGGGCAGGGGCAGAGAAGGAAGGAGAGAGAGAACCCCATCCACGCTGTCAGCACGGAGCCCGACGCAGGGCTCAATCCCATGACCCTGGGATCAGACCTGAGTCAAAATGAAGAGTCTGATGCTCAACTGACTGGGGCACCCAGGTGCCTCTAAATATTTGCTTTGTTCCTATTTTTATACTTGTAATTTTGTGGTCTTTTTTTCACTGTTTGAGGTATAACTGACATATAACATTATATTAGTTTCAGGAGTACAATACAATGATTCAATACTTGTATATAGTATGGAATGATCACCACTAAGTGATCTAAGTCTAGGTAACATCCATCATCATACATAGTTACAAGTTGTTTTTTCTTGTGATGAGAACTTTTAAGATCTACTCTCAGGAACTTTCAAATTTGCGGCACAGCAATATTAGCTGTAGCCACCATGCTGTACATTACATCTGTATGACCTATTTATTTTATAGCTGGTAGTTTATACTTTTTGATCCTTTAAAGATGGTCACAAATTTCTTTTTTTTTTTTTTTTTTTTAACGTCTATTCATTTTTGAGAGACAGAGAGAGACAGAGCACGAGCAGGGGAGGGGTAGAGAGGAGGGAGACACAGAATCTGAAGCAGGCTCCAGGCTCTGAGCTGTCAGCATAGAGCCCAACATGGGGCTAGAAATATGGACCATGAGATCATGACCTGAGTTGAAGTCAGACGCTTAATCAACTGAGTCACCCCGGCGTCCCAAGACAGCCACGAATTTCTAAGCTCCAGGCCCCACAAGACCTGGATCTGCTGCTGGTGTTCTGGCAATGCTCTGGGTTTGCATGGAGAAAAGCCTGAGCTTACATTGTTCTCCTTCTCAGCTCTGGGCCCCTGTAGCATGTTTTGGGGTATGTTCAGGGTGCAGGCTGCCAACAGAGTTCACTCCTCTTGGCCGTGAGAGGCTCCGGACATTTAGCCACTACATTTGGGACAGGCAGTGTCCAATAATTATTATCTATAATTCGACTTCATTTTAAGGTTCTCTTCCTCCCAGCTGATAGGAAATTAAGCTCATTCCTGGGGTTCTCCCCACGGAGGGTTGGGCCACGGTCTTGGAGACCCTCCCAACACCTCGAATTCTGACATGATTTCAAGATTATGCTGATGCTCAAGTATGGGGAAATGGGAGGTCTGGGTTGGCTGTGACTACCCTTGTGTGCATCTGCGAGGCTTCTTGGGGTCCCCACCACACTTGGAAGGGTCAGGGACTTTTTCAGGAGGTTTTCTGCCTTCCCACGTGCCCAGACAAAACCCAGAGGCTGTTCTAGGCTGTAAGCCTGCTTCCCTCTTTGCTTCCCAGCAAAGTGGTTTCACTCTACAGCCCTACTCAGGGGAAAGAGTCTTGAGGGAGAGGAAGAGAGTCATAAGCTCCCTACCAAGAAAACCACAGGCTGCAGAAAACGGCTGCAGTGTCTGGTAACTGCACGTGGAGAACATTCAGGTGTTTGGAGCCAGCCTGGGTAAACAGTAGGAAACGTGCCAACAGTGGCCCAGGACAGCCCACAGAAGCACTCTAGGTGGTGCCTCTACACTTTAAATGGAAATCCTCTCCATCTCCACTACTTCTGTTAAAGGCACGAGAGACAAGGGGCCTAGCCCAGTACCTGCAGAGCAGGAAAAACTCTACTGGCTTTGCTTTACTACCAAATGAGTGTTAAACATGATTCTTCTTATTACCTAATCACACTCGCCTCTTTCTTCAGCAGGAAATGCATTGAGAAAATCTTAAATCCACACACATATGGTCAACGAATTTTCAAGGAAAGCACCAAAACTACTCAATGGGGAAAGGATAGTCTCTTCACCAAATGGTGTTGGGAAAACTGGATGGCCACAGGAAAGGAATGAAATGGATGCTTATCTCAACTCAGACATCAACTCAGAATGGATTAAAGACTCAAGTGTAAGACCTGAAACTTTAACACTCCTAGAAGGAAACAGAGGAAAAAGCTCCTTGACATTGGTCTTGGTAATGATTTTTTGGATCTGATACCAAAAGCACAGACAACAAAAGCAAAAACAACAACCAAAAAACAAAAACAAAAACAAAAACAAAAACCTAACGTGCTTCTGGACAGCAAAGGAAGCAAAGTGAAAAGGCAGCCTATGGAATGGAAGAAAATATTTGCAAACTGTATATCCAATAAGGGATTAATATCCAAAATATATAAGGAACACTTAATAGCAAAACCAAAACCAAATAATCTGGTTTAAAAATGGGCAAAGGATCCAAAGAGACATTTTTCCAAAGAAGACCTACAAATGGCCAACAGCTCTGTGAAAGATGCTCAACATCACTTATCATCAGGGAGATGCAAATCAGGTATCACCTCACATCTGGTAAGATGTCTATTATCATAAAGAAAAGAGGTAACAAGTGTTGGGGAGGGTGTGGAGAAAAGGGAACCCTCGTGCACTGTTGGTGGGAATGTAAATTGGTGCAGCCATTATGGAAAACAGGATGGGGGCTCCTCAAAAATTAAAAATAGAACTGGGGCGCCTGGGTGGCTCAGTCAGTTGAGTGTCCGACTTCAGCTCAGGTCATGATCTCACAGTTTGTGGGTGTGAGCCCTGCATTGGATTGGGCTCTGTGCTGACAGCTCAGAGCCTGGAGCCTGCTTCAGATTCTGTGCCTCCCTCTCTGTCTGCCCCTCCCTTGCTTGTGCTTGCTGTCTCTCTCTCTCTCTCTCTCTCTCTCTCTCTCTCAAAAAATAAACATTAAAAAAATTAAAAATAGAACTACAATATGATCCAGCCCTCCCCACTTCTGGGTATTTATCCTAAGGAAATGAATTTACTATCTAGAAGAGATTATCTGTTCTTCATGTTCATTATAGCATTATTCACAATAGGCAAGATATAGAAGCAATCTAAGTGTCCATCGACAACTGAATGGTAAAGAAAAGATATATTTATATAATGTATATATCATATAAATATATCATCTATAATATACCTACTATATTATATATTTTTGTATTATATATGATATTATGTAAATATATATAGGAATATTATTCTGCCGTAAAAACGAAAGAAAATCCTGCCATTGGCAACAACATGGATGAACCTGGAGGGCATTATGCTAAGTGAAATAAGCCAGATAAAGTCATATACTGTATGATCTCACAGGTGGAATCTAAGCAAACAAACAGGTTGACCTCATAGAAACACAGAATGGAATGGTGGCTGACAGGGGCTAGGGGTTGGGGGAAGTGGGAGATGTTGGTCAAAGGGTACAAGCTTTCAGTTATAGAAGATGAACAAGTTCTGAGCATCTGATGTAAGGCATGGTGACTAGAGTTAATAATACTGTTTTATATATTTGAAAATAGCTAAGGGAGCAGATCTTAAGCATTCCCACCCAAGGAAAAAAAAAAAAAAAGGTAACCGTGATGTGATGGATGTGTTAACTAACTTGATTATGGTACATATGTATATGTGTATAATATATATGTATATCAAATCATCACATTCTACACTTTAAATATATTACATTTTCGTCAACTTTTAATACCCCAATAAAGCAGGTGGGGGGGGGGTACTTAAACCCTCATGCTTCTGTTGATAGTTTGAACAATTAATGAAACCATGAACATTCAGCAAGAAGCCACTAAATGTGAATTTAATTAAAACCCTCAAAAGGCTTCTCTCAGATCTTATCTACTTATCACATGCAAGGTAATACACTGTTCCTAACCCTTGATAAACAACATGCAAACTGCTGAGCCCAAGGGCATTCTAACCACCTAGCCATCCCCAGGGAACAGGGACTGTACAGGAAATTGCAACCAACTAGCTCCCAGCCATTTACATACACACAGAGTTGGCAGGGAACTTAGCAGTTCCTGGATTTCTCCTTATCTTCCTTATGAAAATTTGGGCATTTTCCTATTCTTGTTGTTGTTGTTGTTTGTTCTTGTTTTTTGGGTTTTTTTGCTCCCTTCACATTCCAGGATGCTTCAACCATAATTGATATTGGTTATATGACCACATCCAAATGTCTTTTAGTTCTCCAGATTATACTTTGGCAAATACAATTAAGTTACAAATCCTAGGAACTGTTAAAGACGTTATCATCAAAAAATACTCTTGAGGCGTTCTGAAGAATGTCCCAGAAACAAATGTAGTGGTTTGAATAGTGTCTTCCCCCTCAAATTCACATCCACCTGGAATCTCAGAAGGTAACCTTATTTGGAAATAGGGTCTTAGCAGATGTAATGAGTTAAGGTGAGGTCACAGTGGACGAGGGTGGGCGCTCAATCCAATGACTGGTGTCTTTCTAAGGAGAGAAAAAGACACACGAGATGAACACAGAAGGGAGAAGTTCTTGTGACGGTGGAGTCAAAGAGTGGAGGGAAGGGGCTATAAGCCAAGGAACCCCAAGGATTGCTGGAGCTGTCAGAAGCGAGGAGAAGAGGAAGGATTCTTCCTTAGAGCCTTCAAAGGGAACATGGCCCTGCTGACACCTTGATTTCAGACTTATAGCCTCCAGAACTATGACAGAGTAAATCTCTGTTGTTTTAAGCCACCAAGTTTGTGACAATTTGCTCTGACATCCCATTGCATAGGAAACAAATATATACAATCTTCTGTAAAATAAAAACTATCTTCAACATTGCTCATTCATTCATTTATGCATTTATTCAACCGTTATTTTTGTGTGCCTTTGTGTGGGGGGCACTGAACAAGCATCAGGGAACATGTGGATTACAGATGAGTTTCTGAGCTCAATGTCCTTATCAGACACACACTAGGGTCAAGGGCTGGCTTCATGGATGTGCGACCGTGGTAGTCACACACAGCCCTGGGCTTAGAAGTGCCCTAAGCTTGGTTTAATGCTCTGCTGTCTTGAAATTCTTAATTTTTAAATGGGGGATGCCACATTTTCATCGTGCAGTGAGCCCCACAAATTGTGTAACCTGTCCCCACTACAATAATTACAGAATCACTAACATTATAAAGAGGGTAAAGAGGAGAACCCATAATCTGAGGGAGATGTTTCTTCAGTAAGGCCGTGAGGTAGGACGATTTCCTTAAAGGAGGAGTTTGTTTGGAGACAGGTTAATTTGCCAGATGGTGAACAGAATGAACAAGGCGTGTGCAAGCATGAGAGTTTCAGCGAGCACGTGGGATTGACTGGACAGCTTAAATGGACTCTGGTAGTACTAAGCATCTAACGTACCACTAGGGGGTGCTTGGGGAGAGGTTGACAGATAAATGTGGGTCAGATCTGGAAAGTCCTGTGGGCAGTGCAGAAGGCCTTGAATGTAGTCCAGAAGGAGATGGGGAACCATGAAAGATAATGACCAACAAGGGACAAGATCTGCTCTCCCACGTCTGTTGCTCCAGGATTTCAGTTGAGCCATCCTGTGCTCAGAGATCCAGGCCACACAGATTTGTGTATCAGTTCTCACATGGTAACACCAGGAAAGGATTCAAAGAGAACTGATCCTCCCTTCTGGCGTCCGCTGCTCTTTTTCTGAGTATGAACAAGTTATAAGAGCAATAAAATGTATTCAGAATCTGTCAGGATTTGCCAGCCTGAAATAAGATAGTTCAGGAGGACTTTTTGCTGAATATCCCTGGGCTTGACCCTTCAGGGGATGTCCACATTGGTTATCTCTAAAGTAACGTTCATGCGAAGCAGGAGATTTTCAACAACGTAAGACCTTGTGGTAGGCTGAATAATGTGCCCCTAAAGATGTCCGTGTCCTAATTTCCAGAACCTGTGCATATTTACGCAGTAACAGGGACTTTGCAGGTGTGATTAAGTTCAGGATTTTGAGATTGGGGGATTATTCTAGATTATCTGCGTGGGCTCTGTGTAATCACAAGGGTTCTTATAAGAGGGAGAAATGTGGATCAAAGGGAGTAGGAGATGTGACAACAGAAGTGAGAAGTTGGAGTGATTCAGGGAAGGAGGCGTATACCAAGGAATGTTAAGTGGCTTTTAGAAGCTGAAAAAGGCAAAGAAATGGATTCTTTTCTGGACCCTCTAGAAGAAACCCACTATTACCATCTTTTTTTTCTTTAATAAAAAAAATTTTTTTTAGTATAATTGGCACACAGTGTTACATGAGCTTTAGGTGTACAACTGAGTGATTTGACAAGTTTATACACTATGCGATGTTCAACACAACGTGTAGCTGCTATCTGTCCCATTACACCGCCAATACAACATCATTGACGGTATTCCTTATGCTCTGCCTTTTGTTCCCGTGACTTACTGATTCCATAACTGGAGGTCCGTGTCTTGATTTTAGACCTGTGACCTCCAGAACTGTAAGAGAACAAATTTGTTTTTTCAGTAATGTTGTTATAAGGGAACTAATACGGCTCTTTAATAAATATTTGAACTCATTCTTTTTAAAGTTCTGCCTTTGTGGGAGTGCTGATGCATAGCAGCAATTGTACCCCAATGTTTATAGCAGCGCTTTCAACAATAGCCAAATTATGGAAAGAGCCTAAATGTCCATCAACTGATGAATGGATAAAGAAATTGTGGTTCATATACACAATGGAATACTACTTGGCAATGAGAAAGAATGAAATAAGGCTTTTTGTAGCAACATGGATGGAACTGGATAGTGTTATGCTAAGTGAAATAAGTCATGCAGAAAAAGACAGATGCCATATATTTTCACTCTTATGTGGATCCTGAGAAACTTAAGACCATGGGGGTGGAGAAGGAAAAAAAAAAAAAGTTAGAGAGGGAGGGAGCCAAACTGTAAGAGACTCTTAAAAACTGAGAATAAACTGAGGGTTGATGGGGGGTGAGAGGGAGGGCGAAGTGGGTGATGGGCATTGAGGAGGGCACCTGTTGGGATGAGCACTGGGTGTTGTATGGAAACCAATTTGACAATAAATTTCATATTAAAAAAAATAAAGTTCTGTCTTTGTGAATGCTTCCGTGTACATAAATCTAGCAGTTCAAAGTTCAATTCTGTGTGTAAGTGTATATGGTTTAAAAATAAGTGAATATTAAAGGGCTAGTATCCAAAATATATAAAGAGCTCACCAAACTCCACACCCCAAAAACAAATAATCCAGTGAAGAAATGGGCAGAAAACGTGAATAGACACTTCTCTAAAGAAGACATCCAGGGGCGCCTGGGTGGCGCAGTCGGTTAAGCGTCCGACTTCAGCCAGGTCACGATCTCGCGGTCCGTGAGTTCGAGCCCCGCGTCGGGCTCTGGGCTGATGGCTCAGAGCCTGAAGCCTGTTTCCGATTCTGTGTCTCCCTCTCTCTCTGCCCCTCCCCCGTTCATGCTCTGTCTCTCTCTGTCCCAAAAATAAATAAAACGTTGAAAAAAAAAATTTAAAAAAAAAAAAAAAAAAGAAGACATCCAGATGGCCAACAGGCACATGAAAAGATGCTCAACATCGCTTCTCACCAGGGAAATACAAATCAAAACCACACTCAGATATCACCTCACGCCAGTCAGAGTGGCCAAAATGAACAAATCAGGAGACTATAGATGCTGGAGAGGATGTGGAGAAACGGGAACCCTCTTGCACTGTTGGTGGGAATGCAAACTGGTGCAGCCACTCTGGAAAACAGTGTGGAGGTTCCTCAAAAAATTAAAAATAGACCTACCCTATGACCCAGCAATAGCACTGCTAGGAATTTACCTAAGGGATACAGGAGTGCTGATGCATAGGGGCACTTGTACCCCAATGTTTATAGCAGCACTCTCAACAATAGCCAAATTATGGAAAGATCCTAAATGTCCATCAACTGACGAATGGATAAAGAAATTGTGGTTTATATACACAATGGAGTACTACGTGGCAATGAGAAAGAATGAAATATGGCCCTTTGTAGCAACGTGGATGGAACTGGAGAGTGTGATGCTAAGTGAAATAAGCCATACAGAGAAAGACAGATACCATATGTTTTCACTCTTATGTGGATCCTGAGAAACTTAACAGAAACCCATGGGGGAGGGAAGGAAAAAAAAAAAAAAGAGGTTAGAGTGGGAGAGAGCCAAACATAAGAGACTCTTAAAAACTGAGAACAAACTGAGGGTTGATGGGGGGTGGGAGGGAGGGGAGGGTGGGTGATGGGTATTGACGAGGGCATCTTTTGGGATGAGCACTGGGTGCTGTATGGAAACCAATTTGACAATAAATTTCATATATTGAAAAAATAAATAAAATAAAAAATAAATAAATAAATAAATAAATAAATAAATAAATAAAAAACCAAAAATGTGTGCAAGTTAAAAAATAAGGGGAACTGAGGTCTAGACATAACATAAATTAATGTAATTATTAATATTTATATAATTATATGAAATAGTCATAACATAAATTTTAGACATGATTATACATATACTCGATAATCACCAAGAAAGGAAAAGAATATTGTAGTCAAGCAGGTGACAATATTTTCCACCTATACGGTGATGGCCTTAATGTAGCTTAGAAAAATAAAAATTCAGAAAAAGAAACTCCTCTATTCTTTGTGTTCACTTGGCTATCAGACTTCAGGGCTTGTGCCCATAATCCTAAAATGCTATCATTGTCTGCCAGTATAGGTCCCCAGGAAACTATTTCCATTAAAAATCTGCTTTAATGTACACCCAAGGATGTTGTAGTTATTTTCAAATATTGTTGATTCCAAACTCATCTCATCAGAGATCACTGAATATGGCCAACTACTAGTTTTTCCCGAGATGTGTCCTGGCAAAATCTATTATATTTACGTCCAAGTGCATTGCCTTGTTTGATTTTAAGGAAAATAATTATGCAAATAGATACATAGAAAATTTTTCTGTAATTTAAAAATAGTTTTTTAGGTTTTTGAAAAAAGTAGACAGTATTAGTTGTCCAGATCAGAAGTAAAAGATAATACTAACAACAAGAATAAATACATTTATAATGTTTATTATAAGAAAGGCATTGTTCCAGGTACTCTGTATCTATTGACTAACTTAACCCTCACAATGACCCTGTAAAGGTAATTGGTAATGGTAAATCGTATTACCATTATCCCTTTTTATGGACGAGGAAATGAAGGCTCAACAAAAGTCAAGAACGTACCCAAGATCACACAGCTGGAGTGAGGCAGACCTGAAATCTGCAGCCTCTGGCTTTAGCTCTTGACTACTGCACTACACTCCATAGCCGATTAACAGAGAAATAAATGACGGTGTGTTTGAACTCTGAATCGGATTTTGGATTGTATCCCAAAGTATGTCCAGTTTAGAGATGACACCCATTTACGTGATAAACAAATACGGACATACAGGCTATCGTTTTGTATGGTCTCTGGGCAAATGGAATAATTATTCATGACTCCTGTCCTTCAAACTGGTTCCTTTATAAACTGGCTTTGATTCTGCATTTCCTCGGTATGGACTAATAAAATCATGTCATATAATAGAAATATTGCTCCAATGACTAGAGATTTGGGCTTATTTTTCATTGCTTCATCATTAGTTATCTTTTGCATTTAGGGTGCACGTTGGCAATCCATGGTAGCATTTTCTCTGTAGAGATTTACTTAAAAGCTGGCTGTGGGAAATAAGTGAATGAAAAGAAGTAGATAGATAGTTGCTATTAAATTATTTTTCCATGGATTTCTTGTATTCAAAGAGAAAGTTCCAAGAGTTACAATGGCTCAAGGAAGGAAAGCCAGAAAAATGCAGAGTTCCATGGGAAGCCATCTTTTTTTGGGGGAGATATATTAAGGGTAAAGTTCCTGATCAAGTTTCTAATATTGAGAGCTTTGCAGAAATGATCATAAACACCAAATCTGATCAATCAGAGTAAACTTCCTAACATGCATATCTAGTTACTTCATTTTTCTGCTTAGTATCCTTTAATGACTACCTATTATTTTTATAATAAAGTTAGAATTCCTTGGCATTGCATCCAAACCTTTTTTTGCCACGGATCCTATGTGCTTCTTCCTGGATGTGTGGCCCCTCTCCTGAAGCACACTGTGCTCTGGTAGTGAGAACAACCTCGCCCTCTTTTGCACTTTCACACATATAGCCCACAGTCACGTTTATGCCGCCTTCTAAAATGTGGTTGCCATGCCAGCACCTCCCCTCAGATGTCTTCCCTAGCTGGTCTCCCCCTCTCTGCCTCAGTCTCAGCTCCAGCAAAGTTCAGAACTCACTCTGATGTGGGTCCGTGATCCAGACTGACCGTAAAACTCCCCTACAACACTTACCTTGCTATAAGGATTTCTTGGCTTGTCTGTCTTTCCCACCAGACTGAACGCTGGAGGGCCGCCATCTCATTCTTTTCTTCTAAATCCCCTCCCCTGGGCATATATGGGCCACTCAACCTGCTCTTGTCAGTTCTTCTCAGCTCCTCTCTTCTAGCTCTGAAAGTACGAGAGAATAGGATTCTGAATTTCAACATTCATGTCATCAAAGACCAGAGACAACCGCTTTGGGGTTACACTGCATGCATGATTTAAGAAATTCCCAAAGTTAATTTATGTCTACACCAAACTGTTATGAGCACACTTAAGGGCCTGACTCCTGCATAAGATAAGACTCCACTGTAATTATTTTGTATTTGCTATATACACTTCACAAAAATTTCAGTATAAGAATTCTGAAGCTATGTTAATACAGTCCAATTTTTTTTTTAATTTTTTTTTCAATGTTTATTTATTTTTGGGACAGAGAGAGACAGAGCATGAACGGGGGAGGGGCAGAGAGAGAGGGAGACACAGAATCGGAAGCAGGCTCCAGGCTCTGAGCCATCAGCCCAGAGCCCGACGCGGGGCTCGAACTCATGGACCGCGAGATCGTGACCTGGCTGAAGTCGGACGCTTAACCGACTGCGCCACCCAGGCGCCCCAATACAGTCCAATTTTAAATGCATTAGGGGAGCTTCCTATTTCATAAAGAAAAGAATAACACAAGTCTATCTTCCCGGAAGAACACACTACTGAATGTCAGATTGGTTTTAGCACGGGATCTGTCATAGTTCAACATTAGAACTGGGGCTAATGTCTATAAATAAGATACTCTCAGCAAGAAAATTTTAGAATGTTTTTGCATTGATATTGACAATTGAAACCATTTATTTAGTTAAGCAGGGGTAGCATCCATTTATTACGCTTAGTGTTACCTCTTAGAAAGGGCACTGCTTGAACTGCACTTAGGAGAATTGAATAGATCTTATATTTCTGGGTATAGATCACCCAAGTCAATATTTTATAAAGTAATGGTTCTCTGGAAGAAAATGCTCTCATTTCAGCTACTTGATAGAATCTCATAATAAAGCTAAATGAGAATTGAAGTGACTGAATCTGCTAAAAGCAATTTCTAGTTTTCACATCAGTTTCCTTTTCCCTGTCATGTCTCTTAAGTGAGGAAATTTAAGGATCGTGTTGGTGGATCATAATGTAAAGCCTAAGCAGTCATTTGTAAGCTTTTATATGCCTCTGAAATTTCCGCCTTGCATTGCTACCCCTCTGCCCCAGTTATCACTAAATTTCCTATTTATACTTGCCAAAGTAGAGTTTCTTCGGGATGTCCTTGGATTACCAGCATGAGAATCCCTTGAAGCTCATCTTAAAGATGCAGGTTCCTGGGCCCTACTCCAAACCACTGAATCAGAAACCTTAGTAAGGAGGGCACTTCTCCCCCATACTAGTTTAATCAAATGGCTTTTATTTTCCTCATAGCAAGAAATCTGGAGTTAGGTAAACTAAATTGGTATGGCAGCTTCACAATGCCTTCCGAGACAAGACATCCTTCTGGATTTCTCATTTATCTTCATTCTTGTGCTCTTAAAATGTCTGCTCCATATATCAGCACAGAGTTGCACTACACAAAGAAGAAAGGGAAAGGGAGAAAGTCAAAAGACCACAGCACTGAGTTGGCCTCCTTTAATATGTGTCTTGAGATGCTCCACCCACTGGATTTCTCACTTATTTCTCATAAACTTTTTTTTCTTTCTGAGTTTTTACAATCACATTTGATGGTTTAAACAAAAGTTATATACCATCTGATATATAGTGCTCAATGTATGTAGAAGAAATACTTAAGACAGCTATATTAAAAAGAAGACAGGGACGCCTGGGTGGCTCAGTTGGTTAAGTGTCCTACTCTTGACTTCAGTTCAGGTCATGATCTCATGGTTCATGGTTCATGAGATTGAGCCCCACATTGGGCTCTGCACTGACAACGTGGAGCCTGCTTGGGATCCTCTCTTTCTCCCTCTCTCTCTGCCCCTGTCCTGCTCTCATGTGCATTCTCTCTCTCTCTCTCTCTCTCTCTCTCTCTCTCTCTCTCAAAATAAATAAATAAACACTAAAAAAGAAGGAAAGACAAAGGGACCTAAATGGAATATGAATTAAAAATAATTTCCAATTGCATCAGAAACATAAAAGACTAAGGAATAAATCTAGTGGAAAATGTGTAAGAACTCTACTGAAAACTGTAAGGCATTGCTGAGAGAAATTAAAGACCCAGATACATGGGGAAATGTTCGTGATTTAGAAGGTGCAATATTGTTAAGATGCCAGTTCTTCCAAAGTTTTCTTTAGATTTTATGCAATCCCAGTGGGCTCTTTGGTAGAAATTGACAGATTGGTCCTGAAATTTATATGTAAATGCAAAGTATTTGGAATAGTCAAAGCAATCCTGGACACGGTTGAAGACTTACTATAATGCTACAGCAATAAATAGTTTGAAGTTGGTATAAGGATAGAAAAAAGGACTATGAAACTGAATTAAGGGTCCAGAAATATACAGGCACATATAAAGCTAACTGATTTTTTGATAAAGGCACCAAAGCTGTTCAGTGGGCAGAGGAGAGGCTTTTCAATAAGTAATGCTTCAACAACTGGACATTCATATAAAAAAAAATGAACCCCAATCCTTACCTCACATAATACAGAAAAAATAATTTAAAATGGATCATAAACCTAAATATAAAATTAAATCATGAAGTTCCTAGAAGAAAGCACAGCAGATTACCTTAGTAACTTGGCACAGACAAAGATTTCTTAGAACATGAAAAGTACTAACCATAGAAGAAAAAACCTGATAAATTAGACATCATGAAAATAAAAAAAATTCTGCTTATCAAAAAATAGATGGGAGAAAATATTCACAGTGCCACATAAAGTTCTCCAGGAAATCAATAACAAAAAGACAAAATACCCTGCCACCCAAAAAATTAGCAAACACATAGTCATAGCAGACACAGAATGACGTGTAAATGGGCAATAAACACATGCAAAAGTGCTCAATATAATTTTCATCATGACATAATGAGACACCAGTATACATTTCCTAGAATGGTTAAATTGAAAAATACTGACAACACCAAATGCTGGCAAGGATGTGGAACAATGAAAACCCTCATACATTGCTGATGCAAAGGCAGAATTGTACAATCTTTCTGGAAAGCTGGCAGTTTCTTATAAAGTTAAACAGACATCTAGCCTATGCCCGACCAAACCACTTTTATGTGTTCATTCAAGAGAAATGAAATCATGTGTCCACAAAAACCTAGTACAAGATTGTCCGTAGCTGCTTTGTTTATGATTTCCAAAGTCTGGAAACAAGTCTACCACCAGGGGAATGGATACACAAACCGTGGTATATGTACATGACAGCATACTGCTCCACAACAAAAAGAACAGACTACTTACAGTCAGCAACACGGACAGATACTAAAGAATGGTATGCTGAGTGAAAAAGCCAGACAAGATAATAGTATATAATCATGATTCCACTTACATAAAGTTCTGGAACAGGAAGACCTAACGTATGGTGATAGAAATCGGAATACCCGATTGCCTCGGGTGGAGCAGAAATTGACAAGGCAGGGGTGTGAGGAAACTTCCTGGGGTGATTGAAATGTTCTGTATTTTACAGAGATGTGGGTAACTTGGGTCGTATGCCTTCACGAAATCTCACTGAACTTATATTGAAGTACACTGCATTTCATTGTATGTAAATCATTCCTGAAAAACACCTTGAATCCTGACAACTCTGCCTTTAAAACAGAAAAAAATGTATGAATGACCTAATGATCTTCCGCCTTTGCTGGCAATTGAGATGTCTTAAAGAAGTCTGTGATTCAGTCACCATGACCATTGTCAAGGAAAACTTGCAGCCACTCTAAACAATGTCTGGGAATGGTTAAAAATGGTTCAAGTGATGGATTTGCCATCACAAGAATCTTAGATGTGGGAAGCATGTTGTCTGCAACTGCGGAAGGCTATATGGTGAAGCTGGTGTCTCAGGCACAAGGCATCTGACACGGCTTGGTGAAAAATCACGAGTCACATAGTTAATGATTAATAAGACTTTCTTTAATGGGCCATGATTTCTCCACTCATGCACCAAGCATGTGAAATTGCTCTTTGTATCCACGAGCATCCAGTCTATCAGTGCTCTATGTGCTGTGGCTGGGATGTGTCTTTGATACTCATGAATGTTTGGCCGACAACCATCACCATTTAGGTGCAGGTGGCTGCTATCAAAGGTCTGGGCCACACTGCTGTGTGCCCTGGTTATCTTCAGTGTTTATGTTAAATCTCCAGATGCCACATTTCTCATTCTGATGCTGGGTACGTGCCAAATCATCAGATGTTTACTGATTGTAGAATGGAACCATTTCTTTCTTCATGTGTAAACCCAGGATTAGTTTTCCTCCACTGGCCAATGCCTCTTCTATGATGCTCCTCTATTCATACCTTGCATTTTCAATGCCCAAACCCCTATTCTCAGATATAACACCCTGCTAATCAGGTCCCACCTTATCTATCTAGCCCTATTTCTCACTACTATCCAACATAGCAGCATGGAATAGTGGAGACATCATAAGCCTAGGAGTCAAGAGACCTGAGTATAGCCCTGAACTTCCTATATAATTGGCATATCACCTCCCCTATCACATGAGAAATTTGGATTCAAAGGGCCTCCTTTCTTTCACTCCTTGAGTTTTAATCAGAAAAAAGTATCACTATACTCCCCAATATTTGTCTAAACATTCCCTCAACTGCATCTTTGTTTTGCAGAAGTATTACCCATCTTTTCTGGTACAACCAAAGTGGTCTTGGCTCCCTGGGTCTCCCACTGTTATTCCATCCTTTATCTGACCACACACGGCAGTGACTAGTACCACACATTGATCACTCATTCTATTTTTATCCTCCTAGTGTCTACTGTCAACATGGTATACAAACAAAATATTTATTGAGCCCCTACTATGTATACTGAGATAATTACTGTGGGATGTGGCCAGATCCATAAAATAGCACTTACTTTTAGTCAACTTATGAGTCAACTTAGAAGTTGATCCCAACTTCTCCATGCCCCATCAAGGGTATGAGCTCCTTGAGGGAGTGCCTATGCCTTTTACACGTATTTCTTTGTGTCCCTTAGATAAAAATGAAGCCTTACTATTTTTCAGGCTTCTCTCATGTCTTCAAGTCCACTTGTTCTCCCCGTTCTCTTTCCACCTTCTCACAAGATTACCCTGTGGGAATTCCCTCCAATAACTCCTTATTCCCTCTAGTCCTTCCCTTACCAGCCACCTGTCATGCTCACATCCCTGTGCACTTTGACCCCTGCTCACTTGGGCAGCTGGCTGGTGGATTTTGTGGGGCCACTACCTGTTAGCCATGGCTTCTGATTGGGGGATGATCCCGATATAACAATGCTTACACTATTCTCCCCACCAAGTGGTTATGGGGGGCAAATGAGACCATGTCTCTTGAGCTATTAATTTATTTGAGTCACACAGCCCTTTGAGAATGACCCTCTCTAAAAAAATGTGCAAGTAGCCTAGACTTTGCCTACAATTTCTAAGGAGTCACTCCTGAAGTTCCAAAGTCCTTTTACACATCCACTAGACATCCCACAGACTCTGGGTTATAAGCACCTGCTGCACATGAAAATGCATTATAAGCCATAAAGACTAACTTTGGCAGAGGATGTTATTAGTATTATTTCCTGGGAGCCAGATCAGTGCAAACCAAAGTCTCTTAGCCCCTTTTCTGCCACCAGAGTGCTACCCATTAGAATGCCCTATGCCTTCTGTCTCTCTCCTATGCCCCAATCCAGCCTCAGCATCCTGTTTGGGGAATTAGAAAGTGGCTGTGAATCAGGGTTTTGCTTTGAAAGGAAACCTGGCCTAGGGACAATCCTTAGTCTTGTCCTATATTAAAATATATCTCATTATGTTCAAAATAAAGTGAAGCCTGTTTACTTTATTTATTATGGGCTCAATTGGAGTTTACAGGCCAGCTTGGAAACTTAATATATATGTAACATGACAGTCACTTATAAGTATGTATCAAAATATTTTATGATTATTAACATTCTATTATATTCCTACTTATATAGTTATTTCTAAAGAAATATACACATATTATATTTCTATAGAAAACTATGCTAAGAAAAGGAAACCTTTGTATTTTAACCTTTTTGTAGCCCGGGGGTTTCTTATCCTGCTTTTAAAGTTTTGAAGACATGTCATTGAACTTAATATGTTCCAGATAACTTGTGAGTCACAAATGGGAGAAATGAAAAATACATGATCCCTGCCCTCAAGGAATTGACAGAAAAGTAGGAATTTGATAAGTACTTATTGATTTATAATGCATTGACCTTTGAGGCTTGGATAACCTAGGTACTAAATATGTCACACTTCCCTGATATCAAATAGACACCCAAAGGGTAATGATTTCAAAGGTGTTTAATTAACAAGGGACACTTAAGACACTGGCAGAATATGGGGTTCAGTACGGACAATTTAATCTTTAAGATAATAACATTTATTGTGCATGATTTCTGGAAAAACACCTTACCACTTTATTTTTTACTTAATCACCATTTCAATTATAAATTGTATTTGAACTTATGTACCTGAAGGTTATTCAAAAGGAGGGGAGCAAGGTTATAAACAGAAACCATAAATTATTTCTCCAAAGCTATTCAGAAAATACTAGTCAAAACTTGAACTAGGTTTCCGAAAACACTACCAGTACTTGAATATTTCAAGGTCAAAGTCAGATTAAGCAACCCGTCTTAGATATTTTTAGCAGTAGCTACAATTAAGATTTAACAACACTGGTCAGGTCTGGAAAATGTCATGATGTCATACTCTGATTATTATCTTGAAATTCACGAGGAAGTCCATAACCATAAGGTTTGGGGAGACAGTCAGTGGAAAGAACATTCTGTTGGTTCCTACTATGAGCCTGGTGCTCTATGATCCTTACGGAAATTGTCTTATTTAATTCTCACAAAACCCTGCGGTGTGGATTTTTTATTCTCATTTTATAGATGAGGAAGCAAAGTGGAAACAATTTGCTCCAGGTCACAACAGTGGTTAGTAAGTGGCAGAACTGATTGTTTTTTAAATGCATAAAACAAACTGCAGAGAAAATTACCAAGGAAAACAGTTATGATGAATGATAGTGAAATGTTGCATTAATTTCCTATTGCTGCTGTAACAAACTACTACAAACAACAGCTTCAAACAACACAGACGTATTATCTCACAGGTCTGGAGGGCAGAAATCCAAAATTATGGCACTAAAATCAAGGTGCTGACAGGGCTGCGTTCCTTCTGGAGGCTCTAGGAGAGAATTTGTTCCCTTGTCTTTCTCAGCTTCTAGATGCGGTCTACAGTTTTCCGCTTGTGACATCCCGCCTGCAAGCACATCACTGATTCTATAGTCACATCTTCTTCTCTCTGACTCCCTTGTCTTTTTCCCTTTGATGGGTCTTTGTGATTAGATGGGGCCTATCTGGATAATCCAGGTTAATCTAACCATGTGAAAATCTTCAACTTAATCACACGGGCAAATTTCATTTTGCCATGTGAAGTAATATAGTCGCATTCTGGGGATTCATATGCTGACATCTTTAGGGAACTATTATGTCTACCATAATTACTTCTGAGTGAATTTGGATAGCTGCCATTCCAAATGCCTAACGTCTAATCTCGGAATTGGAATTTTATAATGAAAGGGACCTTTTGGCTCACTTAGCCTAATCTTTTTAATGAGGTAGTTGATTTATTTGTGTTTGTTCCTCCCTGACGATTCTCACGGTGGGGTTTTCTTCTTTATAAAAGACCATCTATTTATTTAAATATTATTAATATTGCAAATTTGCAGCTGGGATGCTCAGGATATTCGTTGGTGGTTTTGTTTGAGCTGTTGTTAAACATGGCTGATACGTTCACTAGGAAAATGAGCATGTAGTACATGGCCTACAGCCTAAACCTAAGGGATACAGGGTGAAGGAGGCAGAGAACGTCCCTGCCATCGAGGAGCCTGTGCTCTTTTTCACTGAACTTATCAGTTAAAGAAACCTATAGGATAAAGATAAGCGGAATATAAGTGCCAAGAATTTTCACAGCCATCTGGACAGTGCAAGTATGTCTTGTATTTCCAATAGACTATAAGCTTCCTAAGGGCAAAAGCCTATGCATGATGATTTATATCCTTTACTTGTCCATGTATGCAGTATTTATTGAGCATCTCTTTTGTCAGGCACTGGGATAAGAGTGGGGATGTAGCAGCGAGCAAGATGAACAAGTTTCCTATTCCCACAGAGCTTACTTTTACTGGACGGAAAGACACTAGAAATAAATACACAACTAAAAAAACAAGATTATTTCAAAAAACAAAAATAGCTAAAAACGCAACATGATTGAGAGTAAATGAGAGAAAGGCGACTCTATATAGGGTGGTCAGAAGAGGTTTTGACAGGAAGAAGACAGTCATGGGAAGTTGCACTCACAGAAGGAACAGCAGGGGCGAAAGCTTGAGACAGGGACAGGAATGGTCTGTCCCAGGATCATAAGGGATGTTTGTGTGGCTGAAGTGTAGGGCAAAAGGCAGTATCTGAGGAGATGAGGTTTCGGATGTAAACACAGGCCAGATAGGTCATATCAAGACCAGTAGGACTTGGCAAGAAGTTTGGATTCTACTCTAAGTGGAAAGGAAAGCCATGGGAGCAGGCAGGGAAGGGGTTAAGCAAGAGAGTGTCATGGTGTGATTTGTGTTCTAAGAGAACTGTTTTGTTTGTCTTAAGGAGTATGGATTTGGATGAGGCTCAAGTAGAAGCAGGGAAATTATCTAGGCTATTCTGGTGGTACAGACCAGAGACGATAGGCTTGCACTAAAATGCTGGTCATGGAGACCATGAGACGTGGTCAGATTTGAGGCAGCGAGCTCAAGGACTTGCTGGTGGATTTGGATGTGAGAAAAAGAGATTAAAAAGTAACTCCTAAGGGTTTTATTCTCAACTTTATTTAGATATAAGGTAGCGACCATAAAAGTTTATCCACTTAGTCCTCGGTTCAATGGTTTTTAGTATATTTACACAGCTGTGCAACCATCACCACGATATAATTTTAGAACATTTTCATCACCCCAAAAGAAACCTCATGCCCATTAGCAACCACTCCTCAATTGCCCACTTTCTTTTCACCCAGTTTTGCCTTCTCAGTTTTGAATGTTTATTTGTTTTTGAGAGAGGGAATGTGGGGGAGGGGCAGAGAGAGAGAGAGCAGAAGATCCGAAGCAGGCTCCACGCCATCAGCACAGAGCCGGACGTAGGGCTGGAATTCACAAACTGTAACATCACAACCTAAGCCAAAGTGGGATGCTCAACCGACTGAGCCACCCAGACGCCTCTATTCCTTCTCAGTTTTGAAGGCCAGAAGTCCAAACTAAAGTTGTCAGCAGGACTGCATGATCTCTGAAGGCTCTAGAGGAAAATACTTGTTTGCCTTTTCTGGCTTCTGGCAGCTCCCGGTGCTCCCAGGCTTGTGGTTGCATCCCTCCAATCTCGGCCTCCGTCTTCACATGCCATCCCCGCCCTTCCAAGTCCTCTCTTCTTATATGTTATAAGGACACTTGTCATGGGATTTAGGGCTCATCTGGGAAATCTGGGATGATCTCATCTCAAGATGCTTAACTTAATTACAATCACAAAGACCCTTTTCCCAAATAAATGATGTTACATTCATAGATTCCTAGGTTAGGACCATATCTTTTTAGGAACCATCATTCAACCCAGTATACCTGGATGATCACTAATCTATTTTCTGTCTCCAGAGATTTACCTATTATTCACGTTTCACTTCTAGGATTTTGCCCCAAGAATTTTGGTGGATGGTGATGTTGCTTACCCAGGCCCAGATCAGGGATAAATGGTGTAGAGTCATGTGTCTTTTGCGAATGTCACATTTAAGATGTGTACTGTGGACGCCTGGGTGGCTCAGTCGATTAAGCGTCCGACTTCAGCTAGGGTTATGATCTCGTGGTCTGTGAGTTCGAGCCCCATGTCAGGCTCTGTGCTGATAGCTTAGGGCCTGAAGCCTGCTTTGGATTCTGTGTCCCCCCATCGTGCTCTGCCCCTCCCCCGCTCATGCTCTGTCTCTCTCTATGTCTCAAAAGTGAATAAATGTTTAAAAAAATGTGTATTGTACATCCAAGTGGAAATGTCAAATGAGCAGCTAGATGCATGAATCTGGACATGCAGATCTGGGAGTCACAAGCATGTGGATGGCATTTATAGCTGTGGGACTGACTGAGATTGCCTGGAGTGAAGAGTGAAAGAGGGAGGCTGAGGAGTGGTACCTGGAACATGACAAGGTGATGCAGGGGAACCTTGAGGGAAGACTTAGAAGAAGGACGTGAATGAGAGGGTAGGAAAACCAGAAACTCCAGTGTTTTCTCAGATGTCAAAACAGCATTTCTCGAACGAGGGTATAGTTCACTATTTCACATACCTTCGGGATTTGGAGGAAAGTCAGAACAGATAAATAAGCATTGGGTTTAGCAACAGAGACCTCATTACTTGTCAGACAAAAGCAATTTTGGTGCAGTTGGGAGAGGGGGATGGCCTGAATGTGTTAAACAGTAAACAGGAAGTGAGGACGTGGAGATGATGACCATGAACACCTCTTTTCAGAAGTTTTGCTCTGAAGTGAAACAGAAAAGTGGGCTGTACCTGTAGATGTACAGATTCCCTTCAAGAGAAGATTTGTTTTGTTTTAAAGGTGGAAGATAAAACAAGATGATTTTGTGCTTGGGCTAAGTATCCAGAGAAAGAACTTAAAGATGCAAGAAACATTTAGTTAATTAAAGATGTTAATTCTAGGAGTAGTCTTCTTGAGCAGGCAAGACTCCAAAAAACATGCCTGGTAAGAGTTGGAAACTATTGCAGCATTATTTATAATAGCTGAGATATGAAAGCAGCTAAAGTGTCCGTCGGTAGATGAATGAATAAAGAAGATGTGGTATATACGTATGCATGTGTGTATATATATTTATATAAATGTACGTATTTGTGTTTATAAATATATATATATTTATACACACACAAACACACACTGTCTGGAATAATACACAGCCATCAAAAAGGATGAGATCTAGCTATCTACATCCACATGGATGGACACAGAATGTATAATGCTAAGCAAGATAAATCAGAGAAAGACAAATACCATATGATTTCGCTTATATGTGGAATCTAAAACACACGTGGATAAACAAACAAAAAGCTGAATCAGACCTATAACTTCAAAGAACTAATGGTTTCCAGATGGAGGGTGGGCAAAATATGTGAAGGGCAGTGGGAGACAAAGCCTTCTGGTTATGGCGTGAATAAGTCATGGAGATAAAAGGTAGCCTAGGGAATACAGTCCATGGCATTGTAGTAGCCTTGCATGGTGACACATGGTAGCCACACTTGTGGTGAGCATTAAGTCGTTGCACACTTGAAACTAACGTGACATGTGTGTCAACCATACTTAAATAAAAAAGAACAAGAAAAAGGAAGAGCAGGAATCTTGCATCTGTTGTAAAGGGTGAGAAGCCCCAGAGGCGAGGACAGGTGAAGAAGGTTGTGATGTTTTCCAACCACATGCAGCCGCTCAGGAGCTAGTGTGGTTATCTGGCCAATATCTGAGTTTAGCCAGAGTTGGTATTTTGCCAAACAAGTAGGATGGAGAGACAGGGGACAAGCAAGTCAACAGTGTTTCAAACGGAGTGATTGTAATGCCAAGGAATCGAAACTGGGTTCAAAGGGAAGGGAGGACACAGGAGGAGAGGATTGATGGATAATGAAAAAGTGGTGGAGTCAATGGTTGGAGGTCGTGATAGGGTCAAACAACCATGGTGATCTGAAGGGTAGAAAGTGATGATCAGAGGGGGGGAAGTGTTATAGTTGAATTTTAGGGTGTTGACATTATTTGTGGGGACCAGGCCAGGTATGACCATGGGAATAAGTGGCTGGAAAGAGGGGAGCAAAGGATCACTGGGGGGACAGGAGATCATGGAACTAGGACCTCAGGATGCCTAGTACAGTGCTACATACAGACAAGTTGCCAATAAATAGTCACAAGTGAAGAAGGCTGAAATATGTGAATCTTCCAACATTTATAGTGTTTTGGTTTGTCTTTATGAGTCTTGTGTTTAATGTATTATATAATTTTTCCTGAAATGATATATTTTCCAATGCCTCAGGGACAACATTACATGAAAGAAATCATTTGGGATGGTTAAAAGGGCAATGTTAAAAGAAAATTCAAACTGGAGTTTAATAAAGTCATTAGATATGAAGCTAGTCAGGCAACAGATAATTTACTAAGAGAAGTTGCCACTGGAGCTATCAAGAGGAAAAACAGACTTATGATTTTGAAATACCTTGAAACTCATGCAAAGAGAAGGCCATAGTGACTCAGTAGCTCTTGGCTCTAAGGTCAACATGTCTGTCTGAACTTGTCTGCGCCTTTGAAGGGGAAAAGGCTTGAACTCTGGATTCACAGAGACCATAGGTTGCAATCCCATCTATTATTTATTAACTGTGTGACCTTGGGCAAGTACCCTGTCTTTACCTCTAGTTTCACATCTAAATAATGAGGACTAAAAATAACCTGATAGGGTTATTAATGAAGATAAAGAGAGGTAATCTATATTAAAGGTGTAGTAAAGTACCTGGAACATGATAAGCACTCAATAATGGTGAGCTATAATCTTCATTGTTATTATCTGTAAGCTGGAGATTTTAAAAAAGCTACTTTGCAAAGCCAAGAGGATTAAATGAGATGAATTACACAAAGTATTTAGCACAGTGCCTTCTATGTGGTGATACTAACTAATGACTAGCTATTACTATGACATTGCTTAGCAGACCTAATCATTTAATTTTATAGCTCCTGGGAAGTGATGGTGGTAGAAAGTAGCGTTATCCCTCTCCTGAACCCCATCCTGTGCTGGCTAATAGTAGTCCTTTGGAAGTCTTTCCAAATGGTGGAGTAGAGACTGTCCTGGAAATCATTTCAGGAAATAGAAGTCCTGATTGGGTCTGAAAAGATGATAAAGATTGAAGCAAGCACAACTTCATTTAGCCACATTCTGTCCAAGGACTGCTTTCCACCTACAGGTCAAACAGTCATGAGGCTTTCACCAAATAAGCCTTTTTCACCATTATTCCTGCATTATTTAGTGAGGTGTGATTTACAAACAAAATTGTTATATTTAGGTTGTACAGCATAATTTTTTTAACGGCATACAATGTGATGATTTAATATAAGTATATATGTGAAATGATTACCACAATCAATTAATTAACATATCTATCACGTAACTATCATTTTTGTGTGTGGTGATAACACGTAAGAACTACTCTCTTAGCAAATTTCAAGCACACAATCCAGTATTATTAACTATGGCCACCATACTGTGCATCCCCAGACTTACTCATCTTATAACTGAAAGTTCGTACCCTTTGACTAACATCACATCCCCTCCTCCCCCACAGCCCCTGGCAACCATTGTTCTATTCTCTGGTCAAGTTCTACTTTTTTAGATTCTACATACAAATGGGACCACATGGTATTTGTCTTTTTGTATCTGCCGTGTTCACTTGGCATAATGTCTTCTTGGTTCATCTATGTTGCAAATGGCAGGATTTCCTTCTTTTTTATGGATGAGTAATATTGCATTGTGTGTATCACAGAAAGGAAATTCAGAGAACTTTATTTGATATGAATATTTTACTGAGTGAGAAACAAACTGCAAACAGGAATATTGCAAACCTAAAACTGATATGATCATAGGCATGATGTTACAGGATGGCTAATAAAGTGAAAATGAAGAAATTGTTTAACCTTTACAATGACTGGTTACTACAAGGGGAATTTAGATATGGCAAGATATTAGTTAAAAGTGATTATCTTATACCATTTTAGGAAGATGACTTAAGTTTCATTTATGATTATCAGAGTCATGTACAAGAAATAACATGTTAAGTTTTGTTTACAATCATGAAATAAGCTAGATTAAGTTTTGCTTATGTGGCTTATATGGTTTTGTCTGCTTCAGGGATTTTCAAGCAATCTCCATTTTAGCAATATACCACATTTTCTTTGTCCATTCATCTGTAGACGGACAACTAGGCTGTTACCATATCTTGGCTATTGTGCCGCAATGAATATGGAGTGCAAATATTTCTTCAAAACAGTGATTTCATTTCATATGGACATACATCTGGAAGAGGAATGGCCGGATCATATGGTAGTTCTACCTTTAATTTTTTGAGGAACCCCCACACTTTTTCCATACTAGTTGTATAAATTCCCATCAACAACATTTAAGGGTTCCATTTTCTCCACACACTCTCCAACACTTATCTCTTGCCGTGTTGGTACTTGCAATTCTAACAGATGTGAGTTTGATTTGCATTTCTCTGGTGATTAGTGATGTTGAGCAACTTTTCATATACCTGTTGGCCATTTGTATATCTCTTTTGGAGAAATGTCTGTTCATGTCTTTTGCCCACTTTTTAAAAAATATTCATTCATTTGTTAGAGAGAGAGAGACAGGGGCGCCTGGGTGGCGCAGTCGGTTAAGCGTCCGACTTCAACCAGGTCACGATCTCACGGTCCGTGAGTTCGAGCCCCGCGTCGGGCTCTGGGCTGATGGCTCGGAGCCTGGAGCCTGTTTCCGATTCTGTGTCTCCCTCTCTCTCTGCCCCTCGCCCGTTCATGCTCTGTCTCTCTCTGTCCCAAAAATAAATAAACGTTGAAAAAAAAAAAAAAAAGAGAGAGAGAGAGACAGAGAGAGACAGAGGGCAGTGGGGGAGGGGCACAGAGAGAGGGAGACCCAGAATCCAAAGCAGGCTTCAAGCTCTGAGTTGCCAGCCCAGAGCCCGATGCAGGGCTTGAACTCATGGACTGTGAGATCATGACCTGAGATGAAGTCAGGCGCTTAACTGACTGAGCCACCCAGGCACCCTGTCTCTTGCCCATTTTTAAATTAGATTATTTGTTCTTTTGGTGTTGAGTTGTATATGTTTTTTTTTGTTTTTTTTTAAATTTTTTTTTTCAACGTTTATTTATTTTTGGGACAGAGAGAGACAGAGCATGAACGGGGGAGGGGCAGAGAGAGAGGGAGACACAGAATCGGAAACAGGCTCCAGGCTCCGAGCCATCAGCCCAGAGCCCGATGCGGGGCTCGAACTCACGGACCGCGAGATTGTGACCTGGCTGAAGTCAGCCGCTTAACGGACTGTGCCACCCAGGCGCCCCAAGTTGTATATGTTCTTTATATATTTTTCATACTAACCCTTAATCAGATAGGTCTTTTACAAATATCTTCTCCCATTCAGTAGGTTGTCTTTTAGTTTTGCTAATTATTTCCTTTGCTGTGCAGGTTTTATTTTGAAGTAGTCCTAATAGTTTATTTTTGCTTCTTATTTCCCTTGCCATAGGAGACGTATCTAGAAAAATATTGCTATTGGAGGCACCTGGGTGGTTCAGTCAGTTAAGCATCTGACTTGATTTTGGCTCAGGTCATGATCTCATGGTTCGTGAGATTGAGCCCCATGTCGGGCTCTGTACTGGCAGCACAGTTTGCTTGGGACTCTCTCTCTGCCACTCCCCTGCTCATGCTTTCTCTCTCTCAAAATAAAAAAATAAACATTAAAAAGAGAGAGAGAGAGAGAGAGAGAAGAGTTGCCTGTGTGGCTCAGTTCGTTGGGCAACCGACTTCAGCTCAGGTCATGATCTCACAGTTTGTGGGTTCGACCCCTGTGTCAGACTCTGTGCTGACAGCTCAGAGCTTGGAGCCTGCTTTGGATTCTGTGTCTCCCTCTCTGCCCCTCCCCCGCTTGTGCTCTCTCTCTCTCTCAAAAATAAACATTAAAAAATTTTTTAATAAAAAAAAAAAAGAGAAAAATGTTGCTATGGCTGATGTCAAAGAAATTTGACCTGGGCTCTCCTCTAGGATTTTTATGATTTCAGGTGTCATGCTTAGGTCCTTAATCCATCTTGAGTTTATTTTTGTGTATGGTGTAAAAAAGTGATCCAGTTTCATCCTTTTGCATGTATCTGTCCAGTTTTCCCAACACCATTTGTTGAAGAGACTGTCTTTTTCCCATTGTATATTCTTGCTTCCTTTGTCAAAGATTAATTGATCATATAACCATACATTTATTGGGGCTCTCTATTCTCCTACATTGATCTATGTGTCTGTTTTTGTGCCAGCACCACGCTGTTTTGATTACTACAGCTTCATAGTATATTTTGAAATCTGGGATTGTGATCCTCCAGTTTTGTTCTTTTTCAAGATTGCTTTGGCTATTTGGGTCTTTTGTGGCTCCATACAAATTTTAGGAGTGTTTGTTCTAGATCCGTGAAAAATGCTGTTGGTATTTTGATAGGGATTGCATTAAATGTGTAGATTGCTTTGGGTATGGACATTTAAAAAATATCTGTTCTTCTAATCCATGAGCATGGAATACCTTTCCATTTGTTTGTGTCATCTTCAATTTGTTTCATTAATATTTTATAGTTTTCAGAGTACAGGTCTTTCACCTCCTTGGATAAGTTTATTCCTAGGTATTTTATTATTTTTGGTGCAATTGTAAATAGGATTGTTTTCTTAATCTCTCTTTCTGCTACTTCATTATTGACACATAGAAATGCAGTGAATTTCTGTGCATTGACTTTGTAACCTGTGACTTATGAATTCATTTATCAGTTCTAGTAGCTTTTGGTGGAGTCTTCAGGGTTTTCTATATTTAGTATCATGTCATATAAAAGTAGTGAAAATTTTACTTCTTCTTTACCAACTTGGATAACTTTTATTTCTTTTCTTGTCTGACTGCTATGGCTAGGACCTCCAGTACTGTTGAATAGAAGTGGTAAGAGTGGACATCCTTGTTTTCTCCTGATCTTAGCAGAAAAACTCTCAATTTTTCCCCACTGAGTATGATGTTAGCTGTGGTTTTTTTTTTTCATATAAAATCTTATTATTTTGAGGCATATTTCCTCTAAATCTACTTTGTTGAGGGTTTTTAAATCATGAATCGATGTTGTACTTTGTCAAATACTTTTTCTGCATCTCTTGAAATAATCGTACGGTTTTGTCCTTTCTCTTGTTGATGTGATGTATCACATTGATTGATTTGTGAATACTGAACCACCCTTGTATCCCAGGAATAATTCCCACTTGATCATGGTGAATGATGTTTTTACTGTATTGTTGGAGTCCGTTGGCCTATACAGTAAAACCTTAGTTTGTGAGCATAATTTGTTCCGGAAATATGCGTGTAATCTAAAGCAGTTGTATATCAAAGCGAATTTCCCCATTAAGAAATAATGGAAACTCAGATGATTCACTCCACAACCCAAAAATATTCATATAAAATTGATTATAATACTGTAATATAATACAAAATAATAAAGAAAATACAAAATATAAAGAAAATAAACAAACTAACCTACACTTAACCTTGAAAACCTTCGTGACTAGTGTGAGGGAAACAAGAGAGAGGAGGGATGTTCCATAGGACAACTTTCACTAACGGAATCACTTCTACCTATTGGCTCAATGGAATCTTTTTCCGCATGGGGGCCATTGTATATGCTCGCATGGATGGTGACTACAGTCCAGTATTAATTATCTCTTGTCATACACTGTATTTAATGTAACTGGCAATAAGGCAGCAGATGAAAGGGTCTATATCTGCAGGCAGCCTGAGTTAGAATGAAGCAAAGTATTGCTAAGCTTACTCTTGTATGGAAAAGCAAAGGAATGTCCATAGGTGCTTGGAAGTGACAAAAACTACACTAGTGCCAGTTGTGGGGACCTTCCAATGTTCTGAAAAATCACGGATTTCTGCCAAACACTGTGGCCTGAGAGTAAGCATCAGAGCATGAGAGATGATCACCCACAATCCCATAGTGGCAGAGAAAGAGCAAGAGAGAGAGAGAAGAACCATTGGCTCAGTTGTGATCATGTGATGTTCACTGTCATGTACTACTTGTACTGCAAGACATCATTCGTTTATTAAGTTAAAATTTATTAGAAATGTTTGCTCATCTTGTAGAACATTCACAGAACAAGTTACTTGAAGTCCAAGGTTATACTATATTTTGTTGAGGGATTTTGCATCTATGTTCATCAGAGATATTGGCCTACAGTTCTCTTTTTATGTAGTGCTTTTATCTGGTTTTGTTATCAGGGTAATGCTGGCCTCATAGAATAAATTTGGAAGGTTTCCTTCCTCTTCTATTTTTTTGGAATAGTTTGAGAATAGATATTACTTCTTTAAATATTTGGTGGAAATCACCTGTGAAGCTGTCTGGTCCATGATTTTTGTTTGTCGGGGGTTTTTTGATTACTTGTTCAATTGCTGGTAATTGGTCCATTCAAATTTTCTATTTCTTCTGGATTCAGTTTTGGGAGGATATGTTTCCAAGAATTTATTTATTAATTCTAGGTTGTCCAATTTGTTGGCATATAATTTTTCCTAATATTCTTTTATAATCTTCTGTATTTCTGTGGTGTTGGCTATTTCTTCTCTTTCATTTCTGATGTTTATTTGAGTCCTCTCCCCCTCCCCTTTTTTTGATGAGTCTAGCTAAAAGTTTATCAATTTCATTAATCTTTTCAAAGAACCAGCTCCTGGTTTCATTGATTTCTATTGTTTTTAAATTTCTATTTTCTTTATTTCTGTGCTAATCTTTATTATTTCCTTCCTTCTATTGGTTTGGGGGGTTTTTATTTGTTCTTTTTCCTATTCCTTTAGGTGTAAGTTTAGGTTGAGATTTTTCTTGCTTTTTAGGGCAGGCCTGTATTGCTATAAACTTCCCGCTTAGAACATCTTTTGCTGCATCCCAAAGATTTTGGACCACTGGGTTTTATTTTCATTTGTCTCCGTGTATTTTTGGATTTCCTCTTTGGCATTTCTTTGTTGATCCATTCATTGGTTAGCAGCATGTTATTTAACCTCCATGTTTTGGGCTCTTTCCAGATTTTTTCTTGTGGCTGATTTGTAGTTGCATAGTGTTGTGGTTAGAAAAGATGCATTATATGACTTCAATCTTTTTAAATTTGTTGAGACTTGTTTTGTGGTCTAATATGTAATCTATTCTGGAGAATGTTCCATGTGCACTTGAAAAGAATGTGTATTCTGCTGTTTTAGGATGGAATGTTCTGAATATATATATCAGATCCATCTGATCCAATGTGTCACTCAAAGCCACTATCCCTTGGTTGATTTTGTTTGAATGATCTATTTATTGATGTAAGTGGGGTCTTAAAGTCTCCTACTATTATTGTATTACTATTGATTACTTTGTTTATGTTTGTTATTAGTGGTTTTATGTATTTGGGTGCTTCCAAGTTGGAAGCATAAATATTTACAATTGTTGTATCTTCTTGTTGGATTGTTCCCTTTATGATTATATAGTGTCTTTGTCTCCTGTTACAGTCTACTATAAAGTCTATTTTGTCCAATTTAAGCTTTCTTTTCACTTCCATTTGCATGATAAATGCCTTTCCATCCCTTCACTTTTAATCTGTATGCTGTGTCTTTAGGTCTGAAATGAGTCTTTTGTAGGCAGCATAGAGATGGTCTTGCTTTTTTTATCCATTAGGTCATTCTATGTCTTTTGATTAAAGTGTTGTTCCATTTACAATCAAAGTAACTACTGATAGGTATGTACTTATTACCATTTTCTTACTTGTTTTATGGTTGTTTTCATTTTTCTCTGTTCCTTTTTCTCTTGCTCTCTTCTCTCACAGTTTTCTGGACTTTTTTTGTGTGATATATTTTGACTCCTTTCTCTTTATTTTTTGCATATCTATTACTGGTTTTTGATTTGTGGTTACAACTGGGTTTGTATATAACATCTTAAATGTTTAGCAGTCTATTAAATTGATTTTCACTGAAGTTTGTTCCCCAGAAGTTTCTTGAGTTATGTTTGTTTGTTTTTGCATTGAGTATTCTTTATACATTTTGAATATTAACCCCTTATCAGATATATAGTTTGCAAATATTTTCTCCCACTGTGTAGGTTGCTTTTTTATTTTGTTGATTGTTTCCTTTGGTATGCGAAGCTTTTTAGTTTGATGTAGTCCCATTTGTTTATTTTTGTTTTTGTTGCCTGTCCTTTGGTATCATATCCAAAAAACATCATCGCCAAGACCAATGTCAAGCAGCTTACCCTTATGTTTTCTTCCAGGAGTTTTATGGTTTCAGGTCTTACATTTAAGTCTTTAATCTGCTTTTAGTTGAAATTTGTGTATGCTGTAAGATAAGAGCTCAATTTCATTCTTTTGCATATGAATTTCCAGTTTCCCAACACCATTTGTTGGAGATTATACTTTCTTCCATTGTATATTCTTGGCACCTTTGTCCAAGATTAGTTGACTGTATATGTGTGGGCTTATTTTTGTTTCATTGATTTATATGCCTGTTTTATGCCAGTACCATACTGTTTTCATTACTATAGCTTTGTAACATAGCTTAAACCAGAAAGTATGATGCCTCTGGCTTTGTTCTTTTCACTCAAGATTGCTTTGGCTATTCAGAATCTCTCGTGGTTCTGTATGAATTTTAGGATTTTTTGTCTACTTCTGTGAAAAATGCCATTGGAATTTTGATAGCAATTACATTAAATCTATAGATGGCCTTGGGTAGTATGGACATTTTAACAATATCAACTCTTCTGACCCATGAACATGGGATATCTTTCATTTTACTTGTAGCTTCTTCAATTTCTTCACCAACATTTTATAGCTTTTATTATATAGATCTTTCACCTCCTTAAATTTATTCCTAAGTATTTTATTGTTTTTTATGCTATTGTAATTGGAATTGCTTTCTTGATTTCTTTTTCAGACAGCTCATTCTTAGTGTATAGAAACACAGATGATTTTTGTATATTGATTTGTTTCCTGTAATTTTACTGAATTTATTAGTTCCAATAGTTTTTTGGTGGAGTCTTTAGGGTTTTCTATATATAAGGTCATATCATCTGCAGACAATTTAACTTCTTCCTTTCCAGTTTGCATGTTTTTATTTCTTTTTCTTGCCTAACTGCTCTAAGACTCTAGTACTATGTTAAATAGGAGTGGTGAGGGTGAGCATCCATGTCTTGCTGCTCATCTTAAAGTAAAAGCTTTCAGCTTTTCACTTTTTTTTTTTTTTTAATTTGAGAAAGAAAGAGAGTGAGCAGGGGATAGGGGCAGAAGGAGAGAGAGAATGCTCCGTGTGGAACCTGATATGGAGCTTGATCCCACAATCCTGGGATCATGACCTGAGCTGAAATCAAGAGTTAGATGCTCAACCTACTGAGCCACCCAGGCGCCCCCAGCTTTTCACTGTTGAGTGTGTTAGCTGTGGGATTGTCATATATGACCTTTACTATGTTGAGGTACATTCCTTCCATACCTAATTGAGGATATTTACTTTTTTCGAGTGCCTTTTCTGTATTCAGATTATCATATGGTTTTTAATTCTCCATTTTGTTAATGTGGTATATCATGTTTATTGATTTGTATCCCAAGAATAAATCTCACTTGATCATGGTGTGTGATCCTTTTAAAGTGCTGTTGAATGTGGCTTGCTAGTGTCTGCTGAGCATTTTTGCATCTATGTTCATCAAAGATACTGGCCTGTGATTTTCCTTTCTTGTATTGCCCTTATCTTGCTTTGGTAGGGGTTTAATGTTGGCCTAATAAAATGAGTTTGGAAGTGTTGTCTCATCATTTTTTAATGATAAGAACTCCCAGCTCTGTCTGGTTCCAAAGCTAGTGCCCTTGGCAACTGATTAATACAGCTCTCACCACTGATAATAAAAAGAGAAGGTATCATTTACTGAGCGTATATGATGCAAAACTCTTCATGTAGATTATCTCATTTAATTATACAAACAGCTTTGGGAGGTAAGTACCATTAAAACTCTTCATGTAGATTATCTCATTTAATTATACAAACAGCTTTGGGAGGTAAGTACCATTATTATTTAAATTTTGCTAAGAAGGACACTGGGGGTCAAAGAGGATAATTGGTCCAAGGATATGCAGCTGGTAAGGGGCTGAGGCAAGATTTTAGTCCAGGTTAATGTGACTCCAATACCTCTGGAGGTTCTATGTACACAGTGGATACAATATTGGGTTACAGCTTCTCAATTTTACTAGGACTTTTTAGTCTATGCACCCTCCATGTTCTCCTTAACAATCATATGTGTTTTCTCATATTGCTGGGACTAAGGGCAAAGTAAGTTGGTCTTATTATGATGACAGTTCCTTAAGATTACTGTTCTTTTTTACTTTTCAAGTGGCAGTATATCATAAAATCAAATATGGATTGGCAGAATGGTGGTTACCAGGGGATGGGGGAGAGGAATATAGGGAAGTTGTTCAGTGTATAAAGTTAATACAAGATGAGTAAATTCCAGAGATCTGCTGTATAACGCAGTGCCTACAGTTAATAATAGGGTATTATGTGCTTAAAATTGTTAAGAAGGTCTATCTCATGTTGTAGTCTTACAAAAAAAAAAAACCCAAAACCAAACCAAAACAAAAACAAGGGACACAATAAAACTTTTGAAAGTGATGTAGATGTTTATTACCTTCACTTTGGTGATAGTATAACAAGTGTATACATATGTACAAACTTACCAAATGATAGACATGAATTATATGCAGTTCTTTTGTACGCCAATTATGCCTCAATAAAGCAAGGAAAAAATATGGATTAGCTACTTAATTAAAAATTCAACAAATGTACTGTATATTGTGTATATTTACAGGATACTATGCTAGCTGCTCAGGGAAAACAAAGATGAATTAGACAGGGAATCTTCCTTCAAGTTGGTTATAAGTGAGGCCTACCCCACCAACCAGCCCCCACCCCTGCCATATACTAGAACACAAGAAGGTTCAGAGACAGTAATGAGGGAGTTCAGAAAAAGAGGTCATATCATCCATGAAAGCATCTTCAAGAGCCACCCCAGGAATGAGAAGGCATTTGAGCTGGCCCTGAAGAATGGGAAAGATTGAACATGGAGACACTGAGGGCGAAGGTGCTGCAAACAGAGGTGACAATGTGAGCACCAGCGTGGAGACTGGAAATCTTAGACAGTACTAAGAGAGTCATGTTTGGTTCAAGAAAAGGGAAGTAGTAAGTCATTTGGCTAGAAAAGCAGTTTCTAATAAGATCACAAAATCCATAAATTAATAAAGGGAGCTATTGGAGATACAGTTTCGAGGCACAGAGAGATAATGCATAGTGACAGTCAACAAATCCTGATAACTTAACCTCTGTCAGAGCCAGCCAGGATGGAGAAATGGAAATAAAAATTAAAAACATTTGATGGATAGGGGTACCTGGCTGGCTCAGTCAGTAGAACATGTGACTCTTGATCTTGGTGTTGTGAGTTTGAGCCTTACATTGTATATAGAGATTACTTTAAAAAATAATAAATAAAAAATATTTTTAGAAACCCACATTTAATGGATAGAATGTATGGAATTTAGCAAGGACATTTTTGAAGTGAACAAGGAGGTCAAAGATGGGTCAGACTTTTGAGTTTGAGTTTGGAAGGTATATAAAGGAAATACAGCAGGAGGAATGGGTGTTAGAGGCAAGAAATTCTGGGGACAGGTTAAAAAATAATAGCCAGGGGGTGCCTGAGTGGCTTAGTCGGTTAAGCATCTCACTCTTGATTTGGGTTCAGGTCATGATCTCACGGTTCGTGAGATGGAGCCCTGCGTTGGGCTCTGCACTGACACTAAGTTTGAGATTTGAGATTCTCTCCCTCTCTATCTGCCCCTTTCCCACATGCACTCGCACTCTCTCTCTAAATAAATAAATATTTTTTAAAAATAAATAACTGCCAGAAACCATTTTAATAATTAAAAGCTCAAAAAGATATTCTGAATCCTAAAACTGTGTAAGAACATATAGGACATATGGATTATACACGTGGGTCCAAAGTATTGGATGCAGAGCTCATTAATAGGCAGAGCACATTAAAACACAAATCACATGTCGCACACCTTCCATCTACCTAAACTAACTGACTAGCTATTGCAGACATTCACTAAACATCTGATTAACACAGTTTGGCTGGCTTGTAACTTTTTTTTTAATGTATATTTATCTTTGAGAGAGAGACAGAGACAGAGCATGAGCTGAGAAGGGGCAGAGAGAGAGAGGGAGACACAGAATCTGAAGCAGGCTCCAGGCTCTGAGCTGTCAGCACAGAGCCTGATGCAGGGCTCGAACCCACAGACCGAGAGATCATGACCTGAGCTGAAGTCGGACGCTTAACCGACTGAGCCACCCAGGCACCCCCAGCTGGCTTTTAGAATTCATTTCCCAATCATCTCAGCTTCTCTTCTCAACCCACTATAATCTGACCTCAATTCCCATCACTTAACTGAAATTGCAGGGCAAAAGGTCATCAGTGATTTTCTCATTGCAAATACAAAGAACACTTAAAAATTATTTTTATCAAAGTTCTACTTAGTTATAAAAGTCAAATTGTTCTACAAAATATACTAAAAAAAAGAAAAAGAAAAAGAAGAAATTCCCATTCCAGTGTCTCCCTATTTCCAATTTTCATTTTGGATAGGGACTTATTTTCAACTGCTTTAGGTTTCTTTTGGGTACATAATAGAATTACATGCCTATTATTTCTTCTTCTTCTTTTTATTATTGTGTTGGATATCTTCCATTTGTCCCTTGGATCTACTCTTCTTCTCCTTCCTCTCTGTTCAGAGAAATTCACTTGTCTGGGCCACAGCAATGGGTTTATGAATAGGCACTCTGGTTTCCAGCTGAGTTTTTCCTCTAGTTGGGAGAAGTTGGAGAGGAGATTAGAGAAAGCAAGTGATAAAAGACAGTGAGATGAGAATATTTATTCCCCTGACTCCCTCCTTGACCGTCTGCTCTAGCTGGCTATGTCCTCAACTGGAGGTCACTGCTTCTCTTTAGAAGGGCCACTCTGCTTGGTTCTCATTCTAGACTGTGGTCCCCATGTACTCCATTTAGCTCTCTGGGCCTAGGGTTGCTAACAAGGCAATTGCTACTAAGCCCTGGAATATTGCACGATCTCTTGTTCCTTCCTGCCAATTGTCACACCTTTGTATATAAACCCCCCTCAAATCATCCCATTTAGAGTGTACTGCTCTCTAGACCCTGACTAGTACACTTACTATGCAAGATAAGGATTTAGCTTTCATACTCCCCACTTTCTTGCTCTACCACACTAAACATATCAACAAACACACACACAGGCACACTCTTCTTGTTATGGACTAAATGTTTGTGTCCCTCCACCCCCTTCACACGTTGAAGCTTTAACCCTCAATGTGTTCGTATTTGGGGAAGGGGTTTGGGGAAGGTAATTAGTGTCATACGAGGTCATGAGGATGGGGCCCTCGTGATCGTATTAGCATCCTGTAAGAGGGAAGTTTGCTTTCCCTCTTTCTCCACACTTGCAGAGAAGGTATATGAGCACACAGTGAGATGGATGCTGCCTACAAGCTACAGAATGAAAAGTACCTGCTCACACCTTCATCTTGGACTTAAGCCTCCAGAACTGTGAGAAATACACTCCTGGTAAGCCATGCAATTTTGTTATGGCAGTCTGAGGTAAGACATTTCCCTTCCCCACATCTGCCCTATTTAAGATACATCACAATTTTTGGCTAAATAAATATTATGTATTATTATAATCTTGTGAATACTATTTACCTGTGATCCTTTAATTTATTATAATTTCTCCCTAATGTAATTTCTATTTAGTAGATCAGCCATAAAAAGAAGAAATCTTAGCATTTGCAATGACATGGATGGAGCTAGAGTATAATGCTAAGTGAAATAAGTTAGAGAAAGACAAATACCTTATGATATCACTCATGTGTGGAATTTAAGAAACAAGACAAATGAGCAGAGTAAAAGAGAGAGAGACAGAGAGAGAGAGAGAGAGAGACGGGGGGGCAACCAAGAAACAGACTCTTAACTATAGAGAACTGATGGTAATCACAGGGGAGGTGGGTGGGAGGCTGGGGAAATAGGTCATGGGGATTAAGGAGTGCACTTAATTGTTGTCATGAGCACTGGGTGCTGTAAGAAGTGTTGAATCACGGGGTGCCTGGGTGGCTCGGTCGGTTGGGCATCCGACTTCGGCTGAGGTCATGATCTCACCGTCCGTGAGTTCGAGCCCCGCGTCGGGCTCTGTGCTGACCGCTCAGAGCCTGGAGCCTGTTTCGGATTGTGTCTCCCTCTCTCTCTGACCCTCCCCTGTTCATGCTCTGTCTCTCTCTGTCTCAAAAATAAATAAACGTTAAAAAAAAAAAAAAAAAAAAAAGAAGTGTTGAGTCACTATAGTGAACACCTGAAACTAATATAACACTGTAAACTATACTGGAATAAAATAATAAAAAAATATTTATTAGAGTTAATTGCCTCAGTTTTTGTTTGCTTAATTTTCTAGGCACCTATCACTAATCCACTCCCAAATTCTCCCCCAGAAGTGTAATTCTCCTTTCAATATTTCAAATACATCACAAAAGTCTATAAAGTCCATCTCTTTGTCAGAGGCACACTCCCAAAGCCTTCCACTGCCTTGCACCCATGTAGCCTGGGAGTTCTCTAGACCTGCTGTCCTGCAACTTCCCATCTCCTGGATCTCTTGCTTTATTCCTTCCATTTGATGGAGCACATCTTCCAGTTTCTTCCTGATACGATGTTTGGGACATAAATATTTTGAGACTTCAATGTTTAAAAAGGTTATAATCTACCTTCACGCTGGATTGCAGGATATGGAATTACAGATTGGAAGTAATTTTCTTCAGAATTTTGAAGTTATTGTTCCATTTGTCTTCTGGCTTCCAACATTAGTGTTGAGATGTCTGAAACGGTTCTGAAATGGGATCCTTTAAAAAAGTTTTTTTAGTACAGTCGTATATGCAAATGAGTTGCATACTCATTGAGTATGGACATACATGTTATATTAGTTTCAAGTGTACAACATAGTGATTCTATAAGTTATGCTATGCTCACCACAAGCATAGCCACCATCTGTCACCACACAACGCTATTACTGTACCATTGACTATATTTGAAGTGGGATCCTTTTTTACTGAACTTCCCTTGACATCCCTTGACTTTGCTGCTGGAGATTTTTAAGATCTTTTTTTGTTCTCTAGCAATCTGATGACAACAAAGTGTGACGACATACCTTAAAGTGGGTCTTTTTTCATCTCGTGTTCTGAGCCCTCAGTGAACTCTCCTGGTCTGGGAACAAATGACCTTCAGTTTGAGGAATTCTCCTTTAGACACTTGACAATTTTCTCTCTTACATTTTCAGACTGTGTTATCTTCAACTTTCTTGCACCTCCTGGCCTGATTCTTTAATTCTGTCACTTATCTTCTATTTTATATATTACCTGTTGTCTGCTTTTAAAGAAATGTTTCTCCATATTATCTTCCAGTCTTTTTGCTAATTTTTTCATTTTGACTATCATATTGCAAATTTCAAGAAATATTTTTTGTTTTCTGGCTGTTCCTACTTGTACAGAATCCTATTTTTCCATAGGTGTTGTATCTTCTCTTATTTCGTAAATATGTTAGTATTACACATTTTCAAAAGTCTTATTTTGCTCCTATGTCCTCTAAGATCCTTTTTTTCCCCCTATCCTTTTTTAAAATCTCTATGCTTCACATGAAGCTTGAACTCATGACCCTGAGGTCAAGAGTCTCATGCTCTACTGACTGAGCCAGCCGGGTGCCTTTTTTTTTTTTTTTTAAATGCTAACCATTTTTCTTCTGTCTTGAAGGCTTTCTTCAACTGACTTGTGATTTTAAATTCTTGGCTCATATTTTGTATTTAAGCGTGAAACAACAAAAAGCTGTTTGGAATCTCTGTGGTTGGCAGAGCTGGTTAATTGATGGTTTTACTGTAGGGTGATCTGGCTGAGCTGTTTTATTGGGGGCCTAGAGAGGAATCGTCCAATAGTATGGCTACCATACTGTTCTTGAAGCAGAGCAGAAGAGTGACAAGGGCCCCATGAGTCAGAATGTGGTACTCACTTACTCTCTTGTGTTTGGTATACCTCCCTTGCCCTCGGGTGTTTCTAGTGCCCCAAATCCACTGCCTCTCCACTGGTAAACTAGATTCCTGCTGCAGTGAGGAAGTGCCATTCTCCCAGCTGTATAGCATGTGGAAGGGGATCTGGCTTTATAAACACCCCCTTAAAATTTTTCACCTGGATCTTCTGTTTTTAGCTCGATTATATCTTTACCTTCAGAAGTACCTGGTGCCTCCGATTCTGGTACTTTTTCGAGACTGTTGCTCGAATTAACCTTCTTGTAGGTGCTCCATTCTGGCTTAGTTTTCACCTTTCTCTGATCCGTCAGGTTAATTAACACTCCTCCATCCGCTTTCCGTCTTGTATTTCTGTAATACTGTCACCTCGTCCTCTTCTCCCATTAACTCTGTGCTTATGAGGGTATGGCTTTTTATTTTTAACCCATTTACATTCATTTTTAGTGCACTTTTATTACAAAGTGGTCATAATTGTATGTGTTCAACTCACCATCTCTAATAAGTACTTCCTTGTCTTTAATTTGCTTTACTTTGGGGTGCCTGGGTGGCGCAGTCGGTTAAGCGTCCGACTTCAGCCAGGTCACGATCTCGCGGTCCGTGAGTTCGAGCCCCGCGTCAGGCTCTGGGCTGATGGCTCAGAGCCTGGAGCCTGCTTCCGATTCTGTCTCCCTCTCTCTCTGCCCCTCCCCCGTTCATGCTCTGTCTCTCTCTGTCCCAAAAATAAATAAACGTTGAAAAAAAAAATTTTTTTTTAATTTGCTTTACTTTGCTGCTGCACTTGAAACTCTAGACCTCTCATTCTAGAAACTTCATCATCCTTTGGTTTCTGTGGCCAGATATTTTCCCCTTTTACCACATTATCTCACCTTCTTTCCTTGGTTATTTCTTCCACTGCTTATCTCTTAACCGTTATTGCTTCCCATGTCTCTGTCGTCTTATGTTTTCTTTTTCTTTTTTAAAATGTTTATTTGAGAGAGAGAGAGAGAGAGAGAACGTGCATGCAAACAGGGGAGAGGCAAAGAGAGAGGGAGAGAGAGGATCCCAAGCAAGCTCTGCACTGTCAACACAGAGCCCAAAGAGGGGCTCAATCTCACAAAACATGAGATCATGACCTGAGCTGAGTCAAGAGTCAGATGCTCAACCAGCTGAGCCACCCAGGTGCCCCTGTCCTCTTATGTTTTCATGCACACATTTGCTATAGCAATTTTATCCACTTGCATGGATTGAACCATTCCTTAATGCTGGTGACCCCCAAATCTGTCTGTGGCTCCAGACTCACATAAAGCTCAGAAACCAGAAGAAAAGAGGACCCTGTCTCCCTATATCCTACTCAGGAGAAACAAACACACTGGACCCAAAACAGTGTTCTCCTTTTAGAACAATAGGTAGGAATGAAAAGAAGGCATTCAACTTTATAAAATGTAAGAAAAAGAGCCAAAGAAGAGCTGTGTTAGTCATGATACTGGAGCTTTTGCTGCAGTAAAAAGGAATCTCTAGATCACACTGACTTAACACAAAAAAGTTTGTATCTCTGTCATGCAAAATGTGTTATGGATTGGGGTAACTCTGCAGGGCAGCTGTTTTCCTACATTGGCTCACTACTCCCAGCCTCATCAATTTCATAGAACTCCCATTTCAGCACATGTTGTGAATCTTGCCATGTTAAGATCAGGGGAGAGAGCTGCCTACCTGAGCACAGGCAATTAAGTACCTGTATCGGTGAGGGGGGGGGAGGGGGCAGGGAATAAGTATGTCAGGTTTCCATTCATTGGCCAAAGTAAGTCACACAGTTACCCCTAACTTCAAGGGCATAGGAGAGAATAATTCCCTCTGGCCCTGAGAATTAGATACTGTTGAACAGCAGTAATTTATAGCATTGAAAATACTTGGTCATAAATATAGGAACATTCAAAATCGTTCTACTGACCTCTCTGCTGGGCTTATAGATGAGTCATTTTTCAAAAATAGTTCGTGCAGCATCTAAATGTTTGAAGCCTCACTAAGAATTCAAGTTTAAAATTTTCAAAGAGGCGTTTCATAGCCCTATTGTTTATATTTGCTTTGATCAATATTCCTCCCCAACCTCAAACATGATAGGAAGCCTGGAAAGGAAAAAATGTTATAAAGTATTGCCCTGAAAGAGTCAGGTAGGTGTGTGCATGTGTGTATGTGCATGTATTAGTGTGGAGGTGCACTTAAAAAAGTTTATTTATTTTTGAGAGAGAGAACAAGAGAGTGCAAGTGGGGGAGGGGCAGAGAGATGGGGGCAGAGGATCTGAAGCCAGCTCTGCACTGACAGCAGCCAGCCCGATGTGGAGCTGGAACTCACAAACCACGAGATCATGACCTGAGCCCAAGTCAGACAGTCGGCTGACTGAGCCACCCAGCTGCCCCTGCAGGTGCCCTTTTTATGGTGAGTGTGGGATAGTCATAGTCTTGTTGCCCAGAGTTATGCCTGAGGACAGATAAATATGAGCTTCTTGGAGTATGAAATTGAGCAGAGGAGTTTTGCAGTCCAGTGATCATAACCCCTCCATTTTCTACCTTGCCTTCATGAGATACTGTTTCTTCCCTGTGAAGGGCACTTTCCAACATGTAGATGAAATCATTAAAAATGAAGTGGGAGCGCCTGTGTGACTCAGTTGGTTAAGCATCTGACTCTTGGTTTCGGCTCAGGTCGTGATCTCCTGGTTTGTGAGTTCCAGCCCCGCAACTGGCTCTGCGCTGGTGGCTCGGAGCACGCTTGGGATTCCCTCCCCTGCTCGCACTCTCTATCTCAAAATGAACGGATGAACTTAAAAAAAATTAAAAAATAGAAAATCTTAATGCCTTTTAAAGTTTATTTATTTTTGAGAGAGAGAGAGAGAGAAAACACATGTGAGCAGGGGGAGAGGCAGAGAGAGAATCCCAAGCCGGCTCCACACTGTCAGCACGAAGCCTGACACAGGGCTCGAACTCACAAACCATGAGATCATGACCTGAACCGAAACCAAGAGTCAGATGCTTAACTGACTGAGCCACCCAGGACACCCAATTCAGGAATTTTAAAGTGGACGGTAATAGCTGGGTGTATAATGTATCATAACATGTACACAACAAACATCCTTGTGCTCTGCCAGCCGCAGGGATGCCAGGAACTCTGAAGAGCATTTGCATGATGTAATCTATCGTGGACTGTTGATTCAGCAGCAATTTTTTATGAGGAGACTGTGATTGTTAATGGAAGCATGATGTTTGTCATCTTTAAAACTGAAGGGCAAAGGGGCGCCTGGGTGGCGCAGTCGGTTAAGCATCCGACTTCAGCCAGGTCACGATCTCGCGGTCCGTGAGTTCGAGCCCCGCGTCAGGCTCTGGGCTGATGGCTCAGAGCCTGGAGCCTGTTTCTGATTCTGTGTCTCCCTCTCTCTGCCCCTCGCCCGTTCATGCTCTGTCTCTCTCTGTCCCAAAAATAAATAAACGTTGAAAAAAAAAAAAATTAAAAAAAAAAAAAAAACTGAAGGGCAGGGCTGGCTGAATCCAGGCCCTCCTGCTCTCCCTCTTCTGTAACCTTCTCCAACCTGCTGGCCCTCCCTCTTTAGCACGCCCACAATTTCCTCAGAACCTTCCTCCTGCCACCCACGTGGACTTGCCTTATCCTATATTTCTCCAAAGCTTTATACACAGACCCCAAGCCCTCCCATCTCCTCCATTTATTCGCATTTAGGATATTCAAATGTGCAGAGAAAGGGGATGGATAGGGGATCCAGTTAGTACACATTAAATGGGTATTAAATGACAGATAGTTAGGTATGTATTTCTCAAGTTAGGGTCAAAAGACATAATCCTAGAGGTTGAGAGGTTCACGGGAATTTTGTAATGATAGCTAATATTTATTGAGCACTTACCATGTTCCAGGTATTGTTTGAAATGCTTTACATGTATTAACTTAGTTTCACTAAAACCCTATAAAGCAGATGCCCTATCTCCATTTAACAGATGAGCAAATTTAGCAACACCCTTATCCCATCAAACAGATGAGTGACCATGGAAAGTCTGAGTTATTAGCTCAAGGTTATAGAGCTAGTAAATGGTGGAGTGAGGACCCAAACCCAGGAAGTCTGGCTCCAGAGCTAATGATCTCAACCTCTTTGCAATGCTGTCATCTGGGGCTTGGATGGTCCAAGATGGCTTTACACAGGCGCCTGGTAGTTAGCTGGGGCTGTTGCCTCGTCCTCCATGTGGTCCTTCCAGCAGGATACTCCAGACTTCTTCATGTGGCAGCCAAATTCCAAAGGGTAAATGTTATGTGGAAAATTACCTTGATGTAACGGCAGCTTCCAAGTATACCACCACGTGGACTGTATGGTAGGTCACAGGACAGATGGGCTTATAGACCAAATTCAGACACTTGAATTACACTGTTTATGTGACAGCTTTAAAGCATGTTCCCAAATGCTTTGGCATTGCTCCCATTGAAGGGGGGGTGGTCTATATTCCCTTCTCTTGAATCCTGGCTGGCCTTAGTAGCTTTCTGGTAGCTAGTAGGGTACGGTTGAAGTGATGCTGCACAACTTATACGTCAGACAAGGTCATAGCCTGGTTTCTTTGCAGACACTCATTCTGAGGGAAACCAGCTGCCACGTGAGAAGTCTGCCATGCCGGATGGAGGGGCTGTATGAAGGTACTCCGGTTCACAGTCCCAGCTGAGCAGGCAGCCAGCCAACAGCCAACATCAGTTGTCAACCACAAGAACGTGCTATCTTGGGTATCCAGCCCAAATCAGCCTTCAAGTGACAGCCGCAGTTAGTTGACATCTGATAAGAGACTCCAAAAAAGGACTGCCTAGCAAGTCCTTCCCGAATTTTTGAGCCACAAAATCATGAAGAAAATAAACTGGCTATTTAAGCCACTAAGTTTGGCATAACATGTTCCCTCAAAGAGCAGCAATAGTAACCCAAACTATTTATCAACCAATTTAAATTTGTGTGTTTATTTATTTATTTATCTTTGAGAGAGAAGGGGGTGTGGGGGGGGCGTGGGGGGTGGACAGAGGATCTGAAGCAGGCTCTGTGTGTACAGCAGAGAGCCTGATGTGGGGCTCGAACTCATGAACCGTGAGATCATGACCTGAGCTGAAGGCAGACATGTAACCGACCGAGCCACCCAGGCGCCCCATTCATCAATTTAGAAGAGAGTGGGAAGCAGGGGGAAAGAGATGGGGTAGACAAACAAGCTTAGGATAGCAGGGCGGAAGGCCAGAGTATCTGAATGTTGTTTTATGCAGTGTTCCTATGTACGCTATGCAGTGTTCCTATGTCCTCTGCTGTGCCAGTCTTCTCTGCAGATGGTGTGGTTGTAAGGACCAGAGCGGAAAGTAAGAGAGAGGGGCCTGGAACCAACAGATATCTGTTCTGTCAGAGAGATGAAGGAGCAAGTGTGTCTGGTCATAACTGTAGCTGGTCATTGTTAGCTGACTGAGTAGCGAGGGGTCTATCTGCTTTTCTTTTCTTTAATTTTTTAATGTTTTATTTATTTTTGAGAGAGAGAGAGACAGACAGAGACTGAGTAGGGGAGGGGCAGAGAAAGAGGGAGACACAGAATCCAAAGCAGGCTCCAGGCTCTGAGCCATTAGCACAGAGCCCGATGCGGGGCTCAGACTTGTGAACCACGACATCATGACCTGAGCCGAAGTCGGACACTCAACCAACTGAGCCACCCAGGCGCCCCCATCTGCTTTTCTTGTACAGACTACACAAGGCCACAATGGGGCTATAATGGGTGTCACTAGTGAGTGGCCAATTTAGTTGTCGGTCTAGAGGTAGTATAATCTCTACCTTATTAATATTTAAAGTTCACTTGGTCTATCTCTTTCTATCTAAAGTAGCACTTTCATTTGTTCCATCCTTTTTATCTATGATCAACACGTATCTATTTATCCTATGTGTAATGTCTCAGAAGCAAATTGTGTCTACTTTTTAGTTTCTTATTTTCTACAGCAGACTTGAATAATCATAAATCATACAGCAAACACATTACAACAAGCCCCTAGAACAAGCACTTAGATCAGGTTTGTGATGTTCCACTAACTGGCTCAAGCAAGTCACATAGCTAAGCCCAGTCAATGTGGGACAGGTCTACACAAGGGAATGGACACCATAAGACATGATTCACTTGGACCACCATTGTAATAATGTACCACTAACACAGCTAGGCAATGGTTGATCCAGTTGTCAACCTTTCAGCAATCTGTTTCTGGAGCCCCCCCCACACAACTGGTGTCCTCGAGGCTGTTAGGAACCGGTACTTAGTCAAGAGCTTCTCCAAACCTCACTTCCCAGGCCCCCACCCCGAGCCCAATGAATCAGAATCTCTTGAGGGGTAACAGATACAGGAGAGAAGGTGGTGGTACTCCCCAAAACTTTAGACTGAAATAACTCCGCAGAGGATTCCAGCACAGAGGGTTTCAAAAACAAGACAGTCTCAATATGCAACTTCATTTCCCACAGAGCACTTTTTTTTTTTTTTAAGTAATCTCTACACCCAACGTGGGGCTAGAACTCATGACCCCAAGATCAAGGGTCGCATGTTCTTCTGAGCCAGCCAGACACCCTTCACAGAGTACATTCTTAACTGTCATAATTACATCAGAGACGCTGCCTTGAAATTTTTTTTAAATAATTTTAATGTTTAAGTTAGCAGTGGTTCTCAAACTTTTGTGTGCAGCCATATTAACGGGGCGGGGGGGGGGGCCTGTTAAAGCACAGATGACTGCCCAATCCTCGGTTTCTAATTGAAGGGGTTTAGAGCTGACTAGGGCAATTTGCATACCTTACAAGCTCTGCTGTGGGGAACCACACTTTGAGAACCACTGAGAGCAGTAGGATGATTTAGTGATAACACTGACTCACGTTGAAATATTGCACTTCCATGATTATAGCACATTTACGACATACAAGGTCTTGGGCTGGTGCCACAGCGGATACGATAAGGATAAGATTTGGATCTTGATTGCGCTTGAGCAGATTTACTCTTTAAGTGGATCTATTCTCTAAGACAGGAAGCCTAAGTATCATTAGATAGGTTCGGATAAAGGGGCAATCTCCTTTCTTTGGAGGAGATAAAGTTAAGGCTGGAGTAGGAGCATCACAGGATTCTTTTCGCCTGGGCAAAGAGAAAAACAAAAACAAAAACAAAACAAACCTTGACAAATACCCGGAAAAGGTCTGTGACATTCTTGCCTCCCGCTCCAGCATTAACGATCTGCAAGCTGCTGGCATCAGAACGAGGAAGCGTGTTTTCCGTGTCACGGCCTCAGTCTCAAACCCTGGCCTTGCCCTCTCCCTTTGGAGCTCCCAGAGCGGGTGCCTCAAAGACTGGACTGAGTGGCCGAGGCCTCAGTGGGCGGTGCCTTGCCAAAGGGCGCGGCTTAGGCGCTTCAATCCTCAAAAGCCTGAGCAGGACGGTGCGACGACCCCCGAGAAGTGGCGAGGCCCGTGCCTGGCGAGAGGGGCCGTACGCAGCGGCACCGTTCACAACGAGCCCCAGGTTTACGCATGGCGCTAGGACGAGCCGGTGGCAGCGGCACTACCCTGTCGAGCAAGAACTCCAGATCTGTTTCTTCCCGTTCTTTGCGTTGGACTTAAGGGTGGCGGACGCCAGCACAGAGGACGCGAGCCCTCGGTTCCTCCACCGTCACGCACCGAAAGGGGCGGGGACTCTTGTGCACCCTCCTAACTCTGGAGAGAACACAGCCCGGGAGCCCGCGGACTGCGCCTGCGCGGCCCCGCCCCACCCCCCCCCCCCCTCGCCCCGCCCTGTTAGCCCTTATACCGCCGCTAGGGGTATCGGTGCTGCTGCGGCCTGAGAGCGCGGCGGCTTTGAGGGCGCGGGAGCCGTAACGAGCGCCGGCGAGGGCAGGCAAGAGGGTGGGAAAGCCGGCGGGAGCGGAGGGCGGCGCCGGAGGAGGGCGGCGCGTGGCTGACTCATCCCTCTGGAAGATCTAACTGACGGAGACAAACCCTCGTCAAACCCGCCCGCCCGCGCCACCCCTCCTCAGCCGGGAGGCGCCCGCCCGCACCGCCCACCCGCCCTCTCCCGGCCCGGCAGCCTCGGAGAAAGTTTTTCTTGTCGGAGGGACCCGAGCCGCCGCGGGCCTTTCGGAAGAGAAGGGGGACAGGAAAGGAGGCGACCGCCGCGCGGGCCCGGGGAGTGCATGGTGCCCGGCGCCTCGGCTGCCAGTCAGGAGGACATCGGGGCGGGGTCGGGCTGAGCCGAGCTCCTTCTTCCCCCCGCCTCGCCAGAAATCGCTCTCCCGGACTGCCGCGGGGGTCCCCGCTCCTCAGCCCGCCATGTCCCGGCTGCTGCCGCTGCTGAGGAGCCGGACCGCGAGCAGCTTGAGGCCGGGCCCGGCCGCCGCGCCCCGCCCGCCGTCCTGGTGCTGCTGCGGGCGGGGGCTGCTGGCGCTCTCGGCCCCCGGCGGCTCCCGGGGGCTGGGCACCCACCCCAAGAAGGAGCCCATGGAAGCGCTGAACACGGCGCAGGGCGCGCGCGACTTCATCTACAGCCTGCACTCCACCGAGAGGAGCTGCCTGCTCAAGGAGCTGCACCGCTTCGAGTCCATTGCCATCGCCCAAGGTAAGGGGGCGAGTGAGGGGCGAGCCCGGGGCCCGGCGTCCCCATCCCGCGGCCTGCGCCCCAGGAGCCCTCCAGCCCCTCGGCCCGCCCCCACCCCCCTCGCCCGACTGGCCTCGCGCCTGGGACGTCCGGGCCCGGGAGGGGGGGTTACTTTCCGCCTCCTGAGTGTCCCCAGGGCAGGTAGGACAGGAGCAGATCGTGCCAGGCAGCCAGGACCAACGCTTGGCTGGTTCCTCCCCAGCCTCAGAGGCCGGAGCTTCAGCCCAGATTGTCAAACGATTCTGTTTCGATTGTGCTTTGATTTATTGTGCGCCTCCCCTCCCCAGCCCTCCTGTCCCCCCTAAGCCCTTGCTGCTTTCTTGTGAACGTGCAGCTACGCAGGTGCATGCCGTGCCTGCTCGGAAAGCGCTACCAAAACCCGAGAGGCAGGAAGAAACTTTCTTGAAAGGTTATCCAACCAAGCTGTACGGGTGTCCAAAAGAAGGGATATTGCTTCCTAAGGCAGAGATGCTCTCAGCTGTGTGATTGCACACACTTCTAGTTGTATTAAACAGCCAAAGGAAACATTTTCCTGGGAAATGGAAAGAATGAATCAAACCAGCAACTGCAGATACATAACTTGCAAGCCCGTATAGGTTCGGCGCTGCACAAGTTCAACGCCAGTTGTTTCCCCAGAGGTTGAAAGAATGTAGTAAGAATGTATTTTTCTGGCAATCTGTGGCTCTACAATAAAAAGCAGACTTCTGCTTTAAAGTAATGTGGAATGGTGAAAGCAAAGCTATTTTTAAGCTGACATGTTAAAAAAGGATATTTTTAAAAACGAGTGCAGAGTGCTGTAGGTCAGAATTTGAGAGCAGGTGAAAAAAAAAGCTAAAAATTCAGAAAATCAGAAGGATGAAAGGACTAAATGATTAATTCCATATTAAAATATGTTTGCAATTTGAATACAGTAGTACCGACAAAAGACATAATACAGACAAAATATATAGCTATTTTATTTCACATTACGATGTGTTTGACATTTTTTAGCAAGTTTACCTCCCCCACCCTGCCAAAGTTGGTAGGTGCGTAAACATCCCATAGATTCCGAAGTCTAAAGTACATTGATTGAAACATGGCATTTGGTTAGCCAGAGGCACTTGAAAGTGCTTCTTGGGCCAATAATACAGGAATGGAAGAAAGTCATATAAGTGTGACTTACCTATACTGCTTCTTCAGAAACTTTCTCTTACTTGTGCCTTTGAACTGCTTTTTTTTCTAGATTCAGGTAATTGCAGAACAATTTATAGTACTGGATATTCCAGACAATGTCCACCCCTAGGGCATTTACAGGAGAAATGTAACTTCATAATCTGTTCGGTTATTAAATGTGTAACCATGCCATTATATGAAATAATAAATACTAGTTATTTGTAAGGTATGTTTGTATTCATTGTGTGGTTTAAGATAATTCAGTTCTGAAAATGTGCTCCTGGGAGAATACAGACAGTCATATATGCTGGAACATTAATATTAGGAATGTTTTCTCCATGGGCAACACTTTTGAACATATATTGGGCCTAGGCTAAGTAACTTCTTAGAAATTCTTCTGTGTTAACATTGTTACAAGTTTCAAGGGCCTTATTAATGTAATTTTATGATAATTCTTGAAAAGCATATCCTGTGATACAACTGGGTAAATTTTACCTGATGCCTTATTGTTTTAGCACATGGCAGTAGAGATGCTACGTTCTCCTGGGAAGATAATTTTAAATTTGACGTGGTTTTAAGTATTTGAGAAAGGACCTATAAACTTTAGTAAGTGGAGGTTACTTAGCATCAGTTAAACTTAATCAGTATGGAAGTTATAGGAGAAAGAAATCAGTAATTTGTCTCCTTTGTTCAAGATAAAAAGGGAAAGGTATAGGAAGTGAAAATGCTTGTCTCCTGTTCATAAGCTAAAGAACTTCAAAGTTTAAATCAACTGTTTTTGCCAGTATTGATGACTAAATCATTGCTCTTTGACTCAGAGGATACTTACTGATGCTGCAGCTTTAGTTTTTAGTACAGTCTTAGTGTTCCTTATTGTGTTCAATATCAATATATACAGTTCCTATGGAGATCAGTGAAATCATTTTTCCCAAAATGAGTAACTCCCATGTTTTTCTTTTATTGTTGCTTTTTGAATCTTTTTAAATACCTGATTCATGTACTAAATGTATGTGTACTAAACATACTTTCTATTAAATAAATTATGTTAAAAGGACTGTTTCTTGTTATAGGAAGTCTTACGTGTTCTTGGAAAGTGTGCTTGTGTAATCGAAAGAAGTGTTTTGGATTTGGTGTGGAAACATTACAGGAAAAAATCATCTATGCTTTGATATGGCAGTGGAATCTATTGTTGAAATTTGGTACATTTGCCCTCATCGTTCTTAGTGCTTATCAGTAGACATGTGATACGATCTGTGACAAGATAAAGCTTTACATGATTCTAAATAGATAAGATGAGCTGTGTGGGATGTCTTATCATAGTTAAATAGGCTATTGTGATTTTCAAATTACAAAATGATTTCCTTCTCAATTTTAAAAAAGTTGATGTTGTGTTCTCAATGTACATGCTCAACCTAATCTCTCTTCTTCTAGAGACAGTCCATATTTTCCCGATAATTCTCTGTTGGTTCATTGTTTTTATGACAGGACTGGCAAGCTGACATTAGTATAGTTGCCTTTCAATCTTAGCCAAGAGTTTTAAAGCAAATTTGTCTTTTAAATTTTTGCAATTATTATTTCTATTCATAGTTGTTTTTTGTTTTTGTTTTTGTTTTTAACTTTCAAAACATATGAGTTGGTTTTTGAAGGACAGGCGATGCTCATTTTATTAGTTATACATTATTGTGTAAAACATAGTGGCTTAAAACAAACATGTTTTTTCTCAAAGTTTCTGGGGATCAGGAATCTTGAATCAGCTTTGTGGCATGTTTCTGACGGGGTATCTCATGAAGTTATAATCAAGCTTTTATTTTTATTTTTTGTAATCAAGTTTTTAGCTGGGCCTGCATCAGCTGAAGTCTTGCCTAGGGCTGGAGGATGCGTTTTCAAGAAGGCTCACTCACGTGGCTGTGGGCTGGAAGTCTCAGTTTCCTGCCCTGTGGGCCTCACTACAGGGCTAAGTGTTCTCAAGACATGGAAGCTGGCCTCCTCCAGAATGAGTGATGAGAGGCAGAGAGAGGGCGCTTAAGCTGGAAGCCACAATCTTTCATAACCCAGTCTTAGAAGAGAGAGTCCTGGTACATTGTGGGAAGTTGCCATACCTGGTGCAAATACCTGGAGGTAGAAATCACTGGGGGCCATCTTGGAGGCTGCCTTCCGCACTTACTTAAAAGTGTTATAACGAATGTTTATTGGAGAATTACACAGCAAGATAAGAACTGGCTTTGGGGAAGGCACAGTGAAAGGTAATTGAAAAAAAAGGAGCTTCTTAGGGAATTATTTTTGTTAAATGTGTACTCCAGGTACTTTTTAAAATGAGATTTCTTTTACGTAATAGTAGATAAGAAATGTATGGAGGTGAAAAGAGCAGTTTTTCTATTAATGTTAGATCTTAATCACTTGCATTTTTTTTCTATTTCTCTGTATAAGTGGTAATTGTGTATGTTTTAAATTTGCTTTTTTTTTTTTTTTTTTGCCATTTATCTACATCCATATAGATACACTATATAATTCTAAACTTCAGTCTTACAGTTCTCATCTTTTGTGGATATTCATTTAAGGTAGGATGTTTCATTGTGAGAACTTCTCATATACAACAAGAGGCTTTTGGCAGAATGAAAGGCCAAAAGATTAAAATCTGATATTAAAGTGGATACCGAGAATGCTTAAAAACAAGACTTTTTTCATGGCGTTCTGATTCACTGGGGATCTTGGACTCTTAACAAGAGTATCCCCGTTTTTCTCAGCCCATGGTTATGTGAGAAAGTAGCAACTCAGCTAAGCTATTGGTTTCTGGGATGAATTGGAGATAATTGTGGCTTTTGCTCAAAGAGAATAAAAAAAGGGCAAGAAAAACATTTCATATTCCAAATTAAGATGTGTGAATAAATATATTTCAGAGGCTTGGTTGAAATGGTAAAAGAAGAATAAGGGAGGTGTAGCCCAAACTAGACCCAGCAAGAGAGGAAGAACCAGGATGGGGATATGAATTGTGAATTGAGTCAAGAGGAATGAAAGATCTCTAATAAGCTGAGAGCTGCTGAGGCTGCTTTTCCTTCTCCTCCTCCTTCTCCTTCTTCTCTTTCTCTCCTTCTCCTCCTCCTTCTTCTTTGCCTTCATCTTCTCCTTCTTCTTTGCCTGAGACCTTCTATATCTTGGGCCCAGATAAGTTATGAAGCCTTGCTATAATCTGTTATTTACCAATATGGAAAGAGCCTAGTTACAGCAGTATATTACAACAAAACTTAATTCTGAACACTTTAGAATTACTGGCATAATGGAGTAATCTTATCACTGGGGATTATTGCCAGCAGAACATAGCTAACATAATAGGATTTTTTTCTTCCATTATAAAATGTATATATGCTGTTTGACAATCTCTAATCATCACTCATATATAACTGGATGTTCAGGGTTATGTGTGACTTAGAACAACAACTGTTCTCTTATATTTCATGATTTTGCAGCTCAGGAATATAGGGAGGGCTTGGCTGGATGACTTTGTTTCATGTGGCGTCTGTGGAGGTCCCTCCATAAATTTCAGCTGGTAGATGTGCTGGTGGCAGGGTCCAAGATGGTTTTACTCACATGCCTGGTACTCTGGTGGAGGTGATGGCTGGAAGCCATCTTCCAGTGATGGCTGGAAGCTGGCTCATCGGGAATGGTTGACCAGAGTAGATGCGCATGACCTCACTAGCACAACATTCTCGGGGAGACTGTAGTACTTATAAGATTGGTCATGACTCACAGAGAAAAAGTTCCAAGAGGGTTATCTATGTAGAAGCTGTAAGACTTTGTATTAGTTTTCTGTTGCTGCTGTAACAAATCACCACAAATTTATTGGCTTAAAACAACACAAATTTATTCCCTTAGAGTTCTAGAGGTCTGAAGTCCAAAATGAGATTTAAGGGGCCAAAATAAAAGTGTCAGCAAGGCTCAGTCCTTCTGGAGGCTCTAGGAGAGAATCTGTTCCTTGTCTCTTCCAGCTTGCAGTATTCCTTGGTTCCTGACCACATCATTCTAAATCTCTGCTTTGGTTGACACATCATCTCCTTCATTTACCTTTTTGCTTCCTCCATATAGGACCCGCAAGATTACATTTAGGGTCCTCCTGGATAATCCAGGGTAATCTCACTCTTTCAGAATCCTTAATTTAGTGACACCTGCAAAATCTCTTCTGCCATATGAAATAAGGTACTCACAGGTTAGAGGATTAGGATGTGGACATTTTGGGGAGACATTATTTAGCCTACCACAGACTTGTTATGACCTAGTCTTGGAAGTTCCAGAATGTCATTTCTGCTGCATGTTGTTGGTTAAGCATATCGCTAAAAGTCTAGATTCAGGGAAGAGAAATCAGGAGGTATTCTATGTACGTGACCATGCCTAATTGTAGTTTATTCCTTTATATCAGTATGTTAAAAAAATTAATCATTTCTGTTGGAAATCTTTTATCTTTCTCTATGAATGCATACAATTAACATGCCAGGTATTTGTTTAAGACTTTAGAACATTCATTCTTGTACTGAGTGGTAGTACAGTGATTCATTTTATAAGATGTAGAGGACTCCTTCTGTATCAAGATTTCTCAGCCTTGGGCAGTACTAACATTTCGGGCTGGACAATTCTTTGTTGTGGGAACTGTCCTCTACCTGGGGTGTTTAGCAACATCCCTGTCCTCTACCCACTAGATGCCAATAGTGCCCACCCACCTTCCTCACCCCTAGTGTGTCAAGCAAACGTTTCTCCAGACATTGCCACATGTTTCCTGGAGGGGACTGTGGGTCGAGGAAAGGAAAGGAGTGTAGCAAAATTGCCCTGGTTGAGAGCCATTGCTTTATATGAAATGCTATATGGCTGTTTCTTCTTCAGTCCTCTGTCTTCTCTCTCCTCTTCTTTTATCCATTGGTACTTGCTATTATCAGTGTATTATCTTTGCTTCAAGCTTATTGCTTTATTATACATTTATTTTTCTTTGGATAAGGACAGAGAAGTAACTCCTCACCTCCTTATCAACTCCTCGCCTCTCTATCAAATAAAATGAGTTTTATGATAACTGTTTTCCTTGATTGTGGTACCTCTTAACTTCTAAATTCTTGACCAAATTCTAAATATTAGATGTTTAGAAAATATGGCTTCAGAAAAGTGAAACCCTGCTTCAGTTTAATTCACCAGTCATTAATTTTGTGGTGTCTGTCTTAGTAATCTCAGTAGTCACATATTGCTTAATTTTTGTGTCAATTATGACAAGCAAATTTTTATAAACAATTTTGTAGATAGGAAAATTGGAATAATAGATCTGCAATTTATAGGGCCATCTAGAAAGGTAGGTAGAACTAAATGGATGATCTCATGTGTTGGGGATGATCTGATATTGAACCATTATTAGTGAAGATTGTTTCAGTTTTTCTAAAAATAGTGATGAGTTTGCATAACCACACTCTTGTCTGGTTTTCTTTGGCAGGTCATAGTGTAAAAGTAACTGGAACAAATAGGGACTAAATCCCTGAGTGTAGATTTTATTAGCATCTTGCTCAATTCAGCTGAGTTAATTAGAATGTAGATTTATAGGACTCTGTCTAGCCTTGTCTTTGACTCATTGGTTTATATCTATCTTAAGTTAATGAAAACAATCACTTAAGAACAAGTTGGTGGGGCGCCTGGGTGGCGCAGTCGGTTAAGCGTCCGACTTCAGCCAGGTCACGATCTCGCGGTCCGTGAGTTCGAGCCCCGCGTCGGGCTCTGGGCTGATGGCTCAGAGCCTGGACCCTGTTTCTGATTCTGTGTCTCCCTCTCTCTCTGCCCCTCCCCCGTTCATGCTCTGTCTCTCTCTGTCCCAAAAAAATAAATAAACGTTAAAAAAAAAAATTAAAAAAAAAAAAAAAGAACAAGTTGGTATATGTTAAAATATAATAAGTTAGTTACCCCAGATCATCTGGTAAATGAGAGACTCTTCTAGATAAAGGACTTTACAGGTGACAAGATGTCGTTCCCTTAAGCTCTACTTTGATGGCTTTGGTGGTGACATATTTGAACGTATTGCATTATTCTCTACCTTAGTAAAAGTATAATGAGCACAATTTAGCTTCTACCAGATGCTGGTGTCTTTATATACTATACTCTAATGCTTCTTTGGGGGCTACTTCTGTTTGTAGGCATGTGAGTCATCACATCAAATGCCTCCAGAGCGCTGTGCCATTGCAGTTGGCATGTTCTTTAGACTCTGTCACAGTGATGGTGAAATGTGTGGGGCTTATTGTGCCCCTCCTCCCACTCCCTGGTGCCCTCAGACTGTTCTGTTCTCATTCATCTCTTGTGGTTCTGTTAAAATCTTTTCTACTACCTAAAGGAGGTCTGCTTCTTGATACCTCTGTTATTTTTTCTAATGTCTAGTCTTTGTCGTTCTTCCGTAGTGTTTTTATTTTTTCCTTTCTCTTTCATTACCCCCCCCCCCCCCCCTTTTTGATACCTCTATGTTTCCCAGTAGGGTTTACTCCTGATGGACATTTCAGGGTCATTACACCACTGCTCTCTTTTGTCTTTTTAGCAAGCCAGTTGCATCTATCAAGTTGTTGTTAATCTTTTGACTCTTCAGCTCTCATATTGAAGATCTTGTGAGTATTTTTGTTAACGTCTGATTGTGGCTACTTAAAGGATTGTTGTCTTAAGAACATAAAAGGTAGTTAACTGAGACATTACTATTTTTAAAGTTTTAGGGAAATTTAAATTAGAATGGTGCCCTTTGTTTACATATTCTGTCTTCTTTCTGAATTTTAGGGTAGATTATTCAGTACATTGTGTTATTAGAAACGTTTATAATTTTAAAAACAGTCTGGCATTTTGTGACTTAACTTCTGAATTTCTATTGTATAATAGTTCTTATATTTTATAGAAAACATCCTATTACTGCCACTATTGCTGTTGCTAACATCATCTTTATTACTATTACTTAGCAATTGAGTATTTGTTATGTGCCATACTGAACTAAGTGAATTTTCATGTAATTATTTTATTTCTCTTAGAGAAGGAATTTTTTTTTTTCTATAGACTAAGATACCTAGACTAGGAGTAGTTTGCCCAAGATCCTACAACCTGTGTGGCAGAGTAATTTTTAACTTGGCTTTATTTGTTTCTTACTATTGCACCTTTCTCGATATTCAGACTTGGGTTTTTTAACACACATTGGGGAAAAAAAAGTAATACTTGAAATAATGAAAGTGACATGTGCTGGTAACATATCTTAGTCTGTCTTCTATATATTTGCACAATATACAACATCAGTACAAAAGCAAACATGGCATTGTTACTTTGAAAATAAGGGGAGTCAAAGTAAAATCAATATGCAAAAAAAGTTTATAAATATCTTAAAAAGTTTATAGGTGAGAATTTTGGCAGAGTTAGCAAACTAGTATTTGGGACTTCTGATGTGAATTTCTAAGCTTAATTTTAAAATTCCTTTAGTTTTTTTTAAAATTTTTTAATGTTTGTTTATTTTTGAGAGAGAGAGACAGATCGTTAGCAGGGGAGGGGCAGAGAGAGAGGGAGACACAGAGTCTGAAGCAGGCTCCAGGCTCTGAGCTGTCAGCACAGAGCCCGACTCCGGGTTCAAACTTGTGGACCGTGAGATCATTACCTGAGGGACCGTGAGATCATGACCTGAGCCGAAGCCGGTCACTCAAACAACTGAGCCACCCAGGCGCCCCTCCTTTAGGTTTTGTGAATGAGTTCTTGGATTTTTATTTTTAAATATGTAACATATTATTCATAGGAAAGCTTTCCAGCTTTGAAATTTTATTTATTTAGTAAATATTTGTTACTGTACCTACTATATAATGGATGCTGTGCTAGGTGTTGGGGGTACATCAGAGAATTGATTTGGCAAAATACTCATAAAGCTTACTATTTTGAGGAAGGAAAGATATGAGCAGTAAAGTAAATAAGCAAGATAATTGTTGATAGTGTGTACTGTTAGATGAATAAACAGAATGACACTTGATTTAGATAAGATAATCTGGGAAGGCCTTTTTGTAGGTGGTATTTAAGCTGAAAATAAAGGATTGAGGGAAAAGCTGTCATTCAGACAGCTGAAGGAAGAGCATTCTGAGAAGGAAAAGCAAATACCAAGACCCTGAGACAGGAAGAGGCTGCACGGTGTAGGGATTGACAAAGGGCAGACATAGGTGCAACATAAAGAACAAGGGGGAGCGTGGAATGAGAGGAGATAGGCAGGTAGGCAGAAGCAAGGTTCGTCAGGGCCTCTGTAGGTAAACCATCTGAAGGCCGTTCCTGGGTGTGAACATGAGAGTGAAGTAATGGAATTTAAAGAGCACTTGGATGCTTTTTGAGAACAAATTAGAAGGTGCAAATGCATAAGCTAGGAGACCATTAGGAAGTTGTTGTAGCAGTTTAGTCTAGAGAAGTTGGTGGCTTAGACTAGGCAGCCATGGAGATGAAGAACAGGAGATGGATTCAAAATATATATTTGAGAGTGAACTGGTAGGACTGCTGATGAGTTGGAAAGGGACAGGTAATTAAGGGAAAGGAAACAGTAAGTGATGACTTAGGTTTCTGACTATAGTAATTGAATAAAAGGTGGTGCTATTAACTGCCAGGGAGAAGACTGGGGAAAAATAGATTAGGGGTGTGTGTGTGTGTGTGTGTGTGTGTGTGTGTGTGTGTGTGTTTTCACATAAACCTGGAATTCACAGAAGTTTAGGCTACAGATGTAAGTGTGGGTGTTAACAGTTGTATATAGATTGCTACCTAGTCAGGGGAGAGAGGAAGGCACCAAAGGTGAGAGCCTAGGTCAGGGATGGGGCCACAGGCAAATCTAGCCACCCACTTCTTGTAAACTAAGTTTATTGCAGTAGAGTTACACTCATTCATTTATGTATTATCTATGGGTGCTTTTGCACTAGAATGGCAGAGTTGAGTAGTTGTGACAGAGGCCATATGGCCCCCAAAGCCTACGATATTTAGAATCTGTTCCTTTACAGAAACTATTTGCTGACTTTTGGATAGAGAAGAGGAAAAAAGTCCATAATTGAGACTGTGAAGCCCCAAAGTTTCAAAGTCAGAAGAGTAGGAGCCAGCAAAGAAGGCTGTGAGGAGGGGCGTCCAGTGAAATAGGAAAACCAAAGAGTTTTGAAGCCAAGAGAGAAACTGTTTCAAGAACGAGGAAATGACCTTCAATGATATATGTTGCTGAGAGGGCAAGTAAGATGGAATTTGTTTACAAGGAGGTCACTGGCGACTTTGGAAAGATCTCTGGTGGGGGGACATACATGAATAGGTTGAATAGAGAATTAGTTAAAATACTTCTTACTCTTAATTTTGGTACTAGTCTTTTAGAAATTAAAAAAAGTATTTAGCTTCTTTACAGAACAGAGGTTGGTCGGCAAATGTTTTGTAAAGGGCCAGATTGTAAAAATGTTAAGCTTTATTGGCCAAAAGGGAAAATTGAGGATATTGTATAGTATTTATATAAAAGAAAACAAACTTCCACAGATATTTTTTTTGCTGGAAAAGTTAAAAATATAATAAAGTAACAGTACAATTTTGTAAAAATTTCTTAAAGTTTATTTATTTTGGGAGAGAGAGTGCGCGCGCAAGCACTAGTGGGGGGAGAGGCAGAGAGAAGGAGAGGCAGAATTTCAAGCAGGCTGCACGTCATCAGGGCAGAGCCCGATGCAGGGCTCGAACCCTAAAACTGAGATCATGACCTGAGCTGAGATCAAGAGTCAGAGGCTTAACTGACTGCACCACCCAGGCGCCCCAGTACATTTTTTTTTTTAATACAGATCTTCTAATGAGGAAGGTGAAATTCTTTTGGGGGGATAACATTTGGTTGAATTGGGGTTCAATATTAGTGTCCCTCATTGTCACAATTGATTGTAGATACCATGTGTTACTGCCAATCTGTAATAAGGTTTGACATGTTTTGTCTTTGAAAATGTCTTTTTCACAAAGATAGGTACCTCCAAATACTGACATGAGTCTGTAAGCCTTTGACTTTAAATGAACATATTGATTGCTTAGAAGACTTTTATAGAATTCTATTAGATTCTTCTCCTGATATTTGTCTTTTCACATTGTATATTAATCCCTTCCAGTTTGTGGTAGGCAGAAGCTTCTCAACTGCACACAGTTAAAAGGGTTTTGAAATATGGATCTTGCTCTGAGGTTTGTAGAATGCTGCTGGAATCGTGTTTTGAGCTAGGAAAATGAAACCGCTACATATTTGTGTGGAAATGAAGATCTTGCCTCTTTTAACTTTTAACAATAAGGGAAGTATATAAAGCAGCTCAACATTACTTGTGATTCAAACATCATTAGTCTTCCAGTGACTACTGTGGTATATTTCATATTTAAATGCTGTTTGGGATTGAATTCATTAAGAAATATTTCCATGGCTACACCTAATTTCTGTAGCCATTCAGTGTTTGATAGTGGTTGAGGGCTGTTCTTCCAACAATTTAAAAATGTAAAATCATTTCTAGCTCACTGACTGCATAAAAAACTGGTGGGATTTGGCCTGTAGGCCATAGTTTGCTGACCCCTACACCTATTTGTAACTTATTTATTGAACACTTTGGACATTATAGTATGTAATATAAAGGAAAGGAATTGTTTTAATAGCATGAAGTGTGTGTGTGTGTGTGTGTGTGTGTGTCTCTGTCTGGGTGTCTGTGTGTCTGTGTGTTAGGGGCCAAGGGCAGGCCCTTCCATGATGGGCCATTTTGGCATGAAGGTTATTTTAGAGTTAAAAGCAATTAAAACCCAGCAGATTCAGGATAAAGCTCTTTACCTCCCCCACAACTTCCTAAAAAAATTAGATAGAGTACTTACTCTGGGAACAGAGCTATCCTGTGGTGGACAGGAACCTGGCAAGGCCTGTTTGTTCTAAGTCCTTTATGTCCCATTGTGTCTGAGTGGCCCAGCAAACATTTGTTTACCAGACATTTACTCTTTTTTATCTTTCTGTAAATTTCATTACTTCCCTTTAAAGTACCAGACCCTTACCCTTTGCTTCTGAGTTCAGAATGACATGTATACCTCACTTTGCCTATCTTTGGAATTTCAATGTCTGTGTGGATTCCCCATATATAATGAAATTAATTTTAATTTTCTTCTGTTAACTTGTCTCATGACAATTTGGTTCTTAGTCCAGCTAAAAGGACCTAGAAGGGGAGGGGACGCCTGGGTGGCTCAGTGGGTTAAGCGTCTGACTTGGGCTCAGGTCTTGATCTCACAGTTTGTGAGTTCGAGCCCCGCGTTGGGCTCTGTGCTGACAGCTCAGAGCCTGGAGCCTGCTTCAGCTTCTGTATCTCTTTCTCTCTCTGCCCCTCCCCCACTTGCACTCTGTCTCTCTCTCTCTCTTTCAAAAATAAATAAACATTAAAGAAACATTTAAAGGGCCTAGAAGGGGACAGGAAATTTTTGCTCCACTACACTGTGTTTTATGTATATCTCAGTTCCTCCTGGTAGTGTATTATCCATAATGGAAGGAACACCTTGGGCTTATAAGTCACTTATTTTTTTTTAGGCTCGTTCCATCATAACTGTAACATGGGTTTAATTATACAATCTTTAAGATCTCTACCAGTTCTGTAGTACATTTTAAAATATATACAAGTCTCCTTTTTTAAAAAATCCTATGAAATCAGTATATTATAACTTCCTTGAATGCTAGGGCCTTATCTTCCACTTCCTTTGTAACTCTGTGGAACCTAATTATACAACTTTGTAATCATTAAGTTATTTTTGGTTGGGTAACTACTACGAGTTACAAAAGTCATAACATTTTGGAAAAATGCCAGTTTTCACCATTGTAGTGCTTGATATTTTATTAAATTTTTTTTATTTAACAATTTGAGCTTGAACTGTGTACTTGCCAGACACTATTGAGGCAATTGATAGGGTTCTTAAAATTACGAAGTTTATATTTTAGGGAAGAAGGAGACAGTTTAGTTTGAAATTATAATGCAGTGTGTTAAGTGCTATGAAAGGGTGTATAGTGCACTGAAGTGCATGGGAGGGATAGCAGGGGAGCTGGGAAATGAAGAGGGGACAATGTCACCTTACAGAAAGTAACAAGTTGAAATCTAGAGCTCAGTAGGAGGTAGGTGGATCAGGGGTATATGGGTTGTAGAGGTAAGCTATCATGAATAATGCCAACATGTTTGCAGTTTAGAAAGATCACTCTGCATATAGCACTGAGAATGGATAGTAGAGGAATTAGACTAGAGGCAAAAAGAGAGGAAAATATTTAGGAGAACTTTGCAGAAATCAAGGAAAGATGATAGAGATCTGGACTAGGCTAGTGGAAGTTAAGGTAGAAAGGGGTACACATATTCAAGAGAGTTTATTTAGGAGTTAAATAATAAAACTGTTAACCGAACAATAGAATATGTATTTGATGACAGCGGTGTGAAATAAAAATCAGATTTCTGATTTGGGCCATTGACAAGATAGTGATATTCTTTACAATGGAAGGGACTGTGCGGGGGAGAAGCAGGTTTTGGAATGGAGAGGTGCATTCATGTTTAGCTTCTTTGGTATTGGGTATTTGTGAGATATGAGATACATATAAAGATACCCATTAGTTAATTAGTTGTATGAACCCTGAACTCCAGAGTAAGATGCAAATTTGGGATCCTACCCATATAGTTAGCAGCAAGGTTGGGGAGATTAAGTAGAGTGAAAAGAGAGGAAAATCCAGGAGAGAACTATGAAAAACACTAAAGTTGGCTGGAAGGGAAGAGGGAGAAGAACCAGAACTAGGAGGAGACCAAGAAGGAATGTTCATAAAGACAGGAAAAGTATCAAGAATAGTGTATCCCAGAAACAAAGTGAAGAAGAGAGTATTTCAAGAGAGAAAAATCTGATGCCTTGGATAGGTCAAGTAAGAGGAAGACTTTGCGGGGGTGGGGGGGTTGGTAAGAGGATGTCTGTTGGATTTAAAAGCATTAAAGAGAGTGAGGTCTTCGTTAGAAGCAGTCTTATAAAAAGCTCTGTGGGGAGAAACCAGATTTTAGTTGGCTGCAGGAGTATTAATAAGGAAGGATTCATCTCTTAACAGGAACTTTGGATATGGAGGGCAGGAGATGTTGGGTAGTAGCTTAACTTTATCTGAGACTATCTTTTATAAATCAGAAGTCTGAATTTATTTTGAATATTTGTTACTAGTATACTCATTTCTTACAGACAGCCGTGTGTAGAATTCTAGTCCAATAGGGGCATTATTCTCATGCTGTATGAATTCACATTTCCAAAAGCCACTTTCAGATGGCACCAAAAAAATTGACTCACCATATATCAAGATAAGATTAAATTAATAAGCAGTTTTTGGGGAACTGTGTTGTATATTATAACTTTAAACTTTACTAATGGAAACTTTTTTATAGATTCATTTAATTTTTAAATCATCTGTATTTTCTTAGAACCAATACCTGTAAGAGACCAGCTTTTGTCATTTTAACACATTTCAATCATAATATATCTTAACTGAAACTATATTTTCTTGGGGCGCCTGGGTGGCGCAGTCGGTTAAGCGTCTGACTTCAGCCAGGTCACGATCTCGCGGTCCGTGGGTTCGAGCCCCGCGTCGGGCTCTGGGCTGATGGCTCAGAGCCTGGAGCCTGTTTCCGATTCTGTGTCTCCCTCTCTCTCTGCCCCTCGCCCATTCATGCTCTGTCTCTCTCTGTCCCAAAAATAAATAAAAAAAAAAAAGAAAGAAACTATATTTTCTTATATTTCATAAAGCTTTAGCTATTTCATTTTTTCAGAAAGTCATGTTCTTGCCAGTTATAGATTCTTACAACTTATCCACAGTCTTACTTTTTCTTCAGTATCATTAAAATTTTCATAGAAATCAAAAAGATGATTGGAAATTCTATTTTTCAAATTAAAATACCTAAGAGATTGGGGGAACATTTTTTCCTGGGATGTGGAATTTCATTGCTAACATTGAGACAGTCTTGGGCAAACTGGGCAGTTGATCACCCTACCTGCCCTAAGGAAAATAATAGTATTTTATTTTTCCCCTTCTTGCAGATTAAGACTTTTGACTCATAGGACAGATTGCAAAAGGATCTAGGTAGAGTTTCATATTCCCTGCACGACTGCTTTTCCCCTCCTCCAAGTCTGCACCATAATGAACACTTTAGCTTTCTCTCATCTTTTTTGCATCTGGTAGGATTTCTGGTCAAAGAATCTGCCAGAAGGTGCAGAGTCTTCTCATTTATGCATACCCTTGTGCCTTCACACTGTCCCTCCAGCCTTCACTGTGCCGTCACCAGTTCCCTTACCGTTCTAGCTATGCTCTTGTGGTATCTAGTTGCATCTGTCGCAACTAAGCAAGTGCTAATGTCCCCTCTGTCCTTGCAGGTGTCTGCCTCTTGTTTGCTCTGTGACTTGAGTTCTCTTCCAGGTTCAAAGTAAGTCAGGCATTTGAATTTAGTGCGACTTTGTTTTCACCCGAAAGGTGGGAGCAGCACTCTTTGTGGCTTTTGACATCCCATAGTGGAAACTAGAGCCCTGCTTCACAAAGCTGAATGTACATACAAAGTCATCTGGAAATCTTACTGAAATACAGGTTCTATTTCAGTCGGTTTGGAGTGGGACCTGAAATTCTGCCTTTCTAACAGGTTTGTAGTGATGGCAGTGCTACAGGTCCATTGAGGAGCAAGGTTATAGAAGGTGTTTTTGTTTATGTTTTTCAGGTTGGAAAGAGTTGAAGTCATATAGATAAACTCAGGCATGTTTGAATTATGAAAGAAACCAGGTTGAGGTGCCTGGGTGGCTCAGTTGGTTAAGCATCCAACTCTTGATTTTGGCTCAGATCATGATCTTATGATCCATGGGTTCAAGCCTGGAACTGGGCTCTGCACTGACAACTTGGAGCCTGCTTGGGATTCTCGGTCTGCCTCTCTCTCTGCCCCTTCCCAGCTTGCGCGCGCTCTCTCTCTCTCTCTCTCTCTTTCAAATAAATAAACATTAAGAATTAAAAAAAAAAAAAAGGATAACAGGCCAACAGATGTGAGCATGATAATGTAAGATGTGGCACATTTTGTGAGCAGGCAGAATTTTGTATTTGTGACTAAGATCTTACGGTTTAAAAAACATTCTAGCTTTTTTTTTTTTCCTGCTTAAAGGGGCTTCTTAAAGACAAGCAAAACATGTAAATTGTTAATACTGATTTTTATAGTTACACAATGATTACTTTTGGTTACAAATGCTGTGTGATAGATACATTCTTTTTTGCTCATCTGTTTCATTATCCATTAACATCTTTAATATTCTGTCCATTGGTTAGTTTCATTTCTTCAGTGAACCATGCCCCTAGTCTTACTCTTTTGCCTTCCTTCATTCTGTTCTTCCTTTGCTTTCCCCACTTAATTTTGAATTGCTTTTAAGATTTTGAAATAACTTCAATTTTATATCTCTCTATTTATATAACAAATCTCAGAATTTCAAGTATAGCACAATAAGCTTTTTTTTTTTTTTTTTTAATTTCCCCTGAAACATTTGAGAATAAGCTCCTGATATGATCCCTGTCATAGGTTGAGTTCTTTAGAAAGCAGTCTCTGAGACAAAGATTAGCGTACAGGAAGTTTATTGGGGAATGCTGTTGAAATCCTCACCTTCCTAAGGGAAGGGAATGGGGGGAAGGAAGCAGGTTTGGGCAGAGGTGCAAGTAAAGTGATGGGGTCTCGGTGGAAGCCTCAGCTTACCCTGTAGAGGGTTCTACAGTTGGGATGACCCAACAACATTGTTCTGAGTTGAGTGAGAGGTCTGGGCCCCTGTCTCTGTAAAAATGAGCTATTGGATGCGGACTGCCTTGGGCAGGGTACGGAGCCTTGAATGAGGCAGCATTCTTTGGCTGAGGCTGTCTCCCATAGTGACTGGCCACTACGAACTGCCTCTTGGCAGAACTTCCAGCCGTTAAGGACCGACTGCATTGCAATGGCCACAACTGGAATACTTTGGTGTATATTTCTCACAAACAAGAACATTGCTTTATATAGCCACAATGTAACATGCACTGCCATCTAAGTACTCCCAGGAAGCTCACTTTCACCAGTTGTCCCAACAATGTGCCTTTACAACAAAAAGATCCAGTCCAAAGTCACATGTTGCATTTAGTTATTAAATATCTTTAATTTCCTTCCATCTGAAACAGTCCATCAGTCTTTAGCTTGGCCTTGATGACCTTGGCACTTTTGAGGTTTATAGACCAGTTATTTTGTAGCATGTACTTCAATTTGATTTTGTCTCTTTCCTCATGAATAGATTCCAGTTATGCATCTTTGACAGGAATAATATAGAAGTGGTGTTATGTTCTTTTTCATCGTGTCATTTGCCCATGATTTTAATTTGTCCTTGGTCGTGTTAACCACGCTATTGTGCAAAGCAAGGACTGCCTTTATTCTAACATGTTTCACTTCAAAATTTCATAATTTTTTATTAATACATATTTTACTTTATCACTTGAATATACTTTGATTTTACAATATTTCTAGCATGCAGATATCCCAAACCTGAGATTGCCATTGTGAAGCGAGCGAAGAAGGTATCATCAGCAGAGACCCCTGATAGTTTTGGTATAGTACAATCTTAACAGTATTGAGTGTTTGTCAGCTGTTACTGCAAATAGCAAAGCATCTATTTGACAGAACTTCTTGCTTGTTTGAAATAGAATGTTTTGGTTATAATGATAACCCCCTTTTTTATTTGCACCAGTGTTTTAGACTGTCTACAGAGTATTTATTTTAATTATCTAATCCTAGACTTTGTGGATATGATGGAATAATAATTGCATGTTTAATTAACTGAGGGATTAAATTTATGACCTTAACAAGACACAAAAGTTTTTTTTCAGATTCAGTTTCCATACAGCTTGGTAGCTAACTTATGTTGCATGTGCTAGTTGGAGGAATTATGTTGTGTGTGTGTGCATGTGTATGTGTATGTATGCGAGAGAGAGATGGAGGGAGGGAGAAATAAAAATAACTGTCTCTCTGTCCCTATTTTATTTATTTTTGATTACTATTTAATATAGATATATTGCCTAAGAAGCATAACACATGTATGAAAAGGAATAAAAAATATCTTATGGAATGATTGAAATTTTATAAGAATAAAGGTTAAATGCAACTTAGTTTTCTTAGGCTGTATATATACTGTCAAGAGCAAAAACCAAACTGTAAGAGCTTAAGAGATACGTAGAAACGTAGTGTACACACACACACACACACACACACACACACACACACACATCAGTATTTCCTGCAAAAAGACCCCAGTATATTCTACTTGGCCATTTCTAACATAACTTTAAAATTAAAAAGTTTTTATCTCTGTGTATATGTAGAAGTTAACTGTTTAATGGAAATGTCTTTTTAAGAATAAAGTTTTAATTTTGAATTATTCTGAAGATTGTTTACTTAGCCTTCATTTTTTAGGACAAGGTAGGGAAAAAGGAATAATAGTGATTCTGTAGATGATGGCAGATATCAGTAGGAGGTAAGATGCTGCTGAACAATAAGTACTTAATACTTGAACTTGACCTGTCCATGGTTACCTTTTGAGACTTAGTCTTTAATTGTATCTCTGCTCACTGTAGGATGCTTCTTTGTGAATATGTTTTTCAAACTCTCTATTTTTTTATCCCACTAATTATGCAATAAAGAAGAAATATGGAATGAGAATCTTAGAGCTGGCAAGGATCACAAAGACCTAAACTCGTTTTTTGTAACATGAAATAGATCTAGAGGGTTTACGACATGTTCAAGATTTGGCAACTAGTTACATATACATCACAAAGAGATTAGCGTCAAGTCCTTTGGATTTTTAAGTCAGTGTTCATTTTGCTATGATAAATTTCTTCAGGATTAGAAGGGACGATTAGTGCTAGACTATAGGGTATTAAATTGTTCTGAAACCAGCAGAAACCCTGTAATTTTCCATTCAAAAAATGTTCTTTGGTAACCATAATATGTCAGTTCATTGTCTCCTCTTTCTTTTAACTGTGATTGATTTTTGAAATATGATTTATCTGAAAGGAAATTACTTCTTAGGACCAGAAAATACCAATTTGAAAGGGATACTAATATTTTAGTTAATTGTAATTTTACTTCAATTTCAAATATTAATATATGACCAATGTATGTATTAATATACAAGTGATTCTTGGTTTTCTATGTTTTTCTATTGAGATTTTATTCATTGAAAGAGAAGTAGAACAAGAGAATGTTAATCTGGATTCTAGATCCAGCTGTGTAGCCTCAAATAAGTCACTTAACATCTCTGGGCCTAAATGGCTCCATCTTCAAAGTGGAGAATTAACTCAGTATTTCTTAGTGGGTATACTACTGGCATTTGAGCTGGATAAATCTTCATTATGAAGGACTCTCTTGTGCATTGCAGGGTGTTTAGAATCTCTAATACCAGTAGCATTTCCCAGTCACTGTCACATCCAAAAGCAACCCTGTTATTTGTGAACAAGGGTTGAGGTATACTCCATGTTGAGAATTACTGGCAGATGGTTTCTAAGGATCCTTTCAGCTTTAACATTCTGTGAAATAATTCTTTGAAGAATGATTGAAAAGGAAAAAGGTAATTCATTGACTGAAAAATCTCAGCTCCTTTCTAGTATTAAGCAATTTTATTAAAAAAAAATTTTTTTTTAATTTTTTTTTTTCAACGTTTATTTATTTTTGGGACAGAGAGAGACAGAGCATGAATGGGGGAGGGGCAGAGAGAGAGGGAGACACAGAATCGGAAACAGGCTCCAGGCTCTGAGCCATCAGCCCAGAGCCCAACGCGGGGCTCGAACTCACGGACCGCGAGATTGTGACCTGGCTGAAGTCGGACGCTTAACCGACTGCGCCACCCAGGCGCCCCTTAAAAAATTTTTTAATGTTTATTTATTTTTGAGAGGCAGAGACACAGAGTGCCAGTGGGGGAGGGGCAGAGAGAGAGGGAGACAGAGAATCCAAAGCAGGCTCCAGGCTCTTCTGGACTATCAGCACAGAGCCTGACGTGGGGCTCAAACTCATGGCTGTTGAGATCGTGACCTGAGCCGAAGTTGGATGCTTCGCTTAGCCGACTGAGCCACCCAGGCACCCCTAAGTAATTTTGTTTTAAAATGAATGTCTTCTGGGGAATCTAGGTAACTATACCCACAGATATCTCTATTACTTATCCTGTTCCAAGATGAAATGTTATGTTTTTCTAGCTCACTTTAAGCTTTCCATCTATAATACAATGTATCTATGTATAATATACCTAGCTGTATGATCTTCTAAAGTTTCTTAAAGTTACATACTATCGTCTGTATGTAATAAGTAAAAGTAAGAAGATCTGATTATTTTGAGTTGTACTGTTGTCTTTATCTTAGCCTTTTTTTAAAAAAAGGAATATCATTATATATAGTAGTAATTATTTCCTTTTTCTGTCTTCCTTTGGCATGAAGGAAAGGAAGGAACATAATCTCTGTGTTAAGTAGTATATATAAGTGTATGTATACATATATTCATATATATATGTATATATAATATATACAAGTTAGACATGTAAAAGCAACAACAAATCAATGTTTGATTATCCTAAAAAAAAATCCTAAGAAATGACAGATAAGAGAGAAATAAATTATTGTACTTCTAGTATTTACTCTTTCTTAAGCCAGAGTTAAGCAGTTAACAAGCTAATACACTAATTATGTTAATAAAAGTGATAATTAATTGGGCACTGTCTTCTTCATCATTACTGCTGGCCAACTCCTGCCCTCAGCTGTTACATGACTGGCCTGCCTCAACCCGGGAATGGGTTAATTGCAGTGAAGTGAATTAGATACCAGTGTAGGTTACAATGAAACCCCAGGTCCCATGTTATGTTCCGCAGAAGTTAATGAGGTAATAGTATTATTATGCCATCCAGGTAGAAGTTTCTTTTCTTTTTTTAAAAAATTTTTTTTTTCAACGTTTATTTATTTTTGGGACAGAGAGAGACAGAGCATGAACGGGGGAGGGGCAGAGAGAGAGGGAGACACAGAATCGGAAACAGGCTCCAGGCTCTGAGCCATCAGCCCAGAGCCTGACGCGGGGCTCGAACTCCCGGACCGCGAGATCGTGACCTGGCTGAAGTCAGACGCTTAACCGACTGCGCCACCCAGGCGCCCCTAGAAGTTTCTTTTCTACATAATGTGCATGTTGCAATAAACTTTTAAATGCTAAATGACAAAATCACACTCAAATGCTTTTTGTCTTTGGTCTTAGCTAAGGCATGCATTTTTTTTAAAGCATGCACTTAAAAAAATTATTAAAAAGTACTTTTACAATTATAGCTTTTATTATAAAAGACTTGATAATTTAAATTTACTAAGTTAAAAAGTTTAGTTCCTTGCTACTTCTAAAGAATGTTTCCATTTTTCAGTTTTGAGTGTCAGTTTTTATAAGTGTATTACTTAGCCATATGATTGCGTTTCTTTTGAAAATACTGCTTTGTGGCTTTTGAAAATAAACCTTTTTTTAAAGCTTTTTCCTGTTTGGTGCATGTTTGATCATTTTATACAATTTGTTTAAATTATTTTGTATATGGCATGGTTTGCATTTTACATCTTTAAAATCTTTAATGTGTTCTATCTCTATTTATCGTAAATTTCACCTTACCCTTTAGAGCTTTTGATTTTGTTAAAAATCTAAACCATTATTCATAATGTTCATAAATAGAGTAACTGAGACTTGCAGGCTCTAAATTGTTGCTTAAACACAGTAGTTTCATCCCTGTTCTTTTCATAAATCTTTTATTAGACCAAAGTGTGATTTGTGTTGCCAACTCTACTTCCTGTACTTCCTTGGGGAAGATGCTGGGGTGGGGCCTGGAACAAGTAGTAGGTGCTCAAAAGATCAAAACTAGCTAATTGGACATTTAGACTATTGAGTTATTTGTAATTGAAGGAATAACGTGTGCATTAAACTATCTCAGAGTGTAGTTGCTTTAGTACTTTTCTTGTTAAGTACATTATAAATGATTTTAAATTATTCCTTTCATTTGTGATCTTATATTGATGATTATGTCCATAGTAACAGACTAAACTAAGTTACCACATTTAGAATTATCATTGCCTTGAAATCATAATAGAAAACAAGACGCTTTTTTTGTTTTTCAGATTTTTTTTTCAGTTTGGATTTATACTTTGTAAAATATGGTTAAATTTAATGAATGGAATGTTTAACTATGAAAATGACAAATTATGGTTTCTACCGAACAATGTAATAAAACTCATTTTGTACGCCAAGGGGTCTAGTTTTGTTTTCCAGTATCACCATTATAAATGTGTTTTATAATTTTATTATAGAGGCTAAAACATAGAAACAGTAATATTCTACTTACAGTTCTACCAAAGCATTTTGATTTTCAATTTAAGATATACCTCTAAGTAGAGTAACTTGTTTAAAAAAGAAACAAGGCATACCTTATCCTAAAAAGTATTTTATAAATACTTATTAATATTAGACTGAAGGTTTTTTATAAAAGAGTTATTTTCAAAGGAAAATATAGTTAAAGGGAGATATCTCAGACTCACTCTACCTGATAGTTTTATTGCAATATTTTACCAATTAAAATAATTGATAATTGATTAGGGCTTAGAAATTTCTTTCAAATATTTGCTTTAATGACAACATTAAACGTGTCTACATTCTGAAAACATGAAAATATTTTTAATGGAGTGTTATATTGGAAAAATCATGAAGCAAGATGGGAATAATTTGACATACTCTTTCTGAGAGAAATTTTGCAAAATTTTAAGAATCCTTAACTTCCTTCCTTCCTTCCGACTCAGTATGACCATTTAGGAATTACCCTAAGGAACTTTCAGAGGAACATAAAAAGATTTAGATACAAGTTTATATTAATATTATTTGTAAATGTGAAAAAAAACCAATAAATATCTAGTGATAGGGGATTAAACTGTTATACATCATGTGATGAAAAAATGCCACCAATATTTCTAGATAGCAATAATGAAGCAGCAGAAAGAGAATTCAAGGAATCAACCTTATTTACAATTACACCAAAATCCATAAGATACCTCTGAATAAACCTAACCAATGAGGTAGAAGATGTGTAACTGAAAGCTATAGAACACTTCAGAAAGAAATTGTTGAGGAAGAAATTGTGAAGAAGACCCAAAGAAATGGAAAAACATTCCATGCTCATGGATTAGAAGAGCAAATATTATTAAAATGTCTATACTGCCCAAAGCAATCTACACACTCAGTGCGATCCTTATCAAAATAACACCAGCATTTTTCACAGAGCTAAAACAAACAATTCTAAAATTTGTATGGTACCAGAAAAGACCCTGAATCGCCAAAGTAATGTTGAAAAAGAAAAGCGCAGCAGGAGGCATCACAATTCCGGACTTCAAGCTGCATTATAAAGCTGTGATCATCAAGACAGTATGGTACTGGCACAAAAACAGACACATAGATCAGTAGAACAGAATAGAAAACCCAGAAATGGACTCACAACTATACAGTCAACTAATCTACCACAAAGAATATCCAATTAAAGAAGAATATCCAATTAAAAAAGACAGTCTCTTCAAAAGATGGTGTTGGGAAAACTGGACAGTGACATGCAGAAGTATGAAACCGGACGGCTTTCTTACACCAGACACAAAAATAAATTCAAAATGGCTGAAAGACCTAACTGTGAGACAGGAAACCATCAAAATCCTGGAGGAGAACACAGGCAGCCACCTCTTTGACCTTAGCTATAGCAGTTTCTTACTAGACACATTTCTGGAGGCAAGGGAAACAAGACAAAAATAAACTATTGGGACCTCATCAAGATAAAAAACTTCTGCACAGCAAAGGAAACAATCAACAAAACTAAAAGGCAGCTATTGGAATGATAGAAGATATTTGCAAATGACATATCTGATAAAGGGCTAGTATCCAAAATCTATAAAGAACTTATCAAACTCAACACCCAAAAAACAATCCAGTGAAGAAATGGGCAGAAGACATGAATAGACACTTTGCCAAAGAAGATGTCTAGGTGGCTAACAGACACATGAAAAGATGCTCAATATTACTTATCATCAGAGAAATACAAATCAAAACTATAATGAGATACTGCCTCACACCTGTGAGAATGGCTTAAAATTAACAACTCAGGAAACAACAGATGTTGGTGAGCATGTGGAGAAACGGGAACCCTCTTACACTCTTGGTGGTAATCTGAACTGGTGCAGCAACTCTGGAATATAGTATGGAGGTTCCTCAAAAAATTAAAAATAGAACTACCCTAGGACCCAGCAATTGTGCTACTAAGTATCCCAAGGATGCAAAAATAACTTATCAAAGGGGCACATGCACCCCAATGTTTATAGCAGCACTGTCAAACAGTAGCCAAAATATAGAAAGAGCCCAAATGCCCATCAACTGATGAATAGATAAAGAAATACACACACACACACACACACACACACACACACACACACACGTATAAACACACCACAATGGAATATTACTCAGCCAACAAAAAGAATGAAATCTTGCCATTTGCAACGAGGTGAATGAAACTAGGGTGTATTATGCTAAGTGAAGTAAGTCAGTCAGAGAAAGACAAACACTATATGATTTCACTCATGTGGAATTTAAGAAACAAAACAGATGAACACAGGGGAAGGGAAGGCAAAATAAAATAAGATAAAAACAGAGAGGGAGACAAACCATAAGAGACTCTTAACTACACAGGACAAACTGAGGGCTGCTGTTGGCAAGTCGGGTGGGGAGATGAGCTAAATGGGTGATGGACATTAAGGAGAGCACTTGGTGTTGTATGTAAGTGATGAATCACTAAATTCTACTCCTGAAACCAATACTACACTAAATGTTAACTAACTTGAATTTAAATAAAAACTTGGAAGAAAAAATTAAAATAAAATAAAATAAATAGAAATCATGGCCAAATAGAAAAAAAAAAAATGCCACCAATCAAATCATTACCTTAAAAAATTGAAGATAAGGGAAAATATTCACCATATAATGCTTTGTAAAAATGGCAGAATATGTTTTATGTATACATCTCTATAGAAAAAAGATCAAAGGGTAATACATCAAAATGTTCATTTCTGAGAAGTTATAGGTACTTAATTTTTTTTTCTGAATCCAATTAACTTCCTGCAGTAAACATGTATGATCTTCATACTTGAAAAGTGTAACTTTTTCCTTTGGACAAGGCAAAGGATATTAGTATTTTAAATGTTATTTTCTAATTTTGCTTAAAAATTCCTAAGTCAATAAAAAATAAACTCAATATCCACATCTCTTTAATATATGTAAATACAAATAAATAAATATTTGTGTAAGTTATGTATGCATATACATAATGCATGCATGTGTGTATATAAATATGGCTTGTTTAATGTAAGATGTTTACAGTAAATTCCTATTTAAGCAATATATTTTGCTTGAAAAGAACAATCAGAGGCACAAGGCATTGTATGGCCAGGTTGCAGACAGTTGTTCTGTTTCCAGAGGCTCTGTTTAAAACTTGTATATAGGGGCACCTGCGTGGCTTAGTCGGTTGGGCATTTGACTTCAGCTCAAGTCATGATCTCAAGGTTTATGAGTTCAAGCCCCACGTCGGGCTTGCTGCTGTTGGTGCACAGCCCACTTCAGATCCTCTGTCCCCCTCTCTCTGCCCCTCCCCCGCTTGTGCACTCTCAAAAATAAAACATTAAAAAAATTTGTTTTTAACTCGCATGTTGTATGTACCTGAAAAGTGTAATTTAAACAAATTTTCTACTTTATTCTAAGCACTAATATAAAGAGTAAATTTTAGTACACTTATAACACTGACAAAAATATTTGAATACAAAAGTTACATTTTAGTTATGAAGTAGTATAAAATATTTTAGTAAAACCTACTAGGAATTTTCTAGGATTAAAGGAAATGTGAGCTTTAAAGTGGTAATAGTTGTTCTTCTATGGTTAGAGGTCCTGTTGTCATTGCAATAATATAGGTTTGGTTGTAGGATTACTGTCCCAAATACATGTCCTAGGAAAAGCTTCTCCTGATGCTTACTAATAAACTATTATTGGTTACCTTCCAGTACAGGGAAAAAAAAAAAAAGATTAACTGGAAATTAATTTATTAGAACCTACAATTAGCCAACTTATCTCCTACTAAATGCCATTTTAAGGTTTTAAAAAAGGGTAATGATAAACAATTGGTCAGGAATTTACTTTAAAATTTATTTTATTTTATTTTTTATGTTTATTTTGAAAGAGAGAGTGCATGTGCACACACATGTGCACACGTGAGCAGGGTAGAGGCAGAGAGCGAGGAAGAGAGTCCCAAGCAGGCTCTGTGCTATAAGCACAGAGCTCGGCCATGGGGCTCGATCCCACAAGCCATGAGATCATGACTTGAGCTGAAGTCAAGAGTGGGACATTCAACTGACTGAACCACCCAGGTGCCCCACTCAGGAATTTATTTTAAAATAAACTTTTAGGGGCACATGGGTGGCTCAGTCAGTTAAGTCTCTGATGTTGGCTCAGGTCATGATCTCAGGGTTCGTGAGTTCAAGACCTGCATCGGGCTCTGTGCTAACAGTGCAGAGCCTGCTTGGGATTCTCTTTCTCTCTGCCCCTCCTGTGCACTCTTTCTCTCTCAAAATAAATAAATACACTTTAAAAAATAAAATAAGCTTTTAGAATGTGACCTAGGATACAGAAACATTTAGACCTGTGTCCTACAGCAAAACCTGAGAACCTCTGGCACAGTTGAGATGCTTTTTATTCATCTGTTTTTCCCATAGTGCTCAGCATTGTGCTGTGTGTTAGTTCTCTGTGTGCACAATGGAGTCTGATCCAAAGATACCAAGTTTAGACTGCTGGATGACTGATCAACAAAGCATCACAGTAGAGAGACTGAAAAAAATCCATGTTCCAGCAATTCATTTGCCCAGATCTAGGGAGTCTCTTTCTTGTGTCGCCTTTTCTGAGGCTCCCTTTAAAATAATCTCTCTCCCTCCCTCCCTCTCCGTTTAAAAAAAAAATCTCTGCATTTGTTGCTCATCTGTTTTTCTTACCATGTTCTGTTTCTCATTCCTCCCTCTGCTGCTCTCTTCCTAATCTAACATTCCTCTTTCTTTAAGTAAATACAGTACCAAACTTATTTATACTTATATTTATGTAGGAAAATATAAAACACAGCTGGATTCAATACATTATTATTCCTGAAATAGGAGAAAAAAATTCTTAATTTGTGTTTTCTTTTGACTCTCTTCTCATTTCTTTTTTATATGATAGTGCCCTCACTTTTATACTTCCTAAAGAGCTATTAATTGAGCATTAAAATGATTGTGATGCACTATAGTATTCTAATACATCAAAGAAATAATTCCTTTGTAAAAAATGTTAATATTACATAGGCAATAACAGCATTTTTATAAGCTACGACAGGTCTCTGGTTGCTTCAGTTAATTAGAAAACTAACTGAATACCTCATGCTTTATACAATCTAAAAAGTTAGAGTTTCATTGCATTTAGAAAAAAAGTAAAATTGCTTTACATTTTAAATCATTTTCTCTAGTCTTGCTGGGTTGCTGAAGCAAAACAAAATGTTGAAAGTGTTAAAAAAAATCCTATATTTAAACATAGCAAGTGTTTTTCTTATATTCTCAAGATTTGTAATTAGTATGTCAGATATTTTTATATTAGGAAAAGATTTGTCTATGTTTTATAATACTTTAATATATTTAAATTCTCAAGGACATGTTGGAGGAAGAGAGAGTTCCATTTCAAATAATTTTCATTTGATTTGATACAGTAAAAACTAGCTGTTTGCAACAACTGTCTTTTCTTATTTACCCTTCCTCAGGCAGACTTTTAAATGCACCATCCAAAGGAAAAAAATCCTATATATAAATATTATGTCATAAATGCTTGCAGATAATTTTCCTAACCTATGTATTTCTTTTTTTTTTTTATTTTAATTTTATTTTTAGTTTATCTTTTGAGAGAGAGAGAGAGAAGGGGAGGGGCAGAGAGAGAGGGATAGAGAGAATCGCAAGCAGGCTCCATGCTGTCAGCGCAGAGCCTGATGCAGGGCTCAAACCCACAAACCATGAAATCATGACCTGAGCCGAAATCAAGAGTCAGATGCTTAACTGACTGAGCCACCCAGGCACCCCCTAACCTATGTATTTCTAAACATGGAACTCTAGTAAGAACAACTTCTTCCAATAATGAGAAATATCTAAAAAAAGGGAAAAATGTAAGGGAATATGGACGCTATTTTTTTGCCACTATTATGAATAAACACACTTAAAGAAAGCAGAAGAGTCATCATTCAATTAAGGATTTTGGTGTCTGTGTTCATGAGGAATATTGGTGTGCAGATTTTTCTTTTTTGCGATTTCTTGGTTAGGTTTTATTTTTAGGATTATTCTGACCTCATAAATTGGGAAGTATTTTCATATCTTCTGTTTTTTGAAATAATTTGTGAGTTTATATAAGATTGTGTGTGTGTGTGTGTGTGTGTGTGTGTGTGTGTGTGTGTGTTTAAGCATTTGACAAAATTCACCAATGAAACCATCTGAGCCTGGAGGATTTTTGTGTGTATGTGTTATGGAAAAGTGTTTGGTGACAAATTCAATCTTATTAATAGATAGAACTATTCAGATTTTTTGTTTCATTTTATGTCAGTTTTGGTAAATTGTATTTTTCAAACAATTTGTCCATTTTATCAAAGTTGTTGAATTTGTTGGCATAAAGTTACTGGTAATACTCTAATTTCTTTAGGATCTGTAGTGATGTCCCTTCTTTCATTTCTGATATTAGTATTTTGTGTTTTCTCTTTCTTGATCAGTGTACTTAGGGGCTTATTAATTTTGTTGATCATTTCAAAGAACCAACTTTTGTCTTTGTCTATTTCCTTTATTTTCTATTTATTGATTTTGGCTCTTTTCTTTTGTTATTTCCTTTTTGTTTACTTTTGATTAAACTCGCTCTTGGTCTTTTTTTCATAGCTTCTTAAGATAAAACTGTAAACCATTTATCTTAGACCTTTCTTCTTATTAATGTAAGTATTTCAAACTATAAGCTTTCCTTTAAGCATTCATATAGCTGCATCCCATAAATTTTGATATGTTGTATTTTCATTGATATTCAGTCTAATTTCCCTTTTGATTTCTTCTTTGGCCCATGTATTTAATTATGTTGAAAAGTTTATTTATTTTGAGAGAGAGAGAGAGAGAGAGAGTGAGTGAGCAGGGGAAGGGCAGAGGGAGACAGAGGATCTGAAGCAGGCTCTGTGTTGACAGCAGAGAGCCCAGTGTGGGGCTTGAACTCACAAACGTGAGATCATGACCTGAGCTAAAGGCAGAGGCTTAACTGACTGAGCCACTCAGGCACCCAGGCCCATGTATTTAGAAAATGTTATTTAATTTCCAAAACTCTTTTTCTGGATACCTTATTGTTGATTCCATTTTGGTCAGAGAATGTATTCTTTATGATTTTAATCATAAATTTATTAATATCTGTTTTGTGGATCAGCTTATGGTCTCTCTTGGTGAATGAACCATCTCCACTTTAGAAGAATATATGTATTCTATAGTTGTTGGGTGTTGTTTAAATATTAATTGGATCAGGATGATTGGTGGTGTTGTTCAAATAATCTGTATCTTACTGATATTTTTGCCTAGTTTTCTGTCAGTTGCTGAGAAAGAGGTTTCTATCTCTCTAAGTATGATTGTGGAATTGTTTATTTTGCCCTTTAATTCTGTCAGATTTTGCATCATGCATTTTGAAGCTATGTTATTAGGCATAATCAAATTATTATTTTGCCTTTTGATGAATTAACTCTTTTATCATTTTGAAATGTCCCTGGTTCTGGTCATATTCTTTAGGTCTACTTCATGTGATATTAAAATAGCCACGCCAGCCTTTATAAGCTTAGTGTTTGTATAGTAAGTATATCTTTTACCATCCATTTACTTTCAACCTATTAAAGTGTAATTCTTGTGGATATCTTATAGTTGGGTCTTGCTTTTTTATCCATTTTGACAAACTCTGCCTTTTCATTGACGCGTTTAGTTTAGTCCATTAACATTGAATGTAAATTACTGACATGGTAGGATATAGATTTGCTATTTTACTATTTGCTTTTTGTCCCTCTGTTCTCATTTCCTGCATTTTTTTTACTTAATTCTTAAAAATTCCTTTCAAATTATTTACTAGCTTTTTAATCGTATTCTCATTACATTTTGTCTGTATGTGTGATTGCTCTAGGCATTACAAATATGCATTCTTGGGGCACTGGGTGGCTCAGCTGGTTAAATGTCCAACTTTGGTTCAGATCATGATCTCATGGTTCGTGGGTTCAAGCCCCGCGTTGGGCTCTATGCTGACAGCTTGGAATTGACCCTGCTTCAATTCTCTGTCTCCCTGTCTCTCTGCCCCCCCTCACTTTCTCTCAAAAATAAATAAATATTTTTTTAAAAAACAAATATTCATTCTTAGTTTTTCATAGACTACTTAGAGCTAATATTGTACTACTTAATAGACATTGTCGAAATATCGCAACCAAATTACCTAGTTGGTCCATTTGTAACCTCTTTCATCCTTTATGCTTTGATGTCATATGTATTACATCTACGTATGTTATAAACTCCATAAGGCAGAGTTACAGTTTTTTCTATAGGTAGTCAGGTCTACCTAAATTAAATTACCAGGGAACAAGTAGTTTTTTATATAACCATTTCTGATACTCTTCATCCTTTCCTAAAGATCCTACTGCCCAACTGGCGTTTCCCTTCAGTCTGAAGAACTTGCTCTCACATTTCCTATATTGCAGGTTGGCTGGCAACATATTCTCATAGTTTTAGTTTTTCTGAAATACATTTGCCTTCATTCTTGAAGGAAAATCTTTCTGGATACAGAATAATGGCCGATAGCTTTTTTTTCCCCCTTCTTGAATCATGTAAATCATTGTTTTCCTTTAGTGAACGTGTCATTTTTTTGTGACTATATAAGATTCTTTTTTATCATTGATTTTCTTCATGTTTATTCTCCTAGGGGTTCACTGAACTTTCATGACTCTTGAAATTTTTGTCTTCCACCAAATTTGGGAAATTATTAGACATTATTTGTTCAAACATTTTTTTTTTGTTTTTTTTCTTCTTGCTTTCTGGAACTCCAGTTATACATGTTTTGACTTTTTGATATTTAGCCACAAGTCTCTGAGACTGATTTGTTATTTCTCAATCCTTTTATTTTCTGTTCTTCAGATGAATAATTTTTATTGGTCTATCATGTTCGCTCTTCATTCTGCTTTTTAAGCCTATCCAATTAATTTTAAGATTTCAGATAATTTTCATATGAGTTTGGTTCTTTTTATAGTTTCTATTTGACTATGTTTTCATTTATGTTTTTGAATATAATTTTAATTGCTACTTTATTAGACCTTGTCTGCTACTTCTAACATTTGAGTCACTTCAGAATTTATCTTCGTCTATTGTTTTTTTCTCCTGAAGATGGGTCATTTTGTCCTGTTTCTTTGTTTGTGAAGCATTTTAGATTATATCTTAGTCACTGCTGCAATTATCATGTTGTAGAGACTCTGGATTGTGCTTTATTCTTCTAAAAGAGACTGATTTTTCTTTACTTGTTTTAGCAGGCAGTTGATGGTTAGGCTCATACTACAAACTGTATCTTGGTGTACAGCTCAAATCTTCAGTTATTTTACCCTTAGCTGAGATTTGTTTTGGTTTTTACCACACATGTGTGGTTCACAGGTCAGCCATGTATTTGAACTGACTGTATATACAGAATTTAGGGCTCCTCCTCCTTTCTGTCTCTATCATTTCCAGGATTCCCCTTTCACTTTCTAGTGGCTTTGGCTACCTTGCACCCTGGCCACTGCTTCTGCAGGCCAGAAAGACTGAAGATACTTTGTTGGAGTTTTAGTTGCCCCAATATTGTGGGTGAGGTCTGCCCTTAGGCCAAAAGCTACAATAAGCAGCTAATTCACTTAGTTCCGTTCCTTTTTCTAAGTGTTGATTCCTTTCCAGAATCAACCTGTTTTTGGACATTTTCTAGTGCTTTTAGGTAGTTATATATTTATTACATATTTGTTTATAGTTTATAGATATTCTATGCAGGAAAATTGGTCTCACAGGAGATTAGGAAGCCAGTAGTGGAAGTAGAACCAGAATTTTTTAAGTTAAAATCACTGGAAAATATGATATGGTAAAATACAGTCTAGTGTTAATGATTATCTTATTATTTCAAGATATTTAGAAAAAGAAAAAAGTAATGGTGTATATTACACACACACACATACATTCACACACACACATACACACCCAAACTGAAAGAACTAGGTTTTTCTAACTCCAAAGTCTTCTTAATGAAACATTAGATTAGAATATATTTCCAATGTAAGTGTCGATAGTTTACTATATGTCAAAAGAAAATTCTCAAGTTTATTTATTTATTTTGAGAGAGAGAGAATGAGAGAGAGTGCGAGCAGGGGGTGGGACAGAGAGAGAGGGAGAGAGAGAATCCTAAGCAGGCTCTGTGCTGCTCTCAGCACGGAGCCCACAGTGGGGCTCAATCTCACAAACCAGCTCAATCTCACAAACCGTGAGATCACGACCTGAGCCAAAATCAAGGGTCAATTGCTTAACTGACCGAGCCACTCAGGTGCCCTCAAAAAGAAAATTCTTGGGGTGCCTGGGTGGCTTAAGTCAGTTGAGCGTCCGGCTTCAGCTCAGGTCATGATCTCACAGTTTGTGAGTTCGAGCCCCGCGTCGGGCTCTGTGCTGACAGCTCTGAGCCTGGAGCCTGCTTCTGCTTCTGTGTCTCCCTCTCTCTGCCCCTAAACTCACTCGCATTCTGTCTCTGTCTCTCCCAAAAATAAAAAAACATTAAAAAAAATTTTTTTAATAAAAAAAAGATAATTCTTAAGGTTAAGATACATATGTAGGGAAATAAAAAGCTTCTGGGGTTTATTGTGACTGTTTTGAAGGAGATTATGTTAGCAACGACTACAGTTTTTTGGTGTGTTTTTTTTTTTTAAGTTTGTTTCAAGAGACAGAGGGTGGGAGATGGGTAGAGAGAGAAGGAGAGGGAGAGAATCCCAAGCAGGCTTCGCACTGTCAGCACAGAACCCAATGTGGGGCTGGATCCCAGGAACCGTGAGATCATGACCTGAGTGGAGATGAGGAGGTGGGTGTTTAACCGACTGAGCCACCCAGGCGCCCCACAGCCAGTACAGTTTAAACCTGTATAAGATTGCGTGGGCTTACTTCCAAGATTGAGTTCTGTTGTGCATTGAACCTCTAATGTTTTTCACTTCTGATATATATATAGTTTTGATTTAGTTAACATAATAAGGTAATAAACAGCGTCAAAGTCCTCAAAATGATCAACTTATGGCTTAAAACACTTTTGACAGATACTTTCCAATAAAATTTCCACTTTCTAGGAAATGTTCCTTTCATGTTTCCTCTTGCTGCTTATTAGGTTCTTTGTGAAGCAGGAGGCAAAGTCTCTGCTTTGATTTTACTTGAATCTCTGTGCCAGTGGTTTTCCTTCCTGCTCTGTCTCCTTTACTTTATATTTCTTTCTCTTTCTCCGTCTTTAAAAAAGTTATTTTTTCATTAGTTTTAGTTTTTTAATCCGTATGTGTAATAGGAAAGAGAGATGAGGAATATTGATTATATTATTTGATTGTTTGCTCTTTGCTGCACATTATACATTTGCCTACCTCTTACCCTTTCTTCTTAGGAGTTGTAAAATATTTTAAATATTTTGCTCAACATGAAGATGTAGGGAATTTGAAGAAGTAAAAGCAAGGACTCTGTATACTCTCATTCTATTGGGAAAGTCCTGCTTGTTGAATTTTTAGGTATTTCAAGATGTTCCAGTCAACTGACAAGGACTTCTCCTCACAGTGTCAGAACTGTAGTGATGATGAGAGTAATGCATCTAGCAAATAGTTCTGGTATGTAACCACTTTTGCATGTTTACTTCAGCAGAAAACTCTGGAGTACATAGTAACCTATGTTCCTTGTTAAAATTTGGAAAACCATTTGCATGCTTTCAAAATAGATCTTGAGGTAATGGTGTTAGTCAACAGACAGCGAATATACTTTAATCAGATGGGAAATTCTGCAAAGATTAGTATATCTTCATTTCATAACTCTTCTAAAAAGGGGAAAACAAAACTTAAACTTGCATTCTTAGAACTGTCTGGATAATATGATCATTGATTAAACTCAAAGTTTTAGCATACTTATTGTAAAACCATTTTGGTACTGTATGCACTTTTAGTAAAATACCATTCACGAATATGGACAATACTTTTTTACATAGTTTATCAATGGAGATACATTTGCTTTTTACTTTTTATAAAGCTAAATTCTTCACTTCTTATGTTGTCACAGAGTATAAATAAAAATTTTAGAAAATATATATCCAGTTTGTAATGTGTTTCCTTGGACAGTCTGGTTGTACTAAACCTTTAGAGCAGTGTGATCCATGGTGTGGGTGTTAATTTTTTTGGACTGGAGGAGGAGGGTAAAGTACAGTTCTCTGCCATTTTACCAGAGCTCCCTCTTGTACTTACACAAATGGTGAGATGGTTATTGTTACGAGATTAGGTATGTTGCTTCTTTATAATAATCGTTAATTTTTAGATTTAATGATGGCAGTTAAAGATATTACTTTGGGAAAACTTGGTGTGTTTATTATGATATATATTATAAATAGTTTATTGTTACTTGTGATTTTGACTAGCACTCTACTTTTTATTGTGTAGAATATTCTATATTATCCAATAGTATAGGTTCCAAAACTCAAAATATTTCGTTATATTATCAAGGGAGATTAAGGAACAGAGCACAATCCGGTGAAGTCATTGTTGAAATACATTGCTTTAAAAATATTATTTTCTGTTTTTTAAAGGATATTTAGGTCTATTTGAATATTCTTTTTTCTGCTATCAATGTTTGTTTGTATATATATTTCTTAAGACATCTATCATTGCCATCTTAAAGAAGGGTAACTATATTTCAAAGGTTTTTGTTTTTTGTGTTTTTGGTGGGTTTTTTTGTTTTGTTTTGTTTTTACTGTAACTAATCAGGCCCATTATATAGATGTAAAGATTTAAAAAAAAAAGAAAAATGAAAAGCTAATGATTACCCAAGGCCATAGGGTCCATGGTAGACTTGTAACTAAAGTTCAGTTTTGTTTTCTAGCCTTGTGATGTAATCCATACCAAGTATTATTTTCTGTATGGATAACTTTGGTCTGTTATCCTACAAAAATGTATGAATAAACTCTGATATTCTCCCACTTTGTAAATCTGCTTGTATTTTCTTCACTGTAATAAAAAAGAACTCATGCTATGGTAACTAATTCTTGACCTAAACCCTTTTTTTTCCCCTTTAGAAAAATTGGAAGCACCACCACCCACACCAGGACAGCTGAGATATGGTAATGGTTCTATAATTGTTAAATATTTGCACATCTGTCTTTTAGACTTGAAATAACTGTATTTCACTGATAGTATAGAAGAGTCAGTAAATTTAATTTTTCCAGAGAGAGTAGATTATCTTATTTATCATGCTGAAACAAAAAGTTTATAAACTTGGTTTAAGACATATTACAATGTTATGGAATTTCGACATTTGTAACAGTATCTAACATTGTTAAACTGTAGTTACCATGTAGAAATAAAATTATACTTATGGTAAGGTTTCCTTAATTCCCAGTAAAAAGGATATGTTTACTTTAGTTTGGATTTAAGTTGGGTAATTTCAGAAGTTGAAAGTCTGAGCTCAGGGCTGGGTAGAACTGTTCTCTGGTGGAGAAAATACTTACGGCGTGCTGTTTGTAATGATGAAGAAAGTTAAGTTCGTTTAACACTGCCACGAAGAAGAAGCTTGTAAGTGGTGCTGGTGTGCTTTCTTTACTGTTATGATAGGAATTAAATAGTCAAGGCTAACACTGACATAATGTAAAACAGTTTGGGATCTTATTATAGAGACAATGAAAGAAGAGAATGTTTTAATGGTGCAGCAAATTTGAGTAGATTGTAAGTGAAAGCTAAATATTAGATGTGATTTGCTGTTATAGAATAGTATTTTCCAAAGGAAGTTGAAGAAATCACAAATTAATAGGAGATCATTACATACTGGAGAGTAAACTTACATAACTTTTAAAAATTAATAGCCAGTTCTTTTTCTCTCAGAGGTAGAATACAATTTATATTAGAAATAAGTAACTTTTCCCAAATACCAAAACATTTAAGAATTCTTTAAGACTTTTTTCCCCCAGGTAATTTTTTGTGATTCTCCTAGCCTAGGTTCATGCAGTTTGTATCCAAGCACCGTATAATACTGTTACCAGTTTTTTTGTCATATTGAAATGAGCCGTTTGTATGGTGTGTTACCATACCCAAACTTTTTGAAGGCTGGTAACCAAATCTTATTTATCTTTGTATCTCATGCCCAGTGAAGTGGCCAGTACATGTTTACTTAACAACATGAAAATTGTATTTTTTCCTTTGTGTTGAAAGTAAATTTTAATATATAGACACATTTATTTAGGTCTAAGCATAAAAACATGATATATTTTATATTTCCGAGTTGCTTATTACAGAAGTTTGGATGTCTAGTAGTTAAGTAACTAGACTTGGGCAAAAAGTCAAAGAGCTAAGGTTAGACTCTTTAATTGAAGAATCCCATTTCATTAATACACTATTTGATTTTTTATCATCTTTAATAACTTTTAAAATAATATTCCTTGTAATTAAAAAATGTTGCTTTTTATCTTGAACTTTCTTACTTGATAGCAAAAAGAAATCTGAAATGATCTGGGATGTATATACAACCTTTTCTTGTGATGTTAGTATTCGATAGTTGTTTTGGGTAGAGGCATTTTTTGTTTTGTTCTGTTCACTGCTTATTAGCCTTCCCTGGGTTGGTGCAGAACTGACTGTAGCAATATCAAACTTTCATAACTTCTGAATTATATTTTAATTATACTTTCTGTGGACTTAACTACATTAAAAGAAGAAAAACACTCTAAAGTCACTGAACACATACCACCAATTGTTTTAAGGGACTATTTTTTGGATATGGTATAAAATTCACAGTTTTGATGTTTATCTAAAAAAGTCCTTAGTTGAATTGATGTTGACTATATCTTGGCAATTTTATAGATGAATTAGAATAAAATCTTTTAACTATTCCAGCTTTTAATCTATTTCACAGTTTGCCTTCAATTCTCTTAATATGGAATTCTCTTCCTTTCCAGGTTAGTGGTCCTCAACTTAATTAACTAATGTTCATTGAGTATCTGCTATGCACTAGGCATTCTGCAACATGCTGAAGATGCAAATATGAAAAAAAAAATGAGGCTGAATGTATAGAAAATATATAGGTATCAGTTCTTCCTAGTTACACTTCTATTATGTCAGGTCTTTCAGATTATATGTTAGATAGATAAGGTAAGGTATGCTTTTGTTAGGAAGAGATCAAATTACATTTTGATTTAAATCAAATAGTTTGTTTATAGTTTGTGAAAGCTTTCAGGGATACTGATGATGTGAGGGGGGACAAGACTGGATATAGATGGCTAATATAGATGAGGTAGTAACATTTTTATCATATTTGTCCAAAAAACTGTTCCGTGAGTAAAAGCGACCATATAGTTTCCATGAAATTTGATTCAGGGTATTTTTTATTATGTCTAATATGGAGCTTAATTTTATGATATCAGTCTTTACAATATAAGAAGTAGATTGATATTAATAGCAATTAAACAGGTAAAACATGGTACTCGTAATATATATTTACTTATTTGTTCCGCCATTAACTGTATGTACTTTGTAGCTAGTAAGAAAACAACCCAGAAGTCTAACACAATTATTTTTACATGTAACAGCGTTTTTAATTTTGGTGTTTTTCCCTAGTATAGCTTCTACGAAGTAGTTGAACTTACTGCAGGAGCAGAATCTTTTGGCTGTGGGGAATGAAAAGCAAATTTCAAAGGTTATCAGATCTATTTAGGAGACTTTAGTCATATGGTCTGTTTTTATCATTTTAAGTGATAGAAATCTTAACATATATTTTCTCTTTTTGGTGTTTTTCAGTATTCATCCACAATGCGATACCTTTCATAGGGTTTGGCTTTTTGGATAATGCAATTATGATTGTTGCAGTAAGTTCTTTCTTTCACCCCTTCTGTTTTGAGTTCAGCTCATGAGTTTGAGCCCCGCGTCGGGACTCTGTGCCACAGCTTGGAGCCTGGAGCCTACTTCGGATTCTGTGTCTCCCTCTCCCTCTCCCCCTCCACTGCTTGTGGTCTCTCTCTCTCTCGCTCTCTTTCTAAAATATAAATAAACATTAAAAAATTATTAGAAATGTTCAAGCATCGGTATTCAGGAGGAAACCTAAGTCTACTTATGGCAGCATTGCCCAAGTATTAGAATGGAATTAGCACAATAGACCATAGGACTTCTTCTTTATTCTATGTAATAACCCATTAGAATAGTTTAATCTTTTTCATTTCAGTTTCTTCTGTTTAAAATGGAAGTAAAAATATGAGTCCTTCTTGTCTTCAGAATGGGATGGATGTGGAACGTCTGAAACTCTCAATAAATTCAGTGCAAATGCAGTAGAGCTAGAGCCTTTTGTTTTGCTGCGGCTCTGTCTATTGTACAAGAAGCTGTTGTTGCTTATAAATGAACCATAGATAGTCTCACTACTGAATGGTTAAAGAACAAAGTGGTTATAAAGGTAATTTTTGAAGTCTGTGATCTCTTGGTTCCCTAGAAGCTAGTTTTTTACTCTGTTTTTGATAGACTAAATAACAATGATACCTATATAGATGTATCATTCAGAATTTAAAATTAGGTGAGTTGGGCTTCTTTGTGTTCCAAGAGGTAGGTTTGTTTGTTTATTTATATTTTGAGAGAGAGAGAGAGAGAGAGAGAGAGAGCGCGTGCGCGCGCACACACACATGGGGGAGGGGCAGAGAGAGAGTGAGAGAGAGAATTCCAAGCAGGCTTCATGCTGTCAGCGCAGAGCTCAGTGTGGGACTTGAACTCAAAAACCGTGAGATCATGACCTGAGCTGAAATCAAGAGTTGGATGTTAAACCAACTGTGCCACCCAGATGCCCCTGTATTCCAAGAGGTTTAAAGCATCTTTCTTTGTGGTTGGAAAATATAAATTCTAGATCTTTAATTATGGATTATATTGCTCTTTATATTATAATTGTATTTGTTGCTATTGTTTATTTCTATGAAAGCCTAATTTTAATGAATAAAATGATATCGATGTTATTTTTGTATGAATGCATATATTTAATAGTTAGGTGCATTACTATATTATATGTGAATATTTTTTGCATATTTTATGTATATAATTTTGTGGCAATAACATGTTTAACTATTTTAACTTTTTATTACTACTTTGCTATTTTTTGTAGCCACTTCATTAATGTTTAAGATTAATTTCTTCGTAATCATTTTTCAGGGCACCCATATTGAGATGTCTATTGGAATTATTTTGGGAATTTCAACTATGGCAGGTATTTAATAATATTAATGTTATTATTCCATTGTCTGTATACTTATAAAACATTTCAGTAGGTTAGGTTTAGAAGAAGATACTTAATCTGAATAAGTTTACTCATTGAGATGTCTATTAGTTTATCTCCTTAATCCTATTCTTCTGATTCTTAATTTTGTATATGTTGCACTTCTCCTGAGAAATTTTAGGTACTTTATGTTAGCTAATGGGTAATAGTGCTGTACTGACTATGTTAAAATAAGTTTTTCTCTTTTTTAAAAATTTTTTGAAAAATGTTTTTTAATTTTTGAAAGAGCGAGTGAGCATGAGTGGGGGAGGGGCAGAGAAGGAGACAGAGGATCCAAAGCAGGCTCCAAGCTGTGAACACAGAGCCTGATGTGGGTCTCGATCTCACGAACTCTGAGATCATGACCTGAGCTGAAATCAAGTCTCCCACCTAACCAGTTGAGCCACCCAGGTGCCCCAATAAGTTTTTCTCTTAATTCAGTGTTATCCTAAAACCTTTTTACCCTTATTTCTACTGTTATTTATTTTTAAGGGTAGAAAAATCAAAGAAGGAAATACAAGTTTAAAAATCTAATTTGGTTCTATTACCTTCTTTCCCCCAGTTACTACTCTATTTTTTATGATGGTGAAATTTGGGAATGGTTCAGTGGTGTGTTTATTATGTAGAAAAGTATGAAGTAGATGAGTTAATAAAAGAGACATTTCTTCTCTATATGATTTTCTTGAATTTCAGACCTATGCATAAAACTTTTACTCTAACTTCCAAATATCCAAATTTCCTTAAATATAATGAAAGATAAAACTACAAAATATTGTATGGGTATTGACACCAGAATGGAAACTGGCTGCCACAACAGAAAAAAACCCACTACTTGATGGAAGTACAGCACTGTAATCTCGAAAGACTTGTGTTCTATTTTGAAATCTTGACTCAGAGCTATCCAGTGAGTTACTTTGGATATAGTTGTTGTGGTTTCAGAAGCTGTGATAACTCTTCCAGATCAGTGCTTTATTGATGAGACAGTGATGTATTATAAGGATTTTTCTGATTTCCAGATAACAATTCACTTATCCACTTCTCAATTTTTTAGCTGCTGCTTTGGGAAATCTTGTGTCAGATTTAGCTGGACTCGGGTAGGTCCATTTATTCATTCATTTGTGCATGTGTGTACTGACCTTGTTCTCTTTCTCTTCTCCATTCTTTAATTGAGAAGAATTAAGAAATGGGATATTTATTGGGTGTGTTTTCAAACTAACGCTTTAATTTATTTTTTCTAAATGAGTGGTGCTAAATCTTTGGTGTACATCAAATATGAATGCCTGGGTTGCACTTCAGAATTAGGGACCTGGAATTTGTGTTTAAAATCCTTTCAAGAGATTGATACATGCAAAAAAGTTTTCTAAGATGACCACAATGTAAGCAGAGTTTAATTTTCATTTACTGAGGTATTTATATGTCTTTTTTAGACATTTCCAAGGTGAGGCAGGATTAATAGCAAGAATCCCCATCATTATTTCACCCCACCCTTCTCCCACTGAGCCCAAAGATAAAAGATACGGCTCAAATGTGAGGATACTGACTGGGCATGTTTTCCGGAGAGAGGAACTTTCAAAAGGCATGATGGCTGGAGCATATGTGGGAATGGCCAGAGCATTACAGGGTTTGGCCAGTTTTTGCTCCCTTTATTTCGTGTGGCAGGAATGATGAAACAAAGTGAGGATGTCTACTTAGAAAAGGCCAGCTTTTGGGGCGCCTGGGTGGCGCAGTCGGTTAAGCGTCCGACTTCAGCCAGGTCACGATCTCGCGGTCCGTGAGTTCGAGCCCCGCGTCAGGCTCTGGGCTGATGGCTCGGAGCCTGCAGCCTGCTTCCGATTCTGTGTCTCCCTCTCTCTCTGCCCCTCCCCCGTTCATGCTCTGTCTATCTCTGTCCCAAAAATAAATAAAAAACGTTGAAAAAAATTTTAAAAAAAAAAGAAAAGGCCAGCTTTTCCTTTCTCTCTTTCCATTCTCTCTTCTGAGCAACACGTGGCCTGGGCTTCCTCTTGAGCTTGAGGAAGCCTGGAAATTATAAATTAGACTAAGGTGACATTAACTACTGTGATAAAGATACTCTCTTTTGCCCAGTCTTTGGCTCTATTTCTTCCTTTCTTCATGTATTAGAGTGGTCAGTTTTGAGATTTGGATTTGGGTCTAGTGGTAGTCTACTTAGCCCTATAATCTCGGAAAAGGCAGCTTCCTAAGTGATCTGACCCTGTCTATTAGACTTCTGTACTGGAGTTTGGGGCCAAAGCTACTGTTAAACACAGTTTCTTTGCTTCTGGGCCAAGGCAGAAATTTTATATTCCTGGGATTTGCGACATTAATTTATAATGATATCACCCCTTACACGTTCCACTTCTCCATTTCCAACATTAATGTTAAAAATGGTAATATTATAGCTACTGTGATAGCTTTTTATAGTTAATACAACCAAATGATCTAATAGAATTTAAAGCCGTTTAACTTTATTTTATTTATTTATTTATTTTTTTCCCAACGTTTATTTATTTTTGGGACAGAGAGAGACAGAGCATGAACAGGGGAGGGGCAGAGAGAGAGGGAGACACAGAATCGGAAACAGGCTCCAGGCTCTGAGCCATCAGCCCAGAGCCCGACGCGGGGCTCGAACTCACGGACCGCGAGATCGTGACCTGGCTGAAGTCGGACGCTTAACCGACTGCGCCACCCAGGCGCCCCAAAAGCCGTTTAATTTTAGATTGCATCATGAAACAGTTCTTTTTGATAAGAGATAAAGATTTTGTTGGGAGTCTTTATATTTAAGAACTATTTCTCCTCTGCCTTTAAAAAATATCATTAAATAACAGATACTACATTTTATTGATTCTTAGATATACAGATTAAGTTTTTTTTAGAACTTAATATATCTGCTCTTGGGATCCATCTTATAATTGATGTATGCATAGATTAGTTGGCAATTCTTTTTTTATTACAGTTCATAAAGTAAGTTTGTATCTGATAAATACTTGAGATGGCCTTGAAAATTCAAGTATATCAATCTGATAAATTTTGGAAATTTTTGCTTTCTGGTGACAGTTATTAATTTATATCATATGTTAAAGTGCTTTGCTTTGAATTTGGAATAAGCGCATAACTGTTAATTGCTGCAAAAATTTTTTATATACTTTGAATTGGTCTTTTTAAAGTAATTGTGGAGAATAATTGCTCTAAGGCAACGTGTTTACCTGTGTATCGAATATATTAATACTAAATATTTTTAAGTTGGATATATTTATGCACAATAAAAATGGAAGTTGTAAAAAACATTTACACCATTTCTGGAGTGCCAGTTACAGGTGTGAAATTATCTTGTTTCCTTTTGTAGTAACTAGTTCATTATCTTGAGGACATTTGTGTGTCTCTTTAAAAACTCATATTCTGTCCTTCTGTTTTTTTAAAGACTTGCAGGCTACGTTGAAGCTTTGGCTTCCAGATTAGGCTTGTCAATTCCTGATCTTACACCAAAACAAGTGGACATGTGGCAAACACGTGTTAGTACACATTTTGTAAGTACTTTATATGGTTTATGATCATGAATTCAGGTAGCCAGACCAAGACACTGGATAGTTCAGTCCTCTGAGAAATTTGAGACCAAATTTATCTGAGGGGAGTTTTTTTGTTTTTTTGTTTGTTTGTTTGTTTGTTTGTTTTGAGTGGAGTTTTTAACACAAGTTGTGTAAGCCTTGGCAGTTTTCAGAGAACGGTAATTTTGTATTGACTATTTTTTATAGTGTAACTGACTTTTGAAGTATTCTTTATATGATTCAGGTAATGTTAAGGAATATCTGTCATGTGCTAGAAACTGAAGGATATAAAATGAATATAAACTAGTTATTTTTACGAATTGTTTAGGTGTAACATGTAAACAAACTATAATTTGGTGAGACATATGCAATTATAGAATTATGCACTAGAAATAGCATTAAGTAAGAATATTTTGTGGGGAGGAATTTCTTTTGGTGGGAATGTTTCTTGGCAATTATTGGATCTAAGCTGATTTTTGAATTATTGATGAGACATTAGAGAATTCCAAATACATTGACTAGCAAGTAGAAAGGCATGATAAAAACAGGGTATGTTCAGAGAAAGTAAGAAATTAGGCATTGCTGGACTATAATATGTAGTAGTTGAGGATAGAAGCAGCAGGAGAAAAACAGTATTGGAGAAGTAAAATGGATCAGACAGGAAAGACATTGTATAAGCTATGCTAAGGAGCTTGAATCTCATACCTAGCTGATGGAGTACTAGTGAAGAATTTTAAATAGGAAGGAAACTGGATGGATCACAATGCTACTAATTAAGTCAAGAAGAAAAGGAGGAAGAACAAGTTAGTAAGGGAAGGTATTGAGTTCTGTTTTCAATAAGTTGAATTTGAGACTAACAGGACATTGAAGTGGTAATGCTGAGTAGGCATTTAAATTAAAAGTGAAGAGTTGGAGAGATCTGAATTAGAGATGATGAGTATTATCAGTCATTTATTCAACAAATATTTATTGTTTACCTACTATATGTCCAGTACATATGTAGGAGTTTTGAATATATTGGTTAACAAAACAAGATCTTTTTTTCTGGTAGATCTTACATTCTAACAGTGGAAAGAAGACAATTAAAACAATCTGACAAATAAAATGTTTAATGTGTTAGAAGTTTGCAAATGTTACAGGAATTAAAGAAAAAAAGCAGAGCAGGATTAAGAGGTTGGGAGTGCTGAGATGGAGACAGATTGCAGGATTAGATAGGAGGGTTACTGTAGGCCACACTGAAAAGGTGATAGTTAAAACCATGGGGGAAAGTGAGATTAGACAGGGCACTGGTTCCCCCCAGGTGTGATGCCAGGGCCAAGAGGATCAACATTACCTGGAAACTTGTTAGAAATGCATATCTCAACCTCCTCCTTAGACCTATTTCTGTAAAAAAATCATGTGTGTGTCTATATCCTGCAATTCGTAAATAAATGGAAGTGAGACTAGTTGGCTAATGTCGGCCAGCGTTATTGAGGAATCAGGATATTCTAACATTCTAGCAGCTTGGCTTAACATTTTAGCAGTGCAGTTGGGATCAAAAGAAGATTATTTTCCTGGGATTTCTTCTCACGTAATTGGTAATTCTGTTTTCTTTCTGTATTACAAGCAGGTCCATTCCCTTTTCTATTATAAAAGCACCTTAGTTATTAAACTAGCATTTATAAATACATTTTGTGTGTTTGTATATTTTGCTAAATCTTCCACCAGTATATGAAGTGATTCTGTCCCTTAGTTGTTGACTCTGCTTATTTTCTGTTAGGGTCAAATCTACTCTGTAACATAACATTTGGTTAACTAACAGCCTGAAGTAATTTAAGTTAGTGATCAGTAATTTATTCATGACATAAGCTAACTCTGAAATTTACCCGTAATACAATATATGCAAATACACATGCAGGTTCCTGTTGATACAGGTTGTGTTTTAAAACCTCATTTATGATTTGGCTGTTTGAAACTCAGAAAATATTTTCTTGCAGAACCATATTACAGATGTACTCAAGTTCTTGGGTTAGTTCCAGTGTAGTTAATTATAGGGCCTAGACTATCATAAGCCCTGATAACTTTTCTTTTCTTTTCATGTTTATTTATATTTGAGAGAGAAAGACAGAGCACGAGTAGGGGAGGGGCAGAGAAAGAGGGAGACACAGAATCTGAAGCAGACTCCAGGCTCTGAGCTGTCAGCACAGGGCCTGATATGGGGCTCAAACTCACAAACCGCAAGATCATGACCTGAGCTGACATCATGAGCTGAGCTGACGGTTGAGCTGACTCAACTGAGTGAGCCACCCAGGTGCCTCATTAACTGATTTTTCAGTGGAAAAATGTTGCCTGAATCATGGAGCCAGAAAAGGATATCTCACTTCTTTCCTCCCTCTCTGCCCTGTTGACTTTACACGCCATTGAGATGATTGGGTTGGAACTCATTAACTGGCAATCCTAAAGTGAGTGGGGAGGAAAGGCTTGAGTTCCACAGACAATATATTGTAACAGGCATTCTAACAAATGGGTGGAAAGTGGACATGGAGCCTGTTGCCGTGGTCACTTCATGTATATGGGGAAGTCAGGAATCTAAAATAAAATGTTCTATGCGTATATAAATAAATATAAATGAATACAAATTTGAAGGTCAAAATAAGGGTCTAAGATTAACTTTTTCAGCATCAGGAACGAAGAAAATTTCTGCTTATTAAAACTCTGTAGAACCGATACTTTTCTAAGTGGGGTGCTATGAAAGTGATAAACCTATTAATACAAAGCATGGACATACCACCACCACTATCACTACTCCCACCAACAAAACCCAAAAATAATAGACTTGAAAATTTTTATGCAAGCTGTTGTCAAAACATTAGTGGCTACTCTTGAAATTTATTAGAAAAACTGTAGGGTCTGATAGATAAATTGACATTGTATAGGCAAAATGTGTTTTATTTTAGTCAAGACTTTGGATTAGGTAGCTGTCATATACCTGTAATGTTTGATAGAACTTAATTTATTTCTTTGCTTTTCTGTGTATAACTAACTGGAAGTTCCTAGAAGAGAGAGACAGACTGCATCTAATTAGTCTTTGTCTCATTGGTATCTAGCACAGAATTTGGCACAGAATAGATTCTCAATAAATGTTTGTATGAAGAAATGAAACTTAATTGAAAAGTATTTAAACTTGATGGTCATTGTAGAAATGCAAATTTTAAAAATTATTTACAAAAATAAAATTTTTAGATGTTCATAATGTGGGTATGGTTGTAGAAAAATTGATGTGTGTATATACATACACAGTTGATCCTTGAACACCACAGGGGCTAGGGGTCCCAACTCCCTGTGCAGTTGAAAATGCACGTATAACTTTCAACTTCCGAAAACATAACTACTAATAGTTTACTATTAACTGGAGGCCTTCCCAGTAACATATATGGTCAATTAACACACATTTTGTGTATTATATACTGTATCCTTACAATAATGTAAGCTGAGAAAAAAATGTTGCTAAGAAAATCATGAGGAGGGGCGCCTGGGTGGCTCAGTCGGTTGAGCGTCCGACTTCGGCTCAGGTCACGATCTCACGGTCCGTGAGTTCGAGCCCCACGTCAGGCTCTGGGCTGATGGCTCAGAGCCTGGAGCCTGCTTCCGATTCTGTGTCTCCCTCTCTCTCTGCCCCTCCCCCGTTCATGCTCTGTCTCTCTCTGTCCCAAAAATAAATTAAAAAAAAGTTAAAAAAATTTTTTTTAAAAAAAGAAAATCATGAGGAAGAGAAAGTGCATTTACACTACTGTGTTGTAAAAACCCCCATATAAATAGACCCATACAGTTCAAACCAGTGTCTTTCAAGTGTCAACTGTATTTCAACTGGTATATATGAATTTGCAGTCAATTTTGCCCGGAATAGACAGCATGGCATTCATTACCCTATGAATATGCACAAGTATTCATACTGTTTGATTTTAAATAAACCATTAGGGAAGAACTATAGACAGAAATGTTTATTGTAATATCACTTATAATGGTGAAAAAATAGCAGTGATTTTTAATGGTGTAAGGAGAGCTTTAAGCAGATTGTGGGCTATCAGGTTTAGGGGAATTTAAAAGTTTTTCTATTAAGATTATGAAACAGTTTGGAAAAGAGCTCATATAACATGTGTGGCTGAGGGGTGGGGCAGAACACAAAGGTAGGTTTCCGTAATGGTTAGACCTACATATAATTAGGTATACATGGGGATAAATATGGAAAAGGAATATATACAAAAAGGAGCACATTCAAATCTATTGAGAGTATTTGGTGAGGTTTTTTCCCCCTATTTTCTTCCTATCTTCAGACATGAAAATATATGTATGATTTCTAAAAAGTGTTTTTATAGTTGAATATTTCTTTGGTGATATTTCGTGGCCATTTAAAAAAACTTCCTAGTTGCATTGAACTTCAAATATTACTTGTTCTAGAACCTTTTTGCAGCTTATTATTTTTAATTGAAGTGTAGTCGACATATTAATTTCAGGTGTACAACATAGTGATCCAACAATTATGTATATTACAAAACAAGAAGTATAGTTACCATTTGTCACTATACAAAGTTACTATAATATTTTTTACTATGTGCTGTATATTTTTACTATGTGCTGTACTTTGCTTCCTCATGACTTATTTATTTTATCATTTATCATTTATTTTACCATTAGAAACTGTACCTCTTATTGCCCTTTACCTATTTCACCTGTCCCCCCACCTCCTTCTCTCTGGCAACCACCACTTTGTGTTCTGTATTTATGAGTCTATTTCTGTTTTTTGTTTTGTTTTGCTTTTTAGATTCCATGTGTAAGTGAAATTGTAGGTTACTAGTCTTTTTCTGTCTGACTTATTTCATTTAGCATAATATCCTCTAGATCCATCTGCATTGTCACGAATGGCAAGATTTCATTCTTTTTTATGAGTAACACTACATTGTGTATATTTGTGCACATGTGTACATACACATATGCTAGTATACAAATGCATATACCTGTACACATATACGTGTATGTATACACATGTATCCACATGCATGTAGGTATGTTTGTGTATGCATTCACACACACACACACACACACACACGCACACACGCTACATCTTCTTTATCCATTCATCTATCAGTGGACACTCAGGTTACTTCTGTATCTTGGCCATTGTAAATAATGCTGCACTAAACATAGAGGTGGGTATATGTTTTCAAATTCATGTTTTTATTTTCTTTGGATAAATACCCAGCAGTGGAATTGTGGATCACATGGTATTTTTATTTTTAATTTTCTGAGGAAGTTTCATTGTGTTTTCCATAGTGGCTGCACCAATTTACATCCCCACTGACAGAGCACAAGGGTTCCTTGTCTCCACATCCTCACCAATATTTGTTACTTATTGTTTTGTTTTGTTTTTTAATTTTCAGTGTAATTAACATACAGTGCCATATTAGTTTCAGGTGTACAATGTAGTGATGCAACAATTCTATACATTACTCCGTGCTCATCATCACGATGCGTGTACTCTTTTTTAAAAAAATTTTTTTTTTTAACATTTATTTATTTTTGGGACAGAGAGAGACAGAGCATGAACGGGGGAGGGGCAGAGAGAGAGGGAGACACAGAATCGGAAACAGGCTCCAGGCTCCGAGCCATCAGCCCAGAGCCTGACACGGGGCTCGAACTCATGGACCGCGAGATCGTGACCTGGCTGAAGTCGGACGCTTAACCGACTGAGCCACCCAGGCGCCCCACGATGCGTGTACTCTTAATCCCCTTCACCTATTTCACCCATCCCCCGCCCACTTCCCCTCTGGTAACCATCTGTTTGTTCTCTAGAGTTGAGTCTATTTTAAGGTTTGTCTCTTTTTTCCCCCTTTGTTTGTTTGTTTTGTTTCTTATATTCCACATATGAGTGAAATCATATGGTATTTGTCTTTCTCTGACATTTTGCTTAGCATTATACTCTCTACCTCCATCCATGTTGTTGCAAATAGCAAGATTTCATCCTTTTTATGGCTGAATGATACACACACATACACACACACACATACATACATATATACATACTACATCTTCTTTATCCATTCATCTATCAGTGGACACTTGGGCTGCTTCCATAGTTTCGCTATTATAAATAATGTTGCATTAAACATAGGGGTGCATATATTCTTTCAAATTAGTGTTTTTGCATTCTTTGGGTAAATACCTAGTAGTGTGATTACTGGATCATATGATAGTTCTGTTTTTAATTTTTCGAGGAACCTCCATACTTTTTTCCAGAGTGGTTGCACTAGTTTGCATTCCTACAGAAGTGCAGGAGGGTTCCTTTTTCTCCACATCTTTATCAATGCTTGTTTCTGGTGGTTTTGATTTCAGCCATTCTGACAGTTGTGAGATGATATCTCATTGTGGTTTTGATTTGCGTTTCCCTGATGATTAGTAGTATTGAGCAGCTTTTCACGTGTCAGCCATCTGTATGTCTTCTTTGGAGAATTGTCTATTCCGGGTCCTTTGCCCATTTTTAAATCATTTTGGGTTTTTTGGTGTTAGGTTGTAGTTCTTTATATATTTTGAATATTAACCCCTCATTGGTTATATCATTTGTAGATATTTTCTCCCATTCAGTAGATTGTTTTCCCATTTGTTGATGGTTTCTTTTGCTGTGCAAAATCTTCTTAGTTTGAAGTAGTTTCTAATTGTATATTTTTCTGTTTGTTTTTTCTTGTCTGAGGAGACAGATCCAGAAAAATGTTGCTGAGACTGATGTCCAAGAGATTTCTGCCTGTGTTTTCTTTTAGGATTTTTATGGTTTCAGGTCTTACACTTAGGTCTTTAATCCATTTTGAGTTTATTTTTGTGTATGGTGTAAGAAATTGATCCAGTTTCTTTCTTTTGCATGCAGCTGACCAGCTTTCCCAGCACCATTTATGAGACCGTCTTTTCCTCATTGTGTATTCTCACCTCCTTTGTCATATGTGGCTTACTTTTTAAAAAAATGTTTATTTATTTTGAGAGAAAGCATAAGCGGGGGACAGGCAGAGAGAGAGGGGGGAAGAGAGAATTCCCCAGCAGGCTCCAGCTGTCAGCGCAGAGCCCGATGTGGGGCTTGATCTTATGAACCTCAAGATCATGACCTGAGCTGAAATCAAGTCAGACGCTCAACTGACAGAGTCACCCAGGCGCCCCATATGTTGCTTATTTTTATATTTAAGTTATTGTGGTCAAAAGAAATGCAATTACAGTTGAATTTTACAATACATAGTAATTGTTTATCATAGATACATAGGCAAGGATTCTTCTTTTAGGGATAAAATAACTTTCAAAAAATGTTTTCTTTTGTTTCCTTAGGGCAAAGCTGTTGGGGTGACTATTGGCTGCATTCTAGGAATGTTTCCTTTGCTTTTCTTTGGAGGAGGTGAAGAAGATGAAAAACTGGAAAAGAAAAATTAACTCTCTTAGAATATCTATAAAAAGATGTAAACTAATGTACCTCAATTACTAAATATGCTGTCACAACATTTAGGAATTAAGACAATAACAGTGTATAGATATGGGATCAAATAATTCAGCATGTATTATGGAAAACACTAACTTATTGTGGCTTGGTTTTCTTAGGACATCTTTTTAAAAAAAATGTTTAGTATCATTTTGTGTAAATTGTTGAAATGCTTTTTCATCAGTAGCAGTCAACATTTTACCTTTTTCTTTACATATCAAAATATCATTTAAGTATCAGTCGTCGGTGTACTGTACTCAGTTGGGGTTTGCCTATCTGTTATTTCATGTGTGTGCATGCATGAAAGGGTCTTCTGTTGTGGCTGTTGTTCTCCAGTTACAATTCAGCCTTGAGACTTTTTCCAAATTATGGACGATATTTAATATAAGTTAATGGTTTTTCTTTGTACTCTATTTGGCACCATCAATTTTGTACTGTTTTACAGTCAACACTTAGAATCATATCATTTCAGTCACCTTTTTAACTCATCCTACTCAAGATAGACCACACTTCAAGCATTTTAAGCATCTGTTACTCATTTCAGTTTTCTGACCTCACTGTCTCAAGAGGTTAATCGGAATGAGTAATTATGTGGTGTCCCTACTACATAAAACCACAAATGTTAATAAGTGTATTTTCAGTTGATTTTTTAACCTTTAATTTCTCAATTTTGAATTATTACCTGGTGGTTTCTAACTCCTTAGGGGAAGAAAATGATTATTTTAAGGTCTTTTATAAATGAGGAGTATGGAGTTAGGGTAAAGCAAGGGGTTTGACCTGACACTCGGAAATTGAGAGGCTAGAACATCTTTTTAGAGAAGAGGAAAATGAGAACTGTCGAGAAGGCTTACGGGATAAGCGGTAAAGTTGTGCTGTTTAGAGGGTTAATGAGATAAAAATTATATTGTTTGGGATGGATTTCTTTTCCCCCAAAGTGTCTCCTCATCTGACTTGAATGAATCCGCGTACCCCATACTCATAACCCTGATGTCTTGTCTCATTTAGTGAATTCTATTTTGGGATAACTCACTTTGAGCTAAAAACTACATATTTTATATTTTGCCTTTTTTTGCTATGACTAGTCTAGTAGTCAAAAGTTACGCGAGGAGAAATCTTTGTTTTTTGTCTTTTTTCTTCTTTTGTGACGTTCAAATAATATTCTAGGTTGAAATTACTTATGTTCAGCCTTCTATATCTGACATACATAGTATAACTATATATGAATCATAAATTTTAATTTTATGAACCTTTAAGTTTGTTAGCATATGGTCTGTAACACCATATGCTAAAAAATTACTCTTACTTGTTAAGAGTAAACACATCATGGAGGAGAAAAACTGAAGTTAAAATTACTGTTTGGGCCACTGAAATTATTTATATTGCTAAATAGATACAAACGAAGGGAAACTTCTAAGATGGCTGTATTTACAGCTACCTTATTTTGAACTTTTATTTGCACATGATTACTTTGACCTCTTATTTTCAGAGGGGCTGCTTTTTCCCACAAAGCAGTTTGTCATAAATTATGCTCTGTGAATTTCAAAATAATTTAAAGGTCTCCTTCAATCATAGGTTTTGAGGGAAAAGAAGAAAGTAAATCATATACTGTAAAAATATATAACATTCTTATTATGTACAAATAATACAACAGTCTCATTTGATCAAATTAGAATTACAGAAGTTGACTCCTTAAACAGAATTGTGGTTTTACCTTCCACCTAGTACTACACACACACCAAAAGGAATTTCTTTATTACTTCAGCTGATAGGATTCAAGTGCTTATTTAAACAGTTTTTTTTTGGGGGGGTGGGGGTGGGGGTGGGGAAACGTTTAAGTGCTTTTGTTCCTAACTTGTATATTGCCAGTCCTTTCTGTTTTCTAAAAAGTATTTTATTGTGGTGCTTAAATTTTCTTCTTATTAATTAAATCCCATATCCAGAAACCTTGCCTGTGAGTATAGAAAGGGCTTTTAATTATTGGTTTCCACTCTTTGCTCTTGGAAGTAGTCCTACAGAAGCTTTCAGCTTAGCTGAATGTCTGCAGAATTATTTAAGGTGTCAAAACGTAGTATATATAGCCTTCATGTTGAAAGATCTTTTAATTTATGGACATAATAAACATTCGAATCATTCAGATAATTAGTTTTCAAAAAGTGGAGCCCTTTGTCCTTAACTTAAGTTCACATCTTTTCAAGATCTTATTCTACCTGAGTATTGGTGCTTTGCACAACGTGACTTCTGAAAAATGGTTCCCTTTAAGATAATGACGTCATAAAATCATTGTTTCCTGGTACTTGTCACAAATAACCTTATTTGAGATTGAAACTGGAATCTTATTTCTCATATTAGCTATTTCTTTGTTGGAAGCACCATACCTATACTTAAATGGAACATGAGCTACTTTAGTACTGTTTGTTTGAAAATCATGTTGTCTGTGTATTACGATTTATTGACCTGTTGATGCATGTAAATTGGGTGCATTTTGTTGCCACTGTATGTTAAATGGTGACCAATGTTTTTACAAAGGAATTGAACAAAAAATATCTTTTAAGAAATTTGGAATGTGGTTTTGATTTTGAAATTTGATTTTCTTCCTAATCTCTGAGGGAGGGCCCTGGTTAATCTGTCACTAAAGAAAATAGGTTTAATAAGTGCAGATTTTTTTTTTTTTTTTTACATGGTTGTAGCAGTGTCACTGACACAGTGAAATGGAACTATTTACTGCCTCACTGAAATCCATACTGGAGATCCACTACAGATTATGAGAGAAGAATGATCCCATATTGAGACAATTTGACCTTTAATAGGATGTCAAAAATAGCACTAGAGAGATCAGCATAGATCACACTGATGGGTCTTGACAGCAGAGATATCCAAGCCTTCTGTAGAGTAAGGCTTCATTTATCCTTTTCTGTAGGAGGTGAATTCTGAAGCTGATGGAGGTTTATCTTTCACACGGAAAGTTTGTGTGAACCATTTTGAAGTAAATCTTCTTAATTTTAGAATTATATTTTCTTCTCTTCTTAAAAGAATGTATGAAATGTAATGTCACCCTTTCCTTAGTGGCTATGCGTGACCCCCATGGACATTATTGTGCTGTAATGCAGTGCCTCAGGAAGACTTCCATTTTCTTCCCATCCTTTTCTTGCTCTCACTTTTGGCAACTGCCTTGTCTCTCTAAGCTGCCACTTCTCATCTGTGTGGATTTGGCACCTAGATAGACAGTCTTACCAGGAATTTGGCGGGGGGGGGGGGGGGGGTAATATTAGGCCATGAAACCTGAGTAAGATGGTGATAATAATGTTAGCTCCCTTTTATTAAGCACTTACTTGCTGCCATGTAAGGATTTTAACACACTTTATCACGTTTAATCACTTTAATAATGATGTTAAGTTGGTGCTATTATGATCCTTATGTTATATTGGGTAACTTTTATGCGGAGAGGTTTATTTGCCCACGAGGTCACTACTAATAAGTGGACTAGAATCCAACTTTGTCCAAGTTCAGAGGCTGTGTTCTTAGTTACTGTGCAATAGGGCATCAGTTGTATGGACTTTGTAACGTCTCTTCTCTGCTTAGGTTCCTTTTTTACCTCCAGATTCATGGAGTCATTTTCTTACCTATAATCTCAAGGTTCATTGAAGAAATTCTGTCTTTTGGGGTGCATACTGTGTGCTCAGAACTATTCAAGGAACTGAGCAAACAGCCGGAACATCATCATCCTCATGAAGTTTATTCTGGGGGGTGGGAGGGGGAGGACGTCAGTGGGGCAAATAAACACTGAAGTATGTTTTACGTCAGACAGTGGTAAGTTCTAGAGATAAATGAAACAAAGCAAGGAGCCTGGAAAGTATTGGTGATCATATCTAGGGGGTATTTTTATCAAGTGGTCAGGTTAATGCTTTCTGGATAAGTTTAAATATTAATATTTAAATATTAGGGTTAATACTCCCTGCATACTTACTGACAGCCATAGAGGGAAATGGCCCAGAAGCCTGAGGAAGCTACCTGGGAATTCCAAAAGTCTGTGGATAACCCATCTGCAAATTATTTAGGGTTTATCATGTGCTCCTAATGAAACCTCACTAACAGATCACTTGTTTTTACCAAAGCAATACATGCTATTGGTATATGAGTTGTAACACTGAAATTGGTTTTTCTTCTCTAACTTTTAGAAATGGAGTACTACTTAAAGTGAGGACATACAACGTTTTTAATTTTGAAGCCCGGGGCTTTTAGGGTCTTCTGATCTTGTGACAGCACATGGTGTTTTGTGTAGGTTTTTATATTAAATCTTGTGACATCAAACATGTTAATGCCATTGATAAGTTTATGAATGAAAAATATTTGAGCAAATTTTTTTGACACCAATTAAAAAGAGTAGTCACCTGAGAGATCGCACAATTTCCCCACAATTTCAAGTCAAATTTTTTGTCTCAAATGATAAATGTGAGATGTGAGAATGATGACTAAAGAATTAAACTCAAAGGAACTAGTTTTGGGGAGAGATGGGGTGAGCCCTCAAAAACTGTGAGACTTGTAAAATTCAGTAAAGACTTGGCATTTGCTAATAATATGAAAGCTGTTCATTTGTGTAGTGCCTACCATTTGTAAAATAGTGATGCAGACGCTAGACATACATGGGGTTTAAGAGGGGCAGTTGGAAAAAAAAAAAAACTGTGAGTACTTTAATTAGAATGAACAATTTTCCTTCTTGCATGTCAACCCTACCATCACCGTGCCCGCGCAACAGTGGTAATTCTGTATCTCTTCACCTCCTGTCTCAAGTGCATTCGTTCTCTTCCTCATGTTCTCGTCTTGTCCCCAACCTCAGACTGATGGAAATGAAGTTTTTAGAATGTATGCTATGGCCCATGCTGTTATTTTAAAACCATAAGTCAGTTTCTCTTTTCTCTTGCCCTCAATTTGGGAGGAGAACAAATCCAAATTAATTTTTAGTTTCATTATATGGTTAACCGTTCTTACTGATCTTTCTTCCATTCTGATTCGTACCCACATTTCATAAGAAGAAGAAGGTCTGACTGTGCTTTAAATGTCAGTGCCACGAAGGATGGGATCTCATCTAACTTGCTCACTTCTCTATCTGTAAAGCTTGTACAGTGCCTGGAACATGGTGGGTGTACAGTACATAAGTGTTTAAGGAGTCAGTCCTTGCCACCCGCTACGTGGTGTGCTTCTCTCTAGCAACTTGAATTCTGGCTTGACTCCCAGCCCATTCTGTATCAGTGCTAAACAACTGTCTCACTTTGTAGGTCACATCCGAATTCATTTTTGAACTTACCACGTTTTCCTTCAGGCAGATTGGTCCATGGTTCATCTTCTGCTGGCTGTTCTCTAGTCTGTTGTTTTGTAACAGACAGTAAAGTGTTGAATGGGACATAGTTTATCCATCTATCTATCTATCTATCTATCTATCTATCTATCTATCTATCTATCCTATTCTACTGGTTATCAAGGAAGCAAATATTCTTTGGCTTGATAGGATCTGCTCTTAGTGAACTTGTGTTGGGAGCCAATGGTTACCACTTTTCTTTCTGTTTAGTCTGTTCTATTCTTTCTCCTGAGGATTAATATCAAGTATAGTAGTCTACAACTTCTAGGACTTGTCTGCACTCCTCTTTTTTCTGAATAGGGCATTATTTACACAACTTTGAGCTTAATGGTACTTTTCCTGATCTTCTCATTATTTCACGGAGAATAGCTTTTTTATTTTTTTTTTTCAAGTTTATTTAGAGGGAGAGCACGCATAGGGGAGGGGCAGAGAGGGAGGGAGAGAGAGAATCCCAATCAGTCTCCACACTGCCAGCTCAGAGCCTGATGTGGGGCTCGAACTTGTGAACTGTGAGATCATGACTTGAGCCGAAATCAAGAGTCAGACGCTTAGCTTACGGAGCCACCCAGGTGCTCCTCACAGAGGATAGCTTTATAATTCGATCTCAAATTCTTTCAGTGTCACAAACCAAAGATTTTTAAACTTTTGGCCTCAAGACTCTTTCACATTCTGAAAAAAGCTATTGAGGTCCTCACAGAGTTTTTGTTTATGAAGGTTATAAAAATATTTACTGCATTAGCATTAAAGCCAACAAATTACAAAAATAATTACTAATTTATTTTAAAATAATAAACAAGCTTTATGTTAACATAAATGATACACATTTTATGAAGATTATTTTCTAAAAGTATAATTTAGTGAGAAGATTAGCATTGTTTTACATTTTTTAAAAATCTCTTCAATGTCCGGCTTAATAGAAGACAGCTGGATTTTCATATTTGTTTCTGCATTCAATCTGTTTGATATTTGTCGTGTTTGAAATACATGAAGAAAATTTTGCCTCACACAGACACAGTTGGAAAAAGGAGGAATATTTTAATAACCTTTTTATATGACTGTAGATTTATTCTTGGGTGCTATCAAAACTTACAAGGGGTAGTTTCTAAACAGTTCATTACACTATAGAACTCAAAACTATATCCATGAAATTTTGCATCAGGTTACATTAAAACCTGTCGGTCTACCTTGCACTTTGAACATTTTTCCCATGCATGATTTTATAACACCATGCATTCAGCATTTGGAAATTACTGGTTCACTGAATTATGCAGATCTTTCAAATGTTAATACATATACCACATAAAATTTTAAAAATCATGTTTAAGGGGCGCCTGGGTGGCGCAGTCGGTTAAGCGTCCGACTTCAGCCAGGTCACGATCTCACGGTCTGTGAGTTCGAGCCCCGCGTCGGGCTCTGGGCTGATGGCTCGGAGCCTGGAGCCTGTTTCCGATTCTGTGTCTCCCTCTCTCTCTGCCCCTCCCCCGTTCATGCTCTGTCTCTCTCTGTCCCAAAAATAAATAAACGTTGAAAAAAAAAAAAATTTAAAAAAAAAAAAAAAAAAAAAAAAAAAAATCATGTTTAATATGGTCAGTGATCTCATTTTAAAAAAGCCTCTCTCCAATAGCAGATACAGGTTTCCCCAAATTCTGATTTCTTAAATTTTGTCATTGGGAACACATACCATTAGTTTTCCTTGAAGTCATAGTTCGCTTTTTCATGTTTGAGAAAATACCTGCCAAATACGCACACCTGAACAACCAAGTTTCTCTCACAACTCAGAACAATCTCATAATTGCTTTTCTTCAAGACAACCATCGTATTTTGGTATCCCCAGAAGTACTTTGTGTACCTCTGCCATTTGAGACAGAATATTAAAAAGACATTTACTCAACAGTCAAGATTTAAATAACTTTTACTGCTTTCTGAAGGGCATTGAGTGAAGCTTTTCTGCCCCACCCCTCCCACCGCCCCCACCCCCACCCCCGGCCCGGCCCCAGCTGCAAGTGCATGGCAGTGAAGATGATAGTGACTGCTAGTGTCTTTAATGCTGGTGCTTTTACCCGCCACGGCTTTCACACATCAGTGAACATGTCACCACAGTGAAAAAGGTAAATAAAGTCCTCGTGTGTTATGAAAATAGTTTTGACCTCACAGACTCCCTAGGAATCTGCAGACCACACTTTCACACTTGGAGAACTGCCATCCTGAACTTTCCTAATTGATTTAGATTAGGTTTAGCTGTAAGTAACAAAACCCCAAAATAATAGTAAGCTGAAACAAAATGGAGATTGATTCTCTCCCCTATGAAATGATTGTGGTGTGTGGTCCAGGGCTAGTCTCAGGTTACATTGCTTCACAAAGTAGCTAAGCCTAGATTCCCATCCTTCCGCTTCATCACGTAATTAGTGTTTGTTCTCAAAGTCACTTCATAATCTAAAATGGCTGCTTCAGCTCTGGCTATTACATCTGCAGTCTATCCGGAGGAAGGAAGTAAAAAGAAAAGGGCGTGAACCAACTTTTAAGTTGCCACGCGACACATCTACTTATCTATCAAACCATCAAAAGAACACTGAGCTGAAAGAGACACTTGTAAATCTCCCCATCTGTATGGCCAAATGTATAGGCAGAAATTGGAAGAAGGGAAGGACGTTTCGGGGAAAAAAGCTGTGTATCACAATCTACCATTTTGGCTATCAAGTATTCATGCCTCACCTTTTTCTCTATATGGGAGACACCCATCCATAAGGGAGTAGGCTCAAGTTTCCCTGCAGTGACTGCATTCAACTCTGGGAATGTACTGTTCCTCTTTACAAGGTTTTCAACTGGCTCATTGGTATCGGATATCCTACAAATGAAAAAAGTATCTGCCCCTATAGACCCAGTATGCAATAATCACTTCTACTCAGAAAGGGAAAGAATAAACAACACCACTGTCACTAGTTGCTAGAAATTACTAAATCCACCACTACCGTATCTCTGCTCATCTCTTTGAAGGCAGTGGAAACTTGCCTAGGCAGGACTCCAAAGAGGAGCGAACATTTTAGAAATGAGCTGACTTCTAACGTTGCTTTTAGCTTGGGAGCATTTGTCAATTCTGGTTGCCGTCAGGAGGCTGATAATTTTGGTTTTATATATTTTAAGGCTTGCTTCTGGGGGACAGAAACCAGGAGAGCTCTTGGTAGAGATATACAGAAGCCTCAAGCATGTAAAATTTCCTCTCAGAAAAGTTGCAAAATTGTAGAGCTATTTAGGACAGAAGACAAAATTAAGCAGAGAGCCTTATGAAACAAAGATTAAATTCAGGACCCGCTAGAAGAAGAGGATCTGGGGAACAGCCTAAGTTATTAGAAAATTCTGAAGGTCAGGGCAGATCAAATGTGGGATGAGCCTTATACAGAGGTTTGCAACTCTCCCTCGATTTATCATGATTCCTAATTAGATTAAGGGGACCACTCTGTATTGTCCTAGCAAAAGGAAGGATGAACCTCTCAGGAGGTTCACCTGGAAATTAATTGAAAATTATTAGACATGCCAAAAGATAGGACCATATGACCAAAAACTAAGAGGAAAAAAGAGATACAAAAATATATACCCACAGATAATCCAGATAATGGAGTTAGCTGACAAGAACTCCAAAATACCTGTTATTTTTTCTTTCTTTTTTAAATTTCAATTTGAGTACAGTTAATGTACAGTGTTTATATTAGTTTCCGGTATATAATATAGTAATAACTATGTTATTTTTGTTTGAGACACGTTATGGGGGAAAAAATGAGAAGGCCTAGAGAGAGTTTCATCAGAAAGTTATTCTATAAAGATTAAGCCAATGGGCATTCTATAACTGCATATGATATCTGAAATTAAGAACACATTAGACAGTTGTAACAGATTCACACAGCAAAAGACAGAATTAATGACCTGCAAGACAGGTCAATAGAAAACAATACACACTGAGGCACAGGAAGAAGAAAGTAATGGAACAGACAACCTTTGGTGGCATGTGGGCACAATGAGAAGCCTTTAAAAATGTGTAGTTGGAGTCTCAGAGAGGAAATAGAGAATGGGAGGAAGAAGGGAAACTATAGGTATTTAAGGACCCAATTTCTCTCTGTGATCATCTCAATAGATGCAAAAAAAAAAAAGACAAAATCCAGTGAAACAAACATCCATACATGATATATAGATGGCATATTAGCACATGAAAAGATGTTCCAGGTCATCAGTCATGAAAATACAAATTGAAACCACACGCACTAGAATGGCTAAAATGGAAAAACACACACACACACTCACTCTACCCATACTGCTGGTAGGGACGTAAAATGGTACAACCACTTTAGAAATCAACTTAGCAGTTTCTTAAAAAGTTAAACACACACCTGTTGTGTGGTTTAGCCATTTTACCCAAGGTATTTATGCAAGAGCAATGAATGCATATGCCCACGCAAAGACCTAGCACTAAAGTATATAGCAATTTTATTTGCAATAGCCCCCAAATAGAAGCAATGCAAATGTTCATTAACAGGAAAATGGATAAACAAATCGTGTGTACCCATATAATGTGATACACATTAGCAATGAAAAGGTATTATTGATTCGTGCAATGACTTGGTTGTGTCTCAAAATAATTCTGCTGACAGAAAAGCCAGACATTGTACAGAAAATTCTGCTGACAGAAAAGCGTCCACATTGTATGATTCCATTTACTGTATGTAAATTCTAGAAGATGCAAACTAGTCCGTAGTGTTAGAAAACATCTGGTTGTCTAAGGGTGGAGGGAGGACAGGGAGGGAGAATGGCCAGGATTATAAAGGGGTCACAAGGAAACTTGTGGGTGATGGATGCATTCTTTACCTTGCTTATTGGATGACATATGCCCAGGCTCACCAAACTTTACACTTGAAATATTTGCAATAAAACTGTATTAAAAATGCCCCCCACAAAAAACGAAAAACATTGAGTCATTTCTGCTTAAAGTTGTCTTTAACTTTCACCCCATGTCCTCTGAACAGAAAATAATTTGACTCTTCCTTGTTCCGAGGTCACTTTTTATGCCCATGATAGTACTTATCAGGCATCCCAGTTAACCATTATTCCACAACTTAGTGGCTGAAGACAGTAATTTACTCTTTCTCACATTTCTGTGTATGGGCTGGGCAGTGTCTCTGCTGGTCTTGCCTGGGTTCCGTCGTGTGGCTGCAGTCAACTGGTGAGTTGGCAGAAGCTAGAGGATTTGAGATGGCTCAGGCAGAGATGGGTAGAAGGCTGCCATCTCTCTCATCACATGGTTTTTCACCCTTTCTTAGTCTAGCCAAATCTTTACATGACAGTTGGGTCCCAAGAGAGTAAAAGTAGAAGCCCAGAGGTCTCCTAATGTCTACACTCCAGACTTCATGCCATGCAACTCTTGCCACCTTCCCTTGGTCAAGACCAGTTACAAAACCAGCCCAAATTCAAAGGGATGAAGAGGCTGACTGTATCCTTTTAATGTGAGAACTGGCTATGTCACACTGCAAAGGGGCATGGACACAGGAAGGTGTTATTCATTAGAGACCATTGTTGTAATCATGGTGCCTTATTATTGCAGGCATTTTTTCATTCCGATATCCTTTCTATTATATCCTAAGTTTCTTGAAGGTAGGAATCAGATCTGATTTATCTTTGTGTTTTTCTTTGCAACTATCACAGACCTTTGCACACTGTGTAATATGTGTTGGCTTTTTCCTGGATGCTAAGAGAAATAAAAGGTAAGTGGAAAAAAGCTTAAGTAGAAAACACATCATTGCAGTAGTAGAGTAGAAAAGATATCTTGCAAAGCACTTAAAATCATAATCTCCAGGGGCACCTGGGTGGTTCAGTTGGATGCTCAGCATCTGACTCTTGATTTTAGCTCAGGTCGTGATCCCAGGGTTGTGGGATTGAGCCCATTGGGCTCTGCGCTGAGCATGAAGCCTGCTTACGATTCTCTCTCTCTCCCTCTCTCTCTCTCTCTCTCTCTCTCTCTCTGTCTCTCTCTGTCTCTGTGTCTTTCTCTTTCTGTCCCTCTCACCCTCTGCCCCTCTCCCCAGCTCACTCATTCTCTCTCTCTCTCAAATAAAATAAATAAAAAATCATAATCTCCAGAGCTGGCAAAGGCAAATAACAGCCATCAATGAGTCAATAGAATTTCTTAATAATCATAGCATTTTTTGTTCTTTGGCAAAGCAGGAAGGGTAATACAATCCCCAATTTTATATAGGAGAACAAGTTGCAAAGTTCTTTAAGAAGCCAGACCTTTATTTAAATGCAACTCTTCTGATTCCGTATTGTAGGCTTCTCTTTTTCTTCACATTTTATAGGATTGCATTATGTTAGGCAATTGGATAGAGGGGTAGATAACTTAGAGGTTTTAAATTTACACAGTAAACATTCTCTGGTTGGTATTCTCCTTTTCATATTTATATTTCTCTGTGTAGAAAATGAAACATTTAAAAAGAACAATGCTTAAGGTGCTTAAAAATAAACTTTCCTCATTTATTTCAAGTCCTTTCTATTTCTAAGCAGTTGGATTTTGAGAGAAAAAGTATGTTGTCAAGCAGTTCTGCCAAAAACTTAGTCCAAATCTTTAGTCTTTCCTGGAAATTGTAGCCAGTGTTTTGTCTATCTGCTATTAACACATTACCCTTTGCATGCCATCTGATATTTGGCATGTTTTATAAACAGGCTGAAAACTCTAAGCTGGATCCCAGCTACATTCAGGTTTTATAATTATATCTTCCTGCAATATTCTTCCCCCTCAGACGGCTAATAAATAGTTTCACTTACTAATTTAAGATTCAGCTTTTCTCTTTGTCTCTGCAAAATTCAGAAATTCAAAATGCAGTTCAGAAGAAAAATATTTTCTGCACTCGCTCTTACATTATGTATTTGGTGTCCAGTAATGAACCAGATTATGAAGGAAGTGGGTCAAGAGAATCATGAAATCCAAATTCTTCCCTTGAGAATCATCTGCTATCAGGGAGATGGAGAACCTTTAGGAGGTACTCTGCAAGCTCTAAAGTTCTGTGAATCTAAGTGCGTGACCCACGTGGGTCACAATGTTGCTGTTAAGTTCTTGTAATGCATTATATTACAATTTTTTTGCTTTTGTATAATTCAACATATTGGGCAATAAAGTAAGTCACTTTGACACTATTCATATTGCTTAATCTTCACTCTGCAGTGACTTACTGTCAGTAACCTTTTAAATAAAAATATGGCATCATTCCAATTCAGGAAAAATATAAATGAAGTATAGCAATCTGAAAGGGCGAGACAAAAATTCCGTTTAAATTAGAGACTTAAATCTTTCATGATTCCATGGCTCCCTGTGGACACCATCAACACGTTGTTTCACATCTGTTGTGTGATGCCTCAAGACTGAGGCAAAGACTATCTAATGTGGTATTGTGTCCTTGGTATTTACCACGATACCATTTATAGGTTATCCCTCCTTCTACCTGGGTTTTTTGTTTTGTTTTGTTTTGTTTTTTGTTTTGTTTGTTTGTTTGTTTAGCTGTGTATCAATTTTGGACGTCTGCAGGCTTGGTAAGAGCGTTGTAAACTTATTAAGAAGATAAGGGTTAGATTTAACCTACTCACCCATTTTCAGTGCACTTTTTAAGCCTCCAGCCTCTGAGCCTCTGAACCTCTGAGCCTCTGAGCCTCTGAGGGAAGTGGTTGCTGCAGGTAGACCTGGCCATTGTCATAGGGGAAGATCTGCTTTCATAGCGGAAGTCCTTTACTTTTCCGAAGGCATGTGAATTTTGTCATTTGGAAACCAGCAGTTCTAAGCCAATCACCTCCTAGCTATGGGAGCTGACACATGAGGATTAGCCTCTCCGAAGTCTCAGAGGGTTCCCATTTATAAAATTGAGACAATAATATCTCTCTTTAGGGTCATAAGGATTGAAATTATATATTTATAATACCTGATGAAATGCTCGGCATATAGAAGGTGCTCAGTAAATGGTTGTTGCTCAGATAGCGGTTTTTAGGACTCTCCCTGGTCTTTAATTTGATGGTTATATATTTAAAAAAAAAAGGAATCTGTTGAATATATTTGAACCAAGGAATAATGGGAAAGTGAAAACATTCCACTTTCTCTCTCTCTGGGCATCTATAGTGTGACTTTAAGTGTTGGAATCTCAGTCCATCAGACACACCTTCGATGAAGTGAAGCAACCAAAAGATAACTCAGATCAAACACATGGCTTTGAAGTTGTTTGTGGCACTATGACTCCTGAATCACTGCACCAAAGTGCGGTGATTTGGAGCCTCCCAATATTTTTCTTGCATGTTGTTTAAAACTGGTGAGGTCCTAGGAAACTACTGTGGCTTTACTGAAATAATATTTAAATCGGAGTCCCAAGTCTTCTGTGTACTAGCTGTTTGATCCTAGGCAGGTCATACAGCTCTTCTGCAGATTGAGTATTGGACACTGTTATCTCGCAGGGTTGTTGTAAGGTTGTATAAGAGTTTGCACGGGAAATGGCTTTGTCACTCGGATAGCCATTATCTTACGTTACAGTAAACATCCAGGGGGTGAAATGGGACTTCCGGTTAATGGAAAACTTCAGACACACCTCCTTTCTCGTGTGAAATAGGACTGACTACAGTTCACTGGATTCTTCAAAATCAGCTAAGGGAGATATTTCATCTCATGGCATTTATTTCTTCATGAGCTCTCTATTTTACCAGTTTTAGCCTCTCTCAATTACTAACTGGACTCCCCCCCTCCCCTAGGTTTCGTGTATCTACCATATTTTGCTTATGATGGTTGGATTGGGGGGAATTTGTCACTTACTGGGTTCCCTTTGGGATCTGACGCCCTGCAGAGAAATTGGCCACTTGATAATTTTACTAGAAAACATTTTGCTCCTGCCAGGAAAGGCCCATGGTTTACAAAAGATGCCTGTGACTTGACAATAGGTCTGCCTAAGTCTGGGCTGCAGAATTAGCAAGCTCACTGTTGCTATTCACCTAATCCATATTTCCACCCTACCCTTTGTACCGGTAAGCCTATTTTTGTCTCCAACTGTCCATCTTCGTTGTTTCTCAAAATGTTTAGAACTAAAATTGAAAAAAAAAAAGTATTCTTTATTAATCTATGGAAGAGGCAGGGCTAACTTATCCAAGACTGATTCCTCCTAAGCTGGCCTCTAAAAAACCCCATAGAAACCAGCCACAGCTGAAAGTTTAAGACATGTAAACCAACTTACGTTAGAAACCTGACATGGCAGTTTAGCTGGGACAGCTGGTGAATGCTGAGGCAGAGACATAAGGACAGAGCCAAGGTTCTGCCACACGGTAGCTGGGACCGCAAGTTGGGACCCTAGCTGTTGATTACACCACGTGAGGAGCTTGTATTCTCTCAGTCATACAACTTAAAAACCCCACAGTTGGGGCGCCTGGGTGGCTCAGCCGGTTAAGTGTCCAACATTTGCTTTGGTTCAGGTCACCATCTCATGGGTCCTTGACTTATAGCCCTGCGTCGGGTTCTGCGCTGACAGCACAGAGCCTGCTTGGGATTCTCTCTCTGTCTTTCTCTCTCTCTCTCTGCCCCTTCGTCTCCTCCCTCAAAATAAACAAACAAACAAACAAACAAAAAACTACAGCCTGAAGACTGAGGTTTCTCTTCCAGTGCCTGAAGTTTGGCCCTGCTAGATCCTTGTATGCTGTTCAAATGCAATCGGAAACAGGTTCACACATTTGCTGTGGCTTTTGTCTCTGAATTTCCCCCACCCTGTACATGTTCCAGAAAGCCTAGTGTGTGTGTGTGCGCGCCTTACTTGATCGTTCATCTTTGGTTGCTGTCGCCTCTAAACCTCAGCATTATCTGCCCAAAAAGAGTGATCATCATTTATCTAGAGCTCTCTAGTTGACAGAGAAATTTCATAGGGGTTATCTCATTTGGCCAATATAACAGCCTTGAAGTCACAGGTATTCCTTCCCCCTTTTCATAGGCAAGGAACTTGAATTCTAGGAACTTGAATTCTGGGAACTTCAAGGCCATACACAATGAATAGCAGAGGTGGTTCTCTGTTATCCAGGCTTCTAAATCCTATGCTCTTTGCCTTGTAATCCTTTTGTAGGTGTTGGCGTTTCCATAAACTTCTATTGGGCCATGAAGCAATGCCTAATTCCCTTGTTGCTATGGGAATAGTTGAATGCCTTGTTCTCCAAGTCTTTTTCTTTACCTCAGATAGCAGTTCCAGTCATGGATTTTGCTTCAAATAAAAATAGCCCATCTCTCTCTGCTCTCAAGAGTCTATTTCTCAAAATTACACCACAGCTGAAGAAAAAAAAAGAATAGATATTGAAATTGGTAGCATCCCGATACTGCAGGAGTGGTACTGCCGGTGAAAGATGAAAGAATACTAGGTTGGGATGGATGTGGAAAAATGGAAATTTTGTATTTAGAGCCCAAAGGGAAGATTGGATGATAGAAAGGAAAGGTGGAAACGTCGGAAAGAGGAGGTGTTCGAAGAAAGAGAAGGGTACACGCACTGCTTTAATATCGTGGCTCTGCCCACTGGTAGATTACAAGTAGAAGTGAAATCCTGAGAGCAGCTTCTGCTGCTCAGTCCCAGGGAAAGTTCTGGGTGTGCAGGGTGGTCTGGCCCTTTCAGCACTCCCAGGACCATCGGGGACCAGGCAGAATTATGACCCTGGTAGTGCCCAATGAGTATCCAGTCCGATGCAGTTCACAAAGCACCTTTACTCAAAGGAGTTAGTTTTAGTTTCACAACTACCCACTGAAGGTCATTGACCAGAAGCTGCCCTATTTGTACAAGTAAGGGAATAAAATAATGACACCTAGGTCCACGCATAAAAAAAATTCTCCTCTTAAAATTCTCCTCTTCCATTTCATGGGTGATTCAAAATAGTTGCGTTAGGGATGTGGGCCTAGGTATACAATATAAACTGTGAGTGTGGCATCTTGAAAATTTTTTCTGTTTTAATAAAGACAGCACATAGGACCTTCCAGAGTGAGATTATGGTTGCATTGTTCATGCTAGTATTGTTGAGCAAAACTTCGAGAGGAAAGGAAACTTCAGGATTGAATCAAATCAGAGGTAAATGATGGTAGAGAGGAGAGCTGTAAAGAGTGAAAGCTGTGGGCCTGTTGGAGACACTAGGATGAGAGAGAGGATAGGTAAATGGATCCAGTGGAAGGGGCTGCAGAATCCATACAAGGTAGATATTCTAGAGCTGGTAGAATAGAAGAATGGAGAGAGCATTCAGTTTGGGAACAACAGACTTGAGCTTGAGTCTTGGCTCTATCACTTAGGTAACATTGAGCGAATTACTTAGCTTCTCTGAGCTTTGGTTTTCTAATCTGTAGAGCAGGAATAATAATCCCTACCTTATAAGGTTGGCAATAAAGAGAATCCAGATGAAGGATATAGCAATGTATGTGTTCGAGAAATTATTAAATTAAAAAAAAAAGTGAATCGAGGAAAGTTATCCTGAATGACTCAAAAATTCCTTCCAGCCCCAGAATTCAGTGACTCTCCAAACCAGGGAGAACCAGCAATGGAGATGACAATCAAGATGTGATGACAGGTTGAGCAAAGTGCCTACTGCCACATGCTTAGTGACCTGAGTTGACCAGGGTGCAAACTGAATGCACATGTTTGGACCTGAAACTAAAGTGGGGTGTGGGTGAATTCGGGGCCCAGGAAAGAAAGGATCCCCTTTTTCTGAAGACTAAGGAAATGAAAGATTTTAGGTTTGGAGTGGACATGAGATCAAATAAGGAGAGAAATCCAGTGGGTTTGGGGCTAAATTAGAAGAGGGACTTGGAGCCCCAAAGGGCAGTGGAGATGGAGGGCTGTTGCAGTGGGGACCCCAAGGAGGGTAAGACGGGACATCTTCTCTTGAGGAGCTTACAGCCCAGTGCCGCACACAATGAAGCCAAACCACCTACAGGAGAGAGTTGAAGACAAGCAAAACACCTTATGGTGAAGCCGACTGTATTTAGCATCCACTTGGGATTTGGTGGAGGATGCCAGTGTATTTTCAGATTAGGAAAAGGAAAAAAAAATCAAGTCAGAGTAGAGCCTAGAGATTTGTTTGTGCTTTTTAATGCCAGAAACTTCAAATGGCTTTTCTTCTGTGCGGAAGGCAAGCATGCCTGTAATCTTGCACAGTTGAGAAGACATGTTTCCGCTATCCCTCGAAATCTCGCTCTCTGCCTTCCAGACACATAAAGAATCACTGTGCCTCCACACATGTGCCAGGGGCTCTCTTAACTCTCCCTGCTTTGCCATGTTACTCGTTCTGCTCATGTGACCTGTCCCTGTCAATCCATTAACCTCTACACTCCACCCACTTTTTCTACCTGCAAAATGTGCAAGTGGAGGAAGACCTTCTTTAATTTTTTTTTTTTTTTTTTTTTTTTTTTTTTTTTTTTTTAGAGAGAAAGAGAGCGTGAGCAGAGGAGAGGGGCAGAGAGAGGGAGAGAGAGAATCTTAAGCAGGCTTTATGCTCAGCATGGAGCCCAATGTGGAACTCAATCCAATGACTATGGGATCGTGACCTGAGTCTGATGTTCAACTGACTGAGCCACCCAGGCGCCCCTAGGGAAGACCTTGCCCCTCTGTGTCACCAAGCAGGCTGACCCCACATGTCTTGGGACACCATTATACTTTGTTTTCACCTCTATTATTCGGCTATATAATTCCTGGCATGGTTTGTTTTTGGCTCCTTCTAGACCATGAATTTCTGCTGGAGACAGAAATCCTCCTGAGATGGCACATGAATAATAAGTGGCATTTATCGGGATGCCTGGGTGTTTCCGTTGGTTATGCGTCCAACTTTGGCTCAGGTCATGATCTCATGGTTTGTGAGTTCAAGCCCTGTGTTGGGCTCTTTGCTGACAGCTCGGAGCCTGGAGCCCGCTTTGGAGTCTGTGTCTCCCTCTCTCTCTGCCTCTGCCCTACTCACACACACACACACACACACACACACACACTCACTCTCTCTCTCTCTCAAAAATTAATAAACATTTTTTAAAAAGGCCCAGATTGGGGCGCCTGGGTGGCGCAGTCGGTTAAGCGTCCGACTTCAGCCAGGTCACGATCTCGCGGTCCGTGAGTTCGAGCCCCGCGTCAGGCTCTGGGCTGGTGGCTCGGAGCCTGGAGCCTGTTTCCGATTCTGTGTCTCCCTCTCTCTCTGCCCCTCCCCCGTTCATGCTCTGTCTCTCTCTGTCCCAAAAATAAATAAATAAAAACGTTGAAAAAAAAAAAATTTTAAAAAGGCCCAGATTATGCAAATTGACACTATCAACAACAGCTGTCTTTTATTTACCTTTTGCTCTGTAGCAGGGCTGCGCTGTTTTACATCCATTTTGCTTTTTAATCCTCCTTAACACCTTTGAGATCAGTTTTACAGATGAGGAAAGAAGGGGCTCAGAGAAAGTTAAATAACTTGACCAAGGGGCAGAGCTAGGGAAAAACATATGTTTATTTGACCGCAGCACCTAGATTTCCATATTACACTCAGGCCAACTCCTTCAGACATGCTTCTGTGGTCTATGGATAGTAGACTGGTCCTGGGACACAGGCAGGCCTCCTGACCTCCAGCGTCATTTCCCTTTCATGACCTTACACATGGGGAAAAAAGAGGAAAGCTGGGACCGTTAGTGGTTCCTTCTGGTGAAACATTTTTTAAAAAGAGAGAAAGAGACCTTTGACTTTCTTCTACTTGTTTAGATAATTTGAGAAATTCTTGATTCTTCTAGAAATTGTGATTCCTAGAAAATATTTACCGCAAAGCTAAATTATGCTGTTATGTATGGCCTTGGAATGTCTGGGCTCTGTCCTGTTTCCACAAACTTCTATTCCCTGGTTTTGTAGAAAACACCAAGACAGTCACATAATTCTTCTCAGTCCATTCTGAAGATTCTCAAAACCCCTAAAAGCCTTGTTAGACCCGTTCAACCACTGCAGAGCCTTTTCACGAACCGAATAATAAATAGCTAAGCACTGAGGGAATATTTTAGGCTGAGAGCAGCCTGGTTTTATGAACATCTAGCAGCTTTTGTGAATATTAACCAGACGCAGAAAGTGCAGCAGCCCCACGAGCAGCTAGGACTGGCCGGATGTGGGCGAGAGACCCTACGACGTGGCCCAGAAAACCCTACGTGGTCAGCGGGCCCCCGAATTTACTCTCAGCTCGTCCTGTTGCTCTGAAATCTCGGAGGAAGCTCTCAACCCATGTGGACCCAGTTTTTGTTTTAAATGATGTCTGTGCACGGCGCCTGGGTGGCTCAGTCGGTTGAGCGTCCGACTTCAGCTCAGGTCACGATCTCGCGGTCCGTGAGTTCGAGCCCCGCGTCGGGCTCTGTGCTGACGGCTCGGAGCCTGGAGCCTGCTTCGGATTCTGTGTCTCCCTCTCTCTCTCTGCCCATACTCTGCTTGCACTCTGTCTGTCTGTCTGTCTCTCTCAAAAATAAACGAACGTTAAAAAATTTTCTTAAATGATGCCAATGCTACCTGTGCAATTGGTGTAGGTGAGAATCCATAAGGATATCAATGAAAGAACTTCCCACCCCTAAGCTCTTAGGAGACTCCCCTGCTGTCTGTCTCTGCTGGCTGTTTCTTGGTTTTTCTTAACAGACCTTCACGGCTGATGTGACTGAGATCATGGCTCACAGCAGGAATGCAGCCAGCACTTGGTGGAATTGAACTGCTGAATATTCATGATAATTGAGAACCTTAAAGATGAGTCTGAGCTTGGTGATGTTGCCCTTATCACACTCGTGTTCTATTTAGGAGCTAACCTGTTGTCCTGGTTGGAGATCACTGTTGCCTGAGGCGTCGGGTGTGTTTATTGTAACGTGCAAGGTGATTTGGGGTATCGCATAGACAAATATTTTTAGTGTGTATTTAGGTATTTATTTTACTGAATGTTTTAAAAAGATTCATTTGAAAAAATAAGTAAAAACTGAGTCAGTTAAAATACATATAGCGAATAATAATACAAGTAGTATAATAATATGACAAAAGTCATGAAAATGGTACCTGAATGACTACAGCTTAGGATCTATTCCTAGGATATAAATCTATAACTCCTTAAGCAAAATGCTTGGGGCCAGATGTATTTCAGAATATCTCATGCATTCTTGTCACACCAAGAAGTAACTGGAACAGGACTTTCAAACACATTATTTCTGCGGTAAAACATATTCACCATAACTCGGATAAATAAAGTCTATAAGTAGAATCACATCAGTTGAGGTCAAGTGTTGTGGCCGAATGAGTTACAAAAGGTACGTTTTTCAGCTGTTTTTGCATTTTGGAATTCTAGGTAAGAGATTTTTTTTTACCCATAGTAAAATAGCCCAAGAGGAAAAAGAGGCAAATCCAAGAACTTCAGACCTGAACCACCATACTTTGTAGTTTATAAAACACGGTCCCTCTCATTATCTTGTGAGGTATACATTTTCGTATTATAGATGAGGGATCTGAAGCTCAGAGAGGCTAGGTGACTTAGCCAAAATCACACAGCTCAGCTGGTAACCAGGTGGGCCAGAACTAGAACAGAACCCGGGTCCTCTGTCTCCAGGCCCTTGGATCATCCCATGCCATAACCTACATATCATATAATAAGTTCTGAAGAATCAAAACTGCAAAGGTTGACTTCTTGAACATGTTTGCTGGAGCACAGAGAGGCTTCTGGGGGGAAAGGATGAGAATGGAGGACAGATATAACCTTGACCTTTTATTTTATTATTATTTTTTTTAACCTTGACCTTTCCATGTTGAACGAAAGATATATCCAAAGTGAATGGATCACTTTCCTCAGGCATTGCATAAAACCCAGCCCCCAAATGCTGATTACGGTCCAGGGGCATTTTAGACGAAATATTGCCCACATCTCCAGAAATTCTGCTAATAGTAAATATTTATTGAATACCTGCTGTATGCCATGCACTCCTCCCTATAACATTTTGGAGTATTATTACCACTCTCCTCCTCCAGATGAACAAATGGGTGTACAGAGACATAACCAATGTCCCAAAGCTGGTAAGTGACAAGTCAGGTCTGGGCCAGATGTGGTTCTGCCTGGGGGCGCACTCTTGCCCCCAGTACTCTAGCAATGACAGAGTCCTGGATTTCTGAGCCACCCATGGGAGGGATGCCTTTTCCTCCGACCCCAGGCTGCTGACAGACAGACAGGCAAGATGGATTGGCTTGGGAGGTGGGGACCCAACGCATCTTCCATGGCCATCACGAGGATGACTTCAGATGAACTCAAGAGTGCTCTCTTTGCAAGATGCAGATGTGAAGACCCTCAGGGACCTTGGGCGTGATTCTTGGTGTTCTCCAAGAAGAAACCTTTCACAAGAGCCCTTTTACAACTGGATCCCACATTTTGCATGCCTTGTGTCCCAGAAATCCAGTGCAAACTGATTCAGCCACCTGAGTTTGATGGTGCAGCCCCCAACAGTAGGGGAGTAAGAGGGAATTTGCTGTATTCAGGAAACCGTAGATGCACATGATTGGAATGTAAAATGAGGGTGGAGTTTGGGGAAGGACTGGGGACAAAGGTTATATTACAAAGGGCCTTGTTCTCACTAGAGATGATTAGATTTTATGCTCTAGGCAATGGAGAATCGCCCAGTGGTTTTGAATAGAGGAACAACACGGTCACCTTTCCATGAGCCATGTCTTATTTGACTTGGAAATCAGAGACTGCTTCCTGGAGGAGGTATCCATCAACCTATCACTGAAAGGATGAGTAGGATGTCAACCAGCAGAGGTGTTCACCCAGGGCAGCAGCAGCTGTGACAGCAAGGTGTGTTCAGGGTTCACAATGATATGAATCAAAACAAACCATTTCCATGAATTGGGCCCCTGTTGTGCGCACTGGCACATGAGCACATTGGCTCTCTTAATCATGGCAAAAGCCCTGAAAGGAAAGTCATAACTCTTAGCCCATGGAGGTGGGATTCAGACACATTCCCGCCAGACCCCGAAGCCCATTGTCTCCCCATCCCACAAGCTGTCTCTCAGATGGAGAGACACAGTCTTGGCCCAGAGCACAGAGGGAGCTGGAAGAATGGTGGAGGCTCAGACAGAAATGAAAGTTGGAAACATATTTTAAAGAACCTTGACAGCTTATTGGCTGTTCCATATCTGATCTCTCCATTACTGCATTCAAACTGTACCTGTTCCCTGATGGGGCAGGGTTAATCAAAATGAGATTATTGCATGCAGGAGAGGAGCACTCCCAAGGAACCAGTTTTAATTCCAGGATTAATTCTCCTAACTTACTGTTCCTTTGTCTTTGTCTCTCTCTCTCTTCATTTTTCTGAGTCCATATACTGTAAGTGAAAACAAGTCATGAAAAAGAATTCAAGGGGTGAGCCCCACTGCATCTAGGACTGTTCATAAAGCAGTTTTGAGGACACAGAGAAATTCCAAAGAGTTGGCTAAGATTTGGTGAATGTGAGCTGGATCCTGGGGTTGGCCTGTAGGGGATAGAACCATCTACAAGCCAGCCCCCTACTCCCACCCACCTCACGAAACTCAAGGAATTTGCCGTGGAAATGAAGCATATGCCTCTGGAAGAGTCAGACACCATTGCAAACTTAACTGTTAGATACTGACTTAGAGAGAACGGGGCATTGGAAGAGGTGGGGCCATTATGGATGGTGATGGGCAGGGAAGGTTCCATGCACTTGCAAGACTGACCCTGCGTCTTGAAAGTGGTGCCTTCCTGGAGTCTGGGCACTGGCTGTCCCTGACTAACGGGCCATGTTTGGGAGCAGTATGGAGCGCGGCTCTTCCCTGCTGTGAACACATCCCATTAAAGAAGACCCATTGGTAGCATCGTGTCCTTCATACACCAATAGCACCAAGATTAACCTGAGGGGGGCGGGCAGTTACAGCTAAATATCCTGTGGAATAGACATATTATTTGGAGCCAGACCTGCCTTCCCAAACCCTCTGGGCTTATACGAGTTAAAGTCACTGAGTGAAGAGGACAGAAGAGCACCCAAAGGGCCAGGGGAACCTGAGTGTGCTTTCCCTTGGCCCAGCCTCAGACCAGGTGTTTCCAGGATGAAAACAACCAGAGACTTAAAAAAAAAATAAACGATATTGTCAAAATTCAACGAGTGTTACTTTTTCTGAAAAAGGACGATGACTCTGTATATATATCATGCTATAGTCCATGAAATGGGCAGGGCCCTCAATTCTCAGTGTACCTTTGACCCTCTCTTGTCCACATCAAGATTTCTGTATGTCTTTGGGAGTATAGTGTGTGCCAACCTGAGTCTTTCTACCATTGAGCCCCTGGAGTGCAGCTGCTTCCAGCCTGATTCCCAGACTGTCCCATCCCGTTTTCCAAAGCCTCCAGAATCTCACCACTTAGATGTTGCTTTTCCCCACTCTGGCCCCACTGATCATGAGAGATTTCTCTTCCCATTGCCTCTAAAGACAAGCAGTTGGATTTCTCTTGTTTGAAGGTCTTTTTATTCTTAACTAATCACCATGGGGACACAGCAGAGAGAGCAAAATAACAAGCCCAGGTCACAAAGTTTAGGGAACCTTACACAATTTGTGCTGCTTCAGACCTACAGGTGCTGGCAGCTTGGCCAAGTGGAAAGTGGCCATCCGATCTGGATCCAAATCCCGGTCTAGCCACTTACCAACTGCTGTCCTTCAGTCAATCAGATACTTACCCCCACTGAACCTCAGTTTTCCCTCTTGAAAATGGGGAAAATAGCACCTGCCTCCTGGTGTTGTAGACGTGGAGGAAATTACACATACATACACAGCACCACACCTAGCGCCCAGTATGGAACACGTGCTCCACCCAGAACTGTGTTTGCTGAAAGAGTCTCTGGGAAGGTCCTTGGACCCCAGCTCTCTATTTTCTTCATTCCTAAAGATGAGGGTCATGAAAACCTCCATGAAGAGTCTCCATGAAGGCCACTTTTCAAGCTTACAGGCTGCAGGTGGAATACGTACAACCATGGGCATCAACCAGCCTCTCCAGCTGCCCCATTCGTCTGTGGTAAGTGACCGCAGTTTTTGAGGATGCAGGATGGGGCTGGTGCCCTCCTCATAGGACCTGAGACACAAATATGGGTAAAACGTCCCCTGAGAGGAGTACCTTGTAATTCTCCTTTCTCACTGAAAAGTCAAAGCCAACTGTTCTATTTCTCTTCCACATTCTCTCCTCCATCTCAAGGTAGTGAACATCAGGCCTTATCGTTGCTCCTGACGAGGTAGGGAGGCAACGATATGCAACCTTGTTCACCATCCTGGAACATGTTTCACATCAAAGCTGAATTTCTCTTGGGCCCCTGACTATCTCTGAATGCTGAGTTAGAGGTTTTCTTAGAGATGAACCTGGTCAGAGCTTCGTAGTTAGCTGGGAGAGTCAGTCGCTGCCCCTATCTGGTTGGGCACTGGTCAGGCCACAGTGTTCCAGAATGGCCCCCCTCTGGGGATCCACATCCACCTCCATAGTCTCCCTCGGGGTATTCCCACACTTCGGCCCCCTTTGAGGTTTGGGATTAGGTTAGAATTTGGATCCCCACAATCACTCAACAGAAGCTCTCTGGGAGGGCACGATGGTGGGATTGGGTATGCAGAGCTCCGAAACACGCTTCATTATCCCTGGGAAAAGAAACCAAGCTTACTGAGTGCTCCTTGTGCTGAGCACCAGTTACAGAATGTCACATGCACCATCTCATTCTGTTTGTCCACAGTCCTTCGAAAGCAGAAAAGAGAGGCTGAAAAGGGGCAGTGAGTCTGATGTGTGTCTGCAAACTCAGAGGGCAAGTTTCTGTTTGGGAGGTAGGTCAGGAAAACCCACGCATGGAGGCCAGGAGTAAACCGAGCAAGTATCTGTTGAGAAGAAACCAAAGAATCTGGAACTATAGGAAGTTGCAATCAGGTGACCCGATTCTAAGGAGACCAAGCAGGAGTCTTTGGAACCCACTTAGCAGATACCTACTCACTTGTACTTTATGGTTTGGTGAAAGACTGTGGGGACCAAGGGGGAGAAGAAGACTGAAGAATAGAACGAAGAAAATCCTCAAAGACCCAGAAGTGGCCGAGCCTTTCAACACTGTCCCGTGGGGAGTATCTGCTGCCCCATGGGCCTCGCCATTCTTATTTCTGAATAGATGAAATCTGTGACATATCAGTCTACACAACTCGGCATCCCCACTCATCTCGCAAGCCCCTGATTGCAATTTCAACGGCGTCTGGTGTATCGGGAAAGGCAGGTGAGAGGTGCCCAGGTGGGCAACTGTGCTTGCATGGCAGGTGCACTTCCTGTCTTAAACCAACAAGCGGGCACTCTGACTCGTGTCTCAGTCTCTAAGTGCTGCATGCCCTGTAAGCCCGAGGCATGTGCTTCTTCCCTCTGAGACCTCACCTGCTCGTAGCCCTTGCAACATGCTCTTACCAGCACATCTGCACACACTCTAATGAACAAGACAACCATTATTCAACCAATAAATCAATGTGGATGTGCTTAGAGGTTCCTTATGGAAATAGAAATTGGAGGACAACAGAGTCAGTATTAAGTGTAAAAAATGAAAGGCTGAAGGTGATTGTAAGGTGATGCTCAAACATGTGGACTGAAGGAGGAGCATCAGAACCGAGTATCTTCTCTTCCCGGAGATAAGTATGTATATCAGGTCATTTTATCTCTACTGGGTAATTCCCATTGTCCAGAGAGGACACAATGTGATCCAGGGAGCTGTGTGGTAGTTATGTAATATTCACCAGAGCCTTTTTCTTGCCTTGGTGACTTTTCTTTTTTGGAGGAGAATACTTCAGTTAGAAATGTCAGCCAATTGATAATATTTATAAAGGGCATTTTAGTCACACAGTGTGAAGCTGGAAGGGAGATGATTATATGAGACCTAGTTTCTTCCAGAGCCTCTTTGTACAGCTGTGCAGGCTGTACACTGCACAACCCTAGAGTGTGCTATTGGCACCTCTAGTCTGTGCAACTGCCCCCCCTCCCCAGGTTGTTCAGTGCAATATGTGGTGTATGGGGGGCTCTGTCACATCTAGAGAGCTTAAAATACAGTTTGCATTTGAAGGTTGCAGTTACGTTGTGGAGCTCCCCGCAGTGCCTCAGATGCGACACAGTTTGCTCAGTGTTGGAACGGGGATTGGAAACTGTGAATTCCTTTTGTTAGTGGTTTGGTGCATATTCATGAGAGGAACATTCCAGTGAAGTGACTAGAAATGAATGTATAGGAGAATCCTAGCATGGGAAGAAGCCGAAATGTGAATAAGAAGTAGCTGTCTGCTCCAGCCCCACCTTTGGGAGCCACGGTGTCTCTTCAGGAAGAACGACCGACTGTAAGAAATGTGCTTTCAAGTGCTGTGCCTCATCCTATATCACCATTGTCTAGTGACACCTTAAATATAATTGGCTGGAAACAATTTCCCAAAGCCACTGTGAGAATGAGTCAGCGTGGTTTATTTGAACTTGTGAGTTAATGTGGAAGCATCTGCCTATTGAGAAATACAAGTAGTCTGTATTAGTCAGCTCTGGCTGCCGTAACAAAGCACCACAGACTGGGGGGCTTAAGCAACAGGAATTAATGGTCTCACGGTTCTAGAGGGTGGAAGTCTGAAATCAAGGTGTCTGTAGGGTTGATTTCTTCCGAAGCCTCTCTCCTTGGCTTGCCGATGATCACCTTCTCACACGTCCTCACATGGCTTTTTCTCTGTGTGCGTGCATCTGTGTGTCTCTCTGTCCAAACTTCCTCTTCCCATGTGGACACCAGTCAGAATGGATGAGGGCCCACCCTAATAGCTTCATTTTAACTTAATCACCTCTTTAAAGGCCGTCTCCAAATATAGTCACATTTTGAGCCACTGGGGCTTAGGGTTTCAAGATACAAATTTTTTTTTTTGGCGGGAGGGGGAGGAGGGGAGCACAATTTGGCCCGTGGAGCACCTGAAGCATTGTAGGGAGGAGCGAACGATTGGCAGAAGGTGGACTGCAAATCGCAGCAGCGGCTCGCCAAGAAATATAACACCCGGCCCTCCTTTCCGGGTCCTTGGATCTAAGGTAAACCTGTTGGGAGGAATGTGATGGGACAGAGTCTGAGGACTTTGGAGATATCGTAGCAAGGCATCTGCATCTTGTGACCATCACAGCAAGGTGAACAAATGGAAGAGGGCAGGGGGGTAGACTGTATCGCTGAATAAGAGACTCCATATTGAACTTACAGACCCACTGGCCCCAGAGGGCTACCCACCTAAGATAGCACCATCACAGAGGACACACACACATGGCAATATCTGAATGCAAGGACCCTCCGTGTCTGGTGTGGAGAGTTAAATTAAGGTGACATATGTTTAACCAGTGACATAAGTTTAAACTCTGTTTGTTGAATGAATCCTCCTTTTTTATGATCTGTGTAAAAGCAATGAAAATACTAAATAATTATGACACAAATTATTGAATGCTGGAATATGCTAAGGGGTTATGTACCACATATTACCCTGAATCCACACAGCCCTTTGAGGTGGGTTTTAATTGAGACCCAGGACCCAAAGTCCAACCAAAAATAGATGTCAGCTCTGGGCTTTAGCCTGTAGCTTGGTCCGCTCCATAGCCACAGAGTGAACCACTGGGCTATGGGCTAGTGCAGAAGGTTCTGGAAGGCAGGGCTTGGGGGCCAGAGCCTCAGTTTTGTCAGTAGCCGGGCAGGCCATCCTTGTCTCTGGCTGTTCCCATCCATGTCAGAGAAGGAACCTCGGTGGAGATGGGTGGTGAGGAAAGCTATAAAGTTCCCCGGACTCAGTAAGCAAGGATGGCATGCGAAACAGTGTGTGGGTCTCTGCTTGCAGACAGTGTCATGGCGACAGTGATCGTGGGTGGATAATTGGTGTCTCTTCTCTGATTCTACATTCAATTTCCTTGGTCGGAGGAATTTGATTACTCAAGAGGCTGAGAAAAGGAACGTTGGTAATAAAGCTCAAAGAGATGTATTACACTCAGATCTTTAACCTTTTCCGTGCTAAGCAATAATTAAATCCTGCCTGTTTGACAGCGATGGATGGCTGAGGACCTAAAAAATTTTAGCCCTGTTTCCGAGGGATAACTTTTCTTGCATCTAAACAAACCCCAAAATGATCACGAATTAAACTTCTTTCTTTGGAGTCTCTGCCAAGAGACCAATTTTGATGGGTGTCTAGTTCCAGAAAGCACAGTATGGACATGCTTTTGGTGGTTGCCCATGAGAAAGATGGTCAGTCTTTGTTTTCATTGTATTACTTTCTCATTAAAGAGTAGTTGACATACAATGTTGTATTAGTTTCAGGTATACAACGTAGTGATTCAATATTTATGTGCGTTATGAAATGGTCACCATGATGCCTAGTTACTATCTGTCACCATTAAAAAGTTGTTGACGATATTATTGACTGTATTCCCTATGCTGTACATTACATCCCTGTGTCTTATTTATTTTATAACTAGAGGACTGTACCTCTTAATCCTCCTCACTATTTCATCCATCCCTCTATCTCCCTTTCCTCTGGCAGCCATCAGTTTGTCCTCTGTATCAATGAGTTTATTTTGGTTTTGTTTTGTTTTGTTAGTCTTTCTTTTTTTTTTTTTTTCAGATTCCACTTATGAAGTGAAATAATTTCCTCTGTCTTATTTCGCTTAGCCTAATACCATCCAGGTCCATCTATTTTGTCATAAATGGCAAGATGTCTGTCATCCATTTTTATGCCTGAATAATATTCCATTGTAAGTTTATATACCATATCTTCTTTACCCATCCATTAATCCAAGGACACTTAGGTTGCTTCTGTATCTTGGCTATCATAAATAATGCTGCGATGAATGAAAGGGTGCATATGTCTTTTCAAATTATTGTTTTCATTTTCTTTGGGAAAATACCTAGAGCTGGAATTGTTGGATTGTGTGGTGGTTCTCTGAGGGGTCAAGGAGTTGAGTTGCCTTGATGATTTGTAACTCACACATTTAGCAGCGAGAATAAGTTTAAACATTTTAAGAACTTTTCCTAATATAGTAGAAAGAGTATGGCTCTGTGAACCCAGGGACCTGGTTCCTAGGTCCACTCTTTAGTGACCTGTTTGTCCTCTCCGTATACGGCAGGCACTTACCTGACATGTGTGGCACAAATGGATAAACCAATGAACTGGATGTGCGACCTTGAGTTAGTCCTCATATTTATCTGCTTCAGTTTTCTCCTGTCAAACTTAGATAAAGCTTGACCTCTGAACCTCTCAGGCATGTGGTGAGGGTCAGATGAGAGAACGGAGAACCATAATCCTGGCTAACATGTGTCAGAATTCCATCAAGACAGGCACTCTTCAAAGTGTTTCCGTAGCTCATCTCTTTTATCACTAACAGTCATCTTCTAGATTGACAGCAGAATTCCTCCAAAGTGTGTCTGTCTTTAATTCCTTTCGTTTCAGTCTCCCCTCAGTCAGGCTTTTACCCCCACCCCTTCACCAGAGGGCTTCTTGTCAAAGTCGTCAGTGACGCCACATCACTAAATCCATCACCAGTCTGTGCTCCTGTCTTATTGGACCTGTCTCTTCAGCATTTGCCCCAGATAATCCGTCCCTCAAAGCCATTTGCTGCCACCACAGCCCCATACCTCCCCTATACCCTACACACCACTGGCCCCACCTCAGAGTCCCTTCCCTGGTTCTGTGGGGGGACTAAGCCTCCATCCCTTCCACCTCACTCACTCAAGGACATCATTATTACCCATCCAACCACATCAACATTTGGGAAAAATGGAAGCCACACACTTACAATCTAGCCCAACTCCCCTGCTTGGCAGGTGATGAACCAGGGCCCCAAGGTCATCTAACTGGCTAATGATAGGGCCCTAAGCCCCACCTCTTGCCTCTTAGTTCAGCACTCCAGAAAGTAACACCTCCTACAAGGAAAAATACAAACACTGCAATGATGTACAAATCAAGGCTACAGGACTTTGCTTTCAACTTTGCACTCCAACCTTCAACTAATGGAACTTAAAATGATGCTTGAACCGTGTCTATAGCTAGTAATAAATTTAACTTTCATGATGGGGCTTATTGCCATCACTCTTAACTGTATCTGTCAGGAGCTCATCTGATCTTTTTGATGAGGAGAAGATGGCCCCAGAGGATACTGTCCAAGAGTAAAAGAGGTGTTAGAATAATCCCAGTGAAGCTCAAGGCAGAGTGAGTTACTTTTGAGCTTTCTTTATGGATATTCTTAGACCTGCTTTCAAATACATTATATGTATGTGTATATATGTGTGTGTGTGTGTGTGTGTGTGTGTGTGTATTTGCTAAGCCTCTACTATGTGTCTACCATCAACTGGTTATTTTTACACATTAAGACACTGAACACTCATAGAACCCTATGAAGCAATAACAATTATTTATTGATCACCTATTATGTGCCAAGAGCTTGACGTTCATTATTTCCGATCCTCTCAAATCCCCTTCCTTTCTCAAATCAGAAACCCAAATCAGAGTTCAGTGTTTACCACTGGTCCCTGCAGAAACATGATTGCTATTCCAATCTTATACACAGGTAAACTGAGGCATGAGGAGATTTAGTGACAGGCAACAACATGCAGTAGTAATGAGTCGACCCCAGAGCAGGGTCAACCTGTTCACTTCCTACCTCACTAGCTGCTATGGCCTTATTACATTGGTCCGCTCAGACCAAATTGCGAGCATGTGGGTATCCAACTCACATAACAGATGCAGGTCAGAAAATCCCAGCGGGATTGTCTGAGATGGCCCCAAACGCTTCTGAGAAGAGGCCACTACACTTCTGGCGGCTAACCCAGGCTGCTGGTCAACTTGGGAAGCTGAGAACACATCACTTGCTTTTCCTTGGAGTCTGGCTGCAGTTCAGACTTGGGAAAATCACACTGTCAACAGAGGAAAGAGTGTTCCTCTAAGTACAGGAGCCCTTTTGAAACCTCACAAGAGATTGTAAAAAGCTCTGGATGTTGTTTACAAAGTAATCAGATTAGGGAAAGGAAAACGAAGTTGGCCCTGCATTGGAGAAGCAAGGTATAATTAACAAGAACAACAAACACAGGGAAAGGAGAACAATGCTGACTTCTTAGTTTTATTTTTGCCGTTCTGCTTAGCTAAATGAATCTTTTGAGTCAGTCCTTTGCTATAAATATAGACTAATCTCTGTTTCTTCCCCCCGAGTACTGGACAGATTTTTACCCATGTCTTGCTATGAGTCAGAAAGGAAGGATATTTATTATGTACTGACCATGTGACCATAGTGTAGTCAGCTAGGAGCACTGGATTCATCTGCTCAGGTCTTCCTCGTGGAATCCAGTGAGGTTGGCTTCATTTTCAGCCTCTCTTATGTTCATCTGATCTCCTGTTGGTGCCACCCATTGGATGAGTTGAATTAGAAGCCAGAGGAGCCTAGGTGACTCAGTGCTTGAAGCTCAGCATCTGTGGACACTGGGAATATGTGGAGGGTAGACAGTGAATCTGGAGAGGCAAATTGAGACTGACCACCATGGTGCCCATGCTGATTGCTCTGAGGTAGGCATGATGATCTGATGAGGAACTTAACTGGCCTTGAACTCCACTCTGTGATTCTGCAGATGACTGGGGCTCATTAGCAAGCCTAGGTCTTCCCACAGAACATCTTCAGGATCTTCCCAGGTCTGGTAAACTACACCTGCCAGCAGGAAGTCATTTGACAGGATGGACAGAGGTCCACTTAGGAGCCAGGAGACCTGCCACACAGTATGTAACCTTGGGCAAGTCTCCATTCTGAGCCTGATTCCTCATCTGTGAAATTAGTGGGTTTGACCTGATCCAGGGACCTCACCCCTCTCTGTGCATCAGAATCTCCCAAGAAAATTAAAAAACCACCATTTGCCTGAGACTCACCTCCAAAGCTTTCATTTCACTTGGCTTGAGGTGGGGCCTGGGCACTGGTGTTTAGAAACATGGTCCAGGGGATTCTTGTGTTCAGCCAGGATTGAGAAACACTGGACGAGACCAACACATCCAGTTCTGGAATTTCACTTCCAGGGACTAAGGTCCCTTCAGCTCTAAAGCTCTATTTTTCCATGAAAATAGCACAGAAGGCAGTGAGCATTGTGTTGAGGATCTGATGGTACATTTGTGATATCTGTTCCTCACCACATTCTCGAGGCTGTCATAGTTGTCGTTTTCATAGTTGAAGTAACTGAGGTCAGAAAGTTCTGACATTCATTCAGCAATATTTACCAAGCACCTACTGTGTGTCAGGTACTGCTGGGGATGGGTGATGAATGAAGCAGAAATTCTCATGGAGCTGTTCTCATGGAGATCAAGTCCGAGTCTAGGAGATGGCTAATGGGGGCTGTCATAACCTCCTAGTTTGTCTGGGATCATTAACACCTGTTCATTATTTTTAGTATGCCCTTTTACTCTCAAAATTGTCCTGATTTGGTTGATAAATTATCTTTTTATTCTACAGATAATAAACAGATAATGAACAAAATGGTTTTAGATGGTGATAAAGGCAATGAAGAAAACAACCACGACATTGTCTTGTAAAAAAAAAAAAAAATGCCATGACTTAGACACATATTTCTCAAAGTCTTAAGCTTCAAAATGCTGTGGTTGAGTTATTCCAGAGAGTGGCTGCTTAGACTGGGTAGTCAAGAAACACTTCCCTGAGGAGGTGATACATGAGCTCAGGTGTGAATAACAGAGACCTAGGAGCAACAGGCAATGGGAAGAGTAAGTTCAAAGGCCCTGAGGCAGGAATAAATCTGTTGGGTTCAAGGGACCAAGTATAGTCACTGTGGTGAGGCTCATTGAGCACCTGGGAGGTGGGAGAAGATAAGATCTAAGAAGTGGGGAAGGCAGGTCTTGAGGGCTTTGTTGGCCATGGGAAGATTTGGATTTTATCCTATATGTGATGGGAAGACTTTACAGGGGTTTAAGTTGGGGAGAGCCATGATCTAATTCAGTGGTCCCCAACCAGGGGTGATTTTGTCCTTTAGGGAATATTTGGCAATGTCTGGAGACGTGTTTTGTTGTCACAACTGGGGAGGCAGGTGCAACTGGGATCTAGTGGGTAGAGGCCAGAGATGCTGCCAACTGTCAATAGTGATGAGGTCTTAAAAGGTTACCCTGCACTGATGGTGGGAATGTAAAATGCTGCAGCCACTATTGTAAACAGTACCGTAGTTTCTCAAAAAATTAAAAATAGAACTAACATATGACACCACTTCTGGGTACTTACCCAAAAGAACTGAAAGCAAGATCTTAAAGAGATATCTGTTTACCCTGTTCGTAGCAGCATTATTCACAATAGCGAAGAGGAAGAAACCCAAATTTCCATTGAAAGATGTATAAATGAACAAAATGTGGTATATGCAGACAACGGAATATTATCCAGCCTTTAAAAGGAAAGATATTCTGACACATGCTATACACGGATGGACCTTGATTGCATTACACTAAGTGAAAGAAGCCAATCACAAAATGAGAAACACTATATGATACCACTCAGATGGGGTACGTAGAGCAGTCAAACACAGAAAAGGAAAGTTGAATGGTGGTTGCCAGGGGCTGGGAAGAGTGGAAAATGGGGAATTATTTAATGGACAGAGGGTTGTAGTTTTGCAAGATGAAAAAGTTCTAGAGATTAGTTGCACGACGATGTAAATATTTTTTCTCCCAATGTTTCATTTAAATTCAAGTTAGTTAACATATAGCATAGTATTGGTTTCAGTTGTAGAATGTAGTGATTCATCACTTACGTACAACACCCAGTGCTCATCACAAGTGCCCTCCTGAATGCCCATCACCCACTTAGCCCATCCCCCACCTACCTCCCCTCCAGCAACCCTTAGCTTGTTCTCTATAGTTAAGAGTCTCTTATGCTTTGCCTCGCTCTCTGTTTTTATCTTATTTTATTTTTTCTTCCCTTCTCCTATATCCACCTGTTTTGTTTCTTAACTTTCACATGTGAGTGAAATCATATGATATTTGTAATATTCTTAACACAACCTGAAAATGGTTAAGATGGAAAAATCTTACGTTTTGCATGTTCTAGTACAATGAAATTAACAAATTATTTCAGCCGTTGAGTGGAGAATGAACCGTGGGATGGCAACTATGGAAGCAGGGAGACTGGTTAGCAGGTTATTGTGGTAATCCAGGCTAGAGCTAATGGCTTGCTGTGGTGGGCAGCAGTGACGATGAGAGAAACAGATTAGGGACGTGTTTGGGTAGTAGAGCCATAGGGGCTTGCGGATGGTTTGCATGTGGGAATGAGGTGATAGGCCCAAGGTCATTCTGCTTATAAATGGCAGATAAGGGACTGGAACTCAAGGCTGACTCCAAGGCCCACACTCGCCTTCTCTCCAAACATCACACCTTCCAACATCATCTGATGGACTAGAAAGCTCATTGGGATAGCATGTCTTGCCATTTGGGTCAGTTCATGCTATTGGGTCGGTGGCAATCACTTCATAATAATGTCTTCTAAAAAATGCCATGGCATACATTCCTCAAAGCCTTGAACTTTCAAATACTGGTTTTATTTCAGGTCATTGCACACTGAGCTGGTCTTTCCACCAGCATGTCACAGTTATGCTGCAACAATGAGAGTTGTGCTCTTGCCTGGTTTTAATTGTGATGGGCACTGCGGTAATCAGTCTGTGGTTTTATGTTCAGCCTGTGGATTGGGATCACAGACCTTATTCATGCTGGCAGACAAAACTCTTCTAATTCTAATTCGGCAGAAACCTCTTCCAATACTTGGTGGGGGCAGCCAGCAGGGGATGATCTTCCAGAACCTTTTGTTTTTACCTCGGTCCCTTAATGTTTGGGTTGCTAGGACACCAGACAAACATCAGGGAAAGGGCTTTCTGAGTTCACCTGGGCCCCAGCTTGTGTTAATAGCCACAAATTGCAATCAAGCTTCAGTGGTTGCTAAGCTGCCTCGCAGAGGCTGGGAGTGCTCTGGTTGCATTGCAGGACGGTTTATTTTCCTTTTCCTGGACTTTTCCTTACCTGCCCAAGGAAAGGCCTCAGGGAACCAAGTCACCCACGCCAGGAAGCTAGGGAGGCCTTGGTCTTCCACCCTCAGCTGCTCTGGAGGGTGTGATTAGATTTGGAGCGAGCAGAAACCTGTGTCTGAAGAATACATCTGCTTGATAAGCAATGGTGTTGGCAAGGGTGTATATGGGTGAATATACAAGGGAAACCCAACAACCTTTTAGAGTCATTCCTAAGAACTCTTCCATTTTCTTCATAACTGAGGTTTAAGTAATTGACGAGGTTGCCATAAAGCAGATGTTCTAAAACTATAGTTCTCAGGACCAGTAGCATCAACATCCCCTAGGAACTTGCTAGAAATGCACATTCTTGGGGCCTATCCCAGACTTCCTGCATCAGAAAGTCTGCAGGTGGGTCCCAGCAATCTGTTTAACAAGTCCCCCTGGGCAGTCTTGTTGTGTGTTCAGGCTGGGGAGCCCCTGGGCAACCCAAGTCTTTGCAATCCAGCCTTTGCCAGCTGAGTGGCCCTGGCAGGTTATTTCTCTCCCATGAGCTTCTGTCTAACACAATGAGATCAGGCGCACCAGGCATCTGGTATACCGAACTGATCCTCCTCCAATCAAGAGTGCCTATGACTTGTCAGCTCATAGCTGGAATTAGAGTGTGTTCAAATATAAGGGACTTCTCTTAAAACTGGAAGATTGCTGTGTTAGTGTGACCTTTCTTATCTCAGTATAAAATCTGAATCACAGAACTTTTACCGTGATTCAGACTCTATGGTTCTCAGAAATAAGGAAGCTGGAGTCATGAGAATCTGTCTTTCCTGTCTTCTGAACTCTGTTCGCGGTGGCTTTCTACACATTAAAGGGTGGGAAGTCAGGCTCTCCCTGCCTCACAGCCTCTCAGGGTCCAGCGTCAGATGCACCCGCTCCTCTGGACACTGACCAAAGCCCCTAAGAAGTCAAGGACCCAGGGCACATCTTCCAGGGGCGCTGCTCCTGCTCCACCCCCCAGAGACACTGTGCTCGCCCTCTGCTCCCTGAGACGTTCTTTAAAGGCCAATTTGCAGCTAGAATGAGGTATACAAGCTTTTTAGTGCCCCACCCCAAATGCTGGGGTGAAGGTTATTGGAGAGAAGAGAGAGGAGACAGAAATAATAGCGAATCCCTCCCTGATCGGCAGTCATTGCCCATCCCATGGCCTCTTCCCCTCCTAACTCGGGATGGAACACGGAGATTTCAGGAGTCATGATCCTGAGCGCTGGCTGTGTGCCTTGTACACACCACCTTGTTCCATTCTCCCGATGACCCCCAAAGAAGGTTTAATTCCCATTTTACAGGTGAGGAAATGAGGATGCAGAAATATGCATCATTCTGCCCATGCCTTTGGTTCCACAGCTACAATTGTAGCCGAGGTCAGAGTCACATGCGGGGGCTGTCTGCAGAGGCTGGGATGCCACCCCCCAGGCGATCGTGTGTTGCTGGCTGCTGTTGAATCTTGACGGCCCAGCACCCTGCTACAACTTGGGTATCAGGGGGACACTGATACAGCAGTAGTCTCAGCCTGGGACGCACATGGAAACTGCCTGGGGAGCCTTAAAAAACACCTGTCGGGGCACCTGTGTGGCTCAGTCCATTCAGTACCCACTCTTGATTTCGGCTCAGGGCATGATCTCACAGTTCATGGGATCAAGTCCCACATCGGGCTCTGCGATGACAGTGCAGAGCCTGCTTGGGATTCTCTGTCTCCCTCTCTCCCTGTCCCTCCCCACTCACGCTCTCTCTCTCCCTCTCTCAAAATAAATAAACATGGAAAAAAAATTTAAACACCTGTGCCTGGGTCCCTCCCTAGAGATTCGGAGGTAATTGCACCAGGGTGTTGGCTGGGCACTGGGAGCTCTGAAAGCTCTTTAGAGGATGCCAGAAGCAGCCGAGGTCGGGGAGCTCTGCTGGGGACTTGAGTGAGGCTCCAGAAGCCATTAGGCGTCTGGGCATGTGCAGAGTTGGCCTGGGTTTTGGGGCCCTTCAAAATGTAGTCTTCATTAAGCAAACAAACAAACACAAAAATAAGCCTTATCCAGTCCCCAAAGCTGTCCGCCAATGTGGAAGCAGGCATTTCTACAAGCCAGAAGGGAGAGAACATCCTTGCCGCATTCAGAAAACAATTTCTGAACTTTGAGGAGCTCAATTTGACGAGGGTCTTACACACATCTGTCTTCCTGGGTATCAACAGTCTTATTTCACTCCAGATACAGAAATGACACATTCTTTTATGCATTGATTGATTGATTCATTTTATTTATTCAATCATTCATTTAAAACATTTTTTTTAAGTAGGCTCCACGCCCAACATGGGGCTTGAACTCACAACCTCAAGATCATGAATCATCCAGCTGCCTCAGAAATAATTCTGAACATTCTGAACACATTTAGCCTGTTTCCTACACAGCTTCTTACATATTCAGGTTTAAAATTACCCTGATTCAGTAATAAAATAGCATGATTTTATCCTTTTAAACAAGCACACTTGAGTTTATAAATCCAAGTAATATTTCCCTCTTCAAATAAATCTGAGAATGGAAGCCCTGTTTTAGTGAGTGTCAGTGCTCAAGACTCTTAGTGGGAAGGCTTCTTTCAGAATTGCCTCAGAACTACATTAATTTAAAAAAAAAATCCAAAGATTGTTTTAATCATTGCCTTGCTCTTTGATCAAAATTGGACTTACTCCATTGCTTTGATGTCTTTCTTTCCCCGATTTGGCTGTGGATAGCATCTAGCAATTTCTGATACCCAAATCTACAGTCAATAAATGCTTTGCCAGCAATGAGAACATGCCAGGATGTGGCCGAGGCACTGAAGGCACCACAGAATTGGTGATGTGGCAAACGACTAAATGCCATCTTTTTATTCTATCAGTTTGTTCTTAAGTGTGTTATTTTTGCCTCTTCAACTAGAGCCCTTTGCCCAAAGTGTCTTAAAATATCTCCACGTGGGACCTGTGCTTCGTGTGTTGTGAAGTTTAATTGCTACTTGTCGGTTGATTAAACAGTGGTCATGGGTTTTCACCCCCATATGCAGATGATCTTTCTAAACAGAGGATCCTAGGTAGAGAAGGAGATGTAGGACCTATTGCTCACCGAGTTGCCTCAAATGCTTTTTCTGGAATGGTGATGACCGGTGGGGTGGGATACATAAGTAGAAGGACTGCTGGCCGCATTGGTGCACAGGCAGTTCGCAAGATGGAAGGGGGCTGGTCTTCAGGACCCAGCTAGAGGTAAGGTTGCAACCCCGTCAGTCAGTAGCTTAGTTACTGGAGAAATACTCCTGTGTTCCAGTTTCATCATCTGTGAAGTAGGGATACGAACATCTACCTTTCCTAGTTGTCTCCAGAAGTAATGTCTGTAAAGCACTTGGTATACAATAGATATTTTTAAGTGGTAGCAATTATGATTTAATGAAAAGGTTACCTGATTACACTCTTTCCTGGGTACCTGTTAAACTCACAGCAGTAGAATCTGGACCTGGCAAGATTTTAGACTCAAATTCATTCATTCAAAGAGCCAGCAAATAAAGGTTTATTGAGCTCTCCCACTCTTTCTAATCTGGGTCCCCTTGAGGTCCAAGTGCTAGAAGCGTTCACAGGAGGAAACTCTCCATTGCAGAGACTCACACACTGGGATCTGGAGTTGACGAAGGCCAATAGGGGCAGGAGGGAGAGAGGGCATATGGTTCCAGCAGACATGTACCTGGACAAGACCCTTTTAGGTAAACCCATTGAAAGGCAGACTTTCTGGAGGTCTTTGACAGACCAGGCCACCCCCTGCAATTTCAGAAATCGTGATCCACTCACCTCACACCCCTAAGTGAGGGGGAAGGAGGCTTGAGGCTGCCACCTGTTGCTGGCAGGTAAACCCTACAGGTAGATGTGGGCCTTTTCTTTTCTAGACCAAGATTTGGAGTGCATCAAATGGTTTGCCTTGGTGGGAGGATGACAAGTGCAGGAGAAGGAAGGCTTGTTCCATGCCAGTGTCTCCTTGAAATCATCAAGTTCTCTCTCTTCTGGAAGGTCTCTGCTGAGGTTCTGACATGTTTCTCCTGATCCGTGTGATAAATTGTGGCCAAGAGTGATGATTAAGGATAAAAGCAAACACAAACCAACAAAAGAAACAGCCCTAGATTTGATCAGGTTTGAAGATGTCTCAGCTGCGTCTTATCTGGTGTCTTTTCTCTGATTTTCACCAGGAGAGGTGCCGGGGGTGGTGGTCTCACTTCACAGGTGCAGGTACCTATCATATCAGCAGTTGGGCACCGATGACCAACCTGAAAACAAGCTAACCAAGTGCCTAGGAAGAGGCTCTGGATTTCTGGGGCGAGTCTGTGGTTCTCTCAGTGTCTGAAACTTCTCTTTTGGAAATGTGGCGGTTGTGATAATGTTTTCATTGTGGGTCACAATTCTATGGCTACTATTTATAACCATCCTATTCGGAAATGTCTGGCTGTCTCAGCTCTGCTTTGAGAAGCAGAAGAAAAGGCTTGTTGGCCCACTTGGGCCTAAGTTTTAAGGGAAAGGAGGATAATTTTGGGGTGGCCACAAGAAGCCGAGTGGGAGAAAGGTGACACTCAGGGGGCATCGACGGGAGACATCCACCAGGAGAGAGCCCCGCTGCCCCTCTTCCCAGCTGATATTGTGTTTGTGGGTGTGTTTGCACGGCTACCGTTGCTGTGCTAGGGGGTACTGTACTGTCCCCTCTGAAGGACCTGCTGGCTTTGTGATGCCTTGTTTCCCACTGTAGAGAAAGATTCCTAACCAGTGAGGCAGAAGGTTTGGATTTGAGTCTGTGATCTGCTCTAACCACCTGCCTAAAGTAGGAAAGTCTGGACTTCAATGTTCTAGCTCTTAAATGGGCATCGGCATCCCTGTCCTATGTCCCAGTCATGAGAACCCAATAAAACCATGGCGGATGAGCAAAGACTGTGCATGTCAAGTCTTTCTCCTTAGACATCCTGGATTTCAGTGTGTGAACAAACAACATTGTCAGTGACAATGCCATAATTGAAAATATTTGCCCTCAGAATTGAGGCTAGTGGATCTGAGCATCCATGGCTGTACTGGACTTTCCCATGGTACTGTGGCTATATTTGCTGCAATATTAATCCTGCTCTCCCCATGCCTCCCCTGTGCCATCCCCAACCAAGTGTCTGTCATTGGTTTTAACCTTTCAAACAGTGACCCAGTGCTTCAAGGTGGTGACATGCTGGGCAGGTAACTCTCCTCTCCCCCTGATGACCTTCCTGCTGAGTCCGAGGGTGGACACTCATCAACCCTCCCCTCCCATCGATCTTGCAAAGAAGGAAGTCTTAAGCTGGGTGTCTGTGATTTGGTTTGACACTGAACTTGTGTGTGTAACTAATCCCAGAAGTGACAAGTAGTTTCCTTTCCCCTTTTCTTAAAATGACTAATTTGGACAAAGAAGGAAAAAATGCAAGTCTGTAAGAGTTGAGAATCTTCTTCCTGGAGGGGCAAAAAAGGGAAGAGGAGGAGTCACCACCATCTCCTGGGTTTGATGAGAATCTTGTGTTCTGTCATGCCCCAAATGTGCCCTGGGCTCCACTGCCTGGACCTTGTTGGAGCAGAGGTTAGGAGAGAAGGGTCCCAAACTATCACTATATTTGCAGCTTGGTAACTGGAGGGGTGACTAAGTTGAAAATATACAATCTTGTCTGTAAGAGGGGGGCACTAAACTGGATGGCTTCTGAGGTCCTTTTAGTTTGATTTAGTTTAGTTTGGTTGTTTAAAAGTAGAACAAGAAATTTACATTTTACTACTCCACTGGGTCTTATGTCTTATAACCATAAGATAGACCTACAAATCTTGAAGAACTTTAAACAGCACCTGTATTACCTACTTGTTAATGATAATCTAATACAGATCCAGGTAACGCCTGATGTTTTAATGATGAAAACTACACTGTATAGATGAAGTCCTACCTTTTCCTGTTTGCACTAAGGTTGGAGGGGGGGAAGGAGAGATTCATATACATAAGAAAATACCATATGGAAAGTTTCTTAAATGCCAAGTAAGAGGTAAAACTCAAGTGTAATAGGAGCCCTAGAGGGCTGAATGGCAGCATTTGATTTGTAAGAATAAAGAATGACTCAAGAGATGGACATTAAGGGGTGCCTGGGTGGCTCAGTTGAGCATCCAGCTTCAGCTCAGGTCATGATCTCACGGTCTGTGAGTTCAAGCCCCGTGTCAGGCTCTGTGCTCACAGCTCAGAGCCTGGAGCCTACTTCAGATTCTGTGTCTCCCTCTTTCTCTGCCCCATCCCCACTCATGCTGTCTCTGTCTTAAAAAAATAAATAAATAAAACATTTTAAAAAATTAAAAAAAAAGAGATGGACATTAAGGGATGAGAAGTATCTAAAATAGTCAAACTCACAGAAACAGAGATTCCTTCCTTGCATAGCTGCATCTCAGGAAATTCTCTCTGATGGCCACGTCTACCCCCATGGGAACCCACTTCCCAGGAGTATGGAGTCTCCACTTCCTGGGGCCAGTACTTCTGACCCTTTGAAGAAGGAGAGTGGGGAGTAGGAAGGGGAGGAACTGAGGGGCCCCAGGCCTCTCCCAGGGCCCCAGACTCCTGCCTCTGGTGCAGGCTTGTCTGGCAGATGCCCCCACTGAAAGCCAGGTGAGAAAATAATTATGAAGGAAGTCAAGCTCATTGTGGATGGAGATTGCCTACAATTCCCCAAGTTCCCTCTTCTCTCTTCCTGCTCTCATTTGACTTTTGGTTCCTCACTACCATTTGGGTGCCCCTTGTTCTCTACTGGATGATCTTTGCCCAACAGTCCCTCAGGATGGAGGTGAAAACCAGATTCCTCATGCTCCCCCAAACCAAATTCCTGATCTCTCAGGCTCAGCCATTCTATGGCTACAGAATCTATACGAGGTAGATTTTCCAAGGCAGGTCAGATTCCAAAATAGACATTTTTTTTGCCTCCACGTGTGCTTGTCACATGCCCTGATTTCAGGTTCATGAAATAAGATCCTGGAATCACAGATGGTGCCATCACTAGTCTTGTAGATAGGTACTGATTGATGTATCTCCCAGGCAATTTGTGCCTTTAATAGGGACCACTTGGAAGCAGATGCCCTTAGGCAAAAGAGGGTAGCAATTTGAGCCATAGTACTGGCTACTGCAGGAGGTAGATTCTGGCTTTTGGTGCCTCTCAATCCACAATGCTGATTGCAACATATTTCAGAAACAGTTAAGGCTGCCTCTCTCTGTGTCAATCAGGCCATTTTACATTCAATCAGCTCCACCCTTTATACTGTTGCTCACACCACCCTTAGGCTCTTTTCATTTGCTGCCTTCTGCTCTAGTTGTGTATTTACCTTTTGATCTTCTCCACTGGATGTGAGCTCTTTGAGAGCTTGCTGAGACTATAGTTCATTTTGTATATAATCATCCTTTTGTCTATTGATTTTTATGGAATCACAGACTTTCAGGCTGTAAAGGATCACAAAGCTAACGCATTCTCATGGTGCCATTAAACATCATAGACCATGGCTGGATGATTTGAATGGATGGATGAATGGATAGATGGGTGGACAGTTTGTTGGAAAGGTAGGTAAATGGTTGAATGGATGGATGGGTGGGTAGGTGGATGGTTGGGTAGATAGATGAATGAGTAAGTAGGTGGGTGGGTTGAAGGGTTGGAAAATGAATGAATGAATGAGTAGACAAGTATTATAGATGAAGAAAGTGGGGCTCAGAAAGGCTCTGTGCCCGGCCCACAGTCAGTTGTTGTGCAGTAGAGCTAGGACTCAAATGAGCAGATTCCCAAGATCACGTTCTTAGTGATTATGATAGATTATTCTTTGAAATAGATGCCCTCTAGGTAGAAGTATTGTTTAACTAATAGCTAAAGTAATCCTTCCCTTTCAGCATTGAATAGCCAGTTGCTACTCATGATGGGAGAAAGTTCTTCCCTGTCTCTTCTCCACCCCCTCCCCTTTCCCAACTGAAGAGAGAAGTGTCATAATGGACGACAAGTTCTTTTTTCTCCTGGACCCAGTTATTCTGGGAACCAACCATGAGAAGTGTAGGTGTAGGTGGTGAGAGTCTCTAACGGAGTCCGGTTCTAGGATGGTCAGGGATTTAAGGGGAGACTTCTAGATCAGAGGTTCTTATGCCATCCTGATCACCAGATTCCCCTGGAGATCCCAAAAGCTATACAGAGACATTTACAAGACTCAGTCTCTAGATTTCTCTGAGACATACCTGAGAATATTAATTTTAAAAGCTCTCCAGATAATTTTAATCATCAGACAGGTTTGGGTTCTCTGGTCTGGATTATAAATGGTGTATCGATATATGAATAGGATAATACTATTTGAGTCCGTTACTCAATTAATGCATTTTGCAAACATTTATTATTCCCATTCTCTGTCAGTTGAGATCCTGGAAGGGAACTAATGGCAAGTTCCCACAGGGTATTTTGAGGAGCATTTAATACATGAATTGGTTTTTAAATTCAGTGTTTAAGAAAACTGATGAAGGGATCGTGCAAGCGGCTCGGGCTAAGTATCCAAGGGGAGCTGTTACTGCTTCTATGCCTGAAGTGCAAAGGGAAACAGCCCAGCTGTTACTGGAGCCCAGAGAGAGAGAGAGAGAGAGAGAGAGAGAGAGAGAGGAGAGAGATGTGGATAAGGTGCCCTGACAGGAGAAATGTCCTCTCCTGGGACACCATCAACCCACAGCCACCCCACAAGGAAAGAGGGAACAAACACCCTAACATCGCTATTGATCAAACTCAACCAGGAGCCTGAATGAAAGCAAGAGAGCGCTTTGATTAAGAACACAAAGGTTAGCCTCGCAGGGTGCAGAGCTGAGTGGAGCAGGGTGTAGGACCGATCGGGACAGGCAAATGAATGGTCACCAGCACTTCTACAATGCACCTGACACTCTGCTGGGTGATAGGGTGCCAAAGAGTATTAAGCAATGGTCTCAGCCCTAGGGAAGTCAGAGCTTTGCTGCATTACTGCCCAAAGCACCACCCACCACGGTTTCTGGGCTGTTGGTGATCGGGAGTAGAGGTGGAAAGTATGTCCACTTCTTTAGGCTTTTCATCTGATCATTGGAGCTCATGGTCAAGGAGCCTTATTTCCCTCAGTGAGGCTTGTTCATCGGAAATGTTTATGCTAACTCTTGGCTTTTTCAGGTACAGAATTAAAGCCTGTTACTTTGTTCCATGAGTAGATGTCCTGGTTTTGGTCAGCTGCCTCTGAGCATTTACACTGAATCTTGTCCCAAGGACAAGACCAACACCTAAGTGCAATCATTTATTTCTGCACCAGGAAGCAGAAGGCCACAGAATATATACGTTTTTGGCAACATAATTTCATTTTTCATACAAGCAAGTCTTGGAGATACTTGGACCACTGAGTCAAATAAGGGAGTAAATTGAAAACAGGGATGACTGAGCATGAAAGTCGTTTCCATTGCTGTTCTCAAGTCTATAGAAAAACACACTGTTGACTCTTACAAGCGCTGATATCCCCCGGGACGTTTTCTTCTCATGGATGACATCGTGTTAAGTGATTGTGGGGACTAAGATCCTCCTCTGCTTCTCACCTGCAGCATGTCTTTGGGCCTGACCTTGAAGAAGCTGACTTTTCTGGGTAAATTACTCATCATACTGATCGCTCTTTCCATCACAATAAACCCAAGCATTCATTATAAGTCATGCTTTGTACCAAATGCTTTGCATGCATTTCACCATCTGACATACTGTGTAATTTATGTTGATATTTGTTACCTTGCCTTGCCCACTAGAGGGACAGGGTTGTTTTTTTTTTTTTTTTTAATCTGTTTTGTTCACTGCTGTGACCCCAGAAGCTAGAACAGTACTGGCACATCACAGGCATTCAGTAAACATCTATTGAATAGATAGAAGTTATCTCATTTTTTCTCATAAGGACCCTGGGAGGTGGATATTATCCTTTCCATTTCAGAGATGCGGAAATTAAGACATGGATCTTAGCTACTTTTGAAGACATCTTAATTTGGGGGGTGTACCCTCTGAGGCTCATGGGAAATGATGCATGTCACCAGGAAAAAACGAAGAAAAGAACATTTATTTAGCTCCGTTTTTCTTGTGGAAGGCAGTTACATGAGGTCTCTGGGAGGGACTTATTTGCCTGACCTGTGTACTTAACCTCCATTCACCGACAGCATTTGTGTGGAGGGAGGGATTACACCTTGGCTCAGCTCCTGGGACCAATCATGAAGCACATAGCACGAACCAGGCCTTTATGTCAATGTCATCTCACTTCCTCCTCCCCGACCTGGCATCAGCCCATCTCACAGGTGAAGACACCAAGGCTGAGAGCAGGGATAGGATCTCCCCGGGCCACATGACCAAGAAGCTGCCAGTCTTTGCTCTTCCCATCTGTTTATGAGCCTGTTCACCTGCTCAGCACATGGACAGAAAAGCCTTTGTCACCACTCTATCTCCAGTGCTCAGCAGAGTGTCACGTATGTGGTAGGTGCCTAATAAACACCAGTTGGGCCGATGGAATTTCCCCAAGTAAGTTCAGGGGCACATCCTGTCTCCAGAAGGCTCGCAGTTCCTTACTCATGCCTTTCAGCTGAGACCTCATTGTGCAATCTGAGCAGGCAGGGAGTGAGAGGAGGACGAGGCTCTGTTTGTTGACAACAAGATGCAGATGGTGGCTAATTTGGGCAATTATTTGTTTTGATCTTATCCAGCATTTTCATTTCTCGCTAGCCCTTTGATTAATTGGGTGGCTCCGGCAGCATGTGGGTCCATTTCAAGCCTCATTGATGAGTCCCACAAAAGTCCCATTAAATCAATTAAGTTGGGTGTAGGTGTGTGTGAGAGAGAGAAGCCAGGTGGTGGGGGGGAATCTGTGTGACTTAGCTTGTCACACAAAGCCATCCAGTCATGGGGCCGCCATGGGAAGGGCTCCCATCCACCATCTCCTGTGTCGGGTGCTGTGTGGATCCAGACCTGGATGTGCCTTCAAGGTGAGCGGTGTCCAGTAGGGAGAGCTGGGACCTCTGCACACAAATTGCAGGGATAAGGTATGAAGCGCCCACAGGAAGTGCTGAGAAAAGCTCCGGCCTTTTGGAGAAGGGAGAGAAGACCCCTGTTGCTGTGTGTGTGTGTGTGTGTGTGTGTGTGTGTGTGTGTGTGTGTGTATGTGTGTGTTAATGGTGGGCAGAGGGTATCAGGGAGAGTTTCCTGGAAGGGGCCAGGTTTGGCCTGGGTCTTAAACGGTGATGAGATAGGCTGTGCAGGGAAGGCGGGAAAGCCTTCCAGGAAGCAGACTTTCCTAAGCCGAGGCCGAGTCGGGGTAGAGCAGAGTGGAGATGTTAACAGTAGCTCCCCCAGCTGAAGCAGAAGGTGCACAGAAGGGAAAAGCTGAGGTGGGAAGCGAAGTCTGTGGAATACATCCCAGGAAGCCCAAATGCCAGGCTGGGAGGCGTGTAGGTTGTAGTGGCAAAAAGTCCTGGATTTGGAGTCCAACCTTCTGGGCTGGAAATTTGGCTTGCTGGCTGGGTGACCTTGGGTGACTGCCCCACTGGCCAGTGCATCCAATTTGCCTTCTCCTTGACCATGTAATGAAGCTACAATGGGCGTTCAGATAATCAACGTGAAGCACGTCACACAGACACGTGGTAAGTATTCAATACATGGTAACGGCTATTTGGTTGTTATTTTTGTTTTTAATTAGACAGTGAGATTCCATGAAAGGTTATATTGAAACATATAAGAGAGGGGCGCCTGGGTGGCGCTGTCGGTTAAGCGTCTGACTTCCACCAGGTCACGATCTCGCGGTCCGGGAGTTCGAGCCCCGCGTCAGGCTCTGGGCTGATGGCTCGGAGCCTGGAGCCTGTTTCCGATTCTGTGTCTCCCTCTCTCTCTGCCCCTCCCCCGTTCATGCTCTGTCTCTCTCTGTCGCAAAAATGAATAAATGTTGAAAAAAAAAATTTAAAAAAAAAAAAAAAGAAAAAAGAAACATATAAGAGAGATGGAGGGAAATACTTTAGAAATATCTGAGATCTTTTGACCTCTCTGGTGAGCATCTTTTATTAATGAGTTGTTCATGTGAACAGATACATTATTTTTGGTGTATAAAGGGCATAACATTGTTTATCCTGAGTCATAATAAACCTTGTTTATTGAGAGTAGTATTGAATTTAACCAAAACAAACAAAAATTTAAGTAGGAAGAACAGCTCAATTCAGAGCTCCCTTAAAAAAAGATTTCCTGGGGCACCTACCTGGGTGGCTCAGTAGGTTAAGTGTCTGACTTCTGCTCAGGTCATGACCGGTTTGTGAGTTCAAGCCCTGCATGAGGCTCAGAACCTGGAGCCTGCTTCGATTCTGTGTCTCCCCCTTTCTCTGTCCCTCCCCTGCTCACACTCTCTCATTCTCTCTCAAAAATAAATAAACATGAAAACAATTTAAAAAAAAAAAAGATTTCCTTAGCACTGCCTATGTGCTAAATACCAATTTAAGCAGTAACGGTACCAAGATCAGTGGTCGTCCATAGTCCCAGCTGAGTAGGGAACATTGACATGAAAATAAACACAAATGTGATGACTTTGGTAAAAGAAGTTTGTGCAGATTTCTAAGTTTAGGAAATTATTATTGACATAGCCCTAGGTAAAGTACCTATTGCTACCTTGTGATAGCATACCTAGGTCTGTATTTTTTTTTTTAAGGAATGAATATCCTTTTTATGGCTAAATCGGTAAATTCAAAACGATGGAGTTATGGCAATGAAAGCAATAGAACTGGAAACCTTGTAGAGCAAGACACCCCAGACTTTTGTTTTATGTTCCGAGCAACTATCGTTCCATGCGAGGAATTCTGGATACACCTGAGATGCAATGGGATAAATAGGTTGACAGGCAATTGAATGGACATAATGATTCACTTAGGAAGGAAGAGGGAGACATGGTCATTGTCTTGCTGGCTTCCTCTGAGCTTGGCACAGTATGCACACAGCATGTCATATATGCCACATCTCTTGTGACTCTCGGCAGTCACCCTGTGGAGTTACATCTATCATCCCCATTTTATAGGCAAGGTAACAGAACCAGAGAAGCAAAGCCACTTTCCCAAGGTCACAGAGCTGGTAACTGGCCAAGCGGGGGTTGGGACGCAGGTATGTCAGACTCCGAAGTCCTTTGCGCATTTGCCTTCCAGACTCCCTCGTATCACATTTGTGAAGCTGACAAGGAACAATTTTTAATCAGCCTAATGCAGATGTATTGCATCCTCATAAAGAAATGTTCCCTTTGCAAAGACTGTGCCCGGGGCTGGAAGGTGAAGGTGGGTAATTGCTCCTCTCCTGCTGTATGCGGTGGCGATGACTTTCTCAGAGAGTCTGTCTCCGTCCCTCCACTGTTTCTGAATGCCTGGCCCTCCACCCGGAGCCCTTCTCTAATCCTAGCTGCTTCCAGGGGACAGCCTGCCTCCAAGCAGCACTGTGACTGGAGGGCTTCAGCTCCTGGTCCCCAGGAAGGTGAGCATCCCCCACCCCCACCCCCACCCAGGGGGCACATCTAACCCTCTGACCCAGCACAGTGCAGATGCTGACTGGTGCAGAGCTGAGCAGTCCAACAGTTCAGTCTCCTAAAATCCACACAAGGAAGGGTTAACTAAAAACAGAGGTAGCAGTAAGAGTAATAAAGGTAATCACATCACACTGCGTACTTTTCGTCTTATGGTTTATGCCTTCATAGCGGTAGCCAAGTACTGCGTTACCCTCACACCAGCTCTGCAAGGAAAGTGTTTTTATCATCCCTGGTGTTCCTGAGAGGGAACTGAAACACAGAAAGACTGCACGGTTTACTCAAGGTCACAAGGGTAAAAAGTGGCAAAGCTGGGATTTGAACATCAGCGTCCAGCTCCAGTGGCCAAGACGCTTAACTAGTAAACCACTGCTCCTCTGTTGTGTCGGGGCGGGGGGGGGGGGGGGTCCCATGTGGACCCTTCCAGCCGCACTCCTCTGTGACTGTTTTGGTCTGTGAAATGCTGTTGGGTTAGACTATTGTGTGCACTTGTCTGCAGGCTAGAAACTGACTGGATACTTACAAGAAGGGAACAGGCCTGGTGAGAATGGGGGGTGGGGGAATGAGGTAGGGTAGGGCCAAGCTCTTTCCCCCCTGGTGGAGAAACTACCAGGATGTGAGCCTGCAACACTGAATTTCCAGTTGTCAGACTGGTCCAGGGGAGCTCACTGATAGTCTTTCCACTTAGTGCAGAGGAAAAAATGCCTGATGGGTGAAGCCGAGGAAACAACATTTCTTACAGACCCAAAGCCCGGTTTGCTTGGGCTGTGTGCTCACTGTATGGCTGGATGTGTGGTTATCAGTTGGGTGAGAGATAAAGCGCAAGCCAGACTTCTTTTTTCCACATGTGAGCTGCGATCCTTGAAATGAAATTTATTTCCTGTCTTTCCAAGTCATGAGTTGAATGCTGTGCACTGGCACATTTGCTGGTGGGTATAAATAGTCTGGCAGGGGGGCCTCTGCTAAATTAGTATCTCCCAGCCCTTCAGCAAAGGACACTCAGAACCAGACCTCTCTATCAGCTTGACACCAGCGTCTCTCAAACGCATACCGTTCAAACATTTGGGACTTTCCCTTATCGTATAATTTATGAACAGCCACGTGCTGAATGTTCAGAACTGTTCAGTGAAAAGACACACAATTGTAAACCTGTCGCCCACCCTCAAAATCTTACCGTTTGATAACTATAAACAATCGGTAAATTCTACACCCATGACCTTTTGCTCCTTATCAAGGACAACAGTCTTATTTTAGACTTCTTTCCATGGCTGGTTTTTTTTTTTTTTTTTTTTTTGGTTGTTTTTTTTTTTTCTTCTTTTTGATAATGCCGACTCTGTAGCACTTTTGTCTTACCGCGTCGGTAAGATTGTATACTCTGGCTTTCCTCTTCTCTCTCATTTCCTTCTGTCTGACACTCCCTTTCTGGATCCCCAAAATAGGCTTCCAAGGGCCAACCCTTATTTAACTTTTTATTTTCTTAATAAAGAAAATAGTTTTGTGGAGTCACGTGTTACATTAACAGGCTCCCTAAAACGGGCAATCTGGGCAAAATATTTAAAATACATTTGAAAGCTTTGAGGGCAGCCCAGGGAGTGGAGGTGCTAGGATCCTGGAGAGAAAATGAGCTGAGCTCCCCATTCCCCTCAGATTATTGCCTGAGGCTACTTGTCATTCTCAGCATGGAGGATGGAGCCCGAGAAGAGAGTATCACTTCATTGTGTGGAGTGGACACAGCATTCGGGCTGCCGGAGAGGAGGGAGCCTCAGGTAAGGGAGCCCCCAAATATGCAAACAAATTCCCTGAAGTCATCGGATGACTCCTGAGTTGCACCAGTGAGGAGTGCGATTCCAGGATACCCAAAAGAACAGCAGCAGGGAGGCTCAAGTGCTGGGCAGAGATTTTAGCAACAGAACAGTGCTGGGGAGATAGACGATGGAGTTCAAGTGTTGCCAAAGCCAAGGGCCTTGGTAAACCAGCCTAGGATCTCAGTTAAGACCTCAGGAGACCCGAATCATAGGAATAAGGACTACACCCTAAAGCATTTATTTCCCTTAGAGTCATGGAGTGAGGGAAAGATCACAACAGCTCAGAAGAAACAAAGCCTAAAACCAAACCTGGATGGGCTCCAGGTGATGTGCTTGAAGAAGAGAAAACCTTAACCCTGCTTGGAGAAAGTCAATGTTAACCAATTCAACTGAACTCAAGGAATTCATAGATTGACAAGGATTGGAGCCCACCAATTTAGAGAAGACTCAGAATATTGGAGGTATCAAAACTCTGATGATTCTTTTTTCTTTTCTTAAATCTTGACGAACGTCATCCGATCTTGTCTTTAACCGTGGCATTATGTGGTTCCCACGTCCTCATCATTCCCAGAAATCCAGCCGCGATTTCCTGGCTTCCCGATACACGCGGACGTCTGTGAGTCCCGCTGAACTCCCAAATTCAATACACTCTACGCTGAGTTGGTTATGGTGCCTCCCAGACTTGCTTGCCCTTCGTTTTGTTAAAGGCACCACCATCCTCCCTCATTTTCAGTCCTAAAATTGTAATCACATTCGGCTTCTTCCTTTTCCTCAAATTCTCCTACAGTGAATTTGTCTTCTCCATGACACCACAGCCGCAGTCTCAGGTAGGTCTTTGTGCCTCTTACTAGGGCTAGCAATTGCATTAAAAAAACATTGAGCTATAAGCCACACACCATACTTAAAGATTAAAATTCAGTGGTTTTCAGTAGCTGTACAAAGTTTCTGCCCCCACTAGCTAATCCTAGATCTGGGCTCTGACAGGAGGGCCAGAGCTTGGAAATGGGGTAGGGTGGAAATAAGGCGGGGTGGGGTGGGGGTAGTTAGGGCCCTTCCACGATCAGCTCTCCTAGCAGCATGCTGGGGGGTGGGCGGGACGCAAGGACACGGGAGCCCTGGCACCCTTTGTAATGTTGAGCTTCTATGTACGGGACACTTTTCTTCTCTTTTTCTATTACAGCCTCATGGCACACTGTAAGGCAGACCAGTCAGGTGTTATTCCGTCCACTTGAAAGAAGTAGAAACGGAGGCCAGCAGAGAGATGCCAGGACCTGTCCAAGGTTACATAACTGGTTCCTGTAGCTCCGGTCTGGACTCCAGCCCAATCCCTTTTTACTGGGCCACACTTCTTTTTCCAGAGCAAAGAGATTACGTCGGACCCTATCTTAGGAGATACAGATACATAAATTAGAAAAGGATCTAGGTAGCAGTAATAGCCTTTCTTTTAAAGTGTTCCTCAAGCACAGAATAAACCCTGAACTTGAACTTGGCCATCTGAGGGCCAGTCCTGCTACGTATCAGTTGTATGATCTTGAGGATACCACTGGATGCTTATGAGGTTCCGTGTTCTCACCTGTAAAACTGAAACGGAAATAGTTATCTCGCAGAGTTGCTGTGAGGGTCAGATCAGGGAATGCATCCTTAGAGCTCTGAAAACTAGAAAGTTTAAAGTTAAGGCAAGGTTAAGGAAAGGGTAAAGTTAAGGTTTTTCTCTGACTAGTAATGGATTCCGGATGGGGTTCCGGGGCTATTCGCATGCACAGCCTGGCCCAAGCTGATGAAATTTATTCACTCACTCAGAAATAAATTTCCATTCTTCCTAAGCCACCCAGCCTGTGATGTTTTGTGATCACAGCCGGAATGGATGTAGACACAGGCTGATGTAACAGTGTGAGTTACAGTGAGTGCAGGGGTGGGGCACTCCTATCAACAGAGGGGTCAGGGCACTGAAACTCACTAAGATCCTGATTTTTTCTGCGTCTCCCTGCAGTTTCTCACCTGGACTGCGTCCTGCAGCATTCTGCAGAAGGGACGCCTCACCACGCCGGTGTCTCACGGGGAAGAGTTGGAATGATCATAAAGATTACATGATACTTTGTTTGGATGCCTCTAGCCTGTGGGAGCGTGGGGGAGTGGAGGTCAGGCAGAGCGAGGGGGTTCAGTCCGTGGGAGATTGATCTCTCTCTCACTATGCACTCATATCACCCCCTTTTGTATCCCAGTGCACACCCGATCTCGCAAGCTGGGCCTGGCCCCTGAATCATCACTTTTTACCTTTTTAAATTCTGTGAGCCTCTCTTTACCAGGCTTCCGGACTGAAATCCAGGGCAGGCCTTCCCAGGATGGCAAACTGGGAAGGTGGCGGATGGGCCTTCAGAAGGCTCTTTTAATTCTGAGGTCACTTTGATACACTAAAAGTCCGTGACATAATGGAAGTACAGAGACATTTCCATTCTCACTGCTTTACCCAGCACGCAGGTTTCTTTCTTGCAGCTCTCCGCTCTGGCCAAGGAGCCCTCGGGCTCACACTCAGTGCTGGCAGGATTGCCCTTGAACTCTCCATGAGAAAACTGCAGCTGGGTCAGCACCGTCCGGAGCATGCCTGATAAGGGCAGGTCGCAGGGCCTCGCTTAATATGTCTGTCCTCTGTGGTGCAGTGAGACGTGGCACTTGGCTGGAGCTCAGATCCAAAGGACCCATTAGTTTTTTGTTTTGTTTTTTGTTTTATTTCAATCCAATCAGTTTTTGTTTTTTTTTGTTTTTTTTTTTAATCCCATACCCACCAGCTGGTAGTCCTAAGCACCAGGGAGGGAAATGGAATTTAAAGGTATTTCTGTGCTTCTCACCTGGGTAAAGGCATCACCATCTCTCTCTCCTGTGGTATCACAACAGCCTCCTAGATGTGAATTATATGGCTCCCGAATTATCCCAGAACAAAGCTCATGTTCTCTCATTGGATGCCTAGAGCCCCCCTCCCCAGGTAGCCAGACTTTCCCTGACCCTGTGTTCCATTTCTTCTCTGGGGAGGATCTGTGGGCCACCCCATCACGTGCTCTGCGGTGGACCCGTGTTACCCCCTCTAGCACTGGGCTCCCGGCTTGTGCGTTTGTAGGTATTCACTTCCTCTTTTAGTCCCTAAGTCCCTGGAGAGCAGGGTTAGGATTCTACTTGTATCTTTTATCATAACCGTACCTTTAACGTGCCTCATAAATAAATTCACTTAATAAAGGGGTGTTGATCTGAGGGAATTAACTCCTGAATGGAGGCTGCTCTGGGAGGCAGAGATGGCCCAGAAGAGCGCCCCATCTGACTACGCAGAAGCCCTGCTCCTCCAAAGTGACGCACTTACCGGGGGAGAGCAAGGATGCTCAGCACTGACCGTGTACCAGGCCCTGTGCCAGGTGTTTCTCACACCTCATTATATTTATTCCTCAGAACAATCCTGGGAGGTAGCGCCGTGAGGATCTCTGTGGTTATGCTCCTGCCAGGTGCCCCACTAGAATGACTTGATTTGAGCCCTGTGAGCAGAACCTTCGCAGCCCTTCCGTCTCAGCTCACCTGACGCCTCCTTGGAGAAGCCTTCCTTGACTTCCTCCCTCTAAGCATCCCCTTCCTGCCATTGTCCTTGATCACAGTACACAGCCTGTCTTTCCTTCAAGTCCTTAAATATGAGCTGTAATTATCTTATTGGGTTTTTTTTTTTCCCTAAAATCTCCACTTCCCCTCCCCACGATGGTAACTCCGCGACGACGGCAGGCCTGGTTGTGTTGTCCACTGTCGTATCTAGAGTGCTTAGCAAAGTGCCGGGCACACAGTCAGCATGCGACATGTGTTTCCTGACTGGATGACTCAGACGTCATCATTTTGTGCCTTATCTAGTGCCTGTGAGATTGTAAGGGCTCAATGCATTGCGATGCTTCAAGGAGATGTTTTCGCATTTCGCTCCCTTTGTCTGAGTCTCCTGAATTAAAAAAGATACTTTCACAGCTGTTCTTTCCATAAAAGTCCCACAAAGATGATTATTTTTTATTTAAAAATGAAAACATATGTAGCACCTATGTATGCCAGCATGTATTCTAAGCACTTTACAAATATTAACTATCTTAACCTTCATAACAACCCTAAGAGGTAGGTACTATTACTATCTTCATTGTGCAGAAGAGCAAACGGAGGCACAGAGAGGTTAAGTAATTTTCCCAAGGTCACACAGCCAATAGATGGCAGGGCTCGAATTTAAACCCAGGTGGGCTGGCTCCATAGCCCATGCTCTTAACTATTGTGCTATGCTTTTCTTTACTCCACTGTGGAGGAAGTGTGTAGAGAAGGGAGAATAGGGGATTATCACTGATTGAGCCTCGGCTAGATTTTAGCCACTTTGCTAGGTTATCTCACTTAAACCTCAAGACTGGATATTATCTCAATTTTGTAGATTGAAAAATTGTCACTCAAGGAGATTAAGTAACTTGCCTGCAGTTCTACAGACAGTGGCAGAGCTGGGACTCAAACTCTGATCTATTTGACTGTGAGGTCCAAGTATCTCCCCTTCTCCATGCCAAATGGCGGCTAGTAAAAGCAAGCCTAGAACTGGAGCTGTGGATCCCCTGCAGAAGTGTCACCTTCATTACGCAAGACGAAGGTACATTCTCCATGATTTTGCTGTAAAGGAAAAGCAGCTTTTCTCATGGTAGTTGTGGTTCTGCTTTGCATCTCTGCTCAGTGACATTGGTCCAGCCATGGCTCGTGATGGAACCAGCCCTTGGTTAGATATCAGAACAGGCAGCTCAAGCCTCTCTAAAACTCCTTTTGTTGATGGTAAGATGGAGACACTAATTTTCATGTTTCCTGCCTTAGTGGGCTATTGCAAAGATCTGATGACATTATGGTCATAAAAGGGATTTAAGGGCTGTAAGAGTCTGTGAGAGAAACCCAGAACAGCATGGTGCTTGAAGAAAAGACCCTGGGGAAGCAAGGACAAAACCTGGCAGAGCCTGATGCTGTGGCAATCTTGAGGGATTTCTCTTGTAGGCATGTCCTTGACTTAACATCTGTTTCAAAGTCATGATGTTCAGGTCCATTTCTTTCCCAGTGGCCCTTCTATTCTGGAGATTCTTAGCAAAGCAAACATCACTGTCCATTCATCAGTCCGTCCATCCATCCATCCATCCATCCATCCACTTATTTGTTATAGACAAGCATCCCAGTTACTGGAGATAAGGCACAATGACCAAAATAATGGAGCCCTTTGATCCTGATAGTGAGTTTGTGTGTGTGTGTGTGTGGGGGGGGGGGCACCCACATGCATGCACACATGTGCACACATACACTTATTTGGTATACTACAAAGCACTTAAAAACACTATAGTAAGCATTTTATACACACGTTTTTATTTTATCGTCACAGAAAACTGATAAGGAAGGGGTTATCCTCCTATTTTACAGATGAGGAAACTGAGGCTCAGTAAAGTTAAGCAACTTGGCTAAAGCCCAGTGATTAGAAAGTGTGGAGCCAGAATGCATTCTCAGTTCTCCACTCCAAAGCCCAGATATCATCCTGATGATTGTATTAAACTCTATGAATGTAATTGCTTTAAACCTTCCCCTGCTTATCTCTCGGGTTTTATAGCCTTTGCTAGTGTGTATCCATCATAAAGCTGTGGGCATCAGGCACACCGAAAAAGAAGTTAACCCGAGACTAGCTCAGGAATGTATCTTAGGAGTTGGTATGTACTGAGCTGGAAATCACACAGGCCTGTGACCGAACACTTGAGGCATGAACCAGTGATGTTTGGAAAGTAGCATTAGAAAGTGGCTGGCATGTTAATGATTTAAAACTCTAAGCTTTTAAGGCTGAACTCACATATACCTTCTCTTGGCCGATTATTCTGTTCCATGCTCTTAGCAGTGACGGTTCTACTAGGCCAGCAGAGCCACCACGGGTCATATGGAGTCAGGGATGCCCCAGAGACATTAGACCTTGGGCAGTTGTGGGAGGTGATGAAGAAAACTATGTAAGACTTGCTTCTACTACTGGTGCTGGGCTTGGAGTTTCTGTAGGTCAGCAAGGCCAGCAGTTAGGGAGAAAAGATGAATGTGAAGTGGAGAAGAGTGAGGACCATCTGGGGCACCCAGTGACAAACCAGAACCCATAAAGGCAAATTGGAACCCACAAGGAGGGGTTGAAACCCCCATCTTTCTCTTGCTGCCTCTAATTTGGATGATGAGGGCAACCCCTCCAGAAGCTGGTGCTCTTTGTTACAGAGTCACACATGCTCCTGTTCCAGACTCAGGGATGCCAGAGGAGGCCATCCGGTGGGGCCTGAAGAGCTGCGGGCCGACTGCCTCCCCCACCAACAAGAGCCCACAGACCAGCCACGTTCATTAGAGGCACCAGCATGCAGTGCTGGTCCACTAGGACCTTCAGAGCATAATGACTGCTTTCAAATATTGCAGATTCTTTCTGTGACCAATGCTAACTCAGAACCATGCAGGGAAGGGAATTCTGGGAAACACAGTTCCAGTGTAGCCAACTTGGTATAATACAAGACCTCCACACATCCTGACCTCTCGTGGAATGTATATGGCGAATCCACACAACTTAGCATTGAACAGGTTCTGATTACATGATACTGGTTTGTCTTCCGACTTGATCTTGGCTCCTTCAGTAAAGAATAATACCTTATAGTTTGTGTTTCCCAGCAATGCCCAGTTCAGTGCTGGCCACACAGAGACCTTCAATGAGCTTCAGTTGCAGCTGACCACTCCCCATTTGCCTCCTCTGTTTAGGAAGCTTAGATTTTGTCCCTTAGAAATGACTCCATATATAATATCCTTGACAACTGATTATCTTGTTTCTTTTCTAGCCCTCAGTGACAGGTGTTATAATTCCTAGAGTCCATCCTTCAATAGGTATGGCCTTGTAGCGTTGACAGAAATGAAACTTGAGGAATTTAGATTTTATTTTATTTTATTTTAAGTTTATTTATTTTGACAGAGAGACAGAGTGCAAGCAGGGAGAGGCAGAAAGAGAGAGAGAGAGAGAGAGAATCCCAAGCAGACTCTGAGCTGTCAGCACAGAGCTTGATGTGGAATTTGAACTCACGAACTGTGAGATCTTGACCTGAGCTGAAATCAAGAGTCATACGCTCAGTCGGTTGAGCCACCCAGGTGCCCCGAATTTAGATTTTATTTTCTCTTACTGTCCACCAGGATGTTGGACTCACACGTGATCCATTCCAAGCATGACTCAGAACAAGAAATTCACAAATATTTTATGTTACATTATTGTTATCATGTCTTTAGTCTCCTCCAAATTTTCGTATATTCTCCTTCTTTGAAAACCCTTTTCACTGTGATAAAATATGACGAACATAAAATTTACCATTTAAACTATGTTGAAGTGCACAGTTCAGTGGCACTGAAACTAGTTAAGCCGAAACTAGCTCGGGAATGTATCTTAGGGGTTGGTACGTTCACAACTGTCTATTCCCATAACTCTTTTTATCCTGCACAACTGAAAGTGTGTACCTATTAGACACTAACTTCCCTTGTTCTCCTCTCCCTGCCCCTGGCACTCACCACTCTGTTGTCTGTCTCTATAAGTTTGACAACTCTAAGTACCTCATTAAGGGGAATCATACAACATTTGTCCTTTAGTGACTGGTTTATTTCACTTAGCATAGTGTCCATAATATCTTCAAGGTTCATCCATGTTGTAACACGTGCCAGAATTTCCTTCCTTTTTAAGATTGAATAATGTTCTATTGTGTATACACCCACATTTTACTTATCCATTCATCCATTGATGTCTTTGTGTCTCTTTGATAACCTATATGACACAATGAGCCCAGAGAGATTGATTTATAAACTTATCCAGGAGACTTGTTTCGCTTTGATATTCTTACATTTACACAGCAAATACAATATATATTATACCTTGAAGATCCTTAGTTACCTAAATGTAACATAATGGAATGAGATTCATCAAAGCGGAAGTCTCAATGAACTGGGACTACAAAAAAGGGGAGGGGGGTGGGAACCTAAGAAAGACATTCAGCAAACATCTGGTCATCCCTGGCTATGGCTATCCTCAAGAGGATCATGGCAAGTGAGGAAAGTCTGATTGAGTTCATATTAGTTCTGTTGAACTTATTTACATTTATTAATATTTCACAAAAATAATTTTCACAACCACAAACAATATTTCTTTGGAGAGAATGCAACTTTGGAGTCAGACATTCTCACTGTGTGGTTTGGGTCAAGTAACTTAACGATGACTGGTCATATTCATTAAGGGCTTACATTGCCAAATGTCATACTTTCACTCTCTCATTTATTGAAAGTACCATTATTATCCCCATCTTATAAAAGGGATGACTGAGGCACAGAGAAGATTTGCCCACAGTCACAGAGTGTGTAAGTCACAGACCTGGGAATCAAACCCAAGTAGTCTGACGGCAGAGCCTATGATGTAACCACTACTCTGTACTTGACCTTGGCTTTCCCATGTGCAAAATGGGACAGTAATATCTAACTTTTAGTTTTGTATGAATTGGAGATAAATAATATAAAAAATATTCCAAGTTCCTGGTGTGTAGTAGATCCTTTATAGCTGATATCTCTTCTTGGAGTGGCTTGTCGACCTTTGGAGTTGAGTTAACCTAGTTGCCTTGTAACTTTAGCTCTTTGACATGCTCCAGAAAACTTATGATTGTTCGGATCATCTAGTTATTTCTTATTGTTAGGTTGAGGGAAAGATTCCCTGTATCTTTCCACATACTAGGTGAAATGTCCCCTGCCCCACCCCCGTTGGCTGGGCAGTTCTCACTTGGATTTCTCAAAGGCAGTTGTAGTCAAATATCATCTGGGTTGTAGTGTTCTTAAGGCTTGACTTTGGATAGAGTTCAGAGTGGTGCATTCGCAAGACTATCAGCTGGTGTGGGTTGTTGGCTGTAAGTTTGGCTGGGGCAGCAGCTTGGGCTTAGGCACCTGGCAACATGGAGGCTGAGCTCCAAAATGGAGCATCTACAGAGCAAGCAAACATCCCAAAGGAGCCAAGTGGAAGCTACTGGGCTCCTTTAACCCACCTCTGACGTCATGTAATATCACTTATGCCATATTTATTGTGGAACAGCAACCATTCACTGAGGGAGGGGCCTATACAAGGACACAAATACAATGGTTCCCTAGGGGGCCATTTTGGAGAACAGCTACCACAACTATCAATGACCCATATCTTTTCAATGTCTGTCCCTTCTACTCTTTTGAAATAATTCTCATCTGAAGGGTTTCATGGTGTAATGAGTTATTTTATTTTCTTGAGCTTTAGGTTCCATAATTTGTAAAGGGAATAAGACTCCCCGGTTATTGTTCGGAGGGAAAGTCACTCCAAAATGATAGTTCTTATAATTGACTCAAATATTTGTAATGCTAAGTAGGGGCTCTGTACAGGGCTGTTTACACATGTCGTTTCATTTAATGTCCAAAACAGCCCCGTGCAAGATGTGCTAGGATCATCTCCACATTACAGACTAGAAAACTGAAGTTCAGAAAGCTTATCTAATGTCACACATTTAGGAAGTGGAAGAGCCACGCTTTTCATTACTTCACGTATTGTTTTTATCATTTTTTTGTGCATAATTCTTATTTCCTTCAAAAAATTAGAAACCTTGAAGTAAAGGGTTTGATGTTAATAACTTTCATATTCTCCCCAGTGCCCTGCTCAGAGTTAGGCAGAGGGTAGATGTGAAAACCATGATATTTGTTAACTAGAGAACAGACTAAGTGACAGGGAGAATGGGGATGTAGGCAGAGGGTAGATGTGAAAACCATGATATTTGTTAACTAGAGAACAGACTAAGTGACAGGGAGAATGGGGACGTAGAAATTCCCAGCCAGCACAGTGACTTGTTACACAGTTTTCTTTGAGAGACCTTTTTACCTCTTTTGCAGCGATTTGACAAAATCCTCAAGGTCACAGAGAATGCCCCCTAACGGCTCCAGAGGAGGAGGGCTGAGATCAATTGTATTTACTATGCTGAAATCTTGTCAATTTCACCCTGCTACCAAACCCCAAATGGTCTCTGCACTGACATTTATTTCAGAGATCTTTGCAGACTTCTAAATATCCCCCTGTGTTCTGCAGCCACATTGCCTGTCCTCACAGGACACATTTAGATTTATTAATACCCTGAAAACCTTGTGCCTTGAGGCAAATCTCACTGCCGTCCCGCTTCCCCAATTCTCTGAATCCCAGCTAATTCCTAAAAGCCACTCATCAGGAAGACAGTGATAAAGGCTTCCGTGCGGTTAGAGAGCTAGGGACAAGAGAAAATAATTATTTACCAGGTCACTCTGTCCCCAAACCACCCTTTGAAATTCTGTTTCCATGACCTGCCATAATTTTTTTTTCAATCATTCATCTTGAAATGCAAAGAGTAATGATTTCCTGCAGGATTATAAATAGTTGTAGAGTGGCTGACCTAGACCAGAAATCACTGTTTAATGTCTAATGTTAGATGTCAGGGGCAATTAATTGGGGAAAGAGATAAACAGCTTTGCAGAAAGGAAAAGGTTTCCTGAACACTGTGCCCAGGAAGGACTTAAAGGGTCTTAGACACTCTATGGGGCCACTTCCTTCATATTCTATCACCCAGGGGGGACACAGGACGCTGTCCAGTGGACTCAACTGGATGCTCCCATGTGAATTACACCCTCCTGCCCACCTCCAACCATACCTCACATCTCTTGATTCAGAATCTAAGTGGAATGAAACGTAACAGGAATGTGGGGCTACTCTTCTGTCTTGTGGCACCAACTGTGATGACAGGTTTACATAAAGTCGTCTAAGAAATTTGGTGTTGGGTAAGGGTCATGGATTCCCAGAACTAGAAGGTGTCTTAGAAGGGAGCTTCTGAAAGTGTGGTGCATGGATCCATGGGGAATCTGAAACCCTTTCAGGGAATACATGATGTCAAACCTGCTTGCACAAAAACACTAAGATGTTATTTGCCTTTCCACCAGTTTTATTTATTTTTATGGTGTTGACATTTGCACAGGTGAAGTAAAAGCAATGTAGGTGAAAATGTGGCACCTTGGTGCAAACCAAGGTCTTGGGTACAAACTGCTCTGGGGGTCGGTGCCGTTGTCCTTTACCTCATGTACTAGCTGCAAAAATCGTCTGTTTCACTTAAGAATGGCCGTGATGAGGCAGTAAAAAAGTATTAATTGTATTAAACCTTGACTTTGAGTACATCTCTTTGGAATATTCCATGCAGTGAAATGGAAAGTATAGAGCACCTAAAATGCTTCTCCTGCACACCAAAGTGCCTGGTTATCCAGGGGGAAAGCAATCAGGCTGTTGTTTGAGATAGGACCTGAACTTCGCCACCGTTTTCAAGGAACGCCATTTTTGCTTAAAAAAAAAAATAGTAATAACTGACTGACAAACTACGGTTATTCAGCCTTGGGTATTTAACAAATTGTTTCTCAAAAATGAATGAAACAAATCTGGCACTTCAAAAAAACCTTACTGGCAGAATTTGTGGCAGTGGCAAAATTCACATTTTTAAGTGAAAATCAAAATTTTGAAACTCTTTTCTCTGGCACCATGAGCCAGATTAACATTGAGAACACTTGCCCAGCTCAGTGAACCAACATTTTCTAAAAGATCAATGCACGATGGCACAAAATCCATACATGGGTAAAACACTCATTTAAAGTGTGAGATAGCTTGGGGCGCCTGGGTGGCGCAGTCGGTTAAGCGTCCGACTTCAGCCAGGTCACGATCTCGCGGTCCGTGAGTTCGAGCCCTGCGTCAGGCTCTGGGCTGATGGCTCGGAGCCTGGAGCCTGTTTCCGATTCTGTGTCTCCCTCTCTCTCTGCCCCTCCCCCGTTCATGCTGTGTCTCTCTCTGTCCCAAAAATAAATAAACGTTGGAAAAATAAAAAAATAAAAAATAAATAAAATAAAAAAATAAAGTGTGAGATAGCTTAACGGACGTTAGCGGAACCGAGTTCAAAAAGCCCATTGACATCTCAGGTTCCAAATTGTCATTAATCTTGAAGAATTTATCACTAGCCAAGTTGGGTGAGGTATCAGAGAAGAATACCCACCCATAGTTACCTGGAAAGGCTATTAAATTCTGCCTCCCCCCTGCTCCCCCTTTTCAAACTGTGTATCCCAGTGAGGCAGAATTTTCTTCCCAGACTCCAGTCAAACCAGTATATCACACAGGACTGAATGCAGAGGCGCAGATGAGAATCCAGAGGTACTCTCTAACCCAGACACTAAAGAAATTTACAAAAATACCAAACAGTCCCACCCTTCTCACTAAGTTATTTGGTTTGGGGGAACATATATTTTTTTACATAAAAATATGACTTGCATTAATATGTCATGGCTTGTTTAAATGAATTAATAAACATTTTTAATGTTTTAATTTTTAATCTCTGAGATGATAAATATCAGTAAGTATCACCCATGTAGTAAAAAGTTTTCAAATGACCCCAGGCTTGGCCCATCTACAGCAACCCCACTGTTAAGTATAATGTGAGCCAAAATTTGATGTTCTTTCCCTCTTTTTTTTTTTTTTTAATTTTTTTTTCAACGTTTTTTATTTATTTTTGGGACAGAGAGAGACAGAGCATGAACGGGGGAGGGGCAGAGAGAGAGGGAGACACAGAATCGGAAACAGGCTCCAGGCTCCGAGCCATCAGCCCAGAGCCTGACGTGGGGCTCGAACTCCCGGACTGCGAGATGGTGACCTGGCTGAAGTCGGACGCTTAACCGACTGCGCCACCCAGGCACCCCTGTTCTTTCCCTCTTAAGAGTTCCTTTGTTCCAGTTACATATTTCTAGTCACTATAGCCTTTTCTGTCTTATTCCACCATCCTATAAACTCACCACCAGGCAGAGTATATATCATAGTTCCAGGGACCTAGTGGCTGTGTCAGGATCTGGTATGGTCATGAATGGGTTCCTAGAAAGACAGCAAAGAGAGTTTTGCAGACGATAACTAAATGCCGTGAGGATTTGAGACTCTTGAGCATGAAACAAGTAGAAGCCTTCCTTCCCAAGCCCATTTCCCTAGGGAATGTCTTCTGTAGTGGGTTTAATGGTGGTCGTCAATAAGGTATAGGACCTCCAATAAGGTCCCAGTCCCCAGAACCTGTGAATATTACCCGTATGGCAAAAGAGTGCATATTACCTTATATGGTAACAGATAAGATGGAATGATCTGGGTGGGTTCTAAGTGCCTTCACAAGTGTCCTCAGAAGAAAGTGGCAAAGGAAAATAAGACAGAGAAAAGAAGATGGAGATTGGAGATTGGAATGATGTGGCCAGAAGCCGGGGAACACCAAGGAATGCCAACAGCCATGAGAAGCCAGAAGAGGCAAGGAAGAGATTCTTCCCTGGAGCCTTCAGAGGGAGCAGGGCCCTGCTGACACCTTGATTTCAGATTTCTGGTCTCTAGAATACATTCTTATAGTACTAAGGCATCCATCCAGTTTATGGTACTAAGCCATCCAGTTTATGGTGGTTTGTTCTAGCAGCCCTGGGAAACTAATATACCTTTGATGGTCTGGGAACAGGCATGCCAACTGCTTGTTAGTAATAACAATAACAACAAGAATAATAAGAGTATCTACTGAATATCCACTCTGTGCCAAGCACGGCACTAAGCGCTACAACACATTATCGATCAATTGCACAACTTCATGAGACAGGCATCATTGTCACAGGCATCATTTGTAAGTGAGGAAGATGAGACTTGGGGTTACAGGGCTAGTAAGAGGAGGAGCTGAGATTAGACCCAGGATGTGTTGGACTCTTTCTTGTTGGCTTTTATCAGTACCTTGGGAAGTACTGCAAGATCGGCCCATTTCATCGTGAGGGGGAGTCAGGGAAAAGAGAACAGAGCAGGCGGGGACCAGCATGGAGCAGAGAGAAGCCGAACAATCCCAGGGGGCCCTTTAGCAGCTTCCAGGGCCCCCCTCAAACCTGCCAGGGCAGGGCTTGGCAGGGTATGGAGAAGGGGAGGAGGGCTGGGGTTCAGAGATGCTCTTGGTCGCTGTTCAGAGCCAAAGACTGTTTTCATGGTGGTTCCGTAATTCCCATACCTTCCGCCTAGACTGGTAAGGCAGCCAGGAAGCACATATTTCATGCAGGGTGGATGTTGTCAGCCAGTGTTGGTCTGGCAAGCCCTCTGTCCTCTTGGGCAATCCGAAGAGAGTCTGCCCAGATGCTGCCAAAGCCCCCGTGAGGCCCTGCTTGTCAAGACATTGCCATTCATGTCGCCTGAAGGCATTTGGGGCAATTTCCATTTCCTTCCCTGAGGCCCAGTTTCCCTTTGATCTTACACATCCGGCTCTGGTCTATAAACTCAGCTCAAGGAGTAATTAATGCAAGCTCAAAGGAAGGGAAAAAGCCGAAGGGAGCTCTCTTCTACAGCCAGCTCAGTTCAAAGTGCTCGAGGACAACCTAGGCAGGATAGCTTTATGAGGTTCCAGAGCTATCATCACCCCAACTGCATTGGGAGCAGACAGGGTTGGCTCCGCTGCAAACGAGGCGTTTGCTTGTAATTGCTTAGGATGAAGGATTTGTTGCGGTGGGTGTAGCACAAACAGTCTGAGGACAGACTCCAACAATTCTTATAACTAAAGGCTATCGGATGAGACAGCACCACTCTTTTCCTCCAGCCCACGGCTAAAGGTACGACAAGGAATGAAATGAATCAGGTAAAGGGCCCAACATTTACTGAGCACCTACTATGTGCCTGGTGCTTCACATACGTTAGTTAATCTGCGAAACAATTCTGAAATGAAAGTGTTATTTCTCACATTTTTTTTTCCAGAGGACGATACTGAAGCTCATAGAATTTCTGTCTAGTAAAATCTGATCTAGTAAGACCTGAATTATCACAGCCTGGGCCACTTTCACCATCCCGTGCAAAATAAACACTAAGATTGAATAACATGACCCTTGTATGTACAACGAAGATCGATCGGGGGCACTGGAACATGAACATGTCTCAATGAAATACAAACATTCATAAAATTGGATCTATAAATTCAAGACATTCTTTTTGTTATTTTTGGTGGGTCAGAGGGTGTGTGCTGAATTCTAAGCCAAAATGTGCCCAACGTGACATTCCTCAATCTATGGAATGTGGCCCATGGATCAGAGCTGGGCCGTGTGGCCCATGGATCAGAGCTGGCTCACCACGTGCTTCTGACCAGGCCAGGAGGAAATACAGAAACTGAGCAGAAGCGTTCAGGAACATTCACTGCAGTTTGACATTCACGCCATTTTTGCTGTATTTTACAAAAGTATTGAGTACGATAGATTAGAAATTTAAATATCTGATCCTTCACCGCAGAGAAGCCTGTCAGAGCGTGCACATCTGGTCATGCATGAAGCCATTCGAACAAACGAATGTTATAAAAACAATATGTTTTGGGGGCGCCTGGGTGGCGCAGTCGGTTAAGCGTCCGACTTCAGCCAGGTCACGATCTCGCGGTCCGGGAGTTCGAGCCCCGCGTCAGGCTCTGGGCTGATGGCTCAGAGCCTGGAGCCTGTTTCCGATTCTGTGTCTCCCTCTCTCTCTGCCCCTCCCCCGTTCATGCTCTGTCTCTCTCTGTCCCAAAAATAAATAAACGTTGAAAAAAAAATAAAAAAAAAAAAAACAATATGTTTTGGACGTGCATATATAATCATTTGAATGTGTGCTTAAATCAGATCTATTCAAACCTTCCTAACTCATCCTTGTGGTTCTTGCCAGAGTCCCGTTGCTTATTGTTCGGCGATAGTGTTTATTTGTTTAACTTTCCACGGGTTGGTGAAAACAGCATTCTATTTTCTATAGTCTCGGGGAAAAAATCCCGATTCCTTAGCAGGCAAGGCACCTTCTCACCATTCTCTTCCATACTCTGCCTGGTCCAGGACACTTACGCTGCCCGAAATGCCTCTTCCTGGTCTTTGTCTGTGAGCTCTATCTTCAGTCTTTGAGGCTCAACTCAAGCAACATCTCCTTGGAGCCTCCCTCCAACCCTCTGCCCAGCTTGGGTCATTTCATCTTGGATGCTCTCAGCACACACTGCACAGGCCTGGCTCACGGTGCCCCCTGGCATGGATTACATATCTCTTCCCTGTTCCACATCCTCTGCCGCCCTGTGCACCTGGCCTGAGACCCCTTCCTGCTTCCAGAATCGGACCAAAGGTCATCTCCTCCAGGAAACCTTTCCACACCGCAAATTAACAGCTTCTTTCATTCATTCATTCAACACAAATGTGTTGAGCGCCTGGTATGCGCAAGATCTTGTGTTCGATTCTGGAGAAAGGTCCGTCACCGACAGGACAAAGACCCCACATTCTAGAGGGAAGAGATATTAGAAAATGAAGCAGACAATAAATACAATCATCGCAGGTAGTGGGACGTTCTGTGAAGGAAGGAAAGCAGGGTGCCATGATGGAGCGTTGATGGGGGTGAGGAGGACTGCTCAGGGAGAAGTCACAGGGAGTTGGACGCGTGGGCCTGAAGGGTGAGGAGAAGCCAGCTATCGTAAGGACAGGGACAAGTGTGTTGCAGACAGAGGGAAGAGCAAGGGCGAAGGCTGTTGGTGGGGAACACATTCGCTGTGTTGCAGGGACATCCAGAGGCTGTGAGTCTGGGGCAGAGAGCAAGGAGAGGAGTAGGAGGAGGTGAAGTCGGAGAGGGAGGCAGGGGCCGGACCTCTAGGGCTCTCTCGGCCACGGCAAGATTAGAGTTTAGTTTAAATGCAGTGGGAATCCCTTTCCACGCTACCCGGGGAGGAGTCCATTCGGCGTTGTTCTGCATTCAGGTTGTAACTTCAGGGCAACTTTCACCATCTCCGGAGCTCTTGATGTCCTGAAAATAAAGGAGGATGCTCTGAAATCTCTTGCAGCAGGAACCCACTTGGGTGGCACGGGTCTTGGCTTTCAAATGGAACGGTACATCTACAGAAGGAAAAGTGAAGCTTGGGAGAAGCTGCTGCTGGCAGCTCCTGCCATTGTTGCCATTGAAAACCCAGCTGATGTCAGTATCAGGTCATCTGGGAATACTGGCCAGCGAGCTGGGCTGAAGTCTCCTGCTGCTGCTGGAGCCACTCCTATTGCCGGCCGCTATGCTCCTGGAAACTTCACTAACCAGACCCGGGCAGCCTCCTGGGAGCCGAGACTTCTGTGTGGTCGTTCAGCCCAGGGCTGACCACCAGCCTCTCACAGAGGTGTCTTATGTTAACCTACCTACACACTGCTCTGTGTGACACAGACTCTCCTCTGTGCTACGTGGGCATCGCCATCCCTTGCAACCAGGGAGCTCACTCGGTGGGTCTGGTGGGGTGGGTGCTGTCCTGGGGAGCTCCGCGCATGCGTAGCACCATTTCTGGTGAACCCATAAGGAAGGTCGTGCCCCCTCTCTAAAGAGATCCTGAAGGGGTTGAAAAGGAAGAGCAGGCCACTGCCAAAAAGGCTGTGATCATGGAGGGACTTCAGGGTGAATGGACTGCTTCCGCTGCTGAGTTCACTGCTACTCAACCTGAAGTCAGGCTGGTCTGAAGGCATGCAGGTGCCCTTTGTGCCCACCCAGCAGTTCCCTCCTAAAGACTGGTCCGCAGCTTCCCCTGTTCAGGCCACCGAATGGGTAGGAACAACCACCGAGTAGTCCTAAGCTGCTCTTTCACAAGGGCAAACGAAATGGAAATTAGGTTGATGGAAAACAAAGGTCTCTAAAAAAATTAAAACATAAAAGAAATTAAATGCGGTGGGAATCCACTAGAAGGTTTAAACAAAGGAGTGATGCAATCGGGTTTATCTCTTTCAAAGAACATTCTGGCTGGTGTGTCAGGGGGCAATGCTGAAGCACCACTTAGGAGGCAGCGACCGTGGTCCGGGTGAGAGATGATGGTGGCCTGGGCTGGGATAGCAGTGCTGGCAATGAGGACAGGAGGGAGGATTCAGGTTATGTTCTGGAAGCTGGGCTGACTGCTGGAATGAGTGATGTTTTGGGAGTTCTACTGGATGTAATACTGCAAAGCTTGGGACACCTGGATGGCTCAGTGGGTTGAGCGTCCGACTCTTGATTTCAGCTCAGGTCATGGTTCATGAGTTGGAGCTCCACACTGGGCTCTGCACTGACAGCATGGAGCCTGCTAGGGACTCTCTCCCTCTCTCTCTGTCTGCCCCTCTCCTGCGTGCTCTCTCTCTCTCTCTCTCTCAAAAATAAATAAATAAACTTAAAAAAAACTACAAAACTTAATTGTAGGAATATCGGAGTTCTCTTCAGCTCTGAGTCTGGGCTTTACTAAAAGCCTTAAACAGAAAACATCCTAACTGCAAAAATGTCCACTGGGAAAACAATGCAAATGTGATTATGTGCTAGCTGGAACGTAGGTGTTGGCATGTGAGTCTACAGGCATTTTCTGATCCAACATTGCCGTTATATCAGAGAAACAAAACAAAACATTAGCAGATAAGTGTCCAAGTTGTAAGTCCAAGAAGCAGCCCTGAGCCTCACCCCAGAGACTGTCCTCTTGGCTGACAATGAATCAATCAGATGCTTTGTTTGAGCCCCATAATTCTATCCTAATATTAACCAAGGAAAGGTGTCCAGAAGACAGAGTGACAGGTCTCTGGGCAAGGAAGTGTGTGACAGCCAAGGATTTGCTTTGCTGTTCGGTCCTTTGTTTTTGTCAGTATTCCAGAGCTCCCTAGGAATCTGGGGGAATCAAGATTTGAGTCAGCAGGACTCCAGAGTCTATGCAATAAACCTCAGGGACCAAATCAGTCGTGATTGTGCTCATTAACATGATGGATCCAGACACTGATAAGCAGGTGGGTGGCAGGGAATGTGGGTACTAATCACATTTCACTCTCCTGTGCTTGAGTATATGCCCAGGGAGTAATCTGATCACAGCAATAGTAATCGCTTCAAAATGTATGGGCCATCCCAACGGATCAAACTTAACTTTTCAAATTGGGGCAGAAAAAAAAAAAAAAAAAGAGGCTTAGCTGATGATGTCTATAATGGACAGTATGACAAATGCCCATTTTTCTATCTTAAAATGATGTTTAAAAAAGACTTCTTTCATCAAAATTCATCAGCATGGTATTCACTGCAGAGGACGTTTTTGGAATACTGATGCATGCCGGCGAGCATATATTTTACACCTGCTGGGAACTAGGTCTGGGGGTGGGGTAGGGAATGGAGAGATAAGTAGGATGCGGGAAGTGCCTGGAAAAGGTCAGTTGTTGGACTGCTGGACCACTGGGTGAGGTCAATCTGGAGAAAATGGTAGGTGAGGTCAAACCTTGGATAATTGTTGTAAACAAAGGAAATGGAGAAGGAAGCCAACACTATGTCTGATCTACGTCCGTAAACAACACTCACTTTGGGGCCAAATAGAGTATGTTAGGAATCCCACCTATCCCGCCCACCAATGTTTGCACCTTGGGCAAGTCAGCCTAAACTCTCCAAGCCTCAGTTTGCCCATCCTTGAAATGGGGGAAATCATTATCTCCACAGTCTTAGTGAGAAATAAATGAGATGAAGTATACTCAGTGTCTACAGACCTAGCACATAGTTGGTGCTCAGCACATGGCAGAAAATGATAATATAGTATCTCCCCTTATCCACAGGGAATGTGTTTCAAGACCCCCCAGTGGATGCCCGAAACCATGGATAGTATTGAACCCTCTATATACCCTGTTTTTTCCTATACATAAATTTATACCTATGATGCAGTTTAATTTATAAATTAGACACAGTAAGAGATTAACATTAATACTAAACTAGAACAATGATAACAATACACAGATAAAGGAGACTAGGGCATAGATTCTTAGTGATTATTTTGCTCTACTAGAATTTCTTTTCTCTTTCTGATGAAAAGTCACTATATTTGGGGGTATCTCTGACTCTTCAGGCAAAACAAGGCTTGGATGTATCTGTAAATATACTAGACAACTACTCATATACCCATGCAATATGATGGGTGGTAGCTAATTAGCTGAGCTACTGGGCCTGGGAGTGAATCACTATATTCTAAATAAATGGGACCAAATCAGATTAGGTATCAGGGCATGGTACCCTGGAGAATTAGGGTAGGTCTGCCTTGTAGGGGACCTTAGAAACCATCGAATTCAGCCTAATAGTAAAGTAGAGGAGACTGAAACCAAAGAGGTTGAGTAACTGTTCAGAGACTCTTAAGAGGCAGAGCTGAGGGGGCAACCCACTGGTCCATGGATTCCATTGTTCTCTCCTTTCCTGTTCCTTGTTTCCTGGAGGCTGTGAAGGCAGATGGCAGTGAATGATTCCGAAACACTGAGCTTACAAAGTCGGAGAAGAACTGAGTTTCTGAGCTCAACTCCTCTGCTTAACTGTGGGAAACCACCACTCATATTCCACTTGAAAACGATTCTGTAGGTCCCACTTTGGGACCTGAGGGGGAACGAAGGAAGCATGGTCATCAATCCGTGGTTCAACGCGCGAGCTTCAATGATGGATTCTAATTGGCTGGTTAGTTGGTTGACGGAACTCTCTCTCAAAGGTGGCTCTTATGAAATGGGGTTCAGATGCCAGAAATCTCTTGGCATAATTTGGAGAAAGAAATTAGAATCACAGACATAGAAAAATGTTGGAGTACAATTATTACATAAAAATTATTCCCTAAACGTATTTTCCGAGAGAATCAAAAAGAAACTCCTCTCGCCAAAGCTTGTGTAGTGCAGAAAGAATCAGTATCGCTGAAAAGTGGTCCAGTTGGGATTTGTGAAGACCGGGGATGATGCAGAAGGCACTGTAGCTGGTGGCCCTGTGTGCGTTGAGGATTTGGGAGGAGTGGTCACATAGCTGCCTTCAGCCCCCACAGGCAGTGGCTGGGCCATCAGCAGCTTGGCGAGGTGCTGCCCTAGTGGTCTGACCTTTGATGCACAGGGTGTCTAACCTGGCTGTGCCTCAGTTTCTTCTTTTGTAAAACAAAGCCACATCTCTCAAATTTTGCTGGGAGATGATATATGTAAAGTACTCACCATGGCACTTGGCTCATAACAACTTCTAGATAAATGGTAGCTATTATTAGCTGTCATTACGGGATTCTAGGGGTTCTCTCCTAACAGTAAGTTAGGAGATAAGGGGAGGCTTATTTTTGCTTCCCCTTCAGTCCCTCCCATCCCCTCTCTCCTCCTCTCCTCCTCTGCCTCCCTTTCCACTTTTAAGGATCCTTGTGAGTACATTGGGCCCACCCAGATTACTTGGATAATCTCCTGCTTTTAAAGCCATGAGATTTTACGTTCACCCCACCAGCAGCAATCTGAATTCCCTTTTTCCAGGGGACCTAACATTGTCATAGATTCTGGGGGTTGGGGGGTGGATGTGGTGAGGGGGCATTATTTTGTTTGCCGTGCGCACCGATGAGGTGCACTGCTTTAGGCAAATCTCTTAACTCTTTAATTCTCATTTCTCCCACCCGTCCTGCTGCAAGGATTAAATGAGACAAACGCGCCTCAGGCCCTTAGCACAGCGTCTAGCACATATAAGTGCTCAGCCTGTAGTGTTCTCTTTCCTTTGTCAAAAAGAAACACATACACCCTGAAGTTCTGTAGAACTCCGGAGCCTGTATCGTATCCTGAACAACAGTGCCCTAAAATGCTTCTTATGGCTACGTCCTGGCCTGCTTTTTTTTTTCTTTTTAAGTGGGCTCTACCCCCAGTGTGGGGCTTGAACTCACAACCCCTAGATCAAGAGTTGCGTGTTCTACCGACTGAGCCGGCCAGGCACCCCCGACCCGGCATTCACAATGGAGGGGCAGCAAAGGCCGAGAGCCTGCCTGGTGCCTGGTCACATGCTCCTTCCCTGCTCTCTGGGCACCCCAGGCACACCGCCCTCGAGGTTTTTGGTGCTTGGCAGTGATTGACCAGGGAAGGAAGTACTCTCTCGGTGTCCCCAGGGGGACAGATGAATCATTGAGTGTGGGCCTGGCAAACAGTTCATTCTTCTATGAATGGTGACAGATATTCAAAAGGAAATGGCGTTCAGTGCCCAGCGACTTGCCTTGAACACAAAGAAAACTACCAGACAGAGATATTCATTGTTCTGGGTGCCCTCACATTCCTGATGTCCCTTGAGCTGGGACGTGGGGAGGGAGGCCGCTCTCAGTAGGCGGCTGGGGAAATTGAGGACTGAGGGTAGGTGACTTGACCACGGTGCCACAGCTTACCCGGGTCTGGCATTCTGACTTCCACCCCTGGGGCCTCTCCCCCTGTGCCCAGCCTTGCCATATGTAGCCTTCCCCCAGCCACTGAACAGCTAAGGATGTCACTTACATGACACCCCTTCTCCACTTTGCCTCCTCCTCTGTCCTGACCTCCAAGCAGAGGAGGTTGTTGCCACAGAGCGGCCCTGACCGTGAACCTGGGTAGCATCCCTTCCTCCCTAGCCTGGCGCTTGCCCGCACTCCATTTGGTACTTAGTACTTACTCTCCTACTGGTGGCTGTCCCCGGTTCGATTCTGCTCTCTCCTGATTCCTTGGAGAACCGAATTCTTGCAAAGAGGAGAGAGAAGTGGGCAACCCTCCGTTTCATTGGTTCTCACCTGGGGCAGGATCCTCCCTTGTTCCCAGAAACCCTGTGAAAGTCGTGGGGGGTGGGTTTGGGGTATTACATTGGCTTGAGGGGGTCTCTGGCATTCTGTGTGTGTGTGGGGGGGGGGTGCTGATTGTCCTGCAAGGCGCCTGCAGTTCGATCACCACATGACAGCAAAGAACCATCTCAAACAATGCCAATAGTGCCCTCCTGAGCCACCCAGCTCTAATTGGACACTCAGCTCTTATTTGGACTGTTAGAACTCCCTTATTTGATGATGATGTGATTTAGAACTCTTCCTCGGGTGACCAAAGCTGTTAAAGTTAAGAAGAGCCTCTTTTCCCATGAAAATGAAATGACCGATTCCACAGCTCGTTACTGGGTAGCATGGGGGGGACAGAGAAATGGGGTGACAATGGCTGTCAGGAGCGCTGGTTCTGAAGCTGCCTGGTCTATACTGTGGCTTTGCCGTTTACTAGCTTTATGATCTTGGCAGCTCAGTCTCTCTGTGCCTCAGCCCTTACTTTTTGTTAAATTAGAGACAAATATAGCTACCCCGTTTTGCTATGCCTGGCCCAAAGTAAGAGTTATTAAATCACTGCCATGTGTGACCTGGGGCAGGATATTTCTCAGCTCTGTGTCTGTCTCTTCTCATGTGAATAGGGATAATAATGCCTACTTCAAAGTGTTTTTGTAAGATCCAAGGAGAAAACACACGAAGAGGGCCAACTATAACACAGATCATGCTCATAACAACCTCGTGAAGGTGTTACCCCATTTTACAGGTAAGGAAACTGAGGCTTCAATAGAGGTTAAGTAACTCGGCCACAGGTACACTGCTATCTGGGATTTGAGCCAAGGCTGCCCGGTTCTAGATTCACTGTGTCCAACCACCATAACCATTGGCTGCTTTTCTCTAAGCAGCAGCCAGAGCGATGCGTAGTAGCTTGCGAGCATCCCTGGCTGGCAAAGAGACAATTCTGACCTTTAGCTGTGCCCCCCAGGCAGCCAGACGCGGGATTCCCAGCTCTCTTCCCAGAGCAACAATGCTTTGCGAGAGAATGGCTGGGAATTCAGAAACCTGGAGTCTGGTTCTCGCTCTGTTGTTTCCCTGGCCTCCGTGGGCAGGTCGGGCAACCACACAGGGCCTTCGTTTCCCTCAGGAGAAGGAGGCAAGGGTGCAGAGATGTTCCTGTGATAATGGGAAGCTGGAGAAGGGGTGTGCCTCGGGGTCCGACTGTCTCTGTTAGCAGGAACATCCCCCTGGGATGTCGTCATAATGTGACTCGCAGCAGAGCCAGTTTGGGGCTAAACCCTGGTTTCTCCTTGGACCGTGCACAGATAGGAGTGGGCTCCTGAAACCACCAAGGGAATCAGTGTGATACAGGGGTGCCCTCGCGAGGACCGGGCCGCAGAGGATGAGTATTTAAAAAGGCTAGTGGAAAGCACTACCGTGGAAGTGCAGGGAAGTTCACACTCCTGGTCTTCCTCTGGCCCCACATCAACCGTGATGAAGAGTGTTGTGGGGCTGGTGGTGGTAAGGGACACTGGCGATCGGATTAAGGCAGCGTGGCCAAGACTCAGAGTCAGACAGATGTGGGGCTAGGTCCCAACTCTGACACTTAGGAAGGGCTGAATGCCCTCCAATGAGATGTCTAACTCACTGTGCCTCAGTTTCTTCTTTTGTAAAATAAAGCCATATCCCTCGAAATTTGCTGAAAGATGGTACGTGTAAAGTGCTCCCCACAGTGCGTGGCTCGTGACCACATCCAGGTAAATGGTAGCTGTTATTGGCTTATTGGTTGTAATTATAGGATTATAATGGCTGAACAGTAAGGAGATTAAGGGGAGGCTTATTCTTCCTTTCACCTCAGTCCCTCCCACGTACAGGTTTTATGTTATCATTTTAAGCCCACAAGTACGCCCCGGGCCACAGTGACCTATCTTCCAGTATCAGGGATGGCCCAGTCCTGAGGCCAGACCATTTCACACCTGCCTCGGGGGCCCAGGACCAGAGGGGAGGTTTCCCCCTTGGAGTGGAGTTGGGTGGAGGGAGGGAAGGGGGAATTCCCCGTGCTCTGGAAGGTCAGCTTGTTCAGCGGGGGAAGTGATTCTCAAACTTCAGCAGGCATCAGAGCCACCTGGAAGGCTGGGTCAAACACAGCCCGCTGGGCCCTACTCCGGCATCGCTGATTCAGGAGGTCTGGGGTGGAGGCAGAGAATGCATTTCTACCAAGCTCCTGGGCTGGGGCTTCTCACTACGCAACGTGGACCCTTGTAAGAACGGAAGCATATTAAATTAACACTATCGATGTGGTGGGATGGCAAAAAATGTCCATGCTACTGATTGGAGGGTTACACTTGGAGAATTGCTGAGTTAGAGCAGTTGAGGTGGGGGCAGATCTGGATTTCTCTTTCTTGGAGACAGTGGTTTGTTTTCTCTGAGTCACCTAAAGAGTCTCCGTGGGTTCTTCTAGTAACTACCACCGTCGAGTAGCCAAGATTGGGAATGGGGTCTGACACTGCGCTCAGATACACACTTTGAAGAATGGACCACTTCTGTTTTCATGGTGGCTGTTGCCAGAGTTTTCATGGTGGCTGTTGGGATGACCTGATGCTGAGGTCTGGACAACCTGGTGACTTGGCCAGGTGCACCTGCTCCCTCAGATCTGCACACTGCCTGTTGTCCCCAGCACATGGCATGCGATGTCACTTGTCAGCTTAGCGTCAGATGTCAGTGTTGTTCTGATGTTCCATTCCTGTCACCTCCTGTCCCAGGCTCAACCACCTGACATAGCTGGGCACTTCTGGATATCTTCAGTAGAGATAACTCTGACTGTCCCGCATCACCTCCCCACCCCATCCCTCTGGCTGGTGTGCCAGTCAGCGTGAGAGGACGGCAGTGTTTTTCCATATACCTCTCCGGCTGCCTTATTGTAGGTACTAAGCCATTTCAGCAATAGAGGTTCATTTCATGAGAGCGCGATGTGACATCCAAGTAAACGTCAGGCACAAGGGAAGATTTCCATCATGTGGAGCAGAATTGTAACCCTTCACACTTATAGCAGACCCTCGGCTCTGGAGCTCTGCACGCAGCTCTGCCAACAGCCAGCACAGTAGGGCTCTGCCTCTGGCGGTTTCTGCAGAATCGCAGATAAGCTGTTCCCATTTGTCTTCCGGCACTGCGGAGAAATGACAAAAATCCAGGGCCAGAGTGCACAGACTAAATAGAACTGGCAAAGGTCTGAGAGCTCATAGAGCCAGAGGGTGGCAAATAAGTTTTATTTTGTATAAATTGCTACTGATTGCGTGACTCAATTCGAGCTCTGGGAGAAATGGAGCCTTGATCATATAGTCGTATCTGCCTTGGGCAGCGGATGGGAGGGTGGCCATTGGTGGCTCATATATTGCCATCGCTGACCCCGCTCAATTCTGTTTATGGAACAGGAAACTCAGTCCCAATAAAATGAAAAGAACTTTCCCAGTTCACGTAACTTGTTAGCGGTAGATTCAAAAAGAGGAGCCAGGTTTTTTGACAGTAGTTCAAATACCTGTCCATTCTCATAGGAAGAGAGACTTTGGAAATAAGTAAGCCTGAGTTCAAATCCCCAACCCGTCATTTATCAGCTGTGTGGCCCTGGGCTGTCAGTTAATGTCTCTGTGCTTCAGTTTCCTCCTTTGGAAATGGAATAAAAACACCCACGTCCTTATTGGGAGAGTTAAATGTGACAGCAGTACGCATTTACAACGGTAACTTGAATGTGTAGTTCAAGGCCTTATGCATAAATGTTTAATTTCTCTCCTTTTTCCAACAGAAAATGATATGCATTATTAGGATGACATCTTTGGGGGCAGTTTGCACACCACAGCAGTTATTTAATTGTGTAATTATAGGTCTGGTTTGTTCCCTTGTGAACTCAGGGTTTGGGATCAGATTATCTTCAAGATTCCTCCAGCTTAAAAATTGCTATGACTATAAATAATAACTTTAAAGGATTTTCTTTAGTTATTTCTATGAGTGGGTACTCGGTAAATGAGCCCTGGAGGATTTTCTGGAGTCAAACCAAGGTCTTTGCAGGTGCAGAGCATTCTAATCTCTTCTATATTGTGCAGCTCGTGGCCTGAAACCTGGGTACGTCACACTCCATCGTACTAATGATTTTCCTTCCCAGCTGCCTGCCGGGGACATGAGCCTTGCAAGGACAGGAACTGGTCTGATCACTGCAGTGTCCCAGCACCCCACATAGCCTGGGTGGTCAGCCTAAGGTGGCTGACTTTATCTCTAGCGTTTTGTTTTTTTTTTTTCTTTTCAATTTTTTACTTAAATTCTAGTTAGTTAACATCCAGTGCGATAATGGTTTCAGGAGTAGAATGTAGTGGTTCATCACTTACATACAACACGCGGTGCTTATCACAATAAATGCCCTCCTGAATCCCCATCACCCATCTAGCCCACCCCCCCGCCTCCATCAATCCTCAGTTTGTTCTCTATTTTTAAGAGTCTCATATAGTTTATTTCCTAGGGGTTGAGGAGAGGTGTCCAAGGCTTAGCCATGCCTAAGGACTGGAACTTGCAAAGCCCGGAACTGAGTTAGTCTGGACCTCTGGGACTCTAGCCCCATTACTTCCTCTCGCAGCCTCTTGACTTTTCCATACATGAAACAGGGAAGCTGCTAAGTGACCCTCTGTCCTTGAGGCAGGAGCCAAACAGGCAATCTGGAAAGGCTGCTGCCTCTTTGGCAGGGAACTGGATGGAGCCACAAGACATTGGTATGAACAGCTGTACCTCCTCTGAGAGCCATTCCAGGTTAACCAAAGCATTCTGCCCGTAGGAGGAAGGCAGGGAGTGAGGAGAGAATGAGACCCAGAGAGCTGGGCTCAAGTGAGATTTATAAATAGGAACGTGGAAACTCATGGAAGAAGCCAAGCGAGGCAGAGGAGACTGGGCAAGCCTCAGGGAGACCACTCTAAGACGTAAATAACTAACGAGAGAGAAGCCAGAGTTCTTGGAGACTTTTTGAAGGCCATTATGCAACTGTTTGCCCAGACTAGGATCGCAAGCACCAAGAGGGATGGAAGAAAGCTATGGTGCTTACGCTGTTCCTTCCTTTATTTAGGTGACACTTACTCCTTGCCCGTGTACATGTGACAGTGCTAGATACAGGGGAAAGAATGATTATTAAGGCATTGTCTCTGTTTCTAGATTGCAGAGACAAAGACACATAAATCGCTCAGAGAGGCAGTTGTAATTATCCCTATGCCACGCATGCCCCACTTTGTATTATATTGCGTTTCTCATGGTGAACATCATTGTTTTTTCTGCCCAGAACCCCTCCGCTCCTCCTTGGAAATGCATCCCCTTCTTTTGGGAGTACTGTCCCCAGCCTATCCTAATCTGAATGAGAGCTGTATGTCTCGACCTCCCCGACCCTAGGAGTCAGGGGAGTGTCACCGATTCAAGTCAGGGAAGTCAGAGCTCTTCCCTGGGATGGCTCTAACTGGAGCTAGGAGAACAGAAGCGTCCTTTCTCACCGGAAGGAAGTTACAATGGGAGCCACAGCTGCAGAGACAAGTTTCCCACCCACGAAAGGTAGGCAGTTGAGAGAGTAAAAGTGACACAGGGAGAAGCAGAGATAGGACACGTGCACACACATATACACACACATGCACACACGCATACACACATGGGCACGCACTTGTACACGCACATATACACACACAGAAAGAGGTTGAGAAGGAGGAGAGGTGGGCAGCCGAGGGCATTTGAGTCCCTGGTTTTACCTTCTGCCCTACTTCTCCAGTGGCTTAGAAATACCAGCAAAGAGCCTCCCTTTTTTTGTTGCAACCAGCTCCAATTCAGTGTCTGTCACTTAAAATAGGGGCACCTGACTAACATATGGGCTCTCTCAGGAAGAAAGGGAAGGCAATGACAGTAAATATGAGAGTTGGGCAAATGATCTCGCTTAATTCCCAAAATGACCTATGAGGTAAACCCATTTTTATGGTTAAACAGAGGCAGAGGTTAAATAAGTTGCTGAGGGTCACAGAGCTAATAAGTGACCTCTGCGCAGCGGGGGGTATGAGCACTGGGGCGTGGAGGCAATCAAGGTGAATGCTTTCCTTGCGTTCAAGTGGTTCACAGGATTAAGCAGCAAACACATATGTTTGTACCTTATGGTAGGATTTTGAAAAATGAAGGAAAAATGGTAGAGAAAATTATTGATTTACACCGAAGCCTAACAGATGGGAAGGAGCTGACCACAGGAGGGAGGGGAGGGACTTGGCTCTCTCTCGCTCTCTCTCTCTCTCTCTCTCTTACCCTGCACGAGCTGTGCACAGGTGCGCACACACACAATTTCATTTTTAAGTTGTTCGAGAGTAAGCTGAAGACACGATGCCCCCTTACTCCTACATATTTCAGCACGTGTTTCCTACAAATAAGAATTATTCTCTTGCAGAATCACAGTAAAAATAATCACTATCTGAAAATTAAAATTGATACAATATTATTATCCAGCGTATAGTTCTTATTCATTTAGCTAGCTAGCTAGCTTATTTTCACCAGCTGTCCCAATCATTTCCTTTATAGAGAAAGTACATCGTGGGTCATGTGTCGCATTCAGTGGTCATGTCTCCTTAGCCTCCTGTAATCTCAAACATTTAGTTCTTTCTTTGTCATTCGTGACATTGACATTTTTGAATAGTATGGGTCATTTAGTCTAAACCCCTCATTGTTGGGTGGGTTTATCTGATGTTTTCTGGAGCTTAGATTCAGGTTCTAGACTTTTGGCGGGAATATACAGAAGTACATTGTGTTCTGTTTAGTGAATGGTCTCAGGAGGCCCATGATGTCTATTTCTCCCACTACTGGTGACATTAATTTGGTGAAGGTGGTGTCGTTTTGCTACCATAGAGTTACTCTTTTTCGCCTTTGTGATGAATAATTATCTTTGGGGGAGGTTCTTCTTAAAGCCTCCCCCCACCAGTTTCAACGTCCATGTCAATAGCTGCCCCAATCCATTATGACGATAGTTGCCCAATGGTGGGTTCCTATTTCCAGCATTCCTTCCACACTCACTAGCTGGCTTTCTAATTTAAGAAGGATATTCCCAGGGCGCCTGGGTGGCTCAGTCGGTTAAGCATCCGACTTCGGCTCAGGTCACGATCTCACTGTCTGTGGGTTCGAGCCCCACGTCGGGCTCTGTGCTGACTGCTCAGAGCCTGGAGCCTGTTTCAGATTCTGTGTCTCCCTCTCTCTCTGACCCTCCCCCGTTCATGCTCTGTCTCTCTCTGTCTCAAAAATAAGTAAATGTTAAAAAAAAAATTAAAAAAAAAAAAGAAGGATATTCCCCTTCTTTCCCAGTTTTTCAAATTTATATCGGGATGGACCTGTGGATTCTTATTTTATTCTATGGCTTAATAATACATTACTACCACTACTTATGGTAATATTCCAACTCTCCCAGGTTTGGCCAGAAGTGGCCCCTTCAAGCTGCCTTCTGTGTCATTTTGATAGATTCCCATTGTTCCTCAAAAACTTGTTTACTCTCTGGCCCATCGAGATGTTGTAGGTTGACAACAGCCACAGCACAATAGGAGCATCAGGACAGTGGTAGCTTTCCCCAAACTTCTTGTTCCTGAGTCTCTCCCTGTCCCCTCCCTCCCTGCCCCACAGCGGGATGTTCTGGGAAACTGAACAAAGTTCGTAAAATGGGGCTCAAGGTTTCTGACTCTTTGGCCAAAGATCTATCAACCAGCCCTCTGTGTCATCCAAGGGCCCCTCAATCCAGGATGAGGTCATTGTTGGGATATTATGACATGCCACACATGCCCATCCTGCCCCTGATGCCTGGATTTTCAAAGGCTTTGAGACAAAGTCTTTGCCACTCTCTCCTCTTTCTCTCTCTCTCTCAAAAAAAAAAATATGTTTTAGGGGCACCTGGGTGGCTCCGCGGGTTAAGCATCCGACTTTGGCTCAGGTCACGATCTCGCGGTCCGTGAGTTTGAGCCCCGCGTCGGGCTCTGTGCTGACAGCTCGGAGCCTGGAGCCTGTTTCTGATTCTGTGTCTCCCTCTCTCTCTGCCCCTCCCCCACTCATGCTCTGTCTCTCTTTCAAAAATAAATAAAAACATTAAAAAAAATATGTTTTAAATAATATGCATGTATTAGTTTGACTGAAAAATAACATGCCAGTGATATGGTCACAACTGCAATTTTTAAAAATGAAAGGTTAATAGTGATTATCATTAGCTCTATGGATAATCTTTCTTCTTTCTGCTTTTCTCTGTTTTCACTTATTTCTACTGTGAGGATGTATTACATTTTAATGCAAAGATATCCATGTCCTAATTCCTGGAACCCATGTATGTTACCTTATATGGCAGAAAAGGGCTTTGCAGATGTGATGAAGGATCTTGAGCTGGGGAGATGACCCTGAATACCTGGATGGGCCCTAACTGCAATGACATGGGTGCCTATCACCAGGAAGCAGAGAGAGATTTGACTACAGAAGAGGAGAAGGCAATGTGACGGAGGCAGAGATCCGGAAGGTGCCACCACAAGCCACAGGATGCAGGCAGCTGCCAGGAGCTAAAATTAGTGAAGAGCAGGTTCTCACCTGGAATCTCAAGAAAGAACCAACCCTACCAACATCTTCATTTTACCCTCGGAAGACTCACTTTGGAATTCTGGTCTTCCGAACTTTAAGAGGATAAATTTCTGTTGTCTTAGACCATCGAGTTTGTGGTAATTTGTTACAGTGGCAACAGGAAACTAGTAGAATGTTCCAGCTGAACTGGGCAGCTTAGGCTCGGAAACGTCCCACAGGAAACTAGCAGCCTGTGGGAAGGCAGGAAGGGAATTAAGAACTGATGGGAGAACATGAAGCCCTAACAATGATAAGATTGGAAAACACCTGGGTTGGAGTTTGATCCAAAAGAGTTTGGCTTTTGTCTATTTATTTTGTAAATGAGGACATTGAGGCTCAAAATGGGACAGTGACTTGCCTGAGGTCACAGAGTAAGTGACAAAGTAGAGGGTAGAGCTTGGGCCCATTGGGCTCCGCCTTGTGTGATGGAGTAAAGAAGATACTCTTTTCCTTTGGTTGCCAAGGCAACCCTAGCAAGGGTAGGGAGTCTGCCTTCCCTCCTTTCTTGTTGTTTAGGTCCTTTCTTATTTCAGAGACCATTCCCCACTGCTATCCAGGGTTTCTCTGGTGGCCTCTGTGTAAAACTCAGTGTTATAGAGGTTAGAAACCCCAGTTCAAGCAAAGGGAGAATTAATTGGCTCATAATTAGATAGTCCAAGGGATTCTGTGACTTCAGGTATGGCTGGATCCAGGTGTTCCACAATTCCATCTCTCTCTTTCCATCATCACTCCTTTTCTGATCCCAGCTTTGTTTCATTCTCAAACTCTCCCCTCATGGTGAAAACAGACTCCAGCAAGTCAGGGTTTAATTGGTTATTACCGCTCTGAGTGATCTTAGAGAAACAGGTCCTCTCTCTCCCAGTACCCCTTTATCAAATCTTATGGGAGGATACTATTTGGTCTTGCATGAGACACAGCCCTCCCTGAACCAATCCCAGTGGTCTGGAGAGTTCTGTGTTCTGATTAGATGAGCCCAGGTCACTTGTCCATCCCTTTGGGATGGCATGGGGGTGGGGTACAGGGTACACAGAATTTATTCAAACAGCAAAGGAAGATATAGCCAGAAGAAGGAAGAGGGATGAATGGTGGATAAACAACAGATATTCATGCACCTATTGCTTTTTTGTTTTACTTTGTTTTGGTTTTTTATTTTGATGATATTCTGTCCCTGACTTATTCCTGCCCTGGTTTTCCACCAGCAAAGCTTCCAAGTCCAGGGTTTCATTCCAACGGATCTGATCTCTGACATGCTGTGGGGTCAGTGCTTGGTAGCCGATGTTCACTACATATGCATTGACTGAAATATAAGTGAAGGTTTTCTTTCTTATTCGAACTGAGGAAATTTTTATTTTATGCGAGACATTCTGTTACTTCTACAGTCAGTCCTTGCAGACAGGGACCAGGCCTTGCTTATTTATGGGTTCACCCAGCAGGTAGCATTGTGCTTCTCACGAAGTAGGTGCCCAGTAAGTACCTTGTTGAGAACCTTCTTTGCCTCTTCTGCTGCTATTCTCATCCCCACACCCTGCGCTCTGTCCACACTGAAGGTCCTACCATTCTCAAAACCCCCGAGACCCTTACTCTGTGCTAAGATGCATTTTCCCTACCCAAAATACCCCCCACCTTCTTCAACATACCTAAGCTCCCTGAAAGCAGGGACCAAGTCTTTCTTGTTTATCCTGTGTATTTGTCAGTGTTCTGGCAGGAACAGATGCCACACTCAAATCAAATAGCTTGAGGTGAGTTTAATGAAAGGACTATTTACGAGGCATGGGCAGGATCTACCCCATCGGGTCTGAAGGGACAGGTGAAGGCATCTGGAACTCAAAGAGAGAGCCATGTGGAGGGGGCCACCTGGCAGGAACCATGGCCTTTGGTGGAGGGATCCAACCAATCACAGGCAACCCCTTAGGGACATTGTATGGGCTGATGTTTGTGTCCCCCCCCTCCCCCCCCGCCAAATTCATATATTGAAGTCCTGACCCCTAAGGTGTTAGGAGGTGGGCCTTTGGGAGGCGATTAGGGTTAGATGGGGTCATGAAGGTGGGGCCTCAAAATGGGGTTAGTGCCCTTGTAAGAGTCAGGAGAGAACTTGCTTCCATTCTGTCATTCTGCCATGTGAGGACAATGAGAAGGTGGCAACTTGCGACCTAGAAGGGGGACTTCACCAGAAGCCCCCCATGCTGGCACCCTGATCCCAGACTTCCAGCCTCCAGAGCTGTGAGCAATAAATATCTATAGTACATAAGCCACCCAGTCTACAGTATTTTGTTATAGAAGCCAGAACTGACTGAAACAGCCGCGCTCTAGCAAATACATGCCTGACCTCATTCTTCTTCCACCTGCTAATCTCCTGTTGGTACTTCTTACTTGCTAAACCCAACCAGAGGCCAAAGGGCAAAGCAGCCTGTTGATACAGCCCCTGGGTCAACCTCCTGGGGCACAGAGCAGGCAGGAGAAGTGGCCAGGAAATCTGCGGGAGGAAACGGAAATTACCCAGTACACCCTCACATCTTTAGTACTAAGCACAGCGTTGCCAGTGAATCCATTAATTCATTCATTTGCCCGATTCATTTCTGAGCTGAAATGCCGCCTCCTCTTAGAAGCCTTCCCTGATGTCCCCGGACAGAGCTTTGCTTTTTGCTTATTCCGCTCTTTTGAGCACTTCCTGTGAGTTATCACAAATCAACTCTCACAAGTCTGCCCCCTCCGTGAGGCCCCACATGAGCTCTCTTAGAGCAGGGATGGCTTACTGATCTGGACATCCCCAGAGCTTAACACAGGAGGCCGACTCAGAGCTCAGAAGGTGCTCCAGAAGTGAAGGACTACGTGCGTGATTTGTTGAATCGATCAATGCGAAGGGCTTGCCTGCACTATTCCAGTCGCCGGCCTCAAGGTCGATAAGGAGGCGCGTGGTTTTGGCCCGGCTGTGCACAGGCATCAGGGCGCCTGTAGCATGGGAGGCTGCAGAGGGATCGTGGGACCGAGAGCTTGCGGCTGGCTGTGGCAAACATTGGCGGCATGGCCCTACCTGAGAGCCATGACTGGGGTCAACAGACCTCCGTCCTCTGTCAGAGTTCTAGCACATGCAGGCAAGAGGTAGTGCACTGTGTGGTTGAGAGAATGGCCTTTGGATCCAGTCTACCTGGGCTCACATCCTGCCCCTGACACTAACTTCTAGCTGTGTGACCTCAAACCAGGTACTCAGCCCATCCACAGAGTGGGATGACACAACGGTCTGGTCCAATTGTAGGGACTAAAGGTAAATTTATATAAGGTTCCAACGACAGGATTAAGCCTTTATTTATACAGATTTTAATTTAGGCAGGACAACTCCCAACTTACAGGTGGGAGAACTGAGGCACAGAGTAGCTAAACAAATTGTCCAAGGTCACACAGCCACTAGGAGGTGGGACCAGAATATAAACCCAGGCCTGTCGGTCCTAAGTGAACAGCTGGGCCATTTGCCTCACTCCGAGGTGCATGCTCTTAAAGGATATTGTTACAGCTGGGAGGTGGAGGGAAAGAGGAACCATGTGAGCCTGTTTAAAACTGGAAGTTTCATGGCAGGAAGAATGAAGATGACCATATTGCATTGGCCAGAAAGACCTGACTGCAAGAACGTTTTAAATTCCCATTTTTGTAAGTATCTTCTCCTTAAACAAGGTAATGTAGGTGAATCAATAATAATTAGTTCCCTTTCCTCAGACCAGCTTCCAGAAGTAAAGACACTAACTGGAAGAAAGCCTGCATTTCTGATGTTACATCCTCGAAGAAAATAGACCAGTGAGAATCAGGCACTGATTTTGATGGGCAGGAGGGATGGGAGGAGGAACAGCCTAAAGCTGTGCTACCCTAATTCTGGTCCTTAGGCCAGAAGTGTGGGCAGGATCTGGAAGTGTGTTAGCAATGCAGAATCTCAGCTTCGCCCTAGACCTAGTGAATCCAGATTTGCTCTTAACAAGTTTCCCTGGTAATTCAGATGCACTTTAAAGTTTGAGAGGCATTGTCCTAATACTGGTGCCTGGGTCCTACTCCTGAAGGTTTAAAGCAATTGGTCTGGCATGTAGCCTAACATTAGGATTTTTCAAAGCTCCCCAGGCGATTCTAAGGAGACAAACCCAGGAGAAGAGGCACAGCATACTGTTGGCATAGCGACTGTTATCATCAGCATACTGTTACTCTCTTGGGAACTTCAGACATCCAAGGTGCTCTGGTTTTCATTGGAGATGCTCACACAGTCTTGCACTAGTCCAGCAGGAGCACCAAAGTGCCTGTGCCGCTAGCTGCCGCCATTTTGCAGAATGCAATGGACCGGAGCCACCTCGCCATGAAGCACAGGCAGAGATTTGGAGAGAAGGAGTGTTGGGACCTCCTACTTCTGCCGTTGTCCCCTACACCCAGGCAGTAGGTCCAGTTTCTAATGTTTAAAGGCTTCTTACTGAGGTGTTGATTTGGTTGACCGATGGGGGTATGTCAGGCAGGATTTAGGTAAGTTTTAGGCTCAGGGTTTATGAAACTACAAATCCTTCTGGAAGAGGTCAGAGGAAAAACTGCTTTCTGTCAACCAGACAAGGGATACATTTTCTCTTCCCTTTGTGCAATAGGTTTATTTATAAATTGAATAAGGAAACAGGAGACAGAGACAGACCTCACGGAGTGGAGTTAGAAGGAGTTAAGACTAAAAAAGCAGAGGATCAACTGCCAGCCAGATATCTGCTGCTGGAAACATCTAAGAACAGCCCACCCAAATGTTTACTCAGGGCAGATCATTGTTCTAAGGGATTTGCAGGAATTACTTAATCCTCATAATAGCCCTATGATGTGGGAACTACTATTATACCTTCCTTACAGAGACCACCACTGAGGTTCTGAGGAGTTCAGGTTGCTCAGCTGGTAAGGGCTGGAGCTGGCCTTCCCACCCAGGCCTCCCACTGCCTCCCAAGACCACTGCCACTGAGAAATAGCATGCAGGATTCTAAGAAGGGGTCATTTTAATTCTGGGAAAATGGAGTGATGGTTTTTCAAAGGGGCCAAATGGGAAGAAGAGTATTGACCGAGAAATAACGTGGAAGTTACTCTTCAGTCCAGACCACATTTGGAAGAGAACCACCTGTTCCTTGACTTAGATGAGTCTTCCTACAGGGACAGGGAAATGTCCTTGTGGTCACCGATTTAGCACAGTTTCACTTCAACAGGGCCAGTGGGGTCCTAAGTTCCTGAGAACAAACACTCCATTGCTTTTCGCCATTAGTATGTAACTGCTGTTAAGGTCAAAGGGGCCGGTCAGTGGCGACAAAAAGAAGAATTCTGAGGTGCTTGCATGTCTCGTGTATGTTTTGCAAGTTTTTTTCAACCAGTGTTCACGGAGTGGGTACCCTATATTTTGTGTGTTATAGACATTATCCTTCTCATCCCTGAGGAGTGAGCAGAGTATCCATTGCAGAGATAATAACGCTGAGTTTCAATGAAGACCTGAATCAGGCTTCTGACTTCTGATTCCAGAGATTGTCCTCTTGACTAGATCTCATCCTAACTTTACAGTCCAAGGGTTTATTTATTTTTGCTTGCTTTTGTTTTTGTTTTTGTTTTGAGAGAGAGAGAGTGGGTGCGTGTGTGCAAGCCGGGGAGAGGGGCAGAAAGAGAGAGAGAATCTCAGGCAGGGTCCATGCTCAGCACAGAGCCCAACGCACGACTCCATCCCATGACCCGAGGATCATGACCTGAGCTGAAAACAAGAGTCAGATTGAACCTACTGAGCCACCCAGGCACCCGTCCAGTCCAAGGGCTCTTAAACTTCAGTAGACGTCGGATGCATTTGAGGAGTTGGTTAAAAAGCAGATTCCTGGGCCCTTCCTCCAAGAGATTCTGATTCTGGATGCCTGGAGTTGGGCCCCAGAATTTGCACATTCAATGGTAAGTCCCAAGTGACTCTAACTCCAATGGTCTGAAGACCGGGGCTAGTGATTCCTACCCCGCCCTCAACTTCCCCCAGGCCCAGTCCCTGCCTCAAGAGCCCCACATCCCAATCGGAGGAAACAGATACACAACCAATTATTAGCACAGACCATTGTAACTGCTAGAAAGAGGGATATGTCATAGGAAATTCAGGCATCAGTGGTCCAGGGAGAAAGAAACAGCAGAGGGGGTGGTTCCAAGGCACAGGTGGGGGTGCAGCACGAAAACCAGCAGAAGAAAAGGCCTTCCCAGCACTACGTTGACCCCACATACTCCCTTTCTGAACACAGGCTTCCTGCCCTTTCCCCTAGCACTGCCCCACCCAACTCCCACCACCCACCCACATCCCACTCAATGGTTAACTCCTGTTGGCTGGATCTTGCACAGGCCTCTGAAATCCATTCATTCTTCACCCCATGCTATTCTGCGGTTACCTGAATGCCTTCCACCCTGTTCCCTGCTGTGCATGTACAAAGCCCTCTAAAGTACGCCGCCGGCGGGGGGCCCCCCCGTCCCCCCCTCCCCCGCCTTGCTCCCCTCTGATTCATTGTCTCCACAGTATCCAGAATGATCTTTTGAAAATGCAAATCAAATCACATCACCCTGCTCCCATTTTAAGTAGGGCTTCTCTACAAACTGGGCCCCCAACCTTTAAATATCCTGGTCTGCAGGGCCCTTCACAATCTGGCCCTGATTATTTGGTAGCTGTGTTGCTTACACCCTTCCCTCCAGCAAAGCCCCATGCAATTCCTGACACCTGTTCCTTCTCCCTGGCCTTTTGCATATACTCTTCCCTCTGCTGGGAACATCATTTCCTCTTTCCATCTTGGTAATTCATGGAGCTTCCTTCAGGGCTCTGCCTGGATGCCACTTCCTCCGGAAGCCTTATGATCCGCCAGTGAGGTGGGCACCCATCCTCTGTCTCCCACAGTCCCTGCGTGTTTCTTCTTGCACTGATCACTCAGCACCCTGCATTTTACCCTCTCACTGCTGTCCATTCCCCACAGCACTATAAACCCCATGAGGACAAGGGCCCCACGGATCATGACCTTCCTGTGTGCCGAGCCTTGAATGGCTCTGCTCAGTCTGTGCTTGTTTTATGCTGAATGGACAGTGTGGGATAAGAAGTGGCAATACCAGAGCTACCCTCACTGCTTCCGAACAGTGTGACCACCACTTACATCCCATGAGCCTCACTTTCCACAGGTGTAAAAGTGGAGCTAATGTTTCCTACCCCAACGGCTGGTGTGGGAATTGAAGACAAAAATATGCCTAAGGGGTCCAGTACAGCATCTGGTGGGGGAAAAATACAAAACGAATAGTACTGAAGACACGAGGGTTGGGTCCAACCTGGGAGAAGAGGAAGTTGGATAGTCATGCAGCTCATCCAATCACGTCTTCATTCATTCAACATTTAGTGCCGGCTATGTGCCAAGCACTACTCTAGGCACTGGGGATACAAATAGGAGTAAGTCCTCCAGTGGTTCATGGTCAAATGGAGGAGAAAATGAGGCAGGTTTTTGAGACACCAACAATGCAGGCTGAATCAGGAACGTCTCATGGTTTGGCCCACGGGTATGAGGAAGGGTCTCCGAATCCCCAGGTTGCAGCAGGTGGGTAAATTCCAGCCCCCACCGTGTGGTTTCATTCCTCCTGGCCTCATCTCTTGTCATTAGTTTGGCTCAAAAAAAAATGGTGGATGTGAGCCCATAGCTGCCATCTTGAAGAACCTTGTCAATTAACAAGAAGAAGGAGGAGGAAGAAGGTAAGAGGGTGAGGGAGAAGAAGAGGAAGGAGAAGGAGGAGAAGGAGAAGAAGGTTGCTTTCATAGAATGAAATCTTAACTATTTACCAGATGTTACATCAAACACAATGCATGGATCATCTTATTCAATTTTTTTTTTGTTAAGATTTATTCCCTTTTGGGTGTAGGCACTGTGGGGTGGTGCTGACTACAGAGATTTGGAATGAGGGTGGTTTTTTTTTTTTTTTTTTTTAAGTAAACTCTATTCCCAACCTGGGGCTCAAACTCATGACCCCAAGATCAAGAGTCGCATGCTCTCTTGACTGAGCCAGCCAGGTGCCCTTGGATCATCTCATTCAAATTTGAAGTAAACTTTTGGGGGATATACTAAGCCCTGACATCAGCACACCTAGATCGAATTTCAGGGTGACTTGGAGAATTACCTAACCTCTCTGAGCCTGAGTTTCTTCCTCATTTTTTAAGGAGGATAATAATGGTAGAACAGGGCACGGCACATGTCAACAACAGTGTTTTCTTGAACTGAACTGAAGGTTGTGAGTGTTTGTGTCAGGGAGACTCCCAACCACCTTTCTCTCTGAGAGACCCTTGGTGTTACTTCAGCTTCGAGAGAGGCTGTTAGTTCTCAGATGTCGGCTGGCTGTGCAACAGCCTTGCATGCTTTAGTGTGGGCCTTAGTGGACTGCAGGAGAAAAGAAGGGATCAGACTTTTTATTTTGGAGCAATGAGCTAATTGACATTTCTCAGAATTATTTCTAAGCTTTATGAAGAATTCAATGCCCTGTGCTAATAAAGAGAAATGAACATCACACGGGAATGACTGTGGGCACAGGTTTCGAGCTCATCCTGAATCTGGGCTCTGGGAGCAATCTACTTGCCTGACACGTTTTGTTTCCTTTTCTTCCTGTCTTCCCCCTGCCTTCCAGTGCAGAGACTAAGAAAATCCCCAAGGAGAGGAAGGAGGTTTAAGCTGAGATGCAATTAGAAGACCAGTTTTCATCACTGAATGTCTCACCTTCTTTTTATATATTTTTTAAGTTTATTTATTTATTTTGAGAGAGAAAGAGAGAGTGCAAGCAGGGGGAGGGCAGAGAGAGAGGGAAAGAAAGAATCGCAAGCCTCGGAGCCCCACAGCGGGCTTGATCTCACCAACCACGAGATCATGACCTGAGCCGAAATCAAGTCAGTTGCTCAACTGACTGAGCCACCCAGGCACCCCATGGAATGTCTCACTTTCTGATAATTACAGTTTATTTTCTATTTTTCCCTCACATTATTATCTAGGCCCCATGAGAGTAACGACTTTGGTTCACGGCTGTCCCCCAGGGCACCAAGCATAGCGTCTTGCAATAAAAGCACATGGTCCATAAATACGTGTTGAATGAATGAACGAATGACATACTAGAGTAGTTGTTTTAAACACTGACCATAACTCAACAACACTGTGGACTTTAAAAAGAAAAATCTGGGGTGCCTGGGTGGCTCAGTCACTTGGGCGTCCGATTTTGGCTCAGGTCATGATCTCATGGGTCATGGGTTTGAGCCCTACGTCAGGCTCTGTGCTAACAGCTGGGAGCCTGGAGCCTGCTTCAGATTCTGTGTCTCCCCCTCTCTCTGCCCCTCCCCTGCTCATGCTCTGTCTGTCTCTGTCTCTCAAAAATAAATAAACATTTAAAAAGTTTTTTAAAAAATTAAAAAGAAAAATTTAAGTTTTCAGATTCTCCATCCCGGAAATGCTGATACGGGGTCTGGCATGGGATTCCAGAAGGGGCGTTTCTTTAAATCTACTCATACCTCTGGAAGGATCCACAAGAAGTTTGTGATAGCCATTGCTTCTGGGGGAGATAACTGAGTGGTTCCGGGCCACGGAGGGAGATTTTTAAACCGAATACTCGTTTGAATTTGTTGTTGTTGTTGTGAGTCGTATATTGCCTACTCAGAAAGGACAATACAAATTATATTAAAGAAAAAAACCTGCCTAGATAATTCTGATGCGCAGCCAGGGTTGAAACTAGCCGACTGAGGACGTGTTGCTACCTTTAAAAAGAGGCGGGGGTGGGGCAGCCCCGGGGGCTGTGTGTGCTGCTTGAGTAATGGGCTGTCACCAGTCCAGCTAGGAGAATTCACTCCGCCAGACGCAGTCCTGTAAGCAACTGGGGAGACTGAGCAAGGGCTGCTGGCCCTGCCAGGTGCTCAGCGGCCTCGCAAGCCTGTGTTTGAGTAAAATAGGAAAAGAAATTTCCTGTGCTCTGAGATAGCCAAGCATTCAACAGGAAGCCAAAATGCCCAGCCTTATTTGGTAATCAAAAGCTTGCAAAAAATTCAGATAAAATTTTTTTTTTTGGTCTATCAGATTGGCAATGCTTACAAGAATAGTATCCAGGGGCACCTGGGTGGCTCAGTCTGTTTGTTGAGTGTCCGACTTCAGCTCAGGTCATGATCTCACACCTTGTGGGTTCGAGCCCTGCATCGGGCTCTGTGCTGACAGCTCAGAGCCTGGAGCCTGCTTCGAATTCTGTGTCTCCCTCTCTCTCCCTACCCCTCCCTGGCTCATGTTCTGTCTCTCTCCATCTCTCAAAAGTAAATAAACATTAAAAAAAATTTTTTGTTTAAAGAATAATATCCTGCATTGGGGGCAGGAACAGAGAAACAGGGTGTCTTATACACTGCTCGTGGGAGAATAGAGTGCCACGGCCTTCCTGGGGAGCAGTTTTGCAATTCAGACCCAATCCTTAAAGGCATTATCTGGTATCTTTTGACTCAGGTACCTTTTGCTGAATTTATCCTATGGAAGTATTCAGTCAAATGAGCAAATTTCTATATACAAGATGCTTATCATAATATTTATAATAGCAGTTATATTGGTTAAAAACTATAAATGCCATCAATATATGATCATTTAAATTTTGGAACATATACACACTGGAATGCTTCCACTATCAAAATTGTGAAAAGAACATCACGATATAACATTAGGCACAGACACAAAACCAATTATAAAACTAGGGGCAGAATATGATGCCATTTTTGTAAAATAAATACATGTATATATGCCTGGAAAAAAGTTATAAACGAAGACATCACTGGATTATTAAAAATCATTATATGGAAAAAAAATCATTATACGGAGTACACTTTTAAGATTGATTTCTATATACATTTTTATCCTTGCTTGTGGTTTTTATAACAAACATGCAACATATGCTAATTTTCAAACAATTGTAACACTTTACACATAAAGCCTAGAGCCCTTTTCCTAATATCAGGTAGGAGGGTTTTACTTAAAAGTAATGGAAACCCTACTAAAAGACGCTCAAAAACTAGGATGTTCATTGCTTCACTTGGTAAGTCTGGAGGTGGGTGGTTCCAGAGTTGGTTCACAGGTGAGGGGTCCAGGTCACCCTTTGAGGGCACTTTTTCTCCCTGAGGTCACAGATGGCATTATCTGTATCTACAGACAACCATGCCCCAGGCAGGAGGCACGGGGTTTCTATTGAATACTCTATCTTAACCAGAGGAAGATTCTTTTCCAGAAGCCAGCTAACAGGTTTCCCCTTGGATCCTCTTGACCGAAGTTGAGCCACATGCTCATGCTCCAGCTGCTCAAGAGGTCTCCTGCCTTTGCAGTTCCGGTAACCTCCGTCAGGAAGGAAGAGTAGGAATGTCATTAGGGTACAAAAATAACATTGTCTGTCCTGCAGGTTAATCCAAATTGCATCTGACTCGCCCTCCATCCACACCTTCTAGTAGCAGAAGTTGATTTCACTGCTCTGTTGTACCCAGTTGGGGATGGGGGAGGGCTGGATGATGGTGGCGGTGGCCGAAAAAGCATCTCTTCCCAGCAGCCTCTGGAACTCGCACTAGTGGGCCAAAGCACAGTCTCAGATGCAGTTCCAAACCAGTGGCAAAGATGGAATTAACCAGGTCTCACAAGGTCTCTTGTACCTGGCTCACACCTGTGTCTCATGGTGTGCCTTTGTTTTACTTCTAAAGACCCTCTGAAAAGATTTCGCAATTTCCCTCCATTACCACTTTCTCTGTACCTAGTAAGGCGTCGTGGGCTGAATTGTGTCCCCACCCCACCCCCCTTTCCAAATTTGTATACCGAAGTCCTAATTCCTGATACCTCAGAAGGTGACTGAGATGGAGACTGGGACTTTAAAGAAGTCATGAAGTTAAAAAGAGGCCTTTGGGCTGGGGCCCTAATCCAATTGGTCTGGTATCCTCATAACAAGAGGAAATTTGGACACACGGAGGGACACCAGCGAAGCGTGTGCACAGAGAAAAGGCCACGGTGAGGACAGGGTGAGGAGGCCGCCATCTGCAAGCCGAGGAGAGAGGCCTCAGAAGAAACCAACCACGCCAACACCTTGATCTTGGACTTGCAGCCTCCAAATCTGTGAGAAAATAAACCTCTGCTGTTCGGGCCAACCAGTCTGTGATATCTTGTCGTGGAGGCCCTCGCAAACTAAAGCATGAGGTAACAGGAGAGCATCTCACAAAACATGGCCCTCCAGCCGTCAGCAACACCGTCACCCGGGAGGTCTTTGTTAAAATGGACTTCTGGGCCCAATCCAGACTCACCAAATGAGGGCCTCTACGGTCAGGCCCTGCTTCATGACAATGTACCCTGTGCAGACCTGTAGACCCCGGTGACCACAAGCTATCAAGTCAGTCTGACCTGCGTTCACCTCAGTGTTGTCACTGATGACAAATTGTCATCTAAAAGGAGAAAATAATGTGAACAAAGGGGGGCTCTTTAATTACCCTGAGATAAGGGTGCCTGCGTGGCTCAGTCACTTGAGTGTCCGACTCCAGCTCAGGTCGTGATCTCACAGTTCGTGGGTTCGAGGCCCGCGTCGGGCTCTGTGCGGACGGCTCAGAGCCTGGAGCCTGCTTCGGATTCTGGGTCTCCCTCTCTCTCTGCCCCTCCCCAACTAGCGCTCTGTCTCTGTCTCTCAAAAAATAAAAAAAAGTAAAACTTTAAAAAAATCAATAAAATTAAAAAATAATAATAAAAAAAGAGGACTCTAATTACCCTGAGATAACAGGTATAAACCCAGACTGTCTTTATGCCAGACCCTATGGTGTCCTCATTAAAACCAGAAGCTGAGTGACTGAGCAGATCACTTAAGCTTTTGCAGCCCCGGTGAATCATTTATAAGCTGTGAACTAATGGTATTAACCTCTTAGGGGTGTGGCGGGGATAAAAGACAACCTCTGTGATGCGATTACATGGTACAGAGTGATTGTTTCTTCCAGGCCTGGTACTAGGACCTTAGACTAAGATTATGGCACAAAGGTGACTTTCCTCCTGGGTCATCACTCTCTGGTCTGTATGGATATAACAACCGTGAGGTCATTGGATTTACCCTTTTAAAAAGTGCATATTAGCTTAATTGCTTTGAGAGATGAGTTGTGTTACCAGCAGACCAAGGGGATATTACACCCCTATTTTATCCTTGTAGTCTAATTAATTTTTATTTTCTGAATAACTTAACCCAGCTTAGCTCTTGATTATAGCTTTGGAGGTTCTGTCCTTCGGCTGTGGGAATAGTTGGTGGGACTTCAGAGGTTTTTGTGGGGTTTTTTTTCTTTTCTTTTCGTTTCTTTTTTTTCTTTTTTTTAAAGTTATGGATCTAAGTAATTGGCAGATTCCTACATCAGCTCAGGAATTCCCGGATCCATGTGACCAGCCCGGGGAAGCAAATGGGCAGACGGTGATGTGAAGGAGGTCAACATATGTCACCTCCACCTTCTTCTATGCCAGGTGGTTGGAATCTCTTCCGTCTGGGTTCAAATCCCAGTCTCACCACTTAGACAGCTGTGTGACTTTGGGTAAGCCTAAAACCTCTCTGATCCTCGGGTGCTTAAGCTGAGAAATGAAATCATAATAGTGCTCATCTCACAAGCTTATAATAAGCGTCAAAGGAGGTAATGCATTTGTTCCTTCTTCAGATTGGTCCCAGGATGGTGATACTTTCAAAAGAATAACAAATGCATGTTAAAACTCCTGAAGAGGAATGTGAGCCTTTATGAAGGCTCTTGAAAGAGGAGACAAGGGAAAGGGTATTATGCCAGGCAATGCCAGCAAATCTTCCCTCACCCTCCCAAACATCGCCTTCCCCAGAGTCTCCCTCATGGTGGTACCTGTCTCTTTAATTTCTTATTTCTGTTACCCTCCCTCTTACTGCCAGCCTGTCATCCCCTCCTCCCCCTTTCTCTACCTCTTCTTCTGTGCATAATTCCGAGGCATTTCTTGTGCTGGTTCATTAGACCTGTGGGAACAGCAAGTCCCACAAAAAGAACTTAGGAGCTGAAGAACTTTAGCAAAGAACCCTCTTTTGAAAGCGGAAGACAAGAAGTGCTGTGAATGCCTGTCTTAGACACTTATGTTTGGTTTTGCTGTGGTTTATAATGTGTCCTGGCACAAAGTCGTTGCTCAGTAAATGTGTTTTCTTGTCTGATTGCGTCATCTTGTCTGCATTGCCCCCCCCTCCCCAGACTCTGTTTTGCTTTCCACCTCTCCTGCTTCCCTCTCAATTTTCCTGTCACCCACCCACAGCTGTTCCTTCTGACAATCCCAGGGTCCAAGCTGCTCTTTCCGGGTGCCCTCAGTTCTTTCTTTTCTGTTGTTTATCTGGAGAAAGGGAGAGGGTTGATAAGATGTGAGTTTAAAGCTAAGACCTGGCTGTGGACCGAGAAAAAAAAGCTCTGACTTTGGGAATCAGAGATTTTGGGATTCGGTCCGTGTTGGTCAGGTTTTTTTGTTGCAAACAACAAAATAAGCTCTTGCTATTTTAAGCAAGGAAAGGATTTACTTAAAGGTCTTAAGTGGGTCCCAGGATCTGGGAAGACTCCGAAAGCTTTGAAGCTACACGGCCCGGATCAGCGCCACGGGAGCTGTCTCGGTGACAGCACCACCACCCCGGCCACCCTCGCTCGGGATGAGACCCCAGAACGCCCACCATTCCAGTGCTCTTGAGAGTGCACATCTCTGCCCACACACTGGCTTCCCAGCACAAGGACTTCTTAGGGCATGTACTGCTGAAGCCAGGCTTACGCCTCCAGCTGGTGGGGCCTGAGTCCCACGCGTGCAACAAGCTACAAAGCAAGTAGGAATGTGAGAAGTTTGGGAATGGCAGGGCTCATACAGTGAAAAATGACCAAAGGAGTTGGGGATTCACAGTGACCAACGCCTATTCGTAGTCCCCTCCCCATACGTTCACCGGCCGCGCCACTGTGAGACAGGCCCCGCTGCGCTATGTGTCCACATCCGTAAGACGATCAACACCTGGTGAGGACAGAGGACATAGGACAAAGAACCCGTTTCCCTCCCTCTGGGTTCTAACCATTGAAATGCAGTCCAAGGAGCCAGATTAGGGCTCCAGGGCCAGCTTTGGAAATGGCAGCTGAGCAGTGATCAATACTCCCAAGGGCAAAGCTCTCCCTGGTAACTTCTAGAATGAAGAACGCGGTGGGGCTGCATACGGAGTACACATACCTCAGTGTACCTCACACCTAGCTTGCAGGACGGATGTGCTGGGTCCCGGGGCTCGGCAGCCTCAGGATGCACCAGTCACAGTTGGAACAGTCAGACCACGGCTGACCTTGTTGGGGCAGGAATCAGGAAACGTGAGCTCCCCTTGCACCTAGGGTGCCAGCTTTGAACAGCAGGGCATCATGCCTTCAGGAATCCTTGAGCCGGCCACTGTCCCAGCTCAGCTGCAGTGACACGGAGAGGCAGCGTTAAGAGTTTGTATCATTAGAGGAACATGCCTTTCTGTGCTCGGCACTGGTGATGTGTGAGCGATAAAGGAGTAGCAAAGTTTGAAACAGGGCCAGAAGCCACCAGAAGCTACTCTGTATACAATTATTCCAGCCATCAAAGGTGTAATTATACCTGGCATACTCTGTTTTCATGAATGCGCAGCCAAAACGCACATACACTTATTTATACACTTATAAATGCACTTTTTCCTCCCTTTTATTGATAGGAATTGAACAAAATGGAATTTATGAAAATTTCTGTGTTGGTGGGATCCAATTCTGTAACAGTAATTTGAGGGGCTAAGTGTATCTTTATGTGAAGTCTCATGCATTCCAAAGTATCAGATTGCCCTTGAGCACATCTGACATATCCCGTTCTGATGAAATCTAATGGCTCCAGATGAAACAGCCTGAAGAAGCAAGTGTACTTTTAAGGCATTGGGTACCAGTTATCCTGGGATGCCCACCATCACCAGTATCGGGGCAGGGGCATCCCCTTCATGCCAGAGTCTAGACACGTCAACTTAATGAAATACGATTCACTGTGTTCCGATTCAGCAAACCTATATGAGGTGGCCATTAGTTCAGATTTGGGGGGTTGGGGGGGTGCGCCTGGGGAGTTCCTGCCTTTAAGGACTTGCCGTTAAAAAAAATCCCTTGCGGGGCGCCTGGGTGGCGCAGTCGGTTAAGCGTCCGACTTCAGCCAGGTCACGATCTCGCGGTCCGTGAGTTCGAGCCCCGCGTCAGGCTCTGGGCTGATGGCTGGAGCCTGGAGCCTGTTTCCGATTCTGTGTCTCCCTCTCTCTCTGCCCCGCCCCCGTTCATGCTCTGTCTCTCTCTGTCTCAAAAATAAATAAACGTTAAAAAAAAATTAAAAAAAAAAATCCCTTGCAAACAAATGCGAATCACTATTGTTCGTGTTCCCTTAATGAGCAGCAGGATGGTCGGCGGTGAAATCTAAGCGGTTGCTGAGGACTGCTAAGAGGAAAGCTCTCTCTCTTTCCATCAGGCTCAACCCCTATCATCTTGCACTCGTCCTACGTGACTATCATGACAGCCGGACAGTAACACACGCTAATTATAGTCTGATAGTGACTAAGTGTGGCATGGATCAGAAGACCAGGATTAAAACAGGCCAGGGCTTTGTGTGTGTGCGTGTGTGTGTGCGTGCTTGTATTCATTTATACATAGCCAGTAGTTATAGAACAATTAAATCGGGCTTTCAATCCACTCTCTGTGATGACAACTACCCATTTCTGATGGTTGACAGATTCTTCCTTAGAAACAGACCCAAGAATTCCAGAGAAATTAAATGACCTCTTGAATGACGAGGAAATCTGTTGTCCCATCAGATGAGAGCTGCCTTCCTAATTAATTCCCTATCCTTTGCCTGTCTCAGTCCAGCCTGGTGACCAAGTTCTGCCCACTGGCTGCTACACTACACAGTGTAACACAAGCTGCCAGGACTCTGGTCTACCTGGCAGACCCTCTCAAGTTTCAAACTCAGTTTTTCTCATCTCTCCTCCTATTGCCTGGAGATGTGATACTAACAGGCACCTGTATTGCTCTCGAGTCTCACGAGTAACTAAATAAAGATAATTTTAGAAATGCGACCTACCATTTTTAACTTCCTGGATTGCTAATTAAAAAACAAATACGCAGTGATATTGGAGGTACAGAGGGCTGCATATACCAATAGGGTAGAAGCAGTTGCCTAATTTGCTACAATCTCTCTGGAGAGCAACCGGCCGCACTTTTTGGAAGTGTTAGCATGTACATACCCTTTAGGTTAACAGTGCCAGTACTCAGAAATTTAGCCTAAGGGAATAATCAAGAATATGACAAATGTTTAGCTACTTGGATATTCACTTCAGTGTTATTCATAATAGAAGAAACGTGTTGGAGGAGAAGAACCCGGGCACGTCCAGCCACAGATAATTGACTTAATTGAAGCAATGTATACAAGTGTAGTGGAATAATACACAGCCATTAGAATGATAATATGAAATAGATTTATTTGCATGAAAGGTGTTGCTCTGAAAGCAGATCATAAAACAAAGAGGGCAGAGTTCTGCTTCTGGGAGGATGGAATAGATACACTTTTCTTATTCCTCCCACCATATGCAGTTAAAAGCCCTGGCTATGAGATATGAGACAAGCCTAGGAAGACTCTGAAAGGGGAGAGAAGACGGCAGACTGGCTAGGGACCTCAGGACCCAAGGAATGACCTGGTGGTGAGTCCCTTGGCGTTTTGCTTTGTCTGCCTCATGTATCTCAGACTTGAGCTGATGAAATCAGCAACCTGGAAACGTCACTGGGCATAGACATCAAAAGCCCCAAGAAGACTTATATTCTCTAGTCACCAGAACATGGAAGCTTAGCAATTCAGAAAGCTTTCAGATGGTAACTTTTCTACTCCGGCTAAACACCACAGAGAAAACTGCAGACCCATCTCCATTAGCAAGGTCAAGTGAGATGCCTACACTTCCTCACTTACCCAGTTGTACTGAGGCACCCAGTACCCCCACCAGGATGCCCATACCCAGAAGCATCAAGGAGTTTCCCAAGTTACATATATATGTATATGAGTGTGTGTGTGTGTGTGTGTGTGTGTGTGTGTGTATCTTTATATATCTCTCTCTATATCTATATGGCAGCTTTTATAGTCCTGTGCTGCTCTGTGACCCATCTCAGCATACTATAGTAAAGCCTGTACTATTTTGCTGGCCTTGGCCAGGTTTAGCCAGGGAGAATGAGGAGTGAAATCCTCAGAGCTAGCAGCAGGGTGCAGGTAAGGGAAGGCCCTGCAACTTTCTCCCTCTCCCCACCCCTATGTGAATGTATCACCTTTCTTTATGGCCCTGCATGCTCACATAGCTCTTCTTCTGCCTTGGAAGAGACTGCTTTTAGGAAGGTATCACTATCAATCAAATACACATCAGTGCAGACTCATCACTGAGTTCTTTCTTCCATGGGTCTCTGGAAATGAAACCATAGCTATCCTTCTACAAAGAAGGATCATGTCCCCCATTACAGTCATTGGGATTTATTGGGAGAAGGGAAGATTGAATTTCTAGAATTTCTAGAATCTCTTGCACTTCTGTTGTCCTGGGTCCAGAAAACAAGCTGCCAGCTAGGTGCAGGAAGCTGTTGTCTAAGGCAAGATATGGCTGCTTCGGGGCTCAGCAAGGAGGATAATCATTACTCCTTATGGGGAGACAATGATTCTATTGGTAATTTCTATTAGGTAATTTCTATTACTCCTTGCTAAAGTAAGAAGAGAATTACTCTATGGACAGCTAAAGGCCAAAGATAGACCCCTATAAAGGATGTCTTATTCTTCAAAAGTTTTTCTTTAATTAACACAGTGAAACTCATTGTTAAAAATTATAGATTTCCAGTTTCAGCTCCAACATGTAAAGAAATCCCATCCCTATAATAAGATAAAAGCTGAACAACCTGAAAATCAGTGACTTTTCTTGGACCCACCAGAAAACTGAGGTCACGAGGCAAACGGCCACTCTGAAACGCAGAGAGACAGGTGAATTCAGAGTCAGAGCCAAGATCTGCTTACCTGAAACAGAAACACCCTGGAGCTAAAAACTAATGAGAACACTTAAATAGTGATTTTGATGAATTTCTGAAGACCGAGTGTAGAATAATTTGAGAGTGAGAAACTCCTGGTGGCTACAGTTCTGGTGGAGTGTCACATTTTCATGGGTTTCACCTCTAGTAACCCCACCAGCTTCTTGCAGTGAAAATCCAAGAATTATCCCCTTGTGGTTCTGGCAGGGGGAGGAGAAAAGGAACCATCTGGAAATATTCCAAGGCACTCTGCATTAGAAAGGTCTACCCAGTAAAGGAAAAGACTATATCAGACCCTTCTTCCACTTGGGGCCTTTATTGGACTTCACCTTGCTGCAGCCTTCCTATGTCACTCAAGGTGGGGAGGGGGAATGGGAGGAGATGAAGAAGCACTGGTGAAGGTCACCGTCCAGGGACACAGGCTCACTAAGTGACTGAAATTTAATAATAAGATTAGAATGCTTTCCCTCCTTACTACCACATCTTACCACATCTTGCTGCCTTATCAACGGAACACCAGAATAATGACGGTGATAGAGACCTGAACGAGCTGCCAGGTGCAGACTCTATTGAAGGAAGAGTTCTTAGGGAAACCTAAAGACAGAGACCCTAGAGGAGTTTGAAGTTCTGACATCTACCGCGACCGCAAATATTAAACAGAGGCCAATTCCTCGACATAAAACATCACACTGAAGACCTCGTTCCTGTATTACTCAATACCTCATGTCCAGCTTTTGAGAAAAAAAATTACAAGGTATGACAAAAGTCAAGACGCAAACACAGTCTGAAGAGACAAAGTAAGCATCAGAACCAGGCTCAAATATGTTACGGATGTTGGAATTATCAGCGCAGCAATTTAAAATAACTATGATTTAAAATAACGATGATTCGTATGTTAAAGGCTGTAGTGGGAAAAGTAGATAACATAAAAGAACAGACGGGTAATGTAAACAGAGAGGTGGAAATCCTAAGAAATAGTCAAATAAAATATAAGGAAAAAAACCCCAACTGTGTAATGGTAAAATGAAGAATGCCTCTGGTGACTTCATTAGCTAACTAGACATAGCTGAGAGAAGAATCTGTGAACTCAAAAATAGGTCAATGAAACCTCTCAAACTGAAATGCAAAGAGAAAAATAATGGAGGAAAAAAACCAGAACAGAGCACCTAAAAACTGTGGGATATCAAAAGATATAATCTATTTGCATATGCCAGATAACACATAATCGGAATACCAGGAGAAGAAATAAATAATATACCAGAAGAAATAATTGAACAATGGCCAAGAACTTTCCAAAATTAATAACACCGCCCAAACACAGATCCAGGAACCTGAGAGAACACCAGGCAGAATAATACCAAAAAAAATCTACATTATTTATGTTATCATAGTCAAACTTCAAAAAACCAAAGACAAATTCTTGAAACAAGCCAGGAGAGGGGCTTACCTATAAAGGGACAAGGATGAAAATTACAGCAGACTTCTCATCAGAAACCATGCAAGCAAAAAAGAGAATGGACTGAAATATCTAAAGTCTTGAAAGAAAAACTCCACCAACCTAGACTTCTATGCTCAGCAAGATTATCCTTCAAAAGTGAAAGAAAAACAAAGACTTTCTCAGACAAACAAAAGCTGGGGAAATTAATCACTAACAGAATGGCCCTGTAAGAAATGTTGAAAGAAATCCTTCAGGGAGAAGGCAAATCATGGAGGTCAGAAATTTGGATGTACGTAAGAAAGGAAGAGTATCAGAGAAGGAATAAATGAAGATTAAAATAAAATATTTTATTATCCTTTTTTTTTTTTAAATTTTTTTTTTCAACGTTTATTTATTTTTGGGACAGAGAGAGACAGAGCATGAACGGGCGAGGGGCAGAGAGAGAGGGAGACACAGGATCGGAAACAGGCTCCAGGCTCTGAGCCATCAGCCCAGAGCCCGACGCGGGGCTCGAACTCACGGACCGCGAGATCGCGAGATCCCACGAGATCGTGACCTGGCTGAAGTCGGACGCTTAACCGACTGCGCCACCCAGGCGCCCCTATTATCCTTCTTTTTAACTGAGCTAGAGATAACTGCTTGTTTAATGTAATGATAGCAACAATATATTGGATGATTATAGCATATGGATAAGTGAAATGAATGACCTCAATATTATGAGGGATTGGTGGAAAGTATTGGCAATACTTTGTAATAGAGTATCGATAGCAGTATTGTGTTATTGGAAGATGGACTTAGATTAGTTATAAATGTATATTGCAGGGGTGCCTGGGTGGCTCAGTCGGCTGAGCGTCCGACTTCGGCTCAGGTCATGATCTCGCGGTTTGTGAGTTCGGGCCCCGCGTCGGGTTCTGTGCTAACAGCTGGGAGCCTGCAGCCTGGTTCGAATTCTGTGTCTCCCTCTCTCTCTGCCCCTCCCCTGCTCATACTCTGCCTCTCTCTGTCTCTCAAAAATAAATAAATGCTTAAAAAAATTATAAATGTATATTGCAATTCTAGGGTAACCCCTAAATTTAAAAAAATTAATGGAACCGCACAAAGTAAGAGTTAAACTCCCTCCTCTACATTTCATAGCACTACTCCTGAAGAGTAATAGTAATGATCCAGTGTGCATTCTCTGGGATGCACTGGAATAGGAAAACTCCACATGTATTTTTCTGTACCCTCCTTATATTATTTCACCCAACATTACTAAATATCCTTCCATGCAGGTCTACTTCGGAGTGGTTCCGATGGGAGGATTTGGGGGCACCCCAAACCTAGACCGTCTAGTCTAGAAGGTCCCCTTGAGATCAGTAGCGATGGATGCATGTGGCCAGAGAAAAACTGCTTGAGGGAGAAACAACCAGTGTGAAGGCGGCTCTCCTGACTCCCAGATTTGGTGAGCCACAGACCGAAGAGCATTGTGCCCAAGGCAGGAAAGCTGGGTCTGAGGGCTTTGTCCTGGCAATGCGTGTGGGGCAAATTAATTCACCTCTCCGAGTCTCACGGAGCAGGCATTCATCGCCAATGCACAGATTCTCCGTGATGCTTTAGGTAACATCCTGTCTGGGTGACATTCCCTTTAAGTGGTTGGTTACCCAGTCTCTACTCGAATGCTGCAGTGATGGGCAGTTGGTGGGGGTGGGGAATGGGGGCGTCAGTAATTTAGTAAAGAGGGGTATAGGTGGCGCAGTGGGACAGTGCCAGAGAGAGCACTGAGGACAGGCAGAGGCCAAGAAGGCTGCCAACCGTCAGACGAGAAGCAGTGAGCACCACTGGAGGTGGGGGCATAGAAGGGGGCACGGGAGACTGAAGTTGGACTGACAAAGGAAGGTGGGTTTCAGAGCCAAATAACTAAAGGGCATTACCCAAGTCCTCGGTGACTGTACAAGAGGGTCCTGCTCAGATGAGAAGAAGGCCTTTGCATCTCAGTTCCCTCTGGCTACCAAAGGCGCCTCCAGCTTTGGAAGAGGTGCTGGTTTTCCATTCAGTCAGCCAGATTACAGTGGGTTCTGAGCAGTTGTGATTCCATGACGTTGCCAGGAGAAAAACAAAACATTCCGCTTTCTCAGCAGGGGAACCTCAGTGCCCACAGCTCACAGAGGGCAGGACACAGACCACATGCACGTGGCGTATGCACAAACACGGGGTCTGTGTAATGAGAAGTCTCAGGTTTCCTGGAAGGTTCACGCTTTTTGATTGATTTGCTTGCCTGGAAAACAGTCCAGCTCATTCTCTGCCAAGCTCAGAGGTGATAGAACCAGAATTAAATCTGTATTTTCCAAAGAGCTGATGGAGGCAGATTTTCAGTGAGATTTCTGAACCATTATTTAAATTTGTATTTTAGACGTTCATCAGGATCTGCAGAATAAATAGTGTTCATGCTTGAGAAAGCAACACTTTTATTAAAAGGAACCTCAAACCCACAGTGCAATCTTTTGTTTTAATCCTGATTCTGGAAGATCACCAACAACCATTGGATATGCCAACCCCAGGATGTTTTTGAACAGACTTTTTAATTCTAAAGCATGTGGTTTTTCTTGTGGCATATATTAAAATGTTGAATAATTAACAAGAATTGGCTTTGGGAAATCTAAATTGGTTGACTACAGAACATTTTTAGAAAAGCATTCTGGTGTATTCAAACAGGCACCTGTTGGGATTTTCCCATAAAGTCCCCTCTCATCAGCCAGATGGGAGAAACAATTAATTGGTAAGAATTATAACTTGTCAATAATTCATTGAGCACCTACTATATGTGAGATATATTATTTCTTGTATTTACATGACAGGACGTTAAAAGGAGACTCTTTTGATCCAGTTTTCAAAGGTATCAATATGTTGGTTATGAGCCAGTGTGAGAGAGACCTTCCCACATGCAGGATTTACCATGGGAATGAAGGAGAACTTGTTCTATGTCTACACTTATCTGATCTGAAATTATGAAAGATTGAGAGAAGATTCATAGAGGGAGCGGAGTGTCACCTTCTAGCCTCAGGCCTAGTGAAGGCCTTGGAAGGACTCTCAGACCTTCAGAACATTTTCCCCACCTGGGGTGTCTTCCCCACCTCCAGGGCCAGAGCGCAAAGTCACTTGCTAAGTGAGAAACGGTCCTCTGCTCTTTCCCTCAGTCTCACCTCCCCTTCTCTAACCCTGGCAAGCAGATCCAAAAGAGCAGCTCCTGAGCGGTGGGTGAACTGGGAGAGAACAAAGAGCAGAAAGATAGCCTCTCTCTCCCCACTGTTCACAGAAGCAGACCTGAGCTTGGAAAGGGAAGGTAAGAAGCTAAGTCCCATTGAGAGTTCTGGATCATTAAAAAGAACTGGACGGTGTCGTTGCCGGATTGCAGCTTTATTTGTAGCCTGTAGACTGTCAGCTAAGTGTGAGTAGAGTAGGCCTGGGCCTGTGGGATTCGTCACTCACAGGCAAGGGAAGCCACCCCCTCCGCCCTCTTCCCACCCTTGCCTTTGGGAATCACGTTCAAAGGGCGTAAGAGTAACCAGGTGCGTCTTGATCAGAGTGCACCATCGCGCTTGCTAGGAACACCAGTTACACCAACAGCACCACCAGCTATGTGGGATTAAGTCCCCCTGAAAGGAGTCTATATAGATAGGAAAATATCCAGAGGTTAAAAGTGGATCTGAAAATCAGATTCCAATTTCCCCATCTTTTAGTCTGCATTAGACCATACTTTTGGTTATTATACCCAGAGAGGAAAAATAAGGAAGAAATAGACTTTTAAGAAGGAAAGTTTCCGCTAATAACTGATTTTTGATATTGTCTCTACTTTTCAGTTACTTTGATCAAGTGTACTATTAAAAAGGCAGAAGTGATTTTTTAGAAAGCAGAGGATATTTATCTGTTTCATTTCAATCCGCATGAAACCGCATCACGGGTATATGTTTTCCTCTGCAGCCACAGCCTCCCAGTAGAACACAGAGCCCTGGGTCCCTTTCCATCTTGAGGGTCTATTATTCTATGTGAAAACCTACGTATAAATCAGAGACGTGAAGAGCCCAGTCTTTGCTTTACGGTTTTCTTTATGTATTTACTTTACAAATGGCAGGAGTACGAGGTGCATTTTGGATTTTGTTTGATTTACACAACTTGGCAGTAAAAAAGACTCAGGAACCCATCAACTTCCAGAACTTCAGGGTGTCCCTGTAATCTGTTTCACACAATTTCCCATTGATGGCATCTCTGGATGGATGGATGGATGGATGGATGGATAATAGGGATGATGGGTGGGGCTCAGCTACATTAATAACTACCTATGTAGGGAAACCCTGCAGTTGTTTCCTCCTGTGAGTTTTTCTTTACTCACACTGAACACTTAATGTCTGATACTATTGGTCACCAACTGTGTGGGTCTTTTCTCCCCACCAAGCAATACTCCACGATGCTAACTTGGTGTCCTCCAATTTAACTCACTTCAGATACTATTTACCTGGAAGTAGCATCGAATCCAACAGGTTAAGGGCTCAGTCCCACAAGACTGCTCCCACCTCACTTCAGATGCCAATAGCAAGTAGTAGGTCCCCAGGCTTCCTACAACTTCTGTATGAACAGCCAGATAAGAGGATACGCAGGGCAAGACCCGGGAGGGTCCTGAACCCAGGCGCTTTTGTCTCTGTGCGGTTGGGGTGCGTCACCTCCCAGTACGTGGATGTTTTCACCAACCTGGAAGCTCTCTGAACCCCCATGCTTTCAAGATTTTTATGGAGGTTTCATCACATTGGCATGATAGATCATTAATTCCATTTTCAGCCCCTGTCCTTTCTCAAGAGAATGGGGGGCAGGGCTGAAATTTCCAAGCTTCTTATCACAGGTTTGTCTTCCTCCTCCCATCCAGGAGCCCACCTAGAGTTACCCCATAGAACAAAAGACACTCCTATTACCCAACAAATGGTAAGGGTTTCAGGAGCCCTGTGTCAGCAACCCGAGTCAAATATCAAATACCAGAACAATAGATTTTCCCAGTGCTCCTAACGCTTAGGAAATGACAAGGGTTTCAGGAGCTCTGTGAAACGGGGGGGCAGAGATCAATACGTATTTTCTATGACCTCATACTACCTTTCTTGTGCCAGGTGCTTTACATACATGATTACCTGGAATCCTCGTGGGAACCACGAATCGTTCCCATTTCACAGATAAGAACAGGAAGCAAAGAGGCTATGTGACTTGCCCAAGGAATCCACCCTCCCTCCGTCCGCTGAATCATGCTGCCCCCGGGAGTCTACACAGCATTCAGGTGGAAGGTTGGCGGGCTCCAGAGTTGAGGGGTGAAGAGGAGGGAGGAATGTCACCTGCCTACAAGCTGTGTGAGCAAAGCATACCTGTCTGGCCCGAGTAAGCATTTGCCGGCATCGCTCTGTCTCTGTCCTGCCCCCTCTTAAGACGCATAATTGGGTCAGCCTCTCTCCTCCCCTCCACACTCCAGATTGAAGTTGTTAATGTACTAGAAATGCAAATTGAGCTAAAATTAGTTTAGCTTCATCCTCCAAAGGCCATCTTTCCCCCTCCTTGCAGAGAATGATTTTACATAATTTTATTCTGAGAGGAAATAATCACTCAGCTTTTTAAAAAGTGAGCCTCTTTAAATATGCATTTTTGCCCTTTTCTGTCACCTTCGGCAAACCAAATGGCAGTTCTAGTTTATGATCTCTGTTCCCGTTTCCACGTTAGTAGACACAACAAATCTCAACAAAATGGGGAGGTAGGCAAAGCAGGAAGGTTTGAGGGATCTGGAAATGCAAGGGCACAGAAAAAAAGCAGGAACCCTTCCTGTCACTGGCTGCACCCCCACTGCTTCCTCATCCAGGTGGTACCCAGGTTAGACCAACAGAAATCAAAGAGGGCCCAAAATTCTCTTTTAAGGAGTAAAACTATGGAGGCAGGAATCATAAAGATATGACAATCCCAGACTGAGATGAGTCAGGCTCCTTTGCCCCTTTCTAACTGTGACCTTTCCCATCTGGAAAATGGGGATTATAATACAGAACCTGCTGTAGTGATCTCAAAGGATCATTGCGTGTGTGTGTGTGTGTGGTTTTTGTTTTTGTTTTTGGTGGGGTGGGAGTGGGAAGGGGGGAGCGTTTGCTTCCTTTAGGGTCCTGTAAGCTTGGGGACTGGTTAAAAAAACCTGATGGGTTCTCTTATGGGTTGTACTCCATGGGCTTGTTCGTTGGTTGATCTTCTCATGTGTTACTAGATCAACTCTGTCTTTTTCACTGTGCCTGAAACCTCATGGTGCCTGGGACCGGTTTTCAGATGACAAGACTGCACCAATGTATACAGTTTGGATGCTAGTTGTTCTCTCCGAGGTCAGATGCAGGCAGTGTTTCTCAGGCTAGGCTCCAGTAGGTGCAGTGTGTAGGTGTTCTGGGGTGATTGCCTGGGGTGACCCCCTCTTCTCCAGGAGCATGTCAGATCGTAGAGTCGGTCCCAGTGCCCCCGTCAGTACTGTGTAAGTGCCCATGCTCCCCACCCTAATGGCCATGGATGATTCGAGCTTTCTAGACATGTCTACCTGACCCACGCCGAGGCGATTAAATTTCTTCCCTGGAATCTGGAATTTGGAAGAAGGGGATGGAGACTGGAATTCACGTGCGTGGTAGCACCAGCGAGGAAGACCAGCGATCTACTACTGAGACTCTTAAACCGTTGACACACTCTGCTGCTGTTTCTTACGTAAGTGTCTGATGGAATTTACCAGTGGCTCCATCTGGCTCTGTGGAGACAATGTTTATTATGAATTCAATTTTTTAAATAGATGTAGCAGTATTTGAGTCCTTCATTTCTTCTTGTTAGTTTCCATCAGCTGTGTTGCCCAAAGAATTTGTCCAGTTGCCAAAGTTATTGGCAAAGTTGTTTATGATATTTCCTTATAATCCTCCTAATATCTGTAGGATATATAGTTATATCTCCTCCTTTATTCCTAATATTAACAATTTTGTTCTCCCTGTTTTTTCTTTACTATTTTTGGCTTTGTGAACTTTTCGATTTGTTTTCCTTGTTAACTATTTCATTGACTTCGGATCTTTATTTTTTTTCTTGTAGATTGGGTTTAACTGCTTTTTTTTTTCTTTTACTTTTTGAGGTGGAAATGGGATGACTTATTTTAAACTCTTCTTTTTAAAATTGAGATATAATGGATACATAACATGTTGTAAGTTTAAGGTATACAACATTTCGATTTGATACATGTATGTATTGCAATATAATTACCACCACAGCATTAGCTAACACTTCTATCACAGTACATAATTGTTATTTTTATGTGAATGATTAAGTTCTAGACTCTCAGAAACTTTGAAGTTATTATAATACAGTTATTGTGAATAAGATCTCTAAGACTTATTTATCCACTAGTTACAAGTCCGTACTCTTAAACAATATCTCTCCAATTCTTTCATTGCTCCAGCCCCTGGCAATCACCATTGTGGTTGTTTTCACAACTTTGGATTTTTTACATTCCACCTATAAGTGATACCATACAGTATTTGTCGTTGTCTGGCTTAGTTCACTTAGAATAAAGCCCTCAACGGCCATCCATGTTGTCACAAACTGCAGGATTTCCTTTTTTTTTTTTTTTCATGGTTAAATAATATCCTGTGGCATGCCTCTATCTCTATCTCATTCTATCTCTCTATCTCTATCTCTATCTCTATCTCTATCTCTATCTCTGTCTCTCTATCTCTATCGCCTCCACCTATCTTTCTGTTGATGGACACTTAGGTAGTGCTGATATCTCGGCTATTGCTAATAATGCTGCAGTAAACACAAGAATGCAGATATCTTCCATACGGTTTCCCATAGTGGCAGAACCAAGGTACATTTCCACCATCAATGCACTGGGGTCCCTCTTTTCCACATCCTTACCAACCCTTGTCTCTTGTCTACTTAACGATAGCCATTCTAACAGGTGCAAGGTGATACCTCTTTGCAGTTTTGGTCTGCATTTCCCTGATGCTGTGTGATGTTGAGCATCTTTTCACATACCTGTTGGCTATTTGAATGTCGTTTTTGGAAAAGTGTCTATTTGTTCCTCTGCCCATTTTTTAATCAGATTTTTTTATTTTTTAAATTAAAATTTATTTTGGGGTGCCTGGGTGGCTCAGTAGGTTAAGCGGCCGACATCAGCTCAGGTTATGACCTCACGGTTTGTGGGTTTGAGCTCCGCATCAGGCTCTGTGCTGGCAGCTCAGAGCCTGGAGCCTGCTTCAGATTCTGTGTCCCCCTCTCTCTCTCTGCACCTTCCCTCTCTCTCTCTCTCTCTCTCTCTCTCAAAAATACATAAACATTAAAAAAAATCTTAAATTTATTTTGAGATGCTTGTAGATTTACTTACAGTTGTGTGTTTTTGTTGTTCTTGTTACGGAGTTGCAGGAGGTCCTTACATGTTTAGATATTAGCCCCTTACCCATTTTATGTTTTCAAATATTTTCTTCCATTTCGTAGATTGCTTTTTCATTTTGTGCATCTTTTCTTTTGTTGTGCAGAAGGTTTTTAGACTGATGTAGTCCCCCTTGTTGATTTTTGCTTCTATTATTTGTGTTTTTGGTGTCACATCCCAAAAAATCATTGCCAAGACTGACGTCAAGGAGCTTCTTCCCTGTGTTTTTCTAGGATTTTTATGTATCAGGTCTTAGGCTTACATCTGTAATCCATTTTGAGTTAATTTCCTTCTTTTTCCTAATGTAAGTGTTTAAATCTGTACATTTCCTCCTAGATACCATTTTAGCTGCATTTCACACATTTTGATATGTTGTATTTTTTATCATTTAAAAGTGTGTTCTTATTATACTGAATAATGTATAGAATTGTTGAATCCTTATAATATACACCTGAAACCAATATAACACTGTATGTTAATTATACATGAATTAAAAAATACAATAAAACAGAAAAAAATTGCATGTCAAAGTTGAAATTTTATACATACATATACATGTATAATGTATGTAGAGACAGAGCATGAACGGGGGAGGGTCAGAGAGAGAGGGAGACACAGAATCGGAAACAGGCTCCAGGCTCTGAGCTGTCAGCACAGAGCCCGACGCGGGGCTTGAACTCACCAACCGCGAGATCATGACCTGAGCCGAAGTTGGACGCTTAACCGACTGAGCCACCCAGGCACCCCTAAATATGTTTTATACATATACAATTTATATGTATAAAATTTCAACTTTGACATATATATTTTAAGAGTAAAAAATGATACTAATTTGACATATCTGATATATATTATCTGTATCATAGATATCATATATATCTATATCATAAATATCTATATCATATATGTGCATATATACAATATGCCCTATAGATAATCCTAAACTGAAATGTCAATGCTAGGGCTCCTGTAATGATTCCTCCCTTCTGAGAAGTCTGTCTATTGTTACACTTTGAATGAATGAAAGTTAACTTTACTTTTGAGAAAGATATAAACTGGTCAATTGAAGCGTCAAGTTACTGACTTCTAGAAGTGTTTGTAAACTTGTGATTACATCACACATTCACATTTTTCAACAATGTAGCCAACTTTGTTTTTAAAAAAGTGTGTTCTTGGGTGCCTGGGTGGCTTAGTTGGTTAAGCGTCCATCTGACTTCTGCTCAGGTCATGATCTCACAGTTCGTGGGTTTGAGCCCCGCATCGGGCTCTGTGCTGACAGCTCAGAGCCTGGAGCCTGCTTCAGATTCTGTGTCTCCCCCTCTCTGCCCCTCCCCTGCTCATACTCTTGTCTCTCTCTCTCTCTCTCTCTCTCTCTCTCTCAAAAATAAATAAACATTAAAACAATTTTTTAATTAAAAAGTGTGTTCTTGTTGTGAAGTACTTGGGTGATTTTCTAAAAGATTTCTAGATTTTCTAGAAGACATTGTTATCAATTTCAATTTTGATTTCCATTTGGCCAAAACTATACTATATAAGATCTTAATCTTTTAATATGTATTAAGACATTATAGAAAAGAATATGGACAATCTCCGTGTAACTCTGGATTAGTTTTTTTTTTTCTTTTAGTTTTGATCAATTTTTGCTTCAGGTATCTTAAACGTTTATGATTAGGTACATACTCATTTAGGATTGTTATGTCTTAATGAATTAATACTTTCATTATTTAGAAGTGTCCTCTTTTATGTCTGGCAAGGTTCCTTGTCTTGACATCTACTTTGATGTTAGTACAACCATACCAGCCCTCTTAGTTTTTTCATGATGTATTTTTCCTATTGTTTTGCTTTAACTTGTCCGTGCCTTTGTATTTAAGATACATCTCTTATAGACAGCATAAGTTGGAGCTTGCTTTTTAATCCAATTTGACTATATCTGCCTTTTAATTGCAGAGTTCAATCCATTTTTATTGAATATAATTATTTATATGGTCGGGTTTAAGTCGGACATTTTGCTCTTTGTTTTCTTCTTGTCACATTTGTGTTTTGTTCCTCAGAACTTTCCTAAACTGAGCTAAACTAAGGGCAGATCACCTCATCAAATCAGGGATTGAGATTATGAGAAGCCTCAGTCCTTGGGATATTCTAATTCCCATTTACCATTACTCCTAGGACACAGCCCTTCCTATTGTCCAATGAAAAACCTTGCATGTTTTTCAAAGCCCCACCTTTTTGAAGCACTGTGAACGCCATTTTATTTCCCTCTAGTCCTATGAAAATCCCAAAAATTCTATTCAGGCTCTTAGGCTCAGCATTTTTTTTTTTTTTTTTTTGAATCAACAGTTGAATTGAGTAGTGAAGGAGCTCTATTTCCTGACCTCACTCCCTTTGGTTTGGGCAGACCTTGGCCCTAAATTCTCTGTGCCTTGGTGGTTTCCTGATGCCTTTGAACAGGTGTTCTTTATATTTTGTCTGGCTTCTCTTATGGCTCTCAGCAGGATGGTTGGTCCAACACAACCCAGTCTGTCATTGCTGAAAACAAAACTCGCCAATAATATTTACAGAAAAGCCAAAACAGAGACATGGTACCTTATCTGGAAATCTAGCCTGTGTAACTTAGTGGTGTATAATTTGATTAGTTATTGCCCTGCCCTGAGATCAGGGTTCTGCCACTGGCCCAACTCTCAAAAATACCTGTATATATATATGTATATATATATATATATATATATGTATACATATATATATATACATATATATGTATATATGTATACATATATATATATATGTATATATATATATATATATATATATATATATTGGGGAGGCAGGAAGCTTTGTGGGGTTAACCACAAGAGTTTTTGTTGTCATTTGTCTGATTTTTTTCCGATTCTGTGAGATGAATCTGTTTCATCAGTCATTATGTAATTAAATTTCTGAAGCAGTTAACAATTTTTATTATCTGAAAGGGTCAATTCATTTGGTTTAATCACAGTGTGGTAACAGCAGAATTCAATTCTGCTCAGTGCCCATCTCTTTCCACAGATACGTTATTTTTTTTTTCATTTATTTTTATTTTTATTTATTTTACCATAACAAAGATTTACTCAAACCTCTCATGACATTTCAGGGCATGATTTTAAATGTCACCTTTTATCTTGTCCCATTAGCTCGTTATATTTACGTTGTTGTTTTCCCAGTGTTGGAAGGAATGACGGTCATGACTGATTGATTAGTTAATTGAGTTTTAAAGAGTTTGGTTGGGGAGACTCACAATGGACATAGGCAAGTAATTTTTGGTTTCAATCACCCTAATCTAACTATTTATCACTTTTATAGGCTGAAATTGTGATTCCTTTTTAATTAAAAAAAAAAAAAAAAGAATGTAATATGAGAAAGCAGTCCATGGAAATAGGCCCAGAGGGAAGGATGAGAGAACTGGCTGGGAGGGTGGAGGGGGGAGGTTTGAAGGGACTTTGCTGTTGCTAAGATAATACTTCATAAAGGTTCTCATCTGACGTATGGTGACAAATGTTAGCTAGATTTCATGGTGATCACTCCGCAGTATGTACAAATACTGAATCATTCTATTACGCCCCTGAAACTAATATAATGTTGTCAATTATACCTCAATTAAAAGAAAGAGAAGAGGAAAAAACAAGAGACTCTGTGGGACCACGTTGGTCATGGCAAGGGCAATGGGCTGGAAATTCTGGTCCCAGGGCTTCTCCTAAGGAGCTATGAAGCTGGGCTCACTTCTGCCTCCAGGTGGCGTCTCTTTCCCCAGCTGACTCCCGGGGTGGAGGGGGGGGTGGGGGACGTCCACAAAGCAGACACCCCATGCCTTCTTTGAGGGCACTCTAAAGTCAGTCTACTGGTAGCTCCCCGCCTCTAGTCTTCAGTTCTGTATTTGAGAAGTGAGGACATTGAAATCAATCATTGGTGAGGCTCCTTCCAAGCCCTAATATTTCATGACTTTGAAAGGGATTTTTAAGGCTTAACTCAGCTTTAGGAGCTCTGGGAACCTTTTGAAATTGATGCAAAATTTCATGTGTTTGTGTGCATGTATACAGATGTGTATTTTTCCGGGGAGAGGGTTCTTCCCACTATTATTCAATTCTAGGATGTTCCATGAGTGCAAAAATATTAAGGAACAAATGAATAGTTTATTTAAACTTTCATTTCACCGTAATAATCAACAAACATCTTACTGAGTATCTTTTATGTGTTCATATGAGCACAGAGATGAATAAGACACATTTTGGAGAAATATTTAGTCAGCAAATCATCAGCATAGTTGTGTTGTTTCTTCTGGGGTGTTTTGAATTGGGCTCATGTCAGAAATTCAGGGTTCTAGTCCTAACTCTGGTGACTGGATGTGACTTTGGCCCCTGGTTTCCTCAAGTGAGATGTAGCTTTAGTCAAATACATCCTACTTACTCGTTACAGTTATTCATTCAGTTAATAAACAGATCGTACATAGCCCTACATACTAGGCACTGTGCTAGGTACAAGGGTTATGGTTGTGAATGACCCCGACACCCTGCTTCCATGGAACAACAGACAGGATTTGATTTTCCGGCAGAGAGAGAGGGAGGCACAGAATCTGAAACAGGCTCCAGGCTCTGAGCCATCAGCCCAGAGCCTGACGCGGGGCTCGAACTCACAGACCGCGAGATCGTGACCTGGCTGAAGTCGGACGCTTAACCGACTGCGCACCCAGGCGCCCCTAAAAAATACTTTAAAAATAGTCACAGTCACATAGAATTAATAAAAATAAAAAAGTTAAGTTATGTAACAGCATACTACAATAAGATGGAGAAATCTTAGCCACATCAGATGCCAGCAGACAAGAGAGGGTCAGCCTCAAAGTGTTAGGGATATGTGCCTTTGAACTTGGAATTCTTTATCTAGCCAAGGATATATAGGGGTGGGGTGGGGGGGTCAATCTGTTTTAACAGTCTTTCCAGGTGGTTCTGAGGCACACTGAAGTTTGAGAAGCCCCAGGCTTGAGCATTTTCCTAATAGACATCCTGGAGAAAGCTTGTCCACTGCTAACCTCCTTACTTCCTGCAAATACATGGAACTTGATTTGCCCGATTTTGCCCACTCTTACCAACACCTGGTGTGGTTTATGTAACAGGGATACTATCTTAACCTAAAAGAATGCAATTACAGTGGGGTTGAGTTTCAGACACCCATAAGGCAGGTTGGAGTGGGACGTGGTATTTAGGGAGCTGGGTGCCTTCCAGCAGCCAGCATATTACATGGAGTGTTGCCTACCTCTGCAGAAGATCTGGTCCTGGGGAAAGCAAGCCATCTCTGTCTTCCCTTTGCCTCAGTCCTCTGGGAGTGGGTGTTCCTCTGTCTGAGCATGTCTGCCTTTGTGTGTTTAATTACTTCTTTGCTCCAAGATAGAGCTTGAAATAGAGTTTGCAATAAACTGTTATGAAGGGGCTGAGACCCACCTGTTCTGTTTTTCAAAAGGTTTATTTTCAGCCTCTCCACTGGATGCCCCACGGAAGCTCTTTAGAGAAGATCTTTTCTCTCTACTATTTCAAGTGTTTACGGTCTGGTTTTTCTAGGTCTGAGTCCAGTTTCCTGACTAAAGGGCTTTCATCATTTTTACAGTGCTTATTTTTCTCTGTGGATAAAAGGAAAGAAAATGCGAATTTCTATCTGTCACCAGGGGAAAAGTGGAAGCTTTGCTTTTCAATAAGATTTGTCTCCTTATGGTCCCAGATCCCAGAACTAAGAGGAGTGGGTGGAAAGTGGTCTGGGAGCTGGCAATACCACTGAAAACTATACCTCACAGATTCAGTCCCGGGTTAGAGATGACCTTATTCATCTTCGGGTCTCCAGCTCTAAGCACAGAGATGATTAGGAAAGGTTTTTGGATAAATAAATGGATGAATGAATGAATGAATGAATGGCTTTATTTTCCATTTGAATTTGTTTCTATGTTTCCTGGCCCCTAAGGCAAAAAGGCCAGTCCCTTGATATGGAGTTGTGAATCTTTGGACAAAATTCTGCAGTGTGTAGAGAGTTCCATGCTCACTGATATTGATGGAGTCCCCCCAGGGCCACTCAAGCTTGGGAGAAAAGTGCCTCCCAGCTCCACTCTTTGGATGAAGAGCCTGAGTCTGGGTAACGTGGAAGGCCATACATTTAGAAAGTAGCTGAATTGAGACCAAAAATCCATCTCTTCAGATTTTCCTCTCAGTTAAGCAGGTAATAGAACAAATTTGTATCTTTGGCCATCCTTGCTCAAAAGATGGGAAGTGCTACTTAAATGGAGGGCATACCATTAAATTACGTCAATTCAGAGAAGGTATTTGGGGAATTTTTTTTTTCAACGTTTATTTATTTTTGGGACAGAGAGAGACAGAGCATGAACGGGGGAGGGGCAGAGAGAGAGGGAGACACAGAATCGGAAACAGGCTCCAGGCTCCGAGCCGTCAGCCCAGAGCCCGACGCGGGGCTCGAACTCCCGGACCGCGAGACCGTGACCTGGCTGAAGTCGGACGCTCAACCGACTGCGCCACCCAGACGCCCCAAAAGATCACATTTTAAAAATGGGTTTATTTTTTAAATTACTGGTTTTCTCTTTTCATTCCTATTGCTGAATTATAATTGAGTTCTTTTTTCTGATAACCATGCTACCCATGTTTATTGCAGAAAGTTTGGGGGAAAAATAGAAAAGTATAAAGAACATGAAAATCACACGTCGTCTCACCACACAGAGGGCAACGCTGGATGTAATTGGTATCACATCCCAAATATTATCCCCACACCCATGCCAATCCCCTAATTACCCCAGTTCTCATCAGCCTTGGGGTGCTGCTGGAGTCACCGTAGGGAGAAACCCTTCTCTTCGTCTCTCCACATTGTTGTCCCTCATTAGAAAGAACACATGTGCTAAGGCTCGAGGAGGACGTAAGGTGACCCACTTGTCCCGATTTGCCAGAGACTTCCTGGTTTTAGCGTTAAAAATCCCATATCACAGCAGCGCTTCAGTGCCAGGCAAACAGGGATGGTAGGTTTCTCTCTCCCACCCCAGTAGCAGAGAGTAAGAGCACCGACTCATCCCCTGGAGAGCCAGCGAGAGACTGACTCTCAGCAGCGCATCGCTCTGTTGGGCAAGGTGAGTGTGTTCCGGTCACTGCTCATTCATGGCAGGGCTCTTGCTTCTTGTGGGATCTGTGCCCAGGCACAGTGAGCCTCGTGATCTCATCATTCTCCATCTTCCTTAGCAGAACCTAAAGCAAAAAAACCAAAGTGGTAGATTGTAAATTCGTCCTGCTCTGCTGGCCCATCACCTTCCATGCAGGGCACGGGCAGGGGATTGTGCGGTCGAAAGCCATGGCTTAACGCAAGGGGACATTGCTGCTATTGATAAAACTGAGTCTCTAGTCCCTGTTTGGCTCCTTGTGTCTACTGTCAACTGGTTATAGTCCGGAAGGAAGACAAACGAGTAATTTATAGTTCCAGTCTCCAACACACCAGTGCCTTGGCAGGAGGACCCCTTTAAGGTACTGAAAAGTCCAGGGGCCAATTGGATAATTAGTGAATTGGATTAATGACTCGTGATTCTTACAACCAGTTGGTGATTCCTAAGGGCAAGTGTGACTCGAGCTGGCAGCTCTGGCTCAGCGAAGGCTGAATGAAGGTCAAGCAAAGATGAGGTCTCTAGCCCTGGCCTTGGCGGTCGTGAACGAGGTGGGTCAGTCTTCACCATTTTTGCCTTCTATTTGCCCTTCGTCTGCATCTCTGCTTCCACCATCGTGGTACCCTACTCTTTATCTAGACACCGTCTTTTGAGGAGCTCTCTCGTGTCTGAACAACCCTTACCATCAAAATTGACTCATTTCTGGCCGTTTTCTTTTTTAGCCAAACTAAACATACCCTTACCACGTGATTCAGCGGTCGCGTTACTTGGTATTTCCTACTGTCCACACAAAAACCTACACACAGATGTTTATAGCAGCTCTATTTGTAATGGCCAAAGCTTGGAAGCAACCAAGATGTCCTTCGGTAGGTGAATAGATAAGTTATGATACATCCAGATAATGGAATATTATTCGGTGCTAAAGAGAAGCAAACTATTAAGCCATGAAGAGACGTGGAGGAACCTTAAAAACATGTTACTAAGTGAGGGGAAAGGCTGAAAAGGCTACATGCTATATAATTCCAGCCCTATGATACCCAAGCGAAGGCAAAACCATGGGGAAAGTAAAAAGAGCTGCGGTTCTATGGGATGACCAAGTGGCGACACAGAGCGTTTTCAGGAGAGTGAAATTATTCCATCTGATACTGTAATGATGGGTGGAGGCACATATTTGACATATATGACGTATATGTCACTATATGTTTGTCCAAATGCATAGAGTGTGCAACACCAAGAATGAACCCTAATGTTAACTATGGACTCTGAGCGATAACGATGTGTCAGCAAAGGTTCATTGGTTGTAATAATAATTGTGGTGGGGGATGTTGATAGTAGGGGGAGGCTGTACATGTGTGGAGTCAGAGGTACATGGGAATCCTGTATTTCCCACTTGACTGTGCCATGAAATAAAACTGCCATAAAAAAATAAAGTCTATAAAGAACAAAACTGACCCATCCTGAAGTTCCTTCCCCCAGGGCTGTGAGACAAAAGGCAAGGGTGGATTGAACCTGCTCGTTTGGGTAGGTTCAGCATCTTGGCCTCAGCTCCTGGCTGTAGCCAGGGTCCCCACCCTCCTCGAAGAGGCTTGGCCCTGACATTTTCTGAGTAGTGGGAGTTTCTCTGGATCCTACCCTACACTTTGGCCCTTCTTCTTTCTGTATTCCATCCTCTTCTTTTCTGTCTGGGACCCTTCAGATTCAGGGTTCGGTTGGATGGTCTTCCTGACTTCAGTTTTGGTCTCTACTCAGATTTCTAGGAGTTCTTTCTTCCACCCCATACCTCCTGGTTTCTTCCCAAGCAGCAGGTGTCTTAGACCACCAAAGCCAACGGCCTGGGCACCAGATAATCCACCAGGAGCCCGTCTCTGGCAGCTTTCCCAGTGTGCCTGTCTTCAGGGCAGCCAGCAAGAAAAAAAAATCACTCGGTTCCCAAGGCAACCATCCCCAGGTCCAGAGGAGGAGGGTGTTGAGGGACAGAGCTGTAGGTTGGCTGACACTTTCCTCCCCCCGGAGATGCTATGGGTTGAGAGACAGGTCCCAAAGGGAGGACAGATGTGGAGCCAGCAGGTGAGATCAAATAACAACTGACATTTTCTTTGCCTTTCTACAGTGCAGAAAGCAGTTTTGCCTCCCTTGTCTCTGTGTTCACACCAAGCCGTGTGGGAGGGAAAGTATGGTCATCCTCATGGGGAAGGGGGGGGGCAGGTGAAAGAGCATCAGTTTTAAACATTTCTTTTTTTATTTTGAGAGAGAGAGAGAGAGAACGCATGCACGCATATGCTCACAAAAGTGGGGGAGGGGCAGAGAGGGAGGAAGAGAGAGAGAATCCCAGGCAGGCTCCCCACTGTCAGCACAGGGCTCGAACTCACAAATCGTGAGATCATGACCTAAGCCAAAGTCAGATGTTTAACCAACCAGGCACCCCAAAAGAGCATTAGTTTTAAAGCCTAGAAGTTCAGGATTCAAATCCTGACTGAGCTCTGCACTAGCTGAGTAACCTTGACCAGTTACTAAGCCTCTCGTGTCTAAATTAGGGAAAATGCCTTCCTCACTGGGTTAAGAAGATTAAATTACATAATGTATTAACGCCCTGTAGCAGAGTGTGTGGCCCATTAAATAATAGCCGTTACTATTATTTTTCAGAAAAAAGAAATTGCCTCTTTAAGTGGTGAAGTCAATTGTCCAAGGTCACACAGCCGACTGGCAGCTAAGCTGGAATTCAAACCCTTGTCTATGAGTGTCTTACATTCTTAAAAAAGAAAGAAGGGAAAGAAGGAAGGAAGGAAGGAAGAAAGAAGTAGTGAAGACATGGGTGTTAAACTCCTGAAAATAACTTCAATATCCAGAAGATCACTATGCAAGACCCAAGCCACAAGTCTGGGTTCGAAGATTCTTTTATGTTTATTTTTTATTTTTTTCTTGAGGTCGGGGGAGAGGGAGAGAGAAAGAGAGAGAGAGAGAGAGAGAGAATCCCAAGCAAGCTGGACGCCCAGTGAGAAGCCCAATGCGGGGCTCGATCTCATGACCCTAGGATCATGACCCAAGCCAAAATCAAGAGTTAGACACTCACCCAACCGAGCCAGCCAGGCACCCCAAGGTTCTAATATTCTTTGTCGAGACTCACACTGTGCTAAGAATTTGACTTTCTTATCACATTTTTCTTCATAGCTGAACAACACGATTGGGACTATTATCCCCATTGACGTCTCACCAGGAAGGTGAAGTGTTTGAACCTGGATTGAGATCAGATTTCTGTTACGTTAACGCCCACGTTTGTTCTTAATCACCAGGCTGCGTGGCGTCTCCTCACGGGCTCGGGCTCTAGACCTGGCGGGGCTTATGATACAAAAAGAAACCTAGTCCAGCGGTGGCGCCGGAGGCCAGGGTGAACGGGAAGCGCCGCTTTGGAAGGAGTTGACCCTGGGGAGGACGCACTCCTGACGTTTACTCGTTCTTTATTCAGTCTTTTCTGGAATCCTGGTTGACAAGATCCAGGCCCGGGGAAAGTGCCAAAATGTGGCTGCCAAGGCTCGGGCCCGGCAGCTCAGGCTCCAGATGTGAGGAGGGGGCGTCTGAGTTGAAGCCTCACCAGATACTTCCATCTGCTCCTTGCTTCTGTCAGGCTGCTCAGGTTTCGCTGTTGCCATCCTCACGTTTTTTCAAAGCAGCAAGTGTTTCCCCGTTGAGGAATGACATCAGCGCCCCCGGGGAATTGGCGGGGGTGGGGGTGGGGGGTCATTTGCCCCTTGTTTTTCCATATCCATCTGCAGAAGTTAAGAACTGTAGAACAATGACAACGCAGGGGTTTTGCTGCCAGAGAAAACCAGATGTGAATTCTGATTCTCCCATCATTTACTGGCTGGGTGACTTTGTACAATCTGCCTAACCTCTCTGATCAGCTGTAAAATAGGAATAATCAGGAGAGGGGCTGCTGAGGTCAGGGAAGACCACACCAGTGGTACCCGCCCCCCGCCCCCACCCACCCTCATCTACTGCATCCCGGGACCTGACCGTCGCTTTTGAAGGTTGGGGCTGGAGCAGTCTGTGCAGGGGTAAGAAGGCCTCAGAAACTGTCCATGCTGATTAGAGAGCACCGCAGATGGTGACAAACAGCAGAATTCTGCCGTATTCGTTTACAACGAAAAGTACGTGTGTCACGTCTAGCACTAGCCGGATCGACTAGTCACCCAGGAGGCCAGATCTCCAACAGGAGGTTACTGGGGCCGGTGCAGGGCGGAAAAGGCAAACCTTGGCTAATGTGGGGAGAAGATCGTTGCGCTAATTTCACGAATGTGTTTGAGGGCCTACTTTATGCCTGTTATGGGCTGAATCGTTTTCCTCCCAAATTCCTATTTTGAAGTCCTAACCCCCAGGACCCAAGAGTGGGACTGTATTTGGAGGCAGACCCCTCACAGAGGTAATTAAGTTCATATGGGGCCATTAGGGTGGGCCTCATCCAACGTGGCTTGTGTCCCCATGAGGAGATTTGGACACAGATGGACGTGGACGGAAGGCCGTGTGAGGACTCAGGGAAAAGACGGCCATCTGCAAGCCAAGGAGAGAGGCTCAGAAGAAGCCAGCCCTGCCGGCCTGCTGACATCTCGCTCTCAGACATCCAGCCTGTAGAACTGTGAGAAATTAATTCCCGGTGTTTAGCCCCCCAATCTGCACGATCTGTCCTGGAGCTGAAGTTGACTAATAACAATGCTGGACGCTGGTCTCACAGTCTCTACTGTGGGGTGGGGTAACATTTACCTCCCGGAGCTGCCATCCCCACCAGGGAGACATGAGCCTAAAGCAAATAAGCCAGAGAGTCTCTCCGAGGAGAGACATGACTCATGAGGTGAGACCAGAGAAATAAGGATGAACCATGCATGGGGAGCCCTGGAGACAAAAGCTCCAGGAGGACAGAGTCGGAAGGGGCTGTAAGGCCCCAGGCAAGGCCAGGGAACAGGAACGACGCAGGCAAGCTGGGGCAAATGAGCAGGGGGGCAAGGGGCCTGGGAAAGGTCACCGAGGCTGCAGGGCCAGAGTGCACAGAGCTCACGGGCCAGTGGACAGACTTAACCTTCTTCCTCGGAGCAATGAATTGTTGGAAGCCGGGCAGCAACCAGACCTGATCTACACGGTTGGAGATCACCTTGGCTGCCCCAGGGATACCTGTTGAGAGGTCTTTGCAACCGTCAGGCCAGCCATGATGGTGGCAGAAGAGCCGAGGAACCGCGGAAGGATATGGATATGTTTGGGGTCTGCCCCCTATTGACAGGCTCTGATTATTGGAAGTTGGAGGGTATGGGTAAGAGGAAAACCAATGACACCTCTCGGGATTTCGGCAGATACGTACATGGAAGTGTCATTTATCTAGCTGAGGATCCTAGGAGATGGACAGATCTGGGGTTGGAGAATGAGAAAAGTGGAGGTGCTATATGATGTCCATTAAGCGCAGAGATGACTTTGCCAGCAGGACCGGAGTATGCGAAAGCATGAGCAAGTCTTCCCCCTGAAGAGCTCTCGGGGTACTCAGACCAGGTTTTAGACCCACCCAACTCAAACTAGCTTAACACAAAATATCTTGGCTGAAGTAGCTGGGAAGCTCAGGGGTAGGTATGTGCTTCAGGCATGGCTGGATCCAGTTTGGTTTTCTTCTCTCCCTCTTGCTCTCTCTCCTCTGAGATGCTTTCCTCTGGGCTGATTTTATCCTCCGGTAAGCACTTAGCATAAATTTCCCTCCCCACTCTCCACACAAAAGTGAGGGTCAGTGATAGTCCCAGGAATGACTCTAACTCACTTGTTTTTGGGTCACTTGGACAACCCTGAATGACTCACTGAATCACTGCGCCCTTGGGCTTTAACACTCACAGGCTAAGTCCAGGATACATGTCCAAGGTCTGAGGGCAGGGAGGTAAAGTTACTTTCACCTAAAACCAGATGGACTGAAGGTGGGAAAGAGATGGTTCCCCAAAAGCAAGCAATTCGGAAACATGAAACACTACCAGGCGATTGTGACCACGTTACCCCATGCTTTGGATAAAGAGTGACTTTATTTTGTTTCAGCCCAGAGATCCTACCTATTTTTAAGTTTTAGCTGAGGCTGACCTGCCTCTTAGGCGGACCAGTTTCCTCCAGTGGATGGTCTCCCAGTTCTGGAAGATCAATTTTATTTCCCTTGTTCCTCTTTATTCTAGAAGAGGGGCTCACGGTAGCCTCAGGGAACTGAGGTATATGAAAATGAAGAATCTGGCTCAGCGCAAGACACACAGTAGGCCCTCCACAGAGGACAGTGATTATTATAATCAGTTATTGAACAAGTGTCTACTGACCTCCTGTCATATGCCAGACCAGCCCTGGGAACTTGGGATGTGCATTCTCAGCTCGAGCCTCAGCTGGGGGTCAGCCATACAAGGCCTGTCTGGAAAATTGTGGTTCACACACCTGCCCAGGGTTCTTCCTACGAGAACTTAGGGGCCTCCTGAAAGAGAATAAAGCCTGGACGGGGAGGGGCAAGCACCGAAGAGCTTGGCCAACATCAAAACCCCAGCCCCCTGAGGGGAGGCCGGTGTGCGGGAATCCCAGGCCTCCCCATGGGTTTGCCTCTGTGCCCCACTCCGGGGCTGATGCCTGAATGCTCCAGAGAGAGTGGGGAGGTAAAGGAGCCACTGGGCTGAGATCCCAAGAGGGCTCTGGGATAGCGCAGCCCCCCGCCAGGCCCTTCCCGAGCATACAGTGAGCCGGGGAGGGTTCATCCCTCTCAGCCCGGGGCCGCAGCCCCGCTCTGGCTAGTGTGGGAGGCGGGGCAGTTCTGGGAATGGGAGTAGTTCCAACCAAAAACACAGGCTTTAAGTCACTTTGCTGACAGTCAAATCTCTGAAAGCTAATTTACTAAAAGCCAATTCACCAAATGACCAAGTCACTGAATTCCTGAGTTTTTATGGTTTTAGCTTCTCCCTTCCTCCTGCCCCTGCCCTGGTTTCTGTTTATACGTGAGTGGTGCCAGTGGCGGGGATGGGGAGATTCAAGAACATGGGCCACCGCGGTCTATATTTTTGTGCTGACTCTGCTCCCAAATCTGGCCAGTCCCTGCCTCTTGCCCTGCCCCTTCCTCCCCCATCTTCACTCAAAGGGGTGTGTTTTCCCTTAAAAGCAATTAAACAAATTTTTTTAATGTTTATTTATTTTTAAGAGAGAGAGAGACAGAGTGTGAGCAGGGGAGGGCCAGAGAGAGAGGGGGACACAGAATCTGAAGCAGGCTCCAGGCTCTGAGCTGTCAGCCCAGAGCCCGATGCGGGGCTCGAACACACGGACTGTGAGATCATGACCTGAGCTGAAGTCGGACGCTTAACTGACTGAGCCACCCAGGCACCCCTCTCTTAAAGGCAATTTAATGTCATCCGTAGTTTTGGAGACACGTGCCTTGCCACTCTGTACCAGTTAGGATTGCTATTGACTGCAAGCTACAGAAAACCTAACAGATCCAGGGTTTGTTTTCTCCCATGTGGCAGGAATCCTGAAGGGGAGCAGAGCAGAGTGAGGGCTTCTTGCGGCCGTCATCGGATTGGCCTTGGCTTCTGTCCTCATGTGGAGAGAAGGCTGCTGTAGCTCCAGTGATCACATTTACAATCCAAGAAGGAATCAGGGGATAGGATAAAGGAAAAAAGCTGTGCCACTCTTTCTGGCGGGTAAACCAGAGCATTTCAAAAGTGCCAGCCAGTAGACTTCTTACTATCTGTCATTCGCCAACATTTGTCACGTGGTCACCCGTTTCTGTCTCTGCCTTCTTATCTGTTCCTACCCCTGTAGCTAGAAATGATGGTGGGTGACCTGTCCCAGACCTTAAGTTTTTTTTTTTTTTAAGTTTCTGGGGCTGAGTGAGGGAATAAGACTTTTGAGGAGGCCGAGTTTCTATAGATCAAGTGGATCAGGAGAACCGTGACTTCGGCCTTATTACCATTACTGGATTCCATTTCTACCCATCCGGTCGATAGGACCTGAGGAAATTCAGTATTCAGGGATAAATAAGGCATGGTGACAAGTACATATTGATTCTAGAGCCAGAGAAAATGCATCTGAGTCATGGGAGAGGTGTGAACAAAGCACATGTACCTCTTGTTTTTGTTTTTGTTTTTGTTCTCGTAAGTATAGTTGACACACAACATATATGAGTTTCGGATGTACAGCATAGTGATCTGACAATTCTACACATTTCTCAGTGCTCACGACAATGAGTATAGTCACTGTCACCATACTTTATTACAATATTAACTCCAGGGGCGCCTGGGTGGCGCAGTCGGTTAAGCGTCCGACTTCAGCCAGGTCACGATCTCGCGGTCCGTGAGTTCGAGCCCCGCGTCAGGCTCTGGGCTGATGGCTCAGAGCCTGGAGCCTGTTTCCGATTCTGTGTCTCCCTCTCTCTCTGCCCCTCCCCCGTTCATGCTCTGTCTCTCTCTGTCCCAAAAATAAATAAACGTTGAAAAAAAAATTAAAAAAAAAAAACAATATTAACTCCGTTCTCTATGCTTTCCTTTTCATTTCTGTGACTTATTTATTTTATAACTGGAGATCTGTACCTCTTAATCCCCTTCACCTATTTCATGACAATGTGGATGGGCCTAGAGGGTATTATACTAAGGGAAATCAGTTCAGACAAATACCATTTGAGTTCACATATTTGTGGAATCTGAAAAACAGAACAAAAGAAAAAAGAACAAAGACCGAAACAGCCTTGTAAATACAGAGAGCAACCTCATGATTGCAGGAGGGGAGGGGAGGGTGGAGGGGCTGAGGGTCGCGTACTCCTGATGCGTATTTTTAAAACTGACATCAGTGCATATTGAACTTTGGCATCAACGCAAATATACTTCCATTTAGTGGCCACCACTGCGCCTATATGTGCCCGAATCCTAAACTGATCCAGCTGAACTTCTGGAATATGTCAGAGGGAGAAAAGGGCCCTTGGCTATCTCCTAAGAGCCATGGGTGGACTCTTAGGAGTTGTAAATGGTTCTGGTGAAGGAGCTCAGGAAAACCACAGAAATGACTCACCACTATCTGAATTTTGTTGGTTTTTTTTTAATTTTTTTTTCAATATTTATTTATTTTTGAGACAGAGAGAGACAGAGCATGAACGGGGGAGGGGCAGAGAGAGAGAGATGGAGACACAGAATCGGAAACAGGCTCCAGGCTCTGAGCTGTCAGCACAGAGCCCAACGCGGGGCTCGAACTCACAGACCGCGAGATCATGACCTGAGCCAAAGTCGGACGCTTAACCGACTGAGCCACCCAGGCGCCCCTGAATTTTGTTGTTTTATTGAAAATATGTTGCATACAGTTAGCAAGCAGCTTCATTAAATCATCATAGACATCACAAAGGCTGGTGCAGGCAGAAAATTCATCATTCTCTAGGGAGAAAATAATCTATAATCCAGTATATTCTAATGTAATAGCTATTGTGTTGGGAACAGGAAAAGAGAATATGGTTTTAAAACCAAACAGAACTGCCTCGTAATTAGCTATGACTCCCTAATTTCTGATCGGTGAATTGGGAATAGTCATACCTGCATGTAGAAAGCGTTACTATTATTCCCCAATATCTGGTTCTCTACTTCTGAACATGCAAGGGGGCTGTAGTTCTCTGCTCTCTTGAAGTCGGGTTTGCCCACGTGACTTGTTTTGGTCAATGAGCCCTGAGTGAAAGTATCCTGTGTTATTTCCGAGTGGAAGCATTGACTAGTCAATGTTGGGGTCTCATCACACTGTTTTCCCTGACCCAGACATCGTGGAATCAATGTTGACATGGAGGGTCCCTATGGAATCCTGGGCCAATGTGTGGGTTGTTGCTCAGACCCAAAGCCACGTCTGTGAGTGACAAAAACTATTCAGGTAAAACTCTGAGATTTGAGAGTGTGTGTTACCGCAATACATTCCGGCCTATCCTGACCATAGACTCTTCACGGAGTCATCACCAGGATTCAAGAAGATTATGAAAATATCTAGCGCACTTGCTGCAATAAAGATCAGTTACCAGGGGTGCTACTGATGAATGAAGCACAGAAAATACTCCATAGGTGAGGTTCCCAACACATGGTGCTGGGAAAACTGGATATCCACGTGCAAAAGAATGACATTGGATGCTTACTTAACACCACATACAAAAATTAACACTGCATGTATCACAGCCCTAAATATAAGAGCTGTAACTCTAGACCTCTTAAAAGAAAACACAGAGGGAGAGCTGCAGAACACTGGATTTGATCGTGATTTCTTGGATAGGACACCAAAGGCATAGGCAACAAAAGAAAAACAAGGCAACTTGGGCTCCATCAGAATTTTTAAAAATGTATGTCAAAGGACACCATGGACAGAGTGACAAGGCAAGTCATAGAACGAGAGAAAATATTTGCAAATCACACATCTGATAAAGGATTGATACCCGGAATGTCGAAAGAACCTCTTTTTTCTTTTAGTTTTTTAAAGGTTCATTTACTTATTTATTTTGAGACACCGAGAGAGAGAGAGAGAGAGAGAGAGAGAGTGAGCAGGAGTGGGGGAGGGGCAAAGAGAGCGAGAGCGAGAATCCCAAGCAGGCTCCACACTGTCCGCGCTGTCCTTGCTGTCCTTGTGGTCAGCGTGGAGCCCGACACGGGACTCAAACTCATGAACTGTGAGATCATGACCTGAGCTGAAGCCAAGAGTTGGCAGTTTAACTGATTCAGCCACCCAGGTGTCCCAGAATGTAGAGAGAGCTTCTAAAACTCAACAGAAATCAATGCAGCTTAAAAATGAGCACAGGATGGGGGCGCCTGGGTGGCGCAGTCAGTTAGGCATCTGACTTCAGCCAGGTCACGATCTCGCGGTCCGTGAGTTCGAGCCCCGCGTCGGGCTCTGGGCTGATGGCTCAGAGCCTGGAGCCTGTTTCCAATTCTGTGCCTCCCTCTCTCTCTGCCCCTCCCCCGTTCATGCTCTGTCTCTCTCTGTCCCAAAAATAAATAAACGTTGGAAAAAAAAAAAATGAGCACAGGATGTGAACAGACATTTCTCCGAAGGAGATACACAAACGACCAATAACCACATGAAAACAAGGTAGGGAAGCTGGAGGGATTCCATTTTAGAAAGGCTCTGTCTCTGCTGTTTCTCCGCTAGGTTCCGTGTACCCATGTCCTATATTTTTCATCCAGCTAAAAGCCAAAGAATCTACGTTCCCGCTCCAAGGGGGAAGGAAGAGCGTTCGTCATTCTCTGAGTTTCTCCTAGGCCCCCAAACACCCGATAACATCTAAGAAGAGCCAGATCCCAAACAAGTTCTAGGACATCAGCTTCAAACAAACCTCAGCCAAGATTCCTGGAGGAACACGTTCCCTGGACCCTCTTCCAAATAACCCCCCAGCCCCAAGTGACGACAGGACTCATTCTCCATTCCTTTCCGAGTCTCCCAGACATTCTGTCTGGTATTTTCCCTCACACTTTTCGATAAACTCTGTTTTCACTTTCTCTGGCTCGTGTTTGGTTTCTATCCTGCGTGCAACCGAGGACCCTCTTGGCTGGTCCTGCAGGATCCCACTCTGGGTCCTTGGACCTGGCCTGCCAGCATCAAAAAGATACTGAATATCACTACTCATCGAGGAATTGCAAATCAAAACTGTGAGATATCACTTCGCACCTGCTAGGACGGCTATTATGAAAAAAAAGAAACTCAGAAAAATAACAAGTATTGTTGAGGAAGTAAAGAAATTAGAGCTTTTGTACATAGCTGGTGGGAATATAAAAGGGGGCCATCCTTATGGAAAACAGAAATGTAATTCCTCAAAAAATTAAACAGAGTATTATATGATCCAGCAATTCCACTACTGGGCATATCCTGCTCCCCTTCCAAAAAAAAAAAAAAAAAAAAAAACCTGAAAGTAGGGTCTCAAAGAGATATTTGTATACTTGTTTTATAGTAGCAATTGTTCATAATGGCCAAAAGGCCAACGCAAGCTGAGTGTCCGTGAATGGATAAACAAAAGGTGGTCTCCACATACAGTGGAATATTATTCAGCCTTACAAAGGGAATCTTGACACATAGTACAACACGGATGGACCTCGTAGGCTTTATATTAAGTGAAATACACCCGTCACAAAAGGCCAATTCTATATGATTTCACTTACATGAGGTAGTTAGACTCCTCAAACTCATAGAGACAGAAAGTAAAACGGTGATTGCCAGGGGCTGGGGGGGGGGGAGCACGGGAAGTCACTGTGTAATGGGAACAGAGTTTTAATTTTGCAAGATGAAGAATGTTCTGAAGGTAGGTGATGGTGATGGCTGTAGTACAATGTGAATGTATTCAATGCCACAGAACTGTATACTTAAAAATGGTTACAGGGCACCTGGGTGGCTCAGTGGGTTAAGCATCCGACTTCGGCTCAGGTCATGATCTTACAGTTCATGAGTTCGAGCCCCGCCTCGGGCTCTGTGCTGACAGCTCAGAGCCTGGAGCCTGCTTCGGACTCTGTGTCTCCCTTGCTCTCTGCCCCTCCCCCGCTCGCACTCTGTCTCTCTCTGTCCCTCTCAAAAATAAATGTAAAAGGAAAAAATTTTTTTAATGGTTAAAATGTAGGGCGCATGGGTGGCTCAGGTGGTTAAGCATCTAACTCTTGATTTCAGCTCAGGTCATGATCTCATGGTTGGTGAGACTCAGCCCCGCCTGGGACTCTGCACTGAGAGCACAGAGCCTGCTTGGGATTCTCTGTCTTTCTTTCTCTCTGCCCCTTCCCTGCTCATGCACGTGCATGTGCTCTCTCTCTCAAAATAAACAAATATAAAAAAAAAATTAATGGTTAATATGGTAAATTTTATGTTACATATATTTTACTAAAATGAAAAATAAGTAAATTTTTTTTAAAGGTGAGATTTAAGAGAAACTCAGGAAGGAAAGTAAGGAACTTTCACTTGGAGATTCTAACTGCTCAATTTGGTTCTAAAATGCAGAGTTTCATGGCATGAAACTCTCCCTGGGGCTCAGCTCCAACTTGGAAAGAAGATAATGTCTTCACAAGGGACAGTGGGTGCCTGGTCCTTCACTGCTCAGTGGTGAAGTGATTCAGACAAGGTCCTGGAATAAACTGTTGCCAATTCTGTAAGGTCAAGAAAAGCTTCTCTGTATCAGGATTTGGTTCAGCAGCATGTAACAATAAAAACAACTACTACCCCCAAATAACTGTGGCTTTAGGAAGATAGAGGCTTGTTTTTGCTTTCACGTATAAAAGTCCGGACATAGTCCATATAGGAATGGTTTGGTGAGCCCACAATCAGCAGGGATTTGCACCTTTTCTTTCTGCCCCACTATTCATGGTAGCTTCCATAGTCAAGGTTGCCTCATGATCCAAGATACCTGATAGAGCCCCAGCCATCACGCCCACAGTGCAGGTGCAATGAAGGAGGAAGAAGAGGCACAAAGGGTCTGCCAGCTGAGCCAACCCCCTTTAGTGAGGTTTCCTGTGACCCCACCCACTGAGCTATGCTCACGCAGCCTCAGCTACCCCCAACAGCAAGACACAGACAGACAGACGTCCTGCTTGAGCTTAGCACATTGCTGCCCTAGTACAGCTGGCCTTCTGCTACCAAGAAAGAAGGAGAAAATAGATATTTGGTATGTAGCTAGTTTCTGGTATGATTAAGTTCCTTCTACCATGTCTGTTTCTTCACATCCTTAACTTCCAAATCTAAGTTCTATGCCTGTAAAGAGCTCAGTTAAGTGTCTGCATTGTTTTCTGCATTGGGGTTTCTCACTACCAGAAGTGGCAAAACGAGAAAAGAATGTGGAAAAGATCTGCGGTAGCATGAATGAAAGATGCGTTTACATTCCCTTAACCATCAAACGCAGCGGTTCAAGTAAAAAAACGAGACTCCAACATGCATCCGTGATGCTGCATTGAACACACTTGAAATATTTCAGGGGTTGTGGCTGAACCCCCCAGGCATGGATGAACCGTAAAAAGTCATTGAGGAGTGTTCTGACTGGAGGCAGCCTCACCCACTTACACCAATCATCACGCAGCCTCTTGGAGAGCACGGAGCAGGGGGGCAGGAGGGAGAGGTGTGGGCTTGGAGTTTAGATCTGCTACACATGAGCTTGGTAATCTTGGAAACCCCAGGAGCTGTCTCCTTGTCTATGCAATGGGACCTTTGGGAGAATGAGTGAGAAAATATATGCATCACTTTGTAAACTGTAACAGCACTCAGCAAACATTAGTTGTCTGTTACTTAAATAGCGATCATTCGATCGTTCGTTTGGATACTATGATATGGAAGACAACAGGTAAAAAGTGTTTCTCCACTTCCATCCACAGTAGAGAACCACCCCACCCCCCACCCCACATGCCCAAACTCCCACAATCCTACAAGATAGACATTGTCTGCATTTTATGTATCAGATTCGGAGTGTTGAGTAACTTGCCCAAGGTCACACAGCCTGTGCTCTGGTTTCCACACAATTATCTCAGCCTCCAAAGCCCATTTTCTTTCTCCCGGTAAGACTCAGAAGAAAAGAGTGCTCTTTTCTCAAATGGCCCTTCGTAAGTGAGGGAGAGTAGAGACACGTGTTAGCTCTTGACATGTGAGGAGCTGCTGCCTCATTAAAGAAAAGCTGAACTTTCCAGGCTGGTCTGGAAACTCCTGGGGCAGGGGTGGGGGCGGAAATTCGAGTCCTTCCCCTCCCAGCTCCAAAGGTGCCTCATCCACCGTGCTTGAGAGGATTTTAATGAGTCGGGAAGCAGTTCTTCCTTTTTCCTGAGACAATTGTCACTTGAGAGGCTGAACAACAAATGGAAACATCTTATTAAGAGAGAAAAGCGTCTCTGGAGCCTCCTTCTTTCATGCACCATAATCATTCTGACTCTCCAGGCTTTGCTGAAATAACTTCCAAATTCGAATGCATCACAATGCCTGTGTGATGCTCCATGTGGTAAACAAAATAAGAACTCCTCCCAAAACACAGTCCAAGTCCTCATCCCCAGAATCTGTGAATATGTTACTTTACAAGGTGAAAGGGTCTTTGCAGATGTGACTAAGGACCTTAAGCCTTGAGATGGGGAGATTTTCCTGGATTACTTGGGTGAGTCAAATGTAATCGCATGCATCCTTAAAAGCAAGAACTTGTCCAGCTATAGTCAGAGGGGGATGTGAGTACGGGAGAAAGGCACAGAGAGGTGTTACATCACTGATTTGAAGGTGCAGGAAGCAGCCACGAGCCTAGGAATGCAGGCAGCCTCTAGAAGCTGGAAAAGGCAAGGAGACAGATGGTCCCCTAGAGCCTCCAGGATGGAAGGTAGGTCTGCCGTCACCTGGATTTTAGTTCAGTGAGATCTGCGTCTTTCCCAATATTTTGCCCCGGTCAGTCCTTCAGTCTGTGATTATCCATGCGTGCGACTATTTGATTAATGTCTTCTCTCCATCAAATTCTGTGGTCCTCGGGGCGCCTGGGTGGTGCAGTCGGTTGAGCGTCCGACTTCAGCCAGGTCACGATCTCGCGGTCCGTGAGTTCGAGCCCCGCGTCGGGCTCTGGGCTGATGGCTCGGAGCCTGGAGCCTGTTTCCGATTCTGTGTCTCCCTCTCTCTCTGCCCCTCCCCCGTTCATGCTCTGTCTCTCTCTGTCCCAAAAATAAATAAATGTTGAAAAAAAAATTTTTTTTTTAAAAATTCTGTGGTCCTCAAGAGCAGAGACTTACTTTATATGATTGTGTACTTTTGCATGCCCAGTTTTGATCATAGCATCAGGAGCGAGAACGGAGCTCAATAGTTGTCTTTTGCATGAATAAACACCAACCGGCCCCAGCTGTGAAGTCAGTCCTGTAATTTCCCACTTCCGTGTGTTTTAAGGGAAAGAGCAAGGAAAGCACCACAAGTCTCAACTACTGGGGACACAGAATTGGAGATCTTATCCTGTGCGTTGTTTGGTGGTGGTGTTGCTGGTATCGATCTCGTTTTGCTTGGTTGGGGGAAAGGATTCACATGTTGTAAAAAAGAAAACACAAACGCATAAATAAAACTGCTCTGAAATGGACTTAAGCTGAAAAACTCTAATCTGTCAAATGAATACATTTCATCTGAGAACGTAAATAGGGACTCAGGGCAACTTCTTGGGAAATGGGTTTTTTTCCTTGTTAATTTTTATTTTTAAACGGTAATATCTTTAGGTCCAGGGCCGCAAAATTAGGCCTAGAACATTATATTTTATTTGTTTTTTACACACAGGACAGGACGGGCTATAAGTGATAACCTATGTATAGAGCACCAGACACAGCCGACTCCAAAATTATCCTTGCCTGCCACTTCTCACGCATTTCTTATGATGCCATCTGATCTGCAAGTGTTTCAAATACTTCTGCTAAAGGCTTTTCAGCATTCAGACATCTTTGGGCATCAAAGCAAAGTTGATGAACTCCATTTAACTTTGAAGGATTTTCAATTTTTAGCTTGTGTGTGTGTGTGTGTGTGTGTGTGTTTGAACGATGTGCATTACTTTGTCAAAAGCTGACTTATCATTTTACTGCCCAGAATCCAGCAGAAAGTATAATACGTTATTTCTAGTTCTGTCCTAAAATAATGGTGTTCTTTTCCTTTCAAACAACACCGCAGCTGTATGTTGTCCTTCTTCTTGAACCTCATCCGTGAAGCACATTCCTTACTCAGTGTTCTTATTGGATGCCCCATGATTTGAAGATAAAACCATATCTTGAGGAGCTATTGGAATGTAAGATCCATGGAGAAGGGGCTAGGTCTGTCTTATTTCTACCACATCCCCACTGCCCAGCACACAAAAGACACTCAACAACTATTTTTAAATCACCACATTTAAATCTATATTTATTAAAATTTTTATATTAAAAATAATGCATACTTATTTTAGAAGTTTTAGGAAGATACCGCTGCCTAATCACTGTTAACATTTTGGCATATTCCCCCAGGCTTTATCTATGCCTGTTTTCATATTTTCTTTTTATATCATGCTGTACGTGGGTTTGTAACTTATATATTTTTTTACTTACAATGTACTCAGTGTATACATTCCATGCCATCAAGTATTTTTGACTACACTGTTGCTGGTGCCTGTGTTATTCCATAGTAAGAATAAGCATGTTCTAGGAAATGCTGCCAGTGCCATAAATGCTCTATTTTTCATCCCTTCAGGAAAATAGGGCACTTTAGTTACTAGGCAGTGAGCACCTAGGGCCAGAATTTAATGAACGACACTAAGTCTAAAATCATGCAGAATATGTTTCAATCTTACTTTGACCAACCAGGAACATTCTAGAACGACTTTCCAAGTGGCAGTTAATATCCTACATTTTATGAGTGATACAGGTGCAAGACTATCTAAAGAAAACAGTAGCCCTGGTGCTTCTGGTGTGGAGCAGGAACCCCAATCCAGCCTCCTCAATACTGCCAAATGGCCCCTCGGGTTCACAAGAAGAAATGGCTGCCATATTTATTTGTGTATGAGGCCAAACACTCCAATCCCTTTGTTTCCTTATTTTAACTGAGAACACCAGCCCCTCACTTCCACTGCTTTACAGGGGGTAGCAGATCTACATGGTGTACTTCGAAAATCAGAGGTTTCCTTTCAAAAAACTTGGCTCCATCTGATGAGCGTGTAGGATATTAATTTCTGGGACTGCTTTTGAAATTAATTTGTGCTTGAGTGTCATAATGGTACCTACTACATATGGTGGTTAGACTAAGTGCTAAATTGTGCCCAGGATGGTCATTCATATCATGGTCTTTGGGAATATCATATTTGGTGGTATCATGGAGGGCCACTCCCCTCCCCCAATGCATACTCACACAAAATTATATTTCATATTCATAAAATTCCCACTTGGAAATCGCCATAGAGCATAAATCCAAATGGGTTTCTCGAGAACGCATTACTATGGAAAATATTCTTTTCAGTGTTGACTTTGATGGAAAACCAGCAACACCTCATCTCTAGATGGGAACTTCAGTAACAAAGTATTTTAGGCGATACAAAGTTTTCTCCAAGCCAGTTTCATGGCCTGAGTAAGTGAATGTGTTCTATAAACTATAAGGATTAAACGAGGTTAAGATATATGGGACAGGTTAAATGTCTAGTAATTTGCTAAAATGTTTTCAGTTTATTTGCTGTAAAAATTTTATTTAAAAAAAAAAAGTACTTTCAATAAATCTCAGATCCAGAATCAGATCTCTCAGAATAAAACCAATTGCATAAAGAAAACATTCACCTAAGTCAATCTGAGGTCACCATTGATTACTCTGAGGCAAAGGAGTCATAATTTCATGCTGCCCATGGGTGGAAACATGGCTTAAGGCTCGTGAGTTTAAAAGGTGGTGGCAGGGGTTGAGGCAGGGAGGAGGGGCTCCTTTCCCATGTTCTCCAAGAAGGGCTGATCTGTGCTTAGAAAGAGGGACTGGTTCTTGGGCCTTTGGGTTCATTCCTTTAGCACCCAGCATGGGTGCCTGCACAGAGCACATGCTCTCACACATTTAGAAATGAGGAAAAAGAGAGAGTAAGTAGAATGGGAGGGTCTGGGTCCTCCAAGATTCTCTAGGAGCCCACGACGATCCTTCGGCTGATGGCTCCGGGCAAGGTATAGATGAAGAGGACCAGGAAGATGATGAGGACAATCAGAATGAAACCGATGATGATGTACTTTTTGTAATTCTTCCAGATGAGGTGGTACAGGCACTTGAAGGGGCTCACAAACCAGGAGAAGGAGGTGTTTGGGCGGCTGCAAGGGAAGCAAGAGAAAATCAGGAAAGAGGCCATGATGTCAACACAGAGGATTCTCCAGACCTCGGGAAGTATTTCTGACTCTCACTTTCTAGAGGCCCACAAGGAGATGCCTGGGAATGGGAGAAGTCCATGTTGCCTCAAAGCAGGAGCAATCCAACATTCTGGGTGATAATGATTCCTGCATCATTTCAAAGCTTGGTCTGGAGGAGGGAAGAGTCTGACTACCCTCCGTCTCTGTCCAACCCTGACCAGCTCGAGCCCCACCTCTCCCAAGAGGCCCTCCTTGACCACTTTGGTCCCTAAAGATCCCCCTCCTTCCAAATTCCTGTCTCATCTATCACTTGGCGTAGCTCCTTTTTGAACCTAGCATACCGGTCTTCTGTTCTATACTCTGTTAATTATGAGTCTATGTGTTCTCCCTAAACAGATTGGAAGCTCTTAGAAGACAGAGCTTAGGTCTTACATTTCTTCAGTATTCTTCAAAGTGTTTTTTAAGTAGGTATACATTGTAGGAGCTCAACAAATAATTTTGAATTAATGAATAAGTACTCATTATGTTTCTAACACTATGATAGATCAAAAGTAGGTACAGAGAAGGGACCACTTGTCTTCAGATGCTTGGGGTCTCAGGAAGGGTAGGGAAAATACAATTTGAGAGAGTTTTTGTATACATATTTCATATCTACATATGTTTACTTTTTAAAGTGGGCTCCACACCCGACGTGGGGCTTGAACTCATGACCCTGAGATCAAGGGTCAGATGCTGTACTGATTGAGCCAGCCAGGTGCCCCAACATGTACTCAGTGTTTTTAAAAATTTTTTAGACACAGAGAGAGAGAGCATGTGCAAGTGGGGGAGAAGAGTGGGGGGTGGGGAGAGAGAGGGAGAGGGAGAGAGAGAGAGAGAGAGAGAGAGAGAGAGAGAGAATCTTAAGGAGGCTCCACACTCAGCATGGAACCCAATACGGGGCTCCATCCCACAATCCTGGGATCATGACCTGAGCCAAAATCAAGAGTTGGATGTTTAACTGACTGAGTCACCCAGGCACCCCATATATTTACTTTAAAAAAAATTTTTAGGGGCACCTGGGTGATTCAGTTGGTTAAGAGACCGACTTCGGCTCAGGTCATGATCTCACAGTTTGTGAGTTCAAGCCCCACGTTGGGCTCTGTGCTGACAGCTCAGAGCCTGGAGCCTACTTCAGATTCTATGTCTCCCCCTCTCTCTACCCCTCCCCTGCTCATGCTCTGTGTCTCTCTGTCTCTCAACAATAAATAAACGTTAAAAAAATTTTTTTTAAATACAAAAATTTTTTAATTTTTTTTGTTTAATTTTATTTTTGAGAGAGAGCACTTGAGCAGGGGAGGAGCAGTGAGAAAGGCGGACAGAGGATCCGAAGCAGGCTCTGTGCTGACAACAACGAGCCCAATGCAGGGCTTGAACTCACAAACCATGAGATAATAACCTGAGCTGAAGCTGGATGCTCAACCGACTGAGCTACCCAGATGCCCCTATATTTACTCTGTGTGTGTGTGTGTGTGTGTGTGTGTGTGTATTTACTTTTTAATTGATATGTAACCACGGATTAAACTGAATAGGGTAACCCTTTCTTCTAGTAATTCTACTTTTGGGAATTCATTTTAAAGTAGTAACTTATAAAAGGGAAATATTTTCATCATATTACAATAATGGAAAAAGAAAGAAGTAAATTTATCCAATTATGGGGTGGTAACCACGTCAGTTATGGGCATCAAATCTATAGAGTATTCCACAGGTATTAAAAAATCCTAATCATGACCACTATGGCAACAAAGCAAAACTTTGCATCAAGGATAAATGAAACATTAGGACAATTGTGTGTGTGTAACTTGAGAACAAGTAGAAAAAAACACATGTAGAATTCATATTCACATAAAAAAGAGTAGAAAAAATATACGAAATTATTCTAGAAACACTTATGTGCCATTATTACAGAAAGGCGCCCTCTCCATTTTCCGAACAGCCTGTATTGTTGTTAGAGTATTTCTCAATTAACGCAACAAAAAGCTACCTGGATTAGCTGCCTTCTTGCGGCTCAGTCCTGCCAGAGGGACCCTCTAGAGACATGCCCCACCCTCGGCTATGGGGACTGCAAAGGGCCTTTCCCATTTCTGATGCTCTTACACACGACCCCACTCACTTGGGCTTGGCCAGGGGCTCTGGCTCCTTCCGGGCTTTTCCGACAGGATTTTTCTCAGCTTCTTCTGCCGTAACTAGGTGGAACTCGGCTTCAACCTTGCCCTGCACAAAGACAAAAGTTTCAGTTTCTAGTCACAAAGAGCTGCCGGGAGCAACGCCAACCTTCTAGAAGTGTACAGTGTGGGAGAATGCCAGGGAGTATTTTGACTATCCTGCTGCCTTAGTTTGAGAAAAATCGTTACCTTCCTGGTTCTGGGAGAAGCTATTTTTACGATGAACAGTGAAAGCTCTGAAATGATGATGCTGTTGAGTTTTGTGAAGGGAGAGGTCCCACCTGTACACATAAGACACATATATACTTGGTTGAATGTGCTATTTCATTTGTAATCGTTCAATCAATATCCGATTATAGAAACCCAGTAGCAATTAGGGATGCCTGGGTGGCTCCACTGGTTAAGCATCTGACTCTTGGTTTCAGCTCAGGTCATGATCTCAGTTTCGTGAGTTCAAGCCCCGTGTCGGGCTCAGCGCTGACAGCATGGAGCTTGCTTGAGATTCTCTCTCTCTCTCCCTCTCTCTCTGCCCCTCACCCACTCATGCTGTTTCTGTCTCTCTCAAAAAATAAACTTAGGAAAAACCCAGTAGCAATTAGAAAGGGGACTAATTACTTAAGTGACAGAACCCTTTTGAATCTGCTACAATCTTTCTTCTCTGTCAGCTCTCCAGAGGAAATTGGTGGGTGTGGCCCTACATTTGCCAAATGGCTTTTCTGTCATCCTTCATTGTCTCTGTTGTCTCCACAAATTTTTCCAGAATTATCCTTCTATTCTTGCACTTCCTCTTTCCTTCTCCTTCAGTAAGAATCAGCCCTTCTGGTTTGAAAATTGTCATGTGCTTCTTCAGAGTGCTGTGCCAGTTACTGGCACTGATCTAAGTCTTGGGTTATCAAAGGGTGAGACAGGACCACTGCAAAAGGGAAGGGTCATTCTTTCTTGTTCATTCAGTCATTCACTACTTTTGGGAACCCCCTGAATGTCAGACACTGTTCTAGACAATGGGAACTTAATGATTAAGAAAAACAGGATCCTTGGGGCCCCTGGGTGGCTCAGTCAGCTAAGCATCCGACTCTTGATTTTGGCTTAGGTCATGATCTCATGATTCGTGAGTTTGAGCCCTGTGTTGGGCTCTGTGCTGACAGTACAGAACCTGCTTGAAATTCTCTCTCCCCCTCTGTCTCTACCCTCCCTGCTCTCTCTCTCTCTGTCAAAAAATAAATAAGCTAAAAAAATTTTTTTAAAGAAAAATAGGATCCTTGATGTCCTGGAGCTCCTGTTCTTGGTGAAGGAGAACTTATCTCTTCTCCTTCGGTTTTGTGGACTGAAATTCAAGGTAACAGAATTGGTAGGGGACTGGAACATCATAGAAGTATTTTAGACCCACGCTTGTCATTAAAGTTTGTCTTTTGGAATTACATATGGATGGGGCATAACCTGATTTCCTATCCCAGTAAAAATATTTAAGGTTCTGATGAACCAATGGGCCTGTGTTAACTTACCTATTCACCCCCAAAATATCAGGACTCCTTAACAAGCAGGATGGTTGCTGGCACCCACAAAAATGTAATCATGGGATAAATTAGAGAGGAGTACTGTATCTGGAGTGGGGTTGAAGCCAGAGAAGATAACCCAGAGAAGAGGCAGTGGCATGGATGTCTGAATTAGTCAAGAAATTCAATGGGCTTATTACAAGTGAAGTCATGAGTTCAAATCTAGGTGGTCTCATCCATTTTTTAGACTACAACCCTGGCCCAACTCAGACCACATTACATGTCCTATGATCCAGAAATTTTCCTTAAAAGTATGTGTATATGTAGTCTCTCATTTCTGTTGACATACCTTGACCCCCATAGGTAATGACTTGCACACATAGCTACTCAGGAAACATTTGAAAACCAAGGAAGAAGGAATATAAAGCTTCTGTCCATTCTAGTCACCCCACACCACTCTGCCTGTATCAACAGTAGAGTGATAATACTATAACTCGAACTGTGATTGCAATGCTTTATTGGATGCCCACTTTGCCTATGTCCCTTCAATTGATCCATCAACCCATCTCAGCAACAAGCAAAGTAGGTCTCCTTTTTATCGATGGAGAAATGAAGCAATGGAGATCAAATGACTTTCCCAAAGTCACACAGTCAATAAGCCAACCAACTGGAACTTGAACCAAGGTCTGTATGATGCCAAACCTCATGCTCTTTCCATGAGAGCAGGCTGCCTCCCAATTTCTTCATGGATTTGCCCGATAATTGGACTCAAAGTTTTACAAGGACTTTCCTAACTCTAACATAAGATGATTGGCTCATGGCTTCATAATTGTCACTTAAAGGCATTTGTCTTCTTGGGCCTCAGATTCCATACCTGTCAAATGGCCAGATGTGCTTTAATGCAAATTCTAGTTTTCATGAAAGACAGGAGCCCCTGCAAGGCTTGACGGCTGGAAGAAACCCAAGAGGCCAGCCTACCACTCATGGCAGAGAGGTTTCCAATATGCAGAAAGGGCTTATTTCCAGAGGTCTTTCAGAGGTGACCTAATAAGCTCTACTGAGCAGTATATTTATATGCTAGGAACCTCATCCAAATCCTCTGTATTTGAGAGTCAGCTTAAGAGTTGCTAGCCAACTGCTGGGCTCCAGAATTTTGGTAGAGAGGACAAAAGTCAACCGTGGATAAGTTAGGACCAGAGTAAGAGGGTAAGAGGGTCACAGCTGCCTCTTCGTTGTGCACTGTTTAATAATCAGGCCAGCCACTGTGCTGTATAACTTGCATGGTGCTTCACAAGTACATTATTCCATTTAAACCTTCTGACAACTGGCAAAGTAGACAACATTTTTATTCCCATTCTATACCTGAGGAAACCAAGATGATGTTTGCTAACTTGTGTTACAAAGCCAGGATGTGCACCAAGGTGCTATGACACCAAATCGTATCCTCTGCTATTTAATGTGTCCAAGAGTCCCTTTTTTGTGGAAGAAAAGAAACAAGCTATTTATAACACTGAATAAAGGTGTCTTTTTTTGAAATGTTCAAGAGAAGCTCCATCGTCACTGCCGTGGCCCAGGCATTATAACATGTTTTTGGCTTCCATCTAAGGGATAACCTTGGGTAGCATAAGGATTATTACAGTGTAGCATAGCATAGCATAGTGTAAAAGCTGAGTGAAATAGGATTTGGGATAGACAGATCGGCATTTGACACTCGGCTCTGTCATTTGCTAGCTGTGCTCCCTTGGGTGAGTTATGGGCTTCCAACTCACTGTCCTGAGATGTTACCCACAGACTTGCTTTGAAAAATGAATGAAATAACACATATAGAGTGTTCAACCTAGTGTCTGGTAAATAGTAAACTCTTAAAAAATTATAGTTGCTACCTTCAACACTATTTCATGGATGGAAACACATAATTTGACAGGAAACATCTTCTCCCCCATAGAAAACACCCAGAGAAAATCCAGATTCCCACAGAGGGAAAGATGCAAAGAAAATTGAAGCAGAGAATATGAAATTAATTCTGCCCTAGGCACAGAAGTCATTGGTTATTATCACGAAGAGCCTTGCCCCCACTTACCCACCCTGCTCGAGTGGTCACAGAGCATTTTTTCTGATATCACACAGGCAGCAGGAAGAAAGTGTTTACTGACATATTCTGATAAATGCCACTCCTCATTCCGTATCTCTCCACACACGGGGTTCTCAGTTTTATTTTAATTATTGACATTCAACCAAGCACCAAGGAGAGGTCTTAAGCTAATAATAGCCTCCAAATGTAATTTTCAATCAGAGCTAGAAAAAAAATGGACAGCTTGAGAACTATCTGTTAACCTAATGACATCTATGGATGTTAGAAAATGATAAGGAAAGGTCCTGGAAAGACTGGATTGGTTGTACTGAGCGTGTTATTTATGGACTTCAAACTTCACCGAGCTCAGAGAGTGGATGCCCTGGGAGGAGGGGGGGAGGTCCTTTAGGTCAGACATGCCTTCTTCACCAATAATGATTGCTTATTAAAGCACGACTCTTGGGGCACCTGGGTGGCTCAGTGGGTTAATGGTCAGACTCTTGATTTCAGTTCAGGTCATGATCTCATGGTCATGAGATCGAGCCCCACGTCAGGCTCTGTGCCGAGCCTGGAGCTTGTTTGGGATTCCCTCCCTCCCTCTTTCTCTGTCCCTCCCCCACCACACTTGCACTCTTTTTTCAAAATAAATAAACATTTTTTTAAAACCACGACTTTCACTGGTATGAGATAAAGCATTTTCATACTTTAATGGTGGGGATGTGTGTGGCAAAGTCCTTTAGGGAGAGGAACACACGCATGTATACATACATGTATATGCACACATGTATGCATGCATACATGTAACGTCCATGTAAGTGTGTGTATATTACCTTAAATAATCATACTCCAGAAATTCCATTTGTGGGCAGATAAATTAAGAAAATAATTCAAAACTCAGAAAAATCTTAACATGCAAAGCACAGTCATTATTCTGTTGGATGTTCAAACTGTCCTATTTGTCACAAGGATACATCCCAGGCTCATCTTGTGTTCTATCTGTCCTAGACTTGGAGTCAGCCAAAGATACCTGGTTCTGTCAGTAGAGACGGGTATTTAGAAACCAGGATCCAATTGCTAGAAGTCTTCTTACTACTCGGTGATTTCATTTCTAGGTCCTTTGCAGAACTAGAAAAAATATTTTTAAATACGTAAGTCCATAATGATACCAGGGGAAAAAGATGCAAGGGGGGAAAAAAATCTCATTTTTTGGTTTCTTTTGAACCAATCCTTGACTCTAAAATGTGGTAATTGATGAAGAGAATTAAACATTTATCCTGTCTTTTTTTTTTCTCGAAGAGATGGTGACTATAATTTATCTCAATTTGTTGAGAGAAAGCTCTTCTTAACAGATGAATTCTTTTTTTATGAATATAATTTATTGTCAAATTGGCTTACATACAATGCCCAGCGCTCATCCCAACAAGTGCTCTCCTCAGAATTCTTACCAATAAATGGAAAAAGAATGATAGAATTAGACACATAGAAAGATGATAGGGATATATTGATAGATGGCTGGCTGGGTGGGTGGATACCTAGATAGCTAGAGGACAGACAGACAGGTAGATAGAGATGGATGGATGGATGGATGGATGAAAGGAAGGAAGGAAAGAAAGAAGGAATGGGTAAAGGAGGAAGAAAGGATTAGAAAAATCATTTTGCAACACTAATGAAATAATCAAGATCACCATTGGGTGAAAGGTGGTGGCAGGACAGTAATTTCCCACAGTATTAAAGTGTCACCCATTGCTTACTTGCTAATTGCAAAGAGGAAAATGTACCTTTACAATGAAGAGATCTCATGGTTACCAACGTGACCAAGTGAGCAAACACAGCATCACCACTAGTGAGGCCATCTGAGGGCATGTGCCTCCTGGCATGATTCAATATGAAATAAACAGTATCAGGTCTTAAGTATTACCAAAAATGTTTAACCTGAACCTGATAATGCCATTATACCTAACTTCTAGTTCATAAGAAATGTAGGGTCAGAGAATAAGATAAGCTTCATCATGAGAAAACGATGGGGCAAGTCAGGCCTATTTTCATCAAATAGGTAATGTCACGGGGACAAAAATGGTGGGAGACTGTTCTAAGACAAAATAGACCAAAGCAACACGTGAATTATGACTGAATCTGTTTTGAAAAAGAAAGAGCTATAAAATACATCTTGAGGGTAATAGGGTATCCTCCTTATAGCTGGAAAAATGAATACGGTATAGATATCAGATTAGGTAATAATTATTAACTTCTTATATGTGATGATGGCACTGTGGTTATGGACAAGAATGACCATATCCTTAGGTGATGTATGCTGAAGTATTCAGGAATTGTTAAAAAGAAAACCACAGGCCCATAGGTTAAGACCCATGTCAACAAATCAAGACTTAATATGTCCCTCACTATAGTCCCCTCCCCAACCCAGGAATTTAACCTTCAATCAGCTAATATGGAATTTCAATCTGGAAATTTATTGATAGACCCCCTTTGGTTCCTCTTAGGAGGGCACCTTGCCCAAATAATGCATTTCCTGCCAATAAATTCCTTTCTTTATGCCCTCTCTTTGCCTTTAAAAACCTTCCTTTTGTTTAAGTTGGGGGAGTTCCCCTACTTGCTAGATGGACGCGACCCTATTCATGAATTGTTTAATAAAGCCAATTAGATCGTTATATGTATCTGTTTGAATATCTTTTTTAACAAGGTATAGTGTTGGAATGTCTACAGTTTACTCTCAAATGGTTCAGCCAATAAGTACATGTGTGTGTGGAGAGGAGAGAAGGCGAGACTATATACTCACATATATAGACAAAATCGGTACAGCGAAGTATTAACAAGTGTTGAATCTAGGTGGTGGATATATGGTCGATCACTGTCCTATTCTTTCAACGTTTCCACATGCTTCACTTTTTTAAATGAATAAATGTTGAAGAAAAACACAAAGACTAAACTATTTTGAGCACTTCTCTTTTGAGAATACAGAGTTGATAATAACACTGATAATACAATGTAGGGGACTGCTCAATAGGACATCAAGCCCCCCCACAAAGACACTATTTTTCATATGGAATGATCACTACTATGTAAAATTGACCAAAATCCACACAAATTGGGAATAACCAAGACATTGGCAATAGCTTTCTTTGGGTTGTGTGCATGTGGGTACTATTTCTTCCCTTCTACATTCTTGTGTCTTTTAAATTTCCTATAAATGCATATTACCTACTCTGTCTTAAAATAATCTTCACATGAAAATACCCACTCTGCTCCTAGAGAATCTGAATTGGTTACATACTATTTAGATGATCTGTGTGTCTACCACCTCCTCGGCTAAGCTGTGAACTTCTGGATGCCAGGAATTTGTCTTATTCATTGTTGAACCTTTACCGTCTAGTGAATGAGCGTGTGGCTATCGTAGCCACTGACAATTGTTTTCACGCTAAACTAGAAACACAGAAACCTCCCTTTTAATTTTTTTAAAATATGAAATCTATTGTCAAATTGGTTTCCATACAACACCCAGTGCTCATCCCAACAGGTGCCCTCCTCAACGCCCATCACCCACCCTCCCCTGCCTCCCACCCCCCATCAACCCTCAGTTTGTTCTCAGTTTTTAAGAGTCTCTTATGTTTTGGTTCCCTCCCTCTCTAACCTCTTTTTTTTTTTTTTTTCTGTTGGTCTTCTGTTAAGACCATGGTCTTCTGTTAAGTTTCTCAGGATCCACATAAGAGTGAAAACATATGGTATCTGTCTTTATGTGGATCCTTTTAGTTTTAGTTGTTGGTGTTCTTGAGACTTAGCTGGGCTATTTAGTAGTCAATTTACAGGATTAACCTGTAAAAGAAACTTCTTGATCTTCATCTTCTAAAGAAGTGATTTCTTCAAAGGTTGCTTTTAGTAGGATAACACATACAATGCAACAGTACAATGTGTCTCACGAAGCACCTGTTCAATACACATTCCCCTCGTCCCAAGGGCACCCATTCTTTGGAAATCCCACCTGGAGATGTTCTTCTTACTATAAGGACAGCCAAATTCCACACTAGGAGCTTTGTGATCCAAATGTCTAAATTACACTGCCTGAGTGTACAGATAAGCAGCTTTAAAAATAAGCCTGGCAGGTGGCAGGGGCTGTAAGCAAATCCCTGCTGGGCAGCTGGTGACTGGAATGGAACAGTGACCTCCTGACTGCTGCCTTCAGGAAGGGGGGGGGGGGGGGGCGGTGGGGAAGTTCAGAAGCAGAGGGTGTCCATGCTAGAACGGCACCTTGCAGGCACCCAGTTCAACCCACTCCTTTTACAGACGTGGGAACTGAGACTCAGAGATGGAAGGACCTCAGGACGTGGTGGACCCCAACAGAGGTTTTCCATTTCGCCACTTTACTCCCAGCTGGTCCAGCTCCCTGCCACACAGGGAGGGGGCTACTGGTTTAGCTTCCTCCGTGTGGTTACTGGTTCCTTTAGGGAGAGAGAGGACGAGGGGCAGCTGGGTTATACCCGGGATTGTGGGCTTCCGGGTGGGTGGGGATGAAGTCAATTCTCATTTTCCCTTTAGGATGTGTAAGGACAAAACCAAATTAAAAATTAAAAATAAAAGGCTTACCATTCCTGTGGAAAGTAAAGGAAGAGATTTCCCTCTCCTTTTTCTAAGAGCATCACTGTAGAAACTGTAATTGTAAGCCCTTTCACCTCTCTTTGAAGTGGGTATAAATCCTCTTAAATACTAGATAGGCTCTTTGTCTTTAACACCCAGGAACTGCCTTTCCCGAAGACCTGGGAGCCATCTCTTTGAAAATTACACATCAAGGGGGACAGCACCCCTCCCACCCAGTTTCTGTGGGTGTCCGTCTCCAAGTTGCCTGTTTGAGGCTGATTCCCTAGTTTTGGGGCCCCCCCTCAATATTCTCCCTTATCCGGTCACACAGGATGCCCCGCTTCTAGTTACTCCACCTGCCAACCACCTCCAAACAGAGCAAACCTGAAACCTTCTCTTTTTTCCATCAGAAAGCTTCCCAACTCCCCTGTCTCGGAATCTCCATCAAACCTGGATGATGGTAGCTGACTCTTGTCATAGCAAAGCTCTAAATAAAGAGCCTGTTCTCATTCAGTAGGTCTTCGTTTCTTTTCACGGTTCTAAACACTTAATGTATATGGACTCATTTATCTGCTAAAACCCCATGAGATACGTATATATTATGAATCCCCACTTTAGAGATATGGAAGCTGAGGCACAGAGAGATTAAGTAAGTTGCCTCATGTCACACAGCTAGTTAGGAGAGGACAGGATTCAAACCTAAGCTGTTTTTAAAATCTTTGGTCTTAACCACTGCATAATACTTAATGCAGTCTAGAAAAACAGACTCTCACAACCTAAACACCCCTTCATCCATTCTCCATATGTCCTCAAACAACTTATTTGTATCCTCTGAACCTCCCACCATTAAAGCCTTCCTCTCTTTTCTCTTATTTCTTTGGCACATTATCCTCTGGTTTCTACAGCGACACTTAGCCTTACAAGTAATGTGTGCTGATGTATTTATTCTCAAAGAGGATTTGTTGAACACTTTCTATGTGCTCAGTACGCTGAATAAAAAGAGAAGGAAATCATATAATCTCTTTGACTGTTGGGTCAGTGTTGTAATTGTTTCTGAATTGATTGATTCAGTAAAAATTTACTGAGCATGTACCATGCGCCAGAAACCACGTTAGACCCTAAAACTTCTGAAAAGGAACAAAAAGAGAAAGCACAGTCTCTGGGCTCAGGTTGCTCCCAGCAGAGGAACCGTGACACATACAGACAATTGCAAATCTGTGTGACCAGAGCTCTGGAAGCATGAAGGTGGGCAAGCCTGTTCCCAGCCAGGGTACCGGGGAGGCTTCCCAGAGGGAGGTGACTGCTCAATGGAGTCTCAAAATACGTAAGGAGGAGGAGTTTTCCCCGAGAAGAAGGGAGCCAAGGCATTCGAGGCAGAAGCACCAGCTGACACAAGAGCAAGGGTATGGGACCGAACAGGGAGCGGCTGGGGAACGAGAGTCGCTGAGGGTGGCTGGCGCAGTTTGAGGGTAGGAGTGAAGGTGGAATTATGAAGGCTTCCAGAGTCTACACATGCTGTCTCCACTAGCTTATCCCCACTCGCTCCACAGTGCGTGCTAACCTGTGTCAGTCCTCACCATTCTGCCAACACCACCTTTTATTTATTTATTTGAGAGAGAGACAGCAAGCAGGGGAAAGGTGGGGGGGGGGGGACAGAGGATCCGAAGCAGGCTCTGCGATGACAGCAGCAAGCCCGATGCGGGGCTCAAACTCATGAACCCTGAGATCATGACCTGAGCCAAAGTCAGACACTCAACCAACTAAGCCACCCAGGCGACCTGGGTCTTGCTTTTTATATATTGAGATATAATTCCCATGCCATACAGTTCACCCTTTTGCAGTGCACAATAAAGTAGATCTTAGTATAATCACAAAGCTGTACAGCCATCAGCACTAATTCCAGAACGTTTTTATCACCCCCCAAAAGAAATCTGTGCCGGTTAGCAGCCACTCTGCATTCCCCTTCCCTTCAGCCCCTGGCAACCACCAATCTACTTTCTATGGGTTACCTATTCTGGACATTTCCCATAAATAGAATCATGTTGTATGTGGTTTTTCGGGACTGCCTTCTTTCACTGAGCATGTTTTCCAGGTCCATCCATGTTGGAGGCCGAATCAGCACTTTCTTCCTTTTTATGGCTGAATTATGTTCCATTGTATGGCTGTATCACCTTTTGTTTATCCATTTATGAGTCGAGGGACCTTTGGACATTTCCACTCTTGGGCTATCGTGAAGAGTGCTGCTATGAGCCTTTACAACACTCCCTTTCAAAAGGTCGCCATGACCTCCAGGTTGCTAAATCCAATGGACAACTCTCTGCTTTTTATATGACCACTCAAGGGCATCTGACACAGTAACCCAACTGTCCTTCTCCAAAGCGTCTCTTCTCCGGGTTTATGTTTCAGGTACATTTTTATCATTGTCTTCCTACATTTCTGCCTACTTCTTCTCCTTCTCCAATTGTGACCCTCTCCCACTCACTGTCCATATAAACAGCGAAGACTTGTGTTTCCTGTGCCATTCAGATCCTCTCACCTCCCTGACCATTCAGTGGCTTCCCATTGCTCTGAGAATAAAACCCAAACTTTTCAATATGGCGTCGTGGTCTGCATGATCCGGCTCTGGTCTCCCCTCTGCTGCACCCTCACTCCCTCCCATGCTCTGCTCATGACGGGGTCAGGGGAGGGAGGAGGGTTGGTTTGTTTTACTTTAGTTTCTCCCTCTCACCAAACTTATTCTCACCTCAGGGCCTCTGCCTGTGGTGTCTACTTGGTAACACATTTCCTTCTGTGTTTTTCTGACGGAAAACTACTACTTTTCCTTCTTCAGACCTCAACCTAAAAGTTTCACAGTCACAGAAAGGCCTCCAACCACCATACGGAGTGCGAATACCTGCAGTGGATATGCTTTAATTCAGCATGTTGTTTCCTCCCCGGTCCTTGTTAAGAATCTGCTTTCTTGGTGTGCCTGTGAGTGACTGCATTTGTGTGTGTCAGTCTTTGATGCTGGACTGTAGGCTCCATGCTGGCAGAGACTATGTCTGTTATTACTCATATTTTATTCCCAGGGCCTATCACTTAATAGATGCTCAATAAATATGTGTTGCATGAAATGAAAGAAGTAAGTGACACAGAAACTAAAAGAGAGTCAACTAGGGTCAAATGAAATAACAGAAGGGATCTGAACGTACTTGGCAAACTCTAAAGGGCTATAAAAGTGGAATAAATGACTGCCATTATGTAATCATGCATACATAATTACTGTCAATTATTTTATAGAAGCAGCAATTATGTCAAAACACACGAATTTGGATTTGGGGACTTGGCAATCCCATTTCCCAAACCCATACCGCACTCTGGCAACTCTGACTGGTGGGCAGGTAGCCTTCCATGTGGGGAGACTTGGTGCCTCCATGTTGCACCCCTCATGGTTCCTCTACTTGAAGTAGTTATCTACCCTCTTCTTCATCAAGAAAGTACCTTGTCGTCATCCTTTGTTCTTGAAAAACTGATGCTCTGCTTGACCCTCGACATCCTCAAAGAGAATCAGGTTCCCTTCCTCCTCTCTTTTCCTTCCCTGGGTCATACACGCTTTGACTACTTCATGCACGATGGGGTTGTTAACACATCCGTCCCTCTTGCTAGACTCTGAGCTGGTTGAACATAGAGGCCATGCTTCCTCTATTTCTGAATTCACCCATTCATCAATCAATTCATTGACTGAACATCTGTAATGTGCTAAGCCATGAGGCCTGGAACAGAGTACAGAAGTGGCCATGCAATAAACCCTCAACGTGTACTTGGCCAGAGGGGGAAGAATGAGCCTGCCTACAGCCTCATTCTCTTGACCCAACCTCACCAATCAGAGGCGGTTCAACTGAGAATGGCAGGAAGAGAAAACCTCCTCCAAAACACAATAAGACTAGATGCCACAGAGTAAGGCCAGCACCAGCCATTTACTGAGTCAGGTGCAAAGGGAATCCTTGCCTCATCCTCACTGGGCCCCTAGAGCAGCAAGAGAAAAACAAGTGTGGCCACAAGGGATACAACCCAGGTGTGCTTTTGCCACTAGGTACAGGAGAGGAGGGGAGAATGTGTTCTCTCCAGGAGGAGAAGGCAGCACAGAAAGGGGCCACCAATGCAGTCCCTTTTCTCAAGTGGGTCATCCACTCTCCCTTTCAGAAGACCAAGAAGGCTGCAAGAACTTCCTTCACAATACTTGTGAATGAGCTGAGCCCCTGCACCATGTACAGTCCAGACTGGGCTGGCAACGCAGGGAAAGGGGAAATGGCTCTCCCTGCTGCTACCCTCTCAAGGTAATTTTAAAAGTCTGGATCACTCTTAAAATGGAGTCTCTGCATTTAAGGGTGAAGGGATGAGGTCATTCCATTAAAATTGTACATTAGTCAAGACTTCATGCATAATTTCAAGAAACGTTGGGGAAAAAAAATAATGCCAGGGGCATACATTCAAGCCAAGAAGTTAGAAAACCACCCTGACATGGCTATTAAATCAAGTATGCTGAAATACAGAAGCTTAATGCATTTATAAAATTTTCAAAATTCTTGCTTCTCAGCGGAACCTTTGCCCTAAAGCACTCTGTGCCACTTCAAGGCACTCCAATCGAAGTTTACAAAATGACTCATTTAAAGGGCATGGTGTCCCCTGTCTGCCTCCCAACCCCCTCTCCTACAGCTGCCACTTACTGTGAGTTCTTTGCTTTTAGCAAAAGGCCACCAGCCCCGCACACGCTTTTGCTGGAATATGGAGATCTTGCTCTCCTCGCTTGCATTTTCAAACTTGGCGAGATCGCAGGCTTTGGCAGTCTTGGCGGCTCGGGGGAAGCTATTGAGGTTCATTTCCAGGGAGCCTGTGAAGAGATGCTCTTAACAGTTACAGAAGGGCTTTAGAATCCATCACCACCAATTATTCACCCACCCGTTCGTTCATTCATTCATCCATCCATCCATTCACTCACTGGTCATTCAACCAGTACACATGGGGTCACTAGCATGTGCTAGGTTTTGGGGATACAAATATGACCAAGACATGTACCAAATGTAGCAGGTAGTAGACAGGGGCAGAGCTACAATATATAACTTTCAAGCCTCAGTGTCAGGTGTCATCGCTGCTGGGCATCTTATCTACTCCCTGAATGTGTGGGATTACGTGCCTATCCTCTGAGCTCTCCTCTGCCTTAGTGTGGATCCACCTATAAGAACCTCCTCCCCCAGCTCACTTTCCTCTGAGTCCACTAACCCCCTCCAGGTGGGGGACCAAGCCTTATCATCTCTGTAGCTACTCTCCAAGACTTAGTGGGCTCCCCCAAAGTATTTGCGATGAGTGAATATTACAGAGGGGAAGATAAGGACATGAGAGTATTTTCTCTCTCTCTCTTAAATAACCTTTCCCTAGTACAGAAATAATATTTGTTAATTATAAGCATTTAGAGCACACACATAAGCAAAAAATTAATAGAAAAATTTTCCATAAAATGCCATCCCCCCAAAGTTGACCACTGCTCTCGTTAGTTCTTATCCTATGACAGTCATTGTTTCTTTGCCTGTCCCTGATTACCTCTGTCTCTGATACATATAAACATATATTTTACAGAAAGGGAATTTTTTTCTACACTCTTTGTTCACTTAGTGCATCCTGTATAACTTCCAACTCACTAAATGAATATTTTTAATGGCTGCAGGATTATCACTTTTTGGGTGCTTATTATGTATGAGTTTTTAAATTATATTATCACATGTACAGCTCTAAACACACTCTGAGGTATGTAATATTACTATCTCCATTTTACAACTGGAGAAAACTGAGGTACAGAGGGGACTAGTAACTAGCTCAAAATTTAACAGGCTTCTTAGTGGTAGAGCAAAGATGATTTTAAATCTGATTGAAATGTATCTTCTGGGACACCTGGGTGGCTCAGGCAGTTAAACGTCTGACTTCAGCTCAGGTCATGATCTCACGGTTTGTGAGTTTAAGCCCCACATCGGGCTCTGTGCTGACAGCTCAGAGCCTGGAACCTGCCTCAGATGCTGTGTCTCCCTCTCTCGCTCCCCCTCCTCCACTTGCGCTAAATAAATAAATAAATAAATAATCTTCCACCATAAGGATGTCCTGTAACTTACTCAGCCAATCCCCTACGATTGGCTATTTGGAGTGTTTCTAAATTTTTTGCTATCATAAATTGCACCGAAATTATCCTTGTAGCTAAATCAGACCGAACTCTCCCCAAACTGGGACAAAACCCTTAACATTAATCTGAGCTTTACGAAGTCACCGGCTTACCCAGAAAGTCATCTGAGGACAGTGTTTCAAAATCCCAAACCTGAAGCACCAACACGGCTGGTGTCTTACACTCCATCTTCTCTAAGGAAAAGATGTTCTCCCTCTTCGTAATGACCATTTGCTTCTCAGCTGGGAGGTACTGAAATGGAAACAGGAAGCGCCAGTTGAAGTTCCCCTCGCCAGTCAAGGAGTTGTAATGCACGTCTGTCTCCTGCTTGTCATCTTCCAAACCCTTTATCCACCTGAGCGAACACAGAAAAAGAATTACACACTCTGAGTCCATTATTCAGGCATCAGTATAATCAAGAGTGATTTAGCTAGTTTAATGTGGCCACAGCTCATAGTTTTCAAATGATGATATAGTTAGATTCAGATGGAAGTTTCCATCAAATCTGAAAGAGACAAATAGGAGTCAAAGGGTCTGAAACAGAAACAAGATTCTCATTCTAAGCTAGATTTGGGAAATGTCTTCAATTGCTCTGGGATAGCCCTGAAGCCCCATGCAATAAAGAAGGAAAACTCAGGGGCACCTGGGTGGCTCAGCCAGTTAAGCTGACTCTTGGTTTCAGCTCAGGTCATGATCTCATGGTTCATGAGTTCAAGCCCCACATTGGGCTCTGTGCTGACAGGGTGGAGTCTGCTTGAGATTCTCTCTCTCTGCCCCTCCCTCTCTCTCTCTCTCAAAACAAATAAATAAACATTAAAAAAAAGAGGGAAGGGGCGCCTGGGTGGCTCAGTCGGTTAAGCATCCGACTTCGGCTCAGGTCATGATCTCACGGTTCGTGGGTTCGAACCCCGCGTCCGGCTCTGTGCTGACAGCTCAGAGCCTGGAGCCTGTTTCAGATTCTGTGTCTCCCTCTCTCTCAGACCCTCCCCCGTTCATGCTCTGTCTCTCTGTCTCAAAAATAAATAAACGTTAAAAAAATTTTTTTAAAAAAGAGGGAAAACTCAGGAAATGTGAAGGGAAAGTGTAATCTGAGTTTCCTCTCCCTCTGGGCACTTTTAGTGAGGGTACCACCTCTGCACCCATTGCCCTGGGGCCTCTCTAATTGGTCTGGTTTAGACCCCTGGTATCAGGCCTATGATTGGCCCCCTCCTCTCTGGTTCTGGGCCTCCAAAACCCAGAGGTCTGGATCAATGTGGCACAGAGGGTAGAAGCCTGTCTGCACCCACCTGAATTCTAATCCTGGCTCTGCCATTACTACCCGGAAAGCCATGGATAAGCTATCTAACCCTTCTGTGCCTCTATTTCATTTGGAAAGTAGAAGCAATGACAGCACCTAGTTCATAGGGTTGCTCTGAAGAATTATATGAGGTAATAGCTGTAAAGTGCTTTGTGTCCTCCAAATTATATATAATGTTATCTCCTCTTAGTGTCATCTGCTCTCCCTCCTCAGTTTAGAGTAAGCTGCGATTAATACATTTTCCCCTAGTGCTTTATCCATGGTGAATTACTGGGCAAATAGGTGCTTTGAATTCAAACTAATTGATAATTCCAAACCATTTGCTTTCTGAAAGCAGACATCCCTTCCCCACAAGTCAGGGAAAGATAAAGAACTTCCACATCCCAGAGGAGCGCTACCACTCAGAGTATGGATGCAATTATTTAGGTAAAGATTGTGCTCCCTCAGCCAATCTATATGTGGTATCCATTATGAGCCAAGGAGTGTGCTAGCTGTTAGAGGAGTGATGGGAGCACAGAGATGGCCTTTGCCTTCATAGAGCTGTAGCCATAGAGGGAAGGGGACGGAGGGATGGAGGGGGTGGCAGAAGTCACCACTGAGAGATGTGCATATAACAAGGGAAAGAAGCTCAGCATCACTAAAGAGCAGAAAACAAGATGGGGCTGTAGAGATAGGAGGGGCTAGTCATACAGGATACTTTAGGACATATTAGGGATCTAAATCTTTATCCAGAGAAAATAGAACGTCATTAAAGAGCCTAAAGTATAGGGTTGACTTGATCAGATTATGCTTTGAAAAGATAACCCATGGTTCAACATAGAGAACACATTATCAGAGTCAAGAGTGAATACGGAGAGACCAAGCCACATGGTATTGGTACTTCGGTGGCCCCAGCAAGAAATGATGGAGGGAAATGGTTGTGGTGTGGTGAAGACGGGGAGAATGGACAGTGCTGGTGACTATTTGTAAAGCAAAATGGACAAGATTCAATGGCATACTAGAAATGGAGTCAATAAAGAAAAACGTTTCTTGTTTGGAGAAGGCAAAGACGTACCAAAACGAGGTGAGATGAGTTCACTGCTTCTGAGATGGGTTTTATCTAAGGGGACATGTTTGAATCACTTTACCATCTCATTTCCCTCCATGATTAAGGGCTCAAAGGAAGCGTACCAAGGTGTTTGTGTCATAGCCAATATGAGAGAGAGTGAGAGAGAGAGAGGGAGGGAGGGAGGGAGAGGGGGAAAATGTGGTTTCCTGAGTTCTAGGTTGGCATCTTTCCTTTTGGTAGAACTAGCGAAGAGTAAGGTGTGACTTTTAGCTTCTGTATTAGTCTTACAATGTCCTTAACACTGAATCTCTCATCATTGGTGCCACATCTCTCTACTTGTTTCAGGTGTAAAGGTATTTTGAATGTCACTCAAAAAGCTTAGGTATCCAACATTTAACTGAAAAGAGATGTTTATATAATATTTCCTCACAAAAATATTTTTATAAGATAATAATTCTTAGCAAAGTGACCAAAGAATATTTGACAAAGGAAGTGACCTTATCTAAGAAGGTGAGTAAGATGAACTCCTTCTATGGGAGGTGGGAGGACTATCTTCCAGGAGGCATAGGTTCAGTTAGGGGTTAAAGGAGGAAGGAGGGGAAGAAAAGGGGGCATGGAGTTTGTTGATGACCTTACCCTTTAACATAAATATCACTTGACTTTTGTCCTGTGAAGATATTCTCATCCTCTAAAATGACATCTTCAGTGTTCCAGATGATTACCCTCAATTCATACCTGGGATAAGGGAAGGCAGCATTAGGCTGAAGACCTTGAAAGCTGAACCAGCTGGTGTCTATGGGATTCTGGAATTCCTGTGAGTCTATAGGCTTCCTCAACATTACCAAGTTCAAAAATATCAACACTTAAGGTCTTGGTTCCATCAAAACCAAGTGTCCCAGCTTGAATCACCAAGGACATGAAGTTCTCTGAGCAGAAATTCCTTCCATTAGCTGATGTTTTTCAGAATGTTGCAGAATATTGAAGCTCCGTAGCCCCTACATAAAACAGGGGCCACCATTTCAATCATCACCACTGTTACCATTACTATCACTTGCCCCTGCTGTAAATGGCCAGATGGGAATGAGATGTGATTATCAGGTGCCAACTGATCAATGTAACCAATGTTACAATGCAAGAATCAATGTAATTGATCAAATGTCATGGTCTTTTGGTCTGCTACCATGGTCTCTTCCCCTGAATGTAGGGCTGCAGATGACTTACCCTTTCGGTTGCCTTGGCGAAATGTCAACTGGAGGTCCAGGTTGAGGCATATCTTTGGGAAACATGTCCACCCACATCTGCAGGCGGCCCTTTTTAAGAAAAGATCTCCTTTAACTCTGGTGGGGGTATTGCATGGGCAACTGACTTCATGGTTTTAACATATCCCTTTACTAGAAATGGATATTAGCTATATATCATATCATATCTTATCATGTCATATGGATATTATTCATATTATACATGTTTAGAATATTTGTTGACAAAGACAGAACTTACATTTCTGTTAAGAATTAGAGCATATGTTAAGAAGAAGGTAAAGGATAAGCTAACCCTTATTGAGCACCTACAATGGGGTAGACACAGTGCTGTGTATTTGATAAACATTACATCAATTCTCCCAATATCCTCAGTGGGTAGATGTTATTATTCCTACTTGACAGATGAGAAAACATCTTGCCCACACTTACACAGACAATGTGTAGCAGAGTCTGGATTCAACCTTTGTCTGTTGACTCCAGAGACTCTGCTTTTTCTATAAACTCCTAAGGACTAAAAAGGTAATACTATCTGTCAGAAGGATCATGCTTCATTGTTTCCAATGTGCCTTAACATCATTATCTCCATTACTGCTTACCCTGCCACCCGCCCGTGTTACACATTAAAACAAAACAACTAAGACTCAGGGAAGTCAAATGATATGAATCCTGTGGCTAACTAGTGGCAGAATAAGGCCTCCTATCCCTTGCTTTGGACTCCATGCATCAGAATTTACCCTGTTGCAAGGGATCCGAGAGCCCATGTGGGGAGAAGGTGCAGTGGATTCAATGCTCAGCTCTGTTGTATACATTCTAAGTACTCCATCAGCTCAGGCAAGAAGGTGAGTGACCAATAAGGACTGGGATGGTCAGGGGAGATTTTATAAGAAAAAAGGAAGGGAAAGAAGGGAAGGAAGGAAGGGAAGTTAGGGAGGAAGGAAGGAAGGAAGGAAGGAAGGAAGGAAGGAAGGAAGGAAGGAAGGAAAAGAAGAAGGAAGGAAGGAAGGAAGGAAGGAAGGAAGGAAGGAAAAGAAGAAGGAAGGAAGGAAGGAAGGAAGGAAGGAAGGAAGGAAGGAAGGGAAAGAAGAAGGAAGGAAGAAAGGAAGGAAGGAAGGAAGGAAGGAAAGGAAAAAAGAAGGAAGGAAGGAAGGAAGGAAGGAAGGAAGGAAGGAAGGAAGGAAAGGAAAGAAGAAGGAAGGAAGGAAGGAAGGAAGGAAGGAAGGAAGGAAGGAAGGCAGGCAGGCTGGCTTCCAACAGAGCAGGGAGGATTTGTAGGATTTAGGTGAAGGAGAGGCTTTGGCCAGAAAAGACAAGAGCTTTCCTGGGGAAGGGACAATGTCAGCAAAGAGCATTTGGGAAGAGAAGGACCAATTAACGAAGGATTACAATCCTAAAGAGATATCAACGTTCACTTGTAACCAAACAGCCACACAGTAAAATGAAAGATACCAGTAACCAAAAGATTTTAAATATCTGGTAGTAAATTTCAGGAAACAATCATAGGCTTCTACATGTGATAGAGCTTATCTTTTCAAGGCACTCTCCCACACGTGTTGTCACTAGTGCTACACCCCAACACCACTGAAATTGCAGTGTGGGTGTTCCTGCTCCATTAGAGTCAAGCTTGTATGTTTTGACCAAGTGACACGGTGAGGGAGTCCAGGGCTGGGACAGGAGTATAACTCAAACTGCCTGGGTAAAACCCCAGCTCTACTACTTAGCTGCCGATTAACTTTGAGCAAGCTACTTAAACCCTCTGAACCTCAATGTCTGCATCTTAAAAGTAAGGATCATAGTAAGTACATCATGAGGCTGCATTAAGGAGTAAGAGTAAGGTGGTCCACATGCCCCTATTTGTCTAGGAAAATCCTGGTGGTGTCCCTGGTGGCCTCTTTCACTCTGAAAATGGTCATCATTTGGATAAACAATTCTATGGTCATCCTAATTAGGTGAGATTTTATGTAAAGGGCTTAGTACATAAGTACATATTAATTATGTACCTATGGTTGATAAGTACATATTAAGAAGGCTCTTAATAAAGTTGATCTTCTCTTCCCTTCTCACTCATAACCCAGATCTCTGGTTATTTTTTCCACACACTTCCTCTTGCCAGTTCTTCAAAATAAGTCACCAGCTATTGCTTCTCTGGGAAAACTAGTGAACTGTGAAGTTACTGATAGATTCTGGACAAGGTCTTTTGGCTTCTCAAATATCAGCATTCTTTCCAGAGTTTGATAACTCAAATCCATTAAAAAAGCAAAAAGCACTAAATCCAACTCTGGCTTTAGGGCAGAACTTCTCACCCTCAACATTATTGACATTTTGGGCTGAATAATTCTTTGTTGCAGAAGGCCGTCCGTGCAGCATGGGATGTCTAGTTGCATCTCTGACCTCTACCCACTAAATGCCAATAGTACCCCCACCCACATGAGACAACCAAAAATATTTCCAGACATTGCTAAATGTTTAGGGCAGGGAGGCAAAATTGTCCCTGGTTGAGAACCATTATTCTAGGACACATAAGATTAACTTTTAGGGATGAAGCCCTATTCCTTGGGGGTGAACACTCCAGTTGGGGCCAGAACTGCCTTGGCCACTACCTGCTCCATTCCTGGCTTATCCTTGTGGTACAGCGGCCGAGTTTCTATGTGCTCAGGAACCAGCCTACACCCAACCTCTGGTATATCCTCCCAAGAATGTAAAACCCTGAGGGCCAGGTGCTCGTAAGACTCCACCGTCTCATCTGCATGGAAGAAAAAGAAATAAAGACAGTTGTCAGCTATAAGTGCTTGCAATGGAACAGTGATGGGCTGTCGGGAGCACTTTTAAACTCTTCCTTAAAGGTTAAATAAGTATATTGAGGCACAGGGAGAGAGCAAAAGAGAACAAGGACAAAAAGAGAATGGAAAGAGGTAGGGGTGGAGTGAAGGGAAGGGAAGGGAAAGAGACAGGAGGTTTAGAGACTGGGAAGTGAGATGGGTTGAGAAGAAGACCAGAGAGCAGTCAAGGTCTCAGAGTCCGGGGCTCCATTTGCCCCTTGAATCAGATTTCTCTAGAGTCTATGAACTACAAGCTTGGCTTCAAGACACTGGAAAGGGTATATTTCCTGGAGATTTAAGATTGTTTGCTAATGCCATAGTGTGAGAGGGCCTGGTGAATCAGGGTGACCCTGAACAAGGTGGTGAAATCACACAATATGTGTTCATGGAGGTCTTGTCTTTCCTCATTGTTGCTCCTTTCTAGCAACACACTTGCTTATAGGAAAGGTTCTCTGATCTGTCATCTTATCAAAGAAGGCAATACGTAATAAAAACTACTGGTAGAAAAAGTACTTGCAAAAATAACACAAAAATTGTTGGAAAAAAATCAAATTGTTTTGATAAAGTTCAGAATGGCCTAACTTGACATCTGGAAGTCGAGCTTGGTTTTAGAAAAAGGCCACACACACAGGCAGATCCCATAACAGCAATAATTACAATCAGTAAAAGTTGATGGGAATGAACACATAATCAATGAACTAAATCTTTTGTCATAAAGTTTAATCAGCCGAGTACAGATTTGATGAACATCCTTTCAGATTTCTGACGGGCAAAAACATGGTTTCATCGTGAAATGTAGAATATGGACCAAGGAACGAAATTGGCTTTAATAGAGTATATTGTGAAAAAATATTTTTCTCAACAAAAATTCATTAATCTGTTATTAACACACTATTCAAATGTCAAGTACTCTGCCTGCAAAAACCTTCAAGAGGTTTCTGAAGTTAAAATAACAAGGTGAAAAGAAATGTTGGATCAAAGTGGTGGGATCAACATAACAGTGTGAAAAGATCCGGAAATACGTCCTTAATTGGGTTCTCTGCATCGGACGCTCTGAACCTAGGTTTTGCAGGTATGTAGCCTGGCACCTATGGATTTGCATCAAATGGACTGGAACGGCATTACAAGAATTGTTCTGCATCGTTAAAGTAAACGTGGCTTTTCTTTTCTCGTCCAAAGTTTAAGAAAGCCTCCCTGGGATCTTCCTGGTATGTCCCAGTATGTTATACGGAAAATCTGCTTCTTGGTAGCGAAGTAAGAGAGTTGCTGGTATAATATGTGTGAGGGTAATTTGGATCGTGTCCAGTGATTTACCTTATATAATATTTATTTTGAGGTTACTGCCTAACCTTCCAACGCAACACTCCTATTTAGGTGATACGTGCTATAAAAATATCAGAAGTGTGCAAAAATATGTATGAGGAAGTTCATGGTAGCATTGTCCAAAAAAAAAAAAAAAAAAAATGGACACAATGTAAATAAAGGACACAGCCTTAAAAGGAAATATTATAAATAACAGTTCGAGGAACAAAGGAGAATTGTCATAACACCAGCATGCAGCATGCTTATTTCTGAATTTGAGGATTAGGAGTGATTTTCTACCACGAGCATGAATTACTTTACAATAGATGACTGCAGTCCCCAGCCAGAAATACCACCGGAGCAGGCTTTTTAAAAGAAAAGCAACATCAGCAGGCTACACTGTGGGAGTTACCAGTGTCCTCCTCCGTGAAGACTGTTTTTCCAGAAAAGACCTGGTTTCCTATCTGTATTTTCCCAGGGCGAAAGTAGGGTCCATCCAGTTTATTGTCTTTGCAGAGCTTCGTGAGGATCTCGGTGGGTTTGGAGGTGTCTCTCCAGGCATTGTATCCTTCTCTGAAAAGAGGAGGAAGGATGGATAGGGTGAGGCCTGCCTTCCCCTGGGAGGACACCCTCAAGGTATCCAGTAAAAGGACCACCGAAGTGGGATCCGTGGTTTCCTTCCGATTTCTTGCCGCTCCATACACTTGGGGCTAATGCGTTTTGTTTTGTTTTCTCTCTTTGGTGGTCAATACCTCAGCATCTGCATGCTCGTATGAAAGGCAGGACTTCGGAGTAGCTTGACATAAAAGTCCACTAAGGTAGTTCTTGGTTTTGGTTTTGTTTTTGCTTTTGTTTTAGCAATGTACCTTAAAAAAATTGAGGGGAAATTCACATAACATAAAATTGAGCAACTCAGTGGCATCAGTACATTCATAATGTTGTGCAACCACTGTCCAGTTTCAAAAACTTTTCATCACCCCAAAAGAACACCTGTACCCACTAAGTGGTTGTTCCTTAATCCCTGCCTCTCCTCAGCCATTGGCAGCCAGCCATCTGCTCTCTGTCCCTATGGGTTTCTTGGCATGCAGTTCTGCTTTTGTCCTGTCCCTTGCAGAAGTGCCATTTGACTACTTCTTCTAAGAGGAAAGCCTAGCTCATCCCTTCAATTTCTCTGCTCCTTTCTCCCCCTCTTCCCCCACCAAAATCCTAGTGGAGGCTCATGTCACAGGTATAGCGAGTCTAGGTGTGCTGTTTCTCTAATCAGGGATTTTTCTGGTGGTTAGTTTCTCAATCTTCCCAACCCCTTCTTCCCTTAAACACCAGCTGTTTGGTTAAAAAATATTAACTCGCAATGAAATGCTCCCTATGAGCCACGACCAAGACGAGCTTGACTTCTCTGCTCATTGGGACACAGGATCCATCAGAATGAAACTTAAGTATTTAAATCAATCAAAACTTAACTATAAAGTGGTTTTCCTACATTGTGCCAGAGGCATGAGGATCCTGAAAACTTCATCCAAGCCATGCCCAGAGCCATACATACACAGGCCTCCCCAGAAACAGGTGCTCTTGTTTGGTTTTGTTTGGGGGTGCTCTTGGGGGGGGGGCTCTCATCTATTTGTGTTAAGTTTATTTCTTCCGAGAAAGAGAGCACAGGCATGAGTGGGGAAGGGGCAGAGAGAGGGAGAGAAAGAATCCTAAGCAGGCTCCATGCTGCCAGCACGGAGCCCCATGTGGAGCTCCAACCCACAAATCGTGAGCTCATGACCTGAGCCGAAATCAAGAGTCAGATGCTCAACTGACTGAGCCACCCAGGCGCTCCTATTTTTAAAAATGTACCAAACGAAGGTTGTAACTCCCTTGACTAAACTACCCTGCTCTCTGTTAGTTCTGCCATCAGGAAATTCTTCTGAACAGAAGAGACACCACACTGGCCTGTGGCTTCCTCCCCTGACTTCAGAGCGAGAAGAGCCAACCATTCTCTGAAGGGCACCTTCTCAGGTACTTTGGACGTGTAAACACCCCGGGGCGGGGGCGGGGGCAGAGGGGGGTGTTATACATTCACCAGAGTCCCCAAAACTGACCTGGATTTCTAGGCTATCAAAATAATGATTTCAAAAAATACTTAATGACACTAAATTAGTGTCACCAATGCTCACAAGAGTAGGTGACAACAAGCAGCTTACAAAATGACATGGATAGATAGTATGAGGCCAACTTTGGGGGAAAATGGCATAGGAAAAATCCTGAAAGGAAATACTGCAGACTTTTTTTTATAGAAGTTATGTCTGGGTGGAATAGTTTGAGCATAACTTTGTACTTTTCTGTATTTCCTCGATTTTCTGCGATGAGTACACATTATTTTACATTCAAGACAAATATTTCTAAAATTACACCACGGACATCTAATGAATGTTTTTATATTTTCCTGGCTGACATTCGTAAGATTTTTCTTTTTTCTGGAGATATCAGATAAAACACACTTAAGGAAATATAGAGCTGAGTGTCTAATACTTTGAAATGAAGCAGAATTCAAAATCACTGTAAAGAGTCAGAGCTGGGTCCACTCCTCCCTCTTTGTAAGGCAGGGATAGCACCTCACGGACTTGAGAGAACAGAATGAGGTGTAGTGTCTGCCATGTCCCAAGCACTCAGGAGAGGTCATTATAATTGACTGGGACTTGGGTATTGGTATTCTGCTAATAATTCTCCTAACATCAGTCTTCGCCAGGAAAGTCTGCCCACTGGGCCCGGCCAATTGAGTGAACGTGTATAATTCAGCTCTTGACTCTTGAAGACCCTGCCCTGGGTTCTGAATCAGCACTGCCTCCCCAGCCCCAACCCTGCAGTTCAGTGAACGATTTCCCCAACCAGCCCTGCTGACATGGAACCCCTCTGGCACATTCCAGCTGGCCTTCCCAGAGCAGGCCGGTGTGAGGCACGGCTGCTGAACACCAGCAGTGCCCCCCCTCCCCACGCCCCCACCTCCCAGCTCCCCGCAGAAAGAACCTACATCTCGTACTGGCTCTGCAAGCCACAGCTGGCTCGGTGTCTGCTGTAGAAGCGGTTCTCCAGGTCGATCCGGGTCTCGCCAATGAGGTCATCTGTCCCGATCATGTCATGGTCGTAGATGAGGATGGAGAGCAGGGACTCCTTCGGGAACGTGGCCTGGATCTCAAATGACCTGTGGTCCAAGTAAAGGCATTAGGAGTCAACAGCATCTGACAACACAGGGAGCGTCTGCCAGCTCTGCTTTTAGCTAGCCTGTGGTTCTCACGAACTCGCTCAACACTCGGCAACTCAACGAATACTTAGCAGGTATTTATTTGGTTTAGCGTTTCATTGAGATTCGATCAATTTCCAATTCTGTGGTCAGTTTCCAGTAGCCCATAGTCTCCCCTTCCATGGGCTGCACCCTGCAATCATCCAGGGTGACGGCAAGATGGGTGTGAGAAATCTGGAGGGTTTGCTCTTGAACAGAACTGGCTTCCAATGTTTTTTTTTTTTTTCTTTTCTTTTTTTTCTAAAGTAGGCTCCATGCCCGGTGGGGAGCCCATTGTGGGGCTTGAACTCACAAACCTCAGATCAAGACCCGAATGGAGATCAAGAGTTAGAAGTTCAAACGACTGTGCCACCCAGGTGTCCCCTAACTTCTAATTCTGGATTTGAATCTGCAACTTGTCAGGTTTAAAACTTTGGGAAAGTTATTTCATCCCTCTCAGCCTCCTTATGTGTAAGTGGGGATCAATATGTCTTCTTTGCAATATAGCATGGTCGTTATATGTGATATTGTTCACACAAACCACACATTTAGCGTCCAGGTATTCAACTGGTCCCCAATCATTGCCATTCCCTTTCCCCTTCATTGTTCCTTTGTCAGGGAACGTCAGCTGAGTTTGTTTTAAATGAAAACCCCTCGGAAGATGGAAAATCCCAAAAACAGAATTGTAGGACTACAAAGCCATCTCTGGAAAATTCTGAGCCCCTCGACAACAGAGACCTGCCTCCTTCAGCTGCACTGCTGAAGCCCTTGCTTTTCCTGCAGAGAGCACACAATTGAATGTTCCTCTGAACTGGAAGGGATCTCAGGGATCAGCATATCCAACCTCTTCACTTTACAGATAAGGAAATTGAAACACAGAGAACATAAGTGACTTGCCTGCACCTGACCATTAATCAGGTCAAACTAGGATCAGTGCCAGCTCCCTGACCCCCTAGCTTTAAGCTCATTCCCTGATGCCACACCAATGCAAGGTGCTGAAAGGAAAAACATTGCTGTGGGGTTTCCTGGGACAATGTGTTATCCATGCTGCTGAGCATTAGAGGAGATAATTAATACGTTTTGAGTGGATTTGGCGAAGTGTCTTCTCGAAAGCATAGTCAAGGACGCACCAGTGTTCTCCAGCTGTTTCTAACTCTGGCTGCCCTGGGACAGGTGGGGTGGGCTGGTCTGTGAGCGAGGGGCCAAGAGGAGAAGGGAAGGAAGGGAGAACGGAAGGCCCCGTTACTTCCTTCCACGTCCGCAGGCCTGTCTGGGCTGCTGCCTTGCAGTCAGACCCACTTAGCCCTGGCTCTCACCCTCCACTGTGGCAGCCACTCCAATCCCAGCACAGCCCTGAGCCAATTAACCCTCTCCCGAGAGAAAGAAGCAAAAACACCACAGCTCCACTGACTGTAACAGACTTGGCAGGTCTAGAGATAGGGCTGTTCGGGGAAGAAACCCACATGTCTTCCACTGGAAGGCACAGCATTGCCTGGGGCTCCAAGATGTCGATTCCCAACTATACTTGATATTCTGGACGTGTCTCACAAGGAAGTCTCCAGCCACTATCTCTGGGGCTGGCTGTCACACAGCTGCTACCAGCAAGGAAGACTTGTTAAGTGCTTAACTACCCTGGCAACCATGACAGAAGACCCAGTTGCTTTGGTCCATCTTCCCAAGTGGAGTGTTCATAGATTAACCTCTCCTGACTTTTCACTGGAGTGTCATTAAGAGAGCTACCCAAAATAGCTCACCATGGTTGGACTTCCAGTCACTGGGGGAAAAGCTAGGCTAATATCAACTTGTGTGCCAATGAGATACTACCTCTAAATATAACGGTGGTTGAGAAATGAGGAGGCCTTGGGACACCTGGCTGGCTCAGTCAGAGGAGCATGTGACTCTTGATCTCAGGGTTGTGAGTTTGAGACCCACGTTGGGTATAGAAATGACTTAAAAAAAAAAGAAAGAGAGGGAAAGCATCATGAAATGGGTAAAAATGGGGCCTTATTGAAACACTTCAGTACCTCTAAGCTTCAGAGGAAAGATGTCCCATTCATCCATTCTTTTATGTATTCATTTGTTCATTTGACATTTATTATGCACTCACTGTGTGCCAGGCACTGTGAGTTAAGAAAATGAGGAAATGCCAAAGTCTGTGGACATGCACCACGTCAGGATGATGCAGAGTGTCAGGGCCCATTAAATCTGACTGGAGACTGAAGGTTCGTCCATCCATCTGTTCATCCATTCATGCATTCTTTCTACAAATACTTGCTGAGCATTTACCTGCTCTATTGTAGGTCCTAGGGATGCAGCATTGAACAGACTAGACCAAGTCCCTGCTCACATGGAGCTTACCCTCTTGTGGGGAGATGAGCGACAGCCAAAAAAACACAGAAGCGTATCAAGGTATGTCAGAGACTATGAAGGAAAGGAAAGCAGGCAAGGTGCCGGGGGCATCACGGGGTGGAGCCTGTGACATCCTCCTTCCGTGAGGTCGCAAAGAGGGATTCCCCAGACCCCAGGTCAGGCACAGGGGCCCTCTACTTTGCCTGCTGGAACACGCAGGACTGAGCCAGCAAATTCTGTCCCTGAGTAACAATGAGAAACGCGTCCAACAAAACATCTATGCATGGAGGGCTTCCAGAAGAGGTACCACCGTGCCAGAGGCTGGAGGGAATATTCCATCATCCTCTTCTTTTGTTTACCACAGCCATAAACGGGGGTCATGAAACCAGTCTAATTCATGGCACTGAGGTAGCTAATAAAAAGTGACTACAAAGGACCTGGGAAATGAAGTGCTAGTTACAGAAAAGGAAGGCAATAATAAAGGTCATCTCTGCATCAGGGAAGCAAGGGCAAGTTTCCCTGGCACCACTGTTTTACTCATTCTCATTAATGGGAACAGGCAAGATCATTTATTGCTTCATTTCCTCCAGAGCAATAAAGTGTTAAGAGGTTGGTTCTGATCAAATGTCAGAGGGTCCACTGTGATCACCAAAGTGTAAATGAACCTAAATGAGGCTGCTGGAGAGTTCATCTCACGCTCCTTGTTATTTATGCAAGAAAAAGAGAAATTGAATAAAGTTAGGACGAATCCATTGCTAAAATGATTAGCACGGGGGAGAGGAAGGAAGCAAACGTGTTCTGAGTATCAACTATGTGCTAGTGGGGACAACGTGCTGTATGTTTAATCATTTAAAGGTCACTGGGAGTCAAGTGTCATTATTAGTGTTTGATCGAAAAACTGGGATCAGAGAGGTTAAGTCTCCTGCATAAAGTTACACAGCCTATACGTGGCAGAACGTAACCCACATCTACCTGACTCCATAGGTAGCAGGTCCACAAACCCAAGGAGAGAACACAAACATGTGCCGCCTCCTGTTAGAAGACAAACAGGGGCAGTAGGGTTGCTGTGAACCGGAGAACACCTCATCCACCTGAACGTGCACAAATGCAACGCCTGTTGTAACACTTCGCAGGAAAGCAAAACACAAGCAGAGGACACGGTTCAATTGGTTTACTTCAGGGGTCACCTCAAATGAGCTGCAAAATTATAGGATGGAAAATCCCTTTGATAGGAGACAAAAGACCAAAGGTGTGGCCCCTTCTCCCCTACTCATGAGCTGTGTGAACTTGAATAAGTTTCTAAACCTTTCTGGGCTGCACTTGCCTTTTGTAAAAAGGAAATCTCTCTGTCCAAAGGAAGGAGGCTGAATCTGATGACCATTCAAGGTGCCTCTTAAATTTGAGATCGAGGAAAACCATTCTTGGAAAACTATGGGCATAACCAAATTCCTAAAGGGACCAAGGAAAGAATCTGGCCCTTCTCCACTAAGGTTAGGTTTGACTGGCTGTTACCAAAGGCAGAGGTCAGCTCTTAACCTCTTGCCACATTCACTCAGACACACAACATACACACCAGTCCCCCCACAGAAACACAGCAGGAGCAAATGCACACAGGACGGCACATCACAACCCAGATAGCCACTGACCTTCCAAATACTGGGTTCAGTTGTTTGGGGATGTATTTGTCCCGGTCTTTGATTTCTGTTTGGCCAAGCTTGATCACAATGTAGGGATCTGCTTTGCCGTCCGGATCAGCTGGGCTGAGATTAAATGCCTGGAGAGGAGAAAGAGAACCCTTGTGGCCCAGTGGTTCTCAACATTGCCTGCACACTCAGATCACCTGGGAGTTTTAAAAAATATGGATGCCCGCGTTCCATCCGCAGATTCTAATTTAATCGGCCTTGAGCTTTGGGACTTTTAGAAGCTCTCTAGATGATTCTAGTGTGCAGCCAAGGTTAAGAACCACAGCTTTAGCCTCTCCATTCTGCTGCTGAAAGAAAACTTCTCAGCTTTTCTCAAGTTGAACTTTCCCTAGAGTCATCTCCCCAGTGGAAAGTAGCACTTGACAGAGTAACGAGCACCATGCTGGACAGGAGCCAGAAGGCATGACTTTGAGTTCTGATCCCATGTCTTATGTGATCTTGGGCATCTATCCGTAAAATCATGGGGAAGGGGGCACCTAAAGGCTCACCCCACAACTGATGGGCTCTGAATCCATGACTCCATCAGGCCTGCATTTAGCACTGGCCAGGTGAGTAATGGTCTGTTTCTCAGAGTGAGGTCTGCTTCCAGACAAGCTGGGCCTAAATTCACCACAGGGAAATGCTTTGTAAGGGAAGACCCGGCGAGGGGGCTGGAGAGGAGTGATAAAATGGAGAAATTCTGCAGAGATGAGAGCTGAGTGAGAAACGATCCTATTTTTAGGACTCTGGCCTACAGATGGAATGTAGAAGCACACAGAGCTCTATTTTCCAGGATGTTCATTTGGGCACTGTTTAAGAGCCACATTTGTAAACAACCTGTGTGTCAATTACTTAGGGAGAAACTCAATCCAAAACACCCCTTTCCTCATTTGCTCTCGTCCCATCATCGAATTTTAATTCTTTACGTAGCAGTTATCTCCGACATTTATCTCATTTATCCGTTCCTCTGTTGATTTTTTATGCTGTCTTCATCCCCACACCACCCCTGGCTGGTATGTAATCTCCATCAGAGCAAGAGCACAGTCTATCGCATTCATTATATTATCTCCAGTACCTAGAACAGGGTCTTAGGGTTTGTTGAAAGGATGAATAAATGGATACTACATTAATTCAAGAAAACACTAGGTGGCTACTACAAAAAAGAGGAACACCTGTATGTACTGATCTGGAAAATATCCAGGTGATACTTAAAAAAAAAGAGAGAGATTACTATGTAATGCATGAAGCAAGACTCTGTTAAGTAAATACTTGGATGTAGCTATAGACTAGTATAAATACAGTTGATTCTTAAAAACATGGGTTTAAACTGTGCAGGTCCACTTACACATAGGTTTTTTTTCAATAAATACAGCATAATACTATAAATGTATTTTCTATTCCTTATGATTTTTTTAAATGTTTATTTATTTATTTTGAGAGAGAGAGAGACAGCATGAGTGGGGGAGGGCAGAGAGAGAGGGAGTGAGAGAATCCCAAGCAGGCTCCACACTGTCAGCACAGAGCCCGACGCGGGGCTCGAACTCACGAACCGTGAGACCACGACCTGAGCTGAAATCAAGAGTGAGACACTTAACCTACTTTACTGTAAGAATACAGTATATAATACAAATGATATACACAATACATGTTAATTGACTGTCTATGTAATCAGGAAGGCTTCCGGTCAACAGTGGGCTATTAGGAGGTAAGTTTGGGGGGGGGGTCAAAAGTTATACATGGATTTTCCACTGAGAGGGGTTGACACCCCTCACCACTATGTTGTTCAAGGGTCAACTATAGATCTGGATGTGTTTACATATTCATAAGAAAAGTAAGTTATTTCTGGGCATAGAATTGCAGAGGTGAGGAGATTTGATTTCTTTTTCGATGTAACTTTTAAGTCGTATTATTTTTTACATCCTTGGATGTTTTATTAAACGAAATTAACTTATTATTTAGTTCGTTGATTAAATCTTAGCGTGAGAGAGCAAATCACACAATCACTGTTACTAGCACTGCCAGTGAAACTCACTGACTGTCCCTAATTGCAGGGAATCTATCTTCTCTGCAACCAGGGCCACCACCGACTTACTCTCCATTTGTCCAAGCCCCGCCCGTCCTCCAGTTCCAGCCCACACCCTCCCACCCCCACGCTGCTTCCTGAGCAGGAGCCTCATCCGTACTCCTGGCCTTTGTCTATAGGATACCAGACACATGAAATGCGTGCTGTGGATATTTGCCGAATGAGCAAATAAATAATAATCCTCTCCAATCTCTGTGGTCCAAGATATTTCTCCCTCTCCTTCCTACTGTTCCTACCCTCTATTTCTGGATTCCCCAAAATATGTTCCAGAGAACCACAGTTCTGTGGGATTTTCTGCAGAGGGGGGAATAAAGGTGTGGGGCAAGAAGTTTAGGAAATGCTGCTAAATATTCAATAGTTAAATAGGCTTCTTTCCTTCTGGAATTCTCTCATACCTTGAATGTGCTAATGGGCTTTGTGCATCTCAGGGGTTGGGAAAGGGAAAAATTATTATGTGCACTATTTCTCAAAGTTATTTGAACATAGGGTCTGTTTCCTGAGGAATGCATATTAATGATCTCTCCCATGCCATGAGTGACCTCCTGAACAAAATGTTGAAAAGGTAGTCTAAACTATCCTATGGGTGGGTGTTTAATATAGATGACCCAGAACTGCCAATGATTCTTTATAAGTACTTCTAATCTTTCCAACTAGATTGTCACTTCCTTGAGGGCAGAGACCTTGTTTTGTTTTGTTTTGTTTTGTTTTGTTTTGTTTTGTTTTGATCACCACATCCTTGATGATTAGAACATGCCAGACACATGGTGCTGCAGAGGACACATGGAGACCGCATCATGGAAAGGCAACATTTTCATTTTCCCTGAGTATTAGCAAATAATTTATCTTTGTTTTATGCTTCATTTATGTTTCTAAAAAAGGGTGTAGGCAATTTAAGCAAGGACTTGGTATAAAGTAAGACTACTGCAATCAAATAAGATTATGAAAATCAACTCCAAGGGCAGGAGATGAAAACAAATACATGAGCCACAAAGGCTCAGCAGAGATTTGCTTTGATTGAACATTAGATCTGGCCCCAAGCTTCCAGGCAATCAGGTCAAAAAGTTTCATAATCAAAGTGTAGTGCTCTCCACCAAGAAACAGACTCTTAACTGCAGAGACGAAACTGCTGGTTGCCAGAGGGGAGGCGGGTGGGGGGACGGGGGAAACAGGGGATGGGGATTAAGGAGGGCACTTGTCCTGATGAGCACCGCGTGATGTATGGAAGTGTTGAATCACCAAATTGTACACCTGAAACAGTATTACACTGTATGTTAACTAACTGGAATTTAAACAAAAACTTACAAAAAGAAAAAAAAAGTGTAGTGCTCTTATTATCAGAAAACAAGAAGCCTAGAGCAGAAGCAATATTTTTCTTGGAAATACACTTGAAATGAAATTTCTCACTGCAACAGTGGAGAGGCATCGCCATGGGGGAGGACTTCACAGTGACGGCTGCCCTGGTCGGCCCTGGTTCTGCTCTCTTGCCTGTGAGCTTCCTGTTCCAGTCTTAATTTGGTTTGCTCTCCAGCTATCAGGCACCCACAGAGAGCAAATGAAGCCACCCAGAGCTGTCTTACCTGCCCGGGAAGTATCTTCCCTAAGTGAAAAGCCAGCAAATGTGCATGTTACCAACCAAACTTCATACCCCTGTTATGGTTTGCAGTGTGTGTTCTCAAAATGCTGTGTTGAAGCCCTAACCCTTAATGTGACTGTATTTGGAGATAGGGCCTTTAGGGGGCTAATTAAGGATCTATGAGGTCATAAGGATGGTGCCCAAATCCAACAGGACTAGTGCCCTATAAGAAGAGGAAGAGATACCAGGTCTCCCCTTCCCTGTCTGTCTCTCTCTCACTCTCTTGCTCACTCACTCACCCTCGCTGTGTGTGCACGTGTGTGTGTGTGTGTGTGTGCACACATGCACAGAAGAAAGGCCATGTGAGAACACAGTAAGGAGGTGGCCATTTACGAGCCAGGAAGGGACACCTTATCAGAAACCAACTCTTATGGCACCTTGATCATGGACTTCCAGCCTCCAGATCCATGAGGAAATAAATGTCTGTTGTTTAAGTTACCCAGTCTGTGCTATTTTGTTACGGCAGCTGGAGCAGATTAAGACAGTCCCTCAGAGTAAACAAGGGTGGCTTACCGCGACAATGTACACCCTGATCAGGACTTTGACCGGGTGGTTGGGAGGAACCCCTTGCTGGATTCTCAGCTGCCCACAGTCCTCAATGCTGGAATCCGTGGGGCTCTTGTAGATGCAGAAAGAGCCCTGGAACCGCAAAGCATGATTCAGTGAAACAAGACGGTCATGTGGCCATCAAAAGCCATCGAGGGCATAGTGCTGGGAAAATGAGCATCGCCTGGGACCCAGCATGACCTGGGCTGGCATTACCTTTGCCTCTGGGTGTCCTCAGGCAGTTCACGTCACCTGCTTGTATCTGAGCTTCTTCACAGGACATCAGGGAATCGGTATTGGTGCAGTGACACCCCCCTCACATTATCAGGTGAGGAACATGAACAGGAGCATCAGATAGGATGCTGAGTACTTTATACAAAGGGGCGCTGAGCTGGTACTTTCTCCCACCACCTCCTTCAAGCCTGACTGCAGTATTTCCTATTTTCAGATGCCGCCACTGAGGCTCAGGGAGGTCAAGTACAAGATCATGAAGCTAGCTAGGATTATGAGATTGAGAAGTGGTGAACTGCGGTACCTACACTATTTCCAACATGCTGCCCTGCGTCACATGGCCAAGCACACCGCAGTTCAGAGTAAGTGCCGACCCCTGCTTTGTGGTACTGCCACCAGGAGTCTGCCAGAATGAAGGGCTAGTGTTGTTTGATGGTTTAATTATCCAATTGGTAGATCTGTATAGATCATATACTGGGTAGGTCAGGGGTGGAAGAAGCAAAATAAAATTCAGTGATCCTTTTAGGTAACAGCTCTATCTCCTTATATCCCATCAGATTGAGTTCCAACTCACTTCCCTGGCCACAAACCAAATATCTCAAAAGACAGGGCTAAGCCTTATTGAGTTCTAGAAAGGGTCTTGTGTACAGACTAAGGGATCTTCTTACACACTTCCCACACCGCAGTCTCATTAACAGAACTGAGTCGTATCTGACATTTTACAGACAGGAGACCCAAATAAAAGAGTTAACTCTGGAACTTGCCTTAAACTTCCCTATGACCCGGTCCCCATCGAGGCCATGGTCATCCTCTGTAGATTTGCCTCTGAAGAGTTCAAAGGTTTTCACCCAGTCTTCAAAATGGTTGAATTCACTCTCAAGGTCACCATCATATATCTTTAGGGAGAAGGGAGAAGAGTGAGATCAGAGGAAGGAAGGCCCAGGACTGATTAAATGAGAAATGCCAAGATTCTCCAAAACCAGCCTTGATATACACCCACTGGAAAAATCTAAGAAGCCACTGTTAATTTATTGTTAGCAAGATAAGGAATATGATTGAGTCAGAACTCCTAGAACTAGCTACCACTCTGAAATTTATAAAACCTTGTGGATAAACTTTGAAGTTCCAACAAGTGTGGCTACACCAAAATTAAAAAAAAATTTATATGGCTATAAATATGAGAAACTTTTTTACAGTGAATTGATGTCATTTGGTTGTTGGACATAGACTAATATTCTGAAGACATTCAAATCGGCAAATGTTCGTTAAGCACCTAATTCTTTACACATAAGGTGACAGAATATTTGTTTTTGTTACCATACATACAGTCATGGATTTTTCAAGTGTGAAGTTATGTATATACACTTTAGAAATGCAAAATCAAGTTGAGTTTTAGGTTTGGTAATATAATTGAATCACATAGTCAAATTTCCTATCAAAATTACTTATCCAAATTTGTTATATGTAATTTTCATACTCCCAATTTCTTTTCTTTTTTTTTTAAAGTTTACTTATGTATTTTGAGATAAAGAGGGAGAGAGTGCACACGCACATGAGCAGGGGGAAAGCAGAGAAAGAGGGAGAGAGAGAGAGAATCCCAAGCAGGCTCCATGCTGTCAGTGAAGAGTCCAATTCAGGGCTTGACCCCAAGAACCATGAGATCATGACCTGAGCCAAAATCAAGAGCTGGATGCTTAACTGACTGAGTCAACCAGGAGCCTCAATAGTCCCAATTTTCATATCCATAAATATGCCTCCAGCTAATAGCCTCTGACTAATGTTAAGATTGGTCTGACAGAGCTGACTGTAGGGAGAGTTAAAAAGTGCTGCTATTTTGATCATATTTTTAGCATGATAATGTCCATCTCTGAGAGCTGAGCCGAGGGGAACTCATCCACTGCAAATTACCTTGCTGGATCCAAGTTAACCAATATAAGTTATGCCCCTCCTTAATATGAGGACATAGAAAACAGAAAATCAGCAAGCTCCATTGTTTGGGCTTGCATGCTTGTTAAGGTTCATTTCTCTGCATCGGTGATTGTAATGAAGACAAAGGAAGTTAGTTCAGACAAAGGCATTACTAGGGTTGACTGACGCAATAACAGAACCCGCCTCCGGAGCCTCCCACCCCATCCATGGCCAAGAGGGCTGTGGCCACACACTTGCAAGACCGCCAGGTTGGGGATTTCTTCTTTGAGTTTCTTCTTGAGCATTTTGTCTTTCTTCTTCTTCGGCCCATCTTCTATATTTACCACCACCTCGTCTGGTTTCACCCCTGTGGGTATTTAATGGAAATTGTTAGGCTTCTCAGGGCTGTCAAACAAAGTCAAACTCCCTCTTTCCCTTATGTTCTGGCATGACTTTTGTTTCCAAAAAGAAATAGCAACATTTCGCTGCAGGATTGGGAGGAGATGTCACTCACATAGCAATGCAATGACATCAGATCCCCCCCCGGGGCCAGGCAATGTGCTGGCCTGTCCTGGTATATGTAGGAATTCATTAAACTAGGCACAGAGAGGGAAGTAAGTAAGCTGCCCAGTCATCCAACTAGCTAAGAACAGACCCAAGTTGGACAGACTCCAAAGCTTTTAGTTGTATTTGCTCTTAGATCTGCTTAGGGACTTGAGATTCAACTAGTTCAGCAACCTGAGGCTCGATATGCTAAGGGTCTTGCAGCAAGTCACAAATGTAGTTAGAGATATTACTCAGGAATCTTCCAGGAGCAGTCTCTAAGGAAAAGACCGCCTGAAGCAGACCCCTGGCTCTGTTATTTTCCAGCCATGTAAACTTGAGCGGGCTCCTCAACCTCTTTGAACCTCTGGTTCATCATCTGCAAAGTGAAGATGCTCTTGCTAATGTCATGAGGCTGGTCTTGGGATTAAATCTGCCAATTAGGAGTGGCCCAGGGAACCGAGTGAGCCTGGTTCTGGTTTTCCTATTTCTCTCAAGCTCACCTGAAACAGCACCGGCCACTTGCTGTCACTATTGATTTTAGGCCAGGGCCTACCCTTGTTGGTCATTTCAAATCCCGGTCTCTTTCATCCGAATTTCTACCAAGCCAGATCTACCCGATCCTCGTAAACTGGGTTGGGAACCTAAAATCCAGGTCGCCTCTATGAAATCTCACCACACCGGTGCTGGCCCGTCACGCCAGCTTCCTCCTGCTTTTGCCCTGCTGTTTCTACATCAAGACAGGAGCCAGAGGGGCGGTTCCAGCACTGAACTGAGTTCAGGAGCCCTGGGACCTGGTCCCAGTCCAGCTCAAATTAGCTACGTGACCTTTATACAGTATTGTTCTTTATACAGAGATTGTTACTCACTGGGGAAACGAGGGAGCAGAGACCTACCATGCTTCTCACTGCTTCCTTTTAGAAATTTTCTCTCCCCAGTGGGAGATTCCACGCTCACATACCTGTAGGACAGCACCTTACCTGCATTGCCTCTTTTCTCCGTGGGATTGCTCTCCTTCTCCTTCGAGAGAAGAAGGAGATACGATTATGACACTGCCATGCCTCATGTGTGGATCCTGACTGCAAACAGCCCCTCTGCATTCTCAGAGACGCCATCCTAAGACTATGCAAACTGTCCCCAAGTGAAGTCTCGCTGACAGACCTGGAACCTGACTGCAGCGAGATGGCCGGCCCTATGGAAGAGGTGCCCCCGTGTCCAAGAAAACAGCCAGCAGGCTGCACACTTCCTCGTCTTCTGTGCCCAGCCCCTTCTCAGCTACTACCTCTCTCCCCCTATTTTTCTACCTCTCTGGAATATCACCCAGTCTGCACCGTGGATCTTACCTGCCGTCATGCCAGGCCGTGGGGTTGTCCCAGGGGTCAGGGAGGTTAGCAGAGCAAGGGGAGAGGGCTGAGCCCTCCCTAGAGGTGGTCGTGTGCCCTGCAGCAGCAGGAGGGAGTTGGGAGGCAGGGACCACCATTTGGTTTGTTTATTTAACTATACATCAGTATTCATGGGAGGTCCTAGTTGAAGGCACTACGGGCTTTCCCAATGCAAGAATCAGAAGAGTTTCTATTCAATTGAATGTGATGATACATGTGACTAATCTTCCTTTCCTTGTTGACTCGAGGATGAGAAGTTTTACCAAATTCGGCCACTGGGCTTTCCCTTGAATCTCTTGACCCACTTTCCAGTGGTTCTCCTGCTTTATAACTCAATCCCTTTCTTGTTCCATGTGCACGAGGCCCTGCTTTGGCAACCTGCTGATTATTCCCATTCGCTAAGGCCAGGTCCTCTGCCTCTTCTTGATAGCTTCCCATATGACGTTAGAATCCTGCTGGAGACTGGGGGGCCCTCTGATCTGGGTATCTCCAGGTGCACCTGAAGCCCCCATCGCTATGCCCATCTATCTAGAGACCCCCTTGCTTGTGGCTGGATCTTTATGAGTCTGACGTGGGGGAAGATCTCCAGATGCTATGCCAGACTGAACATCCTTCCAGCATTGACAACAGAGCCTGCATCCGAAGGTCAGCCCCGGCCAGAGGGTGAAGACTTTGCAATTCGGGATCCCTGGTCCTTCCAGGCTTTGAAGCTTTCCGCAATGAACAGAATCACACCTGAGAAGGCCCTATCTATAGCGGAATCTAAAAGGGGATAATGTGGAATTGAGGGGGGTGGAGGGTGCTGTGTTTTCTTATCAAATCCCTTGACTGTCACAGCCAGGGGAGACCCTACCTTCTGTGCTTTCTTCAGGGAGGCATAATATTTGGACCACCAGTCAATGACGTTTTCAGCAGATTCATCCGCTATGGTCCTCCTTCTCCTTTTGGTTGACCTTCGGGTAGGTTTCCTGACATTCTGGCAAGGAATGAGGGATGGATTATTAGTTAGGCCTGGTGGCTGGCTGGCTGGTTTCCTGAAGAACAGAACAGATGGAGGCATGGGTGGATTTTGTGGCTGAAGCTCTCTGTACCACTTCAGTAAATGACCCTTTCATCACCCACCCATCCATTCACTCATTTATTCGGCAAACATTTATTATTACTTAAACACAGACATGTGAGATGTTGTGCTTGGCTCTGGGGACCCAAGGGGAGTGAGAAACTATCCCCACATTTGGGGATCTTAATAGTGTGCTATGGCAGAAAAGGCGTTAGCTGCCAAGCAGTTAATATAAATTTTAAGATTCTCAGTGTCCTCAACTAGGGGACATTCATACCTGCTTCCTTCACTGTTGTGAGGATTAAGTGACATCATGTAGACAATTTCCCTTTAGCATGATTTCTAATTCGAATGGGTGCAAATCAGCGATACCAACAACATAAGTAAGGCAGTGTAGGAGAGACAACGATACGTAAACAGCAGAAAGGAGGCATTTGGGGAGAAGACAGTGGTCCTATGACAGACTCATCACATACTCATCATCTGTTTGCTCTCAGACATCTCTTGAGTACCTTCAATGTGCCAGGCACTTTATCGAGTACAGGAGGCACAAGGATTTTTTTAAAAATTATCTGTGACCTGGCAGGGCCCACACTTTTATGGTGGCAACACACACTTAAACTGGGGATTCCAACATAAAGTGGCAGGTGCAATGCTGGTGGGGTACAGAGAACCCCTTGAGGTGCTCTGGAGGGTCACAATGAACATAGGTAAGATAGGAACAGCCTGAGCAAATATCCATGAATCTGTTTTACTCTGCTTTTCATTTCAGCCTTTACCATTTGCTGGGCAGGCAATCCCTCAGCTTTCTTAAAACTGCCTCCTTCTTGGGGATCCTGGGTGACTTAGTCAGTTAAGTGTCTGACGTTAGCTCAGGTCATGATCTCAAGGTTCATGGGTTTGAGCCCCGCATCAGGCTCTGTGCTCACAGCTCAGAGCCTGGAGCCTGCTTTGGATTCTGTGTCTCCCTCTCTCTCTGAGTCCCTCCCCTACTCACACTCTGTCTGTCTGTCTCTCTCTCTCAAAAATTAAATAAATGCTAAAAACTTAAAAAAAAAAAAAAACAAACCACTGCCTTCTTCATTTGGTTGATGCACCCGGATTTTGCACTCAAACTTAGGACTTAGAAAGATTCATCACATTCTTGTTTTATGGCTCTTCGTGTATTTCTTAATCTTGCTTTCCAGAAACTCAGCTGAGGATGAGGAGTCTCATTTCTCTTTAGATTCCAGAGACTTTAGCTTTTTTTTTTTTTTCTGGTCTTACTTGTCCTTGTACAAAGTAGGTTCTAAATATTTGCGGAATAGGCCTAGATAAGGAAGGAAACTATTGTCTTTCCATGCTAATGAATTGAGAGCAGTTTCTGTTCAATTAAATGTGACTGCCACAGTTGACTAGCACTTGAATTTCATATACACTGACTTCTCTGACTCTACAGCAATGCTGTGAAGTAGGTATCAGTACACTCATTTTGCGGATGAGGAAACTGAGGCTCAGAAACACGAAGTTACTTGCTCCTGGTCACACAGCTGGCAGGTGGGAGGATTCGTACCAAGCCTCCGGTGCAAAGCCTTGTAAATACGAGGAGGGGTTATATTCTGACCTTAGCTTTGCCATCTTTTGGTGGCTCCTCGTCTGCAGGTTTGGGTTCAGGCTCAAGCATAGGAGATGAGTCAGGGATGTCAACCATGCTGGTTGGTTGAATCTGGGCAGAGTCAGGTACCACGGTGGGAGGAGGCTCAACATCCACATAGATCTGATCTGTTGGCGGCTCCTGGGAGGAGCTGAGGGATCCAGAGGGCTCAGCGGCTACTAGCGAATCTGAAGCAGCTGAAATGGAAATACATCAGGTCAGGAAACTGGGCTGCTAAACAGGGTGGCCGTTTCAGAGACCCATTCCTGGGAATCAAACAGATCTAGATTCAAATATGGCAAGTTCGTAACATCTCTGAATCTCATTTTCCTTATTTATAAAATGACAGTAAAACAAAAAACAAAAAAACAAAAACAAACAACCCGGAGCACCTAGGTGGCTCAGTCAGTTAAGCATCTGACTTCGGCTCAGGTCATGATCTCACGGGTTTGTGAGTTCAAGTCCCACATCAGGCTCTGTGCTAACAACGCAGAGCCTGGAGCCTGCTTCTGATTCTGTGCCTCCCTCTCTCTCTGCCCCTCCCCTACTCTCACTCTGTCTCTCTCTCTCTCTCAAAAATAAATAAAAATGAAAAAGAAAAGATGAAAAAAAAACCCCAACCCATCTCACTGGGGGATAAGTGAGATCATGATGTAAGGCATCAGGAATCAATTATGGCTGTACTTACTATTGATCCTTCAGACTAATTTTAAATAACCGTGGTCATAAGGAAAATACATATCAAGGTTTAGGACACAGACCCTCTGTACGGATTGTTTTTTCCCAGTGCCAGTTAACTCCAGGAAACTTTGGACGCTCCAGAGGTCTGTGAACTCCTAACTGCAAGCTTGACTCTGGGCACATGAGAACATGTGCTTGTCAAGACATAGGGGTAGGTTCCTGGACTTTGTGAGATTTTTAACTGGACTGTCAATCCAATACAAAGGTCATAACACTGTCCTTTCTTGCCAAGGGTCCTCTTGTCTCCATTTTGTGCCGCAGAATCCAGTACTTAGAAATATTTCCCAGCTGGGATCCTCCATGGCTGCGTGGCCTTCAGAGTTTCTCTTCCCCAGTTGCTAACTTTTCAATGCAGATGCAATTCCACAAACACTTAATGGGCATCTACTCTGTGCTGGGCACAGAGTTGGAAAGATCAGTGGGACAGAATAGAAAGCTCAAAAACAGACTAGGGATGTATGGCTACTTGATTCGTGAAAAAGCTGACAGCACAAAACAATGGGGAAAGCCAGGATACTCTTGGGGGTGGGGTGGGGGGACGATGTTCCTATGGAGGGAAATGTAGCAGGATCCCTATCTTAAACCATATACAAACACAAATAACTGAAGATCTAATGTGAAAGTTAAAAACATAACACTAATAGAAGAAAATACAAAACAACATTTTTGTGACCAAGAATTAAGAAAGTGTTTTCTAACAAAATTCTGAAAGAGCAAGACATAAAGTTAAAAATTCAGATGGATAGGATTACATTTAAATTAAGAATTTCTGTTCAAAGATGGAGACCACAGGCAGGTTAGCAGTTATCAGACTAGGAGAAGCTATAATCGACAGGATAGTAACATCTAGAATATACAAAAAAATCAAATGTTTTTTAAAATACATAAAACATGAGTCAGGGATGTGAGTACGCAAGTCACAGGAGGGAGATCAAGACGGCAAAAGCATGTGAAGAGATGTGTAAAATTCAGTAGTAATCAGAGACAATCAGGCTAAAATCAAAATGAGATACTACTTTATACCCAGCAGAGGGGCAAAAACCAAACCAAACCAAAACAAAAACTCAGAAATTTGGGTAACGGCAGCTGGCATTGGGGAAGAAGAAAATGGTACTCCAGATGCAGAATGGTAGCTATGTAGACTGGTGTAGACTGGTGTAGACCAGCACAGCTCTCTAGAGCGCCCTCTAGCAGTACTTGGTGGAATTACACCTGCACATTCCCTGTGAGTCTGTAATCTCACTCCTGGATGTGTATTCCAAAGAAAATCCCCCGCAGGATCCTCCCTTGGGCAGCACTTGCTATTCACAACAGCATCATTTGTGGAAGTTGGGAGGTGGAGGTAGCCTAGGGGTCCAATCTCAGGGGAAAGGAAAAGCAGTGTGGGGTAGATCAGCAGGTGGGGGGAACAAGCTAATGTACACGCAGCAACATGAATAGGTTTTAAAGCACAGCTTTGAGCAACAAGAGTACGAAACCAAATGAAGATTATAGCATTATATTATATACGTCGATTAAATGGACTGGAATTTTACAAAGAGGGGCAGTGTGGGGCCTGTGGTGGGCAGGGGGTTGGGAGAAGGGATGTGGAATAAGGCACAGGGGGGCAGTGGTATGAAACAGAGAAACAGAAGCTTGGACCAGACCAATGATGACTGCACAGCATGAACAGAGAAGTGCAGTTAACTCAACTCTGCCCCTGAGATCCAAAATGGAACAAATCAAAGTAACAGCAAGCAAAGAAAAATGTCAGGGAGCAGAGGCGGGAGGGAGCTGGAGTAATATTCGTGGAAGCCCTCTTAGAGGAGCTGACCCTGGTGTCATTCTTAGAGTCGGAATCCGGCAGCTAAAGGAGCTGAGGGCACTGTGGGAGCAAAGTCTTCAGAGAGCTCCGCTTGACTTGACCGTGGGGCATCCTCTTCGTGCGGGGTCCCATAGCAGAACCCTGCAGGCACTACGGCTTTGGAGTCTGAAGCTCCAGAAAATCTAGAAGGCACTTCCTACCTTGCTCAGCTTGGGTTCCGTCCACCTGTGAGGTGAGGGCCAGGGGCTCCTTGGATTTACACAAAAACTGCTTCAAGCAGTTGATGGTGTAGGTGCCCACCAGGGTGCTCCTCCCGAAAGCCCTCCAGTCCACCACGCAGATGCTGAGGGGCGGGTGCAGAAGTTCATTCTCAGGCAGCTCCTGGTAGGAGAGGCCAGGGTGAAGTGGGAACACTGCTTGGGCTGAGCCCAGCGGCTGGTACCCTGCTGACCTGTTTAGGGACCGAACCAAAGCAAGCCAGGCACCCATCTTCCCTCTGTCCCTGCCTTGTCATTCTGTCCCCCTAGGTCACCCCTGCAGCTAGTCAGAAGTCTAGAGCATTGCCTTCCAAGCCAGGGAATCATTACCCATAATAAGAGGGATGTGGCACTAACAAGTCATTCCAGATGTAAATTACAAAATTCACAGGCTGCCAAACTCTTTACGGCAATAGTTTTCAAGCCTGTTTGGTCATTATTTACCAGCAGAACTCTCAACTCAAATGAACACTGACCCAGGCCCGAGAAATCAGACAGAAGTGGATGCATGACAAATGGAGCTGAGGGTGACGGGCCAGCACCCTCCCTCTTGTGTCCCCCCCGGGGGTCCCAGAGGCCTGACAGTGAAAGGTTTGTGAACACCGTGCACATTCCCCAAATCCAGTCTCCACTAATTTAGAAGATGCATCCGTTGGAGCTGACTGGGTCGCACAAAGCAAACCTTCACAGTTAGTTCCAGATCAGAGCCCAAAAATGTGTGTTGAAATATTGACATAAACAGAAGCGCAGGGGTCAGAAAACGTCACTTTAGAAACAGAAGTTTGCATGTAAGCCACTGATACGCTACGTACAGATGATTTTTTTAAAAATCCAACCGCTAAAATAAGTCTCATTAAGGAAGCTTCTAGGCCAGTGGTTCGCCAACTTTAGCACGCATCAGAATCACCCGGAGAACTCGTTAAGCCAGGGGGCTCTGGGCCGCAGCCCCCCGCAGTTTTGATTCAGCAGTATTGGGGTGGGGCCTGGGAATCTGCATTTCTAAAAAGTTCTCAGGGGATGCTGATGCTGAGGAATCGGGGGCCACACTCTGGGAACCACCGTCACCTGCCTTGATCTACCGAACCTTTAAAAACAAAACAACACAGCAGCAGCAATAAAAGTGTGTCTCATCCCATCCCGAGAGTCCGGCTTTTCACTAAATTAGACCATTGTGCCTCGTAGGTAGTGGACACCCCCAAACTGCAAAGCATCTCCCCAAGCCAAGCAAGTGAAGGAGTGGGGGTTCCCTCTGTGGAAATCAAGGAAACGAGCAGGCAGAAGGGGAGGCTGTACCACTTCGAAAGCGTCTGCCTGGATGCTGAAGTTCGGGTTGTTCTTGTAGCTCTGGATCACACAGGACTTGACTCCCCGGCCCCCACATTCGATGAGGACCTGAGGGCGATCCACCGAGAGCAGCTGCACCTTCTTCATTTCTCGGACTCCCCAGAAGAGAACCTGGCGGGAGGACCCACAGAGCTGTCACTCGGGGACCCAGGGAGGAGCCAGCTCACGGCACCGGCCTGTGGGAAGTCAGACCCGCTGCCCCGGGAACTACTGTATGTTCTGGGACGGGCTGGGCAGCTCCCTGAAGAACCTGTCCCGTCACCCACGCCTCATTTCTACCCCGCACTCCCCTCAGACGATGCAGGCGTGTAGACCAACGCACCACTGCCCTCCTTAGCCCCAAAGAACGAGTCAGTCTCCCCCTGCACCATACCTCCACTCGGTATTTACTCAGCACTGGCCGAATGCTGGCAGGAACTGGGTAGATGTGGGTGACATCTGGCGGGTCCACGGGAGGAAGTCCTTGCAGCCCGGATGACGGGACCTATCACACAGAGCAAAGGGCTGGTCAGAAGGTCGGGGAGAGGCAAGGAAGACCAGCCGCTACGCCACCGCCTCACCCACACGACACTCACTCGGCAAAAGTAGTGATTCCAGGGTCAAGTAGAGACAAGACAGGGCATTTTACCACACTTGATTATTTATTCATTAACCAGTATTTATTCATTGATACCTTCACCAGGGTGACCAACATTTAGTGAGCACTTACGACGTGCCACAAAGTTAACAGGCTTAGCGTTCGATAAGCCCACAATATAGAGGAGGTCCTCACAAGAGGATGGCATGTCACCGAATGACAGAGGTTGGGGGCGGAAAAGGGCTCTGATCCGGTTCTGAGCTCTGAGACTTAAGCACACCCCCACAACGCACTACTACAAAAGAGATTCACAGTTAGTCAAGGAGAGACTACGTCTTCATCAGTGAAACAGAAACGAAGTCTTCTGAAGACAGACCTCCAGGAGGGAAAGGTGCCATTTGGTATGCACTTGGCCATACAGAAACCACAGGAGGGGGGCCCCTGACTGGCTGAGTTGACTGAGTGTCCAACTCTTGGTTTCTGCTCAAGTCACGATCTCACAGTTCGTGAGTTCAAACCCCGCGTCAGGCTCTGCACTGATAGTGCGGAGCCTACTTGGGATTCTCTGACTCCCTCTCTCTCTCTGCTCCTTCCCACGCACACTCTGTGTCTCCCTCAAAATAAAGACATAAACTTTAAAAAAAGGAAACTACAGGAAGGATCATTGCTGTGTCTCACTGAAATCTCACACAAAGGGCTTGGAAAGTCTCCTGTGAGCATGCCACACTGCCCTTAAGACCTGGCCTAACGTCTACATCTTCCCCAAATCCATCCCTGATTTGACCCCGGTCTCTGTGGCCATTCTCCTACTGAGAGGCCTGAGAAAATTGAAACTTAAAAGCTTAAGTTACGGGAAACTGAAACCTAACCAAGCTTAACCAGCTTGTTCCGCTTCTGTACAATTGCTTGGCGCGCCCATGTATTCCTGATCAATCATTATTGCCTGGCACATCCGTATATTCTTGATCAACCATTGTTACTTGGCACATCCGTGTACTCCTGATCAATCATTGTGATACCCGTACCCCCGGTTGTGGTCTGACCTAAAGGCAGGAACCAATCGAATACTGTTAAGTGTCCAACTTTAAACACCAACCAATCGCAGCTCTGTAACTGTGGAAAATTCCTGATTTCCCATGAATTGTTTGTACCTGTCTATAAAAGGGGTGTAAAAACCTCTCTCAGGGCCTCTTGGCGTCACCGGCTACGGGGGCGCAGAGGTCCAGGTTCGAACCTGCAATAAATGACCCTTGCTGCTTAGCTTTGACTCTGGACTCTGGTGGTTTGTTTTGGGGGGTCTCTTAGACTCTGGGCGTTTCACTACCTACCCTTCAGTCCTTGGAATACAGTGTGTCTTTGGTGGAAGCTTAGTGCCGAAAGCAGTGGACTGAGCCTGGACACCGGGCCCTGCTGTGTGACCCTGTGTGAGTCCCTTCCCTTCTCTGGGCCTCAGATATCAGGCCAGATGACCCTTCAAGCCCCCTGAGGGTCAGACGCATGGGGCATGCTTATCTGACCTGGTCAAGAGGAAGCCTCTGTTTACTTCATTTCATCTCTAAGCCCCTGGAGCAGAACTCCACATCCAGTGGGTTCCTGATAAATGTTTATTGGCTCCATATGCTTGGAAAAGCTTAACTGCTCATCAAAACCTGCAAAGCACAACGTATCACCATTTCTTCACAGACATAGTCTAGTTGGCAACGGCAGATGTGGTTGAGGTAATTACAAGAAAGCTCTGACAAAGATGACAAGACACCGTGGAGGCCAAACAGGCCGAGGACAATGAAGCTGCGGAAGCAGACGACATACAGGTGCTGGAAGCCACGAGGACGCGTGCCCAGTACTGCCCGGCCGTGAGCGACTCAGCCTGCAAAACCTGGCCTCCCCGAGAGAGCTAACTGCTCCTCTAGCTGTGGGGGGAAAGCCCCAAAACAGCTGTGGTGGTGGCATCGATGGGGCCCCTGGCTGGGCTTTTGTAAAAGTACCACATGTTTCCTCATCCGGGGCCCCTGGAAAATGTCCTGAAGAAGGTCTGTCCCACGGTGCCTGACAGATGCCCCTGAGCTCAACACAGACCTTGAAGGGCTCCACACTGTGGTGTAGACTGAATGACTCTGCTCCCAGCCAAGATTAGACATTTTCACAGGGAAATGGGTCAGCTGCTGGCTTATAATTGGGCCCAGAGGGAGAGAAAGAATCGTTACGGGGCAATTGGGTGGCTCAGTAGGTCAAGCATCTGACGCTCGGTTTCAGCTGAGGTCGTGAGCTAGCAGTTTGTGAGTTCGAGTCCTGCACTGGGATTGGGATTGGGACTCTCTCTCTGCTCGTCCCCTGTACACACACACACACACACACACACACACACACACTCTCAAAATGAATAAATAAACTTAAAAAAAGGAAAAGAATCCTTACGAAGGCAAGATGTGAGCATCGGAGGTGGGTTGAATAGGCTGGTCCAAAAGCTGATATCCCAGCTCTAATTTCCCAGTGGAGACAAAATCTCAGGACCTCAAAGGAGGTCCAGATGCAGGGCCAGGACAAAGACCTAGGGTAGCCAAATTTAGAGAGGGGCCACTCTCAGGGCCCTAGTCCCAGCCCTGCTCATCAGTGACTAAAAAGTCACTGCTGCTCAGAAGCCCTTCTGCATCCTCCGGGTCCCTCAGCCCGTCATTTATACTTGCATTAGCCCTCTCCTTTGGTGCCGTGGACAGTACAGTCTAGACCTCCATTGCTTGCTAGCTGTGTGAACTTGGCAAAGTTGCTCAGTGTCTCTGAGTTCCGTCACCTTTGTGAAGCGAAGATCATGATATCTAATTCGTGGGTTGCTGTGAAGAACGTCGGGGATAGCACGCAGGGCACTTAGCACACTCAGGCACATGCAAGTTCCCTAGAAGCAAGCATCAACCGGAAACGGCAAAGGCGGAAGCTCAAATGCACACCATCTTACTCTTCCGCTGGATTCAGGCGATCTAGGATTCCTAGTGCCCCAAACGACCTCAAAAGCGAATTTCAATCCTTGTGCAAGGAAAACAATATCGTCCTAGGCTCCAATTTTCTCTACATATTTTTGTGAGCAAGTGAAACATGTTTGAAAATATTGTATCGAGAGTCTCCTATGAGAGAAACATTAGTGTTGGCTTCCATGTGTGATGTGGAGATGACTCTCATCCATTCTACTGCCAATTCATCAGTCAATCCTGTGGACTGCACAGAATCCTCTTTTTTCATGGCTACACTTTTTAAAAACTATTTTTAATTTTTTTTAATGTTTATTCATTTCTCGAGAGAGAGAAAGAGACAGAGCATGAGTGGGGGAGAGGTAGAGAGAGGGAGACACAGAACGTGAAGCAGGCTCCAGGCTCTGAGCTGTCAGCACAGAGCCCGATGCGGGGCTCGAACTCACAGACCACGAGATCATGACCTGGGCCAAAGCTGGACGCTAACCGACTGAGCCACCCAGGTGCCCCTCGTGGCTACACTCTTGATCCAAGTTCTTCAGTCCTCCAGTATGGATTACCTGAAGAGCCTCCCAGTCACCCTCCTTGTTTCCCCTGGGCCCCTTCAACATACACTCAATCCAGCATCCATAGTTTTCAACATAAGTCAGATGCTCAAAATCCTCTCTTGGTTCCCCATCTTTAAGGAATAAAAGCCAAACTCCTTACAGCGCTCCATGTGATCTTCCTCCTCTGACTTCGTCTACACTCCACTGCAGCCACACTGATGTCCTTGATGGGCCTTGAAGATGCCAGGCGTACTCAGGCTTCAGGGGCTGGCATTTGCTGTTCCCTCTGCATCTAACGCTCTTTGCCCATACACCTGCATGGCCTACTCACCATGACCTTCCAGGTCTTGACTTAAATACCACTTTCTCAGTGAGGCTTCCCTGGATGCCTAAAATGTTGACCCTGCCCTCTCCCCCAACACACATTCGCTTCCACATCTCACAGTGCATTACCTTTTCTTCTTAGCATTTATCACACTGTTGTTACCTTACAATTTACATAGTATCCTCTATTATCTTCCCCTCACTAGAATATATGTCCCATGAGGGCAGGAGTTTTCTGTTTTATTCACTGATGCATTTTTTTTAATGTTTATTTATTTTTGAGAGAGAGAGAGGGCGTGCGTGAGCATGAGTGGGGGGCGGGCAGAGAGTGAGGGAGAGAGGGAATCCCAAGCAGGCTTCACGCTGTCCGCACAGAGCCCAACACAGGCTCCACATCATGAACCGTGAGATCATGACCTGAGCCGAAATAAAGAGCCGGACACTAAACTGACTGAGCCACCCAGGTACCCCTATTCTTAAGAACATGCCTGACACATAACAAACACTCAATAACATGTGTTTGCATGAATGAATGATTGAAATAGTCCTGCCTTCAAAACACTTACAGATTAGTGGACATAAGCCTGTAAACAATTGGCCTTACCATGGCCTGAATTTTAAAAAGAGGCAATGTGCTGTAGGATGGTAGAAAACATTTGATTTGACTGAGGTGAGGATGGGGAGAGCTTCCCGGAGGAGGCGTCTCTTGTTCTGAACTTTGGTGATGACCATTACCTTAAATGGAAGAGCGCAGTGCAGAAGCCGGTGTGGGCGGAGGGAAGACCTTTCTGGATGGGCTAACAGCAGGGCCACAAACAGAGGAACGCACCTGTGAGGTGAGGCCAGGGAACTCGGAGTGGCCTGGTGTCAAGAGGCCATAGATATGCAGAGTAACATGAGGAAGTGTGAGGCTGAAGAAGCAGTTTGAAGACAAGTTTTGGGAGAGCTTGAATGCCAAGCTACAGAGATCTGACATTCTCCTATTCTCCTTCCTTTCCATGAGATATGAAGACTTATCACGCACACACACACACACACACACACACACACAGAGAGAGAGAGAGAGAGAGAGTTTCATAGTCACAACATTTAGAAACGTTTGGATCTTCTGAGTGTTTACCATGGTAATAGGTATTCCAAATATTCCAAATCCCCAAGAGGGATACAATATGAAGCATTTCCCTAAGTGTCTCCTCACTGTGTGTAGAGGGACTGTATTTGGTATTCCACAAAATAGACTTTAAGAAATGTTTCTGGAGGTAAGAAGCAGGGAGCCACTGACGATTTCTGAAGACAACAGTGAAATGGGTTAACTTGTCTTCTGGAAGGAAAGTGGAGGATGAAATGAACAAGAAAGGGGTAAGAAGCTAGAAGACCAGGAAAGAGGCCAATGCAATGTTCCTGATGAGGAATATGGCAGCAGGGAAGATGGAAACCATTCGAGGACGCGCTTGGCCTGGCTAAGGGTGCACACACAAAGGGAAGAATGAAAGCGGAGTCTGAGTTTTCCAGGCAGAGAACAGTGGCAAACAGTGGGGTCAATGAGCCAGCACTGGACGGACGGACAGGGGGCTGCGGGCTTGGGTAGGGGAAGGAAACGGAAACACTTAATTCAGTCTGGACATGGAAGAGCCAGGTTACCAAATCCTTCTGAGACAGGGAAGTGTTTCGGTAATGGAGGTGGAGAGGCTGAAGCAAACCACCCACAGATGAAAACTGAGAGCAGCTGGTGACAAATGAAGGCATTTTCCAGCTCTTCCTTCTCAGCACGTACCGGACCCACGTACTAAGACAGTCACGCTGATCAAATTACTTTTTGAACAAGCAATGAAATGAGAAGTCCTAATGAAACCTTAATGAATTGTATCTCCCAGGCTGCTCACCTCTGACAATTAATGCAGCTGTCAGGAAGCAGCAGGATCTTCCCTGGCACCCTCAGCAGTGGAGGGAAGGAAGGGGAAGGGGGCAGACCCTCATCTTTGAGTGGGGACCCTCAACATGAAGAGAGGGAGGGAGGGAGGGGAAGGGGGCCCTCATCTTTGAGGAGGGACCCCAAGCATGAAGGGAGGGAGGAAGGAAGGGAGAGGGGGCCCTCAGCATGAAGGGAAGGAAGGGGGTAGGGGGGAGACCCCCATCTTTGAATGGGGACCCTCAGCATGAAGGGCGGTAGGAAGGGATGAAGGGAGAGGGGGGTCCTCATCTTTGAGGGGGGACCTTCATCATGAAGGGAAGGGGAGAGGAAGGTGGGGAGTGGGCCCTCAGTATAAAGGGAGGGAGGGGGGAAGGGGGGTCCTCAGCACGGAGGAAGGGAGGGAGGAAGGGGGAAGCGGGGCCCTCAGCATGAAGGGAAGGGGGGAGGAAGGTGGGAAGTTGGGCCCTCAGCATGAAGGGAGGAAAGGAGGGAGGGGGAAAGGAGGCCCTCATCTTTGAGGGGGGACCTTCAGCATGAAGGGAAGGGGGGAGGAAGGTGGGAAGTTGGGCCCTCAGCATGAAGGGAGGGAGGGAGGAAGAGGGAAGTGGGACCCTCAGCATGAAGGGAGGGAGGGAAGGAGGGGGAAGGGGGGCCCTCATCTTTGAGGGGGGACCTTCAGCATGAAGGGAAGGGGGGAGGAAGGTGGGGAGTGGGCCCTCAGCATGAAGGGAGGGAGGGAGGAAGGGCGAGGGGGGCCCTCAGCATGGAGGGAGGGAGGGAGGGAGGACCATGAAGCCCAGGGTGCCAAGCCGTCAGGGGGCCTGTAGGGATCAGTCACCCAGCCCTTCACTGAGGGACTAGGGGACTCAGTCTCAGAGCTCATCGTAAGCTTCCTGTCCTGAAAAGAGCAGCTGACTGAATCGCAGTCCGTTGACCCTGAGCCTCAGCCTCCTGACGTATAAAATGGGAGTCTTGCGCCAGACCTGGTTTTCCCAAGCCGGCCATTCCTCTACCGCTTTTATCGCCTGTACTTTCATCCAGTGAACATTTTTGTTAGGCATGTTTTGTTTTTAAAAAGGGAACCTTCTGATGCTAAGTAAAAAAGTACCACTTGCTGTAAATGAAAAGCAACTTTAAAGATAAAACCAAACAGGTTATTGGAATATGTCCCGTGAAACATCTCTTACACTTTCCTTTCTCTATATTTGGACTGGTGTCCCAAGAAGCAGAGACTTTGGGAAATGTTCCTATTGGTAACGTCGATCTTTTTTAAAGGCTCTGAGCCTGAAGCCTGTGCTCTTTCTTAAAAAGGAAGGTTGCAAGTGAAGAGAGATCTTCTAGATGGACAGGCATCAAACTGGAATTTCTGCTGGAAGTAGATACAAGGATCAAAACTCCATTTGCCACGATATGGGTGGACCTTGAGGGCATCAGGCTAAGTGAGATAAGTCAACAGAGAAAGACAAATGCCGTATGATTTCACTTTCGTGTGGAATCTAACAAAGCTGAACTCCCAGAAACAGCATGTAGGCTGGTGGTTGTCACGGACAGGGGGTGGGAGATGGGGTGGGGGAAATTGGGACCTGCTAGTTGGAGGGTACAGACTTCCAATTATAAGATGAATAAGTTCTGGGCATCCAGTGCACAGCATGGTGATTACAGTTAACTTGGATACTTGAAAGTTGCTAAGACACACACGAAAAGGTAATTACGTGAGGTTCGATAGCTATGTGAGATGGATTTGATAACTAACTTCCATCGTGGTCATCATTTCATAATACGTGCTATATGAAATAATCATGTTGTACACCTTACACGTATACAACGTTACATGTCAACTATATCTCAGTAAACCTGGGGGTGAGGGGGAGGGCAAAACTCCCTCCATACTGGTTTGATAGTATTATTTATCATGCTCTACCTGCTTTCAACCTAAAATCAGTCATTGAAAGTCGACAACTGCCAGGACTTTCACTTGAGGAAAGATGGGACCAGCTGGTTTCGAAGGGCATTTTCAGTTCTAACAGCAAATGTTTCTGTGTAACACGCATCCATCTGGTGGGAGCTGGTTTTATTAGAATCTCTCTTGGTTTGTCATCCTGGAATCCTAGAACTTACGACTTGTAAGACAAACATGTTTCTAGTCCTCACTCCTACCTTCCGAGGCTGCAGCCATTGTAGAGCTGGAGCCAATGCCTGAATTCCTATCAGTCTGTCCTCCTAGGGTTCACTTAGCTTCAGTTCCCCCGACAGAGAGCTCGCTCTTTCTCTAAGGCAACCATTCTATCCTTAAAAAGTGCTTCTCTGGGGTACGTGAGGGGCTCAGTTGGTTGAGCATCTGACTCTTGATTTCTGCTCAGGTCAGGATCCCAGAGTCATGGGATCGAGCCCCACATTGGGTTCAGTGCTGAGCATGGAGCCTGCTTAGGATTCTCTCTCCTTCTCTCTCTCCCTCTCTCCCCCTCTCTGTCTCCCTAAAAAAAATAATGGAAAAAAATAAAAAATTCTGCCTTAACTGAAGCAAAAACCAGACCACAAAGTGGGGTGATTCTTTGAACTCACCCCTGTAGCCATGCTCAAGCCCCAGCTGCAGGTGCGGGCACTTTGGATTTGAATGCAAGGGTGCCTAGCCTCTCGGCTATCCCTGCTCCATCATGCTTTCCAGGCTCCCCAGCAATCAGGGGGATCAATCAGTATACCTAGATTCTAGGCCCTGACCTGCCGTGTTGAGCAAGCTGTTACCTCTCTACCCAGCTCAATTTCTTCCCCTGAAATAAGCAGGTGGGACTAGACATTTTGCTTTAATATTACATGACATATTACTACTACTACTAAAATACGTGGTTTTAGTTGAGTGTTTATTCCATGCCAGGCACTTTCAGGACACTGCTCATCATCCTCATTTTGCAAGCGAAACAGAGAGATTCAGTAGCTTACCCAAGGTCACGTACTACCTAAGTGGTAGAAATGAGATCCACACCCATGGGATCCGACTCTCTTACCCTTCCTTCTCCCTTATCTTTCTGTGTTAGGAGTGCTGGCCTTCTAGGTTCTCTACCAAGTGAACTTTTTAAAATGGGATTTCTGAAAAATAGGCTTACCTATAGAGGAACTGGTCTGACCCAAAGGGATAGTGCCACCTGCCTCGGTGAATGCAATGGTCTCTAAAACAGCCCCCCGGGCCCCATCACTTCTTCTCCAGGTCTTCTCCATGTCCCATTTGGTTTTCCACTGGATAGTCAGACCTGAGAGTCTCAGCTTCCCACCCCAGTATCCTGCCTCTACTTTCTGGAAAAGGCTTCTGAGGCACATATTCATAAATTCCCCTATGCCTTAGTGGGACTGATTAAGAGCTCCCTGTCTTCAGGAAACTATGTGATGCAGTGTAAGGAGCAAAAGGCTTGAAAGGTCTCAGTTCAGGCGCTGCTGGGTGGCTCAGTCAGTGAAGCATCTGACTCTTGATTTCAGCTCAGGTCATGATCTCAGGGTTGTGAGATTGAGCCTCATGTCAGACTGCACTGAGAGTGAAGCCTGCTTGGGATTCTCTCTCCCTCTCTCTTCTGCCTGCCTCTCTCTCTCTCTCTTAAAAAAAAGGTCTCATTTCAGGTCTCAGCTGAATGATGAAGTAGGGCAAACAATTGCACTAATTCTCGGTTTACAATGTGGAAAATGGGAATCCTAACACCTATCTCAAAAGGCTTGAGGGAGGTCTATGTGATGAAAGTTACATGAGGCACTGAACATCCCACGTGGTAAGTGCCCACGAGTTTGCTCCCTTCCTCCCTCATATCCTCCCACGGCCTGTATGAACTCCATGATTTGCATATAGGGCTGCTCAAGCATTGCTGGCCAAACCCAGAAGGAGTTTTCATCCTGGGACTCTGACCTATACAGCACAAGGGCTCTAGAAATAGCCCGTGTCACCTGAATTCTTGAGTGGCGGCTCCCAGATCCTGAGAAGGAGACCCCTCTAGACACAGGACAGCAGAGAGTGGCCAAGCACAGCTTCATGGAAATGCTCTGGCCGGGAAGACGAGGTAGATGTCTGGGGCCAATGACCTCTGGCTCACTTACCTGCAGCAGTTCAAATACAGCAAGGAGGTCCCCTCCAGAGAGGCTCCCACAAAAGATAGGGTGATAGCACAGCCTGGGTGGCTCATAGTCCTCGTCAGCTAGCTTCACAACAGGAGCAGCCACTGTGGCCCCCAAATATTCTGGCTTCCCCTAAGGCAGAAAGAAAAGAAAGGAATTTGTCCCCGATGGTTACCTACCTGGTTCTGACCTGCATCAGTGCACTTTAAAAAATAATCTTGATAAAGCCGTTAGCCTCAGTGTCTCCCTCTTGCTACTAACTCACTCTCTTCTTCTGCCAAATGCCTCTTACCCCTTACCAAGGCTTGGGGGTCAGGAAATTCCATGTGGGCTCCCAGGGAAAACTTCTGGGCCCAAGGCTGTTACGGGTTCTCTCTTCTCAGCATATAGAGCTCAGTGGAAGAAAGTTAAAATGATCATCTAGGGTAGACTTGAAAGGGAAAAGAAGAAATAAGGTGGCAGCAAGCATTCCCAAAGCTCTCCAGGGCAGGACACCATCGTGGTCAGGAACGTGAGCTTTGAAGTCCAGGCACACCTGAGTCTGTGTTCCCACATCTGCTACTTTCCAGCTCTATGGCCTTGGGCCATTTAGTCAACTTTTTTGAGCCTCATGCCTTAAAAGGAATTAAAAATACTACTTGTTAATGGGGCCATGAGGTTTGACTTAATGATGTAGGTGCTTTGCACAGTGACTGGTATACATCGAGCGCTCAATACATGGTAATATGATGACTATGGCCATGATGATGATGATGATGATGATAATGATGAAGGTCAGTATATTCAGGTGATAGAGCAGTTCTGCTCTATTTTTCTTGGTAATAAAAGAGGCCACTAAGATAGTTTTGTATGTATGTATATATACGGACCGCAAGTTTCTTTAAGAACTACGAGCACCAAAAAAAAACACAAAAAACAAAACAAAACAAAAAAACACTATGAGATAGCACCATCTCCTGTCTCTTCCCATACCTGCTCCCAAGAACCTGGGGCTGGCTTCCCCCAGGAGCAGCATGGGGCTGGAGGTTGGGGCTGCTTCCTCATTTATCTCAGGAATGGCTGGAATGTAAACTCCATGTGGCGGCATTGCCCGTTTTACATACTGCTGTGACCCCCAGCACAGGGCAGGCACTCGTTACCTATTTATTGAGTGAAAGCTGTCGGATTAATGACTTCCAAAGTACAAGGCCAGCGCCCACATTCTCTTCGGGCTGAGGCTGGGTTTAGCAGCTGCCCGGCTCCACTGCCTTTGGACTCATAAACCAGCACCTGCATTCCCGGCTGTAGAGAGAGCCTTGGCTGAGGCGGAAATGGTGTTTAGTTTAAACTAATGACTACTTGATGATTTTGTGATTATTTTTGACTTTAAAACAAACAAAGCTGCCTGCTTGTATCCACAGGTGGGGTCAGAACTGTCCCTCATATGGTGGAGCTATGGCATGACACAGGTCAAGACACAAGCGGTCTGCTGTCGAACTGTTTTGTCATGATCCTAGCTGGGAATAATTAAGTACAACTGCCCTGGAAACAAAGGAGCAAAGCTAAACCCAAGTAACTAATTTGCCAAATATAAACGCATTGCTTAGAGAGGCAGCAGGCCCTAATGAGGGCACTCTCACTGGAGAGTGAGAGAAAGCTCTAGATTGGAGCCACATTCTGGCAGAGTCAGAATGTAATCATCTGATCATCACCATAGGGCTGGGGGCTCGGCGTAGCTGCAGGTGTAAACAGAACCTTCTGGGCACCTACATGTATCTCTCCAGGAAGAAGAGGCAAAGTTTTCACATCTTTTTTCTCTCCTACTTTTCCTTTTCATTTCAATGTGAGAATGTAGGCTTGTGTTTCTACGAAGGGACTGGCTTGGGTGGGGCTCAGGAAGGTAATTGTAGAACGGGGCTCTGGAAGAGGTCTGAAAAGCAAAGGGAAATCCATGTAGCCACACGGGTTGGTTTAAGAGTTTGCAAAGATGCTTGATTATTGTTGCTGGTTTTCAAATAAAAAGTAGTTAGGAATGGAACCATGTCGTTAGCAACAAAATTTAAAAGGTGTTTATTTTGTGACTATCTCCACAGAAAATTTATACAATATGCACAACAGTGGAACTCATATTCCCTAAATATATACAATTGACAGCTCCAATTTATAGCTGGAGGAACAGGGTACAGAGAGAGTGATTCTGGAAAAGCAGAATATGTGTGTCTGAAGGGATACAGCTACAGATACTCCCACATATGCAACAAAGTTTGGACACAGAAGGCTAGGTTCAAGTTCTGACTCTACCTCCAGCTACCTGTGACTTTGAACAAGGCCTTTGACCTTCCTGGGTCTCTGTTTCCTTCTCCAGGAAGCAAGAGGGGGTTTGTGCTCTCCGAAATCCCTGCTCACCTTCTATAATTCTCCCATCCTAATCTGTTCTGACCTTGAATCAAGGTCAGAGCTGCCAGCATGCTTGAGGACGTGAGGGGGCTTTAGGAAAGCTTCTTGGAACGACTGTTGTACTTAATATATTGTGCTTCTGCAACTTCCCAAGGAGGTAAAGACATCAAAGAAAATAAATAAGCCTTTGCCTTCAGACTTTTTAATTTAAAAAAGAAGAAAAAATGATAAAATAAAAAAGAGGTTTTGTCATAGTAATTAAAAAAAAAAAATCCTCCAGTAAGCTTTTGAATCTACTCAGTGGAGAACACAGACATCTTTGGAGAGGAAGAAGTCTGGTTAACATCGTAACGGAAATGGGATAGGGATGAATGTGTTGTTGCAGGGCTTGAAAGCAAGACCAAGAGAAAGATGACCCAACTACAAAGGCTGACTTGGTGACAATACCCACCCAGGTCCCCCCAGCCAAGCAAGGTCAGTAAGCACCTCTGGTTTTCAAGATGCCTGGACATTTTTACTCAGCGTTTCTATTGAGTAGCAATAGGACACCTGGGGGCTGGGTACACGTGCAGGTGACTCTATACAAGTATCTTATTCCTGAAGAAGTATGTGTCCACTAAAGTTTTGTGACCCGGATCCTATTCTACTTGCAAACTAATGGGAAACCTGAGTGAAAAGCCCTTTAGCACAGCAAATGATCGTCACCAACATTCCTGGTTCTATAAATCATCATTTTCCCAGAATGGCCTCCGGGCACCTCTAGAGTCCTGAGCAGTCGCAGGCTGGTTAGATAAAGTGCCCAGTCAGCACTGCCCGGGACACTCACCACCGCGTCGCTGTCATACAGCTCCACCACCACCAAAGGCGGGGACTCCGCCAGCTCCTTCTGGTCTCCGTGCAGCACCAACTCATTGAACAGCAGCATCTGGTTCCAGGTTGGGGAGAGGGTTTGGGAAATGACCTGGAAGGTGGGGCCGAAAGAAAAGCAAAAGCTCACTCGATAGGGTTGTAGGGGGTGAGGTGCATTCCTTCAACAGTTACTTGTGGAGGGCAAAGAGAACCTCGTCATCCTCGCTCAGTCCTTTAACATCCAAGTGATGACACAAACCGACGTACTACCACTGGGTACTAGATGCTAGGGGATGCAGATTCCCTGCCCCAGAGAGCTTACAGAAGTTCATGAGTACAGCCCCTGCAATGATTAACACCTTATTTGCATACATAACTTCAACTCAATCCTCCCAGTAGCGCTGTGCTGGCGACACCAGCTCCCCTGTGTTGAGTACTGGGTACCAACTGTTGCACTTAACATGCACAGCCCTGTTCAAACTTCACAACTGTCCTGGGAGGTGGATACAGTTACCTACTCACATTTTACACATCAGGAAACCAAGGCTCACTTGTCTGGAGCCAGGAAGTGGCAGAACTGGAATTCGACCCGACTCATCTGGTACCAAAGCCCAGGCTGCTAGCCTCATCCACCCTCACCAAGTAGATGCTAATATTATCTCTGTTTTATGGGAGGGCAAATTGAGGATGAAGGAGATCTAGTGATGCTTCACTTACGACCAAATAAAATTTTGTCATCAAATACTCAAAGTGGAGGTTAACTCTAACATTCCTTGCATGGAATTGTACTGTTTTGTGGACATTTGCATTGAACGAACCAGCGTCTTCAAAATAACCTTCACCATTTTGCATGACATCTTTTTTTCTAAGATGACATACTGTGACATTGGTAATTGGCTGTGTCCATCATACGGATGGAGATACCAAAGGACAGAGGACAACAGTCTGCATTATTGGTTGGGAACTGTGAGTGCCTCACCCAAAAGTGGTTCACAGCCCCCCATGCCAGGCCATTCAACTGCTACCCTCAGAGGGGTGTCATTGGTCTTGTATCCTCTACTCCAGTTACGTGGATACTTGTACACCTGCCAGTTTCACAGAGCCGAAGACCAGGGTTGTCTGCAGTATGGGTAGATTCTGCATCTGGGCAGAAACTAGGCTGTTAATGTGTGAGGCTAGTCTTGGAACATTTCCCCCTTTCCCAGGATGTGCAGACAAACGGGTCATTTCACAGGTGAACACAGCACAATGGCTGCTGGGTCCTGGGGAATTTCCACACTCCCTCTGAACTACACCCTTACTTCTCACTGCGCATGCCAGGCGGGCCAGAGAGAGAGAGAGATCTAGCCCCAGCTAACTTCCTGGACTCCGAAGAATAAATCTGTCATCTCAGACTTTTACATCAGGAGTCATCTCTAGCCAAGACATTAAACCATTGGCACTGTGGTCAGGAGAGAATTGTTTATTCGTCTTCTTTATGTGAGTCATAAAAATATGCATTCCACAATTTCCTTCCTCGCTCGCTTTTTGCGTCTATGCCTCAGACACAGTGATGTTTTTGACATAACATCTCAGAGAAAACCTTAACTTTTTGGACAAGAGAAAAACGGCTTCGTCTAACCTATGAACAGGAGTTACATAGTTGCGATGCAAGGTTATCCTGTATGGCTATCTGACATCACAAAGAAACCTGGGTTTTTATGTTGCTTTTAAAAATAGAAATGCAAATTGGGGCGCCTGGGTGGCGCAGTCGGTTAAGCGTCCGACTTCGGCCAGGTCACGATCTCGCGGTCCGTGAGTTCGAGCCCCACGTCAGGCTCTGGGCGGATGGCTCAGAGCCTGGAGCCTGTTTCCGATTCTGTGTCTCCCTCTCTCTCTGCCCCTCCCCCGTTCATGCTCTGTCTCTCTCTGTCCCAAAAATAAATAAACGTTGAAAAAAAAAATTTAAAAATAGAAATGCAAACTCTTTCACAGTACACATACAAAAATGTAATACCAAAGCAATTTATGATCCTCACAGCATCTTTCCTGTAGAAATATTTTGACAGCTTCCTTGGCACTTGGGGCTATAAATACCACCTGATAAGATTACAGAGGCCAGCATTCATTCATTCAACATGTATCTATTAATACATTCAACATACAATGTGCTAGGCACAGTACTGGGCACCAATATGGCATCCTGCATATAACAGGTGCTCAAGAGCTCTTCGCATGAATAAATGCATGGATATTGGCCTATCCTCAGAGTTGTTCCCATGAGTACAAGGACAATGTGGCCACCTTCCAAAGGTCCCCCAAGAGCTCACCCAAACAAAAGTACATTGTCCCACTTCTCTGCCAAGGTGCCCGTGACTAAGCTCCACCTCTTCAGATCTTCCTTAAGGAGCTCTGCATTGTGGCCGTATTTGATGACGTTTGGGAGACTTTGGTAGCAATTAGCTAACACTTTGAAGAAGGAGTGAGAAACTACAGATGTAGCATGGCTCTAGAATCAGATACCTTTGGAATGGAACCCTAGTTTCATCACCTGCCTCTGTCCAACTGGGCAGGCGATTTCACCCCCGTGAACCATAGTTTCCCTCATGTAAATGGTTAGCGCCTACCTTGTAGAGTTGTTATGACCACTGTCTGAGGTAAAGTGTATTAAATGCCTGGCACACAGTAGGTGCTCACTAAGTGCTTGTTCCCCACCCAATTCGACCCCACCACAGTATTTATGAATGAGTAAGCAGTTACTGAACACCTGCCACATGCCGGTCTTGGTGCACTGGGTACTCATGTCTAACAAGAGACTGTCTGTGTCCTCAGGACTCTGATCGCTTGAAATCTCAGGCTCCACACTCCGCACCCTCTGCCATGTCCTCTCCTGTCCTCTGAGGCTCCTCTCAAGCCACTTAGTCCTTCTCCCCTTCTGGCTCCGAAGCCTTTCTCTTTGGGGAGCTGTCTCCCTTTCCCTTTATACTTTGGTCACCATGAGATTTCTAAATCCCACATCCTCAGTGACCTCTGGAATAACTGGGTGTCCCTTCTGAAATATTTCAGATCGTTACGTCATTTTAGAGAGGACTGGTTGTGGGACCAGGCCTGCCGAGACTGCTCCCCCTGAGCTCTGTGTGGTCAGTTCAGGCACGGGCTACCGGGTGAACAGTGGAGCTCAGCTAGGACCACAGGGTCAGCTTTCTCCATCATGAAGGGTGCGAGAGCAGGGCATGTCACACACAGGCTCTGAGGCAGCACGGCACTGAAACAGCAGAGGGAATCCAGAGCCCTTACTTACCCAAATGGAAAGCAAAGTGCCTTTGGAACTGGACCAACGTGGGTTTCTATCTTGGCTTTACCACCTTCCACCTATATAGTCCCTAAGCCTTCCCTTCTCACCTGCAGAATGGGGACACTAATAACACCCACCTTTAGGCTGCCATGAGATGTAGCGAAATATGCATATAAGATGCTTGGCATTATGCCTGGCATGTAGGGAGCTCTTGATAAATGGCAGCTATTATTACTGACAAAAATTAGGTACTTGGTTCAAAAGTATAGAGGCAAAGTCCAGGCCTCAATAGAAGCTGTTTTCTCTTTCACACGATCTTTTGATAAATGCCATTTGTTCCTTTGAGATATAAGTCTGAATCAAATACAGCTACTGTATAGAGAGGCAAAATAGGAAGATAATCACATAGCAGCCCAATGAGCTCACTCAAACCCCCTCCCCGTCCAGGGCCCCGAGATCACCAGGGCCTGGAACCCCATAGTTTTGTGGCAGATGGAGGAAGGCCCCAGCGGTCCACCCTTTGAGAATCCTCCTTGCTTCTGGTGGGAAGCCTCAGTGACAATAACAAGGAGTCACATAAAGATTACAAGCAAGGCATTGTCCTGGGTGGTTTACCCTCTGGGAAATAGATATAATGTCATCATCATGAGAGCTTTGCTTAAGGTCACACAACAAGCAAGTGAAAGAGCTTAGACCTGAACCCAAACAATGTGGCTCCAGAGTCTATACTGTCATCACTGAACTATGTACTACCCCTGAAAACACAGAGAAGAGAAAGTAGTCTGGAGCCCTCATGCTTCATGTGTTCTCATGCTCCTTCACTAAGTGAGGATGGGGTCACCTTCCTTCTGGGGTCTCTCTCGATTCCCACCCCCACGGAACTAATCCCTCTCCCGTGGCTCTTGGAAGTCTTTCTATAGCCCCACGTTATGGCATATTTCATGGTGCAGCCCCCAAGCCCAGCAAGGACCCGTCACAGAGCAAAAACTCCGCAGCTGATGGAGAAATGGACAAGATGATCTCAGTCTGCAGGTCACAAATCAAATGCAATCTCCCAGGTTACAGGCCTCACTTTGGAGAGAAATGTCAGCCCGTGTAACATTAGCCAATATAACGGCCTCCATTCATCAATCACTTTATACACTTAACTTTGGGCTTCTTGACAACAGTCATATTTTAAGATGACAGATGGAGGTTTAGTGAGTAAATGTGGCCAGAGAGTAGATGACCTAGAACATAACCTCAGGTCTCTTTGGGCCCTTGGTGTTTGTCTTAACTCCCAGAGATGAGCAAATCCTTTGTGAACTCTCCTCTCTCAGAACACAGAATCCTCAAAGAACAGTCAGTCCTTGGAGAATACAATCTAATGGGAAAAGCGTCCAATTGGATGTCCACTGATTAGGAACACTTTCACTTTTCAGCACTCAGTGTATAGGAAAGGGAGAGAGCCCAGAGCAAAGCAGTGTAGACCCACTTCCTTTAATTCTCACACCATCCATTAGGAAGTAGTGTTTTCCAGAGGGAGACACCACATTGCACAATCTGAAAGTGTCCCAAATCCCCCAGCTGGTGAGTAGAAAGAAAACAGTGCAAAGTCTAGGGATTCCTGACTACAAAACTGGAAAACACTCCTCCCCACCAAGAACCCTCAATAAACGTTGGTTCATAAGCCTCATGCAGCCATGTCTGTGTGCTGTTTTCTCACGTGTTTGTTCCCCCACTGAACTTGGCCTTGTGCCCAGCACTTGGGCAGGTGGGCTAGATGTGCCCTTCTCCTCCTCATCCCTCTTCCCCAGCCCCCTTCCTTCACTACGGGTGTGTGCTATCTCGGCTGCAGGACAATGTGTCACACTGGAACAAGAGACCTTCTGCACGGCAATCCTTCCTTGCACGTGTGCTTTGGCGTCTGAAATCAACATACCCAGAGACACAGGTATTTGCAACATGCCCCTCCTGTTTTCTTTGCTGGGCTCTGCTGCGGATCAGCTGTGGGCCATGAGAAGGCAGGCGGGCTTCCCTGGTTACCTTTGTGGTCTGGCAGTGGGAAAGGAATGTGACCTTGGCGAAGGGGTCCGAGAGTCCACTGCTGTCCGCTGCGATGAGGCCCCGGGCTTGATACATGTGCGCTCTCAGCTGAAAGACATGCCGGGCTGTGGACAAATGGAAACGGGCAGGCATCAGTGGGCGCTCCCCAACAGCGAGTACGAACAGGTGTCTGTGCGCCGTGTGCGTCTGTGAGTGTGTCCAGAGGCCAAGACTGGGAGCACCACCCGCCTCTAGACTGAAACAGAAGCAGTGAAGAAAGGGGGGGAAGGGGTATGTATGGGGAACTTTGGAGCCAGGCATTCTCCTTGGCCCCCTCACCACATCATGGGTTTTGATCTTCATAAGAGCCCTGTGATTACATAGATAATCATCATAATCATCCCCGTACATGTATAAGGGAAATGGCTCACAAAATACGCGACACACGTTTTCCAGGTTTGCAGAGCTATCAAATGCCAGAGCCTGGATTTCATTTCTGTCAGATTCCGAATTCACCTTCTCTTTCTAAAAGACCACATTTTTTTCTTATGTTTATTATTTATTTTTGAGAGAGAGACAGAGTGCAAGCAGGGAAGGGGCGGAGAGAGACACACACACAGACACAGAATCCAAAGCAGGTTCCAGGCTCTGAGCTGTCGGCACAGAGCCCAACGCAGGGCTCGAACTCACGGATGGTGAGTTCATGACTTGAGCCAAAGTTGGACACTTAACCAACTGAGCCACCCGGGCGCCCCTCTAAAAGACCACGTTTTGTGTTTTAGTAATTCTCCTGCTTCCACTGGCCCGCATGTGCACGCGTGTGTAAGAAAGGGGCTGCTCCACTAATAGCTTGTGCTTCCATAAACTCTTGAGTCAACCATTCATCCATTCTTCCATTCAGCCAGCCAATGTCATCTTGAGCGCCTACTGTGTACCAGGTACAGTCTGGTCTAAGGATTGTGAGGTGGCTAAGACAGCCCTTGCTCTCTGCCCTTGGGGAGCTCCAGGAAGAGGGCAGAATATAAGACCAGCATCTACCTCCCAGTGACAGGAGGCCAGGAACTAGAGTCCTGTGAGAGATACAGGCAGAGGGCACGGAGGTTAATTAAAGGCAGGAGTGAGCACATCTGATGACAGGATGGGAGCAGAGAGGGGGCTGCAGGTGAGGGCAGATGAGGGTTCAGTGGGGGCGTCCCAAGTAAGAGTGGACCTGTCATATTCCTGGGTTCATGGGGCTTTGTAAAGCCCCTCTTGTTTTTTATATTCACTTGCTCCTTTTTACCCCCTTACCCACTCCTGTTCCCTGTCTCCCCCAAAGGCAATACTATACTGTGTTCAGGATATCAGTGTTTTGCATTGATGTGGGGACTGGGATGCAGGAACTCTTCCATACCAGTTTGACTAGCATTACTTTGTTAAATTAAGGGTGCAGATGCCCCCTCTTCTTCCCTCCCATGCCACTCCTAGGCTTATGTCACACAGGTCTGTACATGGACTCACACGAAGTTACTAACCCTCTCTGTGCCTTTGTTTCCCACCTATAAAATGGGGGTAATAATAGTTCTTCAGAGGGTTAATGTAGGAGATCAAAGGACTAGGTGCCTGACACACGGGAAGAACTTTAAAACTGCATAAAGATGCTGGTGTTGTTGTTACTATTGTTCATTGTAATGTGACCTGTGATGGTGGCAGCTGGGGCCACCTGGGTGTCCCTCAGAGCCCCCAGCTGCAGCCACGTAGGCAGTATGCTGCACAACGCTAGGGGGAACCATTTATTTGGTCAAGGTTTTTGTTTTTCTGAAACCTCTTATCAGCTCTGTCCCTTAGACTGATAAAGTCAGTTTCCTCTTCGCTCTCACAATTTGGTGATCCGTCTTTTGTGTGGTAGTTCATTTTCTACTTGTGGTTGGTAGAGATGTGTCTGATTGCCCCCACTCGAGGGCCAGATGACCCCTCTCTCATCTCTACATCCCCCACTAATTTTCCCACCATGCCTGCCATATGTAGGTACAAGCTAATTATTGGCTGGATGGATATTTTCTGAAGCACCAAGTGAGTGAAGAAACAAAATTCTCCAGTGGGTTTGGAAGGCAGCCAAAGCCATCAATGTCAGTGCACAGCAGAGAAAGTTTATTAGGTCACTCCATGAAAATAACACACTGCAGAGGATCAGAAAGCTCTTGAAAAAGTCTTTCTTCTCCTTTGAATTGTTAGCAGCTGGGACAGCAATATGTCTGGGTACCTTCGATCTCCAGAGATAGAATCTATAGAAATAAGAAGGTAATTTGATATGAGTGTATTTCACCCAAAGATAAAACCTCTTTTTATTTTTTAAAGGTTTATTAATTTTTGAGAGAGAGAGAGAGAGAGAGGTGGGGAGGGGCAGAGAGGAAGACACAGAATCCAAAGCAGGCTCCAGGCTCTGAGCTGTCAGCACAGAGCCCAACATGGGGCTTGAACTCGTGAACTGCGAGATCATGATCTGAGCTGAAGTCAGATACTTAACCAGCTAAGCCACCCAGATGCCCCAAGATGAGACCTCTTTAAAGACAGGATGGAAAACAATGGAAATAAAGCAGAGTTTGGAGAAGTTGACTTCGTCATTTACTAGCTGTGTGATCTTGGACAATTCCAAGCATTTCTGATACATCCTTTCTCCCTCTGTAAAATGAAGAAACTGCCCAGGGTTTATGTGACAAGTAAATTCAATATAATTCATAAAGTAGATGGAACAGTCCTTGGTACATTGTATGGACCATGCATTTTCCAAATAGGGCTGAGCTTTCCTTATTCTTATACATTGACACCGGGCACAGAAATCATGAGCTGAACCTCTGGATAAATATCTCCAGAGCCTTCTAACTACAGAACCACTTGGATTCCATTGGCAGTTAAGGTCAACCGACATCAAACGAGTCTTGGGTAACAAAGAAAGCCTGGATTTGTGGACAATTCTCCGGTGCTTCCAACAATGGCTCAGTTCAAAACTTAACTTCAGTTGAAGTTAAGGCAAAACTGTCATCTATTCTGTCTGAATTCAGCAGCAAAGATCCTGTAAATTGAAGCAATTTGGAAAGAGAAAGCAAATTGCTACTGTAAGACATTAATACTTATAACAAAATCCAAAATGATATGAAAATGTAAACATAATGACATTCATAGAAACTGTCTGCATAGAAGAAAGGATTATATAAAGCACGCTGAATTTCTCAAAGTGACCACATCAGGAACCAAGCTGAAGAAACACAAGGGACCCCAGTGATACCAGTTCCCATTGGGTCATTACTGGCAAATGCAAATGCCCGCTGTTTACAGGTCAAAACCCTAGTGCCATGTAAAAGGAATTGCACAGGTCATATCAGCTTAAGAACTTACTGATGTGTTTTAAAAGGCATCTTCTGCTTCAAATGCAAACTCAGTCCACATGATCTGCCTACCAAGAAACTCAAATTGCAATGCCCTCCATTAGCAGAAAACTATAACTTTTACTCCAGATGTATTTAACGATTTCACTTTATTCTTTTGAGATGGGACAATTGGAAGGTAAGGAAGAAAATTTAGAAACTATATTTTAAGAGGGAAATGAGTTGATCCTAAAATAATGTGCAAACAGCCCATGCATGGCGTCCTTCTCATTGTTTTCTCAGAAGCCCACTGGAGACACCTACTGACCCTCTTTGTCAGGTGGGCATCATACCTGGGTAGAGCAGGCTGGCCGGGGGTTGATGGGTGCCAGCCACTTTGGAGGACATCTCTGCTTCATAGCCTGCTGGCAAGTTGTCCAAAATGGTACCGGAATGTCTGGTGGAGCCCAGCCACAGGTACAGGTCGACCTTCGCTTGCACTGACCAACCAGCCGGCCGTTTTCCAGGAAGCTGGGGAAAGGTCATGAGGAAGACCACTTTGTTAGGAGGAGGCTCACTCTTTGAGAAAAGAGGTCCTGTGGATCTGGGGACACACCCAGGGCAGGTATTCAGAGAGCAGTTCTCAGGACATAATCTTTTTTTTTTTCTTTCAATGTTTATTTATTGTGAAAAAAGAGAGGGCACAGCTGGGGAGGGCAGAGAGAAGGGGACAGAGGATCCCAAGCAGACTCTACAATGACAGCAGACAGTTGGATGCGGGGCTCGAACTCAGAAATTGCGAGATCATGACCTGAGTTGAAGTCAGACGCTTAACCGACTGAGCCACCCAGGCGCCCCATAATCTCGTATCAAAATGAGACTGATGACCCCAGTTGTCACCATGCACAGTCCCAGAGGAGGATCCAGGTCTAGTGGGCCTGAAGCTAAAACAGACACTTCTGAGCCTTGGATCATTTAAATCTACCAGGAAGGTATAATTATTGCCCCTGTTTGTATATATGAGGAAACTCGGGCTCAGAGAGGTTAACGAAGTTCCCTTAGATCACTCAGCTTTCAAGTGACAGAACCAGGACCAAAACCCAGAGGAGATAATTCCATTCTAGATGCTGGACTCTACCCCCAAAGCTTGCCTCTTCCCACACTGAGCTGAAATATCCTTCCCCCCGCCCCCCCCCAAAAAAGAAAGAAATATCCCTTCCCAGAACTTCCAAGCACCTGGAATCCCAACCACAGCATCTGCGTCTTTGCTTCGTTCAGAGGGACTCATGGGCTGCTTCTTACATAGGCCAGGCCCCCATGTGCTTGAAGGGACCTACCCGCCCTACCATATCCTTCTTCCTGGCTAACCATCTCTAGTCCCTTCATCCCCACCTCATGCAGCGTGGTTTCAAATTCCTTTTCCACCCTGCATGCTCCCCTTTGACTGTACTCAGATCTGGATTTATGTTTATGTCTGTTTGCATCTGTGTGTTCACGTGTGTATTTGTGTAGGCGGTTTGAGTCTGTGCACATACAGATGAATGTGTGTGGGTGAATGTGTTCTCAACATGTGGAGGATACAACTCAGTGTAGCGTGGCTTCTTTATTCCTCAGTCACCAGGATTAGGGGGTTCCTTCCCCACTGAAGGGGTTCCCAACCCCAGACTTGGCTGTGTTCAGAACTGCTGCCTAGATCTTCATTCTTAGAGTAGCTACCTCTCCAGATTTTGTTGACTCTTCCAAGTGTCACTTAGCGTTTCTTAGGATTTCCTATCGATATTGTCCACTTTCTTCGGCACCACTTTTTTTCCAGAAGGAATCACAAAATCCTACATGAGAGGCCACAGCGTGCTCTGACAATTTCCAAGGCACCCGTGGAGAGCATCTGAATCCAAAATTGAGCATGGCTGTTTACCTTTCTCTCTCGCTCTGCAGGTCCCTTAAATGGATTTTCAGCAACTCAATTCAGCAACTACCTGAAGGGCCATTAGGCCTCACTAAAGCAGTGGGGTCAGGAAGGCATCAGAATGATCAAGACACCCCCCACCCCCACCCCGGGCCTCCCTTCATTGGCTCACAAGGAAACCGACTTGCATTACTTTATTCAAATGCAAGGTCAAGGGTAAGAGAGAAACAAAGGGAACAGAAAAGTAGGAGCAGGTGTTTCTATTTTTCTTTAGGAGTCAAACATTTTACTGGGCTTTAGTGGGTACTTCAGGAGCTGGACCAGTAGAGAAAGCATCCCAGGAAGAGGGAAGGCAAGAACAAAGACACAGGGGTGGGAACTAACAGTGGTGATACAGGCTAATGTTTAGTGAGTGCTCACTCTGTGCCAGGAGGGGATTTGCTAAAAGTTTTTAGAAAAGAAAGAGTTGGGGCAAAGAATGACACAGACGAGGATGAGGAATCCTGCTCGTTATGTGGATGAGTTCAGATTTTATTCTTTAGGGAGTGGGATGCCATTATTTACTCAGCTTAAAAAAAAAAAAAAAAAAAGGTCATTTTGTTGTTGGTAAAGATAACTGCTCTGCAACTCATAATTTTAAAAATTATAAGAAATAATCCTCAACTCATCACTTCTGTAATAACCATAACAATAATAATAGCTAAAATGCATTGAGCATTTGTTCAATAAAACAATCATTTATGAGAGCCTACGGTTATTCTATTGTAATAAAAAGTAATCCCTTTGCCATTTGTAGATATCACTAGGATATCGATTCACAAAGGCAGGGATTTTTATCTGTCAGTTCGCAGTGACGTCCCCAAAAGACTGCTTGGCATTCATGAAGTACTCAATAAATATTTGTCAGCTCATTAATTTATTTTCCTAATAACAATCCTGCTTCACACATGTTGAGCACTTACACAGTCCTAGGTCTCTCTCATGTTTCTCCCTGCACGCACCGTGTCTTAGTACTTACATACTGTTAACAAGCCACAGGTTATCATTCATCTTCATGGTGAATGAAGAGTAAATATCTTTATTATGTGTACTTTGAAGATGTAGAAATGGACGTTCAGAGAGGTTAAGATGAGTGTCTACCATCACAGAGCGAGGCAAGAATGACCCAAGACTCAACCCTGCTCTACCCGGCTCCAGAGCCCATACTCTTAGCCAGGGCTCCTCACACACTGATCTATCTGCGTGAACTGCCTGGGCATCTGGCTAAAATGTAAATTCCGATTCAGTAGGTCTTGTGATTCTGCATTTCTCCCTGATGGTGCTGATCCTGCTGGTCAATGACCACAGTGGTAATACTTGAACAAGACTTAACTTCCTATCTGCGTGGCCCCAAGCAGGTCTGATATCCTTTGCTTTACTCTTAAAGTAAAACAACAGCAAAAGCATCATTCATTCCTGCTGCTGTGAAAACAACACGGGTGTGTGAATTCGCGATTAAGACCAATAACTCAGCTAACATCTTGGGAAATGTTACGTAAGGACCACTAACGGACTTCTAGAGTTTGCAGTTCACCCGTCGTTTAAAAAATACACAAACTGAAATTGCTTGCAAGACGTTGCAGGATGTCTCACGTGGGAATCCCAGCTGGAACCTCCGTAACATGACTGAGCATGCTCCTAAGTGCTTTCAGAAAGAGTATCTCCTGTTCAACTGCATGTGCATGTTTAGCCTGGGGTGTCTTCCCCTGGCTCCCTCACTTCCCCAGTTGCTTTTCTCTCTTGTGTGCTCCTAAAGCCTGACCAACCACTGCAGTGTCTTTCCTTTTGAGAATAGCATGGTAAGGTAGGGGGGTAGGGGGGAGGCGGGGAGAGAAAACAAAATAATTAAAGAAAGCAAACGTGCGTTGAAAAACTATGATCACCAATGTATACAAACTGCATGAGACAGAATGCTACAGTCTTAGCCCCTCCCAAGCCCCACCCACCTCCTCCAGAGGTCCTGGTGAATGCCGGCTGGCTTTTAAAAACAGGGGAAGTCTTGGCAAGTCAGAAAATGGAGCAAGAGATGGGAATTCACACACATTGTGCTGAAGTTGGTCAACCAGTATCAGAAAGAGAGGGTTTGCTTGCTTTGTTGACGTTTGTGTGTGGCAGGACCCAGTCATCACTTTGTGCTGCATCCTAGGAAAAGGTGGATTGAAAGCGGGAGTCCCGAGAAGTGACTGGACTCAGGAGAGACAGGATAAAGGTGGAGGCAAGACCAAGGAGGGGCTCTCTGGAGTCCAGCTGGCAGGACTCACATGGAGCCATGATTCCAGGCAAAGAGAAAAAGAAAGTGGAACGTCACCCTCTTGTTGGACTCTGAGCACACCCAGCTCCTCCCACAGGGAGTTTGCTTTTGGACACGGATGTGCTTTTCCACCCGATGGCCACTATGGGTAAGGTGCGGATGAGACCGAAGTGGGAGAGCTCTGCTCTTTTGGATGGTGGATTGAGCTGAGCTTAGCAAATTTTGTTCCAGTGACTCCACCCTGTCCACTATAGCATTATGAATATATTTAAGTTAGAAAAAAAGAAAGATAGGGCGCCTGGGTGGCTCAGTCAAGCCTCTGACTTTCGCTCAGGTCATGATCTTGTGGTGGGTTCGAGCCCCGTGTCAGGCTCCGTGCTGACAGTTCAGAGCCTGCTTCAGATTCTGTGTTTCCCTCTCTCTCTCTCTCGGCCCCTCTGCTGCTCATGCTCTGTCTCTGTCTCTCTCTCTCTCAGAAATGAATAAACATTTAAAAAAAATTTTTTTTAAAGAGAAAGATCATGGAACCAGGAACTATGATTTACTATTACTATTTACTATTTATTTGGCCATGTGACTTAAGATAACGCATTTTAGTTTCCTCTAGATTAACATTCTCTGAACTGGACCCCTAGTAAAAGTAGTTTCCCAGCATTTGTAAATAACTATTCTAGATGAATTAGGTTGGCAAGCGTGGGCTGTAAAAGATAAAGATGTTTCCTGACTGCAGAACTTCTGAAAGACTTCTACCAGCTAATGGGCACCGTGAGACCCCACGAGAGGGTGCACCTGCAACCCCCCAAATGGGTTTGAACATGGAAGTTCACGGAGCTGAGGGCTGTTCCACAGCATAAACTCTGGGGAAACTCTGGCCTAGAGATTTTGGATGTTTGCATTCTATGCTCTGTCTTCCTGCACGTTTAATTCTCAGCTAAGAAACCAGAGTGAGTGGCAGGAGGGTAAACACTTTGCCTCCCTGATGCTGCTCTTTCTTTCTTCAGATTTACCATTTGGGTGAAGAGAAAAGGGCATAAAGAGAGGTGGAGAAAGGGAATGAATAGCAACGGTGACAATCAAATCAGGAATGGAAACAGTTTTGCTGAATCATCTTATCAAGATGTTTCATCAAGTCAGTGCAAGAGAATTCAACGACATTTAAAAAGCTATCCCCCAAAGTAATCCCAACGGCAGAAAGAAAATAACAGACAAAGACGTCAGCCAGGGCCACAGGGTGAAGGTTCTGAACTCTCAGTTATGTCCATCCTCTGGTTTTATTTGACAGTTGTTCTTTGTTCTAATTTTAAATAAATCCGGCATACATCAAAATATTTGGGAGGAAATAACTTTACACTGATTTTCTAGCATTTTCTGAAACAATTTGCTTTTTTTAGGACAAATGTTTCTCGTGGCCCCAGAATCCCTTGGATGGAGAAAGTTGAAGAGAAGCCCTTACATTTGCGGTAAATAACTAGAGTGAACATTTTTTTTCGGTTACAGTTTCACAGGGATCGGTTTAAAAGTCATGTTATCCACATGACAGAAAGTAACATACATGACGAGCCACAAATACTTCACCAGATATGAAGGGGCATACAATTCCAGAAACATCCTCTAGATGTTGGATGCCCATTTGTTTGAACACCAACACTGATTGAGCGATTACTCTGGATGATACACACTCTGTGTTCTTCATGGGCAATTATCCACTTAACCCTCAGCATCACCTCCATTTGACGGATGAGGAATAGGAGACACAGAGATGTTAAGTAACTTGCCCAAGGTCATGCAGCTCGTAAATATTAGCCCCAGAATTCTGTAGTGGGTTAAAAACTGTATTCCCCTAAACTTCAGACGTTGAAGTCCTCACACCCAGTAGCTTAGAATAAGACCTTATTTGGAAATAGGGTCATGGAAGATACAGTTAACACGAACCTAAACTGGAGTGTGATTCTTACAAAAAGGACATCGCATGAAGAGAGACACCCACAGGGAGAGCACAGTGTAGAGACTGGAGTTATGCTCCTACGAGCCAAGAACTGCCAGGAGTTAGAACAGTGTTTTCAGAGGGAGCATGGCTCCGCCAATACCTTTATCTAAGATTTTCAACCCTCAGAATTGTGAGATAATACGTTTCTGTTGTTTAAGCCGCTTAGTGGTACTTCGTTACAGCCGCCCTGATAAACTAGTACAAATTCCAACCCGGATTCACCTCATTTCAGAGCCTAAGCATTAAGCCATTATCCCCTGCTGCCTCTTCTGTCTGCAACATTTGATAATCACATCTAAGGGAGACTCTAACATTTGGATGGCACTTAGAGGCTACCCAGTCTAGCTGCCCATTGCCATATTTATATCAAAGGGACTAAGACCAAATATGGATCTCCATATAGGAAACCATTTCCCTGTAACAGCTATCATGTGGCCTGGTTATGTCCTCTGGAAACACACACACACATGCGCGCACACACACTCAATTCATCATCCATGTGGTAGCCCTACAAACACTAAAAATCTCTATCAAGACATCAAATCTTCTCTTCTCAGTTAAACACTGTTATCTCTTCACCGTTCTTCATACAGCATGGTTAATAAGCCTTCTCACCCTCCCCCTCAGGCAGTGGAAGATAATTATGTTGTAGCAAGAAATCAGAACTACAATTTCCAGGAAAATCTACTCTAAGTTGGGAAGAGTTAGTCAGTCAAATTATACATTCTTGTCAGTCACTGGTGTGTGTCAAGCCCCTGGACCACTCTTTCTCCATATTTTCTCAAGTCTATTTCTGGGATAGAAATTTATAGTATAGGTAGAATACCCAGGGTCTCCAAGAAAGGTTCCAATTTTGACTAAGAAACAGTAGGATTCATCCAGAGATTCTACCTATGATTGTCCACTTGTGAGGCCTCAGGGGAGGCATCAGGTGACCCGGTCTTCATGAAGGGTACAGGGAACCTAGATGAAATTTCACAATTGGAAGCCACCAGGAATCCTGAACTGCCAGTTCTGTGAAATACAAACCTTTTCTCTTGTCATTTTCCTTGAAAATTTTCTTTTTTTAAACATAGATGAACTCATGTGAAGAGATGCCATGGACAAATCACACAAGAGAAAAGGTAGAGAGAAAACTAATAGAAAAATGGTTGGTTTTCCTAGTGACCAAAGAAATAAAAATTAAAGCAACCTTGAGCTACATCTGCTACATTAAAAAAAAAAAAAAAACAACTTTATGTCTGTTGACATGGTGATTGGAAAACTGGGGAATACTCAGCCTCAAGACGGTCTACTAAATCACAATTTGAATCAAGAGGAGACAAGGTGTTTCAGCTGTCTGTCCTCAGACCTTTGAAAGTTTGGGGGAAAAGTCAGGGACATGGACACACATGAAGAATGCTGAGAGACTCAGGAAAAGCAGAGATTTCCTATCGTTGAGTCAAAAATAGTGCAGACTTACTTTGAGGAAATGAGTTTTGATCTTCCCACAGTGTTTGCCCATCTGCTCACCGACAGGGGAATAGAGCACGTCTTTGGAGGCGATGCGGGCATATGCCACCTTCTTGTTGTTGCTGAGCATCCAGATGAAGACATCGGGGATGGTGTGCTGTGGCTGTGGCAACAGAGGGGAATGGATTTGATGGGTTGGTGCTTAACAAGTACCCTTCCAGAATTCTCCTCCCGGAAATAGTCCCTGTCTGAAAAATACATTCTGTGACTTAAACCATCAAGGCACTTAAACATCTATGCAGTCAAGCAAGTTAAGTGTAGCTTCTTTGAGAAAGCCTTATGTCATGACTTCTAAGTACATACAAACCCCGTATGTCCAACTTGGTTATTGTGCTTTGAGGATACGCAAGTTGGACCCATGATTTGGCATCTTTGGTGACCTACTTTTCTCCAACTATGGAACAAACATCTTCCCCTTTGTTGTTGTTTTTTTGTAATCATGTAATGATTTAGCCTCAAACATTGGTCCCCCTAAGAGCCAGGTAGCTTTCCAGAATATTCAAAAAAAAAAAAAAAAAGCAAAAACAAAAATCCATGTATGTCTTTCTATTTGCTCTTTTTTTTTTAATGTTTATTTACTTTTGAGAGAGAGAGAGAGACAGTGAGAGTGGGGAAAGGACAGAGAGAGAGGGAGACAGAATCTGAAGCAGGCTCCAGGCTCTGAGCTGTCAGTACAGAGCCTGACGCGGGGCTCAAACTCATGGACCGTGAGATCATAATCTGAGCCAAAGTCGGATGCTTCACTGACTGAGCTACCTAGGCACCCCTCTATTTGCTCTTAAGGAAGGAAAAACAATTCTACAAGGGACTTTAGACCTAAAATATGGTTGCCAAGTATTTTAGCTCTATTTTAGGTTGTTATTCAGGAGAAATTTGACTAACTTGCACATTAAATTCTACTTTAAAATCGAGCTAATCAAGATAGGAATTACAGAATTCCCTGCCAAGAGGCCCATTATGTTGTGTTTGAAATGCATATTTCTGAGCCACCATAGCTACCCAATCAAAAGGGAGGTACATTGTCACAAAGTACGCTTTTATTTTCCTGGGCTTGAAGTGGGTGCTCTGCCTCTCTAACCCCATAATCCTCTGGCATAATTTGTTCTCTAAGAGGCATCCCTTCTCTCCTTATATGGAAACAGAAACATCAGTGAGGAGGTTTCCCTAGCCAGAGGGTTGGTCAGTCACAGACCTGAAGTCCTGATGCTTGGTTTGAACCTTCTGGGTGCTTATTAAAATTCCTGAATCTGTTAAAATGACTTCCTGTCTCACTGTTTATTATGTCCCCAGGGAATGATGGATTTGCAACAAGATATACAACTTGTGAGATTGGCAGAAGCAGTAATGTTCTGTACCTCTCCTTGAAACTTTCCCATAAAAAACCCAGCATCTGACAGAAGCAAATATGTGGACCTTTTTAGAACATTCTAGAAGTCACAAAAGATACTGTTTACAACTAACTTTAAAGGAGAAGCTGTTCTTTTACTGGATAGAGTTTAAGTCCACTTACAGTTGAAAACTAATCAAAGGTCCCATACTTATTTTGACTTTTCTTGATTCCATTAAGGAACAAGCTTTTTATTTCTGCTGAATACTCAGGCTTCATTAAAAAATCAGTAAAGCTGTACATGTTTGGCTTAATTTAAAAATCTCCATTCTCACGCCTAAACTAATAGTGACTGATCAGCTCTGCAGGGCTTGGAAGAAAGCATTGCTCTCCACCTTTTATCCTTATCAAACATTCAAACTTCACTAGGAATATATTTGTTCTAATCTCCCAAAGGAAGTTTGCCTTTAGAGTTGATTACCTCATCAACAAGGAAGCGGATTTTTTCCACAAAGATTTCGGCTTCATGGATCATTTCATCAAGAGATAATTTTTTCTTCTGCTGCTGAATGATTGCCTTGGCTTCCTTGGCCATTGTTTCCTGAAACAAGACAGGAGTCCATGTGGGTTTTTCTAGATATCTGGACATAAGTACTGTCCTGTCGCTGGAGAATCCTGAAGGTGCTTGTTAAGTCCCACACCAAGCCATTCATGGGGCTGTTTCAGGGTCTGCCAGTGTGCACACTGCCCATTTAATAGAAATGTCATAGACATACGGAGGCAGTGAATATCATCTCACCTTTGTTTGATAGGTGAGAAGCCAGGGCCTGGAAAAGTCAAAGGTTTGTCAAGGTCCCATGGCTCTGTTAGCCAGGACCCAAATCCAGTAACTAAAACGTATTGAGTTCTTACCCTGTGCCAGGCAAAGCCCTACCTGTTGAATTAATCCTCATTGCTCCTCACAGCCGTCTGAGAGTTTGGAACATCCATTCAGCCGTGTTTTTGTACAGAGGAAATCCCAAACATTTATAGTGATTTCTGAGACCCTGCGTGAGTGGGCCTTGCCTACTCTTTGCTTCATCTTGTATCGCTTCATACACTGGGCCCCAGGCACACTGGTCCTCAGGACGGCCCAGAACACATCAAGCTCAGTCTGACCTCAAGACCAGTGTGCGTGGGCTTTCCTCTTGTTCAGATGTTCCTCCTGGACTCTGCACGGCTCGTTCCTTCCCAAGCCTCAGCCTCAATGTCACCACTGCGTCCCGTCCCCCACATTTTCCTGATCACCGTGGCCTTACAAAATTTCCTTCATAACCATAACCTGTAATCATTTTGTTTAGTTGTTGCTTACCTTTCTATCTTCCGTCTACTCCCCTAAAATGTAAACTTCACTAGGGCAGGGACCTCCTCTGGTTTGTTCTTACCTTGTTCTTACTTATTCTCAGTGTCTGGCAGAGTTCCCGACACATAGCAGGTGTTAAATACATGTTTGCAGAATGACTAAGTCAATCAATCAATCAATTCCTCAGGGGCGAGTGCCAAGTACTTACAGCGCTGTGTTCCCAGCACCTAGCACAGGGCCTGGCACATGGGAAGCCTTAGGTACATGCTGGCCAGGAGGACGAAATACTTGCTTTGTATCAGGTACTGTCCTAGGAGCCAAGGCCTAGGACAGGGGAAGGCACAGGCTTCCTTCCCTGAGACGTGACAGTTTGGTGAGCTAAAAGCAATACATGTGCAAAACATCAGGGGACCAGGGAAAGGCAGAGCTCGGTTTTATAGATGCCATGACATTTACACTGGGTCTTTAAAAAGGAATGGAATTCATCAGGTGATAAGAAGAGAAAGGAAAGTCCAGACAGAGGAACCGATTACAGATAGAAGGTATGTAGGACTGACAAATGCCAGTGATTTTTGAAGCAATGGCAATCTAATCAGGTTTGTGTTTTAGGAAGACCATTCTGGTTGTGGTCTGGGTTGGAGGAAGCCACAGTCTGGGCCTAGTGGGTGCTAAGGAACTCAGTTCAGGCAGCAACGCTGAGGATGAAGAAGTGGAACAAGTTCCAGAGTCTTTAAGGGGAGGAAGCAACAGGGCCTGTGGTCAGATCGACTATGGAGGGTTAGGAGTAAAGATTTAAAGTTGAGTCTAGGCTTCTGGTTGGAGCAACAAATGCAGCTGGTCGTGCTAACAGAGGACATGGAACAAAGTCAGATTGGAAGCCGATGGGTTTAATAGGATGGGTTGAGTTGGAGGCGCTGTGAGACAAGCAGTGATGTGTCCACTGGGAGGGTGGAAATACAGGTCCAGAGATGAGGAGGGACTGCTGGGCCACTACAAGATATTGAATGCGTGGACTCGTGTGGGTCAAGGACTGTTGGATGTCGAGAAAACCCTGTATTTCTCAATACAGAGCTCTGTGGGCAATATGTAGTGCATGGATGTTGCAGAGACAGGGAAAGGCAGCCGGAGGGGCTAAAGAAGAAATGGGGTAGGAGGAAGATCTATACAGTGAAAATCTGGCCTCCCTTGGAGTACAGAGGCGGAGTACATAAACCCTTGTTTATTATCCTGGAAAGAAAGGTGAACCAGTTTCGACACTTGGGTCTTAGTGTCTAGACGATGATTAATTAACTGTGACCTTTAAAAAAAATCCTTTAATCTCGCTGAGCCCCACTTGCATCTTCAAAATGCCCCTGACCAGTCAAACACCGAGTCGTTTTTCTTTGCAGAATGATCACGGCCTCCTACAAAATGTCCCTTGGTGCCACTGTTGGAGCTGAATTTTCGAGGTGAGATAAGCCAGGGTCTAACCTGGTCTGGCATTTCTCAACCATCACTCATTCGACAGGGACTGAGGATCTGTGAGGCATGCAGAGCTGTGCGGGTTCTCCAGGCCACAGAGAGGTATCAGCTCCTGCCCTGATGTCAAGAAAGCTTACACCTCTTCACAATTTTTAATGGAAGAAAACTGAGCAGGGGAACAACAGTTATTTTTTGGTCTCTCCATTTGTGAGGCAAAGAAGTCTATGCCTTTGACAAAATATAAATGTAGAGAAAATGGTCAAAGAGGAAATCCATCAGAATAGGATATAGGACTGGTGGGCTTCTAGATCATTTTATAAACATTCAATAAATGCTCATTCCTTTCCAACTTACCCATATATTCCCTTCTCACTCATGCTTCTACATCACGCAGATGTAGAACCTTTAGAACACTATCCTCATCTGGTCTATGACCTATGCCTCATCCGTGAGGTTTATTTTTAAAGCACATGTTTTAATTCTGTTCAAAGTATAAATAGATTTTCACATACCAGCTCCTGCCAACAGAGCGTAAGTCGTTTCTTATCTAAAGTGGTTTGGTTCAACATCTTGGGCTTCTTTTCTGCTTCAGAGATAAAGGCACTATAAGAGAAGAATAACAATTTGGAAACCTACTTAGTGAAAATCCATTTATGTACTTCCAGAGATTTGCACATACACTTCCTGCAATACAATGGGAAAGTTGATGGAGCCACGGAACCAAGATTTCTCATTTAGAATTAAGCAGTGGTGGGGGCACCTGGGTGGCTCAGTCAGTTAAGTGTGGGACTTTGGCTCAGGTCATGATCTCACTGTTGGTGAGTGTGAGCCCCGCATCAGGCCTGGCTCTCTGCTGTCAGTGCTTCAGATCTCTCCCTCTCTCTCTGCCCCTCCCCTACTCGCTCTCTTTCTAGCTCCAAATCAAATAAACATTAAAAAAAAAACAACAACAAAGAATTAAGCAATGGTGCACTAACTTTTCTAAGAGACAAAGTGAGGATTGGAAATGATCCCCAGACCCCACATTAATTTTGGGGAATAGAGGTTTGTTTTCCTACTTCGTTTCCTATACATATCTATTGTGATTGCTATCCAAGGTCATAACACCAAACGTAAAATAATGCAGTTTTCCATCATCTTACACATTTAACACACACCAAGGGTTTCCTGAAAAGTTGTATGTAAAAAATATTTTAGACTCCATACTGCAGTACGTCCTCCCATGTTAAAAACTCTACCAATGACGAGTAGTAACACTTGGAGGGATGATGTTAAAAATGTGGTCAATAAGAAAATGGTAGAGGTTATGCATGTAATTGAAGAAGAAATATAAGTGGCTTTAAAACATGGGGAAATAAGATACTGCCCTCATTAGTGAAAAGTTAAATGCAAATTAAAATCAATACCATTTTCACCTATTGGATAATAGTTAAGGTTGGTGGGGAAATAGTCACTCTCCTCCACCAATTGTTTAAGAGACGATTTGACAGCACTTGCCAAAAATTAAACATCTATATAATTTGATCCAAAAATTAGGTTAGAATTCTGTCCTTCAAAAACAACTGAAACATTTTGCAAGAATATGTTTACACAGTAATGCTTATTGTAGCATCGTTTATAGTAGCAAAATAAGAAGCAACTAATATATCAGAGACCAGTTAAGTAAATGACACATATCACACAATTAACTACTGAGGACCATCACATACAACTGTAGAAAGATTCCAGTGCTAGTGTGTGGAGTGAAAAAGCAACCTGCTGAACAAAATGTGTGACATTTGTGGAAAAATATAGTGTTTTCATGAATGTGTGGGTCTGCAAATGCACAGGAAAAAAAATCCAGGAGGACAAATCAACTTTTCTCTGCAAAATGGGATTGGAGAGAGAATTGAGAACACTTTTTCTTCATACATTCCTACCTTTTTTTTTTCTTTTGGTAAGATGAGCATGTAATACTGTGAAGAAAAAAATCAATGACAAAGGAAACAAAAGGGGAAAACACCACACTCCCCGGTCCTGCGTCACCGTCGGAAACCTCACTAGCAATTCTCTTTGGACATACTAGTCAAGTGACATTTTCTCTTAATTTTTATTTATTTATTTTTTAATTAAAACAAAAAAAAATTTTAATGTTTATTTTTGAGAGAGAGAGAGAGAGAGAGAGTGCAAGCAGGGGAGGGGCAGAGAGAGAGGCAGACACAGAATCCGAAGCAGGCTCCTGGCTCTGAGATGTTAGCACAGAATGCGACAGGGGGCCCGAGCCCACGAACCACATCATGACGTGAGCCGAAGTCGGATGCTTAACTGACTGAGCCACCCAGGTGCCCCATTTTCTCTTAATTTTTAAAAAGAATATAAAGAATTGTATCTTGAAGAAGGCATCTTGTTGCCACACGTCTACCTTCTGAGACACCCAAGAAACTCCATTCCACTCCCGAACGGACCAGCTTAATGAGACATGGTGGACACTTCTGACTTCTGATCTCTCTCTCCCTTTCTCACAGGGGGAAAAATCATTGATTCCCTCAATCAAATTGGAGTAAATGACCACGGCACCTGTTTGTGTTCATTCTTCATCTTTCATACCCAGCCTGCTGTGACCTGTGGACGGCCTCCTCACCTTCTCGTGGCAAGTGACCTGTCCCTTCCTGGGGAGAAGCCCCAGAAGTCCAGCTGCCTCACCATGAAGGGGTCGCAGCGGGGAGGAAACAGGAAGCCCACCTTGACCTCAGGTCCAAGCCGCTTTCTCAAATCCAAGTTTACCAAATACAAAACTAACATTTTGATCTCTGTCTGACCCTCATAAATATGTTTTCAGCTGCTTGTAAACTTGTAGGGAAAGGGGAATGATCATCACCCCAAGTAGCCCCCTAATATAGAAAATTATTGAGCTATAATTTGCCCACACACAGTTTCTAGAAATATGAGATCATGAAGCTTTTTAAAGATGCTCAAAGAGAATTGCAGGTCACACTTAGCTCACAGCAGGAGCAACACTGATAGATATTGCTTCTATAATGAGAAATGAGAAAGAAATATAGAAAGAAATCTATATATTTATTTGTTTGCTTTCCTTTTATAAAGCAAAAATGATGGGTAACTGAGAGATTAGCAAAGACAGAACTTATAAAGCAAAACACCAGAATTTAGCTACTTAGCTACCCCCATCTATTAGATTTTGCCTTCCATCAAATGAATCTCCACCCCTTCGCATTGTTTCCATTATGACTAAATCTTTTTTTCTTTTCTTTTCTTTCTTTCATTTTTTTATTTAGAGACAGCATGAGCAAGGGAGGAGGGGGAGACAGAGGGAGAGAAAGAGAGAGAGAGAGAGAGAGAGAGAAAGAGAGAGAGAGAGAATCTTAAGCAGGCTCCATGCCCAGCGTGGGGCCCAACACAGGGCTCAATCTCCCCACACTGAGATCATGACCTGAGCCAAAATCAAGCGATGCTTAACTGACTGAGCCACCCAGGCACCCGTCATTATGATAAATTCTCATTTTTGCCCAACTCTTCACCTAATTCATTTCAAGAGTTAATCCAGGTTGTTTCCTTCTGTAGTAGACAAGCCCCTATAATGGCCCCCCCGGTGACCTTCTCCTGCTTTTCTTGCCGTTGTGTAATTCCCTCCCTTTGAACGTGCACTGGACCTAGTGACTTGCTCATAGTAGAGTATGTGAAGAGTGATGGGGGTCACTTCCAAGATTAGGTTATAAAAGACCATGACTTCCATCTTGCTGGCATGCTCTGACTCTTCTTGCTTGTTCATTCTGATGAAGTCAGCCACCATGTCGTGAGAAGGAGCCTGGAGTAGCCCACATGGTGAGGAACTGAGGCTGACTGCCAATAAGCAGTCAGGGAACTGAAGTCCTCAATCCACCAGCCCGTGAAGAACCGAATTCGCAAAAAACCATGTGAGTGGGCTTGGCGGTGAAGCCTGCCCACCGGGCCTTCAGTAACTGCAGCCCCAGCCCATGCCTTGATTGGCGTCTCTGAGAGGCTCTAAACTGTGGCTAAGCCACAGCTGGACTCCTGACCCACAGAAACAGAGATCATACACACTGTTTAGTCACTAAATTTGGGAGTTGTTACTCCATAATAGGTAACTAATACACTCTATTTTTAAATCTTTTATTATTATTGATTGCCACCTGGAATCAGAGTCCTTAATTGGTGTTTGCTATGTTATCTGAAAAAATTCTACTAAACAGTATTTGATTTATTATCCAATCTCATTGTCAAATAGTTGCTGAGTATCTACCAGATGTAGACACATGCTTGGCATAACATTACTAGCATTTTTCTTGCTTCATTAGAAAGTCTCTGCAGTGAGTCTTTCTTTTATCCCTCTTCTTCTTTTTTTTTTTTTCCTTTGTTTCATGCATTAGTTAAGTGTCAGGAAGCAACCGTGAGCCCACAAGTGCCGGCTAAATTACTGAACGAAATAAAGATGGATAGAACACTATCAAATGCCTATCTGAATGCATGTGAAATCAACTATTTTCTAAGGTAATTAAAAGCTGATTCCACATAAGCTCAGCAACCCACATGCCCAGCTGTTCTCCCGGTACCTGCTTTGACTGATGAAGTCACTGAGCACCATCTTCATTTTATCTTCTGATGCTTTCTCTGAAATCTTGATCGATTCTCTCACTTCTTCTATACTTTCTTCCTGGAAACAAACCATAGGGGTAGAGGGCTGAGGGGCAGAAGGAGACACTGTAGTGGAGACCCTGACTGAAGTAGCTCAGACATATTTTGCTGATTTTGTGTTTTAGAAATGAAGGAAGATTTCCCTGATTTTCTCGTGTCTAAACTGGGAAATGCTGCTGCATTCTAACTTTGAAACTTCCTTTTCTTCATTGGAATCAGTCCAAATACAAGTCTTCTCCTGCCTTGCTCAAACTCATCATTCCTATTCCAGATCATTTCCTAACAGGGAATCCTTTATTTGGCATCTACTGTGGGGGGAAACTCATGTCAGGAAATACCTAACAAAGGAGATCAAACTAGATACGACATAAAAAACTTGAAAAGCAACGTTCAAGTCAATTGCTTATATGGGAATATAGTAATACTGAATAATCCTGATTTAAAGGGGATCAATTCTTCTGATTATAGGAGTTTGGGGCAGCGGGTGAGGTGGTATAGGAGAAGAGGACAGGTTGCATATGACAATGGCTTTATGCTTGCGTATTTAATAATCACACTTTTCTTTTTAGGCCTAAATTCTAGTATTCCATTCAGTGGCACTCAATGGAGGGATACGGCACTCAAAAGGCATGTTATCACTGCTTTGCCAGAATCTATAAAAATTGTATTACACATCAAAGTCTGATGTCTGGGGACATATGTTTCCCTCTTTCCCCCTCACTATAAGAACGGGCAAATTGTGGAGTGGTTAAAAATAAAGGTGTAGGGTCAGCAACCTCTGTTCAAATCCAGACTCTATCCTTATGACTGAACTTAACCCCCGCATGCCCATTTTTCTGCAAAGTCAGGTGATAAGAGCGCCCACCTATAGCACCACCGTAGAGAGGTGTGGACTTCTTCAGACGGTGCCTAGTGCTTAGTAAACAAACATCCAGTCATGTTAGGCATGATACACCAAGCATGGCAGGGATGTGGCACTGAGAAAGGAACTGGAAATGAATGGTAAAGGCGGCTATGGCCTCTAGGGAGGCATTCTGCTTTGGTTTGTCGAGCGCCGGGACACAGGAGTCTCGTCTGGGACCGTGACACAATGAGGATGGCTCCAAAGGAGTGCTTTGGGACACTGGGTGGTGGAGAAGAGACTGGGGGGACGCCATTTTTCTCCCCACCACCACCAAGGTGGGGCCTCGAGGATTGGTCCCCTGGGCCCACAGTGGAGGCGGGACCAGCCTACAGCAAACCACGCCCCTCCGCGCCGGGTAACTGCGTTTACCTACTGGAGTGGGATAGACCCTGTAGAACCAGAGGGACCCCTCCTCCAGGCCAGCGCTGCTGCATTGCTTGGATTAATTCTATAAATACACTGTCTAAGATATTTTGCCTGAAGGAGAAGCAAAACCAGCCTTCCAAAGCAAGTCTGTGGCCTCCACATAATGTGACACCAAATCGCCCTCAGACTCTTATCTCCACGATGCCTGGAATCCCCAAGACCAGAGGCAATGCTTTGTTTCACACAACTAGAGACAGAATTATAAAGCAAAAGAGAGAGAGAAATTTGTTCTTTCCTTAGCATAGGCTTTCATGGAATGAGAGGGTCACCTGGTGAGGCATGGCAGGACAGAAAGTAGAGGGCGCCCCAATGAGCTGTGTGGTGTGAGAAGAGAAATACAAGAGCAGGCACAAAGAAACCACAAAGGGCAGGCTCGAGAGCCCAGAGAAGCAGAGTTCCCAGGGGTGCCTTCCTCCCTGGGGTTGGGTGGAACAACCTGGCAGCCGTTGTATGTTGGCCCTGTTATAAATACTTCCCTTCAATCCCTCAAGTAACTATTGGCCCCTTTCAGGTGCCGGGTACTATGCCAGATGCCACAGAACAGTAGGAAATGGTTATTGACCAAATAAACACACCAATCAATTGTAAAATCCGGAGAGCCCTGAAGGTACAGCACAGGGTATTACAGGAGAGAGTAAGGGGGAGAAGTCAGAAGGCCTCTCTGAGGAAGTAGTTGAAACCGTGCTGTGGAGGTTAAGGGGTTACATAGGCAAAGCGTGGAGGGAAAAGTAGCTCAGGCAGACAGGACATCATGGAGGTGGCTATGAGGCATAAAGGAATTTGGTTTCTTCGAGAAACAAAAAGTCCAGTGCGCTTGGAACAAGGGAGAAAGTACGTGAGAGGCAGGACTGGAGAAGTGGCAGGACTTCGCCGTATAGGCAATTCTCTGCCATGGGAAGGGTGTAGGATTTTCTATCAGTTGAAGCCAGGCTCCATCAGTTCTGTGAGAAAGTTGTCTATCTCCTGCCCTAATATCCTGATTAGGAAAACAGTCTATCCTTAGGTCCTATAATGTTATTAAGAAGCAGAACAGAGATTCTAGTCCGGACAGTTTTACTTAAAGTCAAAACATATTCTCATTCCCTTAGGTCCAGAAGGTAGAAACTATGTGCCCTCATGTAGCAGCCACAATTTATTTGCATTTAAATTAAGGTCAAGACCCTCTACTGTGTGAATGAAAAGGTCCCTTTTGCCTCCAGCTGCCCAATGTTCAAATCCATCACCTGTGAGAGTCACCTACCAGCAGGTCCGCCATTTTCTCCAGCATGTTGGACCAATGCAGCCTAAACGTCTGGTCTCCCCAAGAACTGATAAAGTAGATACAGGGCTTCTTGGCGTCAAAAGGCAAATAGTTGTAATTCCTGTGAAAACAGGTTAGGTCTTGAAGTTAGTTGGCAATTGGTATTTTTCAGGCAATTCCAGCCACATGTTCATGTTCTGTATGGTCTTTGTGGGGTGGGGAAGGGTGGTGACAAAACAATCAAATTATTCACTGTGTTCTAATTGGGGACCCATGAACAATAAACAATGAACAGATATATGGCTACAATGGAAAGGTACTAACAGCTACCGCCATCAGACGCAGGACAAAGCCTAGAGCTGAGCGCGAGGGGGCAGGGTTTATCAAGCAAGCCTTCTTCAAGGAGGAACTTCTCTTTCCAGTTTAGAGGAGAGGAGAGGAGGGGAGGGGAGGGGAGGGGAGGGGAGGGGAGGGGAGGGGAGGGGAGGAGAGGAGAGAGAAAAACCAACATTTTCATTTTATTGTCTGTAAGCTATCCACTGTGTGAAAATAAATTGAGATAACAGATGTGAATGAAATTGCTATAAAACTGTAAGAGCATAATATATTATTAATTAGGATGAAGAATCTAAACCGCAGCAACCATATGGCCATCCATCCATCCATCCATGCCTCCATCTGTCCATGCATGCATGCATGCATGCATGCATGCATTCATGCATGCATTCATGCATTCATCTACCCATGCATCCACCCATCCACCCATGCATGCATCTATGCATTTGTGCATTCATCCACCCGTCATCCATCCATCCATCCATGAATCAAATATGTACTATTTCCAGGCCATGGTGCTGATGATGCAGGTTACCTACTTGGCTAAGAAGGGATAAGAGGGATAGCAAAGTAGCCAGATGGGGAGATGTGGAGCCAAAGGAAGTGTTTAAGGGTGGCAGTTGGATATGCTTAAATGCTGATGAGAATAAGACAGCTAACAGTGGGAGACGGAAGACACAAAAGAAGGAACTAATTTGTCAGTTTTGGCTCCCAGGGAGGAAAGGGATGGGGTAAGGCAGGTAAGGTGGGAGAACTGTGGCAAAAAGTTGATGTTTCCTAAGGGCAGGGGCAGCTATATTCTTTTTTTTTTTTAATTTTTTTTAATGTTTATTTACTTCTGAGACAGAGAAAGCATTAGTGGGGGAGGGGAAGAGAGAGAAGAACACACAGAATCCGAAGCAGGCTCCAGGCTCCGAGCTGTCAGCACAGAGCCTGACGCAGAGCCCAAACCCACAGTCTGCAAGATCATGACCTGAGCCGAAGTCAGACCCTTAAATGACCGAGCCACCCAGGCGCCCCACGGCAGCTATATTCTTGACTAGGTTTTCCCCAAGCCCCTCTAATTTTCCCAGAAACATCTGGGACCGCAAAAAGAGAAATGTGACAGGAAGGCCAAGGCAAAGTTCTCAAAATGGGCAGGGTGAGACATGTGGCCTGATAAACATGGACAGAGTTTGGAGTCACACACCCATAGAGGCAGACAGAGGAGAGACCAAGGGAGAGGAAACTGTTTCCATTCCAAAAAGCTGAAGAGAACTTCAGCCTGAAAGAATGGATGGTTGTTCTTTTTAGCTCTCCAACCCAAATTTCTTCTGGAGACCATAAAAGTAGCAAAGGTGGCCGTTGTCTGTTCTGTAGAAGATAAACCAGCAGGTGTCCATTTAGAAGAGAAGCCAAATTAGTTCTCGGCTGGGACTGGGGTTGTTATTACAGCAGGAGAACAAAAAAAATAAATTAAAAAGTTAGAAACTAAAATGCTTTCATCTCCTTTAAAATTACTGCACCAAGAATCCTACGAAATACATTCTCACCCAGATTTTGTCCTTTGTTCCAAGGTTTCTGTGGTTCAGATTATTTTGTGCTAATGATGTTCAGGGCCTTCTCCTCTTTGATTCCCAGAGTCCTCCTAGTCTTACTGGGTCTGGGACTGCGATGCTGTGGTCTCTGGCAAACAGTACAGATGGAGCACAGCAGATGGGAGGGCACCATGAGGGCACCGTGCTGCCAGTGGAAAGAGAAGGCTGCCAGTTTGAATGGCTGCTCTGACACCAGACCAGGCTTGTGACTTTGGGCAAGGGTAGCCCTAGAGCCCTGAGAAGGAGATGATGAACTGCCATGGGATGTCCTGTGCTCTCGTCTCATTCCTGAACTCCAGCCTAATACATAAATTGTAGGTGAATGCATGTGCTTTCTAAAACTGGAAAGCCCAGACCAAACACAAGGAGTTTAATTTATTTTAATGAAGGCAACACACAAATCAATTGCGTGACCGTGTGCATGTGCAAGCATGTGTGTGTGCACGCACATATGGGTGTGGTATAGACACAGGATCTTTCAATTTAGCTACTGCCACCCTGGTTTGCCACTAGGTAGGCAGAGCCTCAATATAGTGACTGAGGAATATTTCTGAGAGACAGAAAGCCCAGGAAACATCAGCATGATTCATTTGGGTCTCCTTGATCCCACTGGCCAGCACTAATACAAAGTCCATCCAAGGGTGCCTTGAGACTTCTCATCTCCTCCCAAACCATTCTCACAGATCTCTTGACATTCTCACCCACAGTCACCAATGGTCTAGTTCAACGAGGTGGGGAGGTTTTTACTGCCTGGTTCCAGTGAAAGGATGCAGAGTGCCTCTGAGTATTTCAGAAACGTTTCCCTGAGTTGCAGATCCAGTTATAGGACCCACTCATTGATCTCCTCAGTTCTGAGAATAGACAGAGAAGCCATCAAAGGCCATCCCAAGTTTGGGATCCTTGTTGGCGTGTGGAAAGGAGGGTTTACAACTAACTATGCCTGCCAGAGAGCAAAAAAACATCCCAAAGAAGGTGGTCCATGGGAGGGACAGGATTTAGAAAATATAGGGCACACTTAAAAATGAGGGGATGAATAATTAAGATTTTTTTCACTTTTGTCCCAAATACTCTCTTTTCACTGCTTAAACCCCTTCTCACCTTTTAGGATGTCACCTTTTCTGTGCCCTTTTTCAACTCCTCACCTCCTCCCCAGGGAAAGTAAGTTACCTGCCTCCTCTCTCTGCCTCCATAGTACCTTGTAGCAAACCCAGCTATAGTAATTCCTTAACTCATTCCAAAACATCTATGAAGATTTACTGTGTTCCAGGCTTTAGAAAGGAGCAGATACACAGGTAAATAAGACACGGTCCCTGCCCTCAGAGTGTCCACAGTCTAGTAGGGAGACAGACAAGTAAAAACATCTTAATGCAATGTGATTGGTGCTTGGTGGAGGGGAGTCTAGAAATCCAAACCAGACTTGGGATTCAGGGAAGGGAATGTGGGCTTCGCCTTGAAGGGTAACGGGAGCCAACAGTTCTGAGAGGACGGCTTATTGCCTGGCAGAGGGAAGACCATCCTCACAGGCCCAGAAGCAGCAAACAGCAGGACACATTTGGAGAACCACCAGAGACAGTGTGGCCGGAGGAAAGGCGGAGTTTGGGGCGTGACTGGAGACGGTGGTAGAGAAGTAGATGGGGATTGAGGCAACAAGCTGTGGCCTCTGAAAATAACCCTGAAAGCCACAGGCAGCCGATGAATGATGTCAGTTCAGGGAGTAACTGGCTCTGACAGAGAGTCTGGTGAATTTCTTGAAGATCCAAGCCAGGTTGGAGATTCATAGGATAATCCGGGTCAAAGGTGCCAATGGCCAAAATTAAAGAGATGACAATCGATACGAGAAATACTTGAGAGCCAAACTTTACCAGACTTCATTGCTGACTAGATGCGGGAAGGAAGGGGAAGAGGACAGCTGATAACTTTCTGATTGGTGGTTCAGAGGACTCAGAGAGCGGGACGACCAGTCCATGAGATGGGAAAGATAGGAAGAGCAGCCAAGTTGTCTGTGAAGGCCATGAGCCTGGTGAACAACTTTGGGACACCCAAGTGGAGGGTGTCTGGATCTGCTGCTCAGGGAAGAGGGCCGTCTGGGGAAATGCACGTGGAGTCCTTGTGATCCTGACAGTGCTCGGAAAGCCGTGTCTAGGTCGGGAAGAGCAGAGAGAGTGATGAGCGCCAGCAATGTTCCAATCTCCTCACGGGCAAAGGGGGGGTACTATGTTCTCTCAGGAGAACCCGATGAGATCCTAAAGCTCTTCCTCATGGCCCAAGGCTCAGAACACAGAAGACTCTCGCTGTGTGTGACATCCCCTTCCTCTCACAAATCACTTGGTTGGTGCTCGACACCACTTTCTTCCAACAGAATTCTAGAATTTTACTTCTCTTTGCATGCTGAAAGTTTATGTGGGTTAAAGATCAGTGAGTGTGCATGGAGATGCCCCAGCTGCCTTCTGAAATGGTCTTTTTTTTTTTGGTGGCTGACAGTTGTTTTTTGAGTTCTTCAGTCTGACTGTGGCAGAAACAAGATAAGAAATGATGTATCCAATAATCCCACTGAGTTGAGTTTACATAATAACACAGAGCTCATGGGGGCGCCTGGATGACTCAGTCGGTTGAGCATCTGACTTCGGCTCAGGTCACGATCTCGCGGTCTGTGAGTTCAAGCCCCGCGTCCGGCTCTGTGCTGACAGCTCGGAGCCTGGAGCCGGCTTCGGATTCTGTGTCTCCCTCTCTCTCTGACCCTCCCCTGTTCATGCTCTGTCTCTCTCTCTCTCTCTCTCTCTGTCAAAAATCAATATACATAATAGCACAGAGTTCAGATGAGTATAGTAACTGTTAACAGGATTTGGATTGAAATGTTAAATTCTGACCTTCCTACCTGGTTATGCTTCACAGTTATAGATATGACAATCATCATCATCATTGTCCTGCCCTTAGATGAATTACCTGGATGTGGCATTTGGAGAGTTGTCAACATGTCACGAAAGATTCAGTACAGTGACACTGACCATGTTGCCCTTGCCTGTGCCTTGCTCCCATAACTGAGATTAAAAAAAAATAATCATGATGTTTCTGATCTTAGGGAAGAACTGAATCAAACAGTCCCAGAAACAGGTCGGACTCCCACTGTCAGAACCCTGGATGCTCTGCCCTGCTGTGTCCCCTACCTGTTCCCTTCTGTCACAAGTGGCTTCTCTGGGTGAGTGGTGGAGATCATAGGGATGGCACCATTATGGGCTGCGCCCCCTTCTCCTTCATGCAGCAATGGGAGGACGTCTTCTTGAGCTGATTCTGCTGACTTCTTCTTACTCCCATGATGGGACCCTCCATCAAGCAGGTTCCCAAAATTACCTATAGAGGCAGCAGCAAGGGGAGAGAGGCCAGGTATCAACAAGCAGAATCAGGCTACTTGGCCGAGGGGATCCACGGTCATATCCTTGCAGGGCAGAGAAGTAAGATCTCAGTATGAAGGTGGGAAGAATGACAGTCAGACCAAACAAATGAGATTGACAATGACGACGAGCCATCACCTTCATCCATCTTATGTTCTCTTTTGCAAAAACTACTCAAGTCACAAGTTACCTGGATTCCATCTCCACTTCCTTCTGCTCCTGTAAAGGAGACACTCCCAATATGAATCAAGCCATTCTCTAATAGAATGCTCTTTCTTGGAAAGGATTTCCCAGATGTGCATCAATCCAGGAAGATCTTTGGGAGTTACAATAAAAGCAACTACAATATGCACAGGACTTGGCATGTATTAACTCACTATACTCTTGCAATAGCTCTATGAAGAATTATTATTCCCATTTTACAGATGAAGAAACTGAGACTCAGAGAAATTAAGTGAGCCTAGGCATAATGGAACCAAGGTTAGTAATCCAAGTCTGTCTGAATCCAAACTATACTCTTAGTCCTTTTATTAAAGTATGAAAATAAATCTATCCCTTACATATTGACGCTAAATGAAGAATTATTCATTTCTTTCTGAGATGCAAACTTCCACCAGAATTCTATCATCTCCATGTAAGACACTAGCTCATTTATTCAAGAAATAGGTATAAAGTCAATGCCATGTGCCAAGCACTGCATGTATTTGTACTTACCAATAGAAACTTCAAAGCTAATGGGTTTATCTCCAATCCTCCGGTCAATCATGGTAGCTTCAAAAAATGCTCCAAAGAGTAAAAATTCCTCATATTTTTCTGGTATAATCTAGAGAAAGAAAAAATATTATACAGGCCTGGATCTATTTTTTTTATTACCAATAAGCTGAATTAGTGATGCTAACTGGTCCAGGGTGATTTGTAGGCATTTCAGGCATTTTCTGAATGTCAATGTTAGCCTGAAATGGCACATCATTTCCCTACTAATCAGACAGGCAGGAACCAGAACCTACAAATCACACATCCAAATCCAGCCATTTATCTAGAATGATGTAATCTCAACCTTCTGAGCTCCTACCTTGCGATTAAAATCTTTTTTTTTTTTTTTTTATTTTAAAGGCAAAGGTTGGTATGTGCATCTTTCTGTGGTGCTATTGTTAAAACACAGGTCTGAAATCACCTTCAGGCGAACAGCCGTTTAGAAAACAAACAGAGTCACAGGATCAGACCTTCACATTGGAGCATCTTTTTATGGATTATATAGGATGACAACATACATTATGTTTTTTCCTCTTCAGAACCTCGAGAGGTCAAAATCTGGGTCATTCCCATTTTATAGGTAAGGAAACTGAGGAAACTAAACTTAAAGTTAGGTTTAGTGACTTTCCCAAGTATTCCGATCACAGACCCGGTGCACTTGGGGCTCCGACATGTGCTAACCCAACGCCTTGGTGCTGCTCAAAGACAGACCTTACTCCCCAAACAACACAAGCCCAAACGAAAGAGACAGGAGGGCTAGGTACTCGCACGAGCATCAGCCAATCCAGTGCATCCAGGACGAGCTATCAGCACTGCAATTCCTGGCATGAGGGTGCTCAGTCCCGGGATCACAGCTGCTTTTCCACTGAAAAGGGCTTTAGGGTTCATCTGATCCAACTGCCTTCTATCCAAATAAACTAAAGCTCAGAGAGACTAAGGGGCTTCCCCAGGTCACACAGCAAGTTAAAGCCAGCCAAGATTTGAGGTCTGGTCTCCACCAAGACTTCCCTCAAGGAGCCTACATTGTGGAAGAGAGGACCATGACAGGTCACAAGACAGGAGCCATGCCAAGGTAACCACACTGTCTGGAGAGGACCCCTGTTGATGCGGAACAAGTTGATGGTTCAGGGAGCAGATGTAGCTAAGACACAGCATCACGTTTCTGAGCAAAGAGGCTGGATGTAGTGCCGTACAGTCTGGGCTTCCTGGTTTCGCAGCTGGATTTGTTACGTTCCATGGAAAAACCAGTAAGGTTCGTCCAAGGAAAAGAAGCAGTTGTGGCTTTAGAGCTGAAGAGCCCCATTCAGTCAAGAGCCCTGAACCCTGTCCCACAGAGAGCCAACAGGTCTCAAAGGGTGATCCTTCCTTCACACAGGAGCCTCCTTGCTGTTGGGCTTAGGAGGAAATGTTTCTACTGACCAGAAAATGTTGGACAGGGTGGGGGAACCATGTTGGATCTTAGTCACAAAGCACACACCCCTCCCACCTGCTGCCATTGTATCCACTGGTTATAATAGAGCCACATATCTCACCTTCCTGGGGCCAAGTTTACCCTCTGGGAGGAGGTTAAAAAGGATTTGGAGACCCGGTGGGAACGTAAGCCATGTAGACTGGAAAAGGGATGGCAGCCTCCTTAGCCAGATAAACCCTTCTTCAAATCCCAACCCTGCTACTTCCTAGCTGGTTGACTTCAGGCAAGTCATGTCCACTGCCTAGGTGTCATTTTCCCTGTCTGTGAAACCAACTTTGTCATAGGACCTACAGAGGCAGAAATGAGACCATCCACATGGAGCACCTTGTATAAAGCCTATACACACAAACGCCACAAAAATGGTACTCATGGTACGTCGACAGACAGAATTCATCTCTTAATCCAACCATCCTTCCAGGTCTAACTCAAACGGTCCTTTCTTTTGGAAGCATACGTTGATTCCTGAGCTGGAAAAAATGATGACGGTCATGTTTACTGAGCTCTTAATACGTGTCAAATGTGGTATTAAGACTTTTACCTACTATCTCATATAATTCTCATAACCACCCTAAGAGGGAGATGCTTTTATTCTACTTGCGTAAATAGGAGGACAATGCAGTCTGAAAGGTTAAAATACCTGCTCAAAGTTACCAAATATGCCTAATACTTATTGAGCACTTACTACGTGCCAGGCTGTGTTCTTAGAACTTTGCATATGTTAAATCATTAAATCCTCACTGAGCCTCTGAAGTAGAGGTTATTATTGGAAATAAGCAGAAGGAGCTCAAGTCACTTGCCCGAAGATTCAGAGGCAATGTTTCTCCAGAGGCTGCGCCACTGGGCCACATCTAAAATCCAGCTGTCTTGTTTGGGAACCCAGCATTTTAATTATTATACTTCACTCACTCCAGGAAATAACAGCACTTTACCTGTAGCTCATTATTGCACATATCACTTTTTATTTCCTATACATTTATTTTGTATATCTTACCTCCCCTTCTGTATCATAATTTCCATGGAGTCAGACTCTACGTGTATTCCTACCAATATTGAGGATGATGTTTAAACAAGAAGCTACTCAGTACGTGTTTACACAATTTAAAAAAATGAGCACATCATCTGTTAGATTAGCTATGCTCTGTGAAAGCTTGGCATAGGGAGATAAGCTTTGATGATAGTGATGAGGGTAAGTTGGAAAAACCAGAATCATGGGATCTCATTTGTCCAGGTACGCAATGAGAGCGTGGCTGCAGCAAGGGAGAGAAGAGCTCAGGACCCTGGTGAGCTAAACAAGAAGATGATATAAGAAGGTGACCTCACCATGTTGGTAAGGTGAGCACTGGGCTATTGAGGCTCTGAGGAAGGTAGAAACCCAGTATTGTAGTTTTAAAATATGTCCACAAATTCTTGGAAAATCCTCCCCTCAAAAGATGGAGCCCAATTCACCTCCCTAATTCCCCTGTGGGCTGGGCTTAAGTGACTCATTTCTAACAATTAGAATGTGTCATACATATCAGTGTGTGGCTTCTATGGATTTTGTCATAAAAGACATCGAAGTTTCTGCCTTGCTGTCTCTTGGATCACCTGCTCCCCTCAAGGGGAAGCCAGCTGCCATGAAGACACTAAGCTCTTAATGAAGGGTCCATGTGGTGAGGAACTGAGGCCTCCTGCCAACAGCCAACAAGGAACCAAGTCCTCCTGCCAACAGCCACGTGAGTGCGCCATCTTGGAAGTAGATCCTGCAGCTCCAGTCAAGCTGTCAGATGACTGCAGCCCCTGCCAACATCTTGATTGAAACCTCATGAAAAATTCGGAGCCAGAACCACCAAGTTAAGGTATTCCCAAATTCCTCATCCGCAGAGAAAATAAATGTTCGTTTTAAGTTGCTAAATTTGGGGGTGATTGTTACATAGTGAAAGATAACGAATAAACCCAGCAAGAAACTGGCCGCAAACAAGAAGCAAAGATGAAAAGAGAAGGAAGGAAAAGTAAGGGTTTGAATGAGACCTGAATTTCTCTTCCCTACCTCCTTCTACACAACAGCCAAGATGGGCCCTTGGCCTTGTAGAAAATGTACACTCTATGAAAATTCCCAGATGCCCTTGCTTTCAGCTAGAATTTTTTTTCAGATGGTATTAGCAAAATATCTTCAAGATATTGACTTGGGTTGAGAAAATCTTCTATCAGGCCCTTCCTACTTGGCAATTTCTGTTTAGAAAAGAATGGCCAGTCTCTCAACAGTAGGAAAGATTGCCACGGAGTCAGATACAGGGGATACTGGCATGGGTGGCTACTTAAGGTACCCACAGTTTCTGGCCAAGTCCAAAAAATGTCATTTCCAAAGTTGCCATATATTCTGAAAAAATACACATAATACAGTCACATCAAGGCAATGTCAATCTTAAACACAACAAACTGACAGTACACATTTACAAAGAATATTTCCCAATATACAAGTTCATAAGGGAGAGCAGGAGAGGTCCACGAAATACCCAAAGTAAGTCCAAACAACAAGGTAGAGAGCTCTAAATAGCTGCCCGCTTGTAGTGGGAACAAACCATAGAAACACTGGTCACAGCAACAGCAAATGTATTGCCTGCCTACTGTGTATGCGCAAAGAACCCTGCTGACCATTTTACAGGCATTCCCTCATTTACCCCCAGGAGATGACTATCACAGAGAGACTATTACTACCGCATTGTGGTGATAAGAAAACTGAAACATTGAGAGGTGCTACCATCAGAGCCATGAATAGAACCAATCTCCAAGATTTCCAACTCTGGGCTCCAACCTCTCCCCCACACTGTATCTTAAGATGTATTGGATCCCAGCAGTAAAAATAAGCGGCTCTACCAGGGCTAAGCCGACCCAGACCAGCCATCACCTCTCTTCCCCACCCAAAGTGAGTGTCTGGTTGACCAGAGAGATACACCCCCAGAGGTAGATCATCCAAGTTGAGAGCTGGAATCTACTCACATCTGCTACTAACAAAACACAGGTTCCTTCATTTGCTTAACCAAAAATTACTCTTACTAATCTAAACAGTTGAGGGGATATTCACAGTTAGTATTCATCTTGGTGACCCAGATCTCTTTAGCATCATACAGAAGCAGGCTGGAAAAATGCTAACATGCTTAATATTGAGTAATACACAGAAATAAGCATTCCTTTGAATTGTGATTCCCGCCCACCACCACCACCACACCCCCCCCAGGCCCCGCCCAGGCTTGGGCAGGGCAATAGGTTTCTCAAATTCTTGTATCCCAACTTGTCACCCACTCTTCCTCTTCTTCATTCCCTGTCCCACAATGCCTCACAACCAGAGCATATACTATTCTAACAAACTAAACAAAATGACGTCATGTGTGGAGCTCAGTCCATCCCCCCACCACCTACTTCCACCAGGTCTCCTAGAACACTTTTATTTTCCTTTCCTTTGGTTCCCATTGGAATCTGTGTTCCACTGGAGGAACTTATCACGAGCAGATGACTGGGACGTGTCAGGAAGAGGCAGTGGATTGCAGAAGGAGACCTGCACATGCCTTTGGGAGCCCATGGGAACAGTTGGCCGGTGATGCTTCCACTCTGGGCTCACCTCACAAGGGCAGTGCTCAGACCTACCTCAGGGGGTGCATCGAAAGTTTCCACCTCAACCTCTGTTGAGTTGGTCTTGTCTGAAGCCTGCTGGGATTTTCCACCATCGGTCTTATCATCCTTGTCTTTACTGGAGCCTTTGGAAGACTTGGAGTCTTTGTCCTTAGAAGACGACTTGAGCTCCTTGAATGCCTTGGAAAACTTAGATTCCTGTGCCCCTCCTGAGAGGATCTCCACAGCAATTTCCACTAAGATTCTGCCCCTGAACGACACACCTTCTCCAAAGCCTTCATTCAGTTCCTGGTAGTCATCCATCAGACTGTGGTTCCTGGGTGAGCCATACAGGTTAATCCAGGCAGGTCCAAAGGTCGGTAGAAAGCCTACAAAAACCAAGCTTTAGTTGCCCGGTAAAGCAAGTTGATTATTTCTTGCTTTATGAACATTGTGCATGCCTGTGTAGAATGTAAAATATACAGAAAAGACAAGAGAAAATATTTATAGAATATCCCATCCCCCAAAGAGCCACAATTGCCATTTTGCTATATTTGCTGTATTTCTTTCTAGTCCTTGCATGCACATGTTTAAACCTGTTCACAGCTGTAATGATACTATGAATGCCCACATGCATCGCTGTCGGTTCATTCACTCATCTAATATTTATTGACTCCTAACATGTGCCGGGCACTGTGTGGGTGCTAAACACAGAGCCCAGCGGAGAACAGAGCAGAAAGGAGTATTAAACGGTAAATATCTGTAAGTGCTAAGAAAGAGATTTACCTTGCGTTTCAAGAACAAATAAAACAGGCTGATGAGGCATGGAGAGGAATCAGGCAGAGAGAGAGAGATTTTATCCCAAAGGAGGGTCAATTTTAAGAAGCAGAGATATTGTGTTAAAAGGGATAAAAAGATTTTATGGCCCCTGATGTCTAATTTTGAAAACACTTTTATACCTGTCTTTGAATACCATCAAGATGTTCCTGGAAAGTTGGAGTAAAACATGTTAACGTCGAGTTGAGAAATTCTGAAGGTGGGCGGGGTGTGTGTTCTGCATAAAACAATCCCGTGGCAAACCCTTCCAGGATATGGAGACTTAAACAATGGGTATTGGGGCGCCTGGGTGGCGCAGTCGGTTAAGCGTCCGACTTCAGCCAGGTCACGATCTCGCGGTCCATGAGTTCGAGCCCCGCGTCAGGCTCTGGGCTGATGGCTCAGAGCCTGGAGCCTGTTTCCGATTCTGTGTCTTCCTCTCTCTCTGCCCCTCCCCCGTTCATGCTCTGTCTCTCTCTGTCCCAAAAATAAATAAACGTTGAAAAAAAAAAAATTAAAAAAAAAAAACAAAAAACAATGGGTATTTATTGAGGCTCTTCTGTGGTGTCACACTATGACTGGCAAAAAAAAAAACCATGTAAACCTTGTCTTCTGCTTAAGCTAAGCCTTCCGTATATACGTGCATATATACATATACACAGACATATATGTGCATAAGTATATTTATCAATTAACACAGATATGTAATGCACAGAAAGATTGCCTTGGGATTTTAAGTATGGAGGGGTTTGGGGAGATATTTAGAAAGTTATCACCGGCTTATTTAGGTTTTGCAAATAAAGAGTAGAAGTCCTTTCTCCTGACTGATGGATTAGCTGGGACTCTCTATTCCCTCCCTGGCTTTCTCAGTGCACAGTCAGCAGCACCTTCCTGCAATACTCCTGACCATGCGCTCCTATCACTGAGCTGGGGGCACGGTATTTTGGGACCATTTAAACATGTTAAAACCATTCTTAGCTTGTGAGCCATACAAAGATATTTGGCAGGCTGGATGTGGCCCATGGACCATAGCCTGTCAACATCTGATCTAATCTAAACCCTTCATTTTTCATTTAAGATACCTAAGGCCCAAAGAGAGGGAGTGACTCCTCAAGGCCACACAGCAATGTTCGTGGAAGACCTGGGACCAGGACCAAGCTTCCTGGCTCCCACAGCCCGGCTCGACCTACTGCCCTAAACCCACACCACAAACCACACAGAGCTTACAAGTGCCTACCACGCTGCCTGCTCCAATCCTCTTGTTTTAAGGACGAGGGCTTCAAACCAATTATTTTGTGGCCTCATTTCCAAGTCAGACAGATGAGGCTTTACCTCTATCTCCGTCCTGTTCACTGGAGATTTTCTTCAGGTCGATGAAATGGGTGGCCAGTGCGACATCATTCACGCTGCCTTCATCCCACACCTGGAGTTTTACCCTCCGACACAAGGGAGGGAACATTTCCTTGAAGACCACCTGTTCGTGCCACACAGGATCAGCACAGTTCTTCTGCACTGTAGTTCGCCCCTAAAAACAAAGCGAGCAGAATGTGAGCTGTTGAAGGAAATGAAAGATGTCACTGACCTGACCTGACTTCAAGCCAACTGGCAAACCAAGTTGCCAGACATAATGAACCTGCTTCCACCCAATACCCATGGAAATATGTTGTACCCAGGAACATTACAGTAGCCTCCCCTTACCCACAGGGGAATGGATTCCAAGACACCAGTGGATGCCTGAACCCACAGACAGAACCTGAGATGCACTCTTTTTCCTTTATGTACATACCTATGATAAAGTTTAATTTATAAATAAGGCACGGTAAGGGATTACCAACAATAACTGGTAATAAAATAGAACAATTAAAACAATATACCCTAATAAAAGTTAACATAGATCTTAGCAACTTCAGCGTACGATTTCTTTCCTTTTAGTATTAAGTCAAGAACTTTCAACTTTCGCTTAAACACTTTATAGCTTCTCTTTGGTGTATCCGAATTGCCAGGATCACTGTTCCTGCATCCAAGGGCCATTATTAAGTAATATAAGGCTATTTGACCTCAAGTACTGCCATAACACCACAGTGGACCTGATAACGTGGCCAGCTACTAAGTGACCAACAATAGACAGTGTGGATACACCGGACAAAGGGATGATTCACATCTGGGTAGGATGGGGCAGGATAGCGCGAAATTTCAACACACTATTTGGAACAGTGTGCAATTTAAAACTCACTGATCATTTATTTCTGGAATTTTCCATTTAATAATTTCAGGCCATGGTAGACCATGGGTAACTGAAACCACAGAAAGCAAAACCACAGGTAAGGGAGGAATACTGTGCTGACATCCTACCCCGCACCAGACACCATGCCAGGCATCAGGGACAAAGGGAGTAATGGTGGGTCCTGCCCTCTGGAAGTCCTTGTAATCACAAGATTACAAGATCAAGCCAACATGCATGTTATGAACATAACTTGTTCCATGCATCTCTAGGAATGCAGCAGATATAGTTAGACCCTGAGTTTGTGTCTTATAAAAAGGCTTTTATAAGGGCTTTGTGCACTTCCCCCATCTGGATCTCAGTTTCCTCGTCATAAAAATGGAGGTGACGTTCTATAGGACTGTCAAGGGGTTCAGGTAAAAAATACTCCAGTGTTCACCCTGCCAAGAGGAGGGTTAGGGTAGCATATATTGTAAGGATAGAGACACCATATGTGCCAGCTGAAGCTTCAACGTCCAGCCAACAAGGATTAAGCTGTGACCATGTGCTTAGGCCCTGGTACTTCCAATGGCTCTTGAGTAGGGAACAACAGAGAACAGAGATGTCCAGGCTTACAGAGGACAAGGACTACTTGGGAAGCCCGGGGAGCAGGTTGGGAGGCAGATGGCAATGCTACAGAGCCTGGGTAACAGCTCGAAGAAGTAGCCAGAGGTGAGGAAGGAGGTCTGTCTGCCTAGGCCCTAAACCATAATACCCCATAGTTCCTCTCTATGATCTCAAATAGAGAGTAAGTGGGTCACCCTCCCACTTACCTGCCACGTGATTCAATGCCTTTTGTGACAAGCTTTCTCTCGCAGGGCACTTCCTAATTTTTATTTTAACTTAATTTCATTTGACTAGAAATGTCCTGGGGAAAGAGTGGAGTTCTGGCCTGGGTTTGCCGTTGTTGGTGACGATGTTTCCTTACCATCTGCCCAGCAAAGGAGACCTCCACGAAGGGGTCCACAAGGTCCTTATTGTCACCCACAAATGCTTTGGTGACGTTCGCCATGATGCTGGAGTTCATTTTAGGCAACCCCTCTGCTTTGTAGAGTCTCACATAGAATCTGGCCCAGGGTCTCTCTGATGGAAACCCTTGAGGGATCAAGAGGTTCCTTGAGGGGGAACAAAAACAAAAAATAAAAAGCTCTCTCACTTGAAAGAACAGAAAAAGTGGAAGCAATCTGGACGTAGAAAGAAGGATCCTGATATAGGAAAAAATACTGAAAAGATCAGGATTCGTCGCTAAAATGAGTTTTCTTTGTGGTGTAAGTGGCAGCAAAGGATATGAAAACAGTGAATGCAAACTCATTCCAGTCCTCGAATTATAGAGTAAACACCATCTTCCACACCGCACCTTAAAAGAAGTGCATTAAGTCTTCCCATTTCATAAACCAGTGGTTGAAAGTATAATTCCTTCAAAGAAAAATCAACCAAATCCAGATAAATAGGATAAACTCAAGAACAGTTTATCTCTATGGGGAGACAGGCCGTCCTTGTCCTAGAAGCTGATCTCCCAAAGGCTAGTGACACTGCTGATAAGACACATCTTGGTGCCTCTGAGAGAGTAGAATCCCAGGTGGACAAGGCACGAATTTGGCAATTCTCATGTACCCACCAGGAAAGGGAGGGAGGGAGGGGAAAGACAGATCAACTTCGGGCATATCATTCATTTGTCTTGAGTGGCCCTGGATGGACCCGCCTCACTTTTCTATCTGCTCCTCGGCATCGGAGGTTTTGGGGTTGGTCTTTAAGATGTCGCCTCTCCCAGTCACGCTGATGTCACACTTCAGGTACCCCTTCATGCCCGTCCTGATGTCGCCAGGGTCTGTGAGCAGGGCCCACTTGTCACAGAACTGATGACCTGTAAAAGCGTCCTGACAGCTCAGATTCCCTGCACGGCTGGACCCAGCAGGTGCAGCCAGTTCCATCCCACACGCAAGGCCTCCCAAGCTCTGTTCCCTGGAGGGGGCAGCTCATCAGGGTATTCCCCAGCCCCGTGCTGCCTCCTTCCGCTCCTCCCCTCCTTCCCTCCTCTCCTCTTGTTCCCACCTTCTTCTCTGTCTTTATCTCCAACCTGCCACAGGTATTTGGAAAGCCTCCAACCCAGTGCTAATTGCCTGGACAGGTTCCTAGCTTTGACAGGCTATGAACGGCTATGACAGGACATGAATGGAGTAGAGAAGTCAGTACTATTTCACAGGCTGTAAATGTGACTCGTGGATCTTTTGGTTTGGCCTACACTGTCAATCCAAACTTTAAAATCTCTTACAAAATCTAGACTTCTGGCTTATCTGAAAAAAAACCGTAGATCTGCCAATACAGAATGCACATTTCCACATGTCAGCAGGTGGTAAAGAAGCTGAGTAGCCACTGTGGGTTGTGAGACCTCCTGTTCTCCACAGCCTGAAGCACCCCTTAACATATTAACCCACTGCACTCCCAAGGCCTGGCCCCCTGGGCTCATGTGAGTTGCAACTACTTTTGAAAAGAAGGGGCCTTGTAAGAAAAGATCTGTATTTGTTGATAGCCCAGTTACTTATCCACTCCCGACCCTGGACAAATTACCTGCCTTCTCTGAGTTTCACTTTCTATAAATCAGGGATAAGAATTATCATAGCAAATCCTTATATGGCATGCAACAACCCCAGAAAGGAGGCACTATTTTTATCTTCATTTTCTCAGTTGAGAAAACTGAGGTGCAGAGAAGTCAAGTCATTTGCCCAAGGTTGCACAACCAGAAACAGCAGGGTGGAATTTGAAGCCAAGCCATCTGGCTCCATAGGGGTGCCTACGTGGCTCAGTCATTTAAGCGTCCGACTTTAGCTCAGATCATGATCTCGCAGTTCGTGGGTTCGAGCCCCGCATCAGGCTCTGTGCTGACAGCTCAGAGCCTGAAGCCTGCTTCAGATTCTGTGTCTCCCTCTCTTTCTCTCTCTCTGTCCCTCCCCTGCTCACGCTCCTTCTCTGTCTCCCAAAAATGAATAAACGTTAAAAAAAAAAGTTGAAGCTATGCCATCTGGCTCCAGAGTCCAAATGTGGAACTCCTGTGTGTCACCTTTCCTGTGTCTGCCTCACAGCAGTAAATGAGATCGAATTTGTTGGTGGGAGAACTGTTCAGAAATATGGACATAAAAGACAATTTTGCAATTAGACTGTGAACTTTGAGGAAAAGGGCCAGGTGTTGCTCCGATTGTGTAATTGGTGTTGATACTGTTGAATGAATGGGTCAGTGTCATACTGTTCAATGAATGGGTCAGTGGACGGGCAAATGAATGAGTTGACCTCCAGGTGTGGTAAACTGGAGATGAGTAAGGGAGAGATGGGGAAGCGACACTTTCTTACCAGGTTGGTTGTACACAGTCCCCAGGTCTACTTTGAAGGAACCGATCAGTATGCTTCCTATCAGCTTGTGGTGAAAGACCTGAGGAGAGATGGAGCAGTGAGTCCGGCCGCACTAGATTTCTCTTTGAGGATAAATCTGTGAAATGGGTTCGTGATACCTCAGCGAGGATTCTAGACCTTGACGCTTGTCTGGCCTTCACTCATCTGGAGCACAATGACATTTGGTCATCAAGTGAAAAGGGCAGCCAGAAGTTATCTCACCTGTACCTGTTCCTCCTGGTAGGTTTTCAGCTAGCAAAGGTCATCTAACAAATCTCACAGTCTTGAAAAGTATTTTTTAAGCCAAAGTAAGCTCTAATACAACCCATCTCTGCCTATTGAAACTCTACGCATCCTTCAATGTCTAGAGCAAATATTACCTCCTCCAAGCAGCCCTCCCTGATCCCCCTCAGCTGAAAGTCCTCTTTCTCCCCTAAACTTCCATAACACTCTGCTCACAGCTTGCTCGGAGAACTCATCACATATTGCTTTGAGAAGTACAATAGTCAGAACAAGGGAAGTGGTCATCCTCAATATTTTATCTGATCAGAAGTCAGCAGGGTACCTGGCTGGTTACAGCAACACACTGTAATGCGGTGCTATCAAGATGCAGAAGTTCTAAAGGAAAGCAGCAGAGCTGGTACCGGGTCCAGGAGGCACACTGAATGGGAAACCACTGAAGCAGCAGGAGCAATTGAACCTTCAACTCAGAAAAGAGAAAACTGGGGGTGTGGAGACGGGGTAATGGTAACTTAAATGTTTCCCAATCTTGGAAATCCTGCCATCTATAATAGGGAGTCAGTTCCCCATGTGGTTTCCAAGTCACAGAAGGAGAGACTCAGCTCACAATAAGGACGGCTTCTATAACAGAACTTTCTGGCAATGAATCGGTTTTTCTGGAGATAGTGACCTCCCATCACTGGCTATAACCACGCGGTGCACCAAAACCCCATGTCATGGAGGTGGTGAGAGGGATTCCTACTAGTTAGACTAGATGGCCTCTGGGCTTCCTTCTATGACATTCTGAGTTCCTTAAATCAAAGACAGTTTCCTACTTTCTCCTACCCGCCACATGCATGGCCTTGTTCATCATACGTGTTCAATAAACATTCAGTGAATTAATGAATGATTCACTGACTGAATGATGTATATGAATAGGAGACTTCTGTGGTTTCTAAGCTCCCCTTCGGCAGAGGCAGTAAGAATAAATCAATTCAATGGACTTCAGGAAATGAAGAAATGACAGCCTTTCCCATCTCCCTTTCCACCCTTGCTCCCTGGCCCAAACTTTACAAGCGAGTTAAGATAACTGAGGGGAAGTGAAGACAGCTCGGCTCCAGGGGAGGAGTTATTTAAGGCCACGCATACAAAGCTCACTCCAAACCTCCTATGCTTACAGTTGCTAATGTGGCTTCCCAAAGGCCCAAGCAAGAACACAAGCCTGACTCAGGCTCTCTTGTCAGGTCAAAGGCATCTGGGTCCCTGTGGGCTTGATGGGATGATGGGAAGCGAGAGCCTGTTTAAAGGGTCTTTAAATAACACAGGAGGCCTCTTCAAATCACCCATCCACCCAGGCTTAGGGCCAGGGAAGCCTGGTGTGGTCAAGCATTAGATTACCAGGACTTCAGGGAGTGGCACACACAGACTGCTGGGGCCTTGCATGCCAGGGGCCGCTTGTCAAGGGAAGATGGTCTTTAGCACCACCAAGGTCTGTCACAGCCTGGCCATCCCAATAGCCCCTGCTTACTGCACTCCCTCCTTCGTCCCCCGTGTTCAATTTCGTTGGGGCACACTGACTTTTAGTTCATGGACTAGCCAAATACTTGTATTAAACACTCCCCTCCAAGGGACTTTTCCCTGTAAAATCTTTGGTTTCTGTCCCTAAGGGTCATCCAGGGAGCCCAAAGTATTCTCTTCTTCCAAGCTAGAGGAACAAAGATAGGCAATACTAGCTTTGGTCCTCGGTCTAAAAATCCACTGTCCTACAGACAGTCATGACCCTTATCTATGCTACGGTATAAAAATCTAGCTAGTCACTGTTTGTCTGAAATGTAGACAGTTCCTTAGGACCCACCTACACTGCCCATCTCACAGATGGTCGCCTGAGCTATGCAATGTAACAAAGTCTTAGGCCGTGCCCCAGGTCCTGAAATATCTTCTGCAACACTTGTCCTCATGCCTGAAATTCACATTAAGAATGTTTGGCTCTTGACAACTTTTCATTCTTCAAGAGTCACATTCTTCAAGTGCCCCTGAGAAAGAGAATATAATAATTCCACTATTACCTAAGACTTAATGCAGTATTTATATATGTTATACATAATACTGTGCATATATATAATATCAAATATATTATGTGATACGAATAGAATAGAATAGAATAGAATAGAATAGAATAGAATAGAATAGAATATGTGGGTGACAAGGACAGGCAAGGAAGTCTCTGAGACAATTTTTGCCATCTTAAAATTCTGATTAGAGTTGGTGTCACTGTGGAGGAAAACATTTCCCCAATCTCCACGCTTCTTGCATTGTCACATAAAGTACGGGGTCTGTCCTTTTAGAACCACTAGGAAGAGAGCACTAACCTTTGTCCCACCCACCCCGCCTCTCTCAGGGATGCATAACCATGCTACCCTCTTCTTGGGAGAAGTAGTGATTTCTCAGAGGGGGGAGATAGATGCAGTCTGTCACCCGCTGGTCTCTCTGTCTCTTCAGTGAGTGGCGTGAGGTTGGCGTGAGTTCCGTCTGGCCCCCATGCTCTCTCATTTGGGCGAGTACGGCTTCAGCACGGGCACCTTCCCTTCCCATTCATGCCCTCCGTGTGGTGGACCACCTTCGTAAGGCATCGTTGGCTAGACCAAGAATCTTCTCTATCTCTGCTGTTTAGACATGATCTGTGGAGGCAGGTCATTCTGCCTCAGGGCTTCACTCTGCAGGGCTGAGGAAGGGTCTATGCAGCAGACACGACCCCACATGAGCAGGTCCTAAAGTCTACTCTCAGGCAGCTATGAAGAAGCCTAATGGCAACCACTTGCTCCAAATCACATTCTCTGATCCAGCATCACCGATATATGTGGTTCCTTCCTGATGCTTTTTCCTACTTCTCTATTTATTACCAACTACAATTGGGGAGTGCTGTGATTAATTATCATTAGTGTGGATATCATCCCAGGAGAGAGACACTCACATTTCATTTCATAAAAAGAAAGAAATCAACTCAAAATGGCAATCGTAAAGATGGCCGTTGAAGCATGTATTTCACATTCCCACATTAGTAAACTCCACAATTCAATTCATGATGGCTTGAGCGTAGCTTATCGCTTGTTTCCAGGAAGCACAGATTTCCTTGAAGAGGTTTTCCTTCCCAAATTCCTCCACACTAGTTATTTCATGTTCTATCCTGTTGGTTTGGAACTCACCAACCCACACTCACCCCTCCCAAACCTATTCACCCCTACACAGGCTGAGCTGTTCTAGAGAGTTCCCAATGCCTACAATCTTTTCCATCACCCCGCCCCTCCATCACCAATGATACACTTACTGAGATTTTGATGATCTTGTCAAAAAGATGCACTTGGGGTCCAGTGAAGTCAAAGACAAAGTACTATAAAACATAAAATTCATTTTGGCCATAAATTCCAGACTTGCATCTAAAAACCTTATTACTGGAGTAGTTGTAGATTTCTATCATTCTAACCAATTGCTGCATGGTCCTCAGTGGCATGAATATACCATCAGTAGATTGGTCATCTCCTATTTAAGATCACCTAAATTCTTTTTAATTTGTTTTCAAATGCAAAAAAAAAAATGCTCTCACCCCATACTTGTCCAGGATATAGGTGATTTTTCCTCTAAAATGGACATGAAAAGTGGAATTGTTGGGTCATAGCTTCTGCGCATGTGAATTTCTAATAGATAGTGTGAAATTTCTTTCCAAAGGGGCCAAGCCATTTTATATTCTCACTGCCAGCATACAAAAATACCATTTCTCCAGAACCCTGTAAACCCTTTATGTTATCAATTCTCTTAAATTTTTTGCCTATTAATAATGATAAAAAATCATATCTCAATGTGGTTTTAATTTGGGGTGAACTTGATTAAAATCTAATTTCCTCAGGATTTTGCAGTTTTAAACATTGCTGTGCTATTCCCAAGATTGACCAGGAAGAGTATGAAAAGAAATTATGGACAAGGAAGACTTCTAATTTTAAGAAAGTGTTTGGATTTTATTTTTTCTAATGTTTATTTATTTGAGAGAGAGAGAAAGCAGGAGAGGGGCAGAAAGAGAGGGAGACAGACATATCAGTGCAGAGCTCGACGCAGGGCTTGAACTCACGAACTGTGAGACCATGACCTGAGCCAAAATCAAGAGTCAGACGCTTAACCGACTGAGCCACCCAGGCGTCCCAAAAAAGTGGTTAAATTTCAGAGTCAAAGAAATTAGACCAGTCTCTATATCCTACAGACAAAGGAAGACTGAAGCCCAAAGGATTTAAAAGACATGCCTAGATTCAGACAGCTGGTTATTGATGGACCTGAGAGCTTGGCTTATTTCTCCAGAAGTTATCACACAAGGGGTTCAAGTACTAGATATTTCACTGTTTGAACTTTACTGAGCACCTCCCAAATGTGAAGTTGTATTCTCCTAAGATTTAGAACACTGGGATGGTGTCTCATTGTGGGTTGTGTCATTTGGGGGACTAGTTGGGGTGAGGGAGGCAGGGCCAGAAAGTTGCTTTTTATATGTTTTTGAGCTTTGCTGTGGAGAAATAACACAAGGGCCTTAGAGATGAACAGGACAGTAGTAGGAATGGGAGAGCTCTCTGCTCACAGCCTGCTTTTACAGGGCAAAACAGAAAAACCAAAATGTGGAAAGTGAAAAATGCCATCACACGCCATAATAAGAGACCTTCAAAATGGCGGTCCTTAGATATCAATGACAGGTCACATTACATTCCATGTCTTCTGTTTAAGAAAATGGGAAAATACATATGACATTTCAGGAAGTTTTTCATATATATATATATTCATATATATATATGAAACTTTTAAAGATGTATATAGATATATATAGATATGTATCAAACTTTTAAAGAGTTTTATTGTTCAGAATTTCTTTTATGTGGAAAACCCAGATGAAATTTCTTATTTTTATGTATGAGATGCTGTGGGTTCCTTGGACCAATAAATTAGTTCCAATGTTTATTGCTTTCTGCTGCATTTCACATTTCAAACTCAATTGCCTCACACAGGTTCCCTAGACCTTTGAGCCACACACATTTTTATAGCTGGAAAATATTCCCTAGCCACTATTAACTGTTTCCTTCAACATCTGATGGCCTTTGGCTTGAAAATTAGAGGCAAAAGCTGTAACAAAGGTTTTTAGTTCAACTTCTATATTTTTACTTGAGTGTCTACTGATTGTACTTGGTCCCAACTTAATGTAATTTAGATCCAGGACTTGTATGCATAAAGAAAATACTAATTACAGCATTTAACAAACCTGTAGAGCTTTGCAGTTTTAAAGCATTTTCATACACATTATTTCATGTCCCATCCATGCTAAAAGTTGTTCTGGAGTTGGGGGTAGAACAGGAAGGAAACAACTCATGGTAAAAGGCTTAGAGACAGGAGTGATGGATGACAAGGAAAGCAGTTAACAGCTCAAATCCGATTTGCCCATTTTCTGTTGATTTCATTACCAACGGTCTCCCTTTTCAATTACTATTCCCATTAGGGAAATAATTAAGAGTTCGCTGCATTTTTCTCGTAATTCGTGGTGTCAAAGTGACTATGGGGAAATAGGCACTCTTGTGCACTGTTAGTTGGAGTATAAATTATTACCTCTTTGAGGGCATTTTGTGATATCAAAATTCTTTTTTTTTTTTTAACGTTTATTTATTTTTGAGACAGAGAGACACAGAGCATGAATAGGGGAGGGGCAGAGAGAGAGGGAGATACAGAATCTGAAACAGGCTCCAGGCTCTGAGCTGTCAGCACAGAGCCCGACGCGGGGCTCGAACTCACGGACCATGGGATCATTACCTGAGCCGAAGTCGGACGCTTAACCGACTGAGCCACCCAGGCACCCCTCAAAATTCTTAATGTGCATATTCTTTGTCCCAGTTATGCCATATTAATGTGAGTGTAAGTAGTAGCTGAAAGATGAAAAAAATTAATATCCATCAATGAGAGATTGACGGGTTTAGAAAATTATGGTGTATCAATGCAATGGGAAACTACACCAATGAGGGGAAAATGAGACTGAACTATATGTCTTGATATTACCTCTAATATCATCTAAAATACATTGCTTTGTGAAAAGATCATGGTCCAGGACAGTGTGGACAGAATGCTACCATTTGGTTACAATATTTATTTGTACTCGCATACATGCCTGGGATATCTCTGGAAGGGTACACAAATGCCTGGTGAGGATGGCTGCCTCTAGGGCAGGAGGAAGGGGGTTAAGGGATCAAAGATCAGAGGGATGCATATTCTTCATCATATATCATTTTATACTCTGTATATTTTACCACTTTTTTTACTGTGTAATCTTATTAAAAAAAAATAATTCAGTGTGTAGAACACTTAGAAGCCTCCTGTCTCTCTTTGATGCTTTCCGCTCTTTGATGTCCACAATTTCTGCACTGCTTGGAAAAATATGACTATTTTACTTTCCGATGCAACATGTCTATTTCAAAATTAATAATTAAATTTCTAGGGTCTCTTTCATGAAAAAGAATGTTTATCTTCTTTACAACCAACACTCAATACATTTATTGAATATAAAACCAGACCTTATAGTGAATGAAGATCATCATATGAGATAGAAGAATAAATTTTAAAAAAAGAGACAAGAAAATGGGGTATTTCGAAAACACAGCAATGAATTTAAAATCAGTGGGAATTCCTCATCTCTCCTTTCCATTATCTTTTTTGTGAAACTCTATGGGGCTGTCTGCAAGGAGCTCAGAGAATTTTCCAGGGCTTAGATGAGTGGTGGGAAGCAGTGAGGAGGGACACAGTTTTTCTATTTGGCTAAAGAATACCCCAGATGGCAGTGCAGGGACTGTTGGTGGAGAGGATACTGGTGACCTCCGTGACTCACTTCATTGTAAAATGGGCTGTTGGTTCCTTCCTTCACGGTGCTCTGCTTCTTCTCATCCCCAACCTCAATGATCACAACTGGATCAATGTTCTCACCCACCAGCTGGCGGGCCTCAATGATGGTGATGGCAATCTACAACACAAAGTAGCAGATATGCACTCTGGACCTTGCTGTTCATTCACACAAGAAGACACAGGACAGACTGTCACTTACTTGATAGTTTTGGGATCTGATCTCCCCATCATGGATCTTACTCGACAGTTTTGATCTATTAAAAGAAAGTTTAACGTATTTGTTTCATTAAATAAGAACATACTTGGGATCCATAAGCCTTGATAATATTTTCCCAGGTACTTCTAAGCGCTTTTATTTATACTGTATCACATATTCTCTCTCCATCTCTGGAAGAGATAAAATGTAAATGAACAAGTGACTCAACCTCTCTATGACTCAGTTACTCCATCTTAAAAATGAAGCTAATAATAGCACTTACCGCATGAGATAATGGCTACAATTAAATGATATAATGCATGTAAAGGTTTAACCCAGTGCTTGGTGAGAATAAGTGTCAACTCTTATTGTGCGTATGATCATCAGTATCATTTATTTTTGGTTTTACAAAATGAGAAACTCAGATGCCTCAGCAAGTCAGTAGCACAGCTGGGTCTGCATAAAGATCTCCCTTATTTCCTGTCCGATCCTATCCACAGGACCCCTTTACCATTTATAGTAGGTAAAAGAATCCTGAGTTTTGTGATTGCTTTCGAAAGAATTGGTAAAAGAGAAAATCGGAAGGAGCAACCCAGATGCCAAGCCAGTGAGATTTCACATTCCAGGGGATTTCATTTATCTGGACTGTCGTAAGGAATTAGAAACAGATGCACAACACCTGGGCATTTAGAAATCGGATAACAGTAGAAAGAGGTGACAGATCCCTGTTGTTACCAAGGCAGCAACGGGTGGGAAATGAACTGAGCTTGAGTTCCTATTGGATTTTATTCTCCTGCTTTCCAACAATACCATCTTGCATTTGACTTCATTCCATTTCCGCCGATTACAACTGAGTCCAGTAGAGAACAAAGAAGGCTAGTAAAAATCCCAAAGCTTTAGACTCAGACTGATCTGAATTAAAATATTTATTTTTCCCAATTTTGTGACGTTACCCTTAATTTCCTCATCTGAAAATGGACATAATAATTCCTACCGTGTAGTGTTGTTCTGAGGCTGAAAGGAGATAATGTATGTAGGGAAGAGTACATAGCAAAAGGTATATATGTTCATTAATAAAATGGCAAATTCGCATTGATCATTTACTGTGCGAAAGCTCTGTGCTGGTCTCAGAGAAAAAAACAGATGAATGAGCCATCATCCTGGCCGTTACAGAGCTAGCAATCTATCCAAGGGAGAGAGGACCAAAGCATGGCAAGAAAAAACTCTTAAGTGTAAAATGTGTTGTAGAAAAAAAAAAAAAAAAAAAAGTGATAGGAGTTCAGAGAAGAGAGAAGTTCCCGAGAGCCCAGGTAAGCAACGAAGAATTCACTGCAGAGGTTGGATGTCAATGAGCATTATCTGGTGGGTAGAATTTCAACTGATGGAGAATGCACTGACCAGGGAAAAAGAAAAAGTCTACTCCCTATTTCTTTTTCTCCTGCCTTCCTCCATGCGGTGCTGTTATTCTGGTGGAATAAATGGCAAGGGATCCCTTCAAGGATATTTTAAAGTAACTGAAATCCTGAGTCAGGGAGCTTAGGGGGCCATGGTCGTCATGGTGTAGTAAAGGGGGAAGGAGATACCGCAGTGAGTATGTGCATACAAACTTCATGTCTCCTTTAAAGAGTCAACCTCTCAGCTATCACCGTCTCTGATTTCCAGCTGTTTCCCAACCCCCTCTACCCACATATCTACTGTGTGCCATCCTGTAGGGCCCAGTAGTAACAACTCAGTCTGCCATACAGGGAAGCACTAATTTGCTTTATTGACAATAAGAATTCTGAGTGGACAAAGAAGGGATGGCATGAGGAATTACCATGAGTAAGAAATAGACATAAACAAATATGGTAGACTGAAGGCATTGATAGCCCCAGGTATTAGCTTCCTTGGAACAATGCTCTTTGCCTTATGACTTGTCCCTCATTCTGACATGGGCTGGACTCGAGACTTGCACTGGTGAATAGAATGCAGCAGAAATGACTCATGCTAATTCCAAGCCTGGGCTCAAAAGACCTTATGTACTCATACTCCTTCTCCCGGAACTCTGCCATCACCACCATTAGAACAAGATCAGACTAGCCTGCTGGAGGATCTAATGCCATATCGAGGGGAGCTCGGTGGTCCCAGGTGAAGCAATCTTAGACCAGCCTATTACCAGCCAACACTCAAACTGAAATCAGCAGAGCTACCAAATGACCACACGCACACACATGAGTGTGGATGTGTATCAGTCTAGAACCAGTAAAACTAACCAAGAAGCCCACAGACTCATAAGGAGCAACAAATTTTTTACTAAGCCTCTGAGTTTGGGAGTGTTACACATCAATTGCTAACTGGTAGAGCAAATCACAGGCACGAAGGCCAGTTCGTCCTGACTTTTTGTCGGGTAGTACAAACATTTGGGACAAACACAGAGCTGAGACACCTGGCAGCTTGATGAATTAAAGAGCAGGTGAGGGACAGCTCCTGAGTCTGCCTCCTGTTGTTGCTGTCATTGCTGAATTATGAGACCTCAACTCAGGGGATTTAAGGGCAGAAGTTGGTCAAGGTGGGACCCTGGCTTGCTGAAGGCTGACCAGTATCAGGACGCCAGCACTGCCGTGGAGGAAACTGAATACATACAGACCTCTTGTCTTCCTGCCTTAGACCTTTGGCGCCTTGTGACCAGTGATCAGTTATTATTCTCTGTTTCCCAGAGCCTGCAGGGGTTCCTGCACATGGAGGTGCCCAGTAAATGTGTGCTGACTGCCTGCACCAGCACTGTACCTTCTCTTTGGAGGAGCTGCAGGGACAGGGGTCACAGACGCATGACCATAAATTAAATCTCCTCCCAGTCCTTCCTGGTGTGAAGGCCCCTCCTGTGATGCTTCTGCTTCATCCTGGCCATCTAGAGAAGCAAACAAGGAAGAAAACTCTGTCAAATATGATCCACAGTGGTGATCTGAGCCTCAACCGTCCAGCGCTATGCTAATCACCATAAGGGGTACATGAAGACATTCAGACAGTCCCTGCCAGCGTGCAACTTAACATTTTATTGGCAGAAAAGACAGGCACATACCTTAACTTTTCTAAACAGTAAATTCGTCTTCTATTCCCAAAAAAGAGTAGATTTATATGCATGGTATTATGGAAAGAAAACTGGATTATGAATTCAAAGACATGCTTTCAAGTCATGACCTTGCCACAGTGGAATTTCAGACAAGTAATTTATTCCCTCTGAACCTCATCAGTAAAATTTAATGTGCATAAGAATCACCTGGGAAGCTGTTAAAATGCAGATTCTGATTCAGCAGGTCTGGGGTGGAGCCCAAGATTCTGCATTTCCAATAGCAATGTCCCATGTAGATCTGTTCCTGCTGTCTGAGGGCCAATTTTGAGTAGAAAGGTGCCCTAGGTTGAATCATAGTCCCCAAAGATATGGAGTCCTAGTCTCCAGAACCTGTAAATGTTACTTGGAAAAAGGGTCTTTGCAGATGTGATTAAATGAAGGATTTTGAGATGAGGAGATTATCCTAGATTATACAGGTGGGTCCTAATTGCAATAATATATATCCTTACAAGAGGGAGGCAGGGAACAGAAGAATGCAATGTAATCACAGGCAGAGGTGGGACAGATGCCCATCATAACCATCAGAAGAACACTAGAGGCAGGAATCAGATACTCCCCAGGGGATGGGGCCCTGCCAATATTTTTATTTCCACCCAGTGATACTGATTTCCAGCCTCCATTACTATGAGAAAATTAATGTGGGTTATTTTAACCCACCCAGTTTGTGGTAATTTGTTATAGCAGCCACAGGAAAGGAATGCACAAGTGTCTAGAAAATTTAAATGAATAGATAGTAAACATATTCTTTAGATCTCTTCCCCCACTGTGGGATTCTGATTTAATTTATCTGGGATATCACCTGGATGTCAAGATGTTTTAAATCCCCAGGTGATTCCTTTTCTTTTTAAAGTTTGTTTATTTATTTTGAGAGAGAGAGAGAGAGAGAGAGAGAGACAGAGAATCCCAAGCAGGCTCCACACTGCCACTTCGGAGCCTGCAGCAGGGCTCAAACTCACAAACGAGATCATGACCTGAGCTGAGCCACCCAGGTGCACTGCCCCACACGGACCCCAGGTGATTCTAAGGTGTAGCAAAGCTGAGGAACCACCTCTCAGCCAGGTTTTTGGTAAAAAACAGACAGTGTGGAATACTCTCATGCACTAAGAGACTCTGCATGGTGTAGTTCAAAACCCTGGCCCCAAAGGTTGGGTGGAAATCCCAGCCCTGCCACACCCTAACTTGAGGATCTTTTCTCAGCCCTGCTGTCCTCATCTATAAAGCGAGGCAAGGCCAATGTTACCCACCCCACAGAGATGCTTTTTTTTTCTATGTTCTTTATAGCACTTTTCTCAACTTGTAATTCAGGTACCTCCTCAGGTCCCAATAGATAACAGAGGGTGCCCCCAGAACAGAATGATCTGAGGACTTGGTAATTTACACGGGTGTGGGTACAGGAAAATCACAAAGGGTTGTGCAGCTACCTGAGGCTCAGAGCAGCCACACTGTATCTGTTTGGAAGACCCCAAAATGAGGAGAGCAGTTACCAGAACCTGGAAGGAGAGGAAGTCAGGTCCAGCTGGCTTCCCTATAAAGAGCAGTAACCATCCCCTTCGTTGAGGGGCACATCCAACCATGAATCCTGAGCTCACACTCCTCCGTCCTTCAAACTTCCTGCTGGGGCGCCCCATCGGGAAAGGGACCTGGGCTGTGCATCAATACAGGTCAGCCTCCTGGGGCTGAGGACAGGTGGAGAATTGATTTGGAAAGACAAACGGAAGAGTCCTACACAGGGCTAGCCCGTCTCTAATCTATCCGATGTTCACCATCATATAGAATAGAATCTAGCACAGGACCCAACACTCAGTGGAACTTCCATTAGTCTTTCTTGAGTAAATGCATGAATGGAAGATCATGGGAGGTACTCAAAAACTCTGTCGGATAACTAGTTAAAGGATGGGTTAGGATCACTGGAATTTTATGAAATTAAGATATAGCCACTATGCCTCAAATACACAGACGTGAGACCCACTGACTCTGAGAATCTCCAAATGCTACATCCAGAAGAGCCTAACTTTCCAAGATAGGCCCAAAAGGAAAGACCAAAGTGTACTCACTTCTATGGACTTTGTTTTGTCAGTCTCCCACAGGGCAAGCCCCTAGTCAGCAGGATGAATGCTATTTACTTTCTAGGAAGGGTCTGATTCCTCTCTGCCTTGTTTGCTTTCTGGGCTGACAACTCTAATTAGAATGAGCCATAGGAACCAGCTTCTCTGAAATGCCTGAGGTTGACTGCCCTAAATCTCCACCACCTTGTTCTTTCCTTCCCTACGTGGTCATTATAGGCTCCTAACTGGAGGCTGACCCATGGAATAGGAAAACCCAGGCCTGTGTATAAGATTGACCTAGGCTCAGGAGCTGGCTTCTCCACTTATTGGCTGTGTGACTTTGGGCAAGCACTCACCCTCTCCGAACCTCTATTGTAAAATAGGGGCAAAAGAACCTACATTTCAGAGTCATGAATGATGCATGTCAAATAAAAAGCAGCAGGGACTTGTTAAATGTGTCATAAATATTATTTTTTGTAACATCGTGAAAGTAAGGGACTGTCTCATTCAGCCTTGTGCCCCAGGACCTACTGTAGGGTCACAATTTCAAAGACACCAGGAAAGACCTAAAAGCCTTTTCTACCTACTCCCTGATACCTTCAATTTGACTGAACAGACAAGTATTTCTTTAAGCTTTAAGTCCTGTCCCCACTTAAAATGCCTCTCCCATTCCATCCCAATGGGTCCCTCCAAGGAGACGAGAGGGGTGAAGACACAGCAGACCCACTGCACCATTTGGGCTTGTAAATGTTCCAGAAAGCTAGCCTCACGCTGGGTGTTGTCAGGGCCACTCAGCAGAAGTCTCCAGAAGACCACCGCAGACCTGTCCATCGGAAGCAGTTAATCCTATTTGACTCAACAAACGTGTGTCTACCTGATGCCAGGCCTGGCCCCATCGGTACGTACGGTTCACACTGTAACTTGGGGATTTATTTGTTCTTTCGAAGAAGCAAGCCGCCCATTCTGAGGGCAAAAAGTCCGGCAGCCAGGACGTGCATCCCAACACCACTGCTTCCTGGTTCTGGGCTCCCAGCCTGAGAGGCTTGCGGGGTCTGTGCCTCCACACAGGGTCCTGTGATCCGAAGGACCTTGTCACACTGAGCTCAGCACTCTGCTATTGCCATCCACAAACTCTTAATAATTTCTTAGCAAGGGCTTTGCGTTCTTATTTTCCACTAGGCCCTGCAAATTCTGCCACTGTCCTTCCCATACTTTACTTATTCTCTCTGCATCTCTGCAACCTCATTTGTAAACCTGGGATAACAACACCCACTGGTAAGATGATGGCAGGGTCAAATGAGACAATAAATGCAGAGCCTCCCCCGTAGCAGCTGCTATCCTCACTCTTATTTTTAAAATCTCACTGGATCCTCCCCATGGTGTGTGAGGTCAGCCCAGCAACCCACATCGTGCCCACTTGACAAAGGAAGAAACAGAATCAGAGCTGTGCAGTGGCTTATCCTGGGTTACAGAGCAAATGAGAAGAGAAACAGGAGCTTGGACCTTGTCACCGCGTCTCCTTGGGGTCCCCTTCCATGCCCAGCAGGTGTCCGCCCCACCCCTGTTGGGCCCAATGACCAGGTGACCAGCAGCACTGGGGTGGATTGCACCTGTGACCAGCAGGGCCTGAAGACCCAGCAGGTAGCACACCCCCCCACCTGGCTTCCACGCTTCCACGGAGGGACAGCTCCATTCTCAGCCAAGGAGGTGTCAACTCTATGAGACCTGTAGGCTCCCAATGCCAGCATAGTGCATTTCCCCCCACCCCCAAAAGCCTCACCTTGAGCAGCCTTATTGGCTAGTGTTAACCCCTTCTCTGCTTTCTTCTTCTTCTTCTTCAGCTTGAGCCCAAACATCCCCTTTCTGAAAAGAAGAAGAAAAACTAAACAACATTGTAACAGTAACTTCAAGTCATTCAGACATATTAGGAGAAAACACACACACACACACACACACACACACACAGAGTTTTCCTGGAAGCTTACCAGCCTCCTCTTTCACCCTGGTGGATGAGGATCAAAAGACAAGTCAGGAAGAACCAACAAGCTCTTCAGACAGCTCTACATTTGCAGAAACCATGAAACCTCACCAGAAATCATGAGGTCCACCTAGAACTTAAATGACGCAGAATATGAATACTAACACCACCGGCTGGTATTTCACCATTTCTCCTCACTTCCCTGCACTAGGCACTCAAAAATGAATGACATCACTTAGCCAACACAGCAACCCCCCTCTCACCCATCTTAAAGATGAAGAGCCAAGGCCCAGAGAGGGTAGGTAGTATTTCTAAGGTCACACAGCTCTGAGCATCAAAGCTACCCAGAACCCAGGTCTGTCTGATTTCAGAACCCAGACTAGAGCCAGTGGGCGGCCTGAACAGGTTTCCCTGAGCAGAGTGAACACATTCTCCAGAGCCACACTCCCATACTATTTCCAAGGTCAAGACCCTGTGAGGTCCCACCACAAGTGCACAGCTCAGCTGACACTGATGGTGTGTGCCTAGAATATTAGCTTCTATTATTACTGTCATTATTAGCTGTGAGCGGAAGCTACTTGGGGCCTCCCTCTATCCCAGGAAAGAGCCCTGCTTCTCCATCTTAACAGACAACAGAAGCATTCTGGACACTCCTCCTGAGAGATCCCTTTCTGGAGTTGAGGGGGACCGAACACAGGACAGTACAATGATGGACCCAGTTCAGAGGGAAGTCCTGGCCCTGAGTCAGGCAGGCTGGTGAGCTGGCCCCCCAGAGGACGGAGAAGGAAGAAAAAGGGCAGAAAGGAGAAGGGAGGGGAGAGCAGCAAAGCCTCCCAGGGAACATCCTGCAAGTCCTGCATGTGAAGAGAGTGGAAGGCCATCAATGACGTCCAGTGTGCTGCTTGTGTGGGTAGGACTCGCGAGGAGCTCAGAGCAGGGATTCCACATCAGACTGTCCGGGTTCTAGTCCCAGTGCTATCTGTGCAGGCTGACCCTCTCTGCACTTTAGGGCCCTCACGTGTGAGACAAGATAAGAAAAGCAAAGCATTTAGCACAGTACATGGAACATACAGGTTGCTCAATAAATGTTAGTATTCTTGTTCTTCTCATAAAGGATAGGATTAAGACCAATGAATGGAAGCTACTAGGTGATAGATGTTCATTCTATTTATTTATTAATTTACTTATTTATTCTTTTTATGTTCTGCTTTAATTCAACTGAGAAATTAAGGAGCCCCCCCACATTGGTGTTGTCTCAACAGTGAAATGGACTGCATTGGGTAGCTGTGAGTTCCCTGTTCCTGGAGGTGGGCAAGCAAAGGCCTGGTGACCACCAGAAAAGGATGTTGTAGAGAGAACAAACATCAGAAGAGGGGGACTGGTCTATGGGATCTTGGGGGTCCTTTAAGACCCTGAGATACAGTAGAATGGAAAGAACAGGCTCCGGAACTCTGCAAGACATCGATGGATTGGGCAAGTCACGATACTTCTCTTTGCCTCAGTTTCCCCACGGGTACAAATTTATGGAAAGGAATAATAACGTACCTGCTTCACAGACCTGTGAGACTAAAAATGAGGTGAAGTCATCAAAGCACTGAAGGCAGTGCCCGGTATATAGAAAGTGCTAGAATGTGCCCTTTTTGCAGGTAGCATTTCCCTCTCTTTGGTTTGCCATCATCTGTGATGCAAATCATTCTAAGTATCCCAAGAATCTCAGAGGAACATACACAAGGAGGATTTCCCTCTTCTGAAATTTCTTAAAGGCAACTTCCAATAACTTTCCTGTTTTCAAAAGACAGTTACCAAACGGAGGGCCCAGGCCAGCACCTTCCAAACCCTGACTTGCCAGTGTGGTCCCCAGCGGCTCAATGCCATGGTCATTTCATGGAGGCATATTTGAAAAGGCTGAATTTCTTCCATCAGCAAACAGGAAGTCACTACTCATAAATGACAGTATCTACCACAGGGAGACTTGATGTTCCTTTAGGAAGCTGACATCCTCATCACAGATGGCCTTGGCATTCTGCATCTCCCATCAGGCAGCTTGTGACGGAGGCACTGAAGCATGCCCGAGGTTGCTAGCGAGGGCAGAAAAAGAGAGAAAGACAGATACCTCTGCCCCCTCGGAAACCAAGATCTCTTGGCCCAGCTGACCATTAGGGGCACCTCAGGAAGTTTAAAACATAGCAATGTCTGGAGCCACTTTCAGAAATTTGTAATTGCTTTGTAGAAGACCCAATGCTGAGAAGCTCTTTTCTAGGCACAGCTCAGACCCAGCCACCAAGGAAGCCGCAGAGCCTTTCAGTAATGCCCAGTGGATTTACAATCAGCTCAGCTCCCCTGGATGGCTTGATGTTTGTTTCACAAACGCACAAGGTTGTTTGCCTGAAACCCTGAGTCAGTCATCAAGGGCACTCCCAGCATGACTCCCAGCATGAAAGGCTTCTTGATGAAAATTGATTTTTCCTCCTCAGCCCCGTGACATCTGCAGTAGAGAGAAGGCATGGCTCAGCAGCCCAGAATAATCGGCCACGGGCAGACTGGGCAGCAGAGAGTGAACTGGCGACAGAAGACGGCCCACGGGCCTGCTTGAATCGCCTGTTACCTCTTGAATTTAGGACCAGCCACTTAACCCAGATGAGCATGGTTCATTCCCACATGACCCAAGGACATTTCTTACCCAATTCATAGGGTGGCGTTAAAATAGGAAACAAGGCTTGGAAAGTGTAAAACCCACTGCAAAATGCTGCATTACAACATTGATGACACGGAAATGTGCTGCACTATTCCCCTGAGTTCAATATTTTTTAAACATGTATTAACACTATGTGCCAGGAGCACCATTTTACACACACCATCTCCTAGGGTTCTCACAACAGACCGCGAGACGGATGCTATTATTATCCATCTTTACAAACAAGAGGTTGTCAGGGGTTTCTAGCCAGTATGTTGGGATCGGCCAGTAAATGAGGAAATAAGTCCCCAGGGCAACAGCCATCAAACCGCCCTTCTCCTTCTTGGCTTGCTGAGGACTCTAGCAAGGGAACTCTCCCACTTTACAAAAGCGATGGGGCTCTCGTATCAGAACTATTGAATCTCCTCCCGGGGCCACCCCAAGGTAAGTCAAGACACACAGAAACCCCCGTACCAACCTGGTCTCCTCGGGGTGAAAGCTACCATGACTCCGATATCTGTATCCAAACAATAAGAGCGTTAAACAGTGCACATGTTAGGCTTTGGCTTCAGCACATCTGTTCCAGGTGGGCATCACTCCATGTTGAACCACAGGGCCGGCACCGCGGGGAGGCAGCCGGCCCGGCACACAGAAAGAGGGGCTGGACAACTAGAGTTTGGGTCTCACGTCTACCATTTTCTAACTACGCCAGTGGGGCCGGCCATGGGACTTCTCTGAGCTTCAGGCTCTTCTTCTGCAGGAAGTGGCAATAAAGTTATTAACTCTGCTTTTCTTGTAGGATGTTATGTATTATGACCCCATTCAGTGCTCATGCTGAACGGTTAGGAGCTCTACAAATAACGAATTTAATCTCATGTCCGTGGCTCACTGGACACAGATTAGGAAATGGCTCACAATGAGGGTCTCCATGTGGTTTTCCACTTGCATCACAAAATTCCCCTCCCGGAGTCACCTTTTCTACCTTCAATGTGGAACAGAAGCAGCTCAGGCCCAGCAACCAAACACGAAGCTGAGTCAACCGATGTCTCTGTTACTAGCCCCTCCTGCTCTCCTCCCACCTAAGGTCACAGGATACAGGTCATCTGTGCACCTCACCCTCCAAACACAGAGTCATAACATCCAGCGTGGAAAAAACAACTTTGATTTATGAATTGATTTATATGGCAAACTCTTATAAACCTTAAAATTCCTTATTAAAAGAATGGCTTTGTATGCAATCAGGACCACCTTAAAAATAAAGCAAAATCAAGCCTTACCACCATTCTGAGGTCATCCAGAGAGCCTTGGATAAATTCCAAGTTGCCTACGGAGAAATACCTTCTTGGGAATATCTGATCTGTGTACTCATCTTACTTTTAAGCCTGGGATATATTCATTAAAGGCGAATCACCAAATATAGAAATAGCCACTATGTTGGCTTTTGACTGAAGATTGTTAAAATATAAATCCATGTGTCTTCCTGCCTTGCCAAGACCGAAATGTTTCTTCCTCTCTCCCCATAATCTTCCTATAGCAACTTGCCTGCTATATCTTATTTCTTTAGGCAATGATGGTTAACTTTGGCTGCATATCGGACCCATATGGGGCGCTTTCTAAAACTGTCTCCCACACTGCGGCCAGATCCCATCCCGGAGAATCTGATTTCCCTGGTCAGCAGCGAGGCCAATGGCTTGGTAGTTTTTACGTTCCCAAGGTCATTCTAATGTGAAGTAGGGTTGCAAATCCCTGTACTTAAGTAATTAGTGCCAGTGAACTCTCCTCACAAAGAGAAAGTGCACGTTTTTTAAAGGAAGTTCAAAGGCAAATTTTTAATCAAAGGGGGGCAGTGAAACTTAGGAAGTTCAGAGCACTTGGTGGATCTGTTTGGTGGGCTGGACTTTATCATCCTACCCCAGCTCGTCTTCCACTCAACCCCCATCCTGGCAACTGGTCCACAATTTTGTTGCCTTCTCTACTCTGCACAGGATCAACCCATCCTTGGAGGAACTGAGTCCTTCAGTTTAAGACAGAGAAGGATCAGTCCTCTATTTGGGTCCAAAGTGTCCCAGACAATGGCCTAAAGAGATTGGGCCCTGACTCCCAATCTCATGGGAACCAGTTTTCTCTGCTGTGATTCGCAATCTCCTACCTCATTGCGGTAAATGAATGTTTCTCTGTTAGGCCCCCATTTTGTACATTCCAGCCTCAGAGGCCATCATAAGGAGATTCAAATGTCACCAACTCCACAGACAATCACCGAGAACCTTGATATGTCACCTGCAAGAGTCAGCTGAGTCTAGGAAATGCACCTCCAAGGATGCTACCGAATCCCTCCTCCTGTGGTTTCTCTGAACCAAGGATGACTCAGGAATAATTCAGAGCCACCTTGTGTAGAGCCAGCCTGGTTAAGCCAGCCTCTGACAGCCCTTCAGAGAGCTTTGCCAAATGTTCAAGGGCAAGGTAGAAGGGTGCTGCTGTAGGACTGCCTCAGGGAAATGGGGACTTTTCCCTCACATGCATCTTGCCCATCCCGCAGGATGCCAACAGGGCCCGCTATTGACGCCATCTTCCAAGGGTTGGGGGAGCCTTTTTCAACCTGTGGCCACTGATGTCCTATTCCTTCTCCTTTATAGCTAAGACTGGCACATGACCGGGTTGGTCAGAACGCAAGGAAACCACAGAAATAAATATTGGCAGGCAGTATAAATAGGGCTGCTGAATTCTTTCCAGCCCCAAACTTTCTCTTGCTTAGGCCCCTGTGAAAATATTCATTTTTCTTATTCCATCCTCTTTATACCCAGGCTAATTAGAGCCCTGATCTCTGTTGTCTTAAAGACAAAAGAATCAACCTCTAATTCAAAAATAGACTACAGGCAGCTTCCCAACACTTGAAACAAGCAGTTCTCTCTCCCTGTGTCTCCGCATAAAGGAGTGTTCGAACTCCCTCCCTTTCCAGGCTTTCTCCTTTCCTTTACTTCCAGAACCTTCCTCTTCTCATCATATATTCTTTGATTTCATGTTGGCAGAATGGCAAGAAGATGGCATCCATCATGTGATTTTCCTCTCTTGGGTTGTGTTAAGGTCCAAGGTTCCTATTCCCGTGTGGTTTTCCCTTCTGTGGGTCCACCTTGTCACATCTGTATTCTACTTTCTGCCCCTAACGTCAAGTGGAAGTAAGTCGCTGAGGCAGGGTTTCTTCCCTCTGCACCTGGGCGGACCACTTCATCTGATTCTCAGTAACCTATCTGAAAACTAACCTGGACTCCAACCCATACACCTTCCTCCAATCTCCAATCTAGCTTTACCATCAATAGACATGATATTTTGATCCCTATTTGATGTGTAGGCCTATGTCTCAATAGGTTTTGAACATAACAGTGAGAGAGAAGGGCTTGGTTATAACCTCGGGGATGCCAATACACTGACGTACAAGTGAGAGTCATTAACTCCATGATGGGTAAGGAAAGGACACAGGAAATGCCTTCTGAACCTCATTTTTTGGTGCCATGGACATTGAAGACAGAAGGATGGTGCTATATTAAATTAAATAACTACCTTAAAATTTTTTTTTGAAAAGGAGGCACCTGGGTGGCTCAGTCAGTTAAGTGTCCGACTTCAGCTCAGGTCATGATCTCACCATTCCCAAGTTCAAGCCCCACGTTGAGCTTTGTGCTGACAGCTCAGAGCCTGGAGCCTGTTTCAGATTAGGTGTCTCCCTCTCTCTCTGCCCCTCCCCTGCTTGTACTTTCTCACTCACTCTCTCTTTCTTTCTCTCAAAAATAAATATACATTAAAAACTTTTTTCTTAACTAAATAACTACCTTTGCTGTAGGGTCTCAAACCCTTTAGTAATGCTGATGTTTGTGGTGACTCTCCAAGGGGATGACACAGCATTCAGATTTTTCTACATTAACGTGACCACACCTTTATCATAAAACATCTGATAATATCTTAAAGAACACTACGTGGAATGCCCAGAGAAAGAGAGCCCTGGGAATCTTTAGTGCTCTTTTCTCTTTTGAAACCTTTATGAGGTGAGCAGTGATTAAGTAAGAACCACTGAGGGGTGATGAGCATTAAGGGGGGCACATGTTGGGATGAGCACTGTGTGTTGTATGTAAGTGATGAGTCACTAAATTCTACTCCTGAAACCAATATTACACTGTATGTTAACTAGAATTTAAATAAAAATTAGAAAAACTGACAACCACTGAGGAAATAGCCCAGGACATCCCTTCTCTGCATCTACACTGCTCCTATTCTAGAGCAACACCTAACTGGTTTTCCTGCTTCCATTCTCTCTCCTTCCTGCAAACTAGTCTCCATTCCATAGCCACCTTCACAAAATAGAAGAGCAGAGAGCTTTCCTAAGATGACAAAGGATATCTACAAAAACGCTTAGAGTTCATATCATATCAATAGTAATATTGAGGGGTGCCTGGGTGGCTCAGTGGTTGAGTGTCCAACTCTTGATTTTGGCTCTGGTCATGATCTCACAGTTTGTGAGACTGAGCCCTGCATCAGGCTCCGTGCTGACAACGTGGAGCCTGCTTGGGATTCTCTCTCTCTCCCTCTCTCTCTCTGCCCCTCCCCTGTGCTCGCTGTCTCCAAATAAGTAAATGAACTTAAAAAAAAAAAAAAAAAGCATTGATGCGGGGATCCCAAACCCTGGCTTTGAATATCAACTCAGTCACTTACTAATTATGTGATCTTGAGCAAATCTTAACCTTTCTGCCCTCATTTCCTTCATCTGTAAAATGTCTCTTATAAATAAAGTAAGTTATGTCCGTCTTACAGTTGCCGTGATCAAATGAGGTAAAAGATGCAACACTCTGTTGGTAAACACTAATGTGCTGTACCCTACACATGCTAATTAAATTTAATTTAATGCAACATTCTGTGAATGTCCCTTAGCTCACCAATTCAGCACTTGACACCCCCAAAGTCTGTGATTAGCCCAAATGGCAGCTCTTCCTGAATTCATCACACTCCTGCCCATGAAACTTTTCTCCCTCCAGGCCCCCCATTGAAGGTTACTTCTCCCACGTCTACTTGCCAACACCATTTTTCCAGGCCCAGCTTAGCTACCTCCTCTGATACAATGGGCTCTCCAGTTTGGCAAGGAGGAACAAGTCACTCGGTCTTCTGAATTCCTAGCACTTTGCTCTTATCCTTATTAGAGCATTAATCACATGCCTCATAATAATTACTTGAAAAAGATCCTTCTCTTTTACCACATGCCAAGCTTTCGAAGCCAGTCACCATGTATGGACAGATGGACAGATAGAGCACACATACAGAAAGCTCCACAAGAATTCACTGGAAGTCCTTTGGCTGCCTTCAAAAATGTATCATACTGGAAGAAAGGAGCTCAGGCCATTCCAAGACTGTTTCCTCACAGCTAGCTGAATGCTTTTCTTCCCAGACCACACTGGGATTGAGCCAATATTTAGTTATCCGTTGTACGATGTACAATTTATTCAATTCATTTTATTATCGTTATTCCGAGTGTTCTGGAACAGTCATAATAGCTACCGTCCCTTAGGCATGTAGGATAAGCCAGGCATTGGGTTAAGGTTCTACAGACGTTTTTTTCACTTAGGCATCCCAACAACCGTCTGATAGAAGTGTTCAATCTCCCTTACGGATGTGGAAATCGAAGCCTGGAAGGTCAAAGAATCTGCCTAAGATGCCACAGCCATAAGCTGCAACCGCACTCTGGCCTGGCAGACTCCACTCTTTGCTACCTCCCAAACGGCAGCTTTGCAAGCACCTAACTAGAGCCAAGTATTGTGCAATCCTCACTTCCCAGATGCTGCACACCACTGCTCAGAGAGGTCTGCTAACTTGCCTACAGACACACAGCCATCTGTCACCAAAGCCCAGGCTCTGCACTCTGGAGCCTCACCATGGTGGCCCGGCTCTCTAGGAACAAGCAGAGGAGCAGCAGCGGATCCCTGTGGGCTTCCAGCGGCCCAGACTGCAGCACAGGGTGCGGGTGAGGCTCAGCAACTAGAACCCGAAGCTCACCTTGACCAGCGAGGGCTCCTAACAGTGCCCAGAAGCACTCGCGCTCACTAACTTCTTGGACCCGCGTCAGGTCAGCAGGGCAGGAGGTACAGCATCCAGCCAGTCTTGGGAAGAGAGAAGCTTCTCTCTGGAACGCAGCGGCCCAGGGGAATGGGTATCAGGCACAAGGCTGCCCCATTGCAAGGGGCAGGTGCCTCCCAGGAAATGACTTTCCACCTGTGTGTGTGGCTGCCGGCAGTTCCCTATCTCTGAACTTCTCCACGTGGCTTAGTGCCAGATCCCAAGATTTCAATCAGCAAACACAGCAGCTCAGAGCAGGTCTGGAGAGGAGGGGCTACCGATGTGTTTCATTCCAAGTCAGGTAGCCCCATGTAGATCAGGGCTCAGAAGAACCCTAGCTCCAGATGATATCAAACCCCTGGAAGCTTTCCAGCCACCATCCAGCCTGCCCTTCTAATCCTTCACACCATCCCCTGCTCACTTATAATACATCCCATTGTTCATTTAATAATAATTAACATTTATTAAGCACTTAACTTAGGGCTTTCACCTATTCAAGTCCCATGACAGCTCTCAGAGGTAGAAACTGTTATTGTGCTCAATGTGTGGATGGCAAAACTTAGCCACAGAGTTGGGGGTTGAACTGAAGCCACCTGACTTCAGAGCCTGTGTCCTCAGGCCCTCTGGCCTGTGGTCTCTGCTCTGTGGCATTTCATTGGGACTTGTGTCCTGATCCTATTTCAAAGAGGGCAAGTTTATAAAAATGAAGAAAACAAAAAGAAGAAATTTTCATGTCAAACGCCACAGAAACTCTTCCTATAGTGTGTTGAATGGTGGCACCCCAAAAGATATATCCATGTTCTAGAAAATGTGAATATGCCCTTACTTGGAAAAAAAAAAAAAAAAAAGAATCTTTACAGATGCAAATTAAGTTAAAGATCTCAAGAGGAGATCATTTTGGATTATCTGAGTGGTCCCTAAATTCAATGAGTGCCCTTAGGAGAAGCAGAAAAGGAGAAGACAGCCGGAGGAGGCCATGTGGAAACAGAGGCAGAGATTGGAACGATATGGACACAGGTCAAGGAACACTGGAGCCACCAGAAGCTGGGAGAAGCAAGGAAGGATCCTTCCCTAGAGCCTTCAGACGGAGCACGGTCCTGTCAGCACCTTGATTTTATTTATTTTTTTAAATTTTTTAAAATGTTTATTCTTTGAGAGAGGGAGAGAGAGCATGAGCAGGGGAGGGGGAAAGGGAGGGAGAGAAAGAGAGAGAGAGAGAATCTGAAGCAGGCTCCAGGCTCAGAGCTGTCAGCATAGAGCCCGATGCAGGGGCTCGAACTCAGGAACCGCAAGGTCATGACCCGATCTGAAGTCCGAGGCTTAACCGACTGGGCCACCCAGGTCCCCCCCCCCCCCCCCCCTGCTTGATTTTAGACCTCTGGCCTCCAGAACCGTAAGAGGGTAAATTTCTGGGGTTTTCAGCCCCCAAGTCTATGGTAATTTGTTATGGCAGCCCTAGGAAACTGGTACCCTGCTGTCTTGCACTTCTCGGCACCACGGAAAAGGAGAGAACGTCGGCTTCGCTGCACTGAGCGCCTCATGCAGAATGCCGCGAGGTCAGCTCCTGTGGGCCAGGCAGTGACATAAGAGCCTCCAAGGTGCAGACACCAAGGGAGGAAGGGGGTCCCCAGCGTGGGCCAGGAGGCTGGGAAGCAGGTTCTGCAGGTGAGGACTGAGCAGGTTGAACAGTAATCCACAAGGAGGCCTCATTCAAAATCCCCAGCCGACTGCTCATTGTCCCCAAAGAAATGGGCCTTGGCCCAGAAGTTCACACACAAGAGAGCGGGTCTCCTGTGCAACCCTCCTCCCGTTTTTGGATCATGGTACAGTTGATCCCAATCAGAAGTAAAGGTCGTCGGAAGTCAGGGAGACCCAGCCTCACGTGTCCCAGACGGGGAAAGCAATGACCACAAAGCTCGAGTGGCACAGCAGAATCACGCACGGTCAGAAGGGAACCTGTCTCCAGACCCCCAGTTCTTGCAAAGGAACCAAACCTCCTGCCCTCATCGCATTTGTTCTTCGCAAAGGAAGAGTGTCGTGGCGACCCTTAGAGCTCAGCAGCCCTGAGCCCAAAACATCCTCCTGCTAAAGTTCACTTCCCTCCTGCTAAAATTTGGACTTAGCGCTTTGCGGAGTGATACCCTGCTCCGCCGACGTGGCCGACATGGCTGCTGCGTCCGATTCAGATACCAGCCCGCATCGTAACGGCGGACACACCATCTGGCTGTACAGCAGTCCCCCTACAGCAAATGTTTGTTGACTGCTCACTGCAGGGAAATGCCGGATGAACAAACCTGCTGGCTCGCTCGAAGCCTCCTTTCTCTGCGGCATCTCCTGCTGCCTGCGGGGTCCGCCCCGGCCACACCCACTTCCTTCGGGGAAGTAACCAGAATCTGCCCCGCCTCCGGGTCTCTGCGCATGCTCCTCTCTGTGCCTGGAAGCCACACAGCTTCGCACACCTTTTTCCAGTTTCACGCGGTCCCAGCCTCCGGGGGTCACGACATCCTTTGTCAGAGGCCTTTTCCCCAGGTCCAGCAGGTGCTGTTTCTTTTCATTGCTTATCCTAATTCGAAGTTTTATTTTTGTATGACTCCTTTTCGCTTGTGTTCACCACGATCAGACAAAAAGTTCCATTAGGGCAGGAACTCTGTCTAGCTGATTCACCGTTGTCTCCCCAGCACCCAGCACATAGTACGCACATGTAATTCATTCATTGGTTTATCCCACAAATATTTATTGAAAAAAATGCTGAGCTGCTGAAGGAATAGACAAAGCTACCACCCCTCAGGACAGCAGAGTCAAATAGATGAGCTACGAAATGACCGGGTCAGAAGTCACCTCTGCTGCCTCACTTACCCTCTTTCCTGTGCTTGCCTCTTAACCATTTAGCTCTGACTCATCCCCAAAGGAGGACTTGAAAAAACTCAAAGCAGTCAATAATGTAACTGGTAAACAACTCTGGAAAATGAACTTCAGGGGAGCGATGCCATACAATTATCTAGAATGAAGTTTGGGAATTGTCTTTGCAATTCAATTAGCTTCAGAATTATTTTAGAAAAGCAAAAGAGAAAATATGATGCCAAGTAAGAAGGCTGAGCAATGCTCCTCCAGCCCTCCCCGCTCTGGGAAGAATAGCACACTTCCCATGAAGCTGCTATATTGGTTACAGATACAAGTATAGATCGAATCGACGGGCATCACCCCCCACCCTCCCGCATGCTTTGCCTTCACCATGTGGTCTCCTGCCAGGGACATACATTGCAATGTCTGCAATCATTATCCCACGTACAGCCATAGTCATGGACTGTTTCCTTGGAGAACTCACAACACTTATTATCATGATTCAACAAACATTTACTCAGTACCTACTGGATGCCCAGCACTGTAGAAGGCTTGGGAGATTCAGCACTGTGATGGCATTACAATGGGATTCTAGCAACTAATGCACTTGAAAAAGGCTATCACCTCCCCCATAATACCATAATAACAATCTTCTCCATTTCTAGAATGCTTCATAGAATACAAACAGCTTTCATATGTGGCTATGTGTCACAGCAGCTATGTGAGACAGGAAGGACAGACCCCCACCCCCACCCCCATTTAGTAGATTGACTGTTTAGGTTCCAGAAGCCTCGACTGACTTACTCAAGGTTGAAGGGCTAACAAGGGGCACAACTGGAAAATGTGGCAGTCATGAAAAAGCGCCACACAGATCTCCAGCTGCAGGAAACTCAGTTAACTGACAGCCCCAGCTGCCACACCTTTTAATCCACTACTATGCCACACTGAGGCCATGTTGCCCGTGGACTACTCCCAGCTAATGACTAAGCACAGTGAGTGAACTAATTCAGGCCCTTCCTGCAAGACTAGAACTCCTCCAGTGGGTGACTTGGGCCACAAGAATCCCTATCAACCTGGAGGACACTTTCTTAGAAGATTCTCCCTCCCCAAATTCCTCTTCCTTTCTGCCCTCTGTCACAGATGTCAGACCTGTATCACGGTCTAAAGACTCTCCTCACCTCCTCCTGCTCCTACCTTTTGATCCTTCCCAGCTGTTTCTCCAATAAATCTTGAGCAGGCCAATGCCATCTTGGAATCTGGTTTCTGGAGGACTCACCCTAAAGAACTCTAATCCAGACCTTGTCATTCCCAAACGGATTCCACCAATAAAGAGATTCCATTTCAAAATACATTTGGAAAATTCTGGGGTAAACCCAGTTTCATAGGACTTCCTAGATTCAACAAGATGCTAATGTGTAATTGACTCCTCCAAAGTACAAAAGTACCACAGAATCTAGTTCCCAGATTGATTTGACAACAACTTTTATTCAGTTCTTCCAAATTGGAGACTGAAACATTGGTTTTTCACAGACCACAATTTGGGAAATGCTGTTAAGCCCCACTCTCCAACAAAGAAACACCTATTCTTTCCTTGGCATTGCTCAAAGGGCCTCAAAATGATGATTTGATATTCTTTTGCTGTGCTCAAATGTATGTGCCATACTATGGTGAAAAAATGGGCAGAAAAAGAAAGTGACCCAAGCAACCCTCCAACAATGTGATCTTCCCTGGAAGAACCGGAACTTAATTATCCTTTACCTTAAAGCTTTATTCCTATTTTTAGAAAATGGTTTGATTTTGATGATTTAGAACAGGTTCATCTTCAAGAGATGGGCAAACCGAAAAGCTTTCAACCATAAGCCATGAATTCTAAATTGTCTGCAGGTTTGAATATTGAACCCTATTATTATTGTAGGCATTTCTCAGCAAATTAACATTAAAATGGTCCCACTCAGTGTCAAAAGCCAGTGATTGGACCTCAACTCCTCTTCATGATTCAACACTTGAATGAAAAGGAAACAATCCATGACACAAATTATTCTACAGCTTTTCTGTAAAATTCCTGGCCGTGCAAAAGCTCAGCATGTTCGAAGCTTGGTGGGAAAATCAAATGCCTTTCTGTGTACCAAGGAGGCGTTCCTTGTGTAAACAGTTAGGGGAGATGCACCTGAAAGAGGAATCTAGGGTCATTTCAGGGGCAAGAGGCCTAAAAATGAGTCTATGTGGGGTTCAGTCTTCTTACACTTCACAGGTTTTCCTTTTTCTCCTTCCTTGAGAAGCCCAGTCATGAAAAGACGTTCTTGGTAAGATGGAATGGGGGAACCGATCACTCTTTTTGTCGCCCATTAGGTAATAGGCAAATACCATAGCAGACACCTTACAAATGTGTCAGTCGGCCCTCATAATCTAGGAGGTAAGTAGGACCATGAGCCCCATTTCTTTTTAGATGAAGAAACAGAGGATTCGAGAAGGAAAGCTACTGGCTCAAGATGGTAGAGATTGCAAGTGACCTTTCTTAACACCCCTTAGAATTATGTCTGATTCTGTCATCTGTAATCTCTTGGTTCTTTTCCTCTCTCCCGTACTTCTCTGTGTATTGCAACTTTTCAACGAGACCCTTAAATTACTTTGATAGTAGAAAAACATTTTCTAAAAAGGAAAAGTGAAGCAAATTTACTAAACATTTGTTGAAAGGGCAGGTAAGGGTGCCTGGGTGGCTCAGACACTAAGCATCCAACTTCGGCTCAGGTCATGATCTGATTCATGAGTTCAAGTCCCACCTCAGGTGAGCTCAAGCCTCCCTTCAGGTGAGCCCATGCCTGGCTTCAGGTAAAAAAAAACAAAAACAAAACATGAGCTCTGCTTTGGGTTAGCCCCACTTCTCTCTCCCCCCACCCTCTGCCCCTTGCTCACTTGTGCCCTCTCTCAAAAAAAAAAAAAAATAATAATAATAATAATAAATAAAGGGCAAATATATTAGCCTTGTATTACTGACCAGTTGTCCGTATTAGGCCACAAGCATACACAAAAGACCAGAAATAATTCCTTTCCTAAAGTTGCTAATACTCTAGAAGGGAAAATGAAAGGCATTAACAAAGCTACATTATATATATGTACATAATACTATATATGTAATATTATAATTATTATACTAGATTGTAACTCCTTCCTATCCTTTTCCCAACCTGGGTGTGAAGGGCACTGTAAGCTTAGGTGGTCTCTGTTCACCCTTGTGTCCACAGGATTGGAAAGACTGGGCTGAGCTTGCCTGTGACCCACATAGGCCCCATCTCAGGGGCCAGGCCATTCCGGAACCATGTGACGTCAATCACTGGTCACTCAGCAGTCTGGGAGGTGACCTGTCATAAAAGCGATGGCTGAAAAGATTTAAATTCAAGTCAGACAGAGCTGAGATGCTGGGAGCAGGGTCAGAAGGCAGAAGCCCAAACTCACACGGGGAAAGACAGCCTGCTGAGGCCACTAGGAGGGAGGAGCAACAGGGCTTCAAAAGCTATGAGTCAACAGAAGTCACAATTTAGGGAAGGGGTAGAAAGAAATTAATTGGTGGTGATAGCAGCAGTCAAAACAGAGACAGAGTCGCGAAATCTACATGTGATCACGCAAGAAAGAATCAAAGGAAGGCTGGTGCCCGGGGGCGGGGGGGGGGGGGGGGGGGACTTTGGAATAATCAGACCTCCCCAGCCAATGTAAGCCCTGAATGGCCTGCCGGTTCCTGAGCGGTGCTCCCATCCCTAAGAGGGGGCCTGTACCGAGCTTTCCGCTCCTCCACGAGGCTGCCTGCTGGAATCCATTCTGCTTGTGACAATAAATAATCATAATCATAATGGCAATTATGTTAGTACTCAAGTTAATACTTGAGCGTGAATGGCATGCCAGGAGCTGTAGCACTTTTATGTTCTTGTTTCATTTCATCCTCAGAACAACTCTGTAAGGTCGCTACTATTATCCCTATTTTACAGACAAGGAAACAGATACAGAGAAGCCAAGTGATTTGCCCAGAATCCCCCACCCTGCAGGTGGTGGAGCCAAGACGTGCCTCTGACGCCTTTGCCCTTAACTTCTACACTTCCTTGTTTTATTCGCCCATATTCAATGTATCCGTAGAACAAGCTTCCCTTACTGGGGGTAACCTGCATGTTATTTTGTTCTGTGCAGTCTCAAAGAGCCCAAATCATACCTAACACCAAAACGCACAGGGGAATCATCACCAAAAGTGGCTAAGGGAAAGGTTTCTTTCTGGAAAGTACTATCATCTTCTGAAAGATCCAGGAGAAACAGGGCATCTTCATGCCACTATTGCTGCACACAGTAAGAAGTGGGTGATTTCGATTCCATGTGGATAGACTGAGGGAGGACCCCCAAGCAATTATCATCACGACCAAGTGACAGAAAGCTCCTGGAGATGGAGACAGGATACAGTTCACTTTTCTTGCCCTCAGCATCCCGTCCAGTGTGTGTATCCAATTAATAATATACAGCGCACATGCACTCACAAAAATTTTAAATGCAGAATGTACACGGGAGAAAACTTAGCGATTCAGCCCAACACCTTCCCTCTGCAGGAAAGCTGAGGGCCAGATCAGCCCCCCCGGCACACAGGTCAAACATGGGTCAACCTCGGAGTGGAACCCAAGATCTCTGCCTGTCAGTCATCTAGCTCTCCTTCTGCTTTAGCATGTGGCCTTTCTTCTTGAATGAAACAGTGGTGTTGTTTTTGGAGGTTTTTTTGAAATGACATTTGGACTAGATTATTTCTTGGTTCAGTCAATTAGGATAGAGTGAACATTATCGAATGTTCTTTGGTAGTTAGGAATCTTGCATCGGGGCCATTATTTCAACCAGCAACAGGCAGATATGAGAAAAGGTAAGAGAGTGAGTTGGAGCTAACTTGACCTGGGTTGCAGTAAACATAAGCCCCCATCAGTTGTCAATGGCTCCCTGCAGAAGTGGTCCAGAAGGTTTTAAAGCTGTGGCAGATTACCCATGTCTGTAACGGGCAAGGAGGTAGAGAAGAGTGTTGTGTGTTTAATGGCTCAACTCCTGAACATCCTCCGGAAGTTGACTTTTTAAAGCTTGAATTCTACATATCTGTTTTATTAATAGGAAGACCAGAAAATGCTGGGTGGTTGGGTCCAAGTGGATGAGAGGTCCCAGTACTCTTATTTTGCCTTAGAAAATTCACTGCTGTTTATTTAAAAGGTCAGCCTGCAACCATCTTTTATCTAAAAATATCAATGCACTTTCCAAGCGGGGAGGGCAAACATCTTAATTAACTCAGTAAATAATACTGAAGGACCTGGAAAATCTCTGGTGAAAAAGTAGGGCAACGCACTGTGGGATAGAAATCAGCTGCTCTTCATATCTTCCCCAGGATCTGGCCTTCTCATTGAACTTGCCCTGTAAGAAGTGTGGGCTATTTTCTGGGGTTCTGTGCTTACAACAACTGGGCAGGTGCAGAGCAATTTTAAAGCATGTGGACAGTTTATTGGGGACATCCCATAATAGCACTTTTCCTATTGCGATATCAGGTTTCTGGTGACATGGCCAATGGCCACCTCTGACCAAGAGGTTACTTTCTTTCCCCTCCTAAATCACAGGTATATTTATTTCTTTTCACATACTCATCTGGCATTGCACAGTTGTTTGAGAGACATCTGCCAAGTGAAATGCAAACTATCTCGAAGTCCCTGACCCTAAGTGTCTCTGCTTTGGAGGATCATTTTCACATTTGACTTTTTTTTTCCTTGCATCAACCAGTTTGGGAGATTTTTAACCTCATCATCTTCTCCATTTTCCTTGTATCGGCCCCTTTTCTGAGCATCCTCGTCTCTACGGATGAGAGGGCAGATGAAATTTAAATGGATGCAAAGCAAACATAATTTCATAACTGGTTTGATGCTCTCATATTGTTCATGAAGCAAGACTGAAAACTACTTGTGGTTTTAATTACCATGTGCTTTGGGTCATCCATTACCATGGAAACACTTGAGCAGTGCTGACCAGGCATTCATGAGATTACATTCGGCCGAGCCCATGGGCCTGCCCATCACCAGCAGGGTCTGTACCCAGCAGCCTCTCACAGACAAGTGACTTTGCCACAACCCATTTCTGGGGCTTCAATGATTAGGAAGACCACTCTAGAACCTGCTGTGTTTTGTCAAAGCTCAGGGCTGCATTCGCCAGTGAGGAAGCTGGGCATTGATTTTCACCTTCCTGTTTTTTCTAACATTTTAATCATAAGAGGTTAAATAGGCAGTTCAATTGCTCTCTCTTTTTATTATTTTATTATTTTTTTAATGTTTATTTTTTACAGAGAGAGAGAGAGAGAGAGAGAGAGAGAGAGAGCATGAGTGGGGGAGGGGCAGAGCGAGAGGGAGACACAGAATCTGAAACAGGTTCCAGGCCCTGAGCTGTCAGCACAGAGCCCTATGCAGGGCTCATACCCACGGACAGTGAGATCATGACCTGAGCTGAAGTCGGACGCTCAACCGACTGAGCCACCCAGGAGCCCCTCAGTTTCTCTCTTATGATAAACCTGGAACAAATTACTATGCCAGAAAGGAAGAAAGTGCTCAAATGCTCATGGGGACGTGTAAAAAGGACACAGGAGCCGACGTGAAGGGGCTCCCTCTGGCAAAATATGGGGCAATTTGAATATCAAAATAAATAACACAGGAATGGATTATGATTCATTAAATAAATAACCCCTAAACTCATACTGATGCTAAAGAGGGGGAGGGGGTTAGAAGAGAAAAGCAGGTGAGAAATTTCTTTTTATACATAAAGGTAATAATAGAAAAAAAAGATCGTAAATCACCGTTTTGCAATCCCTACAGCAAACATTAATTAGGTAAAAATCTCCATGGAGCTAAAACTATTGGATGAAAGGCTGTTGGGAAGAATCTGGTGGACACCACTTAACCAAATAATCGTGCTTACCAACAATAATGAGTCAGTGGATATCACGTGCCTTCCCTAGTAATGCACTGAGGGCACATTATCTGTTTGCTCCTCTGAAAAAAGAAAGTTCAGCCTGCATCTCATCATGAAGAAGTAATCAAACAAGTATAAGTTGAGAAAAGTATGGAAAATAATGGGTCTTTAGAAACATCAATTTCATAAGACAAAACCAAAAGGTCAGGAAACCACCCTATATTAAAGGAGCCTGGAAACATGACTAAGTACAATGTGTGAGACTCCCTGTCTGGATTCTGGGTCCCCCAACCAATGCTTTCAAGGGTTTTAAAGGGCACTTTTGGGACAACTGGAGAAATCTAAACTGGTACCATGTTGGACAATAGTATTATAGCCATAATATCAGTAGTACTGTATCAATTTCCTGAGTGTAGTGGTTGTATGGTAGTTAAGAGAATACCTTTGATCTTGGGACATGATGATGATCAAATACTTGATGGTTATGTATCATGATGTCTATGACTCACTCCCAAATGTTTCCAGGGGAAAAAAAGGCAAAAACAACAATCAAAAAACAAAGATATGGAGAAAGATATGCCAAAGATGGCAAAGTGTTAATTACCCTCTCAAGGTAAAAGCGTCCATGTTTGTTACATTGTTGTTGAAACTCATCTGTAGATTTGAAGTTTTCCCAAATAAAAATTCACAGGAAAAAAAAAACTAGAAGAAAGATGAGTGAAGAAAGCAGTTACACTTGGACAAGATTGAGAGAAAGGAAGGCCGGCAGAGCACACAATGTTCTAGCTCTAGATCTGAGGGGTATTTACATGACTTCACTTTGTGATCATTTATTGAGTTGTTATTTTGGTTTTGTGTACTTGTCCTTAGGCTGTTCTATAAAAAGTTGATTTAAAAAATCTTCTTTATTCAACTATCTTCCAAATTTTATGACTGTTTTTTACCACCAACACATTCGCACATGCACACACACACACACACATGCACACATGTGCACACATTCACATAAGAGCTGGGTATTGCCTACTATGTGCCAGACACTGAGTTATGTGCTAGAGAGACAGAAAGAGTGCAGACCTGGTCCCTGTGTTCTGGAAGTTCATAGGCCAGTGTGAGGCTTTACACACACACACACACACACACACACACACACACACACGATGCAATATGTTGTAATACAGCATAACATGTCACAAGGGAGTGATCCAGTAGTCAGAATACGACACAGAGGAGAAAGCATGCTTCTCCGAGGTCCCAGAAATTCACATTGTTTTAAAGGACTAAAGGATTTCGACAAAAGGAAAAGGTACCTTCTGCTCCAGTTTGGAATACTGCATTTACAGGATCCATCAATGGCTCTGGGGACAACCTTTGGTGATCGGCTTCAGAGGTGTCCAGAGACCTCCAAGCCAACAGGTTGGGGCAGCCAGACCTACACCTTTTGCTGAAAGATGCTCCTCCTCCCCAGGGAAAAGTAAACCTCTGACAGAGCAGGGGTAGGAGGGCCATTGGTTTAAAAACGAAGAACCTGGGTCCAGTGAAGAAATGGGCTAAAGACATGAATAGACACTTCTCCAAGGAAGACATCCAGATGGCCAACCGACACATGAAAAAAAGCTCAACATCACTCATCATCAGGGAAATACAAATCAAAACCACAATGAGATACCACCTCACGCCTGTCAGAATGGCTAACATTAACAACTCAGGCAACAACAGATGTTGGCGAGGATGTGGAGAAAGAGGATCTCTTTCGCATTGTTGGTGGCAATGCAAGCTGGTGCAGCCACTCTGGAAAACAGGATGGAGGTTCCTCAAAAAACTAAAAATAGAACAACCCTATGACCCAGCAATTGCACTACTAGGCATTTATCCACAGGATACAGGTGTGCTGTTTCGAAGGGACACATGCACCCGCATGTTTATAGCAGCACTATCAACAATAGCAAAAGTATGGAAAGAGCCCAAATGTCCATCAATGGATGAATGGATAAAGAAAATGTGGTATTTATATATATATATATATATATATATATATATATATATATATATATATATATATATATAATGGAGTATTACTTGGCAATCAAAAAGAATGAAATCTTGCCATTTGCAACTACGTGCATGGAACTGGAGGGTATTATGCTAAGTGAAATTAGTCAGTCAGAGAAAGACAAAAACCATATGACTTCACTCATATGAGGACTTTAAGAGACAAAACAGATGAACATAAGGGAAGGGAAACAAAAATAATATAAAAACAGGGAGGGGGACAAAACAGGAGAGACTCATAAATATGGAGAGCAAACTGAGGGTTACTGGAGGGGTTGTGGGAGGGGGGATGGGCTAAATGGGGAAAGGGCATTAAGAAATCTACTCCTGAAATCATTGTTTCACTCTATGCTAACTAATTTGGATGTAAATTTTTAAAAATAAAAAATAAAATAAAATAAAATAAAGAAGACTTCAGCTAATGGAGGTAAAAAAGAACAAAAGCAAAAAAACAAAAACAAACAAACAAACAAAACGAAGAACCTGGGGCTCAGAGAAGTTGAATGACTGGTGAAAACCAGGTCATAACTGGCAGAGCCAGAGCCAGAACTCAGCCGTACTCTGCTCTCCTTGGTAGCTGGCTATCTGCCTCCTCCTCTAACACATCAAACTTGGGCTGTGTTCTGTTTTAGTCTGTAAACTTCCCGAGAGAAGGATTCACCCCACGGTCATCACTGTAGCATCACACTCATAAGTACAACATTTTGCAGACAATGGGTGTTTGAGGAATAGGTTTCATAGGTGCAAACCCACTGAAATTTCAGATAAAGGAACAGAAGCCCAGTGAAGCTGTAAGTTGCTCAGGGTCCTATTATACTTGCTGCAGAATCTAATTCTAAAAGCCAGTGCTCCTCTCACCTAGTCCAAACTTCCTTCCATTACACCAATGCTTTCCCACTTCAGCTATTTGAAATGCCACCTTCAGGAAATGCCAAAACCACATCTCTCCTTAATCATTAACCCTAATTTTTAAAAGTAGCTCACCAGGGGGTGCCTGGGTGGCTCAGTCAGTTAGGCGACTGACTTCAGCTCAGGTCATGATCTCGTGGTCTGTGGGTTCCAGCCCCACGTCCGGCTCTGTGCTGGCAGCTCAGAACCTGGAGCCTGCTTCCGATTCTGTGTCTCCCTCTCTCTCTGGCCCCCTGCTTGCTCTCCGTCTCTTTCTCAAATAATAAACATTTAAAAAATAAAAATAAAAAAATTAAATTAGCTCACCATTTATTAGCCAAATAAATTTATAATGAAATAATACTGTGTGTTTTATTTTAAATGGTAAAGTAATAACACATGCCTTCACAGAAAGTGACTTTAAAAATAATTGGGTGGGGGAAACACTGTTGCTACACCATAGCTGTAACTGATTCTGAGTATGAGGCTTGTTCTCATTCAAAAAAGAACTGGCAAATCTTAGCTGTTAAAGGTGTTTTCTCTGACAAAAGCAGAAACGGAAGATAATTTTAAAGAGAACAGCTTTCTTCGTGATCCAATATTGTTTAGTGTCAATGTCCCCATGCCCCGTAAAACTATGGCTTGTGCAAACAGCAGTGTAAGTCTTGTGTCTGTTAATTGGGAAACAGTTCATTATCCACCCTACCCTTAAGTGTGCACTGTGCATACTTAATGTGTTAAATCCCTGACCTGATGAGTTCATAAAAAGCTCCAAAGAAAGATGGAGATAGTAATATCGGATAGCAAGCAATAAATTTTGTTGATGACACCACTTGAAAAGAAATTTGTGGACGGAAGGAACTTTCCCAGACTCTGTTCGATCCCAACCTTGAAAAAGAAAAGAATATGGTCTCTGCAGCAACCCAGACAGGCCTTTGCTGTGGTGGCCTATCGCAGTGGGCTTGATAGTTGGCAGGGGGATTTGTAAGGGTTTCTTAACTTGGATTGTGCTCTAACCTTGTAACCCACAGGTATTTATTTTCTCACAACAGCTATGTACACAGTGAGGGAATTTCAGTGGAACCAAGAGAGGTCCAGACACAACGCATATCAGATCCAGAGTAAACACCCCTCCCCAATCTCACAAAGAGGAAGTTGCCAGAAGGGAAGCTGATTCTTGTAAATTATTGTGTACACCCTTCTTAGGAAGAAGTCAAGGCTGGGGTAAAACTCATCTACTGACCGTGCAAAGTTTTGGTGGGGCCTTTGGTACACAAGACTCTGGTTATTCAGGAGAGCAACCTCCCAGAACCTTCATTAATCCCCAGATTCACAACTGCCCATTGGCATGTCATTTCCCCCATAGAAAGTTCTAAAAGATGTGAAAAATGCAAACAGTGTCTCCAGAGCCTCAATGGGAGTGGCCACAGGGGCAAGGATGACCGAACCACAGAGGGGTGGTGGCTGGGTATCAGCCATGCTCAGCCACCAGCTGAGTGCCCCCTCCCCCATAGCAGCCTTGAGGAGAAGATTTAGTCCACACCTCCTCACAAAGGCAGATTTAGACAGGATCTCCATTTTAAGTCATTGGAGACTCCTCTCAAACAACGAGAACCAAGACTATTCAGAGCAGCATCTGTTTGTTGAGGTAAGTCTTACCATGTAGCAAGCCCTGGCTGGGGCAGTACACACGCCATTGCCTTTGTCCCAAGGCAACCTCTGACGTGGGCACTAGTGTCATCCCTATTTTAAAGATAAGAGAACTGAGGAGAACTAGGTGGGACAGTAAGTGATAGAGAGGGACTTCCAACCCAGGAAGTTCCTCTCGAGATTATTCATTGTGCTGTCCAGCCCAAGTCCTAAATGCCCACTCACTGTTATGTTCTGCCTCTCCTCTTTCTCTGTCTTTATGGCTCCCTGCCCTCCAGAAGACATTATTTACATATGTTAATCTCTTATGGCACTGTTAAGTTGATTTAGTCATATAATAGGAATTTATTAAGTAACTTTATAGATACCAAGGACACATGAGACAAAAATAAATAAAACCAGGGAGAGAAAAGGTGTGGTTAAAAATATATAAAAGGACAACACATGAGATCCTTGTGATGGTGGAACTATTCTGTGTCTTGACAATGGTGTTGGGTTCACCAACCAACACTGGTGATAAGACTGTAGAGGGGCGCCTGGGTGGCTCAGTCGGTTAAGCATCTGACTTCAGCTCAGGTCATGATCTCACGGTTTGTGGGTTCAAGCCCCGCATCGGGCTCTGTGCTGACAGCTCGGAGCCTGGAGGCTGCTTCTGATTCTGTGTCTCCCTCTCTCTCTGCCCCTCCCCTGCTCATGCTGTCTCTCTCTGTCTCTCAAAAATAAATAAATGTAAAAAAAAAAATAAATTAAAAAAAAAGACTGTAGAGAACTAAATACACACACATACATATACACATTTGCACAAGTAATACACACACATACATATACACATTCACACGAGTACAAGTAATATTTGGGAAATCTGAATAAGATCAGTGGACTGTATCAATGTCCATATCCTGGTTGTGATATTGTACTATAGTTTTGTACACTATTACCATTGGGGGAGATTGGGTAAAAGGTACCGGAGATCTTTGTATTATTTCTTACAGCTGTGTGTTATCTATATGTCTCCATAACCTACAATGATCTCAACAAAATGTTCAATTAAAAAAGAAAGAAACCCATGTCCTCTAATAGGATAAATGTAACACAAGAGGCACAGACCTAATAATAGGGATGACTCAGCTGTGTACACACTGATCTTGCCCACTAGATTCTGGTGTTAAGTAGGGGTGGGGACCTCGTCTTTTGTAACACCACAACCCTAGGGAAAAAATGCTTAAGTAGGTAGAGTTCCTTTTCTCGTACCCTTGCCCCCCAGTTCTCACACTTGACTATATTCTATGGCACCTGACCCTCATCTCAAGATGTACTATTGATGTGGATATTTTCCCTTCATATCATCCAACAAGGACAGCTCTCAATACCATGTTCCCAATCAACATATAAATGACAGAGGCAGCCTGGGGTAGCAGAAATGAAGGATAGTAAAGGGACTACAAGCCATAGAAAGGGGAGACCCACCTTTTTATTGACCAGTTTAACCCCTTCTTGGCTCAGGCTTCCTTTCTAGAAATGGGAAGAAATTTGAGAAATGGCAAGATTTTGATACCTGACTCTCAGAGTTGATATGAGAGTTGATATGGCAGGTAAGAAGTGGCTGGTATCCTGGAAAAATTACAGGATTCTGGAACCAGAAGAATTGAGTTCAATTCTTAGTTCTACTACTTACTGAACGGGATTGTGGATAAATCATGTAAGGTCTCTACTGTTCAGTATCTTCAGTTACAAAAAATAATTAAAAAAAAAAAAAACCTGTTATCTTTCCTCATGTCTGTATGGAAATACTTGGAACCCCCAGAGCACCAAACAAAGATCTGCCTGGCCCTGGCTGATTCACTGTCTCCCCAATACTTTGCATGTGCATTGTGCAGAGAAGACACTTAATAAATATGTATTGAATAAGTGAATGGAAGAATTAAATCATGGGCCTCTAGTGAAATGCATTCTTTGTTCCAACCAACATCTCAAACTAAGACCCTGGAACCTTCCAGATCTCTATCCAGGACCTCTTCATGACTCATCTTTTAACTAAGGCCACTGGTAAATTCCAGACTCATAGCCAGTCATTGCACGAGCATGAAGTCATCTTGCATTTTCCTTAGAAACAGTCTGCCTGCATATGCATCACTCTTTACAGCTTGCTGTTCTCAACAGTGAATCAGTTTAAGTAAATGATGACAACAGTAAGAATGACCTGGCAAAGAGTCTTGTTCTACCCATATCTTTCAAGAGCTGGAAGGAGATACACACAAAAGAATCCTATTTCCTTGTCATTATTCTCATATCTCAGCTGTATCAATGAAATTTAATTGCAAATTACAGAAACCCTCCCTGACTAGATTAAACAGAAAAGGAATGACAGTTTCCAGTTTTGGGGAGAGGCCCAGAGAATCAAATTTGAATATGAAAAAGCAAGGAGCTATGCCCATCTCACACCACAGACGGCCCCTAGATAGACCCCATTCTGGACACAGACACTTCAGCTTATCTGCCACATCGGAAACAAGAGGGCATTGCCAGAACTTCTACAACTGCCCTCTCTGAGAAAACAGGTCTATTTGCCCTCTTCCTCATCAGGATGGCTCTATGTCACGCCTGCTTATTTGTATCACTGGCTTTCAAACCAGAACCTCAAATGCAAGCATCTGAGTGATGCAGCCTGGTCACATGCTGGCATCCTGGCTACAAGAGAAGCTGGGAAGGCAAGTTTATATCTTTTACTTGGAAAGAATTTACAAATGGGACAGGATGTTTAAAGATGCAGAGCAGTCAGAAAGAAAAGCAAAGTTCCAGGGGCCCCTGGGTGGCTCAGTCGGTTAAGCATCCAACTTCAGCTCAGATCATGATCTCATCGATCTTGAGTTGGAGCCCTGCATCAGGCTCTCTGCTATCAGTTCAGAGCCTCCCTGGATCATCCAGCAACCTCTCTCTCTGCCCCTCTCCCACTAGCAAGCTCTCTCTCTCTCTCTCTCAAAAAGAAAAAGAAAAAAGAAAAGAAAAATTCCATTCTACCAGCAATAAAAAACTTCAATGAATCACCACCAGGCTGCTGTGATAAAAGTTCATCTAAGTATCATTTTTGCACCAAAAAATTAAATACGCTTTTATTCATGTTGGAATATTCATGCTTTTGTATGCAAAAGTAAGCATGCATTAAGAATCTATCGAAAAACTATGATGAGAAAAGTTTTTTTCCAAATTTCATTACAAGGTAATTTACAAATGAACAAAATTCTTGATTCATATTCAAGTGTTGATGGAGAAATTAATACTCCTGTCTAACCCCTATCATCATTTGTAGCAATTATAGAAATAAAACCATCCATTATTCATGATACACACATTGCATCCATTTCCAAAAAGAAAAAAAAATCAGTGGAAAGAAATTATCAGACAAAAACTGTGTGGGTAGAAACACAGTGATATACAGAGGTATAAGATAGTCACTAAAGTTTCACAAAGAACAAATCCTGTCAAACTAATCTAATTCATCTCTCTTACCAAGACAAGTGTGGAACATCTAGAAGAAGCAATAGATGTCATCTATTTTTATTTTCTCAGGGATTGGGAATCTGCCTTGAATAATGTGGGCTTCAATAAAGCAAGATACTATCAGTCAACCCGCCCAGCTATTATCCAGAAGTACAATTTTTGAGAGAAGCATTAAAGTAAGATTTCTACTAAGACAAATGGTGCTTTCACAAAAGCTAATGTAAAGATTTTTTTAATGTAGTATGTCTGTTACAATCAAAGCCAAAAATCCAATTTAACACATAAAAATTGGGTTCCCCTTTGGATATTTAAATAAAGAAGTGTGACTTTTTTTTTAAATAAGGAAGTTTTGTTTATTTTTTAAGGGTTTATTTATTTTTGAGAGAGAGCAAGCACAAGCAGGGGAGGGGTAGAGAGACAGAGGGAGACACAGAATCAGAAGCAGGCTCCAGGCTCTGAGCCGTCCGCACAGAGCCCGACACGGGGCTCGAACTCACAAACTGCGAGTTCATGACCTGAGCTGAAGTTGGATGCTTAACCGACTGAGCCACACAGGTGCTCCCAGAAGTATGACTTCTATCAATGAATCCTTAGCACCCAAAGGTCACTTGATTCTCCCAAAGGATTAGTACAGTTTTAACTGTTCCTGAATAGTTTCACTACAGAAATAGTAGAAAGAACACTTTTTCATTAAGCCTCATATCTCACCCAACAAATAGATTCATTATTATGACTAATTTTCCCAGTCATTTCAGCCAAGCCTTTTTGCCCCAAAATGAGATTGGTGTTGATGCCTCTTGAGATGACTCACCTCCATGATATAAAAGTAGGCCCCCAAGACATTCACCTTTGTCGCTGTCTGTCATTTACTGATTACCCATGACTATAGGCAAATTACAAAACTTCTCAGCTCCAGATTTCTTACCAGTCACGTGGGGAAAATACTGGTATCTATCTCATAGCATACCATGAGTATTAAAGAAATTAAGACATGTAAAGTGCTCTGAATAATGTCTGTCACATAATGTATGTTCAATAAATGCTATATATTATAAGCCCCAAATCTTTGGATCCCAGTGTATTACAAATTCAAAATGTTTCTGATTTTAGAAAACGAGAGAGTGTTAAATAATTTCCCATTAGAGTCTGGCCCAGCATTGCATAATCAAATGTATTAATATTTCTATAGCAAAACATATAACCGTTCATATTAACTGGGATAAAGATAATAAGTAGCCTCATGTCAGGTTCTACAACAAAAGAGTCTGTACCAAACCTAGAGAAAACTCTCAGATTTCAGAGCTGTATGGATTTAAGAATTGTGAGTACAGGATTGTGAGCCAGGTTGTCACTATTTACAGCTTATACTGTCTGTTCTGTTACCTGCAATCTCCTAGAACTCGAATTTCAGATCCATATTTATATTGCCTTCTTAAAACCTTGACCTAATAGTTGGCAAAACTCCCCTCCTCAACCATAACCTGAACTGACATCCCACCAGTCTAGCCCTGCTTGTGATGACCTCCCAGAACTGGCCCCAGCTCAACATTCCCACAGTGTGCACTCTGGTCACTGTGCACAGAAGCAGGCAAAGTGAATGGACGGACTATTTCCAAAGCATATGGGCATAGCCTTTGTCCCAGAACCCAGAGAAAAGTAGGTCATCCAGATTACTAAACATAGTACTAACCTACCTTCAGGGGAAGTCATGCAAAGAACATTTAATGAAGTCACAAGACAGATTGTCTCTAACTTGCAGAAATGTATGACTGGCATCCTAAGTCTGAGAATATTCCCAAAGCCTCCACCAGTGGTCACCCCAACACTCTACCACTTAGCTGTTGAGGTCCACTCTGGGTGTTGATTTACACTGCACTGTGTTATAAGCGTGGACTGCCGTAACTCATGTGACAACGGTAAGAAGTCAGTGGGAGCTTTAACACCTTTTCTGCCACTCCCCAGTGACAGCTGAGCTGGGCCAGCTTCATCATGAATATGTGATCTATGTCATTGCACTGGGTGCCATGCTCTTAGACAAGCTGCATGCTGACTTTTTTTTTTTTCTGGTTTTTCCATCTTGAAATTCTAAATCATTTTTGAACGAGGGATCCTGTATTTTCATTACAAATAATGTACCTGGTCCTGGAGCTTATGTTTCTAAGGATAGCATTCTATTATTTTCAGAGACCTCCTTCCAGTGTGTTGGAAAATCAGAAAACCCTGTAGGGCAATGGTTTCCAAGGAAGAGTCGATAGGTTCTGGGGTCTGGACAAGACCATCCACTGAAGTGCAGAAAAGAAATATTAAAACTTCTATTTATATATTTTTATCTCATTGCTGTTCAGCTTTATTTTTGAATACTGTCCGCTGCTATCCTTTTCTCCTTCTATTTCATAGTAGTAGAATTACTAATTTTTAGCTAGGCTTACAGCCACAGAAGTTACAAAATTATATTTCCCAGCATCCCTTGCAGCCTGGTGCCTTGAAGCTGAATCAGCCAGTAGGAGGGTCGTGAATGTGACGTTGTAACCCAGCTCCATCCTTAAACACAGGGGTCATGCTGTACCCTTTCTTTTCCCCCATTCTGCCACTTGGAACACGAGTAGTTCAGCAGACTGTGCAGATGAATGAAACACTGCCAGCATGTCAGAACCACAAGGGAGACAGAAAGAGGATCCCTGGGCACCCTCGTGGATCAGAGCTGCCATTTCAACCCTGGACCGCCTCCCTCCTGACTATTCCATGAAAGAGAAGTCCATTTCTATCAATTTAAGCCACTGTTTTTAGTGTCTATCACATGCAGCCAAACCAATATCCTAACTAATGTATTAATACCTTAAAACAAGGATAGAATTTATGAATAACAAATAACAGTAACGGAGTATATAACGAAAACAACCTAAAGATTTCACTTGTAGAGAACTGAACTTTAGACATCCCACTGACTTTTAGAGCAAAGTCAAAAGCTTACCTTCTATGAACAAAGAGGCATACAAAACAAAACAAAATGAAACAAAACAAAACAAAACAAAAAAAACAACCTAAAAAGCACCACATCACACAGCCCATTCAGTTTTGACAGTGGCTGTGAGAGACTAGTCAGGAGAATGAAACACAGAACTGAGAGGAAAGAACAGGTGCCTGCATGCCTGCACAACCTAGCAGCCTTCCTTGTCCAATGTTGTTCATCAGAGCCACGAGGCACAGAAAACGATCTGTGCTTCTTTCTCAGTTTTCCCAGGGGTACCATTCTAGATGCAGGGCAGAGAAAATAGTCTACACGTGATGGTGGTTTCTGAGCACCAGGACTTCACCTTCTCGTGGTAGTCTGGTTGAGGGTCGTGATTAATTGGATATTCTGATTGAGTGTTTTCACTTTCTTATTCTTAAATTTAAGCTTCCTCGTCTGTAACATGAGGATGACACTAGTTCGTGCCTTGTAGTTGGGAGGATTAAATGAAATAATGCATGGGCAGTGCTTAGCACAGGACCCGGCATGGGTTAAGTGCTCCATACGTTATCGGCTATCATTACCATCATCATCACCACCACCACCATCATCACCACCGCCATCATTATTATGCCTAGATAACTGACTTTATTTTCTTTAAGGTTTTATTCACTTTGGAGAGACAGAGTGTGAGCAGAGGAGGGGCAGAGAGAGAGGGAGACACAGAATCCAAAGCAGGCTCCAGGCTCTGAGCTGTCAGCACAGAGCCTGATGCGGGGCTCAAGCTCACGAACCACGAGCTCCTGACCTGAGCCGAAGTCAGACACTTAACCAACTGAGCCACCCAGGCGCCCCAATAACTGACTTTAAAAAGAATATAAGGGATGCCTGGGTGACTCAGTCGGTTAAGCATCCAACTTGAGCTCAGGTCATGATCTCATAGTTCTTGGGTTCAAGCCCCACGTCAGGCTCTGTGCTGACAGCTTGGAATCTGGAGCCTGCTTAAGATTCTGTGTCTCCTTCTCTCTCTGCTCCTCCCCTGCTCACGCTCTGTCTCTCTCTCTCTCTCTCAAAAATAAATAAACGTTAAAAAAATTTTTTTTAAAGAATCTCTCTAAAAGAGATACCCTCATGGATGAGGGTCCAGGCTATTTTCAGGGACTCAAAAGCAAGGTCACTTCACATTCAGTGACCTCTTCACTCAACAGCGTTAATTCTTCAGCTCTCTGCTAAACACTTTCTGCTCTGTTCTCAGGGTGTGCTGTGAGTTTTAAGTCCCACCACCCCAGCTGAATCTCCAGCTTCCACAACATACACCCCTCATGTCCCCGAATAGCCCCTTAATTAAAGCCTAGAAACCTTTGACCTCAGCCTTCTCATTTCTAGGTGTTTATCCTGAAGGTGGGGTGGCAAAAGTTTGCAACTGGGCAAAGTTGAATATAGAAGGATGCTTGTTACAAAATTATTGCATTAGCTGAAAATGGGAAATAACTCAAAAACCCGTCCCCGGGGGACTAATTAAATAAATTTTGTGCATACCACAGAATTCCATGTGCTCATTGACAAGGGTGGTGCAGCTATGTATTTACTGAATTGAGAAAGTACCTCCGTACAAGACCCAGACATAAACTTTGGTAGTTCAGGGGAAAAAAACTGCAAGAAAAGGATTCGACCCAGAGAACTCTAGAGTGCTGTGATGAAGGGAGTCACAGGGATCACAGCACTTTTTAATGCTAAACACTTCTTTTTCAATCGTCTACCTGGTAATAGAACCTCTGGTGTGTGCTGACACTGTTCAGAGCGAAGTAGGCTGCGGAACGCTACGTACGATATGATTTATGTTTATGTAAAAAAATAAAGGGGGGGGGGGCATGGGAAGATTCCTGACGCCATTTTTCATCAAAAAGATTGGCAGGTGGGATTTGGCATTCATTTTACTTTCACTTATATCCTTTTCTGTATTGTTTCACATTTTTATAGGGGCCGTGCAGTATTTTTCATTCAGCCAAAAGTGTGAAGCTCAAGGGGCGCCTGGGTGGCGCAGTCGGTTGGGCGTCCGACTTCAGCCAGGTCGCGATCTCGCGGTCCGTGAGTTCGAGCCCCGCGTCGGGCTCTGGGCTGATGGCTCAGAGCCTGGAGCCTGTTTCCGATTCTGTGTCTCCCTCTCTCTCTGCCCCTCCCCCGTTCATGCTCTGTCTCTCTCTGTCCCAAAAATAAATAAACGTTGAAAAAAAAAAAAAAAGAAAATTTAAAATAAATAAATAAATAAATGTTGTACTGCACACAAAAAAAGGCCGTAGACTGTTCTCTAAGTAAGTACCAAGGAATTAATGCTGCTATTAATGTGACAACGCCCGTGTCAATGAAGTCCTGTACAGATTATAAAGGCTTTCACTTTTAAAATCTCATCTGACCTAGGGGCACCTGGGTGGCTCAGTTGGTTAAGCATCCAACTAGCTCAGGTCATGATCTCACAGCTCATGAGTTCAAGCCCCACGTCAGGTTCTGTGCTAAAGCTCAAAGCCAAGAGCCTGCTTCAGATTCTGTGTCTCCCTCTCCCTCTGCCTCCTGCCCCCATTTATGCGCGCGCTCTCTCTCTCTCTCTCTCAAAAATAAATAAACATTAAAAACGAAATGTTAAATCTTGTCTGACCTTCAAAACTAGATGTGTGACTGGTCCCCCAAAGAGAATTCCCTAAATCTCTGTCTGGTCACTGTTAGGCAACATTTCCAGTTTAGGATTGGCACAGTTGTTTGTTGGATGGATAAATGAGTGGATGGATGGATGAATGGATGGGTGGGTGGATAAAAGAATGCATTCTTTTCCCTCTTTTACAGACAAGAAAACAGAAGCAGAGGGGAAGTGACATGCCTAAAGTAATATAGTTAGTAAATGATAGAGTCAATGGTTGGAATCATTGCTGTTAATGGTTTCCTAATCAGCTCTCTTTTATCCAAAATGCACCCAAAACCTGTTTTATTCAGGAGGAAGTACTTCAAAATCACTGACAGACATATAGTTGATCATCAGGAGTTAGAGTCAAAATGTCAAGGGCATGGGAATTGACCTACCAAAATGCCACCAATCGTGTCACTAGTGCAGGATCCTGGAGACCTCCCACTATGCCAGGCATTAACCCATTCATTGCTGGATATAAGTGGGTACTGGGTGTCAGAAGGGCACTCAGTGGGCTTAAGACAAGAGCTACTCAACTGCTGGTATGAAACCATTTCATTATTTTAACAATGAAGGCAGCCATGCAAGTACATAATGGTTGCCTATAAGCCTTGCTAAAAACCCTCCACAACACTTAGAACGGTTGCTACCCACGTGAGAAATTCTGCTCTCTGTCGTCTCACAGCAGAACCCTTATTCCAGGCCCTATTTGTAATGCCACTTAAAACCTTCATCCCAATGACTTCACTCTTCATGAATAAATGAAATCAAATGCCATTATTTTCTTCTGAAAATTATCCTGAGCCTAACTATGGTAGGGTATCAGGGAAGGCGCCTGGAAAAATAATAATAATTTTGGTGAGAGAGAGAATGTGCTTAAATCTCAAAAAAAAAAAAAAAAAAACACAAAAAACAAACATGAGACACAGCACAAAAGACCAGCTCTAGTCAGGAGCCCAGAATTCTCTGACTACACACATGTTATTGAAGTGCATTTTTGCTCCGGCACCAGGTAAGATTCTGGAAGGCAAGGAGACTTTCCCTGACCCCGATCTGTTCATAGTTAAGGTAGAAGGAGAGGCATCTGTAAGTAACTGTTTTATAAAGTGTTTTATAAACTGTTTAATAAAGGTCAGAAAGGACAAGAGCTCTGTGGGAATTCAGAGGAGGGAGAGTTTATTTCCACTAGAGGAAATCGAGGGAGACTTCCTGAGGAAGGTGCCCTTGACCTGGGTCTTCTTCAGAATACCAGTGGTATTTACACTTGTGCAGGAAGGGAAATGTGTCATCAGATACCAGCATAGGCCAGTCTTGAAGCAAACATTATTGTTCAAGACATTTGCCAGCAAAATATACAAAATGAACATCGTACACACTTTCCTGAACATGTCATTCCCAAATGCATCATGCTTTCTCATGTCCCAGTCTTTACTGGTGCTGTCTCTTCTGTCTGGAACATTCTTCCTCACCTTCATTTCTATTTCCACATCCTTCGCCTCTGAGCTTAGGTGTACTTTTTCTAATGAGCCTTCCTTGAGCTCCCCAAATGGAGTTCTCCTCACCTGGGCTTTCACAGTACCAAGATCATACGCCCATCATAACACCTATAACACCCAAATCATAATCACCCATGTTGTTATTGATCAATACTTATCCATAAGCACTCTAGGAGAATAATCTGTTTAGATGAATTTTTGTGAGCCCAGGGCCTAGTAAAGCGCTATCTTCATAAGAGAAATATTTATCAAATGATTGAAGTTTTTAATGATTCAGCAAACATTCTATATCACAAACCCAAAGCTACTCCCAGTCTGAGCTGACGACATACCCGTGTAATTCTACCAAATTACTTTGCAGATGAAAAATACAAATGTGCCCAGACCCCTTTTATCCAGCCCCAAAGCAAAGAAAAAGCCAAGGCCTGCTGTAAGTCACATGACTAACTCCCCCAAGGTCACTATGGTCATAAGGGGACAGTTTGAGCCCAGAGGAGCTCCCTCAGCAAGTCTATGAGTGAGGCCAGTGAGGCCATTCTTGCAAAATGACCTGAAAAACCTCACCTGTCACTTACAAATGGAGAAAAGAGACCCTTTAAGCAGAAGAAGATGGCTAGAGAGAGAAAAGAAACCAGATTTAAGTTGGCTTATAGGTCAGCGCATTTAAGTAAGGAAAGGCCCTGGTTTCAGAAAATGAAAGCTTTTATATATGAACCCTTTATAATTAAGGAATTCTTTAATTAAGGATGAATTAAGGAAATCGCCTTAAATGTTAACAATGGCTATTTCCAGTTGTATTATGAGGGATTTTTAAAATCCTCATAGCTTCTGTATCTGCTAAATTTTCTACAGTGAATAGTATATACGTATTTTCTCATCAGAAGGGGAAATGTGTCTCTTAAGCACATCATGCCTCCTGGCCCCTGGCCTTTGCCTACTAAGTGTTAAGTCTTAGTTTACAACCCTTGAGGATTTTTCTTTTTTTAGAGAGAGAGAGAGAGAGAGAGAGAAAGCAGGGGAGGGGCAGAGAGAGAGAGAGAGAGAGAGAGAGAGAATCCCAAGCAGGGTCTGCACTGACAGTACAAAGCCAGACTCGGGGCTCTAACTCACGAACCACAAGATCATGACCTGAGCCAAAACCAAGAGTTGGACGCTTAACAGACTGAGCCACCCAGGTGCCCCAACCCTTGAGAATTTTTGAAGGGAGGCCCTTGCCCCCAGCTCCCAGCCCTTTGGCTCCAGTCACACCCAGAAGCCTTCCTGTTAGGAGAAGAAACTATGTTACTTGGCTTTGGATGGCTTCTCCATTCTTCCTCTTCTTAGTGGCTCCTCTGGGCTAGGAACCAGCAAAATCCTGGTGTCTGGCTATATCCAGATCCTGGATACAAGCTTCTGAGTTTCAGAATAATCTGGTGGGTGAGACTATTTGGGGGTGTGGCTGAATCAACACTTGGTGTGCACGGCTCTTCTGAGCATCATGTTACCTATTACACTCAAAGGTTCAAAGGCAAACTGGCCCAGGAAGAGTGGATCAATCTGTCAGGTTTCATAACCATGCCCCTCTCCAACTCCCTTCAGTGACAGGACTAAAGGCTGAACGACTTTAAGCTTCAAACTCATATTCTTCTGAGAATTTTATGTTAAGACTCTCTCACCTCAAGGAAAACACAGTAGTAAAATCATTTAGTTCATCTGGCTGTCTAATAGAACTTTCCATGATGATGAAACTGTTCCATTATCTACACTGATCAATATGGTAGGCACTAACCCATGTGACTACTGAGCATGTGAAATGTGGCTAGTGCAACTGAATAGATTTTTTAAACCACACATCTACTGTTTTAGACACTTTAGTTTAGAATCCCAAAATGTCAGACCTAGAAAGGAACCCAAGAAATCATCTGGACCTGTGATTCTCAACCTGTGCAATTTGTAAGGCCCACTCTTACTATCAAAGATACATTCAGATCTTCCTCATATTAACAGAATATTTAGTATCTGTTGATTAAGAACATCATAATGACCAAAATTAGCAAAACTTCACTAACATTTGAAATTACATTTCAATTAAGAAAATTATGATGATCAAAATTAGTGATTCAATAACAGTTTTAATTGCATTTTAATTACAAAAAGCATAATGACAAAAATTATAGCCCTTTAAATTGCATTTTATTGCTTAGAAGAGCATCTTCATATACATATAGAATGGATGTGTGTGAGGTATGATTTTATCTAGCCTTCAGACTTTTTCAACATATGGATTCTTAGATCCTGTCCAATAATCCACAGCCCCTGACTGTCTTTTGCAAGAGAGCACAACTCAGTGTGAAAACCAATGGCTTAGTTCAACCCTTTGATTTGAGACAGAGAGAAAACGGAGCCCAGGAAAGGAGAAGACCTGTCCAAATCTCACAGCTAAGAAACAGTGGAGTTGGCCTGACAGATCAATGCTCTTTTCACTCTGCCACAAAGCTCAAAGAGAAGAAACAGAGCTGGAAAATCCCAAGGGAGACACAGCTGGCTGAATTGAAAATACCTCTCTGCTTTTCCTTCTATTGGGAACTTCAAAGAATAGAAGGAAAGGATTTTTGCAATGTAGAAAATAAATTTACTGATGAAAATTGCGTAATTATGCCTGTGAAGGAGCTATGAGGAAAATAGAACTAGCCCTTTTCGTGTTTCAGTGAAACTCAATAACTTCGAGACTTTTCTGAATCTTTTATAGGTTCCCCAGTCTTCACTAACATCTGAGGGCATCCTTCCAGAAACAAGCAATAAAACAAAAATCGCCTCTTAAAAATAAACCAGGTTTGAGAGTTCCTATCAGTGACAGGAAGCAGGACACAGAAGAAAGAGCCAAGGCGTTTTCTTTGGTTACAATGGCATCCAAGTTCACCCTGAGGAAGAGATGGTCTTAAACCCAGAGCTCGGACTCCCATTCTGTATTGTGTATGTGTGTGTGTGTGCGTGTGTGTGTTTATTTATTCATTTATTTTTGAGAGGTGGGGGGAGGGGCAGAGAGAGAGGGACAGAGAATCCTAAGCAGGACCTGTGCTGTCAGCTTGGAGCCCAAGGTAGGGCTCCAACCCACAAACTGTGAGACCATGACCTCAGCTGAAGTCAAGAGTCAGATGTTCAACCAACTGAGCCACCCATGCACCCCTCTTTCTATCTTATTTTTTTAAGTTTATTTATTGATTTTGAGAGAGAGAGAGCATGGGAGCAGGGGGGTAGGACAGAGAGAGAGGAGAGGGAGAGAATCCCAAGCAGGCTCTACATGTCAGCTCAGAGCCCGATATGTGGCTCGAACCCACAAACCACAAAATCATGACCTGAGTCGAAATCCAAAGTCGGACACTCAACCGACTGAGCCACCCAGGCACCCCTCCCTCCTTCTATTTTAATTGCACCATGCTGCATCCAATATCATGCACTGCTCTGCTTTTCTAGATCACTGGGGCTGGCAGGAAAATTTACTTAAGTCAGTTCTAAGGATTTAGTGTAATTAGCCTTCAACTTTATGGGCTTCTCGCTTTGGATTCTCATAGAATTTTATGTATTTATTTATTGTAAACTTGACCACGGTGACTATGACCCTGGACTGAATCCAGACTCTAATACTTATTAACTACAGAAAGCTTGGTATTTGCTTCACCTCTGTCAGCCTCAGTTTTCTTACCTGTAAAATGGGGATAAAAATTCATTACATAGCCATTCTGAGAAAGTAAAGATGATTCTCATCAATCCCTTAGAAGAGTGCCTTAGAGTAAGTTAATGCTCTCTCTGAGACAGGGTATTATATTTAGTCTTGCTCATGTCCCATGTTAGAGTATAAACTTTGAGAAGGCAAAGACTGCCTTTATTTCCCAACCACCCCCATTCTGTATAGTTGCAAAGCTTTATAGGTGCAGTGCAGGTACATGTGTTGATTACAAATGTCATCTTTGGTGTCAGACATGCCCGGGGTTGAAGGCTCTAACCTGGCTCCAGGACTTACTAGGTTTTGGGTTTTTTTTAACATTCTTGATATTTCTGGGTCTCGATTTTCTCATCTGTTAAATGGGTTTAATCCATTAACTTGGAGCTTCACCATGAGCATCAGAGGACCTTGGGAGGTAATGAACACTCATAAAGGCTGCCTATTTTAAGTATATTAATGTGTCATCCTCGCTCCCACCTTAGTAAGGCACCACGTAACATTTATGCTAGAGGTGGCTAATAAACAAGAATCTAGGGATTGATTTTCCGTGAACTCCCTTATTTGCTCACTCCATGACAGATAGCTTCCCTAAAGCCAACAGAAGCCAGAGGCAAGCCACCATAAATCCAGGGTGTGCTGTGATAAGACACCACAGCATGCATGCCAGCTGTTCCCTCAGGAAGGATACATTTGCCCTGTAATTCTCTGGAATAAAGCAAACAGACTGTTTGCAAGGGTGCACGGTATTCGAAATAGCTGCACATCAGAGATGCAGCCCAGGGTAGACATCAGCCTACTGCTCTGAGAGTCAGATGCCCTGAGTCTGAGAATTTGATCTCACCAGTAACTGGCTGTGTACCCTTGGACAGGCCATTTCACTTCTCTGGGCCTCTTCCTGTTCTCTCAAAAGAAGGGCCTACACTAGGCATTCTCCAAGGATCACTGCAGCCCCTCTGTTACACCATTCTAGAATGAGCTAATTAGGCCAACAGCACGATGGGCACAGGATGCAGAGTCAGAAAGACCCAGGTTCGAATCCTTGGCTGGTTGACCCTGATTAAGCTTCTTAATCTCTCTGAGATTTGGTTTTCTCATGGGTAGAATGGGGATAATAACATGGCTATTGGGGGGTTGGAGACAGTGAATATCAAGAACCGGGCCATTTCCAAGTTCTGTTGATTGGAAAGTTTAAGCTCTTAAATAAATCATCCTCCGAGGAAAAGCAAGAGCAGGAAATTTGCTTTGGCCCTGAGCCAGTACTATTCCCCACAGGCAGAGTATTTTGCAAGGTCTTCACAAGAGAAGAAAGAGAAGAAAGAGATTGGGGAATCTCCACCCTCAGGTGAGGACTGCAATCACCCCGCATCATGGTCTACTCTCTAACTACGGTTTCCTCAAATAGTACATGTTTCTTACATACGGTATTTGTCCATGAAAATTCGTTGTCCTCTTATTTCATGCAAGTTACATTTTTACGAGCTACTGCCTCATATTTCTGGACATTAACATTTTAAATAATATTACCCTTTCATATAACATTTATTTTTCAAACATCTAACGGTTTATCAGGCACTGTGCTTGGTTCCGGGCAAAACAGATATTCTTTGTTCTGGCAAAAATAAGTATGTGCTTATTCATATGTTAAAGAAGACTCCCAGGATACTGGAGGCCCAGCTATTGTCAAGGTAGGGTTGTTCTTCTCTCTAGCAAAGTATTAACATTAAGACGGTAGGGAGTTCCTAGAGAAACATTTCAATCTGTCAGCCTCAAGTGTTTGTCAATGGCTGCAGGTTATAAGGAAATCTAGTTCTATCTGTTTCCTTCTGCCTTTGTTTCCCACATCACTGTGGACGGGTGATGGAGACTTAGGTCCTGCAGGACTACGATCTCTATCAGTTCACCATTTGTTTTTCCCCTTTCCTTTGTTCCTGGGAAGCCAGGGGTGCCGGAGGAATATCACACACATCCCACCTGGGGGGGGGGGGGGGGGAGGATGTGTTTGTGGCCTGTCATCTTATCCTATGCTCCCTTATCACTGAACACTGCAAAGAAACAGGGACAGATGCTGCATTCCTACAGTTGGTCCTGGGAGAGGCAGAAACAGTGGTAGCCACGGGGCCAAGAGCAAGGCCAATCACCCAGGCCCGTCCCTGCAGCACCATTCTGCCTGAATTTCCAGCCCCCTTGCTTCTCTTGGTTCCTGCTTATTATCTGACCCTCCCTCTTCTGCGTTTCCATCAGGCCTATCAGCCGCCACATCCTCTCAATCAACTGTTGCTTCAGGTAAACAGGAAGAGTTTGCGCCATTTAAACCCAAGACTCTGAAGCTTTTACCAATGTATAGCTTAGAAGAATAATCGTAACAGCTATTTATTAATCTGTTAAGAGATTATCATGTGTCAGGAACCATGTTAATCATTATTCATGAATTATCACAGGTCGTTCTCACAACAATCCTATTAAATGCCATTATTATCCCCCTTTTATAGATGAAAAAATTAAGGCTTAGAGAGGCCAAGTAATCCAAGGCCACACGGCTGGTTAGTACTAGGTCTGTCTGTGCCCCAAACCAGGGGGCTTGACGCTTTACTCTTCTTCCAAGTTCCTGTATTCTTACGCTAGAGGAAGTGTTACTAAGTTTTGTAGATCCTAGCTAAAATAAAATTGAATAGCTGGACCAACTATGTATTTTTTTAAGCTTATTTATTTAGTTATTTTGAGAGGGGTTAAGGAGAGAAGGACAGAGAGATAGGAAGAGAGAGAGAATCCCAAGCAGGCTGCACCCTGTCAATGCAGAGCCTGATGCAGGGCTCGAACTTATGAACCGTGAGATCATGACCTGAGCCTAAACCAAGAGTAGGACGCTTAACTGACCGAGCCACCCAGGCACCCCTGGACATTAAGAGGTAAGCCATCTCTCCAGAGAAAAAGGAAGTCCTGAACTATAGTGTCTGCCAGTTTCCATGATGTACATACTCCCACCATGGCTGATTTCAAGCTACCAGTTGTTTATCCATCTCCTCAAATTTCCTGAATAAATAGTTGACTCTTGCAAGGCAGGATGAGCTGCCTCCAGCACCCCAGGACACCCATGTCCTGTTTGTTTCTTGCTTCTCTGTGTTGTTTGCTGCTGCAAACACTTTATCTTATATTCTTGGAATCCCAGACTGGGGTGAGACCTCAGAGGATGTTTAGACTTCACCACCTACTCACAAGAAGACCCCTCCAGGCCATCCCTATGGTCTTCTGCTCAACGCTCTGGTCTCCGGGAGCTCACCACCTTCCAAGGTTCCTCGTTCTGTGTTGAAATAGTCACTATTGTTCCAAATAACAACCCTAGTTTTACAAAGCATGCTGCCCTCCAGGTGGCCTTTCCCTCTCAACCTACGAGTGCCCCGTCCACACCTCCTGTGGAATATGGCTCTTGGAAACAGTTGCTTGCCCCGGTTCCACTCTCCCGCACCATACTGGAAGGGGCTTCAGGCATGGGAGCTCACAGGTATGCAGTGTAGGCTGGATCTACTCCATTATATTTTCACACTGGTGCTAAGAGTTTTCCAACCTTGCCTGTAGACTCAAGCAAGAAAGGACATGACTTAGCCCACATGTCCCCCTCCCGCCCCCAAAACACACACGCGCACACACATGTGCATACACACACGTGCACACACACACTTGTGCACACACACGTGTACACACACACACAGAGTTTATTAAAGATTACACGGATGCCTCTGTTGTTCAAGAGCAGCACCCAGTGCTGGCACAGCAAGAATCATATTCTCAAATACCGTATCCTTTCTCATGCCACTCACATCACTTCAGGCCTCAGGGCAACACTCCACACATCTACTGCCCTACGTTCTTCAAACCAAAAGTGACCACAACTGCTGCTTTGGAGCGTAGGGAGCATTTGAGTGGCAGCAGTGCTTAGGTAGGAGAAAAGGTAAGTTAATTAAGTTGTCAAATCTCTGCTCCTGGGGAACGTGAGATTCTTGCGTCACTAAGTATCCTTTTCCAGTGGTGCCCAGCATCCCTTGTCTGGCTTCTGTCTGCGCTCTAATTTGCCCGTCCAGGAGTACTTGCTGATTCAGTGCAATATTACCAACAGCAGCACACGGATCCTAGAGAACATTCTGCAATGTGAAACAATCCAAATGCCTTAAGCTTGCACATATCTAAGTGTAGACTCCAGACACCTGACACATTATGCTAACTCTTCACATTGGCAGCTAACTGGACTTTGAATGCTAAACTTGCCAACAGTGTCCTTTTCATACATTTAATAATAAGATATCATTACGTTCTCAAAACACTAAATTAAAATCTTCAGCTCTATTTAAATAGTTTTGACTTACAATTTGGATAGTCATTAATTGTACTTGTATTCTGCTTTGTAATTTTAATAGTTTTGAATATTTTAGAAGAAAATTACTGTTAAGTGGTGCCAGAGTGAGTCTTGATTTTGGCTCAGGTCGTGATCTGATGATTGGTGAGTTTCAAGCCCCATGGGGCTCTGTGCTGACAGTGCAGAGCCTGCTTGGGATTCTCTCTCTCTCTCTCTCTCTCTCTCTCTCTCTCTCTCCATGTCTCTCTGCCCCTCCCCCTGCTGTGCTCTCTCTCTGTCAAAATAAAAGTAAGTAGACTTTTACAAAAAGAAAATTACTATTAAAACATGTAGAAAACACAGGGTTTTTTTTTATTTTTACACTTACTTTAAGCTACATTTTGATTAAAATATATTCAAATTTTTATATTTTGAGTAAATTGCATTTTATTCTTTTAGTCTTTTAGAACAGGCAAAACTCCAGCCCACTGCCTGTTTTTGTAAATAAGGTGTCACTAGATCAGAGTCAACCCATTCATTTACGTTTTGTCCATGGTCTTTTCCTGCTCCAACAGCAGAGTTGAGTAATTGGGACGGGGACAAATAACCCGTATCACCTAAAATATTTCTCGTTTGATCTTTTACAGAAAGTTTGCCAATTCTTGCTTTACTGTCAACAGAACACAAATTATGTGAAACTCTTGATCATAACAATAAAGCGAGTGAGTTTGCTGACACCAGGTTAAGAAAACCCACTGTTGGGGCGCCTGGGTGGCGCAGTCGGTTAAGTGTCCGACTTCAGCCAGGTCACGATCTCGCGGTCCGGGAGTTCAAGCCCCGCGTCGGGCTCTGGGCTGATGGCTCAGAGCCTGGAGCCTGTTTCCGATTCTGTGTCTCCCTCTCTCTCTGCCCCTCCCCCGTTCATGCTCTGTCTCTCTCTGTCCCAAAAATAAATAAATAAAAAAAAAAGAAAACCCACTGTTGCTGAATAAATAAGTAGCTTGCTGTGAGTTATCTACTCTTCAGCAGAGGGTGGATCGCTCACCCTCTGTCAACAGACCATTTGGACATGCAAAATCGTCCATTAAATTCAGCTGTCCTTGATATTGTGCCAATTTCAGTCCTATAAAAACAGTCATCTTACCTACATATTTTGCTGTCATCAGGATGAAGGCAAATGTGTCAAGATATAAACATTGAACATATTTCACTAAAACCAGGTTTTGGCTTGACTTATAACTCTTGAGACATGTGAGATGGGGATGTCCACTCATCAACTGATCCCAAACCCTGCATATATTACTGGCCGGTCTAGCACTTTCCAAAGTGCCTCCCTTCATTAACAGACCCATGAGGCGGACGAGGTTGGCCCCATTTTACAGATGGGAAAACTTCAACAGTCTGAACCGAGAAGAAATACTGGGAGCTTTAGAATATCAGGAGACGGCGTGATTGAACTCACATTTTGAAAGGAACATTCTGATTGGTATTTGAAGAGGATAAGGGTAGAATATAAGCCTGGGAGGGAGGCTACTGGGTTGTTCCAGGGAAGAGAAAACAGCGGCAGCGAAGGTGGCGGGAAGGTGGGGGATACACCAGGATGGAGGAGACTTTGCAATTTGTTAATGGATCATCTCGAGACGTATGACACAGAGTTCGGTCGAGGATGCTCAGGTGTATTTTCGGTCTGAGTAATGGACTGACTGGAGATGCCAATCTCCAAGATGGTGGACACCTTGGTAGAGCAGCCAGTTGGATATATGAGCATGGAGTTCAGGGAGAGGCTGCGACTGGGTCATCAGCATAAGCAGGTGTTTAAAACCACTATTTTCTACCTAGTTCAGACACTACTTTTATACAGTGAGAACTACGGACATGGTTTCTGAGTCTTTAAGAAGGAAAAACAAATCAGGGCAATACTCAAAAAGCAAAATAGGGGCAGTGGCAGGGGGACGTCAAGATGAAAGAGAAAATGAGAGACTCGTGACCTTTCAGGCAAAAAGAAAAGCAACACATCACTGCCAAGACACATCCTTCCCCCAAATCTTTCTAGATTCAAAGCAGAAGGGCAGAGCCCTTGCATAGGAGTCGAGTCAGGACGGTTTCGGGTTTCTCCTGACAACACATAATGAAACACCATAATGAGAATAAATTCCACGTGTCCCACCTGATTTTGCCGAGCTGCCCAGCAGAAGCGAGGAAGAAGCCAGGCTTCCTCTGATGTACAAACCAGTCACAAATATGACACCCAGGTGCCCTTTCTCTGGGAAGGACTCACAGTTCGACTTGGAATGAGTAACACATATTCCTCCATGTGTGGGTTAGCTCATTGAGGTAAGTCCTCAACAACTCAATGAGTGTGTTGTTAGCACTGAAAGGCGAGTGTGTTGTTAGCACTGAAATAGGGAAGGCTTTGAGATGAGTTCGCTCTCCTCCATCGCCCAGAGCCCCCATGGCCCTTTGCCATTCCTCTGCTGGGTTTCATTGTCTGTCACCTCCTGCGGGACCACCCTGCCCCTCCTCCTCCTCCCAGGACAGCACTCACTCATCCATTTTAGAGCTGCTGCCTCCAGATTGAGCCCTCTATTGGGCCCCAGGAAGCCCTGTCCCCACAGGCTGCCTGGGCTGTGTGCACCATAACCTCCCCCGCCTTCGCTTGGAACCAGGCAACGAGAAGGCTAAGAAACCATCCTTATTCTCTACCCTGTTTGTCCTGATCTTCTCATTTCCATTTCCCAGCACTGAGCATCAATATATTCTTTGTAACTTGATTCTCAGTATCTTATTACACTGAATGCAGCAGTGGCTCATACATCAGAGCTAATACATCCTGTAATTTTGCTAAGCTTGACTTGATGAGCAGATGAATGGTTTTCCAAGGCTCCTCCCTCAGCCCCTTCGGGTCTCTGCTCTAGCACTCTCTTGCTTAGTGAGGTCTACCCCTGAACACCTTGCTTCAGTCAAAAGCCAGCCCTCACACTCCCTGCTTTAATCTTCTCCGTTAGCATCAATCACCCTCTGCATCTTGGTATGTTTAGCTTATTTGTGTGTTTATTGTTTGTTCTTGTACTGAGAGGCAGTTTAGTGCGGTGATAAGATCCCAGACTCCGTCTGGGCAATCCCAACTCCATTACCCCCTAGCTGGTGTGACCTTGGGCAAGTTACTTAACCTCTCTGGGCCTCATCTGTCTCATCTTCATGGGGCGAAATCAATACTTCATGGGGTGAATGTGAAGATTAAAGGAGTAAATGTGCGTAAGACATACCAAAAGGCAATCACCGTGACCTCGCCCTTAGACCCCATTCAAGTGTCACTGACAATACCACTGTTGCCCTTGGTAGCGGAAGGACCCAGGCCACCATCACATTCTGCATTTTGTTGTTAAGTCTCTCAGCTCTCCTTCAGTCAGAACAGTTCCTCGATTTTTCCTTGGCTGTCAGTGTTTCAATAGATTCTCGGAGACGGCAGGTCACCTGTGTTGTAGAACGTCCCTCAATTTTGGTTTGTCTGACGTCTCCTCTGATTCAATTTGCACGCATCTTTGGCAGAAATATCACAGAAGTGATAACGCAATCTTCTCATTTTACCTTATCAGGTGGCATACAATTTCAGTTTGTCCCATTGCTGCCTCTTGCTTGCTGTGTGGCCTTGGACAAGCTCCTTACCCACTCTGTGCCTTAGTTCCCTCGTCTGTAAAAGGGTGTAATAGTAGGACTTACTTCATTGAGTTGTAAGAATAACAATGAGTTAACCCACATATGGAGGAATTATAACAGGGTCTATCACTAGATCCAAACTATATACATGTTGCCTATTACTGGGGAAGAAACAGAGGATCAAGAGGACAGCGAAAGGAGAAAACCTCACTACCTGTGTTTGTTTCCTGGGGCTGCCCTATCAACTTATAGCAAAATGTATGGCTTAAAACCACCGACATGTATTCTCTCACAGTTCTGGAGGCTGGAAGCCTAAAAGCAGAGTGTCAGCAAGGCCCTGCTCTCTCCAAAGCACTCAAGGGCAGAATCCTTCCTTGCCTCTTCTTAGCTTCCGGTGGTTCTGGCAATCCTTGGTGATCCTTGGCTTTGAGATGCATCACTCCAATCTCTTTCTCCGTTTGCACTAGCCTTCTCCTCTGGGTCTCTCTGTTCTTTTCTGTCTCTTATACACAGATTCTCAGAGGATTTGGGGACCACCCTAACCTTACCCAATTACATCTGCAAAGACTATTTTCAAATAAGGTCACATCTTGAGCTTCCAGGTGGACATCAGGTTTTAGAGGGTGCTGTTCAATCCTCTGCACTTTTGAAACTTGGGACTCAGGGGAAGTGGGCACAGCATTTGGGGCAGTGGAACAGAAGATGTGGGGAGAAGGAGAGAAAGGCCAGGCCAGCTGCCTCCCTGTGAGGTCAGCAGAGGCTGCCCTATCTTTGTCCAAGGGCCACAGCTCCTGTCAGGAGACCCTCTCTGTCTCCCCAGATCCTTCTAGAGCCCTCACTAGCACCAGAGGGTATGTCTAACCCTTGGGTTTTCCCTAGATCCTGCCTATGTCTTTACAAATAGTCCCCTTACTAAACTTCTCTTCATTCTGAGCATGCCATCTGTTCAGAATGGGACCCTGACTGATAGTTGCAACATCAAGGATCCCCTGGTCAAGAAAAACTGAAGCAAACTGCTGTGGAGGAATTCCAGAACACTCTGCAGAGACCACGCTGTGGATGACAGCTGATCGATCGCTTCTGCCCTTCCCTTCTCTCTGTCCATCCCCGGCCACCACCCAGCCACGCTGTGTGGCCCAGGGTAGAGCTCTGGCCTTGGGGCAGAGGGCCTGGGTGTGGATCCTGGATCTGTCCCTGACTATCTCCGTGGTCAGGAGCAGGCCACTTGCTGCCTCAGTTTCCTAATCTGCAGTGGATAATCATACCTCCATCCCAAGATTGGAGGACCATTTACAGGGATATTATGTCCTGCCTTCCCTGAGACACCCACCCAGGGGCACAGCACTGCTCACCTCCAGGACAGCGCACACACGTGTTCTCTGTGAATGACGCGGGAGCACCGAGGCGGGGACATCGGAGCATCAAACAGTGCTGTTGTGATTGGCAGCTCGAGTAACTCACCATATGCTCCAAGGGCGCGCACCGGTCTTGCCCAGGGCACGCTTCTCATAGGGGATGGATAGGGGTGCGTTCAAAACGCTCCTTAATGTGTCAGAGGACCTGGAAAGACATTCGCCTGAATCTGAACCACCATTATTTTGTGTCACCAGGTGTTAACAAATACCATGGAGTGTTTATATGTCTCCCCCTATATGCCTCAGAGGCCACTTAAAAGTCACGATTTGCTCCAGCGGACTCTCCGGGAGGCCCTGTCGCACCCGCATGACCGTGCCTGTTCACCCCGATTCCTTCCTCAGAGGCATCCTCCAAAGCTGGACATAGTCCAGCATTCACAGAGCAGCTCCTGAGAGCGAGGGCCCTGAGTAGACCCCAGGAATACAAGTGTCGTTGGCGGCTCCCACCTCCTTCCTCCTGGGCGTGCCAATCCTCTGCCAGGAAAGCACTTGCCCTGGGTTCCCCCCTCACCCCTCTCTGTTCCTGTCCCAGCTTCAAAGCCTTTTCAGAGAGGCCTTCTTTGATCACCTTATCTACGATAGCCCTCTTCTCCCCTCGTCACTCTTGACTATTTTATTTCCTCTGTAACACTTAGCACCATCAGAAATTGGGTTATGTAGCTATTGTTTGACACCCTCACCACCCCCGCCTTACTAGCTCTGTGAAGACACTTTGTCTACCCTGTTTAATGACTGTGCTCACCTAGCACATCGTCAGTGCTCCATAAATATTTGAGTGAACGAATGAACGAGTCCAATAGACATGGGCTCTGTTCTCAAGGAAAGATCAGAACCTCTGTTCCCAGCCATGTAAGCATAGCTTCACCTGGTCCCCACCCTAACTATTCTTCACCAACTGCACTAACTTGTCCTTTTAAGGGCTTGGAAGGGAGACATCAGGGAGACAGACAGCCGAGGGGTTTTCACGCAGGTGGGGGTCTCGCCTCATTCCTTTGCTCTAAACGGGACTACACAAATCTACACTAGAATCTATTTCAAAACGCCCTTGGCAAAGCACAGAGGATTTTTAGGGAGGTGAAACTACCCTGTATGATACTGTGATGTGAGATTCATGTCTTTATACGTTTGCCCAAACCCTCTGAACACACAACCCTTGCACTTCGGATGATAATGACGTGTCTCTGTAGGTTCATCAGTTGTAACAACTGTACCGGGGGTGTGGGGATGTTGATAATGGGGAAGGCTGTGCAAGTGTGGGGGCCAGAGGCCTATGGGAAGTCTCTGTACCTTCCGCTCAATTTTGCTGTGAACCTAAAAGCCTAGAACTGCTCTAAAAAAGCAAAACAAAAAAAAGTCTTAAAAAAGAACACTCTTGGTCATTAGAGGCTTTGAAAACAAAATGCAGTATGTGGCTATATTGGGTGGGGTTTTAAGGTAATCCCCTTAGGAATCCAATGCCCTTTAATTTTTTTTTAAGGTGTATTCCTTTTTCAGAGACAGACAGAGCGTGAGTGGGGGAGGGGCAGAGAGAGAGGGAGACAGAATCTGAAACAGGCTCCAGGCTCCGAGCTGTCAGCACAGAGCCTGACGCGGGGCCCGAACCCACGGACGGCGAGATCATGACCTGAGCTGAATTCGGACACTCAACTTACTAAGCCACCCAGCGCCCCAGGAATCCAATGCCCTTGAAGTAAACATCACATTCACATGAGATTTTCTTACTTTCATCCCCAAAGGACTGCCTCAATTAGTTGTAATCTGTAGGCCATAAAAATACAAGAAGGACGATGCAATTTGGTTATAATGGAGCCTTTGAATTTTGATACAAAAGCAGTGATCGAAAAGGTGTGGAACATGATTGGCTTTTAGCGATGATGTGAGGCAGATGGCAGGCTAGTGACACTTAAAGCCCCTAAGTGCCAGGCAGCTGCAGATGACATCCAGCAATGTGCCCAACAGGCCAACAAAGAAGGAGACCTATGGCGACTCTCTTTCTGATGCAATAGTGACACCCAGTCCATGTCATTGCTGGCAAGTCGGCCGGGCCCTTGGGGGGAATTGTACCTTTTCCCAGAAGGAGGCTGAGCCAGCTCCTCGGGGACCTTCACACTCTGGCGTGAAGGCCCAGCATCAAGGAGGACCATGCTGGGTCTGTCTGGGAGGCTGACAGCTGTAACCCTTTACTCGGGGCCTCGCGGCCCCGGCGGTGGCTGAGAGGTGGCCCTAAAGCTCACTTTCCTTTTAGGCACCTCTGGCAAGTGTGTGTTCTCTGGATGAAAGACCACTCTTTAGAGGGAAAGATTCTTCTCTCCGTTTCATCTTCGGAAATAGGAACTTACCCTCTACACGGACATCATGTAAGTCTATACTCAGAATCTTAAAGGAAAATCACACTAATTGATTTGTAATATCAAAATACAGAGAACACATTCCCGTTTGGGGCCCTAAGTGAATCAGGCTGATTCTGCATTCCTGCCTTTTATCCCCAACTCCCCGGTCTTACCTCTACCTTCCCCTCAACACCCCCTACCTCCCCCCACTGCTCCCCCTTCCCACCACCTCCCTCCCGCCTCCCCCCTGCCTCTCACAGAGATTCAGCTGGAAGACAGTGGAAGAGTGGAAATCTCTACAGGTGGTGGTCTTTTATTTTCTTCTTTCTCTTATTCTCAGTTTTCTTTTTAATTTTAATGCGTTTTGTGAGAAAACATTAATATCCTAATGGTAAAGAAAGATTTTATTTGTATTTCTTTTTTTAATCTTTATTTATTTTTGAGAGAGAGAGAGAGCGTGAGCAGAGGAAGGAACAGAGAGAGAGGGAGATACAGAATCCGAAGCAGGCTCCAGGCTCTGAGCTATTAGCACAGAGCCTGATGCGGGGCTCAAACTCACGAACCGTGGGATCATGACCTGAGCCGAAGTTGGACACTTCACTGACTGAGCCACCCAGACACCCCTGGTATTTGTATTTCTTAAAAGTGGACACTAATACAATAATCTAGAAAGTAAATAAGCAAGGGATAACTGTCTGAAATGACTCCGGAGATGAACATTCCCCATTTCCTGTGACTTGTCACTGCTACTTAGATGTGATTACTTCACAAGAGATCTTCCATCAGCGTGGGAAGTTGAACTATGGGAAGGGTTTTAGAGTCAAACTGCAGATGACAGGCAATGGAGCCCAGCTTCCATGCACGGAGTAGGAGCTCAGGGCATTCTAATCCCTTGACTTGGTCCTCTTATGCATTAGGCAAAACTCCCGGAACTGTATCATACTTAATCCTCGGACTTGTCAGGCGGGGAATCTAGGTTTTCCTATTTCAATGGCAGGAGCAGAACCATCTCCTGCTTTTAAACAAACCAGCGCAAGGAAAGAGACAGTGCTGTGTGTTTGCCTTTCCATTTCCTCTTTCTGGGCACCAACGTGTGTGTGTGTGTGTGTGTGTGTGTGTGTGTGTGTGTATTTGAATGTTTCCCGTAGTAGTGGACACATGGCCACAGGATACTGATGTTCCTGAGATTATTTGAGGTGAGATGTAGGGCGCCCGGGTGGCTCAGTTGATTAAGCGTCTGACTTTGGCTTAGGTCATGATCTCACGGTTCGTGAGTTGGAGCCCCACATCAGGCTCTGTGCTAATAGCTCAGAGCGCAGAGCCTGCTTTGGATTCTGTGTCTCCCTCTCTCTCTCCCCCTCGGTCCCTCTCTCTCTCTTTCAAAAATAAATAAATGTCTAAATATAATAATATATAATATTTATTATAAATATAATATATAAATAAATATATAAATAAATATAAATAAATATATAAATATTATTTATTTATATAATAAATAAATGTCTAAAATATATATATTTTAGGTGATATGAAATATTATTAAACCTTACAATCAAATTATCATAACTGTCTCCCTCCATCCTTGTGAATACACCAAAGGGAAAGTTTCATTTTGGTGCTCCTGTATCTTTAATGCCCAAGCATAGCTAATCTCACAAAGAGAAGGAGGCCTCAGGCTCAGAGCCTGAAGCAGGGCACAGAATACGGCTATAATTTAATAACATGTTTTTATTTTTAAGGACTTTCTTTTTATAGCAGGGCTATCCATTTTCAAGAATGACAAAGTTTCCTTTTAAGATAAATAAAGTGAAATGGAAAAGTTTATGGAAAAGTAATAGAAAAAATAGTATTTGGACAAGGCAAAAAACCCCCAAAACAAGCATTTTATTTAATGTACACATAGCTCTTGCCGTGTGCCGAGCACTATACCAAATGCTTCACAGACATTAACTTGTCTATCTTGGGGATAAGCCTGATGGATGACAAAACTCAGACAAGGTCACAGAGCTGGTGCCAGGCAGTAGGAGGACAGTGGCTCTCTGGCAGTGGAGGGGAGGTGGGTCGAGGTTATCATGAAGAGATCCAGGTCTCCGTCATGACCCCCCTTTTAACTTAGGACTTTGACTCTATGAATTCCAGCTTCTCCTGGGCCATTCAAGGGTGAAGAAGCACATTTGGGTGCAAAATGCATCCAGTGAGCCCCCAGGTTCCCTGCAGTAATTCTCAGGGCCCTTCCCGCCTCTCCTCTTTCCTGGGCTGGTGTGTGGCTGTGACCCCAGCCCGCAAGCTGTTTTTGATTGTCGCAAAGACTTTTGCTCCCTCTGGGACAGTGACACAAGATGGCTCAACAGTATTAAGCCTGACTTCTTAAAGGACTCCCTCCATTTTCCCAAAAATAACAATAATAAAATAGATTCTGATAAGCATTAGATTCTTCACAATACAAAGATTTCTGTAGAGCTCCCTCTCTCTTACTTGCTCCCTTCCTTTATTGTCCTCTCCCCCAACTAGAATGAACATAAGATACAACCACAAAAGAAAAAAAAAAGGCAAAAACTGTCTTTGCCTAGATAAATCCGCTGATGCAAAGAACCAAAATAACTTGTCAACCTCCACGATGCCTGGTAATCCTTCCTAATGGTAAAAGCTTTGTTAGGAAAGATCTATGAGAGGTGTGTCCAATGGTCTGCAAGGTCCTGCTCAGTCTGGCCCCCGTCAGCTCTCTGACTCCATGTCCAATCTAATGGGAGATGATGATTTCGTTTTCTTTGCAGTGTCAGGTAAACAAAATTAAAGGGGGCTTATTTCACATGTGTATTCTAGAGGATTATTTGCATAACATGTGATCGAGTTTCCTATCATTGGAGAAGTCTTATGAAAATGCTAATTCAAATCCCGAGAGAGGGAAATTCAAACGAGATGAGGCTGCCAGCAAGGTACTCACAGAACAGGTCCAGAAACTGCCGTTCAGAGCAGCAGAGGGACAGTGGTCCTTACCATGTCTGCCCTTCCAAAGTGTTCTACCGCTCCCCACACTTCCTCTGATGCCAAGCACATTCATCTGTGGGCAGCTGAGTTCCCAAGTGTCCTTCTGAACCCCACCTGAGCCCAGAGAACTCAGGTGTGTGAACCCAGAACTTCGCTGTCTTGTACAGTGAAACAGCATCAATCGGAGAAAATTATACTGCTATTTTGGGAGCAGAGAGGAAATTGGACGTGGAAAAGTCTGCTAAATAGACAAGGGTTGGATAAAACCATGGCCATGAACCAAAAAGAGGCTAGTAGTACCAGACAGGCCCGATGAAACATTACCAAATAAATTATGAAAAATAAATAAAAGAATGACGCCACTGGATGTTTGTCATATGTTCTCACATAGAGTATATAATTTTTCTTTAAAGATTTTTCTATTTTTAAGTAACCTCTACAGCCAATGTGGGGCTCGAACTCACAACCCTGAGATCAAGAGTCACATGCTCCACTGACTGAGCCAGCCAGCTGACCCTATCAGTAACCATTTCTAGGTGCCAAGTGCTTTGGGTACCAGGGTATGAGGAGGAGAAGGAAGACCTGGTCTAAGAAAGTCTTACAGACCAGCAGGGGCTGAGGATGGGACAGAGGGACCCACATGCCATTACAAAGCTCTAAGTGCAGGGTATGGGGAACAGAGAGGGAATGGCCAACTTATTTGGGGGGGGTGCCTAAGGGACCTAGGATCAGGTAAGGCTTTCCTTAAGAAGTGACATGAAATCTGAGCCTTGAAGGGTAAAGAACTTTTATCCATACAAATACTGACAAGGACTCTTCTAGATTCTAAGGCTTTTTTAAGTGAAACATAACAAAACAAAACAAAGTCCCTGCCCTCATGCAGCCTGTATTCTAGTTGGGGGAAGATATCAAAAATACATAGCTATATCCTATGTCAGATGCTGATAAGGATATGAAAAAAAAAAAAACAGGGTAAAGGGAATAGAAAGTGATGGAGTGACAATGTAGAAGAGGTCACTATTTTCTGTAAGGTGGTTGAGGAAAGACTATCTAAAAGAGTGATATTTGGGGGCGCCTGGGTGGCTCAGTCGGTTAAGCGGCCGGCTTCGGCTCAGGTCATGATCTCACAGTCCGTGAGTTCAAGTCCCGCGTCGGGCTCTGTGCTGACAGCTCAGAGCCTGGAGCCTGTTTCCGATTCTGTGTCTCCCTCTCTCTCTGACCCTCCCCCGTTCATGCTCTGTCTCTCTCTGTCTCAAAAATAAATAAACGTTAAAAAAAATTAAAAATAAAATAAAAATAAAAGAGTGATGTTTGAATAAACCTGAAGAAGGGAAGAAGCAAACCATACAGCTATCCAGGAAATATCCCAGGAAGAGGAACCAGCAAGTGCAAAGGCCCTGAGGTAGGAGCTTATTCGGTCTGTTCAATGAAGAGCAAGGGAGGAATATGACTAGACTCTTGAGGGACACAGAGAGTCACCGGAGGGTTTTGAGCAGAGTGACACGATTTGACTTACATTTTTCAAAGATCACTCTAGATTCTGAGTGGAGAATAGACTGCAGAGGAGAAAGTATGGGGACAGCCATGAAATCTATTAACACAGACAAAAGACAAGAGTGGCTTAGACCAGGAGGGTAGCGACAGAGGTGGTGAACATGGTTAGCTCCTGGATACATTTGGGACTGCAAGCTTTGCTCATAGACTGGATATGGTATGCAAGAAAGATGGAAAGTTGTAATTAACCGTGGCTGGAACTTGGCCACGTGAACTCAATAAAAAGGAAATCAGAGCAAAGCACCAAGGCCGGGTGCAAGATAGCAAGTATAAGATGCTCACTACAGAACTGAAACTGACAGGAGGGAAAGTGATGACATGAGGGGCAAAGGGAGCAGGGAAAATATGATCAGGTCAAGGTACTGTGGATGCCAGCGGCTTGAATAATTGTTGGATTCGGGGTATTTGAGGACAGAAATATAAAGATCAGAGACTGTGGTCTGACTGGAACGAGGCCCAGAGGGGATGCAAGTACAGATATTGATGAGTTCAGGGCATGGCCTTGGGAATGGGAAGCTGAGGGCGAGCAGAGAACAAGGTCACTGGACGAGAGCAGGGCAAGAGGCTGAGAGCTCAGGATGCTGCAGAAACCATCCATGCAGACGTTGAAATCACCAGGCATTATGAGAAGCAGGGTCGGAGAGAATGGTGCTGAGCCCGGATCTAAATCTTCAAGGAATGAAGAGGAGTGTCCTGGGGTTAGGGATGTGATCTGTAAATGATTTCAGTGACAAGTGTAGCAGGTACTTTAAATCTGATGACATAAGTTTCAAGCTGGAAGATTTCAGGAAGGAGAAGGGAACAGTGATGTGGAACATCGGTGAGAAGAAAGGAGAATATCCCGTTTCAAAGCCCAGTGATATGGAAGAAACTAAGGGTAATAAAATGCTGTCACTGATGGGGCTGTAAGAGAAGCAGTGACTTGAATGGTGAAATAAGTTTCCGGCAGGGAATGACCCTATCAGATATGTTTTGTGAAATGGAATTTTCTTTTAAATTTTAGAATAGTTTTAGACTTACAGAAAAATTGCAAAGGAGGTACAGAGAGTTCCTATATTTCCCATACCCCAAATCTCTTATTATTAACATCTTATTATACTATGTTATGCTTGTCACAATTACCGAGCCAATACTGATCGTTATTATCAACTAAAGTCTATACACTTCATTCTGACTTCCTTAGGTTTTTCCTAGTGTCTTTCTTCCGTTCCAGGTTCCCATTCAGGATACATTACATTTAGTTGTCATGTCTCCTTAGGTTCCTCTTGGCTGTGATAGTTGCTCATGTGATGATGGACTAAAGCTGGACACATCAGAATGGGCTCATGTTTAGCTTAAAGCAGATACAGATGGATCCATACAGAAATATTTTAAAATATATGCATATACATGGGGTAGTGTACATAAATATACTCTGTCAGCAGAAAGGACATAGAAACAATAACACCCTGGTAGTAACAAGCACATCTCCGCCAATAAGAGGAGGCAGAGGAACACTTTGGGGGAAATGGCAGATTTTAGGACTGATGCAGAAACTGTACAAGATGATCCTGGAACACTTTGTAGTGCAAAAAAGTTAGGAAGTGCACCCCCTGCCCCAAATACCCACAAGGATATGCCAATAGGAAAAAAAGATCTAAGTGAAAGAGGTCCCGATGGCCAAGGTTTACTCCCTAAGTGAGAAAATGGCTCCCACCATCAACCGTTCATTTACTTAATTGCTAAACTCTCATATACGTGTATAGGGGTTTTAGAAGCACTAACGCATACCTGATGGGAACCAACATTCTCACCTAAAGTACACTGTGTATGTAGCTTCTTTTGACTTTAGTCTTATAGACTCCACTCATGTCCAAAGTTGCTTAGGCCAACATCTTTACCCCCACCCCTTCAGTGAGGTTGTTCTGCACATGTTAATACAGTTAGATTATTTTGTCAAGTTCTGCATTCCAACCTGGGATCCTCTAACCTCTTAAGTAATTTTTTTAATATTTGCATATATGAAGGTCCACTCTTTCTGCTGTGAAGTTTCATGGGTTTTGACAAACATGTGGTATCATGTATTCACCACTGAAGTAGGATACAGAATAGTCTCAGCACCCTAAAACAATCCCTGTGTTTCATCTAGTTAATGCTACCCTGCCCAAACCCTGATTTGGTTTTGCTTTTCCCATTCACACCAATGGAATAATACAGTATGTAGTTTTTTTCAGACTGTCATCTTCTACTTAGAAAAACGCATTTGAGGGGCGCCTGAGTGACTCGGTTAAGCGTCTGACTCTGGATTTTGGCTCAGGTCATGATCTCACAGTTTGTGTGTTCGAGCCCCACATCTGGCTCTGCACTGACAGCAGGGAGCTTGCTTGGGATTCCCTCTCTCTGCCCTTCCCCCACTTGCTCTCTATCTCTCTGTCAAAATAAATAAACTTTAAAAAATAAAATGGCTGTCATTCCTCAGAGATCATAAAAATATTTATTAAAAAAGAAAGGAAGAGGGGCGCCTGGGTGGCGCAGTCGGTTAAGCGTCCGACTTCAGCCAGGTCACGATCTCGCGCTCCGTGAGTTCGAGCCCCGCGTCGGGCTCTGGGCTGATGGCTCAGAGCCTGGAGCCTGTTTCCGATTCTGTGTCTCCCTCTCTCTCTGCCCCTCCCCCGTTCATGCTCTGTCTCTCTCTGTCCCAAAAATAAATAAACGTTGAAAAAAAAAATTTTTTTTTAAATAAAAAAAAAAAAGAAAGGAAGAAAGAAAGAAAGAAAGAAAGAAAGAAAGAAAGAAAGAAAGAAAGAAAGAAAGAAAGAAGAGAAAAAGAAAAATGCATTTGAGATTTATCCACATTTGCATGGCTTAATAGCCCATTCTTTTTTATTGCTGAATAAAATTCCATTATACGGATGTAGCACACCTTTGTTTAGCCATTCACCCATTTAAGGACACATTAAATGCTCGCAGTTGTTGATAATTTAATAAAACTGCTGTAAACATTCAGGTGCTGGTTTTTGTGTGCACCTCAGTTTTCACACCTGTTGAGTAAATACCTAGAAGCACGATCGTTGGATTATCTATGAAGACTATGTTTAGCTTTGTGAGAAATGGCCCAAGTGTCTTCCAAAACGACTGTACCATTTTGCATTCCCACCAGAAATGAATGAGAGTTCCTGTTGCCCCACATCTTTGTTAGCAACTGGTTTTGCTAGTTTTTCAGATTTTAGCCATTCTAATAGATAACTACTAGAATCTCATTTTTCTTTTCTTTTGCATTTCATTAATGAAAAATGACTCTGGGCATCTTTTCATATGCTCACTTGCAATCCGTGTATCTCCTTCTACGAGATGCTGTGCAGATCTTTTGCTCAGTTTTAAAACTGGGTGGTTTGTTTTCTTATTGTTGAGTTTTAAAAGTTCTTTGTATAATTTGGATGCAAGGCTTTTATCGGGCATGTGCTTTGCAAATATTTTTTCCCAGTCTGTCACTTGTATTTTTATTCTCTTAACTGTATCTTTCCCAAGGCAGAGGTTTTTAATTTTAATCAAATTCAACCTACTAATTTTTCTTTCATAGATCACACTTCTGTTGTATTGAAAAGCTCATCACCAAAGCCAAAGTCACATAGATTTTCTTCTATATTTTCTTCTAGAAGTTTTGCAATATTATATGAAGTAAAGTTTTCCAAACTGTATACTTTTATTTCTTTTTCTTGTATTCCACTGACTATGAGTTCCATTGGGATGTTGAATAAGAGTGGGGAGAGAGGACATTCCTTGCATCGCTGCTGATCTTAGAGGGAAGCATCTAGTCTCTCATCATTAAGCATGATGTTAGCTGTAGAGTTTTTTTTGATGTCCTGTATCAAGTTAAAGGTGTCACTCTCTATTCTTAGTTTTTGTCATGACTGGGTGTTGAATTCTGTCAAATTCCTTTTCTGCATCAATTTGGTATAATCATGTGATTTTTCTTTAAAAAATTTTTTTAATGTTTTTTTTTTTTTTTTTTTTTTTGAGAGAGAGACAGAGCATGAGCAGGGGAAGGGCAGAAAGAGAGGGAGACACAGAATCCAAAGCAGGCTACAGGCTCTGAGCGGTCAGCACAGAGCCTGATGTGACACTGGAACCCACAAACCATGAGATCATGACCTGAGCCAAAGCCAGACGCTTAACCAACTGAGCCACCCAGATGCCCCTGATTTTTCTTCTTTTAGCTTGTTGATATGGTAGATTATATTGACTGATGTTTGATTCCCGAACCAGTTTTGCATATCTGGAATAAATGCCACTTGGTTGTTGTGTATAGTTTTTTGTATACATTGTTAGACTCAGATACGCTTTCAATATTGATCATTATGGCATCAGTGTTCAAAGTAGACTGATGAGACTCATCTGGTCAGAGTGGAGACCAGATGATCCATTGGAAGACTATTAGAACAATTTGATTAAGAAGTAGAAAGGAATCAAATTCCCTAGAGGTGATGAGAATTTGAAAGAATGAACAGTTGGACTCAAGCAGTATTTAGAAGGTAGAATTGGCAAGATTCAGCAATAACGGAATATGTGAAAAAAAAGTAGAGGAGAGTAAGTTGACTTCCAGTTCTATACCTTGAGCTTGAACAAGTGGGTAGTGCCATTTACCAAGTCAGATAACACCATATGGAATGGATTTGACAGCAAAGGAGTAGAAATGCTGGACTTACTTCTTTCGGCATATGGAGATGATGACAGGACATCCAGATGGAGATGCCCAGCCAGCATTTGGTTCTATAGATTCAGAGCACAGGAGATGGGATGTGCTCAAGGTTCAGATTTGGAGGGGGGTGCCTGGGTGGTTCAGTCGGTTGAGCATCTGACTTCAGCTCGGTCATGATCTCACAGTTTGTGGGTTTGAGCCCTGCATGGGGCTCTGTGCAGACAGCTCAGAGCCTGGAGCCCGCTTCAGATTCTGTGTCTCCCTTTCTCTCTGCCCCTCCCCTGCTCGTGCTCTGTCTCTCTCCCTCTCAAAAATAAATAAACATTAAAACAAATTAAAAATTAGAAAAAAAAAGATTTGAACTTGGGAGTCACCTGTGCAAGGTAATGGTTGAAGCCATGGGTGTGTACAAGGAAACAGGGAGATCATATATGGGCAATTATTAAGAACTCACAAAATGGCCAACTCTACAATGACATGTGACAGTAAAGTTAACTCTTGTGAAGATGAAAAGAAACTAGTCCAGTCCGTTGTCTTTTCTACCCTCAGATCTTACCTACTTCACTTCCCTATCCAACAGCAACTTCCTTCACTGTTTCCTTAGGAAAAATGTTCCTGCCTATTACTCTAAATCACCTCGAACAACCATTCTATCTCACCTGGCAGCAATCCCAAATTCAGCCACAAATTGGATGCAGTTGTAGCTATAAGTCACAACCCTCAACTCTCCCTCCCTGGTTGAATTGTTGATTAAGTTACTCATGAATTCCTCTATGGAGTTATACTCTTTACTTTCTTTATATTATACCCCTCTTGAAATGTCTGCCGACTCTTTGGTGACTTCCTGCCTTATTGATGCATTAGCTCAGAATTGGTTTTGCAGCTATGGCAAAAGAGAGACAAATTATTACATCTGTGTCCTGAAATCGAGCAGACAATGACTCCTACTGGAGTATAAAAGTAAAGATGAATATCCATTCAAGTCAAGAGACTTTTATTTATTGTTCACACAACCGTACCCACTGGCCTGCAGGGACCTGGGCTTGGGAAAAAAGCAGTGGGGTCACTTAGGGCCAACTCACAAAGTGTGCACAGGCAGCAGGGATCATTTTTCTGGGAATGGAAAACAAGCTGTACTTAGAATGTGTTTTCATTACATAAAGGAATGAACCTCGGTTAGGATGCATAAAATTATCAGGAAAAAATTGTAGAGGAGATGAAACAACTCTGTTAAACTGGCATCTCATCCAGCAACAGCCTAGAGAAGATGCTAAGTATTTTTTTTCTTTACTCTCATTCTTTGTGTCCTTCCTCAAAACCCAAATCACTAATTCAAAACTTACCACACTTGGGATTCGTAAGTGTCAGATTTTAAATAAGACAGCAAAGCTCACCACATCCTCCTCTCTCTTTTTTTGTTTATTTATTTATTTTGTGTGTGTGTGTGAGAGAGAGAGAGAGAGAGAGAGCATGCACATGCACATGCAGGGGAGGGGCAGAGAGAGGGAGAGAGAGAATCCCAAGCAAGTTCTGCACTGTCAGTGCAGAGCCTGACTCAGGCTTCAAACTCACAAAACCATGAGATAATGACCTGAGCTGAAATCAAGAGTCCGATGCTTAACTGCCTGCACCACCCAGGCACCCCAGCCAAATCTTAATCTAAGTAGCATATTTTCCTTTTAAAAATTCCTGTTAAGTTACCACCCATGTATTTTCCCTCTGTACCAGCACCTTATTCCCTCCCCACATACGAGGAGAGGGAGAGAAGGGAGGAGAGGAGAGGTATAGAACTCATAAATATGATGTCAAATGAAATAAGCCAGACACACAAAAAGTGCGTGCTATATGATTCCATGTATACACAGTACAAAAGCAAGCATTAAAGAGTCTACGCTGTTAGAATTTAGAATAATGGTTTACCCTTTGTGAGGGAATGTGATTGGTAGAGGGCAAAAAGGGACTCTAGGGGTCCTGGGGATGTTCCGGATATTGATCTGGATGTTGATGATGAAGGTCAGTTCCAGTTGGCAGAATTTGTTCATCTGCACACTTATGGCATGCAAACTTTTCTATAAATACATTGTACCTTGTTAAAATTCTTTTTTAAAAGGGAAATAGCATGCGTCTTTATGAAAACAACTACATGCAAATATCGTGGGAAGTATTAGCTTTAAGGAGCAGTCCCCACATACCAGGCACTGTTCTGAGCTCTTTGCTCAGTGAAAAACTAACTCATTTTTATTCTCAAAAAACTACTCTATGAGGCAAGTACTAAAGTTGTCCCCATTTTACAGATGAAGAAAACGAAGCTTAGATAAGTCATTTGCCCAGTGTCACACAGATAGAATATACTGGAGTCAGGATCTGAACCCAGGTTGTCTGACTCCTGAGTCTACACTTTTTTCTTAAGTTTATTTATTTATTTTGAGAGAGAGAGAGAGAGAGAGAGAGAGACAGCATCAGTGGAGGAGGGGCAGAAAGAGAGGGAAAGAGAGAGAATCCCAAGCAGGCTCCACATTGTCAGTACATAGCCCGTTGAGGTGCTTGAACTCACAAACCATGAGATCGTGACCTGAGCTGAAACCAAGAATTGGACGCTCAATCGACTGAGCCACCTGGGTGCCCCCAGAGCCTACACTTTTAACCATTGCATCTTGTGTTAGAGAGGTGCAGACGCTGACTCTTAGTGGGGCACCTGAATCGTCCCAAGTCACACTGTGACCACAGACAGGCATCTTTCCACCTTAGGCTTTAACTCCCCTGTAAAATGAACAGGTTTGAGCTAGCTGTTCCCTGCACGGGACCACAGGGCACATTGCAGGAAGTTTACCATTCCCGGCTCCTAGCCACATCCAACAGTGATTGTCACTGATTTGTCACAATTTAGATAGCACCACGCATTTCCCATCGTGTGGTCCCTAAGAGGGCGGCACAGCCCTGGTTGAAAACCAGCGGGCTTCATGACCTCTTCAATCCCTTCCGGAGCTAGCATTCTGCTGTCCGAACTCTGAAGGTCTATTGTGGAAATCTCCTGTGACAGAGACAAATCTTCTGTTTCTCAGCCTACCTCCCCCACTCCCTGGATATGCACCGGGTTGTATTTCTTGGGTTGTATTGTAACAGAGTTGTGGCCAAAGCACATGAAGAGAAGTGATCTACATCAGCTCCTGTGCTCACACAATTCACTCTGGTTCCTGTGCTTTCTCTCTCTCTTCCCTCATCTGCCAACAGGTGTTGAAGATGGCACAGTGGCCCATCAGTCTGGGGCCCAACTGTAAGTCTGCAAGAAAGAAGCATCTGGCATGTTGGCACTGAGATTCCAGGGTGGGTCTGTTCTGTTACAGGAGGTGGCAGTGCCCTAACTAACACAACAAACGAAGTGCAGGCTGTGGACCCATGATTATGGAATTCACAGGTCTCACCATCACCCTGAAGTAGCCGGCTATACAGAATGGTGGAGGACTAGATCACAGTGTCAGCTAGCTGGCAATCCCTTGCAGGGCTGGGGCAAGTTTCTTCAGGGGGCTGTATGTGCTCTGAGTCAGCATCCAACATATGGTACTCTTTCTCCCCTAGTGAAGATCCATGGGAACAGGAATCAAGGAACAGAAACAGGAGTAGCACCCGTCATTATTAGCCACTAGCAAAACTTTTGCTTCCTGTTCCAAGCAGCAAGCAGTCTAATAGACATATCGATGAGCAAAAGAAGCCCAGATTCAAAAGAATGTAAACTGTATGATTCCATGTACATGAAGTTCAAAAGTAAGGCGACAGAGGTCAGACAGCAGTTATCTCTGGAGGGGGCATGAGTTACGAAGGAAGAGTTTCCTGGGGTGTTGGAAATGTTCATTTCAGATATTTGTGAGCGCGCGTGCGCACACACACACACACACACACACACACAGTGTTTGAATCTTAAAATATCATGCCAAGGTCAGAGAAAGGGAAGGGTTGAGAGGCATATACGAGTGTCCATAAACATAGTCCCGTGGGAACAGTGACTTAAAACAGTGGACAATATAGACAGAGTGACCAACCTGCCTCCTTCTAGTCTATCTCCTCTGTAACTTCTCATGAGAAACACATTTTATTTTGATCCCAAGAAAAGATTAATTTCATCGTTTTTCTTAACCTTTGGGATGGATCGAGTGATGTCACTTGGCATGAGTTAACTTACAGGGCAGCATCAGAGGGAATGGAACTATCTGCCCAAATTTCAAGTTACACAGACCCCAGCACGGGCCTTCCAAGAGCCCCACAGGCTGTCCTGCTTATATCCAAACTGAAGATGCTGGCTGGGTGCCAGTAACCCACTGGGGATTCTGATGGAACTGTGAACAATTCATGCCCCTGCAGGACCACAAGGTCTGGAAATCTGATTACTGCTCAATTGCTAAAGAGAAATGATGTGTGACTGAAAGCCTGAAACCCTTCTTCGTGTATTTTTTTTCCATAAAAGGGAACATCTTGGCAGGTGACTCTGCCACTGTGGGGGTGATATTAACAGGATGTTGAGCTGAGCATATTTGTCTGGATTTATGGAAGGTGAGGATGTTCTGTTCACCCTCCATGCATCAGGAGGCCTTACTTCACCTTATTTAATGCTTGTGTCAGTCTGTGAAGTAAGTCTTATTGTCCCCATTTTCCTGCTAAGGAAAGTGAAGTTCAGAATGATAATGCAGCCTGTCCAAGGTCACTTAGCCAGTATCCTCAAAACGGAGGTCTCTGCCTTGTTTTTGTTTTTATTAATGTTTATTTATTGCTGAGACAGAGAGAGACAGAGCATGAGTGGGGGAGGGGCAGAGAGAGAGGGAGACACAGAATCCGAGGCACAGTCCAGGCTCCAAGCTGTCAGCACAGAGCCCGACGTTGGGCTTGAACGCACAAACCGTGAGATCATGACCTGAGCCGAAGTCAGTCGCTCAATCCACTGAGCCACCCAGGTGCCCCGGTCTCTGCCTTGTTTTTAGAGAGCATGGATCTGAGAACCATCATACCTAGGTTGCTGGTGCAGGCAGTTCCCCTCCATGACGGTCATGCACAGTGTGAAAAACAGAGATAGGGGATGGCCAACCTGGAGAACGGTCACAAGACCGAAGAAAATGCTCCAGCACAAAGACATAGCTGTGAGTGACCTCCACAGTCTACAGAACTGATGAACTTCATTAAGTCAGACAAACAGTGGGACACCCATAAGTCTGAGTAATTCCATAGAACAGGAAACTTTGTTATCTTTTTCAAGTCTTTATATTATGTCAACTCTTTGTAAAAGGAGTGGACTATTCATCTCCTCTCACAGTAAGGAGTGAATGAATATTCCTAAGAATAAAAGCACAAAGTGGGCAAGAAAGGAAGAGCTTATGAGGCATCTTCATGCTGACGTTTCTATTCATACTGTTTCTTTAAATGTTTAATACATCATGGTGAAGAAAGAGTATATCCCCACCTTACAAGATAAGGAAGTCAAAGTGCAGAGAAGGGCAGAATTTGTCCAAGGCCACACTGTAAGGAAATGGTTGAATTGATATAACAGAGAGAGCATTGAAGCCAGACAGCCTTGAGTGCAAATTCAACCCCATAATTCCTCATTTGGTGACCTTCAATAACTTATCTGACCTATTTGAACTTCGGTTTGGGGACCTAGTAAATAATTTATCATTTAGGATGCTTTGGATTACATGTAATAGAAAACTCAAATCAAAATGCCTCAGATGATAAAACAATTTTACTATCTCACCAGGTAAGAAGTTCCATGGTCAGGTGTCTTCAGGTCTAATTACTTCAGTGAGTTAATGACATTGTTAGAGATCCAAGTTCTTCCCAATTCTCTGCTCCATCATCCTCAAAATGTCAGCTTTGTCCCACAGTCTAGTGGCCCTCATGATCCCAAGATGGCTACCACTGTTCCAGATACCACATTTCAGACAGGACGATATCCAGAGAAATGAGAGAAGTAGGCTAGAAAGAAGGGGCAGGATATACTCAAGATGTTGAACTGGAAAAATATGCAGCCAAGAATTCTTTACCCAGGAAGGCTGTCATTCAAAATAGAAGGAGAGATTAAAAGTTTCCCAGACAAACAAAAACTACAGGAGTTCATGGCCACTAAACCAGCCCTGTAAGAAATTTTGAGGGAGACTCTCTGAAGGGAGGGAAGACAAAAAAAAAAGCAAAAAGACCAAAAGCAACAAAGACTAGAAGGGACCAGTGAACACCACCAGAAACTCCAACTCTATAGGCAACATAATGGCAATAAACTCACATCTGTCAGTACTCACTCTAAACATCAATGGACTAAATGCTCCAATCAAAAGACATAGGGTAACAGAATGGATAAGAAAACAAGGTCCATCCATATGCTGTTTACAAGAGACCCATTTTAGACTAAAGTCACCTTCAGATTGAAATTAAGGGGATGGAGAACCATCTATCATGCTAACAGTCAACAAAAGAAAGCTGGAGTAGCCATACTTACATCAGACAATCTAGATTTTAAAATAAAGACTGTAACAAGCGATGAAGAAGGACATTACATCATAATTAAGGGGTCTATCCACCAAGAAGATCCAACAATTGTAAACATTTATGCTCCAAATATATGCACCCAAATATGTAAATCAGTTAATCATAAACATAAAAAAAACTCATTGATAATAATATCATAATAGTAGGGGACTTCAATACCACACTACCACACTTACAACAATGGACAGATCATCTAAACAGAAAATCAAGAAGGAAACAATGGCTTTGAATGACACGCTGGACCAGATGGACTTAACAGATATATACAGAACATTTCATCCTCAAGCAGCAGAATACACATTCTTCTCCAGTGTACATGGAACATTTTCCAGAATAGATCACATACTGGGACACAAATCAGCCCTCAAGAAGTACAAAAAGATTGAGATCATACCATGCATATTTTCAGACCACAACGCTATGAAACTCGAAATCAACCACAAGAAAAAATTTGGAAAGATAACCAAAGAACATCCTACTAAAGAATGAATAGGCTAACCAAGAAGTTAAAGAGGAAATTAAAAAGTACATGGAAGCTGGGGCACTCTGGGTGGCTTAGTCGGTTAAGCGTCTGACTTCAGATCAGGTCATGATCTCACAATCTGTGAGTTTGAGCCCCACATCAGGCTCTGTGCTGACAGCTCAGAGCCTGGAGCCTGCTTCAGATTCTGTGTCTCCCTCTCTCTCTCTGCCCCTCCCCTGCTCATGCTCTGTCTTTCTCTGTCTCAAAAATAAATAAAAACATTAAAAAAAAAAAAAGTACATGGAAGCCAATGAAAATGATAACACCACTGCCCAAAACCTCTGCGACACAGCAAAGGCAGTCATAAGCAGGAAGTATATAGCAATTCAGGCCTTCCTAAAGAAGGAAGAAAGGTCTCAAATACACAACCTAACCTTATACCTTAAAGAATTGGAAAAAGAACCACAAATAAAACCCCAAACCAGCAGAAGATAGGAAATAATAAAGATTACAGCAGAAATCAATGCTATTAAAACCAAAAACAAACAAACAAACAAACCAGTAGAACAGATCAATGAAACCAGAAGCTGTTTCTTTGAAAGAATTAACAAAATTGATAAACCCCTAGCCAGTTTGATCAAAAAGAAAAAGGAAAGGACCAAATAAAAAAATATCAAGAATGAAAGAGAGATCACAACCAACACAGAATACAAACAACAGTAAGAGAATATTATGAACAATTACATGCCAATAAAATGGGCAATCTGGAAGAAATGGACAAATTCCTAGAAACATATCAACTACCAAAAATGAAACAGGAAGAAACAGAAAATTTGAACAGACCCATAACCAGTAAAGAAATATAATTAGTAATCAAAAATCCCCCCCAAAACAAGAGCCCAGGGCCAGATGGCTTTCCAGGGGAATTCTACCAAACATTTAAGGAAGAGTTAACACCTATTCTCTTGAAACTGTTCCAAAAAAATAAGGAAAACTTCCAAACTCTTTCTATGAAGCCAGAATTACTTTGATTCCAAAACCAGACAAAGACCCCACTAAAAAGGAGAACCACAGACCAATTCCCCTAATGACCATGGATGCAAAAATCCTCAACAAGATACTAGCCAACCAGATCCAACAATACATTAAAAGAATTATTCACCACGACCAAGTGGGATTTATACCTGAGATGCTGGGCTGGTTCAATATCCACAAAACAATCAATGTGATACATCATGTCAATAAAAGAAAGGACAAAAACCACATGATCTTCTCAATAGATCCAGAGAAAACATTTAACAAAATACAGCATCCTTTCTTGATTAAAAAAAAAACAAAACAAAACTCGAGAGTAGGGATAGAAGGATCATACCTCAAGATCATAAAAGCCATATATGAAAGACCCACCAATGATATCATCCTAAATGAGGAAAAAGTGAGAGCTTTCCCCCTAAGGCCAGGAACACAACAGGGATGTCCATTCTCACCACTGTTAATCAACATAGTATTGGAAGTCTTAGCCTCAGCAATCATACAGCACAAAGGAATAAAAGGCATCCAAATCGGCCATCAGGAAGTCAAACTTTCACTCTTCGCAGATGACATGTTACTCTATATGGAAAACCCAAAAGATTCCACCAAAAACTGCTAGAACTGATCCATGAATTCAGCAAAGTCGCAGGATATAAAATCAATGCACAAAATCAGTTGTATTCCTATACACCAATAATGAAGCAACAGAAGGAGAAATCAAGGAATCTATCCCTTTTACAATTGCACCAAAAACCACAAAATACCTAGAAATAAATCTAACCAAAGAGGTGAAAATTCTATACACTGAAAAATATAGAAAGCTTATGAAACAGATTGAAGAAGACACACAAAAAAAAGGAAAAAAAGTCCATGCTCCTGGATAGGAAGGACAAATATTGTTAAAATATCAATACTATCTCAAACAATCTACATATTCAACGCAATACCTATCAAAATCATACCAGGATTCTTCACAGAGCTAGAACAAACAATCCTAAAATTTGTATGGAACCAGAAAAGACCCCAAACAGTCAAAGCAATCTTGAAAAAAAGAAAACCAAAGCAGGAGGTATCACAATCCTGGAATTCAAGCTATACTACAAAGCTGTAATCATCAAGACAGTATGGTACTGGCACAAAAACAGATACTCAGATCAATGGAACAGAATAGAGAACCCAGAAAGGGACCCACAAACACATGGCCAACTAATCTTTGACAAAGTAGGAAAGAATATCCAAAGGAATAAAGACAGTCTCTTCAGCAAGTGGTGCTGGGAAAACTGGACAGCGGCATGCAGAAAAATGAACCTGGACCACTTTCTTACACCATACATAAAAACAAACTCAAAATGGTTGAAAGACCTAAACATAAGACAGGAAGCCATCAAAATCCTCAAGGAGAAAGCAGGCAAAAACCTCTTTGACCTTGGCCACAGCAACTTCTTACTCAATACGTCTCTGGAGGCATGGGAAACCAAAGCAAAATTGAACTACTGGGACCTCATCAAAATAAAAAGCTTCTGCACAGTGAAGGAAACTATCAGCAAAATTAAAAGGCAACCGATGGAATGGGAGAAGATACTTCAGACGACATATCAAATGAAGGGTTAGTATCCAAAATCTATAAAGAACTTGTCAAACTCAGGGTGCCTGGGTGGCTCAGTCGGTTGAGCGTCCGACTTCAGCTCAGGTCACGATCTCGCGGTCCGTGAGTTCGAGCCCCGCGTCGGGCTCTGGGCTGATGGCTCAGAGCCTGGAGCCTGCTTCCATTCTGTGTCTCCCCCTCTCTCTGCCCCTCCCCCATTCATGCTCTGTCTCTCTCTGTCTCAAAAATAAATAAAACGTTAAAAAAAATTAAAAAAAAAAAGAACTTGTCAAACTCAACACCCCAAAAACAAATAATCCAGTGAAGAAATGGGCAAAAGATATGAATAGACACTTCTCCAAAGAAGACATCCAGATGGCCAAAATGACACATGAAAAAATGCTCAACATCACTCATCATCAGGGAAATACAAATCAAAACCACAATGAGATGCCACCTAACACCTGTCAGAATGGCTAACATTAACTCAGGCAACAACAGTTGTTGGCGAGGATGTGGAGAAAGAGGATCTCTTCTGCATTGTTGGTGGCAATGCAAGCTGGTGCAGCCACTCTGGAAAACAGGATGGAGGTTCCTCAAAAAACTAAAAACAGAACTACCCTACGACCCAGCAATTGCACTAGTAGGTATTCATCCAAGGGATACAGGTGTGCTGTTTCGAAGGGACATATGCACCCCATGTTTATAGCAGCACTATCAACAATAGCCAAATTATGGAAAGAGCCCAAATGTCCATCGACGGATGAATGGATAAAGACGATGTGGTATATATATACATTGGAGTATTACTCGGCAATCAGAAAGAATGAAATCTTGCCATTCGCAACTACGTGGATGGAACTGGAGGGTATTATGCTAAGTGAAATTAGTTGGAGAAAGACAAAAATCATAGGACTTCTCTCATATGAGGCCTTTAAGAGACAAAACAGATGAACATAAGGGAAGGGAAAAATAATATAAAAACAGGGAGGGGGACAAAAAGTAAGAGACTCTTAAATATAGAGAACAAGCAGAGGGTTGCTGGAGGGATTGTGGGAGGGGAGATGGGGTAAATGGGGAAGGGGCATTAAGGAATCTACTCCTGAAATCATTGTTGTACCATGTGTTAACTAACTTGGATTAAATAAATAAATAAATAAATAAATAAATAAATAAGGAAAAAAAGCCTATGCCAAAAATGGGTCTCCCTAGAAGGCTGCTAGGATATCTCAGAGAATCAAAAAAGGGCTGCAAGGACTAGGAAGTCAAGTCCAGTGAACATCCGCGACAGGAGCCTGTAGCCAGTATCACTGTTGATATGTCAGCACACACCATCTCCCTCTCTCCTCTCCTTTCCTCCCTGGATTTCTGTCACTTTTGCTGAAAGTTGCCAGTTCCCCAGGGCTAGGCTACGGGGATGGGGGTCAGCTGACCCCTCCAAGGGCAGGCCAAGGAGAAAGCCAGCTTGCAGCCATAGCCCAGTATACCCCCATCTCGTGAAGCTCTTGGCCAAAGGGGCTCCAGACCACAGCACACATTTCCCCAGCTACCTACCCAGGGTTGTGAGCCCCGCTGTGACTCAAAGGTCACCTGCATCTTCAGCTCCTATGTGTTGCTGCCTTCCTGCCCCACGTACAGGTGTCTCTCTGCCTTAAAGCATCACTGACCCGGGACATATACTCAGCCCCCTGGCAGGGCAGGTCAAAGGCGCCAGGAAGTTAACCCCCACAGGAGCGGCCCTCGACCGGTGAGAGATGGGGTCAGAGAAGCCATCCCCAGGCTCCTTGCCCCACAGGGGACATTGTTCAGATGTGTCTTACCTGATCTCCCAGAGGGTCCCCTTTGGAATGGAGCCCTGATTGTCCACAGCCTTAACCCTCTCATTGAGTGACCCCTTAATGACTTTTCTCCCTTCCCACCCACCCCCAATGTGACTCCAGGGATCAGCTCTCAGATAAGCTATTTGCACCAAAATCTGTCTCATTTTGACATAACTCCTGCCCAAAACACACCTTTAATTTATACCAAAAAAAACCCAAGACATCAAATAGAGATGTCACTACCGCTTCACTTCACACAAATACACAAGTTCAAATACAAGAGGAAGGGCAGCCTTCAGTGCCTGACACTGAGCCCAGGGTCACTGTGTGCCACAGGGGGAGCCCGGGGGTGGGGTGAGCCCAGGGTGCAGGGGTGCGGAATGCAGGTTCAAGTCTCTTTTCCCCAGGGTTTTCATACATTGCCCCTGACTTGCTCAGATCCTTTTAAACTCCTCTAAGGCTGTCTTTGGGGTGGGGGTGGGGGAGGTACTATGAACTGTCCAACCAGCGAGCATCACGCGCAACACTTACTGATTTCTGGGCGAGCACACTCTCATGGCTCTCGGGCTCTCTGGTCCCGTGGAACCGGAGGGTCTTACTTGCCTTAAGGGCCTTCGGGAAACCCTCTGCTTCTTCCTCCACGAGACCAACTGGCCTCACCTGCAGGACCAGCCCTCCGTTATGTATAGACCAGAGCTGAGCCGGTAGAAACGGGGACTCACCTGGGTCTGCCTGAGGAGGCTTCCCTGCCCACCTGCACAGACCTACCAAGAAAATGAGTGACCCACCTGCCACCTTGATCTCCCTTTCTATTCCTCAGAATCCCGCCTTTGCATTTACTGTTCCATCCACCTGGAAGACTTTTCCTCCAGCTTTGTGTCGCTGGTTCAACTCATCGCTTTGTATCTCAGCTCAGCACCACCTCTCCCGGAAAGGCCTTGGCTAAAGAGCGCTTGTAAAGTGGTTCCCAGCACCTCCTGGTTAACTTCCTTCATGAGCACTTATCGCCACCGGAAGGGATCTTGTCACTGCCTTTCTTCCTTTGTTGTGTGTCCCCAGCCCAGCATCCTCCTTGGAGCTCCGAGCAGGGAGCTTGCATAGCTTCTTTCTAACACCTGAACTGTTACCTGCTGTGATGGGCAGAATTCAAACACGGCCCCCAAGATCCCCATCCCTGGTGTCACATATATTGTCTCAGTTCTGCAATCAAACACGTACATGTAGGTGCCATCATGAAGGGATTTTGCAGATTTAAATAAGGCAAATAAGAGGAGTATATGAGGGTGGCCTGACCTAAGCACATGAGCCCTTCACTCTGACTCTAGAGACCAGATACAGAGAAGTCAGGGAGAGTCACACTGCGGATTCAACACAAGGAAGATTCTCCACGACTTTGGAGATAAGAGGGGACACATGTCAGGGAATGCAGGCAGCCTTTAGGAACGAAAAGAGCTCCCGGCAAGACGGTCAGCAAGGAAACCAGGACCGTAAGGGTCTGGATTCTGCCACAAATATACAAGCCCAGAAGATGCTCAGCTCTGGATGACAAGCAGCTGTCAGGACACCTTGATGTTAGCCTTAGACGACTCTGCGAAGAGAACCCAGTTATGCCACGCACGGACTTCAGATCCACGGAACTGGATGTTGTTTTAAGCCACAAAGTCTGTGGTAATTGTTACATAGCAATAGACATCCAACACACATGGAACATTTTATTAGATGCATAAAAACCGATCAAGTGTCAGTTTTTCACTCAGTAACATTCCTCCACCACAGACACCAGGTTGACTATTGAACTATTGTCCCTGGGGGCGCCTGGGTGGCTCAGTCTGTTAAGCATCTGACTCTTGATTTCGGCTCAGGTCATGATCTCACGGTTTGTGAGTTCGAGCCCTGCATTGGGCTCTGTGCTCACAATGCAGAGCCTGCTTGGGATTCTCTCTCTGCCCCTCCCCGGCTCTCTCTTACTCTAAGAATAAATAAATAAACATTAAAAATAAGTAAACTATTGTCTCTGAGTTCCAAACCCACCCTTCTCTGCCCCATCTGTGATGGTGGGCTGGATTAGATGCCCCTGCATGGCTATGTTGGGGAGGGGTGATTCCTAGAACAAAGGAAGGAAGAAGGGGCCATGACCACCCACCTCAATCATTATCACCCAAACACATTCAAGTGGCTTTTTGAAATGTTTGTGTCATCCTGGGCGCCTGGGTGGCGCAGTCGGTTGGGCGTCCGACTTCAGCCAGGTCATGATCTCGCGGTCCGTGAGTTCGAGCCCCGCGTCAGGCTCTGGGCTGATGGCTCAGAGCCTGGAGCCTGTTTCCGATTCTGTGTCTCCCTCTCTCTGCCCCTCCCCCGTTCATGCTCTGTCTCTCTCTGTCCCAAAAATAAATAAACGTTGAAAAAAAAAATTTAAAAAAAAAGAAATGTTTGTGTCATCCTACACACAGGTACTCCGGCACAAGATGCTTTCCCTCGGAAATATACTCATAATCAACCTAGGACAGAAAGTCCTGATGTTCTCAGAACATTTCCCCAGGTGAACCACAGTTAACAGGACTGGGGGGCGGGGAGGGGGCCAACAATAGGATCCTGTTTACTCTTGTGAAAAGGAAATATGTGCCTTTCTCTTTCAAGTTGAGAATTCCCTAAGAGCAAGGAGGAATAAAAAGTGAAACACTGCCACCCACTGGATGGAAAAAGCCTGCAGAGGAAATTCAAAGTACTCCAGCCGTTCAAGGCCCCAGCATCCTACTGGACTTTAAACCGAAACATCAGCACTCTGCCGGGGTCCTAATGCCAGCACTCCAGGGGCATGGACGGTGACTTTTCAAACACCAGCAAGAAAATCACTGAGAGATCAAGTTAAAAGAAAAGTTTAATCGGGCAACTGTGCCCCTTTTGGCATTCTGGATTTACAATAGTGTCCAAAAAACGGCAACAATGGTCTGAAGACAAACTTCTACTGCACAATCCTGCTTTAGAAGTAAGTAGGCGCCTGCTTGGAGAGTGGAAAGCATTTGTTGTTTTCTCTCTCGGGCGAAACATACGAAACAACAAAACATCTTAAAGCAGACTTGGCATTTTACAAAGTTCTGTGTCCTTTTTCTCCTGCACCAAGAGAAAAATCACAGTCCTGATGATTTGGGCCTAAGAACGGGCCTCTTAAGATTTACTAAAGACAGAAGTTCACCATACTTTCATTGGGAGATTTTTGAATCGAGAAAACAAGCTAATTGTTCATGGGCTTTATTTTAAATAAGTGTCACTTTTATTCAGTTGGTCTTAAGGGACCACTTAAGTTTTTGATCTTCGTGGTTTTTTTTTTTGACAAATAACTGAAGTTGCCGTGTATCGATGAGGGAAGTTGAGCATTAATAAGGTTTTGGAGGGTGACAGCGGGGTTCATGAGGTCCAGAGACAAGGACCAAGAAAGAATTCCTGAAGATGTCTTTGGTGCAAAAAGGTGATTTTATTGAAGCAGGGGACAGGACCCGTGGGCAGGAAGAGCTGCCCCAGCAGAGAGACTGGTTTTATACTGTGGAGATGGGGGAGGTAAAGTCCAGGGGAAGTTTCCAGTAAGACTTTCATATGCTAAAGAAGACTCCCAGAATAAGAGGCCTCGCTATTGTCAGGCTAAGGGTTGTTTTTCCCTCTAGCAAAGCATTAGCATTAATACAGTAGGGAGTTCCTAGAGAAACATTTTACTCGGCCAGCCTCAAGTATTTGCCAATGGGCTGCAGGTTATAAGGAAATCTAGTTCTATTTCCTTCTGCCTTTGTTTCCCACATCGCTGTGGACGGGTGATGGAGACTTAGGTCCTGCAGGACTATGAGCTCTATCAGTTATCCATTTGTTTTTCCCCTTTCCTTTGTTCTTGGGCAGCCAGGAGTGCCTGAGGAATATCACATATGCCACCTGGGGGTGGAGTGGGGGGTGGGGGTGGTGTTTGTGACCTGTCAGCCTGTCTTAGGCTCCCTCATCAGGCATGAAAAGTATACATTTGAGATGAGAACATTTAAGATGAAAAAATCCTAACCGCGTAATGTGAAATGGAAAAAGCAAGGGACCAAGCTTAATGGAGAGGATGGTTCCAGATAGTTCCAGGTGTCTACCTATGTCTATGTCTGTGTATCCGTGTGTGGGGGGGAAAGTCCTGCAAAGAAACACGCCAAAATCTCCCAGTGTTCAACTCTGCGCAGTGAGATTATGGTTGACATTGTCTTCTTCATTTTTTCCTGCATTTTCCAATTTACCACAGTGAAAGCGAATTGTGTCCTAATTAGAAAAAAACCTGTGACTTAAAAAGCTTTCTAAAAATAATATAGGGGTGCCTGGGTGGCCCAGTCGGTTAAGCCTCTGACTTTGGCTCAGGTCATGATCTCGCAGTTCGTAAGTGCCAGCCCCACTTCAGGCTCTGTGCTGACAGCTCAGAGCCTGGAGCCTGCTTCGGATTCTGTGACTCCCTCTCTCTCTGCTCCTCCCCCACTCACACTCTGTTTCTCTCTCTCTCTCAAAAAGAAACATTAAAAACAATTTTTAAATAAAAATAATATAAAAGTTTAAGCGATTGTATAGGCCATGGCTGATGGCGATTTTAAAATACGTGTATAGGGGCGCCTGGGTGGCGCAGTCGGTTAAGTGTCCGACTTCAGCCAGGTCACGATCTCGCGATCCGTGAGTTCGAGCCCCGCGTCAGGCTTTGGGCTGATGGCTCAGAGCCTGGAGCCTGTTTCCGATTCTGTGTCTCCCTCTCTCTCTGCCCCTCCCCCGTTCATGCTCTGTCTCTCTCTGTCCCAAAAATAAATAAACGTTGAAAAAAAAAAATTTTAAAAAAATAAAATACGTGTATATTGAGAGACTAAGAGAAAAATTACCAGGTGTCCTCACAACTGCAAAGAAAAGACCTCCCCCCCCCACCCCATTCCCGAAACCAGCCAGGGCGTGCCCGGTTGTGGTTTGAAATAAAGGCGGGAACCAATCAAGTTCTGCTGAGCGTTCAAATTTAAATGTCAACCAATAACAGCTCTGTAACCTCAAAAAATCCCTAACTTGTTTGTGCCTGTCTATAAAAGGAGCTGTAAGACTCTTGCTCGGGGCCTCTTAGCGTCACCGGCAACCAGTGCGCGGAGGACCGGGTTCGAACCTGCAATAAACGACCCTTGCCACTTGGCTTTGACTCTGGACTCTGGTGGTTTGTTTTCGGGGGGGGGGGTCTCTCGAATCGGGGCATATCAATATCCCTAATTGCTGCCACAGTTGGAATAGTCTAGGTCAGCAGTTGTAATCATTTTGGTCTCAGGGCTCCTTTATAATATTAAAACTTATTGAGGCCTGCAAAGAGCTTTTGCTTGAATGGATTATATTTATATCTATTGATATTCAATAAAATTAAAACCGAAAAAGTCTGACCATTTTTTAAATTCAGCTAAAAATAAAATAATAAATCCACTGCATGTTTACATAAACAACATATTGAATGAAAAATAACTATGTTTTCCAAAGAAAAAGTACTTTAGTGCGAAAATTAGCATTGCTGTATGTCCTTGCAAATCTCTTTAATGTCTGGTTACTAAAGGCAGCTGGATTCTCATGTGCTTCTGATTTCACCTGTCATGAGACATTATTTTGGTTAAAGTACATGAGGAACATCTTGCCTCACAACAAATACGTATTTGGCAAAGAGAGGAAGGAATTTAATAATCTTTTCAGATAATGGCAGATATTCCCTTTTTTAAAAAATTTTAAGGTTTTTTTTTTTTTTTTTTTTTCTTTGAGAGGGAGGGGCAGAGAGAGAGAGGAAGAAAGAGAATCCCAAGCAGGCTTCTCAATGGCAGCGCAGAACCTGACCCGGGGCTCAAACTCACAGTGAGACTATGACCTGAGCGGAAGTCAGACACTTAACCCACCTAGCCACCCACCATTTTTTTTAGTTTTTTTTTTGTTTTTTTTTTTTTGCTACTATAACCAAAACTGCAGTGCATATCCTCCTACACATATGTCCAAGTATGTCTAAAAATAATATGCCCAGGGGTCATAATGTATCAAAAAGCATAGTGTATTTTGATATATTCAAATTTCCCTCCAAAGAAAGTTACAATAATTTACCTTCCAGCTAATACTATGCATGCTGCCTTAGACTTCACGAACACTGGGGATTACCATCTTTTTCATTTTTGCCCATGTGTTGGTTGGGTGCAAAATGGTACCTCACAGTAATATTAGTTTGTGTTTAATTAGGAATTGATGTGTTTTAATTTTTGTTAGCTATTCTATTTCTTTTCCTATGAACTGCCTATTCATATATTTTTCCCATTTTTCTTCTCTAGCTGCCTTTTTTTTCTTAAAAGAGGTTTTTGTATAGCAAATGCAGCAGGCACAGAGATGCAGCCCTCCAATCTCCCTTCGTAGAGCTGTCCAGCTGCAAAGAAGGTGGTCTCCGGAGTCAAGGAGGGGAGACAGGCATGGCTTCCTTCACTACTATGCTAATAAGCCGTTTGCAGATTTTAGGCTCCCCAAGGAGGAATGCTTCCTCCAGGGAGCACCACAAAGCCTCCACTGAACTGGTAGTTGAGGCTGCCACCTGGCCACGTTGGATTTCTCATGTCATTGAAAGAACAGGTAACCAAAGGTTGGGGGTGGGTGGGTGGGTGGGGTTGGTCACTGAACTGGCCAAGTAACTCTGGTTAACCACCGAGGGTAAACTGAATCACTACCACACAACAGGCAACATAAGTTCCAGTTTCCAGCTTCTCTCCCTCAGCCAGGCTGTGCCCCCTCCTAAGAGTCTGAGTCTTAGTATCACCAGGGACCTCCTCCCAGCTCCTGGGGGGTGGCGCCTTCTCCTTAGTGGTCAGCTTCCTGACTCCGGAGGGCTCCTCCTCCATGCGTCTAGGTTCTGGTAACGCTAACCTCTTTCCAGGTTTACTTCAGACCTGGGGGTGCTAGAGTTCCTGCAGTTATTAACTGTGTTATCTCAGTTTTCCTTTTTTCCCCCAAAACTGTTCCACTGATTCCTTCTATCTTACTTATCTCTATTAAAATAATTAGTGCAGCTTCTTGAGGCACCTGGGTGGCTCAGTCAGTTAAGCGTCCGACTTTGGCTCAGGTCATGATTTCAGTTCGTGGGTTGGGAGCCCCGCCATGGGCTCAGTGCTGACAGCATGGAGCCTAGCACCTGCTTCGGATTCTGTCTCCATCTCTCTCTGCCCTTCCCCGGCCCCAAATAAATAAGCATTAAAAAAAATTTTTTTAATAAAAATAAAATAATGTGGCTTGTTTTCTAAATAAACTCTGATAGACAAATGAAATTCTCCACAGAAGTTCTGCATAAATTCTTACAACCTCGTTGCTAGGAACTTTTATGCCTTTGCTATATAGTATCTTTTAAGATATTTAGTTTTTGTTTATTCCTGGTGAATAGAGATGCAATTAATTTTGATCTGTGATTATACATCTACCCATGTTGTACTTATTATTTCTAATAATCCACCAGGTTAATTTGTTTCCTATACAAAATTATACTATCTCTGGATAATGGCTTTTTCTTTCATTCTTTCCAAATCTTTTTTTTTTTCTTCACTGCTAGAACCTCCCACATATGATTTAATAAAGGTAGGAATTATGGGTATCCTAGTTGCTGGATTCAAAGGCAATGCTTCTAACACTTCACCATTAAAATGCTGTTTGTTGTAGGTTTCTAGTAGTACATCAGATTGAGGAAGTTCCTTTCTCCTCTTAATTTGCTAAAAATATCATTGTCTTTTTTTCTTCAATTGGGTGTTGCATTTTATCAAAATCATTTTCCTCATCTATTGAGATGATCATATAGATATATTTTAACTTTAGTGACATGAATTGTATTAATAGATTTGTTAAATGAGCCCTACATTCCTGGAATATGCTCAACTTGCTATATTTTGTAAATTTCACAGGGGTACAATCTGCTAAATATTTTGCTTACAATTTTGCAACTACATTCATGGGTGAGATTAGACTGTAGTTGGCCTTTCTTGGCCCACGCTTCTCTGAATTTGCCCTGAAAGTTATACTAGCTTCATAGAATGAGTCTTCTCTCCTTTTTACTTAACAGAAGAATTTGCCTAAGTTGAAATTATCTATTCTTTGAAAGTTTGGTAGAACATATCTATAAAATTATTTAGATTAGGTGTTTTCTTCGTAAGATTTTAAATTACTGATTTAACAGTTACAGGACTATTCAGACTTTTGGTTTCTTCCTGAATCACAATTTTACTAACTTATACTTTTTATAATTTTGTCAATGCTTTCAAATTTACCAGCATAAACTGTCATACATTCTTTTTTTTAAGTTTTATTTATTTTGAGACAGAGAGAGCAAGTTGGGGGGGGGGGGGAGGGAGAGGGTAGGGAAGAGAAAAAATCCCAAGCAAGCTCCATGCTGTCAGAGTGGAGTCCAACACGGGTCTCAGACCCATGAACCTGAGATCATGATCTGAACCAAAATCAAGAGTCACTTAACCAACTGAGCCACCCAGACACCCCAACTGTCATATATTCTTGTACTTTTTTAAACTCTACCAGATCTATGGTGATGACCCCTTTTTAATTCCTAATGCTACTTTGGTTTCTTCTTTCTTATGATTAATTTATCTTTTGGCAGTGGGCTTCCTGATTGTATTTTTTTTCTAACTCATTAATATATTAGCAGTTAATCCTTTTATAAAAGAATTCTCCTTAAATGGTCCTGATTTTAATGTGTTATCTGCCTCCATTTGGGGCCCTGACTGATAAGCTGTCCATCCCCAATAATGCTTTTTAGCTTAAGGTCTACTTTGTCTTATGTAAATATCAGGTTTCTTTTGGTACCTAGTTTCCTTATCTATCTTTTCCATTATTTCACTTTTAACCCTTTCGTGTTTTTAGGGTGTCTCCCATAAACATCAAGTTGACAGGTTTGGGGGATATGGGATAGAATTCAACCTAACAATTTGGTTGTTCTTTTTTTTTTTCTTTTTAAGTTTGCAAATTTAGTCAATTTATGTGCACTGTGATTCCATGAATTTGGGCTGTTTCACCATATTTCTGCTTTTTATTTGACCTGCTTTTCCTTCTCTATCCCACTCCCCCCCACAACCTTTTTCCTTATTTCCCTGTTCCATATTTCCCTTCTACCAATTTCAAAGTTATAGACTCTATTCCCTTAGTGTTACTCATATTTTATCATGCAGAATCCAAATCATTTCTAGCTACTTCCATGAACCATCTTCACAGAAGCAATCAATACATCACACATACATTGTTGCATATACTCAAATTTCATACTTGCCCCTTTTATTCTCAACTAGCCAGAGTTACCAATAAAAGGCCAAATTGTGTGCCTTTCTGCTCAAAACCTAATGATTTCACACTTTAGTCCAAGTGCTTACAATGGCCAGTAAGATACCAAACCTTCTGGCCTCTTCTCCTGCTACCAGATTTATCCGACAACCACCCTAGTTTCCTTACCCAGTCTTATCACATTTCCTGAAGTTCCTTGGACATGATATGCATGCGCTTACCTGACAGCCTTTGCACCGGTAGTTTCCTCTCCCTCAAGACTCTTTCCCAGATGGCCACATGGCTCACATTCTCATTAAGTCTGCATTTAAATGTCTCCCTCTCATTGAGGTCTTCTCTGACCAGTTACTGATGAAAAACATTCCCATTCCTTGGTGTTTCCCATCCTTCTCACCATGACTTTTTTCCTATAGCAATTACCACCTTCTAATGTGCTCTCCTATTTTGTTTAGTGTGTATCCCCACTAACTAGAATGTAAGCTCTATGATATCCGGAATTAATGCACTGATCCATCCCTAAAAACTAGTATTTTGCCACTTAGTAAGTGTACAGTAAGTGTTGGGCGTGCAAGTGAGAGTATTATTTACTATTTCAAAAGTATAGTGAGCATAGAGTGAACTCTACGTAAAACTTCTCCTGACTCACATGCTATTATCTTTGGGGATTATTGTCCTGTTTCCTTTCCCAAATTAAACATTTTTATATTTATTCAGAAAAAATTGAGATTAATCAACATTTTAATCACCATCTTGCACAGAGAAGCATTCCTCACATTGCAAGAATTCCTTCTAGAATAATTCTCCTTTATTTGATTTTTTTTTTTTTTTGAGCTGAGTCCAATAATAAACTCAGTAATGCATATTTTAAAACATAGGTCTTTTTCACCCTTGTTGTTGAAAGATAATTTTTGCTGGACAATTGTAGGCTAACATTTTTTCTAAGTATTTTTGTGATTGAATTGTTTCCTAAATTAATTATTGATATGCATTGGATTCCTGTATCTCCAGATTCCTATCTTTCATCTGCTCTGGACAATTCTCAAACATTTTCTCTTTGGAATCTACCTCACTTCATCTTTTCATTTTCTTATCTGATCCCATAGACTAAAAGGACAATAGGAATGTAGGGATACTTCAGAGATACTGCGGGTTTGCTTCCAGACCACTGCAACAAAGAGAATGCAATAAAGTCAAATGAACTTTTTGGTTTCTTAGTGAATGTAAGTTATGTTTACATTATACTGTATGTCATTATACATAATTGTGTAATAGCATTGTCTAAAAAAATGTACATATCTTTAATTAAAAAATGCTTTATTGCTAAAAACTGCTAACCATCATCTGAGCTTTCAGTGACTTGTAACCACTGATCACAGATCACTATTACAAACATAATAATAATAAAAAGGTTGAAATACTGAGGCAATTACCAGAATATGACACAGGGACACAAAATGAGCAAATGCCGCTGGATAAATAGTGCGGATACTTTCCTAACACAGTTGCCACAAACCTTCCTTCTGTAAAAAATGCAATTATCTGTGAAGCACAATCAAGTGGAGAGCAATAAAACAAGGTATGCCTCTACCATGTATAATAAATGCCCATAAGTTCAATAATTTAGATGAAATAGACCAATTCCTTGAAAGACACAAACTTCCAAAACTCAAGAAAGAAAGAAATAGCTAACCTGAGTATATCTATTAAAGAAATTTAACTTATAGTTCAAAATCTTCCAAAGAGAACTTTAGGCCCAGGTAGTTTCACTAGCAAATTCTACCAAAATCAGACTAAGATATTACAAAACCACAAAACAGCATCCTTCAGGAATATGGATATAAAAATAATATTAGCCAATCAAATCCAGCAATAGATAGAAAGGGTAATCCATTGTGACCAAGTTGAATTCATACCAAGGATGTAAGGCTGATTAAAGATTCAAAAATTAATCTGTGGAATTCACCATATAGAGTCTAAATAAAAACAAACCGTATGATAGTGAAAACATATAAAATCCAACATCTATTCATGATTAAAAAAAAACAAAAACAAAAACAAAAAAAAAACCAAACACCTAAGTAGAACTAGAAAGGAACTTCTTTAACCTAATGGTCATCTATTTAAAAATCTATAGCTAAGGGGAGCCTGAGAGGCTCAGTGGGTTAAGCATTTGGCTTTGGCTCAGGTCATGATCTCACAGTTTGTGAGTTCTGAGCCCTTTATCGGGCTCTCTACTGCCCACAGAGCCCACTTTGGATCCTGTCCCCCACTCTGTCTGCCCCTCCCAAGCTCATTCTCTCTCTCTAAAATAAATAAACATTAAAAAAACTTTTTAAAATAAAAAAACCTGTAGCTAACATCATACTTAATAGCTAGAGATGGAATGCTTTCCCCTAAGATGGGGGAGCAAGGTAAGGATGTCTGTTCTCACAATTCCTATTCAGTATCACACTGGTAGTGTTAAGCCAGTGAAATAATGCAAGAAAAAGAAATAAAAGGCATACATGTTAGAAAGAATAAAATGTCTTTATTCATAGACAACATAATCATCTATGTAGAAAATCTTCAAGGGGCGCCTGGGTGGCGCAGTCGGTTAAGCGTCCGACTTCAGCCAGGTCACGATCTCGCGGTCCGTGAGTTCGAGCCCCGCGTCAGGCTCTGGGCTGATGGCTCGGAGCCTGGAGCCTGTTTCCGATTCTGTGTCTCCCTCTCTCTCTGCCCCTCCCCCGTTCATGCTCTGTCTCTCTCTGTCCCAAAAATAAATAAACGTTGAAAAAAAAAATTTAAAAAAAAGAAAATCTTCAAGAATCTATTAAAAAATTCACTAAGTGAGCTTGGCAAGCCCAAAATGTACATGTCAGTCATATTCCTATACATGAGTAATGAACGATTTCAAATTGAAATATTAAAAAACTTCCAACAGCACAAAAAAATGAAGTACTTATGAAGAAATCTAACAGAAGATGTAGTTCATGTCTGCCGAAACCTGTAAAACAGTGACCAAAAAAGAAGTTCTAAATAAGTGGACAGATACTGATTAGGGTGTCAGTTCTCCACAGCTTGATCTATAGATTCAATAACACTTTGAATAAACCCCTGCAAGTTTGTGTGTAGACACTCGCAAGCTGAGTTTAAAATTTATATGGAAAGGCAAAGAACTAAAAGAGCCAAAATCAATTAAAAAAAAAAAAAAAAAGAACAAAGTTGGGGAAGACTCCTACTATCCAATTTCAGTGTGGCATTGGAAGGACAGACATTGATCAGTGCAGCAGAACAGACAGCCCAGAAGCACACCCACACAAATGTCAACTGGTTTTTTAAAAACAGCTTTATTGAAGTATGACTTACATATAGTAAAATTCACTTGTTTCAAGTGTACAATGCAATTATTTTTTGGTAACATTTCCAGCACTCCAGGAAGATGCTGTCTGCCCATTTGCACTCACTCCCCATTTCTACCTGTGGCAACGACCAACCTAGAGACCTATCAACTTACTTTTGATAAAGGTGTAATGGCAAGTCAATGAGGGAAGAAGTCTTCTCAAGAAATGGTGTTCTATGAACTGGATGTTCATGTGCAAAAACAAACCTTGACATACACCTCACCCCATATATTAAAATGAGCTCAAGAGGGGTCAAAGACCTACACATAAGACTATAAAACTTTCAAAAGAAAACAGGAAACATCTGCATGAGCTAGCATTCATGAGGAGTTTTTAGGTAACAGCACAGAAAGCACAATCCCTTAAAAAAAAAAAAAAAAAAGTGGGGCGCCTGGGTGGCTTAGTCAGTTAAGCGGCCGACTTCGGCTCAGGTCATGATCTCGCGATCCATAAGTTCGAGCCCCGCGTCGGGCTCTGTGCTGACAGCTCAGAGCCCGGAGCCTGTTTCAGATTCTGTGTCTCCCTCTCTCTGACCCTCCCCTGTTCATGCTCTGTCTCTCCCTGTCTCAAAAATAAATAAAACGTTAAAAAAAAATTAAAAAAAAAAAGCTAGACTTCATGAAAATTAAAAACTTTTATTCTTGAACAGATACTATTAAGAGAATGAAAAGACAAGTCAGATTGGGAGAAAATATTTGCAAAATACATCTGACAAAGGAATTGTACTCAAAATAATATACTGAACTCTTAAAACTCAGCAAAACCCGATTTTTAAAATACGGACAACTGATCCGCACAGAGCCTTCAGCAAAGAAGGCATATGGGTGGCAAGTAAGCATATGGAGACAGAGATGCTCAACATCATTTTTCCTCAGGGAAATGAGTATTTCAGCCACAAAGAGCTACCACTGCAACGGAAACTCTCATTCACCGCTGGCGGGGTGCAAAACTGCAATCATTTTGGAAGACAGGGTGGCAGTGTCTTTCTTATAAGATTAAATGTACACTTACCAAATGAGTTAGTTAACAAACCGACTCCCGGCAGACCAAATTATGTTTATTATGAAGAACCTGCACATGACCGTTAAATGATAAACACATCTTGATTCATCCACCCAGCAAAGTTCTCAGCAACAGAAGGGACGAGCTACTTATTAACACGACACCATGAATTTAAAATGCATTCTGCATTGCTCTTACAAGAGGCCAGATTAAAAAAGCTATGAATTGCACAACCTATTTACTTGACATTCCAGGAAAAGCAAAATTATAGGAATGGAAAACAGATAAGTGGTTGTGAGGGGTGGGGTGGGGGCTGAGTACAAAGAGGAATTTTTAGGGTGATGGGACTGCTCTGGGTAGTACGGAGATGGTGGGTACATAATCACAAACTTGTCAAAGCTCATGCAGAGTGGACTTTATGGTGTGAAAAACCCAATAGGGATGTCAAGAGACCTCAAGTGGGGTGCGCACTGTGACAAGTAATCTGTTTCACGAACATATGACATAACCTCAACGAAGAAAGTGGGAAATAAAGGGAGCTGAACTAAGTTACTATGGAAAGTGGTACTTTGAGCAGATACTGTAAAGCTAAGGACAAGACAAGGACTTGAACACCGAATTCCATTTGTTGGTCCATTTTTCTCACAGGGGTACAACTATTCTGAAACCACTTTTTAAGTATTCTAAGGTTCAACAAGCAAATAAATTGTAGATAAAGAAGTCAGGGTTCTCACTCTCAGGAAAAAAAGTTACAAATAAACATGGAGGCAAAACCTTGTAGTGCTGGCTGAGTCAGTATAATTGAATGTTTAATATATATACAGACAGATCTAGAAATAATTACAGAGACGTGTACTATACATTGGTTAGTATGCATATTTGTCATCTCTTAGCACATTTCACTGAAAAACCACAGCAGCAGTAGCAGTGAGCACATCCAACATCCAGATCTTTGTTTCTAAATACCATTCTCTAGAGATGCCTGGGTGGCTCAGTTGGTTAAGCGACCGACTTCAGCTCAGTTCAAAATCTCACAGTTTGTCGGCTCGAGCCCTGTGTCGGGGTCTGTGCTGACAGCTCAGAGCCTGGAGCCTGCTTCTGATTCTATGTCTTTCTCTCTCTCTCTCTCTGCTCCTCCTCAGCTCGCACTCTGTCTCTCTCTCGAAGATAAATAAACATTAAAAAAAAAAAAAAATACTGTTCTCCAATGAAAGAAATGAGGGCTTCTTGGAGAAATAGCTAATTCTAGGAATGGCACTCAGATAATACTTGGCAGTGCTAAAAGGTAAAAATATGGTCTTAGAAAAATAAGGGCATGTCAAAAGAATTTAGGAGCCAACCTCAAAGAGTCCCAAAGCTGAAATAATTCACCCAGTAAATTACAACGGTATTAGATTTTAACCTAAAGTAGAAAATAAACTGCCACAATCACACAATACAAAGTATCAAGTGAATAGGAAACAGGAACAAATTTTCTTTAAGAAAAATGCTAAATAATATATATACTGTCCCCTCCTCTTGACTGTGGACTAGATTTAGTAATTCACTTCCAAAGAAAAAAAAAGTACGGAAAGTGAAAAAATACAGTGGAAAGACCTAGTGGGCACCAACCTAGCCAATGAAGGAATATCACCGGTAATACCTACTAACATCATGTACTTGATATTATACAGTGTAGAAGGGCACATCAACTCTGTGCTCTCCTTCCTGATAAAGCATAACCTCAAATCTACTCACAAGAAAACGTCCAACAAACCCACGTTAAGGATCATTGTACAAAATAACCCATCAGTACCGTTCACAGTGTCAAGGTCTTGAAAGACTAACTGTCACAGACTGGAAGAGACAAAGGAGGCATTAACGACTAAATAAATGAATGCAGTGTGGTGTCCTGGACTGCTCCTAGAACAGGAGAAAGACATTAGTGGCAAACAGAAACCAAATAAAGTCCGTAGTAGACACAGTTAACAGAACTGTCCCAAGGTTAATTTCTGAATTTTGACAAATAAATGCCATAGTTTACACAAGGTGTTAACTTTAAGGGAAGCGTGGGGAAGGGTAGAAGAAACATCTCTGGACTGTCTGCAACTTTCCTATAAATCTGAAATTATTCTAAAGTAAAAAGGTCATTAAAAAAACATGTAGGAAAGCCACAGCACTGAAAGCATTTAGTACTGAGGTGCTGTATTTAATACTGAGAAAGGGACTTAGATTATATACACATGTCCACAGTAATTTGATCAACACCACAGTTTATTGTAAACATATTATAAGGTGTCAATAATCAAATTGACAACACTTTATACATTTTGTTGTATAATATTAACATCATACCAGAAAACAGTCCACTGTACTCACTTACAGTTTTGGTACTTTAAGATCTTTAAATACAAACTGTATTTGAAACACTGAACATAAAATAGAAACATGAATGGCAGAGAATATTGAATACATCAAGTAAAAGAAAAGTGATATTCCCCCCCAAAAAACAAATACAAAATCATCTGATTACATACTTAAAATGAAAGAAAGAAAGGAATCAAGAAAACCTGGTATGTTTGTAAATGACATAAAGTTGTATTTCTTTAGACCCACCTGAGAGGTTAATCTGGACCATGCTAAATTCTATGTCCTCTGTGACTTTGTTTTCTCTTGGTTTCTAAAGAACGTTTCCCATGGTTTAAGCTACATTAAGGGGGGAATCGAATGGGGAGGTAGCACAAAGCCAAATGAAATTACTTTAGAATTCTTTCTTAAGTCTTCTTTGGCAAATAATAAAGTCTGTATTTAAAATTTAACATGTTGCTGAACTGGATCAAAACTTGTAAGATTTAGGAGATACATCTTTACGTGAGTTAACATATGAATGAAACAAAGCCAAGTTCATAAAGCAAAGCACAAAAGCAGCTTTCACATTTTACTAACAGCTCTACAAAGCAGATTCTCCCTCCTTAAACATATGAGAGGTTTCCAGCTGGGAATCAGAACTTTCTCCATTCACCGGAGAAATCAGAGGTGTCCACATGTTTTCCAGTATTTTCCCTAAAATTCATGATCACTGTTAGGTTCTATTTCTTCCTCTATTCTCTCAAAGGTAATATAGCAGCAAATCACTCCCATATTTTAAGTTTTCAATTAACCACCAACTGGGTTCACTGCCAACAACTACAAATTATTCGATTCTTTATTAGTGTACATGTCATTACAGTAGGCTTAGATTGTTAATACAGGAATAAATAAAATAACTACAGTTAATATAAACAAAGCAAATGAAAATGAGATTAAAGAGCCCTGATCAAATGAAATACTTACAACTTTCAGTTGAAAAACTGTAAGTTACATACATACCTAATAGCACTAGGAATGTACAATATCAATTATTGGAAAAATAAATGAGTGATTCACAGTCATAAGAAATTATTTTAATATTAGTACGTATTTTTCCTTTTATAGACAAACATTTATAACATACACTTGATTTCTACCTCATATAAGACAAAGTAGAAAACTAAACATTACTGCACTTACCCCAAACACAGCACTGACCGTGTGCCACAGGTAACCTGCTCCAAGATATTCGATTCTATAGGTAGGCCATGGTATTGAATGCATGGTTATGTTAACAGTTTTAAGAAAGGCATATATTTCCAGAAGTATGTTAAATACACAAATATCAGTTCTATAAATGACAAAAAATTATCAGCAAAAATGTTTAGGTTATAACATTCCCAAATTTTCTAATGCTTTAAGTGTTTTTAGATATATGTTGTTTGACCAGTTAGTTTGGTTACAGTTTTAAACAAGCAAACCGTTATCCTATAAGAAGAGCTACACTAAACTAGAACACTGCACAAACTTCCCAAGGAAGGTAACTTAAAAAATCTAGAAAGTGATTCCAATTATTCTAATTAACATTTGAGATCTAAAAGAATTAATGATTCGAGAAACATTTTGAAATTGCTCAATTTTTCTTTATCAGTCCCTCCAAAACTATTCACATAAATTTAAGGTCCAGATTGCCTAAGAATGTCTTCAAAGTAGGTTTATCACCAAGTGTTTTGATCAGAAGACATATAGCCTTAATGCCTCTAAATATGTAATTCTAACCTAAAATCACAATCCTTGGTTTTTAAACACCAAATTCGATTTCATAACAATTCATTGGTAAAGCTACTAAACAAAAAATAAATGAGGGTAAAAACGTGCAGCAGCCACAGTTACGACAGTGGAAAACAAATTCTATTTTTCCATAAAGACTCTATGAAAATATAAAGCCCAAAGTGAGTGACGACAGAAGTCCACATATAAATGTTGTTTAAAAATAGAATGTTTTCCAAAGCTTCTCATGAGATGTCAATGTATAGTCAGAGTCTGAGTTAAGACCTTATAAATCAAGGTTAAGTTATACATAACTATGCTGATTTACATACCTTCAACAATGTTCAACTCATATACATAATTTACAGACATCCACAGAAATTCTTAATGCCCCATCATATCATCTCTCAAAACTGGATGTTTATTGTTTTATAGTTTTGCTACTTTTAAGTACCAAGAAGCCTTTTCAGGGGAAGAGTTCCACCTCTTCCTGTGATCCCCTAAAGAGTAGGTAACAAAATATAAAATTAAACAAGATTTATGTTTGATAAACTAACATATAAAATTACCACTGCAATATTCATAGTGACTGCTTATAAACGTAACAGTCATCATAAAGCCTATAAAGTATATCCTCAGTTTTATAAAAGAAATGCAGATTGTCTCAAGGTAAAAAATACAGTGCAGGCTGCTAAAAAGCTCTTTGTTGCATTAGGAGGTGCAATAATGAGGAAAACTTTAGAAAACATGAACATGTTCCCCAATCTCTTCACATCAGTTAAGCATGAAGTGCACTGTAGCAGCAGGGTGCTTCTTAGTGGCGGGCACTATAAAGCTACGTTAAGAAAAAAAAAAGGCAGAAAGTGTGAGCAATGCATGGTGGAACGAAATTATTGCAAATGGAGATTAGCAACAAGAAGTGAGGAAGGTGACCGTCCACTCCACTCTGATAAGACACCATCTTTAAATATTAAGTTCTTTGCAGGAAGCGGAACTCCCGTGTCGGCACAGGAGGACTGTGAAGGCACACTGGAAAAGCTGGCCTCTGTGTGAACATCCAGTGTGGAAGCACCTTCCTAGAAGACCAAGGAAGAGAAAAAAACCCATATTCGACACTTTACCAAACCACTGAACATAGCTAGTTACAAATACAGACTTTGCCCAAGAAATGTTTCTGGGATGCAAAGCACTGTGGGAGATGCCAAGATCTACGTCACAATCCCCAATAATCAATCAGGGGAATTACTGTACGCGGTAATGACTGACACAAGTCACACCACGATAAGCGCTTAGAAATAAACAAAAATAGGCTAGGAGGCCAGAGGACAAGAAAAAAGTTAATTCTTCAACAATCTCTAAAAACCCCTCACGTGACATTAAGCACCCAGAACACTCCATGCTCCCAAGGCTCTCAGACTCCCGTAACACTTAGCACAGACCTCTCCCCAGGACTCCAGGCTCAAACATGCACCGAGCTGACATCTGCTCCTGGATGTTTCGCCACACGTTCCACACTTACCATGTCCATGACCTTAATTCTCCAATTCCTCGCCAGCCTTCCCTACTCCACACACGAAGCTAGTCCAGGAACAGGAGACTCATTCTTGAGTCTTCCCTTCCTCACCACACCCTCAATCTTTTCCTCACATTGAGTTAATCAGGTCAATCCGTCTACATCCAACGTGTATCCCAAACTGCTTGATACAGTCAACAGAGCCCGCCACCCAGTCTGGGCCAGTGGTTTCCAAAGTGGGGTACTCACTCCAAAGCAGGGCACGGGACTGTAAAAATCTTACAAATGCTCTATCGACTATTACATCCTTACAAAATTTCTATTTTTGTGTATGTTTTATAATATCATTTGTTGATATAACAGTATATATGTGCAATCAACCTTTATTATGGATACATGCAAACTTTGGGGCTATTTTTAATGAAAAGGGGAGCTCAGCTACCAAAAATTCTCACCTGGGCTATTATAACATTCTCTGAACTAGTCTTGCTTTTATGCTTGTCCCTTTTTCATCTGCTTTCTGAACAGTAACTAATTTTTTAAAACAGGCAATCAGAAATAATGTCATTCCTATTTAAAAGTCTTTAACAACTGGGGCGCCTGGGTGGCCCAGTTGGTTGAGCATCTGACTTCGGCTCAGGTCATGATCTCACAGTTCATGAGTTCAAGCCCCGCATCCAGCTGCTGCTGTCAGCACAGAGCCTGCTTTGGATCCTCTGTCCACCCCCCACCCTCTTCTGCCCCTCCCCCGCTCGCACGCCCCATCAGTTAAAAGTCTTTAAATAACATCACTTTGCACTCTTTGCACTTGAGCATGACATGGAACTGCTCTGCATCCTATAAAGCTCTATGCAAATACCATTTGGATTTTTTGGGTTTTGTTACCTGGAATGAGTGAACAAAGTTAAGGACTTGTAGAGAGAGTTTTCTACTGGAATGTAAGAGGTTCTGAAGGCTGAAAAAAAGGGAAATTTTAAGACAAATATAATTTTAATGGCAAGAACTAATATCTCACAATAATTTCAGCAATTTAAATGCATTTATATGTGTAAATACATTCTGATTAATCACATAAAAAATTAAAACATTTTTCAGTAGTTCTCATCCATGAAATTTCTGCCAGTTTTAAGAGTAGGGAGTTTAACAGTGCATAAAAGGACCATTCTGAAATAAAAAACCATGTATAAAATGAAAACTGAGAAGTTATTGTGAGGAAGAGTTTAAACTATTAGCAAATATAAATGTTAAATGAAAGAAAATTTTTAAAACGAAAATTCAGGCAGGAATGACAATTATGATACAAACTTCAAATACCCAATGTAATTTTAAAATACATCCTGATAAAAAGCCTGACAGATTTAATACACATCAACCCACCTAAATCAAGTATTTTTCAAATATGTAAACTGGTAACAATCATGGTGGCCATCTTTAAAGCTGTTATTAGTGTTTCTACTTTTTTACTCATGTATGTTACTTTCAGAGAACTGCTGAAATTATTTGTTGACTGAGCACTTTTAATCTTCTGATAAACTATATTAAGCCAATTAAATGAATTACTTCTACAACTTTGTTTTCTAAAAGAAGTCAAGGAGACCTGTGGACATCAGCTCTCTCTCTCAGCCACCCTACCAAGACAATGAGATTGAGGAATATTCCCATATGCTCCAAAGTCACAGAACTTTCACAACACTGCCTCTTAGCAACTGCTCCCAACAGATCAGAGTAGGCATGGGAAACAAAACCTACATACCATCTCTGAGAAGTAATACGTGCTCATTTTAGAAAACATGGAAATCTGAACAAAATTTAGAAATTCAGCTATAATTCCACCATAATAGATAACCACTATTTACATGACATAATTTGAACGTGTGTTTGCTAAGAGTGACAGAAGTGCACAAGGGAAATGTTCTAGACACATACATATTACAAACACTAGGTTTATCATCTCATATACCTCGCCAGACCTGGTAATTAAGTTAACATAACTAAAATTAACCAAAACATGTGTCCCAAATGTTTGCATAAGTCAGATTTTTGAGGTGCTTAAGTTTAATTTTGAAAAATATAGCAAAATCCTTAATTAGCAATCTCTATTCAATCAACAAATATACTCAAGGTAATTACCATGCTCATGTGTGAAATAAAAGAAAATAAGATGTAACAACTGAGAGCCTAGAAGTCTCACAAATGAAAAGATGACAATGAATATAAACCCTCACCTCTCTTTTCTGCAAAGGCCATGTGTCGCAATTTTTCTACAAACTTTCCGGTTTAATTCAGAACTAAACAATGGAATTCCAAAGCACAGCTCAAGAGGAACCCAATCCGCTTCTGTTGTGGCAGCTACAAAGGGCACACAGCTGTTAGTCACATAGGTAGTCACATATGTTATGACTGACCAGGGTTTAACTGAGGCTCATAAATTTTCAGATTCCTCCTACCCCCGCGGTATCCAGCAATGGGCTTAACAGGGGAGAGGATTCAGAGAGGTCAGTGAATCTCTGAAACAGGAAAGAATCTTTCTTGAGTATGTACGTGCTTCTGGGGAGAAGGTACAAAGCTTTCATCAGATGTTCAAAATGGTCTTTTCCCCCCAAAAAAGATATCATAAGACAACTACAGGATGAAAGAATTTAACATAGGAAAAACGCAACTGAAGTCATTCTCAGATCATGTTTATATAATACTTTGTTACTCTAAACATAAAAAAATGTTTCCTGGTAAATGCTTACTAAAAGGCCCACTGTGGATAAATAGAGCAGACAGATGCCATCCAAATGATGTAACAGAAGAGTTAAACATCAGAAACTAGTCTAAAGCTACAAATTAATTCTTAAAGCCTTACCAGAGTTGTGTTTTGTTGCCGAGTCTAGAGTTGCTTCCTCAATGACCATTTCAAATGACTCTGTGCTCCCATTTACATCTGAGCCAGAAGCCAAATCAGGGTCTCCTTGTAATTAAAGGACATACACAATGTTAGGGTTTAGTAGTCGGCACAAGTCGTCAGTAAATCGGTTCTAACGGAAGAGAAGACTCCAGCAACAGGAATGACAATGGAGAATAATGAACAGTCTTCAGCCTAAAGCAGTTCCCAAGGAGGGGGCAATTTTGTCCCCCAAGAGACCTCTGACGATGTCTGGAGACCTATGCGGTTTTCGTGAATGGGGACAGGGATGCTACTGATATCTAGGGATGCTAAACATCCTACAATGCACAGGACAGTCCTCCAAAACAAACAATTATCCCACTCAAAATATAAATGGCGCTGAGGTTGTAAAACCCTGGCCAAAGGAAACAAGGACTCAAAAGGCAGAACATAAGTTTATTAGACTTTCACTTAGATCTTTACCAAAGTCGCTTCTATCCCCATGGAAATATGCAATCTGATTATGTTATTCCTCTTCAAAATTCTTTGACTCTTCGTATCTTCCAGCACTGAAGATCCTCCAAGATCTCCTGATCTTACCAACTTCTTTACTCTCATTTTCTACTACTTTCCAACAAATTCTTCCTTTTTGCCAAGATGAGCTTACTCTACTGCTGGATTCCCTCTGCCTGAAAGGCTGCTACCCTTCAAATACACAGCAACCATCTTTTACGTACCCAAATCCTCACTTTTCAAGACTTACTTCAAGCTTTACCTGCTCTAAGAGGCCTTTTCTGATAGCTCAGTTGGCCTGAGATATGCCTTCTCGGCCCTACATCAGCACATGGAGCTGATGCCAAGCTTTGGCACAGATTTTAACACTCTGCGGCAGGCTGACTCACTTGCTTGTCTCCCTTTCTAGGGTTTCATTCCTTAGGTCTTATCTTTCTAGCACCTCAGCAGGTACTCCATAAATGCTGGTGGAATGAAAAAATAAAACATGGAAATGCCCCTGTGATACATGGCAGTCAACTGTTAAAATTTACTCACATCTTCTGGCCAAAGGTAAAGGATATTTGGGGTGGATATTTAACTCAGAGGGAGCCAATCCGATCCACTGGATGGCTAGCACATCAATCATATCTACTCAGGATTGCACACTAAGAGGCTCAGGGAATATAGTCAATCAACGACAGACGTTTGAATTGAAAGGTTTTCTAGAGTCATGGACCAGAGCTGGCACTATGGCCACCAAAGCCACATACAAGCCAAAACTAGGCCAGAGTGGAAACAATCAGTGAGCATGAGAAGGTGACATGCAAATAAATTCTTTAATTAAGAAAGTAAAGGAAAACTAACTGTTGTCAATATGCAAGATGGGCTGGAGACAGAGGAGAATGAGGCCAGGAAGGCTAGGCAGGAAATGGCTGCAGTGATTCAGGATTACAGTATTGAGACGCAGGTTAGAAGGACAGTTACAGAGAATTTCAAAAGAAATGAGAAGAGAAGAAAGGATATGAGAGACACTTCTAAAGACTAATTCCCCAGACCGTGGAAACAAAGTGGACAGCGTGAAAAAAGAAGGAAGAGGCAAAGACAAGATTTTAGGCCTGGGTCATTGAGACAGTGGTGCCTTTGACAGAAAAAGAAAGGCTGAATGGGAAAAAAAAAAAAAACCTGTTAATTCTACTTTGGAAACCTCTTTACAAAGAGACTCAAGTTCTGAAGCCATCACTTCACAGAGGAACTTAATTTAAAGCCTATTACCACAGAGCCAACAGTAAAGAAAGGGGTAAAACCTAAAAACCACTCCGTACTCTAACCCCAGGGTCAGTACTTCTGTATTTTCTCCATCTGAACAACTGATATTAGTCCAAATGATGTCACAGAATATTTTCTCACCTTAGTGAAAAAACACTAAGTATTACATAATTCGACATCCCCACAAGAGTCCCTGCTTCTTAAAATACTAAGATTGCAATAAACTCAGTACAACCACCTTAATTCAGAGAACCCAACCACTGGCTGACCTCTCTCATCAGAAGCGTCACTGAGTTTTCTGTGCGCAAGGCGGCTCGAAGCATTCAACATGGTGACATATCCACAAAAATGCTGCAGATCCACTTTGTTCCTTAATATCTGCAAGGCTTTATGAACACTCATGTTGACGCGAGCGAACTCTAAGAACAAAGAGGTGACATTACACTGTAAGTACAGTTTTGTAACATAAAACAACATCAAAAATGTAAATATACCTTTATTGAACAATTCTTAGAACTCCTTTTATACTTGAATCTATCAACACTGATTCCAACAAAAACCTACTTGTGAATGGAAAAACCTGGCATACACAGATTTATTTATAGCCTCCAGGAGGCATTTACGGTATCAGAACAAACCATGTGCTAAGCAAGCAAACAGGGCCCGGTCAGGGGCGCCTGGGTGGCTCAGTTGGTTGAGTGTCCAACTTCAGCTCAGGTCATGATCTCACAGTTCGTGGGTTCAAGTCTCACATCAGGCTCTGTGCTGACAGCACAGAGCCTGGAACCTGCTTCAGATTCTGTGTCTCCCTCCCACTCATGCTCTGCCTCTCTCTCTCAAAAACAAATAAACATTAAAAAATATATATTTTTTTAATAAAAAAATAAAAAAAAAATTGGGCTGGTCAGTGGCAAATTCTCTAGACTTCTCTTCGTGGTTCTATTCTGCCTCAAATGCTTCCTTGTTGGGCTTCTATGTACTACATACACATTACATTTTTTAAATGTATTAAATACACATTATATTTTTGAAAACCTTTTTAAAGTAAAATTATTCCTATTTAGACAAAAGCCAAAAAGGACTTGAAATTATATCCTTAATAAATTATTCAAATACCAGTGCAAGTTTTATAAATACATGAACTTTTATAACAGAAATATGCTCTATACTCAGATATGAAGATTCTTTTATAATTCACACAATCTCTCAAGGCAAGAGAGCTATTAATCAGTTTTTGAGATTTTGTATAAATTTTAAGATCCTGTTGTCACTAGCCTGTATCTTCAGGTGAACTAATATTTTTCCACAGAATTTATTTTTGTAAAATGTTTATTTTTAGAGAGAGAGACAGAGAGAGAGAGAGAGAGAGAGAGAGAGAGAGAATGGGAGTGTGTGCAAACAAGGGAGGAGCAGAGAGAGAGAGGGAGACAGAGGGTCGGAAGCAGGCTTTGCACTCTCAGTGCAGCCTGATGTGGGGCTCGAACTCACGAACCATGAGATCATGACCTGAGCCTAGGTCGGATGCTTAATCGACTGAACCACCTAGGCGCCCCTCCACAGAATTTATAAAGGATCAGAGGATTAAATAGCAAAGTTTAATTGCAGAGAAGTACTTATTGAAAAGGGGCTATTTTTTGGAAGAGAAAACTCTTCTCTAAACTTTGTACACATTTATTCACAACAGGCAAGAGAGAGAACTTAATTTCAAACATGAGGCTTCCGCAGTCTGGCTATGTGAAAAGGAAAAAGATATTTTAAAAATCTTCCTTTTCCCCACTCTATTATTTTGGGAGAACATTAAGTTCTTATATAAACTAACAAAAATTAGATTACTTGAACCATTCACTGCTCTCTAAAAATTCAAGCAAGATGGCTCTAAGAACCAGAAAAATAAGATTATACAACAGCAATTTACATGGAGTAGTGCTATATAGATATATGTTAAGTTTTAATCGTATTGTTTTTCTTTTGAACATATATACCTTCCTAATATTTGACAGAGAAAGGGTCATCTCCTATATTAAACAAAAGGAAGAATAAATTTGCTTTTAACAGATATTCTCTGAACATCTTATACCAAATGTACTTAATTCACATCCAATTCTAGAAAGAGAACACTTTATTTATTTATTTATTTATTTTTAATTTTTTTTTCAACGTTTATTTATTTTTGGGACAGAGAGAGACAGAGCATGAACGGGCGAGGGGCAGAGAGAGAGGGAGACACAGAATCGGAAACAGGCTCCAGGCTCTGAGCCATCAGCCCAGAGCCCGACGCGGGGCTCGAACTCACGGACCGTGAGATCGTGACCTGGTTGAAGTCGGACGCTTAACCGACTGCGCCACCCAGGCGCCCCGAAAGAGAACACTTTAAACGGGTTTTCCCCCTGCCCTTGATTCTAACTAGCTTTATTTAGTTCAAACTCTATAATCCACTCAAATCCTAATTGCAAAAAGTAACATTTAACAACAAAATCAAATGCTGAAAGAGGAAATACATGCAGGTACTCTGTAAACCGTAAAGTATTATACCCATATTCAATGGCATGTATTTCTAAATCACCTAAAAAAGTTCCTGGCTTGGAAGAGGGAGGCAAATAGTATGTAACACTGGGAAAGAAAAAATTGGCTTTCTAAGGTAAAAAAATTCCCTGTGAATTCTTCTCCCCCAGCCTCCAAATAAACAATAAAAGAAAAGAAAAGGCTAAACAGAGAGGAAAATCTAGTCTTTCACCTAAACAGAGACCTACTGATTCTCTTCATCTCCAAGGCAAACTAGTATTCCTTCAAAGATCCTAAATAAGTCTTATTCTACTAGTTCTTTATGGGAAAAGGCACATGACAGAAAACTACCTTTGCTGTTGGGATGAGCACTGGGTGTTGTATGTAAGCGATAAACCACAGGAATCTACCCCAAAAACCAAGAACACACTTTATACATTGTATGTTAGCCAATTTGCCAATAAATTATAATAAAAAGAAAGAAAGAAAGAAAACTACCTTTGCCAATACTCTTTAAAAGTGGCAATGATAAGACCCTAGAACTAGGGCGTCTAGGTGGCCCAGTAAGTTGAGTGTCTGACTTTGGTTCGGGTCATGATCTCACGGTTCATGGGTTCGAGCCCCACCGTCAGGCCCTGTGCTGACAACTCAGAGCCTGAGACCTTTCGATTCTGTGTCTCCCTCTCTCTCTGCCCCTCCCCAACTTATGGGCCTGAGCTTTCTCTCTCTCTCTCTCAAAAATTAATGAACATTAAAAAAAAATTTTTTTTAAAGACCCTGAACTCAAAGTTTTAAGAATTCACTTCCTGCTATGTTTTCTACCAAACTGTTGACAAAGATTAATGATAAAGAACTCAGATATAATTTAAAAGCAAGATACCTCCTTGTAGTTCTGTTTCATCAAATGGAAAAGGTATGTGGACAGTTTCTCCTATCCCATGCAAACCATGTCCCTAAACATGAAGAAACACAGTTGAAAGTTATACAAGAAATCTGTATTTCCAGTAACAGATAGTCAAACAATAAATAAGACTGTGCCATGTGATGGCATATTCTACACTAACATACCATCAAAAATCTTTCAACAATTTTTAATTTTTCTCAGCAAGCAAAGACCTTAAGTGTGTATTAACTTATAGGACAATGTGTCTCTAAATGAGTGTACAGCTAACGATAAAGAGAGGCCGACTGAACAGGTACATCACGTGTGAGACAACTGAAGACTGAAATCAGGCACACTCATACAAGGGTTAGCTGCAGGTCCGAGAGAGGAAAAGTGGTGAAGGAATCCCATCATCAGTCACCTGGCATATCATGAACTAGGAATGCAAAACTCAAACACCTGTACTCAGTGACATATTCAAAATTATATGATTATGAATGCCCCCAACTGGGGTTAAAAGAATCAACGTATGTATTTTCAATGCAACTACCAGAAAAAAAAAAAAAAAAAAAAAAAAAAGGAAGCTCCCTATGAACGGAAATGGAAAGGTCTCCAGTTGCTAAGTGAAAAAAGCATGGGGATATAGCACTGTGTGTTGGCTTGCATCTGCATAAAGAAATTCTAGAAGAGTACAGCAGAAACTAAAAATGTATCTGATTAGGAAAAGAAATGGGGAGAACTGGGAAGATAGTGTTGGAAGGGTAGTGATACTTTCCTCCATGCATCTTTTAACAGTGTTTTATTTCTGAATCATGAGAAGGTTCTATCAACTCAAAAACTGAATTAAAAAAATCTGAGTCTAACCACCCCATTCCCATGCTACAAATAATAATTTAGTTTTATCTATTACTTTCAATTAATGTTCATTTGAATTTTGTTAGTTTTAAAGGGTTCTTTTTTGAAATTTAAATCCCCAGGTTTATTTTGGTTTTATAACTGTTTAAGAATAATAAGAATGAAGACCTTAATTTTATGTTTATGTGTATTTAGTATCGCTACAAGAGAAAATTTAACACTGGGGATCTATACATTTTTCCATTGAAAAAACCCTTTGCATTATTTAAATTCAAAGTACTCTGATACACAAGAAAAAAATTATTTCAGAGAAAAACTGCACTCGTTTCAATGGTGCGTATAACAACCCGAATGTATTTCTTCTGGTAGCCCACTTTTACCTCATCGGTACCATTATGATTTATACCCCAATCAAGGCTGTTACAATGAAAGCGTGGCTTTAATCAAAATTGTGTTTTAAGTTCCAGCAAAATGAATTTCTCCCATAAAACTTAAAATAAAAGAGGCATTCTTTTTTAGCAAAAACAAAACTCCTCATAAACACGTTAAAACTGGGCCACATCTGCTACCACTACCGCCACACGGCTAACGCCTTCTGGGACCGTCCCGTGTGCTGGGCACAGGTACAGGCATTTTATGTAGATGGTGCAATTCGCTCATTCATTTCAACGACCTTAGGAACCATTATCTTTAGTTTGCAGGTGAAGGAATTCAAGGTTATTTAATTTGCCCAAGATTCCTAATAAATGGTGGAATCAAGATTTTAACTTAGGCAGACTGACTCGAGCCCACGTCTCACCCATCCTATGAGGTCATCTGCCACCACTACCCCTGCTAGGTGTCCCCCCTGCTGGCGAACGCATCCTGTTCTTCATGCTTTCAACTACCTCCACGTGCTGATGCGGACACTCAAGTCAATGCTTCCTGTTCAACTCTCGTCTGGATTTCAAAATGTCTTCATTACCGACTAGATAGCCCTACCACCCAAATGTCCCACAGGCACCTTAGACTCAGCCTGCCCCAAACACAACACACATCATCTGACCCCCATCAACCGGCTCTTCCTCCTCTGTTTGCTCAAGCAGGGATGTCACCATTCTTCCACCTTCACAAGCCAATCCCCCAGGAATCCTACCCCTTCCTCTTCTCCTAGCCTTCTCAGACATCTGATCAATTCTATTAATTTTAATTTGTAAGAATTATTGAATCCAATTTCTCCTTTCAGTACTTATTCTTCTAATCTAGGCTGACTTCCCCTCTTATCAGGACTCCTACACCAAATGCTAATTGGTCCTCTTGCTTCAAGTATCTTACCTTACCCAACCCTTCTCAGCATACTCTCCAAGCTGATCTTCCCAAGACACACTGACCACATAAATCCCCTGCTCAGCACCCTTTGCTCTCTTTCATCAATCTATAGGGTACAGTCAAAGCTCAGTAGCAAAAGGGTCAAGGCACACTACTCTCCAGGGCCTGCCTACATCAAAACACTCATAAGTAGCTACTCTGAGCCAGGTGCTGTTCTAGGCACTAGGGAAATAGCAGTGGAAGAAAAGAAAAACATCTCTGCCCACAGGTTTATTCATGCTAACCCCTGTGCCTGACCTGGCTCTCTTCTGTATCATCCTTCTGTATGCAGCCTGAGTCTCATTTTCTCTGAGTGTCCCCTCAGCCTTTCTCCTTGCCTCAAGGCTGAACTAGGTACTTCTCTCTAATGCTTGCAGCATAGATAATTCTATTCAGCACTCAGCAAAAAACTGAAACTGGCTGCTTATGCAACTTTTCCCACCAGACTTAAATCCCTTGAACACAGGGACCGTGACTTATTTGTGTATCCACGTTAATTAGCACAGAATATGGCACATAACGATTGATAGTTGAATAAACCAATGAAATCTTTATCGAGAACCTATTATGAAACAGAAAGTGTGCCGCACACTTCAGCACATTCTTATTTCATTCTCTCAACAATCCTAGGACTATAAATTGCTTATCTCACCATTAGCTGCTACATTATTTTTTGTTGCTATACAGTAAATGTCACCATCTCCGTTTCATGGGTGGGAAACTAACAGAAGTATCTTCAAAATGTTACACAGCTCATTAGCATGTGAAAAGAGGGCCCCATCACCAGGCATCAAGACAACACAAATCAAAAACACTATGAGATACCATTCACACCCACCAGGTGGGTTCTAACTTAAAAAGTCAGATAATACCAAGTGCTGGTGGGAATGGAAAGTGGTGCAGCCACTCTGGAAAACAGCCTGGAAGTTCCTTAAACAGTTACACACAGAATCGCCATATGATCCAGCATTTCCACTCTTAACCACATACCTAAGAGAAATGACAATACGGCCACACAAAAACCTATAAATGAACAGTTACAACAGTGATTACTATGATTCTTAATACCCAAAAGGTGGAAACAACCCAAGTGTCCATCAACAATGAATGGGAAAAACAGATCGTGGTATATTCGTACAAGGGACTTCTTATTTGGCTATAAAAAGGAATGCAGTAATGATTCATGACGGACTGATAACACGCTACGACATGATGAAGCTCAAAAACATTCTGCCAAGTAAAAGACACCGGTGACAAAAGACCACACGTTACGTGACTTTGTGTGTGTGAAATGCCCAGAAGAAGCATTCTAGAGAAAGAGCGAGTAGATTAGTGTTGTTTGGGGCTGGGGACTAGGGGACTGAGAACTAAAGGTTCGGGAGTTCTTTTTGAGGTAATGAAAATGTTCTAAAATTGAGCTTGATGATGGCTGTGGATACCTGCAACTACACTAAAAAACACTTTAGTGTGCAATTTAAATTGGTGAACTGTATGCTACGTGAATTATACCTCGATAGAGCGATTACGTGTATCAAACAATTACGGCCACACAGGTAGCAAATGTGAAGCTGGAATTTAAGTCTGGGTCTCACTACAAAATCCATGTTGTTTCTGGGATTCCCACACTGCCAGACAAAGGCCAGGGCAAAAATCCGTATCTCATCTCTTATGTTTCAGCTTTACAAATTTCAAATCACCGACATCTGTGACTTAACAAATTAGAATCTTTAAAAATAAAAATCCAAAACTGGTTGTTTCAAACAAAGCAACTGTACCTGAATCAAAACTGCCGAATGTGTTAAAGCATCATTCAGCATCGTGAGCACGTTGGACGTAGGGACTACCCCAGGGTCATGACCCCAAGATGTTATTAGTAATCGATCATAACCCTACGGAAAAGAAACGAATGAAGATAAAATGGCATTTAGAAATTTTAAAAAACAAACAAAAACTAAGAAGATCTCAGTTTATATCCAATGCTATAATGCTGCTTACCAATCTCTACCCTCCTCAAAAACAACTAAAGAAACAAACCTCACACAACATACCTGGAATATATCTGGCAGTTTTCGAAGTCTTGTACCTTTGGACAGTAAAAGAGATGGTGGTCCTTGCCCGGTGATGTAATAAATGTATAGTTTAAACCAGACAGAACTGACTTCTGGGATAGCTGGTCCAATGTGCTGTAATCGTGAAACGAGTAAGATAAAGTTGTAATACTTCTCAAAAGCAGCCAAATTTCATAAGGGACCAAGGATGGCCTTACAAACAGCTAATGCCTCACATAAATGCTCACTGCTATTATTCTTATGAAAATAAATTTTAAATGCTCCATCCAAGCGGTTTCCATGTTATTCCAGAATTGAGAAAGCACGTCTTATCACCGTAATTGGGAGATGGACCCTGGAGGAAAACACCAAGGTCTGAATCTTGGCCTCACCCCCTCGGCTGTATCACCTTAAGAAGGTTACTTCTGGGGCGCCTGGGTGGCGCAGTCGGTTAAGCGTCCGACTTCAGCCAGGTCACGATCTCGCGCTCCGTGAGTTCGAGCCCCGCGTCGGGCTCTGGGCTGATGGCTCAGAGCCTGGAGCCTGTTTCCGATTCTGTGTCTCCCTCTCTCTCTGCCCCTCCCCCGTTCATGCTCTGTCTCTCTCTGTCCCCAAAATAAATAAACGTTGAAAAAAAAAAAAATTTAAAAAAAAAAAAAAAAAAGAAGGTTACTTCTTTGCTTTTCTGTAATGTGGTGACAAATTATCTACCCTGTAAAGACATTGTACGCTTGCTCAAAAGGGTTTAAAACAGTGCCTGTCAAATAATAAGGTCTATTTCAAAGTCAGTCATTGTCATTAGTCACATGCAATTCCTCACAAAGGGACTATCTAACCTTCCATCCATCTTACCATTCCTTCAGTTCATGGATTCCTACTGTGCCTAGAAATCGTGTTACAGAACAGGAGGAAATGTGTATACGGGATAGGGTTGGGGGGACACACAAAGAATTATGAAAAAAAAAAAAAAAAAAAGTTGGTCAATGTAAAATCTGTAACCACTCCTACCGAACAGAGGACGAATTTGGAGGTGAGGGAGGTGTGCTCACGAGGGCAGCTAGAACAGCACAGCAACGAAATCAACCTTATTCAAGGATCCCTTCCTTTCTTCTACACCATTAACCTTGCATATCTAGGAAACCAGGCAGGATGCAGCCCTGAAGAACAGCTATGTGATCCCCCCTCTTTGAAATGGCATCCTTGCAAAGTACACAAATACACAACTCATTACACTGAAAAAGTAAAAGAGCAGCAGTAATTTTCACAAGTCAGTTTTAGAGACAACTAAAGTTCTAGCTTTCAAGCGCAATCGTTCCCGTTTATTTACCATCATAGCCCCACTTCTAAAACATCTCATTTTTCCTAATTGACTTGATCCCTCAAGTCAATTAGGGATCCAGGCTTCCTCCCTAGAGCATCCAAAACATTCTCTTTAAAATACTGCATTCATCAAGAAAACTTCAATGTGGCACCAATCACGAGATGATACATGAATAAAATGCACCAACTCTACCCAATGAACTGAACTTCTTACAACAGCATAAAATACAAAGCTGCTTACTGATCCCTGATCTTCATATTTGGTATCAGCAAATTGAGATAACACAATCAAACCGGAAAGCCTCTTCTTCAAGTCACCATGAGCAAGTCTGAAATGCCACGGCTAGTGACACTCCAGGTGGCTCTTTACCTGAGGGGTGCAGCTGCTCACAGGCCGGATTTCGTTGGTGAGAGGAGCCATGGAGACGAGTAGTGTGTAATTTTTGTTCAGAACTCTGCTACAAGTTGCAGGGTCCAAACCAAGAAGGCTTTCACAGCGTAAGAGATCCAGAGGAAAACCTGAATTATGATCAAGCATACACATAGAGTGAAAGACTGACAATGTGAAGCAAAAATGTCCAAGACAAAATATTGGTAAAATATTTAAATATTGTAAATGTCTAAAATAAAATATTGCCTTGATATTTAAACATTGTTTTCACAGAGTTATCTCTATTAAAAATGCCCAATTTCCTTGGAGACCACTGAGACACTTTAAGACTTAAAACTAAGGGTCTTTATTCCCTGGTCTAGAAAGATTAATGGTCTACTGGTGTTCTGTGAGGCCACCTCTTCCGTTAAAAGTATGTGCTTGCTCCACCTTGCCTCCTCTCCATCCCCAGCCACGCCAGGGCAATGGCATATTATGAAGACCTAAGCGCCACAAAAAAAGCTGTCACCTTGCCTCCCCCAATTTCTGATTTCTACAAAGAGCTTCAAGACCAAGTTCTGACTATGGCAGAGGAACGAGTTCCTCAGCTAACAATATGTACCCAAGACTGCAGGTCCGTAAAGCACGAACTCACTCAGCACGCAACAGATTTTAAGTGTTCCCATTCTTAACCCTTTCGGAAAATACCAATTCTGTTTGCCCTCTAAAAAGAGATATTTAAGGCTGAAAGAAACTTTGGAAGGTCAATTTGGCCCATCTCTCACTCAAGCCAAGAATGAATCAAAAAACGCATGGCCTGCTGGAAGGGCACAGAAGCACTGAGCACAACTAGCACCAGGACCTTGGTCTTTAATATCATACCCTAGTATGAGAAACCAGGCTCCTAAGAGAAAAGGCTGATTCCAGGAATGGGACAGAAGTACAAGAGAAGATAACACTGTTTTGCCAGAGAGAAAAGAACTGCAACAAAAGTAAAAAAAAAAAAAAAAAAAATTTAAAGGATGGAGGCATGGCACAAGAAAACAGGAGCCGGCTTGAAGGGAAACCCACGGGCAAAATCTGAGACAAATGCAGCATACGAATTAAGAGAGCAATGACTGATTATAAGCCACTGAAAAAAATAGGAATTCATCAATCCATACTGAGAATATAAAAGAATGCCTAGTCCCAGCTGTTACTGGAAGAAATACTGGAATTGGAAAAAAGTGATCAATCTGCAGCCATCACAGTAAAGAATGGTTCAGACAGGACCATCACTGGATGCTCAATCTGAGAGGAAATACTGATGAGGAGTAGGATACGTGCATGGTCTTCAAGTATCTGCCCACAGATTACTTAGTAGTTGAGGGTGGGGAGAATAATTAACTGTACAGTGGAAATATCAGAAAACACATTAACTGGGTGATCAAAATTACCATCACAATGGGGGACAGATGGAAATCACATGCATCCAGATGTCATACCCTTAGAACATGACATTACTTACATGATATTCTAGACTTGAGCGCACAACCTGAATCTACTAATCACAAGGAAACATCACCTACACCCCAGGTGAGAAACTTTCTGGTAAAACCAACAAAAAGGGACTATATTCTTAAAAAAGAATGTTCTAAAGGACTAAAAAGGTTACAGATTTGTTCCAGAATAAAGGAGATAGAGGAAACACAACAATTTCATGCAGATCTGATCTTAAAACAGATCCTGCACTTGAAGGGCGAAAATGCTATGAAGGACATGATTAGGTCAACTGGAATACAAACGGTAGATTACTGTATCAACATTACATCTTCTGAAGTTGATGTGAGGGCATAGCCCTATTCTTAGGAAACATACCCTGAGAGGAGGCGCCTGGGTGGCTCAGTCAGTTAAGTGTCTGACTTTGGCTCAGATCACGATCTCACGGTTCGTGAGTTCGAGCCCCTCGACAGGCTCTGTGCTGACAGCTCAGCCTGAAGCCTGTTTCTGATTCTGTCTCCCTCTCCCTCGGCCCCTCCCCCGCTTGCACTGTCTCAAAAATAAACACTAAAAAAAACAGAAAAGAAACATACCCTGAAAAATTTAGTGGAGTTAACACCATGATACTTCACTTACTCCCAAATTCTGGGCTGAAAGTAACTATACTACTTTTATTCGTTTTAGTAAATTTAAAATATTTCCAAATAGGATGTTTAAAAAAATAAAAACCGCAGGGAGTCTGTGATTTAATGTTAATGGAGGAGAGAGAGTCCTACAGATGTCAGGAAGAACATCGGGTCCACACCTCTGGCAAACAAAGGAAAGACAGAGAACCGAAAGCAGCTATAAGACAAGACTGGCTGGACCCAGATGTGATGCTCATTTTGAAGTACAATGAGAGGGGCGCCTGGGTGGCGCAGTCGGTTAAGCGTCCGACTTCAGCCAGGTCACGATCTTGCCCTCCGCGAGTTCGAGCCCCGCGTCAGGCTCTGGGCTGATGGCTCAGAGCCCGGAGCCTGTTTCCGATTCTGTGTCTCCCTCTCTCTCTGCCCCTCCCCCGTTCATGCTCTGTCTCTCTCTGTCGCAAAAATAAATAAACGTTGAAAAAAAAAAATTAAAAAAAAAAAAAAAAAAAAATGAAGTACAATGAGAGGTGAGCAGTTGGCTTAGGAAGAGGAGAGAAGGGGAAAAGTTCTATAAAGAGTAGAGAAACTTATGTTTAAGTACAACAATTCAAGAGCAAATTTAATAAAATGGAGGAATCACAGCCACGAGTGAAAAAATGATAAAAAAAAATCTGAGAGAGGAGAGACTAAACAACAAAAGCTTTAACTGGTACCCAAAACCCGTCAAGTATCAAGCCAACCTCCGAGGTTAGAAAAATAAACTTAACTACTTTCACACAGATAAGGTTTAGGTTTTCCCTTTAACATACATTTTGGTACATAAATTAATGGTGAAAAAGTTTAGTCCAGATTACTGAGAGGTCGTTTATGAATAAATCAATAAAAATTAGCTTAGTGCCTGGGGTACCTGGGTGGCTCAGTTGGTTGAGCGTCCGATTTCAGCTCAGGTCACGATCTTGTGGTTTATGGGTTTGAGCCCCGTGTTGAGTTCTGCGCTTACAGCTCAGAGCCTGGAGCCTGCTTTGGATTCTATCTCTCCCTCTCTCTCTGCCCCTCCCCCCACTCATGCTCTGTCTCTCTCTCTCACTCTCTCTCAAAAATAAATAACATTAAAAAAATTAAAAAAAAAAAGCTTAGCGCTCAAGAGAAGTTAATAAAAGGGACAGAGCAAAAAAAAAAAAAAAAAAAAAAAATTCAAGAGACATGGATTTAAATCCCATTTCTTCCAGTGACTGATCATACAGACCATAATTTATATGGGCGGGAAATCTGACTGAGACAACCTTCAATTTCTTTATCTATAAAATGAGTTAAACTTGCCTGGCCACTAGCACCAACATCCCTGCATTCTGTCATGAGCACGGAAGGATGATATATTTTAAGATGGTTATAGCAGAGTATTTCAAATACTCTAACCTGTTATCTCCATAAGTCACTAAAAAGTCCCGGTAACTTTTACGTACAAAGACATCTTCAAGATTGTTCTGCTCATTGCTCAGGTCACATGATCTAACATTTGGTAGCCAAAAAATGGTTACTATTAACAAACGCTTATGAGTAAGTGCTTTGGCCGCTTGGCATTTGATTTAATATTCTCAGTTTTAACTATTTACGAACAATCTCAAAAAGAGCCCCAGCATGGGACCGTTCCTCTTTCTGCTCACGTCTGTCTCTGCACCTGACACGCAAAGGTTGCAGAGCCCAGTCACAGGAAACTGAGCATGTCCAGCCTCACTCAGCTCAACCACCTGGCAGCTTTGCGGTCACCTCCACAACCACTTTTGTGGAGTGACAACTGATTCCGTCCTTAAATTTTTAAATGGAGTTGAAAAGAAAGCCAGATGCTAGTGAAAGAAGTAGAATGAGAATGGATGTCACTAAGAAACTCGAAGGTTCTTGGCCAGAAAACAGAACTTCCAAGTGAATGAAAGAATGAGTGAGAGTAAATATTATCGTGGTGCCAAGATTTCACAGACTTCCGAGATGCAGCTCCTGCGAATGTCTGAGGATCTGAGCCAAATGCTCTTCACTGGTGCCCAGGCCACGTCATCTTTTCAAAACATATACTCCTGGATGGCGCTGCACAACGCAGGACCTACCATCCACTGACCCCCAGTTTGGGAACCCTCGTCTATCCCAACACTGACAGCGCATGCCAGGTGATCGCCACAGCAGGGCTCATCACAGATTACAAGTGTCACTACTTCTTTTACTCTTTAAAAAGGTTCTCCGTCCTCTTTTTTATTTGTTAAAGTAAAATACTTTAGTAAATATTACAGCAGCATTTCAATAGGAAGCTCCTGTTTATTATTTTTATACAATGGAATCTTTCACTCATGAAATTTTATGCTTCTTAAAACAACTACATTTTGGCACTTGTTCACCCCTCAAACTGTTCTAAATTCCGTCCAGCCACTCAAACAAATTAAACACTCCAACCCTTCTTATAGGTACTGAACAGATTTAAATGCTACAAATACTACAGTGGCACATAAGAAAGGAGAAAGAGTAAAATAAGGTAAGAAAGAGTTCACGAGCAAAGAAATTCACAAAACAAGCCTTTAGTTGCAAACTCGACATGCCATCTACACAAAATGTATTAAATAAGTGAGCGTGACCTGTTTAATTTCTTAAAGAAGTTCCATAGGATCATGTCTTCAAAATCAAGTACATTTATCATACCATAATTGGGCTGGTCTGGCTGTGCAGTTTGTGCAACTAGATCTTTATTATGACGCAGAAACAATATTGTGTTTCTCAGAGTAAGTGCATGATCAAAATATCTCTGTGCTTCTCCTTCACCAGTGCTCTGAACCTAAACCAAGAGAAAATAAGTTTTGCAGCACCACTCTCAAACCATTCATCCTAATACGTAACCATACAGTAGAGATATTAAGACATTAAGAATCAATAAACCACAAATTTGCCCAGGCAATACTGAAACAAACATTAGCTTAAATCTCAGTTGAGTTTCTATTTGAATACATCCTTGAAGATGATAGAAATTATCCCAGCAAGTAAAACTAACAAACCAAATAATGTTAAATTACACCATTCTATAAGTTGTATGTCTGACGTATGATTCAAATGGAGTGCTTAAAAAAACTCTTAAGATCTACATTCTACATTCTGCTTCTTCCAGAAGAGTACTCCAATCCATGGTCACCAATTACGCCCCTAATTCTCATCACCGTGTCCACAGTTCTGTATCACTGGCTGCAAGGCTCAGTGGAGTATGTGATTCAACACGGCTGTTTCAACACTACTAAATATACAGCTTAAATTCATTCAACGAGGATTCACTGAGTCCCTACTATATGCTATGGATGACCTGTCTAGGATGTATGGATTGAATAGTGGACAAAACCGCTATGCTCACTGGACTTCATTTTAACGCATGTTCTTCTGACACTGAGTCAGGTACTTGTTCCATACGTAAAAACACATATATCCCAGAAGCAACACACGAAATGGAAAGACAAGTCTATAGGGGAAAATGACTAAATTAGATCTGCATTAAAAAATAAGATAACCACTTAAGCCTCATCAAGATGAAGCTTCTTAAAAAATAGCTAAGAAACTATTTTTAAAAACTAGACTTCAGACTAAAAGGCCTTCTCAAAAATAACTATGTGATATAAGAGAATATAGATATATAAACAATAAAGTGATCTTCCAATTTGCTAAACGTGGTAAAAGACTAGTGGAGGTGAGAAAAATAAAAATCAGAAAAACAGAACTTAGAATGTGTTAGAAAATAAAAAATTTATTGGCAAATTTGCCAAGATAACACACAACAAGAAATGGGGTTAACAAGGTGTTAAAAGTATTGAGGGAATAATGGATGTATAAAGGTAACAATAAGAGACCAATAGCAAGGATTATCTCAAATACATTTCTGCCCTAAAAAAATGAAAAATTTATGGAGAAGAAAGAGTGAAAAAATGTCATGGTCTTTTTCTTAAGACATAAAGGATAATGGAATCATAAAATCCTCTACGTAGCACATTTAATACACAGAGTTCACCACTAAAACACAAAAGGTACCAAAATTATTAGTCAAGTAACAGATTCAGCATATAAACTATTTGCAGACAGGAAAACAGAGGACAAAAACAAAAACGAAAACAAACACACACAACACACACACACACACACACACACACACACACACACACACACACACCTCTACCACACCACAACCACCACCACCAAAAACCCAAAAAACCTAGGAAATGGAAACCCCCAAAAGGGCAATCCAGATTTAGAGCTAAGGCCAAGTAGGGCTGTCCTCATGGGGAAGAAGGTGGCTAAGAGCATTGGCTGAAGTCTTCCAGATAATAAAGGGGATAAGGGGATGGTGAGAGTGGACATAAACATGATACCCAGGGACACTATTTCAGATTTAAGATAAGGGAACAAAAACTTCAAATAAAACAGCTGAAAGGAGATCTTGGAAAATCATACTAAAGAAAATTAAAAGCTATTTTAGAAAAACGTAATTCAAAAAATTACATAGACTATTTCTATACCCCATTTCATTAAACCAAATCACGCTACGGGATAGATAAGGTCCACAAATCACTTTTTAAATCACAAAATCTGTCATCCACTTGATATTCTAAAGTCTAAATGACTGTTGCAGTATTAAGGTGAGGAATTAGGCAGGAATGAGCAAGAATATATGAAAACCTATACAATCAATAACTGATATTGTATCAAGAAATGGTTCCAAATGCCCTGACATCCCATACTGACCAGTCCAGATTTACCTTTTCTAGTTCTATAAGAAAGCTGTCCAGAGACTCATCTGACAGTTTGCCAACTTCGAACATTGTGACAGCATGGCTTTTCAAGTTCTGTAATATAGAAACAAAACAAAAAAACTTAAAATGGACCTTAAACACCTTACATGAGTCTACTGTTCATAAGTCCTAGTTTTCTCTTCTTATATGAAGCATTAACATCTCACATTTATACTATGCTGTCTAATATAATTACACTTAAAAGTGAGTGACATGTGAAGCTGAGTCTTCTGATTACAGAAGTAACCCTCACTAAAGACTTACTATGCTCCTCTAAGGAATATAAAACAAAGACAGTTGCATTTTGCATTTTTAGAAATTAATCTAATTCTTAAAAAGGGACCTAAAAGCATGAACTATTTTAATTCTAATCTTTAAACACTGTCATATTTAAACAAGAATTTGACTTACTGGTGAAAGATTTCCCATCATTAAAAAGGCAGTGAGAGTTGAGTCAAAGAGAAAAGCAATACGCTTTGTATATCCTGTGGACAAACTCAAACTGCTTACACTGGCTGTGTCAGCTAGAAAAAAAAAAATCATAATGCAAAATCGAGTAAATGAAAATTATTCTTTGCTTATCATTTAGAATGAGAAAGTATTTCTTTTCAACTTTGATAATTAAAAAAATTACATAACTAAATGTAAGCCAATATTGCAGTCCCAAAAGGTCCCAGTCCCACCTATCTCGAACTAAAAAAGGTTAAAAAAAAATTTTTTTAAGGTATTTGTGTAGTAAATTTCTTTTGTTGTTGTTTGTTTGAGAGCAAGCACACGTGCGAGCAGGGGAGGGCCAGAGGGAGAGAGAGAATCCCAAGCAGTCTTCACGCTCAGTGCAGAGCCCAAAAGCAGAGTTCAATCTCACGACCATGAGATCATGACCTGAGCCAAAATCAAGAGTCGGGACACTTAACTGACTGAGCCACCTAGGCACCCCTATAATAAATTTCTTTCCTTCTTTTTTCTTTTCTGTTTTTTATAGTTTATTCATTCATTTTGAGAGAGAGCAAGCAGGGGAGGGACAGACAGAGAGGGAGAGAGAATCCCAAGCAGGCTCTGTGCTGCCAGTGCAGAGACCGATGTGGGGCTAGAACTCACAAAACTGCGAGATCACAACCTAAGCCAAAGTCCAAAGTCGGATGTTTAACCAGCTAAGCCATCCAGACACCCCTATAATAAACTTCTTAAAAGCCAATAATAAACCAAGACTTGATAACTGACAGAACATTAAGACTAGCTAGCCTAAACTCTTCAGACGAGTCACCTGGCTCAGGTAAGAGGCTGCGGTTAGAATGAGAGCCTATGCTGTGCTCCCCTCCCCCCACCCCAACATAAACCACATGTAGCCCCCTCGTCCATTAGCTTTGCCTCCCCTTGTGCTTGGCCCATACTGAGGCCTTCCCTCACTCACCAGCTGGCAAGCTATTATTCATTTTTAGCCCAACTATCCTCCTCTCCAGGAAAGCTTCCTGAACCTCTCTAGGCAACAAGGGAGCACTTCCCCTCTGCTCCCATAAGCACCAAAACACTTCTCACGTTGCTGTGGGTTTTGTGGTTATCCTGCCTTCTCTCTCCCTAGACTTAATTCTCAGAAGGAAGGTACCATATTCTTGTCAATTTTATACCCTTAAGACCTAGCACAGTACCCAGCATATGAGTAAGTACTCAACGACTATGTACCAAACAAATGATACCGAGAACAAAGCTAGGAGAGTTAACTCTGTGAGTGTATGTACAGACACAGGCCATCATCTACAAACACTCTAAATTAAAGTGAGTAAGTGCTAACCTGGATCTTCTTGACTGTTAGTATCTGTGTCAGTAGCCGATGAAGCTTCTTGTACAGGACTCCTACTTTCCCCACCATCCCACGATAGCAGCATCTTTTGTGGATCTAAAGTACTCCTATTAACGAAGAATACATCCACATTTTAAAAGTCATATAAATTATCTTATATAAAAATAGCTACTAAAGTCGGTACTCAAATTATGAATATCCATCCAAATCCAGTCTTATGTTCAAGCCTGAAATTGAGACGTAGCCCCCAAATGCTCTGCCCACATACAGCAATGGTTCTTAACTAAGACCCATGCACAGGCTTCAGGGAATTTGAGAACTCTTTAAAACTATATGTAAAATACTAAAACAAACAAAAACAAAAACAAAAAAACTGTATGTAAAATACTGTATGTACTTTTCTCTGGGGAAAGGGTTCTTGTTTTCATCATCCTAAAAAAGATTCATCACACAAAAAAAGATTAAAAACCACTAATATATAGGGTTCACCTCAACTGACAGGTTGGTAAGTAAAATATTTGTACATAAAACAGTATTTTTTCCTACGAGGAAACTCTAATATCTCATACTAAATAAATGAATTACTTTAATCTGTTTACGGATGGAACATTCTTCCACGATGAATGAAGCTGGTCCAAATTTATTACTTGTCCCTTCTTATGGGCAAAGCCCAATCGGCAATACATTGAAACGGCATTCTGAAAGGAACGGAAAGGAAATTAGCATTTACAATGAACCAGACATCAGAATGTTTGCAGAGAGAAAATATAACCGTGGACTATGCCTACAGTGATCCTCACACATTTTCATCCCATAACTAGAAAAAGCCATTTTTCAGTAGGCCTGTTCATCTGCTACGGTCTTCACATCCGTAGAAGAGCGAATGCTCCCAACCCTCAGGCCTGCCGCTGTCTACGAAGCAAGAGGCTGAAGTGGTGCAGTTTAGCAGAAGTTGTTGCTTTAACTGACCTCCTTACTCCTTACTAGACACTGATCACTCTGCTTCCTGCGTGCACAGGAATGTGAATGCCGGCTTTCACTGCGTGGGGTGAAATTCCACTTCAGGATCCTTATTTCTTTCTATCTTTGCAAGGACCCCTTTACTGTCCCCACTCCCCTGGAGCATGATAAGAATCTCACTGTCTCTATCTCTCAGTAGCTTATCAATGGCTTATAATAAAAGCCATTCAGTATTTATAAGTAAAAAGAATATAAAAATTACATACCTTAACCAAAGATAAGTCTATTTCAAGGACATTTGCAAGCTGGAAGATAAAAAAAAATTATTTACGTTCCTAGAATTATCAATATTACACAGCTTGTAATAAACAACTGAACCATAAAGAGCAAAATTTTAAATTAAGAATAACTGAAAGACTGAATAAATTTTGAAATCAGAACTTTCTCCTTTCCTTATGTCTAAGATGTTTAGAGTAGTAGGAGTCTAGATAGGGACCATAACAATGGAAGATTCTTTTCTCTTTAATTGAGTTTCATTTAAAATAAGAAAATGCCTGTATCGATCAACAGCCTACAGTCCTTTTACCAAGAAGTCATATAAAAAGTTATTTACCAAATTATGTTATTACTAAAAAAAAACTCAGTATGTATATACAAGAAGTAACAATAAGAACAGTGACGTAAGTATATTAATGGTCTATGATCTACCATGTATAGATTCCAAAAACACTTTAACCATCATTAAATAACTTTACTTCACACAAAGATTATTTTATAACCTCGAGGCCAAGTCTTTCATAAAACACTGTTCATGCTTACCTCTGCAACATTAGTATGCTCATCTATTGAGACAAATATCTTATAAAGTAGAGTTTCAAAATAATCACCTTGCACCCGATTCATTACAAAACCTTCAAGAGGAGGAACTAAAACAAAATAGACTTAGTTTAGTGATACAATTTTATAAAATAAGAAAGCATAATTCAAATATCTACTCAAAAAGAAAAACCTCTACCTTAGAGATTGAATTCAGCTTTTGATTTTATCCACTCCACAGCAAGTTTTCTAAAACCCCCAAAGTTAAGGACATTTACAACCCAGTCTACACAGAGGACTCTGACAGTAGAGCACAAATCCTACAAAGAGTTAATTTAATTTAATCCCATGGAACTCTCAGATTACTGAGGTAAAGGAAGTGCTGGAGGACACGAACTTGGTAGAAAGGCAGGGGCACTGGGGCTGCTTCCGCATGGGGAAGGCTGCAATGGGTGTGTTGTAATGCCTGAGAGACAGCAGGGGTGACTAGGCTAAGGCAGAAAAGCAAAAGACTGAGAGACTATACAAAGACTGCACTGGCTGCCTTTCTCCCACCATCCCCGCTCCATGCTGAGAAGAGAAGAAATTCACCTGCACGACGGCCACTTTTACCAGCAATCACTAATTCATTCTTTGGGGCTTTCTTTCTATACCCTCTTCGGTGGCCTCAGTATTAAGAAGGGCAAGACCTTCTTCATCACAGGAGGCAGCCTAGCAGGTGCTGTTCACCTGAAAGTGGATTCATACTCATTTCTCTCCATCTCGTTGGTCCAGAAACTCTAATCCAATTTACTAGAGCACTCTGCCCAGCTGATAATAAAGAGGCACTATGCTTTCCTTTACCCTTCTCCACTGTGCACGTTTCCCTTGAAAATATCCTGGGAAGGAAGAGTATTTAGGCCATCAAAGGACTTGGGGGTCCTGTGTCTCCTGGACCTAATAGCATCTATTGCACCCAAAACCTAAATTATTCCTAACAAAGAGAAGTTAAGACAAAACTTAAGTGGTCAAAACGAAGACATTGCAAAAAATCACAATGACAGATTATTCACTTTCTAGATCTGGCTCATGCCACTTTTTTTTTTTTTTTTTTTTAATGTTTATTTTTGAGAGAGACAGAGGCAGAGCTTGAGCAGGGGAGGGGCAGAGAGAGAGAGGGGGACACAGAATCCAAAGTAGGCCCCAGGCCCCTGAGCTGTCAGCACAGAGCCCAACTCGGGGCTTGAACTCACCGACCGTGAGATCATGACCCGAGCCGAAGTCGGATGCCCAACCGACTAAGCCACCCAGGTGCCCCTCAGGTCATTTTCTAATTTAGTGTTACCTATAGTTCTAGTCATCCAAGTACTTTTAAGGATCAATGGTTTCTCTTTTGAAATATTTTAGAAACCCCCTATTTGATATCCTTAACTCTTTTCCTACACTATCAGCTGTGTGGATAATAGCAAACATTTACTGAGCACATACTAAGTGCCAGATGACTTCCAGGTACTTGACACACACAATTTCATCTAATCCTCTTAACCTCATGAGTTGTCTAATACTATACCTCTGTATTTCAGAGACGAAGAAACCAAGACACTTAAGAGGTTACAAACACACAATTTACATCTAGGTAAAGAGATACTGAATAGTCTCCAATACAAAGTTAAAAAAAAGTATGAATTACAACACACCATCTGCATAAAACAAAAATCATACAAAAAAGGATATATGCATACATGCCTATGTGCTTAGCATACTTTTGGAAAGATAAACAAGAAATTTAAGAGAGCCACTGAGAGAGTGGCCACTGAGAGAGAAACTGTGTAGCCAGGCACAGGGGTCAGAAGCAGATGTTTTTATAATCTTTTATAAATTTAGAATATTATATCATAATATTGCCTACTCAAAAATATATTGAAAAAAATCAAGCTAACATACACAGAGAACAAACTGGTGGCTGCCAGAAATGAGAGGTGGAGGATGGGCAAACTGGGTAAAAGGAATAAGAAGGTTCAAAGTTCCAATTATAAAATAAGTAAGTCATGGAGATGTAACGTACAGCACAGCAACTATAGTTAACAATGTCACAGTGCATATCTCAAAGTTGCTAAAAGCGTAGATCTTAAAAGTTCTCACCACAAGAAAAAAGATTTCTGCTTTTATGTGTGGTGATGGATGTTAACCAGACCCATGACGATCATTTCACAATATATATAACTATCAACATTACAATTTACATCTGAAACTAACACAGTGTGTATGTCAATTATATCTCAATAAAGAAATAACAAAATAAAAATTTTAAACATGTTAATAAAAATTAATAAGTATAAAGAAAAATACCTGAGAATAGCCTAGAAAGTTTAAAAATAAAAAACTCACAAGGAAGGCCTGGCCGTAACTAATATATTTTTAAAAATTTTTTTTTAAGTGTATTATTTTTGAGAGAGATAGAGACCGTGCAAGTAGGTGAGGGGCAGAGACAGAGGGAGAGAAAGAGAATCCCAAGCAGGCTCCACATTGTCAGCGCAGAGTCTGATGCAGGGATTGAACTCGAGCCGAAACGAAGAGTCAGATGCTTAACCGACCAAGCCACTCAGGTGCCCCTGGCAATAACTAACATTAAAGATTATTTTGAGTCACTGTAATCAAAACAATATGGTATAGAAATAAAAACAAATCCGTGAAGACAAAAGACTATCTGAACTAGCTCCAGTGGAGAGGGGAATTCAATGTATGACAAAAGTTACATTTCCACCCCGTGGTAATGGGTTACTGAATAAACAGTCCTGGAATCCCAAATGCTATTGGTTTTCCAAATAGAAAAAAACCAAGTTGGACCCTTATTTCACATCAAATACAAAAATAAGCTCCAACTACAGGTCTGAATTTGTATGACAAAAGTTTTTAAGAATTTTTAGACTATTTACATATATATGCGCATATATGTGTACATATATACACATACACACACACACACATATACATACACATATATCTTAAAAGTACTCTATTCAAGCATAACAGAAATCTAGAATCTATAAGCAAAAGGGAAGACATAAGTTGAACAAGTATACAGTTTGATGAATGATGGACTAAACATATTTTAACAATAGACCCTTTAGGGGCACCTGAGTGGCTCAGTCAGTTAAGCAAACAACTTTGGCTCAGGTCATGACCTCGCGGTTTGTGAGTTGAAGCCCTGCATTGGGCTCTGTGCTGACAGCTCAGAGCGTGGAGTCAGCTTCAGATTCTGTGTCTCCCCCTCTCTCTGTCCCCCCAACCCCCCTCTTTTTCAAAAATAAACATTAAAAAAATTTAAAAAACCATAGACCCTTTAGTGACTATTCAAAGTATTTGTCTCCCCCAATTTATTTGTTCCACCAACCACAGTGCTTGTTTTGTTGAAACACAGCTGAAATGCTTTCTCTGAAATCAACTGCAGGTGTCTTTTGTGCTGAATTTGATGGCTTCCACGTTGTCAAACTGCTTTTCATAGGTTATTACAATTTGGTGAACATTCCATGTTCCACGGTGATAAGGAAGGTAAATTCAGCAGTAATAAGAGCCTGAGTCTGTCCGCACCAGCAAACATTGCTAGACAGTAGGTAAAGCATGGCAGAACCCATCACTGTAATGGAGTAGCCATCCACTTGGCCCTTCTCTGACTACATCTTTTAAATGCACTTAGTGCTAACGTGAGTCAATATTCAAACTATCAGTCAACAGGGACTGAAATGAACTCATCAAAAACCTATCTTTTCAGGGGATTCTCAAATGAGTCAATATCAGTTGATCGACAACAGTAAAGACTAGAGTAATGCCTTCATATTTTCCCATAGTGACAGGAAACCACTACCAGCCCTGTCCTCCAGAAATCTCTTCCCTGTCAAAACCTTTCAAATTGTAAAACTAGTATTTTATTTGCTATAGCATCAATTATATAAACAAGAATTGGTATCTCATTCCTTTTTGATTTTCTTTCGAAATTTAAAGAATTCATGTATGTACATGGTTCAAAATCCATTTATTAAAGAATCGCAAACACATGGTAACACAGATAAAGGTCAGGATACAATACAGCATGATAACCTGTAAAGATTCAACACTGACATGAGGGAGTATTTCTGCAATAAGCCCCTACCATCACTCAAAGTCATTCCCTGGAAATTCTTGACATTTATATTTGATTACACAAATATTAAGTATCTTAGTATGATAAAAGATACCAACAAATAAGAACGATAGCTCAGGGGCACCTAGGTGGCTCAGTCGGTTAAGCCTCCAACTCTGGATTTCGGCTCAGGTCACGACCTCACAGGTTTGTGAGTTCTGGCCCCACATCAGGCTCTGTGCTGACAGTGAAGAGCCTGCTTGGGATTCTCTCTCTCTGCCCCTCCTGTGTTCCCTCTCTCTCAAAATAGATAAATAAACTTAAAAAAAAAAAAAAGAACCATAGCTCAAAGATATGCTGGGAAACATAAAAACATACCTGTAACACACAACCTAAATTTGTTAAAAAATCTAACCTATAGGAAAAAAGCTTCACTGTGTTCAAGGATGTTAAGCACATCACTACTACAGGAAAAAAAAAAAAAAAGAAAGAAAGAAAGAAAAAGAAAAATTATAAGCAACCTAAATAACCAGCAATAGGAGGATGTTCTAATAAACTGATACATCCATAAGGAAATACACAAGGGCCTTAATATTGGTTTAACTTAGGGAATGGATGAAGGATGAAGGGAGGAGTAGATAAAGACAAAAAAGATGACTTCAACATGACAAAATAAGACAGGTATGTGGAGTTAAAATAATAGCTATGATAGGACTGAACATCTGTAAAAACAGTTATGCACTGAACAAAGACTAAAAGGACATAAACTTACGAAAACATTAACCTGATTTAGGATGTGAGAAATTTATTTCAGACTTCCATTATTTTAACATAGCATGTACAATAACGTGAAGATAAAAAATAAGGAATTTAAATAAAACCACCACAATGTGTTACAACATAACAAAAGAGAAATGTCTTTCTTTGAAAGATTCTAACATCATAGATCCTAGATTATGTGTCTAATTCATTAGGGTGATACATGCAATGTGCAGCACCTAGTAACCATTCAAAAAACCCTGGAAAGTGTTAGCATATACTTACCTGCTATACAACTGTCATCAGATATTGGTACATCCAGATAAATAAATCCTTTGTTATATAAGCCTACAGAAGCAAAAGTAGCTGTTTTAGATGGAATACTAAACAACAGTAAATTTAAAAAGAAACCAAAATTGATTCCTGATTTTCTGCAAAGATTCTTACAACTGAATACTAGGTAAAGGAGAAAAAAAATAAACAGGAGAGGAAAAGAATTAAAGTTTTCAAATCTGTTTCCTTCATATGCTCAGAACTACAAAATTAAAAACATTTTTTTACTTATGATTCATTTGTATAAATTTGCAGTGTATGTGAATAAAAGATTGATAAAAATTGCTATTGATTGTTGATGGTTTAAAATTCGTTTTTATGTTGACAAAAGACCACTTCTACTAACCACTTACTATGTACTACATTGTAATCTAGTGATCCAGACAGCTGAGGGCCTGCATCGATGATCTTATCAATAGCACATTTCTCAGGCAAAGTGCATATCTAAGAAAAACAAAATAATTTCAATTAAATTCTGTCCAAATTAATTTATAAGTCTCTTGAAATCTCTTCATGTTTAAGTCAAGGATTATCATGATATTATATATGATTATATATTATCTATTATGTATGCTTGTAATATTAGGTGCCATTAGCTAATGTACTACATATTTTTTTTCTCTTATTGCTCTGGAATTCAGAAGAAAAACCTATGCACACAGCTGTCGATTAAGGTGCCAGAATATGCCACCAACAGAATCGAGGACAAATTATAAGTACCAATATTTGCTGATAAGTAGTGTTACCTAATAAATACCAATATTTAATCATCTTCTTTGAATGGGAATCAGATCCATTTGCTGATTCTGAATCTCTCAGATCACAAGTTTATTCAAATTCCACACGGCTATTATCAGCACAGGAAGTACATCACTATAGCTCTGTTCTCACACTGAAGCAAAATTTCTAAGCCTTCTGCTCACTGGATTTAATCTGTCCTCTGAAGTAAAATAAAATGTAAACTGAAAAAAAAGTCCACCTGCTCACTTCCATTTCTTCAACCACAGAGAGACATGCCCTAGTCTCTAGGCCCTCTGGTCCACGGCCCTGCCCCTTTACCTCTAAATTAGCATCTCTTCTACCATGCCTAAGGCTTACCTCCAATGCGGTCTGACCACCGGAAATATCACTTCCCTTGATCTTGACACTATCCCTCATCAAAGCACCTACCTCGTCAGCACAGCGCTTCAGCAGAGTGATTAAGAGCACAACTTCCATAGCAAACTGCCTGAGTTAAAATCCTGGACGTTCGCTACCACTGTGACTTGAGCCGTTACCTTACTTCTCCGTGCTCACTTTCCTCCTATGTGAAATGGAGTACGAATAATACACCACTCTGGGGTGTTGTAGGAATCACATGAGACGCTATAAAAGTGCTTGCAGGAGAGCCTGGTGGAGCCGGCACACAGCAAGTGCTCAAGATGTGTTGGCCGGTGTCATGGCAGCATCACTTCACTTCACATGAAACTTCTAGTTAAAGTCCCCAGATTACTGTACATGGACCAAGTCAAGTCTTCCTCATTATTAAAGAGTGTCTTTCAAACCCACCCATATGCTACCCTACTACAGTCATTTAACTTTGAACTTAAGTTTAATTTTCTCAGGAAAACCAAACGGTGTTACTTCTCAGAAAAATTACGGAACTATGATGAAGAATTACAATTTAAAACATAAAAGTCATGTTTAACTTCTAAAGGGACCTACCTTTATGTCATCTTCTGTGATATACCCAGCCTGCACCACCCACCAAGCCTCTATGGCAATTTCCACCGGCTTCACTGGCAAAAGATCACGAGCTGTTTTCCTTCTGAAAAATTTCTGCAACGGTACAAACATTTAAGAATTTGCAGTCACCCTGAAATCACTACTTTCTTTTTTATTGATCACAGTGTAAGACTGTTTCCAACAGGCTAAATACCTTTTTAAATTCCCATGTTTTAAAATCTGAAGTACTCTAGATGTACTCAATAGAAAAAGTCATTCTTAAGTTATTTCAAAGTAAATTACTTCAAAACACAAATCATTAAGTCTCGATCTAAATCCAGAAATTCAAAGGAAATCTAGGAGGTGAAAACAAATTTGAAAAATGTGTACTCATTTCAACCATTAAGTGAACCCTGGGAGTGGAATCAGCAAGTAAAAAGACCAGCAGAGCAAAATTGATTTTTAAGAATAAATGTTTTATTCCTTAAATGTTTTAAAATTCAGTTATCGCATAAGCATAACCTAGAGAATACCGAAGAGGTGTTTTTGGTATTATTTCTATATTATGCATATTTTACTTGATCGAAGAAATTCAATTCATTATTTTTACCACTTAAAACAATTAATGAGACTGTATGATAAGGAGGAAGAAACGAGAAAGGAAGGAAAACAAGTAACTCACTTTTGATGACCGACACTGATTCATCAGATCAATGTACTGGTTTCTTCCTATGCCAAGGAGCCTTAGACCTGAAAGAAAGCCTTTCCTTTAAAAACACGTAATGCATCTTAAAATGCCAGGACACTCAGGTCTTTTAGGAAAAAACCCCTTGGCTTTTGTTCACCTTTTGGCCACTGATTGATAATCAATATCAAATTAAAAGGAATTCTCAAATGAAATATAAAAGAAAACCCAAACTGGGAAAGATGAACTCAAGCTGACACTTGTGACAATGTCACATGGGCCAATTTTTACAGAGGAGAAGCCCTCCCGACTTCAGGAAGTCAAGACATCCTTCTCAGCAAAAGTTTCTTCCTACACAACAGAACTGTGTCACATGTCAGATACACACTTCCTTAAAATGAGCATAACACAGCAGGTTGTATTAGTAACAACTGTGTGTCAATGCTGCAAAACCACTGTGCACAAATCTTCTTCCCTCATTTGGCACACAACACTGCCCAAGCATCAGAAAGAATTTCACTTTCTAGAAATACAGAGACTCATTTTTCTCCTTCTACCGCTCCAAAATATTCCTCGTAGACATTTAGACTACATCTTACAATTGACTGGTATAAAACTGATAAAACTCCTATCAACAGTGGTGCCTGCTGTTCCCATGTTTCAAGTGTTTTAGGTTAAAAACACACATGATGATACGGACTATAGCATGCACACAGAAAGACAGACTCTGATCATTACCTTCAGCATAATTAAATACTTACAGTCAGCAGCAGTAAAATTGGGCAACGAATCATAACTTTTCTCACTGTTCATAATGTCCTTTCAAAAAAAAACAATTAAAAATCCTAAATGCAAAATATCTTTAGATAAAAATTTGTATAAACATGTATTACTACAGCCAAACAGAATAATAATTAATTATTGGCACGAAGCCCTGAGATTAGAGTTTGCAACCTAAAACACGCATGCCACATTGTGGTACTCACTATGTGGTTCGAACCTAGTAACTGAAGATCGGACTTTCAGGTCTGGCTTCTCACAGCACTCTCTATGAACCCCAAACATTTGCCCTGTAACCTCTGCCCTCTGGAAGCTGTGCCAGGAATACCGCATTTAGAGCTCTGGGCTCCACTCTCCACACCTCACACCCAACCCTAGAGGCGTACCCCGAAACAAGGGGCATGATGGTTCACAGCTCCATCAATATGCATCTGAGACAAGTGCTACCAACCAAGATTTTAACCACTTAGTCATCTCTGCTCCTACGAGACCCAACCAGAAGCAGAGTTAAACGCAGTATTCAGCTTTTTTCAACTCCCATCTGTTTCTCCAATAACAAACCAACTGTTTACTGTGGAGATAGGGCCCATTTTCAGCCCAGCAGCTATACCCCATGGTGTAAGAACAGAAACCAGAGAGCAACAAGCACGTGGATGTAACCGAAAGCGGGTAACTGAGGAAAAACCTCCATTTTCTCTCCTAAACCTTGTGGTCAATACCAGCAAAATAATAAAGAGACAGCCATAACGATGCTACTTACTGATTAGCTACCGCCTTCATTATGCTGCCTTGGTTCTAGTGAAAAGGAACTGACAGAAACCTGGGCTGTCAGGCCTCAATATTTCTCTAGTATTTCCTTCCGAATGGGGACGCGGGAGACACAGGACAGCATAAGTGCCCGTGAAGAAGGGGCTCAGGGAGAAAAGCAAAGGGACATCTTGCAAAGGAAGCCACATTGGAAAGGAACCTCACTGTTACTCGTAGGTTCCCAACTCCTTTAGTTCTAGGCTTCTCTCTGCTCTGGAGGCAGTGAGTGGGCCCAAAACAGCAGCACTCACATAAAATTAAGTAGCAAATGAATACTACATAAACATTGCCAACCTTTACATACAGCTCACTTAAAAACAGTATATAACTGGTATTTAAAAACCTGCATTTGGAGAAAGGCTAACATCTAAAAGTTAATAATAAAGGAAAGAAATTAGAGGCCGGAACTAGAAACATATTTCTGTTTCTGACACATGTATTTACATCATTAATTCTTTCTGTAGTCAGTGAAGAGTTAAACGCATGGTTTTTCTGAGCAGGTGGTCAGTTCCATCACCTGCATTTTCGACCTTCATCATGTGTTAAAAGCAGTCTGTTTTATAGAGACGCTGCTAACATAAATCATTAATGCTACAATAGCACAAAGGGTCAACAAATGCCTTCGAGAACCCAGAAGAGAAACAGATACTCTTCCGCCGTGAACACCTGGAACTTCCAGCAGCTGCTTAGATGAGTGTGGTGCAAGCGGTTAACTTGTTACGAACACTCCCCTCTCTGCTGTAAACTCAAGAATGATGGCCATCGTGGCTGAGATGTGCAGAGCCGGTCACTGTCGGCACAGTCCCTGACAAGTAGCCCGTGATGGCCCATGTACACTGCCAACTCACCTCCATGATCCCAGTATAATATGAAAAGGGTGTTATCCTCAGGCCCTTTACCATAATATCTGACAGATGGTAAGGGTACAGCATGAGATGATCGCGACTGTACTTGAGGAGCTCCTCATAGTATTTGCGCTCATCTTTCTTGACATGTTTAACTGGGGAAAAGAGAAATTATCCAGTTTTTGTCAGGTGTCTTACACTTACATATAATTACAAATGCAACAGGAACTACTTCATAAACCAACCTTAATAAAAAATAAAAGCACAGTAGTTAGAAGAGAGCAAACGAAACACTCCAAGTTGGAACAAAGAAACAATTAGGCCACAAGAAGCCCCCTTCAGAGTACACAAGCAAAGTCTGTAACAGGACAGAGAGGCAGAGAACTAATTCTTACCAGAGCAGAAAGCACAGAAAGTAATCATGGAATGTCCCCTCTGAAAGATGTAAAACGCAACCTGTAATTCATCAAATTCCTTACTCTGTGACTTTACAAGAGAACCAAATTGAATGGTAATTTTCAATGAAGTCTATTTCAAAAAGTTATTGGATAGTTTGTTTCTAAAACGTAAAAAACACCTCCCGCTTTCACAAAATGCATTTAAATAAAAAGATTCTCTCTGAAATACTGTGTTTAATATGAGAGTAACACATGGAGGGGAAGACCAGCAGGGGAATAGACCAGACTAATCAAAGTCATCTGACAAATAAAAAGCAAACAGTTAAAAAGAAAAGTTAAAGAAAACAAAACAAAAACAAAAACATGGAACCAACTATGCTTAAAATTTGTTTCAATAATTACAGAAAGAGTTTTCATTAAACTCATGTGTGGAAAATTTATGGGAAAAAACCCACAATACTCAAAATCAAAATCTATTAAGAACTAATGTACTTCCCTTCTGGCTTATATTCTCACCTAAAGTGAAAAAACTACCATCTGAATTGAAATTAATGTTGTAAAGGTAAAATGAATCTATAAATTATGCTCTAAAAAATAATTTTAATCAGAACTCAAAAGAAAAATCTACTTGCTACTACAAATTATTGGTGAGATGGGTCAGTACAGAGCTTCTTAATTTTTTTTTTTAATGTTTGTTTATTTTTGAGGGGGGGGGAGAGAGAGAGGGAGAGAGGGAGGGAGGGAGGGAGGGGGAGAGAGAGAGAGAGAGAGAGAGAGAGAGAGAGCGCGAGCAGGGGAGGGGCAGAGAGAGAAGACACAGAATCTGAAGCAGGCTCCAGGCTCTGAGCCGTCAGCACAGAGCCCCATGTGGGGCTTGAACCCACAAACCGCAAAATCGTGACCTGAGCCGAAGATGGCACCCCAGTACAGAGCTTCTTAGCGTCTGTACATGGAATACTTTCAGTACTGTGAAACATGTACTGGAAAGACAGGATGGGGCACCTGGGTGGCTTAGTTGGTTGAGCACCCAACTTCGGCTCAGGTCATGATCTCCCAGTTCATGAGTTTGAGCCCCGCATATGGCTCTCTGTCAGGGCGGAGCCCACTTCGGGTTCTCTGTCCCCCCCATTTCTGTCCCTCCCCCATTCGTGCGTGCTTTCTCCCTCTCTCTTTCAAAAATAAGTAAACATTAAAAAAATTTTTTTTTAAAGATAGGATTAATGAAAACGGTAAATCAGCAATAGTCGTTTCCACCTCAGTATAAAAATGTCTCTACTTACCTAAGTTATTTCTGTATCGTAACTGATTGCGGATACTGTACAGAACAACCTGCTTTTCATATTCTCTCTGTGAATTTCCAAGACTCTAAAAAAAATAAAATAAAAAATTCAAAGTTTTAAAAATAGCCTCTGAACTAAACAGTACTTTTTCCTCATACAATTTCAAAACCACTCCCTCTAATTTTATCCTCATACCTCTAATTTCCGGAACTGAATACAGAATATTTTCTTAAATGTTATTATACTAATTTTCATGCTATGACATTAGAGCAAAAATTCAATGTGTTTATTATTTTTAGCCTGCCTTCCTTAAAGGACTTACTGAAATTACCTAAAGTGCTTATCAAATAAAAGAGCAGTCTGAGAGCATATAACTTCATTAACAAAAAACTAAGTTCTATTTACAAAGACTTCGTTCCTGATTGTTCCTAATTCGTGTGTTGAATAGACAGATGGATAAATGGACGGATGGCTTCATGCACCTACATTTTTCTAAAATGTAAGACTGTCAACAAAAGACCTTGTCTGCTAATTGTTTACAGCTGATGGCTATAATTATCAAAAATTAACATTTCTGGGGGCGCCTGGGTGGCGCAGTCGGTTAAGCGTCCGACTTCAGCCAGGTCACGATCTCGCGGTCCGTGAGTTCGAGCCCCACGTCAGGCTCTGGGCTGATGGCTCAGAGCCTGGAGCCTGTTTCCAATTCTGTCTCTCCCTCTCTCTCTGCCCCTCCCCCGTTCATGCTCTGTCTCTCTCTGTCCCAAAAATAAATAAAAAACGTTGAAAAAAAAATTAAAAAAAAAAAATTAACATTTCTGGAGAATGTACATTTCAAATGTACCTCTAAATGATAAGATAACTTCTTAAAAACATCATCTCCTTATGGCCTCATTGAAAAATATTTAGGGGCGCCTGGGTGGCTCAGTCTGTTGAATGTCCAACTCAACTTCAGCTCGGGTCATGTCTTGGGGTTTGTGAGACTGAGCCCCATGTTGGGCTCTATGCTGACAGCGTGGAACCTGCTTGGGTTTTTCTCTCTTCCTCTCTTTCTGCCTCTACCTACCCCCACTTGCATGCACGTGTGTGTGTGTGTGTGTGTGTGTATGTGTGTCTGAAAATAAACATTAGAAAAAATCCAGACAATTTCAGAATTTTGATGTTTTTTAAAGAGCAAAAAACTTTCCCACTGTGCTTTAGTGTTTTAAGCTCAAAGATAGATTCTCATGAAAGCAAAGCATAAGTGTGTCTGATTACAGTCAACATTATATTCAATGTGCGACCATAAACTTAATTTAATATATGACTGCTATCCCCCTTCTAATTACTGGGTATGATCTTCCCAACACGCTGTAAAATAAAATTAGACATCACAGGAGACTAATGGCAAAAAGATCAGAAGATTCAGTTATTATACTTCCTACTCACAGGTTTGAAAGCTGAGGTAAACGTCCACACACACACACACACACACACACACACACACACGCACACGCACACACACACGCTTTCACCAAAGGCCATCTTACAAGACAGATAAAACTCATATTTAAATAAACCAGCACCATGGGGCGCCTGGGTGGCGCAGTCGGTTAAGCGTCCGACTTCGGCCAGGTCACGATCTCGCGGTCCGTGAGTTCGAGCCCCGCGTCAGGCTCTGAGCTGATGGCTCAGAGCCTGGAGCCTGTTTCCGATTCTGTGTCTCCCTCTCTCTCTGCCCCTCCCCTGTTCATGCGCTGTCTCTCTCTGTCCCAAAAATAAATAAACATTGAAAAAAATAAATAAATAAATAAATAAATAAATAAATAAATAAACAAACAAACCAGCACCTAACTGGACCCACTGGTGGGATGTATTTTAAGAAAAAGGTGATGTGAGAAAACTAACATCTCTCTTCCTTCATCTAAATTAATTAGTTTATCACAGGCTAAACCGTGACTCATTTTACTGCCTGAATATATGTGCTTAAATTGTTTCATTCTTCTTTAAAGTTACAAGTGGTTAGTAACAAAGTTTATTATGGAGAAACCGCTCCACATCCTCCACCCAGCACCAAAGCCAGGATCAGTAATTAAGACATTGAGGGGAGTTAAACACTGGGCTTGCTGTGAAATTTGTAAAGGGTCTCCTCCAGCTTCGCTGCCACATAAGTCTCCTTCTCAAGGAACACAAAACACACACACAGAGCACCACTTTGCTAGAATCTCAGCAACGTCAACATGAGGTTTTGCGCTTCTGTTTTAAAATAAATCTCTTCATTTATCATGACTTACAAGCATTTTCTCCCTTTCTAACTTCATCCCTGGTAACTCGAGAACAAAGAGTGTAATCACGCCGCTCAAAATGGAAGGGTCTGTTATTTCTAAGCTAGTTAGAGAATACAGTGTTTAAATGCCTAAGCCTCTGTGCCAGGCATTCAAAGTAATGACTGGTCCTGATCAATCAATACATATGTGTACCCACAGATATCTAAAAACCACATTAAAAGTTGATTTTATTCTTCACTACCCATATACATAAAATATCATTGCTTTGTTCACAAAGATTCTTTGGCTTCCCTCCCACTCCTACCCCAAATTTCCCACCATTCGCATACTAAAACACTGTTACCACTACAGGAGGCAAACTAAAAGAAAGGTCATTTTACTCTGAGATGCGCTGACCCTGCAGAAATACTGACCAGATCTGACAAATGAAGCTGAGCTGCATATAACGGGAACTATAACAGATGAAAGAGTGACATAGGTACTGGTTATAAAATACCCACTGTGCACCAGATTATGCTAAAAGCATAAGGAATTTTTTTCTACGGACTTTTCTCCTACAAACCCCAATCACACACACACACACACACACCCAAAAATACACCAAATCTTTAACTGACCTTTCTCACATGACACAGAACCTCATCATAAGACTTCCCTTAAAACACCTATAAATTGTTTTTGAATCATGAATACAAAATACTGATAAACTACAGAAATACCCTGAAATGATGACCTTATCTATAACTTTTTAATGTACTTTTTAAGTTTTTGTATAGCCATATCACATAAAAACATTTCATCCCACCCATATAAAAACTAATGGCTTTACACACATTTTTTAAAAATCTGAAATCACCTTCTGGCTTGACATAACTTTTTAAAAAAAATTTTTTTTTTCAACGTTTATTTATTTTTGGGACAGAGAGAGACAAAGCATGAACAGGGGAGGGGCAGAGAGAGAGGGAGACACAGAATCGGAAACAGGCTCCAGGCTCTGAGCCATCAGCCCAGAGCCCGACGCGGGGCTCGAACTCACGGACCGCGAGATCGTGACCTGGCTGAAGTCGGACGCTTAACCGACTGCGCCACCCAGGCGCCCCCTGACATACCTTTTTAAAAAGAATCTGAAATCACCTTCCCCCAGTTTTCAGAAGTGGGAAATGAGTCATTTCCAAATTAAACTCATCAAAGCTTACTGGAAATGCTATCAAACTACTTAGTATTATAATGGCAAAAAACAAATTCTCTCCATACAAGGACTACTTCCCACTTTGAAAGTGACTGAGCTTTAGCTCCTTGAAAAGAAATCTCAGACTGATACCATCACTCATTCACTCCAAAAATGTTTACTAAAAGCCAACCACATGATAGGTGTTCAAAATGCAAAAGCAAAAAACAAGTAATGTATGCAGCAAATGCAACAGAGTGGGGTCAGTGCTGTGGGTGAGAAACACAGCACTGTGGAGAATCAACTGCTCCAACATGTAGAAAGTCAGGGAAACCTCCCTGGAGAGTTCTGACATTCAAGAAGCTACAAGTAATCTCTAGGAGGAGACAGGTAGTGCAGGACTGAGTTGGCATTTAGAAATCTCGCTCCGGTGTAATGTGAGGAATGAATGGGAGAGAGTCCCATCCTGTGGACAAGAGACCGAGTAGAAAGGTGATGTAGTAATCAAAGGCCGAGCTTGACCTAGGCCAACAGTGGCATGGCTACATGAAGTCCGAGGAAGCAACTTGTACAGATGGGTTTTCCAACACCTTCTATAAGCGGAAGCTCCTTCTAAGCTAAAATGGCTACTCTTTTTTAAGTGATCTTACCAAAACTAATTTTAATTTAATGTCACATCTGTACCTAATTATAACTCTGATCTGTGATTATTTTTAATAGTCATGACTAAGTATTAGATATGCTTTTGCCAATACAAATTTGGATCAATTATTCATGCTGAACATAATCGAATCATCCATCTTTCTTCCATTATGCTACATTTATTTCTGTGAAAAGAAGCGTACAGAAAAGATGGAAACAAAGAAAAAGATTGTTGGTTCCTCCAGTTGTCTCTGGATACACCACAAAACCCTAAAGAACAAAAGTACCAAAGCCCTCATTCAAGCTTAACAAGAGAAATTTACTCAAGTTTAGAGCTTTGTTCTTTCAAGTCAAGATAAATGCCACATGGGCAGCCACTGACAACCAAGAATTCCTTCTCTGTCTTTCTACCTTCTAGTCTTTTTGGGTATCTCACAGTGAAAGCACTTTCCCTGCCACATGACGCATCACCAGAACCTTAAACTATTCATTTCTTAGAACTAAGCCCCCAAGCTGAGGGAAAAAGCAAATAATCCTTATATCATCACCACCACCACCCGAAACTCCGATTATAACTCTCCAGCACCAATGGAAACCAGAATTTCACTCTCAACCAAGTGGAAAGGGAGGAAACCTGAAGGTCAATCTATGGTCTATGGTCTGAGAAACAGTGCGTTACAGGCAGCATGTATCACTACCTTCCTAAGATTCAACACCACCTGCTGTATTAGGCTCTGGTTCATTTATTTGTTTACTGTCTTTCTTTACTAAAATGTAAGATCCATGAAAACAGGGTCTCCGTCTTGTTGACTGGTGCAAATGAACCACCAGCACCTACAAGAAGGCACAGTGTGCAGGTGTTCAATTACTATCTGTTGAGCGCTGAACAGAAATGACACTCAAGCAGTTGAGAGTTAACCCTCAGAAAAAAACCTCCTGTCAGTCTCTTGTTGCAACATCTCTAATAAACCTATCTTGCCTAGAGGATAAAGTCCCACAAAACCAAGTACAAAAGCCCCTTCAAAATCTGGCCCTGCCTGCTTTTCCAGACTCATCTGCTACAACCTCCACGCACTCACAAAATCCCACCTCCAAACACCAATATACCCACAACTCCACCTCCCGTGATACTAAGTTGCTAGCTACTCACAGAACACGCTCTTTCACTCGTGCGAGCCTCGTAAAACAACTTTCCCACTTCCTGGAAAATCTTATTTCCTCTTATCTCTCATTCGTCCTCTAAGGCCCAATTTCAATGCCTCCACCACACAGCCTCCAGACACTCCCTGGACAATTTCTTACTCCCTCCTCTGTGTACCCACATATACTATAATACAAATACGTATGAGCTGCTATCATCCTGTAACGTATTTATTTAACGTTCGTCTATTCCCCACCATCCTAAAGTTCTGGAGGTCAAGAACCGTATTAAGCAGATTTCGCAAGCGCCTAGCCCAGTGCCTAGTTTAAAGGAGGCTGCGGGCAAAGGTGCCAGGCGAGTCCATCCTGCCCCTGTGGCCCCAGAGCCGTCCCTCCCTAACCCTTGACCTGCAGGTCGATTTCCCCGAGACCCGGGCGGGGGAAGGGCGGGATTCGGCCTCGAGGAGCAGCGCCGGCCCCGCGGGCACGGCAAGCAGGTGACGGCAGGGCGGGGCCCAGGTCCCAGGTTCCGGCCGTACCTGCCTCACGTTGGCCGGCAACTTGCTCCAGGGGTAGTTGTGCCGGATGTGGAACTCCACGTCTATATTCATGATGCCGGGAGCCCGGGCCGGCAGCGGCGACCGCAGCTGGAACGACACCTCCCGCCTGCCCGCCCTCGGCCTGTCGGGGAGCCCGCGGGAGGCCTCGCGCCTCACACTGCGGAGAGCCGGGGCTGCCCCATGGCCAGGGCTCCCGACAGCTCCGCGCTGCCGGGCCACGGGGCACAGGAGCAGCGGTGACCCGCGCCAGGAGCGCCTCGGCAGCTCCAAGTTTCTTCCTAGTTTCGCCCGCCGGAAATGGCTTTGGACTTGCGTCACTTCCGCCCACTGGCGCGAGGCCGGAGGGGCGGGGCGCCGAGAGGCCTCCTGCCCCGCCCCCTGCCCTCTGTGGGGCGGGGCAAGAAGGTGGTCAGGAAAAAGTAACGGGGTAACCGCCCCCTACCCACGTGCTTGGCTCAGGCTGTCAGTCTCCGGATGAATTGAGATACATTCCTGGGTCTGCATTGCCATTGGATGTCTTCATTTCCCCAGTGTGTGAACCCAGGTAGCTCCCGTTTCAGGCACAGGGGTAAGCTGTCTGAGAATGATGGGCTTGGGGAGGGAGTCGTAGCTGGCTTCAAATAATGAAAGAGCGGCGAGCTCCTCCCCACCCCATTGCCAACACTGAGGAATCTCTTCAATCAATGAATGGTGTTGGGAAAACTGGACCACTAGTTTACATCATACACAAAAACAAATTCAACGTTGATTAAAGACTGCTAGACGCGAAACCATAAGACATGGGCAGTAAGGTTTTTGACATCAGTCTTAGCAGTATTTTTTTTGGACCAGTCTCTTCAGGCAAGGGCAGGAGAAGCTAAAATAAACTAATGGGATTACATCAAACTAAAAGCTTCTGCACAGCAAGGGAAACCATCAACAAAACTAAAAGGCAGCCTACTGAATGGGAGGAAATATTTGCAAATCATACATCCAATAAAGGGTTAATGTCCAAAATATATAAAGAACTTATACAACTTCATATTTTTTTTAAAAATCTGATTAAAAAATGGGCAGAGGGCTTGAATAGACGTTTTTCCAAAGAAGACATACACATGGCCAACACGCACATGAAAAAAGGCCCAGTACCACTAATCATCAGGGAAATACAAATCAAAACCACAATGAGATATCAATGCACATCTATCAGATTGGCTTTTATCAAAAAGACAATAACAAGTGTTAGTGAGGATGTGGAGGAAAAGGAGCCCTAGCTTGTGGGAATGTAAATTGTTGCGGCCACAGTGGAAAACAATATGGAGGTTCCTCAAAGAATTAAAAACGGAACTACCGTGCAATCCAGCAATTTCGGGGTATTTATCTGAAGAAAATAACAGCACTAATTCAAAGAGATACATACATCCCAATGTTCACTGCAGCATTATTTACAAAGCCCACATATGGAATATTACTCAGCCATAAAAAGAAGGAAATCTTTGCCATTTGTGACAACATGGATGGAGTTAGAGGGTACTATAATTACCTAATAATAAGTTAGAGAAAGACAAATGCCATATGATTTCACTTGTATGTGAAATCTAAAAACAAAACAAATGAACAAATAAGACAAAACAGAATCAGACTCATAGGTCCAGGTAACTGTTGGTTACCAGAAGGAGGAGGTTGGTGGGGGCAGGCAAATTAGATGAAGGAGATTAAGAGTTAGAAACTTACAGTCCGAAAATAAGTAAATCAGGGATATAATGTACAGCATATGGAATATTGTCAACAATGTCGTAATAACTTTGTATTCTGACAATGGTAACTAGATTTATTATCATTTTGTAATGTATAAAAATATTGAATCACTATGTTGTACCCCTGAAACTCATAAGCTATTGTATGTCAATTATGCTTCAATAGAAAACATTTAATCTAATTATAATTGCATTAAAACTTCTTAACTTTCTATTCTTACAGCCCACAACCATTGTTAGAAACATGCAAAATAGAGAGAGAGAGAGAGAGAGAAATTACCTATTCTTTTTTTTTTTTTTTTAATTTTTTTTTTTCAACGTTTATTTATTTTTGGGATAGAGAGAGACAGAGCATGAACGGGGGAGGGGCAGAGAGAGAGGGAGACACAGAATCGGAAACAGGCTCCAGGCTCTGAGCCATCAGCCCAGAGCCCGACGCGGGGCTCGAACTCACGGACCGCGAGATCGTGACCTGGCTGAAGTCGGACGCTTAACCGACTGCGCCACCCAGGCGCCCCAGAAATTACCTATTCTTAAAGTCTTCTAAAATGTCCAGATTTCTTCATGTGCACATTATTGGGAACTCCTCATGGGTACGACAAGTAATGCTAAACATAAATCCCCATATTCTTTAATTATGAAAATTAAATTATAACATAGCACATGTAATCAATATATTTAAATGCTATAAAGTTTAGTTAAGTCTTCCGAGAAATTCGATCTCTTGCAATCAGTGGGAAAATATTTTAAGAAAGCAAGAGTTCAGAAATACAACATTTATTTTGAAACAAACCCAGATCTATTCCCTATTTTAAAATACAAATGTGAAAAATCCCACAGCATCAGACCCCCTTCTCCCACCAGTCAGTGAAGCTGAGGACAGGTAATCTGGCTCAGAGGGAACATGGACTCTCCCATGGACCACACTCCTGACTCTTTCCGACCACCTCTGTCATGGAGACTATCAGTTGTGAAAATATCCCACTTGCACTGTATTTATTTTGGAGTGGAGAAATATTTCTGTATTATTATGTGTTGAAAGTTGCAAAGACAAGAAAAACACTGAAAGGCTCAGCTGTCCATCCTCTCTTGCATTTTACACTTTAGAAACATGAAGACATTTGCCATTGCCTAAATATGCCAAATACGATAACCCCTCTCTTGTGTGCTTCCCCCTACTTTATTTACATTGAAAACTTCTCATCCTGACACTGTGAACAGAGTACTAAAGAATCAAGAGGCAAGCTTGGAGAAGCAGGAAGGGGCAAGAAAAATGTGGGACCATTTTTCTCTACGTTAGGGAGTTTCTAGGATTTTCCTCCGCAAATGTTGGACAGCAACTGAGAGTTACAAGTCTGTGTTAGAGAGAGGCAGAGTCATAGAGCCTGTGAACGATTTATATTCTATATTTATCTATAATATCGGAAATGACACATTTCTGCCATCTGAAGTCAGTCTGCGTTTAGAACATGTCTGGTGTGGAAATGAACATTCCACACAATTAAAACGCTGAACTATTGTAATACTTAAAGTGCCCACTAGGGGCTGATCTCACACAACATTTCTATACCTAAAACCTGCAAATTCTTCACTTCCTTTTTTATTGACTTTTATCCAAACCAATCTCTCAGGCCTGAAAGTCCTTTAAGTTTTTCATTTACTGGAGCTTTTCTCCCATATCTGATAGCACCAAATGTTGTCAGTTCTTCCTTGGAAATTGATGCAGTGAGGACTGTGGGGCAGTGGTCCAACTGAGGTTTGCACAATCTCAAGGGCACCCCTGAGCCTCAAGTTTTCTGCTTCTTGGTAGGCCAGGGAGACAAGAAAATCCATCAGCTACAAAGCATGGTTTATCCTTAATTGAAAGTATTTTCATGGTATCCATGATGAGGAGTAAAATTACATTTTGGGTGAATGGGATTTGTGAATTCTACCATTGGTATTAAATTATTTTCTTTCTTTCTTTATTTATCATCTATCTATTTTTGAGAGAAAGCACAAGCGCTTGTAAGCTTGGGGAGGAGGGGGGGGGCAGTCAGAGAAAGAGGGAGAGAGAGAATCCCAAGCAGGCTCCACACTGTCAGTGCAGAGCCCAATGCAGGCGCAAACTCACAAACTGTGAGATCATGAGCCGAAATCAAGAGTCTGAGGTTTAACTGACTGAGCCACCCAGATGCCCCTCAACTGTATCTTTTTAAAAAGGTAGCACTTGGGGCGCCTGGGTGGCGCAGTCGGTTAAGCGTCCGACGTCAGCCAGGTCACGATCTCGCGGTCCGGGAGTTCGAGCCCCGCGTCAGGCTCTGGGCTGATGGCTCGGAGCCTGGAGCCTGTTTCCGATTCTGTGTCTCCCTCTCTCTCTGCCCCTCCCCCGTTCATGCTCTGTCTCTCTCTGTCCCAAAAATAAATAAATGTTCAAAAAAAAAAGAAAATTAAAAAAAAAAAAAATTACCAATGTCCGGGCCTCACACCAGATCAATCCTATCAGAATTCCTCAGTTGGAGCCCAAATGATTCAACGTACAGCAAAGGTTGGTAACCACTTATCAGGGCTTTTTGGGCTTCAGGTAATCAATAAGCAATCTGCTGAATTTATAAAATGAGGAGATGAACAAAGATGACATCTAATGTGCATTCTAACTCTACAACACAATAATTCCATGACCAGCCAAAATAATTTACTTTGCATATGCAAAAAAATTCTCCCAGTCTGCCCCAGGCTTTTTTGTAAACAAATACACACAAGCATCTGTTCCACATTCATATAGACTAAGGACATAATTTCTCTTGATAATGTTGGGAGAGCCCTGAGAGAAATAAAGAATTACACACTCTTGGACTAATGGAACTTATCTGAGTTTGTGTTACACTTGGGTCCATCTCAGATAGTTTTAGTTTATTTGGGTGTATTGTCACAGTGGCTTAGAACTTGGCTGAAATGAAGTATTTTTTGTTTCCTTTTACATTATGTCATCCAAATTTTATACCTTTAGCAACACGTAATCTCTTGACTGTCTAACAAGAAATAAGAGTTTATGTACTGGTGTAAACTGTGATCAGGGATTAAATTCACATATAGTGGAACTGCTTCATGACCCCTATTAGTGAGATTTGAGTGAGAGATAGATACCTTCTTGGGTACATCTACAACTGATCCCAGAACAATGTAAATCATCTATTTCTTGGCCCAGGTCTTTGTAAACATTTGTTCTCTCACTTTGCAGAAATGTGGAATTCTCTTTTCTTTTAGAATTTGTGAGATATAGTTAAATGTGGTTAGTGACATGTCTTCTTAGACTTGGTATAGATTTAATGCATAGTGATTTTCTTTTTCTTTCTTTCTCTCTCTTTTTTTTTAATAGGAAGCCAACTGAACCATGTACCCAGTAAAAGGTAAAAGGTAGGCCCAAGAAAGCAAACGTCAGGGAAAAAAATCAATTAAAAGGCCAACATCATCCATTTGCCTTTGCGAAGATAAGGATTACTACAAAGAAAGGGAAAGAGAAAGTCAAGGTTCACCATTGGAAATAAAAAGTAGGATTTTTGCGTGAGCAAGACACTAGTAGTCTTGGAAGCTAGGCTTGGTTGAGAAAGGTTTTTTAAATTATTTTAGTTCCCACTGGCATATCTTGAGGAAAAACAGAAGGGGAAGATGAAATCTTCAAGGTAGAGTATTTCCGGAATAGTCACCCCTACCCCCTACCCCTCCCACCCCAGGGAGATGACTGGACTTAAACAGAAAGAGGTTGATTTAAGAGCATCTTAATTAGTAGATTTAAGGCCCCACTCCCCACCCCTAACACTACCCAGTGGGGTGAGGATGTGAAGATAATAAAATCCATCTTCAAAAATAAAACAGCTACATTTTCGTTGTCTGTAAAGTCACATGTGAACATTTTCACCTCCCAAACACCTTCCAGCTTTAATCTGAGCCGTGATTTACTTTCTGCACATGGAGGATAAGAAGGAGCAAGGCTGAGCTGGAGGGACCGTCCCTCACTATCTGCCTTCCAAGATAGTATCAGTAGCCACATATTAGGATCCCAGGTAGTAAACAACAGCAGGGTTTGTCAAGGGGGAAGCATGGCAGGTTCCATGGGCCACTGAGAAAGTGGGATGGCTAAGAAGGCCCAAACTGTGACTTACCAAGGGCCTGTATCTAAGGGAACTATGAGAGTCCTTTGAGGGACTAAGTTCCTGTGGCAGAGAGGTTGTCTAGGCAGACAACCCTGACCGGGGCTAAAAGAGTATAGAGGGCAAGATTGCTTCATGGATTCGATCAACGAAATTAACATGAAAGACTGCAATTAATTCCCGAGTGTGAAAGAAACACAGAGCAAACAACAATTGGGACTAAAGAAAATCCCAGAGGAAAATCTCTCACTCTGTACATCAGGGAGAAAGATGGGAAGATTCTCCGCCTGGATCTCACCACCCTCCTGATTCTTGCAGCCCAACAACAGAAATAGAGATAGTAATTGATTTTTGTCCCACTGCCAAATATTGATTTCCGATTCTGGAGAAATATTAATTTAACAAAAGGATACATTCTTTCAAGAAAAATTTGCCAAGTGCTTTCTATGTGCGAAGAACTATGGTAACTATTTGGGAATAGAGATGAATAAAGCATGATCCTCTCCCTTAAGTGATTTACAGTTTTGTAGGGTTGAGAATCCAGGTTCTTAATTTGATGAAACCAAAGTAGAATACAATGATGAGTATAAGACAATAAAGGGTCTAGTGGAAGAAAGTGGCTCTTCTGATTAAGGATTCTGGAGGCAATCACAGAGGAGGTAGTGTTTTTGCCTGAAGAGACCCTAAGGGATTGGAGGGGAAGGTGTTTGGGCTGGCAAGAAATGGTATGGAAGATGCCATGGAGGCCAGAACACGCTAAAATAAAAAAGATTGAGTGATGCTCTTGTTAGACCCTGGTGACCAGAAAACCTCACTTGAGGGAAGAGCTGTCTTTCTTTAGCTCTTCAGTGTTTTATGCTATATTAATATATCACGATCGTAATATTGATCTTTGTATTGAAAATACTAATAAACAAAAAAACACAAAAACTCAATAAATAAATAAGTAAAATACTAATAAACAAATGGACCTAGTTTATAATCTGTCCTATTTTTACAGAGAACCCCCCCTCAAAGAATTTCTAACACCCAGTCAAAGAAAGAAATGTTTAAAGAGATTGAGATCACTTGTACTTTCCTGCCAAGGATAATGCCACTGGATTCTAGAAAAATAAGAAGCTGGCTGTTCATTTTGTAAGTAAAACACATAGGTTTATCACATACGGCATTAAAAGGATGATAACTGGTACAAGCTGGTACTGCATACTTCTGATATGAGAAGGTAGACACACCTGCAAATAACAAATAATGACATGATATCGTGCAACAACACCCAGGAGAACATACCAGAACTGCTTAGTCACCTCATTTCATCCTACGGGTATTATCTCCTCACTGGGATACTTCAGAATTCTCAAGACCAGAAGTTCTCAACCAGGGGGCAATTTTTGCCCCCAGGGAAGATCTGGCAATTTCTGGTTGTCACAACTGGAGAAGATGCTACTGACATTTGGTGGGTAGAATGCTGGAATGCTCTCCTAAAATCCATAGGTGAGCCCCTCCCCCATACACACACAGAAAGAATTATCTGGCCCAAAATGTCAATAATGTCAACATTGAGAACTGTCCCCTAGACTACAAACCACTCGGAACAAAAACGAGTACTCTAGGGGCACCTGGGTGGCAACGTTTTTTTTATGTTCCACATAAGATCATCTCGTGTGCTCCACTGGGAGACGTTCCATTCTTCGAGAGCCAACCCCTCTCTAGCAGACCTTTATCATTCATTTGACTGTTGAATGTGTAAACATTACGGATCTTACTTGGAGGCAGAGCCCGCCTCCCATCAGAGGAGCTATAAATGCCAAATATTCTCCTTCTCGGCTGCCTTTGCAGCTAAGGTGTGAGCATGAGCCTTCAGCTTCAACATACAGACGTGCTCCTGTCTGGGCCTGAATCAGCAGCTGGTGACCAAAAGAAGAAGGCATGGGGTCCATGGGCTCAGTCTCAACAACATGAGCTCTCATGGCTCCAGGTGCATCCAGCCCTGGGAGGTTAAGGTGGCAGAAATGTTCTCACTACTTCAAGTGACCCAGTAGCAAGTGAATGCCCAGAATTGCAGACTTAAATGCTAGAAGAACTTCAAGACGAATGTGGAAGAGAAACGTGAGCCCAGTCAGGGGGTAGTGAGGACCCTGTCAGCCTGAACATCTGCACTTCACCTAACGAAGGCACCTGCTGATCAGATCCATGTGGGGATACAAACCCTGTGCTATCTGGTCTGATTTTTCAAGGGAAACAGGAATTTAGAGTTTTGTGTGAATCTGATGGGCAACCCATTCAAATTAGACAATAACCCAGGGTGTGGGCAATAGTGATGGGGACATGCCTATCAGTCAGCTTCATTTGTCAGGCCACCGTATGCAAACTCCAGGGTATTCCTAAATGCTCTTACCTCTTACTGTGTCCTCAGTGGAAGATTTAACTGAGAGAGCAGTTAAAGCAGCCTGTCTCTACTCCTGCAAAATTAGTTATAATACTATTAATTATAAACATTATTAAGTAGCAGTAACAATAATAAATAATCAATATTAGTAAGACTTCAGAACTTCCAGATTTTTTTGCTAGCCTTCCAAGGAGAAACTTTAGTCCCTGAATATAACACAATTCCATGTCTCTGTACTTTTGCTCGCGTTGTTTCATCCTCCTTTATTAACCCCACTTTGCCCGATGATACCCTACTTTTCCTTCTAAACTCTGTTCAAGGGTTACCTCCTTCTGGAGGCCTTCCCTGATTTCCTCTCCCTTTCCTTCCTCCCCTACTCATTCACCTTAGGTTAGGTCCCCTCATAGCACCAAGGGATAGGATAATATTCCAGACCTTTAAAAGACAATGTCTTAGCCCCAATTCTATAGCAAACAGGTGAATACAGTGCATGCTAACACTGTATTGGGAGTACAATCCCAGGGCACTGAGAGTACAAGAGAAACAACATAAGGCAGGAAAGGCCAGAAAGCAAATATAAGGAACAGTGTTCCTTCAACAGGCCCACAGCTTCTCAAGGAAACACAGTGAGTTGCTTAGTCCTGTGTGATGCCTCTCAAGAAGCAATATGAAACGACTGTACCTGAAAACAGTTACTGTGGGGCAGAGCGGTGAAGAATCTGTTGGCTCCTTCCTGTCTTCAGCCTCCCATTGGTCAAAAGCGGAACCAGGAAATAGTGACTCTCCCAAGCCGGGAGTGTTGGAGCTTGCTGGAGCTGGGGCTGGGGCTGGGGCTGGGCGGGGCTGGGGCGGGGCCCGCCCAAGGGCACTGGGGCTGCAGTGAGTGCCTTGCATGCTGTCCACTTCCTAGCAGGTTGCAGGCACCATGGGCCAGCACAACATCACCTCCTCCAAGACCATGCTGGTGTTTCTCAACCTCATCTTCTGGGGGGGGGGGGGGGGGAGCTGACATTTTATGCTACACGGGAAGCTATGTCTTTATCACCTCCAAGGACTACAACCGGACCGTTTCTTTGAAGATGTGAACTCTCTCATCCCCGCCGTAGTGATCATAGCTGTAGGAGCCCTGCTCGTCATTATTGGGTTCATTGGCTCGCGGGTCACGGTCCGAGAAAGCCATGCGGACTCGCCACGTTTGTCATCAACCTACTCTTGGTTTTGTCACAGAAGTTGTTGTAGTGGTTTGGGGATACGTTTACAGAGCAAAGGTGAAAAATGAGGTTGACTGCAGCATTTAGAAAGTGTATATAAGGCCTACAGTGGAACCAACCCCAGTGACACTAGCCCGGCTGCTGATCACGTACAGAGATAGCTGCACTCTTGTGGAATTCACAACTATTCAGACTGGGACAATCCAGACCGGTTCAAGGAAACCAAAAACCAGAGTGTCCCTCTTAGCTGTGCAGAGAGACCACCAGCAGCTCCAACGGTCTGGCCCACCGCTCCGACCTCTACGCCGAGGGATGTGAGGCTCTAGTTGCGAAGGAGCTACGAGAAATCATGATGCGTATCATCTGGGTCGTGCGGGCATTTACAGCTATTCAGCTGCTGGGCGTGCTGTGTGCTTGCATCAGATTGTGCAGGACGAGTAGAGATCCTGCTTCTGAGCCCCCCATCACCGGCTAAACCTCTGCCTGGTGCAAAGTGCAAGCCTCAGCTTTTAAGTCTTGTTGTTCTGATTTGGAAGGTGAATTGAGCAGGTCTACTGCTGTTGGCCTCCTGAGTTCATTTAGTTAAAGCTCACGCACGCAGGTGTTGGACAGATCAGCATGGCTCTACATGTGCCCACCTACCCCCCCCACCTATGACTTTCTTTCCCCCTATTCTAGCTGACTCTCCATGTCCCTAAGTTTTTTTGTTTTTTTTGTTTTTTTAACCTGAATTTTTTTTATTATATGAAATTTATTGTCAAATTAGTTTCCATACAATACCCAGTGTTCATCCCAAAAGATGCCCTCTTCAATGCCCATCACCTCCCCTCCCCTCCCTCCCACCCCCCATCAACCCTCAGTTTTTAAGAGTCTCTTATGGTTTGGCTCCCTCCCTCTCTAACCTTTTCTTTTTCCTTCCCCTCCCCCATGGTCTTCTGTTAAGTTTCTCAGGATCCACATAAGAGTGAAAACATATGGTATCTGTCTTTCTCTGTATGGCTTATTTCACTTAGCATCACACTCTCCAGTTCCATCCACGCTGCTACAAAGGGCCATATTTCATTCTTTCTCATTGCCACGTAGTACTCCATTGTGTATATAAACCACAATTTCTTTATGCATTCATCAGTTGATGGTCCATGTCCCAAAGTTTTTAAGTATGGTGGTATATGTTCCAATTTCAGAACCATGCGCAGGTTGCACAGTGTGGGAGAATCAAAGGAGGGCCCGGGCCTGCTTCTCTTACCACCATGCTACCAGAGTATCACTGGGCCCTTTCAGTCTTCACGACGACGGAGAACTCTCAGCCGAAGATTTTTGTGGAGAGGGGGCCCAAGCTGTGGTTGAAGTTAACACTGGATGGTGCCCCTAGTCTGTGTCCTTTTAAAAAAACATATACTGGGGCGCCTGGGTGGCGCAGTCGGTTAAGCGTCCGACTTCAGCCAGGTCACGATCTCCCGGTCCGTGAGTTCGAGCCCCGCGTCGGGCTCTGGGCTGGTGGCTTGGAGCCTGGAGCCTGTTTCCGATTCTGTGTCTCTCTCTCTCTCTGCCCCTCCCCCGTTCATGCTCTGTCTCTCTCTGTCCCAAAAATAAATAAAAACGTTGAAAAAAAAATTTAAAAAAAAAAACAAAAAAACATATACTGTAGTCCAAAAAGATAGCAACTGGACAAAATGGCTGAAATAGATTTTAGAATCATACAATGTGTATCTTGGTTCATCTTCAAAACCAGACTAATCTTTGAAACTAGAGGTTTTTCATCAAAGCTGGCCTTACAGGAGTATGCAATGTATGTACTACTGTTTTAAGATAATTAGTGAGTGAGTGTGTGTTTTTGTATGATTGAGCCCATTCATAGTAAGTCTAAACTCATTAGGATTAACGTACCCATGTAGACAAGCATGTAGATATTAGCTCAGTTGTGAATAGAAAAGTCTAATTTGGGGCACCTGGGTGGCTCAGTCGGTTGAACGTCCGTCCGGACAACTTTTGATTTCAGATCAGGTCGTGATCCTAGGTTGCAGGATTGAGCCCCATGTCTGTCTCTGTGCTGAGCGTGGAGCCTGCTTAAGATTCTCTTTCTCTTTCCTTCTGCCCCTCTCTCCCACTCATGCTCTCTCTCTCTCTCTCTCTCAAATAAAAAAAAAAGATTAAAACAAAGAAAAATCTAATTCAATAAACTCGGTGTCACCCCTCAAAAAAAAAACAAAACAAAACAAGAATAATGTCCAGATGTACACAGGCCTCACAGCAGGACAGCCTCCACGTAGCACTTTCCACATCGTGTAAAATGATGCTTACGTGTCTCTTCAGCAATTGTGCAGTGACACCAGTAACGTCTTTATCACTTATATCTTTAGCATTTGCACAGTGCTCAGCATATAGTAGGGAGAGAGTTGGGTTTGGCAGACATTTATAAAACATCTTGTGTTGTCAAGTTGAATGAAGCCTAGGGGTGGGTGATAATACCTCTAATTACCAAAACCATGAGTCAACTCAGTACTGTGTGCTTTAACAAAACTCTCTGTAAGAGTTCTCCAGAAACCAAAACAAAACTTTTATTGAGAGTTCTCCAGAAAAACAGAATCAATAGAAAATATACATATCACTGACCTATACACACATACACACTATTATATTATATTATATTATATTATATTATATTATATTATATTAATTGGCTCACACAGTTATGGAGCCCAACATGTCCCACAAGTTGCTCTCTGCAAGCGAAGACTTAGGAAGCCAGTGGTGTAATTCAGGGCAAATCCAAAGGCCTGAGAACGGGGAGCACCACTGTCCAAGGGTGGAAGATGGACATCCCAGCTCAAGAAAAAAGAGTAGAAATCGGCCCTTCCTTTGCCTTTTCTATGTGGTTGGCGGGGAGGAGGGGGAGCACTCAACTGATGGGATGATGCTGGTACTCACCTCAATGAGGGCAGATCTTTACTCAAGTCTACTGAGTCAAATGCTAATCTCTTCGGGAAACCCCTTTCCAGACCCACCCAGAAATAATGTTTTGCTAGCCATCTAGGCTTCCCTTAGCCCAGTCAAGTTAAAACATAAATTTAACCAGCATACTTTCCAACCCAAAGAACACTGACTTCTGGCTTTCCTCTCCATTCCAGTCCTCTCTGGCCTCGCAGGCACCTAGATTCTCTTCAGCTACCACAGTATAATCTTACCTGGGGTGGTTGCTGTGGACAAAATTCTACCAAATTAAAAAAAAAAATCTGCAACATATACAATATCTATAATTAGCCACCTGGGGTTTCACTATTGTTGACCTTGAGTGATGTCCACATGTCTATACAATGCAGTTGATTTTTCTACAAGGTTTTTGTGTTATCTTTTCAGCCAAATAAAAATGTTCCTTTTAATAGTCTTTATTGTGGTAATTAGTTTTAAGCACTTGCCTCAGTAGGGCTCCCTCCAACCACCAGAATTCTCCTGATGACACTGAATCAACAACAAATGAATATTATTACATAGAAAAGGATTAGAAAAAATCCGTATGGGATTTTTATATTTGCTAGCACGGCGGGGGGCGGGGGGGGCGGGTGCGGGGAGTGTCTTTTTCAATTCTTACCACCATTCATTTTGTGCATCTACTTAGCACATAATCACTTTGTCCATGTGTCGGTTTTCTCAGCTAGCTCTTAAACATCCCTGGGTGATTAGCATCTGGCTAGGTATCTTCCCTCACTGCTAATTTAAAAGGTTTCATGTTTTCTAGCCACTTACCATGCACCCCAGAAATGAAACACAAAATTTCAACTTGCTCTTCTCGGGGCGGGGCGGAGTGGGGGGTGGGGTGGCTGATAAATGTGAGTGGAATGAAAAGGGGGAGTTTTAAAAATGAAATTGTGGAAAATAAAATACATCGTTGTACCTAATTACTAATTAAATTCCCCGTAACACTTGATTCCATTGTTACTCTGAGAATTCCATCTCTGTAAGTAGTCTTGACTCTCAGGAAAGGTTAGAAAGACTTAGTTATCCATTAAAAAGTGATGTGTAACCTTTATCACTTCACCCTTGGCAACTATGTTTTCTATGGCATATTGGTCAGCAGGTGATTTATTAGCTTCCTGTTCTATTAATTATTTATCTGCTATTACTATGCATAACTAATATCACACTGTTCTATAGGCTTTATTTAAAGATAGATCTGGAATATTCGAGAGATCTGAAATGCAGGCTGAAAACAATTTTTATGGCACTGCAGTAGTCTACCTTTTGCCATGTGTACATCATCAAATAAAGTTTATAAAGCTCCTGAGGGGAGCCCACACATGTTGTGGTCCTTGAAAGAGCAAAGGGCCTCGGAACAAATAACTTTCAATATGTACCTTCTTTATAAAAAGTTCAGGTCTTGAAGTCAGCCAGGAAAACAGAGCCAAAATGTGGGTGGGTGGGGGGAGCAAAGACATCTTATCTCAGGTATCTTAGTCACTGTGTACCTTATAAAGCAAAATTTGATTTCTAACATGGAACAGGCTTTAAAAGATGGCATGAAAGTAATAGGAGTCTGCTCCTAATAGGCCACTGCTTGGCCCAGAATCACGAAATGAAAAGTCAGAAATAAAAATATTCTTTTGCACATTAACGCAGGCAATGCTAACAGATTAGCAAATCTTTGGAACAACACCAACAAAAGTTTTTTCATTGATGCTAGTACATCTCAGTAAGAAAGGACTAAATAAATTGTCCTACCTGAAATCTTATAATCAAAGTAGTCTTTGATTATAAGATAGAAGGAACCTTACAAGGTACTGGTCTAACCCCCTTGCTTTACAGTTATAAACACAAAAGGCCATAAAGACAAAAGCTTATTCCAGAGAAGCGACATGGTGCAGAGTGCCTTGAGGGTGAGGTGGCCGGGGACAACTATATGTCCTTCCATGATCTTGTGAGACATTATCTGCTCTACTTGAACCCAGTTAGACCGACTCTGACTGTAATCAAATCTCTTTACACAAATTAAAATAAATTTACTAATCTTTAAAAATTAAATTAATTCAATAAGAATCTATTTATTATTAATTAGCCATTAAAAACTAACACTGAGGAAAGATGGCTTCCAGTCAGGTGACAGGCATATTCCTGAAAACCTGTAAGGTGAATTTGTACAATTAAAACGTATTTTAGACATTTTGTTTGCTTCATATTTCTCTCAGGTGCGTTTAGCATCGTTAACTACTTTCCCTCTTGAAACATTCTTGCCTTTTGAGACATCACAGTCTTCCAACTTTGCTCTGCTCTTAGTCTCTGCTCCTTCTGTCTCTGTTCCTCTGATGAACCTTCTGACATCTTCTCACCACCCTCCAAATGTGCTTCCCAAGACCTGACCTCAGCTTTCTATTCTCTTTCTGCTTCCTTTGCCCACACACATCTCAAGACACTACCATCCCTCTGTGTGGATGGATCAAACGGCTCCATCCCTGACTTCTCAGCCAAATCCAGCGCTCTTCCTCCTCCTGCCCTCGAAACTCTTCTCTCTGCAGGCTGTCTGGTACCTGGGTGCCCACATTGCCTCCTAGAGCAGCTCCATCCTACACAGTTCCATAACTAAAGATGGCAGCACTGAACACCGGCAACTCGCACTTGAAATCTTGGATTTTCTATCATAGCTTCCCCTTTGCAGGGAATTCAAGGGCAGGCATTCCCATCTAGATTAACTTCCCAAGCTCCTCAGTTTGCCCTTGCCCCTCAACACAGCCTACTGTGGCCACCTCCGGCTCATTCCCTACTCATTCACCACTTCCAATGCCATCCCCTCCATGCCCTTCCCCTCAAGGCCCTTCCAGCCCTGGCCACTCCACATTCCTAGAGTGAGGCCCATGACCCCATGAAAGCCTCCCTCATTCCTTTGGGTTGCCATTTCTTCTTCCCCAACCCCTGTAACCTACTAGTTACAGACTGGCCTGTATTAGTCTGTATTCATCTATAAGAGTCTATAATATAGTCTGTAGTAGTCATTTCGTACATCAATTACATCCTGGTTTCCTACTATTTTTTTATATCTTATTCCCTACTGAAAGGTAATGTTAAGTTTTTGGAGGGAAAGCACCTTGTTTTCTACCTTCCTTTCTTCTGCCCCATGGAGCTTAGCACAGCGTTATAATTCTCCCAATGTAGCAAATGATACATGTGCTAATGAATGAAAGTGGAGTTCTGAAATTCTGCAGTGTAGGCCAAACGTGGTGGCTCATCTTCACGGAATGACGGACAGTGGAGCCCTGTCTATCAGCCAGCACTGAAGCAAAGCTCACAGGACAAAATCCACAGGAAGGATGGAGCCATTAGAGAGGGGGCATTGCACGGGTGCACGGGCAGCTGTTGAGCATGTCCCTCGCAGTGGCCAACCACAGGCAGGCTGCCCAAGAGGATGCATAAAAATTGTACCAGAAGTGACAGCTCCAAGGGAAGTGCACTTTGTTCCTCTTTTGGAGGCTCCGGTGTCGCATCTCAGCCTCTCACTGGGTTCAAAATACCCCGGGCTACTGTTTCCACCTCTCTTCCCATCCTCAGGATCTCTCCTGTTTCCCTTTCATTGTCTCCTCTTACTTCCCTGATGCTGCTCTGTTGGCCCTCTGCAATGGACATCTCTTGCTTTGAGCAGTCTACCATCCATTCACCCTTCTTTCATTAAGAGCACACAAGTTTTCTCTGGGTGCCCACCCCTTCTTCCACTCTCAGACCACATGGTTTAGGTGGGGTTGACTCCTCTCTCAGCTCTAGAGGTGACGTGAAATCCAGTCCTCACTACGTCCCCCCCAGCTACGGTGGCCAGCTCAGAGAGAGTATGAGTACTAATTGGCACCAGGGATTCAGATCAGGATGTGTATTTGAATTTGGAGGAAAGGAAAGTTCTCATTTTCTTTTCACTGGATTTGGAATTGTGAGGAAGAAAATGTGGACCCACGGATGGCCCTCTTGCCCTTGAGAAGGGGGATCCCTCTGAGAGGGAAGCAAGCAGAACTGAGAAGTGAAGAGAGACCATAGATCCTGGGGATATGTATTGAGTAGCTGGATCCTGCTACACCTGAAGCTAACTAACTTTTCCAGTTGTGCGAGCCAATAAATTCCTTGTTTGTTAAGTTATTATGAGCCAAGTTTTGAGTCACTTGTAACCCAAAGAGTCCCAATAGGTCTTCCTAATTGTTCGTAGTATTTTAGGTCTGGCAGTAAATGTAGAGATGAGTTCAATCCTTACATTTATATAACAGTAACCGAAGAACCGGAGAGAGCATGACTCTAATATGAGCACACTCCTAAGTTGTAACAGAGACCACCCTAGACCCAGGTCTTTGCTCTCCCAGTGCCATGGTGCTTCTGCCACAAAATGCTCTATCAAATCGAGGCATTTTTTCTTCCATGGATGTTTTATTTCCCCTACTAGAACATAAGACCTATGTCCTACATTGTCCACATGTCCTTAGCTTAGCACGGTATCCTGCCCGTGGCAAATACACAAGTACAGGTTAGCCAGTCACTGAGTTAAGAAGACTTTTTATACCTTGAGATGTTTGTTTTTATGCTTGCCGGACAATGTGTTACTTTCAGGGTCTTTTTTTTAAGTTTTTTTTTTTTTAACATTTATTTATTTTTTGAGAGACAGAGAGAGAGCATGAGTAGGGGAGGGACAGAGAGAGAGAGAGGGAGGCACAGAATCCCAAGCAGGCTCCAGGCTCTGAGCTGTCAGCACAGAGCCCCATGTGGGGCTCAAACTCACCAACTGTGAGATCATGACCTGAGCCCAAGTCAGATGCTTAACCGATGGAGCCACCCAGGCGCCCTGCAGCGTCTTTAATACTAGAAAAGTAGAAGAGTGTGGAAATACAGCTGTTGTCAGCAGCTGTAATCACTGCCTGCAGATGCCAGTGTTTTTGTCTCAGTCAAGTAGCCATTCTACACAGACAATGCAAAGACTCGTCAAGCAACAGGCCTGTCTCTGCACTTGAAAATGTATGAACTAATGTGGAGGGAAAAACAACTACAGACAAACATGCCAAAAAGACAAACATTTTTTGGCTTTTTTACGTAGAGGAAAATATCAGTCCAAAAATCAACAGTAATGTTTGGGTTCTCTCTAAGTGACCAGACGTCCATAAAATACTGCTAATTATCCCTGTAGAAATGTGCGACTTGACTGCTATCTTTAGAAAAGTAGCATCTATGTGCTTTTGTTATTTTAATGAGCACGGTAAGCCTACAAAATAATCTGAAATACTTATGGTCTTTTGATTACATAATATGAAATTCTCCCAAAGTCTTTCGAAACGGAAATTTTATAAAATACAAATTCTACAGCACAACGTGTTGCGGTAATCGCAGCAGCTGGTGAGTTTGGGTTTTGTTTTTGTTCTTTTAGAGGTTTTATTAGTTTCCCAAGTCTACTATAACGAAGTACCACAAATCGGGTGGCTTAAGATAACAGAAACTTACTGTCTCACAGTTCTGGAGGTTAGAAGTCCAAAATCAAGGGGCTGGTAGGGCCGTGCTCCCTCTGTAACCTGTAGAGAAGAATACTTCCCTGCCTCTTCCTGGCTCCTGATGGTGGCTGGCCGTCCTTGGCGTCCCTCACCTTACACCCTGAATCCCGCCAACCTCTGCCTCCATCATCACATGGCCTTCTCCCCGTGTGTCTGTGTCTTCACGTGGTACGTTCCTCTTTTTTTTTTTTTTTTTTTTAACATTTATTAATTGAGAGACAGAGAGACACAGAGCATGAGCAGGGGAGGGGTAGAGAGAAGGGAGGGTAGAGAGAGGACACAGAATCTGAAGTAGGCCCCAGGCTCTGAGCTGTCAGCACAGAGCCCCACACAGGGCTCGAACCCACAAACCGCGAGATCATGATGTGAGCCGAAGTCAGATGCTTAAACGACAGAGCCACCCAGGTGCCCCTATAAATGACCTTTTTTAAAAAAATGTTCATTTATTTACTTTGAGGGGGGAGGGCAGAGAGAGAGGGAGAGACAGAGAATCCCAAGCAGGCTCCATCCATGCTGTCAGCATGGAGCCTCACACGGGGCTCGATCTTATGAACTGTGAGATCATGACCTGAGCTGAAATCACGAGTCAGACACTCAACCAACTGAACCAGCCAGGTGTCCCATAAATGACATTGTTAAGAAGTGTTAGAAGCTTAACCTTGGTGGGTGATACAGAAGGAGAGACTTTCTTTGACAAGACTGATCTATGACTTGCTATGGAGACCCATAAGGTTAGAAGGAGATTAGAACTTTGGCTGACATCACCACTTTGAAAACCACCAAAGTTCGGGGCGCCTGGGTGGCTCAGTGGGTTAAGCGTCCGACTTCGGCTCAGGTCATGATCTCACAGTTCATGAGTTCAAGCCCCGTGTCGGGCTCTGTGCTGACAGCTCAGAGCCTGGAGCCTGCTTCACGTTCTGTGTCTCCCTCTCTCTCTGCCCCTTCCCTGCTCCTGCTGTGTCTCTCTCTGTCTCAAAAATAAATAAACATTAAAAAAAAAAAAAAAGAAAACCACCAAAGTTCAAGAGATGTAAATGAACAGACCTAGTAGAGGTCTAGTAGAGAAAAATATGAGGCACCTGTAATAATTTGGAATCACTAAATCTGTAAGATGATAGTAAAACAAACAAACAAACAAAAACCCTTCCCTCACTGTTCTGTGCCCTCTCTCCTAAAATGTCTGCTTACTCTTCTTTCCCAGGCAGATCCTCTCCTTTCCCGCTGGGCCCCCAACCATGAGGACCTCCCAGAAATGACCTGGGGTCACAGGGAATTCCCTTTCCTTCTTCCTGCTGCTCTTGCTGGGAATTATTCCAGCCACCTTCCTGTGGGCCCATCCAGCTGGGGAAGCAGAAAGAAGATGACACTAGAACAGCTCTGTTCCAGTCAGATCCAAACTTGAGCATGGGCAAAGTGAAATTATCAAGAGGTGGCTATAGTGGTGGCATTCTAGAAAAATAAAAGGGTCTGTCAACTTCTCACTTGGCTTCTAAGCTTTCTATCTCACCTCCCTGGGGCCATAAACTATATCTCTACTGTACCAGTTCCTGTGAGCCCTAAACAGAACTTATCTCCACTTCGATCATTGCACATGAAATTGCCCTGTTCCTCCTGAACTTTGAGCTTTGACAGCCTGGGGTAAGGGAGGAAGGGAGGGAGGGAGACTTCACTGATCAAGCACTCTAGGAAGGGTTAGTGACGCAGAGGGTGGTTCCAAACCAGCAGAGAGACATGGAGCTAGACAACTTGTCCCTGAAAAGTCTGGGGCTGGGAGTCCCAATTTGGGCTACAGAGCCCAAATTAGACACTTCAAGGCCAAAATCATAGAGAATGGTCAAAGTCTAAGTTGCTAATTCATGTCTTCTTGTCATTCCCCTCCCCCCACATTCACCACAAATTCCTGGAGGAGGGTTTTGTCTTGTTTGCCTCCTGCACCTGTCCCCCCACCTGGCGCATTGTAGAATCCAGCCTCACTCACCATCTTTCTTTTCCTGCAATTAGCAGAGCTCTTTCTTATTTCTGATCCTCAGCGTAAACTACGAGCATCTGATTTAGAACACTCTCTTTTCAAATGATGGGTTCCTTCTCATCCTTTTGTTCACAGCTTAAATGTTATCTCCTTGAAGAGCCTTACCTCTTTTTAAAGTAAATTACACACACACACACACACACACACACACACTATCCTCTATCATAGCATCCTGTTGATTTTCTTCACAGGCTGTACAATATGTTGTAATGGTTTGTTTTTTGAATAGCTCCTCCATTGGACTATATTCTAGGAAGAGAAAATTCAAATCTATCTTGCTCCCCGTTATAGTTCTACCAATTAGCACATCCAAGGCACTCAATAGATAAAGGTGAAAGAACAAAAGTATAAATATATACAATCAGAATTTAATATACCTACCAGAATTTTTAACACTATATTATATGGGAATTTAGCATAAAAAAATGGAATCTTTTTTTTTTCAACGTTTATTTATTTTTGGGACAGAGAGAGACAGAGCATGAACGGGGGAGGGGCAAAGAGAGAGGGAGACACAGAATCGGAAACAGGCTCCAGGCTCTGAGCCATCAGCCCAGAGCCCGACGCGGGGCTTGAACTCACAGACTGCGAGATCGTGACCTGGCTGAAGTCGGACGCTTAACCGACTGCGCCACCCAGGTGCCCCTAAAAAAATGGAATCTTGAAAAAAATAAATAAAGATGGAATCTTGGGCTAGATGAAGAACAATGAATTATTTAATAACTATCTAGGCTTTATTGAATAACCAAAACTAAATCTGAATCCATTCTTTCCTTATTCTACATCAAGTCAATTACAATGGATCAAAGATGTAAGCCTTAAAAAAAGAAGCCATTAAAAAACTTGAAGAAAATGTACAAGAAATTTTGATCATCTCAATGTAGAGATGTTTTTCTAAGCAAGTCAATACATCCATAAAAACTAACGCTTTTTGCACTCACACATATATGCACAAAACACACTCAAACAGAAACAAAAGACGAACAAAAAATTGGGGGGAAATAATTGTTACATTTGACAAAGGCCTAGATCTTATTATAAAATGTTGTTATAAATAAATAACGAAAAGACTTATAACTCAAAATAAAAATAAAGGACATAAGGAGACCACAGAAAAATTCATGCAAATGACTTTTAAGGGAAGTGATATATAATATCAAGAATATCAAAAGAATGTAAATGATCAATGACTAAATTCTGCTCCTGAAAACAGTATTACACTATATGCTAGCTAACTAGAATTTAAGTAAAAATTTACAGAAAAAAAAATTAAAATGATGCTATATAGAAACAAAAAGAATATCAAAAGAAAGGAATGTACATTAAACACTGAGATAACCATTTTTCACCTTTGAAATTAGAAGAAATGAAAAACTCTCATATTTAGTGTGGCCAGTATGTAGAAAAATATGGACACTGGCATATTATTTTAGGGGGATATACATTTTGTCTTTAGAAAGTCAGTCTCTGGGGTGCCTGGGTGGCTCAGTCTGTTGAGCGTCTGACTTCAGTTCAGGTCATGATCTCACAGCTGGTGAGTTCGAGCCCCGCGTTGGGCTCTGTGCTGACAGCTCGGAGCCTGGAGCCTGCTTCGGGTTCTGTGTCTCCCTCTCTCTCTGCCCCTAACCCATTCGCATTCTATGTCTGTCTCTCTCAAAAATAAATAACCATTAAAAAAAAATAAAAATAAAAAAGTCAGTCTCACAAAATAATTAAATTAATTAATTTTAAAAAATGAAGTCAGGCTCATGGGTTAGCTGGACTTTGAGAGTAGTTCAATGTTTCAATACCTGTGCAGAGGACAGCTGGGCAAGATCCGTCAGAATTGTAAATGCATTTACTCTTTGTCCAGCAATTACATCTTTAGATTTTATTCTATAGATAAACACACACACACAGGCAAAGATGTATAAATGAAAATACACAAAAAACCCAAAATGACCTTGAAGAGTGGACTGATGATGTAAGGTTTGGTTCATATTCATAGTAAACTACTATGTGGTCACTGAAAAAGAAATGTGTCCGTGTCATATTATGTCTTTAGTATATGAAGCATACAAGGCATGGAAAAGAATGCATTGTATAAACCCATGTGTTGACAACAAAGCAAAACAAAACCAAACAAAAAAACACAGCCGAAAGAAAGAAAGAAAGAAAGAAAGAAAGAAAGAAAGAAAGAAAGAAAAAGAAAGAAAGGTAAATAGACAGGCAGACATGGCTGTGTATGCAAACAATTTCTGGAAGGACTCACAAGAAGCCACCACTGGGAGGAGGGCCTGGGAAGTCAGTAGATTTACTTTTCACAGTACCTTTTGACACTATTAGAAAAAATACTACCATCTGCACATATTACTTTTTAATTCAAAACCCAGCTAGATTATAAAGATGATGTTAACATAACTCAATGTTGCCCTCAAAAAGATTCTGTGTAAAAGAGATTCTGTGTAATAATAATGGTGATATTAGTAAAACGGTAAGATTTTTCAGTCTTGTTCGGTTAATGCTTTTATTATTACAAGCTATAAAATTTTAAATAAACACCCAAAATAAACAAATTATGACCCTTTCAATAATCCAGAAGTGAGACAGGTTTAGCCCTTTAGTCGAAAAGCAGCTCTCTATTCAACTTAAAAAGCCCATACTTGATGTATTAATAAATATTTTATTTTAAAAAGATGGTCTACAAAGTAGCTTGGGAAGCTTAAGCTCATTTGTAGCTCTCACCACTCCCTACCCATCCCCAATAATGTATTCAAATTCAATGCCAAAAGTTACTTATTAAACACAAGAGATATTACGCCCTGGGAAAACTATTATAAACTTGGCCTGAAGGAGACCTGATCTCTTAATGAAATACAGAACAACTATCTTAGAAAAACGAAAATGGGCAATCGTCATGTAAGTATTTATTGCCTTTGGGAATCAAACAAAGTTTTCATTTTAGTTAGCATGTGGAGAAATTTAAACTATGAAATCATGATTAATAATTTTGCACTATACCATTGTGATTACTCCTTACTGTTGGTTTTCACAACAGCATACCATGCTTTTAAAATGCATTTGGAATGTATTTTTTTCTCCATTGGTCAAAAATCTCTTAGGAGAGGCTAAAGAGAAGTATTTAAAACAAGATAGTAAACAGTGCCCCACAGAGAGCAAATGGTTAATACGTGTTTGTGGAATGTATGATTAAAGCTGTTAGTTATAGCAAAGTTGCATAAAATCTGGTAGGCTCTGCCCATAAGAGTTTTGTGGGGAAGACAGGTTCATGTTACAAATATCCGTAAACCAAGGCAAAAGTACTCCTATGAGGCCAAGGCCATATAACTTGGACTGAAAAGTGAAAATATTATTTCTAAGCAGTATTAGTTCTAAGCAGCATCAAATAATCAGATATTTGCAGATATCCAAGGAATGGACTTAACATTTAGGTTTTTATTCTGAAATGTCTACGCTCATGTGAATACTGTGTCTATAAACTATTAATGACTAAAAATTTGAAACCAACGACACACAAGGCAGGTCTGAGTTAAATTGTGATTTTTTTTTACATTGAAAAATGTATATCTAAAACTGTTGCAATAAAAATTTTAATAAGGTTTTACTGCACCAACTGTAGCTTCCCCTGGCAAGAAATGACTTATTGTATGTAAACTAGAAGCAAAGACAAAAAAATTCAAAAATGTTCTGTAAACTATCGCTTTGTTTATGAAGGTTTTTTTCCCTTTGCTATAAACTAAATTTGCACTCAATGGTTGCAAGCCTACAAATATCTTCTTTGGGGAGGTGTTATATTTAAAATCTTCTGTAGATAACATTTTCTTGCCGGTCAAGATTATGAGCCTTACATTCAGTATATCTTTCAGAGAAACTGAAGCCTACTTTTTTTTTAAGTTTATTTATTTATTTTGAGAGAGGCTAAGACAGCGTGAGTGGGAGAGAGGCAGAGAGAGGGAGACAGAATCCCAAGCAGGCTCTGCACTGTCAGCAGGAGCCCAATGCAGGGCTCGAACTCGTGAAACCGTGAGATGGTGGCCTAAGCTGAAACTGAGAGTCGGGCGCTTAACCAACTGAGCTACCCAGCTGCCCCTGAAGCCTACTTTTAAGATATTGCTGAGGGCCTCAGGAATAAGTGGTCCCTGCCATAGCAGTTCAGGAGGACATTTTCATCTTTTGAATGTCAACCCCATGGGGCCTCTGGCTTGTGTGAGTGGTCTAGCATTTTTATGTATCTCTTTTTTGAATCTTCAGAGCCAGTCTTACTCCCTCTCAGAAGGTAGTCAACATTTGCCCAAAGGGGACATCCAACCCTCGGCAGCCGTGAAGCCTCTCAGCCACGCACCAGGGAATGGAGAGCCAGAGGCCCAACAGCCTGTAAGCACTGATTTTCCCTCCAAATCATAGGTATGACTGGGCTCTCTCGTGGGCCCAGTATTATTCACCAATGACTTGTCACAGTGGGTCCTCCACAATCCTCTGGCCTGAAAATGTCATCATCAGGCATTACTTCCAAGCAAAGAAATCTTTCCCCACACAAACAAATGTCTGTTTCAATGTTTGTAGCTAATGTAAAAATGTAATCTAGGAGCTCAGTTTCCATTCCCATCGGTGTCCCCTTAACAGTGCCTTACAATGGAGAGCATGGCCAGTAGGACATTTTAGAAAATACTAATGGAATTTAACATTGCACAAGGAATGAATATGTTCTAAGACTGTGTTTCAAAATAAGTAAATGCAAAACCTTTTTGGACAGAAAACTGTCCTGGTAATGACTTGAATTACTCGTATTAGAAAGTTACTTGAACATGTACAAGCTTCAAACTACAATGCTGGTAGTTTTGAAGCAGTTACATAACCAAAACAAATATATAAAATTAAATACTAGTAAAATACAAGTTGCTAATGTGCAAATAAATGCATGTTATTGATTTAGCATAATAGACCATGTTATTTTGCCGGGATTAAATGACTACACTCAATGTTAAAATGGTCCTGATGGCTATAATGTGGTTTCTTCTGTGTTGCAGCATGTCTAAAATATGATGTGGTGCACGATTTCTTAGTTCTACTATTATGTTTCTCTATCCAAAACTGAGCAACTTTTGTTTGTAAGACTCCCTATAAAACAATCGGGCCTTCTCTTGGCTAAAATGTGTGATTTTTGTATTAAACCTCCCTCTGTTCTCTGTTCTTTTATCATTCGCTTGCAACAATTAAAATATGGCTATTCGGCATATACACATTCATAAATAGAAACACAAATGCAGGCGTTGAAATCATGTGCTAGCCTTGGTCATCCTAATGACTCAGTATGCTTTATATTTAGTTTTTAAGTTATTACCAGCAGTAAATACATATTTTAAAAGCCTACTAGGAAAGTTACAAAGTCCCAAGGATATGTCCACAGACCAGGATGCACAGACAGATGCTTGACAAACAATACTCCAAAGCCAGTAGGATATTGGCCAGGAAATTACATTTTCCAAGGTGCTGTGATACAGAGGGCTTCCTAGCCAATTCTGAGAATTGAAAATTTACTTTTTTGTTTTGCGCTTCCCCCCAATCCCTTTGCCATCATTAATGATTCTTTTCAACTGAAGACATCGTGTTTGTGACTAACCTATTTGGAGCAGTAATAATCGCGATTACTATCATTTGCTAATCAAGCAATATTCAAAGAGTTTGCTTAGCCTAGAGGACATAACCTTGTGCTCAGTGAGCTTTGTGCATAGACAGAAAAATAAGATCGACAGGAAAATCTGCTCAGATTTAGCCAGATGACTCTTCTCTTGTGTGGGTTGTTTTCAGAAGAATCGTTATCTGGAGGAAAATAGAAAATTGAAATCAATAGTGAAATCCCTTCGCCATTGGAGTGTGGCTGTGGCGTATGGGCAGAGCAATAGGGAGGGAGCTATGGACAAACTCAAGAGGACAAATAATTTCTGGAAAATTATTTTCAAGGCACTAGGCACGACTTGCCTTGCTACTCCAAGTGTGGTCTCTGGACTAGTAGTAGCATCTACATGGCCTGGGTGCTTGTTAGAAATGCAGAACCCAAAGCTCCTGAAGACCTACCGAATCAGATCTGTGTTTTAGCAAGATCATCAAGTGATTCTTATGCACAGTACAGTCTGAGAAGCACTAAACTGGGGAATGAGTGCTCACAGTTGGCCGCACATTGGAATCACCAGGGGAGTTTTAAAAAACACTGAATCCTGAGTTCTACCCCCAGAGAGTCTGAATTACTTGGTCTGGTGGTTGGTCTGGGCACTGGGATTTGCAAATGCTCCCCAGGTGGTTCGAAATGTGCAGCTGTGTTTGAGAAACGCGGAACTGGAGCATAACACTATTCTTACAAGAACAGATCAGCATACCGCCAATGAAAGCAGGTGTCATTATAAATGTCCATAAGTGAAAACCAACTTGTAAATGTTAGAACATCTGCTCAGCGATCTGCCACGGTGTTTGTGAGCATGCCACATTTTATGACTTGCTTGTGCCAATATTTAGCCAATGTAAATATTGTCTAAAATGGAAAACAGTTTGGGACTTGGAGCAGATGAACAGGCAAGCTCCGAGGCAGGTGGATTAGGAACACCCAGGAGCCACACACAAGGTGGGAATAGGTCCAGATGCCTGGGAAAAGAAGGTAGGCCTTGGAGGGAAGTAAAAATGTGACTGGGAGTTTGGGATAAAGTAAGTATGGCTTTAACCGAGAGTGTGCATTGAAGTGTGATTCTCAAACCCTAAAGAAACCACGAAAGAAACTGAGACCACATAGTCCTACCTCTCCTATCAGGAAATCATTTATCCCCCCAAATTAGTCCTGAACACCACCGTGGGTATAGAAGGAAACAAAAAGGGCCTCTGATGTCAAAACAGGACATGCACTAAAGCATACCTTCTTCCTTTAAAAACAAGCCTCCCACTCAAAGTTGGCTGCATTTGAGACACAATCACGCACAATGTTGGCTTTAGGGGTTTCTTGTCTCTGGAAGATAAAAAGCAGTCATTTGAAAGTCATTTAAATTTTTTTTAACGTTTATTTATTTTTGAGACAGAGAGAGACAGAGCATGAATGGGGGAGGGGCAGAGAGAGAGGGAGACACAGAATCTGAAACGGGCTCCAGGCTCTGAGCTGTCAGCACAGAGCCCGACGCGGGGCTCGAACTCACGAACTCTAAGATCATGACCTGAGCCGAAGTCGGACGCTTAACCGACTGAGCCACCCAGGCGCCCCCATTTTAAAGTCATTTAAACGTGGGGGGAAAGTTTGCCAAGGACAAATATACCAATGGAAGGAAGAACGTGCAAACTGAAAAACTGACACAAGAGCTTTAACACTGTAGGAGCCTGGGCGGGGCGGTTGGCCACTTGGTGTAGGGGATGGAATCTGGCAGATGCTTGCCCTGCTGTACAGCAGCCAGAACTCAAATTCCCAGTGATGGTGGGCATAACTGGAGGCTTCAAGAGGGCCTTCTGGAAGGATGATGAGGATAACTGACATTTCTCAAGTGCTTGCTAGACTGTGAGCTGCTCTGGGGGCCCGGGCTGTGTGCATGAACTCTGAGCCCTTCACTCTACCAAGTCCCCCACGTACACGTGTCCTTTTGGTCCTTTGGTCCACACAACTCTGTGAGGGAGACAGGATTATTATCCCCTTTGCAATCTGGGGAAAGTGAAGCACGGAGAGATGAGGTAATTTGACCAAGGAGAGGTGAAGCATGCATTTGGATTTAGGTAGAAATTCTTCACATTATACCAACTAGATGCTAACCTACTGGGATTTCTAAATCTGTTGAAGTGGAACATTATCTCCTCTTTACCCCCGATCCTGAGCTTCCTCCTCTTCCCCTAGATCTGATGCTCCTCTTTAGTGTTTCCATGCTACTCTGTGTACAATGTCATCACTCCCCTCCCACAGGATTTTAGAACTAGCTGTTCACACATCTTCCCCAGACTGGACTGATGGCTCACTGGGGCTAGGATGGTGTCTTGTTCATCTCTGTATCCCCATTACTGACACAAACCCTGGCACGTAGCAAATGCTCAATAAACGTTTGATCAACTCATCAGTTCATTATGTTTTATGGGAAAGGCTTACTCAAACCAATGTTTTACTCATTTGGAGCCCAAATCCCTATGACCAGTTACACCCCCCGCCCCGACCAATGTGTGAGTAAGGTTCTCCTGTATCTGTACTTTTTAAAAACTCCACAACTGATTTCTAATGTACCCAAAGTTGAGAACCATGGGTCTTATGTCATGTGTTCCTCTAGTGCAGGGATGTGCCCAAATGTGGCCCCCAGGCCATCACTGGAATAACCTAGGATCCATTAGGAATGCAAATTATTGGGCCCCACTCCAAATCTATGGAATCAGAACCTCTGGGGCGAAGGCCCAGCAACTGCACCTGAACAAGCCTTCCAGGTGATTCTGATGTACACTCAAGTTTGAAAATCAGTGTTGAGGGGCACCTGGGTGGCTCAATCAGTTACGCATCTGACTCTTGATTTTGGCTCAGGTCATATCTCACAGCTCATGAGATCGAGCCCCACATTGGGCTCTGTGCTGATAGTGTGGGGCCTGCTAGGGACTCTCTCTCTCTCTCTCTCTCTCTCTCTCTCTCTCTCTCTCTGCCCCTCCCCCGCTCCTCGCTCCTTCTCAAAATAAATACATAAACTTTGGGGAAAAAAAGAAAGAAAGAAAATCAACTTTGAAGCAAAAGCCTCTCACAGGCATAGGCTGGAGCTGTGCCCCAGCTTTGACTGAACCATTCCCATCACTCAGCCTGCAGAGATGCCCGGATGATGGCTTTTAAAGCCTACTTAGTCCCACACCCTCCTCCAGGGCCTTTGACACCAAAAGCAGTCCAGGGAACTGCCCCATTCTGCCCCTTCCACTGACCCCAGGCTGCAGTCTCTCCCACAACTCATCCTAGCGCTGCATGGAGAAAAGTAAGCTCGAGTCCCTCTGCCAACCGAGGAAGGAAATCACTCTTCATCCTCGTTATCAGTTCAACACATTTTTTTAAAAGAAACTCCCATGAGCCAGGTGCTGTTTGAGGCACCACTGATAAAAAGAGGAATAAAAGAGCACAGTCCATGCCCTCTGAATGGCTCACAGTCTAGCAAGGGAGGCAAACAAGTAAACAATTACAACGATGTGCAACGAATGCACTAATAGAAACACGTCCAAAACTTAGGGGAGAGAGTGATTCTGTGTGGGAGGAAGGAGTGGGAGAGGCTTCCTAAGGTGCAGAAGGGCAATCTTTACGGTGCCAGAGTACGTGCAGAGAGGTACAAGAAGGCTCTTGCCCTGCAGAGCACTGAATCCGTCAAACATCACCTGCCTGTGCAGCTGCTAGCCCCTCCCCCTGGCCGGGAGCTTCTGCAGGGCCCGCACTGCCACCGCTCATCACGGCTCCATCACTGGGGCTTGACACATAACAGGCGCACCACGCATATTTTTGATAGATCACTGATCAGGGAGCAGCGACTCCGGATGCACAGGGGTGTCCTAAAGGCCCTTGTTTGCTATGCAAAGTGTATTGGTATCCTAGGGCTAATATGCAAAGGACCACAAACTGGGTGGCTGAAAGCAATGGAAATGTATTCTTTCAATGTTCTGGTGTCTAGGGATTTAAAATCAAGGTGTTAGCAGGGCCACCGTTTCCTCTGAAGACTGTAGGGAAGAATTCTTTCTTGCCTCTTTCAGCCTCTGGTGGCCCCAGGCATTGCAGTCCTTGGCTCAGGGCAGGAGAGTCCCAATCTCATGTTCCCATGTTCCCATGGCCCTCCCCTCTATTTCTCTTCTTCTAAGGACCCCAATCACTGGATTTAGGACCCATTCTAAATCCAGGATGATCTCACCCATGATTCTTAACTAATTACCTCAGCAAAAACTCTATTTCCAAGTAAGGTCACGTTCTGAGGTTCCAAGTAGACATGCATTCAGGGAGCATACTATTCAACCTACTACACCAAGGAAATTGGGTTTCTTTTGCTTTAGGCCAGTTAGTGTTTTCTAAACGACGTACATCAGATTCCTTTGGAAGGTTTGTTTAAACAGAGAGCTGGGCCCTATCTGCAGAGTGATTCAGTAGAGCAGGGCCCCAAATTTTACATTTCTCACAAGTTACCTGATGATGCTAATGCTGCTGGTCCAGGGGCTACACTTTGAGAACTAGTATCTTAGGCAATAGAGGAGCCATAACTAATCTCAGACAAGGGAATGACAAGGTCAGAGATGCACTTTGGATGGACCATGCTAGAAGCTAGTAGAGAAAGTTTTGGAGAGATTCCTGACCAAAGGCAAATAAAACACTTAGGAGGCAGTGGCCCTGGAGAAAGATGATGAGCCTGTGTTCCCAACTTAAACAGTGGCAGTGGGATCAGAGAGAAGAGGACTGATGGGAAGGTCAAATAGATGTAACTGGCTAAGTGGACAGGTAGGTGAGGGACAAGGAGGACTACTGAGTGATTCGAGTACCTGGCTTATGTACCCAGGTGAATGGGATGCATCCTGGGGATAGAACAAACTGGAAGTTTGCTCAATGCGAGGATGAATTTGGCTTTGGGATCTGCTGAGTTTGAGATATCCGTGGGACACCTGGGTTTAACACCTAGCAGGTAGCTGGATCTGAAACTCAAGAGGGAAGGCTGCACTTGAGGTAATTTGAGGAGTACAATTTCCTAGTTGTTTTGTTTTCAAGTCAGTATGTGAGTACAAGTAGTAGACTACAAGACTAAGAGTGCCGTAAGTAACAAAGACATTTAATTATTAGCCTTCACCCGAAGTCTGAAAGGAGGGGATTCCAGTGTTGGTCGAGTGGTTCAGTCACATCATTAAGGACCCATGCCACGTCTACCTTTCCATTCTGCCACCCTTGATGTGTTCGCAGCAGCTCCCCCCATTGGGTACAAGATAGTGGTCTGTGTTTAAGTTCATGATCACACGTGATAGGATCACAAGTAAGAGGGAAGGGGACAGAGAAAAAAGTACGTTTCTTCTTACCACTCCCCTATCACTGAGAATAATCTTTTTGGAAAGCCCCCAAGCAGGCATCACATCCCATCTCATTAGTCAGAGTTGGTCAAAAGCCTGTCCCTAGACCAATCACTGGCCGAGGGGAAGAGGACAGCCATGAATCGTGATTCATCCCTGGGGCTGGAGATATCATCTTGTCAACTAGCACATTCTTCCTCAATCTCACTCTCTCGCTCTCTCTCCTTCTTTCTACATGTTGGGCTCATTCTCTCCCACTGAAAATGAACCTTTTCTTTTTCCCCAGTGGTGTGGGAGGCAAAAGTTGTTGGTGAGAGGGAGGCATGGCCACAGATAGTTTGGGCACCACAGAGAGGGCCATGGCCTCACGTAGCTCCACGTTAACAACATCAAGGAAAAGAGGTTTTTTCTCCCCTAAGTTTCTATCACATGTCAGGGAAAAATTCTGATTGACTTGGGTCATGTACCTAATCCTTGAACTGTCACTGTGGCAGAGGTTGGCTTTACCAATCCTTGGGGCTTGGGGATATTGCTTTATCATATTGCTTTCTTATAACTATGATTTTTATTAATATGACTACTGCTGTGTCTGCTGCCGTATTGGATGGACTGAAATAGGGAATGATGACTCAAAGATAAGATAGAAAGGCAGTCAAATAATTCACCCTTCCTGTAATGGGGGTTTGGATGATTGTGGTGGAAATGAAAAGGAAGATTAAAATGTTTAAAAGAATTTTAAAGAAGTAATTAATAGGATTGGATCCAATGCATATTTAAACTCTTACCAGGGGAAAGAATAACATTCATTGTTTTGATTCTGATGGAGACAGAAATTTGCTCAAAGCAAATTTAGCTATTTTACCTTGTTTCCTTTTTAGCAAATCAAAACTTGTCCACATACTGTTGGCTATGCCTTTTACACAGCACCATTCAATGCTGTAATGACCCAGCTCAGCCCCCAGTATTTTCTCTTTCCAATTCCATCTACCCACTTATCATTGACTCTTGAGGACCCCAGAGTACACTTGCTTCTTTTTTTCCTGCAAGCAATGAATCCCAAGTTTATACTCTCATTGAATTGGCAGAAAAACGGCCTTTGGCAATAGAAGAAGGAAATGGATAGTTCTTTTCTAATGAGAAAAGTGCTTCATTTTTCATAACTCTTGAAGGCATGGTTCCTTTCATGGTTGAGGAATGACCATCATCTCCCCACAATCACCTTATCCTCCAAGTTCATTTTCATTGATGCAATACAGCAGTAATTGGATATCTGGAGTTTTAACACTCTTTAGAGGTCTCTGACTCCCAAAACAATCTGTGGACAACCTCAAAGCAGTCACTTTCCCCCAGGATGCGATCTTGTTTCCATACAGGGCATGTAATTCCACCTCTAGTAGAAACTCTGAGCTGTCCAGCCCACCACAATACTAAAGGGCCCCTAAGAATGAGTCAGCTGAGGCTGCCTGATGAGGCCCCTGCCAGCTGAGGCTGTGAAGCCTACAACTGTGATGCAGACAAAGAACAGAGGATGATGACAGGATGATGACCAACTTTAAGTCAGATTCTTCCTCCTAGTTACCTAGTTACCTTTCAGATTTGTCATCTAGTTTCTTTGAAATAAAATTAAAGGAAGAAAGACATCATGGTCCACTTCTAATCCTCCCTTTTATGTAACCACAGCAATTTGCTCTTTGTCACTGGGGACCTTGCCTTTGTCAGTACCTATGTGCCATTTGCACCAGAAGCCCAGCCTTCTCAACACCTTTTAAAGAAACATGTTTATAGCATTGTTGCAGTCATTAGGCCAGGGTGGTAGACACTCATCATGTTAGATCTTGGCACTATTGATATTGGAACCAGAAAATTCTTCTGTGAGGGGATGTTCTGTGCCTTATATGATGGTTTAGAGGAATCGCTGATCTCTAGGATTAGAGATAAGTAGCACTCCCTTACTTATGACTACAAAAAATGTCTCTAGATACTGCCAAATGTCCCCAGAGAGACAGAATTGCTTCTGAGACACAGACCTTAGGGAAAGCAAGGCAATAGGGCAGGAGATGACCCCATAATGTCTTTATCTGACTGAACTTCTACCAGCAACCATGTATTCCTGCCCCTCTGGCCTAGATATTCCCTCACACTGATTGCCTTTCTTATCACAGGGTAGAGCCAATCTATCTTCAAGATTGACCCTTGTCCTCCTGATAGTGACAACAGCAGGCGAGAGGCAGCGGTTTCCCCCCAAAAGACTGTTAATCCATAAGTAACTCTGATGGCCAGAGTGAGAAAGGCTTCTCTACAGAAATATCCAGCACTGAGGCCGTTGAGCTGAGCTAAGTTTTCCTGCCCAGATGAGCAGTGCTCAATGGAAAGTCACTGATTGAAACAATCATGAGTCCATTTGTTCACCTCTCCTCTGAGTGTAGCCCCTGAAAGGACTGCTCCATATAGTCTCCCTATATCAGAGCTCAGTGCATGGTGGGCCAGTCACATTGTTTGTACTTCTGAATATATTGTCAGTACCTTCAGAAATGATGGTGCCCACCACCTTAGGGCGCTAGATGTTGGAGAGTCTTAAGGTCAGATCTCCTTAAGGTCAGGTCCCCACCTTCTAGTCACCTTTTGATAGGTGACCAACTCAATGTATCACACCAACTCAATGCATAATGCCAATTCAACTCACACCAACTCAATGTATAACGCAGAAAGCATAGCCTGAGAAAGTTTGTCTTTCTGGAAAATGATCTAACAATATCAATCTTCATTAAAAGTGTTCTCAAAATGCCAACATATAGATAATCCCACGTTTAGAAGACAGGTCATTTATTTTAACCTGAAAAGTTTCACTCATTTTTCAAGAATACACAGTCAGCATACATATGTAAATCATATCAAGATCTGATTCAAGTGGATGTTTTTTCTATTTTCAGACTTATTTGCCAAATGATGCAAATATTCCTATCCATTTAGAATGATGGCCAAACACATATTTCATACATGTCACTTTTTTTTTAATTTTTTAAATGTTTATTTATTTTGAGAGAAAGACAGAAAGTGTGAACAGAGGAGGGATAGAGAGACACACAAAATCCAAAGCAGGCTCCAGGCGCTGAGCTGTCAACACAGCCCTGATGTGGGGCTTGAACCCACAAACTATGAGATTATGACCTGAGTCGAAGTCAGATGCTTAACCGACTGAGCCACCAAGGTGCCCCTCGTATGTGTCACTTTAAAATTGCATCTCTGAAAGGATAGATCAATAGTGTAACAGTTCTATGTGTTATCACCTTTTAAGGTTAGCTAGAACTCTCAGGCTTCCTACACACTGACTGGCTATCCTGTCGACCTCCTTGATTAACAGATCTCTGAAAGGGTCCAAGTGGGCAGACGATGTAAGAATGGAGGAATCAGCTTTGCTATGACCAGGAGAATGCTAATAGAACAATAAACACATGGTGAAATACCAAATACTCTTACACGATTGAAACTGTGTTTAAATAGACCCCACAGAGTACAATGCAATATATATATTTTTTCTAATTAGTAGTCTCCTTTTTGCTCTATAAGCATTTAAGTAGATTTTGATTTAAAACAACAAAAAAAAAGCAAGACTTAAAAAAAAAAGTCAAATGTATTGTTCCAAGGAAACCATGCCTAAGAAACAATCAACTTAATGAAACAATATGCCACTATCACCCAAGATTCATGTTTAAAGATGTGAATGGCCCCTCTGTTGTGTTTCAAATTGCCCATCAATGTCTACTAAACATGCCCGTGGAAATGTTGCCAGAATCTTTCTGTTTCTGAATTCATGAATAGTACAATACTTTGCATTCATGCTAATTAGTTTCAAAGTACAAATGAGTAACCAGTGAGAGGTAAAAGAACATTGTCCTGAGAGGGAGGGCTCCAGATTTTTCCATAAGCAAGTAAGTGACCCTGTGCAGATGACTCAACAATTAGGCCTCAGTTTACCTGTAAAATGAGGGGACTGGATACATTCAATGTTTCCCAAACTTCAGATTTAAATATGACTTTCATGAATGTTGCCAAACACATATGCTGTCTATGCTGCTAATAGCTTTATTATCTCTTTTCTTTAAATTCACTCATTTTTTGACATAAAAATTAATATTAAAAAGAAACTTTATGTTAGTATCAGAAATGGAAAATCAATTATCAGTTGATATAAATGTGGATAACTAAATGAAGGCAAAAAGACTATATTAAATTCTAACTAAATACTACTGCCAGCTGAAGGCTCAGATTCTGTCATCTGTTTTCTGATTTAAAAAATCTATTTGCATAAAGAAGAGAAGGGGTTGGGAAAATAATTATCTCAGCCTTTGTGTGCCACACAACCTCTGTTACAACTATTCAACTCTGCCACTGAAGTGTGAAAGCAGCCTTTGACTAAATGTATATGAGTAGGTTGGCTATGTTCCAGTAAAACTTTATTTATAAAAACAGATGATGGGCCAGAATTTGACCGTAGCCCATAGTTTGCCAATCTCTGGGTTGAAAGAGTGTGAAAGACATACTATCACGAGGCAAAGAATGACTCAATATGATGAACTGAGAGAGAATTTTAAAAAGAATTCCTTTTTCAGTTGAAAGTCCGACAGGCTTTAATACATTCAGTGTTCCATGTCACCCATTTTGAAAACCCTGGGTTGAATTTCTACCCTCAGAATCTATGATAAACCTCTTCCCTTTATCTTTGGCTCCTTTAATAAAGGCTAGGATTTCTTATTTGTGTAAAGCCTCAGCACATTTTTAAGTTGTCTTTCTGATTCATTGGGATGTCAATGGGAAAGTTTCTAATTTCTGTCAGACCAGTGGGTCCTAACCCTGGCTTCACGTTGGAATTATCTGGTAAGTTTTGCAAATACTTATATCAGAGATCCTGATTTAATAGGATCAGGTTGGGACTCAGTCATTTGTCTATTTTAAAACATCTCAGGGCGCCTGGGTAGCTCAGTCTGTTGAGTGTCTGACTCTTGATTTCAGCTCAGGTTATGATCCTAGGGTCATGGAATTGAACCCCACATCAGGTTCCACACTGAACATGGAACCTGCTTAAGATTCTCTCTCTCTCTCTCTTTCTCTCTCTCTCTCTGCCCCCTCCCCTGCTTTCTCTCTCTCTCTCAAATAATTAAAAAAAAAAAAAAAACTATCTCAAATGATTCTGATGTGTATCCAGGGTTGAAAAGCTATCCATCTGTGTTCAGGGCATCTTCCTCAGAGTCCACTATTTCCTCCATAGGTCTTAAGTCTAAGAGCATCAAATTCTATTTAGCTCAAACTATTCCAGACCTAAAAGCGTTAGGCATTCACTTTCATTTGTGTTTCTTGTTAAGCCTCCAAGTGAGGTCCAGTTGAGCTCTCCCAGGTGTCCTGATTAAGTTTACTGTTCCTTTTATCATTCTCTCTGCTTCATTACCCTAGGAGGCTTGACATCATTATCAGTTCAAGATGTCTAACTGGATAACTCCACTCTCCCCCTCTTCTGTCTCCACTCTTGCCACTGACCCCTGACATTGATACAAACTAGAGTAAGGCCAGGATGCAAAGGAAAAGAGATGTGGCATATTCTGTAACATACAAAGGAAGAAGATTCTTCCGCCTCTAGAAGGGAAGAGAAATACCCTATAGCTGCAGAGAATTCAAATGAGCTTCCATCAATATGTAAACATTTACCAAGTGCCTATAATGTGCCAGGCATCATGATAGGTGCTGGATATGACAAGGAATATGACATGGTTCTTGGTTCCAAGAGGTTTACAATCTAGGGAGGGAGATAAATTAGTGAATAAATATAATAATGTATCTTAAGAAGATCTGATAGAAGTCTCTAGAATGGAGTATAAGCACAAAAAAGAAACTGGTGTGCCAGAAAATGTTTCACAACCAGCTCTTGGGGCGGGGGAGGACAAAAACCCAATTTGTGCCATGAGCCAATTTCCATAGTATAAATATGAAATCACAGCTGATTTCAAGTTACCAACATGACCTCACTGAACACAGAGTTGGGAAGAGATGCACACAATTGTCTCTTGAAAGCTTGCAAAGTCAGCTCCAGCTTGGGTGACCAACCATCCTGATTACCCTGGAAACATCACAGTCTTAGCACTGAAAATCTCACATCCTAGGAAACCCTGAGTCTTGGGCAATCAGTTGGCCACCTTAGGCCCAACTGGCAGAAAGTCCTCAATCCTTCCCAAGAGGGTCAGAAGTGGTTTCAGAGAGGAGATATAGGTTCAGCAAATTCCCTTAAGTAGATACATTCTCCACTGTTGCCAGTGGACTCAACAGTGGGCAACCAGGTGTTTAAGAAATGGAGGAGCGGGGCGCCTGGGTGGCGCAGTCGGTTAAGCGTCCGACTTCAGCCAGGTCACGATCTCGCGGTCTGTGAGTTCGAGCCCCGCGTCAGGCTCTGGGCTGATGGCTCAGAGCCTGGAGCCTGTTTCCGATTCTGTGTCTCCCTCTCTCTCTGCCCCTCCCCCGTTCATGCTCTGTCTCTCTCTGTCCCCAAAATAAATAAACGTTGAAAAAAAAATTTTTTTTAAATAAATAAATAAAAAATAAAAAAAAGAAATGGAGGAGCATGAGGCCCGTGCTGTCAACCCCCAAACCCCTTGGCCCTCTGAGGACTCGGGAAGTTACAGTGAGGAGCCTGCTTGCAGTACCCCTCCTCTTCCTCCCCCACTGAACATTCATGGACCCTTCCTAATAAGGTAAATCTGCAGTCAGTTTGCCCAGATTCCGGCAGGTAGGGAAAAATGAAATTTTACCTATGAAAACATGTGACAGTTTATCAGGCTGGAAAGCAGTCACCCCTAAGAATAAACATGCTGGAAACCTTGATCATCCTTCTGGCCTCATGCTTTTCTGTCTTCAGACTGCCTCTGCTAAATTTCAACCCCTTGGCACACCACAGTCCCTTAGCTATGATCTCTCCACTACTCAAAGGGCAAGATGTTTTAGTAAACAGGGAACAGGAAGGTTTGAGGTAAGATGGGGAAGGAGGAGGAAAAGGAGGAGGTGTCCTGACAGCCTGCTAGAGAAGGGCAGAAAAGCCAATTTCTCCCCTGCCAGCTCTGGATCATCATAATGAAATCTCCCTGCCCAGAACCCTCACAATATCTTTTCATATGGCTTTGTTGAGATATAATTGACATACAACATCACATAAATATAAGGTAAACAGTGTGTTGATGTGAGACACTTATATATTGCAAAATGATTACCACTATAACCTTAGCTAACGCCTGCATTATGCATAACTACCATTTTTGTGCATACCATTATACATAACTACCATCTTTTTGTGGTAAGAACATTTAAGATCTACTCTCTTAGTAATTTTCAAGTATATAGTACAGTATTATTACTATAATCACTAGGCTGTACATTAGGCTCCCAGAATGTATTCATTTTATAACTGGAAATTTGTACACTTTGATCAACATCTCCCCTCTCCCCCACCCCCATTCTAGTCTCTGTTTCTGTAAGTTGGCTTGATATTCATTTTGTGTGTAAGTGTAAGTGTGTGTGTGTGTGTGTGTGTGTGTGTGTGTGTGCACCACGTCTTCTTTATCCATTCATCTGTTGATAGACACTTAGGTTATTTCCCTGTATTGGCTATTGTGAATAATGCTATAATGAATCACATTGTCTTATTTCATCTTCCCAAGATTTTGCTACATAGGTATTAGTCTTAGTTCACAGATGAAAAGCAGAACACATGATTCCATTTGACTCAAAAAGATACTGAGAGCAGAATTTGACAACAGTGCCTTTCCTGCACATATGCTCTGCTCACAGGGAGAGGCTATCCATTTTGCCTTGCAAATAGTGGTAGCTGGCCTTCATTTTCCACTTCACTTCCTATTGTCTCATCAAGAACATTTCCTGATCACAGCTATGCAAGGGGTCCTTGGCTTCCCTGATCAGTGGACAAATCACAGGTCTTAGCTGGTGTATCTATAAAATACTAGCATTCTGAGGGTTGGACTGAGATTTTCTACCATTAAATTTAAAAATAATAATTTTGAAAGAGACAAAAAAATTAGTTAATGAGAAGCCAATGGTGGAATTTCTGGATCCATATTGTGTAGGTTTGAATTCCATCAGTTAGTAACTGTGTGATTCAGATAACTTATTAACCTTTCTGTTTCTTGTTTTTCTCAACTGCAAAATAGGAGGTAATAATACTTACCTCATAGGGTTTTTGTGAGGATTAAGTTGTTTGGGCCAGTGCCTGGCACATAGTAAGTGCTTTGTATTTTGCTGTCATTCTCAATTTTAAGTGTTAATCCCTTAAATTTCTCTTCAACGCTTGGCCCAGGTTACTACTTATCTGTTAAGTACAAAATGGTTTCTGATTTAGGACAAAATTATGTAATCAGTTATTTTAAAGGTGCCACACAAAGCAACATGTCAGGGGCTCATTCAACACTCCATAGGAATCAGGTCAAGATGGAAGGAAGTAATAAAAATAACACTGAACACTCACCATGTGCCCAGCTTCCTGCCAAGTATGTTTGATGCATATCCTTGTAACAACCCCCAAGACCTTGTAATCTTTCAGATGGAAAAGAGACGCTTAGAAAGGGTAAGGAGAGAAAAATAGCATCATGCCAGGTTCAAGGGTAGACATCTTTGGGGGGATGGATACCAACGTGACCACGAAAAAGTCTCTTTCCCGAACTGGACCTCAGTTTCCCTAACTCTCTACCGACTAAAATCTATGCAGGTTTAGCCCAAATCACCAGCACTGGCTCAAGGTACCATTAACTAGCAGGGGCAACGGTCACTGCTTATGTTGGGGAGAATTCAGGCATGTCTGAGGCTCTCCCCGGCACAACCCTTGCCTGCCTCCACCTTGCTCCTGTTTAAAATGCCCAGGCCACCACCTGGTTCTAATCCTGGCTCTCATTTTTAATCTCCTCAGCCTCCTCCTGATTTCATGTTGGCTCCAAAAGCAACACCATTGAGATCAGTGTAACAATGAGCCCTCTGCTCTCCAGCGCTTCCTGAGAGTCCTCCTGTCTCAGAGCCTGGATACCAAGCAACCACTTTCAAATATTTACCGAGCAAATTGCAGCAAGCCAGGGCTTCTGGGGAACTGCACTGGAAAGAGCAAACAAAATGCCACTCCCGTTACATTTTGATAATACTTCAGGGCTTACAAATGACCCCTACATCCTTACGTCACTGAGCACCTCCTACGTGCCACCAACCAAGTGCTCACTGTAACCTGGCACTACATCCCCAACACGACTGCACCCAAACCTCACGCTGCCCATGCACAGGTGCACCTCGACTTTAAACCTGAGACAACAAAGGCTCAGAGAGATGGGTCAGCTTGCCTGGGGCGGGGGTCGTACAACCAGTAAGGAGCAAAGCATAACTGAACGCTGTAGGTCCCACTCCCAAGTCCACATTACATCGTTGTGCATTGTTTAGATCAATCATGTCCGTTCTGCAGTAGTTCAGTGGCAGGTCACCCCTCCTTATTTGTGTACGTATGTATGGATGTACGTATATGTGTGTGTATGTACATACGTATGTATTAGGCTTGCCTAACTCATATTTCATGAACGAGCACAGATGTCAACCTCTCCCGAAAAATTCCCCTTCTTCCTCTCAGCGATTTGCACCCAACATCCATGCCCCATTATAAACGGAATTGTCGGGGCGCCTGGGTGGCGCAGTCGGTTAAGCGTCTGACTTCAGCCAGGTCACGATCTCACGGTCCGTGAGTTCGAGCCCCGCGTCGGGCTCTGGGCTGATGGCTCAGAGCCTGGAGCCTGTTTCCGATTCTGTGTCTCCCTCTCTCTCTGCCCCTCCCCCGTTCATGCTCTGTCTCTCTCTGTCCCAAAAATAAATAAACGTTGAAAAAAAAAATTTTTATAAACGGAATTGTCATTGATCTGCTTGCATGTTTACTTCCCTGGGGACAAGACCTGCGCTTCATTGATCAAGTCCCCCTCACCAGGGCAGTGCTGGCCCCACAGCAGACCCTGACTACTTGTCTGTTGAAGGAAGGGGAGGGAGGAAAAAAAGAGGAGGAAAGAAGAAGGAAGCGGGCAGAGAAGAGGAACCATTCAGAGGAGATTCTAATTTGCCTGTGGCGTATTGCTTTTTAATTAATTCCCATGTCTCTCGTGAGAAGTATATTCTTATTTCCCAGTCTTGATGCTCTCCAAATACATCAGGTCACCAGGACTGATGAGTGGGAGTGGCCTTAAATAGGAGTGCGCTTAAGGCTGGGTCCTGGAACATCCTGGTTACCACATAATACATAGCAACAGTCTGCCAATCATATCCCCCAGCTAAATTTTCACAAACTCCATCCCCAGAGTTTGCTGCAAGCTGGAGGAAGATTTCCTTAAAATGTTCCCTTTGATCCCAAGAGTTAAGCTTTCCTTGACCTGGACCAGGAGAGAAGCCTTTGGTCAGCTGTCTGTGTCACCACTCGGGCCCTTGTGGCTGGTGGGGCAGGGTAGGGGATGTGGTATCTGAATTGGTACAACAGCCAACCTCCCTCCTAGGCACTCGATGTGCTGAAGATGGCCTGTCTCTGAGTCATTTCACAGAGTGGGTGTTTTCGGCATTCATTCTGCTTCCAGGCTCATAGCATCTCAGTTCATTTTGTATAACTCCTCCTTCCAGAAAAACGGATCATTCATTTCCTTGTTTAAGATGCAGGAATATGGAGGGGCGCCTGGGTGGTGCAGTCGGTTAAGCGTCCGACTTCAGCCAGGTCACGATCTCGCGGTCCGGGAGTTCGAGCCCCGCGTCGGGCTCTGGGCTGATGGCTCAGAGCCTGGAGCCTGTTTCCGATTCTGTGTCTCCCTCTCTCTCTGCCCCTCCCCCGTTCATGCTCTGTCTCTCTCTGTCCCAAAAATAAATAAACGTTGAAAAAAAAATTAAAAAAAAAAAAAAAAAAAAGAAGATGCAGGAATATGGAGACACAGAGAAGTGACATGTAGACATGCTGGAAGGAAGGAAGGAAGCAAAAACAAGACTGAAAGTCCCCAGCTCATTTTTGCACCTGGCAGTGCCTCTTGTAGAGTTCGTGGTATTCGCTCCTATTGTGAGCCTGACTGGTACATTGGCAAGTGACCCACCCGGGCTGTATCTCAGTGAGATCCTCACACTCCATGAGGTGCCAATTATCACACTAATCAAATGAGGCAGTTAACAAAATGTGGTGTTGGGTGTCATCCCAGGTCACTTGACTCCGTGCAGCCTGAATTGTGAACCACTTCACTGCCTGGTGTGAAATATGTGTCTGGAGCTTTAGATCCAAACTGCAGGTGATCAATGAAAAACCGATCCTTAGAGTGCCATTTACAAGGTAGAAACCCTGTGAGCAGGAGACGGTTTCAAATATTCTAGAAGGTTCTTTGCTGATCTGCCTTCCATTATTAATCCTTTACATTTTTTTAAGCACATGCTCTCTGCTAGCCTTCATTTAGATGTTTGGTATGAATGACTTCATTTAAATTCTCGTAAGAGACCTATGAGTGGACACTATTGTTGGCCACATTTTGCCATGACAAAACCACAGCACAGAGGGGCTCCCAAACTTGCCGAAGGTCACATGAGTAATAGCAATTATTCTGGGATTCAAATACAGTTTGGAGCACTGGAGATAGATCTACATCTTACAATTTCAAGTTTGGAAGACATCTCTCAGATATAGATAGATAGATAGATAGATAGATAGATAGATAGATGTAAATCTTTCAAACTTGTCAAGTGGAAATATGCAGAATTGAAAACCTAACCTCACTGTAAGGCAAAAAAAAACAAGAGATGGCCCAAAGAAGCAGAGGGAAAAATTAGCAGTTCTGTGGCTCCTTATCTATCTGGCCTTTGAAATGTTATCTCACATAAGCCTCAAATCTTACAAGGCAGACATTGCCCCCATTTCACAGGTGAGGAAATGATCACTTAGAAGTTATTGGCTCAAGTTCACATGGCTGCTAAGGGATAGAACCACATTCAAACTTGGATTCATGTGGGCTCAAAGCCCAGACTTCTATAATCATTTTTATTAACATCTGACATCTTGTCTTTTTAATGTGTCCCTTGAGTGTCAGTGTAAATGCTGTTAAACAACAAATCAAAAGAAAACAAAAAAGGAATGTTGTTCTGCCTCTATTTTACTTAAAGTTGAAAGCAAGTGGAACATTGTGTATTTGCTCAAATCATCACAGTCCTATCTGTCCTCATACTGGAGTCCCCTGTGCCCCCACTTTGTGCCTGACTCGTATTCCTGCAGACCTGCTTTATGTGGAAGTTCTGCTCCATGGCTTCAGGTTTCAAAAATGAAATCTGATGGGCAAATGGGCCTGAGGTCCCAAAGTCAGCTGCCTGGATCTCTAACAATGAACAATGAACGGTGGAATGTCCGCTCCGTATACATTCCAGAGAAGATGGTTACCCAGCTCATTAGAACAAGCCAAGGACACCCCTTGCATCAACACTGGGTGGCACTGATGAATAATATGTCCTTTGTGGAGGCAGTCCCAGCCACGCAGGGGGGGAAATTCCTAACAGCCTGTTTTCTTGCCTCCCTCCCTGCCTTTAAATAAGTCCCATCATGTGATCTCTTTATTCTGACATCAAATAGCCTGCTGTTATGAGGAACAAGACTCTTTGGATTAGGAAAGATAACCAACATGGCTAAGAGTGGTCCTTAGAAGGAACCTGGGAACTCCTAACTTCCACCTGCCTTGATGGCAGATTGAAGTGTGTCGGATGCAGACTTGTACACTGAATTTTTTAAAGATGACATAAACGTATTGCCTTATAGTTCTATAGGTTGGAAGTCCAACAGGGTCTCACTAGCTCAATACTGCATGTTCAGTTAAGCAAAAAAGAAAAAGTTGTCTCCACGTCATCTTTGCTCCTACTGCCCTCCCCACCCCCACCCCACCCCCCACCCCCCCGATATCACTGTTATTTGGGGACTAAATGACACTTCATCTTTTGGCCTTGGATAAACTAGATATGTTCAGAGGGTCCCCCCCCCCTTTATTTTTGGCTCCTTTAACTCTATTTTTGTATCAAGGACCCACCTCACTAAAATAGTAAGGGGACGAAGGACGGAAGTGTCTCTTCATACTTGACAGAACGAGTCTACCCCTGGCTGCCCCGCAGCCATCACCTGGCCAGGGGATCTTAAGCAAGTCTCCACAGGGCTTCTGCAAGTCCTGGCTGCATCTCTGTGCAACTGAGGAAAAAATGTGTCTCTCTGGGGGAGAAGCAGCCCTGCTGGCTTAGCAAATGTAATCCCAGCTGGACTCCAGCCCCTCTGCCCCTCAGCCAGGGCACAACCTCCCTAGCTATTTACAGAGCCCTGTGCCTCTGTTTCAATTTATGTGAGGTGGGGCAAATATAAGTGTCCCACCAGATTCTTTGCCCTGATGAGGCTCAAATGACATCAGAACGGTTTATGAACAGCTTATTAAGAGGAGATGTGTGCTGCTCTGGTCCAATGGCACCTCACTCCCCGAACCTTCCACAAAATCCTTCTAATGAAAAGCAAAGACACCATTCACTCTTCTGAGATTGCCATTTGCCACTCTCCCACACCCAGAGAACTTGATCAACAGGCAGGACGGGCTCCATAGTGTCAGCCTGTGCAGGTGCACAGACCCAGCACTCAGAAAGGCCTCGAGCTTGCTTTAACGCTCTGATGTCACCATCTTGAACTTCTAAATCCATTTGGAACAAGGCCCCTACATTTTTATTTTGCATCGAGCCCTGAAAATTCTGTCGATGGTCCTGCCAGCAAGCCTTCAGCGGCACCAGATAGCTTTCTCACACCACACAAGAGATTTGGAAAGAAAAAAATGCTGAACATAAAGGCCCCCATCCTACTTAGAGCACGAGGCAGGATGGTGCATAGGACTGAGAGCATGGGCTTTAGGAGGCAAACCATGCTGGGCTTGCCTATATCCACAAGTGTTCAGACACCTTCCTTACTTAACCTGCCTGATGTCCTTCTCTGTAAGTTTAGACTCCTAATGGCTACTCTTCTGGGTTAATAATGAAGAAAGGTCTGTAAACGAAGAAATTGTCTGGCATGTGGCAGGTGCTCAAGAGATGTAAGTCCCCTTCCCAGCATGCTTCAGAAAGAGAAACTTCAAGATGGGCTGTGTAATGGAGGGATCCCATAAGGCAGAGAGATGACTGGCGGCCCTAGAAGATCCCTTTGGCTCTAGGATTACATGAATCTCTATTAAGAAAGGCCTAGAAGTCAGCCCTCCTCTATTCTGTGGATATTACTCAGAACACTTTTGGTTGCAAGGGCAGAAACCCAACTTACTAACTTCGAGAAAGTCGTAGTTTATTAATGAAAATGGGAAGAGCTAGGAAACAGGCATTGCTGCGTCTGAGGATTTATACAGTGGTATTCAGCCTCTCTTTCTCTCTCCATATTTCCACTCTTTTTGTCTCTGCCTTGCTTCACTCTGAACTCATGTCCCTTCATGCAGAGGATAAAATGGCAACCAGCAGGCCTAGACTCACTCTTTCAGCTGAACAATCCCAGTCAGAAGACATCTCTTTCTCTATCTCAATATCAACCAAAGACAAGACTCTGATACTGCTTGGATTATACTCCTACTCCTGAACCAGTCACAGTTGCCAGAGTGGCAGGGTTTGTGCCCACCCAAGGGTGGGACAAGGGGGCTCAAGCCTCATGACTGACAGCCCCCATGAAAACACATAAAATGGGGGAAAGGGAAGCCCCCCACCAAAGGAATAGCAATGCCAGACAAATAAGTGCAATATGTCTACTGTGCTTTATGTGGTTTATTATGCCTTCCCAATGGGGGCCAAGGAAAACGAAAGGCGGGAGAGGGGAATTGGGTAGGTGGTGTAGACAGCAGCATGATCACTCCTTCATTGAAGGGTGGGAAATAAGTGACACGTGTCATCAAAGATAATCTCTGTGAGGAAAGGCAAAGAATTGCAAAAACACAGGGTAGGTTCAAAGCTAATAGTTGTGTCACTGCAATTAACCTCACATCTTTAAATTTTTAATAGTGATGCATTTATTTTTATGTTGCTTTTGTTTAGGCAACCAATATTGTTTTTCCATTTTAGTCCTAATAGAAAATTTCCTTTTAAAAATAACTTTAAGTAAAACCCAGCTAAGTCAGCTGAAAGAAAAATTGTAAGCAGATAATAATAACATAGACTTAGGTAGCTGTGGACAAATTAGTGCATCTATTATACCAATGACTGAAGTAAAAGGAGAAACCCTAACTTAGTATACGAACAGAACTTTCTCTCCCCAAGGAACAGTAAAAACCAGTAACTCTGCTACTTCTGGTTGGTAGGTCTCTGGCAAACTAAATGTTATGTCTCTCGTTGTGTGGATGGCAAAGCTTTAGCCCAGGTCACCAAATGGATGGATCTGTCATAAAATCTTAGAACCCTCAGCTTCTGCCTGGCAACACTTACTCCCTAGACATACTTGTGTCTCATGACAAGAGGGTAGAACCAGCATTCCAGGACATTGGCCCACTGTATTATTCTCTGGTTCAGAGGCAGTCACACAAAGGTAGGCTTGATGTCAAAATGTCTCAACCCAGAGATGGCCAGGCTGATTGTCCTTATGAACAGAGAGGCCCATTCTCAGTGGTCATCCAAGGCCAGCCGGCTCCAAGGAGTACCAGTCGTCTCTCTGGGGCCAGAGTTTCCCAAGCTGATTTCCGCATGTACCTATGTATAAAGTGGCAGCTGTTCCCTCATTTGGATGACTTCTTCATCTTCTAAATAGCTGCCAACATCAGCCAGAGATAATTCAAGAATGCCCATATTGTCCACTCACCTTTTCAATTATTTTCTCCAGGCCAAAGCGAGAAGTCATCAAGGTTTTGATGTGGATCAGGATGCCAAAATGCTGAACGAAGCCTGCAAAGGAATGGGTATGGAATCTATTTTGTTTTTAAATTTACTTTTGAAGTTGATTATATTTGATCTCTTGTCCAACTTTCCCATGATCTTAGGAAGATGACCTCCCACTGATCTTGTACATTCCGAACTAACCCAAGTTAATTACCTCTAGGGTTCTCTTTGTAAAAGATACCCAAACTATAATCAGATCCTAATGCTTTTCAAGGTCCAATAGGATAGTTAAAAACTGGATACTATGACATTGCATCTGACCTTAAGGTGGAAGAAACTTCATGAGAAGGGTAGTTATGCAATCCTAATGTCATCCAAGTCTCTCTGGTCCCTCTCATGAGAGGTGGTAGGGAATTAGGTCTGATGAAAGCTGGATTAGGGATCTGGAATGGCATCTAGAAGTAGATCGAGTAAACAGAAAACAGTGGCTGAGGTCAAGAATCAAGGGTCAAGGCCAGGGAAACTATTTACATCAATGCGTCAGGTAAGTGCATAGCCAAGAATAGGAGACTGAGAAAGAGATCAGGAATAAGGTAACCCCAGTAACAAGGTAAGATGAAGGGAAGAGCATCTAGGAATAAGACCATGAAGAAAGGCTCTGAGACCCAAGGAGATCACTGATGAAAAATTTCCTAGTCTGGGCTTTTAGTATATTCACAGGATCGATAACAATCATTATTAATTCCAGAACATTTTCACTGCCCCCAAACGAAACCCTATTTCTATTAGCATCCGCTCCCCACTCCCCCCTCCCTTCAGGCCCAGGCAATCATAATCTACTTTCTGTCTCTATGGATTTGCCTATTCTGGACATTTCATCTAAAGGGAATCATGCAGTATGTGACCTTTTGTGTCTGGCTTCTTTCACTTGGCATATTGTTTTGCAAAAACAAGTGCTAGATTTTTACTTAGAAGTAAATCAGTGAAGATTTACTTTCCTAGGAATGGGTACTTGTGGTAGAGCAAATATGACCATAAATTCTTTGGGACTCCACAGAAAGAACTAAGTTCTAAGAAGACATATTTCGCTTCAACATAAGGAACTATCTGAATATAGAATAGTCTGTCTTGCCCAAGAAATGTTGGAGAAGTCCCAAGGGAGCTGGGGCTGGAGAAGACCCTGTAGGAGAGTGGTAAAAGGGATTTCTATATAGTAAGTGTTTTGGAATAAATCAGAGGGAGAGGGAGCTGGAAATGAAGGATGACAACTAGCTTGCTTGGTTTGGGGGGGGGGGGGGGAGGGGGCATCAGAGAAAAGCTCAGCAGAGAGAAGCTGCTTCTTGCTCATATCCTGACCTGGCTCATGTTGTATTTGGACAACAGCTGCCGGGAGCCATGTTTGCCTGGAAGTGGCAGGATGTTTATAGTTCTGAGTTTTGCTGAGTGGCTGAGCCAGCCTCACAGGTGCTTCCCTGCTGCCTCTCAAGTGAGGTCCTGACACCTGGATGTGGGTTGGAGACAGGAGCAAAGTGGGTGTGGGAATAACTCAGCTGCAGTTAATGATACATCCCTGTGCTTTCGGCCACTCAGTGCATTCAACATAGAGCACCTACTGAGTGCCAAAGCCACCCAGTGTTTTCTTCTCCCTTTTGGATGTGGCTTGAAGGTGGGACCACTGTTGTGCTGATTACTGCTGTAGAGCACCTTCTACGTGCCAAGTGCTAAGCTGGGCACTGCATACACATCACCTCGTGTAACCCTTTCAACAACCCTATAAAGTTGCATTGTAACAGCTTAACAGAGAGAATGCTGAAGCTCAGAGGTTATTCTCTGAAGAGAATGCCTTAAACCTGACAGCGTATGGACCCTACACCCATTATCGTTTCTGAAATGTGAAAGGATGCTTGTCATTCTCCCTCAAAGAAGCACAGACACAGTCTCTCTGAAGGAAAAGTTGCCATGAAGATTACCTTAGTTCTAGTTCATGACTTCCTAAAATGTAACGTGCTTTTGAGTCGCCAGGATGTTAACACGCAGATTCTGACTGGTAGCTCCGAGTGGTTTCTGAGATCCTACAGTTCCAGTAAGCTCCCAGGTGATGCTGATGCTGTAGATCCTGAGACCACGCTTTGGGAGCAAGGTCTAGTCCATCTGAGAGCCACAGAGGTTAATGCTTCTCAAGCCACACCGGAGTGGAACCAGACCTAGAACTGGGATCTGGTAACCCTGAGCCCAGTTCCCTTTCCCCTCACCAGGCATGGGAATGAACTTCGGACCTGGGTTTGAGCCCCTGCTCTGCTACCTACTGGTGCCCCATTTCAACTGCAGAATGGGCTAATAATGCCTCCTTGCAGACAGGTGCTGAGGCAGAAGGCAGCACAGTCTCAGCACGATTCTGGCCCTCATTACACGCTAATCTGCCCCTTTTAAAGGATAAGCTCAGATCCAAAATCCCCACAAAGCCAATTAGATCAGTATGGGCAGCGAAGAGCACCCCCACCCCCGGAGTGGCCTTTGCTCTTTATTACTGAGCGTGTACCAGGGTGAATGGTGCTCCCCCCAAAGATATATCCACCCAGAACCTGTGAATGTGACCTTAACTGAGAAAAGGATCTTGGCAGATGTAATGAAGTTAAGGACTTGAGAAAGGATGAGGCTGGATTACCTGGGTGGGCCCTAAATCCATTGACTAATGTCCTTAAAGCCTTTGCTCTTTATTACTGAGCGTGTACCAGGGTGAATGGTGCTCCCCCCAAAGATATATCCACCCAGAACCTGTGAATGTGACCTTAACTGAGAAAAGGATCTTGGCAGATGTAATGAAGTTAAGGACTTGAGAAAGGATGAGGCTGGATTACCTGGGTGGGCCCTAAATCCATTGACTAATGTCCTTAAAGGAGACAGGAGAGGGTCACCTGGCTGGCTCAGTCAGTGGAGCCCGAGACTCTTGATCTCGGGGTTCTGAGTTCAAGCCCCACACAGGGTACAGAGATTACTTAAATAAATAAACAAAAATTTTAAAAGGAGAGAGAGCAAGAGAGGCAGAAGCAAACACTCAGGAAGAGGCCGCGTGAAGCAGAAGCAGAGAGCCGAGCAATGTTCCAGACGCTGAGCAAAGGACTGTCTGCAGCCTCCGGATGTTAGAACAGGCAAGGCACAGATTTGACCCCGGAGCCTCTGGTGGGAGTGTGGCCGACATGATTTCACACGTTTGGCCTCCGAATTGTGAGGGAATATACTGCTGTTTTGTCACAGGGTTTGTGGTAATTATTATAGGAGCCTCAGGAAACTAACACAGTAGACAAGTACCCTCCCTGTCACGCAAGATCCTCCCCCACTCGTCGCTTCCCCTGCCTTCCCTGCAGGGGAAAAAGTCTCCCATTTTCAAAGGAGACACTGAGGGACTGGGAAGCCCACAGCCTGCCCCCCTCCGCAGCTCAGCCAGGCCCCTGGGGCTGGCATGAGGGGCCTGTGGGGAAAGCAGAGACCCCCACCGCCGCCCGCACACCACTCAGATCACTCACGTGGCACATGGGCCCCCGGTGTGAAGCGGAGGGCGTTTCACACCCAGCGGCCTCCATCCTGCTGAAACTCGGCTCTGTCTCCTCCCAGAAAATTGCTGGGAGAGCAAAAGCGAGGAGGCCCTCTGGCACCCCCAAGGCTAATTATCACCCCGGGCCTGACCTCTACTGTATAATTACTCTGCAGTGTCCAATGTACAGTTGGGGCAGAGGTTCCTTCTTGTTTTCCAAAAAGTCTTTCCCAGAACTACTGGGGACTGGCCCCAGTGTCTCAAACCATTGTAAATGTTTACAGGAAACCATTCAGCAGCACAGACTGCTTATATGACACACATATTGTGAAATGTAAAATGAGGTCATTGTTCAGTAAATCGCTTCTTGGTCGGGTAGTGGGAAAGGCTCCCAGCTTAAACCTAAGACCAGATTCAAAGAGTTTGAGGGAAATCTAGTCATTTCCAGGCTCTCCCTCCAACCTCCAGGGTGATGCTAAGCCATCCCAGGACGGCGTTGGTCTCCGGTCTCACTTTCTAATGCATTCCAGGAAGGAAAATCTAAAAAACATTACTTTTAAAATTTTAATTCAATTTTCCTGAATTATCCTGCTATGGGTTGACTCTGGCATCAGAGTAGATTTCCTATTGGTCTGAGCAGCAAGCACAGCTTACACGAATGCAGAGACAAGGTTCCGTCATGATGCTATGCAAACGTCTCCACTCATTCAATCATTCACATTTATATGCATGAATTTAAATATCCATTCATTCAACAAGTCATCTGATGAATTTTGAGAGGCTTCCATGTGGATACAGCAGTGAGCAAATCCCTCCTCTGTCCCATGGGACTTGCAGTGTGGCATGGCAGAAATGGGACGGAGAACAGACCATGTGAGGGACATAGAAGGTGGAGTGACTCCTCCGTTCCAGAAAAGTCCAGTGAGTTGAGTCCTGAACGAGGAATGGAGTGAAGGTGAGGATCAAAGATAAAGGTGTTCCAGGTAGAAGGAAGAGCCAGAGGTGGGAAAGAAAAGTGTTGCCTGTTCTAGGAGCTGCACGTGCTTTATGGAGAACCCAAAAGAGCATGAGTGGGAGGGACATGACTTTGAGAGGCAAATAGGAGCTACTCTAAAAGGCCTCATACGCCCCACTGAAGAGTTGAGACTCTATTCTGGATTTGTAGGGCCCTTTATTACAAGCTTTGATACAGGTGAGCTGCCCATAAGCAAGCACATTCTAGGGACAGTGCATGCCGGCTGGAAAGGTGTGTATAATGCAGGAACCCCATTTGGATATCAGTAGTTCTGCTGAGCAGTGTGACAGAGGTGAGGGTGGAGAGAAAAGGGTGGATCTGACAGATATCAAGGAAGCAGAATAGTGAGGTCTTAGTGGTAACTAATTGGAGTGGGGTGAGGGGAAAGAGCGAGCCAGGGATGAGCCCCAGATTCTGGCTGGCACAATATAGCGAATGGGCCACCTGGGAAGCAGGAAGGCTCCTTTTAGGGATGACACCTGTAAGAACCCAGACCTGAGATGCAGAGGCCCTGGATCTGGGCAGGAGCAGCCCTCACAGAAAGAAAGGGGCTGATTCAAGAGATTTTTACCAGAAAAAGAAACCTCTTCTGAGGTGAGATTTCTGGCACTCAAAAGTTAAAAAAAAAAAAAAAAATGTCACAGAGGAAGTAATTGGATACCCCTTGTAAAGCTGAAACAGCAGGAAAAAATTAAGAGGAACAACATAAATAACAGTGCTGGAAATGAACCAGAACGAGGCAGGCAATTAATCACTGCTGTTCTTATAGGTGAGCTCATCCTAGAATTTTCTATTTCTCCATTTGGAATCAAACAGCTAGGTCTTCCCAGAATTATAAAGGTGGAACTAATCCCTGAGACTAAGTGAATAGTCTGAGGACACAAAGTTCATGGCTGTGCCAGGACAAGCACGCAGCTCTCTTATCCCTGTCTCCCCAAATACTGCCGTTAGGACTGATACCAGGGTCGAGGCAGGGGTAGAACACCTCAAGCCTTCACCAGCAAAGAAATAAGGGGAGTCTCTTTGTTCCCGTCCCTCTGTCTGTAGTTATGTCCCCCTTCCACAGTTTCCCCACACCCATGACCCAGATTTTTCTTCCTCCCAACTCTTCTATGAAATGCATCTACCATCTCCTGTTTCTTGGGGATTCTGAGCTCTCAGCTGGGTAGGAGTGATCACGCAAGTTCAACTAAGCCAGTTCCAATCAAAAATGACCAAGCACATGCTAGTTAGTCACAGGGAGCGGCCTTTAGGAGTAGGGCTGGGAAAAGGCCAATGCAGGATTCTCCAGACTCGGGCTGTGAAGACCTTCTTGAAGTCTTGAGACACTGGTGAGGATAATGGATACATTAGTTTCCTAGGGCTGCCATAATGAAGTACCACATACCAGGTGGCTAAAAACAGCAGAAATTTATTGTCTCCCAGTTCTGAAAGCCAGAGTCTCAAGTCAAGAAGTCAGTAGGCTATACTCCCCCCTGAAGGCACTAGGAAGGACCTGTTCCAGGCTTCTACCCTGCTTCTGGTGGCCTCAGGAGTTCCTTGGTTTATGGATGCATCTCTCCAGTCCTCCGTCCTCACATGGCACTCTCCCTGTGCCTTTGTTGCCAAAGGTCTACATTCTGTAGCAGGCTTTCAAACCCCAATCATTCAGCTACCACCTTCCATGATTTTTGTCCACCTGAGCACTACTGAGTTAATCTACTCATTCAACCCCTGTCCTTTACAAAATATCAGCAAAATCATGGGTTTAATGACTCAGTGATATCTATATATAGTTGACCTTTGAACAAAACAGGTTTGACCCTTGAACAACACAGGTCCACTTATATGCAGAATTTTACAGTACAGTACTGTAAATGTATTTTCCTTATGATTTTCTCAGTAACATTTGCTTTTCTCTAGTTTACTATAATAATATAGGATACACAAAACATACAAAGATGTGTTAATTGACTTTATGTTATCACTAAGGCTTCTGGTTAATAGTAGACTATTACTTGAGTACTAAAGTTCTGGGGGACTCAAAAGTTATACATGAATATTGTACTTCAATGAGACTTGGCACCCCAATCCTTGTATTATTCAAGGGTCAATGGTATATACAGTCAATGCCATATAGTCCATAAAGGTAGAAGAATTACTTGAATCCAGCCTGAAGAATCTAATTCAGGGTTTGCTGGCTAAATAGACTTTCTCATTCCCACACCTGCAATCCCTGGATCAGCTTTCCAATCCTGTCTCCATGTTCTTAAAAAGGATATTCTCCCCTTATTTCTTATTCATTATAGTTTTTTGATACTGATCAAATTGCCTACAATGAGCATGTGGTACTTTTGGAACATCAGAGGAAAAAACTTTTTAGAAAGAGTGTAATCTAAAAATGTAAGAGTCAGGGAGCACCTGGGTGGCTCAGCTGGTTGAGTGTCTGACTTCGGCTCAGGTCATGATCTTGTGGTTCATGGGTTCGAGTCTTACATGGGGCTCTGTACTGATGGCGTGGAGTCTGCTTCAGATTCTCTCTCTCTCTCTCTCTCTCTCTCTCTCTCTCTCTCTCCCTCTCTCCCCACCCCTGTTCATGCTCTCTCAAAAATAAATAAATATAAAAAAAATTTTTAATGTAACAGTCAGGAGCTTAAAGAGACAATTACCCATCATGGTCCCAATTTGGACTTCTCTCTTGACATTGACAAGTTTAAGGGTGGGCTTCATATTGTAGCAATGTGGGCCTATATTTTATTCTCTTCTACTCAGCTTTAAGTACCTGGAGGCCAAGGAACAGACCATACTTTTTTTTTTTCAGATTTTTCAGTTTTATTGAGGTGTAAATTCACATCCCATACCATTCACCCATTTAAAATGTACAATTCAATGGTTTTTAATATACTCACAGATATGTGAAATCATCATTGCAGTCAACTTTGAACATTTTCATCACCTCAAAAAAGAGACCTCCTACTCTTTAGCTGTCACCTCCCTACCCAGCCCATCCCCAGACACTAATCTCCTTTCTATCTTTATAGATTTCCCTATTCTTGACTTTCATATGAATGGAATAATATATATATGTGTTCTTCTGTGACTGGATTCTTTCACTTAGCGTAATGTTTCAAGGTTCACCAAACTGTAGCATGTATCAGGACTTCATTCATTTTTCTGGCCAAGTAATATTCCGTTGTATGGATATACCACATTTGTTCATCTGTTTGTTCACTGATGGACATTCAGGTTGTTAGAAACCTTTCAGCTATTATGAATGATGAAGCAACAAACATTTGTGTGCAAGTTTTGTGTGGCCATTTGTTTTCATTTCTCTCGAATACTGGGAGTGAAATTAAGGCCATACTCATTTCTCTTTCCACTGCAATGTCTAGCACTGTGCTTCATGCCATGTGAGGCCTCCATGGATATTTGTCAAGTGAGTGAAAAGAACACACTTCTCCACGAGATATTAAAGCTAAGGGATGCATCTAGGCTCCACTGAAGCCTCTAACCAATGCCCCAGCTTCCTTGGAATTGAGTAAAATCAACCTCCATCTTCTTTCTTGTTCACTCTTGGCCTTGTCTCTTTCTCCTGCACTTTAGGAACCAATGAAGCAGCCATCATTGAAATCTTATCAAGCAGGACATCGGATGAGAGGCAACAAATAAAGCAAAAGTACAAGGCAACGTATGGCAAGGTGATTCCAAGCGTCCCTGAAAACGGGCACACAGCCTTGGCCTTGGAGGTCTCTGCTTTCTCTACCTTCCCAAGGCAGCAGAGAATATCTTTAAAGCTTTAATCAGTTAGCTCAAGAGCAAACAAAAGTAAACTACTCTTTACAATTTTAATTGATTTCAGAAAAACTGAAATTGCCTTGTTAACTTCATAGCCTATATAATCAATATTCTTTAACTCCTTTTGAAAACTGACTTCCTTTTCCTAGTAATCCCTCTGTCATTTTCCCATTGATAATTCTACATACTAACTTACAGATAGGCCAATAACTTGAAAATCAGTTTTCACAGGTGGGTCTTTATGTAAGAATTCTTCATTTATCCATCTGTCTTCAAGAATGATATGTTCTTCATAAGTGATTGTTATAGAACACTGAAAAAAACCTCCATTTCGTTAAGCATGACCACTTTTTTCTTTCTTTATGTGTCTTTTCTTTCATTTGTTTTGTTGTTGATGTTGTTATGTATCGATTTTTTTAAGTATGCAGTAGGCTTTCTATTTTCTTTATTAATATAAGATGAACACAATTTAACCTTTTCTTTTTTTTTAGGTTTGTTTTTTGTTTTTGTTTTTTTTTTGAGACACAGAGAGAGGGAGAGAGAGCAGGGGAGGGGCAGAAAGAGAGGGAGAGAGAGATCCCAAGCAGGCTCCGCACTGTCAGCACAGAGCCTGATGGGAGGCTTGAACTCATGAACCGTGAGATCATGACCTGAGCTGAAATCAAGAGTCGGATGCTTAACCGACTGAGCCACCCAGGTGCCCCTACAATTTAACCACTTTTTACTGTCATTAGAATTATCAGCGTGCAAAATGAATATTAATTATCATGCTGTATTCTAATACATGTTTATAAAACCTTTACAGTTTCAATCCCTCCATGTATAAATAGATATAGAGATGGCTTTTCTTACTTATTTGACGTTGGGCAGACAATAATCTCTTTAGGCCTTGGTGTCCTCACATACAGAATGAAATGTAATTCTCAGGTTGCTGAGAGAATCGAACAGGCTAACGGCAGCACGTATCAGTAAAGGGAAGCTATCCTAGGTACGATTGTTTCCATTTTATAGAGAAGAAACCTGGAGCTCCTCTGTTTCCATGACTCAAGCAAAATCACACACTTAGTAAGAAAAAGAACTGACACTCCCATCCCAGTCTTCTGACTCCAGGGCCAATGTCCACTCCTGAAGAACTCATTGCCACGAGAGGAGCTATTTATTTCTACACTAAATGGCCCACATGGCTGCACTTTTACAGTTTTTCTGCTTCTCTCTTCAGAATCAGGCTTGTCAGTGTCATTCCTTGATGACATTGATGAAAGTCCGTGAATCTTCAGCTCAGCTGCATGGAATTGAATTGAATGACGTTGAACTTTTATGCTTGCCGGCACGGCTAACTGTAGCAGCCTCTCAAGTGCTATGTGTACCCCCACCCTACTGACATGGAAAGTCAGATACAGGCTTCTTAAACTTGAGTGTAAAGCAGAGTAAATGAGTTCGAGGTGAGGACTTAGGCGCTCTGCTAAGGATAAAGTAGGCATGCTCTAGCACCAAACTTTGCAATACCAACACGTGCCAATCTTTGCTTACTTTCCAGTTCGTGGCTGTTTCAGACAGTTGAGACTGCCAAGGAGGTGGTCTAGAATCACATCTGAAGCTCAAAGATGTTAGAAACAGACAAATCAAAGTCCCCATGGCAACCGAGCTCCAAAGAGAACTCGCATCCCAAGGTGACACCGCTGGTGAGCCGGAAAACCGGGATTAGAGCTGAGATATCCTGAGCCGGCTTCTGTGTCCAAACAGAATGTAAACACACAAGGATCTGTTTTCATGCTTGTGGCTTGTAAGAGTAGGCAGCTGGTGTTTCTCTTCTCTGAAGTTCTACGCAATGCCCATCTGACCTGAAAAAAAAAACATTTCCAGTCTTTGGATGGGTCCACACTGTAGAGTACTGACCAAAGGCCTGCCTTTAGAGGATGCAGCGTTAGATGGAGCAGCTGCCTGAAGACAGAGGCAGTGATACCAAGGCCCCCACATAAGACTGCAAACCCCACTCATTAGGCAAAATCTTCCGGGTTTTTTTCCCAGGCTCAGAGCTCAGAGGTTCATAAAAGAAACAGTTGATTAGCCTTCTCTTAGAAAGTTCCTTTCAGGGTGGAATAATAGTAATACCCACTTACTGAACATTTAAAGTGTTCCAGGCTTGGGCTTTACATGGATTGTCTCAGTTAATTCTCCCAACAACCCTGAGTTGAGTCTATTGGGGTGCCTGGGTGGCTCAGTCGGTTGAGCGTTGGACTTCCCCTCAGGTCATGATCTCACGGTTTGTCAGTTGAAGCCCAGAGTTGGGCTCTGTGCTGACAGCTCAGAGCCTGGAGCCTGCTTTGGATTCTGTGTCTCTGTCCCTCTCTGCCCCTCCCCTGCTCGTGCTCTGTCTTTCCCTCTCTCTCTCTCAAAAAATAAACATTAAAAAAAAAAAGAGGTGAGTCTCATCAGACCCCCATTGTTCAGAGAAGGAAACTGACAATTGGTTAAAGTACATTTCCAAGGTCACACAGCTGCTGTGATCATGTCATTAGCCATCATGCCACATTGCTGAGTGGCCACACCTACTCCGTGATGTAATTTGAGTTCCTAAGCTGCTAACTGCTCCATGAGTCCCCAGTCTGACCCACATCTGGACACGAGGTTCCCTCTTCAAGGTCCTTCACTGAAGTTGGGACATTGGCGACACTAGTTAGACTGAACACCAATTTTTGTCCCTTTTGTCACTAACCCATCATGTCAGAGATACACAGGTAGGAGCAGGCAGTTCACCTATAAGACCGCACCTCCCAAAAAACATCCTTGAAGATGGACACTTGCTAAAAACAGACGCCAGTGGGCATTTCATATACTTCATTTCTTCCTTAATGTATTTCATTTCTTCTCCCTACCTGAGTGCTTTCCCACGTGTGTCCCTGTCCAGATTTAACAAGTTAACCAAAGTGACTACACATCTGGTTTGCCCAGGGTGGCCCTCGTTTATTCGTGTTATGCCGCTGTAATTACTGCTAGTTTATTATTTTCCCCATTCACTCTCAAAACCACCTCAGGGGGGCCTGGGTGGCTCAGTCAGTTGAGCGTCTCACTCTTGATTTTGGCTCAGGTCATGATCCCAGGGTGTGGGATCAAGCCCTACGTTGGGCTCCATGCTGAGCATGGAGCCTGCTTGAGATTCTCCTTCTGCCCCTCTCCTCCACTCACTCTCTCTCTAAAACAAAACAAGAACCATTTAAATTTGGATGACAAATGATCTGATCCTCCAGAGACAACAAACTCATGTTTCAGGCCTTTCTAGTCGCGCAAGTGTTTGGGGGGGAGTCCTTCATTTTTTTGAGGTCAGTAAATAGAAATGATGCCAATACCTCTCCCCTCTCCTGCCAGGGCTATTCTGGAGTTCAGCGAGAAGGCTCTCTGAACCCTAAACTATCCAGCAAATGCTGTTTGTTATTGTGATTCATCTTTGGGGTTTCCAACCCTGAGCAAGGGATCTTCTCTGCCTCTCTGCCAGTCCCAGAGGAAGTCACAGTGACGACTGTCCTCCACAGCAGGTCACTCATGTCACTAGAGCTCTGCCCAGCTCACTCCCCTTCCCCATGTGTCCTTGGCAATCTTCCTGTTGACCCTGAGGCCATGCAGCGGGAAGCTTGTCCTCTGCTTTGGGCCATTCCCTAGTCAGGGCTCCCGCTATGTTCCTCCAGGACCTGGAGGAGGTGTTCAAGAGCGAACTGAGTGGAAGCTTTGAGAAGACAGCCTTGGCCCTCCTGGACCGCCCCAGCGAGTATGATGCCCGCCAGCTGCAAAAGGCCATGAAGGGTCTGGGCACAGATGAGGCAGTGATCATCGAGGTCCTGTGCACAAGAACCAATAAGGTGAGTGCCAGCCAAGCCCTCAGCCCCAGCCCCTGAAGGAGCATCCAGATGCCCATCAGAGAGGGTTGCAGCAGCCAGAAGGAAAACTACACCTCACATTCCATTGTCCAAGCGTCTGGACAGAAACATGTCTGTTTGGCACGTGCAGGAGAGATCCCTCTTCCAATCTTCCAGCTGTCAGTCTTCGTGTTTCCGCCTCTGGCTTGACAGAATAGATCCTTCCAGAACAGCTGTGTCAACGCAGATTTTGTATTTCTGAAAGGAATGCATAGTTTTATATGCAGGAGGCAAGATTCTGCTTTCCTCCACCCAGCCTGACTTTGCAGGTCTTCGGCACAAATAATGCAATAAATGGGCTAAGCGTGTTTGTGCAGCTGCCTTGTCCATGGCTGTCATCTAGCATAGAGTACAAAAAGGACCATAAAGAGGCAGGGAAGCAGTTGGTGCAGAGGGGATCCCCGTGAACACCTCTCGTGGCTGCCAGCACCTTCCTGGAGGTTTCCATCTACTTCTATCAGCAGACCTCTCCCCCTGTCCCTGGGCACATGCTGCCATTTCAGGAGCTGAAAAGAGCCTTTGTTAAGGCTTTAGTCGAAGCTCATTCATCTTTGGTTCCAGAAGCCATGAGGGCCAAGGAATTCATCACGGGTAGAGAGGGTCCACAAATCATTATTTGGAGACCCAACTCTCTGCTGCAACCACTCATCATGTAGAATGGGGGAAGTCCAGCAAGGAAAAAGCCAGAAAGTCCCCAACATCCTTGAGGCCTCCAGGTAGGAAACAGAAGCAGTGTTTGGAGCCAACAGCAAGGAAAAACTTCAACAGATCTCTGATGCTAAAACAATACTTTAAAAGCCTTGCATGTAGATGACCTTGGGTTGGTTCCTTCTGCTCAGTCTGTGGGGTCCAGCACATTTCTCCAAACCCCTGAACCCCTTTCCTCAGCATCCCCGGACTTCTTTTCTTTCCACAAGATAATAAAAACCCTCCATTTCAAGGAGTTTTTGTTCAGGAAGGGTCAGCGAAGGAGGATGGTATCAGTCCGGTCCTGCAGTTATACGGTGTTCCCGGTCGAGGTCCCCCACCTTCCAGAAGCTCCACAGTCCCAGCCAGGAGGCGTCCAATATTAGGGTAATCGGCAGGCTGCCTTGGCAAGAAGGTTCTGATCATTATTTTTCTAATCTCACTTGACCACATGTGGTTCCCCCTCAGCCTAGTTTCTTTCAAGCCCTGCTCTCAAACAACAAACAAGCTCTTTTTCTCCCCCACAATCAAATCGATCTGACAATAAAAAGAAAAGTAGGGAGAGAGCAGGTCTTGGGTTCAGGCACATCCTGGAAGTGGGTTAGAAGGAGAAGAAAAGAAAGAGCTTCATGGACACAAATGATCAGCTCCCACCAACTCCTACATCCTCCGGCCCCCCAGGCTCCCCCCGTCCCACTGTCCCCACTGCCTTTTCCCTGGCCTGCTGCTAACTCTTAAACAGTTTGCCAGTGAACATCTGGGGAACACCTGCTCCTGGACACTGCTGGCCTAAATGTAAACTGAGGCAGCTCCTGACGGGGCCACTTAGCCTGAGTCATTGAAACACAAAGCACATCTTCCCAGTACACACCCCAGAGAGAAACTTGCAGCCCTGCACGCAGCACATGGATTACTGCATGAAGCCTTGTGTCCAGTAGGGAAAAAATTGGAAGCAACCTGAATGTACATCCATCCGAGGCTCACTAAATAAACCGTGGCTTGCTGTAGGCTGGGACGTTTTGTATCCACCTAAAAAACACTAGGTGACTACGGATAAGCGTAGCTGGATCCCCAAGACACATTACTGAGTGAAAAAATAAGTCCAAGAACAACACATACAGTATTCCACTTTGGAAACACATACACAAAACAATTCTGTATGTTTTCAGTAGCACACCTATCTGTATACAAATGCAAGGACAAATGCTTGGGAAGATACCCACTGTGTGACACTAGCCACCTGAGTAGAGATGGGAGCGTGAGACGGAGTGAGGAGGCAGCAAAGACATTAGCTGAGCTGGGGTAGTTTTGCTTTTAACTAAGGAGAATGTATGCATGTGTTTGGTGTGTGGTTTGAGATGTTTGCACCCAGGGGCTTCTTCACACCTCCAGGGACCTGCCCCAGGCCTAGGCCCTGAGCCATAGGATGGCTCTCTTTGGAGGAAGTCACGGAGGCATCCCGTGCCTGGAGACAGGTTCTGGCCATTTCCTTGTGTATCTGTGTGTCTCCTACTGATCAACCCCACCTCGGAGTATTGATTTTTGTTTTATTACCCTTCCTAGGAGATCATGGCCATTAAAGAAGCCTACCAAAGGTGTAAGTGACCTTTTGTTCTGACTTTGGATAAAGAATGTTCCTTTCAAAATACTTCTGGGAAATGAAATCATCTGCTTTCTCTCCTCCCTTTTTCTTCTTCGAAAGTGTTTGACAGGAGCCTTGAATCAGATGTCAAAGCTGATACAAGTGGAACCCTAAAGAAAATGCTGGTGTCCCTGCTACAGGTAAGATCAGGCCCAGCAAGGGGAATATCTCCTTTGATCAACGCAACTAATTACAGACCTTAATTGCACCTGTAAAATCTCCTTTTTATATTAACATAACATCGTGGGAGTGACAGCTTATATTCACAGGTCTTAGCCGCACTCAAGGGAAGGGGTCATATAAGGGTTGGACCACTCAGGATCCCGCTGGCCACACAGGGCTCAGGTTAGAATTCAGAACCTTCCATGACCAAGTTTCAGGGTTCTTCAGCACTGGGAACCCCCGAGAGGTGAAGTAAGATATTTTGAAAGGATCACTATTAGCTTTCCAATGGAGTCACTCCAGGGAACATCACGAGGTTGCTTTCAGCCTGCTTAGAGGTCAGTGGGGTTTGTGAGCCACCCTGATTTCTAGAGAAAAACTCAAGTGTTGTTTCAGAAGCTACCCTGCTTATCAGTTGTGCCTAAAGATGGCAGCAAAGAGCAACACTGCCACTTTGCCAGGTTCCATCTCCTCCAGACCACCCTTCTGCAATCACCCCCAGCTTTCCAGGACTTTCTCTTTTTGTTTTCTGTGGTCAAGTGGGAACTCAAGTTAATAACAACGTGTCAATTTTTCTAGGCTAATCGTGATGAAGGAGATGAGGTGGACAGAGATCTAGCTGGTCGGGATGCCAAGGATCTGTATGATGTAAGTGTGCAGATGCACCAGTCCCCGCCAATTCTTTGTCCTTTTTAAAGTTTCTTAGCACTATTTTCAACAAATATTTCTCTGTTTCATGCAAATGGGAGTTTCTTGAGAAATAAGTATGATCTTTAAAATATTTTCAATATATACAGTCTTTGTGAACCTGTAAGAATTGTTCCTATTCTTGGGGCGCCTGGGTGGCTCAGTCGGTTAAGTGTCCGACTTCGGCTCAGGTCATGATCTCACGGTTTGTGGGTTCGAGCCCCGCGTCGGGCTCTGTGCTGACAGCTCAGAGCCTGGAGCCTGCTCCGGGTTCTGTCTCCCTCTCTCTCTCTGCCCCTCTCTGGCTCACAGTCTGTCTCTCTCTCTCCCTCTCTCTCTCTCAAAAATAAATAAAAATTAAAGAAAAAAAAAAAGAATTGTTCCTATTCTTGCATTTCAGAGTTTACTGCTTCAGGTCCATTTTGGAACAAGGAAGGTATAAATATTATAAATAGATGTGTGAAGTAAACTCTCAGGTATAGTGCTTAGTTGATCAATTTGACTTCTATTCAGTGCATATTTTCGAACTGCCCGTAAGCAAGGCCTGGTCATAGAACAGTATATTCAGTCTTTTACGCAAAAGGCTTTTCCAAAATGTTTGCATTTGTCCTGCAGGCAGGGGAGGACCGCTGGGGCACTGATGAGCTTGCCTTCAATGAAGTCTTGGCCAAGAGGAGCCACAAGCAATTACGGGCCACCTTTCAAGCCTACCAGATTGTAAGTAAACAAGCACCAGGGCAATGGAGTTCACACCAAAACGACTATTTCCAAAAGAAGTCCAGATCAGGGATAAGGAACTGTGGGGGTGTTTTACAACAGCAGCTCTTAATCAGAGATGATTTTGCTTCTTCCCCACCTCAAGGAATAATTGGTAATGTCTGGAAACATTTGGGTTGTCACCTTGGGTGTTGGGGAGGCAACGCTAAGAGCACCTAGTAGGTCAAGGCTATTATACATCCTACAATGCACAGGACAGCCCCACAACAAAGGCTTGTCCAGCTCCAAATGTAGTGCCAAGGTTGGGAACCCCTGCTTAACAGCAGAGGCTAGGAAAGCAGAGGAGTGTCAAGGTGAAGAGCAAAGCCCTAGAGTCAACATCCAGGTTCAAATCCATGTCCTATCACTGGCAGACTCTCTGTCCTCATTTGTAAAATGGGACAATAATCTTCATCGTCACACCCTCTTGGGCTTCTTTCAAGAGTTAAATAATATAGAGGAGCCCCAATGGCTCAGTCGGTTAAGCGTCTGACTTGCGCTCAGGTCATGATTTCACTGTTCATGATGAGTTCGGGGCCCCGCGTCGGGCTCTGTGCTGACAGCTCGGAGACTGGAGCCTGCTTAGGATTCTGTGTCTCCCTCTCTCTCCACCCCTCCCCTACTCATGCTCTGTCTCTCTCTGTCTTTCTCTCAAAAATAAACATTAAAAAAAAGTTAAATAATAAATGTAAAAGGCTCAGAATAGTACCTGGCGTGTGGTAAGCACACAAATGTTCTCTCTTACTATTATTCCAGTTTATAGTTGGGTTAACAGAGTGCCTACCACTCCCAAGACAGATGAGATATACCTCAGAGATACTCCTGAAAAGATGTGTATAAATTGCTGTTTACAATTATTTTTTATCTGATGATAATCTTAAGCCAACAAGATGAATTAGTTACTTCAAAGCATTTAGTGGTGAGTCCTTCCTTGAAAATCAGTCTTTCATTGCAAGAAGCCTTTTGTGGAGTATCAGATTTTTTTGGTCTCCTATTTTATAATTGTAGAGTGCTTTTAACTATTCAAAGCCCTTCTGTGCCCTGTATCTCATTCCAATTTCACAACAATCCTGTAACGGTAATGTCGACTAAGCAGCCATTGTTACCTACAACTGCTGGACAAGGAAAGTCTGTTATGAGTAAGGCGCCATCTGTAACTTATCAGGACCACACAGCAAGCCGGTAGCAGAAAGTGGATGAGAACAGCAAGATTCCCCAGCCCGAGCTTCTACCTCGGCGGGAGCTGGCCACTCCTCACTCGAAATAGCATTTCCTATGTGTTGCCAGCAGATGAAAAGACAATAAAGCTTGGGAATTTTATCATTACTGTATATAAGCCTGGAGGGCCTTTTGCTTTCAAATCATGCCCAGAGTCATGATCAAAGCCAGCTGACCCTGCGTTCCTCTGGCCTCTGCTCCTGGAACGGGGTAGACTCTGAGCTGGAAGACTTCTTCATGACCTACACCCTCTTCCCATGTGGCTGGGGCCATGGATGGAGTTTCTGGGGATGGCTGCCATTGGTGATCACTGTGGAAACACACATACATGTTAGCATGCATGTGTGCGTGTGTGCGTGTGTGTGTGTGTATACATGAACTGCTAACGACCTACAAGGATATTCTCCAGGCCAATTGTTCTCAAAATTAATCCCCAAATAGCAGCATCAGTATCACTTGTGAACATGTTAAAAATGAGAATTCTCTTATTTAAAGAGAGAGAGAGAGAGAGAGAGAGAGAGAGAGAGAGAGGCACCTGGGTGGTTCAGTTGGTTAAGAGTCCAACTCTTGATTTCGGCTCAGGTCATGATGTCACGGTTGGTAGGTTCGACCCCCGCATTAGGCTCCATGCTAACAGTGCAGAGTCTGTTTGGGATTCTCTCTTTCAGCCTCTCACTCTGCCCCTCCCCTGCTGTCTCTCCCTCAAAATAAATAAACTTAAAAAAAAAGAGAGAGGGAATGCTCAGCCCCCCACCCTGGACCTACTGAATCAGAGAGAGTCCTAGAGTGTATGTTTCAACAAGTCTTTCCGGTGATTCTGGTGCCTGTTAAAATCACAAAGGTCTGCTCTAGACCGCTAGCTCTATGAGCCAGAGCAAGTCATTAAGGATTCCGGACCTCGGTTTCCCCAACTGTCAAACAGGGATAACGATGGTACTGACTTCATAGGGTTAGTAAAGATTAATGAATTAATAGAAATAAAGTGCTAAAAATAAAGTGCTGGCATGCCATAGGCGTTCAGTAAACACCAGCAACTGTTAGTTGTCTCCTTATGTGAACCAACAAAGCCCAAATGGACAATAAAATAATTTACTGATTTAGTGATTCTTTACATGAAACTAGCTCTAAATACTACCTGTTCCTCTATTCCCAAAACTTCCCCAGAACACCATCTGTTTTGATTCTTATCACTGATTTTTGTGAGTTCACCCTGATCTCATGACCCTAGTTCATAAGTTTTCACAAGGGTCTCTGGCTAAAAGCAATAAACCGCTAGCATGAGATCATGGGAGTCTATTACGTTGCGTAGCTTGCCCTGGCATAGAGATGAATTTTTATTTTTGGCATGAAAACGTTAGGGTTTTGCCCTCTAAGCTTGAGTCTTAACTACTAACGCTCCCAGAAATCCTCACCAAGAAACTGTGTTTGCGGCCCTGCTACACCAGGCAGGAATATCACCGTCCCGAAGGTGACCAAACATGAAAGGCTTGTGCAGCTATAAAGCTGAAGGAAGTTCCCTACGCAGGGCTTAGTATGAATTGTAGGTACACATACCCACAGCGCAGGCACACTGCGTCCCCACCACGTCAGTCACCACTTCTCTCCTGTCCTCTATGTGTTCCTGAGCTCGTTCCAGAGCCTCTAGTCCTGTACCTTCTGTGGCCAAACCCAGAGGGCATAGGATTCTGCTATGAGAATGCTGTCACTATGGGTGAATAGGTTTTGAAAGAAAGAAATGTCTCCCCTATTCTTCTAGTAATCTCCCTACGGTCAACGCTACCTGGTAACGAGAGGCCTTTGAGGCTTGTGTGGAATCTACCCCAGTGATGTTTTTTTGTACTAAGATCAGAAAACCTGGTCTGTCTAAAGAGCCCCCTAAGAATTAAGTGTTCCGGGAACTGAAGTGAAAAGCCTGCCATTTGCAAAGGAGATTCACTTGGGCCAGTCGATTGTTTTCCATTTGTGTTCTCTGGAGCCCCGGGAGGTGCCTTGGTAGCTACCAGGAGGGGAATGTGGGCAGGAGGTTGATAGAGAAGAGGGGGCAATGTGAACAGTGCCCCCTGGAGTTGTGTGGCAAAAAGACTGAGAAAGCAGAAACCTGGCAATGCTGTCCCAGCACTAACAATAGAAACAGAAAGCGGTTTAAAGTGAGGATTATTTTTTTAGTAAATGCAGACCCGTGTGAACAAGATGTCCTCTTGAAATGCAATCTCGGCCTACAGAACAAGAACGCTGTTCATGGGAAAGTGGTACCAGTCCCTTTCGAAACGCCAGCTCCCACATCAAACCCAAGAGAGGCCAGGAGCAACTAAGGAAGGGACAGAACAGAAAGCCCCCAGGCAATCCCCACCGTCTACGTCCCTTACCCACACCAGACCTCTAGGTGTCAAACCACGACAAGGAGACCGAGAAACCTCATTACATCTCGACCTCTCCCCCCCCCCCCCCCCAAATCAATTGTGCGTGCATCACAAAGGCTATTTTGTTTACTAGTGTTTTCAGAATAAACTACATACACTCTGGCTGGTGTGTCCTCAAAGGCCCCAACTATTTATGGAACCACCGTTGTGTCATAGCCTCAAAAAATAACTTCTAAGAAAGAAGTTTCTGTATTCTTAATGCTTAACTGCACTTCCCCAAACCCAACAAAGAGTTCTCCTTTCTTTTATTTGCCTGCCCTGAGTTTGGCCCAGGTGGTACTTGCATTAAGCATTGTCACAATACACTCTGAACTTCAGCTTCTGTAAATATTTGGAAAGAAACCCAGCGTGTAATGCTGTGCAGAGTGGTATGTGAGCCGGTGGTGAATATAGGATCATTTAGAATCACCCCCAGGGTGAAGGAAAGTGACGTTTTGACATGGTCAGCCCCCTGGCTTCCAGCCCACGCAGCCCCATTCTATCAAAAACGTTGGACCAAGTCCTTACTGTGAACTTCACAGCCTGTACTACTTATGTCACCCAAACTGTGGCTGGCTGAGTCCCCAGTCCCAGGACATGGGAGATGAGAAAAGTGTGGGTAAGATGATTAATAACCACAACCTCCTAGAGAATTGGAAATGAAAAGAATTTTAAGAACATATTGGAAACTAAACTATTATAGAGATGTAAAGAATTATTTTACAATATATATTCATTGTTCTTCCACTCCCAATTGTACAGGTGAGGAAACTGAGGCCAAGGGAATTGTCCTGATCCAAGGAAGGGACCAAATCCATTAGGGGTCAAAAGCCATCAGCCATAAGAGCCCCCACTCAAATGTAAGGCACGGAGCAGGATAGGTTCCTTAAAGTCACGTGACCAAATCTGGAAGAGTTTAGTGCTTTTTGTAGACAAGTGACCCCAGGAGTGCCAAAGCCAAGAGCAAGACCTGTGATAATGGCTGGCCTTTGATTGTCCTTCCAGCTCATCAACAAAGACATCGAAGAGGCCATTGAAGCAGAAACGTCGGGAGACGTGCAGAAGGCCTACTTAACTCTTGGTAAAGTAAACCTAGCAGAGTCCCTGACTTAGGGTGGGCTCCCTGGAATCAGGCTCAGAGTCGGAGGTTTGCATGTGGGAAGACTTTAGGGAATAGTTCGGGAACAACACACCTCAGCAGCATTGGGTAAGGGAGAGAGTAAGCATGACGCAGCTGTTAACGGGGGGCGGGGGCTTTGCTGGTCCCCCATGGAGCCCTGGAGCCAGGAGGCAAGGGGGCAAGGTGTTTAAACCACACACCAAGCAACCGGTGGATGCTGGCCGCAACCCCGGAGCATTTGCAATGGTGGGTAAGGCAGGGCCTTGGAGGGCCACTTCTGGGGAGGGACTCAGCTGTGAGCAGCCAGTAGGCCGCAGATGGAATGAGTGCATCGGTCCCAAAGAGGGCCTCTGGGCGATGCATCATGGCATCCACTACAGTCTCATTAAGATCGTGGGTCGACGAGAAGAGCATCTGTCAACAGGCTGCAGCATTGTCTAGTCTCAGGGAGCCATATGTGGTTCAGCCAGGTTTCCAACCTATGAACAAGTTTTTGCATATGCCTGATGGCTCGAGGGTGTTCTTTTCCACTTGATTCCCTTCAACATTTAGAATGAATGAGGTCTCTTGAGAAAGAGTGGGGAGGGAGACCAGATCTTTATTGTGCCAAGCGAGCACACCAGCACCTTCTCTCCAGGTGTTGCCCATAGGCAGGAAAGAGCGGAGAGACGGGCATGGGGCTGTGTCTGGCAGGCTCCTTTCTTCCTTTCTGCAAGCCCCGGAATGAAGCCATTGTCCATTGTCCATACTCTCCTGTGGCGAGGAGTCGAGGGCACCACCTCAAATAGCACAAGAAACGGAAAGACGGGTCCCCGGAAGAGGAAGAATTGAAAAAGTAGTCCTGGAAGTTAAAAAATGTGCTCTATCTGCCAAACTTTTTGTTTTGCTTTTTGTGGGGGCTTTAAAAAATTTTTTTAAACAATGTCAGCAATTGATTTTTTTTAGTCCGTCCTCATTTTGCATTCAAATTAGCAGGGCCTCTACTAATTTGACCTCTACCATGATGTAGAGAGGCCTAAACATCCCTAGTGTCACTCCTGACCCCAACTGGACATACATGGACAACTGTCCTTGGGGCTTAAAAGATGAGTCTCTTAAGTAAATGGAGAGATCCACTAACAGCCTGACTCAAAGGCTCCAAATTCTTCCTTTCTGTGCTGGCAGTGCAAAGAATCAGGAAAATACCAGAGTTCAGTCAGAAGATTATACCAATGATGATAAACCACTATCAATATTATTAACAGTAGCAAAACCATTCAATTGTTTAACATTTAGTTAGCACCTACCCGGGCTGGGGGTTGCGCTTGGTGAGGGGATCAGAGGTAAATAGGTCCAGTTCTTGCTCTTAGGAAGTTTCAAGTCCATGGTGGAAACAAACAAATCAGCAGATTAGGTTACAGTAAAGATAAAAACAAAAACAACCAGAGTGAGGAGGGTACAGAGGAAGGAACAGCCACATCCCTGGAGACGGGGAACATAAAATGCAGGACTTAGGTATGCTCCGGTGGTAGGAAACTTCAAAGTGATTAGAAACGACCTTAAGTATAAACCACACAAGCTGTAGAGCATGACTTTACGGTTGTATTTTCGAGACACTTCCCACCCCCACTCATACCTGACTCATAAAGATGCCGGTTTACGGTTAAATTTGAGACCAAATGACTCCTACCACTTGCATGCTCTGGGGCAGCACTTTTCCAGTGGGCTCCAGGGCCCACCTGCACCAGAATCACCTATAGAGAGGTATGTGAAAATACAGATTCCTGGGCCCTATCTCAGGCTCCCTATTAGAATCTCCAAGAATGGAGCCCAGAAGCCGCACTTTTACAAGCTCCCCAAGGGATTGTCTTCTCCTCATCATGGCTGGCTATCCTGCCTTCCAGATACCACAGGGTATATGCCCACATTTTCCCTGGCTAGCCCCATCCAGACTCTTGAGGGATTCCTTCGGCAGCTAACAACAGACCTTATTCACCAGGCATAGATTGCATACAATAGAAAAGCTGAGAAATCTCTTCCCAGAACATCAGGAAGAAGGAATGCCAGGGGAGAAGACACCTATGAAGGGTTGGAACACACGGACATTAGGCATTTCAGCATCAACGTGTCCTGCCTGGGGGGGGGTCTTAAGTGAGTCTCAAGTATGCCACTCCCCAAACTGACAGGCTCCCCCCACCAACCACCACTAATCCAGCAGCTTTTTGGATTGTTCTCAGGATACAGAGGTCAGACACCTGGGGCTGGGCTTTTCTGTTCTCCTGAAACTCTGGTGGCTTCCACATGGCCTATAAAAGAGACAGACCCCCCACCTAGATGCTACTTCCCTAATCCTGTTCCCTTCCAATTCTCGGAAGCATCAATCATATAGGCAATTACATAAAAGCAAGAGTTCCCATCCCAGGACATATCAAGGATGCACATCCCACACTTACACTCAATGTATTACTTGCTATCAATCACTAACATCAAAAATGTTGAGTGTTCTAGGTAAATGCCAACACCTAAAGAGTAAATGGTTCGTTTCCCCAAAGTGTTTGTCCTGATGGGCCCCCCTAAGCATGGGAGGAGGGGAGAGGAACAATGATTTCTCCCCAGGAGTAGAGAGGCACTGTGCTTCACTAATCTGTGGATGAGATCAAAGCTGGCAGGCAAGGGGAGGACCAGAAAAGAGCAGCTAGCAAGAACACAGGAAGGTGGCCTGTAGACAGCATCAAACATTTCATGAGGCCGCATCCCAGATGGAGAGCTCAGACTGTGGGGCACTTGGAAAAGATTCCAAGATGAAACTCACCGAGCAAACCCAGTGAGGAAAAACAAAGGGTGGGAAAGATGTTTAGCACATCCTGGCGGCAGTCCAGCTGAGTGAGTCTTCGAGATTCTGAAGTTTTATTACAGCAGAGTCCCCAGCCAATCTGTATTTCCCCTCTGAACCCAACGCCAGCATCAGAGATTTCATTCAGATAAGAAAAGTTACTCCTGCTGGTAAGAACCATGAATTTGGCAGGGAAAGCCTGAGGGTGGCGCAGCGTTCCTCCTCCCCTGAAGGGTCTTCAGGGACCAGCAGAGGGGTTTTGACTCAGTTCTTGGTTGAAGAGCCCAGGTGCCCTGACCCGGGGGAATCTTCCAGATCCCACTAGAGTGTGAAGTCTGCTCCTTTCAAACACCTGTCTCACAACTGAGTCAGCTCCAAGGACAGCCAGGTGATACGGGGGGGCAGCTCTGTTCCTTCGGAGGGTCTCCATGTTCTTCAACAACATGTAAAAGCCTCACCTTCTCTTGTCCCTCATCCTGCCCAGTGAGGTGTGCCCGGGACCAGGAGGGCTATTTTGCTGACCGTCTGTACAAGTCCATGAAGGGTGCAGGCACCGATGAGGAGACACTAATTCACATCATCGTGACCAGGGCTGAGGTAAGACACACTCCACTCCCAGCACGTGGGCCACCACTTCTCTTTTGGCCACCGCTGATGTCATCAACAAAGTTTTTCTTAAGGGTTTATTTACAGAAAAAGTGAAACACAGACAGCCCTCGCCTTCCCAGACTTTGTGGAAGACCTTGTGCCATGCTTCAATCTGTTTCTTTTTATAAAAATACAATAATGATAGTTGCTTCTATTTTTGCCATGTGTGGCTCCAGAGAGCTCGGGGCCTGTGCACGGGGACCTGGGGGAGTGCAGCCCACGCTCGGCTCCACTGTAAGGAAGACGGACCAGAGACACTGCAAGGATGGGGACGGACGAGGTCACCCAGCAGCAGAGACAATGAGCAAATGACTGCCTCGCTCCCCAGCCAGGCCTTTAATTAAACACACCACAGAAGCACAGCTTTGCACAAAAGACACATCAGGGGGCGCCTGGGTGGCGCAGTCGGTTAAGCTTCCGACTTCAGCCAGGTCACGATCTCGCGGTCCGGGAGTTCGAGCCCCGCGTCGGGCTCTGGGCTGATGGCTCAGAGCCTGGAGCCTGTTTCTGATTCTGTGTCTCCCTCTCTCTCTGCCCCTCCCCCGTTCATGCTCTGTCTCTCTCTGTCCCAAAAAATAAATAAACGTTAAAAAAGACACATCAGTACAAGACAGTATTTCTCAACCTTTTTAAAAAAATTTTTTAATGTTTATTTACTTTTGAGAGAGAGAGACAAAGCACGAGCAGGGGAGGGGCAGAGAGAGAGAGAGAGAGAGAGAGAGAGAGAGAGAGAGAGAGACAGATCCTGAAACAGGCCTCAGGTTCCGAGCTGTCAGCACAGAGCCCGATGCGGGGCTCAAACTCATGAATCGCAACATCACGACCTGAGCGGAAGTCTGACGCTTAACCGACTGAGCCACCCAGGCGTCCCTCAACCTTTTTTAAAATTATTAGTAGTAATCGTCCCACTAAGGAGCCTTTTGGGGCCCAGTTTTTTCCTAATTGCCACTCCCCCAAAACATGAACACCACAGAGGGACTTTGTATCTGTTTATGTTCCGTTTACACATATTCTGTCATATTCTGTATGTATATATTGTGTTCAGTAAACACATCTATAGATTGTGTTCTGTATGCATGTGCGCGCGTGTGCGCGCCTGTGTGTGTGTGTGCACGCGCGCGTTTTGACATAAAAAGATTAAGGTTCTTTTCACCCTCTAAGAATGCATTTTTGCCCTGTTGGGAGCGATATCGCCCACCTTTGGGAATGCATGACTGTAAGAAAGAGGGAGATGAGCACCCACGGCCTGTGAGCAGCTGTCGAGATTCAGCACGGATGCTCTGGCACACGGGTCACAGAGGGAAGGAGGGACAAGTGAAGGGGAAATGGCATCTCGACCGCAGTGGGAGAAGCCTTGGAGAATGAAGTGTAACTGAGCACTTGAAAAACCACAGACATCTTCCCTCAAAAAAAAAAAAAAAAATTGTTAAATGAAGGGGGACAGATCCCAACCCAAATCCTGGCCCATGGCTTTGACAAATAATACTTAACATCTGACACCATTTTTAAATATAACTTAGCAACAAGACCGTTCTTTCGTTTTTATTTCTATTCCAGGAATTTCTCCTCCCCCTCCACTGTTCATAGTTTTCTTCTGGCTTACTGTCTGTTTCTCTTGCTCTCCCTTCCTTCCCTTCCCCATCTCTCTGCCACTCTCCTGAGTTCTCTCCTCCACTGTCTCTCCAGATCTCCACGGTCTCTGTCTCTCTGTCTCTTAGCAAACCATCTCCATCCCCCCATGCTCCTGCCAAAGTCTCAAGAGATTCTGAGGCTCATAGAAGCATGTGCAACATGGAGCAGGGTGGGGGTTCTGAAAGACCCCAGAGGGTTGGAACATTCTGGAGGGCCCACCAGAGCTCTGTCCCATCTTAGTATTGGCCACATGTCCTGGGATAGTTTAGGAGACTAAGCATCTCCTTGGAATGCTTCAGGTCCAGCCAGATATATTGGCCATACCCTAATCTCTCCAAAGCCCCATAATACTAGAACAGAACCCCGGTGTGCCCCATCCCACCCCCACACTGACTGACACGTCCTGCCCCCTCCCCCAGCCAAGTAGCGGACAAGTCGGGGGACGGGGAGGGGGCACAGGCAACATCCTGCCGGAGTCTCCCTCCTGCTCAGCATCCGCTTGGCACAATCCTTCATTCCCCTGCCTTCTGCTCTCATCTTCTTTCTTAGTTCATCCCTCCAACTGGGGCAGGAGGAAAAAGAACCAGAAGGCTGAATGACGGGTTGTGGATCTGTCTGGAATGCACGATAGAGTCTAAAGTTTTAAAAATTATAAAAAGAACACAACTCCTGGTTAAAGAGAGCTCTCTGCTTCTTTTACGAGACACACTGTGTTCTCTCTGTACTTACATCTTTTCTGTTGCCAGTATTGTCTCCCTCACTAGGTTCTAAGAATATCTGGAGCGGAACAATCTTCTTATTTGTTTTTCTTCTGAGTCCTCTGCCCATTTCCAGCACCCAGGTTTTTCAAGCTTTCAATGAATTAGGTCGAAAATAAGTCCTACAAATTGGTATCGATTTGAATTGTATTGATTGGCATTAATGGTCCTGCTGATCAGGGTACAAGAAGGAAAAAAAAAGCTTCATTTCAAATCTCTGTGTTGATAATTTTCTTAACCCTATACCAAGAGTCAGCAAATTGTGACCTGCAGGTGGGCCTGTTTTTATATAGGCTTGCTACCTAAGAATGATTCGTTTTTAAATGACTGTAAAAAACTCAAGGGAAAAATATTTTGTAATACATAAAAATCATCTGAAACTCAAGTTTTTGTGTCCATAAATAAATTTATACTGGGATATATATATATATATATATATATATATATATATATATATATTCACCTCTGTAACCGGAGCTGGACTCGGCTTTCCTTTTCCCATCCATAAAATAATAGTAATAATAGTGATAGCCCCTACCTCCAAGGGTTGTGTTGAGGCATACATGAGCAAATGAGTGTAATGTATTCAGAACAGTGCCCACCTGCATTCATAGTGAACACCCTATAGATGTCCTTGTCCTCACTGCTGTCGTCATTTCTCCTACAGGTGGACCTTCAGGGGATAAAGGCAAAGTTCCAAGAGAAGTATCAGAAGTCTCTGTCTGACATGGTTTGCTCAGACACGTCTGGGGACTTCCAGAAACTGCTGGTGGCCCTCTTGCACTGAAGCAAGCCAGAGCAGTGGAAGGACAGGGAGGAGCCACCTTTGTCAAGAGCCCATTTCAAACCAGATTTGCAAATGTGACTCCAGCACAAAAAGTACTGAAGAGTTCTGGCTTATTGTCTTGCCAGCTTGAATACTGTAGCCAGGCCAAGCTGTTTAGGTGAAGGGCAGCAGCCTCAAGACACTTGTGCAGGTCACCCTGAATGCTGGCTTAGCAAGTATCTGAGCTGCCTTTCAGCTTTCCTTTAGCGTGGCAACCTGAATGCTTTCTGAGCACAAATGAAATTCGCAGTTGATGAAAACACTATACTTGTAATAAAACATTCAGAAGAGTATGTATCAAATAGAGGCGGGTAAAGACTGAATGGTTAAGGTACAGGGAAGACAAAATTAACCAATTCATCAGTGTTCCTTCTGTGCGTTCAATCTCAAATGCTCAATGTTAATTAAAGTGGATTATGCCCCCATCAGCTGCTTTTCCAAAGACTGGGTTGATTCGTTTTGGCTCTTGTCCTGGAAGTATATGACTTGTGAAATTCAAACATATGTGGGAAAGGCATATAACAACTTTAATTAATAACCACCAAAGATAACAATCAAGGCTAGCAGTAAGGAAACAATTGAGGTGCCCGTGTGGAATGTAACTAGGGGTAAGATTCATGGCTACCTTGTATAAATGGTTCTTCTTATTTCTCTAGACATTTGACCCACTTGAGCCTTACCTCTGATCTTCAAATACAATTAGGCTGGGCATGGTGCCAACAGGATCAAGGTCAATGGTCTGACTCTCAAATGGATTGGTTCCACACCAATAGAATCTCTGTTCAAGATGTTTGTCTCACAGCCATGAGTTACTAGACGTAGAGGGGTCTGTCAAGAGAACATGGACACTTTGATCCAATAATTACAGTTATCATTCATTGGGCAATTATTTGTGTCTGGCACTGCTCAGTAGCACACTTTCATGTCTAATCCTCTCAACAGCCCTATAAGGTTACTATTACTCCCATGTATCAGTTGAAGAAACTGGAGAGTTCATTCCCAGGCCAGTAATGTAGACCGATGCCTCTGTATTCAACAGAATGCTGTAAGTAAGTTAATATAGGCAGGTAAAGCTCTCTTCCCATTAGCAAAAAGACGGTACACACAGGTCTGCCTGAAGGAATTGGGGAATAATTCACAGAGATGTATTAATGCTGGATGTTGAAGAATGTGGAAGAATGTTCTCCAGAGAAACAAAATAAGAAGGGTAAAAGCAGAGGCTCAGAAGCATGAGGGAGCAGGATATGTTCAGGAAGTGGTGAAATCCATTCTCCTGGGCATAGATGCGGTGAAAGGAGGGAGAAGGTTGGGGAGGCAGGCCACGAAGCTGCTGAAAAGTTTGTTTGGATCACATTAGCAATGGTTTTGCCTGCCAAGCGTGGGCCCGGTCCTTTGGGCAATGGGGGGTCACTGGAGATGTTTAAGGAGTGAGAAACATGATCAGTTTGGGGCCTTAGCCATTGACTGGTGCAATCAACATATAGCAAATAGCCCAAACTCTCAGTATAAAAGTATATATCATGGTGTGCCTTTCTAGTGGCTATAAAATGGGGACTGACACATTAAGAAGTTATGATAACATCTGTGTCCTCCACATGCTGCTTTATCAGTCTAGCAGTCATTGTTGTCATTATGAGCTTTAACACATAAAAAGGTTTTCTAGAGCCAAGCTCAGTGATAGAACATACTCATGTTTACTTATTTGTTGCCAAAGCTGCTTTTAAAAACAGAAACAAGACAACCAGTTCTTGGGTACTGAACTCACAGTAAGGATAGAAAAACAAACCAACAGAGTGAAAGGAGATCTATTAAAAACAGCCACTGTTGGAGATTGTTGAAGGCCATCACTCACACACAGAGGAGAGGAAGGTATTTCACAGGCGAAGAAACAGGCTGAGCAAGGCTGAGGGGAAATGTCATTTACTTGCTTAAGTTCTCGCACAGGAAATGCCGGAATTCAAACCTGCGTTCTTCTGACTCTAATGCCTGAGCCTTTTGCCACACTAGCTCAGATCCACAAGTGCTCTCTCCAAAATTTTGCTGAGCAAGGCACTGGGTACCTCTTTCTGTAGCTGCTGAAAGCTGCTCACTGTTCACAGCAGAAGACCATTTCTATGTGCTTGGCTGGGGGCTGCCTCAGGAGAAGTCTGAGCTGGTCTGTCCCAGGAATGCCCCACCCCACGGCAGACCAGGAATTTCCTGCTTCTCCTCTCCACACACCCTTGCCCTGCGCAAGTCCCACCTCACCGTTACCCAAGACCCCTGTTCCCAGAGCTGTCAAAAGGCAGGGCTTGCCTGTGGAGGGGGTTCAGGGGAGAAAGAAAGGACAAAGTTAGAAGAGAGAGAGGGTGAGAGCAACATTACCTTGTCACCCTCCCACTGAGTGACACTGTCCCCCACGCCTCACCCTTCTCCTGAGCCACAGCTCCTCCCCAGATATTTGGATAGATGGGGAGGAGTCTGAACACCACCTGTGGAGCTGCATCAGAAGGGAGCAGGTCCCATGGGTTCATGTGGTAACCTGCCATACTTTTCCCCATGAAATTCTGTTATAGTCCCCATTGGGCTCCATAACACTGCTCACCCAGCCTGAGTCACCCGGACATGGTAACATAGACCTTGGGGGCGCTTGCTTGAGTGAACCACTGCAGAAGCTAATGTTCCTTTGAGGAGCAAAGGAAGTCCCCGACCAACCAACATGGGAGATCCAGCCTCCCAGTTCCTCTCAGGATCTCTGGGAGTCCCAAGTGGTTCTCGTCCTGTAGGCCCACCCCTAACATTTGTGGGTCCCAGCCCATCTCTCTGCTTTTCCCTTTTCTGGGGGAGTGGGAGCTGATTTATAGCATTTGCTTATTTCTGTGGCCACCACGGTCAATTTCAAGCTATTGACATGATGTCACTGAACAGAGTCAGGAGATGAGCGGTAGCACACCAGTATGTACTATCTCCGCCATACAGATACGATAGATGTAAATAACTTCAAGAGCATAGATGATAGTAAAATATAGCAAATAATTAGGAAGTAATAAATTTTGGGTTTTCACTACATTTGTATCAATATAATTTAATTGTAAGTTTGTATACTTTAATTTTTAATAATCACTAGGCTTAATAACTAACTCATAAAACTCCTGAAAAGTTAATAATTAAACCTCATGAACCAATAAGAGCCAAGTCCAGCACTCCACTTGGCATGGGTCTTAACCCCTTTCTTCCAGAGGACTCCCAAGACAATTTGAACCCTGATTCCAGGTACTCACATAAGAAGTGGTTATCCTGAACACTCTTCCCTGCAATGGATTATTACCTACCATACGTTCAGGGTCATAATGAATAGTTGTTTATGTTGTCTACTGCACAAGGCTGACTGGCTGAGGAGACGTTTGGGACCTGAAATCCAGTCCTAATTTCCCCGTCAGATTTTGCCTGCAGGGCTGAAACTAGAGAGGTAGCTAGCTTCTGCCTAGAGAGGGTACTTCCTGCTAATTTGCACAGAGCTACCATATGGAGTGGTCCTGGAACGGTAAGTAACCCCTTTTACCTAAGAGGGGACATTCAAGAGGTCTTCCCTAGACAGAATGCCTTGTTATCAGCTTCTAATTCTAAACACTTTAAGTTCTGGCCCTCTTGGTACCTTATACAGCCATATAATCAATTCCTCGCAAATCTATTCTTTTTTTAAAATATTTTTAAACATTTTTTTAATGTTTATTTTTGAGAGAGAGGGAGACAGAGTGTGAGCAGGCGAGGGGCAGAGAGAGAGGGAGACACAGAATCGAAGCAGGCTCCAGGCTCTGAGCTGTCAGCACAGAGCCCGACGCGGGGCTCGAACCCACAAACTGTGAGATCACGACCTGAGTCGGACACCCAACCGAGTCACCCAGGCGCCCCGTCGCAAATCTATTCTTAGGAGAATACTTGAAAGCAAAGATTAAGAGGAAAAAGGAGATGGGAATAATGCTCCAGAAGATGAAACAGAGGTTTTATCACATTCAAGGAGATAGATGGTGAAGAAGCACAAGGAAGCAGAAGAGGGCTACCCAGGCTGCCTTCAGGAAGATGTCAGCGTCATCAGAATTAGATGTGACAGCCCCGGAAGATTCTGCCATCCTCACGTGGAGGGCAATGTGTCCCTGACCTAGGAATGCAGTCTGTCTCCTCCAGCAGCAAGAGACAATGCACAAGTCTCCACTAAGCTGCAAACAAACTATTTCTCAGACATATTATAGCCAATAAAAATGCCTCAGATAAGCCCCGAGAAACTAGATAAGCCAAGAAACAAGGGTGCTGGAAAACCAGAACTCTTCATGCCAACAAGCAAGAGCTACCACATTGAATTCAGAGATATGTGAAGGCTGCCTGTTAGTGTCACTGCAATTTATTGCATGACCAAGGCACAGGATGCAGACTAATATGTTGGGAAACATAGGGTCAGGAGAAAGAAAAGAAGTGGCAACAGGGGTTGGGGCGATTTCTCAAAATAAACTTTTTATTTTATTTTTATTTCTGTACATTTTAGACTTACAGAAAAAGGTGTGAGTATATTACAGAGTTCCCATATACCCCACTCCCAGTGTCTCATAGTGCTAACATTAATATGGAACATTTGTCATGACTGATGAACTAACATGGATACATTATAATTGAATGAAGCTTTATTCACATTTCTGTAGTTTTTACCTAATGTCATTTTTCTGTACTAGATTGCCATGAGACTATCACATTGCATTTAGTCTTCATGCCCCTTAAGCTCCTCTAGACTGCGACAGTTCCCCAGACTTCCCTTGTTTTTGTTGAGCTTGACAGTTTAGGGGGAGTACTGGGCAGGCAGAATGTTCCTCAGTTTCGGTTTGTCTGGGTTTTTTTTCTCATGAATAGACTGGGAATTTGGGGAGGAAGATCACAGAGGGAAAGTGCCATTCCTACCACATCATATCAAAGGTACATGCTATCAACGTGACTTATCACTGTTGACATTGACGTTGACCATCTGGCTCAGGCAGTTTGTCAGGTATCTCCACTGTGCTCATTAAAAGAAAGTCACTGTGATGGCCCACACTTAAGGGGTAGGAAATTATGCTCCACCTCTTTGAGTGAGAAGTATCTACATAAATTATTTGGGATTCTTCTGTTCAGGAGGTTTGTCTGTTCTCTCCCTTTATTTATTTATTCAATAATTTATTTATATCAGTATAGGCTTAGGAATATTTATTTTGTACTTTGGGTACAAATCCAATACTATATTATTTATTTTGTTACTCAAAATGTTCCAGCTTTTTCTATTGGGAGTTCTTTCAGTTGGTTCCTGTGTCCCTTTGACATACCCCCTCACTTTGCTTTTTTAGTACTTCTTGAACTTTTGGCACTGCTAGGTGCTCCACATTCATCTTGCATATTCCCTTTCCCAGCCCTAGAATCTGCTATTTCTCCAAGGAGCTCTGGTTCTGTTTATGGGAGAATGGTTTTAGAAACCAAGATCTGAGCACTAGGTGTGCTCATTGCTACTGGGGTGTCATTACTTCTAAGCCCGCTCAGTGGACAGAGCTAGGAAATATAAATGTGTATACACACATATCTATATTTGTACCATATATATAGACATATGACATAGATATAGATTTAGACACAGACATAGATCCAGCTGTATCTATACTAAATTACATACAAGTTCATACTATGTCAATTTTCATCCATGACCATATAGTTCACACTAAAAAAGGGGATTTTGACACCTTAAGAACAGCACAAGGAGGCAAGATAGTGTGAGGGAAGCTCCTAGAGAAAGGATCCATGGGGAGAATCAAAGCAAACCATACAGTGCCCCTGCATGTGCCGCTGGTTGTATTTCCATTCTGAATGGCCAAGTTTGGCCCAGGTCTGGGAAGAAAGGGTAGACCATGGCTGAGTGGTCCTCTGACCTCCTCCACTACCAGGCACCCATGGAATTGTCCTTAGGTTTTGAAGAGAATGCTCCGTGACTCTTTTGTGACTAAGTCAGAAATACCGATGTGTTCTGTTCCTAAGGTAACAAACTTTCAATGAATCCAAAATGTGTTCAACCAATACTGATACCATGAAGGGGAAATGGAGAGCAAGACAACCACCTTCAGTGTCAAAATCAAGAAATAGCGGGTTCTTATGCCATTCTCTTCCTGTTAATGATTTTTGGTCCCCAATAAGTGTCACTTCAGGATTGCTTAGAACAAGGATGTCTTACGACAAAAAAGGCCTGAGGCATTTTTAGACTCTTAGCTAGAAGACAAAAAGCACTGATTCTGAATCATTCCTCACTGTAATGTGGGCCAGGATAATATGACTCACAAACCAAAATGGACACACGAATTGACTGAACTCTGAACCCAACCCAAGTATTGATTTTTTTTTTTTTATTATTGAACTGAAAACAAAATCAAAGCTATTGTTTTTGAAATCCTACCGGACCAGTTGAAACTGGAACCAGTCTTTGCAAAAGGTTGAGCCAGAAGATAAAAGAAAAGCATAATCACTTCCATAAAAGTATTTCATTCACATGTCTGCACAAAAAAATATGCACTGTATATATATTTCTACCAGTTGCAGCTCTTTTAACTGCATCTCATTTAACCTATTTGCCAGATTAACCAACGTGCCCCATGCTCTCTATGGAATTTATTTTGTGGATGTCCTGGAGACTCTGAAGGCTGGTGGCTGGCACAGGATTGAGTAGGAAGTCCTTTGTCTTATGGTAGATCATGCATTTGGCAAGAGTGCCCTGTATTTGTTCCCAAATTTGTTCATATCTATTGTTCTCACTATGGTAATTACATAATTTAATTAGATAGTAAAAAAAAAAAAAGGACTTCTTGTTTCTATAAACATTAAATTGAAAGCTTTGGAAAGACTAAATAATGGTGTGTTGCGATTAAAATAAAAAGAATCAATGACAACTCTGAAGGTCCATCTTGCAAAAGGTGCACACATCTTTTCCTCCTTCTGAAACACTGATTTGTCTATGATGATCACACAGGCTTTTTTTTAGGTCAAAGACCTCTAAGTCACTGTCATCACCTCCCACATATCCCAATACCTAACCCTCCACACAGTGATTAATAGGAGAAGGAAAGACCAGGGAGAGGCTTCAGGCAGCTCCACTCATAGGCCATGTCACTTTGGAAAACCACTTTGCTCTCCTGAGACCCAGCTTCTTCATCTTTAAATGGGCATGGTGATAGTTCAGAACCTCCCACACTTAAGGACCAAAAGCAAAAAAGCCTTCATACATGAGAACAATACCACCTCCAGGACAAACAGAGAAGCTCTCCCTGCTAAAAAGAGATGTTTTTAGAGGTCACTTATTCAGTCATTTTGAGCTTATGAAAAACAACAGCATGATAACTACATTTACAAATAAGTGGAGGAGCCATACCTACCTTATAGGATCTTGGTGCACATTAAATGAAATAAAGTATCAGAAGCCCTTAGCACAGACATGGACCCATGCCAAGAGCTCCCTACACTCCTGCTGTTTGGTTGTCTAACCAAGTCACCCCATCTGTGCTGGGGTAGCCAACCCTGAAATGGAATCACGAAGCAGTCTCTTGCACGATGAGGCAAATCCAAGGTGTGGATGCCAAATAGATTCATGCCTCCCACCCTTTCCCACCTGGACTAACATGACAGACACCCCCCACTACCTCCCATCACATCCTCCTCCGGCTATTTCCCACCCCACAGCTGGCACTGCTTTCCCTAACGATAGCTCTCTCCCACACTGTCCCCAGTGAAGGTTTGGCCACTCAGACCACAAGCCTTTATCAGGGCTGCTTCTCCTCTACTGGGATGTCCAATTAGCATCTAAGACTAAATGCATCCAAAGAAAAATCTTCATTTCCCCCACAAAACCAGTTCCTTTCTTGCATTTCCCTCAGTAACCACCCCCAGCCAGTCAGCTGGTCAAACCACAGTCATCTTTGATTCCTTCTATTCCTCAATCCTCAAGGACCATTTATCAGAAGTTCTGCTAGCTCTCTGTCTCCAAACGTCTTAAAGTTTCCATGACTCACCACCTCTATAGATGTCAATCCAGGTCAAGCCTCCATCCTCTCCAGCCTAGACCCCTACAATATAGCTTCATAACTGGTCTCCTACTTCCCCAGTTGCTTCACCTCTGAGTCCTTCAGGCATACACCTCCCTCCCCACTTACCAGTCACTGACTGTGCTGGGCTTTTTCTGTTCCTCAAACTTGTCACCCTTATTCCAGACTCAAGACTTCTGCACCATAGTTCCCTCTGCCTAGAACTCCCCTTCTCCCAGACCACTCCATGATCCAACATCATCACACATGTCACTCCCTCAAGAGGCTTACACTGGTCAACCTATCAAGCCCCATCTCCACCACACCCCTCAGAACATGCCCCAAATCTCCCTTTAACTTTATCCTGTATTATCTTCATAGCAATTGTCACCATCTGAAAGTATCTTATCTCTTTACTTATTCATTGTCTACCCCCACTGCCCCCACCATCAGAAGATAAATTCTAGGGCGTCAGGAACTGTCTATCTGTTGTTTACCATGTAATCCCAGCACCTAGAACAATGCCTGACACATAGTACATGCTCAATAAAAGTGGTTGAATTGGTGAACTACCAACACAATTTCCTTCCTCCCTTTCTCCAGTCTATTTTCTCTTTCAGCTGTGGCTCAAGCATCACCCCTTGCCCTGCTTGCCCCTCTCCCCATGCAGTTAGCTACTCTCTCCAAGCTCTCCCTTTCACACAGTTCCATCAGAGCACATACTGCATTATTCTTTATCGTTCTCTTTACCCATATCTCCAGCTGAGACCAAGGGCCCCATCTTACCTAGTTTTCCAGCCCAACACACATAGTAATTCTCTATACCTCTAACCACCTTGCCTGCCCTGACCACTAAATGTGAAATAGTCTTTCCCTTCTCAGTCATGTTGCCACCTTTATAGCACTTATCATTATCTCAAATCATCTCATCTCTATTGATTTATTTGTTCTGCATTATCTATTGTCTGCCTTCTACCTATAGCCTTAGTGACTAGAACAGTGGTTGACACATAGTAGGTGCTTAATAAAGATTTGTTTACAAATGACTCATTTGACATGTTTATTAAATGAAGGCCTAATTAATGTATTAGCCACCACAAGCACTATAAATCTCAGGGTACTCAAATGTAGGGAGATGCAATGCTATGTTTACAGCAGTTACTCATAGTTTCCAAAACAAGACACATGGATGTGATTCATGAAAATTATATCACACTAGGAGGCAAATGTTGAAGAGGAGAGGGGAAAGAGGGCAACAGAGATTTGGCTAATGAGGAAAATGGGTCTTGAACGGCCCGAGGCATCCACCATCTGAATTACTACTTGGTTGCTTCTTTTGTTTGGCATTTAGAGGTCCAGACAGGAGCAGCAGGTCTCTCTGCAGCTCTAGTAATTCTATTCCAATTAGTCCAATTAGAAACACGTCCAGAGATAATTGCCCAGATGTTTAATTTCATCAGAGGTTGCATTGCATATGGAGCCCAAGAAGATTATCGTAGATACTGGCATACAGAGATGGGGGAAGAGATGACACCCAGCAAAACAGGTCTCAAATGCAAGTTCCAAGAGTAAACGAGTTTCACAAGTCCCTTTCCAAGAGGAAGACCTTCTACAGGCCCTTGACCTGGGCCAGCTGGGGAGCAGGAGCATGAGACTTGCTGGTGACGTCAGCTTGGCATCTCCGTGTGACATGTAAATAATACCAACCACGTTAAGTCACTGTAGGTCCACAGGATTGCTGAGGACATGGGTGATGTGACAACCATAAGGGCAGCGAAAGTGGATGCTGGGAATGAGCCTGCTGATGGGGCCAGCAGAACAGAGGCCAGCTCAGGCCTGCCAACAACCAACCCCGAAATAAGGTTTCATCAGGATGGCATGGAGATCTGCCCAGAACTGGTCCACCCCAGTGCAGGGAAATGTCTGGCTAATTCCAAACAGGTCATCAAATATAGAAATGCACCCAAGAACTCAGCTGGCTGCACTTTACCATGAGGCAGGGTGCCTCTGAGGAAGAAAAGTTATTGATTCCTACTTTATTTTCACTATGAATAAGATACGCCAGTTAATCATGTCTGAAGTCCATAAGAGATGTGAGCATTGTCTGGCATAGTGGTTCTCACCCTTGGCTGTGCAGTGGAATCTGGCAAGCTTACAGAATCCCGATGCCTGGACTCCACCCCTGAAGATTTGGATTTTATTGGACTTAGGCTGGGGTGCAGCCTGGGAATTGGGCACTTAAAAATTTTCCCAGGGACTCTAATGTGAAGCCAAGTGAGCACCACTGCCTAACACAGGTTGAGGAAGCTCTGAAACCCAGCCTCCATTTTCATCCACGGACACTCCCAGACATGCCCATCACCCTCTGGACTCCTTTTAAGCAAAGAGGAAAGAGAAGGACCATTCACTGATTCTTGTCACAAAAGGGTCCTTCCGGGACATACAGAATACTGCTATAGGTTTTATTGAACCTCATCATTTTCTATGAAATTCTAATTCCTAAGGTTAGCACTCTGAGGTCTCCATCTACCTGCTCATATATTCCTCCAACAAATACTTATTGGGCACCTTCTACAGGCCCAATGTTTTTGTTGTCATGACGCTTTCATTCTGTTAAGGGAGACAGAGAATAAACAATGAAACATTACAAATAGAATAACTCCATAAAGCAAAAAGTGTAATAAAACAAATAAAACAGGGTGATGTGACCTAGAGAGACAGGTAAGGAAATGCAGGCTACTTCAGGTGGTCAGAGAAGGGTCTGGAATAATATCCAAGCCGGATCCTGGACGTTGAGCAGCCAGCACAATACTTGAGGGAAAAATATTCCAGCAGAGGGAACAGCAAGTACAAAGGCCCCAGCCCCAGTCTCCTGGTAGCTCCAATTCAGCTCCACTGCTGTCCTGCTGGGTGTCAGCATCTCCCCTGCCTCTGCCTTTTGGATTTGTGCCATCAGAGATGCCATCTTTCCACCCAAACCTATTACTTCTTCAAGAAGCTCCTCCTCCTAGAAGGTTCCTGCACCCATCCCCTCCTCATTGTGGCCAGTCTTCAGCTCACCTCAAATGTCTGTAAATGCCCTTGGTAAACTGAAGTCAGTATAAAAGCACAAGATATTACTGGTGCTATTCATGCCTCCTTAGCATCCAGCCTGAATCTGCACTGAATCATCACACCCTTGATTTTATTGTCTTGTTGTTTCACCTGGGTACAACTGGTCTCCTCCTATGGGATCACTGGCTCTTCTGCAACTATCCTTCATTGCTCCTAGAACAGAGCTAGGCATTCATTCATAGCCCTTAATCAGAATTGTTGATACGAGGAGTTGACTAGGTGGTCAATTAAGTGTTTGTGTGAATGAAAGAATTAATCAGTAAGCCTTGCCTCAAAACCACACTGCCTTAATTCTGTTTTGCACTAGCATTATCTCCAATTTATAGATGAGGAAACCAAGGCACACAGAGATCTAGCTGCTTACCCCAGGTCACACAGCTAGTAAGTGGCAGAGCTGGGATTTAAACCCAGGCCTATCTGGTATTAGATGCTGTATGACATGTCCTGAAGAATGACGGTCGGCAGTCCCAATCTCAATTTTCAATAAGGAAACTAAAACTCACAAAAGAATTGACAGAGGTGGTCTGGTTCATAAGCTGAGTCTGTGCCAAAGCCAGGGCAGGTATTCACAGCCTTGGATGCCAAGGCGTCTGGGCTCTCTGTTCTGCCCTGCCCCTTTCACAAAGGTCAAATTTCTGGTCAGGATTCAGCCAAAGTATCAGATCATCACTGTGCCCTCTACTGAATTTAGTGCTGCCGGGGAGCTTCTGACAAGAGCTGAAAATGTCTAATGGAATGGCAAATGGGCAGAAAGCCAGAGTATATTCATTCACTTTAAATAATATTTTCTTTCTTTCCTCTTCCTCTTTCAACTGCTTGAATAGTGGAGATAGGAAAGGACAGGAGCAAGAAGTTAACACTTATTGGGGCGCCTGGGTGGCGCAGTCGGTTAAGCGTCCAACTTCAGCCAGGTCACGATCTCGCGGTCCGGGAGTTCAAGCCCCGCGTCGGGCTCTGGGCTGATGGCTCAGAGCCTGGAGCCTGTTTCCGATTTTGTGTCTCCCTCTCTCTCTGCCCCTCCCCCGTTCATGCTCTGTCTCTCTCTGTCCCAAAAATAAATAAACGTTGAAAAAAAAAAAAAAAAGAAGTTAACACTTATCAAAGCACCCTGAGCAGGTCACATAACCTTACCTGTAGTGTGTAATGGAGGGTTGCCAGCTTTAGCAAATAAAAAATACAGGATCCAGGGGTGCCTGGGTGGCTCAGTCGGTTAAGAGTCCGACTTCAACTCAGGTCACAATCTCACGGTTCAAGGGTTCGAGCCCTGCATTGGGCTCTGTGCTGACAGCTCAGAACCTGGAGCCTGCTTCAGATTCTGTGTCTCCCTCTCTCTCTGCCCTTCCCCAACTTATTCTCTCTCCCTCCCTCTCTCAAAAATAAATAAACATTTAAAAATTGTAACAAAAAATACAGGATGCATTAAAAACAGAAACAAAAATAAGAAGCAACAAAAAGATAAATAGAAATATAGGATACATACTTAAATTTGAATTTCATAGAACAAGAAAATATTTTAGCACAAGTATGTCTTGTGAATATTTGGGCCATACCTGTGCTGAAAACTTGGCTTGATGAAACCCGCCTCACAGGATTATCCTGAGGGTTAATAACACACCAAATGAGAAGTGCTCATAGGTCCCTAACTCGCGAGTCGGCAGCACTTGGTTAAAGGGGTAGTGCTAGGTCTGTTCAAAGACTGCTTTTCTCCCTTTATCTAACAGCCAAAAAGAAATAATTCTGCCCCCTTACACAGGTTAGAAAAATGGCCATGGTGGATTACTGACTCAGTTCCATAAGAAAATGGGCCCAGAAAAACCATACCCCCCGCGCAGCATATGGGGCTCTCTGCTCTCTCCTTGTCCCCAAAGAAAGAAAGGAGACAGGCTGGAATCTGGTGGCTAAACCAGTGAAGTCCAGATACGTTTCTCATGAGCTATGACAACAGAAGAGATAACAAGATAATGGTTTTGCAAACAAAAATGACTCCGCTGAACAATAGGAGAAAATGAGATGTTGAGATAGTGAGGGGGAAAGTTGAGGGAAATAGGGCCTTTGGAAACCACATGAAGAAAGCTTGTGGGAAAACGCCAAGTGGGAAAGGTCTGTTCCTCCTAAATCAGAACATCTGAGCACCTTGCATGATGCACGGGCAGGAGGACCTTTTCAAAGTTTCTCCAATAACCTCAGGCACAGCCGGGAAGCAAACAAGTTCCCTCTGTCCTTTCAGTGGTTAATCCCAAGTCTGAGTAGCCCTCTGTCAAGAAATCCCCCAACATCTCAGAAACATCATTCCAAGGAAAGCACCACCTTAATACATCACCATATCCCATGTCTGTCACTGTTCTATTTACCTGTCCAAGGTGCCCCTTCTCAGACCCCAACCCGCTTATCTGACAAACTAATCACAGGACTGGAACATTCTTTCTAGGGATAATTCAAATCTCGATAACACCTTCCAGAACAACCTTTTTTTCTTCTCCCCTTCATTTTCCTTCTAATTGTTGTCTCATGAGAGGGAATGTTTTTCAAGCAGAAGAGAGGGCTAGTGTATGGTCTGGTAAAAATGAGATCTTTGTGTGTCTCTCCAAATGCATTCCATGAGCAGGGAATACAGTAGGTGTGTAGTAGGTGTTCAATAGTTTTGTGTTGGAATGAAAGAATCAATTAGCATGCCCTGGTAGCTCTCCTGATATCAGAAAAGGTCATCCTTAGTGCTGTTCTTACACAAGCATTTCTGGAGGAACATCCACAACAATTGGGAATCTCAGTCACGTCACCAGTTACCGTCCCCCACATCCATTGTATGATCTACTTTGGGAGCCACAAGGAGAGAAAGTTCCCCTTCCGGCATTTGTGTTGAAGAGAATTCTGGAGAGGACAATAGGAATAATGTGCACGTCTCCCAAGTGGAATGGCAGGTTTCTGATTGCTATTATTACTACCAATATTGTGCAATGTTTTTGGACAACTGACAATGCACTAGGTGTTATAAGGAGTTTAAATAGCCGACTCCCCAACCTCCAACTCATGTCTGAGACTCCATGGCCTGTGCTGGCCTGCCCATTGGAATGGAAAACACAAGATACTCTCTACTTCCTTACTCAAAGCCTTGGGGACATGGGCAAGCTTTCCTAGGAATGGGGGTTGCCAAATCAACCATGTTTGTCTTTGCCTACACTTTTTTCCTACCATTTGATTATTCAGGTGTAGAAGAAAGTAAAGAGGTGACAGGGAAGCCTCTACCTCAGGGGCTCCCGAACCTCTGGTAGGCTCTGAGGACTGAAACCTCAAGAACAATGTATAAAGTTAATAGAAAACGGTATCTCTCCTATAGCCTCTATTTCCCATCAAAAATGATTTACAAGGAATGGTGAACATTTACCACATCTTGGAAGACTAGGATTGCTTACAACCCAGTATTAGAACCAACCTGATATCAGAAGCAGATGCAGTTGACTTGAGAGAAATAGTGATTGATCTATTCATGCTTTATCCTGTGGAAGAGAAGAAACCTAATTCTCTGAAAGTCAGCAAGAAGAGATTTCTTCCACATTCCTGCTCCTTGACTCATAGACACTGAGACACACATTGATCTAAAACTCTCTTCTAGTTTTAAAACTAGCTGGTTATCCTCTACTGTTGGGGTGATATGTTTTTTACAACAGCCAGAGTACAGTTTTATACACACATGTGCATTTGTTTGTACACACACACACACACACACACCACAAAATCTTTCCATATCTGTACACAGATGGCAACTCTCAAACAAGCAACAGGGTAAGAGGCGGAAAATGGTGGGGAGTGTCCTTGCCAGGAGTCCCTTTGGATCCTGAAGGTGGAATGGAGTCAGTATAAATAAAGTTTTAAAAGCTGTGGGGATGACTGGAAGAGCCTACTGCAGATATTTGTTAGACAGTTGAGGGTTACAGTTTCTCATACAGTAGAGATACAAAACCACACCCCAACCCAGCAGTGCCAAACTACATGGATGCCACTAGATTCTTCAGAATGGAGTGAGGGAGTGGGAAGAACAATCAGCCATCCCTCCAACTGGTAGTATAAGAAGGATATTCTGGTAGCACCCAAAGGGATGGGTAGTGGTTCCAGGAACAAGCTACATATAGCCTGTTGGTTGGCCATCCCTGAGTCTGGATAAATCTTCTCGTTCAAAGATGAATTAGTAGGTAAAACTCCTTACTTCTAAACACCCAGTAATTGAAACCTATTTGTATTTTCCCATAGTACATGAAAATAATATTAACACTTACTTTTTGAAGTAAAACTTAATCTTTGGGAATATACAATGTAAATAGGATTTAAGAGTAATATGGGGCGCCTGGGTGGCGCAGTCGGTAAAGCGTCCGACTTCAGCCAGGTCACGATCTCGCGGTCCGTGAGTTCGAGCCCCGCGTCAGGCTCTGGGCTGATGGCTCAGAGCCTGGAGCCTGTTTCCGATTCTGTGTCTCCCTCTCTCTCTGCCCCTCCCCCGTTCATGCTCTGTCTCTCTCTGTCCCAAAAATAAATAAACGTTGAAAAAAAAATTAAAAAAAAAAAAGAGTAATAGTTCCATTAATTTCCAGGTCTGTTTAATGTATGATTAAGTAAAACAAGGCACAATAGCCATCATTTCCATTGTATTACCACATTGATCATGTGCCTTGATAAAATGGCTGACTAGACAAGATGTTGATTTGCCTATAAAATATGGCCATTGGTTTGTATACTTTGGCCATTACTCAGCCCAGGAAATTTTTCTTCAATTGTTCTTCAAGCGGCATTCTTCAATTCCCCTTTCTAGTCTTCCATTTATGTAATGTTAATTTCTTTTATTGCAATATAAAATAAAAGAATTATGTCTTTTTAACTAAAAAAAATGAATAAATAAAGAAAAGAGGCAAACTACGGAAAAACACTGCAGAACAAAGGAAAACAACACCATTCTGAAGACCCAAGTATATATCCAGAAGAAATGTTTTCAAAAACTTCAGCATCAATAGAAAGAAAAATGACATTCTTCTGTAAAATAGGCAGAAATCCATAAAGATCAAAGTTAACCACAAAGAAAGCTAGAAGAGCCATGAGATTATTTTGGAGCAATAAAAATGCAATAACATATTTCAAATCTGCATTAGGACGAGTAAAGAGAAAAAGTAACCCTGTGAAAAGCACACCAACAGTACAAAGGGTAAATCTGGGATGTGTTCTAGAATGTAAGGGAAAAGAACAAGCAAGTAAATATTTAAAGAGATACAAATTTACATGAGGAAGCCACGTTTAAAAATATATAGGTACATGAAGAAACCAAAATGCAATTGAAGTAATAATCAATGATATAATTAAAGAAAATTTTCCTATGCTGAGTGAAGGCCAAAGTATACAAATCAATGCCTATGATTTATAGGCAAATCAACAGCTATATTTTATATGCTTTAAAAAGGACATATACCTGGGCACATCCCGGCAACATTTTTTAACTAAAAGGATGAAGAAAAGAGTTTAAAAAACAAAAAAAGATATAAATTAGTCAATTATCAAGTTTCTACTCCCTAGCTCTGTAGCCTTCCCAGAATAAAATGGGTGGTTTTCAGAAATTTTTGAAGAAAAAAATATTTGATCCTAAACTATGATATACCTAGCCAAGTTGTTGCTTGTAGATGATAGGAAATGAAAAGAGAATCTTTGATAAGGAAGGATTTGGAAAAATGCACCTCTCTCATATTCTCTCTAAAAAACTATTGCAAGTTAATGAACTCAAGTTGATCAAAATATGAGTCAGAATTAAACATTTAAAAATGGGGAAACTGGCAGTGAAAATGTAAACCAGCCAAACACAGAGCTAAGTCTAAATAATTGTTATAAATAGGATGCAAAAGCAAATAGTAAAGCCATTCATAAAAAATAAGATATAGAATATAAAGTAATTTGGTGATAATAGTCAGGGCCTTAAATTCCGGGTCATCTTTACAAAAACCAGGAAGAAAGAAGTAAATGGGTTTCAGATTCTTTTTCCTACCTAGCAGGGAGTCAACAAGCATTATTTTGTTTTTACTTATGATCACCAGAAAAACATACGTTAAAAAATGTTTTTGGAAAAAATTAAAAGAAAGCCACTAGTAAAAATATAAATAGTCTGAAAAAGTCAAAAGTAAGCAAAAAGTCTCCAGCATCAGTCTCTGTCAACCAATTCCATTATACTTCTCTACCTTTCCTAAAAAGCAGGCAGGGAGTTAAGACTTATCCTTGCCCCCGAGGAGGTACAGGAGAGAGATGGAAACCCATTTTGCCTGATATGAGAGCTTTTCAAAGATATATGTTTAATTTCTCCATTTATGGGGTCTTAGAATTCATGGTGGGTGGTGCGTGAGGTGGGAAGGAGGAAGGCTGGGTAAGGCTTTCCTTCAGAACACTTAGAACATTTAAATTACTTATTCATCTGTCTTCTATACTGACTCAAGCTCCACAAAGGCAGGGGCTTGTTTGTCTCCCTAGTGTCTTACTAGATAGATTGTTGGATGGATGGATGTTGGATGGATGGATGGATGTTGGATGGATGGATGGATAGATGGATGGATGGACGGATAAATGGACAGACAGATGGATGGATAAATGGACAGACAGATAGATGAATGGACCTTCAGTTAATTAGACCCTTACCTTGCTCAATTTACATTTCCCTTAGGGATCCTAATTAATCCTACCTCTAAGGGAATAAAGTTCACCCTCCCTCTGCAGGTCACCCACCTTCTTCTATACCACAGCAGCAAATCAAAACCGTGGCTGAGGAGCCTGGAGGGAGTAATATTCCTGCCTAAATGCCTCTCTCACCATCAGGGGGCACCTGCCCTGGGGAGCAGAGAGGCCAAGGCAGTGTATTATTCTTTGTGACTCACAGTGCTAAAATGGGAGAGTAAGAATGCATCCTTGATCACATTTCTTTCTTCCCAATTTGACTTAGAGCCCAGAAAGCTGATCTGTGGCATAAATGTTGTGTGAGGTCAGACTTTAGTTTGTGGGGAAAAGGCAGGGTAGACAGCTGGGTTATATACCAATAAGCCACCAACAGCCCTGACTTCGTCTCTGCCCTCCCAGGGGGAAAAAAGATATTTTCTGGTGGTAGGGCAGGGTGGAGGAAGAGTTGTGGATGCAGTCATTTGCACTGCTGGCCTAGTAAAAGTAGTGTTGCACTTGTAGCTCTCAAAGGGCAGTCGTCATGGCAACCTTGGGATCAGGGACCAGATCCTCTTCTGGCCATTGTCTGGAGTACAAAGTCCCTGTTCAGCTTTCCACAAGCTGGTTTAAAAAAACACATCCAGCCAGATAGATACAGACACTGATAGACAGGCACTCACATTCACAGAAAAGTTTTTAATCATATAGCAAGAGTCAAGTTCCTTCCTACAGCTTTTAATGATCCAGTTCACCGAAACCTCATTTTGCTCTTCATCTGCAGACTGTGGCAACAGGAAATATTCTGGTGCCAGCAGAGACAGCCTTCCAGTCACCAAGAAGCTGTCACAAAGCCTTTAAATGCACGTTTGTGCATTCTTGCAGCCCAGCTCCCGGGCACTGCCACAGCGAGGGCTTGCTGGTAAAAGTGATGCCTGACCCCAGAGGGTGTTAGGAGGCCTGGGCATGATGGAGCACATTTTGTGGCCTCCTAGACTGTAGTTGTCAGATCTGTGGCTGACTCGAATCAGCCTGCCTCTCCACAGGAATCCGGGCCCAGGGCACCCAGACAGGAGAGAGGCCTCCTGAGGCGAAGCGCCCTGTATTGTCAATGCAAAACTCTATGAGGAAACTGAAGGCTTTATGAATTTACTTAAAAAGGCAAAATAATAAAGAATACCAGCTGGCAGCCCGACTGGCGTTGAGGCCAGAGCTTCTGGCTTCAGGCCAGAGATGTACGGAAGCTCAGAGGAGGTCCCTTTGCTGAGGCACAGCCTCTAACAGTTTCTTCTCTGGCCACATCAGGACACAAACCACAGGGTGAACTGGAAAAGGCAGGGTTCAGATGTCACCTGGCCCATACCGTCACAGCCAGGTGAGAAAGTAAGTACAGAGAGGTTAAGTGACTTGTCCAAAGACACACAGTCAGTTCATGCCAGAACCTGGACTGGAACAAATCCAGGATTCCTGAAGGCTGAGTAGATAATGAGGAGCATAGCAAACTGTTCAAGGCAAAGGAAAGAGGTAGAGTGAAAGGAGATCAAATTAGATGTTGAAAACTAGGCACCAAGACCTATAGGAATCTAATGAGATTATTTTCCGAGTAACAATATAATACTAAGCATAATTTACTGTGAACCTACACACTATGCCAGCCACTTTACTGGATGCTTCCCATACATTGTTTCTTTGTGACAAGGTTGGTTATCCCCATTTAACAGATGATAAACTAAGGCTGGAAGACTATAAATCACTTGCCCAAGACCATACGGATGCTGAGAAGAAATGTTGATTCTCCTGAGTCTTTCTGCCCCCAAAGCCTGCATCTTGACTCGTTATGGTACTGACTTCCATCAAAAGGAGGGGCAAGGAGCTGAATGTCCTCATTTATTTTAGGTTTCCATATGTTCAGACCCTAAACTAAGATGTGTTCCAGAGAAAGTCAAGACACAAAGTTAAGACAAAAAGTATAGAACTCTCAGAGACAAATAGATTCATGAATTGAAAGTGGGTTGGTTGGGGTTACATGCGGGTGGTAGATATGCTTTTTGGATTGGACTTGGGTTATTTGTGTGTGTTTGCTATGAGGTTAATACCAAGACTCAATCTGACTTTTCCAGACGTTTAATGCAGAGTCAGAACTCTCTTAGTAGGCCAGGCCAATGGAATGGGCCTATTTTTTTCTAAACCTTAGGATCCAAAGGATTTATTAAAGTTGGTCAGACCTTGATATGGCACACCAGGGCTCATTTGAACTCTTGACAGGGCTGGATTCCAGAAATTCTAATTAATTAGGGAACATAGAGGAAGCTCCAAGATGCTTGCCATGGATGGCGCCGTATTTGTTCACTCCCAGAAATCCCTACCTATTGCCCTCACAACAAACCCTTGGCTTGATCACTAGCTGGAAGAGAAATAATGCAGGTATTTCAGAGCAATAAAAAGTTATTTTTCCCTTGTGCTGACTCTGAGGCCAAGGACTAAAGCACTAGCACGGGGTTGGGAAGATCAGCTCCCAACCTTGAGCTTCATAATTCTTGCTCTGTGGTATAAAGCAGTTATTTTATTTTTCTCTTTATCAAGTTATTGGATTTTATTGAAATGAGGGACATCCAGATGGCTCCAGAGCGCTGTTTACATTGCAGTCTAATGGACATGTGCCAAGCTGCACGTGGAAGGCCCTGCTACACCTGTATGGTGAGGGGGGAGGGGTATGAAGCCCACCTAACAGTGCTCCCCCTCTTTCCCTAGTCTCCATTCTGCTATACTCAATTCAAGAACTATACATAAGTTACCCACTATGTGTCAGCCACCGTGCTAGGCACTAGGGATAGAGAGACGACTGAGACAAGGTTCTTGCTGTCCAGACACTGCCACTCTAAGACGGGGGGCACAGTCAGGTAAACGTGACTGCACTGAGGGAATGAGGCATGTAATGTTAGAAGTATGCAACAGGAATGGAAATAACACAGAAGGCTGGGGAATTAATGATGTGAGAGGGTCAAGGAAGACTTTCAGAGAGGCTGATCTACAAATCAAATTTTGAAGGATGACTAGGAGTTCAGAGGTGAAAGTGGAAGAGATGGCAAAGGGAAGAGCAAGCAAAGGCACAGAAGCACAAAACAGAGGGGACTCGGACCTTTTAAGGAATTTGGCTACTCGCCTGTCATATTGCCAGCTTGGCTCAGAAGTGCAGAAATAATCACCAGCTCTGATAGCTATTAAACCGCTCTTCTCTCCAGCTCCCTGCATGTACCCCGATGGGTCTCTGACCCCCTTGGCTCAGGTGTTCTGCTCCTAGTTCTGGCCTCTGGGCGTCTGGCCCTAATGACATGTTATGGTTTTACTTGCCTGACCTTGATCTTCTAGACTCTTTGGGGTAGGATCCACTCTGTGATCTGCAACTAACAAGGAGAGATACCCCTCCTTCCACGATGCTCTGTGGTACCCTAAAGGCCAGGCCCGCCCAGCCTCCCCAACAGAGACCGGGCACATATAAAGATCTGCACTTCGTCTACTAGAGCTAGAATAAAAAATGTACGTGGGAGAGAGACGCAGCAGGAGATGGTTCTCCAGGGAGGCAGCAGACCAATCTGATTCCTGCTAAAGTCTGGGCTTCATCCTGCCAACACGGGGAGCCACTGAAAGGCATGATGCAGGGGACTGGCAGATTCCAGTTTGCCTTCCTCGGGGTTACTCTGCTGGTTATTCAAGGTGATTCAAGAGAGACTGGGAGCAAAGGAAAAAGTCAATATGGAGAGGCTGTTGCCACAGTGTGAGCAAGACTGAGAAAACCAGGCTCCCCTGCCACTCACTGCTGGTGCAGTCAAATCAGCATCTCCCTGGGGGCAGAGGCAGGACAGAGCTGGCATCAACCTTGTGGTTCCTTAGCTGTCCATTGTGGCTCTGATTCTTACATTTGGGGGCTGCCTCCTCCTCTCTTTCTTTTTTCTTCTCCCTCCCTCCCTTTCTCCCCCTTCTCTGCCTCCTTCCTTCTCTTCTTGCTTATTCCTTTTCCTCCCTCATCCCTTTCCCTCCCTCTCTGGCACACCCTGGAGAGATGTGCCTTGCCTCCTGCGTCCAGCTCAAGACTCCCCGATGGGAGAAAACAGAAAACCAACAAAGTTTTTTGTTTTCCAGAGTCTGGAGACTCCGGGGTGTCCCACAAATATTAAAAACAACTTTTGTCACAGATTCCATCACCTCGGAGCCTGCAGGAGGAAATCATAGCCCTCTCCAACAATCCTGCTAACAGACAATGGGAAATAAGAAACCCACCAACCAGTACTCTTGGGCCCATGTTCCAGCTTCCTTAAGGCCATCCACCACCTTCAGCTTGCCCCAGACTATCTCCAGTGACTCTCCCCAGGTCACAGAAACCTGTTTACAAACATCTAGAATTCCCAGGCACTTTTAGGACAAGGGACTCAGGATGTGTCCAAGTGGGCAGCAAAGTCTTCTCTAAGAGAAGCTGTTCCTCCAGATCTATTTATGACGACGTAAACACTTGCCAAGGAAACAAGGCATGTGGGCATGCGCCGGCCCCACAGTCCCTCGGGTTGCTGCAAAAGGCAACTGAAAAGTCACATGTCATAACAGTGGAAAGTACATATGCAACTATTCTTAGCCCTGGAATGTATACACTGTCTCCCTGCCCAGTGCTTCTTTCCCGAAGTTCTAGAAAACTGTGAAAGTACCGTTAGCATAAACAAATCCAGAACTCTCCCAGGACAAATCATCTGCCAACTGAAGGAAAGGCTTGGGTTTATGGTCTCACTTGGATCCAGAGGTGGAAGCTCTCCGGAGGGACCAGCCGGACCAGGCATCATCAGTGGATGTCACTGCAGCAAATGAAGGTAAATATCTCTAATGTTTAATTCTTCTGTGGGTAGACTGCCAGATGTCATCCAGTAAACCCTGCCCAGGGTACTGTTTGGTCTCTGCTTTCTGTTTATCACATGTTTAAAACAAAACCCCAAAGACTGTGTGAAATCATGTTTTAAAAAATAAGTTGCAAAGGCCCATTTTCATCCTTTAATACTGTCTAGTTACCTGAGGGCCACGCCCCCAGAATGACATCCTTGGGGAATGACTAACACCCAGAAAGATGCTTAGATGGGTTTACTAAATAACACATATGCTGAGAAGCTCACAGAATTCAGCTGGTCAAATGCATGGACTGTCACTTTGCTTCAGGCTCACATTTAATTAAGCCCCTGACAATCAAGTAACTTCCAACAACATTGGTGGTTCTTTTTCATTTTGCTCAGATTATCTGAAGATGCTATTTGCCTATTACCTTTGAGAGTAATCACAACCAAAAAGAGAGGTGTTGGCTGTGAGGTCTTGGGTGTAGGTGGCCTCTCTTTCCAATCTTCACTAAGCAACATTCTTGGCGTTATCCACAAGCATCTTGGTGAATAGACATAGATGCTGTAAGTCTTGGAGCCAACACAGTTAAACACTTCAGCACATGCTTCCCCTTGGGACCTCTTCCCCACCTTGTAGAATGGATGAGGAGTTGCCAGATGAGTTGCTCTTCAAAGACCATGACTTCTCCTCTGACTTACTGAGGCAGCTCAATGGCTTAAGGCAAAACAGGATGCTGACTGATGTGAGCATCTGTACCGGGACCTGGGAGGTCCCCTGCCACCGAAGTGTGCTGGCCTCCAGCAGCCCCTACTTCAGGGCCATGTTCTGCAGCAACTTCCGGGAGAGAAGTGAGCCCAAAGTCCAGCTGAGGGGCATCGACCCCCCAACTCTGGACCAGATCATCTTGTATGTGTACACTGGGGAGGTGCACATCACGGCTGAGAACGTCCTGCCCTTGATGGAGGCAGCCTCCATGCTACAGTATCCCAAGCTTCTGGAGGCCTGCTCCTCCTACCTCCAGAGCCAGCTGACCCCCGGCAACTGCCTGGGCATGATCAGACTCTCTGAAATCTTAAGTTGTGAGAGCCTCAAGAAGAAAGCCAGGGAGGTGGCCCTGACGTGTTTTCCAGAGGTGGCTGCATCGGCAGACCTGAAGGAGCTCTGCGTCTTGGAATTGAGAGACTATCTGGGGGACGACGGGCTCTGTGCGGAGGAGGAAAAGGTGTTTGAGGCCCTCATGGTTTGGGTCAAGCACGACCTCCAGGCCCGGAAACGACACGTGCAGGAGCTGTTCAAGCAAGTCAGGCTTCAGTACATCCACCCGGCCTTCTTCCACCATTTCATCGCCAACAATGCCCTCCTTCAGTCCTCGCCCTCATGCCAGACCATCCTGGAGACAGCCAAGAGGCAGATGTTTGCTTTGCACAGTGCCACCAGTGCCCCAGACCTCCAACCTCCATGGCATGTCCCCCCAAGAACCTCTTACCAAGATTTCCTCGTCCTCTTGGGTGGAAGGAAGGACAGCCAGCAGACCACCAGGGACGTTCTGCTGTACAACAGACAGACCGGCCAGTGGCAGAACCTTGCCAAACTCCCAACCCGGCTGTACAAGGCCTCAGCTGTCACTTTGCACCGCAGCATCTATGTGCTGGGAGGCATGGCTGTCGGCACAGGGAAGAACATGCCCAGCCACAACGTCTACATCTACTCCCTGAAGCTCAATCAGTGGAGGCTGGGGCAGCCCATGCTGGTCGCCCGCTACTCGCATAAAAGCACTACCCATAAGAACTTCATCTTTTCCATTGGGGGGATTGGAGAAGGGCAGGAGGTCATGGGCTCCATGGAGAGATACAACAGCATCTTGAACATCTGGGAGAGTATGGCCAGCATGCCAGTGGGGGTTCTCCACCCTGCAGTCGCTGTGAAAGACCAAAGACTCTACCTTTTTGGGGGAGAGGACATCATGCAGAATCCTGTGCGCCTTATCCAGGTAAATGACTGGTCCTTCCCATCATGTAAGTGCATGAGTGTATACCCACACATACACACAAGTGCATGCACACACATACTTATACACATATGCATATATACGCATACATACACACATGTATATACATGCATGCATATACACGTGTGTATACATGCATGCATGAGTACATGCATGCATACATATAGTACATATATACACACTATCATTTGCAGGGGAAGCGTAAAGGAGGGAGGAAAGGAAGGATGGAAGGGAGGAAGGAAAGAAGAAAGTTTAAATTCAGCAAGATTTCATCCATTTATGAATTCTTGTTGTATAAGATTAACACATACAAAGGAACATCAAATACAATCCCTGTACACAAAGAGTTTACCTTCATTGGAGGAAAAGTCCAAGCTAGAACACACTGAATGTCTGATAGTGAAATTCTATAGGAATTTTGCAGATGCTTCTAACAATTCAGCAAGGCCCTGTAAGATTCCCAAGCATTGGTCCACAGTCCATTACCCAATCCCTGGGAACCCAACCTCAAATCAGCGGAATCAAAATCCCTTTGTGTGGGGTCCTGACATGTACACATCAGAGACATCTCCAGGAGATTCTCAGTTGCAGCCACGTTGGGGAACCTTGCCTTAAATGATAAGTAGATGCTAATATCACTAGCAAGCTCTCTTAGAAGTATTATTAACAGAGGCCAAAATGTCAGAATATGAAGTGTTTCATGCAAGTTCTAATCTCTGCAGTTTACCTAATGATATGAAAAACTTGAATAATGAGCCTATCTTTAAAGATACGGAAATTCCTAGTATTTATTTTATTCAAGAGCTATATTGAGCCCCAGCCATGGTAAGAGCCCTGGGGATGTGGGCATGAGGAAGAAAGTGCACTTACACTCCAGGAGCTTGCTGGACAATTGCAATTCAGGTGCAAAATGGAGGGGTGCTTTAAGAGCATGGGGAGTGCCTTAAACCAGTCTAGAAGGAATCGGGGATGGTGTGACTTTCGAGGTTGGTCTGCTGACTTGAACAGAGAGGCAAGAGAGAAGGGGAGTAAATGAAGAGGGAGAACCACTGGGTGGATAGAAGGATCTGACATGGAGGGAGATGGGAAGCTTCTCTAAGCAGAGGCAGAGTCCTCTTTTGAGGGCAAGGTGGTGAAGCTGGGCAAGGGAGCAGCTGCTCAAAGGCCCTGAAGCAGAAAGGGGCACAGCCCATGGCCTGGAGACACTGAAAGCCTGAGAATGTAGCTGCAACACAGAGCAGGAGGAGAAAGGTGGTATGGCAGGCAGGGCTGGGGGGTTAGTCCCCATGTGCTCTCCACCCAGACTGCTGCCCCTGAGCCCCTACTATAGAAATTCTGGAACATTCTTAGGGGATGGGTGTTTGTGCAGATGAGGCTGACCTGGCCAGCTTTCTGGACCTTGTCAAGGAATTGGGGTTGTAGCCTGAGAGTAACAGTGTGGCTGAAGTAATCAAATTTACATTTTTAGAAGTTCCCTTTAGATGGCTTGGGGAGACAGGACTGGTCTAAGTGGACAACAGCAGGAGAGCTGGGGACTGTTCTAGAGGTCCAGGCCAGGGTGACTGGTGGCTTGGGCTAAGCTGGTGCCAGCGGAGATGGAGAAAAGTGAAAAGCTCCAATTTAATTTCTGTTTTTTCTTGCCTTCACTTCTCCAGCCCATATTTTCAGCTCCTCCCTGACCATCTAGGCAGATTCTGAGTCTGTTCCAAATCCCAATGATTTATTTGAGCCAGGAGAGACATGTTTTGCTCTCCACCAAGCTCTGGCCACACAATTCAGATGTAACAAAGTGCTTCTATGTAAAGCTAGAGCCCCTCCCTCTTTTAAAAAATATTTTTCAAAATAAAGTCAACAACTATGCTAAGTATTTCACATTGCAAAATTGTTATTGATTTCCTAAGAATAAATACAAGGCTCAGAAAAGCTTTTAAGCTGGCACGTCAAAAAATGCATAGTACCATCAAGCAAGACTCTTGCAAAGGCAGAAAAAAATCCACTAACAAATGAGTGATCCTTTTATACTGCAGTAGTGAGAAGGGGGAAAGGGGAAAAGCATTCATGGAAACCTTTATTGTCTACCTAGCATTAACTTTGATACGAAATTTTTATTCATTCAAATAGAGTGTAAAATCAATGCTGGGGGTTGCTTGATGGAATAGGTTGGATTTTCTGGCACAGGTTCAGAGTTTTCTTTAATGGATGGTTCTTCTGCGGGCATGCATTCTTTGAGGAACTATACCGCAGTGGGGTTACTGTGCACTTTGTGTGTGTATGTGTACCTTTCTCCCCGACCTTCTTTCTACCTCTGTTTCTGGAGGGCATTAAGCAAATCCTTCACCATAACATCACTTCCTCCACAGGTCAAAGACCATCTTTTGTTATCCTTGCCCCAGCCTCTCTAGGGGTATTATGAGGATTATGAGCAACTGTTTAATCTATCTTTGAAACCATACCCCAAGCTGACAGAGAACAGAAAGTCAGGAGGCAATTACTCATTCAGTGTTTGCTTTTGCTCCAAGGATCCTACTTTCCAAAGTGTCACCTACGTATTTTCAGATGAAACCATGAGGCTTAACAGCCATCAAGACTGCCTCTGTCTTTAGCACATGGCCTCCTCTATGCTTCACCAACTTCAAGAACCGACAGAGACCTTAAGAGGTCTCCAGTCTCAAAGGCTCCATCAAGAAAGGCAACACTTACATGGCCCCAGGCAGAGCCATGAGTGTGGTGGTTAAGAACATGGACTCCGGGTGGGGTCAACCAGACCAGCTGTTCCACTCACTCTAGCTGTGTGACTTTGGACATGTCACTTAACCCCTCTAAGCCTCAATCTAATCTGAAAAAAATGGAGGCAAGTAATGGTACCTACTTCACAGGATGATTGTGAAGACCAAATTTGGTAAACTAACAAAACATAGTCTTTCATATGGTGGCAATTATATTTTATATAGAAAGAATTGCCAGCAAAGAATTATACTTCATATAGAAAGAATTGTCATTTTCTTCTGTAGGTAAATGTTTTGCTTCTTTTCTTATATGAGTCCATCCTAAATCCTTGTGTTAAATTTTGCTAACATTGAATTAATTTATATTTGATATTTGAACTTTATTTAAACTGAGGGGAACATGTTCTGGAAATCATGATTTGTGACTCTATTTCAGAGCATGGCCAAGGAGTCCTGCCCCACCTCTATGCTCTTTTTTTCTTTTCTCATACTTCCTCTCTGATTCTAATGACTTTCAGGCACAAACTGTTCGAAAGCCTTCCTCTCCTAGCCCCAAATGTATTCTTGGCTCTAAGGCCCTCTCTGATACACTGGAACATTTAGAAACCTAAACATGAGCCGGAAATAGAAATGATTGAAAAATCATTGGTTTTATGAATACCCAAGTTGCTTCATTTCCCATTAAAAGAAAAAAAATGTTCCAAGCAAGGTAAGAAAACACATACTACAATGCCTAACTCTTGGTCCATTCTATAGACACATAGCCAAGGATCTCATGGGCTCACATAAAGACCAATTTCTAGTAATATATTCTTTCTGTTATTTAATTATATCTTATTGATAGCAATATATCAGTATTGCTTAGTATATACCAATATATCAATATTGCTTGGTATAATAGGTATTATACCTACCTACATTTCAAAAACTAGGAAAAAGTGAAAAAAATCACTCCTATTTCACTCTCTTAACTACTACTTCTATCTTTTTAAAAATATATGTCCCTTTACAATGCAGCACCATGATTATATTTCTCCCTCAGGTTTACCACATTTCCAGAAACACATGGTTCAAAATGGAGACAAGAATGATCAAGAATGTGTGCGCCCCTGCAGTGGTGCTGGGGGAGCGTATTGTCATCGTGGGAGGTGAGTTTGAACAGAGGATCGTGAGGCTGGACACAAACTTGGCATCTCCCATGGAAAACGGGTCACTAGTAGACAGATGTTGTTCTACAAAACAGTGCTGTTAAAAGCATATCCATCCAACTAGGGGAGTGTGGACGACTTGGCAAAGTTTTTTTCTCATCCAGAAGTTTTTCCCTGTCTTTATCTATAAACAGGGAATGAAATAATACCTATTTCACAGAATTGTTGTGATAATAAAATGTGTTCATATATCTAAAGCACTTAGCACTCTCCCGGGTACATGGCAAATACTAAAATAATGTTTGCTACTGTTCATAATATCAGCCATTAAGAGATAATTTCTCTGCAATTGCAGTATAGTGTCTTGGTTAAGAGGACTGGTTTTAGGGTCAGACCTGGGTTCAAATCCTGACTCTGCCACTGGCTGTATACTCTCTGGTAATTTATTAATCTTTTTTTTTTCTGTACCTCCATTTGCACATCTGTAAAATGGGGATCTTAAAAGTGGGGACTGGTAGGGACCAGGTAGGGCTGTCGTGGAAATCATTCCTGAATTCCCAAAGGCTCCTTCTCTGGATTGTTAAGGCTCTTGGGGAAGGTGGGGAGTGTGTAAAAGAAACGAAAATGACATTGAGGCTGAGAAAGCCACTGGAATCAGGAGGCTGCTCCTAATATAATGCTGCCTTAACTTGAGGCTAAGAATTCAGGGGCCAGAATCAGACAGATTGGAGTCCAAACCCCAGCTGTGCCCACACCTTGGGCAGGTTACCAAAGCATACTACACCTTAGTTCAGAGTGCAGCCTTGATACTGGGCAATGGCAGAGATCAGCCATGTTTCCCGACTGCAGCCTTCCATTCCCAACTGAGCAACACTGAGCTTGCCGATATGCCATTTGGTTTTCAGGTTACACGAGGAGGATTCTTGCTTATGACCCTCAATCCAACAAATTTGTCAAGTGTGCGGACATGAAAGACCGCAGGATGCACCATGGGGCCACGGTGATGGGGAACAAGATCTATGTAACGGGTGGGCGGCGGCTGACCACAGATTGCAACATCGAGGACTTGGCCTCCTTTGACTGCTACGACCCTGAGACGGATACCTGGACATCCCAGGGACAGCTTCCTCACAAACTCTTTGATCACGCCTGCCTCACTCTCCAGTGCATACCTCACACTCCCACCTTCTCATGAAGTCGGCGAGAAACTATTGGTCTTAGTCAAGATGCTTTCTGTTGCAAGGGACAGAAACCCAATTCCAAGGAGCTTAACCCTAAAAGGATGCAGGAAGTGCCCGCAGGACTGAAAGTTCCAGAGCCCGGAGGCCTGAAACCAGACATATTGTTGCCAGAACTCTCTGTCCACACCACAACTCTCTCTCTCTCTCCCCCTTTCTCTTTCTCCTCACTTTCCCTCCTTCTCTACCTCATCTCTACTAGATTTCATTCTACAAACAAGTTTCTTGATCCACAAATTATGAAGACAATGGCAACTGATAAACTCAGACTCACATTTTCTAACTTTGCATCTTCAAGACAGAACTTGACCATCATCCATATATTAATCCTGAAAATAATCCTAATTGGACGTTTTTTAATTCCATGGCTTCCTCTTGAGTCAATCACTGTTTCCAGGGCTTGTGCTACTGTGTAATCCCAGATCATGTCCCTACAGGCTGAGGTCGTGTTAACTGTTATCACTGACAGTCTATCCACTGCACATGATGAGATAGAGGCAGTTTCCCCAAAGGAAGAACTGCTGGGCTGACCAAAACCACATCTGCCCAGATCATCATGGAAATCCAGAACTAAAGGGCTGAGAGACCCGGAAGAGTCCCTAGAAGCAGGTGGTCCAGGTGGCAGTGTGAGACATTGACCGTGACCCTGTTTCTTTGCATTCTATGGATGTAGTACATTGGGATTCCAGGGAAATATGTCAATTCAGTTTCTAGGGTTTGCAAAATTATCTATGCTGCCAGAATAAAGTTTGTTTCTAGTGCCAAAGGATGTTTTCCTCCAGCCTCTGGGGAGCTATAAACCTGCAGAATTAATCAGGATTTTCATTTTGGTAAATGTTATGAGAATTGCTCTTCCGAGGCAAGCCAACAAATTCCTTCACAGATTCCAGCAATTATTGCCCTCTCCATGCCAGGGCTGAATATCCCCTAGCCCTTTTTATCTCAAAGTTCTTCCCAAGCTGGCTCAATCCCAAGCTCAAGAATAAACTGAAGATGGTGACACATTATAATCACCTGGGAAGCTGTTCGAAAATGGGGCTGAGCCGCATTCCGGAGGGACAGACAGGGATTCTCAGGTGGAGCCTAGATCATTGAAATGTGCGGTCAGGATTAAGAACCACCATCCTGGGCACTTGGGTGGCTTAGTCCATGAAGTGACCAACTCTTGGTTTTGGCTCAGGTCATGATCTCACAGTTTGTGGGATCGAGCCCCTTGTCAGTCTCTGTGCTGACAGTGTGGAGCCTGCTTGGGATTCTCTCTCTCTGCCCCTCTCCTGCTCTCTCTCGCTTTCTCTCTCTTATAAATAAATAAATAAATAAATAAATAAATAAATAAATAAATAAATAAATAAATAAGCAAGCAAGCAAGCTTTTTAAAAATTAAACAAATAAAAAAACAAGAACCACTCTCCTGCTCGGCTGCAGATACTGAAACATTCGTGTGCTGACCCACTTCCCAGCATGTTCTGGCCAGCCCTGTCGCCACCCAATAGCATAGGTAGAGTCTTCTCTCTAGCAATGGAAGCATCTGGAATGGGTCTCACTGCCCTGAACCTGGCACCAGAGTGACCCCAAGCTGGAGCCTTCCTCCTACCCTGCTCTTCAGGCTCATGTTCTGGACTTACCCTTTCTTCATAATTTGTATTTTTTGCCCTTCAGTTTCTCCTGCTGGGGTCTGAAGCTCTGCTCTGCTCCCCAGACCACTTGGCTGTGGTCCAGACACCTGGCCCAGATTATCAGCCCCTACTCTTGATCATGATCACTGTCACCTTAGCAGTTGGCTGGCCTCTTACTATAACCTATTCTCTTTGAACCTCTCTATTCAGGCTCTCAATCCCATCTCTTCCAGTGATGCCTCCAGTGCCTAAATGGAGGTCCATTTTGATTTCTCATCTGACTTGACCATTCAACACAGATGACTCTCTCTCCATCTAGAAATGTCTTCCTCACTCCACCTCTGGGACACCATTCACTGTCTCTTCCTACTGCGTGCAGTTCATTCTTCTCTCTTTCTTTCCCAACTAATAAATGGAGGTGCACTCCAGTGCTCAGCCCTTACACCTTTTGTGCATCTACCCTCACTCCCAAGGTAAGAGACACCCCCCCGCCCCAGTGTAGGGCTTATCATTCCAGCTATGTGCTGCTGACTTCCCAGTGTTCTCCAGTTCCAGACTCTACAGCTTGCTCCATGTTTCCACTTGGATGTTAAATACCTCAATGTAAACATGTTCAAGAACACTTTTTCCTCCCATGATAGGCTTCCCCATCCTGGGAGAGGGAAACACCTGTGTCCCAGTTTCTCAGGCCCAAAGCCTTGGATGCTACTCTTGGCATCCAAGAGTATGGCATCTCTCACACCCAACTCCATCTGTTTCAGGTGTGACAGAGCCCAGTCGCCTCACCAGCCACAGCTCTTACTATGGTCCAAGCTGCCATCTTCTCTCATCTGAACTCATCACTGGTGTCTCTGCTTCCACCTTTGCCCCCAAATCTCCCTCAACCCATCAGCTTGGAGCATCTTTCACAAATTTATAAGTGAGAATAGATCCTTCCCTTGTTTAAAATTCTGCAAAGCTTATACTGGAATTAAAGTAGAAAAGTTGGGGCACCTGGGTGGCTCAGTTGGTTAAGCATCCGACTTTGGCTCAGGTCATGATCTCATGGCTCGTGAGTTCAATCCCCTATGCTATTGGGTGGCATCAGGTCCCGCATCAGGCTCTGTGCTGACAGCTCAGAGCTTGGAGCCTGCTTTGGGTTCTGGGTCTCCCTCTCTCTCTGCTCCTCCCCCACTAGCACTCTGTCTCTCAACAATAAATAAAAGTTAAAAAAAAATTTTAAGTAGAAAACTTAAGTTAAAAAATGTCTTTAATTAAAAAAAAAAAAAACAACCTCTCCAAAGCCGTCCCAACTTTCTCAGACAACTTTCAGACACCTGCAAGATTGCTCTGTGACCCCACACTGCTGCCCCCCTACTCTCACTCTGCACCATGTCCCCCAACTCAGCATCAGCCACACTGGCCTCCAGGCTCACACATCGTTTCCACTGTCTGTGTTCACACTTGCTGTGCTCTCCACCCAAACACACTTGGCCCAGATACCACACCCACAGGGTCCCCTCCAAACAACAGCCAGGTTAATCTTTTAAAAACACAAACTGTTCATGTTCCTCTCCTGCTTAAATGACTTTACCGCTTCCCAGAGACCTTTGAACAGAGCCCCCCATCCTTTATCTAGCCTCTAGGGCTTTCTGCTGCCCAGCACCCATCCATGTCTCTGACCTTGCCTTTTGCTGCTCCCCACGGTGCCCACCACTGCCTCTGCCTTTATTATTCCCCCTCCTCTCTCTTGCCTCTGGGTCTTTGCTCTGGTCTAATACACACCTCTCTCACCTCTTCACCTGACATAATTTCAAGTCATACCTTACCAGCCAGATTAAAATTCACTGCATCAGAGGACTTCCGTGTACCCCACCCTTGCCTGGGTCAGCTCTCTCTCCTATTAAATGTCTCCATTGTCCCTATACAGCCTCTTTGAGACCCTCATCCTACTTGTAATTACTTGATCACTATCTTCCCCTCCAGGCTCATATCTGTCCAATCTCTTCCGCATTTCCAGGACTGGGCTTGGCATTGCCTACATGTATTGTAGGTCCTCAATAAATATAGCATGAATGGATAAAAGAATGAGGCTGCTGAATCTACACGGTCTCTAAAATCCATCTCAAACTCAGAGGTCATTGTGGATAGGCCCTAGTTCAAGCATCTCAGATCCTCTGCTAAGGGATCACTGTGTGCTTCCTTTATCCTCTTTCTCTCTCCCACCCTGGGGAAGATGTAGCATGGCCTACCTATGTCAGGCCTAGAGGATGAGAGCTTCTCCTAGAGGGTCCTGTTTGTCTGGAGTTGGAAGTGAGAGTCTTGCCATCTGTAAACTCCTGCAGCCTCCAAAATTCCTTCTGTCAGAGACTTGCTAATGCCTCAGCTTTCTCTCCCTTCATCTTAATCCAAAATTTAATAAGCTGCTGGCATCTGTGGCTACTTGGAGCTTTTATGAGTCTCACTGGGGCACAGAAGCACTAAGTAAGTTGTCCCCTGGAATGTATAAAGAAAGATGGCACCAGGGCCAAACACATTGGGACACACACGGCAGGCCGCTTTGTGCGTCCAGTAAGAGGTCTCTGTGGCAGGTGCATTTACATACCTGGGGGTCCGCCTGGCCAAACCCCATATCTGAGCTGAGTTAGGAAATGCCCTTCTGCCATAAGGGACCCTTTGCAATCTGCTAAGGAAATCACAGTCCAAAAAGAAAGAGGTTTTAGCATGAGGCTTGTACATCTCACTGGCTAAGGAGAGAGTCACAATCCAGAGCTGAAGTCAAAATATATTTAGCCAGCAGCAGTTAAACTAAAACATTGTAAGTAAAAAATGTCAGATAGCCTGACCAATCACTGCAACAGGCAACAAGGAAGGGGGATGGAAATGAAGTGGACAGAACAAGGGCTATGCAAGAAAACGCTAACAAAAATATCAAACACCCTGTCCCAACATAAATCAGTGAGCTGGAGAGGAGCCAGCAGAGAAAACAGTGTTGGCAGGAAGAAAGTGGCTGAATTTACCTTCGCCACCTATAACAAAAATCTGCGATGTCCCAGAGGACAAGGACTATGACTGGTTTTACTCCCTTTATCCTTCTCAGGATGTCTGACACAATGCTGCCCCCCTCCAACATGCCATGCTTGTCCATGTTTCTGTGCCTCTGCACACGTCATTCCCTCTGCCATGACGCCTTCCCCTGCCCTGCCTCGTGAACTCTTACTCAGCCTTCACCTCCTCTGTGGAGCCTTCTCCAGCCTTTCTACCCACCTCTGCACTCCCCCTCCCTTTATTCCAGCTCCTTCTACATCATAGCACCGTAGAGACTTGTTAAAGGAACTGGAAGGAAAGCTCTTCATAGGAGCAGACAGAGTCTTGGTCCCTATGAACCTCTAGGTTCAGGCAGTACTTGGCACACAAACAGTGATGACATGCCTGCAGAATGAATGAGCAGGTGCACAAGTGAAAGGGCCCTAAACATCACTGGAGTATATGGGCTGCTCTGGGTGGAAAGAAGGAGTTAATTATCAGGCAAACTGCCATTCCCTAGTTTTTAGCTGCATTTCACCCCAGTCTCTGCTTCCAGCATCACGTGGCTTCCTTCTGTGTAAGTCCTCCTCTGTCTCTTATTGGATTTAGGGCGCACTCTATTTTTTTTTTTTTTTAATTTTTTTTTTCAACGTTTATTTATTTTTGGGACAGAGAGAGAGACAGAGCATGAACGGGAGAGAGGCAGAGAGAGAGAGGGAGACACAGAATCGGAAACAGGCTCCAGGCTCTGAGCCATCAGCCCAGAGCCCGACGCGGGGCTCGAACCCACGGACCGCGAGATCATGACCTGGCTGAAGTCGGACGCTTAACCGACTGAGCCACCCAGGCGTAGGGCGCACTCTAAACTAGTTTGATCTCATCTTGATCCCTTCCTTCATTACATCTTGAAAGACCCTATTTCCAAATAAGGTCACATTCTGGGTTCCAGGTGGTCATGCATTTGTGGGGAGACACAATTCAGCCTGTTTCAGATACCATCTCCCACAAGAAGGCATCCTTGATGAGCCCTCACCACCACCACCCCCTCACCCCAGGTGGAGCCATGTGGCACGGACTCCTCCTCTCCCCATCTCATCAGAAGCACCTCCTGGGAAGGGACTGTGTCTTTCATCTCTGTACCCCCCACTCCAGCCCCACAGGGCCTGGCACTGCAAAGACACTCAGTGAACATGCATAAGCTAAATCCAACCATTTCACAGGGACTAGCAAACATTGTATGGACTCTGAGACTAATGTGCACAAGACACAGCTTCTGAGCAGCTTCCCAAGAGTACAGGGTGAACAATACCTGCCAAATGCCAATCAAGAAGGAATTGGTTGATTGGGGGGGGAGGGGGTTGCAGGGGAGCTCAGTCAGCTAAGCATCCAATTCTTGATTTCGGCACAGGTCCTGATCTCACGATTCATGAGATCAAGCCCCACATCAAGTTCCACACTGACAGCACAGAGCCTGTTTGGGATTCTCCAGCCTTTCTACCCCTTTCTGCTCCTCTTCTGCTCTCCCTCTCAAAATAAATAAATAAACAGTAAAAGAAAAAAGAAGGAATTAGGGTCGGGCATAAGAAGTTATCTGAGAGAACTAATCTGTTAGCACAGTGTCACCCATAATGTCCTATTTTTGATCTTGCCAACATAAGCCTTTGGGGTGATGTCATGAGAGTGAATCCGATGCTAAGGATGCTGGGGAGAAGGAAGTCTGTTTTCTGAAATGTCAGCTTTCACGCAATCTTATAGGAATTCTAGGCTCCTGTTCAAATGCCACGTTATTCTCTTCATGTGGGGAATTTGGTTTTTTGCTTTCCCTAAAGACATCCATGAGTCTCTCTTCCTCCTGATTTCACTTATTTGATTTAATTAGAATTCCAGGGCATGCAATCCAGAATTCCCCAGTAATGCTCCCATAACAAGCCAGCTGTCCAGGAAAATGGTGCTTTGAGGACACAGACAGGGATTCAATAATGTGAGGTGTTTCTAAGTTAGAAAGATACAGACAGGAAATTCTGTCCTATTCAGAATCAGAGGCTGTCTTTGTAGTTTCCCCAACAGTCCCATCAGCACTGCACACATTCAGAGACAAGAGGGCCACCTCAGGACAACTGCAAAATCAGAACCTTCCAAAAGGGGTTGGGAGGGAAGCAATGCAGAGACATCTATGCTCAAGATAAGACCAAGGAGAAAAATAGCAGAATTCATTAGCAGAGTCTCTGAGACATTTATCTTTTGTCGAGTATTTGAGAAAAAAAGAAAAAACAGAATTAATCCCCACTTGGAGTATAGATTGATTTGGCTTACTTATCTGAAGAGTAAACTAAAGCTGTTAATGGATTTGCCCATTTACTAAGCACTGAACCTGCATTACCCAGCTCAGTTAACTCAAGAAGCTTCTCGCACCTCCTCAGCACCCTTCCTGACCACCCTAACCTAGCCCCCATCCCACCCACTGCATTGTCCCTTTGCACTCCTTATTTCTTCCCTTCACACCTTTTAATCATAATTATGTATTGTCTTACTTGCTTTCCTGAGTTTATTTAGTTGACATCCCCACCCAAATGGAAGATCCCTGAGAATGGAGAATGGCTGCCCTGTTCACGTCTGTTTCCCTGGTACCTGACACAGAGAAGGCAATCAACAAAGATTTGTTGAATGAATGAATGAATGAATGAATGAATGAATGAATTGAATGAATGGCAATCCAGGCATTTAGGATGAGCGTAAAAGAGAGAGAAGGTAAGTTTGGGGAATGACACAGGAGAAGGGGAGAAATATGGGGAAGTGGTTCACTGGCATGGGAGGGCACAGTGGTCTTTATCCAGGTGAGTGTTGTAAGAAGATCACTCTGCTGGCAACCAGTGGAAGCATGGAGAAGTCCAGAAAGTTTAGATGGCAGGCTATTCCCATCCCCAGGAAGGATGATGAGGTATGGCCACTAATGTAACAGTTTACAAGTCTTCACATGTCTGTGCCCGTCACAGAGGACAGTGGGCATTTGCCCGTAACCCATCTCCTCCCTGGACATAATGATGAGACACAAAATCCTAAGCGGTCACCCTCTAAATCCTCCCATGTGAAAGAAGACCCCAGGCAAACCACTTACCCCACTAGGACATAGTTGCCAAATTATATTTTAGGCATTATGATATTTTCCTCATTCTCAGGGCTTGATGAGGGGGAAGCACCTGAGATGACCTTATAAATGTCTAAAGCAACAGTAGCCACTATGAACGCTGGGGGTAATAACAGATGTAGAAGTAAAGTGTACAGTGACATTTTGAATGTCAGTGACACTTAAAATTTAAATTTACAATGACATTGTAAATAACAATGGTAGCAGAAAGGATGGAGGGCGAGGAGGTGGCAAAGCTTCATGGGTATATTGCATAGGGATGCAATGATCTCTCACCAGACTATACAACAGGCCCCCTAACCACTCTTCCTGGCTCCAAAGTCTCCTCTTCTAGCTCCCCGTCCCCTGCTAGGGGCAATCCTAGCGGGCTTGGGGAAAATCAATAGATCCATTTATCTTTCTGAAAGATAAACCTGGCCAGATCTCTTCTTTGCTTAAACCCCTTCAATGGTTTCCCACCTCAAAAAATTCAAGCTTCACTTCCATACCTATGAGGTCCTTGTATGTGGAAGAATAAATAGCCTCCACCAGAATAGGTAACAAATAAAATGGTAGTGGAGGACCCACCCAATAGGCACTCAGTAAGTGCTATTCTCCTTGCTGCCCCACAGTCCCAGTTCAACTGGCCAAAAAGAAAACTCTTACTTGCCTATTAACAAAGAATGTTTACCTATTAGCTATAGCTGTAGATACATAGAAAAAGAGACTAAATAGATCTCAGATACCTGGCCACCAGCTCCTCATCTGATGGGGACACCGTGACCTGCTCTTCCATGCCAAAGGCACAGTACACTTATCCCAGAAGGGCTCAGTCCTGATGAATGTGGTCAAGGCCTTAGTTTCTCAAAATGTCTTCAGGGAAATATTTTTTTGCCCTCAAAATTGCCTCCTTTTCATCTAGAATGATGATTCATTTCATTATTCAGTGACTGAAAATTCATGAAATTTTGTGGTTAAAGCAAAAATGTGTCACACACAATTCCATATGTCCGTGCAGTGGGGCTGAGAAAATCTAATGATGAAAACCATCATTTCTTCCCCCAAAGTTTAACAGATCTCTCCACCTCTTTTTTTTTAACTTATAATATTTTTATCTCCTTAATTAAAAACATTGCTTTGAAAAATAATTAGATATAAGACTCCATAAATAAACATAATGGTCGAAGCACTGTACTTTCTTAGATTAGTTTCAAGATTCAAATTCTCAAATGCAAATGTAACATTTCTGAGTCAGAGAGTTGGAAGGAGGCCTGGGTGACCAGTTGGTCCAATCCAGAGAGACAACATGGAGAAACAGAAACAGCAGTGGGCTTCATGAAAAAACATCTGAGGACCTGGATTTGAGGTTTGGCTCTCCCTGTAGAGAGATGGATTCCTCAGGCAGGTCACTAAGCTACAATGTCCTTGCCTGTAAAATGAATGAATCTCATCTGCCAAACACTCTTGAGAAAATCACAACTGTTGGGGCATCAGGGTGGCTCCGTCAATTAAGCATCTGACTCTTGATTTCAGCTCAGTCATGATCTAACTGTAAGATTGAGCCTTGTGTTGGATTCTACACTGACAGCCCAGAAGGTGCTTGGGATTCTCTCTTCCTCTCCCCCTACTTGATTGATCACACACTAGCACTCTCTCTCTCTCAAAATAAATAAATAAACATTTTTTAAAAAGAAGAAAATCACATCGGGGCACCTGGGTGTCCGACTTCCACTGAGGTCATGATCTCACAGTTTGTGGGTTCAAGCCCCATGTCAGGCTCTGTGCTGACAGCTCAGAGTATGGAGCCTGCTTTGGATTCTATGTGTGTCTCTCTCTCTGCCCCTCCCCACCCCCCTCTTGTGTGCACACTCTCTCTCAAAAATAAATAAACATTAAAAAAATTAATAAAAAAAAAAATCGCAGGGCACCTGGGTGGCTCAGTCGGTTGAGTGTCCAACTTCAGCTCAGGTCATGATCTCACAGCTGATGAGTTCGAGCCCCGCATTGGGCTCTATGCTGACAGCTCAGAGCCTGGAGCCTGCTTCAGATTCTGTGTCTCCCTCTCTCTCTGCCCCTCCCCTGCTCGCACTCTGTCTCTGTCTCTCAAAAATAAACATTTAAAAAAAAATAAGAAGAAGAAAATCGCAACTGTAAAGGGAAAAGAAGACACTGCTCTATGATGGCCAGCAAAAAATACCCTCCCACATTCTTCACTCCACCCCTCTAGGCTCAACATCCTTTTAGTCTGGGGAAGCAAGAATAAAGGGATGACTAGAGAAAGCCACCAAACACACTCATATAACCAGCTTCCAGGTCAGGAAACAGGACATTACAGCACCCCAAAAGGCCCCTTCACAACTCTACCAGTCATTAGACTCTCCAAAAAGAACTACTATTTGGACTTCTAACACAGATTAATTGTGCCTGTTTAAGAAGTTTATATAAATGGGAATAGATAGTTTGAACTCTTCAGTACAACTTCTTTTGCTCAACATTAACTTTGTGAAATTCATCCATGTGGTTATGTGTAGTTATAGTTTGTTCATTCTTGTTGCTTATAATACTCGACCATACAACGATATTACAATTCACGTTTCTGTTTTACTCTTGATGGGCATTTATGTAGTGTCCTATTTGAAGCTATTATAAACTTTCTCGTACATACCTTTTGGTGAACATATGTTTACCTATCTGTTGAGTATGTAACTAGGAATGAAATTGCTGGGTCATGGGGTGTACATATGTTCAGCTTTATAGATATGGCCAGTTTCCAAACTTGTCATACCAGTCTCTGCTTCCACCAGCAGTGTATGAGAATTCCAGCTGCTACACATCTTTAACAATACTTGATATTGTCTTTCTTTTTCATGTTAGCCATTCTGGTGGGTGGGAACTGGTATCACATTGCAGAATGATATTTTTAAAGTGTAAATCAGATTATGTCACTCTGCCAATGGTTCCCTTAGCATTCAGAATAAAACCTTCAAGACCCTGGTTACCTTGGCTTTCTTGCTGACTTCATAGTGACACTCTACTCACTATGTTTCAGCCCCACCTCTTTCTTTCTAGTCTTCAAATATGCCAAGGTCATTCTCAACTCAGGATCTTTACCATTGACTGTTTCCTCTGCCTGGAACGTTCTTCCTCCAAATATTCCCATGACTATCTCCTTCTTGTTCATTCATACATTCAACAAATACTATCGAGTGATAATCAGGTTCCTTCTCAAATCTCAGCTCCCTCTAAGAATCCTTCCCTGACCACTGCCTAGTGTAGTCATGGGTACTCCCTCACACCATACCACATTCACTCTCTAGTCTCTTGCTTTATTTTACTTGTAGCACTTATCACAACCTCTACTTTTTCTTTTAAGATTTATGTGTTTTCTGCCTTATCATATTAGGATATAAATTAGCAGCCGAGACAGTATATCTTCAATGCCTAGAATAAAACATAGCATAAGTATTTAACAAATATTTGTGGGATGAATGGAGAGTTCACATAAGGGATTCACACATAGATTCCCAAAGATAATTGTAGAATATTAAAGTTAATAGAGCCCCTTCCTTTTCCCCCCTACTTGATTGATAAAAATGAAGCTCAGGGGGGCGCCTGGGTGGCTCAGTCGGTTAAGCATCCGATTTCGGCTCAGGTCACGATCTCGCGGTCCGTGAGTTCGAGCCCCGCGTCGGGCTCTGGGCTGATGGCTCAGAGCCTGGAGCCTGCTTCCGATTCTGTGTCTCCCTCTCTCTCTGTCCCTCCCCCGTTCATGCTCTGTCTCTCTCTGTCTCAAAAATAAATAAACGTTAAAAAAAATTAAAAAAAAAATGAAGCTCAGGAAGATAAAATGACTTGGCCAAGTTCATGGTCAGCAGCAGAAATGGGGTTTGAACCCAAGCTCATGACTTCTAGTTCTAGTACATTATTCTACCTATGAGAACTAGGGAATAAGTCTTAATTGAATGAGTCTCTAATTATTGAATGTTGGACATTAGGAATTGATTCAGCACAGTGAAGTCCTCCTCCAATACCACTCATAGACGTGTTTTGAAGACAACACTTCAAGAAGATATGACAAGGGAATTGTTTCTGGTTCCCCAAAATCACCCCTGGCCTTGCCTCAGAGAAAGAGGACGATGTTGAGAGGGTTAAAATGGACAGGGCTGACTCTCAGTCCATCTTCCATTCTCTACAGAGAGAAAAGAGAACTATCTTGGCAGGAACAATCTCCCTGGACTCCCAGGGCCTGGGATCTACCAGGAAATCATGCCCCACCAGGTGAGGGCCCTGTCTCATGCTTAGTTTGGGTGAGAATCAGGTTGTACCACAATGTGAGCCTCAGGACTAGTTACATAATTGGATGTGTAATCAGTACCTTCCAGATCTTCAGCCAAAAGCACTCTTGATACCACTTCAATCTTGCTGAATCATCTCTAAACCCCATGACTGGATGATTCACTGATCTCCTCTGGGGTCATGACTATCAGGTGTTCACCCAGAAATGAGAACTAAATTCATAAGGGGAGAGATGCTCTTGTTGGAACTCTGGTTTTTCCAGTCCTTCAACCTACCACCCCTTGGATTTCCAAAGAGTGATGGAAGCCACCTTGGTCTCTTCCTCATTAATCTAAATAAATGGGTGAAAGATAACCAGAGACCAACTATGTAAGATAGGGAGCTAGTGTTTGGAAAGAAATCAACCTAGATGATAAAAAACATAGAAATCCACAGTCTCCTACCACATTTCTGAAATCCAAAAAGCTCTGAAAACCAATTCTGCTTCTTTGTTCCTTTTTGTATATTGGCAGTGAATTCATTTGGCAGCAAATCCTGACAGGAAAAACTGACATGAGACTATTTTTAGTCTTTATTTCTCCATTTCAGGTGCATACTCATACATTTTCATGCCAGAATATCACTGTTGGATTATGAGGTGCTGAATCAGACCCCAATGGGTTGTTTCAGAATATAGTATATAATGCATCTTGGGGTGCCTGGGTAGCTCAGTTGGTTGAGTGACTGACTTTGGCTCAGGTCATGACCTTGCAGTTTGTGGGTTTGAGCCCCGTGTGGGGCTCTGTGCTGACAGCTCAGAGCCTGGAGCCTGCTTCAGATTCTGTGTCTCCCTCTCTCTCTGCCCCTCCCCCACACATGTGTGGGTGTGCTCTCTCTCTCTGTCTCAGAAATAAATAAACATTAAAAAAATTTTTAAAATAATGCATCTTATCACTTTAATAAAAGCTGAAAAATTCTTAATACCCAAACATATCTTGTTCCTAAGATTTCAGATAATAATGGTAGACCTGTAATTCTTCACTAATCATATTTGTTCTGCACAAAAAGCTAGGGAAGGCAGTATTGTCCCCATTTATCAAATGAATTAACTGAGGCTCAGGGAAGTTAAATGACCTGTTATTTATTGCTGTATAACAAATTGCTCCAAAACTTAGTAGCTTGGAACAACAATAAACGTTTGTTACTTCACAGCCAGGGATTTGAGAGTAGCTCAGTTGAGTGGTTCTGGCTAGAGGTCTCTTGTGAAATTGCCATCAAGATGTCAACCAGTTATCCTGCATGTTTTATCTGAAGGTTTCATCAAGACTGAAGGATCCACTTCCAAGATGGCTCACTCACATGGCTTTTGGCAGGAGGCCTCAGTTCCTTGTCACATGGACCTTTCCAGAGGTCTGCTTAAGTGCCCTCCCAACATGGCAACTCAATTTCCCCAGAGCAAGTAATCCAAAACAGAGCAAGATGGAAGCCACATGTCTTTTATGGCCTGGACTCAGAAACCATATTCTGTCATTTTCACAATACCTTACTGGTTACACAGGTCAGCCTCTCCAATGTGAGAAGGAACTACGGAAGGACATGAATACCAGGAAGCAGTTATCAACGGGGACCATCTTGGAAGGCTGGCAACCACAATTAGATAAAATCATTTGTTTACATTTTACAGATGAAAATCTAAGCAATTGGTCCAAGGTTGCACAGCTGGTCAGATGCAGAATAGGACTTAAATCCAGGTTGACCAACTCCAGAGTCCATACTTTTTAAATTATTACATAATATCACCTCCTTCATTTACTTAACCATCCTCCTAATATATTGAATTTAAGTAAATTCCTATTTCTTATTACTATAAACAACACTGAACACTTTCTACATAAATCTGTACCTCCATATCTTGTTCTTTTATTGGCACAAGTGCCTAGAGGCAGAATTGCCAGCTCAAAAGACATGAACTTTTTCAATTCTCTTGACACATATTATAAAAAAATAATTGCCAGAAAGGAAACACCAATTAACAATCTCAGAGAAAGTTTGCATGAACATGTATCTCACTACATCCTTGATACAATTGTTTGAATCTCTGTTAATTTTATAGGCTATAAAGACTTATTTCGATTTGCATTTATTGGAACATTTCTTTTTCTCATATGATTTTTATTATTTGTCTGTTTGTATCATTTAGGGTCTTTGGTTGTAAGAAACAGAATTTGACTAATTTTAATTAGACAGGGAAGTGTTGAAAGAATACAGGTGGTTCACAGAATTAAAGGAAAGCTTGGTAAATCTGGCAGGGACCAGAGCATCCCCAGGACCCTAGGCAACAGAAAGAGAAGGATGTCTTGTAAGCCACCATTACTAGGATGCATCAGTTTCAACATTCTGTTCATCTTTGGGTCAAAGAGCCCTAGCTTGAGTCATATATCTAACTTTGGGTACGGTAAGGTGAGGTACTTTGATTCAACCAAGACAGCACTTAGTGGAAAGAGATAATTACCCAGAAGTCAATAAGTTGCTACTGGGGTGCCTGGGTGGCTCAGTTGGTTAAGCGTCCAACTTCAGCCTAGGTCATGATCTCGCCATTCCTGAGGTCAAACCCTGCGTCAGGCTCTGCGCTGACAGCTCAGAGCCTGAAGCCTGCTTCGAATTCTGTGTCTCCCTCTCTCTCTCTGCCCCTCCCTCTCTCTCTTTTTCTCTCTCAAAAATAAATAAACTCTAAAAAAAATAAAAATAAAAAAAATAAGTTGCTATTACCCAAAGAAAGGAGAAATGCAACCTAGACAACCAAAGAACAATAAATGTCTATTACAGGGTTTAACTGGATGGATCCCAAACCCATTCTCTTAAGTTAAAAGTCTTCTGCTCCTTATGCTGGTTCATGATCTACCCTTATTAATTGTCCAAGTAAAGCAATTTTTTAAAATCCCATTACTTTGTTTTTACCTAAAAGTTCAGCATTACTAGAGACCCCACCATGGACAAGCTGCAGAAGAGTTCTTTTTGGCTGGGAAAAAAAAGTCTCGAAATGTGAAATGTGGAGATAAGACTCCTTCAAAGTTGCCAAGTAAAATAGCCAAAATCAAAGGGTCATGAAGAGCCCTAGAATGGTCTGAATGTTTGTCCCCACCCCCACCTGCAAAATTTACATGTTGAAATCCTAATGCCCAATGTGATAATATTAGAAGGTGAGGCATTTGGGAGGTAATTAGGTCCTAAGTGTGGAGCCCTTATGAATGGGATTGTCTTATAAAAGAGACCCCATATCACTGCCTAGCCCAGTTTTCATCTTATGTGGATACAGTAAGAATCTACGACCTGGAAGACAGCCCTAAACCAACTACACTGTCACCCTAATCTCAGACTTCCAGCCTCCAGAAAGTGAAAAATAAATGTTTGTTGCTTATTAGTCACCCAGTTTATGGCATTTTTCTCATGACACCAAATGGAGTAAGACAAGTCCTTTATCAGAGGTTAGCAAACTTTTTCTGTGAAAGGCCAGATAGTAAATATTTTAGGCTTTGAGAGAATACATAGTTTGCCACAACTACTCAACTCTTCTGTTGAAGCACAAAAGTAGTCATAGACAATAAGGAAACAAATGGGCATGGCTGTATTTCAATAAAACTTTACTTACAAAAGCAAGTGTCAAGCAGGATTTGGCCCAGGGTGGGTGGGGGGTATAGTTTGCTGACTTTCCTTTAAATTAAACAACAACAAAGCACATAATGCTTTTGTTTATGGCTGTTTCAACCCTGGCTCCAAAATGATAAATTTTTCCCTATGATTTTAAAGAATTTAGCTTCAGTTGCCAATATTTAGAACAGTGTTCACTTGATTTATCACTTACATTTTAACCATAAATTACTTCAGATGATTTTTGCTTAAAAAAAAATATGGGAGCAATAACAAACTATTAGATAGGAACTCAATATCCACATCAAACTCAAACTCAACTCTATCTATGTAGATGGGGAAAGTAAATGTTTTTATTCATTCAAGAACATTCAACATGCATTTACTTAGCACTTACTGTATGCCAGGGACTGAGGCTGGATACATAAAATACACAGGCCCAGGCCTTAAAGAGTTTAAGCCTGATGGAGAAACTTGCAGTCTAAAAAAACAATCCATAGTTGAGTGTTATTCTAATGGATAATAGATGGGTATTACAGAGAACCAGAATCAGGTTTAAATAGCTATAACTGTCTGAAAATGGAACAGGGTGCCTTATGGAAAGGATAGCCAATGCCTAAGGGCAGTTCCTAATTTGAGTAAATGCTCAAGCTAGATAATCTATAAGATTCTATAATCATCAGACATCCCTTAGAGTGCCTGTTTTAATGGGTGCCCTCCTCAGTATGCCAGGTTGAGCCCCCAGTGACTAAATCTGTATCATGTCCCCATCCATGTGTCCATGATTGGTGCAGGAGCCAACAACTGAGCCGAGCAAGGTATAGTAGAAAAGTCTTCAAAGATGCGCACCCTTGATTTCTTTCCTCTCTCTATGCACATGCTATTCTTCACATCATCGTGGGGGAGGTGTGTTTCATTCTATGCTTGAATCTGGGCTGGGAGTAATTTCTTGACTTACAGTATATGGTAGAGTGACGCTGTCTGACATCTAACACTATGTCAGAAGAAGCTGGCAGCTTCCATCTTAGTCCCTCAAAGCATTTGCTCTTAGAACCCAGCGACTGTATTGTGGGGAAGCCAAACAGCCCCATGGAGAGACCCATATGAAAGAGACTGAGGTCTCTCCATTGGTGATCTGGCTGAACTCCCAGCTAACAACCAGGAACAACCTGCCGGTCATGGGAATGCACTGTCTGGAAGTGGATCCTTCAGCCTGCTATCAGCCCCACCAGCTGAGCCCTGCCTAAATTCCGTACCCATACATCATGAGATAGAATTCTTTTTTAAACAATTTGGGGGTAATTTGTTGTTCAGCAAAAGATCATTGGAACATGAAACCAATCATGGTTTTTCTCTCCCAAGAATTTGAAATTTAGGTTGTAAACAGGTATTAAAATTTTTAGGAGTTGAATCTTATAAAAGCAACCCTTGATGTGCGTTAGATTCACATGGAGAAATTATATAAAATGTAAAGTTCCAGGCTGTCACCTTTCCCCCAAATTTCTGAACCAGTCAGATTGGGTACAGCCTGGTAATATTTTAAGCAAACATTTTTTTTTTTTTTTTTTTTTTTGGGACAGAGAGAGACAGAGCATGAACGGGGGAGGGGCAGAGAGAGAGGGAGACACAGAATCGGAAACAGGCTCCAGGCTCTGAGCCATCAGCCCAGAGCCTGACGCGGGGCTCGAACTCAACGGACCGCGAGATCGTGACCTGGCTGAAGTCGGATGCTTAACCGACTGCGCCACCCAGGCGCCCCTTAAGCAAACATTTTAAGCAAGCATCCAGGTGATTCTGATATCATGGACTAAAACGATGATTTGAATACACAACTTAGAGAGCTAACAGACATATATACTTAGACTTTCCCTCACCCTGTGTCCCCAAACTGGCCTTGACTTGAGCCCCTGACAATCCAGTGTTAGCTATTTGTAGCCTGAAGTCTGGTTGGACCCCAAGGTTAAGAAAAGCCCACATCAATAAAAAACCCAGTAGAGGAGATGGTACTTGAATCCTCACTAACCCCCAGTTCACTTCTAAATTGAGCTTGAAGACAATCACCTGCCTAATTTTAGAAACCTGAAATATCTAGGGCTGCAAGACTAAAGACGTCTTTAAACTACAATGTTAAATGCAATATAGTCCTTGTTATATTTTTTCCTCCAAAAGGCAAATCTCATCAGCCACCTTGGGGATTTTTCTGGATTATATCGCAGCCAACACGATTCTCTCAATAAGACAGGCCGGCTGTAACTGCCATTATCTGCAGACAGAATTTCAAAGGGCTGGTCAGTGTGTGTGAAGTCTGGCATGAGGCGACTGCCTTGGGGAAGATTTTCTTTGAGGAGTTCAGAGAGGGAAGCTGATTTATAGGCACTGGACTCCCACAGTCCTGCTTTGGTGAGACATGAATCGGGTCAAGGTCTGTGTGTTCTTTCTTGCTTGAAGGTTTATTTGGGAACAAGGAAAAGAGGGAAAAAAATCTCTGCAAGTTAAGTTGGTGTACTATTCATCTCTTCGCACCGCCAGCCCCCAAAACAAATACTATGGAAGGGGGCACTTGACGGGTCTCAGAGGGAGGAGCCTGGAGCTTTCAACCATGTAGGCAATGCCAGCAAACTCAGGAAGTGGGTGAAATTCACTTTGGCTCTCTTCTCTCAACTTTGTTCTCAGTAAGACCTCTCTCTTCCTTGGCCTTTGTTCTTCATACTGCCCTTCCATTCCTCGCTTGTTCCCCAAACTAAGGTTCCCCACCCACAAGTGGCTTATTCAGGAAATAACTTAAGTTCTAGAAGTGTTTTCTCCTTTCCCTTCTTTCTTTTTTTAACCAACCCGTCCCTTCCATCAAAACCTACCCTTTCCATCTCCCATGCCCTAGGGACCCTTCCCACTGCCTCACCACTACACTAATAGGTGATGATTTTATTATTAGCCTTCAGCAAAGATGCAATCCCTCTGGGCACCAAGTGATTGAAGCGTTAGGCTCACTGGCAGTGAGTTGAGAGGGTTTAAAGCAATGCATGGCCCCCTCTCGGTGCCAGGCACACATAGAGGCTCAGAGGAGTCACAGGTACCACAGTGGAGCCCCTGAGAAAAACTTAGTTACTGGGGAGGGGAGATTTCATTTTTAATGAGGGTGTAATTGAATATGTCTAGATTTTGGAATAAAAATGACCTTTCCGGTAACTTGGAATCCATTTATTTTTCCCTGTGCAAATGAATAAAAGTTTTCTTTTTTAATCCAGAAAATAAAACCACCTCAAAAATTAAATTAAAAAATGGAAGTCTGACACTCATCCCTCCAAGCTGTTACTGGCTGATTCTTGGCAAAGTTTTGGTGGGTGGTTCAAGTTCAAGGCACATCACAGCCCTTGGCCCTCGCTCATCAAGAAGGAGGTACTACATCAGCCCAGCTGACCAAAGTTCTTTTCCCAGCTCACCTACCTTGGAACCAAAGATTCCCATAGTGACTCTGTTCTCGCAGGAAGAAATCTGGACTACAAATCAGAAAACCTGACTTCGGACCCACATTCTGCTATTAACGTGGGGTCTTGACCTTCACAGGAAAATGAGGAGTACAAACCTGGAAAAGTCTCTAATCCTAAAATAACTAGGAACCCAAGATTAAAGGCCTCTGTTTAAAATACAAGTAAATACCCTGAAAACAAAATCAACATATTAATCAACAATTACCCACTACCGTTTAGCTCAAATGAGCCTCGTGGCTTAGCTTACCCATTTTCTCATAGGTCCTAGAGGATACTGCAAAAGACCAGTAATTTAAGTAGGGTGAAAAGAAGGGAATGATCTAGGAGATGGGGGTTTCTTAAGGAAGGAGAGGAATCTGGTGGGAGGCCCCTGCTGGACCAAAGGAAAGCATAAGACTCCGGACCCCCAGGCTGGAGGCACCACAAGGAAAGAAAGTCAGGAACAAGGCACAAAAAACTAATTTTCCCCATTCCCCGTTATTTTCCTTGGCTGGGCCTAAAGAAAAACTGCAAGACGTTGGTCCTGGTGAGAGCCTTTTAGACCCCCGTAGACGCTTATTAAGTGGTAAATGACTCCAATAATGGTGAACCTAAGGAATTCTAGCCCGATCACTACCCTGACACAAGTCAAAATAGCTGTTCTCTTTCCTGTTTGAGAAATGAGACTCAGCTGATGTGGGGGCAGTGGGGAGAGGAAGGAAGAAAATAACGAGCAGTGACCTTTATTAAGCATCCACTCTGCACTAAGCACTGCGCTGGCTTCTCTTGTTAGATACGACCTATTTGCAAGGAAGACATTATTCCTATTCCATATGGGAGACACTGAGACTCGGAGAAGTGTCACTTGCCCAAGGTCATCTAGCCAGTGATGGGCACAGCCAGGATTTAAATCCATACCTCAGTGACAGCAAAACATTCTTTCCACAATGGCCATGGAAAATAAGTTTTAGCAAATGGGTTTTAACTTTCCACTTAAGTGATAAGCAAAGTAATGATAACAATTAACGTTTGACGAGGGCCTATTATTTGCCAACCACTGTGCTAAATGCCATCGTTTATCATGACATTTAATCCTTACTGTGACACTGTGAAAGAACTAATATCACCCAATTTCACTTCTAAGGAACCTGAAGTTAAGCAATTGGTTCAGGGACACATGGTGAGATGTCAAAGAAAAGAGTTAAGCCAGACAATCAAACACCAAAGACCATAATCTTACGGCTACACAGAGCACACTTATTTTAGTCCAATTCCCTATAAATAAAAGCTTGTTATTGCTCAATGTATTAGCAGGGATGAAGATAGAGGGAATTTTAACTACCATCCAGGCTGTTGACAGATCCAGAAATCACTCTTTGACAGCAGCTGGGAGTGACTGAGGGGTGAATGTTTTCAGAGTGTCAGGCCTGCCCTCAAAGCTATTCAGGCCCTAAACAAGACCTTCTCTGTGTCCCTGATGTTCTTCAAACACACACACACACACACACACACACACACACACACACACACACGCACGCACGCACATGCGCACCAATTTCAACTGTCCTGGGACAAATGGCTGCCACTGTACCCCATCCTGCAGGAACAGCACCCTGACCTTCTCCCCTCAGGGCCTGGAAAATGTTTCTGGCATCTTTGCAGAGATGGGAAACTGGAGCGAGGAGGAGACGGAGGGGAGAGGTTAGAAGAGGGGGAAAACCCAGTGTCTATGTATGCAAAGTGCAGAGGGAGGCTGAGCTAGTGAAAGAACATATTTCCGCAAACGGAACCAAAACATATTTCACAAACGCTGTTGGCCTTGCAAAGGATTAGCTGCTAAAGGACATGACCGTGGGTACCAATCTCTGTTTACAAGCTTCTCCTCTGCCCTGCCTGGAGACGTGACTTTCCATGTCCTCGATAAAGGGCTCATTAGCTGGTTACCTCAGCTGCAGAAACCCAAGCAATTCCTGGAGTCTCCAGGACAGGACTAAGGAGCAAGACCTGGAGGGCCTCTGGCCGTGGACACATTTTCACCGTCAGCAGGGACACGTGTGTCTTCAAGGGTCTCCCCACCACAAACAACTGCCTGTATACTTCTAAAAAGTCAGTGTTGTGAAAGATAAAAAAAGAGCTGAGGAGCTCTTCCAGATTAGAGAGGATTAAAGAGGCATGACCACTAAATGCAACGCATCATCTTCTGTTGCATTTTGGACTAGGAGGGGAAATCGCCAGTAAGGATATGACTAGGGCAACTGAGAAAATTTGAATACGGAGTGTATTCTACTTTTCATCTCTTGGGAGTATTTTTCTTGAACTTTATGTTAAAGGATAACATATATACAGAAAACATGGCAACGCATACATACTGATCATCAATGTACAACTTAATGAAATTTCATCAAGTGAATGATACTTTTGTTAATTAGCATGCTGATTAAGAAATAGAACATCGAGGGGCGCCTGGGTGGCGCAGTCGGTTAAGCGTCCGACTTCAGCCAGGTCACGATCTCGCGGTCCGTGAGTTCGAGCCCCGCGTCAGGCTCTGGGCTGATGGCTCAGAGCCTGGAGCCTGTTTCCGATTCTGTGTCTCCCTCTCTCTGCCCCTCCCCCGTTCATGCTCTGTCTCTCTCTGTCCCAAATAAATAAATAAACGTTGAAAAAAAAATTTTTTTTTAAAAAGAAATAGAACATCGAGATTTCCCATGAAAACTCCATAATTCTCCCTTCTTGTCACCATTTACTTCCAATTCCACTCTTGCCATCCAAGATAACAATCACCCTGAATTTTAGCATTCAATGTTCACATTGAATTTTAGATTCAATTTGCCTGGTTATGCCTGTACGTGTACATGTGCCTGTGTAATTCTTACTTTGATATAATTTTAAACTTACAAAAAGTTGTAAGAAAAGTAGGAAGAACTCCCGTGCACTCTTTATCCAGATTCACTTTTGATTACATTTTGATGTATTATCAGCTTTCTCTCATGCTGTGCTATCTGAACCATTCATGACTTAATTGAGATGTCAGGCCCCTCTACCTGTAAACACTTCATTGTGTACATCCAAAATGTCCAAAAAACAGGACATTCCCTTATGGAATTACTTTCTATTATATAATTACACTACAGTTATCAGAATGAAGAAATTCTACAGTATCTTGTAGATTTTGCTTTATTTTAAAATATGCTAGGTATCAATTATTTGTTAATGGATTAAACACAGATTTACAACTAAATGGCCATAATTAGGACCACTCTTTCTTTGTGGAACTTATTGGCATATTGGAGTGTATTCTAGATAACAGTGTTTTACCCAAAGTTAAATCTGAAGCTAATCATTATATTGTGAGACTGAATATACAAATGGACAGTGTCTAGACTGTATGTAAAAATAGAACTCCGAGGGGCGCCTGGGTGGCTCAGTTGGTTAAGCGTCCGACTTCAGCTCAGGTCATGATCTCACAGTTCGTGAGTTCAAGCCCCGCGTTGGGCTCTGTGCTGACAGCTCAGAGCCTGGAGCCTGTTTCAGATTCTGTGTCTCCCTCTCTCTCTCTGACCCTCCCCCATTCATGCTCTGTCTCTCTCTGTCTCAAAAATAAATAAATGTTAAAAAATAAAAAAATAAAAATAAAAATAGAACTCCGATTGACAACCTGCAGCCACCTGCCTGGGAAACCAGCCCCTTATCTTCAGCAAACAGCCCTAGAAGCCAGACTTGCAGGAAGCCAGATTGCCATCTCCAGTGACAATCCAGAAAGCCCAACAATAACTTCTGTAACCATTGGCCCCCAAAGGGTGAGGACTTGATTCATACCTGACAGCTTCCCTGATTTTTGTCCCTGCTTCCAACGGAGGACCAAGCAGGGAAAGTCAAACATGCACCGCTGACCAACCACACGGATCCTCCACGTCTCATTAGCCCATCTCCACCTTCCTCGTGCCCACAGCCTCCAGTCAGGGCACACCTGAAGCCTTCTGCTGTCTCTCCGATAAAGCTTTCCCATTCCTCTGCCTACCTTTGAGTCTCTGCCAGAATTCAAGTGATGGTGGCCAACTCCCTTGCTATAGCCAGAATAAAGAGCCTTTGCTTTTCTCATTTGGTGGGTCTTCCTTTCTTTCCACAGTTCTGTGGTTATAATGAGAAAATGTCCTTGTTCGTAGGAAACATGTGCTGAAGTGTTTAGGGGCAAAGGTTCAGAAAAATATGTGTGCATCTAGACAGAGAGGGGGAGTGATAAAGTAAATGTGGTTATAAGTTAACAAGCAGTGAATCTGAGCTGAAGGTCGGGGGTGGGGGGTGGTTCTTTAGAGGAGAATCTTGCAACTCTTTTGTACCTTTGAAATTATGTCAAAATAAAACATCTTTTAAAAGTGTCCCTGGGTGATTGCTTACATCCTGACCAAATGGACTATACCTGTTCACTAGGGCCTTGGATGATGGACTTGTGCCTTGTCTGTGTCCCTTGATCCGTCTGCCAGTGCTCTCTCAGCCATACCCTCCCCACCCCACAGCACTTTCCCAACCCTCTGACAGTTATCCATTTGGGTGACTGGCTGCATAAAGAATCAGAATGATCTTGAAGTCTCCTCGCCCCTCTCCCCGGGGCCAAGGGGCACAGAAGAAGTGAGGTGTTGCTCTCATCATCAGCCGTCACATGTACCCCAGGCCTCGTGATGCAAATGACTCGTGACCTGGGGGTTGCAAGGATGGTTGGAGATGGGCCATCAGTTTCTTAAGACTAAGCTGAGTTCTTGGAGCTGGCTGCACTTAACTATTACATTCCAAAGCTGCAGTATGTGACTATTCTCTAACCTTGACTTCTTACTCTTCTTTCTTCCTTGCAACTCACAGGGGCACCCTCTTATTCGTTAAACCTCTCTTATCCCTTCACACAGTGCTTCTTAACCCTGGCTGTACACTGAAATCATCTGAGGCTTTAAAAAATATTGATGTCAGCTCCTATGTCCCAGAAACCCTTATTCAATTATTCCAGGGTACAGTCCGGGGTTTGGGCTTTTTGTTGTCTTTGTTTTTGCTTTTAAACCCCCTGGAAGATTCTGACATACGGCCAAGATTGAGGACAACTGCCTTCATGCATTGTCAAAGACATTGACAAAGCTCTTCTCTCCCAGCTTTTCCATCTTTCTCATTGCTCTGGGAGGATTTCTGACCATTCCCTCAGACCTCACTGAAGCTGCCACATAGGGAATTTTCTCTAAAGTAGTTAGAATTTACTTGGCCTTTACAAAAGTGATTTATTTGAAAGTCTTGTCCCAACAACAAATTAAGGGCAGATGAGATACATGAAAACCTTCTCTGGCCAATAACAATCAAAGGTAATCTTCGTAATTTCCTATAAATAAACTCACCCAGTCTATATTTACAGGGCAAAAGCCCCAGCACACATCCCCTTGTGACTGCACAAGCTGCTGCAAGGCAGAAAACAACAGATTATCCATCCAGATGTAGTTATGAGATACTGAAAATACATGGGGCAAAGAGATGATGAAATTGCACCAGATTTACAGCAACAGGTGGTGGCCTCTCCTTGCAGGCACACACGTGGTCATCTGACCTCGCAGTCACACGAAAGGGAGAACAAGGAGGCCCAGCACCAAGAAGTCTGTTGAAAGATCTGTGGCTTGGATTCAAAGCAGGGAGAGCCCAGGAGATGCTAAGAAGCATGCATTTGCCCACTTCTCAGTCCAGATATTCATTAGAATCTCAAAGGAGACGTCTAGAAACTACTTGTCTGTCTCCAATCCCCCACTTGGCCCAATTAAATCAGTCTCTTCAGGCAGGGCCCAGGCATTGGTATTTTTAAAAGTTCCCAAGATATTCTAGGGTGCTGCCACTTGACTTTGAACATCACCATCGCTCATAGAATCCTCTTATCTCACCATCCAGGCAGGACACTGAGTTCCCTGTGCCCTCTGAACCAGGTGCTAGAGCCACATCACTTCCCCTCCCCCATAGTGTTGCCTTCTCTTCCTGCACCCTTTCTCCCATTACACACACATGTACACACTCACACATAGCCTCACACACATGGGCCCACAGAACAAAACTCCCAGCAATCCCATGTGAGTTATTACAGTTTCTTGCAAATGAGTTATTTCCTTAATTACCCTGTATCTGAGAGAAAGTAATTCTTCGTACCCTGTGGGGGCCCCACAGCACGTAGCAGAGCCTCAGGATCAATTAAATGTAAGTGTCAAATGGCTGAAAGTTCAGTTGATCCATTAGCCAGAACTATCAGGAGGGAGTTGACCTCGCTGAGCCCAAGACTTGGTATCCTGCAGGAGAGTCAAACAGCTACTAAACATTATGTACCATGGGTTGGATTTAAATTCTCACTCCAATATCTATGAGCTGTGTGACCTTAAACAAGTGACTCAATGTTTTCTCCAAACCTCAGTTCCTATATCAACCAAATGAGAAAATATCAATATCCAGCTCCTAGCATTGTTAGGTAACACATGTGAAGCACTTTCCAACTGCATAGTGGCCGACAGACAGTAAACAATAAATGGTCATAGCTAATTTCAATAGCCACATTCTTCTGGGCTCCATAGCACCTAGTGTTTATCTATTATAGTTTTTTATAACCATATATGTAATAGGCACAAGCTTTTTTTTATTCAGATAGTAACTTCTTTCTTTCACACTGCTGTGCCACAGCTAACCCTACACATTTACCTTCTCCTGAGAATGGGTTTGTGTCCCAACCCCTTGCTGCTCCCAAAGACAAACCCACAGCTTCACTAAGCAGCAGACAACAATACAGATAATCTTCTAAAATATACAAAATTTCACCCAATTTTGACTCCTCCCTGGGATAGTCCCTGAAAGTCCCTGGAAACTCTGGATCTCTGTTTTCATTCCTGAGGGTGGTGTTCACCAAACCTCCCCATCTCCTGAGCTCCTCCTTTGGGTGGGCCTGGTGTTCCCTTCCCACATGAAAGCCCCTCTTCTCAGTCAGAGAGCATTGGGGTCAGACCACTGGTGTGTATTACTGGCCTCCAGTTGGTGCCCAACTGTCTCAAGTGAGTGACTTATATCTTTGAGGAGCACAGGCTAAGGAAACACTCACCTCTTTGGGCCCTGGCCTCTGGGGACTTTCCCTTACGTGAAAGGGTAATGGGCAGTGAGTCAACAATATTACCAAACATCCAGACTCCAACATGCATGTCACTCATATTTGCCCAGCCAATCTGCCTTGAGAGTGCAACAGGGTTCCAATGACGACAACAGTAACACAAAATTTGGGGGGGTAATTTGTGACTCCTTGAAACTGCCACCTCCACCCAGCTCTTTCCCAGACTGCCCTCAAGAACGTGCTCCTGTGAGCTAGAGAACATTGTCTTCTGGGCTCTCCTATGGGGTCTGTCTCCTGACAAAGTAATGGCCCTGAAACTCCTTCTCCATCCAGATGCAGGCTGGTCTGGCCCTCTGTTCAGGCCACTCTCCTCCTGCTGATTCTCAGATGCATAGCGTCCTCTCACCCACACCACTTCCGTGCCCCACTGAGTTCTGCTTCACAGTCTTTGTGCTCACTGCTTTTCATGGGCTCAGATTCTGACTCTGTCATATAACAATCTCCCTCCCCCTGGTCAAAGAGCCAGGAGAGAGAGAAAGCTCTTGAACCACATACTTCCTGCTGAGCTCAGAAGCCTCCTTCCTTCCAACACCAACCCGTGGCCTTTGAGTCAACTGTTTGGCCACCTCCACCTCCCTCTCTCTCATTCCCAAAGGGCCCCTCAATCTCTCCTATTCACAGACCCATGGAAGATGGGCCTTACTGGCCTCTGGACAAGCCTAGACATGTCTGCAGTCAACAGAAGACATGCTTAACCTTCAAGTTAGGACCACCAACAGCCACAGTTTTCTGAGAGACACAGGGAAATAATAGATCATGCAAGATATAGTCCTTGGTGGCTTAAAACCTAAAACCTAAAGAAGTACCACAGAATTGTAAGATGACAACATTAGGGGAAACTGAAACTGGGTAAGAGGTACATGGGGATTCTCTGTACTATCTTTGCAACTTTCTTATAAATCTAAAATTATGCCAAAATAAAAGGTCTGTTTGAAATAAATAATTGAAGGAAGGAAGAAAAGAAGGGAGAGAAGAAACTAAGAAAGGAGGGAGGGAGAGAAAGCTGAAAATATTGTGTAAGTTCAGATGAGGAACGGCCATGATGAGGAAATTGAAGTCAGGTGTATTGCTTAGCATTGGTACAAAAATATAACATAGTAAGAAACTGTAAAATCTTTAAAAAGTAAAAATTAAAAAAGGAGACAAGCCTCCCTTTCCCCTCACATACACTTGCGCACTGTATCTTCTCGACACACACAAACCTTCCACCATTACCACCCCACCAACAGAGAAGGAATTTCAGGCCCATGATCCTACCCTCTTGTAATCCAGGGTAAACATTAGTGCTGCTTACTGGATATTTTTGGCTCTCCACCTTCTGGGTTCATGAGGAATGTACTTCCTGGCCCCCTTGTGGGCAGTAGAGTCATTTGACCAGTTCCAGACAAGCAGTTGCAACCTGAAGTGACATATTCCAGGAGACATTACCAGATGACACTCTCCAAAGTTCACTTTCCTTCTGCCTCATTGATTACCTACACCCAAATCGGTGACTTCTCTGGCATCCTGAGTTGACAGGATGCCAAGCCTCCAAGTGATCCACAGTAGATATACATATAATAAGGGTGAGAAATAAACCTTTGTTATTATAAGCCACTAAGATTTGGGGTTGTTTGTTACTACAGCATAACTTAGCCTATCTTGACTGATACACCCTCTTTTCCTGACAGATATTCCAGTCTTTCTCCCAACTGGTCTATTAGTTATCTGGTTATAGCATCCTGCCACCTGCCTTTCATTCTTCCTAGATACACTTTAAATACCTCTGAATAATAATATCTTCACGTCTTTGCTTGGCCATTTTCTTGCCTGAAATGCCTTTCCTCACCACATGTTGAAATTAGGTTCATCCTATAATGCCCTATTCAAAATAACCCTGGAGGCTTCCATAAGTCCCAGGTGGAAATAAATTGCCCCTGTTGTATTCCATAATATTTAATTTGATTTATTACTATAGATCTTATCATACTTTAGTAGGGAGAGTCTGTGTCAAGAAGAACTAAAGCTGGTTCACCTCTCTATTCTCCGTAGGACCTACAAGCACCCGGCACGCAGTGCCTGGCACTACAAGCACCTGGCACACTCCTGTTATTCTCCCCAGCCTTAAAATGCATTGGCTTTAAATCTGCAAAAATCAAGCTAACATTTATTAATTACTCTCAGTCCTACAAACATTTATTTAGTGCCTACTGAGGGGCAAGAACCATACTGGGTGCTGGGATTCAGAGATGTAAATGACATGATTCCTGCCTTCCCAAAGTCTTAGCCTAGTGGAGGAAGAAGACACCGATGCAGGTAATTATAAATATGTACATCTCTATTCAGTACAACTTGCTTCATCAACTTAGGGTTGTGAAATGCTCGCATGTACTTTTGTTTTCCCAGTTAGTAACTCAGCCCCCACATGCCAATATTGGCAGAAAATGTGGTATCTCCTTCAGGACATGACTTAGTCTAAAGAGGTTGGGGGGAAGAGGCAGAATCTTGCCGGCAGAATCCATCCTTTTCCATATCAAGCAGAGAAGAACTGAAGCCATCCCTCCACTTCCCACTCCTTCCGGTGTTGCTGTGGACCACGGAGCCCACACAGATGAACAGATGGTGCTTGTCTGCTGTCACAGTACTGCACTCATGGATCCTGCCCACCCCACAGGGCTGCCCTCCGAGCAGGTGCCTCTCTAGGGTTTCCATACCTCTGCTAAGCCACTATTCTCCAAAGCCTAGGCCCAGGGCTAGCCCACGTTGCTTGGTCTAGAGAACCTGCCAGCATCAGCTGGAAGACAGTGCTGGTCCATCTCTCCCACACCAACCCTCAGATCCTGCATGCAGCTGGAGGCCCAGCCTAGATGTCCCCTTGCTTGAGGTAATTTTATTTCAAGAGCCACATTGCCCCTTCCATTTTCTGTTGCAAGCTTTGATCAGAGCAATCCCAGTCTATTCTTCCAGTCTCAAGACTTCAGAAGTTGAGATATCAGCCCCTTCCCTCCCTGCAGGTCCCACTCATTACTCAAGTAGGTGTCTCACCTCTTCCCCCAGAACTTTGTGTCTTAGGAAAAAGACGGCTTTTGCTAAAGCGTCCTCCTACACTCTGCTCTTTGGACCCAGGGTGTCCACTAGCTTTACATTCACATAAATAAGAGGACAACTTTCATGATTCTTCATGAAACAAAAAAGGGGGCAGTCATTCCAAATTTAAAAAATGAATCCGTCATGGAGATGTAACATAAAGCATGGCGACTATCGTTAACAATACTGTGTCGCATATTTGAAAGTTGCTAACAGAGTGGAGCTTAGAAGTTCTCATCACAAGGGAAAAAAAAAAACTGTGTAACTATTATGTAAGGTGATAGATGTTAACTACATTTATTGTGGTGATCATTTCACAATGTATACAAATATCGAATCATTATGCTGTACACCTAAACTAATACAATGTTATATATCAGTTACTATCTGATTTAAAAAAAAGTCTGTGCCTATTACATATATGGTTATAAAACACTATAATAGATAAGCACCAGGTGCTATGGAGCCCAGAAAAAAAAATACCTGCTCCAGACTGGCTTCATGGAAAAACAAAGAAGGAAGTCAGGGAAGGCTTCCTGTATCATATATCTGCATTATGATGTCCCAGGTCATGTTCATCCTATATCCTGAGTGTCTGCAGCCAAAGGGGGCTTGTCTGTATGAACTCAAGTCCTCAGGTTAATGGCAGCTCAAGAACAGTCTCCACAGAAGTGAAGCATATATACCAGAGTAGAGGAGGAGATGGGGGGTCACAGTCAGGCCAAGATATGACCAGACAGGATTTTAGGGAGTCAGGCATCTGAGTCCCAGCATCAGCAATCAGAGATACGCACACAAAGGTTTCAAATATGGAACAAACTCTTACTGTCCAGGCCACATTTTAGGAGCTGGGAATGTCACGATGAATAAGACAGACACAGGAGTACAGGCCAAATCATTCAACTTCCTAAAGACTCCAATCCAGGAATGAGCAAGAAGAGAAGTATCCTCTGCCTGACAGTCAGGGAAGGCTCAGTGAAGGGGGACAATGTCGGAGGTCAATCTATAGGGCCTCAGCTGGTCTGAACAAATTTGGGAAAGGGAGACAAATTAGAAAAGAGGCTCCTACTTATGGGTTGACACAGAGTCAACTCTTGGTGAGAGGAACATGGGCCAGATTTCAGGCGCCACTCACCCTCTGGGCCAGGTGCCTTGGCAGAGTGTGCAAAAAGCAAATGCATTTGGCCTTAAAGGATGAATAGGGGAGCACCTCCAAATAAGGGGAAAGACACTCTAGGCAGAGGAACAACATGGACAAAGGCCAAGGGCTACATTAAGGCTTGAGCCTAGAGAATCTTTTAAACCTCCTGTTGAGGCAGGAAGTGGTCCCAGAATACAGGTGACCTGAGATGCAAAATACAGATAATCTGGGGTTCGGTTCAGGGTGCAGCTGACCTGGGATTAAGAGTACAGGCAACCTGGGGTTCAGGGTGCAGGTGATCTGGGATTCATAGGTGTGAATTTTAAAACAAACACCCCCAATCAGAGAGCAAAGAAAAAGTCATTGCTACTGGAGATCAGTTCCAAATCTAAGGAAGGTAAGGAAGCCTCTAAACTAAAATGACAGGGTGGCTCTGTCAGCAGCAGAGAAATTATTTAGTGAGTTTCAAAAATGTGGAAAACACCTGGGACCAATTCAGTCTTTAAAAATAAATAAATAAGGGATTTCTCTTCCTTGTGAACTAGGATTCAGAGACTGGTTCTCCTGAAATAATTGTCCCTAGCTTTTCATTTCCCTTTGTGAGTTTGGAAAGGAACAAATACATCTGACTTGGCTGGATTTGACCTTCCCCATGGTAGACATATCATTCTCCCCAAACCGCCCCCCCACCACCAATCAAGACTGAATCACTAGGAAGAACATTTCGATCAGACCACCACCATCCACAGACAATTCAAGGGGATAAAACACATGTGAGTATGGACTTTAAAAGCCAATTTTTAAATAAAATAAAATGGGCTATTGCTTATGCTAAGTTCTCCCAGAATTAGCCTGATGAAAAGGTGGGGGAGGCCATCCTACCATAACAAATGGTATGAGCTGAAGGAGACAAAACGTATTCCGACTTCAAAATAGCTATTCCCCAAGTTCAGCAAGTGCTATGAAAATCATTCCCTTGGAATATGGCACTGCCTCCTGAAGGTCCTATGAGGACCTTAAGAGGACTCATCTACACCCTGAACACAGTAGCTGATTTCCAGGTATCTGCCCCCAGATGGCCAGGGGCGGGGGGGCAGGCCCAAGCTAGGAGTCAGGATTGGTCCAAGCATGTCAGGGGGATCTTACTGCCCTTGCCAGTCTTGGTTTAGCCATGGGCACATGCCATACTTCTGACCAATGAGATATAGGGAGAAGTAACTTATGGAAAAAAAATCTTAGCTCCTAGAAAGACACACTGGAAGGAAGAGAAGAGGAAGAGACACTGGATTTCGGATTCTGACTATTGGTGTATATGGATGTGTTTTCTGAAAGTGGTGTCCATCTTGTAACGTGGATGTCAGTTGGATTGAGTGATATGCACTAAGGGTAGCAAAGCCAAAAGGCAGGCAAAATCTGGGTCGACAATAATAATATGGAGCCATAGAATTAACCAATCCAGAAATGGCCCCTTTTTTAGGACTTTTGTTATAGGAGTTAATAACTATCCCTAATTTTTAAAGGCACTTTAAGTAAGGTTCTCTATTGTTTATAGCTGAAAACATCCTGATACAGACATTTTGATGTCTTCCTTACCTTGATACCCATTCACCCCTAAACACACAGCAGTTTGGATTGTGCATGCCCCAAATGCCAACTGAATCCATTCTTTCTTCAATCCCCAGTGTCCCCCTAAAAAAGAGATCCACTGGTAAATCTTTAGACCTTAGCTGACTCAACTTCCCTCTCATATTTGACTTGTGCTCATAGCCTCCTCCTAGAAACTCTCCATTCCCTTGATTTTAATGACACTAAAATCTCCTGGTTCTCCTCCTACCTGTCTGACCACTTCTTCTCTGTCTCCTTCTTCCAATCATTTCAAAGAGGTCCTTGGCCAACAGATACATTTTGTTTGACCTGGGTAGTGTTTTTAAAATTTTGTAAATTCATTTCCAACATTAAAAATTGAGAAATTTCACTCAAATATAAGGCTTCTAGCTTCCTGGAATAATTGGAAGACTGGACAATACTAGCCTGGCATTCCCATGTGAGACTTTACAGGTTGGGAGCAGGACATTAGTCCAGCAAATAGGCAAAAGAATCATCCGGAGTCCAGGTAAAGGATGTGTTTGTGTCAAAAGCTGCTAATAGGTCAAGATGAAGACTCAGAATAGATTTGGCAATGTGGAGGCAGCTGGTGACCCTGAAGAGAGTGTTTTAAGATTGAAAATACTCTAGGGGCACTTGGGTGGCTCAGTTGGTTAAGCTGCCAATTCTTGATTTCAGCTCAGGTCACGATCTCGTGGTTGTGAGATGGAGCCCGGCATGGTACTCCATGCTTGGGCTTCTCTCTCTCTCTCTCTCTTTCTCTCTCTCTCTCTCTCTCTCTCTCTCTCTCTCTCACCCTCCCCCACTCATGCTCGCTCTCTCTCTCAAACTAAATAAATAAACATTTTTAAAAAGATAGAAAATACTCTTAAAAGAGTAGTTTCAAGACAGAAAGAATGGGGGAAAGTTGGCACTACTAGCTAAGCTGTGGATTCTCATAACACATAATCCAGCAATTTCATTTCTAAGATCTACCACAGAGGAAATGTAGTACACATGTACCACAAAACATATATAAGAATGTTCATAATGGCCCCAAACTGAAAACAACCCAGTGTTCATCAATAGTAGAATAGATAACAGACTGGAGTATATTGATACAATGGTATAATGGGCAGCAATGAAAATGAATAGACTATCAGAGACAACATGGAAAAACACCATGATCATAATGCTAAACATTTAAAATAAATAAGATACAGGGGTGCCTGAGTGACTCAGTTGGTTAAGTGTCTGACTTCGGCTCGGGTCATGATCTCATGGCTTGTGAGTTTGAGCCCCACATTGGGCTCTGTGCTGATAGCTCAGAGCCTGGAGCCTGCTTGGGATTCTGTGTCTCCCTCTCTCTCTGCCCATCACCTGCTCATGCTCTGTCTCTCTCTCTCCTTCAAAAAAAATAAACATTAAAAAAATAAAATAAAATAAAAATAAATGAGATAAAAAGAATGCAACTCAACTCATAGAAAGTTTTAAAACAGGAAAAACCAAACTGTATTGTTTAAAGTGTTCATGACTAAGTGATATAACTCAGAAAGAAAACCAAGGAAGTTATTCTATAAAAAAAAAAAACAACAAAACCCAGATAGCTATCAGCCCTAGAAGGGAAGGAGTATATTGCAAGTGTATGGGGTGACTCAGAGATGCTGGCAATGTCTTATTTTTTTACCTGGCCTTTGGTTACATAAAGGGTGGCTTTATATTATTATTATTTGAATTGTGTGTGCGTGTGTGTGTATGTCGTATATAGATTTTAAGGACTCATGCATGCTATTCTTACCACTTAAAAAAGAAATGAGGAAGAGCAATTAAAAACCTTTCTTAAGCATGGTTATGACTGGCCACACATCCTATGCCATCACTGGCTGGGACACAGTCAGAAGTCACTGCCTCATGAGACCTCTGGAACCACTCAGGCTAAACTAGCCCAAGTTCATCACTTCTATTCCTCTGTAGTTTTTCTCACTATATTAAAGCATCATGATCATTCACCTTTTACTTGGCAATAGCCTGTCTTCCCCATGGAGGAAAAAGGAGAATGGGAAGAGCAGAAATGGAGCCAGTGGAGGTAAACACCTATTCCCATGATTCTTGTTCAGGGAAGAATAGAAACGTAGCAGGAGACAGATGACGAGTCAAGGGAGATAGTTTTTTTCTTTTTTAAGATGGTATATGTTATGGTGTATATATATATATGGTGAAGGAAATCATCTGGAAGGGAGAGGGAAATGTGGTGATCTAGCAGGAAGAGAAAATGATTGGAAAGGCTACATTCTGGAGAAGGTGACAGGAGCAGGTGTCAATGCATGACTGCAAGGCTGCACCTGGGCCAAGAAGCAAGGACCATAGGGAGCAAAGGCAGAGCACATGGGGACAATGGCCAGGAGGTCATAGGTTTGGTAATGGAAGGAAGAGGAAGTTCTCTTGCAATTGTTTCTATTTTCTCAGAGAGTGAGAAAGGGGGTGTTTGAGATTGGAGGGGGAAGTGGCAAAATAGCCCTCTGGGTGAATGGGATGGAAAGTGACCAGAGAAATACAGTAGAATGGCTATGGATGCCTGAGGGCCCCCTTAAAAATTAGGGTCCCCAATTTAAGTTGAGGTTGGTCAACATACTGAGTGCTTTCCTCCAGGCTTGTTCAGCTATTTGATGCAGGTAAAGAACCAGAGGAGAGCTGGAGCTTAATCAGCTGAATTTAGCAGGGGGTGAAGGTGCAAGGGGGTGGCCGCCACAGCAGACCATGGGCTCTGAGCTGTGCAAGGAGGGGAGCACAGAGAGTAGCAACCTTCACATTCACTGTTATCACCATTTTCAACTACCAATGCAATTATTCTTGGGGTGCCTGGGTGGCTCGGTCGGTTAAGCAATTATTCTTTTCATTTGTGTTTTAAAGCATAGCAATAGGGTTTGCCTCAGTAAGACATAGCATTTTATCTTCTTTTGAATATATTTTCTAATGTCTATAAAGATATGAAAGTCCTTGGGGAAACTGGACTTTTTGGATCTGTCATGATAGGCTCCTGGTGTTTGACAGAATAACTGATAAGACATAGGAACGCCTGGGAACTACTATCTTATGCGATCCTTATCCATGTAAGGGTCCATTTCAGAGAACCACGTGTGCTGCTGATTAACAATACAGCCATGACAAGAAATCTAGCGTCAAACCCCATCTCCATCACCAACTGACTTTGGCTAGTTTTCTTGGCCTCTTTTAACCTCCGTCTTCTCATCTATAAAATATCTATAACAATAGTATCTACTTCTTGGAATCCTGTAAAGAATCAAGTGAGAAAGTTCATGCATAGCACGGTGCCCAGCACAAAATAAATATTCAGTAAAAGACAGAGTTGCTTAGAATAAGTACTCAATAACTGTTGGCTGATTTGGTTGGTGTTGGTGGTTGCTGAATAATGGGTTAAATGTTTAAGTGCTTGGGTAATAAGGAGATCTCAATCTCATTGACATTCTATTCTATACTTGGACAACCTTAATTTGATCCAGATCTTTCTGCTGCCAACATCTATGCTTTTTGCCCAATAAAATACTCTTCTTCTTGAAAAGTTGGTTCTCATTCTGATTTATTCTAATTCTCTTCTCAGGAAGGACCCAGAGGAAGTCAACTCCTCTACTGCAGGACAGTTTCCCTCAAATGAAACAGAGACTCTCCAGAGTTGTGGATCACACCAAGAAATTGTACCCCTCACACCATGGGGACCATTGGGGAAGTCAGCAGCAGCAAATACAGAATGGCCTCAGGATCTAGGAGCCTCTCTCAGAGCCTCTGTGTATGGTCAGAAACCCCTTCCCAAGGAAGGTCCTTATCTAGTTATTTCTCTGAAGTCCAGGGGATCTTCCTCAAGGGAAGCAACTTCTCTCTCCAGTGAAACAAAAGTCTGATGATCCCATATTCCCAGTATATGATCCTAATACATGACCCTCTAATTTAAGTGGATGTGCCATCATTCCATTATTCAACCAGCAAGCTTTGAGTGAGTGCTTGCCGAGCTACATAGTCACTAAGAGGAGTGCAGAGGAAGTATAGAGGCTGGCCCTGAAGGACATGAAGACACCCCATAAGGACATCCTGATATCCTGTATGACCTCAGACAAATCATCACCTTCTAACTCTCAGCTTCCTTGTGGTGAAATGGGGATAGCAATAATCACCAATACAAAGATTATTGTGAGGATTTAATGAGATGATTCTAACTATTATTATGGAAGATATCTCCACACAGACATTCCCCTTCCTTGTGGGGAACAAAACCCCAGTTTTGTTCAAGAAAGCACTGTGCTTGCCCCAGGCTATGAATTAAAATTGATCTGATATGGTCATGATGATCCTAATCCTCTCTTCCAGATTCACCTTCCCAGACCCTCTTGCGCCTGGGAATATTCATCTGACCAATGGCCAAATTCTAGCCAATGAGAAATTAAAAGAAGTCATCTGGGAGCTTCCGGAAAATTTTTTGCTTTCCTATAAGGGGACAGCAATAAGATAATACACATAAGTGCTCCCACCCCACACATGTAAACACATACTCTATCTCTCATCCTTCTTCCTTGAATTCAGATGTCATGCCTGGAGCTGTGGTAGCCATATTGTGACCATGAAGTGGCAAGCATGAAGGCAATGTTCAAAAGCTAAAGATAGAGAAGCAAAATGTTAAATGACCCTAGATTCTTGATGAGACCCTAGAGCCGATAAACCAACTTCAGAATGCCTTCCTCCAGAGTTCTTAAGTGAGATAATAAATGCTTGAGTATTTCATCCACTGTTGCTCAAATACCACTCACAACCCAAAGCATCCCTAATTGAGTCAACAATATTAATTATTGTTACATTTACTCCAAGCTCCTGTGATTGTTCTTTCCATGACTTGGAGCAGGGAGCCACATCTCTGGGTACTTTATGAGTGTATTACTTTGGATTAGGACATACACAGTAAAGTTGAGTCCCTCTACTATTTTCCAGAAAGTCTCTTCTACAAAGGATGCCAACACAATTCACAAATAAAGGGCCTTTAGCCCAGCATGGCTCAGAAAATGCTTCTCATAGATTCCTCCAGTTCAACACCATATTTACAGCCCCCCTTGGCCAACCCATGATTCATATCTCTAATATGTTGTATTAACACCACTTTGGGTTGTGTCCTGGGCATTCTGCTCTGCTTCAGTGAAAAAACTTCTCCTGATTCTGAGAACCCATTTTCACAATTGCCCATAAAGGCAAAGGAGAGATTGGAACCTGTGAACATATAAATAGAAAATACTTAGCACATTGGCTGATACCTATTAGTTCCTCAATGAAAGGTAGCTATTATTATCATTATATGACACAGTTGTTGTTGCTTCTAAGTTCAGCTCTTCCACAAGGGCATAGACAGACCCTGTACTTCTCAGTCCACTCACCTTCAATGACTTAGGGACTACACTCCTTCTGGCTTGGTATGCTCCCAGAGTGGGAGGGGAATGGCAGGTTCTAGTAAAGAAGCAGGTGTCTGGTAGGTTACATGGAGAAAGAGGCAGAACTTCGATTCACCATTCAGAAGATGAGTCAGGACTGTGGTAGAGAATCACACCCTGTCTTCCCAACTTGGGCTGAAAGTCAAGACTGATTTTACATTATTCATCACCCAACAGGTATGTATCAAGGTATATGGCTCAAAACTGTACTGTAAAATTCCCCTTGAAAATAAGGGAGACAATGGGATATACACTGCAGAGGCGATTTATGGCTTGATTAAAAGCATTCATTTCAGAAAAATACTCTCAGGTTTCAGTTACTTAATTTCCTGGAATTTGGACTGAGGTACCAAGGTGACGGATCCCGAAAGACACACACTGAGCTTTCCAAAGAGCTCTCCTGTAAAACACACGCTGCAACTCTATAAACAAGCCAGTCTAACACGTTTGAATAACGCTGTGGTGAGACTTCCTTTATTTGGTGCCGAAGCAACAAGCAATCTCCTTGTTATTTCCCCTCAGCCCCAGTGGGGAGATGTCCCAGTGAATGGTGCTGTACGGGCGTGCAAGACTGCAGCCAGGGGGCCTGCATTTCCGTGCTGCCCCCTCCACTGAATCGCTGCATGACTCCAAGCACATCACTGGACCTCCCTGATCCCTGTTTCCCCATCCATTAGGCGAGGGGGCTGGACTCAATAACTCCTATGATGGTTAATTTCATGTGTCAACTTGGCTGGTCACACTGCCCAGGTATGTGGTGAAACATTCTTCTGGATGTTTCTGTAAGGGGATTTTGGACATTTAATCTGTGGGCTTTAAATAAAACAGATTGCCCTCCACCATGTAGATGGGCTTCATCCAATCCACTGAAGGCCTGAATAGACAAAGATTGACTTACCCTGGGCAAGAGGGAATTCTGCCAACAGACAACCTTTGGACTTGAACTGCACCTCATCTCTGGGTCTCCTGCCTGCAGCCGAACCTACCCTGCAGATTCATTTTGGACTTACCAGGCCTCCACAATTGCAGGAGACAATTGCTTTAAAAAAAAAAAAGTGTGTGTGTGTGCACATCCTATTGGTTCTATTTCTCTGGAGAGCCTTGACTAATATAACCCCCAAACACCTTTCCAATTTTAAGATGCCAGAAGTCTGAATGGTAGCAGAGGGGAAGGTTAGGTCCATTTTCAGTCTGCAGCTCCCCAGGGCAGGGATGTCAAAGTGATCAGGACAATGTCCTCTTTCAGGAGAACTTATGCAATGGGACTCCTCAGCACAGCAATAAATACCAGTAGTTCCAGAACTGGTACACCAAGTACTCTGGGGGTATGGAGAGAGATAAGTTGATATGAATGCAGCCAAGAGGAAATCCAAAATGGGAGGTTATAAAGACAGCTTCACATTCCACGAGGTTTGCCATCTTCTGTTGGGACCTCCCCAGCTACTTGCCACATTATAAAACTGTGATCCCTGAGGCAGGAAGTGGTTTTTGCTCATGATTGATGAGGTGTTGCTAAAGATCAGATCATCTGCTGCTGAAGAGATGAGGAGACTGTCTCTGCAAAACACAGTTTGGGGAAAAGGAGGAGGGAGGGAGAGCGGGAACAGGCTGATATTGAAATCCATTCAAGGACCACAGCAACTCACAAGAGTCTGCCCCACACCGTCTATTGTCCAGAAGCACCAGGACCCTTGCACGTCTCTCCTTTAAGATATTTCAAGCAGATCCCAGCCACAGCTTTCAGAACTAGAGAGGCCACAGATGGAAGATGGTGGCTCCTTCTCATACTCCTTTGTTGTTTCTTCGTCCTCCCTAAGTCCTACGTGTCCCATGTTCTGTCCAAGGCCCTCTTCTCTTCCGTTCTACATCCTACATTCTACATTATACATGGATGGTTGTCCCATTCATGCCCAACGTGTCCATTACCACCCCTGTGTGGATGAACCCTAAATCTAGACATCCAGCTCTTCTGTTCTCCTGTGCTGCTGACCTGAGCTCCCCCAAAACATAAGCTCTGTGGAGCAAGAATGGTTACCTCTTGTTCTCTGCTGCATTTCCAGTACCTGAAATAGTGACTGGAACATAACGGTGATTAATAAATATCTCTTGAATCAATAAATAAACCTGCCTCCAGCGGCCTTTAGACATTTTCACTTGGGCTTTCTTGGACTCAGAAAGTATAAAACCAAACACTCAATCTTCCCCTCAAAACCTGTGTTCTCCAGTTTGCTGATTCACTCCACCGTCCATTGCCTTACTTAGTCCCAAAATCTGGGTGTCATATCTATTTTCCTTTGCTCTCCATTGCTTCCCACTTTCAATGAATCTCCAAGTCCTATCTCCTTATTATCTCTTACCTGTTCAGTTTTCTCTTTCCCCACCTGGATTGAGGAATGTGTCATTCCTGTTGTATTACAGTCATCGATTTACTTTTCTACTTCTCCAACTAAACAACAAGTCATATGATGGCAAAGACCTGAGATATTGACACCTATCTGTGTGTGTGTGTGGAGGGAGAAGAAGGAGGTAATTTCCAGAATCTGAATACTCCCTTGTTATTTTGGGAAGATCCTCCATTGAGTGAGAATTGGTGAAAGGCAGGGCCTTTGACTCCCCCTGCAAAAGCCAAGAGAGCCAGACAGACCCTCCCTTGAAGTTATAACCACATGACCCGGCCTTACCCAATCAGAGGGAGGAAAACAAAGGCGCAGGCTCACTCAGAGTTTATTCACGCTCCAGACATTGGTGTCAGCTGCCCAGCAGAGTGGTGCTGGCAGTGAGTCTTAACCAGCAGACTGTCCCTGGTGAGCCCTTGGCTGTGTTCTTAGCAGCCTGGCTTCCTTGGTCCCTGCCTGGTGCCCAACCCTGCTCTCCAGCTCCCCATCAACTCTGAGAAGTGACCAGTATCCTTCTGACACATCCCTTTTATAAATAAGTTTAGCTCAAGTCAGATTCTGGGCTATAACTAGGAACTCTGAGTGACATCTGTTCTCATCTGTCTCTTAACCTCAGCATCCAGCAGGGTACGCAGCATCTAATAGATAATCAGTGTGTGAATGAATAAATGAAAAAAGGAAGGAAAAGAAGGAAGGAGGGAGGGAAAGAAGTATGGAAGGGAGGAAAGACAGCATTCTCATTCTTTTGTGACCTTTGACTACTTCTCAGATGAACTTGAAAGTAAGGAGAGAAAGTTTGCAAAATTAGGACAACTATATGTATACAAGCTTCAGGGCTTTGTGAATTTGTTGTTACTGTTGTTTTAGCATGAGAACCCTCCCTCCTTCTTCACTGGCTGCATCTGGAGGTCCTTAGGGAATGTGAGAAAATATACCATAATCCCAAGCTTTAAGAAATCAGTAGGAGCCAAGCTTTATGTTGTAGGAGGACAATGACTCCGAAATGTCTCCCAGGCAGGGCAGGGAAAGCAAGGGAACAAAGGAGCAGGGTTTGAGTGATTTTGGAAGGAGAGATGCAGTTGGAAGCTGAGAATCTGAGGAGACACATAAATAGAGCCTGTAAAATTCCCATGCTTTATAAAAACCAGCTGAGAGCACAAATTGGTATAAGTTTTCTGAAAATTACTCTGGATTCCCTTTGACCCAGTAATTCCACTCTAAGCATCTTTTAAGCAAGCAATGGGAAATAGGGACAACAATTTATGTATAAAAATACCCATGTTAATGTTATTTATAACCAGGAAAAAAAATGGAAGCAACTTGAGGTTCAACACTAAGGAAATAACTGAGTAAAACATGTCTCATTGATACGATGGAATATTAGGCAGCCATTAAAAATAATGTTCACAAAGAGATCATAAAGCTATAGGAAAATGTAGTGACATAATGTTATGCAAAAAAAGTGATCACAAACAGATAAAAAATATTTATATTAGAACAGAAGCTGGAAACAAACTATCAGAGAGTTTGCAAGGCTTGTCTACATGGTAAGGTTATAAATTTTTTCCTTTTAGTAACTTTTCCATAGTTTTCTATAATAATGAGTCAACTTTAATTTGATGATCAACAAAAAGGAAAAACAACAGTAAAATGTAAGAGCAAAAATTTAAATTATCTGATGCCAACTTGTATAGGAACTGTCATATCTTAGTTTTGAGTTCACAGGTTTTCTGGTTACTTCTGAGTCTAAAGAAACCTTACTTTCTGCTCCAATCATTTTACATTCCACCCGCCTCCTTCCTCCTCAGATGAGATTAAAAATAAAGGTCCCAGGAATGCTATCTCCTTCTTCTCTCCCACCCCTCCCCAATTCTAGTTCCTTTCTCTTACTCCAACTCCCCCCACCCACCTCTGCCAACCTCTCCACAGAGTCCTAGGCTGGATCCATCACACCTGACCCATGGGTGATGCTTCTACAGAGCTACTCTCTCGGGTGGGTATGTATCTGAAAGAATGTGACAAAGTAATTCATGTTCAATGAATAGGATATATGGGATGTGTTTGGGTCATCCACCACTTGAAAAGTTTGGGATGACAACCCATGACTTTCCAAGACTCATTAATTCCACTTAGACTCTCTGAGTTCTGAGTAGTCACTATAGGTGCATTTGTTAATACATCCAGCATCTTGACACCTCTAACACTGAGAAATAGGGATGTGCATCCTATCTCTGAATTAATACACTTTCTAACCAAATATAGAGTTGCTGTCCATTCATGGAATAATGCATCCTTTTTATTAATCTCAGCTTCTTCTTGCAACAATATAATAAATGTTAGAACAAAGCTCAGAGAAGTAACTTAAATACCCTATCACTATACTACTATACAGCCAAGTTCAACTAATTCTCGGGTCTAGTCCAGCCTGTTCTGAATCTTACATAAAATAGACTGTTGGTGTTAATTGCCTCAAAGGTAATAAGAACAATAACAATATTAATAAACATAGCAGCTTATTTTGTGCCAAGCACTGTTGTTAAACTCATTATTTCCTTTATATTTACAAGGACGCACACGGAACCAAGGCACAGAAAGGCTGAATAACCTGCCCCAAATCACTCAGCTAATAATGGTAGAGCTTGCTCAGAGCACCCTGCATACGCCCTTTGCTATACCTATGGCTCTGTCTCATAGCTCCGGCTGTGTCGTCAAAGGAGAAATGATTCTTAATAACCCCTAACAAATAACCACTTTGGAACATCTGTCAGCATCTTTAAATTCTGTCTTGTGATCCAAAATTAACCGCTCTAAAACTTTATGCCTTCATGTCTCTGACCGTGGTTCTTTTATCTATTCAACTTGAGTATCTGTAGAATCTACTTTTTAAAAAAATTTTAATGTTTATTTCATCTTTGAGAGAGAGAGAGAGAGAGAGTGGGGGAGGGTCAGAGAGAGAGGGAGACACAGAACCCGAAGCAGGCTCCAGGCTCTGAGTTGTCAGCGCAGAGCCCGACGTGGGGCTCGAACTCATGAACCATGAGATCATGTCCTGTGCCGAAGTCGGACCCTTAACTGACTGAGGCACCCAGCTGTCCTCTAATGTGATTCTTGATCAGTACTTTTAGGTTGCTTTTTTTTTTTTTTAGAAACTTTTTAAAGTGCCAAACCTCCCTCTCTTAAAATATTTTTATATTTTAGAAAACCTATGGAGGGGGAGCAGAGTATATCATTAGTAGGAGCTGGTTACATGGGCAAATGAATGATAGTATATAAATAAAGGAAAATTATTTCAATCAAGCTGAGAGCTTGCATGCCTAAGGGTGGAATTTGATTTGTTGTCAACAGTCCGATGAAGAAGACATTTTGGGTTAGATCATCTTCCACCAGAAGTACAATATATCAAGAAAAAATACTCTTCTTGGGAAGAGGGAAATGGGAACCCAGTAAAATTTCTACCTAATGATCTGGCCTGCCAGGAATTTGCCTGCTTTCAGAGAGTTGTCTTCCTGAGTCTGGCTGTGGTGTGGATGGCAACCATCAAGAAGTGTCTCTGAAAAAAAAAAAAAAAAATTGTGGCAGGGAAAGGAGAAAAAAATAGAAGTAGTAGGAAGTATGGGGCGTCTGGGTGGCTCAGTCAGTTAAGCATCCGACTCCTGATTTTGGCTCAGGTAATGATCTCACGATTCGTGAGTTCGAGCCCCACATGAGGCTCTGCACACTGAAGGCATGTAGCCTATTTGGGATTCTGTGTCTCCCTCTCTATCTGCCCCTCCCCTGCTCATGCTCTCTTTGTCTCGAAAGAAAGAAAAGAAGGAAGGAAGGAAGGAAGGAAGGAAGGAAGGAAGGAAGGAAGGAAGGAAGAAGAAAGAAAGAAAGAGAGAGAGAGAGAGAGAGAGAAAGAAGTAGGTCATATAACTGTGCTAAATTTCAGCTACAATTGTTAAGATGCCACAAGATATTGTCCAGTTGATAAAATAATATTGACAGATCAAAGAATAAAGGTATAGGGGTGCCTGGGTGGCTCAGTTGGTTAAGTGTCTGACTCTTGGTTTTGGCTCAGGTCATGATCTCACACTTTGTGAGGTGGAGCCCCACATCAGGCTCTACACAGGCAGAGAGGAGTCTGCTTTGGATTCTCTCTCTCTCCCTCTCTGCTCCTTCCGCACTCACATTGTCTCTGTCTCTCTCAAAATAAAGAAAGAAAACTTAAAAAAAATAAGAGTATAATAACATATAGGTTTATGGTTGTAGCCATAACGTTAATTTATAAAAATTCGTATCAGGAGGTGGGGTAATATGCCCCTCTAGGAAATGGAGTGGTGGGTTGGGAGGAGAACAGAAAGCTTTTTAATTTTCCATACACCCTACTATACTACTTGAATTCTTAAATCAGAGAATATGTACTATTACTATAATAGAAATGTTAAAAGGCCAAAAATTAATGTATTTATACATAAATCTATCTATCCATGTGTGCAAATGTCCATACACATGTGTACATGGATACATGCATACACATGAATATGCACACACACACACGCACACACACAACCATCCTTTCCGATATATTTTTTTCTCTGAGGGTGTTTGTAAAACCCCTATAGGTGTCTATTTTCAGACAGCTAATGCTGTCTTTTTAATCAAGATCTGTATGCTTTCAAAAAACCAAACAAAACCAGTGACTCTGAGAACCTCTAGTCAAAGAAGTTGTAGGTGGAGAGAGAAAAACACCCATCCCACTAATAGCTATGGAGCAGCTACAAGTACCACAAGACACGGTGCGAGGCCTTGAGACAGAGAGATGAATAACTCCAAGGGCTTCTGATCAAGATCAGGGACAAAAATGTCAATGGCTGGCTACAACACAACACAAATGCAGTGAGTGGAGAAGCAGGTAAAGGGCAATCACCCAAGACCGCAGAAAGTAGAACCAATCACAGGTGTGAGCTCTTCCTCGATGGGGAGGGATGTTCTGGAAGGCAGGGAATTTGAAGCTACTTCCACTTGTCCAGAGGTTTGGGACCCTAAAGTCTCCCCTCAATTCTTCCCATGTGTCATCCTACTCCAGCCAGATCAAGGCTGAGGCAGAGCCCAAGGTCCAGACACAGACAGAAATCCTTTCCCTGCTCCTGCTTCCCTAGAGCCAGGCTATTTTAGGAGTCAGACAACTAACGGACATTTTTAGTCTTCCTAACACCTAGATCCCTGGCAGTCTAACCGGACAAGTGAGTCCTATTCTTTCTCATGAACTGAGGGCTTCTGAATACAAGAGGCATGCAAATGGTCCTATGCGTAGGAAAGCTCCCTGGTTACCATTGAAATAGCAACCTCATGCTTCCATTTTTCACTCGTCAGATTGGCAAAATTCCTGAAGGCAGAGAAAATCCAGTGAGGCTGAGGATGTGAGGACAGAGATGCGCTCCTTCACCACTGGTTGGAGTATGACCCAGCTTAAACTCCTGTAGGGGGCAGCTGGAAGGAATTCAAAGCCTCAGTGTGCGACTCCACAAGGATATATGCATAAATGCGTCCTTGCACAAAAACGTGTGGACAAAATGCTCACACAGATGTGTACAGTAGCAGAAAACTGTAAACAACCAAAATGCCCATCCATCAAGAAATGGTGAGATCAGCCGAATGTATCCATACTACAGAATACCACCATGTGCAAAGCTAGAAAGAAGGCGGCGAATCTCTTCATCTAGTCATAGACACAAGGATAAATGAAGGATGCAAGTTTCATAATAGAACAGAGTGTGATCTTACGAATGTTTTAAAATTTTTTCTGCATTGTGGGAATGCAAATGTATAAGAGACAGTGGCTGCCTATCTGTTGTCTGGAAGTTTGCAACGTGTGTTCATACTTCACTCACTAAATTTTTTGGAAGTGACAGAAAAATAAAAGTACTTTAAAACAGGCAGTTGAAAGAACTTTTGGGTCGAGGGAGACAAGGGAGAGGCCCAGAGCTCTAACTGGTGAGTCGTGGCAGAGTCCATGTGTTGGTCTCCAGCCTGACAGGCTAAGAGACATGCTTATATCACACCGAGAGTTGTTTAGTGTCTCAGCAGCGAATTCAAGCTAACTTGAATTCAATTCAAGCTAAGCTTGCAAGAGATGGAGGGAGAGATAACCATTTATCATTTACAGCAGGGTTTCTCAACCTCTGCACTACCAACCTATTGACATTTGGGCCGGCCTGTGATGGGGGTATCGTGAGATGTTTCGCAGCCTCCCTGGCCTCTACTCACCAGATGCCAGTATCACGTCCCTCCCCCCATCGTGACAACCAAAAATGTCTCCAGTTATTGCCAAATGTTGCCAGAAATGTCCCTGGTTGAAACCACTGATTTACAGTGAGAAATGTAACTGCCAAGAAAACCAGACGTCGTCACTGCTATCCCTGCAGGAAAATGACACGGACGACCATATTACAACAGGAGGTTGCTGGGAGAGTAAGAAGTCAGAACAAAGGCAGTTTTTTGAAGAAAAAAATAAATATATATGTAGTTTAAATATTTGATGGCTGTAGCCTGGGAAAGACTGAGGCACCACCCTCACACCAGGAAAATCCCTGGTTGGATGCTGCCAGCCCCTTCCCTTCTGGCCCACGCCGATTAACGGTTCCCATTCTGACAGACACTCTTTTTCCCCAGAGACACCAATGTCGTCCATTGTGTTAATGCTTCTCAAACACGCCAGTGGCCTCGAGCTGCAGAAGAGCATAAAGCCATGGAAGCTGGTGACCCCTGGGAGAGGCAAAGCCCCAGTGCCTGTTTTTGAAGACGTCTCTTACCTTAAAAGTCCACGTGATTTTGCCTTCTGCTCTATACTATACATTTATATTTATTTTAACAAAAAGCAGGTAAATTTCCCAAATCCTAAAGAGCAAACTTTGGGAGGATATGCCAGTTTATCCTCTGGCTCCCTGTCCTCCCAGGCATGTTCCACGATACAAAGAACAGCTTCCTGCAATTCCTTCATCTTGTCCGTGGAGAGTATTTCCCTGAGCTTGAAAAATGTTCCAAGAAGTTCTTTGGAGAATCATCTTTCTCTAGGGTGCCTCCTGTGTCTACCCAATCTCCTCCAGTGCACGGTTTACATTCCCAGGGTCTAAAAGACACCCTTTGCCAGCCACGGGCACTGAGGAGCTCACAGCCTGTGCCCAAGCTGAGTTCGGGCGGCAACACCGAAGAGTGAGTGATGGGCCAGGCCTCCACTGTCTCCGGCAGACTTTCAGTTAAAACAATCCCATGGCTCATTTTGCTTTCAAACCATATAGCTTCTTGAGATTTTATTTTTTAAAGAAATTTCTCTTAGCAAAAGAGAAATTGGGGTAAAAACGCGTGGGAGTACCCATTTCTAAATCAGACTTCCCTTGGATTTTATTTGCTCTTATTTAAGGGATTTCATGTTTCAGTGGGGATGGGATTTTTAAATAAAGAAGCCTGTTTCAATCATGGCTCATGTAAAGCACGAATCAGGCCTGAATGTGTCGGGGACAGAGGACTCATAAGTAGAAGACATGGTGGGAGGTGCCCAAGAAACACGGAGCTTCCTTCCCACGTCGGTTCTGAGGTCCCAGCGATGGATCCCGCTGTACTGGGATAGGTCTAGGATTTTCTGAGGCACAAACACTTCTGGGGTTGCAGTCAGGATTTCATAAATCTCATTTCAGTATCTTTTGGGAGCCTGCATTCTTGCCTTATTCCCATCTCTTCCCTTCTAACCCCCTCTTTATTTATATGCCAGAAATACCAAACGTGAGAAAGGACAGAACTACACACAGCCCTTTCCTCTGATTCTTCCCAGAACTGGGACGGGCTTCCATGTTCTGTGGTTGCCTCCCTTACCCAATTCTATACGTGATCCTGTTGTACTTTTGTCCTTAAATAGCTCTTTAGCAGAACAAGTTTTTCTATTTTTACATTTTCCTCTAAAAACGACCAAGAGAAATGGGCTCTGGATTTTCACTCTTTTCTTCTCTATTTTTCAAGGACTCAAATGCCTATCTTTTCCTATTCATCTTCAGTACCACCATATCTAAGGAGGGAAGACCCAACGTGATGGCAAATTTGAAGCCCTCTTGAAAGGTTTCTGGAGAGTTAGACATGGTGTTGGTTCCTGCCCTTTCCAGGCCCATGGCAAAACCGCTCGGCCTTGCCAGGGACTATTTACACAGAGGGGGGCAGGGAGAGATGAGAGGCACAGCTCAGGGAGATAGTGTTCCATGTTAAGAAAAATAAGGCCCAGCACCAATTAGGTAGCATGCCGAGCAGAAAAGTAATCTGGCTCATTTTAGTCCGGAAGAAGAAATCTGACAGGGAAAGGTCACAGCACTATGAGGCCAGTAATGCATCAGGATTAGGGTGTCTGTTTGGGAGACAGGCAGCTTGGGTTTGAACCCCAGCTCTGCTATTGTATTAACTGCAAGTTACTCAGCCTCTCTCTGCTTCAATTTTCTCATATTTGAAATGGTGATGATGGCATTGAGTCATTGAACAAATGTTGACGAATGCCTAGTATACGCCAGGTGCTCTTCTAGATGCTGGAGGTGGGGGGGGGGGGCAGTGGTGAGCAAAACATTCGTGGTCACTGCTCTTGGAGGGTTTACATCCTAGGGAAGAGTGATAAGCAATAAAGAAATGTGTAGGATAAATTCCATAAGAAATGCTACAAAGAAAATAAAACAGGATAGTATAAGGGAAATTGATGGGGGAAGGGGGCTGGTGAAACATTAGGAGAAACAAATGAGCTGATAGCCGACGATGGAAACAAACCAGCCACGCAAAGATGGGGAGAGGGTATTTCATAAGGACCCCATGAAATAAAGTACGGAAAATCTTAGTGCAGTACGAGACAAAACAGATGTAAGTTGCTCAACAAGTGTAGGTAGCCATTATGATTCAGAGGGCTTGGAAAAGTTCCCGGAGTCAGACCATGAGGAAGCTGGGAGAGGGAATGGCAAGGACATCAGGGAGGAAATTGGAGCCAGAGAATCAACTGTATAGCCTCAACCATGGAGGCCAGATGGAACAAAGGAGGCATGGCGGGGAGGGGGTGTCTGGGGAGGGGGGAACCTGTGGAGGAGACCATGGAAAACTGGAGAGCTCATGTTCCATCTAGAAGGAGCAGCTGGGGCTCACTCTGCTTCCCTCAACTACTCTGATTCTTGTGACTTGAGGACCATCCTGCCCTACACATAGCCTTCCTGTCAGCTCACCCTACCCATGTGCCTCCCTTCCCTGTGCCCAGGCTGCCTCCTGGACTCTTGAGCAGGAGGTCAGGAAACAAGTCAAAGGGCATCTATCTAATCTCCCTGTTTTATAGATAAGGAAACTGGAGCCCGGGGAGATGATGAGATTCTAGCAAAGAACACAATCACTTCCTCAGCCTTGACAAAGAGTGCACTTCCCAGAGCAGAGAAGGTTGTCTTCTTCCATCTTGGCCCTCTCTACGTCTGTCCTGCAGCTCCAGGGGTGGTATGCCCAGAGCAGCAGGAGAGAGGGGAGACCCACCCTGCCAACCAACCCTGCTGATCCACAGTCACCAATGACAGAATGGACTACCCCCCATACCCAGAGAAGTGAAGCTCCGTGCACCTAGATTTTCAGAACCACCAGAAGTAGTTTTGGGCAGGTTGTGGGGACAGAAAGAAGGCCATGGCATTAGCACCACCAGGGGCACTGATGAGCAGGTCAGGTACACACCAGGGCAGGACGTGAGAATAGCTCTGAAAAACAGATCTGGTCAAATGAACAACTCAACCATCCAAAGCGTGTTGACAGTGCAGCCTCCAGCACAGCACTCAGAGGAGCCCAAGAGAAGCAGTGATACTCCTTGCCATTTGAAAATGGATCTCACATTCTTTGTCGAGGCAGTTGACAGAGGAGGTAACTGAGATGTGACTCCCTCATGCTCTGTGCTCATAGAAACCAAAGTCCATGATATTTGGGATGCCTTCCATTTGTAGGTTACCATCCATGACACAATGAGAGAATAGCACAACACACATAGCACCACAGCAGGAAGGCCCGTTGGTCAGTGCTCCGGACTTCTGAACAACTTGTAATTTCTGCATGACACCATGCTCCTTTTATCTGTAGGCTTTTGTAAATACTATTTCCTCAGCCCGAAATCCCATTCCTCACTCCTCTCCCCACCATGACCCACATTCACCTGGAAAAATCCAATGCATTTTGTTCCAACTTAAATATCACCTCTTCCAGGGAGCCTTCTCCCCCATCCCTGTGCCTCTTCAGCACCTGATGCCTCTCAGATCAGTCACCAACCACACTGTCCTATAACAACTTGATTTTGTCTCTCTCTCCCCCATTAGACTATGTCCCATGATGGCAGAGGTCGTGTTGTGTCTGCTGTTATATCTCCTGGCCTCATAAGTTGTCATTTATAGAATCAGGAACAGGGACAGATCCCTGCTCTCTCAGAGCTCACAGAGTAGTAGGGACGCCCATGGCCCAGGAGGTTCATTCCACGGCAGACTCTCATCCTGAGAGCTCCATGCCTCTTCGGGCTCCCTGTCTCTCTCTTTTAGGAATTTCTACCCTCCCTCATTGTCAACAACTCCATGTTAGTCAGAGGAGATCTGGATAATGCCAACCCATACCGGAGCCAGCCAGCTCCTCTCTGCAGACTGGGCACTGGTCCATCTGATTTTCTCCCCTCCACTGGCATGAGACATCCAAAGCCAGCCAGGAAATCAGTCTTGGGAATGTTTGGCCTTTTCAGGCCCTTGGGATTAGAGTCTAAAAATCTGATCCAGGGAGACAAGCTAACAACCCATTCCCCTATTGCTTGGTGAGGATTCTTTGCTTTCACTGAGCTACCTGGCCCCACCTGTCTCTTCTCTCTTTTTAGCACATTTTGCAGGTTAATTTTTATTTTTGACAGTGACTCTATGTATAGGCTATGGGGGACATATTTTGGGGTAGCTTCCCAGTTTATGTGACTCCTTAGGCATACCACTTACCAGCATACCTCATACTCCAGCCCCTCACCAGTATTGACTGGACCAGGATTGGACCCCTGAACCAACTGCAGCTAACACATTCTTTCACCTGGGAACTGGGACTAACAGAGTCTAACTCAGTCTGAGTTGGTCTCTTAAATGGAAGTGATGTAAATTAAGCAGCTGTCTGGTGGCCTCCTCTTACCTACTAAGTAGACAGGGAAGCATAGAGGTCTGGTCTTCAGAGAAAGGAGAAGCAACCAAAGACATTGGGTTGAGACATCTGGATTGGCCTTTCTGTTCCTTGTTGCAGCCCCTTCCTAAGGCCCAGTCTTTTTCTCTCCCACACATACCTCTTTGACATTCAACAATTATCCACTGAGCACCTACTGTGTATCAAGCATGAGGGTCTAAGCACTTGGCCTAAGTGTTGGGAAAAAAGAAACATAATCTCTGCCCTCATAGAGTGTACAGTCTAATCAATCAAATAATGCAAAACTAAATATTGAATCACAAACTGATTTAACTGCTGTGAAGGAAAAGTACAGAGTGATATATATAGTGCAGAAAAGTGAAAAGTGCAGAGTGAGATATATAGATATTGATAGATACATAGATAGATATAGATAGATGTATACATATATACATATATACATATATATCATATATATCATACATATATATGATATATATGTATATAATAGATGATATATATATATATATAACATATATATGTTGTATATATATGTAACAAATATATATATATATGTTATATATATATATGTAACAAAAAGACCTGACCTGGTCTGGAGAATTAAGGAAGGCTTCCCTGAGAGAGTGGTATTCAGATGTACTTTTGAAGCAGAGAAGATCCTGTAGCCTGGTAAGATGATTCCTAAACCAAACCAACACAGCAGAGGCAGCGCTTCAGGAACAGAAGTGGCCATCAGAATATAAAATTAATAGTAAGAGGGAGGAGCCTGGGCCCTCAATCTCATCTAGATCTGAAGAGGCACAGTGACACGTGGGTCCATCTGATTTAACTGGCTGGGGCTATACTTGAGCACTGGGAGTTTTTAACTCTTCAGGTGGCTCTGTTGTGCAGCTACAGTGGAGAACCACTGAATCGTGGCCTGCAGTGAGAGCCCAGCAGACAGCAAAATCATGACTTCCTAGAAGCCCAAATCTTTGCACTCATGCCTGTTCTCTGGATTCACCAACCCACTCCTTCCTGTGATCAAATCTTGCACCCTCTATGTCATAACTGATAAGACTCCTGACATGTAGCATGCCAGCAACTTAGACAAAAAAAGAAAGAGAGAGAGAGAGACCCTGAACCAGCCTGAGGTGTGACCTAGACTCATTTACCAGGAAACAAGAAGAGCTCAGATTCCAGGGAAAACAAGTAGAGATAAAGCCAAGAAAGAGAAGGAGGGAAGACGACCAGATGAGGTAGAGCACACAGAACTGAAAACAAGTCTCCTTAGCCCTCTAGACTCCCTGCCTATTACAGAATACCAGGAACTCGGAGGCAGAAAGCCAAGCCAGGGCTCCCCTGAGGTCTTGCGTGAGAGCCAGAGAAAGGTGTAGCGTCAGTGGCTGCAGTAGTGGTGTGCTGATAAATGTTTACCAACCCATTCTCAGCAGAAAGCCCTGGTTTATAGCATTCGCCCATTTCCATGGTGTAAATACTCCCACCAAGGCCAATCTCAAGTTACCTGTGTAAACATTGCTGCAAGCAGAGATGGGAAGAGATGCTCACAGTTGGCATTCTGAGCTGATGTGAACCGGCTCCAGCATACCACTGACCTTAGTAGGTAACCCGAATGAGTTCTATAGGTCGGGATCACCCAGGAACTCTGGGCATCTAGCATTCACACTTAGTCTGACATAGGTAATAAACAGCATTTTCTGTTAAGTAACATTCTAGACATGAGAAGGGAAAAGATTATCTGTCTTCCAAGAAGGGCGAGTCCTAAAGAGGATGTGTCCAGATAGCAGGACAAGCTACCAGAAGAGGTGGGAAAAATTTTTTGAGGGGTGGGGGGGCGAGGGGAGAAATAGGGTTGCTAGTGTTGAGAGAGGAACTTTCAGGAAAGAACAGGAACGTTTAAAAAGAATTTTTTTGCAAGTTTTGCTGGTTATATACAGTATCATGATCCAGATTTCCCCAAGTAATTCTTCAGTAAAATCTGTGTTTCTCACCAAAACTTCTATAGTTCAATTTGATTTGAAGGAGGGAATCCAGTAAGGTGCTACATTTGGTCTCAAGGTGGGTAAAAAGTGAGAGAAGGGGCTGCCCAAAGGAACACAGTCACATTCAGATTAGAGGAAAAATAACAATAATACCACCACAACAATAACAGCCTCATTGGCTGAGCACCAACCGTGTGTCAGCACTGCTCTACTCAGCTTTACAAACTCAACCATTAACCCTTTTAATATGACAACATCCTATGTGGTAGGAACTATACAGATTAGTAATTTACTTGAACCCAGAGGGACTGGTCCCAGAAATGAACTTGACTGATTGATACACTATACAACCTCTCAGCATAGCATATGGAATACAGTGTATATTTTTAGATGAACAGTATGTTTGTTTTTAATGTTTACTTATTTTTGGGAGAGAGAGAGAGACAGAAACAAAGTGTGAGTGGGGGAGGGGCAGAGAGAGAGGGAGACGCAGATTCTGAAGCAGGCTCCAGGCCCTGAGCTGTCAGCACAGAGCCCGACACAGGGCTCGAACCCACAGACTATGAGTTTATGATTTAAGCCGAAGTCAGACGCTTAACCAACTGAGCCACCCAGGTGCCCCGATGAACAGTATATGTTTCAGTATAGAACACCTCACACCTCTGTGATTAGGATGTTTATCTATAATTCAGATCTTCCAGGAGAGCTGAAAAACCTGCTAGCCCTTTTCATAAGTAAACATTGCTTGAAGTGAAATGAAAGCTTCATGGGCTGAGAAAGTCTGGGTTTGGCTTTGAGGGATTCCAACAGGTACTGGTGGAGAGAGAATGAGGCAGTTCCAGGGAGACAGAAAAGACCAGGAGAAGGTGTAGAGGTGAGCTAGGCCAGGACAGGGAGCAGGACCATGGGCACAAAGACAGAATATAAGGCACAGAAGCCAGATGCAATTCTCAGGGAGCTCTCACTCTTCTCTGTATTGTTTCATGATAATGAACCTATGATATAATGCTAATGAGATATTGTGAAAATCCAAAACATCAATAGGACTGTTTTCATTTTGACGAAATAAAGAGTACCTTGAAATTTAAGCAAAAAAAAAAAAAAAAAAAAAAAAAAAAACCCCAAAATACAAAAAACAAAAAACAAACCCACACTTCCACTAACCTTAGTTAATAATAATTGAACAATAATGAGCCAGCTCACTGAGGCTTAAAATTTTAAAGGGAGAGTGGAATTACTCTGCACAGATCCATGGCACAATCAGATCTCCACCCCTTTCTCCCTATAGCCCATCTCCATTTTTCCATCCTCCTCCAACTTAGTTCATGAGGCTTCATATTCCCTCAGCTACTCTGGGCTCTTGTCCATGTTTTCCTTTCAAGGTTTCCTTTTCTGATTGTGCCTTTTCGGTCTTGTGCGTCCCAGGCCTTTAGAGTCTGACACAATCCTAATTGGAGCTCAAGTGATAACAGTTAATGATGGTCTTCAATGAAAATATATTGGCTTCAAAACCAAAAGTGCAGGTAATGGGAGAATCCCATGCCAGTAAGAGAGATTGGGGCTTGATCTCCGACTTCCCCTCAAATCACACCAAGCAGGAGACTCATTCCACCTGCAGGGCTGGCATTGATTGGGGAAATTTCTTCAGGAGACCACAAGCCAAATTTCACAAGAGAAAAAGTGGAACATGGGTAGAGTATCCTCTATGCCCTCTTTTGCCCTGGTCCCTGTTTTCCTTTCTCCCCTGAGGAAGTGCAGAGATGTTTTTGGAATGTAACTCTAGATAACTCAGGCTCTCGAGTTACATTTCATCTGGCAATCCAGACAGGCTGGATGAGCCAGCATAAAGGGAGACTGGAGGTGGGGGAAGGAGGAAAAGGCCACAGGGGAGAGCAGGGTAGAAGGGAAGGTGATGACAAGAGAAGCTTACGGAGGTAGGGACCTGGAAATCTGGACCCAGCAGGTTCAGCTTCTGAGGCCACTGTCTGTCTGAAGGCCAAGGACACTGCCAAGAGCCCTATGGGAATCTCCAGCATTTCCTAATCGCCTTGGCCGGAGTCCACACAACTCATATCTCTAGGCATTTCACTGTTTACAGAACCTTTCCCAGACAAAATGTCTCACAAGAGCCCTGGGACGAGGACTACTGGTGTTAACAATCCTGTTATACAGATGAGTAAACTGAGGCTGAAACACCCTGTGATACACCCAAGGTCACTCAGTGAATGAGAAGGGAACTTGATTCCATGGTAGGTCCATCCATTTTAAAGCCAGTCCTCTCCCACCTGTCCTTCCTTCTCTTCTCTACCACGGTCAAATAACTAAGCAGAAACTCTTTGATTCCATTTAGCCAATGTCCTCTGAGCACCTACCATGAACAAGTATGTGGTACTAGGCAATGTCATAAGAAATAAAGGGATAGAAAAAAAATGTCCTCTCTCCTCAAGTTACTTACAAGCTTTAGAGATTTTGTTCTTGGGGGTTTTGTTTTTGTTTTTGTTTTTTTAATATATGAAATTTATTGTCAAATTGGTTTCCATACAACACCCAGTGCTCATCCCAAAAGATGCCCTCTTCAATACCCATCACCCACCCTCCCCTCCCTCCCACCCCCCATCAACCCTCAGTTTGTTCTCAGTTTTTAAGAGTCTCCTCCTATGCTTTGGCTCTCTCCACTCTAACCTCTTTTTTTTTTTTTTCCTTCCCCTCCCCCATGGGTTTCTGTTAAGTTTCTCAGGATCCACATAAGAGTGAAAACATATGGTATCTGTCTTTCTCTGCATGGCTTATTTCACTTAGCATCACACTCTCCAGTTCCATCCACGTTGCTACAAAGGGCCATATTTCGTTCCTTCTCATTGCCATGTAGTACTCCATTGTGTATATAAACCACAATTTCTTTATCCATTCATCAGTTGATGGACATTTAGGCTCTTTCCATAATTTGGCTATTGTTGAGAGTGCTGCTATAAACATTGGGGTACAAGTTCCCCTATGCATCAGTACTCCTGTATCTCTCGGGTTAATTCCTAGCAGTGCTACTGCTGGGTCATAGGGTAGGTCTAGAGATTTTGAAAACACAACGTTTATTGCATGCCTGTTCTGTGTCAGGCCCTGTCCTAGGTGCTGAGGTTTTAATAGAGACCAAACAGTTAAGGCCCTTGCCCTCATGAAGCTTATATTCTAATAATGAGAGACAAGTAAGAAACTATAAAGAAAAATAAACAAGTGTGTGTTGAAACTAAAACAGATGCAAACAGAGCTTCTCTTGGACAAAAAGAAAATCAGATCATATGAATGTCAGGCTTGGCTTCACAAATCAGCCTACAGTCTTCTAAATTAATAACAAAAGTTGGTTCTCCATTTACCAGATTATATTAAAACAAGTCCTTTATTACAAAACCACAACAAATACCAGGTGAGAGCCCAGTCAAAAGTCAGACTGGAAGAAACTTGCAAGACCTAAGGAAAGATGTTCCTGCTAATAAATCACAGCTCTATCTCTATAAAGAAGGCAGAGCCTGAGAAAAGGGCAGGTTCATTCATGTCGAAATGATCTAGGAAGATGACATTATCATTATGACTTCAGGGTCGAATTGGAGACTCTTGTAAATTGAAATTAACAGTATCACAAGCAAGAATTGCAGCTTCCAGGATGTCAGTATGTTTGTTCACATGTGGCTTTTATATTCCAAAGGATAATACTGTCTGAAGCCAGCCCAGCCCACCCCATGGAGAGTGTTCTCTCTTTGAACTTGATGCATTTGACATCCACTACACTTGTTTGGCAGTTAACAACGCACTGCCTGTGAACTCATGTTATTGTTTTGCATTGTTCCTTTTCTCTTGCAATGTTGAACTGGTAGATGATTCATCTACCAACTGGTCTATAGGGATCACCTCTCACCCTTGTGCTCTTTTAAACTTGCATTATAAGATAGACTTCATTGAGTCCACAACTTGTTGACTATCTACCGCATGCTGGGCACTGCATTAAATACTAGGGAGTAAGCCTTCTTGGAGATTTTAGTCTATAGGGAGAGACAGACATTAGCCATCATTCAAAGGAGCCTATCATTACATAGAGTCTATATGGTTATATAATGAGCCTATAGTTATTTATTACAGACAGAAACAAGTGCAGGAAAATAATTTAATTCCATGAGAATGGATCACCTTCAGGAAAGTCAGCCTGGGCTGGAAGGAAGGAAAGGATTCCCAAAGAAAGTAGAACTGGAGCTGAGAAGGGAATCAGAGGAAAAATGTGTAAAGGTCCTGGGCAAAAGGATACATGGCTCAATATGTGCACTGTACAAAGTCCGCACCGTAAACTGGTCCTGGCGCCAGAGCAGAGAGAGTGAAGGAGGGTGGGAGGGGAGTGAGGCAAGAGATTTAGGTGGATCCTTGTAGAGCTTTCCTTAAAAACAATGAGAAGCCATTAAGGGGTGTGCAGCACATAGCAGCATAATCATATCTGCTCATCGAAAAGATCTGACTGCATCGGGGAGCAGCCTTCTCTCAACATTTGATTACACGAGTCCTCATGAGTGAAAATGTTTTGAGTACACACTTTTGATTTGTGTAAATTTATATACTATATATTTGTATACACTGTAGAGCTCATGTACGTTATAAAACATACAAACACAGAAATTTTTAAAAGGGAGTTAATGATGAAAATGGTTTTTAAAAAAAAATTTAATGTTTACTTAATTTTGAGAGACAGAAAGTGAGCGGGGGAGGGGCAGAGAGAGAGGGAGACACAGAATCAGAAGCAGGCTCCAGGCTCTGAGCTGTCAGCACAGAGCCTGACGCGGGGCTCAAACCCACGAACCATGAGATCATGACCTGAGCTGAAGTCAGACATTTAACCAACTGAGCCACCCAGACACCCCTGAAAATGTTTTTTAAAGTTTTGTCTTGACGAAATGCTGATAATCATTGAGGCTGAGCAATAGGCACATGGAGTTTCAATATTATATTTTCTTTTTTGCATATGTTTGAAGAGGTCCACAAAGAAAAGATTTTCTTTACATCTCAAAAATTATTATGATGACTACATCCTATCATTAGTTAATATCTCAAAGCATAATATACACTTAGGGTGACGTTTGTGATCAACAATCACAGATGTTTGTCTATACTTCATTTGATATTTTTGATCACTCTGAATTTGGGAGAGCCAACTTAATGTCAGACATAATTAGTTCATCACTGTGCTTACGGATCTATAACAGCTTGCCCTTGCTTGCCCTTAGTGTTATCTTCAGTCTACAAATGTGATGCAGGAATCCTTTTAAGTTGTTTGTCCATTTTTTGAAAGTTCATTTAATGAAAACTACTTAATGTAATCCAGAAGTGGGTTTCCCCTGGAGAAGATATAAGCCACAGTACATTGCAACACATTGAGAGAAAATGGGCAGAGGATCTGAATTTTTCCAAAGACATTTCTCCAAAGAAGACCTACAAATGGCCAACAGTTATGAAAACGTACTCAACCCCACTAATCATTAGGGGAATGCTAATCCAAATCACAATGAGATATCACTTCATACCTGTTAGGCTGGCTATTATCACAAAGACCAAAGATAACAAGTGTTGGCAAGGATGTGGCAAAAAAAAAAAAAACCAAAAAACAAAAAACAAAAAAAAAAAACCATCTCTTGCACTCCATTTTGCAGGAATGTAAATTGGTATAGCCATTATGGAAAATAGTATAGAGGTTCCTCAAAAAATTGATCCATATGATCCAGCAGTCCCATTTTGGGGTATACTTTGGGGTATACATCCAAAGGAAATGAAAACAGAATATTGAAGAGATTGAAGACGTATCTGCACTCCCATATTCATTGCTCCATTATTCACAACAGTCGCGATATGGAAACAACCCAAAAGTCCACTGATGAATGAATGGATGGATGGATAAAGAAAATGTAATATACATATTACATAATATGATTCAGCCTTATAAAAGAAGGAAATCCTGCCATTTGCAACAACATGGATGTACCTAGGAGACATTATGCTAGCTGAAATGAGCCAGATGCAGAAAGGCAAATATTTCATGATCTCACTTATATGTGGAATCTAAAATAGTTAATCTCATAGAAATAGAGGAGAATGGTGATTGCCAGGGGCTGGGGAAAATGAGATGTTGGTCAAGGTGTACGATGTTTGGTTATGCAAGATGAGCAAGTTCTAAAGATCTCATGTACAATAATGTATATATATTTTACTAGAGTTAACAATATTGTATTGTGTACTTGGAATTTGTTAAGAGGGCAAATCTTCAGTGTTCTTACCATAGGGAAAAAAGTAACTATCTGAGGTGATGGATACCTTAATTACCTTGATTGTTCTGAATCTTTCATAATGTATATGTATAAAAACATCAAGTTGCATATCTTAAGTATATACAATTTAAAAAATTTTTTTATTGTTTATTTATTTTTGAGAGAGAGAGAGACAGAGTGTGAGCAGGGGAGGGGCAGAGAGAGACACACACAGAAACTGAAGCAGGCTCCAGACTCTGAGCTGTCAGCACAGAGCCTGATGCAGGGCTCGAACCCACAAACCCTGAGATCATGACCCGAGCTGAAGTTGGTCGCTTAACTGACTGAGCCACCCAGCATCCCAAATATATACAATTTTTAATCATCACCTATACCTCAGTACAACTGGGGAAAAAACAAACAAACCAAAGAGCAGAAACCATGAGGACAGCCCCTGAACCCCGCCATGAGCTGGAGCCTCCAGGATACCTCTTGAACCAAACGTGACATGTGACTATCTGACACTAGGACTGGGTGAGAGGTCAAGGTGAATCCATTTGTTGAACATCAATAAAGCTCTATTCGTAAAGCTTTATTCCTTCTTTTTTAAAAAATAAATAAAAAATCAAAATTCTCATGTTTTCCGCAGACACTTCAATGGATCATATTGTGTGCAAAGTTTTAGAGACGCTTCAATGAAGACTGGCTAGGAGGGGCCCAACAAAGATACACAGGAGGCCCCTGCAGCATGGACCAGAGCAATGGTGGGGTGACAATAATGATGAGGGAGGGAAGCAGATGGATTCAGGATAGTCAGAAATGCATCATGGACTGTGCACTGGACTGGACACAGGGGTGGAGAAGAAGAAGGACTCAAGACCACTCCGGGGTTTCTGCTTGTGCAGGGCTGTGCCTTATACAAAGGACATGTATTTATTCAAATTTTGAATAAAATTAGCCCACTGACATAAAACTGAAACCTATGTGTGCTATTTAAGTGGATCGTTCATACTACCAGTGCTTATGGTGATCTGTTCCCTGCTTTGGTCTCCTAATAGCTCCACTGAGAGAAATTGTACCAGGTTTTCATTTAGCTAGTTTCACTGGGGGGAAACTTCCAGTTTTGAACCCTGAGCCCAGGCTATGCACAGACAGACTGGGGCAGAGGCCTAGGAGACAGGATATCTTGTAGTATCCAAGCTGCACATTCAACCCTCTGCACTGCAGCCCACATCCCAGGGGCTTTGTCTCGGGTGAGTGGTCGGTCCTTCCCCTCCCACCACCAAAAACCAGCTTCCCAGATGGAAAGTCCTCAATGTGGAGCCTATCACATATCGGGAGGGTGGGGAGAGAGGAGTGAGATGAGCCCTGGATATGGACCAAGCAGATGACCACTCCTGTTGTTTGACTGTAGGGGCTCCAGGAAGACCAAGCCCCAAGGTCCAAATTCTCTTTCCCATCCACTGGGCACTGTCATCTGAGATTCTCCCCCTTGGAAATGAGTTACTTTGCATTAAATTGCCTTCCAGGCATTCTGAGAGGAGTAAAACATCACTGTCACCTTCATGCGAGTGGGTTTTTCTGAGTGACAGGAAATGCCCAGGGCTTCGCAAGAAATATACAATGTTTGTCTGGCAAAGCATGAAAACTGACATGCAGGAAAGACCCAAATACAAACATCATTGATGTGCCCTTGCAGCACCCCCAAGCTGTAAGGATCAGGCAGATACAGATGTCCCTTCCTTCCCATAAGACCATTCTCTAGGGAAATTGTGCTGTTCTAAATTACAGAAGGATACTAATAATCTCCTTAGGAATTTTTTTAAATCTTGAATTTACTGATTAATAAATCTCACGTTATGTGTGCCAGGCACTTGGGAAAGTACTTTTCAGGCAAAGTCTCATTTATTCCTTACCATAACTCCATGAGGTAAGCAACTACGACTGCCTGTATTTTACAAATGAGCAAATAAGAGAGGTTAAATACTTGTGTTAGGTCACAAAGCATGAACGATGGAGCCAAGCTTGTATTCGAGAGAGCAGGATGTTGTCGATTAGAGAAAACTGCACCAAAAATCAAGAGATTTGAGTCTGAAGTCCAGCTTCACCGGTCAATAACTATGTGAGCTTGTGTGACCTCAGAGCCTCAGGTTCCTCCTCTGTAAAATAAAGAACCAGATAGTCTCCTCCCAGCTCTGATGCCCTATGAATCTGCTGGGACATAATCTTCCATCCACCAGTCTTCCCATCCAACTAGACACTTTCCCTGAAATGCAGTTTAATTAGCCACTCTGTGCTCTAGACATTTTCAGAGGGTAACCATGTGTTATAATGGTTTTCTTTGATTCTTAAATTAATTTGAAAAAAGCTCCGGCTAACAAGACCAATGCCCAAGCATTCAGAGGGTTGAATGGAAGGAAAAATATCAACCTGCTGAGTGGACAGGGCATCACACGCTGCAGTGTAATGGCTCTGTGCTGCTGTAACCAAGGCCTGGGCAGGCTTAGTGCCTCGGCTGTTCAATCAGCTGAGACCTAGTCATGTTTCTCAATTCTCAGACTTACTCTGCCTTTGGCAGGATTGTTTTCCACACAGAGACATGACAGGTGGCCCAGGGTCCCTCCTTAGCACCCACAACAGCCTTGATGAGCAGTCCTTGCTGCAGACAACTTTTCAGAAGAGGAAGTGCCTTCCTTTATAACTGGGAGGAATCTTCATCTGGGGCTGCCTCTTCTCGATTCACCTCATGTGTACCTAATCACCAGTGGCCAGTGTCGTTAATGAGCTCTGCCTGGCTCCGGCCATGGGGTCATAAATCTTGGCTTTGCCACTTTAGAATACGACCTTAGCCAAGTTACCTAACACCTCCAAGCCTCAGCCTCCTCACCTGAAAAATGGAGATGATCATACTTTACAGGATCATTGAAAGTTTAAATAAGAGTTTCTTTATATGGGAACACGTGTGGAACAGGGTTCACATACATTCAGTACTCAACAAGCATAAATTAAAAACTTTTTTCATCTGAATAATAACTTGTAAGTCAAAGCCCGGAAGGGCGAAAGTTAAAAATGTTTATGTCAAACAGAGGAAATCTTCAGCCCTCAAAAGTAATTGGAAATTTATTTTGCAAGTCTTTATTGAGTGCCTACTGTGTACCAGGCACTATTCTAGGCACTAAGGATACAGACATGAAGAAGACACACAAGAACTTGCTTCAATGGAACTTATTTAGTATAAGGTATTTGAGATTTTCAAAAGTTTAAATCCATCTGGGGACAACAGTGTCATATGAAGCTATTAGGCCATTAAGGAGAACCCAGTCTCTGGCCTCCAAGCTTGGGCTCAGCAGAGGGCAGCCACATGTTCTTGCAACACTTTCCTTGGTGGCCCTATCACAGAGTACATTCTTGGCCTCGAAGGACTATGGCTCTGACCCAGTGTGACACTGCTCATGTCCTCAGGTATCCTTTCTGGCCTAAGTGAACAGGCAGTATAGTGTACCACAGCCTCTCTCTCCCCAGGGATGTTCCTTAGGGTGTGACTAGCTCAGGAAACACTGAACTGAGCCAATTCCAAAAGGTTTCTTTGCTGCAGGCCTTTTCAGAGCCTTAATGAAGCTAAGGTACTTGTGAATGTGAGTGGGTGAGTGTCCAGCCTTTGACCAAAATGCTGCTTTAAGCATGTAACATGTATTTATTCCAGAATATATGGTAAGTCTGGCCTTCCCCAGCATGCATTTGGGACATGTTGGATGCTTAGAAGGAAGTCTGGAGCCTCAAGTTCTGATCCCAGTATATCAGTGACTTGTTCCATGACCTCAAAAAGGTCAAGTTACCTCCCTAGGTCTTAGTTTGCTCAATTAGAAAATGTGTTTGTGCTGTCAAAGGGGGGCAGTGGGCAGGAGAGTGATGAAGACAAAGGAGGAGGCTGGACCACATCAACTCAAAGGTCTGTTTCAGGAGGACCAGTCTATCACCTGCAAGGTCCCCAAGTTCCCAGGTGTACAAGCAGGCTCATGGCTCTGTGTGCTGGCCCTCAACACTCAAGACCCCTGGGTTTGACTGTGATGCATTCTCTATCCTGAGAATCACCCTTCAATCCTATTAGTTTTGAAAAGGATCACTCAATAGCTTGTGTTAGTAGCAAAGTGGAGCCTTAAAGATGCTCCAGGACAAGCCAGAGTCAGCCCAGTCCTATCTGAACTATTCTAGAAGACTGAGTGAAAATGATACAAATAGTATTAGCTAATATCTTAACATGATCAACCATTTATACAAATATGTCATTCTCTCTCTCTCTCTCTCTCTCTCCCCCCTTCTCTCTCGCCATTACATGTATATCATCCATCAAGAACCAGAGAGGACAGTCTGGAGAAAATATAAGAAAATATTAGTAGTGGTTTTCTTTAGGTCATGGACAATGGATGGTTACTATTTTGTTATTTAAACTTTTCTATATTTTCCAAATGTCCATCAATAAACATGTATTGATTTTATGACAACAACAAAACTAACTCCTCCCCCCTTTTTAAAGAGTCATCTGGTGCAGGTCTGGGTGTGAAAGAAACCATCCAGCGGATTTTGTCAGACTGCCCCAGCAAGAGTCCTCTGCGTTCCTGTCTCCCATTACCTTGGCTTGTGTCCCTGATTCCTAATCTTCAACACTAACACCCAAGCACAGTTTTTTATAGCTCCCCAACTGAGTTGCTGGAGTTTCCATGTGACCTTCTGCTGTTGGCTTATGTAAGCCCCAAGGCCTCAGAGTGGCCACAATGTAGGTTGTCCACTGCACAATTCCAGAGGTTAGTTAACATCGATGACAATGTGAATGCCACCTCCTGAGTTGTGCAGTGCACAGTCCACACAACCATACAAGGTGACCCTACCTGGTTTCCTGAACCATTATCATGATCCTCTAAACATTTTGCTAAGTGCTACTCAGAAAACAAAAGTAGATGGGCTTGGAAGGCAGTACACCTAATGTATCACAGCATGGGCTCCAAAATCAGACTGCCTGGGTTGAATGACCTCAGACAAATTATTTCACTTCTCTGTTAACACAACTTCAGTTTCTTTACATGTAAAGTGAGATAACACTAGTACCCTCCCCTAGGGTTGTTCTGAGGATTAAATGCAGTTAAAATATAAAGCACTTAATCAATTTTCTGTCTCATGGTAAGTGCTCAATAAATGTTAACTGGTATAACTGTAATCTCCTCTGAAGTCATACACAGAGACCTAGAGACAAGGTCTTCAATGCAAATTAAATCTTGCATTCTTAGGATGTTGGGGGGAGGGAGTCAGCCAGGGTAGGAGTGAGTTTCCTAGGGCCAGAACTGGGTCATAGATGCTCACCAAAACAGACTGGGGTTCGGAGAGCCAGAGGGTCAAGCTGAATCAGAATTGGTTAGGGTTGCTGCTGAAGAACAGACATCTACAGCAAAGGCAGGAGACAGGATGGATTTGGGGGCTGCAAAACCAAGATGGCAGCACCTGATGGAAAAGGCCCTGGGGGGCACTGGGGAAAGAGTCAGCGATCAGGGAGGAGCCCCCGAATCATCACTGGAACACCCTTGGGATGCTCTCACCTTATAGAGACTGGATCTGTTGGACTTCCTGAAAGGAATTATTTTTTTTCCCAAAATAATTAGGTTTGGCTCCAGCTGTGAGTTTTGAACACGCCCATAATAACAGTGACTTGAACAACATAAAAATTTATGTCTCATTCAAGTCAAAGTATAAAGGTAGACATTTCAAGGCTGCCCTGTGACTGCTGCTTCCGGCTCATACCTCCCCCCTTCTCTAGGGTATGGCCTCATCCTGGTGGCCCAGTTAGCAACCAGGTCTAAGGGAGCAGGATGGAAGAGATGAAGGAGGAAGAGAGAGGGCACTTTCTGCTGCCTGAGATTCCCAGGTACTGCCACACAGCCCCTCCCCCTGCACCCAGGACTCAGTCCTAGCCACCCCTGGGTGCAAGAAGCTTAAGCAATGTCCTTTTAATTCTGGCCAGTGTGTTCATATCCTATGGCAACTGTCACAAATTACCACAAATGCAATGGTTTAAAACAACACGAATTCATTATCTTACAGTTCGAGAGGTCAGAAGTCTAAAACGGGTCTCACTGGACTAAAATCAAGGTATCGGCAGGACTGGGTTCCCTTCTGGAGACTCTAGGGGAGAATCCATGTCTAGTCTTTTCCAGCTTCAAAAGGTCACCCACATTCCTTAGGTCATGGTCCCTTCCACCTTCAAAGCCAGTGCTGGCCAGGAAAGTCTTTCTCCCAATGCCATCTCTCAGATTCTGACTTTTTTGTCACCTTCTCCCTGCCCCCAGCCCCATTTAAGGACTCCTAGGATTATCTTAGTCCCACCTGCATCATCCAGAATAATCTCCTTATTTTAAGGTCATCTGACTAGAATCCTTAATTTAATCTGTAACCTGAATTCCCCCCGTTCCATGTAACATAACATATTCATAGTTTCTGGGAAGTAGGGTATAGATATCTTGGGGAGAGCATTATTCTGCTTACCACAGGTGACCAATTCTATCTCTACACAAGAAAGATGAGACAATGATCTCAGAGAGCAGGTATCATGGCCCTTCAGCTCTGCCATGCTGATGGCACAGAGGTACTCATTGTGAAGGAGCATTCTTGTCTTCCCAGGATCTCTGAGGGATTCCCCTCCCCCCTGCACAGTTCAGGTGGGGCAGCCCTATCCTCTCAAGCTTCTGATGGTGTCAGTCAGAATTCTCCTAGGTAGAGTAATTGCTTCAGGAGATGTGCATGTGAGCCAAGCCAGGTCAATCATGCCATTCCTGGCATGTGGGCTGGAATTTTGGAAATGATGCTCTCCCTTATTTCTAGGATCACCAGCTCTAGGGATAACTAAAGCTGAGAGGTGCCACTGACTACCTTTTTCACCATGGAGAAAAGCCTGCCTGAGGTTGAAGCCAGCACAGAGGTGAGCAAGGATGTGAAATGGAGAGATAGACAGAGGCACAGAGGATCTGTAGCCATGCCCATAGTCCAAGAGCTACCCCTGGGCTTTTCATGGACATGGGCCAATAAATTCCCTCTGCTTTTTTATTATCTGTTAAATAATTTCAAGTTTCTTTCACTTGCAGCCAAGTGCCTTGACTAATAAATTCAGGAGACACCTATCAGGTCAAGTCACAGCTTCCCAGAGCCCTGGAGTGTCTCCTGAATCCCAGCTCTCAAATGCTCTGACTCTAAGTCACTGGTTGGGACCCATGAGACCCTTCCAGATTTTATATGCCCTAGCAGGTACTCATACATGCTGGCCTCATTTGACCTAGCTCAGCCCAGAGGCATATACAATTTCCCCAAGTCACTTATTCTGCATCGGAAATGTCTGTGTAACCAGAGGCTCTTTCTGGCAACCCTACTTCTTATGTATCTGTTGGAAACACTAACAAATACTCCAGGGTAACTAGAGACCTCCATGGCTCTTCTAAGGACATCCATATGGAGGGAGAGGAGGTAAGAGAGAAAGAACAGCTTTCCTTCTTTGAGTGACAGCTGCAAGAGCCTGTGGTTATTTCCTTTCTCCTGTAGTTCCATCCCTAGCACAGCTTTCCTGGCCTGAGTCCCTCTCTGCAGTCCAACTCATGGCTCTGTTTCAGGGGAAAGACATTCCCTAAAGTGTCGCCTGAAGCAGGAGTACTACCTTTAGGGAATCCAGCCAGTGAGAAAGAAATTTAGGAGAAATAACCATTCCCTAACCATCCCCTGCCTAGGATGACGTCAGGATCAGAGCCTTCTGACTTGTCATAAGGAGCGATGAAACTAAAGAATTTTAGGGGCGCCTGGGTGGCGCAGTCGGTTAAGCGTCCGACTTCAGCCAGGTCACCATCTCGCGGTCCGTGAGTTCGAGCCCCGCGTCGGGCTCTGGGCTGATGGCTCAGAGCCTGGAGCCTGTTTCCGATTCTGTGTCTCTCTCTCTGCCCCTCCCCCGTTCGTGCTCTGTCTCTCTCTGTCCCAAAAATAAATAAACGTTGAAAAAAAAATTTAAAAGAAAAGAATTTTACAAAGCACCTGGGAAGTTGGAATATAAATGTCCCATTTCAAAATCCCCCGCCGGTAGTATGCCTGGCTGGCTCATGGGAGCAGCTGTGCACATCTCTTCCCAGACCTAACATTCACCAGTTCCCTTTATGTTTTCCCAGCTGGGTGGAACCTTCTCTGCTATGCTGGAGAGCCTCTAAGACCCACCTGGATTCTGATGTCTGTAAAGAAAGCAACACCTCTTAGGTCATTCAACAAATGAGAAATCAGGGTCCATATAGTCTTGGAATTTTGACTAAAATCAACTATGAAATCATAGTAACAATTGCCATTTACAGAGTGTCTCCCACATACCATCACCTTACACTGTTTCCTACTCTAAACCTAACCGCAACGTATGGAGGCCTTATCATTCCCATTTTACAAACACAGAGAGGGTAAGTTAGTTGCTGACAATAAGAATTCAAAGAATTCTTTTGATTCAAAGAATCAAAAATTCAATCCCACTGAATTAATTAATAAATAAAAGTTACCTTGGAAGTGAACACAAAACAAAAGCCCGTCAGCATATGATGAGTGCCCATCCCTGTGCTCCATGGAACAGCACCACCTCCAGCCATTTGTCTTCTGTATGATGGATTTTTTCTGAGAAAAGTCCTATGGTACCACACAGTCTTGTGGTACCCCCTCCTAGAGAGGGGGAGGGTCTGGGATTAAATTCTGGCTCTGCTACTAACTAGTCGTGAAACTTGGGATAAGTCAAGCAACCAAGTAACCTTTAGTTTTCTCATATGAAAAATGGAGCTAGGAATACCCATCTCTATTTCAGATAATTATTTCAGATAATAATTTGCAAAGGACCTAACAATGAGCACACAGTAAGCGCACCGTGTGTGGTATTGGTAGTAGTTAGGCACTAAAATTGATTGATCTGGGACAGAGCGATGGGCTCCATGAGTGGGAGGATGATGAGGGCAGAGAAAGCACAGAAGGAAGGCCTGGGGGGGGGGTGCTCTTAGGAGACTGGATGGCCTGAGACTGAGGTGGGCAAGGAGGTTACAGAGTGGACCATGGGCAATGGAAGGAGAACTGAGAGCCACAGAAGACAAATGCGTCTATCACCAATGTGCCAAGGACTCCATGGCCTGGAACCCAAGAGCTACCTGGATCAGGACTCACTGTAAGACCTCTCTTCCAGAAGGAATGTTTGCCCAGATGCTGACCTAAGACCCTTGAGTTGAGTTTCTATGCAGAGCAGCCGGGACTCAGCAAGGTCACTTGTTCACTTGCTTTCCCATCACCAGATAAACCACCCTTCTGCCTCCTCCCTGCTCTTTCCCCCCATCACCCTCCAGGAGGCAAAGGAGAAGATTTACCTAGAGCTGCCTCTTCTTGCAAAGCCATGGGAAGGAATCTCTCTAAAAGGCAAATGTTCCACCTCATAAACATGTCATAAATCCATAACCAGTTCTCTGTGTTCTTTGTGTTTTTATGTGATGCATCTAATATCATTCTACCCTTGACTTTGAACCCACATCTTCTGAGTCCAGGTTACCAAGAGTGGCTGTTCACAGGAGATTTCAAAATTATTTATAACTTTTGTATGGATGGCACAGTTGCTTCTTTTTTATTAATCTCCAAGAAAAATACATTCTCTGAACCACTCAGACCAAACGTGATAGAAGATATATTTTTCTTTTTCTGAAGAAGTTGCTTCCACTTCTGGTAAGATATTATCCAACCTGAATCTCCCAGAGGCCGACTTGTCTTAATTATTTCAGAGTGGTGGCCATTGTGTGGGAACCTACATTGATTTCCTTCCCTCAGAATGAATGTACTCAAGACAAGTGCCATCTGATGCCCAGCAGCCCCCTTGCAAATTCTATCCATAAATATGCACGGGCCGCAATAACGGGAAAGGAGCCAACTCTTGATTAACCAGCCTTCAACGCACCAGAACCTCAGTTACTCAAAACTTTGTACTTGAGTTCAAAGGAAAAGACTGAGACCACAGAGGGGAGAAGGTAAGACCGGTTTAGCTTTAGAAACAAATACCTTCCAGTGGCTGTTATTATAGCTAATCCTTACTAGGAGCTCACGGGGCCCCAGATGCCATGAAAAGTAGCATAAATGCACTATCTAACTTAATCATCACAACAACCCTTGAAAGAAGTACTGTTATAATCCCCATTTTACAGATCAGAAAACTGAGGCTTAGAGTCTCAGTTGCCCAGTCATGCAGAGTGCCCTTGCTCTCAAGACTCTGGCTTAAGGGTCCATAAGCTTAACTTACATCATCCTGTTCCAGGAAATCAATAAAATCAGATCCAACGTCTATACCTTTGACAGAGACATCTAGAATTGAGAAGAGCTTATTCACCTCCTCTTGTTACAGTTGAGGAAATGGATGCCCAAAGAAAGGAAAGGGTCAGCCTATATGCACCTAGCTAGCAACTGAGAGAGCCAGGATTTGAAACAAGTTCACCACTCAGGACAGTACCCAGAGGTTGCATGATCAGAAAGACTGCACAGCCAAGTTCCTCAATTTCCATGTCAGCCCTTTCTACTGCTCCTGGCTCTCATTAAAATAGAACAGTGAGGGGCGCCTGAGTGGCTCAGTCGGTTAAGTGTCCGACTTCAGCGCAGGTCACGATCTCGCGGTCCGTGAGTTCAAGCCCCGCGTCGGGCTCTGGGCTGATGGCTCAGAGCCTGGAGCCTGCTTCCGATTCTGTGTCTCCCTCTCTCTGTCCCACCCCCGTTCATGCTCTGTCTCTCTCTGTCTCAAAAATAAATAAACGTTAAAAAAAAAAATTTAAATAGAACAGGGAGACCTTAGCTTTTGGATAGATCTCCACAAGAAAATTTGGAGGGGAGTAATTGGCCACTTAATTAACTTTTTAATTGACTAGTCAAGTAGCAGGACCTAACTGAAGGTTCCTTTGAGTGACAGATTCAATAAACCAACATAATAACTAGCATTCATTTAGCACACACAATGTGCCAAGTCATATCCTGAGCAACTTACACATTTGAACTTAGTTCGTCCTCACACAACTGGATGACACAGGAATGATAAGATTATTCCCATTGCACAGGTGATAAGATTGAGGCACAGATAGATTAAGCATTTGTTCTGAGTCTGCTAAATTTACCTAGTATTTGTATAACACTGCTTCCATATATATTTTCTTCTTTGTTGCTATAACAAGCTTGTGATTCACAAACAAGTATTTTATTATTTTTACACCTCAATTTTGGAGATGGAGAACCAAAGCTTTGCCTGGGCCCTGTCACTTTTGAGCTATGTAAGCTTGAGCATGTGCTTTACCTCTCCAGGCCCCAGTTTCTGTAAAATAGTCAAGGAGGAACTAGATTCTAAGATTACCCAAGCTGGAATACCCAAGATAATAAAGAGAGACAGCCTTGTTTTCTGGAATGTCCTTCCCCTGTGTTCTGACAAACCTGAGGTCTCTTGGCTTAAACACAGGGAGGCTGGCATCTCCTCAGGGGTTGTGAATAATTAGGTGGCTTAATTATCCATGCACTCAGGGGCAAAGGAGAGTGGGTGCATTTTTACACAGATCTAATCAAAGACTGCTTGATTCAGAATGAGGGCTCTCAGAATGGGCAACAAATGTTTCCGTGGGCACCAGATGGATGGTCTGGGGCTGGCTTCCCTTGAAGTATTGTTGAGGAAATGGCACTGAAAAGTCCTGGGGATATTAACCAAAGAAAAAGCCATGTATTTCTCAATATAGTCCCCTTTGGTGCAGAGGGTGGCAGATAGGTACAGCCATCAGACTACTCCTCTCAAGGTCTAAAGCAACTGGGAAACTCCCCAATTATATGGGCATGGCCAGATCAGAGGCCGAGGTCCTCATGTTCTTCTAGGTATTTGGGGGTTTTCTTCCTTCCTTCCTTCCTTCCTTCCTTCCTTCCTTCCTTCCTTCCTTTCTTTCTTTCTTTTCCAGGCACTCAATTCTGTTTACATTTAAAAGGGCACTGTGCTCTGGCAGGATTTGCTTTTAAAATAAAACGTGGGGGAATAGACAAGAAACTAATAGGCCTCCCTCAGTACATGACGACCTGTCATAGTTTTGACACCTGACATGTGGAGAGTGGGGAGTAGATGAAAAATAACACAGTAAGGCTTTCACTGACTCAAAAGGTTCAGTGAACTGAGCGTCTTGTCAGAAGCTATCAAACAACTATAATGTATTCAGTTTGGAGAGACTTGGCTTTCTACCTATTACCAGAATAAAGTTATTTTTTGCTACCCAATGCTAAATCTTCCTGTTTTAAAGAGTTCCCTACTAAGAGCAGGGGAGACCCCACCTCCACTATAAAAGCCTAAAAGACCATACATTTATTTTCCCAGCTTCCCTTGCAGCTAAACCACAATCAGACAGACTTTCAATCAGATGCTGGTAATGCAAAGAAGTAGGGCCGATGGAAGAGGCCTTCTGGGGAGACCAGCAGCAATGTCTGCTATCCAGAGACAGTGATGCTAGCAGTGCTGTGCTGGCAATGTCCTCTGTTCAGGGGGAAGGTGGGGATGTCAGCCATGTCCTCACTAGGCTGCTTCTCAGGCACCATTTGGGCCTTGGTCCCTGCCGCCATCTTGTCTCCCTTGTTCTGGCTCATTTTTTTAAGCCTGGGTCTTCCTGGTGATTCTGTGAGCTCCCCAATAGGCTTAGAGTAAGTTCTTTTTCTTCTTAAATCAGCCAGAATTGGCTTCTGTTGTTTATAATTACGAATTGTGATGGATACACTAGTCGTATGCCCTGGACAAGTTAATCTCCCTGACTAAGCTTCCCTGTCTATAAAATGGAGAGCATACTCCTATGTCTTCCATTTATTCACTCAGCAAATACGTAATCATCGAACAGCTACTAGCTGTTAAGCATTGTGTAAGCTTTCCTGCACTCATAGATTCATAGTCTAATGGGAAAGGGAGACATTAACAAAGTATCATGGAAATAATTTATTACAGTTATGTAAGATACTATGAAAACTTCATAGCAGCATAATTCATAATAGCTCCAAACAAGCCAAACGTATACCAACTGGTGACTGCAGAAACAAAATGTGGTATGTGCACACAATGGAATATTACTCGGCTATAAAGAGAAATGAAGTACAGATACATGCTACAGTATGGATGGACCTTGAAAACATCATAGGAAATGAAAGAAGGCAGGCACAAAAGACCACATACTGTATGATTCTCTGTGGATGAAATGTCCAGAAGAGGCAAATCTACAGAGACAGAAAGTAGATGAGTGGTGTTCAGGGGCTAAGAGGAGGGGGTATTTGGGAGTGACTGCCAATGATGACGGAGTTTCCTTCTGGGGTGATGGAGATGTTCTGGAATCAGAGATCAGCGACGGCTGCACTAACCTGTGACCACACTAAGAACCACTGAACTGTACGCTTGGAAAGGGCCCATTTGTGGATATATGTGGAGCATGTCTCTAAAGAGGGCTCTCATTCTTATTCCACTCCTCACCACTGTTCCCTTTGTGCCCTATCTTCTTTCTCCCTTAATGCTGATCTTTTTCCCAATGCTGCTGAGAAAGAGAGCGTCTTGTATCCCTAGATGCACACACTTCTGCTTTAGCAGATGCATCACTGGACCCTCCCTCTCTCCAGAGCTCTCTCAATCAATTCCAGAGAAGACCTGACTGGCTCCACTTAGGTCGCATGCCCACTGGACTAATAGCTGTGAGGGACAAGGGGTGAGGGCTAGGGACTACGACTGGCCCAGCTGGGTTACTTGGTAACCCCTGTAGGGAGGTAAATGGGCACAGAGATTAACAGCCCCACTGGAACCACGTAGAAAGGGGGGGGGTTTCCTCCAAAGGAAGGGAGGAGGAGTTACTAAAAGGGAGGAGGGATGAGATGGTGAGCTTGACAACCAATATCTATCCTGTTTCACCATGATCACTATGGAAACCAAGCTGTTCTATACGCATGCCAGTAAAATCTCCCTAAGAGCATTTAATAAAAGACCTAGAGGATAAGTGGAAATTAGCAACACAAAAGCCAGTACCTGAAAAAGAATGCTAAGGATGGAGGGAATACATATGTTAACATATGTTAAGATGTATCATCAACTCTAAACCAATAAGTAATGAAGTAATTACTCTAGGACCCAGGAATCCTCCCCCCCACCCCACCCCCGCATAGGTCTCTGTGTGTCCTGAAGAGCTGTGGCTTAGAACGCACTCGGCCCCAGGTTGCCTGCCGAAGCCCCACCCTGAGACCCATCACTGCGGATGAGCCACATACCTGATCCATGAAGATTCTCCGGCTGTTTCCTATCACAAGCAAAATAAATACCATTTCATGCCTAGTGTTCCAGCCCTCTTCCCACATAAAAGTTGCAAGGAGATATTTTAATAGTCCTCACTTTCATCTAGGTAAAACTGTGCCAAGGGATGATAACATCAGCTCAAGCACATTGCTTGCATCTTGGAACACTCTGCACAGCGGGTTTGTTTTGTTGTGTTTTGATGTTAAGCGGTGGGGGAGGTAGGGTTGCAAGACTGGGCTGACACACATGCATAAACTTTATGGGGCTAGAAGAAAACATAAAAGTCATCCAGCCACTCATCTGAAAGATGGGGAAACCAAGGAGTACTGGAAGACTTTAGTGACTTGGTCAAAACCACACAGTTGCCCCTGGTCCCCTAAGCTGCCCATTTCTGGCTCAGTCAGGACCCATTTGGCTTCAAAAGACAGAAGGCAATGAAAGTTCACAGGCAGGGCTGGGACTTGGGGCTCAGGTGACATGATCAGGACATACTCCCATTCTGTCCCTGAGGTAGAGACTGTCCCAGTCTGCCCAGGACTGAGGGGGTTCCTAGGATGTGGGACTTTAAGTTTTAAAATCAGGACAGTCTGGGATCAGTTGATCACTCTAGTCTGTATCTTAGCCAGGCCATCCTCTGTGTTAACTCCATTCTCTCCAGCTTCTCTCACGTCCCTCCTTCTCCGCAACTCAGGCAGAAAAGAGACTTTTCAATACCACCAGCACAAGTCCTGCAATTCACTCTATTTGGGTCACATGCCCTGAACACCTCACTATATGCAAGAGATGATTGTGTTCAGCCCCTCCTGGACCTTCTAGAGAAATGGCTACAGAAGTCCACACACTGTTCATCATCTCCCGGCTGTAATTTGATGCCCATGTGTGATGCCTGGAACCATATAACAAGTTATATTTATATAAGATGATTGAGAGATATATAACTGTATAACAAGATGGTGCTGGTGACCCATAAGAAATTGTTCACAGAACCTACATGTCAGATCTCCATGACATTTCTTGACAAAGGCACTCTTTGCAATCATATAAAATGACACTGCGGGAGTTTCAGATAAGACCTCGCCCTGGACAGGCAGAATCCCATCACCTCAAACCCAAATGTATCTCCTAAGAGGAAACGGGGTGCCTACAGACACAGTTCTCCCAGCACATCCTCCAGCCTGAAACCTCCTGGTTCCCTTTGCTGAGCATGAACCTTCTGGGCTCATCACAGAAAATAGTGACATTTTTAACATTCAGGGTCAGTTTCGCCGACTGCTTCACTTGGGCCACATGGCCACCCTGTCACCTGCATGTGCACATGGGTTAAGCATCAAGGAAGGGTGCCATTGCCGAAAGAAGGGAGACAAAGGATGTCAGAAACCACAGAAATCCATCCCACCTTTCTGTGCTGTTTACTCCTGCTGACAGTCATCCTCCAGGTAATTGTGAAGGTGGGCCATGTAAATGTGTGGGAACTACTGCTTTAACATGGTGAGTAGAAGTCATGAAGTCAGAAAAAGCAGGGAGTTAAACCTCCTCTTACCAGTTGTGCTGGCTATCTCCCAACCGCCTTTCCAGACTCAACATTCTGCCCTTCTCTGCCTTCGCTGTGCCCCAGCAGGCTGCATCAGTGGGCATTTTTGCTCTCCAGCTTCCAGTTGGGTTTCTCAATGGCAGGGACAGGTAGGAGACTGAAGGAAAGGAAGAGAGTGCAGTCAGGGTATTTATTGCTCTTGGTACCTTTCTCCCAAGTCACTGGGACTTGGCTATATCCTTTACCAAAGGCCAGAGCTCCTATCTGGTGGCTCTCTGCTACAACCATGGCTCCTTTCTCCAGGTTTCCATAACTGCTCCCTCCATTTGCCCCGGGGGCCTTGCAGTAGGAATATTCCTCTCCACTCCACTGCCATCCCCACAGTGCCCCCACCATCCCTCGTTGGTTTTCCTTACCTGCTGATGCCATTGTAAGCTGTCCCTTTACTAGACTGTCCTCCCTTACCCCATCCGAGTGTGTCATCTGTTCCCTGCAGAGATATCTGAGTGATAACCCAGCATTGGGACCTCAGGCAAATAACTCAGCTTCCAGGAAATTTAGTTCTCACAACTGAGAATGAAGATAACTATACTTGCCTCTCATGGTCATCATGGGATAACATATGGAGCCTAACACCTTGCCTGATACACGGCAGGCACTCAATCTAAAGACAACTATCTCCTTCACTAGTCTGTGAACTCCCAGGCCAGGGATGTAATTTTACTCATCTTTGAGTCAACAGCAGCTAGTATGTGCTCAATAAATGTTATTTTATGGATTGTCAATCTATTGTTTGGCCCTTGTTCCTTCCCTTTGGTTCTGGAAGATAGATAAGAAAAATATGGTAGCACTTGGCATTAAGCTTCAACCAAACCCAGAAGCTTATAGTGCTGTTCTTTATGTTGTATCTTGTATTTTTTTACAGGTCACAAAAAGAAACTGATTTTATCATACATCATCTACGTGCTTTCTTTAGAAGAGTCCTGCTAAGGAGGGGTGCCATTTAAACATGTGATCCCAGGGGCGCCTGAGTGGCTCAGTGGGTTGAACGTCAGACTTCAGCTCAGGTCATGATCTCACGGTTTGTGAGTTCAAGGCCCACATGAGGCTAGCTGCTGTCAGTGCAGAGACCACTTTGGATCCTCTGTCCCCCTTTCTCTACCTCTCCCCTCCTTGCACTCTCTCCAAACTAAATAAACATTTTAAAGAATAGGGGCGCCTGGGTGGCGCAGTCGGTTAAGTGTCCGACTTCAGCCAGGTCACGATCTCGCGGTCCGTGAGTTCGAGCCCCGCGTCAGGCTCTGGGCTGATGGCTTGGAGCCTGGAGCCTGTTTCCGATTCTGTGTCTCCCTCTCTCTCTGCCCCTCCCCCGTTCATGCTCTGTCTCTCTCTGTCCCAAAAATAAATAAAACGTTGAAAAAAAAAAATTTAAAAACATTTTAAAGAATAAATAAAAAACAAACATGTGATCCTGAATTCCTGGTTAGCTCAACCAGTTGAGTGTCTGACTCTTGATTTCAGCTCAGGTCATGATCCCAGGGTCATGGAATCGAGCCCCACATCAGGCTCCACACTTAGTGGATTCCCTCTCTCTCCCTCTGCCCCTCTCCCCCCACTCCCTAAAGTCGAAAAAATCAATCAATCAATCAATCAATAAACAAAGAAACATGTGATCTTGCACCAATATTTGGAGACTCAACTCTGTAACAGCACTCTGGACCCCACTGGTCTCTCCAGGTTTAGGGGCTCCTAATGCTGCTTCAGCCTTTAAAACCTTTAAAACTCTTATGGTTTGGCTCCCTCCCTCTCTACCTTTTTTTTTTCCTTCCCCTCCCCCATGGTCTTCTGTTAAGTTTCTCAGGACCCACATAATAGTGAAAACATAAGAGACTCTTAAAAACTGAGAACAATCTGAGGGTTGATGGGGGGTGAGAGGGAGAGGAGGGTTGGTGATGGGTATTGAGGAGGGCACCTGTGGGGATGAGCACTGGGTGTTGTATGGAAACCAGTTTGACAATAAATTTCATATTAAAAAAATAAATAAATAAAAATAAAAAATAAAAAAAAAAATAAAACCTTTAAAACTGTTGAAAGCACAAGAACATGGAGAGCTCCACCCACCAGGATAGGCACGCTGGCTCAAACATGTCTCCAGTGCTATAGGATCAAACACTATGGAAGATGCTCACCTCACCTCCCAAAGGCTCTCTGCCCTCCCTATGGCAGAGGAGGGTCTTCAAATTCAGGCTCTAACTTGCCTTCCAGATTCATTTCCTGTCTCCTTTCATGCAACCTCTGCTCCGGCAACACTGAGTCAGCACCGTTTCCCAAACACCCTGGGCTCTCTTATTCCCACATGGCTTTGCCCTCTGCCTGAATGTCTTCCTCCTTGTCCTTTCTCCAGTGAAGTGAGGCTTGTCCTTCAGCTGTACCTCTCCTGTGGAACCTTCCATGACCTCCCCATAACAGAATAAGTGCCTATCTCCCCTATGCACCAGATATACTACACGTTACATTTTAGTGCAATGAGTCTGTCTCCCCAATAGATGCTCATAATCTCTAGCATTCATTAAGCATCTATTATGTGCCTGTGGCTCCATGAACATCTCATTTAATTCCCACACCAGCTCTTCATTAGGTCCTAAACTGTAAATGCCATGATTACAGAGACCACCTGAGTATGTGTTTTGGGTGCTGGTTTCGGGGAATGGTTTTGTTTGTTTGTTGGGTTTTTTCTTTTTTTTTTTTAGTTTATTTATTTATTTTTGGAGAGAGAGCAAGAGCAAAGGAAGTACAAAGAGAGGGGTGGGGAGAGAGAGAGAATCCCAACTAGGCTCCACACTCTCAGCACAGAGCCTAACACAGGGCTCAAACCCATGAACTGTAAGATCATGACCTGAGCCGAAATCAAGAGTCAGATGCTTAACCGACTGAGCCACACAGGCACCCCTGTTGTTTTTTTTTTCCCCTTTTTTGCTTTGTTTTTGTCTTTATTTTTCTTTTGTTTTGTGTATTTGGACAGTTTATTTTATGCATTTTTCCTTTCAGTCTTATACTTCTGATACATAGCACTGTCACATTTCAAGTGTTCAACAAATACTTACTGAATGAATGAAAGTTGGCTTTTTTTTTAATTTTTTTAACTTATGAAGACACTCAAAAGCAGAGACTGGAATGAGTTTACCCATGGCTCTCTCACTGTGCTCAGCCTGTGTCTGGTGGGCGAGGGCCACGCCCCATTCATCTTGATTTTACCAATGGCAAGACTTTATGTGGCATCCAGTAAGTACAAAATAAAAGCTTAGAGAAGGAATAAATGAATGTTTGGGGAATGCATATCCCAAAGGATTATAACCTGATGACAGGCAACTGAAAAAAAGGTAGAGTCACAGCTAAATTCTACCACATGTCTGTAGAAATCAACTTTCTCATTTAAAGTATAAAAATGATGTTACTTGCCATAAGTAATGCTAGGAGGAAAGTCTATTTGCCCAACTTTCTAAGGTAAATGAGACTTTTAAAATAGCCCTGCTCTTATTTTGCATTACTTCTGGCATGCCTTCTTCCTGGAAGTCTCCATGTAAATCAAACATTTGTAGATCGAATTGATTTAAATATTGTAGGAACCCTTGATTTTTCAAGAAACACTACTGCATAGCCTTTGGGAAAATCAAGACTGCTCCAGTAAAATGATAATTTTATGCTTCAATAAAATGAAGTCATCTCCCAATTTGTGTCACACAGGGGCCCAGCAGGTTACAAAACTCTGTTCAAATGGTTTAACTTAAGAGGTTTTAACAAAGGGATCTGTTACAGAGGTGTGGATAGAGTTAAGGGAGCCCTCAAGAGGTGAGGGCAGCAGGAAGCTGTTACTACCTCTGGGTCTTAGGGGCAAGAGGAAGAATGTGATTTTGCAGAGCCCAATGAGAGTTGAAATCAGGGCAGAGCAGCTGCCTGGCAGGAACTAAAATTGTGGAAGGGCTAAGCATATGATGCTAAAGCAAAACGGGAGAGAGGAAGAAATCAATCTCTCTCTCTCTCTCTCTCATCCTTTGCCAGTAACTTTCATTGACCAAACCCAACCAGAAACCAGAGCACGAGGAAGCCCAGGTGAGATGGTCTGGATGGACTGGAGGGAAAAGGGGAGGGATGCTGGGGAAAACCTGAATGGTTCCCCCCTTTTGCATTTACTCAGCATCCATCTTGCACCTCATCCAGATGAAGAAACCCATCCCCAACATCCCAGAGGACCAAAGTCCCATAAGCTGCTGTCATGGTAAGGAGAGATCAATACAGTCACACTTTCACTTGGAACCTATATTGTAACATGCCCTTCACATGAGGCAGAAAGTCAAGCCCATAAAGAAGACCATAATCAGTTAGAGAAGACATGCCTACCAACAACAATCCCAACGTCATCTTCTGGTCATGGGACAAAAATCAGCAATCTCTCCACCACCACTATTCTACGTTCTCCCTCAGCACTTCAGCTAGTTGGAGTTTGTTAGCCGATAGGATGAGCCAACTCTTCATTTCCTGAGGATCAGAGCCCTCAGTGGTCCTGTACTGACCATATTATCACGGTTTTTCATTAACCATTATTATTGTGGTGCTAAGAAGTGACCTGGTGAGCCTTCTGGGCTCTGGATATGGTCTCTCTTGCCTTCACTGGGTAGCAATAACCTATTTCCATTAATAATTAGGATCAGTCACTCCAATCAATACAGTTACCTCCTGCCTACTTGTTGATTCAGTGGCAGGAGGAGCTTCAAAGGGCTAAGGACAGTTTTAGCTTCAACTTCAATGGAACCATGTCTGTGCTTTCTGGTGGAAGCCAGAACATCTAAACCCATCAACCCAAGATTTCAGGGATGGGAAGCCAAAGCTCTCTAGGTGGCTTGTTAAGTATAATAGCCTAAAAATGAGATGGGGACTACGTTCACCTCCCCACTTCTGGACATGGTGGAAACACTGTATTTACTGCATTCTGTAAGACAGGAGCCCCAAGCTTTTAGAACATTATTCCCCAGCAGTCTTTAGAAGGTCATTCTACAGTTCTGTGAAGCTTCTGAGTGATGGGTCACATAGTCAAATCAGCTGACTTTGCCAGCAAGCACCCAGTGCTATACTTCTTTTATCATAAAATGAGTCCCTTGGTTATTGACAGGTAGAATACCAATCAATCGCAGTCTTTCCAGACTACACACTGGCCGCTATGACACAAAACGTTAGCCATGTCTGTGGTCCTGAGTCTCACACGCATGAAAGAAGAATTTTCTTCCCAAGGTCTAGAAGTGTGCTTTCTCTGCCCTTATGCTCCCTATTGCCCTCACATAACCTTCAGGAGGCAGAATTGTTTCATAGAAAGAGCACAAGCTTTGGAGTTAAAAGTCCTGGATTGAAATCCCTGCTCTGCCATGCATAAGCTGTGTGAGTCTAACTATGAGTCTGACTATTTATTCTTTGTGAATAAATAGGGATATGATACCTTACATATCATTTAACCCCTGCCTTGCGGGGGGCAGGGGTTAAATAAACCAATGTAGATAAAAGTCAGACAACAACAGGTATTCAATAAATATCACTTCCTTCCTCCTGCCTTCAAGCTAAATTCCACATCTGAAGCATCAATTTAGGAAATGGTTTGTAACAAAAAGTGTACCTTAGGGAAATTTATAAGATATTCTCTGGGTTCAGCCATGCTGCCCTGATGAGGTCCATGCCATGGATTTATAAGAAAAATCTACAGCTCTGAGCTTTTGAATTCCTCTTGTTTCACTTTCACACATGGGCAGTTCAGCTGTCTTCCCGGGCTCCATATTTCTAAACCTGCCAGCTTTGTGCAAGCCAAAATCCCCTGTCTGGGCTTGAGTCCAGTTTTCTCAGTGGATGATTTCTTTAGGTAAGTCCTAATACTTACAAATCATCCTCTCTGGTCTAATTCAACTGTTGGCCCAAGTGCACGCATAAGCACATGAGATCACAGGTGCTTGGAGGGGTGATGGGCAGAGGAGACAGTGTGTTCGTATGTGACCCAGGCCCCAAATGCCTCCTACATGGAGCTTCCATACTGTCACAGTCACTGTTTGCAAGGAACAGAAATCGACCCCAACTCTTCTAAGCACAAAGATTTTACTGGAAGACTATCGGTTCATAAAGGCTGAAGAAACAGGCATGGAAAACTGAGGCAAGAACTGAGAGGGCCCCCAGAGGACCAGATAGCAAGGATCATGGCAAAGCTGCTACAGCAGGGGCCAGCCAGGGTCAGCATCCCTCCAATGAGGAAATGCCAACCTCCTTCCAGCACTTCTCCAGGAGAGTGTGTGTGATTGGTGCAGCCCAAGTCACATCCTGCCCCTGACTGGACCACAGCTGGGAGAGAAGTCCCTCTGGATCCCGGATTTAGAAGTCGGCACAACCTCCCACCATACTTGAGGCATCCCCTGTCCCCCACATCAGGGCGCTCACAGGGGGTACAAATTGGATGGTAAAAATATTTACATAAAACAAATTTTCAGCACCCACCCATTCACTTGTTGGTTTTAGGCAATTTCATTCTTATTTGTAGTGAGAATGGCACTATATATTCATAACATTTTTAAAGACAGGTGAAAAAGGAACATTTCATTTCATGGGACAGGACTGTGTACTATCACCACTGGTAAAAAAAACAATCTTATTTGAGATGGATCAGATAATGGAGGACAAAAAAGAAGATACCTTTTGAATGTTGTTCCAAATGGAGCTCCTTCCTCTTCCCTGGGTAGGCCTTGGCAATTAGAAATAAGTCCCTTCCACAACACAGGCAATGTCCCCAGGGAAGAGGAAATGCAGAGTTTGTCCTGTTCATGGCCCTAAAATGAGTGAAAGTGAGGACTCACTCAGAACAGTGAGACAGTCCTCAGACCCTCACCCAACCGTTGGTTTATTCTTTCACCTAATGTAGAATCTGTCTTGATATTGAAGTTGTGAGTTCAAACCCCATGTTGAGCATAATAGAGCTTACTTAAAAAGAAGGAAGGGGGTTCCTGGGTGGCTCAGTCAGTTGAGCATCTGACTTCAACTCAGGTCATGATCTCACAGTTCATGGGTTCAAGGTCGCATCAGGCTCTGTGCTGACAGCTAGAAGCCTGGAGCCTGCTTCAGATTCTGTGTCTCCCTCTCTCTGCCCTCCCCCGCTTGCATTCCATCTCTCTCAAAGAAAAAAGAAAAAAATTTTTAAAAATTTAAAAAGAAGGAAAGAAGGGAGGGAAAAAGAAAGAGAGAGAGAAAGAAAAGAAAGAGAAGGAAGGGAGGGAGGGAGGGAGGGAGGGAGGGAGGGAGGGAGGGAGGGAGGGAGGAAAGAAGGAAGGAAGGAAGGAAGGAAGGAAGGAAGGAAGGAAGGAAGGAAGGAAGGAAGGAAAGAAGGAAGGAAGAAGAATCTGGAAAGCCTTCCTTCTTCCTTGGTGCTGTCCTTTCTTCATCCCTGATCAATCACCAAGTCCTGGGTGTTTGCCTCCTACAGGAGTCTCAAGTTCATCTCCTCCTCACCGCCCCAGCTACTACCCTCCTGGCTCTGATGCTCATCAGCTGCTGCCTGCAAACAGTGACATCCTCCTGACTCCTGTCCGTTCTGTGTGCTTCTTCCGTCCTTCCCTCTGCCCTCCCCCCCAAGAGATATCTATTACAGCACAGCCTACCTGCGTCATTCCCTGTTTACAGCTCTCTGAGGCTCCTACTGCTTCAGATAAAGCCCAAGCTTTCTACCAGACCTCACAGAACCCTCTGCAATCTGCCTCCACCCCCTCCATCCCAGCCTTTCTCACTATCTGCTCACACTCTGTCCTTCGAGGCACCCCAGGCTCTTCCGCCCCTTTTGTCACTGTTCCTGCCGTCTCCTCTACCTGGATGCTTTATCTCCATTCGCTTCATCAGTTCCTACTCATCCTTTAAGATCCAACTCCTGGCAGCCTTGCCTGACCAGGCCAGGTTCAGTCACGTGATTTACCCTTGTGGGTGTCCCAACAAACCCTGTGCAAATCCCAATCACTATACATGGCACATAGTTTTAGGAATACATATTTGTATATGTCTCTCTCCCTACGGCCTATACACCCCCTGAGAGTAAATGCTCATTTTTGTGTTCCTAAAGTTGCTTCAGAAGAGCACCAGAACATAGCAGAGGCATGATATACCCCTGTTGAGACAGTGAATGAATGATATTCGACAACAGATTTTACAGCCTGTAAGACGATCAAAATCAGAACTGAAGATAACCACTCCTTTTGCTTAGTTGACAGAGGAGAGAAATCTAATTTATGCCCCATCTCTTCAACAGATACACAATTTGAAGACATTTAGCAAAAGCTTTTATGCAATACCATTTTTAGCAAAGCAGATGTTTAAAAGACTAAATTATTTCTTAAATTACTATCAACAGTAAACCCTGGTTGAAAATATTATGTCCCTTAAGGGACTGGATTTCTCAGGCTGTAGTCAGAATGGGAAAGAAGATGAACATTCTGTACTTATTTTTAAATTACATTCTTCTTCCTGAAATGAATGTACTGCTGTTTTTAAAAAAAAAAAATCACAGGCTCATTTTATTTTTATTTTTATTGAATCATCTGAGACAAACAGTAAAATGGTTTTCAGTTCATGGACCACAATTTCTAGGTGACGACTTAGAAATTCAGTCCCACCTACACTGAGACCTCCTTGGCACTTTGATCTTTGATATGCACCAGGCATCAGGCATACAATAGTGAGCAGAACACTTCTAGAGACTTTTGCTTTCTTTTTTTTTTTAATTTTTTTTTATTGTTTACTCCTTTTTTGACAGAGAGAGAGAGAGAGAAAGAGAAAGAGAGCATGAGCAGGGGAGGGGCAGAGAGAGAAGGAGACAGAATCGGAAGCAGGCTTCAGGCTCTGAGCTGCCCGCACAGAGTCTGACGCGGGGCTCAAACTCACAAACTGTGAGATCATGAACTGAGCCAAAGTCGGACGCTCAACTGACTGAGCCACCCAGGGGCCCCTAGACTTTTCCTTTCTAATGGAGGTGACAGGCAGCCACCCAACAAGAAAGACAGGAGAGAGTTGTATTTTTCTATTTCCCAAAGAAAATCTGTAATCATGTTAATGATCACCCTTCAATCAAGGATGCCATAGAATCATACAACCATCTTTATAACGTGTGTACATAAATGTGAAAACTGAACACCAAACAGGTTAAGTGACTTCTCCAGGATTTGACAAGTCAGTAGTTAACTCACATGAGGAAACACACTGCATGACTCACCAACCATTCTAATCCCCAGGGCTGACCAGTCAAAACCTGCAGTGATTACCACAATCTGTCAAAAGGTAACAAGCAGTAAATCCACATTCAATCTGGTGGCCAGGTAAATGCTGATTTTTCAATTCTGTCGTTTCTCTAGGATCCTGGTTGACTTTGAAGAGTAGCATCTCTAGGGGATCAAATTGTTTTTCTTGTACCTTCTGGAACAAACTCACTGATGAGAAGCCCTAATAAGATCTGATCACTGGATCAAATCACAGAGGATTTGAATTTTACTTCAAAGTGTACATTTCTCAGGGACATTGATCAGCAAGATTACTGGAACATTCAAACACTGTGGGTTTGGTCTCATGGTGCCCAAAGAAGAGAGTTTCTCTTCTTTGAGACTTAGCTTTTTCAAGGGTAAAAGGAGGGAATTGGATTAGGTAAACTCTCTAAAAGTTTGTTCTGATTTTTAAGCAGACCTTTGAGTAAATGTTTAACATATCTAAGCCTTAGTCTCTTCATCTATTAAATGGGGATAAAAATACCTTGCAAAATTATATGAACATTAGTGATAATAACAAGTAACCATGAGATACAATGTCTAGATGAATTTCAGTCCAAGCTATTTTTGTATATGAGAAATCTCAGAACTAAAATTTGTTACTCAACTATTCAAGATACCATCTGAAAGGTTATAGATAGGATGATTTTAACCAATTTCAGGCACTAATAGTGTATTTAAAACTTGACATCCGTAACAAATTTAAGATCCTCATTTTAAAATGTGTTTTTAGGGGCACCTGGGTGGCTCAGTCAGTTAAGCATCTGACTCTTCATTTCGGCTCAGGCCAAGATCTCTCAGTTCATAGGTTCAAGCCCTGTGTGGGGCTCTGTGCTGACAGTGCAGAACCTACCTGGGATTCTGTCTCCCTCTCTCTCTCTCTCTGACCCTCCCCCACTCATTCTCTCTCTCTCTCTCTCTCTCTCTCTCTCTCTCTCTCTCTCTTTCTCTCTCAAAAGTGAATAAACATTTGGGGCACCTGGGTGGCTCAGTTGGTTGAGAGTCCGGCTTCGGCTCAGGTCATGATCTCACAGTCTGTGAGTTCAAGCCCCGTGTCGGGCTCTGTGCTGACAGCTCAGAGCCTGGAGTCTGCTTCGGATTCTGTGTCTCCCTCTCTCTCTGCCCCTCCCCTGCTCATGCTCTGTCTCTCTCAGTCTCAAAAATAAACAAGAACATTAAAAATATAAATAAACATTTAAAAATAATAATGATAAATAAAAATAAAATGTGTTTTTATAAAAAGACACTAGAAGTCTGGACTATTCGTAAGTGTGGTTTCATTCATTTCTCTATATTGTACAAAAGTTAGCAGCCTTGCCTCCAAATCCTATTTACTACTTATTAAAAGGAAAAAAAAAAAGAATTTTCATTAAAATTGAACAACTGGGCTATGAAAGAAGGAGGATTATAGCAAAATGCCCTTGACCCTCTCTCAAAAACAGAACCAGGCCCACATTTGAGGAATGCCAAATGATTCTCATTAAAGTAATGAGAATATTTTCAGTGACATGTGTCTGACCGACTTTAATTTAGTTGGCAGGACTCATGGCATCCAGAGACCCAAAAATACCACACAGCCAGCAGTGCCTGCTCAAACACACCTAACAGACGTATTTCACACTGTTTCAAGGATGCCCCACCCTAGACAGACAGGGTGTAGGGTCATATGCAGATTGTTGTGGCATTAAACACACGGTCCTGCGACAGCACTGACAGGTTGAATTTAATATCCTGAGTTCCTCTAGCTCCCCCTTTACAAAATGCACTCTAACTTGGACAGAACAAGCCAACAGATTTGGTTGATCCCAGCCCCCGCCCCACCCAACAAGCTATTTTTAACTTACAACTACTGCTGATAAGTATTTAAAAAAAAACAAAAAACAAAAAACACAACCTTTCAGAAAGAGAAACTATGAAAAAACAAAATAGCATTGCATTTTAGTGAGAAGTAGTCAGTCCCTCAGCCAAAACCATAAACAAATGTCATTTGGGGCTAGAAACAACAGAGCACTTCGTATTTATCAATCCTTTCCACAAACAATTTTTATAAACAGCCTTATGAGGCAGTGGGCAGGCTAAAATTATACTGGGTTTACCTTTGGAAATGTAGTCTTCTGAGCAGAATAAGACCCATTTCCATAGTTTAAGTGCAAGAAATTGCAGCTAGTAATAGGCAAGCTATCATTTCATTGTACAATTTGCTCCAGTATAGACGGTTTTTCCCACATCTGGAAATTAGCTGGGTGAGCTATGCTCCATGCCCTCGAAAGTTAAAATTCGGTGGGTAGACATGGACTTAAGCAAATAAAAGCTGGAGGTGCAAGTTTTGCATAAAGATAATAATACTCTTTACCATTGGTGCTGGCACCTTTATGGATATTGTATGCACATTAACTCAATAAATCCTCACTACACCCTTTGAGGTGGGTACTATCATGATTCCCATTTTGCAAATGAGGAAACTGAGAGGATAAGTAACTTGTCCAAGGCCACACAGCTATTTAAAGTGGGGAACTAGGGGCGCCTGGGTGGCGCAGTCGGTTAAGCGTCCGACTTCAACCAGGTCACGATCTCACGGTCCGTGAGTTCGAGCCCCGCGTCGGGCTCTGGGCTGATGGCTCGGAGCCTGGAGCCTGTTTCCGATTCTGTGTCTCCCTCTCTCTCTGCCCCTCGCCCGTTCATGCTCTGTCTCTCTCTGTCCCAAAAATAAATAAACGTTGAAAAAAAAAAAAAATTTAAAGTGGGGAACTATGATTCGAACCCAATCTGGCTCCCGTCAGGGCTGGAGACAGACCCGGGGACGAGCTTGGGTTTCACCCTACTGGCTGGATGATCTTCAAGACAGGCTACCTAACTTTTCAGAGCCTCGGCTTCCTCATCTGTAAAACAGGGAACGATCACACCCATTTCACAGGCTTTTGTGAGGAGTATTAAACAGGATCACGTTTGCAAAGTGCTTGACACAGTGTCTTCAGCATGGCTAGCCTCTGCCATGGGGGAACAAGTGTTTAAACACTTAAAACGTTTTTTTCTAAGATGTCACCTTTTGACCTCCTTTCCTGTTTGCCTCACTAGCTGGTAAGGCCCGACTCGTGGAGGATTCAGCTATGCGGGCTAGGATTCGGGGCTGCCCACCCTCCCTCCTCTCTACCCTGCTGTGTCCTTCGGAGGAATTAGGGGTCAACAGGAGAAGACAGGGGAATAACAGCATCCTGAGTAGTTCAACACTTATTGAGTCATTTACTGATTGCGAGAGTCACGTACCAAACACCATGACAAGCACTGTGGTGACTAAAACACGAAGACACGGCCCTACCAACAAGGAGTTCACAGCCCCATAGAGGAGAAGCACACATTTTTTTAAAAAAATCAAATACCCAGGGGTGCCTGGGTGGCTCAGTTGGCTAAGCATTCGACTTCCACTCAGGTCATGATCTCACGGTTTGTGAGTTCGAGCCCCGTGTCAGGCTCACTGCTGTCAGTGCAGATCCTGCTTCAGATCCTCTGTTCCCTTCTCTCTCTGCCTCTCCCCCACTCTCACACGCCTTCTCTCTCTCAAAAATAAATATTTTTTTAAAAAATCAAATACCCAGCATGTCACATGGGCAATCTGTGGTAGGAAGCTGGTCAGGAGAGGCAGTGGCCCAGTGTCCATGCAAACGTACTCGCATTGTGTGCCCTGCTCAAACCAGGCCATGCGGGTCCTCCCCGGCCTGTGCCTTGTGAAATTCTCGGAGCATCTGTCTGCCTCTGCATCTTCAGTCAGAAGCTAAGACACCTTAGCTGATACCTTATCTTTGTGGTTCTCAAATGCTCAGTCACGATATGGCCTCCAATCGCAAGACTTTGCAAAGTCCAGCCAGTATCTGATATGAAGCTAACTGTTCTAAAGATAGTCTAGCACTTTCTTTATCCTGAGGGGCTCAGCATTGAAAGGCTTCCTAGCAGAAACAATATGTTTGAAGAAGTGTTGAGTTAGATGTTTAATGGTGTGGGAAATCTAAAGCAGTCACTGACACTTCAGAAGAAGGCTGGGTTAGATAGGATAACCACAACTTTTTTTCTTTTCTTTTCTTTATTTTTTCTTTCTTTTTTTTTTTTTTAGAAGGAAGATAGAGCTGAAGTACAAGAAACAAACACTGAGGCTCTCTGAGATTAATTCTTAGCAAAAAAAAAAAAAAAGTGATTTCCTACATATGCTTGAATTTTAGAAGTGAAAAAAACTTTGACAAACTTTCAGCCACTCAATCCTTTGTCACTACTGGCTGTGTAACAAAGACCACAATAATGTCAGTGGCATTCAAGAATAAACGTTTATTTCTTGCTGATGTATCTGTAGGGTAACTGAGGTGTCTGCTCCCTGTGTGCCATGCTGGGACCAAGGCTCTAGCCGTGGCCACCCAGGGTATACCCTTGCCACGGAAACACAAGAACACACAATCAACCAGACAAGCACGCACCCCATATCTCCTCATGTCATATCCGCCGGCATCTCACCGACCAAAGCAAGTCACCTAGCCAAGCCCAACATCAAGAATCAGAGGGGCGCCTGGGTGGCACAGTCGGTTAAGCGTCCGACTTCAGCCAGGTCACGATCTCGCGCTCCGTGAGTTCGAGCCCCGCGTCAGGCTCTGGGCTGATGGCTTGGAGCCTGGAGCCTGTTTCCGATTCTGTGTCTCCCTCTCTCTCTGCCCCTCCCCCGTTCATGCTCTGTCTCTCTCTGTCCCAAAAATAATAAACGTTAAAAAAAAAAAAATTTTAAAAAAAGAATCAGAGAAGTACACATCACTAAGAGGCCATGGGCCCCGTGGATGTGTAACGTCACCAAAGAGGATGGAAGAACTAGTACGAATAATCCCATTTACAATGATTTCAATCCAGAGAGGGAGGCATTAGAGGCTCTATTTTTTTCTTGATTGTTCAAAAAACTGAACCTCCAGAATTTAAGTCATTCATCCACATCAGACAGCAGTGTGTTGCCCTAGCAGAATTAGAATTCAAATCTTCTGCCTTCTTCGGTTTCTATAGTGATGTAGCTTAGGGACATGTAACTAGCAGGCATCTTTAATAATCACATCCCTCAATTACGCTCCCTTGCAGATATCAGTTCTGTCCAGCAAAGGCCAGACTCAACATTGTCTCATCTGTTAGCATGATCACTGTGTTTATCATTTGTTTAGGATCTTCTGCGCTGTTTTTACAAGCTATTTTTACTATTACCACACTAATAAATTATTTATGGTGGGAAACCTGAATCAGAAAACTCTGGCTACTTGAAAACAGACTTTATTAAAAACATCTCCTTCCCCCTCCACCATGCACCCCTCCCAAGGCTCACACGATCATTTTGCCTACTTTAAGCCTTAAAGATTGCACAGTCTGTGGAACAGAAAACACTTGTAGATGGCTGCAGAGGAAGGAATATTGAGGGGTCAAGTTTGAAACTAATTCTTGAGTGTGGAATTTTTACTTGCTACAACTGCTATGTGCCTTCTCATTGCCAAACAGATCAGACTGTGAAGCATCATAACTAGAAGTCACGAAGGGTTTCCTGAGCTACCCCGAGCCAGCAGCCTCCCACATCCGATCGCCTATTCCTACAACAAATAGTTATTGAAAGTCTACTCTTGGCCTGGCAAGGTGCTGGGATATCCCTCCAACAAGACCTAGGAGCTCTCAAGGACTTTACGTTCGGCAGAGAGGGACGGAGAGGAATGGATTATCACAAACAAACTAAAACTAAAACTGAACAGGGTGATTTCAGATGGTACTAAGGCTTGTGAAGAAGTTAGCCTTGGCATCCTGGGTAAGTCACCGGCTTAACTTTCCTCTGGGGCCCTTAGTGCCCTCATCTGGAAAACCCGTGTCGCTCCCACACTGGCTGCTTGCCCGAGGTTATGAAGACCGGGTTAACAAGCTAGTCCCTGAGGGTCTCGGCAACTGCACTGGGGCACCGCCAGCTCACCGCACTTCCTTTAACCCCCATCGGTCGGGTGGATGGGCTTCTGCGTCCCTCGCCCCCAACGCATACCAAAACTAAAACATAACTCCTGGCCTAGTATTTCCCGGAGAGAAATTAACAGCCCTGAGGATGTTGAACAGCGGGAAGGAGAGGCGGGCACAGCCCCGGAGCTGGAGCGAGGCTCGGACACCTTTAACGTGCGGCCTGGTGCCCCAGAGGTCGGCGCTGCTCGCTTAGCGTGCTGAGAGAGAGAGTAGGGTGGGGGACTGTCCCTGCTCTCCACTCCCACCCCGCAGGCACCAGAAGCGCCCGGCCTCCCTGTCCTTGTCCTCTCTTTGGCACCCTCGGAGACAGGCCTGGCAGAGGACACGTGGACGGCGGCTCGGGGGCAGGGTGGGGTGGGGGCTGCCCCTCCTCCCCACCGCTGCCCCGCAGGGGTTGCCCTCTTCCGTCCAAGAGCCGGGGCTGGGGCTGCGAGAGAGGCTCGGAGGCTGTGGTCTCCTCCCCCGCTCTGCTCCTGGCCGCGCTGTGCTCCCCCAGTTCCGGAAGAGCTGCTCTGATCGCGGGGCGCAGTGACAGCTCGGGGATGGGAGGGGCGCTCTCCCTCCTCCCCACCCCCGCCCAGCAGTGACCCAGACGCCGCTCGGGCCTCCTTTCTGCGCCGCGCCAGCCCGGGAGCCGCGGGAGGACGGGGCGCGGCTTCCCGAGCGCCGGGCCCCGCTCTCCCGGCGGCGGCGGCAGCTGCGCCCTGGGGGGGCGGGGAGCGGGCGCCGGGGGGCCAGGGGCGGAGGGGCGGCGGGAGCCCCGGCCTGGCAGCGCGGCTTCAAGTTTCCACCGGCGCGCGGTTGTGCAACAGCCTCGGGAGCGGCAGCCGCGGGCGCCTCGGAAAACAAGCCGAGCCCATAAACAAAGCCACGTGGGCTCCGGCGGGGGGGCCGGGCTAAGAGCAGGCGGCTCTTCCGGCAACAAAGGGCCGGGGCCGGCGGCCCGCGATAAATACTGCGGCCGGGACGGCGGCGCGGCACACTGGCCAGCCCCGCGCGCCCTGCGGCCCTCCCCGGCGCCGCGCCCTCTCCGAGCCCAGGCGCTCGGCTCCGCGGCCCCCGAACCCGCAGCCCTCCACGCCGCCTCCCTGCAGCCGCCCCCGCGTCGGCCCCAGCACCCCTGAGCGTCCGCCCAGGGCAGCGCGTCCCCGAGGCCGCCCGGCCGGTCCTGTCCGTCAGTCCGCCGAGTCCGACCGTCGCGTCGCCCCCGGAGCCATGCCATTCCTCGGGCAGGACTGGCGGTCCCCCGGGCAGAGCTGGGTGAAGACGGCCGATGGCTGGAAGCGCTTCCTGGATGAGAAGAGCGGCAGCTTCGTGAGCGACCTCAGCAGGTGAGTGGATCGGCCACCAACGTGCAGCCCCGCGAAACAGACCTGGGCTGGTTTCGGGGGCGCAGGGGCGGGAGAGTGGGGGGCACGCAGGGCTGGAACCGGGTGAGGAGGAAGCCCCTGGACCAGGGCGGGGGGGCGGCGGAGTGCAGGGGAGGAGAGAGAAGTTGACGGGGTTTCTGCAGAGGTCGCTACAGCACGGGACTCGGGGAATTTGGTTTCTCTTATTGTTCAGGGTCTGCGTCTCCAAGTGGGCACAACTCTTTACAGAGCCCCGGGTCCCTCTGGGAATCTGACGACAGACGCAGACCTTGTCCGCAAACGTTCAAACTCAAGCATACAACTTCAGGGGACCCCCGCCTTAAGGACACTGGAGTCGCGCCGTCCGCCTGGGCGGGGGCGCGGGCGAGTGGGCTTCGCACCTTTAAACCGCTGGGGGTGGCGGGGCTCGGAGCACCCTAGCGCCGTGGGCACAAGTCGGGTGACGCGATCGGACATGGGTGCAGCACCTCCAGGCTCTTCCCACGCACGGGCGACCGCAGAGTGGGCAGGGAGGATGAGTAACCAGGAAGGGGCGGCCAGATGGTCCCTGGGGCACCGGCGCTTGCGGGGCGGACTGGCGGAACCGGGGTGAAGACTCGCGACTGCGGAGCTGCGGAGGAGGGAAGGGAGGCGGGAAGGCCACCCACAAGCCTTCTGCTTTTGAAAGGACGAAGCGCTTGCACCTGTTTCTTCAGTGGCCCTTTAGGTCAGTTTTCTGAGCGAAATAATGTCAAGTGATGCCCGTCAATTGCAGCAAGTACCCCACCCCCCCACCCCCCCCCCCCCCCGAGCCCCGTCAGTCTGGTTGAAAACCCGAGGTCCGCTCCGTTTGGTTATAACACAGAAGCGCTGTCGAGTAAGTGAAGTGGTCTGGAATCTGTCAGTCCCGGATCGCAACAGTTGACTTCCAGATCGCTGACATTTGGAACAGGTGGGAAGGGCAATGAAAGCGGGTCCAGAGGCGATCAGTGCAGCCCAGTCACCCTTGGATGCCTGTTCGTGCAGCCTTTGGTTGAAACCACTGGCACCAGAACCCTTAAATTGATTCCGGTGAGGAGTTCTGTAACCGGACCAGGTTCCCACTTACTGAGATTTACCAGTGGTTTTTTTTGGCTGAGCCCCCTGGCACTCAATTTTAAGAAAACTGTCAAGAAAGTGTGGTTATTTTGACAGCCTCACCTCCAGAGCGCGCCCCCCCCCCCATCTGATTGTTATTTGTAAAACATCAAACTCCTTTAGTCTTCCAATGGAAAAAGAAAAAAAAAGCATTTAATCCTGGGGGTCTGTCAGGAGAGACAAAAGCATATATAACCCTTATGTTAAAGATATTTTGAGGCAAACTGTAGAGTTTGGAGAGCAAATAAGAAGTCTTATTGCAAATCAGATAATTTACTTAATAGAAAAATAGACCAATTGCTGTCACTAGACTCTTAACCTTTTAGGGAGGCGAGTTACCAATTATGCCTAAATTATTCTCCCTTGACTAGAAGCTTGCTTCTAGTAGAATAGAAGCTTCCTTCCTGCCTCCTCATTCCTAAGGAATGATGATCTTGATAGTTTGTTACTTTTATTTCTGTACAACAGTCCAGATTCTTTCTGGGGAAATACAGCAAGGATCTGCTGAATGATGTCCCAGCGGCTCACCCAAATATGATTATAGGTTGCTCATCAGTAGGATGCAGTCGTTCAGCAGAAGAGGGTTCAAGATACTGAGCCTCTGGTTCACGTAAATATTCACACTGTATCCGCTCCAAGAGATAAGCTGGTATCATTCCCCTTTAGAAACAGATCGTGGTGCCTCTCGCCACAGAGTGGGAGACCTTGAAGATGGTTTTAACTTACCACAAAAGTTTAACCTAGGCTGGGATCAGGTAGCTTCACACCCCTCCGACCCCTTCGTGAGCCTCCTCCTTTCCTCCCATTTCGTGCCTTCTGAGCCAGTGCTGTAGCGCCGCCATAGTTACCCCAAGTGGTGATCAATATAGTGGCCGCTGCGGCTCTTGGAGGAGTCAGAGTTTAGCAGTCGTTTGGTAGCTCCTGGCAAAGCAGCTGGCTGTTTGTTTGCGGAGTATTTTTTTTTCCTCCAGCAATTGTAAACAATCCCTTCCCTACTTAGCATGAGAAGTCTGCCAACTTCTTAAAAGCAGTTGGCCTTCTTGGACCTAGGTCTGGAGTCTCAAATATCCCCACTGTTTTTAGTCTTGGTCATGTTTCTCTGTGATGTAAGGTTTGGGCTGACCGCCTGCCTACACAGGTGAATGCCTCTCCTGTTAGGAGAAAACAAAAGGCCCACGGCCCTTTCCAAAGGGGGAGGGGAGGTAATAAAACAGAGGACAACAGAGGCCTGCTACACTTCTCTAATTCCACGTTCAATTCTGTGAGCTGCCTGAACAAGAGTGGGGAATGAAGGGTACATTTGGTGTGTTCCGACCTGGGGAGAGTGTTTACAGTTGACCACAGCCCGTCTGGACAGCACGCCTTCTCTGGACTCTGCTGGCCATTCTATGTTCTGGGCCCTGTCCCCTTCCAACAGCAGAACCTTACAAAGCCCATCCCAGCCATGAACAGAGATCATGGCAGGCTTTAGGATAAGTTTAAAGCAGTACCCCTCATTTAAAAGGGGTACTTGCATAAGACAGCAGAGGAATGACCAGTTTAAATGTGGGTGGGCAGATGAAAAGTTCAGGGAAAGCGCTTGGCATGAATTGGGGGTGGTCCAAGAATGCTTCAAGGAAGTGGTAGTTGAGGTACCTCCAAGCCTCACCAACAACCCTCCAGCTTCCCCCACCCCCAGAATGAGTCATCTCAGCGATCTGAGCCTCAGGCCACTCTTCTCCAAGTCTACAGGCCTGCAGCTGAAAACTCCAAAGTTGCTCTGCACATAGCTGAGGCTGAACCAGGAAGCAGGAAGCTTGGTGCCCTGGACGAGTAGTGCAGAAGACAAAAATAATAGGTCAAATTTTTATGAGTGCTTACTGTGTGCAAGGCACTGTTCTACAAGCTTCATATAGTAGGCTGTTTGTTTCACCAGAACAATCTGGGTAGGGAGTCTGACGATTTGCGTCTGTATTGGAGCAAATTAGCATAGAAATCTCACCAGCTTTAATCCACCACCAAACCCTTTAGGCCCTCCATAGCTTTCTTAACTGGCCTGTGATTGCGGAACAAAATGAGAAATAGGCCCTTCCCCCCACCGGTGCCCTTATCTCCTCTGCCCAAATGGTCTTATTTTGAAATCTTTCCATCATTTCTAAAGTTGTCTTTAAATATCTAGGTACGTGTATATTGATAGTATAAGGCTGGGAGAGGTCTTTTTTCTTATTCTGTGCCTGTGCCTATAAAAATCAAGATTAGTAAAAACTAACCACCAAATGGCAACTTCAGTGGCTATTCTTGAATTTAATGAGGTAATTAGCATCCTTAAATAGTTCTACTTAAAAAAAAAAAAGTTAAATGTCATGGTTCCTAAATGGTGGTGGCTTTTCTTGTTAAAAATTTCAGTTGTAATTTTCTCTTGGCTTTGCATTTCCTTGAAATGGATGGACATAATTGAACTCTCAGAATAACCTCTGAGTATGTTATTGCTTGAAAGAAAAGCTACAAGCAGACAACACAAATAAACCTCCTAGCCCTTCTTCCTTCCAGGCCCCACCTCCGAAGTCCAAAACCTAATAATCAAGAGAAAAATGCAGGGTTTGTCTTTGGTTGAAGCGTTTCTACATTCTACAGTGGGAGAACATCATCAATGATGTCAAATTCTTCTTCAACTAACTTTGGAAATGAGTCGCTCGGGCTTAAAGCAGATTATTGTCATTTCTATGAGGAAAGCAGGTGCTCAAATTCCTTTGAGTAATGTTCTCAATTAGAAGAGAGTAAGGTGAACTGTAAATATTTAAAATCTCTGGGGAATGGCCACAATCTAAGGTCCAGGCTCTGGAAACTTTCTGCCAAACCTCAAAAGTGTGACTGAGAATAAGACCGCTTCATTTTATGGTTCTCTACAGGTGGAATTTAAGCTCTAGGTTTTCGTTCATGGTGTAGGAGTGTGTTTTCTTTAAAAATAAGCCTTCGTGTGGTGTTTTTACATGAAAAACGTTCTTAACTTTGCTTTCTAAAGGCTGTTCTCAGCTTTGGTACACCATGGACCAGTCAAGTAACCTTCCATGTTTTCCCCTTCTCAACTTTGATTGAAATTCTTAAGTTGGCTTTAAGGACTCAGAGTCCAGCGCTCCCTTGTTCTCTCTTTTCTTGCTGACCTTGGAGCAGATCACTGACCAGTCGGTGGTTTTGTACACTACTGTCATGCAAGTAGACAAACACACACTCATGCGTGACACAGAGCCTGGCCCCAAACATTCACCCTTGGCTCGTTTAAGAAACTGTCTCTAAGAGAAGACATTTCTGCAGTAATCTCTATGAAACCTAAAAATATCCAGTTTCCCCAAATGAAAAGAAGGCTAGAGATGTGATGTTAGAAATCTCAATAAGTGGTATTAAACATGGCCTTACAAGGGCAGATTAACAAATGATAGATTATCCATCAAGCTTATTCCTCTGGGTCCAGAAACACTGAGCACGTTGTCGGTGATATCATGTGTAAGCATTTATGTAGCAAGATACTTATTGTACTTATCGAAGTGCTACTTGAGACGATTGTAGCAACAGGATACTGGAAATTGTTTCAAACCCTCTTTTCTCTTGTACCATTTACATAATGTCTGTGGAATAGAGAAGTGCAGGTGTGCCTCATTTTATCCAACAGATGTATGTCCAAAGAGGATGTAAAGCAAACCACATTTTAAATTCAGCAAAGGAACTCAGAAAATTAAAGAGCTCTGATATATCGGTGATACAAGAAGAAGCCCCTGATTTATGTTTTACTAGTGGGAATTCTAAATCCTGCCTTGTACATACATCCCCATGGGGCTTGGGGGATCTACTCACTATACTTCAATATTTCTCCAGCATCCTTTTAATGAAAACTCTTCAGAGATTTACTGTGAAGTTATGTGGTATCGCAGAATAGAATTCAGCTCCCCAAAATAATAGCTCAGCCTACTGGCAGAAATATGCACCTGACCCAAGTTGAACCTGTGCGTCCTTCAGGGACCTGTGAATTGGGCAGTTCTGTTTTTTCAGCCCTTATAAATTTATGAATTGTGAAATCAGCTGGTTTCATTTAGGACCCAAGGTCTTCACCTCGCAGCATGATGCTGAGTGTTAGTCACGGAATTCCATGAAATCTAAACAATTAGCACTGTATGCTCAACGTCTCCTAGAAATGGAGTGTGTAAGTCAGATTTTTGTTAATGTGATCATGTTTCAAAGGCATGATGGAAGCATGCTAGTTAAAAGAAGCTTGGGTACACTTTAAATGGGTGGATTGTATGGTATGTGAATTATATCTCCATAAAGACTTTTTTTTTTTTTCTTAGAAAGCAGCTTAGGGTGGATGCTTTCGCAAAATGAAGGCATTGTGTACCACAGTGATAGCAGTAATCATCCCTCTCCCTCCCCCCTGAAGTCGTCATTTTTGCTTAAAGTAATATTGTAGTGCCCGGCATTGCCTTTAGTTAAAGGGTAAAGGGCTGTGTGTCAAACACAATGGCAGGCACTGTTGGGAATTCAAAAGCAGTAGAAGCCCCCATCCCTGCCTTCCACAGAGATGTGACAATATTTCATCTCCAAAGAGGGAGGTCTGTGCCTGAACAGACTTCTTTTGAGGGGGTTATTGTTTTGTTTGAGAAGATGTATGTTTGTGTTTTATAACCCGGTAAGTTATTTATAGAAACAGCTCTTATTAAAGTATAGCTGCTATAGCTCATCCCCTCTCCTGTTATTCCTAGTTATTGCAACAAGGAAGTATACGATAAGGAGAATCTTTTCAACAGCCTGAACTATGATGTTGCAGCCAAGAAGAGAAAGAAGGACATGCTGAATAGCAAAACCAAAACCCAGTGTAAGCCATTTGTTTTGAACTTAAAAGAAAGCTGTTTGAAGATCGCTAGGATTGATTCTTTGCGGGGGGAGGGGAGAAAATCAGACCTCGAGTGTTAGACATCTGCTTTAATGTTTACTGTGTCATTGACAGAGGTCTTTGGGAACTTTGCACTCAGAAACCCGGCCGTGCATTTTACAAACAAGATCAATGTGTTCTTTATAGTCTTGTTTATAAGTCAGTTGCTACTCAGAGTGGGGTTTTTTCCCCGCACTTGTCACTAATATTTGACGTAGTTAATTTAGTTATTATACAGTGATATGGTCAGCTGAATCAGTTCCAGCATGTGCTTTTATTTGGCACTGTGTTGTGAGGCTTTGAAAATAGATTTGTTTCTCCCTCTTTCCTTGTCTAAATACTACTACATTTCTAGATGCTGGGTGTAAGAGTATAAAGTTCTAGAAATAAGCCAGAATCACAGATCTTTAGTTTAATCCACCCATACTACATGATCTCTTCATGTTATCTGCTTTATTTCTACTTTTTATGGCCTTGTATAAGTTGTAGGTTTGACATTTAAAACAAACTTGTACTTGGGTATTTGATTTTTTTCAATTTGGAGCTTTGGTATACTAAATCTGATGATCAAAGATTTGGAGAGCTTCAGACCTGGTAAGCATAACTCCGATATGTATACACTGCAGAAATTAGGCATTTGCATTTCTTGGATTGTCAGTAGAGTCTCTGTCTTTTTTTGTTAAAACTTTTTTAACACTTTGGAGTATATGAAAAAGAAACAAGTTTAAAATTTGGGGCATGTTGCAAATCGTAAAGCTGTGGGTTTTTTTTTTTTTTTAATTTTTTATTTATTTATTTATTTTTTGCCTCTGTAGATTTCCACCAAGAAAAATGGATTTATGTTCACAAAGGAAGTACTAAAGAGGTGAGCATCCATCTGTTCCTTAAAGCGTATGCTTAGCTTTATGCCTCTCCCAACAGGAAAGGGAGGGAAAGTGGGCAAGAATATGACTTCAAATCATGGCTGGGTGTGGGGGGTAGTGGCTAGCAGCTCACCACCTACCCAACCATCAGAGAGAGTGAGAAGCCAAAGTCACTAGGTGGACTCCCCAGTCATTCAGTGAGATCACGTATGTAAAAGTGCTTTATAAAGATTAGTATACCCATCTCAAATGTGTTGTTATAAAGCCTTGGCCTTGCCCCGAGAACAGTGCCTCTTTCTTGTTCTGAGATCTCTTCAGACTCCAACTTTAAGTTTTAGCCCTGGAGGGGCTAATCACTAAACACAGCAGAAGTTTTCATGTCTGCTCAGTATGAGACACTGAGCTAGACCTAGAAGGGGACAAGGCACTGTAACAACTACATTTGTGTGGCACTTTATAAAACCCTTTTATGTACATCTTCTCCCTGCACAGGCATCTGCTCAGATATCTAGGTTATCAGGCAGTGTGGTAGAACGATGGAATTTCTACCACTGTCAGGGACCTTGGTGAATACCTAAGTCCCTCTGCGGTTTGGGGCCCCACGGAGGTCAAGGGCACACCCGCCATTATCCAGATACTCAGAGCAGAGCTGAGACTGTGAGTCAGGGCTCTCTGCTCCCAGTGCTTGTGCGTTCATAGGTAAAAAATCAAAAGTTCTTTTGCCTCCTCATGACGCCTTAAAAAAAAAAAAAAACAAAAATGTTTCTGATGATCCCACTGAGAAGAGCAGTAAAGACGCAAGGCAAGGTAGCAGGCAGGGTTGACACAAGGAAGTCTAATTCTCCTCCCAGGAGATGCTACAGTGACCAGCTATCTTCGTCTCCCATCCTGTGTCCAACTCCTGACCTTTCCCAGATAAGCAACTACTTAGGATTTTTCCCATTCAAGTTCATGCGGAGAACAAGGGTCCAAATGGTGCAAGTCATGAAGGGGGGTGTTTAACATGTGAGTCACAGACTAAAGCAGCTGCTAGCTGCACTGTCCGTCTTTGTGGCTCGCAGGGGGCTCCCAGAAAGAGCTTATCATGGCCCAGGAAAACAGCATATGGCCACAGGTTACCTAAGACAGGCATCCAGCTTGCCAGTAGAGTCCAGGTGGACCGTTCTGGAGAATGACCTCTGTGCCCCCCGTTTTCACATTCAGCGCCATGGATATTGCACTCTGGGGGAAGCTTTCAACAGGCTGGACTTCTCAACTGCCATTCTGGACTCCAGAAGATTTAACTACGTCGTACGGGTAAGTCTCTATAGGTTCCCAGGGTCTCAGTTGAATTATCTTTTTCAGGTTCTCTTGAGATAGTTCCCCGCCCCCAAAGAATAACTCTGTAGGACACTGGGAATTTTGAGGAAAGCAGAAAACAGACTTCTCAACTCCCTTCTGTCCAGATGTACTTCGAGTCCTTACGTGGATCCCGTGAGGATGTCCCTGAGATTGGCCGTGACAGACAGGAACGGCCATAGTCCTCATGTGAGCCACTTCCCGCCCCCCACCATAAATGGGAACACACTGCAGGCAGCAAGGGCTCTGGCAGCCACATTAGCAAGAGAGAATTCAGTAGTAAGAAAGCCAAAAAACACCATGGCTTATTTTAAAACCTTCTGTACCTCTGATTGTTCTCACTGTCCTCCTCCTTGTCCTGTTTTAGCACACTCTAGGTGACCCCACGGCATTCTTGGTTTAGGCTACAACACCAGACAAGTTCAAAGCACCTCAGTGCATCTTTCCCGTGACTCCCTCCCACCCCACGTTCAGTCTCTTGTTCACCTAAAGCGTGAAACTAACTACCTGTTCAGGTCCGTTGCTTTCCATTTGAAACCCCATGTCGGGGAAAAAAAAATTTTAAGGAGCTTTGGCAAGATATTAATGATGAAGGTAGTAAAGCAAATAAGTCTAAACATGCCCTCCAAATCAGTGATTCTTTTTAATTGGTTTATTGTTGTTGTTCCCCCCCCCCCACCCTTAGCTCTGTTGTGCATTTCTGTCAGTGGTTCAACCTGAGAGGTAGCAGCTGTTTGGGTTTTAGTCTCAGAAGTAGGAGGGACTAGGGGCTCCTGGGTGGTTCAGTCAGTTAAGCGGCTGACTTCAGCTCAGGTCATGATCTTACATTCACGGGTTCAGGCCCTGCATCAGGCTCCATGCGGACAGCTCAGAGCCTGGAGCCTGCTTCAGATTCTGTGTCTCCCCCTCTCTCTGCCCCTCCCCTGCTTTCACTCTGTCTCTCTTTGTCTCTCAAAAACCAAAATAAAACATTAAAAACAAATTTTTAAAAAAACGTAGGAGGGGGGCGCCTGGGTGGCTCAGTCGGTTAAGCGGCCAACTTCGGCTCAGGTCATGATCTCGCGGTCCGTGAGTTCGAGCCCCGCGTCGGGCTCTGGGCTGATGGCTCAGAGCCTGGAGCCTGTTTCAGATTCTGTGTCTCCCTGTCTCTGACCCTCCCCCGTTCATGCTCTGTCTCCGTCTCAAAAATAAATAAACATTAAAAAAAAAAAAATTAAAAAAAAAAAAATGTAGGAGGGAATTTACCCCTTGTGGGTGTTGGGTGGCTGGGTTTTTATCTTCTTTTTCCTGGGTTGTTATGCTTCTCAGTGCCCCGTCACTGAGTCACATGATTGCCACGGCTCAGCCAGAGCAATGACATTCAAGGCCCCTTGAGGCCTGGATCATTCACCTGTCATCAGGGCAGATGCTGGCCTGGCCGTCCCTGCTGACCTGATAAAAACCCAAGCCTCCTTGTAGGTTAGAAGCTCTGAGCTGAGCCTGTGACCACATGAGTAAATCTGTCAGCTTTCAGCTGAGCCCTTATTCCAATCCAAAAGGGATGAGAATAAGAGACCTTCTTGATGAAATGTTCACGTCAGTCAGTGTGACTCTGCCATTTCAGGGAGGTCACTGTGGCCTGCAACCCAGCCCAGGCTGGTTGGAGACAGGCCCAGCAAGAGCTGGAAACTCTTGTTGCTAAGAATATGAATACTTTCCATCTTCTAGGTGTCAGAGGAGGACACCCAGTTCTGATGTCTTAATTACAAACTGATCAGCAAAACAGTCAATTTGTAGATGGGTCTTCGTACTTGTTTTCCCTTTCACAAGAAATACAGCAAAGGAACAAGGTCGTAATAGCAAAACTCTATCTTCATGCGATTATGTGCCTTCACGTTTATTCGTCCATTAACCCTATGAAGTGTGTTTCAATAAACAGAAATACAGCAAAGTAAAATGGCTTGTCCAAGGTCACAAAGCTACATAAGCGACAAAATCGGGATCTGAAACCTGGTCAGTCTTAGAGTCCACACTCTTCACTGCTACAGTAAGTTCTCTGCAAGCAGAGGACTGAAGGTACAATGGTCTGAGGTCAGGCCCCAGCCCCGCAACTTTCATACTATTACAGCCTAAGGCTCAGCCGCCCCTTCCGTAAGAAGGATTTAGAACAACCTCAACTTCACAGGGTAGCTGTGAACTCAGTAATGTTATATATGAAGATACCCTGAAAATCGGAATCAATTATTCAGAGTCAGCTACTAATATTTATTATTGCCTACTCACCTAAATTATCATTGATTCTCCCTAATATGCCTTTTCAATTCAGTTGATAAATGTTTTTCTACTTCCAAAAAAAAAGATTAATGGGAAATCTGCCACTTGATTAAGACTCAGCATAGAGGACTTGTATCTGATAGTATCTAATTATAAAATGTGAGCACTTTCCCTCAAATAATCTTGAAGTTAGAGAAACTGCTGAATGCTCTCAGAGCTGTCAGGTTCAGCAATAGTGGAAAAGTGTTTCTATTTTGGAAAGAACAATCTTTTTTTTTTTTTTTTTCCCTTTCACTGTTAAGAGTCCTCTATAATTTGAGAAATAATGTTATTTTTATAAAGAGCTTAAAACATTTTAATGATAGGCACTGCGCTTTGAGGGTTTTCTTCTAAGGAAGTCAATGCACATCTCATATATTCTTACCCTTAAGCCAACTTTGCAAAGTAGCTTGCCAATATGTCCTCCCCATCTTACCACTTGGACATAATGGTCTAATATAGTACCATAGTGATTCCTTAGTTCCAGTGAACAACTGAACCAACTTTGAAGGCCTTTAAAAAATGTTTTTTAATCTCTTTAAAGCCAAGTACATTAAAAAAAATTTTTTTTTATGTTTATTTTTGAGAGAGAGACAAAGTGCAAATGCGGAGGGGCAGAGAGAGAGAGGGAGACACAGAATCTGAAGCAGGCTCCAGGGTCTGCTCTGAGACATCAGCACAGAGCCCAATGTAGGGCTCGAATTCACGAACCACAAGATCATGACTTGGGCTAAAGTTGGACACTTAACCGACTGAGCCACCCAGGTGCCCCTAAAGCCAAGTACATTTTTTACAAAATGTGTTCATGCTGGCTTCCCTCTTCAGAAACAGACAACGCAGAGGGAATAAAAGAGGTGGCCAACACCGCTATCTCAAAATTGTCTAATTTTTATCTGTAAGTACAAAAGTTCTGTGGAATTTATGGAGTCAAAAGTTTTTAATATAAGCTGGGAAGGAAAGGTTTTCATATAGTATCTGTACCTTATTTTAATAGGCTTCAGATTATACTCGCTGCCTTCATCCCCTTCTCTACACACACACACCCAATGGCTTAAATACAATTTTAACTGTGGTTTTTAAGGATGATCTAAAACCTTTAGAGGCAACAACTTACCCATTTATGAAAGGTCATTTTAAAAATTGGTTTACACCATGCCTGAAGACCAACACATTTTGGAAACTCCCTTGGGAAGTCGGTGAGCATTCCAGGGGCTGGGCTGGTGGTAGGGCTGGAACTTGGTCCCCATGAGGAGGTGAGTGCTGACTAACTCAGCTAGGGCACAGAAAGGCCAATGGAGAAAGTGGGTCTCCAATAAGCTGGGAGAGGGTTTTGGAGACCACACATCAACTCACAGCTGTGTGAACTAAGCCTGCTGTGGCCCACTGGTTCTCGTTTGAACTGGCTGCACATTAGAATCACCTGCAAAGCTGGTTTCCCTACAGAAGGCCACCTCTCGGGCATATGATTTAATTAACTGAAGGTGGTGTCCATGCATTGCTACTTAAATCTGCCCTTTGGTGACCCCCGTGTTTTTAAGTTTGGGAACCAGCTCAAAAAACTATTGGAAGCCCAAATGCTGGATTTTGCACATTGCGTTTTTAAACAAGACACAGTAAGGCACACATGCAGGAAAGGGTTTTCATGCTTTAATGCCAGGATGCCCTTTGACCAGGTCTTCCAGCTCTCTTTGTGGGATGCAGATGCCACCTCTAGACCTGAAAGGTTCTGGAGAACCTTGAGGACCACCTCCTGACTGGAGAGAACTGGCCCATCTGTGCTAGCAGATCAGAAAGGACAAGCAAAAGCTTGCAACCCCACTCTCTATCCCTCTGCAGCCCAAAAGAAAATCACAGCCTAAACCAATGCACGTTATTTTTTTCTGCGTTACCACCCTAAGTCCATTTGAATGTTTCCAGCAAGTTACTGCATTCCTACAACCCCTAAAAGTCTTTTCCAAAAACATGTTTTAGTTTAAGTTGACTGGCGGCTTGGCAAACAAAAGACTGAAATATGGCACTATGACTCAAATTCAAACCCAATGCCTTCAATTAAGGGCATGCTGTTGGTGGGTCGTGATGTGCAGGAGAAGCCTGGCTCCTTGCTAGGTTCCTCTGCCGCAGTGACCTTGGATTAATTTAGCACTGCACATACTTGGCGCCTTCCTCTGATGGAGGGTGGCCCCTGCCACCTGGGTCTTAAAACCCGTGGTATCTTTTTCTGTTGGGAGAGAGAAGCTGGGTTGGAGGGAGGAAGGCCAGCCACCCCAATGGCCACAGAGTCAAAAGAACAGAGCCGTGAGCCTATCTGAAAATGACTCACAGAAATGGTTGGAATTGTGAGAATCTACTGTGGGGCATTAACATTTGAGGGCACAGGGTGGGTCCTTCAGTGAGTGCTGATTAGGCTGCCAGGGATCTTACAGGAGAAAGTCTGTGCTGCTTAGAATTCCTGGTTTTCAGTCCTAACAAGCATTGAGGCAAGCAGATACTGTAATGTCTGAGTACCCACAGAAGAGGGAACACTCACAAACAGAAGTAGGGGAGCACACACAGAGGTGGGGACCTACCTGAAGAAATAGGGGTGCCTACATAACCCACAGAAGTAATGGGATACATTCAAAAGTAGAAAGGTACCCATCGAAGGGGGGGGGGGGGGCACCTGAAAAAATGAGGAATGGCCAAGAGACCAAAACAGTGGTGTTTTTGACCACGGACTCCTAAACAAATAACATAAGCACGTACTTTCAACTTACATATATTCATAAATTCATCTGTGAATCACATCCCTATAAAAGGTGCTAATAATGGTATCTGTCCCATCATGTTGCTCAGGGAATTAAAACTAAATTTAAATGCTTTCCAACAGGACCTGGTATGTGGTAAGCACTCGATGAGAATCAGTTGTTGCCATTAATATCCTCATCTTTAGGGTCCTAATTACAGGCATTAGAAAACACACAAATAGATTACAGAAATAGACAATAGAGATTAAAGATGAAATAAAATGGAGAGATTGATGTTTTATACTTTTTCTGCCAGATTTCCTTTCCTATCCCACTTTGAAGGCCTCAAGATCAAATTTGTTTTGAGAACTCAGAATCTAAGCCTATCCCACCATGGGCCAGAAATATACAAAAATATACAAAAATTCTGTCCAGTTTCTACATTATCAGGTGCTTATTATGCAGAGGGATATGCTAAAATGGACAGGTGAGCTGAGTTTTAAATGCCAGTTCAGCAGACTTTTCTCCCTTGCAAGGAGGTAAGCTCCTGAGAGCATTGGACACTGTACTCCCAAGTGCTCTGGTTGAGGGTAAGGTTTGTTTTCAGGAACTGTGAGCTAGGATCCAAAGGCCCCTCCAGTCCACAGACAGAGGAGCTCCAAAGGCAAGGAGGTGACAGCATCCCCCTGCTAGGTCCCCATAGATCAAAGACTGCTTCCGGTGAATGCTTTCAAATTCCTAAATAGGTATTTCTGAATGAAATCCATAACATTTACCTAGTGTTGCCATAACCACTCGAGAATCAACGAAGACCTGGTCCCTGCTTATCAGGATCTTCTGGGCTACTTGGGGGACAAGGTACAACTGCTGAAGTGGCAGATGGGGTTTTGGTCTTGTCTAGGAGACTGGAGGAGGGGCGGGCACCAGAGACAACCTATTGGAAGAGGTAGAATCGCTGAAGAAGGACTGAAGAACCAGTCCTTCCAGGAGCTGGCTAGGTGCTGAGGCAGGACGAAGGCTTTGCAGGGACAAATGCTGTGAGCAGAAACCGGGAGATGAGAAAGAATGGGAGGGGAGTGCTGGTCAACCAGAGGCCCAGGCAATATGACATCCAGCCTCATGAAATCAGAGGGTAGAGGTTAGGAGTGCTAGGGTAGACAAGAAGCCCAATCTAAAAGCAGGATGATTGAAGCAAACAGAGCTACTCAAATTGATGCAAACAGGGAGCGGGGCACCATTACAAGTTCAAAAATATCTGGGATGGATAGAAGACAGGCAAGTTTCTCTCAGATGAGAATACAATTAATTTGTGTAAACTTGGCCCTCCTTCTTAGGATTTTAACACTCCGTAAGAGAGAGATGTTTCACTTGCAAATAATATTTACCCAATCTTGACATGCCTGAAGATTATTAATGTAGCTGCAATGTTCTCTCTTCCAACCTGTCAGTGTTCAAGCTCAAAGTCAGGACAAAACTTTCCAGGTTTTTAATCTGTGTTATCCACTGAATAAATAAGGGTCTTGAAAGTACATGGCACTCGGTACAAGCAGAGGCACTGCCTGATGTAACCAAAGGTTTCTTGCAAAAGACATATTTCTGTAGGTACCCAGCTTGGGTATTGAACACGTGAGAAATGGCAGGGGCTTCTTGAAGCTTCTTTCCTGCCTTTGATAACCCTGAGGCATGTGTTCAATCGCACCTATAATTCAAACTTCAGAGCCCATAGTCACAGGAGATGGAAGAATTTAGAGATCAGTTATGTTCTTAACAATATCCTATGCAAGACAGAGTATGCTCCAGCAGCAGCCTTATTGTTAACCCCTGTGTGGTTTGGTCTGAAACAAACACACGGGGAAGCTACTGCTTTCTGTTGATGCTTCCGAAGCCCAATTTATTTACCATTCCTCTAGATGTCAGCTGCTTGCCTTCCTGGAAAGGGTGATCTGTTTGCACTATAAGTAATTTACTCCTGAAGCATTCGTCTGGGACCAGACCCCATATGAGTCCCAGCCTAACAGTCGAGACTATCTAGCACTGACCGTGATTGTGTCATTTGACCATCATGAGCCTCCTGATCTAAAGAGGAGGAATTTGGGCATACTCTTTCCCAGGTCCCTTGCAGCTACAATGCTCATTGATTCTAAAAGACAAATGTGTTAGAAAATAAATATTGGTTGACTGCCTACAACGTGCCAGGCTGGGGGTAGAGCGATTGGTAAACAAAACAACCCCTGCAGCCTTGAGGTTCATATCCCAATTAGACAGTCAACAAATAAGGAAACAAGATCATTTCAGAGATGTGTAAATGGAACAATGAAACCACAGTAAGATAAAAATGGCGACTGGGAGGTTTCCATAGAGGATGGTCACAGAAGGCCTCCCTGAGCAGGTGATATTTGAATGAGACCTGAGGGGTGGGTCAGAGCCAGCATGTGAAGCCGTGACAAGGGCAAAGGCTGGGAGGTGGGACTGAGCTGAGCCTGTTCAGGAAACCAAAGACGGCCCTTGTGGCTAGAACAGAATGAAGTTGGAGGAGGGGCACAGGCCACATCAGGGAGGACCTTGCCAGTCACGGAAAGGAGGTTAGATCCTCTTCTAAGGGAAGCTGTTTGAGGGTTTCAAGCAGAGAAGTGACATAAGCTGATTTTTTTAAGTATGAATGCTATGACGAACCGAAGGTGAGAGAAGATAAGAAACCTGTCCTTTCTTCGGTTAAGTGAGATAGGAGGGGAATATCTCTTCTGCCCAGTCATGTTCCACACGCCACTTCAAACTGCGGTTGTAACCGCTCCAAGATTTGCCATACGATATTGCTTGCAACTAGATTTTTCCCCTACTTGACGTCTCCAAAATGAGCACGAGCCAAAGTTGAAGGGCAGGATGTGGTTTCGGCATGCGGTGACCACCATCCCTTCCTCTGGTAGCCCAGACCCATTCCTGTCACTGCACAACCAGTCACTGCAAATCACTCCGGATACCCAGACTGCCCACGCGGCAATGATACCATGGAGTTCAGGAGGGGCCTAGAGCTGTCTTGCTCCTCCTTTTCCTCCTCCTCCTTACCCTCCTGCCTCTCCTTAAACACAGCACAGATTACTGGCACCTGGGCTAAAATTTGCCCGGCTGAAAAGAAAGAGCCATTTCCAAACAGAACATTTTCCTTTGCTCTCTTGTGGCTGGGGGCAAAGAATCCAGCCAGCTAAGTCATCTTGGTAAAGAAATTGCTAGATGTAGTCCTGCTCCCCTCGGCACACAGCTCTCTTAACACAGAAGTAAAATGTAAAATTAATCAATTTAAGTCCTCTTTACCGCTAGCTCCACACCATACTACCTACTGGTTTGGGGCCTGCAGTGTTATGCTGTTGTGGAAAGTAGACCTAAGTGGTTTACCCAAAGCAATGGCCCCATCCCAGTCATGTCGTTAACACTTTCTGCAGATTATTTCTCCCTTAGTAGTAAAAGCTGATTACCTGTCACAGTGTAATATTGATACGGCATTTCCAGACCCTGTCTCCCAGAATATAGCAATACGTGATATTGCTACTAGTTTTAAAGTTTGGTCGTAGAGGCAAATTTGATCAACCCTGAAAAGCTGAAGTCCTTAACATGTTTTCTGTTAAGACACATCTGGTTAGAGTCCACCACTTAACTACTGCTGGTGTGACTTTAGGTATTTGACTTAACTTCTCTGAGCCAGTGTCCTCTTTTTCAAATGGAGAGCCTAACTCCTCAGGTTACCATTGAGGACTAAGCGAGATCATACATGTGAGGTGCTTAGTGCAGTCACTGATGTGTAGTAAACCCGCATTTATCGTTAGCAAAATAAGACCTCACGGTAGATGCAACTATGTAAGTCGTAAAACGTATCAACGTTAACATTCATCAACAGATAGGGAGCTATTAAAATGTATCACAAACATAATAAAAATGACAGAAAGTGATATTAAAATTTGAAACCATTTAAGCATTTGGTTGACAGTACATAAAATTGAAATACAAGGATTCTAAAGATCTTTAAACCACCTGTACTTTACTAATTCACTATGCCCACCCTGGCATTAATTTTACCTAGTGATATTCTCTGCATTATGATAAAAACTAATAACAATTTGAGTATATTCTTTGTATCAGACACTATTCTGAATGCTTTATGAACACAATCTTCATTGCAACTCCGAAGTTGGTACTATTATTATGCATGGTTTACAGATGGGGAAACTGAGGCACGAAGTAAAGTTGGTAAACTATGGCCCAAGGACCAAATCCGGTCCCCCACCTGTTTTGGTAAATAAAGTTTTATGGGAACACAGCCACATCTATTCATTTACATGTTGCCTAAGGCTGCTTTTGCACTATAACTGCTAAACGGAGTAGTTGTGACAAAGAGCCTATAGCCCACAAAGCCCAAAATATTTACTCTCTGGCCCCTTACAGAAAGTTTGCTAAACCCTGATATCAGCTGTAAACTTCACTAAAAGATTGGGGTCTGGAATAGGAAGATATAATATTTTATAATAGTAATAATGCCTTGAATTTGGTATTTAGAATGGGTTTTTACACATTTATCTCTTTAACTCTTATAACAACCCTGTAAAGTAGGTAGTCTTTTCATTTCCATTTTAGAAATGAAGAAAATGGGACTCTGAGAGGTTAAATGACCTATGCCACAGGCTAGACAGTAAACTCCATGCGTCTAGCTATCATGTGACCCTACTGTCATATCCACGTCACCTGCCACAATGCTAGGACAGAGTGGGCACTCAGAAAATATTTGCTAACGAAAGACAGTTGTAGAGGTCACCCAGCTAGAGAAGCTGGGTGTGTTCCTATTGCAGGGTTTTTTCTCCTGACCCCACAACTGCCTGGCAGTGAAAAGAGGGACTTTTTCTTGAGATCAGGTTAAACATAGCGTAGTTGACATGTCATCCTGATGTCGATGGAGAAATTTTCGCTGCCGTATTACTCTTCTTCCTTAGTCAAACATCATCTCAATCTGACCAAAGGGCTTTTTGTTTTCCCTCAGATGCATAGTCATAGCCTTGCGAGTTGCCTTCTCCATGTGATTGGTGTGTTTTTAGCAAGATTAAAACTGACACCCTCAAGAGATGGTAGTCACGTGGAATCTGGGTTTTGGATGGATTTCAGGCAGAGCTCCGCCCGCCCTCCCCCATTCCACCACACGATGAGTCACAGTGCACAGCCAACTGCCGTTCCGAGAGCCACTCAAGGCTTTTGTTTTCTTTCATCTTGCTTTATGCTGGTCATGTGAGGCACAGTGTATTAATAGACCATCGGGCTGGCCTTCTCAATCTGGTTGCTGCTGGTCAGGGAGATAAATGCAAGGTCTGGCCGGTCCCTTGGTGCCATTTGTCACTCCTCTCTTGACTATCACGTGCTGGTTGGTGACAGAGCTGAACCAGACAAGCAGAGGTCATCGGGTGTGGTCACCGCCCATGGGTGTGGCCTCTACGGATGTACTGACTTCTTGCCTCTCTCAGTGGGCACTGGATCAGCTCCTACTTCCATGTTTGGATCAGCAGCACTAATCTTAACAAACCAGCCTCCGCCTTGCCTCACCTCCTTCTCCCTGCATGTGTGAGAGATACAGAAGCCGGGCAGGAAAAGGTTTTGGGGTGGTTTTTTTGTTTTGCTTTGTTTTACTTAAAAGTAAAATTATGTTCAGGAAATTAAAAGTCTGTATGTGGTTTGACAGGCTCCAAAAGGGCTCCGGGAGGACAGAAGTTTTAAACAAATGTCTTGGAAGCAGAGGTTCTTTCAATTGCCTAGGGCTTTGATCCAGAAGTTTCGGTTCTCCTCTGCAGCCTACTTCTTAGAATGTCACTTTGCTAGTTCCCTCAGCCTTGATTCCAACGCTTCCAACAGTGTCACACTCGATGTTTATTGACCCAAAGTGAAGTTGGGCTGGGGCCTAGCCAGGAGATGAAACGCTCTTGAAAAGTTTCCTAGGAGCAGAAATTCAAGGTTTAATGTCAAAGAGGGGTCTTGGTTCTAAGTCTAAGGTGAGTGCATTGGGGGCCTGCTGGGCTCTGGGGAGATTATTTTCATTTTACATCAACTTCTTTTGTTCGATAACTCCATGAAAGCATCAAGTGTGTTGAGGTCTCTGCTGAGTCCTCTCCTTGCTCTCAGTAAACTGATAGTCTCTTGAGCCTCATTTTGTTCATCTGTTAAGTTGGTTGAACTACATGATCTCTAAGATTCCCTTCCAGTCTTAAGTTTCATTTTTTAACAATTGAATTTTTAATAGATTTTTTAAAAATATTGCCACATCTGTAAAGAATTTTGCTACCAAAGAAAGACCAGACTAGGGACGCACCAACTTAAATTATTACCTTCATTTCTTTGTGTTTGGCAATAATGGGGGTCGTGGGATTGGGACACAGTCTTTCAATAAACACCAACCTCTATTTTCCACCTAATTTGTGCCAGGCACTGTGCTTTATGGGCATTCCCTCATTCAAAGCTCTCAACAATCTTGACGACTCTGAGTATTATTAGTACAGATGATGAAACCAGGGCACCAAGAAATTTAGTAACTTGCCCATAGCCACAGGGCTAATAGGTGGTCAAATCAAAAATTGAACCCAAGGTTAGGAGCTATAAGGGAGGTTAGGAGCTAGCCTCTAAGCAGAAATACGTAGATATACGGTACAACCCTGAATTCCTCTCTTTTCCTGTGATTGGCCTCTTTCCACAGGAATTTAAGTGCAATGGAAGATTCTAATTAACAGCCATTTTTACTGAATGCTGCAGGAGCAGGAGACTTCTGGATAAGAATTTCCCCTTCCTTGGAAAATGTGCATCTTACTGACCATGAGGTTTAATTTGCCTTGAGAGTAGTTGGTGCCGGTGGGGAAGAAGTTCAAGTAGGAGTAGAAAAATTCTTGCTGGGAGTGATTGTGTACGACTCTAACATTTGCAGGTCATTGGAAGTTTTGCTCCCTTTAGAGTTCCTCAGCTTCACTTGCTGAAGTAGGACAGGCAGAATGAATTCACCCTGGCTGAAGCAAGACTCTTTATATTTAAAAGAAAACAAAAGCAATTAAATATTCAGCCTGATTCCTGGGTTTTGAATTACCCCCCATTTGTCTTTCACTTTGAGCATCTGCTTTTTATTGCACTGTGGGCCCGCCTGCCATCTATCTCTCCCTGTCGATCTGTCTCTACGTGTCATGTGACCTGAAAGCAAAGATTAGAGGAGAAAAATGTCTCTGTGTTCTAAGCCTGGCAACTTCTATTTTTATCCACAGCTGTTGGAACTGATAGCAAAGTCACAGCTCACATCCTTGAGTGGCATCGCCCAAAAGAACTTCATGAACATTTTGGAAAAAGTGGTACTGAAAGGTGAGTGTGCGCTCTCTCTCTCTCTCTCTCTCTCTCTCTCTCTCTCTCTCTCTCTCTCTCTCTCTCCCTCTCTCTCTCCCTCTCTCTCTCTCTCTCCCTCACCCCTTTTTATAGAGATGGGGATGGGCAGATGGGTTTTCTGATAGAGTGGACCTGTCACTAGATTTAAGGAAGAGTGAGTGGATGGAAGTGAATGACTCCAGATGCACTTCTGCCAAATTCCAGTTCAGAAAGGAGGGTCACTTGTGAAAAGGGGAGACACCATCACCCTCCCATCCTCTTATTAGGAGTATCCATTTGCCCTGCTATAAGCCTCTCAAACTTCTCAATGTGGGCACACATCCCAACCTTGGCTAACCAAGCCCTCTGGATTCTAAATTCCTAGAAAATTGAGCTATATACAAAGCAGAATAGACTCATAGACTATTTGATCTAAAAGAAACTTTAGATCTTTGGCTCATCTGAGTCGTTGTACACAGAGGGAAACTGAGGCCCATAAGAAAGAGTAATTTATCCATAATCACACAAAGACTCAGCCAGACAGGATCGGAACTCACATTCCTGACGAGTGACCACTTGCTGGGCAGGATGTCACTGCTGGGCAAAAGAAACTGCCTTCAAATCAGGTGAGCCATTGGTGCTGGCAAAACTGTGAAGGGAGAAAGAGTCTTTGTCGAAAACTAGGGAGAAGAGAACAAAGAGGGACCTAGATAATGGAAACTCTACCCAGTAACCTCAAGTGTAGAAGCTTGGCCAAGTGTAGAATAAATAACAGTGAGAAAGAAAACCACATCCCCGGAGGCAGTACCCACGTAACATGAGCAGAATCGAGAAGAAAGGCCCACTTATAAAATATACAGTGTTTCCAGTATCACGACTGTTAATATTTTTTTCTCCCCCTCCCCCCCCGCCCCCACTCCAGTCCTCGAAGACCAGCAAAACATCAGGCTAATAAGGGAACTACTCCAGACCCTCTACACGTCCTTATGTACGCTGGTCCAGAGAGTCGGCAAGTCTGTGCTGGTCGGGAACATCAACATGTGGGTGTACCGGATGGAGACCATTCTCCACTGGCAGCAGCAGCTGAACAGTATCCAAATCACCAGGGTAAGCAGCAGCGCCCCGGCTTCCTTCTGGCAGTAAAGACGTTAGTCGGGGTCCTCCACGGCGAGGCAGGACTTTAAATCCACGGTGGTGGTGGAAGGGTCTCAACTATTCTGATCTGATGCTCTCTACTTGGGTGCTGGGAGCGGGCTAGAACTTCCCAGGAGAGGGAAGCAGAAGAACTTGGCAAAACAGGATCAAAGTGTGGGAACTGAAACCTGGTAGGAAAACTGGAGACTTCGATCTGGGGAATCTCTCCTCTTTGCCCATTTCCTCCTAAAGAACCTGTCCCTCATAGCTCCAGGAATGCTGCCTTGGCTATGATAGAGCTACGATGGCAGTGGCTTGGAAAACTGGTGCCAACTTTTGAAAATTCTAGTTCCAATGAATAATTATGACAAGGAAGCCTTTGGTTAAAGACTGTGTGGGGCGCCTGGGTGGCACAGTCGGTTAAGCATCCGACTTCAGCCAGGTCACGATCTCGCGGTCCGTGAGTTCGAGCCCCGCGTCGGGCTCTGGGCTGATGGCTCAGAGCCTGGAGCCTGTTTCCGATTCTGTGTCTCCCTCTCTCTCTGCCCCTCCCCCGTTCATGCTCTGTCTCTCTCTGTCCCAAAAATAAATAAACGTTGAAAAAAAAAAAAATTTAAAAAAAAAAAGACTGTGAACATACATGTAGGAAAGAGAAGAGTAATTCTCACTCAAAGCAAAAAAAAAAAAAAAAAAAAAAAAGCCCTATATTACAATGAAACTACTATAAGTAGTGTCTTTTGACTTTTACAACATAATTTGGCCCCCAGCTCTTGTCTTCTTAATAGTGAGCAGCAGGACGAAGGCACACAAAAATGTGAGAAGGACACTGCTGTAATCTCTAAGGCTCGCTAATGGACAGGCATACTTAGACCGCTCACATAGCGCTCGACTCCCGTATCTAATCACCCACCGCACTGTTCTAAGTGGTTCCGGGACCCAAGCTGATAAAGTTTGGGTCCGCCCCATCTCTCGAGGCAGTAGCATGAAAAAAACCTGTTTGACCTCTTTTAAATAATTACTTTACTAACAAAGTTTTCAAAATGTAGCATCCTTGACTTTGCTGTTAACACCCTCTCTAAGACTTAGTTTCTCAAACCCTGAAACAAGGGGAATAATTAGAAGCCTCAGAATTATGTGACTTCCTTAGTCACGTAGGCTACAACTCCCACACTTACACACACACACACACACACACACACACACACACACACACACACACACACACAGAGCAGGGCTCAAGCCCAGATAATCTTTCAAAAGCTATCTCAATTATTTGACTATTTTAAGAGAGTACATTCTGAACCTTTACCTAGTTTATTCTAATAATTTACCCCAATCCCTTCTCTCAGGTATGGGCATAGTTTGACAACATGAACTTGTGACCCAGATTCCCAGCTTATCTCTCCCAGAAAATTCACTTACACCTTCTACCTGATTTCTGGTATTCTGTGTAGCCTGGACTTAATACTTTTTTTTTTTTTTTTTTGGTCTAAGCCCAGGAGAGAATTACCCAGCAAGTCCCATTTGTCTCAAGGGCATCTTCTCCCAGGGGAATTTGGGACACTGTTTAGATGATCACACTTGCCTAGAGCTTGCCTCTGTTCCCTCTGTCCACACCACAGGAGCCCCATGGGCTTACTTACCTAGAACCACCCCCTTAATTGACCCATGGACACCGGAAGATAGCCATTGTAGTTACTCTAACCCTTCATGGAGTGAGAGGGTAGTGGGGACCAGAGAAGCCCAGTGACTTAGGTCAAAACCGGGACTCTCTATTCCTCACACGGCAAAGCTTTCTTAACGTCAGAGATTTCCAAACTTCTTTTCAATCCAGCTTTCTTCCAACTATTTATTCCATGATCCAGCTTTTCGCAACCTTTTAAATCCAGCGCAATCCTGTGCAGGACAGATCAGACACGGAAGTTCATCTCACTCGCCCCTCTGCTCCTGGCACTACAGCCAGGCCAAGCTATTCCCTGCCCCTTCCAAGCTTGGTCCCGCCTCCCCAGACCACCCGATCCACGGAAACCACTCTCCCCTCACCTTCTTCAGAGTGGTTATTGCTATGTGAAATTATCTCCTGCCTGGTTCCACTTCCCTGCCTCCATCCACTGGCTTCTGAGCACCGCAGGGAAAGACCCCACCATCTTGCTCCCTCTCTGTTCCCTCTTCCTTGCTCAGAGCAGAAGGCAGTCAGTAAATCTGAGACGAATGGATGAACGATTGAAGGGAAGTCCCCCACCACCTGCCTGAAATAACTCGTGCAGTGTTTGGGGGAATATAGATGGAAAATACTGCCCTGGGTTAGGGATGATGATAAACATTTACCAATTGCAGAATTTGGGGTGAGTTAGTCAGCATCTCCGGGCCCCATTTGGAAAATAAAGGCAGTAATACTGATCTCCTAGCCCTAGTGTAGGATTTAATAACCTATAGAAAGTACTTGGAACAGTGCCTGACATGTAGTAAGTCTTTAAATGTGTCAGCTCTTATTATTACTAATGGCTCACTCTGTGGCCGGCTTTCTTCCAAGTCTTTCATATTGTATTAATTAATAATTGTAAGTAGGGGTCTTTATGATAGCTCATTTTCACTGGGCACTGGGCTAAGTACTTCTGTGCATTATCTCTTCCACCCTGCCCGGCAACACTATAAGATACACTTTTCCTCATTTTATAAATGAGAAAAATTAGACTGCGTAGTTAAGAATAGCTGGCTGGTGCCTTGATACAGATCAGATGTAGCAGTATGGGGACTGAACCTCAGGCCTGGCTACAGAGACCGCGCCTCTACCCATACTCTCTGCTCCCCTCTGCCCTCCTTCCCAGCCCTCCTTGCTCTGAGCCAGTGATATCTTAAAAAAAAATTTTTTTTCAACGTTTATTTATTTTGGGGACAGAGAGAGACAGAGCATGAACGGGGGAGGGGCAGAGAGAGAGAGAGACACAGAATCGGAAACAGGCTCCAGGCTCCGAGCCATCAGCCCAGAGCCCGACGCGGGGCTCGAACTCACGGACCGCGAGATCGTGACCTGGCTGAAGTCGGACGCCCAACCGACTGCGCCACCCAGGCGCCCCTGAGCCAGTGATTTTGAGAGCAGTGATGGGAACCCATGGAGCCCTAAAGAGCTTGTCACACAAATGCCCAGCTCTCTTGAGGAAAGAAAGAGAGAAGGGACTTCGTTACTTCAGTGTGGACTGTATTTTAAAGCCAACTTTTTAACAGTTTGGACCAAAGAGAAGTATGTTATCACACAAAAATGTTAAGGTGACATTCACACTAATTGCTTTCTATTTGCCAAAGTCCTAGCACTGTCTTCCCGGCATATAATCTCATTTCCCTTCAAAATTTCATCTCTAATTACATGGAGCCAATGTTGTTTGGCAAAAATAATTAATAGGATAAAGGATGATGGGGAAAAAAAAAAGAGAACTGGTTTGGAGGGGAGAAAAGTCAAATAGAGCCACAGAGTGCTGTGGGCAAGGCAGGGTTTGGGAGCATGTAGAGGATATAGAGAATCCATAAAAGAATTTTTTTTTTCCCAATGTTTGTTTATTTTTCAGAGAGAGAGAGAGAGAGAGAGGGTGTGCATGAGCAAGTATGGGTGGGGGAGGGGCAGAGAGAGAGGGAGACAGAATCTGAAGCAGGCTCCAGGCTCTGAGCTGTCAGCACAGAACCCTATATGGGGCTCAAACCCACCAACCGCGAGATCATGACCTGAGCCGAAGTCAAATGCTTAACCGACTGAACCACCCAGGCACCCCTAAAAGGATTTTAGCCAAATGCTTGACTGGAAGAGCAAGAGTGACTTATTTTTCTTATATATTTACATTCAAAAAGAAGAAGGCATATAAGCAGTTAAAACCATTTATCAGGAGTAAGGGCTCAGCATGGGGTCTGGGCAAATATTTTGGAAAAGTTCAGGTTTGAAAATTTGAGAGTGAACTCTGCCAAGTGGACTTTAATAGGAGTTCATGTAATAATTGGCCTGGGAGTTTTAACCAAAAAAGTAGATGCTTTGAAGTGCTGGAAACAAAAAGAAAATGTCATGGCAGTTTTATTAGCTCACATGATCACCAGCAGATGATAAACGACAAATAGGTCTAGAGCCTTCAGCAGCCCGGCAAAGTCCTGAATTTTGCAAACAATTGAAAGTTCAGCCCAGCAGCCTGAACAATTTAAATTGTCAAGTCATAGACATTTCTGATGAGTTAAGAGGCTGAAGCCGATCCACATCCGAGATTGTCGGAGCTAGAAGGGATCATCAGAGTCTTCTAAGCTCATTCATTTTGGACATGGGGAAACTGAGACCCAGAGTTCCCAAGGACACCTGGGATCCAGATCTGCTTGTCCATTCGGTGTATCTCCCATGTCACCTGCCATTCTTCTCCACAGTCCAACTTCCCAAGGCCCCCTGCCACTTCCCACCTTCCCTCTACACACCTCTCCTGCTTGGCAAGGGACACAGGTGGGAGTCAATAAGACTGCATACCCCCTGGAATCCTGGGCGGTGGGGGGGCTTTGGTGTCCCTCGAACAGAGTAGTTCCCTAAAAATTTGAGGAGGGGACTCAATACCCTTTGACAAGATAGTTTTCCCTGAGCTAAGGAAGGGCTTCTTCATCCTCTATTTTTTTCCCTTGAACGCGCCCCCCCCCCCCCACCGCCAGATGTGACAGAGCACTGAGCTAAAAATGTCCATAGTCCAAAAGCAAGAGCACACCCAGGTCTAGCGTGAGAAGGACAAAGAACCACAATTTTGGATGATTTGTGCTGACTTTGTATCCAAATGGCAGCATCCAGATGCTGTTCAAGACATATCAGCAAATACTACTGAGGACCTCCTCCATACAGACTGTTGCCAGAGCACTCTGTGCTTACTTCCTGGTCAGCACTTAACATACTGCTCTATAATTATTTGCTTATGTTTCTGAGTATCTTGCCAGCCTAAGGAACCCATTCCAACTCCAGTACCAGGCCACAGCAGGCCCTCAAAAGAGGTGGTTTGTGCTGGGCTAGGCTGCAAGGGATATGAAATTAGACCCCACCCCCCCCTTCAAGGTTCAAAGTGTAGATGGGGTAACATAAGCCCATCAAAATTTAAACAATAAATGTAAAATTAAACACTAAATACAAAATTAAAGTTCAGGCTTATAGTAGAGGTTTCTGATTAATAGCCTGTGTATTATTATCCACAAAGAGTTTTTTAAATGTCCCATGGAGCCCTAGGTTTGAAGAGAGATGCTCTAATGGATGGAATGGATGGTGTCACTTAGGTCAGAAGGTTCTGGACGAGTTAGTTCCAAAGCGCACATGCATGTGCACATACACCCAGGCACAGGGTCTTTTTGTTGCTGTTTTTTTTACCTCCTTAATTATTAAGGTTTTGTTCATCCCTCAGGTACTTATTGGGTGCCACTCTATGCTAGGCACAAAGGAGACAGCAATGACAAAAGACAAAAAGTCCGGCCCCCGTGGAGCTTACCTTCAGCAGGAACGTTCCATTAAGCTTTCTTTGGGAAAATGCCTTACATAACAAAAAGGCACTGGTTCCAAAAGTACCCGAGAGAGATCATGGGAGTTCCAGGAAGATGCAGTGAAAGAGGGCTGGGGTAGTCACAAACGCAGTAAAAGGCCTTTCGGAGGAAACAAGAAGACGCTGGATCTGAGGGAAAGTAATTGGGATGGGCAGAGAGGCCTGGGGAGAGCAGGGGCCCATGGGCAGCATGTTTGGGCACAGGTGAGAAAGCCCGCTTAGAGATGGGTTGTCAGGAGGGGCAGTGACAGAGTCAACTCAGGCGGCAGGGGCGGGTGGCGCCCTGTCCCAGGCACCCCGCCCTTGAAGAAGGTAGCGAATCTCGTCGCGGAGTGAATTGAGTGGAGCACCAGAATCGAACATGTGCTGTGCTGTTCAGAGGATCGTTAAAAGTATAAAGCTTTGTCAATCTCAGGAAAATCCCTCTGGCACCATTCAGCTCGAGCTGTTCAGGGCTGTTCCTGTGGGTCTCGGCCACGGGTCCTGCATTTAGGGCATTTCTGCATTTAAAGCGGGGAGAATTGCTGCTTCTAATCTCTGATCAAAAAACCAACTTGAGGGTAGAGGACGAGGGGACAGCTGCATCCCTGGAGGGTGTCACCTGGTGATCCGCTGCCCTCCCACCCTGCAACCCACAACTTAACATCATCCTTCTCTCCACAGCCTGCCTTCAAGGGCCTCACCTTCACCGACCTGCCTTTATGCTTACAACTGAACATCATGCAGAGGCTGAGTGACGGGCGGGACCTGGTCAGCCTGGGCCAGGTGGCTCCTGACCTGCACGTGCTCAGTGAGGACCGTCTGCTGTGGAAAAAGCTCTGCCAATACCACTTCTCTGAGCGGCAGGTCAGGGGGCCCAGCGGGCAGTCCTTCCTTCTCTCCCTTCTCTGTCCCCCACCCTCAGACATCCTTGGCATTCTTCTCGCACTTTAGGCATGGGTGCCCACCCTCCAGGGCTTCCTGGCCAACTGGAAAGCAACAGTACAGAGAGTTTCTAAATAACGTATGTGAGGGTTTCCCTTAAGGTGATTTTGATGAGAAAAAAAAAAAAACTTACATTTTTTTTTTAATGTTTATTTTGAGATGGAGACAACATGCGAGCAGAGGAGGGGCAGAGAGAGAGAGAGAGACAGAATCTGAAGCAGGCTCTAGGCTCTGAGCTGTCAGCACAGAGCCCAATGCAGGGCTTGAACCCACGAACCGCGAGATCATGACCTGAACCGAAGTCGGATGCTGAACTGACTGAGCCACTCAGGCTCCCCCACCAACTTACATTTTTAACCTATATGCACACTTTGCAATTTGCTTTAAAAAGTTCATAAAGGGGGCGCCTGGGTGTCCCAGTCAGTTAAGCATCTGACTCTTGATTTGGGCTCATGTCCTGATGTCACAGTTCATGGGACAGAGCCCGGCTTCAGGCTCTGCACTGCTTAGGATTCTCTCTCTCCCTCTCTCTCTCTCTGCCCCTCCCCTGCATTCATTCTCTCTCTCTCTCTCTCTCTGTCTCTCTCTCTCTCTGTCTCTCTCTCTCTCTCTCTCAAAAAGAAACATTTTTTAAAAGTTCCTAAAGTGGCATCAATCCTCCTTTTCTATAACAAGGTAACTTACAAAAGTCACTTATTTTCATGATATTTTACAGCTGATGTACTTTTACAGATATTATTTCATTTTAGTCTAATGACCCAGGGTGGAGTAGGTATCATTATGCTCACTTTAAACAGATGAGGGGGCTCAGACCACAGGTGGCTAAGTGACTGTCCAAACTAGGGGAATGGCTCTCGAGGTGAAGAAACCGGCCTTGAATCTGAATTTGAACTGGGGCCTTGTGACACCCAAGGAGTCCTGTTTCCCCTCCTCGTGCTGCCTCAGATTTTTTTTCCCCCAACTTCTTTATATAGACATGTGAGTTCAACAAGTTCTGTTCATGAAGCCACTAATATTTAGATCTAGATTAGAGGCACTATGCCAAGGAGTCACCGCATTTCCCGGGAAATAATCACTCAAGTCTACAGCTAAGAAAAGATTGAAGGTGTTTATGGAGATTACCTAAACTTTAAAGGACCATCCAAATATAATTTAGTAGAGGTCACTAGTAAGATGTCACCATCCACCTGTTTCTTTTAAAGACTGGTAAAAGCTACCATTTAACTGGGTAGAGCTCAGAAGTTCCCTCTTTATATCTTGGCTATTTTTTCCCTGGAAATTGCAGGACACAGATGAGAAAGGGGGAAGGAGGGTGGGAACAGAACTTTTCAGAACCAGAAAACCACAAGCCATGTTCTTGATGAACTCTTCTGCAACTATCTGTATTTGTTTGCAATTTAGATCCGCAAGCGATTAATTTTGTCAGACAAAGGACAGCTGGATTGGAAGAAGATGTATTTTAAACTTGTGCGATGTTACCCACGGAAAGAGCAGTATGGAGACACCCTTCAGCTTTGCAGACACTGTCACATTCTCTCCTGGAAGGTATGTGTCTCCGGTGGCTGCCACAGACCCCCAGCCCAGCCCCTAGGAGCCAGCAGCACTGCCAAAGCCTTTCCTACTCCTTTCCTGCTCTTCCCCTCTGCAGCCCCCAGCTGAAGGTGTAGGGAAACTGAGTCAGTGCCTGGGGAAAAAAACTTTCAAAGACATTCATTTCCTCCACCCCCTTACATATATATATTTTTTATATTTATGTATGTATATTTTATGTGGGTATATATATTTTTTTTATGCATCCCACCCACCTGCAAATTCTCCCATCTCTTTGGGCATAGGCATACACACACACACAGCTCTCTAGTTTTGCATAACTCACGGCATTCTTGACAGAGGAATGTTGCTGTGAGGTTGGGAAATGACTCACGGTGCTAACAAGCCAGCAGGATGCTTCTGAGAACCTAAACCTACCCATGATGTTCCTTTCCAGGGCACTGACCACCCGTGCACAGCCAATAACCCAGAGAGCTGCTCCGTTTCCCTTTCACCCCAGGACTTTATCAACTTGTTCAAGTTCTGAATCCCAGCACATGACGACACTTCAGACGGGTTCCCCGGCTGATTGGATTCTTGGGAATATGGAGTTTGGACACTTCATTTGTAAATAGTGTACATTTGAAATGCTGGCTCAAAACTTCTGAGATAAGTCACTGAGAGGATGTTGGAAGGGGAGAGATGCAGTTGCTGGCTGGGAATTTAAGACTATGGACTTCTCATTAGAATTGGTATGGAAAATCAGAAATACTGTAAATAAATTTTTTCCCTAACTATTTGCCGGCAAGACTATAAGGGCAGGAATTCAGTTTCATCGGTGAAAATGGAATTTCCTTGACGTTCACTGAAATGCCTTTGTAGTTCCCTAGGGATGTGGAAGAAAAGGGCAGAACTCGAATACAAGATAGAACACTCTCTGTTTACAATGTGAAAAGTTGCTTAAAGAAAGGAAGAGAAGAAGAAAACTTCGTTATATATGAGAAGTCCCCGCGCTTTGGTTTCGATTTTGGGGGGTTTGTTTTAAAAAGGCAAAGGAAGCACCACCCATCTTAACCCGTGTGGGCACAAGGCCTTATCTTGCAAATATATCACACAATAGTCTACCTCGGAAAGTATGCAATGCCCTCTCTGACAAAGCGCATTGTCCAGTAGGCAGTGTCTGTTTTTCTTGGTTTTTCATCACCTGAAAGTGGTTTAAATAGGAAAGGGATACTGGAGGCAATCCTCATCATGCTTGAGACTTCCTTTTTAGGCGAATAAGCACTTCTTCAGAGTTGCCTCTTTTCTAGAACAGCCCCACAGCGCGTATGCCTCTTTCCCTTTCGTGCTGTAGCTCATCCAGGGCAACATAAGGCCAATTAAAAACAGTCCCGGAGGAAGTCCTACCGCAGAAAAGATAGAATTAGTCACCCAATAGCTGTGAAGACTTTCTATTCCTGTTTAACTTCTTGGTTTGTCTGGGCTTCCTGGAATATCTTCACGGATAAGCATATCTGTGGACTGGTCGGAGCCGGAGTGCTGATAAAAGCTTGTAAAACAGGTTTTACGTATCAGTTAAACGTGTTTCCAGCTGCTGTTCCTCATGACAGGGGATGAGTTGAGGGGCTTTGTTTTCTTTTTGCCCAACATCAAAATTCAGTCAACCTAAGCTAGCACTTCTTGCAAGGATGACAAGAGAAAGCCTGGAGTTCCAATCACAGGGAACAGAAGTACTGTGAGTTCATCCTACACTTGCTACATACCCCTGGGGATCTTGCAAGGCAAATATCAGCAGGTAGCTGTGTAGAGGAAAGGGAATCTCAGGACTTAATGAGTTCATTGTCAAATATTCCTGGGATGGGGTAGGGGATGTTTGTTTTTTTTACTTTTTATAGAACTTTGCTTTTCTACAACAATGTACATATCTTGGCAGTTGTATTTGCTTCATGCTTTTTTTTTTTTCCTCACGCAAATAAAGTTGCCACTCTGCATGGCCTTGGCACATAGGTGAAGCAGAGATAGGAAACTTGCTCACATTCACATTGAAGAACAGGGTATCCTTAGGGGTTGAACCTTGGAGTGACCAGATGAGGGGAGAGATGGTTAAGCACATACAGAAACGAGGCAAGGGACCAGCCGGTGATGCGAAGTCCCTTCATGCCCATCCGTCAGTGCACAGTCCACGACTCAGCATCCCAAAGAGAAGTCAACCATTAGTCCCCTCACTTTGCAATGCCTGTGTCTACACCCCAGGGTGTCTCCACATTTCTTTTCCTCATCACCCCTGACAGAAGAAAAAATTAAATTGAATTTAAATTCTCCCCACTGTGACAAATATTAAAGAATAAGATTTTGTTGGGTAAGGTTGAGCTTTAGGAACCCCTGTATTACCTGATGGGATTTTTGCTTCCCCTTCCCCCCTTAGTCAGAGTCACAATGAGGATGCAGGGCCTAAGTGGGGAATAAAAAGCTGGCACTTCTATAATTCAGAGACGTGCCCTCAAATGTCTCAGCTTCCTTAAAGATGTGGGGCAGAGCTGGGTTAATTGTTGCTCTAGATGCTGGAACCTTTAGCTCTGACATTTTTAGGTTTAGGCATCCATGGCCTTCCACATCTGCCCATCAACTCATGACCTCTGCCCCTTCGTGCTGATCAGGGAGGTGGAAACTCCTGGGTACCCTCAGGTTTACAGTCCCGGAAATGTTGCCTGCTTTCGACTGTCAGAACAAAACTGCCAAACCAGTCTCATCTGGACTTTGTGCAATGCCCACGATTGCACATCATCTGCCAGGCAGCAAGGCACATCTGTGCAGGATGACTCCTACTGCCGAGCGGTGGGGTTATGGTTTTCTGAGATGTTTACCTTGATGGTGCCTCTGGGCTCTCCCCATCTCTGTTGGCATTTTTGGAGGTGGTGTGAAACAGAGTCAAGGAAAAATTTTAAGGAAGAAAAGAGAAGAAACCAATGCTCTTGGTTCTCTTTCATTGGGAGAGGAGAATAAGAAAGGAAATGGCAGGTGGAGAGGGACGGGGGAAGGAATAGAAATGGCCTATCTTTGATGCTGTGGTTTGTATGAAGGCATTGGAGAAGAACATAGTGGGTGCAGGGCATCTGTGTTGGCACCACATGGCAGCTGTTAAGCATGGTCAGAGCCTCCCATGTAAGTAAAGTGAGTGAAAAAGAAAATACTTGTTCCCTGGGTACCAATCATCTAGAGAATTTCTATTGGCAAACCCTCTCGGGACAACCTAACCTCAAAACAAAACAAAACAAAACAAAACACACAAAGAATCCCTGTCTTCCAAACTACTGGTCTAAAAGCCAGAGGGACAGGACGATGGAAATTGCTGGAAGAAATAGAAAGCTCTCCTCTCTTTGCTGTACCTACCTACTACCCCCGACCCCAACCCTGTGATGTAGAATTTGAAATTGATGTCGACTATGAAGTAATGCGGACTTCCAGAGAAAGAAGGAGTGTGTCCAGGGCAGTGCGAGGAAGTCCACAGGGATGTTCTGTATGATGAGCTGGTCCAACATAAAGGTGTATGAGCCTAGAGTCTCTTAAGAGTAAGGCACAACGTTTGGGGAAAGAATATGTGAGTGCTCACTTCATAGCAAGATCCGGAAGAAGGTCCAATGACATCTTAAGCCAGGTTGCATTATTAATGCTATTACTCTGAGGAGACAGATCAGTGGCGTGGGAGGGTAAGTGGCATAAAATACAAAGTGAAAAACATCCCCAGGGCATCGGGTATGAGATGACATTTGTTCAGTAATGAACAATTTTATATTGAAGTGGCTGGGAGGAGATACTTGAGATGCGCTGGGTTGACATTGCAGAACACTCAGCAACAGTGGGCCTTCCTTGGGGACATGACTTGGTAAGTTGTGTACTGTGTTACCACCATGATTCTCCGTGGATTCAAAAACTTTGCTCATAAGGAGCCTACGATTAACAGAGGCTCTGTTTTTCTGTTGTTTTCTATGTGGGAGAAGGGAGGGCGCTTAGAGTATCATTTGTCTAAGCAAGTGGAGTGATTCACAAGGTCAATCATTTCAAGACATGTTCAACAATGTATCATTTGTAGCACTCAATACAATGTTTATCATAAAATATGCACCTGAGTTTATATTTTTCTGCCAGGCTATAGGGCAATAATGTTTTGCTATGCACTCTATTTTGTGTGAATTTTTTTAAACTGTAATTTTATGTGTGAATTTTTTTTAACTAAACTATATCAAACATATTCTATGTGGACATCTGGGTTTTTTTTTTTTTGTTTTTTGTTTTTATCTGTTTCCAACTATCTGAGTCTGTGAACCATCCTTCTGACTGGATGCTGGCCTAAAATCCTATTAGTGTTTAAACAGACCTCAGAAACACCCTGAACCTCTAGACAAACGCAAAGCCGTGGCTCTTTGATATATCTTGGGCTCTTGATGTCTTCAGTAAACAAGATCGTAACTCCTTTAAACTCCACATTTTCTCTAGAGGTTTTCTTTTCTTTTTTTTTTTTTATTTATTTTTTTATTTTTAAGAAGAGTAAACCCTCTGTGGTTTTCCAAAGGAAGGAAACTCCTATCCCAGACTTTAATGCTAGAAGGGAAATGAAAGATGGTGGAGTCTGGCATTCCTTCTTGCCTTTCAGCATGAGGTAATGGGTGCACAATATTCAGGGGACAAGTCTGAGCCCATCTGGTACTCAGTGGTAGACCTGAGTATAAACCTGGGACTTTCTGAGGTCTTTACTTTGTGCCCCCTACCCAGCATCTTTTGCTATGTCTGGAGACACGTGATACCTGACCTGAATCTTCTCAACACCTTCGCCGTGGAAGGCAAGCATGAGAGTCCGGTGTTAGGCATGTGGCCATTATCTTTTCCAAATATTTTAAGCCCCTGGTTCTCTATGGAGAAATTCACATTTCTCCCTGGAGCCACTTAACATTTTTACAAACCTCTGACTCTATTGTGAGGACAGCATTCTAGTGAGTACAACCTGCTCGCCATAAAGTAAGCAGCATGTTTTGACAAATTTACTTTTCCCTGGGTACTTGCATTTTAATTCCAAAAGTGGCCCTTAAGACAGAAAACGGCTGAGCGGCCAGCTTGCTTTCTAGAAACTGAGGTTCTGAAACCAAGCTTGGGAACCAAGCAGATATTTCCTCTCTTAGACTAAGAGGTACATTTAATCCATACCCTCATCTCCCCATCTTCCGGCACCTGGCATGAGATCCAGTGAGCTTCTGTCCCAGTGCAGACCCTCCCACTCTCTGCTAAACCTCATCTTCACTAAGCAAAGAGGGATTATTCCAAGAGGCAGCAAAGAGCGAGGGACCACAGATACTTCTGACTTTGTCTGCTGGACATTTTTCAAAGTGTCTCTGAACTCAGCAAACAAAGCCTCCTGAGAAATCTCTCAAAACTCAGGTCCTGCTCCATTTGTCCAAAAACGGATAGCTGCTCCAAATCTCTGAACTTCTTAAAACTCCATCTGCTACAACATTACTTCTGGAGTCTGAACATGACTTTTTCTGTCTTTGAGTATAGCAATGTTTGTTTAATTAACGATGTACAAGTCTGTTAAACAGAAGGCTCCAAGTACTAGTCTATGCTTGCGAACTCTTGGCACTATCTTTATTCTACCAAGTGCCAATAACCCTGGCTAAAGGGGGTGTATATTCAAGTCCACGTCCTAAGTCGAGAAGCTTTACTCCTTTCAATAAAAAAATGCTATAAGGGGTTGAACATTGTAACTAAAAGTAGGAGGTTAGACTAATTACATACAAAAAATGTTTATTTAATATTGTGTGAGCTAAGCCCTCCTGTATAAATTATTTGCACACTTTTCTTGCATGATGAATTGATTTTTTTATAGTTGTTTGTACCAGACGGTGGCATATTTTTGTAAAGATTTTTTTGACACTGAATTGCAATAAATGTTTTTCCAACAACACGCTGGTGCATTTTGGTGCGTGCCAATTCAAGTTGGCTTTCTGAGCACATGGACTACATTTATCTTTTGCCTCGTAAGGCTTATATGCCTTGTCCCAGAAACTTGTTACCGTTGTTTTAAAATTTCTAGGGATATGTAGAAAAATGACCTCGCTGCTGAGTACCAGCCTCAGTCATTAAGACAGAACTGTGCTTAAATGGGATATCTCCACTTACTTGTGTATAATAGAATGATTGGGGACTAGTGAGAGGTGAAATCAGTATCAGTTTTTTCATCAACATTTATTGAACAGCTATAATATGCTGGACCCTGTGCGAGGCACTGGGAATAGCATGGTGAACAAGACGGATACAGTCCCTGCCTTCATGGAATTTAGATTCTAGCAGGAAAAACAAAGACAGACACACACAAAGCAAGTGGGAAAATATTTAATTCATAAGAAGTGCTATAAAGAGAATAAACAAGGGGCTGAGATGCAGAATGTCAAGGGGACCTGCTTTGGACCAGCTGTTCCCGGGGGGGGGGGGGGTCTCTCCAACAAGAGATACTGAAGCTGAGGCCCAGAATGTGAGAAAGAGCCTCCTCCAGAAGAGTGAGGTCATGAGCACTTGAGAAAGAGGGAATGGCTTGTGCAGGGTTCAGATCATGGTCCTGCCACTTACCTGCAGTGTGACCTTGGCCCCCTTGACTCCTCTAGGTCCCAATGTCCTAGACTCCAAAATGGTGAAAATAAATCTATGACTGGGGTTGGGAGGGTTATGTGAACTACCACAAGTAAAATGTGTGGGGCCACACACACATTCAATAAATGCTCATTAAATGTTAACAGTTAACAGTCCCTGAGCGACAAGGGTCTGAGAATTAGGTTGAGAATTGCTCTGCATCTCTCTCCAGTTAGGTGTGATATGCTCGGGTGACTGACATAGTGACTGACTTAATAACACATTTACTCTGGAACACACACTGATCCTGCCTGCCACTAACTCTCTATCGGAAAATGACGTAAAAGGCGCACGAGAGTAATCAGAGATTTTTTTTTTTTTTAATGTTTATTTGTTTTTGAGAGAGAGTGAGTAGGGGAGGGGCAGAGACACAGGGAGACAGAGGATCCAAAGTGGGCTCCACGCTGACAGCAGAGAGCCGGATGTGGGGCTCAAACTCATGAACCAACTGGGAGATCGTGACCTGAGCCCAAGTCGGAGGCTCAACAGACTGAGCCACCCAGGCACCCCAAGAGATTTTTTTTTTCCTAATTTCCACCAGGATCACAAAAGCTCACCATTCGCAAAATATCCCATGCACTCTTTGCTCAGACTATTCCATCCACCTAGAATACTCTTCCCCTGCCTCTGACAGATAAGCATCTATTACCCCTTAGGGCCACCTCCTCCCTAAAGCCTCCCCAACTGAGTAAATCTCACCTCCCATAACCCTTCCCTGCATCTAGACTTTGCTACACTGTAGTCTAACATGGGGGCTACATCATAGTCCCCAGCACAGTGCAGGGGCTGAATGAATTAACACACACATACACTCACAAAATGCTTTTGGAAATCTCACTGACCACATACTTACCCTCCACTCGAATAAGAATCAGTGTGAGTTGATGGACATAGAACTATTTACAGCTTCTCAGTTACAAATAATGGTAGTTGAAAAAATAACAAATGTAGAGACCTAGTTTTCATGAAGGTTTTTTTTTTTTAAGTTCAACTAAATCTTTACAAGTCTAGTAAATTTTCATACAAAAGAAGAGGGGCTGGGGCGCCTGGGTGGCGCAGTCGGTTAAGCGTCCGACTTCAGCCAGGTCACGATCTCGCGGTCCGTGAGTTCGAGCCCCGCGTCAGGCTCTGGGCTGATGGCTCAGAGCCTGGAGCCTGTTTCCGATTCTGTGTCTCCCTCTCTCTCTGCCCCTCCTCCGTTCATGCTCTGTCTCTCTCTGTCCCCCAAAAAATAAATAAACGTTGAAAAAAAAAAATTCAAAAGAAGAGGGGCTTTTATTACTGTTTGATAAACTCAAGTTGAATAGACCAAAGTCCTTTTACAAAACAAGTCCCAGGGTGCCTGGGTGGCTCAGTTGGCTGAGGGGCTGACTTCAGCTCAGGTCATGATTTCGCGGTTCATGAGTTCAAGCCCTGCATCGGGCTCTGTGCTGAGCGCTCAGAGCCTGGAGCCTGCTTCAGATTCTGTGTCTCCCTCTCTCTCTGCCCCTCCCCAACTCATGCTCTGTCTCTCTCTGTCTCTCAAAAAATAAGCATTAAAAAATAAATTTTAAAAAAACAAGTTCCTTTCATACACTTAATGAAAATTCCTTTAAACATGTTAAAGCTACAATTATAAATCTAGCACATGTGATGTGCGTGTATATATATATATATATATATACACATCACATTTTTGCTCAGGTAGGCATCAGCCCTAATAAGTAAAACACTCCCAAGTAAATTAATAAGTTATTACATTTAATAAATTAAGCATAAATATATCTCAAAAACCCTAGCATTGTTAAAACTAGTGAAATCATTATACCTTTCCATTTAAAATCATATCTTATACTAATTACTTATTTTAAATGGAAATCATAGGACTACTAAGGTAGGCAGAATAATGGATCCCCAAAGATGTCCACATCCTAATCCCCAGAACCTGTGACTATGTTACATGGCAAGGGAGAATTTGCAGGTGTGATTAAGGTAAGTGCTTTGAGATGGAGATTCTCCAGGACTACCTGGGTGGGCCCAGTCACAAGGTCCTTAAAAGTGGAAAAAAAGAGAAGAGCACTAGAGGACAGAGTGATGTGATATACAAAGGGCCCTCCCACCATTGCTGGCTTTGAAGATGGAGAATGGGGGCCATGAGCCAAGGAATGAGAGCACTGTATATCATCAAGGAAAGGCAAGGAAATTATTCTCCCCCAGAGCTTGCAGAAAGGAACACAGCCCTACCAACACCTTGAACTTAGCCCAGTGAGATCTGTGTCACACTTCTAAAATTCTGATGGATCTGCATTGTTTAAACAACTCAGTTTGTGGTGATTTGTGACAGCACTAACAGGAACTAACATAGTTAATCTGACAGATTTGCCAGCAAGTCCAGCAGCCCGCCCTACAAAGCTATCAGTTACAGGGCGCCTGGGAGCCTCAGTCAGTTAAAGGTCCAACTTCGGCTCAGGTCATGATTTCATGGTTTGTGGGTTTGAGCACCCCCCCCCCACCCGGTCGGGCTTTGCATTGACAGCGTGGACCTTGCTTCTGATTCTCTGTCTCCCTCTCTCTGCCCATCCTCTGTGCTCTCTCTCTCTCTCTCTCTCTCAAAAATAAACATTAAAAAAAAATTTTTAACTCTATAAAATAAAAAAAGCTATCAGTTCTGACCCTTCTGTGGCATGTCCCCCACCCCAAGCTGAGTGAAGGTCTTTCTGCAAATGAAAGGCACAGCTGTCTTTATAGCCTAATTCAGCAGCAAGAGTTATGTTGACTGCCCAGGTATATGACCTTCAAAGCCAAACAGGAGAGTTCTGCCTGTCAGTGTAGTAGGCGTAAAGTTGTCTCCTGCCCTTCTCACACAGGCTTAATTGAGGTTAACACCGATCACATTCCTGCCCAAGAAACAACACAGACGATCAGCCTTTCAAAGTCTCTCCAATAAGCAATGTTTATGAAGCAGCAGTGTCCCGGCACTAGAGCAGTCATTCAGAAGTATGAGCCCCACCCTTGCCTTCAAGAACTTTTACAGATCTGGTCGGGGGCCTAGGTGGGGCAAGAGAATGTACATCGACTACAACGCAAGATCCAAAGTTGCAGGTGCCCCGAGTGAGGTACAAAGCACCAGAAGAATTCAGAGGGGAGGAAGGGAGTTCATGCTTCTGAAAAGGAACAATGTGGGAGAAGACAAAAGCCCAGAACATACTCCTCCTGAATCTGGAAGCCAGGGGCTGTGGCTTAAAAGCCAGAGACCAAGACTTACCACCCCAGTCTGTTTGGTGGTGCCAATCGGTTTTTTGAAGAAAACACTGAAGGGGGGGCAGATTTCCCTTTTGAGGGGAACTGAAGAAGCTCTTGGTGTTCCCCGGGGTCCCAGCGCCTGACCCTTGTTGTTCTCAGAAATTAACAAAAGCGCAGTGAACTCCAGGTTGCTTCAAAGAACTCAGTGATGATCAATTCTGAGTCCACTTGATTAACCCATGGCACTCACTTGTTAGGTCAAACACCAATGTAGACGCTGTGAAGGGAGTTTCTAGGTACGATTAACATTTAAATCAGCAGACCTTGAATAAAACAGATTAACCTCCTTGATGTAGGTGGGCCTTAGCCAGTTGGTGAAGGTCGTAAGAGAAAAAGGCTCATGTCCCCCATCCCTGAAAGAAGGAATTCTCTCTCCAGACTGCCTTCAGGCACAAGACTGCAACATAGGCTCTTCTCTTCTCTGAAATTCTGTCGGCTTTCCTCACCAATTACAACCTTGTCCGCTCCACAATTGTGTGAGCCAATTCCTTTAAGTAAAGATAGCTAGCTAGCTAGCTAAATGATAGATAGATAGATAGATAGATAGATAGATAGATAGATAGATAGATAGAAGATAGATTTTAAAGAATAAAATATATAGAATAAAAGAATAAAATATATGTATATCTATATAGAGCTAGAGAGAAACAGAGAGAGAGAGACAGAGAGAGACAGAGATGCATCCTATTGGTTCTGTTTCTCTGGAGAGCCCTGACTAATACAAGCTCCTAGAAAGAGAACACGGGTGAGGAAAGTCTTACAGGAAGGCTTCAGAGGGCAGGAGGGAAAGGGAGAAAAACCAGAGATCGGAATCTAGTGGCTGAAGACGCTGTCAGCCAATTACCACATCCTGAGAAATCCTATCTGGCAGATGCCAAAGAGGGCAGCAAAATAGTCCCTCTTACCCCACATAAAAGTGACGGCTCCCCTTTCTTTGTACTTTTTAAACGTTCAATTGTTTCAATTATATTTTCTTTTTTTTTTTATGAAAGAAATGTGACCCTTTCCATATCAGCTGGCACCCAGATGACCTGTCAGCTAACTTTATTTTTTTCAAGCTTTAATTTAAATTCCAGTTGGTTAATATATAGCGTATAAGACTAATTTCAGATGTACAATATAGTGATTCAACACTTCCATACATCACCCGGTGCTCATCACAAGTGCACTCCTTAATCCTCATCGCCTATTTAATACCCCCACCCACCCCTCTCTGGTAACCATCAGTTTTTCTCTATCATTAAGAGTGTGTTTCTTGGTTTGCCTCCCCTATTTCTTTTTTTTCCCTTTGCTTGTTTGTTTTTGTTTCTTAAATTCCACATGAGCGAAGTCATATGGTATTTGTCTTTCTCTGACTTTTTTCACTTAGCATAAAATGCTCTCTATGTCGTGGCAAATGGCAAGATTTCATCTTTTTCATGGGTGGGTAATATTCCAACCACACACACAAGCGCGTGCACACACACACACACACACACATCTTCTTTATCCGTTCATCAATTGATGGAGACACTTGGGCTGTTTCCATAATTTGGCTATTGTAGATAATGCTACTATAAACATTGGGGTGCATACATCCCTCTGAATTAGTGTTTTTCTGTTCTTTAGGTAAATACTTAATAGTACACTTGCTAGATCATAGGGTAGTTCTATTTTTAACATTTTGAGAAAGCTTCATACTGTTTTCAACAGTAGCTGCACCAACTACATTCCCACCAACAATGCATAAGGGTTCCCCTTTCTCCACACCCTCACCAACACCTATTGTTTCTTATGTTGTTGATTTTTGCCATTCCTGTGACAGGTGTGAGGTGATAGGGTTTTTTTTAATTAATTAATTAATTAATTAATTAATTAATTTTGAGAGAGAGAGAGAGAAAGAGAGTGCATGAGAGTGCAAGCAGGGGAGAGGCAGAGAGAGAGGGGGAGAGAAGATCCTAAGCAGGCTCCATGCTGTCTGCACAGAGCCCAACACAGGGCTCAATCTCACGAACCATAAGATCATGGCTCGAGCGAAAGTGGGACGCTCCGACGTTACTGACTGAGCCACTCAAGCGGCTCCCATCAGTAAGCATTTTTAAAACAAACCCAATATATGTGTACTTATTAAGTACAGGCAGGTATTGTTATCATTAACATTTCAAGCATAATGAACTCTTAGGAGGACAGTCATCATTAGTAATGATGGATATAAATCCACATTTCAAATAGTTGTGACCACTTCGAACGTTCTAGTCAATTTTTGGTCAGATTTCGTTCGATTATCATTGTTTACACCTGATACTGCAGCCAGTGAAGAGGCCCTCCTAGGAAGGGCCATGTTAATGCTGACATTTTCTTGTTCCTTTATGTATGCAATCACAGTATCTTCACTCTGCTGTTTCTTTGCAAGAACCACCTTAAAGCATGTGTCCATTTTATGAGGTTTGATTTAAAACTAGATACTATAATCCACGAATCCAGTTAGCCAGGCAGTCAGAAGTTGCAGTATGTCACAATACACCGAAAACAAAGCACTGACTGGCCTCCACTTTGCACTGGGGCCAAAGCACCTTGGGTACGGACATGACACCTGATGTCTGATCTGTGGGCAGAGAGAACCAGTATCAATCTGGATATTAAATATTTGTAAAGTTTTTGTGCTGGTTGCTCTGTGTGTCCCCAGAGATCCATGCCCAACTCTGTGCCCCGGGGGGCTGAACGAAAAGGGTTGCATCCGCGTGCCTGGGTGGCTCAGTCGGTTGAGCGTCCGACTTCGACTCAGGTCATGATCTCGCAGTCTGTGAGTTCGAGCCCCGCGTCGGGCTCTGTGCTGACAGCTCAGAGCCTGGAGCCTGTTTCGGATTCTGTGTCTCCCTCTCTCTCTCTCTGCCCCTCCCCCGCTCATTCTCTCTCTCTCTCTCTCTCTCTCTCTCTCTCTCTCTCTCTCTGTCAAAAATAAACATTAAAACATTTTTTTTAAACAAAAGGGCTGCATCCCCCAGATTCTACTGCCTGGTTGGATTGGTGTGTGTTTGGGTTTGCCCAATGAGAGCTGCTGACGGAGGCCAGAGAACAGAGAGAGGGAGAGTTTGGGGTCTTTCTTACCACCTCCCTCCTGGCTGGCCCACTAGTCTCTCACAAGGGCAATATCCTTCCTCCACATAAAGCCTCCCCATGGCTCTGGCTCTCAAGGGCCTCCTCTCCAAGCCTGGGAGAAGTAATTCTTGTTGCTCACCTCTGGGGGTCTCAGCACCTTTGTGCTCCCTTAACCCTGCCCACACCTCTCCAAGCAGTCCCTTCGCTAATGTCCCTTCATTGGAACTACATAAGGAGATCATTTCCCATCCAAAACCACTGATCACTGCTTTATTTCTTCCTCTTTAATAAAAAAATCAACAGAACTTTTTATTTTTTCCTTCCAGCACCTCACTTCAAAGACCACCAGTTTAAACAGCTATTCTGAAGATTAAGCCAAATAATTTTCCTGACCAGTGTGAGTATAAACCTTAGATTTCCCATTTCTCCCATTGCTCTTTGGGGAAAAGTTCTTGCTCGAGCCACTGAAGGCCTGCCAAAAAGGGCTGGGCTCACAGACTGACCCCTGGATACATAGCCACCCTGCAGACCTTGCTGGCTTCTACTCAGGGTGCTGTCCTACCAGGCTGAAACTGCGGGAAGCCATTCCAGCTCTCTGACTCAGTTTCCTCATCTGTAACATGAAGGTATGTTGGATCAGCCACTCTCTAGGTCCTTTTTAGCTCAAATGTCCTTTTGTGATTTTAGGAAGTCATATAGAAGTTCAGATGAAACTATGTTATTTGGTATTTTTGTTTTCTTTTTTGTTTTTCTTCTTCAACACCATCCCCACAGCACACATACACCCTCCTTTGGTTAAAGTGTTTCTTGGGTGAAAATCCTTTAAATTTTATAAACTCCTACGTGACAAGAAATAAGAAAGCCCAGACATATTATCAATAATAAATTAAATCCTGGGTGCCTGGGTGGCTCAGTCAGTCAAGCATCTCACTTCAGCTCAGGTCACGATCTCACAGGTTGTGAGTTCGAGCCCTACCTCGGGCTCTATGCTGACAGCGCAGAGCCTAGAGCCTGCTTCGGATTCTGTGTCTCCCTCTCACTCTGTCCCTTCCCCATTCGCGCACTGTCTCTCAAAAATAAGTAAACATGAAAAAAAAATTTTTAGGTGGCTCGTCGGTTAAGTGTCGGACTTTGGCTCAGGTCATGATCTCACAGTTCATGGATTCGAGCCCTGCATCGAACTCTGTGCTGACAGCTCGGAGCCTGGAGCCTGCTTCGGATTCTGTGTCTCTCTCTCTCTCTCTCTCTCTCTCTCTCTCTCTGCCCCTCCCCCGCTCACACTCTCTGATTCTCAAAGATAAAACATCAAAAAAAATTTTTTTTAATTTTTCTAATAATAATAAATTGAGTCCTATGTTTTCAAATACATTATTCTTTTTTAATTGTCATGGCACCCCTGTAAGGTATATGCTAATATCATCCCACTTCATAAATGTGGAAACTGAGGAGGCTCGGACAAATTAAATGATCTGTCCAAGATCACACGGTGCTGTGTGCTAGAGCTGGCTCATGAGAGCTGAGCTGCATGTGTTTGTCTCTTTCCAACTCCACATTCATTGGCATGTTAGTAACTTAAAATCGGCCTAGTGACACCGCAGAAATCAGAAAGAGCTACGAATCAGAGCTGCTGCTGCTGCTTCCTCTCCCCTCCTCCTCCTCGACCTCCCCCTCCTCCTTCTACAGAGCTGATTCTTAAACATTTACCATCATACTATGGTACTGTGTGACCACAGTATGATGGTAAATGCTTAAGAAACCACAGACCTACAGTTTAAACTCAAATCTGTCTCATCCTAAACCCAGGGTGCTTTTTACGACACTACAGCTGTCTTCCCTGAGCAGCACCTAATACAGTGACTTGGGAAAAGTCATTAAGAAACACATGTTGCCTATACCAGATTGCCCAGAGGTCTCCAGAATAAATTTTCATTAGCCTTGCCACTCAAATGGGCTTTCTATTAGATGAAGACTTGCCGACAAATAACTCTGAAAGAATTTTTGGCTTGTGTTAATAGCCCTGACTCCGGTAGATGGGAGTAGATTATACACAGAGCACGGCTTTGTTTCCATTCCCTCATATGTGTGAGCACAATACTCTCTTCTCTCCTAGTTAGGACGGTCCCCCTTTCTAGGTCAGGCTTCACAACCAGGAAATGCACTGACATGACTGAGATTTTAACTTGAGTCAAAACAAAGGACAGAGAGGAGAAACCTTGAATTCAGGCAAGCTAAAGCCATGAACTTCACAGATTTAAAGACATTAACCCTGACAGAGACCTCAAGAGGTGATCTGATCCAGCTTCTATCAATTTTCCTATAAGCACTCCCCATTTCACTGAGACAACTGAGACCTAGGAATGTTCAGTATCTGCCCCCAGAACAATTTGTAATTTGATAATTACTATAACAGGATATTGAGTGGGGTTTCCCTTGCCCCAGAATGTTGCTTTTGTTTTTTCCCATTATGTGTTGATTTTAACTAGTTCCACTAACATAGATCACCTCATTTCCTAGTTCTGGGGACATCTGTGTCTTTGAAATACTTTGAACGTGCCACATTCCTAAGCTCAAATATTGCCTGCGTATATAATTTGGAAGAACTTCCAATCACTCTTTCATTTCTGAAGACATATAATTCACAAAGTCATAGCTCCAGGCATGAAGAGAAAAGAGAATGACATACATTGACTTCATGGTCTGTTTCATAGAACCACTTATGAAACAAAGTGTTACGTCTCTTAAGTTATCTCTGGAAGATTTTTTAAGTTTGGAAATGCCCCTAGTTTTGTTTTCGGTTTTGTTCCAGCTTTATTGAGATGTAATGGGACATATAACGTGTAAGTTTAAGGTATACAACTTGATGACTGGATATACACATATACTGTAAAATGATTACCACAATGTTAAGGCTACTTAACATTTGTATCAACTCACATAATTACTGTGTATGTGTGTGTGTTGAGAATATTTAGGATCTCTAAGATTCTCTAAGATTCTAAGATACTCTTTAGGATTCTCTTAGCAATTTTCAAATATATAATATACTATTGTTAACTACAGTCAGCATGCTATACATACATACGTCTCATACATACGTATTCATCTTATAACTGGACATTTGTACCCTTTGACTAATAGCTCCCCATTTCCCTTGCCCCACGGCTCTGGCAACCAGCATTCTAGCCTCTGTTTATATGAGTTCAGCTTTTTCAGATTCCACATCTAGGTGAAATCATACAGTATTTGCCTTTCTCTGCCTGACGTATTTCATTTGGCATAATGCCCTCAAGTTTCAACCATGTTGTCACCAATGACAGGACCTCCTTTTTCATGTCTGAATAACATTCAATCACATGTATATATGCACCACATTATATATATGTACATACACACACATACACACACACACATCTACTGTATCCATTCATCCACCAGTGCATGTTCAGTTTGCTTCCACGTCTTGACCACTGTGAACAATGCTGCAATGACGTCCCAGAACTTTGGATAAAACCCAACGCAGAGGAGAAGTGGCACTGAGTATCCTGACATTCTAAGTCCAACAGTGGGAGCCAGCTACCTCCCTGCAGGGCTTATGGAAAGGCCACAATCTACCCTCCATCCCCTGAATCAATATAAAACAAGGAGTAAGAGGGAGGAGTTCAGGCAGGAAGGGAGGATTGTTCATGGAAAGAGCCTGTCTCCTCCTGGGAGTCACAGCAGGGACTCTAAGAGAATCACTCATAAAGCCCAGGAGTTCCAGCCATGTGGAATACTGGCATTTCATTCCCTATGGATGGCTGCTTGGGCAACAGGCTTGCAAATGTTGCCTGGGGCTAAGGAAAGGGGCCCAGGAGAGGACACTGGTCTGTGAGACAGAGGGGCATCAAGGCAGCTTGCACTATGCCCAGGGGCATGCCAGGGTGTGCAAGTTTTCCTTGGGTGGACTGGACACTAAGAAGGTAACTAGGGTCGAGCCACTTTTCCTGCATCTCATTAAGAGCGTGCCCCTCAGGTAAGTGGCCCCAGTAGCCACCGAAGGGGGTGAGGACCAAAGCAAAGTCGGGGGAAGAGGTTTTGCTGCAGCCAGGTCTCCACGCAGGGAAGTGTGTGGGGAGAGTCTCCAAGGGAGCCTTGGAAAGACTTGCTCCCACAGCCCACAGGAGAGCTGGCTTGAGAATCTGTCCCCGAGGGAACTGACCACAAACTGGTTAGCTAGAAAAGCAGCAACCCATGGGGAGAGGGTGGATACCTCTTCTAGGACTCTGTAAGCAAGAGCCTCTGCCCCCTCCCCATTTCCCACCCTCCCACGCCCACCTCCCCCCAACCACACCTAAGCTCCAGGAAGAGGGACAGCCACGAGGAAACCAGCGGCCACGGCAGCCACCACCTCCTTCTGCCCTAGCGGGGTAGACAAGAGAACTCACATCTGGGAGAGACACTATACAGTTAACCAGACTGAGGCTCACACACTGGCATGAGACTGCTAATAACCAGCAGGAGCTGGAAAGCTGCAGGACTTGGCTTGAAGGTCACCAAGGGAGACATTCCCATGAAGCCTCAGGAAGAGGTTGGGAGCCAATATTGAAAATAAAAAATCTTTTCATGGTGATACCCTCAAATGAGACCTCCGTGAGGCCAGTTCCAATTTACTCAATATTATTTACCTACTGTGTGCCTGGTCCTAGGTCTATCAAGTCAGAAAAGACAGCTGGAGTCATCCTGTTTCAGGAGCCCACATGTTTATGGGGGAGACTGAGACGTATGAACCAATAATTTTAGTATTCTACAATCAGGTATACATGGGGTTCAGCAGACACACAATAATACTTATATCAAATAGACTTTTCTATGTCTCAATGTCCTCATCCATAAAATGGGAATAACAATAGCACCTACCTCATAGGATGGTTGGTTGGATTGTGGATTAAATGAGCTATTGTAGGTAGAACAGCAGCTGGCACAGTAAACCGAACACATGTTAGTGTCCAATGTCGTAGTTATTACTGTTATTTTATGTTGAAAGGCGAGGCACGGTTCCAAGCCCCCTAAATGCTTAATACCAACAATTCTTATGAAATAGGTACTATTTATTATTCCCATTTTACAGAAGACAGAACTGAGGTACAGGAAGGATAAGCAGGTTGCCCGAGGACACACAGTAGAGCTGGGATTCAAATTTAGGCTGTCCACATCCAGGGCCTGCGCTCACCATGTAGCTCAGGGGTTTAGGGTGGCCAGTTTTGTTGGGTACTTCCGGGAACAGAAAGGCTAAAGTAGTTTTTCCAAAACAGTGACCGATAAAACACAGTCCTAAAATAACTTGCAACAAAGAAGTCTGTGGCTCTGCCTGAACTTAAAAAAAAACAAAACAAAACACCATTTGCATGGATTCTTCAATCCTGTTTCAAGTTACAAAAGGCAATAATTCATTCTGGGGTCCTGGGCATGCAGGTACAAGCTCCCCAGCCAGTATGACTGGGCCCACCCTGGCATGTTGATCCTTCAACCCTGCAGAAAGCTACATCCTGCCCCTCTGCCGGGTGCCCTGATTGATGTGGATGCCAGGCCCTCCAAAGGGGAATTTCAGGCCCTCGAAGTATAGCCTGGGCAAGCAATGCCTGCTCTTTGTGTTTATCTAACCATCCCAGCTCCAAAACAAGGGATGCTGATACTCTATAATTACAGGCGGGTAGCCTGTCGCTGGGGAGAGAAAAACAGGGATAATAGCTCCATCTGCCTGTAGAATCTAAATTCTCTCTAGAAGCCCAAGAAAGCTCCTGGAAAGGACACAGGAGGCCAGATCCCCTAGCACCGCCGTTCAAAACATCCATTTTTATTAAATAAACAGAATCTGGCTGCTTCTAAACTGAGCGTGACTGTGGCCTTGCAAATGACATCATCACATCTGGGCAGTATTTTGTGAAATTGAAAGCTCCTTTAAGCTCCCAATCCCATAAATTCCCCCTAAACATGTTCCTTAATCGAGAACAGCAAGAGTTCAATTTGAGAAGCATAAGACATGCTCATTAATCCATACCATGTATCAAGATTCCAGATACCAAAATCTTGCTTCTCTTTTACACACTAATAAATTGTGAGCTGGTGTTCGGTGTTCCCGTGCGGAGTTGGTGGTCTCAGCTTTTAATTCTACGGCATTTCATCAATTCTAAGATGAACGCCCTTTTCATTCTTAGTATCTTTGAATTCAAGCTACATCATATAACCCATGGCATCTTAGAGTCAATGAAGCACAGACTCATGATTGGACCTCAACGTACCCCATCAATTCTACTCTTCAATCTCTCCCTGATGGCCCCCTTCCTTCTCCACTGCCTCCCCTAACTAGAGCTGTCAGCATCGCTTGCCTGGAAGTCTGCAAGAGGTACTTAACCTATCTCCCCATCTCCAGCCTGAACCCCTTCAACACATTTATCTTGCTGCTTCTAGAACGCATATCTAATCCTACTTAATTGTTGGAGCTGGGTGATAGATAAATGAAGACCCTTTCCGCTATTTCTTCTATTTTGGGCAGGTGTCTTGGTCTCAGGCTGCCATAACACGATACCCTAGACTGAGACCTTAAACAATAGAAATTCGTTTTTCCACAGGTCTGGCGGCTGGAAAGTCCAAGATCAAGGTCTGGCAGTGTCTGGTTTCTGGTGAGAGCTCTCTTCCGGACTTGCAGACAGCGGTCTTCTCACCACGGCCTCACGTGGCAGACACCTGACCTCATTTAATCTGAATTTCCTCCTGTCTCCAAATACGGTTGCACTGGAGGGATTAAGGCTTCGACATACGAACTGCAGGGGGACACAATTCAGTCCACAGCAGTAGGTTTGAAAATATACATAATAAAACTTGTAAAACGACAGTGAGGATGCCCCAGGCTATTAACAAAAGCAAACTCTGTGTTGGGGCCGTGGGGAGGCTGATTTGGATGGACATAGAAGAGAGCCATGAAAGGGGACTTTCATCCATTTTGTTTGTCTGGTTTTGGTTTCTTTCATTCATTAGTTAAAATTTTATTTTTGAAAATAAATTCTATTTTTTATTTTTATTTATTTATTTTTATTTTATTTTTTTTTTAATTTTATTTAAATCCAAATCAGTTAACATATAGTGTAATAATGGTTTCAGGACTAGAATTTAGTGATTCATCCCTTACATGTAACACCCAGTGCTCATCCCAACAAGTGCCCTCCTTAATGCCCATCCCCCATTTAGCCCATCCCCCCCCACCTCCCCTCCAGCAACCCTCAGTTTATTCTCTGTATTTAAGAGTCTCTTATGGTTTGCCTCTCTCTCTGCTTTGATCTTATTTTTCTTTCCTTTCCCTTATGTTCATCTGTTTTGTTTCTTAAATTCCACATATGAGGGAAATCATAGGATAGTTGTCTTTCTCTGGGGACTTTCACCCTTCAACTGTAAAATAATCTGGGTTGTTTGAAAGTTTGGCAAGAGTTACTTTTGTCATTTTTATAACAATTTTTCAAATCACTTCAAGGCATCTCTTTTTTTTTTAAGTTTATTTATTTTGAGAGAGAGAGAGAGAGAGAATGAGCAGGGAAGGGGCAGAGACAGACGGAGATAAGAGAATCCCAAGGAGGCTCCACGCTGTCAGTGAGAGCGTGACAACTCATGAATTGTGAGATCATGACGTGAGCCAAAACGAAGAGTCGGATGCTTAACTGATGGAGCCACGCAGGTGCCCCAAGGCATCTCTTTAATACTGGCCTAACACTCAAGCTCACTGTCATGGCCAGCACAAAGCCTCCCCAAAGCCTCATCAAAAGCCTTAGGCAAACATCCTTTGCTCCAGTTCCTCCAAACCCCATGCAGTTCCTGGAACTAGCCACCAGCCTCATGCCTCTGTTGCATGCACTGTTCCTGCTCTCTAGAATGCCATTCCCTACCTTGTAAACTCCTACTCTCCCTACAAAGCCCAGCTCAAATGCTATCTCTTCTGTAAAGATTTCTTTGAGCATCACCACCCCCCCATACACACAATTCCTGAGACACTATGCTCATGATTCCATCATAACACTGATCTTGCTGTATTATAATTATTTGTCCGCAGAGCTATCCCTCCAAACAGATCAAAGCCTTGAAAATCCTGGGGCGCCTGGGTGGCGCAGTCGGTTAAGCGTCCGACTTCAGCTCAGGTCCAGATCTCGTGGGATCTTGCGATCTCGCGGTCCGTGAGTTCGAGCCCCGCGTCAGGCTCTGGGCTGACAGCTCAGAGCCTGGAGCCTGTTTCTGATTCTGTGTCTCCCTCTCTCTCTGCCCCTCCCCCGTTCATGCTCTGTCTCTCTCTGTCCCAAAAATAAATAAACGTTGGAAAAAAAATTTTTTTAAAGCCTTGAAAATCCATATTATAATTCATTTGTTTTTGTATCCATAGTGTCTAATTCAGTGGCTGCCACATCTTGGTGCTTCATTTTATATACATACAGTGTGACTAATATTAATGAAACAGACTTCCTGTTCACAAAACTGCTTGGTGAATTTAATTCCAGTCACAATCCAGATGACTGGAAGTAGAACTGAGCAAGCTTTGAAGAAGGTAATTTGAAACTAAAAAAAGTTTAGAAGAGACTCATAAATATGGAGAACAAACTGAGGGTCACGGGAAGGATCGTGGGAGGGGGGATGGGCTAAATGGGTAAGGGGCACTAAGGAATCTACTCCTGAATTCATTGTTGCACTATATGCTAACTAATTTGGATGTAAACTTTTAAAAATTAAAAATGAAACAAGTTAAACTAAAAAAAGTTTGCTTTTACACAATTTATAACTAAGTCTGTAGCCTTCTTGCCCTAAAAAATAATCTAACTCGAAGGTACCTTGTGCTCCTGATAATCTCTGGGAGCACATTTTAAAAAGAAAACAGATGGGGCACCTGGGTGGCTCAGCTAGTTAAGCGGCCAACTTCGGATCAGGTCATGATCTTGTGGTTTGTGAGTTCAACCCCACGTCAGGCTCTGTGCTGACAGCTCAGAGCCTGGAATCTGCTTCAGATTCTGTGTCTCCCCCTCTCTCTCTCACTCCCATGCTCATGCTCTGTCTCTGTCTCTCAATAATAAATAAACGTTAAAAAAATTTTTCTAAAGAAAACAGATCAGTGTTCTCACCCAGGCATACTAAATGCGAATTTCCAAGGATAGAATCCCCAAATCCGTAAAATCTTAAAACATCCCTGGGAATGCTGATGTAATCAGTCCCAGGAGAGAAGTTGGGGACCTCTATTTTAGGGAAAAATACAAAAAAGTTTAGGTCAATTCATTCATAGATACTGTGATATCAGTACTGTGTTTTGGTCTTATATTTACAGTAAATGATGGACTAACTTTAATGTATAATTTACTTTGAGAACTTGCTGCATCACACTGAGGGGTGAATTAGATTATTAGAAACAGGTGCACTGACATCATTTATCTGCACTATAAAAATATGAGGAAAACCCATAGAAGTTAGAAGGCTATGTTAGAGGCCCAGGTAAGCGAGGGAACCACTCCAAACTTCCCACTTTGTTATAAGCTCCAAATAAGGGGCAAACCACTCAAACCACACCAGTCTGGGTATTTTCCATTTGCTGCTCCAGATCTACCCTTCTCCATCCTCTTTGTCACCTGAGAGGCTGACCCATGTGAACTGCATCTGTGGGTCCCCTGCCTGCAGCTCTGGTTAGATAAGCCCAGTGAAAGAAAGACAGAAAGATCTGGGGGGTGGGGCAGGGTGAAAACAGAGTACTTATTCTCTCTGGCCCCTCCCCACCAGGCCATGGGCTAGCTGCCTACCCCTCCTGAAGGCCACAGGGCTGTCAGGTGACCCTCTCCAGTAGCTTTCTCCCTGCATCTGGTCACGCCTCCCCCCCCCCCCCCCCCTTATTCCTTTAGGCTTAGGAATAAAGTTTTCCTATTGCTGCTTTAACTAACTACCACCAACCTAGTGGCTTAAAGCAACAAATTTATTACAGTATAGTTTTGCAGGTCAGGAGTTAAAAATGGGTTGGCAGGGGTACATTCCTTCTGGAGGCCTTAGGTGGGAATCCATTTCTTTGCCTTTTCCAGTGTCTAGAGGTTGCCTGTGTTCCTTGGCTCTTGACCCCACACTGCTCTGACTTCTGCTTCCATCACCCTATCTCCTTTTCTGTCTCTGACCATCCGCCCTCCCTCTTAATAGGGCTGCTTGGTCTCAGCCGCCACGGACTTTGGTCCAGCCCACCCCAGCAGAATTTTGATCCTGTCTAGTCCACAGCAGCAAATCCAATCACGTCACTCATCTATTTAGGACCTGTTGGTGGGTTTCCATTATACTTCAAATAAAACCCAATTTCTTACTGAGAATGGATGAGGCCATCAGAGTCTGCTCCTGCCCATCCTTCTGGTCCCATCTCACCCCACTATACCCCCTCCTCTTTGAGCCCCTTTACCTTTTCAAGCTCTTTCCTACCTCAAAGCCTTTGTCTGGATTGTTCCCCCTTCCTAGGCTCTTCATATCATTGGGTCTTAAATGCCACCCACTCAAGGAAGCCTTTCTTTCCTACCCCATGCAAAGTCAGATCTGACCTCCCCTACCTTGTCCCAATTCCATTCTCCTCTGTCTCAATCCTTTGATTATTTTCTTGGTGGCACTTATTATTACAATTTGTAATGATTCCATTTGTTTCTTTGGGTTTTAATATATTCCCTACTAGATTACAAATTCCCTGAGCACAAGGATTATGTCTTGTCAAATATCGTATCCCTAGAGCTGCTGAGTCACACAAAGCAGGCTCTTAATATCATATCTGTTGTATGTGGTATACGGTCATTTTTTAGACTCTCTAAGAGGCAATGGCTAATCAGGCCAAGATTGCAGACTTTGCTGCAGAGTTCCCTTTACTTGATTACAAACCCTCTCACTACAACACCACTCGCATTATATACATTGAGTATATAATGAAAATCCTTGCCACCACTATCCATTTCAATTCAATAGCTACCTAGAACATTAGGCATGGTGGGTCTTACATAGCAGAGATAAGTATATCACCTGCCTAATACAGCATCATGTTACTTATACATGTAAATACTATCAGGAATTCATTATGATGCTTATTTGGGGCCAGGAATTGTGATAAGTCTGTTACACACATCATCTCATTAATCCTCACAACAGCCCCACAATGGTATAGCATACCAACAGAGAACATAGGTTCTAGAATCACATTGATGTGGGTTCAAATGACAGTTCTGCTACCTTGAAAATTTCCTTAACATCTCTGCTTCCATTTCTTCATGGGTGAAATGGGGATAATAGTAGTCACCACATCTTAGGGTTGTTGAGAGGATTAAATGAGATACAGTGTGTGTGATGTGCTTAGCTCAGTGCCTGGCACATTGAAAGCGTTCCATAAATGCCAGATGCTTCTTCTTAACTTGCTCTTCTGCAGGACATGTTATGGCTGGCAGCATCTAACTATGCAGCATGCACAGTGGGAGAATGAGTGATCCAGGCTGAGTTCCTGCCCTTCGGGAGCACACAGTCGGAGACAGCTGTGAGCACATACTTAGAATTCAAAAGCAGACAGTAAGCATGTTCCTCTAAATGGCTGTATTCGTTTTACGGTGTGAGCACAGTAAACCCATGTTCTCATTTCCTTTTCCACCAAAATAGCTACCTCTGCTCCCTGAAGAGGCCCTGGATGATTATAGTCCCTTGAATGGCCTGAAATTCTCAGGAGAGAAGGAATGTTTTTTTTAAGCAGGGACAGCTTGGAGCTAGAAGACAAAAGGTTAAATTCTCTTAAGCTACGACAATGTAACTCATTTCCTGTTTTTCTCAACTGTCTAGACACAGATCTCATAAGCATTAGCCATGAATCCCACCATCATGTTAAAAATAGAAGGTTTAAATATGAAATCCTGTGGTGGAGGAAAGATTGTAGGTTTTACCTTCATCCACAAAATGACTACTTTGGAACAGGACTCTGTCTTTGTTGTTAGCTTTTCCCTAAATTCTGTAAAGCTGCATTTCAATGGCAGGAGAACACCTTTTTTTCCCTAAAGAATATACTTGCCCCTCAATAAAGTGAATGCAATTTTTCCCTGTAGGTTTTAAAAGCCATTTGAAGGCTAACTTATGGCAGTTTCTCTTAATGAGGAATGTGGTCACACTTACTTAAAAGTTTTCAGGTTAGGAGCGCTGGGTGGCTCAGTTAAGTATCTGACTTCAGCTCAGGTCATGATTTCACGGTTTGTGAGTTTGAGCCCCACATCGGGCTCTATGCTGACAGCTCGGAGCCTGGAGCCTGCTTCAGATTCTGTGTCTCCCTCTCTCTCTGCCCCTCCCTTGCTTGCACTCAGTCTCTCTCTCTCTCTCTCTCAAAAATAAATAAACATTAAAAAAAATTCTTTTTTTCAGGTTATTGCACAGACCAACATTTACCCCCAAATAAATTCGTGCAATAGAAAATCCACATGGATTTGACATGTTTACTTTTTCTTCTTATATCTTCCCCTTCCATAAAGTTGTCTGACAAATATTTTGTTTTGAACATATAATTTTTCTGGAAAACACATTTTTTTAAATTCCTGTAATAGGGTACCTGAGTGGCTCAGTCAGCTGACTGTCCGACTCTTGATTTCAGCTCAGGTCATGATCTCACAGTCATGAGTTCAAGCCCTGCATTGGGCTCCTTGCTGACAGTGCAGAGCCTGCTTGGGATTCTCTTCTCTCTCTCGCTCTTTTTTTCTCTCTCTCTCTCCCCCCTCCCGTTTGCTCGCTCTCTCAAGATTAATAAATAAACTAAAACAAAACAACAATAACAACAACAACAACAACAAAAACCTATACTCTGGGGGCACCTGGGTGGCTCAGTCGGTTGAGCGTCTGTCTTCGACTCAGGTCATGATCTCACAATTCGTGAGTTCGAGCCCCGTGTCAGGCTCTGTGCTGACAGCTCGGAGCCTGGAGCCTGCTTCAGATTCTGTGTCTCCTTTCTCTCTGCCCCTCCCTTGCTTGCACTCAGTCTGTCTCTATCTCTCTCAAAAATAAATAAACATTGGGGCGCCTGGGTGGCTCAGTCGGTTAAGCGTCCGACTTCGGCTCAGGTCATAATCTCGCGGTTCATGGGTTTGAGCCCCGCGTCGGGCTCTGTGCTGACAGCTCAGAGCCTGGAGCCTGTTTCAGATTCTGTGTTTCCCTCTCTCTCTGACCCTCCCCCGTTCGTGATCTGTCTCTCTGTCTCAAAAATAAATAAACATTAAAAAAAATTTTTTTAATAAAAAATAATAAACATTAAAGAAAAAAATTTTTTTAAAAACCAATACTCTGATAAAAGTAACATACTTTTTGGAAAAAGTTTGATACCAGGGTTGGGACAAGGAAAATACAAGGTGAGCCTATAAAAAACAAAAAGGAAGTGCCAAAAAGTAATAAGGTACTAACAAATGATGGAGCATGTTGAAAGGATACAGGACCAAACTAATTAAGCTCCTAATGGCAAAGCTGGGACAACTTGAGCAACAAAATAAATAATAATAGTATGAGACTGTAACCTATAAAATAAAATAAATATGCATAAGCCTATCCTAATATAAAATATAAATGAGTGAGGAGGAACAACTCTTCCTTACAGAGAAATTATAATTAATAAATGCAGAAGGCATTATGGATAGAGAAAATCCCCAATAAGCAAACCTCACAGTAATGTCTTCCCATCCCCCACACCCAGCAGCTAACAATCCCAATCATTTTTTCCACTAAAATACCAGGGGTGCCTGGGTGGCTCAGTCAGTTGAGCATCCGACTCTTGATTTCAGGTCAGGTCACGATCTCACAGTTCGTGAGATCGAGCCCCACATCAGGCTCTGCGCTGAGTGTGGAGCCTGCTTAGGATTCTCTCTCTCCCTCTCTCCCCCTCTCTCTCTGCCCCTCCCCAGCCACTTGCACACGAGTTGCACTCTCTCTCTCTCTCAAAAATAAAGAAATAAACTTAAAAAAAAAAAAGACAAACCAATACCCAAAGTATCCCTGAATGAGCAAATAAGTAATGAAAACACAAATAAGTAATGAAAGTAACGGTGACAGCAAGGGGGCAGGCAGACGGGAAGAAAGACATTTGGCTAATTAATAATTAAGAATATGCACGTACCCTCAGCTCTGCACATTTCTGAGCTGGGCGGCTTATTTTCTCTGACTTGTTCTCCTCAACTGAAAAAAATGAGTTTAAATAAGTGTAGTGGAAATGAATAGTGTACCCCCAAAGTCATGTCCACCCACAACTTCAGAATGTAACCTTTTTTGGAAATAGGGTTTTTGCAGATGTAAATAAATTATGATAAGGTCAGACTGGATTATACTGGGCCCTAACTCCTATGACTGGTGTCCTTATAAGAAGAGAGGACAGGGGCGCCTGGGTGACATGGTCGGTTAAGGCTCCAATTCTTCATCTCAGGTCATGATCTCACAGTTGCTGAGTTCAAGCCCCACACTGGGCTTTCTGCTGATGGTGCAGATCCTGCTTGGGATTCTGTCTCTCCTTTTCTCTGACCCTCTCTGAGCTTGTGCTCCCTCTCTCAAAATAAATAAATAAACTTAAAATAAGAAAAAGGAGGAGGAGGAGGAGGAGGAGGAGGAGGAGGAGGAGGAGGAGGGGGAGGGGGAGAGGGGGAGGAGAGGACAGACAGACAGACAGCACCACCAGAAGTCACCAAAAGCTAGGAAGAGGCAAAGAAGGATTTTTCCCTAGAGCCTTCAGAGGAAGTATGGCCTTGCTGACACCTTGATTTCAGACTTGTAGCTTCCCGAACTGTGAGAGAATAACTTTCTGTTGTTTTTTTTTTGTTGTTTTGTTTTTTTTTGTTTTTTTATTTTTTTTTTCAACGTTTATTTATTTTTGGGACAGAGAGAGACAGAGCGTGAACGGGGGAGGGGCAGAGAGAGAGGGAGACACAGAATCGGAAATAGGCTCCAGGCTCTGAGCCATCAGCCCAGAGCCTGACGCGGGGCTCGAACTCACGGACCGCGAGATCGTGACCTGGCTGAAGTCGGACGCTTAACCGACTGCGCCACCCAGGCGCCCCAACTTTCTGTTGTTTTAAGCCACCGAGTTTGTGATCATTTATTTTGGCAGCTCTAGGAAACTCACAGAGTAAACAATACAGGAGACAATGTATGTAAAGGGACTAGCAGAGGGCAATTAATCATCTTTCAGCCACATCATGGCTCTGCTTTAGTCAGAGGAAGGAGAAGGAAGGTCAGGCTTGATTACACTGTTTCTTAGCTTTGGATATTTTAGCCCTAGTTGGCACACTCCCTGCCTTGTCCCTACCCACAAGTGCTCTGAGTCACTGCCCAACTACCAGGAACTCTAAAATTCTGGAAAACAGCCTCTGTTATCCATTTCAGGAGTGAGAGTGGGAAAAGACCCCTATCAAATAATAACACTACTGAGTAGTAAATACAGATTTGAATTGATCCTTCTATCGTCAGCTAAAAAATGTTCTCTGGGCATGAGTCCCTTAAAGATAGGCTGAAGTCCTAATAGGTTGAAGGTACTTCAGAATGTGACCTTATTTGGAAATAGGGTCACTGCAGATATGGTTAATTTAAGACGGGATCATGCTGGAGTAGGGTGGGCCCTTAACCCAATGGCAGGTGTCCTCATACGAAGAAGAGGCAGAACACAAGGCGATGACAATGACATGACCGTGGAGACAGAGACTGGAGTGATATATCTACAAGCCAAGGAATGTAACCACCAGAAGCTAGAAAAGACACAAAAAGATTCTCTCCCACCAGTACCAGAGGGAGCATGGCCCTGATGAGACCTTGATTTCAGACTTGTAGCTTCCATAACCATGAGAATACATTTTGTTGTTTTGACCCAGTTTGTGGTACTTTGTTTTGCAGCCCGAGGAAATATATATAATTGCTTTAGTAAGGCTAAGTTTTAAGAGGTGGTGTCCCTGTCCTCCAAAAGTTTGCATTACGATATAAGTGGATACAGTCAGCGTAAGTAGACCTGTAAGTGTCCCCCATGGCTGTTCTCTATTTACACATACTCTCCTCCATTTTCTACCTTCTCTGTGGCCTGCAGGGCTGATTCCCAAGGACTGCAGTATCCAGGCTCCCTTGTCCTTAGCTTCTGGTTGGGTTTGGCCAGTGAGAGACAACAACTGGGAATTTGAGTATAGAAGGCATAAAGTTGGAGATTTCTTGCTCTCTCCCTGTCTCGGTGTTCTGGCAATGTCTCCATCTCTCTACGACTACAGCTCCCATTGGGCACCCCTGCCCACCGTCACCTCATATCTTTAGCTCTCTCTGAGCTCCATGACACAACTTCTTCCCCTTGTTCCTTCATTCCTTGGGGTAAAAGAATTTCCCTCTGCTGCCAGTCCCCGAGTGCCTCAACATCCCTTTTGGTTCCCTCTATCCCTGCGTACTATGGAATACATGTTTTTATCGCCCCAAAATTCATATTTTGAAGCTCTAACTCACAATGTGACAGTATTTGGAGGTGGAGCACTTGGGAGGTAAACAGGTGTAGATAAGGTCATGAGGGTGAGGTCCTCATGATGGAATGAGTGCCCATTTAAGAAAAAGAGAGACTAGCTGGGCTGATGGCTCAGAGCCTGGAGCCTGTTTCCGATTCTGTGTCTCCCTCTCTCTCTGCCCCTTCCCCGTTCATGCTCTGTCTCTCTCTGTCCCAAAAATAAACGTTGAAAAAAAAAAAAAAAAGAAAGAAAAAGAGAGACTAGGAGCACCTGGGTGACTCAGTCGTTTGATCATCCAACTTCAGCTCACATCATGATCTCGTGGTCCATGAGTTCAAGCCCTGCATCGGGCTGTGCTGACAGCTTGGAGCCTAGAGCCTGCTTCTGATTCTGTGTCTCCCCTCTCTCTTTGTTCCTCTCCCACTTGTGCTCACTCTCTCTCTCTCTCTCTCTCTCTCAAAAATAAATAAACATTTTTTTAATCGTTAAAAATAGAAGAAGAGAGACTAGAGTTATCTCTCTCCATTTGAGGACAAAGAGAGAAGACAGCCATCTACAAGCCAGGAAGAAAGCCCTCATCAAGAACCAGTTGGCCAACACCTTGATCTTGGACTTACCAGCCTCCAGAACTGTGAGAAATAAATGTCTGTTGTTTACGCCACTGAATCTGTGGTATTTTTTCATTTAAAATTTTTTTTAAATCTTTTTTTAAGTTTATTTATTTTGAGAAAGAGAGAGAGGACAAGCAGGGGAGGAACAGAGAGAGAGAGGGAGGTGGGGGGGAGAGAGAGAGAGAGAGAGAGAGAGAATGAGCAAGCAGGCTCCATACTGTCAGCACAGAGCTCAATGCAGGGCTCGAACCCACAACCCTGGGATCATGATCTGAGCTGAAATCAAGTGTCGGCCGCTTAACCAACTGAGCCACCCAGACCACCATCTGTGGTATTTTTTTAGAGTAGCTCAATCTAAAACACTGTCCCACCTGGATATATAGTCCCTTCATTAAAATCCTCTTCAGGGGCACCTAGCTAATGGTAAGGTACCAATGTTGGTTTCTTGGTTTTGACAAAAGTCCTGTGATGATATAAGATGTTAACAGCAAGGGAAATTGAAAGTGGGTAAGAGATATATGGGAACTCTACAACTATTCTGCAAATCCAAAATATCACAAAAGGAAAAAGTGTATTTTAAAAAATGATTAGACCTACATCATGAAGTGAGAACTATATGCAGGTCAAGGAACAGTTGAGTAAGCATAAATAATTTGTTTACAACAATAAATATTACAAGCTGGGATTCTTATATAAATTCGATAAGCCTCGCCAATGATAATTAAAAAGCCTTCAAACAGAGCTGGGAAAGTACTGAGAGAACAGTCAATGCAAAAGATACTCCAGTCACATATGTGTGCCCACTCCATCAGGCAGAAGTAAAACACCCAGGCAAGTCATAGCAAAACAAAGCATTACCTGCACTCCTACACAATTGCCATTGTTCAGCCCAAATGAAGGTGCTATTGAATATCTCAGTGGCTTGCAAAAACAGTATCTCTTTATACCCTATTTTCTGTGCTTCTTGAATGGAGCACTCAGGTTACTGAAAGGACAAAACCTTTGGTTTCAACCAAAGTGGAATGCCCTTGGGGAGGCACTGAGGAACAGTCCTACAGAGAGCAGCTTCAGAAGGAACACTGACTCCTTCAGGCACCAGACATAACCCTCAGTCTTTAAGGCCTCATCCCTTTCATTCTCTAAGCTATGAAGTGTCCATCTCATCAGGTATTAGCCCTTAACAAAGAACAGAGAACACAAAGGGTCTCTGGGGCCATGGTAAGAAATAGTACACATGGGTCCTTGAGGACATGGAAAGCGTCTCACAGTCCCTTATGCCTCTCCAAACTCCGAGCAGAGGAAGGGCAGAAATACATATTTTTGTTGATGCTGCTAACAGAAACTAGGATTCTACACAGAAACACACATAGCAGGAACCTGTCTCTCTGTTTTTTTTTTTTAAGTTTACTTATTTATGTTGAGAGAGACAGAGACAGCATGACTGGGGGAGGGGCAGAAAGAGAGGGAGAGAGAATCCCAATCAAGCTCTGTGCTGTCAGTGCAGGGCCTGATGCGGGGCTTGAATCCATGATGCCATGAGATCATGACCTGAGCCAAAACCAAGAGTTGGATGCTCAACCGACTGAGTCACCCAAGTACCCCAGCAGGGACGTGTCTCTTATACACCTGTATTCTTTTGGCCTGGTTAGTGCCTTCTATAGTTGACACTCAATAATCACTTATGTGGTGAACTAATTAGTCAATCAACGCCTACCCCTTGACATTGATGACATCTTAAGAAAAAGTGTTACTAAGTCCCCATCCAATAGTTTCATGGTTTTATTCACATTTTTGTATTTTTATTTTGGCCTTTCTACCTCACTCAAAAACTCATTATATACCCACAAATCTGCCTTACAAAGAATAAGTCTGTGACTTTATCATGTTTCCATCAATAAAAAATTATATTTGATGATCTTTGACAAGGTTGTCAATACCACTTAATGGGAAAAGAACCATCTCTTTAAAAATGGTGTTAGTTTGGGGCGCCTGGGTGGCTCAGTCGGTTGAGCGCCCGACTTAGGCTCGGGTCATGATCTCGTGGTTCGTGAGTTCGAGCCTTGCATCGGGCACTGTGCTGACAGCTCAGAGCCTGCAGCCTGCTTCGGATTCTGTGTCTCCCTCTCTCTCTCTCTACCCCTCCCTCACTCACGCTTTGTCTGTCTCTCTCTCTCTCAAAAATAAACATTAAATTTTTTTTTTAAAAAAATGGTGTTAGTTTGGGGCGCCTGGGTGGCTCAGTCGTTGAGCGTCTGACTTAGGCTCGGGTCATGATCTCGTGGTTCGTGAGTTCGAGCCCCGTGTTGGGCTCTGTGCTGGCAGCTTGGAGCCTGGAGCCTGCTTTAGATTCTGTGGCCCCCTCTCTCTCTGCCCTACCCCTGCTTGTGCTCTGTCTCTTTCAAAAGTGAATAAACATTAAAAAAAATTTTTTTTAATGGTGTTAGTGTTGATGCCAGATATCTATAAGGAAAAGAATGAAATTGGGCCCTTATCCTACACCATGTACAAAAAATAACTTGAAGTAGAATAAAGACCTAAACATAAGACCTAATACTGTAAAACTCCTAGAAGAAAACACAGGAGAAAAACTTTATGGCATTGGACTTAGCAACGATTTCTCAGATACGAGATTAAAAGCACAGGCCACAAAAGCAAAAACAGACAAATGGGACTACATCAAACTTAAAAATTCGTGTGCATCAAAAGACACAATCGACAGAGTAAAATTCAACCTGTGGAACAGAAGAAAATATATATCTGATAAGGAGTTAATATCCAGAATATATAAAGAACTCTAACAACTCAACAACAAAAAAATCAAATAAACTGATTTTAAAATGGACAAGGACTTAAATAGATATTTCTTCAAAGGTGATATACAAATAGCAATGAGCATATGAAAAGGTGCTCAGCATCATGAATCATCAGGGAAATGCAAGTGAAAACCACAATTAGATATCACCTCACATCCATTAGGATGGCTAATATTCAAAAACAAAACAAAAAAACAGAAAATAACAATAAAAATTAGAGCTCTTGTGCACTGTTAGTGGGACTGTAAAATGGCTTAACCACTGTGAAAAACGGTATGAAGTTTCCTGAAAAATTTAAAATAGAAATACCTTGTAACCAGAAATCCCACTTCTGGATATATACACAAAAGAATTAAAATTAGGGTCTCAAAGAGTTATTTGCACACCCATATTCATAGCAGCACTATTCACAATAGCCAAGAAATGGAAGCAACCCAAATATCCATCAATAGATGAATGGATCATCAAAATGCGGTATATACACACAATGGAATGTTATTCGGCCTTAAAAACAGAAAGAAATTATGGCAAGTGCTACACCACCTGGATGAACTCAAAGACATTATGCGACATGAAATAAACCAGTTACCAAAAGACAAACACTACACACTTCCACTTATATCAGGTTATCTAAAGTAGTTCAGACTCAGAAACAATTAGTAAAATGGTGTCCACGAGAGGCCAGGGGAGGGAGGTAAGTGGTATTGTTCTTCAACAGGTAAAGAATTTCCCATGGCAAGATAAAATGGTTCTGCATATCTGTTTCAAATCAATGTGAATATACTTAACACCATGGAACTGTACATGTAAAACTCGTTAAGATAATAAATTTTGTGATATATAAAACATACGCATACAAGAATTTTTAATCCATTGATATTTGGCGGGGGAAAGGCATATTCCCTACCCTACTACCTTACTTGGAGGCTATTCCACAATCTTTGTCTCCCAAGTTCCTTTCTCAACTCACTTCCTGACCTCATGGCCACCTCCTTGTTCTTGGTCCCTTGATTTCATTTGTTACCTCTCACTTACAGCTCTTAAACCTGTCTCTTGTTTTCATTCACTGATCCTCTGGCCTTCACCTCTCCCTTTCTTCCTTGCTCACAAATCCTACAGAATTTGCTGTTTTTCTAAGTGCTCTAGGAAAGCCCCTCGACAAAGCTGCATATGAATATCCAGTGATTAATTTATAAAATCAGACCTTTAGCAATATTCTATACTCAAGATATTAATGCCAAGTTTAAAGAGATTGATAAAACATCTAATGCAAAAAATTTTCATATTACAAAAAGCATTTTAAAAATTATTCCAAACATCAAAGAGCATTTAAAAAATTTTTTAATATTTATTGATGAGAGAGAGAGCGCACACAAGGAGGGGAGGGGCAGAGAGAGAGGGGGAGACACAGAATCTGAAGCAGGCTCCAGGCTCTGAGCTGTCAGCACAGAGCCCAATGTGGGGCTTGAACTCATGAACTGCAAGATCATGATCTGAGCCAAAGTCAGACCCAGGTGCCCCCGGATAGCATTTTTATTTATTTACTTTGAGAGAGCAAATGTGCAGGGGAGGGGCAGAGAGAGGGAGAGAGAGAACCCCAAGCAGGCTCCACCCAATGGAGCCTGACAGCCCCAGTGTGGGGCTCAATCCCACCAACTGTGAGATCATGACCTGAGCCAAAATCAAGAGTCTGATGCTTAACCGACTGAGCCACCCAGGTGCCCCAAACATCAAATAGCGTTTAAAACTCATTACATTAACAAACAATCTTATGATACTATCCTGTACCACTGAATATGTGATGAAACTTTCATACAGTATCTGGTGGGAATATAAATTGGTAGAAATCTTTAGAAAAGCAATTTAGCAATTTGTTTTGAAAACCATAAAAATATCCATGCCCTTGGACCTATTAACCCCATTCCCAGGAATTTGCTCTAAGGAAATTACAATATGAAAGAAAAAAAAAGGCTTATGTATAGACATTTATTTCCAAGTTATTTCTGTACTGCTGCGTGGACATTCTCAAAGCACACTTTGTCATTTTTCTCCCACCATCCCGTTAAAATGTATTCAGTTTTGGGGGGACACTAGGAAGAAGAAAGGAGGTTGTCCTTGATTCTAGATGCCAACTGTCACAGGACTCTGCCTGCTCTGGTCACTTTCAAGTAATGACAGTCTGATGGTCACATCAAGTCACAGACTTGGTCTTAATAGAGTAGTAATTCAATGCATTGTGACATTCATTATATTAGCCAACAATTCAGGTTTCATTCCAAAGATTTCTCCCACTTCTGAGCTACAGCCAGCAGTTCAGCGAGAGCCACAAGGGAAAGGGGCGGGGGCTCATATGCAGTCAACTTCTCTCTCCCACCCCCCTTCACATTCCCTCTGTCACTCACTGGCTGCTGTCTTGAAGACCACGTCAAAATGGATGGAAGGCAAAGAGGTAAGTGGTTACGTCTGGAAATACTCTCACTGGCTTGTGATGGGTAGTGTTGCAAGCTGACTTCATGCTCACTGGGCTTTCCAGCTCTAGAACATTACCTCTCGTTTGGGGCATTCCACATGGGATCTTTGGAGATCACCATCTCTGGGGACCTCTCTAGTTTGAGTTCTCAGGACAAGCGAGAAGCAGTCTATCCCAGCTGCCACTGCTCCTGTGCCCTGGTCCCTGCCACTGCTCCTGTGCCTGGTCCCTCCACTCAGACTTCATCCCTGATCCGACTTCATCCCTGACGTTCCTCTCACCTTCCCAGAGGGTCCTCTTGGCCCTCTTGGGAATGAATAAACAGTGTGTGGGTATACAATTGCATGCTACTAAGTTATACAACTTGATACATGCAACAACATGGATGGAACTCAAGGATGTTATGCCAAGTGGAAAAAGCCAATCTCAAAAAGTTACATATTGCTTGATGTCATTACATAGCACTCTTGAGATGATAAGATTACAGTGATGAATAGACCACTAGGTTACATTGACCACTAGGTTAACGGATACTAAGTTACAGGGGTTGCAGGGGTAGGTGTAGTATTCGGGAGTTTCTTCATAGTAACGGAGCAATTACATACCCTGATTGTGGTGGTGATTACATAAATCCACAAATCTGTACATGTGATAAAACTGCATAGTAACACACACACAAGTACACGTAAACACTGATGAAACCCAAGTAAAGTCTATAACTTAGTTCATAGTAAGATGCCAATGTCAATGTCAATTCCCTAGTTTAGAAAATGTACTATGGTTAAATAAGATGCTATCACTGGAGAAAGCTATCACTGGCAAAGGGCACACGGGAACTCCCTATTTTTGCAACTTGTTTTGAGTCTTAGACAATTTTTTTAAGTTTTTTAAAATGGCTCTGGCGCAGGGGGCCCACCTTTGAGCCCCAGGAAACATTCTCTCATCCTTTGCCCCAACAGAGCCTGGGAGGGCAGGACCAAACCCCACCCTGCTGCCACAGGCCACTTCAGCCAGTTCTCTTTGCCCCCAACTGTAGAAAATATATTTCAAACGCATATGTGGCTCTAAGGAAACCCCCATCATACACTTTCCAAGAAGGCCTTTCCCCTGGGCGGGGGGAAGGGAAGAGTCACAGCACGCGATGCACTGACTGCTTGTGTATTCAGTCTGGCTGCAGAGGTCAAGGACTTAGCCAACAGGCCCGTGAGCATTCCCCTGGTGTAGTGGATGCTCTGGTGTCTGGTCAGACCTCCCCTCAGGACTACAGCCTTCACTCCCACTCAAATCTCTCTGAAAACTGCTCTCAGTTGAAGAAAGTTCCAAGGACACATCCCCTTCCCAGGGGCAATCTGCACCCAATGACTGGTCCACATAGAGGCATAAAGACCTGGCCTCCTTGCCTCAATAGGGGACCCTCTGCAAGACCATCTCAGCTTCAGAGCTGGTGGAGGGGCTGAGATGTTTGCAGTGACTGCATCAAAGTGTGACTATTCCCTCTGACCAGCCTCTTCCTTTATTCCCCCACAGGTGTTGATCCCCAAGCACTTCCCAGTGAACCTGTACACAGATCTCCATCACAGAGCCTCCTGGGGAACCTGACCTTTGACTCTTGGTGAAATCCTACTTTGTCCACTTACTAGCTGTGTGACCTCTTTGAGCATCAGCTTCAGAAGAAGGGATGACCACAGCACTTACAGCCTCACCCTCACTTTGGAATCTGATATCTATTGAACTGGTGCCTGAGTCAAACGTGAAGGAGGAAAAGCCCCACTTAACATCATGTTACACTTGTAATAGGAATAGCCAAAGAGAAATTTATTAATAAATCATGGCAAATCCACTCCATGGAATATTAAATAGCCAGTAAAAGTTACAAACATTTTGCAGCAAAATATCTTGGGAAAATGACCATGATATGATGAGAATAAATGTTGATTCTGGACTGGGGGGTGGGGAGAAAGCACTAAAGGGCATCTTGGGAATATTTGGAGAAATTTGAACATTGAATGTGTATTAAATAATATCACTGCATCAATGTTAAATTTCCTGCACATGAAAATAATATCTTTATTATGTAGCAAAGTGACTTTGTTCTTAGGAAATCCTGCTGTAGTATTTATAGCTGAAGTCTCCTGATGTCTACAACTTGCTTTCAAGTGGTTCATCAAACAATTGTGATCAACAGAGAGGGAGAACTCTTTTCCTGCAAAGAGCAAGAATACTCACTCCCTGCAGTGATCTTATTCCCATTTCTGTGCTAAATGCTCCCCCTTGTGTACAACAAGAGAGCAGAAGGCATTCATCAAAATGCACTTAAACCTCCTCTGCCCAGTGGGAAAGCAAGACTCCAAGACTTTTACAGAAGGCAATCAAAGGGTGGCACATTTTGATGTGCTTTCTCCCAATACGCAACCAATTGTGTAGTTCCCGTCCCCCAGTTCGCTCTCCATGGTGTCAAAATCGGACTTTCAGGTCTGGTGGTGGAAAGGCATTGTCTGGACATAGGTGGGGAGGAGGGTAACTGTAGTCTTGCCTATGTAGGGCATGGGCTCTAGAGTCAAATAGCCCTGAGAATGAATCCCACTTTGTCCACTTACTAGCTGTGTGACCTCTTTGAGCATCAGCTTCAGAAGAAGGGATAATAACAGCACTTATTATCAAAGAGTAACTGGGAGAATTAAATGAGATAATGCAGAGCAAGAATAGCCTAGGGCATGGCCCACCCCTTAAGAATTAGAGTCCAGTAAGTATTAATCAATTACTATGACCTATTAACCTCTTTTTGAGGAGGCTTCTAAGAGAGAGTTTCTTGGAAGTCCTACTGCCTTGTAGAGCATAGTTTGAAAAATACTGCCCTGACCTGTAGACTTTGATCTTTGGTAAGAAACCATCTGACGTTTTTCTTTTTTTAAATTTTTTTTTCAACGTTTATTTATTTTTTTTGGGACAGAGAGAGACAGAGCATGAACGGGGGAGGGGCAGAGAGAGAGGGAGACACAGAATCGGAAACAGGCTCCAGGCTCTGAGCCATCAGCCCAGAGCCTGACGCGGGGCTCGAACTCACGGACCGCGAGATCGTGACCTGGCTGAAGTCGGACGCTTAACCGACTGCGCCACCCAGGAGCCCCCATCTGACGTTTTTCTTACAAAACTATGCTTACTAACTGGAAAGTTGAAAGCAAAAAATAAATAAGAAAAAAAAACTCCTTGGCACAAAAACAGACACTCAGGTCAATGGAACAGAATACAGAACCCAGAAAGGGGCCCACAAACGTATGGCCAACTAATCGCTGACAAAGCAGGAAAGAATATCCAGTGAAATAAAGACAGTCTCTTCAGCAAATGGCGCTGAGAAAACTGGACAGCAACATGCAGAAAAATGAACCTGGACCACTTCTTACACCATACTCAAAAATACACTCAAAATGGATGAAAGACCTAAATGTACAGGAAGCCATCAAAATCCTAGAGAAGAGAGCAGGCAAAAACCTCTTTGACCTCGGCCACAGCAACTTCGTACTTAACACATCTCTGGAGGCAAGGGAAACAAAAGCAAAAATGAACTATTGGGACCTCATCAAAATAAAAAGCTTCTGCACAGCGAAGGAAACAATTAGCAAAACTAAAAAGCAACCGACGGAATGGGAGAAGATATTTGCAACGACATATCAGATAAAGGGTTAGTAACCAAAATCTATAGAGAACTTCTCAAACTCAACACCCAAAAAACAAAGATTCCAGTGAAGAAATGGGCAAAAGACATGAATAGACACTTCTCCAAAGAAGACATCCAGATGACCAACCAACACATGGAAAACATGCTCAACATCTCTCATCATCAGGGAAATACAAATCAAAACCACAATGACATACCACCTCACACCTGTCAGAATGGCTAACATTAACAACTCAGGCAACAACAGATGTCGGCGAGGATGCGGAGAAAGAGGATCTCTTTTGCACTGCTGGTGGGAATGCAAGCTAGTGCAGCCACTCTGGAAAACAGTATGGAGGTTCCTCACAAATTAAAAATAGAACTGCCCTACGACCCAGCAATTGCACTAGTAGGTATTTATCCAAGGGATACAGGTATGCTGTTTCAAAGGGACACATGCACCCCAACGTTTTTATCAGCATTATCAACAATAGCCAAAGTATGGAAAGAGCCCAAACGCCCATCGATGGATGAATGGATAAAGAAGATGTGGTATAGATATATACAAGGGAGTATTACTTGGCAATCAAAAAGAATGAAATCTTGCCATTTGCAACTACATGGATGGAACTAGAGGGTGTTATGCTAAGTGAAATTAGCCAGTCAGAAAAAGACAAATATGACTTCACTCATATGAGGACTTTAAGATACAAAACAGATGAACATAAGAGAAGGGAAGCAAAAATAATATAAAAACAGGGAGGGGGACAAAACATAAGAGATTCTTAAATATGAAGAACAAACTGAGGGTTGCTGGAGGGGTTGTGGGAGGGGGGATGGGCAAAATGGGTAAGGGGCTTCAGGAATCTACTCCCGAAATCATTGTTGCACCATGTGTTAACTAACTTGGATGTAAATTATGAAAAATAAAGTATTAGATTTTTAAAAATAATAAAAAAGTTTTAAAAACTTAAAAAACTCCTTTTCAGGGATACATGCACTGAAAAGAACTATTTCACCAGTTACATTTCCTCATAAGTGATATTTAAGAAAACGGACATGTTGAGTTCTCCACCAATTTTTCTGCTCACCATTATGCCTCCTCTCCGTCTTCTGCTTCTGACAATCCAATCCGGGTCTCCCTCCAAGGTAAGTTACTCTCATGTCCCATGTCAAGATGCCAGGAGAATCTCTTTTTTGTTCCCCAAGGTCATGCACTCAACTGCCTACTCTTCTTTCTTCTGCCCTCTACCTCTTGCTCTCTCTCTTCAACAAATCCTCATGGAGCATCTAGTCTCTGAAAGACACAGTTCTGGCTGGTCTTGGGTACAAAATTACCAAGACCATAGCTCCTGCCTTTTATGAGTGTATACTAGAGTCTACTAGGCCAGACTCTAGTAGCAAAGCCAGCTATGTTAAAAAACAGAACAAAGCAAAAACAGGGAGGCATTATAGCAAATACTAAACATGGTCTAGCAGACAATAAGATCAGGAACCCGCTGGGCTCAGGAGACCTGGATTAAAACCCTAGATTTGCTACAGATTTGATGTGTGAACTTGAACAAGTGAAATCACTTCTCTGGGCCTAGATAGTATCATCTGTAAACTGCCTTAGGTTGGGTTCCCCCAAAGTAGACCTTGAGACAGGGATTAGGGTGTAAGTGGTTTATCTGAGAGGGGATCCTGGGAAGCACCAGCAAGGAGTGGGGAGGTGGGTCAGGAGAGGCATGGAAGCAGGTTTCTGAGCAGGTGCCAAGCAGGCATGCCATGTGGGCAGCTGGAGACCAACTCTGCTCAGGACCCCAGGAGACCCACAGCACCTCACGCAAGAATGGTAGCCTCTGAGGAACGAGAAAGTCGAAGCATTCCTCCACCAACTCCCGCACATCAGCTGCTACAGCCTACTCCGGGGCATATTAACTCTTCCACACTTCCGGCCAAGCCTGTTGGCACCAGGGAAAGCCTCTCGTGGAGGCTTACGTGCCTCCCTTAGTAAAGAAGACTAAGGGGGAGCTGGGTACTATAGGCGAGGTGGGGATTGGCAACATCTGCCGTGCCTTCCAGAAGAACTGCTCAGGCAGACAAGTGATAGACCACGAAAGCCCTGAGCAGAGTTCCTGGCAGAAGCATTGAATGAACCAGAATGTAAATATAGGGATAAAGGACCTCCTCGATGACCCATCCCTGCATGAGAACATGCTAACCGTGTTATTCTCTCCTTGCTTCCTTTTCAACCTTCCACTAGTACAAACCCTACCAAATCCTCAGAAAGAAACTGCCCAGATCCATCCTCCCACGTCCACAGCACCGTCCCTAGTCCTGACGCCATTAGTTTGTCTGCAGAAGTCTCTCCCCCCCCGGGCTCCCCTCCCCCTCCTCTGCCAACCCCAACCTGCCAACTACAGTCAAAGGACACTTGCACAAAACGCTGGTTTTCCCACAGCCTTTTCCTGCTCAAGAGCTTGCCACCACAGCCTCTTTTCTTCAACAGGATTAAGCCCCTAAAGCTCATCTTGTGGTTCGAGGCTCTCTAGTAGTCAAGGCACCCCATGTGCCCAAGATAGGCCACCCCATTACTTCCTCAGATTCTCAATTCTAGAATTCACCCCACTTCTCCAAGAACAGTGCCCTAATTTTGACTTTGGATTTCTTCTAATGTACCTGCATTCATTTTATGAGGTATAATTCTGGAGTCAGACCCTGAGTCCAATCACATCCCTCCACGTATTAACTGTGCTACTTTGGGCAGGTTTCCCATGTCTGTTGCCTCATCTGAAAAATGGGGATAATAACAATTCCTACTTCATAGGCGTGTTGTAAAGATAATAACTTTATGCACTATAGGTAGCTTTGAGCAATGCCGGGTACAAAATGAGTGCCCAGTAAATGTTAGCTATCATTATGGCTTTCTTCTAGGTGTCAAGATTCTTAAAACGAGAAAACTACTGAGATTTTTTTCTCTTTGCGTGAGCTCATGGGCCTCCTGAGCCTTTCTGTACCCAAAGTGCAGCTCAAAGCCACATACAGCCCAGAAACACACGCCTTACCAGCATGCAAACGGCTCCTTAGCTGCTTAGCGACCTCACCTGCACTTGAGGCGGCAAAATCAAAGGTTAGAGCTGTAGACCAGGAGGCTAAGAGCTGTATAACGGAAGAACACTCAGGGCTTGTTTCCTCATTCCTCAGGCTCTCCTCGTGCAAACACTACCTTCGAGCTCTGTAAGTATGCACCACACATCCTGATTTTTCCAGCTATTGGTTAAAGCAACTTTCACTACAGAGAGTACCTGAAGCTGCTACCTGTTAAAAGTTATGTTTGTTTAACAAGACAAAACAAAAGTTACGTGGGTAAACGTGTGAGGGGAAAGTTGTGTGGGATTTTTAATGTTTATTTATTTTTGAGAGACAGAAACAGAGCATGAGCGGGAGGAGGGGCAGAGAGAGAGGGAGACACAGAATCCGAAGCAGGCTGCAGGCTCTGAGCTGTCAGCACAGAGCCCGTCGCAGGGCTTGAACCCATAAACCGTGAGATCATGACCAGAGCCAAAGTCGACGCTTAACCAACTGAGCCACCCAGGCACCACCTTTTTTTTTTTTTTTTAATTTTAAATCTATTTCTTTTTTTTTTTTAATTTTTTTTTCAACGTTTATTTATTTTTGGGACAGAGAGAGACAGAGCATGAACGGGGGAGGGGCAGAGAGAGAGGGAGACACAGAATCGGAAACAGGCTCCAGGCCCTGAGCATCAGCCCAGAGCCCGACGCGGGGCTCGAACTCACGGACCGCGAGATCGTGACCTGGCTGAAGTCGGACGCTCAACCGACTGCGCCACCCAGGCGCCCCTTAAATCTATTTCTAACAAGCAATATATTCAGAGAGATAACAACTCTTAAAAACAGAAAAGGATACACGATGAAGTTTCCCTCACTGCCTGACCCAGCCACCTGGTTGTCCTCTCCACAGGCAACCAATATTATCAGTTTCTTTTGGACACTGTATATTCTTGTAGATAATCTGTACAAATGCTAGCAAATACATATGTATTTTTCTCTCTTAATACACATCGTTTCCTTTGCTTTTTAAACTTGACTTTACTAAATAACTACTGCAAAGAATATAAGTTCATATAAAATAATATGGGGCACCCGAGTGGCTTAGTTGGTTGAGCGTGCAACTTCGGCACTGGGGTATGATCTCACAGTTCGTAGGTTCAAGCCCCATATCGGGCTATGCACTGACACTGCAGAGCCTACCTGGGATTCTCGCTCTCTCCCTCTCTCTCTGTTCCTCCCCCACTTGTGTTCTCTCTCAAAATAAATAAACAATAAATAAATAAATAAAAACATCACCACTCAGCTTAAAGAACAAGTTCCTCATTGATTCTCCCAGCTTCATAATATTTTCCTCTGCAGCGGCATTATAATTCATTCCATCAGTCCCCAGCAAATGAACAAGCCTACAGGTGGTTTCCAATCTTACATTGTTATCCACATGCCACAATGAATAACTTTGTTTATCTGTCTCTTACATAAGTGCAGTATACCTGGAAGATAAATTCCCACCTGAGAATTTCCTAAGTCAAAGAGTATATTCATGAGTCATTTTTAAAGATAAATATCCGGGGGCACCTGGGTGGCTCAGTTGGTTGAGCATCCTGCGCTTGATATCCACTCAGGTCATGATCTCACATTTTGTGAGATCGAGTCCCGCATCAGGCTCTGCGCTGACAGTATGGAGCCTGCTTGGGATTCTCTGTCTCCCTCTCTCTGTGCCCCTCCTTCCCCCACACACTCTTTCTCTCTCAAACTAAATAAACATTAAAATATATATATATCCAAAGATGGCAGAACAGCATGGAAGGGTTTTTTTGCAACTCGCATCCATGAAATACAGCCAGATCAACACTAAACCACCCTGCACACAAAGAAAACTGATTTTAGGATTAACACAACAATCTGCACAACCTGAACCACAGAACTCAGCAGGTACTCAGCGCAGAGAGGTGAACTGGGGAGAGAGAAGCCGCGGAGGGCAGGGAGCTGTTTTTGCCTGCGGAGAGAGGATGAAGATGGCGGGGGAAGGATATGGGAAAAGCACCCCCCCCCAAAAGCAGCTGGAGAGAAAGTGGAAAAGTGAAAACAACCACAGGGACTGAACTAAAAAGGAAGAAAAGAGAAAGGAGAAAGGAGAGGGTGTAAATTCCATTAAGACTCTATAAACAGGGAGAAGGCAGAATTTGAAACTCTGCAGCTCAATACCTGGTGGTGGTCTGGTGGGAAGGGTGAATCCCCAGGAGCAGAGTGGGGTCCGGGAGGTCCTTGGGCCACATGGGGACAAGCAGTTCCACTGCTGGAAAGACATTTAGTAGAGGCTGTGCAGCCACCCGGTACCAGCAGACCCGAGAACCACATTCGCTGGTGTTGGAACAAAGTCATTAAGGGTGAAGCCCGGTGCCAGATGCGTGTTGTGATTTTCCATAATCCCTGAAACGCTGCCGCTACACGATCACATGAACTTTTTCTGGGGCGGGCTGGCACCCGGCCGCGGTCTCTGGGCATTGGCAGCGGCACAGTCCCGCGAACGTTCCTGGGTGTGGCCGGCATCCGGCCGGTGCTGGTGAGACCCTCCCCCAGAGGATCTGAGCGGGTCAAAGCCGCGGTCCCTCAGAAGTGAGGGGTCGGGAAACACAGCCGTGTCTGAAATAAAACTCAGGAGGGAGGTGCTGCCTGGCAACCTGACGGCTTGGTCACAGACGGTGTAAAAGCGGGGAATGGATGGAAGCCAGAGAAGAAGGATGGGTGTGCGATTGCTGGTCAGGGAGAGTTCCAATACTAGAGACTGACGCCATTTTCACCCCTCCCACGCATGTGCATACACACCTACAAGCGCCAGAACAATCTACCCCAGTAAGCTAAGCAGAGCCATCTAGTGGAGAACAGAGCCGTTACGCTAAGCCCTGCCCAACTGGGCCAATCTTGCTTTTCAGGAACACCACAAATCTCCCCTGCTTACTTTATGGACTATAACGCGCTTCATAGACTTCCAGGGGAAAATGATGTAATTTCTATCATATTTCAGTCTGTTCGCTGGTCCATCTATTCAATATTCCTTCATTTTTCCTTTTTCATTTCTTTTTCTTGAATACAGAAATAGAAAAAATTTATTTTTATTTTCAATTTTTATTAAAAATATTTTTATTTTTTTCTACTATATTTTTAATTTTTTTGTAAATTTTTCAAATTTTATTTCACTTCCATCATTTCATTCTATTTCATTGTATTCATTTGCAATGTATTCATTCAAATTTTCAAACATTTTCCTTTTTTTTCTTTTTCTAGTTTTTCTTTATTTTTCCTCCCTCCCCCTTTTTTCTCTCATCTATCAAGCTCCTTTCAATAACCAGACCAAAACACACATAGGATCTAGGATCGTGTAACTGATTTCTGTGTGTGTGTTGTTTTTAATTTTCTAATTTTAATTTTTTATCTGTATTTTTATCTTATTAATTTCTTTTCTTCCTTCTAATTGATGAAATGAAGGAATTCAGCCCAAAAGAAAGAGCAGGAAGAAACAACAGCCAGGGACTTAATCAACACAGATACAAGCAAGGTGTCTGAACTAGAATTTAGAACCACGATAATAAGAACACTAGCTTGGGTCAAAAATAGATTAGAATCCTTTATGTGGAGATAAAAGATGTAAAACCTAGTGGGGATGAAATAAAAAATGCTATAACTAAGCTGCAATCTTGAATGGATGCCATGGTGGCAAGGATGGATAAGGCAGAACAGTAAATCAGCAATATAGAGGAGAAATTTAAGGAGACTAACGAAGCACAAAAAAATGAGGCAGACTAAGGCAAAAGAGCACAATTTAAGAATTAGAGAAATGAGTGACTCATTAAAAAGGAACATCAGAATCATAGCGGTCCTAGAAGATGAAGAGAGAGAAAAAGGGGTAGAAGGGTTATATGAGCAAATCACAGCTGAAAACTTCCCTAACCTGGGGAAAGACACAGATATCAAAATCCAGGAAGCACAGAGGACTCCAATAAGATTCAACAAAAACCGACCATCAACAAGGCATTATCATAGTCAAATTCACAAAATACTCAAGCAAGGAAAGAATCATGAAAGCAGCAAGGGAAAAAAAGTCCTTAACCTACAAGGGAAGACAGATCAGGTTTGCAGCAGACCTATCCCCAGACACTTGGCAAGCCAGAAAGGAGTGGCAGGATATATTCAATGTGCCAAATGAGAAAAATATGCAGCCAAGAATTCTTTATCCAGCAAGGCCATCATTCAAAATAGAAGGAGAGATCAAAAGTTTCCCAGACAAACAAATTAAAGGAGTTCGTGACCACAAAACCAGCCCTGCAAGAAATTTTAAGGGGGACTCTCTGATGAGAGAAAAGACAAAGAAACAAACAAACAAACAAAAAAAACCCAAAAGCAACAAAGACTACAAAGGACCAGAGAACACCACCAGAAACTCCAACTCTACAAGAAACATAATGGCAATAAACTCATATTTTTTAGTACTCATGCTACACATCAATGGACTAAATGCTCCAATCAAAAGACACGGGGTAACAGAATGGATTAAAAAAAACAAGATCCATCTAAATGTTGTTTACAAGAGACCCGCTTTAGACCTAAAGACACCTTCAGATTGAAAGTAAGGGGATGGAGAACCATCTATCATGCTAATGGTCAACAAAGAAAGCCAGAGTAGCCATACTTATACCAGACAATCTAGACTTTAAAATAAAGACTGTAACAAGAGATGAAGAAGGGAATTATATCATAATTAAGGGTTCTATCCACCAAGACCTAACAATTGTAAACATTTATGCTCCAAATGTGTGAGCACCCAAATATATAAATCAATTAAGCACAAACATAAAGAAATTCATTAATAATAATACCATAATAGTAGGGGACTTCAACACCCCACTTACAACAATGGACAGATCATTGAAACAGAAAACCAACAAGGAAACAATGGCTTTGAATGACACACTGGACCAGGTGGACTTAACAGATATACTCAGAACATTTCATCCTAAAGGAGCGGAATACACATTCTTCTCCAGTACACATGGAACATTCTCCAGAATAGATCACACACTGGGACACAAATCAGCCCTCAAAAAGTACAAAAAGATTGAGATCATACCATTCATGTTTTCAGACCACAACGCTATGAAACTTGAAATCAACCACAAGAAAAAATTTGGAAAGATAACAAATACTTGGAGACTAAAGAACATCCTACTAAAGAATGAATGGGCCAACCAAGAAGTTAAAGAGGAAATTAAAAAGTACATGGAAGCCAATGAAAATGATAACAGCACAGCCCAAAACCTCTGGGACGCAGCAAAGGTGGTCATAAGAGGGAAGTATATAGCAATCCAGGCCTTCCTAAAGAAGGAATAAAGGTCTCAGATACAAAACCTAACCTTACACCTTAAAAGGCTGGAAAAAGAACAACAAATAAAACCCAAAACCATCAGAAGACAGGAGATAATAAAGAATAGAGCAGAAATCAATGCTATCAAAACCAGAAAAACAAAAACAAAAACAAAAAACAACAGAACAGATCAATAAAACCAGAATCTGGTTCTTTGAAAGAATTAACAAATTCATAAACCACTAGTCAGTTTGATCAAAAAGAAAAAGGAAAGGACCCAAATAAATAAAATCAAGAATGAAAGAGGAGAGATCACAACCAACAGAGCAGAAATAAAAACAATAATAAGAGAATATTATGAGCAATTATACACCAATAAAATGGGCAATCTGGAAGAAATGAACAAATTCCTAGAAACATATAAACTACCAAAACTGAAACAGGAAGAAATAGAAAATTTGAACAGACCCATAACTGGTCAAGAAATCAAATTAGTAATCAAAAATCTCCCAAAACACAAGAGTCCAGGGACAGAATTCCAGGGGAATTCTACCAAACATTTAAGGAAGAGTTAATACGTATTCTCTTGAAGCTGTCCCGAAAATAGAAATGGAAGGAAAACTTCCAAACTCTTTCTATGAAGACAGCATTACCTTGATTCCAAAACCAGACAGAGACCCCACTAAAAAGGAGAACTATAGACCAATTTCCCTGATGAACATGGAGGCAAAAATCCTCAACAAAATATTAGCCAACCAGATCCAACAATATGTTAAAAAAAAATATTCACCACAACCAAGTGGGATTTATACCTGGGATGCAAGGCTGGTTCAATATCCACAAAATAATCATTCTGATACATCAAATCAATAAAAGAAACGATAAGAACCACAAGATCTTCTCAATAGATGCAGAGATAGCATTTGACAAAATACAGCATCCTTTCTTGATAAAAACCCTTAAGAAAGTATGGATAGAAGGATCATACCTCAAGATCATAAAATCCATATATGAAAGACCCAACGCTAATATCATCCTCAACGTGGAAAAACTCACAGCTTTCCTCCTAAGGTCAGGAACAAGACAGGGATGTTCACTCTCGCCACTGTTATTCAACACAGTATTGGAAGTCTTAGCCTCTGCACTCAGACAACCCAGAGAAATAAAAGGCATCCAAATCGGCCAGGAGGAGGTCATACTTTCACTCTTCGCAGATGACATGATACTCTATATGGAAAACCCAAAAGATTCCACAAAAAAACTGCTAGAATTGATTCACGAATTCAGCAAAGTTGCAGGATATAAAATCAATGCACAGAAATTGATTGCATTCCTATACACCAATAATGAAGCAACAGAAAGGGAAATCAAGGAATCGATCCCATTGACAATTGCACCAAAACCCATAAAATACCTAGAAATAAATCTAACCAAAGAGGTGAAAAATCTATACACTGAAAAATATAGAAAGCTTATGAAAGAAACTGAAGAAGACAAAAAAATGGAAAAATATTCCATGCTCCTGGATAGGAAGAACAAATATCATTAAAATGTCCATACTACCCAAAACAATCCACATATTCAATGCAATCCCTATCAAAATAACACCAGCATTCTTCACAGAGCAGGAACAAACAATCCTAAAATTTGTATGGACTCAGAAAAGACCCCGAATAGCCAAAGCAATCTTGAAAACGAAAACCAAACAGGAGGCATCACAATCCCAGACTTCAAGCTGTATTACAAAGCTGTAATCTTCAAGACAGTATGGTACTGGCACAAGAACAGACACTCAGATAAAAGGAACAAAACAGAGAACCCAGTAAGGGATCCACAAACATATGGACAACTAACCTTTAACAAAGCAGGAAAGAATATTCAATGGAATAAAGACAGTCTCTTCAGCAAGTCGTGCTGAGAAACTGGACAGCAACATGCAGAAAAATGAACCTGAACCATTTTCTTACACCATACACAAAAATACACTCAAAACAGATGAAAGACCTAAATGTACAGGAAGCCATCAAAATCCCGGAGGTGAAAGTAGGCAAAAACCTCTCTGACCTTGGCCACAGCAACTTCTTACTCAACACATCTCTGGAGGCAAGGGAAACAATAGCAAAAATGAACTATTGGGACCTCATCAAAATAAAAAGCTTCTGCACAGCAAAGGAAACAATTAGCAAAACTAAAAAGCAACCGACGGAATGGGAGAAGATATTTGCAACGACATATCAGATAAAGGGTTAGTATCCAAAATCTATAGAGAACTTCTCAAACTCAACACCCAAAAAACAAAGATTCCAGTGAAGAAATGGGCAAAAGACACGAATAGACACTTCTCCAAAGAAGACATCCAGATGACCAACGGACACATGAAAAAATTCTCAACATCTCTCATCATCAGGGAAATACAAATCAAAACCACAATGAGATACCACCTCACACCTGTCAGGATAGCCAAAATGAACAACTCGGGCAACAACAGATGTTGGAGAGGATGCACTTTTGCACGGCTGGTGGGTGTGCAAACGTGTGCAGCCACTCTGGGAAACAGTGTGGAGGTTCCTCAAAAAATTAAAAATAGAACTACCCTACGACCCAGCAATTACACTACTAGGTATTTATCCAAAGGATAGAGGTGTGCTGTTTAGAAGGGACACATGCACCCCAATGTTTATAGCAGCACTATCAACAATAGCCGAAGTATGGAAAGAGCCCAAACGCCCATCGATGGATGAATGGATAAAGAAGATGTGGTATAGATATATACAATGGAGTATTACTTGGCAATCAAAAAGAATGAAATCTTGCCATTTGCAACTACATGGATGGAAATAGAGGTTATTATGCTAAGCGAAATTAGTCAATCAGAGAAAAGACAAATATCATATGACTTCACTCATATGAGAACTTTAAGATACAAAACAGATGAACATAAGGGAAGGGAAACAAACATAATATAAAAACAGGGAGGGGGACAAAACATGAGACTCTTAAATATGGAGAACAAACAGAGGGTTACTGGAGGGGTTGTGGGAGGGGGGATGGGCTAAATGGGTAAGGGGCATTAAAAAATCTACTCCTGAAATCATTGTTGCAGTACACGCGAACTAACTTGGATGTAAATTTAAAAAATAAATTAAATAAATAAATATATATCCATCCAGATTACCCTCCATAGAGGTCAAACCAAATTGATTTAAGCTTCCATGACGCACAGAAGTCCAATAGATGGCAAAGTCATTTAAGTGACAGAGCTAAGAGAATGGGAAAGTAAAAGAATCACTTTAAAATGACATTAAGAGGGGCGCCTGGGTGGCGCAGTCGGTTAAGCGTCCGGCTTCAGCCAGGTCACGATCTCACGGTCCGTGAGTTCGAGCCCCGCGTCAGGCTCTGGGCTGATGGCTCGGAGCCTGGAGCCTGTTTCCGATTCTGTGTCTCCCTCTCTCTCTGCCCCTCCCCCGTTCATGCTCTGTCTCTCTCTGTCCCAAAAATAAATAAAAACGTTGAAAAAAATTAAAAAAAAAAATAATAAAATGACATTAAGAAAAAATATATACTGCACATACTAGCCATGCAACGTGTTAGTTAATAATTTAAAACACTTTACCTTTCAGAGTATGAAACATTCTTTGTATCTCTGTCTCTGTCACACACACACATAATCTCAGAAAGTAACCTTCTTAAGCGTAGCATCCAAGTCCCAGAGATGTTAAGTGGCTTCCCCAAGATAACACAGCAAGTGAGGAACAAAAAGCACAGCTGTACTGGGGACTACGAACTGAAACCTGATTTTTCTTATATTCTGAGTGCAAGAACTACGCATCCTCTACACCTGGCCTTAAAGAGACCACACACAGCTGTGCACCCTGTGGGCCTTGAGTGGGAAGAGACTTCTCTATCGCCCATGGTTCTAGAAACAGCTTGTGCCAGAATAGTGTGAGTGTACTAACATTTTGTCCCTCAATTTTTTTCCAATGTTCTTCCCAGAAATTACTCTAAAACACCAGGTCCCCATGGAAACCTCAGGAAAGACTGCCTGTTGACTCTAAGTGAAATTCAGCTACAACTGCTCCCTTGATAACAAATGGATGTTATTAAAAGCCTGGCCCTGGGGCGCCTGGGTGGCGCAGTCGGTTAAGCGTCCGACTTCAGCCAGGTCACGATCTCGCGGTCCGTGGGTTCGAGCCCCGAGTCGGGCTCTGGGCTGATGGCTCAGAGCCTGGAGCCTGTTTCCGATTCTGTGTCTCCCTCTCTCTCTGCCCCTCCCCCGTTCATGCTCTGTCTCTCTCTGTCCCAGAAATAAATAAAAAAACGTTGAAGAAAAAAGAAAAAAAAAAAATTTATAAAAGCCTGGCCCCAACAGACGCCTGCCATAGCTCACAGCCAAAGTCCCATTCTTCTTGGCTGAGAGGGTGAATGAGATGGTCCATTCTGGTGTCAGGCTGTGTGGTCAGCTCGGAAGAAAGGGGAACAACATCACCTGAACCCCACTGTCACGTTCAGACACAAGACAAGGTGTTTTCCACGTACATTTGTAATAGGAGGCTGAAGTGACAAGCCCACTGAGAATGTGGCTGACGCTAATAAATCACCTCACGACAGTCCTGGCCACCTGCAGAACTCATTGGTGATGCGCCGTCCAGACCAAGAAGTGAAAGAGGAAGGCCAGGGCTGAGAGTCTGGGAAAGAAAGCCACGTGGAAAAGGACAGCGTCATCTAAAAAGGGAACAGAACGTAGTCAGAGCGAGGAATCCAAACAGCCAGAATTTAGCAGCATTTTTCTGGCATTATCTAGAGACCCGGTGGTTGGGGGGCTTGACGTTTCTGACTCCATTGATAACAGGAATTGCTCCTTCTTGAAACAGTTGAAGAATACTTGCTGAGTACCTACAGGGTCAGACGTGGGAGCGTGAATAAGGCAGAACTAGAGCTCACAGTCTGGTGGAAGGAGATAGGAAACTGGCTTTTATTTATTTTTTTTTTTAATTTTTTTTTTCAATGTTTATTTATTTTTGGGACAGAGAGAGACAGAGCATGAACGGGGGAGGGGCAGAGAGAGAGGGAGACACAGAATCGGAAACAGGCTCCAGGCTCCGAGCCATCAGCCCAGAGCCTGACGCAGGGCTCGAACTCACAGACCGCGAGATCGTGACCTGGCTGAAGTCGGACGCTTAACCGACTGCGCCACCCAGGCGCCCCGGAAACTGGCTTTTAAATAAATATATACACATGGTCATTTGCATTAGTGACAACTGCTATAAAGGAAAGAAGTAATGAAGCAACGTGACCTTGATGGGTCGAGCAACTTGAATTAGCAGACTTGGAGCTAGGACCTAGATGACAGGGAGCAGTCAGCCCAGAGAAGGTACTGGAAAGAAGGGGCAAGTCTGGGCAAACAGAACGTAAGGACCTTCTGGAAGGAATGAGCTCAGCACGCTATGCAACAGAAACCTCTTGGGGCAGCAGGATGGGGAATGGACCAGGGAGTCATGGAGCTGGAATCACAGAGGCAGCCACAGTCCAGACCACACACGGCCTTGAGGGCCTCAGAAAGGGCAGTGGATTTTATCTTAAGTTCATGCTGAAGCCATTGGAGAGTAGTGGTGGTGGTTGCTTGTTGTTTTAAAGCCTGGGAGTGAGATGCTGTGGTTTATATTCTTTTTTATTTTTTTAATATTTATTTATTTCTTCAGAGACAGAGCGTGAGTCGAAGAGGGGCAGAGAGAGAGCGAGTCACAGATTCCAAAGAAGGTTCCAGGCTCAGAGCCCGATGTGGGGCTTGAATGCACAAACTGTGAGATCATGACCTGAGACGAAGTTGGATGCTTAACTGACTGAGCCACCCAGGCGCCCCCTCTGGTTTACATTCTTAAAACACCACTCTGGCTGCTTTGTGGAGAATGTATTACAAGGTGGGAGGGAGACAAGATAAAAAAGCAGGGGGTCTTATCAGGGCTAGTGCCCAAGGCTTCTCCCTGACCTGGATGAAATACCCCCACAGGCCCTCCAGCATTCTTTCCTCCATGTCAATGCTCAAGAAAGATTGTATGAGCCAAGGGACAGATCTAGTCAAAGGGAATAACCCCCAGATCGAAAGCTGAGTCGTGTTAGCCCTGCGGGAGAGGAAGCAGACCTGAAGCACAGGTCTCTGACGTCAGCAGAGCTCTCTTTGGAGGGGTAGAAATGTTTCCTCTGTTCATAAAAGAAGAATTGCACAAGGGCCAGGGACACAGCAGTCTCTCCCTTGACCCCCATCCCAGCTCAGCACTGCCCCATTTCTCTGCTCCCTTTCCCACAGTACTCTGCCTCCTTCCTCCTGTTCTCTCCTGATTCCATTCAATTCCTTCCATCCCCATCATGCCACTGAAATTGCTCTGAAGACCTCCATGTTGCCAAAGTCAACGGTCCCCTCAGTCCTCAGCTTACTCGACTGATTGGTAACATCCAACGTCACTGATTCTTCTCTTCCTTTGGAATCACATCTCCTCTGGATTTTCCTTGCTTTCTCCTCCTCCCCCAACCCATCCTTTCTGTCCCCTTTCTGGTGCCTCCTTGTCTCCTGATGTCTAAATGTAAAAGCCCCCAGGGCTAAGTCCCCAGACCTCTTCCCCATCTATACTCAGTGACTCCATGATCTCATAGAGCCCTGTGCCTTTAAATGCCATCTGATGTCTCCCAATTGTATATTCTCAGCCTGAACCTCTCCCCTGAACCCCAGACTCCTTTATCCAACTCCTATTTGACCTCTCCTTAGACATCCAACTGGCATCTCAAATTTAACATGTCAACAGTGAAACCCCTGATCTCCCTCCCCCAAACTGCTCCCAAACTCAATAAATAGCATCCATCCTTCCACACATAGTATATGTTCTCTGTCTGTCTTCTCCACCAGAATGTCAGCTCTATGAGCACAGGAGCTTTCTGTTCTTCACTGCTGAATCACAGGGGCAGGAACAGTGCCTGGCACAGAGTAGGAGCTATCTGTTGAATGGATGAAGCATTTCCTCCAGGAAGGCTCCCCACCCCCTTTTAACCGGCTATTTCTCCCATTATATGTCCACACGGAACTAATGCCTCTCCTTGACATCACGAACGTTGCACATTCTAACTGGTCATTTACATGATTCTTTGATTAACGTCAGTCTCCACCATCAGCCAGTAGCCTACAGGAAGGTAGGTGCTATTCTGGTTTTGGTTACCAGCATCTAACCTGGAGCTTGGCAGAGAGTGACCTCTCAGTAAGTAAAAATACTAATGAATATTTTTAAATGAATAAATAGGCAATAGAAGCTATTGGTCCTCTCTCCAGAAAAATGTGCTCCTATAACCACACATAACGTGTGCTGGGACTCCAGGTTAGGAATTATTGGTCTTAATCATTTCAGGCTTAATCGTTTCAGGAACAAAATACTACAGACTGAGCAGCTTAAAAATAACAAGGACTTACTGCTCACAGTTCTAGATACTAGAAGTCCAATCAGGGTGCCTAGATGGCCAGGTAGAGGTTATAGGTTGCACACTTATCGTATCCTCATATGAGGAGGGGCCAGGGACACTTATGGGATCTCTTTCATAGAAGTGCTAATAACTGAGATCATGAGAGCTCCACCCTCATGAACCAATCATCTCCCAAAGGCCCCCACCTCCTAATACCATCACCTTTGTGGGTTAGGATTTTAACATATAGGCAGAAGACATGAACAGACACTTTTCCACAGAAGACATCCAGATGGCTAACAGACACATGAAAAGATACTCAATATCACTCACCATCAGTGGTGATCAAATCAAATCCACAATACAAATCAAATCAAAACCACAATGAGATACCACCTTTACACATGTCAGAATAGCTAAAATTAACAACTCAGGAAACAGCAGATGTTGGTGAGGATTCAGAGAAAGGAGAACCCTTTGCCCTGATGCTGGGAATCCAAACTGGTGCAGCCAGTTTCAATACTCTGGAAAATAGTATGGAGGTTCCTCAAAAATTAAAAATAGAACTACCCTAGGACCCAGCAATTACACAAGTAGGTATTTACCAAAGGATAGAAAAATGCTGATTCGAAGGGGCACATGCACCCCAAATGTTTATAGCAGCACTATCAACAATAAGTAGCCAAAGTATGGAAAGAGCCCAAATGTCCATCAACTGATGAATGGATGAAGATGTGGGGTGTGTGTGTGTGTGTGTGTGTGTGTGTGTGTATGTATTTTTATATATATTTTTATATATATTTATATACACACACACACACAATGGAGTATTGGAGAGCAAAAAGAATGAAATCTTGCCATTTGTAACAACATGGATGGAACTATAGTGTGTTATGCTAAGTGAAATAAGTCAGTCAGAGAAAGACAAATGTATGATTTCACTCCTATGTGGAATTTAAGAAACAAAACAGATGAACATAGGGGAATAGAAGGAAAAATAAAATGAAAACAGAGAGGGAGACAAACCATACGAGACCCTTAAATACAGAAAACTGAGGGTTGCTGGGTGCAGGGGTGGGATGGGCTAAATGGACGATGGGCATTAAGGAGGACACTTGTTGGGATGAGCACTAGGTGTTACATGTTAAGTGATAAATCACTAAATTCTATTACTGAAGTAAAAAAATAAATATAAATAAATAAAATTCATGAACATGGGGGGGGATATGGATTTGGGGGGAGGGAGAGAGACACAAACATTCAGACTACAGCACCCTTGCTATATTACAACAGGCTAAATTTACCCTGTGGTTTCAACCAGTATGAAATACAGGAATATCATCCCTTCTCTCTAAGTTCTTCGGCAGTAGCACACAGGGAAAGAGATCTCTTGACAGGGTATTCTAATTAGTTGGGAATACTTCTGAATGCTCTCAGAAATGGCATAGACAATGTGTAAACAAGACTGGTGGGGGAGCACAGAGGGACAAAGGGCAAAAGAATACCCACAGAGCATTCTTGTCATTTCTTCATCAAGAGAAAATGACTCAGGTGATAAAGTTGTGTGTCCCACACCAAATTCAATCTAATCAACTGGCTACAATGTTTTGGGTACACAACTACATACCATTTCATTGACTTTATAATGAACACTGCTAACAGAAATACATGTAGAGAGCCTCAGAAACATACATTTGTTCCTTCAGGAAATGTTTATCGAGCATCCACCACGTGCCTCACATGGCAAGAGAATTTCATACGGGGGACTACTTAGCCCGCCTTGTCCCCTGTGAGCATGGGACACTGGACTGTAATAGCTCCAGTACTCAACCAGGATACTCACTGCAGTTACAACTGGAGAGCTTCTTTATCTCAAGTGTTCTATGGTGACAGGACTTGCTTGCAAAGACCGTCGTTAACTTCCAGAATGAGTACTATATACTCAACACGTACACCTACATCCAACCACACGGAAGAAGCAGCAGGTGCTAATATGAGTCTTCAGCAAGTCCTCGCTAGAGAACTGACAATAACCCCTAACCAGGGGTTACTAAGTGAATAATTGTGGTCCAGGCTCAACTTTTTTTTCTGATCCTAGGGTCTTTATATATTTCCAAATTTTCTGGTTCTATACCACCTGTACTACAATAGACACTTGCTTCCTTAAGGCCCTTTTAAGTAATTACAGGACAGTTCTTCAGTTTGGCTTACATATTTGTTCAAGTGCAATCTTCTAAGTGCCAAGTCTTTACCAAAAGATTTCTGTGGAACAGGCTCCACAAAGGCTGGCTCTCTGCTTACTTGCTAATGAGAGGGGTGTGGCAGCCCTCTGTCCCTTAACATGAGCACTCTGCATCTGTCTTCTTTTAGACAGTTCTGTCTCCTTTGTCACGGCCCAAGTTTGCAAGTGGTAGGCATGCAATAGACCTGGAGTAAATGGACGGACGGACGGACGGATGGATGGAGGAGGGAAGATGGAGAGAAGGAGGCAGGGACAGAGAAAGGGAAACTACCTCCTTGTAACTTCTAACTCTGTTCTCCAAAACTTATTGAAGGCAAATGAGTATGACTTCTTCCCTTAATGGGATATGTCTGATACGTCCCAGGCTTCCAACCACAAGTACAAACCCATTACATTTATAGTAATCCCAAACCTTGACGAATTCAACACACCTTCACTATGTCCAGCTTTTTAGAAAACATTCTCCACTAGGAATTTCTGCGACCCATCAGGGGTGCTCACCATTACAAGTGGCGTGTACTCAAGCCCCCGCTAGCTTGTGAGTCCCATGTAAGGTCATTTTCTACTTCAAAGTCATGGTGAAACAGGGGTTCAGAGAAGCAGAGCCACAGCCTCAGGCTACATCACACTGCTGCTCCGATGCTCTGAGCCAATCATTCAACCACCAAAACTCCAACCTTTGTCAGACTGCTGATCTCCTTCTGCCCAAGACCAGCTCCCTCCAAGGTTCCCATGGAGCCATGCTGGGCCCCGATGGACAGTTCCTTCCTTTCATTCCCAAAAGACAAGGCTTTCAAGAGGATGGCGGAGGGAGGGCCAGAGTGCATGGTGAAGGGGGAGCAATGGGGAGGCATGCCTCACATTTTCAACTGCCACCTGAGATCCCTCCAACCTCCAGTCCTCATCATCCAGTCGGAGCCACTTGGCCACGTCTCCCCCTACTCAGGTGTTATTCTCAGGAACCTGTTTGTCTCTCATCTAGCAAGGATTGCTTTCAGAGCTCCTAGGCTATCAGACGGTCCCGAACATGTCTGAACCATATATGAGAACAGAGCTCATTTGGCTTCTTTCCCACAAGGCTCCGAACCACACGCAAAACAAGAGGTACTAATGGACATCTGTTTTCGGTGTTCCTGAACATTCTGTGAAGGGCAATAATTCCACACACGTTGTAGGACACTTAGAGGGTGGCTTGCACAAGCACACAGAAGATCTGACTCCACACAGAATATCACAATTTCTGACCCAGTCAAAAAATACCCTGTCACAAATGCCTAAATGGGCACTGTATTATTTAGGGAGAGCTAAACTGCTAAGTCAAGACTCGCCAATAATTCTGTGACTTAAAGAAACACCCAAGTTTGTCTCTGTGGATCAGTTCCACAATATACTTTTCAAGTAGGCATGAGGCTCAGCTTCATAGGGCATTCAGGAATCCAGTCTGATGGTGCTCTGCTATCCTCAATGGACAGCTTCTGAGATCATTCTAGTCCTCAACCATTCATCAGTAGGGGGGAAAGGTGTGACGGACTGGGTATGCAGTGTTTCAGAAGTCAGCCCCTTACGATCCGATGGTGAGAACCTGATCACATGGCCACAGCTAGCTGCAAAGGAGACTGGGAAGTGCAGTCCCTGGCAAAGCAGCCACACACCAGCTACAACGCTTACTCTAGAACAAGGGACAGCAAATTATAGCCCAACGGTCAAATCCTTGAGTCCCCTGGCTTTATAAACAGAGTTTAACTGAAGCACAACCAAACATATCCATTCATTTACATACTGTCTATGGCTGCTTTCCAGTTACAAAGGCAGAGTCGAGCAGTTATGGCAAAGACCTTATGGCATGCAAAGTCTAAAGTATTTACTATTTGGCCCTTTATAGATAGTATTTGCTATTCCCTTCTTTAGGAAAAAAAAAAAAAAGGAGCATGCATACCATGGGACAACTAGCAGTCTACACTTTCAAAATTTATCTCGGCAACTGTTAGAAAGACACATAGACAAAAAAATATTCTGTCAAGCAGTTTTGTCATACCAAAAGACTAAAAACAACTTTAAAAGGACTGGGAAATTATGGGCCGTGCATACCACACAATACAATGCAACCTTTAAAAAGAATGAGGAAGTTCAACATGTACTGATTAGAAAATATCCAAGTGTATTAACTTTAAAAAGTAAAATGCAGAAAAATGTTTAGACTGGTGCCACTTGTGGGGAGGAAAAAAACCAGAACTTAATATATAATACCTACATGCATACATGGGCATAAAAATTCCTGAAAGAATACAAAAGAAACTGAAAATGAGCTGTTTCTGGATAGAGAAATCAGAAGATTGAAGCACGGAGGACTTTTTACTATACACTTTTATATATTTTGAATTTGTACAATGTGCATGTACCACCTATTTTTTTAAATAAAAATTAAACTGAGAAAACCACATACACAAAACAGGTTTTTACTTCCATTGCAAACCAACCCCTCTTCGGAAAGATATAGTCTTGCTTAAAAGTCTATCTCCAATCAGATAGTCAGTTCTACTGACCTAGGAGCCATTTTCTATGGTGCTTCCCTGCTCCATCCCATGTCAGATTCTCAGAGATGCCTTATTTCTCTTATTTTCATAGTCAACTTACAAATTCTACAAATTCTTACAAATTCCCCTGTTCTTGAAAGTTCCTCTTTCCAAACAGACAGGATTTATCAGTATTTTATTTAGTTCTCTCTCACATGTTGAGTGTAAAGAAAAGCTAATCTGACCTCAGAGAAACATTAAGCATAGAAAGACAAAAATACAGTTCCTGACAGTTTTCAAGAAAAGTCTTGAAAGGGAACTCACCTTTCAGTTAAAACTAATGGCCATCCAACTCACACAAGCTGAAGAGAAAAAGGAATCCACTAGTTTATGTAACTGGGAAGTTCAAAAGTTGTGGCCGACTTGAAGCACAGAAAGATCCAGGTGCTCCAAAATGCCCTCAGGGCTCCTGCTCTGCTCTCAGCTCTGCTGGGCTGCATTCTGCAGTTGGGCCCTTCGGAGGCAGTCAGGATGCCCTAAGCTCCCAGGCCCCTAGTTTACCACTCCTCAGGGAGAGATTTTTTTCTCTCTCTGGACATCAATACAGCAAATCCAGAGAACACTGTGACAGGTCATTAGACTTGTCCAGAGTGGGCTCCAAGCCTGGCCCAGCTTAAACTATATACCTGCATTTACAGGCCACAAGGACTACATGAAATGTACAAAGATGAATTTCCCAAAGGGAGCTGCAGAAGTGAGGAGTGGTAAGTAGAAAAGACAACAAATGTTCTCTATTCCTTCTAACAACTCAAAATTTTGACCACTGGACATTTTAACAGGTTTAAAACTATAAGCCTTGCTCCCCACACTGGCTAGAAGGGGTTTTCAATTTCAAGACAAAGGTGGCTGGGAAGTTTAAACTTACACACACACATTGTCTGATTGGTCTGTACTAGACACAACTATGAATACCAGATTGGAAACCTGCTCATAAATTGGCAAACAAAACAAAACCCTCCAAAAATGCAATTTGTAAATCTGATTACAATCTTTGGTCCCTCTGAAATTCTCTGCTCAAGACAAAGTAGTTCCATCATTTTAGCCACATGCTTTTTAAGTGACTATCGAAAAGTCAAACAAAGATATGTAAGTGCGAGGTCTATAATTGATTCTAAATTATAAAATAACTTAAGAGGTTGTGTTTGCATTCCTCTTACCAAAGGTTCATTCACTTTCTCCCAGAATCCTCCTGGTCAGCTGTACCAAACGGATACATGACATTTCCTCTGACTGATTCGTGACAACTGAGCTGTCCCTCCACAGCACAAGGCAGAAGATCTACATTAAATGAAAGTTTCTCAATAAGCAGCAAACTCGTCTAAGACCAAAAACCTAGACATCCTTGCTTTAAGAAATCGCTCATTGTTATAGTAGAACCATAAAGACACGCATGCAAGTTGGTGCTACATGCCATGCCACTTTAATGCCAAACATCTTTTATGTGGAATTATACGATGAAAGCCAAATTTCCAAAACATCTTCAAGAAGGGAGATTGATGCATGTATTTTAAAGCAATGGTCCCCATCTACAAGTGAGACACTCTTGGTTATCTCAGATCATCAACACAAAATCTTCAAAACAAAATTACTTTTAAATCAATTTTATTTAAAAACATGTATAAATAGGCCAAGTAACACTCAAGCCTGAGAGGGCTGCAGTCTTTTCTGAAGAACATCGTAGTCCAAAAAGACTAATACTTATTGCTGATTCAGCTCACAGTATCAGCCCTCTTCAAGCAGCAGCACAATCACCAGCAAACATTTTATGGGCACCTGCTAGGGGCATTAGAGGTTCATAGAGCAATGAGCCACCGCCCTGCCCTCAAGGAGCTGACAGGGCAATGGGAGAGAAACGAAACATCCAAAACAGACACGAAATACACGCATCTATATCATAACAGAAGGAATGACTGGCATGAGTCGTCACATGTTTTACCAAATGAGCATTGGAATTTCTTAGCAAATAGACATTGCATCAAGTTTCAATCTGACATATCAAAAAAATTATTATTTTTAAAAGTTTTTTTAATGTTTATTTATTTTTGAGAGAGAGAGAAAGAGAGAGAGAGAAAAAGCATGAGTGGGGGAGGGGAGGCAGAGAGAGAGAGAGGGAGACACAGAATCCAAAGCAGGCTCCAGGGTCTGAGCTGTCAGCACAGAGCCCGACGCGGGGCTCAAACTCACGAACCATGAGATCACGACTTAAGCCAAAGTCGGAAGCTTAACCAACTGAGCCACCCAGGCGCCCCATAAAAAAATTATTTTTATTAATTTTTTTGTTCATTCATGTTTCAACTCAACTGAATTAAAAGAAGAAAATATAATTCCAAGCCAAATGTACCATAGTGTTTGCTGTCCCAAATGAAGAGATGGACTGTTCATGTCCTAGAATTTCTCCATAGTTTACATCCAGATGTCCCTTTCAGTAGTTCTGACTGCCAAACCGATGTACAAATTCAGACAGGGAGTAGACAGCTCCCCATCCTACCTCAGGATCCATGCTGATAAAATCATTCAGGTTCATTTTGGAATCTAAAAAATACATGAAAGAAATGTTCACTGAAAACACAATTGGTTTATTGGCTTAACAGCAATACAACAACCCAGAAGACCAAAAGAAGGGAAAATTATCCAGATGGAGAAGGGTTCAACATCACTTCTGTGGTATTCTTGTGTCAAATGCATAACCTCAATCTAATTATGACAAAACATCACAGAAACCCAAAGTGAGGGACAGTCTACAAATAACTGACTCTTCAAAAGTGTAAAAGCTGTAAAAGGAAAGAAAACAAAACAAAACAAAACAAAGAAATTGCCAGGGATTGAAGGGGACTGAGGAGACGGAACAACTAAATGTAATATCCTGGGTTATGTTCAAAAGGCTGGAGAAAAACAGGAGCATAATGAAGAGAGAGAGAAATGAAAGGTATTAAATCAGTCCAAAATGGAATGTCTAGACATAAAAAAATAAAATATGTAAAATGAAAAGAATGTGCTGGATGAAGTTAACAACAAAGTAGTTAATGCAGAAGATAAGAGCAGGATGCCTGGATGGCTCAGTCGGTTAAGCATCTGACTCTCGGTTTTGGCTTGGGTCACGATCTCATGGTTTCGTGAGTTCAAGCCCTGTATCAGGCTGTGTGTTGATGGTGCGGAGCCTGTTAGGGATTCTCTCTCCCTCTCCCTCTGCCCCTCTCCCACCCATGCTGTCTCTCTCTAAATAAACAAACTTAAAATTTTTTTAAAAAAAAGAACAATGAATTTGCAACAAAATAAAAGAATTATTCAAAATGAAGCACATACATAAAATGTATGAAAAAAACAACCAGACCTACTGACCTCTGAGAATAATACCAAGCCATCTAACCAATGTGTAGCTGAAGGACACGAACTTAAAAGGAGGTCAGAAAAAATGTGAGGAAATAATGGCCAAATGTTCTCAAATTTGATGAAAACTATAAATCCATCAATCTAAAGATCTTAAAAAAAAAAAAAAAAAAACTCAAGTGGAATAAGCCTAAAGGAGACTACACTAGTCCATCATAATCAAATTGCTAAAAACCAGTGATAAAGAGAAAAACCTTAAAAAATATTCAGAGAAAAAAAGACACACTACATTCAGAGTAATGAATAAGAGATCAGAGCCTGTGCATGCAGAAAACAAGAGAGACGTCTTAAAAGAACTGAAACAAGAAAAACATGTAAATCTAGTATACGTTACCCAACACTGTATCTTTAAAAATGAAAGCAAGCACTTAGGATATAGAAAACTAGAAACAGATTCACTAACACCCTTATAATAAAAAAGCTAGGGGTGCCTGGGTGGCGCAGTCGGTTAAGCGTCCGACTTCAGCCAGGTCACGATCTCGCGGTCCGTGAGTTCGAGCCCCGCGTCAGGCTCTGGGCTGATGGCTCAGAGCCTGGAGCCTGTTTCCGATTCTGTGTCTCCCCCTCTCTCCACCCCTCCCCCGTTCATGCTCTGTCTCTCTCTGTCCCAAAAATAAATAAACGTTGAAAAAAAAAAAAATTTAAAAAAGCTAAATAAACAACTTTTGTTGAAGTCCTCAGACAGCTAGGAACGCAACCGGAAATAAAGGTAAGACAGGCATCTGTCAGGTGAGATGGGGCAGAAGTTCTTGCTGACCTGGGTAGGTGTCAAACTCCATTAGAGCCCAGTAAGTCTGCGAACTTTTTTAACAAACTACTTTTTAAAAAATCTGTATTTGTTTTCTAAGAGTTTTTCTCCTCCCTCCCTTTTTTGTTTTGTTTTCTAAGACTTTTTAATGTCATCAGAGAAAAAATGACTACTATCTGCAACCATTCATTATGTACAAGATCAATGTATAAAAACAAAATAAAAAAAATTTTTTTTTAATTTTTTTAACGTTTATTTATTTTTGAGACAGAGAGAGACAGAGCTTGAACGGGGGAGGGTCAGAGAGAGGGAGACACAGAATCTGAAACAGGCTCCAGGCTCTGAGCTGTCAGCACAGAGCCCGACACGGGGCTCGAACTCACGGACCTGAGCCGAAGTTGGCCGCTTAACCGACTGAGCCACCCAGGCGCCCCCAAAATAAAAATTTTTTAAAGATCAAGGCAAAACAAATAAACATCTGCCTCTAATCTCCCCACGAGGCACTACAACATTTCTGTTTGTTTACTTAACACCGGTCCTCCAGCTTGGCTCAAAGTGGCCAGTGTTACCATACATTTGGAAGCGGGAGGATGAGAAGTGTATGTGGACCAGAGGCAGGAAAGGACTTAGAAAGAGAGGAGGAAATTTGGTGTACTCTATAGTTCAGCCTAAGAAAATGTCTTTTAAAACTGAGACATCAGTGGCTAGTGCTGGCACTGACTCTTCAGGGCAAGGCTATATGACCGTGAATTTCAGTTTCCTTCTCATCAGAAAAAAAAAAAAGAGATCTTTTCTTTAAAACACATTAAACACGGAGTTGAAAATAGCGGTCTTGGGGTGTGTGGGTGGCTCAGTCAGTTAACCACTCAACTCTTGATTTCAGCTCAGGTCATCTCACAGTTCCTGGGTTTGAGCCCTGCACTCTGCACTGACAGTGCAAAGCCTACTTGGGATTTTCTCTCTCCTCCTTTCTCTGCCCCTCCCCCCATGTACTCTGTCTCAAATAAACTTAAAAAAAAAAAAAGATGGGGCATCTGGTGGTTCAGTTGGTTAAGCATCCAACTTCGGCTCAGGTCATGATCTCATGGTTCGTGAGTTCGAGCCCCACATTGGGCTGGGTTCTGTGCTGACAGTTCAGAGCCTGGAGCCTGCTTTGGATTCTGTGTCTCCCTCTCTCTCTGCCCCCCCCCCCCCCCCCCCCCCGCTCACGCTCTCTCTCTCTCAAAAATAAACAAACATTAAAAAAATTTTTTTTTAAAAGAAAACAGCAATCTTGCAGACACATGGCCACCGAAATTATTAAACATATTATCCCAATATTCTACATATCAAATGTACTAAACTTTAAGTCATAAGAGTTAATTCCACAACTAAACTCAGGGTTCTGAGTGAAGCTGATATATATTAGAGTACCTAAAACATGCATTAAAATTTGGCACTTTCTTTAAAAAAAATTTTTTTTAACGTTAATTTTTTTCTGAGAGAGAGAGAGAGAGAGAGAGAGAGAGAGAGCACACACATGAGAGAGGGAGACACAGAATCTGAAGTGGGCTCCAGGCTCCGAGCTGTCACCAGAGCCCAATGTGGGGCTCGAACCCACAAACCGAGAGATCATGACCTGAGCCGCAGTCAGATGCTTAACTGAGCCACATAAACACTCCAAAGTTGGATATTTTCTTGAAACATTTTTTATCCTGATTTTTTATAAAACACTACCAATTAGCTACACGTAAATCTCACTTATCCTAACTTCAAATACATTCCTTTGATAAACACAGGATTTGAAGTAGTTAATTTACCACCTGACAGAACCTCACGGTGTGGTTAAATTATGACATGAAGAACCCGTCAGTTTACCCCACACTTCAGAGCAGATTCTTTTGTTTCCACCTCAAGTTCAGGAGGTCCCTGATGAACTAACTACACACAAGGCAGAAAGAGACACCACCATCCCCCTCCTCATCCTCCCCAGCTGTGCATCGGAGGCAAAGGGCTCACTTAACCTTAATGCACTTAAATGCATGCATCTATCAAGTGAGGAAATTAAAGTTGGCCTGCGTTGTGGTAAAAACTAAGCTAATATGTAAAGCGGCCAACACAAAATAGCATCTACTGGGCAGCAGTCATCGAAACCGAAAGGAATGACCGGAAGAGGCTTGGGCTGGCGGGCTGGTGTTTACTGAGTGCCTGCCATGGGCTGGCTCTGCATCGGTGCTCACGTCTAGAAGGAAACGGGGGGTGGCTGAAGGCCCACTGTCCCAGACCACAGCCTATATGACAGGCTGTCCGAGACTAGAAGGAAGAAGACCTGTGATGCCCTCTCCCAACCCAGGAGCGATCCCATTTCTGACGCCCAGACTAGGAAGCAGGCTGGCGGACCGAAAAGCAGCTCTGAGATAAATTTTTAAAATCCTAGGGGCGCCTGGGTGGCGCAGTCGGATAAGCGTCCGACTTCAGCCAGGTCACGATCTCGCGGTCCGTGAGTTCGAGCCCCGCGTCGGGCTCTGGGCTGATGGCTCAGAGCCTGGAGCCTGTTTCCGATTCTGTGTCTCCCTCTCTCTCTGCCCCTCCCCCATTCATGCTCTGTCTCTCTCTGTCCCAAAAATAAATAAACGTTGAAAAAAAAAAAAAAAATTTTTAAAATCCTAACAGCCTTTCACAGAGGGCCTCAAACATCAGTCGAATCCTCTTTTGGTGTTCAGATACACCAACTATATTTACTTTCTTCCTTGCTGAGCTCCGAATGCTACTGCCCTATTTTTCTGGCACGCTGCACAGCTGACAGAGCATTTCACACAGAAGGCTCATCCACGGGATGGGATGGCCTCCGCAAGAAATGGCGACAGTGAGAATTACTTACAATGTTTCAAGCTCGTGCCAACGCCAAACGGGAACAGGGTGAAGAACTCTTTATCTCCTTAAATCTCAGAAAATTATTAACTGGACTGATGCCTAAAAGCACATAAAGGAGATGAGTGGTACAAGAAAATCTGCTGGCTCTCCCTTCCTTCTACTGCAGGTCTTATCAGAGAGCCAGGGAAATGACATCTCACATATCGCAAGGATGCCCTAGGGGCTGCTGTCACCTTAACAGAAAACCCCACCAAGGCAAGGTGCTACTAGCTCCAGTGTTGAAGGACAAGCCCACAGACCTCCTGAAGCCCAGCGTCCTGGCAGCAGACCAACCAGCACCCTGGCAGTGTGCAAGTATCATGGTTCTGCTCTGCACACCTCCCCTCTGCCGTGAGGTCTTGTGCCTTCCAGTCCCGTTCTCTGGGCTTCGATTCCTGAATCTAACAGATACGCACATCTATGCTCCCTCTCATCTTCTTACGACTCAGGGAGTTTCATACAAATACCAACACACAATTTTTGTCCTTGGTTAAGGGGCGATGCTGATGTGCATGGTGACCGGAAACCTCTCTGAGGAGGCACCTTTGGCTCACCTCCAGTTTCGATGCAGGGATATGATGGAGGAGGTTCTCTCCAGTTCCCACTGGAATCTTTCATGTGAGATCGGTCAGAAGCAAAGTTCTTCAAATATGAATCTGCACGGATCACTCGAAATTTCCTGCAAATAAAGCAACATTCATTTACATTAGCAAGGTTTCCCAGTGAAATTCTAACTCAATTTTTTTTTATTTTTTTTATTTTTTTTAATTTTCAATGTTTATTTATTTTTGAGACAGAGAGAGTCAGAGCATGAACGGGGGAGGGGCAGAGAGAGAGGGAGACACAGAATTGGAAGCAGGCTCCAGGCTCTGAGCCATCAGCCCAGAGCCCAACGCGGGGCTCGAACTCATGGACCGCGAGATCGTGAGATCTTGACCTGAGCTGAAGTCAGACGCTTAACTGACGGAGCCACCCAGGCGCCCCTCTAACTCAATTTTTATACAGACTCATTTTCAATGACATACACGAAAGTACCCAGGCATTTTTGTACTACCAGTAATACACAAATATAGATGCAGCTTTACAACCTGTTAAAGAAGCCACAAGAAAGGATCAGCTGAAATAAAAAAACTACACAGGCACAGAAATACATCCAGTTGTCTTTATTTACTCAATTGTATGCCAGGGACAAAGGGCATAACCTTTACGCACCATCATCACAGACCTCTCAATTGTGTCATCATTAAGGCCACACCCCACACACCCACACATACCCACAAGCACACACACAGGAGAGAAATCCCCAAACTGGCTTTCAGAAGACACCTGGGATCTCATCACACACATTTTCAAAAGATGTCAACCTTTATATGTTGGACAACCTTTAAAACTTCAAAACACTTTGAATCTTCTGTGTAGCACATCATTTTCAAGTATCAACTCAATAGTGATGCCAAAACAAGTGATCTTTGCAAAACAAATGCCAAAAAAACCCCCACAAAATCTCACACACACACTCCATACAACTGTCAAGGTTTAAGTTCAGAAAGTAGGTAACTCCATCCTAAATCTCCTCACCTTCTAAACTGTGGATGGATGTCCTCATCAGACTTAAATGCATCTTCCACGTAAGTGTCAAAAGGACAGGGAAATGGCAGGACAGTGTCAAGATCATAAATGAAGCTCTGTCCACCACTTGAGACATGAAGCAGGACAACATGGTAATCCTAGAAATAAAAGTTGCTGAAGTTAACCAAGTTACTTCACCATCGTGAATACAGTGTTATAGGTTACAGTAATGATGGATTTTATGTTTTATGTGTAATATATTTATATATATATTTTATATGTACCATTTAATGGTTTCATATATATACATATACTTTTATATATACATATATATAAAACCATTAAATGGTACATATAAAATATATATATAAGATATATACAAATATATATAAAACATAAAATGCATTATATATATATAAAACCATTAAAAATGAATACAAAACTAACACAGTTCTTCTTATAATAGCAAAATAAAGCAGATGCTAATCCCTAAAAAAACACTAAACATCCGGTGATAGGGAACACTTAAATAAGCACTGAAAATGTTCATGTATATTAAATGTATACCCTTTGACCTGGCAAGTTTACCTCTAGGAATCCATCCAACAGATAAAATGGCCATATGCATGTAAAGGTATATATGCAAAGAAAATCTCTGCAGCACTGTTTATAATAGTGAAAATTCAGAAACAGTCAAAAGTCCACTAGAGAGAAATAAACCACAACGCAGCTACTAAAAAGATTTAGGTAAATTTATGTAGAAAATGGAAAAAAAGTGGGGGCGCCTGGGTGGCTCAGTCAGTTGAGTGTCCGACTTCAGCTTGGGTCATGATCTCACAGTTTGTGACTTCAAGCCCCATGTCAGGCTCTGTGCTGACAGCTCAGAGCCTGGAGCCTGCTTTGGATTCTGTGTCTCCTTCTCTCTCTGCCCCTCCCCCACTCATGCTCTCTTGTCTCTCAAAAATAAAATAAAAATAATTTTGAAAAAGGTGGGGGGGGCACCTGGGTGGCTCAGTCGGTTGAGCGTCCGGCTTTGGCTCAGGTCATGATCTCGCAATCCGTGAGTTCGAGCCCCACGTCGGGCTCTGTGCTGACAGCTCAGAGCCTGGAGCCTGTTTCAGATTCTGTGTATCCCTCTCTCTCTGACCCTCCCCCATTCATGCTCTGTCTCTCTCTATCTCAAAAATAAATAAACGTTAAAAAAAATTAAAAATTAAAAAAAAATGGAAAAAAGGGTATGTTACATAGTTGGATAGGAAAAATAAACTGCAAATAAGTACTACATATTATTTTTTAAAAGCTATGTGTATACAAAAATAAATTCAAAATGGATGAAAGACCTAAATATAAGACAGGAAACCATCAAAATCCTAGAGGAGGAAAAAAAACAGGCAACAACCTTTTGACCTCAGATGAGCAAGGTTCTTCTTCTTACTAGACATGTCTCTGGGGGCAAGGCCGACAAAAGCAAAAATGAACTTTTGGGACCTCATCAAAATAAAAAGCTTCTGCACAGTGAAGGAAACAATCAATAAAACTAAACGGCAACCAGTGGAATGGGAGAAGATATTTGTAAATGACATATCGGATGAAGCGTTAGTATCCAAAATCTATAAAGAACTTATCCAGCTCAACACCCAAAAAACAAATAATCCACTGAAGAAATGGGAAAAAGACATGAATAGACACTTTTCCAAAGACCACATCCAGATGGCTAACAGATACATGAAAGAATGCACATGCTCAACATCACTCACCATCAGGGAAACAGAAATCAAAACCATAATGAGATACCACCTCACACCTGTCAGAATGGCTAAAATTAACAACTCAGGAAACAGCGGATGTTGGCAAGGATGCAGAGAAAGGGGAACCCTTTTGCACTGCTGGTGGCAATCCAAACTGGTACAGCCACTCTGGAAAACAGTATGGATGTTCCTCAAGATATTAAAAATAGGGTTACTCTATGACCCAGCAATTGTACTACTAGGAATTTACCCAAAGGATATAGAAAATGCTGATTTGAAGAGGCACATGTACTCCCATGTTTATAGCAGCACTATCAACAACAGCCAAAGTATGGAAAGAACCCAAATGTCCATCGACTGAGGAATGCATAAAGAAGATATGGTATACATATACAATGGAGTATTACTTGGTGATCAAAAAGAACGAAATCTTGCCATCTGCAACAATGTAGACAGAACTAGAGGGTATTATGCTAAGGGAAAAAAGTTAGAGAAAGATAAACACATGATCTCATTCTTATGTAGAACTTAAGAAACAAAACAGATGAACATAGGGGAAGGGAAAGAAAAATAAGATAAAAACAGAGAGGGAGGCAAACCATAAGAGACTCTTAAGTACAGAGAACAGGGTTTCTGGAAGGGAGGTTGGTGGGGGGATGGGCATTGAGGAGGACACTTGGGATGAGCAGCGGGTGTTACATGTAAGAGATGAATCACTAAATTCTACTCCTGAAATCATTATTATACTATATGTTAACTTGGATTTTAATAAAATAAAAAGTTCTGTGTATATATACACATGTACATTCTGAAGTACACATGCATGTATACGCATTGAGGAAAAAGTATGCAAGGATATCCTCCAAACTTAACAAAGGGGATGGCTTGGGCTAGCCTAGAATGGGAAAGAAGGACTATACGATGTTGTTAAATCAGCCAAGCCCTAATCTGTAACCATTTAGGGGAAAGATGAAGACAAGCTTCTCCTTTGTGGCCTCACTCCCAGACGGTGGGCACTGTCCAACACCAGTTAATGGCTAGAAGGGATGTCAGGGAAGTTATCGAGGGGCAGGAGGGCAATCTGATGCTCTGAGTCCCTCGAAAGAAAAGCGCTCTCACAGAGAACAGCACTGGGAGATAAAAAGCTCAATCACATTAGTACCACATAAGTAACACCACCTTATATTTCTAGTACTTCGGAGCTTAAAGAGCACTTTCTCAAACGTTGTTTTATCGACCCTATGGAGGGGAGGGGGGGATTAATTAAGACTGGAGATGCTGTGCCATCAAAGCCTAAGAGCTTCCTTTGGCTCCAATGCTATCTTCATAAAGCAGAAATAGCATCAGAAATGGACGCTTCTGCCCTGCACTCCCCTTAATGCATCCTGCCCTCCAGAGAAATAAAGTAGGAGCAACCCACCTTCCAGCCCACACCTGGCTGTGTATGTGTTATTCCCATCCTTCTGCAGCAACCTTTTCCACCTCTCTCCCCATATCCATCCCTCAAGTGCCCGCTCACATGCTCACTTCCCATGAGTCTCCTACTTCCTGCCAGAAGCAGTCTCTGGCCTTGTCCCAAATCTGTGTCTCTCTTGACATTTTCTACCTCATATTACAGGGGTTTTGAAGAGTGCATACTCCCTTTTACTTGTAGTTAACAGTGCTACTGAAATATCAAAGATGCAAAGATGAGAAAGGTAAGTCCTGACCCTGAGGAGTCCCCGCAGCAGAGTGTGAAACAGCCAAGTGCTACCGGAGGGACAGTGTGATGATGGCAGACAGCAGGGAGCCTTGCAGGCGAAGACATTCTGGTCAAACTTTGGCCCCTCCCCTTCCTCTTTTATAAAATGGAGCTAAGTGCAATGTCCACCTCAGTGTTGCTGAGACAATTAAGGAGATTATGTAAGTAAAAACTTTTTAAATTTTTTTTTTTCAACGTTTATTTATTTTGGGGACAGAGAGAGACAGAGCATGAACGGGGGAGGGGCAGAAAGAGAGGGAGACACAGAATCGGAAACAGGCTCCAGGCTCTGAGCCATCCGCCCAGAGCCTGACGCGGGGCTCGAACTCACGGACCGCGAGATCGTGACCTGGCTGAAGTCGGACGCTTAACCGACTGCGCCACCCAGGCGCCCCAGTAAAAACTTTTTAAAAGCTAACCAAGAGGGGGGCATCTGGGTGGCTCAGTCGGCTGAGCGTCTGACTCTTGGTTTTGGCTCAGGTCATGATCCCACGGTCATGGGACTGAGCCCCATGTCAGGCTCTATGCTGAGCATGGAGCCTGCTTAAGATTCTCTCTCTCTCTCCCTCTGCCCCCCTCCTCAGCTCTCTCTCTCTCAAATAAAAAAAAAAAAAAAAATTTATAAAAGCCAACCAAGAAACAGAGGGGAGGGGGGCCCAACAGCCAAGGAAGAGTTTCACTGAGGAAAGGCTGCCACTGTTGAGTCCTGCCTGAGGGGACAGTGTTCCAGCAACAAAGTACAGCTTGTGGAAACGTATAAGCAATGAATACCCACAATCTCTCACTTAGTTTGGGTCCACATTCCTACATCCCAGATGGCTGATGAACTTGAGAAGGAAAGTAGGCCTCAACTCCAAGTCGCCTTTATAAGCACAGACGTGGAGTCAAGGAATACAGATCAAGCGGGAGCAGCCTCACTCTCTGAGTTGGGTTCAGCGCTTGCCCAGATGCCCGGAAAAGACCAAGCTGGGCTCGGGGAGGGAAACCCACATAGAAGGTGATCCGCTTCTTGGGACTGGGTGTCTCCACCCACTCAGGGCCGCCTACCCACTTCCTACAACAAGACAGCCTTGCGGCAAAGATACATCTGCCAGAGGATGGCGGGGGGGGGGGGGGGACTTCTTGCAAGAGGAGTCCCCACCCTGGGCTGCCGTGAGATGCTGGGTTAGGGGGACATGACCAGAGGCCCTTTCTCTTCAAGTCTGTCTAAAAGGAGAAGACCGTGACTCAAAATCAGCTGAGTGGTTCAGCGATGGAGACGACCTCTAGGGCCGATGGACAGTGCACAACAGGGGTCCTGTAGCCATCGTTGCTAACGAGGGAAGCTAACACTTCTCGAGCACCAGAACCAGACACCATACCCCGTGCCAGCATAATGCTTCACACGCATTATCTCATTTAAAAGACTCACTACCCCACTAACCAGAGGAGGACGCTGCACAAGGAAGGCAAGTAACATGTCCAGCTCACACAGCCACCAGTGGCAGTACTGGGAGTCAACCCCAGTTGGGCCTTAACTGGATTAACTGGGCCAAAACTGGATTTTGGCTTTAATGTTAGAGCAGCAAACCACCCGCTGGTGAAGGAGGCAAGAATGTGAGCTCTGTGAGGCCAGGGATTTTGGCCTATCTTGTGCCTGGCATATAACAGGCACTCAGTAAATACAAGTTAAATAAAGGAAAATGATGCCAGTTCGAACGATATCTTATTTTAAATAAGTATCAGAAACAAGCTTTTCTTTTCTTTTATCTTCATGTTACTAGCCCCATCAATTCTTCAGGGGATAGGTTAATGTAACACATAGATGTGTACTATAAAGGGCCTGGGCCTAAGACCTAGTCCTGCCACTGATCAGCTAGATAACCTTGAGCTTCTCACTTTGGCCTCTGGGCTCATTTCTTCACCTGAAAAATGAAACGGTTGGAGTAGATCTGGGTTTTTCAAATGCTAGTCATACATAGTCACTCAGGAGTCTGCTAAGAACACTAACTCCTGAACCCTTCTCTATCTAGATCAACTAAATCAGAAACGTACATTTTTAAAAATTTTGTTTATTTATATTTAAGAGAGACAGAGCACGAGCAGGGGAGGGGCAGAGAGAGACAGAGACAGAATCTGAAGCAGGCTCCAGGATGACCTGTCAGCACAGAGCCTGATGTGGGGCTCGAACCCATGAGCCAAGAGATCATGACCTGAGCTGAAGTCGGACACTTAACCGACTGAGCCACCCAGGCGCCCCCAGAAACCTATGGTTTTAACACAATATTCAGATAATTCTAAAGTGCAGCTGAACCAAATACTGCTAAAGTTCCTTCCAGTATAATGAGTAAGAGTCTAGGAGACCACAAATATATCTGCCTATAGGGGCACCTGGGTGGCTCAGTTGATTAAGCATCTGGCTCTGGATTTCAGCTGAGGTCATGATCACATGATTCATAAGTTCAAGAGATACATAGAGCTCCTGCTGAAAGTGTGGAGCCTGCCTGGGATTCTGTCTTTCCCCCTCTCTTTGCCCCTTCCTACCTCCCTTCCTACCTCCCTTCCTCTCCCTCTCTCTCTCTCTCAAAATAAATAAATAAACTTAAAAAAATACATAAATAAAATCTTTCCTATAATAATAAAATTAAATGAAAACATGTCTGTAAGTACTACCTTAGACAAAATAACATCTATTCCCAAAAGGTCAATTATTAATAATTATCAGAGCCAGTCTCTACCGCCCTGTCACTTCTGCTTTACCAAACCACTCAGGGATTACAAGTACTAATGCACCAGAGGCTTCTGTATTGACCATCTTACCCAGATCACAGGTCCATCTCCAGGTCTTGCTTGTTGTTTCCAGATAGGTATCTATAAAATACAATCAATTTCATAAGCCACAACTGCAGTTAAACCACTACTGAATTCTTTAAAGCAATACATAAATTAAAAATATTTCCAAGCAACAAACAATCAAGGTAAAAGAATGAATGAAGAAGAAATCTAAATCCTTCCAAGTGTCTTTAACAATGAAAATGCAAAAAATTAATTATCTGATGTTCTTTGGAAAGCAGAAAGCGGCCTCAACCGGGAATCAGAAGGCTGGCAGATTCAAGTCTTGCTTTCCCCTCATTATTCATGGGACCTCCATGAGTCTCTATTTCCTCATCTATAAAATGGAGCCAACTATCTGAACCCTGCCTACTTCACAATGTTTCCATTAGCATCAAATGAAATGATGCTTACAGAAGTGCTTTATGGAGCTCCTGGCTGGCTCAAATGGTAGTACGTGTGACTCTTGATCTCGGGGTTGTGAGTTCGAGCCCCACACTGGGTACAGGGATTACTTAAAAAATCAGATCTTAAAAAAAAAAAAAAAAAAAATTCACAAAATATTAAGGGCTTCCTTTATTTTTTTAAAGGCTTGCTTTTTTAATACCTCATGTATGTTTACCATTAGTTTATTTAAACTCCAGAGACAAACCTGACAGTATGTGGCTCTAGTCTCAGCAATTTTAAAAGCTCTAACCTAATACCTAAAGGGATTTAATCTATGTAAATATACCATCATCTATTTCTTGACCTACAAATAAGTGATTAAACTTTTCTAATTCAACTGTGCTCTGAAAGGAAAAAATATCTCATTCAAAAATAAATGTTAGGGGCAGATGGGTGGCTGAGCTGGTTAAGGTTCCAACTCTTTATTTCAGCTCAGTCATGATCTCATGCTCATGAGATCAAAGCCTATGCTCAGCACAGAACCTGCTTAAGATTCTGTCTCCCTCTCCTGCTCCTCTCCCCAGCTAGCACTGTCTCTTTCTCTCTAAAAACAAACTTTAAAATGTTGCTGTATTTTATAGAGCAGATTTTAGGATGGTGCTAACCCCATACTATATTGACTTTCTATTGTCATTCTAAATCTCTTGTTCTCTTTCTGCAATCACTCACCAACTTACCATCTTCCTCTCATTAGATATGAAGACAGCGTAGCACTCTTCTAAAGGATACTGGTCATGGTTTTTGATGTATTCACAAAGCTTCCAAATATTTTCTTCACTGAAACAAAATAATAGTTTGATCAATATAATTAAACAGTAACACTCCGTGTCATTCAAATTTGAACAGAAGACTAACGAGGACATAAAAGAGTCGGAAGAGATCTTAAACACAATTTCATCCAGCAAAGGGCTGATGTTTGAGCCGCCTCTGAAACACCCTCAACAAGGTGTTACCTGTGTGCTGACCTCTCTGCTAACACAGTGCTCATTACCTGCCCCAGCACTGCTCTGGACATGGAGGCATTTTACAACTGATAAAATGCTGCATCGATACTCCACAAGTTTTGGGTCCAGGGACTTGAGATACAAGTGGATTCCACTTATGGAATTTTCTGCCACTTACGAGGTAAGAAACTTTAGACATCTTCACCTGAGTATCTGCTTTTCTCATCTGTAAAATGGGGATAATCACATCACATTATAAACACTTGACTAATCTTAGTTAACACTGGTTCACTGCTCCCCTTAGGAATGGGACAGGATGAGTGTTCTGGGTAGGTGGGCTTCCGGCTAGAAAAGACCAGGGGCAACTATGTGATATGCTTAGGAATTCTTTCGGAGGGAGACTCTGTGAGTGGTATTCCCTGCGGCCCTCTGGTACAAGTCAGGCCCTGACTTTTACAAAGTTCTTTCCCATACTGTGCTGAACCCCATCTTCTTATACTTCTGCACCAGGTGAATCTCTTTTCTACGTGACAGGTCTTCAGATATTTAAAGCAGTAGTCAGAACCACCTAAGTAAATCAATGCCCAGTGCATGAAACCAAGCCATCCTGATGGCCACAGGCACACGCCCACACAGACAAAAACAGTCATTGTTGTCGGTATTCATAACTCAGCCTCAGGATTGCTGTCTTTTCCTAATGAGCCACACAGCACCTTTGTTCAAAATGAGCTACATCAGTACTCAGCTCATACTTGTGACTCAATCTGTCAAAGCCTGATTTCCAAACACCTACACCACGCTACCTGAAAATGAAGGCAGGCATGAATGGCACTGATGAATGCCACCATTTTATGGCAATACAAACTTTCAATTCACAGTTTTGACCTTGTCTACCTGTCTCAACGCTCCATACAACTACATGTAAAGTACTAAAGCTGAGTGTTTTTTTCCTATGATTTTGTTTTTCTCTAAAATACCTAAGAAATCTCACAGAAAAAGTAGTGATAGAGGTAAAAACAGGAGATTGCCACTCACTACTTCCAAAGGATATGTAGTATGGAATAACAAAAATGTACTGTTTCGATATGACATAAACCATGTATTAACTAAATTTTCTTAAACCTGGATGCTCTAAGACCAAGTTTTCAGAAGACATTTGTTTGTCCAGCCTGCAGAAATTCTGGAGTTGCTCACAAACATCTTCAAGAGCCTGTGATGTAAAAAGCACTGTGCTAAGTGCTTGGAGGATATAATGATAAATTAGAGCTCACAGACAGTGAGAGGAGACATACAGATCCATAAATAAGCAAGCATCATAGATGGCCATAAAAGATGCATATAAGAGGGAGTCATTAATTTTGAGGCACACAGGAAGATTGGGGAGGTATAGGTCAGTGGTTTCTCCTTGTTTGTTCCCCCACTCCCAGTCCCAAGGATGGGCAAAGAATTAACACAAAGACTTCGAGAATCCATGTATACCCCAAGAACTGTTGGCAGTCTGAATACATATACGGCTGGACATACTTTGTCTTTTATTTTTCAAATATGTGTAAATGTTACACGGAGGAAAAAAATTAAATGTTAAGAGTTATTGAACCTATAGTCCTTTTTTATCATCAATTTTTTTTTCAAAAGTACAATTAATATCATGTAGGAGGATCTCAAGAAACATCTGACGTTTAAAAAAGGAGGGCATTGGGGCGCCTGGGTGGGTCGGTCGGTTGAGTATCCGACTTCAGCTCAGGTCATGATCTCTCAGTTCGTGGGTTCAAGCTCCGCATCAGGCTCTGTGCTGACAGCTCAGAGCCTGGAGCCTGCTTCGGATTCTGTGTCTCCCTCTTTCTCTCTCTCTCTCTGCTCCTCCCCTGCTTGCACTCTCTCTCTCTTTCAAAAATAAACAGTAAAAAAAAATTTTTTTTAATTAAATAAATGAAAATTAAAAAGGAGGGCCTTGGGGCGCCTGGGTGGCTCAGTCGGTTAAGCAGCCGACTTCGGCTCAGGTCATGATCTTGCGGTCCGTGAGTTCGAGCCCCGCGTCGGGCTCTGTGCTGACAGCTCAGAGCCTGGAGCCTGTTTCGGATTCTGTGTCTCCCTCTCTCTGACCCTCCCCCGTTCGTGCTCTGTCTCTCTCTGTCTCAAAAATAAATAAATGTTAAAAAAAAAAAAAAAAAAAAAAGAGGGCCTTATACTTGGAAATGCTGGGAGTTGCTGTTGGAACAGGAAGAGCACAGACTGGGTGTGAGCCCTAGCATCCATTTAACTGGTTTTAAAAACGAGCAGAGGGGGGATGGTGATAATAATGTTCCAACCTACTGGATGATTATTTTGGTAGCAGAAAGTCTAACAGAGCAGCATTAAAATAAGATTCTGCAAGGGTTACCGGTGATGGGCTGAGATCAGAGAAGCAGGCAGAAGGAAAGGACCCCTGGGGCACAGCAGGCACTCAGCCAACATCTGAAGAATACAAAACAATCACAACAGAATCAGATGTGCTCTGTAAAGAACCTAGTGCCATACAAATATTGGTTACCACTATCAGCATTAAGCTGAGTCTTAACAGATAAGTAACAATTGACAGAAGCTAACTGAAGCAGAGAAGAGGCATTTATTTCAAGGTTTCACGGCAGAACCTACCTGAAAGGTTCTGACAGGGTAGAACACCGCTTCTCAACCAGCGGCAGTTTTGCTCCCCAGGGAACATCTGGCACTATCTGGAGACATTTTTGGTTGTCACAAATTGCGGGAGGGTGCTACAGGTATTTAGTGGGCGGAGGCCAGGGATGCTGCTATACACTCTCCAATACACAGGACAGCCCCCTCACGACATTAGCAAGCTCAAAATGTCGACAAAGCCCTGGCTGAGAAACCCTGGGGTAGAGCCCAGTAGGCAGGTTCAAAATGGGTTTGGAGAAACACACGGTGACCAGATCTTAAAGGACATGCAATGCTCAGGAGACAAAATCATCTATGCCTGTATTCCTCGAAATGGGATCAATGAACCAGCGTTAAGACTCCTCCACTGTAGAGTTCACACATCCAGACTCTCTAGAGTGGAGCCCTATGATGTGCATGCTTTACAAGCTCCTAGGCAATCTAGGGCTCATCTGAATTCAGAAAGGCTTTCAGCAGTGTGAAGCCCGCTAAGGTTCAGGACCTGAGGGGATAGGAGAGATCTGGGCAGAGGCCTGTAAGGAAGGACCTGAACAGGCCCCTGATAGCCAAGGAGGGTCCGGGGCCAATGGCTAAAGGAACTTAAAGGAGAAATCTACTGAAGAGAAGCCCACCCCCTACCATTCTTCCACCAGATGGCTCCACTCCAATTGTGCCAGACATCTTGTTCCTAGAATACTCCTGCACACTTTCTTCCCAGAGCCTTTACACCAACTGCTCCCCCGCCTGCCATGATTTTCTTCCAAATGCACAAAGCCCCCACCCTTTTTTCCTTCAGATCTCTGCTCAAATACCTCTTTATCAACAATGCTTTCCTTAAATACCCATTATGAAATAGTGAATCACTGTCTCTTACCTAGCTTTATTTTTCTAGTAACACCACCACCCAAATATGGTTTACTTGGCTTTGCTTGCTCTCCCTGAACCAAAACAGAAGAACCATGAGATCTTACCAGGGAATTTGTCTACTCTGTTCATTGCTGTATTCCAAGGGCCTAAAATGGTGCATCACACGATCCAATTGCCTAAAAAACATTTACTGACTGAATACATAAAACAATGAGTGGGCATTAGGGACAAGAACAGGATTTAGGTGAGAGGTAAGACAGAAACAAAGTGCAGTAACTAAGAAGCATGAACTCCTGGGGGTTCCTGAGTGGCTCAGTTGGGTAAGTGTCTGACTTTAGCTCAGGTCATGAGATCACTGTTCGTGGGTTCGGGCCCTGCATTGGGTTCTGTGCTGACAGCTTCAAGCCTGCTTCAGATTCTCTGTCTCCCTCTCTCTCTGCCCCTACCCTGCTTGCATGTGCATTTTCTCAAAAATAAACATATATATGGAAGAAGCATGGACTCCTCTATTACAGAAGTTCCAGTTTCAGCACTGTCTCTTGCTCGATGTATGATCTTGGACACAGCCTCTCTGTGGCTCAGTCTTTTCATTAGTAAAATGAGGTAAATGATAAAACCTATCTCCTAGCCATGGAGGGAAACACTTAGCATTGGCCCTGACATGCAGTCAGAGCTGAACGAACGCTAAACTCTTGGTGATGGCGGTTTGATGACCAGCTAAAGGAGGGAAAGGTAATTTTAGATGGCCCTAAGGTTTCTTTTGCAGAGACTGGAAGTTGGGGAAGAAGTCATTACTCAGGGAAGGTAAGGATAGGTGTGGAAGTGGAAAAGACAAAGGTAGGAGTGGTGATTCAGCCACACAGGTGGCCTAGAATAGGGGTATAGTGTGTGGACTCCAGAGCCAAACCCTGCAGGTAAACCCCCATTCCTTCACTCACAAGATATGTGGCCTTAGGCAAATTAGTTGCGCCCCTCTGTGCCTGGGTGTTCTCATCTTTAAAATGGGGTAACAATAGTAGCTACCTCCTAGGATAATTGTGGGACTCAAATGAATTAGTTTACATACACAAAACAATGTTTTGGCATGTAGCAAATACTATGTAAATGTAACGGGTGTGATAACGACAACGTGGTGGTTAAGCTCATGGTTTCTGGTTACAAGAAGGCCTGAACTGGATTCCTGGATGCTATTAGCTAATGACCTTGGGAAAGTTATTGCAAAATCTCCGTTCTTCCACTCTCTTCCAAAATTAAAATGACTTTCCCATCAGTGTGAAACCACAAAGGCTTGAGCGGAGTAATTTGCAAAGATTCTCTACGCTCCACCCTCCGCCTCCACCTCCCCTTCCAGGCCCCCAAACCCTGAGATCTGCTGAGAAACGGCCAAGCGAAAAGCGCCGGCATTAGTAATGCACCACCGACCCTACCATTCCTGGGAATTCCGCCCACCCCACCCCCACCATCCAAAGTCTACACTCCATTCAAGAGACGAGGGCTGCCATTCCCTCTCCCTTCATCCCCCAAGCCAGAAAACCCGCCAGTCGAGGCCCAGAGCCCCCGGGGAGGAGCCGGGAGGAGGCGGGGCCTGGCTGCGACGCCAAGACCCAGAGAGCCAGGGAGACGCCGGGGGCTGCACCCGCGCCCCCTCACCAGTAGCAGCTGTTGTAGACACAGGCGTCCCGCGGGGGGCTGGCCGGCTGGTAGCAGGCGGCTGCAGCGGCGGGGACATCCCCCTCCATGGCAGGCTGGCTTCGGCCGGGGGACAGGCCAGAGGCGGACCCACTGGACCAGCCCCGTGTGCAGGATTCGGGGGAGGAGCCGGCGCACGCCAGACCGCGAGGGTTTTCGGGGCGGAGCCCGGGGCAGCTGGTGCCGTTCCCGGGTGGTGGAGCCAAGGTTGGGTAGGCGGAGTCTGGGCGGAGCGAGCGACGCAGGTTCCGGGCGCGCAGTGCTGAGGAGGGAGGTGCAAGTTCCGGGTGGATGGAGCCCGCGGCTACGCGGGTTTTGCAGATACCGGTAGGCGGAGCCCGGGCGGGAAAGGCCAAGCTCTTCCGGGGGGGTGGAGCTAGAGCGAAGTGGGAGGATCCCGGGGGCGGGGGACTGGTGAAAGGCGTGGATATCCAGTGGGCGGATCCCGGGACCCGGAGGATTGTGTAATTCCGGGTAGGCGGGGCCAGAGCAGGTGGGTGGAGCAAGGGCGAGCGGCCTTGGGGGAGCTCGGGTCCATAGGGGCGGAGCCGGGCGAGCTCTGGGGGCCGGTAACCCTGATGATCCGGTCAGCTGGGGAGGACAGAGGTCGGCTGCGGGTGTCTTGCTGGAATCTGGGGAGGGCGTGGAGTTTGCAAATCGCCCTATCCTGAACTCGGCTTCAACAGTGCCCCGGAGGCGTGTGAAACTCTCTTCCAACCCAGGGTTGAGGTTGCCGGCTGTGGAGGAACCAGAGGAGATGCGGAAAAGCAAGTGAAATAAGAGAACCGTGTATGTGAAAAACGAACCTTTAGCAGTTTTATCCTAGAAGCCGCGAAAGCCCGGGGAAGGAGGGGGAGTTAATTCCAAATATGTCCGCATCGGGCGGTTTTAGAGAGGAATAGCACCCCCAAATCTCACCGTGTTGTAACATTTGATTATAATAGAACTATGTGTATTGACTCAGAAGATATGTTGATCCCTTGATAGAGTTAAGTTTTAAAAAATTTAAAAAGAGTTCCTATGGCATTCATTTTGTGTTAATCATGTTTGCTGGCAATCTGGAAGGAAAGGCACCACATTATTAAAACAGTGTTTATGATGAATTTATCACTTTATACTTAATAGCCTTCTGCATGGTCTTATATTTGTAATGAATATATGTAACTGATCAGGGTACTTCCCATTATGAAAACTGAAATTCTTAGTTGGTTTATAGGCCATGTGCAGTCAGGTTTTTCCAGTCTCATGAGTTCAAAAGCCCATACATAAATCCTAAAGACTTTGAGCAAAAGTCCTTGGTAAGTCATCAATTTATTGCCTCTCTACTCTGAATACACCCTTCAATATAGGCTCTATGATAAATAACAGAATTCCTTTAAGCATTTCTCCTTTAGGGGCGCCTGGGTGGCGCAGTCGGTTAAGCGTCTGACTTCAGCCAGGTCACGATCTCGTGGTCCATGAGTTCGAGCCCCGCGTCGGGCTCTGGGCTGATGGCTCAGAGCCTGGAGCCTGTTTCCGAATCTGTGTCTCCCTCTCTCTCCGCCCCTCCCCCGTTCATGCTCTGTCTCTCTCTGTCCCAAAAATAAATAAACGTTCAAAAAATAAATAAATAAAATAAAAAAAAAAAGTGGGCACCAAGGTAAGCCTTCTCAGTAAAGTGTGCTGGAGGAAGAAGCTTTCTGCAGTTTCTGGGAGGGCAGAAGAGTTTGTGGAGTGTGGTCCTGAGAACATCCAGTGGAGTCTGCCCCAGCCTTGGGCTCAGGCCTCTGTGACCTTACAGCTTTAGTTTGGCAATAACCTTCCTGCAGCCCTCTTGACACAGAAACCAGACCCCTCCCCTGTGAGGCCTGCAGGCAGCCACTTGCCCATACTTCTTAGAGAAGCCCTGTCCTATGCACAGTTACCTGTGGCTGGTACGGTCGGTCACATGCTGAGCAATCAGTCCTTCACCAAGCCTCTCTTTTTATGAAACTCAAGACAACAACCCTTCCATTCCCCCTACGCACTCTGAGAGCCTTCTACCCCAGCTGGCTCCCAGAGTCCTAAGGTATCCCTACACCACTGGTTGGTGATTGCTCCCTCTACCCTCTTCTCTACTTAAGGGAAGTTGAATTTCGAGAATTAACTATGATAAAAGTGAAACCAAAAGACATAAGGAAACTATGGTACCTAGGGCTGAGGACAAGTACTCAAGAAAGATAAATTTGAAAGGGGTATGCACCCGGTTGGAGAAGGCTTGGGTTGCCTACCAGATAGCAGAGAAGTCTGAGTTGCTGGGCAAACAATAGAGAAGGGGGTAAAGAAGAGCCAGGAGTCTCTGCTACAATGTGCTTTCTTTATGCTTCTATATGCTTCAAACTTTCTCTTATAAGTAAGAACTTTTTGAATAAAAATATAGATCATTTTTAAAATTCATGTGATTTCATAGTAGAGACTATAAAAAAGCAATATGGTTTCAGAGGAATAAGGTTCTAATGCTTAGAACTCGATTCTGACCTGTAAACTCCAATGATCTAGATGAGGAAGAAATAAGAGTGCACTCAAAGAACCCAAAACCCAATGAAATAAGGATACCAAAGGGCTGCGTTTTACAGAAAAGGACACAGAACAAAGGAAAGTATAAGAGGGCCACAGATGTGAAAGGGGAGATCAAGAAGCAGGCAGCACATGATACATTGAGGTTTAACCACAAAAGGAGTTTTTTAAATTGGGGGAGGAGGTATTTTTAATCCTCAATATTAAGAGCTAGAAGGAAAGAAAAAGAAAGATAATACTATCACCTGGGACCTTGTGATAAGGGACCATGTAAGTGAAAGAAAACCAACAGTCTATTTTGATTGTGTTTTCTCTCTTCTTTATCAAAGAAAATGACCCTCAGGCTGTAAAGAATAAGGGAAACAGCGGTGAGAGGAAATTAAAGATAGGTGCAGTGGCAGAAAGCACCAATTTGCCTTGCAAGGGTTACAACTCTTCAGGGTTACAAATCTTTGGACCCAGATGAGAGACATCCCAGCGTACTGAAAGCACTCTAGATTATGACCCCAAAGCCTTTATTATGGATCTTGGAGAAAATATGTTGGAGGAGATGACATAAGACTAAATATGAATACTTGCTGTCTTGAGTTTCATAAAAAGGAAAAATATGTATTCCAGATGCTATACTCTGTGAACTTGATGCCTATTCCCAGGATGAATTGTGACCATGAAGAAGAGGTGATAATTTAGGGGCCTTTAGTGCTTTACCAAGCCCATTTCATGCCAAATGGACCTCATCTCATGCTGTTGAAAGAATTAATTGATCATTAGACTAGAATTATAGCATAAACCATATAATTTGATTCTAACAAAGCAGCTGGCCCAGTATCAGTCATGACTCATTCAGATAGGAGTCAAGGCAGAAAGGCTGTTTATTAGCTTGTTTAATGGGAAGGACACTGAAGTGGCTCTCAGAGTCAAAAGATGAGCTGCAGAAACCAGGGTCTCAAGGGACCGGAAGCAGAATCCACTTCCCCAGGTCTTCTTTCCTCAGTGTGCTTCTCAGTGCTCGGCTCCATCCTGAGGTGACTTCACTTCCTGCTGTGGGGAGGACGGCCACTGGCAGCCCCATATTCATATTTTCCAGGCTTGGCAACCCCAGTGGAAAGAGAAAACTCCCTTTTCCTCATAGCAATCACACAGAGCAACTTGTACCTTTATTTTTTACATTTCTGTGCTGCTTCGACGTTTTTACATGTGCAGTTGACCCTTGAACAACATAAGTTTGAACTGCGTGGGTCCACTTATACGCAGTTTTCACAGTACCGCAAATGTATTTTCTCTTACGGTTTTCTTAATTAACATTTTCTTTTCTCTTACTTTATCATAAGAATGCAGTATATAGTACTATAATAAACAAAATAAGTGTTAACTGACTTTATATTATCAGTAAGTCTTCTGGTCAACAGAAGACAATTAGTAGTTATGTTTTGTAGGAGTCAAAAGTTATATGCAGATTTTTTACTGCACTGGGGTTGGTGCCCCTAAGCCCCATGTTGTCCAACTGTATTACTTTCTAATAACAATTTTTTTTTAAATAAAGTCTTGGGGTGCCTGGGTGGCTCAGTCAGTTGAGCAACCGACTCTTGATTTCAGCTCAGTTCATGATCCCAGCATCACAGGATCGAGGCCCATGTTGGGCTCCACACTTAGCATGGAGCCTGCTTTAGAGTCTCTTCCTCGCCCCCTTCCATTTTTTTCTCTCTAAAAAATTTAAGTCAATAAATAAAGTCTTAAAAGTCAAATTTTTCAACACAAAGAGCTGCATGGACAGACTATGGTTCATTTAACTTTTCCCCTACTTTTGTATATTTAGTTTTCAGATCCTATTGTAAATAAAGCTGCACTTATCATTTTTGTACATAAATCTTGGTATATGCCTCGGATAACATTAGGATGGAGTCTTAGAAGTGGTATTCCTGGGCCAATGGCTTTAAATATTTTCCAGGTCTCTTGATGCATGTCACTATATTGCTTTTATTTTTTTCAATGTTTGTTTATTTAGAGAGAGAGAGAAAGAATGCACACCCAACCCACAAAGTGGGGAGGGGCAGAATGAGAGGGAGAGAGAAAATCCTAAGAAGGCTCCCTGCTGTCAGCGCAGAGCCTGATGGAAGACTCAATCTCACAAACTGTAAGATCATCACCTGAGCCCAAATCAAGAGATGGAGCACCTGGGTGGCTCAGTTGGCTAAGCCAAGTCATGATCTCAGGGTTCATGGGTTCAAGCCCCATGTCAGGCTCTGTGCTGGCAGTCTGCTTGGGATTCTCTCCCTCTGCCCTTACCCCGCTTGTGCTCTCTCTCAAAATAAGTAAATAAACTTAAAAAAAAAAAAAGACACTTAACTGACTGAGCCACCCAGGTGCCCCTATGTTGCTGTTTTGCTTTTAAGAAATAGGCCTAGGGGCGCCTGGGTGGCTTAGGCAGTTGAGCATCTGACTTTGGCTCAGGTCATAACTTGCAGTTCCTGAGCTGGAGTCCTGTGTAGGGCTCTGTGCTGACAGCTTGGAGCCTGGAGCCTGCTTCAGTTTCTGGGTCTCCCTCTCTCTCTGCCCCTCCCTGCTCATGCTCTCTCTTTCTCTCAAAAATAAACATTAAAAAATTTTTTTAGTAAGAGAAAGAAATACACTTAAATATCACATTTTTTTACATTGAGTATTATTTTTTTAAAAAGGCCCCTGAAAAAAATAAAATAAAATAAAATAAAATAAAATAAAATAAAATAAAATAAAATAAAATAAAATAAAAAGCCCTGGGTGGCACAATCGATTAAGCCTCTGACTCCTGATCTTGGCCCAGGTCATGATCTCACGGTTCGTGAGTTAGAGCCCGCATCAGGCTATGCGCTGATGGTGCGGAGCCTGCTTAGGATTCTGTCTCTCCTTCTCTCTGCTCCTCCCCTGCTTGCGCTGTCTCTCAAAGTAAATAAATACACTTAAAAAAGAAATAGGCAGAAAAACCCACCCCTGGAGTTCCCATTGTTATTTTTTCTGATTACTACTTTCCTGTGTTAAAGGGACCATTTCAATATAAAGTGCTAACTAAGGTGGCAATATACAGGGGGAGCTGGAAAGGGGGGGCACCTCGCCATTAGGGGTGAGGAGCTGGGCTGGGTTGGAATGCAATACTACTATTTACTCACTCATCTTACTTAGAATGGGGTGGGAAGGAGGCAGTAATCCCAGGGCCCTCTGCAAGGCCCAGCCCGTGCCTGTGATGTTAGACTCAGGGCTGTGTACCACACCTTAGGTGGGAAAACTGAGAAGTTGAAGTATATTCAGGGGATGCTGATAAAGAGAAAAAGTCTGAAAACCACATCACAAAATTATGAGATCTCTTCCCAGCTCACTTCCTGTGCCTGCATACCCGCTCTCCCAACCCTCTATCCCCCAGATCTGAAAGGGGTGTCTCACATGGCCTCCCAATATTCTTTTCGTCAGTGTCCATTGTAGGAAACCACAGGTAAAATTTTACGGTCTGACTTGAAGCCACTATACCAGACGGAGTTCTTGTTTGCAAATGACAGAAATCATCTCTAGCTAACTGAAACAAGAAATCAAATTTACTGGAAGGATAGGAAAGAGGGAGGTTGGGCAGGGCTTGGAGGAGAGGAAGCACAGCCAGGTCACGCTGATCTAATTCTCCACAATTCCAAGAATCGGCTAGTTAGGATGCCACCATTAATGCCACTGTCTCTGTACCATCTGCTGCTGCATGAATAATCTCTGCCCTTGCGTCTTTGGGTCACTCCTTCAAGAGGCAATGAAGGTTTGAGGTGGGAGCCGTCCATTGACTGAGCCGAGGTCACATGCCTGAGTCCTAGCTGCCAGGTTAACAGGGAAATGAAGTATCTGTCCCCGTAGGATTTCCATAAAAGGAGGTGGGACCCTAACTAACCCAGACCCACTCAAAATCTCTGAAATAGATGTGGATGTGTCTGTTTAAATTCAGAGTAGTTAAAAAATGGCAAATGGCAACTATGACCCCCCCCCCCACACGCTTCTAGGCGATTAATGTTTTTTTCTTTTAATAGAAATCAATGAGATTAGCGATTGAATTAGGTAAGGTCACATTTACAACATTCCTGAAAGAAATCCCTGTCCAAGTTGGTGTTTACTTTCTAACTTTGTTACCAAAGAACAGAAAGGGACCCACCTATAACCTCATTTGAAAATGAGGGAAAGGAATTATGCTTAGCTCTTACCTCAGCCCTCTTTTCTTTCACATGTGAGGTAAAAACACTTGATCCTCTGTAAGCAGTCTGGGGCTGTGGGAAAGAACATGTTTCCACTGCCCCTTTTTTCCTAAATCAAGTAATTCCTTTCTACAATAGCTAAAATTAAAAGGAAAGAAATATCAACTGCCAAAGACCAATTCCAGACCAACCCATAAGTTTTCTAAGGCTGCTGTAACAAATTACTACAAACTAAGTGGCTTTAAAAAGAGAAAGGAAAGAGGGGCACCTGGGTGGCTCAGTCAGTTAAGTGTCTGACTTCAGCTCAGGGCATGACCTTGCAGTTCAGGAGTTTGAGACCCGCATTGGGCTCTGTTTTGACAGCTCAGAGCCTAGAGCTCTGCTTCGGATTCTGTATCTCCCTCTCTCTGCCCCTCCCCAACTCATACTCTCTCTCTCTCTCTGTCTCAAAAATAAGTAAAACATTAAAAAAAAGAAAACCCAGAAATTAATTCTCAGGCCAGAAGCCTGATATCAAGGTGTCAGAAAGGTTGGTTCCTTCTGGAGGCTCTGGGGGAGAATCTGTTCTGTATCACTCTCCTAGCTTCTGGTGGTTGCTGGAAATCTTTAGCATTCATTGGCTTAGAGATGCATCATTCCAATTTCTATCTCTATCTTCACATTCTCTTCTTCCATGTGTGTGTTTATGTGTCAAACACCCCTCTCCTTTCTCTCACAATGGATACCAGTCACTGTGTTTAGGGTCTACCATAAACCAGGATGATCTCATTTCAAAGTCCTTAATTACATCTGCAAAGACCTTACTTCCATATAAGGTCACATTTACAGGTGTTGGAGTTTAGGGCTTGGACATATCCTTTTGGGGTACACAGTTCAACTGACTACACCAGCCAAAGGCTGAAGCAAGTGTGGTTATTCTTAATATTGCTGGAGAGAGAATAAAGGAACAGAGAAAAACCTTTAGCTGTCTCTATCTCTTGGTGTTCTAAATTTCTATGCCTTATTTTATTATAAATCTTTTAAATGTTTATTTTTGAGAGAGAGCAGGGGAGGGGCAGAGAAAGAGGGAAACAGAATCTCAAGCAGGCTTTGCACTGTCAGCACAGAGAGCCCAATGAGAGGCCCAAACTCACAAACTGTGAGATCATGTCCTGAGTTGAAATCAAGAGTCAGACACTTAATGGACTGACCCACCCAAGTGCCCCTTTACTTATTTTAAAAGAACTAAAATGATTGCTAGAATTTCTGTGGAGGTCAATCTGATGATATCTAACACAATCACAAATGCATATATGCCTCTTGGGTGGAAGTTCTTTTTATAAATTTTTATTGAGGTATAACATGCATAAAGAAAAGTGCACATAAGGATAGACTATGCTACTCTAAATATTCTTTTCTCTTCCATTTATATTGGGTAAACAATCACTTTAAAACGTTTTTTCTATTATAAAAGTGACACATATTTACTGCAAAATCAGAAAAATTGAGAAAAGTGCAAACTATACAACAACCATAGTATTACCATCCAGAAATTAACCATTAACATTTTGTTATAGTTTATTCTGGTTTTTATTCCAATGCGAACACACACACACATTTTAAGATTTTATTTTTAAGTAATCTCCATACCCAACATGGGGCCCGAAGGTCAAGAGTTGCATGTTCCAGGTGGCTCAGTCGGTTGAGCATCTGGCTTCGGCTCAGGTCATGATCTCGTGGTTTGTGAGTTCGAGCCTTGAGTCAGGCTCTGTGCTGACAGCGCAGTCTGGAGCCTGTTTCGGATTCTGTGTCTCCCTCTCTCTCTCCTTCTCCCCCGCCCATGCTCTGTCTCTTTCTCTCTCTCAAAAATAAATAAACATTAAAAAATTAAAAAAAAAATAAAGAGTTGCATGTTCCGACTGAACCAGCCAGGCACCCCCACCCCCCACGCACATACTTTCTTAAAGATGGAACCGTATGATGCTTCTTTGTAGTTTCTTAGCAAGCTATAATGCACTGTGCCCAACTTTTTATAGAATTAAATTAACAGAGTTACATAATTTTAATGACTGCATAGCATCCTTTTTTTTTTTTTTTTTAGTGTTTACTTATTTTTCAGACAGATAGAGACAGCACAAGCAGGAGAAGGGCAGAGAGAGAGGGAGAGAGAGAATCCCAAGCAGGCTCCTTGCTGTCAGCACAGCGCCCTATGTGGGGTTCCATCTCATGAACTGTGAGATCATGACCTGAACCAAAACCACGAGTCAGCCAGAGGCTTAACCAACTGAGCCACCCACATGCCCCTGTATAGCATCCTTAAGTGAGGCTTCACTGAAGGACCTTTCCGGTTTCAGTTTTTCGACCTTACAAATAATGCTGTGGTAAACATAATGCATATGTGTGAAAACTTTTTCAAAGGCCAAATTTTAAGTACAGAACATAGATAATATATAATAACTTGTCTATCTTAAGCGTGCATCAAAAGGAATTCCTGACATTCCCTCCAAATTTGCTTCTCCATCCCAGTTAAGTGCAGCGTCCTCTTTCCATTAGGTCAAGCAAAAAATAAAAACAGTCATCCTTGATGCCTCGCTTTCTCTCACACCTAAATCCAATTAATCAGCAAGTTCACTTGTCTCTTGACTTCAAATACACCTAGAATTCAACTACTAATTACCTCCACTGCTCTAACACTGGTCTGACCATCATCTCTTGCCTGAACAACTGCAGTGGCCTCCTAAGGAGGGCTGCCCAATATAGCAAATAAAAATACAGGACACCCGTTGAAATCGGAAGTTCAGATAAACATTTTTTTTTTTTTAGTTTAAATAAATCCAAAGATTGCATTTCCCATGTAGCAGCCAGAGGGATTCTTTGAAGAAGTCAGTAAAGGTCACCCCTCTATTCAAAATGCTGTAATGTCTTTACGTGTCACTTGTAATAAAAAGGAGAAAATCTTAAAGCTGAGGCCCACAGCCCTTCAGGATCTACTCATAAAGGCTCTTTCTTCTTTGGTGTCTAACTCCCTCTCCTTTCCCTTCTCCTTTTCTTTAGGTCTTTGCTTACATTTATCCATGACACCCTCCTTAATCATCCTGTTTAAAATTGTACGTTTCCAGGGGCGCCTGGGTGGCGCAGTCGGTTAAGCGTCCGACTTCAGCCAGGTCACGATCTCGCGGTCCGTGAGTTCGAGCCCCGTGTCAGGCTCTGGGCTGATGGCTCAGAGCCTGGAGCCTGTTTCCGATTCTGTGTCTCCCTCTCTCTCTGCCCCTCGCCCATTCATGCTCTGTCTCTATCTGTCCCAAAAATAAATAAACGTTGAAAAAAAAATTGTACGCTTCCCTCTCCCCTTGCCCTTCCCTACTTTATATTTATTTTCAACACTTATAATAACAAACATTTACTTAGTTTCTTGTCTTTTTCCTTCCACCAGAATTTAAGTTCCACGAGGGCATTTTTGTTCTTTTTATTCACTGCTGCATCCCCGGTGTTTAGAATACTGCCTGGCACAAAATAGATTGTCAATAAATATTTAATAAGTGTCGAATTAAGGAAACGTAGTTATCCAAATCAATAAAGCTTTTTTCAGTTTCACCAGAACTCCTCTCTCACATTCTGATCATTCAGCATGTTATCTATTTCAAAGTAGTCAAGTAACTGCTGTATCTTACAGAAGCCATTTTCTGTAATTGTTTAATGGTAGCAAACATTTAGTGAGCTCTTCCTATGTGCAAACACGGTTCTAAAGTAGAATATCTTAAATCCACAGGTATTATTATTCTTATTACTATTATTACTATTACAGTTAATTTACAGATGAGAAAATTAAGACCCACAAAGGAATAATTTACTCAAGAGCGTATAGCTGGAATGCGGCAGCACTGGGTAGAGAATCTGCGGCCTCAACTATAGCACTCTGCAGGCTAGCTTTTAGGTCCCTTTCTGTTTTCTTTTGCTAGGTAAATTGTTTTGGTTAAGCTATCTGTAAAAAGCTCTTAAGGATCAAAGTCAAAACCTGTTTAAGCCAAGGGCTTTATCCCGCTCCAGTCAAGGACTCAGCATTTTGCATTTGAATCCTGCGTGGCGGGAAGCTGAAGGCAGGTGACCGGCGGGGCTGGGAGGAGCCGCCAGACCCCTGCCAGCCAATCAGAACCGGAGGAGCCTCCCTACCCCCCTCCCTCGACATCCACGCGCCAAAATTCCAAACGGGGCCTCGTGCCGCTACCGGCCGTCTCCCTCCGCTGAGTTCAGGGAGCCGGCACTATATAAAAAAAGAAGTCAGCATTCTCCCGCCACCGTCCGCTCATGTCCAGGTCACTGTCGGTGCAGGTCCTCCTCAACTTCGGCCCGAAGTCTTTCGCCCAGCGGATCGGCGGAAAGTTTCGAGTCCGCCGTTTTAGTGAAGGGGCGTGGGCGGGACAGGAGGCGGAGGGATTCCGGGTGCGCGCGCTGCGGCCGCTGGCGCGGAGCTTGTGGCGCCAGAATTCGTAGCGCGGAAGAACCTGTGCGGCTGCCGGGCCGACTGGACCCCGTCTCCCGCCGCGAACGCCCTCCGAGGAGAGAGGGAAGATGGTGGTCCTCCGCAGCAGCCTAGAGCTGCACAGCCACTCCGCCTCCTCGGCCACCGACCCCTTGGACCTGTCCAACGAGTTCCTCAGCCTGGAGCAGATCGGCCGGAGGCGGCTCCGCTCGGCCCGCGCCCCTGAGCAGTCCGCCGTCACCGCTACCGCGGCGGGCGTGAGTAGCGGCCGCGGCGGGCCCCTGAGGCCGGGCCTGCGGGACTGCCCGCGGCGGGTTGTCCGGGTGGGGCTTGGGGGTGGGCGGCGCGGTCCGGGTGACAGTTGGTGGGGGTGGGGGTGGGGGTGGGAGGAATGTTGCGGAGGACAAGTAAAATGGAAGGCTTCCTAAGATCGGAGCCCCGGTGGGTGTGGGTCGGGGCAAGAGATTGGGCTGTGTGGAAGAGGGCTGAGCAGTTCGACAGTAGCTCATTTCGCGAGCGAGGAAACCGAAGCCCTCTGGAAGCTTGATTTGTCGGGCTGCCCCCACCCCCATCTCACCCATCTCCCTAACCTATCGCCCAGGCGCCTGCCCTAGGTTCACATCTGTGGAGGGCAGCACGCGTTTACGGACGCCCTGCTGGATGCATAATAGATGTTTTAGGGGCCACAGGAGTAGAAGGATGGTCGTTCAGGTTCCCTGACCTTCATTTGCGATCCAGAGAGGTTCGGTAATAGCACAGCGAATAACACCAGGTTGCATAATGTGGAGGGACGGAGACCAACATTTCACGTACACCTTCTTCACTTAAGCCTCGTAACAGCTCCATGAAAATGGGTAGTTATGCTTATCTATCCTACAGACGAAAAAATGGACTTTAGAAGGTAGCCAGTAAGTGGTAGATCTAAAATTGGAACTTGGACCCTCTGCCTCCAAAACCTTTCTTTCCCTTTCTGTTATATCATGCTGCAGTTATAAACGATGTCTATAGGGGAAGTTTCCAAGGGGGCGGAGCAATAAAGTCTTCTTGAAAGAATTGCTTCTCCTTCGAGATCTGAAGTACGATAGGATTTTCGATGTGTAGATTTAAGGCCAGGAGAGAGGGTCCCTCCACCCCCCTACAGCAGCCTCTGGAGGAGGCGCAGGTGGAGGAGACAGCGTTAACAAAAGGGTGGAGAAGTTGAGGAAGCAACACTAGAAAACTTAAGGCAGCAGGAAGTAGTCTAGTTCTGTTTGAGGGAGGGTAGACATAGGGCCGAGAAAAATAGCACCAGAGAGAGGGTTAGGAACTGGAAAGTCAGAGGCCAAGGGGGAGAGAGTGACAAAACATAGTTAAGGGAGTGATCACGGTATGAAATTGGTTATCCGTATCTTTTGTAGGCACCCTGTACTGGTTGTTCCTCTACTGAGGGGAGTGAAAAAGTCTGTTTAATCTCTGAAGTTGTGATTCTGAATTGAAAAAAAAAAATTTTTTTTCCCTGACTTTCAGGATCTGTTTCTCAATCACAGACAGAGCTTGAGATCTGAGGAGGCCAGACACTTCTGCGCTGAACTTGGGTCACTTGACTTATTAACCTGTGTTCAGAAAATCTAATTATTTCAATAAATACTTACTGAATATTTATTGTCTTCTGAAAGTGCTAGATCCTGTGATTGTAATGACGTATTGAACATAAGTAATACAGGTGCTTAAGACAACTGTTAGTTTTGAATCTCAGCTTAGTAATAATCAGGTTTATAAACTTGTTAAGAGGTGATACCACATGGGTAGTGAGGACTAAATGTGATCATGCATGTAAGGAGATTACTTGAACACTTGGCAGATAGTTAGGACTCAGTCACTGTCAGCAATTAAGACCAGGGTCCATTTTAATGCTCACTCCATCTTTCCAGTTCTTCAGGCCAAAAACCTGAGACTCCTGACTCCTCATTTCAAATTGGTAAATTCTGTTGGCTCTACTTTCAAAATACAATCAGAATCCGACCACTTCTCAGCTCTTCCATTGTCACCATAATAGCCCCAAGCCATTATCTCTTCCCTGGGTTGTTAAAATAGATTCTTGACTGGCCTCCTGGTTTTCCACCCTAGTTAGTATATAATGATCCTCTTTCACAACCATCAGTTCTCAATATAGCTTCCAGAGTCATCTTTGTAAAAGTCAGAAGCAGTTGATCACTTCTGTGCTCAAAAATCTCTAAAAGTTTTACAAGTTTGGGTGCCCCTTTCTCTTTATGATGACGTCTTCTCCCATTTTCCTTTTTGCAAAACCTAATAATGTATTCCAGTTACACTGCTCTACCTGCTCCTTGAATACCAGGGCCTTTATACTTTCTCTACCGTCTGTTGGGCGTACTCTTCCCCTGAATATCTGCATGACCCGTTGCTTTACCTTTTACATTTTTTTTAATGAAAAGAATCTCAGAAATTATAGTACTTAATGTGTTCCAAGAATTTCACAACTGTTAGCTCAATCCTCTTATGAGGTTGATATGATAATCTTTGTTTTTCAGATGAGAGAACTGAGGCAGAGAGACTAAAATAACTTGCTCAAATTCACCTTTATGATAAGCGATGGCACTCCAGGTTCTACACAGGAGAACCTGTCTCTTTCAAGTCTTTGCTAAAATTTCACCTTTTCAATGATGCTTACTCTAACCACCTTATTAAAATTACAAGCCACTCTTGGGGTACTTGGCTGGCTCTGTCAGTGGAACATACAACTCTTGATCTCAGGGTCTTGCTTTCAAGCTCCACATTGGGCATGGAGCCTACTTAAAAACACACACACAAAATAATAAAATTACAGATCACTCTCATCTCTCTCTTTACTCTGCTTTATGTTTCCTTATCACTTTCTGACACATTCTATTAATTTTCTACTTTTAAAACATTTTGTGTCTTGCAAAATCAGAATGTAACTCTGTACAGTTCAGGGTTTTGACCTTTTGTTCAGCATTGTTTTCCCAGGACCTAGAATAGAACCTAGAGTGTATTAGATACATAATAAATATTTATTGTTGACTGTCCTTGCTTTGAAGGAACCTAGTCTAGCAGAGGACACCTAACACATCAATGTACAGAGACTATATGCCATAATTGCCATATCAGTGGTATGTGGTGGTTGAGCAGTTAGCACTCAGATGGATTTGGTAGAATGAAAAGGACTTTTTTCCCCAGGCCAGGATTTCTAGTAGGGATTATGCCTTTTTGAGACATAGTATTCCTGTCTTCTATAAATTCTCCATTGACCAAATTATATTCTGAGGGTTACTTAGCATGGGATTGGCTCAAAAAAAAAAAAAGGGTAGTCCTAAGGGTTAATGTATTCATCCTCACAAAGCCCACCAATACCAAAAATGAAACATACCTTTGTGATTGGAATATTTTCTTATTTGGGGGCTTACATTCAATATATTTGGTTCTATTACAGGTTGCTTTTGACATCAATTGTGCATTTCAGAAACTTAACTTCTTGATCACTCTGAGTATTTAGGTATTCTTGTCTTTTCAGCCACATATTTATTGACAGATCATTTCTTAGGGTAAGTTACTTTTAAAGATGATTAAATTTATTCATATTAATTTGTTAACTTGTATTTTCATCTCATCTCAGAAGCTGACCTTATTTTCAGTTTCTGAAGATACTTAATAGTCACCTATTTAAAACCACATTCTATATTCACATTTTGAATATTATCTCACTCAGCTGGGGTTTTTTTTCTCCTGACTTGTATGTGTTCTCTGAAGTTTTGTTTAAATTTTTTTTTCTTTTTTTAAGCTTTTATTTTCATCGTATTTGGATCACAAGATCTAGCATTTTCACCCATTCAGATGTCCTTTTTGTGGTTTCGTTTTCCTCCAGAGTCAGACTAGCCATTGCCTATTTCTGTGCTTTCACAGTTCCGAGGCTCTTTGATTCACTAAATTTAGGGTTGTTTCTTGCTAATAGTAGGGGATAGTATCTCATAGATAGTAGCAGGTAGATGATTATACATTACTTTTAGCTTGTGTTTACATTTTTGTTCTATATGTTAGGTAAAATAAAACGTGCTGTGGTATGTAGAAGGTACTTTTAAAGTCTGTTTATTTAAAAGTTTGAAAAGTACTGCAAATGACACTGATGTACAACATATGGAAGAGTTTTTAAAACTTGAAGTACAACACAACACAGAAAAATGGAAAGTGTACAGCTTAGTGAAGTATCACAAAGCATGAATAGGGATATTTTGACATGTTGCAATGAATGTTGCACCCTGAAGTTGAATGACATGGCTGCTCTGAATTCAAGAGAGTATACTTGTTTTGAAGCAACAGTAGGTAGTCCATTTTTGTTCTATTAAAGACTGGCCCTTGATTTTATGCTTAGAAGTTGCAACTTTTGGAACAGGAATCTGATAAAATAGTGTTTAAGATGGATTATAATTGGGGTGCCTAGGTAGCTCAGTGGTTAAGCATCTGACCCTTGATTTCAACTCAAGTCATGATCGCACAGTTTGTGAGTTCAAGTCTTGCACGGTCAGTGTGGAGCCTACCTGGGATTCTCTTTCTCCTCTCTCTGTCCCTCCCCTGCTCATGGTCTGTCTCAAAATATATAAATAAACTTTAAAAAAAAAGATGGATTATAGTCAACAAATCTGGAGTTTGGAAGACCAGTTAAAATATTATAATATTAATAGCTACCAGTTACATATAGCACTTGATACGTGCCAGACATGGTACGTAATATACACACATACATTTGCCTTATCAAGTAACTATTATTATCCTCGTTGCAGATATGGAAACCAAGGCACAAAGACCTTATATAACTTGGACAAGATTGTACAGCTCTAAGTGACATGCCAAGAATCAATCCTAGACAGTCTATCTTTAAGAGTTTGGGCTCTTGGGGCGCCTGGGTGGCTCAGTTGGTTAAGCATCTGACTCTTGATCTCAGCTCAGGTCTTGATCTCAGAGTCATGTGTTCAAGGCCTGCACTGGGCTCTCTGCTGGGCGTGAAGCCTACTTAAAAGAGTTTGGGCTCCTAATTGGTACACTATTAACAGAATAAACCAAAGCAGAGAAAACTAGAGGCTAAGTTAAAGTGATACTAGAAGGAACAGAGAGAAAAATGCCAAATTATACTGCAAGAAATCTGAGAGTTATTCGGATAGAGAGGGAAGGCAGTGTTTCCAGCGAAAGAGGTGTGCAGTAGACCCTTGGGAGTATGCTAGAGTTTGGGGAGAAGTTAGAACTATATATCTTTGGTAGTCAACCTTTATAGAAGTGATAGTTAAATTCTTGAATTTAAATTCTTGAAGCTGAATGGAAGACATAGCAAAACACAAATATATTTAAGAAGATCTGCAGTAATGGCTATATTTTAAGGATGAGAAGGGAATGAATTATGGTGTTTTGTTTTTAAGTATCATGTGAACCAAAGGATCAAAGCACTTAAAGAAGGGAGTGATCAACTCCATAGAAGTCAGTGGAGTAGAGCGGAGTCCATTGGATTTAGCTATTGGGAGATAGTTTTAGGTCTATTTTAAGAGCTGAAGAGGTAGAAATCAAATTGCTGGAGCTTGTGGAATAGATTCATGTTGAAGACAGGACCCCACACACCTTTATTTAAAGATGAAGCTAAGGAGAGGGGTGCCTGGGTGGCGCAGTTCGTTGAGTGTCCAACTTTTCCCTGGGTCATGATCTCACGGTTCTTGGGTTTAAGTCCCACATTGGGTTCTGTGCTGATGGTGCACAGAGCCTGCTTTGGGTTCTCTGTCTCCCACTCTCAGTGCCCATTTCCTGCTAGTGTGCACACATACGTTCTCTCTCCCTCTCCCTCTCCCCCCCACCACCTCTCCCCCTCTCTCCCTCCTTCCCTCTTTCTCTCAAAAATAAACATTAAAAAAAAGGTGAAGCTTAGGAGGGATATCACTGCTATACTAGGTATAACATGTATACCATTGTGTATTAGAATATGCTGATCAAGCTTTCAAGGGGTCCTATGTCTAGATGAATACATTTTACGTCAGTATTTTAACTGTGATTTTAAAAATCCTGTTTACACTTCAGTGGTTGGATTGAGACTTGAATTGACTCAACCAACTGACCCACATACATATTTTTTGTTAGGAATTTAAAGGTTGGATGAGCTTGGTCTTTTGTGGGAAAACATACTAGAATATTTCTATTACGCAGTTGTATCTACTTTAGGGAAAAGCTTTTGTTCTGTTGTTGCTTCTTCCCTGAACTAACTTACTGATTCTGCAAGAGTATAAGAGACTGAAAAATCTTAACAAAATATTTTTTTCCTCTTTTAAAACTCCACTTTAAAGAACTATCAGTGCTCTCGTTATTTAAGTAGATTGAAAAAAAAATAAATGAGGACACTACATCTCCAGGTTTAGTTTTCAGATTCAGCATGTTTTCTCTTGGCTTTTTACTTCTTAGAAAATTTTTTTCTAGTAATACATGTTGTAAAAATGTAAAAAATAGAAAGTGAAAGTACTCATTTCTATCATCAAATGTTAATGCACAGTTGGCATTTAACTTACCCCTTGAGGATTATTTTGATAAGCTATATTAAACTGTGACTTTGGTTTAATAACTGTGCTAGTTTCCTTAGGAAATCAGATGTTTATAAGATAATCCATCTGGAAGTATTTATAACACGAAAAATTGCAGATAATTTAAATATAATTCATTAAGCAGTTTATTAAATTGATTCAGGTAATGGCTGGAATACTAGTCATTCATTTTAGAAGATTTTTAGAATAGTATTTCAGGGCATGGGAAATGTTTTGTGTTACTAGAAAAAAGTTACAAAACATAAATAATAGTCCAATTTAAATATCGTGTGAATATGTTTGCATAGGAAAAGAATAGTTAATACACCAGAAGGTTGACATTTATCCTGGGTAGCTGGAATTAAGGGTGATGTTTTCATCTTTGTGCATTTCTTCATTTTCCAATTATAATGAGTATGTATTGCTTTTATGTTTATATTGCTTTTGTAAGAAACATTTTTGAAAACTGGTATTTTAAAACTCCCCATTATGTACCTCTATGTAGGTGATTCCCCAAGAATCTGTTTTGTTTTGTTTTTTCTCCAAACAGTTAAGGAAAGCTTTTCTTGATGCCTAGCACTTATTTAGGGAGTATGAACGAAGCTACTCACTATGCAAATCAAAGATTGACTTATACCACTTACAAAATTAAGTCTTCCAAGTTTTTCAGGGAATCTTTTTTCCCAGTAGTTAGCACCTCCCTCTCTTTTTCCTATGGAAACAGACCTTTTTTATTATCTTCAGGAGTATGATGATACTACTTGCTTATTTTATTGTAATAAAACATTGATAACATAATATTTACTATTTTGACCATTTTTAAGTGTACAGTTTTGTAGCCTTAAAGTACATTTTGTTCTGCAACCATCATCACCATCCATTTCTAGAATCTTTTATCTTCTAAAACTGAGACTCTGTACCCATTAAACAGTAACTCCCCATTCTTCCCTCCTCCCAGCACCTACGAACTACCATTCTTTTCTGTCCCTATGAATTTGACTACCCTAGGAGCCTCACATAAGAGGAAACATACAATATTTGTCCTTTTGTGACTTACTTATCTTACTTAGCCTAATGTCTTCAGGTTCATCCACATTATAGCAGTGTATTGAAATTTACTTCCTTTTTAAAGGCTGGATGATATTCTACTGTAAGTACCACAGTTTTTTAATCCATTCATCATTGAACAGTTGGATTGCATCTACTTTTGGCTATTGTAAATAATGCTGCTGTGAATATGAGAATACAAATGGCTGCTTTCACTTCTTTTGAGTAAATACCCAGAAGCAGGATTGCTAGATCATATGGTAATTCTGTGTTTAATTTTTTGAGGAATTGCCATATCATTTTCCACAGTGGCTGTACCATTTTGCATCCCTACCACCAATGTACAGGGGTTCCAATTTCTCCACATACTTACCAATACTTATTTTCTCTTTTTTATAATAGCCATCCTAGCAAGTGTGAAGTGACATCTCATTTGTAGGTTGGCTTTGTGTTTCTCTGTGACTAGTTTGGTATCTTTTTGTGTTTATTGGCCGTTTGTATATACTCTTTAGAGAAATATCTATTCAAGTCTTCTTCCCATTTCTTTTATTGTTTTTTGTCGTTAAAATATAGGAGTTCTTTATATATTATGGATATCAATCCTTTGTCAGTTAATTGGATTTGTAAATACGTTCCCCTGTTCCATGGGTTTCCATTCACTCTGTGGATAGTATCCTTGGCACAAAAGTTTGCAATTTTGATTAATTCCAGATCTTTTTCTTTAGTTATCTGTACTTTCAGTGTCATATCTAAGAAATCATTGTCAAATCCAATGTTATGAAAGTTTTTGCCCATGTTTTATTCTAAGAGTTTCTCTGTATTCTCTTGTACTTTTAAAGGTTTCCCTTAAAATGGTTTTGCTATCTAAGGTTTCTCCCATCCTGATTGGTTTAAGTAGTTAGGAAGGGGATCATTTCTGTCATCCTATAGTGCTGACATTAAAAAAATAAAACTGCTACATCGGTCTTTTTATCCACTGGAATCTAAAAATCGTAGTTATTTAATATTTGTCTTGGACGTTAAAAAATACATAAACACATTCTTTAACAGCCAGAAATTTTATCTTAATTCTTTTTTTTTCTCTCTTTTAATTCGTATTCTCAATTCACTTAACCCACAGTATTTTATCTTGATATACTTTTGTACTTAAAAGTAATTTAAGTGTCCTTTTGTACTTGTAAAAATTCGAAGTGTTTTACACTTTTTTGTGATCACAAGGCTATAAGAAATATAATCTATTAATATTCAATTGATTCAAACAGCAAAAACATACTTATTTTGATTAAAAATGATTAAACATAGAAAGTAAGATTTCATTAGGATTTCATGTGGTTGAAGTCCCCCCACCCATATATCTGTGGAAGAATCTTACTGCTGAAGATCATGTTTGTCATTAGTTTCATTGTTTTTATAAATGCAAGCACTGAGAAATGAAAAACATTGTTCATATAAGTAAGTAGACAGTAATGAAAGGAGTTTAGCAGTGCCACTTTCTGGCTTGTATGCCGAAAAACATTAGCCCAGAAATTTTTTCATGGTCTCTTAGCTTGATTAGGTCTCCTTTCAGTTTTGTTGAAAGCAGAAAATTAGAAACTACCTTACCTAACAAAGGATTTGTTGCCTTGCTTTGTCATTCACTTTCTTAACACCTGCACTAGTGTTTTTCTTTGGCTTTAGGAAGGTTTTTAAGGCCTTGAGGCAGTCCACAATGGTAAGATGGAGAATGAGTGAGAGACATGACTTTCTTTTGTAAAATGAGAGAAAGGTAAATGGAAGAGGATGCCTTCACGCAAATCAGTTTTGTTGTTTTTTTTTTAAGTACATATGGAAGTTGAGAATCTGGAAATAGATTCCCATAAAATTTTTCTTAGAAAGTCTTGTTATACTATACCCATCTAAGATGTAGCTGTTCATTTTAAAAATAATACACCTACTTAAAAGTGTAAGGTATTCCTTTTTCAACCATCCTTACATGTAGGTACACTGATAAAAGTGGTATCAAACCATTCATATCACTTAATGTTTTATGAAGTAGCCGTCTAATTCTTAACACAAATCCTTGTGGTTTACATATCCTTATTTTACTTGTGAACCAGTGCTCAAAGCAAAATTAAATGATAAAATGTCTGATAAAACAAAATGAAATGACTGGGTAAAGCCAGCCTAAGGGGTTGGGGGTACACTAATGTTGCAGGTTTTTAAAAATACTGCCTGTTTTTCTAGAATTACCAATCTTCAGAGTAGTATGGCATGTAATTAGAGACTTGTTAGGTACTTTGGCCTTTTATTTTTATGTGAAAGTAGCCTTTATATGATTTCAGAGAGATATGTATGAACTTTTGAATACTTCATGACAAGCTCTGTAGCTCATAAAGCAGCCCACTAAGAGAAACTCTAGTCTATTGAGCAATAATAAAGTTACGTAGAGCACTATGGTTTTTATAACAGATTAACATACATAAACAATTTTTTAATTCAAGTGTTGCATCATCTGGGTGAAACTGTGAAAGAGATGGTAATAACTCCTTTTGTCATCCAAGCCCAAATTATAGTTCTGATGGTCCAGTTATCTTAAAGTTGCTGCCAGTGGTTGCATGACAGGCAATGGTTTGTGTGTGGGTCTTTCTTATTTCTGTAGCCTAAAAGGAGCATTTGTTATAAACTATATACTTTATTCCCTGGAGTACTTGCTATGAAATAGAGCCACAAACCATCAATAAAATTTATATTAGCTATTTCATAGATATTGCTGGTATTTGTTTATCATGAAATGATTGTTTAGATACTATTGTAGTTTCTTGGGGAGATGCAGAATGATTCTGCACAAAAAGCAGTTGTTAAAAACTTGTAATCAAAGAAAACTCTTAGGAGTTTAACTAGAGAGTTTGAAGAAAAACTTAGATGGCTTTCTTAATTTTTCTTAAAGGATGGGTCTTCAGTTAAGGAAGTTGAAACCTACCACCGGACGCGTGCCTTAAGGTCTTTGAGAAAAAATGCACAGAATTCTTCAGATTCTAGTTTTGATAAGAATATGGAAATAACAGAGAAACGTGCTAATGGAAGGCATTTTACAAGGTAATACAAGATGGTTGAATTCCAATTCAAAATAGTTTTAAAGTAACTTAGGATTTGCATTTAACTTTTAAGTGTATTCTTGACCAGTCATCAAGATGAAATGAAATTACCACAAATGAATATCATTGAATTAAAATTTTAATATGTACCAGGTTTGTTTTTATTTTCTTGTTCACAGAGAGTATTTGTGATATGTGTGAGTGCAGCTGACAAAGTTGCTTGAGACTATTTGAGTGTATTTGTGACTTTTTCATTTTAACTTGTTTATGATATGTGGTTTTGTTCATAATTATACAAAGCCTTTATTCAAAATAGGAATTATATTTCTGTTTGCTTGCTATCAAGCAAATCAGTTCTGAGTTATTTATGAATTTGTGTTAGTATGCTTCTAAAGCAGTCACATAGGAGACAGAACATGATTTTTTTTTCTTTACTTGTCTAAGGGGACTAGATGCTTTATACATACTTAAATTTCATTTCTCAAGAACCCTGAGGTAGGTGGCATGAATTCCATTTTAATACTCAAGGAATTAGTTTTAGTGAATTTAGATAGGTGATTCAGGGAACTTGGATTTGTTTGGTTAGGGGCAGATTTAAATTTAATTAGCTAAAAACCTTTACTTTGGGGCGCCTGGGTGGCACAGTCGGTTAAGCGTCCGACTTCAGCCAGGTCACGATCTCGCGGTCCAGGAGTTCGAGCCCCGGTCCAGGAGTTCGAGCCCCGGTCCAGGAGTTCGAGCCCCGCGTCAGGCTCTGGGCTGATGGCTCAGAGCCTGGAGCCTGTTTCCGATTCTGTGTCTTCCTCTCTCTCTGCCCCTCCCCCGTTCATGCTCTGTCTCTCTCTGTCCCAAAAATAAATAAACGTTGAAAAAAAAAATCTTTAAAAACCTTTACTTTTCCTCCCACTTTGGTGGGCCTAACATAAATGAGCAGGAAAGTGCTAATTAGAATAAATTTCTTTTGATGAAATAATTGTTTTATAAATTCTTCTCATAAATTTCTCATAATGACTTATAGGACTAGAACCCTCCTCTTAAGTTTATTTTATTTTATGTAGCAGATTTTCCTGATAAATGACATCATGCCCTTTTAAATTTGTTTTTGTTACTATTTTTTTGCTACTGTTGTTTAAATAGTCTTTCATGGGGCGCCTGGGTGGCGCAGTCGGTTAAGCGTCCGACTTCAGCCAGGTCATGATCTCGCGGTCCGTGAGTTCGAGCCCCGCGTCAGGCTCTGGCCTGATGGCTCAGAGCCTGGAGCCTGTTTCCGATTCTGTGTCTCCCTCTCTCTCTGCCCCTCCCCCGTTCATGCTCTGTCTCTGTCCCAAAAAATAAATAAACGTTGAAAAAAAAAATTTTTTTTAAAAATAGTCTTTCATTACACATTTTAAAATATGCATCCATTTTTTCATCCATTATTTATGGCATGTTTACTACTGTATTTCATGGGATCCAAGATAGCAGCAATTTAAACACTCATTATTTCATGAGACAGTAAAAGAGAAAACACCGAAAGTTAAACTATGACATTCCATCAATTTTAAGACACATCCCTAATTTCAGAGATGCTAAAGTGGGGGGAGAAATGTACAACTTACAGGATTGAAATACAATTTAAACTACCCCAGTATTTCTGAAACTTCAAGTCTTCTTGGGGTGTGGGGAGTGGCCCATGGATTCTGTGTGAGAATTTTAAAATTTATTTCATGATCTGAAGTAACAGTTGACATTCTGGATCATCTAAATTGCTACCTTGCAGAGAATAGTCATAAAATCTCAGGCCCTACATTTGTGTTTACAACTAGTTGGCAGTAACTAGTACTGCTTGAATTATCTCAGGCTCATGAGATAAAACTGAGTCTGACCTTAATACATAAATAATGCTTTGAAGAGAAAGCCATGGATGTGATGTCATGACATGCTGTTGAAATGAAGGTTTGGAATACTTCAAAAAGAGAAGTGGATGAATTGAGTCATGACATACAACAAACCAAATTTAAGAGAACCTGATGGCAGTCTGTACCATATTCACACAGCAAATGGCTATTTTATTTCAGCAAAACCTCATATTAATATTTTTGTTAGTGGTCAGTTGCATAGTTTTATTTGTATAAAATGTAAATAAATCTATGTCTCGTTTGGCTTGTACATAGTCAAAAAAATTTAATGTTGGAAGTCCTTAAAGTCTTTATCTTTTAAAAAAATCTGTACCTTATTCAAGTTGTGAAACATGAATAAAAAATCTGTACCTTATTCAAGTTGTGCTGGACCTTATGTTCAAAATGTATAAAGGAATGTTTTAAAATAGAATTAAAGATGAGTGACTTGGTATTTTTAAATTTGATTCCTTCGAAAATATATTGAATTCCTGTCTTTTCAGATTGTTTTTAAATAATAACTTTATGGAGATACAATTCACATACCATAAAATTCACAATTTTAAAATATATAGTTCAGTGGTTTTAGAATATTCACAATATTGTGTCACCATCGCTTACTGTCCAATTTCAGAACTTTTTCACCACCCCAGAAAGAAATCCTGTTACATTATCTCCCACCTCCTTCTCCCTCCCCACTGTCCCCTTAGGAACCATTAATCTACTTTCCATCTCCATGGATTTGCCTATTCTGGACATTTTATGTAAATGGAATCGTATTTATGGCCTTATGTGTCTGGCTTCTTTCACTTGGTATGTTTTGAAGGTTCATTTTATTGTAGTACCCATCAGCACTCCATTCTTTTTATTCCTGAATAAGATTCCGTTGCACGATGGACATTTGGATTGTTTCTACTTTGTGGCTGTTATGAATGATACTGTGAACATTCGTGTTCAGTTTGTGTGGACATAGGGTTTTGATTATTTGGGGTATATACCTAGGAGTGAATTGCTGGGACATTGGGGAACTGCTGAACAGTTGGCTAAAGCAGCTGTACCGTTTTACAGTCCCACCAACAGTGTATCAGGGTTCCAGTTTTTCCACATCCTTGTCAACACTTGTCATAGTCCATCTTTTTTTGGTTTTAGCCGTTTTAGTGGGTGTGAAAGTATCTCATTGTGGTTCTGATTTACATTTCCTTGATGGTTAATAACACTGAATATCTTTTCATGTGCTTATTGGCCATTTATATGCCTTCTGAGGGGAAGAATTTCTATCTTAAATAATCTCTGAATTAAGATCATTATTACAAAGACTTATTTTACATAGTGATAACATCAGGATCTGTTTGTATAAGACTTAGATAAAGTGGCCTACAGTATTGTTGAATTTTGTTTCATGTAGTTTCCTGTTTCTTACCAGGGTGACCCTTTTTGTGTTGCTAGTTTGCCTGAGTGTAGTAATCTCTTTACTTCTTTCTATGTCCCTCCATCTCTTTTGTTTTCTCTCTGAGGCTCAAAGACCAGGGGACTAAGACTGTTAGACTAATATAGAAAGATTTGAGTAACTGTACCTTGAGGGCAGGATCTATATTTCTTTGGTCCTGTAGTTCTTAATTATGGTCCAATAATCATAGTTTTCAGGGGGCATATGAAACCTCTGAAAGAAGATATAAACTTGTATGTGTATATGCAGTTTTCTAGGTAGAAAAGATCTGTAGCTTTTATCAGATTCGCAGGAGTTGAGAAAAGTCCAGACACCTGTTTTTGTAAATAGTTTCATCGGAACACAGCTATGCCCATTCATTCTATGGCTGCTTTCCTGCTTCGTTGTTAGAATTGTTTTTGTGAGTAGTTGTGACGGAGACTATGACTCACAAGCCTAAAGTATTTACTATCTAACTGTTTAAGAAAAAGTTTATCAACCCCTGCAAGGGGAGAGGTGCTCCCATTCCCCAACAGGCAGAGAAAAAAGAGAGGGAGGGAGGAAGGGAGGTGAGAAAGGGAGAAAGAGGAGGGAGAGGAGAGGAGGCGGACAGAACATTGTTTTATCATTGTGTTCTAGCATTTAATAGGGACTAATAGGAAGTGTAGACCTGCATGGTATGGAGGGAGGGGTTCTTTTATGAGAAATGTCTATGAGCCTGTGAACAAGCTAGCCCTGACCTGTTGATGGATTGCTCAAATGTTTTTATTTTGTTCTTGGTTCTTACCAAAAGAGATAATGAGTTAATGATGACTTACATTGTTGTGAGGACACATGATTTAACTTTTGGATAAGATGGTTCCACTTTATTTTAAAATGTCACATTTGAAATCCCATGTGTATAACCAGCCCACTTGCAAATAGCTTGACATATAAGTTGATTGATAGATGTAGCTATCTAGGTATGGAAAATTGTGTCCCTAAAAATAAGTTAATGAGATAAACTGTTTTGTTTGTTCAGTGGATTTTGGAAGAAATATTAGGGGAGGGTACTTGTTTTTTTTAAGCCTTTGAAAGTGTTTAATTTCCAACTCAGTAGATTCTGTCTGCCAGTTTGTAAGTGGGATATCTGATTCATAAATGGGACTGTTTCTGCAGGTGAATGATAATGCACGTCATAAAGTTAGTAGCCAGCAAATGTTTTTAGAAGGAAATTAACATATCACTAAGGGACATTAGTTCTGTTTATAGTTACAAATATTTCAAGGATGTGCAATAACTATATTCCTATGATATAAAACACATTGTCTTGTTTTTGCTCAATACTTACAGTTCAGTTATACCCAAATACTTAGGTTAATGATATAATTTCTTGTTTTAACTAAGATACTTTGATTAATTCTGTTTAAGAGTTCATGCATGTATCATTGCATTTCACAACAGGCTTCTCAGAGTTTGTTTAGCCGTAACTAAACATACATGAGCATAGATATTCTAAAGATTTTTATTTTTCAGTGTTTTTTAGCCTTTTACGTATCTTAGTATTCTCCAAGCTGATTTAACTTTTTACCCTATTTTTTAGTTATCATAAAATACGGGATTTAAGATTATGTCAATTATTTTAAAATTTTTAATGCGTTTTTTTATATAGGCAATTGGCCAGACAGCAGGCTGATAAGAAAAAAGAAGAGTGCAAAGAAGGTAAATAATGTTAAAGTCATTTCAGATTTAAAACCTGTAGTTCAGGGGTGCCTGGGTGGCTCAGTCGGTTAAGCGTCCGACTTCAGCTCAGGTCACGATCTCGCGGTCCGTGAGCTCAAGCCCCAAGTTGGGCTCTGGCCTGATGGCTCAGAGCCTGGAGCCTGCTTCTGATTCTGTGTCTCCCTCTCTCTCTGCCCCTGCCCCGTTCATGCTCTGTCTCTCTCTGTCTCAAAAATAAATAAAACGTTAAAAAAAAAAAAACCTGTAGTTCATATTTTGTGTACAAATGTATTGAGATACATACAGTAAACTGTACATATTTAAAGTATACAGTTTGTTTGGTTTGACACAAATGTATGCTGTGAAACCACACCACAATTAGATGGTAAAGATAACTATCACTGCCAAAAACTTCCTCAGGCCTCTTTATAATCATACCCCCAGCTCCTCTCCAGGCTTTCCACACCCCAAGATTCCTGATCAATCACCAGTCTGCTTCCTATCACTATAGTTTAGTTTGCATCTTCTAGAGTTTTATGTAAATGAAATTATGCAGTATGCACTCTTTTTTGTCTGGCTTTCTTTTAGTATAATTACTTTTGAATATCATCCATGTTGTTGCATTTTCTTGCTGAGTATTCTGGTATATGAATATACCACAATTTGTGTTATTTCCCCCAGCTTTATTGTGATATAATTGACATATAACATTGTGTATGTTTAAAGTGTACAACAAATGTTAATTTGGTACATTTATATATTGCACAATGATTACTGTCATAGTTTTACCTAACACCAACATCATGTCCTATAATTACTATTTCTTTTTTGTGGTGAGAACATTTAAGATCTACTCTCTTAGCAACTTTGAAGTATATAATACAATATATATTAATTATAATCTCTGTACTGTACATTAAATCCTCAGAGCTTATTTATTTTATAGCTGGAAATTTGTATTCTGACCAACATTGCCTCTTTTCTCTCACCTCCCAGGCCTTGGTAACCAACATCCTAATCTGTTTCTACAATTTTGGCTTTTTTTAGATTCCACATTTAAGTGATATTACACAGTATTTGTCTTTCACTGATTTCTTTCACTTAGCATAATGCCCTCAAGGTCCATCTATGGACCTTAGGTATTTGGAAGAATATCCAAACAACAGGATATTCTTCTTTCTCATGGCTGAATAGTGTTCTTTTATATGTGTATATTTTTACAATCTTCTTTATCCATTTATCCATTGATGGACACTTAGGTTATTTCCCACAATTTGTTTATTCATCTTTTGGTGGACATTAGGGTTGTTTCCAGTTTGGGGCTATCAGAAACCTGCCTTGAACACAAATCTTTGTACTATATATCTTTCCTTTTCTCTGGGGAGTGGAATGGCTGGATCGTATGGTAGGTGTATGCTGTAACTTTTTTTTTGTTTCCTAATATTTTTAAGATAGGTAAGTTCAAGATATTATGATCTTGTTACACGAAAGTGTAGCTATTCAATTGTTCATTTTAGAACTGTTTTATAAATGCCATTATTTAAAATCTTTCCATTTATTTTCATTTACACATCTTGAAGACAAAGTGGTTCCGGTTACTCGTTCGTTGAGGACTAGAAACATTGTTCAAACTAAAGAACGCTTGCATGAAGAGAATGGTGATGTTGAAGTTCGCCGAAGTTGTAGGATTCGAAGTCGTTACAGTAGTGTGAACCAATCTGTGCTGTTTGACAAACTTATAACAAAGTAAGTAAAAATTATTTAGATCAAGATGATTTAGGTGGCATAATTTGTTGTTGGGGAAGGATCATAAATTTCAACTAGCCTGAGTGTTTAATGCATTCAGCTGTGTAAAGCAAAAGGGAGAAAGATTATTAGAGGATTTTGAATAATTCTATATAGATCTTTAAATTCTTGGAAAAAAATTATAGAATATTTTTACACAGGTAAATCAGTGCCTTGTATAGAGATATTTAAAATCCCAGCAATTAAAAAATATAATGGGAGAAAAATCAAGCTTTTAAAACTGTACCACTCTTTTACAGTTTTAGCTTATATTTATGTCAATTTTCTTAAAGCACTGCTGAAGCTGTACTTCAAAAAATGGATGACATGAAGAAGATGCGTAGACAGCGAATGAGGGAACTTGAAGACTTGGGAGTGTTTAATGAAACAGAAGAAGTAAATATATCCTTCCTCACTCTGGAAACTAATGCAACATTGTGTGTCAGCTACACTTCAGTAAAAAAGAATATCTCCTGTTTCACGGCTGATTTAGTGATCTCCAATTTAACCTTTTTTTCTATAGTACCTATCCGTTTTTGGTAAATTATTCATTGTTTTCAACATCTTTAAACTGTTCAGCATTTGTTTGATCAGTTACTAGATATTGCTGGAGTTTTAACAGTTCATAGCTATAAATATCTTCATTTTATTAAGCAAGATAGGAAGGTCCTACTGAATTTTTTAAATAAATATGCTAAATGTTAATGGCTTCTGTTTAAACATTTTTAGGAGAATCTTAATATGTACACAAGAGGAAAACAAAAAGGTATTCAAAGAACTGATGAGGAAACAACTGACAATCAAGAAGGCAGTGTGGGTTAGTCTTTTGTTTTACTTCTGGGTTTGAATTTCAGCACTTTTTATTTAGTAGAATATAGCTCAGCTCTTCTATTCAGAAGCTGTGACATTATTGGTATTTTGTGAGAGATCAAAGGATTGGTCATAATTTAAAAGTGAGAACAGGGGAGGGGCACTTGGGTGTCTCAGTTGATTGAGCGTCTTTTTTCTTTTTTAATTTTTTTTTTTAACGTTTATTTATTTTTGAGACAGAGAGACAGAGCATGAATGGGGGAGGGTCAGAGAGAGAGGGAGACACAGAATCTGAAACAGGCTCCAGGCTCTGAGCTGTCACCACAGAGCCCGACGCAGGGCTCAAACTCCCAGACCGCAATATCATGACCTGAGCCGAAGTCAGACAATTAACTGACTGAGCCACCCAGGCGCCCCGAGCGTCTAACTCTTAATTTCGGTTCAGGTCACATGCTGAGCATAGCGCCTGCTTAAGATTCTCTCTCTCTCTCTCTCTCTCTCTCTCTCTTTCTCTCTCTCTCTCTCTCTCTCTCAAATTTAAAAAAAATGAAAAAATAAAATGAAATAAAAGTGAGGGCAGGGGAAAGCTTAAAAGGATAGTGTGTTTTGTTTGGGAAAGTACTTGAAATCTACAAATCTAAAGCAGATAAACCTGGTTTGCTTATATAATGCATTATAGACAACACATCTCTACCAATTTTAGTTGAAAGGTGATTAAAATTAAGTTTTGCTCTTCTGTTAGGAATTACAACTGTAATTTATTAGAACTTTTCTTGAGTGAAAACCAGTTTTCTGAAACGCATTTTAAATATTTGGTGAGGGTGTTTTACATTTTTGTAAGTAGATATTTGAGTTATGCTCTGTGTAGCTCAGTGACAGCCAGAAGGGCTGGATGGAATTTAAAACTTAAGTTTAAAAGGCAAAAGTTGGGGTGCCTGGGTAGCTCAGTCAGTTGGGCATCCAACTCTTGATCTCAGCGTAGGTCTTGGCCTCAGGGTCATGAGTTCAGGCCCTTGTGTTGGGCTCTGCACTGGGCGTGAAGCCTACTTAAAAAATTCAAATTAAAAATAAGTAAAAATGAAAAAATTAAAGGAAAAAGCTAAGTGAGGAGATACTTTAATTTGTCAACATGTTAAATTAACTTGGAAACTTAAGCATAGTCACTTATATTAATGAAATCAGCAGCAATACCATAAACTTTAGTTTGGTACTACTGACAGTAGCCTTTAAACATCTTTCCCTATTTCCTTTTTTCCTTCCTCTAGTTATTTTTAATTCTGTAGTTGACTTCATTTTTTAAAATCTTCATTTAATGCTGCGAAAGAATCATTTCTATGAGCAATCTAGAAGTAAATTTTTAAAGGAGGGTCTCTTTCTTTCTCTTTCAATTCCCCTTTATTAAAAATTGTTAACATTTTGGTGAGTATTCTGAAAGTAAATGTTTCTTAACTGTAGAATCATCTGAAGAGGGTGAAGACCAAGAAGATGAAGATGATGACGAAGATGATGAAGATGATGACGATGAAGATGAAGAAGATGGGGAAGAAGATAATCAGAAACGATATTATCTTAGACAGAGAAAAGCTACTGTTTATTACCAGGCTCCATTGGAAAGTAAGTGTTACATATATTTGTCCTAGGAGATGTAATTATATTACTTTTATCTTTACTGCTTTTCCTCTGTTATTCTTATTTTTCATGTTTTCATTTTGTAGAATATCCATGGCTGTTGTCTTTCTTAAATTATCCTAAATGTGCAAGAAGTCATTACTTCAAGAAAGTTAGATGTTAGCCTTGACCAAAGCAAATAATTGGGCCATTTTGAAATTTCATGTCTGTCTTTACTTACTGTAGATTTTATAGCTTTCAACTTAGTTTATTTTTTCACTTTGTGTAAATAAGACTGCTTTTGATTTATGTTACAGTTGTGTTTCAGTCCTAATGAGCATATATATGCAGGGCTGATAACCAGCTGTTATGCATCAGTATAATCATAATGGTTGTTTATGGCCAGTGTATGTTTTGGTTGGGTGGGTGTCTGTGCTTTATATAATTTTCAATAGCAACCCTGCAGACATAAATGACTTTAAACATGAACAGTAAAATAGTCTGGTAGATATGTACTAGTATTTTCATGGAAGGCAGCACCTTTGTAAGTATTTAGGTGAAGAACAAAATTATCTTCATAACTACTTAATATGTCACATACCTATAATTCTTCTTTTTAGAACCTCGTCACCAGAGAAAGCCCAACATATTTTACACTGGCCCAGCTTCTCCTGCAAGACCAAGATATAGATTATCTTCTGCGGGACCAAGAAGTCCTTATTGTAAACGAATGAACAGGTTTGGTTCTGAAGTACTGATTGATTTATAACAACGTAATTGTGGCTGTGATAGGTAGGATTCTAGAGTTTTAGGACTGGATGTATCCAGATAGAATTCTAGAATCCTGTATCTTGGAGAGTTCTCTCTATGCCTATAGTGCTCTTATCCCTGCTACCACTGACTAGATTTTTGCTGTTGCTTCCATTACTAGGTAGTTAGTAACTACCATGGTAAGGTAGTTTATTCCGTTGTTCCACACTTTACTAATAGAGAGCTACCTTTGCTTCAGTGTTTACTGTATTCCTGGCTTGGTGTTAATAAGCATCTCACATAGACTGTTTCATTTAATCTTCACATTAAGTTAGAGTGTAGGTTAAGTCTACTATTTCACATAGTATCACAGACATATTTTCTTACTGTGACAAACATTCCAGGTTACATAGCTTTCTAGACTTTTCACAATGCTAACCATCCTCTTCTGGATCTGGTTTTTTCCCTGAGGTTTTATTTCCACTTTAAAAAATTTTTTTTCTCATATAGTAAGAAACATTAATTTTCTTTGACTATTAAAATTATTTGTGGGTTTCTTTTCCTTCTACATCATAACACTTGTTGGTTGTCTGTCATATTTAAGTCCAAAGAGGTAGTTCTTGTTATTTCCTCATTTTCCCAAGTTAAAAAAGGCTTTGTGATTCATTAAAACTTTCTGGGTAATAATAACATTATAGTAGTTCATGAATGAGAGAGCTCGTGGTGAAGATTAAAGAGACAGGGGAAAAAATGACATTTGTGTGGAAATGGTACTTTTTTCTAATATTAATTTCCTCAGAGGTGAGACTGAAATCCTATGAGACTTCAACTATTTGAACAGCTCTTGGAAGTCTCCTCATAGAAGCAGACTAATAACTGAAAGCAACACTTTTGTAAATACTGACATTCTTCTAGGAAAAATATGAAATACTGCTTGTGTCCCTAGGTCTTTTCATTTTCAGAGTGTCAAAATCACAAGCGTACATCCTAGATTTCCTGTTTCATCATCCCTTTCCATAAAACCAGAGCCCAGAAGGATGAAGGGTCAGGAGGGCAACCTGTCAGAGCTGCCCAAGATAAATTGCACCTGAAAGGAGGCCACACTATCATTACTTTTGATAGGCCCCTTTGGAATATTGTTAAAGACCAGTATTTTGATAGTGAAATCTAATGATCTACAGAAAAGGGGGGTAAAGTGTAATGTTCCCTGGAATCCCCTCCAAGCATAAGGCCCAGGGCAGCTGTCTTGGTTGCCTGACTTAAAGGATAAACCTCTACTAGATCCAACAGAAGTGAAAAAGGCTGGCAGTTACTTTGAGATTAAATTTCTTCTTCCATTTTTAATGGGTATGTTTCTGGAAGTAATGTATTTAATGACTGCCTCTGTAGTCACCACCTATAATGGATCTTGCAGCAGGTAGGAATTTTTTTTTTTGCTCCTTTGGTGCTCAGGTTCCCATATTTGGTTCACAGAGTCTACCATTTATTTATGTAAAGTGTCTCATGCTTCTTTGAGTGCAGGACTTTTTTTTCTCCAATTAACAAATGTTTGAGTACTACCATGTACTAAGCACTATGGATATAAAAATGACTTAAGTCAGGATTCCTGCCCTCAGATCTCATAGACTAGTGGAAGATTTGACACATTTATTTGTTATTTTATTATGTATTTATGTATTTATTTATTTTTTATTTGCATGTAGTTGACACATGATGTTACATTAGTTTCAATTTTACAACATAGTTATTCAGCAACTGTATCTGTTATGCTTTGGTCACCACAAGTGTAGCTACCATCTGTCACCGTAACAGCGGTATTAAAATAGTACTGACGATATATTCCCTATGCTGTACCTTTGCTCTTGTGACTTACTCATTCCATTACTGGAAGCTTTGTATGTTCCACTCCTGGTCACCCATTTTGCCCATCCCCCCTTACCACCCCCACCCCCCCACCACCCGTCTGACAACCATCAAGCTTATTCTCTGTACTTATTGGTCTGATTCTGCTTTTTGTTTGTTTATTCATTCTGACACATTTAAATTAAAGTATGAACTAAGATATTTAAATTGTACCCTGAGTCACATTATTTGACTTAATGACTGATTTTGGTTTTGATAGCTTTGTAAAAATTTTTTTCTTTTTGATAACAGATTTATTGAGATGCAATTCACATGCCATATAGTTTACCTGTTTAAAATGTACAGTTCAAGGGGTTTTCACAGTTGTGCAGCTATAACCACAAACGATTTTAGAACATTTTTCTTACCTCAGAAAGAAACCCTGTATTCTTTAGTTATCTCCAGTCCCTCCATCCCCCACAGCCCTGAGCAGCCACTAATCTTTTATCTGTCTCTGTAGATTTGCCTATTCTGAGTATTTCAAATACGTGGACTCTTTTGTGAGTGACTTCTTTCACTTGGTACATTTTTAAGGTTCATCCACGTTTAGCATGTATCAGTACTTCATTCTTTTTTATTGCCAAATAAGATTCCATTGTATAAATATACCATATTTTGGTTATCCATTTATCAGCTGATGGATATTTGGGTTGTTTCTACTTTTTGTGAATAATGCTACCATGACCATTTGTGAACAACTTTTTGTATGGACTTATGTGTTCACTTCTCTTAGGTATGTACCTAAAAATGGAATTGCTAGATCAAATGCTAACTATATTTACTGTTTCAGGGAATTGCTAAATTATTTTCCAGAATGGCTGCTTTATTTTACTTTTCCACAAGCAATGTATGCATGTTCCAATTTCTCCACATCTCAACTGTTAATATTATCTGACCTTTTGAATGTAGCCCTTTAAACCTTTTTTTTTTCCCCCCAACACTCTTACCAAGGTGATATGAACATCTCTTCCCCTTTAACACCGTAATGGTCATTTTGCTCAGCCTTTTTACTTTTTCTTAAAGAGACCAGCTTATGTTTATATTCATGTCCTACTTCACCTACTTAGGCATGGGACCAGACCACACATCCAAAGAATCATTTGGGCATTGCTCTCGGTACCCATGGCAAATGGTCGAAAAACCTTGCAGCCGCAGTGCAGGATCTTCCAAGGGTTTTTTGGCGTGCTTACCATAACAGAGGTTCAGGAACGCTGCCTTTAAGCAGGATTTTCTTTCTTATGATTACTCACCTCTACTCATCTAAGGTTTATTCTTTAGTTTCAGTCTGCAGTTTCTGGAACAAGCCCAATCCCTTTGAACCTGAAGGTAACCTAGTACCGTTGCTTCACCAGTATTCCAGAGTGCCCCTTACCTGGTGTCAAGGTGCTAGAACTGGCAACTCTAAACACTGACTAAGTTCACAGTGCTGGTCCAGCACTTGTCTATGCCAGAATTTCAAACATTTTTAGTAAAATGAAAAATAAAGAGTGAGTGTGGGTGTGGGTGTTTAGAATCTCTTTAAAACTGAAAAAATGGCCTTTCTACAGTATAGAGTAATTGTGAAAACCCTGGACCCATGACTAGGTTTCAGGCCCAGCCCTACCACTTATTAATGACCTTTAGCAAGTTACTTAACCTCTCATTTCAGTTTTTTGACCCATAGAATGAGAATGATATTAGCTGTCTCACAGTAATGTGAGAATTAGGTGAGTTAATACACGAAAAGCATTTAAACTACTATTTGGCATGTATTGAGTGCTCTATGTCTTTGTTATAACTACAATGCTTAAAAACCCTACTTTTCAGGGGCGCCTGGGTGGCTCAGTCGGTTGGGCGTCCGACTTCAGCTCAGGTCATGATCTCGCAGCTCATGAGTTCAGGCCCCGTGTCGGGCTCTGTGCTGACGCTCAGGGCCTAGAGCCTGCTTCGGATTCTGTGTTTCCGTCTCTCTCTGCGCCACCCCCGCCATCCCCCACTCCTGCTCACACTCTGTCTCAAAAATAAACATTAAAAAATTTTTCTTTTAATTCCTTTTCAGATCAAACATTGGAAAATTTATTTCAGTCCACAGGTTTTGTTGTTTGCTTATAATTCTTTTGGTTTGTGAAATAAACAACTGGAAATTACCAGTGTATATAGAAAGTGGGTTTTTTGAATAGACAAAGGTTTGAGTTCTGACACCATCGTTGCCTAATTCTAATATTTTAAGCAAGTTATTTAAACTATGAGCCAGTCACATTGGCTGCAACTCTAAAGTGAGCCTGCTGATATGTACTTGTCCAGAGCTTTACTTAAGATTCAGTGGGATAATATATCTACTATCTGGTACAAGAAGCATTTAATAAATGTTAGTCCTTTTTATTGTGAAGTTAGTCTTCATTATGTGAATACATACGGAATTCACTTACTGTTATGTGAATTATGTGCCTCCAGGTTAGAGTTATTTTGTAATATTAATGGTAATATTAAATAAATTAGTCTTTCATATAAAATTGCACACTTGTACTAGATAGTTTTAGTTTCAGGCCAATCATAAGAATAGTCTTGGGCATGTTTGGGGAGGTGGACATTGGAGGATTATTTTCTCATTTAAATATCTGTGAGAAACCCCTTATCCAAAACCTGTGGGGCCATTTGTGTTTCATAATTCAGACTGGGGTGAAGGTGGAATTACAAAGGTAATGTATAACATTAACATCTCTAGGAGTGTCTGGGCCAGCACTGCCTAGTCAAATGTGTAATAGCAGAACATATGAATAATCATAGTAAGTGGGACAAATAGAGACTGAATTTCCTTTACAACATTTCATTTTTTTTAATGAATATAATTTATTGTCAAATTGGCTTACATACAACACCCAGTGCTCATCCCAACAAGTGCCCTCCTCAATGCCCATCACCCATTTTCTCCTCCCCCCCATCTTTATGACATTTCAGATCCTGGTAAGTGAATAGTGGAAAAACTTATTCTCAGAGTATAAGATTCTGCACCTATGTTATGGAAATAATAGACTGTGAACCTTTAATATTTTTGGAAATATCTACTTACTGTGATTGCACTCTGACTCAGGAAAAGCTCTAGACCCTGAGCCAATGATTAAAGGTTTTCCCAGCTAGATTCTTTGTTTTTCCTATGGGTGTTTTGCAACAAATGCAAAGGTAGAAGTGATTGAATTTTTTTTTCAGTATTTGTAGCACTTGGTGTCTTATTTAGTACTACCAACCAGCCTAAGAATTTGATTATATCCTTACCTCCTTTTTGTGAGAAAATTAAGGCTTATATGGGTTAAGTAATACATCCAATTGACACAGCAGTAAATGATAGTTGTAAATTTACAGGTGATGATACTGTAGATAAAAGGTCATCTTACTTCTCACTGTATTCCTAGTATTTTTTAAACTCTTCTTGATCCTTTTTGGTTTGCATAAAAATTCTCCTGTTCTCCTTTTAAGATTGACATTTCAAAAGGTGAAATTATGTATAGTATAATATTACAAATGTGAAACTATATATGGTATAATATTGAAAATGCTTTCTGAAGTTATAGTCCCAAAGAGTTTAATATCCTCTTTTTCCCACCTTTCTCTTTGAGGATAACTGATTTACATCAAGACTAAGAAGTCATTCTGCTTGGACCATATTCTATCATAACGAACATTTGATTGTCAGCTCTATCACAGCCACCTATCTCTTTCCCTTCCTCTCAGTTATCCCTGTATTTTATTCCCTCCAAAAGATTGAACCATCAAAGCCTACTTCATTGCTTCAGCAAATATATTAATTTTTTGATAAATCTTTTTGGATCCTTAGGTAATTCTGATGTTTGCATCTTATGCCTCTGTTTTTCCTGCCCTCCTTCGTCATGATTTCAGTTTTCCTCTTTACTTTAGGCGAAGGCATGCAATCCACAGTAGTGACTCTACTTCATCTTCCTCTTCTGAAGATGAACAGCACTTTGAGAGACGGAGAAAAAGGAGCCGCAATAGAGCTATCAACAGGTATGTCTTCTACTGATGCTTTTTAATACTATAAGCTATTTTTTTTTAAGTGGTGAGAAGGCTGAATAATTTGGGAGCAGATACAGCTTGACCAAATTTAAAATTTTGGGATACCTGGGTGGCTCAGTCAGTTAAGCATCCGGCTCTTGATTTCGGCTCAGGTCATGATCTCACAGTTCATGGGATTGAGCCCCACGTCAGGTCGACACTGACAGCACAGAGCCTGCTTGGGATGCTCTCTCTCCCTCTCTCTCTGCCCCCACCCCCAATAAATAAACATGTAAAAATTTATACAAAAAGTTAATGTATAAATTAGAATGCCATCTTGTTTGAAACATCTATATTTGAAACTTAAAATACATTAGAACATTTTCTTTTACAGCCATTGTATAGCTCAAATGGTGCTTGACAAACATGGACTTGAGGAAACTTGAAATTTTTTCACTTCAAATACATTTTTTTCTGTTTATAATAATTATAATAATACATCCTTATAGAGCTCTTTAGGAAAATGGGTTTACTTATTTCATAACTTTTTGTAATATAAGTTCGTGTAAGTTCATATATAAGTTTATAGCAAGGATCATACCCATTTTACAGATGTGGTCAGGGGAGTGAAAAAATGCAGGGTTTGTATCCTAATAAAGTAATATTCTCATAGAGTAAAAACTGCATGGTGAAGCAATTAGAAACATAATAATTGAAGGGACGTGCAAACCAACCATTCTTTGTATCCTAAGCTCTATTCTTTTACCACATTGGCTCTGCCCTAGTATGGTAGCCACTAGTTACATATGGCTGTTAAGCACTTGAAATGTACCTAATCTGAATTGAGAAATATTGTAAAATTTTGTTAAAAAAAAACAAAAAAACAAAAAAACACCACATTCTTGGATTTCAAAGACTTAGTATAAGAAAGAATGTAAAGTATCTCAGTTTTTTAAGTATTTATTTTGCATATTGAGATGGTATGTTTTAGATATGTTGGGGTAAGTGAAATATATTATTACTTTTTCTTTGTTTAGTGTATCTAATAGAAAATTTTAAATTACACCTTTGACTTACATTTCATTTCTGTTGGCAGCAGTGACTTAGATCATCGAAAACCTGTATTACTTAGACTGATGTTTCTTTGCCTTCATTCATAGAAATGTACATCTAATCCTGTAGTTTCTATATCATGCAGTTATATTTCTATTAAGAATTATAACTTAGCGCCCAACTTCAGCTCATGTCATGATCTCACGGTTTGTGGGTTCAAGCCCTGTACCGGGCTCTGTACTGACAGCTCAGAGCCTGGAGCCTCCTTCACATTCTTTGTCTCCCTCTCTCTGCCCCTCCCCCACTCATGCTCTGTCGAAAATAAATGTAAATAAATAAATAAATAAATAAATAAATGAGTTATTTGAGAAATACCTTTTAAAAAGCCACAATTGAAAACGTGTTCATCTTAGATTTCACAGTATAAATTCCTTGTGGAGTCTGGAGTTACCAAGATTTGTCACTTGGGGTGAGTTTGGTGTGCTTTTACTTGTGTTTAGTTGTATTTCTTTTCTTAGGCATTCCAACGTGTCGTAACCTCTAACATAAGCAGTTTCCACTCTCCATCTATAAAACAAGCAGGTACTTCTAGGTGTATTTTTTATAATCTACTATAACTGTTTTTGAAAGTAGTTAGGAAAGTAGTGATTCATTCTTGCTTGAGATGGTTGATGTGGATCCAAGGTGCTTGGTGGACTATGAATATTTTGCTGAGAGGTACTGTAGCAGAGTTATTGCAGGTCTGGAGACACTGCTTTGGTTTGAGTCCAGGAACTGACACTTAACCAGTTGTGACTTTGTGCATTTCAGTTAATCTTTTTGTGCCTCAGGTTTTTTTTTAAGGTTTATTTATTCATTTTGAGAGAGAGAGAGCATAAGCAGAGGAGGGGCAAAGAGAGAATCCCAAGCAGGCTCCATGCTGTCAGCATGCGGGGCTCAAACTCATGAACTGCAAGATGATGCCCTGAGCCAAAACCAAGAGTCAGAGCCACCCAGGCACCCCATCAGTTTTCTTTTAAAATAGGAGAAATAATAGCTACTCAATAAATGACTGTTTTGAGGATTTCATGGACTATTACATATAAAGCACCTAAAACAGCCTGACAAGTGGTAAATACTCTGTATATGTTAAGCACAATCATTATAAAGTATATTGATACAGTCTGAATTGCTAACCATGAATTACTTTATGATGCTGCGGCATCTTGAACACTGGCACTTCGTTTGACTGTATATCTCTGATAATAAAACTTCAGGTATAAATATTTCTAACATTAAAGTTCTCAACCTATAAAGAAAATGAAGTTGAAATACATAATTTCACAGTTGCTGATTGAAATTTAACTTTTTAAATTTTTTAAATTATTTTTTATAATGTTCATTGATTTATTTTGAGAGAGAGAGAGAAAACAAACAGGGAAGAGGCAGAGAGAGGGAGAGAGAATCCCAAGCAGGCCCCACGTTGCCAACATGGAGCCTGATGTGGGGGCTGAAACTCACAAACCACAAGTTCATGACCTGAGCTGAAACCAAGAGTCAGATGCTTAGCTGACTGTGCCACCCAAGTACCCCAACTTGTTTTTAAATTTTTAGGAAAAATGTCCATATTCTGACATAGAATTTGGGGGAGAAAGTGAACTGATAGGTGTTTTATTTTTATTTTATTTTTATTTATTTGTCTTTTTTTTTTTTTTTTTTTTTTTAAGAGAGAAAGAGAGCATGAGTGGTAGAGGGAGATAGAATCTTAAGTGGGCTCCATACCCAGAATGGAGCCCAAAGTGGGCTTGATCCCACAACCTTGAGGTCATGACCTGAGCCAAAATCAAGAGTTGGATGCTTGGGGTGCCTGGGTGGCTCAGTCGGTTAAGCGCCAGACTTCAGCTTAGGTCATGATCTTACAGTTCATGGGTTCAAGCCCCACATCAGCCTGGAGCCTGTTTTGGTTTCTGTGTCTCCCTCCCTCTCTCTCTCTCTCTGTCCCTCCCCTGTTCACCCTCTGTCTCTCTCTCTTTCTCTCAAAAATAAACAAAAAAAAAGTTGAATGCTCAACCGAGCTACCCAACACCCTAATGGGTGTTTCTTTTTAATTTTTTAAAAATAGGTGCCTCCCACTAAATTTTCGGAAAGATGAATTAAAAGGAATTTATAAAGATAGAATGAAGATTGGAGCAAGTCTTGCAGATGTTGATCCAATGCAACTAGATTCTTCAGTGAGTACGATCTTGTATGCTTGAACTTAAATACTGTTTTAATTTAGTTTTAAAGTTTAACCAATTTTTCTTTAAATCCGAAACTTTACAGACTTTTTCAGGCTACAGCTAAAATGCTGTTACTCAGTTGGCTGTGTATAGGTTGAGCCTAGTATAGAAATGGAGTGATATTTTAATTTTGATTCCAAATCTGAGAATGTCCATGTTTCCCTTCCATTATCAGGTACGATTTGATAGCATTGGTGGCCTGTCTAATCATATTGCAGCTCTAAAAGAGATGGTGGTGTTTCCATTACTTTATCCAGAAGTCTTTGAAAAATTCAAAATTCAACCTCCAAGGTAATTTAATAATTTTATTTTAGCCAAAATGTGGGCTGTGCTACTGTTGTCCAGAAAGATAACATTTCTCCATTGAAATTTTTTAGGTCTACAGTAATTTAGTGTGCTTTTCTGGGTACTTCGAATATTTTTACTTTTCTAATATTTAACTTGAAAAATGGTTTCAAAATTGATCCTCACGAAAAGAAAAACAATTTCCAATGCTTTTCATATATTTACTGAAATTTCTCCTATACTTTTTAGTTTTTTCTTTCACTTTTACAATTTTGTTTCAGGTCTGTATCAAAGTAACATATGTACATACTTTTAATACTTTTTAAAGTTTTGTTTAAGAGAGAGCGCGCAATCGGGGGAGGGATGGAGAGAGAGAGAATCCCAAGCAGGATCCGTGCTGGTCGCATAGAGCCCAATCTCATGAACCATGAGATCATGACCAGAACCCAGATCAAGAGTCGGATACTTAACCGACTGAGCCACCCAGGCGCCCCGTACATAATTTTAAGTCACATAAGTACTGTAAGTCTTACAAAGGAAAAAATGGTAGTGGGAGTAGTCCTCCCTCTACTCTTCCTCCTCCAGTTCAATTCCCACTTTCCAGAGCCAACTGTTTTCAACTCCTTTAGCTATTAGGTATTTACCTATATAGATTTAAATAATATGCTTATACTGTAATTTTTGTTTTTTTCTGTTTTAGCATTCTGTAGGCTTCTAACATGAATAGTGACTATTTGGTTCTTTTGCCTTCCCCACTCTCCATATATACACATTTTTTTCCTGTCCTCATATGCTCCCAGTAGCTTCTTTATGCACAAATATAAGTGTTGAATCAATTTTCAGTGTGTGCTTTATGATTATGTAAATGTAAATGTTTTTTTTACAGCTGAGCCATATATAGTATATCATGACTATTCTCTTTTTTACAACTCTGCTCTTTCCCCTCAGCGTTAATACTCTTTGCCTGTGGGTGAGGGGTTTTTTTTTTTTTTTCCCTTTATAGAGTTTTTAAAATAATTTTATATGTGCTTATCAGTTCATCCACAGAGTTTGCTAGGGAGAAAACTCTTCAGTATAGTTAAACATACCAAATAATTTATTGACTCCTCATTTTTCTAGACACATCTTGTTGGAGCTTTTGTTCTGTTGCTTCCATCCATACGGGTTATTCTTAGTCTTGTAGCACAACTAAACTTTGGGATTTCTTATCACCATCAATGAGATTTCCTTTATGTATCTTTTAGTGCTGGATTCCTTGCTTCCTGGATTCAACTAAGACCCCTTTTTAGTATTAGTATTATTTTTAAGATTTTTAAAAAATTATTTTTAATTTACATACCCAACATGGGGCTCAAAACCACAAACTCAAGGTCAAGAGTTTCATGCTCCACCAACTGAGCCAACCAGGTGCCCTACGACCTTTTTTTTACAGCTGTGTTTTGATGGAGTGCAATCTGGGAATATCTTAAGAAAAAAGAGTGCACAAGAAGTTATTTTTATTTTCTTTTTGAGGATGGTCATGTAACCACACTCTGCTGATGCATCTTTTTCCCCTCCTGCTTTCATTGTGCTATTATATACCTTTATGGTCTGGAAAAATGTCTGGTTTGTGGGAAGGTTTTTTTGTATCACTTCTTCAATAATTTTCTGCTCCATTTTTCCTTTTCCCTCAATTCATGTCAGTTGATTGTTGGACTTTCTAGATTAATGTACTTTTCTTTTTCTTTCTTGTTTTCAGCCCTCTTGATCTTAGGGGCTTTCTGTGTCTAGTGATCCTTGGCTTTCTGCTAATATTTAATTTATTTTTAAAAGCTTACTAGTAGGGCTTGTTAATTTGTAGGCCTCACCTTAGGGTGATTGGTGGATGGTGATTTTTTTTTTTAACTTTTTATTTATTTTTGAGAGAGACCGAGTGTGAGCGGGGGGAGAGGGAGACAAAAGCAGGCTCCAGGCTTTGAGCTGTCAGCACAGCTGGAACCCATGAGCCATGATATCATGACCTAAGTTGAAGTTGGAGGCTTAACCCGCAGAGCCATCCAGGCACCCCAATGGATGCTGATTGATGCTGATTCTTTTACCAGAAGTCCTCAAAGTCAGTATCTAGTCGGGCCCTTTTTCCCCCCAGAGACAAATCCTCCAGTTTTCTCTTGGAAGCTTATGAGCTTGGCTGCCAGAATTTTAGCAGTAGGCCTGAGCAAAGCTTAGTAGTCTTCTCTTCAGTATGGAGTTTTTAACTTAATTTCTGCAGCATCTCATCTTGTGCAATACCAGAAAGTAAACTATCCAAGCAAGTTGCCTGTGTGGAGTAGTAAAAGGGATCAGGGTGGTCTCAATGATTTTTTGTTTGTTTGTTTTTAGTTTATTTGTTTTTTTTTTTTTATTTTAAAAAAAAATTTTTTTTTTTCCAACGTTTATTTATTTTTGGGACAGAGAGAGACAGAGCATGAACGGGGGAGGTGCAGAGAGAGAGGGAGACACAGAATCGGAAACAGGTTCCAGGCTCTGAGCTATCAGCCCAGAGCCCGACGCGGGGCTCAAACTCACAGACCGCGAGATCGTGACCTGGCTGAAGTCGGACGCTTAACCGACTGCGCCACCCAGGTGCCCCTAGTTTATTTGTTTTGAGGGAGCACGTGAGGGAGGGGCAGAGAGAGAGGGAGACCGTGAATCCCAAACAGGCAACACGCTGTTAGTGTGGAGCCCAACTTGGGGCTTGATCTCATGAACCATGATATCATGACCTGAGCCAAAATCAAGAGTCAGATGCTTAACGGACTGAGGCACCCAGGGCCCCAATTTTGGTCCTTTTCTTTCTAGTGTTTATATCTCACTTATTAACCCATTTTTTAAAATTTAAAGTTAGTGAACATACAGTGTAGTCTTGGCTTCAGGAGTAGAAGCCAGTGATTCGTCTCTTACATAAGACACCCAGTGTTCATCTCAAAAAATGCCCTTCTTAATGCCCATCACCTGTTTACCCACATTCCCCCACCCTTTTATAAACCCTAGTCCTTGATTCCTTTTTCCTTGTGCAACTTTTCCTGAATCACCTGTATGGAAATGTTAATTTAAGTACACTTTTTTAGATTGGTAAGCTTTGTTGCTTTTCCATTATAAAAGTTATGTAGCGTACATCGATCACAGTTACACATTGGTGAATTAAAAACAATTTTTTTAACTAGAAAGATACTGATATTAAATAATAGCATTTGCTTTCTAGAAGAAGCATTGGAAGCACCTAGAGTAATTTAGTAAGTGGGAAGAGGGGTGCCATTGTGACTTAGCTTGTTCCTCAGTTTTCCCTCTTTAACCCCTTCTGCAGCTTCCTTGTTGGTGCTTGGACAGAGGACTCACCATTGAGGTGGCCAAGCTGTCAGGAGGGGCCTGAGTGGTCATTTCAGGGACCCAAGATTGTCTGAAGTCACAGTGAGAATGGTGGAAAATTCATCATTGCCATTGCCACAGAGAGTGATTTATGGCTTTTTTCTTTTCTTAATCTCCCAATTTGGCTTCATACTATATTTTGTGTGGGCTTTTATTCCTGAATGTCGAGTAAACTCCTTAGGTTTAACTGTTGGCCTCAAAAATACAGGGCAGTCGCATTGCCTGTCTGCCTCCTCATTACTATAGTTATATACTCTTATTTAGAGTACCTCATGATATCATGAGTACCTCTCTCCACTCCATTCATACAATTATAAATAACTGTGCTAAAAATCAGCAGCAGAACAAATACCAAGAAGAAGCTATCCCAGCATTAAATGCGGATATTCCTATTAGAGAAGTAAACCAAATGTTTTCCTTGCAGCCAAAGAACTTTATGCCAAAAACGGAATTGTATTTAGACTAACATCAAGCATTTATTGTAAGTTTTTGACATAGTAATTTTGACCATATTTTTCCTTTTACTGATACCTGATATTGAAATGTAAAAAAAAGTAAGTCAAGGGGCGCCTGGGTTGCTCAACTTGTTGAGCATCTGACTCTTGATTTCAGCTTAGGTCATAATCTCACAGTTTCATGTGTTTGAGCCCCACATCAGGCTTTGTGCTGGCAGCATGGAGCCTGCCTGGGATTCTCTCTCTCCCTCTCTTTCTGCTCCTCCCCTGCTCTCCCTCCCTCTCAAAATAAATAAATAAACCTTAAAAAGTAAGTCCATAGGTCATGATCCCTCACTTCGGGGGTTCAGATCCCACATCATGTGCTGACATCACAGAGTCTGCTTGGGATTTTCTCTCTCTCTCCCTGTCTCTCTGCCCCTTCCATTCTCTTTCTCTGTCTCTCAAAATAAATAAACTTTAAAAAAAAAAGTAAGTCAAACTTCTCTTAGATTAAGTTCCATTAATATTATAAATGCTCTCAAATTTTAGTTATTAATGGAATAAAATACTGCATTACTGTAAAAAAAAAGTAATTTAGTAAATTTGAAAAAAAAAAACTCTCCCGATGTTTTCTCATTTCTCCTTCCTTACAACAAACATTTCCCCTTATAATAAATTTATAATTGTATTAACCTGCTGTTTTCATGTGGTTCTCTTTCTGTTTTAATAGCTGAATAATATACCATAATGTGGATGTATCATTTTTTAAATCAATTCTGCTATTGCTGACTATGTAGATTTTTTTTTATTATTGTCACAAATGTTAATATGAATATCTCATTGCTTCCTCTTTGTATGAATCCTCAATTACCTCTTAAGATACAGCCTCACAAATAACATTGTTAGCTCAGTACACACATTCTTAAATTCTTTTCCTGCCTTCGTTTTTGTATGTTGAAATTTTCATTTATTTATTCCATTTGTTTGGTGTTTAAACAGTTGCTTTGTTTTTTTTCTCTCTGCATTTGATCATGTCAATTTCTTACTATTTTTTATATTTTATTCTTTTTTACTGTTTATTTTTGAGACAGAGTGTATGTGTGCACATGCTCACAAGGGGTAGAGAGGGAGAGAGAATCTCAAGCAGGCTCCACGCTCAGCTCGAAGCCCAGTGGGAGATTTGATCCAACGACCGCAAGTTCACAACCTGAGCCAATGTCAATAGATGCTGAACCAACTGAGCCACCCAGGCACCCCTCTTTTATATTTTATTCTTAACTTCTAATAGATTTCATCCATCACGTGAAATTTTTCCCACCATTTCTGCTTTTCTGGAATCTTTTTTTTTTTTTTTTAATTTTTTTTTTTAACGTTTATTTATTTTTTTTGAGACAGAGAGAGACAGAGCATGAACGGGGGAGGTTCAGAGAGGGAGGGAGACACAGAATCTGAAACAGGCTCCAGGCTCTGAGCAGTCAGCACAGAGCCTGACGCGGGGCTCAAACTCCCAATACCGCGAGATCGTGACCTGAGCCGAAGTCGGACGCTTAACCGACTGAGCCACCCAGGCGCCCCCTGCTTTTCTGGAATCTTAATGTTTCTTTTCTTTCTTTTTTTAATTTATGTATTTTTTTTTAACTTGTTTTGTTTTTTATTTTTTTTAACTTACATCCAAATTAGCATATAGTGCAACGATGATTTCAGGAGTAGATTCCTTAGTGCCCTTTACCCATTTAGCCCATCCCCCCTCCCACAACCCCTCCCATAACCCTCAGTTTGTTCTCCATATTTATGAGTCTCTTCTGTTTTGTCCCCCTCCCTGTTTTTATATTATTTTTCCCTTACCTTATGTTCATCTGTTTTGTTTCTTAAGGTCCTCATGTGAGTGAAGTCCTATGATTTTTGTCTTTCTCTGACTAATTTCTCTTAGCATAATACCCTCCAATTCCATCCACATAGTTGCAAATGGCAAGATTTCATTCTTTTTGATTGCCAAGTAATACTCCATTATATATATATACTACGTCTTCTTTATCCATTCATCCATCGATGGGCATTTGGTCTCTTTCCATACTTTGGCTATTGTTGATAGTGCTGCTATAATCATGGGGGTGCATGTGTCCTTCGAAACAGCACACCTATATCCCTTGGATAAATACCTACTAGTGCAATTGCTGGGTTGTAGGGTAGTTCTATTTTTAATTTTTTGAGGAACCTCCATCTTGTTTTCCAGAGTGGCTGCACCAGCTTGCATTGCCACCAACAATGCAAAAGAGATTCTCTTTCTCCGCATCCTCGCCAGCATATGTTGTCTGAGTTGCTAATGTTAGCCATTCTGACAGGTGTAAGGTGGTATCTCATTGTGGTTTTGATTTGTATTTCCCTGATGATGAGTGATGGTGAGCATTTTTTCATGTGTCGGTTGGCCATCTGGATGTCTTCTTTGGAGAAGTGTCTATTCATGTCTTTTGCCCATTTCTTCACTGGAATCTTTGTTTTTTGGCTGTCGAGTTGATCAGTTCTCTATAGATTTTGGATACTAACCCTTTATTTGATATGTCATTTGCAAATATCTTCTCTCATTTTGTCGGTTGCCTTTTAGTTTTGCTGATTGTTTCCTTTGCTGTGCAGAAGCTTTTTATTTTGATGAGGTCCCAGTAGTTCATTTTTGCTTTTGTGTCCCTTGCCTCTGGAGACGTTCGATAAGAAGTTGCTGCGGTCAAGATCGAAGAGATTTTTGCCTGCTTTCTCCGCGAGGATTTTGATGGCTTCTTGTCTTACATTGAGGTCTTTCATCCATTTTGAGTTTATTTTTGTGTGTGGTATAAGAAAGTGGTCCAGGTTCATTCTTCTGCATGTCGCTGTCCAGTTTTCCCAGCACCATTTGCTAAAGAGTCTGTCTTTATTCCATTGGATATTCTTTCCTGCTTTATCAAAGATTAGTTGGCCTTATGTTTGTGGGTCCGTTTCTGGGTTCTCTTTCTGTTCCATTGATCTGAGTGTCTGTTCTTGTGCCAGTACCATACTGTCTTGATGATTACAGCTTTGTAGTATAGCTTGAAGTCTGTAATTGTGATGCCTCCTGCTTTGGTTTTCTTTTTTAAGATTCCTTTGGCTATTCGGGGTCTTTTCTGATTCCATACAAATTTTAGGATTATTTGTTCTAGCTCTGTGAAGAATGCTGGTGTTATTTTGATAGGGATTGCATTGAATATGTAGATTGCTTTGGGTAGTATCGACATTTTAACAATATTTGTTCTTCCTATCCAGGAGTATGGAAATCTTTTTTCATTTTTTTGTGTCTTCAATGTCTTTCATAAGCTTTCTGTAGTTTTCAGTGTATAGATTTTTCACCTCTTTGGTTAAATTTATTTCTAGGTATTTTATGGGTTTTGGTGTAACTGCAAATGGGATCGATTCCTTGATTTCTCTTTCTGTCGCTTCATTGTTGGTGTATTAGGAATGCAACCGATTTCTGTGCGTTGATTTTATATCCTGCACCTTTGCTGAATTCATGAATCAATTCTAGAAGTTTTTTTGTGAAATCTTTTGGTTTTTCCCTATAGAGTATCATGTCATCTGCAAAGAGTGAAAGTTTGACCTCCTCCTGGCTGATTTGGATGCCTTTTATTTCTCTGTGTTGTCTGAGTGCAGAGGCTAAGACTTCCAATACTATGTTGAATAACAGTGGCGAAAGTGGACATCCCTGTCTTGTTCCTGACCTTAGGGGTAAAGCTGTCAGTTTTTCCCCATTGAGGATGATATTAGCGTTGGGTCGTTCATATATGGCTTTTATCCTTAGTGTTTCTTTTCAAGAGCAGTTATATGGTGATCTGAAATTGATTATGTCATGTTACTTTGGTAGCACTTAATCCATGACATGTTCTATTTCTGTATACTTTTTACATTTCTAACAAGAATTATGAGTATAGGGGTGCCTGGGTGGGTCATTTAAGTGTCCAACTTCAGCTCAGATCATGATCTCACAGTTCACAAGTTTGGGCCCCATATCAGGCTCTGTGCTGACAGCTCAGAGCCTGGAGCCTGCTTCAGATTCTTTGTCTCCCTCTCTTTCTGCCCCTCCCCCACTACACTCTGTCTCTTTCTCTCAAAAATAAATACTAAAAATAAATGTTGAAAAAAGAGTTATGGATATAGCCCATTTTTTTTAAGAATTCTATTCTAAGAGCAATGAATAACTTTAGAAATAAATGAAAAATTATAGATTACCCCATGACAGTGATGTCACCAAGAATGATGTCAAATTATTTACATTGTCCTAATCTCTACCACCTAAACACCACAATTATTTCTTAATGCTCTCTCTTTTTTACTTTACTTTCTCTTCTGTTCATTCCCAACGTGTTTTCTTGCACAACTTTTGGTGTTGTGTTACTGACGCTGAGACCAAAGGTTGTAGACGAAATGTATTCTTTCCCTTGATATGTCACAAAAGTAAACTATCAAGTCTTTTTAAGCTTGACTTCTGTGCAAGGTAAAGTAATATGATGGGCATGATGAATGACTAAAAGAAAATTTATTTTGGGGCACCTGGATGGCTCAGTTAAGTACTGACTCTTGATATTAGCTTGGGTCATAATTGAGCCCCATGTGGGGCTCTGTGCTGAGCATGGAGCTGGTTTGGGATTCTGTCCCTTTGCTCCTCCCCTGCTCACACACGTGCACGTGCTCTCTTAAAATAAATAAATAAATAAAATTTTTAAAAAGAAAATGTTTCAAATAAAGGGTTTTATTTAGTTTCAGTATTAATTTTGTAGTATCAGTATTAATTTTCAGGTTTTAAGTTGTGCTTTGTGGATTGAAACAATAGTTATCTTACTTTATTCACTAATTTGTATTCATGAAATTGGTTTCTAATTTAGTTTAAAGAGTCTACTTTTTAATGTAGTACTAAAATAACATTTATTCTTCTATAGAGGTTGTTTGTTTTATGGCCCACCTGGAACTGGAAAAACTATGGTTGCTAGAGCACTTGCCAATGAGTGCAGTCAAGGGGATAAAAGGGTAGCATTCTTCATGAGGAAAGGTGCTGATTGTCTGAGTAAATGGGTCGGAGAGTCTGAAAGACAGCTACGATTGCTATTTGATCAGGTATGATATTAAAATTTCGCTATATAGATCTGTAATCAATGCGGGTGTAAGTATGTAAGGATTAGATAGGTGTGGCATTTAATCACTTTTCAGAAAAGTTAGACCAAATATTCTTTATTAAGATAATACTGACTTATGATAGACAGTTTTATAGGAAGAAGAGAAAGGAATAATAAGATCTAAGTTCTTTGGAGTCTTATGTCTCATATCCAGAAAGAGGCTGGTAGTCTCATACTTAACAGTAGTGAGTTATGTCTCAGTATGTGAGTTGAAGATTAGTTCTGCCCTAGAGTAGCTTTCAATTTCATATCCCAGATTGTATTGACAGCACATTGTAAGATAATACATTCTGATCTACTAAGGCATATTGCTGCAGATGCTTTTAAATCTCTTTATAGAACACACTGAGTTTCTTTAATTTAACTGAAATAGACTTTAAAAAAAAATATGGCATCTTGCTAAGTGTTTTCCCATCCTGACATGGAGGAAGGCTATGTCATTGTCTTCTGTTCTTTGTCTTGTTTTAGCAGTTGATTTTAAATATATATTTTGTGTGTCCCAATAACTATAGCTATATGTAACCCAAGGTATATGACCAGTGGAGTATGTATTTTGAATAATTCCAATGGAGAATGCAAAAAAATTAAATTGTTTGCATTATATTTTTGGATATGTAAGTTCTTAAAATATAGTTCTCAGATTTATGTTTAGATTTACAAATTAGAAATTAATTCTCCTAAGCAAGTTAGAATGAAAACAGATTAAAATGGTTCATATTAAGTCTATATATTTGAAGTTTTTCATATTAACATGCAAACACTGGACCTGCTTTCTAGGCTTATCAGATGCGCCCATCCATTATTTTTTTTGATGAAATTGATGGTCTGGCTCCTGTACGATCCAGCAGGCAAGATCAGATTCACAGGTAAAATTTGTTTAATAGCACTTCTGTCTTTCTTCCTGTATTCTGAGCTGTACTGATACTGCATAAGGGATAGAATATTAAAATGGTGAAAGATACTTCACAAACCAGCAGTTTCCTCTTCTTGATAGAACCCCAATATATAGTACAAAAAGAAAAATGAACCTGTTCTGTATGGCAAGGTATTCACAAGCACAGTATTAAAATCTTGGTTACAGGTTTAATTCATGATACAAACTTAAATGTCCACTGGCTAGTGAGGTGTAAGGCAAATGAAATGAGTGAGGCAAGCCAGTAGTAAGAGTGGGACTATGGTTTGGAGTGTGGCTGAGCATCTAATCATAAGAGCATAGCCAGTTGTTTTTAGCCCAAACCTATTATTGAAGTGCAGAAGTTGACTCAGACTTGAAAAATAAATTTGCACTTTCTTAAATGTTATATTCAAATTTTTGTGTTAAATATCTTTTAAATGTTGCCAACTAATTCAGATCTTTTTAAGATACTGCTTTGGCCAAACAAAATATGTCTTAGTGCATGACTACTAGTTTGAGATTCAGTTATTAGTCCAACTTCTTAATTTTCAGAACGAGAGAATTGCATCTCCTCTATGATAAACTGACTGCCAAGGTGGGGGCACTTGTCCTTAGTGACACTGCCTCAACTTGAATCTAAATTTTAATCCTAGTTCATCTTCAGTTTTTCAGAACCCTCTTTTCAAATTGTCTCAAGTATTATCTGTAAATTGCTTAATTAATTTTGGATACTCTAAAGCAAATGTTTACATGTCTTCATATATGCCAGTATTGTTTTTTATTATAAATAATATGAAGAGGAATAAGACATAATTATGTGAGAAGTAGGTTTTTATTTTCTTAACAGCTAACAATATTTACTGTAGTCTGGTGGTCTTTGACTTGATACTGTATACAATTTCATTTGTTGCTCTTAGTAAATCAAAATGTTAAGTGCTATGGTAAAAATAGTTGTGTCTGCAATAACTTACACTAATCATACAGACTTTTTATATATGACAAATTTCATCAGCAGCTATATTGTATTCATTGTATTGGTAGGATCAAACATATTTAACAATACTACCATTACTTTGCAACCAAATAATTGAGTACTATGTTTTGGAATAGTTCTAAAAGGAATTAGAAATTTTAGCAACAAAAATCATAATTTGGGAAGCACATGCCTTCTCAAGTACATACATGTATTTAATTGAAGGATAGTTGACCTACAGTGTTACTAGTTTAAGGTGTAAAACATAATGATTCAGCAATTCTATATATTAAGCTATGCTCATACAAGGTAAGTGTAGTTGTCATCTGTCACCATACAGCATTATTACAATATTCACTATATTCCCAGTGCTACACTTTTCATTCTCATGACTTACTTTGTAACTGTAAGTTTGTACCTCTTAATCTTCACCCATTCTGCCCACACCCCCAATCTCCCTTCCTCTGGCAATTACCAGTTTGTTCTATATTTATGGTTCTGTTTCTGTGGTGTTTATTTGTTTTGTTTTTAGATTCCACATATAACTGAAATAATTTGTTATTTGTCTTTGAATGACTTATTTCATTTAGTGTAACATCCTCTAGGTTGCCTCAGATGACAAGATCCCATTCTTTTTTATGGCTGATATTCCATTGTATACATATATAGCACATCGTCTTTACCCATCTATCATCTATTGATGGACAGTTAGATTGCTTTCATATCTTGGCTATTGTAAATAATGCTGCAATAAACATAGAAGTACATGTATCTTTTCCAGGTAGCGTTTTTGTTTTGGGGGGGGGTAATAAACAGTAGTGGATTATATGGTATTTTTATTTTTAACTTATTGAAGAACCACCATCCTATTTTCTATAGTGGCTGTAACAATTTACATTCCCAGCAACAGTGCATGAGGGTCTTCTTTTCTCCACATCTTTACCAACACTTGTTATTTCTTGTCTTTTGATGTTACCATTTTGACAGATACAAGATGATACCTTATTGTGGTTTTGATTTTCATTTCCCTGATGGCTAGTTGAATATCTTTTCACATGTCTTTCAGCTATCTGTATGTCTTCTTTAGAAAAGTGTTTGCTCTTTCAAAGAATGTGCTCTGCCCATTTTTTAGATTATTTGGGTTTTTTTTTCTTTTTTTTTTTTTTTTTTTTTTTTTTGGTTTTGAGTTGTGTAAGTTCTTTATATATTTTGGATATTAATGCCTTACTGGATACATCATTTGTAGAGGTCTTCTCCCATTCAGTAGGTTGCCTTTTTGTTTTGTTGATACCTTCCTTTGCTTTGCAAAAGGTTTTTATTTTGATACAGTCCCAATAGTTTAACTTTGCTTTTGTTTCCTTTGTCTAAGAAGACACATCTAGAAAACTGTTGCTAATAAGGCCAGTGTCCAAGAGATTATTCCCTATGTTTTCTTTAAGAAGTTTTATGGTTTCTGGTCTCACATGTAGGTCTTTAATCCATTTTGAGTTTGTTTTTGTGAATTGTGTAAGAAAATGGTCCAGTTTCAAAGATTGCCAAAGCAATCCTGAGGAAGAGCAAAGGTGGAGGTATCACAATCCCAGATTTCAGGATATGCTACAAAACTATGGTAATCAGAACAGTATAGCACTGGCACAAAAATAGGTCAATAGAATAGGATAGAGAGCCCATAAATAAACCCACACTTATATATGATCAATTAATCTCTGATAAAAGCAGGAATATGCAGTGGGGATATTGTACACAATAATATAGACAGTCTCTTCAGTAAATGGTGTTGGGAAACTGGGTGGCTTATATATTGATATGAGAAACTTAATGTGCAATTTTTTAACCAAAGACTTAAAATATCTGAGCATAAACATTTTTGTTAGATTAAGCATTTTTAAAAGTTAGCACGTTGAACATTATTAAACTGTAATTTTTATCTGTTAGTAATAATATTGAAAGAGAATACAAGGAAGTATGTGAATGCCGTAGAAAATATGATTTTTAGCTTAAGAAAGGATATAAATATAAAATAAATTAAAACCCTAAAATATTTACTTTGAATTGGGAGTATCAATATGAATTCATGATGGTTGATTTTTTTTTTTTTTTACTTTTAACTTTATTTATTTTGAGCGTGAGTAAGAGTGGGAGGGGGCAGAGAGAGGGGGAAAGAGAGAGCATCCCAAGCAGGCTCTGCACTGTCAGCTTGAACTCATGAACCACGAGATCATGTTCTGAGCCAAAGTCAGACACTTAACTGACTGAGCCGCCCAGGTGCCTCTCAGGATGAATTTTTTTAAGAAAAGATAGTTTCTAGCTCTGGACACTTAAAAATGCCTAGGAGTTACTACAACCCAGTAGCAGTTCACACCCCTGGCACCCAAAATGTGGTACTAGCACTTAGAGGAGAGATGCCTGGAATATCTTGTAATGCCTGGAAGCAAAGAAGCTATTGAAAACTACTAGGGTCATAACAGAATGACATAGTCAGTTTTGAAAGTTTCAATTGGCCAAGATGGGATAATTCGAGCATCAAAAATAATAATGACTATAGGGGCGCCTGGGTGGCTCAGTCGGTTAAGTGTCTGACTTCGGCTCAGGTCATGATCTCACAGTCTGTGAGTTCGAGCCCCACGTCAGGCTTTGTACTGACCGCTCAGAGCCTGGAGCCTGCTTTGGATTCTGTGTCTCCCTCTCTCTCTGCCCCTCCCCTGCTCATGCTCTGTCTTAAAAATAAATAAAAACATCAAAAGAAATTTTTTTAAAAAATAATAATGCTTATAATAGAGTGAAAAGCATCAAATACATAAAAACTGTCAGTTTTTAATGATCTTTTTTTAAAAAATAAAAATTGGTCTCTCCAAAGGGTGCTAAAACAGTGACTCATTACTCTGAAAATTGATAAACAAAACGAATCAGGCATTTCTTTTTCCTGTCCTGTAACTATGATTCATGCCATGATTGAGAGTAATTGATGAAGTAACATTGTTCTTTATAGGGAAATCATAGGTAATAAATACAGAAGAAATTATTGGAATAGAAAATCACCATTTTGCAACCCCTTATGACATAGTAGATCTAGCCATGTGGTTTTCAACTGAGAGTAGATTTTGCCCCCCATGGGACAAATGTCTGGAGACATTTTTGATTGTGACAAATTGGAGGAGGTGAGTGATGTATCACTGGCATCTAGTGGGTGAAAACTACAGATGTTGTTAAACATTCTACAGTGCCAAGGACAGCTCTGTACAACAGATAATTACCTGACCCAAATGCCATTTGTGCCAAGATTGAGAAACCTTGATCTAAGCAATAATTGTAAGTGGCTACAAAAACAGTAAAGTAACAAGGTTGATGGCGAAGTTTAGGATGAATGTAGTAAGCTGATAACCTCTCATGTAAACCCAATCCCCTGATGTTAAATGAGAAACTGGTATTATGTACCTGCTGAGTATACAATAGGAAGTACGTGGAATACTCCTATCATACATGCTATCCTAAGTAGTTTAACCTGCATCTATTAAGCTTCTAGATCTAACTGCCAGTTTGTAGGAAATATGAACGATATAGGACAAGTTAATGACCCTATCAGGAAACAAGTTAGCCTAATCCAGAATGTGGGAAGGAAATTTTACAAGGCAAAGACCCAGTTTCTTCCAACAAATAAAAGGCATGAAGGCAAAAAAAGAAGGTTCAATGGGGACTGTTAAGGAATTGAGGGACATTTGACCCCAGGGTGTGTGGATCTTGGCTTAAAAACATCAAATGTAGAAAAGATATTTTGAAACAATTAGGAAAATTAAATATTAGGTGATATTAAGGAATTATTGTCATTTCCATTGGTGTCCTGGTACTGTGGGAGTTTTTAAAAGTCCTTATCTTAGAAATAAATACGTGAAGTATTTAATATGAAATATTTATGGATTAAATGATCTGTGGAAAGTTTTTGGGGTTTTCTTTAAAATCTGTTGGATGGAGAAAAACACAATTGGGTGAAGTCATAAAAAAGCGACACTGATAACTTTTTTTTAATTCTTATTTATTTTTGAGAGAGAAAAAGTGTGAGCAGGGGAGGGGCAGAGAGAGAGGGAGATGCAGAATCCGAAGCAGGCCCCAGGCTCTGAGCTGTCAGTACAGAGCCTGATGCCGGGCTCAAACCCACAAGCCGTTAGATCATGACCTGAGCCAAACTTGGACGCTTAACCAACTGAGCCACCCAGGCGCCCTGAAAGGACATCAATAATTATTAAAAAGGGGTGATGAAGATGTGGAGATTGTTTTACTATTCTCTCTCCATAATTAAAATGTAATTAAAGTTCTTTTTCTTTCAATGCTTTATGTATATTCTATTTTATTTGGGCATTCTTTGTTGATAATGTATATACAATGGACCACTTTTTAGATACAGTTTATCTAGTATTTTTTTTTTGAAGTATCCTTTTTGAGGAACTCTTAAGTTCCTATGTGAAGTTACGCTTTATGAAATGTCTTCCATTAGTGGCATTCTAAAAACCATTTATGTTTTTCATTGATTTTAACCTCTACATGCCATTTAGTATGTTATTTTACAAGGTTTTTAAATCTGTGGGAAGTAATGGCATGCTCTGAGAATATGTGTTCACATGTTTAATGTATTAGGTCTTAGCACAAGAAGGAATAATATATTCAGCATCATATGTTTAATCTCTTGTCGTTTATTTTTACATTTAGTTCCATTGTTTCCACCTTGCTAGCTCTTATGGATGGATTGGACAGCAGAGGAGAAATTGTGGTCATTGGTGCTACCAACAGACTGGATTCTATCGATCCTGCTTTGCGAAGGCCTGGTCGCTTTGACAGAGAATTCCTTTTCAGCCTACCTGACAAAGATGTAGGAATTTAACATTATTCAGAATTTGACAGACTATGTTGCTCTTATCATAGGAAATCTTGGCACAGTGAAAATTTGAAGTTTGAGTTTTGTATGTTCTGAAGCAAAGTCAAATGTGATTAACATCCAAAGAGGTAATGTATGTATTCTTAGGGAGGTTTTATTTTATTTAAAGAAAAGAATATGGATTTTTTAAATTTTTTTTTCTAATTAAAATAATGCCCCCCTAAATGTACTTTTACATTTTTCTCAATTTGAGCATAGCCTTTGAATGTTACCATATGACTTTATTTTGCTTCAGAGCATGTAGCCTAATAATGAACAGTTAATCCTTAGTCAATTTATTAGCCTTGACTTTTGCATGGACACTACCATACAATCCTACCTAGTTGTTTTAAAGCCACTTAATCTCTTGAGAACCAAGGAGGAAAACATGAGTAGTGCTGTCAGTACTATTAAACAATTCTTTTTTTTTTTTTTTTCAACGTTTATTTATTTTTAGGACAGAGAGAGACAGAGCACGAACGGGGGAGGGGCAGAGAGAGAGGGAGACACAGAATCAGAAACAGGCTCCAGGCTCTGAGCCATCAGCCCAGAGCCCAATGCGGGGCTCGAACTCACGGACCACGAGATCGTGACCTGGCTGAAGTCGGACGCTTAACCGACTGCGCCACCCAGGCGCCCCTTAAACAATTCTTAATATAGACCAGAATGAACAATAGTTCCATCATTATTAATTTTTCTCATTCACATTTATGATGCCTGTAACTTAAGCAACTTAAGAAGTACGAATCTTCTTTAACATAAATTCTTTAAATGCTTACAAGTGCATCTTTTTCTTTTTACTTTTACTGTTTTTTGTTATAGTAGGTATTGATTTCTTTATGATTTTTAGATAAAACTGTTTTAAATTGAAATTATTCAAATCTGAATAGCGCTTTATTATAAAAAAATTAAAATTGTTCTTATTTACAGGCTCGAAAAGAAATTCTTAAGATTCATACAAGAGATTGGAATCCTAAACCACTGGACATATTTCTAGAAGAACTAGCAGAAAACTGTGTTGGTAAACATTGCTTTAGGCATTAAAAGATAAAATGCATGCATTTCAGAAATTAAGTTGTAGTCTTGGGCAAGGTTATGTTTAAAGCAATACAGATTTTGTTTGTTTCTGGTCTCTTATTTGTAGCATGCTTTCTTTAAAAATCCTGGATATTAAATAGAGATATTTGATGAATTGGCTATTGGGGAATTTGAGAGCAATGTTAGACAATAATAATAATAGCTATCTTTTGCTGTTTACATTTTCTAGTCATTCTGTTAAGCATTTTATATATGTTATTTCGAGAAATTCTCACATCAGTCTTGCAGGTAGCATTATCCCCAATTTACAGATGTAGAAATGGCTGAAAGAGCATAAATGATTCTCCAAAGATCATATGTGCAGTAAATGAAAAACTGGAGTTTGAACTTAGTCTGTCATTTTAAAACTCTTGTTCTTGACCGCTGTGCTCCATTTAGTGTTTGTACATTTCACTTGCAAAAGTTGATTGATTTGTTGATGGTTATTAACCGTTACAAGTTTACTGAGTGGATGAGAGATTTTATCCTTACTCTGAATATTTTACTATATTCTATGTTGAGTTTTAATTTTCTTTTAACCATAGTCATGCTCATAGGGTGATGATTTACTTTAAAACATTTTTTTGGTTGCCTTGGATAGGATACTGTGGTGCAGATATTAAGTCAATATGCTCTGAGGCCGCTTTATGTGCTCTGCGTCGACGCTACCCACAAATTTATACCACTAGTGAGAAACTACAGTTGGATCTCTCTTCAATTAACATCTCAGCTAAGGATTTTGAGGTAGCCATGCAAAAGATGATACCAGCTGCCCAAAGAGCTGTGACATCACCTGGGCAGGCATTATCCACTGTTGTGAAACCACTCCTACAAAGTACTGTTCACCAGATCTTAGAAGCCCTGCAGAGAGTATTTCCACATGCAGAAATCAGAACAAATAAAGCTTTAGACTCAGGTATGATACTTGATCGGCCATTTAATAATCAGGAAAACTAAATGTTTTATACATCCCAGAAATGTTTTATGGTTGGTTTTTTTGTGTGGCTTTTTTTGTTTGTTTGTTTGTGTTTTTTTTTTTTTTTTTTTTTTTTTTTAGAAAACAGCCTCTTGAAAGGAATTTAGTCCTGCCTTGCCTGGATGTTTGAAGGAAACTTACTTCAAAGATTGCCCTTAATTCTGTTTGAATTTGAAGTACATTTATATTTGTTATTCATATCTACACAAATGTTTTTGATTCTTAAATTTTGTTGTACATTTCATGGACATTGATTTGCTAACTAATGCATTACATAAACGTTTGCTTTTTGCAATCCAGAAAAGTTACTAATGTACAATTTTTTTGTTTTGTAGATATTTCTTGTCCTCTGCTAGAAAGTGACTTGGCATACAGTGATGATGATGTTCCATCCGTATATGAAAATGGGCTTTCTCAAAAATCCTTTAATAAGGCAAAAGAAAATTTTAATTTTCTTCATTTGAATAGGTATATTTCCCTTGCAAATGAATATATATAATTTCTTGTGTGTAAATTCCTAAAAACTAAAAGATGGTGGTTGAAAATATAAGAATGCTAACTGATCTTTTTTTAAGTTAAAATATCAAAAATTTTTTGGTATTACAGTTGTCACCATAATAGAAATTACACTGTATAAAGTAGTACTAAAATCTGTGGAGGTTGATATTTTCCAAAGACCACTTGAACTATACTGTTATAGATTGGCCAGCCATATAGTCAAAAATTTTGCCTTAAGAAAGTTAAAAGTTGGTAATTTAGGAGGAAAATTTTAACTTTTGCTTTTTCTAAAATACAGCTAATTTCTTTCAGAAATGCATGTTATCAACCTATGTCTTTTCGACCAAGAATATTGATAGTGGGAGAGCCAGGATTTGGGCAGGGTTCTCATTTGGCACCAGCTGTCATCCACGCTTTGGAAAAATTTGCAGTATATACCTTAGACATTCCTGTTCTTTTTGGAGTCAGCGCTACATCTCCTGAAGAAACGTGTGCCCAGGTAATTCATTATTGCCCAGACAAGTAAGCTGTAAGAGAAGCAGTCTTCCAGAGACACAGTCTAGAATTGCTTATCCGTTTTGAACTTTTTTTTTCTCTTTCTGATTTCTACCTCCAGGTTTATGAAATAGAACTATATGTAATTGCTTAGTCATTAAAGAGTATGGGTTTAAATCACATTTCTACCATTTAATATCTGTGTGACCTAGGAAAGTTATTAGATCTCTGCTTTGTTTCCCCCATTTGCAAAATGGAGATAATAATAGTATTTACCTTGTATGGCTGCTGTGAGGATTAAGTGGGTAGAGTATTTAAAACAGTGACTGCTGCATGGTAGGCACTCAGATATTCTGCCGCTTCTGTTTTTGCTATCTTTATATTAAAATTTTTCAAATTTAAGTTTTCTATTTTTGCATTTAACAGAAGTCTTCCAGATGTATTAAGCTGTTTTCTTCCTAATTGCTTAAAGCAGTTATGTTTTCCTAAAAATAAGACTTTTAATACTCTGATTTCTCTTCATATCGCATAAATCTTTTGCCTCTTACTAGAACTTTACAAGACTTTTACAAAACATTTAAAAATAAGACCGAAGGGGCGCCTGGGTGGCGCAGTCGGTTAAGCGTCCGACTTCAGCCAGGTCACGATCTCGCGGTCCGTGAGTTCGAGCCCTGCGTCGGGCTCTGGGCTGATGGCTCGGAGCCTGGAGCCTGTTTCCGATTCTGTGTCTCCCTCTCTCTCTGCCCCTCCCCCGTTCATGCTCTGTCTCTCTCTGTCCCAAAAAAATAAATAAACGTTAAAAAAAAAAATTAAAAAAAAAAAAAAAAAAAAAAATAAGACCGAAACGGGAAAGCATTTTAAAATCTTGAGGGTTTTATATAATAATTCTGGGAAGTTAAACATTGTTCCAGACCAATAAAAAGCGAGTATTACTAACATACTAACTCTTTAACTGAATATAATTTTTTTCCCTCTCTACTAGATGATTCGTGAAGCTAAGAGAACAGCACCAAGTATAGTATATGTTCCTCATATCCACTTGTGGTGGGAAATAGTTGGACCAACACTGAAAGCCACATTTATTACATTGTTACAGAATATTCCTTCATTTGCTCCAGTTTTACTACTTGCAACTTCTGACAAACCCCATTCTGCTCTGCCAGAAGAGGTAATTTGTAGAGGGGAAAGTCACTGTACATATGATATATGGGCTTGTTGGGAAGGATGGTGGGTGTATTTATATGTGTGTATAGTAAGGCTGCATTATAAATCTTTTTCTCTTCCAAAAACGGGGTTATATGATGCATGCTATTCTGCAACTTGCCATATATATGTGTATGTGTGTGTGTATACACACACACTTTTTTTTTTTAATACACAGTCTCATTCCTTTTAAAAGCAGCATGGCTTTTTCCATTGTCTTGATGTACCCAAATTTATCCAGATTCTTGTTCATAGGTATTTTGGTTGTTTTTTAGTTTTTGTTTCTATTGAACTGTTAGAGTGAGCGTCCTTGGGCTTTTTTTTTTTTTTTTTTTTTTTAATGTTTATTTTGAGAGAGAGAGTATAAGCAGGGGAGGGTCGGAGAGAGAAAATCCCAAGCAGGGACAAGTCTTGATCTCATGAACCATGAGATCATGACCTGAGCCAAAGTCAAGAGTCAGACACTTAAATGACTAAGCCACCCAGGTGCCCCTGAGCTTATTTTGTATGAGCATTACTATGTGGATTTTTCTAGCATCCATTCCTAAAAGTGGAATAACTGTAGCTTAGTTGAAGAGTATGCACATTTAGAATTTTTGTTTGTACCAAATTACTGTATTTTCAAGTTAGTGCCTGTTTAGACAACTACCATGGACAAAAGTTCATGCTTTTTCTGCCTGAAATACTCTTCTAGATATTTGCCTGGCGTGATCCTTTATTTTTCTCAGGTCTCTGCCCAGAGACCTCTGCCCACGTACAGATACGTGGCCTTCCCTGATCAGTTTCTCAATTATAGTGATCAGCTCCTCTGCCCATCACTCTCTTTTCCCTTACTGGATTTTGTTTTTATCACTGCTTGCCATTAAATATTTATGTTTGCCTCTCTGTCTCCTAGTGAAATGTAAAATACATGAAGAGACTTTTTTTTCCACCTTTCAATTCTCAGAGTACATAATAAGTATATTGTAGGCTTCTCTGGTTTGTTTTGTTTTTAATGACTGAATTTAATGAGTTTTCCATATCTTTGACAAAATTGGTTTGCATATTTTAGAACGTGAGTAGGAAGATAAATTCAAGTATTTTATCAAAGAGATATTTATTGAGTGCTTATTCTGTGTCAGGCATAGTTCTGGGTAATGGAGTATAGCATTGAAAAATACAAAAATTTCTCTATCTTCCTAGGGCTCACACACACCTTAGTTGAGAAAGTAAAAATAAATAGATAAAATGTATAATATTAACCTATTGCTATGGAGAAAAATTTAGCTAAGCAATGCCAAGAGAGTGTGGTAGGGTCACAGTGTTAAATAAATAGTCTTAAGTAAGGCCTAAGAAGATGACTTTTGAGCAAAGACCTGAAAAAGGTAAAATAGTAACCCATTTGGGGTACCTGAGGGACAAAGGTTCTTGGCAGAAGAAAAGCAAGTGCAAAGACCCTGAGGCAAAAGTGTGTTTGATGTGTTAGAAAAATAGCTTAAGAAGACCAGGGTGGCTAGAGCCAAGTGAGTGGAGAGCAGAGTAGAAGGAAATGAGATTGAGTTATCTGAGGACAAGAATGATGTCCCTGATGGCCCTGTTTTAATAGTTAATTGTGAGGTATTCAGCTGGAATTTGAGCAAGCTGGGAAACATATTAAGTGTATGTTATAGACTCTTAATAGCTTCTAGTTTAGTTAATTTAGTTCTGGACTCTTCCTTTATACTTGATCTTTTATGTGGATATTCCACTTTTGGTGAAACACTTTCTTTACTATTCAGTTTGTTAGCTCTGATTCCTAAAAAATCAACTTATTTTGAGAGGCTTCCATTTCTTTATCTGTTTTCTGAGTGCTATCTAGAACCTGTCAAGTCTGTTTTCATCATGACAACTCTTTGTGTATTCGAATGCTCTATTATGTTTATTTGCATCTCCCCACTCTGACTCAAACTTCTTCACACTAAACATTTCTTCTGTGATAACAGTATATTCCTTAGGGTTGTTAATACAGTAGAAGTTTATTTCTCACTCGCTTAACTATACTGTGCAGGTGACTACATTCAGGTCTTAGCCTCCTCCCATGTAGTCATTCCAGACATTTAGGCTAAGAGAACTTTCTCAGTTTCATCACGTGACTTTGCAGCCTGCTTTTACTCCACCCCACTGAAAGGAGTGGCCCATTTATGTGCCTGGTTTGAAAGATATGTATCATTTTCTCTCCCATTCCATTGGCTGAACCTCACATGGCTGTACCTAACAGCAAGGGAGACTAGGAAGTATGACAGAGCAGTGTGCCTGAGAAGAAGAGGACATGGGCCTGATAATAGGCTCTGCCACACATCACATATTTTTGGTTTCTTCAGAATTCTGACACTCTCCTGAATGTCTTTATATTCCCTTTGAAAAGCTGTACCCAGAATGAAGTACTCTAGCAGTGTTCTGCTTAACAAAGTAAAGAAGAATTACTATTTAGTAGCCACATTATACCATTGGCTTATTGTACTCACTGTCAGTTAAAACATTGTTAATCATTTTGAAATTTGAGAGATAATTTTATACTCTTGATAACAAGACAAAATAGCTGAGCATTCTTTTTTTTTTTTTTTTTTTTTTTCAACGTTTATTTATTTTTGGGACAGAGAGAGACAGAGCATGAACGGGGGAGGGGCAGACAGAGAGGGAGACACAGAATCGGAAACAGGCTCCAGGCTCTGAGCCATCAGCCCAGAGCCCGATGCGGGGCTCGAACTCACGGACCGCGAGATCGTGACCTGGCTGAAGTCGGACGCTTAACCGACTGCGCCACCCAGGCGCCCCAGCTGAGCATTCTTAATATGGATGTAGGGAGGTTGAAAATCTGCAGTCCGTTTAATCTGAGATAACTTTGTCAAGAATGTGGGAATTCTGCACTTAAAGATCTTTCTTTGAAGAATAGCTTCTCTGTTTTTTGGGGGTAATATTTCTTAAGCATATAATTGTAAACTGAGTAAAGCATCCCAGTATCACACTGCATGGTAGGGTGGAGTGGGCACAGGACCATGGATTGCTTATTTTAAAAAATGAATAATGTAATTTATATGGCTATAAATAAGCAAGTCCACTTTGAGCCTTATATAGTTTTTAGTGGTTCATTGATACTGTCTGTATAGCATTGGGCTATATAATAAATGAGAACACTGTGTACCATTTTTAGCTACATTGGAGCTTGTCCATCTCAGAATTGTAGTCAGAGTACCTATATCCATGAGCACTAGTGAACCCTTAACAATTTAGCAGCATGGGAAAAATGAGAAAGAATGTTCTGAATAGATTAGCAACTTTCACGAACCCATGAAAGAGCAGTGGGGATTAGATTGATGAGGGTTACCACAGTTCAAAGCATGTGCATGAGAGGACTGCTTTCCAAGATGGGAATGGTTTCTAGCGCTGAGGCAATGCTGGAAAGGAATTGAAAGAGCCCTTGGACAACTTTGAGTTAATTAGTTTTCTTCACTTCTGGCCATACCAGGCAGAAGTCAGCAAAGCTGTTCATCCTCAGCTAGAGCAGTGAGGTTGGGCCCAAAGACTACTGTGTCAGAACAGTGACTATCTGTGGCTGATCAGGAGGAATGGGAAAACCCTGTGCTCAGAAAGCAAATTACAGGTAAATTTTATTTCTAGTATAGGCTAGCTTCTTCATATAATCACTGGGAGTAGAAGCTAGAATAGCTTGACAGCTATGGACAGTCAAGAATTCAAAGGCAGGCAAAGAGGAGCTTATAAATAAGCATTTGAGAAGGACAGCTCAATGAATAATCATATCCATGTATCACCAACAGACTGTTGTAGAAAAGAACCAAATGGAGATGTTATAAATGAAGTAACTCCCCGCACCCCCAAGTAAAAACTCTGTGAGGCTTTTGAAAAAGAGCAGACACAGATAAAGAGTGAATTAGCAAGATGGGAGATTGTGACACCGGGAATTCTTACCCTATCTGATACAAAAGGACAGAGATTTGAAAAATCAGGAAAAAAAGTTAGAATACAGGAGATCAATTCAGGTCTAACACCTGTTTAATGGGCTTTATGATAGGGAAGGGAAAGTAAATGTAGAAGAGAAAATGTAAGTACAGAGGAAAATTTTTAAATCTTCTGAGAGAAAAAATACTACTAGAAAGGACTAAAAATCAAATTGCTTCTACCTTCTCATTGGTAACACTAGCTACTAAGGAGACAACTGAGCTATAGTTTCAAAGTTTTGAAAGAAAATAATTTTAAACCTTAATTTCCTTCCCAACAAAGTTAGCATTTGAATGAGAGCAAAACAAAGATATTTTTGAATATGCAGTGCCTAAGAAACTATGACCAATGACTCAAACCCTTGATTGAAAGAATTATTAAAGGATTATTTCTCTTGGATTTTTATTTTGTGGAAGTGGCATATAAGAAGCAGTGAACAAAGAAAACAGTAAAACTTATTGTCACAAAATTGTGATAGAAAAAATTTTTTAAGGAATGTGAAACTAAATCTAAGTTGGTCTTAGTCTGAACTTGATAATGGCAAGAAGGATATAGCAATGGAGAATAAGGAAATAAAAGCACATTCAGATTTTTGTCTGACATCTAGATATTGATTAACCTTACAGTTTTCTAGAAAAAAGAAACTTAGGTATTTCTGTTAACAGTTATAACAATAAAAAATAGAAATACAGCATATAACTTACAAGCCATGAGAGAGGGGGAAAGGGTACAAATTCCAACAAAATAGGTGGATTCTAAAATTCAATAGAGAAGGAATAAGTGCTTGAATTTCCAAGAAAATGTTGAAAAACCAATGAGGAGCTTCTAAGACCATCAAATATTAAAGCATACCACAAAATTAAAAATTAAAACTGTGGAATTCGGGCCAGCATGGGCAAATTAATGTAATATAGTCCACTGGTAGACTCTTGTTTGCATAGTAATTTAGTAAATGAATTAACAAAAATAGAAACCTTTCATAAATGACGTTGGGACAACAGGAGGAAAGTTTCATATAACATACTAGGAACATTTTCATAAATATGGGAACGTGGAAGACCCTGCGAATCAGGTCATGCAAAAGCTATGAATGTAAACTTCTAGATGTCAAAGATACACAAAACAAAGTGCATAAGCATCGCACAAGGAATAAATATTATTCTCTAATAATACTGGAAAGGGTTGTGAGATTGGCTAGAAACATCCTTTGGGGATCTCTTTTGCCCTTTTTTTTGGCAGTAAAATATGCAGTGTACTTTGTCACTGAACTGTACACTAGTGCCTTTTAAGTGTGCAGTTCAGTGACAAAGTACATTGCATTAAGTACATTCACAGTGTTGTACAGCCATCACCAATATCCATTTCCAGAATGTTTTCATCATCCCAAACAGAAACTCTATACCCAGTAACCAGTTACTCCCCATATCCTCCTTTCCCAACCCCCCCCCCCAGTAACTTCTGTTATAATAACTTTCTGTCTCTATGAATTTACCTATTCTACATATCTGTGTAAGTGGAATAATATGGTATTTGTCCTTTTGTGACTGGCTTATTTCACTTAGCATGTTTTCAGATTTTATCCATGTTGTAGCGTGCATTAAAATTTCACTCCCTTTTGGGGCACCTGGGTGGCTCAGCCAGTTAAGTGTCCGACTTTGGCCCGAGTCATGATCTCTTGGTTTGTGGGTTCAAGCCTTGCGTCGGGCTCTCTCCTGACAGCTTAGAGCCTGGAGCCTGCTTCAGATTCTGTGTCTTCCTCTCTCTCTGCCCCTCTCCTGCTCATACTCTGTCTCTCAAAAATAAATAAACATTAAAAGAGATTTTTTAAATTTCACTCCTTTTTAAGGCTGAGTAATATGCCATTGTATTTATGTATCACATTTTTATCCATTCATCTGATGATGAACATTTGGATTGTCTCTACTTTTTGCCTACTATGAATAATCCCGCTATGATTATTGGTATACAAGGATCAGGTTGCATGGTGGTTTTTTTACCCCCAATTCTTCTGTACTGGATTATGTGGTAACTCCGTGTTTTCCACAATGGCTGCACCATTTTAACATTCATACCAGCACAGAGGTTCTAATTTCTCCACATCCTCACTAGCACTTGTTAATTTCTAGCCTTTATTATTTTTTTTTATTATTATTTGTAAGTACTCTCTACACCCAACATGGGGCTCAAACTCACAACCCCCAGATCAAGAGTTGCATACTCCACTGACTGAGCCAGCCAGGTCCCACTAGCCTTTTTTTTTTCAATTTTTTTAAAAATTCATTTGAGAGAGAGAAAGCGCACACATGCGCAGAGGAAGAGGGGAAGAGAGAATCCCAAACAGGTTCCGTGCTGTTAGCACAGAACCTGACATGGGACTCAAATTCACAAACTGAGATCGTGACCTGAGCCAAAATCAAGCGTCCACATGACACTGAACTGACTGAGCCACCCAGATACCCTATGCAAAGTTATAGCCTTTATTTTTACTGAACAACCACTCCTTCTCCTATCTCACTTTGGGTTGTGAAAGTGAATTAATTGATCTCAACAAAACCCTGGAAATAAAACATTGCCATGTCAGTTACCGTGTGAACTTCAGAGTCTTGAGTTTTAAAGAACATCCCATATTTTTTAGTTGCTAATCTGTGCATACACGATTTATATGTAACTCCAGCATTACGTAAAAGATCTGTGTTTTAAAAACATCTCTTTATTGCATAGTTCAGGTTATTAGAAATATGTGTATAATAACCTACTGTTGCATTGATTAATACATACACAGTATTGTGTATTCACATATATAATGCATGTATTTTCTCTTTTAAGGTGCAAGAATTATTTATCCGTGATTATGGAGAAATTTTTAATGTCCAGTTACCTGGTAAAGAAGAACGGACAAAATTTTTTGAAGATTTAATTCTAAAGCAAGCTGCTAAACCTCCTGTATCAAAAAAGAAAGCAGGTTAGTTTCTCTGTCAAAGTTTAATATATAATAATTCCAAGACAGTGGGAATAAAATATTAATAGCATCGTCATCTTCTAACACAAACTCAAAACCCCAGTCATTAGGTTGATACCTCTACTGCTTATAAATCTCTGTGCTTCCCATTAAAGTAGACTGAAGATCTTAAAGCATACGAGGCCTTTCTTTCCTAGTATACTCCCAGTCCATGTAGAATTGCAGCTGGAATTCATAGTAAAGCCCAGCCCATTTTCGGCACTTTCGTTCTCCCCTCCTTCCCCCACCTCCTTCTTTGCAAAGCACTCTAACTTTACACCACATGCAACATATTCCTGCCTTTTCTAATTCCATTCATTCTTTTGCTCCCTTTCAGTAATGCTTCTATCCCCATTTGCCTATCTCTGCCTAAGGACCCATTTGTCCTACTACTGTAACTCATTTTTCACTCCTTAACATATCTAGGCAAAATTAATTTTCTATCATTATGACCCACTGTACTTTTTTCATACTAATATCACATTACAGAGATGTGATAATTATCTGTTACTTACTCCTTTAGTAGATTGCCAGTTTATTAGGGCAGCACTCTCATACTCCTTTTTTAATCCTGAGTACTTGTACATATCTGTTTAAACAAAATTAAACTTGTTACATTTGAAACATAACACAATTTTTTATTACTTTAAAAATTAACTAGTAAAAAGCTTTTTTTTAGTAGAATATTCTTGTTCTGAAAATAATGCATTTTCAAAGTTTTAATAGCCTCATAAGTGATCTTAAAATGGAAAAGAGGTAATGACTTAGGAATTCGCATTCCAAATTATAAGTTACCAATTATTGTAGGAAGGGATGTAGGGATAGAGATTATGGTAACACTTTAGTGTTTCAAATCCTCTATTCCTGGGGTCTATAAGGAGGATAACCCCTGAAAGCCTGGCTACTGTGTGCACCAAATTATTTGTCGCCCTTGATATGATGAGAGAGTAGTAACTAAAATCTTCCATTCATGTGAAGTTTTGCAGGCCTTGGAGGTTCTCCCTGTGGCACCACCACCTGAGCCAAGACCTCTAACAGCAGAAGAAGTGAAACGACTAGAAGAACAAGAAGAAGATACATTTAGAGAACTGAGGATTTTCTTGAGAAATGTTACACATAGGCTTGCTATTGACAAGCGATTCAGAGTATTTACTAAACCTGTTGACCCTGATGAGGTATTGATTTAATCTTTGGATCAAATGTGTTCTAAACTATAATATTATTAGAGAATATTTGAATAGTTTATGTGGTTCCCTGTCTACACTCTGAACTTCTTTCCTTTGTGTGGAATATATGGAGTAGTGTCCTAAGCACATGGAGACTTAAGAACTATGTAACACATTTTTCTTTCCTCCAGAGAGTAGCCAGTGAACTTTGTGATTTAAGAATGACTTAATGCTACATGATATTATTGTAACCTACACGGTTTAGAATGAGCTGAAATAATAATAAACTGAATAGGTGAAATCTTAAGTTGACATTGAAGGATGGGTGGCATTCGGACAAGGAAAGAGGTATAAGATATTACTGGAGATATGGGTGCCCAAGAACAAGAGTAAATACAAAATAAAACCAGCTTTAAATAGAGTCAAAGGTTTAATATTAATATATTATCATTACTTCTTATAGATTTATTCTCTCACCCCTGTATTGCCTGGCAGAGCAACTAGGCTCCAGTGTTTTTATGTTCTGAGTTCATTTAGTGATTTGCTTGAATTTTAGGTTCCTGATTATGTCACTGTGATAAAGCAACCAATGGACCTTTCATCTGTAATCAGTAAAATTGATCTCCACAAGTATCTGACTGTGAAAGACTATTTGAGTGATATTGATCTGATCTGTAGTAATGCTTTAGAATACAATCCGGATAGGGATCCTGGAGGTAAGCATTAGTGGGTTTTTTCCCCAGGGAGGGGGCAGGAACAGGGGCTGCTAACATTTAGTGAGGGTTGACTGTATGCCAGGTAATATACTATAAACATTTTACATTCACAATGCCATTGAATACAGCATTATTCTCATTTTACAGTTGAGGAAAATGAAGTTAGGTTAGAAAACTTATTCAGGATCATACTGCCAGGAAGTGACAGAGGCAAAATTTGAATGCATGTTTCTTTGATGCCAAAATACCTGTATTTATTAACTGTTGTGTGATGTATCCTCTAAGGAGACACAGAATCACTAACAACCTCACTTCTTTTCATTTGTTTATCAGTGTTCTGTCTCGAAGTAGAAAATAAACACCCTGTAATAAAAAAGGTTCAAAAGAATTTTCTTAGTTTAGACCATTGCAGTTTTTATTACAAAAGTAATGTATAATACTTGCTAATAATTTTTTTTAAATTTTTTTACATTTATTTATTTTTACGTTTATTTATTTTTGAGACAGAGAGAGACAGAACATGAACAGGGGAAGGGCAGAGAGAGAGGGAGACACAGGATCTGAAACAGGCTCCAGGCTCTGAGCGGTCAGCACAGAGCCTGACGCGGGGCTCGAACTCATGGATCGTGAGATCATGACCTGAGCCGAAGTCGGACGCTTAACCGACCAAGCCACCCAGGCGCCCCTAACGTTTATTTATTTTTGAGACAGAGACAGCATGAATGGGGGAGGGTCAGAGAGAGAGAGGGAGACACAGAATCTGAAACAGGCTCCAGGGTCTGAGCTGTCAGCACAGAGCCCAATGTGGGGCTTAAACTCACAAACCACGAGATCATGACCTGAGCCGAAGTCGGACGCTTAACCAACTGAGCCACCCAGGCGCCCCTATATTTTTAAAACCAAGCCTCCTAGATTTATTATGGTGATCACTTCATAATATATATAAATATTGAATTACTGTGTTGTACACTTGAAACTAATATAATATTATAAGTTAACTACACTTCAATAAAAAATAAGTCGCCCATTTTCTCTCTCCAAAGGTGGACACTATTAAGTTTGGGGATAACTTTTTTAGATCTTTTCTATACATATACCCATTCTGTCCTCACCTACACAGGCAATTAAAAAATAAAATTTGTAAGGGCACCTGGCTGGCTTAGTCGGTAGAGCATGTGACTCTTGATCTGGGGATTGTGGGTTTGAGTCTCACATTGGGTGCAGAGATTACTTAAAAACAAAGTCTTTAAAAAATAAATAAAATTTATAAAATAAGGGAATTTTTAATGACACTTGTTCATATATGTAATATATCTATCTATGTATCTGATATAAACTTACTCATATCCAAAAATATTCTTTCTTAGGTGCTTCTTTTTCTTAGCTTCCTATTTTTCTTTTGTGGCTAGTGTCCTTTACCCTCAGTGGATAGTTTTGGTTTTTTTTTTAATAGTCCTGTTAACTCTCTCCCCAGTACATTGGCTTTCTGTTTTCTAATTGGAAGTGTTTATAAATTGGCCTGATTAGCACAGGGACCTACTGAGAGTTTGTTCAACAATTGAAAAGCTCTCTGTTCTTCCCCTCCCAGTCCTTACCCTCATCTTCCCTAGGCATTTCCCTGTAATTCAGAATTCTATAGGTAAACCCTGGGAAACAGGTTACCAACCTGAGAACACCTCTTAATTGTCGAAAGAAGGAAGCATTTACAGTGAAGGCTGAGGACTTTTTCTGTTTCATTGCAGTCATACTGCTGCTGCTGCTTCTGTCCATCATGACAATCTAAAATTACTTGAGACCAGTGGTGTTGAAACTTTAGCAGGCAATCAGTGTCTCCGAGAGGACTTGTTAAGATGCAGCTTGTAGGGCCCCATCTCCATGGTTTCTGATTCTGTAGATGTAGGGTAGGGCCTGAGAATTTACATTTCTGACAAGGTTCCAAGTGATGCTCATGCTACCATAGTTGGGGAATCAGTGCTTAGACTTTTGCCTGTGCCCGAATTAGAAATCCCCTGAGGAATCTTTCTGATACTATAGCTATTGCTGTCAGCTCTTAACCTGGGTGTGAATATTGCCTTATTGCCTTATGAGGGAATTGATCCAGGTGTTCAAGCAGTTTTACATTCAGTTATTACCTGCCGTCTGCCTCAAAGCATATTCCAGTTTTTAGTGCTTGGACTCTGAGTTTAGGGGGCTTTTCCAGTGTTTCCTGTATAGGGTTGCTATTTAATTGTCTTTCTGTTTAGTTTCTCTGTCAATGCAGTAACATCGTCTCTATATCTTCTAAAATTCTTTTACATCCCTGGCTCACTAATGATACAGCCTTCCTTGCTGTTTTTGTTGTTGTCCTGTTGTTATATAGTCTTGCTGTTGATTGATTCTTCTATTTTTTTCTGATATTTCACAGGGAGCTAGATAGGACAGAGCAATAAAATTGTTTGGGGTTAGTCTGCTGAATTAAATCTGACATCCAGAACATTAGATTAACAGCAAAACAGAACAATACAATTCCAGTAACTTTTAGTCTTCCTGGTAAAAGTAAAAAAGGAATTTTGATTTTCTTTTCTTTTTCTCCCCCCCCCCGCCCCCCCAAAATTTTAGCCCAACATGTTGAGTTTATTTTTGGGAAATTATTAAAAAGAAATTTTAAAATTATATTCTTTGTTCATTTCTCAGATCGTCTAATTAGACATAGAGCCTGTGCTTTAAGAGATACTGCCTATGCAATAATTAAAGAAGAACTTGATGAAGACTTTGAGCAGCTTTGTGAAGAAATTCAGGAATCTAGAAAGAAGAGAGGTAGGAAAATGATTTGGCATCAGAAAAAGATGCTTCTCATTTAGTGTATTGAGTTCTTTTAATTAATCCTTCGTGTAATTTTGAGATCTGGACATTTGACTTGCTATTCCATGTCTACTTATAAGGTTGTAGCTCCTCCAAATATGCCCCATCTTACTATCATGTGATGCCAAAGCAAAATTCCACCTCTGTTGGTGATAAAAGATCAGAATCAGAGCAGAATGATAAACTAAAGACACCCAGTACTCCTGTGGCTTGCAGTACTCCTGGTAAGTGCACTTGGGTAATTTTTACTTATGAAACTAGCCTTTATTCTCTACTGATGCCATTTACTTTCTCTTTAGTTTTCTCTATTTATATTAATGTGATGAATTACCTTGATTTTGTTAGTATTAAGGCAACTTTGCATTGTTGAAATACATCCAGGTTTATAGTGATATACCGCTTGTAGTCCCAGTTCACCTTCATCTAATTGCAGGATTGACTGATTTGAAATTGAATTTCATTTCTGTAAATTCCAGTTTGTGTCCCTTTCCTCCTTATTCTTAGGGTATAACTCCACCAGGCACTAATCCAAAGCCTATGGGTTTTCCCAGGGCCTCCCTTCCTTGGAAGGCTCTTATTAATTCTAGTTTTTGTTCTTTGAGCCCCATAAATGTCTGACTCTCCTCAGATCTTAGATTCTCAGTTATTCGTTTGTTCTCCCAGATTCTGGTGCCATAATTCCTCAGTGCCTTGTTAGATCTCAGATGCTTTTAAACAAAATTTTTAAAACTGTGTGTGTGTGTGTGTGTGTGTGTGTGTGTGTGTGTGTGTGTGTGTGTGTGTTTTGCAGGAGTTGGGATGTTCCCTTTTTGTATTGCCGGTTAGTCTATCCTGGGGTAAGTGAGTTGAGATAGAGTAACCCCTTCTTTTGTAAAAATGTGAGGAGGCAGCTGGGAAAAAGAGGATGAGAAAGGCACACCAGCAAGAGAGCTGACCTACCAGAATGCTCTTGGTCAAATGAGTGTGTGTGTGTGTGTGTGTGTGTGTGTGTGTGTGTAAATTGAGGATGTGGAAAATGTCTTCTTTAAAACAACCCATTCTTAGCTATATACCCATCAGGAATGCATACATTATGTTCACCAAAATACATGTATAAGAATGTTCATGGAACTAGTATTCATAATAATCCAACACTGGGAGCAATCCAGATGTCCATCAACAATAGAATGGGGGTGTGCCTGGGTGGCTCAGTCCTTTGAGCGGCCTGGCTGACTCTTGATTTCAGCTCAGGTCATGATCTCTTGGTTTGCGGGTTGGAGCCCCACATTGGGCTCTGTGCTGACAGTGTGGAGCCTGCTTGGGCGCTCGCTCTCTCTCTCTCTCTCTCTCTCTCTCTCTCTCTCTCTCTCTCTCTCCCTCTCCTCTCTCTCTGCCCCTTCCCCGCTTGCACTCTCTTTCAAAATAAATAAACATTTAAAATATATATAAAAAATAAATACTAAAAAAGCCACAATAGAATGGGAAATATCAATTATTGTACAACAGTGAGAATGACTAAACTTGAAGTGTGTGCCACAGTATGGATGCATCTCCCAAGCATAATAATATTTCAGTGTAGGTATCCTGCCTCTAGCCCAGACAGAATGTTTAATCTCTGTATATCTTTAGTTTCTTCAGCTGTAAAATGATGTTGATAATGGTCGCAAACCTGATCAGGTTAAAGTGGAATTTCAGTGAGTCAGTACACACATAAAGAGCTTGGAAGGTATTACTCAGCAATCAAAAAGAATGAAATCTTGCCATTTGCAACAACATGGATGGAACTGGAGGGTATTATGCTAAGCGAAATAAGTTCGAGAAAGACAATCTTATGATTTCACTCATATGTGGAATTTAAGAAACAAAACAGATGAACACAGGGGAAGAGAAGGAAAAATAAGATAAAAACAGCAAGGGAGGCAAACCATAAAAGACTCTTAAATACAGAGAACAAACTGAGGGTTGCTGGAGGGGTGTTGGTAGGGGGATGGGTTAAATGGGCAATGGGGATTAAGGAGGGCCCTTGTTGGGATGAGCACTGGGTGTTCTAGATAAGTGATGAATCATTAAATTCTGCTCCTGAAACCATTACTATACTATGTGTTAACTAACTTGGATTTAAATTTAAAACAAAACAAAAAAAAAAAAAAAAAACCAGCTTGGAAGAGTTCCCACTATATGGTAGGCACTATAAGTATAGGCTATTTTTAGTCTTGCCCTCCCTTCCTCCAGTTCATTCTTCATACTCCTCCCACAATGATTTTTGTAATACAGTCATTGGACAATTCATATAATTGACCTTCTTAAAGTTATTCAAGATTTTAAAAAAATTATTCAGGGTAAAATCCAAACTCCTTAGGGTGACAGGTGATTGCCCTCTTTTGGCCTTCTTACAGTGCTCTCTACCTTTGTTTCTGTGTTCCAATCATACAAGACTGTAGTGGCTTCTCAAGCTCTCTACCCTCTTATATAAATCAGGAGGTATTTTTTCCCCACTTACTTGGACTTTAGAAAATTGCTGAATGTTCTTCTATTCTTTTCTTTAAATTCTTTGAAGCTCAGTTGAAGAGGAAAATCCGCAAAAAGTCAAAGTGGTACTTAGGCACCATAACAAAACGAAGGAGGATTTCACAGGTGAAAGATGAGAGCCAAAATGTCACAGATGACAAGATTGAGAGTGATACAGAGGAAAATCAAGACACAAGTGTAGACCACAATGAGACTGGAAACACAGGAGAGTCCTCAGTGGAAGAAAATGAGAAACAGCAAAATGCCTCTGAAAGCAAAATAGAATTGGGGAATAATAACTCAAGTATTTGTGATATTGAGCATGAACTTGAAGAATCTGGGAAAACTATAGCATGCACAGAATTGAGGAAAGATAAAATTGTTTGCAACGGAGATGCTTCTGGCTCTCAGATAATAGATATTTCTGATGAAAATGAAGCTAAAGGTAAGGCTTTCTCAAGCTACTTACTAATTATAATTTTAAAAGATGTTTCACTCAAAGTTCTTAAATGACTGATTACCATTTCAGTTTATTCCTTTTCCTTTTCTTTCAGACTGCAGGTGTTAATTAGAAACAAATTAGCATTAACTTTACTTGCTATTTAGCTTGTAAATCACTGCTAAAACTATAGTGTGGCATCATATAGACCTGGAATTGAACCCCTAGTCCACTACTTAGTAGTTTGTGACCTTGGGCAAGGTCTTGTCCTATCAGTCTCAGTTTTCTCATCGGCAAAATTGGGGTGGATGGTAGTCAGGTAATGAAATACTTTGAGACTTGAATAAAAGAATTCATCTAAAGCATGTAGCAAAGTACTTGGCTACACAGTTTTTAAAAACTGGCAGGATACCCTCTTCTTTTTAAGCAAGAGAAGCAGTTTTCTGTGATCCTAGCTGAGTGGTGTAGAACATCACTCACCCCCATCATTCCTCTGCTTCTCTTAAAGGTTAAGTCCAAGATTATTTCTACTTATTGTAATGATCCTGCTCCCAAAGTTATTCATTTAGAATTGTCTTCTGTCTGAATCTTCTTGGATCTTTAGCAGTAGATTTGTTTGGGTTTTGGAAAAGCCAAACGTTATTTAGTCTTAAAAAGCAAAAAGAGGGGTAACAGAGTCAAAATTTATTTTGGTCAAAAACAAGTATTGATAATGTTAATGAGACTTTTTTTTCCCAGTGGCTTATAGGCTGTAGGGAAACCTTTTATCAAGCAATTCCTTGAAATGAGTTCTAGTGTGTTTGAGTAACCATAGCATAATGGACTAGGATATAGCCTTTCCAGTGTGGATATTTTAGGTGTTAGTCCTCTGGCTATATGAGGCAGTATGTTTTATGTGGATTCAGAGTTTTCTTTTTCTTTTATCATCTTTTTAAAAAGGATACTATTTAATGGGGTACAGGTACTTGTTTACATATCAGCAGATTTGGGTTCTTGTCCTAGCTCTTAACAACAATTAGGTATGTTGACCTTAGAAAAGTCTCTTCACCTCTCTTGACCTCATTTTTCCTATCTATCAGTGACTAGGTTATTCTAGGTTGGAGATAGGCAAACTTTTTCTATAAAGAGACAGATAGTAAATAGCCATACAGCCTCTGTCACAACTAGTCCACTCTGTTAGAAAAGTAACATTGACATACATATGTAAAATGGGCATGGTTGTGTTCTAATAAGATTTTATTTATAGCCGTAGGGCAGATTAGGCCTATGGGTGGTAGTTGGCAATTCTTAGATTACTGAGGTCCCTTCCAGCTCTTAAAGTCTATGAATCTTGTATCTAAGTATAGAATAGTTCAACCTGTTGAGGATGCTTTGAAAAACTCAATTTGAGAAGTACTTCTCTCTCCCTTTTTTTTTTTTTTTTTTTTTTTTTTTTTTTTTTTTTTTTTGAGTGTGTAAGTGGCAGTATCTTAATTTTACAGTAAAGCGAATCAACCAGAATCAGTGTCTGTATTTAGTAAATATGTCCTGCTAGGTAATCTGCCTAATATTTACGTTAAGCATTATAATGTCTGTGAACCAAATAATAGTTCATTTTTCATCCTAGAAATGTGCATTCTGCGAATGACTCGAGCTAGACGTTCCCAAGTAGAGCAACAGCAACTCATCAGTGTTGAAAAGGCTTTGGCAATTCTTTCCCAGCCTACACCCTCACTTGTTGTGGACCAGGAGCGATTAAAAGTATGTAAATTGAAATCGTAATGCTTTCATTGTGCAGATTAGTAACATAAGCCACCAAAAATGACTTGTAATAGTATATTTTATCAATTTGGCAATAAATAATGACCTTTTATGAAAGGATGAACTTGGTATGGAATAACTTTCATAAAAGCAGTAGTTAGAGATGGCTAGTGTATTGATATTGTAGTTCTTAACATATTTGTCTGCATTATTGATCCTATACATTGTTTTTTATGGCCATCACCAGTGAGCATTTTAGTTGGTTTTTACTTAACTCTACTGGCATTTTTTTGGTTAACTGAGGGGTCATGGCATATTCTTGTAGGGCCAGACTTGAAGCATCACAGATATCCAGTGAGTCCATTCCAGTCATAAGAAAAAACATTGAGCAAATATGAAAAAGCCTTTTTATAAGAAAAAAAACTGAAGTAGTGAGGTAGTTCACCGTTCATGTGCTCTTTTTGTTGCACTTTATAAGGTACCTACAGTGCCATAAAATACCCTGCAAAAATGTTGCTTTTTTGCTTATTAATCTTTGAGATTTCTTTGACAGACTTTAGTTTGTCCGTAGAGATTTCTAGCTAAAGTTGCAATTGGACACCTCCTCAGCTACAGTTTTTAGGATGGGAGTTCCCCAGGGCAGAGACGACCAGGATTACAGAACGATGATGCTGAGTTAACTGTTGCTAACTGTCAGAGCCACTAGCAGTGTCACCACGTCTCACCAAATAGCTAGGTCTGCCCTCACTCTGGCTTATATGCTAAAAATTCCCCACATCTTCAAAAATATAGTATCTTGTCTCATGGAATTTATCTCTCATATATATAAACACTCGTGTTTTCTTTTAGAATCTTTTGAAGACTGTTGTTAAAAAAAGTCGAGAATACAATATTTTTCAGTTGGAGAATTTATATGCAGTAATCAGCCAATGTATTTATCAGCATCGCATGGACTATGACAAAACAGCACTTATTCAGGTAAACCAATCTATATAAGGAATTATAAGATGATAAGAATTTTTAAAGACCATTTTTTAATATGTGGATTATGGACTATTTCTAGACACAGCCAAGTTCTGTGCTTTTTGAAATCTAGCACTTCACTAGTTTGTGTTTCTTCAAAAAACATTGCAACTATTGTATTAGAAGACTATGAAAAATCTCTATTTTGTGTGTGTATTGATGAAGATATAAAGCTCTTTTAAAGATAAGACTTAAGATGGATCAATCTGTATGTCTTTACCTACTCTTTATAGTGAGCATTGGTACTAATTTTTAAAAATAGATATTGGATGATAATATACTATACACACTACTGGTACCTACTAATATAGCTACTAGTATATAATATACTCAGTAATTAGTATATCTACTAAGTATAACATGGTACCTAAATAGCATAATATGTATGTAACATTAGTACCTACAAAATATGAAATATTAATACCTAGAAATACAGTAGTGCCTTGATTATAACTATTTGAACTTAACATAAGACGAATGCATCTCAGACTCATTTCAAAGGGATTTAAATGAAGTCCCATTGGTGATATCAGTTTGTGTGATAGTCCTAAATACTGAACTAAATTTCTATTTTCACTATCATATATGGGTTAATAATATTCTTGAGGTTGTTGACAAAATAGATGTAATGTTTCTTTAACTTTTCATATTGAAAGTTACTATTTTTCCTTCTTACTCTTTATCTAGAAAATGGAGCAAGAGGTAGAAAACTTCAGTTGTTCCAGATCATGATGTCTTGGTATCAAATATTCTTTATATTCAGTTCCTATTTAATTCACCTTTGTTGTGTCCGTATAACTGGTGCGAGATGAAATCCTGCATCTTTAAGGAAAAGATTAAAATAGTAAATAAAAATATTTAAGCTTTCTTGGTATTTATGTACATGTGTAAGATAAATTACAGAGATAACTGATAAATATTGAAAGTTTGATTGAAAAAGGCACTGTAATAATAGTAATTCTGTAGCATATGAAGTGTGGCCAACTCTTAATAAAAGTAATTTTGATAACTAATGTTTTATGGCACTTAAGAGTAATTAGTGACATTGATATTTTTTGTTTTGAGCACTTTTAAGTTTCTTCCTTCCTAAAAATAGTTTCTTGTATCAGACTAGAAACTTAATCATTGTGTCTTTGCCATTCTTTTTTTTTTTTTTAATTCCCATCTCTCGTTTTCCTTTAGCTTTCTTTGCCCAGTTACTTAAAAGCCAGGATTCAAGTCATGATTTGTGGGAAGGTCCTTGAACAACTTCTGTACATGAATGTCAAAATTGATGCTTTTTAGATAAACATTTTTATAATTCTGATTTGGGTTAATAAAGATTTTAAATATTTTTGGTTTATTTTTATGATTATACACACAAATGTATTAATAATTACTTTGTTGAATATCTTTTTAATAGAACAAAAGTTTTATATTTGAAAACTCTTTATATCCTTCTAAGTTTGTGTTTAGGTTGTATTCTATAGATAGCTTTTATATACAATTATATAAAGATAAATATTATAAATTTTGTATTAATGATACCAAAAATACATTTCTTTCTTAAAGCAATAAAACTATTCACTACCATGCATATTCTTTTGTTTTGTTCTTTTAAAGAGACATTCTAGTTTGTAAAAATAGTTGGAAACTTCTTTAGAGGGGAATAGGAGATAATGATCTCATATGAGAGATTCTGAACTCTAAAACAGTTTCAGGGGCACCTGGGTGGTTCAGTTGGTTCAGCGTTCGACTCTTGATTTTGGCTCAGGTTATGATCTCATGGTTTGTGAGATCAAGCCTCGCATCAGGTTCTGCCCTGCCAGTGCAGACCGTGCTTGGGATATTGCAGACCCTCCTCCCTCTCTCCCACCCTCCCTCCCTCTTTCTCTCTCTCTCTCTTTCTCTCTCCCTCCCCCAGCTTGCACGCGGGCCCACACACACACACACGCACACACACACGCACGCACACACATATTCTTGCTCTCTTTCTCTCAAAATAAACATTTTTTAAAAGGGGGGTCGGTGGTGCCTGGGTGGCTCAGTCAGTTAAGCGTCCGGCTTTGGCTCAGGTCATGATCTCACAGTTTGGGAGTTCAAGCCCTGCATCGGGCTGTGCTGATAGCTCAGAGCCTGGAACCTGCTTCAGATTCTGTATCTCCCTCTCTTTCTGCCCCCGCACCCCCCGTTTATGCTCTGTTTTTCTCTCTCTCCCAAGAATAAATGACCATTTAAAAAAAAATTTTTTTTTTTTAACGTTTATTTATTTTTGAGACAGAGAGAGACAGAGCATGAACGGGGAAGGGTCAGAGAGAGAGGGAGACACAGAATCCGAAACAGGCTCCAGGCTCTGAGCTGTCAGCACAGAGCCCAACGCGGGGCTCGAACTCATGGACCGCGAGATTGTGACCTGAGCCGAAGTTGGACGCTTAACCGACTGAGCCACCCAGGCGCCCCTAAAAAATTTTTTTTTTAAATAAAAGTTTCAGAGGTGAGTTGCCTTTTGTTGATTTATCAGCATACTGTATTTAAATTAAGCCTTTTAAAACTCAGTAATTTAGATACCTTAATTAATAGATACTGTCTATATAATGCATAACACAATGCCAGTCACTGAAAAAATGTAAAGTAGCATATATTTCTGGACTTAAGTATACACACATACACATACACTCATTTTTATTAAAGCTTATTCTAACTTACTCCAGATGCACCTTCTGTAACTCCAGATGCATCATTTTTTATGTATAGCTTCTGTAGTAAATTTTAAAGGTGAAAATTGCTTCTCAGACTTGCTTCTATTTCTTCATTATTTCAAAATATCCTAAAGATAATCCAGTGTAAACAAGTACAAAATCTATTACTGTGCATAGTTTAAAATGCTGTTCACACTGGAATGTTCATAGAATCTTTGTACTTTAGCTACAAAGATGAACATACTTCCTGTCCTTTTCATGACACACTGTCTATGGACAGGGAAATAATTTGTCTATGTTTCCTATTCAGACTTTCAAAACCATGCTGAAATTGCAAGCCTAGGGTGTTTTATCTTTTTTGTTTTGTTTTTGTTTTTTGTTTTCTGTGGGGTTTTTTTGCTTAAAAGTGCAATCAGTCTGTAGTAATTAGGGCAAGAAAAAGAAATAAAAGGCATCCAAATGGGAGAGGAAGAAGTAAAGCTATTCATAAATGGCATGATTTTGTATGTACAAAATTCTAAAGAACTCACAAAATATCTGTTAGAACTAATAAATTCTGCAAAGTGGCAGAATAGGTCAACATAAAAATCAGTTGTATTTTAATATACTAGCAATGAACAATCCGAAAAGAAAATTAAGAAAGCAATTCCATTTACAATAGCGTCTGAGATAATAAAACACCTTGGAATAAATTTAACCAAGGAAGTACAAGACTTGTACACTTACAGTACAAAATTTTGATGAAAGAAATTGAATAAGACCTACATAAATGGAAAGACATCCTGTATTCAAGTATTGGAAGACTTAATGTCAAAATGGCAGTATTCACCAAAAGAATCTACAGATTCAGTTTAATACCTATCAAAATCCCAATGGTTTTTTGCAGAAATAGGAAAGTCAGTCCTATATTCATAATATAATTGCAAGGGACCCTGAATAGCCAAAACAATCTTGAAAAAAGAAGAGAAAGTTGGGAAACTCACACTTCCCAATTCCAAAACTTAACACAAAGTTATATACAAAACAGGTGATGCTAGCATACAGGATAGCTATAAGATCAATGGAATAGAATTGAGAGTCCAGAAGTAAATCCATTAATCTATGGTCAATTGATTTTTGAAAATGATGTCTAAGACCATTCAATAGGGAAAGAATAGTCCCTTCAACAAATGGTGTGCCGGGAAAGCTGGATATCCACATGCAAAAGAGTGAGTTTGGACGTCTACATCACACCATGTACAAAAATGAACACAAATGGATCAGAGACCTGAATTTAATAGCTAAAACATAAAATTCATAGAAGAAAACGAGGACAAATCTTTATGACCTTGAATTTGGCAATGATTTCTTAAATGTGGCAAAAAACACTAGCAACAAAAAGAAAATTAGATAAATCAGACTTCATCAAAATGAAAACCTTCATGTCTCTTGTACAAATACTATCATCTCAAAGGATTATTAAAGCTCACCAACCAAAAGACAATTCAGTAATAGATGGGGAAGTTTTTGATGACTTAACAAATTTGAACAGTGTCCTGGTCAAATATTTGGAAGATGCCCCTCTGCTGGAATTAGCCTGTTTTTCTCATGATTAGACTGGGATTACAGATTTGGGGGAGGAAGATCACAAAAGTAAAGTGATTATATCAGGTTACATACTATCAATGTGATTTATGGCTGTTGATTGGCCTTGACCACCTGGCAGAAATCGTGTTTCTCAGGTTTCTCCATTGTAAAGTAACTTCTTTCCCTTTCAGTACTGTACTCTGGAAGATCGCTGTGCACAGCCCACTCATAAGGATTGGGGGCCTGTCTCCCCTTTTGCCTTTCTTAAAACTGATTTTTTCAGGGATCCCGATTGGTATGCACTGTAGGATTAGTTGATGTTATTTCAGATTTACTTGTCTTCTCCCTGCTACCCTCCCACCCACACATATACATTACTTCTTTGCAATTGAGAGATTGCCCCTAACTTTGTTAGGACCTGAGGAACGACCTCTTGCTGAGGGATACTGTGGGGATAAAAAATAACTCTATATTAGGACATAGAGGAAATGATAGCCATTTTGCCTCCTAATATCCATTCTCTCTGCTTATCACAATACCCAGAGCAATCTGTCCTGGGAGATTATGTTTGCTAACGCTGAAGCAAAATGTGGCCATGTGACCACATGAGATACAAAGGGAAGTGTGCACAATTTCTAGGAGAGCTGCTAGGAAGGGAGGGGGTACCCCGAGAACACTTCCTGACCTGTGCTTCATTTTACCTGCTGCCTAGAATATATATATACATAAAATGGCTAGAACTCCAAAAGCTATCTTGGACCATGAGGTGACCTTAAAGATGGAACCCATGCCCTGCTTCACAAAAGTATAAGATGAAAGAACCTTGCTCATAATAACTTTAGGGGATTGCTATTCAAGTCCTTAACTACATCTGGGCTTTTTTTTTTTTCCCAATCTGGACTTCTTGAGAGAGAAATTCTTGTTTATCTTTTTTCTTTTCTTTCTTTTTTTTTTTTTTTTTTAGAGAGAGAAAAAATGTGAGTGGCAGAGAGAAAGAGAAACGGGACTCACCTGAAGTGGGGGCTCGTGTTTTTACTCAAAGTGGGGCTCACGTTTTTACCTGAAGCGGAGCTTGAGCTACCCAATGTGGGACTTGAACTCACGAACCGTGAGATCATGACCTGGGCCAAAGTCAGACACTTAACCAACTGAGCTACCCAGGTGCCCCAACCTTCTCATTTTCTGAGGAAAACTCATCCTGACTTTTTGTTTTATGATTATAGATCCAGAACTTACATAATGTCCATATTTGCCACTAAATAAGAATCAACTGACCTAATGACTGGTTAATGGATAAGGAAAGCAGGACATTAAGGAGCAAGATAGGAAGATAACAAAGCTGACAGAAAATAGAGGTCCTTGGGGGTTATAGAGAAGGGAAGCCCATACCTCAGACAAAGAGTAGGATGTAGCTAATAGCATCTAATTTTCAAAAAGATACAGAATCATCTTCATTATATTTTTAGAAGTTGCATCTGTTAGATTTATCCAGCTCCAAGGCTGTAAAAGAACAGATTTTTCACTTCAGTTTGCTAACAGTTAATTGTTCACATATTGGGCATTCTCATGAGATTGAAACCCATCTAACTAATGATTCTATCTTAGCTTTGCAACTGATGATAACAGTTCATCAGTACAATGACTGGAAAGACTGAAAGGAAGATTGTGGGGATTTTTCATTTTGTTTTTCACTAGCTCTAGAATATTTACATATTTAAAATAATATTCACATATTTAATATATTATGTTTATGCATACACTAGAATTCACATGTAATTAAATTGTATATGTATTTTAAAATTATGTTTATATATAAATATTGATGAGAGAGCAGTTACCAGTTAAAGTGTTGAATTAACAGATGGGTTTTCGGAAAACTGGACGGTGACATGCAGAAGAATGAAACTAGACCACTTTCTTACACCATACACAAAAGTAAATTCAAAATGGATGAAAGACCTGAATGTGAGACAGAAAACCATCAAAATCCTAGAGGAGAACACAGGCAGCAACATCTTTGACCTCAGCTAGAATAGCTTATTGCTAGACACATCACGGAGGGAAGGGAAACAAAAGCAAACGTGAACTATTGGGACTTCATCAGATGAAAAGCTTCTGCACAACAAAGGAAACAACCAACAAAACTAAAAGGCAGCCTACGGAATGGGAGAAGATATTTGCAAATGGCCTATCTAGTAAACGATTAGTATCCAAAATCTATAAAGAACTTATCAAACTCAACACCCAAAAATAATAAGCCCAGTTAAGAAATGGACAGAAGAGGAGCGCCTGGGTGACCCATTTGGTTCAGTATCTGACTCTTGATTTTTGGTTTAAGTCATGATCCCAGGGTAGTGGGATCAATCCCCATGTCAAGCTCCGTGCTGAGCATGGAGCCTGCTTAAGATTCTCTCCCTCTCTCTCTCCCTCTCCCCTGCTTGCACTCTCTCAAAATAAAATAAAGTAAAATAAAATAAAATAAAAATCATTAAAAACAAAAAGAAATGGGCAAAAGACATGAATAGACACTTTTCTAACAGACACATGAAAAGATGTTCAACATCACTCATCATCAGGAAAATACAAATCAAAATCAGGAGATACCTTGGGGCGCCTGGGTGGCGCAGTCGGTTAAGCGTCCGACTTCAGCCAGGTCACGATCTCGCGGTCCGTGAGTTCGAGCCCCGCGTCGGGCCCTGGGCTGATGGCTCAGAGCCTGGAGCCTGTTTCCGATTCTGTGTCTCCCTCTCTCTCTGCCCCTCGCCCGTTCATGCTCTGTCTCTCTCTGTCCCAAAAATAAATAAACGTTGAAAAAAAAAATTAAAAAAAAAAAAATCAGGAGATACCATCTCACACCTGTCAGAATGGCTAAAATTAATAACATGAAAAAACAATACATGTTGGTGAGGATGCAAAGAAAAGGGAACCCTCTTGCACTTGGTTGAATGCAAAGTGGTGCAGCCACTCTGGAGAACAATATGGAGGTTCCTCAAAAAACTAAAAATAGAACTACCCTATGACCCAGCAAATGCCCTATTAGGTATTTACCCAAAGGATACAAAAATACAGATTTGAAAGGCTACATTCACCCCAATGTTTATAGCAGCACTGTCAAAAATAGCCAAATTATGGAAAGAGCCCAAATGTCCATTGACTGATAAATGGATAAATTAGATGTGGTAGATAGATAGATAGATGATAGATAGATAGATAGATAGATATCTACCACATCTAATACACATATACACACACACATACATACATACATATACACACATACACACAATGGATATTACTTGGCCATCAAAAAGAATGAAATCTTGGGGCGCCTGGGTGGCGCAGTCGGTTAAGCGTCCGACTTCAGCCAGGTCACGATCTCGCGGTCCATGAGTTCGAGCCCCGCGTCAGGCTCTGAGCTGATGGCTCAGAGCCTGGAGCCTGTTTCCGATTCTGTATCTCCCTCTCTCTCTGCCCCTCCCCCGTTCATGCTCTGTCTCTCTCTATCCCAAAAATAAATCTAAAAAAAACGTTGAAAAAAAAATTTTTTTTTTTAAATAAAAAAAAAAGAATGAAATCTTGCCACTTGCAATGACGGATGGAGCTAGAATATATTATGCTAAGTGAAATAAGTCAATCAAAGACAAATACCATATGATTTCACTTATGTGGAATTTAAGAAAACAGATGAACGTATGGAAGGGAGGGGGAAGAAAAGAGGGAAACAAATAACGCTCTTAATGATAGAGAACACACTGAGGGCTGATGGAGGGAGGTGGGTGGGAGATGGAGTAAATGGGTGATGGGTATTAAGGAGGGCACTTGTGATGAGCATTGAGTGTTGTAAGTGTTGAATCACTGAATTCTACTCCTGAAACCAATATTGCACTATATGTTAACTAAAATTTAAATTTAAAAAACAGATGGTTTTTACTGGTTAAGATTCTTTTGATTGCAAGCAACAGAAATTCTCTTTGGCTAACTTTAGCAAAAAGGCATATATTTTCGCGGTGCCTGGGTAGCTCAGTTAGTTAAGCATCTGACTCTTGATTTCAGCTTAGGTCATGATCTCCGTTTGTGAGTTCAAGCCCTACATCGGGCTCTGCACTGACAGTGTGGAGAAGGTTTAGGATTGTCCCTCTCCCCTCTTTCTCTGCCCCTACCCTGCTTGCTCTCTCCCTCAAAATAAATAACTAAACTTTAAAAAAAAAAAAAGGCATGTATTTTTGAAAAGATGTAAGTTACCTCATGGATGGTCTTAACCAAGTCAGTGGAGAGAACCAGGGTTGTTCCAAGCTCTTGCAGGAGTTTTTAAAATAGTTGCTATTAATATAATTCAACAAAGACACCCACGCTTATTGATTCCACTTTAATGTGTTTTTTAAATTTATTTTTGAGAGAGCGCAAGTGGGGGAGGGGCGGAGACAGGGAGACAGAGGATCTGATGCGGGCTCTGCGCTGATGGCAGTGAACCTGATATGGGGCTCAAACTCACAATCCATGAGATCATGACCTGAGCCAGACGGACACTCAATCGACTGAGCCACCCAGGTGCCCCTCATTGATTCCATTTTGGATTTCACAGTTCCCCCCACCAAAGAATTGGATTGGTCTTAATGTTCCCCCTAACTATGGCCAGAAGCCAGGGTCACATAATTTGGACATTGTTAAAGAAAATCGCCATTACAAGGAAGTGCCAACCCAGAAGCCACGCCAAGAGGCTGTCGTAAAGCTTAACAAAGTCACAATTTACTGACATAATTTCTAATGTGCATTTGAGCCAGTTAATACATATGGTTAACTCCCACCTTGTATGTAATGTACATGCAGTATTTTATTTAATCCTTAGAATGACCTTAGGAGGTATATTCTATGTTATTTTCATTTTACAAGTTTAATGGGTAGATAGGTAATTTATTCAATTTCACACATTAGTGGCAAAAGCAGGATTCTATTAGGTGTGTATGGTTGAAACCTATGTTCTTAACTACCTCCCCTAAACAGACACTGTGGTGCCCTACGCCTATGCTCTTGGCATTCAACATTCTGGCATGTGCCATTGGCAACCTCCTGCAAACATCTGTAACCCCACCCGAGGGTGTTTTCGTGATCCATGCTGGATGTAGGCTGAAAGTGACAGAAAGTATAACATCCCTGGGATTAGCTGCCAACAAGACATAGGTAGAAATTGATAAATAATAATACCCCGGCTCCCTTGCTCCTGAGGTGTCTTCTACACTGTCTCTAGTCTCCACTGGGGTTGAGCCCTAGATCCTGAAACTGAGGGCTATTCAAGCCCCAGACTGCTTAAAACTGCACTCTATCCTTGTAGCTTCCTTCCCTGTCTCATTTCTCTCCCCTGCCCGTACTTCTTGGCATCGCCTTCCACATAACCATTTACTCTCACATTCTTTATTCAGGGTCTCCTTTAAGGAGAACTGAATCTATGACACTCCCTTTATATATAAAGTGAAAGAAAAATATGAAAATTCCCTAAACAACGACTATAAGTTTTTTATGTTTCTCAGCTGTTATTGAACCTTACAAATCAGCATTCATTTCCTCAGTATTGTGACAGCTTAACAATTTTCAAATTTATTCCCATTTCAAAGATTGTCATAATTGTTTTGTAGTAATGTTAAATTATGTCTCTATTCTGTTTTCAAGAGGAAAAATCTGGAAGCTTCATGTTTGGGCTATGTAATTTTAGTATGCAAAGGTTGGAAATGAAATCATTACATTTGAGCAATCAACCCTGCCAACATCCAAGCTCTGGCTGGGAGTCAGAGAACAGCACTTAACATGCAGTGAGAGGGCTCTTGGAATACCACTACCTTCAGACCACATGCCAAATCAAAATGATTTAAACATCCAAAATATATGGGACTAAAACATTTACTGGATCAAAGAGTGCCAAACATGGGCACCCTGGACATGAGGACGCTGTGAGCTACAAATATTGGTTTAAAAGACCATTGTGAAACTTCAGCTTGCTTAAAGATTGACTTGGGGGGGGAAGGAGGGGGGCCTGTTGCAATAGATAATGTATTCATGAAATAATTTGGAAACTGATTACGTGTGATGAATCTTAATTATAGCTATTTACTGTGGTGAATGTTTAGGAAAATCAGGGTCTTAAAAAAAGACACAAGCTTTTGCTTTAATTATTTAGGAAGAAAAATAAGTTACCCCAATCTTATGTTCTGTAATTACTTTTTTCATTCAATTTACATGTTTTATATTTAGGACCATAGCATATGTCTCTTTTCTGTTTCTTACTTAAATTTTTCCTAAGTCTCCTTCCCCACCCCACTAGGGAGAAAATGTAATTTACCATCATCACTCAAATGAATTCCCTGGTTTCTTCCGAACCTTCACCTCACAGCTGTTGCATGAAATATAATCACTAAAATACTAGCTAAATGAAAATGTCTATCCAAAATGACAGTTTTCTAATATTATTACATGAAATAACCTTGCAGAAGAAGAAACAAAGATAACATTTTCTCTCATCTAAATATAGCTAATCTGGAAAGACACCAAAATGCTAATAGTAGTTAGGGAGAACTATAGATGGGTTCTTACCTCTGTTTTTTCTTTTTTGAAGTGTTTGCAAAGTTATTAAATTCCTTTGATAGTGCAAATATAAAAATTTTAAAGTTGTTTTCATAATTCTTGATTATGAAATGTGAAGGCAAAATCTAAAGGGAGGCAAAAATCAGAAAAAATCTTGTGTGTCTAAACTGAAAAAATGCGTATTTCTTATATTTTTATATTGTTCCTCAACGGTCTTTGGGCAAGTATTTCTCAAAAAGTTGCTAAAAGTCTGCATATCTCTGCATGATCAGAAAAGAGGTGTTGAACCTCTGGGTATATGCATAACATAAGCATGGCAGTGTATCACCTCGCTGGCTATAAAAGGCATTCCTCTCATCCAGTTATGAAACAGGAAGGAAAGAAGTGTAAGGAGGAGGTAGATTATAAAATATCTGACCTACAAACCAGCCGAGAAATTAATGAGAAGCCCAAACTGATTGGTAGATGTGTTCAATTTATGACATTCATAAATAAAATGAGATAATGGTATAGTTAAAGTACATTACAAATGACAAGACACAAAACCAGTATATTATTATTAGGGTATCTTAATTGTAGTCATGAGGGCAGAGACTAGGTCTGTCTTGTCCAATTAATATTTGCTGAATTTATGTTTATGTGCACATACATACTATTATTAAGGACTTACTGCGTACAATGCATTAGAGGAGAGAAAAAGGATGTGTGGTCTCTGCCTCATAAGAAAGGTATAATACGACAAAATCACATGTCAACACGCCTAACGTGCCCCCTACCTCAGTAAAGAATTTAGGTTTGCTTTTACTTTCTTTACCATCCATGGCACAGAAGAATGGACTGTGCAGTGGAAAAGGAGGGCCTGTGGAGTCAAACACGGGTTCCAATCTTCTTGAACATGTTCTCCAAAAAAAGAGATGCCTTTTGTTAAGGTAACATGGCAGCAACACTTATTGCATAAGTGGTGGAAATCTCTTTTCCTCCTACGTCGGCAAACTAGAAGACATGTATTCCAAAAGGCACAGCCAAAAAGAGGGGTTAGCCTGGATCCCTGAGCCACCGCTTGGCAGGAGGTGACCCAGAGGTCACTGAGAGCTATAAGAAAACTTGATGAATGAGAAATAAATCATGATGTGTTAAATAAACCAAGGTTTATTTGGGTTTGTTAACAGCAGCACAGCCTTGTCTGTTCTGACAAACAGATACTATATTCCCTTGATGGTTGTTGAGCCTGTGGTGGAAGAATCAATGTGAGGGTAAAACAGACCTGTTTTTAAAAAGTGGCCAAAAATTGTTGGGATGCCTGGGTGACTCAGTCAGTTAAGTGTCTGACTTGAGCTCAGGTCATGATCTCGAGGTTAGTGGGATCAAGCCCTGCATCAGGCTCTGTGCTGGCAGCTTGGAGCCTGCTTGAGATTCTCTCTCTCTCTCTCTCTCTCTCTCTCTCTCTGTCTCTGTCTCTCTCTCTCTCTCTCTCTGCCCCACCCCTGCTTGTGCTTTCTCTCTCTCTCTCAAAATAAATAAACTTAGAAAAAAAAATGGCCAAAAATTGTTCTCTGTGCTGATTGTCTCTCCAGTGTAAAAGCCCTGACCAGCCTCTAGTCCTATCTAGTCTCCTGCTACCCAGTATTTAAACCTGAATAACCCTTTGCCTCCACAGCTTGTGGGACTTGAGTAAGGCAATCTTCTTGAGCCTAGTTTTCTTGTCTATACAATCGAGGATGTAGCATTAATACTCCTAGGATTATTTTGAAAATTAAATTACATAGCAAAGCACCTAGCTCAGGGCCGGACAGGCAGAGGTGCTTTCTAAGAGTTGTTTGCCTCCCCTAAGCTGTATCTGAAGCCAATGGTTCTCAACACCGACTTTATTTTAGAATCATTTGGGAATCTTCTTTTTTTTTTTTTTTAATTAGTGCCTGTATCCCAACCTAAACCAAATCATCAGAAGCTTTGGAGATAGGACTGGTGAGGGGTACGGGGGTGGGAGGTGGAGACTGTTTTTTAAAAGCACCAGATGATTCTATTGTCTAACCAGAGTCGAGAACCATTTTCTTAGGCAATGTATAAACAAAATGCTATTTGATGACAGAGGTTTTTTTTTCAAAAGTGACTTCAAAAGTACACAGTATGACCACTTTTTCACAGACTTGGAGCTTTAAAGAAGGCTTATTTATAAATGACAGACGAAAAGAGTCAATAAGTAGTTACTGGATGCTCTCAGGGGCTGAAGGGCATTCCGATAAGCAGAACTGTAGATAAGACCAGGGATGTTGCAATGGAACAGGCTCAGCTACCATTGACATTGTTTATATTAATGACTGTTTTCATGCTGTCATGGGCTCAATTATTGTGTCTCCCTCAGAATTTATAAGGTGAAGTTCTAACCTAGTCAGAATGTGACTATATTTGGAGATAGATCTTTGCAGAGGTAATTAGGTAAAATGAGGGCTCAAACCCACCTAATCCTATATGATTGGTATTCTTACAAGGGAGGAATTTGGAGGTGCCTGGGTGGTTCAGTTGGTTAAGCATCTGACTCTTGACCTCAGCTCAGGTCCACGGGATCAAGCCCCGCGTCAGGCTGTGTGCTGGCAGCTTGGAGACTGCTTGGGATTCTCTCTCTCCCTCTCTCTCTGCCTCTCCCCTGCTTGTCCTCCCAATATCTCAAAATAAATAAATAAGCATTAAAAAAAATTTTAGGGGGCGCCTGGGTGGCACAGTCGGTTAGGCGTCCGACTTCAGCCAGGTCACGATCTCGCGGTCCGTGAGTTCGAGCCCCGCGTCAGGCTCTGGGCTGATGGCTCGGAGCCTGGAGCCTGTTTCCGATTCTGTGTCTCCCTCTCTCTCTGCCCCTCCCCCGTTCATGCTCTGTCTCTCTCTGTCCCAAAAAAATAAATAAACGTTGAAAAAAAAAAATTTTAGGGGCGCCTGGGTGGCTCAGTTGGTTAAGCGTCTGACTTTGGCTCAGGTCATGGCCTCGCGGTCCATGAGTTTGAGCCTCACATCAGGCTCTGTGCTGACAGCTCAGAGCCTGGAGCCTGTTTCAGATTCTGTTTCTTCCTCTCTCTCTGACCCTCCCCCATTCATGTTCTGTCTCTCTCTGTCTCAAAAATAAATAAACGTTAAAAAAATTTTTTTTAATTTTAAAGAGGAATTTGAACACAGACATGTACGAAGGGAAGATGGTAAGAACACCCTGGAAAAAGACCCCCATCTACAAGTCAAAGAGAGAAACATGGAATAGATCTGGGGTACCTGGGTGGCTCAGTTGGTTAAGCATCCAATTTTGGCCTGGGTCATAATCTCACAGTTCTTGAGTTCAAGCCCTGCATCCATGTGTCCCTCTCTCTCTCTCTGCCCCTCCCCCATTCACACTTTCTCTCAAAAATAAACATAAAAAAAAAAAACCCACCATGAAACATCTCTCTCTCTTAAAACCTTCAGAAGAAACTAATCCTGCTGACACCTTGGCCTCCAGATTTATGGCCTCTGCAACTGTGAGAAAAAATAAATTTCTGTTGTTTAAGCTACCTAGTCTGTGGTACTTTGTTACAGCAGCCCTAAAAAATGGAATACACCTCTGCTTACAGCGAAAGCACGTGGTAGGTTTTTGGTGAGTGAGTGGGAGAAAGAGCCACCCACCTCCACTTTATTAAGAGCTATTCAGAGAGGACATGGATTTTTATCAAGTCCTTGAAATTGTGTACTTCAGCTGTTTGATGGGAAGGTAATTGAAAATACTCGAGAAGGCTGCCTGTGTCCAGGAAACGTGAATCACTGTGTCTGCTGGCTCACAGCCATCTCCTGAAGGAACTGCTCTTGCTCACAGCCTCTGCTGCCCACATAAAGCTGCCCCTTCTCCCCAAGACTGCCCACCCCTCCTGCCAGGGCAGAGTAGACTAAACTGACCTTTTGCGAAGAGAAGTGCTGGACCAAGCAGTTTCTCTCTTTAGATTTTGGAATCGGGACACTGAGAACCAGGCCATTGAGCTCTAATGAACAAAGCTGAACAGTCATATCGGATTCCAGGGCTGAGGCTACTTGGCTGAGGCATGTTCTAGAGGAGTCTTAAAAGGAGAGTCGAGGGAGGAAAAGATGGAGTGAACATGCAGGGGACAAACGGGAGCTTTGGCTTCTTTAATTGAGCTAGCTTGAATGGGTTTCTGTACCACAACCAGAAGAGTACTAAGTGGGGCAGCATGAAATCAACAGAAAAAATCAGGTCCAAAGTCCTGCCCTGCGAGGTCATCAAAAAATCAGCCTACTCTCTCTGCCATGCAGACTCATAAGACTTTCAGGCTAGAAAGCCCCCAGAGGACAGCATCAGCATTCTCGTGGCCAATATTGTCTGAAAAATTAACGTAAGCCAGGCCTCTTGCGTGAGCTATCAACCCTTTGAGATAGGGCACAACAATTGTAATATCTTCATTTTGCAGATGAGTAGAAATAGAAGTTGAGAAACGTGCCTTGAGTCATATAGTTATTGTGGTAAATCGATTATAAAAATGGCCACGACTGTTGGCCCCTCCTGTATCTTCAGGCTTTGCAGTGTGACTTTGCATCTGTTCCCCTCAAGAGGTGGAATCTGGGCTGGCCCTGTGATGCTTTGACTAGTAGACTATGGCAGAAATGACAGTGTGTCAGTTCTGAGGCTAGCCTTAAGAAGTCTCAAACACTGCTTCTCAGTTTCTTATAACTTTTTGCATGTGAAGGAATCCAGGCTATTTTCTCCTGGAAGATGACACACATGTGGCTCAGTCACCCCTATGATCAATAGCCACACACCCACTGGAGGTATTGACTGAGGCCATCCTAGATGGCCAGCACCTAGATGATCCACTGACCATCAGCCAACTTCCAGCTACATGAATGAGTCTATCCTGGACCAGGCAGCCTCCAGACGACCCACCTGCTGACCACGATGCGTGAGTGAGGCCAGTCAAGATCAGCCAAACCTGGCCCAGATCAGCAGAACCACCCAGCTGACCCACAGACGTATGGGCTAAATAACTGCTTGGGCTTTCAAGCCGCTAAGTTTGTGTGGTCTGTTATGAAGCAACAGTTGCAGATGCAGAGGATTTGGGACTTGAACAGAAAGAAGACTGTCTGACTTCAACACGAGGGAAGGCTTTCAAATTCTGTGCACACTGTAGCCTGGCTAATGCAATACCCTCTTTCTGAGAAAGGGTTTATGGAGCATCTTCATTAGATTTTAGGAAGGGTCAAGGTGGGTTCAAAACCCTTTACCTTGTAGGTAACTGGGCAACCGACTGGCAGCTTAACCTCTCCAAACCTTGGCATCCTCATTATGTTAACTTCAAGCAATACCAACTACTTCACAGAGACACCAGGAAGGTGAAATAGTCTATCTAAAGTGCCCAGGGTTTACTGAGTCGCATGAGTTTGCCTGGAAGATGGACGTCTGTAATGGATTTAAAGGTTCTTGAAGACCGAAGTAGAATTTCCCTTCCGGCGCTGATGTCCGACCAGCTGACAGCTTTAGAATATCTCTTCTTAGAGATAATGACTTGGCAGTTTATAACCCTTAGTTCTACAAGAATGCAATAAGTTTTTCCTCAATTATAAGCATTTTGCTAGATCACTATTTCTCAAAGTGAAGCCTACGGGTCACCTAGGTGAGGGTCACCAGCTGCCTGCCAAAGGTAGATTCATTACCTCACCCCAGACCGACTGAATTAGACTCACCCAGGAGCAGAGTCTGAGAAGCTACATTGTATTGTATTGTATTGTATTATATTGTATCGTATGTATGTATGTATGTATGTATGTATGTATGTATGTATGTATTTATTTATTTACTTACTTATAGAGAGAGAGAGTGGGTGAGTTGGGGAGAAGGGCAGAGGGAGAGAGAATCTTAAGCAGGTTCTACACTCAGCACAGAGCCTGATGTGGGGCTCAATCCCATGACTCTGGGATCATGACTAGAGCTGAAATCAAGAGTCAGTCACTCAAACAACTGAGCCACCCAGGTGCCCCTGAGAAGCTACATTAAAAAAAATTTTTTTTTCAACGTTTATTTATTTTTGGGACAGAGAGAGACAGAGCATGAACGGGGGAGGGGCAGAGAGAGAGGGAGACACAGAATCGGAAACAGGCTCCAGGCTCCGAGCCATCAGCCCAGGGCCCGACGCGGGGCTCGAACTCACGGACCGCGAGATCGTGACCTGGCTGAAGTCGGACGCTTAACCGACTGCGCCACCCAGACGCCCCAAGAGAAGCTACATTTTAAAGTTCCCGGGGAATCTTCACGCCCATTAAAGTTTAGGAACCACCGCCCTAGACTCCTCCACTAAGTCTTTGAAAACCAGTGAAGGGTTGCATCTTCCCACTGTAGGTTTTTAGTTGGGTGTTCCTCTAGAGTTACTTGTGTCCTAAGACTTTAGGTCAAAAAAAGATAACACTGGCACCATTTTTTTTTTTTTTCAGAGATAGCATTGACAGAGCCACTAAAGTGTAACAGCATGTTATTCCTTGAATAAATACTGGAAAGTCAGTTTTTCCTGCTTTTCTTGTTTTGCATCTGTGGTCCCATAGTCCTACATGCAGTCTTATGCTAGATACAGAAACCGGGGAGGAGTGGAATGGGGAGGGCATTATTAAGAATACTACCTTGTTTTTACTGTTGTTATTATCAACAACATTCCCGTTTTTACAAAGCAAGCATTGAGAGGAATAAGAAATGACTTGACCCTAAATTAACTTTAAAAGTTTGTTAAGTCTTGGGCGCCTGGGTGGCTCAGTCGGTTAAGCGTCTGACTTCGGCTCAGGTCATGATCTCCCAGTTCATGGGCTCGAGCCCTTGCCAGACTCTGTGCTGACAGCTCAGAGCCTGAAGCCTCCTTCGGATTCTGTGTCTCCCTCTCTCTTTGCCCCTCCCCCACTCATGCTCTGTCTCTCTCAAAAACAAACATTAAAAAAAGAAAGGAAGTTTGTTAAGTCTGAGCTAGCTTTAGCAAGGACGTTTTTGTTTACCTTCTGAACTAGCCATTGGAGAGAATTGTGGGAGCATTTCACTAGGGCAAAATTCTTGAGTTCACCTACCTGTAATTAAAAGCTTAAAGCGTCTTCGTTTGATGTCTTTTAGGCTGATCTGTTTTCATGATATGTTTTTTAGAAGACTTGCTCACCAAAAGAAGAAAAAGGAGAAAAATAATAACAGAAGGAAACTACTACCAAAAGTGCTGTTGGAAGCCTATTCCTCTTCAGATGACACCAGTGCTGAGAACTTTTGATTCAAAGCTCTTCATTTCCTACAAATATTTTTTTCACTGTTCCAAATATGGAAGAGACTCTGAATAGCAAAAGTGCTGTGCTTTTTAAAACCTGCTGGACAACTTTTCATCTCTAGCAGTACTGAAGTTTTGCCATAGCAGACTGTGTGTGACAAACTGCAAAACATATGCATAAAAAAATCTAGACTCTTCTAACTGTGCCAATCCATGGCTAAAAACTTACTTCTGGAGCCACACAGCTGTTGAAATCAGTCATATTTACAATTTTTACAAATGAGTTTATTTTAATAAAAACAAGTTACTCTGAGCATGATCTCTAAACAGATTTATGTGGGCTGGCACAATCTGCTATGTTAAACATATATTCATATTGCTTAGGTCTGTAACCAGTTTGTGTGTGTGTGTGTGTGTGTGTGTGTGTGTGTGTGTGTGTGTGTGTGTGTGTGTTTGAGGGTGATAACAGTCTTGCTTTGTTCAAGGATACCAAATAATTGGCAGCAATTCAGCCAAGGACACTGTTCTAAGCACCGTGCTATTGAAGTTGTTTTCCTGGACAGAATTGCCCTGTGGGCATGGCCCTAAACTGAGAGGACTCTGGGCTGCTGGCACTGGGCAGCGAACCAGGCAGACAGCTTCTAGTGAGAAGGAGGTGACTCTATAAACTGATGCTAAAGAAGATGAGGAGGAGGAGAAAAGGAAGGAAGGGAAGGAGGGAGAGAAGGGAGAAGGAGAAAGAGGAAAAGAGAAGAGAGGAAGATAGCGAAGGTGAGATTTCTGTTCATCAGCCCGTACCCTTAAAGGGATCTCTTTTTGAATCCCACCTTGATCTCTTCTCACTTCTCACCTTGGTTGATGTTTTCATGCTCATGTTTTTTGCTGGGTTACTAGACTGTAATCTTCTTGAAGACAAAAATATTGCCGGACTCAGTTTTCATCTCCCACAGTGCCTGGCATATGCTGGTGCTCAAAAACCTAGCTGTTTAATGTATGAACAAAAGAATGAATTTCTGTAGCTCAAGCATTTCCTTTCCTCAGAAAGAAGTCCTAAGCAGTTTCTCAGTGGGCACAGTACTGCCCCCTAGGGGGCGTCTTGAGATTTTGTGGGGGCAGTTTTTGTTCCGTAGTTCTCACTGGGGCTAAAGTATTTACATAGTGCAACACATATTATTTTTATGGATATTAGTATAGTATTTTAGAATAAACTACTTTCTCTTTTTCCACCTTTATAACATACACTGGTTTATTCAACTTATTTGTGTAGTTTACATTATCTGCGAATTTAATTCCAGGAGAGCAAAGTGGTGGTACATTTTTGTTGTAAATACAGGATATTGAGTATGGTAGGGTTGAGTACCTCTGTTTATAAGATCATTAAGCTTTACTTGCTTCTGTTTCCCCAAGTGCTAGGATTCTTTTTTTTTTTTTTTTTAATTTTTTTTTTCAACGTTTATTTATTTTTGGGACAGGGAGAGACAGAGCATGAATGGGGGAGGGTCAGAGAGAGAGGGAGACAGAGAGTCGGAAACAGGCTCCAGGCTCTGAGCCATCAGCCCAGAGCCTGACGCGGGGCTCGAACTCACGGACCGCAAGATCGTGACCTGGCTGAAGTCGGACGCTTAACCGACTGCGCCACCCAGGCGCCCCCCCCCCCAAGTGCTAGGATTCTAAGACAAAACATATAAATAAAAAGAAACTGCTGTATATCGATTTCAACAATCAGTGTTGTACTTTAAGCAACTGCACATTTTAGGAATAATGTGGCTCAGTGGAGTACTACTGTCAAAGCACAGAGGGTTGAGCGTCCAGGCCCATGAATCTGTGCAGAGCAGCTTGGAGAGTGAGACGTTTCTCTCCGCTTTGGTTTGCACGTTTCATAATTTTAAAAAGGATGTGGGGGTGGGGGGAAGGGAAGCGGAGGTGAGGAGGGGCGGTGACGCCGTCCAGTTTTCCCCAAAGCCTGGGTCCTTGGCTGGCATCTTCTTCGGGACTAGCTCCCATTGAAGCTGTCCGGTGAAGACCATATCTTTAAAAGAAAGCCCTTCAGCGGAGAGGCTCGTGAGCGGGGCGGCGGGTGGGGGGAGAGGGGGGAAGGGGCAGGCATGGGGGGAAAGGAGGACTTTGGGAAGCAAAGGGTGGTTCCGTCTTCAACTGCAGTTCGAAGTGAGGCTGAACTGAACTTTCGGTGTCAGCGGGTGGAGCTGCGGTTTGTGCTGGGGTAGGCACCCGCAGGCGAGAAGAGGCGGGCCGGCGGTTGACAGAAAGTGGGGTTTCGGGCTGGAATCCAGACTGGTCTCAGCAAGGCGGGGCTTCTTTTGACAGTGGGCGGGGATTCCGATGAAGGGGCGGGGCTTGGATGCACTGCCACCAGGAGATGGGGCTTAAGATGACAAGGGGCGTTTCTTAGGATCCGGCGGTGACATTAGCAAGGCAGAGCGCCCGGAGGGCAGGGCCACAAGTGACAGAAGGCGGGGACTGACCTGAGTAAAGACAAGACTTCTGTTGGTGGGTGGAGCTACCGCCCGCAAGGGGCGGGGCCGCTTCGAGACCTGGAGGAGGCGAGGCTTCTGCTGACAGAGGGCGGGGCTTCCGAGCCGGCCGGGGCGGGGATTCTGTTGACAGAGGGGCGGGGCGGTTCCCTACCTCCCCGTGCGCCAATCCAGAGGGTAGAGACCCGGGTCGAACCCCAGGGGAGCAGCCGGGTCCGTGAGTAGAGAGCCTGGCGCGGAGCGGGGTGGGGGCGCGCGGACGGCGCGCGCGCGGGAGGGCCCCGCCTCGGCCGGCTCCTTCCCTCCCTCCCCGTCCCCGGTCGGCCGCTGGGGCGCGCGCCTCGCCTCGCACCCCCACCCCCGACCCTCCACGCTCTGCAGGGCCCGCCGAGCTGCCTAGGCCGTGTGCCGGCCCGCCGAGCGGTTCCGGGTGTAGGGTTCACAGGTCAGAGTTGACTCCCTGAAAAGTGCAGCCGGTTTGAAATGCAAGATGGCGGCGGCGGGGCGCTGAGAGGCGCGGCGGCCCCTGCAGGTAGCGGCACGAGCCGACTCCGCCACGAGTGGGCCGGGACGCCCGGGGACTGCGGGTGGGAACCGGCAGCGCAGAGCTCGCGAGCGGCGCGGCGGCCGGGGAAGGCGAGCGCCGCGCGGGCCGGCCGGAGGAGGGCGGCCCCAGGGCTGAGACCCCGGGGGCTGAGCGCGCCGGCGGCGGCGGCGGGCGGCGGGGCGGACCCGGCGCGGGGCGTCCGAGGGGGAGGGACCCGGCCTGCTGGCCTCGGGGTATCGCCGCCGAGGGACAGACCCCCGAGGGTCCTTCGGGATTTCGGGGTGTCTGCGGCCGTGGAAGGAGCTGCGGGTGGGCTCTGTAGGGGAATATACCAGCCCCGGTCCTTATGAGAGCACCAAACAACTTGGGACTGTTGAGGGGAGTGAAGACGGGGCTTCCTGGGGGAGGGGGGGTTGGGGGGGGGGGGAGAGGAGTGGGCGCCGCATGGACGGAGGACCCCAGCGATGTTAAGGGTCCTAGGGGAGGTCGGAAGGCCTGCCCTGCGGGGGGCCTGTGGCCTCGTGGGGACTGTCTCTCGGAGAGTAAGGAAAGATCGTCTTGCTGGAGCTGAGCGCATTGGCATTGGGGTTGGAGCCCCGGGAAACCTTTCCGGCGAGGTTGTACCCCACTTCGGAGAAGACTGGGCATCCATTTCGGGGTCAGGCCGTTCCCCCTCTTCGGGGCAAGACTCAGAATGGAGTCTTTAAGAACTGTATTCCGTTTTGAGGAAGACTGGGAGAAGTTAATTAAAGAGAATGGAGATGTTATCCGTCCCTTTCAGAAGGGAGACTGAGAGGCCGACCAGGGACTCCTCCGAGCCTTGGGGCCTAACGGGAACCATCTCCCAATCTTGGCGGGGAATGAAGTGCTGGGAAGGAGCTGTGAGGGGAACGGGAGCGGGGTCTAATGGCCGAGAAGACCTCTGGCGGGTGCCCTTTCCCTGTGGATTTACGCCAAAGTTCTAGGTACAGGGACTTGAAATTCTTTGTTTCGTGCATCTCCCTCCACCTCTCCCCTCCGTAGGTAGCAGTAAGAAAAGAGCAAAAGCCCAGAGGAGGAGAAGGTTCCGTTTGATATCCTTAGTTTAGGTTAGCGAAGGAACAAGCTCTGGCAAGGCTTCAGTGAAAGAGTCAGGGGAGGGGAAGTGGGAAGCGGGGAAAGGGGTGGATAGAGGAGGGATACAGGGCAGAGATGGGGCAGAGTGGGAATTCTGCGGCGCTTTTCTATCACACCCCGGAGCTGAAGAAACACATGAGGAGGAGCTGATCTTTTGCGGGGTGGCGGGGCTGGGGAGGGGGGTGGTAAAGAAAGGATGATAGTTTGTAATGTGATTAGGTTGGGATTCCATGTAACTTGAAAGGAGAAAGCAGTTCTCTTGGAGGCCAAGAGGACAACAGAAAAGGGGGGGGGGGCGGAAATCAGAGGATTGGAAAATACAGGGTTCACAGTTAGGAAGAAGCAGGCTTCCCTCCAGGAATAGTGCCTGTTTGTGGGTTTGGAGTGTGTGTGTGTGTGTGTGTGTGTGTGTACGTGCCTACATAAGTGCACCTTTAGATTTGTTGGTATTGGTCATTGTTTCTTAGTCTTTGTCTGAAAGCTTCAACTGGTGTTATATGGTGTTATGTGAATTACCTTTGTTTCTGAAAAATTACCCCCAAAAAGTCATTTGTTCTTATGCCAGCAGTGAGGATGAATGAACGTTGTTTCTCACAGGGATGTTGGCCTCAGTATATCCATAGATTTTTAAAAATTTTCTCAAGTAGCAATTCTGACTCTTGATTTCAAGCAAAAGAAATGTGGGCGCTGTCAAAGACAGTAACGCATAACAGGATGTAAAAGGGCCTTCATGAATGTTTTCCCCCTTAATCTGTCCCTCCTTGCTCTAAGCATTTTAGGGCAAAGCTGATTAATCTTGTGCAAAATGCAAAATAAAATGTAAAATCTTATGGTCTTTCAATATAGAATTGGTAGAATTTCACTTATCAATGAATCTTTGTAGAAGTACATCTTCAAATGCTCTATTTCATGATCGCGAATAAAATGAGAAAAAAAGAAAGTAAGACTTGGATAACTGATGACAGCTATGATTCATACAGGTTTTTTGAACCATTCTAGTATTTTTAAGAGTCTTAACGTCTGTCAGGGAAATGGCTTCTCAAACACATTTCAAGTATAAACCAGTTGAGAGCTGTGCATTTGGAGTATTATTATACATGTGAGCTGTTCTTCGGTGTCCCCAAAGTGCATGTAGCTCTAGTTTTGTATTCAGTTCTGAACAGATGAGGCTGGATGAACCAGAGTGGCACTGATGCCAGATGGTTTGAAAATATGCTAGGACTGAAAACATAAATGCGCTTGTGCTGGTGAGCACTCATTAGTAGTAGATGTCTCTCCTTTATAGTGAGCTTGTTATGTCCCTGGATTTGGAGGACTGTCCATTGATGATTTCACAATTATTTCACCTTCGATGATACTTACAGGGTTTTTTTTTTTTCCAATAAATGTGAATAAAGTTTTATGTTATTTATTGTTATTTTTTAACATTTATTTATTTTTGAGACAGAGACAGAGCATGAGCAGGGGAGGGTCAGAGAGAGAGGGAGACACAGAATCCGAAACAGGCTCCAGGCTCTGAGCTGTCAGCCCAGAGCCCTATGTGGGGCTAGAACTCACGGACCGCGAGATCATGACCTGAGCGGAAGTCGGACACCCAACCGACTGAGCCACCCAGGCACCCCAAGTTTTATGTTATTTTATTAATGAACTTAATAGCTTAGGTGAGCTTAGGCTCATTTTGCAGTTTCTCCCTTTTTTATTATATTTTACATTAAGACTGAAAGGTGATGTAATAATGTATTTGTTTTCTTCCTTATAATGTCAATTGGGCACAAAAATAGGTTATTTGGGACTTAGTTTGACGTAAATCATGGTTTTATATTTAAATGGAAGTACTCTTAAAATTACTAAAGTGATTACAAATGCAGCTGAGGAAATAACCTTTTTATGTACATTGCATCATTGTGGATTTGGGCTCAAGAGACTCTACTTATTTGAATATTAGCCATGTTAAAACTTCAGTGCCTAAGCTAGGTTTTAATCTAATATCATATTCATTAATTCATGGAGGTGTTTGGAAATATCTATTGCATTGTTTATGGTAGTAGCTAGTAGCCAGTGTAGCACATTCACTTTTACATCTAAATTTTTTCTAACCTAAAATCCTTCTAAATCATCCTATGTAATCTCAGAAGCAATTTAAATTACATTTAATTGAAAGGGGGAAAAAAACCGTGTGCTGATAGCCTTTGAATAATAGCCGATGTTTCCATAATATTACTGATCTATTTTATCATATCCTTGTTGCTCTGATATATTCGTGGTTGTGAGTGACCAAATTTGCCTGACTGAGGCTGCTGATTTAGATTATTAATCAGGATATACATGTGAGTTTACATTTTGGAGACCTGTATTTCATACAGATAATTTTTAAAGTAAATATTTATGTAAATTTTTAGGTAGTTGCCAGGTTTTGGTCTTAAAGGATGCTGAATTTTTGTAGCTTATGTAATCAATATTCTATGATGCATTCAAGAGATACAAAAATATATACCTTTGATCTAAACAAATATGATGATGTACTTTAAAAAAGAAGTTTTATGAGCAGTTTAAGAATGACATTCAAGGCAGTCAGAATTTTTATGAAGGATGTTTGTTTTCAGTTTTTAGATTTTTTTCTTTTTAATTTTTTTTTTCAACGTTTTTATTTATTTTTGGGACAGAGAGAGACAGAGCATGAATGGGGGAAGGGCAGAGAGAGAGGGAGACACAGAATCGGAAACAGGCTCCAGGCTCCGAGCCATCAGCCCAGAGCCCAACGCGGGGCTCGAACTCACGGACCGTGAGATCGTGACCTGGCTGAAGTCGGACGCTTAACCGACTGCGCCACCCAGGCGCCCCTCAGTTTTTAGATTTTTAAAAAATAATATTTTCAAAATCTAAAACATCAAAACATTAAAGTAATAGACATAACATATTTATCATTTTAAGTAAAAGAACTTTGTCATTAAATTTTAGTGATTTCATATTTCCTATGGGATTTCTGACTCCCTTTTCTCCCTTTCTAAAGGCCTTTCTTTCTCTTTTTTGTTTGGTTCTTGTGAGGAATGAAAAGAGATGGAAAGATTTTGATATTTCTGAGTACTTCACTCATAATGATGTTTTTCTTCTATATTTAGTCTATTCCCTTTTACCTTCCAATATTGTCAAAAAGAATTGTGTTAAAACTTTACTGGGCGTGGACTGTCCTGGAGAGTGAGGGCATGGTGAGGACAGAACAATTTCTCTTCATGAGAAATTCTACAGTTAGATGATTTATATTAGAGCTTTGTTAGTTCTGTGAAACACCTTTTAAAATGAGTCATATATTAATGATTGTCCTTGAAGCTAAGGTCAGAGAAAGTATGTGTATGTTGGAGTGGGGGGTATAAAATTATGATTGATTAATGTCTATCTGTTAAAGCCAACTTGTAGCATTGCTAAATATGCTCAAAGGTACGAAATGGAAATAAAATTGATTGATTGTTGCCTAAACTTTTAAAATATTTCATAATGTTTTGGGGCACCTGGGTGGCTCAGTCAATTGAGTGTCCAACTCGATTTCAGCTCTGGTCAGGATCCCAGGGTCATGGGATCAAGCCCCAAGTTGAGCTCTACACTGAGCAGGGAGCCTCCTTGGGATTCTTTCTCTCTTTCTCTCTCTCCCCCTTCCTCCCTCCCTCCCTGTCTCTCTCTCTAAAATAAAAACAATAATAATAAACTATTTTATAATGTTTCAACATTTAGCATGGTTTGTGCAAAGACTTCCTCTGTTGTGTAACTTAAAATAAACACCTTAAATAAAAGTCAGAAAAATGTGAGTGCCTGGGTGGCTCTGTCATTAAGCATCTGACTTTGGCTCAGGTTCGTGAGTTTGAGTCCCACATCGGGCGACCTCAGGCAAGCTCAGGGGGAACTCGAGACCCGCTTCAGGTAAAACACAAGCCGTGCTTCAGGTGAGCCCTGCTCGTCTCTCTCTCCCTGCCCCTCGCTCACTTGCACCCTCTCTCTTCAAAAAAATAAATAAATAAATGTCAGAAAAATGTAATTGTGGACTTACTGAGTGCCAAGAGATATTCCAAACACTTTACATATGTTATCTTATTTTATTTATTAATTTTATTTTTTTAGGGTTTATTTATTTTTGAGAGAAAGAGAGGGACAGAGTGCAAGCAGGGAAGGGGCAGAGAGAGAGAGGGACGCACAGAATCTGAAGCAGGCTCCAAGCTCTGAGCTGTCAGCACCGAGCCCAATGTGGGGCTCAAACTCACAGAGTGCAAGATCATGACCTGAGCCAAAGTCAGACGCTTAACTGACTAAGCCACCCAGGCACCCCTACATGTGTTATTTTAAATACATGTTCGTGTATTCAATTTAATAAATGAGGGGCATTGGCATAGACAGGCTAAGTCACTTGTCTAAGGCCACCCAGCTAGTAAGTGACATAGCTGAGATTTGAACCCATGCAGTCTGGTTCCAAAGCCCAAGCTCTTCATCTTTGTTTGCAGTCCATCTTCTGCCAAAACAACTGATCTGTTTTCTTGTATAACGTAGACGGCTAAGATGACTTCTTTAGTTTTTGAAGTTCATTCTAATCTTAAAATTGTTAAAGTTACTTTGAGTTAGAGTGAAGTGTTCTAAAATAATCCCAGTACCAGGAACTGAAATAACATCAGGCAAGTATGCTTTTCATCCAGAAGTATGGCGGAGCTCATTTGTTGCTCCTCTAGTTGCCTTGTGCCTTCATGTGTCTCAGCAGCTCTTCTCAAGAGACTCTTATTCAGTAAAACGTCTTGTACTTACTGTGTGATTTAAGAATGAGTTCAAATAGGTTACCAATTTCCTATATTATTAATAATTCATTTTGGAAAATAACTTCCCCTCTTTGGCAGCTGTTTCCTATCTTCTCTTCTAGTCCACATCCTGTATATGGATGGCTCAGGAGTTTCCAAACAAGGAGATACCAGGAAATGAAACTGTAAAATCCCAGGCTGCAGATAACAGGATGTTCCCAGTGGGCCTACCAGGAAAATGCTCTTTTGCTTTTCATGAAAATAGTCTAACTATTCAGCCTAAGCTTTAACTTAACCTAGCAATATTTTACTCAACAACAAAAATGCTTCAACCCTTCAGAAGCACTATTTACTGTTATTTATTAAAAGAAGCAATTATAGCTTTTATTAAATTTTCCTTATTGGTTTAAGTGCTCCAAATAATACACCACAACATTTTTGGACACATATCTCAATTTCGGCAGATGATTTTCAGTTTGTTTGATTGTACAGTCTGATGCTTCACAACACACTGATTGAAAGCCATTTGGTAGTAGCTTTCTTGCAAAAATGAAACACAGATCAGTCTATTACATACCACATGCTTTGGGGTAGAGTACCACTAACTTATTTAAGTTGTACTGGCTTGTTGCCAGCTTAATAATCCACCCCATTCCAGTTATTACATAGTAAACTAGGATTCAAGTATCAGTGGGTTTATTGTGTGAACATGTCAACATACACTTCCTCCCACCTCTTAGTTTAACTAAATTGTCTTTCATAACTTGTGTACTAATATTTTACAATTCCCAATTTCTTCACCTCAGTTTTTATATTATAGCCTGCATATATTCACATTTTGGAAATTTTTTATTGAAAATAGTATAATAGTGAAAATAGTATATGACTTGGTTGTTTTATATAATATAAATAGAATTTTTGAAAATGTTTTAAATTTTGTGTTTCTTACTAATATTGGGTTTGGCATTTAAATGATTCTTTTACAATTTCTGTGAGGAAATTAATTTTTTTCAAAATTATATTTATTTTTAAAAAGCCAAGGCATAACCTTTAAAGTCCTAAGACTGAATTATATCTAGGATGATAAAGTGATATTATTATTATTATTTTTTTTTTTTGTAGGAGATGGCAGATAGGTACTTCAGACCTGTTGGTAATGATGGCCTGAGCTAAACACCTAATTTGAAGGGACACTGTCCTTGTCAAAGAACAGAATGCTGAGGAAGCTATGGCAAGTATGTGTTTCATTGTTTGGGTATGATAAAACTCATATTCTGAATAATGCTCACTTTAGATTCCATGATACTATATTTGCCTAACGTTTTAAAAGCTTTTCTTAAAAAAGCAGCAGACTTAGTTAGTCTTGACACTTTGTTAAGAAATGTACTTCCAAGCTTTAAAAATAAAGGCATATCGGCTGCATTAATTTCAAAGAAAACAGCATCACACTTCATGATAAATCTAAGTGGTATATTAATAATTGATTTTTCGACTAATATTTGCTGAAATACACTGTACCTGGTGCTGTGGTAACAGTGGCAAACAAGTCAAATTAAGGTTGCGAGGGCAGAGACCTTTAGTGTAGGGAAATTGATTTAGAAATTTTACCTTTTTTTTTTGCCTATATCCAGAAAAATGCTTCAAGACTTACAAGATCAGTTCCTGAAAATATACTTACGATATATAATCTATTAATAATAGTTAATTATAATATAAAAATTAGGATATTGATGATTAAATACTTGGTTTTAGGTGAAACATGCCAGTTTTTAAATATTTGAATATATTTGTACGTAATCACTTTTATATTTTATTTGCCTGACATAAATTGGCTTTTATAACAAGCATTAGATTACATACTATAGTGCTGAAATATTTACACATCATTCCAATTGTCATTTTAGATGATTTCAGAAAGTACTAGGAAAGATTCCATAACTATTAATGTGGTGGTTCAACTTTCATTTTTTAAAAATTGATAAGAGTCCTTAGAAGTTGGCATTACCAATACTAATTACTGTTGTCTTTCAAAGTATTTTTTATAACTAAATGATTATAACCTGAGTGAAACAAGTAACATTTTATTTTATACATGGGAAAGGTAACAGATAGATGAATGGTTTTTCATCCTCTCAGTGATAATCTCACTTGCAATCGAGAATAGCATTCTTATGTTACATTGCCTGTGAAAGACTTGTTAACACACCTCCTTGAGAAAATTAGGGAAAAACTATTTGCAGCAAAAAATTACTTTGGGGTACTACTATAAACTTTAATAATAAATACAGGAGATTCCACCATAGTACTTACTTATATATCACTCTCAATATGTTATATACCTACCTAATGCCACAGAAGGTACAAAACCAGGATTTTGGAGACTGTTTTTTGCATTTAATGTTTGTTTATTTTTGAGAATGAGAGAGAACACTCATGAGCAGGGGAGGGGTACAGAGAGAGGGAGACACAGAATCCAAAGCAGGCTCCAGGCTCTGAGCTGTCAACATAGAGCCCAATGTGGGGCTCAAACCCACAAACTGTGAGATCTTGACGTGAGCTGAAGTCGGACCCCCAACTGACTGAGCCACGTTCGTGACCCAGCAGAGACCTTTCAAAAAGACATTTCACTCCTCAAATATGGGGTCAGAGCTTGCAAAGAGAAATTTATCCAGCTTGAAATCTTCTTTTAATCTTTAGCATTTTTAAGGTTGGCTTTCTCAGGTGGAAAAAAGCAGAGAAGATGGAGTTTCTAAACCCTTAAGCCTTAGTTTAGCATTAGCAAAAGGATCTTCTGAAATTAGATGATCTTTGGCCAGTTTCTTAGATGCTTCCATTTTTATCACATTCACTCCTGTCTATATTCACCTTAATACTTGAATTTTGATTGTCTTGAGACCATATTGGCAATTTTCTTGAGATTTATCTCTTAGGTAATGATTCTAGGTTACCGTAATTCTTTTTTTTTTTTTAATTTTTTTTTTCAACGTTTATTTATTTTTGGGACAGAGAGAGACAGAGCATGAACGGGGGAGGGGCAGAGAGAGAGGGAGACACAGAATCGGAAACAGGCTCCAGGCTCTGAGCCATCAGCCCAGAGCCGGACGTGGGGCTCGAACTCCCGGACTGCGAGATCGTGACCTGGCTGAAGTCGGACGCTGAACCGACTGCGCCACCCAGGCGCCCCTAGGTTACCGTAATTCTCAAAAACATTTGCTGTGGGTACAAATTTGGGTTGTCAGATTTCTCATTTAATATTTTTTAGGAACTTGAGCATTGTTTCTAAATGCTTTTATATTTTCTCTTTAGGCCTCAAGTGCATAGAGGCCAAAATTGTTTTCCTTTTTTTAATTAAAAAAAAGCATCCTCAGGGCACCTGGGTGGCTCAGTTGGTTAAGCATCCAGCTTCAGCTCAGGTCATGACCTCTCAGTCTGTGAGTTTGAGCCCTGTGTCAGGCTCTGCTAACAGCTCAGAGACTGGAGCCTGCTTCGTTCGGATTCTCTGTCTCCCTCTTTCTTTCTCCCTCCCCCATTCATGCTTTGTCTCTCTCAGTCTCTGAAAAATGAATAAATGTTTTAAGAAAAAAAAAAGCATCCTTTTTTTTTTTTTAACAAAGTGAATATTTGTTTTAATCCCATTACTCTTTTTTTTGTCTTTTCAAAGTTTTATTTAAATTCTAGTTAGTTATACTCTATTATTCTTTATTCCTATTATTATTTCAGGCATTCTGTGATTTGGGTGGATTTGTAACTTTTAGTTTGAATATAAACATGTAAAAATAAGTATTTTCAGCTGGCTAAACAGAACTGTGACTCAGAGAGTAAGAAGTGAAACTAAATAGAATACAGAGTTCTAAGAATTCTCAGTATAGGTATGAATACATATCCCAAAGGAGTCTCAGTTTATATTTTAGCTACCCTGAGAACAGTTTTTAGTTAGTACCAACTCAAAACTAACATAATCCCTAAAAATTATAAGTACTCATATTTGACTTAGAATTGGTATAAAAAATAGTTTTTATTCACATAAAATACCAGTATAACATGCTCTTGTGGCTAACTAGCCAAATAAATTATTATCTATTAATCATTTAATTTGAAGTACAAGACAGCCAAAAAAATAGAGGCATGGAAATTCAGTATAGTTCTGCTTAACTATAAAAATTTTTAGGCTTTTTTGTAGCACTAAGCATAGAATTTAAAACAATCTACTATTTATAGTAGATTACATTGAGAACTTATTTTTTAATCTCTTTAAAAATGTAGAGCACCATTAAAGTACAGTTTTCTCCTGGAACGGAAAAATAATTATTCTAAGTTCAGATTTGCATTTGCTATTTTTACAAGAACCCTTTTCTCCTGAGTTTCACTGCAGGACTAATTCTGCGAATGAGTATGTCTCCCTTGTTTCATTCTTACGCAGTCCAAAATTTAGACATGTACTAGTCATATGTAAAACTGATTTGTTACAACAGAATTATACATGTTGGTAAATGTTTGTTGAATATTCACTGCTATATTTTAATAAATAGGATGTTTTATATTTGAGTTGTTTTAATATTCTAGTGACTAAGGTAATGTTATTGGTAAGGATTTTACCATTGGAAGTAATCTATAAAATAAGTCAGATGTTCTTTATAACTCCTCTATAAATGAGTGTTAAAGGTCCCCTCCGCCCCCAGCAAATATTATTGAGGCCTTGATAGGCAATGTGTTAGGCCCTGGGGATATAGTGGAGAACTGCGTGGACGTTCTTCTTGACCATGTAGGAACTGCTGTTAGAACTGTCCTCAGTTTTTATACACTGATAAAATGAATTTTGCTTTCATTAAGTGCTTTCCTGTAAAGAAACATTGTCATAATTATTTTGATGAGTGAAGAATCATGAATTGTGTGAGAAGTATCCTACCCTCAGCAGAAGAGCCAGGATGCAGATAAAACTATGGAAATTGGCTTGGCCTAGATCCATATGCTGCAGACTCCGAGTGTTCTTGAGGGCTCTGAGAACTAGTTTGATTTCTCAGGCCAGGGAGAAGTGGCTCCCAAAAATGTCTGGGTGTTATACATACTCAGGGATTTCTGCTTCCCTGAAAAAAACCTTTATGTAGCCCATGTTTTTGCCATAGAAAGGGAACTTTGTTTCCAGCTGCAGACAAGGGACCACCAAAATATCCTAGCCTATTTGCAATTTTAAGGCCTTGAAATTAGTGTTTGTTGCATTTTCTAATAGAGCAATATTATAACAACATTAAAATTTGTGAATAGCACACATAAAAATTTTACCCATAATCTCATGTGAAAATTTCATTTCTTTGTATTCTCATCTAGTTTTTGTCCATATACATACCTATTTTCCCATAGTTATTTTATAATTAATATGCAAATTTTGTTCTGATCTTTAAAAATTGTAACAGTAAATGGATAAATATTTTTTCATATTCCTTAATTGCTCTTGATTACCATTTTTAAGGGTAGTGTAACAGTTAATTGATCGTGTTTGGTATTTTGTTGTTATTGTTTTTTTTACCATTTTTCTACTGAAAAGTTAATTGAAAATAGCTTTCAAGTATAATTATATCTACAGTGCTGAATGCATTTAAAGCATAATTTTTTATTTTATTGGCAATCTTCATTTTGTGCTTAAATTGCAAAGCCACCTAGCTAGCTACTCAGTTGTGCAACTGAACTCTACTCTCCTTTACAGGTAAATAGTGCAAGTTTCCCCAAATTGATTTTGAGTTCTGTTGTTAGCTGACCTTCAAGTAGAGGAGGACTATCAGCTAATAGCAATTTCTGTATGACAGTTTTCCTGTCTCAGCCCTGTTGCACTTTAATGATAAAAGGAGATAAATTGGAACCACACCAAAGATATTTTCCTTCTGTCTTTTTACCCTTTCTGCTTCTTCATTCAATTTGTGTGCCTTGTCAGCTGATTATGTTACTTGAAAGAGAGAAAGGGAATAATACTAAATAAATGGTATTTCTTCATCTCCCAAAAGAATTTTTCAGAGACTGGAAAATAGCATTAATTAGGTACCTACCGTGTATCACAGTGTGTGAAGCATTTATTCAATCAGCCTCTGAGGTAGATGGCATCATTCTTATTTTCTCCAGGGTAGCCTTTTCTGCTGCTTTTCTAGAAGTCTCCTGCAATGTGCCCATAGAGTTTCTGATACTTTCTCTCTCATTGCATTGATCACAGTTATTTTAAGTAATTTTTACTGCCTGTTTTTCTTGCTCGACTGCTCGTATCTGACACACCGGAGGCAGTCTGTCTTGATCGTCACTTTACTGTAGTGCCAACACAGGGCCTGGCTCATGGTTGACGTTCAGCAAATAGGTGTTGAGTGAATTTGTTGAATTGAAGAATCTTGGTTTTATGGGTGAGAAAACTGAGGTTGATACTGAGTAACTTTTCCAGTCACTGAACTACTGAGTGACAGAGGAGACTCCAGAACGTGGTTTTGTCTTATATCACAAAGCCTCTGTGAATTTATTCCTTTGGGCCTGGGTTTCTTCTGTCATAAAAGTGGGGCATTTGTACTGAGTACCCTGCTTCCCTGAAAATTATGACCTTATAATCAGTACCATGAGGATGCCTTTGTGCTTTGGTCTATTTTCGAGCTATATACATTATAGTAAAATTGAGCCATTGGACCAAATCTTGAGGATCTTTTGGGAATTTTCAGTCTCCCTTTAGAAATATGTTAAACAATATAGTGACTCTGGTTTTGTTAGGAAAATGTAAGTGAACAGTTTTCAGGAGTACAGTGGAAAGAGAGAGTATTTTTCAGGTCTGTGTAGTTGGGTATATAAGTAACCTGAGCTTGAGGCAGTCTTAAATGCCCAAGATGATCAGGTTTGAGTCTTTTGCATTACTGAAGACTTTATTTAAAAAAATTTTTTTAATGTTTTTTATTTATTTTTGAGACAGAGAGAGACAGAGCATGAGCAGGGGAGGGGCAGAGAGAGAGCGAGACACAGAATGTGAAGCAGGCTCCAGGCTCTGAGCTGTCAGCACAGAGCCCAACACGGGGCTCGAACTCACGAACCGCAAGATCATGACCTGAACTGAAGTTGGACGCTCAACGGACTGAACCACCCAGGCGCCCCTATTTTAAATTTTTTTAAGGTTTATTTATTTTTGAGAGAGAGAGACAGAGTGCGAATGCAAGAGAGGCAGAGAGAGAGGGAAACACAGAATCCAAAGCAGGCTGCAGGCTCTGAGCTGTCAGCACAGGGCCCGACACGGGGCTCAAACTCATGAACCACAAGGTCATGACCTGAGCTGAAGTCAGACGCTTAACCAACTGAGCCACCCAGGTGCCGCCTGAAGACTTTATTTCAAAAAGCTTCTCTTTTAAGTAGCTTGTTTAAGGTTACATTGCCAAGACCAATGCTTTCAAAGGACAAAGCACAACTGTGCATATACATCATTAGGTTGTAAAATAATGTATGAACATTTTGTAATTTTATGACTTTATCAAAAAATATGTAAGCTTTTAAAATTTGTTTATATCTGCTTAAATTCTTATGAATTTAAGAGTGAGCTATAAGGAAGAGAAATAAAAATAATAATTTGGCTAATTCCTATTTTTAAGCTAGATAAAATGAAAAGTAAGCGGTTTAACCTAAGACCTAGAGAGCCAGAATAATAAGGGGATCTTAGCTCCTCAAGTTACCCTTCTGTATCTCCTATTAGTACTGGCTACTCTGTTTTAGCCCTGAGTGCCCAGGCCCTGCCTTCCACAGGGAAACAACCTGAAGGACACATTAAATTCACATTAGTTTTCAAATTTCACGGCTCAGCAGTGGTAAACTGAGAAGGATTTTTTAGTGACACCCATACATTGTCTTGAAAGTGTTTAAGGTTTTAAGGTACAGGCTTGCAAACACATCTCAGAACCCATCAGAGGTGCAAGTAGGGCTTACGGGATCCATGGGATGGGGTCAGGAAGTAGTTTAGCCTCTGCTTCTCCAGCCAGGCAGCTGTTTATTTGTCCGTTTTGCCCCAGGGCTTCTCCTAGAATTTTGTTTGAAGAAAGGGCTTCCCTGCTTACAACAAAAAGTTTGAAAACCATCACTAAGGAAAGGTAGTTCCAGAAAAAAAAAAAACCAAAAACAAAAAAAACTCCACCTTTCCATCTTTGATTTGTAACTATTAGTATATACCCATTTAAATATAATCTCAGATTCTGGGAGAATAACAGTTACAAAATAGCTTACTCCCCTGCCTTTCAGCAGTTCTCCCTCACTGCCAAAAATGTGGGTTTTGCTCATTTATTACTCTTCCACTTACTGCAGGCTATTTGAGGAAATACCTCTTCCTAATGACAAAAAATAATCAAACAGCTATTCTAGCACTTGAACAAAATAGTTCAAATCCTACTGAATTGCATAGGAGAGATAGCATTAGTTTAGTTTATAACATTCAGTTAAGAAATAGTTTTAAATATCAGTGACTTCTTTGTATTCCCTTAGAAATCAAAGGCATTTTCCAGAGTAAAAAAACGAACAACAAAAAAAAGACACCTGTGAGAATAGGGATTCTTTGAGAATAGGATACTATTATTACTAAGCTGATGCTTTACTTAATTTATTTTTTAATTTTAGAGCAGGGGAGAGGGACAGAGAGAGAGAGAATCTTAAGCAGGCTCCACATCCAGTGCAGAGCCCCACACAGGGCTTGATCTCATGACTGTGATATCATGACCTGAGCTGAAATCAAAAGTCAGATGCTCAAGTGACTGAGCCACCCAGGCTCCCTGCTTTTTATTTTATAATATTGGAAGTCTGGGCACGAGGGGTATTTAGGCCAACTTTCCGTCTGTTGCTTGGATCCATCAAATAGATATGTAGTATGTACTTGAATAACCCCAGTGGAGAGGATCTTGCCACCTTCAAAGGCAGGGCATTCTCTCTTTGGACAGTTCTGTTTCCTAAAAAGTTTTCTTCTTTTACTGAGTCAGTATATCTCCTCAGACAGACCAGGTTTTGCTTTATAATCTTTGAAGTAAACTTTTTCTCCTCAGTGCAGCTAGGAAAAGGATTATACTAGTGAATGAAAATAGTTCTTGAGGTAGAGAGTAAATGAGACCGCTTAACTCATCTCCATTTTCATTTAGTTTAGACTTAAGCACACCACCTTTCATTGAGGTAGCATTAAAATTGTATTTTAGGGGCACCTGGCTCAGTCAGTTAAGTGTCCTACTTCAGCTCAGGTCATGATCTCACAGTTCCTGAATTTGAGCCCTGCATCAGGGCTGACAGCACAGAGCCCCTTTTGACTCCTCTGTCTCCCTCTCTCTTTGCTCCTCCTGTGCACTTTCTCTCTTTGTCTCTCTCTCTCTCTCTCTCTCAAAAATAAGAGAGAGATGTTTAACGTTTAATAAACATTAAAAAATTTTATTTTAGGGGCGCCTGGGTGGTTCAGTCGGTTGAACGTCCGACTTCGGCTCAGGTCATGATCTCGCAGTCTGTGAGTTCGAGCCCTGCGTCGGGCTCTGTGCTGACAGCTCAGTGCCTGGAGCCTGCTTCAGATTCTGTGTCTCCCTGTCTCTCTGCCCCTCTCCTGCTCATGCTCTGTTTCTCTCTCTCTCTCTCTGTCAAAAATAAGTAAACATTAAAAAAAAATAAAAAAAAAATTTTTTAAATATTTGGGTACAAAATTATTAAAGTGTATGTGTATGAGCATAATTCACTTTTTCTTGATGAGTCACGGTCATTCTTGTAAATTTCAGCTGCTATTCTCTGTGGTGATGTTCTCTGGGCATGTTGAGTTTCATAGGACTATTTTCCTATTTGTTCTAGTTCAAGTTAATAAACATTTTGTGAGTCCCTACTTCTAGGCTTCTTGTATGCAAAGGGGATGCAGAAATAAACGAGAAGTCAGCCAAGATAGTTAAGCTGGGAGAGCATTAGATTGAAGATATAAAGGTTCTTGGAAGAATGAGACACAAACTTCTAGTAAGGAGAGCAGGAGTACGGAGAGGTTGGAGGACAGATATGTAACACTCCTGTGCCACAACGCAGTAAGTGCTAGACCGAACGATAAACCGAGGAGGAGATGGGGCCAAGTTAAAGGGAGAAGGTGATCTAGAAGACAAGATCATCACACCACATTCACAAACAAGGGTCCTGGCCTAAGGAACAGCCTTCACTGTGTGTCCCTGGAATGGCAGTTGTGTCTACTGTGCCCAAAGCATAAGGAAATAGGAGTCAGGAGAGAGATGGAAGAAAATCGAGATCGAGGCCAAGTTGTGGTAAGAACTACATGTGGCTTAAGGAGGTTGGACTTCATTCTTTTGGCATTGGGGAAACTTTAAGTCAGGTGACTGATATGATCAGATATGTTTTATAAATTCTGGTAGCATTGTGAAGAATGATTAAGAATAATGTTTCTGAAACTATGATCATTCGTATCCATCTTTGCTGCTTTTGTCATACTTGGCCATGCTACTGGAATGATAAAACAAACCAGTGGGAGGAAGAAAGCATAACTGATGGATTGAATTTCATATACACTTAATGCCAGAGTCTCTGAGTACCTGTGACTGCTTTTTATAGTTTTAAAGTTCCTCCTTAGTAACAGCTTATCATTTCGCATTGATAACAGTGTGCTTACCAAAGCAAGAGTCTTCTCCTACTTCCCTTTTATTATAGAGCTGGCTGAAAAATCCAAGCAACAAGCCTGGGGGCTGACCATTAGTATAGTACGTGACCTTCAGTGAATTGGCTTGGGATAATCCTCCTTAGAGGACTTTTTTCCTGGTTCTAGTCTTATTCTAGATCTTTATAACTGAGCTATCCAACAACTGCGTATAAGTGAAATATAACTGCAATTTGTTTAAAAGATCATAATCACGCATTTGAAACATTTTTAAATTTATTTTAATGTAGGTGATTGGAGTTGTGCTTCAAAAAGTTCAGCAGTCCAACAGTATTTTATCTGCCAACGATAAGCTCTTTACTTGATTGCACCATGAAAAAGCTGCTAATGAAACTTGTTGAACACAAAAATGGACTTGAAGAACCAAAAGCCATTGTTTTCAAATGAAGAATTCTGAACAGTTTTAAGCTTCAGTGCTTTTTAATCACCACTGAGATTTTGCTCATAACATCAGAATGGCAAGCAGGCGAAAATCCACAACACCCTGCATGGTCCTTGCCAGTGAGCAAGATCCAGACCTTGAGTTGATATCAGATTTGGATGACGGTCCTCCTGTACTTACACCTGTAGACAACACCAGGGCAGAGAGTATCTCAAGTGATGAAGAAGTTCATGAATCTGTGGATTCTGACAATCAGCAAAATAAAAAAGTTGAAGGTGGCTATGAATGTAAATATTGTACTTTTCAAACCCCAGATCTAAATATGTTTACTTTTCATGTGGATTCAGAACATCCCAACGTAGTGCTAAACTCATCCTATGTTTGTGTCGAATGCAATTTTCTTACCAAAAGGTATGATGCACTTTCTGAGCATAATCTGAAATATCACCCAGGAGAGGAGAATTTTAAGTTGACTATGGTGAAACGAAATAACCAGACAATCTTTGAACAGACAATAAATGATCTGACCTTTGATGGGAGTTTTGTTAAGGAGGAGAACTCAGAGCAAGCTGAACCAACAGAAGTTTCTTCAGGAATATCTATCAGTAAAACTCCAATTATGAAAATGATGAAGAATAAAGTAGAGACCAAACGGATCACAGTTCACCACAACTCAGTGGAGGATGTTCCTGAAGACAAAGAGAATGAAATCAAACCAGATCGTGAAGAAACTGTGGAAAATCCAAGTTCTTCGGCTTCTGAATCTAACACAAGCACTTCTGTTGCGAACAGGATACATCCAGGTGCTGCCAGCACCGTCGTGACGCCAGCAGCGGTTCTTCCTGGGTTAGCACAGGTGATAACCGCCGTCTCGGCTCAGCAGAATTCCAATCTGATTCCCAAAGTCTTAATCCCTGTTAATAGCATTCCTACCTACAATGCTGCATTGGATAACAACCCCCTTTTGCTTAACACCTACAACAAATTCCCTTACCCGACAATGTCAGAAATTACTGTTCTCTCTGCTCAAGCAAAATACACAGAGGAACAGATCAAGATATGGTTTTCAGCCCAACGCCTAAAACATGGTGTCAGCTGGACTCCTGAGGAAGTAGAGGAGGCGAGAAGGAAACAATTCAACGGAACAGTACACACTGTACCTCAGACCATAACTGTTATTCCCACACACATTTCCACAGGGAGTAACGGTTTACCATCCATTTTGCAGACATGCCAAATAGTTGGTCAGCCAGGTCTGGTCCTTACACAAGTGGCTGGAACAAACACCCTGCCGGTGACAGCACCTATAGCCTTGACAGTGGCAGGGGTTCCAAATCAAACAAATGTGCAAAAGAGTCAGGCACCTGCCGCGCAGCCCGTTGCAGAGACAAAGCCGGCGACGGCAGCCGCTCCCCCTCCTCAGCTTGTCAAACATGAAAGCGCAGTGGCCAACCCTGATTCGTTCGGCATTCGGGCAAAAAAGACGAAAGAGCAACTGGCAGAACTGAAAGTTAGCTACCTTAAAAATCAGTTTCCCCACGATTCAGAAATTATCAGACTTATGAAAATCACAGGCCTGACTAAAGGAGAGATTAAAAAATGGTTTAGCGACACAAGGTACAACCAGAGAAATTCAAAGAGTAACCAGTGCTTACATCTCAACAACGATTCCTCCACCACGATCGTTATAGACTCCAGCGACGAAACCGCGGAATCCCCAACCGTTGTCACGTCACAGCCCAAACAGTCCTGGAATCCTTTTCCCGACTTTACTCCCCAGAAGTTTAAAGAGAAGACGGCAGAGCAGCTTCGTGCTCTTCAGGCAAGTTTTCTCAACAGCTCCGCACTTACAGATGAAGAATTAAATAGGTTAAGAGCGCAAACCAAACTTACCAGAAGGGAGATTGATGCTTGGTTTACAGAGAAGAAGAAATCAAAAGCTTTAAAGGAAGAGAAAATGGAAATAGAGGAAAGTAATGCGGGTAGTTCCAAAGAAGAAGCTGGAGAAGCTTCTCCCAGAGACGAATCTGGTGCACCTAAGCCCGGGAGTACAGGCAAGGTGTGTAAGAAAACACCCGAGCAGTTGCACATGCTTAAAAGTGCATTTGTCCGAACGCAGTGGCCGTCGCCAGAGGAGTATGACAAGCTGGCTGAAGAAAGCGGGCTTGCGAGAACAGACATAGTTAGTTGGTTTGGGGACACCCGTTACGCTTGGAAAAACGGAAACTTAAAATGGTACTATTACTATCAAAGCGCCAATTCGAGTAGTGTCAATGGCCTGTCTTCCCTAAGGAAAAGGGGGAGAGGGAGGCCCAAAGGAAGGGGAAGAGGAAGACCGCGCGGGCGGCCGAGAGGGAGCAAGAGGATGAACAACTGGGACAGGGGGCCATCACTCATAAAATTTAAAACTGGAACTGCAATACTTAAGGATTATTACCTGAAGCACAAATTTCTTAACGAGCAAGACCTTGACGAACTTGTTAACAAATCACATATGGGCTACGAGCAGGTCAGAGAGTGGTTTGCAGAAAGACAGAGAAGATCAGAGTTAGGTATAGAATTATTTGAGGAAAATGAGGAGGAAGATGAAGTCATCGATGATCAGGAAGAGGACGAAGAAGAAACCGATGATAGTGACACTTGGGAACCCCCACGACATGTGAAGCGGAAGCTTTCTAAATCAGATGACTGACATGTAAGTTTTTAATCTGAGCGTACATTCGTCAACCACATACCTTTAGAATAGTTGCCTCGTACCTGACAACGTTCATTTTTGATAGTTTTTTTTTTTTCTAAAATGGTTTTTATTTTAGCTAAGAAGATGACCAGGGGCCATGACTGTAGCCAAGAGATACATGATTATTATGTGTAGTCTGATTATTATGATTGTTAGGTTTATTATGTAGAGTTTAATGCTGCTTTAATTACTTACTTTTTACATGAAATGTTTTTTTACTTTATCTTAAGGGAAAGTTGCCCATTCTCAAAGAAGGGAGATGGGGCAGCGGGGGGGGGGGGGGGGGTGGATTCACAAATACTAAAGATAACCAAAATGTATTGCTTGCAACCCTCCTTCACTAAAGCTTCATTTTTTGCCTATTTAAGGAAAGAATTCAAAAACGAAAACTAAAAAGAAGGGGAAAAGTATACCGAAGGAAAGACTTACCACAGGGGTGAGGATTGCTCAGTTTTAGGAAACTAGGTGAAAATGGGTATCTTTTTTTATTCATTGTATTGCCCCCAAACTATTAGGTTTTTAACTGTAGTTTAACATGCTTTATGTGTTAAAATTATTCAGTAATTTTTCTCTTGAAAGCCAAAGGTCTGTTTTAGGCTCTATGTAAATTCACATTTGCTTAGATGGCATCTGTTTTTGAAAACTGTGATATAAATTATTTCTGTCTCAGAGATCAAAAGGTAAATAACAGATTTGATATTAAATTAACTCAGTTGCCTAAAGTATCTTTTCACTCTTTGATATAAAACAAACCTGCTACCAGCAGAAACACTGTATTTGGTTAAAAATGTATCTCTTGTTATAAAAGCACAAGTAAATATGCTTTAAATCTGAAGGTTTGGCATGTTCCTTAAATTTTAATTCATAGATTGAGTTAATTAAAATTCCACTGTAGTTGCAAATCAGATACCGGATTCAGAGTTAGGATTTCAATTCTTAATACTTCTGGAATTCAATAGCATAGTTCTGTTCTTTCCTACTCTCTGTGTTGGAGTATTCCAGGATCAAATTTACACTTTTTTTGAGAACAGTGCACTTGTCACAAAATGTTTGTGTATGTCTATTAGTAGTCCCAAACCATCTTATTATCAGAAGTCACTGCGCTGTTCTCACACAGTAAAGAAGGCAATAAGGCATAGACCCTCATTATCATATGAGCATATTTACTTACTTCCTTAGCTTTTTGCATCCCTACCCCATCCTCTGCTTTTATGCTCTGTTATTCTGCCAGCTATTTCCTTAATTCTTCCACATCTTCCTCCCTGGCTTTACTTATTTGCTAAGCAATTATTTATAGAGAGCTTAATATGTACCAGGCACCTTTTTTACTGTTTAGCAGCCCTCTTCCAAGTTTTCTTTCTGTTAACACTTTTTTTTTTTTCAGGCAGAAAAACAGATGAAACTAAAAATGCACCTATTTTATATTATTTTTTTAACACACCTGTCTTAGAATAAAGCCTCGCTCCAGGTTGTAGAGCGTAATGTAAGTCACCAGCAGTTGAACAGTTTTTGCAGGTTTACTCTGTGTTGCAGCCCTCTGCTTCCTAATGTCAGAAATTTTCAGGACAGGCTTTCTTCTGACCCAGATGCATAAAATATTTTTAACAGGCATTTTTTATTGTTGCTAAACACAAGAATTCTCACTTGGCCAAGATGAAAGCAAGAAATGCGTTGCTGCAGTGAATTGTCATTGCGGCTGTAGTAACCTCAGCAGTGATTCTGTAGAGAGCGCCGATCTTCCAAAAATAATAGGAACTTTTTTGTACAGTTTGGTTTGACTTTAAGTTAGTGTAGATAATTCTCGTGTTCTATTGATACTCTAATGGATACTGTGGTCAGAAAATTCATACAAAGCCGCCGTTTTCAAAATATTATATATAATATACATGTACTTTCATGGTACATATTCAGGCATGCCTTTTAAAATATTAAGTCGAACATCATGAAACACATTAACTAACAAGTTATTGTTGGCTTAGCAAAATACTTTTTCCTCTTATAAAAGGATTCACCATGAGTTTCCTCTAAATAGCTATTTCTCCATTTAAGTATGGTTCAGTTTACCAAAAATAATTCCAAAATAGTTATTGCAGAAAGTGAGATACATTTAATATGTTTTGCACAAGCCAGCCTTGTATATAAATAGAAAAAAAATACAAGAGCCTTTAGATTTCAGTCTTTTTACTACAAATACTGACAATGAGGAGCGCCTGGGTGGCTCAGTCACTTAAGCGTCTGACTCTTGATTTCCACTCAGGTCATGATCTCACGGTTGTGAGTTTGAGCCCCATGTCAGGCTCTGTGCTGACCATGGAGCCTGCTTGGGATTCTTTCTCTCTCTCTCTCTCTCTCTCTGCCCCTCCCCTGCGTGTGCACACTCTCTTTCTCTCTCAAAATATATGTTAATTAATTTTAAAAAAACAAATACTGAAAATGAAATATATACTTCCTACTAGTAATTTTTTAATAAATGATTACATATAGGTGAAAATGTCTATATGCAGAATATATACATAGGAATTGTTCCCAAAATCTAGTGCTTTATATAAGATGTATATAGCAAGTGATTTCTGTATTAATAAGCGAATACAGAGGATGTATTTTCATGGCTAATTTGTATAATTTTTGTTTCTAAAGTGGTAAACATTAAAATATTGTTTTCTTTAAAATTTTAGTTTTTTATTATGTTTTTCTTTTATAGCTGCCTAAAATGTTGGATGAGAATCAATTCTTCAACGCAAGATGTCTGATTTACTGTGAATGGGCCCAAACTTTGATGACACTGAAAACGTTTTGGGGCATACACATTCTCAAAAGATAGGATCCAGTGCCCAAAAGAAATGGAACTTAATGTTGTGCCAAAGTTAAACTACTGCATTTGGCGGAAGTTCTGCAATGTAAATAGAACACTAATTAAAAAAAAAAACTTGTAAAAATTCAAATTTTAATATAGTACATTTTTATTCTGATATGATGGAGACGTTCTGATTCTTAGACTTTCTGAGGGGGTTTAATGACCACTAGAGCTTGTCCTCATCTTTTGTCCAGGTTAATACTGTATGTCTAGTGAGATGGGCCTTACTGCCTATATTCTTTGATACGTGATTAAGCTTATAGCTTTGAGTGACCAAACATTTTACAGAGTAAAAATTATTAGAAACGGGGGGAAAAAAAGAACCTGATTTATTTCTATGTCTTATTTATCAGGCCTTGCACTAAGATTAAAATTTGTACGTGGGCTTATACCATTTTAATGTAAAACAGCCGATTGACACGCGTTGGAACCATTAAGATTTTGTGGTATCTTTGGCCCTTAATGATTGGATCTTTAATTGAACACATTCGTAGATACCACTCTTACTCTGTAATACTCTGTTCATTTTTTTCATTAGAAGCTGAATTTGCTTTGTAGTAAACTGAAGATAATCAGTATTGAAGAAGGAAAAGAAAATGGCATAAGAATTTGAATAGGGTGAAACTCTGAAATAAATATTTTACCAAAAATGTGAAGAAGTACCATGTAGTAAATATATACTTAGTGTTTTCTTACAATCATATAGAAATCAGAAATGTGTGTACAGGTATCAGATCAGAATTTTCAAGAATTATCTTTCAGTGAAATTCTACTGTAGGTAGCAATTTCAGTGAATAGAGAAAAAATTCTGAACTGATCATAATGAGTTAAAGGTTAGCTTTTCACTTATGAATTATGGGAGTGTTAACTGTTAACTCTTGCCATATCAGGAGACTGAAAGTTCATACTAACTTATAAACTTTGTAAAGACAGGTGCTGTTCATTCATGTTGAGAAGGACCCTTTTTTTGTGACTATAGGATCATTTTTCAAACTGTGCTTTCTTCATAGAAAAATGTTCAGTTTAATTAGCTCTGCATTTTAAAACGTTTTTCTGAATGACCGGATGTAGTGGGCTTGGCCAGTTTCTTTTGTCTAATTTAATGAATAATATTAAGCTCTTGTTTTTACCTAAATGTTTGTCAGCTAATGAAATGTTATGAAAAAGCCTTGAATATGCATGCTGCTTTCATTTTTATAAACTTTTTATTTTTTAACTATAGCTTTATTAGTAATTCCAAAATGCTGCAATGTAGCTGATTTCTTCACTCAGACAGCTGGCTTCGTGGGTGGCTTTTTCATACTACTGTTAACTTTTTTAAGAAGAAGCAATGTAAAGACTGTAACAATTTAATGCACTAAACTGTTCTTTCTTTTACACATTTAAAAACTTCTTAAAGCACTCTGTATTATAATGATTAAATTGCTCCCTTTTTTAAACCATTGCTAACATGTCTGAGTTTTGTTTGACAATTTTACTATTTTCAGATTTGAAATGTCAAGTATTGGAAATGAAGCCTTTGGATATATATTATGCTTCCCTTGCACTATATTAACTTTGTATAACTGTAAATAACTAGTAGTAATCCCCCTCCCCCCTCCCCCCTCCTCCGCCACCATCTTCTCTTATAAACTTGGCACTTCATTCTGCTCTGATGTTTGCTAGCTTTTAAATATATTTATTTGACAGAGCAAAACCCTCTTCTCCTGGTTAATTATGTCCTTGAATACAGAATAAAAGTTAGCAGTGATTTGTAGTTTTCAGTGATTTTTTTTTCCATTTTATTAACTGAGTTTTTTAAAACTTGTGGTATACTATACATAACAAAATTTGCCACTATATCTGTTTTTAGGTATATGATTCAATGGCATTAATTACGTTCACAATGTTGGGCAATCATCACAACTATTTCTAAAACTTTTTAATTATCCCAAACAGAAACTCAGTAACTATTAAGCAATAACTCCACATCCCTCCTCCCCCAGCCCCTAGTAACCTTTGAACCTACTTTCTGCTTCTATGAAGTTGCCTGTTCTTGATATTTCAAATAAGTGAAATCATACAATACTTGTCTTTTTATATCTGACTTATTTCATGTATCAAAATGTTTTCAAAGTTCATTCATGTTGCAGTATATATCAGAACTTTGTTCCTTTTTATGGCTGAATAATATATTTCAGTGTGTGTTGCAGGAGGGTAGGGGCAGTGTACCACAATTTTTTTTTTCTTCTAACAATACCTATAGCCCTCTGGTTTTGTTTTTTGTTTTATTTGAGTATAGTTGCCACACGATGTTACATTAGTTTAAGATATACAATATAGTGATTCAACAACTGTCAATTACATTTTGTTTATTCTGTTGATGGGTAGACACTTGGGTTGTCTCTTCTACCTTTTGGCTAGAAAAATGCTATACTAAACATTGGCATATAAGTATCTGAGTCTCTTTTCAGTTCTTTCAGATGTATATCTAGGGGTGGAATTACTGGATCAAAAAGTAATTCTATGTTTAATTTTTTGAGGAACCATCACACTTTTCCACAGTGACAAACTGTTTTACACAGTGCCTGTAACCATTTTACATTCCACCAGCAATGTACAAGGAACGGTTCCTGATTCTCCGTATCCTCACCAACACCTTTTATTTTCAGTTTTTTTAAATTATTATTACTGTATTAGTAGGTACGAAGTGGTATCTTGTGGTTTTGATTTGCCTTTCTCTAATGACTAATGATGTTCAGCATCTTTTATCTGGTTATTGACCATTTTTATATTTTCTTTGGAGAAATGTGTATTGGAATCTTTCTCCAGGTTTGTAATTGGGTTGCCTCCTGTTGAGTTTTAGGAGTTCTTTGTATATTCTAGGTGTTACACCCTTACCAGAGATATGATTTGCAAATACCATCGATTCTCATTATCCAGATTCTGTATGTAGAAACTTGACTACTCGCTAAAATTTATTTATAACCCCCAAATCAATATTCATGGCACTTTTGTGCTCATCCACACACATATGAATGGTGCTGAAACATTTGAGTTCCAATCTGCATGTTCCCAGGTGGGGTTAAATACAAAACAAAACAAAAAACAAAACAAACAAAAACGATGCTTTGCCTCTTGCCTCTTATTTCAGCTCTCAGAATCTAAAGCATCATCTATTTTGTAGTCTGTTAGTGCCACTTTTGAAGTATTTTTGTGTCTTTTGGTGGTGATTTCACTGTTTAAAATGACCCCTAAGGCGCCTGGGTGGCGCAGTCGGTTAAGCGTCCGACTTCAGCCAGGTCACGATCTCACGGTCCGTGAGTTCGAGCCCCGCGTCGGGCTCTGGGCTGATGGCTCAGAGCCTGGAGCCTGTTTCCGATTCTGTGTCTCCCTCTCTCTCTGCCCCTCGCCCGTTCATGCTCTGTCTCTCTCTGTCCCAAAAATAAATAAACGTTGAAAAAAAAAATTTAAAAAAAAAAAAAAAATAAAAAATAAAAAAAAATAAAATAAAATGACCCCTAAGTATAGTCCTGATATGCTGTCTAGTGTTTGTAAATGCAAGAAGTCTGTGAGGTGCCTTATGGAGAAAATACATGTTCGACAAGTTTTATTCAGGCATGAGTTATAGTGCTGTTGGCTGAGAGTTCAATGTTAATGAATTAACAATGTATATTAAATAAGGTGTCTTTAAACAAAAGCACATGAAACAAGGTTATGTATTGACCAGTTTATGAAAAGGTTATGATCAGAAGCTCCCAGGTTCTTACCCCTAGGAGCATTTGTTCAGTATTCACTAATTCAGTGTTCATGGTGACTTTATAGAACACAACTAACTTTTGTAGGAGAAACGAGAATTGCCTATATTTTCTCCCTTCTGTAGATTGTATTTTCACTTTCTTGATAGTGTCCTTTGATGCACAGAACATTTTCAGTTTTGGTGAAGTTCAGTTTATTATTGTTGTTGCTCATGCTTTTGATGTTGCTTAAGCCCCACATCGGGCATAAAGATTACCTAATAAGAAAAATTCCATTGCCAAATCCAAGGTCATGAAGATTTACTCCTACATTTTCTTCTAAGGGTTTTGTGGTTACAGCTCTTGTATTTAGGTCATTAATCCATTTTTTTAAATGATTATTTTTGAGAGAGAGAGAGGGAGGGGCACTGGGAACAGGGGACAGAGGATCCGAAAGGGGCTCTGTGCTGACAGCAGAGAGCCTAATGTGGGGCTCGAACTCACGAACTATGAGATCATGACCTGAACCAAAATCGGCTAGTAACTGACCGAGCCACCCAATCACCCTGATCATTAATCCATTTTGAGTAAATTTTTGTGTATGATGAGATAGAGGTTGAACTTCATTCTTTTGCATGTGGTAATCCAGTTATCCCAGCACCATCTGTTCAAACAACTATCTTTCCCTCATTGAATGGACTTAGCACCCTTGTCAAAAATCAGTTGGCTAGGGGCTCCTGGGTGGCTCAGTTGGTTAAGTACCTGACTCTTGATTTCAGCTCAGGTCATGATCTCCCAGTTCATGGGATTGAGCCCTGTGTTAGGCTCTGCACTGACAGCACGGAGCCTGCTTGGGCTTCACTCCCTCTCTTTGCCCCTCCTCCACTCATTTTTTTTTTTCTCTCTCTCTCTCTCTGAAAATAAACTTTAAAAAAATCAGTTGGCTGTATATGTGAAGGTTTATTTCTGGACTCTCACTTATATTCCCTTGGTCTGTATATCTATCCTTTTGCCCATGCCACACTATTTTGATTCTTTTAGATTTCCAGTAAGTTTTCAAATCAGGAGTGTGAGTCCTTAACTTTCTTCTTTTTCAAGATTGTTTTGTCTCTTTGGGGCGCCTTGCAATTCCAAATGAATTTGAGGATTGGCTTTTCCATTTCTGAAAAAGTTATTGGAAGTTTGAATTATGAACTATGGAAGCAATTATGCTGAATCTTTAGATTGTTTTGGGTAGTGTTGACATCTTAACAATATTATATATTCCTATCTATGAACATGAGATTCCTTTCCATTTATTTATGTCTTATTTAATTTCTTTCAGCAAGTTTTATACTTTTCAGTGTATAAGATATTCTTTTAGATGCCATTGTTATTGGAATTGCTTTTTAAAAATTTTTTTAAATGTTTATTTACTTTGGAGAAAGACAGAAAGAGCACAAGCAGGGGAGGGCAGAGAGGGGAGGGAAACACAGAATCTGAAGCAGGCTCCAGGCTCTGAGCTGTCAGCACAGAGTCCAACACGGGGCTCAAACCCCCAAACCATGAATGAGATCATGACCTGAGCCGAAGTCAGATGCTTAACTGAGCCACCCAGGGGCCCCTGGAATTGCTTCCTTAATTTGTTCTTCAGATTGTTTATTGCTGGTATATAGAAACAATTTTTTTTTAACTTTTATTTATTTATTTTGAGAAAGAGTGGGGAAGAGAGAGCACAAGCAGGGGAGGGGCAGAGAGAGAGGGAGAGAGACAATCCCAAGCAGGCTCTGCACCAGCAGCACAGAGCCCGACACAGGGCTCAAACTCACAAACCATGAGATCATGGCCTGGGCCGAAACCAAGAGTCAGACTGAGTCACCCAGGTGCTCCACAGAAACAACTAATTTTTGTTTGTTGATCTTGTAAACTGAAATTTTGCTGAATTCATTCATTAGCTCTAATAGTTTTCTTGTGGAATCTTCAGGATTTTCTATATATGGGATCATATCCTCCTTAAATAGTTATAGTTTTACTCTCTTTCAATTTGGATGCCTAGTGTTCTTTTTCTCATCTAATTACTCTGGCTAGAACTTCTAATACTGTGTTGAATAACCTGGTGAAAGAGGGCATCCTTGTCTTGTTCCTGATCATAAAGCTTTCAGTCTTGCCATCAAATATCATTATCTGGGGGTTTTTCATGAATGTCTTTTGTCATGTTGAGGAAGTTGTAGTCTTAGTGTTCTGACAGGTTTTATCGTAAGAGGGTGTTGGATTTTGTCAAAGGTCTTTTCTGGCGTCAGTTGGGATGATTGTTTGACTTTTTTCCCCTTCATTCTGTTAACATGATGTATTACATTGACTAATTTTCTTATGTTGAACCACTCTTGTATTCCTAGGATAAATCCCACTTGGTTATAGTGGGAGGGCCCTGGGAGGGGCTTTCCTGATGAAGGAAATGGTGAGCTGAGACCTGGGAGGGGCAGGGAAGGTTGCAGCATGAAGGAAAGACTTGGGGGGAGAGGCGGGGAGGCCCATTCTGGAGAGGACCAGCCTGGTTGCAGAGCAGGATTCAATTGAAGCAATGAGGTAGGGGAGGAATAAAACCTTTAGAGGTGATGGATGTGTTCATGACCTCGAGTAGAGGGAAAGTTTCACAGAATATATACTTAGGTCAAAATTCATTTTAAATGTGTGCAGTTAATTATCCAATACACCTCAATGAAGTTGTAGAAACAAAAACACTAAAAAATAAATACATACATAAAAGAGTATGAGTTGGTTTGGTAACAAACTGTAGATGGTTTTGAATGCTTGAGTAAGGATGTGTAGTTAGTAAGGTGTCAGGCTTTTTCAAAGCACCTCCAAGATCTCCATTGGGCCAGGAAGGAAAGTGGTAACCTCAGACATGCATCTCGGAGTGCTGGATAAAACTTTTCTCTGGCTTCACAGAACGTCTGGATTTCTGGGTAATTCCAAAAACAATTTGAGAACAACCGGTCTCCTCATCTTTGGTTGAAGCCTGTGGTCAAAGATAATATTTTGGTGTTCTGGACGGGAGTATCTTTGAGAGGTAGAAATAGAAATTGAGCAGGGCTCAAGACTGAGAGGGGTGTGGAGGTGTGTAATTTCTAAGTACAGTGAGAAAAGTCTTGTACTCTGGAAGCACCCCTGGGTCTGCAGAATGATGTATGCAAGAGGCTAGACCCTAGACCAGGGTTTCCAGACAAGACCAAAGCAAAGACCCCACACTGCCTGGCACAGTGACTGCAAATCCCACAGACTACACATATATGTCAAGTTTGCTCCCTGCCACCTCCCGGTCCCACAGCCACCCCTGAGCCACCAGCAGAGCACCAGAATCTTCAGCCTTCAGCTCTTTGAAACAGCGAGGGCTTCTCACTCTTTGGCCAGTAGGGTCTCTTGGCAGGTGACCTGGAATTGGACACATAGTGATGCTTCTGGGGGCTTGAATTGCCCAGGTTTCAGAGGTCATGTTGGAATATGCACAAGCAGGGCAGAGAAAGCCATTCTGCAGAGACACACAGAAAGAAATGAAGAGTCCCCAAGCCTCCAGAACATGAGGCAGGCAGAGGCAGCCAGTGACAGATTCAGTTCTCCAGGTCTTTCTGAAACCCTGCTATTTTGGTTTCGGGAGATAGTTCAGAACACAGACTTTGATGTCAGATAAAGTTGATTTTTAATCTGGTTTCTTTTACTCACTATCTGGGACTCTGGGCAAGTTACCTGTCAGGTCCTATTTCCTTGTCTACAAAAAATGGAAATAGTAATGTCTAATTCTGAGGGAGATATTTTGAGAGTTAATTACAAGGAAGTTAATAGAGTGTTCATAGCACAACCTAGTGCATAATAGATGCTCATAAATGTTGGCTCCTTCCCTCCCCCTCAGAAAGGACCCGACTATGTGACTGAGAACTGAGAAGTGGGCACCTGGGTGGTTCAGTCAGTTAAGTGTCCGACTTCAGCTCAGGTCATGATCCCGAGGTTCCTGAGTTCGAGCCTCGCATCATCTGTGCTACCGGCACAGAACCCACTTCGGATCCTCTGTCTCCCTTTCTCTTCCCCAACTTGCTCTCTTTAAACAATTAAACAAATTTTAAAAAGAAAAAAAAGCAAGCTGAGAAATGCTTCTGTCTGCTCCTTCTGCTATTTCCCGTCCATTCAACAAGCATTGATTGAGCAGCCCTGGGCCAAACCCTGTCTGAGGGCCGAGTTTCCAAGAGTGAAAAAGACACCATCTCTAACCTCCAACAGTCCACAGCGTCATAAATGCCACAACGGATAAAAGCATGGAGGAATTACAGGAAAGAGGAAGGACGGCTGCCTGGAGTAAGTGATCTCTACCTTGCAGTGGGGAACTGAATCACCCCCTCAGTCAAAAATCAGATTTTTATAAATAAAAATCTATAAAAACAGATTTTTATCGCAACCCACACAATCTTAAACTCTTGCAAAATTCCCTTTTACTCCCTAACAGTGCCTAACATCTGGCATTTCCTAAGTATGTAAATTGTATTTAATAGTTACAAAGTGTCCTTCTCTCTTCCTGGTTTACTCTCCTCTTTTTATTTATTTTTATTTTTTTCAAGTAGGCTCCACACCCAATGTGGGGCTTGAACGCACAACTCTGAGATCAACAGTCACGTGCTCTACCCACTGAGCTAGTCATGTGCCCCTCTCCTCTTTTTAAAAATGACATTATCCAGGGGCACCTGGCTGGCTCTGTCAGTAGAACATGTGACTCTTGATCTCAGAGTTGTGCGTTCAAGCCCCACGTTGAGGGTAGAGGTCACTTTAAAAAATTAAATTAAAAAAATCTTTACGGGGTGCCTGGGTGGCTCAGTCCGTTGAGTGTCCAACTCTTGATTTAGGCTCAGGTCATGATCCCAGAGTTCTGGGATCAAGCCCACTTTGGACTGGGAATCATAAAGCCCCCTGCTTACGATTCTCTCTCTCTCCCTCTGCGCATTCCCCTGTGCTCTCTCTTCTAAAAGATAAATAAATAAAAAAGACAGTATCCTAAATCCTCTCTATCAGTGAGGCAGTGGTTTAAAATTGGGGTCCAGATACTGAGTCCTCAATAGTGATAGGGGCCTTTGTGCTGTTTTCATTGTTAACAAAGGCCCGATGTTAATCATGTTTAACCTTTCACCAGGCCTTCTGCAGTCCCTCACTGCTACTTCTTTGCTTTCAACTAAAATCCTAACTCACAATGAGGCAATGCCAGTAGGCTCAGGCTGGACAGAGGCTTGTATTGGCTGTTATATAGGAACTTGGATTCAAATTTTTAAAGGAAAACAAAGCAATTACTAATTAACGCAGTTTTGTGTGCACAAATCCTCCACAACTTTGAGGAAAAATAACTGAAAGGGTTCTTAGTGGTGAAAATGCTGGAATCCCCTGCGCTCAGAAATCTTGAGTTCAAAGGGCAAAGAACTCTCTCTTACTCATAAGCAGCAATTCTGTGGCTTCTTTACCATTGCAGGAGAAGATTTAGCTCAGGTAGTTGTTGGGCCAGGAGGAGGCAGGGGCGGGATGGGGATGCGGGGGTGTGTGAAGTGGGGGCACAGAACCCAAGAGGATTGGGTGTGCCAAAACTAAATAGCCTTTAACAAGAAAAGGCTGAAAAAAATGATCTCTGCCTGCCTTTGCTTTGTTCTTACTTCGCTCCTGAAACAGGAATTTTGAATCAATGTGTATTACTCATTTGCTATCTGACAGGCAATTTACATGCATTATTTTAATCAATGCCCATTTGACAAACTGGATCACACTGCTAGTGAATAACTGAACCAGGATCATGGGCGCAGAGAAATCTGGTGTATGAGGCTGTTTCAACACTATGCTGTATTGCTTATTCTGCTAGAACAGGACTTATTAACATTAGGACAAATACGCTTACCTTTTTTAGACTCTCCATTGCCTCTGGATGATGATATTATGGGTATATTTTTTTCTGCTATTTTTCTATAATTTCTAAATTTTTCCTAATTAGTACTATAACATCTCTGATAAGAAAACATTTTCTTCTTCTTTTTTTTTTTTTAACAGCCCTTCTATGGATGAATACATCAGTAGCTAATGTCTGCAGCCTGTCCTGATAAAGCCTTCCACTCAAGGTTGCTGGATATATGGACTGACTCTAAATTTGAGGACTGATCAGCAGAGAGATGGATTTTGAAACCTTGGGGAGTAGATTAGGTTCCCCCAGGTTAAGTTTGTGGAATAGAAAATTGGGTTGAAGATAGAACCTTGTAAGACAAATGGTGGAAGAGGAACAGGTGAGTGGGGAGAAATAGGAAAACCAGGGAAAACCTGCTGTGTAATATGTCACAGTAATATTGAGCTGTAGCATATTGGCCGGTATTTTGTCAGTAATTTTGATTTTCTAGTCTCAAGGAGTATCTTGAAAGTATAAGAACTCTAGTAAATGTTAGTTTTATACTTCTGGGATTTGGTGTTTTTTCTCCAGATAAAATTAATGGTCCTTGATCGAGCATCCAGAGTAAACTTCTGTCCTCCATTCTATAAATGCGTGAATTACTCTGGTCTTTGTTATTGGTGGTGTCCCTTTTCTGGAAACATGGGGACTAGAGGTTCGTTTCTGTCTTTCCCAGCTCTTAGCCACGTAAAAATTGATCCTAAGCAACTTCTCTCTAAGCCCCAACAGCTTCATTTGCAAAGTGGGAATCATTGCGCCTTTCATAAGTTGTTAAGAGAGGATGTAAAGTGCAAAAACTGCTTAACACAGTGCCACAAATATCTTGAGTGGTGAAAAAAATACTACCTTTGAGTTTTAAAAAGCTACCTTGGAGCCTGCTTTTTGATGCGTGCAGATGAGGATCTCTGTCCATCTCCTGAAACGGATAAGTTAAACACTCCGTTCCCGACTTCGGTCAGTTTGTGAGTCAGATAAAAATCCTAGTTCCACCGGGACTCCATGCCAGCAGCGGGCCAATTCCCGCTTTGGGCCCCTCCTCCTCCAGAGACTACAAGCCCCAGCATGCCGCTCTCTGGCCTCTGGCGGCTCCGCCCCTTCCGCATTGGCCCGCACGTGGGCGCCGCTCTAGACTCCTCCTACTCCCGAAACGCGGCGGCTGGCGCGGGATGGAGACTGGGTGCTGGTTGCTGGGGGGCGAGTTCGAGGACTCGGTGTTCGAAGAGAGGCGGGAGCGGCGGCCTGGACTGCCGGCGTCCTATCGCGCCAAGCGCTGCGAGCCGCAGGTGAGAAGGCGGGGCCTGCTGGCCTCTGTCCGGGCCGCCTGCCTCGGCCTCCGCGGGTGCCAGGCGGGGAGCTCCTGGCAGCAGTAACGCCCTCCGCCTCGCCGGGCCGCCCCTCCCGCTGCGCTGCCCCTGTCCTCACGAGACCGGTGCGTTTCCCGAGCCCCACCGGTGGGCTCGGTCCGGCGGCCCCGCGCTGGCAGCGATTAACTCGTACCGGGCGTTTAGCGGGTCTCTCCAAAGGCTCGCTGACCTCACGTCGCCCCCTGCCCTGAAATCTTCAGGAACTCCGTGTGCCCACACTGATTGTGCAGCCGGGACCCTCAGAATCCGGTTCCCGCCCACTTTCCAAAACTGAACTCTTGGCCGCTCTGCAAACGGCGACGTCCCGCCCACCGGCCTGCCCATGGTCAGTGAATTCCTCCAGCCCGCGTCAGCCTCGCTCGCAGGGTCAAATCGCTCAATTATAGCCATTTCTTAGAGTGCACCTTGAATGCTGCCTCTTCCAGGAAGTCTTTTCTGATTTCCTCCTTCCAAGGAAATACGTTTGCCTTTGACTACTTTCCCCCTCCATTCAGTTTGTGTTACATCCCTTGTCAGGAGCGTCAAGCTCTTGGAGTGCTAAATGATCTCAGCAGAGTGGGTGCTTGACTTTGTGTCCTCTACAGTGCCTGGCAGTTTTTGTTCATAATAGCAACTCCGTGAATGTTTTGACTTCGTAGAATATTACTTTGTGTTACTCAATGGGTGTAAATCTCACCTCACGTATAAGAACTACTGTACTATTTATCAAAAACTTAACCTGTTCCCGGCACTGTGCTAGGTTCCTTTATATGTATTGTCTTCATTTTTCTTTGAAACCGTTGTAGAGATCTCAGGCGCTCAGTAATTACGGAAATATGTTTGTTTTATTTCACTTTCCCTTTCTCCTTATCTGTACATTCTTTCAGCGTTACCTGTAGTAGTTGATCGCAGTGTAGACTGAAAACAGGAACGGGCTTGGGAAGTCATAGTGGTGCAGCATCAAAAGCTACATACGAATAGTTATGAGATAGGATCCTGAATTCCAGCCTGGGCTTTACCACTTGCCTTTCAAGGTGTCGGTTCCTTTGTCATTTGGGGAAAATGGCATTTGCTGGCTCCCAGGGCTGTTGTGGAGTGAAGAGGGCGAGAGACCGGCAGGTGTGATGTGCTGTATGCTTAGAAAAGTCAAAACCAGGGGCGCCTGGGTGGCTCAGTCGGTTGAGCGTCCTACTTCAGCTCAGGTCACGATCTCGCGGTCCGTGAGTTCCAGCCCCGCGTCAGGCTCTGGGCTGATGGCTCGGAGCCTGGAGCCTGCTTCCGATTCTGTGTCTCCCTCTCTCTCTGCCCCTCGCCCATTCATGCTCTGTCTCTCTCGGTCTCAAAAATAAATAAACGTAAAAAAAAAAAAATTAAAAGAAAAAAAAAAGAAAAGTCAAAACCAAAAATCGCTGGTCTTTAGGACTTGTTTGGTACGTGATACTGCTTGTGAAGCCAGAAAGGCCTTCCTCAAGTCTTGTTGGTTTCTTTGGGTGTAACACCAGGAATTTGGGTTAGAGGATTTGTTGTCCCTGCTCAGGTTCGGTGTGGGACGGAGGTGGGCCGCATCCAGCGCTTCACCTCTTAGGGCCACCCTTGTTCACAGATCTCCCCTCCTTCCTCTCACCGGAAAAGGGTGTTTGAAGCCATCCCTGTTGTGAATTGTTGCAGGCCTGCAGGTTACGGGGGAGCATAAAGACAGTCATTTGAAAGCCAGTTTTTGCGTGATCGTTTCCCAGTGGGATCATGAAAATTGGATGAAGGTTTGCAGTGAGGCAGTTGGGATTGGCGCTGTGACTGGAGAGCAGCAGAGCGCAGAGGAATTGTGGGTTCAGTACACGGACTGTTGTTGACTTACGCAGTCCTCCGGGGACAACAGAAAAACAGCAGTTGCCAGCTTTCTTCGCTGTGATGGGTGAGGCTAAGGAGAGAAACGATTTTACTGAGATAATAGGAGGGCAAGGATACCCCGGGCAACTCTTTTAGAAATGGAACCAAGCAATTTGGACGTGATGGTAGAACCATCACAAATGCAGTTGGCGTTTTAATAGCACTTACCTGGGGATAGACTACATTCAGACTCGGTGTGTTTTTCTGTGAGGAAAAGGGAGGTTGAGTTACTGCTTTGGAGCTGGAGAAACTGGCATACAGACTGCTTTTTGTTACACCTGTTTTCTCATCTTCATGTTCATGATTCACTAACCAAAAATTCCCAGTTCACTTTCCTTCTTGTCCATAAGGTTTAAATCAGTAGAAAAGGGAATAAAATATGCCAGATGGACATTTACTCAGACTTCCTTTCTACAGGTCTTTGGCATTTGATTGCATGGAAACCTACTTTCAGCCTTAATTTCTGTCTCTTTTGGTTAGATTCTACCTTCTGCTTTTACAACATTTTTATGATAAGCACTATAAAGATAATTCTTCTTCCCTATGTCCTTTCCATAAAGAGTTGTCAATACCTGTTCTCACCACTCTAAATATGTCTCTACAGAGAAACATGTCAGCCTAAAGAAGCATTCAAGGGACACGTGGATGGCTCAGTCAACTTAAGCGTCTGACTCTTGATTTTGACTCAGGCCATGATCTCATGGTTTGTGAGTTCAAGCCTGGCGTAGGGCTCTGTGCTGACAGTGTGGAGCCAGCTTGGGATTCTCTCTCTTTCTCTCTCTCTATTTCTTTCTCTCAAAATAAGTAAATAAACTTAAAAACAACAACAACAACATTTGAACTGTCCTAATTAAAATGTAGCTTCCCAGGCACCACAACCCCACTTTGAAATGCTATAGATAGAACCAAATAGGCCTGTGCTTCTTTTTCAGTTGAGAGGTTCCATGTGATGAGTACGTTTGTTACTTATGATAAGTTTAATAAAAACTGAGCCATCACTAAAATCGTCGTTCTCGTCATAGGTTTTCCTGTGAGTCTCATCCTAAAAAAGGATCGTTTTTTGAGGTCTAATCAATAATATATGGGAAATTACTTCTACTTGAGTATGAGGTGGAAAAGTATCACTTAATTCTCTGTAATGTGCTATTTTCACAATTTCTAGTGGTTTTATGAAGAAACGGGGAGCAGTGATGAAGTTGAAGCTCTAACTCTGAAGAAATTCAAAGGGGACCTCGCCTACAGACGGCAAGAGTATCAGGTAGAATTGAACATATCTAAGGTTGCACTGCCTGAAATAGGTTCTTGTTCTATCAGTTATAGCATATCAGTTATGAGTGTGTTGTTTGTGAGGATGAATTTAGTCTTTTGTGGTAAGGGTCTGTAATCTCAGAATCCCAAATTTCTGTCCTTTTCTACATGGCTCTCTGCCATTTGTTTTGTTTCCTGTAACTACAATATAGGGATCTTCTTGGGATCCTTGCAGGTCTGTTTCCCCAGGCTGTGTGTCTCCTCATTCTGTGGGACCCTCTAGCACAGATGCCTCATGGGGTCAGAGGAGCAAAGCACCCCAAAATGTGTAAGAAAAAGAAAGAACTAACAGTTAGGTCCCAGCTTGCTTTACATATAAAATCTCATTTCTTCTTCACAAGAGTCCCTTTGTTATTTTGCTGATGAGAAAAAGAAGGCTATATAGCAAGTTAGTGGCAGAACCAGGATTCAAACCCTGGTCTGCTTGGCCCCAGAATGCTTTCCTACCATACGGTGATATTTTCCATGGTAGTAGGGGTTATATTCTCCAGCCATCTCTTTTCTACTTCTTAGAAAATAGTACTGACAAATGCTCAAGCCCCCCTTAGTTCATTGTAGAGTCCATTATAATATTACCTTCTGCCAAGAAAAAAATCATCCCTATAACTAAATCCTTTTTTCTACTATAGTTTCACCTCTTTTTTTCATCCCTTCTTTTCATTTCCTTTATTTAACAAATAATATGCAGAAAGCACTGCAAGAGTACTCGAGTGTCTCTGAAAAACTGCCATCTACAAATTTTGCCATGAAAAGGGATGTCCAGGAAGGCCAGGCGCGGTGTCTGGTTCACCTGGGAAGGCACACAGAAGCCCTGGAGATCGCTGCAAACTTGGTAAGTGGTTTCATTGCTTATTTTCCATTTGTTGTCCGCGGATTGTTGAATAGTTTATTTTCTAAAAAACAAAACAAAAAACAACTTCTTGCTTGCAGCAAAATCTGTGGGTTTGGATAAGTAGATGAAAATTGTCAATGGTGTAAGAACTTTATTATGATGAACAAACAGTTCAGAGCTCTAGACAATCACTTTCTTGTAATATTTTTTCTTTCCTGTGTTAGGCTCAAAATTCTTCATTGCCTGAAAATCTCATTTGTAAAGGTTTTACTCTTGTTAGGAGTAAATATTCAGAGTAGAGGGATCATCAGTGACTTTTTCTTCAGTTTTTTTTTTAGATTTTATTTCTCAAAATTTTTACAATGAACATGGATTACTTTTGTAAACAGGAAAAAAAAGTTACCAAAAAACCCCCAAAAAACCCTAAATATAAACTGAGCCAAGCTTAACATCCTTTTTTATTTTTATTTTTTCCAGCCTTTTAGAATCCCTTTTTAAGGGATAAAGAAAAGCAGTTATTTGCAGTTCTAGATTCTGCTTGTTTTTGTTTTCAGGTGATGGCATTTTTGGTTTACTTCTGTTTTGTGTGGGTGTGTAAATTTTATATGGGATTGGTCTAAGTTGACCAATCTTAAGTTTATAGATGGCCAGTTTACCTCCTCAGAGGGAATTAATGAGGCACTAGGGCACTGATCCTGAACCCTGTGGATCAAGCCAAACAGAGGTCAGCCTAAAGTATGCACGCAATTGAGCTCGTCTCTTCCATGTCATTAACTAAGAGAAGTCCCTAAATTTGCTTGCCGATGGGGTTCATTGCCTAGTACTTCAGCCTCTTGCGGTGAGAGGAAACCTTGAAAATTGTGTGTAGAATGTGGAAAACAGCTGTGTCTTGCTCTTCTCCTAAGTGTGGGTTAATTCTGAAGCTGGAAGGTAAAATTACCTCGTTGAGGAAGTAGACGGCACAGTGAACTTGGTGGAATTTAACAGTGTTCATTCTCGGTCTCCCGGGTCTACAAATTAACAACAGCTTTGGCCCTTTTAGTACTTTTTCTAGACATCAGTCACCCGTCCTTCATTCCTGTTCCTTACTCTCCTGTCACCTCTCTCTTCCTGACATCTGCACATCTCTGTTGTGCTCGTTGTCCCCGCCTAACCCACTGAAGGCAGTGGCGGTGGCTTTAGCGTCTGGGTTATTTTTGTGGTTCCCTCCAGCTTAGTTAGTCTGTTTCTGTGGCTCAGAGAAAGATCTGTTGCCAGTCAGCAGATGCAAGGTCTCCGGAGCTTGGGATGCTACCAGGCAGGGGGAGGGACCAGGCAGAAGACCTTCAGCTCCCCTGCCAGGACTTTGGGAACTATTCATCAGGCTTCTGGGCATCCTGTTGGGGAAGGAACCAGCAGTGCAGGCCGGGGGACTTACCCTTCCTTTGGGTCTCTTCACAGGATCTCAGTGGACCCTACCGATTTATATAGTTTCTCATTTCCTCGTACCTTGTATTTCATTTTTTAAATTTCTTCCCTATTTATAGACCCTTCTCTTTTGCTATTAACTCTGGTCTATTTCTGTTTGTGTCTTGGTGGCTGTTGTCCTTTCCTGTTCTGTAGGGGGACAGGCCAGAATACAGCATTGAACAAAGTAGACAGCTAGTTTTGGAGTGCCCATCAGGATATGAACATTTTATGCTCACAACTTTTTTTTTTAATGTTTATTTATTTTTGAGAGAGAGAGAGAGAAAGAGAGAGAGAATGTCAGAGCGCAAGCTGGGGAGGGGCAGAGAGAAAGGGAGACACAGAGTCTGAAGTCAGGCTCCAGGCTCTGAGCTGTCAACACAGAGCCCGACACAGGGCTCGAACTCACAAACCATGAGATCATGACCTGAGCCGAAGTTGGATGCTTAAGCAACTGAGCCACCCAGGCGCCCTTCATGCTCACAACTTCTAATTCACTTCTCTTCTTAATGATTTTTGGACAGAATTTGTAATGGATTTTATTTATATATTCTTATTTCTTATTTAAATAATTTAAACATTTTAGAATAGCTGATGTACTCATGTGATAAGCTGTGGTAAGGACATTGCTTTCTGATGGTAAATGACTCTTTTTAAAATTTATGCACTCTAAGAGACTGTTAAAAACTGAGAACAAACTGAGGGTTGATGGGGGGTGGGAGAGAGGGGAGGGTGGGTGATGGGTATTGAGGAGGGCACCTTTTGGGATGAGCACTGGGTGTTGTATGGAAACCAATTTGACAATAAATTTCATATATTAAAAAAAAAAAATTATGCACTCTTGGGCACCTGGGTGGCTTAGTCAGTTAAGTGTCCAACTTCGGCTCAGGTCATGACCTCACAACTTGGAGTTCGAGTATCATGTCAGGCTCTGTGCTGACAGTGCAGAGCTTGGAGCCTGCTTCCAATTCTGTGTCTCCCATTCTCTCTGCCCCTCCCCTGCTCATGCTATCTCTTTTTCAAAAATGACTAAACATTAAAAATAAATAAATAAATTTCTGCACTCTACAAACATGTATTTCAGTCCCACCCTGTGCCCGGCTCTAGGTTCAATGCTAAGGTGACAGATGGAGCATATAAATACCTTGTGCATATACTGTTTACCAAGTAAACACATGTCTGCTCTTGGAAAGTACCCTTGAGGCACCTGGGTGGCTTAGTCAGTTAAACATCCAACTCTTGATCCAGCTCAGGTCTTGATCTCAGGGTCGTGAGCTCAAGCCTTGCATTGGGCTCCATGCTGGGCATGAAGTCTACTTTAGATAAATAGAAAGAGAGAGGGAAAGGACCCTTTATTCTGTGACTTCTAGTGTGACTTGTAGCTCTGCTGCTTACTAGCTGGGTGACTTCAGGTAGGTTCTCTAACTTTTCTGTTGGGACTCAGTTGCCTCATCTATAAAATGGGGATAATAATGGAATCTATTTTAAAGGATCATCATGTGGGGCGCCTGGGTGGCTCATTCGGTTGAGCATCCGACTTTGGCTCAGGTCACGATCTCGCGGTTTGTGAGTTCGGGCCCCGCGTTGGGCTCTGTGCTGACAGCTCGGAGCCTGGAGCCCGCTTCGGATTCTGTGTCTCCTTCTCTCTCTGCCTCTCTCCTGTTCATACTCTGCCTCTCTCTGTCTCTCAAAAATAAATAAATGTTAAAAAAAAAAAATTTAAAGGATCATCATGAGGATTAAATGAGTAAAGCACTTAGAATAGTACCTGGTACATGTTAGGACTCAATAAATATTAACTGTCTTCATCATTATTGCATTTCAGAAGGAGTTGCATCATTCTGGAAAAATCACACAAAGTCATTTATTTTTATTTAATTAATTAGTTTAAAACAGGTTTCACGCCCAGGTGGGCCTGGGCAGCCCAGTCAGTAAACATCCAACTCTTGATTTCGGCTGAGATCATGATCTCGAGGTTTGTGAGATCAAGCCCTGAGTCGGGCTCCATGCTGAGTGTGGAGCTTGCTTGGGATCCTCTCTCTTACTGTGTGTATCTCTCTCTAAAAAAAAAAAAAAAAAAAAAAAATAGACTTTATACCCAGCTTGTATGGAGCCCAGTGTGGGGCTCAGGACCCTGAAATCAAGACCTGAGCTGACAGGGCACCTGAGTGGCTTAGTCAGTTAAGCGTCTGACTTCAGATCAGGTCACAATTTCATAGTTTGTGAGTTCAAGCCCCACATCGGGCTTTGTTCTGACAGCTCAGAGCCTGGAGTCTGCTTCGGATTCTGTGTCTCCCTCTCTCTTTGCCCCTCCCCTGCTTTCGCTCTCTCGTGTTCTCTCTCAAAAATAAATAAACATTAAAAAAAAAAAAAAAGGACCTGAGTTGAGATGAAAAGTTGGACACTTAACTGACTGAGCCACCCAGGTACCCCCATACAGTCATTTAAATGGAATTTAATTTCCAGAGAGTTATTTACTACCTGTGCTATAAAAACTCTCCCATCAAAATCATGGTTTGTATGTAACAGCCTCTACCCCAACATACATTCTTTTTTTTTTTTTTTTTAATTTTTTTTTTCAACATTTATTTATTTTTGGGACAGAGAGAGACAGAGCATGAACGGGGGAGGGGCAGAGAGAGAGGGAGACACAGAATCGGAAACAGGCTCCAGGCTCTGAGCCATCAGCCCAGAGCCCGACGTGGGGCTCGAACTCCCGGACCGCGAGATCGTGACCTGGCTGAAGTCGGACGCTTAACCGACTGCGCCACCCAGGCGCCCCCAACATACATTCTTAATATGAAATGTTATTAAACAGCATAAAGCACTTAGACTACTTGTAGAAGAAAAGTAGCTTCTCTTAAAGTCTCTTGCTCTCCTTATACATAGAAGACATGAAGACGTATTACTTAGTTAAACATCTGTTAGTTCCGAGGTGCTATGTTCTCTGTTAGGAATTCAGCATTGAACACTAAAACCTTTTGGGAGAGAAAAAAAAGAGTCAAAACAAAAACCAGACTCTTAATTATAGAGAACAATCTGATAGTTATCATCGGGGAGGGGTGGGCGATGGGTGAGATAGATGAAGGGGATTAAGGAATGCACTTGTGATGAGCACAGGGTGATGTACTCCTGAAACTAATACAACACTGTATGTTAACCAACTGGAATTAAAATAAAGCTTACAGTAAAAAAGGCAAAGAAAATTGTAGAAGTTTCTGAAGGAAAACTTTAGGAAAGAATTTTATGTGTGGTCAGGACTAAGGTTGAAATAGATGAGTTTTAAAAAGTGAAAAAAAAAATGGAACCTAATGTTTAGGAAGGACAGAATACTAAACAATGGTAATAAAACCAGATGTATTCTGTCATCGAGAAGGTGCAGTATCACTAAATAGGTTGCATGGAGCTTTATTTTCTATATTCTCACATAATGTGTAAATATTTGGAATCCTCCCGAAGCTTTCCCTCTCTGGCCTGTTTCTTCAGTCTGCATACTGGGTAGTTTTACTTGTATTTCTTGCTCAGTGTAATTCTTTGCAGGAGCTTGATCCGGAGGCTAGTAGGACCAGGTTTTCTTTAGACTTAAAGTTAACTGAAAGGTAATTTTAGTCTGCCATCTGCTCTTTATAGACTTTAACTTAGAAAAAGAAGCCTGTTTTCCCTAACCCACAGGGCTTTTGCCATATGGCATGTTAGGCAAGAGGTAGTAACTCTGGTTAAAGAGACTTGAAAAGGATTTTCTGATCAGAAGGAAACCAAGCAACCCCTTCTGGCCAAAAATAATTGACCTTCGTAATAGTTACCAGGGACGGCATTTGGATTCAATTATGACGCATCATGAAGCACTGAGAGCTTCAGGGCTATCCTGTTTAAGATGTCTAAGCCAAGTCAGATTTGGAAATGGAATCCATTCGAATCCTCAAGGAAATTACCATTTGGAGTTTTAGAAAGCCTGGAATATTAAAATGGAACCATTAGCCCAGGGTACAAAAAAGTTGGCTTGGGTCTTTCAGCTACCTGGCTGAAGACAATAAAGATTACAATAAAACTGGAAGATAAACTGACATTTATGTTTTTGATGCTGAATTTTGTCAGGACATTGTCCCGGGAATTACGTTATGGTTATGACAAGAATGTTTGGGAATTTCTCATGGTTATTGGTAGGTAGTATATGTTTCTCTACGTTTACAACTTCAAACTTCGTTCTCTCTCCTTCTGTAGCTGCTGAAAGATAATTCTGATTTACAACATATGCAACTTGGGTTTTTAGGCATCTCCATTTTCACATGGAAAAGATTCTGCTGTTTCAAGTTTTTAACTTTGGGGGCACCTGGCTGGCTCAGTCAGTGGAGCTTGTGGTTCGGGCCTCACATGGGGTGTAGAGATTACTTAAAAATAGAATGTTAAAAAAATAATAAAGTTTTTAACTTTTTTTTTCTCCCTAGGAAAATAAAGCAACTAATACAGACCATTTAACCACTGTGCTCTACCTCCAATTTGCTATTTGTTCAAGTCTGCAGAACTTGGAGAAAACAATCCTCTGCCTACAGAAACTGATTTCTTTGCATCCTTTTGATCCTTGGAACTGGGGCAAATTGGCGGAGGCTTACCTGAGTCTGGGGCCAGCTCTGTCAACATTGTGTGCGTCATCTCAAAAACAGAACAGTTTTACCTCCAGTGACAAAACCATCAAATCCTCCTTTACACACTCAGGAAAAGACTGTCTTTTGTGTTTTCCTGAAACGTTGCCTGAGAGCCCTGTGTTTTCTGTGGAAGCAAGCAGCAGTAATAACCAGAAGAATGAGAAAGCTATGAAAAATATTCAGAACTGTGTGGCAGAAAAGAGAGAAGCAGTGTTGCTAGAGACTCAGATGAAAGCGTGTGCCTCCTTTATACGAACCAGGTAAATGAAGAATAGATTAAACACCACATGGTACTAAGCCTAGAGTAAAGGTATTATTTTTTTAATTTTAAGCTTCAGAAAGTTCTAGGCGGGGCATTTGGTAGATTTTTGAGATTTTTTTCCTATAGTCTAGGTGAATCTTTTGAACTTGTCCTTTTAGTATGTAAGATTTAGATACAAACCTATATTTGCTCGAGAATATGATTTGTATCATTACTCAAGATAAAATGTGAAAGCTATAAAACAGTAAAATTAAGAAAAGAAAATTAAATGTATAAAACATTGACAAAGGGAAAGAGGTATTTTAAACCAGGAATTTTTCACCGGTAGGTTCCACAGAAATCTGCAGACAAAAAAATCTGCTCTTGTGTTTGAATCACTATTAATGATATGAATAAACAATATGTAACTCATTCTACAGAGAATTCCCATGGTTTAGGTACTCTGAACACTTTAAATCCATAGTAATAAGAGTTTAAGGGAAAGGGGAGCATACACTTTACCAATTCTGTAATTTATGAGAGAAACAGATTTGCTGAAGTCTCAAACGGTGCCAAAAAACAGAGTGGTGTGGTTGTTGTTGTTATTTTTAACTCTGGAGAATTCAAGAAATACTGATTAACAGTGAGGCTTACTGAGAAGTGTATCTGTTTGGCAGATTTTAAACTTTATTCAGCAGATTTATAGTCTTGACTATGTTACTTTTAATTCAGAAGTGCATTGCATGGCAGTGGTGTGCCAGGCACCTGCCTGAGTCTGGGCTCCTAAAGATTGTTAAAGAAAGAGGCCCTTTCTTTCCACCACTCGCTGTGTGCTGTGCTGAGGGAAACACTGTATCGTCAGTGACAGGTGGCACAGGCGCTGACGGGGTGTCAGTAGTGTGAGCAGAACCTCGCGGGCCAGCGACGGGAGCAGTTCGGTGTAGCAGGAAGAAGGAAGCCTTTGCAGGGGCAGTGACGCCTCTGCTGAATGTTTCTGGGCACCTCGGTCAGCTGTACAGAGAAATGGGTACCATGTGGTTCGCATACGCCGTTTCCCGTCCGTGCGCACCACTGCCCAGGGCGGGTGTTGGATTCCCACCCTGGAGACTAGGAGACTAACGTAGAATTCTGCCCAGAGTGGCACAGCTATGAAGTGCTGCCGTGACCTTGACCCAGGCCTCTGACCCCAGAGCTTGTGTTCTTTCCAGGGTATCTTGCCGACTCCGTGCAATATTCCCCAGCTGAGAAGAGGCACGCTGGGTAAAGAGAAAGAAAGGGGGGGGTCCATGGGGTGGAAGCACTGTGTGGCACAGTGTGGTCACGCGGTCTGCTGTGGTGACAGAGCATTGATGGTGGAGCCAGAGAGGCAGGTTGGAGACCGGGAGCCCGGGATGGCATAGTGAGGAGGAGGAGGAGGAGGAGGGGGGGGGTTGGGGGCAGAGCTCATTGTAAGGACCTAATAAATTGTTACTGAGTGAACGAATCTGGACTCCTCTACTTGTTAGCTGTCTGACCTCGCACAAATTAAACTCTCGAACCTCCGGTTTCTTCATCTTCACCTTCGTGGAGAAATGGGGAAATGCCTTCTTCGTTGTGAGAAGTGAGTGTCTGAAGGACTTGGTATAGTGCACACTGTGTGGTGAGCATTTGGTAAAGGTTGTACTTCTACTGGCATAAGATGTTAAATGTCATCTTAAAGAATTTGGTTCTTAAGCTGAAGGCCTGAGTAGTATTTGAAAGTTTTAAATGTCCCACGTGGTGTGACAAGAGCTGTGATTTCAAGAGCGAATCTGGTGGCTGGAGGATGTATTAGAAGAAGGAGTTGGGATCCTGGGATGCCATGAAGGAGCTGTGGCGTCATCAGTGGGTGGCAGTGAGGACCTGACCTGGGACAGTGCAGTGGTAAGAAGAGGAAATGAGCATCACTGCAGGAAGGAATAGACAGGACTTGGGGACCAGCTGAGGCTGTGGGAAAGACAGGGAGGGAAGAGGGGAGCGGAGGAGTCCAAGACGAGTCAAGACTCTACCTCGGGTAGTGGGTAGGTGGTGGCACCTTCTGCTGAGACATAACACACAGGAGGAAGAGCAGAGCAGACTGAGGGTGGAATTAAGATTTTGGTTTAATGTGCTGAGATTCAGGTGCCCGTAGGACACCCAACTGGAGCTTTTCACCAGGAGGAGTTGAGCTCAGAAGAAGGGAGCTAGAGATGAAGGAGATTAGCAACCGGATGATGGTGAGGAGTCAGGTCTGAACGCCTCTGAGGAGATTTGACACTGAGGAGGTCATTTGTGGCCTTTGAGAAGGCAGCTTCAGTAGTGATGGGTGACAAGGCAGATGGCAGAGGGCTAAACAAACATGACACGAAGGAGCGAACGTAAGTTGTGTTTTCGAGTACTTTCAGGCGCAAGAGGGAGAAAGCAAGTACATAAGAGATCAAAGGAGTCACAAATGTCCATGCTTCCAGAGGCCAGTTGGTACCGTAAGCAGGTTTGAGTGAGTCAGGGGAATGTCGGTCAAGGCATGCTCTTCACCACACTCTCCTGCTGCACCTACGTAAATGCTGTGGTGCTTTCCACGGGCTGCGAAATGTTATGGAATTGGCCTTGCCTTTCTTCTCCTCATTCACTAGTTTTCTTCTCTCTGGTCTAGCCACGGTGATCTCCAAGGTTTTCAAACATGTCAAGCTAATGCATGTGTCAGGGCTCCTTCCCCCAGATACTCTTGTGGCTGGCTCATTATTTGGGTCTTAGCTTGAGTGGTAACTCAGAAAAGCCTTCCTTCACTGCCTAAAATCGTCTTATTTATTTGTGATCTCTCGTCTTCCATTCCATGGAACGGGCACCTGTCCGTCTGTTGCGCTCACCAGTTTCTCCTAATGCTTAGAGTAGTGAGCGGTCCATTCTTTAAGACATGAAATGAACAAACAGGAGAGCTGAATGCTTCTGGGAATAGCAGTAGGGACCAGTCAGGCTTGAGGGGAACTGGAAAAGTCTACACATTCAATATTTAAAAAAAACAATGAAGTGGGGCGCCTGGGTGGCTCAGTGGAGCCTAGCTCTTGATTTTGGCTCAGGTCATGATCTCTCAGTTCGTGAGATCAGGCTCTGCTTTAGGCTCTGTGCTGACAGTGTAGAACCTGCTTGGGATTCTGTCTCTTTCTCTCTCTCTCTCTGTCTCTCTCTGCTCCTCCCCTGCTTGTGCTCTCTTTCTCTCAAAATAAGTAATAAACAAACATAAAAGCAATTTTTTAAAGAAGAGGAGATATGTTGTCTAAAAAATTTTAAATAAATAAATAAATAAATAAATAATAAAAAAACAATGAAGAGAAGGGGCCACGTGAAAGGACAGGAGGGAGGAGGAAAGAGAAGACCAGGTTATGATCATGATGGGAAAGTTAGCAGTGAGACAGTTGCAAAGTGGTCACCAGAGGCTCATCAGAGATTTGACCCTGCTTTGGGTAATTGAAGTACACTGGAGAATCTAATTAGTTCTTGAGGTCAAGTTGCTGTGGGTTCTGGGAGATTGAAGGGTCACAGAACACTGACTTCAAAGGAACACATCCCAGCACTTTGTGGGGAGGAGCCTTTGATTGGGAAGCTTGTCCTTTTCACTCCAAATTGTTTGTGCTTTCAATCACTTGACTCCTACAGGAAGCCCTTTGAGGTTTTGCTTTCTAAAGATTTCTTTGAGAAGCTTTAGTCTGTGAATTTTAGAAAAGATGACTCTCCAAGGCAGTTTGCTCAAGTAAGAAGCTTTAGGGATTCAAATGAAGGCGAGTGCATTCCAAGCCTGGTAGGACTCCCATCCGGCAGCATGCCTGTGCTCTCTGGGAACATTCCCTCACTGCTTTCCCTTACCTGTGCCCACACGTTGGGACTTCTGTTTTTCAGGCTTTTGCTTCAGCTCACCCAGTCTCAGCAAACCTCGTTTGCTTTGGAGAGGAATTTAAGGACTCAGCAGGAAATTGCAGATAAAATGAAAGAGTTCGGCTTCAAAGAAGACACTTTGCTGTTGATAGCTGAGGTGAGTGTTCGCATAAACCCCTAGGGCTTTATGTGAACCGAGGCATCAGAGGTATTTTTCCTGGCTCTGGTACCGTTTTTAAAAAAAACAGCCAAATCTCATCTACTAAAAGGACCCTTTCTCCCTGCTTTACATGCCGTTTGATCACTTAATCCCCGAAAGCGGCCTCTTCGTCATCTTTCTCCTGCAGCATGCTAGAAGCAAGGGCTCAGTTTCATTTTCTTGTTGGTGCTTGTTAGTACATGCCTGCCTGAACACCATAAATGCCCCCAAATTGTTTTTTGAGTGCTGTTTAAACGAATGAATACTGACATTCTTGCAGCATTTCAGCGCATTTTTACCTCCGTTTGTTCTCCTGACACTCTTAACGGCCTATGGGACAGGTGGAGCTGGGAGTGACACCTGTTGGGACAGGTTGGGACCTGCCTAAGGCCAGATTTTAAGCGGCAGAGCTAGACTGAAACCCATCCGGCTACAAGTCTATTTTCTTTCTGCTCCACCTTCCTACCACCTCGATGTTTGAGAAATTCAAATGTCAGGGTTGTTTTTTTTTTTTAACCTTCATTAGCTTTTTTAAAAATATGTTGAAATTTCTTAAGATAGAATTTGGAGATTATCTGTGTTTGTATTCAAGTTATTCACACTAGTTCCCTTTAGTATGAAATTGAAATTGACAGTTCGGGTATGTACCCTATGAAAGACCTTCTATCCATACCCATCCTAATGTTTTTCTTTCCAGAAACACTTACTGCATATCTAGATTGCCAGGCTCCCTCCTTCTCCAAGCTAAGCCCCAACTTGGACCCTGTTTTCCCTCTGGTGGGACCACGCCCCTCTATCTGTTCTCTCTGAGCCTTTTTCAACCTTTCCCCTTCCATGGGCCCTTTTCCTTGAGCCCACAGATGTGTGCGGACAGCCTGTCCCTCCTAAGTTTACTGTAGCCTTTCCTTGCTCTTTGTTTTCCTTCATCTTTCTGGGGTATTTGTACCTACTGACCACTCACTTTTTGTTCCCTCTTCTCTTTCCTTCCATAGGCCACACCAGTCTGGTTTTCTCCTGAATTCTTGATATTCCTCTGCCTCTTGGGACTTCTGGTTTCCTTTGTGTCTTAAGTAACAACATGCTCTGAGGTTCCACTTAGGTTCTCTCTCCTCTCTGCCTGTCTCCCACAGAAGTCCTAACCCCACTCACGGTTTTAGCTGTCACCTCCTGGTTGATTACCCTCCACTCTGTGTCCCTGGTCCCATCTTAAACACTCAGACTAGTTACCTACTGAGTATTAATCTGAAATTGCTGATATCCTCCTGTCATTTCAAGTACAAAGTGTCTAAAGTGGAGCTGCTCATCAAAACACTTTCCAGTCAGTCTTCTGTCAGTACCAAGCAGAGAGGAGTTGGAGAGAACCATGTCTGCGTTCTAGACTTCATTCTTTTCATCAGTCCTGTCTGTCATTCTTCTTTTACCCAGACCTGGGACCTCACCAGCTGTGGGCCTTGTCTTCTCCAGTCTCATCCCTAGGGGGCACTCAGCCCACCCTTCCTTCAGGTCACCTTTCATTTCTCTGGCACCGCCAGCACCCTCATCCTTGTCATCTCATGCTTGGCTCGCAGTGACCTCCTGGTTCATCCCTCCTCGCTTCCTCGCTTTCTCCCCTCAGATCTGTCTTAAACGTTGCTGCCACCAGGTTTATCTCACAGCATTGCTTCGAACGTGTTACCAGATGCCCAAAAACTAAAGTTGTCTCCACCATCACCTCAGAGGTCAGGTCTAATTTAGGCGCCTTCCAGAGAGTAGCCCCAAACTTAGGATCTAGTAATTCCTTACGCAGATCTCATACATCCTTTAGACTGATCTGCACATCTGACAAACTTGTCATGGGTTTTCTCATCTCCACCAATTTACTATATTCCCATCCTCAAAGACCCCACCGAAGTCCCGCATCCTCTAGGAAGCTTTCCCTGAATGTCCCTGTCTGTGGCAATGGCTCCCTCTGAGCTCAGGTAGAGTGAATCCTTGAATAGATAGCTCTTTGCCCCCCTCCCCCCCAAAAAAACCAAACAAGAATATATCTTATCTTTTCAACTAGGTTTTAGATTTCCTTGTAAGGAAAAATATAAGGCATCTTTACAAGATGTCTTAAACATCTTCATATTCTTTGCGGTGCTTGATGCATCTGTGGACTGAGTGGAATGGTCGTTCTCCATCTGCACAACGCATGAGAAGTATCTGTGGAGCTTTTTAAAAAAGACGAGTGTCTGGGCTCTCATTGGGATTATAATGTACATTTCACTACGTGCTCTTTTAATTTTACTTTGTGACATGAGTAGGATCCTCTGTCCTTAAATGTCCTTTCATTTCATACTTTTTTCTCCTTTTTAGAGTTGTTTTATTTGAATTAGGATCCATATAAGGTCCACAGACTATATGTGGTCTTCTGTCTCTTACGTCTCTTTCGTTCTGTAGTAGCTCCCCTTCTCTGCTTTGTTAAGATAAAAAAAAATACGTGACCCAAAATTTACCATCTTAATCATTGTTTAGTATACAATTCAGTACTTACATGCACAGTGTTGTGCAACCATCACCACTATTTCCAAAACTTTTTCGTCATTCCAAAGAGAAATTCTGTAACCATTCCCATTCCCCCTCCCTTCGACAGCTGGTGACCTCTAATCTACTTTCTGTGTCTATGATTTGCCTGTTCTAGATGTTTCAAATAGTGGAATCATATAATATTTGCCCTTTTATATCTGGCTTATTTCACTTAACATAATGTTTTCAAGGTTCATCCGTTCATAGCAGGTGTCAGAACTTCATTCCTTTTTGTGGCTGAATCATACTCCATTGTGTGCACATATGTGCCACGTTTTGTTTATCCGTTCAGCTGTTGATGGGCATTTGCATCATTTCCACCTTTTGGCTCTTGTGAATAATACTGCCATGAACATTGGCATACAAGTATCTGTTTGAGTTCCTGACTTAAAATCTTTTGGATATATACCCAGGAGTGGAATTTGCTAAGTCATGTGGTGATTCTGTGTTTAACTTTTTGAGGAACTGCCAAACTGTACTTTTCACTTTATATTCTGTTATTTTTACCTAACATTGTGACATAATCATGACCCCGTGTCTGTAAATACTGTTTGAGTATGTACTTTTTGATGGCCGGATGGTAGTCTAACTAGCTTTTGATGCGCTATCATTTATTTATTTAAGTCCTCTGGATTGAGCATTTTTAACAAATATCAAGTACCTATTTTAATAAGTCTTAGCAAAATAAATCATTGTATGTATTTGTCCCTTTTAGAATAGATTACTGGAAACAGAATCACTAGGCTAAAGTATGGTTTAAAGACTTGAAGCTCATTTCCAAATTGTGATTCAGAAAGGTTAGTTCACTTTATAGATCCTGTATGAGAAGACTGATTTCCCTTCTCCAGTCCTAGATACTAGGTTGCACCATGTGAGATTGTCAATAGTTGATCCTTTATACCTCTAAAGACAATTCTCTAGTATTTATTACTTTTTGAAATTTTCAATTTGGTAAAAATGGCATGTTTTAGTATTACTTGTTTGATTACTATTTTTTTGTTTTTAACGTTTTATTTATTTTTGAGAGAGAAACCGAGCATGAGCAGGGGAAGGGCAGAGGGAGAGGGAGACACAGAATCTGAAGCAGGCTCCAGGCTCTGAGCTGTTAGCACAGAGCCCGATGCGGGGCTTGAATCCATGATCCGTGAGATCATGACCTGAGCCGAAGTCGATGTTTAACCGACTGAGCCACCAGGTGCCCCTCTTGTTTGATTACTATTAAGATAAACAGTTTTTCATATGTTTCATATGTTTGGCCATTTCTATTTTGTGAAACAGTCATGCTTTTTCTTCATTATTCTACTTCTATGTTTCTGTTTTTCTTACTAATTTTTAAGAGCTCGCTCTCTATCCTAGGCTTACTAACATTTTATATGTTGCAGTATTTTCTTTTCTTTTTTAGTGTTTATTTATTTATTTTGAGAGAGAGCATATGAGTAGGGGAGGGACAGAGAGGGAGAGAGAATCCCAAGCAGGCTCTGCACAAACCCCAGAGCAGGGCTTGGTCCCATGAATCATGAGATCACAACCTGAGCTGAAATCAAGAGTCAGATGCTTAACTGACTGTGCCACCCAGGTGCCCCTTTTGCAGTATTTTCTGAAGTGTATGATGTTTTTCTGGTATATAGAAGTTTAAATTTTTTTCTATGGTCAAATATTTTTTTTTAATTTTTTTTTTAACGTTTATTTATTTTTGAGACAGAGAGAGACAGAGCATGAATGGGGGAGGGGCAGAGAGGGAGACGCAGAATCGGAAGCAGGCTCCAGGCTCTGAGCCATCAGCCCAGGGGCTCGAACTCACGGACCGCAAGATCGTGACCTGAGCTGAAGTCGGACGCTTAACCGACTGAGCCACCCAGGCGCGCCTGGGCAAATATTTTTGCAGATATTTTGAACCTGTGAATGATGTACCTGCTAATGCCTTTTTTTGGAATATTGCACATTTGGGTATTACTATTATTCAAATCTCTTTTTTTTTAATTAAAAAAAAAAAAGATGTTTGGTGTTATATCCCAGATTTTAAAGTTCTACGTTTCATTGAGTCCAAGAAGTCACCAATTGTAAGCCACATCGTTGACGGGTCACCAAAAGAAAAGCAGGATGCCGCTTATACTATGATACACCTGTGTTACAAGATACCTCTTGATGTCAGAAATGTTAAAATACAAAAACAGAAATTGTCTTAGAATGAATGAAAATATCATGCTTTAATAAGTGTGGACAGTTGCCTGGTTAAGCTGTTCATCTCATTAGCTCTTGCCTCAAATAATAAGTAGCGCTTGAAGATTTAAAGCCAGAGGAAACGATTCTTTGAATGTGCTTCTGATCCATTATAATTTGCGTATTCATCAACACACTGGATCTCAGGGTTTACAGGAAACTTAGTCATCATCTAGTCCAAATCCCAAGTGGCTTAAATTCCTTCTGTAGCATCCCTGCCAGGTGGCTCCCCAGCCTGTCATGCCAGTGGTATGAAATGTATTGGGACTTAATTTTAGTTCACTGTGCTTACTGAAGATGGGCTGATCACTTAGTGGGTTCAGGTGCCGGCTTTCCACAACTTTTGCTTGTCTTACCGGAGAAGCGAACACCAGATCTGGGCCTGACTCTGACCAGTAGGGAGCAGTATTGTGCCTTCAGAGGGCATTTGCAACAATTCCAGACGGTTGAGTCTTTCTGGGTCAGGAAAGGGTAGGCCCAGCTGCTTGCTACTCGACTGTTCACAGTCTTTGACTTTTTTGGACAACTTCTAAGAGGAAGAGCCTGTGCCCTCACCCCACCCCCAGCAGCTGTATTCTGCCCCAGCTCTGTTTTCTGGTTATTTTACAGTGAGGGAGAAGGACTTGCAGATGTGGTCTTGCCAACAGAAGATGCTCTTTGATTTAAGAAGGTTGACCGGGCGCTCTCTCTAGGCTGATAGCTGCCACATCAGTAGTTCAGTGATTTGTTCACTCGGGAAGACAAGAGGAGAAATACAGGGTATTTTACACATGTGGTCCTTGGATCGCTACTTCTAAACAAACAGCTTTTCAATATGTTGGAATTGTTGGAATTGTCTCCTGGCTGCTAAAGTATTCTGCTTTTTTTGGTATGAAATCCTTTACTCTTGATGGATAGCATAGTCTTCCATTCTGCGCACGCTGCCCCTTTTATTGGGACAAGTTTTTGTTTTTTTTTCCCTCCTGCTACAGGTTATGGGAGAAGATATCGTCCCAGAAAAAATAAAAGATGAGGTTCACACAGAGGTGAAGTGTGTTGGCCCTACAGCCCTGACTGCCTTGGTGATTGCATCTTCGAAAGAATTTGAAGACAAATGGTTCAGAAAGATCAAAGACCACTTCTGTCCCTTTGAAAATCAGTTCCATACAGAGATAGAAATCTTGGTTTAGTGGTCCCTTTAAAAAAAAAAAAATCCTGTACTGTTTTAATTGTTCTTGTTTATTTCAGATAGAATGCACTGCCATTCATTGAATATAATGGATTTGAAATAATTATTTGTTTTATAAAAACAGCTTCTCTTCAGATTATTTCTTCTGTGTTCAGTTTCTTGATTTTTTGTTTGTTTTCTTTGTAGATTTTTGCCATTCACTTATCTTAGACCTACTACCCCTTTAGAAGATATCTGTTGGAAGTGTATAAAAGAGCCTTTTAGGTATTACAGTCTTTTAAAAACAGGAACTGTGTTATAATTAGCAGTAAAAGTGGCCACATTGTTTAGGTAAATTCAGGAAAGAACAAGAATGTTGAGATGTAGCAGTAAACCGTTTCTAAGAAGGGTGTGTCAAGATCTGCGATTTTGCGTGTGGGCCTAAACAAAAGAGTACACATGGGGTGGGCTGTATTACAGGGGAAGAGCCCTGAGCTGAGGAAACACAGGTCTTCTCTAACAGGCAGTAGTCAGCATGCTTGCCTCCCGCTCCAGAGGACGATACGGTCTCTTTTGTAAGGCTGTTTGCTATGCAGACATCATTGAAAAGATGGTCTGGAATGAAGGGCATTTGGTGCCTTGCTCATGAGATGGCACAGAATCACGAGGCCCACAGAGCACCGTCTCGCAGGGTGATGGTCCTGTCCTTCCAGCCACACGGATTACAGTCACAGTCTCTAACATCTTCGATACATCTTACTCGAATCATCTGAGATACAAGAGCTCCCTTATGAGGAGTGGAATTTAATAGGAAACCAAAACATCATCAAATGTTGTCCCGCACAACTTTTTATTCTCAGCAGAGGGAAAAGAATCCCAGCCCTGGGTCAAGAGGTGGAGTCATCAGGATTTCCCTTCCACCTGCTGCTTCTCCCCTTTCCAGGCCCCTTTCCAAAACAGACAAACATCTCATTGTGTTTCTATTTTGGCTGCTCTTTTAGTAGGTACAATAGCCTGACTAGCAACTGCAAGTTGTCATTTTTCTCTAATGTAAAACCAAAGATTGGTATGATTAGTAGACATTTCGATTTTTAGGAACCATTAAAAAGTATGGAAACCTCTCAACAGCTCCCCATTGGCCTCCATCTATTCGTGGAGTCATGAACCATCACTGTGTTATGTGTTATGTGACAATCATGGTGCGGTTGCCGTGGAGACCCTGGCTTTCAGGGAGTTAGCGGTCTAGCTGTGACCGGCCCTCCGGATAGAGCCCAAGCTGAACTGTGGTTTGGCAAACCCTTCATCATAGTCTTTGGCTCCCAGGCTCCCTCCTTCCTTGCTCCCCAGCTGTGCCTTAGCTTTCGCCTTTAGGCCTTCACGCTGGCATGAAGGGATGGTACCCCTCCCCACCCCCCATCATGGGGCTAATTCTGTTCATCTTTCAGGTCTCCACCTCCTTACGGCTTCCCAGGAGTCTTGACCTCCAGGTGGCTGTAGGTTTCCCTCTTTCCTGCTCCTTTACTGTTTCACTCCCATACTGATTCTTCCTGCTCTGTTGTCACGATAGACTTTAGGACTGTCTTTTTTACATTGATATCCTCAGGGCAGAATACCCGGCATTTCATTAAATATTGGTTGAATTTCTGAATTAACTGGCGAGCATCTTACTTTGTTTGCACCCCAAAGATCCAGCACACTGCTGAGGCCATCAGAGCACCCTGCCTGTTTCTCTCAATGGAGCTAAACGCCTTCCTCCTGTTAGTCTGGGCCTCCTAGAGATGCCCTTTTCGGGGCGCCTGAGTGGTTCAGTCAGTTAAGCGTCTGACTCTTGATTTCGGCTCAGGTCCTGATCTCATGGCTCATGGGATCTGTGCTGACAACATGAAACCTACTTGGGATTCTCTCTCCCTCTGTGCCCCTCCCCCTCCCTCAAATAAACTTTTTTTTATTGCCCTCTTCCCTGCCTGGCTTGGCTTCCTGTTTCCATCCTAGTGTCCTTCTAACTCTGTCCATGCTGTTAGCTTTCAGCCCTCTGGCTGTCCTCCCAGATCCACTGTCTGTGCTGTTCTGAACTGCCTGAGTGGTCTTCGTGAATCCCCCCACATTCTCACTCCTGCCTCACCTCACGTGCCTGGCAGCAACATGGTGATGTGTGTGAGAAGCCAGCTTCCCGCACTATGATGCTTGGCTGTAATACAGGGCAGGAAAGGGCACTCAGGAATACCGGCCACCTCAGAGTTTCATCACACCCAAGTCATCTTGATCATTTCCAGCACAGATGGTGAAGGGTAGGGTTAACTGAGCAACGATTGTGCTAAAGAAAAATCTCAGGCCTGCCTATTTAGACACGCCACCCTCTTGTCAGTGAATGAATCACTCGGAAGGTGAGCAAATGTGAACCACAGAGGTGACTGCACTCCAGGTGGGTGGGGTGGGACCCAACGGTGATTCGTGTCTCCTGTGATTCCCAAAAGGCCTGTCTTCAACATTTTCTCCCAAGGGGGAGGGGTTTATACCTGGTATTCGAGCTGGTGAGAGTCCTTTATCCTTTACACTCTTAACACCTCTGCAGTCTTCATACAGAGCCAAAGGATCTTATAAAGATTGTTTTCAGTCATCCAGTGATTTCCCAACTCCTTCACAAAGCCCGTGTGTGAGGCTCTGTGTGGTCTGGCCTGGCCCACTTCGCCCTGGCTCACTGGTTTTTCTCATGTCCTTGGACTCTTCAAGCATCTTCGCACCCAAGCCCTATGTCCATCCAGTTATCTCCACTTGGAACATTCTTCCCTGCAATCTCGTAACCCTGCCATAAGCTTCCCCTTCCTACAGATCTCAGCTCGGGTCATTCTCTGGCCAGATGGTCCCGATCCCAGACTTGCTCAGGTTCCTTTAAATGTCATGGTACCTGTGCTTTCCCCCGCAGAGTGTTTAATAGGATTATAATTGAATTTTTGTTGTCTGAAACTTTGCTGGGTCATAAGCTCTAGCACTGTGTCTCTGGTTTGCCCATTTATGGCAGAGCCCAGCTTACCAGACACCGTGACTTCTGCCCATTGCTGCCTCGCTGGAGGCCCAGGCCTTGCAGAGGCCACCAAAGGCCTGGGGAGTCAGAAGCCCGTGTGGCCCATTCCCACTGAGATCCACTGTCAGCGCCACAGGCCCCCTGCCTGCCAGCACAGTACTGCATTTCAACAAAGATGTGCCTCATGTTAGAAAATCTTGGGTAGAAATGTCTATGAAACAAACGCAAGGCCGCCATTTACAAAAACAGATTGTTTTAAATTGCAGTTTTCTAATACTTCTGCAATTTCATCTGTAAAAGTAGTTTATACACTGATTTCCAAGGTCTTAATCACAAAAACAATATGCAAACAAGCACAAACCAAGGAGGATTGTACAAAACCACCAAAGCTTGTGAAACAAGTCCTGATGAGGGGCAGACCAGGCCTGGCTCCAATCTAATCTGAGTGTGTCCACCGGGAGGCATTGGTAAAGAGGTCAGGAAAAACAGAGGGCAGGCGTTTGTCTATTTGGGGCTCACACGTGTCCTTTTCTCCCTCCTTGGCAGAGTGGCTTCATCACCTAAAGCTTCAGTGTTGTGTCTGCTCAGCCCTTGAGCTAACAACCACCCCGCCCCCTGTCTCTGGGAAGTGCCCTCTCACCCACACCGGTGGCAGCCATATTTATACTCAATGACCCTAACTAATTGGAGAGGGGAAGGAGGGTTTACCTGATTGAAACTGGACCAATCAGACTCTCAAGAGATTTAGAAATGAAAGATTCTTCTCCTGTGTCTGAAACCGGTAAGGGCAAAACCTGGGGCTGGTTTTGTTCTTCCAAGTGGACTGAGGAGCAGAGAGCAAGTCTACAGAGAGAAGGAGGAAAATGAAGGAGATGCCCAACTATTTCCTCATTGCAAACCCTTCCTGTTCTCTAGCCCTAGCCACATTCTTGGCCGAGGTCTCCATGAAACACCTGGAGTGTGGTAGGCAGAATAATGGCTCCCCAAAGATATACACGCCTTAAATCCTGGAAACTGTGAATACGTTAGGTTACGTGGCAAAGGGGGATTAAGGTTGCTAATCAGCTGACTTTAAAATAGGGAGACTATCCTGGATTATCCAGGTGGACCCAGTGTAATCACTGGAATGTTTCCAAATGGAAGACGGAGTATATTAGGGCTCTCCAGAGAAGCAGAACTAACAGGAGATAGGTAGGTAGATAGATAGATAGATAGATAGATAGATAGATAGATAGATAGATAGATAATATGCAGATATGTAGATGTATGTGGGTATTGTGTACGTATGTATATGTATATTTGTGTATGTATGTATATGTATATATACACACATAGAGATTTATTATGGGGGTTGGTTCATATGGTTATGGAGGCTGAGAAGTCTAATGGCCTGAAAATCAGGGGGCCAATGGTGTATGTCCTGATCTGAGTCCAAAGCCAGAGAATCAGGAGTGCCAATCTCCAAGGGCACAATATGAATGTCCTAGCTCAAGCAGAGAGCAAATTTGCCCCCCTTGCCTTTTTGTTCCATTCGGGCTTTCATGAGGATAGATGATGCCCATCTGCATTGGGGAGGGTGATCTTCTTTACCCAGTTTGTCAGTTCAAATGCTAATCTCTACCAGAAACTCTCAAGACACACCCAGAATAATGTTCTACCAGCCATCTGGGCATCCCCTAGTCCAGTCAAGTTGACACATAAAATTATCATCTGGAGGCAGAAGAAGTGGGTGAGGGTCAGAAAGATGCTATACTACTGGCTTTGAAGATGGAGAACAGAGCCATGAGCCAAGGAATGTGGGTGGCATATGGAAACTAGAAAAGATAAGAAAATATTCTCTCCTAGGGTGTCCAGGAAGGAACACACCCTGCTGACACCTTGACTTTAGTCCAGTGAGACCTGTGTTGGAGTTCTAACTAGAGAACCATAAGGTAATAAATTTGTGTTGTTTTAAGCGATGATGTTTGTGGTCCTAAGTTGGCTGCTTAAGCTAGTTTCAGCTTCTGTTATTGTAACCAAAGAATCCTAACAGAGGCCGCTTGGGCCCTTCCTTTTTTTTTTTTTTTACTTTTTTTTTTTTTACTTTTTTTTTTTTTTACTTTTTTTTTTTTTACTTTTTTTTTTTTTACTTTTTTTTTTTTTTTACTTTTTTTTTTTTTTTTACTTTTTTTTTTTTTTACTTTTTTTTTTATTACTTGGGCCCTTTCAGTCATGGTTGTACTGTAAGATTTTGTTTCTCAGAAGACTTTCTTTTACACAGGAATTTGTTTTGTGAAAGCTTGATAGAGATTATTGTAGATCTCAAAGGCGCAGCACCTGATTTCGGGATCTTCCATTCTCCAGCAGAGGTGATAGGACATCCACATCAGTAGTAAATAAGGGGTAGGAGGGAGGTCTGGACATGGCAGAAGTGCAGAGGAAGGCTGGGCTCTCAAATAAGTTTCATGAAGGGGGCGCCTGGGTGGCTCAGTCGGTTAAGCGTCCAACTCTTGGTTTCAGATTAAGTCATGATCTCACAGTTGTGAGTTTGAGCCCCGCATCGGGTTCTGTGCTGACAGTGCAAAGCCTGCTTGGGATTCTCTCTCTCTCTCTCTCTCTCTCTCTCTCTCTCTCTCTCAAAATAAATAAACTTTAAAAATGTTTTTAAAAATTAATTTAAAAAATAAGTGAAAGAAGTTTCATGAAGGTGGTAACATCTGAGTTGGACCTTGGGAAGGGGAGAGTTTGTAGCAGGCTCTGTGGAGAATGAAAGGCAGGCATGTTGGGTTTCTCAGCAGGGGGATGAAAGGAGCCACCACGTGGAGGACATGAAGACTGGTTGTCCAGGTTAGTGGGCATGAAGGGATGTGGGTGATGAGACAGGGCAGGTAACCCAGCATCAAATTATGGAGGGTTGTCAATGCTGGGGTAAGAAGGTTGACTGTAGGGACGCCTGGGTGGCTCAGTCGGTTTTTTTAAGCCTCCAACTCTTGATTTCAACTCAGATCATGGTCTCATGTTTTGTAAGTTCGAACCCTGAGATAGACTCAGCACTTGCAGAGCCTGCTTGGGATCCTCTGTCCTCCCCCCTCTCTCTCTCTCTCTGCCTCTTCCCCACTCTTGCTCTCCCTCAAAAATAAATAAACGTTAAAAAAAAAAAAAAAGGCTTTGAGCTTCAGGCAGTATGTGTTTTCTGGGTCTAGGAAAGCCCCAGATATTCGCACTAACATGGAGGTGGAGGTGGGCTCAAGATACCCAAGGCGTCCGAGCACCTAACGGAATTTACATTATCGTAGTCTGTTACTCCTCAGGGCTTCCCGTTACACTTAGAATAAGGCAGACTCCAGCCAGCCTTTGCCTGCTGTCCTGCACACTCTTCCTGCCTCTTGCATGGCTGACTGCTTCTCGTGTTCCAGTCTCCGCTCCTGTCTCCCCTCACACGGGCCTTCCCTGCCCCCTGTCACTCTCAGACCCAACAAACCGCCCATTAGCAAGGTGCAAACCCCGGAGGCAGGGAGGCTCTTGATGCTGTGATGTAAACTGGGAGCACATCTGCTTCCATCTGTATTGACCACCCAGCTCTTGGCACACGGGTTGGGGCGGGAGGCGAATGTGTGATTAGATACACGAGTCCAGGCCCTTTTGGCGTGGAAGCCAAGACTGGCCTCGCAGGGCCTGGGATAGTGTAATTCCTCAAGGAGACGTGAACTGGACGTTTCTTCACGCTGTGCCTGAGGGGAGGGTTCCCAGAACAGCAGTGCTGGGCTTGCCCCTCAACAGCAGGCTGCGCTGCCTGCCGAGGCCTCTGCGAGGAGCAAACACGTGTGTATGTCTGGAAGAAAAGTCAGGAAGTGCCGTTCTCGAAGAGCGGCCGCCAGAAGCAAGCCTCTGACCCTGCTGGCCAAGAAACACAGTTTGAAGGGAGAACAGCCATTTCCAGACACTGGCTGAACTGACTCAGCTGTTGGGTGTTCCACAGCAAAGCAGGCGACGAATGTCGTGGGGACAGAGGGAGAGCGAGCAGCGGGGGTCGAAGGAGCAGCCCAGATGTACAGACCGGGCCCCTTCGGCCACGTGGGGCCACAGCGGAGGCCTGTCTGTCAGGGCTGGACTATGTCCCCCCACTGAGAAGTTGCCTGTTGAAACCCTAACCCAGAATGGGACTGTATTTGGGGATAAGGCCTTTAAGAAAGTTTTTTTTTTTAATGTTTATTTATTTTTGAAAGAGAGAGAGACAGAGAGTGAGCAGGAGAAGGTCAGAGAGAGAGAGAGGGAGACACAGAATCGGAAGCAGGCTCCAGGCTCTGGGCTGTCAGCACAGGGTCCGACACGGGGCTCGAAGCCATGAACTGTGAGATCATGACCTGAGCCGAAGTCAGACGTCTAACCCACTGAGCCACTCAGGCGCCCCTGGAGATAAGGCCTTTAACCTCCTGGCACCAAAATCTGTATCGGTCAGGATTCTCTAGAGCAACAGGACCAGTAGGATGTGCATATCTACACCTGTCTCTCTATCTACAGCTCTAACTATCTGTCTAACAGAGAGAGATTTATTACATGGGTTGGCTTAGGTGATTATAGAAGCTGACAAGATCTGCAGGGCGAGCTGGCAAGCTAGAGACCCGGAGAGCCCATGGTGTGGTTCCAGCCCAAAGGCCAACAGGCTGAAGACCCAGGGAAAACCGCTGTTTCAGTTGGGAGTCTGATGGCAGGAAAAACCTATGGCCCAGTTCAAAGGCAGCGAGGCAGGAGGAATACTTTCTGACTCAGGGGAGGGTCAGCCTTTTAGTTCTCTTCAGGCTGTCCAGTCAGCATGACACAGCACCGTGGGACACCCTCACTCGCCACACCCTGCCGAGGGAAGAAGGACGGAGCACCTCCGGAAGCCACATGTCTGGCTCGGTCAAAACACAGGGAACAACGAGAAAAAGGAGTTTGTGTTTATGCTCGTACATGTGTGTCTGCGATATTTATATACCCTGGTAACAGTTTTTCTGACACACATACGCTCTTCAGGAAGAAGCTGAGAAAGTGAATGACAGTTTCTCTGTGTCCCAACACTTCTTGGGCCAAGTCCAGAAAATGAAGCATTTGGAGATGCGGCTCTGGCATCTCTGTGACGGGCCAGCAGGGCAAGCAGGGAGGAGGCAGGGAGCCCAGGTCAAGGTGAGAGCAGGAACGGGAAGAGTACAAGTCGTCCTGCAGTGTCTGAGTGTTCGTGTCCCCTGCAGGAGCAGAGAGAGCTCTTTGGCCAGCCGGTCGGCACTCATAGTGCACTGGGACCAGCCAAGGCACTCAGGTTAGGGTCCCTTGGGCCTGCAAAGATACCCTTGGCCTCTGGGCTCTTACAGTGCAGATAGGGGGATCAGTATCTGGTGAGGACCAAATGAATAGTACAGATAATTCCTAGGGGAGGCTTGGGGAACCAACACTTCCGGTCCTGGCTGATAATGGTACAGGTGGATAATGTGATCCCTAATCCCTGGTATGGGGTGTGCATGTGGCCATAAGTGGACCCCCCCCATCTCTGCCATGCCCCCTGGATGAACACTATTGAACTATTTCTCTCATTCTCTCATGTTCTTCATGGTGGTGGTTCATGTAGGTGTCACCTCTCAGCTGACTTGGGAGTTCTCCAGGACAGATGTGAGTCTGAGTCTCTGGCTGGCACCAGAATGGTGCCCGGCACACCCATGGGGGGTGCTCCATTGCTGGGGTTGAGTTTCCCGCTGCAGTAGAGACGCCATGTTTGGGACGGCCCACAGCAAGCAGGCCTGCAAGGCAGGTGCAGGTGTGATTCTAGTCCAGAGCAGAATTAAAGATGGGGCAAAGTGAGTTCGGGAGCATTGGAAACTCCAATAAGGGTTTATTTTGATCTTCGGCCATCCCCTTGCCAAGGGTGTAAAACCCTCCCAGTCTCTGGTGGAAATAGTGTCTCGGAATGAGAGCTCAGGGCTGGGGGCCCTTGGAAATCCAGTCCCATAAAGGAAAGGCCCGGCCTCACGTGAGTGGGTCCCAACCTTGTGTCAGGCTAGGCTGGATCATGGTGCAGGAAGAAATAACCCCCAATCTCAGTGGCTTACACACAAAGGTTTATTTCTGGCTCACGCTGCTTATCCACTGTGGGTCGGGTAGAAGTGGGAGGTCCTGCTCACCACGGTCTCAGGAATCTGGGCTGGCGGGGGGGGGGGGGGGGTTCCATCTGAGGCGTGCTCGTGCATAGCCAGCTGCACCCAGGCTCTTAAAACTTCTGCCGGGAAGTGATCCTCAACATTTCTCATATTGCACCAGCCACGGCTAATTTCCCAGCAGGCAGGGGTCACACGTGGCAAAGGTGTCCAGAGGAGGAGAAACAGTATTTGTGAACCCCTAAGATGACAGGCCGGTGGAGAGTGACGGGGGGCAAGAGGGCTTGCTCCTGTCCACTCAGGCCAAGCCAGACACAGACAGAGGCAGGAGCGGTCCTTTGGGGCTGTTGGCCCCCAGAAGTCTTTACCTTCCTGAAACTTCCTCAGCAGACTGTGGAACTCACTTTAGAACCTTCTGCAGCCCCTGATTGTTCTAGCCTCGTCACCGCGGTCAGCAGGAAGACAGCACATCGGGACTGGGGTTTAAAGAAACTTAAGGAACCAAAGAGGTTTTGGGTTGGACTTCCAGGGAACTAAGGAGGAAAAAAGTAAAATGAGGACAGGAATGCTATTTAAAAGAAAACAGAAGCAAAGGTGCCTTTGCCAGGAGTACTGGACAAACAGGGATGGGCTGAAGGGGGGTTCTCTCTGTAGAGCGTAACTTGGGGCGCCATGAGCTGTTGGGGTTCAGGAGCCAGCAGGAGGAAGGGCTCTGTCCTCCCAGCCCTCCACGACAAAAGCAAAGCTTCTGAGCCAGAAACAGGCAACAGCAAGACATTTGCTGAGATGAGTTGGTGGCAGGAGGGCACGGAAACAGGAAGTTGCCTGCGGGTCTCTGTGGCTGCTTCTGTCAGGCTAGAATAGCCTGGGTTCCATCCCTCCCCCCAGCTATAACACCCTTGTTCATTGGGTCTCGTTACCTGTCACCTCCCTCCCACGTGTCCCCTGAGGTCCCCATGTGGGCTGCCTGGCCCTCCCAGTGCTCCTTCAGATTGCTGTATGTATTCTTTGTACCCCAGCTAGGCTGTGCCCTCGAGATCTGGTACCACCTCAGGAACAAAGGACGTGCTGTGACTCTGATAATGAATGAACGATGGGGCTTGTGAGGGCCCAGCACCCTTTTTCAGGATGTCAATGAGCCAGACAGAGGCTCCCGGGTCTGACTGTGAGGGGGCTGCAGGATCAATGCTGAGCCCTCCATGGTTGCTCAAGGCCGTGCTGGACACTGACAACTCAAGCCCCAGGGACTGGCCCGGACTGGGGGGACTCTAGGCCAGCCCAAGGCTCCCTGATGCCAGAAGCTGAGCTGCAGAACTTCATCCCCTCGTCACCTTGGCTCACCCCATCCCTGGTGGCTACAGTTTCAGCTGGCCCCACACTGCTTACAGCGGCACGTTCTGGGGCCTAATTCATCGGGCCAGGGATACTTTCCCAGAAACATTCAGAATGTTCCCATACCTGTGGAATCTCTGTAGAGTGGGCCATTCCCGAGCACTGGGAAACAGGAGTACCTTGGTCCCACCCTCAGCGGACCTTTAGTGCCTCAGTTTACCCATATGTCAAACTGGGGCTGCATCCGCCCCTTCTTACGTCTCAGAGATTCAGGAAACATTATTATTAAAGGACTGGCTGCTCTCTGGAGGAAAAGGACTCTATTTTCATGATTTTGTTCTCTAGCTCCCCACCCCACCCCCCCACCCGGAACTTTCTGGAATGTGCTCCACAGGCCAAACTAGAGAGGGAAGCCCAGGATCTGGTGGGTGTCGGCCAGTGAATGGTCTCAGGCCTGGGAACATTCAAACACAGAGGACAATGTTGTCTAAGCACTTTCAGCTCAAGGGGATGCACGTTCAAAGCTGCTAGTATTGAGGTGGGGTCCTTGGGCCAGACAGCCCAGGAATGCCCGGCCCCGGCCCTGGGTGGTGGCATGTGGGGGGGAGGGTGTGCTGCTGGAGGAAGCGACCCTTCAGAAATGAGGGGAGGCCTGTAGAAACGGCCTCCAGATGTGGGCCGCCCTGGGCACCAAGCCCAGCTGCTCGAGCTGCAGCCGAGTGGGCCTGTAGGCGTTGAGGTTGCTGTAGGGAGCCAGCGTGCTGTCGTGGGGCCTCGGGCAGAAGTGGGTCTGTGGGCTCGGGGCCCCCCAGGGGCCGTGGTGGGGCTGAGGCCTGGGGGGCAGAGGTGGGTTTGGAGCCAGGGGACTGCCTGGCCCCGACGACGCCGACAGAGTCCGGTTCTGGGGGTTGCTGCCCGTCGAGGGGCTGCTGAAGGGGTTGGAGGACGTGTGGTCGCTGGCGGAGCAGCTACTGCCACTGAGGCGGCCGGGCGGGGGGCTGTGGCCGGCTCTGGGCTGGAGGGGGGCCGCCAGCCTGGGAGACTTTGGGCCCATCACGGGCTTGGAGGAGGCGTAGAGGTGGCGGAACTCCTCGTCAAACAGCTCCACCGCCGGGCCCGTGAACTTGGAGAGGATGTTCCGGTGGACGTGGCCGCAGAGCCAGGTGAAGCTGCAGGGGAAGAGGAGCGTGAGGGGTGGGAGTGGGGAGCTGGGCTGACCGCCAGGCTGTGGGAAGGACCCCATTTCATCCTGGCAGCACCCGTGCAGGGTGGCCGTGGGAGCCCCCTCACTGATGGTAAGACTGAAGCTCAGAAACCAGCAAACGTTTGCAGGTGAACAGTAAATACACCAGGTTGAATCCCGGTGCTCAGATGCTGGCCATCCCTGCGGAAGCACAAAAGGGCTGACAGCTGAGTCTCAGTGTCCCCAGCTCTGTGCCGATGAGTCGGTCCCCTAGCTGCTGAGGCCACTTGTGAAATGTGGGAACACCTGCCTCTTCTGAACGAATAGGCGTCTGGGGAAGGCACTGCAAGAAAGCGGCCGCTCCTTAGAAGGCAGGGGCTGTGTTCTCTTGAAAGCCTTAAGGGTGTGGGCCCAGCTCAAGCACCTGGACCCGAAGAGGTGGGAGGGGAGGGAGTATCACATGCTGTTCAGGAGGTGGGAGGTGGAAGGGAGAACACAAGGCGGGCCCATAAGCACCAGAATGACACAACTTGGGCATGCTTCGCCCGGACCCCCAGGGAGGACACCCTCCAGCAGGGACCGTGGCCCTCCCTCTGTGTATTGGTCTTAAATGAAAATAAAATTCTGAAGGCATTTATGGATTACTTTTCACGATCCCATGATTGAACCAAATTCCTTTTTATCTCTGATGGAAAAGCCCCCTCATGATCTCTCCCTGCCCCACATCCACACCCCCTTCTGTGCCTGGTGACAGCACAGAAGACCCACCAAAAGGGTCAGGTTAGAGATTTCTGGGTCCCTAATAATGGGAACCCAGGTGTGGGGAGCAAAGGTGGCAGGATGGTCACAGGGAGACATGGTCGCTGGGGGGGGGGGACAGGAGTGACCCCCACCAATGGTCTCAGCCACCCCCCCACCAGCCTAGCCCAGCCTGCAGAGTCCCTTCCCGGTGAGGCAGGGCAGGGCCCAAGCGGGCCGCAGCAATCCTGGGAAGAACAAGGAGGCTTTGTTTAAACCCCGCCTCCCACCCGGGAGGAGCCTCCCACATACCCCAGAGAGGTGAGCAGCTGATGCTGGGCTAGGGCCAGCCAGGTGACAGGGAAGGCGGCAAATATGGGGACAGGGGACCCTTGGCTATGCTAAGAAATCAATCGCCCTGTGTAGTTTGAAATCAGACTAGATTAGGCCAAGCTACTGCATGCTTTACGCAACAAAACACGTGCAAAGGTGCCTTAGCAACTCTTCGGACCCCCACGGCCCCTGCACCCCACACTCAGGTCCCTTGTGGGTCGCTGTAGCCCCTGCGTGCCTGCGCACTGTGCTGGGGTCCCCCTCCCGCACACCCCACATGGCCATTCGTCCTGTGCTCTAGTTTTTACTCTTTTCCTATCACCACCCATGGTAAGAAATACACTTCATTTCTATTGCTTTTTGGCACTTCGTACATGGAAATGACTTTCACAATCTTTGGCTCAAGAGCAACTCTCATGACTGGTCTATTCTTGGCCCATTTTAATTTATGTAGCTATTTACTTGGTTATTTTAAATAATGTAATAAGCACCAATGAACCCACCACCTAAAATAAAAAGCTAGCATCTTGACAACAACCAGCATCTAATCATAAGGGTCCCTCCCAGCAACCCATTTTCCAGGGCCCCCCAAAAGAAGGAATCATCATCCTGAATCCTGTGGCATAGCTCCTATACTTTCCTTTCTCTATTACAAAAAACAAAAAAAGTTTTATGTGTTCTGGAAAGAAAATGTCTTAGTTGTTTTTAAAGTATATGTAATATTTGGGGATTTTTTTTCACTTAATATTATATTGGTAAGATTTAGCCATGTTATCTGTTTCAGTACTCCATTCATTTTTGATTGCTGTATAATATTCCACTAGTGGCTAGATGATGGTTTATTTCTCCATTCTCCCATTGACAGGTATTTGGATTGCTTCTGCTATATTTCTGTTGTGACCAGTGCTCTAATGAACATTCTTACATATGTCTTTTACTGTACCATGGGCTCATTCTCTTGGAAACATACCTAGGAGGAATTGCTGGATTATAAACCAGGTGAATAGTCAGCTTTAGGAGAAAACTCCTAACTCTGTTGAAAGTCACTGTATAGATTTACAGTCCCATCAGCAATGTAGAAAAGATCCTGTACATCCAGCATTTGGTATTGTCGATCTTATCTTTTTTGCTTGTTGAAAAGGAATAAAATGGCCACTCATTCTAGCCTTGATTTGCACTTTCCTGGTCACTGATGATGCGGAACACCTCATCATGTTTTCACACGTTTGCTCCTGGCCGAAACGCCCACTCATGCCTCTTGCCCACTTTTCCTTGCCCTGCTTTGCTCTTGTGATTCCTAGGAGTTCTTTGTGGTTCTCGACACAAATCTTCTCAGGGCATCATGAAAACCTGCTATCACTTTGTCATCTGACTTTTCACGTTCCTCCAGATATCTTTCAATGAACCAAAGTTCTTGATTGTAATATAGTCCGATTTAGCAATCTTTTATAGGCAAGGCTCTTTTGTGTTCTGCTTAACACAAAGGAGGGGTGTCTGTGTTAAAATACTTAATCTTTGGGGGCACCTGGGTGGCTCAGTTGGGTAAGCGTCTGACTTCGGCTCAGGTCATAATCTCGCAGTTCGTGGGGATGAGCCCTGCATTGGGCTCTGTGCTGACAGCTCAGAGCCTGGAGCCTGCTTCAGATTCTGTTTCCCTCACTCTATCCCTCCCCCGTTCATGCTTTGTCTCTCTCTGTCTCAAAAATGAGTAAACATTAAAACTTTTTTTAAATAAAATTAAAAAAAAAAAAGACACGTAATCCTTATCCTAAGGGCTAAATGATATTCATGTATTCTTTTCTACTAAGAGTTTTAAAGTTTGTTTTTGACATTTAAGGCCTTTTAATCTATTGGAGGGTGATTTTTTTTTTTTTATTGTATATGTGTTTTGTATATATACTTTCTGTATGGAGATTTTTTTTCCTTTCCCCATGCCCTGACATGCCCCATCATGTGCAGGTCTCTCTCTGGGCTTTCTGCTCTGTTCCACTTGTCAGTCTGCTCCTCCAGAGTCACATTGTCTTCATCACTCAAGCTCCATGACAAGTCTTGATCTCTGGCAGGGCAAGTCCTCCCTGCCTGTTCTTCAGACTTATCTCAGCTAATCTTGGAGAAATACATTTTACGTCATGACCTACTCACACATACAAACACATACATGCCCCTGCAACATGTTTCCAGAACATCCCTTACCTTGGTCTGCTCTCATTATGTTTATTCTATCCTATTTCACTATTAAAAAAATTTCCAGGCATCCTCCACTAAATTGACTTCCTATCCTGCTAATGGATTGATGATGCACACAGTTTGAAAAACTTTGTTCCTCTAGCTACACTGGATGACCAGGACCTAATGTGGACATTCATTCATTCATTCGTTCAACAGATATTTATGGTCATATATGAAACTCAGGCACCTGATTAACTGTACTTCACGCCAGGAATGCAATTGAGAAGAAAACAGACCCAATCCAGGTTCTGCCATCATGTTTCCATCTTGGCTAAACAAGCCCACAGAGAAGCTCTCTAGGGGATGATCTGGAAGCTATAAGATAAGGAATTAGCAGGATAAAGACAGCAGGAATGACCTCTCCAGCAGAGTAAATAATCAGCAAGTGCAAAGGCCCTGAGGTGTGAAAGAGCATGAAAGACCTGGAGGAAAACAGTGTGGCCACAGCACAGTGGAGGGGAAGGAAAATCCTGCTGAGACAGAGGCCATGGTAAGAATGAATTTTTTTTTTTTTTTTTTTTTCATTTCTAGGAGCAGTGACAAGTCTGGAAGGATTTTCAGGATGCAAGTGATTTGATCTGGTTTGAATTTAGAAATCTTTCTGTTCCTGGTGGAGAAAGCCCAAAGGTGGAAGGGCGGCTCGGGGCAGGAATGGAATCAGGGCCAGTTAGGTTCTCATGCTGTGCCCACCAAGGCCCCACCCCTGGACCTGCCATTAGGAAGTGGGAGCTTCCTCCTGGTTGACCCCCCAAGCACCTTCCTAGCTCATGCTGATCTTACAGCACATATCACACCACTCTACAGCCATTTATCCATATTTTTTGATGACAGAGAAGAGCTCTGTGTCCCCAGACCTGGCACAGTGCCTGTGCTGGGGTAAGACTTTCTACAAGAGCTTAAATGTTGAAATACATACAAGCCCCCCAACCTCACCCCCACCCCTCGGCCGAAGATGCGGACAGAGCTCTTCAGTTTGAACTGGGTGCAACCAGGGCCAAAATATCTGAAGTCCAGGGATAGCTGGATTGAAAGAATGAAATAGAGACTGCTTTAACTGTGTTTTAACTGGAGACAACTCTGAGAGTCCCAAGGAAAAGGATTTTCGGAAAGCCTGGCAAACAGGTCCCCCTTGAGAGCTGAGTGCAAAACAAGTTATAGTTGCCGCCCTGCACTCTCTCCAGATTCTTCAGTTCTCAGGAACGGCCTTGCATGTCTTCAAGCCCACTGCCAAACCTCCTCCTGACACCTCCCGTATCCGGAGGACAAGCCCAGTAGCAGAGAGGACGAGCTCTCTCTAGGAGAGCCAGAGATCCTAGCCAAGGAAACTGGTGACCCTGGGCCAATCACCCACCCTCTCTGTGCCTCAGCTCCCCCATCTGTCAACTGGAGGAATAATGCCTCCTTCAAAGGCTTGTCAATCCTTACGAAATGTCTGACCACACCTGGCCAAGGGTCTGGCACAAAGCTCAACAAGGTTGGCTCTGCTTCCTTCTGCCCCTACCAAGGGCAAGGGCCGCCCCTGCGTGCTGAGCCCTGTAAGAGCAAATACAAATGAAAACAGGCTTAACTCTCCCTATTTAGAATAAGAGGAGAGACTTTTCCTCCTCTTCATTTTCTCTTTCAGAATTTCTTTCTCTGTCCCTGAAGTCAGAGGAAGAATCGAATGAAGAGGCCTTTTGCTACATTTCCCCAGTAACTACCTGGAGCTTATACCCTTTTGTTCTACCACAATTTCCACGACTTTCCAGGACTTTCTACTCTTCATCAAACCTCATATAAAAAATGCTCAGGCTCAACCATGTCTTAGGATCACTTCTTTATGGAGGCTACATATGCCACATAAAACTTATAAACAAGTCCATATGCTTTTCTCTTATTACCTTATCTTGTTTAATTTACAGGCCCCAGGCAAAAAACCTAGAAGGGTAATAGGAAAAAGAAGTTTTTCCTCCCCATATAGTGGGTATGGGTTTTTTCTGGAGGTGATAACAATATTTTGGAACTAGACAATGGTAATGGTTGCACACACAGTGAATGTACTAAATGCCACTGAATTACACATTTAAAGTGGCTAGTTTTATGTTATGTGAATTTCCCTGTAAAAAAAAAAAAAAAAAAAAAAAAAGAGGGAGGGAGAGAGAGAGAGAGAGAGAGAGAGAAAACTCCTCAGCTATGGTGGGCCCCTGCTTCCAGGCTTGGCTCCTTGGGTCTGGGGCAGCTGCCCTGATAGAGATCTGACCCTTCCCATCCAGGTGGCAAAACAGGTCTAGTGGCAGCTTGGTCAAGGTCAGAGGCCAAGGTCAGAAGCCTCAAGTCCTGATGCGGGGTGTGAGGCCAAACTGGGTCCCAGCCAGAGCTTTATGCCTTGATGGACAAAAGCTGCGAAGCTGGTTTTGGCCACTTGGGGAGGGTAGCTCAGCCCCACCTCAGCCTCTTAGGGAACAACCGAGTGCTGGATGCAGGGCCCAAGGATCAGAAGCAGGTGGCCTTCCTTTTGCACAACGCCGCGGAGAGACGCTGTGGATAGAAATGCCCTTGGGGCTCAGTGACCCCCGGACGCTGGAGGTGGTCCCGGAGGACTGCCTCTCGTCAGATACCTTCCCGGTATAAAAGCCATGAAACAACCACGTCCCCCTGCAGACGGACCACACTGCATTCAGCTCCGGTGCTGCACAGCTGAGGAAAACAAGACCCAGAAAAGGTGGAGAGAGAGAGGCCCAGAGGAGAGCAAAGGGGAACCTCAGCCCACCCCAGCCACCTCTTCCCAGGCTCCCATCACTCTCTATGTGCTGCTTTTTTTTTTTTTTTTAAGTAATTTCTATGCCTAACATGGGGCTTGAACTTACAACCCCAAGATCAAGAGGCACATGCTCTACTGACTGAGCCAGTCAGGTGCCTCTGATCTGGCTGTTGTTTATCTCCTTGGGGTGGGTTACTGGGAGCTCCAGAAGGGTACCCCAGCCCGGAGCGTGCCTGGTATGTACCCAGGAGGGCTTTACGTAGCTGTCCAATGAATGAAGGAACAGAGCGGTGTGGTGCCTTGCCCAAGGTCACCCAGCCAGGAAGCTACAAAGCTGGGAATTGAACCTCTGTCTTCTGACTTCCAGTCTGGGCTGCTGCCACTTCCTGTCCCTAGCACCAGCCTTAGATCCCATGGAATTTGGACACACTTCTGAAAATAAACTAGGACACACACACATACACACAGCTCAAAGCAAATTGCATAGTTTTACAATCGTGCCTGAGCGAGCTGAGGAGGGAAAAAGAAAATTCGATGTCCTATGGCAATCTGAAGGGAAACTGGAAGTGCCTCTAGAGCCTGAAGCTCCACCAGGAAGGGTCCAGATTTCCCTCTTCTGCCCAGACTGGTACTGCCTCCCGCCTCATGTATGTGATAAAGTCCCAGCCCTGCCGGGCACAGGACTGGTAGGGGTGTGTGGGCCTGAGTGGCAGGGGCTGCCGTGTATCGTGCTCAGCCTGGGCCTCCTCCAAGCCTTCGATAGGTGAAACCCGGCACGCACCTGTACGATCCAGACAGCACGTATCTCCAGTCCGAGATGATAAACTTCTCCTGGATTTGGCCGGCGAACTTCCGGCCTGATTTGGCACAGTATACCTCTCCTTCCACACTCCGGATGGAAATGTTCTGTCACAAGGAGAATCAAGCTGTCACTCACTATGTATACATACATGTTTCTCTAGGAAAACATCTGGAAGGATGCTCACTAAGACATCAACAGGAGGGGTTATCTTTAATTGGTAGGATCATAGGCCATTTTTATTTTTCCCTTGGCTGAATTTTCTAAATTCTTTTCATTGTCCTGATATTATGTGAATAATGGGAAAGACAAAAAAAAAAAAAAAGGGGGGGGGGAAATGGTAGAATTTAAACAAAGCAGAAAATAGAAGAAAGATGAGGGCCTAATGCCCATACAGCCCTTAGTCTAGGCTCCCATGGACTCCAGAGGCCTGGCAAGCCCAGCCTTGCCTTGTAAGTGACATGAGTCCCTGACCCCAAGCTAGTCAGAGGGAAGTGCAGCCAGAAGGGGTGGCTCTGTTTGTCCCTTTCTCCCCCAGGAACACCTGCTCCCCCGGCCATCAGCCAGAACCCTTGGGAGGCTGGAGAAATAAAAAGGACAGGCAAATCACAGGGGTCTCCAAGGAAGGTAGGATACTGGTGGGGTCCCATGAATGTCTTTAGTGGCTGTGCGGGCTCTGGGAAGGGGATATCTAATGCCTCCAACAGTGACTCCCAGCCTCTCCATAAGCTCTATGACATGTTGACGGGAGGACCACATCCCACTATCCCTTGGTGGTCAGAGGACTGTTACGTGTAGCTGATGTGGGCCATGGAGACAAGGCCTGTGCTGACTCTCTAGGCCTGTTTTGATGACCTCATGTCGAGGAGGTGTGATCCAGGTAACGTCAAGCAGACGCAGTAATCAGAGGACCCTGAGGCCTGCTGGTCCAGGAGGTGCCTGAACTCAGCAGCATCCCAAGTAGTGAGGAGGGGAAGTGAGGAGAGCAGGGTCTCTCTCCCGGAGGCTGACCTTGCCTGACCTAGAGGAGAGTTGCCAAAGGAACTACCCATGTGCTGTTGAGCTGGGTCTGCTTATAAAAACTGGGTGGTTTTACATTTGACCTTGAATTTACATTTGGCCTTAATATGGACCGCAATGTCCTTCTCTATGTTTTTTGGTTTTTTTTCACTTCTCCAACAGATTTATTTTTGAAAGGAATGGATTTTGAGGAGGAAAAACATAGGGTAGAGATATGGAATAGAAAATAAATACAAATGTAAGCTGTTTTGCTAATTGTTTTATAACCACAACAAATTCGTACAGAGAATGCCCTGTACAAAACAACACAATAAAGGTTCAAAGATCGAGGTGTTCCCCTAGGCAAGGCTGAAGATTTCAGTCTCTGGTATTTGGAATTTGGGCTGCAGTCCTTGTTTTTGGATGGATCACTGGGTGTGTGACACAGTCCATGCGATTAACCAGATATGAACAGAAGAATGGCCACTTGGCCCAGGTAGAAGTAGATGAAGCCCTAAATGTGACATGACTAAATGAACTCTCATCTCTGGGTTTCTTTTCTGATTGCCAGAAGGAGGAAGTGGGGAGTTGGGTTCAGTCCAAGAGGATCAGCTTTCTGGTGGGGCTGGGGAGTCCTAGACATGCACCAAGCAGGCCTGGATGTTGTCGCCCTGGCTTATGACGTGTAGCCACTGGGTCTCAGCCAAGGAGAAAAAAAGCATCTGCAGAGATTGCTGCCCACGGGATATCCATGGGCTCCTTGCAGTTCCCAGCCCCCGTGTGTCTGTGTGAGGCCAAAGGGCTATATGTGGGAGTGATGGAGTCCGTTCGCGGTCAAGTGCTGCGGGGTCCTCCTGTTCTCTCTCTCCCTGTCGCTGCCATTTTGGAGGCCATGTATTCCTTATGGCGTAGCTACAAGATGGGGAGGGCGGTCTGTCCTACACTGGACTTTGAGCAAGAAATAAACCTTTATTACGTTAAGCCATTGAGATGGGGGGATCTGTTAGCGTGGCATAAGCTATACTATCCTTTTTTAAAAAAAATTTAATGTTTATTTATATTTGAGGTGGGGGAGGGGCAGAGAGAGAGCCGGAGGCAGAATCCGAAGCCGACTCCAGGCTCTGAGCTGTGAGCACAGAGCCCCTTGCGGTGGTCGAACTCACCAGCTGTGAGATCGTGACCTGAGCCAAAGTCAGGCACTTAACCGACCAAGCCACCCAGCCACCCCCAGCTATACTACCCCAATACAAAATACCTTTTGGATTCTCATTGGGAGCCCCTACCTTGAGGTGGCTGTCAGAGACCTGGACTTTGTCACACATCTCTTGGAAGAGCTTTACGCCTCCCTGGTCCAGCAGCACACAGACAAACACCCCGCGCTTGTTTGCAGCCTCTAGAATGTCACAGAAGATCTCCACATCCGTGAACACATCCATCAGGATGGCCAAGACCTGGGCCAGGGCGGAAAGGTGGAAACAGAGTCAGGGGCCCCGTGCTAAATGGTTGCATCCAAACTTCCTAAATCCCAGTGGGGCTAAGAGAGCCCTTCTCACTTCGGTGGCGCTGCAGGAAAAAGAAACGGGGATGGGGGGAGGGGTGCTCTGCCAGGGCAGCATTCAAGGGAAAGAGCCGTTGTGGAGGCCTCTGTGCTAATTCCATCTCTACAGTCCAACCACACACCCTGTGGCCACTTGGTCCACTGTTGGCGCAGCAGGCACAGGAGGAAAGAGAGAAAGGTAGAGACCGAACGCAAGGAGGGGACGAGAAGAACAAGAGGAGGCGGCCAGGCAGGTTTTGGGCAGAGAGATAGATTTAACGACATGGTTGCTCAGTCATGTGGAGCTCGAAGGCGCTCCAAGGCCACTGGCCTTCAAATGGCGGTAAGCCACACAATCCTCGCCTCAAAAAAAATCCCCGTGGAGACCCTATTATAGACTAGACTAGGCTGAGCTGCCCCAGTGGGATGGAGAAGGGAGTCCTGCTCAGCCAGCAGTTTTCTGCCTCCTCTGTCATAACGGAATCCTGGGGAGGGAGCTCGAGACATCCAGCAAAGCAGGGGACACGAGTGTGTGCCTGCCGGGCCAAGCAACCATTCCTCCCCCAGCCAGCAGGACCCAACCTTCGCTTTAAGGAATCCCCTCTGTTCCACAAGCAATGTGGTTTGGGTGGGGCCATTGCCTTGCGCTGGATTGGGCACAGGGAGGGCACATCACCAAGGCCAGACCAGTGAGAGCACTGCATCCCCTGCTGGCCACAGTGATTGGCCCGGGGCCGCTCACATGATCTAAGTTATTCTAAGAAGAGCGGGTTCAGGACTTCAGGACTTCTGGGGGAAAGGAGGCGTTCTTGCTACCCGGGTGGCTCAGCTAACCGATTCTGAGCTAGATTCCGAGCTACCGCTGCTAGCGGCCAGCTCGCCATCACGTGGGGACAGTCTGCCCGAAAATGAAGCCAGTCCTACCCTTCACTTTCCCACCGTAGATGTCAGTACATGTTCCTCTTCTTAAACTTGCTTGGGGTTGTTTTCCACAGTAATGTGATTTATAAAAAGAAATGTATGGTCTCTGACCCTGTTTCTGGCACCAGAAACACTTGGAATTTCCTAAGTGGTGAGAGCTGAAGGAGAGAGATCCTTTGTTATGTTAATGAGGTGGCTTTTGGATGGGAACTGGTTGCCAGGGGAACCAACTCAGTGATTAGAGGGTTGGAATTTTCTGTCCCTCCCACCACCCTCCCCCCAGGGAAAGAGAGAGGGCCTGGAGGTTGAATCAACCCCCAATGCCGATGAGGTAACCAATTATGCCTGTGTAATGAAGCCCACTAAACACCCCAAAAGGACGGGTTTAGAGAGCTTCTGGGTTGGTGATTTGGGCAGAGCAGAGTGCTCAGAGAAGGCATGGAAGTTCTGTGCCCTTCCCCATACCTTGCCCTGTATCTTCCATCTGACTGTACCTGAGTTCTATCCATTATAATAAACTGGTAGTCTAGAAAGTGAAAAGTTTCTTTGTTTTGAGCCACTCTAGCCTGCTGATCAAGTCCAAGGAGGGGGCTGTTGGAGTGTCCATTCTGAGCTGATTGGTCAGAATGGTCAGAAGCACAGATGACAATCTTGGCTCGGGACTGGTGTGTGCTGGGTTGCAAGACACCCAGCTGGTGTCAGAGAATTGCTGAATGATGGGAGAGTCCCCCACAGTGGGACTGGAACAGAAGCAGATGTCTGTCACCCTATCAAAAGTCTGTCCCAATACCCAAATCATGGCATATTGACAAGTGGGTCATTAGGCAACCATTAAAAATGATAATTATAATGGTTACATGAAAATTGTAAGACAGGGTGAAATGCGGAGGTAAAACTTGCTGTGTAATCCATGCTCAACACGTGTATTGGCAAATAATGAATTCAGTTAAAAAAGGAAAACAGAGAACAAAATGATAGTATGTCCAGTAGGATTGCCAGTGAGGGACAGTAGTACGTACACACATCAGCCAGCACAAAGCCAAAACTAGCAGTCAAGTTTGGACTGGGCACTAGGGCAGTTTTCAGCATTCCCTGTAATAACGTTCCACCATTTTTCTAATAATATATATAGTATATTATTATATATTAATGTATAATAATATGCTATATATAGTATATATGCTATATATAGTGTATATATAGTATACTCTAGATATATAGAGAGTATACTCTGTGTCTCTCTATAGTGTATATAGAGATATAGAGATTTGTTGGCCATCAACATCTGGGAAGTAGCAAGGACAAGAAGAAGGTCACTGAAACAGGTGAAGGAGATGTCTGGTACCCACTTGGAGCTAACTTCCTGTTCAGATGATGTGGGTCTCTGGACAGGGGAAGGAACTGCCCAGGTTAGAAATCAGAAAAGATGCTCTAATAGGGAGGCCACACTCCTTTAGAGCCATGGATGGCCCCGTTATCATAGGATTGTCTGTACATATTTAAACTTATGGTACCAAGGACAACTGAGACCCTCTCTGCCAAAAGATAAACGCCTCCTCCTTGAGGGAGATATTGACAAAAGGGACAGTTCTCTCTCCCCAGATCAGTAAATCCTCCCATTGTGTTCCAGTGAGTCCTTGTTTCCCAGAGATGAGGTTGGTGACAGATTGAACAGAGAAGGGAGCAGCTTTGCAAATAACCCCACTTAGTGATTTAAGGGATGCTTGGAAATACAGGCTCACAACATCTAGGTTTATCCTGTTTGCCTCCTGTTGGGATTGTTTCCCAGCTGGATTGATTCAAGGCCAATACCCTCTTCAGTCCCCTGCGTGGATGTGCTACCTTACATGGCATAGCAGGATGAATGAGGAACTCCAGAAAGATATGTCCACATCCCAACCACCAGAACCTATGGACGTGACCTCACTTGGAAGAAGTCTTCGCGGGTGCAATTAAGACTCTCAAGATTAGATCATCCAGGATATCTAGTAGGTCCTAAATCCAGTGGCACATGTCCTTATAAAAGACACTCAGGAGAGAGACAGAGAGAAGAGGAGGAGTCCAGGTGAAAATGGAGGCGGACGCTGGAGTGAAGTGGCCACAAGCTGAGGAATGCCTGCAGCCACCAGAAGCTGGGAGAGGAAGGCAGGACCCTCCCTTAGAGACTTCAGAGGAAGTAGGGCCCAAGTGACAGCTTCATTTATGTATGTATGTATGTATGTTTATTTATTTTGAGAGAGAGAGAGTGGGGAGAGGGGCAGAGAGAGAAGAGAGAGAATCCGAAGCAGGCTCTGTGCTGCCCTACCTCATGACCTTGAGATCATAACCTGAGCCAAAATCGAAGAGTCAGATGCTTAACGGACTGAACCAGACAGACACCCCTGACAGCTCCCGTCCTACTGGAGATGAGGTGACTGCTTTGGACAAGCCACATACCCTCTCTGGGCCTCAGTTTCTTTACTGATAAAACACTGCTCAAAAATAGAGCATCAGCTATCATTCAAGGTGCATCCAACCCTAAGCCCAGATAATAGAAATGAAACCATGTGCAAAAAGCATAGGTTTTTATTCTAGTTTATAGTTTAAATATGACTATGATTTTTATATGCATTCTGAGCAAGTATGAATACTGTTAGAATAACATGCAAAAACGTTTTAGTCCAGATTATGGGAGAGGATTAAAATTAGTGCCTACACCTCTACGGACATAAAAAAGAAATAAAGTAGGCCAATCAGCTGGACCAGCACATCGGGGTGTGGTTGGCTGAGAAGAAGGAAGCACTTTGATGACATCTTGTAGGGGAGGAAGTGCCGTGTGGCAGGCCAGCTCTGGGTATCTGAGCCGCAGTGAGACCAAGGAACCCCACCAGGGGGCTGCTGGGCTGCTGGGGCAATACCCACACGCAAGGGTCATCCTGCGGGGACCTCAAATCCTGGCTGAGAATCTCTCACAACCTGCCAGACAGATGTGAGCTCCTCCTGGGCTGAAAATCCTGATGCTTCGGGAAGGGCAGGGTGTAGACCGGGAAATGGGATTTGGGTCCTGGTGGGGCCCAGGCATGTTGGGGACAGTTGTTGGGAACACTTACCACCCCACCCCCCACTCAACGCTTCTGTTTCTATTCTTGCCTCTTTCTCTTCTATCTGCTGATGCTCCTTTGTTTTCCAAAAACAACAACAGCCACACGCAGCGAGCGGAGTGGCATTCCTTTACAGTTTTGCAAGTCTCTGTGGTATCTGACTTAATGGAAGACAGATGGCTTCTCGTATCTGCTTCTGCAGCAATCTGTTGTGCTGTGTTGTGTGGGTGGAAGCATATGAAGATAATCTGGCCTCACACAGATAAGTGATTAGAGAGGGCATGGCCTCCCAGGCCCACTGACAGGATCTTGGAACCCTCAGGGATCCTGACCACACTTGGAGGATGTATTATTAATCACGGTTTTTCCAGGGCGCCTGGGTGGCTCAGTTGGTTAAGTGTCCGACCTTAGCTTAGGTCATGATCTCAAGGGTGGCTCAGTCTGTTAAGTGTCTGACTTCAGCTCTTGTGATCTCATGGGTGGCTCAGCCGGTTAACTGTCCAACTTTGGCTAAGGTCTTGATGTCAGGGTTCATGAGTTCAAGCCCCAAATAGGGCTCTCTGCTGTCAGCCCAGAGCTTGCATCAGATCCTCTGTCCTCCTCTCTCTCTGCCCTTTCCCTGTTCGTGTTCTCTCTCTCTCTCAAAAATAAATAAACATTTTTTTTTAAATCATGCTTTTTCCATATTTTATGATGCTTTGCCATCCAGGGTTAATTGATTCCTGAAGACTAGCAAAAACACCTTGCCTAGGAGCCTTTGAAACCCACACCAAGCAACCCCAACCCCCTCCTTTACCTAACACACACCAAGCCAACAGTCCCCCTGCCTTACGTGACCCCAGGGCTGGGTCCCGGACAGCGAGGGACCACCTGCAGCCCAGAGCCCACTGAGATGGCCCCAGCTACACTGCCTGCCCACCCCTTTCTTGCAGAAGCACAGTAAGGGCCTGTGCCCATGCATTCCCCTGGCTCTGTCTGCCTCCCGACGGATCCGGGTGCTTCCTGTGTGGTCCTGCGTGGCGTCCTGCTCCTAGGGAACTGTGAGTAAAAACTTCTCGATTCATGCCGGTCATTTCTGTGCCTGCGTGTCTTCCCACCCCTGGGACACCCAACCCCTCCCCACTCCTGACCTTCGCCCAGAATCCTTTCCCCTTCCCTCTCTGCCTGACGACTCCTTACTCAGCCTCTGAGACTCAACTCAGAGGCCACCTCTTCCGTGAAGCTTGCCTTAGTCACCCTCCCGGCCCCTCCCGGCACAGAGGGCAGCTCACACCAATGTCTTCTCCTCTAGCGGGCAGGCAGAGGCAGGAAGGCCTCTTGTTCTGCTCTGCCAACTGGTTGCAGGGCCTGGCCGTGAATTAGGCTTCATGGGATAAAGGAGTGTGAGTGTGGAGGGAAAGGGGGATGGTTCCCGCTAGTTGGTGCAAACTGGTCTGGAAAACACGGAGCGGGCTCTGTCTGTTCTTTCAGAAGGCTGAAACCACAGGAGGAGAATGCAAACCCGACCACCTCCAGTTCTGAGCGGCGAGGCAGGGGGCACAGCCTGTGACTGGGTTCCAGGCCCCCTGGGCTCTCTGTGGGCCCAGGACAGCCCCGAGCCTGTGTGTGTGTGTGTGTGTGTGTGTGTGTGTGTGTGTGTTGATGGGCAACAAAATGGGTGAAGCTCATGAAGGCCATGAGCGTGGCCTGGGACAAGAGGGTTTGGTGGGGACTGTGGCAAAGGGAACTCACCCAAAGAGGTGGCTGCCACTTAGTACCACAGAGCCAGCCCTTCCCACGGGCTAAGTGGAGCTGGAAAGTCTTACTTTCAGGTGACATCTTCAGATTGTTAAGTGTTGTCTTAAATGCATAACATGCTGTATTGGTGAAACAAAGGACATCAGGAGCCTCAGGGCCACAGGGGAGGGAAGCCTTGCTGGGTGGGGAGGAGGGGGAAGAAGAGGGACTCAGCCAGGGGATTGCTTCACAAGCCCTAACCTGGCTGCTTTCCAGGGAGCCTCACTCCCTGGAGCTGTGGTTGACAATCTCCCTAATACCACTGGTCCCCATGCATCAGGAGGGCACTGAACTTCACACGCAGAGAGACCAGAGCTAGCGCACTTAGGAACAGGCCCTGGGAGCTAGAAGAGACCTTAGTCCAGCCTGGAATCTGAAGCCTGGGGAGGTCAAGGGACTTGCCCTAGGTCACACAGCCAGCCCCAGGCCGTGTCAGACCTCCTGGCTGCCTGCCTCGGCCCATCTGTCAATTTCTAATGCTGACATGTCACTGAAACATGAAATACTGCTCTGAAGCAGCCTTGCGACTTGAAAAGCCAATGCTCCACCCACTAACCTTACTTAACTTTTCGGAACTCCCCCATCCACCCACAGCCTCTCTACCTTATGCGGGCTTTTTTCCATTCCCCTCCCCCCCTCCCCCCCCCCCCCCCCAGCCTTCAGATCTCACACAGTACTGAACTTCAGAGGGGATTCAGTCATGAGACTGGGGATCCTAGCAGAAAATGAGCTGAAATATCGGCTTGTTCTTTTTTGAGCCTATTCTTGCCCCTCTGCAGCTTCAGGAGAGAGGAGTGGGCATCTGAAGCTCTATTCGGAATGGTTATTTTACACACCGTAGAATGAGTTACATTCCCCAGCTGCAGCAGGTAGCCAGTGTGGCCTGTGATTCTGGGGCATAGGGAGAACTGACCAAATGCCAGTCACCGTGCCTGAAATTCTATCAGCCAACCTCTGGTCTTGAAATATTTTTTCTTCTTCTAAAGTCACGCATTAAAATGTAAATACTCTGGGGAGAGAGAAGCCTTCTCTCTGCCTATTCGGTCCCCTATCTGACCGCCAGCTGGATTCAGGTGCTGCACAGTCCTTTGTGGGCAGGCAGGTCTAAGCAGAGTCTTAGGGGACAGGGGACAAGTGTATGCTGCAGTGGACGGGCCCCTTCATTCGGGGGCACAGAGGGGGGGCACCTGGCCCAGCCGGGGGAGTTCAGGAGAGCCTTCCTGAGAAAAGGACTTGGGTGCTGAGTCCTGAGGAAGGAATAGCCATCAGCTGGGTGAAAAGCAGGGAAGGTGAGAGGGTCCCAGGCAGAGAGAACAGCACATGCAACGCCCTGAAGACAGAGCACCTTGGGCTGGAGAATCTGCGTGTCCCTCAGTTTTGAGTGGCAAGAGCTGGGAGAGGAGCTGGAGAGGGTTGTGAGCTATAAGGAGCTTGCTCTTCTCACTCTGGGCAATTGGGAGCCACGGAGGGCTCTAAGCAGGGAAGGGACCAAGTTAGATTTGAAGCATAGAAAAAGTGCTCTACTGCCACACGGCGACTGGGTGGGTGGTTGGGGGGAGTCCGGATAGAAGAGGAGGGGCAGGCGGGAATCTATCACAGGAGTTCCAGTGATGGGTGGTGGTGGCCTGGACCCAGACTGTGACAGGTGGGATCAGAAAGTCAGTGATCCAGGGTGAGACAGAGAACAACATCCCTGACTCCATCCTAAACCCCAGTCTTCTGAACTCCATCCCTTAAAGCAGGAGGCACCCCTCTTCTCTTCTACCGGAACCCACCCCACGGCCACGGAGACACAGGCCCCACCACCGATACCTGGCTGGTCCGGGTGATGCAGCGGCGAATGAGGTCTCTGATGTTGTTGTGCTTGTCTGTCTGGAAATACACGGTGGCGCTGGACTTTTCCTTCAGGTAGGGCTTCTGGGCTGAGGTCCAGCTGTGCAACAGGGTCGGCTCGCTGCCCTCAGAGGCCACGGGGAAGTAGGTACCGGACTGCAGGGAGCAGGAGTCGAGTCCCTTGGGACCCGCCTCTGCCCCTCCTGGGGGCTCCGGGGCACAAGGAGGCTGCTTGGCCTGGGCCTGGATGTACTGGGCCTCCACCGAGGACAAGAAGTCTACCTCACCTTCCTGGCCAAGTGCCTGCCAGTAGGCCTCGGGACCCCCATCCAGGAGGGCGTCTGTGGCCAGCCGGGCACTCTCATTGTCGCTGAAGTCAGCCCTGGCCGGCCGGACCCACTGGCTCTTGACATCTTCCAGGCGTTTCCGGATCTTGCCCACATGCCTTGACCGGCTCATGCTGCCCTGTCCCTGGGCCGTGGTGGGGAGGCCGGCGCCTGAGCTCCTCCTGATGGCAGGGCTCGTGAGCCACGGAGTGGGGATGAGGAGCCCTCAGCACTCCTGGGAAGCACCCAGCATCCACCTGCCACCCCTCACACCCGCTCCGCTCGGAGGAAGTGATTTAACGTTGTCCTGAGTAACACTTCACAGCCAGGCCTTGGCTTATCTCTGGGCGACACCGCCCTGCCCGCGGGCTGCAGGGCCGGCTCAGTCACGCCCTGGCACACTCAGCCCTGGGAGCCGGCCTCTCCTCCCAGCAGCCTGCCTCCGATCATTGCACAATGCTCCAGATCCCCGGCCGGCCGCTGGTACAGAGCGGGGAGGCTCTTCCTGCACCCCTGGGCCTCGGCTCCTCCCGTGCTCTCGGTTCAAATGCCATTGGTTCAAGACGAGAACTCCCCTGTGCGGCACGATGCTGCCCCTGAGATTGCGCCAGCGTGGGGAGGGAGGCTGGACGCGGACCACCAGAACTGTCCCCCAGGCACTTCTCTCTCCCAGTGACACCCGAATCCCCAGCCTCCGGTCCTCTGAAAAAGCTTTTCTCTGCTCCCTCCCTCCCTCCCCTATTGTCTATCAAAGTCATGTTTGAACAGATCGCCCAGAGAAGCTCCAGTCTGGGGGCCAGCACTGACCCGCTGCACGACCCGCTTGGGGTACCGCCTGGAGAGGAGTCTGCGGCTGAGTCTGGGCCGATGGGACCGGCCGTCTGTGAGCTGGGGCGGCAGGTGCAGCAGGTGTGTTTGAAGTGTAGGAACAGCTAAGGGAGAAGCCACATTTTCTTTCCAGGTCAGGTCACGGTCAAGTCCATGTCGATGGAATGCAATGTACGTCTTTGGGTTCTGCCAGAAACAGACTGAGACAGGATTGGAGTACAAGTACGAGGGGGCCGCCACGGGCACGTTAACGAGGGACATCTGGGGTCAGTCCTGCCGGGCCCCCTGGGGGATGGTGTCCAATACATCTTGGAGTTTTCCTATGCAAAGGGTGAGAATTTATCTACCAGCCTCCATTTGTCACTGGCGGAGGGCTGCTCCTGGGCCCACATCAAGCCCCTTGTGGCCGGCCTGCCCTGTGTGCTCACCAGGCACAGCCCTGAAGTCAGAGGAGGCACGTGGTCAGACTCTCAGGTGCACGGTCAGAGATTCACGGGAGTGGTGAGTGGCGACGGTCGTCGGGAGTAGGACCCTGACAATGTCTGCTCAGGGAACTAAAAAACTGGGACTGTGTGGTCCTCACAGCTGGCAGATAGGGAGAGCCAGAAGCCTGTGGCATATCTATTCTTTGGAGGAGAATTGCTGTTACATCTGTAACCCACCAAAGCTGTGGCCCAAGTGGCTCAGTCCAGTAGGAGAATAGTATATTTTTTTAATGTTTATTTATTTTTGAGAGAGACAGAGACAGAGCATGAGCGGCGGAGGGGCAGAGAGAGAGAGAGGGAGGGAAACACAGAATCTGAAGCTCCAGGCTCCAGCTGTCAGCACAGAGCCTGATGTGGGGCTTGAACCCACAACCTGAGAGATCATGACCTGAGCCGAAGTCGGACACTTAACCAACTGAGCCACCCAGGTGCCCCAGGAGAATAGTATTTTTGAAAGCACAGTCCAGGGGGACCTGGGTGGCTCAGTCGGTTAAGTGTCCGACTTCGGCTCAGGTCATGATCTCGCGGTTTGTGAGTTTGAACCCCACATCAGGCTCGCTGCTGTCAGCACAGAGCCCGCTTCGGATCCTCTGCCCCTTCTCTTTCTGCCCCTCCCCCACTTGCACTCTCTCAAAAATAAAACATTTAAAAAATAATAATAAAAGCACAGTCCAAAGAAGACAAAAAGAAATTTCCTCTCTACTTTTGAAGGTTGTTGAAAAAAATCCAATTCATGCCCTCAGGCAGCCCTCCCTTTATTAGACTTTATCTCTTCCCCCTCAATCCCTGGAACGTTGAGGACAACAAACCCAACAAACTCTCCCCCTATTGCCCTTGTGGCTCCATGCCTTTCTTCTTCTCTGTTTGGCCAACTCTTGCTTGTGCAAATTGACTTAACCTCTTTCCCACATTCTCCTCTGAGCTTGTCTCCTCTCTGGCCCTCCTCAGTCCCTTCTCTCGTTGCCTAAGTCCAATGCCCAGTCTGGTTAGACCAACCTGGGGAGGGAAGTACTAATCCCTGGGATTTGTTCTGGTTCACGCCAGGGCTCAACAGTTGTCTCCAACTCTCCATTGCCCGCCATGTTAAGTACCCATTCCTGAGTCTTGAGTTCGAGGTCCTGCATGTTTGGGACCTGTGTGAACATTCCATTCCTCTCCTATACTTGGCCATAATTGAGTGCTCACTGCATGCTGGCCATCTGTGCTGAGGGAGACACAGATTAGTGGACTCCATTACACAGATGAGGAAACTAAGGCTCAGAGAGGTTGAGTGACTTGTCCAAGATCACACAGCGAGTGAGTGGCATAGCCTGGGCACTGTTGCCCTAAAGCCCATGTGTTTTTCACTCTGCCAAGCGTCACCCTTTCCCTTCCCCTCCCCTTTCCCCTCTATCCTCAGAACAATCCCCATCATCTTATGAGTTCCAGAATGTATACAGGAGAGAATGGAAGAAGTGGGTGGACATGATGGGGTTCTCTTCTCACCCAGGACCAATTCTCTTTGTTAGATTAGTCAATGACTGAGGGACGCCTGAAGCAGTGGTAGGTCTCCAGGGCCGGTAAGGACTATTTTTTTTTTTTTTTTTAGTGTTTTGTTTTGTTTTTTTGTTTTTTTTGGTGGGGCGGGGCGGGGGTGGTGGTGGTGATGGCATAGAGAGAGAGAGGGAATCCAAAGCCCAATGTGGGGCTTGAACTCATGAACCATGAGATCATGACCTGAGCTAAAATGAGATGCCTAACTTGGGGCGCCTGGGTGGCGCAGTTGGTTAAGCGTCCGACTTCAGCCAGGTCACGATCTCGCGCTCCGTGAGTTCGAGCCCCGCGTCTTCGAGCCCCGCGTCTTCGAGCCCCGCGTCTTCGAGCCCCGCGTCTTCGAGCCCCGCGTCTTCGAGCCCCGCGTCTTCGAGCCCCGCGTCGGGCTCTGGGCTGATGGCTCAGAGCCTGGAGCCTGTTTCCGATTCTGTGTCTCCCTCTCTCTCTGCCCCTCCCCCGTTCATGCTCTGTCTCTCTCTGTCCCAAAAATAAATAAACGTTGAAAAAAAAACTTAAAAAAAAAAAAAAATGAGATGCCTAACTGACAGCTTGGAGCCTGTAGCCTGCCTCGGATTCTGTGTCTCCCTCTCTATTTGCCCCTTCCTTGCTCTCTCTCTCTCTCTCTCTCTCAAAAATAAATAAATGTTCAAAAAAAAAAATGAAAGAATAACACAGACATGTCAAAAATATGAAGAAACCAGCTTGGAGTTCCCACTGGCTAAACTTGGCACAATTTGAGTATCAAAATAATGGTAAAAAAGGATTGTCATACATGAAATAAAGTAAAAAACCATGAGTCCATACGAACAAAAATATAGATACTGAAGTTTGAGGAAGAACAAATGTTTTGTTTTTCTTAAGATTTTATTTTTCTAAAGTAATCTCTACACTCAACGTGGGGCTCAAACTCACAACCCTGAGATCAAGAGTCACATGCTCCACCAACGAAGTCAGCCAGGTGCCCCAAGAACAGGTATTTAAACAGTTTCAAATAAATTCTCCATGAAATACTAAGTAAGTACAAAGAGGGAATAAGAAACTTTGTGGCAACAGACCCCATCAGCCACACCCTAACGACGTGATCAAAGTGACCCTCATCAATAATGGGACAAATCAAAACCTGGAGCCAGTTGATAGGATGCAGTGAGAAAAACCCAGCATCGCTCTCATGATATTCTTGCCAAAAATACATCACCTGAATTTTGGCTGGGTTTTTAAAAATGTGTTTATGTGAGAGGCACCTGGGTGGCTCAGTCAGTTAACCTTCCGACTCAATGTCAGCTCAGGTCATGATCTCGCTGTTTATGAGATCGAGCCCTATGTCAGGCTCTGTGTGGAGCCTGCTTGGGATTCTCTCTTTCTCTCTCTCTCTCTGCCCCTCCCCTGCTTGTGCTCTCTCTCTCAAAATAAATAAACATTAAAAAATGTGTTTAGGTGATCCCGCAAGGAGGAAACAATCAGATAAATCCAGACTATGAAGCATTCTAGGAGACCAGCAGGTGGGAGAATGGGGGAGAGGATTGGGACCTGGGGAAGGGGGTGTGGAGAGTCCTGTCACATACATACTAAATTGCCCAATGGCCCAACAGCAGAGCCTCCAAAGCCCTTGCTCCAATCTGCAGCCAGATTCTGTAATTACTGGTTTAGGTAAGACTCGCCTCCTTTAGGCTGTGAGCAATTGTGGGTGGGGGATGGGGGTCTAGCAAGGCCTGACTTAGCTTCTTGGCACCCCCGGTGCCTATGCCCCTTGGGGGCTGGCACGTAGTAGGTATCTAATAAATGCCTATTAGGCAAATGAGTGGCTAAGTGCTCCTGGGACAGAGGCCGGTCACTCAGGATGTCACAAAGAGGATTCCAGAACTTGTCTCAGAGAGGCTAGGGACTGAGAGCCTGGGCCTTGGGCCCCGGACCCGGGAGGAACAGGATGCCTGTTTGACCTTAAGGAGCAGCTGCCGCCTTCTCTCCAACACCTCTCCATCAAGGCCTGCAGCAGCATGAAAACTGTACGGTCTCATTACCCAGTGACCCAAGAAGTGCAATTAAGTTGAAAGGTAGTTGGCATAATTAATTAGACGGGTAAATAGCTCCCTGTCAACACCAATCAATCCATTCTGCATCTAATCAGCCCCTCGAAGACAGGCTGGGAGCCCTGGCAGCTGTGCCTTCCGCTGGCAGGCAAGGGCCTGGGGCAGGAGCAGAAACGGGCAGAGTATCCAGCCGGGCACCCCAAACCCCATGCACATGCCCTTCTACATTCACTTTTCATGGGAGCGGCCTCTTCGGGGCTGTCCTCAGGGATTCCATCCTGGGCACCCAGCAAAAGCACAGCTTAACTCCCAGGGACCCTCAGCTGCACAGTCCCTTCGCCTCCTCCAGGGTCCTATTGGAGTTTGAGTTCTCAGTTTGTGGCTCGAGATTTCCGATGTGCATTAAAACCATTATAAACGTGCGTAAAAACTGTGGGAGCTCCCAGTTTTGGAGCTAGTAAATTTGCAGATGCTTTTGTTTTTAAATTAAGGTATAACTTAGAGGCAGTAAAATTTGCCCTTGTTAGTGTTCACCTCTGAATTTTGAGAAATGCACACAATCATATAACCACACCACAGCCAAGATCTAGAACATTTCTATCACCCACACTCTCCTGTAGTCAACTGCTCCCCACACCCAACCCCTGGCAACCACTGATCAATGATCTCTCCCAAAAGCTTTGCCTATTCCAGAATATCCTATGAATGGAATCATACAGGGTGAGCCTTTTGAGTGTGGCTTGTTTTCACTTAGCATAATGCACTTGGGATTGATGCATATTGTGGCATGTGTCTCGGTGGTTAGCTACTTTAAAAAAAATTTTTTTTTAACATTTATTTATTATTGAGAGACAGAGAGAAAGCATGAGCAGGGGAGGGGTAGAGAGAGGGGGGAAACACAGAATCCGAAGTAGGCTCCAGGCTCTGAGCTGTCAGCACAGAGCCTGACACAGGGCTCGAACTCACAAACTGCGAGATCATGACTCAAGTCGAAGTCAGTCGCTCAACCAACTGAGCCACCCAAGTGCCCCAGTGGTTAGCTACTTTTTATTGCTGAGTAGTGTCTTATAATACAGATGTACCAGTGTATCTGTTTCTCAGGTGAAGGACATGGGGTTGTTTCTAGTTACGAGTGTTTATGAATAAAGCCACTATAAATATACATCTATAAGCTTTTAAAAAAATGTTTATTTATTTTTGAGTGATAGAGTGTGAGGTGGGGAGAGGCAGAGAGAGAAGGAGACACAGAATCTGAAGCAGGCTCCAGGCTCTGAGCTGTCAGCATAGAGCCTAACATGGGGCTTGAACCCATGAACCACTAGATCATGACCTGAGCTGAAGTTGGATGCTTAACCAAGTGAGCCACCCAGGCACTCCTATCTATAAGCTTTTGAATGAACTTAAGTTTTCACTCACTTAAATACCTAGGGGTGAGGTTGCTGGGTCTTATAAATTATAAATTTCTTATAAATTTCTTTATAAGAAATTGCCAAACTCGTTCCTAAAGTCCTGTACCATTTTGCGTCCCACCAGCAATGTATGAGACTTTCAGGAACTTTGCATTTATGCCAGGGTATAGACTTCAAAAAACAATCATATCCATTGCTGCTGACAGCAAGGCCGGCCATATAACTTTTCGGGGCCCTGTGCAAAATGGAAACATGGGGTCTCGCGGAGCCAAACAAAAGGAAAAAACTGCCATTAATGGCATTAATATAGAAAGATTTTTCCTTTCTACCACAGAGTCTTTCTCTCTCGACTTCTCATGGTGTTTTTTTTTTAACTTGCTATTTCATGTTTTAAGTAAATAAACACTAAAATTCAAAATTATTAGCATGAATTTTACCTTTCATCTTCATATGGTGCAATGCTTTTATGTATGTATGTATGTATGTATGTATGTATTTATTGTTTAATTTACATCCGAGTTAGTTAGCATATGGTGCAACAATGATTTCAGGAGTAGATTCCTTAAGCCCCTTACCCATTTAGCCCATCCCACCCCCGATCCCTGGTGCAATGCCATTTTAAATGCAACTATGACAGCATTTACTGTGTATGTAGAATCACTGAAATTATACAATGCGTATTTTGTTTGTGCATGCATATGTATTTTCTTCTTCCCAGAGAGTGGAAATGCTGCAGAAAATGAGATCACCTGTTTTTATTTCACTTCTTGCTACGTGCATATTCTACTAACAGTCTCTACCTCTGGCTTACCGGTGAATATGGAAGGACAGAAAGAAGGAAGTATTTCTTTCTCTTCCCTTCCGTAAGCATATGTAGAATCCCTTGGTTGTTTTTTGGGACATGATTGCCCTTTGCTGCATTCGACGCAAATTCTGGTTCCAACAGAGAGCGTGACCTCTCGGGTCTCGTCTTGCCTCTCTCAGTCACAGATGTAAGGCATGTACCCGGTCTTCACTGGGAGTCTCACTGACTTTCCACGCGTCATGGACCCACCGGAGTTCAGTGCTCACGGGGCACTGTGAATGCTCTGTGCCGGTGGGTCAGCAAGGAACTGCAGGCAAGCACAGTACACACGTCTATTCTGCTCACTCCGCCATTGGACTTGACTTACAAACCCCCAGCTCAGGGGCGCCTGGGTGGCTAGGTCAGTTAAGCGTCTGACTCTTGGTTTTGTCTCAGGTCACGATCTCGTGGTTCATGGATTTGAACCCCTCATCGGGCTCGCCACTGGCAGCGTGGAGCCTGCTTGGGATTCTCTCTCTCCCCCCCTTCTCTCTGCTCTCCCCTGTTTGTGTGCTCTCTCTCAAAATAAATCACTTAAAAAAATAAATTAATAAAAAAACCGCAGCTCAATGATAAAATTATTAAGAATTTCAAGATGGTGACGGTAGAGTATTAAACCAAGTGCAGGGTCCTTCTGAGCCTGGGACCTGTGTGAGCAAATTAAATATTTGTGATACCACTAAAATACTTATATAATATTAAAAAAAATCAATCCCTGAGATTCTAGCTAATTACATTATTTGGGGTATTATGCTTTGTTTCTCTAGTGAAATTGTCCCTTTTTCTAGAATAAAGAACACAACTTCTGGGGGCGCCTGGGTGGCTCAGTTCGTTAAGTATCTGACTTCGGCTCAGGTCATGATTTCATGGTTCGTGGGTTCAAACCCCTCATCAGGCTCTGTATCAGCAGCTCAGAGTCTGGAGCCTGCTTCAGATTCTGTGTCTCCCTCTCTCTCTCTGCCCCTCCCCCGCTCATGTTCTATCTCTCTCTCTCTCTCTCTCTCTCTCAAAAATAAATAAACATTGAAAAAAAAAAAAAAAAGAACACAACTTCTGCTCTTTCGTTACATCACAGCCCCTGGCCTGGCCAGGACTCCTATGGGCACTCAGAAAGTTCTAGCTGGTTTTCAGAGAAACCCACTGCAGTGGATAAGCTCTGGCACCACTCTGGCTCTGCGTGGAAGCAGGAGTGGCTCCCCCGTTACTCCCCTCTACACACGGCTGGGAGTGGCTGAGGTAGGAAGGTTGGGGATATCAGATGGTAAAGGAAGGAATGTATGAGTAGGTCAGCCCAGCAGCATCTCAATGACTTCAAAATGATTATCAGGAATTTCACATAGTGCCTGGTGCAGGTCAACAAATGGTCAGAACCTGCCCAAGGTGCCCATCGGCCTGGTGTGGGTTGTCAGAGGGACCCTCCCTCCAAGCTGGGCGGGGAAACTCTCTGGGACTCCACCCTGTCTCTTTGCTTTGGAAAATAATTCTGGTGGCTTTGCCCTTTGTTTTGTGAATATTACATGTTCATTATAAGAGTTTGTGAAAAAACCGTGGCGCCTGGGTGGCTCGGTCGGTTGCACGTTTGATTCTTGATTTCAGCTGGGGTCGTGATCCTAGGGTCGTGGGATGGAGCCCCGAGTCGGGCTCAGCACTGAGCTTGGAGCCTATTTAAGATTCTCTCTCTCTGTCTCTCTCTCTCTCTCTCTCTCTCTCTTTCCCTCTGCCCCCTCACCCATTCTTGTGGTGGCTCTCTCTCTAGAATAAAAAATTTAATTAAAAAAATAAAAAATTGGTGAAAAAACAGGCAAAAATAAGTAAAATGCATTAAAATGAAACAAACACCCCATTTTCTATAGCCACGTCACTGACATACTTTTTAACATTTGTTGTGTGTGTGACAACAGTGTAGATTAGACGTCTCAGGATCCACTGCAAACTCCCTCCAGTGTGTACATCTCCCTTTTTCCCCAGGCCTCCCAAAAGCCACAGCTCTGCACGGGACCCAAGCTCTGTGGGACAGGGGCCATCCTCCTGGGACAGGAGCACCCTCATGGGACAGGGCCATCCTCGCGGGACTCGGAAGGAGCTAGTGAGCAAATCGGAGCCACCAGGACCATGCTGGGGGTTCGGCTCTTCTGCAGCCGCAGCCGAGGCAGGAGTGAGTGCAGGCTCCAGTCCGGTGTCAGAGGTGGAGAGTGCCGGTACCGAATTTCCACTGGAACCATCCGTGGTGTGGCCGGGCGTCTTCCTGGGGTTGCCCTTGCCTCTGTAGCATCCAAGCATGGTTCCCCAGCCCTCCTGGAAATTCTGTGATGAGCTAACTCTGCAACAAATACCCTCCTGCTTCACCAGCTAGAGTAGATTCTGTCGTCAGCAGTGAAGAACTCTCTCCTGGGGTCTCAGCTTCACTCTGCCCAACCTCCTTCAGAGCACTTACCACAAAATGGAATGGCCTTGTGTATGTATTCCTTTACCACTTAATGTGTCTTCATGAGGGAGGAACCAGTTCTGTCTCATTCACCACCTGGATCCCAGTGGCTGTCTCAGGGCAGCGCTTGGTTAGTATCTGTCCGGTGAAATATTTGGTCACCTTCCAGCAGCACTTAGCCCAGCACCAGCCACTCCTGTGGATCAAGTCAGGGGGTATTCTTTCTACATGTGTTCCCTCCCCGCCAACATTTGCTGACTGCCTCTTCTGCAGAGAAAAGCAATGAATTGGAAGATACCAACTTGCACCCCTCTGAGTCTAGTGACTTAAGGTTGGACAGATGAATGAGCTCACTGTGGCCAATTCCTTGCGTTCCTTCAATGAGCAAAGACCTGCTCTGTGATGAGCATGTGTGTGTCTGTATGTGTTAAGTGGGGACAGATTTTTCTGAATAAAAAGACCCACAGACTCAGAATACCAAATTCATTCATTCATTCACTCACTCATTCATTCATTCATTCCACAAACACTGATTGAGGGTCTGCTCTGATGTATGTATGCATGAAGTGCAGAAGAAGGCCTGGACCTCCCAGTCAAATCCACTTTGTAATCACTTTCTCCCTTTGGCTATCAGACTGTCACCTAAATCCATTTCAAGCCTCTAAGCCTTAAATTAAGAGCCAGATGATGCAACCTTTCCTTTATGTGGTTGTGCAATTTCAGGCACAAACTCTATGTTTGAAATACAGGTGCGGGAGTAGATTTTAGTGATATGCTTTGAAAGCATGAATATTTAAGCAGGCCAGTCCCTGGATACCTACTGCAGGTAGGAGCCATGACACCCATTGGCCCTGTGACGAAGGTGGCTTCATGCCTGTGTGTCTCAGGGCTGTGCCAGGACACACAGTGTGACCTCTGTCATTGCCATTGTGTCTGCTGGAACCATAGGCAAAACCATTGTCTTGTTCCAGGTCTGAACCTGGAAGGGGCAGGCCCACCTCCTTGGGGCCCCAGGGCTGCTGGGACCACACCCATCACCACCTGTCTCACCTGAGGAGTGGGGAGGCCCTGAGAAGTGAGTGCTGTAACCCTTTCCTCTCCTCTGGCTAAGGGACCTCGCTGTCCTCTCTGCCCCGTATGTGAAGTGGGCAATGGATCTTCGAGTCCATTCCTAGCCAGGTCATGGAAAGGCCTACTTGGTTATTAAATCAGATCCTGCACGTGTTTGGAACTAACAAATGGGTTTTTGATCAGACTAAAATTTGGGGATATAGAAATGAACCAACAGCAGTCCCTGCTCTCCAGGAAAGACAAGCAATTACAGTAGAATATGAGAAGCTTCCTCTCCTAAGCAAACGTTGGAAGGTCCACCATGGGTTCTACAGAGCCTACAGCAGACCCCTGTTGTGGTGGTGCCTACCTTTCCACGGGAAAGATGGCAAATGAGCAGTCACAACATCTGCTCATTTGAAGTGTTAAGGTCAGGGGAGCTAAGAGAGAGAGCTATGTTCTCTGCAGAACAGAGAGGCCTGACCCAGCCCCAGCCAGGAGGCCTCTCTCAGGTCATGACACGTAGGCCGTGACCAGCAGGGCGCTAGGAATGAGCTGGGAGAGGTGGGAGGGAATGGGCACCCCCTTCCCATTGTGTAGAGGTTGTGCAGAGGGTGGTGGGGGGAGGGTGGGGAAGAGATGAACTCCAAAGCTCAGGCCTCTGAGGGCACAGAATGACTTCCCACAGAGGAAGTCTGAGGAAAAGCCCCCTCTGACCCGATGTTCTGCCTCTCGCAGTCTCTCCTCGACCCGCCCAGCTGGCTGTGCCCTCGCTCCTGGCCTGTCACAGCCAGAATAATGAGATGGGACACGTGGGCCTGCAGCCAGTTACCAAGTCCTGGCTGGGAAGGGACCAGGCCTGGCAAGTCCCTGGTGCTTCCCAAAGTGCCGCAGGCGAACTTACACCATAAATGGGGCCTTTCTCCCCAACCCCTTCCCTTCCCCGATAGCCCTTCCCCTCGCTCAGCCCTCTATATTTCATTTTTGTTAATATGTGTACATTAAATGTAGTATATGTAATTATATGTTATATAATTATAAAATATAATTTTACATGTATATATATGATATATTATATGTATATATAAAGCAGAGAGAGCTGGAAAGGAGATGAGAATCGCAGTGAGCTTGGGCCCCACGACCTGCTCACCCGGACTTCTGCCCAACTAGATCAGTGACAGCAGGGAGCTGTTTGAGGAAAGACAGGCTGTGGGCTGCGGTCAGGTCAGATGCGGCCCACAGCGTGGTGGTGACCCTGCCAGGCAGATGGAGTCAGCGGCCCCGCGGGTGGGATGGAAGTGCAGGGAGAGGTCAGGGTGGAAAGAGAAGTCCCAGCTCTTCACAGCTGGGAATGCCCCCGCACAGACAAATCCTGGAGCTTCTGGTCTTCGCTTTCAGGTACGTGGAAAATTCCGTATGTGCTCCCTTGGGAGCGAAACGGCAAATCCACCAGAAGCCAGGACAGAACAAATGTTTTGGCGGTCCATCCACAAGTGTGTCAAACGCAGGCACAAGAATGGTTCGCGGCAGCATCGGTTACTGACTGGGAAGAATGAGATGTTCCAGAATCAGAAGACCCAGGGCAGCTGGGGCTGTCACAACAAAGCGCCACAGACTGGGTGGCTGAAACAACGGAAATGCATCCTCTCACAGTGCTGGAGGCTGCAAGTCTGAAGAGCAAGGTATTGGCAGAGTATGTCTCTGAGGCCTCTCTCCTCTGCTGGTAGGTGGCCATCTTCTCCCTGTGTCCTCATACAGTCTCCCCCTTGTGGGTGCACGGCCTGATCCTCTCTTCTCTGCTGTGGTTACAAAGAACAGGAAGATCTATATGTATTGGCAGAAAAAGAGTTCCAAGCTTACTATTAGTGGACAAAGTCAGTCACAGAACAATAGGATACTGGTATCAATGGTTCCCTCTGGAAGGGAACAGATTAGGGGCCAGGATGGGACAAGGGGGATTTTATTTACTTCTGTATGTATGTATGTATGTATGTATGTATGTGTGTGACAGACTGGATGATTGTTCTCACCTCTTCACTCCCTCCCTTGCCCTGGTTTTGCGCCTCTCTGGCTGGGAGCTGAGTATATTTCCCTATCCCATGGATGTTGAGCTTGCCCAGGTGACTTGGTTTGCCCAGTGGAATTTTGATGGATGCACCCAGAGCAGAGGCCTTAAATGTGCTTGCTTGGCATAGCTTGGCCTCTTGGGCTGCCATGACCTTCAGTGAGAAGAATATACCCCCAGGGAAAGGCTGGTGTCAGGAGAAGGTGGGGACAACAATGAGCAGAGCAGAATTCAACCTCAGCCTAGAGCAAGCCCAGCAACCCACATACCTGCGAGCAAGAAAAATACATCCTTACCTTGAAAACGTTATGCTGAGTGAAATAAGCCAGACACAGAGGGGCAAATATTGTATGATTCCATGTACCTGAACTATCTCAAATAGGCAAATCCATTCAGACTAGATGAGAGGCTACCGGGAACAAGGAGGTGGGGGAAAGAGGGAGTTATTGTTTAATGGGTACAGTTTCTGCTTGGGGTGACGCAAAGGTTTTGGAAATTGATAGTTCTAACAGTTGCCTGACATTGTAAATGTACCTGGTGCCATTGAATTGCTCACTTAAAATGGTTAAAATAGTAAATTTGGTGTATCTATCTTCTGCCACAATTAAAAAAAGTAATGTAGGGGCTCCTCTGTGGCTCAGTCAGTTAAGCATCTGACTTCAGCTCAGGTCACGATCTCGTGGTTCGTGGGTTTGAGCCCACATCCAGCTCTGCACTGACAGCCCAGAGCCTGGAGCCTGCTTCAGATTCTGTGTCTCCCCACCCCCCTCTCTGCCCCTCTTCCGCTTGTGCACACACTCTCTTTCTCTGGAAGCAAGCAAGCAAGCAAGCAAGCAAGCAAGCAAAATCGTTGAATTTAGCACAATGGGTAGTGAATTGGATGGTGTGTGAATTACATCTCAATAAAGCTATTTTTAAAAAAGAGAAATACATGCTTGCCGTTTAAGCCATTGAGTTTTGAAGACTTTGTTAAGTAGCACTAATAAGGCAATTTTAGATTGAGAGAGTAGGTGTGTAGGTATGTAGTCTATAATGAGCATGTCTTATTTGTGTAATATAAAATATGCAAAGTCAGCATCTATTGGGTTCCCCTAAACAGGCCCCTCTTTCTTGTTTTCCTGCCTGTTGATGGCACCAGGACTTTTCTGGACATTGTTCATCCTAATTTCGAGTGCCTCTTGGCTTCTCTCTCTATCCTTGGCAGTTAGCCAGACCCCAAGTCCTGGCTGTTCCTAGAGTACGTGTCTCCACTGGCTCCCTAATCTTAGTCTCCACAGCCATCGCCTGGTAGGGCTTTTGTCGCCCTGGGCCTGGATTGTGTCATGGGTTTCCCGGGTGGCCTCTCTGCCTGGGTCCATCCAGGCCCTGGGAGAGCAAGAATTTGAATACGTTTCCATGAAGTTACCCTGTTCAGCTGGCCCTGAGGCCTTCTCTCAAAACACACACACTCAAGCACACAAACTTTCCACTCTGTAAAATGGATTCACAACAGTCTCTGTTGCCTGTCAGTACACCCACGGGTATATGAAGAGGTCCTAAAATTGATCAGCTGGATGGTGGGGGGCAGGGGTGGGTTAGGCCACTGCTCCTTCTCCATCCCTTGTTTCCCATCTGCTCTTACTCCACTTTTAGGGTTGTAACATATGGGTGTGGAAGCCTCTGGCACCTCCAGTAAGGGGACTGTTCGATTCAACATTACTTAGAAGTTGAGAAAACTAGGGGCACCTGGGTGGCTCAGTTGGTTAAGCTCCGCTCACGATCTCATGGTTCATGGGTTGGAGCCCCTTATCAGGTTCTGTGCTGACAGCTCAGAGCCCAGAGCCTGCTTCAGATTCTGTGTTTCTCTGTCTGCCCCTCCCCCAGTCATGCTCTGTCTCCCTCTCTCTCAAAAGTAAATAAAAAACATTAAAAAAAAAAGTTGAGAGAGCTAAAGATTCTAATGACTAATTATTGTGGCTTTCAATTCAAAACTGAAAGAGGACCAACCAAGCTGCTAAATGGATGAAAATGATTTTTGAAGTATTTGTTAGGCTATAACTTGAAACATGCTTAAGGAATTGAGTTTTAGTGCTGAAATGAAACCCTTTCCACCTTTTTTCCTTCTTTATGTGAACAGTTTGTATGGATTCCATACAAACAATAAGCTGTTTTATTAATTTTTAAAAAAGAGGTGGGTTTTTTTTTTGTTTGTGATATGAAAAACAGGAATAAAATTAATGTTGAAACCCATCTTATTCTGGCAAAAAGTAATAGTCATACACTCTATGAACTACAGAGGATTAGAATGTTGCATCCATCTCTTGGATATTTGTTTTGGATTAAGTTTTACATTTTTTTCATTTAATAATTATTCTTCAGATCTAGATATTTTTTTGATTCACCGGTACTAATAAAAATAGCAATATGTCAATTTAGAAGAAATTTTTGGCCCTTAGAGCCTTATGGTCATGAAGAAACAAGAAGACTGCAGTTTATGTACCTATTTTTGTTGCTGAGAGACATGTGAAGGCGATCGACTACAGTTATTAATCAGAATATGTATTATATGGGGTCAAAACTCTAGGAGCAGGGAATAAAATGGAAATAGAAGTTCAGGGCAGGGAGGTGAAATAAATGCAAACTTAACCAGCGCTAAAAGGGAGCTTGTCCATATATATTTAAAATAGACTATGGGGGGCAGAGTGCACCCGGGTGGTTAGCGGGTTGAGCGTCGAACTCTTAGTTTTCAGCTCAGGTCACGATCCCAGGGTCGTGGGATGGACACCCGCCTCGGGCTTGTGCTCCGTGTGGAGCACGGAGATTTTCTCTCTCTTTCTCTCCTTCTGCTCCTCCCCTCACTCTTTCTTTCTCTAAAATTAAAAACAAAACAAAACAAAACAAAAAAACAAAAAAAACCCACTTCTTAAAAAGAAAACGAAATAGCTTATTATTTGTATGGAATTCATAGGATATTTTGATTTCACTGGATATATGTTTAAAAAACAGTATTATTTTTAGAAAATCTGCATAGACTGGAAATTACATCTTTTGTGACTGCAATTATAATGAAAAAGTTTAGACATCAACATTCTTCAAGGAGGTGCCTGAATGTTTCCAATTTATTTCAGGGGGCGCACGTGAAGCAACACGTTCGCCAGTTGCTGCTGGGGGTTGGGGGAGAGAGGCCCAGCGTTGTCTGACGCCCTGCCCCCGCCCGGGCCCTGCTACCAGCGGTTCCAACTTAAGCCGGTCGTCTAATCGCCTTGAATTTGAGTTTGCGCACCTGTAGCTGCAGAACAGGGGTGGTGCTGACCCCTTCAGGTTGTTCCCGGAGTAGATGCGCCGCCTCAGGAAAAGTGTTCGCTGGGAGGAAGAAGCGCCAGAATCCACCCAAGGGAGCGGCGCAGGGAGTGGGGGAAGAAGCAGATGAGCAAGGAAAGGGGGATCAGATTTTTGCAGAGGGAGTGACTTTTTGCTTGGCTGAAGAAAGGCAAGGAAGAGGTCCCTGTCACAAGGTGCTTGACGGTGGGAAAATCCTACGAGCCTGGAGAACAGCCCGTCTAAGGGCCAGGAGATGGAAAGGGCTTGTTTGGGGATTCCCCCCCCACCCCCACCTCCGGCGCTGGCACAACCTGAGGTCCTGCCAGGCCTCCGCCATCAGTCACCCACTACCAGCCAGGCCGGGGGGGTGGGGGTGGGGCTGAGTCTGCGACCCTGGTGGGCAGGTGACACTGACCACCCCTTCCTCCGGACTCAATCAGAACACAGCCGGTGGCATCCAAGAGGTGCCAAGTGGGGACCCGGCGCCTGCCCAGGTTCTGCAAGAGCGTGGGCCTCGTGGAGGCAGGGAGGAAGCACGCGTGTGTCTCAGTACAGGGACTCGCTCGGAAAAGTCTTTGAGAACTGGTGACACACGTATTTGAAAGATGGAGACACTTTTTTTAGTGTAATATTTGTACCTCCTCCTCCCGCCCCGCCCAACTCCTGCGATCTACTATCCGTAAGTACGTTTGGGTGATGATGTGGGGTCCCCTGTGTAGGGGCCTAGCCTGGTTCCCCGCACGCAGTCGTGGCGCAGTGTCCCCAGCAAGATCGAGTGGCCGCACCCCCAGACCATCCCCGCGTCCGCTCCCGTTTCCCCGGCCCTGTGCCCCGGCCAAGGGCCCGAAGAAGTTCTGGAACCAAACGGACCGCCCCGCCTCCCTTATCCCGCCTTCCGGCGCGAGGCAAACCGAAGCCCGGCTGGGGCAGGGCGGAGGGGTTGGGCAAAGCTCCCCCTGGCGGCCATCGGGCTCGGCCGAGACTGCGTGCCCCGTGCAAACACGCCCCCCACCCCAGGCCTCCCCTCCTTCTTTTCTCCCTCCTTTCCCTCGTCTTCACCTTGTCGCCCCCCCACCTCCCGCCTTCCTTTCCTCTTTCCCTTCTCCCCCTTTCCCCTCCCTCCTCCTCCTTCCTTCTCCTCCTCCTCCTTCCTAGTTCCTGCAGTTTGGGTCTCTTTTAGGTTTGTTGATTTATAATTTTAAATAGGCAATAGATTAACACACTTCAAGTATTTTATTTTCAACTATTCAAAGGTATACAGTGAAAAGCCTTCACCCCAGAAGAACATCAGACAAGTCCCCTAACTGAGGAACCATCTATAAAGTATCTGACCAGTTCTCAAAACTGTCAAGGCCACCAAAAACAAGGCAAGACTGAGAAACTGCCGCAGCCAGGAGGAGCCTAAGGACACATGACCATTAAATGTGATGTGGGAGCCTGCATGGGATCCTGGAACAGAAAAAGGACATTTGGGGAAAACTAAGGAAATCCGAGGCAAGATGGACTCCAGGAAATAATATATCAATGCTGGTTCATTAACTGTAACCAAAGTACCACAGTATCGTAAGATGTTGGTAATAGGGGAAACTGGGGGTGGGCTTTATGGGAGCTCTGCTATCTAATTTCTCCATAAATCTAAAACTGTTAAAAAGTAATAGTTTACTTTAAAAAAGTCTTTATCCTATCCTTGCCTCTAACCATCATTTCCACCCACCCCCAATACATAAAAATCATTGATCTTAGTTTTCTGTGTATCCGTTCAGAGATGTAGGGTGCAAATACTAGCAAATATGAATATTCTCACCCCCACTTCATACTGTAACAACGGCACACCCCACGCCCAGTTCTGCCCTTGCTTTCTTCACCTGCTTCATATCAGGCGTAGAGCATTCTGTGTTCTTGTTTTCAGCCCGGAAAGACCCTCATTCCTGTGGCCAGTTCCCTGTTCATGGACTTGGGCTCTGCGATGTCCTGCAGTCCTAACACGACTTGAGGACAAACCGAGGGCATAACCCTGGCAAACAGTGGGTGAGTTTATCTGTTGGCCTGCGGGACCCAGGAGCGACTCAGTTTGTAACAGTGGTAGACAGGGACCCCACAAGGGTTCGAATGAGGGTGTGTGTTGGGGGTTTCCCTCTCCAGTCACTCTGCCCCCGGCTCCGCGCTCCTGAACCCGCGGGTTGGGGTGGGGGGGGGGGGGGAGAGGGGTTGTGCAGCGACCTCACCTCGAGCACCGCCCCTGTGTTGGATCCCCCCACTCCCAGGAAGCGTGGGTGGTAGAGCTGCCCCGGGGATTGGGTAGTCGTGGGGCTCCCACCCGCAACAGTGAGTGTGGGGAACTCCCCTAGGATTGGGTGGAACCCCTCCGCGAGTCCTGGGTCCAGGCTGCCTGCACCACCCACGACTCCCCCTAAAGAGACTCGATGCCCTTAAGAGCCCACCCCTGTCCCCCGGCCTCATCTGCCCTGGAGCTCGCTCGCAGTCTTTCCCCGTGTGGGTCTCGCTGACCTCCGCACTCCAGGGGTCTCTCTCCAAAATATAGAGATCTGCCACCCACCCCACCCCCGACTCTCTTTCCCCCAACTCTCGGGAGTTTTGGGGCCTGGTCTGAAGACGAAAGTATTTTCTCCACCTCCTCACACCCACCTTGCCATTCGCGCCCCTAACATCCCACCGTATCTCCCAAATTCTGGGTGATTTAAAAAAAAACTCCTCCCGCAACATTTTATAATGACAAGTTTCAGAAAAATAGAAAACCTTGAAAGACTTGTAGAGTGAGTGTCAGTATGCCCACCACCAAGATCTACATTAACATCCCTCTGCTCCAGCAGACTTCGAATCTCTACCTCGCTGTCCTTGAAGTTGGCCCGCCAGCAAACTGCCTGAGTTTTTGAAGCACTTGAAACTTCCAACAGTCAGTGCATGCCCCCAAAGCCCTTCTGCACGCCGGTCGTCGGCTGGAGTTCATTCTTAATTTACGTTTTTAAAGGTAAAATTCACATACAGCGAAATATACAGATTTTAAGTGTGCCGTAATGGTAAGTGTGCCAGATGGTACATGGAAAAGTATTTACTAGTTTAATAGTTATGTATTTATTTTAAAGTGTATTAAAAAAAAAAACAGTCGCTTTCCATGTATGATAGGGACATAGTTTCCTTTAACAATGAATGTAGTATGTAAAGGGCTAGGGGGAGGGGAGGGCAAAGGAAGAGAGGGGACTTCCAAGAAGCTGAGGCTGTGGCGAGGTGTCGTTTCCTGAGCTACTGTCGCTTCTAAGAGTGGCGCAGCCGGCGAGCTCCGGGCCGCGGTGCAATCCTGGGGCGCCTGGAGGGGCTGGGCAGGCTGGATTGGGGATCTGCGGTGGGGCCGGAAAGGTGTGCATGTGTGCTTGCCTGTAAGTGTGTGTTTTCAAATCGTTATGCATCTGCGCTTCCACTCCCAAGTTTGAGGCTGGGAGTCCCTATGAACGCAGCACTCAGCACAGGGCCGGGAATACAGTAGGTGCCCAGTAAGTGTTTCACTTGATCACAAGTGTGCAAACACTTTGTAAGCACTGTACAAAAATAAGGTAGTACAGCAGCAGGAAGAATCCCACTCCTCCGTGTCCTCACTACTCAGCGCAGTGGGGTCAAGCAAGCCAGAGTGTTTGTTGATTGACAAACAGCGGAGCAGGCGGAGGAAAATTCAGAGCGGGTGGTTGGTTGCCAAGGACGCGGGTCTGGCGCCAGCATCGTCTGTGGGGTCTCACAACCCATTGCAGACAGAAATAAAGCCACAGCTTTCTGGGCATGCGCGCCCCGTCCCCGCACTAGCCTCATTACCCTACGGCCGCGAAGGGCCTGTAGGTGCCTCGTTAGCGCAGTAGGTAGCGCGTCAGTCTCATAATCTGAAGGTCGTGAGTTCGATCCTCACACGGGGCACAATACTTTTGTTCTCTTCCCGTCTCCACTCCTGCCAGCACGAAGGGTTTTATTTGCTTGTCTGAGGACAGAAAGACCCCCGGCGTCCGCGTTTTTCCGCAAAGAGGTCTCCAGTGTGTCGTTAGGCTCGGTCTTGCCTCTCCGAAGTACCCGCGCAGGGACGCTGCGTTTAGTGCAAAGCCTCTCTTCTCTGTTCGGGTCCGGAACCGAGGACGGGAAGGCGGAGGCACGATGACCCGGGGGCACACTAGTAGACTGGTCCGGTCCGCGCCGGGTGGGCCGAGACCTCGTAAGCCCTCGAGAAAGAACCGTACCCCTCCGCCCCCCGGCGGGCGGCGGCGCGGGGTCCCCCGGAGGCAGCGTCCCAGCCGTGCCACTCTCCCCAGTCCTCCTGTCCTGGCTCCGGAGCACCCGCAGTCGCCGGTGGGGCGCACGGTCTGGGGTTCGGCGGCACCGGTGCTCGGGGTCCAGCGGCGCGTTGCGGGCGCCGCGGGCGCAAGGCTCGCTCGGGGAGGCGCCGGAGCAGGTGGTCCCGGGAGGGGGCTGGTCCTTTTCGCTCGACAGCAGGGAAGGGTGGGCCTGCGAGCCGGCCAGGCAGCGCGGGGCACCGAGCACCGCCGTGCAGTGTGGGCTGCGGAGCTGGGAGGGGGCAGCGCCCGAGAGGGGAGGGAGAGGGGTCTTAGGGAGTTGGTGCCGGTGGCCGCTGCGGCGGCGTGGCGGGACCGGGGCCTTGTTGCGACTGCGTCCGAAACACGTGCTACAATTGCAGCCGTCACCAGCTAAGTTTCTGATAACTCTGTCGTGCCGCACAGGTCAAATAGCCACTTAGATGGGGATGTGATAGCTGGTATCTCCCCTTCACCGTTGAAGTTTTTGACGCGGCACTAACCTCTGCAATTTCTCCTATCAGGGATGCGATAATACTTTTGGTTTACTATCCTGAGAGGAAGCACCTTCCAGAGGCTTTCACTTAGCTCTTTTTACCGTAAGGACCCTTGGTCAGCGAGTCGTAGTGCCACTGCGGAGATTCTGCCATTTGTAGAATGTGTTTATTCCGAGTATGCATTCAGGTACTCAGAAAAGAACCACAGTTGGCTTCATGGCCCTACTGCCTCCGCTGGGATTCAGACTTGTCCCAAGACCCTATCACCTGCCACATTAGCTCTAACTTTGGTGGACACAGGAATTGGTGTCAATTTAGAGCCAATGTCTAGGGACCCCTGAAAAGGCTGGGTGCTTTCTTTTCCCTACTACCAATCCTTCAAGTAAATGGCAACAGGCCCCTTTGGAAAAGCTTGGGGGGATTATTTATAGCATAATATGTGGCCCTCACTCCTGCAGGACCCTTCCTCAAGGGGACCTGCCCCACCCCCCTTCAGTCAGATGGCTTTGGATCTGGAAATGAGTGTAGGTCTGGAAAGGGTGACAGGCATGGGTCTCCACTGTGACGGCTCAAGTCAGGTTTTCAGGCACCAGATCTGAAGTTTTCCTGTTACATATATCAAGCAAGCAACATTTTCGTAGGCTGGCAACTATTTCATTCTTCTTTGGCAACTATTTCATTCTTTTTTTTAATTTTTGTTTTTAGTGTTTGAGAAAGAGACAAAGTGTGGGGGGGGGGGGGGACGGAATGTGAGTGGGGGAGGAACAGAGAGAAAGGGAGACACAGAATCCAAAGCAGGCTCCAGGCCCGTCAGCACAGAGCCTCTGAGCTGTCAGCACAGAGCCCGATGCCGGCCTCCAACTCATGAACCTGGAGATCATGACCTGAGCCGAAGTCAGGCGTTTAACTTACTGAGCCACCTAGGTGCCTGGATGTTTATTTATTTTTGAGAGAGAGAGAGAGAAAGAGAGAGAGAGAGAATGAAGGGGAAGGGGCAGACAGAGAGGGAGACACAGAATCCAAAGCAGGCTCCAGGCTCTGAGCCGTCAGCACAGAGCCCGATGCAGGCTCGGGCTCACGAACTGAGAGATCATGACCAGAGCTGAAGTCGGGGGCTTCCCGACTGAGCCACCCAGCTGCCCCGCAACTATTTCCTTCTTAGGGACAAGGGAACCCATTACCAAGAGCCCAAATCCGCTACCACTGCAGCTTCTGTGCTGCCCACTGCTCTAAATGGTTGTCTCTGGTAGCTGAATGCCGCCACTTAGCCTCTGCTACTACGGAATCCCGTCACCTGCACTGAAATCAGGGAGCCTATCAACAATGGCATCTCTCACCCTCCCCCATCACCCACAGAATGCCACCACAGAGCTTTTCAAGTTCACAGATACTCCCTTCACTCGGTGCCTTAACGAAGGGAGCGTCTTTGGGGCTGAGCATGTGGTTGGGCAGTGAGCCGGAAGTTCGTATGTAATAAATCCACTCCTCCATTCCTACCTTCCTGAGCTTTTGGATTCTGCCGCCCACATCATGCCAGGCAAACTCTGGCATCTTAATTTGATTTAAAAAAGGCAAACATTGAGTCCACATCGCTGTCAACCAATGAAGTCAAGTGTGAGAACCACTTTTAATTGCATGGGAATGCCAGTTACCAGTTGATCGCCTCTCAGCTCCAGCGTCACCCTTCCTTACCTGCCCTGCAATAACCCCCTGGATTCCAGCCCTTCTACGGTGTGCAGGACAGCAAGCTGTCGGCAGGGGGTGCTGGAGGAAGTGGCAGGAGGAATGGGCCTCCTCTTAGTTCCCAGGTGCTGTGCTGCTTATTCTTGCCCCGCTTCTCATAACCAGTGAGAGTGTGTGGGAATGGCCGGGGTACTCCGCCGCAGCCGTGTGCCCTGAATGCACAATCTCCCAGTGACTCCAGGGCCTCGGCCTGATGACCACTTTGCCACAATCCTCCCAACACGGAGAGGGCCTGTTCCAGGTCTGGAGCCAGAAAGCAGCCCCTGACACGCTCTCGGCACTTGCCTTCCAGCCTTGGTTTGCTGTGTCCCGGAGGGTGGTTTCCCGTGGCCCTCTCAACATGCACAGTGCAGAGGGGGCACCCCCCCCCCCGACAACACTCCAGGGAGTAAGAGGAGCCTCCTTTCCGAGTTAGTCCTTCATTTACTCTCCCCTGATCAGTCCTGGGTACCCTTTACATCTATACATCTTTAAGTTAGCTACTCGCTTATAGTTTAATAACTCATTGTATCTTAAAGTTTTCCTGTTAAGATCACCATGCGGTGTGTCTCCTAACTGGGTCCAGATAGTAACTCCAGAAGCTGTGCCGGATGCACTCCTACTAATAAATCAACCTGCTCGCGGTCCTTGTAGCGGCTCTTGCTGCTGTGACGGTCGGGGGCGGTGGTGACTGTGCAAGGGCCTTTAGCAAATGCTCAAGTCTTGCTCAACATCAGCGAGCCCATACTAGACAAGAACCATATGAATGTAATAAATGTTAAACGGGTTAATTTATTTGACACCACTGAATTCATACTGCAGAGAAGTGCTTAAGTGTAGCCTATGTGGAGAATTTAGCTGAAGCCCCGAATTTATCCAACACTGAACCATTTACACCAGAGAGAAACCTTATGAATGTAATAAATATGAAAAGGCCTTTAGAAGCTGCTCTGCTTTCACAAATTCAAGGATTCAAGGGAGTACCAGAGAGAAGATACCAGGAGTGGGAAGAATTTTTGCTAAGCTCAACCTTTATTCAATTCCCAGAGAATTTACATTATAAAGAATCTGGGGGTAAGTTGAAGCTATGCCAAGAAGCAGAAAGAGATAATCAGAAATGTGTTTATGTATTTTATGAAGTGTGATAGCCTTTCAAATGCCAACCAAGCACATATGACCGGAGAGTCAAGCAAATATCTGAAATCTGCTAAGGCAGTGACGTTAGCAAGAGTATTACTGGGAGAACTGTAGATTCAGAGAAAATTAAGAATGTGGTAAGAACTTCATTTGGGTGTTAGTATGCATAACTCACTTTCACTGGATAAAGGGAAGCTTTTTTTAAATGAAATACTGTAATACTATAAAAGAGATGTGGGTAGTTGCAAAACCAGTCTGAGTAGGTTTAAGTTTTCACAGAAGGGGACCTGAAGTAGAGGTAAAAATGGGCCTTATACAGCTGATTCTGGCTGGCAGGATCGGGAATGTTTAAAAATTTATTTCTTAATGTTTATTTTTGAGAGAGAGAGAGAGAGAGAGCACAAACAAGGGAGGGGTAGAGAGAGAGGGAGACACAGAATCTGCAGCAGGCTCCAGGCTCTGGGCTTATCAGCACAGGGCCCGATGAGGGGCTCAAACTCACAGCTGTGAGATCATGACCTGAGCCAAAGTCGGACGCTTAATGACTGAGCCATGCAGGCGCCCCAGGATTAGGAATATTTTAGAATTTGAATGCTTTTAAGTGACCAAGCAATTTCTAGTTCACCCAAGTTCCCATCATTATACATTTTATATTCTGTGACTTCCCTATTGCCAAACACACACCAGCCTGGCCCTTGAAGGCACGTTTGTGACGACCTGCAAATGAACAAAAAAGTAGACTGAAAAAAGTGCTCTTGGGAAACCAATGCCTTGCCTCAGGACTTTGCCTATTAGCCAAGAGAGCATTTTGCTTACTGAAGTATTTGGTTTACTATAAGATTATGCTTTATGACCACAGAAACAAGAATTACTATTACGTATTACATGCTTACTATATGTCAAGCACAATACCAGAACTTTACATTATCTTAATCCTCACCTCAAGTCCCTGAGCTATTTCTATCTTTCCTTTTATTTTTTTTTTAAGATTTTAAGTAATCTCTACACCCAACATGGGGCTTGAATTCACAACCCCAAGATTGAGTCACATGCTCTACCAACTGAGCAGAGCAGGTGCCCCTTTACCTTCCTTTTATAAAGGGATTCACGGGGGCACCTGGCTGGCTCAGTCGGTTAAGCATTTGATTTTGGCTCAAGTTATGATCCCAAGGTTGTAGGACTGAGCCTTGGGATTCTCGTTCCCTCTCCCCCTGCCCCTCCCAACTTGCGCACGCACATGCACTCTCTCAGAATAAATAAACTTTAAAAAAAAAGAAAAAGAAATGGTTCAGGGAAGGTTCCAGAAGTAATCTGCCCTAGATGATGAAGTTGTGAGGAGCCCTGTTATGGAGCTCAGGGCCCAAGTGAGAGAGCAGCCAGTGCTGTCCGGAGAAGGAGAGACGGAGACCCCAGGTGGGCTCGCCAGCAAAGAGGAGACCCCCGCTGCCGGGGACAGCACGCTGTGGTGCACACTGTCGGTGCCCTAAATTTCCTGCTGCCTTCCCCCTCAGTTCTGGTCGGACAGTTGTTGAGATGGTTTCCTGTTCTTTACTTTTCTGTTTATCTTTAAAATAAACTCTCATCAACTAAAGTTAGAGGTTTATGCTGGTCCTTGTGACCTGAAAGATCCTAATACGAGCTTTAATAGCTTCACAAATTTTATTATGAAAAGTACAAGAAGACATTTACAAGCCCAAAAGCATCAGAATGAAATAGTCCACATAATTTTTATACATACATTTTTCTATACAAAAAGTTGATTTCTGTAGGGATATAAAATAAATAATGTAAAAATCAGTGCCACTGATTGCCAAGTAGGTATCTCTCTCTCCACCTCAAGGTGACCAGCCTCCTACGTGGCCAAAAGATGAGGTGTTCGGCATCTGTTACGAGCCTGGGCTGTGAGCCTCTGGCGAAGATTTCTCACTCTCTCCATAAGATCCTGTTCCATGGTGTCCCATTGTACTCTTCTTTGATTTAAAGAAACTTGAAAACAAAATTTTAAGATAACAATAGTTTAATGTTCTGATATTAGTAACGATACACCATGGATTTTAAAGGTAAACATGTTGCAAAAAATCAGTAATGAAATGATATTTGAAAAACCAAATTTCTTTAACAAAAAGCTTAATGTGTTGTTCCCTATACTGTTCCATTTACAAGCCAAGTATTTGTTGAATTGAATGAATGTTATCAGAGAAAGAGAACTCATCTACTTTTGGTTATTTACCATTTGTTTTTTATTTGGGGGAGATAGACAATCTTTATTTATTAAAAATAATTTTTTTAATATTTTAAAATTTTTAATATATTTTAATTATTTAATAATATAAATAATTTTATTTTTGAGAGAGACAGAGAGAGAGCGGGGGAGGGACAGCGAGAGGGAGACACAGAATCCCAAGCAGGTTCCAGGCTCTGGACCGTCAGCACAGAGCCCGACTCGGGGCTTAAACCTGAGCCGAAGTTGGATGCTTAACCGGACCGAACCACCCAGGCACCCCGTCAATCTTTTAAATTAGGAACAAATCTTGTCCAAGAGAGGATGAGTGAGTTCTTTACAACAGTAAGTTTCCTCACTATGATGCTTAATGGTATTGAAACAAAGCATTCTGAGTTGCCAAAATTAAAATTTAGAAATGTATACCTAGACTACTTTCCCAATGACTAAATACAAATAAATCAAATGGTTTTAATAGTGGCCAACACAGGGAGAGTCAAATTAAAATATTACAGTGTGTCTAACCAAGTGTAACAGCCATTTCATACTGAGTTGGGGCGGCGGGGGTGGGGGGCTAGTAAACACTGGAATCTGAAGAAAAAAAAAAGCACCTTAAAAATACACTTCTCTCAGGGTACCTGGGTGGCACGGTGGGTTAAGTGTCTGACTTCGGCTCAGGTCATGATCCCATGGTTCATGGGTTTGAGTCCCACGTGGGCTCTGCGCTGACAGTGTGGGGCCTGCTTGGGATTCTCTCTCTCCCGCTCTCTCTGACCCTTCCCCACATAAATGCTCTCGCTCTCAAAATAAATAAACTTAAAAAAAAAAATCCACTTCTCTTAAATCTAGTTACATATTCAGTCAGCTCCAATTCCAGAAAACTATATTTTCCTCCAAAGGAATACAATGTTTATGGTCTTATTTTGCTGCTAAATAACCTAAACTTACCAAATGTCTTGAACTTGATTTTCTAATTTAGAATTATCTAACTAAAAATTTAAGTTCTGACATGTCAGCATAGAGAATAGTTGAGAATCTCGTGTACTTTCATTTGACTGATGCATGGCTTTTGGTTTAATTCATATTCTGACACAGAATTTACAGATACAGGTAAAGTATGAGTTAACAAAAATATACAGTATTAGAGTCTCGTGACTTGTTATTTATTAGGTTTATTTCTTATAAAGCTTGTTTGTCTTTAGAGGGCACTGTATAAAAATCTGTTCTTTTTAATGTTGGTTTTTGAGAGACACAGAGAGAGAGACACAGAGCATGAGTGAGGGAAGGGCAGAGAGAGAGGGAGACACAGAATCCAAAGCAGGCTCCAGGCTCTGAACTGTCAGCACAGAGCCCAACACAGGGCTCAAACTCACAGACTGCGAGATCATGACCTGAACCGAAGTCGGACGCCCAACCGACTGAACCACTCAGGTGCCCCTAAAAATCTGTTCTTCTAAAAGAACTCAAAAGATCTTGTTAAATTCTGCTTCTTCTATATGACAGTTTTATTGAAAAAGTCGGTGGAAATCAAAGTCTAACAGGGTTTCTTGTTCCTTCCCCCATTTTAAAAAGAAATCAAATACTTTATTGGGAAAACTGTCAGCTCCTTTATGAGTTAATGACCATATTTCAGACCCACCCTGTCCCTTCCAAAAATAAAAACTTCAGTGGATCAAGTGGAGGGATCAAAGGTTGGCTAATCAGGGCGCCTGGGTGACTCTTGACTTCCACTCAGGTCATGATCTCACAGTTCAGGAGTTTGAGCCCCATATCGGGATCTGTGCTGACGGTGCAGAGCCTACTTGGGATGCTCTCTCTCCCTCTCTCTCTGCCCTTCCCCTGCTCCTCTTCTCACTCGCTCTCAACAAAAGAGTTCAGCTCATCAGCATGAAGCCGATGGTCTCCAGCAGTTCCAACACCAGTGGCCTCAGCGGTCCATCACGGTGCCGAGAGCGAACACACGTTTTCAGTGGCTGCTGGATGGAGCCCAGCCCAGAAGAAGAGAGTCAGAAAATTTCAAATACGTAATAGCTTTGAAAACCAATGCTCATATTTTCTTTCCAGAAGGATGTAAAAAACAGTTACGAATGTCATTAATGTAGTGAGTAACAGACTTCTGTAGCAGCCCGCAACCGTTTCTGGACAATGAAATTCATTCCGGTGCTAATGAAATTGCATCGATATCTGGCAAACGCTCCTGACTTGGTTTCGGTCTGATCTCTTTTTAACTCCCCATTAGAAATTTGAGAATTTTGCTCCCTCCATTTCAGGATTGCCATTATCCATGCCCTGGGAAAATGGCGTCAATATGCTGTAAATATAATTCAAGCCACAATCTTGCTTAAATTAATGCTAAATTTTAAATGGCAGAAGAGGGGCACCTTGGTGGCCCAGTAGGCTGGGCGTCCAACTCTTGATCTCAGCTCAGGTCATGATGTCACGGTTCACGAGATCGAGCCCCGAGTTGGGCTCTGTGCTGACAGCAAGGAGCCTGCTTGGGATTCTCTCTCCCTTTCTCTCTGCCTCTCCCCAGCTCACATGATCTCTTTCTCTCTCTCAAATAATAAAACTTTAAATAAATAAGTGAATGAATGATAAATGATAGAAGAAATATTTATTGCTTATCAACTTACTGTGTGTTGAGGAATCCACTTCAGAACTGTCCTTTAATTGTGAGGTTCTAGGCACATAGCCTGAGGCAGCCTGTCCACTTTGGCATCTGGGCACTGTCACAGCAGTGAGGAGATAGAGAAGACATGTGGGAGCGAGTAGGAAGCCTTTCTTAATTGCAAATGGTCCCTAGGAAATTACAACTGCCAAGGATGAAAGCCCCTAATGTTTCTATCGAGAGGAGCACCGTCACCATTCTGGAGGCAGGGTAAGTGCCGCGAAAGCTGAAGTTCTGGTGACGTATTTTATTTATTTATTTTTAATTGATTTATTCTTGAGAGAGGGAGAGAGCACATAAGCAGGAGAGGGGCAGAGACAGAGGAAGAGAGAGAGAGAGAATCCCACTGGCAGGGCAGCTAGGCGCCGCTAGCTAAAGGTGTTTTTAAAATATGTCCCCAAGGGGCACCTGGGTGGCTCAGTCTGTTAAGCGTCCGACGCTTGATTTCAGCTCCGGTCATGATCTCGTGGGTTGTGGGCTCGAGCCCCTGTTGGGCTCTGCTTGCACAGGCCTGCTTGGGATTCTCCCTCTGCCCCTCCCCTATTCTCTCAAAATAAATACATTAAAAAAACCCCCACCTTTAGCTAAAACAAAAAGCCAACAAACAATTCAAAAGTAGCGACGTTACAACAGAGATCCCAAACATTTCTTGGAAAAGATCATGAACTGTGATGAGCAAGCCCTCCCCGAGGACTACTGGGAGCCCACCTCTGGCGGCTTCCTGCACGTGGGGTCTAATCTCAGCAGCAGAGAGCAAACGAGAAGCTGCGAGAGGCAGGCGCCCCTGAGACCTTCCGGAGCAGCTGGCACAGCAGTGTTCCAGAACCGACCTGGGGCCTCCCCTGGTTTGAATCACTCTCATCTCAAAAGTTATACTTGCCCCTCAGCTGTGTCTTCTCTGTTCTCCAACTCCTACAGCCTTTCATCCAGTAAGACACCAAGGTCTTTTTTTGATTTTTCATCCTCACAAGAGTCATGACTGTTCCTTCCTTTCTACTCCCATTACTAGGGTCCAAGCCTCCAGGAGTCAGGCCCACTGGAGTTACACTGACTCATTAAGATGCCTGCCTTTTACCTGGTCTCAAGGGCTTTAGCTAATGGTTCAATGAGTCATTAAGACTATTTGGGGCTAATTATCAAATGACTAATTTGAACTGGTGTGGGGAAATGGAATGTAAGCCTCGTCTTCAAAATATCTGAAGGGCTGTCATGTGGCAGAGGTAATAGATGTACTCTGCATTTGCTCCAAAGAACGGTTTCTAATGAGAGAATTTACTAAAACACACACACACACACACACACACACACACACACACACAACCCTATTCAACTTTACAGAAGGAAGACAATAGCTTTTAAATAAAATACTGGCAGAAACAGAATCAGGTAATGAGCTCGCCAGCTCCGTAATATTCTGGCATAAGCTAGATACGCACTATTCGCTACCGTAGTGTCGCAGAGAGGATTCACACGGCAGGCCCTGGTTCTCCAGATCCTTCCACGTCTGAGACCCCACTGTGCCTTGTCTCGCATCCGTCCTCTAAAACCCATTGTGCCCGTGGCTGTTTACGTCCCCTTCACAAAGGGCCACGGTGTAAACACGAGGTACCTGTTCCAGTGCCCTCTGGTCCCCTCTGCCTACCGCCATGTTTCACACACTGCTGAGCAGACTCACCTATGAAATTGTACAACAAAAATCCAGCTTTCTAGCTTCTATCCCAATTCTCCCTAATTCAATCACTGTAGGTGAGATCCTGAGTATGTATTTTTTTAATCTGTAATTTACCAAAAAAAAAAAAAAAAAAAAAAGAAAAAAAAAGCTAATTGTAACAAATTTGAACGCATAAAGTAAAAAGCCAAAAAGTTCCTTTCATGTACTTTTTGTACCACGATTTATTCTTTTTCTTCACTTAATGTAATATATTTTAAAGCCCCAAAGGTGATTCATATTAGTTTAAATCAGTATTTATGTACTGATTTTGTATTATGAATATCACAAAATCCAAAAGGAATAAAAGGTACGTACTACAATTCCTTCCTTTTCGTAACCCTGTGCACCAAGTTCCTTCCCCAGGAGGTAAGCCCTACACTAGTGTTTCCAGGTCATTCTGCTGTGTATCCAGGTTGGCAAACAGGATGTGGCCCGATTCCTGAGCCTGGCACTGATGGTCCCTGTCTTCTTCAGTGGTCTCGATAACTACTCTGCTCCAGCTGGTCTAACTTCTGTCACCACCACGGGCAACTTTCTCCCATGGATTAATTGCATCCAACATATTCTATCATGTATGAGTGGAGTTCATGGAGGCTTTGGTTGGTGAATCCACAAAAATTATAAGGGAAGAAACTCTGTGTGTGTGTGCGCATGTTCCTGGGAAGATTCTCAGAGGGGCCTACGGACCGTACATGGTTTTGCCATAGACAATGGTGTACCGCCATTTTAGAGCCGTAACAAAATGGAAGATCACCCGGTCTCTACGTTCTCATTTTACAAATGAGCAAAGTGAAGACCAGTCAACATTTCTGAACAAATCCAAATGAAGAAACACAAGTGGCTAAATAAACTGCCCCGAGGTCTACAGCTTAGTGACTCCGGCCAAGTTTCACGGACCATAAAGCTGGGACTAGGACCCAGTGCGCCTGTTGCCCGGGCCAGGGTCTTGCGCCACACAGTGAAACCCTCCCTCTGAGTGTGTTCCTGTGGCACCAGGCCTGTCCTCTTTTTAAAGGCCCAGTAATTTAAAACCTGGTCAAACGGCCCCACCTGTTACCACCTGGGAACAGCACTTACTAAGGTCTTTTTTTAAAATAACGGTTCACTGACATATAATCCACATACCAGAAAATTGATCCTGGTGAAGTGTACGATTCAGCGTTCTTAGTATACTCCCAGAGTTGTACAACCATCACCACTAATCTACAACATTTTCATCATCCCAACTCCTCGCAGCCATTTGTGGTCACCCTCCCGATCCCCCTGAAACCACCAATCGACTTTCTGCCTCTATGGATCTGCCTGTTCTAAACAGTTCACATGAATAAAATCATAGGCTATGTGTACTTTCGTGTCTGGCTCCTTAAACTTAGCATAAGGTTTTTAAGGTTCACCCACGTTTTTATTGCTATGGAAGTTTCCATCGTATGGATATACTATATTCTGTTGGCCGATTCCTGGTCTGATGGATATCCAGGTTGTTTATACTTTTTGGCTATTATGAATAATGATGCTATGCACATTCACATACAGGTTTTTGTGTGGACGTGTTTCCGAATCTCCCGGGCACATGCCTACGAATGGAACTGCCGAATCACACAGCTACCCTACATTTACCCCTCCGAGAAGCTGCCAGACTGTCTCCCAAAGTACACCACGTTACATCTCCTCTAGCACTGTTCCAATTGTTCTCTGACCCTTGTCAGCACGTGTTATTATTGTCTAATTATGGTCATGCTAGTGGGTGTGAAATAGTATCTCACTGTGTTTTTGTATTTAAAAAATGTTTTCCTCATGTGGTTTTGGTTTGTATTTCCCTGATGACTAATGAAGTTAAACAGCTTTTCATGTGTATTGTGGTCATGTGTATCTTCTTTGGAGAACTGTAAATTCGTATCTTTTGCCCGTTTAAAACTCTGGACTAAAAAAAAGTAAAAATAAAAAAATAAAACTCTGGACTAATACTGTTTTACAGGACATGACTATTCAGCTACAATGTAAGTTTATGGACCTGGGATTTTAGGGGTAGCAAGGGCCATTCACATTGTCCAGAAGGTTCTGTTTTCTAGAAAATAATAAGAATTTCCTCCCCCACTGCTAATAGAGATTTGACACTAAGCAAAAATTTGAAATAAATGACCCGTCACTGGCACACTCTTACCTGGTTCCTACTGCATACTCCTCTATTCTAGGCCCTGAGTGACAAACCAATGCTGAGCGCCTCCAATCAAAATGCCATTTTCCTAATTACAGCTGATTATCTTCCAGTGTTAAGATCAAATGACTGATTTCATTTATACACCCTGATTACGAAAATGACAAATCCTTACACATTTGCCTTTTGAAAAATGGATGACTCTTAACCAAATGGTCTCTCGTTGGTGAAATTTAGGAAAGTTCAAAAAAAGTTAGGTAGCATGGTGGGAAGAGCCCACGGAGGCAGAGGGGCCAAAACGCAAGACTACTGATTTCTGATGAGGGAAGGGGAAGAAGCTCTTTACAGTTTCTTCCTTTTTTGTACTTCTAAATCCATAGCTTCTCTAAAAGCCACATGAATTGTCTCTTCCTAGAGGAGGGGTGAGTGTGAGAGGGTTAGTGACAGGTCGCGGCTCCACTGGTTACTGTCTTCTGTAGGCCGGTTGTAAATATTTATTTTTTTTTTTTTAATTTTTTTTTAATGTTTATTCATATTTTGAGAGACAGAGCATGAGCGGGGGAGGGGCAGAGAGAGGGGGAGACAGAATCCGAAGAAGGCTCCAGCCTCTGAACTGACAGCACAGAGCCCGACGCGGGGCTCGAACTCACAGACTGTGAGATCATGACTGAGATGAAGTCAGACGCTTAACCAACTGAGCCACCTAGCCCTGTAAATATTTACTTTGTGCAACGAGTGACACTCTTCTCTCCCTGCTTCTTCATGGGCTGGGGTGCTATCTGGGACCTAAATCTAAAGTATGACAGCTGGGGTGCCTGGGTGGCTCAGTCAGTTGAGCATCCAACTCTTGATTTTGGCTCAGGTCATGATCTCATGGTTGTGGGATGGAGTCCCGCATTGGGCTGTGCTGACAGCACGAGCCTACTTTACATTCTCTCTCTCCCCCTGCCCCCCTCCGCCCCATGCTCATTCGCATTCTCTCTCAAAATAAATACACACGAAAAAAAAAGTACGAGGGCTAATGAGGAGTTTTAAAAGTAGGCATAATTAGATGATGATGCACCTGACCTATATTTCTACTTTTCAAATTTGTGAATTTTAAAAGTTACACACATAGTGACATTATTCATAAAAGCCAAGAAGTGGACACCAATCTAAATGGATAAATGAAATGTGGAATACCTACACAACGCAATACAGGCCATAAAAAGGAATGAAATCCTAATGCATGCTGCAACATTATGCGAAGTGAAAGAAGTCAGACACAAAAGACCATAGATCACTGGACTCCATTTATATAAAGCTTCCTAAGTAGACAAATCTATGGTGGAACAGGAAGTTTATTAGTGGGAGCTAGGGGCTGGGTGGGGAGTGAGGGGAAATGGGCAGTGAATGCAAATGGGTACAGGGCTTACTTGGGGGCACCAAAAAAAAAAAAAATATATATATATATATATTTTAATGTTTATTATCATTGAGAGAGAGAGAGAGAAAGAGAGCGAGCGCACAAGTGGGGTGGGGCAGAGAGAGGGAAACAGAATCTGAAGCAGGCCCCAGGGTCTGAGCTGTCAGCACAGAGCCCGATGTGAGGTTTGAACTCAGGAGCTGTGAGATGTGAGATCATGACCTGAGCCAAAGTCGAACGCTCAACTGACAACCGACTGAGCCACCCAGGCGCCCCTGCTTTAGAATTCTAAGTACAGTAATTTAGGTTTTCAGTTGATGCCACTGCAAGCCTGTAAACCCAAACCTAACGTTTGGTTATAACGAGTTTCCTTGTGCTACTTTACTACACTGTTGTTCTGAAGACCGGCTATTGGCAAAGCACAATTTCTACCAAAATAAACTAGAAATAGCACTTTGGGAACAAATCATATCCTGATAGATGAAGGAGATACCAAGGACCATGAAACCATGGAATAAAACAGAATTCTACAGGACGGTTGAGAGGTTTTTCTTGACTGGAGCTAGGTTTTTTTGTTTGTTTGCCTGTTTTGTTTGTTTTAATAAGCCCCAGCAACCCCCAAAATGATGACTAGTGATCACCTTTTAGTTGAGCAATCATTTGAATAAAGTGCCAAAATACAGCTCAGGGATTGGCTCACGACAGCAAATAGCCTACCTGTGATGGATGAGTGTGTACTGTCATGAAGAGAAAGGCACTCATGGACACGCACCTGTATTATATGGATGTTCAGCATGTTCTAAAGCATCATCTAGCTCTTTCTCCAGAAACCACTTTCGAGATGCATCTGAGAGAGCCGAAGCTTTCTTTTCTGACTTCAGATGAAAGTCTTTTTCTTTAGCTTCTTCCCACTATACGCAAATAAATGAAAGAAAACAAAAATCACCTAAAAATTGGGGTAATGTCAGTTCCTACAGTGGAATAACTCCCTTCCGTCTCCTCTACTCCACTTCCTTCGGGATTCCCATGGTGTGTGGGATCTGTTTGGTTTTAGGGTAATTTGGGTGCCACTCTTGGCCCAAGGCTGCTGAGGAAACTTCAAGGTGCAGGCACGTGTGATGTACCACTCAGTACCTCCAAGTGCCACAGAGCACACACACAGGTGCCCACTGTCTTTGCAATAACAAGTCATTTCAACACATTTCACATGTCAAACCTTGCAGGATGTAGTTTTTAGAATTAATGATAATTTTTTTATTTAATTTGCATGCTATCGCTTAATAGTAAGATCTGCAAAGTTCAGAGAATGAATTCTTTGCCCAGCTCTGCCGTGGAAGTGAAGGAATTTCTATTAATCCCTACTTTCTTCTTCCTACAGTGAGAAAACAATTATCTTAAGATTAGCTCAAGGGTAACTAAAAATACCACGTTTAAGATATTCTACAACTCCTAAAGTTCATCAATGTTCTATGCTGTAGCGTTTATCTGCAAACATATAGTTTTTTAAATTTAAACCCAGTTAGTTAACATATAGTATAATTTTTGTTATAGAAATGCTAACGCATTAAATATGTGTGAAATGACACAATTTTAAGGAATCATTAGGGGCCAAGAAATCCAGGCCTTTCCCATTACTGATAAGGAGGCCGAGTTTTAGTGATTTCCCAAGACCTCTCAGTAATCAGGCTAGCTTTAGAAGCCAGCACACCAGATACAAAGGAGGAAAGCCCTTACAGCGATCCTGAGTCTACCCTCAAACACTCTGTTTCACCCAAACTACAGCAGCACCTAACAGTGTGCAGTCCAGCGCTAAGGTCAGCAATCCTCGAAGATGTGGGCTCCCACCATAACGTTCCTGAGAACAGCCTCAGTGGGCATCATTCCCGCCCCTCCCTGTCCTTGACCGAAAGTGTTCTCACACAGGGCCACGTTATATGGTGTAGGAGGAAAATGAATAGGAACAGTCACTTGAAGGAAATACATTATGAAAAGCTTTCAGAATAGACATCATGACAGAACAGCATGAAGAGGAGTGAACTACAGCCAGCTCTCTGGTTCCTGACCTCTCCCTAGCTCCAGTGTCCTCGGGGAAGTCCGCTCTGTCTGCGATAATATCGACAGAGCACGGGTGCCAGAGCTGCTGGTGGGATCCACCAAAGGATTCGTCTGTGTGACATGCTCTTCGTTGCCTCCTTGAAATCCATTCTCTGACTCTTCTTGAGGAATAGAATTCTAATTTTATTTCGGATGATAATGCTCCCTGCTAAAAATGCTACATTTCCCAACATCCTCTGCAGACAAATGTGGCTAGAATGTGATGTGGGACTTCTAGAAAGGAGTTACAGAGTTGTCTCAGCCGGGAGCGGGCCCTTTTCTACTTCTGCCCTACCTTCTCCCTGCTGTCTGGAATGTATATGTGATGGCTGGAAAACCAGCAGTCATCTTGGGTGGTAAGCTGTCCTCAAGAACGAAAGCCATGCACCAAGAAGTAGCGCAGAAAGACTGAAGGAGGCACTTTCCCTAATGACCTTGGAGCCAGGAAACCAGCCCTGGGTTTCCTACCCCCGGACTTCTTTCACATGAAAAGGAAAAACACTTACATCTTGCTCATTGTCACTATTATTTCAGGTTTTGTTAGTAGTAGCTACATATAATTCCTAACCGTTTAAAGCTGTCTACATTGTAAGAATCAAAAATTAGGTAAAATTAAATAGTAATATTATCCAATCAGCCAGAACAAACCCAATCCAGGAAGCTGAGAACTTGAGAGGCACTAATGTCATTGAGAAAGATGCCTAGTCATTTTTAGGTATCGTATTAGATTCCTTCTCTGTATATACCTACTAAAATTAGATTCGCTTTTCCAAGAGGAATTATCTGATTTGATGCTTCTGTTGTTTGATTATATTTCAAAATTTATACGATGAATAACAAAAAAATCTGTAACCCCATTCTTACCTTTTTAGCTCCCTCCCCCACCATTGCATTCAATACTTCTGTTTCTTTCCTTCTGTTTTCCAGAAGGAGTTTGGCCACTTCCTGGTAACATGCGTTCCGCTGTAGATCATCACATCTTTGTTTATGTAAAGCTTGAATTCGCCAGTCGGCATTTAGACATGCTTGTTCAGCTTCTGCCAAATTTTCTTCAATTAACTAAGAAATATTTGTAAATTTCAGAAACAAGGTCAGACTATATATAAAATATGGTATATCTGTTCAATGTAACCAAGTTTCTAGGGTAGCTGTTTGTAACCTAACGGTGTTTACTTTCACTTTTTATTTTATTTTTTTTTACATTTATTTATTTTTGAGAGACAGAGTGAGACAGAGTACAAGCAGGGGAGGGGCAGAGAAAGAAGGAGACACAGAATCTGAAGCAGGCTCCAGGCTCCGAGCAAGCGTTCAGTACAGAGCCCGATGTGGGGCTCGAACCCACGAACCGTGAGATCATGACCTCTGCTGAAGTCGGTCACTTAACCGACTGAGCCACCCAACCCAGGCGCCCCACCCTAATGGTATTTAAAACACACCGGTGTCCAGGACCCAGCACAAACCAATTACATCAGCTTCTGGGGTGGTGAGATGTTGGAACTTTTACAAAGGTGATTCTAATACATAGCCAAGACTGAGAATTTCTAGGCTCAGGAATGGGTAGGATTAAACAATTTCCATATTTCAACCCGTGAAAAGGAGTCAGAAGAGCCCATTCTTACAGACTGAACAAAAGCCTATAAGGAAAAATCAATGGTGGGCTATGCTGATGGGATCCGCTAAGGGATGGTTGTTGAACAGAAGACAGGGAAGTCTTATATTGTTGCTGGCTTTTGGACCAGGGCCAGGCCTGGCCACAGACCTACTCAGCATTTTGTTGACTGGATGATACAGAAAGTTCTTTCTTGAAGTTCTCAAATTCTATTTCAATTCACTTGAGCCAGCATTTCTGAAAGGGTACTCTACAGAAATTGTACAAAATAAGTTTGGAAAATTTTCTTAAAGCCTCACAATGTACCATATCCTCAAATTTGGCATGAAAAATCCTAACTTCTTTTTTAAAGTTTATTTATTCAGAGAGAGAGAGAGAAAGAAAGAGAGAGAGAGAAAGAGCAAGGGAGAAACAAAGAGGGAGAGAGAGAATCCCAAGCAAGCTCAGCACTGTCAACACGGATGGAGCCCAATGTGGGACTTACTCCCACGAACCGTGAGATCATGACCTGAGAAAATCAAGAGTCAGATGCTAAACTGACCGAGCCACCCAGGTGCCCTGAAAAATCCTAACTTTAAACAGCACTTCCAATACTTAGTTGCCACCTGTTTTACTGAATAATAGTTATGAATATTCTACAGAATATACTTTGGAAACCCTGGCTTATATACCAGGCAAAGACCTGATGTTTTGCAACTAATCTGCTCAGGGATAATTTCTGAGACATAACACAGTAGGCTAGTATTTATGAAGTTATTATTTCCCTTGTATCTTCTAGATCTTAAAATTCTTAAAATATAAAAGATACTTGTATATGTCTGGCAGTGAAGTAAGTAGCCTATAAATAAAATAATGTGAGATTCTAAGAGCTGTGATAACTGAAGCAAAGAAATGAATTAACTCCTTTGCAGAGTTCAATTTTGAATTTTCTCCTTTGAGAGGATGACAGATGGGGGAGGCAGGGCAGGGAAAAATAAACACAGAAAAGGATGACAGATGGAAACTTCCCCCTCTCTATGTGCACTAAGTTTACCATATTTTTACCTTCTGAGTTTTTTGGTTCTGAGTTTGACCTGCTTCTATCAGTTTATGGAACATGTGTTCTTCAAGATCCACTTTTCGTCTATAGGTATCTGCATCTTCTCTCATTTCTTTTGCAACAGCTTCCTGATTTCTAATAAGATTCTGTTAAAAAAAATTTTGTAAAAAAAAAAAGAGAGAAAACACAAATCTACATAGTAATGCTAGAACACAAAATGACTTCCCCCCCACCCCACCCCGAATACTAGCACACAAATAAGAATTGTGGTCATCTAATTTTCAAAGTAGAAAGCAAATAGCAGTGACATCAGTGAAAATAAAAGTAGGGACCTCTGAAAATACTCTCATCCAAAAAAGCACTGAGAACACTTGCAAAACCAACTCTTTCAGAACTCTGGAAATTAACCAAAGGCTTGAAGCAATTTGAGGATCATTTACTCATAAAAATGGCTCCATCTTGGTAAGAACAGAAGGCATTAGGGCATTTTTAACTTGCCTCATCCCTAGTCCCACCCTACCCTTAAGCTCTGCATTAGCCTTTAAGACCAGCAACCTGGCAGCCAAAGGAGGGGGCAGAATGGAGGTGGGACTCCTGCAAACTCCCACTGTCCAGTAACGGTCCCCATTGACCGATACGGTGGTTCTGGAAGAACGTACTCCCAAAGCTGTCTTTATTTGCCATGACTCAGAACTCACCACCTTGAACCGCCTTTTCCCTGGGGACATTTGCTGAAATACATGAGAGGACCCTGGTGAATATCTTGGCTGCTGGAGAGAGCCTATCGCAGTGCAAACCACAAGCTAACCAAAAAGTATTCACAGAAAACATTGAAGAATTAGACGTCTGCAGGGCACTTTGAAAAGCTGATAGATTCCCGGAGACCTAAAGGTCCATGTGCACGTGGAAGGCTGTACACATGCGCAGGGCTATGTGAATGCTCAGATCTGAGGAAGCGCAGGGCTCTTAAGTCTGGTGAATGGGGGTTTTCTGCATAGTCAGGAAGGGAACTCTGGAGTTGTAAGCTGCGAAGCGAAGCGTTGAAGGCAGGCCCCAACACGATGCACACAGAGCCTCTGGGCAAAGACCTAGAGGCTTTACTGGTACAAGGCCACTTAAGGAAATCGCTGTCCAGTCGCTAAAACCAAGTGAAGACTTTAATTTAGTTCTCTGTAAATTCAACTTTACCAAATCAACTCAGTGAAGTCACTAAGAAACAAGAAATGCTGAGGAGGGAGGAGAATCTGATTTTCAGAACTGTCATATCACATGATTTAAAATATCTAATTTTCTTTCTTTTTTTAATGTTTGTTTATTTTTGAGAGAGAGAGACAGAGCACGAGCGGGGCAGGGGCAGAGAGAGAGAGGGAGACACAGAATCAGAAGCAGGCTCCTGGCTCTGAGCTGTCAGCACAGAGCCCAATGCGGGGCTTGAACCCACAAGCTGTGAGATGACCTGAGCTGAAGGTGGGCGCTCAACAGACCGAGCCACCCAGGCACCCCTAAAATATCTAGTTTTCAATAAAAAATGACAGGAGATATTAAAAACCAAAAGCATGGCTGTGCGGACTCTGAATAGACATTAGCCACACGTTCTCCAGAGAAGATATAAAAATGGCCAATATACACATGAAAAGATGCCCAGAATCACCAGTCCTTGGAAAAATGAAAATCCAAACTGCAAGACACCACTTCATACCCACTGGTGAGGCTAGAATCAAAAGGACGGATGGTAACAACTGTTCACAAGAATGTAGAGAAGGGAGAACTCTACACTCCTGGGCATAGATCTAAGGGAACTGAAAATACATGTTCAAACAAAAAGCTGTACATGAATTTTCAGAGCAGCACTACTCATCACAGCCCAAAGTAGAAACAACCCAAATATCCACCAACTGACAAGTGGATAAACATTTATCATACAACAGAATATTATTCAGCCATAAAAAGGAATGGAGTACTAACTCACACCACAACGTGAACAAACCTTGAAAACTTTTGTGTGAAAGAAGCCAGTCACAAAAGACTATACATTGTATGGTTTCACTTGTATGAAATGTCACAACAGGCAAATCTATAGAGACAGAAAGTAAATAAGTGCCTGCCAGGGTCAGGGGGCTGGGGAGGGAGTGCTAACAAGTAGTGTTGGGAAGGACGGCAAACAGAATTCATGAAGATTTAAGTTAAAAAGACGTGTAATAGCAACTGTATGTACCAAATAATCTCACTTATCCTTACTGATGATATTAGCAGTTATTTCCTAATTCAGGAATTTATTCCTGCTTTTCGAATTATCCACTGGCAACACAATTACCTTCATAATTAAAAATAAAAATGTGGGACACCTGGGTGGCTCAGTTGGTTAAGCATTTGACTTCGGCTCAGGTCATGATCTCACAGTCTGTGAGTTCGAGCCCTGCGTCAGGCTCTGTGCTGATAGCTCAGACCCTGGAGCCTGTTTCAGATTCTGTGTCTCCCTCTCGCTCTGACCCCCCCCATTCATCTTTTGTATCTCTCTGTCTCAAAAATAAACGTTAAAAAAAAAATTAAAAATAAATAAATAAAAATAAAAATGTTTTCCAATTATATGCAGAGAAGATATATGTATGAAGAAGTTTATTGCCAAAATTGTAAACCACTTAAACATCCAACAACAGAAAAAAAAGTTATTTTTTTATTTAGCTTATTTAAAGTTATTTAAAACTTACTCAAAGTTATGGTTCATCACTATGACAAATGACAATATGAAGATATGCAGTCATTTAGAAAAAGGATTTTAGTAAGTAAAAATGAAAAGCAGAATATAGAATCTTAGATACTCCATAAAGAAGCAAAACAATGTATGTGTAGAGTCTAGGGATTAGGAGGAAAACAGCGGGAATCTACCAACAGCAAAGAGAAAAGATGACAGGGTGGTGGTTTAAAGAAGCAGGTAACGGGGCGCCTGGGTGGCGCAGTCGGTTAAGCGTCCGACTTCAGCCAGGTCACGATCTCGCGGTCCGTGAGTTCAAGCCCCGCGTCAGGCTCTGGGCTGATGGCTCAGAGCCTGGAGCCTGTTTCCGATTCTGTGTCTCCCTCTCTCTCTGCCCCTCCCCTGTTCATGCTCTGTCTCTCTCTGTCCCAAAAATAAATAAACGTTGAAAAAAAAAAATTAAAAAAAAAAAAAAAAAAAAAAAGAAGCAGGTAGGGGAAGAAAGCGGTCAATTCATTTTGTAAAATGAGCATTTTAGGCCAGGGGGAATGAGGGGAAACTAATACCTACCCGGCATGTGCCAATATCAGACACTGAGCAGGAAAGGGTGACTCAGAAGCCTGAGCTATTCAAATTCTACACACTCCGAAGCAAAGATTAACCCTTGACCAGCTCTAAACCCCTGGAATATGGTGCCTGAAGAGTGTGTCTGTATACCTGGGGCCTTGGGCTCCCCCAGACAGTTTATGCTAATAATGGTGCATGGCAGGAGCCTTGGGCCACACTAGATCAGCCTGAGCTCTGCAGAGTAAGTATCCACGTTCAGCCACATGACGCTCCATGCCTATGTGACTGACTCCCAGTAAAACCCTGGATATCAAGACTCGAGTGAGCTTGCCTGTTGGCAGTACTCTACATGTGTTGTCATACATCTTTGCTGGCAAAATTAAGCGCTGTCTGTATGACTCCACTGGCAGAGGATGACTAGAAGCGTGTGCCTGGTCTCTCCTGGACTCTACACTGTGTGCCTTTTACTTTTGCTGAGGTTTTTTTTTTTTTTTTTTAAGTCATCTCGACACCCAGTGTGGGGCTCAAACTCATGATGACCCTGAGATCTGCATGCTCCATCAACTGAGCCAGCCAGGCGTCTCCTACCTTTGCTGAGTTTCATCTGTATCCTTCCACTGTAATAAACCGTGATTACGAGTGTTAACAACTTTTCCAAGTTCTGTGAGTCCCTCTAGCAAATCACTGAACCTGAGGTAGTCTTGGAGACTCCTATCGCTGACATCTAGATATAACTCATTTCATCATCACAGCAATGTCGACAAGGGTGGGCCTATGCCAAGGAGAAGGTACATATGCATGAGAAAGAGACCACGACAGAGGCAGAAAATGGATTTGATGTAACAAGGTCCTAAGAGATGAAGGGGACGGAATCTGGATCAGAGGTCAGTATTCATTTGTGTTTTTATTCTTCTGTTAAAAAATTTTTTATTCGAAGTAGATATATATGGAATATTGAGCATGCATTTCCAGCAGAGGGCAACACAATATTGTCTGTTTTCTAGGATATAATTGGTTTAGAAATACACACAGCTAATCTGAATGTCTGAATCTAACGGACCAGATAAAATTCAAGATATAGTTTTGATGAGTAGGTTCAGTATTTTCTAACTCTATTAATAGTTTGCTTAATAAATACTTCCTTCAAAAGAGGGCAGAAATGGTATGGATACGTTGATGTGGGGAAAGAAACTCAGCATCATTTCTGAGGCATTCCTGCCAAAAGTGTGTAAGTTGAACCTTGGATGAGGAAGCAACAAACAATAATTGAGGGACATTCTATAAAATATCTGGTCAAATGCTTCAAAAACATCATTGCTGTAAAATATAAAGAAGTAAAGAAGAACTCAGGAATGGTGCCGTAGGAGACTAATGAGACAGGACAACTGAAAAAAATGGATTATCTTAGATTTTCTTTTGCTCTAAAGGACATTTTTTTTTAATGGTTATTTTTGAGTGACAGAGCATGGGTGGGGGAGGGGCAGAGACAGAGGGAGACACAGAATCTGAAGCGGCCTCCGGGCTCTGAGCTGTCTGCACAGAACCCGATGTGGGGCTCGAATTCATGAACCACGAGGTCATGACCTGAGCTGAAGTCGGGACACTCAACTGACTGAGCAACCCAGGTGCCCCTGCTCTAAAGGACATTTTTAGGATGATTGATAAAATCTGAATAAGGCTTATACAACAGATAATGATATGTTCATTTCCCGATTTTGATAAGTGTTCTGTGGTCATGTATTCAGGATTCCTTGGTTTTAGGAAATAATACGCTGAAGTATTTAAGGGTGAAAGGGCATCATGTTTGCAACTTTCTTTTAAAAAGTTTAGAAAAAAAAATGTATCTACGTGTGTATTAGTATACAGATAGAAAGAGAAGGATAATACCAATTTAGCAAAATGTTAATATTTGAGAATGAGAGAAACAGACTTGGAAATTCTTAGTATTTTACTTGCAAATTTTCTGTTAATTCAGAAATCATGCCCCCGTGGTGTCATCACCACTTCCCCCAAAGGAAAGACAGTAAAAAGTAAATTTAGGTTTGGTCCAAATGAATTCAAAATCATAGGAGACTCAGCCAAAGTGTGAATCCCAGGCTCAGTTCTAGAAGTAGTTCAGTGTGGTAATTAAAAGTGTTGCAGATATGAATGGATGCCATATGTTTTAAATCTTATTTAATGTGAATAACAGTCAATTTACCTGTTACATATTTGCAGTTATCACTAATTTCAAACTCAAAGTTTCACTTTAAGAGGCTGAGGGAAGTGAAAACTTATGGTTTCAACATTAAATAAATGAATAACAAAATGCTTTTCCCAAATGATAAATATTTATATTAACAAAATTCCTTTTTCCAGTGTCGTGGAAACTAAATTATATACTCTAAGTAGATACTTGACAATTTGATTCCAGAAGATTCAAATTTAAAGTACTGTACAGCTCTTGCCTGATTTACCTCGTAAAACCCTAGTGAAGCACCAGGATAATTCTGTAGTCACTATTATACAGATAGAGGGAAACTCAGTACATCGATAGAAAATCCTGAGGCAAAATCTGGGGCTTACATCTGGTGCTTCAGACACTAGACTAAGTTGCTAAGAGAAAGGTGAATTAAAGAATTACAACAAACTGTACATTCAGACATTCTGGCTACAGACATTCTGGCTATCTTAACAATCCTGGGTGACATTATATTCTGCTTAAAAAAAAAAACAATAAACAAACATTAAAAAATCATGAATAAATACAATCTAAAAAGAGTATAAACCCTGCTGCTCTTACGGTGAAAACAGATGATTTATACCTTCTCATAAAGTCTTTTCTGTGATTCCAGTTCCAGATGTCTCATTTCTAGGTCTTTCGCTGTAGTAGCAATTTCTTGATCTCTCATATGTACCTATGGCCAAACAACAAACTGAACACCAAAAGGAATTTACAAGATAATTTCTGTTTAACAGATCTGGTAATCTTGAAATCCAAACAACCCACTAAACGTATTTACAATAAGAAGTACTGGGCTTTTGATACCAGAGTAATTGACAGTATATTAACACTCACTGTAGAGTCTAGGAATAATGTTTGAGTTAAAGTTAAGCTTAATTTTCTAAAAAGCAAAGTACAATTACCATATCCTCATCTACCCAGACTGGGAGAACAGATGGGAGCTCTTACCATATTATATCAGCCAATATTATGTGTTAGAAAAACTTGAGCAATATAAATTTGCGGTGGCTAAAAATATAGAATGTTTAATCTTATTAAATATAATATTATTTAATGTTCTTTTTGATTAAATGTCTATACTTTTGTAAATTCACTTTGGAACTCCAAGTTTAAATGTGCCCTGCTTGGACTTAATTTTTTTTTCATGTTTGTTTATTTTTGAGAGAGAGAGAGAGAGAGAGAGAGAGAGAGAGAGAGAGAGAGATACAGTGTGAGCAGGAGAGGGGCAGAGACAGAGACACAGAATCCAAAACAGCTGTCCAGGCTCTGAGCTGCCAGCACCGAGCCCGACGTGGAGCTTGAACCCACGAACCATGAGATAATGACCTGAGCTGAAGTCTGATGCTTCACTGACTGAGCCACCCAGGTGCCCCTTGGACTTAGTTAATTTTAAGTTTACCTTTCCCCAAATTCTGATTACTTGGAAGCTTTTCACTCCTCTACACTAGAGGGTTTGAATAAGGCCTTCTTGAGGTAGACAGAGAAACTGAGGAGCTCTCTTAATACAATACTTGGCTTCCCAAAGTCCCCATTTCTTAGGCATGATACGTGTTTCAGAAAGAAAACCAAACAAACTACCCATCAGTCATCTCAGCCCATTCATTTATTCAGTAAACATTTAATGACCGCATTCACTAGTTGTATCCCTGAGTTTTAGACATTGGAAAGATAAAAGACACACCATCAAATACCTCTCATCGGAGAAACAAAGGGTAAAAATGAAAATATGGTGGGGTGTACAAGAAGGATATACACCTGAGAAGCAAATAAACCACTGACTGGCAAGCAGTTCAACTTAAGGAGGTTCCTGAGAAAACAGCTGGCTCAAAGGTGGGGATGCTTGAGTTTATGAAACAAGAGTAGTAAAAATGCCAATAGGTGGAGGAGAGGTTTGGCACAGTTAATAATGCCTTTTAGGACTTTCAATTAGAAAAGCTCTTCTGTTTATGAATTTTTAGACACACACCTAGCTCTGTGCCAGAGCAAACGCACATCCACTCTGCTTAGTGCTAACGAACGTGCAGTCACTCGTACGTGTCGCGCTGGACCCAGTCTTCCTGCTGGTGCCTGAACTCTGAGTAGGAAAGCTCTGGCAGGTTAGCAGGGTCAGAGCTTGCTATCGGAATAAGGAGATGAGGGACAGAAGCCTGGAAGGGTGGGCAGAGGCCAGATCATGCAACCTGAAAGAACTTTCCAGGATTCTTTGACAAAAAATTGCCTTCACCATCTCAAAGAGTTTGGAATAAAGAGGGCAGAGTTCTAAGCCTGTATTACTTTTGGAGAACACAGACACTTCTAGAATAATGTATTATCAACCTCATTTGCTAGATGAGATAAAAGGAATGATAGCTTTCAAAAACCAATTTAAAATTAATTGGCTTTAAACAAACAAAAACTACTATCTGATGCTATAAAAAAAGAGATGACAGATTTCTAATATATGAATCCAAATATTTTCAGAGGCATGTGAGTGGCTCAGTTGGTTAAGCGCCCGATTCTTGATTTTGGCTCAGGTAATGATCTCCTGGTTCATGGGACTTAGCCCCGCATTGGACTCTGTGCTGACAGCATGGAGCCTGCTTGGGATTCTTTCTCTCTCTCTCTCTCTCTCTCTCAAAAATAAATTAAAAAAATACTTTCAAAGATTGGAAAATATTTAGTATTTTACTAAAATTAGGTTTAAAACTCCTAAATCAGTCTATACATTCAACGCAATCCTAATAAAAATGCTATTAGGATCAGGGGAGGTAAGGATTCAGAAAGAAAGAGTGGTAAAATTCTCAAAGTCTATTTGAAATGATACACACTTGAGAATATGGAAGAAAACTATGAAAAGGCAGACTAATAGTGGGAATTAGGTCCGCTAGTCAGAAAAACGTTATAAAGCGCCATTCAGTGTGGTGTTGGAGGGGATAAAGTGCGTGTGGGGATAGAACATTTAGTAACCATCCGCTGGCAAGTGACTCTGCTAATCAAAGAGTGGGTGTGACTGTGTGCCAAGAAAACCGTATTTGGGGATACTGAAGTATCAATTTCATTGTTTTTAAGATGTCATATAATTTTCATGTCAAGAAATTATCATTTATTTGAGTTCTTTTAACCATTTAAAAAGTTAAAACCATTCTTACTCAGGGTCCTCACAAAATAGGTAGCAGGCCAGATTAGTTGGTGCTTTATAATTTGCTGACCTTTGTGACACATCAAAGATCAAAACCAACAAACAAACCCACCACAGAGGGGTGCCTGGGTGGATCAGTCGGTTAAGCGTCTGACTTCAGCTCAGGTCATGATCTCGCAGTTCATGGGTTCGAGGCCCGTGTTGGGCTCTGTGCTGACAGCTCGGAGCCTGAAGCCTGATTCAGATTCTCTGTCTCCCTCTCTCTCTGCCCCGCCCCCCACCTGGCTCACGCTCTGCCTCTCTCTCTCAAAATGAATAAACATTTAAAAAAACCCAAAAAACAAAAAATGTAAAATTCGAAAAAATATGAATAAATGGTAATGTAATCTTAGAATGGCAAGGCCTTTCTAAATAGGACACAGGGGGTGCCTGGCTGACTTAGTCAGTAGAGCATCCAACTCTTGATCCCAGGGTCATGAGTTCAAGCCCCACACTGGGCATGGAGCCTACTTAAAAAAACAAAAATAAGTAAGTAAATAAATAAATAGGACATGAAACCTAGAAATCATAAAAATTAATAAAAAGTTATTCAGAAATTAAAGTATTTTGCATGATTAAAAAAAGACATGATAGCCACTCTTAAGAGACAAGCAACACTGACGTGAGGAAAACATTTGCAATGAACAAAAGGGTTACTGTCCTAACTCTAAGCTGTATGCAGCCATTAGTTATATATGTCTGTTGAGCGCTAAAATGTGACCAGTCCAAATTGAGGTGTCCTATAAGCTGACTACTGGATTTCAAAGATTTAGTTAAAAAAATTTTTTTAGTGTTTATTTTGCGGGAGAGAGACAGAGAGTGAGCAGGGGAGGGGCAGAGAGAGAAGGAGACACAGAATCGGAAGCAGCCTTCAGGCTCTGAGCTGTCAGCACAGAGCCACCCAACATGGGCTTGAACCCACGAACTGTGTGGTCATGACCTGAACTGAAGCTGGACACTTAACCAACTGAGCCACCCAGGCACCCCTCAAAGATAAAGTAAAACAGCTCATTAACCATGTCTTTATACTAATTACATATTAAAATAATTTGCAAATATCTGGAGTTAAATAAAGTGTTGTTAAAATTAATTTCATCTGTTTCTTCTTACTTTTTTTTTTTTATTTTTTTTAAATTTTTTTTTTTTTTCAACGTTTATTTATTTTTGGGACAGAGAGAGACAGAGCATGAACGGGGGAGGGGCAGAGAGAGAGGGAGACACAGAATCGGAAACAGGCTCCAGGCTCTGAGCCATCAGCCCAGAGCCCGACGCGGGGCTCGAACTCACGGACCGCGAGATCGTGACCTGGCTGAAGTCGGACGCTTAACCGACTGCGCCACCCAGGCGCCCCGTCTTCTTACTTTTTTAATGTGGCTATTAGAAAACAAAATTGCCTATGTGGCTCACATTGTATTTCTACTGGATAGTGCTGCCCCAAATGGCACAAACAGCCCATGTAAATTGATAAGAGAAAACTTGATAGAAAAGTGGACAAATGATAATGGATATACAATTTATATTTCTTCCACAAATGGAAGACAAGTAACTGGAGAGATATTTAACCTCACTAGCAAGAAAAAAGAGGCAAATTAGAATATATAATTTCCACCTAGCAGATTGGCAAATGTTAAGACTGATGCACTCCAAATTGACTAGGGTATAGGCACTCTTACATATACACTTAAAATAACATAGGTGGGTTCATTTTTGGAGGATAATTTGGTATGCCTTGGAATTTACTCAACAAAACTGTGTCTGCAACTCAAGGTTTGTACTGAGAACATACAAACTAGCACCATCTTGGAGAGCAAAGCACTGCAAACAATATCAATGTCCAATAGCAAAGGATCGGTTAAATAAATTATGACGGTCATACAATGGAATACTATGCAACCATAAAAAAGGGAAAAGATAAGGGGTGCCTGGCTGGCTCAGTCAGTGGAGTATGAGACTCTTGGTCTCAGGGTTTGTGAGTCTGAGCTCCGTGTTGGGTATAGCGATTACTTAAAAATAAAATTTTGGGGCGCCTGGATGGCTCAGTTGGTTGGGTGTCTGACTTCGGCTCAGGTCATGATCTCACTGCTCGGGAGTTTGAGCCCCATATCAGATTCTGTGCTGACAGCTCAGAGCCTGGAGCCTGCTTCAGATTTTGTCTCTGTCCTCCTCTGCCCCTCTCCTTCTCGCTCTCTGTTTCTGTCTCTCTCTCTCAAATATAAAAAATAAAACAAAAAAAAATTTTTTTTAAAAATCTTTAAAAGAAAAAGATATATATCCATTTTCTCATTTTATTTCTGGGGACAAAATGAGAGAAAGTAGGAAAGGTCTATTTTTGACTCCATGAATTTAATAATGGAAATTTTCTTATACTGGCCATGTGTACATTTTTATATTAAAAAAGAGTACTTCCCCTACTTCAGTTAGTGGTTAACTGATTCTTCTATTTTTAGAGAAATAGTCATCAAGGACACCAGTCAAATTGACTAATTTTCTTGACATTTCTGAAAACTTAAAACTATTAATGAAAGAGATCAGGAAAAGCTGAGGGAAAAAGTAAATAAAATCAAAGGGTCTATTTAGTATTCATTGTGGATCCTGGCAAAAACCTTTAACTTGAAGGTGGTCACGACATTTGAGTGAGAGTGAATGGAGATCATGTGTGGGAACTAAGAGAAGAATCATGAACCTTTCTCTCGATTTCATCGTTCAGTCTTCTTAGTTCCATTTCACGCTGATCTTGCTGAAGCTTCAGAAAGCGCCTTCTTGTAGCATCTTGTAACTGCATTTCCTTCGCTCTCAGCTCTCTTTTCACAGAAGCTAGTCTTAAACACAAAATACGTCAAGAGGAAAGCATGAAAACATTTCCCAATGTGGATTTAAATGGAAAAATGCTACGTTTTGCAACAACGAAAGGCCTGGCCCACATCCCCAGCTTAGCTGCTGTTGTACCACACGCAGCTGTAGGAGTAACACACACACACACACACACACACACACACACACAGAACGAACGACGCCCGTGTCTGCGTTTGTGAAAATGACAAGCGGTCCAAACACAACTGGTTATTATTTTCATATTTAAAAGTTCCTAACAGGTCTACTCAGATCATCTCAATATAATCGATATCCTTTATCTGAAGGAAGAATGCCAAAAAACGCTCCAGTGTTACCAAAGATTATATATGCTTATTCTTTCAGAATTTTAGGAACAGGTTACTGCTCAGTTCAGTCATTCTTTTTAACCCACACGTGAAATCGGTTTCATGAAGTCCCAATCAAAAGTAAAAATAAGTAAACACTTACAGAAGTGAGTTTCCCCACAATTTGGCATAGTCTTAATGCTCATCCCATAATCTTAAACATTTTGTTTTATGAATATACTTTTGAATAAGCATTTAATACATCTTCCTCTGGCCTCCAACGCATGAAATGCATAATGAGATAATCCTTTTATGTTCCAATTTTCAAGTCACACAGATATGTTTAAAACATAATTTTCAAAATTATACTCCCCTAAAGGTGATTTATCCAGCGCTGTATTACAAAGCATTTCTGCCTACAGTACAATGATGTTTCTAATAATGTTCTCCAAGGAACATTAGATCTTGTATTACTTCTGAATAATCAGTGCAAAGTTATAGTCAATGTAGTTTTAGAATTACATTTCACTATATGCCAATTTTTTGCAATGTGGTATATGCAGATATCTTTTTACTAACTTAAATATTTGCTTACTGGGCATGCCATGGCTGGGTAATGTTGTATATAGAAAAAAGAAAGTAAAAATCATCCAACTGACTCACATGTCCAGAGTTTTTCGAAATGATCAACACACCTCTGTCTCTGCTGTACCATCTTCTCCTCCTCCTGTAAGAGCATTTCTCTCCTTGTCTCCTCAGCTTTACGAAGTAGTTCTTGTTTTTGGTACCAAGCTTCATCTTCAACTCTTTGCTGGTCGACTTCAGCTTGCATATCTTCAACCATCTGCCTTAAATAGATAATATTATTATTATATCAAGATGCAAACAAGACCCCAATATGCATGTGTGGTTATGAAAGGGTAAATTACTATTTCCCTTTGAGACCTTGAATTACTGCCTTTCACTTTTACAAATAAAATTTTACCTCATTAAAGTAGTAGAAAACATGGAAAAGGGGGCACCTGGGTGGCTTGACTGGCTGATTGTCTGACTCTTGATTTCGGCTCAGGTCACGATCTCAGTTTATGAGTTCGAGCCTCACATCAGGCTCCGCGCTGACAGAGCAGAGCCTGCTTGGGATTCTCTCTTCCTCTCTCCCTGCCCTTCCCCTACTCTCTCTTGCATGCATACACGCTACGCTCTCTCTCTCTCAAAATAAATAAACTTAAAAAAAAAAAAGCATTGAAAAGGATGCCCTACACAAGTCTCACAAAAAAATGCAAACAAAGAAAACTGAGTAACTTAAAATCCAAGAACAACTAAAACACAAAATGTATACCAAATCAAAATGTCATTATTTTACTTCTATATGCAAGAATTAAATATCTTTAAAGATATTTCTAGCCTTCAAACTCTGATTTTACACAAATACTTAATAATTTACCTGTGTTTCTTACAAAAATTTTTCTTGTCTGTATTTTTAACAGATTTTGCTTCTATCACACAAAGAACAACTGTTCTATGATTACCTTTCCCTTAAGAAGTCCAACTCATCATTCCTTATTCGTTCTCGCTCCCGTGTCTGATAGTCCACGATAAACTTTGGATACTGGTTAAATACTGGATATTGCCCTTTCGTCAACGCCACAAAAGCATCAAGCTTGCCATTCGGATGAATATCGGTAGGAGTGGTATCCATGAGATGATAAACTTCTCTAATCACAACACTTATATCCAGGTTATTCCGATGATGAAAAAAATACTGTAAGAAAATTTTGTGTTTAAGTTGAGATTTACCTAACAAAGCCATTATGAGGTAGAATTAAAACAAGAGTTTAAAAAGTAAATGTGAATTTATCTTTAGGAGGATTTCCTCCTTCCTCCCTTCCTACTGCCTTTCTTTCTTTTTTGGCAAATTCGCTGAAGCTTTTCTTAACCTTTTAAAATGAAGATCCAATTTCATATTTTCAAAGTCAAATAAAATTTCAAAGCCAAACATTTGAAATAATACTTTGAAAATCTGAACTCAAACCAAAGGCTTCCTTTGTATCAGAAGAAGAATGCTTCACCCAACAATGGAATAAACTTTTCTGCTTGCATTCTTTTCCCTTCAAAATCCAAAATAAATAAAACTGAAAATAAATTAGCTTGATTCATTAAACATATCTGAACTGTTTCCACATTAACTTGTTCTGCTGGCAGGTCCGAACTCTAACATACATATATGGATGTATCCTGCGAACATTAAGTAAAAATAAAGTTTGACGGGAACCATAAGTAACAAACAAACCCAATTCATCCCGTCTACCGAAAAAACTCCCCCTTTAAAAACCTCCTCTAATGCTGTCAAGTAACTTTCCGGCCAAGTCTCAGAATTCTCCTAGTTACCACTTTGTATGTGTGTGTAATAAGCATGCAGATTGTCACGGACCAGATGGATCGCTGATAAAACCACGCACAGAATTAACAACGACCCAACTGTTAAACATCCTTTCCGTAGACAACAAGCACTAAATTCCAGTGTTACCAAGTTTGTTTTCTAAAGGGATGATTTTAAGACAGTTAGTCTGCTGTAACTGTCTGTTGAATTATCTACCAACGACGTCAGGGTAAGGATGTGATCTAACTTGCTCTCCACTGTTTACCACGTTCCACGGGCGCCGGATGTGCAACAGGTACTCAATAAGCGAATGGAGTTTTCAACTGAAATACATGAAAGTTGAGAACTGCTACTTGAGAACAAGGATATTTACCTCAAAATCATCTCTGAGACTGCAGCTGAGCAGAGGAGCCCTGGAACATGTGTTGTAGGCCACGACAGTCATCAGGAGGAATGAAGGATGGTTGGAAAAGACATTATCAAATAATTTTAGCCACTCCTCTCTTGTTAGTACTTCTGAAAAAACGGTTTCAAGAAGAGGCCATGCATACAGCTACAATCAATAAGGAAAAATTGATCAGTCTTCTACAGAAAAGCCGTAAGTCATTCACTGCTAATACTCTCTTACATTTGATGTAGCTATTAAAATCATTATATCAAAAACAATTATGAAAAGAACTACCTCACTATGGACCCTTCTTTATAGATTTTTAGAAGAGCAGTTTAATGGAGAAAAAGAATGGAATACTTTTTATTCCATTCTTTATTCCAAAATATAAAAGGTGACTGGTTTTTTATTATATACTTTCAAGAAAATACTGCTATATTTATACCAGAACCAATGTGAGCTTCCAAAATAAGTCATGTTATTCTAAAAACCTTTTACTTCTTACCTGGGAAGTTATATCATGATCTATGAAATGCTGCAGTAGTTCTTTGTCGTGAAATGCCAGAACATTTTCTATCATACTGAGAATATTGATAGGAGGATTAGGAAAATATTCAAACCAGTGTTGACACCAATTGACTATGAAGAAAAAAATGGGAAATTTATCTTTACCATTCTGTATTATCAAAGGACCTTGTAATTCTTAAATGTATCCACTCTTTATGTCCTTAATATGCCCATTAATAAAGAAAACATGATAACTCTTTAAATTCTAGAATAATCGATTTTAAAGTTCCATCACGTTAACTTAGTATTTTAGGTCTATAGAACTGGCCAATTTCTCCAAATGAGAGCGGTCAATGACAAAGTGTCCATTAAAACAAACAAAACTTCCCAAAGTATTCCTGATCCTCACCACAGGGCATTCTGCTTCCTGCTTCTCCTGGTTAACAAAATGACCCTTCGAAAAAAGGTTCCTTTTTAAGTCTTCATTAAATGTGATGAATGTTAAGTGCCAATCTCCTGAAATCTACTCAAGTTCATACCTAATCAAAATTAGAAAAGTTCACGGGAAATGTTAAAAATTACATTCTTGTGCATCAGTAGCAATACATTAAAAAAATGGGCATGTATCAAATCCCTATTCTTGAAATGTTATATGAGAATAAACACGTCTCCATTACTAGGACAAGAATGACTGTTCCACAGCCATGGTAACAAGTAACCACCAGAATTGTTTTCATTTTTGTACTTTAATTAAAAAAATTTTTTTTTAATGTTTATTTATTTTTGAGAGAGAGAGAGAGACAGAGAGAGAGAGTCAGGGAGCAGCAGAGAGAGAGAGGGAGACACACAAACTGAAGTAGGTTCCAGTCTCTGGGCTGTCAGCACAGTGCTTGACACAGGGCTCGAACCCACAAACTGTGAGATCATGACCTGAGCTGAAGTCGGAGGCTTAACCGACTGAGCCACCCAGGCGCACCACAGCCCCCAGCATTGTTTTTAAATCTATGTCATCAATGACAACCTATTCAGTTGACCTATCTTTGAAAACCAAACAGTGACAGCGGTATCCTCTGAAAGTCAGCCAGTGGAAAGCATTCTGCTAAAGATGCTTCTAAAGCTGACTTTAGGGGCACCTGGGTGGCTCAGTCGGTTGAGCGGCCGACTTCGGCTCAGGTTATGATCTCATGGTCCGTGAGTTCAAGCCCCGCGTCGGGCTCTGTGCTGACAGCTCAGAGCCTGGAGCCTACTTCTGATTCTGTGTCTCCCTCTCTCTGACCCTCCCCTGTTCATGCTCTGTCTCTCCGTCTCAAAAAAAAAAAAAAAAAAAAAACAAAAAAACCTAACATAAAGCTGACTTTAACTCACTGAGTAACCACTGCAACCCCCAAAACATTCTCCTCAAAAACCCTGGTAAGATCAGTACGTTTCACTCAATGAACTGTATCTAACCACCACAGTGCTCCTTAATTATTAAATTCAGATTTTTTTACTTTAAACATTGAGTTGTGATTTCATCCTATGATGATAAGATCTTCTTTCTCACATTAGCAAAAGAAGGCTTCGATCAGCAGAATTTTGGATACATAGGGTTTATAAAGGGCTCACTAATGCCAGAAGTCAATTATTTATTAGAAAGTAAATTTGAGTTAATAATTAAGGCATTAATAAACTCTTGCAAAGACTAAACTTTAAAAGACATTATTTCAACCTCTTTAACTGCTGCTTTTAAGTTAACTTTAAAAGAAAAATCCAGTTCAGGGGCGCCTGGGTGGCTCAGTAGGTTAAGCGTCCAACTCTGGATTTTGGCTCAGGTCACGATCCCATGATTTGTGGGCTCAAACCCCGTGCTGTTAGTGTAGAGCCTGCTTGGGGTTCTTTCTCCCTCTCTCCTCCTCCCCTGCTCATGAGCTCTCTCTCTCCCTCATAAATAAATTAAAAAAAAAAAAAAAAAGAAAAAAATGCAGTTCAGCAACATGTACTAAGTACCTATCATGTCTCAGACACTGCTAGTGCTAGGAATTTTAACACACACACACACACACACACACACACACACACACACACACACGGCCCTGATTCCTGTATCTAAATCTTCATCAACAGAACAGTGTTCTCATTTAGGCATGAGGGAAACCCCGCTTTACACGGAAACTGTTTGCCTTCCCTTCTTTCATTCTGCTCAGTGTCACCACAACAGAGTGTGCGTAGAGGACCCGGTGACAGAACGGGGAGCAGGATAAAGAGAAATACCTGTGTGGAGATCCCTGACCAAACCACAACAACTTCCTCTTGGTCATAAAAGACCATAAAGAATGCCTACAGAAGACTCATAAACATTCCAAATTCTACATCAAAGTGACCGTGTTCCATCAAACTTTCCCCTAGGTCCCAAGTAGACTGTGAACCTAAAAAGCCAGAACAGCGGCATATTGCAAGCAGCGCTAACATTTAGTTGGAGCTCAGTAAATGTTTACTTGCGATAAAGTTAGTTTGAGACCCTTGATGAAAACTCACAGCTACTCATGCTGATCATGTTGGATCTTCTAGATTTAGATTTCAGGTTTAGAAGAGAAAATCAATTTCCCTAGCACACAATCATACTCCAGGGATGTAACAAGATTTTACTGGAAATATAAATTAGTTTTGCATGCTTACCTAGATATAATAAGCCTTTATTATGGTAAAACATAATGTGCCACTTTAACCATATTTAAGTGCACGATTCAGTGCCATCAATTATATTCACAGTGCTGTGTAACCATCACTATTTGCAAAATCCTTTTCCAAAAAGAAACGGTACCCATTCAGCACTAACTTCCTATTTCCACCTCCCACAGCCCCTGGTAAGCTCTAATCTACTTTCTACGTCTATAAATTTTCCTATTTGAGATATTTCATATAAATTTGTCCTTTTATGCCTCGCTTATTTCACTAAGCATAATGCTTTCAAGGTTCATCCATGTTGTACCATGTATCAGAATTTCATTCCTTTAGATGATGGAATAATATTCCATTGACTATATATATATATATATATATATAGAGAGAGAGAGAGAGAGAGAGAGAGAGTTTATCCATTCACCTGTTAACAACAATGATGTTAACATAATGAAGATGGTGATGGTGACACTCAGGCTGTTTCTATCTTTTGGCTGTTTGGAATAATGCTGCCATGAACATTCACATACAAGTATCTGCTCGGGGCTCTGTTTCCAGCTCGTTTGGGTATATCCCTAAGAGTGCAATTGTTGGGTTATATGGTAATTTTATGTTTAACTTTCTGAAGAACTGCCAATTTTCCACAGTGAACGTACATTTTACATTTCCAGCAGTGTATGAAGGTTCCAATTTTTCTCCATTCTCGCCAACACTTGTGCTTTTTTCTGTTTTTTAATTATAGCCATCCTAGCAGGTATAAAGTGGTATCCTGGCGTGTCGTTTTATGACTAACGATCCAGAGGATCCTTTCATGTACTCGTTAGCCATTTGTGTATCTTCTAAGGAGAAATGTTTAATCAAGTCCTTTGCCCATATAAAAATTGGATTGTCTTTTTGTTGTGGAGTTGCTTCTTTTCCTTTTAAAACTCTAAGTGTTATTGCCAGAGTAAACTAGGAAAACCCTTCTGAGGAATCAGTTGGAATACTCATATTTTATGACCTAATAATACCAACTGTAGGAATCTGACCAAGAGAAAATACTGTAAATATTTATATGTGAAGATCATTATAACACTGCTTCTTTAAAAATTTTTTTTTTCAACGTTTATTTATTTTTTGGGACAGAGAGAGACAGAGCATGAATGGGGGAGGGGCAGAGAGAGAGGGAGACACAGAATCGGAAACAGGCTCCAGGCTCTGAGCCGTCAGCCCAGAGCCTGACGCGGGGCTCGAACTCATGGACCGTGAGATCGTGACCTGGCTGAAGTCGGACGCTTAACCGACTGCGCCACCCAGGCGCCCCTAACACTGCTTCTTTAACTAGGTAAAAATTAAAAATAACCTGGGGCGCCTGGGTGGCGCAGTCGGTTAAGCGGCCGACTTCGGCTCAGGTCATGATCTCACGGTCAGTGGGTTCGAGCCCCGCGTCGGGCTCTGTGCTGACAGCTCAGAGCCTGGAGCCTGTTTCGGATTCTGTGTCTCCCTCTCTCTGACCCTCCCCCGTTCATGCTCTGTCTCTCTCTGTCTCAAAAATAAATAAATGTTAAAAAAAAAAAAATTTTTAAAAAAATAAAAAAATAAATAAATAAATAAAAAAAATTAAAAATAACCTAAATGTTCAACAACAGATCAGACTAGTACACTCACATTAGAGAATATTATAATCATGTGGGAAAAAAAAGAATATTACAGTCACTAAAATATTTATAAAGTTTATAAAAAGAAATATACATATTAAATAAAAATAGTATAATTATAAAAATATAAAAATTAAAAACCTGCTTTTAAGTATGGAAAAATTATCAGAAAAACTAAAAGTCTAGCAGTTGGCACTAAACTATGATATACCTGTATAATGAAATATTACATTATGCAGGGAATAAACTATGTTTTTCAAGAATATTTAATGATTTGGGGGAAATGCTCTTACAAGAAATTCATCAAGGGGCGCCTGGGTGGCTCGTCATTTGAGCTCCAGCTCTTGATTTCAGCTCAGGTCATGATCTCATGGTTTGTGAGATTGAGCCCTGCGTTTGGCTGTGCTGACAGGGTAGAGCCTGCTTGGGATTCTCTTTCTCTCTCTCTCTCTTTCTCTCTGCCTCTTCCCTGCTTGTACTCTGTCTCTCTCAAAAATAAATTAAAAACTTAAAAAAATTCATCAGTGTATGGGGGTGCCTGCCTGGGTGGCTCAGTCAGTTAAGCGTCCGGCTTTGGCCCAGGTCATGATCTTGTGGTCTGTGAGTTCGAGCCCTGCGTCGGGCTCTGTGCTGACAGCTCAGAGCCTGGAGCCTGCTTTGGATTCTGTGTCTCCCTCTCTCTCTCTCTGCCCTCCCTCTCCTGCTCATGCTCTGTCTCTCAAAAATAAATAAAACATTAAAAAGAAATTCATCAATGTATTATCAAAGATTATACATGGGGAGGAGGAACACTGGTGAATTTTCTTTTGTATATTTTCCTGTATTTTCTCCAATGATCAGGAAAAAGTTATCAAATCAAATGCAATGTAATTAAATGAACAAAAAAAACATAAAGTATACTAAAATATTCACAATATATATGCTTGAATCTTTTTATTTCTACTCTTCAGAATTTTACTGTTATAGTTAAGTGCTTATCTCCTTTGTACAAGAAAACCTTTTTAAATAATTTAAAATACAAATGAAACTGGTGATTTTTGTTAAACCAATGTAAATTGGATCTGGTTTATCAACTGTTTAGCTGACCCAATTATATTAAGATGAAGAAAGGATTCAGTTTTCAGTGTAGACGAGCTGGTAACACAATGGTTGGGAGCACAGGCTAGAGTCTGACTGCCTGGGTTCACATCCCTCTTCTGCTACTAACCTACCCTGGGGAACTTAAGCTATCTGTGCCTCAGTTTCCTCAACTATAAGAAGGATATAATAACACCTACCTCATAGGACTGTTGCAAGATTTAAAGAAGTTAATAAAGGCAAAATAATAAGAATGCTACCTGTTAAAGAGAAAGTTCTCAATAAATGCGCACTACGAATGAGAATGAGGATAGCAGCCAGAACTTGCCACATTAGGCACTGTGTGCTAAATGCTTTACGTTCTCACTAAAATCCTATGAATAATAACTGACTTTCAGTAAGTGAAGTACCTGCTTCCTTCTGACCACCAAAATCTGGCCTATAACATTATCTTCTAAAATGCAACTATCCTGAGTCCCCTCAGTGGCTCAAACAGTTGAGCATCTGACTCTTGATTTTGGCTCAGGTCATGAACCCAGGGTCTTAAGATTGAGGCTCGCGTCAGGCTCCACACTGACTGTGGAGCCTGCTTGGGATTCTCTCTCTTTCCTTCTGTCCCCCTGCTCCTCCCTGCCAATAAAAGTAAAATGTAACTCTCCAAATTCTCTTGTAAATTAAAAAAAAAAAAAAAGGTTTATGTATAAATGTCCAAACCGTCCATTTTGTGCTCTAAGTCTGTTTGCTTCCCACTAGAATTGTTCAATGTTGCAAAGTTGCAAAGACATCAGAAAAACACACAGGAATCCACTCTTGGTTTCATTATTAACATACTTATTTACTTACTTATGAGAGTAGCAACAACTTCAAAACAGATGAGTTGGTTGTTCTGGAATAATTTTACAAATGGAAATGCCAAGAGTGGAAGATACGGTGTGTCGCTAAAGATGGCAGACCAGTGAGCTAATGCGGAGAGCGTTCTGTGGATCAGACAAGGAAATACAGGCCAGGAAACAGTTTGCTACTAAAATTCATCTATGGAATATATTAACATGATAAAAAATTGGATACAGGGGCGCCTGGGTGGCTCGGTCGGTTAAGCGGCCGACTTCGGCTCAGGTCATGATCTTGCGGTCCGTGAGTTCGAGCCCCGCGTCGGGCTCTGTGCTGACGGCTCAGAGCCTGGAGCCTGTTTCAGATTCTGTGTCTCCCTCTCTCTGCCCCTCCCCCGTTCATGCTCTGTCTCTCTCTGTCTCAAAAATAAAATAAATTAAAAAAAAAAAAATTAAAAAAAAAAATTGGATACAGAAGGGATATTTGGTGAAAATTCTCCCTCCTACTTTTATCATCTAGTTTACCTCCCCAGAACCACTGTTAAAAGTATAGTGATTTTACTTTACAAAAAGTATAGTGATTTTACTTTACTTTACAAAAAAATATTGTGATTTTAAAAATCACAAACGTAAATGTTGTTTTGCACCTTGCATTTTTTGCTTAAATAGTATCTTGGAAATAGTTCATTATCAGTATATGTGGAGCTTTGATACACAAGACAGTTCTGTATAAATATACCCTAATTTCTTTAACGTGGCCTTACTGGGCATTTGTTTCTAATCCTTTATAACCAATGCCATGCTTACTGTTGTATTTACATCATTCTTAATGTGGGAATATAGATTTGGATAAATTCCTAGAAATGGAATTGCTGAGTCAAAGGACATGTGCATTACTTTCAATAGCCAGTGCCAAATTATTCTCTGCAAAAATAGTGTCTGTTCACATTCTCATTAGCAGAGTTAAGGGGATGCCCATTCTCTCACTCTAGCCAACATGTTTTATTATCAACCTACTTTTTATACCTTTAGTCTAGATGCAAAATGGTATTTCAATATGGTTGTGTATATATATATATACACACACATACATACATACATACATATATACATACATACATATATATACACACATATACACATTTTTTCCAATGTAATTTTACTTTTGTTAAAAAAATTTTTTTTGTAATGTTTATTTATTATTGAGAGACAGAGAGAGACAGAGCATGAGCATGGGAGGGGCACAGAAAGGAGGAGGAATCTGAAGCAGGCTCCAGGCTCTGAGCTGTTAGGCTTGAACTCACAAACCACGAGATCATGACCTGAGCCAAACTTAGATGTTTAACTGACTGAGTCACCCAGGCACCCCTCCAATGTAATTTTGATTAGCATTTATTATAAGGGAGGTATAGCATCTTTACATGTTTAAGAACCATATCCCCAGCTATGAACTATACATTCAATCCTTTTTGGTTTTTATTGGTTGGTCCTTTCCATGTTCATTTACACGAATACATCGTATAGAAATTAGCCTTTCATTTATCTGATGTTTTGTATATATACGTACTTTCTCGGCTTCATATATGTCTCTGGGGAATTTTTTTACATGTAGAGATTTCTGTTCATATCAAGCTCTTCTAGATATGTCATGCTCAAAAAAGGCCTGCCTTACTCTAGGACTGCAATTCTCCCATATTTACTTCTGATACTTTCAAGGTTTGTCTGTCTTTTTTTTTTTTTTTTTAACCTTTCGCTTTGAAATAGTTTCAGGTTTACGAAAAGTTGCAAAAACAGTAGAGCGTTCCTGTATATCTCACTCAAATTCTTCTCACGTTAACATCTTGCATAAACACAGTAGTTATCAACACCTAGGATTTAACATCGGTACTATGCTAGTAAGTAAATCAGACTCATTCAGATTTTATCATTGTTCCCATTTTCCTGTGTGCTGGGTTTTCACCTCGCCAGTCTAGGATATAACACTGCATTCATTCGCTAAGTCACCATAGGTTCTTCCAGTGTGGGAGCTCCCCAGTCTCTTATTTTTTGGACACTGACATTGTTGAGGAATACCAGTTATTTTATAGATTGGCCCCCAACGTTTTCTCATGATTTGGACGGACGTTATAAATGTTTGGCAAGAATATCAAGAAAGTTATGGGCAACATACTGATGTGTGTTACTACTGGTGACTTTAAATTTGACTACTTGGCTAAGGTGGTACCTGCTGAGTTTCTCTACTATAAAATTACTATCTTCCCATTCGTAATTAATAAATATCTCGAGGAAGATTCCATATTGCTGCAATATACTGGGCATACCTCTGTAATACTCTGAGTAGTTTCCTACTTTTGATGGGGTATTTCTTCTGAAGGTTGAGAAATGCCACGTGAACACCTTTATCCACCAGGCTACTAAATGCAGTATGATTTTCAGGCAGTTGTAGCAGAGAGCGCCAAATGAACATTCTGAAATAAAAATAGAATTTTAACCAAGAGAAGTTTGGGGGGGTGCAACTGATTTAACATAAAAGAATATAAATTTTACCTGTATTTCGTTGGATATTCACCATAGCCTTTTAATAAGATTTGTAAACGCTTTTTGTTTAATCCATCTGACACCTCATTCTTAAAGAAAAAAAATAATGTCGATAAATGACGTAATCACAAAACTGAAAAGGTAACACAGCCCACAGTGACTTCCCAACTTCAGAACACAACACACAGTAAAAAAAATTTTTTTTTTACATCTGAGACTTTCTATTCTCTCTCTCTCCAGTGTGCATACCGTGTGCAGATAAAGTTCCTGACATATTACCCTAGGTCCAATTCTGACAAACTTTTCTGTAAATGGTCAGTCGATTTCTTCCCTCTCCCTCTTTTTTTCCATCTTCTTGCCTTTTTTTTTTTCTAATGGAAATCTGAAGGTCTTTTTTAAAGTTTATTTATTTTGGGGGCGCCTGGGTGGCGCAGTCGGTTAAGCGTCCGACTTCAGCCAGGTCACGATCTCGCGGTCCGTGAGTTCGAGCCCCGCGTCGGGCTCTGGGCTGATGGCTCAGAGCCTGGAGCCTGTTTGCGATTCTGTGTCTCCCTCTCTCTCTGCCCCTCCCCCGTTCATGCTCTGTCTCTCTCTGTCCCAAAAATAAAAAAAAAAAACGTTGAAAAAAAAATTTTTAAAAAAAAATAAAGTTTATTTATTTTGAAACAGAGTGTGAGCAGGGGAGGGGCAGAGAGAGAGAGAGAGAGAGAGAGAGAGAGAGAGTATCCCAAGGAGGCTCCACACTGTCAGCATAAAGTCTGACACAGGGCTCGATCCCACGAACCATGAAATTATGACCTGAGCTGAAATCAAGAGTCAGACACTCAACTGACTGAGCCATCCAGGTGCCCCTCCCCGCCTTACTTTTAAGTCAATTTTTATCTTGATGGAAAAATACTTCATAAATTTTTGGATTATAAAGCCAGTTTCACAGATTACTTCATTTGATACTAACAACTCAATGAAACGGATGGGATGCTGTTTTCTTTTCTTTGAGAAAATGGGAAGGTCAGCGCTCAGTGCCACGAACCTGTGAGTTCAGGTCACTAACTTGCTGAGTAACTCTCAGCTAAAGACTCAAAGCCAGGTTTTCTGACTTAGTTCAATGCCAGTGTGAGAGGGGTGAAGGGAAAACCCAAGATGATAGCGAATGAAGATCCCATTTGAGAGCCATGCACCAGACACTGAGGGCAACTGGGCGAGACTGGGGCAGTGTGATCTATGAAACAGATACATTCATTTTTGTCATCTGCAGGACACCTGCTGCCACTGCAACCTCTTTTTAAACAAAGATAAAATGCCCGGGTGAGTTTGGCCTGAGTTTGATCTGTTCTCATCTGGACCATCTATGGGTAAAGATCCCACTTCCCCTTCCAGGTCCTGACACTGATCGTTGAAGAGATGCATCTCACCGTGCACAAGGGCTCTCCTTCGCCCTACTCTTAGTGCTGGCTGAGGGTTGCTCAGAAGCAGACTGCTCCCTGATGTATTTCTGTGGGATTTCCAAATTTCACTAATACTAGAGCTCTGCCAGATGCCCTGACTGTGATGTCTCTTTTATTTCCCAGAAGTCAACTGGGATCATGGCCCCAGGTTTCCCAGAAAAGGCTCCTGTAAATTCTCAGGAAAGCTGTAGTCAGACCACGTCTCAGAGCTCACATTCAGCTTATTCTCTCATTAGAGCATCAACTAATAGGAACGACATTGTCCAATCTTTACCCAGCTAGATTTGTGCCTGCTACTTAGCATTTTAAAACTAAACCCTGGGGCACCTGGGTGGTTCAGTCGGTTAAGTGTCCAACTGTAGCTCAGGTCATGATCTCACAGTTCGCAGGTTTGAGCTCTGCATTGGGCTCAGTGCTGACAGCTCAGAGCCTGGAGCCTGCTTCGGATTCTGTGTCTCCCTCTCTCTGCCCCTTCCCTGCTCATGCTCTGTCTCTCTCTCTCTCAAAAATAAATCAACATTAAAAAAATTTTTTTAAGTAAAAAAATAATAAATAAACCCTAAACAATATTTTGTTTAGGGTTACAGGTAGAGATGATAAAACTATAAAGATAATCAAGGACATAATTAGCACAAAAGCGAGGACAATAGTTACATCTCTGGGACAGGGAGAGAGATGCGGGTGGGGATAAGCACACTGGAGCTTCAAAGCCATGGGTAACATGCTCTTAATGAGGATCTGGGTATGCCCAGAAAAGTGTTAACATGTCAGGTCTGAGAATGCTACCCTTAGAAAGGCATACTTACAAGGTTTGGCCTTGTCTAGTGCCTAGAAACCTGGATTTCGAGAAAGTTCCCACTATCCCCAGAACCAGTAAGAGCGGCTCACTGTGCCTGAATTGTTTGTATGCTATGATGTATGCTGAATACCTAATTTCCATGTAGACTCTGGGATTTTGACATGTACTAAACAGAGAATGCCTACATAGCCAGCCTCCACTAAAAGCTCCAGGCACTGGCTCTCTAATGAATTTCCCTGTAGACAACACGTTTTATTTTTTACACGAGTTTCACAATTTTCAAATGCTCAGAGAAAAAAAGGGGTTATTAAAATTAATGTGAAAAATGTCAAGTGCTGGTGAGACCATGGAGCACTGGAGTTCTCAAATACTAGAGCTCTTGGTGGGAATACGCATGGTTTCAATCAACTTCTTGGGAAAACTGACAACTTACTACAGATGAATAAGCGCATTGCTAATAAGCCAGTAATTCCATTGCTAGGTTTATATCCGGCATAAATGTGTCCTATGTCACAGACAGAGATGTAGTAGAATGTACTAGAATAGTGGCAGCCCTATTTCTAATAGCACAAAAAATTAGAAAACTACCCGAATGCTTACTGACTACAGAATGGATAAAATATGGTTTATTCACATGATGGAATTTTGTACAGCTACAAGTGAATGATTTACAACTACACGGATTTCTCAAACATAAATCGAACTTAATGTTGAATGAAGGAAGCCAGACGCAAAAGAGTACAAACTGAATGACCTGATTTATGTAAGTACAAAAAAGGCAGAACTGACCTATGGTGTTACAAGTCAGAAGAGTAGCGATCCTTGGGGTAAGGGGGGCAAAGGTCTGGAGGGGAGAAGAAGGGGGTCTTCTGGGGGTGCTGGTAATAGTCTATTTAAAAAAAAATGTTTTTTAAATGTTTATTTACTTTTGAGAGAGAGAGAGAGAGACAGAGCACGAGCAGGGGAGGGGCAGAGAGAGAGGGAGACACAGAATCCGAAGCAGGCTCCAGGCTCTGAGCTGCCAGCACAGAGCGCGACGCGGGGCTTCAACTTGTGAACCACAAGATCATGACCGGAACTGAAGTCGGATGCTTAGCTGACTGAGCCACCCAGGCGCCCCTGTATTGTTTGACTTTTTTAAAAACCATAAACATGTACTAACTGTATACTTAAAAGTTTAGAAAGCACATTATAATTTCAGTTATTCAGTTCTTCTCTTCATATCTTTCTTAAAAACTTCTAAGAGAGGGAAGAGTGATGATGGCCTAAGTATCATAAATCTTGTCCCCAGCAGAGTCATGACAAACAAAAACATAATTATAACATATTCTTACCTCTTTATTTTCAAAATTACCAGTCAGGTCTTGTTTTAATATTCTGGCTTGTATTTTGTTTTCCCTTGATTTTGCTGGCCGCTGAACTCTTCCTGATGTGACTTTCATCTTAAGGCCACCAGAATTCAGTTTACTCTTAGGCAAATCTTCAATCACTTTCACTAAGGGAGGAGGTGGCTAAAAGGGGGAAAAAATAAAATCCAGTGGCTATCCTTGGAAAACAGACCTGTTCACATAGGATTTCCAAGACATGTTTTGAACACTTTCATAATGTGCCTTAACATACATCCTTATTCTTCAAGCAAAAGTGTAAATAAAATATTCAAGAAATGCTTCCTGGTTGTCAAATCCAGTTTCTGCGAAATTCCTTAGAAGAACACAATAAGGATACACAATTAATAGCAACAATAAATAGAATTTAATTATCCCTTGAAAACTGGCCTTAAATCATAGTATATCAGTCCGTTCTTTGCATGATAAAGTTAGTAGTTTGGTGATAACTTGTAGCAGAGAAGCCACAGTTAGACACAGGGCCCTCTAGAATGCTGAGAGAAGCACCCTAATATTCTTCGGGCTCAAGTGAACTTTCTCTGAAGGAGCTGTCAAGTGACTTCCCTCTGGAAGCCTGGGACACCTGCCTCTCTGTCCTTGGTTACATTTTTTAATCTGCAGAGAGATGGCTGTTAGTCCCCTACCGCATCCACAGCTTGCGAGGCAGTTCAGACAGCACAACTTAAATTCTAAACCCTCATTTTTATGGGAAAATAAACCCCAGTAACTTCAATTTACTTAAGGGAAAATGATTCACTGAAACAGTTTCTCTATGAATAATACCTGTTTGTAATCAAAAGATCTTCCCTGAGTTCAAAGGAAATGAGGAGATACGATAACTCAGCTTCCTGAGATCATTTAAATGTTTGAGGTGAGGGCGCCTGGGCGGCTCTGTCAGATAAGCATCTGACTCTTGGTTTTGCCTCAGGTCATGGTCTCATGGGTTCATGAGTTCAAGCCCCACGTTGGGCTCTATGCTGATGGTGCAGAGCCTGCTTGGGATTCTCTCTCTATGCCTCTCTGCCCCTCCCCCACTCAGCTTGCGCGCGCGCGCTCTCTCTCTCTCTCTCCCAAAATAAATAAATAAGCTTAAAAAAAACAAATAAATGCTTGAGGCCATTATTGCTAAAGACAAGGTGGATTTGTGATTTTAAAAATGTTTTTCTGGAAGCCAAAGTGCCAATTCCTTTCATATGAGAACAGAGAACAAGAACACAGGGAATACCCCACATGTTCAAATGAACACATTAGATTTCAGAAAAACACAATTTATACACATTACCTTGCTTTTAAACTGTCATGAAGGCCAGAACAGTGTTCTTCCAAGATCATGTATAATGAAAATGAATCATGAATCCTCAAGAAATCTCTTTGAAGAGGAAACCAAACTTTTAAAAATATTTACTTACTTACCTGAGAGAGAGAGAGAGAGAGCGCACAAGCAGGGGAGAGGGGGAGAAAGAGGGAATCCTAAGTAGGTTCCACTCTCAGCATGGAGTCCAATGCAGGGCTCAATCCCATGACCCTGGAATCATGACCTGAGCTGAAATCAAGAGTCGGACGCTAAACTGACTGAGCTACCCAGGTGCCCTGAGGAAATCAAATTTTTTGACCTCCTCCCCTCTCATCTCTGAAAGAAAAAAACAGAATAAAGCAAACATCTTGACCCTTTTTTATAACATAGACAACTAAAAGACCACTTTGAGGTTTCAAAGATTTTTCTCATTTTATCTTCATACGTTTAGGACTTCTGCTTTTGAAACCTGCAGCCTACTGTAAGTGTCCAAAAAATTTTTCCCTATTGTCAGCTGCAGTATGATGAATACATAACACTGTAAAATGTGTCGAGTAGGTAATGAAATAATGTACATGTATGTATAGATACAGCATTTTTGTCCTAAAATTATTATAAGAAACTTTTAAAGTTGTCACTGTATCTATAAGGCTTTTTAAATAGTATTTTTCTAGGATACCTTGTTATTTATTCACATCTATAAAGAATACAAGGATAATACAAAATGTAACAACAGCTCTGCTAAAAAAAAAAAAAAGTAAAATGGCCACCTATTCTATGACTTAATTTTTCAATTTTTTCTCTATGAAATATAATTAAAAATAGTCTGGGGGCACCTGGGTGGCTCAGCTGGTTAAACGTTGAACTCTTGACCTATCAGCACAGAGCCTGCTTGGGATTCTTTCTCTCTCCCTCTCTCTCTGCCCCTTCCCTGCTTAGGTGCTCTCTCTCTCAAAATAAATAAATAAACTTAAAAACAAAACTGTCTGACTTCTGGGGTGCCTGGGTGGCTCAGTCAGTTAAACATCTGACTCTTGATTTTGGCTCATGATCTCACAGTCATGAGATAAAACCGCATGTTGGGCTTTGCACTGGGCTTGAAGCCTGCTTAGGATTCTTTCTCCCTCTCTCTCTGCATCTCTCCCTTGCTTGTGCTCTCTCAAAAAAAGAAAAAAAATTTGAAAAGGTCTCACTTCTGAATATTGCCCATCTTTAATATCCTTGAACGATCTTCTCTCTAACCTCAACCCATTCTTTCAAATCTTTATTAACATTGTTATTCTAGTGCCACATTTTCTCCTTTTGAACTCCATGGGCTTCCATGAAATACAGTCTCCTGAAGGTTAGCGCCTGAGATGTGACCTGAATTGCCATACCATAGTAGTGTTCAAACTTCAACACATTAAGTAGGAATTAGTGTACTTATTAGAATAATACTGGAAATTCTCCAGTGCCCAATAAACAGGACTTGAAGGAATGGGACGTGGGTGGACCACAGACCGGAGCGTTTGTGTAAGCCTAGAATAGCCATAAAGACACTAGTGGTGTTGGTAATGTGTCCAAAAAGAAAAAAAAAAAAAAAAAAAAAAAAAAAAAGATTTCCTACTTCTATTATAGGTTAGTTTTCTGGTCAATATGATCTTAATTGAATGCTTAACAAATACCAGAGAGGAAGTCAATGACTTATTCTGATTTTTCTCAGATCTTTCCCTGCTTCCATTAGTAACATTTCCCTAGCTTTTGTAAAGTTCAGCTAAGCTGAAAACTCTAAGAGCAAATAATATGTTATTAAAATGTTTAAAGTTTACAAGAACAGTAGAGTATAACTCCATATGGTTGAAGAAAATGTATGCGTGTCATGTGCATGCACACACATGTACACACACACACACACACACACACGTACACACACACAGAGTAGATCCTCACTATTCATGGTAGTTCTGTTCTATAAAGAAGCTGCAAATACCACGTTAGTGAATACTGAATCATTGCTCCTAGGAGAAATAGTTAGGTCCCTGTGAGCCAGAGATCACAATATGTCAACCAATCAACATATAACTATGTTTAGTGTGTGTTTCTGTTTAGAAACACTTTTTAAAAAATATTTATTTTTAGGAGAGCGCAAGCAGGGGAGGGACACAGAGAGGGGGACAGAGGATCCTAAGCGGGCTCCACGCTGACAAGTTGACAGTAGTGAGCCTGACATGGGGCTTGAACTCATGAACTGCGAGATCATGACCTGAGCCAGAGTCAGATGCTCAACCAACTGAGCCACCCAGGTGCCCATTTAAAAACACTTATTTCTTCTATATTGTTGATTCACTAATATTGAACTCATGCCAACAGCACTATAACTTGTACCTGAATTAGGTTTATCACAACCTTCTTATGCTTAGGAATGTTAGACAGCACTTGAGCATTATGTCTGGGGGCCATTTAAAAGAGCAAAATCAACAACAAAAAGCACAAAACTAAAGAATGCAACACTAACTAGACCACGGAAAGGACACTTGTCACGGGAGCTGAAGTAAGAAGGCCACGCGCTGCCCTGTCTGGCCTCAGCTGGGAGCCTGCATGACAGGCAGCCCATGGTTTGCACTGCTGTGCACATACGAATCCCTGTGAATAGGCACCAAGTACGGATTCGAGTTGCAAGTATATTTTTAGCAGTGGCGAGTTCACATTTAAAGAATCCATGAATAATGAGGATTATAAATCCAGGATAATCTGGATTTAAAAAATTAAAAAAAAAAAAAAAAAGATACAGATAAGCAAACAGTTGAGAATCAGTCTCTTTTCTCAGATGATTCTGAAGTGTGTATTTTCCCAGTCTTTTTTTCTGTTTGTAAATGTATAGAGTCAATCCTCATTATTCATGTATGTATACATATATGTATGTATATATGTATGTATATATGTATGTATGTATGTGTGTGTGTGTGTGTGTGTGTGTATACATACACACACACACATACATACCCAGAAGTATGAATAAGCAATCCAGGATAATCTGAGTTTAGAAAACCGGAGCATAAAGATTTTATTTTTGATGATACAACATTTAAATCTTAAAAAAACTTGATGTTCTTTACTTGAAAACATACCTTATTTATTTCTTGTGTTAGAGCTTGAACTGAATATATGTTCAGACTTCCATTTTCCATAATGGATGCAATGTACCGTCCATGTGGGCTAATTACTGATGAGCTAATTCCTTCATCAAGGCTCCCAATTTCAAAGAGAAGTTTGCAAGTCTGTATATTAACAAATCTCATGATACCATCTTGACTTAGCACTCCAAGAACCTAAGAGTAGAGAGAAATAATATATGAGTTCCAAAAACATACTTATTTTAACCTCCCTCCCTCCCTCCCTCCCTGCCTCCCTGCCTTCCTTCCTAAGAGAGAAAGAGAGAATGCCCAAGCAGGGTAGAGAAGCAGAGGGAGAAAGAGAATCTTAAGTAGGCTGCACGCTCAGTGCAGAGCTAGACATGGCGCTCCATCCCCTGACCCGGGATCATGACCTGAGCCAAAATCAAGAGTCAGATGCTCAAATGACTGAGTCATGCAGGCCCCCCCAAAACACATTTAAAAGTCAAATGTCTCTTGGGGCACCTGGGTGGCTCAGTCGGTTAAGCATCCAACTCTTGATTTTGGCTCAGGTCATGATCTCGTGGTTGTGGGATCGAGCCCCGAATCAGGCTCTGTTCTGACGGCGTGGAGCCTGCTTGGGATTCTCTCTCTCCCTCTCTTTGCCCCTACCCCACTCACTCTCTCTCAGTCTCTCTCTCATAATAAATAAAAAACATTTAAAAAAGTCAAATGTCTCAGATGTTAACTAGACTTATAGAGATCATTTCGCAATCGAAATGATAGAATATCGCAATTTCGCAATCAAAATATCGAATCATCATGAAGCTAATCTTTTATGCCAATTATACATCAATTTTTTAAAAAGTCAACTCTCTGAAAGTCAAACTATACACACATGTATGTATTTATACACGGGTTTGGTTGTTTTTGTTTTGAGGGGAGGACAGTCAGAGAGATTATATTCACAAAGGGCCATCATATATTTCAAAATTCCTAACTATGGCTCATGTAGATTTGCCCTATTCAGGTCCAGGTAAGCCTGGCTCTGACCAAAACCAGTAAGGTGCCCGTGCTGGGAGACTATGGCAAATGATCAGCCAGGCCTTCACCTAGACCCCCACACTGGTTGTCAGAGGCAAGGAGGGGAGGGCTTGTTCTCGCTCACCACACCCACAGCTTGATGAGAACTGGCATCTGTCCCTCATGCACCCAGCTCTGGGCAGTGGTAACAAACATTTGGGGGAAGAAAGAAAGTCTGTGGGCTGCACAGACAGTAGAAGGGTAAGAAGGAAACTAGTCTTTTAAGGGGAAAAATTTAGTCTGAAGTCACACAATTTGAAAAATTAAAAACATGTACTAAAAAAGCATAAGCAAATACACAATAAACTCCTCTACTGCCTGATCTATGCACAGGCTCTTTTCCCAGTGCCGCTGGCTGGTAAGCAGTGCCACCATGTGACTGCATGAAATGTTCATGTCACTTGTTATATGGAAGACAACAGTCTGGCAGTAGCTGGAGACGGTTTGAAGGTGACAATCTCTTCTGTTGGGTCAGGTTGTGGGAAACCCCCTCATTCACAGCTGATGCAATCTCTCTGGGGGGCAATTTGGCAAGATCTCTCAAAGTTACAGATGTACCTGATTCTGAGAACCACTGCTTCAGCTCTGGGATTTTATCCTACAGACAGGATGTATGAAATGGGACATGCAAAAAGTTATTCAGTTATTCTATTTATTTACTCACTCACTAACTCAGGCAATCTTTGTACCCAATGTGGGGCCTGAACTCATGACCCTGAGGCCAACAGTAGCATGCTCTTCCAACTAAGCCAGCCCCAGGCAACCCTGGTGCAGCGTTATTTGTAATAAAGAAGGACTAAAAACAAGTTAGGTGCCCAATAACAAAGGACTGGTTAAAAACCTATAAAATACTATGCAGCTGTTAAAAAAAAAAAAAAAGAAGCTCTGTACTGACATAGAATAAACAATCTTCGAGGGCAGCGAAGTGAAGAAAACAAAAACAAAAAAACAAAAAAAAGTGAAGAAAAGCAACGTGCAAAGCTGCATTTTTTATATGGCAGAGGGGCAGTTCATGAGATTGAGCCCTGCGTCCTCTGTGTGGACAGTGCAGAGCCCGTTTGGTTTCTGTCTCTTTCTCTCCCTGCTTGTGCTCGCTTGCTCTCTCTCTCAAAATAAATAAACTTTAGGAAAAAAAAGTGGCAGAAACAGTGGACTATTATAACAGTAGCAGTTATGGAGAATAACTGGACAAATGGAAAAGAAGAGATTTTACTTTACTGTCTTTTTTTTTATGTTTTCCACCTTGGGAATGCATTATCTATTCAAAAACTTAAGTTGGAGGCAGCCACCTGGCTCAGTCAGTAGAGCATGCAACTCTGAATCGCAGGGTCATGAGTTATATATAACTTGTTAAAGTACAAGACTCAAAATAGTCAATTTAAAATAAGAACGTTAAGGTTTAACTACTCAACCATTAAAAAGAAAAATGGTGTGGGGGCATCTGGCTGGTTCAGGCAGTAGAGCATGTGATACTTGATCTCAGGGTCATGAGTTCAAGCCCCATGTTGGGCATGGAGCCTACTTAAAAAAAAAAAAGAAAAAGATAAAATAAAATACATAAGCAAAGAAAAAAAATTTTTAAATGGTGTGCAGAGGGGGAAGTACTTTGCAAATTAAGGCAAGATACAAAGAAAACACGTTTCATAAAACTAAGGCAACCAGTTATGGTAGGTGGAACACAGTACAAGGAGAAAAATTTTAATCTTAGCTCCCCCTTTTTAATCCTTACAATCAATAGGAATGTTGACAAGTCCCTTAATGTTTCTAAGCTTTAATGTCAGTCTATGTAATGGAGAGAGTACCTTCCATGCCTGTGTGCAAATAGAAAATAATATGTTAAAACACCCTGTAAGTCATAAAGTATGACATAAATTTAAAGCATATAGATTCTAGAAAAAGGTTAAATTGTCAGTAATACACAAAACCTAATATTTTAAAACTTTTTCAATTTTAGACTCTTCGCAATATCAGCAATTTCAAGTCTTTGTAACAACGAGGGTACAAGTTAACTAGGAGAGCTATTAATATAGTTCAGAAATTGATATGCTCTTTCTCAGAAAGTATAATGTCCTACATTTATTTATATTACTAACCTGATTAGAACCAGCATCAAAACTATCAGGAAGAAATTCTAGATGGCGAATGGCTCGAACTTTAGTAGGCATTTGAATAATTCTAAATAGCTGTTTAGCTTCCAAGCACCACAAGTGAAGGTGATTTGATTTACCCCCAGCAGCCAGGATTCGACCATCTCTGTATAACAAAAGGTGAGAAATTAGGACTACGTGAATAGTTTTTAAAATTTTTTAAATATTTATTTATTTATTTATTATTATTTTTTACATTTATTTATTTTTGGGACAGAGAGAGACAGAGCATGAATGGGGGAGGGGCAGAGAGAGAGGGAGACACAGAATCAGAAACAGGCTCCAGGCTCTGAGCCATCAGCCCAGAGCCTGACGCGGGGCTCGAACTCACGGACCGCGAGATCGTGACCTGGCTGAAGTCGGACGCTTAACCGACTGCGCCACCCAGGCGCCCAATATTTATTTTTGAGAGAGAGAGAGAGAGAGAGAGAGAGAGAGAGAGAGACAGTGTAAGCAGGAGGGGGCACAGAGAGAAAGAGAGAGACATAGTATCCGAAGTAGGTTCCAGGCTCTGAGCTGTCAGCACAGAGCCCAACCTGGGGCTGGAACTCACGAACCGTGAGATCATGACCTGAGCCAAAATCACACGCCTAACCGACTGAGGCACCCAGGCACCCCTAATGTGAATTGCTTATGGTAGCAATGTCCAGTATGATCCAACATGATAGAAATATTCTGTATCTACACTGCTCAATATGGTCACTACTGGCCACATGTGAATGAGAACTTGAAATGTAGCTAATGCTTCTGAAGAAATAAATTCTTAATTTTATTTACTTATTTCTTAAAGTTTATTTATTTTGAGAGGGAGACTGAGAGAGCACAAGCAGGGGAGGGGCGGAAAGAGAGACTCCCAAGCAGGCTCTGGGCTGTCAGTGCAGGGCCAGTTGTAGGGCTTGATCTCACAAACCGTGCGATCATGACCTAAACCGAGATGAAGAGTCAGAGGTTTAACTGATTGAGCCACCCAGGTACCCCATATTTAATTTTTATGACGTAGTTCATGCACCCAGTAGCTACCACATAGGAAAGCTCAGGTTTATAGCATATATTTTTTTACCTATTGTATTAAGACACCAGCTTAACATATATTTGTTCAATGACTTGATTGAGAATTTCTGAGTAACATTTATCTTTTATAGCATAATCTCAAAGTTAACACCCTCCAACTTCGTATATTTCACACATGACTATACTGAACTGGTACAACACTGCTACACGAAAACTCAAGAAGCCCAAAGTTTTTTTCCTGCTCAAAGAAAGCTACTTTTAGAAAGGTACAAAAAGAACAAGCTGTATTAACTTGCACGGCTGTTGCCCATTCATTCACCAAGGACTTGTAGTGTCTAATACAAGCCAGGTATCATTTCAGGCAACAGGGACACAATGGTGAACAAGGCAGGGAAGATTCCTGCTCTTGGGGATTTTCAGTCTAGAGGAAGGCAAACAAATAAATGAACTTGATCTCAGCTGATAAGTTCTATAAAGAACTATACAAAAGGGGCGCCTGGGTGGCGCAGTCGGTTAAGCGTCCGACTTCAGCCAGGTCACGATCTCGCGGTCCGTGAGTTCGAGCCCCGCGTCGGGCTCTGGGCTGATGGCTCAGAGCCTGGAGCCTGTTTCCGATTCTGTGTCTCCCTCTCTCTCTGCCCCTCCCCCGTTCATGCTCTGTCTCTCTCTGTCCCAAAAAAATAAATAAACGTTAAAAAAAAAAAAATTAAAAAAAAAAAAAAAGAACTATACAATGAGATGGGAGTTATAGAGCTGGGAAAGGAGAAAGGTCTACTCCCTAAAAAATGAATGAGCCAGGGGCACCTGGGTGGCTCAGCTGGTTAAACGTCTGACTTTGACTCAGATCATGAGATCAAGGTTCATGAGTTTGAGCCCTGCATTGGGCTCTCTGCTGTGAGCACAGAGCCCACTTCGGATCCTCTGTCCTGCTCTCTCTCTGCCCCTCTCCTGCTTATGCTCTCTCAAAAATAAACATTAAAAAAACATTAAAAAAAATGTGAATGAGCCAGTCACGGGATGATTTGGAGGAAGAATTCCATGCTGGTCGGTATTGCAGACTGCAGTGCACAGTGTGAGAAAGGAATAAGGTTGTACCTAAGGAAGAGTGAGAAGCCTCACTCAAGTGTGGTCCTAACCATGTTAGGGAAAGGAAATAGGACAAAGGAGAGGGAGACAAAGGCCAGAAAACAGAGGTCTCAGGAATATTATGGGAAGTTTGGATTTTATTCTAAATATCAGGGAAAGCCTTTCAAGGGAGTTCAACAGGGAAATGACATGATTTGACTTATTTGACTAATGGTTTAAAAAGACCACTCTATCTGCTATGTAGAGACAGACTTTAGGAAATGAAATTGGAAACATTGAGACCAAATAAGGAGACTATTACAGGAACCTGAAAGAGACTAGGATAGTTGGAGGTAGGTGATACTGTGGCAATGCACAAAAGATCAGACCAAGATATAATTTGGTGGAATTGATGGGATTTACTCATGACTTAGAAGTGGGTAAGAGCAAATGAGGAAATAATATGTATTTTCTAGCACTTTCCACTGAAAAGGCCTAGAGACATTGACCAAATCAGTCACAAGGAGTGTCCCCTAGCATCCAGATTGGGTCTTGAAATATCATTACCCACACAAATGAAACCAGGTTTGGGGCACCTGGGTGGCTCTGTGGGTTAGGGGTTGGACTCGATTTCAGCACAGGTCATCATCTCATGGTTTGTGGGATCGAGCCCCACATGGGGCTCTGCACTCACAGCCCAGAGCTGGCTTTGGATTCTCTCTCCCTCCCTCCCTCCTCCCCGCCCCCCCACTCCCCTGCTCATGCTCTCTCTCAAAATAAATAAATAAACTTAAGAAAAAAACAAAAAACAAACCCAGGCTCTTTAGAAAAGTGGCTGATACCAGGTTTGGGACAGAAAATATACAAGATAAGCCTGGAACATTTTGTTAGATTAGAAACAATGAGAGCTTTCAAAACAAACAACTGCAGTTGTATCAAAAGGGTTCATGGGGCGCCTGGGTGGCGCAGTCGGTTAAGCGTCCGACTTCAGCCAGGTCACGATCTCGCGGTCCGTGAGTTCAAGCCCCGCGTCAGGCTCTGGGCTGATGGCCTGGAGCCTGCTTCCGATTCTGTGTCTCCCTCTCTCTCTGCCCCTCCCCCATTCATGCTCTGTCTCTCTCTATCCCAAAAATAAATAAACGTTGAAAAAAAAAATTAAAAAAAAAAAAAAAAAGGGTTCAAAGCCAACTTGAAGAGGATCCCAGTGGTCAACAATGAGAGAACTGCAGCATCACTAAGAGTAATGTTAATGGATTAGATCACGTCGACTATTTAAATCCATTCATTCACAAAGATTAAGGGCAAAAGCCTTCACTGGCTACCCTGGGAAGATGCCAATGAACAATTCATTATTTTTCATAACAATTTTTTTTAAAAGAAGGGAAATTAAGCATTTATCCTGCATTTCATTAAAACCTATATGGGGCGCCTGGGTGGTGCAGTCGGTTAAGCATCCAACTTCAGCCAGGTCACGATCTCACGGTCTGTGAGTTCGAGCCCCGCGTCAGGCTCTGGGCTGATGGCTCAGAGCCTGGAGCCTGTTTCCGATTCTGTGTCTCCCTCTCTCTCTGCTCCTCCCCCGTTCATGCTCTGTCTCTCTCTGTCCCAAAAATAAATAAACGTTGAAAAAAAAAGTTAAAAAAAAAAAAAAAAAAACCTATAAAGTAACCAGAGAGTTAATGAGAGGAAGTTTTTTCTTTAGAAAGATTCTGGTTAATAAGGGAAGAAGGAATGACAGAATGAGCATAGCACCATTTTGCTAACCTTAAATGCAATACTGGATCTAGGTCATGACCATCGATGGCCACTAATATCACAAGAGAAACGTTCCTCCTGATGAAAGTACACAAACCACCTATCATGCTTCTTGCCCCCAAGTCAAGCCTGAATCAGACCAAGCCTCCAATTTACAAAAAATAAAGGTGTAAGCAGTTTACAGGAAATACAGATGAGAGAGGGTCACATTAAAACACCACCACAGGGATGCAAAAAGCAAATCTGGAAATACAGAGAATGCTATAGGACAAATGACCAGTTCCTTAAATAAGCTGCAAAGAAAAAATTTAAAAAGGGATATATTAACCAAGACACTGTGTGAACCTTGATTCCTGATTTGAACAAAGATTAGATACGTGAGACTATTAAGAAATTATTCATTTTTAAAAGTGTGGTAATAGGTTAACTAACAGAAATTTAAATAAAAACTTGGGGGAGAAAAGTGGTAATAGTACTATGGTTATGTTCGAAAAGGACTCTTTCCTTTAGAGATACACACTGGAATACTTACGGATAAAATGATATACATGGGCTTTGCTTTAAGGCAACGAGGTAGGTAGCAGGAGGCAGTAATAGGTGGAGTTACAGATAAAATAGAGGTGGCTATTAGTTGATTATTACAACTAATAAGAATACTCTAGTTAGGGGGGCACCTGGGTGGCTCAGTCGGTTAAGCGTCTGACTTTGGCTCAGGTCATGATCTCACAGTCTGTGAGTTCAAGCCCTGCGTCAGACTCTGTGCTGACAGCTCAGAGCCTGGAGCCTGCTTCGGATTCTGTGTTTCCCTCTCTCTCTGTCCCTTCCCCACTCGTGCTCTGTCTCTCTCTCTCTCAAAAATAAACATACATTAAAAAAAATTTTTTTTAAATAAAAAATATAAAAAGAATACTCTAATTAGGGCTTCATGTATTTTTATATTTTTCTGTAGATTTGAAATTTGCCACAATACAGTAAAAAGTTTTACAGATCATATGTCAGTTTGAAGGAAACTTTTCTCATATGACCGTAAGATAATGAAAACGGGAATGAAAATTTGTAAAATTTTACTGGAAGCTAGATTTCTTAAAAATTCTCAGTGTTGTGGGGGAGGAGGAGCTAAGTCAAAGGAGCGTGTGACTCTTTATTTCAGGGTCATGAGTTTGAGCTCCATGTTGGGTGTAGAGATTACGAAAACAAAAAAACAAACAAAAAAAACTCCCAAAAACTTAATAAAAAGGTAAAATGCACATTACCTGGTCACGGCAAACACTTTGTATAATACACTAGAGCTTTCAGGTGGAGCTGGCAGTTGATATTTGCAAGAAAGAGTATCACATTCCCAGGCGAAGATGGAATTATCTTTAAAACAGCTGAGGATGGTATTACTTAATGGTAAAAAGAAAACCTAAAGAAGGAGAAAAACAATTGTTGTTCACATAATGATCATATAGCCCATAGCCCTCTTTAAATTTAAAATTATCCAGGTTGGGGCACCTGGGTGGCTCAGTCGGTTAAGCGTCCGACTTCAGCTCAGGTCACGATCTCGCGGTTCCATGAGTTCGAGCCGCGCGTCGGGCTCTGTGCTGACGGCTCAGAGCCTGGAGCCTGCTTCCGATTCTGTGTCTCCCTCTCTCTCTGCCCCTGCCCTGTTCGTGCTCTGTCTCTCTCTGTCTCAAGAATAAATAAAACGTTTAAAAAAAATTAAAAAAAATAAAACTATCCAAGTTGTCGGGGCTTCTGGGTGGCTCAGTCAGTTGAGCATCCGACTCTTGAATTCTGTTCAGTTCATAATCCCAGGGTTGTGGGACCGAGCCCCGTGTCTGGCTCCACACTGAGTGTGAAGCCTGCTTAAGCTTCTTTCTCTCTCTCTCCCCCTCTTTCCCTCCTGCATGCTCTCTCTCTCTGTAAAAATAAGATAAAATAAAGTAATACAAGCAGTCAATTTTTCTTTTAAAAAGTTACTTTTTCTTGGGGTGCCTGGGGGGCTCAGTTGGTTAAGCGTCTGGCTTCGGCTCAGGTCATGATATCACCATTCATGAGTTCGAGCCCCACGCAGTGCTCTCAGTGCAGAGCCCACTTTGGATCCTCTGTCCCGCCTCTCTCTCAAAAATAAATAAACATGAAAAAAATTGTTTTTAAGATTCTTTTTTTAGTGTTTATTTATTTTTGAGAGAGCGAGCGAGAGAGCGAGTAAGCAGGGGAGGGGTGGATAGAGACAGAGACATAGAATCCAAAGTGGGCTCCTGGCTCTAAGCTGTCAGCACAGAGCCCAACACAGGGTTCGAACCCATGAGCTATGAGATCATGACCTGGGCCGAAGTTGGGCACTCATCCGATTGAGCCACCCAGGTGCCCCTAAAAAAAAAAAAAAACCTTAAAAAAAAAAAAAGTTACTTTTCCTTAAACTGGAAAAAAAATACATTTACAACATATGATGGGATAATACTGATATCTCATATACTATCATAAACTAAAAGGAAAAGTTTCTTAAAAAATAGGGGACTAAAATAACTAGGCAATTCATACAATACTAAGTAAAAATTTTAAAACATTTAACCTTACGAAAGATTGAAATGAAAACAATGATAGCATTTTATGAGTATCAAATTTACTATAAAAATAACACACACATATACATGTACACAAACTACATATGCTAACATATGTATTCTATTTACAAACTATATACTAATATAAACACAATGAAATACTGGCTACTCATAAATGTTAAAAATACTAAATGTTGGTGACAGTATAGGAAACAGGCACTGTTATACATGGCTGCTGGTAATAAAAATTGGTTACAGATATTGTACAACACATTTCAACAGCCTTGAAAATACACATCACTCCTAAACTAGTCAGTCGGCTTCTAAAAGTTAATCCTTTGGAAAAAAAATCAGCAAAGTGCTTTGAGATAAATGTACATAAATGTTTGTTGAGCATTATTTATAAAAGTAAAAAGTTGAAAACAAAAACATGGTATTTTATTCATGACTATTTAATGGACAATTGAGATGGAACTTAATAGCAAATTTGAAAATACCATTTTTTGCTAGTTTCTATACATAAACACTAAACGATGCTTACTTTTTAAAAAAAATGTCTTTACTGTTTATTTATTTTTGAGAGAGAGAGAGGGAAGAGAGAGATGGAGACACAGAATCCAAAGCAGGCTCCAGGCTCTGAGCTGTCAGAGCCCGACACGGGGCTTGAACTCATGAATGATGAGATCATGACCGAAGCTGAAGTCAGACACCCAACGGACTGAGCCACCCAGGTGCCCCAACACTGCTTAATTTTGATAATATAAAATTTTAGTTAAAATTCACCATTTTCTCATAAGACTTTCAATGGCCTCTAATAAAATTTTGTGTCATTTGTGTAAAGCACACAAAGGGAGGGAGGGAGGGAGGGAAGGAAGGAAAAGAAAGAAGTAAAGAAAATGGAAGAAACCAATACCTTAAGAACAAAATATTCCTGTCCATCTTCTCAAAATACATCTCCTCAAATAGCCTGAGATATTTCCCATGGTTTAATCCTTAGCTACATCTCTAGCTCTTTATTCTTTCATTCCCATCTAGAATAGACTTAACTACATCCAAGCTTATTGTAATACTTTGTATTTGAACATAGGATTTGTTCTTGTGTTGGACAGGAACAGGGATTCACCGAGAAGGCAGAACCCCTTGGACAATCTGTAGTCTCTTTTCTGACCCCTGATTTGTCACATACCTTCAGAATTTACTAGTGTCAGAGGGAGGCCTATTTTCTCTTGAAATGCTACATTCTTTGGGGAGGAAGCGCTCAATGTTTTTAACGCTGGATTGGAGCGTCTCTTGAGTATTTACAATCAGGATATGGCTGTCATCACAATAATGAGAGGGAGCAGGCCAAAAAGGTCCAGGGGAAAAGCAGGATCAACGTCACATCTACTGTGGCTGTTTCCAGTGTTGCAAAAATAACAAATCAATAAGGCACCTATATGAAATACTTCTGCAACTTTCCATGTAATTTATATTTTCACCCAAGCTATTATGTATACACAGTTAAGAAATGATTCTAATAGTTAATGATATTACTATAAAAATTTCAGGGAATGGAAACCTGTTATTTTTATAACAATAGTTGAAGGCTGTTATCATGAACTGTTCTGTCTGATATACATAAAATAGTATCTTTTTTCAAAAATAAATAGTGATAAAAAAACACAGCCCTTACACACATACATACATAGTGCACTATGGGACATACTGGTTAATTAAAACAATCTACTCAGTGTTAATGCTAATAAGACACAATAAAAAATGCTAATTTGATTGCTGCCCTTGCCTGATTCAACCCTCACTTTTGTCCTTGGCCCACTTTATCAAAGACAATCACTGGTACATCATTTGCCAACAGATTCAGGAAGATTTATAACCGGAAGTTCTTACTGAAAGCATGTGCAGTGAATACTCTGTGATCTGTAATGAAGGCTGAGACGCTATTTCAAAACCAATGTGGAAAAAAGTAACTTAAGATTTTTATTATAATTAGCAATATTTTTCTAGAAAAGTAATAAAGTTTATTCCTTCTGGGAGAAGCAAAAGCTTTAAAGTTAATGAGCACCAACTGCTATTTTAGGGGAAGAGCTGTGATAGATTATTGCCTACATGATTATTCATTACTAGATTTGTGATTTTAATTGCCAGATTTTAATGATTATAAAATTGTTCCTAATGAATCATGTCATTATTTAGATAGTGTCATGTCTTGACAATCATAAAAAGCTTAGAAAAAACTTCAAAAGCACTAGCAAAACATACTTTTTGGAGGGTTGGGCATCAGGGCGGGGCTGCAGTTTTCCTTGTAAAATAGGAAAATCCAGGCTTTCCAACTCACTTTTGAATTAAAAAAATTTTTTTAATGTTTATTTATTTTTGAGAGAGAGAGGGAGAGAGAGTGCGAGTGGCAGGGCGGGGGGGAGGTGGGGGGACGATGAACAGAGAGAGAAGGAGACACAGAATCCAAAGCGGGCTCTGGGCTCCAAGCTGTCAGCACAGAGCCCGACGTGGGGCTCGAACCCACGTCCAGCTCACTTTTGAGAGGCCTGTGAGCTCTTTTGAAAGTTAAGAGTTCAGGATGGTAATAAGAGCAAATGTACAATTAAATCAAAAATCTAGCAAGCGCCAACTGTGCACAAAAAGTGAATTAAGTTTGGCAACACATTCTTTGTCAAATGTTTTCTTACATCCATCAGAAAACCTTCACTGACATATACTGAACCACAGTAATCAGAAATCCTAGGATTTATTCAAAAATCCCAAACTAAATATTTAATTTAAATATTCTACCTCAAACATCAACAAAATAATCAAAATCTACTAATAGGAAGAGGTATGACTGGCTTACCTGAGAGGCAGTATGGTATCCTGGAATGACTTTGGGGTAAGACGGGCCTACAGTCAAACCACGTGTCTTTGGTAAGCTATGTGACCCAGGGCACATTACTTCGTGTTTCTGAACTTCCGATTCCCCATTTGTAAAATGAGAATGATATCTACTTTTAGAATTACTTAAGTTTAAAAATAACTAAATGAAGTGTAAGGTACACAGTGAATACTCAACAATGGGTTATCTATTGTTATTGGTATTGATTACTGCTATTGCCAGGTACAAAAACCCAGTGGAGAGATGTTGGAGTGACAGGTTCGTTCTATCTATCTATCTATCTATCTATCTACTTATTTATTTATTTTGAAGTTTATTTACTTATTTTGAGAGACAGAGAGAGCTAGCGGGGGAGGGGCAGAGAGAGAGAGAGAAAGGCAGAGAGAATCCCAAGTGGGCTCTGTACTGACAGCAGAGGTTCGAACCCACGAACCGTTAGATCGTGACCCAAACCGAAACCAAGAGTTGGACGCTCAACTGATGGAGCCACCTGGGTGCCCCAGAACGACAGGTTCTTTAAAAACATTTTGAAATCAAAGGTCCACGGTTATTTATCTGAAACCCTTGGTGCCAGATATGTTCCAGAATTCAGAATTACTTCCACTTTAAGAAAGGTAATATGATGCGTATTTTGTAACATTACGTGTGGAACCCCTGGGTGACCTGGGGCAATACTCCATACTCAAACATATTAATATTTCAGCCTCATGTCAATTCAGTTCAGATTTTGCTGCCAAATGAATTTAGGCAAGATCGGATTTTGTCGCCAAGTAAGTTATTTAAAAAGTTTCGGGTTTCTGAATTGCTGATGAGGTATCGTTCATCCATTTCATGTAGTTCGAAAGAAATACAACACAGTTATCTTGCGGCTTTTTTTTTTTTTTTTTTAATTTTTTTTTTCAACGTTTATTTATTTTTGGGACAGAGAGAGACAGAGCATGAACGGGGGAGGGGCAGAGAGAGAGGGAGACACAGAATCGGAAACAGGCTCCAGGCTCTGAGCCATCAGCCCAGAGCCTGACGCGGGGCTCGAACTCACGGACCGCGAGATTGTGACCTGGCTGAAGTCGGACGCTTAACCGACTGCGCCACCCAGGCGCCCCCCTTGCGGCTTTTTAAACAGGCATCTGACTGGACTGAGATAATCCCGTAACAGAACCAGATAACGGGTAAGAATAACAGACAACAGAAACAGCAGCAGCTGCAGCTGACTTGTACTGTGCTCTGTGTGCACCATCCCCCTCCCTCCTGAAGCCAACACTAAAGCGAATGCTGCTACTGTTTGCATCCTACTCGTAAGGTTAGTGGCTCGGCTCATTGAAAATGCTGAACATGAATCTAGTCAAGCCTTTAGCTTACAAGAAATACAAATGAGAGAATAAATTAAATGAAATAATGAAGAAGAGTGAGAACAAATCCAGAATTTGGGGCATTTTCCAGGACAGCTGTCCTGGTTGCTCTCAAAATAAATAAATGAGAGGTGTCTGGGTGGCTCAGTCGGTTGAGCGTCCGACTTCGGCTCAGGTCATGATCTCATGGTCCAGGGGTTCAAGCACCGCATCAGGCTCTGTGTGGACTGCTCAGAGCCTGAAGCCTGCTTGGGATTCTGTGTCTCCCTCTCTCTCTGCCCCTCCCCAGCTTGCACTCTGTCTCCGTCTCTCAAAAATAAATAAACGTTAAAATAAATAAATAAATCGGGGCACCTGGGTGGCTCAGTCGGTTAAGCATCCGACTTCGGCTCAGGTCATGACTTCGCAGTTGGGGAGTTCGAGCCCTGTGTCGGGCTCTGTGCTGACAGCTTGGAGCCTGGAGCATGCTTTGAATTCTGTGCCTCCCACTCTCTCTGCCCCTCCTCCTCCCCTGCTCATGCTGTTTCTCTCTCCTTCAAAAATAAATAAACATGAAAAAAAAATTTTTAAACAAATAAATAATAATAATGTCATAGGACGAAAATGGCAGAAGGCTATTTTAGATTAAAAAGAGCCATCAGAGGGGTGCCTGGGTGGCTCAGTCAGTTGAGTGTCCAATTCCTGATTTCAGCTTGGGCCATGATCTTACAGTTCGCAGGTTCAAGCCTTGAGTCGGGCTCTGCATGACAGCTCGGAGCCTGCTTGGGACTCTCTATCTCCTCTCTCTGACCTGCTCACATGCTCTTCTCTCTCTCTCTTTTTCTCTCTCTCTTTCTCTCTCTCTCTCTCAAAGACAAACATTAAGAAAAAAAAAAGGGCATCATAAAATGAAACTCACAGCATCATCTGTCACCATGTATCACCAAAAAAAAAGCCACAAAAGTTCTACTTATTTATTTACTTTTGAGAGAGGGAGAGCACACATGCACTCCTAAGACAATCTTAAGCAGGCTCCACGCCCAGCACAGAGCCTGACGCGGGGCTTGGCCTCATGACCATGAGATCATGACCTGAGCCGAAATCAAGAGTTGGAAGCTTAACTGACTGAGACACCCAGGCACCCCAAAAGTTGTTCTATTTGAAATACAGAATCAGAAACTGGAATAAATACATAGACTTAGTAAACACTTGGTAAGAATAAAAGTTTTACTTTTTTTTTCTTAATTTATTTACTTATTTTGAGAGTGAGTGAAAGAGCAGGGGAGAGGCAGAAAGAGAGAAAGAGAGAGAGAGAGAGAGAGAGAGAGAGAATGAATCCCAAGCAGGTTCTGCGCTGTCAGCACAGAGCCTGATGTGGGGCTCGAACTCACGAACCATGAGATCATGACCTGAACGGAAACCAAGAGTAGACGCTTAACCAGCTGAGCCACCCGGGTGCCCCTAAAAGTTTTACTTTAAGATTAGCTTACAACTACTTCCTGTTTTCAACAGAATAAGCCGGAGTGGCAACAATCGGGCCCTCCTTCGGTTCTTGTTTTGGACCTAAGAATGTTTCTTTTTTACCTTTTTAAAATTATTTCACTGTAGACAGTCATGTAAATATATACATAATATCTTCAATTTTGCTCTTGGTCTGCAGAATCAAAAATATTTACTATCTGGTCCTTTGAGAAAACGTTTGCAGGTAACATATAGACTATAATGTCCTATTATTTTAGAACAATACTTACATGCATACTGCATAGTATACACATGTTTTCTAAATCTTATTCTCCTATCACTAACTTTTGGAGTCCTATCTGTTAAACTAAAATATCTAAATGACAATGCAAGGTTAGAATTGGCAACTATCCAGCATCTACTAGTTTTAATTTCATGGTAAAAAGAACAGATGGTTTTTGTGTCATTGTTTCATAACTGTTTCCACTGTGGGTTCGATTCCAAGGCACTCTTCTTTAGAATTTAAAATTCAAGTTAAGCACTAAAGCAATTAAACAAGAAAAGACCTACTAAGATATTTGGCCTAAATCCCTGATGAATAAGCTGGCTACAACTTTTATCTTTATTTATTTATTTATTTATTTTTAATTTTTTTTTTTCAACGTTTTTTATTTATTTTTGGGACAGAGACAGAGCATGAACGGGGGAGGGGCAGAGAGAGAGGGAGACACAGAATCGGAAACAGGCTCCAGGCTCCGAGCCATCAGCCCAGAGCCTGACGCGGGGCTCGAACTCACGGACCGCAAGATCGTGACCTGGCTGAAGTCGGACGCTTAACCGACTGCGCCACCCAGGCGCCCCAACTTTTATCTTTTTTTAATTATTAAAGGCAGTCTAAAGAACTCTGACATGTCCAGGGAGACTACAAAATAAATTTCTGGTTGACATGCCCTGCTAGCTGTTCATGTTAATGACCAAGAAATTAAAAGCAATATTGTACATATAATATAACCTAAAGCAATCACATAGGAGACTCAGACAATCTTGAAAATAGTATTTAGCTAATCAAATGGGGGAAAAAAATTAAGCCATAAAAGCAAAAGAACTGGATATTCTTTTAAAAAGTGATTTATGCATAGAAAGGAATACTGATCAACAATAAAAAGGAATGGGGCACCTGGGTGGCTCAGTCGGTTGAGCGTCCAACTCTTGATTTCAGCTCAAGTCATGATCTCACGGTTCGTGGGATTGAGCCTCACATTGGACTCTGAGCTGACAGCTTAGAGCCTGCTTGGAAATTCTCTCTCTCCCTCTCTCTGCACCTGCCCTGCATGTGCTCTGCCCTCTCTCCCCAAATAAATAAATACACTAAAAATAAATAAGTAAATACATAAACAGGAATGAACTGCTGGTACATACAACAACATGGGTGAATCTCAAAATCATGCTGAAGAAGAAAAGCTTCATACATACCAACAGTGACTGGTTGTATTTATTTGAAATTTTATTTTATTATTTTTTAGAGAGAGAGAGAGAGAGCATGAGCAGGGGAGAGGAACAGAGGGAGACACAGAGAATCTCAAGCAGGCTCCACGCTCAGCATGGAGACTGATGGCAGGGCTTGATCCCACAACCCTGGGGGTCATGACCTGAGCAGAAATCAAGAGTCGGACGCTCAACTGAGTCATCCAGGCGCCCCTTATTTGAAATTTTAGAACAGACAAAACTAATCTACGGTAAAAAAAACATTAGAATAGTGCTTACCCGGGAAGGGATATATGGGAACTTTCTGGGATGATGGTAATAATAGGATTGCACAGGTTACAAAGGTATATGTATTTGACAAAACTTAACAAATGAATACAAACATCTGTGCATTTCATTATATGTAAGTTTCACATCAACAGATACTGAGCCATAGTCAATTAAATTCAGTCTTAAGTATTTACAGGCAAATACATGAAATGTATTTAAAATGAAAAGCAAGAAAAGAATGAACAGTGGGACAGAAAGATGGATAGAACCTTAATACGGTGTTATAACAACATAATAACGTAATAACGAAAGTACAGTACAGGATAGTATAGGAACATGTTAACAGTAGAATCTACATGGTGTTCGTACATGTATTCACTGTGAAATTCTTACAAATCTGCTCCGTGTTTGAACTTTTTCAAAAACAAAAACCCAGTAAGTTAGAAATTGTAGCCACAAGCAACATCTTTCATCGCATGGGCCACTCTGCTTCAGTTATTGCTGAGTTATAAGAACACAGCTATGTGGGACAAAGTACATCGTTACTCTCACGTCATCTATAAATCCTGCTAACCGAGAAACGAGTCAGAGAAGCACAACAGACCAAGATGTGCCCCGCACTCACTGACCTTCTGTATTCCCACAGACTGTAGAATATTCAGCTTTCTTTTTCTCTGAAAGGTGTCCAAGTCCCACAGCTGTGCCGTATCAGAAGAAGTAGTGATGGCATATCTCCCTGATGCGTGCACAGAGATCGAAAATACTGATGATTCGTGTCCTCTCATCCAGCTAACTAGCTCCTTGGTAACTGTGGTAAAAAGTAAGAGTCATACAGGGAAAACACTATGTATCATCCAAGGACTGATTCAACTGATAGCTAGGTATTTATACGAGACATCTTCGTTAACACCTACAACAATGGAAGCTGGCCAGTTGATAAAATGCACAATGGAACAGGTTAGTAACGCAAACGTCATGGACATGTGAGGAGATGAGGCCAAATGAAAAAGAGTTTAAGAACAGCTTTAGATGTGGTGGTAGGGAGTTTGGGCTTTCTCTTGTAATAGTTTTACACAGAAGAGTATCATATCTGTTGTGTATTTCAGAGAGAGCACTCTGAAGACACATGAGAGATACAGTGGAAAGAAGGAAGAGACTAGACAACTAATTTATCTGCTGCTATAATAATCTGAGGAGGCGATAAGGAAGGTTTAAAATACAAATGTGGCAATGGAGAAAGGAAGAAAGTCAAGAGTTATGAAGGAGAAATTCAAAGGGCTTTGTGATCAACTAGATGTATTGAAATAAAAGACGAGTTAAGACTTCAACGGTGCTAGTTGAGTTATATAACTAGATGGCGATACTATTAGCTGATTTAAGAAACACATAAGGAGAAACAGATTTAGCAGTGTGGGAAGACGAGATCATGAATTTGATTTTTAAAATGGATCCTGAGGTGCGTGTGTGCATGTGAGAGAAGCACAGAAAACAGCCCGGCAGAGAAAATACCAAAAACTTCATTACAATTATCACTGGGTCATAGAATTATAAGTGATTTTTATGTTCTCTCTTACATTTTCCTGTGTTTCCAGTTTGCTGTGGTGAACATGTTTTACTGTTATGAACAGAATTTTTTCTTTCAGAAAGATGAAACTGAGGAGAATAATCAGAAAGCAAGATGTAAATCTGGGAAGCATTAAGACACAAAGTAGGTCAAAACTGAAAACAGAGGAACAGAGGAACAGAGGAACAGAGAAACCCTTGGGGAGAGAGTAGTAGTTTCCAAACACCGGTCTGAAGTCTGGCATTAGTTAATGATCAATTTTTCATTGGTCTTCAGTGAAATGAGAAAAATAAGGACAATGACATGAGTTTTTCATAAAGCTAAACTGAAAGTACTACCTTTTAATCTAGCATTCTATCCTTCTAAGTTTCTTTATGTTAAAAACAATCTCTCGTTTTATGAAATGAAGTTCTATCGTTTTTTCCTATGTCGGTAAAATTAAAAGTTGACAACCCATGTGGGTTGTTGTTCCTCTACTTTCTTTTTAATTGGGTAAAAACTCCCTAAGTCTAGGGACCACTGAAAGAACACAGGAAAGACCACTGAGAAGCAGTCAGAATGGTAGGAGGAAAACCAAGAGAGAGAAGAGTATGAAAACTAAGGTCTTAATGTAAAGCAAAGTGTTAAATGCTACTGAGGGGTAGGGTGAAAAGTATAAAGACAGCTTAAACAAACAGAGGTTACTGGGGCACCTGGGTGGCTCAGTCAGGTAAGCATCCAACTCTTGGTTTTGGCTCAGGTCATGATCCCAGGGCCGTGGGATCGAGCCCTATGTCAGGCTCTTTGCTGAGTGTGGAGCCGGCTTCGGATTCTTTCTCTTCCTCTTTTTCTGCCCCTTTCCCACTCGTGCACGCACACACTCTCCCCCTCTCTCAAAATAAATAAAACATTTAAACAATCAGAGGTTACTAATGGCCTTAGAGAAGTCTCAACAGCATGGAGTGGGGAAAGCAAAAAGCAGAATCCACCAATGGGTGCCGTGAAGAAGCAAGATTTAGCAGTGAAGAGGGAGGTAGCTGGGGAGGTGGAGAAAACATCTTAAAGAAGGGGCTTCATTGGTAGGGGTGGGGGGTTCAACAGACAGAACAGATTGTAAACAGATGGAACTAAGAGAGAAGAAGAGAATGGGTGGAATCCAAGGGAAGCAATCACAGATGAGTATAAACATTTGGTTTTTTAGAACTTCTGTGACAGTAGTGTTTTTTTAACACCAAAAATTGGAGACACTTTAAAGGCCACTGACAGGTAACAGGTTTAATAATTATGGTGCTGCAAACATCTGTAGAGTAGAATATTCTGTACTGATTTTAAGATTCTGTATGAATATTTTTAATGAAGTAAAGGAAATGACTCCACACAACAGTATAGATAGGATCATATATTTGTTAGAACGGAAAAGAGGCATATGCAGAGAAAACAGACTAGAAAGAGAAGTCCCTGCTGTACAAACACAGACTGTGTCTGGGCATCACTGAAGGACGACTGGTTTGTCTTCGCACGTGCACAGTGAGAGTGTAGTAGTGATTCAGAGCAGGGACCCTGGAGCTAGGCTTCCAGGTTAGGAATTCTGGCTCCACTGCTTACAAGCCGTGAGAGACCTTGGTTAAGTTACTTCTGTGCCTCAGCTTCCTCATCTGTAAATGGAGTTAACAATATCGATGTCTGTGGGTTTTATGATGATTAAAATTAACATGTATAAAGTCATAGAAGAGTACCTGGCAAAGAGTAAACACTATATAAGTGTTAATTATCGCTGTTATTATTGTTGTTATTACTATCTTTTAAAATATTCTATCAATTACTTTATTTACTTTTTTAATGTTTATTTATTTTTGAGAGAGAGAGCATGAGTCGGGGAGGGGCAGAGATAAGGGAGTACAAAGGATACAAAGAGGGCTCTGTGCTGACAGTAAAGAGACCGATCCGGAAATTCCGAACCGCAAGATCATGACCTGAGCCCAAGTTGGACACTCAACCGAGCCACCCAGGTGTCCTTCTATCAAGAAAAAAACAATACAGTTGAGATATCTTTTCTCTTAATAAGAGGTTCAGTTTACAGAATTCTAAATGTTCTAAAAATACACAATGTAGTATAAAACACATAGGTTATATTAAGAAAGTTATTATTCTTGTACCTACATAGTAAGGAATTGGAGCTTCAAAGAGAGGTATGGCCTTTGTCTAGGTTCCTGGGAGACAATCTATAAATCCCTTAAATTGCCCCAGTGATAGGGTGTCTCTGTTATTCACGGCAGGTCCCTAAGACAACACCCGATGGCTTATCTAAAAAGAGAACCTCAGAGACTGGGCTGGCCATGCGGGAAAGATCAATTATGTGAGTGACTAGAAAGTTAGGGCGTTCAGCCACGTGATATCCGCCCAACCTCCAGAGAGAGGAGGAAGGCTGGAAATTTGAGTTCAAACAGGTGGGCAATAACCCAATTGGTCATAAATCTGCATAACGGAGCCTCAATAAAAGTCCTGGACATCAAAGCTTAGGTATATGTTTGGTTTGGCAATACTCAGTGTGGAGGGCCACATATTGATGCTGGGAGGGGACTATGTCCGTAGGGATAACCGCAGCTTCTCCTTTGGGAGCCTCCCACTTTCTACCCTGTGTGTCCTACCTTTGGCTGGTTCTAATTTATATCTTTCCGCTGCATTAAACTATTATCATAAGTGCAGTGTGTTCCTGAGTTCTGTTGAGTCATTCTAGTGAATATCAAACCCAAAGGTAGCTGTGGGGAACCCTGAATTTGTAGCCAGCTGATTTGACGTGAGGGTGGTCCCGGGACCCCCAAACTTGTTGCTAATGTCTGAAGTGAGTGCTGTCTTGTGGGGACTACCCCCTCAGATGATACAGATTGGCAAATTCCTTGCAGTGCATCAGTCTAAATTCTACTCATATTCAGAAGATAAACAGGAGGATTTCTTACCTGAATCGAAACATTTAATAGAGTAATCAGCTAACGCCACAAGGAACTCAGACTTCCTACGGAGATTAAAGGCCAGAGCTGTGCAAGCTTGTGCCGTTCGCTGAACAAGATTAAACCTATTAAGAGATTACTGCATTAGTATCAGAAATTCCTCCAACAATCATAAATTTTACGCTGGAGGAGTCCTTAGAGATGAAGAAAATGAAATGCAGAAAAATGAATGCCCATTGTGGTAGGCCAAAAATAGATTATGAAGAGTGCTGTATGCATGTAAAGGAATCTGGATTTTACTTACCAGGTTTTAAGCATAGCAGAATTATGACGAGACAGGTCTTTTAGGAAGAGGATTCTGGCAGCAATGGCAAATGGATAGAGGGACAAGAAGAGACCATGAAGAAAGTTACTAAGGAGGCGCCTGGGTGGCTCAGTCGGTTGAACGTTGGACTCTTGGTTTCAGACCGTGATCTCACAGTTCGTGAGTTCAAGCCCCAACTGACAGTGTGCAGCCTGCTTGGGATTGTCTCTCCCTCTCTCTGCCCCTCTTGCATACTCTCTCTCTCCAAATAAAGAAATAAACTTTACAATAGAATAAAATAAAAACAGGGGCGCCTGGGTGGCGCAGTCGGTTAAGCGTCCGACTTCAGCCAGGTCACGATCTCGCGGTCCGTGAGTTCGAGCCCCGCGTCGGGCTCTGGGCTGATGGCTCAGAGCCTGGAGCCTGTTTCCGATTCTGTGTCTCCCTCTCTCTCTGCCCCTCCCCCGTTCATGCTCTGTCTCTCTCTGTCCCAAAAATAAATAAACGTTGAAAAAAAAAATAAAAAATAAAAAAAATAAAAATAAATAAAAACAAAAAAGAAGGAAGCCACTACAGAGCATCTCAATCAGAGTTACGGGTATAAATGGAAAGGACAAACAGGACAAGTGTCAGGAGTTAAGCGGGAGAGAGGCTTGGTGATGCAGCAAACATGAGGTGAAGAGGGAGGTATCAGGAATTCCTCACGTGCAAAATGAGGGTGAGAAAAGGGATCTCATAAGCTTGTTGTGATGATTAAGTGAGAGAATATGTTGATTGAATGAAATAACATATGCTAAGTGCTTAGCAGAGTACTTGGCACATAGCTAGAGTTTAATTTACTAAAAAAATCAAGTTTTCAAGATTGGGCAAAAGAGAGACAAGTCTGGGGGTAGGAAATAGGCCTGGTTTTAAATATGTCGAGTTTAAGGCCTTTGCAAAACATTTGGAGCTGTGCTGTCCAAGAAATGTAATGCAGGCCATTTAGGTGTAACTTAGAATGTTCTCGGAGCCACAGTGAAAAAGGTGGAAAAAGGTAAAGTTAATCTTCATAACATATTTTATTTAATTAATATATAATTATTTCAACATTTAATCAATAAAAATTATTGAGATATTTTACGTTATTTTTTTCATACTAACAACACATCTCAATTTGAACTGGCCAATTTTCTTTTATCTTTTTAATGTTTATTTAGTTATTTTGAGAGAGAGGCAGGGGTGAGGGGCAGAGAAAGAGAGGGGGAGAGAGAATTACAAGCAGGCTCCCTGATGTCCGCGCAGAGCCTGACACAGGGCTCGATCTCACGAACTGTGAGATCGTGAATTGAGCCTAAATCAAGAGCCGGACGCTTAACTGACCGAGCCACCCAAGTGCCCCCGGAGTAGCCAACTTTCAAGGGCTCCAGGGCTCGATGCAGCTCGTGGCTCCTGCACGCGACAGCCTAATATAGAAGACATCCAGCAGGTAGTAGAAGCAGATCTGGGTTAACAGTATTTGCACAGCAGCTGAAAGCTTAGGCTTGCTGCTGACGAGGTTATGAATGAGAATATGGGGAACATGGAAGGGAGCAGCCCAAGGACAGGTGCCTGGGCAGCACAATTAAGGGGTAGGCACTGGCAGAGGAGTCAGCAAAACAAGGGGAAAAATGATCAGATGAGTAGAAAAATCAGGAAAGAGCCGTACCTTGAAGCAAAAGAAGAAAATTCCAGGGAGGAGGGGAAAATGAGTATTTAGTAAGATGAGAGGGGCGCCTGGCTGGCGACTCTGATTTCAGGGTCATGAGTTTGAGCCCCATGCTGGGTGTAGAAATTACTTAAAAATAAAGTCTTAAAAAAAAAAAGTTACCACCACCCAATCCTCAGACCCCATTCAATTTTGCCAGTTGTCCCCAGTAATGTCCTTAACAGCGAAAGGATCAGTCCAGATTCACGCCTTTACTTGTCACGTCTCTAGTCTCTCCCAGACTGGAACAATCTTCTGGTCTTTCTACAACTTTCATGACCTTGACCCTTGGGAAGATTATAGGCCATCTTGCTACACACTCCCTTAATTTAGCTTTGTCTGACTCCACTGATTAGATGCAGGTTACACTTCTTTGGCAGGAATACCACAGAAGTGAGACTGTGGTTTTCCCCGCGCCCCATCAGTGATTGGTCCCTCCACTCATTGACTTTAATCATTTGATACTAGTGTGGTGTTTGCTAGACTTCTTCAGTGTAAAATTAATCTTTTTCTCCTCTATAATTAGTAAGCATTTTGTGGGGAGGTGCTTTGTGACTATGTGAATATCCCCTCTCATGAAACAGTTTATTGATTACAGCATGAATTTATAGATTTCTATTTTACTCAGTGGGTTATCTCCCATTACTATCATTTTTTATTTTGATACTCAAAGTGTCTCCAATATGGAAAGAAGGAGCTCTTTTAAGCTGACATTTATGTCCTTTTGATACTTTTTCTTTAAGTAATTCCTTCTTTCTGGCTACATAACGTTCCAGGCTCACCTTGTACTTTCCCTGCCTCCATCCTGAAACTGGCCATTTCTGCAAGGATCCGATTACTTTGAGCAGAATGTGATATTTAGAAAACAAATGGGCACTGGGTACATTCATTGCTACCAGGGTGCTGTTGCTCCCAGGTCCTATGAGCAGGCAAAGCTAGGAAAGAGCTATAATCCATTCACTCTTGGGGTGCTGAGTGGCTCAGTCAGTTAAGCATCTGACTCTTGATTTTGGCTCAGGTCATGATCTCATGGTCCTGGGATCAAGCCCCTCATCTGGCTCCATGCTCAGCATGAATTCTCTCTCTTGCTCACTCTATAGGCCCCCCTCCCATCTCTCAAAAAACATATTGAAGAAGTAATAATTCAGGGGTGCCTGGGTGGCTCAGTCAGTTAAGCGTCCAATTCTTGCTTTCATCTCTGGTCACAATCTCACAGTTTGTGAGCTCAAGTCCCAGGTCGGGTTCTGTGCTGACAGCATGGAGCCTGCTTGGGATTCTCTCTCTCTCCTCTCTATGCCCCTCCCTCACACACATCCCTCCCCTCAAAAAAAGAAAATTCCTTCACTCTCTCATATACATTTCTATTTATTTCTATGTCTATATATTCAAAACCAGCAGTACAGACAGATACATCCAATATCAATCCAGTGCCACGGCGTTCATTCTAGTTTTCTACTTTTCCATATTTGTAACTCCCCTTTCTGATTGTTAGAAACCTGGCCCCGTTATCCTCAACATATTTACTCACTCCGTCAAAGCCCTCTGCCTTGCCCATGATTGCCCCATCCCCCAAGCAGGTACCTTCTGACTCGGCCAGGCAGACAGGTCTCCCTCCCACCTACCCCCCTTGCAGGGATGACTCCCTCGATCAATCGCACCTAACTGCTTCTGTACTAAATTGTTCAGCAAAGGAAGAGGAGGCAGAAGAGTGAGGAACAATTCTTTAAAACTGCTACATGTGTAAACTGTGACAATAACGTACAAAGCAAAGTTCTTTCTAAATTGCCCGATAAAGTACCAGATGTTGATAAGTTAGCAACAGTAAATTTTTAAACTTAAGGAAAAACATGCTACTAGAGATACTGTTCCAACCGGAACTTTAATTCTCTAAAAAAAATCTAAACATATTTCCCATGCCTTCCCACTTTCTCCTGTCAGCACTTGTGACAGTGTTTTACAAGTTACCTGAAATACAGTCAGAACTTAATGAATCTTGCTGAATGAATAATTAATAGCAGGTACTAAAACTGGCAGTGAATAACTTGTTAAATAAAGTATATATCAAAAGTATCTGCTCACCTGTTTCCATACAAGTCAAAAACATAGATATTTCCTTGGTGGTCCCCGGCAATTAAGCAATCACCTGAGCTATCAAAAGCCACGTTCAAAAATCGCAAGACTTTGGGAAGGTAATCAGAAGAGCTGTGAATGATGTTCACTATAATTCTGTCAAAAACAAACAGACATTTAATTCTATGTCAAGCATTACTTGTTACTATGAAAAATACGGGTTTTATAATATACTTCACTGACTTTGAAGTTTCCTGCCTACCCGCTCTTCCCTCTCCTCCCGCTGCTCTCCTAGAAGCAATCCGACAGTGATTTCTTTTTTTAAATTTTTTTTTTAACATTTATTTATTTTTGAGACAGAGCATGAACGGGGGAGGGGCAGAGAGAGAGGGAGGCACAGAATCGGAAGCAGGCTCCAGGCTCTGGGCCATCAGCCCAGAGCCTGATGCGGGGCTCGAACTCACAGACCGCAAGATCGTGACCTGAGCTGAAGTCGGACGCTCAACCGACTGAGCCACCCAGGCGCACCCCGACAGTGATTTCTAAAAGCAGTTCAGAAAGTTATTTGTTATCAAAATGGATGCTGTTCATGTATTCATCAAGTACTTGGAAACTCACTATGTGTCAGACATTGAACAAGCCGGGACCTAAAAGTAGTTGATGGACATGGGCCCTGCCCTCATGGAGCTTTTGGTTTAGAAGTAAAAAAAATTTCAGGGGCGCCTGGGTGGCTCAGTCAGTTCAGCGTTCGACTGCGGTTCAGGTCATGATCTCACGGTTCACGGGTTCAAACTCTGTGCTGACAGCTCACAGCCTGGAGCCTGCTTCAGATTTTGGGTCTCCCTCTCCCTCTACCCTTCCCCTGCTTGTGCTCTGTCTCTCTCTGCCTCTCAAAAATGAATAAATGATAAATTAAAAAAAATTTTTTAGGGGCACCTGGGCGGCTCAGTCGGTTAAGCGGCCGACTTCAGCTCAGGTCATGATCTCTCGGTCCGTGAGTTCGAGCCCCGCGTCGGGCTCTGTGCTGACAGCTCGGAGCCTGGAGCCTGTTTTGGACTCTGTGTCTCCCTCTCTCTGGCCCTCCCCCGTTCATGCTCTGTCTCTCTCTGTCTCAAAAAAAAATTTTTTTTAAGTAAGCACACTTATGAACAGATTCATAAATCGTGATTAACTGACAGACAATAACAAGATATAAGACAATGTATTTTTGATTGAATAGTCAATTGTTACATTAAGCAATAAACACATGTAATGCAATCATGTAATTAGCGAAAAGTAGTTTCATATAAATCACAAGCTACCACATGTAAGAAAAATTTCAGTATCTTAAAGATATCTTAATGAGATTGTTTCTGTACTATAAAGTGAAGTGTTCCAAAGTGAATTAAGCATAAATGAGTTTTATTTTCAGCTATATTTGTTTATTTTTGAGACAGAGAGAGACAGAACATGAACGGGGGAGGGTCAGAGAGAGAGGGAGACACTCAGGGGCACTCCTCCACCTGTGTGCTTCCTTGTAAAATCTAATTTTAGCAAGAATCCTGCTCAGCCCATTTAATTAGAACCCCTGGGCGCGCCTGGGTGGCTTAGTCAGTTAAGCGACCAACTTCAGCTCAGGTCATATCTCAAGGTTTGTGGAGTTCGAGCCCTGCGTTGGGCTCTGTGCTGACAGCTCAGAGCCTGGAGCCTGCTTTACATTCTGTGTCTCCCCCTCTCTCTCTGCCCCTCTCCCACTTGCACTCTCTGTCAAAAATAAATAAAATGTAAAAAAAAAAAAAAAAAAAAAAAAAAATTAGAACCCCTGACCCTTTGGGGTGCTTGGGTGGTTCAGTAGTTGGGCGTCTGACTGGATTTCAGCCCAGGTCACAATCTTGTGGTTCATGGATTTGAGCTCATCGGGCTCTGTGCTGACAGTGCAGAGCAGGCTTGGGATTCTCTCTCCCCCTCTCTCTGCCCCTTCCCTGCTTACATTCTCTCTTAAAATAAAATAACCCCTGACCCTCAAAACCTGATCATCCTTGATAACTGATCAATCTGATCACCCTGGCCTATCTTCATCAAGAATCTCCTTAGAGGCTGGTTTAGGCAGAAACCCATTATCCTAGATGTTTCATCTTAGTAATTTTCTACCCACTGACTCCCACCCTGCTCCTTGGCTGTACATTCTCACTTGCCCAGGCTGTATTCAGAGCTGAGACCATTTCTATACTGAGGTCTCCTCTCTTCTATTGCAATAGTTCCTGAATAAAATCTGTTTTTACCACTTTAACTACTGTCCAGATTTGGTTTTCCTTTGACATCCCCAAAGGGGAGAGGGGGAGAATAAATGTGTAATAACATCAAAATGTTCCCCAGCAATTAAAATCAGACAGAGCCAACGACTTTTCCCTCCACTCTTTTTTCTGTAACATTTTATTATGGGTTGGAATCACAAAATTACAGGATCATTGTTCAAAATAAGGAAGGTAAAGAAAAACACTAATAAATAAATAAATCTGATTATAACCCTACCACCTAGATATAATCGTAATTAATAGCAACATTCTGCCCTTTTGGATTTTCATATAACTCAAGCATTTATTTTGGAACAACTGCCTTTCAATTGCTCATAGGTTGCCTGACAGGTTCTCAGTCCTTAAACATAATTAAAAAATCAAATATTTACCAAACACCAAGATGCTTGAGATACTATTTTAAAGTCTTTGTAACGTGCTAAGACAACCCTGTCTGGTAGGCATTATTAGCTTCACTTAAAGTCTTAGTGATTAACCTGCCCAAGGTCACAGAGTTAGTAAATGGACATTTACTTCAACTAAAGTCCATCTGACTCCATGCAATAACAATGAGCTTTAATGAACAAAAAGAAAGCTACATTTTCATGGAAGCAGCAAATAACATTTGCATAAAACTTGTTTCTTTTCTGTTTTTGAATCTTGCATGTATATCCAGATATTTTTTTAACAGTAAGAAATAGAATTACTGTGGGCTGGCAATAACTTTCAGACCATTTAGAAAATATCAGAAGAAGGGGAGTATTTATACAAACTCCATGTTTGGAAATGAAAATCCCTGCTGAAGAATCCCTACTCTAAACAAAAATTTTTATTCAATTTTTATTCAGAGTTGATGGGAAAGCAGCATTGCTAGGAGGCTGACCGCAACTGGAAACCAAACAAGCAGCCAGTGGGACGTCCAGCACCAGGCTTTGAGCAAACATAGCTGGCACTTAAAGTCTGTTGATTTGTTGAGGAGCAACCAAAGGGTCGACAGCAAAGTTACTAGAACAAGAAACATGAATCCAAGGGATGCAATAAAGGCTATGAAATTCTGGGAAATTAAAAGCAATAAGATCAATCTGTGTGCCACCATTGGAACCACGATGGCACCACTTGGGGCAAAGGTTTCCATTAAAGTCACACCAGAGTGGCTAAGACTCAAACAGTTTAAGTATCTGGGACCAAAATGAAAAGAAAAGCTGAGGAGGGAGGGAAAAACAGGCAGAGCAGAGGATTTTTAGGGCAGTGAAAATACTTCCTGTGATTCTATAATGGTAGAGACAGGTCCTTGTACAGTTGCCCAAACCCATAGAAATACAACACCAGGAGTGAATCCTAGCATAAACTGTGGCCTTTGGGTGATAATGATGTGTCAACCTAGGTTCATCCACTGCAACATATATACGTCTCTGATGGGGGATATGGATAATGGGGGAGACTATGCATGTGTGAGTGCAGAGGGTATACGGGGAAATCTCTGTCCTTTCCTCTCAATTTGGCTGTGAACCTAAAACTGTCCGAAGAAAATGAAAGTCTATTAAAAAACAAACAAAAACCCAGCAGCAGGGCTGGCCGTACTAGGAGGCCACCTTGCACTGGTAGTTTGTAACCCCGTCATCCCTGCCACACACACTAACGTGTAAGCTCCAGAAAACCGGAAGTTTGTTTTGTTCCCATGCCGTCCCCCAGAGCTTCCAAGCTTGGGAGAGAGTTGGTGCTCAACAAATAGCTGATGGATGCATGCCTGTCTGAATACATACAATGATACAAGATGGGTAACTTGGGGCACTTGGAAGGGGTCGAAGTGCACTGTTCCCCTTCCCCTGCATCATTCCTCGTGAGTTCTTTTCCAGCTGCAATAGTTAACAAATATTTACTGAGCATCTACTGCGCACCAGGAATACTACAGGGCCATGATGGTAATTAGGCAGAGTCCTGGCACAACGTCTCGCCCACATCACCAACCACCTGCCTCCTGCCCCACGCTAATCTTGTCCAGACCCCCGCCCCCAGGACCGGGAAGAGATCTCTGATGAGACCTCGGCTTCCGGGGCACAGCGAGACTCAAGCTACCAGCCTTTCAACAGACCACCCAGGCCAGGGATCTGGGGCAGGGTCAGAGGCAGAACCCGCCCTTCTACCCGGCGCCATACACCCCTTCCGAAGACCATCCCCAACAGCTCCTCCAACGCCTCTCCAAGGACGCGGACCCGCCCCTCGCGGCCTCCAGGCCCCTCCGCAGCCCATCGCCTTTACCCGTCCCGAGCGGCCGGGGAGGGCTTGCGGTGCCACAACTTGCCGCTCTCCTTGTTGCCCAGGTCTGTGCTCTGCATGGCGAAGCCCCCCGCGGCCGCCGCCGCCCGCCCGATACACAACCGACCCGGCGCCTTCCCAGCAGGCCCCGCGCTCCGGGCCCGGGAAATTTGAGCTCGGGCCCTGGCGTCCTGGATCCCCGCCACCCGACCAACCGAGCGCTAAACACCGCCCTTTTTATTCCCAGCCAATATGGAGGCGCGTTTCCTCCCAACTCCGCCCAAGCGACCCCTGCCGCTCCGGACGATGGAACCGGCCAACGACCTTCTCTTAGATCCCACCCCTTTTAGAGGTTCACCCCACCAGCCCCGGGGCTCAAAGCCTTCTGGGAATTGTAGTTTTCTGCGTGTGGAACCGGGGTATCAGCGATCGGCTTGAGAACTCTGCACTCCGAGGGGGCCGTGGGGTTTTAGGCTCCCGGTGGAAGCAGTAAAAATGGTTTTCTCCTGTGGTCTGTAGATTCCTTTCTACACTGCGTTTAGGGATTAAGGGGTTGTAGAGACAACTAAAGAGAAGGATCCAAATACATTGAGACTTGAAGTGTTTCTCTTATAGAGTGTTCCTTTGAAACACTCTATAGTGTTTGAAAAGAACCTCTATAGTGTACGTTCTTGGCCTTTTCACCATCGTCGTGATTAGTTTTTCAATTCCGTAATCTAACAAGGTGCACCAGTATCATGGAATCCAGCCCACCAGTCACGGACCAGAAAAGCGATGTCATCAACAATCAGCTGCATTGACGCCAGAGTTCTTTTTTGTAAAAACTCAGCACTTCTATCGTGCCTGCGAGGTATCAAGCATTCTTCTAAGTGCTCATTTAATCCTCATAGCAAACCTACAATGCTGGTAGTACTATTCCCATTTTTTTGTGCTCTGTGAGTTAATGTATTGGTTTTCTGAGGCTGCAGTAATAAATTACCACAAATTAGTTTTTTTTTAAAAAAAAAAAGGTACTCTCTCATGGTTCTGGAGGCCACAGTCAGAAATCAAGGTGTAGGCAGAGCGCTCAATCCAGCGGATCCAGGGAAGATTCCATTCCCTGCCTTTTCCAGCTACTGGTTTCCTTGATTTGGGACCACATCGTTCCATTTCATCCCTCGATTCTCTGCCTCCATTTTCACATTGCCTTATCTTTTTCCCCTCAGTCTCCAATCTCTCTTGCTTTTCTCCTATAAGAACACCTGTCATTGGATTTAGGGCCCACCCAGATAATCCAGGATGATTTCCTCATTCCAAGATCCTTAATTTTACCTACAGAGACTGTTTTCCCAAATAAGGTAACATTCACATTTTCTGGGGATTAGGTCATGGATATGTATTTTGGGGGCCCACTGTTCAAACCTACTACAGGTAGGTGCTTCTTGTATCTCTGTTTTGCAGACAAGGAAATTGAGTTCATAGGAGAGCCAGGATTAGATTTTTAGTCTTTTCATTCTTGGTCCCAACAGAAAAATAAATTTTTACAAAATTATATGACCATCATATTTGAAAAGCTCAAACTTTACCAGAAAAGCAAAACTCTCACAAAAATGTTCCAATGCAGATTTTAAAACTTTTTGTGTTGTTACTAAGGGGTGGCTCTGAGAGACCACACAACTTAAAAAAATTTTTTTTGTTAATGTTTATTTATTTTTGATAGACACACACACACACACACACACACACACACACACAGCATGAGTTGGGGAGGGGCAGACAGAGACAGAGACACAGAATCCAAAGCAGGCTCCAGGCTCTGAGCTGTCAGCACAGAGCCTGACCCAGGGCTTGAACTCACAAACCATGAGATCATGACCTGAGCTGAAGTGGGATGCTTAAGCGACTGAGCCACCCACGTGCCCTAAGACCATACAACTTTTAATAACCTTTTGCAGAAGAGACAATCACATTCCTCATTTTTATTTATTGGATTTGAGATGATAATAAGTTATGTGTATGAATGTTTGCATTATTATTCAAGAAACTTAGGGTGCTAAACTTATGGGTGCTTAACTTGAAATAAAGGTTTTTTTCTATCCCATGCAGGTAGCCAAGCAACATTTTTATCAGTAGCAGAGACAAATGTGCTGAATGATTTCCTGAACTACTTTGGTTTGACCTGTCTGCAGTCAAGCTCGTGTCGGCTGTCACAGCCCATGCGACCATCCTACTCAATTTCAGGTATGTGACAAAGAGGTTTCTATATTACAGATCTTCTGGACTCCCACTTTGCACTTGTCTTTGGATTTAGTTGAGCCAAATCTGAAGGTCAGGCTGGCAACTGAAGAAACATGCACCCATAGCTGCCAACCTTCTACTTACTGTAATTTCCCAATGTTTATAACCCAAGTTGGTAGACCATTTGGTAGTTCCTTCCTGAATCATTACTCAGTCAATAACTGATGCATTCTATACATATATTTTTCAGCTAAATTGAGGTGTAATTGACATTTAATAAACTGTACATATTTAAGTTGTATAATTTTATGATTTGACATAAATAGCCTCCTATGAAGCCATCATCATAATCAAGATAATGAACATAGCCATCACCCCCCCAAAGTTTCCCCTTGCCTGTTTGGAATTCAATTTCTTTTTATCCCCACCCGCCTTGCCTACAGGCAACCACTAATCTGCTTTCTGTATCTTAGTTAATATTTTCTAGAAATTGATGTAAATAGGTCCTAAACTATGTACTCCTTTATTTTTCTTTTGGCCTGGCTTCTTTCAATTAGCATAATTATTTTGAGAATCAACTATGTTGTTGGGTATATCAACAGTTCGTATGTTTTTATCATTGATAGTCTATGGTATTGATATACCACAATTAATGTATCCAGTCACCTTTGATGAACATTTGGATTGTTTCCAGTTTGGGGCTATTACAAAGACAGCTGTTATGAACATTCCTGTACAAGTCTTTGTGTAAACATATGTTCTCAGTTCTGTTGGGTAAATTCTTAGAAGTGGAATGACTGGGCCATATGGTAGGTGTAGGCTTAACTTTTTAAGAAAGCATCAAATGTTTTCAGAGTAGTTGTGCCATTTTACATCCCACCAACAATGTAGGATAGTTCCAGGTGTTCCACATCTATGATGAGTCTTTGTGATTACAGCCGTACTAGGAGTATTGTGGTACCCTCCTGGTGATTTCAATTTCCCTTTCTGGAATGACAAATGATATGTCCAGCATCTTTTCTTGTGATTATTTGCCTTCTGCATATATCTTTGGTGAAGTATATGTTCAAACATTTTATCCATTGTTTAACTGGTCTTTTTTTTTATTGAGTTTTGAGAGTTCTTTACATATTGTGGATACAAGCCGTTTATCATACATGCACTTTGCATATATTTTCTCCCAGTTTGTGCCTTGTTTTTTCATTCTCTTAACAATGTCTTTCAATGAGTAGATGATGTTAGTGTTCAAGATCAACCCAACAGTGTTTTGGAGTTTTTGGTGTGATATCTAAGAAATCTTTACCTAACTGAAGGTCACAAAGGTTTCCTCCTGTTTTCTTCTTTGTATGTATTTCAACTACATTCTCAAAGGAATGGAAAGTTGTGCATGTCCAAGGGATTTTTGGGTTTTGCTTTACAAAGCCCTTCCTCTTTGTCCTCTTGCCTATCCCACTTCCATTGTTGAAGGAAGCCTTCTTTTTTGCTGTAATAATATATAATCTAGAAAGAGAAGAACTTCCATTGTGTCTACTTTTTTTTTTTAAGTTTATTTATTTATTTGGAGAGAGACAGAGACAGCGTGAGCAGGGGAGGGGCAGAGACAAGGGGAGGATTCCAAGGAAGCTCTGAGCATGGTAAGCACAGAGTCTGATGCGGGGCTCAAATCCATGAAACTGTGGGATCATGACCTGAGCCGAGATCAAGAGTTGGACACTCAACCGAGCCACCCAGGTGCCCTCATTTCATCTGCCTTGCTAGAGGGAATTTAGTGGACATTTGGAATGCTCAATATCTGAAAACCTTTTCTGTTTGGGATAAATCCCAAGATATTTAGAAGGTGAGGGGCAGCTATTCTCTTTCCCAATTTCTTGGCAACCAGTTCTCTAATATGCCCAAACCTAAGCCAGTCAAGGAGTGAGCAAGCAAATCAAACCAGCATGATAACCAAGAACAACTGAAAATACAATTCAAACATTTATTGCAATTTCTCAAAGAGCACCAAGTAGAAAGCAATAGATAACCTTTAGCAAAGTTCTTCAAATACCCTTTCTCACCTCACTCAGTTAGGTTAGATTAAGTTATGCCAAAGTAACTAGCCACTCCAAAAGTCAGTGGCTTAAAACAACTCAGTGGTGTGTTTAGCTCATATTGTCTCTAAGGGAGCTAGGCCGATGGAGTAGCCACCATTACAAAAGTTTAGGTTGCTGTCCAGAGGGTGGAAAGACAGTTCTAGAGGGTCTCATACCACCAATTGAATGCTCTAGCCCAGAAATGTCACTATAACCTTTACTCTCAACTCACTACCAGAACTGTGGTTCCATCCAAACACAAGGGGCCAGAAGTGCAATCCTGTTACGTTAGTTATCTGTAGCTGCAACGATGCTGTGAAAAAGCAACCACCAAAACTCGGTGGCATGCAACAATAAACATTTACTGCTCATTCATCTGGGATCGGCCAGGCTGTTAACTGCAGCATAAAGTTAACTAATAGAGTTAGTTAATGGTTCAGAACCATTGGTGTGGTTCTGAATTCTTCCAAAAGACCTATTGCATGCACCAGAAAATAATTTATTGCTAGTTTGGGTTAAAAAACTCTGGGAACTGGGGCGCCTGGGTGGCTCAGTCGGTTAAGCGTCCGACTTCAGCTCAGGTCACGATCTCGTGGTCTGTGAGTTCGAGCCCCGCGTTGGGCTCTGGGCTGATGGCTCAGAGCCTGGAGCCTGCTTCCGATTCTGTGTCTCCCTCTCTCTCTGCCCCTCCCCCGTTCATGCTCTGTCTCTCTCTGTCTCAAATATAAAACAAAAACATTAAAAAAAAAAAAAACTCTGGGAACTATTATAACAAGATTCTGTTTTATCTCCTTGGAAAAAGGGTTTATTTGCACATTAAAAGGAGTGTTGGTAAACAAAGATGTTGACAGCAATTAAAAAACAATAAAGCACTGAGTGGGGTTGGGGAACGGTAAGACTGTAGACATGGATATCCATGTCTATCCAGCGCTGTCCCTACCCCTGTCCCCCACCGCCTCCAAGCTCCTCAAATGCAGTATGACACACACTTCTGAGAAATGCTTCTAGCCCACCCCTCACTGGTCAAATGATTGGCTCAGGGGTGGGGCCTGACTCAGCTGAGCCAACCAGAGCCCTTTTGGGGGGTTTTTAAAGTTGAGACCAAGGCCAGCAAGTTTCCTCCCTCTCTGGTAGACTGGGAGCTGCCAGAGACAGTACCTCCAACTTTGTGGTGAGAGCCAGTCTGAGAGAGGGTAGCTAAAACTCAAAAAAAAGAGGGGGGGGGGGGGGTAGGGGCAAGAAAACCAGAAATAGTAAAAGAACATTCTGGCAGCATTTATGTCTCTTGTTCTAACTGTCCCAGAAGCTAATCTGGACTCCTGTCCTTCCTATACTCTGGTTATTTGAGCAAAAACATTGCCTTCTATTTTCTAAAGTAGGGGTAATTGGAAGAAAAACAAGTCAGGGAAGGCTTCAGGAGGTGGTGATACTTGAGCTGAGTCTGGAAGGATAAATAGGGGTTATAAGGCAGAGAAGTTAGGGAAGGAAACAGCATCTGCAGAAAGGCAGGGGCATTTGTGAAACAACATGGAACCTTCTAGAAACTAGAAATGCTGAGTGCAATCAAAGCACAGATGCACAGGGAGTTATTATGCATGTAACATGCTTAGCACCTACAAAGCTCTCAATAATAATAGCAATAACTATATATATATATTATTATATAATAATATAAATATTATTATTATTATAATTATTATTATTATTATTATTGTGGGGGTGAGAGGCAGAAGACTGAGACACATGTAAAACTAAGAATATAAAAGTCCCATATTTCCATTCTAAGGAGGTTGGATCTTATTTTAAAAGGTTCTAGGGAAACTGGTGGTTTCTAGACATATCCCTCTGTAGTAGAAAGATCATTTAAGAGTTTAAAGCTTGAGGGGCACCTGGGTGGCTTAGTCTGTTAAGCATCTTATTTTGGCTCAGGTCATGATCTCGCAGTTCATGGATTCAAACCCCACATTGGGCTCTGTGCTGACAGTTCAGAGCCTGGAGCCTGCTTCAGATTCTGTGATTCCCTTTCTCTCTGTCCCTCCCCCACTCACACTCAGTCTCTCTCTCTCTCTCTCTCTCTCTCTCTCTCTCTCAAAAATAAACATAAAAAAAAAAATTTGAAGCTTGAGGCAGAAGGAGGGTGAGACAAAAGCGATGAAGGGTTGACCAAGGCAGCCACCATAAAAGGAATCCAAGCACGCAATAGTTAAATGACAAGGGTACATTGACATATTGTGTGGGTAAGCTGACACTGCAAAGAAAGAGTTCTGTTTCATCGGTAACACAGGGATGCGTGTCATACTGCTAACTGATGCAAACCCAGGCAATGTTTTCCATTTCCCAGACGGCTCAGCTGTTTGGCGTGGTAGGGATGGGGGGTGGGGGCGGGCAGTAAGGCAAAAGCCATAACAGGTTAGCTACGACATGGTGCACCTGCCCCACCCTTTTAACGTGACTCAGAACAGAAGAAGAAAATCAAAGAGACATGCTCCAAGTTGCTTAAATAAATATTCATGTCTAGGTGTCCTCATAAAACATACATGAAAGCAACCAAGGGCAGTGTTTCATGTGTAATCAAAAGGATTTGACAACTACAGCTGGAATTGTATAGTATCAAAGTGTGGGGGGGGTGTGGTGTTGATTTTGACAGGCAGCAAGATCATTCCCACGTACGATGAGAAACTGCTGCCATAGACTGTGGTTTTTTTAAAAGACCTCCTGCAAGCCAAAGGAAGGAGGAGACCATAACATGACAGAATGGGCAGTGGCTGCAAGTTTCCAGTCTTTGCAGCCTTTCCACGTGGCCAGGAGAGGAGGAGCGTGTGGAAATCTCGGCCCCCATCATGTCCACAACTGTCCTAAGAAGGACAGCCTATAGCTACCTCTGTCTTAGCGACAACTGCATGATATCCCATCTTATGGATGTGTGGTGTGGCATGAGTTTATAATCCCTCTGTTGTTGACAGTTGGGTTTAAAAAATTATTTGCAAACTTGATGCTAGAGAAATTAATACCTCAGCGTACTATTGCAAACTTTATGCTGGAGAAATTAATACCTAAGTGTACTATTGTACTCTTATAGGCGCTAGTTTAAGGTCACTTGGAAAGGTTCTATTGGAAGCTTAAACCTTTCAAATTATGCTCTGTCAGTGGTGGCCTGTTCCAAAGGCCTCCCTGGGCAGAGGACTGTGGAGTCAGGGAATGCTGGGAATATCTCCCACAGGACTGAATAACTAGCTTTGATTCACAGGCTCCTAAAAACATTTATGGGCTCAGAGGACAGGCTATCAATCAAGTGTGACAGGACGCCATAAACCGTGAGTAAAATACCTCTAATTGCTGTAAGGGAGGAAGGCAGACTGAGCAAAGCATTTATTGTCCATTTAAGTATTCGAGGGCAGCGTGGCTTCTTTTGTCCAGTGCCCACTCTGGGTAGCATGTGGAAAGAGGCCACAGAGCCGAGTGAGGATGACTGGTAAGGAATCCACACCTAACAGACCAGGCACTTCGGTCTCTTCTGGTTTTTATGTGGCCTTACTCAATAGTAAAAACCATCTCCCCTAAATATATTTTTTTAAGGAATTTTTTTTTTTAGGGGAGCGTGGGTGGCTCAGTAGGTTAAGCGTCTGACTTCAGCTCAGGTCATGATCTCGTGGTTTGAGCCCCACATTGGGCTCCGTGCTGACAGCATGGAGCCTGGAGCCTGCTTCAGATTCTGTCTCTCTCGCTCTCTGCCCCTCCCCCACTCGCAGTCTGTGTGTGTGTGTGTGTGTGTGTGTGTGTGTGTGTGTGTGTGTGTGTCTCTCTCTCAAAAAAAAAAATTTAAAAAAATTAAAGAATTTTTTTAGAGCAGTTTTAAGATCACAGAAAAATTAAAGGAAAGGTATAGAGATTTCCCCACATACCTCCTGCCCCCACCCGTGCACAGCCTCCCCATTATCAGCATCCCCACCAGAGTGATACCTTTGTTACAACTGATGAACCTACATGGACACATCATAATTTCCCAGAGCCCCTGGTTTACACTATGGTTCACTCTTGGTGTTGTACATTCTGTGGCTTTGGACATTATAATATCCAGAGTACTTTCTTTGCCCTAAAAATCCTCTGTGCTCTGCTCATCCATCCCTCCCTTCTCCCCTTTACCCAAGTAGTTTGGGTCTTATTATATTGATGGCTTTGAAAAATACTGCAAGCAACTTTCTTTCTTTAAAAATTTTTTTTCCCAAAGATTTTATTTTTAAGTAATCTCTACACCCTATGTGGGGCTCAAACTCACAACCCCAAGATCAAGAATCACATGTTCTACCAGCTGAGCCAGCCAAGCATCGCTGTGCAAGCAATTTTCTACATGAGCAAAGAGAAAGATAAGATAGGGTATGCACAATGGGATTACCACCTTCACCTGTAGACCTTAGAAGGGTGTTACTCTGCCCAAACAGGCCTATTACAAAGGCCTTGCTGGGCAGAGGGCTGTGGAGTCAGAGAATGCTGGGAATATCTCCCATAGGAGTAAATAAATTTGACTCTAACTCATGAGTACTGTGAACACGGAGTCCTAATTTCACATATTCCACCCTGTTCTCCCCGTAAGTATGTTGCCTGAGTCCACTGCTTACTAGTACTCTAACCCTGGGCATAATATTGAACTTCTCCGTGCCTTGATTTCTCCATCTGTAAAATTGGGATAAAAATAAGAGCAACCCCAAAATTGTTTAGAGTTTAGAACAACTTTGGCACACAGAAGTCCTCAGTGAATGCTAGCTGTTATTACTACTATTATTATTTCTTGTATCTTTCTTTATTAAACCGTCCAGAATGCCAGACTTTGCTGATTTTTACCCACAGACAAGAAATAGGCAACCACATTATGCTTTTCTCACTGGCAGCACAGCACACAGCAATTACTTGGAAGCCTCCATGACCATCACTTAACACTGTAGATATACAAAAAAACAATAGTCCAGTAAAAACTTGTACGCCCAGAACGTCTCTGGTGCTGCCTTCATCTGTATTCTCATAGCATATCCTGCTAAGCTATGAAGGGAATTCATTATTTGCATGATAATCCTGTTTATTCCCCATTAACACACACACACACACACACACACACACACACACACACACACACACACCCTAAATATTGTATTATTGCTATTATTTAAGCCCCTCTAAGGAGAGTACCAGTGATGTGCTGATAAATTTAACAACTGGCTCTCTGGACAAAAATAAAGCCCTGGTTTGTAGCATTTGGTAATTTCTGTGGTATAAGTACTCCTACTATTCAAGGCCAATTTCAAGCTACCAATGTGATGCCATTGGAAAGAGGTGAGCAATAGTACACTATTACATAGTATGTTCACCATACAGATACGATGGACATAGAAAACTTCCAAGAGCATCAATAATAGTAAAATATGGTATAGGAATTAACAAATGATATGTTTTATTTTTCATTTTTTAAAATGTTTTATTTATTTTTGACAGAGAGAGAGACAGAGCGTGAGCAGGGGAGGGGCAGAGAGAGAGGGAGACACAGAATCCGAAGCAGGCTCCAGGCTCTGAGATGTCAGCACAGACCCCGACGCGGGGCTCGAACTCACAGACTGCGAGATCATGACCTGAGCCAAAGTCGGACGCTCAACTGACTGAGCCACCCAGGCACCCCAAATGATATGTTTTTCAAGAAATGATATGTTTTGAGTATTTCCTTTAAAATATAATTTATTTCATTTAAGTTTATATAATTCAATTTTTGATAAAGGCTGTATTTAATAATCGTCTCAGAAAAATCCTGAAAATTTAACAGTTGGCTCTTGCGAGCTAATACGAGCCTGCTCTAGCACTGCACCGCTTCCTTCTCATTTCAACGACTTAGACATTTGATGTTTCAGTTGTATGTTGCTGTGTAAAAATTACCTCAAAATTCATTGGCTTCATGATTTCCTAAATTTCATGATTTCCTAAATTTCACCATTCTGTGAGTTGACTGGGCCCAGCTGATATACCACGATATAGCCTGACTCACCACGATACAGCCGTGGTCACTCGTGGTTGCGTGCAGCTGAAGGCTCATCTGGGGTTGAAACATCCAAGATGGCTTCTCACCTACCTGTGCCTCTGTCCACGCGGCCTCTCATCATTCAGTAGTCTAGCTTGAGCTTCTTTACACAGCCCTGGGCTCTTAGAAAGGAATGTTTCAGTAGGACAAGCCTGAGTGTGGAAGTGTTTCACAAGCTGTTGCATGCATCACCATGCCAGCCAATGTCCCATTGGCTAACGCAAGTCACATGGTCAAGTCTAGCCTCAATATAGAACGGAACTAGACACTCTCATGACCTTAAGAGATGTGTTTTGTTAGAGGCTTCTAATGTCATGGTTGACCACGGATGACCTCAGGAAGTCCCAGAGGCACATTCAGTGGAAGAACATATAGGAATAAATCATCCTTTGGGGAGAGGGAGGTGGGAGGGTTGTTTCACTGTGTGTGTGTGTGTGTGTGTGTGTGTGTGTGTGTGTGTGTGTGTGTGTGTTGGGGGCATAAGGGGGAGTTGCCAAGGAAGGAGGGGGAGTGGACAAGCATCACATGTAACTCAGTGGTTCTCAACCAAGGGTGACTGCCCCCAGAGGACATTTGGCCATGTCTGCAGACGTTTTTGGTTGTCATAGCTGAGAAGGTGGGTGCTACTGTCACATGGTACCAAAGATGCTGATAATCATCCTCCCACACGCAGGGAAGCCCCTCACCAACAAATAACTGTTTGACCCGAAGTGTCTACAGTGCCGAAGCTGTGACACCTGCATGTAACCTAATGCACGCACGAACTCGGCTGGTTAGTATGTACTGTCCCTTGCCAACACATTTTTTTTCCTACTGCCTTTGACAGCACGTACCAGATATAAAATGCTTTCAGACTCTCTAAATGCATGTTCAGCCTACTTGGACTGGCTTCAGACAACCGTGACAGCTGTAGCTTTTTTGGCTCCAATGCCTTGCCAGTCAAGCATATGCATGTTTGCACATTACATCTGTGGCATCAGCAATAACATCCCGTGATCAAAAGAGGTTGTATATCCAACTTTCACTAAAACATTTGAATTACTTTTCCTCCAAGTCTTCCAGCTCTCAGGTGCTTTGCTATGTCTCTTTGCTTTCTCCAGGTAAGCTATTCTGTTCTATTCCTCATTATATTAAGATTGCATTTGTCCTCTCTCTGCAAAGGAGATCCTCATTTGCTAGTTCAATAAATGTCAGTGGAGCTCCTGTGTGGGAAAGGGTTGTTCCAGGTGCTGGGGAATGGCAGTGAACAAGACAAAATTGCCCTTTCCTGGAACTTGCATTCTAGTTGGTAAGACAGACAATGACTAAGAAAATAAATAAAGTATATCGTGTCAGATAATGAAAAATGAAGAAAAATTTAAGCGGGGTAAAGGAATGAGCAGGATGGGCGGGGTGATACCTGGATTAAGGTGTTCGGGGAAGGCACTGCTGGCAGGTATTATCTGAGCAGAGATCTGGGCACTGTGCAGGAAGGAGGCACAAAGACAGGTTTTCAACAGTGTCTTCATTGTGCTATGTAAGACATTTATATTGGTTTCCCAGAGACGCGGTAACAAAGTATTGCAAACTGGGTGGCTTAAAATAGTGAAATTCATTCTCTCATGGTTCCAGGGGTCAGAAGTCTGAAATCAAAGTCTGGAGGCTTTGAGGGAGAGTTTGTCATGCTTCTCTCCTAGTTCCTGGTACCGGTCGGCAATCCTTGGCTTAGAGATGCATCACTCTGATCTCTGCCCTTGTCTTTGCATGGCCTTCTCCCCCTGTGTCTGTGTCTACATTTTCTCCTTTTATAAGTATATCAAGTCACTGTTAATCCAATGGACTAGCTCACCCTAATCAACTATGACCTCATTTAAGCTTGATTACATCTGCAAATACTATTTTCAAATAACATCACATTCACCGGGACCAGGCGTTAGGATTTTAATATATCTATTTGGGGAACACAATTCAACTCATAACATGATTGTTTTGGGTTATCACAATAACTAAGGGCACAACAGGAATTTAGGAAAGGGGGTCAGGGATGTTAGGCAGACATCCTACAATGTATAAAATGGTCCTGCATCCTTTTGAACATTTCCAATACATTCCTGTAAGTAAAAATCCCATTTGTAATAGCTGAACTAGTACCTAATTCTGTTTTACATATAAACATGAAGAATATTTACAGGGATTTAATATACTCTAAATTTTCCTGGAATGTAGCTACTGTATTAATTGAGACATGATTGTACTTGTTTTTTTGTTTGACTTTGTTTTTTAATTTAAATACATTTGACATATATCATTGTGGAAATTTAAGGTGTATGTACTTACTGTTTCTTTAAATTTTTTTTTAATTTTAAAATTTTAAATTTTTTAAAAATTTAAAAATTTTAATTTTTTTTAGGGGCGCCTGGGTGGCTCAGTTGGTTAAGCGTCCGACTTCAGCTCAGGTCATGATCTCACAGTTTGCGAATTCGAGCCCCGCGTTGGACTCTTTGCTGACAGCTCAGAGCCTGGAGCCTGCTTCGTTTTCTATGTCTCCCTTTCTCTCTCTCTCTGCCCCTCCCCCACTCTGGCTCTCTCTCTCTCTCTCTCTCTCTCTCTCTCTCAAGAATAAATAAACATAAAACAAAAGCAAAAACAGCGCAAGAGTGGGGAGGGGCAGAGAGAGAGGGAGACACCGAATCTGAAGCAGGCTCCAGGCTCTGAGCGGTCAGCACAGAGTCCAACGCGGGGCTAGAACTCACAAACTGTGAGATCATGACCTGAGCTGAAACCGAGTTGCACGCTTAACCAACTGAGCCACCCAGTCACCCCTCCCCTCATTTTTAAGAAAGTTAGGCAAGAGCCTTGGAAGTGCCCAAGTAAGCGAGGACCCCTGTAGCCTAAATCTGACTAGGCAGTCTCTGGGAGTGATAGTAATAAAGATGCTCACATCCTTTCATGTCAGAATCCCCCTCCTAGAAATCTGTTCAGTAGAATTATTATTTTTTTTTTAAGATTTATTTATTTTTGAGAGAGAGAGAGAGAGTGCGTGCAAGTGGGGAAGGGGCAGAGACTCGGGGGACAGAAGATCTGAAGCGGGCTCTGCACTAACAGCAGTGAGCCCGATGTGGGGCTCAAACTCATGAACTGTGAGATCATGACCTGAGCTGAAGTCGGATGCTCGACTGACCGCCCGAGCCACCCAGGCACCCCTGTCCAGTAGAATTATTGAGAAGCAATGTGGTGGAGTGGTTAAGAGCAGAATAGAGGCGCCTGGCTGGCTCAGTCAGTGCAGCATGTGACTCTTGATCTCAGGGTTGTGAGTCCAAGCCCTAAGTTGGGTGCAGAGATTGCTTAAAAATAAAATCTTTAAAAAAAAAAAAAAAAAGACCGGAATAGAATGCAACGTCCTTTCCATAACCTACAATGTCCTGCCTGATTCTAAGTACCCCTCCTTCCTTGCTCTCTCTGACCACCCCCGCCCCCGACTTTCTCCACTCAGCCACGTTGGGCTTGGTGCTGTGAGGCCTCCCTGCCAGGCACGCTTCCACTCGGGGCCTTTGCCAGCCCTGCTGCCTGAATGGTTTTCTCCAGCTGTCCGCATTGCGTGCTCTTTCACCTCCTTAAGATCTTTACTCAAGCGTCCCTTGAGATCACAGTGAGGCCTTCCCTGACCAACCCAAATCTCCTTCGCTTTATTTTGGCTCCAGGCACGTGTCAAGGGTTCATCTACTGTGCATCTAACTTCTGCCCCTTTCGATAGTCTTCCTGCCTCCTCTAGAATGTAAGCTCTAAGAGGCCACGGATATTCGTCAGTTTGGTTCACTGCTGCATCCACAGCGCCAGGAAGAGTACCTGGTACCTCACAAGTTGCTGTGGGCTGATTGTGTCTCCCCAAATTCTCCCCACAATGTCAAAATCCTAACGCCTAATGTGATGGTATCAGGAGGTGGGGCCTTGGGGAGGCTCTGCCCTAATGAATGGAGTTAATGCCCTTATAAGAGAGACCTGAAAGACCACTCTTCTCCCTTCTACCGTGTGAGGATAGAAATGCAAGATGGAAGGGGACCCTCACCAGAGCCTGACCATGCTGGTGCCCTGATCTTGCACTTCTAGTCTCCAGACCTGCGAGAAATAAATTTCTGTTGTTTATAAACCACCCAGACTATGGTACTTTGTTGGATGACCGAATTAGAGAGTACCACCTTTGGCTCTGGACAGACCTGGGTTTGAGTCTTACCTTTGCATTTACTAGCAAGTGGCAAGTGACTTAACTTTTCTGAGGCTGTTTCTTCAATTATAAATAAAAATAAAAGTACCTCATAGGGTTGAAGTGTTCTTGTGAAGACTTATTAAGACCATGCCCACAAAGTTTCAATTTCTTAATATTCAACACGTATTATTAGTAAAAAGAAGCTAGCTATCCATATACAAAAATGTATACACATGAAGATGTTCAAGCTGTATTAGGTATTGCAAAACAGGCATCCGAAATAGGAAAATGGTCAAAGGATTATGCTATATCGCTAGTAGAATATTATTTAGTCAACTGAATGATAATTATGAAAACTTTGTAGAAACAGGGAAAGCCTCTTTTTTCTTTTAAAATTGTATTTTATTTTTAAAACTTTTTTTTTTTTAACGTTTATTTATTTTTGGGACAGAGAGAGACAGAGCATGAACGGGGGAGGGGCAGAGAGAGAGGGAGACACAGAATCGGAAACAGGCTCCAGGCTCTGAGCCATCAGCCCAGAGCCTGACGCGGGGCTCGAACTCATGGACCGTGAGATCGTGACCTGGCTAAAGTCGGACGCTTAACCGACTGCACCACCCAGGCGCCCCAAATTGTATTTTATTTTTAAGTAATCTCTACACTCAACGTGAGGCTCAAACTCATGACCCTGAGATCAAGAGTCATATGCTCTACTGATCGAGCCAGCCTGGCAACCCAGGAAAGACTCTTTTTATGAAAAGGTAAATGAAAAGAACAGTATGATATGGAAAAAGAAAACCAAACAAACTAGTAGTAAATTTTTATATCTCCCCCTTCTTTTATTTTTTTAAAGCTTATTTATTTATTTTGAGAGAGAGTGGGGGAGGGGAAGAAAGAGGGAGAAAGAATCCCAAGATGGCTCCAATGGTCCACACAGAGTGCGACGTGGGGCTTGAACTCAGAAACTGTGAGATCATGACATGAGCTGATATCAAGAGTCCCATGCTTAACTGACTGAGCCACCCAGGCGCCTCTCTCTCTCTTTTTTTCAATAAGCATCCTCCCTCCCCTACATCCTGTTCTACTTACTCTATTCTTTCCTAGTAAAACAACCTACCCTTAAAATTTTTAGTTGCAAAACTCATAGTCTTAGTTACATTTTGGTTAACAGCTGCATGATATTGTGGTACAATGGGAAACATCTATTTGTTTTTTGTCCCTGTTCCTGGCACAGAACTTCATTTCCTGAGTGCTAGGATGAAAGGAGCACCTTTTGTTATCCATAATCATTTTCTATCAGACCTGAGTTTATGCTATTGTGGTGACTCTAGGAGGATGGGGGCCTGGTTGCAGAACCTACCTGTGGTTGGAGGGAACTTTCAGCCACACCCCTCTGATCTTCCAGGGAGGAGGAAGGGGCTGGGAATTTAGTTCATCACCAATGGCTAATGATTTAATCAATCAGGCCTAGGTAATGGAACATCCATAAAAACCCAAGACGAAGGGATTCCGAGAGCGTCCAGGTTGGTGAACACATCAAGGTGCTGGGAGGGTGGTGCACCCAGAGAAGGCATGGGGGCTCTGAATACTTTCTCCCTTCCTTGCCCTGTGCATTTCTTCCATTTGGCTTTTCTTGAGTTGTATCCTTTATAACAAACTGGTAATAAGTTGTTTCCTGATAGTGATGGAAACAGGCCTCAAGTCTTTGCAATAGCTCAGGATTCTGGTTAATATGCCTTTCTCTGGATGTGTCTCCAATTAAAGGCTTTTGGGAGTTTTGCTTGAGCCTTAATTCTAGTGGAATGTCTACACCATGGGTGATGACTTGGATCCAAAGCCAACTGATAAGAATCCTGTATTTAAATATTACTCACATTCTAACACGGAGGAGTTTTTTCTTTGATTTAGAAGGAAGGTATGTCAGATCCTTGCAGGCCTTCCCCAAGGCATATCTTGAATGAGTATCATTTACTATTGTTCTGATTATGAATATAAACTATGACTGATGAATATAAGTTATCAATAGCTGTAATCATTGCTTGGATTACTGTTCTCTGATGATTTTGGCATGTGGAATTGTTACTTAAGAGAAGTCTGATATTAAAGGGATTATTTTATTCCAAATACTTCTTGCATAAACTTTGGTTCAGCCAGCCTGCTTTACTCATCTATACAACATTAATTGCCTCCCATGTGCTGGTCCTTTGTGTTAGTTACTAGAGTAAAACTAGTATCTGTGAGATGCTTTGGAGTTTATAAGGAACTTTTACATTTGTCACAGAGGTAGAGCAGAGCAGTTAAAAGATGGACTCAGGTCAGACAGCCCTGGATTGGAATCACCACTTACAGTTATGGGACCTTGGATGAGTTAGATGATAATCTGTTTCTCAGTGTCCATAATAATGATAATAATAATAATAATAATTCTGTACCTATCTATGGGGGTTAGTGTGCCCATTAAGGGTATGCATGGAAACTTCAAGCCCAGAGCTTGGTTAACAGCAGGCTGTCAATTCAAACGGACAACAAACAACTTTGCTGTAGTGTCAGGTAATATTGTTATTGTTTTTAGTGACCTGCCCATGGTCACATACAATCAGCAAAGGTCACACAATCAGCAAAAGACAGAGGCAAGCCTGGAATCCAGATTCGTTCCTTATGGTATGTAAAAGGCTGACTTTATTTTTTTTAATTTATTTTCTATGTTTTTATTTTGAGAGAGAGAGAGAACGAATAAGCAGGGGAGAGGCAGAAAGAGAGGACAGAAGATCCAAAGCAGGCTCTGTGCTGACAGCAGAAAGCCCAACAAGGTGTTTGAACCCACAAACTGTGAGATCATGATCTGAGCTGAAGGTGGGCACTTAACCGAATGAGCCACCCAGGCGCCCCTAAGGCTGACTTTTTAGTACACACACACACACACACACACACACACACACACGCACGCATGCACGTGTGCATCAAAATAACAAATGGGGAATAATCTATCCAGTGTTTAGTAACTGCCTTGTTTCCCAGCCCAGTGTGCCAAAATCTTTAAAATTTCCCAGACTTAGGACTAAAAATATAGGACAGGTTCTGCCAGGCATGACAAAAGAGAAATTATTATTCTTGCCATAGCTTCACCTGCATGATGGGGCTAATGAAACTGCCTACTAGTTAATGTAAGAATTAATTACATCTTTGCAATGTGCTTTGAATTTTTGAAGATGCCACTTATGTGGCAGGCAACCCATTAGGATGGTGTTCCTGCATGACTGTTGTGACAGATGATATTTGAGTCGTCAGCCCCCCCCCCCCCCCCCCCGCCAACGTCTGTCAGCATTACTCTGAGGCGCAGTGCCAATTTTCAGCGCTATAGGCAATATTGTGCTCTCAATGGCGGTCTCTTCCCAAGCGCCCCGCACCCCCCCCCCCCCACCGTTTCCTTAACATCCTTTTTTAACAGAAACAATAGGAGATATACATCAATATGGCAGGAAAGACAGAGTTAAGGTCTTTTCTAACTATCTTTCTAAAGTTTTTGGCATTGAACCTGTTCCTTTCTGAACAAACCGCCTTTCTACATATTTTGAAAATTAATTTTGGAATATATAGTACACATAGTTGGGACAAAATTTAAAAGGATAAAAGAACATGCAATAACATGTCTCCTTCCCACTCCTGTCTCACATCCTCTGAGTTTCCATTTCCAGAGACAACCACTATTTCAAGCAAATACTGTGTGTGTGTTTGTGTGTGTGCTTTCTGTACAACTGTATAATAGCATAGTGTGAACTTTGTACTGTAACTCTTGTGTCCTTGATGCTGTATGTTATTAGACAGCATTCTATTTTATAGTGTACCAAGTTATTTTTTTCTAATGAAGGTTGATAGTATTTGACCATATGGATAAGCCATCGTTTAATCAGTTTCATATTGATACTTATTCAGCTATTTCCAATCTCTTGCTATTTAAAAAAATGACTCTCTTTGTGCATTTTTAAAAAGTTGGAGTCTATCTAAAGCTTAAATTCCCAGAAATGCATTTGAATATTACCAAATTGCTTGCTGGAGAGGTTGTACTGATGTATATTCTTGTCAATAATTCATGAGATCACCTATTTCCCCTATACCTCCACAGTTTTTCCTAGAACTTAGCCCAATCATTACCTGCATGTTTTAAATGATGACGAGTGTTGATGGCAGTAACACAGGGACTTCCTTACAAGCCAAGCAATTAAATTCTAGAGCAAGCTATTTGGGAGCATTGGGGGAAGTCCTCTATTGAAGATGGCTAAGAATAAGCCACCTTTGTGTTTTATGACCAGAATAATTTATCACAATATATAGTGATTTTATAAAGAGAAACAGAAAAATCCTGAATGTCCATCTAGTCTGATGGTTCTCAAAGAATGGTCGGCAGATAACTTGGATCAGAATCACATGGTGGGAGGGATAGGGTTTGTTGAAAATCCAGATTTCTATTTCTAAAAGCGATATGCTTTCATTGTAAAACATTTCAAAAAGAGAAGCAAAAAGAGAAGAGTAATAATGCTGATGCTGCTTTAAGTGCTAAACCTGAATTTATCTGATTTGAATCTTCACAATCCTCTGAAAGCAGTTTTGCTGTTACTTTTTCCTCTCACATTTTATAGGTGAAGAAACTGAGGCACCATGAGGTTGTCATTTTTACATGATAGTGCTAATAAGTGGTGTAACCACAACTTAAACTTTAGTATTTCTAAAGCCTGAAGTTGAATTCCAGAGCATGCACTCTGAATTTTACTTTATTTTATTTATTTATTTTTTAAAGAAATAGAAAGCTTTTCTTCGATGATAAATATTTTCTGTTTCAAAAATAAATTAATCTAAAAAGGCAACATTTTGGTTGGTAAGACATTGAGACCGTTAACAAATCCGTGAGTCAAATGGATACACGGAGCAGTTTCCTTCTGCACTTTTGACAGTTAGTTTGATTTCATTTAGATTTTTGACTTCTCCTAGGATTACCGCTTCATAAGTCAAACTCAGGGAAACCAATCCACCTAGTTTAAAATAAAATGACGTTAATTCCCAATTTTTCTAAGAACTTCATTCCTTCTCACATCTTTTCTTTGTCAGCCCCAGGACTGTTAGCCAATGCTCATTGAAAGGAAATTTTTATCATTTATGGCTGGCAGTATCTATCTGTCTTTATTGGGTTATAACAAATCAACCTGGCTACAGTTTTGCATTGGGATTTTTTAAAAGATAATACACACGTACTTTTTCATCCAAATTTAGAAATTACATTTGATCAATTAGAACAAAATCTGTAGACAAAGTTGATACCATAATGCTTTTGTTTGCATTAAACTAGAGCAAGACCCCAGCATCCAGAAAGTTTCTGGTCAGTGATAAAGTAGAGCACTGTACCTTGGAACCAGAGAAAATTGATGTCCCAAGTATACAGCAGACCCAAGGCCCTTCCAAATACTTCCCCATTTGGAATTTTCTCCTCTGGTCTCTCTTCCCAGCTCTGCTCATGAAGGTACTGTCTGTTCCTGACAGTCCCATGTAGACATGATTCCTAGGGAATCTTTTGTTCAGCCGATGGCAATCCTTCTGTGGACTTCTATTACTTGTGTTGGCCCTTCTGTGTTATTTGCCTAGCATTCAGTTCTCTCAAGCTTGTGCACTCTGAATTTTAGAGCACAACCTAGAAATAAATATTGCCAAACATTATGTGTTGTTTTGTTCTTGGTAGATTTTTTTTGGGGGGGGCAGCACCTGTACTTAGTTTCATCAGAGAAACCTTCCTTAGCTTTCCACCTAAACTAGATAACACATTTCCTCTTATTGTATCTTGGATACAATGTGTAGTGGGTACAAGAAGATAGGGAGATGCAGAGAATGGAGCTCAGGCAATATCTCCAAATATTATGTTATTTATACAATGCTCTAGCTTTTAATTAATTAATTAATTAATTAATTAATTTTTTAAAATGTTTATTTATTTTTGAGAGAGACAGAGACAGAATGCGAGTGGGTTAGGGGCAGAGAGACAGGGAGACACAGAATCCGAAGCAGGCTCCAGGCTCTGAGCTGTCAGCACAGAGCCCGATGCAGGGATCGAACTTGTGAAGTGTGAGATCATGACCTGAGCTGAAGTCAGAAGCTCAACCGACTGAGCCACCCAGGCGCCCCTATTTTATTTATTTTTAAATCTTCTTTTATTTATTTTGAGTGAGAGAGAGAGAGAAAGAAGTGGGTGGGAGAGAAAGGGAGAGAGAGAGAGAATCCCAAGCAGGCTCCGTGCTGTCAGCACAGAGCCCAACTCAGGGCTCAAACTCACAAACCATGAGATCATGACCTGAGCCGAAATCAAGAGTCGGTCGCTTAACTGACTGAGCCACCCAGGGGCCCCTCTAGCTTTTATATCAATATTATTTTATAAGGTTGTACTAATTTATATTCCCACCAGCTTTGTATGAATGAGGGGTTTCTTTATATATTCTTTATGCCTGATATCGATTAGGTCTCCAAATGTTGTATACTTTTATCAGTCTGTGGAATACTTAGTGCCTTTTTATTCTGTAAATACGGTTTCTGTTAATGAACATCAGGGATGTTGTGCTGAAAAATCTTCTTTAAAATAATACATTGTTGTACACACTTCACGGTTTGAAATTTTTTTGGTATGGATGGAAAATCCCATTCTGGCCTGAAGGATCTGAGCTATATGGGTCATCCTGACACACGATTTTCAATCTAGTTGCAAAACTTTAAATAAGGAGTTTTCAGACCCAACATTCCACGTCTAACCTAAATTTGAGATTTCAAAGGGAAGAGGACCCTGGACTTGCTTCTAAGTTCAGGCCTAGGCTTTTTTTTTTTTTTTTTTTTAACTGGAATTTAACCTAAGCCTATTTTTTTTTTTTTAATATTTATTTTTTGAGAGAGCGCTAGCAGGGGAGGGGCAGCGAGAGGGGGACGGAGGATCTGAAGTGGGCTCTGCACAGACAGGCTGACACCAGTGAGCCCAATGTGGGGCTCGAACTCACAAACTGCGAGATCATGACCTGAGTGGAAGTTGGAGGCTCAACTTACTGAGCCACCCAGGTGCCCCTCAGGCCTAGGCTTGATGTTAACACTTTTACACACAGCATTGCTTTGCTTTGAGCCTATCAAAACACTGCTTCATTTAAATTTCACCAAAATTTTACTTCACCTTTCTTCGCAATCCAATAATGACCCTATTCTTTTTTTGCTTGATGAGATGGTCCAGGTTCCTCTGGAGTCCAGTATTCCTTGCTGCAGAAAGTAAATAAAACTAACTCTGGGCTACAGGCTTGTTTCTAGTGGTCTTTACTGGATGGCTTAATCAATCTTTTTTTTTTTTTTTCCCCTTTTGGCTTAATCAGTCTTAAACTGCAGGACTTACATCTGAAAATAACAGGAACAGTTTTGTCTCCCTTTTTACAGATTAAGAATAAGGTGGATTCTCATCTACTTGTAATTAAATCCTGCTTGAGGAATTATATTCATAGTTAAGAATATAACTTTGCTTTCAGTTCCTCTAACATTCCAAGCTAACAGGAGTGGCTGTTTTCTCTGCAAGGAAAACTCCCCAGTTCTTGCCTGGGGGGGTGGGGGTGGTTCAGCTCAAAGGACACTTCATCCAAGGTCTCCTTGACCATTCTCATCTAAAGTAGTCATCTTTCCCCACGTTTCCCCGCTCCCACCCCGTCACTCTACTGCATCATCCTATTTTTTATTCCTTTTTTTTCCCACTCTCTGAAATTATCTTTTGCACTTATTAGTAGTTGTCTAACCCCATCAGAATGTAAGCTCTAGGAGAGAAGGTACCACAACAGCTCTGATAGTCGCAGGATCCTCGGTGTCTAGAACCCTACCTAGAACCCTGGCACTTAGCCCTCAACAAACATTTGTCAAATGAAAGAACAGATGAGGAACTATGTACTTTATTTTCCTCCTTCCTTTTTAAACACCATCCAAGAGCACCCACCTGGATTACAACTCCGGCTTGAACTAGGTAGTAGGCGTTAAGCCTCGCCATTGGCTGGAGTATTTGCCGTTGCCCCTGGCAACCACTGTTTCCCACCAGTTGTGCCTTCTCCCCGCTTGGCCCCGCCCCATACCGTCCTTCCCCCGTACCGCGGAGCCGCGGCCCTGTGGTAAAATCGGTGCTTGCCCTTTAAGCGGCGGGACTTCTGGTCAACGTCTTCCGCGGCCGCCGGAAGGGGAAGTTTCGCCGCCGAACGCTCCCTCGCTCGTCCGAATTCGGTGGCGCCACGTCCGCCGATCTCCGCCTTCTTATCGGCGACTTGGGCGGCTTCCGCCTCGACACCTTCCACTCGCTGAACGGGCCGTGTCGTGAGGGGCCAGGGACTGGGAGTCGGCGGCTGTGCGCATCCTGGCCACCTAAAAGGTGAAGATGTCGGACATCGGGGACTGGTTCAGAAGCATCCCGGCCATCACTCGCTACTGGTTCGCCGCCACTGTCGCGGTGCCCTTGGTCGGCAAACTCGGTCTCATCAGCCCGGCCTACTTCTTCCTCTGGCCTGAAGCCTTCCTCTATCGCTTCCAGGTACTGACCAGCGCGGAGGGGCGTGGAGACTACAGGTCCCAGGAGGCCCGGCAGTGGCGGAGCGTAGACCGGCATGTCGTTGGCGCGCGGTGCCTGGTGGGATTTGTAGTGCGACGGCTCCAGTGGTTTAGGGCGAGGTCCTGTGGTTTGGGGGCGGGTGGAGGCAAAAAAGGGGTCTGGAGCTAGGGCACGGATGGTTGGAGAAGTGGCTTTGGCCCATTGGGAAGGGACTGATTTTGCTCTTCTATTAAGATTATGCTCCCTGCCCTCTGCATTCAGAGAAGGAGCCAGTGGGAAGGTAATTCTGTGATCGTTGTTAATCTTTTGGACGCCGGTGATTAGCACCCTGGTTCTACCCGGAGCAGGTGCCCTCTGACCTTCCTCTGCCACTCACGTGGGTGCCATGAGGATGTCAATTTACTCAACATTCAGCCGAGTACTTCTTATGTTAATAGAGGCTTTTTTTTTTTTCTTTGCGGGAGTGGTTTGTGGTCAGATGCAGAGTGGGTTTGTTTATCTGCGTTCCACCTAGCCCCGACCTAGTATGTGACATGTAGTAGTAGAATGTATGAAGGGACGAGTAAAGAGGAAATTGTTCCCAAAATAGAAGGCCTTGCTATTTAAGCATGAAGGAAACTTTCCAGGGTATTTCTGGCAAGGGAATATTAGTTTTCCGGAGATTATCTTTATTCACTAGATTCTGTGATTTAGATCTTTACTCAGTGGCAGGTCAGGTACTAAGATTTGACATTAATTTGAGCACATTAATTGGCATGTGGATAACCTGACTTGTCTCCCCCCAATTTACTGTTTCTTAGTCTCTGCTGCTTGTTCCTCATCATCGTGACCTTTAAATGTTGTGATGTGCCCCAGGGATCAGTTATAGGCCCTTTTCTCTACCGGTCTCCAGCTATAGGAGATCTCATTTAGCTTCATGGGTTTAAATACTTTCTATAAACTGAGGACTCTCAAATACAAATATACATATTTTCAGTCCAGATCTGTCTCCTGATATCCAACTGTCTGTTTGAAATTACCACTCGGATGACTAATAGGCATCTCAAATTTAACATGTCCCCAAATGGTTACCCTTTTCCTTTGCCCTAGAAGTAAAGAGCAATTTCATTATTGCAGGAGCTCAAGCTACCAGTTACGGAGTCATCGTCGACTTGTCTTTCTCCCACATCCCATAACTTGCCAGCTACTAGTTTGCTCTACTTTAGACATATGTCCAGAGTAACAGGTCCCTTTTCATTCTCCATTGCAAGCCATTATCATTCCAGCTCATGTCCTTTCCGTCTTTTCTGTAGACAGCTGGAGTGATCCTTTTGAAATATAAATCAAGCCTGTCTGTCCTCTATCCCGAACCTTCCATGTCTTCTCAAATCAGATGTATAAAATGCAAGTCCTTCCAGTGGCCTGCAAAGCCCCCTACTGCCGCTCTGGCCTTAACTGCTGCTACTATCCATCTTGCACCTTAGGCTCCACGGTGGAATCCTTGCTCTTCCTTCAGCAGCTGACGCCCTCTCCTCAGGTTGCTAGCATGTGTTGTTTCTCTGTTTGAGGACGATAACCTTGATTTACCTCTTTACCTTCTTCAAGTCTCTTCCCGGTGCCACCTTATTGGCAAGGTGTTATGGATTGCCCTACATGAATTAATACCCCTCCTTCACTCCATCTCCTTTGTGCTTAATTTTACTTGCTACATATCACCTGTTGGCATTGGTTAGTCAGCTTCCCTTCAGAAAAGAAGGCGCCACGAGAACCAGATCCCTGACTTGTTTACCACCGTCTTTGTTACCTAGAATAGGGCCTGGCACATAGCAGGTGCTTTCATGTTGGTTGAATGCATGGAAATAGTTGGCACTTGCCGGTGCTGGGCACTGGAGCTACAATAGTGAATAGGACAGAAAGTCCCAGCTCCCATGAAGAAAATAAGAGAGAGGCATATGATCGAGGGTGACTTAAGGCATATAACGTTGGATAGAGTGTTCCAGAAAGGCTTCGGAGAAGATGCCTGAACTGAAATCCGAATGCCGAGGCGCCAGCTTTGGGAAGATCCGGCTCTGGGGACAGCCTTCTAAGAACAAGGGTTAGCAAGAGGAAGGCTGGGAGGCAGGCCCCAGAAACGGAAGGAAGACCGGATAGCTGGTTACAAGTCAGCTGTAGGGATGAGGATTGGCAGATGCAGACAGAGATAACCAGGGGTGAGTACGATAAAGCACGGATGGAAAGGTGGGCTGGGCTTGGGTTGTACAGGACTTTGTGCTTTGAACTTTATTTATTTACTAAAGAATTTTTTTTAATGTTTTATCTATTTTTTGGCAGAGAGAGAGCATGTGAATGGGTGAGGGGCAGAGAGAGGAGATTAAGATCTGAAGCGGGCCCTGTGCTGACAGGCTGACAGCAGCTAGCCCCTTGTGGGGCTTGAACTCACAAACTGTGAGATCATGACCTGAGCCAGAGTCAGACGCTCAACTGACTAAGCCATCCAGGTGCCTCTGAGCTTTATTTTGAAGACACCAGGAAGGCTTTGGAGCATTTTGAACAGAGAACTGGCAAGATTGCTTGACCGCTCTGTGGGACGGACTTAGCACCCGGGATGGGGGAGAGAGAGAAATCCAGTTAGAAGGCAAGAGAGATGATGTTTTGGGTCAGGGTGACTGCAGAGGTAGAAGTAGGTAGATTTTGGAGTAGCGTGGACAAGGTTGCTGCTGAATGAATGTGGCAGGGGAGTAGCTGAAGGAAGCAGGACTCAAAGATGCCACTGTTTCCACAGTGGATGGTGGAGTCCTTTACCAAGTGGGAAATGTTTAGGATGGCGTAGGTTTGGGGGGCCAGGGGAGGGTGTGGATGAAGAGTTTCTGTGTTGGCCATGTTACGTCTAGAGATGTTTCTTAGGCATCTGAGTGCAGAAGTTAAGCAGGCAGTTGGAGATTAGAAAATGATGTGGGCCCGCTGCCAGCTCTGGTTATTATTTGTGACCTAGTGGCTGTTGTGCACTTTGTGCCTGGTGGGTGGCATGCTGGGTAATATGTGCGCAGGAGGAGCGGTGGTTGTAAGTCATTTTGTGAGAAGGATCTGGTCAAAACTGGCTCTTTGACCCTCCTTGCAAAATCTTGCTCACTTGTGTTGTCAGACTGGTAAAATAAGAAAGCCTTTCTAATAGACTGCAGGTGAATGTTGACAGATGTGCCTTGATTAGAAGAGTCATCATTCGTGTCCCCCCTCCCGTGCTTTTCCCATCTTCCTTACATTGTTTTGTCGTCCTGAGAGCTGGGAGAAGCAGTGGGGGGCAGGACAGTGCGCTGGTTGTCCAGATGGGAAAAGGCCAGTATCTAGACCTTCTCTCTGCTGCTCTGGCTCGTGCCCATTCTGGACAAATTTAGCTTTCAGACCCACCTAGAGGAACTCATTTGCAAATGAAGCAGCTGAAAGAAAACCTGCATCTGAGAGGTCGGTGTGTGACAAACAGCATGCGGTGTGCTTTCTGCTGGAGGCTCATCTTTTCCTTCGAAGCTGAGCCTTGAACAGCTTAAAAAAAATTGGGGATGATTGATTTAGAATTGCGGATTCATGTTGGAAGAGATGAAAGTCACTTTTCCTCCTTATCTTTAGGCTTCATCTGACTAGCTTGTTGGTTTGGAACTGCAGAGTTTAAAGTATTATTTTTCTTAGTTTGGATGGGATGTTAAGACTCACTGTGCCGTTATCTAAAGTTCCCAGTCCCTCACGTTCAACACGCATTGATCAGATAGCTGCTTCATAATGATGAAATAAATGTCTTCCTGCTGGTCCTTGATGACCTAGTCCTGCAGCCCTTCGTGCTTTCTGAGCTCGTGTCTCCCAGGGCTGTCTATCTCTCTGGACAGAGGCACCGCACCTCCTTGCATCTCTGTTGTACTTCCACGCCACCTCGTTCAGCTCCCACGGGCATCCTGAGACCAGTATCACTCCAGTTTGTAATCATCTCCAGTTCCGGTTTCTACTGTGGTGAGTCAGATAGTTTTGACCTGCCTCTTTCAACTCCTTCACATCGTATCTACCAAAACACACAGTTAAGTGTTTAGCAAACATTTTTGAGGGTGATTTCTTCCAAGTCAATTATCTACTTTCTCTTAAAATAGAAAGACCAGGGGATTTCAAGGAATTGAGTCATGGTTCCCCAAGACCTGGCTCAGCCCCGTATTCATTATATGCCCTCAGGCAAGTTACTTAGTACTCTTTCTGAGCCTCAGTTTCGTTACCTAAAAGTGGGGGGTCATTTAATACCATATGAACTCTGATCTAACTCCATAGATTATAAGATGCACCATCAATTTAATACAACTTTTTGGAGGGGAGGGAGAGTAGAAATTCCATTAAATGAATGTATTGGATTGTAAGCCGCATACTAATTTTAGAAACACAAAAATGAGTGTCTTCAAATTGAAGAAGTATGTTATCTACTCCATGCCTCTGTCATGTAAAATTCATAGCAAAATGTAAAGTTCCCAGTATATATTCTCGTAATAAGCTGTTCAAAAATAGTGTCCATTTTTATTTTCTAGTGAATAGTAATTCCTTCCATTACTGCCTTTTCTCTCTGGGCAGTAAGAGTCTAATTTTTTTTTTTTATTTTTTAGTAAAAAAATTCTTTTAATGTTTATTTATTTTTGAGAGAGAGAGAGACAGAGACAGAGTGTGAGTGGGAGGGGTAGGGGTAGAGAGGAAAGGAGACCTAGAATCCAAAGCAGGCTCCAGACTCTGAGCTGTCAGCACAGAGCCCGATGCGGGGCTCAAACTCACAAACCGTGAGATCATGACCTGAGCTGAAGTTGGACACTTAACTGACTGAGCCATCCAGGGCCCCCCCCAAGATTCTAATTTTAATTTGTAACTGAAATTGAAATGTGACTGCTGGATGATTATCCTGTATTTTGCCCCCTTAAAAGCATCCTGACTTCAAGTGGGAAGAGATGAACTCTCAATTTGCCTCATTTGTTTTCAGGAATCAGAAGAAATGGCATCCGCCAAATCCGTGATTTGGGCCTTGTGCTTATATTTGCCAAGCTTTTGCTTTATGTTATTTACCTTTAACCTGATGATAGCAACCCTAGCAGATTGGATTAAGAGTGTATTGGGGAAGGGGCACCTGGGTGGCTCAGTTGGTTAAGTGTCGACTCTTGATTTTGGCTTAGGTCATGATCTCACGGTTTGTGAGATTGGGCCCTGCCCTGGGCTCTGTGCTGGCAGCAGGGAGCTTGCTTGGGATTCTCTTTCTCCCTCTCTTTGCCCCTCCCCCGGTCACGTTTTTTCACTCTCTCTCTTTCTCTCAAAATAAATAAACTTAAAAAAAAAAGCACACCGGGGAAGAGAAACCTATACATTGCATAACCAGAAGGGAGATGAACTTGGTCTCTAGGCTGAGCATGGAAGTAGCCTCAAGGTTTGGATTAGAACTTTAGTGGCTAGTGTTTTGGTATGTGTAGCTTTAATGTCTTTCCTTAACAGTCCTGTCCACTTCAGTCCGCTTTATACGTTTACAAGTTGCTGAATTTTTAAAAACTGAATACCTGTGTATAACCAGCACCCAGATCAAGAAGCAGAACATACCAGTAAACCTTCCTGTAGCTCCCTTCTGGTAACTGCCCCCTCCAAGGGTAACTACTATCTTACCTTTTAGTATCATAGATTGCGTTTGCCAATTAGTTTACTTTCTATGAATGAAATCTTACGGGATGTATTCTATTGGGTCTGGTCTCTTTTTAACAGTGCATTTGAGTCACTAGTACTGTTGCTCATGGGTATAGATTGTTCCTCCTCATATCGGTCCATCGTGTGACTAGATCACCATCTCTTTTCCCCATTCTACTGATGATGGGTCTTTTGGATAGTGTCTGGTTTTGGCTGTAATGAATAGTGCTGTGAACATTCTGGTACATGTCTTGGTGAACACAGGTATGCGTTTCTGTTGAGTACATACCCAGGGGTAGGATAGATGGCTTCCAATAGCTCTTTTACAGTCCACAGTTGAGCCTCGGTGCCTTTCATTTTTCATTCGTTTTTCTTGCCTACCTAGGATGTCAAAAAAAAAAAAAAGAAAAGAAAAAGCCACACTTTGCTAACATCAGCATTTGGCACATGGATGCTCCTCTTCTTTCTTGTTTGGTGACCTGTGTAGAGTTTCTTACCTCCAAAGCAATCAATTTGTACCGTTTCAGAAAAAAAAAAAAGTCTGCTTTTGGTACTTTAGAACTCCCCCCACTTTAGACTCTGGGTAGCGTTTGTCATTATTTCAGCAGCAGATTGTTTGGGAGAATTTTAGTTCAAGGCTGGCTGCCACCCACTCTCTCAACAGAAGCTGTGGGACTAGTAAGTAAAGAACGATGTCTTACCCCTTTTCAGAGGCCTTAGATGCCAGTGCAGATGTGGGCCTCCTTCTAAGTGAGGGACTCTGTGCAGATCACCTAAACTCTCATGAGGGCCCAGCTTTCCTCAAGAAAAAGCTGGGGGTGATGATGGTTCCTACCTTGGGAGGCTGTGGGGATAAAATGAGCTGCTCCCCTCCCCTCCCCTCTGCCTGCCGGTCCTGTGCCCTCGGTGCTGCACCTGGCTCCCCATTGTGGGGTGGGGGCAGGCTCCCCAGGGCGGAAAGCATGTCTGCACTCCCAGCCCTGAAAATCCATTTTCTTATTCTAACTATTTGCATGTCAGAGGAAAGGAGGGAATTTAGCTGGGCCCCTTCATTGGGGATTCCAGAAATACATTGTGTTTTTCTGAAGAGATAAGTTCTCTCCTGGTGTTTTCAAATTATCATTTTAAAGTAATACAAAAATAATATCAAGTCTCTTAGATCAATGAAAGCCAAGTATAACTCAAGGGTAAGCTTAATGAACGGGGAAAAGAAGTGAGATATTTTGACAGACACTGATTTCCAAAGCACAGGTGCACACAGGGGCTAAAAATAGCATGGTGGCGTCAGTGTTAGGGGAAAATGTAGTCGGAAAAAAACAGGGTTTCTTTTCCAAAATCAGGTCCTGAGTAATTTGCAGGGATATGGAGGTAGCTTAAAATGGGAATTTGTAAAAACTATGTCAGTGTGTGTCTTCTAAGAGATTGTAATCATCATACACCTACACGTACAATTTTTTTTTTCAAAGCACCTTTGTAATCCGTTTTCTTAATTCCAATGTTTTATAAAATCTGTGAGCTAAGGAGGGCAGAGTCATAGGACAGACATCACCGGGTAGATGAAGATATACACTCAGAGGTCTAGACTTTTCCAAGGCCCTGCGGCTACTTAAGAGCCAAGGCCAGGGCTAGCTTGCTTCTGGTCTTTGCCCCCAGTGCTTTTCGGAAGCAGGGAGAATCAGGATTATACAAGTATAGGAGGACTTAAAATTTTTACTAGTTGTAATTATAGCTCATAGTAATGATGCCACTTGTGAGAGACATTGTAAAAACAGGGGTTTTTTGTCATAAACTCTGGAGTCAAGCTGTCTGGGATAAAATTCTACCTCCCCCACCTGCTAGCTATTATTTAACCTTTTCTCATTTCTGTTCTTCTTCTGTAAAATCCGCCCCCCGAGTCAGTGCATGTAAATGAGCAGAATAGCACACTTTTTTTTTTTTTTTTTTTAAACCACCCATCAGAATAGGGCAAGTATTAGTCTATCATTCCCCTTTTACAGATGGAAATTGAGGCCCGGAAGTGATAGCTTGTAAGCCAAACACTTAACATCTTGGTGTTCTCAAATCACTTCTGGTGAGAACTCACTCACAGTCCTCAAATCTTTTCCGTTAAATGATGCGTCTATGTTAAAGTTGTGAATAAATCCACATGAGTTTTAACTTACTTTCTTTTACTGGTTTAATAGAGGGTTCTTGCAAAGTCACTCTTCTGGGTGTTTTTATAAAGCGCGTTTTCTTCCGCAGGGAACGGAGCCTTGAGGGCTACATTCCTGTACTCGGAGGATGTAACGTGGCAGCTCTGTGTCCGGCCAGGCGCCACCGCCAGTGTCCCCCATTCCAGCCACACCCACACTGTCAGCAGTACCTGTTCAGTGCTCTTGTAGTTCTCTCGGACTTTAGTCGTTTTCCCAAGACCAGACCACCCCTCCCTCGTGCCCACTCTTTGCTTCTTCACATGACCCACTACCGAGAACATCTGGATGCTGGGGGGGGGGGGGGGGGTCTTACATGCTTGCCAAGCGAGACACATAGCTCTCCAGGCAAAAGCCAGCATTATGCTGGCATTTCCGAAGGACTGGGAAGGTCGTCTACTTCAACCACTATTATTATTTAAGGTTGTTCAGGGGGTACTAGCCAGTGAATTAGACCACAATGGAATGAGATACAAAATTTTATTTACAGATAGAGTTGTATACTTTGAAAGCCCAAGAGGCTCAGTTTTCAAATCTATTACAAACAATAAAGTAATCCAGCTAATACTACAAACAGTAAGGTAATTCGGCTTTGGTGGTTTGGTATTAGAGCTAGAAAGCATAGCTCAATAGAAAACTTCTAAAAGCTGTGAAAGACTTCTTCCTGGCTGGGAATGGTTATCACATTGATATAATAAAGATGCTGATTCTAGTTCTTTTGAGAAAATAAAATGTTGAGACCAGCCAAGAAAATCATGACAAATGTGGAAGAAAAACAGGAGGGGGATTATTTAATCATATCACTTTACCAGATATTGTTACATATTATAAAACTAGACATTAAAATAGCTTGATATTGATAGGGGAATTCAGTTTCAAACAGGATAGCATTTTAATATAATAATAGATTTTAATATAAAAGGAAATAAATAGATAATGAAAATAGCTTTTTGGAACACCTGGGTGGCTCGATTGGTTGTGTCTGACTTCAGCTTAAGGTCATAATCTCGTGGTTCACGATTTCGAGCCCCATGTCAGGCTCTGTGCTGACAGCTCCGAGCCTGGAGCCTGCTTCGGATTCTGTGTCTCCCTCTCTCTCTACCCCTGCCTGGCTCGCACTCTGTCTCTCTGTCAAAAATAAACATTAAAAAATATTTTAAAAAAAACAAGAAAGAAAGTAGTGTTTCAAATGAATGGAGAAAGTATGGGTTACTCTGTAAATGGGATTGGGAAAGCTGAGTGAGCACCTAGAAAAAGAAGTAGGTTATCTTCCTTACTCCTGAGATGAACATGAATGTGCCACGGTAGGACTGTGAATATTTTGATACTCTTAAGTGGAGACGTAGCTTGTGAGCTACATGAGCATCCAAGTACACCCGACGGATACATTTGCCTACCTTAAATTACACTTTTACATGTCAAAATATGGCAAGCATACCGTAAAAGCATAGATGAATGGCCAGAAAATATTTGCAACAATGAGAAAGGGGAATTTCCATAATATATAAAGAAATGCAAATCTGGCAGGAAAATGAAGAAAGGAAGTGCTAAAGTTTTAAAAACAGTTCGTAAATACACACTAAATGGTGACGGCGTGGAGAAAGACGGGCATTAATGTACATTTTAGGAGTAAGTATAGGAGTTGGTTAAACATTTTTGTAGGCATTTGGCAATGTCTACCAAAATTAAATGCAGAAGTCTGTTAATTTAGCAGATTAACTCACAGGATTTGATCCTATATGTAAGTGTATAAAGAGGATATTCGAGAATATTCAACCGTGGCCTTGTAACGGTTTAAACAAATTTTGGACCTTCACATAAAAGGAATACTTTACAGCCAATAAAAATATTTTGTCAAGGGACTTAAGGCATAGAACCATGCAATACAAGGTAAGATGAAAAAGAATGAACAGTAGTAACACATAATGTTATTGAAAGAAATACAAGAAACTGATTGTTGTTGATGGAAAGGGAATCAGGAGATGAAGGTCAGGAGGAAGACTTCCTTCTCATTGTAGACTTTTTGGTAAGAGTGTGTGTGTGTGTGTGTGTGTGTGTGTGTGTGTGTGTGTGTGTTGAGGGGATGGGACAGTTGTAAAGTCATATATCCATATTGCCTAAATAGCACAGTGATTTGAATAAAAACATTTCTATTTTACTTCTACCTTTTGAAAATGACATTTTTTGGTAAGGTTTGTCACCCCGGTATATTCTTTCTCCCAAAAGGAGATATTACTGTGCTGTTGGAGCCTGTCTTTATAATTCATTTTTGACAGGCTTAACTATGGCCCTTCTCCCAGTAAAGACTAACCATATATTTCGTTAGTATTGATTTTTTTCAACTTGGTTAGGAATATTTATTGCTTATATTACATGATTTTATTCCATCGCTTTGCAGATTGGTATGATGGTAGCTGATGGGAGCTTTTCTTCAGTGTTCTTGAATTATATTGGTGGTATCCCTTTGGTTGCTTTCATCACAGAGGAGAATGTTTTGCAAGGGTGAATTTTGTTGAGTTGAAAAAAAAAAACAATTAACCAGGCTTGGAGAAACTAACCACTGTGTCTGTTTTGATCTGGACAGATTTGGAGGCCAATCACTGCCACCTTTTATTTCCCTGTGGGTCCAGGAACTGGATTTCTTTATTTGGTCAATTTATATTTCTTATATCAGTATTCTACACGTCTTGAAACAGGTATGTTGTCCATAGTTGTCTTAAGATTTGTTTCTAATTCACCAGTTCTAATTTACCAGTTACTTATTGGAAGAATTCTGAGGGCAGTTAGCTTGTAAGGAAATGGCATAATGATAATCAATGCTCAGTAGTAACTGTGCCAGGACTGTACTAGGCGCTTAGTTTATTTGATTTTTAATCCTCACGACATCATCATGAAGCATAAGTAACAGTGTCACCATTTTATAGGTGAAAAAAAATGAAAGACCAGAGCTTAATACATCTTGTCCCTACCTTGTCCTTAGTGGCTGACTTGTGTGCCTCTCACTTAAATTTGACTTCTCACCCATTTCTGTCACATGGTACTCATTTGTCCTTTATTTTATTTATTTTTTAAGTTGACTTCACACTCCGTTTGGAGCCCACTGTGGGGCTTGAACTCACAACTCTGAGATCAAGACCTGAGCTGAGATCAAGAGTCGGACATTTAACTGACTGAGTGACCCAGGTGCCCCAGTCCTTGTCCTTAAATGTCAACTGGGCTGAAGTGTATATATCTCCCAGACTGGGGTTGAAAAACACTTCTTCATGCTATGAAAGCCTTAAGTTATTCTCTGTGATTGAATTACTCACTTTTGAAATATATAACTGGGATTTAATAATATGGTAGTTTATTAGATAGGACTGCCCATATGGTGTTATGGGTAAGTTTTTTTGCTTGTTTGGTTTTTTACAAAAATCTTTTCTTAAAAGTTTCTCGGTATTGTTATTTCCTTTGTACAATACCTCGTGTGCTGTTCTGAGTTGCTTATCCTGAGAGCAGTAAATTGATGCTGCTGGGTCAAAATGTGAACAAAGTTTTATTAAGCCTAAATGATTTTGAAAAGGTTGGCCGACTCCAGAGACCTTATAAACCTGCTGGCTGTTAGCTCAGGGTAGAGAATTCTGAACCACCCTTAAATCTAAGTCAGTTTGAGAATTGAGAATCAGTCTCATGACTGTAGGGAAGTAGAAGGATGGGCATTGGTGTCAAATGTGTTTTCCTTAAATTGGCATTTGCACAAGGTGCTTTTTAAAACCAAATCGCTACATTAAGTGTCAGGTCATCGACTCTTACCACCGGAAGGGACCTAGCCCATCCCCTTAGTTTTACAGAGGAAAAAGAGGAGATTCAGGGAAGGAAAGTGGCTTGGCGGAGGTGAAACTGACCCTCAGTCTCGCGACCACAGTAGGGGGCTTGGACCTAAAGCCCCCAGCATATGTGATTTTTATTCTCCCCTGTCCCAGTTGAACTTGCTAGTAATGCTGTAGCATTCTACCCCCTGGTGTAATTTCATTGAGGATTGAGCTATTGGAGTAGTATTATTTTATATCAGCAGGAAATTCTAAGTGTGGATGGTCCATGACTAGTTTTTCAAAATTTTGTTACAGAAAAACTTCAAATGTACACAAAAGTAGTGAGAAAGGTTAATGAACCTTTGTTTTCCTTTTTGTTGAGATGAAATTCACAGAACATAAAAGTGACTGTTTTAACCGTTACAAAAAAAATTTTTTTAAGCATTTGTTCATTGTCTAAGAGAGAGACAGAGCACGAGTGGGGGAGGGACAGAGAGAGAGGGAGACACAGAATCAGAAGCAGGCTCCAGGCTCTGAGCTGTTGGCGCAGAGCCTGACGGGGGGCTCGAACTCACGAACGGTGAGATCATGACCTGAGCCGAAGCCAGATGCTTAACCCACTGAGCCCCCCAGGCGCCCCTGTTTTAGCCATTTTAAAGTGTATAGTTCTGTGGGCTCTGGTCTCGTTACGCAGCCGCTACCAACCACTGTCTAATTCAGTACATCTTCATTGCCCCCGAAACCCAAAGCAGTTACTCTCTATCTCCCATCCCCCCCTTTCTCTAAGCTCCTGGCCAGCACTGAGCTACTTTCTCTGCATACGGATTTGCCTATTTGGGACACTTTATGAGTCCTTCTGTGACAGGCTTCTTTCACTTAGAATGTTCTCAACTCTGACCCGTGTTGTAGTATGTGTCCACCTGCCTGCAAGAACCCCTTTGTAACTACTCCTCGCCTTGAACTGTTATCTCCTAGCTGATCTTATTTGATCTCTATTCATGTCTGTCCTCCCACCCCTGATTATTTGAAGCAAATGATACCAGATGTGATATCATTTCATCTGTAAATTTTCTAATATTTATCTCTGAAATTCAAGGACTTAAAAATAATCCTAATGCCATTTTGAAGTCTAAATTGCAATAACGCCATGACCATATTTTATTTGTAAGTTGTTTTCGCTCCGTTACTTGAGGCCCTGGAACCCACTTACCCACCCCTCCTATCTAGTCAGGTAATATAACTAATTTGTAATACCTGAATAACACTGAAGATCAATCTGTAGGATTATTAGCCCATTGATCTCTTTTACTTGCTTTAATTCTTTTAAGCTTCCCCCATTCCTTACTATCCAGTCACAGAGCATTTTGAAATTCTAGAGCTGAGAGGTACTATTTAAAGTTTTATTGATATATAATTCAAATACTATACAGTTCCACCCATTTAAAGTGTACAATTTAGTGGGTATTCATAGATTTGTGCAATCATCACTATAATTAACTTGAGAATATGTCGTCTCCACAAGAAGAAACCCTGTGCCCATTAACGGCCATTCCCCATTTCCATTCAACCTGGTCGTCCCCTTAAGCTTTTAGGCAACCACTGATCTACTTTCTGCCTTTTTGGATTTGCCCATTCTCTACGTTTCTTATAGGCAGCATCATTCAATAGGTGATCTTTTGTAACTGGCTTCTTTCACTTAGTGTTTTCAAGATTCTTCATGTAGCATGTGTTAGTACCTCATTCCTTTTTATTGCCAAATGAGATTCCCTTATGTGGTTATTTTTCCTTTTTTTTTTTTTTTAAGTTTATTTGTTTTGAGAGATAGTGTGAGTCAGGGAGAAGCAGAGAGAGAATCACTGTGCTGTCAGTGCAGAGTCTGACGTGGGGCTTGAACCCACAAAACTGGGATCATGACCTGAGCCGAAACCAAGAGTAGGACGCTTAACCCAAGGAGCCACCCACGTGCCCCGTGTTTTTCCACTCATCAGTTGATGGACATTTGACTTGTATTCGTTTTTCACTGTTATGAATAATGCGGTTCTGAACCCTCATGTTGAGAGGAACTTTTGAGACCTGCCCATTTAAAATAAGATTGCACAATGAGAAAACAATGGTCTGGAGAGGTGGTGACATGCCCCAAAGGTCACAAAGCTATTTGAGATAACGTGTGGGACTGGAGCCCTGGTTCATTGATTCCAGTCTTCCCTCCACCATACAGCCTCGCGGTAACAGCCTGACAATGTGTTTGCCACCTGCATATTTTCCTACCTGAGTCAATGAAATATACAGCAGTGTTGGCTTATTTATAAGGTTTCTGATTTGAACTGGAAGACTGCAGTTTGAGACCACTTACTTTGTAAATTCCCAGTTGCACACTTGCCAAATAATATAGTATTGTAATTTATGTGATTACAATAGCTTAAGTATTCAATCCGAAGAATGCTTCCAAATCACAAAGTCAACAGGAGCACCTGGCTGGCTCAGTTGGTAGAGCATGCGACTCTTGATCTTGGGATCACGGGTTCAAGCTCCACACTGGACGTGGAGCCTACTTAAAAAAAAAAAAAGCAAATTTTACTAAAATTCAGAAATTAGCTTTGATTCACCATAGGGATCCCCATCATTGAGCTTCCTTAACACTGTGGCTAAAGTGTGCCTTTGAGACACCAGGGGAGACATTAGGGAAAGAAGGAGAGACTTTTGCTGGAAACTTTTTTTCTTTTAGATAGAATTTTTTCCCTGTCTTTTGGAGACTTGTTAGGATTAAAAAAAAAACAACTTTTTTTAATGTTTTTATTTATTTTTGAGACAGAGAGAGACAGAGCACGAGCAGGGGAGGGGCAGAGAGAGAGGGAGACACAGAATCTAAGGCAGGCTCCAGGCCCTGAGCTGTCAGCACAGAGCCCGACGCGGGGCTCGAACCCACGGACCGTGAGATCATGACCTGAGCCGAAGTCGGATGCTTAACCGACTGAGCCATCCAGGAGCACCCCCCCCCCCCCCCCCCGTCCTTTAAAAAAAATTTTTTTTTAATGTTTTTATTTATTTTTGAAACAGAGAGAGAGAGAGAGAGAGAGACAGAGAATTTTTTTTTTTTTTTTAACTGACTACATATCATGCGATTATGAGGGGGGTGTGGAGGGGAGGGAAGGTAGCTGTTTGAGCTAGAATGACCTTACAGTCATTTGTGTGTGGTCTCTGCCTCTCTTCTGGTCTCCCACCTGAAGGCATGAGGGCTCACCCTTAGAAGGGAGAGCAGGGCCAGTGTTGATTGTTCGGTCCAGGAATAAGACGGAGCCTGGCGTTTGGTGTGGTGACAAGGGCACTGGACTAGTAATTACATTTCACCCTGCTTCTAACAAGCCATGTGATCCAGGTCATGTAACTTTATTTCCTCGTCGGTAAAAAGGGGGCATAGGTCTTTCCCTTCTACCTCCCGGATGTGGTCTGAAGGTGAAGAGTCAGAGTCTATGGGAAGGTTTGGCCGTGCCCTCACTCTTCCCCTCCGCCAGCATTGTTTTCCCTTGCTAGAATGTAAGCCAGAAGAAGGAGACTGAATCTTCTCAAGAAAGCCCAGTGTCAGACTAAGTGAGAGTGTGTGTGTGTGTGTGTGTGCATCTAATAACAACAACAGTAAGATTCTCCCAGCATAGTCTTGCTGGAGACACAGTGGCAGGCCAGACAGATGGGGTCCCTCCAGTATCAGAGCTTATGGTCTCGCAGAGGGAGGAGGGAGACAAGTGATCACAGATGTGTCATCGGGCCACGAGGAGAGCCAGGAAGGAGAGGCCGACTAGTTGTGAAGCCTTCAGGGGATGGGAGCTCACTGGCCGTGGAACCGACTGCCCTCCCTGCGGGTCTTACAGCTTGTGGTAGTTGGAGGATGGTACTTACTGGAATTCGGTTAGGAGAACACAGATTAGCTTCACTCAGTTGACTGTAGTTCAGGGCTTTATTGGAAGACATGGCTTTAGGTATTTTAAAAATTTTCCTTTTTTTTTTACTTGTGAGGAGAAGTTTAAAAATATTCTCATTTTGGCTTTCTCTAGAATTTTTTGAAGCATTTCTCTACATAGAAATCACTTTGTTCTGAAATTCTGGACCGTGACATTTGGCTTATTTTTGTTTCTAGGAGCTTTCGATGGGAGGCCTGCAGACTATTTATTCATGCTCCTTTTTAACTGGATTTGCATCGTGGTATCCTTTAGTCTGTGACTTTGGGCCAGAAAGAAACCATTTTATTTTCAGGTTTGGGAAAGTAGATGGTATTGTGTACAGCAGTTCAAATGATAGCATTTGCATCTTTGTTTACTACAGTTCATAATTAAGAATAATTAAAGTTCGCTTTCAGAGCCGTAGTCAATCATACGGCCCTTGAGTGGTGCATTCTCTTGCCATTGCCTTGGTGGGGTTTTCCACATTTGGTTCAATTGTATTGCTGTCCCTCTTGTTCCCAGTTCTCTGTGTTCTCACGTGTGACAGCTCATTGACTGCAGCAGAGAGATTCCGTGCCATGAGACAGCTTTTGGAATCTGTGCTCCTTATCAGAAAGTTAATTTACAGCCAGCAGCCTTTTCTGATTTCGTTGCCGTCCTCGTCTTCGGGGCCTACATAGTCATTCAGTCCATCCAGGGGGAGCCGGCTCTGGGAAGGACCACAGCATGTCTCTGCTGCATTTCAGCCCCCGCTGCCAGCAGCCTTCCAGCTGCGGACCTTTACAGATGGTGAGAGCAGCAGAAAGGGCACGATGGCTCAGTCTGTGCGGAGCTGGTGAGCTCAGAATTGCTTTGGGGCTTAGCTGCCATTGAAGCTTGGCCGGGAGCCAGGACATGTGGCACTTTGGATGCCCTTTCCCCTCCTTTAAGGGAAGAAAAAAAAATTGTTTTGGACCTCAGCCATGCTGTGGAGCCCTGAATGTGAGTAGAATCATTATTTGTTTCAGGGCACAGGTATCGTCATCTTCCAGCTGGAGAAGAGGTGCTAAAATGCAGGGCAAGGCAAAGAGGATGCAAGAGGGCCAACTGAGTCGTGGGCCAAAGCAGTTAAATTCTCACATTTCCGTGACATCCTATAGTCTAATAGAATATTCATAATAGAGTATTCGATAACTTGGGATTCTGGAATGTTTTAAACAGTTTGAACTATAAGAAAAGTGTTTTCTTTCAGAACACAGGAATGAAATGAACTTATACTAGGTGCGAATTGCTTTGTTTGTATCTGATCTTTAACTTTATAAACCAAGATTACTGGCTTAGCAATGGACATGCAGGTAAGTGTCCCTTGAAACTGCCCTTTTACATGTTTCAGATTTACTTATTCATGGCCTTTGAGAGAAACTTAAATTGCATTTTGCAGTTATAGAATTAGAACTTCTTTGAAGGTCTTACATGAATTATCTAAACCATTACTTTCCTTGCTCATTTCTGGGTTCTTCATTATGTTTGTGCATTGAGAATGATGGTTTTCCAGTATTTTCTATGCATTATATGGATATGTACTTTTTAAGTTGAGAATATACAGTAAGTAAAGCTTTACTGCCTTCTTTTTTTTTTTAATGTTTATTTTTGAGAGAGGGACAGTGCACTAGCGGGGGAGGGGCAGACACACACACACACACACACACACACACACACACACACGCAGAATCTGAAGAGGCTTCAGGTTCCAAAATGTCAGCACAGAGCCTGACGTGGGGGCTCGAACTCACCAACTGCAAGATCATGACCTGAGCTGAAGTCCGATGCTTAACCGACTGAGCCACCCAGGCGTCCCTACTGCCTCCTTTTCTCAAGTACCCGAGCTTGATCCTGATATTTCTGAATCCATCTCAAATAATTCTGTTGGATTTTATTCCAGGATTTTGTAGCATGCTTTGTATAATGGACTAACTAAAAGGATCAATTTGTAATTCTGATGATTGAATTTATTTTTGGTTTTTGAATAGCCATGTGAGAATTTGTTTGGAGGGGAGAGGTTAAAAAAAAAACAAAAACAAAAACAAAAAAACCCAACCTGGTAGATTCACGGTAAGCCTCTGAAGTGCCTCTGGAGCCTTGTGTTTACACGTTGACTTCTTTTGCAGTTGCTGATGATTCCTCTGATCATGTCCGTACTTTATGTCTGGGCCCAGCTGAACAGAGACATGATTGTATCATTTTGGTTTGGAACACGATTTAAGGTACTTTGACCTAGTTGGAAAAGTTTCCTTTTCGTTCGTCTCCACAGAAATCCCTCTTCATCTGAGAGGTGCACTTTCTGACTCGTCCAGAAGAGGTCACTGCAGAGCAACATACCATAGGCAAGCCCCCCTCCCCTGCTCAGTCCCCTGGTCAGTGCCCTGCGTTTCTTTAGCCCACCTGGAATCCTTCCTTTGCTGACTGTTACTTCTTGGCCCCTTAGGCATGTGTCCCTGAACAGTCTTGTGTCTGTGTGTATGATAGAGGGAAGGAAAGATACTCATGGGAGCATTTCCTTTTAAAGTCTGTTATCATTCCCTGTTAATGTATTTTACACTTCAGCTAAAACAGATTTGTTTTTCCCCCCAGACACTTCCGTTAGTTCCTTCTCTCACACTTTTCCACCTGTAACATCTCTTTGATTTTCTTCCTCTTGTAAATCCTACCTGGTCTTCATTTGAATTGGGACTGAACATACTCCTGGGTTTCCTGCCTGGAATTAGTCTTGCCTTGGGGCTCTCCAGTACTTTATGTTCCAGAATATTTACCACATTCTGCCTTCAAGTTATTTATGTAGAACCCTTTCTTTACTAGTTTGTGAAGTTCCTTGTAGCTCCCTTAGCTCTTGGTATGATGTGTTGAATCTGGACAGAGGCTCAGATGTTGAATTCAACTGGGGAGCTTTCTCATTTGGGAGAGTATTAGTTCAGGGTATCCGTGTATAATGAGATAAAAATCCCAAGTAATTTTGTGAAGTATGTAAGAGAAGAACCTAAAAAGGTGGGATATTTTTAGTTCATTGGCAACAGTTTGCTAGTTGGAGTCTTAATGTGGTTCTATTATGGGTCATGTTTTCATGAGTGTCCATAGGACACCCAGCTCCTTTGTGAAGCTGTTTGTTAGTATTCATTCAGCAGGGCATGTATTGTATCTAATCCATGGGCACAGTACTCTGTCCCTCCAGTTACTAATATACGAATTTTAGATTGGAAGTTTTAAGTACAGTACTGATGGATTGGTCTGAGAAATTTTGGGGGTGACTTTCCACAGGATTTATATAAAGCTCTTACCAGTATATGCTTACCCGTTCCAGCCCCCTGGCACCTGCGTCCTTCTTAGGGGTGGTTATTCATGTTTGTGTTTACGTTTTCCTAGGCCTGTTATTTACCTTGGGTGATCCTTGGATTCAACTATATCATCGGAGGCTCGTAAGTAAATACTCGATTTATTTAATTGGAAACAAATCCTTAAAAGACTTCCATTATTCTTTGTCTTCTCTAGTCTTTCTGAAACTTTAAAGAAGTTCAGCGTCGATGCATTGGAACCTCAGACTTATGAAATACAGTTGACCTTGAACAACGGGGATTAGGAGTATCAACCTCCTGCATAGTTGGAAATCTGTGTATATTTTTTAACTCCCCCAAAAGTTGACTGTTCCTAGTCTCCTGTTGACCAAAGCCTTGCTGCTAGCATAAGCGGTCGATTGATGCATGTTTTAGGTTGTAACGTATTATATGTATCATATACTGTATTCTTACAATAAAGTAAGTTAGGGAAAAGAAAATGTTATTCAGAAAATCATAAGAAGAGAACATACATTTACAGAACTGTACTGTATACATGAAAAAACCCACATACAAGTGGACCCACGCAGTTCAAATCTGTGTTGTTCAAGGGTCCACTGTAATTTCATTTTGATGTAATTGATTACATCGCGGGATTTTAAGCACATTTAGCACTGAACGCTTGTTACGTTGTTAGCTCATCGTTAGGCACAGTATACTTCCATGTGTGTGCTTTTGAAAAATATTTCTGGATTCACTGTCCAGATTGAGCAAACCAGAAACTACTTTGTGTCTAGGCTGACTCCTCTAAGAACTATGCGTGAAATTACTATGTTTTTTATTCTTGAGGCATTTCCAGAATGCCTTGAAAACTGCTCACCAGTCATCAAAATGCAGATTCTCAGATGGGAAGTAGTTTTGCAAGCGGTTTGATAGTACAGAAATTATAGCCAAATAGGGTCAAATTTCCAGCCTGGAATTCGAGCTGAGAGGAAAACCTTCGATGTATCCAGTCAGAATTTTAAAAGGAAGATCTCAAGATGCAACTGTTCTGTGAACTCCCACTTATACTACAAAGTATTTTCCATTTTTAACAGATTTTGAGGGTCCTTGTTCTTAGTATGTCTGACATACCTGCTCTGTGTGGTCCTGATGTCTGCAGCATATTGACAGAAATGAGTGAATTAAGCAGACCGACGCTGTTTAGAGCCTAGCAAGTTCTGAGTGTGCTGAAGCTGCCAAGGGCAGAGCCCGGGAGTGGCTGCAGATGTTGATTTGTCCCTGACAGGAATCATGTGGCCGCAGAGGACAACGCAGGGTATTTGATAGTAGGAGTGGATCTATAGAACCTTCGAGGGCCTGTACGTAAGCCAGGAAAAACCGAAGGCAGTGTGTGTTTTAGGATTACAAGGTCAGCCACGCAAAGTGATCTTTGTGTTGTCTTACATTCAAGGACGCAGGAGGCGAGGGGCAAGTGCTGTGGCTCCAGGAATGTGCGAACAGGCCTGCACTCTCCCCCCACCTTCCCCACGCTTCTCTCTCGCTGGTCTTCCCATTTGCCCATGGTTTGCAAATATAGTACTTATGGCTGAAGCATTCAGAAGCTTTGCAGCTTGCACCTCTGGAGGCAAGGAAGTAGCAAAAACAAGATTTTGAGGATGAGATGGGGCTTGAAAGAGATGTCGGAGGGCAGCTGCCCTTGGAGAGCACAGACCCCAGCAGGACTGGTTCCCCTTCCCCTCAGAATGCATTTGCCACGCAGACCACGAAAGGGCTCCCTGTAGAGCCACCACGGGCTGCCCGGGACCAGAAATGGGCCGCCAGGAAGGCTGTTTTCCCTTGCTGTTAGTTAAAACCGGCCACATCTCACTTCACTGCTTGAATGTCTTGAAACTAATTTGCCTCTTTGTTTGCAGGGTGATCAATGAGCTAATTGGAAATCTTGTCGGACATCTTTATTTCTTCCTAATGTTCAGATACCCGATGGACTTGGGAGGAAGGAATTTCCTGTCTACACCTCAGTTTCTGTAAGTATTTTTCTCTCTCATGTCACAATCATTTATTTCACCACCCGTGTCTTAGGCATCCTAATCAAACTCCATGAGGGGTCGGATTTACCTCTGCGGCTGATGGAGAAATGTGAACCAGCAGACTTGTCCTGGTCCCACAGTCACAGGAAGTCAGGGATCAAAGCCACAGCCTTGTCTTCTCCTTGGAGCCCTTCTAGCTAGGGGCTGCTGCTGACTCCAGTCAGGCATCACAGGGAACATTCTAGCTCTGCTGAACAGGTGGGGCCCCATGTGCAGCTCCAGCGTGGCCCACAGTGCGCCAGGGGGCTAGGCACAGTAACAGGACAACAGTATATGCTTTGAGAGCATCAATTTTACACAAGATTTGGCCAGAGAAGAGGTAGGGGGATAAAGCTACCTCACTGGCAGTTTCAAACTAACTAACTTCCTTCCTTTCTCCTTCCTTCCTTCCTTCCTTCCTTCCTTCCTTCCTTCCTTCCTTCCTTCCTCCTTCCTTCTTTCCTTTCTTGCTTCCTTCCTTCCTTCCTCTCTTCCTTCCTTCCTCCCCTCCTCCCTTCCTTCCTCCCTCCCTCCCTCCCTTGTAATCACCACACCTAACATAGGGCATGTTGAACCCTCAGATCAAGAGTTGCATGCTCTTCAAGTGAGCCAGCCAGGCGCCCCAAACATTTTTTCTATCAGATATTATAGAATGGAAAATTTCTGGAACTTTTCAAAGTGAAAGTGAGAAACTTGAGGTTTGTAGAGTGTAGGCACCATGGGAATGTGTGCTGGTTCTTTCTCTGCCGCTCCTAGGGTTTACTCAGGTGAGGAGGCTGAGGGCACAGCTTTGGTTTTGAGACAGACTTGGGTTGGAATCCCGTTCCCCTCTTTCATCAGTTTTGATAATTGGGGAAGTTGCTTAATAAAACCTCCGAGTTTCAACTTGCAAGCCTGTACGCTGGGGGGAAGCCGGGTCTCATCGGGCTGCGGGCGGTAAGGCAGGCTATTGGCCGCACAGTAGTGGGTGTTCGGTAAATACAAGCTCTTAGCCTTGTTCCTAAAGTTGGGGCTAGGGTGGGATTTCATGAGCCAGAAGAGATGCTGACACACTTAAGCATGTCAGGAGTGGGACCATTCTGTCAGTGAGGCAAAAGGCTGTTGAAGAAGGGACCAGTGAAATCACCGTCTGGGTGTCACAGCCTGCCCGACAATCACACCTAATCTCCAGTCTGGGATATGCAATAATAGCTTGTATTTAAAAGCTTTAAAGAAGGAAAACCCTTTCTCATCTTGCTCGTTTTAATGTTTTGTGATTCATCATTCTTCCAAGGGGTCAGTGAGAGCAGTAAAACTTGAGGCCCCTTCACCCTGCACCCCCTTTGTAATTTAGGGGTAGGGTTTTATTTTTTTTATTTTATTTATTTTATTTTATTTTTTTAATTTTTTTTTTTTCAACGTTTATTTATTTTTGGGACAGAGAGAGACAGAGCATGAACGGGGGAGGGGCAGAGAGAGAGGGAGACACAGAATCGGAAACAGGCTCCAGGCTCCGAGCCATCAGCCCAGAGCCCGACGCGGGGCTCGAACTCACGGACTGCAAGATCGTGACCTGGCTGAAGTCGGACGCTTAACCGACTGCGCCACCCAGGCGCCCCTAGGGGTAGGGTTTTAAAAGCCTTCTTTTGTGACGTATTATATACAAACAGAGAAGTACACTTTTTTTTTTTTAAATTTTTTTTTTCAACGTTTATTTATTTTTGGGATAGAGAGAGACAGAGCATGAACGGGGGAGGGGCAGAGAGAGAGGGAGACACAGAATCGGAAACAGGCTCCAGGCTCCGGGCCATCAGCCCAGAGCCCGACGCGGGGCTCGAACTCACGGACCGCGAGATCGTGACCTGGCTGAAGTCGGACGCTTAACCGACTGCGCCACCCAGGCGCCCCAAGAGAAGTACACTTTTGTTGTGTCTGTTTTTTTTTAAAGAGCATGAAAGGAAACTTGTTTGTCTTCTGAGCCTTGAGTTGCCTTCAGGCTAAAAAAACAAATGACCAATCTGCTTTCTGATTATCAAAGGACACGATAGCAGCGGGTTTGGATTTTTGGTCTAGGTTTATCAAGTCAGATGGCGGATGAATTGATTAAAACACAACTTGCTCATTTGGTGGGCGGCCAACAGTTCTCTTACTTTCAGGGGCCGTGTTCTGACTTCACGGCTTGGAGATAGTTCTCAGTTGTAGGCAACAAAGCATGTGAGATTCTAGTGGCAAAAATCAGTGGCATGCCAAAGCCTGCCTTCCATTTGAGCGCTCTCTGTTGGTGGAAAAGCCCTTCTGTTAAATTTTGCATACAGATCAGATGACAAAATGCAGCTCCTTGCAAAAGCACTAACTGCTTTGAAATTACCATAAATTTTTGTTGATTATGTATAATTGGGTGTCTTTTTGTACTAATTACTTGCATTTAATTTCACTATCCGTCTAAGCAGTGGCGATGGCTCCCATATTGTCTTACAGTGAGAAGCAAAGCAAGGCAGCCCTTTTTAAGTGTTCTGTTTCATTATATACTTTGGAGGAATATTATTGTACCAGAACATCGTGGATGTGGAGAAGTCAGGAGTTGGACAGACGTTTTGACTTGAAAACAAAGCCGTATTTGTTTAAAAGGGAAGATGGGGAGTTCTAGAATTCTAAGATCTATCACTGTTCTGCATTGCATTTCGAAAAGTAGATCGTCTTCTGCACGTAGTTATTTTTCTGTGTGAAAGGGGTTCGTTGTGTGGTTTCGGCAGGAATACAAAGGCGTCAGGGATGATGTGAACAAATGAGGACTCCAGTCCCTAACTGCGGTCACCTGAATCGCACCCCATGTGTCCCGTCTGTAGCACGAAGCCTGTAGTCCAGTAAGTGGTACAGGCACACACTCTGGAACCAGGCTGCCTGGGTTGGAATCTGGACACTCGCTTTTTAGAAGGGTTTTATTTAGTCTTGCCTTGGTTTTCTCATTTACAAGATGGGGTAATAGTAGTGCCTGGCTCATAGGGTTGTGGTAAAGACGAGGTGAATTTATGCAGCACCTGGCGGAAGCAAAACGTTCTATGATACGGACGTGCTGTGCAAGCTTTTTGCTGTGGACATGTTACCACTCACGGTCTGCTCTTGGTGCCGTGAGGGTTTTGAACAGGGCTGTCAGATGATGGCCTCTGCCTTTTCACAAAATTTTAAACACTAGGATCTGAGTGGAATAGGTTTAAACACATTCTTGGGGCGCCTGGGTGACTCAGGCGGTTAAGCATCCGACTCTTGATTTCTGCTCAGGTCGTGATCTCGTGGTTTGTGAGCTCGAGCCCTGCATTGGGCTCTGTGCTGACAACGCAGAGCCTCCTTGGGATTCTGTGTCTACCCCTATCCCACTTGACCTTTAACTCTCTCTCAAAATAAATAAACATTAAACAACAACAACAACAAAACAACAAAACACGTTCTCAGTTTACTAATAGACAAGGAAGGGAAAGACTATGGAGAACACAGACCTGGGTTTAAGTTTTCTTAGCTGCTCTGGGACTCTTAGGTCATTAATCTGTAAGGTGGGAAGTCAGGTAAGCTTTTTGGACTTCAACTTTCCTACCATCTTTGAGATGGAAAGAAGGCTGTCAGAAGACAGATTAGGAATGAACATTTAGGGGCGCCTGGGTGGCGCAGTCGGTTAAGCGTCCGACTTCAGCCAGGTCACGATCTCGCGGTCCGTGAGTTCGAGCCCCGCGTCGGGCTCTGGGCTGATGGCTCAGAGCCTGGAGCCTGTTTCCGATTCTGTGTCTCCCTCTCTCTCTGCCCCTCCCCTGTTCATGCTCTGTCTCTCTCTGTCCCAAAAATAAATAAACGTTGAAAAAAAAAATTAAAAAAAAAAAAAAAAAAAAAAAAGGAATGAACATTTAAAAAACACCCCAGGGGCGCCTGGGTGGCTCAGTCGGTTAAGCGGTTAAACGTCTGACTTCAGCTTGGGTCATGATCTTGTGGTTTGTGAGTTCGAGCCCCGCGTCGGGCTCTGTGCTGACAGTTCAGAGCCTGGAGCCTGTTTTGGATTCTGTGTCTCCCTTTCTCTCTGCCCCTCCCCCGCTTGTGCGTGTGCTCTCTCTCTCACTCTCTCTCTGTCTCTCAAAAATGTATAAATGCAAAAATTGAAAAACACCCCAGATTCCAAGACAAAGTGGGTATCTCCAGTCCCCCTTGACGGCCGTGGGGCCCAGGTGTGGGCGGAGGTGCCGTGTGGGCCTCAACGTGCAGGCTGCAGATTGGTCCTTTGCAAGTGAATTTCTGTTACCTCCTTTGATCCAGGTTGATCCATATTTAGATCCATCAAAATGCTATGTATAGGTGGTTCTTTCTGGTCGTTTGGCTTGTGGGAGTAATATTTTTGTTTCTATACTGTTCCGTATGAATTGCTTTTGTAATCAGAAAACGATTTTTTTTAGAGTGTGAATTTGGCTGGAGACGTAGTAAATTTAAGAAATCCGAAAAGTGAGCACAGTCTGTGGTCCGGGCATCGAGCTAAGTGCTGAAAAGGCAGAGTTAAGTAAGACATTGTCTTCCATTGGCCAGACTAATATAATTCAGTGTGACAGATGCCATGGGGATGCAGGAAAGGGAGACGTGCTGAATGGTCAGATCACCGTGTGGAAGTGATCATCTCGTCTTCTCTCCTTTGTTTCCCCCCTACCCCCGCTCCAGGTACCGCTGGCTGCCCAGCAGGAGAGGAGGGGTGTCAGGATTCGGTGTGCCCCCCGCCAGCATGAGGCGGGCTGCTGATCAGAATGGCGGAGGTGGGAGACACAACTGGGGACAGGGCTTTCGGCTTGGAGACCAGTGAAGCAGCGGCCTCTGGCCTGCCCACCAGCCACTCTGCTCAGATGAAGTCTCCTCCCAGTGCTGGGCGTGCTTAACCACCGAGTTCTAGCAAACGCTGTTGGACCTGACCCACACTGAATGTAGTCTTTCAGTACAAGACACAATTTTTTAAGACCTGAAGAAAAATATAAGTGTTCCTCAAGTTTCGTGATTTTCATTCAAGTCCTTACTGCTACGAAGAACAAATATCAACTGTGCAAATTTCAGAACTGACTCTCTTTTTTGGTGTCTTCTCTTCCTTTTCTGTCTCAATAACGGGTTTTGGCAGGTCCTGGTCTGCTGGCACCAAACTGGGAATCTGGGGTTGGGTCACTAAACCCTTGGCAAAGGGACTCTTACCTCTTTCTTGCACACCTGCCTCCCTCCTTCTTTTTCCAACCCCCACGTTTGCAGCTGGGGGAGGTTGCCCCTGAGATGGTTCTGCCTTTGACAAGCTCTCTTATTTATTGACTTTTGCCAAGGCTTGGGCTCAAAGAACTTGTCCACCATTTTCTCCCCTTGGTGGCAGAACTATAACAATAGGGGAAAAGACTGGACCAGCGGTTGGAGAGCTTTCTCTTTTGGAATTGCTGGGACCCGATGTCAGTTGTGACCATTTGCCACTGCTACAGGTGTTTTTTATTAAAAAAAAAACAGCACCACTAGGCCATGAGGACACAGATTGGTGTTAATGAGGCATAGGTTGTTGCTAGGCATTTTCTTCCTTAAGCGAGGGGATCACAACTTCAGTGGAGCTGCGTCTTGCACGGGGCCTAGGTGCAAACTGTGTGAGGGATAGTCCCTTTGCATCTCATGTAGGGCATGCTGGCTTTGCGTGTCCCTGGAGTAGTGGGGTGTGTTGTGCTAGGAAATTCCAAATCACACGTGCCCCGGGGAGTCGCTCTCTTTGAGAGGCACCTGGGCATCGGTTCCATTTCATTCTCATTCTGGATATATGTTTATTGAATAGTGTGGAGTGAGAACCTTATACCCTATTTAAATTGTCTTTTTTTTTTTTTTTTTTTTTTTGCCTCTCCCGCCACATTGAATGGCCACATGCTTCAGTTAATGGTGAGGACACAGTTCCTCTGTACATAGGTCATATTATAAGAGCTAATATAAGCACATCTAAGTGAATCACATAATTTTGGGTTGTAATGGCTTTAGAATCACTTGTGTTTGAGGGTCTTTATTTTGAGCCATGAATGTAGAAGTCATGAATGTACATCAGACCAGCTTAAATACCCACAACTTTTTTTTTCCCCCGTAGGGGCTTTTTCCATCAGAGCTAGGCTTATCCCCCAATAAAGTTTTTTGAAGGCTATGGTGTTTCACAGTTTCTTATTTTCTGTTTTTATTCTGAAAGCAGACGGCTAGGCCTAGGAGCAGTGTTGAGTGGTTTGGCTTTGAACATTTTGATTGGTTTCTTCTCAGGAAACACTGTGCTCTACCAGTGTGACCGTGCTTTGCCCCACCCTTAAAACAGTGACGTGTGTGACACTAGGAAGTGGGGACCTGAAAGCAGCTTGGTTTTAATAAAATTTGTGTGTACCTCTCCTTATTTAATTTACACGATAAAGGAGGCGGAGAGACTCTGAACCTTAACTGTCGTGTGTTTGTGCTGTTGACCTGTGGCCACAATAAAATTTACTTGTAAACTTTAAAAGCCATTATTCCTGTTATGTCACATGTGCCCTCATTGTACAGGAGTGGAAACTCATTGTAAGCGTAAGAAGATTCTCATGACGAGTGAGCTCGAGGCCCCTGTACATGCTCTCTTAGCAATTCAGCTGCCTGAGAGCAGTCGTTTCGGTAAAGGTTACAAGTATTCTTTAGAATACCTTCGTTCAAGGCAGAATGTTCATTAAATTCTTCTTAAACACGTGTAAAGAGCTGATGATTTTATGAATCTTGTCTGGATTACCTATCTTTTTGGAATAATTCAGCTAAGCAAGCTAGTTGAGATTTGATTTGGCCAGGCAGGACATACAGTGGATTCTCTTTATGAGTGGGGAAAAAAAAATCCTTATTTTGTATAGAGAACTTCCCCTTTTGTAACTAATTCTTTTTATTGGTAAAAATTGTAAATTAAAATGTACAACTTGACGGTCGTCTGTCTGAAGTTTCCATATACCTACCCTGCTGCCTCTTTTAGACACTACCTAATTTACGTGATCAGGCATTTCTCGGGCCTGTAGGAGTGTCCAGGGTTTTTTGCAATCACAGCAATGCAGCATGTTTTAGGGGACTAGCTCATGTGTTGGGACTAGCTGTAGGATTCATTCCCGGAAGCACAGTTTCTGGGTTTTGGTTGGAATGAAGCAGCGTGCTTCCGAACACTGAGTTGGGCGCCCCATCCAGTTGTGGTGTGCCTTACGGCATTTCTGTAGCCTGCAGGTCTGACTCCTGGAACCCTACGGAATTAACCAGATAAGAACCTAGAGCCTGGAAGGCAGAGGCCATGATGTTACTGAGCCTTTTTTTTCTTGAGCTTGAACCAGCCAGCCTTTTAGGTAGGCTCTCATCATTCATCACCAGGTGGGGTGACAGGAAGGAGCGCTGCCCCCCTCTTCTGGCATTGGAGAAATAGCAGAAAGCTAGAAAGGAATGATCCTGCTTTTTAAAAGAAAAAAAAATGTTTTTTAAACATTCATTTTTGAGAGACCGCACAAGCAGGGTGGGGCAGAGAGAGAGAGGGAGACAGAATCCGAAGCAGGCTCCAGGCTCTGAGCTGTCAGCACAGAGCCCGATGCAGGGCTCGAACTCACAGACCCCGAGATCATGACCTGAGCTGAAGTCCGATGCTTAACCGACTGAGCCACCCAGGCACCCTGATCCTGCTTATTTCGGGGGGACAGTATATCGCCAGTATCCCCGTGTTCTGAGCTGCTTTGAGGAACACTGACTGAACAGGTGATGTGGTTGCCAACCCTTCATTCATTACAACTCTGTTTCTGAGGTCCCTTCCCCTTAACATTTCCAGCATTAACTAAATAACAAAGCTTAACCTTGGGAAACCTCTAATCCTCTGTTTGGACTTCATACCTTAGTATCTCCAAAGGCTGGGCTGAGAAAACAAGTGCTTCCTGGCAGTTTACTTGTTTGCTTTTCACTCCGAGTGGCTCTGGTGATTGCAAGTGCAATTTAGGGGAGAGTATCCTGCCATGCGATTCCTTCCATGTATGGCGAAAGCCCAGAATGACTCTCCATGTGCTCCCCTTATCCTCACGACTCCGTTAGGGTAGAACCCTATTTCCAGAAACACAACCGGCTGCTGAATGTGACTGGTACTTTCTGGATCATTTAGTGTAAGCCTCCAATCTATGGTTTCCAATGTGGCTGTACCGGAGAATCACTTGGGATTTTTAAGGCTGCAGATTTCTTGCATTGCTTCCATTCTGTATGTTTTTAAAGTTCCCAGTGATTCTGTATTTCGGTTGGGCTTGGGAACAACCTTGGGAAATAGCATTATTCCCATTTCTCAGGTAAGGAAACTTAAGACTCGGGGCGCCTGGGTGGCGCAGTCGGTTAAGTGTCCGACTTCAGCCAGGTCACGATCTCGCGTTCCGTGAGTTCGAGCCCCGCGTCGGGCTCTGGGCTGATGGCTCAGAGCCTGGAGCCTGTTTCTGATTCTGTGTCTCCCTCTCTCTCTGCCCCTCCCCCGTTCATGCTCTGTCTCTCTCTGTCCCAAAAATAAATAAACGTTGAAAAAAAAATTAAAAAAAAAAAATTAAAAAAAAAAGACTCAGCGTGGTTAAGTCACTTAAGACCAAGCAGCTACAAGGCACCAAAAACAAGGCATGAACCCAGCTCTGAGTTAAGATCTCAGCTGCTGCGTTGCAGTTGAGGAAGCCAAAGGTCAGAATCTGGCATTAAGTGGCAAAAAAAGATTGTTTTCTTGCCAGGCTAAAGGCAGGCCAGAACGTTTGGAAACTTCAGTTGAAGGTATAAATTAGCTTCCTATCATCCCTGGGGGGATTGCCTTGTGGCTTGGAAAGGGGAAAAATTATATATATATATATATATATATATATATATATATACCCATACATACACATACATATATACACATATATGTGTGTATATATATATGTATATATATATAATTACAAATATCTATGTAAATGTATAAAGTCTACATATATATTATAAAAACTAGGTGTCTATTGAGTAGTGCTTGGGCAGATGCACTTAGGACCAGCTGTCTTCAGGGTGTGTGCTCTCTACTGGAATGGGTAATGGATTGGGTAGGAATTTGGTCTGTTTAGGGAGAGAGCCGATGGCCTGGTCTCTTGGGAGTCTTAAAGGACTTCTTGTTCATAGAGCGGAATCCTGGTTCCCTGAAAGAGGATATTAGAAGAGGTTTGAGATCCTGGGAAGACTGGATTCAAAACTGAAGTACTTTTAAAAAGCAGCTAAGCGGCTTCTATCTATAATGGCTAATTATCTGCTAATAGGTGTGATCCTAGTGGTTGGGGCAAAAGGAGACTCTGTATAGACTGAAGGCAAGAACACTGGAAGATTAATTGAAGGTATCAATTCAGCTTTCTCTCCCCTGAGGAATTCCCCTGTGGCCTGTATGAATGCATGGGCACAACGGAGGAGAAGGCCCTGCCTTGTCACCAGGGCCAGAAAGACCCACAGTAAGTGCAGAACTGAATTCAGGTGCAAGGTTTAAGGATCACTCAGGAATGTTTATTAAGCTCAAGTTTTCATTGGAAGCCTTTATCTGACCTAGATGAATTTGATCCCTCTGTCTTCTCTGGCATCGGGTTGGCCTTTTTCTAAGGGCTGGCACTGATACGCTGAGTGTCCTTGTTAATTAAGGGCAATCACTGTTAGCTTAAGGGAGACTTTAGATTTTGGTCGAAACTGTCCTGAGAGAAAAGTCACAAACCCAGCTCTGAGGATGTGAGATGCATCTGTCACCACAGCATGCCCTCATCCCCTGCAGGTGCCCAGACCTCTTACTGGGTAGGAGGGCTTGGGACTTTTCTCGATCACTTCGATCAGTTAGGCTTCTCTGATTACAGGTACCCAAAAAGGACTCTGGTTGACTTTAGCAAAAGAGAATTTATTGGAAGGATATAGAGTAGGTCACAGATTCCAAGGGGCCACGGAGACACCAGATATGGAAGGGGTACCAGGGATTCGCGGAACGGGAGCTAATCTTGACTGCAGCTGCTGGGCTAAATCAGCTCCACTTTTTATTCTATGCTTGCGTTTCTCCTTTTAGGGTTCATCTCCCAAGTCTTACTGGCCTAGCTTGGCCCTTGTGACCCTCTTGTGACTAGGAATTGAGGGAAAAACACTTGACTCACAGTCCCATTAAGACTGCAAAGGGGGAGGAGTAGTTATTTAAAAGCAAATCAAAGTGCTCTTGCTTCATGAGAAGGGGGATGTAGATGCTGGATGTGCCTAAAAAGCCCCAGTTGGCCCACTAGCGCATGGAAACCACATGTGGCCTTTTGGAGGGGCCTCTGGCTTTGCCTCATTCCAACCCAGGAACGAGACTCTATATCCTCCCATCTCCTCCCGCAAGTTCATCTCCAGAGCATTTAGCAAGCATTGTGGATTTTGCTGAAGATTTGGGGAAAAGAAGGTGGAAGTGTTGGCATTGAACCTCACAGGGATAAGTGACTGCCCACACTTCTTGAGGAGAGACTGTGTGTGTGTTCACTGCCATATCCCCAGCACCTAGTGCAAAGGCTGGCACACACAGCCTTGTTGAGATAAATATTTGTTGAAGGAATGGATCCATTTCATAATCTAAATTCTCTAGCATGGTCACCTGGCTTCCTGCCTTCTCTCCATCCTTTCTCCACATAGCTCTTCCAGTCCCGTCTGTCTTGGTCAATTCAGCTCTGGCTCCCAAACTCCATACTCTGCAAAATAAAAGCTTTGCAGTTAATCACGCCTACCCACCTTAGAGAGGCTTACTGAAGTTATTTGCCGGACACAAAGCGAGGCTCTGGGTCAGGGAAGCAGGGCAATTCTGTAGCTGAAAAGTTAAGATGGTTTTGGGGTGCCTGGCTGGCTCAGTCGGAAGAGCATGCCACTCTTGATCTCGGGGTTGTGAGTTTGAGCCCCACGCTGGGGTGTAGACATGACTCAAATAAATGAACTCAAAAAAAAAATTAAAAAGTGACTTCATTATGTTCACTATTTCAAGTTATTTTGAACATTATTTCAAATGTTCATTACATACTCCTCAAAATTGTGATACGCCCCCTACAGAGGGTTGAATGGTGCCCCCCCCACCAAAGATACATCCATATACTAGTTCCCAGAATCTATGAATATGACCTTATTTGCAGAAAGAGTCTCTGCAGATGTAATCAAGGATCTTGAGATGAGGAGATCGTCCTGGATTACCCAGGTGGGCTCTGAATCCAATGACAAGTGTCCTATAAGGGCCACACAGGGGATATTTGGCAGAAGAGGGGAAGACACAGACACACAGAGGAGAAGGTGATGTGGAGGTGGAGGAAGAGCCTGGAGCAGGGGCCCCAGACCAGGGGGGCCAAAGAGCACCTGATGCCACCGCCAGCTGGAAGAGGCAAGGAATGAAATCTGTCATCCAGCCTTTGGAGGAAGTGTGGTCCAGCTGACACCTTGATTTTGGACTTCTGGCCTCCAGAACTGCGAGAAAATAAAATTCTACTGTTTTACGCCCTCAAGTTTGTGGGGACTCGTTACAGCAGCCGTAGGAAGCGAATTCACCTCCCAACCACCTTCTCTCAGGTCCTTGAACACAATGTGCCCTTCCTGCCTCTTGCGGCGGGAACACTGTCCACGCTGTCTCTGGCCCACGTGGTATTCGTAATCCGTTTTCAACCCTTCGGGTGAGACCATCAGACTCTGCCCAAGACAAAAGAAAGGTTGGGCACCGCTGTCCCACCAGCTCAGATCACCTGGGTGCATCTCTTCTTTGCTTCCAAAAGAGCTTTCATCTAAAAGCCGACCCTCAGACTTCTCTCTGCATCCCAGCCTGTTATCTGTCTGTGTCTGTCTGTCACAGACCACTGTCATTGGCAAACATTACAAAAACGGAATTTGGGATTTCTTATATAAGTCAGAGATCCTTCGGGCTGCAGGGTACCTAAAAGATTATCTAAATCAGATTTGCAAATGGTCTTTAGGCATGGAACTCTTTGCTCGAATGAGATCTCAAATCCTAGTATGTAAAAGACAGAAGTGAGGCTCATCTAAATTGTTTATCAAAAGAGGGGTCACAGCTAGTGTTTTCCCAACTTACCCCTCATTTCAGTCCCTTTTGCCTGTTTTTTTTTTTTTTTTTTTTTTTGACAAATCCTTTGAAATTTCCCTGACTTCTATTCAAAATGATTTTTCAAGAGGTGTCTGGATGGCTCAGTCAGGTAAGTATCTGACTCTTGATTTAGGCTCAGGTCATGATCTCACAGTTCATGAGATCGAGCCCCACGTCAGGCTCTGCAACTGACAGTGTGGAGCCTGCTTGCTCTCTCCCTGTCTCTCTGCTCCTCCCCCACCCTCTCTCTCTCAAAATAAATAAACTTAATAAATAAAAAAAATTTTTTTTTGGATACCATTAGTTTATTATAAAAGAGAGACATGAAAATTATTTACATGATGAAAGATTTCACAACTTCGCCAGAATGGGCAGCTTCCCTTCATGCCATTTCAATAATGATTTATGTCAGTCTACGTACTTTCCGAGAATGTCACCATCTCTAAATAAGAAACGATCCTTGCCATCTAGAACTACTTTGGTGCCTCCATATTCTGGGAGAAGAACTTTATCTCCAACTTTCACACTCACTGACTGGTTGAATCTCTCCACCCTTTCCTCTGGAGCCTGATCCCACAGCCACCACCGTTGGCTTGCAAAACTTTTCCTTGCGATTTTTCTGGAAGCATAATGTCTCCTTTGGTTACAGTTTCGGCTGCACTCGTTTCAACTGAAACTCGGTCAAAGAGGGGAAGACATTTTCTAAATGCTTGTTCTGCCATGACTCCGGCCGCTGCAGTTCCTGCTCTGCTCTGGAGCTGCTGCCCTGCAAGGAGACCCTCAGTCCAACCCCCGGGTCACGTGAACGTGGGAAAAGGCCGCCCTACGCGCAGCTGATAAATAAAAAATTTTTACAGTGATATTTTGGAGTTGGCCTCAGTTTTGGGCCATTGCTACAGAGAACAGCTACTTTCCTAGTCTTTGTTGGATTTTAGAGGACCAGTAAATCACTCTCCCCTTTTCCTTGGTTCGGAGCCAAGGGAGAGATAATCACTGTTATTAGAGGTAAAAATGACAGCTTCATTCTTGAGAAAAGATGGATTGGAAGATATGTCATAGAGGTGCAGTTACAAAGATGTCCTAAAAAGGAACCCCAGAACTTGAAAGACTGCCCTGGTCATCGGCATAGCAAAACAAGGACAGGGGTGTCTCCTGCTGCAAGCTTACCGTGGGGAGAGCCCAGAAGGTGGTTTCCAGGGGGCCTGGTTGGCTTCACAAGGACTGAGCTCAGTCCCTTCCTTGGCTCACCAATCACATAAGTCTTCCTTTGAGAGAAAAATTAGAGTTTCTGGTGTACTTTTCCTCCCTGGGAAATTCCCTCCCTATGGAAGTGCAAGGGGTCAGGAACCAGTATTTCTCCCTGAAGAGTGTTCACCTCCACTCCCATTAACAAGACGGGGCCCACTCCCAGGCCCCAAATGGCTTCTTTTGAAACGTGCAGTATGTGTGAGTCAGACAGTCAGGTTAGACTAACAGCTGTAACCAGCAACCAATCACTAATTCCCCGCTGCATATCACAGCAGAGCTCCATTTCTTGTCCAAGTCACGGGCCAATGCGGGTAGGCAGGGAGGATGGTGGGGGCCGGGAAGGGGAGTGGAGAATGAGGAGGGGGGTCTGCTCCACGCAGTTATTCGGCGACTCAGTGTCCTTTCAATTAGTGCTGGGATTTCAAACTTCCGTCTGTTCTGTGCTTTGGGCTTCAGCGGCTCCACAACCTCCCAGGACCCCGGGGTCCTCCACTGAATTCTCTGGAGGTGGCCGCTCAAGAAAGAGCCAGTGGAGGACTGCGCAGCCGATTTTAGGGGCCAGGCTGCAAGTGGCCTACATCATTTCTGCCCACAAGCTGCTGGCCGGCACTCACTCACGGGGTCCCAGCGAATCACGAGGGCAGCTCGGAAGCACAAGTCTTCCTGAAGGCCCCTGTGGAACAGCAAACGAAGTTGAAAGAATACCAAGCATTGTCTCAGCACAGTACCGCCTTCACAGAAACACAGCCCAGCCAAGCAAAGCGATTTTACGGCCATTCAGACCTTTACTAACAAGCCTAAAGAACAGATCCAGGACAATGCTGCTGGTTTTTGTTTTGTTTCGTTTTTTTAATAAATCCTGGGGTGCCTGGGTGGCTTGGTCGGTTGGGTGTCCGACTTCGGCTCAGGTCATGATCTCACGGTCTGTGAGTTCAAGCCCCGCATCGGGCTCTGTGCTGACAGCTCAGAGCCTGGAGCCTGCTTTGGATTCTGTGTCTCCCTCTCTCTCTGCCCCTCCCCTGCTCACATTCCGTCTCTCTCTCTCTGTCAAAAATATTAAAAATTGTTAAAATATTGTATACTCTATATTTAGAAAAGTTCACACACCTGGATGACTTTTTACAAACCGACACACCTGAGGTAGCTAGCACCCTGATCAGAATATGACATCTCCAGCCCCCAGAAGCCTTCTTGAACACCTGCCCTGGCCCAGTCACCAAGCCCCACCCTAGGTGAGCCACAGTCTTGACTTGTAACCACATAGTAAATTAGTTATTTCCTGGTTTAGAATATTCTACAAATAGAACCATACCGTACATATTCTTTTGTGTCTGTCTGCGTTTACTTAACGTTACACTTGTGAGAGTATTCATGTTGTGTATAATTGTAGTGTTTTTGTTCTCATCGCTGAAGCTTACTCCATGGTCCGCATACACCATGATTTACTTGTCCACTCTGCTGTTGGTGGGCATCGGGATAGTTTCAGGATATAACAAGCGTGCTGCTGTGAATATTCCGGGGCACGTACTCTGAGGAACATAGTGACACACATATCCTTTGGGTAAGGCACCTAATTCCTAGAAGGGAGCATTGCCTGGCCTCAGAGTCCCGCACATCTAGTAGTAGTAGAACCGAGTGGTTTTCCAAAGCCAGCCCTTGGTTGTCAGCCTTTCCCCGCTTCTTAAAAGCCCCCCTTCCGATTTGCTCCACTTTGTCCCTCACACCTGAGGGTGTTCGAGAGTCCCCGACTCATCCACTCCAAGAAAACTGCTCCCCTAAGTGACATGTTTGAATCTCAACCCCTCCCCGCCTTCTTTCTCTCTCCTTGCCTCCAGTTTGGTCGCCCTCAGCCCATTCTCCGGATTCTGTGTTCCGAAAACGTGGCACAAGCTGGGCTTGGCCAGAAGGGAACTCACAGAAAAGAGTGGGAGGGACGTGGGCGGGGCTTGGGGCGGGGCTGAATACAGGATGATTGAATTTCTTTTAGAGATAGTGGGGCGGGGGGAGGGGCTGGGAACCCTCACTCATTATTAATGTCTGTATCTGTCACACAGAGAAAGGAAATTAAGGAAAACCCTTAAGGTGAACTATCTGGAGGTGTGTGGGGCCTGATTAATATTCACATCCACGTGGCGTGTGATGGGAGGGGTGATCCGGGCGCTGAAGTGGAAAAGCCACCCCCCTAGACTCCCCTGGCAGGGGTGAGGCAGGGCACAGGGCAGTAGGGCCTTGCTGAGGAGGGTGTGGAGCAAACGCACCTGGAAACGAAGAGCGAAGAGCGACCCGGTGCTGGGGCCTTGCAGCGCTCTTGCCCAAAGGTCACTGGTCACAGCTCTAGTTCACCCGCGGTCGCCCTGATTAATGCGCACACCCGGGGCGGGCACTGGGGCAGGAGACAGAGGAGTGGAGCGGTCCCCACTCTCTTGAGAAATGCATAATCATTAATCAACATTACTGGGCCCCACTCAGACTAAGTGGCCTCTTGTGATTAGCAATGGGCCCTTGAAAAATAAAAACGCAGTCTTTTAGCATTTTGAGTGTGTGCATTTGACAATGGCTTTCTTGATAGCAGTGGGGGCTGGGAGGGGGCTTGCTGTGCCGGGCCTGTGGTGTGTGTGTGTGTGTGTGTGTGTGTGTGTGTGTGTTGGGGGGTGCAGGCCTGGCTTCAGGGTCTGAGGAACAAAGACAATTGGAGGAGTTATGGGTCTGGCCTCAGCGGCAGGAGACTGTCCACTTTGCGGGGGTCAGTTCTGACTGGACCCCTCTCCCTGGGCAGGAACTGGAATGTCCAGGGTGATGAGGCCGGTGGGGGCTGGCGTCCCTCTGGGACTTCTGAGTCACAGTTCATGACACACCCGAACGTCCTAGCTAGAAGGAAGTAACCGGGCTCCCACCTTGGAAGGCTGTCGTAGAAATTACCTCAATCTGTGTAAATCATTTGGCTCTCCTCAGACACATTAGTGTCCCTCCCCTTCCCAACCACCAACTCATTTTGTCCTCACAACTGCCCTGTGATGGTTTTACTGTCCGCGCGCTGCCGATGAGTTACACGCGGGGCTCAGAGGAGGCGAAGGACACCCCTCGCCAGCAAGAGGCAGAATCCCGGTCCCCACTTTCTGGGTGGACTGGGGTGGGGGGGCGGGCAGACCTGGGCAGAGCTGACACTGCCCTTCAGTGCCTGTGACCTCGAGCCACATTTATGACCTCACATAAACCTCAGAGCTCTAGTTTCCTCAACTTGACGAAGAGAAGGGTGAGACCCACCTCATAGGATGATGGTGACACCCCCCTGAGCTAATGCTGCGGAAGCATCTGCTACAAAGCCAGTCCGCAGTGCTATCTGTCCCCCTGCCTTCCTCCCCTGTCCTTCAGTCATCACTGTGATCCTCACAATGGTCTGATGAGGTTGGCGTTATTGTTATAGGTGAGGAAACTGAGGCTCAGAGGGGGGGGACCCTGTCACCCTGCCGTGTCACAGCGCAGTGAAGCAGTGGCAGTGTCATTTAGCACCAGGATGCCACCAAGCTGGTGGATTTTTTTTTATGGTTTATGTGTTTATTTTATTTATTTATTTTGAGAGAGTGCATGTGCAGATCTCGAGCAGAGAAAGGGCAGAGAGGGAGAGAGAGAGAGAGGGAGAGAAAGAATCCCAAGCAGGCTCTGTGCCGTCAGCACAGAGCTGGACACGGGGCTTGAACTCATGAACCGTGAGATCATGACCTGAACCGAAACCAAGAGTTAGACGCTTAGCCGACTGAGCCACCCACATGCCCCCGAGGTGGTGCTGATTACAGGGGATGCTGTGGGCCCAGGGAATCACCCTAAATGGCTCTGTTAGAAATGATTCTACTTAGTTGAAAGCCATTTGGGGACAGTGTGTTTTGTTTTAATAACTTGTTTTCTTTACAAAAATCCCAGCTGGCCTCAGTTCTGTTCCCCTCTTATGACTGCCTTGCACTGTAATGCACATAAAAAGACACATGTGAGAATGTTGATAGCAGCATTTTTTTTAATGTTTATTTATTTTTGAGAGAGAGACAGCACGTGAGCAGGGAGGGGCAGAGAGAGAAGGAGACACAGAATGCAAAGCAGGCTCCAGGCTCTGAGCTGTCAGCTCAGAACCTGATGCGGGGCTTGAATCCCCAAACTGGGGATCATAACCTGAGCTAAAGTCGGACACTTACCCAACTGAGCCACCCAGGCGCCCCGATTGCAGCATTATTTTTAATAAACTTAAACCAGAAGCCACGTGAAGTCCATCAGCAGCCGAATGGGTGAACTGTGGTTTGCTCCTCTGATGGAATACTATACAGCTAGGAACACAGACACAGCACTGCCACAGAAAGCAACGTTGGGGAGTCTCAGAAGCAATGTTGCATGGAAGAAGCCAGATGCAAATAATATCTGCTTTATGATCCCATTTATATAAAACTCAAGAATAGGCACAAAGAATCTATGCTGTCAGAAGTCGGGTGAGCGATTACATTAGAGTTGAGGGGGGCAGTTTCTGAGAGGGCCCCTGGGGGTGCACCTGCTTGTACTGGCAATACCCTACTTATTGCTCTGGGTGACGGTTCACTTTATAAAAATTTCTTGAGCTGTATGCTCCTGATCTGTATACGCTTTGTAAAGACCTTATACTTTAGCTTTAATGTTTGTGTAAAAAGATGGGTAAATTAGAGGATCTTGGGAAGGTTGGGGGATCCGGCTTGAGGCTGAATCCCTGGCAGTGACACGCAGGACGCTGCTGCGGGATCGATCTGGTGAGAGACTGCCCCCAGTGAACATTAGAGGGAACAGTCACTGCTGGGCCAGGAATTTGAGCAGGGGTTCATGCATCTTCTCCGGACAGACCAGGCCTTGCAGCCGCCGCTGCCTCCCAGCACATGGAGGCTGCCTGGGCTTCTTCCCTCACATCACCGCTTCCATCCCAATAGATCCTGCTGGCAAATTTGATTTGTGGAGCCGATGCCCCATTCCCAGCCGCAAGGGAGGCTGGCTGAGATCTTCACTTCTATTTGGAGGTAGAAGGCAGGACCCCCTCCAAAGTAAGGAGAATGCCCACAGGTGCAGGACACTCAGAAAGCACGTTCCCTGTGCTCCTGGCCCTTCACAAGGGCCTTTTGGAGACACCGCCCTATTCTAGTGGCCCTGATGGTGTACAGATGCTACCTGTTGCTGTCCAGCTCGATACCTGCCCTTTTATCTTTTCCCTGCACTCCCGAGACTGAGAAACTACATTTTCCAGACTCTCTTGCCAGCTGGGTCCCGGTTAGTTTTTACAAACAAAAGGCACCTGTGTGGGATTGGGAGGCGGGAAGAAGGGAGGAGTCGTCCTTCCTCGGTGTTAGGGATGCCTGGGCTCATGGGCCCCGGGGGATACCACTGTCCTCCGTTTGTGCCTTCGACCCTCCCACCACGTGTCATGAATTTTCTGTGGCCACCTACCCCCGTTTTCCTGAGGGCCGTGGACCTAAAAGCCATGGGGTGGGGCTCACACGTGTGTGCGTGAGGGCTGGCTGGGGGAGAGTTGAGCCGTTTGTACCCCAGTATGGAGTAGGTCAGGCAGTCCCTGTGGGCCCGTGTAGAGTAGTTAACAGGTCACAGGAAGGGCCTAAGCAACGACTCCTCACCTGGAACTCAGGCTGGCTGGCTCCCCTGGGCAATGCCAGAAGGCCAGCAAAGGTGCTGGTGAACCCGAGTCAGAGACCCCGGGGCTGGCCTGCTCTCTGTCATCGCAGAGATGCTCTCTGTGCATCGCAGGCAACTCACCGAACCTGTCTGGGCCTCGGGTTCCCCATCTGGAAGTGGATAGATTAAAACCTACCCCTGAGGGCGGTGCAGAGGAAAGTCCTTTGCAAATAGAAGGGAGTGGTTTTTCATGCAAAGGGAGAACTCTGAGCATCAAACCACCCCCCCCCCCCCCCAACAAGGACACTTCAACTGAGGAATGACCTTGGCCTTCTCATCCTGCTGACTGGAATCAGTCCTTCAGTGGCTCCCATGAGAGAAGGGATGTATTCACCGGGTCTGGCACGTTCACAGGCCTGGCGGTGTGCTGGATGCTAGGGGTACAGGGATGAAAGGACTCAGTCTCTGCCCTGCAGGAGCCCTTGAGGGAGACATGGGCACGCAGTCTGAAAATTGCAGCTCCCTGGGACCTGGGGGTGGGATCACAGGAAACTTCTAGAAGCAGGGATTTCTAGCTTCGACCTGAAAGAGGAGCAGGGGTTAATGAGATAAAGGATCAGGGCCAGGGTCAGAGTGTCAGGTGGAGGGAACAGTGTTTGCACAGGTCTGGAGGCAAGAGGAATGGAGTGTCCATGAGGTGGAGGCGAGTGTAGGCGAAGGGTGGGGCAGTGGGGGGCAATGGGTTCAAGGGTGAGTGAGGCCGATCATGTCCTGCCATGGGGTTTGGACTCACTGGGCACACTGCCCCAGGAGAGACACAGCCGGCCCCGGGCCCAGCTGCAGGCTGGTTTATAAGCTCCCAGCACAAGAGTGGCTGTGTGTCACCTGTTCTGAAATCTGAGGCGTGTAAGGCTCTGGGGTGAACGCTCTCTGTGCCTTTGTCCAATGTTAACCTGCGCTGAGAGGAGAGGCTGCGCCTGGGGACCTTGTGGACTCTGGCCCCAATCCTGCGCCCCACAGCGAGCAGGGGAAAGTCAGGACCGGGAGCTGCTAGGAACTTCTCTACCCTCTTCCCGCCTCTCGGCCTGCTCCTGGCCAGGCTCCGATGCCCTCTCTCCTCACGCCTGTCAGGCCAGGCAGGCGTGACTCCTGTGATTTTCCACCTGCCTTCCAGACAGGTGGTTTTCATAAGGAGACCAGAACAAGCTCACACGGATGTTTCTATGGGACAACGGAAGGTTGCTTTCTTATCAGAGAGCAAAAGCCCCATCGGCTAAGGAGAGGCAGGTGGAAGTACAACTGAAAATGAGATGAGAGAAAAATCTAAGCCTATATCAGGTTGATTCTACTAAACCCCATCTCCTTTAGTCTCCTGTTTGTGGATTACTCTTAATAATTTTTTAAATGTTTATTTAGTTTTGAGAGAGAGAGAGAGAGAGAGAGAGAGAGGCAGAGATCGAAGGAGACAGAATCTGAAGCAAGCTCCAGGCTCTGAGCCGTCAGCACAGAGCCTGTTGAGGGGCTCGAACTCAGGAACCATGAGATCATGACCTGAGCCGAAGTCGGACACTTAACCGACTGAGTCACCCAGACGCCATGTTTGTGCATTACTCTTATGGGTCTCAGAACTCAGGGACACCTGAGGGGCTCGGTGGAGCATCCAACTTTGGCTCAGGTCATGATCTCGTGGTTTGTGAGTTTGAGCCTCACATCGGGCTCTCTGCTTTCAGCCTGTCAGCGCAGAGCCTGCTTCGGATCCTCTGCCCCTACTCCCTGCCCCTCCCCTGCTTGCGCTCTCCCTCATGTAAAGAAATATTAAAAAAAGAAAACTCAGTTCAGGTGGCCCCTCCTCTAGGAAGCCAACCATGCCCCTGTTTGGAAACGATGACCCTGCTCTGTTTTCCCAGTTCTCTCTGTGTATATGTCTGACTATGTTGACTTTGGTGTTGACTTGTCTGCCTCTCCCATTAGACCGACCTCATTATGTTTAACAAGAGTAAATTGGGCCAGAGTAAATATGGGCCAGAATATGCTAGGTCCTTATGACCAAGGATGGACTGGTCAAGGTCCTGGAATGACCTAGGATCAACTGAGGGCACAGACAGGGGGGCCCATTTGGGGCAGGGCCAGCATGTAATCAGTTCTGTTTCCCTAGCAATTAAAGTACTTGACACAAAGTAAATGCTCAACAAGTGAATATTGAATGAATGGTGTTGGCATTGTGGAAGTATTTATAAAATTCCTGAGAATTTGAGTTTGGAGGAAGTTTGCCCGTCGTTATTCCTTGAGCTCTGAAGACTGTACTTCCTACTAGCTTGAGCCCATCAAAGATGAGGTTACTTTGGTCTCTCATAGCATCTGTTGGGCACAGTTTACAAGGGATAATTAACCTTTTATGGCTCAGCTACTTTCGGAATAAGTGCACTGATAGCTCTGCCAAAGACAACTTTGATTCATGGCTGCAGTAATAATGTGTGTAGTTAAAAAAAAAAAAGCTGGTTCTGGAGTCATAATATTTCAGTTCTGGTCCTGGATGTGTAACTAGCTAGAAGAAGATACTAGGCAAACTACTCATGTTGGGTGGGTTTTTTTTTTTTCCATCTCTAAACCAAGGGGAATGGGTTAGATGAATTCCAGCACCTTGCGTTTGGATGTCTCTGAATCGATGGCTCATTTACCTGGATTCCCAGACAGAATCCACTTGAGTCCATTTGAACTTGCCTTCCTCAAGCCTGGACCTCTTTGGTGACCTGGCTATACCGCCCCCTTGCAACACCACTGCTTTCTGCTGTATGTGCTGCTCAAGGCAGTCAGCATCCCTGATGCCATGATGCTTGACATAGAAACGTGCACCTGAGTGGGTCTGCATCACCCAGAGTCCTTTGTCACTGGCTCCTGGTTAGGATTGGCCATGGGAGGCAATGGCAGGAGACTGGAGGGCAGGAAGAGTGGGGATGTTGAATTTCTTCTCTGTTTTCTCTTTCTTTGGTCATGTCACCAGCAGCAGCTACATCTGTGACTCTAGCAAAGTAATGGCTTCCCACTGTTGCTAGTCTCTGAGTGCCTTGCTTGTCCCCTGAACCCTGCCTGCACCTGTGTAAGAGGTCCCTGCAATGAAGTCTCTTCAGTTGAACCACGTGTGGTGAGTAAGCTTTCCTCTTTGGCTTCTGCCCATCCAGCACTAAACCGGTGTGTCGTGTTTGTTGGCTAAGTCAGTCCTCACAAAATTCCACGATGCAGCCATTATCTTCCCATTTTACACCCAAGGGAACCCAAGGCTCAGAGAGGTTGTGATTTGCTCCAAACTACAAGATTTGAGTCACCTGGCTTCGAAGTCTGTGTTCTTCCTCCCCAGTTGTGCTAACCGTGTGAAGCTTCCATCTCCTTCCCTGACTCCAGGCAGAGTGGCATCTAAACCCTTTTGTCCATGTTTTTCCTTTCTGGCATCTTGGTACTGGATATTAGTCTATCTAGGTTCGAGCTTTTATGTCTAGAAAATGTCGATGTGCCTACCTGGAGTCTTAAATGATCTGTGTCAGCAATAATTGGTGTGAGTCGTTAGTTTAAACCAGCTTTCACACTGGGTCCACAGTCCGCTCAGACAGGCAGGAGGCAGACTTTTAGGGAGCTTTGCTGGGGCTGGAGGGATAAGGAAAAACAACTAGCAGCCTAATGCTGCCCTCTCTGACTCAGAGCTTGAATCCTTTAGGTTTGGCCTTGACCTCGGAAGCCAAAAGCCTCTCCAGCATTTATCCTAAGGAAATAATCAGAGAAATGGGACAAGAATGGTGGAAGATCGTAGTGGCAAAATAATTGTTAACAGCCCGCATGTCCATCAGCCAGAGATTGGCTAAATAAATCATAGTGTGCATTGGAGAAAGCTCATTTATTCTATTTTCTTAAGGTTCTTATTTATTTTGAGAGAGAGTGAGCATGCATGAGTGGGAGAGGGGCAGAGAGAGGGAAAGAGAAAATCCCAAGCAGGCTCTTCATTATCAACACAGAGCCTGACGTGGAGCTTGATCTCAAGAACTGTGAGATCATGACCTGAGCTGAAATCAAGAGTCAACTGCTTAACCGACGGAGCCACCCCAGGTGTCCCCAAAATAGCTCAGTTAAAAATCCACTAATTGGGGCACCTGTGTGGCTCAGTCAGTTAAATGTCCGACTCTTGATTTCGGCTCAGATCATGATTTCATGGCTCATGAGTTCGAGCCCCACATCGGCTCTGTGCTGACAGCTTAGAGCCTGGAGCCTGCTTAGGATTCTGTGTCTCCCTCTCTCTCTGCCTGTCCCCTGTTCGCACTCTGTCTCTCTTTCTCAGAAAATAAATAAACATTAACAAAAGTTTTTTTTTTAAATCCACTAAAACTAAGCTGCATTTGTTGACGTGGAAAAAATGTGTAGAGTAAGTTGTGAAGTGAAAGGAACAGATTATAAAACAGTGTACATGGCGGGATGCCATTTTTATATTAAAAAATCTTTATTATTTTGCTATCTATCTCTATATCCAATCTGACAATCCTATAATCTCCAAACTTTCGGCTCATTGACTCCTGACTGCTTCCAAAGCCATCTGGCAAGGCCCATTTCCCCATCCCTATTGGGGAACTCCTCACCTGCCTTCCAGACTGTTCCAAATGCAACTCCTTCTCCATTCTTCCTGTGCTCTGCCCTGGAGTGCTTTGCTCACTGTGACAGCTCCTTCTGGGTTGGGATGAAGTCACTTCCTGTCTTCCTCACTAGTGAGGCCATGGTTGGATTCCATCTGGGGACTCCAGAACTCAGCCCCTAGGACATGCTCTGTACATGTTTGTTGAATCAATGACTGACATCTGGTACCTCCCGATGTGTCGCACTGTGGAGGCCACAACATCTTCTGTTGTGTTCCTGCCAGAATCCTGTAGGAGTTGAGAATCAAGTCATGGTCACAATTGCACAAGTACAACGAAACAGAATGCCAATGTGAAAGACAAAGAAAGGCTGAGAAACGGTTTCAGATTGATAGAGAGCAAAGAAGCATGACAAGGAACTGCAAAATGTGATTCAGGATTGGATTCTGGAACAAAAAGTTGGTTTAAAGGGCAGTGTTAGCCAGTTAGCCAAACTGGAGTACGGGTTGTATGTAAGAGAGTAGTATTTCAGCAATGATAATTTCCTGAATTTGATAATTGCACTGTGGTTATATGGGAAAAGTGCATTGTTGGAATTTTGTATTATAAAAATTTCAAATGTTCAGAAAAATGGAGAGAATGGAATAATAGCCATCTATATACTCATTACCTAGAGCCAACAACTGTTGATTTGCCATCCTTTGTTTTCTGAAGTATTTTAACTATTTACAAATAAATAATTCATGACATATAATTCATGACATTTCTCCTCTTTATTGTGCATCTGTAAACAATAAGGACATTTTCTTATGTAACCCCAACACCATTAACATACCTAAGAATTGAGAATAATTTCCTAATATCCATCCATATTCAAATTTCCCCCTTTGCCTCTAAATATCTCTTAGAGTTCGTTCAAACCAGGATCCGATCAAGACTATGTATTGTACCTGGTTGTTATACAAGAAAAGCCTTAAATGTATGTCCTAGATCCTTATTTTCTTTATCTTATTCAACTCAATTCCTTTCTTCCCTCCTCCTGCCCTCCCTCCCTTCCTTCTTTCCTTCCTTTCTTCCTGCTTTCTTCCCACAATCTTGATCAAGAGCCTTGATCAAGTGTCTGTCGATGTGTGAGGCATTGGGATGTAAAGATGAATGAGGTAAGAGCCTTGCCTTAGGGATCACACAGGCTAATGAAGGAGGAAGAGTCACATGGGTGGATAATTATAAAACAGTGTGTGAGAGCTCTTCCAGAGATAGGTGCTGGGTATTCTTCGCAACTTCCATCAAATGATGGGAAGAAAAAGAAAGAAAAATTGGTTTAGGAAGCAGACTCCAAGCACTGAGTACCATCCACTCCCCTGGCCTGGGAGCGAATGGAAGAATCCTCAGAGTATAGAACCCTCGGGGCATATATTCCGCATTATCAGTCCAGTGCTGTAATGGGGCGTGAGCCATAATAACCGCTTGAGGAAGGCCTAGAGCATTGTGGTTAAAAGCTTGAGCTTTGGGGCACCTGGGTGGCTCAGGTGATTAAGCGTCTGACTCTTGATTTCGGCTCAGGTCATGATCTCATGGCTCGTGGGTTCGAACCCCGCATCGGGCTCTGTGCTCACAGCGCGGAGCCTGCTTAGGGTTCTCTGTCTCCCTCTTTCTCTGCCCCTCCCCCGTTCACACTCTCTCTCAAAAACAAGTAAATAAACATTAAAAAATATTAAGATAAAAATAAATAAATAAAAGCATGCGCTTTGGTCTCAGAGAACCCTGGGTTCGAATTCCAGCTCTGGCACTCGTTAGTTTCTGTAGCTTTGGGCACATTCCTAAATCCGATCTTGAGGAAATCGTTCTGAAGTCTAGCCTTTACTCTGCTGGTGGGGAAAATTATGCAATTTTCGTGTGTTCTGGAAGTACTTCTTTCTTGGGGTCCTAGCCATTCTTACACAATCTGCTGACGATCTGCCACACACGAGTCAGAAACACCACAGGAAACTTCTGGAGCACACATGGATTTAGCAATCCCTTAAAGAGGAATTTGTCTTGCTAAGGTCAACTTAGTCCCCAGTCTCACCAGGTGAAGACCGTGCTTAGGAGACTATGTCCAGGCTTAGGAGACTGTGTCCAGGCCTAGGGCGAGGGCAGCTGCCTGCCCAGAGCAACCGGTTAGATGACCCCAAAGGCATCCTGTGTCTCTAACAAAGCCATTGTGAACGTTGCTTGGCTTGAGAAGGGATATCGAGTGATATGTTCCGCATTTGGAGAAATATTCCTGAACAGCCTGCTTTCCGCCTTTCCATGCTGCCATTTGCTGCTCTTTAATTAAATGCTGTTTGTGGGCACATATGCTTCTTCAAAGTTCCCTCCCTGGGGAGCTCACTGACAATCTTTGCTCCAAAGCTTTAGGGCTATTGCCCCAAAGTTTCTTTAGCTCACTGCTGTCCTAAAAAAAATCTCCCCAAAGCTTTCAGTTGAGGGTAGGGGGTTTGGGAGCTGGAATCTGGAGGCTTTTAAGACGGGTATTGGCCCAGGCTCCTATAATCATATCTCCGAGTTGGAATGAACAGTTGATGGTCATCTGGTCTAAACCCCCTCATTTGAAAAATGAGGCTTAAAGAGGAGCAATGACTTTCCAAGGGTCATACACCCTTGTGGTGAAACAAGGGTCAGGATCCAGGATCCTGAATCCTGGGGTGGCCTTGTCGTGGACAGTCATATGATTGTGTCCTCTGCTGCTCAACCACGTTTCTGCTATTCCAGGAAGCACAATTCTCACCAGGCAGAACAGTATGAGGAAATGTGAAGACAAGTATGGTCCATGGAAATGGGTAATGAGTTCTATCCTATTAATAGCAGGAAATGCTTTCAGTTGGTTTTCCAGTTTCATTTTGCATTTACTGAAACTTCATGTAACCCTATTGAAACTGTGACCCATATGGTCCAGTCCCAGAACCAGTTATAGAAGCACAGTCCAAATAAGCCAAAACATGACAAAAAAGGAATTTAGCTTTTTTCTCATCTTTCTGAAAGAACATTAGGCAGGCTTCCAGATATATAACCCTGTACAGCACGCCCCGTATGCTGTTTTGACTCTTGACCTGTTCCCTCTTGTGCTACACTCTATTTGAAGCTCTTCGAAGAATTCTTTCTTTTCCACTAGCCCTAGTGACTTCTATTCCCTGAACTTCGTCTCTTTTCTCTCTCCATTCTTTATTACACAGGTTGATTAGACCTTTTTCCTTAAGTCCTTCTACTCCTCCATTGACACCTTTGCTGCTGTCCTTCTTTGCTCATTCCAGGCCCTTAACCAAAAAAAAAAAAAATGTAGAAACTGGTCTCTCAGAGAGACAGAGGAGAAAGGAGAATTAGGCCGCCAATTAGAGAGGTTCTCTTGGGCAGGTGGGTGAAGGGAAGAAGTTTGTGGACACTTATACATTTTATCCCATTATGGATGTTTCCCCACAAGTTTTTTTTTTTCAAATATCTTACTACCATCCCTTGTCTAAGCTGGGGATATTGCTAGTGTAGATTTATTCCTACAACACACAATTGAATGCATGCTTGCCTTGTCCCCGTGGGGCTGGACTCTGTCTACAAGGAGGCCTCCATAGGCTTACATGGCAGACAAACACAGGGACAGTATATAGAATTATAATAAAGACATGCAAAAGCGGTTTTAGGAGCACAGAGGACTTGGCTGGAAGGGGTCAGGAGAGGATTCTTGGAAGACATGATACTCATTTGGGGACTTGCATGAGTCATGGGGAGTTTGCCAGGTAAAGAAGGAAGAAAAGGGAAGTTCAGGCAACAAGAAGGAAGAAAAAGGAAGTTCAGGTACAAAGGCACCAAGCAAGAGAAAACCTGGAGGGTGTGGTTCACGACAGGCTTGAACAGTGTGTGTGTGTGTGTGTGTGTGTGTATGTGTGTGTGTATGTGGGAGAGAGAGAGAGATCATGAGTGGGGTAGAGGCAGAGAGGGAGGGAGAGAGAATTCCAAGCAGGCTCTGTGCTGTCAGAACAGAGCCCAACTCCAGATTTGACTCACATGAGATCATAACCTGAGCCGAAATCAAGAGTCTGATGCTAAAACAACTGAGCCACCAGGTGCCCCAAGATATAATTTACATGCCACGCTATTCACCTGTTTGAAGCATACAATTCAATGGCTCTTAGTATATTTAGAGTTGTATAACCATCACCACAATCAATGCTGCAAAATTTTCATTACCCTACAAAGAACTCTCACAGCTCTTAGCCCTTACCCCTAATCCTTTCTTTACACCCCACCGCTTTCTATCTTTATAGATTTGCCCATTTCAGACATTTCATATACATGGAATCATAGCCAATAAATTTTTAAATGTCCTCTAATCTGCCCTTGCATTTCCAGTTGTGGTCAGTTCCGCAGACATCTGCTGGGCAGTGGGGTAACAGTACGGGTTTTACTCGCAACCCTTTCATTTCCAAATGATAGTAAGGCAACTCAAACTAACTTAAGCAAATCGGGGATTTATTGGCTCACTAACTGGGAAACATGGGTGAACCTAACTTTAGGGTTAGCTGGATCTGAATACTCTAATGACCCCGCACTTTTTTTTTTCTCCCCCTGTCCCTCCCTGCTCAAATTTTTATAAGCCTCAAGAAAATCATTGATTGGTTCAGCTCGAGTCACGTGAGTACCCCTTGGCGCTTCCCCCCCCCCCCCACGCGGAGGTCAGAGAGGAGTGCTGCGATTGGCTAGGCCTGAGTCACATGACTCCCCATGGCTAGAGGGTGCTGCTGTGTGCTGGTGCCCATAGACTGACCGCCTGTAGTTGGCCCCGGGGAAAGAGCAGGTGTGGGGAAGGGGTAGGGCCCAGGGGTCCCCAGTGGGGAGGGATGTGAGTGTGGCTGAAAGGGAGGGGAAGGGATGCTGGGAGGGAAAAGCAAACGATGTTCAGCCCACTTCCTGACTACAGGAGCGTCACACAAAGAGGAAGGTGAACAACAAACCCATGTGTGGTTAGAATAGATCTTGTTGATGGTGAACTCCTGGAGTTCAGAACAGCAGGGCTCTCTGAGAGCCTGGGGTTATGTGTCTTCCTTAAACCCAGCTTCCTGTCACCCAAGATTTACCTTTGTTGGGTCTGGTGGATCTTCACCTCGGCCTGGAAGAACAGGGGGTTAGGCAAGAACTGGGGAGGGGGTTCTAAGCTGGGAAACTGTACGGACCCAGGGAGTGTTCAGTAATCAGCAGGCGGACCGGTGTGGCCACAGAAAGGGCATGCGCAAGGAATTGGGGGATACATTTGGAAGTACCGACCTGATTCCAAGTTTTGCGACCCAAATTCAGCTGTGGGAAGCGAGTCTGAGGTAAAAGACTTCAAATACATTTTGTTTCACTTTACATCTGTTTTATATAAAATTTTATTTGTTTTGGGAAATCCCAAGCCACTTGTTGATTTCCCATCATACAAGAAAATAGCATAATCTTTGGCTGTTTTTCAGGTTCTTTCCAAGTAGATAATCACTTCTGTTTTTTTCACGACCGGGTTTGAATTGAATTGGTTGTTTTTCAGAATTGGTTGTTCGAAAGGGATGGTTTCTTCTTTTTTTACACATCATAGACTGCTAGATGGATTCTTAGTACTTAACATTCCGACGTTGCATACACTCATTTCTGCTTCGTGTGCCTTCTTCTCATTTATCCATTTGGCAAACTCCTACCAATCTTTCAAAATGTAGATCAAGGTTCCTTGAAGAGGAGACAGACTATGCCTCACTTGTCTCTCACCGGCAGTTAGCACAGGGATAAATAAGTACATGCGTGAGTGAAGGGATTCACATCTCTCTAGAATGTATGGCACACAGGGTTTGTGTCAGTTATGAGTGCATTTGATGGCAAGTATCAGACAGATCCAATGGGTGGTGGGTCAAACAGAGATTTACTTTTCATATCAAGAAGTTTAGAAAGGAAATCTTCATCCACTGTTGGTGGGAATGTAAATTGGGGCAGCTACTATGGAATACAGTATGGAGTTTTATCAGAAAATTAAAAATAGAACTACCCCACAATCCAGCCATTCCACTTTTGGGTATTTATCCAAAGAAAATAAAAACATAATTTGCAAAGATATATGTACCCCTATATGTCCAAGCCTAGCAGGGAAAGGCACATAATGTTGCATAATGTACTGCAACATTATTTATGATAGCCATGATATGGAAGCAACCAAGTGTCCGTGGATAGATGAATGGATAAAGAAGATGTGGTGTGTATATATATTATACATTATAATTTTATTTACACATTATTTATATAATGCATAATTACATTATATGTAAATATTATATATTAATATATAAATATTAAATATAAATGTCAGAATAATATATAACTATATTATATATTTATAATATATAAAAATACATTATATGATATATAATGTATAATACAGTATACATATAATGGAATATTACTTGGCCAGAAAAAATGAAATGAAATCTTGCCATTTGTGGCAACATGGATGGGAGTTAGAGAGTATTCTGCTAAGTGAAGTAAGTCAGAGAAAGACAAATTCCATATGATTTCATTTAGATTTGGTCTATAAAAAACAAATGGACAAAGGAAAGCAGAAACAGACTCACTGATAGAACTGGTGATTGCCAGAAGGGAGGGGGTGGGGAGACAGGTGAAATAGGTGGAGGAGATTAAAGAAGGATAAATGTACAGTTATAAAATACGCAAGTCATAGGAATGTAATGTACAGCATAGGGAATATAGTCGATAACATTACAATACGTCTGTATGGTGATGGATGGTAACCAGACCTGGCAGGGTGATCATTTTGCAATGTAAAAAATACCAAATCATCATCGTGTACACCTGACACTAATAGGAATATTGTATGTCAATTATAATTCGATTAAAAAAATAGTTTGAAACTTTCATCTGAGGCACAGGTTCGGGGGCTCAATGAGGCTATCAGAGACACAGTCTAAAGATCACCAGTGCATACAAGGTTAGAAGGAAGAGAGGAGAGTGGCACTAGCTATGCAGCGGCCTGCTGCCTTTGTGTCATTTGCCATTCCTAGCTGCAGGGGAAACTGAGTTTCTCACCTGGGGAGCTGGGGTATGTTAGTGCCTGGGCAATATCTTGGTTCTGTGAGCAAGGAGGAATGAGGGGATGGATATTAGCTAGGCAACCACGTTCCAAGATTAATAGATTCGAGGGAGAGTTCTGTGTTAAATATTTTGAAAGTTTGTCCAAGCCTAGCAGGGAAAGGCACATCGATTATTAATGTCTGTCACAGGTGTGGAGTAGGGCATAAGGCATGCTTGGTGCATATTTGCCATCTTTGGTCCAGCCAATAGACTGATCTGTGTGTGGGATCATCTGTTTCCTCCCTCTACCCTTACCTCACCTGCTCTGTGTGTTGGGAGCCAGTCTCTGATGGGCTGGATTGACAGATCCCCTTGCCTTCTGATGTCTGACTGGGTTTGGTCATTGGAAGGCGGTGGCAGGAGGGCAGAGGACAGAAGGAGAATGAAGTCAGGGTATGTATTCCCCCGACTCTGTGCCTGCTGGGTCACCGTGGTTTATTTGCTGAAGGTCACATCTCCTTTCAGGTAGCGTCCTCTGTACATCTGCCCTCTGTGGGTTCCAGTAACTGCCCTATTCCTTACCCGTTCAGGCCAAGCTCCCTACATCCTCCCTTGTTGTTTTCCCCAAACTCTGCCCACACCTTTGTAAACAATAAACTTTTCGTAAACTCTCCCTAAATTACCCAGTCTCAGTGTTCTGTCTCTTTTCTCCAAGGATCCAGACTGAGGCAGTGTGTAACGCTTTGGGGGCTTGTTCTGGGTGAAGGTGATAGAGTTATTGATGGACACCTTTGTTTCCCCCCTCCTCAAAGTCAAGGGCAGTGCACCTCCTGCACTCTGCAGGATGCCTGACTCGCTACGTGTCCTGGGATGCACCAAAGTCCTTTTTTTTTTAAATTGATTTTTATTGATCAACCCCTCAGGGACAAAGATGGTGTCGCTGCTGTGGTTTGTAAGTACATCCAGCTGCGAGGCACTCCAGCCGGGAGCTTTCGGGAATCAGTAGGAGGGAACTGACATCCTCCTGGTTCTCTCCAGCCTGTATTGTGGCAGGCCAGCGAGAGCTGTCATTTCCGAGAGCTGTTGGTTAGAAGCGGCAGTGCACCAGGTGGCCTAGAAGGACAAGCGTGCCCACACCTGGGGCACCACGTGCCCTCCATCCTGTTCCTGACCTCGCCTCCTCGCTCCTCAAGGCCCTGGAGTCTACATTCTGAAAACAGTTTCTGTGGTGTGATGTAGCATTCGATTCCACCCACCAACCCCCAGCCAGTGTGCTGCAGGAGGTGGGGAAGGAGACTTTCAGTGCCTTCAGAGTCGAGCGGGGGGATGTTCTTGACTTGAATGAATACGTGGATCACCTTAAGGTCAGTATCGAATCGCAGATTCGGCGTCAACAGGTCTGGGTGCCAGCCAGAGATTCTGCACTTCTCACAAGTACCTCGGTGAGGCTGAGGCCGGGGCCGCTTGCTGATCCAGGAAACACACTTGAGTAGCAAAGACTCAGAGGCCAGCCATCCAATAGGGAAACACCAGCCACGGGTGGCGATGTCCATTCAGTGTCTTTCCATTGATTTTTATCTCGTCATATCATCAACCCATCAGAACGGAGTTTCTAGTAACGGGTTTTTGGCTTAAGTCAAAAAGAAATATGTTGGTTTTGATGAAACTGGAAAGACAGGATGCTGGCCTTGGGAATGGCGGGGTCCAGGGACTCAGATGATGTTGCATTGTCATTGTCACCACCGCCATCTCTTTCTTTCACTGCTCTTCTCCTTTTCTTGATTTTTTTGGCTTCTTTCTAACTACTGGCTTCCTGTCTCTGGCAGGGGCTCCGGCTGCTGGCGCCTCCAGGCTAATAACACACTGTCATCTAGATGGGAAAAGGGAGCTCTTCCCCCAGCACAGAGCGCTCCTGCAGCACACTGCCACGGGGCTGGGGTGCCCTGGCTCATCCCGTGGGAGGGGCTGGTCACTGTGCTGGGCAGCCCCCACCCCCGGAGTCAGAGGAGTGAACCCCAGAGGAAGGGGCAGCAGTGCAGAGAGGTATGGGGCCGACAGAAGCAACAGCTGTTCAGCCCACTCCACTGCTCTCGTCCACCTCAGTGAGAATCCTGTCCATCTCTTCCCCCCAAGAACCTCTCCTAGCTTCTGCCACCTTTAATTGTCCCCAGGCGGGCAAAGATGGCTTGACATGTATTTTGCTGGATGGTTAAAAGAGCACAACCATCTTCCCTGTGTGTTTTCACTGCAACCAATTATCCAGGCTTTGTCTTCGATGCAGAAATTAAAATAAAAAGACAAATGTTCTGGCTTTGGTTTTCCCTTTGGTTTCTTCAGGCATTTGATGGCTGATCTCATGCTGCCTTGCTTGAAGAATGTATTTACGTTGCTCGAGAGTGACAAGCGACTGCAAGGGCAGTAAATAGCAGGAGCGGAAGGCAGATGCCTGCCAAGGGAGAAGCTGGAAGCCGGATTTGGTCCGACATTCGTTAATGGGCTGGAAGCACAGGACGGCATGGGGAGATGCGGTCTGTGGAAGGTCCAGTGCTGGGAACGCACAGGAAAGGCAGTGCAGGTGGGGACCGAGAATGAGTGAGCTACAGCCACTTTTCACTGTTTTTTTTTTTTTTTTTCCTAATAAGAAAATTGTATGTTGGATTTTGGGGATTTTTTGGAAGAGGGGTGTAGGGAGAGTTTGGGGGTCAATGGAAGGAAGGAGAGTATTAGCTACACATGGCAAAGTCTCCAAAGCCAGAAGCACAGGTGTCTGGAATATCATCTCCTAGAACTTCATCCGGCTTCTTCCTGTGTGCCTTTCTCACATGGACATCCCATCCGGGCACGGAAAGGCACCGCCATCACACTGCCTGGCCCGCTGTCACTCCTCGGTCAGAGCAGCACAAGAGGAAAGAACATTTGTAGAGCACTGGGCACTTTGCGTATTTGAGTGTAGTTAATCCTCACACTGGCCCTGTGGCAAAGATCTGCACCTCCATGGCTCAGATGAGGAAGCAGGGTTGTGAGGAGTCAGATAAACCCCACAAGATCACCTATCTCGTGGGCCATAGAGCTGGGATTCAAACTTGGGTTTGTCTGACTGCCGAGCTGGCACTCTAAATCCATGCATCTGTCCATCCATCCGTCTGTCCATCCACCCACCATCCGTCCATCCCACAAATATTTAGGGAGCACCTATTACATCCTGCCACTGTGCTAGGGCCAGAGGATGTGGGAGAGGGAACAAGCCAGACACAATTCTTGTCTTCCTGAAGCTAGCTTGTCACGCAGTGGGATATGAAAGACAGTAAACAGATAGATGATGACACGCTGTGAAAATAAGATGGAGGAAAATGAAGCAGGGTTGGAGGCAAGTGTGGCAGACAGGGCAGGGCTAGGGTGAGGCAAGTATGGCACCTAGGACACAAAATTTAAGGAGGCAGCCACTCGTGGGGTCCCGCACGTTCGGGGTTGGCACTTGCACGGCCTTGGCTCCTTACGTTTTGCAGCTGTAGGTGGCTTGTGTGCTTCCGTCTCATCCTGTCTTGTAGGCAGGGAGCCTTGGAGGGTGGGCGACACTGGAACACAGAACAGCTGCTTTTGCAGTGGTCCCGGTGGGAGGGTAGTATCTGGAGCATGAGCTTTGGGGTGGCTGGTGGGGACTGAGCAGATTCCGCTAAGCAGAAGGCACCTCTGCCTCCTGACTGTGTAGGGGACCAGGGGATGGAGATTGAAAAGGGGGTGCAGAGATTAGTGGGCAGGTATCTCCCAGGCAGCCGGAGCCCCAGACCATGGCTGCTGCAGGACTGCATGGTTTTGTAGCCAAAGGCCAGAACTCTACAATATTCAAGATGGAGGACATCTTCCAGAGAAGGCCAACTTGCTCAGAATATCTGATTTTTCAATGTTTCCTATGTTTGGGGAAGTGGGAGGGCTGTCTGAAGAATATACTTCCACATGCTGTATACACATGCTTAGTTTAGATAAACTGGCCCAAAGTCCATACATCCCTGGAAAATCAAATATCTAGACCAGAGATTCCCAAAGTGGGTTTCCCACACCAGCAGCATCAGCCTTACCTTGGAAACTTGTTAGCAACACAGATTCTCGGATCTTGCTCCAGGCCTACCGAATCAGAAACTTTAGCCCCTCCAGGTGATTCTGGTGCCTGCCCAAGCTTGAAAATCCCCGGGCAGATGAGCCTCACCCCTGAGCAGTGAGGGACTCTTTAAACCTTACCTGGGCAGAGACGCAAAAGCCAGCCTTCTCTGAGAAATGGCAGTGTCCCAGTCACCTGTCAGCAGCAGCCCAGGGAGGGGAGTGACTTACCTCGGGTCACCAGAGGGCGAGCAGTGGTCCTGCACATGGCCTGCAGATTTCCTTCCCACTCGTGCTGTTCTCCGCAGTATTTTATGAATCTATTTGTGAAGACCCTGGAGAAGGGAGGACCTATCACTTACTTCTCTGTGTCCAAGAGATGTGACAGGTTCCCACATCGACATGTACGCCCTGTTTTTAAAGTCCCATTTGTGCTGTTGGACCTCACCAAGACAGAAAATGAGAAATGTCAAATGAATCTGTCATACTGCTTTGAAATGAGAGGTGGCTGAGTTGGAAACCTCATGCCCTCGAAGCCAGGCAGCAATAAAGAACAAGGAGCAGAGGAAAAGGTTATAAAAATGTTTAGTCTCTGCTTTATTGAGTTACAACAAATGAGCAACAAGTTAGAAAAAATGTTTTTTTTCCAAACTCCCTAGCATTTTATTTGTGCAGTATACCCAAATGGGGGATGGGGTGGGGGGAGGGGGTTGCAAACACAATTCATATTGCAACATTTACACCAGATATGTCTCTTGGTTTTTCCTCTTTAAAAGTTAGGACTAATTGGGAAAAAAAAAAAAAAACCAACAAAAAACAAAAGTGCACTCAGGAATCTAAAATTGGCCCAAAAACAAACACAAACAAAAAAATCAGATCATGGTGAGGCTTCAGGCTGAAATCTTGTCAAATACCACACTGAGAAAAGGCAGTTAGGAACAGAAATCAAAACCAAAGTTGTTCATTTTTGTACCATCTAGATAGGAAGACCTCTTTTTGTTGGAGTTTCACAAAAGTAACGATAATGCTAGAAATGTGGAAGCCCTTTCTGCTGGTATCTAACAAGACGCTGAAAGAGGGAGCCACCTGCTCCCTAGTTCTCTGGTGCTGGCTCCGCCCAAGGTCAGCCCAAGAGGCCAGGCGGCGGAGAAAACCAGATCCACCTGTTGGCAGTTCCGAAAGCCCTGTGCGTGGCTAAACAGGGACCCCAGAGGTGGCTGGTGGGGGAGGGAGAACCAAAAATGGGCTTGATCTGGAAGATGTGCCATCTGTAAAACCCTCTCAAAGTTCAGACAGAAGCCCAAATCTTAGCCCTTCCCACGGAGAAATCTCCCAAATTTCAAACTACTTTTAATAAAACGAACTCTCCCTACCTAAAATCCAGTAGATATAATGGCACTAATGCTAACATTCCCCCCCTCCCCAAAATTAATAAAATAAAGATTAAAAAAAAAAAGGAAAAAGAGAAAAGCACATGTGATCAGCCCTCCCTCCTGGAAAAAACCTTACAATGGTAGTGCTGGAAAAGGACGTTGCCCTTGATTAAAAAGGTAACAAAATTCCCACATCGTACAAATTGGTTCCAGTATAGCAAGAAGTGGGGGCCAGGGCAGAGGAGCAAACTATTTACAAGGACCCATTGAAAACGCAGTAGTAGGACTTTGGCACTATGAACAATTCCCGCCGGTCCTCCGGGCGGGGTGTGTGTGAAGGCTGGGGCTCCGGCACCCAGCAGCCACACGCCGGCTAAGTGGTTCCACTTGGAGCCTCTGGCCAGGGTGGCCCACGGCCGGGGAGGGAGGTCCTCTTCCTTCCTCAAAGACAGAGCGTCCCCTTTATCAGCAATGCAGTTCTGACGGACTTCCCTAGAAAGACAACGCAAAACCGGAGAGAAGAGATGTCAGGAGATGATCAGTCCCTGGGTGGAAGGCGGCTGGGTCACTCTTCCTGGCTCTCTTGGGGAGGACCCCTTCCAAAGCCATCCTAGGGCTTAGAGGAGAGACAAGTGCCCCAGTTTGGGGCCAGTTTTTTTTAATTTTTTTTTAAATGTTTTATTTATTTTTGAGACAGAGACAGAGCATGAACGGGGCAGGGTCAGAGAGAGAGGGAGACACAGAATCTGAAACAGGCTCCAGGCTCTGAGCTGTCAGCACAGAGCCCGACGCGGGGCTCGAACCCACGGACCGTGAGATCATGACCTGAGCCGAAGTCGGATGCTTAACTGACTGAGCCACCCAGGTACCCCAGTTTTTTTTTTTTTTTAAAAGAGTGTATTTTCCCGAGTACAGTCTGACATCACAGGAAGCGTCCCCAGAAACAGACCTTTGAAAATAGGATGACTTTCTGGGCAAGTGGAGGTGGTGGCCTGTGACTCTTTTCATCATTACAAGGCCTTTTTCTCATTCCTGGAGGGGGAGCCAGTCACAGGGGCTCCTAAAGTTCCAGAGTCTGACAATACTACATAGTATTACAGACTTCTGTTGTTTTGTTGGCTGCAGCCTTTTCCAAGCATGGTAAGGTATAGAACAGTGATCATAACAAGATGAAACATTTTAAGTGTATTTAAAAAAATTTTTTAATGTTTATTTTTGAGAGAGAGAGAGAGAGAGAGAGAGAGAGTGTGTGAGTGGGGAAGGGGCAGAGAGGGAGGGAGACAGAGAACCCAAGGCAGGATCCAGGCTCTGAGCTGTCAGCACAGAGCCTGACGTGGGGCTCGAACTCACAGATCACGAGATCATGACCTGAGCCGAAGTCGGATGCTTAACCGACTGAGCCACCCAGGTGCCCCTTAAGTGCATTTTTAATTTGATATCAACCTTCAGAGGTGTGTGACCATTGTTCCCATTTTATAGGTGAGGAAACTGAGCACAGAGAGGCTAAACACTTTGTCCAAGATCGTACAGCTGGGAAGTGGCTCCATCAGGATTCAAACCCAGGCAATCTCCAGAGTGTCTGCTTATAACATACCAACAGTATTAAGAGTCCGAATGGAGAAATGCTTAATTCTTATGTTCTTTGATGTTATTAAAACAGCACAAGGACCCTCTTGTGAGTTGAACTGTGTCTCTTCAAAAGATATACTGTTGTCCTAATCCTCAGTATCTCACAATGAAACCCTATTTGGAAATTCCTTTACAGGGATAAATAGTCATGTTAAAATGAGGTCATTAGGGTGTCCCCTCATCCAACAGAACTGGTGACGTTATAAACTGGAAATCCGGACACTGAAACAGATTCGCACAGAGAGTACACCACATGAAGACGAAGCCAGAGACCATGGTGATGCATCTATGAGCCAAGGGACGCCAAGGGACGCCAAGGGACACCAAGGACTGCCAGCAACCTAGCAGAAGCTAGGAGCGAGGCGTGGAACAGATTTCCCTCACGGCCCCCAGAAAGAACCAACTCTGCCAACACCAGACTTTGAGTCTCCAGAACTGTGACAGAATACATTTCTGTTGTTTAAGCCACCGCTTTGTGGTACTTTAAGGCAGCCCGAGGAAGCAAAGACAGACCGCCATGATTACCCTTGTGGGCTCCCAGGATCTGGAGCTCCTGGGAAAGGAATCCGAGGGGAGGGCCCAGGACTACAGCTAGTATTCCATGACAGGCTGGAAGTTTATCAGATCTGTGGATTCCTGAAGCGACTGGCTTTTTCTTTGCCTCCTTCTTGGAATGGCTGCTTCTAGTGGAGAGGACCCTAAGAAGTGCCTTTAGCACAGGGGACCCCAAGAGCAAGCAGACTTGACTTCTCAGCCAGAGGTATCAGCAGGTCACCTATACGGTCATTCTTTCTTAATGTCAGGAGGTCAGCTGTCCCCACATTTCCTAGGTGCTCTGACTAGGAGAATGAATGCTGGAGTTAAGAAGCCAACTGGTGAGAGAAACGTCTGTGGATGAAACCAGATTCCGGGGGTGTCCTTGGGATCTGGTACCGCCTGAAAGTGATCCGCAAAAGTCACTGAACTGTAAAGACCACAGGGGTCCTTACAGGTGGTGCTGTCACATCACTCAGTTCACAAGGAAAAGGAGGGAAGCTCCGGGAAGAAAGGCGAATCCCCTGAATCACGAGACTTCTCAGAGGCACAGTCACAGTAATGACCTTGGTTGTGACAACAGTGACAGGAACTGATATTTCTCTCACACTTACTACGAGCCAGGCCCAATGGTAGGTGCTAATGCTAATGCATCCCGTCCACTCCTTATAGTAACCAGACCGTTAAGCCTACCGTGGCGTGAAGAAACAGGGGCTGAGATTAAATGATGTCAGGCATGTAGCGAGTGGTGGAGCCTGCATTCCTCCAAGGTCAGTCCCACTTCAGTTGCTCCTCCCACACCTGATCGGGGTCCAGGCTCCCTGTCCTACTCACACAGTCTCCCCCTGCATGGAGACACCTGGGGACAGGGAGAGCACGTCGGCTTCAAAGGCAGGGGCTGGTGGTTCTGGGCACCCAGAGAGGTCCACGTGCCTACTGCTGATCCCACAGAGAGCCACATGCACCCCCGGGTGGGCACAGGGACCAGAGCCAGGCTCCTCCTGCGCTCCCCAAGGAACTGGCTTTCCCCCCAGCAAACAGGGTCTTTCACGACCCTTGCAAAGGGGGTGCCTCTGGTGGGGTGTCCACCTGAGCGGTTCTCAAGAGCCCGGGAAACAAGGCCCAAGGTGGGTAGACTGCTATTCTTCATCCTTCTCCCAGCCAGGCTGCAGAGCATCAGGTCAGCATATGACTGTGGGTATTGGCTGTGGTGGGTCAGAGTGGAAAGAGCCGTGGGGTCGGAGTAGCTGGGATCCAGGGCCTGCCACTTCCTAGCTGTGTGTCCGTGTTATTTCCTTAACCACCCTGAGACTCACTTCCATCCCCCCATACCTGCTGGGCCGCTGGGGGTGGGGGTTACAGGTGGGGAGTGCCAGGCATGCAGGTGCTCCCGAAACACTGCTTCATTTTCCTTTGAGGAAGGCCAGGTGTAAAACTGGGGCCTTAGGGGTGTGTGTGTATACACGTATTTACTCTCTCTCCCTCTCAAAAATGAAACTGAACCCTGTCTCTTCAAGCGAATGGCAAAAACTCACATTTTTAGATATGCCTCAATATGAAGGTGGTTCTTCATCGGGCGATGTGTTATGATTCCCTTGGGTCATTTCTTGTGGACACCAACACACATAAGCCTCCAAACAGGTGTATTCACGAAGAAAAGAAATACTGAACAAAGCCCTTACCACCCCCCACCCCCTTCCCAAACGGACTGCAGAGGGCAAAAGGGTGACCCGGAGAAAAGGACACCAAGTTGCTTCTGCAGAGACCCCAGATGTCCGGGGGTGGCTCTGGGCCCTGGGAGCACCCTGGGATCTCAGCTCTCCTCTGACCTCTCCCAGGGTGTGTGGCAGCGGGCAGGACTGCAGGGGCTGGCAATGCTCTCAAAAGGGAGGCTGGGAAGCCGCTGGGAACAGAAGGCGGGGCGGTTTCCCTTCCCCATGAGGGACACAGCCGGTGGCCCAGTCACTTCCCCTTGGGCAGCGCGTCCTAGCCACAGGCTGCTTCCCTGGAAGGCTTTGCCCCCGAGCACCCTCAGGTCTCCTTGTCAAACGCCCCTGCACCAGGGATCTCCAGCACAACTGTATCACGCGGTCTTCAAACTGCCTGGTTAATTGTACGTCCTCTGAGGACACGCATGGGGCCCGCGGTGCTCACTGCTGACCCCTGGCCCCCCGCCCCACTCTGGGTCTGGCCCACACAGTATGCCCCGGCGTTCATTAGTGAAAGAAAAATGGGACAAGCACGCTGCTCTTAGAGGGGTGGCTGGTTACACAACGTTGGTGACAAACTCCCATCTCGGGTTTTTATTGTAGAGTAGCACAGTGATTTTGACTGTGTGGCCTCTTGCTAATCCCCTGGGCTTCTATCCGCAATCTTACCACTAGGATGGAGACATTCCCCAAGGCAGAGGACCAGTGACCCGATGGATTATTTGATCCTAGAGCACCGGATCTCCCCTTTGGGAGGAAACAGCAAGATCGTCGGGCCCTTTGCTTATGGCCACTATTCTACCAAGTGGATGTCTAGCCTCTTCCTGAACACTGCCCAGGACAGAGAACCCTCTGCCTTCATAGCAGTCCCTTTCTATCTCGGGGACAACTTGGAAGGCTAAAAAGTACTGTCTAATTCTTCAGCAAAATATGCTTATTACTTTACCCATTGGGGAAACATGAAAAAATTAGAATTCTTTTCCCATGTGATACCTGTTTCTGTGTCTCTTTAATTTGCTCTGTAGGGATTTCCCTAAGCCCCGCGGACTCAGGAGAGAGTAATACTGTACTCCGTGAGACAGAAAAGCAAGCACCGTGATAGTGATTTATTATCTTAATAATATTTGAGCCAAACTTTCTTTTTTTGAGAGGGGGCATGCTCTGATTTTAATTAGAATTGGGAAAAGGAAAACATGGTGGCAGGGAGAGGGATTAAGCAATTTCCCAGTGGACCAGGAAGACTCCATCCCATCTCAAATTGTTCCCATGCCAGGCCTTGGTCAACTCTGGCATATCTGGCCAAAGCTCTTTCACCGCAGCCGTTTGGGGAGCCTCTGGGCTTGGGGAAATTGCTGAGACTTACAAGCCAGGCAAGTCTCCCCCAGGCTGCTTACAAGGAGGCTCAATGGGAGAAGGAGTCAAAGGGGCTATTGGCTCTTCCTGCCCTTTTTCCATCAGAGGATATTATCTAGAGGAGTCCAAAGGATTTGGGCAAACAGAATCATATTTTAAACTCACTAGGCACACCCCTGACGTGTTTATGCATGTGGATTCGGGTTTGAATGCCAGCTCCCCCACTTTCTAGCTGAAGGATCTTGGATGAGCTACCTTTCTGTGCCTCGTTCTCCTCAGCCATAAAATGAAAAAGAATAGTGTTGACTTCAGAGAGTCATCAACACATGAAAAGTGCCTGGCACAGTAAGGGCTCAGCAAATGTTACCCCTTGTCATTGCCCCCCATCCTCACCCCCCCCCCCCTCTGAGATGCGATTAATACACAACAGCATGAGCTTGTACAAGTGGGGCCCCAACTGAAAAAGCCCAGTTGGAAGGCATTCAGCCAAGTTCTTCTCCATAAAAAAAAAAAAAGCATCAGGGCACCTGGGTGGCTCAGTCGGTTGAGTACCCAACTCTTGATTTCAGCTCAGGTCATGATCTCATGGTTCATGGGATCAAGCCCCACATCAGGCTCGGTAGTGACAGTGTGCAGCCTGCTTGGGATTCTCTCTCTCTCTTCCTTGCTCTCTGCCTCTCCCCACCGTCTTTCAAAATAAGTAAACATTTGGGGTGCCTGGGTGGCTTGGTCGGTTAAGAGTCTGACTTCAGCTCAGGTCATGATCTCACAGTCCGTGAGTTCGAGCCTCGCGTCAGGCTCTGTGCTGACAGCTCAGAGCCTGGAGCCTCTTTCCGATTCTGTGTCTCCCTCTCTCTCTGCCCCTCCCCTGTTCATGCTCTGTCTCTCTCTGTCTCAAAAATAAATAAACGTTAAAAAAATATATTAAAAAAAATAAATAAACATTAAAAATAATCATAATATACTAAAAAAAAAAAAAAAAAAGACTGTCAATTCAGAGCCAGCAACTAAGCAACTGCTGATGCTAATGCTGGGCCCTTGTTTAGGGGACTTCACTTGTATTATTTCATTTAATCCTAACAACAACAGACAATTCTATTAGTGCTATGGGCTGAACTATGTCCCCTACCCCACCATTCATATGTTGAAGACTTAACCCCAATCTGACTGTCTTTGGAGATGGGCCTTTAAAGAGGTAATTATGGCTAAATGAGGGTCATGAGGTGGGGCTCTAGTGTCCTTATAAGAAGAGGAAGAGACATTAGGAGGGCACAGGCACAGAGGAAAGACTAGGAAAGGACAGGACACAGAGAGAAGTGGCTGCGTGCAAGTCAAGGAGAGAGGCCACACCAGTAACCAACTCTGCTTGGAAACTTGATCTTGAACTTTCAGTCTCCAGAACTGCAAGGACATAAATGTTGTTTAAGCCACTCAATCTGTAGTGTTCTCTTCTGGCAGCCTTAGTTGACTAATATCATTAAGTATTAAAGTTATAGAGACCTACTAATAATAGAGAATAAAGTAAAACATATGGCCATGTGGATGCTCTAGAATTTTCCAGCATCCATCCTCCATTTACCACTATGGCAGGAAGGTCTGAATGCCCAGATATCTGCAACATGACTTCCTTTTACTCCTTCCTTGAGTATCTCAGAGCATCTAACCTTTCTCTACAGGATCATACACACTGAATCACATACAGTCTTCTTTACTGGTGAGGTAGAGGAGTTTCAAGGGACATTTGGATTATTTGTAGGTCACATACCACTCTGGTTTTTAACCCATGAACTTCTGTGAAGTGTGAACTGGGCAAATCACTGCCACAATGGCCACCTTTTAGGGCCCCCGATGTGAAGTTCCCTCTGGCCTCAGGGCCTTTGAGTATGCTGTATCTTCAGCATGGAAGGCTACTTCCCCTCTTCTCTGCTCAGCCAACTCATACTTGACTTTTTGGATTTTAACTCGTTTATTATCTCTTCAGAGAAGCCTCCCCCAACCACTCAAATCAAGTCAAATTCCCCTATCGTATATTCCCACAGACTGTGTACCTTTCCTTTAAAAAACCTGTTAGCATGGCAATCTCTCCTTTTTGTTTGGTTAAAATTTCATCCCTCACTAGACTGTGGGCTCCATGAGGGCAGGAACATGCTGGGCACCACAGATGTTCAGAGTTTGAACACACCTGGAGTGTGGCACGCCAGAGGCATTCCACAAATAACCTGATGCATAAATGGGTCGAATCACTTATTATGGATGTCTCTGGACCAGTTACTTCCTCTCCTTGGGGCCCACATCCTTCCTCTGACAAATGAGGGAACTTAGACTTCATGATTCCTAAATTGCTACAAGCTGCCCAAAGCACAGTGAGAATTCCTAGCGTGAGAAGCTCCAGAATTAGGCAAATGGAAGTGGTAACAGTTAACTCTCCATTAGGTGCCAGGGCTGCGAGGCTAATGGGCAGTCCCTGAGAAGCATCACCCAGTAAATAACCAGTGAGATTCTCCAGCAGACCTTTTCCTGGAGCTGCTCACATGCACAGAAAGCAAACTGTCCCCAACTTCTCTCCTCTGTCAGCTGTCAACTAATAAGGCTAATGAGTGATGGAAAATGAGGAGGAGGGAAAAGGGAAGGAGGACGAGAAGTGAAAGGAAGAGGGAGTGGGGAGGGGGTGGTAGGGGAGGGGGAGGAGGACGAGGAGCAAAGCACTGAAATACCAGATTCCAGACAACTGAAAGTCAACTATGTTTGTTAATTCTCAGGTTGGTTCAACACATTGCTATTAAGCACCCCCTCCAAATTAGGCACTAGGGACTCAGAGATTAATAGGATATGGTCCCTATATTCAAGGGTCTGGTGGGGAGAGCCAGAGAAACAGATAATTACAGTTTCATCCATGCATCCATCCATCCATCCATCCATCCATCCATCCACTCATTCAAATATCTGTATTTAGACAGCTAATCTGAACAGACTGTGGGGCACGCATATCCTGGATCCTAAAGTGTAGCCAGGATGCACCAGTTGGTAGCCTTGAATTTTTTAAGCAAGCTGAACCCTGGAAAATATTTTTCACGAAATTTTTTTTTTTTTTTAATTTTTTTTTTTTTCAACGTTTATTTATTTTGGGGACAGAGAGAGACAGAGCATGAACGGGGGAGGGGCAGAGAGAGAGGGAGACACAGAATTGGAAACAGCCTCCAGGCTCCGAGCCATCAGCCCAGAGCCTGATGCGGGGCTCGAACTCACGGACCGCGAGATCGTGACCTGGCTGAAGTCGGACACTTAACCGACTGCGCCACCCAGGCGCCCCACGAAATTTATCTCTTGTCCAAAGCCATCCCTAATCATGAGTTGGAAACTGTCAGGAATTGGGAGGTAGCCAAGTTAGTGCACGAGTCACTGTGTATTCGTGTTTGACTATAGTATTAAGAAAGAGTCAAGTCCTGCTGGTCTGCCCTGCCCCGTGGCAGTCGTACCAACTGTGGTTGGGTCAGGCACTGGTGCCTCACAGATGAGAGGTGGCCTCCGGGCGCCACCAGCTGCTAGCTGAGGAACCCACGGGTCTCTCTGAGCCTCGGTTTTGCCCTTTGCACAACAGGAAGAAGGCCATACCTATGTCACGGGGATGAAGTGAGGTTTAAATGATTTAATGGATGTGCTAAGAAGAATGCCAAGTACATGGCATATACCGGTATATAGAAATTCTTAGTAGTAGGAGTACTGGGATATTCCATCTGGCCAAACATTGAGGCATATGTCTGGCAATGTTTGGCTCAAGTATTCTGACTCATTTTTAGGAAAGGAGGAATTTACTGTTCAGCCTCTTACCACGACAGGTCTCTCAATGGATAGCTCCATAACTGTTTGGCCCCGGAGGATGAATCATCACAACACAATTCAAAGGTAAGGAGTCCCTTTCTGTCTGCCCTCAAGGCTGAGTGAACCTGGCCCGAGTCAACGCTGTCGTGAGCTTGTGAAGCTTTGGCGGAGGGGATGCTGAACCACAACAGAGGAGGAAACCCCACCCTGGAGTTTGCTCTCAGCTGCTCTCTCTCTCTTTCTCTTTCTCATACGTACATCCCATAACACCTTTTACGAAGCTGAAACTGTGCATTATTTTCAGGATTATCGTATGTGTAACAACTGAACCCAACTGCAGTTTCCTAAATAAATATGTGTTTAAATAAAGGCATCACTGAATATTTATGAATTTCAAGAGACCCATGTGTTCGGTTCATAAAAGCTGTGAAGTAATTTGGAGGGATTTCTTCCCTCTGAGTTGAAAGGTTCCCTTAAGTGGGTGCCTCTGTCCGGGATGCCACCACCAGGCCAGACCCGCAGCCCTTTTCTCAATGCAGTAGCACCTCGGAAACATCAGGAAGCCAGTAGGGACACTGGGTGCTACCCGGTGTCAAGCAGACCATAGCATCTTGTTTGGGAACATTTTTCAGCTCACACTTGAGGGCATTCGCCATAAATAAACATAAAAGGGGGTTCCACGGTATTTCTGGGTTTGTGTGTGTGTGTGGGTGGGTGGGAGGTAGAAAACAGCCAGTTCCTTCATCTCTGAATTATCTAATATCAACTGTCAAATCTAAACACCCACCTCCCAACCCCACCCTGGGGGTCATCCAGAGACAGGGAGTTTCTGTCAGAAACAGAGAGGCAGAGACAGCAGTAGGAGGCGGGGCTGTGGAGGGAAGCCAAGATGCTGGTTGGGAGAAGGAGGGTACGCTCCTTGGTTTCTGAGCCTCAGTTTCTAGGCCTATGAAAATATACAGTAGCTTACCTCTCGGCGTCACTAGGAGCACCGAGGAAGACCATCTGGGGCCAGAGCACTTAGCTCAGCCTCTGGTGCTCAGGAGGCCCTGCGCCCACCCTTCCATCCTTCCTCCCTTCCCTCCAAAGCTGCTCATTAATGGTTTTAGCATTGCTTCCCCCTTTATGTTTCTCTTGGGCCTCTCGTGGGGAACAGGCCCGATGGTAGGCAGAAGAGCTGGGCATGTTCCCCTGTCGGTGGTGGTACAGCTTGGGGGAGAAGGGATGGGGACAGGTGGCCTCAGGGCTGGGGAGCTGCTACCCCTAGACAAACCCCACTCAGCCATGGGGACCTGGAAGTGCCATCCCAGCTCACTCTGGGACACGGGACACTCACAATTCTTCTCAAACTCGGCCAACACAGCTGGTTCAGAACAGCTTTTGCTTGCTGTGGAAAACCACGGTCATTTCTTTGAGTTGCCTTTTCTCATCGTCTCCTGAACCCCAAACTCGGCTTTCTGGCTGTGCCCAAACTCTCTTGGTTCCTCAACTGTACCATTCTTTTTCTCATCTCTGGAACTTTCCTTGTCTGTCCCTTTCCACATGAGCCACTCTTCCTTGTCAGTGCACCGGCCAGCCCCTTCCCTTCAGCTAGTCTCTGAGACAGATATCCCTTCCTCCGGGAAGCCTGCCCTGACCTCTGGATGCCCCTCCTGCGTGCTCCAGTGCACAGCTGGGCGTGTCCCTATCACACCATGGATCACCCCGGCTAGTAAAGGAAAGAGCAATTTCCTCTCTCCTTGGCCTGACTGAGCACCACGTGAAAGGACTCTTATCTGCTTTCTTCATCCCGTTATCTCTGTCACTTAGCACAGAGACTGGCACACGGTAGGTGTGCAGAATGTATTTGCTGGATTGAACTGAACCCTATTGTCTACTCCGTGGCAGGAGGAAAAAGCAATCGGGTAAATTTATGTCACGCACTGGAAAAGGTCAAGGATAGAAGACAGGGCAAGCTAGGTCTCAAAGGAAGGTACGAGAATAGCCAGAGGGAGGAACCAAGGTAGCCAGATGGTGGGGGGCAGTTGGTACTATTGGACTTTAGCCCCCTCCTGCCACTAGCCCCTCCCCTCTGGACCGCCTCCTCACCTGTACCCCATTACGATTCCCCCTTGAAAAGTCGGGGGGGGCGGCGGGAAGAAGCCCTGATGGCATCTTTGATTGGCTGTTCCTTCAACTGCTCTTTCACTAACTGATGGAACCGGCTAAAATACGGTTTCTAAGAAGACTTTATTTTTTCATTTATTTCTTTACTGCTATTTCTTACTATGAAATAAATGAATTGATGAGGGGCATGACCAGCCAAAGTTGTCTGAAGTCGTTAATAAAGAAGCATGGTAATTTCCAGGGCTCCCTTCGGGACCTTATCAATCATTCTGGAGGTTCTTACCTTTGTTTCATTATTTTTAAAGATGACATGATGGGGGGGGCGGGGGGCTTCTGTTGCCTTTTAAGTGACCTCTGGAGAAGCCAATCTGGGCAGAGCGTAAATCACACCTCTCCCTCCTGGTTCCAAGCTGCCCGTGGAATGTGTCAGCTTTGGCCAAGGTCGGCTCTCTGCCTCCTGCACCCCTCTCCCCGCTGCCCCCTCTATTCTAAACCTACCACCAAGCAAGCTGCTGTGTTTTGAGGCCTTGATTTGCACAGACCTCTTGTGAAAGCACAAACACCAGGGCCTGGGTGCATGTCCCATCATGTGGATGACACGGCCATTAGTAACCATGGCAACCTCCCTTCCCAGGCTTTTGTGGCTCCACAGGCCTAATTTACACCAGTCTCTTCCAGATTTGAAGGGGTTCTGGGGACCCACTCAGCACAATTATGAGCTGTGTTATATAGTGAGAAACTCGCCTTCCTTCAGCCATGACTGGGCAAACACCAAAACCTGTCAGGTTGAAAGAAACAACCCCAAATCTCTGGCCAGTAAACTTGGTTAGCTACCCTTAAAAATCCAAGAAAGGAAAGAAAATGAAAATGAAAACAAAACAAAACAAAACAACACAGAAAGCAAAAGGAAAAGACACATCCTTTTCAGGTCCGTTTCTTACAGCAGCAAACAGAAAGCAGGCAGAGGCTGTGTCCCTATAACTGCTTGTAGACTGAGGAACGGAGAGGCCCCAGAGGGTGCGTCCAAGGTATGCCACAGCGCTGTCACTCATGGGCAGGGCCTTGCAAACGAGGACACAAAATCCACCAGCCGCTAGTGAGACCAGGAAACTGAAGGGCTCCATAAAATCTGCTTTTTGCTCCCTTTCCTGCTTCTATTCTCTCTCGCTAGGACTTGCACCCCCCGCGCTGCACATGCCTTAACGTACGTCCTCCTTACAAGGGACCAGGAGTTCATGACTTCTCTGGGGCCTTCTAGCACAGTAGATAACATCTCAGGAAGGACCAGGCGAGGCCATCATGTGGCACACGCCTGCCTGTTGCAGACCACTGACTCTAGACATCTCGTCGTCAAAATTCCCTGACTCCAGGGAACGAGCGACTTATGATGGACACCTGGACCCTGAGTTCCTGGATGCCTGAGAGGACATGTGCTCCAGACCGCAATGGTCAATAAAATCCCCAGACCCCAAGCAAAGATGAGACTCCTGCTCCTTTCCTTTTTAAGTCTCCCAGACGCTCCGTCCGTATCTGCTCTCAATCCCTCTCTCTCTCCCTTCAGTAAACTCTGCTCTCACCTCCTGCTGGCTCACACCTGCTTTCCATCCTGCATGAAGCCAAGGACCGTTCTGACTGGTCCTGCGGGACCCCCTCCAGGTCCTCTGACCTGGCCTGCCAGCATCCCTGGTTTCCTTCCTTTTTCAAACAAGAACTTTTAAAAAGAACTCATCATCTGTGTCAACATCTCCGTACCCTACAACCTATATGGACTCTGGCAATACAGAGAAAGCAAGCCAGCACCCTCGCCTACTTTCCTGCGGGGAGCCGGGAGGGGGTTACCTGTTAGGCCTGGCCAGCCTCGGCAGGGATGCTGTCGGAGTCCGAGCCGGCCTGTTCTGCGGTGCCTTCGGCTGCCGTCTGACTCCAGCTATCCGACCTGTCTGAGATGGCGTCCTCCTCTCCGACCGTGACCTCCACCCAATCCACAACGCCCGACTCCTCATTCTCGTCGCTGCCCTGGCCGTCCCGGCTGCTGCCCTCCGACCTGTCCGAGGTGGCTTCAGAAGGCTTGGCCGGCACACCATCCTTGGCTTGCTCGTTGCTCACTTTCACCCTGGGTACCGGCTTCTCCAGGTCCTCTTCACAGAGCTTTTTGGGGTCCTTGTAATGTTGCTGACCCACGTCACTTCCGTTCTTTGGACTCTCGGTGATGACGGCTTTCACTGGTTTCCTTGGTGGGGCGTCGTAAACGTGATCTCCCCCTATCTGCTGGTGCTGGTACTGCTCCATCCACTTTAAGGTTCCGGTTTTTAGCAAGCACCTGTTCTCTTTGAACCAGCGCACAATTTCAGTTCGGACCAGGCCCGTCTTGGCTGCTAACTGGTCATACTCCTGGGGAGTAGGCCACTGGGTTCTTGCAAACGTGCTCCGCAGGAGATGTACCTGTTCTTGATTTTTCGTAATTGCTGGTGAAGGGCTGGGCAGAGAACTGGCTAACTGGGCACCGGAGAGCTGGTCAAGTCGAGACAGAGCACCATTGGGGGCCACCACATCTTGGCCTTTTTTGCCAGTCCCCATGGAATCCAAGACTGCTTGTTCCATGCTGTCCCGAAGCTTCCGTCTCTCTGAGAACCAGGATTCGATCTCTCTCCTGCTCAGCTTGGTTTCCACCCTTAGTCTATCCAGTTCTGCTTGGGTCGGGAAAGAGCTTCTCAAAAAGCTGTCCTCCAGGGTTTTAATCTGACCCTGTGTTTTTTCTTTGAATTTCTGTGAGGCAAAGTCCGGGTACGCGTGGTACGCGCGGCCGTGTCGGGAGGCTGCGATGGCCAACTGGTCTTTGGCAAGGGATTCGCTGGTGATGTGGACGATGCCTCTTTGACACCGATACCGGTGATCGCTGAACCACTTCTTGATCTCACTCCTGGCAAGGCCGGTCACCTCGATGAGCCGATAGACCTCAGCATCGTCAGGAAACTGGCTCTGGAGAAAGCTTGCCTTGAGATGCGCAATCTGCTCCTTTGTCTTCTTGCGGTCACTGGCTGGCGTCAGCACAGGGTTGGCCACCTTGGGCGGGGGCTCTGGCACCTGAGCGATGTGTGGACGCTTGGGCTCGGGGGCGGCCTGGGGAGTCACTAAAGGCCTTTTTTGGCCATGGTTGGTCACTCCGGCCACGGCAAGCGTGATGGGGGAGCAGGAGACCGTTGTTGATCCGCTGGTCACCTGAGTCAGCACCAGGCTGGTCTGGCCGAGAATCTGGCACGGCAGAGCTGTCTGGAGGATGGGCTGTGACATCTTTGTGGGCGCCAGCTGGGCCGGCAGCACGGTGATCGTGGGGGGTACTGACTGGATGGTGCCATTAAACATCTTTTTCCGGGCCTCCTCCACCTCCTCCGGGGACCAGCTGATGCCATGCTTTAAGCGCTGTGTGGCAAACCAGATTCTGATGTGCTCTTCTGGGTGTTTGGAAGCAGCTGTCAGCCAGGACAACTCGGCCTGGGTCGGGTAAGGGAACTTGTTGAAGGAGTTGATCATGGTGGCATTCGTATCCAGGGCAGAGTTGTATTTGGTAGTATTCAGCGGGACGGGGACCTTCGGGACAAGGTTGATATTTGGTGGGAGCTGGACAGAAGGCGTGACGTGCCCTAATGTGTCCTGGAGGAGCTCCACGCCTCCGAGTCTCGAGAGGATCTCAGCCGCGTCTGTCACCAGGCGGGCAGTCCCTTCCACGTGGTTCTCGGGCGTGGCCTCCTCCGGCTTCTTGGGCACCTTCTTGGCATCGGCTTTTGGTTTCCCTGGCTTCATGATGGGGGTTTTACTCACTGAGATTCCGGGATCACCGTCGCCGCTTCCGTGGCCGCTGGTGGTGATGGACACGACGTGGTTGGTGGCTTCGATGGACTGCTCTAAGACAGTTTGATTATTGCGCTTGATTAACTTCAGCTTGAAGTTGGTCTCCCCGGGATGGAACTTGGAGTTGTGGTCAGACAGGGAGTCGTACTTTTTGGTTGTGAAGTTACATTCGGCACACACGTATAAGGGGTTGAGAATCACGTTGGGGTGCTGCGTGTCAACGTGCTCCGTGAACTCGTTCAGGTTTTGCGTGGAGTAGGGGCAGTATTTGCATTCATAACCACCTTGGAGTTTTTTGGATTGGTTTTCCCCTGTAGATTTCACTTCTATCACTTCATTTTCTTTGGAAGAGTTCTCGGGTTCTACTGTCCAACTGTCCTTGGTTGTTTCAGGCTGTGTTGTGCTGTTTCCTTTTTCTTTGGCCCTGTCTCCTTCCTCGGGCACATCTTGTTCTACTACTTGTGATGTCCGAACCATGCACGGGGTTGTGGATTTTCGCTTGCTCGCCATGCCGTCTGTCTGTGTGCAACAGCTTAAATTTGGGGAGGGGGGTGGGTAGGGAAGGGGCAGTGAAATTTTTGGAGCAAATCAGATAAAAGGCTTTGGGCTTTATTCCCCCTCCAATGGCTTTGGCTTCCCTTGAATGCTGAAGTCTAGTGTTTGAGTGTTCAGAATGATCTCAGCACAAAAAACTGTAACTGCTCCAATGGCTAAACACAAGAGGCAGCATCATATCTGTGGGACAAGAACAAAGATAGGGTCAGTGTTTTTCCACAAGGCAGAAGAAACTAGCATTTCTTTCTAACCCACCCCAACTGGCACCCACAATAAAGCAGACACCTAGGTACGCACAGACAGTGAGAGAGGGTGCACATGAAAATAAAAGATCACATTCTTTTCTTCCTTTCTTTGGGAAGGGCAGTGGGAACCGGCCCAACGCAAGCAAAGGAGGGTGCAGGTCATTCGTTCATGTTTAGAGGCAAACAGATACAGAAATGCAATGAAGGCTCTAAGCTCTGAAGTGGTGGGTGGGGTGGCAGAGATGAGACGTCGAGATGTCGCTGGGCTCTCAAGCTGCTTTAATTGATGGTACATCAGAAGCAAGAGGCTTACCTGGGGCCACCAAATGGTGTTTATATGGGTATTAGAAAATGGATATCAACTCTTGTTTCTTATCACAGAAGTCACCAGTATAGAAAATCCAGAAAATGCTTTCAAGTATAAAGGAGAAAAAAATCACCCTGAATACTGTAGTTCCTTTATTTCACTTGAAATGTTCCCTCTTTCTATAAATAATGAACAAAATAATGACTTAAACATGGCTGCATGATACTACCTTGGGGGGATATACACATGTGATACATTTAGTCATTCAGCTTTTGTTGGACATTTTTTTTTTCTTCAATTTTTGGCTCTGCTCAACAAAATTGCAGGCAACATCGTGAGTCCTTATTTCTGGTAAGTCCTTAGGATGAATGCTTAGACACAGAAGCACTGGGTTAAAGGATATGTGCATTTTAAGTTCTCTTCACTCATTTGGCCAACTTTTCCATCAGCTGGCCCTTCCCCTGGCAATGAACGGGAATGCCCAACTTACCACTCAACCTACATGGAATATTACCATGGAAACGCCTTGCTGATTAGATAGGGTTAAACCATCTTTTTTTTAAATAAATTTTTTAACGTTTATTTATTTTTTGAGACAGATTGAGAGAAGGACTGTAAGCCGGGGAGGGGCAGGGAGAGATGGAGACAGAATCCGAAGCAGGCTCCAGGCTCCGAGCTGTCAGCACAGAGCCCGACGCGGGGCTCGAACCCACGGACCGTGAGATCATGACCTGAGCCGAAGTCGGACGCTTAACCGACTGAGCCACCCAGGCGCCCCAGGGTTAGATGATCTTAATACACTTTTGTGCCTTCCTTCATTGCTAATCAGGTTGAACTGCTTTCGTAGATTTACTTGGCCTGTGTGTTCTTTCCTTTTGAATTGTTTATTCATGCCATTTTTCTCTTGTGATGCTCAGTGGTTTTACTATTGATTTACAAGTCTCTATATTAAGAGCATCAGTACTTTATTATATTTGTTGCGAAATGATTCTAGTCGATCGTTTACCTTTTATGTTCATTCGTGTTCGTTCGTAGATGGCATTTTTCGTGTTTTTACATGCAAAAGTTTTACGTTTTAGGCAGCAAATTTACCAACCTTTTTCTTCTGTGGCTCCTTTTGCTGTGATTTTTTATATAGAAAGTGGTTCCCAGTTACAAGAAACAAACTGCTGGCTGCCAGAGAGGGGAGGGTTTGAGGGGCAGATGAAGTAGGCGAAGGGTGATTAAGAGGTACAAACTTCCAGTTGTAAAAAAAAAAAAAAAAAAGGTCCTGGGATGTAATGTACAGCATAGGGAATATACTCAATAATATTGTATTAACTTTGTATGGTGACAGATGGTAACTATCTGATTGTGGGGATCATTTCATGATGTATAAAAACACAGAATCACTCTGATGCACACCTGAAACTAACAGGATCTTATATGTCAATTATACTTCAATAGAAAATAAATAAAAATCACTTGTACATTAAAAAAAAAAGTGATTCCCTGCCTTGATAGCTGAGACATATCATTCTATGTTTTCTCAGAGTGTTTTAGCTTTATTTGTTACATTTAATGCATTTGGAATTCAACTGATCTTGGGTTAAGCTGTAAGATACAATTCTAACCATTTTTTTTGAGAGTTACCAATTATCTCATAGCATGTATTGTGTTCTCACTAATTTGTGAAATCATCTCTGTCATACATTACATTTTTACATATACTAGGGCGTTTCTGGGTCATTTATTCTGTGCCTCTTATCTAGCTACTGACACACGACTTAATTTTTTTTTTTTTTTTTGGTAGATTAGAGTATGTTTTAATGTCTGGTAGAGTGAGCTCCTCCTTAATTTGGTCATTTCTTCATATAAATCAACTCCCATAAATCAGAATCATCTGCAAAATAAAATCCTGTTAGAATTCTGATTGGAATTGCATTAAACAAATATTAATTTGGGAGTACAGGAACAATTTGCTTATTAGGAGTAGCAAAGCCGGGGAAGTGGCAGCGTCCAGTGTGTAAATGCACGGGCTGGTGTAGAGGGCGTCTTTCATTTTGTGCTTAAAGGAGAAGGGAGATGTGTTTTGAAAGGAGTAGAGCTGACACCTGGGGAGAAGGGAAAGGGAAAAGATGGCTGTTACCTCCTGTCCCTCCCGTTGCCTTGGGGTTGAGTTCCACTGAAGAGAGTGCTCAAGGGTGGAAGTGGAGGCTTATTTTTACGAGCAACTCTGCGGGACTGTGCCCACACACATCTGCTTAGGGGCTCAGGTGACAAAGCTGAGCAGGACCTGGGGAGGGGCATTTCCCCCTGTGAATCCAGAACCCAGTTATTCTAACGAGGAGCCCTGGCATTCCCACGCTGGACAACGTCATCAGCAGTGGGTGAGTGTCCCTCCGGGCACTGGTGAGGAGAGGACACGGGCACAGCAGAGCAGAGGGGACCGTGTCTTTTTGCTGACCACACCCAAACTGACATCTTCAGCCTCCATGTCCCTGCTGCTGAGACTCTTGGTTTCCCCCTCAGCCATACGTTACCTCCTCCAGAGTTTCTCATGTCTGTCAGTGGCTCCACCATTGGTCATTCCGGCCCAAACTCTCCTGGGCTCACCCCAACTAATCCGTCAGCAACGCTGTTGACTCTGTCTTCAGAATAAATCTAGTATCTGACCCTTCACACCACTTCCACATCCCCCTGCCCCTGCCTTGTCTAAGCTACCGTCCTCTCCCACCTGGAAGTCTGTGGCAGCCTCTCAAGGGTCTCCCGCTTCCTTCCTCTCTGGAGCAGCGGCATATTTTAAGATAAGAATCAGTTCATGTCACCTTTCTGCACAAAGCCCTTTCTCCAAGCCCTTATAACAGCCTGCAACCCCGGCACGTTCTGGCCCATACTTCCTGCTCCCCCTTGCACTTCACAGGACCTCTGCCCTAACCTCCCACCCCTGAGCTCCTCAGTGCTCACGTCCCCATTTAAAAGTCATCTTCATGGCATCTGGGTGGCTCAGTTGGTTAAGTGGCCGACTCCTGGTTTCAGCTCAGGCCATGATCTCACAGTTCGTGAGTTCAAGCTCTGCATTGGGCTCTGTGCTGACAGTGCAGGGCCTGCTTGGGATTCTCTCTCTCTCCCCCCTCTCTGCCCCTCTCCCCTCACTCTCACTTTCTCACTCAGAAATAAATAAACATTAAAACAAAAATAAAAGGCATCCTCCCACAGAGAGACCTTTCCTGACCACCACCCCAAGTAAATCAGTGCCTCCCTCATTACTCTGTTTCCTTACTCCGCTTGGCTTTGCTTTCTTCACAGCACTTTTCAATATTTAAAATTTACTTAGACATTTTGTGACTGAAGGAGGGAGGAGAGAGCATTTATCTACTTTTTTCTTCCTCTAGGACTTTCAATATGACAGCCACTAGGCAAATGTGGCCCTTCGAATTTAAGTTAATTAAAATAAAAGAAAATGAAAAACAAAATCAGTTCCTCAAGTTACACTGGCCACATTTCAAGTGCTCAGTAGCCACACGTGGCTGGTGGCTTTTGTATGAAGCAGCGCAGAACTTTTCTATCATTGAGGGACCTTCTACTGGACAGTGCTATTCTAGAACATAGATTCCATAGAGGCAGAAACTTTTCACTGTGGTTTCCTCAGAGCCTAGAACCACGCCTGGCCCGTAGTAAGCCTCCTATGCATGTTGGCTGAATAATTAACTCAGGATGGCTGCCTCGTGGGGCCTGTGGCTGATACGGAGAGAGGAGGCATGGCAAAATGTCCTGCTGTGTGTGCACGTGTAGGCACCCTTGTGTGTGCGTGCACGTGCGTGAGTGTATGCGTGGGTGTGCGCCGGGGGCATGAGCAGAGGGGCTCTGTAAGGGGGAAGGAGGTCCTAAAGTGCCACAGAGGGTGTCCCTGTCGTGACAGCTGGTGGCTACATTTGCACACACTAGCCAAGAGACTGGGGAATCTGAAATATAATTTTTAGAAATTTTTTAAATGTTTATTTGAGAGAGAGGGAAAGAGAGAGAATGAGCAGCAGAGGGGCAGAGAGATAAGGGGAAAGAGGATCTGCAGCAGGCTCTGTGCTGACAGCAGAGAGCCCGGAGTGGGGCTCGAACCCACGAACCACAAGATCATGACCCGAGCCGAAGTCAGATGCTTAACTGACTGAGCCATGCAGGCACCCCTGAAATAGAATTTTTAAGCAAGGGAGCAAAAGGAAACTTTTCGCCTGCAAAACAAAGAAATCGGGCAAGAATGGGTGCAGGGGAGGGAGGGGGAAGAGACTCTTCTTAGAGAAACTCCCCATACGTAGAATGACTTAAATCTGTTGACAAATGGGGCCCAGAAGTGATCCAAACTGTGGTAAAACATCCTAAAACTTCTCAGTGTTCCAAAAACCGTGGTTCAGAATAAACAGTATCTTCTAAAGCTCATTTGGCGACCAGGAGTCCAAACCACAGCAGATCAAAAAGAAGGAAAGATGAAGGAAGAGAAGACAGACGTGGGGGCAGGGCACAGAAAACACGGAGCCTTTGAAGAACTCATCTCTCGGCGGGGAGGTCCCCGTGATGGAGTCACAAGAACCACGGCCCTGGGAAGAATCACCCCGGCACCAGAAGGGGGTGAGCGTCTGCACAGCAGAAGCACGTGGTCTGCCTTTTTGAAAGTCTGTGAGCCGCCAGCGGGATCGGGACCAGCGCCCACGAGGCCTGGGCCTCGCCGGCACGAAGGCTACAGTACTGCCAGCCGTCTTCAGGCTCAGACGGACACCTGCTAGAAGTGGCAAAAATAAAGATGTCAAAATGCACGTTAAAAGTCTGGCACATCGCTTCCGTGCTGGGGGAGGGGAGGTGAGCATCACAACCCACCAGCCCTGTGCAGCCGGTCTCACCCCGGCCGGCTTCCCAGGCGCATTCTGTGCCCGCCTGAGAACATTCGACCTCCGGGCGGCAGCGAGTTCTCCCCTGGATGCCCAGCAGTGGGGCCTGAGACGCGATCCTGCCTTGGGGCGGGTGGCCTGAGCCGGTTAGGACTGAGCACATTTGTGCTTAAGATCCTGGCGCCCGGAAGGAGAGGAGAGGTAAGAAATGTCCTTCGTCTGTGACATTCCAGGCGTCCCAGGCCTCACAGGACAACTAGGACAGAGCGCGACAAGCACATGGTGCACGGAAAGGGAGCCAAGGCACCGACACAGACCCCTGCCTCCTTTGCATGTTTCTGACACTTACTCGGTTTTCCTTTTATCCACCACGGCATCTATCACTCACCACAAAGAAATCCAATGATGAATGAGAAAGGACAAAATCTTGGAATAAGTAACATGGGATCAAGACGGCCAGCCTCTACAGACCATCACGAACAACTCCCTTCCGGGCGTCCGCTGGGCTCTCTTCCCCCTTCCCCGCTTGGCGCCTCTGCTTCTCCATCAGCCCCTCTGTGTTGTGCGTGGAACGCAGTTCGATTAGACCCCTGTGTGCTGAGTTCGATTGTGGAAACGGGGCCCACAAAGAGGAGGAAACCGTGTCCTTGTCCTCAGGGAGCGCACAGCCGTCGTTATACCTGAGCTAGGGCTGGAGCACCCCAGACGGGGAGGCTTAACCAACAGGAGTGTTTTTCTCACAGTTCTGGCAGTTGGGAGTCCATGAACAAGGTGTCTGCAGGGTTGGTTTCTCTGGAAGCCTCTCTCCTCGGCTTGCAGACGGCCACCTACTTGCCCTGTCCTCAGCACGTCCTTCCTTGTGTGTGCGTACCGCCTGGTCACCTCTTCTCAGAAGGACACCTGTCACACTGGACTGGGGCTCACCCCAAGGGCTTCCTTTAACCCTAATCACTTCTTTAAAACCCTTTCTGAAATACCCCACATTCTCAGGGGTAGGACTAGAACTCGTGAATTTGGCAGGTGGCAGGGGAGACCCATTTCAGCCTGTAACAGGCAGGCAGGGGAGTGCCCACCGAATACCCTCCATGGTGCAAAAGTGATTTATTCGTGTAGACGACAGATACCTAGCACTATGAGTGCAGATGTGGTGCTAGGTCCCCAGGACACACGAGTAAACACACAGGAATCTCTGCTCTGGTGGGACTCGTGTTCACAAGCTGACATGAGCAGAAGCCCAAGAGGTGATGAGCTCTATGGGGAAAAAGTCAAGCAGTGATGAGGCTGGGGTGGGGAGTGCGGTGACCTGTGACTTTAAGCGGGGAGGTCAGGGCCTCCCTCCACGAGAAGCCAGGGGAGCATTGGGACGTTGCACAGACAGGAAGGAGAAAGATTTTATGAAACACAGAGCAGGCTGTGCTTAATTCCTTAAGACAGGGTAGGAGGATGGCTAATGGCTTCACAGAGGAGGGAATCGTCTTAGAAATAAAACGACCAAGGGGTGCCTGGGTGGCTCAGTCAGTTGAACAACCGACTTCGGCTCAGGTCATGATCTCACAGTTCATGAGTTTGAGCCCCGCGTTGGGCTCTGTGCTGACGGCTCGGAGCCTGGAGCCTGCTTTGGATTCTGGGTCTCCCTCTCTCTCTGCCCCTCCTCCACTCATGCTCTGTCTCTCTCTCAGAAATAAAGATAAAAAAAATCTTTTTTAAAGAAATAAAATGACCATGACTTTGATTAACTGAAATTCTCCTTACTATGTGGACGAGGCCCCACAACAACTCTGCAGGGCTGTTGTAATGAACCTCAATTTATGGAAGAAAAACCCAGGCCAGGGAGGCTAAGTGCCTTGCCCAAGGTCGCATGGCGAGTTCATGGTAGGGCTGGGATTTGAACACGTGCTCTTGGCACATGACACAGCCTCCCCTCAGTTAAGCAGAGTTCTAAGGGTGGGGTAGGATCCTGGAGGACAGAGAAAGGGAAGGGTGACTCCAATCAGAGGAACGTGCTCCCAGGCAGAGGAGAGAGCAGGAGCAAGGAAATATCTGAGGAATGGACAGGACTGAGGTCAAAGGGCAGGGCAACAGGGCGGAAGCTGGGAAGAGGCTGGCAAGTCAGGTTAGGCAGAGACTGTGGAGGGCCTTGAATGTCACACTAAGGAGCTGCAATTTCATTCCACTGGAGAATCATGGAAGCAGCAGGGTCTTAGAGAGAAGTTCGTGGGGTGGTGGGGTAGGGATGGCAGGACGAGAAGGCACGTCAATGAAGGTAAGAACCCCCAAGCCAAGCAGATGAACAATAATCTTGACTACCCCCAAATTAAACAGTGAGGGCCCGGGCTGCCAGAGACACTCCTCCCTCTATCCTTACATTTGTTGTCTAAGCAGATGTTGAGGGCGCTTCCCTTTTCATCTTGAACCTTCTCCCATTCAGTTTGCACTCGCCCCCCAAGGATAGCTGGATGATTTGGGTTTAAATGTGGTAAAACTGACTCTCCCTTAATCGTCTTCCCAACAGCAACGGCAGCTAGCATTCACCGCAGTCCTCGCACATTCCAGGTGTTCAGTGGCTCACTTGTCAAAAACCCTCTGCAGACACCGAAGCTCAGAGAGGTTAAGGAGCTTGGCCGAGGTCACACAGCCTGGAGCAGCAGAGCTGGGCTGCAAGCTTTATGGGGACCTTGCTAAAATACAGAATTCGGATTTGGAAAGTCTGGGGTGGAAGTGAGGTTCTGCATTTCTAACCGGGCCCCAGGGGAGGAGAGCACACAGGTGGGCCACACGTGGAGCCTCCCCAAGGAACCAAGTCCCCACTGCCATCCTCTCTCCCCGCCTCCTTTCCAGAGATGGGTGGTAGCATTTTGGACCTCTCCCTACAAGTGGCCTGCGGCCCTCAGGGGAACTAAAAACGGGTCAAACCAGCAGATCAGCCCCTGGAATCGCTTTGCAAGGCGGCTGACACATAGCCTGGCTATCAGATGAGAGAAATGTCCAGGCCGTAGAGTTCCGGAGGAAGGCACGTGGGGGAGGGGAGAGTCAGAGCCTGTGGCGGGGGGGGGGTGGGGGGGGGTGGGGGGGTGTCTCCAGCCCAAGGAGGGTCAGAGGTCAGAGCAAGTCAAGGAGCCCTCGGGCCTCCCAGGAGGGCTTTGCGTTGCGCCTACGTGGGGAGCACATGGGCCGCTCCTAAGGAATCGAACCTTCGGGCTTTGGCGAGGATGCCACTTCTCATTTCGGGGCTTTTCACTGGGGCTGTCAGAGGAAATAACAGGGCTGTCTCTGGGCTTTCAAAGGAAGCATCCTGCCAAGACATCAAAGCCAAAAAAGATGCTTTTAGCTCTGCCAGGTCTTCTGACAGAGCTGTTAACAGATATCACCTCAGCTCATAAGGGTAGACCTCGTGTGCGTGCGCGCGCGTGCGATTGTTCCTTTATGTTCTCAAGTCACAACATCCCCCCACCCCTCCACTGCCCAGGGAGAAGGAATCCTGAAGGGTAGGCGCGTGGTGGCGGTGGCGGCTGGCGGGTGGAGTGGAGGAAGGAATTGGACGCAGGGGTCTTGGGTTTTGCTCTGTACTCCTGGCTGCCCAGCTCGCTCGTCTGCTCCCATCCTTGCCTCCATCTTTCTCATCTGTTAAATGGGAATCGCTTTTGAAACGTCACTCGGGAGACCCTGAGTTAATTCCTGGAGTTTTACGGATTTCTCCCTAGCCTACTGAAATCTTATGTGGGGGAAAGCCTACGATGTGGCTCCCAAACCATCAGGTACCCCCTGGGGTGCTTTGTAGAAAATACCCTTCCTGCGCCCCCCATGCAGACTTTAAAACCCGACAACCGAAAGCAGGCCCAGGAGTCTTTACTTTTAACCAGCAGCCACGGTGACTGACGGGCAGCCAGGTTTGGTGGCCTCGGCAGGAACACGTCCCTCGGCTTCTCCTGCTGCAGAAGTGGCTAGGGGGAGGCCAGTTCTGTGCCATGAAGACTGGAGAGGTTTCTTGCTGCATTCTGTGCTGGACTAGAGAGGAACGGCATGTCCCCAAGGGCAATGACAGTTTGGAGGACAATGCAGACGTGGGGGAAGAACCGTAGGAGGAGAAGGGAACACAGCATGCTGGATGCCTGCTAACGCAGTATAGGACACCTGTAGACACCACAGGTCCAGAGCAGCGCAACTGGTGGCTGGGGGAGGTGAACTTTAAGACGCTATTTCTTGGGGTGCCCGGGTGGCTCAGTCGGTTAAGTGACCGACTTCAGCTCAGGTCACGATCTCACGGTCTGTGGGTTTGAGCCCCACGTCGGGCTCTGTGCCGACAGCTCAGAGCCTGGAGCTGCTTCAGATTCTGTGTCTCTCTCTCCCTCTCTGCCCCTCCCCTGCTCTCATGCTCTGTCTCTCTCTCTTTCAAAAACAAATAAACATTATAAAAAAAAAGATGCTACTTCCCGTGTTTTTATGGCTCCGTTGCTCAGACAATTTTTTTTTTTTTTTTAAAGAAAAGGCATTTGCTGATCTGGTTAAGCATGGGCAGGATGGTGTGAGCAGATACTGTTTATAGGCATAATCTGTATCATCCCTACAACACCGGCACACGGCTATGGTCTCCCTTTCACAGATGAGGAAACGGAGGCTCAGAGAGGTTAAATGGCTTGCTGAAGCGGGTGGAGCCCGGACAATCCTGGCCCTACACCCACTGCTTGGTCCCTGGAACACACAGTTGTTAATCGTGAACAATTCCATTTCCTGACACTGAGTCTATAAATTAGATTTCTCACAAATTCTGAGTGGCCTTCTCCCTCTGGGAGTGTTCGAAGGAGTAAGATTTTAATTGAATTGTAATGTCTTTTTCCACTTGTTACTCGGAGATGCTCTCTTCTGAGGCAGGAAAAAGCCTGCATGGCCTCCCGTAGCCAAAAACGTTTCAGGGGATGAAATGATGAAATGAAGTCTGTGGCCGGGGCACGTGGCCCACCCCCATCAGTGCCACCGTGCACTTAGGCAACACAGGGCTCCGAGAGGAGGCTGGTGTTTTGCTAGCCGTGAGGAAAAGTGGCGACCTGAGACAAGGCAGTAAGGACTCAGGCAAAGAAAGCCAGCTAGGCCTGGGACGGCAGACCCGTTCCGGGCCCATGTGAGCCCAGACCCCAGAATTAACTCATTTACTCAGAAACAACGAATTCCACAGCTCCTTTGCCAGGTGAGACCTTAGCCTCATGGCTGTCTTTCCCCCCCTCGGTCCTCACCGTTAGTGCCCACCTGGTTGGTGCAGACAGACCCAGGCTGGAGCCAGCTCTCCCCGGGTTTGAATCCTGACTCTGCCGCTTACTGATGGAGAAGTCCCTCCTTGTCGGGCCACAGCCCGAATGCCCACCTCACACACCCCAAACCCACGTGCAGCCTGGACTGCTCCAAATGCAACAGACTCATTTTCAAGGGCCAGCCTCAGTTTCCACATTTAGAAAATGGCGGGGGGTGGGGGGGATTCTCCAGCGGCAGGATCGGGCTGAATGAGAACCTTTACCGCTGGCCTGGTCTGGTTCCCCAAACAGGTGACTTTAGCTAGTGAGCTGGTATTAGCAGTGAAGTGAGGGTAAGCTGTGCCATTCATCCTGCACCCGCACCCCCTGCTAGGTCTGCCCTCGGGTCACCTGACCTCATTCCCCAAGTCCCCCTTCTCAGCTGCCAACCCCCAGGGAAGGTGACCCAGCTCATCTGAATCTTGCTGCTCCGAGATTTTCTTTCTCATGTTTTGTTCGTGCCCATAGAAATTTCTATGGCAACTGTGCCAATATTTTTAATCTTCCTAACTTTGCCTGTCTATTTTAAAGATTTTGCCTTCCATCTTGTTGAGAAGATCAAGGTCACGAGACAAAGGTCACCTTCTTCCCCATCTCCACACTCGTGTCTTCCTCTCCAGCTCAGAGGCGGTAGTGGGTCTCCCCATTACCAGGCTAACCCCTCCACCTGGCCTGCGGGCCCCGATGCTCCTCAGGGACTCCAGCCCAGCACTCATCAGTGCTCTCAACTCCCCTCCTTTCCCTGGATCCCCTTCCCTCCGGGAACACCTCCATTTGCCATTTCCCTAAAAAAATAAACAAAGCAAAACAACAGTAAAAAGCAACACCCAATTTCCCAAAGCCGCTCAATTCTGCCCCAGTCTACACATTATCGCACCAACTCTCGCTTTCTATGGTGGAGGTGGAGTGCTCAGGCCCCCAGTGAAGGAGAGACTGCTCCTGTCACTTGTCTCCATGTGAGCCTGGACAACTTATGTCAGGCTTCTGAAGCCTCGGCCTTTCTGTCTGTAATTCGGGCATGACAATGGTACCCACGTCAAAGGGTTGCCAAGAGCATCCAGCGAACGCCCTGGCCTCTAGGTTTGGCTCTGGGCCTCCGACATGGTGTGAGCGCTGAGCTTGCAATCCGCGTTATTGAGACTGTGCAACCATCAAAGCTCTCGAAGTTTGGGATGACTGTTGCTCACCTCTTCCAGTCCCGTACCATTCGCCCCTCACCTCTGCGTGCTCTGCCCTCCCTGCTCTGCTGATGCTTTTCTCTCAAACTGCCAAATCTGTCCCCCCATCCCGACTCTGTGGGGCAAACTGCCTTCCTCCAATTCCTCCATCCCAAAGCTCTACACGCAACCTGGTGGACAGCCAGCTACCAAACAGCCTGCCCAGCCTGGCTCCTCTCTATAGGGCCCCAGACCTTCTGCTCCGACTACTGGCTGACAGTGAGGCCAGCCTGTGTGGACAAAGGCTGGATGGCCCATTGTCCACTGAAACCGGATTTTTTTTTTTTTAACAAGGCCAAGATGATTCATGAAAACCAAGGAAAATAATAAATAAATTAAAATACCAGAGGATCCGGGGCGCCTGGGTGGCTCAGTCGGTTAAGCGGCCGACTTCGGCTCAGGTCATGATCTCGCGGTCTGTGAGTTTTAGCCCCGCGTCGGGCTCTGTGCTGACAGCTCAGAGCCTGGAGCCTGTTTCAGATTCTGTGTCTCCCTCTCTCTCTGACCCTCCCCTGTTCATGCTCTGTCTCTCTGTCTCAAAAATAAATAAACGTTAAAAAAATTTTTTTTTAAATACCAGAGGCTCCATCCCTGCTCAGTTGGAAAACAGATTCTACTCAGTCACCCCTCCTGGAAGGTGTAGCTGATGGGGAAATTTGGCGAGGCCGGGCTGGATGGCCTCAGAGTCTCCTCCAAGTGTGTCTTCTCTGCCTCTGTGACCATCGCGGGGAGTCTCACGGACACCCCAAATTGAACCCTTCTAGAACCAAGCTGATCCCTTCCCTCCCAAACGTGGTCTTTCTGTAATGCTCCTCGTTCCAAACAAAAGTCCCATAATCTTGTCCGTTATTCAGGCTGGGAACCCGGATTCTCCTTCCCCTGTCCTCCCCCTGCCCCCTAGTTTATTACACCGGGTCTTCCTGACTCTGCTGCTTTTACCATGCCTCCCAGGCCCTCATGCCTCTGTGCGAGGTCAGGTTCTCCTCTCGCCCTCCCTCAGCAGCCGCAAACACCCCCTCCATCCTGGCCTGGCCTCTGAGCTTCACCTGCCAGCGGCCTTTCCCGCCTCCTCTGGCCATGGCAGTTCATTCTTTGCCGAGAAAGGACCCACTCTTGGTCCATGTGGGCCCTCCGGCAGTGGGCGTGGGACTTAGTTCTGACCGCTCAGAACCCCACGTCCTCCAGCAACGGCGAGTCATTACAGAACGGGCTCACGGCCCGAGCAAAGCAGTCCGAACCAGTGGTGTTCCCTCTGGGGCTTCTTCCGGAACCACTGGGAGACATGTGCTCCTTTCTGGTGGAGTTACCGAGCCGAACGGATGCGAGCACACAGTTTGCACCACTGCCAGCGGCCTTCTTGCCACACGAGGGGGAACAAACCTGAGAGTTGAGCCGAATGCTGGGCTGAGAGATGCAGACAGTGAGTCCTGAAAACATCCCACTGAATGCCGCTCTGCCCGAATCCAACATACTTATGTCAGTTTGATGGGGCTTTCTGTCACCTGGAATTGAAAACATCTCGAGAGACACAGTTTCAGGCCAACCTCCTCCCTGCCACCATTTCTTCCTAAAACAGCGATTCTCAGCCTTTTCCTGCCATGACAGACATGCTAGGTGACATGGCCATTTGCAACATTCTCTCGTTCTTGTTGTGATGGCCATTATTCCACACCATCCCTTCCCACTTAAGGAAGATGCGCAGGATGTGAGCGGGAGTGCCATTCATATAGGGTCACTTTTGCGTCCCTGCTAATCAAGAAAAGACAGTCATTCACAAACTTTGCTACTTTACTTCTGAAGCAATACTTCTTGATAATACGTACCTCACAACTGATGCCATGACTGAACATCATGTTTCTAAACACAGATCTGACCACATCATCCTTGCCTCGAAAGCCTTGCTAGGGGTAGGGGGAGCTGGTTGTGAGACATGCTTTTCACCACCCGGTTCCATTTGGATACCCCCTTCCCATCCTCGAAACTTCCTGGTATTTTAAAAGGGAAATACGGCAGAGGACCTGTTTTTTTAGCAACAGAAACATGGGCCTTGGAAAAGAGAACGCAACTTATATATTTGTTGATTCATTCATTCATTCACTCACTCGTTCATTCACTCCGTCCCTCAGGTCTGCTATATCCCAGTCACCGCTTTCGATACTAAGGAAAGGGGCGCCTGGGTGGCTCAGTCAGTTAACTGTCTGACTTCGGCTCAGGTCATGGTCTTGCGGTTCGTGGGTTCGAGCTCCACATTGGGCTCTGTGCTGACAGCTCAAAGCCTGGAGCCTACTTCAGATGCTGTGTCTCCCTCTCTCTCTGCCCCTCTCCTGCTTGCGCTCTGTCTCTCTCTCTCTCAAAAATAAATAAACGTTAAAAAAAATTTTAGATACTAAGGAAATAAAACAAAAGATTTCTGCTCTCAAGGCATCTATGATCAAGGAGGGGAAGACAGAAAACAAATGGAAAACAACGTCTAGATAGTGCTGAGTGATTTGGACAGAGTTTTGAAAAATGATGTGATGGTGACTGAACAGCCCTGGCAGAGAGATAATCAGGGGATGCCTCCTCAAGGAGTTGAGTTCTGGGCCTAGAACTCTATCGAGAACGAGCTGCCTTGACGTGATTGTGTGTTATCAGTGACCACAGAGGGGCAGACTCACTGACTGCTGACGACATTCGATGTTTGCCGTGAAGTAATTTTCAAATTGTTCAGTTGTTATTTAAAAATTCTGTTCTCTTGGGGTGCCTGGGTGGCGCAGTCGGTTAAGCGTCCGACTTCAGCCAGGTCACGATCTCGCGGTCCGGGAGTTCGAGCCCCGCGTCAGGCTCTGGGCTGATGGCTTGGAGCCTGGAGCCTGTTTCCGATTCTGTGTCTCCCTCTCTCTCTGCCCCTCCCCCATTCATGCTCTGTCTCTCTCTGTCCCAAAAGTAAAATTAAAAACGTTGAAAAAAAAATTAAAAAAAAAATAAAAATTCTGTTCTCCCCAACGGTACTTTCTTGAAAGGTTTTAAAAAGCTTCATCGAGAAAGACAACTTTTCACTTACTAACATGAAAACAAAACTCTTCAATAGTTTTATAATGGAAGAAAGTTCTTCTTTTCCTTACTTAAGACAATTGAGGAACAGTTGAATCTGAGATAAGTGGAGAGCTCCAAACAGCTCCAAAAAAAGTTTTGGAGGGGGGTGCCATCTGTGAGTCTAGATAAAATATTAGAAAAAATTTTAATCTCCAGGTGTTCTTTTAAAAAAGTGGATTAAAAAACCAAAACTATAGCATACATGTTTTTTTATTTTTTGGTTTCTGAAATAGTTTTTTTCAAGTAGGTAAAATGAAGCATTGTCTTGATGGCTTATACATAAAGACTTCACACCCAAAAACCATACACTGCTTTCTCTTTTTTTAAAAAAAGATTTTAATGTTTATTTATTTTTTGAGTGAGTGAGTGAGAGAGAGAGAGAGCGAGCAAGGCAGGGAGGGGCAGAGAGAGAGAGGAGAGAGGAATCCCAAGCAGGCTCCGTGTGTCAGAGCACAGCGTGACATGGGGCTTGAACTCATGAACTGTGAGATCATGATCTGAGCCAAAACCAAGAGTGGGATGCTCAATTGACTGAGCCCCCACAGGTGCCCCCATATTCTGCTTTCTTTGTGAAAGAAGTCAAAGGCTAAAAACCAGAATCGAGAAGGTCCACTGGGCATCAAAGTTGGAAGGTTCTCAGAGATGACCTAAGTCTATCCGTTAGGTAAAGTCAACCAGGAGATGTGGGCACAGACAGAAGGCAAGCATGGCGAGAAGACACAGAATCCTATCCTTCACCATCATGGTAAGACCTCAGTGGCCCATCTTCCCGGGCAGGGAGGTGAAGTGTCTCAAAGGCAGTTGTGTTGGGGTGATGGGTTCTGCTGGGTGGCTGTCTGTCCTCAGTATCATGGTGACGTCAAGGAGTTTTGAGCTGAGAAGCCAGTTAAGTAGAGTGAATAAGTTCACTAGCTTTGGAATCAGAACAAGTAGAGTGAAAGTGAGGCCCCACCTAACTCTTACCAGTTGTATGACATTGGCAATATATTTCACCTCTCCTAGGTTTGGTCTCTTTGTCTGTAACTATGGAGCTAATGCCTACCTCGTAGGATTGTGAGGATGTCATAAATGGTGTAATGCTTGTAAAGATCCCATCATAATCACAGGTACCTGTAAACGCTCAACAAATGGTAGCAATGTTGATGATGAAGTAAGGGACGCCCCTCTATGATGTATTATTAACCAGTAATTATTATGGTAGAGAGCATACGTCAAAGGCAAGGTTAATCGGATCCCCCGGAGGGGCTCAAGCGAGCTCAGATGCAAGCCAGGATGATTGGGAAACTGTCTTTGTGTCTGCCTGGGTTTCGTATCACAAATCTATCACACTGTACCATCTCTACTCCCTCTCTTTCTCTGAGCAATAATCTTGTAAAAAAAGCCACAAAAACCAGCAACAAGATTAAGACACATGTTGAAGCAAAGTGGCTTCGTTATTTCTGTAGTTAATTCCTGGTGCTATCATCCTCTCCAAGGCAAAGCATCCTTTTTCTGGGTAGAAAGAATCATAACAGCCGCCACCAGACACAGGCACACACCCACACACCCACACACCCACACACCCACACACCCACAAACATGGCAAACCAGGGCTGGGAGCAGAGTGATAGGTTTCTGAAAGCAGGGGGAAATAATCTCGCTGAGACAGAGAAAAAGGAATCGATTCTGGTTTTACGCATCACATTACATAAATAAATAAGGTGGCATGAAAAGTGTAAGATGGGCCTGCTCTGATTTACAATCCATCAAATTCTGCTATCAAAACATTTAGAGAGGCTGTGAGACCACAGGCATTCATCATATCGACAATTCCCGGTGTAACCTTTTCATTTCCCTCCTCGTGGGTGATGCGTGCTCACTCCATCTTCCTGGAGCCTGGAGAGGAGTGAGGTTTCTCTGTTCCCCAGGCACGCGTGGATCAGGGCAACACAGGGCTTTTTAGCAGTCGCTTATATTCTCCTGTCAGATTCCTCTCTCCATTCTGTCCCCCAATCTGCCTGCAGCCCCCCAGCTCATCCTGTGCATCCCCCAAACCACAGCTCTCTCTTGAACCTTTCATCTCTACCTTGAAGGGACTTCCCTTTATCTCAAAGCCTTGGATACAGACTGAAGGTTTACTCTTGCTCTCTGATAGAACGTGCTCCACAAAGCCACTCATCCACGCCACTCAAATCCTGGACGAAAATCACATGGGTTTAAACTGCATCCAGGGGCCACGGTTCTGCTTCTCTCTGCACAGGACTCAGGGTGTAGGAGGTTGAACAATGGCCCCAAAGATACGCAGGTCCCAACTCCTGGAACCTGTGAATGGGACCCTATATGGCAAAAGGGACTGGGATGATGGGATTCGGTTAAAGGCCTTGAGGTGGAGAGACTATCCCGGGTTACCCAGGTGGGCCTCAGTATAACCTTACAAGGGGAGGGACAGAGGGAGACTTGACTACAGATGAGAAGATGATGTGAGGGCAGAAATGGAGATGGTCAGACGTGCCTTGAAGGTGGACATGGGAGCCATGAGCCAAGGAATGCAGGCGGCCACTAGAAGTTGGAGAAGAAAGGAGTGGTTCTCCTCTGGAACCCCCAGGGGAAGCTGGCCCTGCCCACATCTTGGCTTTAGCTCGAGGAATCTGACTTTTGACTTCTGACCTCCAGAACCGTATGGGCATTTGTGCTGTTTGGGGCTACTCAGTCTGTTCTGGCAGGCCCAGGACATGAACACAGGGCCAGGGGAGCCAGGGCTGCGGCCCATGACCTTCCTTTCACCCCACGCCACTTCTCTGGTGAACCCCTTCCTGTTTCCAGGCTGGAGAGAGCTGGGCTGCTGTCTCTTTGGAACAAGCTGGAAACGCTGCTGGACTCAGATCCACAAGGCCAGCGCTTGCTGCCTCCCGTCTCCATAAAGTTGCCACAGCTAGGATGATTACCTCTGCTAGAACATTCCAGAATGACAGTCTTCAGAGGGACACGTGTGAGCACGCACATTCACGCAGTGGCATGGCTGCTCACCCTACCCCCAAGTCGGGTTCATCTGCCTGTCTCATGCAGTCACCCCCTGCCTGGTCTTCACCTTCCCACTCACGGCCCCTCCTCCAAACCATTAATCCTCCAGAAAGATCTCTTAAAATCATAAACCACATTAGCGTAAGTATTCTGATGCTCAGGCTACACCCGCGAGGGTTTACCTCAGAATCTTGGGTGGGGACTAGGCATTAGCATGTTTGACAGTTCCCCAGTGATGCCGACAGAACTGCTGGAGGACTCCCATGCCATGGTGAGCAAGATGGGGCACACCCCTGTGTTTAGAACACCTGCTCTGTGAGGTGAAGACCTCACCTTGAGCCTGTCAGAGCTGAACTGTCTTTTTTTTTTTTTTTAAGTTTATTTATTTTTTAGAAAGCATGAGCAGGGGAGGGGCAGAGAGAGAGAGAGAGAGAGAGAGAGAGAGAGAGAGAGAGAATGAATCCCAAGCAGGCCCTGGACACGGGGCTCGATCCCACAAACCGTGAGATCTTGACCTGACCTGAAATCAAGAGTCTGACGCTCAACCGACTGAGCCATCCAGGCGCCCATGAGCTGAACTGTCTTTTTTTTTTTTTTTTTTAAATTTTTTTTTTCAACGTTTATTTATTTTTGGGACAGAGAGAGACAGAGCATGAACGGGGGAGGGGCAGAGAGAGAGAGGGAGACAAAGAATCGGAAACAGGCTCCAGGCTCTGAGCCATCAGCCCAGAGCCTGACGCGGGGCTCGAACTCCCGGACCGCGAGATCGTGACCTGGCTGAAGTCAGACGCTTAACTGACTGCGCCACCCAGGCGCCCCTGAGCTGAACTGTCTTTAAGGTGACCTCACACACATGTTCCTTCTCACTTCCCAGGGCTGTGGTGACAATCAGATGAGGTGATGGGGACAAGGTGTCTTCTCTGCTTCCCCATCCCTGCCTCTCTCCCCTCCTTCCTTTCCCATTCTTGTCCCCAACCCTCTCCCCTTTCCTTTCTTCCTGCTTTTTTTTTTTTTTGAAGTTTATTTATTTTGAGAGGGAGAGACAGTGTGCATGAGTGGGGAAGAGGGAGAGAGGGAGAGAGAGAATCCCAAGCAGGCTCCATGCTTGGTGTGGGAGCCTGACGTGGGCCTCCGTCTCATGACCACGAGATCATGACGCCCCTTTCTTCCTGCTTTTAAAGGTCACCTAAGGAGTAAATGTCCTGGAGTAGGTCACTAAGTGGAGGCAGGCTCCTCAATGGGCCGAAGGCTAATGGAGAGAGAGGCATGGGGCCCACAGCACGGACTTGAGTTTCTCCCACACAGCCAGCAGCTACAGCTCCTGCACAAATCCTCTGGGCTCCCGGGGTGCAGGGTCCCTTACACAGCGGGGCCCTGTCGCAGATGAACTCAGTGAAACCCAGCATTCCTGGACAATTACGGATCACAGACTACAAACCTGAACCTGAGCTTGTCTAGCTCCGCTCATTTTACAAGTGAGGAAACTGAGGCGTAGAGAAGTGTCATGGTCTGTGCAAAAGACCACGTGGCCTCTGGCAGCCCAGTGGCAAGGTGTGCCCTACCTGGGCCTGGAACAGCCCCCTGACCAGGGAGGGTTCTCATGATAACACCAAGGACCAGCTTTGCACTGAAGGGCGAAGGTTCCGGTGGACCTTGCTGATGGGATGTCTTGGTGGATGGACCAAGGACGGGGGCTGTGGGAGGGCTGACCGCCCACTCCCTCTTCCAACACACGGGCCTGGCAGTGTTCCCAGTCTCCCCACTGCCAACATATTTGAGACGCAGAAGGAACGCAGGAAGGGAAGGTCCTTTTTGGGATCACCTTTATCTTGGGGGCAAAATTCTTACCAAGTGAGTCCAGTATGGGAGGACTCTAGAAAATCATGATTGATTTCTTTCTTTCTTCTTTCTTCCTTCCTTTCTTCCCTTCTTTCCTTTTCTTTCTTTTCTTTTTACAGTTTAAACTTGGGAAAGAACATGTAGGGGTTGCCCACTCTTCCAGAATTCCTCCTTCACTTTTTCTAAGCAACTGTGCCAACTGCTGCTCTCTGGTAGAAAATCACTGGTCTGCTTGTTCCTTTTTGCCAACGATCCTCACCATCTCCTCCACACCGACAGTAATAATGGTCATGGCGCGATGGTAATAAGCGCCCCTCAGGTCTGGACTGTGAACCACAATCCGGCACTTTTACGGACGTCATCCCGTAGGAGCTCCTATGCCCAAGGAGGCAGGCAGAGCAGGAAATAGTACAGCCTCTATTTCCCCATGAGGCCACTGAGTCTGAGAAGAGGTTTTCCTCTGTGATCCGATCCAGAGCCTTCCATATGCCAGCTCTCTGCTGTTGTACAAACAGGAGACACAGCGCTGGGCCTGCCCGCTGAACTGAAGGAAGAGCCCAAGCTGGATCCTTCTTTTGCCTCTGTGGTTCCTCGTTTTAGGCCGATGCAACATTAGTTCATCATAACCAACCGCGTGGCATCTGCAGCTTCCTAGATAGTTCGATCTCTACCAGCAACTACTTGCTCTACAGATGACAGTGAGAAATGGGTATACAAGTGTGTTATGGGGGCAGAAGGACAGGAAACAAAAAAATACTTGGTGAATTTCTCTTCAGATAGGAGGGGCCTGTTATTGTGATTTTGTCCTTTTCCAGAGGAATTTCCAACTGACGGGTTTTGTTTTTTTAAAATTTGTTTTAGTGTTTATTTTTGAGAGAGAGAGACACACACACACAGAGTGCGAGTGGAGGAGGGGTGGAGAGAGACAGGGAGACACAGAATCCGAAGCAGGCTCCAGGCCGTGAGCTATCGGCACAGAGCCTGACGTGGGGCTTGAACTCACAAACCACGAGATCACGTCCTGAGCCGAAGTCGGACGCTCAACCGACTGAACCACCCAGGCGCCCATCCAAATGACGGTTTTAATGTGCCAATGCTCTATGACCCAGGGTACAGGAGCTTAGTCAAAATATAAAGTAACACATGCTGATGATATGAAGATGCAAAATCACACAAATAAGAAATGGGGTCACTTCCTGGATGACTGAATGGGCCACAAGGTGGGGGCATCAAGCTCTCTGCCACCTGGGGCTGGCAAACACAAAGTCACCTTGGGTGCTCCCTCCTGTGCCATTCTTCATATATGTGCCCAGGGCATGGTACATTAGCACATGAGTTTGTCCCTCTCCCTCAATCTGAATCCAAGCTCTATCACTTGTTTGTAATATTCTAGATGGTTCCATACTCAAGCTATCATCACACCTTGTCTGGGTTACTGAAATGGAATAACTTTCCGTCCTTCCATCATCTTGTGCCTTGCTGCCTGTTGCTGGGTACATCTCCCTCCATCTCTGATTTCAGTAATGGCCAGCTGTGGCTCCCGATTATCTGCTGAATGTCATCTGACGAGCTTTTGGGGTCTCCCATGACACAATTCCAAGGCTCTTACCAAAACTCACACACTCTTTTCCCTGAACCTTCTTCTGCTCTGGCAGACTCTTTGCATCCTCCACCCCCCCACCCCCCGCCAAATATTTTTAAATGACTTGTCAGCCAGGCCACCAGTCCAGGCACTGGGGAATGAACTAACAGTCCAATTTCCCCTGATAAGCCAATATTCTCAGAAGCAAGGCTGTCTGGCTCTTAATAACCCGTTAGTTTGTAGTTCCTTTATTCACTTGACAGATACGTGAGTACTCACTAAGTGCCAGGTTCTGTCCTGGAGACTGGAAGTAAAGAGGACGGGGGGCAAGCTAAGCTTACAGCTGTCCCCTGGAGTTTAAGTCTAGTAGAGGAGAAAGAAAATTACAGAAGCAATGATAATGCAAGAATGCCAGGCACAATCTAAGGGACAGTATGGGGTGCCAGGGGAGAGAGGAGAGAAAGCTGGGAGAGTTGAGGGGAGAGCCTCACTAGACTTTGTCCCGAGGGTAATGGAAAGCCACTGAATGGGGAGGGGGAGAAGTCAGAGATGCACGGTAGGAACTGCTGTGCATTTTAGAAGGCACCAGGTTAAATCCCTCTATGTCTGGCACTTCCTTCCACAGTCTACCTTCAGCTCTCTTTCTGCATCCCTAGGAGTCTGATTCTACTGCAATGCGACTTCGATCAGCCAACGCACTGAGCTTATGCTCTCCACCCATCTCATTGTGTTACTATGTCACTATGTCCCAGGCACTGCACTAGGTTGTGAGCCTACAAAAGCAAACAAAAATAACACAACCCCCAAGGCAGGCTGAATAATGGCTCTCTGAAAGAAATCCAGGTCTTAATCCCTGGAATCTGTGAATGTTACCTTACGTGGCGAAAAGGATTGTGCAGATGTGATTAAGTTAAGGATCTTGAGATGAGGAGATAATCCTGGATTATCTGGATAGGCCTTAAATGCAATCCTAAGTGTCTTTATAAGAGGGAGGGGGTGGGAGATGTGAGTTGGAAGAGCGGAAGGCCATGTGACAGAAGCAGAGGGAAGCAGAGTCAGAGAGAAGAATCTGGCTTTGAAGATGGAGGAAGGGGCCACAAGCCAAGGAATAAAGAGAACACGGCTCTAGGTGCTGGAAAAGACAAGGCAGCAGATGGTCCCCTGGAGCCTCCACAGGGAGTGCAGGCCTCTTGGGGAGTTTCCCATTACCCATGGGATGAGGAGAACACACTGGGCCTGGTTTACAGATGCTTCTGCACAGCTGGATGCACAAACTGTCCGAGAGTGCGGCAAGGGGCCACGGAATGCTCTGGTCTTCCTGTGTCCCCCACAGCCCTCAAGCAGCTGGCTTGACCGATCGGTGGAATGACCTTTCGAAGGTTCAGCTACAGCAGTCGCAGGAAGTGGATATAATTCCCGTTCTCATGGAGTTTACCATTTAGAGCAAGACCTAGCATTTAACTGAGAAATCCTTCAAATTAACAGCCAATGACAAGCTGACAGCAGCTGGACAGCCCGACTCTGTACAGGGAGATCATTCTCCCGTGCAGCAGCAGGGGAACTCTTAAATACCCCAACACTCAGGCCGCACCCCAGGCCAATTACGCCACATTTCCTGGGGGTGGGATCCAGGCATCTGTATTTTTAAAAGGATTCCAAAGTGCAGCCTGGTTTGAGGAGCCCTGGTCTCAGGCCGGTCACCTCCCAGGAGAGCGGAGTTGGGGAGCGTGGGTATTGCTTCTGTTGGGGGACGCTCCGAGATGGGGGTTGTTCCTGCACCGTTTCCCTGTTAGGTGTGGTCATATTCTGGGCTGTCATCAGAAAGTCCAGTCCTTTCTCTTTGTATCCGCCCCTCCGTCCCATGTCCCTTCCCTCCACCCCCATCAGGCCTTCCTCCTGGGTCACTTGCACTGTTAGGAGGCCTTCCAATTATCTTCCACCCTCTGCCACTGGGCTTTCCCAGGGCCTTGTCCAAACTGCCCCTGTGATCTGCCTAAAAAACAGATCAAGGCACGCCTTCCTCTAAATCCTCCCTCGCTCCCTACTGCTCCCCAAATATTGTCTGAATTCCGTAGCATCGTCTTCAAAGCCCTGCTGATGTGGCCTGGCGTGTGCTCACGGCTTCCGGACCTGCCCTGCCCTCACCTACCTCCGGGCCTGGCTCACGCTGTTCTGTCTGGAATGGCCCTCTCTCCAAAATATTTCTATTGAAGGCCAACCTAGCCTGTCTTCAAAGTCTAGCTCCAATCCCTCCTCCCGGAAGAATCTCTCCGGTTTCTCTCGGTCACATGGTTTGCTCCCTCCCCTATTCTCAAATAACACAATTTGAACTTCCCCTAGGGGTCTGCTAGTTACCTGTCTGGGTATGTCTTTTCCCTGGTGGGTCAAGAGCTCATTTTGGGTCAGGACCTTGTCATCTTCATTCCCCTTTCTCCCACAGTTCTGAACCCAGGTGCCGCTTTCTGAACATCGATCACACTCCATTACTTCATCCTCTATCCTGCATGCTTCCTTGGTGCCTAGTGCGATTTGCGGAAGGCAGGCCCACTAAGAACCTCTTTTGGTAATTATCTGATTTCAAGGGGGACAGCAAATTAGTACTCCTTGCAACAACCCTCCACGTCCTAAATTCTATCCAAATCAGTTTAACTCCCTCCACGGACTCAAATCTCAAATGCCAAGAGGTCAGGCTGAAGCCTCTGTAAGCTTTTCAGTGGGACGCCCCCCCCACCCCCGCCGCCCATATTTTTCCCAATAGCAGAATGTGCTGACATAGCTTCACAGGAGAACGAGGGGCCTGTTAATAGTCCTGTATTGTCAGTAGCAAAAGTAACTGCAGCAGTAACTCTGAGACCCTCAACTCCTTGGCCACTTAGGATCAGGACCCAAGGGGTAAGGGGCATGCTGGCCCCTCTGGTCTGTCAGGGCCACTGGCTGTTCAATGACTGGCTGACTGGTTCATGTATTCCTTCCACCCTCCCTCCCTCCTTTCTTTTAATAAAATATGTATTGAGGGCCTAATATGTGCCAGCACCGCTCTGGGCAGCTGAGAACGCTGCCCTCTAGAGCTTCTATTTTGGAGGCCCGGGTCATGACCCCTAGAGACAGAGAGAGGCTGGGAGTGAGATGGCCACAGCGTCAGGATTTGATCCCAGTGTGCCTCTGTTCACCACCTGTTGTGGGTTGAATTCTGTTTCTGCTAAAAATACGTTGAAGCCCTAAGTCCTGGTACATCTTAGGATGTCAGTGTATTTGGAAATAGGATCTTTACAAAAGTCAAGGGTGGGCTCTTCTTCTATATGACTGGTGTCCCAAGGGCACCTGGGTGGCTCAGTCGGTTAAGCATTCAACTGCGGCTCAGGTCATGATCTCATGGTTTGTGGGTTCGAGCCCCACGTTGGGCTCTGTGCCGACAGCTAGAGCCTGGAGCCTGCTTCGGATTCTGTGTCTTCCTCTCTCTCTGCCCCTCCCCTGCTTGCACTCTGTCTCTGTCTCTGTCTCTCTCTCTCCAAAATAAAAATGAAAAAAAAAAAAATGACTGGTGTCCCTAAAAAGAGGGGAGATCTGGAGGCAGGGATAGACTCACCCAAAGGAAGACAATGTGAGGAGATACAGGGGAAAACGACCAGTGACAGGCTAAGGAACGTCTGAGGGTATCAGAAACCGGGGGACAGGTCTGGAGCAGGGCTTTCCCTAGTGCCTTCTGGAGGAACATGTCCTTGGCAACATCCTGATTCAGACTTCTGGCTTCCAGAACTGGGGGACGGTAAGTTTCTGCTGTTTTAAGCCACCCAGTTTGTAGAGCTCTGTTAGTGGTGACCCTAAGAAACTAATATACCCCCCAAAGCAGAGATCTTTTCTTTCCAGGTGGCCACGGCCTACAGGACCAGCTGGCAAAGCCTGGCCTGGGTGCCTCTGCCAGTTGGGAAAATATGGACCCACTTTCATTAGGAAAGAGCACAGTGACTCGAAACGGAAATGCCTCACTGTAAGCAAACCTGATGTGTGTGCTAGGCATTTACACGCAAGAGAAATTGAGGGCTGGTTGTGCTACGGATAGGAATTTGCCAGAGAGGATGCCCAGGGGGCATTCACAGGGCCTATTCCAAAATTCTGGTTTGCACCCAACTCTTCAAGGAGCCAGCTCCCGTGAAAAGTGTGCTATCTGAACTCCACATTCACCTTCGATCAGTAATGCTTATCCTGCCCTTTGGTTCTGCTCCCAGGTTCCACCATCAGCTTCTCAGACTTTCCCTCTAGGGCAAGCAGGCAGGCAGGTGTGGTGACTCTGTGACAGATTAAAAAAGGCCACAGATTGACGCTTCTCCTATTGAGAGGTGGGGCTCATGACCCAATCCATCCCTGCACCCCTGAATTAGGACTGCCCTGTGACTGCTTTGACCAATAGAATGTGGTAGAAGTGACGCCATGACAGTTCTGGACCAAGGCCTTTAAGAGGACATGCAATCTCCGCTTCCTTCCCCTGGGAGCTCTGGGCCCCTGTGTAAGCAGCCTGACTGTCCCAAGGCCACCATGCTGTGAGGAAGCCCAAGCTAACCACGTGGAGGAAGAGATGCTCAACTCTCCCAAGCTGTTCTAGCCCCATCACTTCAAGTCCATCCCAACTGAGGCCCCCAGACATCACAGAGCACCGGTGAGCCCCAACTGCTACAGTCTGAACTTTGCACTTACAGATTTGTGACATGTACTAGATTTCAGTTTGAAACCCCTAAGTTTTGGTGTAGTTTTTAGGCAGCAATAGTTGGGACAGAGGCAGACCCAAGATATCAACCAAGAGTGTGAGAAGATGCTCTACATCCGGATTATCTAGACCAACAGGTGACGAATGAATGAGTGACACTGAGAAAGGCCTGAGGTTGAGTGCGGTTCCACTCCGGATGGGCCACCTGGCTGGCTCTGGGGCCGCATGACAGACGCAAGCTGAACTGCCCCTTCTGCAGTCCCTGACAGCCCCCGGGGCAGAGAGAAAATGTGGCTAGAAGGCACGAGAACTTCTATCACACCACCCCACTACTAGTAATAGCTCTGGGCTGCCCCCCAGATGCTGGATGCTCCCTGTGTCACTGCTAAACTTCACAAGCCTTTGGAAGCAGGTGTTTTATTAATATGGAAACTGCAGCTCAGAGACGTTGGATAGGACATGCCCAAGGACCAGAGCTCGTCCACGGCAGAGCTGGGGTTCAGACTCAGGCTCTAAGGCTTGGCTTTTTGAAGGTACCCAAGGGGGTCGGAATCTGAATGACCTGGCACAGAAAATGGGGGTGGGGAGAGGGAACAGGAGTAAGGCCTTTAAAAGAAATAAACACAATGGAGTCCAGTTATTTCAAGGCACCCCCTGAAAGGCTACCATGTCCATTTGGCCAACATGGAAGGTTCCAGCCACCAACCTAGAAATCTCCAACAGCCTCTCAGAGTTCCGTGGGATGACGGCGTGAAAATGCTTCGCAGTTTTCTGCAGGCCTGAGAGACCGACGCTGTGTAAGCCCTAACATCTGCTGATTTTGTAAGTGGATATATTTAGTGGTGGAACACTTTTTCTTCCAGTTTCGTAACACTTAAAAAAAAAAAAATCCTGCTTGTCCTATTTTTTTCTTTTTTCCTTTTCTTTCTTTTTTTTTTTTTTCTTCATGAACTCGAAGTGATATTGCCATTCTTTCCATAGCAACACACTAGGATACTGACTGCACTTTGCTGGGAGAAGTCTAAGCAGGACCCAGGAGGAGGGAGATGAAAATGCTGGGTTGGGTGGTGAAGAACTTGCTAAAATTTCATCACCTAGAAGGCAGGCGGAAAAGGCCCGGAGCCATTTTGATACTAAGAGCTGCAAGCGTATCCCAGATCCTGCTCCCGTGCCGTGTGCTCAGGGGGTGTCTCCTGTACCTGGGGGGAGGGGGCAGGTTCTGGAGGCCTCCGTGTACTTGTCCCCAACAGATCCCAACTCTGACAGTTGTATGCCCTCCCTTCACTTCTCTCCCCATCTGCTGTCGGTCAGGAGGCAGCTTCAACCAGGTGAAAACCGGTCTTCACCACTTTTCATTAATCTCAACTCCTCTCTTCTTTTTTAGTGAAGGTGGATCCAGACGTTTGGAGAGGGGACCGGGGAATGGGGAAAAAGGAAAGCCGGCCCAAACGCCCAGCCCTGTGGTCCCCATATTCACCACGCCTTTCCTCCTCCCAGTGGCCCTGTGGGGTGGGCATTCTTCTCGCCATTTCCTCGGGGGAAACTCTGGATCTGAACCCAGGAATCCAGAAGGAGCCACGTCCAAGCAAGGGCTGTAAGGGCATAGAGCTGGGTGCAAATGTTGGTGCTCTAACCTGCGGTTTGGTATCACCCGTGTGCCCACGTGGAGTTGGGCCACCTCGGCCTGGAGTCAGAAGAGCCGGCACCTCTTGTCGGGAGACAAGCAGGAAGCAGATCTATTCTGCCCTTGTTCTTTCCAACGTGACCTTGTACCTCTCATTTCTATTCTCCAAGAGGCTGCTGTGGCGTGCTGGAGAGCATGGGGGATGGAGAGTGCCAGGCAGTCATTAAAAAATAATACTTTCGAAGAATATATAATGACGAGGGAACATACTCGCATGATGTTAAGTGAAACACGAAGCTACAACACACTGGATGATTCCATTTATGTGACATCTGGAAAGGCAAAACTGTAGAGACAAAAACCGGGGGGGGGGGTGGGTTCCAGGTACTGAAGGTTGGTGGGGGCGACTAGGAGGAGTACAAGAGAATTTCGGGGGGGGGGGGTTGCAGACTTGTTCTATATCTTGATTTTGGTGGTGGTTATTCAACTGCATGCATTTATCAAAACTCTAAGAACTATACATTAAAAAAAGGGTGATTTCACTGAAGGCCAATTGGACCTTAATTTTTTTAAAAGGCAAAAAAAAAAAAGTGCAGCTATACACAGATATGTAGAATTCCAATTTTTTGCAAAAACACAAACAGTTGTAAAAAAAAAACACATATAGATGATGGTAACACTGGCTACTTATGGCATAGGGATTATTATGATTTTTTATTTTCTGCTTTATATATTTTCAACAATTTGTATAATAACCCAGATTATTACCTTTAGAAGCAGAAAAGTGGTTTTACTTTGTTTTAGGAGAGAAAACGTGGCTGAAACAGTTCCAATTCCTGGAAGCTGTGTGACTTCCAGCCGGCCACAAGCCTCTGACTTTAGCCTTCTCATCTGTAAAATGGGCTAATGCTGTTCACCTCGGAGAGCTGTGACTATGATTAAACAAGATAACAGATTAGAGCATTGGAAGAAATAGCTTGACTAGTAGTTACTGTCACCCTCTCATCTCTGAGAATTTCTTTTTTTTTTTAAATGTTTATTTATTTTTGAGAGAGAGAGAAACAGAGCGCAAGCGGGGGAGGGACAGACAGAGAGGGAGATACAGAATCCGAAGCAGGCTCCAGGCTCTGAGCTGTCAGCACAGAGCCCAACACTGGGCTCAAACTCACAAACTGTGAGATCATGACCTGAGCCGAAGTCGGACGCTCAACTGACTGAGCCACCCAGGCGCCCCTCTTTCATTTCTTAATTTAGTGGTTTTCCAAGCACGGCGTCATTACACATTCATGCTACTAACAGCTTGAAGTTAGTTCCGTGTGCGGATTATGAACCCAGAACGTTGCTACATCTAATGGCACAGTTGAGGACACTTATGGGGGTACTAGATGCAAACTGGTAAGGAAACAAAGAGAACTGGGTGAGGAGGTGATGAGCACACAGGGCAGTGAGGTGGTCGGGAGGGGGCTTTCCCAGCCAGGTGAGCCTACTCCTGCGTCCCAAAGGACAGGAAGGAGTAGATGTGACAAAATGAGGGGATATTCCGGATGAGAGAACAGTTTGGGCGAGGGGATGGCAAACTATGGCTCGCCTCCTGCTTTTGCAAATAAAGTTTTATTGGGATGTGACAGACGTGCCCGTGTGTGCACTCACACTTCACTGCAGAATCGAGTCGTCGCAACAGGGAACTTCTGGCCCACGCAGCCTAAAATATTTACTCTCTGGTCCTTTACAGAGGAGGCCGGTTGACCCTTGGTCTAGGCCAAGACTCACGGGTCTGAAAAAAGTGCGGTGTCCACGGAGGGCCAGGTAAGAAGTGGTTTGGATGTAAGAGAGGAAGCAGGGTGCAGGCAGGCAAGGAACAGAGAGGACAGGTAAGGCGCTCAGGATCAGAAGGTGGTGGAGGTGAGGAGGGAGAGGGCGCAGGGCGCTGGAGGCCAGCAAGGAAGCTTGGTTTCCGGGAAAGCGAAAGAGCATTGCTGGGTTTGCTGCCGCGACAGAGCTTCTGGGGTCTGGACCAGCTGACGCCAATCCTGGCGGGGCCTGGCGGCGACGGCCCTTCCCCTTACGACTGCAAGAGAGTCGTCAGTGGCTCCCACATCCTGTGCAGGGCTGCCAGAGCCGCCCGTTGTCTGTCGGAACAGTGGGACCGGGAGGCCCGGGGACGGGGGATGTGAAGGCCAGGGCCCTCCCCGGGCTCCCGCCCAGGGGGCCGTGGTTTTTTCACAAATTCTGATGCCCTCAGCTAAGCTTGGGGGTGTCGAGAGGGAGGAGGAAGCTTCTACAAGAACAGCGGGGGCCGTCCGGGAATAAAAGACATTAGTCAGGCTCCAGCTCTATTCTCTCCACTCTCATTCATTTTAAACTCCTTGAATGAGCTCACTCCTTCAGTCTCCCATTCAGCTTCCCACTTCTTGAATCTAGCTCCCATCCTCTCTTCTCTCCATGAACGTGGCCTCGAAATAAATGATTTCTTAAGGGCTGCACCCAAGCGGCGTGCTGGGTTCCACTTCTGCCCTTAGGGCCTACCGCTGTGCCGGGCCCACATCCGTGCCTGATAAAAATGATGGCCGAATGACAGAAGTGACAAAGGTAGGCAGGACACAGGGTGTGACTGGGGAACTCTTGTAATTCCTGTATCTGAGTTTTCTCATCTGTAATGTGGGGATGGTAATGGTACCGGCATCATATGATTGTGAGTATTAAGTAAGTTTAATGAATGACAGGCACTCAGAACACTGCCCGAGTCAAGGGAAGAGTTCAGAAGATATTAGCCATTAGTTGTGTTATTGCAATCTGGATGAGCCCAGACAAGAATGGGGGGGGGGGGGAGGGGAGGGGAGGGGTTGAAAGGTAAAGGAATAGTAGATATTAGTATATTATATATTATATAATATTAGATATTAGGTAGAGGAAATAGTGAATATTTCCAATGAAGGGATCCTGAAAGCCTTCAGAGTAGGTGTGTGCTCTGTGGTCCCTTAAGCGTGCTGAACGGAGAAGAATCCTAATGGTGTCACGAGGCAGAAACTATCCTGTGATTGATTAGTGATGTCTGCTTTGGACCAGGAAAGCAGAACAGTGGGGCGTATGTTTCCGCAGCCTATGTTGGTTGTTTTAAGATTCAAACATGTCAGGGCACAAAAACTGCCAATAAGTTTTTGAATTCTAAGGCCCAAGGGTTGTTTGGGAAGCAATGTATCTTTAGGGAGTACACATACCCTGTCTTAAGAACGGTGCCTTAGTCATCAGAAGGAAATGCAGTTCTGACTGCGGCCTGGTGCCTGATCTTTGGCAGATCACCCTTTGGCCGAGATCCCAGGGATCCATGTCTGATTCCAAGAGGTGGGGACAAGAAAGAACGGACAGAGTTGTTTCAACAAAAATCTCTGTGTGAGGCAGCAGAGGCCCTGTGGTAGAATGTGACACATGGGGTGTGGGGGGGGGGCAGGATTCTCCTTGTCACAGTACAGCCCTCCACGGGCTTGGGCACAGTGGGGGTGGGGGACACTGTGGTAATCTGGGCACTCTGTCAGATGCTGTGTGGCCTCATAGGGGCAAGGACAGGGGGTCCAATTCTGGCAGGGGCAGCAAGTGGTCTCACAGTGGCTCCTCAGAGTGAAGAACACCGAGACATTCCTTGAGGACTCCCAGAAATACTTAGGGGGCTGGAGATGATGGGGGCCTGGAGGGCTCACCATGGTACATGGGAACAAAGACTTATGCATAGTGACCCAAATGTGAGCTCAGGGCTGGGAGCCCTGAGAAAGACAGGTCATAGCTATAATGCCACATGGGGTGTATTATAGCCCCAAGTGCACGGAGGAGGGAGTTGCTCGCTGTCTGGTGTGGGGGCAGAGCTGTGAGGAAGTTTCATAGAGGCAAGAGTCGAGGCAGGTGAGGTTGTGGGTGGGGCTCTGGAAGAGGAAGTGCACCCTGGACGGATAGAGATGCCTGAGCCCAAGTGCAGAGACAGGAAGGGGACACTGGCTCAGCGAAGGGCGTGGATGTCGGACGGATGGAAGTCAGGGGACAAGTGGTGGGAGACAGAGCTAGAAGGGGCAGGGCCGGGGAAGGCAGGCTACAAGGAGCATGCCCATTAGGAGCAAGAACTTTGCTTTATCCATGGTCACATTCCCAGCTCCTGGCCCAGAGGGAAGGCTCCATAAGAAACGCTTAAATGATAGGACGGATAGACGGAAGGAAGGAATTCTAGCATCTCGGGCAGGATAGCAACTCGCCTTTCTTTCATTGAGAGCAATATGGAAAGGAAAGCCCGTTTGGGCCTTTCAAGCAAAGGGAACCTGAAAAGCAAGACCTGTGAGGAAACACAGCCACCACGAAGGAAGGGTGTGTGTGTACATGCAGACATAAAGCAAAAGCGCAAGACATGTGCTGTGTTCTCAGCCCTGAGCCTCAAAAAAGTACCTCTAGGTTTAAAAGAAAAGAAAAAGGGAAGCAAAGGCACCGAAGCCCCTCTCCACTGGATTGAAGTGGAAGGCACAAAGCAAAAGGGATGATTAGAGCATTCCCAGGATGCAATGCAACTTCCTCCCGGCACCAAGGGGGAAGGACCCCTCTTAACCTGGTCCTCGGCGCTCCCTTCCCAGCCTCCACGGCTCAAAGGGACGCGGCTGGAAGATGCACAGGCCAGGTCGCCCTGCCCAGCGGGGACACAGGCACCAACGAGCCTCCTCTCCTTGTTCTCGCCTCGATGCTTGTCTTTGGAGCCTTGCTGAGAAGGAGGAAAAACGGGGCCAAAGCCGAGATGAAAGCGCCTGTAATCTCATAAAAGAGCCAGGCGGATGCTCTAAAAGGCACAGAGGAGCCAACACCTGCCATTTGCACTTCAAGGCAGGCGGTTTGAAACCCACCAAGGCAAGGGGCCTGTCCGCCCTTCCCTGCCAGTGCCTGTGTCTGGGGACCAGAGTCAGCTGGTCACACATCCCACAGGCGGGTGGCAGGAGGACGAGGAGGAGAAGGTGAATCACCAAAGCCCCGGGCCCGGAACCTGCATTTAGGAGGGCTGGAGACTTAAATATCCATCACTCCCTCTCCTTACCTGACACGGAATCGATTCACCACTTTCTTTGGTCTTCAGACTACTGTGCCATGGGGAAAAGTACCAACCACCACAAACCACCCTTTCTCATAGCCATCACAGAACAAGACTCCTCCAGAATGGGGAAGAGAATGAGGCTGCTTCAGATAAGACACTAATGGAGGTTTTCCTGCTTTTCTTTGCTCTCCTGAGAAATTCTGCAACTCTGCTAGAACCCAAGGCCCAGACAGGGTTCCATTAATCACCCATAACTGGGAGAGGAAATGTTTTCTTGCAGCGTAAAGCCAAGGAAGCAAAAGCAGAAAGAGGTGGATGATGTTCCAAATGAAATTCCCAAATGATCAGTGCAGGCTCTTTACAAATTTCTTCCAGTTTCTTTCCTTCATTTTTTTAATGTTTATTTATTTTTGAGAGAGAGAGAGAGAGAGAGAGAGAGAGCGCGTGCGCGCAAGGGAGGGGCAGAGAGAGGAGGAGACACAGAATCCGAAACAGGCTCCAGGCTCCGAGCTGTTGGCACAGAGCCCGACGCGGGGCTCGAACCCACGAACCGCGAGATGGTGACCTGAGCCGAAGTCGGATGCTCAACCGACTGAGCCACCTGGGCTCCCCATCTTTCAGTTTACTTTGTATTTTCCACAAATGATCGAGGAGGAGCGCTCGGGGAAATCTCCGAGTTTGAAGAGACTATCCTTTCAGGGTAGGAAACACCGAGATGGTGGGAGACCAGGCAAGTGGAGTGAAGAGCGAGCTGTAGGCCGAGCTCAGGGCACTGACCAGCTGCGTTCCCAGGCCAGCGGGCCTCGCTGATCTGCAGTAACTCTGGCAAGGCCTCCCATGGAAAGAGCCCTTGAAGGGGATTTGGGAGACCTGACTGCCTGCCACTCAGGGTCCTCTTCCTAACAGGTGTCATTACATGACCTGTAAGGCATGGACACTGGATGGATGAGCTCTCAGGGGCTCAGCTGCAGCCTGCCAGGACTTTGAGATGCTAATAGCCGTTCTCAGAAGGGGGAAGGGGCCTCATCTTGCAGTCAACATGCAGGGGACTTGGCCCAGAAGATGCCCCGATATGGCTGTAAGGAACCTGACGTGACAGACCCAGCCTAAAGTGAAGTCTGGGGAAGGCGGAGAAGAAAGGCAACATGCTCCCCTTTGGGAATAACAGTAAAAATATTCATTGCAGCAGGAATAATCTTAGAGAGATGGGCCACTGCGAAGCAGTTTCTCTGGGAATAAGTGCATCACAGGCTTTGAACATCACAAAAATCCAAGAGAGAGCTGAAAAAGCTCAGATAACAAAGCAGTAGGGAGAAAACCACTTCTGCGGGAGCAGACTTACGTATCTGAATTAACCTGTAAGATTTATTAGCGAGTAGAGGTCCACAGTGTAAGAAAGGAAATCGGCTGCAAGTTTTAATTAGTCGGGGTTTTGATAAGTGGTGAATCTTGGAAGCAGTAAAATGCCAAACGATGGGTCTGAAAGGGCAGGTCTCAGGAACCAGGGACAGGGGGAGCGTTTCGCTCCGGCAGCAGCATATAATGAGCTTGAAAGTAGGCCAGGCTGAACCGAGGCCTGCAGGCGGGGCTGGGAAATAACCAGTGGGGCCCTCGTGCCTGTCGGTGGGAGGCAGATGCCACCTGTTCTGGCTGCTGTCCCCGCTGCCCCATTCTCTCCCCACTTCACCGTTTGTGGTTATGGTGACCCTGGCTTGTGAGACTCAAGATCCTTCTGCATTCTTCTGTTCCTTCTACTTCACTCCGCCATCTTGACCCAGGCAGCCCGGCAGAGAACTAGCTGCCAGGATCAGGCAGCAGAATGAGAGCAGCAGCTCCTCAGTGCTGCTTTCTGGCTGGCCTGCCTCCTTCCACAGCCTCCCCTGAGCACCTCCAAGGCACCAAGGACTGGGCTGGGTGTTTGGAGTATGGCTGCGAGCTATCTGTTCTCCCTGGATTCAAGGAGGAGCCATGTAAGAACACAGGCAGAGATGAAACAATGGATTAATTTCCGTGAGTGAACGGAGCATAAAGTACCACAGACAATCAGAGAATAGAGTGTGTGGGTTTACGGGTGGAGATCAGGAAAGGCTTGCCCTAGGAGACAGCTGAGCTCATTAAGGCCACAGTTACAGGATGGATTCACCCACGGGCTTGGTAACTTGCCATGCCCTATGCACATGGCCTTCCTTTCCTTTCAATCAACAACTGATGGTGTTACAACCCTTCTTTTGTCATAAGAGAGAACCAGGTAAGGAGGCGACTTGGAGCACATGCTATGTGATCACTGAGCAAGCCCAATGCAGACGAGGGCCACATTCAAGTTCCACTGCTGATGCTGCTCAAACCTCTCAGCCCGCGAGTCCCCTGAGTTAAGGGTTGCTCGGGACAGCGCGCCCCAGCCTTTGCTTTCTGCCTGTCCCTGTCATGAGGGCCAGGATGGAGAGTGACAGAGATGCTGGAGAACTTCCTGGACCACCTGACTCCCAGGAGCTCAGAGGGAGTTTCGTACCTGCCAATATGTCGACCGGGCTCTGCTAAGGCTGTGGCACATGATGATGAATTCTTTCCCTCAAAACACGAGGCAGGAGGCTCATGAAGGCAAGCTTTTTGGGGGCATGGAAGCTGCTGAGGGGCACAGTGCTAGGCTTTAGAGACGGGCAGAACTGGGTTCAAATCTGAGGTCCTGCTATGCAAATGCTGAATGTTCATAGCGGCACTATTCTTAACAGTCAAAAAGTGGAAACGTCCATCGATGGAGCATGGGTAAACAAAATATGGTCCATCCATAAAATGCAGTCTCACTTGGCGAAAAAGAAAAAGAAAAAAGAAAAAAAAAGGTGGGGGCTGACATGCTACAATTCATAGGCGCCCTGAAAGCATCATGTTAAGTGAAATATATCGGTCACAAAAGACCACGTATTGCATGATTCCGTTTGTATGAAATGTCCACAGTAGGCAAATCTAGAGCGACAGAAAGTAGTGGTCGCCTGGGGCTGGAGGGAAACGGAGGGAGGGGGGCCGGAGGGAAGTGGAAAGTGACTGCAGGTGGATACAAGGTTTCTTCTTTTTCTTTTTTTTTTTTTTTGGAGGTGATGGAAAGTATTCTAAACTCATGGTGATGGACGCCCACCTGTGAATATACTGAAAACCATTGGTGGTACACTTTGTGAGTGAGCTGTATGGTCTGGGAATTATCACCTCAATAAAACCATCCACAAAAAAATTTGAGCTCCCACCTCTTCTTGGTTCCTGCTATCCTGTAAGGTTCGCAAAGGCAAGGACCCCTTTGTTTTCCGTGCCATTGTCTTCTGAGTACCTGGTGCCTAGTAGGTGCTTTCGTATTTGCTAATGAATGAATATGTGCCTTGGGCAAGCCCTGTAGGCTCTTTGAGCCTCAGTTTCTGCATCTGCAAAGTGGGGGTAAGAATGCCTTCTGCAAAGGGCCGATTAGGAGACAAGGCTTTTGAGGTGCAATGAAAGGGTCCTCCTTGGATGCCTGGCACAGTGCCACTGACAGGGCTCCACAGGGGGTCCCCTGCCCTGGGGAGTATGGTTTCTTAGCCATCTGCCCCACCTCCCATCACAAGTCCCTTCTAGAGCCCAGTGGCCACGCTGTCACACGGGGCAGCCCACACGATGCCATGATGCTGGAGACTGCTCTGAAAGGACACGCTCACGTGCTGACCAATGCCAAGGGCCCGGGCCAGCAGGGGGCTGGTGGACACGTCAGACCAGATTTTCTGTTTCTATCTGGAGATGTGTCTGACAGCCTGTCCCAGACTGTGTCTGTCACTGCCGGTCAGGGCTGACACCAGCTCTGAGGCCATGCTGCGTGTTAATGGCACACACAGAGAAGGCGCAGTATTTGCAGAAACAGTTAGCTGTGTGAGGGTCAAGGTTATGACCCCTGGAAGCCAGGCCACCATCCTTATGAAGCTGTCTTGCAAAAAATGTGAAAAGAAACTTGCAAATATCTAGAACCAAATATTTAGAACCCTGAGCCTGTCTCTTGTCTCTTGCTCATACCTGGGCTCCCAGAACCTTGGTGGACAATTCCTCAGAGGCACCTGGGTCTCCTCGTGGAGAAGCCCCTAGTATGAGAAGAGCAGGGAGAGAGGTGAGGGGAAGAAGAGGGTATGTGTCCACCCACACCTCTACGCTCCTCCGTCCACTGCTCACCGTGGCAAAGCCCCTTTCCTCTTCTGTGCACTCCAGGGAAGGGGAATAGTTTAAAGCTAGCAGTTGAGGGGAGTCTGGGTGGCTCAGTCAAGCGTCCGACTTGGTTTTGGCTCAGGTCATGATCTCACGGTTTCGTGAGTTCGAGCCCCACAACGGGCTCCAAGCTGACAGTGCAGAGCCTGCTTGGGATTCTCTGTCTCCCTCTCTCTCTGTCCCTCCCCCGCTTGTGCTGTCTCTGTCTCTCTCAAAATAAATAAATACAAACTTAAAAAAATAAATAAAGCGAGCAGTTGATAGTTGACTGTTTTCAGACATCTTTGGCTGAGAGTTACATTAAGAAATACATTTCATGTGGTAATCCTGTGGGTGTGCAGACCTATGTGTAAAAAACAGAGTGAACAAAATAATATTCTCACTATGTACAGTATATTCTAATACCTTCTTTTTATGCTCTGTGGTCACTGTCTCTACGTTTTTAATAGTTTTATCTTCATAAAAACAGAGAGGGAGGCAAACCATAAGAGACTCTTAAATACACAGAACAAACTGAGGGTTGCTGGCAGGAGGTGGGGGTGGGGGGATGGGCCAGACGGGTGATGGGCATGAAGGAGGGCACTTGCTGGACGAGCACTGGGTTCCTATGTGAGACATGAATCACTGGGTTCTACTCCTGAAGCTGAGACTACACTGTATGTTAACAAACTTGAGAATAATGATGATACTAATTATTATTATTTTATCTTGAGACTCGGGTTTTGTAAGTGGAGTCGGACAGGACACGTGGCCATCCGCTGCCTGCCCCCACGCGGCAACGGCCACTGCCTTGTCCTTGGTGGTGCCCCGAGAGGGTCTGCACTCTCCCACGAGTATCCATGTGCCTGAGGGAGTGTGACATTAGGTGGGGAATAAAAAAACACCATGACAGCCTGAGAGACTGCAGATGAGGGGGAAAAGCTTTTTCCTGTTGTTTTGAACAAGGGCCCTGTGTTTGCAGTTCACCCCGGGCCCCACAAATTATGTAGCCAGCTTTGCCTACTAGACCGATTTCACAACTCCCTAATGAATTGTGACTGGCAGCTTGAAAAAAACACTGCACTGGACGGCAGAAGGCCACAAGTGACTAAATGCAAGCTTTCGTCAGACACACTGAAGTTTAAACCCCAATTCTACAACGAATTGGCTGTGTGACTTTGGGCAGGTCACTAAACTCTTAACTTCCGCGACCTCATCTGCAAAACCGGGATAATGATAGGACTTACCTTTAGAGTTGGGGCAGGGACTAAGTTAAGGCAATGTGCAAGGGCAGTGCCCCAAATTTAGGAAAGAAACTAGTCAGGCCCCTCTGGTCTTTGGCCCGGCTCTGATTTTTCCCAGGTTAATTTACTTCTCTGAAGAGGGGATTTTTGAGCTGGGTTTTGGGGAGCAAGCAGGAGTTTACCAGGTGAGTAAGAAAGGGAAGGATGTTATCTGGGCAGACAGGCTGCAGAACAGAGGTTCTGAGGCGTGGTATGTTTAAGGGAACATGAGAGCAGATCTGTTTTGAGAGTGTGCACAGCTGTGGGGAAGGTGGGGGGTGTAGGATGAACCGCTGGGAGGTGGGGTGGCTGAGGTTGGACGTGGGAGAGGCCTGATCGTGGGGAGGAGAGGCCCCAGGCAAGTTGGACTCACCCAGTAGCCAATGAAGGCAGAAAGGATTTTAAGCAGGTGAAAAGCATGATCAGACCTGTGCTTTCAGAGATCACCTTGGCTGCAGGTAGCAGATGGATGGGAGGGGGTAAAATCGAAGGCTCTGGAAGAGACCAGGTGTGCGCTATGAGGCCCCGAATTCGAGAGAGTGACCGTGGGGATGGAAAGCTGATGGAGGAGGGTCACCCAGGAGGCTGGAGCGCACATGGGAGGTACCTCTCAGCTTTCTGCCCCGAGTGAGTGGGATCAAGAGGAAGAACAGGTCTGGGGAAGCAGGAGGAGGATTATCTGGCCTGGCCCCTCGAGGCGAATGAATCAGAATGATGTGTGTTTAGTCTATTTTTAGAAATCTCCAGGGATGCAAAGTCTATAAATTAACCTAAAGAGCAATGAGTATTCATTTGTCCTATTTTTTTTTTTTTTAACCATATCTAACTCCTTTTGGCTACTAAACCCAAATCAGATAAACTTTATTTAAGCTACAATGCAGGTGAGTCCTTACCTTTGCTGGCTCAGCACCATAGGTTTCTGGAACCAGGTGGAAGAAATGTTAAATTATAGAACAAGTTAGAACTAAGTGACATCTATGGAAGGGAGGAAGTCACAAAGGAAATTTGAAGAGGTGATGAATCCACTAACACCCCCCTCACCCCCCACCTCTCTGGGGCAAGCCAAGTTCCCAGCTGCCAGTGGAGTTCAGGTAGGCCCAGGAAGCGCACTCAGATCAGACCAGGAGCCAAACACCTACTTCTTTTTTTTTTTTTTTTAATTTTTTTTTTTCAACGTTTATTTATTTTTGGGACAGAGAGAGACAGAGCATGAACGGGGGAGGGGCAGAGAGAGAGGGAGACACAGAATCGGAAACAGGCTCCAGGCTCTGAGCCATCAGCCCAGAGCCTGACGCGGGGCTCGAACTCACGGACGGCGAGATCGTGACCTGGCTGAAGTCGGACGCTTAACCGACTGTGCCACCCAGGCGCCCCATCACCTACTTCTAACAACAATGCCAAGAACTCCCTTTTCTGAAAGATGCGAGTTTTCCTACTTCAGGGTTATTGCCATAGCCATCCACTGGTAAGTGTTTCTGTTTTTGTTTTTTTTTTTAAGTTTATTTATTTATTTTGACAGAGAGAAAGCGAGCACGTAAGAGTGCTCTGCAGAAACAGAGGGAAAAAGAGAGAATTCCAAGCAGGCTCCACAATGTCAGCACAGAGCTGATGTGGGGCTCGAACCCACGAACCCTGAGATCATGATGTCCTGAGCCGAAACCAAGAGTCTGACGCTTGACTGAGCCACACAGCCGCCCCTGGAAAGTGTTTTTACGTATTCCAAAAAATTAATTTTGAAATCTGTCTTTGATACTTGAATGCTGGGTGGGCAAGGGAAACATACTGCTCACAGTTTAAAGTCAGATTAAAGAGAAGAGGGAGATAACAAGGGTTTTCCATGTGGACAGAGCTCTACGGTTTACACAACGCTCTCACACTAGCCTCTCATTTTGTGTTCACAACAGCCAGATAGAAGGGCTAAGGCCTGTCATCCCAATTCCACCCACATAGAACCCGCAGCCCTCTGTGAACTCAACAGTAGGGTGACGGGGCCCATAGGGAGGCCAGTCTTCTGTCTTTTGCTGGCTGTCCCCGCTGCACACTGTCACCCAAGACGAACCCCTTACATGCATATTTGGGAAAGGCAGCGACAGGCATTACAATCCATTTGGTCCAGATTAAAAAAAAAAAATTCCCACACCCCAGGATTGCTTGTCACGTGCCTTTTGCAAGGCTCTGTTTGGGGGCTGGCGGGGCTGGTATAAATAAATAAAGACACCAGCCACTGCACTTCTGAGCACCTACAATCCAGGCACTTTGCACATCTTTGACCTCATTTACTCCCTCACAACGCCCTTATGAGATGGCTGTCCTCAGCCATTCTGTACATGGGGAAACATCCTCTGACCCGACTCAGTGGCTCTGGGCATCCAGACGCCGGCCTCATGCTGGCTGGGCCCCTTCCATGCAGCTTTTCCTGTTTCATTTTCCCAACGCTCCTGGGAGGTTTCCCATTTTGAGGAAGCTAAGGCTTAGAGGGGGGTTTAGGCAAGTTAACCACCGGGATGCTGTTGGCTTTCATGCCCTCTGTCCTATTTATTTATTTATTTATTTATTTATTTATTTAATTAAAAAAAATTTTTTTTGAGACTGCAAACGGGGAAGGGGCAGAGAGAGAGAGAGAGAGAGAGAGAGAGAGAGAGAGAGAGAGAAGATCCTAAGCAGGCTCTGTGCAGACAGCAGAGAACACGATGCAGGCTCAAACACATGAACTGTGAGACTATGACCTGAGCCAAAGTCAGGTGCTTAACTCACTGAGCCACCCAGGCACTCCCCTCCTCTGTCCCCTTTAAGTTGAAACCATTCTAATTTTTGCATCACACAAGCAGCCTATAATTCCTACAAAAATCTAGATGACACAGGAATCTCTACTGTATCCCCCACCTCTTTTCTATTTCCACTCCCCAGAAGTAACTGCTTTTAACAGTTTAATGTATATCCTTTTCCCATGCACAAACACACCCACGCAGGGAATTTATTTTTCACAAATGGGATTGCACTAGATGCATTATTCAGCAACTTGCGTTATTCACTCAACCGTGTATCCCAGTTATCATTCCTCATCCACACGTAAGGAGGAATCCTTATCCTCTTGGACAGGTTTCGTGGTCTCAATGTAGCATAAACCACTCCCCTACCGATGGACTCTTAGTTGTCTCTAACTTCTCATTAATTCTGCACCGAACACAATTGTCAATGTAACATGCTTGAGATACAAGCTCCCAATAAACATTAACTAATTTTTTAGCCTTCTTAGATGCCTTTATTTAACTACCGGCCTCCATTCAATTCTTTTGACAAGTGTACATTTCTAAGAGCTGGAGTTAGTTACGTCTGTCTCCTGCTCATTATGGAAACCGGTTACTTTCACGGCCCAGGTGTTACAGGTACCTAATCCAATACCAAAATTGGGTTCAGATAGGAAAGTTTTGAACTGATACTACTTTTCCAAATTTTCAGACTCGTTCTCTAACTGCAGCTCGGTTTTTGCAGGAAACTACGGGGCAGTCTAAAGTAAGTAAGGGTGTGTTGTGGGTTGTGGGTTTCTAAGACAAGTTGTTTAACTCTAGTCTAACATAAAGAAAGGAAAAAGCTGGACAGCCTTACATTTCTCTTCTAGCTCATTTTATTCTAATTCGAACAACAAGAAGTTGAGGACATCAGTTGCAGACTGTGTCCCCTCATCAGGTCCCCAGACTACTTCTCTGTCCCGGGCAGAATCCAAATCATCCTTCCTTCCTTCAAGGGTCCTTAAGACTCCGACTGTCTTCCTTTTTCAAAACCTTCAGGCCCTGCTTTGCTTTTTGTGGTCCTTTTCCTTCAAGATGGGAGGCAAAGTAGAAAACAGGTTTGTGTTCTTTCTTTCTTCCTGATGTTCCAAGATGCCTTAATAATTTTTTCTTTTTTTTTTAATTAAAAAGATTTTTTTTTCATACTTATTTTCTGAGAGACAGAGCATGAGTGTGTGTGTGTGGGGGGGGGGGGCAGAGAGCAAGGGAGACACAGAATCCGAAGCAAGCTCCAGGCTTCGAGCTGTCAGCACAGAGCCCGACGCGGGGCTTGAACTCCCAAACTGTGAGATCATGACCTGAGCCGAAGTCAGATACTCAACCTGATGAGCCATCCAGTCACCCCTAATCATCTTTTACCTAGAGAACTTCCTTTAGCCGTTGTTCTAGGGTATATATGCTGGCAACAAATTCCCTTAGCTTTCTCTCATTGGAGAATGTCTTGATTTCCCTTTCATTCCCGCAGGATGTATTTTTGCTGGATATAGGATTCTGGGTTGACAGTTATTTCAAAAATGCTATGCCACTTCCTTCTGGTCTCCATGGCTTCTGGTAAGAAATCTGCCATTCATGTTGTTTTTCCCTGTAAGTAAGGTACCATTTCTCTCTCAGAGATTTCAAGAGTTTTTGTCTTTGGTTTTTAGATGTTTGAGTTTGAGGTGTCTTGGTGTGGCCTTCTTTGGGTTTATCTCATTTGGGATTCACTCAGTTTCTTGAGTCTGCAGGTCTGTTGCCAGATTTGGGAGTTTCCAGCCATTACTTATTTGAATAGTTTTTGAGTCCCACTGTCTTTCTCTTCTCTCTCCATGACTCTGAGGACATGAATATTAAGCCTTTTGTTATAGTCCCATAGATCCCTGAGATTCTGTTCCCTTCCCCTGCCCCCCAGTCTATTTTCTCTTTACTGTTCAGATTGGGTAACTTCTACTGTTTAATCATCAAGTTCACAGATTCCCCACCGCCCCCCCACCCGCCGTCCCCTCCAGTCTATTGGGGTCATCCAATGAGTTTTTAATTTTAGTTATTATATATTTTAGTTCTAAAACTTCCATGTGTTTTTTTCTTCTATTTCTTTATTGAGACATTCTATTTTTTTTTCATATTTCAAACATTTCATAATTGCTTACTGAAGCATTTTTATAGTGGCCACTTTAAAATCTTTGTCAGATAATTCTAACATCTGTGTCAGCTTGGTGTTGGCATCTATCGATTGACTTCTTTTCATTCAGTTTGAGATCTTGATTCTTGGTGTGAGTGATTTTTAATTGAAATATGGCCTTTTGGATATTATGAGAATTTGGATCTTTCTTAAACGTGTTTGAGCTGGCTTTCCTGGATATTGCTCTGACAGGGTGGGGGGCGCCTCATTACTGCCAGGTGCGCGTCCAGGTTCTTCATTTGGGTTTCATGGACACTCAAATCCCCACTGGGCAGGAATGGGAGTTCCAGCTCCCCACAAGGCTTCCACTGACACCTCCCTAGCTGGGAAGGATTAGGAGTGCCTTCTTACTCCTTCTGTGTGGCTTTTACGGACACCAAGGTGGGTGTAGTTACCCTCGGCTGGCGGTGGTGAAAAGTGTCCTCTCCTTAGTCTGCCTTCTCTGACACCACCCCAGTGGGGGCAGGAGCGGAGGCAAGGTTGGGGCCCCTTGCTACCAAGGGAGGGTGGAAGTCTGGGTTCCCCACTTACTCTTTGCTGGCGAGAGTGGGGGCCGGGCCACAGTTTTTCAGGGATATGTGGCTGGGGTAGTATGGTGATTATCTCCTAAGACTTTCCTGAAGCCCATCCCAAGACCTGGCACTCAGACATTGATAATCACTGAAGGTGTGTGACTTAATTCATCAGTTGGGATTTTAACTTCATTAAAGAGCCAGGGCATGCTTGATACATCTTTGCCTTGTGGCACAATGAGATATGATAAATACTTTTTTTTGGAGAGAGTGACCAAAGGCTCTTGCCTGTCCGTGTGAGTCTGTTGGCAGAAATTCTGCATCAAGTAGATAAGACAGATGAGCTCTGGGCAAAGCTGTCTTAAACGCAGATAAGAAAGAGACAGGATGGGCAGAGTTTAGAGAGTGTCTGTACTAATAAGTAAAGTTATTAATACATCTAAATAAAGAGTAAGCTTAGAAGAATGCTAGGAGAAGAGTCACCCAGCTAGGAGGTGTGCCCTGTCTGCCTGTCCGGGGAAAGCCCCCAGAGCCCAGAGGCAGGTGGTACAGGTGCCAGGCTGGGAGCGTGCATATATGAATTCCAGAACTACCTTCCCTGAGTGGATTCTGTGCTCACCCAGGTGGCCTTTGGGATCCAGCCTCTTAATGCCATTGCTGGACAGTGTCAGGGAACTGACCCAAGAGATGCAGTTTTCTGGGCCCTTGGCTCTCTTAATTTTCACTTCAGATAAATGGTCTCTGATCTCTTATGAATTTGGTTGGTAAAAATCCAATTCTAATAACCATACAAAATAACTAAAATTATTCAGTGCTTACTGTGTGCCGGGCTGGCCTGGGCTTTTCATGGATCATCTCATTTCATCTTTACCATCATCCTGTGGGGCAAGAGGAGATTGTCTCATCTCATGGATGGAGGACTTGAGGCTCTGAGCCTGGCAAAGCTCAGAAGAGTGAGGATTTGAACCCAAGCCTCCTGACTCCAAGGTCTGCCCTTCACCGCTGGGCTTTCTAACATAGCCCTTTCTAGGTGCTTTACAATATGAACACATATGACCCTCCAAACAACCCCTGGGGTAGGTACCATTTCTACCCCCAATTTACAGCTGAGGAAACACAGGTACAGAGAGGTTGTGGAACTTGCTCAAAGCCACACAGCTGGTGTAAGTGGAGCAGGATTTGAAGTCAGGCAAGATGGCTAAGGACCGTTATGTCATGCTGCCTCTGTTGGGGCACTTGCCTGACTCTAACAGACCCAAGCCTCTTGAGGGAAAGGACTTGATCATCCTTATTTTTGTACCCTCACCGGCTTCCCTAGTGCCCAGCACAAAGTTAGCTGCTAATACCTGTTGGTTCACTTGGAATTCCCCTGGAAGGGCAGACCACTAGCTGACCTGGCCCAGCTATACTGATTCTGTGAAGTCCCTTGAATTTACAGCTGATCTGAGGTAGGTTTACGCCAGGCTGCAGGCTACTCGTTCTGCTTCACGCACTTCATAAAACATTCTTTTTTCATGGGGCCGAGGGCTCCTGAAAAAAGAGAATTCAAATTCCAGGGCCAGAGAGCTATGAATAATTTCTACCGGAGCATATTTTTTCACCACCAGGGACCTGCGTTTTCAAGGAACTCAGTCCCTAGTCGTGGGAAGCTAGCAAATCCCTTTTTCACCCTCATCACCATCATCATCTTTTTTTTTTTTTTTGAGAAAGCGAGCGCGCCAGTGGGGGAGGGGCAGAGGGAGACAGACTCTTAAGCAAGCTGCACACTTAGCCCAGAGCTCCCGACGTGGGGCTTGATCCTATGACCCTGGGATCATGAACTGAGCCAAAATCAAGAGTCAGGGGCTCAACCGACTGAGCCACCCAGGTGCCCCTCACCATCATCTTCTGAGTCCGGTTGTGGCTGGAAAGGTTTATCGAGCGGAATAAAGTTACCTAAGTAGCCGGGTGGGTCTCAATGGTGGCTGGTTGAGTCTCCACAGGGGACATTTGCCAGTGTCTGAAGACACTTTTAGTTGTCACAATGGTGGGGGTGTGGGGTGTGCTGCTAGTGTCTAGTGGGTAGAGGCCGGGGATACTGCTAAAACATCCTACAATGGAAGCATAATCCATCACGACAAAGAATTAGCCAGCCCAGAATGTCAGTAGTGCTGAGGCTGAGAAATCCTGATTAGCCAAGCAGCCCCCAAATCTGCATGTACAAGTGGTTTTAAAGAGGAAGCACCGCTCAACAATTAAATTAGGTTTTATGAGATTTTATTCCCAGAGAGCAGGCACGGCTCACTGGGGGGAAGATGAAAGCGAACATTCTGTGCCGGGAGTGGAACCGTCTTTGTTTGGAAGCGTGTTCTGAGGCAGTCCTTTGGGACTTCAGGCCTTAGGACCTCCTACCACAAACCCACCTCGGAAGCTAATTAAAATGCAAATTCCAGGGCCTCACCTCAGTCCCGCTCAACTAGGCTCTCTTGGTGAGAGTATGAGGGATCTACATTTTTAGGACACCCCACCATGATTCAGATGCAGGCTGCAATGTTTTCTTCCCTTCTTCTAGAAGAGGTAAACAGACCATATGCATGTGAGTTTTTAGAAAGTTGACTGAAAATGCTCACGTTCTAGGACAGTTCCTCTAACTTAAAAAAAAATTTTTTTAATGTTTAGTTTTGAGAGAGAGCGAGAGAGCATGCGTGCAAGCAGGGGAGGGGTAGAGAGAGAAGGAGACACAGAATCTGAAGCAGGCTCCAGGCTCTGAGCTGTCAGCACAGAGCCCGATGTGGGGCTTGAACTCACAAGACCACAAGATCATGACCTGGGCCGAAGTCGGACGCTTAACCAACTGAGCCACCCAGGAGCCCCCCAGTTCCTCAAACTTTAGTCATTTTTACCACACGTTGTGAGTTATGCCCTAGACAAATACTACTTGTACTGTTCTTTACTCAATAATTTAAAAATTATTTAGTTACATTTTTTCCCCTAATACTCCTGAGAATACATGCATAAGCATGAAATATTTGTCTATGCCACTTAAAACAGACGTGCAGTACGTGTAGGAAGCAGTGCATTATGGGAAAGCAATTACAGTTAGCTAGACGACTAGGAGGAGTACCTACATGCTCTGTAAAGCAGACATTTGAAATCTCAGAGCCACCTTTTCAGGGATGGATGACAAACCCCGTGGCTTCCTGGAGGAGGACTAGAGTGGGCAAAGGCTCATGCCTGACCAGGACGTTGTGACCTTACGGAGACCTGCCAACCACCATTTATGAGCCTTTGAAAAAAACAAAACACGTCACACCCAGCACTAGGACAAAATGAAGGACCAGCACATGTTGAATGTCACTGAGCCTCAGAAATTGGAAGCCACATGTGAGAAGTCATTCCAACCACAAACTGGCTTCCATGATATCATCTGGCTCCCAGAGGGCGCCCTCCTTAGGTGAGGCGTGGACAGAGGGCAAAGCTTGATACACTGAAAGCCACAGAACATTTCACGTCTCTGCTAGAAATCAGAACAAACATCTGCAGTTTGTTTTTCCATTCACATTCTTTTCCAGAAAGCCTAAACCTGACATGATGTTAGTTTTAACTGGGTCCTGCACACAGCCGGCCTCGCAACAGCGAATAGAGCAGCTCGGAATTACCAGGGTGCCTGGATTCCCTAGCACGGCTTTATTTTTGTCTTTCCCTCCAATTTGCATTAAGCTGCCTGCATAATTTCCACCTCAGGTGAAACCTCTCTCTTTGTTGTTTCCTACTTGAACTACATTGATTTTCCATGTAAGTCAGGATATTGGGAAGTGGGGGTGGGAGGTGGTTAGAAAAGAGGCTAAGGAATAGCATTTTTGGACACGGTGAGACAGATGCAGCCAGCGTCCCCCACCCCCCTCCCTGATGGCATTTGTCTTTGGGGTCAAAATCTGAAACTCAAGAGGATGTTCCTGAAGGGGGCCACAGTGGATACCCTCTTTCTGCAGCCTTTTACGGCTTGTTATTTAAGTAGCTTCTCTTTGTGCAATTGTAAACCAGCCCTGTTTGGCTCTAGCTGGAAAGACAATACCAGGGATCCACTTTGTTAAGCATTTATCGAGCACCTTCTATGACTGTTAAGCATTTATTGAGCACCTTCTATAAACGCAAGTTTCCATGCATTGAGGCCAAAATTCCTGCTTTTCATCATGTGGGGAGGAAAACGTTAAAATGTCAGGAAGAAGAAATGCTCTTGGTGCTGTGGGAGAGGGTCTGTGTGGGACTCTAGGTCTGGAGAGGGAGGAAAAACAAACACAGGACGCACCCTAGCCCTCAGGGAATTTGGAATTCCATGAATACAAGGACGAGGACCCAGACTCAGTGCCCAGTTCGGTGCTTTGAACCCAGCAAGGATTCAGTACGGATTTGCCGAATGGGTGGCTGGTCCATGGCTGTTGATGGAAACCACTCACCCTGGACACCCAGGACTTTGCAAAGTTGTGAGAAGATCCAGTGAGTGAGTATCAGACAAGTCTGGGCGAAATCAAGCGGCAACTGGAAGAACAAGGTCAGGAGCAGGTTGTGCTGAGCTGGGGCAGGAGCCCACAGGTGCAGTAGGGAGCAGCCTGCCTGGGCGCCCAACCCCACGGCCACTTTCCAGCTCAGTGACCCTGGCACCGGGCTTAGCTTCTCCGTGCCTCTGTGTCCTTCTCTGTGAAATGACTATGAGTATGGTATCTGTCTCACAAGCTTCTTGTGAAGCTTGAAGGAGTTAATATAGGTGGGTGGCTCAGTCTGTTAAGGGACCGACTTCGGCTCAGGTCATGACCTCGTGGTTCGTGAGTTTGAGCCCCACACCAGGCTCCGCTGACAGCTCAGAGCCTGGAGCCTGCTCCGGATTCTGTGTCTCCCTCTCTCTCTGCCCCTGCCCCATGCTCGCTCTCTCTCAAAAATAAAGAAGCACTAAAAAAAATGAATATAAATGGTTCCATCAAGGCTTGGCATACAGAGAGTGCTAAATAAGTATTAACTGCTATTATTTTACTGGGGGCACCACATGATGGGATGGCTTAGTCCTATCTGGACTAGAAGCAAAAAATTATACAACGTGACACTTGTGAAGTATAAACGTAAGGAGGAAAGAAATCCAGAAGCAGGTTGACCGGGCTTGGTTCTGCCTCTGACATTGGGAATTCATGCCTGCCAATTTCATTCTTTTTCATTTTTTTTTAAATTTTTTTTCCCAACGTTTTTATTTATTTTTGGGACAGAGAGAGACAGAGCATGAACGGGGGAGGGGCAGAGAGAGAGGGAGACACAGAATCGGAAACAGGCTCCAGGCTCTGAGCCATCAGCCCAGAGCCCGACGCGGGGCTCGAACTCACGGACCGCGAGATCGTGACCTGGCTGAAGTCGGACGCTCAACCGACTGCGCCACCCAGGCGTCCCTCATTTTTTTTTTTAAACAGAGTTGAATATGTATCTGTCAGTCCATTTTTAGGTACTTTTCTGAAAGTGAATAGTTAACAACGTTGTCATGATAAGCGGCAACAATTTTCTATGGAGGGTTAACATCAACTCCTCCTCTGCCACCATCACCACCAGGCTTTTTCTACTGTTTTCTCATCCCTAATTTTTCCCCCAGTGGTTCCCCAGAATGACAAGAGTTTGGGAATAAAAAGGACCTTGCTCCGCGTCGTCAGAGCTGTGTGACTTTGGGCAAGTCACTTCACCTCTCTGACTTTCAGTTTCTTCATCTACAATAGGTGGGTTTGGGGCAAAAACAAGTGATGACGTGTTCCAAGCACCTAGGAAAGGTTGGTCATGTGCATGGGGACGTTGAATAAATGGTAGCTTATTTGCACAGTGGGGACAAATCAGCGAGTTCTGCTTTGCTGATTTTCCCTCTGAAGGTCCTGAAATGTGCCATTCACTTCACGAGGACTGACAGCCATGATTTCTCCTCATGGATGTGGGTTTCCAGGTTGAGCAAGACTGCTTGCGGCCTCCAATAAGCCAAAATGTGGCCTTCCAGTGATCTGGGCCATCGCGCCTGGCAAGAACAACAAAGCTGTCCTTTACACACGGACAGGGACTTGTCCCTGTGTCTAGACGGCTCACTCTCTTGGCCCACACTTCCAGCTGTTTGGTTATACAGAGTTGACCCGGGTTTAAGAGAAGAGGCTTTACCACTGAGCAGCTTAAAGGAAAAACAATCTCTCAGTTCTTTGTCAGAAAAACACGAAAACCACTCCACGTGTGGGGTAACATCCTGGGAGGAGAACCTCGTCGTCAGGTTTCCTGTTCCTTTAACAATCTACTTCGCTAAATGGAAATGAAATCGCTCCATTATATTTCTGAACATCACATGAAAGAAACAAAACGGACAGACAAAACAAAAACCACCTAGTCTGAAGGGGATGAATCCAAAACTGAATAGAGGGATGCAATGTTTCACAGAAACAACTAGATTTGATTTTCAGACCAAGAAATGTAATCCTCAGAGATGTTTCAGAATCACAGGGTTTTGCTTAGCAGTTTAAGAATGAAGCCACTGTGTGAACATCACTGAGTCATGGCGGCCACTGCTGTCAGGAAAGGATCACTTCACTCTCGTAACAACTCTCTGAGGCAGATGCTCTTAATATTCCCATTTCACAGGTGGCATAACAGTAAATGCGGAGCTGGAATTTTAACCACGGTCAAAACCACTAGCCTGTATTCCCTCTAATGATCTAGAAGAAACTAGGTGCCCAGGGCCTAGGGCAGCTGAACAGGCTCCCAAGACACCCAGGGGCTACTAGGGCACAAAGAAACAACTCATACTGGCTCAGGACATCACAGCCCTTAAAGTAGGTTCCCATATCCTGGGTGTTGGGAAGTCCATCATAACCTGAAGTGTTAGATTTATCCCCATTTCACAGACATGAACACTGAGGCTCAGAGGGGTTAAACAGCTTCTCTGAGGTCACACGATTATCTCCTAATTCCCAGGCACTGTTCCCTCCCCAGTGACATGTAATCCAGCCTAATTGAAACAGGGTGAGGGTACGGTGGGGGGAAGCTCTACACATTGACAAAGCTATGTGCATGCCTAGCGCTGGGTTCAGACCCAGGAAGGCAGCAAGGACAGAAGAGCGGGGACTGTCTTCAGAGCCAGACAAGTGGCCATGTGACCTTGACCAAGTGACACTGTCTCTGAGCATTAGTGTTTTGGTCTGTAAAATGGTGTAACAGCAGCTATGAGAACCTAAATTCCTTGTCAGCAGGGAAATCTGCCTGTTCATGGCTGGAGCCCCAGCAGGTTACGTAATATTATTTGGCACGTAGTAGATGCTCAATAAAAGGTTTTTACAGAACAAATAAGCATATGAACCAAAAAACCCACTTCAAAGTGTTTCTGTAGAAATTAAATGAGATACTGTATGCATGGTGCATAAAACAGAACTGCTCAAAATGACATCATGTCCCAGGCATTTATATTCACCATCTCCCAAGAATCCTATGGAATAGATCTGGCTATGCCCATTTTGTGCAAGGGGAAGAGCAGAGAAGAGGGCAGGGAGTAAAAGAATTCTCAGAGGGGAGCTCATCCCTTTTAATAACAACAACAACAAAAAATGTGCCTTTAAAACCAGAGTCCCAGCAAGGAGCTGTAGGAAGGTTTGAGAGGGAGTCCACGGAGAAGAGAAGGGCTGTGGGTCTAGACTGATGGACTAGTCGGCCTCCCTCCTAAGTCCTCTGCCTCCAAGGAGCACCCACGGACCAGGCACGGCAGAGTCCCCACCTCTGCCATCGGCCCCTCCCGTCTGCCCGCAGCTTGGCCCAGACAGCGAGTGCCCAGCTGTGCTCTTCTTGGTGCGAAGAGTATCCTAATGAACTGCAGGCTGATGAATCGCTGATTGCAGGAGAGAAACAAAATTAAGACTGGGCTGATGGAAACTTAATGAAACCCATTCTCTGGGAAGGGTCTGGCTTCGCACAGGTGGGAAGACCAGGGATCTCTCTGGGATCGGATGAAAGACGGTACTAGGTACTAGTGAGATGGGACCAGGAAACAGAAAGAAGAGAAAAAAAAAAAAAAAACCACTCAGGGGAGCGCACACAGACTTGCTTATGAATTCCAATTGTAAAAGGACTTATAGAAATTGCTTGCTAAAACTTGAGCCGTGCAAAACCAATTACGCTGGAAATAATCCCAGCGGCCACGCCCTCTTCCTGTGCTCTGCGGAGCCACCCCTCCTGCAGCGCCTCTGAAGAGAAGCCAGCTCCCCTGCGGCGGGGGCACCTCCTTGCTGTCCCTTCCTCAGAAAGCGAATTTCTCCACCTAATTTAATTGCAAAAGCCCTTGCCAATGCTCACACCTCCCCTATGATGCGATTACTATTGGCTCGTCAATTTGCCACCACCTGTGTGCCCCCTTTAAGGAAAGGGAGGGAGACGGGGACAAATGCCAACATTAATTGCAATTTCATACACTTCGCTGGCGACGACCCTGCGGAGGGGGACGACGGAAATCAATTCTGGTGATTGAAAAACAATCTGAGAATGATGGGCCCACACTGAAATCTTCTGGAATGGGCAGAAAAATGCTTCTTTGAATATTCGGTCCATGGTCAGTTGAGATTTATTCAGGGTAGCACCACTCAAACGTTTCTTGAGGACATGCCGTTGTCAGGCACGGTACAGACACAGAGGAAGACAGAGAAGACCAGGACGAAATCCACGCCCTGAGGTGGGTTTCTCCGCCAGTGGGTTCAGGATGGGGGTCTAGACAGAATAAGGTGGATAAAAAAGAGATAAGGCAGAATCAGGTGAGAGTGATGCCACCTTCCCTTCGTGCATGACATCACCTTATAAAGATATGAAAATGCCAGCCAGATGGGGCAGCTGGATCTTCGCTTCACATTTCGGTCCAGAGTGACGTGATCAGAAGCCCTCAGGAAACTGGGCGGTGCCGGGCAATTCATTCCAGCACCTTCTGAAGGAGACAAGTAGCTGTTTCTGGACTCTGAACTCAGCAGGCACTAATCTGCAGGACTACAGGCAGCTCTCCGGGACTATGAGGGGCTTGTCCCCATTTAAGGATGGGATGGCTGCTGCCTGGTCCTTGCATTCCTCTTGAAAACAGAATGCTGGGGCGCCTGGGTGGCTCAGTTGGTTAAGCATCCGACTTCGACTCAGATCATGGTCTCACGGTTCGTGGGTTTGAGCCCCACGTTGGGTTCTGTGCCAATGGCTTGGAGCCTGAAGCCTGGAGCCTGCCTCGGATTCTGTGCCTCCCTCTCTTTCTGCCCCTCCCCCACTCATGCTCTGTCTGTCTCTCTCTCTCAAAAATAAATAAACAGTAAAAAAAAAAAAAAAAAAGAAAAGAAAACAAAAGAGAATGCTCCTGGAGAAAGGGACAGGGGCTCCCGCTGCTGGCTTGGAACCTTCTGTACAACCTTGGGCAAGAGGAGCTATCCAGGACCACCCAGGGCAGGAGGCTGGCTTCAGATGCAACTCTCAGGCTGGCCAGCGCCCAATGGAAACACTGGTCAGCCTGGGTCACCGCCACACCCCATCCCACGATGAGCCCTGGTGGGCAGGCAGGGTAGAGGGCGGTAACACCCACAGGAAGAGACCCAGACACAAGGCAGGGGGAGGGGAGAAACTTCATTTGTGTGTATGTGTATTTCCATTATTTTGATGCTTTTCCTTCTTTCCTTTGATCCAGTCACTCACTAATCACCCCACCCTTCTCCTTCTATGTGGTACACACACGTACACACACACTCCCACATGTGTGCACATAAGCCCAGGAGTCAATGAGATCTGATTCAAATCCTGCCTCTGATGTTCTGTGACCCTGGGCCCGTGACTTAACCTGAGTCTCCATTTCCTTGTTTTATAAAATGAAGATGATGATAATAGGACCTTCCTCCTAGGGTGGTAGTGGGGGTTAAATGTATAAGGTTCAACATCTTATCTGCCTGGACCTAAGCAGTGCTCTTCAAGTGAGAGCCATTCTTCCTACTCAGTTCTTCTGTTACGTCCTCACCAATGATGACAGTGACGACTTTTTATTATGTGTTTGCCTCTTTGGAAGCACTCGGTAAGTGTTGGTTATTATGATAATTATAATAATTTTGTTAATTCTGTTATATTGCTTAATGTTTAAAAAATCAATAGACTAATTTTTAGAGCTCTTTTAGGTTTTCTGGAAAAAATGTGCAGAAAGTACAGAGTTCCCATATCACTCTTCTCTCCCCACTTCCTCTGTTTCCCCTAGTAACTTCTTGCACTTGTACTGGTGTGGTACATGTGCTACAACTGATGAACCTATATTGATACAACCAAAGTGATTATTAACCGAAGTTCATCGGTTTACACCAGGTTTCACTCTTTGTGTTGTGCATTTAATGGGTCTTGACACACATGGGACATGAGTCCCCCATTACAGCATCACACAGGAAGGTTTCCCTGCCATGAACCCTCCCTGTGCCCCACCTGGTCACCCCTCTCTCCTTTCCTGCTCACCCCTGGCAACTGCTGACGTGTTTAGAGTCTGGGTAGTTTCCCCTCTACTAGGTAATGTGACCAAGTTGAAATCCTACAATATGCAACCACTTCATCCTTCATTTACCAATCTGCACTTAAGGTTCCTGCGAATCTTTCCTTGGCCTGTTGGCTCATCATTTCCTCTTATGACTGAATAACACTCCACTGGGTGGATATACCACATCCATTCATCCATTCACCTACGGAGAGGCATCTTGCTTGTGTCCAGTGTTTGGCACATATTGCTTAACTTTTTTTTTTTTTAATATTTTTTTTCAACGTTTATTTTTTATTTATTTTTGGGACAGAGAGAGACAGAGCATGAATGGGGGAGGGGCAGAGAGAGAGGGAGACACAGAATCAGAAACAGGCTCCAGGCTCTGAGCCATCAGCCCAGAGCCCGATGCGGGGCTCGAACTCACGGACCGCGAGATCGTGACCTGGCTGAAGTCGGACGCTTAACCGACTGCGCCACCCAGGCGCCCCCATATTGCTTAACTTTTAATGGCATTTTTGTGCATTTTAATTGATTTTTTTTCCCTGAATTGGCAGCCTTTCAGAAATGCTGAGCTAAATATATGTGTACTCAACTTTCCATTAATGTACCTCGAATATACAGAGCAATAAACTCCAGTATCAGGTGTAGACACCAGACCCACCAGCCACATGATCAGTGTTCTAGACTATGGGATTTTGTAACAGACCTGAAAAGGCTGCCCCCCCTCCCCCTAGTGTTGGGTGTTCGGGACATAATCAGGGTTTCTCAACCTTGGCATACGTGACATTTGGGGCCAACTAACTTCTAGCTGAGGGGGGCATGTCATGCGCTGCATGTTTAGCAGCGCACTAAAATCCTTCACTGTCGGGTGCCCAGGTGGCTCAGCCAGTTAAGCATCTGACTTTGGCTCAGGTCATGATCTCGTGGTCCGTGGTTCGAGTCCTGCATCGGACTCTGTGCTGGCAGCTCAAAGCCTGGAGCCTGCTTTGGATTCTGTGTCTCCCTCTCTCTCTGCCCCTCCCCCACTCATGCTCTCTCTTCTCTCAAAATTCACATAAAAAATTAAAAAAAAAAAGATTCTCTCTCTGCCCCTCTCCTCCACTTGCACGTGCCCTCTCTAAAATAGAAAAAAAAAAAAAAATCCTTCACCTACTAGATGTCAGCAGCAACCCTGCCTGAAATTGTGATGAATCAAAAATGTCTCCAGGGGTACCTGGGTGGCTCAGTCAGCTGAGCGTCTGACATGGGTTCAGGTCATGATCTCACGGATGGTGGGTTTGGGCCCCGCGTCGGGCTCTGTGCTAACAGCTCAGAGCCTGGAGCCTGCTTCACATTCTGTTTTCTTCTCTCTCTCTCTCTGCCCCTTCCCAGCTCATGCTCTCTCTCTCTCAAAAATACACAAACATTGGGGCACCTGGGTGGCTGAGTCGGTTAAGCGGCCGACCTCGGCTCAGGTCATGATCTCGTGGTTTGTGAGTTCGAGCCCCGCGTCGGGCTCTGTGCTGACGGCTCAGAGCCTGGAGCCTGCTTCCGATTCTGTGTCTCCCTCTCTCTCTGCCCCTCCCCCATTCATGCTCTGTCTCTCTCTGTCTCAAAAATAAATAAATGTTAAAAAAAAATTTTTTTAAAAATACACAAACACAAACATTAAAAAATTAAAAAAAAAAAAAAAAAAAAGAAGTGTCCAGATGCTGCCAAATGTCCTCCGGGCAGGGGTGGGGAGCAAAAGTGCTCCCTCATGCCTCCCACTTCTGAGAAGCACTGTTTTAAACATTTTGTTGTCTGCTCTCAAGGTGAGAACTTTCAATGCCACCCCAAATCTCCCACATAAAACCCCACCCCCTGGGAGGGGCCTTCCCTTCACTAGGTGGCAGGTGGTGCCACCCCCTTCCCCCCAGGCCTCCCAAGGCCCCTGCATGTCCCAAGAGTTGGGTGTGTTTGCTTTGATCCCAGCTAAGCACTCCAGAGATGACAAATTCAACATCTAGATGATTTTAAGCTGTCACCGACTCGCCAAATACCACATTGAACCAGGGTCTGCCTGTCTCCTGACGGTGGTAAGGTGGTAATCCGGGGACTTTCTCATGAGCCAGGAGGGTCTCACCGGGGGAGCCCTGACAGGCCACAACCCCATTTCTCCATCAGTGAGTCTGTCGGCTCTTTCTCCAAAACACACCCCCCACCTGCCCGCCTCCCACAGCTTCACTCCTGCACCCCTGGTCCAAGCTGTCATCGCCCTCCTAGTTGGGCTTCTCCCCAGCGAGCTAGTTCCCGCACGGCTGTAGGGCAGGATTTAACACATCCAAATCCCACCACGTCTGTCCGGCTCCCGCGGCTTCCCATTTTTTGCTTGGAGCCCCCCGGTGTTGCTGCCAGTCTGCCCGCGGCCCTCGCCTCCACCCCAAAGGGGTGTCTTTAAGTGGAAGAATGAACCACCAGCGGTGGGACGCGTAAGGACGAGGCAAGAGCAGGTGCCGGGCCCGGCACGGTGCTGGATTTGCTGGGCCGCGCGGGGCCCCGGGTGTTCCCCCCAGCTCTCTCACGTGAGGGCGGGCTTCAGCGTGGCCAACATCACCCCCTCCGCTGGCCTCGGGTCCCACCTGACCAGGCCTAAGGGCTCTGGCTCCTCCTTCAGGCTCAGCCCCCTGAGCACGGAGAGTCAGTGCTGATGCTGAAGGGGGAACTCTGACACCCTCCCCCGACGGGCTTTTCTGGGACACAGCCCTGTCAGGTCGGCTGCAGTGCCGGTCTGGAAAATGCAAATCTGTTGCAACAGGACCCCGGTGGAGTAAGCCATGGGTTTTGCACGTGCTTGTGCCCGAGGTCATCCGTGAGAAACCACAGGTGAACAGACTTCACCCACCTGAACCGAAATCCACAGAAATGAACAGAAATCCACCTCAAATGAGTGCCGGCTACCTCAGTTTACCTTGTGCGTGACGAGTCACGACCGTCACAGCTGGTGTTGCGGCTTTCGTCCCTCTACTACGCCACGGTGACCCACAAGTTGCCGCCTTCTGCCACCCAGTTCCTCAAACACACGGTTCTCGTGGCAAGGAAAAACGCTGTATTTACTGCAGCATTTGTGCCTTTCTAAACCATGTGTAACGTGTAAAACCGTGCCACTGCTCTTATTAGGACAAAGTTTTTGAGAGTTGTGGCCCTAACTTCATCCTCCCCGCGATTGGGCCCGGTGATTTTTACTGTGCGGTTTTGCACCATGTGGCAGATTTGAGGCACGCGGATGTGGCATCACAGTATAGCTGACTACATCCCACACCACCATCCGTGTATCACAGCAGCGGGCTGGAGTTCCTCGTGAAGCGGTCAGTCAGCTGAACAACCCACCCCGAACACGGTTTTCTCTTTTCACCTGAACTTCCCTTTTGCCTTGTTGTTGTTGCTTCCTGGGGATCGCACATCTGTCCCCATCCCCGCGTAGACCATTAGGAGCTGTGCCTCCGCCTCTGTTTTCTTGGGAACCCAGGACAGAACACTGCACATGTAGGGGACGGCAAGTGCACCAGGGAGAAAGTGGGCTTGGGGTCCCTTAGAACAGGAAGAAAGCCAGCATGGCGGGTACTCAGTGGAGGAGACGGTAGGGGCTTGATGGGTAGAGAAGGGCGGGATCTTTTACTTAAGGTTTGGTCAGCTGGGGAAAGGAGTCTGGACATCAGCTGAATTGCAGGGAGAAGCTACTGGATGGTTATAATCCTTGGGAGTGACGTGACTTGGTTTGTATAGTAAAAAGGTAACTTTGGCAGAGGTGTGCAGGGTGGATTGCAAGCAAGACTGTAAGGGGGGGAAGGGGGGCCCATCAGGCCCAGGTGAAAGATGAGGTCTGGGCCAGGGTGGCAGAGGAGGCCTTGGAGGTGGCAGGCATCACAGTTGCCCCCGTGGACATGGAAGGAAAGGGAGAAGTTCTGCAGGACCCACGGTCCGGTTTTGTGCATTTTGTTATTTTGCAGTTTGGGGCAAGTCACTATTCTCTAGCGAAAGGAAGAAAACACATAAAAAAAAAATTAATTGGGGCACCTGGGTGGCTCAGTCGGTTAAGCGTCCGACTTCGGTTCAGGTCATGATCTAACGGTTCGTGGGTTAGAGCCCCGCGTCGGGCTCTGTGCTGACAGCTCAGAGCCTGGAGCCTGCATTGGATTGTGTCTCCCTCTCTCTCTGCCCCTTCCCTGCTCACACTCTGTCTCTCAAAAATAAATAAGCATTAAAAAAAAAATTTTTTTTTTTTAATTAATGAAGATTCTTAAGGGTGGAGGCAAAGTTGCAAAAGTGCAAAGCTCATCGGCTGGCTTTGGAATTAAAAATAAAAAGAGGGGTGTGTGGGTGTTTGACAAATTATGCAAGGAAAGGCGGTTGCTTCCATTCATCCCTTTCAGGGAACAATAACCACAACATGATAAGCCGCAGTGCAATGCTTGTCTAGGTCTGAAACGTGGCCAAAGAAAGGAAAGATTAATCACACAGGGAAGGCTGATATCTCAGGGGCAGATTAAGACAACAAGCTGGCAATTTTGAGTCTGATTAGAAACAGCTAAAATCAGAACTTCCAGTTAAGGACTATACTTTACGCAGCCTTCTTTTTTGAGGGGGGCTCGGGAGTAAGGAGCGAGATTGATTTAAGTTAATTAAGCCTAGTGCTTAATTAAGTGTTCTCAGATACAAACTGTATCCTTTTTGAATGGCTAATGCAAACCTGGGTTCACAGCTCCATTAAATTTGCTGGCTGGAAGTTTTAAGGAGATGGGGAGGTTTCCATTAGGTACATGAGCCCAGGCATTTTGCCAATACCGGAGTTATGGAGTGACAGGATGGGTGACTCAGGGAAGGGACAGATCTCCTGCTAAGGACAGTCAGGAAGCCTGGTAAAACAGAAAGGATCTAGATTTTGGGGTCAGACGGCTTCTCATCTCCACGGGGCCTCTCACCAGCAGGGTGACCTTGGCCATGTATCCTAACGGACTCCTCAATATTTTCGTCACGCAAGACGCCTGTTGTGACTCCACCCTCACGCCTGATAAGGATTTTTGTCCACAAGCTACACTTATCAAACCCTACTTAATTTCCATTTATGATTAATCAAAAATGCACACAGTAATGGCAATAGGCAACATTTACCACATGCTTCGTATGTTCGTTCCAGGTACTACTGTAAGCACATGACATAGATGAAATGCTGAATCCTCTTACCATTTCTAACAGGTAAACACTATTATCCCCACTTTACAGAGGAGAAAACAGAGGCACAGAGAAATACAGTAACCTCCCCAAGGTCACACAGACAGTACATGATAAAAAAGAAATCTGGACCCAAGATTGTGATTGAACACAAAGAAACAGTTTTAGTTTGTGTTGGCCTGGACCTCTTTTGTCTCTCCTAAGGGCCGGCAGCCAAAGTGTCACTGCTCTGGCCTTTGTTTTTTAAACTGTAAAACAGATACCATCCCTGCTTTAACCTCCCTCGAGGAGTGAAAAGGCCCCCTGTCAAGGTGCCTAGAAAGCTTTACAGGTATGTGGTGCATAAGGATGACGATGGAGGGTTTGTGTGCTCAAGCTGGAGCCTGTTAGCAACACTCACGCGCCCAGCAAATGAACTGGTGGTGATAATGCATCTCAATCAGATGAATTTGGTCACGTAGGTCATTCGGTGTTAATCAAGTGTTCGGATTTACAGAGATGGTGCCACTGCCTTCTGAGTCACCGGGTTCAGTGAACGCACGCTTTGGTAGTTTTGTGTGTGTGTGTGTGTGTGTGTGTGTGTGTGTGTGTGTGTGTGTGTGTGTGTGTGTTGGGGTATGACCTCAGGGGCTCTCTAACATGATGCTCCTATCGTCAGAAGGGACCAAATGCTGGGGCAGCATCTGTTTTAGATGCTTTTTAGAGTGGTGCCAGGGTTTCACCTTTGCTTCTCTTGTGGCATGTTCTCCCCAATGTGCTTCTCAATCTCAGGCTTCCAAAGGGACAAGGACAGCTAGTATTTATTATGGTGTCCTTGTTGAATCCTTGCACGGGAAGCAGACGTTCACAGGCTCTGGAGGCCAACAGCCTGTGTCCAAGCCCCAGCCCCACCTTGGTGGGTCCTCTGGCTGGTCACTCTGTCCCTGAACATCAGCTTCTTATCTGTAAAAGTGGGGTAAGAACAGTACTTTCCTCAGAGTGGTTTTGAGGGTTCAGGGAGAGTTCTAGGAATATGTCCAACTTCAGGGCAGTACTCAAGAATCTTAGTCCTTAATTTTAAACTCATTTACTTCTCATAACAGCCCCATCGGGGAGATAAGATTCTCTCCAGAGGCACAGAGAATTAGGTGAGTGACATGTCCAAGGCCACATGTCTGCAAGAGGCAGAATGGGGATGTGAACACAGTCCCTAGGGCTGAGCTGCAGATCATTGGCGGTAAAGAGAGAGAGAGAGAGAGAGAGAGAGGAGAGAGAGAGAGAGAGGAGAGAGAGAGAGAGGAGAGAGAGAGAGAGAGAGGAGAGAGAGAGAGAGAGAGAGGAGAGAGAGAGAGAGAGCGCGAGCGAGTGAGCGGGCTGGGCTGCACAGCTGGCTTGGCCACTCTGACAAAGTCACTTCAGCTCTCTTGGCCTCAGTTTCCTCATCTGTGAAATGGAATAATGCTAGTCCTTATTGTTATGAGTATCCAGTAGAGCGCAAAGTCAAGGTATTGGGCTACTATTAAATAAATGATGTGGAAGAAAAAAGAATTCCTTAGATAGACCTTCCTTTCATTTGACCTATATTTCTAGACAGACTGCCTTTAGGGCAAACCTTGGGTACTAAGTTCTGCCAGGAGACACATGGCCAACCTTGAGTTCCCAGGGCTGCGCTGTCCTTGCCGTCTAGAGAAGCAGCTTAGGACAAGCAGTACATCCAAACCAAGTGCTACCGGGGGTACACGAGGTCCCCCTCCCTGTAGTGATGGGTTCTACTTGTCACTGCAGACACCTCGGGTCAGGGATTAGGTATGATGTTGAAGACACAGACGCTGGCTTAAATGCCATGCACTGAGGACTCACTTTGAGGTCAAGGTCACCTTGTAGCTCTCAGACCAGAAGAAATCATATGACTATTCCAAGTCTGCCTTTGAGGATTCCTCCTCCCAGATGGCTTGATGCTTTCATCTGGTGGACTTTGGGAAACATGTTACTGGTTACACTGATAGTCCCGATTCTATATCCTTCCCTGTATCCATCCTACTCTTTTTTTAAAAAAAATTTAAATGTTTATTTACTTTTAAGAGAGAGAGCAAATGAGCATGAGCAGGGGACGGGCAGAGAGAGAAGGAGACACAGAATCTGAAGCAGACTCCAGGCTGTCAGCTCACAGACTGATGCAGGGCTCAAACCCACAAACGTAAGGTTGTGACCTGAGCCAAAGTCAGATGCTTAACTCCTTAACTGACTGAGCCACCCAGGCGCCCCCCCAACCCATACTCTTTGACATGTAACCTTCTTGAGCTCTCCCACTGTGACTCTGGCCATGTGACTTGCTTTGTCCAACTGGAGGTTTGTTAGCAGACAGGATGCAAGCCAAGGCTTGCAAAAGCACTGGCACCTTTCAGATTGCACCCTTGCTCCTATGCCTGAGCAAGACTACTAGAGGGTCAACCATGTGTGGGGCTTTATCCACTCACCCCTGTCATCCCAGCTGAGGTCATCTTAGATCAGCCAACCCCAAAGATGCGGGTAAATCCAGCCATGATCAGCAGAGCCACATAACCTTTAGCTAACCTCAGGTTCATGAGTGAACCCAATCCATGAAGGCTAAATCCTGTAGATTATGAGCTAAATAAATGCTTCTTGTTGTTCATGGGTGAGGTTGGTGGTTGCTTGTTATGAAGCACTATTGTGGTAATAAATAGCTGATACACACATACATATGTATATATTAAAAAATACAGTGCATTATGGCTATGGTTATAATTTGCTACACAATCTAAACCTTCCTTTCTCTGCTTTTGGAGATACTGGGGCAAAATGTTTCCATATTGCATAGACATGCACACTCGATGTAGACCCAGTCATATTATCCCAATGAAATCCTGATCCAAGAAAATGGAAAATTCTAAAGGCTTTTCTCTCCCCCTTAGGTCTCATGCTTCTTCTTCCAGTCCACTTATTTTAAATAAAAGCCCAATGTATATTTTAAATAGATAGATAAGGTCCCACTCAATGCCACGAATCTGCCCTTCGGATGGTCAACAAGACAGTGCTTCTACAAATGCAGCTACTTAGTCCTCCTACTTAGAATTGCCCCTCTGCCTTCAAACCCCATCCTCTCTCCACGACTATACAGGAGCCTTCAAAGTACCTACAGCCGCTGCCCCCAGACAGCCCTCCCTGGAGCCACCAGCAGGGCACCCGTGCTCCCCCAGCACCACCGGTGTGCTCCGTGTGGTACTGCCCTTGGCGTTTTGTTAGGTGGCAAACGCAGACAAACTGAATTCCAATCCCCTCTTACAAACAGCCCCTCTTACAAACAAGAAGCCTCGCAACTTCAGGCAAGTTCCCCAACCCCTCTGAGCCTCAGCCTCCTCGTCTACAACAAGGTGGAGATAATGAGAGTATCTATCTCACAGGACGAATGTGAGGATTAAATGAGATAGTACAGCACCAGCGCTCAGCGTTGTGCGAGGCACAGTAAGCCCTTAATAGATGTGAGCTATTATTATAATTGTATGCATGGTACCATGGGAACCTGAAATCCTAGCTAGCAGTTATTTAATACTTACCATGTGCCTACTGTTTTGAGTATTTTAAGAACCGTTTTAGTGCTTTTTATACGTTTATTTCATTTTTTAAACCTCATGACAACAGTTAGGTTGTCCTATAGGTAGTGTTATCTCCAATTTATGGATGAAAAAACAGAGGCACAGAGAAGTTAAGTAACCTACCTAAGAGCATACAGCTAATAGATCACCATGATAGCACTCTCCACTCTCCCTACTTTATTACAGTTATTAACCCATCCTTCCCAATGGGGGTCTGGGATGTGTAATTAATTTGTGCCTTCTCAATGCTCAGCACATGTCAGACCATCATATTGGTGGAGGCTGCCACAGAATGTTCCGTGTCTCCTTGGTCTTTTCTCTTTCATCTCTAGCCCCCTTGAGGGCAGAGGACTGGGTCTCCTGATCCCTGCACCTGCTCCTTACTGAATCGACCGGGTGGGACCAGATGGCGCCTGGAAGAGGAAACGAGCCCCTTCTCACAGTGGCGCACACACGCTCTGGGCTCTCCACACGCCGTCTCGCAATCCAGCTTGATTCAAGGCACAGGAAGCAAACAAGGCTTTCAGCAGCCTCAGGCGAGCTGGGGTGAAATTAGTAGATTGGTGTACAAAGAAGCGTTTAATAATGCTATCACGCTACCCGTCCTCACGGAGCCGTTGTGACATTCTGCATTAAAAAAGTGACAACTCTCAATTGCTGCATGTAACGGAGGCCTGGCATCACATTGGCGCCCAGCCCCCAGAACACTTGCATTTTCTGGTGACGGATGGCACGCAGGGATCAGGGGAAACTGATGGCTTCATATAAAAATGTCTTTGTAAACCCCTCTAAGCCCTTTGTAGTGTGGTGGTTCTTCTGCTCACCTGGCAGGAGCATAATTTTTGTTAAGTATTAAGGAGCTGTTTGTTGAAATAATGTTGTCATGGTAACTGGGTGGGGGGAGGGGTGCTGAAATAGTCTGGTGCTGCCCGAATTACAGCATATTAATCAAGTGCGTGGTGCTATTTAATGAGTTTCCCTGTATGCCTCCCCATAACAATGAACGCAGAGGACCCAAGGACTTGGGGTTGTGTCTTTGTCACTCTTAAAGACGTGTTCTCTTGGGGCACCTGGGTGGCTCAATCGGTTAAGCATCTGACTTCAGCTCAGGTCATGATCCTACGGTTTGTGGGTTCAAGCCCCGTATTGGGCTCTGTGCTGACAGCTCAGAGACTGGAGCCTGCTTTGGATTCTGTATGTCTCTCTCTCTGTTCCTCCCCCTCTCATGCTCGGTCTCTCTCAAAAATAAACATTAGAATTTGTTTTTTATTTTATTTTATTTTTTTTTTTAAATTTTTTTTCAACGTTTATTTATTTTTGGGACAGAGAGAGACAGAGCATGAACGGGGGAGGGGCAGAGAGAGAGGGAGACACAGAATCGGAAACAGGCTCCAGGCTCTGAGCCATCAGCCCAGAGCCTGATGCGGGGCTCGAACTCCCGGACCGCGAGATCGTGACCTGGCTGAAGTCAGACGCTTAACCGACTGCGCCACCCAGGCGCCCCTAGAATTTGTTTTTTAAAAAGGCATGTTCTCTCACCCATTCCTGGTGCTGTGCTGTGTTTGCTGGATAGACGGATGGATGGACAGATGAATGCCAGAACCAAAATTTTAAATGGTTCTCATGAGAGCTGTTTCTGACCACTCTCCCACTTTACAGTGGGAAGGAATTTTGCAGAGAGTCGGGGAAAGCCTGAGAAGGGGGAAGGCACAGCCAATGATTCCCTTGCCTGAAAAAATCAATGGAAACAACAGGGAGGCAAGGCAGGCGAGTGCAGACTCGGACTGCCTGGGTTCAAATCCCCATTCCATCTCCTCCCACTGTGTCACTCGTAAGCGAGTGGCCTGCTCTCCCAAGTGGCTTGTCCCCCATGGGTGCACCTGGCTGGTGAGGGGACGACAGGTGACGCTCTTACCCAGAGTAGGTGCCCAATCACATACTGACCACCACCCTTGTGTTCCCGCCCCCACCCGGAGGGGAAAACCCCAAGGGGGCCCCATGGTGCTTTCACGGTCTAAAGGTCTAACCGGACCATGACCATATAATACAGGATCCAAACCCAGGTCTGGTCGACTCAACTGCCTTGTTCTTTCTGAGGTTGGCAAACTTTTTCTGTAAAGGGCCAGATAGTAAATATTTTAGGCTTGCTGGGTCACATGCACTCTCTGTTGCGTGTGTGTGTGTGTGTGTGTGTGTGTGTGTGTATTTAAAATCCTTTAAAAATATAAAACCATTCTTAGCTCACAGGCTGCTCAGAGATAGGCATAGTTGGCTGATCCTTGCCATGCTGTCTTATGAGGAAACAGGAAAAAAGGAAAGCAAAGTTAAAGGAGATGTATACATGGCTTTTTCTCCCACTAAAAGTGGGTTGAAGCTACACATAAAAAAGAAAAACTTGGGTCTGGCAATTTTACTTTAAAAATCAAAATAAAACCAGCCCTGGTGATTTCTTGGGAGTCCTGCAAGGCTCGTTTTCTGGTTGACGAAGGGAGGCATGGAAAAGTGGGGTGACCGGGGCCAAGGTCACACGGCTAGTGAAGGACAGAGCCGGCACATAAACCCTAGGGGGTCTGGTGCCAGAGAACTTCACCACCACTCCATCCATCTGCCTCCACTCTGTTTTCTGTTAGTCCAACACTCCCGACATCTTCCACCAGCTGACCTGGTAAAGAGCCAGACTCTGGGGTCTGGCAGACCTGTGATGCAGCCCCAACTCTACTGTCACTGAATGTGTTACTTTGGAAGTGACTCATTTTTTGGTGCCTCAGTTTCCTTGATGGTAAAATGGGGGTTATTTGCTGTACCCTGCCTCTGGGTGGTTAGGAGTTTAGCAAATGGCCTTGGTCATGGCAAATATTGCCTAAATATTACAACACTAATGACAATAGCTGTGGCAGGCAGAAAAACAGCCCCCAGACACGCCCAAGCCCTAATCTCCAGAGCCTGTGAATGTTACTTTATTTTTTTTTTAATTTTTTTTTCAACGTTTTTATTTATTTTTGGGACAGAGAGAGACAGAGCATGAACGGGGGAGGGGCAGAGAGAGAGGAAGACACAGAATCGGAAACAGGCTCCAGGCTCCGAGCCACCAGCCCAGAGCCCGACGCGGGGCTCGAACTCACGGACCGCGAGATCGTGACCTGGCTGAAGTCGGACGCTTAACCGACTGCGCCACCCAGGCGCCCCTGTGAATGTTACTTTAAATGGCAAAGAGGAATTAAGGTGGCTAATCAGCCGACCTTAAAATAAAGGGAGTATCCTGGATTATCTGTGTCGGCACAATGTAATCACAAGAGTCGTAAGAGATTGAAAAGAGCTGCGGAAAAGTCAGCTTCAGAGTAATGCAGCAGGAGGGAAACTCAACTGGCCATTGCTGGCTTTGAAGATGGAAGAACCATGAACTAAGGAATTAGGGAAGCTTCTAGCAGCTGGAAAAGGCAAGCCACGGATTCTCTACCAGAGTCTCCAAAAAGGAATGCATCTTGTTGCCACCCTGATGTTAGCTCAGCGAGACCCATTTCAGACTTCTGACCTCGAGAACAGTGTGAGTGGTTTCAGGCACGAAGAGCGATTGGAACCACGGAACAGATACCCTGTTGGCCATACAAAGGAGAAGCCTCATCAGCTGAGAGCTCACTTAAAGCAAAGATAGCATCCTGCCCGGGCTGGTGGGTGAGCCAGCCTCCCCTGTACGCTCACTGATGCTGCTCAAACAGCAATCCTTGGCTTAGGCACGGACACGTGACCCGAACCCCTCAACCCCAGGGCATCCGCTAGGATGGCCACCAAAGCAAAGCTCTCTTTCTGTGGGGGTTGCCGAGAGAAGCTGCTGGATCTCTGGGGGGAAAACTTGCCTGAGCGAAGCCCACACAAGAAATCTGAGTCTAGAGACAGAGAGAAGCGATGCCTGCTGACATTGTTTAGATCCAGCTGGGCTCAGGGCCAGAGCAGCTCAGACTTTTCAATTACATGAACTGCTTTTTTGTTTTTTATACTTCCGTCAATTTGAATCAGATCTCTAAGCTTGTAACCAAAAGTCTGACTAATATAATTGAATATCCACTTGAGCCTTGTTACCTCCTGGTTCCAGGTGTTATCATTTCCTTGGCCAATAAACTGGGCTCTGAAATAACACGGAACAGGGTTCAGGGCAGGGCACCAGGGCAAGTGTTAGATGGACAGGAGGGGAAGGTGGGAGGCCATCTCTCCTGTTCAACTCAGATACAGAGTCTACTGCTGCTGGAGGAAGGAGCAGAGGACCCCTCACGTGCTGAGTGGGAGTGTGGTTTGAACCCGCACCCGGATTGTGCAGAACCGCCCGCCTTTTATGGGGTCTTCATGTCCAGTCAGGCAGGACTGAGTGAATTTCATATTAGCGGCACCTGGGACAGCGGTAGCTCCATTTCCCGACTGAGTTTGTTTTTTCCGGTCTTGCCTCTTAAATGTGGATAGTGTCCCCAGGTTCTGTCCCCTGCTCTGAGCAGTCCCTGAGAGAGAATGCAATCACCCCATGGCCTTGCCTTGCTCCTCCGTCAGCTGTCTGTCCATCTCACTCCTTCCCAGTAGGCCTGAGGGACGTGGCACATGCCCTTTGGGAATGGTGACAGTCACCCATGTTGATTTTTCACAGGACAGCGGGGGGGTGGGGTGGTGAGGCCACAGCTGGGGAGGGTGATGCAATTTGTAAAGAACCCAGTTGATGGCCTTCTCTTCCTCCCCCAGGACCACCCCTGTCAGGTTGACAACCACTGACCTCTGGGTGGAGGACTCCAGAATGAATCCCTCCTGTCCTGGGCTCGCTTATGCCCATGTTAGACATCCCCAATAGGATGAGGACACGAATACTAATACTAAAAGTTAATATCAAGACCACTGCTACCGTAAGGCAAGGTTGCCCCTACTAAGCACTCTCCGTCAGCACAGCTCCTAACGCTACATGTCCTGACCAAACAGCCTCTCAGGCAGCTAATAACTGTGTAATCCCCATTATATAGATGAAGACGCTGAAGCTCTGGAAAAGGAAATGACCCCTCCAGGGTCACACGGCTAGTAAATGGTGGAGTTGGGATTTGGATTCATGCCATGTGGACTCCCGAGACCACGTGCCTGACCACTTGCTCTACGCTGCCCACCCCGGTCCCTGGGCATCCCACACGTGCGTCAGCTACCACCTTCCCAGCGCCTTCTGTACCACCTGGCACGTTTTCTCTATCTGTTCACTACCACGCTCAGCAGGATCTCCCTCAGATTCCCAAGCCAGGAATGTAGGACTCCCTCTGGACTCCTCTGTCCCCACTTTCTGTGTTCAAGACCGGTCTATGCTTTCTCTGAACTAGTACGCTGGGGGCAACTCCCCTCGCTTCGCCTCTGCCGTGACTGTCCGTCACAGTTCACACAGTCACACCTTCTCTCCAGGGCCATCTCTCTGCAGCTGCCTCCAACTGCGTCTTGCCTTTGATCTGTCTTACCTGCAACCTACTCCCTGCACCGTGACCACGTCGTGCATCACATCACCTGCTTGGTTTCCAACTTCCGACAGCTGTGTATTGCTTCCTGCGGAGTCCAATCCTGACCGTGGCGTTTGAGGATCTCCAGGCTTTGACTCATCCAAGCTTGCCCATCTCAACTGCCTCGTGCTCCTCCCTCAGGCTCCACCTGCTCCAGCAATGCCAGACTTCTAGCATCCTCCAAATGTCCCAGGTGTCCTCTCCCTCTGCATCTCTGCCCATGATTCCACAGCCACCTATCTGCGGAAATTCTTCCCCTCCCTCAGGCTCTAGTTGAAAGCCTCCTGAACCCACAGGCAGAAGGAAGGATGTTGTTTCTGTGGGCTGAAACTTAAAATCTTGCTGGTGTCAATCAGGCTATCACATGACACACTGATTTCTGCATTTCTTACTGATTTTGATTTACTCACTCTGTGCCAGTCCCTGTTCTAAGCGCATACCATAAACTCAGGAGTCCGAACTACCCTGTGAGCTGGCCCATTTTACAGATGAAGAAACTGATGCACACAGAAGTTGAATAACTTGGCCAACACTGGGGTCAGTGAGGGTGGAGCTGGGATGCTAACCCAGCCAGTCCAGCTCCAGAGCGCATGGTCTTAATGACCCTGTGGCACTGCCTCACACTGGGTAGTGGGGCCATAAGGTCCATGGGGATCCAAAGAGGGGACAGGGGCCTCAGAGGAAGCTGCAGGACTTGCTGAGTTTCAAGTGCTAAGGAGACAGCCCTGGCTGCCCGGGCCTCCAGGTGACAGCGCCCCAGGAGAGCCTATGCTGGCTGTCCCCCCTCCCCGCCAACCACAAGGCCTCCCCTCTGCTCCAAGCACTCTCAGCCCCATCCTCAGGAGCGAGAAGACGAGGCTGGACAAGGATGAGGACAGGGACCCACAGCACAGTCATCACACAGGGAGTGGAGGCTCAGGGGAAAGAAGGGGAGGGAGGGTGAGGGGTCCATGCCCCTCCTCCCCTGCCCATGGGGCAGTGGGCAGGCTGCTGGCCAGGCCTTCTCCTGGGGCAGGCAAGATGAGGCTTCTGGCAGGGGAGCAGGGCACGGGTTGCAGAGCGGTTCTGTTCCAGTCCAAGGAGAAGCACGAGGCTGTCCACACCCGGGCCGGAGAAGGCGGGACAGATGCTCCAGGCACCAGAACAAAGGGCGCGCGCTTGTCCAGTGCCCCCTTAGAACCTCTGCTCTCAGCCAACAACCCAGGAGTCCTGACCAGCTCCCCTGGGCCTCCCAGGCCCGTTCCCCAACCCCGGGCTCCTGTGACTGGGGAGTATTGCCCCTCCGGCCACGTGGGTTCCTCTCCCTGCCTCTCATAGATTCAATGGGTCTTGATTTCTTTAAGTGAGAACTTCTTTCTCCTGAAGATTGTCAGGGACTAAGGTCCAAACTGGAGTTCCATTTCCAATTTCCTACCCATTTTTAACAAGTAGATCCCCTCTTTGACACGCTCACACTCAAATTCACTTGGTATCAATTCGGCATTTTTCCACCTTTGCTGTCCCGACTCTCCCTACGGAGGGAGCGGTATTTGGGTGTCGACACCTGCCGAGTTAAAGGGAAGACAGCGACACGGTCTAGTCATCCTCTAGGGAGACCTGCAACCACAGCCTTCACGCACGTGCCCGTCGGGACCCTTGGAGCATCAGCTCCTACACCCGGACGACCGAGAGCAACTCCAGTTGAAGGTTTAAGCGGACTTTCCCGTTGAAAAATCATTGGAAATAAAAAGGAAGAGGCTCTGAAAAACAGGAGTCATTTGAAAAGTATGATACTATTTTAAAAAAATCTATCTGTAACAGCATTTTCTCGAACATATTGTAAGAAGAAAGCTATGCTTTCAGGGGACTATAGATAGGAGGTGGTACAGGGGAGAAGAAACAGCATTTTTTGACCAGCTTTTGTGTGCACGATCGCCTGCTAGGTCTCTTCTGCGTTTTTATCTCATTTACTCTCCCAAACAACCCTATGGGGTGTATTATTTCCCCATTTTACAGATCAGGAAGCTCAGGGAAAATCTAGTTCTGGACTGTTTTGTCTCATCTTGTGCATATAATTCTGGAAAAACAGCTTATTCCTGGCTAGTGCAGCCAGCTCTAATTCAAATTCTCTGGCAATTTGAAATAGAAGTCAAGCTGCCCATTGAATGGTTTTGTACCTCAAAAACACTCTGCTTTTATCAGAGTTTCTTTTGGTGGTATCCACACTCGGCACACAAACACAGTAAGTTGTGCTAGAAGTACAGGTCAGCTGCGCTCAGCCCTATGGTCAGACTTGCGAAGCACAGATCACTGTGGACCAGTTAACTACTTGTGAGTTCATTTCATTCCATTCACCGAAAGGTAACAAAGCTCCTGAATGTAGCGGACACCCAAAGATTAAGACTCTTCACTCACTTGGGTGGGTTCTAAAGTGGGCCAGATTAATGAGGTTTTGCTGTGCTGTGCCTCTCTGAGGCAAAACAAGGCTGTTGATATAAAACATGAAGCACGGGGTGGGGTGCGGGGGCGGAGGGGTAGTGCAGGCATGTCAAAAACTGCCACAGATGGTACTGTCCTCTGCCTGAGCAGACATCACTAATCCATTGCAGCACACCATTTCTTAGATAGTCCTCAGAATCCTTCTCAATACCCTGCCCCTGGCAGCCAAGACCAGTTGATCAGCGTTGGCAGAAGATGAAATCTATTTACCATCCCTGACCTAGCCTGGTCACCTCATCTAAATAGAGGTGGCACAGAAGCTGAGAGAAGCTGTGTGACTGATGGAGCTCCCTCTTTGAAGCTGGCCGGGAAAGCCCCTCCTCCCTGTATCCGTCCCACTAAAGGCAGAAGTAAAATTGAGGTCACTTGGCAAAATGTTAGACATCTTTGAAGATCCCCTAGGCACAGGGGCAGTGCTTGTGTGCTAAGTGATTCTGGCTCACTACGGTCCTACTATCCAGCTAGGATCACGGTGTGACAGGCAGGGGAGGCGAAAGGTGGGTCCCTGAGCAAGCCCTGCAGTCCGGGTCTATTACTGACGCCTGATAAATGTTTCAGGCAAATGCAATTTTTTTTTTAAGGTAAAAGCAACAGCAAAGAGTTTATTGAAAGGGAAAGCAACACTCAAGAAGGGAGTGCCAGCCCTGAGAGGGAGCCACCCCAGGAAGCCTGGGTCTCACCCACTTACTGGGACATTAAAGGGAGCCATTGAATGTTCACGGGAGGGATGGGGGATTTTTTTTCCTTTAATGTTAGAGGAGCTTTGAGGGACTTTGCACATACCTAGTTTTGGTCACTTGATGCATGTGTCCTGGCACTTGCCAGGAGTATACCCCGAATATCGAGTATACTCTGTGCCCTCGAGTACCCCTGGTGGATGGGTCGTTCTCAGTCCTTTAAGGCACTTACGTGCATGTGTGGGTCTCAAAAAAACAAAAACAAAAAACGAAAAAGGAGCCTGGGCATTTTATTCTTTAGTCAGGTCCCTGACTACTTGTAGGCTGAATGTTGCTTAATGCATGACATCCTGTTTTTTATTGTTCCCTCATCCCTATTCTAACCTGCCTATAACACCATCACCCTGCCTCTCTGCACAGCTGGCTCTCCTTAGGGTCCCTGGCTCCCCACACCTGCATGACTCACACGTGTAGCAGGCACTCCTTTACCCATTTTGGAGATGCCGGACCCTCTCTGCCTGTGGCGCCTGGCCCACACCGGAACAACCCGGATAGCATCCTGGGCCACTGTATCCTGCCTCAGACATGGTTTCAGAGGTGGCTGCTCGAAGGTGCCAGCAGCGCGCCCCCATTTAGCCGACTCTAGTCTTCGGCAATCAAGGCTGCCTCGGTGTCTCTTACAGGTGTGTACCCACACCAGCCCACAGGGGCCCTCCCTGGAAATGCCCTCCAGACTCTCCTAGGCCTGCTTTCAGGGCAAATATGGCTATTTTGTGGAGTCTGAGGCTTGGAGTTAGGCAGATGCCAGCTACATCCAGTTCAGGCAAGTGCAAATTTTTATCTGGAACCTGCTACAGGTCCTGGTGTAGTGGGTGGTGCCTGCATCGTTTGGAGAACTGGTCTCCCAGTGGAGGCGGCGTCACCAGGGAGGGGACAGGGAATGGGCTTCGGCTGGGAGGCTTGAGATTATGCTACCCAAGCTCCCATCTTTAGTGATTTTCTGTCTGCATCAACAGAATCTTTTGTACAGTGCTTTTCAAGTTGTTAAGACCATTTCTGCAAAAGAAGAAGGCTTGCACTGGGTTCCCTTTCACTGGGGGACAGGGAGGTCCGGAGACGTTGGACCACTTTCCAGGAGGGCCCCCAACAAGTAATAAATGGCTGAGCTGCCCTTGCCTTTGGAAGGGTGCCAGGACTACAATGGCCCATCAGAGAGAGAGCAGGAAAAATAGAGCCGCCTTGATCACCTCCTCACAGCATCACTGTCTTAGAGAGTGGGCTCAGGGGTGAGATTGCTTCCCTGTCCCCCCACCCTCCAGCTGAGCCAGGTCTTCTGACTCCCAGCCCAGAGCTCTCTCCTCTGACTCATGCTGTCCCATCACTGAGCCTGCCCCAACACTGGACACTGTCCTGTCCCAACACTGAACCTTAATTCAGGGTCATGCCCCACATGTAGAACAAAAATAGGGCTCAGGGTTATTGGCACTATGTCCTGGTCTATGGCCCAGCAGCTAGTGGAAGAGGCGAGATTTGAACCTGGGAAGATCGATTCTGGGGGCCCCGCTCCTCTTAACTAGACATCACCTCCCCGGGTGCCTCCTCGTTGTTTTCCCTTTCAGTCACCTGACAATGACTTACTGAGCACCTACTATGTGCCAGCTCCTGTGAATCAAAGAGCACAGCCCCTGTCCTCAAAGCCCCACTCCTGTTTGAAGATTTGCCAAGGAAGCATCAAGCCATGGCTCAAAAGCATTGTTCAGCCCTCTGTTCCCATTGCTGGTCTTCAATACCCCCTCTCCACCGCCCCCAGCACCCCCCCCCCACCCCCAGCGCTCAGGACTCAGCTGAACAGACAGCCTATGCACAGCGACTGTCAAACTCAATTCTTATCCATGCTGTCAGTTTCTTAAAGAAAAACCCCATCTCTGGCCTCCCACTGCACCCTGCCCTCAGGGGCCCGTGATAAATATTTACAGCTGCAGCTGACCCAGGCCCAGGGGAAGAAGGCCCAGTGACAAAGCACAAAGGAAGCCTGGGGGCTCATTACTCAGACCTTCCCCTTCACAGTGGGTGTCCCTCTCGAGTACTGTCCCCACCTGGGTCTGGGTGCAATTCTTCTCACGCTAGCTTGAGTCTGGGGTACTGGTCTTGCCAAAGTGCCCCACCCCCCTTAGGAAGCCACCCTCACTGTCCCCCCACAGCCTGGGGGACTGGGGGGCTCCAGTGTCCCCCATGCCTTCTTTTCGGGTCTGTGTCGCCTGGATCAAAGCTCTAGATGGTATGACTAGCCGGTTAATCTTTCGGTGGTCCTGGAACGGGACAGGAGCCTCTGGCCAAAACCCCCACCACGCTTGGAGAGCTGCCCACCCCATCACGTTCACGACGTGCTGTGATATGTGTGTCTGTCAGGTGGTAGTTCAGGTACAGCAGGGGCCGGTGGACGACAAGTGAGCTGAGGATCATCTCATCCAGCAACTTCCAAACCGTTTTACAGCAGAACCACACCAAACAGGTAGCGCTGAGAGAACGTGCACACTCACAAGCCCCCTCACTCTCCCTAAGTCCGCTACCCCTCACCCTAGAACCCCTGGGGGTTCTAGGTCATCATGGAACAGTCTGTAAAACACTAGTCAAAACCACTCCTTCCCTCAACACCGATGCTTCTGCAACCTGCACTTGAATTCTGCCAGTGACAGGGAACTCACTACTTGTAGTGGGCACCTACGTCACCTTTGCGTACCTCTTCTGGTAGAAATTTTTCCTTAGGTTGAGCCAACAGCTGCCCACTTTTCTTCAATGACAGCCCTTCATATGTGCAAAGGTGGCTTTCTCACCTCACCTCCTCAGGTCTCCACAGGGCGATGGGTTACAAACTGGAGGGGACCAGGTAATGTCCCCTCTCTTCTAAGAATACCTCCTAATCCTGGTTAAAGGCTCCCTGAAAACAATTCCAGGCCCAGGCCCTCAGGATGGTGCATCTGAGCAGAGAAAGGAAGCCCAGCCACCTACACACTCTGTTTGCTTCTAGAGAGGGACTGGCAGGACCCCTCTGAATTGCGAGGGACACACACCTAGCTTCTCTGTGCCATTTCCAGGTGCATCTGGAGGGAAACGGTTTGAAGCTGCAAAAGTCGGACGCCCTCAGGACAGGCTCCAGGACCGGCCGCCCGCACCCCCTACTCATCCCCTTCCCCTTCTTGAAATCCAGCTGAGGTTGCATCCAACGCATTGTCACTCACCCGTCCCGGATTGCTTACATCCTGGGAATCTTGGTATGCTTGAACTCCAAGAGCAGCCAGTGTGTCAAGACCTATGAAGAGGAGAAACTCAATGTTAAAAGCCGGGCCGACCACCTGGGTGTCCAACTCTCTTTCCAGGGGGGATGGAGGACTGGGAGACTGGGATGGAGACGGGGGTGGGGGGGGCGGGGAGAAAGGAAAGTAAATGATAAGGACAAAGCTGCTCGTGAAACCAACCTCAAAACCTCTGGGCTTTGTGGGGATGCTGAGAGGAGAGGGGAAAAACAAAAAGCCCCTCACCCTGGGTGAGTCAGCAGCTTGTTGGGAAGCAGGCCTTTTAGGAGGGGAAGCCAAAAGCAGGATCGGATGGGGTGGGGTGGGGAGGTGTCCCGATCCTCACTCCGGCTCTCCTGGAGTCTTTGGTGTCTGCTCCTAGCAGCGGCTGGCCGGCCGTGGTTCCATTTTGATGAAGGTGAGGGGGAAGAGGCCTGGGCACAGGCCTCCAGTCAAAAAGGCACCGCAGTCCTTAAAGCAAAAGCCCCAAATGCGTGTTTATATCCTGGGAGGCTCCTGCCAAGCGAACCCCGTGTGCTTTGAAAATTCCTCTGGAGAGCTGTAGCCGGAGGAATAAGGCGTGTGCCCGGCTCCGAGGCTGCGTTCCCAGCATGGCAAGTTGAGGCCTGAGCTCTAGAGGTTTCTGCAGCCGGCGGAGGCCCACCTGCGGCGCACGTGTGCGCGTGGAGCTGCGTGCTGATGAGCCGTGGAGGCCACTCTCCTCACTCCCCACACCCAGGCTGCCTCTAAAGCAAAACTTGTTTTTTCTTGTTTCCCTACGAATTCAGAGGTGAGCAGAGGTTTCTCTTATCCATCGATGCCTGTTTGCAAGGAAGAACCTTTTGACTGGGGAGAAAAAAGAATCTTCATGGCAATAGTTGCCGTCATATACCTGCTCTGGGTTCTTGTTCTTCAAGAGGGAAGTCGTGTCACCTGGGAGCTGGTGGAGAGAACAGCGTCGCAGACCCCACCCAGCCCTACAGCGTCAGAACCTGCCTCCCAACAAGCTTCTCGGGTGATTTCTGGGCACACTAAAGCCCACCAGGTTCTCATCCATAATCTCGGAAGGAATAGTAATATCCGTCAATAACCGTGGAAGGAAGGAAGTCATAGCCCATTCTCCAGGTGAGGAAACAGGCTCACGAGGCCACAACTCGCTTACTGCTGGCGACTGGTAGAGCTGAGCCAAGCCCGTGCTCGTGTGATTCCCAAGCCGGTGTTCCTTTCCACTGCGTGATCTCGTGATCTCGGGGAAGCAGAATGCGAGGGGGAAGGGACGGGCAGGCCCAGCTGGGTGGGAGGGCTGGGGAAGGGCAGTGGGGGGCCGGGGGATGACCTCAGGCCCCAGAGAGGGAGGGTCCTGGGTGTCCTGGAGAGCCTTCAGAGAGGGAGGCGTTGCATGCTGCACACTGATTTCCTCCTCCTCACTTTTTGTGAGGGCCCACAAAATTTCCCAGTTAAAGGTTCTGGGCCTTCCTCCTGCAGGAGAATTCAAGCTTCTGTGTTAATCCCAGCGATTAATTTATTTGGATTGCAGGGAGTTTGGGGCTCCTGCCCACTGCACTTAGAACAAACCATCCAGTGAAAGAAGGTCCTGGAAGACCAGCTAGCCTTAGTATTCCAGGCACTGACTTGTGGGAGGGACAATACTCTGTGAAGCCCATTTTAGTTTAGAAAGAGCTTTTTATCCATTAACTAATCGCTTAAAAGAACTTGGGAGAGGTGCCTGGGTGGCTCAGTCAGTTACGCGGCCGACTCTGGCTCAGGTCATGATCTCAGAGCTCAAAGGCTCGTGAGTTCAAGCCCCGCTTCGGGCTCTGTGCTGACAGCTCAAAGCCTGGAGCCTGCTTCCAATTCTGTGTCTCTCTTTCTCTCTGCCCCTCCCCTGCTTGCACTCTGTCTCTCTCTCACAAAAATAAACATTAAAAAAAATTAAAAAAAAAAAAACTTGGGAGAGTGTCATCAGTGCTATTTTGCAGTTGAGGAAAATGAGGCACAGAGAAGTTAAGTGATTTTCCTGAGGTCACACAGCTTGTGGGCAGGCTGGGGTTGAGGTCCTCTGACGGCTCAGCTGCTCCTGATGGGGAAAGAGATCATGTCTGTCACAGGCTTATGATGCTCTCACTTAGTTTTGCCTAACTCCCCATGGCCTTGCTCTACACTCGGCTCACAGAATGGGTTTGCTGAATAGACTCATGGACCAAGAAGAAAATGGTCCACAGCCCACACAGGGTGTGTGACTGTTACCTTTCTCCATGGAAACTGGCCAGCTGGCCTTCTTGGCTTATCAGGTAGTCACGTATTACCCTATGTATCGTTCCTTCTACTGCACTGGCTTCCATAAAGCAGATGAGCTCACACAGGGTATATAGGGGAAGGATGTCAACAAAATCTGGAGGTGGCAGCAGTTCACAGGCAAACGCTCCCAGTACATGAATGCTCTGCCCCAGTGACGCCAGCCGGATGCAAAGCACCCCCCCCCCCACCCCCCGGCCCCTGGGGAAGCCTGAGTGAGCAAGGCAAGCCTGGAGGCCTCGCTGTCCAGTCGCCCTACGTGCTCCACACTCCTCCTCTCGGCTCAGCGTGGCCACATGCTGTCTTAGAAGCTCCTGTTGCTCGGGCCTCACGGATCTTTGTGCAAAGGCCAAGGGCTAGACCACCCGTCTCTGCTACGCTGTGGCAACAGCTGCAGCTGTCCTCACCTGGAACTTCTGACAAAGGCGTTGTCCCCTCCTGCCTTCGCAGCCTCAACCCTTCTCCAGCCCCTCCCATCAATCCCCCCTCTTCCTTTTTAAAATATAGCCCCTGTAGTGACTCGGGCCCTAAGTTATTGATTTTTTTTTTAATTCAAAATCTAGCATGCCCTTTGAACTGTGTTTGTTTCAATACTAGGATTGAGCTTTATTACAGAGTTGCATGGAGAGTGACGGCTCCGCTGTCCCCCAACTGTCCCCCAAGGTGCTGCGATTTTTGAATTTTCAGTTATCATTACAATCATCCAGCTGAATGTAAGTTGCATTATAGGTACTAATATCTATATATAATGTATACTATATATAGTTACTGAATATCGAACATGTCAATACTGAATACTGACTACATTAAACGTTTGATTAAGTCTTTAAAAAAATTTTTTTTAATGTTCATTCATTTTTTGAGAGGCAGAGAGAAACAGAGCATGAGCGGGGATGGGGCAGAGAGAGAGGGAGACACAGAATCCGAAGCAGGCTCCAGGCTCTGAGCTGTCAGCACAGAGCACGATGTGGGGCTAGAAATCACAAATCGTGAGATCGTGACCTGAGCTGAAGTCAGATTCTTAACTGACTGAGCCACCCAGGCGCCCCTTGGTTAACAGTCTATATTAAGTACCTGATTCTGTGCTAAGCACCAGATAGACATAAAAAAAGAAGACCCAGTCCCTACCTTTAGGAAATTCACAGTATAAAAAAGGAGGAAGATAAAAAATAGACTGACCGTTGAGGGTCCAACTCTTGATTTTGGCTCAGGTGATGATCTCACGGTTCGTGAGATAGAACCCCACGTCAGGCTCTGCATGGACATTGCAGAGCCTGCTTGGGATTCTTTGTCTCCTCTCTCTCTGCCCTCACCAACACCACTACCCACCCCCCCCCCCCGCCAAAATAAAAAATAAACATTTAAAAAATCAATAATGGACTGAGTCTGAGAAAGGACAATGTGATAGAGGTAGTATGGGGTGGGGGAAGAAGCTAATAGATGCCTCATTTGTCTCGGGATAAAGACCACACTCCTTACCCCAGGGCTTCCAAGGTCCAGATCGGCTCATCTCTCCCTGCCTCGCCTCACTCCAGTGTGTTCTGGGATCCCTGACTGCCAAGCTTCTTGAATCCGTCTATCATCCTTTAGGCAGCCACACGGCTACACTTAGTCTCTTCCTTCAATGCCCTGTCCTCCCCCTTCCCCTAATTAACCCCAACTTACCCTGTAGGACTGAGGGAGGCAACACATAAAACGCTTAGAATCTTGTCAGCAGGTATCGTAGCTACTATTATTACTGACATTTATCACTCTCCTCCGCTGGCCAGGTGATTCTTGAGCAGAGGGAAGCAGAGCAACTTGCAATGGGGCTGCACAGCGAATTATTGCCAGAGCTGGGAGGGGTCTCCGTGAATCAGTCCTGTTTTCCCTGTTTACCCTCGGACCCAGCCTGCGAGACACCTGGTCCTAACCAGCATGGGGAACAGCGCTGGTCTAGGAGACAGGACTTCTGAGTCTGAGTCTCACACCCTTGTGCTGTGCCTTCACTCCGAGGACTCGACTCCTTGGGACCCTGGATTCCTCACCAACCAAGTGGGGTTCTATCAGAACCTCCTCGTTGGGCCGCACCAGGGAACGGACACCTTGGTGCCGAGCACCGTTCCTGCGTGAGGAAGACGGCAGCTCCCGTTAGGAGCATTATAAATGAATTAAGGGACGTTTCAACGTTCTTCAGCCTCGACACGTGCACGTATTTCCAGTCTTCCTGGCTCAGGACTCCTTTCACCAGAAAGTGTTGGTCATATGGAGCAAAATCCCAATAAGGAAAAATCTGCCCATGGGATTTTCCCTCCAGCTCCCCTGCTGTTTCCCTTGTGGCCTACTTTAAGCCTCCTGGATTGCTAGACACCTGAAGGAGGAAAGGGGGGGAAGCTACTTGAACCGTTTGTAGGAGAAAAACACCCCCCACCCTCCACGGTCACCCCCACTAACACAACTTATTCCATTCCATTTCTTCATTCAGCAAACATTTAGCAGATGAGTAAGAAACTCCAGGTCTGGTAAGCAGGTCATTACGTCCTGCGGTGATGGCCTCATATTGAGGAGAGGGCAAGGAACCCATGGAATAAAGGGGAGGGGGTGACGGGCTCTGGCTGGGGCCAGTCCAGGCTGGACATGAGACAAAGGTCAAGTACAAAGAAGGTGGGAAGCTACAAGTCACTTCTGAGAAGCCATCATTCTGTAAGCTGGAAGTATAGTTTTAAGTTGCCTGTCTCTGCTCCAGAAAACGTTTCACCTTGATCACCAACAACAGCCTTTAATTCAAAAAGAGCATCACTAGTGAGTGGCTAATGCAACGGCCACCATTTCCCGAGTTCTTGTTCTGTGCCAGGTACTGAGCTGAGTCCTCCAGGGGCCGTCTCTCTCTCTCTCTCACGGCAACTCTGAGGAGCATGTATTCATGTACCCATTTTATAGATGGAAACCTGAATCTCAGAGCGATCAAATACACTGCCCCATGTCACAAGAGTTGAAAGTCCAGCACTGGGGTTTTGAACTCTGGCCTGACTGGATAGTCCTTCCATTTTTCCCCCCATACTGGCCTCTTAAACTTTGGCCCCATGGCTGGAGTTGCTGGCAAACTGGGCTACCTCTCCCCCAAGCCCAACCTACTCTTCTACTAAGACCCCCAAGAGTACAGAGAATGCTGAGTTCATAACCTCCCTGTGGTGTGTGGGTGCAGCTTGACGTCTTGAATGAGAACGCTGAATTCTGCTCTAGAATTGATCTGTATTTGTTTCCAAATATTTCCTCTTCAAAACTGTTAAGCACAATGAACACTCGAGGAAGACGTGCCCAGCACCGGGCAGGGCACGGTCTGTTTTGCTTACTACTGTCCTCATTCTTCCAACAATGGGCACTATGGACCAGGGCTGGGGAGGTAAGGTGAGCCCTTGCAATGGGGCTGGAGATAGAGACTTCGAAGACATTATGGTGCCAACGAAGCACATGGCAATGGCAGCAAGAGCACCAGGAGAGGCACACGGGAGTATAGCAGAGGGGGGCACATCTGAAAGGCGAAGAGGGGAAGGAAGACGAAAAAGCTGGAGAAGGGTGCGTGTGGAGCCCTGCTGGACACAGATACCGGAAGCGGGCTGGAGTGGCCATAGCCAAGCAGGCCAGAGAAACAGCAAGGGCCAGACTTTTCAGAGCCCTGCAGGCATTTCAAGGAGTCGGGTCCTTATACCTGTGAGTGATGGGATTCTCCATGCCTGCCGTACCTGGCACATGGTGGCCCTCAAAAGTAGCTGCTGAACGGACAGTGGAATCCTGTTTACCCCGGGGTCCCCTTCACATCCTCCAGCAATCTGAGAGGCATTGCCTGGGACCCTGCCATCTTTACAAAGGACAACCACAGGGCAATCTGATTTGTGTAGGGAAAAATTGTCCCCGGGAACCTGGCCTCAGCCTCGAGGCTTTGGGGAACCCTGGCTCAGGTGGCTCCTGGCAGATGTGTGGGGATGAATACACCTTTGATTACAGCTCATGTTTCAGAGGGAAAAACACAGCTCCCTGGTGATCGGGATTCTATGAAAATGAGCCCTTGCAAAAGAGAGGAAAGTGAGCTAGAAACACAAGCCCTCTGGGTGGGCGGTGGTTTCTTTATTTAAAATAAACAACAACAGCAAAGAGGATCAGCCTGAATGAGAAGCAGGTTCTTGATAATCCCTAACTGCAGGACTTAAAAGCAAGTGACAGAAGGTGGCTGAAGAGACTGGTCTGCAGGAAGGTTGTACCTGGTTATGATATGCAGACACGATCTCCGAGAACGAGTGTGTCTGCCTCCCTCCCTGGTGGGAAACAGCTCCTATCCAGCTCCTAGGGACATTAACCCTGATAGGGAGACGGAAACACTCAGTTTAGGATATGGTTTCTAACATTTAAGAGTTCTGTGTCCATAGACAAATGTTTTACCTTCTCCGAGCCTTAGTTTTGTCATCCATATAATGGATATGATGGGGATTAGATGGTATTACGAATATAGGGTGCTGGGGTTTGAACCCATGTGTCTGAATACAATTGTTCCATTTTCTCCAACACTGCCTCTTGAAGTGAAGACCTGTTTCTTCCCCTCCCATCACGGTTATCTGGCACATAATAGGTGCCTAATAAATGCTGGTTCTGCTTCTCCTCTCTTCCCCACCATATTTAGCACAAATCTGGGTATCCAGGAGGTGCTTAATAAACCCATGCAAATTAGACCTTCCTCTGTGAAACACAGTGGCTGAGAATACAGAAGGAAGGAAAAGGCAGTTAGCTGTGTTTTTTCTCTACTGCATCCTGTTTCAAGCCCTTTATTAAATTCTTAAGTATTACTTGCCTTCAGGGTCAAAATAAAATTTCCACAGATTTCCACTTTGCACTCATAAATGATTCTCGCTAAACTCTTTTTCTTTAAAAAAATTTTTTTATGTGTGTGTGAGAGAGCATAAATGTACTGACTCATAGCTGGAAAAACTCTCCCTAACACATTCCAAATTTGTGGAGTCACATGAATTGAATAAAAGCGCTTAATGTAGCTGTTAGTCCTAGGCTGGCGAGCAGTTACGCTAGCTTCGGGGCCCCATCCCTCCCTCCCCGCTCCTACTCCAGGGACCTGGGGAGGTTCTACAACGGGTACCAAATACCCGAAAGCAGGTTCAGTGACTGCAAGGATTAAAAAGGATTTGGCACCTTATCTAAATCCAAACTTGAACCCTGCAAGGCTGTGCTATATTCCAAAACATCAAATAAAAATTTGCATAGAGGGCCACTGAAATTTAACAACTTCATTTATTGACGCAAGTCTATGCAGGCCACTGTACCTGCACAGCCACCCTGGTTGGTGGGGTGGTTACAGTCAGCCTCCTTTTACAAGTGAGGAAACTGAGGTACAAAAGTGTTAGTAACTTGCCCAAGGTCTCACAGTGTGCAGATGGCAAAGCTAAGATTCAACCCACTGTAGTTCTAGAACAGATGCTCTTACACGCCCAGCCATTCATTCTGAAAGGAAAGAACCCTTCTGCAATGAAGAAAGAAAACTCCATTTATTCCACAATTATCTACCCAACACTCAGAATACAAACACTGCACCAGATGTCCAAGGGAGGCTGGTGGTAGGCAATTTGGTTACTGATTTCAGTGAGTTGGAAATTGCATAGAAGAGCTATGATGTATGCACAAATAATCACAACAAAAGTAAGTGAAAATGCCAATGGCAGGATTATAAGGTGGCGTGCCTGGGGAAGGAAGGCTTGGGAAGGTGACAGCTCTGGCTGGAGTGATCTGCCAGAGGGCTTCCTGGCGGAGGTGTTATTGAAGCTGGATTGAAGGATGTGTAGGATTCAGACAGGAGGTGGCCAGACGAGGCCCTGCCTGCTTAATACTGGTGAGAACACACAGATGTTTCCATCTTGGTTCTGATTTGAGACCTACCACCCCCCAGGTGGGAACATCTTTCTTGGAGTAGCTGAAAACCTCTGTCTGGCAGGCGGGAAGCACAGGTAGAAAGAACAGAGGGAAAGAGGTGTCCAGGGTGAGGGAGACTGAGGAGAGAAGGCCGGGCATTGGAGAAACGGTGCAGATCTGGCCGGAGCAGGAGCTCCGGTCCCACCTTCAACTGGGTTGACTCCGAGCAAACCCCTTCTCTTAGGCTTCAGTTTCTTTTATCTATACGGAGGAAAACGAAGGAAGTGTCTGAATACTGCAGCTGGGCGGAACCTTGGAGAGCTCCCAATTTATCCTATTGCTTGGTAGACCAGAGAACTGAGGGCCAGAGAAGCTCTATTAGTGGAAGTCCTTGGATTTGAATCCATGGTGGTGGGATGGGGACTCAGGGGCACCTCTCCCCATGTAAGTGCTCTTCCTGCACCCACACAAGGGGCATTGCGGGCCTGCTTGAGGAGGCCGAGGCCGGCTGTGGGAGGGGAGACAGAGACCCCAAACGGGCCTCAGCTAGTCCACTGGCCTCGTTTAGGCTCTGACTCTTCCGGGGGGGGGGGGGCCTGGAAGGCTTGGCTGTGGACCCCGGAAGGTGCAGCCCCAGGCCTCCAGCCTGGGCCCTGCCCACGGCACATCCTCCACTCTCAGCTGTGGCTGGCACCTATATCCTCAGAGGGCCCCCTCCCCCGACGCTCAGGAAGTTTCCAGGAAACCATGACCAGTGCTCTGTGGCCACGGTTTTCTCTGACAAGATGTGCATCTGGTTGTGACTCACAAAGCTGGATTTCTGCCCAGGGCCTTACATCTTGAGAGGGGAGCTAATTCTCTCGAACTGACAACCTGCCCAGCCCGCCGTGACAACGGAGGCCGCCGCTGCCCTTGTCAGCCCACACTGAGGTCACCCAATGGCGCCCTGGGCATTTCTTTTAGACCTGGCGCTGGCCGGGGAAGTCTTCGAGGGTCCCTCTCAGATGCCAGGCTCTTTAGCCAAACTCCCCCTCCTCTGGAATGCTGGCCTCCCTCCCTACACACCCTCCCCTCTGCCCACTCCAGCCTTCGCTGAGCTGCCCTCCTCTGAAGGCCCAGTTCAGGGGGCACTATACCCTGAAGGGCTGGGCAGAGGTCTTGTGTCCCTACAAGTGAGGTGGACTCCGAAGGTGGGGCCACACGCAAGAATAAACACAACAATCACAGCAAGTATTAACAGCTCATGCAGGCACCGAGCGTATCCACCTGCAGTCTGCGTGCGTCCTCTTCCCGCGACTGGAACACTCCGCCCTGAGTCTCTGTGTGGCCGTCAGCTTCTTGACAAAGTCACCTCCCCAGGTGCCCTTATTTTACCACCTGGTTTCTTTCCTCAAGGCCCATGCCCTGTCCTCAAATGACTGACCTGTTGGTTATCTGATCACATATTCACTTATTATCTGGCTCGTCCAGTAAGTGTGAGAACCAGGGATCTGCTTATCTTGCTCACCACCCGATTCCCAGCACCTGGCAGGGCGGCCAGAACAGAGGTGTGCTCCGTGAGTGTTCCCCGAACTCACACAGGGGTGCTGTCAGGCACTGTGGATATGCATTAATCTCAATCCTCCAACCCTGTGTGGTTCGTGTCGTGGCCCCATTTTACAGTGAGGAATCTGAGGCCCTGTAGGCTAAGTCACTTGGAGAATAAGTGTCAGGGTTAGGTTTCAAACTTGAAATTCTCTGATTTGAAAGCCCATGCTTTGGACCACTGGACTGTCCTGCTTGCCTTCAGTGTTTCCAGAATCCCCATAGTAAGGACACAGGATCAAGTGATCTGGAATGCCATGTGTCAGGGACTGAATGTTTATGCCTGTCTCCCCCAAATTCATATGTTGAAGTCCTGACCCCTAGTGGGACGGAGGCCATTTGGAGATGGGGGCCTCTAAGGGAGGTTAAATGAGGTCATTAACACTGGGGTCCTGATCCCACAGAACTAGTGTCCTTGTAAGAAGAGACACCTGAGAGCTTGCTCTCTCTCTTTCTGTATCATGCACTGAGGAAAGGCCATGTGAGGACGCAGCAGGAAGTGGCTGTCTGCAAGTGAGGAAGGGGGTCCTCACCAGAAACAGAATGGGCTGGAACCGTGATCTTGGAGCTCCAGCCTTCAGAACTGTGAGAAAATAAGTATCTGTTGTTTAAGCCACCCTGTCTGTGGCACTTCGTTATGGCAGTCTGGTATAATACATAATATAATAATGGTATAATATACCATACATAGAATATACCAAACTGCCAGGTTTAGGAAAGTAAATCCTTTCTTCCTCCCTCCCTGACTCCCTCATTTAAGCACTGACAATGTAGAAAATCCTGAGGGGCTCCCAGGAGTCTCACAGTTGTGGCTCAGGTTTCAAATACCCACAAAGTTGTTTTGTTGGGCTGGCTGGCATGGTGTTTTTAAAAACAATGAGGAATCAGGGGTGCCTGGGTGGCTCAGTAGGTTAAGTGTCTGATTGAGCTCAGGTCATGCTCTCACCATTTATGGGTTCGAGCCCTGCATTGGGCTTGTGCTGACAGCCCGGAGCGTGCTTGGGATTCTCTCTCTCTGGCTCTGCCTCCCTCCTCAAAATAAATAAAAACTTAAAACAACAACAACAACAACAACAACAACAAGGAATCAGAATGCCCTTTGGCGGGGCACGAATTCGCCACTCTCTCCATAAGCCATACTGTTCCTTGCTGTCCTATGTCCCTCAGATCCACAGGCTGCATTAGTTGTGGGAGACACCCTGTGAGCTATGCCAGAATGGAGAGAGGTACAGGGTGCCCTGGGACACAGTGACGCTTGGGTGGGGAGAAGGGGACAGAAGATGGCGGGTCTGCATGAAGGAGGCTTCGTGAAGAAGGTGGCTTTGGCCCGCTCTCTGAAGACTGGGTGGGAAATCACCAGTCAGAAGTGGGAGGGAGTGGGAATTCCAGGGAGGGGAACAGAGGGGTGAGGTCCCAAGGAAGGACATGGCCTGAGCAGAGAGCTGCAGGTGGCTAAGAGTGGATGCCAGTGAGGACAGTGGAGCTAGCGTGTGGGATAGAGGGGCAGAGGCCGGGGAGTGGGGGCCCTACACACCATGCCAAGGAGACTGGACATCGTCCATGACCACGCGTCCCCCAGGGGAGGGGGGAAGGGACATCAGACAACCTGGGTTAATACATAGGGATGCTGGGGTTACCGCTTCCTAGCTGTGTGACTGTATGCAAGGGTCAGCTTGGGGATATGGCCTCAGGCACCTCATCTATAAAATGGGCATCATAAGGCTACATCTCAGAGGGGTATTGTGGGGAGTAGAAGCAAACAAAATGCGACAGCCCCCGGCATAGTTCCTGACACACCGGAGGCACTAAGTAAAGGACAGCTGTCTTCATGATGGGTATTTATTACCAATCTAGTGGTGGCAACAGTGTGGGAGGTGGCTGGGAGCAATCAAAGGTATTTGCATACAGGAAGGTAGGAAAAACCCCGAGGAAGGACCCAGGAAATACTCGTAGGAGGGCAGGAGGAGGGAAATGTGACCTTGAGATCTGTTTTCTCAACCTGCCTCTGTCTCTTTCCTCATCTGTAAAATGGGACTCTCCCTGCCCGTCCACACAGGGTTTCTGTGTGAATTAAACAAGAAAAGAGATGTGAGGCCGAGTCGACCATAAGAGTTTCGTTTTCCTTTTCCCACACACAGGGGAAAGCCGTCTGGGGGCAGATACGCACCTGTGTGTTCTTATATCCGCAAACCGTCAAGGCAAGAAAAGTAGCAAATGACGGGACAGCAAGATGCGAGCCGGGTCATGACAGACAGGAGCCCACATCTTGGACCTTCCCTTGTGATCTCCTTGCTTCAGCCCTGCTTCCAGCCCTGCTCGCCTACATCTTCTGCATTCACACCAGTGACTCAAAACTACTATCAGCTTCTCCACCTCAAAGTATAGATATTTCAAGCTGGAAACATGATTGGATGCATTCCCCCATAATTTACAGATGAAGCTGAGTCACGAAAGAGAGTTGGTTAAAACTCACCCTCAGGAGACCGACGGCCTGAGTTCACATCCTGGCTCTGCCATTTATTAGCTGGGTGACTTTGGCCGAGTTACTTAACATCTCTGTGTCTCTGTGATGGGGATTAACTGGGGTTATTAAGAGTGCTTACTCCCGGGGCGCCTGGGTGGCACAGTCGGTTAAGCGGCCGACTTCAGCCAGGTCACGATCTTGCGGTCCGTGAGTTCGAGCCCCGTGTCAGGCTCTGGGCTGATGGCTCAGAGCCTGGAGCCTGTTTCCGATTCTGTGTCTCCCTCTCTCTCTGCCCCTCCCCCGTTCAAGCTCTGTCTCTCTCTGTCCCCCCCCCAAAAAATAAATAAACGTTAAAAAAAAAAAATTAAAAGAGTGCTTACTCCCAAGAGTGGTTAGGGGAATGAAATGAGTCAGTAAGTATAAAGCTTGGAATGTGCCTAGCACCTGGGGGAAGAGCTGCTATTATGATTCAAGGCCCCAGGGTGTTTTTAGCAGTAGAGTTGGAAGTATGCTCTTTGCACGGCCCCACACCAAGATATTTTATCCTAATCAATATGCTATGTTCACCGATGGCAGAAAAATGGACTGAACTGTTTTGGAAGAAAGGACACCTTTATGCATGCATGCCCCATTTCTAGAACATTCTAGACCACCCACATAGTACAGTAGTAGACGAGAACCACGATATTTCACAGACACCTTTCTTACCACTTCACATTATATCATCCAGGGAGGCAGCCAAAAATGGTTCTCAAAATTAAAAAAATTAAACAAGAAGGTGACCCAAAGCAATGTGGAGTGATCTGTTCGGCTAGGGCTCAGCTACTGCCTTTCATTCTGCTTCCTCCACGTAGCACGTTTTCACTTCCAAAGGCCTTTCACCTAGTCTTTCATGTCTGCCTCATGACAGATGGTGATTCAGAAAGTCGGTTCTGGAGTAAGGCTAGTTAGCTCGGATCTTGCTGATATCACTCCCCATGGGGAGAGGGGACATTTATTTACTCTCTCTGTACCTCCAACAAGTGAGGGTAGAACAACACCATCGTTGGTGGTTGTTGGGAGATACTAGGTCATGCATACAGAGCCCAAACCATCGTTGGTCATGCATACTAGGTCATGCATACAGAGCCAAAGCCTGGCCGGTAAGATCCCCTCATCCCAGAAATGTTTACCACGTGCCTCACATGTGCCCGGGCTGGGGATTCAGCAGGCCTTGATCACCCTCCCTCCTCTCATGGAGTTGAGCGTAATGAGGAGAGCAGACCATTCAACAAGCAAATAAACGTATAGTGCCAAGCACACTGTGTGCTTTAAAGAAAAACCAGGGTGAGGGAACGGAGATGGATGGGGTGCTAGTTTAGCTACGACCCTGTGGTGGTCAGGGAAGACCCTCTGAGGGAGTGACTTTGAAGCAGAACCTGAATGAAACAAGGGAGGAAAGTACAGACCACTGGGAAGGAGTGTTCTAGGCTAAGCGAACGGCCTGTGCAAATGCCAGTGTGTGTGTGTGTGTGTGTGTGTGTTCCAGGCTGAGCCAGAGAGCCAGGGGGCAGAGGGCAGGTGATCATGGGGGGGCCTTGGGGTTGCCATGAGGGCTTTGGCCGCTGCTCTGAGAACGGGGGACGAGTGGAGGGCTGGGGGCAGGCAATTGACAGGATCTGACCCATCATTTGGAAAAGCAGCTGTGGGGAGAGGAGACAGTTGTGGTGTGTGTGCAGAAAGTGGAGGGAGGGCGGGGGGAGGGGCAGCCAGTGGCACTGCCATGGTCCACTCGAGAGGGGACGGGGGCTTGGACTGGGGGGGGGGGCGGTTGACGTGGCAAGAAGCAGCACCACCCAGGGGTCCGCGAGCACGTGCTCATGTGTAACTCTAGAGGGGCCATTTGCATCCATCAAAATGGGGCAGGTGCCCCTTGGAGGGTGCAACGTGGTGCTCCCCGAAGTCAATAGTGGATTGGTGAGGATTATGAGAAGAGCAAACGGTGAGTATTTGTGGGCATTGGCTGAAGGACTTTAGTCATTCATAGTGGGTTGAATTGTGCCCTGCTCCCAAAATAATAGGTTCATGTCCTTGTCCCCAGAACCTGTGAACGTGACCTTATTTGGAAAGAGTCTTTGCATGTGTGATTAAGTTAAGGATCTCAAGAGAAGATCACCCTGGATTATCTAGATGGGCCCTAATCCAATGACAAGTGTCTTCATAAGACACCCAGAAGAGAGACACACAGACAAAAGAGAAGGTGATGTGAAGACGGAGGCAGCCACAAGGAACGTCAACGGCCTCTAGAAGCTGGAAGAAGCAAGGAAAAAATTTGTCCTAGAGCTTCTAGAGGAAGCATGGCCCAGCTGACACTTGATTCATGAACTCCAGAACTGTGAGAGATGAAATTTCTGTTGTGTTAAACCACCAAGTTTGTGGTCATTTGTTACAGCAACCACAGGACGTGAATACGACAAGCAAAACCAGGCCCAGAGAGGTGAAGTAACTTGCCCAAAGTCACACAGCAATCGAGGAGCAGAGCTAGAAATGCCTGGCTCCAGAGCCGCTCACTCTGTAGGCAGGTATTGTTATCCCTGTGTTTTCCAATGAGGAAGTGGAGATCAGAGCCACAGGGATGTGCCAGGAACAGAGCTGGTGAATGGCAGCACCAGGCTCCCTGGGGCCTCTAGCAGGGGGGACAGATGCCTTTCCCGCCCTTGACCCCCACGTCCCCACTTTGCAAAACCCCAGAATGGCCCTTGTCCATCCTCTCCACTGCTTCCTGGCAGCCACCACATGACCCGGGGCTTTGCTGGGAATTCTGTCCAATCTGGTGACTTCAGGTTACAGCCTCTGGGTCCCCCCATGCACACGGCCACGAAGAGATCCTGGGGGGGGGGGGCTGGGTAGTGGCCTCAGTAAACAGGTTTCAGCTGTGCCTCAGGATTCATAACAATCACTCAGGAACTGCAGCCAGTCGGGTTACTAAACCTGCCTCCTCTCCCGGGATATGCACACTGAAAGTCTCTTGGCTCCCACCCTACCCCGGGCCACTAGGAGGATAGGGAAAGAAGGGTGCTGGGGGCAGGTGCACAGGCCACTCCTGAGCCTCCGCCAGCAGGCCAACATCGGTCTCTGAAGAAACAGACGTTGTCCATTTCCTCTTTCTCTGATGCCCAGGAAAATATTTTATTGGACAAAACCCAAATATCGGGGATCTAGGGAAAACACCCTCCCAACCTCCACCCGCCCTTGCCTTGTCAAATTTTCATCATTTTAACAGATCAACGGCGGGGCCTGTGGACAGACAGGGCCTGTGAACAGAGCCCACGTCTCTTCCCACACAAAACCGTGTTGTTAGAACACTTAATGAGGAGAGGTCAGTTAATTTTGGGGGTGGGGTGGGAATCGGGGCGGGGGGGAGGTGTTCTCTTTATGAAGAATAAAATAATTAAATTCAGGTCAGTGGAGGGAGTCACTGGGCTGAAACAAATTTGGGGGCCCTGTGAGGGACGGCAAGAGGCAAAGGAATGAGCATTATATCTGCTTCAAAGCAGGATTGTCTTTTTCGGGGTGGCTGGGTCTGCAAGCTCCCCTCCCAAGGCACACATGTACACAAATATACACAAATACAACGACACACGCACTCTGGCCAGGAGATAATGAGGTTTCACCCAAAGGCTCACTCACTTGTTCATTCCTCTTTGGGGACAAACTGTAACCACACTCACAGAACTGACTCAGCCCAAAGTGAACCTTTGTTTCCACAGGATCCCCGCGGTAGACCTTTCCTATCGATCTCAGGGACATGACCCTTGCTTAAGACACCTTTGGAAGCCCTTTTCTGGAGCTGTCCTCACTGTCAGGTTGTAGGCAAAAAGCAAACTGGGCACATTATGGTATAACTGTCCCTTACTCTCAACACCTGTCCCCTGCCTCCCCAGTTATATTTCTAAGGTAAGTCACATTCCTGGTTCCACAGATGGGAAAGGTGGAACCACCTTCAAAGGACACTGATTTGCCAAGCTCAAGGCTCAGAATGTGTTGGGGGGATATTTGGGGGGTCTGGGCTGTTCTGAGCCATGGCACCTTTGTAATAAGAGGTGAGCTCCCCAAGGGGTTGACTTGGATGAGCTCACCACCCATTGGCAAAGGTGGGTTGTAGGGATGATTGTGGTGATTGTTTCAGAAGTCAGTCGTATGATGTCATGGCACCTGCTCTTGGCTTGGCCCTGGGCCAGGAACACCGGGCAGCGAGAGTCACCAGGTATAAGACAAGGCCTCCCTCTGTCTCCATCTACTCAACGGGGGGGGGGGGGGGGCAAGACTTACATGTGAGGAGTCACCTGGGGCAGATGAGGTCATGTGCCCTTCCATGGTGCCCATGGTGGCCCTGCTGCAGAAGCCCTTTGGAGAAGAGTGCCAGGAGGGTGGAGGTCAGGGGAGGAGGAGGTGGTGGAGGCGGGGCTTGTGCTCTACCTCCCAGAATGGGAAGGAGCAAAAGATGATGGACAGAGGGGGAGCCCCTGGGGCGGGAGGCAGTGGAGAGAGGACAGGCTCTGGGGTGGCCTGCTCCCAGACCTCAGGTAGAAAACAAATTTGAAAGGGAGACATGTGGCGATTGCTGGCCAGCCGAAAAGGAGCATTTCATAGGGACCCAGCCCTGGCAGCAGCCTTCCCGTCCACCTGAACATCACTTTGGAACATAGATTCCTTTTGAGAGCAGCATCCGGGAATATCGCAGAGCACACGGGAGCCGATTCCACTACTGGGTACATCATAGCCTCGTTGTGCCTGGGTCTGTCTATCTAGAAACTGATCATAAAAACAACAGCTAACGTTCACGCGCCAGGCCCTGTTCCGAGTGCCTTAACTCTTTTAATTTAACACTATTACTATTATTATTATTTTGCATGCTCTTGGGTACCACATTCCTTGGCTTCTCAAACAGAGCCAAACAAACTCACCATGTATCTTAGCCCAGAGATTTTTCCTGAGGCTAAAATAACAAGGTCTTTTAATTAAATGGAAGTCTACAAAAGCTTGTTATTGTTGTTGATGTTATTGTAATTTTACCAGGCTTCATCTATTTGGAAGCCACCATGGGGTAAAGGTTATTTAAGGCCTGAGTACAACATAAAAAAAAAAAAAAAAAAGAATCACTTTCAAACGTTAGCTGAGGAAAGATCCCGTGGAGATTGGCGAAAGAAAAAGTTACCGAAAGCCTGAAACATTAGAAGGTAGGACATTGGGGTTTTTTGTTTGTTTCTTGTATCGGGCCCAATGTTCTGAGAAGGGGTCATGAATGGCTCCCTGGTTCCCTGGAGGCTGAAGGAACATGGAGCCTTGCCAGGGGCAGCATTCTTTACAGACAGGCTGCTGGGGATGGGCCTGAGCTCACCCTGCTCACTGAAAGCATTTATTCAACATCCAGGAGCAAGTGAATACGACCAGCTCTTTGCCATCAGAGGACCAAGTGTTTGGGGAAATACATCCTCCTTCCAAAAATAAATGCAAATGGATCTCCCGATTCCCCGCCCCCCACCTCAGAAACCTGTTCCTCTGCAGATGCCCCATCAGATCACCAGCCACCCAGCGACCCACCAGGGAGTTGAGGGCCATCCTCGCTTCTCCCCTCTCCGTTAGCATCCATATCTAGTCCACCGGAAGGCTGGCTCCTGGCCTCCATCTCCAACCCATCCACTTCTCTTTCTCTCGCCTGAACTTCCACAGCCACCTCCCGAGTGGCCTCCCTGTTTCCACTTTTGCTCTTTCTCCACCCCCCCCCACCAAGATATCATCTGAAAACGTGGACCACATTGCAACACTGTCCTGCTTATACCTTCGAAGGCTTTCCACTGAACTCAGAACTGCTCACATTCCTTTCCTAAGTCCTACAAGGCCTGGGAGGATGTGGCTGCTGTCTGTCTTTCCTACTCACATGACGGCTCTCCTCCCGAGACCCCGTTCTCCCGCTTGCAGATTGGGTGAGATGATATCTACCTTCCAGGCCGGCTGTGAGGCCGCTGGGGCATGGGGATTATAAAAAAGTGCTTTGTAAACTAGAAAGTGCAGCATAATGTAACCTCTCTCCCGTTGACAATTGGGCTTTTGTGTTTTTACTCCTGTTTTCATGGTGTCCAGTTCTGTTGTATCAGTATCCTTTTATTATTTGCAATTTTATATCCTTTTCAGATACAAGGATATTTATGCGCACAAGGTAGTATTGAAAAGTACCACGGGAGCATCTCAGTATTGCAGAGATAACAGCTCAGCTATGGAGTGCTTAACACTTGGACAATATTTGTTCTTCCCTGGGTAGAAAATTAGAGCTTTAACTATGCAGCCAGATTGCTGGAGGCCTAGTGAGATCTCATTTACATGATAAACCAGTCAATTCCCTTACGAAAATGATACAGCAATCACGTGATCTTCAGTATCCCTCCAACATTTGCAATAGTGGCAGATTAATGTTTATTGGGCCGCTACTTTGTGTCCGTCCCGGTATTGAGCACTTTTTATCCTTCTCCGCTGTGAAGGTGAAGCCTCACTTCAATGTAATGGGCTATTACTATGGTCCAGATGAGGAAGCTGAAGCTCAGAGAGGTTAAGTGACCTGCCTAAGGTCACACTGCTAGTGAGAAACAGTTCTGATCCTCTGTCTGTTTTAATAGCCCATGTTCTCCGATTTCACCCTTATGTATGTTTGGGGGCAACAGGACCGGGAATGTGTCTATCTGTGGGAGGGGCACAGGGAGACTAGGGGGCTGGGGGTTGAGTCAAGTACAAGGCCACAAGCCCATGGATGCCAGAGAGCTCAGGCAGTGGAGTCTCCCTGACTTGAAGCTTCACTCCTTCATGTCTTGGAAAATAAGTTGCCGAGTAAGATGATGCCCAATGGATTTCCCACTGATCAGTGAAACAGAGTAATTCTCCTGTGAAGAGCAGTCACTGCCTTTTTCTATTTAAACCAAGAGACGTGTCTGTGTGTGTGAGAGAGACCGACAGACCGAAACAGACACACACACACACACACACACACACACACACACACACACACACACACACACAAAGAAACCGAGTGATTGGTCACGACATGCTGTCTCAGAAGCTGGGGAAGGTGCTCTGGCCAGAGATTCCTATCGTTTTCCTTCTGCTTCTGCACTCACTTTGCTCGCTGTTTACAAAGGACTCACGGAAGGAAACACAACCACGGCAATGCCCTGCTTCTGCTTCCAATCCTGCTCTTTTGCCCCGGAAGTGCTGGACCACCATGCGCCCCGCTTTCTCATTAGTAAAGTAAAACACCTAGGTTTCTAGAATCCCTTTCCCCTCTCAGACGGGAGAGACGCTCTCATAGCCACCATCTCTTTTCTTTCACAACCTCTCAGAGGAGACGGGCAGGTCGGACTGGCCACCTGAAGCTCGGAGAAGGTGGCTTGGTTCAATGGAGGATCCTGAGTAGAGCTGTAGCGTTCAAAGCCAATTCCAAAGTCAGCTGACTCCACCAAGCTGCCTTCAAGGGGGCATGTCAATCCGCTTAAAACAGAAAGGATAACACTCTGAGCCTCTGTGTGGAGGCCTCTGGCCCCCCTGAAGCATCAGTGTCTTTCCTGCCCTCCTTCCTCCCTTTTCTCCACAGAGCCAAGAGCACAGGTAGGGGAAGTAAAAGACACTGCATGAAAGGCATGAACAACTTGGATGACTTCCTGAGACCCCTGAGATTCCTGCCAGATGTAAAAATAATCGGGGAAATAAAACAATAACAGACCACGCACACAAGCATGATGTGTGTGTGTGTGTGTGTGTGTGTGTGTGTGTGTGTGTTGGCGAACTGTGAGAATAAAGACCTAAGGGTGGAACGAGCCCTCATGACCACTTGGATTTCCTCTCTAATTACTCTGTCCTACATTTCTTCACAAATCAGGGAACCTGCTGTTAAACAATGGACGAATCTTCACAAGTCAGGGGGAAAGAAGCTCGCCAATAAAGACGCGCCAGAGTTCGAGTTATGATGCAACCTTCTCCATCTGTATCTGCTGAATGTCTCTTGGGATCTCACACCAACAGTTCTTTTCCAAGGCTGTTACGGGCAAACGGAACATCAGCCGGGCCAGAACCCAGGCAGAGCCCCACCCGGCTGGTGGTCTTCTGAGACCCAGCAGCAGAGCCCAGTGTTTACCCCAGGAGCTACGAGCTACAGACGCAACACCCTGTGGGTCCGTGAAGGGTCCCCTAGAAGTGGGCTAGGTAGATGATGAGATGAGGGACAGTCACGCTGTCCCGCAGGTATGGGCCAAAGGCCACTAACAGCAGGGTACCATTTGTGGGGAACTAACGAAAGGCTCCAGGCTCCTCTGACCAGCAGTACCACTCCCAACCTGCATGGTGAACCCTCTCTGGATCTGGCTTGAAATGCCCGTAACAGAATCCATCATGGCTGACACAGTACAGAGAGGCCTCGTGGGGTAAGGAAATTAGCCGGAACACTGCTCTAGAAAGTCCTGATTGCCTTGGTCGTAGGCGCAATCTGAGATGAGCACTCAATCTAATGGATCCTCTAATTCTGAATCTGCAAAATCCTATAATAATAACAAGAAACACTGACTCCAGACATTTAGCACAGGGCCTGGTATGAAGCATATGTCACAGCCAACACTAGCTTCTATTCTGGTCATCTAAATAATTATAAAGGTCTCTGTGAAAAAAGTTCATGTGCTGACGGGGCTTCCCCATGAGTAAAGATTCCCTTGCTGTTGCTAGTTAGGCTCTCAGAGAATCAGCCAGGGCAGTGGTTGTCAAAGGGTGGCCGCTGCATCACCTGGGAATTTGTTCCAAATGCAAATTGGTGGGTCCTGCTCCTGAACTACGAAATCAGAAATTCTGGAGCTGGGGCTCAGTCATTTTATAAGCCCCCCTAGTGATTCTGATCCCCACTCAAGTTTGAGAACTACCGAGCTTAGGCACAAACTGTCAAGTCTGGCTGATGATCAAAATTTCCTAGGCGTGGTTAGGGAAGAAATGCAGGTTCCCAGGCCCATCTCCAGGGACTCAGAGTCCTCAGATTCAGCATTTGAACATGCTCCCTGGGTGATTCCACTGAGCTAGATAGAGATTGGGTTTGTTGGAGAGGGGAAAGCACAGGGGCTGGACGGAACCAGGGGCTGGGGGCAGCTAGGGAGGGGCTGGGGGCTGAGACAGAAGAAAGCTACTGAACACCAAGGTTCTTGATCCCAGCTCTACGGATTTATGAGTTGGGATCTCCTACCACCTTCTCATTTTCCAACCAGGGAAACTGAGTCTCAAAGAGAAGTGACTATTCTAAGTCCTTGCAACCCATGCTTGGCAGAGCTGAGACCCAAGCCAGGGACCTCCCTTCTTCTTCTTCTTTTTTTTCAATGTTTATTTTTGAGAGACAGAGAGAAAGAGAAAGAGAGAGAGACAAAGCATGAGTGGGGGAGGGACAGAGAGAGAGGGAGACACAGAATCGGAAGCTGGTTCCAGGCTTTGAGCTGTCAGCACAGAGCCCAATGCGGGGCTTGAACTCACGAACCACAAGATCATGACCTGAGCTGAAGTCAGACGCTCAACCAACTGAGCCACCCAGGTGCCCCCAGGGGCCTCCCTTCTGAAGCCACTGCCCTTTCTACTGAGCTCCATGACTCTTGCTCCTGTGTCTCCCTCTTAGTCAAACACTGAATTCAGGCCCCTTTCCCGAGTGTTGACCAATTAAAGGTGAGATCCATGGTGAAGTTAGAATCAGACTTCAGATTTGAGTGCAAATTTAGGCTCGGTCACTAAGGAGTTGAGCCACCAAGTCACCTTTGCAAGGCCTCAGTTTAAATATCTCTAAAATGGAAATAAAGTCTAACCCCACAAAGCTGCTGAGCAAGTCAAGTAAGAATTGTACAGTTGAAGGTGTTTTCCAATCTGTCAACAGCCCCCACGAACACAGGGGCTAAGAAGAAAGAGGAGGACTCACTGTGATTTCTTGCTAGAAGCACTTATAGTCCAGCCAGGACAGAAGAAACATATTCAAAGCAACCAGACAACCCTGAAGCACTTTGTGCAAGGTGACACCTTAGTGTCTTTGCTCAAACCTTCCTCTGCCTGGAATGCACTTCCCCAAACCCTTATGTGCACAAATCCTCCCGTGATTTGGTTCACAGTCTGTGCCTAACTTGCCCCACTGGTGAGCCCCTGGAAGGCAGGAAGTGAGGCTCCTTCAGTTTTGTGGCCCCAGGATGTCTGACACCTCAAAGGTGGGGTCAGGAAGGGGCGCCTGGGTGGCTCAGTCGGTTAACTGTCTGACTTCCGCTCAGGTCATGATCTTGCAGACCAAGAGTCTGAGCCCCATGTTGGGCTCTGTGCTGACAGCTCAGGGCCTGGAGCCTGCTTCAGATGCTGTGTCTCCCTGTCTCTCTGCCCCTCCCCCACTCGTGCTATCTCTCTCCTCTCTCTCTCTCTCTCTCTCTCTCTCTCAAAAAAAAAAAGGTGGGCTCAGGAAGTGGCTGGTTCAGGCAAGGAGGCTTTCAGCAGAGCCGGAGATGGGCGTGAGCCTCAGAGGATTCCTGTAATGCCCCTCTGGAGCCAGCACGTGGGGACAAGGGCTTAATACCAACAAGAAACCACCAGCCAACTCCATGCTTCTTCCTTGTGTCCGTCATCCACCCACCGCCCGAGGTTCTGAGGTTCATGCAGAGCGCAGTCAGGTGAAGGCAGGAAGGGAGGAAAGCGAAACGGGAACCATCGGGGGGCTCCCATCCTCACCGGCATCTAAAGCTCCTAAATGAAAGAAAGACACTAACCAAGCAGCAGGCATGCAGTGACTGCTCAGCGATCCAAACGAGGGTTCCTGGGGATCTGGTTCTTTCTTTCTCTCGTTTCTCCCTATTTTCCTGGTCTGGAGGATTAAAGGAGACACGTAGAGGGAACAGGGCCCTGCGGAGTGAAGAGCTCTAGATTTAGCTCTTTTCTCCCGCTCTGCCCCAGCGAGCCGTGTGACCTTGAGCAAGTCATGTAGGGCAGGTCATCTGGGCCTTGCTTTGCTCCCTTTGAAACGGGAACTGGGTGAATGAGGAGCTACTGGGTTGTTTTCCCCTAAAGGATAAAGGAAGCGACACAGCCAATGGGGTAACTGCCACTGGTCTGGCAAAGCAAAACGGGTTCAAAGCTGGCAGTGTGTCCTAACTATGGTCCTTTCATGGGACACCGACAATAACAATGATGACATCAGAGGCCACGACTCATCTTCACGGAGTATATACTGGGCGCCAGGCACTGGACAAGCACTTTTCATTCAGTGTGTTGCCCGATCCTCACAAAGTCCCTTTCAGGCAGATACTATCAATATTCCCATTTTACAGTTGGGAAGTTTAACCTGGGATTGTGGACCGGTGAGGGAGGGAGGCAGGATTTGAACCCGGGCTTTCGGAGTTTAGAGCCCACCGTCTTTCCCTCTGTACCCTACTGAATCCGGAAGCCCGTGTTTCTACAGTTGGGAAAGACTGAAGGATCTAGAAAGGCCACGAAACTAATCAATCGTTTTCCAGACTGACGACTCAGTCTGGACAGGAAGACCACTGTTGGAGCGTGCCCGAATCCAAAGTCTATTAAATTATTCCCAGTGCAGGTAACGTATCTCAGGGGCTTGGTTTAAACAGAGAGAGAAGAGGCGCCCTGGAGACAGCCGAGGCCTTACAGCTGGACAGCCTGGGTCCAGGCCCACGCCTCCGTGAGCTGGCCTCCTCAGCTGGGGTCAGGTGGCTGCTCCGGGGTCCTCCTGCTCCTCTGTCCGGGATGCGGGAATATTCCTGCCCTCTCCGCCTCACAGGTCTGGCCCAGATTAGCAAAGTCCCGTCAATGTCCTCCTTCTCCATGTGCCAAATTTTTAAAGATTCTGTCTCTCATACATTAATTAGTTTCTCCATTAACAAAATAGCAAAGCACTTGTAGAAATGCCGGAGTCCCTGATCAAAACAAGGTGACCATTGTTATTCGATTCCTGCCCAGGGCCAAAGCCAAAATACCCCTCCCCACCACCACACACACAGCCCTGTGATATTTTTAGGCAGCCAGTGCCACCGTATCCTGGGTACTGTACAATTTCCACTGGTTTCTGGAAATAGTGACTGTCATTATGTGAGTTTTGAGGAAAACACCGGCCTCAACAATTTCGGAGGTCTCTCTCAACACCAGGTTCAACAGTTCTACAAAATCGATTATGTCTGTACGGGTGCTTGGCTAATTGTGCACGTGTCCTCGCTGTTCTTATTTTGTTCGCTAGAAGTGCAAAACCGGGGAGGACCCCTTGGCGTGGGAAGGAGGTCATCCGAGGATACGCGACAGGCAGGCCTCGGCCACTTCACACGGCGGGTGGAAAACACATGGAACTTGTTGGGCCTGAGAGGCAGTACGAGCTAAAAATATAAACAAGTTCAAGAAGGGTTCAGATGAACTCAAGGCAGAGTAAATGGCAGGTGAGGGGGACTAGGTACGTTCAAGTTTTGTCCTGTGCTCCTGTAGTTCTGTTCCCTGCTAGCAACTGAAGGCTTGGCTGGGCAGCACCTAGATGGTCCCAGTGACAGCAAAGCTGATGTTCCCATGCCAGGAGATAAGAAAGGAAAAGAAACAAAAGAAAAGAGGGAATATGATAGTTTCCTGCTTCGACATTTAACTTCTAGAATCAGAAAAAAAAGCCATTGTAGGCAATATAGCAATAAAGGAAGAAAAATAATCATCTCTGATGTCATGTCTAGGAACTAACTGTTGAACGTCTTGCCGTATTTCCATCTACATCGTGTTTTTAAAAATAAAAACTATATACAGTATACAGTAAATATCCTGCATTTTTCACTTAACATTTAATGCTTTTATTTTTTTTAATTTTTAATCTTTAAACATTTTTTATTTTTTAAAAATTTTAAATGTTTATTATTTGGGGGGGAGAGAGAGAGAGAGAGAGAGAGAGAGAGAGAGTGCGAGTGGGCGAGGGGCAGAGAGAGAGGGAGACACAGAATCAGAAGCTGGCTCCAGGCTCTGAGCTGTCAGCATGGAGCCCGATGCCGGGCTCGAACTCACGAACTGTGAGATCATGACCTGAACTGAAGTCGGACACGACTGACTGAGCCACCCAGGCACCCCTAACATTTAACGACTTTTAAAAAAATCACACTACTAAGTAGACTTGCTGTATTGGTTTCTGCTACTTATTTAATCGTTCATTTATTTAACCACTGAATTTGTTTTACTCTTCATCTCTTAGAGGACGTAGGTTTCCTTCTCCCAATTTTCTGCCAATGTAGATAACACTGGGATAGACATGCCTGGTTCTTTTCAGAGAAATGACAATGAATCTCACAATCTCAGAGAGCAACATTTTATAAGTTTCTTGGAGCACCTGGCTGGCTTATTTGGTAGAGCATGCATCTCCATGCTCTCCATCTCGGGGTTGTGAGTTCGAGCCCCAGGTCGTGTGCAGAGATTACTTATAAATAAAATCTTTAAAAACAAATGTAGACAAAGGGCATGTGAGGTACAGGTGCACAGGGAATATTCGCCAGGGCGCTCTGCAGCTTGTTACATACAGGACCTTAAAGGCTCGCACCAGAAGGCGCCCCCGATGCCCCACCACCCTCTGCTTTCCTCTCTCTCTGCACAGCGATTTATTTAAGCTGAAGATCCTTCCCTGGGTGCCAGCAAACTGAGCACTCGGAGAGCTAAAGAGACAGGGCAGCCACAGGGCTGAGGCACACTTGGACTCGGCCCTTATTAGAAATGCAAATCTCTCAGCTGACAAATCCCAAACACCAGCATGTCACAGCCCCCCCCACCGCCTGCACCTCAGTTGGGTGGCTTCTGTCTCCCATTTTACCTGAAAGAGCTGAAAAAGAGTTGGCTGGGCTGTGGCTCAGTAATCTGAGAAGGAAAGGATCTGTCTGAAAAGGGATTGTCTCCCCAGTGTTTCAGCTTTACCCAATAAGAGAAAGTCAGTCCCTTTCTTCCCAGCCTTAACTCCACTAAAAGCCATTAAGCACCGCCAGAGACAGGAGACATTTATCTGTTGGCAAGTGTGAATGCTGCATTCGGCACCTCCAGCAGGGATGGAAATTAAGCTGTTTACTTGGTGGCCACCCCAAGGGACCGAAATGAAGCTCTAATGGGATGGCATTTCTGAAATGCATTTTTTACATCTCACATTCTCATCCTTCATCCCCCTACCTGTAAACCCATGAGGACTTTGCGAAATTAATTTGTCTGAATGACACCCTGACCAGCTCTGACCACCGAATGCAAATGAGGGGACCAGCAGGTGACCTCACTAAACTGGCTCTTGTTTTAGAAAAGAGGGCAGGCATCTGAACCATGCTGGGCTGCAGGGGGCTAGCAGACTCCATACGAGCAAACAGAGCTCATTGCTCAGGGGCCTTTCTTTTGGATGTTCAGTCACACTCAAAATTGAACATGGTAAGTCTGTCAAAATGGCATGTTCAGATTCTCCCGGTCTAGAGAGCAAAACCCACATCGTCAGCACCAATGGGTTCTCTACAATCTGTGCCGTTTCCTTCAGCTGGCCTTTCCTCCTTCAAAACAGCACTCCAAACTTTACCTTTTATATGCAGAAAACCTGTCAAGGTGAATTCCATCTGGGGTCACTTATTTTGTATCCTCTCTGCACTCTTAAAATTCAGAGCCCTCAGTCCTGGGGCTATTGCCTTGCAACTGTCCCATGCCTTTGCTTGTACATTTCGTTTCCAACCCTACATTCCTTAGCACTTGAAGGTGGACTCAGTCTTCTATGTTTGGTCCCTGCTATACCGAAAGTTTGTGTCCCTCTAAAATTTCTATGTTAAATCCTAACACCCAGTGTGATGGTATTAGAAGGTGAGGACTTTGAGAGATGATTAGGTCGTGGAGCTCTTCTGAATGGGATTAGTGCCCTTATCACCTCTTATTAGAGACCCCTCACCTCTCCTGCCATGTAGGACACAGTGAGAAGGCAACGGGCTCTCATCAGACACTGAATCCACCAGTGCCTTGACCTTGGACTTCCAGCGTCCAGAACTGTGAGAAATACGTCTCTGCTGTTTACAAGACACCCAGTCTATAGTATTTTTATTGTAGCAGTCCAAATGGACTCAGACCCCAGCAGAGCTCAGGCAGAGAGGCTTTCTTGCCCAGCTCCTAGACTGGGGTGGGAGGGTTTTCATACTGTTCTTCCTCTTCCTTTCTTTCTCATTTATATGTGTACCCGTGCATATCCTTTTGAAGGGACTATCAGCACGTTAAGTAAATGTGGAAAAGCACAGAAATTCTAACCACTGTTAAAAGTTCTTGAGGCCCTTTAATGAGACTAAAAGGTAATAGGACATTTTTCTAACTTTTTGCTGAAATAGAGTGTCTTAATTACTTTTAAAAAGATCGGTGCCCTCAACGTGTAGGGTATATGAATTGTTATCTGCCACCTTTAGATACTCTGTGTGAAATAAAAGCCAGCCCACAAGACCCTGGTAGAGCCCAGACCCACTATACTTTGTTTGTATTCCCAGTGAGAATCATCTGTCATTAGTCATCCAGAAGCCCATTCACATATATGATCTGTCAGCCCCAAGAAGGGGAGGGAAAAATACACGAGATGAGATAAACCACTCATCCGTTCAGGGGGCAGCCCTCTACCCCTCCGTCTTTTGTCCTGCAGCCTGCTTCAGCCCACACCCACTGAGCCGCCTCTCCCAACAGCATGCGGCGGGGGGCTCTCTGCTCAGACAAGGGGAGTTATAGGATGACACTTCCTGAGATGCCTTTAGCCAGGCACTGGTGGATACAGGCATGGGGCATAGCTGTCCCTGTCTTCCCTGATTCCAGTCTCCCTTCTTTTTTTTTTTTTTTTTAATTTTTTTTCAACGTTTTTTATTTATTTTTGGGACAGAGAGAGACAGAGCATGAACGGGGGAGGGGCAGAGAGAGAGGGAGACACAGAATCGGAAACAGGCTCCAGGCTCGGAGCCATCAGCCCAGAGCCTGACGCGGGGCTCGAACTCACGGACCGCGAGATCGTGACCTGGCTGAAGTCGGACGCTTAACCGACGGCGCCACCCAGGCGCCCCTCCAGTCTCCCTTCTGATCAGGCACCTCTTCCTTCATCCCAGGCTGAGCTGGATTGAGGACACGTTCTCCTTACAAGTCACTCCTGAGGGATGTGTGTGAGGGTGTGTATGCGTATGGTCCTCCTACACACACACACACACACACACACACACACACACACACACACACACTCTATTATCCAGGCATTCTCTCTCTTCCTTCCCCCCTCCAGTTCCTGAAAAACCAGGAGTTTTTGTGTGATTCCTCTCCTGAGCTCCAGGTCTATATTTCTGCTCTTGGGCCAAAGCTGCTCCCTGCACAGACATGGGAGCCCAGGTCACAGAGCCCCGTTCCATCCACACTGCATCTCACTCTGCTTTCTTGACCAGCACCTTCTGGGTGCCCCTGGCGCTCTCCTCGGTCCCCACTCTTTTCTCCCTCATCCTGTCTCTGTTCTTAATTCTGCCTGGTAGCTGTGTGCCTCATGCTACCTTTTCCTGATCATTTGCTTATGGATGCTCTCTTTTTCTGTACAGATTCTGATGCTGCAGGCAGGTCTGGGTAACCTTAGGTTGGTTGCTTGATCTCTGAGCCTCAGTTTTCTCATCTGTAAAACGGGGTTGCATGAGTACTAACCCTTGCTTCACAGAGTTGTTAGGAGGGTCAAATGAGGTAATACAGGCCAGCTCTTGGCACGGCGCTTGGTACAGAGAAAGCACACAAGTGTTAGCAACTATTACCATTTTCACGGTTAATTATGATGTTAGTAACAACTGTTATTCTAAAAAGCCTAAGGCTCTCCCACAGCTTGTCATCCTCCATCTTGGACTTCCTAATCTCCCTCCGGGAGTCCTACCCAGCCCCACACCCCTATTTCCCAATTAATTTTTTTGTAAGATTTTCTTTTTAAGTAATCTCTACACACAATGTAGGACTTGAACCCACAACCCTAAGATCACACGCTCCACTGACTGAGCCAGCCGGGTGCCCCTTAATTTTTCTTTCCTCTGCACCTGCAAAAACGACAAACCTGGATTAAGAGTCAGGGGATCTGAATCCCGCTTTCAAGGAAGAATAAAAATGGCTTCTGACCCCGGGCGAGTAATAGTCTTTCTTGGTCTCATCTCCCTCACTTGAAAAATGAAGAGGTTGGACCAGAGCAGCATTTGTCAAAGCACGTTCTAGAAGCTTCTGCCACACTCGTGCCCCTACACAGAGCCCCCGTGGCCAGAGCAGTGCCATGAGTGACCAACCCAGTACCCGTCCCCCAAGCTCCACCTCTGTTAGCTTGTTGTCTGCATTTGGATACTGTCTACACAGCCTGGAGCCTCAACAGACTGTTCCGGAGCTGACCCAGACCCTCTCATAAAAAGAGATTCTGAACTGGCGTAAATCTCGGCTCCATGAGGAAGGAAAATGAACTGCCGGCTTGCTGAAAAACTAGGACAAGGTTCTCTTTAGCAAGTCTCCAGGTACTGTTCAGGCAATCACCGGGTATCACGAGCCTTAAAATACGCCCCGCCTGGTGCGATGTCTCCTGATTGAGTTGGCTGCCAGGCTCAGGGCATTTCAGGCAGGAGTGGTGAATTTTAACACCACACAATCACTAGTAGTTTGGAAAACCCTTTTGAAAACACCATGCCAATCATTTAATTCATTTTCCAAGTCCTTTTTAATGCAAAATATGCTAATATGTTGCTGGAGTGTCCAGCAGAGAAACCTGCTGGAAAGTGGGGCCTCTCTTGCTTGGAGGTTAGGCGGAGAGCTGGTGGGAATAGGGCACAGTGGGAATAACGGCCCATTCTCCCTCCAGTGAAGACAGGCAGGCTGATGCCACTGGGTTCAAGTGCTTCTTTGTGCTCCCTTCAGCTGCACAAGGTGCGCTCACCCTCACAGCCACAGATCTGGGGTATAACGGGCTTCTTTTCCACCGAAGCCCATGTCCCGCCCCCGGTGAGTGAGATGTGTCCTTGAGTTGTCTGCTACCTCCTCCTGGTGAGTAGGGGACAGTGAAGGAGGGTGAAAGGAAAGGGTGAGGGAGAAATTCATGGCTTGATGGAATAAATTTCTTTGGGTGCCAGATGGGGAGAGGGGGCTGCTGCACCATGGCCTTTGACAGAGGACATAACCCAGCAGGACTCCATTTCTCTTACCTGCAGAAACTACATCAGGAAGAGCATAAACCACACATGAGGGGACCCTCTTAGAGGCTGTAGGTCAGTCTACTCCATGATATCATTCCACGGTATCATTACCATAATTCCATCATTACGATTCCATGATATCATTAAAGGTTGCTGTTCTTGCGTATTTAGTAAGCAGAAACGCCCGGGGACTACTTGTATACGCGTGCTAGTCCTGGTGTGTATTCGTGTGGGGCGGTACACGGGAGTACGACATGTGGATCTAGTCCTTTATGGCTATCATTAATTGAGCACCTACTATCTTCCAGGGACAGTATGTGCCTTGATTGCAATGAGAGAAACACACATCCAGGCACACAGAAAGTAAGGCATGCATGGCGGCATCCCCATGTATCAGAGTGGGTTGCAAGCTACCAAATCTCTGGCCCGAGGCTTGCAAACAGGTGGCTGGGGCTGGATTTGGCTCTCAGACGTGTTTTCTTTGAGCTACACTATGCGTTAAGCATTTTGGAAATGTCTTATAAAAACCAAGATTTCAGGGAAACTTGGATGGCTCAGTTGGTTGATCGTCTGACACCTGATTTCGGCTCAGGTCATGATCTCACAGTTTGTGAGTTTGAGCCCCGTGTTGGGTTCTGCACTGACAGCGCGTGGCCTGCTTGGGATTCTCTCTCTCCTCTCTGCTCCTTGCCCGCTCATGCTCTCTCTCTCTCTCTCTCCAAATAAATAAACATTTTTTTTTTTAAACCAAGATTTCCAACTTGGAAAAACAAAAGGTAGGGGCGCCTGGGTGGCTCAGTCGGTTGAGTGTCCGACTTCGGCTCAGGTCATGATCTCGCAGTCTGTGAGTTCAAGCCCTGCATCAGGCTCTGTGCCGACAGCTTGGAGCCTGGAGCCTGCTTGGGATTCTGTGCCTCCCTCTCTCTCTGCCCCTAACCCACTCACATTCTGTCTCCCTCTCTCTCAAAAATAAATAAACATTAAAAAATTAAAACAAAACAAAACAAAACAAAAAACAAAAGGTAGCTGTCTGGCATCCCTAAGTCCATATTCCTGCCTGGGAACAGTCTGTTGGGGTTCAGTGGCGAGTGTCCCTTTTGGACTGGGCGTGGAATTTTCGATTTTGTCAAAGTTGCCACACTCCCCATTCCTTACTTCTGGCTCGCCTTCCTCATTCCTTTTACCTGCCTGACTTCGTATGCACTTGAGTTTGCAAGCCTAACATAGGATAGGCCCCTTGCTTTGCTAGTGAGGAACCTGAGGCCTAGAGAGGTGAAGAGACAGCAGACAAGGGCAGACTTGAATCCAGGTTTCTGCTGGACATCAGGGTCTGGGCTGTTTTTCCCATATCACACTGTGTGTCATCAAGGGCAACTTGGGGGTACACAGTGTTTTCAATACAGGAGGACCATCATAATGACCTGGTGGATGGACCAGCCCAAGACATGGCTGCTGTAGGGTGAGGCAGGGGGCTGGAGGGAGGGGGGCGGAAGAACAACAGCCTAAAACAGAACAGTCTTAGAAAGGGAGTAACGGGTTCTTGGCTGCCTTGTGGACCTGAAACCCCGTTTATTCAGTGCTGTTTGCTTGTGACTTTTAAAATGTATTCTATTGTGAAACAGAACATATAGAAAACCACATAACACAGAAACATACATATTGTTTTCAACTGTTTATGATTTTTTTTTTTTTTTTGGTCCTGTTTTCTTTCTAAAAGCCATCAAAGATGCTTCAAAATCAGGGCTTTTTTTCAGTCTGCACTGACCCTAGATAAGAAACCACCCTACCTCTGGGGAGCCTGGGTGACTTAGTCGGTTAAGCGTCCGACGCCAGCTCAGGTCATGATCTCACAGCTCATGAGTTCAAGCCCTGCATTGGGCTCTGAGCTGACAGCTTGGAGCCTGTAGCCTGCTTCAGACTCTGTGTCTCCCTCTCTCTCTTTGCCCCTCCCCACTCGCGCTCTGTCTCTCTCTCTCTCAAAAAAATAAACATTAAAAATAATAATAAGAAGAGGGACAGGATCTCTCCATGGTGGAGAACCTCTAGGATTCTGCCAGGTTCAGAATACTGTGGAGAGTGGAAGGAATCTTCCAGGATGTCTGTGAAAGGCAGGACAGTGATGCCATCACTTACTGGCCCGGGCCAGAAGCAAAACCTTCCTCATGGCTACATTCGGACCAGAAACCAGGTGGCGGCATCTATCACAGATCCCTCCAGGTAACAGGATGTTGGTGAAAAGGGAACCTAGAAGTCGTGGGCTCCAAGCCCCTCGCTGACAGCTGAATACACAATGTTTGGATGAAGCATGTGACTTGCTCAAGGTCTGATACTAAATATTAAGCCACATCCCAGGGACTTTTCCTTCAGCCTTTATTCCAAAGTGGAACCTCTCACAAGGTCTGGAGGCCTGGGGGTGTGAACGGGAGGGCTCCTCAGACCAGGCTTCTCACTCACAAAAGGGCATAAATTGAAGCTTTTGACACAGTCCATGTCAAAACTATATGAGGCTGTCTGAATCAGAGACTCTAAGACCTGTGCAATACCCTGAATTTAAGTATTTTAAATATAGGAGCACCTGGGTGGCTCAGTTGGTTGAGCCTCCAACTCTTGGTTTTGGCTCAGGTCATGGTCCCAGAGTTGTGGGATCGAGCCCCGTGTTAGGCTCTGTGCGAAGTGTGGAGCTTGCTTGGGATTCTCTCTCTTCCTCTGCCCCTCTCCCCTGCTGTCTCTCTTTATAATAAATAAAATTTTAAAAAAGTTTTTAAAGTCTTTTAAATGTAAACCTCGTGCTAAACTCACAACTCGGTTCTATAGCAGAGTATTCTGGATATCAAGAGTAAACTTGCTGATATAAAGATTTTGCAGGTTTTACAGTAATCAGTTCTCATATTTTTTCATACTTTAATATGCCAGAAGACCAAAGCTGGGGCCAGGCTCTCTCTTGCTCTCTTTGTGGACTGATCCCATGGCAAAACGCAAACAGCAGAACCTGCTGGGGGGGCCCCTTCAGTTCAGTGAATGGAAGCAGGGGGCTGGTGCAGTAAACGGAGGTGGACTACATCCATCTCAGCCAAGGCAACGGCACTTCCTACGTGCTTCCTAAGTGCCAGGAATGTGCTAACGGTTGGGTACAGAGATGAGCGCCCTGCCCATGAGGAAGCCACAGCCCGGCCAGGCAGCCAGACACTGGGCGAGCTATAAAGTGATGTGACAAGCAGATGCAGAAAGTGCTGAGAGTCCCAGTGGGGAGGAGAGCGCGCATCTGCCGGAGGGTGTAGCAAGGGGCAGATGGTGTGATGAGAGGCAGAGAGAAAAACGTCCCCTCCAAAGAGGTCCACGCCCTAATCCCCAGTGCCTGTGAATATGTTATCTTACGTGGCAAGAGGGACTCTGCAGATGTGGTTAGGTTACGGACGTAGAGATGGGGAGATGATCCTGGCTTATCTGGACGGGCCCGATGTAATCATGAAGGTCCTCAGAAGTGAAAGAGGGAGTCAGAGTGACACAGTTTGAGAAAGACTCAATAGGCCATTGCTTTGAAGATGAAAGAAGGGGCCATAAGCCAAGGAACACAGGCAGCTTCCAGAAGCTGGAAAAGTCAGGGAAACAGATTCTCCCCTAGAGCCTCCCGAAGGAACAGCCCGGTGACACCTTGATTTTAGCCCCGTGAGACCCATTTCAGACTTGTGACCTCCACCAAGCTTGTGGTAGTTTGGTACAGCAGCCCTAGAACACAGACAATGGAGGATAACTCGAGTAGGACACAGGAGCCCTGGGGGACTAGTCCTGAACCGGTAGCCCTTGCCCTCTCAAAGCCTCTATTTATCTGAAAAACGAGAGCACTGGTGAGGGTGGGGGATGGCTGGCTCAGTCACTACGGCACACAACTCTTGGTCTCAGGGTCATGAGTTCAAGCCCCTCATTGGGCGTGGAGCTTACTTAAAAACAACAACAACAACAACAAACCAAGAGCACTGGGTGTAGACACCCTCTGATGTCACTTCTGGTTCCGACACTTGGTGGTTTTATGAAGAAGAGGAGCAGCTACCATAATGTAATGACTGGCAACTGGTTGTGAGGGTTGACAGAAAACAGCCTGTCCCAGAGCGTGTTTGGTGGAATTTAAATTCTACGGGCTGCTGATAAGGGTTAGTCAGAAAAGAGGGCTATTCATGCAGCAAATCATTACCCATCGCTTACCAGGCACTGTTCTGAACCCTGGGGAGTCGGTGGTGAACAGGACAGATGACCTCCCTGCCCTCACAGAGCTCAGATCAGAGAAGTGAACTAACACACTCTTTGTTAGGAGAGAACTGATGAACAGGCCAATTTCCACTGGTCATTAAACCACGAAGAAAATGAAACCTGGTGATGAGACAGTGTGGGACAAGGAGGCCAGCTTCTCCTGGTAGAATGGTCAGAGCTGGCCTCTCAGGGTCAAATTCGACCTGGGCTTACGTGATGAGATGAGCTGGGCGTTTGAAGAAAAGGGGGAAGAAGTATGAAAAAATATCGAGCTAAATAAAATTAAACAGAATTCTATATGGAAGAGTCCTGCGGGTTTGAACATATCAGTTGGTTCATGTGTTCACTGTCCAATGACACATTATTTTATTGAACCAGGCAGTGTTCTAGACACAAGGGATACAGTACTGAACAAAACAGGCAAGGTCCCTGGCGCGTGGAGCATTGTGAGCGTGGGGGAAACAGACAATACAAAACTCAACAGATAAATATAACATCAGGATATAAAAGGACTCGGAGGGGGCACCTGGGTGGCTCGGTCGGTTGAGCGTCCAACTCTTGGTTTTGGCTCAGGTCAAGATCTCATAGCTTTGTGGGTTTGAGCCCCGCATCGGGCTCTGCTCTGCGCTGCCTGTTTGGGATTCTCTCTCCCCCTCTCTCTGTGCCCCTCTCCTACTGGTGCCGTCTCGGTCTCTCTCAAAATTGAGAAACAAACTTAACAAAAAATAAAAGGACCCTGAGGAACAGAACGGGTATGGAGATAGGTGTTGACAGCGGTGGTAATGGTGGTCTGGGAAGATATCTGGTGTAGACATCTGAACAGAGAATTAACATGCAAGATGAATCAGTAGGCAGCATTTCCCAAACTAACATGACAACACAACCCCTTTGTCCCAGAGCATCACGCAGGACACAGGCTCCTCAGAACACACTTTGAGAAACCCTGGCCCAGAGACAGCTGAAGCATGAACCACACTCTCGCAGGACCGAGGCTAGCATGTCAGGATGGAGACTATGAATCTCATGAATACAGAGTAAGGCATTTTGTGCAGAAAGTCCCCGCCTCCAAATGGGTATCAGAAAGTAGGAGAGGGGCGCCTGGCTGGCTCAGTTAGTACAGCATGTGACTCTTGATCTTGGGGTTGTGGGGTCGTGAATTCAAGCCCCATGCTGGGTACGGAGCCTACTTTAAAAAAAAAAAAAAAAAAAAAGCAAGTGGGAGTGACTGGGAATTCTCTGCTTGACTGCTAGTTAGTAAACCTCTGCATACTCTCCTGAGCCATCCCAGACTCCCCCTCGGTTCTGTGGGATGCATGAAGCTTGAGGATAAGGTAAGCCCATGATTGGATGAGTCGGCACTAGCCCGTGCTGGTTTTCCCCAGAGAGCAGAATATAAAAGAGTAGGAATCCTTTTTCTAGGATGTTATGTTGCAAAGAACATGTATTTGTTTTTTCAAGCGTATCATCTGGGTGACAACGATCAATGTCCACATTTCCGGGGATCTTGTACCCAAGTCCCCCTTCAGTTCTGATTAAGGAATAAATGGTGCACCCTGGGACCAGAAACAAGATCTGGGGCCCGAACAGGGCCTACGCTCATGCAAAGTGCACACCCTGAGAAAAAGACCAATATTCTCCCCAGGAAGCCACAGGGAGTTTCACTGCGAGCAAACCCCACCGTCCCTGCGATGTCCTTTCCTGTCTAGAGAAGGCCGTCTGGACTTTCTCACAGCTCAAGTCAGAGGAGGCACATTATGTATTCAAGTCCTGCTGCAGCAAGCCTTCCAGCACGCCATCCTGCCTGGGCTCCAGCAGAAACACCTCTCTGGGGAGCAGGCTCTGTTCGTGGTAAGCTGGGCTCCGGGTCCGCCAGAGGAACCGCTCTGAAAGCCCACAGAACGTGGCCTCGCCTGGCAGGTGGTAACGCCGTTCACCTTCCTCGTTCCCTAGGCGAGATGTGAGCTCAGGCAGATGGGGGGGGGGGGTCTTCCCATGAAAGCCAACGCCTTTCCCAAGCCTCTGCTTCCCTGAACTGCCTGCCCGAGCCCCCATGTGGTTCCTCTGCTTGGATAATCCTCCTGCCCCTCGTCACCTTCTTGTCACCTGCCATCTTTTTCATCTTGGCTCAGTGTCACTTCCTCTGGGAAGCTGTCTGTCTTGATCGGATCAAACACCACCACTGGGGGTGCTTAGGGCACATCGTGCCTCTTTTACGAGCACCTGCAGTGGCTCTGAGTCCCAGGTCCTGCCACTCACATCCCTTCAACAAATCCCATCACCTCCCCGGGCCTCAGTGGCCGAAGGAAGGGAGGTGAAAAGATGCTCACTGTGGTTCCCTCCCTGTCCCAGCGCTCTGAGATTTCCCTTCCTGAGACAAGAGTCACAATCATTTACTTAGCACTGAAATGACAGAGAGAGCCACAGCATTGGTTCCCACACTTTTGAAGACATGACATCCCTTTTCAAATGATGCTGTCTAATCCTAAAGCAGGGAACGGGCGGAGCTACTTTGCTTGAAATGGGCCAAAGTCTGGAAGCCCTTTGTCTCTCAGCCTCTGAGGTACCTCCCCCGCCTAGGGCTCCAGAGGCACGGGTTTCAAGCCACTCCCTGGGACGGGCCTTCCAAATCTAACACTAGGGCAAGTTCCAAAGTCCACCCACTCACACCCCATGCTGACTGGTTGCCTGAATTCTGTGGGGTCCGCAGATCTTCTACTGACAAGTGTCCAAAAGACACAAAGGTTTGTCTGTTCCTCTTTAAGCTTTCTTTCAACATGTCTGACTTCACACGTAGCTCCGGAGCACGCAGGAAAGGGGGATTATAAAAAGGTAGGAGAGGAGAGACCCATCGGTAAGCCCACTTCCAAATCTGTGATATGGACACAAGGGCCACAAAGGGCCACAAGCACTGCAGCAAAGGACACAAGCAACCGCTGTTAGCGCTGCCCGCTCTCTCACCGAGGAGGCACGGACACCCATGTGGGGGTGTGCTGGCCCTCAACACACCTCGGGCGCCTGAGTCCCATCGTCCTCAGTGGAGCCCCCTAGACCCGACTTCGGAGTTCTGACCGTGGAGGGCCGGGCAGCAAATCAGCAGACCTGGCCATCGGTCCCCAGGAGCACCCAGCACGGTCACGGGCACGACCCAGGACTTCGGGTCCTTGCAGTAGTAGCCCACCCCTCCTCCAGAATTCAGTATTTGCTGGAACACCTCCTACCGATCACTATCACCCAGGTGTGAATCGCTGGGGGGGGGCCTTCTACAGCCAGAGCTGCACACTCCTTTCTTTATTTTCTAACACCTTCCAAATTCATCACCCTCGACGTGGTGAGCAAAAGAACGTGCAGACATTTGTGGGGAAGGGGTGAGTGCCCCTGCTTCCCCTATGTCAGGGAGATACCAAAACCCACTGAGAAATCATCTGGGAGAAGACTCCCAGGATGGGCCTTTGTGGGCACCTGTCCAAAGGTTCCGATTTGGAAGCCACAACAGCTGGCCTTTTGGAGCCAGAGAGAAAGCTTTCATATATTGAGGCAATTGATTGTTATTATTTTTTTAAAAGCTCCAAAACCTCCTCTAAAGCCATCTCCTGTACTTAAACATTCCCTTAGTTCTCCTCCGCCCCCCCCCCCCATATTTATTTGGCTTATAAAAACGTATTAAACCAGTAGTCACTCTGCTGCCTGAAATGTGTCTACTCTCAGCCCCACGGTCTGGTGACCGTTCTCTTTATCGATCTCAAGACAGCTGCCGAAAGTCCTGTAGTCCTGTAGGTCTCCCCCTCCTCCCCACCGCCTGCCCCTTTGTCCTGTCCGGTCCTCTCCAACTTACTCTATGAAGGCTCGGTGACAGACACAGCAGGCTGAAAGGGGAGGGAGGCAGTGCTATTTATAATTCGGCAGAGTTGGCCCTCAGAACACGGCCATTTTTTCCAGGCGGACTGCCAGAGCCCACATTCCCCAGGCTCCATATATGGGCCTCTCACAGGCCCCTGTGCCCATAGCCTTGCCTCTGAGGGGACCCAGGCCGCCTGGCAAGTCAGGAAGGTAAGGTCCGATCCGCTCCTCCATGGCCGTGGGGGCCACAGCCAGCCCGGGAGCCTGGCCTCCCTGTGCTTCCCCTGGGGGGTGGTCAGAAAGCGGGGAGAAAGGAATAAGAAACCCTGAGGTCCCAGCCCGAAGGAGTTGGAGAGCAGCCGGCTTTCTCTCCAGGGCTTGAATAAGAATGGCGAGGAAAAAATGTATTCTTGCTACGAAACATTAGGTCACCCCTTGTTTTTTGCCAAGTGGTTTTCAATTGTTTCCATCGAGATGTGACTGAGGTCCACGGCAGCCCTGCCAGCCCCCGAGGGCTCCGAAAGCCGGATTTATGGACGCCCTTGGATAGGCAGATGGGAGGGGAAGCCCAGGGAGGGTGGGCAAGCCAAGGCGAGGGAGCAGGGCTTTGCCAAGCAGATATTTTCTGCAGGCTCTCAGCTTTGATTAGCATATATTAAGGGCGCAGAGAGAGAAAGGTGTCCGGCCTCTTGTGGGCATTTGGACATAAACGCCCCCCTGCTCTCCAGAAACCAAGCACTGAGGCAAGAGGAAGGGCCTGACGGGTTGACTTGTCACTCCAGGCTTTTGTCATCTCTGTCCCTTCTAGGCCGACGCCTGTCAGGCCAGGCCGGGGCCACAAATGGGCGGGGGGGGGGGCCTGGAAAACCCCCCTCCACGGGCATGTGGGCGATTTTACTTCGATTTCGTGGACTGTTTCTCCAACCTCCTCAAGAATGGTCTGCAGTGGACACAGCTGTGTGAAATCAAGTTCAAGTCCTTTCTCTAAATAGCCTTTTGTGGCCATCTGGATATCTCTTCCTTAGGATGGAGAGCATCTGGTATTATTATGAATTGTTATTATTAATATCAATAATAAGAGTCTGCCTTTATTGAGTGTTCACCATGCCACCCACTTAACATATAGCATCTCATTTAATCTTCGTAACACCCCCAAGAGATGGATGTTCTTCTGTAGGTGAGGAAACTGGGGTGCAGAGAGGTGAAGCAGCACGTCCATGCTGACCCTACGGGTAAGTAGCAGACCCCCACGTCTGTCCAGCTCCTCACTTCCCACCTCTCTGCTCTACGTACCAGTTCCTGTCACTTGCGTCTGCGCTGTCTTTGTTCCTTTTTTCTCCTTGCAGGTGGAGGCCCCTTCTTAAAGGTGTTGCCCCTTCTCTTCTCTCCTGAGCATCTAGGACAAACTAGACCCACAAAGAATCTTCACTCAGGAGGCACTTCTTCGGCCAAGGGCACCTCTCACCTGTGAGCTCTTTTCAGCGTAGGAAGGATTCCGGATTCTCTGTGGACCCCATGGCCTCTGTAGCCCTCCCTGAACAGCCAGGACCCTCTATCTGTGGAGGTCCCGGCCGTCCCGTTACTTGCTTGCCTGTGACAAATATGGGGCTGGCACTTCAGCAGGGAGAAGGAGCAGCAGGAGTTGATCAATTCCTAAGCAACAAAGATCCTGTTTTCATGCAAACGTCCTCGGCATTAAAACAAAAACAAATTCTTCCCGGGGCGCGTCCTGGATGCCAAGTCTCCTTGCAAGACACATTTTTAAGCGGGGTTCTGCGCCTGCGTGAGAGACTAACGGGGAATGGGAGGAGAGCTGTGTGCCAGGTGTCAGGAGGCAATGCAGGACCTTAAGGTGGCATGGCAACAAGTGCCTTGAGTTCCGAGCAGGTAGGGACCACCGAGGGCTTCCTGGAGGAGGGAGTTATTCCGATTCAACTCAGGGGTCTCCTGACTGATGGTGTTGGCCTGATCTTGCAGGACCTGGGTGCCCACCAACACCAGCACTACTGGAACATCGCCAGGGTCACTGGGCTAGCCCAACAGTTACAGAAACATCCACAGGGCATCTGGCCTCCAGCTGGCTCCAGCCGTTTTGTCCTTTATGAACACGGGGGTTCAAAGGCAACAAACACTGTTAACAGCTCAAGGGCAGGGCCACACAATTTGCTTTTGGCAAATAACTAGCAATACCAGGACTGCAGCATTTTAGTGCTGCAAGATCACCTGCTACCACCCCCTTACCGCTGATGCCTTGCCCAAGGCTCCCGGTCCAGCCAAGACTCCAGCTCAAACCTCTTTTCTCCTGCTCTCTGAGACCTTCTGTGCAGCCTCCTTTTCTCACACTGTGGAGGTATTCTCTGGCTTCAGCACATGCCCAGAAGCACTACTGGGCTGGGTACTGGGAGACACGGAGCACACAGCACCAGGCTGCGGTCTTCTCAAGCTAGCCTGCGAGCAATTCCAGGGCAGGAGGAGCGCCTTCCCAGTGCATCTCTCTTCCCAGCGCCTACCACAGCAAGGGGGACGGGGCAGGCAAAGGTCTGGTGCTGGGCACAGTAAACGAGCAAGTCTGGCAGGATTAAAGGGCCCATAAAGGGGCTTTGTGGCAAGAATCAGCTAATTAGAGTGGAAAGAGCATGGACTTGGGGTAGAAAAGATGTGGGCTGGCATCCAACACTGTCACCATGTCCGGGGATTGAGAGGGTTCCCCATTATCCATGTTCTCTTCCTGCCAAGCATGCAGCTGGACTCCACTTCCCAGTCTTCCTTGCAGTTAGGATGGTCATGTGGCTACACTCTGGCCAGTGGACTAAAAGCGGAAGTAATGTGGGGCAATTTCAGGCCCAGCCCCTGAAAACCTCCCACATGTGGTTCTTCCATCTACCAATTGACCCAGAGTGCTCCCAGGACCGGGTTCCCGAATCCCTGTGTGGAAGACCACCTGCCAAACATCTGCACTGAATCGTGTTCGCAGGAAATAAACTCCTAAAGCGTTACGCTATTAAAATTTGGGGGTTACCGCTGTTAGCCCAACCTAATACAGTCTCTTACTAGCCATGTGGCTTTGGATAAGTTTCTTAACCTCCTGAAGCTCCAATTTCCTCATCTGTAAAATGAGAATTTAAAAAACCTTCCTGAGAATGACTGGGCTAACATTTGTGAAGATCTCACAATCAAGGCTGCATTACGACTTTTGTGAGCCCTATACATTTTTGCCTTTATGGGTCCCTTCCTGCATTAAATAAAAAAAAAAAAAAAAAGAAATAAAAAAACAGAAAAAATTGGGTTTTTAATATTACATCGGCATAAAGAGGAGTACAATCCAGGCCAGATAAATCATGATGCTTATTATTATTTCTTACTTCTATATTTGATTTTATATTCATTATTATTATGTTCATTTTTTCCTTCTGATTTTAAGGGAAATTAAAATCAAACATTTTGTGGGGCTCTGAAAATATCGTGGCACTAGGCGCTATGCCTACGTACCTGACGGAGAAGATGACCCAGCTTACTACAGTGCCTGGCCCATGATGCATGCAATGAATCAAAACTATTATGGATTTTTTTTTTTAAGTTTGTTATTTTGAGAGACAGAGAGGGGAAGTAGGGCAGAGAAAGAGAGAGAGAGAGAATCCCAAGAAGGCTCTGCACTGTCAGCACAGAGCCCAACGTGGGGCTCAAACTTACAAATGGTGAGATCCTGACCTGAGCTGAAATCAAGAGATGGTCAGTTAACTAACTTAGCCACCCAGGTCCCCCAAAACTACTATGGATTAAAAAAAAATAGGAAGATGGAAGCATGAAATAGCAACAAATGGTCATGAAGCCCCTTTCACATACTTCATTTCCTCCAACTCTCACATCCACTGTATGAAATGGTTTTCACTTCTATTTTCCAATGAGAAAGGTGAGGCTCGGAGAGGTCAAGGGTCATGCTCAAGACGGGTAGGAGCCCCGTGCATGGTGCCTCATATCAGGCACAGTGCTAGACACCTGTCTTTGTCACTTTTCATTTTCTCAACGCGGTACGATAGGGATTCTTTTTTTTTTAACCCCCATTGTATGACTGAAAAAAAAAAAAAAAAAGATACTGATGTAAGGACAAGCGGCTGAGCTGAGAACTGAAACCACTTCTGGGGCCAAATCTAATGCCCCCTCTACCACCTCGCCTTTCCATCTATCAATAGCTCTGTCACGAGAATTGATACATGGCAGTGTCTATGGAGGGTGTCAGACGCCCCAACACCTTCTTTCACAGAGCAGAGAAGAACCTGCGCGGGGCTGAAATCCAAACACATCATGCCAGATCAGACTTGTGCTTTCTCATTCTCCACCCAAATGTACTCCTTAGAAGGTCTAATTATAGTGACTTCTATTTTCTTGTAAATAATCACATCTGTCATAACTGATTTAACTGATTCAAGGCTCCAAGTTGGCAGTCTTGGAGGCCCGAGCCAATGTGTCAATTACGCCAAGAAGGCTGTAAGCAAAAGTTGCACGAAATGGAAGAGAGAAAAAAAAATTAGTCACAGGCATATAGATGGTGGGGACCAATATGTGCTTTTTCACAACAGTAATATCAACACAAACTCCTAAACGTGGCCAATGGGTGTCAATCCGTCGGCAACCTAATTTAGTAAAACAGACACAGCCAGCCAGATCCTAGGGAATAAAAACAATCTTTTTTAGTGGAGACTCAATCCTAGAAACTGGTTTCTCCAATATCTTTCAAGTCTAAGTAAATACCCCCAGGAATTTGCCACGGCTCTTTATGCTTGTCTTCAGGAGAAAAGATGGGTTGAAGGGCTCACGTGATTCAGGAATATACAGCTTTCCCCCTTTTGAAAGTTTGTGTTATGCCACCTCACCTTTATGAGAGATCTCCATTAGTACCTGGCTTTTTGCTAATGCAAAAAAGGACTTTCTACGGAAAAAAGGGCAAAAAATGAAAATAGCATTATTAGTTTTGCAGCAGCCATTAAAGAGATAGCTGCACCCCAAGCAGGGAGAGTGGCCCCACCAAGATCCTTCCCTGGGACCTACACTTAGAATCTCGGCATCAACTGCGTGTGCTTTGACTTATTTTGTGCATCCTTTAGCAAGATGTGTCCTAAGGTATCAGAAAAGCCTGAGAGGTTTTTTGGGGGCTTGGGGAGCTGAAAAATTTCCTATACAAATGAATGGTAATTGCTTCTTTGCTTTATGCTGCTTCAGCTTGCTCACGACAGGTTTCATAGGGACACTCGACTCTAGGACAGTGGGGGAAACTTGAAGTCTTAGTGGCTATATTTGAGCGTGGCTGTTCAGCCAGCACAGAGTGGTAGCTAGAACTTTTTTTTTTTTTTTAATTTTTTTTTCAACGCTTATTTATTTTTGGGACAGAGAGAGACAGAGCATGAACGGGGGAGGGGCAGAGAGAGAGGGAGACACAGAATCGGAAACAGGCTCCAGGCTCCGAGCCATCAGCCCAGAGCCTGACGCGGGGCTCGAACTCACGGACCGCGAGATCGTGACATGGCTGAAGTCGGACGCTTAACCGACTGCGCCACGCCCCGGTAGCTAGAACTTTCGATACGGACTTGGGTCCAAGTCTCTCTCCACATCTCACTAGTGTGACTAAGCAAACCATTTAACCTCCCCCAGTGCATCTCAGCTTCCTCATCTATAAAATGGTGACAACCTAGAACCCTCGTGGGACTGAGTGATCTAATGACTCAGTATGACAGCCTGTTGGAAAGTGTAAGCACCACATAAATGCTCATTATCATTATTAACAGATCAGCATATACTGAGTGCTGTTTTCAGTCCATGGGAATGGCTTCTCTCTCTCCTAAAATAACTCCAAGCAGAAACAGTCATGCTTTCAGTCACAGAGGGGAGGTGAGACTTCTTTCCTAGGGAGGTGTTTGAAAGTCATCTTGCCAGTTAAGCTCTGAAAGTCCCTGTGTCTGAAGGGAAGCTTCGAGAAAGGAGTATCTTCCAGGTAAGAATGTGGGAAAGTAAAAGATGGCTCTCATCCACTCCCCAGTTGCCCACAGGAAATGCTTTTGGTGACCCCAATCCTGCAGCTGGTGTAACTTCCTTTGGTCCTGGTCCATCAGTGTGAGCAGAGGGGTTAAGGGCAGACTCTGAAGCCAGACTTCCTGAACTCTGAGTACTGCTCCGTTCTTTACTTATGGTGTGATCTTGGACAAGTTATCTGTGTTTCAGTTCCTCATCTATAACATGAGGATAATAACAATACCTACCCCTTAGGGTGCTAGTGAGGAATGAATGAATGAATACACGTCCAAAGCTCACAATAGGACCAGGTACATAGGAAGCAATTAGCATCCAGCTTGCATTGGCCATATTACAGTCATTGGCCTTCCCCTCATTCCGTGTTCATTAACATGCATGTTTAACAGCTTTTCCACACCAACCCCCTTACTAGGAAGGAGATTCTTTAGTCCACATAGAAGATCTGAAAAGAAAACACAGTATTAAGAACTCCATGATCTATACCTGAATCTGCAAGAGAGGCCCAGGGTCACCTCCTTCAAGGGCAGTTCATTTCCAGGGTAGAAGTGTGGGGGAAAAGGCTCTGGACTGAGAATCGAGAGGCCCAAGTCCTAGGCCAGTGCCATTTTGCCCACTCTGTGGCCTTGAGCAAATCACTTCATCTCTCTGGGTATTAATTTTCTCAGCTGTAAAAATAGGGGACTTTAGGGGCGCCTGGGTGGCGCAGTTGGTTAAGCGTCCGACTTCAGCCAGGTCACGATCTCGCGGTCCGTGAGTTCGAGCCCCGCGTCAGGCTCTGGGCTGATGGCTCAGAGCCTGGAGCCTGTTTCCGATTCTGTGTCTCCCTCTCTCTCTGCCCCTCCCCCGTTCATGCTCTGTCTCTCTCTGTCCCAAAAATAAAAAAAAAAAAAAAAAAAAAAAAAAGTTGAGAAAAAAATAGGGGACTTTGGTTGTGAATCTCAGTTTATTCGTCTGTAAACAACGATAATAGGAATAACTATCCTATAACACCACATCATGTAGTGCGAACGAAATCACGCATCCCATGTAAAGGTGGACAAGGGTCCTGAGCATGGCCCATAAGGCTCTGGACCATCCAGTTCCTGTGTCTCCTGGCCCACGTCTCTCCCTTCACTTGTTCTGTTCCACACACTGGCCTCCTGGCTTTTCTCCCACTCCCCAGGCACACTGCTACCACAGGGCCTTTGCCCCAGCTTTGTTCCTCTGCCTGGAATGCTTTTTCCATAAATAGTCCCATGGCTCACTCCCACACCATTTTCAAATACTGGATTATTATTTTTTCCACAGCTACTATCACTTTCTTGCATAGTGCACGATTTCCTTGCTTATGATGACTACTACCCTTTATTGTCTGTCTCCTCCCAGGCCAAGGATGTGTGTTCCAAGAGGGCAGGATTCTATTTTGTTTCTGTCCCCCAAAAGCCTAGAAGACTACCTGGCACATAACAGGTGGTCAGTAACTATTTGATATGGAATGAATGAATGAATGAATGAAGAGCACTTTGTACAGCAAGAAGGTGCTTACTGAATTTGGGGCAGCCTTCCTAAATGTTAAGGGGAGATTCTTACTCCTCCCCTGCCTTCTTTCCATGAGGAAGGATCCTTACTTAGTCACCCTGGACCTGTTTCCATCCCTGTCACCCACGTTCGCCTAGAAGTGGAGTAAAGCATCTCGCTGGCGGATGAGTCACTGGTCCATTTCTTGACTCAATGAAGTTAAGCTGCAAGCTCCACAGATGCAATTTCTTTGCCTGTTCTGGCTCTGCCATCAGACAGAGCAATGGCTCTAAGTGAGTGAGTCTGCTTTGCAGGCTCACAGTTCCCTCCTTGGGTTCTGTGTGGTGTGGGGTGCAGGACAGGGGGCGTTAGAAAGACCTTCTAGCCAGTGGATGTACGTAAGTCATGCTCACTAGCCTGGCTCTGTAAGGAACAAAGTGGACATTAAAAACAATTTCTTTTTTAATGTTTACTTGTTTTTGAGAGAGAGACAGAGAACTAGCTGGGGAGGGGGAGAGAGAGAGGGAGACACAGAATCTGAAGCAGGCTCCAGGCCCTGGGCTGTCAGCACAGAGCCTGAAACGGGGCTTGAACCCACGAACCATGAGATCATGACCTGAGCTGAAGTCGGACACTCAACCGACTGAGCCACCCAGGTGCCCCACTTGTATCTCTCTTGACTGGTCTCGAACCTGGTCAAGCAACAGCGCTGTGCCATTTACTGACCCCTAAAACTTCAACTAAATATTCCAAATTTTAACAAGTGAAGCCTTATGTTCTTTGTTTCCAGACTGTTTTCGATCCTAGTCGCTCTCCTTCCACGTATTAGTTTGAGAATGTCCCACTTTGCACACAATACTGCAAACTGCTGAGCACAATTCTGTGAGGAGGCTTGTGACTGGCTCGCTCTGGACACACTCTGTTCCGATGCTGCTAAAAACTATCTCCACATCCCTCTTCACACCGCTAGTCCTTCCGGACCTGCAGCCCATACAGCCTTTCCCACCCAGGATCTGCGGTGCCTCAGGGTTCTGTCTCCCGCTCTCTCGTGGGACTTGATGCTGTTCTTCAAGTCACTAGATTTGGCTCATTCTTCTTGAGATCTTCTAAATGGCTGTGCTTATCATCCAATAAACCCACTAATACTCCCAGCTTCGTGTTATTTCTGACCACAGTGAAATGCAAGTAACCATTGCCTGAAGGTCTGCAAGGTCTCGGGCGTGGCACGAGGCATTCTCCTTGCCTTGTCCCTTAAACAAACTGATGAGGCAGGTGTTACTATCCCCCATTTTACAGATGAGGAAACTGAGGTTTTCAGAAGTGAAGCACCTTCCCGTATCACTGTAGCTTGTAAGAAGCAGTGTGAGTTCCAAAGGCCACACATTGGATGACTCCTAGGGCTAGCATGTAGGTTAGAATAGGGGTGAGCCCAGAGAGCCAGACTCGCCACCAGGAACCTCAGTCCGGACAATTCTACTCAGATCTGTCAATACCCTCTGGTGCGGTCATTTAACCTGCAAACTTATCCAATGGCATCATCCAACATTTCTCCATCATGTTTCCAAAGAACTCATGAGTGGCTTTCTCAAACACCTTGATTAACACCAGAGATGCTTGACTTGGGGCGTTTTCCTCGTCTACTAGCTCAAAAGCCATTTTTGAAGAAATGAAGCGAATCTGCTTCACTTGGATCTCGGGGAGGCCATGCCGGATTCGTTCTTCCCTCTCACAGCCCTGGCCGAAGAGTCCAGGGAACCTGGAGATTTAAGGAAGCTAGGGCCACCACGAGCTGAATCCAGGGGTGAGGGGAGACCTGTAGTGAGGCACTGTCTGCCTTCTCCAGCACGTTGGTGGCAGGGAGGGGAGATGGCATTAGAGTCAGGAAGCAAAATGATTCATTTGGCAAGAAGAGATCTGTCCAAATCACTTGCCTGTTGTAATTGTGGAGCACTCGGCTGCTCTAAGCTGAAGCAGCAACCCCAGACTGCGTCCCTGAAGCATTCAGGAAATAGTGACAGCGAGTCACTTAAGGAATCCAGGAAAACAGCCTGCATTTATTAAACCCTTACTATTGGCCAAGCATTTTGCACAGTGCTGGGTTTACATGATCTTGTAAAATGCTTTATCTTTCTTAAGTTTACTTATGTATTTGGGACAGAGAGAGCAACTGAGCAGAGGAGGGGCAGAGAGACAGGGAGAGAGAGAATCCCAAGCAGGCTCCATGGTGTCAGCGCAGAGCCTGACACAGGGCTCAATCTCAGGATACTGAGATCGTGACCTGAGCTGAATTCAAGAGTTGGGACGCTTAAGCAACTAAGCCACCGAGGCGCCCCTCATAAAACGTCTTCAAACCATTTTTAGCAAAGAAATACATGCTCATAACTAAGAAATGAAATACTACAGAGGCTTATAATGAAAACCACCGGCTTATGATAAAAGTTAACCCCCTCCAACATACTCCCCAGAGGCAACCTTTTCTAAATCTTTCTGTTTCTAGTTCTTTCGGCAGCCACTTCTCCAAGTATAGGATTTCCTCTAATCTGCAAAAATATTGTATTATGTAGACAGTGATTACCTCTCTTCACAGATGATGAAATGGTGGCACACTGTGGCCTCGGGTCACACGGCTGGAAAAGGGTGGAGTCATGATTCAAACTCAGGTCTGCCTCACTCTTGGTCCTGCTATTTTTTTTTTTTAAGGTTTGTTTATTTTTGAGAGAGAGAGAAAGAGACAGACAGACAGACGGAGCGCAAGTGGGGGAGGGGCAGAGAGAGAGAGAGGGAGACACAGAATCCAAAGCAGGTTCCAGGCTCTGAGCTGTCAGCACAGAGCCCGACGTGGGGCTGGAACTCACGAACCACGAGATCATGACCTGAGTCGAAGTTGGACACTTAACCAACTGAGCCACGCGGGCACCCCTTGGTCCTGCTCTTAAACTTCACACCCCACAGCCAGCCTGTCTGGAGCTTACCTAGTAAAGGATGTGGCTCAGGTCATATCAGGCACATGTGCCCCCGATGGCTTGTGAGGTTACCTATGGTCTAAAATCACTTCCAGCGGACATAACTAAGTAACACCATGGCATCGCGCATAAATGAGCTGTCTTTGCCCCTGGGAGGTTTGTTTTCAGCTCTTCTTTCTAGTTTCTTTGGGTTCTTCCTCCTCTAGCCACTTCAGCCGTCTCTGCCCTTTCTGCTGTGATACAACTGCTAATAGGACTTCAGAGGGCGGGTCTCTGAGGCCCTTATTTCCCTCTGGAAGCTTCCTCATGCTGAAAGGTGGTACAGAGGGCATTTGTCATCATCTCTGTTAGGATGTTGCAAAAAAAAAAAAAAAAGACCAGTCCCTCCCAGATTCAGGTTTTATAAAGAAATGATTTTCCTTTATTTTGTGGCTGTAGCTAGTGCTTGAGAAAATGTGTGTGAGGTGCAAAATGTAACATTGACAAGATTTGTTAATAATATAGCTGCTGGGGGTGGGGGCGCATGGGTGGCTCAGTCGTTTGAACATCCAACTCTGGGTTTCCGCTCAGGTGATGAGCCCAGGGTTGTGGGATCAAGCCATCGGGCTCCACGCTCAGCGTGAAGATTCTCTTCTCTTTCTCTCTCTCTCCCTCTGCCCCTCTCCCCTGCTCACATGTGCGGCCTCTAAAATAAAATAATTAAAAAAAAATAACATAGCTGCTGGTAAGGAGCTCCAACCCAGACTGGTCAGGTTCAAATCTTAGAAAGCGCCCTCACTAGCTTCCATATCCTGACAAGGTACTCTCCTTCCTACAACTGATTCTGCAGCTGCAAACCTGAAAGGGTGTGCTGAGGATTATGGATTATGAAGGATGAACCGTGTAGGTTAATACATGTGCTTTGAACTCTGCTGACCAAGGCCAGCGCGGTCATTTACTAGAAACCTGTTCTAGCACCCTGCAGTTTACATGAGGTGCCCACATACACTGTATGTGGTCCTCATATCTACAAGGAGTCAGGGCAGAAATGATTATTAGTCTCTTCAAAATATTTAAAGGTATAATTATTAGCCCCGTTTTACAGGTGAGTAAGAAAACTGAAAAAAAAAAAAAAAGGCGATAGGATGGCTCAGAGTCCGAAGGAGTCACTAAGAACCCTTTTGAACTTTCCTGCTAACAAGGCTGGGTGACTTTGGACAAGTCACTGTACCTCTCTGAGCCTCACTCGTAAAATAAGAGGGCCTTATCTTACAGAGAGGCAATAACACTGAAGTTCAGAGAAGGTATCCTGAGTCAGACTCTGGATTTCAATTAGCGGTCTTCCACTCATCACCTGGGTGACTTCGGGCAAATTACTTAATTTCCTGGTGCCTCCGTTTCCTCATCTGCAAAATGGGGCTAATAATAGACCCCACCCTAGAAGGTAGTTATAGGAATTGAATGAGTAAACCTGTGTTAACATCTTGGGAGGAGGCCGGGCACACAGAAGCCCAACATCAGTGATTAGTACGGAGCCTCACATGGCCCGCCCTAAGCCCTGTGTGTCGGTACCACGATCCCTATCTTGGCTGTGGGGTGCCCATTGGGCAGGATGCTGGCTGTGGTTACCAGGTTGGGTGGCCCCTGACAGGAGTGTTAAATTTGCCATCTAAATTCAAAGGCCACCTGCAAGTGCCTAACATTTCAATCTGAATGGAAAACCCTATTCCTCTATTTCTACCTACAACACTGACGATGGTGTTTTGCTTTCCTTCCCATACACCCTGGAAATCCTGAATAAATGTCAAAAAGGATTCATGGAGTCAACAAATATGCACGAGTATTAAAACTCTTAGGAGTGAACCATGTCCTACGTTACCAGAAGCTTAAAGGGATGAGACTTTCAATTTCATTACTCGATAAATATGCCCACTTAGGGCCCAGGTGAGATGGCTACAATTTGTAGCTAATAAGTTGGCTGGAGAGCGCCTGAGCCCGCCTAGGAGCCCGCGTTGCCTCACATTTTAGGGCCCAGCCACCGCGACAAAGTAGCAGTAGACGCAATAATGGCTCCCGCTCACCAACCACACAGATCAGAGGGTCATAGGACAGCAAGGTCCCACCCCAACTTCGAGACCCAGAGAAAATGAATCTTTCTGTGCCTCACCTTTCCTATCCGTCAAATGGGACAAACGGGAATACCCCATAAATGCGGCTTAAGTGATTTAGAACAGTGGCCATAGCAGGTGCACAGTCAAGGTTAGTTGGTACTTATCATGTAACACAGCCTCTCTCCGGTTCCAGGGGCCACCCCTCCGCTTGCTCTTTTGGGCCCTGCAGCTGTTGCTCACCCAGGGCTTCCCCATTTCCTGCTGGCTCTACCCATCCCTGCGCACCAACCTGTGAACGGTCCATTCACTAATTCCCGTTACTACTCCATGTTCTGTTGGGGGCCCTGACTCAGATGCCTGTATGTATACTGTGTCCTAGGCAGTTTTCATGAATTTCTCTAATGCTTCCAGCACTCTTGTGAGGGAAGCATTATTGTGCCCATTTCTAAGGACTAGAAAACTGAGGCTTGAAATCCAGTCCCAGTTTCACAACTGGGAAGCTGTTCAGCTAAGTTTGAAATTCAGGCCTAGCTTTCACACCCAGGCCTAGTTTAACGCCCAGTGAAAAGGAAACATGTATCCATGGCTTCCCCAAAGCTTACAGAGAAGATGTGATGACAAGCTTCTATGACAACTCCTCCGAGAGGAATAAGAATAGTGACCCTGACAACAGCCAAGGGCACCTGGATTGGAGTGTTAGTCAGAGATGGCTTCCTGGAGGAGGAGATATTAACCCGACTCATAAACGATGGGGAGTTATTCTGGGGACAAAGAAGAAGGGCTACCACGTATAAATTTAGGTCCAGAGGGAGAAGAGAAAGTAGACGCTTTTTCAGGAGCTGCAAGCAGTTCAAAACTCCTGGAGCAGAGCGCTCCAGGGGGAGGGAATGACGAGAGGGAGGGAATTTCCCTGCATCCTGCCCAGGGAAATGCCACGAATGCTGGGCTGAGGACCTGGACCTTTTTCATACCAGTGTTTGCAGAAGTGAGGCTTACACAGACAGCGCTCTGGTCACCTGTCTGTGACCGCCAGCCCCTCCGAGACAGAATGTCTATTTCAAACCTTCAAACCCAGCCCGGAGCTCTGTATACAACAGGTGCCCCCAAAATGAGACTGACAACTGAAAAAAAAATGATATTTGAGAAGCGCTCCTCTGGGTCTGAGCAGATGCCGCCCGTGCCCTACCGCGTGCCCCCTTCCGCGCACTTGAGCCTCATAGAATTCTAACTGCCAACACCTGTGTTTCCTTGCTTGGGGGCTCTCTCTGGTTTCCGGGCCCACTTTGCTTCCTGAGTGGGTACTGGTGAGTCCCATGCCTGCCACACCTCTTGGGTGGGCCATGCGGTCCCGTGAGCTGCGGCCCCAGGTGCCCACCGTGGTAACTTGCTGGAAAGTATTTCGTGTCCCCCCCCCACCTTCTCTTCCTAGGCTCCCTTCCTGGCTCCCTGCCAGAGCTTCCTATACTTCTCAAATAAACCACCTTCACTTAAATCTTTGTCTTGGGGTCTCCTTCTGAGGAGTCAAACGAAGACCGTCTGATTCTTGGTTTCATAGACTGAAAGGGCTTCGGGGGTAAAAGTCTTTGGGGGCAGGAGATGGATGGTCCACAGCAGGTTAGTGGTGGGAGCGGCGGGCATCCTACGCGCTGGTTGAGTGCACCGAGTGGCTGCTGTGCACACAGAACCAACCCAGGGTCCTGTGTTCCAGTCTCAGCTCTGGACACAGTAGCATCTCCTGGAAGGAACACGGGCCTTCAAGGAAGGCAGATCTGGGTCTGAACCCAGACGGGGCCACGTTAGGCAGGTGGCTCCTATCGGCAGTTAGGTGGCCTCCCAGGACCTCAGCTGGCTCAGCTGCTGTGATGTCACCCAAGTGTCAAAACTAAGGAAAACACCTCGCTAAGAGAAACGAGGCTCCTTTTCGTGTCTTTTTAGGAACTCCGTGTTCTCTGTTCTAGCTGCTTTCTGCACACCGCCAGTCTAGCAACGATCGCATCCTATGGGCAACCTCGCGTTTTACATATTTGCCTCCTAGGAGCCTGGAGGCACCTAGAAGACGGGGGTTCAGTTTTGCTCAGCTTGGCATCCCCAGCATGTAGCACCACCACACCTGGCACACAGCAAGCATTCGATGAATGTTTGTTGAGCGAACGAATGGTAATAGCGAAAGAACAAAGAACACCTACTAGTGATGATGGGTTGTCTGGAGTGTTTGCACGTTCGTGGGATCTCAGTGCCGAGTCCTACTGTGCGCCGGGCATCGTTCTCTGGACTTACAGGTGTGGTCAAGGCCGCCGTGCACCTCCCTCATGTGGTGGCTTACCCGCCAGAGGGACAGAGCAAAATGTTCCTCGACCCAGGCTGCCCAGCAGACCAAGCCAGGAAGCTTTTAAGGAGTCTCTCCCAAGATTCTGGTGGAATCGCCTGGGGTGGGGCCTGGCGTCGGGATTTTTTTAAAGCTTCTCAGGTGAATATAACGGGCCGCCAGGGCTGCGCACCAGCGGGATCAAGAGAGAAAAATAAGATCATGTCAGGGAGGGAAGAGGGTTGTGAAGGAAACAGAACAGGGCATGTGATTTGGCCCCAAGGTTGGCAGTGGAGGGGGAGGGAGGGAAGAGGGGACAGTCTCCCCCCAGGAGACATTTGGCTGCATCTGGAGGCATTTGGGGGAAGGTGCTGCTGGCATCTGGTGGAGGAGGACCAGGGGTGCTCTCCACACCCCAAGGGGCACAGCACAGCCCCCACGACAGACAACTGCCTGACCCCAAATGTCGGCAGTGCTGACGTAGAGAAACCCTGGTCTGGAGGGGCAGGGGCAGAGACCACTTCAGGGAAGGCTTCCCCGTGGAGGCGACGGTAGAGCTGGAAAGTGAGTTCTAGCACGAGTCTCTGGAGGAAGCGACGAGAGGCAAGGAATGCGAGGTGGGCCCGGAGCCACCATCACAGCCTCGAATAGAAAGACACCAGATGGCTAAACCACCAAGTCTGGCTCTGACCACCTACTAACCTAAGAGCCCTCGCACCTCTGCTCCTGGCATCATTTTGGGGTTGCTCGCTGGGGCGGGGGAAGGGAGAGGGAAATTCGGCTGCTTTTGCTTGGCTGCTTTCACTTTTAAGTCCCCACCCTCTTTCCAGGCTCCAAACCGAACCGGAAAGGGGGAAGGAGAGGGTGCTAATCCAGGCTGACCACTCAGAAGTCCCCAACACCACCTGCGGGCCTACCTCCTCCTGTTCTCCTGAGGCATCTCCCACCCCCAATCCCGGGTGTCCAAAAGCTCTAACTGCTGGGGGCGGGGGGAAGGAGCCTGCTTTGGAGACTTCCTGACAGCTTCCCCCAGCCCTGGGAGAAGTGATTTCCCAAGAGAAACAGGGATCCACAGAGCCATAAATAAACACGGCATTCCAGAGGAGGAGGGGTGGGAGGGCAGGTCTGGCCAGCCTTGTCCCCCTCGAGGAGATGGCTTTGTCCCCCTCGAGGAGATGGCCGGTTAACTTTTCCAGCCAGGCACTGGGACCTGAGAACCTGCCAGCCCTCTCTCCAGCCACCCCCAACCCCCACCAGCCGCCCCTTCTCGGTGCTTCCCTGTAAATCAGTTGCAGACCCACTGCCTTGGGAGTTTGGACTGTCGGCAGCTGCACGGAGCAGCCTGCTTGCTCAACACCACGTGGGTTTTCCAAGGAAACGTCATCATAGTTCCACGGGAAATTTCGGTGGAAAGTCGAGTTCTTTTGTACAAGGCTTCTAGAAAGGTCTGAGTCAACTGGCCGCTCGGAGGCAGCCAGGGTGGCAGCAGGCATCTGACAGCCGGCCCTACCTGCAGAAGTCCTGCCAACCTGGAGCGGGCAGAGACAACCGGCCCTGCACACTTCAGGGAAGAGAAGTGGCTCAGAGGCTGTAAGGTCACCCCTACTTTACGAGCAGGGAAACTGAGGCTGGAGAGGGAAAGAACGACCCTCTCAATGTCAGCAGGCAGCGGGTGGCTGAGCTGGGTGTCTCCAGGCCTCCTGATTCCCATCTGTGCATGGAATTTCTTTCAGGCCACGTACTTGTTCCAGAATCGTGGGGAAGTTCCACGAGGGCTCATCTGAACAGAAAGACAGTGACTGTCCAGAACTGGCAGTCACCTTCCTCCAAACATGAATTGGGGGGGGGGGGATGGGAGGACACTGCCAAACATTTCTGCTTCCTTACTTTCTAGATTCCTCTTCCGAAATTAAAACATTCCCCTTGTGTTTCCAGAGCCCCTGAATAGAAGCTCCGTGTCAAAATCCTGTTCATGAGCAAAGATGTCAAGTCCCAACTTATGAAACTCATTTCACAAAAAGGGGCATTATGGGAAATTTGCAGGAATATGTTTCCTTAAAAAATTATTTTATTAAAAACTACACTTTGCCCAATTTTGCCCAATATAACCTGAGAATTTTATTATAGGCACCCACAATGAAGTAGGTAATTAGGGAATAAATAGTCCCCTTCTGCAAACCTAGGATTAAGAATTTTCTCATGGGTTGTTATTTCAACCAACCCTACACAAACAGTCTTTTCATTCATTAAAAGCCTTGATTCACAGAGTATCTACAGCTCAGAACTTACAAAACAATTAGTCTCAATGTGTATTTTCTGCGACTAAGGTAGTACACAATACCTATGTCCTATCAAATAAAAGACTCACAAATTAAACTTTTCAGCTGTACTATGTTTTAGCTGTGTGTATGTGTGTGTATGTGTGTGCGTGTGCACCTGTGTGTGGGTACGTGGCGTGTGTGTTCACCTGTGTATGTGTGTATAACCCGTGTATGTGTATGTGTGTGCATGCGCACCTGTCTACACAAGATATAACTTCCAGTTGCAGGTTTTTGCTATGTTTTTACAAGTCTTGCAGGCAAGCCTCTCACATGGTTTTCACTGGGGGGGAAACCTGTGTTCTTTGTTCTTTTATTTCTGTGGTTTAATATGATTTCCATCCTCTCTCCCTCCCACCCTGCCTCCCCGCCCTCCACTGCTCTCTCCTCCCTTGGGAAAAGGCTTGGCACGAAGTGACCACTAGCTATCCTCATGACTAATGCAAGCATTTGCTGTTAACCTGCATTTAGGGTTGCCGATAGCACATGGTGCAAAGATGTTTCATTAGTTGCCAGAACAAATGACCCATGTGCCAAATCTCCAACAGCTTGTGTCCTGGATAAGGGTCACTGTGGGTTCACTAGTGCTGCCTGCCTCAGAAATTCCACAAATATTTACTGAGCAACTACTCTGCGCAAGGGGTGGCCACTAGAGCTTGGGGCTCCACTGTACTGTCCAGGACACGGTTCCTGCCCCTCTCGGAAGGGGTTGCAGGCCTGGCACACAGCCACCGTGTGAACCCAGGATGGGAGAGGAGGGCAGGATGTGATGGAGCCGCGATGAAAGAGATGTAATAGTGGCTGGGGTCCTCTGTCATCAAGGGCATCTGACTGCAAGACAGACGGACGCTTGCCCCACCAGATGAGCTACAGGAGTCAAAAGCGTTTTGTTTTTCTCGTAAGTAAATTCAAATGCCCGTCCTTTGTGCAAAGCAAAGGCGGAGGGTTAGTGGGCAGGCAGAAGGACAGGACTCCTCCAAAATCTCAGAATGAGGGAGGCTTCCCACAGCCCCGGATCCAGCCCTGTCACCTGGATGGAAAACTTCTCACGGTCAGGAAGATGGAGCCCTGCAGGCCCCTCCTCGGATTACCAGGATCACGAAAGCCAAGTTCTCCTCACCGCGGAGATAACCGAGTCATGCGGAGATAACCGAGTCATGCCATTACTTTCGGAGACCCAAACTGCACAATTTAAACCCTGAGTGAAAAAATGTGATGTTCACCAAAACCAAAACTATTTAATAGACATACTTCCCCAGACATATACCTCCCCCACCTCCACCCCCCCACCCTGAAAGTCTAAAATGATTAGTTTTTGTCAGAGAACTTGGCCATAAAATTCTAATTCCGAAAAACAAGAAAACCACACACACACACACACACACACACACACACACACACGTGAAGCACAAACAAAAAGCACAGGGTTGGAGCCCAGGTTCCACTGCTAATCATCTGACATTGTACGTGTCCTTTACCTTCTCCATGATGGAGGGACTGCTTCCTCAATCACCCCCTCAAATTGGGGGGCTAGGCGGGAGATGAGGCTGGTCAGTGCTCCTGTCCTGGGCACCCGGGGTAAATGGAAAGGCATACTGTCGAAAGTATAAAGTGCCTAAGAGGGGTAGAACCCTGTATCCTTAACATTCCTGAATGGAAGTGCAGTAGAGGGAGGAACACGTCTTGAATCACTGGTAAAATCTGTTGCTCTGGAATGCGCTTTGAGACTGAAACATTTTAAAGAAGCAGAAGGGCCTTGAGTATTTCACAACCTAGAGAGAGCCTTGGTTTCCTCTACTATAAAACCTCAGAGGGGTGGACTAGGTGATCTCAAATGTTGGCTTTATCACTGGCTGGCTGACCGTCTGAGACAGGAATTAGTGTGAAGTTGGTAACCAACAAACGCTGGGCTGTTCAATCACAGGATCAATTGGCTGAAGGGGGTCCTTGTTTTCCAAGCAGAGCCCAGGTGCCACAGGCCATGTTCTTGAAGCCAAAACTCAAATACATGATCATTCCAGGCAGGAATGCTCGAGGTCCTGAAGTTATCTTTCAAGGACATTTTTGAAAATCTAGAAAGTCCCACGGAGAAATAAATCAGATTGAAAGCACCTCAGTACTTCTAGTATTTACCAGTGTGTCTGATGCATAGTAGGTTCCTGAATATTTCCTGTATGAATAAACCAAATGTCCAGCATCCGTAATGCTTCCGGCACACCTCGGAATAGACAGGCATGGCAGAATACCCCCAAAGCATTCAACTACTCACCTGAATAGCACCGCTACGCAATCCTAGGCCTTTCCTGCACCCCCCAACATACTCCCAAACCTCACGAATTGAGTGTTGGGTTGAGGATCAGCTAGATCTGCCTGTGAGGCTGGGCTCTGCCTCTTCCTAGCCATGTGACTTCTCTGAGCCTCAGTTTCCTCATCTGTTATATACAGATAATCAGGCCTCTCTCAGGAGGAAATTAACAGTAAAGGACTTCCTAGGGGAGTTGGGTGGAGTACATAAATTTGCCCACATAGAGCTGAGAATCCGCCTGGCACATCGCACTCTCGAGGCAAATGCTGGCCATCAGAGTTACTCACTAGTGCTTGGCAGCAGCTGTGGGCTCATTAACGTTCATTTTCTTTACCTCGCATTGGATGTTCAATGTAAATCCAAATTGCAATGGTATTCTACACAATATAAGAAAGGTAAAGATGTTGCAAAAATTATTTTTAGTGTTTGGTGGCCTTTCTGAGCATTAGGACGGCTCCTCCACATCCCAATTGACAGAGACAACTGAGCGCTGTCCTTAGAGCCAAAGTGGCACTGGACTAAGTGTCTGGAAGCTGTGTTCAAGTCTGGGCTCTGCCACTGATCCTCTTTACTCCCTGATCCCCAGCCAGGCTTACAGGAACAATGACTTGCTGGAATAGCACGGCCAGTCCAGGGCTTCACAGGTCAGACATATGTACTGCTCACCAAACACTCATATTCACATCCACTCTCCCCACCCCCTGGTTTCCCAGCATCCTAGAGTTAGGCAGGGGGAGGAGAGGTGATAGTTTTAGGGAGTGCGTATGTGACCATTTAATTTTCTTTTCGTCTGCTCCAGCAGCCTGAAAACCAATTGTTTCAAATGATGTGCCCACCACGTCAAGGCTGCCTGGATCCCTAAGTCCCAGCTTCGAAGAAAGCTACCTTGATGACCGGTTGCCTTTCAGCACACCTCCAAAGATTAAGAGACAGACCTTGCTTTGTTAAGCCACTAGGATACTGGGGCTTACTGGTCACTGCATCATAACTGACGACTCATGTACATTTATTCAGCGCCTATTCCAGAAGGCTCATGCACGTCTGTCACAGGATGGCCAGTTATTTTCAACCACACACTCAGTACACTGAAATCTCAGTGAGACCATCTTCCCATCACATAAGATGGTCCAGCAAGATTATGAAGATTTAGTAAATCTGGCCATCTCTCTCGTGACAGGTACTTTTTTTCTTGCCTCCCCAGAGCAGGGAAAAATTGTTGACGAAACTGTGAGAGGACAAATATCTTGAGAATGAGAAACTGGCCAAGAAGCACCTGGTAAGGGAAAGGAAAAAGACGCTCCTGTTACTAATTCTACCTGTGCAGGCTTTCATAAGCAAAATCTTAAACTCTGGAAGGGAATACAGAGCTAGTTTCCCTGGTATCCCATGTGCTAAGGCACTTAACAGACTTTTTTTTTTTTTTAATAATCTCCACACCCAATGTGGAACTCAAAGACTCACGACCCTAAGATCAGAAGTCACATGCTCTTCCGACTGAGCCAGCCAGGTGCCCCAACACAGACTCTTAATACTCTTTACCTAACACTCCAACATTGTCATGTGGCCACAGATCCCCTGGGGTCTGATGTCACTCGGACCTGGCTTTAAATCCCAGCTCGGCCATTTCCCGTATAACTCAGGCAAGCTAATTTCTTGAAACTTCAATTTTCTCACACATAAAATAGGTATAAAAACGTCTACCAAGTGGGGTTATTGGGAAAATGAAACAATTTAAAACAAGATTCAATGGTTGGTACGTAGCATTCAATCGGTTTGGTTTCCTTTCTCTCTAACAACTTTACAGTAGAGTTTGGTCTCAAGTTCAGACTTTGTAAAAAACATAAAAATAAAAGAAAGTTTAATATTGAAAGTAGTAGAAAGACCCTGCAACAACACCTGTGATAGTGCTGTAGGTGTCACGTGGGGCAAGTTGGAGGGAGGCAGTGGATCCAGGCTACACAGATAGGCCAGAGATCCAGAAGAGGCAGTAGGGCTGAGCCAGGGAGGCAGGGAGCTTGGCAGAGTTTGGCCAAAAGATCCTGAATCCGGGACAAAACCAGCCTGGGACGGAAGCTTCCTCCACTGCTTCCTGTTACAAAATGGTCCAGTTGACTGTCCTTCCAGGCAGTGTCAAGGACCTGCCACCAGGGGCAGCAGCGAGCAGCAACGCATCTGGCTGCCAACCTGTGTTGACCGAGAGCACAGGCTCCCAAACAGTAAAGGGTCCTTTACTCATCCTCAGTAACAATCCAATCACATGAGGGATATTCATTTTGAACCTACTAAGTGGGCCAGCCTTGTGCTGGTGCTGGGAACATGGAGACAAATAGGAAAGTCTCCCTTGCGGTGAGGGTTGGGGGGGGGGGGTGGCTCACAGTTTTCCAGGGAAACAGATGTGCAAACAGACAAAAATCCATTTTTTTTCTGTTTTATCTGCTAAGATTTATAAGGGGTTATTTCTATGGCACACTAGCCTCTCGGAGGAGGGAGCAAGTATCTCTATAGCAGGAATGAGTAGGTCTTGCTAAGTTTGGGGGATGAGTCTTTCCAGGGAAAAGAATCTATGTGTGGAAAGGAATGAAAAGGAAAGGACGGCACACAAGGTTTAGGCATCAGTCTTGTCTGGCCGAAGTGTGGGGCATATGGCAGAGGGGGCGGGGGAACTAGTTATGGTAGAATAAGCCTGGTAGGCAGAGGTCAGCTCTCCAAGAGCCACCATGCTAGGGTCAGGAATTGGGACTTGATCCTATGGGTTAGAAGTTACTAAGTGGGAGTCCTCAGAATAGACAGGAAAGCACAATGGGAAAAAACTGATTTCGAATGCCTTTAGACTGGGCATATGCTTTCCACTTTGACCCATTCCCCACTGCTTTCTACTGCCCTATATTTCACCCCTTCACTCTTCTATACTACCTTCAAAGCCCCTGAAAGCATTTGGGTTTGTGACTCCTGGACAACCAGTGACATGGGGAGCTTTTTAGGAGGGTAAGGAAACATGATCAGATGTGGTATTTAAGAACTGCAAATTCCTATCATTTCTGTAACTGGCACATATCTTCTATATCCAGAAATCTTGAAGTTGATTCCACAAATCCCCTACCAGGATCAATCAGTGCACCCCTCCCAACCCTGAAAGACCCGCAGGCTGGTCTGGTTATAAGTGGAGCCACACACAGGGCTCTTTCTCCCAGCTGGAGAAAACCAGGGGACTGTCAGCTCAGCAGAAAGGACCAGAAGCCACCCTTCCCTGCCTCACCTCGGCCCCAAGCACTATCCATCGGGTACTTTCTCACACCTGGGAGCACAGGAATCACACTATGGCTCTGGAGGTAACACAGCCAGACACAAGAGCGTCACTACAGCCCAGCCAGGAAATGCCAGAAACTCGAGTGGAGCCAGCTCGAGTGGAGCTGGGCTCTGGGGACAGGACCCACCAGGGTCCGCCAGGACAGGCTCGGCAGGTCTGAGGAGAGCCTGGATGACCAGTTCCTGCTCTCGCTGGGTGATGGCCCCTTCTGTGGGGTAGGGGTGTGGCCCCTAGTCATCGATTCATGGCACTAGGATATCCCTCAAACCACAGTGACTCAGAGGCAGCCTCACAGCACATGAGGTCAGAGATATGTCGGGGATAACAAAACAATATAAGCCAGCATTTCTAGGGCACTGCCTAGGTGCCGGGTGCTGTGCTAAGTACTTTACAGGTGTTACCCCCTATAATTCACACAGCGGCCTCAGCAGCAGGGGTTCCAGGCCTGCAAGTCCAGCTAGGCCCACTGTGTAGACCAGCAAATGCACACATTCCCCAGCTAGACTGAGACCACCTCCAGGGAAGAGGCTGTGGCTTGGTCATCTGTGTCCCTTCCCCTGCTCCCAATACTGAGCACAGTACCCTACACACAGTGGCAAGGCCAGGACAAGGGTGAGGCAGTGGCAAACTAGGCACCCAGGACCCAGAACTGAAGGAGGCACTCCCTCTCAAGCGCTGACCCTGCATTTGCAGGAGCCCGGGAGCGAGCACCACCTTGTATTTTGCACACTGGGTGCCTCGTTTGCCTCACCCAGTCCAGGCCCTGGGTAGTTCACTGGTCAGACCAGTGCGTGAATCCTGCCCGCTAGCCATGTGACTGAACTTCCCCACGCTGTGCTCAGTTTCCTCACCTGTAAAATGGGACCGACGACAATGCCAAGGACCGGCAAAGACCCGGCGAAATCAGAACCCTCATGCACTGCTGCTGGGAGTGTGCAACGGTGCTGCCACTTTGGAGAAGAGCTTGGCGTTTTCTCAAAAAGGAAAGCATAGAGTGACCATCCAATCCAGCAGTTCCACTCCCACGTATCCTCCCGAGAGAAATGAAAACACACCTCCACACAAACATTCCACACACGTGTTCACAGCAGCATTATAATGCTCCAAATGTAGAAATCCAATTGTTGACAGGTGAATGGATAAACAAAATATGGGCTGGACTGTGTGCTCCGCCCCCCCCCCCCCCAATTCATACATTGAAGCTCTATCCCCAGGACCCCAGAATGTGACTGTATTCAGAGATAGGGCCTTTATTTTTTTATTTTTGAGAGAGAGGGAGAGAGAAAGCAGGGGAGGGGCAGAGAGAGAGAGAATCCCAAGCAGGCTCTGTGCCAGCAGCTCAGAGCCTGACGTGGGGCTCGAACCCACGAACTGTGAGATCATGACCTGAGCTGAAGTCGGACCCTTAACCGACTGAGCCACCCAAATGACCCTGGACATAGGGCCTTTAATGAAGTGATTAAGTTAAAACAAGTCATTAGTGTGGGCCCTAGAGCAATGTGCCTGGTGTCCTTTAAGAGGAAATCTGGACATACAGAGGGACACCAGGGATGTGTGTGCACAGAGAAAAGGCCATGTGAGGACAGAGTGAGAAGGCAACCATCTGCGAGCCAAGGAGAGAGGCCTCAGAAGAAATCCAATGTGCTGACACCTTGATCTTGAACGTCCAGCCTCCAGAACTGTGAGAAAATAAATGCCTGTTGTTTAAGCCACCCAGTCTGTGGCATTTTGTGATGGCAGCCCTCGCAGGCATAGCCACACAATGGAATACTATTTAGCCATAAAAACAATGAAGTACAGATGCATACTATAATACGGATGAGCCTCAAAAACATTATGTGAAGGGAAAGAAATTAAATAGGGAAGACCACAGATTATACGGTTTCTCCCATGTGGAATGTCCAACAAGGGCAGGTCTATAGGACAGAAGGTAGCTCAGGTTGCTAAGGCTTGGGGAAGGGGGCTGGGAGGGGGCTGGGAAGTGACTGCTAATGGACACAGGATCTGTCTTTGAAATGACAGAATTGTTCTAAAACTAGATTGTTGTGATGGTTGCACAACTGTAAATACACTAGATATCAGTTAATTGTACATTTTATACCTGGGTGGATTCTAAGGTATGTACATTACACCATAAGCTATTTTAAAATAGGGGCTAACTCTAGGACCCAGGTACAGAGCTGCACAGGGCTTGGCACATACCGCCCCATATATTATAATTGGTACTTCTTAACATGCTCAAAGAAGTATCTGCTGCTCAGCTGAAAGTTGCCTGAAGTGCCTCAGATTCCTTTACTTTTAGGGGGACATCAGGGAAACTAACCTGGGCAGTCAACTGGTGATTCTGTATCCCTAAGTGACCTGTCCCTGCCCACAGAGTTCTCCCAATCAGTGGGTTACGGCTGCAGCATGCCTGATGTGGCTAGAACTGCTCCAGTCTTGGATTCCACAGACCTGTGCTGGAATCCTGGCCCTGACCTTCACACTATCTGCTCAGCAGGGCTGCTGTACAAACGACCTGGACGATGGTGTGAGGGTGTGAGGAACCTACATACAGTTGGCATTCGACACATTGGGGGAAAAAAAAACCAACTATGAACCAGAAAGCCCTTTGTCTGCCCGGGTGGCTCAGTTAAGCGTCTGACTCCTGATTTCGGCTCAGGTCATGATCTCGCGGTTTGTGAGATCGAGCCTCGTGTCGGGCTCTGTGTTGACATTGCAGAGCCTGCTTGGGATTCTCTCTGTCTGCTCTCTCTGCCCCTCCCCCACTCCCATGCATACACACTCTCTCAAAATAAATAAAAACCATTTTTAAAAAAGCCCTTTGTCAAGCCCTAACTGCACGTGCATCCTTGTGTTACCCTCGGCGCTGGCTGGTGGCTTGGCCGCTGGTTCTAATCAGTGATGGAGGATCCACAGGTGCACAGAGGGCAGGACAGGTGGCATGGGCCCATGCCTGGGGAGCACCAGTACGGAAGAAGACTGCCTGGCTCCCAGAAACCTTGGACAGAGGGCTTCCCACTCTGCTGTTCCTCGCCTGTTAAGTGGAAATAAAAGGGTTCTTGTATCTCTTGGGATTCTCATGAGCTAATCCACAAAAAGGGCTCAGCATTGCTCCTATAATGTCAGTGTGACGATCAGTGCAGTTGCTAAAGGCCAAATGACTGAGGACTTCCTGAGGGCAGGGATGTCGTTTTCGTCCTCTGGCAGGTGTTCGTTGACTGGACAGAGGAAAAGAGGCTAGGTTAGGGAAGGCTCGAGGAAACCGAAGAGCCTCAAGCTATAGAAGAGGAAAGTAATACTCTGCCATATAATCGTGTCATCTTGGGCAAATCCCTTACCTCTTTGGGCCTCAGTTTCCCTAAGATGGACTAAGCGCTCCCTGAAGTTTCTTCCAGCTGGAACATTCCTTGATCCCACTAATGCACCATGTTGCTATTAGACTCATCCCCCGGTCCCCACTATCTTCCTCCAGGGACCCCAGAGGACATTAGAGTTTGTACCAGAAGACCCATAAATCCCATTTCTGAAAGTGCTGACGTCAGGCCGTGTTCAATTTCATGCTGCTGAATACAGCCCTCCATCTTTGGAATGTCTACCATTAACCCATGGAGTGATCCAAACCGTGTCTACTCTGTGGCTCTGTGAGCCCAAAAGCCCCTGTTCCTGGGAACACTGTGAAATCTTCCACTCTCCTGAACTGCGCGGCTCTGGCAGAAGTTCACCGCATTCTCCTAATTAATTCTGTAACACAAAGTTCCCGGGAAGAAAGTACAGGGTAATGAGCCCTCGGCGCTCTGTTAGGGGAGGTTAGGTGAGGGTCTGTGCTTCTTCTCTGCTCCTGCCTGGAGCCACTGCCATCCCTTCCTCTAAATTTCTTGACCTGAGGGCAGTCTTCCCAGCTTCCAGCTGTCGGTCCATATCTCTCCATTTCCCACCGCCCTCCTCCAAAAGCAAGGACACACCCCATCTCTACCCGCACTGGCATTCTGGCCTCTCTCTGCCCCTTCTGGGTCACTACCCCCCATAAACAACTTGACTATGACATCCAACTCTGACCAGACTGTGTGCAAATATCTTAAAGGAGCTGTTTCCAAAAAGGCAAGGGTGCAGTGCAAAGGAAAATAATTTCTAAATGTCCTCCTCCACAGGCCAGGGAAATTCCGCGAGGGCTCTGGGTATACCCGGGGCGGGGGGGGGGGGGGGGGGGGGGGAGGGGGGGGGCGGGCTGAGATGGCTTTGTCCTTACAGCAATTCAGCTCAGTCTTGTATTTAAGAACAGCGGGAAAGTAATATCTACTGAAAGGAGTTTTCTGTGCGCTATTTAACTAAATGGCTCTGCAGCTGGAGAGAGCCATAGGCAGACGTGTTATGATTCAAGGGCTCCCAATTACAATGATCCTCTTTTATTGTATAAAAACAGCAACACAGCCATCTCCTCTCCCAACGCCTGCTCCCTCCATCTCCTTCCCCTATTGGCTGGCAAGGCTGTTCAGCATCCTGAAAGTAGCACCCGGATTCTCATCAGTCCCGGGAGCGCAGCCTGCAGCCCGCTGGGATTCCTCCTCCCTACAGCCAAGGAGAGGGCAGAAAGGGGGCAGGGCCCCCGGGGAATGTTCTGTCATAGACACTGCTGGAGGCTTTAGAGTTGTCTTTTTGGGGTGGGGCAGTTGGATCACAAGCATGGATTTGGAATTCTCTTCTGTTTTGACTAAACTTACACACACGCATCCTCACGCATGCATGAACGCCCACACCCCTACACCCCTTTAGCAGAAAAGCAATCAGAGCGTCTAGAAGCACATTCTAAAACTGTCCCTTCTCCCCATACTTCCTCCTAGGCTGGGGTGGGGCACCTCCACAAGATTTCAGAAAGACCTGGTGATGACTAACAGCATCAGCCTTGGGGGGCACGTGGGTGGCTCAGTCGGTTAGGCGTCCTGCTCTTGACTTCGGCTCGGGTCATGATCTCATGGTTCGTGGATTCAAGCCCCACATCCAGCTTGGCACTGGCAGTGTGGAGCCTGCTTGGGATTCTCTCTCTCTCTCTCTCTCTCTCTCTCTGTCTCTCTCTCTCTGTCTCTCTCTGCCCCTCCCCGGCTTGTGTGCTCGGTCTCTCTCTTTCTCAAAATAATTAAAAAAAAACTACTTTAAAAAAAAAGGACATCAGCTTTGGGATCAGACTGATCTGAATTTGAATCCTGACTTGGCTACTTTCTCTCTGTGACCTTCGGCAAGTACCTAACCTTTCTGAGCTTTGGTTTCCTGTCTTTAAAACTCGGCTAGGACCCTGCTCTCAAAGTACTACTCATGGTCAGACTGAATGACATAGTGAGAGTATTTAGCAGAGGGCCCGGTACACAGCAGGTGCTCAATCTGGGTGACGCATCGCTGTTATTAAGGCAGCAACACTGTGTGTCTGTGGTGTTCTGGGGGTATAGGGAACTTCGTATTCGTTCAGCCTCACCAGTCAGAGGGGACAAAGCGGGAGGGGGAGCAAGACAGCTGGGGGTGGGGCATGGACCTCAGCCCCACCGAGGAGTGTTTTTCTGGAGTCTTTCTGCAACAGTGACTTAAACCATAATGTTTGCACAGCCAGGGCATGCACGCATGCTGCCTCAATTTAGACTTCTGGTCCTTCCTTGGTTTTCTGCAGATGTTTCGGAGTCTAGAAGCTGCAGCTGCAGGCATCCAACCGGGCCAAGGAGAACCCGGAGCCCAGAAACTCTTGCTCACGTCTTCCCTCTTCCTTTCTCAACAGCAGACTCCTCTCTCCCAAAGTCTGTTCAGGGCCCCCAACAGGGAGGATTCTCTCCCAAAGAAGGAGCTAACTCAATCTGGACACTCTCTGAGGCCCCAGGGATCCATGAGTCCACTGCCCACACTGAATTGGACAGCAAATGATTCCCAAGATTTTGCTGGTTTCCCCCTGCGGGGTAAACCAAGCATGGCTTGAAACCCAAAAGTAAACCCATCATACGCTTCTCACTTTTCTATCCCAAACCAAGCCTGTGCACCCCCAAAACATACCACAAATCTCTTACACCAAAGTGAACGCCGGGGGCACGCTCCTTACAAATACTGATTCCCCATGGATCAACAGTACAAGTATTTCATTCACTGCAGATTCTATGTGGCAACTCTATCGCAGCGAAACACCCTGTAATAAGATTTAATGTCCACTAAGTGTTTCTAGTACTAGAGGTGTGGAGGCAGGCAGAGGGGAGGAAGAAAGTGTGTGCACTGTGGCTTTTTACTGAAAATTGTTCACTAGGGTGGTAAACAAGAGGGGTAAGCAAGAAAATCAGTTCTGGCTCTGGCCTCTTTTATTCCATTTTAAAGTTTGGGTGGAAACTGATACACTGTTGTCACGATTGTTTTTCTCCGTGGGGGGGTCTGTTATACACCCACACCCACATACACTCACACTCACACCACCCCCAATCGGCCCCTCTTAAAAGTAAGACTATAAGCATAGGAACAGGAAACACATTGTGGGTGATTCTTAAAATCACAACCTGTTGGATGCCGGGAGGGGGCCTTAGAGAAGGGTGGGAGAGGGGAACCAGGAGGGACTCCCCCCCCCCCCCACCGAGTTAAAAACGAAACTACCTTGTCACTACTAAAAACAATGTCTACTTTATCGTCTACCACGGGGCCATGTGAGTAGTCAGGCATCCTTTCAGAACCGCGCTGTCTGGATTTGACTATGACACAGCACATTATCCTATCTGAACACTGCACCGGGGTCTCACGGCGATTTTCTGGGAAGGCTTTCCATTTCAGTGGTTACTCGGACCTGCCACTAACCAGTGCGTATGCGTGAGGGGGAGGGGGGGTGGAATGCAATAAGACGGGGGCAGTCTGGGTCTTGGAATCAATGATAAAATCCATGTATGTTAATCACTTGGCATCTCAAGGATACAATAAAGTCACATGCCAGAGGTTGTGGCAGTGACAGTGATGATGCTGGTGGTGATGATGGTGACAGCAGGTGATATTTGCTGAACACAGTGTTAGGCGCTGTGCTCAGCTCTTTTACAAATTTCTTCCAAAGCTTCACAACAACTCATCAGGCAGCTATTAGAACGATCTCTATTTTCGAGATGAGGAAATTGAGGTTTAGAGAGTAGCTAATAAATTGAGCAGAGAATCAGTCCTTGCTGGAGGAATCCAGAGTGGGGAACCTAACAGAAGGGCCTCTGAGGCCTCCTGATACCATCCTGTCCATTTAAAGCAAAGGTGAACGGTCATGACCAAAGTTATTCTGATGCAGGTAATACCTAGCAGTCTGAGGATCAGGACAAAGGCCAACTGTAGTGTCTGGGGAGTAATGGTACCTACCTCCACAGCTTTCAGTAACTGAGCTATGAAAAGGGAGAGCTACTTACGTCCTCGTAACAGCTGACTAGCATTGGGTTAATTTGGGATTCCTATTGGCAGGATCTAAAAGGAAAGCTCCCCATCATCCCTCACTTTCTTACTGCACTCAGTCTTCTTTTTGCCCTAAGGCAAAACTGGTCCCCTGGTCTGAAACTTTTTATTTCAAACCAGAACCGAGCTGATGTGTCTGCACAAGGCACACTGCTGTCAGTCTTACCTTCCTAAATGCTTGACACGCGTCCTCGGAAACCTGCCATAGCTCCCCAGTACCTATGGATTACCAGCCACCCTCCTCCACGTCCACCCTCAAGTCTGCAATCATCTCTTTGCACAACTGTCCCTCCATCCCCCTCTCCACCTCCTCAGAATATGCTCGGCTTCCAGGACACAGCTTTACCTTCACCAGAAATACCTTTCTTCCTCTTCTCCTCTTAGGCCACACACACTTTATCTGCCAACTCAACAACCATCCCACCATTCACCCCAGTTTGTTCGCGGCAGCAATGTGCCTACCTTAAAAATGCAGGGCTGCCCTCCCTGGTACGTGTGGGTGGCCAGGCAGTGCAGTTCTGGTTGATGAACCAAGGACAGAAGTCCCTGAGAGGGGCATCTCTTCCCAATGTAACAGTAAAGCCCTAGTAGGCACATGTTCAATGCCTCGTTCATCCTGCTTTCTCTTTCCTGGGATGGAGATGTGAAGCCCGGACACGCGGCAGCCACCTTTCCACCTCAAGAACACACACCTGGGATCGGAGGCCTATAGCTAAGAATGGTGTAGTGGAAAGACAGAGCCTGGGTCCCCAGTGGTACAGCCCAGGCATCGTCCCACTCACCCCTCTTGTCTGACACGAGTAAGCCCCCATCTGGCTACGTCACCAGTGGTCAGGATCGCTGCTGCTAACAGCTGAATACAATCATATCTGACACACCTCCAGACATTGTTCCTTCTCATTCCATGGGTCAGTTCAGATGCCACCCCCTTTAGGAAAACCTCCACGATTCCCTCAGAGCACAATAATTACACCCTTCGTTGTGCTTCCGCAGTACTTTTCTCAATTACAGCACTTAGTTAATCCTGCTTGATTGGGCCTGCCGGTCTCCTCAGATTCCTCGGGGGTAGGGGGTCTGGACCCCGCCAGCACCTCCACAGTGCCTGGAGCAGAGTTTTGCATTGAGGTTGGGGGGCTTTCTGTCGCCAGTCTCTCCATAATGTCTAGCGCAGCGCACTGGAGTGAGCTGTTCTGGGGTCAAAGTGTGCGTGTTCTGGGGTCTGGTGCTCTTACTGTTTGGTCTTGGGCAACCTCTGTGCTCTCTGTGCCTCTGCTTCCTCATCCATAAAAAGGAGAGACTGACAGTACTTACCCCCCAGGGATGTCACGAAGACAAAATAATCACGAGCACTTATAAGGGTTCTTGGCATATAAAAGTGTTTAATGACTGCACTCTTATTAGGATGATGACTATCACAGCTGCTGAATGAACAAATAAATCAACACGTAGCTGCTAAATAAGTGAACGAAGGAATAAAACCCAGGAAAATTCTGGAGTTCAGACCCCAGGGCAGTGTCACTGTTCCTTCTTTTTCATAACTACACCTGTCCCTTTACTTTTCCCTTCTAATGAGGACTCGTTCTAATGAGAACTGCTGTAACAGGAGCGTTTAAGGCTAAGAAATAGGGCCCGGCTCGGAACACTGACTTCACTTTCTGCTCTGCAGCTCTGGGCAAATTCCTTCACCTCTTTGAGCCTCAGTTTCCTCAACTGTAACCTGAGGATAATAATTGCACTTATCTCACAGGGTTATGCTAAGAACTAAATGATAAAGCACACAAAAAACTAACCATTGTGCCTGGCATATGAAAACAGTAAACATTAGCAATCATTATCAAATATTGTCATTATTCTTTTTGCCAAACACCAGGCATCCCACTCAATCCCACAGCCCTGATGGAGGTGAGACCCTTGGTGTGGGGATCACCTTTCCGCATGTCAAGATATGCTGCATTTACATCAGGAGAATACCCTTCTGGAGTGCCCACACTGTCATTTTGATCTTTTCCTTTAAATGGGCATTGGTTAATACATCTGATGTCCCCTAAATCATTGACCTCTGAATTGCCCCTTAAGAGCTGTTAACTTCAGCTGGATCCTAGTTGACATCAAACCTGGCCAGAAGGTACATGCACACAAGAACGATCAAAGAGCACAGCGTTTCCACACCAACGAGATTCCCACAGATCACAGGTCCCTGTTCCTGTTGGTGACACATTTCAGTCTTACTTGTAGATTCCCCACCCCCCGGGCAGTAAAAGAAGATGTGTATATGGCTTAATATAATTTTCCCTTTAAACTTGAATCAACCCTTTATGTTAGTTCCATTGAAGCACTTGAGGGTTCCATTAATCTATTTTTACTTTTAAACACGCCATTTTACAAGATATGTATTCCACTTGGTTGTCATCCAAATGCTTTTTGACATTACTGCCCTGGGACTGAACTGCTTAAACTCAGGGCCCTCATAAATAGAAAATCACCTTTTGACTGAAATCTTGAAGAGCCCTCAGAACCTCACCCCCTTCACTTCAACAGGCATTAATTTCTGCTCTACATAAAGGAGCGTGAGTGTATTGCAAGTCTGAGAGTGTGTGCCTGTGCGTGTGTGTGATGTTTTAAGAGGGTAAGTGTAGGTCTGAACTACCCAGGGGATGAAGAGGGGGACTTCCTGCCCCTCCAAAACCTGCCCATCGGGGCCTGCCTCAGACCTGGTGAGCTGCTAACTTGGGAGATAAGGAGATCATCAGAGATCAGGTGGGGGAAGAACTCTAGGGCCTGACAAGACTCAGGGGACCCCGGGGCCGCCGGGCAATACCTCTTCCAAAGGGGACGGGTCCAGGGAAAGTCGCCATTCCCCCACCTTCCCCCTCCCCACCTCCGGACAAACAAAAGGCCATCCCCAAACAGCTGAAGGCAGGCAGAGACCCCACTGGCTTTGAAGCCGATCAATCAGGTGGAAGCCCGAGCAAATCACAACTTGGCTTCCCCAAGTTTTCTCCCCAGCCTAACGAGCCACCCTCCTCCTCCTCCGCCTCCGAGCTCTCCGCACAGCTACGGGGGCCAAGGGGACCGTCCTGTGATGCTCACTGGTTTCCAACTTTCCGCTGCTCTCCGTCTCCGCAGCCTCCTGCAGAGCGGCCGGGGGAAAGGGCAAGTTTGCAAAGGCGAGGATACCAAGTCCCGGGGAAGCCACAAAGACGCCGCAACACCAACAAAGATGAACCTCTCGTGGGGCGGACGCCACAGCGCCAGCTGCCGCTCCGGGGGCGAGCGTGGGCTCGGCTGGCAGAGGCGGCCGCGGGCGTGGGCCGGCCGGCGGCGGACAGCGAGGGGGGGGATCCACCCCCGGACCCCCCCCCACACACACACGCGGGCGCCCCGCCACCTGAGCCGGGCGTGGGGCCCGCGCCGCGCTCCGGCCCTGCCCCCCGGCAGGTAGCTCGGGCGGCCGCCCGCAGCCACCGGCGGCGACGAGAGCAGAGGCAGCCTCAGCCCACGGCGTCATGCTTCCTGCCACCACAGTACGGCGAATCGTCACCGGGAGAGGGGAGAAGAGGGGAGCGCGGGGGAGGGAGGGCAGCTCGCACACGCAGACCCCCCCCCTCCGCCAAACCCGCCGGGCCGGGGCCACGTCCCGCCGGAGTCCCCGCGGGACCTGCCCCGTTTGCACAAAGCGCCGCAGCTGGGCCACGGAGGGGAGGGCGCCGGCCACGAAATAAATAAATAAAAACAGAGTCGGGTCTACGTAACGCCCTGTCGAAAGCGGACGCCATATTTTTTTGTGGCTTATGTCGACATAGGGAAACGTAGACATGTTTTTCCTCCTCCTCCTCCTCCTCGGTCTGGCTCCCATTTATCCAAACTTGTAATCAAAACTCTTAAAAAAAAATCTCCCCCCACCTCCGGATCCTCTTCTTTCCTCCCACCCGCCGAAAGGGCCCGCACCCCCCCCCCCCTCCGCACCCCCTCTTCCAATCACAAACCCGGCCAAGTCCCATTAACAACACATTTTCGGGAGCCGCGGCAGCGGCGGCGGCGGTGGGAAAGTTGGGCTGGAGTGGCCGGCGCCCGGCGTGCGGGGCTCGGGGCTGGCGGCGCCGGGCGGGGGGTGCCGGGCGCCGAGGCGAAGTTTCTTACCTGCGCCGGGGCTGGGGACGCGGGGACCCGGGCTGGGAGCGCGGAGACGCGGCACGGGCGTTCCAAAATGGAACTCTGCTGGCTCCCCCCACCCACTCCCCACTCCCCACCGGGCGCCGGGCTCGGGCTCCGTGGGAAAGAGGGGCACGGCCAGCCTGCCAGACAGACGGACAGGAAAAGCCCCCGTACGGGGAACAGTGGCCAAAATTTTAAAAAGAAAAAAAAAAAAAAAAAAAAAAGAAGGAAAAAAAAGGGGAAAAAAAATGTCTCGATCAGTGGGGAATCTACGCCAAAACCCACATGATCTGTAACGTCAGCATGCGTATTTGCATACGATACCACCACCCGAGCTGCCACCCGGGCTCGGGTTCCGCAGAAAGTTACAAAGTGAAATTCAGCCCCCTCCGGAGACGCCGGCGAAATGTCATTTTCAGGCGGGAGCTGGGGGGGAGGTTAGCCCTAAAGGCGCTGGTTACTAGCCGAGGTGGGGGGGGGGCGGTGGGCAGTAAATTAACTTAAAAGTCTGAGCCCAGTAACGGACTCGGTGGAATTTCTGCGAGGGGAGGAGGGGGAGGCGCGAGCGAGATCATTGAATATTAAGCACGACCCGGCCCGGCGGCCGCGGCCAAACCCTCCTGGTGCAATACCCATTTTCTTTATGAAAAGTTCAAGGTGTCACTGATGAGCTCAACAAACTGTTGATCCTGACCACGTGGAGTGGCAGACGGAGGGACCGCGGGGCGCGGCTGCTGGCCCTGAGCGGGTGGCACCCCAGATCCCCGCGTCCCTCTCGCAGCACGAGGGGTCGTGCTCGGGTGGGGCCGCCACGCGCCCAGGGCGCTGCCTGCGCTTTCTCCCTTCTCCCGGCTCAGGGAAATAATAACTAAAAAAAAAAAAAAAAAAAAAAAAAAAAAAAAAATTTTTTTTTAAAGCGAGACACGTTTTTGCTCCTGGAATAGTAATAAGAGGGCTTGGGGTAGGGAGGGTGAGAAAGAGCCCCCACTTATATAACGACTTGAAATTAGATGACTTTTGCTGGGGAGATTCGGGGATTTGCGCTTGCGCCAGGTCTGAGGTTAGTTAAAGATCCTCAAACTTTTTCCCTTAAGAGCCAATAAACAAACAGACGCCCCGGGAGCTGACTTAAACTCTTGTCGGGCCGCCGTTCGCTGGGATTCTCAGACTCGGAGAAATGCACACCCCTGCGGCGCTCGCAGGGAAGTCCCTCGGAAGCTGGGCGGGTCGCTTTCGGAACTGGGACTCTGGCGTTCCCGGCGGGAAGAGATCCCTAACTGCCGCCCCCTGGCTCCCCTCGGGCGTTTTAGAGTACGGGCGGGCCAAGATCTCGCTGCCCTTCGCTTGCGGCGCGGTACCCGTGAACTTGCGTTCTGGGCGCGGCGTTCCTGCAGCAGTGCTACGCTGAGGAGCCCTAAGGAATTCGGATCCCGGGGACGCTTCGGAATCTCAGCGGGCAACCTGTCGGCGCCGCACATTCCTGCCCGGACGGACCCGGTTCCCCTCCAAGGGCATGTGGACGCGTCAGCCTTTCCCGGCTTGAGCTGGGCGCAGGCGTGCACTAGCAGAACCGGGCCGAGGGATGTTGTCTGGGGTCTACTTCTGACAGTCTGAGCGCAGCGAGAAAACAAAGGGAGACTGGGGCTGGGAGGCTCTGCGGAGTCCCCGCCCGCCCTGAGGATTAGCAGGCGCGGAGCGTCGGGGCTTCCCGGCCAGCCTCTGCTCCGGGGAATTAGAACGAACTCTAGCGGCGGTTTGCGACGCAGCTCTGGGCGCCAGGACCGCAACAGGTGGCCGTGCGCGGCGGAGTGGCCAGAGGCGAGGACGGGGACTGGAGTGGGGACGGCTGGCCTAGGGGGCTGACTGCGTGGCCAAGGCACTGGGTGACCTTTTGACATTTTCGTTTTCTAGACTGGGGACAAGAAACTGGCTGAACACCGTTTTTCTAGGGTCTCCCCTGGGGCTCCAATTTCTCTTACAGAGCTCCTTGGGTCTCCAGAAGTTTTGACAATAAAAATAGCTCATATGCAAAATTTTCTTACTGGTCTGCACCTGTTTGTTCGGTTATTGCTCATGTGGGGTCTGTCTGTTGGTTTTGTTTTTTTGTTGGTGGTGGTTTTTTGTTTTTTGTTTTTTTTTAATGACGCAGACAACAAGGCCCTGGCCTGGGAGGGGTCTCTTGTGTGATGCTCACAGACCCAAGAAGCGATGCATCGTATCGCTGATGCAGCTCTTAACGTATTCATTAAGAACTTCTTCGCAGACCATGACCCAGATCGTGTTGCATCTTTCTCAGACTCATTTGATAACTTCTAAGATCCTAATGTATTTGCCATAAACATGAGAATCTAAGAATACTGTTTTATATTTCTTCCCCCAAGGGTGTGCCGGAAGAATACAGGGGGAAAAAAGGACCCCCCTGCCAAATTTAATAATTTTATATTGCTTACCCTTGACTCTTCCAAGTCATTTCGCTCCCCGAGCCCCAAAGTAAGTGCAGCTCTCAGTTTGTTTCCTCGGAAATTACGGAAGCCTTAAGGAAACTGTTCCCATTTTGAGACTGCATCTCCTCTTGATGGTCCATCACTTAGGAGCATTTTCTATAAGTCAAGTTTCCTGTGCCCCTACCTTGTTACCATCTGCTTCTGGCTGGTGAGAGATTAACAGGGTGGGAAGGGGCAGGGTTGAGCCAAGCAGGGTAGTCCTCTGGACTGTCCACCAAGTCCCCCTGTCTACAGGTCACTTCTATGTCATGGACACTGTGGAGGTTTCTGATGTGCTGCTGTCTGCAAATTGTTCAAAGTTTAACATGGACTGAACTTTCACTACCTAAACAAACAGCAGGGAATAAACCAAGGGTGACTTTGCATTAAGTGCTATGATTTCAATTTGCTCTACGCGTAGGTGGAGTAGATGGACCCTTATCTGCTATGATTCAGGAGCTTTGGAATCCATGATGATAAAGGTAATGTTTATGGAGTGCTTTGTCCGCCATATGCCAATTGCTACTTAATCTTTCCAACAACTCTATCGGGCAGCAATTCTTACAATGTTTTGTTTCAGTTCTCTTTAAACTCTTACAATTATTGAGGACCCCAAATAGCTTTTGCCCATGTGAGCTGTATACCTATTGACGTTTACCGTATTAGAAATTCAACTGAAAAAAATGAAAACAGAGATTTACAGACACACTTTCCATTAGCCGTCAGAGCAATAACAACCATGACAGGTCATAGAGCCTTGGGAAAACTGTATATGTGTGAGAGGATGAGAGTGAAAAGGGAAAGTAATATTTTTGCCCTATTATGAAAATGATTTTTGACTTTAGGGACCCCTGAAAGAGCCTTGGGGGCCTCCAGGGTCCTTGGATCACCTTTTGAGAACCACTGTTAAGGTAAGTTACATTATCATGCCCATTTTACAGAGGAGGAAGTCGAGGCTCAGAACTGAGTTCATTAGAGGCCTGAGCCAGAGTTCTTGATTGCATGATTCTACCTTTTGGTAACAATCTGAATTCCTCTCCCCCATCCCCCAGCCTAGAACAGCATCTAGTGTTTCCCAAGACTACTTTCATTAACAGCAATCACATATTGAGGCTCTACTAGGGGCCAGCCCTTCCTATATGCATTATCTTGTCAAATCCTTAGAACCACCTACCCTGCGTGTATTGTCTCCCTCATCTTACAAATGGCAAAACTGCTGTTCAGAGAGGTTAAGACGCTTCTCCGAAGTCACCCAGCCAATTTGAATTAGGATTCAAATCTTTGTCTAGTGGCTTCAAAACCGAGGAAGGACAAGAGTCCATCATGGTGTTTTATAGATGCCCAGTGGGGAGAAAACAGCTTCTGTTCTTAATTGGGTGAGAACCAGGCCCGGCTGAGAAGTCTTGCAAATTTAGAAATTGCAGGAGGAGAAGAAACCAAAAACATAGCATTATCCCTGAGGAGCCCCTAATCAAATGACAACAAATCCACACTGGTTTATAAACACAAAGGAAAGGTGGCAGAGCAGAAAGATTTGGAATTAAGATGTGAATTGCAGGATCGCCCCTTCCAGCTGTCTGATCCCTAGGTAAGTATGTTTTAAATGAATGAAAAAAGAAAGCACAAAATACAGAGAAGTCAGCAAGAAGAAGAAAGTAATTATCAGCAGTCCAAACAGGTACTGGTTATAATTTTGGTATATATCCTTGCACATGTTACATTTATTTAATTTTTCCATTATAAGATTCAGAAGTGAAAAGTTTTAAATATCAATTTACCAACTGTAGCACAGAACAGCCACTACGGACACAACTTCTAAAGAAGCGAGATAGAGGGTGACCTTTTGGAATATTCAGATTGCTTTGCCAAATACCTGCAAGTGGAGGAAAAAAGGAAGCAAGCTAGACAGATGGCGGTTTCCTCACATGTCTGCAACCCCTCACTCCGTGGTTTGATACAAAATGTCTTGTGCTTTGAGATGGAATCCCATATCCTTGGTAGGATCAAAGCTGGGACTTGACGTTTTCAAGTTTATAGCAGGAGCTTGACTTAGCAGAAATCTGAACCTGCCCGGAGTGTAGAACAGAGAGTTTACAAAGTCGGGAGAACTCAGAGCTTGCTAGTTCTCCGACTTCACAGTCTGGCTTGGTCCTTGCAGCATTCCTGTAAGGTATGCACGGTGGATGCTACCATCTATGTCTTACAGAGAAGGTCGCTGAAGCTACTAAGGTTGCAATGATGGTATACAGTGTGTAGTAGTTTTCAAGTTCTCAGACTAGATTCAGAACCACGATTTGATACCAGGTCTTCTAACTGCAAGGCTAATGCTATTTCTGTGCCCCTTTTCATCATTTGCTATTGTATCAAAAGGGGACCAAAGTACGGCCCTATCAGACTCTCTTTTGCAATATCCTGGAAGAGAATTATCACCTGGCAAGGTCTTTGTTATCATATGCTATTTTATATGTGCTTATTCATTTGCTTGTTGTCTCTCCACTATAACGTAAGGTTTCTGTAAGCAGGTACTTTGTTTCATTCACTATCATATTCCAGTGCTTAAAAGCCTGCCTGGGGCATTGTACATAGGTGCACAATAAGTGATTGTGAAATAAATGAATGAATGAAGTGGTGTTCTTGTCAGGGCTCATCCAGTAATAGGGAGCCAATTCTGTTCAAGACTGTACACATTTTCTGGGGCACTTGGGTGGCTCAGTCAGTTAAGTGTCTGACTCTTGATCTCAGCCAGGGTCATGATCTCACCGCTCGTGAGTTTGAGCCCTGCATCGGGCTCTGCACTGACGGTGCTGAACCTTCTTGGGATTTTCTCTCTCCCTCTCTCTCTGCTCCTCCCTTGCTCTCTCTCTCTCTCTCTCTCTCTCTCTCGCAAAATAAATAAATAAACTTTAAAAAAGAGAGAGACTGTATACATTTTCTGTTTACCGAGAATGATCTTTGCTAAGCACTTCATTTCCTGTGGTCCAGGCTTCTATTTCTATGGGGTGCCTGGGCTTTGAGTCTGATGGGGAAGAACATCACTGGTCCCTCCTCCTTTGGATTCTCAGCCTGCAAAGCATTAGCTCGGCATCGGCCTTAGGGATCTGTTTCTTCAACCAGCTCATTTCACAGGCGGGAAAACTGAGGCTCTCAGTTGGTGACGGTGCCACGACCAGAACGTGGGTCTCCTAACTTCTGGCTTATATTGATCCCAATGCAGATTTGCTCATAAGCAACAAAGCCCCAAGCTTGCCCCTGAGAAACAGAACTGTGTCTTCTGTCAGTATGCAACGGAGCTAAAAAAGATGTGCATAGCCAAGTATGGGGGGGGGGGGGGAGGAAACACCTGTTGCAAAGATGTGGTAGGAGGCAGATGGCAAGACACAGTCACATGGGCCCAAGACTCGGTCTTTGAAGTGGGGATCATAATGCCTGCTGGCTTACCTTCATAACATTTTTGTGAGCTTCCAATGAGACAACGTGTGTGAATGTTCCTATTTATTCTTTATAATGAGCTTATATGTGCATCCTGATGTATACATTGTCAAGTTAGTTATTTGGCTATAGCATAGAGGCTCTGGGGTTTGAATTCCAGCCCCGGTGTTCATTTAACTTCTGTAAATGTTAGTATCCTTATCTGTGAATACTAAATGGGGATGATGATTATACCTGACTCCCAGGGAGGTTGAGATAATTCATGTAAAGTATTGAGCTTTAGTGCTTGACCCATGGTGAGTGCTCAGTAAATGTTACCTATTATTATCATTTCTCATGTGAAAATAATACATATTAATCATTGAAAATGTCAAAAATTCACATAAATAAAGTATTTGTTGCAAGAATGCATAGCGAAAATAAATACATTAGAGAAATGGATAGATAGCACTCAATTTTACAACTGCGAAAAAAGCACAATGAACATTTTGCTATATATGTATGCCTACATTAAATTAAAAAATTGTCTACTTTGTTTCACACACTGTTTTTAGGACCTGGGATACACAGCTTATATTGGATCCAGATGATAAGTAAATAGGTAATACAACAGGTAGTGATAAATTCCATGAACATGAATAAAGCTTGGTAAAAGGATAGAAAGAAATAGCCTCTTTGTCGAGCTGATATTTGGATGAGTGATGAAGGGAATCTGGTGGGAGAGAAATACAAACATATTTTAAGTGTCCCTGTGTATAGTGAACCCTCTATAGTGAAGGTGGCCCTTATATAAGGACTATTTTTTCTTGTTGTTAAGAATTTTTTTAAGTTTATTTATTTTGAGAAAGAGAGAGAGAGTGCACGTGCAGGGGAGGGGCAGAGAGAGAGAGAGGGAGAGAGAGAATCCCAAGCAGGCTCTGCACTATCAGTTCAGAGCTGACCTGAGGCTTGATCTCACGAATCGTGAGATCATTACCCGAGCTGAAATCAAGAGTCAGACGCTTAACCAACTGAGCCACCCAGCCACCCGTTGTCATTAAGAATTTAAATACCTTTTTTATATGCTACATTTAATGGGATCATAATACTGTTGTTCACTGCAAGGTTGAATGACAAAAACAGCATTGACTAGTCAGGACAGGCTAAAATATGCTGCAGTAACTAATAACCCCCTGAGCTCCGTAACTTAAAACCGCTGTATTTCTTGCTTTTGCTACTTGTCCGTGAAGGGTTAGCAAGGAGACTCTGACCATCACAGTCACTCAGGGACTCCAGCTAACAAAGCAGTCAACACATGCATCAGACTTTGCCAATCATTCTAGAAGAGGAAAACGATCTTGTACAGACAATTAAACGTTCAGCCAGGAAGTAATATATCACTTTTACTTATTACTTACTGGTTGGAACTAGTCACAAAGTTACCCACATGGAGACATAGAAGTGTTATGTGCCAGGAGATGGGGGGGGATCTAGAAATATTTGTACTAAAATCATAGCACTAATGACTACAAACAATAACGGCAATTCACATTTAGTGATCATTCACTATGTGTTGAATCTTTTCCGTGTCTCATCACAACAAACCCATATTTTATCTCCTACAGTTAGAGAAACTGAGACTTACAGAGGGTAGTTAAGTCGTCCAAATTTTAAGTGGTGAATTTGGGCTTTAAGCTCAACTCTGTCTGCTTCCAGGGTATAGACTCTCAAAACACTGTCCTCAAACCCCATTGAATTTAACTGGTCCAGTACTGTTGAATATTAGGTAATTTCATCCCCCCCACCCCTTCGCCAATGGACAACATTGTGTTGAGTCATCCATGATTACTTCCTTAAGGTAAATCCCTAGATAGATATTTGCTGGGTTCAAATATACACATAATTTTAGACTGACAACCTTTGCAAAAGGTGAGAGCTTTAGGAGGTGTGGTACAGTCTTCTAAGTTGGCTTCCATCAATCCTTTCCCTCCCTGTATGAAAACTACTTCACCATTAAGATGTGGAGTTTATGTCCCCTTCCCTCGACTCTGGACTAGTCCTGTGATTGCTTGGAATGAATGGAAATGATATTCTGGGACATCTGAGCCCAGGCCTTAAGAGACTGGTAGTTTCTGTTTCCTTCCTCTTAGAATCCTGCCATCATTCTGTGAGAAGCCCAAACTTCATGGAGAGGCCACATGGAAGAAAACCAGGGTTCAGGGGACAACAGCTCCAGCTGATTGCTGGCTAACACCCAGTCAGACTACAGCCACATGAGTCATTTTGGATGCTGTAGACGAATTGGCCTTCCAGGTGACAACACCCCTGGCTGATGTCACACAGAGCAAAAGAACTACCCAGTGTAACCCAGTCAGCCCACAGAATTGTGAGAGATGATAGCAAAATGGTAGACATTCAGCATTACTAAGTTTTGGGGTGGTTAATTACACGGCATTAGATAACTAAAATGGGAAGTATTTTCTACATATCTTCATTTGCACATATATCTGAATATTCCAGATCCACTTCCAACTGCTCTCTGCAGGAAGAAGCATTCTGAGATCATAGAGAAGGTCAGGACAAGACACTGGGTGCTTGCGCTGGCCAACCTGAGTCAAAACCTTTTCCTAATATGAATTGTTTCTCTCAAAACAGCTGGATTCAGCCTAAAAACTGCCCCTGCCCACAGGTCCCAGATACTAAGCAGATGAATGCCTTCAGGTAATTTTTACCAAACGCAGATACTCAGTAAGTGCTGGAGTCAAGTCCTTTTTGGTGTTGCCCCAAACTGAGGTTTCCTTCTTCAGAGATGCACACCAGGAGATCCAAGTGCCTACCATGTATGAGGCACCTAGAAGAGTCTTTCATTTTGTTTTATCTAATTGTTACCACCTTCTGAGAGGGTGCATCATCTCCTCAAGGAGGAAACTGAGGCACAAAGAGGTTTATGATTCATTCACGGGTCGTCCAGCTAATAAGTTAGAAGTGGGACTTGTACCCAAGTTAGACTGACCGCAAATCCTGCCTGCTCCCTCTTACACCTGTGTCCCAAATTAACTCATTCATAAACCACCTTCACAATTTTTGCCCCAGCAGCATACGTACATCTGCAGTATTATTTATATAACATTTTAAATTTATATTGGATCACATTTGAAATGTAAACATACTTATGTGATAATGATGATAATAATAATAATAATAATAATAATAATAATAATAAAGCTTTTTATCCCAGTGGAAAAAATCCAATACTGATTGTAGCAAATGAAAGGAACAGTAAAAGTAATCTATGGGGAGACACAGTGCTATTAATCTAGCTAGATACTGTTATTTGCAGAAGGTAGAACCCGAGGATAAAGGTGTTAGGTGTTAAAGACTGACTCCCTGCAAAGCGAGAAGTTCTTTTGGGGCTAATTAAAAGGATGGAAAGAGAATGGGAAAGCAGTAGTTCTCTCTCTCAGTCAGAGCCATTTACTGCTGTGTCCGTGCATCATCTGAAACCATCCCATGCGCCACACGTGTTACCAGCACTGCACGTCTCATACCCCGCTGACACCTGTCTGCCTCTCATGGATCCATCAGTTAGTATCGTTCCCTCTGAGAGCATAAGGTTAGTTTGAGGAACTCGAAATGTGGTAGACGCCAACTAACTCATTTTCTTGGCTCCCGTATCTGCCCTCATTATCCCTGCTGTCACCGAAAACACGGAGCTTGCTAGGTCTTTTCCGCACTTACAATCTGGCCGTTGCTTCCCATTTCTCTAGGATGGCACGGGTCATCTTGCCAGTCTAGCTTTCCAGCCCAGTCTTCTTTCTCCCTTCTTCTAACCTTGTCCTCTTAAGACTCAGCATCGCTGGGTTCCTGGTCACTGCCTAAATTTGCTAGTCTTTTCCATCCTTGTACATGGAACACCCTCTACCTGGAATGCCTTCACGCTTCCTATGCTGCAAGACTCAAATCAAACGTCATTTCCTTTGGGGAGCCTTCTACTCCTCCCAGGAGAGTGAAACCTGCCTCTTCTGAAGTCCTACAGAATATTGCATTTTCCTTGAATTAGAATTGCTGCCTTGCAATCCAGTCCCTTCTTTGTATTTACCATGGCCGCTTGGCTGTGAGTCCCTCAGGGATGGGTAATTTGCCAGGCATCCCTGTCCTCGTGCCTTACCTAACATGGAGTTTGTGGTAGGTAGAACTCTGAGATGGCCCCAGGATCCCTCGCCCCTGGTTATTCCAACACTAAGCTAGGCACTACTGTGAAAAGGTATTGCAAATGTACCTAAATCCTCAGATCAGTTGACCTTAAAATCCGGAGATTATGAAGATTATCTGGATAGGCCTGATCTAATCATGTGAGCCCTTTAAAAACAGACAGATTTTTCTGGCTGGTTGAAGAAGAAGTCGGAGACATTCAAAGCAGGAGAGGGATTTCACACAGGGGAAGTTCTCCGTGGCTGCAATGGAGGGTCCCATGTAGCAAGGACCTGGGAGCCACCTCTAGGAGCTGAGCGCAGGCCCTGGCTGATAGTTAACAAGACAATGGGGACCTTAGTCCTACAGCCACAAGGAAATGAATTCTGCCAAGAGCCACGGAGCTCAGAAGAGCACCCTGGGACCCAGACCAGGCCTGAAGCTCTGGCTGACACCTCTTTTTTGCCCAGTGAGACCCCGAGCAGAAAAGTCAGTGGTTCCATGTCTAGACTCCTGCCCTACATGTTGTGCAGTGATGAATTTGTGCTGTTCTACACTGCTCAGTGTCTGGTAATTCCTCACACGCCAATAGAAGACTGATAAAGGATGGATGCTGAGTAAATGCTGAATGAATAAATGCATGGGAACATGTACTTTTCGTGGTCACAGAGGACAGTAGAGGGGATGCCTCTCCCCACTCCTAGTTCCCCTGAGGAGGGAGGGGTTGTCGGTAAAACCTCCTGCCTTCTGCTTCTGCCTTTCAGTCTCTGGGAGAGTTTGGCCCAGCTTCACACTTCCTCCCCTGAGAGCACGGGTCTCCTTTGTTCTGGTCTTAGCACGGGTGGGGGCACTCCTCACAACACTCCCTTCCTCTTTGTGGGTATGTCAGCCTCATTCTGGGTGCTGGAGACGCAGCCCACACAACCAGCAGACTACGGTAGTCTGCTCCGGCTGTCATACCTGAGCACCACAGATGGGGGTGGAGGGCTTAAAAAACAAACATTCATTTCTCCCAGTTCTGCAGACTAGGAGCCCAAGACCAAGGTGCCAGCAAGGTGGATTTCATTCTGAGGCTGTTTGCTTTCTTTCTTTTTCTTTCTTTCTTTCTTTCTTTCTTTCTTTCTTTCTTTCTTTCTTTCTTTCTTTCTTTCTTTCTTTCTTTCTCTCTCTTTCTCTCTTTCTAAGTTTTTTTAATGTTCATTTTTGAGAGAGAGAGAGAGAGAGAGACAGAGCACGAGCAGGGGAGGGGCAGAGAGACAGGGAGTCACAGAATCTGAAGCAGACTCCAGGCTCTGAGCTGTCAGCACAGATCCTGACATGGGGCTCGAACTCACGACCTGAGCCCAAGTCGGACGCATAACGGACTGAGCCACCCAGGCATCCCTCTAAGGCATGTTTCTTTGGCTTGTGGATAGTTGCTATCTCATCGTGTGCTCACATGACTTGTTTGTGCGCACACGTTGGGGTGGGCCTACCCTCATCACAAGAGTCTTTATGAGAGGGCAGCAAAGGGTTGGAGCCAGAGGAGATGTGACAATGGATGAGTAAGGTCGGAGTCTTTTAGTTACGAGCCAGGGAATGCAGGCAGCCTGTGGAAAGAGGAGGAGGCAAGAAAATGGATTCCCCCCTGGAGCCTCCACAAAGGAATGTAGACCTGCGGACCCCTTGCTTTCAGCCTTCTGACCTCCTGATCTCCACATCTGTAACAATACATTTGTGCTGTTCTAAGCTACTAAATTTGTGGTAGTTTCTCACAGCGGCAGTAGGAAACGGATACAGGTGGTTTAGAAGGTGTTGTTGGGTGCGAGTAGCCTTACAGGTGGAGCCCGGGGGGTGTGGATCTGTGCGGAGGGATGATGGATGACAGATCCCCAGAAGATGGCAGTCTGCACAGGAGATGCTGAAGGTAGGAAGGTGCTCCTCCCCTACCCCGCACTCACCCCACATTGATATCAGACTTTTTGTAAGTTTCCCAAAACTTGGGCCATCTCCCCAGGGAAAGTAGGAAGGGGCAGGAGCTGAATTGCCTGAGATTATTTCTACCACGTTGGCTGAACGGGAGCTCAAAATACAAATGAAATTGCATTAGAGAAATTAAAGAAACTTGTGAGTTGAGATTTCTGATTTATAACTGACATTTTCCAGCGTAGTGGGTATGTCTATCTCGTGGTCACCTGGACATACAGACACCAGGACCTGCATTTGTGTGTGGTCTTTTAAGAATTGATTGAAGGTAAGAACATTAGACTATTAGGTGGTTTTTAAAAATTAAAACTTTTTATTTTGAAATAGGTTAAGATTCCCAAGAAGGTGCAAAGATAGTATAGGAAGATCTCATGGAATCTTCCCCCAGCTTCCCCCAACGATCCTAGTACATTTTCCAAAAGGAAGCAGTTGATGTTGGTACAGTGCTAGTATAGGCATTATTTGGATTTCACTAGGTTTTTCTTATGCACTCTTAACATTTTTTTTTTGTTCTATGAAATTTGAAGTTTATTTTTTTATATTGTAGTTATTTCTTTAAGATTTTGTATTTTGAGATAATTATAGATTCGTAAGCAGAGGGTCCCCCATTTGCCCTTTTACATCTATACCCACTTCTCTTCCTTGGCAACCATCACTCTACTCACCATTGCTATAATTTTGTCATTTCAGGAATCTTATCTCAATGGAAGCATACTGTATGTGACCTTTTAGGACTGGGTTTTTTTCTGCTCAGAATAATTCTCTGGAGATTCAAACGGGTTGTTGCATGTACTAATAATTTGGTTTTATTCTTTTCTTTTCTTTTTTCTTTTTTAAAATTTACATCCAAATTAGCATATAGTGCAACAATGATTTCAGGAATAGATTCCTTAGTGCCCCTTCCCCATTTAGCCCATCCCCCCTCCCACAACCCCTCCAGTAACCCTCAGTTTGCTCTTCACATTTATGAGTCTCTTCTCTTTTGTCCCCCTCCCTGTTTTTATATTATTTTTGTTTCCCCTCCCTTATGCTCATCTGTTTTGTCTCTTAAAGTCCTTGTATGAGTGAAGTCATATGATTTTTGTCTTTCTCTGACTAATTTCACTTACTATAATACCCTCCAGTTCCATCCACGTAGTTGCAAATGGCAAGATTTCATTCTTTTTGATTGCCGAGTAATACTCCAGAGTATATATATATACCACATTTTCTTTATCCATTCATCCATCGATGGACATTTGGGCTCTTTCCATACTTTGGCTATTGTGGATAGTGGTGCCATAGACATGGGGGTGCATGTGTCCCTTCGAAACAGCACACCTGTATCCCGTGGATAAATGCCTAGTAGTGCAATTGCTGGGTCGTAGGGTAGTTCTATTTTTAGTTTTTTGAGGGACCTCCATACTGTTTTCCAGAGTGGCTGCACCAGCTTGCATTCCCAGGTTTTATTCTTGAGTAGTATTCTTTGATATGAATGCGTTTCAGTTTATTTAACCATTTACATGTTGAAGGACATCTGGGTCTTTTCTAGTTTCTGGCTATTACGAATAAAGATGCTATAAACATTTGTATACAGGTTTTGGTATAAACCTAAGACTTCATTCATCTGGGATAAATGCCCAGGAGTGAGATTGGTGGGTCATATGATCAGTGCACTTTTAGTTTAGCTTTTTTTTTTTCAACTTTTTTTTTTTTTTTTTTTTTTTTTTATTTTGGGACAGAGAGAGACAGAGCATGAACGGGGGAGGGGCAGAGAGAGAGAGAGGGACACAGAATCGGAAACAGGCTCCAGGCTCCGAGCCATCAGCCCAGAGCCTGATGCGGGGCTCGAACTCACGGACCGCGAGATCGTGACCTGGGTGAAGTTGGACACTTAACCGACTGCGCCACCCAGGCGCCCCTAGTTTAGCTTTTTAAAGAATATTTTATTTATTTATTTTAATGTTTATTTATTTTTGAGAGGTGGGGGAGGGGCAGAGAGAGAGGGAGACACAGAATCCAAACCAGGCTCCAGGCTCCGAGCTGTCAGCACGCTTGAGGCAGGGCTTGAATTCAAAGAACCACGAGATCATGACCTGAACTGAAGTCGAATGCTTAACCCACTGAGCCACCCAGGCGCCCCAGTGCACTTTTGGTTTTGTAAGAAACTGCCAAACTGGTTTCTCGAGTGGCTTATATCATGTTATAATTCGACCAGCAATGTATGAGTGACCCAGCGTTTCTGCATATTCACCCACATTTGGTGTTGCAAACATTTTTTATTTTAGCATTTCTAATAGGCGTATAGTGGTATCTCATTGTGGCTTTAATCTGCATTTCCCTAATGGCTAATGATACTGAACATCTTTTGATGCACTTACTTGCCATCTGTGAATGTCAAATTCATTTCACTTCGGTGAAATGTCTCATTGTGTCTCTTGCCCGTTTCCTAATTGGATTGTATGTTTTTACACTGTTGAGTTTTGAGAAGTCTTTATATACCCTCAATAGCACTCCTTTGTTGGGTATATGGTTTGCAAATATTTTCTCCCACTCTCTAGCTTGTTTTTTTATACTTTGACATGGTCTTTCACAGAGCAAAAATTTTAATTTTGATGAAGTTCTATATTTAAATTTTTTTTTTTTTTTTTTAGTTTTCTAGTATTTGGAAATTTTTCTGTTATCTCACTGTAATTGATTTCTAGTTTTTGTGGTTGGAATCTTCTGCCTCCCCTTCCCTGTGACAGGGTGATGCTGGTTTTAATTGAGGTATAGTTGACACACAATGTTACATTCATTTCAAGGTACAGCACAGTGATTGGATGACTCTATACCTTTTGGTATGCTCACCACATTGACACAGTTACTTTTTAATGAAAGAGTAGGGTTCATCTCCTTTGGAGCCCTTGTGAAGAGAACTTCCCCACACCCCTCATGATAATTGCAGAGCTCCAGGGATTCAGCACAACTGGGGATAAAGCAGCCCGCCCTTCTCTGACCTGCTCCTGGGCTGTGACTTTGGTAAGTGCCAGGATGGGTGACTGCCCCCACAGCAGGCCAGACTTCCTGCCAACAGCTGGATGACTCCCGGGAGGGCTGGGCAGGCGCGTCCCATCTGGAGGTCCAAGCATAAGACTCTAAATTCACTGCTGCATCTTCAAACACTTGGAATTGTGTCTGGATCTGGCATATAGACTTTCAATAAATGTTTGTTGAATGAATAACTCCACAGTTGTATTAATTGAACTCTAAATTTTATGAGGCAGGGACCGTTTCTGTCATATTGGATCTCCAAGACTTACTGCAGTACCGGGCACATAGTATGTGATCAGTAAATATCTAATGAACTGAGCTCCTTCTGGGATACTTCTGAATTCCTTGCTGTGGCCTTGGAGTTAGGAGCAGGGTTCAGAGTCAGGCAGTCCTGTGTGTAAATACTGACGCAGACGTTTTCTCTCTGATGTTCATGTGGTAAGGACAACTTTGACGCTCTGTTTCCTTTGTGCACAATAGGGCTAACAATATCCACCAATTTACTTCAACCCGCAGGTTGTTGAGAGGGTTAGATTGAAGGCACATTGCGCTTAATAAATGGCAGTTAGAATTATTATTCTTGGTGGTGGTATGTCTAATTTCTGTTTCTTATGCAGATAATCATACCCATACCACTCAGTTGGGTTTTAAGTGGTGATAGGTCAGGAAGAGCTGGACAGGGCCTGAGCTATGTATCCAGGCAGTGGTCCTTTGTCTAGAGCCCATAGGATGGTGACGTGGGTGCTTTGAGAGTTACCTGCAGGTTGTAAAAAAGCCCATTGGAAATCCTAATCCATCCCTGATAAGACTGAATTGTGTGTGTGTGTGTGTGTGTGTGTGTGTGTGTGCATGTGCGCCTGCTCACTCACTCATGTGCATATTGGGGAGGGGGGAGGGTTGGCATTACATGCTGATAAGCAAGGATCAATGGCCACATATGACTTCAAGAAAACACTGAGGTGGTCATTACATAATAAATGCTATCTGGTAGACAAAATATTTTAATCCCTGGGAGTTGTGAGGGGAAGTGACAAAAGGGGCCTAAATGTTACTCCTAAATGACCCATAGTCTTCTCCTCTCCCTGACAGCTGGAAAAGAGAGGTAATGAGGCATAGTGGTTAAGTATGGGAGCTCTTGACCCAGATGTCTGGGAATGGAATCCTGACCCCTCCACTTCCTAGTTTTGCTGCCTTGGGCAAGTTCCCCTTGTGTTTCTTTGTCCTCATCTGTGAAATGGAGATAATGGTGGTTGTGACAATGTAATTAATGGTACTCATGAGGATTAAATGAAACGAGTCACGTGAGGGGCTTGCAGCCACACTGGGGCATGGTGGGTGCCTAATACGTGGTACCTACCATTACTGGATAATCCCAGTTGTTTTACCTTTTTCACAGCTGTTACCCAGCCAACGTTCTGGCTTCTCTCTCAACACCACTGTGTTCTCCTGCCTCAAGCTGGTTGTGGGCACAGACGTGAACCCAGCACTTGCCTGGGGTCTGCCGTGACAGTGTAAAAGGAGAATGACTTCAGCCCCAGGAATACTTCCTGATGACCACTGGCTTCTATTTATACAGCCCAATGCCGGGCTTGCCCAGAGGATGCCCACATTACATATCTGTGATGCCATCAGCTTGTCGGTCAGCCGGAATCTGGAATCATCCTCTGCTGTTCTCAAGTGCCCTCTAATTACAACATGTCGGAGCTGATAACCAAACCTCAAAAGCTTCTCAAGTCTTACAGATAGATGTAGTCACAACCGTGTCCAATGTAGCAAATACGGTAAAGCCCAATACTTGTGAGCCCTTGCTAGTTTCCAAAAATTGTCTACAGACTCTCTCTGTCTCTCCCTTTTCTCTGTTATCTCTTGCTCAGACTCTACAAGGGCCTCCTAACCAGTCTTGCTCTTTGTATCTTTGGGCATCTCTTATCTATTCTCTAGAGCAGGGGTTGGCAAATTTTTTCCATAGGGGGCCAGATAGCAAATACCTTAGGCTTTGCAGGCCACAAGTCTCTGTTTCAACTCCTGAATTATCCTATTACAGCATAGTAACAGCCTTAGATGATACGTAAATGAATGTGAGCGGCTTTGTCTCAATAAAACTTTATTTATGGCTGCTGAAATGTAAATTTCATAAGATTTTCACGCATCAGGAAATATTCTCCTTTTTCTTCTTCTTCTTCTTTTTTTTTTTTAAGCCAATGTTAAAATGTGAAAAGCATTTTTCGCTTCTGGACAGCACGAAAATAGGAGGCGAGCTGGATTTGGTCCAGGGGCCACTGTTTGCCCAGCGTCCCTCTAGAAGGATTTTTCAGAAATGCTCTACAACGGCTGTTATGGCGGCTGCTGCTGCGAAGCCATCTGCTGAGTGTGTACAAGGCACCAGGCGCCGAGCTAAGAGCTCCCCTGGGATGCACTTGAACCTCACACACAGTACCAGAGGCACTGTTTGCCTCCTTATTGAGAAGCATGGGGCTGCCCCAGGGCACCCAGCCAGAAAGAGAGAGAGCCAGAACTTGAAGCTGGTTGTCCGAGCCTACACCCTTCCCTGCCATGCCACACTGCCTTGGGTAGGACCGCAGTGGTTTCCCGCTGCACCTGGAACATACCCGTGGCCCTTGCCATGGTTTCTGGAAGCTCAGGATGTTTTCATTCCCCCATGCCTCCAGCCCTTCCCCCAGAGCTCGCTGCTCCCAGCCATTTTGATTGTCTTTTGGTTCCTTGCACTCTCCAAGTTTATTTCTGGCTCAGACCTCTCACCTGCAATGCCCCTCCCTCCTCTGTTGGCTAAGCAGATGCCTGTGGGTCTGAGCTTAAGTGTCCCTGTCTCAGAAAGGCCTTCTGTAACCCCAGCGGGATTCTGTCTCGCAGAGCCGCTGCAGTATTTATGACAACAGGCGACTGCACAAGTCTGTATTGATTTCATGGCCTTCCCCCCCACTAGACTGTAACCCCATGATGCAGGAGGGGGGAAGCCAGCCTTGTTAATATACAGTATGAGCTCAGGGCCTGACCCAGAGTAGGTGCTTTACAAATATCTGGAGAGTGAATAATAACCAAATACACTTTGCCTCTTAATCTTTTTGATCATCCCTAGGAAGTAGTTATCACTCCCCCCCCCCTCAGCCTTATAATTGAGGAAACCTGGATTCAGAAACATCAAGCAGCTTTTCCAAGGTGACAGAAACAATGATCAAATTCAAGGTCTCTGATGTCATGTCCAGTGACTTTATTGATGTGCTGTGAACCTTCCCTTATGGTTATTCATGTTTTTACAGATAAATTAATTTTGGCAAAGGTGCCTAAATTCAGAAGGTACATAACGGTACAGAGCAAAAAGTCCTTGTCCCACCTCTGCCTCCTAGCCACCTAGAGCCCTTTCTGAAAGCAACTGATGGCTCCAGTTTGTTACATACCCATTTACAGGCCATCTATGCATATACAGGAAAACATCTGCAGTTACCCTTCTTCCTCCCCATGGTTCACATAGTGGCAACATAACATACATGCTGTTATTACTTTCCTTCCTTAGCATTGTGTTGTACATTCTCATCTCCTACGTATTCCTACAAATCACTTCCATATCCCTGCAGATAGAGCTTTACTCTTAAATTTATTTTAGGCAGCAGAGTAGTTCATCATATGCACATTCCCCAATTTATTTAACCATTCCCCGATGACAGACATTTGGGCTACTTCCAAATTTGTGCTGTTACAAACAATGAATAACTTTGTAAATATGTCAATTCACACATGTGCAAGTATGTCTGAAGGATGAAATTCTAGAAGCGGAGCTGCTGAGATAAAGGGCATGCTACATTTATTTATTTATTTTTTAAGTCTGTCTTTTCAGAAAGCATGACGCATCATTTCTGAGACCGACACTGACCACGTCAATTGGACCATGGTAATGCCAGGTCAATGTCTAGAGAGAAGCTGGTAGAGGAGAGCTGCTTTCCTAGGGGGATCTGAGAGTCAGGTAAGTGCATTCTCCTCCCAGCCCCGACACTCTCCCTCCATCCTGGCTCTTCAATTAACTCTCGCTCCTCTGGATTCAGTCTTTGAAAGACAGGCAGCATCATATGGAAGAATCAGCCTGGGATCCAAGATCGAACGTATGTCAAATAACGTACCCACTATGCAGTTTATGAGCTGTATGACCTAGGGAAAGTTACTTAGCCCTTTGAGCCTCAGTGTCCTCACCTACAAAATGGGGCTAATAATTCTACCCAACTCACAGGGTAGTTGTGAGGACTGGATAAACTAACCCATGCAGCATAGTAAACACAGTACACGCAAGCTATTTATGATTATTATGATCATTCACTTTGACGTCATAGAACCTCAAATGACAGATGTTGGCTAGACATAAAAGGCTTAAAGCAACGGTCTGGGAGTCTGTGGGTCTGGGAGGGGGAAGGAAATGGCGCAAGGCAATTGTGGTCCCAGCAGACAAGGAGTCAGGCTCAGGCCATGCGGTGCCAGGGCCAAGGTGAGAGGGTGACATAACATCTCCAGAGATAACCTTTGTCTGTTTCCTTGCTTGGCTGGAGCCAACTTGGTTAATAGTTAAGGAGTGGCGCCTGAGTTGTGGTGAGTGTAGAAGGCCTCCCTGCATACTCGAGTCTAAACGTTGCCAAATTAAAAACATCCTCTCGAAGTGAAGGCCCTTAAGGTTGTCTCTGCTGGAACAGCTGTGCAGAGTGTGATCAGGAGGTGACGCCCTCCCTGCCTGGGAGAACCTCTTGACATCTACTGGGAATTTCATTATTCTTATTCTTATTCTTATTCTTATTCTTATTCTTATTCTTATTCTTATTCTTATTCTTATTCTTATTCTTATTCTTATTCTTATTCTTTTCTTATTCTCAAGTTGGTTAACATACCGTGTAGTCTTGGCTTCAGGAGTAGAACCCAATGATTTGTCTCTTACCTACAACACCCAGTGCTTATCCCGAAAAGTTCCCTCCTTAAGGCCCATCACCCATTTATCCCACCGTCTACCCCCCCATCAACCTTCTGTTCGTTCTCTGTATTTAAGAGTCTCTTATGGTTTGCCTCCCTCTCTGTTTTTATCTTATTTTTCCTTCCCTTCCCCTATGTTCATCTGTTAAGTTTCTCAAGTTCTACATATGAATGAAATCATAGATCTGTCTTTTTCTGACTTATTTCGCTTAGCATAATACCCTCCAGTTCCATCCATGTTGTTGCAAATGGCAAGATTTCGGTTTTTTTCATTGCTGCCTAGTATTCCACATCTTCTTTATCCATTCATCAGTCGATGGACATTTGGGCTCTTTCCATACTTTGGCTATTGCTGATAGCGCTGCTATAAACATTGGGGTGCACGTTCCCTTTCAAATCAGCAGTTTTGTATCCTTTGGATAAATACCTAGAAGCGCAATTGCTGGGTCGTAGGGTAGTCTTGCTTTTAATTTTTTGAGGAAACTCCACACCGTTTTCCAGAGGGAATGCACCAGTTTTCACTCTCACCAACAGTGCAAGAGTTTTCAGGGAACCCCATTTTTGCTATTTTTATTGCTGCTGTTGCCCCTCCCCACCCATTACCCCCCCCCCCCTCCAAGCCCCGTGCCCTCTTCCGTAGCAGCCAGGGTGCAGCCAGTGTCAGGTACTGTGCTAAGAAACTGACATGCACTTTTCTCAATAGCACCATGAGGGAAATATTATTCCCATTTCACAGATGAAGAAACTGAGACTCATTGGAGTTAAATGCCTAAGATCATACCATGAGTATGGAGCTGGAATTTGAACCTAGGTCCCTGTGAAACTCCAAATCTATATCTTTACCTGCCGCACTGTAATGTGTATGCCATTACCACTATTAATAGCACCTCTCCATCAGCATCACCTCCATCAACACCACTGTTATTATTACTATAGTTATCATCCTTATCATCAATTTCACATGTGTCATCTTGATAATATTCCTAACATGTGATAAGTATCATGAGTACATTACCTCCATTTAGTAGATGTATTAAATGAGTTACTATATGTGTGTTCAGAGCAGTAACTAGCACATTCTAAGTTCCCAAAGAGTCTTATGATTAAACTCGATCACTATTATTACTACTTCTCCTACTATCCTACTATTATTATTATCTCAATACTGCCCAGATCAGACCCCCTGCAGAGTCACTGAGCCTGGGTCAAAGCTCTTTCCCTAGACTCTAAGGCAAACGGGGTGTTGTCTTTGCAAGGTGACCCATAGGGCCTCTGTCTCCAGGCTACTGCCGAGGTGCCCAGGGTTTGGGCCCAATGGCACTGCATTGAGTCTCATGGCACTGAGACTCATGTTTGGGATGAGCAACTTTCCTGTCTGCTTCAGAAGCCATTGCACATGGTCCTACAATGGGACCATGAACCAAACCCCATGAAGGCCAGCTCCCAGCTGCCATCTTGGGCAGGCTTGGTGTTTGTGGCTGGCTCCCTTCTGGGTTGCTGTTCCTGGGGTGCCCCATTCCTCCTTCCTGCAGTGTGTGGCTTCCTCCCACCTGGCACTTCTCCCCTGTCACTAGCTCTTTTCTTCAAGACCCGTCCCTTCTCCTTTATTTCATCTGTGTTATCTTCCACACCCCCTGCTCTTCTTGGAGCTTTATTTTTTTAATTTTCTTTTTAACGTTTATTTGTTTTTAAGAGAGAGAGAGAGAGTCAGAGTGCAAGCAGGGGAGGGGCAGAGAGGGAGGGAGACACAGAATCTGAAGCGGGCTCCAGGCTCCGAGCTGTCAGCACAGAGCCTGACGTGGGGCTTGAACTCAGGGACCACGAGATCATGCCCTGAGCCAAAGTCGGACGCTTAACCGACTGAGCCCCCCAGGTGCCCCTAGAGTTTTATTTTTTTGCAAATAAAACCCAAGGTTTGTATTTCAGTGATGGTTTTGCCTCACTTGCTGTTCCAAGTCCAGGTCCTACAGAGCTTACCAGGCACCTGACTGGAAAAGCTGACCACTTATTGATTTTGAGTGTTGTGGTCATAACTTTCCCAATATCACATAGCCACAGAGAAGGAGGGGCTGGGGGAGGCCAGAGCAAGGCCCAGATCTAGCTGGGACTTAAATCCCTGCACAAACATGGGATCCGCTTCTGGGGGTGACCCCAGCCTTAGAATTTATGGGTTGCTACCTGGTTGCTCAGACAGGCTATGCGCTTCATCTGCCAAAGCAACTCTTCTGATGTAGAGCCGCGTGAAGGTAGCCCCAAGACCTTCCCTCCCTTCCCTCTGGGTTTTCCAAAATGCTGAGCTTGTAGTTCCAACGTAGCCACATTGTAAAGATACACACATAAGAGGCAGACATTCAAAGCAAGGATTCAGGGCAAGGTGTGTGAGATGGGGCGGGGCGAGGACTCACCTCCTGGCTGAATGCTTTTGTGCACACACATGTGTGGGCCACACCCAAGTGACCACACATATGGAATATTTTGAGTAGGGAAGAACAATAGAGCTGGGCAACCCCGGCTTCTAGTTCTGCTCCTGCTCCTAGAACATCCCACTATCATCCACATGGGAGACAGAATAAGAGCCATTAAAAATGGCTCAGGAGTGAGTTTTCGTGGATTCAAATCCTGTCTGTATGCTGATTATCAGTGGGACCGTAGACAAGTTGTTTGGTGTCTCTAAGCCTCAGTTTCCTCACCTGTAAAATGGGGATATCATTACAATGATCTGTATGGCTGTCGTGAGCTTGCAGTGAGATACATGCATATCAGGCACTATGCCAGGCCTGCAAGTAAATGTGGAGAAATTGTAGCTGCTAGTTTCTAAGTATCTTTTATTAGGCCACTATTCTTTTTTTAAATGTTTATTTATTTTTCTTTATTTTTAATGATTATTTTTGAGAGAGAGAGAGAGACAGAGTGTGAGAGGGGGTGGGGCAGAGAGAGGGAGACACAGAATCTGAAGCGGACTCCAGGCTCTGAGCTGTCAGCACAGGGCCTGAAGTGGGGCTCGAACTCATGAACTGTGAGATCATAACCTGAGTTGAAGTCGATGCTTAACTGACTGAGCCACTCAGGTGCTCCTAATGTTTATTTATTTTTCAGAGAGAGAGAGAGAGAGGGAAAGAGGCAGGGAGACAAAGAATCTGAAGTGGGCTCTGCACTGACAGCAGGGAGCCTGATGCGGGGCTCGAACCCACGAACTGTGAGATCATGATCTGAGCTGATGTAGGACACTCAACTGCATGAGCCACCCAGGCGCCTGAGGCCACTAATTATTCTTAGTCCTTCTCTTTGTCTGTAACCATGTCTGAGGAAAAAGGCTGAGCGATTTTGGAGCTGCTTAACCTCATTCTGACCCTCTTCTGGTCTGACACTGAGACTTGATTTGCCCACTGGAGTCACGTGAACTGGAGACAAAATCCTCGTTGGCATTTGCAGAGCCAAGTGGTCAAGATGTCAGCTATCTGGGCTGCTTTCTCTCCTTTCTTGGGTTCAGAATTTCCAATCCAATGACTTGGCCGGGTATCCTCAGACTTCTCTGTGAGACATCTAGATTTTGCAGGCTTTCCCCAGTGGAGCCCTTGCTGGAGATGTTCTCAGGCCAGAAATATTCTATTCTCCTCCTCTACCCTTCCCTTCTTCCCTTCCCTTCCCTTCCCTTCCCTTCCCTTCCCTTCCCTTCCCTTCCCTTCCCTTCCCTTCCCTTCCCTTCCTTCCCTTCCCTTCCCTTCCCTTCCCTTCCCTTCCCTTCCCTTCCCTTCCCTTCCCTTCCCTCCTCTCCCCGCCCCTGCCCTCCCCTCCTCTCTTCTCTTCTCTCTTGAGAATGCCATTTACCTGAAGGATGCAGTGAAAGAAACATGGTGGTTGGGTTTCCCAGATTCTATTATGTATTGACGGTTACTGAGGACTTCTGGCCACCCCATAAGGTTCTCAGTAGCACCCAATGTACTGCAGTTCAGGGGTGGGGCAACAGAATGAGTGGGTCTGCCTGGAACCCATAGGTGCTCTGAGATAAGAGCTTAGCACATGGCTCCTGGCATGGGTGGAAGGTTCTCTTCCTCACCCAGACCTCCAGGGAAAAAAAGCAAAGATAGAATGAATCAAAGGGCTCCTCACCACCCCCCACCCCCCGCCAACCCCAACTCTGGGGGGATAGGGAGTAGAGGCAGCACAGTGCGGGCTCTGATGCTGTTCTCCAAGGGGTGGCATTTCCACCATAGCAATGGGATCGTGACTGATGGCAGTTGGCTCTACCTAGCTCAGGGAACCCTGTAACTCTCCTTACCCCTGCCTCACTCATCCCAGGAGGGGCAGTGTAGCATAGTGGGGATGACACCGGTTTGGAGTTGAAGTGACCTGGTCTGGAATCCTGCCCTGCCCTTTATTATCCGTGTGATATTGGGTAAGATACTTAGCCTCTTGGGGTCTCAGCTTTCTCACATACAAAGTGGGGAATCGTAACATCCACTTGGTAAGTTTGTGGGAAGATTGAAATGTCATGTGAATGGTGTGGACATATGACATTGAATAAATGGAAATGGTTAAAAAATTTTAAAAAAACATTTCATGGGATTCCTTTAACTGTGGCACTGAAAAGCAAAACTGAGCAGTTGAGAACAACAAAAGTCAAGATATGGAGTAAACTAAAAAACAGTTTACCAGACTATATATAGCTATCCTATCATGCGGGTCTGGGCTTAACTATTAATTCTCTGCTCTCCTGAACATTGGTGCAGCTCATGGCCAGGGAATATTGTTGTCCTGGTCCTTCCTGATCTCCTCTGCTGTCTGTGAGCTGGTTCTGGGCCATCCACTGATCCATTTCCACAGGGTATATCTATCTCTGCTGATTCATGCTGGACCACTTACTTTCTTGTAACAGAGCTAATGGAAGAGTTACAGAGAATTCTTGGTCTCCCTGTCTTGTAATTCCCAACTTAAAAGAACCGAGTCTCCTCCAGCACCATGCCTATAATGGCTGCAATTTATGTTCCTATTAGCAACTGTACAGATCCAAGCAAATGCTGGCTCCACCAATCTCAGTTCTGCAAAGTGCCTGCTCTATCACAGTGGATGCTGCTAGAGCATTAAAAAACAAACAAACAAACAAACAAACAAACAAACAAAAACAAAACCCTTTACTTCTAAAATGATTATGGACTCACGGGAAGTTGCAAAGATAATACAGAGAGGAACTTGGTCCCCTTTACCCGGTTTTCCCCCAAGATTACATCTTACATAACTATAGTGACCGGGAACGCGACATTGATACAATGTGTGTATATCATTCTATCTCCTTTATCGCATGTGTAGATTTGTGTAACCACCACCACCATCAAGATATAAATGCTCCCATCACCACACTGACCTTCCTCTTGCTTCCCCTTCATAGTCACGGCCACGCCCTGTCCCCACCCTCCCTCACCCTTGCCACCACTCATCTGTCTTCCAAACTGGCACACTCTGGGGAGTGAAAGGGGATGCCCTCAATTATTACGCTAAGACAGCAGGTGTAAACTGTGATGTTTGCTCCCCTAATGAAATGCTTTATTTCTGGGTGATGGCAGTGGTGGTGACGGTTGGTGGTGGTGGAGGTAGGTGTGTGTGGTTGGGAGCGTGACAGGGAGTGAAGCTCTTGTGAGGCTCTTTAGCTGTCCAGGGGCAAATAACCTTCCCAGAACTTCCTGAGAGACCCTCCCCTTTGGCCTGTGAGTGTCCTGCTCTGCAAGGTCTGCCCCCACAAGAGCTCACGCTGTACCCATTCCTGCTTGCAGTAGGGCACAGCCCCCTGGAGGACAGGTTTAAGCACAATTTTGCATGGGGGCACCTGGGTGGCTGCGGTTAAGCATCCGACTTCAGCTCAGATCACGATCTCGCGATTCGTGGGTTCGGGCTCTGCGCTGACAGCTCAGAGGCTGGAGGAGACTGCTTCAGATTCTGTGTCTCCCTCTCTCTCTGCCCCTCCTCTGCTCACACACACACTCTCTCTCTTTTTCAAAACTAAATAAACATAAAAGAACAAAGAAGAACAATTTTACATCTACCCAAACCACAGAGCTGCCCTCTGCTCCCACCACGGCAGGAAACTGTAACCATCCAAGTCACTCCTGACTGTTCCGTGCCGTATCCTGCCCTTGACAGTTTTCCAGAGTCCTGGCCCAGTCTCCCTGCTCACCCTGCACTCACCCTCACGCCTGCTGGATCATCTCACCCCAACCCTGGGGCTTCAATAATTACTCAAGGTGATGGCATCATGTCGGTTAATTTTACAGATTATTATTCTACCTGCTGGCCTGGCCCCCCGAGGCAGGGCTTAGTGTCACCACACTTACAGTGGCATTTCTTCCACGCCCCCCGCCCCCATTTTGGAATCTAGTTCAAAATTGTTTTTCTTTGCATTTTTCCCCCTTAGCTGCGCTCCCTTGCCTTACCTCAAGCTAAGCAGGCCTCTAACCTATAGTTTATATACATGAGGTCGGTGCACCATATTCACGTTTAATAAACCTACAGAATTATTGTTACTTTTTAGCATGATCATGATACTGAGCATGATCAGAATTGTTTTTACTTTTTAGCATGTTTTTACTTTTTAGCATATATTTACCCTTTGATTTGCTTTTTGCATTAAAAAAAATTTTTTTTTTCCAACGTTTATTTATTTTTGGGACAGAGAGAGACAGAACATGAACGGGGGAGGGGCAGAGAGAGAGGGAGACACAGAATCGGAAGCAGGCTCCAGGCTCTGAGCCATCAGCCCAGAGCCCAAGGCGGGGCTCAAACTCACGGACCGCGAGATCGCGAGATCCTGCGAGATCGCGAGATCGGGACCTGAGCTGAAGTCGGACACTTAACCGACTGAGCCACCCAGGCGCCCCGCTTTTTGCATTTTAAATGGAAGTGATACATCAGCAGATACTCCCTGTCCCCCCCCCCCCCCCGGGACACCCCCCCCCCCCCCCCCCCCCCCGTCCCCTTCAGAAATGTGACTTCATGCTGCTCGTCCTGTCCCAGCCTGTGCTTCACAGCTTCCCTTGTGCCGGCTTATTGGTATTGTTTTATGGTCTGGTATTTTGATGTTGTTTTCCAAAATGGATGCCTAAGACAGCAGGTGACATGATAACTATACCAGCGTGGGTGCTACTGTCCTGGATCTTTCTGTCTTTGATATCCAGCTCAGATGCCACCTTCTTCATAAAACCTTTTCTAATTTCCCATTCAGAAATTCTTTTTGGTTCTTCCCGTATTCTTAAGCACTTTTTTTTTTTAGTCTTGATTCACTGTGCCTTGTGTTATAGGACATTTAATGCCCCTCCATTAGTCTGTCACCTCTTTGAGTATGGAGACCGTGCTTTATTCATCTTGGACCCACCTCAAGTGACAGAATGAAGGCTTGCATGTGAGAGATGCTTAGGAAGGGCTTGAAGAGTTTGTCGTCTTGGGAAAGTCACTTTCCCTCTCTGGTCATCCTCCATTTCCTTATCGGTAAAGTGACCTTTGCGATTCCTTCCACCTCAAGAACACTTCAAGGAAAACAGTTGTCTCCCCTGTCAGCTCTGCCACTTCTGGAACTGTCATCTAGAGCCAGTCTGTGTCCTCTCTAGCCTAACCCCAGAGAGCAGGGAGCAGCCTTCCGTAGAATAGACGGTCTCTTAGATTTTAACACCACATGCATGTGTTATTCTATCAAAAATAAAGTAAAATACCCCCACCCCAGACAAACCAAACAAATAGGCAAAAACAACACATGCTGGTGAGGGTGTGGAGAAACGGGAACCCTCTTGCACTGCTGGTGGGAATGCAAACTGGTGCCACCGCTCTGGAAAACAGTGTGGAGGTTCCTCAAAAATTATAAATAGAGCTGCCCTAGGACCCAGAAATTACACTAGTAGGTATTTATCCAAAGGATACAAAAATACAGATTTGAAGGGGCACACGCACCCCAATGTTTATAGCAGCACTGTTAACAATAGCCAGATTATGGAAAGAGCCCAAATGCCCATTGACAGATGAATGGATAAAGAAGATGTGGCCTCCATATACAATGGAATATTACACAGTGATCAAAAAGAATGAAATCTTGCCATTTGCAGCAACGTGGATGGAACTAGAGTGTATTATGCAGTGAAATAAGTTCATCAGAGAAAGATAAATACTATATGATTTCACTCATATGCGGAATTCAAGAAACAAAACAGATGAACATAGGGGAAGGGAAGGAAAAATAAGGTACCAGAGAGGGAGGCAAACCATAAGAGACTCTTAAATATAGAGAAAAAACAGGGTTTCTGGAGGGGTATTGGGGGGGGGATGGGCTAAGTGGGTGATGGGCATTAAGGAGGGCACTTCTTGGGATGAGCACTGCGTGTTCTATGTAAGTGATGAATCACTAAATTCTACTCCTGAAATCATTATTACACTATATGTTAACTAACTTGAATTTAAATAAAATTTTTAAAATTAAAAAAAAGACTAGGAAAAAATACACCCACACAAACATTCAGACACACACACAGGTGCACACATACACTGTGGGTGCACACACACACACACACACACACACACACACACCTTGTTAGTTAAAAAGGAAAGATTTGGGGGGCGCCTGGGTGGCTCAGTCGGTTAAGTGTCCGACTTCAGCTCAGGTCACGATCTCGCGGTCCGTGAGTTCGAGGCTCGCGTCGGGCTCTGGGCTGATGGCCCAGAGCCTGGAGCCTGCTTCCGATTCTGTGTCTCCCTCTCTCTCTGCCCCTACCCCGTTCATGCTCTGTCTCTCTCTCTCTGTCTCAAAAATAAATAAACGTTAAAAAATTAAAAAAAAAAAAAAGGAAAGATTGGGGTGGGGGGCCTTGGTGGTTCAGTCAGTTGAATGACTGACTTTGGTTCATGTCATGATCACCAGTTTCTGGGTTCTGGCCCTGCGTCAGGCTCTGTGCTGACAGCTCAGAGCCTGGAGCCTGCTTCAGATTCTGTGTCTCACTCCTTCTCTCTACCCTTCTCCCTCTTGCACTCTGTCTCTCTGTCTCTCTCAAAAATAAACGTTAAATTTTTTTTTTAAAAAGGAAAGATTTGATTTATATGCTCTGCCTGCTTTGGATTCTCACCTAGTGAAATTCCAGTTGTAATTACGTGTTGTCCCTTCCTCACTCACCTTATTATTCCCCTAGGTTATTATTTACAGTTTAAACATACCTGTACTGTTCAGGTGCAAGATATTTCCAAGTCTGGTTTGTATGGAAAAACCTTAGCAAGATCATGGCATTTGCATATTATTCCTTCAAAGTTAGAAGGACAGAAAGGAAATGCCATCCCTCCAACAACATCCCACAGTCTTTCTGAAATAAACTTTACTTCTTACTTCTCCTGAATGGACTACGCGATCTGTTTCATATGAATGTAAAAGTGTGGATACTAATTAAGGAAAAAGAAAAGCACAAATAACTAGTAAGAACTTAGTTTGTATAGGGCTTTACAGTTAAAGAAGTATGCTTTTCCAGGTTTTATTTTATTTAGTGACTAAAACAACCCATTAGGGGAAGTATTATACAGTAGTCTTCTCATATCCACAGAGGTTGAGTTCCAAGTCGAAGTCAACTGAACCACCCAGGCGCCCCAACAGGTTTTTTTTTAAAAAGGAAAATTGCATGGGGCGCCTGGGTGGCTCAGTCAGTTAAGCGTCCACTTTGGCTCACGTCATGATCACACAGTTTGTGGGTTTGAGCCCCGTGTTGGGCTCTGTGCTGACAGCTCAGAGCCTGGAGCCTGCTTTGCATTCTGTGTCTCCCTCTCTCTCTGCCCCTCCCCTGCTTGCGCTCTGTCTCTCTCTTCCTCTCAAATAAATAAATAAATAAATAAACATTAAAAAAACAAAATTAAAAAAAAAAACTGTCAAGGAGGGTTTTAAGAGGGCTCATTGAGTGCCAGGTGCTGGGTGTAAGGAAGTGAATAACACAGACCTGGCCTTGCCCTCATGGAAATTACAGTCTAGTGGACAAGTGGGCATTGAACAAACATAAACAGATCTGGGATTACAGACTGGCGGCAGAGAGAAGGAATCCAGTGCTGCCCATGCGAGAGAATAATAGGGGGCTGAATTCAGGGTGGGAAGTCTGAGATCAGAGCACATATCAGGAAATCTATTTAGTGAGGTTGACCTGCATTAAAAAAAATGAAGTGAAATGAAAAATCTTACAGCATGATGGATGTAGTAAATAAAGGTAAACTGTGTGTGTGTGTGTGTGTGTGTGTGTGTGTGTGTGTGTGTGTGTGTGTCTGTTTTGTTTTGGGTTTTTTCTTGGAAATTTTTGTTCTGATGACACCCGCACACATACATGCATGTGGACTGCAGTGTTCGGTATGGATCCAGAGTGATTTAGAGGCAACTCTGCAATCCAGGATCATGGACCGTCCTCTGGCTGGAGCTTCCCTGTCTAGAACATTCAGCCTCTTTGTAGACATGCCAGGAGAAGAGGGTTCTGGAGGGGCTCCAAGGGGCAATTAAATGCTTGGGCATGGGAATGACGCACAGCATCTGCGCTCACACTATTGGTCAGAACAGGTCACGTGGCTCCGCTCCAGTACGGGGGAACGGAGAATCAGAATCTGCTGTGCTCTACTCCTGTGGACCACACACTTGGTTCTACTTCACCTCCTAGGTCCCGCAGCAGGTGCCGTGTGGGCTCCCTACTGCAGAAAATACTTCAGGAAACCAGCCTTTTCAGCTCTTCTCAAAGCATCTCTCTGCTTACGGATTAGACAAGACTCCAAGGGTTAGATCTGGTCTTTTCTGTTCCTCTTCCCTGTCACGTGTGTGATGTGAAAACAAAGCCCCAACTTCTATGGTAGTCATGAAACCCCTCAGCCATTGGAAAAGAGTAAAAGCATATTATTGTTGAACACATGGAGAGCCCAGCTGGGACTCGATGACCTGATTTGACTTGATAACATGACTTACGAGTTATGCCGAGTAGTTCAGAGGTAGAGACAGTGGGATAACAAATCTCTAAAGCTGGTGATAAGCAGAGTAGGATTGTGGACAAGACATATATTTTAAGGCTGCTGGGAGAACATTATTAATGACTGAACTTGGGGCTTTGGATAATAGGAAGCAGAGGGACTGGGACAAATTTGAGGGACTGTAGTCCACAGAATCTGACGCTTAAATAGGCAGGAGATCATCGGCCTTTCCCATGACCTTGTAAGATGGGTAATATTATTATCCCCAATTAACAGATGAGGAAATTGAGGCTTACAGTGCTTTTATGATTTGCTCTAGCTCATGAAAAGGTAGCATGTAAGAAGTAGCAGGCCTAGGACCTAAGTTTGTTGAACACTAAGAACAACGTCCTCTTCATAGAGACACAACAATGCAGTTATGAAAAGACACATATGTGGGGCGCCTGGGTGGCTCAGCTGGTTAAGCATCAGCCTCTTGGTTTTGGCTCAGGTCATGATTTCATGGTTTGTGAGTTTGAGCTCCATGTCAGCCTTGGGATTCTCTCTCCCCTTCTCTCTTAAAATAAAGAAGTAAACTTAAAAAAAGAAAACAACAGAAAATACCCACATATGCCAAAGAGGCCATGCATGCATCTAGGTAGCCATTGTGGCTCTCCTCCTTCCCAGCTCAGTCTAAGGGAGCCCAGAGCTCTCTGTCCACAGGCTGTGGAGAATGGCATCCAGAGGTATAATAACGTCTTCTTGCCTGTGGTCCTTTGTGCTAGCATGACAGGTAAAGGTCACGGCTGCAGTGAGGGATTTCCCATCTGTTGATACTCAAGTTCTTCAGCCAACCCCTCCAAAATTGAAATGCAGATTTAATAGCCGACTCTCTGTGAGAAAGCAATTTAACTCCCTGACAATTACGCAGGTCTACCTCTCACTCTCAGGATGCTAGCTTCGCTCACAGTGTCCTCGATTTGGCATATTGAAAACCCTTACATATGTCTTGGGCATTTAAATTCCCAGAGATGTGATCATCATTTTGGAAATGTCAAGAATTCAGAGTCCTGCAAAAGTACCACCTTTCCACCAGGGCTGGCAGGTAAAATACAGGATGCCCAGTTAAATTTGAATTTTAGACAGACCATGAAGCATAGTTTAGTTAAGTAGGTCCCAAATATCACATAGGACATACTAATTTTTTTGTTAAATATTCAAATTTTGTTGGGCACCTTACATTTTTATTTGCTAAATCTGACAACCCTGCTTTCCACACTGAATTAAAATTTTTAATTGTTCACAGATTTCAGCTGAATCTTTAGTTCTAAAACAAAAGGAATCTTTAGCATATGAAAGGAACTTGAATTTGGGGACTATAGTCTGGCTTGCAGTGACTGTCTTTTTTTTTTTTAAGGTAAACTTTATACTCAGTGTGGGGCTCAAACTCAGGACCCTAAGATCAAGAGTCAAATGCTCTACCAATGGAGCTAGCCAGGCCATCAACACGGACTGTCTATTTTGAGAGTTACTCAAAGCAGCCATGTTTACCCCATGGGATCTGGACTCTCAGCAAGAGTTGATTGGCTGAAGTTTGATCATGTGAGACAAGCTGGACCAGTCAGATCTGTTTCTGAGAGTTGGGATTCAGAGAGATCCTGTCAGCTTTGTGATGAGGTGATAGCCTGTGAGATGCCCAACTATCTATCTATCTCTTCCATAAATTTTCCACTTTTCACTGAGCTACACTGACTTGATTTTTGTTACTTGGAACCAAAGAGGTCTTACCTGAGAAAGAGTGGTAACCCTGGCCTGAGTTTAGTAGCAGCATGACGGAATCCTCTCCTGGAATTTCTATGTCAATCTGTTTCCCACGTCTTAGTCCATTGGGGCTGCTGTAACAAAATATCACAGACCAGGTAGCTTGTAAACAATAGAAATTTCTGTCTCACACTCCTGGAGGCTGGAAGTCCAAGATCAGGGTGCCAGCATGGCTAAATAAGGGTCCTCCTTCAGGTTGCATGCTTCCGTTGTATCCTTGCATGGTAGAAGGAGCTAAGGATCTTTCTGGAGCCCTTTTGATAAAGCACTAATCCCACCTATGAGGGCTGTACCCTCAGGATTTAGGCACTGTCACCATTGCAACATATGAATTTGGAGGAAACACAAACATTCAGACCAGATCGTAGCACCCCCCTACCCGAATCTTACTCTTTCAGACCAGATTAAGTTCCAGCTTCCTCACGAAGCCCTTGTTAATGGTCCAGCACGTTGTGCATTTTAAAAAGTGACTCTGATTTCCTGGTTAGCAGGGCTTCCTCAACTGAAATGTGGGTACATGGAACTCCATGAGAAGACGAGGACTTCAGTGGAAGCTGTGAAGATATTTCTTTTCAATGTTCCCTCATTTTTCTTCTTAAAGCTCCAGAGACATCCTATCATTACCTGAGACCCTCCTGGGCTGCACCTTCTATGAGGTAGAATGCGGTGTATTAACCTTCTGGTTTGACTTGCACATTTACCATATACCGAAGTGTGACCTTGGACCGCTCACGTGGGATGCATTGTTCTTGCGTCTCTCCTTTGAGTCTGCATTGCTCTTAAGTAGACAAACAACTTCCTAACTAATGCTTTATCTTCAGCTTTTTCCCACGATAACTCCATACAGTATGACAGATTAAGTCTCTCACAACACTACTAGACAAGGGAATGTTAGCCTTACTTTAGAAAAAACTTATGCAAACTAATAAGAAAATCGCTCTGACCCCAAAAGACTATGACTTACCACACCTGGAAGTGACACCACTCTTTTTTTTTTGCACATACCGTTCCCTCTGCCCAGAATCTCCTTCCTTTGCTCTTCTCATTCTTCAAGGCACAGCTTAAATGTTGCTTTTCTGTGGAGACTTCAGTCTCTTTCTGATCCCCTCTATCACAATGGGACGTGCTGTCCCTTCTCTATGCTCACCGGCACGTTGTACATTCTTGCCTTATATTATTTATCACGTCAGATTGTACTTATTGTTACACATATTTGCTTATATATCTGCCTCCTCCCACAGGCTGAGAGCCCTTCGGGGGCAACAGTGGGTACTTCCGTGTATATTCAGGACCTGGCACAATCCCTGGAACATATCAGGTGTTTCTACTGCAGCTCGTAGGATGAGAGTAAATCCTCCCACTCATCCCTGCTGTCCCATAGGTTCTTGGCCAAATCAGTGTAAGGAACAGTAGTCAAATGGGGAACAAAGTACGAGCTTGCTTAATGATCTGCAGGCACCATAAAGTCCCCCAAAGAAGGCCTCTTTTGATACAAGCTAGAGGAGGTCCGGGCCTCAGGGCAGAAGAAAAAACTGGGGCTTTCTTCTCCCTGTTCCCCGCTATCTATAACGGCTGGGTCTGTAGAGCCAGCTCTAGGCCCATTTACCCGGCCAGCTTGCACCCTAGCTCAGGAGTGGGCACGGAGCCAGGCACTGGGGCTGAGCTGGGTCCAGCAGGCTCTTCCCTGCGACACAGGAATTGTGAAGAGGGCTATGTTCGTGGATGCGGGATTTGAAGGGCATAGTAGGTGCATCTTCTAGTAACTCATGGTCCAATGATCACGCCAGGCTCTGATCGATGACAGGACCTTGTCCCTCTCTTTGGGGAAAGCTATTAAGGGACGGAGGAGGCTGAGGCACTAGAAGTGATAAAAGGGATGAAAATTCCTCTAATCCTATTGTGAGAGAGAAAAACCAGAGAAAGGCAGAAGGCTTTCCTCCTCTAAAAATCAGAAAATATATTTTGAGTTATTGTAAAGATTCTCCCTACAGTCTCCTCCTTTCCTTACTTAGATCCTGAATCCCACCTCAAAGGATAGTCAGAGAACACAAAATGATATCAAAAGCAACTGAGGATCAGACATTAGAAAACCCAGGGTAAATACTGCATTTTTCCCCTCTGTTAAAATCTACTGGTAGCTTCATAGAATCAACATATTTTAATCAGTCCTCAAACAGCATAAACCAGCAGGTAGCCCCAGTTCAATGATTACAATTTGGAGGTGGAGAAATTTACAGGGAAAAGCATTTAATTTCCTTTTCTGGTCATGGGCTGTACCTTCTCGTTGGAAAAGCCTGTGTGTTTTCAGGGATGCACATGTCTCAGATGGACTACTTAGGGACTGGAGGCCTGTCTCCCAAGGCGCCTGATCGCAGGACATTTCATATTAGAGAAAAATGCAAGCCTCCGTGGACAGGCAGCAAGCTGAGTGGTGTTCTACCTTCTTGCAGACCTTCTGTGTTGGCAGCCTGGTGCGTCAGAGCAGCCCCACAGCACATGCATGTGGTAGAACATTTTAAAAATACAGATAAGGAGGGGCGCCTGGGTGGCTCGGTCGGTTAAGCATCTGACTTCAGGTCAGGTCATGATCTCACGGTCCGTGAATTCAAGCCCCTCGTGGTTGGTGAGTTCGAGCCCCACGTCAGGCTCTGTGCTGACAGCTCAGAGCCTGCAGCCTGCTTCCGATTCTGTGTCTCCCCCTCTCTCTGCCTGCCCCTGGCCCCCTCACCCCCTCACACTCTGTGTCTCTCTCTCTCAAAAATAAATAAACATTAAAAAAATTAAATAAAAAATACAGATAAGGGGAAAAAAGGAAATTAAAATACAATTCAACCACTCAGCTATTATCACTGTCATCCTTTTTAGTCATTATCTTTCCAGGTCTGTGTGTGGATGTGTGTGCCTGTGTGTGCGCGTATGTGCCTGTGTGCATGCGTGTGTGTGTGTGCATGTGTGTGTGCTTATCCCATTACAGCTCTTATTAAGTCATATCATACATATTAGTTTATGTGTGTATGTATCTGCTTTTAAAAACGATTGAACAATATCACGGTCAGTATTCTGTCACATTAAATATTTTCGTATAAAATGATTTCCAGTGGCTGCTGGGGATTTCAGTGTGGGGACAAGCCATGGTTTAATTATCCACTCTCCTGTTGGATATTTGGATTGTGTCCAGTGTTTCACTGTCATAAACAACTCTGGAAATGAAAATGGTTTTAGTCATATTTTCGTGGACATCTATGATTATTCACCTAGGATAAATTCTTTGAAATGGAATTGCTGAGTCAAGGGTTGGAAAACTTTTGAGGTTCTTTGGACAGATCTTTGGCACCACCTTGCACTCGTTCCCTGCAGCCACGGTCCAGCCTCTCAGAAACATTCCATGACCGGGTCGTGTCGGGTCTTCCGCACGTCGTTGTCTAAATGATGGGTGTGGCTCTTTGTTAGGGGCTCCCTCGAAGATGAGCTTCACTTCCCACAAAGGTGCATCTCGTTCATACACTCTCTATTGGCTCTTCTCTCTCGGTGCCTCATTTCCCCCTCTTCCTCCTTTGTCTTCCCCCTAGGATCGCTTCCCAAAGAAACTCCTCACATTGAAGCCCTTACCTCAGAGTCTGGTTCTGAGAGAACCAGCACCAATTTTAGGGAACCCTAACTAAGGTGTGTAGGAACACACTGGAGGGGAGGGTCCATTCTGCCCGACTTAGTCCTTTTGGGCTGCTGTAACAAATACTGCAAACTGGGTAGCTTATAAACAGCAGGAATTTATTGCTTCCAGTTCCAGGCTTGAAGTCCAAGAAAAAGGCATTGGCAGGTTTGGAGACTGGTGAGGGCTGATTTCCTCACAGATGGTGCTTTCCAGCTGTGTCCCAACATGACGGAAGGAACTAGGGAGTGTTCCAGGGTTCCTTTGGTAAGGGCGCTAATCCTATTCATGAGGGCTCCACCCCCATGACCTATAATTTCCCCAAGGCCCCACCTTCTAATACTATCCTGGTGGGCTTTAGGAGTTAATGTATGAATCTGAGGGGAACACAAATGTTCAGGCCACCACATTAGGGAACACTGGTGGTAGCAGCAGTTGTTGATAAAATAACAATAATAAAAATCCTGAAAGGTGGTAACAGCGTCAGGGCTTACTGTGTGCTTAGTGTGTGCCAGGCTCTGCAACGAGCTCTTCATGGGCGTTAGGACCCTCAATCCTCACAATTCCACGAGCATGTGCTATTTGTTATCATCCCACTTGATGGGGGAAACCAAAGCCTCGGATGGTCAGGGAGCTTGCTCTAGACACCTGGTAGGAAGTGATGGAGCTGGGATTTGAAGCTTGACCCCAGGACAGCTGTGTCCTCAGAGAAGGGGACACTTGAGCCGGTCCTTTAAGGAGGAGTGGGGGGGGGTCCTGCCAGATGGACAAGGGAGGAGCAGGAGTGAAGGCATGCTGGGGGCACAGTGCCTCTTGCAGAAGGGCTCGAGGGGAGACTGGGGCGTGTTGGGAAGGGACGCTATAGACGAAAGATGTGGAAGCATCTGGCTGGGCCAGGCTTTTCTAGGCTTCACTCACCCTACTAAGATCTTTGGGCTTAGAGCGATTGCATGGGGCCCTTTTCAGCACCGTACGCCATGCTCAGACCGGTGTGGCAAAGAGGAGAAAGGATGGGGATGGGAAAGGTGGCAGGGAAACCAATTAGGGAGCGATTGTGATTTGATTTGCTTCGATCCTGCCATTCTCCCAACTCCCTTTGTGGAGACAGGTCTGGCTGGCAAAGGAGCCGAGCAGGTCCCCTGGGATGACCCTTTCAGCAACTGGCTGCTCTTTCTATAGATGAGCCAGCTTTGCAGGGCAGCCCACAGACTGTCCTGATCTATAAATAAGCCTTATCTGTCTCCATTCACCCCTCCCCCCATGCTCCTGGTAAAGCCTTTTCTAGGATTCAGACAACCAGAGAGATCTCCAAAGCCTCCTCTTGGTGGGTGAGGAGTGGGTGGGCAGTTCTGAGGGATGAAGTTGGTGGAGGTGTGCATGTTTGAGCTGGACAGGACCTCGAGAGAAGAGACCTAAAAGACACGGGGAAACTGAGGCCCAAAGAGGAGAGCCCGGGTCTCCTGACTCCCATTCAGTCACATGGCCCCACCTTAGTCCCTTTGCTTTAGCTATTTCTGTGCCTAAAAGTGTTCTTTCCCCAGAGAGTCCCTTAGAATATGCCCCTCCTCCTCCTTCAAGTCTTGACTTAGAATCTCACCTTCCCAATGACCATTACATCCCCATATTCATTTTATAACTGGAAGTTTGTACCTATTGACCCCCTTCACTCATTTTGCCCATCGTCCTATCACCTCTCTTCTGACAACCATCCATCTTTCCTCTGTATTTATGAGTTTTTGTTTTGTTTATTCATTTGTTTGTTTAGATTCCATATATAAGTGAAATCATTCAGTATTTGTCTTTCTCTGTCTGACTTATTTTACCCAGAATAAAACACACAAGGTCCATCCATGTTGTCACAATGGCAAGATTTCATTCTTTTTCATGGCTGAGTAATATTCTATTATATATACCACATCTTCTTTATTCATCCATCGATAGACATTTAGTTTGTTTCCATATCTTGACCATCATTAATAATGCTGAAACAAACATTTTGGTGCCTAAATCTTCAATTTAGTGTTTTGTCTTCTTTGGATAGATACCCAGAAGTGGAATTGCTGGATCGTATGATAGTTCTATGTTTAATTTTTTGAGGACCTTCGTACTGTTTCCCACGGTGGCTGCACCAATTTACCATCCCACCAACAATGCACAAGGGTTCTCTTTTCTCTACATTCTCATGAACATTTGTTATTTCTTGTCTTTTTGATTTTAGCCATTCTAACTTGTGGTGATACCTCATTGTAGTTTTGCTTTGCATTTCCCTAATATTTAGTGATGTTGAACATCTTTTCATGTGCCTGCTGGCCATCATATGTCTTCTTTGGAAAAATGTATTTTCAGGTCCTGTACCCATTTGTTAAGCAAACCTTTTTTTTTTTTTGCTATTAAAATTTTTTTATAAATTTTTTTAACGTTTATTCATTTTTTGATAGAGAGACAGAGCGTTAGTGGGGGAGGGGCAGAGAGAGAGGGAGACACAGAATCTGAAGCAAGCTCCAGGCTCTGAACTGACAGCACAGAGCGTGACCTCAGTTCGAGCGGGGCTCAAACTCACGGACCATGAGATCATGACCTGAGCTGAAGTCGGATGCTTAACCAACTGAGCCACCCAGGGGCCCCTAAAAAATTTTTTTAATGTTTATATATATATATATATTTTTTTTCTTTTCTTTTTTTTTTTTTGAGAGAGAGAATGGGCAGAGGAGGGGCAGAGAAAGAGGGAGACACAGAATCTGAAGCAAGCTCCAGGCTCTGAGCTGTCAGCATAGAGCCAGACATGGGGCTCGAACTCATGAACCAAGAGATCATGACCTAAGCCAAAGTTGGAGGCCCAACTGACCGAGTCACCCAGGCACCCTGAGTTATATGGGTTCTTTATATACTTCGGATATTAACCCCCTATCAGATACATGATTTGAAAATATTTTTTCCCATTCAGTAGGTTATCTTTTCATTTTGTTGATGGTTTCCTTTGCTGTGTAAAAGCTTTTTGTTTTGATGTGGTGCCACTAATTTATTTACCTTTTATGGTCTTGGTTTTTAGAGTCAGATCCAAAAAAAAATCATCACCAAGACTAATGTCAAGGAGCTTACTGCCTGTGTTTCCTTCTAGGAGTCTTATGGTTTCAGGTCTTACACTCAAGTCTTTAATCCATTTTGAGTTAATTTTTGTGTGTGGTGTCAGTTGGCTAGTTTCATTCTTTTGCATGTTGCTGTCCTGTTTTCCCAACACCATTTATTGAAGAGAGATTGTCTTTCCCCATTGTATATTCTTGCCTCCTTTATGATAAATTAATTGACTTATGTATGTGTGGATTTATTTCTGGACTTTCTATTCCATTCCATTGATTAATGTGTCTGTTTCTATACCAATACCATACAATTTTGATTACCATAGCTTTGCAATATAGTTTGAAATCAGGGAGCCTGATGCCTCCAGCTTTGTTATTCTTTCTTAGGATTGTTTTGGCTATTTAAGGTCTTTTGTAGTTCCATACAAATTTTAGGATTTTTAAAAAACTTCTGTGAAAAGTATTATCAGAATTTTGATAGGGATTGCATTGAATCTGTAGATTGCTTTGGGTAATATGTACTTTTAAGCAGGATTAATTCTTCCAATCCATGAGCATGGAATATCTTTCCATTTCTTTGTGTCATTTTCAATTTCTTTCATTAATGTATAATTTTCAGTATACAGATCTTTTACTTCTGTGGTTAAATTTATTCGTAGGTATTTTTTTTTTTTTGGTGTAATTGTAAATGGGATTGTTTTCTTCTCTTTCTGATAATTTGTTATTAGTGTATAGAAATGCAACTGATTTTTGTATATTGATTTTGTACTCTGTGACTTTACCGAATTCATGTAGCAGTTCTATAATGTGTGTGTGTGTGTGTGTGTGTGTGTGCGTGTGTGTGTGTCCCTGTGTAGTCTTTAGGGTTTCCTATATATAAAATCATGTCAAAAAAAAAAATCATGTCATCTGCAAATACGGCAGTTTTATTTCTCCTTTCCCATTTGGATATCTTTTCTTTTCTTTTCTTGCCAAAATGGTCTGACTAGGATTTCCAATACTATGTTGAATAAAAGTGGTGAGATTAGTCCTCCTTGTCTTGTTCCTGATCTTAGCGGAAAACCTTTTAGTTATTCACCGTTGAGCATGATGCTAGCTGTGGGCTTGTCATGTATGGCTTTTATATGGTGAGGTACGTTCCGTTTATACCCACTTTGCTGGGAGCTTTTTAAATCATAGATGGATGTTGACTTTTGTCAAATGCTTTTTTTGTATCGATTGAGATGCTTATGATTTTTATCCTTCATTTTGTTAATGTGGTGTATCACATTGATTGATTTGTGGATGTTGAGACATTCTTGCATCTTTGACATAAATCCCACTTGATCATAGTTATGATTCTCTTAAAGTATTAAATATGGCTTGCTAATATTTTGTTGAAGATTTTTACATCTGTTTATCAAGGATATTGGCCTGTATTCTTATTTATTTATTTGCTTGTTTGTTTGCTTATTTATTTACTAATTGGTTGATTGTTGTGTCCCTGTCTGGTCTTGGTATCAGGGCAATGCTGGCTTCATAAAATGGATTTGGAAATATTTAAAGAATCTTTATTAGTAGTAAAATATTTGACAATGAAGGTAAATTAGAGGAAAATTCAAATAAAATATTTGGATAAAATTCTTTTTAATCTTTTGGCATTGGATGTGTATCTCAGAGCTCCCGATGACAAGGAAACTACAGTCTGTAGGCACATCTGAGGCGTGTGGAGAGGAGAATAATGAATATTGGTCAGGTGATGACACCTTGGAGTGTGAGCTCCCCGGAGGCAGGTGTGGCATTCTCCACGCCTCAGCATCCTCCACACTGCCTGGTCCATAGGACGCTTTCAGGAGGATTATATTCGAGCCTTCTTGAAGATAGATGGGCAATAGGCAGGGGTAGTTTGTTTTACAGATGAGGAGCTGATACCTAGAAAAGGGTGAATTGCCCAAAGTTTTTAGCAATGAGTAGCCAAGTCAGGCCAGACCTCATACCTCCTGACCCCCTGACCAGTAAGTACCCTTCTCATCCCCACAAGGTTGCTCAGTCACCACCACTGATGGGAAGTGGACCAGCTCCTCTCTGCCTGTCTCTGGAACACCTTTAGGTATCATAGGCAGAACAATGAGCCCTCTGGATGTCTACCTCCCGGGCCCCCAGAATTCGTGAATATGTAAGATCACGTCGTAAAGAGCACTTAAGGCCCATGGAATTAAGGTTGCTAATCTGTTTACCTTGAAATAGGATTATTATCCTGGATTATCCAGTAGGCCCAGTGCTGTCCCAAGTCCTTAACTGGAAAAGGGAGGCAGGGGAGAACTAGAGATGTCAGCACGAGAAAGATGAAGCCCGATGCTGCTGGTTTTGAAGACAGAAGAAGGACCACAAGCCAAGGAATGCTCTAGAAGCTGAAGAAGGCAAGGAAATAGATTCTCCCTCAGGGCCTCTAGAAAGAATGCAGCAATGCCAATACTCTGATTTTGAGTTCACTGAGACTCAATTTGGACTTTTGACTGCTAGAACTATAAGATAATAGTTCTACAACAACTTGTGTTGTTTTGAGCAACCAAGTTCATGGTACTATGTTAGAGCAGCAACGGCAAACTAATACAATGGATATTCCTGGATTCCTGGCAGGGCACCTTTGAAAAGAGAATATTGTGACCTCTCTCAGCGAGGGGAGAGGCGTTGGGCAAAACCCACCTGTTTACAGTTAGCCATCATGCTTAGTTTAACTGTTTACTAATCCAATTAGCAATTTATCCATCAGCTGTGATTAAATCGTTTTTAGGTTAAGATCAGGTGAAGTTCCTAATGAAGCATTGGAGGAAAAATGCCGTAAAGAAGGCCTAAGTGAACCCTTATGACAAGCTTCTGAAGTGGGTATTGTTATACGCACTTTATGGGTGAGGAAACTGAGGCTCCAGAGGGAATCAGTACACTGTCCAAAGTCCCATAGTAAATGGCAGAGTCAGGGCTCGAACCCAGGTTTGCCTGACCTCAAGTACTTTCCTGCTGAATACGTTATAGAGGAATTTCAGATTCCCTCTGTGGAGACCCGTACTCTGCCCACTACAGTGCTTATGTTAAGTTACCGCACATGCTCCCTGTGTTGCCTGGATTTTATCTGTCATTTCCCCCACCGAGTTCTTGCCCCTTTAATTAGATCATGCTCTCTAAGAGGTAGCAATGGCTCCTTCTGAGTTTTGCTCAGCACCTGGAGTCTGCTTTAGAGGCTCACCAAATTCCTCCTAGAGGAAACAATGAAATCTGCCAGGAGAGAAAGAGGAAACTCCTTCCTCTATTTTCAATCTGTGGGAAATTCCCACCTCCTTTCCCTGAAATCCTAAACCGACTTTTGCAGTTAGCCACTACTGGATATCACAGCAAAGGTGGGTGTATTAGCCTAGAAATTTTTTTTAGTAAAAGTTTTAAAAACTCAACATTGAAGGTGGGAAATACTTGGTAGTCTTTGATGTGCATGAGGGAAGTTGGCTAGAGTTTTGGTAGGGGGTGTGACATTACACACGCGCACCTCTTTACCAAATATGAAAGATTCTCTCTGCTTCCTCAATCCTCGGATAATGGTCGGTTTTAATTCCTGGGAGCCTCTCTATTGCTGTTCTGGGCGGATGGAGAGGTCTTTTGCTTTACTTTGCTCAGTAAAATCCTTTAGGATTCCTGCATCCCTTCATTGCATGGTGCTACAAAGCGGGTCAGGGAGTTTGGGCAGCAATGTGGGGCGGTGGAAAATACGCTGGCTCTGAAGCAAGAGCACTAGGCCTTCTCCAAGGTCAGGCACCTAAACCCGGGGCCTTGAATATTCCTTCCCCTGTTTCAATGAAATGTACACATGTGCGTACTCAAAATCTACTTAATTGACAAATTGATGTGTGTCTCTGGGATTGTTTGTGCAACCAACTGCATGCGAATCTGAGAGAGGCGAGGGCGTCAGAAGGGCGAGCTGGGATATTTTAATATTCAGTATTTCCAGACTCAGCAGGCAGCAGGCTAAATCTGTCCGCTGATGGGCAGACATGAATTATGAAACCACTCACGTAGGTTGAGAGGTTGCCCGGAGCTGGGCAAGTATCGCCACCAGTGTCTCTGCAGGCTGGCTGGGGGTGGGGTCGCTCCCGGTCAGCAGAGATGGTCTGTGGACAGGTGTGTGATCACAGTGCGGGTGTGGCCCCAATGCAGTGGGTCCCCCAGCGGCCCAGAGACAAGGTGGGCGGTGCGTCGCAGAACCGGAAAGGAGCCACAGGCTGACCCCGGCTTTCTGTGTGGCTGGAGGGGGAGGCGGCCCCCTAGTGGCAAAGGTCCGCACAGGGCCGAAGTTCAACGAGTCCCAGAGACTAAAGGTGACCTTCCTGCCCTGGGTTCTGATGCCGCCTCCCACGACCCGGGGGCCGTGCCGGCTGGGGGTGCCCCAAGGTGAGGCTGGGAGGCCAGGTCTAATGGTCAAGGCGAGAAAACTGAAGCTAGGGGTAGGCGGGGGGATGGTGGTGGTGGACTGTGTCTAAGGGCCAGGGAAGAGAATGAACGAGTCAAGCCTGTGAAATAGTATGTTAACAAGTCAATAATAACCATTTACTGCTGATCTGTGTCTAAGACGGTGCTGAGCACATGACACGAATTTTCTCAATTCCTCACAGCAACCCTATTCATTAGATATTATTTCCCCATTTATAGACAAGAGGCAAAGAATCATTAATGTGTCTGTGGTAGTTAGCAGTTGGGTGATGTCACGTAGGCACTTTACAAGCATTATGTCACATAATCTTCACGCTTATTTTAGGAGGTAGGTCTCATTACTCCTTATGTCAGTTATATCATCGAAGAAGCCAGGCCTAAAGAGGGTGTGTTATCAGTAAGCGTTTACAACATAGCAACCCACCCCCAAACGTAGTGCCTTGAGACGGCAAACCCTCATGTAGTTTTCAGTGCAGTGAGTTGACAATTTGGGCTGGGTTCCCCTGGACAGTCCTTCTAGTCTCAGCGGGGCCATGGAGAGCATCACACATCTATGGTCAGATGCTGGTCAGCGAGGAGGTGTCCCCACTCAAGGGGACTGGTTGGTTGTAGGCTGGGGTGAGGGTGGAGACTGGCACACTTGTGTCTCATCATCTAGTCGGCCAGCCTGGGTTTGTGGCCGGGCAGGGGTCTGAGAGGGAGCTTGGAAACACGCCAGGTCTCTTGAGGCCCAGTCTCCAAACTGGTGAAGGTCACGTCTGCTGCATTCTATTAGCTAAAGCAAGCCCGGGACCAAGGGACAGGGAAGACAGACTCCGGATGGGAAGGGCTGTGAAATCACAGAGCATACGGTGAGTGCGGATACAGGGGGGGATGGAGAACCAGGCCCATATTTTTTTTTTTTTTTTTGCAATATATCACTAGGTGGGAATGGGGAGCATGTGAGGGAACCGGTCTGGGTGGGGTGAGATTCCCAGGTGGGAAGAAGAATACACGTCTCTGCAAGGCAGGCTGGTGTGCCTGGAACACGGGAGGAGAAATGTGGAGGAGTTAGGGATGGGGTGCTATTCTGAGCACTCATCTGGGTTAACTCAGTCCTCATGACAACCCCACGAGGTAAGTGCTGTGGTGTCTTCCCCTCTTTCCAGATGGGGAAACTGAGGCCTGGAGAGGTCAGACAATAGTCTAAGTCCCACAGTGAAGCGTCAGTGTCAGGTCTCCAACGCAGGGCGTCCAGCTCCAAAGCTCACACCCTGAACCACTTGCCACACTGCTGGCACCACAGCAGGGGGGGAGAAGGGACAAGGCAAAGAAGAGTTTGGCGCATAGTATGAGGGCAGGTGTTGAAACTACTGTCCTGAGAGGCCTAGAGACACTAGGGTAGAGATTCCCTGTCACTTCCTTTTCTTTAAAGAGTCTATTTATTTATTTTGAGAGAGAGGTGGGGGGAGGGGCAGAGAGAGGGAGCCAGAATCCCCAACAGGCTCTGAGCTGTCAGCACAGAGCCCAACGTGGGGCTCGAACCCACCAACTGTGAGATCATGACCTGAGCCGAGATCAAGAGTCAGACACTTAACTGACTGAGCCACCCAGGCACCCCCCCTTGTCACCTCCTGTCTTCTCAAGAGTAGGACTGCTTATTTCTGTTTGGATGTGGGAAGGAGCTAGTCTTTCTGATTCTGTGACCCTACAAATAAGTGGATAATGTCAAATGTATTCGCGAAGATACTTTTTCTTTAAGCAGCAGGAACTGATTCCATCTAGCTCAAGTTTAAAATGAAGTATTTCTGGGGGCCCCTGGGTGGCGCAGTCGGTTAAGCGTCCGACTTCAGCCAGGTCACGATCTCGCGGTCCGTGAGTTCGAGCCCCGCGTCAGGCTCTGGGCTGATGGCTTGGAGCCTGGAGCCTGTTTCCGATTCTGTGTCTCCCTGTCTCTCTGCCCCTCCCCCGTTCATGCTCTGTCTCTCTCTGTCCCAAAAATAAATAAAAACGTTGAAAAAAAATTTAAAAAAAATGAAGTATTTCTGTTGTATGGAAACGAATTTGACAATAAACTTCATATATTAAAATAAATAAATAAATAAAATGAAGTATTTCTTGGAAAAGTGCTGGGAGAGCTCACAGAATCAGCCCGTCCTAGGAAGGGCAAGAACTAGACAAGCCCCCGGGACCTGAGCTGCCGGCAGCATTCGGTGGGCTCACTTTCTCATTTGCTGACAGCCATGTGACTTGGGTGTAAAAACCTCCCATCACTATGACTTCTTGTTTATGTCTTGACTTCCCACGAGAGAGAATCTGGCCCAACATTGTTTTTACACTGGACAAGCTGGATCTGTCCAGGGGAACAGGGACATGAGCACAGCCGAGGCCACTGGGGGAATCTCTATGAAGCCATCTTGCTTGGTGTCTAACTGCTTGGTGGCAGAATTAAGTTCTAAGCACCGCTCCCTACATCCACCTGGATAGTTCCAAGGACATAGCTTGTCCCAGGGAAAGGAATAGGCTTCCGTCTCCCAGGGATCCTGAAGTTCCAGAGATTCTGACCAAACTCACACTCTGCAGCTTTATTGCAGATACAGATTCACAGCAAGAACATTTGAATATGATTTTATTAATTGCGTTTTTTCAAGTCCAGCAGTTTTCATTAAATTACAACAATCCAAGGCAGATGATATCCTTAAGCTCAAACAATTTTGCCATGCAAAGATTATATTTATATGAGAGTGCTTTTCAGTCCTGACTTCCTAAGTGATCGGCTTATAAAATATTTATTAGTGGTTCAAAAGCATTGCTTTTGCAAATTCAGTATCTTCTTTAGGATAGATTTCAGGGCAGACGGCTCTTTTGGGTTTGAGTTCACGGTGTGATGTGCAAAGGTACTTCCTTGTGTTTACTGAGGGGTGAAGTCAGGCTCTGTAGGTGGTCAGCTCCTTGTGTGATTTGCCCCAAGACTGAAAGGCCACTTGCACAGATTAAATGAAATCCACGCGGTTTTCAAAAATAAATTTGGCTACTTAAATTTCTAGATAGGAGTTCATTTTTTTTCTCTTTTTAAACTGTACTTATTTATTTTGAGAGAATGAGAGAGAGCGGGGGAGGGGCAGAGAGAGGGAGACACAGAACCCCAAGAATCTGACGTGGGGCTCGAACCCAGGAGCCGTGAGATCATACCTGAGCTGAGATCAACAGTCCGACGTTTAACCAACTGAGCCATCCAGGTGCTCTGATGGGAGTTTCTTATACATGGGCACAACTGGCTTCCATATAAATATCTGATAATTGCTCATTCTGATTCTCGCCATAAATATGATTTTCATGGGCATGTAGTCTATTAGGAGAATATTTGGAGTGGGAATTTAAGATACTCAAGATACTCATCAGGCCTGGATCTGCCATCAATCAATTCATGATATGACCTTAGGCAAACACTGTATTTTGTTTGTTTCAATTTATCAAACTGAAATTGGTAAATATCAGTTAGGAATGTGTTTAGCTACAAATAATGGAAAACCTGATAAGAGTTTATTTTTCTAACATGACAAACCAAGAGGCAGGGAGTCAAGAATTGGGATGTTATTTAGGAGCCAGGCTCCTCTGTTTTTGCCGTAAGCCTGTGTTTTTTTTTTTTTTCTTTTTAAAGTTTATTTATTTTGAGAGAGAGTGAGTGAGAGCATGAGCTGGGAGGGGCAGAGAGTGAGAGAGAGAGAGAGAGAGAGAGAGAGGGAGGGGGTGAGAGAGAATCCCAAGCAGGTCAGTGCAGAGCCCGACATGGGGCTCAATCTCACAGACCGTGAGATTATGACCTGAGTTGAAATCAAGAGTTGGAGGCTTAACTGACTGAGCCACCCAGGCTGTCAGCCTGTGGTTTTTGTCCTGATGGCAGAAAGTTGGCTGCTATACCTTCAGAAGGAAGGAGAGGGAAGGGTAGAGGGAAATCCTAGCGGAGTTTGTTCCCCCTGTTTTTTGGGAGGTAACTAATGTCCTGGAAGTCCTCTACCCACAAATAGTCTTCTCCTTACATCTCATTTGCCAGAACTGAAATATGGCCACTCCTACTCACAAAGGAACCTGGGAAGGCCATCCTCTTATTTGGCCATATTGAAGCCCTGCATCAAATCAGGGGTCTGTTGGGAAAGAAGAATTAGGAGTATTGGGCAGGAATTTAACTGTGCCCTTTTATCCCAAAGGGGCAGAAGAGAACGGTCACTCATCGGTTCAGTTGGTCTTTTAGCGGCGGTGAGCGTTGTGTTAAGCCCTTTTACCAGCCAACTCAAGTTAATTAAGGCAGGTGTGGCAGGCGGGAACTCTAGGGTAGAGGTGAGGAAACTGAGGCTGGGAGGCATTAAGTAAATTGCTCCAGGTAGCAGAGAGCAATGAATTAAAATGTATCTCGCCTGGGTGGCTCAGTTGGTTGAACAACTGACTCTTGATTTCAGCTCAGGTCACGATCTCACAGTTCATGGGATCAAGGCCTGTGTGCTGACAGCGTGGATTTCTCTCTCCCTCTCTCTGCTCCTCCCCTGATTGCTGGCATGCACGTGGGTGCTCTCTCTCTTTCTCAAAATAAATAAATAAACTTAAAAAAAAAAGAATTTCTTCCTTAAAAAGAAAAAGAAGTATCTCTTCTCTCCTTACTGGCTTCAGAAGTAGAGGAGGTCCCAAGTTACTCAGAATTGTTACTCTGTTGGGCCTCCAAGGGAGGAGCTAAAGCACTTTCTTCCTTCTTTTCACTCCTCACCCTGAAGAAGGTTGGGCCTGGGGATAAGGGAGGATTCCCAGAGGCTCCCATGTCGATATTTGGGGATGCTGAGACTCTTGTCCAGACCTGTGCTTCCCTGCTACGACATCCTCTTTCCTTCCCAGATCTCCTGGAGCAGGATCGCTTCCTCACTGTGGCCCCTCTGCAAACTTCACGCTCCTTACCTGCACTGACGCGAGAGCAACAGAGGAGTCAATTGCCCCCAGCTCCTGATAGCAAGTAACATTGATTAGCCGGCTCCTGCAAAGGGCGATGTGGTAAATAATCGAGCACACGGCGTTGGCAGCCTTTGAATCACGCCTGGCCACTTCCTGGCTGTGTGATTTGCAAGTTGATAGCTGTACCCTTCAGTCCCCCCATCTGTAAAATGGGTGATAATAATAGTAACCATGTCATACGGTTGTTGGGAGACTCGATGTACACAAAGCACTGAGAACAATGCCTACCACAGCCAACACCTGTGTGTGCTTAAGTCTGCTCCTTCTGGATGTCCTTTCAGGCATCTTGGTGATTAACTTGCTTTTATAGATTCGTTCTTTTGTATCTCGAAAGCCAAGTCTCCCGGGGTTGTTCTTAAGTTACTATTTGTTTTTAATGAATCCTGTAGTTATCAATTAATGCCTCGGTTCCTGCTGTTAATGCAGAGCGAGAAAAATAACAGCTAATATTTCAGCTCTTCTCTTCTGCCTTTCTAAAACACAGATTAACGGTACAGAGTGCGGTATGCCCCCTGGAGTCGTGTCGTATGGTGGCCCCCTCCGATCAGTCAAGTTGGGAGGGATGGGTTGGTAAATAGTGAGGATCACTTTGTTTGCTTCACACTGGGGCTGAGCCTGCATGTTTTCCATTCGCTGTTTTTCTTGGCACCGGCTGTACTTTCTACACACGCATTTCAGCCATGAGTGTATGTGCCCACATGTTGGTGAAATATATTCCTCAACATGGATCGTGGTGGGCCCAAGGGAGACCACCTTCAGTCTGCTGCTCTTCTGTGTTTCCTCAGCCGCTGCCAGTAACACGCCATCTGGAGACAGGAGGTCAAAGCCCCAGGTTCCAGACCCTCGCCCTCGTCTGCTGTCACCTCAGGCCATGATATCGGGCGGGTTGCTCTCCCATGTGGGCCTTCAGCCTCCCCTCCCACGACATGATCCCCTTCCAGCCCTACAGTTTTCCAGGATTTTCTGAAAGACGCTCTTGGACTTGGGAAGCACAGCGTGCTGGGGAGACCTTGGTTTTGAAGTTTTCCCTTCGAAGATTGCCTTAATTTATTGGGCATCTTGTTGCTGAAATATACAATCAAGAAAGAATAGACTGAAGTTCCTTTTCCTTCCCCAAATGTGATGCTTAAATAAAATTCTGTTTCATGGAGCAGACACAGAGGAGTAGAGACGGATAGGGTTTCCCTTGTCTTTGAGCGGTCCCAGAGGAGGCTGGAAACAGCAGGACGTCCCTTCAACCAGATGGGCCTCTGAGCCTGGAGAGCCAGGCAGTCACAGAGAATAGAGAAATCAAGGGCGGAAATGGGGAAAGGCTGGCCGCTGGATGTCGGCTTATTCTCGCAGCTGAATGTAGTCAGCCTGGAGGCCGGGGACAAGAGGGGGAAGGTTCACATGGGCTGGCGGGTTGGGGCGCTCCGTGTCATAGTTCAGGTCTGATGAGAAATCGGCCCATTGAGCTAACTGTGAATGCAAGACTTCCTTGAGAGCAGGGCCAGCCTCAGGGGACACTGGGACGGGGCAGGGTAGCTGGTACTCAGTCTCCCCTTTGGTGGCTTTGCCTCATTTCTCCTGAAGCAGGTATCTAGGGCTTGCCCTGCCTCCAGAGCCCTTCCCACATGCCTCCCCTGGCCCAGTCTTGATTTATCCAGTGACACTCTTGTCCTCAAATGTTTTCCTGCTCCCTTCCTTTCATCATTAATCTTCTTAAAATCTTACTCGGGGGATAGCACGGCAGGGTAGAAGGGGTCGTGGCCTTCGGACTCCATCTTGCATGGTGATGGTGGTCTTTTCGCTCATAACAATGGGGACCTGGGTGAGTTACTTGGTTTCCCTCAGCCTCAGTCTTCTCACCTTTGAGATGGGTACAGTAATCCATAATGTAAACAGTCCTTCCCCCTTATCCTTGGTTTTGCTTTCTGCTGTTTCAGTTACCTGCAGTCAACAGGGGTTTGGAAACGAGGGGTCCCCCTTCTGACAGATAATCAGAAAGTCACAAGTAGCCTAACACTACGTCGAAATGCCCACGTTGCTCCCTCACTTCATCTCCTCACACAGGCATTTTATCATCTCACATCGTTACAAGAAAGGTGAGTATAGGACAATAAGATATTTTGAAAGAGAGACAGATCGGTCACATTCATATAACTTTTATTATAGTATATCGCTATAGTTGTTCTATTAGATTATTGTTCTTAATCTCTTACTGTGCCTAATTTATAAATTGAACTTTATCATGGCTATGTAGGCACAGAAAAAACATAGTATATATAGAATTTGGTACTAACTGTGGTTTCAGGCATCTGCCAAGCATCTTGGAACATATCCCTTGCAGATAAGGGAGGCTACTCTAGCATTATTGAGATAATTCGATGAGATACAAAGGTTAGCTCAAAAAGAAAACCACCCCAAGGAAAATTATTTCCTCCTTCTTGTCTCATTTGTACTTCCTGTGTATTACAATCTGGGGGATTGGAAACACTTACGGATCCCCGGGATCCACCCCATCTCCCACTGGGAATCAGTATGCTCTAAAAGCTCCTCAGGTGACTGGTACAGCCTGGGTGAAAACCCACTGCCCTCAGACATTGCTGATTCAGACTTTGCTCTCCAAACCCAGTGCTGCTTTGATTCCCATCCCATTGGACCCGACTCCAAAAGTCAGTTTGTCTTCTGTGTTTTAATCTGACAAATGGCAGATGATTAATCAAGGTTTGTGTGCCGGATCCCTCCCTGAGCCCAGGATTTTGTTTTCACTGGCATCTTGACAGGAGCAGGGACAGATTCTCTTCTGGCACTAAGGGGAGGGGAAGGGTGGGTAAAGATTTACTGAAATGTTGTGGCAGAGGTGATTGGCTGAAATCGAGACATTCTCTGGGATAGTGACTGAGAATCAGTGGGGCCAGGTAGGGCTGGCGAAACAGATGGGCAGATTTCCTGTCTACATTCAGCAGTGCTGAAGCAGGGAACCGGGCAGCCAGGCCAGGATGAACATGGTGAATTTAGAAATCGGGGGATCAGGGCAGGATGTGCCTGACTGTGACGTGTGGCTCGGGAAGGGAAGCAGGTGTTTATGGCTGAAAATGGCTTTCCGAGTTAGTCCTTCTTCCTCCCAGTTACATCTTGCAGGACACTGTCAAACTATACTCTTGATCCACCCAGAGGTCTTCTAAAGATAATTCCCATACAGTCTGAAGCTTCCTGCGCCTCTCTGCTTGGGGGTGTTCTCTGGCCTTGGGAGCTTGGCCCGCACTTGATGGAGGGCTGGAAGTATTAGGAAATTAATGGCTTGGGTGCCACCTTCATATGGAGGAATGTTAGTTAGCGGATGAACACCCCAGCTTCCCTGCCCTTTGGTGGAACAGTCTTCAGGCATGTTCTGCACAGTTTCTTAGAAAGTCTCCTGTGTGACTGAGCCCCACATGCCACAGACACAAGCCCCTCATCATGAACACTTTGCTGGCTTTCCTTCCTTCCCTGTCTCACTTCCCTTCAGGGGTCTTCATGGATGGAGAGGGGAAGGAAAGCACGGTAAGTACAATGCTTCACAATCTGTAGGTTGTGACCCATGAGGGAGTTACAACGTCCATTTTTATTCACTGATTTTGAGAAAGAGAGGGAGAGAGAGAGAGTGAGTGTGTGAGTGGGGGAGGGGCAGAGAGGGAGAGAGAGAACCCCAAGCACACTCCATGCTGTCAGCACAGAGCCTGATCCGGGGCCCGGTCCCATGAACCGTGAGATCATGATCTGATCTGAAATCAAGAGTCGGACTCTCAGCCAACTGAGCCACCTCGGTGCCCTGCAACATCCATTTTTAAAAAATGAAAGGAAACGAATGTGCCATAGTAAAGTATGCTATTCGTTGTAAGGGTACATACTGTTATATGAAAACTTCATTTCAGTCATGTGTGAATATGCTCACGTGCTGGTGAAATATATTTCTCAACGTGGATCATGCTCAAAAATTTTGAAGGCACTGCCATTTTGGGCCTCTGTGGTTTTTATGTTCTCAGGATCCATTCTTCCCTTTTTCTGCAGTAATAGTACCTGAGTATTCATCTCAACAAGGAAAGGGGACTAGGCCCCTAATTGGACATAGTTGTGATGCGACCATCAAACCAGTTGCATCATTTCTTGGTCAAAAGATGGTCTCGTGACCCATGACAGGTCAGTCAGATGATTGTTCCAGGGAACTTCAATCTAGAGAGGACACATGAAAAGGCTGAAACTAGTTGAAGATGCTTCATTCAAAGAGGATGTCTGAACATTAACATATATATGTTTTCTGCTACCTAGATCTTTGAACTTCCTTATTTTTTCCCCCTTTCAAGATTTGGTTCTTGAACCGTTGGATTGGTTCTATGAAATACCTGTGGATTACTTCTTTATTATTATTATTATTATTATTATTATTAATTATTGTTATTATTTACCCCTTCTGTTGCTAGAAACCAAAGAACCCTCCCATACCTGAGGGCTTTGGAATCAGCCGATCCTAACTCTATTGCCACTTGCCTGTGTTACTGGAAAATTACTTTTCTAAGCTTCAGGTTCTTCTCTTATAAAATGAGGATAGTAACGCCAGATTGGAGGGTGCAGAGGATATTGACGTGGCCATTGGCCCTAGATCTTCAATTAATGGCAGCCACTATCCTGAGCCAAATTTTAATCATCTCTGCTTTACTAGTGATGACTTTGCACTTACTAAATATCTGCGGAGTGGATGAATGAATCCACATGACAAGGTAGATTTTCACAACTAAAACCCACAGCTGAACTTCTTTAAGGAGTTTCAACCCCTTGCATATGAAACATGTGATTTGTTGTTCAGAGACTGAATATGAGAACATCTCCATGACCTGGGGTTGGGCAAAAGAGTGCTTGATAACAAAAGCAAAGTCCATAAAAGAAAAAATTGTTAAGTTGAACATTATCAAAAATGAAAACTTCTGCTCGGTGAAAGACAGTGTTAAGAGAATAAAATGGCAACCTAGGGACTGGGAGAAAATATTATACAAATCACATATCCGACAAAGGTCTTGTATTTAGAATATACAAAACCTTAAAAACATACAACCTAATTTAAAAATGGGTAAAAGATGTGAACAGACATATTACCATAGAGGACGTATGGAGGGGCACAGAGGCACATTAAAAGATGTCAACACCATCAGGCATTAAGGAAAAGCAAATTAAAGCCATAATGAGACACAACTACATACCTATCATAATGGCTAAAATAAAAATACGGACAACATCAAGTGCAGAAAAGGATGCCGAGCAGCTGGAACTCTCCCACATTGCTGATGGGAATAAGACATAGTTCAACTACTCTGGAAGACAATTTGGTGGTTTCTTATGAAGTTAAACATACACTTACCATGTGGCCCAGCAATTCCATTCCTGAGATATGAAATGAAAACTTATGTTTACACAAATCCTGTGCACATATTTACAGCAGCTCTGATCATAATTATCCCAAACTGGAAACAATTCCAACATCCGTCAGCAGCTGAATGGATATGCAAGATTGTGATATATATATATATATATATATATATATATATATATATATATATAGTGCTAAAACTCAGTAGTAAAAAGGAACGAAGCATCGAGGCACACAACAAATTGGATGAATCTCGGAGGGATCATGCTGAGTGAACGAAGCCAGTCTCAAAAGGTTACCTACCGTATGATTCCATGTGTACCAGGACTGGGGGAGGATGGGAAGTTTGGCATGGAAAAACCATTGGCATGGGTGGAGGATGGAATTCTTTGGTGGGGATGGAACTGTTCTGTATCCTGATTATGGTGATGGTTACATGAATCCATACGTGTGTTAAAATTCATAGAACTGTAAATAAAAAAGTCAACCTCCCTGTATGACAGTGAAAAAACCCTTCTCATCATGGAGCGTGCGTATTCGTTTAAGTATTTTCCTGTCCTGTAGGTCTACACCATCCAATATGGCAGCCACGACTCGTGTGCTAGTCCCAGTTGAGCAAGTATAACGAGCACATCGGCTTCTGAAGACTTAATACAAAAAAAAAGGACATGCAGTATCTCAATAATATTTTATGTTGATTACGTCTTGAAATAGTACTGTTTTGGATAGATTTGATTAAATAAAGCATACTGTTAATTAACTTCACCTCTTTTTCCTTTTAAAGGTCTGGTAACGGGGCGCCTGGGTGGCGCAGTCGGTTAAGCGTCCGACTTCAGCCAGGTCACGATCTCGCGGTCCGTGAGTTCGAGCCCCGCGTCGGGCTCTGGGCTGATGGCTCAGAGCCTGGAGCCTGTTTCCGATTCTGTGTCTCCCTCTCTCTCTGCCCCTCCCCCTTTCATGCTCTGTCTCTCTCTGTCCCAAAAAAATAAATAAACGTTAAAAAAATTTTTTTTAAAGATCTGGTAACTAGAAAGTCATAATACATAGCTTGGATGATATTTTGATTTGACGGTGCTGCTCAGGATGACACAGTCAGGGAGGAATGGGGAGATCTGGCTTTTTCTCTCTTCATCTGGATCAACAGGTGTAGGATGGCCCTACTCAGGGTTGAACGAAACACATCTAGGCCCCTGCTTTTGGGGGCCTCTCCCTCCCTCCCAGTCTGTGTGAGAGGTGAATGCCATTATCCACATTTGTTGTGTCTGTCTGGCTCTTGCTAAGCTTTGGAGGAGAAGCAGGCGAGCGCAGGGTGAGACGGGGCGTATCAGAGGTAGGGCCAAGTGATGGGTCAGATGTGGGAGAATGGCAGGCTTTGGTTAGACTGGAGCGTGGATTCCATTTTAGCCACTAGTTAGCTGTGCAGCCCTTGGTCTTTCTTAGCCCTGGTTTCCTCCTGAGCAGGACAGAATAAGAGAGTTCCCCAGGGGATTCCTCGCCGCCTAGGGCTGTGGTAGGACAAACAGGACAGAGCGTAGAATGCACCCACCTGGGCCGCCAGGGGTGGTCATTTTGCTGTTGTGACTACCACCCTCCTGCCTCGGGCCCTGGTCTCTCCCTCCCTCCCCTTCCCTGCTCCCCAGTCTGTTGAACCTCGCAGGCACCCTGCCCAACTTTTCTCCCTGATTCAGCACTGAGAAATGCCAAGGCAAGCGTTCCCATGAAGCTGCTTGTCAGCAAACACCCACTCCTGCCTCTGCTCTCCCGCATGTGTCAGAGATGGGTCTGGACTCCACGCGAGGCCCTGGGGCCGCGCCAGCTCCAGGGCTGACTCATGCGCACCCTGCTGCACAGGGACTCCGGGGCTGTGCTTCCAACCTGTGAGATTCGACATCGGAGACTCCCCAGCGGTGCAACAATCCAGGGGAGAAAAGCCCTCCAACTGTCTGCAGGCGTTGCTGCCTTTTCCCTGGATTCTGTTTCAAAGGCATAAAAGCCTTGGTTTCAAACATTCAGTCGGTGCCTGGTCTGTCTTTTTCACTTTTTTTCCTTTGCCTTCAGTTTCTATTGAGATTCTCCTAGGTTTTTCTTGTTGGATGCCTCCTACTGTTCAGCATCAGCATCAAATATTAGGCAGGTGCTGTATAGCCTTATCAGCTACTAGATTTGTATCAAAGGAGCTCATCAAGTACCCGTTTGGGCGTGGCACTGTATGAGCCTCTCTGGAAGGGAAGTCAGACAGATGGGAGATCTCTTGGGGCAGGCGCACTTGGCGGTCGTGGTCGCTACCTAGCAGGGCTATCTTGATCCCTGCCAGGACTTTGATTGCTACAAAGGTTCTGCTGGCTCCTAAGTTCGGAGGGCTGTGTGGTTTGAGGACCTCAGAATTAGGCCTGGAGTGTGACATCGGCCATCAAGACAGGCCCCGCTCTGTGATAGAGGCAGTGGGGGATGGTGGTCCAGCACATGGGTTTTGGCATCTGACAGGCAGCCGTAGGTGTGCATCTGGACTCTCCCACTTAGGGGGCCCCTGGCTGCGGAGCCTGATCTTCTGAGGCCTGAGTTTCTCATCTGACACCTGGGTCACAGTACCATTCTCAGAGCTTGTGGTGAGAATGTAACACCTGCCATTTATTGAGCTGCTGCTATGTCCCAAGTACCGTGCTACGTTCCGGGGGTTTTCAGATTTAGTTCTTCTAGCAAACCCATGGAGCAGGTATTGGTTTTTTGTTCATTTTACAGATGAAGAAATTGAGGCTTAGAGAGGTTAGATAATATGCCCGGATGTGGATTCTAGTACTTTGCCCCACAAGCTGCCTGGCCCAGCCGTCTCCATGTGGGTACTCACTCAGGTGAGGATAGGGAAGGGGCTTCTGGAGCATGTGGAGTGGGGGTGTGGGCAGCTGAGAGTCCTCCCCTGAGAAGCTACGAGGTGGCAGGAGCTGGGACTGGGTGTGAGCTAAGGCTCCAGGCCTCTGAAGCATGCTCCATCGTCCCATCCAACTTCACTTGCAAAACACATACTCAGGGGTGGAATTTGGGAACTTCAAGATGGTGACTGCAGAGCATTAAACACCAGGCACGGGGCCTCTGCGGGCTGGGCCTATGTGACCACACCAGGCAGATGTTCACAAAGCTGGCACTATTTTAAATGCTTTTTATGGCATAAATATTTCTAAAGTGAGAAGCACGCTTCTGTGTGTGTGTGTGTGTGTGTGTGTGTGTGTGTGTGTGTGTCTTGTATGTATTGAGTTTCCTAAACTGGGGGTGGACTCATCTACATGGATGTGTGTATTTTTTTTTAATTTATTTTTATTTATTTATTTATTTATTTTATTTTATTTTCAATATATGAAGTTTATTGTCAAATTGGTTTCCATACAACACCCAGTGCTCATCCCAAAAGGTGCCCTCCTCAATACCCATCACCCACCCTCCCCTCCCTCTTGGATGTGTGTATTTTATTTTATTTTATTTTACTTTTTAACATTTATTTATTTTTGAGACAGAGAGAGACAAAGCATGAATGGGGGAGGGTCAGAGACAGAGACACACAGAATCGGAAACAGGCTCCAGGCTCTGAGCTGTCAGCACAGAGCCTGACGTGGGGCTCGAATTCACGGACCGCGAGATCGTGACCTGAGCCGAAGTCGGACGCTCAACCGACTGAGCCACCCAGGCGCCCCTGGATGCGTGTATTTTAAAACACAGCAGCAGCTCAGCCTGTGTGACTCGGGGGAAGCGAGTGGAGTGTCTGGCAGTCTGCATACACAGAGTCTCTGCTGTCTGTTCGGTCGCCACACCAGGGACTCCTGAGCATGCAGTGCTCCTTCCTGCCCGGTTTGAAGAATGTTTGGTTCATACCTTCCTTGGGAGAGAGAATAGTGCTGTGGCTAATAGCTTCCATTCCAAGGGCTCCAAATACTTGGGTTATTGACCAAGCTCATGACTCTGCAGCTTTCTTGCCACTTGACCTCAGGCCAAATACTTAACTCTTTTGAACCTCAGTTTTGCCATCTGTAAAATAGGCATATGGTGTCCATCTCCTAGGACTCTTTGAGGATTATAGAGACAAGGGCATGAAAAGCACCCAGCACGGTACGTGGCATATATTGACCATTCAATAGGTGTTGACCACTGTTATCATTCCTGAGTTTAAGAACAGTTACAGAACTTAAAAAGTGACGTGTGTGTAGGTAGTTAATGATCAAAATGGAACGGTACCAAGTATAAGATGAATGGATGAACTCTGAGAATGTTTCTCAGTAGTTTATTATCTAATAGTAATGCTTGAGATGAGTTCATCATTTTATAGTTCACAAAGCATTGTCTTACACATAATTCCATTCTAGGAGCACAACAGCCCTGCAAAGTAAGAAGAGCAAGAAATTCATTATCCTGTTTTACAGATTGAAAAACTAGAGGCCCAGAGATTAAACCCAACTTATGTTAATGGGTAACATACTGTGTGACAATGTGTTAGATTTGGGGATAAAAATGGGTAAGAGTTTTTTTCCTGCCCTTTTGAAGAAATTGTGGGTCAGGGGAGCCTAGAGCAGGCTTGTAGGAGGGCGCTGACCTTAAGGTAATGTATCTGTCAGGATAGATCAGGTGATGGTGGCAGAAATAGTAATGATGAATTTCCGTGGCTTAAAAAAAATGAAGATTTATTTCTCATTCATGCTATTGGTCCATCATGGGTCAGCTGGTGGCTCTGCTCCCCTAATTTCACTCCAGACAGGACAGATAGAGCAGCCTCAGGTTGGATCTTTGCTTCTTGTTGTGGCAGAGGAAACGGATCTGAGATTGGGAGGGTCTCACACCAGCAATCAAATTCTCCACTCATGGGCCAACCTTTTAATATGGTTGCACCCCACCACAGGGGGCAGGGCAGGAAGTAAAATTCCACTACGAGCCCAGAAAGCAGGGAGCTGGAAATATTTGGTGAACAGATGAATAAGGACTCCAGGTGGGTAGGCTCTGAAGGACGGCTAGAGATCAGGTGAATATTGGCGGGGTGGGTTTGGTGGGGAGAGTCGAGGGATGAAGAAGATGAAGGGCAGCCGTAAAGACATGGAGGCTGGTGGGGGGATGGGAAGCAGTGGGGGAGGCGAGAAGCTGTGGAAGAGACGGAAGCAGAAATGCACAAGGTGCAAGGGTGGAAATAGTGAGTCTGCCGGTCTGGCTGGAAGAGTCTGATTCAGCTCCTATTGTGTATTAAACGCTGGGGATGCAAAGAAGAAAAAGCATGTTGCTTACCTTTGAACAACCTACGGTCCGATAGAAGAGCTAGATTTTGTACATGGCACAAAGGGAATCAAAATATAAGAACAGCCGGTGCCATTGCCAGGTACTCTTCCAGGATCTGTATGTATTTAAACTCATGTCATCGACATTGTAGCTTAGTGAGGTAGATGCTGTTATTATCCCCATTTTATGGCTGACATAACTGAGGCATGGAATGGCTAATGGATAGCAGAGATGGGCTTCCAATCCAGACACTCTTAGTCCAGTTTCTGTGTTCTTAATCATAAAGCTTCACTCTACTGGTTTTGTTTGTTTGTTTGTTTGTTTGTTTGCTAACTTGTGAGTTGGGGCTGTGCCAATAATCTTGGACGGCAAGTAGTTTTGCCTGGAGATCCAACATGATAGATTGTTATTGGCTGCTTGGAGCTCCATGTTGGGAAGGTTCCCAAGACCAAGCTGGGACTCAGGGAGGAAGGAATGATGTGATTAATTAGTAATGCCTGCCATGGCAGGAGAGGTGGTATTGTCAGCATAATATCTTTGGTAACCCTGGTCTATTTTAATGCCTAGAGCAAAGTGGATTGACTCAATTTACTAACAAATAAAGTCAAAGCCAGACAACTGTTTCATTGACTGTTTTCCTCACTTTTCAACCTCTTTTCTTACTTCAAGGCTCTATCATATTTATGGCAGCGTAGGTATTCCTTGTTTGAACAGTTAGCTTTCTTTTCTGGAGATTAATGTTTAAAATATCAAAACTATAACCCTTCAGGCAAACATAACAACTTAATTGTCAAAACAACAAAAATATCAGCCATGGCAAATGTTCAGTCCATTGCTCCCCTGGTGTAGTCATCAGCTGGGGTGGCATGGCAGTGATAATAATTTAAAAAAGGATTTGAATTGTTGAATCCAATTTCTGTGCAAGGAAGAATCCATCAGCTAACTTAGGGAATTCAGCCATGAGAGAACCCAGCTGTAGCATGCGTCATTAGTGGAATTTCCTGCCTGGAAATGTTGTAGGGCTTTCCTCTGCAGGGAAAGTTCTAGGAATGTTGCCCCCCCGCCCCCCAGCTCCCTTTTCTTTTCTTGACTTTTCTTTCCTGGGTACCACTCTATCTATGCCCAGCCTTTCGTTGCTTTCCTATTATTTCCTGCACATTCCTAGGGATAGATCCCAAATTCAGCTGCACGGAGACATGAAGAGAACTAAGAGCTGAGAGCTCAGATGATAAATAGGTTTCCTTTCCTGGGCCAGCTCTGATCAATTGCTCATGGCTACCAAAATGCTGAGTTGAGAAGGTTTGCAATGGACTCAGCCTGAGAGCATACAGGGATTTATCAGTGATGTGTCTGCCGTGAGTGTGGGTGAGGGACAGTAATGTCTGTAGGCTTCTACTGGGCCTGCCGGGATGGAAAGCCCGCACTGTTCCTACAGATGTGAGAGAGTGAGCTTGGGGTCCGGTCTGAGGAAATGCTCGTTCAAGTCCTGTCTCTTCTCTTTCTGTGTGAATCTTGGATTCACTCGAGGAAAACTCAAGTAAAAATGATCCTCCTTATGGAGTGCTTATAAGTGTTGTAGGGATGATGCACATCCAGTCAATAAATATTTGTGAAGCACGCTGTAGGTTGCTGGAGGTACGATGAGGGGTACGCCATGGACGTGGTTCCTGCCCGCACAGAGCTTATAGTCTAGTGGGGGATATATTTGTTTTCTATTGCTGTAACAAAGTATCAGAAATTTAGAGGCTTTGAAAGTATACATTTTTATATCACATTTCCTGTGGGTTAAGGGTCTGGACACAGCTTAGCTGGCTCCTCTCCTCAGGGTCTTGTAAGGTTGCACTCAAGGTGTCCACTGGGTTCGTTCTGATCTGGAAGCTTGATTGGAGGAAAGTCTGCTTCCAAGCTTCTTCAGCTTGCTGGAGGAGTTGACTTTCTTATCACGGTAAGACTGTGGGCCTCGGTTTTGGCAGGCCGTCAGCTGCATTCCATCTGCAGGCCGTAGAGGCCGCCCATGATAACGGGGGCCTTGCAGCTTGCAGCTCCTTGCCATGGCGGCTTCTTCAACACGGCTTGACTTCATCAAGCCAGCCAGCAGAGTCTCCTGCTCCAGTCTGCCGAGATGGAGTGTTATGTAAGCTAATACAGCCTTGGGGGTGATATCCCTTGACCTTGTCTATTCTACTGATTAGAAGCAAGTCACAGGTCCTGGCTATATAGTCAAGGGGCAAGGGATTATACCAAGGCATAGAAAACCGGAAGTGGGAGTCATTGGGGTCTCTCTACCACAGAGATGTGCAAACAAGAGTTCATTTATAAGACAGTGTGTATATAAGGGAGACGTATACACAAGAATGGCAATAGTGTCATAATTGCTTAGAGTATAGGAAAGTACATATTGGGGGCACTCAAACAGTGTCAGAGTTGTTAGGACTTTGTGGAGGAAGTGATTAAAAAAATTTTTTTATTATGTTTATTTATTTCGGAGAGAGAGAGAGAGAGAGAGAGAACGAGCAGTGGGGAGGAAGAGACAGGGAGACACCGAATCCGAAGCAGGCTCCAGGCTCTGAGCTGTCAGCACAGAGCCTGATGTGGGGCTCAAACTCACTCACTGTGAGATCATGACCTGAAACAAAGTCTGACACTTTACTGACTGAGCCACCCAGGCACCCCATGGGAAGTGACTTTTTAAGCTGAGACCCAAAGGATGACTGAAGTTAGCCATATCCTAATATACTATCCAGATGTTACTTCTTTTCATTACCATGTACCACCCAGAATTGTATCAAGTCTTCAGAGAAGGTCTTTCCAGCACTTAGAGCGAGACCCTTTTCAGACTTGCTCTGGGATCTTTTGTTAATGCACCCCAAAGAGCATCAACTCCTGGGCCCAAGTGTCACCAGATGGCAAGGAGAGGAGTACCAGGAGCACCAGGCTGAGTGGGTGATGGTGGGTCAGGAATGGGATTCTAGGGATTCTCTGTGCAGCTAGCGTCAGTTCCCACTGATCATCCCTCGGAAGGAAGGGAAGCTGATGAGGTGTTCTAGGACAGAATGAGGAAACCCCTCTCGGTTTCAGATTGGGCCTATGGTTGAAGAATTGATGGCCGAACCAAAGCTTTTCCCATTCCGTGTAGATCTCTTTAGAAATAATGAGAGCATTGACAGTTGTCATCCAAAGTCTTGTTCCAATTTGTTAAGCTTTTAGTAGACCTTACTTGCTATTATTGAGAATAATGCATCATCGTTTTGAATACTTGCTGTGTGACAGGTAACAGCTAAGCCCTAAGTGCTTGAGCTGGATTATCTATCTCAAGAAGAAGCTTTCTCCGTGGCTTCTAACTCATGAAATTCTGCTGGCCAGATTGTCTTCCCTTTTCCTTGCTGCCTATTAAAATTCTCCTCATCCTACATGCTGCATCTGAAGTCCCACCCCTTCTCAGAAACTGGCCATGAGCACTCCAGTGCATATGATCCCTACTGATAAGTTTATCACCCCCTTACCCTCTGTCTTCCATCACCTGTAACAAGAATCATAGCATTCGGGAGCTCTGTCTCACCTGTCGCTTTCTAGATGTACTTCTACCTTATGATCTGTCCCCGCCAGACGGTCTGACCACAATCACCCTGGTCTCTGTCTACAATTCCTGCATCCCTCTGCTCCATCCGGGGCAGTGCAGACAGACTGGATTTTCTAAAGTTCCACCTTGGTTGTGTCACTTTATTATCACTCAAAAACTTCTAGTATCTAATCTGTAATCCACACCAATTTCCCTTTGTTTCCCCCCAACTGTGGAGCTTGAACTCACGATCCCAAGATCAAGAGTCACGTGTTCTACCAACCAAGCCAGCCCGGTGTCCTTAGCCCACACCAGCTTCACTTCTTGGAGTTTACCCCAGACATATCTGCCCATGTGTGAAATCACAACTGCTGTTCATACTGAGTGCTGTATCACTGGCAGGAGCAGCAAATCTGAAGCAACCAGCATATTCATCAATAAGGGCTTGGCTAATAAGGGCTGGAACATTTTAACTGTGGTTTTTAAGCCTGGTTGCACTTTCAGGTCACCTGGGTATGGTATATTAGGATGATCTGAAAGTCTCTGCCACTTCTCCCATTGAGAGGTAGAGTCTAATTCCCCCTCTCTTAAACAGGGATAGTCTCTTGTTTAGGGACTTGCTCAACCAATAGAAGGGGATCAAATAGGTCGTCTGAGATCTCAAAGGCTAAGTTTTAAGAAGCTTTGTAGCTTTTGCATTGACTCTTGGAACTTAAGCTCTGGGGTGAGCCAGCTGCCATTGTAAGACGTCTGACTAGCCTGAGACTGCCATACTTTGAGGAAGCCCAAACCAGCTGCATGAAGACAGGCGGTGGGTGGAGAGGGAGGAAGGGAGGGAGGGAGGGATGGAGGGAGGGAGAAAGAAAGAAAGAAAGAAAGAAAGAAAGAAAGAAAGAAAGAAAGAGACACAGAGAGAGAGAGAGAGAGAGAGAGGTCCATTCAGCCCCAGTTGTTACAGCCATCCTAGCCCAGGCACTAGGCATGTGAGTCAGGAATCGTTTTTAGATATTTCAGCCTCTGCAGATATGATGTGGATAGTAACCAAGCATTCCAACTGATGTCAAAATCAAAGCCCCAGATACACGGCTCCAATCAAACCATTCCTGCCATCTCCCAGCCATCCAAGTCACCCCACCAAAGCCCCCCATCACTGTGGAGCAGAGACAAGCTGTCCCCACTGTGCCCTACAAGAATTCTTGCCCCCCCCCCAAATTGTGAGCATAACAAAATGGTCATTGTTTTATGCTTCTAACCTTTGAGGTGATTTATTGCAGAGAAAAGATAACTGGAACTCCTGGGGATCTTTCAAAATCTCCCTAGGCCATTCTAATGAACAACCATGAGAAGAATCACCAGTCCATAAAATTAAATGCTATTGTATCCATTTGAAATAAATAAAGAAGCTCTCTTTGGAGATGCCTGGCTGGCTCAGTTGGTAAAGCATAGGACTCTTGGTCTTGGGGTTGCGAGTTCGAGACCCACATTGGGTGTAGAGATTATTAAAAAATATAAATAAACTTTTTAAAAAGCTCTCATTGTCTTGCTCTGGTGTGATATCCAACTTATATTGCTGAGTAGTAGTTAGAAAGTCACCAAGACAATTTTTATACTATGTTACCATGTGTGTAAAGGAATTATGTAGGCATGGATTATGTCTGAAATAATATATAAGAAAGTGGTAAGTAACATTTGTTGCTCCCATAAAGGGGAACTGGATGGCTGGTGATCTGAGGAAAAACTCTTTATACCCAATGATAGCTTTCGTATTTTAAAACATGTAAATGTACCAATTTAAGGTTAAAGAAATTCTGTCTGTCGCTTACCAAATTCTTTAGCCTGATCTGACCTCAACCTCCTCAACCTTCATTTCTGGGCTTATTACTCACTCCTCTTATTTTACACTAAAAACTGGTTATGTTAAGCAGAATAATGCCTCAGTCTCCCGAGTTGTCCTAATTCCTGGAAACTGGGAGTGTTATACAACAAAAAAGACTTTGCAGATGTGATCCAATTAAGTAGCTTGAGATGAGGACGTAATCCTGGATGATGTGAGTGGGTGCAGGGTAATCGCAAGGGTTCTAGTGAGTGAGAGAGGGAAGTAGAAGTCAGAGAAGGAGATCTGGGGAAGGAAGTAGAGGTCACAGGGATGTGATTGCTGACTTTGAAGATGAAGGAACGGGGACCCTCTGAGGCAGGGGATGTGGGTGGCCTCTGGGAGATGGAAAAGGCAAGAAGACAGATCCTTTCCTCCCCTAGGGCCTCCAGAACAAACACAGCGCCTTGAGTTTAGCCTAGTGAGACCCATTTCAGACGTGTGACCTCTAGAACTGTAAGATAATAAATTTATGATGTTTTAAACCACTAAATTTGTGGTAATTTGTAACAGCAGCCATAGGAAATGGACACACTGGTGTTTCTCCAGATGGTGTTCAGAGAAATAGGCCTTTTGAGGGAATATTAATGAAAATAATAAAAAGGTTCTCCAAAGCAAAAAAAAAACAAAAAAACAAAAAAACGCAACGAGTTATAATAGTTTTTAGACATTTTTTTAAAATTTTTTTAACGTTTATTTATTTTTGAGACAGAGAGAGACAGAGCATGAACGGGGGAGGGTCAGAGAGAGAGGGAGACACAGAATCTGAAACAGGCTCCAGGCTCTGATTGGTCAGCACATAGCCCGATGCGGGGCTCGAACTCACAGACCGCGAGATCATGACCTGAGCTGAAGTCGGATGCTTAGCCGACTGAGCCACCCAGGCGCCCCTAGACACTTTTTTTTTAGAGAGAGCATGCGAATGGGGGCAGGACATAGAGGGAGAGAGGGAGAGAGAGAGAGAGAGAGAGAGAGAGAGAGAGAGAGAGAGAGGGAGAGGGAGAGGGAGAGGGAGACGGAGAGAGAGGGAGAGAGAGAGAGAATCTTAAGCAGGCTCCATGCTCAGCCCAACATAGGGTTCCATCCCACCTCCCTGGGATCATGACCTGAGCCAAAATCAAGAGCCAGATGCCCAACCAACAGAGACACCCAGGCCCCCCAACATATTGTTATAGTTTTTAATCAAGTTAAATGAGGTATAATTTACACATAAAATGTACAGCAAAATGTTTACATTCTGTGTACAGGTCAATGAATTTGACGCATATGTACATCCATGTAACCTACCATCCCAATCAAGATATAGAACATGTACATTACCCCAAAATGTTTTCTTGTGCCCCACCCTATCCCCACCACCTGTCTCAAGTAACCATCAACTTGCTTTTTTCACTAGACAAATTATTTTTTCTTAAGTTTATTTATTTTGACAGAGAGAGAGAGAGAGCATGCGTGCATGAGCAGAGAAGGGCAGAGAGAGGGAGAGAGAGAATCCCAAGCAGGCTCCCTGCTGTTAGTGTGGAGCCTGATATGGGACTCGATCCCACGGACTGTGACATCATGACCTGAGCCAAAATCAAGAGTCAGACGCTTAACCGACTGAACCACCCAGGCGCCCCTAGACAAATTATTTTTAACTGCAGGGCTTCTCAGGATCTTTAATATGTCAAGAGAATTGTGAGACATGCTGTGACAGGGGGTTGAATCTCCAGACTTTTCTGATCATGGATCCTTTCGTTCTGGAACAGCTCACAGGATGATGGGCTGTCACAACACACCTGAAAAATGCTTTCCTGCTCACCTGCTCAGCTCAGGCATTTCCTCCCTCGTTCAGTGCCCATCTCTATCTTTCAAAAATGTTTTCATGGTTGAGTGCCTCCATGGAGTAGACGTTTCTCTCTGCTAAGTCTTGTATTCTTTGTTCCATATCTCCTGTAGCACGCACATGGCATAATGGTTAATATTATAGCAATATTATATTTGCATTATAGATACATGGTCATATAGTCTTTTCTGAGGGCAATGGGTGCTATTTGCTTTACTATTACATGATTACCAGGAAATGCTCAAGTGTTCATCAGGGAGTCAAAGAAGATATGCTCCAAGGTAACTCTCAAGCTGCCCTAGATTTGGAGCCTTCACTTGCTAAAACATTTTTAAACTCCGCTTCACTAACCCATCGCTATGTGAGTTTAATAGGCTATGGTGAATGACTCCCTCATCTTCTTACCCCACATCCAGCCCCAACACATTCCTGAGTACTGTGGATTTCACTTCTGAACGGTCTCTCCCATCCTTAGCTTCCTTTCTATGCCCTCTGCCACTGCCCTTGTCCAAGTTCTTATCATGTCACACCTGCATTATTACAATGGCCTCCTGGCCATTTCCCATCCTCAGCCTTGTTCCTCCTCTCATCTATGTTCCATTGTAATGCCAGGATCCTGATCTTGTTCTTCTGCCTAAAAACCTGAACACAGTTGCCCATGGTTTATAAGATCACGTGGGAAGGGCTAGCATGGCAAACATAGCCCTCCCCACGTGGGACCTTTGCCTCTTAAGCTTCATCTGCTGTTCTGCTTTTCCATGTACCCTCCATTCCAGTGACTGTGGCTCCGCACAGCTTCATGGATACACTATGCCCTTTCAAGATGCCACGTTGTTCCTTCAACGTGGGATGCCCTTCCCCTTCTCCATCTGGCAAATGTCTCGTCATTGGAAGACCATTCCAAATATCACCCCAGGAAGACTTCTCATCTTCCCAAGGTGCAGTGAAAACTTCTGCTTCATTACCCGTCAGTGGTAACTGCATACACGTCTTTGGCAGAGCTCGTGTCTAATTGCATCACAATTATAATGTATTGGTTTAGATACCGTCTCCCTCACTATAATATGAATCGTGTGAAACACAAATGACCCCCTTTATCCTTGCATCCCCAGCTCTTAGCACAGTGCCTAGCAAAACATATCTGTGACTAATAACGGCTAACGCTTAATGAGCTTTTACTATGTGCCTGGGCACTGCACTAAGTATCTTTGTGGGTGAGCTTGATTATTTCACTTATTTCTCACACAGCCCTGTGAGGAACATTGTGTTAACGTTTCTGTTTTGCAGCAGAGAAAAATGAGCCTTGGCGTAGTTAGAAACTTTCTGGTACAGCTATTTCTGTGTGTTTCATAAAACTGGTAACTGGTAGAACTTCTACTGGAACCTGGATTTATCCACTTGTTGTCTTTTTTTGTTTAAAAACTGTTTATTTATTTATTTTGAGAGACAGAGAAAAAGAGAGAGAGGGAGAGAGGGAGAGAGAGAGAGAGAGAGAGAGAGAGAAGGGGAGACAGAGACAGAGAGGGAGAGAATCCCAAGAAGGCTCTGCACTGTCAGTGCAGAGCCCAGGGCGGGGCTTGATCCCACCAACTGTGAGATCATGACACCAGTCAAAATCAAGAGTCAAATGCTTAACCAACTGAGCCACCCAGATGCCCCTATCCATTTTTTTTCTCCTAATATGAGCTATTAGTATTCCCTGAATGAATACATGAACAGTTATTTGAATATTTAAAATGTGTATCTTCAAGCAGCAGACCAGGACCATTTCCTTGGCTTGGTAAAGGGAGAGGAAGCCTCTGGGCAGAGGCGTTAACACGAGCAGAGCCTGAAGAGAAGGGGTGCAGACTCAGAGAAGTGAGAACACGTACCCCAGGATGCAGAGTAGTAAGTGGCCGAGTCAGGATTTGAACTCATGTAGGTTTCCAGTATGGGGTCCCTGAAGCTTGGCTTCTGCTTCCAGCAGCCCCCATCTCCAGGGAAATTCCAACGCTAAGCATTTCTGGTTGTAGGTTCAGGCAGTCAAGAGGGAGCCCCCTGTTCCCTGGGGAAGGCCGCTCCTATCTTCACTGCCAACCCCCCGCTCTCTCCTCGTCTCCACTTGACGCTGAACGTGGCTGGAGAAAGACAGCTGCTGTGTCACCAGGAGGAATCCGTGCTACTTAACAAGCACACGCTTCCCTGGTCTGTTCACTCTTCCAGCCGTTTCAAACCCTACCCTCTCTGCTATACCTCTAGTATTCTCTCTCTCTCTCAACTCATGAACTTGACTCCTATTACAAGGAGAAATCTTAAACCCTACAGGAAACCTCTGGGAGCTTTGCTGCTTTATTTACCAGCTTACACACATTGGGCACATGTGTTCTACCTTCCCTCATATTAGTGGTCAGACTCTATACTCCCCTACTGGACTGGCCTCTGTTGTGTCCTCTGTCTCATCCTCTTCCACTGATGAGAACATACATCATCAGCAATTCTTCCCTCTCCCTCGATCAATCATCAATGGGTCACTCTCGTCCACATACACACATGCTGTGATTTCTGCTCCCTGGGGCTTTGCATGTGCCGTTCCCTTTCCTTGCCATGCTGTTCCAGGAAATATTTGCAAAGCTTGTCTCTGTTTCCTTCGGATCTTTGCACAAGTATCCTCTCCCGACCATGATGTTGAAGAGTGCAAAAACTGCAGAGCTACGATCTCCTTTACTTTTGGAAGTAAAAAGAAGGAAAAATGTGAAAACAAAGGAAAGATTTAATTTTTTTTTTAAAAAGTGCAAAAATGTCACCTTCCCTATCCTGTTTTAATTTTTCTTCATAGTATTTACCACTACCTGACATGCTATAGACTATTCATTTGATCTTCCAGGGCAGGGTTTTTCTTTTTCTTTTTCTTTTTCTTTTTCTTTTTCTTTTTCTTTTTCTTTTTCTTTTTCTTTTTCTTTTTCTTTTCCTTTTTCTTTTTCTTTTTCTTTTTCTTTTCCATTGCTGTATCTCAGCATCTAGAACAATGTCTGGCATACAACAGACCCTAATGAATGTTTATGTAGAAAGACGGCTTCAGTGACTTCCCTTCTCTGACATCCCTGCTGGTTGGTAGCAATGGTGTGATTTTTCCTTACAAAGAGGGACAGCTATTCAGAAGGATATTACCACCCACCGCTTTCACTCAGAAGTTCTTAGAGCAGAGCTTCTTAAACTTTGATGTGCATTTGAATTGCCTGGGAATCTTGTTAAAATTCAGCTTCGGATCCAGCAGGTCTGGGGGGCCTGAGACTCTGAATTTCTAACCAGCAGCCAGGTAGGTCATGTAGATGCTGGCGATCCAGACCACACATTGAGTGGCAAGGCTGCTCTGCTCATCTTAAGCATGGTTCTGTTTTCTTTTTTTAAGAAATGGAGCGAGTGTACATATTTGCATAGCATATTTACATATTTACAGTGTAAACATGACCCTGAGTTCAAGCAGTTCTGGGGTCAGTGCAGCCATAGCTGCAGGATACTACATTTGTGCCGAGTTTCATCCATCATTAGACATGCCATGGGAGGAACTGTTTGTAGTCTGTTGAATGATGACTGTCCGTTGTTCTGGGCAGATTTAGTTTTGTTTGGTTTTGGGGTGTGTGTTTGTGTGTGTGTGTGTGCACGCAAGAATATTGTTATTGATGCTAATAAGTTTCCTGGCAATTGTCTGTTGCAATTTGCCATGTTTTGGCATGAAATCAGTACAAAGACAAGTCCTGTCTTTCTGCTCAGGTTATTATTACATCACTCTCCTTCTGTCCAGAGAACAATGTGGAGTGCTTCCTATGATAATCACCAGCATCAAGTAGTTTTAAAATCACGGTCAGGGACTCCCCACGCGGAGTGTACAGTTTGTGTGTGCCACAAAGGGACCCGGCTGGGGAAGGGCAAGTGGAGACTGAAAACGAGTCAGCACCCCTTTGCCAGGTCAGGTGCTCTGGCTGGAGTTGCAATGCCTTCTTCACCGAGAGGGGGCGCCTTTTTGCAACTTGAATGAAACTACCTGATGTTTGCTAACTGGTCCTAAAGCTAGAGAGAGCTACAAAGGCAAATAGAGGGCGCTAAGCACAGCACTCTGGTTTTAGGCAAGTGGAGGTACAGGGGGCCACAGTACTTGTCCGGGTTCTTATCGGCATCAGCATGTAACATTTATTGAGGTCTTATGATGCACAAGGCGCTGAACCAATTGTTGTACATACATTGTCTCATTTGTCCCCTACAATGACAACCCCCCAAATTAAGTATTATTATTATTTATGTCATCCTTGCTTATAGAGATGTAAAACTTGGAGAGGTTAAGTGACTTGCCTAGGGTCACAAAGCTACGTTATGTGCATCATGATTCTCAGGTGAGTATTAAATGATCACATGTCAAAGATTTTTAGTCTTTAATTTGTGTGAGAACCAGTAGGATATTAAAGCTTACGCAAAGAGCATTAGAGAATTTAGGTATATGCAGATGATTTAACAAAGAAATACAAGGAAAGCCTGGTAGCCTAGATAATGCCTCCCCACCCTCCAAAGATGTCCACATCCCGATGCTAGAACTTGTGAATACGTCCCCTTAAAGGTAAAAAGAACTTCGCAGATGTAATTAAGTTGTAGATTTCGAGATGGGGAGATTATTCTGGATTATCTAGTAGTGCAGTGTCATCACAAGCATCCTTATACAAGGGAGGCAGGAGTGTCTGAGTGAGAGACAGAAGAGTGAAAGCAGAGGCTGGAGTGATGCGCTTTGAGGATGGAGGAAGGGGCCACAAGCTACAGAATGTAGGTGACCCTGGAGGCTGGAAAAGGCAAGGAAACACATCCTCTTGTGGAGCCCCCAGAAGAAACCAACCCTGCTGGCACTTGATTTTAGCCCATGAACCTGATTTTGGACTTCTGACTTCTAGAACTAAGATAAGTTTATGTTGTTTTAAGCCCTACGATGTGGTAAATTATCATAGCAGCAGCAGGAAATCAATACAGAAATATTACTGGATTAGATGGAAAGCTGGTTAATGTCCAACAGGGCCATAAACCATAACCCTTGGAACCAATTCTACCACCAGAGTTAAATTATTTGCATCTTAACTGGACCAAAATTTACAAGTTAACCTCTGCCCCTACAGAAACGAAAACTGCCTACTCAGTAGAAAGTCAAGTCCAAAAACTGCACCAAAAGAACACCCAGGAACCTCTTCTGCATATTCCCAAATTTAGGATGCTGTTCTAGAGAGCTACGAAGTGGAGCAGCTAGGATTTGAACCAGGTTCTTCCAAGTGCAGGGCTTATGCTCTTAATTATTAATGGGCATACCTTCTCACTAGCATTAGTGGGTAGAGTAGCAAGGCAGTCTGGGACAAAGAAAATTGTGCACAGAAACTGAGAACACAGCTCAAAGATTGCCAAGGTGAATTTACCAACTCATTCATGGTGCTTTGCCTGAACCAAGGACTCATTCCCTTCCTTGTGCCGGTGGTGGGAATTCCTACTCTGGGGCTGTCTGGCTGGCTCAGTCTGTAGAGCATGCAAGTCTTGATCTCAGGGTTGTGAGTTTAAGCTCCATATTGCATGTAGAGATTTGATTAAAAACAAAATCTTAAATAAATTCCTGCTCTAGCTCCCTGAGAACTTAGCATCAAATTTTTAACAAGTGGTTTAGATAGGTTCCCGGTTGGCATAGCTTGAGAGATGCAGTGCAAAGCTTGAATCTGCAACCCCCACCCCCCACCCCCACCTTGTTCAGGAGAAAAGGTCCCTGAAAGTCCCTTCTTTAAAAATATATTATGTGGTTAGGCATCATGGCACCTTGCCTAGTAAATGCTTGATAAAAGCTTGACTTGCATGTGGTTTGGGGGAAGGGAGAGGTGAAAACTTTGGGGTTGGGGAAGAGCTAGCAGGAGCAAATGAGTTCTTGGCACTGGCATGATACTTCTAAGAGGTGGTGCAGTGAAGGTCCTAACTGAGGTTAGGAACTTTCATAGGGAAGTTGGACCTGTGGTTGGACAGGTGAAGTGTGGCCAGTGTCTTGAAAGAGGGCTGGAAAATGTAAGTTTACCTTTTAAGGCAATTATTCTAGACACTGATTGAGTCTTAGAACAAACTGGGGGGAATTAAGAAATACTAGTTCACTGACCCTACATGAGTTTTCTAGGGTTGCCATGACAAAGTACCACAAAGTAGGTAAGCAAAAACTTACTTTCTCATAGTTTTGAAGGCTAGAAGTTCAAGATCAGTTTTTTTTTTTAATTTTTAAAGTTTATTTACTTATTTTGAGAGAGAGAGAGAGAGCATGCACGAGCAGGGGAGGGAAAGAAAGAGAGGGGGAGAGAGAGAATCCCAGGCAGGTTACATGCTCAGCACAATGTGGGGCTCATATTAGACACTTTCTTGAGGTTTCTTTCAGTTCTAAGATTTCTTATTCTGGAGGCAGTTGTAAGGTTAGTTTACGGTGGTGCTGAGTGTTGGAGGAGACAGGAGGAGAGTCACTTGGTGCTAACGGCCACCACTGCAGCCATCCCAGCCCCCACCACCATTATCACCATTAGCAGCATCACCACCACCACTGGGTCTGCCACCACGTTAAATGTTTATTTATTTTGAGAGAGAGGAAGAGCCTGCACACGAGTGGGGAAGGGGCAGACAAAGAAGGACAGAGAGAATCCCAAGCAGGCTCCATGCTGTTAGCACAAAGCCTGCTGCGGGGCTCAATCCCACAAACCGTGAGATCATGACCTGAGCCGAAACCAAGAGTTGCAGTCTTAACCGACTGAGCCACCCACGTGCCCCTTCACCACCATTATTACAAGCATCATCACCATTGCCAGTGCTGTCTCTATGCCTGCTGCCATCACCCCTCTGCCACAGGCATCAGCACACCGTCATGGAAAGCACCTCCATCAAACTCACATCCCACGTGCCTGTGCTCCATATTTCCCCTTCCAAGGGACTGAAATGCTCCAGTTTAAGGGTGGGGCATGACCCTTCTTTTAATTTTTTCATTTAGGACTCGGCAGTAAACAGTGACATAACATAAACCTAACTAAACACGGATTAAGCAAAACAGAAACTTACTGGCTTATGGAAGTGAGAAGACCAAGGGCAGCTCTGGCTTCAGGCATGGCAAGATTCAGGGCTCCCAGATATAATCATGTGTCTCTACCTGCCGCATGCTTTGTGCTCTGTTGGCTCAGTCTCAGGCTCCCTGAGGGGGTAAGATGGCAGGTCTGGCCTCTTGTGTCCTCTCAGATTTCTGGTATAATAAGAAAGAAAGGCATAGCATTCAATAATTCAAAAAATACTTATTGAGGGGCCACTACATGTCAAGGGCTCCTTTATGTGCTGGGGATGTAGAGAGAAAGAGGTAGAAGAGCTTTGGGTCATCCTGGGGCTTTCACACGAGAGCCCTTGGGGGCTCTGATTGGACCGTCTTTGGACACGTGCTGTCTGTGGACCAATCACTGTAGCCAGGAGTATGTGATACGCTAATTGGCTTGGGCTGGGTCACGTGCCCCACTTACCAAATGCCAGTTACTTTTTGAGTGTCGGGCACTCAGTCAAAGTGATATTTGTGGTGTGCTCCCAGGGCATAACCCAGGGACTTGCATAATAATAAGCAAATGAGAAATGACATGAAACCAGTGAACAACTGAGTAAGCAAAAGAGAGAAAGCGTGATAGGCAAATGTATAAAAACACATTAAAAGCGGACAGATCTGAACAAGTCAAACCATACAATGATGGCCATCAATTGCCAGAGAACAGATATAGTATTCACTGTAGACTATTTGCCAAAAATACTTGCGCTGTGTTTTTCTTATCAGGATAAGAAAATCCTGCTCATTATTCTGGGCAGCATTAGAAACAAAAGGAAACTTACTTGTAGTTACTTTCAGAGTTGCCCTTGGGGCCAATAAAACCCAGGGGTCACTCTGGGTCTAGCACTTTGAGGAGCTCGTGAAAGAAGAATTGGAGACAGCTCACAGCTGGCAGCTAAAATATGTTGATGTCATTATGTAAATGTCTGCTACCTTCACTTTTCCTCTTTCACTGTCTCTGCCTGCTATGGGCGCCTGGGAAACATTTCTCCCCAGTGCCTGGTGTTCTCGGGCAAAGCTTTCAATTCCTTTGATAGAGGCTGCCCTCTGTGTTCCTTTTATGCATATTTCAATTGGTAAAAAAAAAAAAAAAGTACAAGTGAAGAAAAAAGTCTAGAAGAAAAATTTACACCTTTAAAACTTAGCATGTAAAAGAGCCTTTCACCGGTCCTGGATTCTAAAAGTTTGGTTCCACCTATCTTGTACAACGCCTAGATGGGTCAGCACTTGAAGGAATGTGTGTGATTTTAGTCATTCCGCCACTCAAGGAAGGACATGTAGAGGACACATCAGAAGGGGCAAACTAAATTATTAAGAGGAATCTACATCTGAGCAAGAGCTCAAAAGGTATGGATTCAAGTATGGAAAGACCAAAGCTTTGCAGAAATAAGCAAATGCTATGAATTCACGAAAGACATAGAAAATATGTCTGTAAATAAACTTGTTGACCAAATTTCAATGGGCCCAAATAAGAGGGGCACCCATGAAGTTTCAAAGGGCTAAAAGAATTACAAATATTGAGTGTGAGTGTTTTAAACAATGGAGATAAACACATGAAATTCAGTGACTTTAGAAGGAACAGTGTTTGAAAAGATAAAGTCCTTAAGAATTTGCGTAAATTCATGGACGACAGACCAAGAGTGAATCTCCCGACCCCGGAGGACGGTCTAGATGAAGCCCTGCCAACAAAGGACAATCGCGTTCACCCTCAATGCTTCTGTCAGAGATGGAGCGTAAGACAAGTGCGCAGAAGGATCACGGGCAGGCTCAGGACAGCTCCCAGCAATGCTTTGAGAATAAACAAGGAGATCTGCTGATTATTTGAGGGTTTGGGTTTTTTGTTTTGTTTTTGTTTTGACACGGAGGGTTATCATTAGAGTTAACACCATGAATAAATGATAAATGAAAATGACGAATAGAGGGCTTTTTGTAACTTTTAATTTTGAAATAACTATAGACTCATAGGAAGTTGCGAAAAATAGCACAGTCACATATGTCCTTCACCCAGCTTCCCCTAATAGTGATAACAAGCTGTAGTATGATATCAAAACCAGGACATTGACATTAGTATATTACCGTTAACTAGACTACAGACCTCATTTTGTTTTTATAATTTTTTTGATTTTATATATAGTTTATTATGAAGATGACATTGCCACAAATGTATTTTATAAATTATAATGAGTATGTCAAAGTCTGCTATAAATTTTTTATTCCTCACCACCAAAGAACAAAAACCCTATGAGCTGTGGCTAAGAAAGTAATCATTGTTATAATCCATTCTGGATTCTTATTCCTCCAAATTTTATTAACCCTCCTTGATACGCTTTACACCACTTGCGTACTAAAACATATGGAACGCTTCACGAATTTGCGTGTCATCCTTGCACAGGGGCCATGCTAATCTTCTCTGTATCGTTCCAATTTTAGTATATGTGCGGCCGAAGCAAGCACATTTTATAAGTTTTTTTAAACTAGGCTTCATGCCCAGGGTGGAGCCCACCATGGGGCTTGAACTCACAACCCTGAGATCAAGACCTAGGCTGAGATCAAGAGTCAGACACTTAACCGACCTAGCCAACCAGGTGCCCTTGTTTTTATCATTTTTGAAGACTGCATTCATTTGTGTGTGTCCGTGTCTATGTAATTGTATTTCGTGAATAGATTCATATAACTACTATCACAATCAAGACACAGAGCCACTTTGTCACCATGGAAGAACTCCTTCATGCTACCTCTTGTATTCCCACTTTCCTATCCTTTCCCTCCCCTGGCAACCATCAATCTACTCTCCATTTCCATGTGGGGTTTTGGGGTCATTTTTAAATAATGTCACAGAAGTAGAGTCATACTTCAAAAGGTATGCAACTTTTACAGACTGACTTATTTCATTAAGCATAATGCCCTCGAGGATCATTCAGGTTGTTGCACGTACCAATACTTCATTTTTCTTGTTGAGCAGTATTCTATCCTTATGCATGTCTCAGAGTTTGCTCTACCACTCACCCAGAAAAGAACATTGCAATTGTTTTCAGTATCTTGCTAGTTTAAATAAAGCTGCTATGAACATTTGTGTACATGTTTCTGCATGAATATAAGTTTTCGTTTCTCTGGGATACATGCCCAAGGAGTGTGATTACTGGGTTATACGGTAAGCGCATGTTTGGTTTTATAAGAAACTGCCAAACTGTTTCCCATAGTGGTTGTACCATTTTACGTTGCCATTAGTGATGCCTCAGAGATCCAGTTTCTCTGTGTCCTCACCAGCTTTTGATACTATCGCTATTTTTTTTATTTTAGCTATTTGAATAGGTGTGTAGGGATATATAATTGTGGTTTTAATTTGCGTTTTCTTAATGGCTACTGATGTTCAATAGCTTTTCTTGTGCTTACTTGCCATCTGTAACTCCTCTCTTTTGAAATATTTGTTCATGTGTTTGGGCCATTTTCTTATTTGATTCTTTGCTTTTATAGTGTTGAGTTTTGAGAGGCCTTTATATAGTTTTCATACAAGGCATTCATCAGATATGTGACTTGCAAATATTTTCTCCTACACTGTAGTTTATTTGTTCATCCTCTAAACAGGGTCCTTTGCAGCACAAAACGAGTGGAGGTTTTAAATTCCCATTTAGAAAAGCCTGACCTCTACTTGAGAGTGCTGGACACGGTCACTCCATTGGTTGCTGCTCCTGAGGGCAGATCATGGGTCTCATTCCCATTTAGGTGTGCTCATTCAGCTTTAAAATGGCTGACCCTCCACCCCCCATGCCCCCGCCCCCCAGGGGTTAACTCTATTCAGTGGCCACAAATCAGTGTTTTTCAGAACATCACAAAAAGATAAGCTGTGAAAGAGTGGTCCACCACTGAGAGAACGGTTCAAAGGGCATGTCCTTACTGATCCAGGAAGTGAGTCTGGAGCATCATCCCTTCTTAGAAAACTGGAAAATGCACCATCACCAGTATGGAGTGATGAAAGCCAGCATTCCTAATGTCAGGAGAGTTCTCAGGCCATTTCACCACAACATCAAGTAACAAACAGACTTGAATTCATTCAGTGGATTTAGCCAAAGAAGAGGGCCAAAATACACATGGAATTCAAAACCCGAAATAATCTCCAGTTTGAGTCATCCAATGCACTTGTCTACATTGATTGCATTCACCAGATAAAAGCCAGCTCTACTCCATGAGGCAAACGCAGCCTCAGCTCAGGTTAAGGGTTGCTGCCACGGGGACTACAAGAGTAGAGATTTTCTGACACACTGCTGGCATGAAAGGAACGGATTACAACTCCATCTTATGTAAATTTCCACTGGGGAAAAAAAGATTAAAAGGAAAATAATCATGCTTTAGTCATTTTCATTTAGGGTAATAAGATCCTTTAATTCCTTCTTGGAAAAAGAGGCAACAGCTGTCCTGTCATAAATGGTAGGACACTTTACTTGACGTTTTGCAGGAAACCAATCTTTAGCTGAAGTTTTGACCTAATGTTTGCACCAAGTTATGTTTTTAAGAGAAAGATAGATTTTCTTTAAATATATGACATAAGCCAATTGGCCCCAGAATGAAGAATTAAGTACACATTGTACCAACCTCGATGTCTGAAGCAGACAAAGAAATCTTATTCTTCCTGCTTCTCCTGTCCAGGCTGAGCTGTTTGGAAGAAGGGTGAGCTATTAGGTAAATACTGTTTCACAGCGTTGGATGTTTGCTTTTGTGACATTCGTTGTCTTTCCGTTTTGGCTGCAGCCCCCAACTTTGATGTGACAGTGCACCACACCCGGCCCTCAGCCCCTGTGGTCACTTGAGTGAATGACTGCATCTCCTGTGCACGGCTCTTTGATATAGGTGCCATCGTTATTGTTACTGCCATTTGCAAATGGGTGGGCTTCTCCTCAGGCAGGGTAACTTGCTCAAGGTGTCAAAGCTGCTAAGTGGGAATACCAGGATTGGAACTCTGAAGTTCATATTCTCCGCCCACTCTTGGCCCCTGTTAAGCTGAATGTCCATCTTTAATTTCCACCTGTAGCCCAGAATAATAGCTACTCATTATTGTTTTTCTCAGGGGCACAGAAGTCTGGACTGTTTTTTAGGTGAGTCCCCTGGAGAAGTTTATCTTATTTTGGGAATACTACTGGCAGCTGAGGATGGGGGAAGTTTTATTTTTCCCTGACCTCCTCTGGGTTCTACAAGGAAGAGAAAAAAGTTTGTGAAGGGATAATACAGAAATTATCTCTCTCTTTGCTCAGCTAATGGGTAAGTGATTTGCCAGCTATTAGGTTTAGGGGACTAACCTCTCAACTTCCAGAGATGGGGCCCAGTGTCCAGGAATACCTGCCTGAGGGCCCAGAAGGAGCTGGGAGTCAAGTGCACAGCTCAGATTCCCTAGGAGAGCCCAAACTCATGTATCAGGGGCACCTAATACCCATGATTTTGTTTGTCAGTTTTGTTCACTGCTGGATCACTGGAACCTAGACTGGTGCCTGGCCAGGTAGTGGCTTCATAACATTTGTTGAATGAATAAATGAATGCAGGAAAGAATAAATGTATCAGATGCTGGAAGAACTTCCTATTTCTTTCAGTCTCCATGAAAATGAAGGAGATAGGGAGTCCTGCCAGCATCTGATACATTTAAAGACTTTCCTGGGAATTTTAGAATTATGGAGAAAGCAAGTTCTTTTTGGAGACAGTTGGCTTTAAGTATCACATTAGTCTGGAGCTGTGAGAGACTACCTTCTCTAGGAGGAGAGCCTGCTTGAGAATAAAGTCAGAACATGGAAAAGCAGAGTGGAGAGACATGTTGTTATCATGGTACCCCTGGATCTAGCCATATCTGAGGCTTAAATTAATCCTGACTCTAAAGTTGTATAGGCTGGTAATTTCATGTCTGTGTGGATTCCCTGTACGAATGCCTATTAAATTTGATTTTTTTCCTTTTCTTTCTTCTTCTTCTTTTTTTTTTTAATCTAAGTAAGCTCCACACCCAGTGTGGGGTTTGAACTCATAACTCTAAGATCAAGAGTTGCATGCTTTACTGACTGAGCCAGTCAAACCCTGATTTTTGCCTGTTAATCTGTATCATGTCAACCTGATTCTAAGTCTAGCTAGAAGGACCATAGGACCAAGGAAGTTCTGCCTCCCAGACAGTCGGTGGAGTTGGCAGGATGATGTTAACTTGCTGGACACCACTTACCCTGGACTCTGCTGGAGCTGAGAGATCCTTGGGACATCTGACAAGTAGCTGGCAGAAGGTGAGATTTCGTACCATATCACCATGTTAGCTTTCAAGAATCTCCATCTGCAGAATCCAAAGGAGCAAGAATGGTGAGAGTCCGTTTCTCTCTTTCAAAATTTAGGTTAGCAATAGAAAATATTTGTGGAACTAGTTCCTTGGGCCTAGTGACTCTTTGGCTAAATTTGGTAGAGTACTTTTTGGTTACTGATCCATTTCCTCCCAGATATGGTCTTTGTATTTTTTTGTCTGTGTCATGTGATGTGCACATGAGGTAAAGGTTATTGCAAAGGGCCATCCTGGAAGCCAAAGCTGAAAAATTGGTGGGCACAGGTCAAGCACTTAAAAGCTGTTAGAGTGCTCACCACTTCAAGAAGACTCCTGTCATAGGATAAATTGGTCGTGGAATGGATTAGGTTGACACTAGGTCACCTACCAACCTCAAGAAAACTTCTGTGGGGGCACATGACTGGCTCATTCACTAGAGCATGCAACTCTTGATCTTAGGGTCATGAATTTGAGCCCCATGTTGGGGGTTAGATTGTGTTTAAAATAAAAAAAAGTATTTAAAACTTATTTTAAAAATCCCAAAATATCATTAAAAAAAGAAAAATAAGAAAACTTCCATGCATCAAGGTACACTGTAAAACATCACACAGTCTCCAACCCCCTGGCACATCCCTTTTAGGTAGTAGCATGGTTCCAAGAGACTCAGGCTTGACCAAGACTGTTGATATGCATACATTTTCCTTTTGTCTCATTCTATATCCTCAGAGCTTGGCTTTGTGACCAATGAGAATATTCTCTTTGTTTTCCACCATTGTAGGGTGCACTTACTGGGGTGCACTTTGGTGGCCAAACAGACTGGGGAACCAACTCTGACTCTCTCTCTCTCTCTCTTTCTGTCCAACTGTGCCAGCTCTCAGGGGTGTTTGTCATGAGAGGTTCCAGCCCATAGGAACCTTTGTGTCTAAACTTTTGTTGCTTGTTAGTGCTTGAAAGTCCCATTCCAGTATTGCCTACCTGGTGTTACAAGTTAGCAAGTCTGTGACCGGAGGCATCTCACAATTTTGTGAGACCTGAGACACCATTTTCACCACATCATTCTTACCATCTGTGCAATGAATATATTTGCTCTCTTAGGCTAATTTTGGGAATGAACTTTTATATTCTGGAACTGTATCACCTATGCCCTCTTTGGATGCATCTTGCACCTTTGGTAAACCCTTTAAGCCTTATTGGTTTGAGTTGCTGTTAGATCCTACTTGCCAATGGCCAGATGATGGATCCTTTAAATTGGCTGTATTTAAAAGAAAATATTCTTTATAGAAAGCTTTCAGTTTTCTTAGTAGTATAATGGCTAGCGTTAGGGACTCCCTTGACAAGATAAAATGACAGAAATTAGGCTTAAGACTCAGAAGTAAATGTCCATATCCAATGTAAATTTCCCTTAAAATCTGGCCTCATTTGCCTACAGGGCCTCATCTGCCCTATGAGATTTACAGGGAGCACTCAGCTCTAATCTCTAGGTTCAAAGTGTACAGGTTGCTCATATAAATGCTGAAAGCCAGAAAATAAATTTAACAAAAGTATCTGAGACTGGCTCCTACCTTCCAGGGATTGAGAATTGGGCTCTGGCAGCTTTGGGCATTCATATGCGATGCCCTTTGCAGGTGCGTCCTAGACACCCTTCCACCCCCCAGTGCCAGGGAATTTGTGTCTCCTTGATAGTGGCGATATCTTTTTAAATTATAAGCCCTTTTACTTCCACTTTTAAAATGTCCTACAAAATTCAGAGAGAAATTTAAAAGGTTAATGACTTATTCACTACTTTCCCTTCAGAGGAAAAGGGGACCAACATTTCTCCTCGTCCCTCCTACAAATGATCTGTGAAAAGACCAGTGTTACGGACTAATAGAAGCCAAGGTTGAATTAGAAAGCTCTTGTTGAAATGCTTTATACGGACAAAAATCTTTTGATTCCAATTTTAGTTAAAAATCTCTCTAATATAGGGAAGCAGATTTTGTTAAAAAGACAGGCCAATCGCTTAATACTCAGGCTGTAATCTAGTTCTTTGGGCAATTAAAAACAACTCATTGTCTTGCAAATCTATATGAGACCCGAAATGGAACTACAGAAATGAGTCAAGTCCCACCTATTTACCAATCCCCAAACTTGCCTATTCCTCTTAAATATTTGTGGATATTGTAAAAAAGATCAAGATTGGAACAAAATTGTCCTGTACTTAGGAGAAAGGAAGGTGAATTTTATTTTTTTTAATTTTTTTATTAAAAAAATTTTTTTTTTCAACGTTTATTTATTTTTGGGACAGAGAGAGACAGAGCATGAACGGGGGAGGGGCAGAGAGAGAGGGAGACACAGAATCGGAAACAGGCTCCAGGCTCTGAGCCATCAGCCCAGAGCCTGACGCGGGGCTCGAACTCACGGACCGCGAGATCGTGACCTGGCTGAAGTCAGACGCTTAACCAACTGCGCCACCCAGGCGCCCCAGGAAGGTGAATTTTAAATCGCAATTACCCTGAAACTCTGGGAAAAAAACAAACAAACCCAAAAACTGTTTTGCACTCTTTCTGTGCCATGAAACTATAAATCTTACATCTTTAAAAAGAAAACTACCTGAAACTGAAGAAATAAAAGGGGGAAAGAGTTAAAAAAAAATACTAACTCGGGGCGCCTGGGTGGCTCAGTCGGTTGAGCGTCCGACTTCGGCTCAGGTCATGATCTCACAGTCCGTGAGTTTGAGCCCCACGTTGGGCTCTGTGCTGACAGCTCAGAGCCCAGAGCCTGCTTCAGATTCTGTGTCTCCCTCTCTCTGTCCCTCCCCTGCTCGTGCTTTTTCTCTTTCTCTCTCAAAGAATAAATAAACATTAAAAAAAAAATACTAACTTCTAGAATGGCTTTTGTGCCAGACACTAGCATCTCTTAGACAGATATGCTCCAAATCTTTACCTTGGATAAAATGTAGATGCTTTCTCTCTGCCTTGGTGATGTAAATTTTCTGCCCCCATCTTTTAGAGGGCCTAAGAGCAATTCTTTGAAATAGAAAGGATTAGGAACTTTGGTGAAACATTTTTCATTAAAGAGAGAGAGAGAGAGAGAGAGAGAGAGAGAGAAAGGGAGATACTTGGAAATTGAGCTTTTAATGTCTTTCCCACAAATATTAGCAAAAACAAAATCTAGAAGATTATTTGCATCTCGTCTGTGTTTCCATCCATCTCGTCTGTATGTGTATCTATCTGTGTTATATTTTTTCTACCTCTGGATGCTATTGTTAAAATTCATTTGTATAAGAGCTCTATTTAGTTGGTTTGAAGGCAAGACCTTGTAAGAATCGGGCATTCCAAAAGTCAAACTAACCCAAATGTTTTTTCAAGTTCACATGAATCTGGGATAGTATTTGGTACCAAAGCCAATTTAAGGCTGTTGGTTTAATTAAAATAAAATTGTCTTTAGAGTTATGCATTAAAATGTAAGGCTTTTATTTTACCCATGTTTAACAAAGGTCAAATGGGTTCTTATTGTCTCTGTTGCAAATTTGTCAAAAAAAATTAGGATAATGGTTGACTTTGTCTAATGCCTCATGAAATTTTGTGGGTAATCTAAACATAATTGTTAAGAACAAGTAGATTAAATAGATGTAAATAAGATTAAAATGTTTATAGGTAAACTTTTGGGTGGTAACCTGAAATTTTGGCATTTTGCTGAGTTAAATGATGAGCTGAGTGTGAATAGCTAGATCATTTCTAAATAAGATAAAATAATGAAATATTAAGTACTAAACATAGGTTTGTCTGTTTTTTGCCTTATTGCAGACAAACTAAAGATGAATACAGTTCTATTAGTAAACTTTGTGCTTTATTAAAAAATTATATTATGGAAAATATATATTTTTAGAAATTATAAAATATACTCATAAATTTGCTAACCAAAAATACTGGTGTAAGAAACGATTCACAATTATTCACTATTTAGTTTACACTAGAAATGAAGGTTCCTAAGCGTGACGAATTCTAATAAATGAAATTGAGACCACTAGAAATAAGAGAACTCTGCATACAGGCAAAGTAAGATATGTGTTTTGGGGAAAAATATGTGGAATGGGAATATGTTTTTGTTGAGGGAAAAGAAAGTGAAATGAGACTAGTTATTTAAAGAAGAAAAGCTTAGGACAAACTGAGTATAAACAGGAAAGTTGCAGAAGTTTTCTGGGAAAGGAATCTTTAAAAGGGAATTCTGTGTGTGGTCTACACTGGTGAAAATTAGAATACATTTAAGTAAGTAAATTAATTTTAATATAAAAAATACACTGGTGCAAAATTAAAATTTTTGTTTTCTCTTTGTTAAAAGAATAAAGTTTTTTTAAAAAAACTATTGATCTGTTCTTAATAATAAATTGTAAATATTGTTTTCTTTAACGTTATCTGCCTAAAAAGCAAGGAATCTGATTTGCCAAAATAATTTCCTATGTTTAATCAGGACTTTGATTTACTTAAAAAACAACACAGAACAATAACAACAAAAAAATCCCAACCATATTTTCTTCATAAGTATGTAACTTTATGTGTTTGTTTTTGATATCTTTTGTTGTCACTTTGGTGAAATGCATAATTACATGTTCTTTTATAATAATCTGTGATCCTATTTAATCAGAAGTTTTGATTTTTTGGACATACGTCTCAAAATCAAATTCTAAAAAAAATGTTAAAAAAATTTTTTTAATTAAAAAAATTAAAAATAATTTTTTTAATGTTTACTTATTTTTGACAGAGAGAGAGAGAGAGAGTACATGAGTAGAGGAGGGGCAGAGAGAGAAGGAGAGAGAGAATCCAAAGCAGGCTCCACATTGTCAGCACAGAGCCTATCATGGGGCTCAATCCTACAAACCTTGAGATCATATCCTGAGCCAAGATCAAGAGTAGGCCACTTAACTGACTGAGTCACCCAGGCACCTCTATAGGCAGTAATTTCTTTGACATCAACCATAGCAACTTCTTTCTAGATATGTCTCCTGCAGCAAGGGACACAAAATCAAAAATAACTATCGGGACTACATCAAAATAAAAAGCTTCTGCACAGTGAAGGAAACAATCCACAAAACTTAAAGGCAACCTGTGGAATGGGAGAAGATATTTGCAAATGACATATCCGATAAAGGGTTCATATCCAAAATATAAAAAGAACTTATAAAACTCAGTGGTGCCTGGTTGGCTCAGTGATAGAGTATGTGACTCTTGATCCTGGAATCATGAGTTCAAGCCCCACATTGGGTGTGGAGCTTACTAAAAACAAACAAACAAACAAACAAATAAACAAATAAACAAGTAAACAAATAAATAATAAAAAAGCAAACAAACTTAAAAAACTTGATACTCAAAAAAAAATCCAATTACAAAATGGGCAGAAGGCATGCAGATGGCCCATAGATACATGAAAAGATGTTCAACATCATTCATCTTCAGGGAAATGCAAATCAAAACTACAATGAGATATCACCTCACACTTGTCAGAATGGCTAAAGTCAACAACCCAAGAAACAACAGGTATTGGCAAGAATGTAGAGAAAGGGGAACCCTCTTATGCTGTTGGTGGGAATGCAAACTGATGTAGCCACTCTGGAAAACAATATGTACTGTCCTCAAAAAGTTAAAAATAGAACTACACTGGGGTGCCTGGCTGACTCAGTCAGAAGAGCCTGTGACTTTTGATCTCAGGGTCATGAGTTCAAGCCCCATATTGGGGGTAGACTTTACTTAAATAAAATTTAAAAAAAGAATACAAAATCCCAATTCAAAGGATACATGCACCCTGATGTTTATAGCAGTATTATCTACAACAGCCAAATTATGGAAACAGCCCAAGTGTCTACATATTGATGAATGGATAAAGAAGATGTTGTATGTATATACAATAGAATATTATTCAGCTATAATCTCTCTCTCAAAATAAAAAAGTAAACATTTAAAAATTTTTTTAAAAAGTTACTGCCTATGTTCTCTCCTAGGATTTTTATGGTTTCATGTCTCACACTTAGGTCTTTAATCCGTTTTGAATTTTTCTTTCATTCTTCTGCATGTTGCTGTCCAGTTTTCCAAGCACCATTTGGAGAGACATTCAAAAATTCATTTGCCCATTGGATATCCTTTTCTGCTTTGTTGGAGATTAATTGAGCATATAATTGTGGATTCATTTCTGGTTTCTATTCTGTTCTATTGACCTGTGTGTCTATTTATGTGCTGGTGCCATACTGTTTTGAATACTATAGCTTTGTAATTGAACTTGAATTGTGATGCCTCCAGCTTTGTTTTTGTCTTTCAGAATTACTTTGACTACTTAGGGTCTTTTGTGCTTCCATACAAATTTTAGAATTGTTTACTCTGGGTCTGTGAGAAATGCTGCTGGTATTTTGATAGGGATTGCATTAAATGTGTAGATTATTCTGGGTAGTGTAGACATTTTGACAACATTTGTTCTTCCAATCCATGAGCATGGAATGTCTTTCCATTTCTTTGTGTCTTCTTTAATTCCTTTCATCAGTGTTTTATAGTTTTCAGAGTACAGGTCTTTCACCTCTTTGGTTAGGTTTATTCTTAGGTATCTTCTTGTTTTTTGTGAAATTGTAAAATGGGATTGATTTCTTAATTTCTCTTTCTGGTGTTTCATTATTGCTGTATAGAAATGCAACAGATTTCTGTACATTGATTTTGTATCCCGAAACTTTACTGAATTAATTGATCATTTCTAGCAGTTTTTTGGTGGAGTCTTTTGGGTTTTCTATATATAGTATCATGTCATTTGCAAATAGTAAAAGTTTTTACTTCTTTCTTTCTGATTTGGATGCTTTTACTTCTTTTTGTTGTCTGATTGCTGAGGCTGGGACTCTCACTACTATGTTGAATATAAGTGGTGAGAGTGGACATCCCTGTCTTATTACTGACCGTAGAAGTAAAGCTCTCAGTTTTTCCCCATTTAGGATGATGTTAACTGTGAGGTTTTCACATACGGCCTTTATGATGTTGAGTTATACTCTCTCTAAGCCTACTTTGTTGAGTGTTTTTATCATGAACGGATGTTGTGCTTTGTCAAATTATTTTTCTGCATCTATTGAAATGATCATATGTTTCTTATCCTTTCTTTTATTAAGGTGATGTATCATGCTGATTAATTTGTGAATATTGAACTACTCTTGCAACCCAGGAATAAATCCCACTTGATTGTGGTGAATGATTTTTTAATGTACTATTGGATATGATTTGCTACTATTTTATGGAGAATTTTTACATCTATGTTCATTAGAAATACTGGCCTGTAGTTCTCTCTCTCTCTCTCTCTTTTTTTGTGATGTCTTTATCTGGTTTTGGTATCAGGATAATGCTAGCCTCATAGAATAAATTTGGAAATTTTCTTTCCTTTTCTATAGAATAAAATCTTTTGAGCACAATCTGAGCTGTTCCAGAGTTCCTGGAAGATTTCAAAGATTTTATGAAAAATTAGACATATCTGGTACATTAAATTAAATAGGAAGCATTGTCAAATAAGTGATACTAATCTCTGTGAAGATTATATTTGTGTAGATACGTAATTAAAATAAGTGTTCTAAAAACTGTATAAAACTATAAATTGAATATCCTGATATATTATTATCTTGAGTGTTGTATGCCATAGAAATAACTAAATTTCTTTGCCAATTGCATCATAATGAACTCATATCAAATCTTTAGCCTTTGGGGCACCAGCTGGCTCAGTTGGAAGAGCATGTAACTCTTGATCTTGGGATCATGAGTTTGAGCCCCATGTTGGGTGTAAAGATTACTTAAATAAATAAAAGTTTAAAAAAAATCTTTAACCCTGGCCATTTTTTTGAAGTTTATTTATTTATTTTGAGAGAGACATGGAGAGTGAGAGTGGGGGAGGGGCAGAGAGAGAGAGAGGAAGAGAGGGAGAATCCCAAGCAGGCTCCAAGCGGCCAGTGCACAGAGCTGTGCAGAGCCTGATGCGGGGCTGGAACCCATAAAACCGTGAGAACATTGACCTGAGCCAAAATCAAGAGTGAGACACTGGACCAACTGAGCCACCCAGATGCCCCAACCATGGCCATTTTAAGTCTTGTCCTTTACTTTCCTGTTTACATGGATACTATTACAAATGTGTTTTATCTTCAGTGAGACTTAGAGAAAAAAAACAAAACAAACTCTTGAGTACCTGTTTCTAATAACCTTAAAATCATAAAACTGACTTAAAGAATTTCCGAAACTAATGAAAAATCTGGATTCAAGCAAAACAACAATCAATAATATGGGACTGAATAAACTAAAGAGGGGAATAGTAATTGTTATGACTTTGTTTGAAACATTGGTGATTTTTTAAAATGTTTCCTTTTTTTGTGTGGATGTAAGGAAATCTTTTCTCTTTAACTGACCTATAGCAATTTGATAAATTATACCATTATAAGCAGAATTGAAACATTTTTCTTCTTCTTACCTGAATTCTCTAGAATTCAAAAGCTCAGTGAGTATTTTTGTAAATTTTTTAAAGGTTTATTTATTATTTTGAAAGAGAGACAGTGTACTAGTGGGGGAGGGGCAGAAAGAGAGGGAAACACAGAATTGGAAGCAGGCTCCTGGCTCTGAGCTGTCAGCACAGAGCCTGACGCCGGGCTTGAACCCACAGGCTTGAACTCATGACCTGAGCTGAGGTCAGTTGCTTAAACGACTGAGCCACCCAGGTGTCCCTCAGTGAGCATTCATATATATATATATATATATATATATATATGTATATATATATACACACACACACTTAGTGTCCTTATATTTTTATGGCAATATACTTAATTATATTAGTTCAATAAGAATCTGTTCTCCTTGTAACCATTGGAAACATTGGTTATATTATCAAGGCTTTTACTGGAATGTGCTGTTTGAGACATGTATAGACTCAGATATGACCAGACAGATGTAAGGGACTAATGTTGACTTTACAGGGCCAGTAGAACCCCTTGGAGATGTTGGCTTGATACCTTACTTACAGTTTCCAGCAGCCTTACCAGGTACCTAAAGAAGGTCACTTCCTGGCAGGTACAGGAGCCTCAGGATATGTTGGGGACCTGGAAGAGAGAAGAATTCATCCAAATCTATAGATATAGTAGGCAAACTCTGGCAAGTATTTGATACAAGTATTGCTTTGGCTTCTAGCTTTGAGAGGCTTTTAAAAGTTCAATCTTGAAATTCCTTGTGAAAAATTCCAGCAAAGCAGATTTAAAGGAACTCGTATGGCCAATCACTATTCTTGCTGTGCTTATGCATATAATTAGACCAAGTTGTTAAAAACTAGACTTATCTTGCAAAAACATATTAAATTTTTTTTTTCAACGTTTATTTATTTTTGGGACAGAGAGAGACAGAGCATGAACAGGGGAGGGGCAGAGAGAGAGGGAGACACACAGAATCGGAAACAGGCTCCAGGCTCTGAGCCATCAGCCCAGAGCCTGACACGGGGCTCGAACCCACGGGCCGCGAGATCGTGACCTGGCTGAAGTCGGACGCTTAACCGACTGCGCCACCCAGGCGCCCCACTTGCAAAAACATATTAATATGGCTATCTTTGGTAAAAATGAGGGTGATTATAGAAAGAAAAAATGTTTCAATAACATATCTGAGTAAATATTAGATTCTAATACTGTTTGTTACAAATTAGACCAGATCCTGATTTCTTCTGGAACCCGACTACCACTCTCCAAACTAACATTTCTTATCTTTCTGCCACCCTTGAGCTGGATTAATTTGAGAACTAAAAGTGTCCTTTTCCCTCAAGGCCTGCAGACTGAATATGAATGACTTGGTTGTAAACTTCAGAGAAAGGACCACAACAGCTTACACGTAGGCTGTCTTCGTGCCTGTTGCTGTGTGGGACGTTCAAAGATCTCCAGACATTTGAACTACAAACCAGGAAAATCTGTTGACTGTCACTGCCTGAAGATGCTTTGGTCTTAACATCTAGAAATCTCCACCAGTCATCCTCAGGACTCAAAGACTGATTTATATTATGACCTAATCACTAACCAAGGTTTTTCTTTTGTGTCTAAAGAAATACCTCTTGTTTAATACCTGATTTCTTGAATCATAGACTTACGGTTCTAAGACTTGCTCAATGAGATGGAACAATTTACTAGCTCAATTTTTAATACGTGGAACTTCCAGAGAAGTTCCAGATGGGGGAGCTGTAGGGGCCCGGGGCAGGCTGCCCACAAATGTGCCACTTTGGCATGAAGATTATTTCGAGTGAAAAGTAATAAAAACCCAGCAGATGCAGGAAAGGTGTCCTGCTTCTCCCATTACTGCCTAAATTTACATCAGAAAACACAGCCTGCAGTGGGAAGAGAAGCGTTAACATTGCCCCCTCTTTACCAAGGAACTCATCTGCATAACAGAACAATCTTGTTTTTCCAAACTTGACTCTCTTGCCAATGAGTTTTCTCCTCTTTTTCCTTAGCTCATATAAGCTTCATATTGCCTCATTGAATTTGGAATTCTTTGTTGGTGTGGACTCCCTGTCTGGCCTACCTATTCAATTTGATTTTGTCTGGTTTAGGGGAAAAAAAGATGGTGGGGGGGCGCCTGGCTGGCTCAGTGGGTAGAGCATGGGACTCTTGATCTCAGGGTCATGAGTTCGAGGCTCACGTTGTGTGTAGAGCTTACTTAAAAAAAAAAGTTGTGTGAACTAATATATCCTTTAAATAATTTACACTGGTTTGAGTTGTGTTTCTGACACTTGCAACCAAGAACCCTGAACAATATAACTTCTACTCTCTTCGTATCTCCACTATGGTTCTTGTAACTACAACTTCCCTGTTGCATTCAGAGGGATTAATATAAGATGTAGAAATGGCACTACTATTTCCCTATTTAAGATCCTTTGATGGCTCCCCAGAGCCTGTTCAGGGGAGACAAGCTCAAAATTCTTAAGGGAACAGGGAGACAATGTAAATGAAGGAAGGAGGCCAGGTGGAAGACAATAGAAAGGGGTTCGGTGGGAAAGTGAGAGCCTTGCCTGTAGCCATTGTATTCAGAACGCAGACACTGTGTGCTTGCCAAAGAGAACACATCTGGAGGTGGGGTTTGGCCTCCCTGGCTGTGGAATCTGCAATTTCTGGCCTAGATTGCAGGTTCACGCTCCTGCCCGCAACCCAGGCAGCTTTAGTGACCAAGCCTCTGACACTCGTTAAGACTCATGTCCTATTGCTAGATGCTCTAGTATTGCTAAGTTGGTGCTGACATCTTGCTCCTTCAGGATTCAGTGCTTTTGCTCATGTCATTCCTTTGCCTGGAGCCCTGGTCCACCCATTCTTTTTAGCGTCATCTTTATCTTCATCTTGCTAAATTCCATTTATTCTCTCATATTCATGTCAGGTGTTATCAGCTCCAGGGATTCTCCTCTTAGTGGGACGGGTGTGCTTCCTCCATGCTCCCATAGTTGGACTTAGACTTCTTTGTCATTGTGCCTGACAGACCCTGTTGGTTGCTCACCCACAATGGGTCCTTCTCCTGTTGACTTGCTGGCAGAATTTGCCTCTCCCTACAAAGGCTAAAAAAAATCCTGACATTTTCTTTTCCTGCCTGCCTTGTAGGTAGGGTCTGGGATGTGATCCAATCTTACTTAAAAGGATTGGATAGGAAATCTACTAAGGGATTCTTGGGAATGATTTTCCTCCATGACAACAAAAGAGTGATGCAGAGAACACTCTCCCTTTTCATTTCTGCCACTGAATGTAGTTCTGCGAGAAGTGAGGTTTGGAGCTGGAGCAGCCATCTTGCAACTATGAGGGAAAAGTCAAGAGAATCACAGAACGAGTGAAACAAATCCCTCCCATCCTGAAGGAATGCTGCAGAACCACATTAGGAACTTTCTCCCTTACCCTTTTTGATACGTGAGATCCAGAAAGAACCCCCTGTTGCCTAAGTCACATTTTGGGGGATATTCTGTTACTTTCAGGTGAATACATTCTAAACGATTCAATATATGTTCATCATGTTGCCTTTGTGCCTCCTCTATTTTGTAAGTTATTTGTGGGGAGGGATGATCCTGTACTCATCTTTGTATCCCTGATGTCTAGCACAGGGTCAGAACTCAATAAATGTTCATCGAAATAGTAGTTATTTTTCATAACTTTTCCCACTAAGAGCTACAGTAAACAGTGTGTGCCAAGCATTGTCTGTTCTTTAGTGTTGAGGAGTGAGAAATACGTCAGTGAATCGTGTATGAGTAACCCCTGGGGATTTATGGGAACGAAGGATCTGATACAAATGTTATAGCATCTCAGTGACTAGTGCTATTCACACTGTTGATTTGGACCATATGAAAAGTTACCACAAAGCCTAGTGTGCATGTCAGAGGAAAGTGTGGTGCATTGCTTGCAGAAGGAAAGGGATGGTGTGTGCTTACAGCCCCCTCCTTCATGCTACCGCTTCTCATTTCCTGCTGTGGTCGTTTAGGCCCCTGTCTGACCCCATCCCTGAGTCAATGGGACAAAAATGATAGCTGCTTTCATAAACTCAAATCCATCAAACCCTGTGGACTTCTCTTGGTCCTTAGTGGCTGCCTAAACTCTGTTATTAGAAGTTGGAGGTTGCCCTTAGCTTCTTGGAGGTTTGTGAGATTCCATTTTTATTGAAGTGTTCAGAGCATTATACCAGCTTTAGCTAAAAATGGTGCAGTGAATCAAAAAGGCAGAGTTACTTTGGAGAATCCATTTGGCAGCCCCAGTCCCCTAAGTACATACATTTAATTTTATGGTTTGTTACACAAATCAGTTGAACTTGTCATATCAGAGAAAGCACATGTATTTTGGAAAGCCCCGTAAACTAAGATCAGGTATTCTTTTATGGAGTGTGTGCTATTTTGTTTTTACCAATAAGGGAGGAAAATCACTTTAGATTTCAGTATTGACTCACTGAGAAGCCATTCCACTTTTTACATGTTCACATCCATGCTGACACCTTAAGCCTGATCTCCTCAGATCTTCTTGACTGAAATCTAGATAGTGGAGTTAGCTCCCCAGGTGATACAGAGTCTTGGAGTTTGGAGCCTCTGTAGTCAGGAAAGTGACTTATACAACAGCAATGTTATGGTGGTGGGGGACGTGTGCCATTAATGATCACACACAAGAGAAGCCCAGCGTCTGAGTGTTTGTGGGGTGTGTGTCTTCTAAGGAGAGGAGGTTAGATTACATTTTCATTTTTTTCATGTCCATCAGTTTGCTTCCCTTTATCTTCAGAGAAATAAATACAAGTCTCTCAGCCCGGATGAATTCCAACCCATGGCCAACAAACTAGCCTATATTCTTAAACTCTTAGCTGAATTCCCCTCACCTGTATGGCTTCCCTGAATTTTGTTTCTTATCCAAGGAAACAACATTCTTGAACCCCCCTCAATATCATTCTGTTCTTCCAATTCCCCTGGTAACCCATAATGGAAAGATACTTTTTTTTTGTTTTTTCTTTGATCAACAACACAGCTTTGAGATATTTATACTGTTCCCTTCATGTAACACCTCCTTTGTGGCCCACTCTATCTATCTATCTATCTATCTATCTATCTATCCATCCATCCACTCACCTACCCGTGCACCCATGCACCCAACTTCCATCCATCCATTCACTCACCCATCCACCCAACCAACCAATCTATCCATTCATCCATCCAACCAACCAATGAATATTTGTTGAGCACATTCTATCTGCCACAAATTTTCTAGGAGCTGAGGATACAGTGGTGAACAAGCCAGGCATGTCCCTATTGTCATAGAGTTTACATTTTAGCTGGGGGACAACAATAAATAAACACTAAATGTAATGTCAGATGGTGAGAGTGCTATGAAGAAAAATTGTGGCAGCCACACGAATGGGCCTCTCTGATCTCATACTGCAGGGTGTGTAAGTGACTGAGAGAGCCTCAGTCACTATATTCTGAAATCCATCATTGTGTTTGATGGGGACCATGCTTCTCTGGGACCACTTCCCGCCAATAACTGAGCATGGTAGAGATACTGACATAGATGTAGGACTCCACTTGTACTTGGATGCTCTCTGATGGTCTTGCCCAAGTTTTCTTAGAAATGTACCGTGGTCTAAGACTTCTTACCATCTCTTTCTCGTGTCTACCCCGGCTCCCCACTCTCTTTCTCTCAGGCGCAGCCCTTCACTGCAGCCTGCCAGTCCATCCCACACCCCTTCTTTACTTTCTCGTATGTTCCCTTTGATAAGTTTGCACTCCTTCTTCCATCTTGACATCTGTTTCTTAGAGGACCAGGGCTAACAGAAGACTGATGCAGCCTGAAAGAGGAGGCTGTGACTTGGGGTTGGAGCTACTTTGGATAAGTGGCAGGAAAAGCTCCTCAGGAGAGGTGACATTTGTTCAGGGACTCAACTGGAGAGTGAGGATGATCCATGCAAACACCTGGTGGTGGCACACTTGGGCAAAAGGAAGAAGATGTAGAGACCAGGGGTTCTGAGAGGTCCCCAAAACTGCTGGGTGGGGAGGGAAAGCAAATAGGTCTCCGGGTTCTCTCAAATCACCCTCCCATTTCAAGTGGCCCTAACTTTATCTGCTTTGCATATTTGGCTTCCCCTAAGATTTCAGACGAACAAAGACTTCCAGGCTTAAAATAGAAATACTCTGAAAATCACTGCTCTGGATGAACTCTGTGACCTCTGCCCTATTTTATCCCTTTATTTATCAGTCCATTGTCCATGGAGAGAATAGGCAGCAGAAGAAATTATCTTTATTTGGAAGCCTAATTTTCCCACGGCGATACTGGATTAGTACAGGGCAGGTGCTGATAAGGGGAGTGAGAGTCAGTGGTTAAAGGGCTGGATGCATCGAGGCTGGTGCAGAAAGTAGGCAGGCCTTGCAGTGGGAGAGCAGCCAGAGGAGGCCGGCATTTAGTAAGTAGGCAGAGGCCCACAGACAAAGGACCTCCATGCGTGCTAAGTCTGCAGAGAGTGTGGGCTGTAAAGGATTGTCCTCTATGTGAGATAGGGAGGAGTTTAGAGAAACAGTGGAGGATGACAGCCATGCTCAAGGCCTTTGGTTTCATATGTAAGATGTTAACATTGCTCAGAAAAAAATGTGACCGAATCTACCTGTTGCCAGAAAGTTTAGTAACTGCACTCCTAAGAATCTCCTGGTAATATGTTAGTGGTAAAACTTTACTCCACTCCCCCGCCCCGAGTTTTCAGTAGAAAGAGGGAACGGTAGCAGCAATGCAAAGACTGAGCTGGATATGAGAGGATTTCATTTTGCGACAGTTCTTTACGACTGTGTAGAGAATGCCAGAGCCACTGATAGGAAAGTGAATGTATATCGCACTGAGATAAAAATGTGTTTAACCAGTGTAGACTCAGGAATCTCTGAATATGCTTTTGAATTCATTTTACTTATTAAGAAGAGGCTCAACTACAGTGGCTAGAACATACAAGAATTTATTGGCTCATGTAAAAGAATTTTGGAGGTAAGTAGTGGGGGGCTGCTAAGACAGCTCCGGGAATTGTCAGGCACCCACATGCCCTCTATTTTTCTGCTCTGCCATGTGTACCTTTTCTTCTTATGGTCCAAGATGGCTGCCAAAGCTCTGCCGTTACATCTAAATTCTAGGCAGCAGGAAGGAGGAATGGAAAAAGGCTGTCCTTTTCCTGTTAAGAAGCCATTCAAGATGTCACATACAATATTGCAGCTTATATATTATAGACTATAACTTAGTTTCATAGGCACACCCTCACTGCAAGGGAGGTTGAGAAGTGAATGATAATGTTCTCAGTTTAAAATTTAGGTTTTGGATCCTAAGGAAGAAGCGGAGAATGGCTTTTGGGAGGTGATTCCCTGTCTGAGTAAATTACTAAGTGCACATACTTTGAAATGGGACACAGCATTCATTCATGCATTCATGCATGCATGCATTCATTCACTCACTGAGTCATTTGTTTCCTTTCTCATCATTAATTCGACAAATATTGAGTACTTAGGTCCCAGGGAGCTGAGAATGAACAAGGCACTGTTTTTTTGCCTGTAGAATGCTCCCTAAGTGTGCAGAGATAAGGGCAATGATATGTGGGAAGTGACCTGATAGATGAGTCTACGTCCAGTGATAGCCAAAGGAAAAAAAAATTAGTTCTGGTTGGGCTGGGGAGCTTTGCAGAAAAGGAGACACGTGAACTGGGACATGGAGATGAGGAATTCTCCAAGTGCAGATTGGGAAAAGCCATTCTGGGTGGGAGGCTGGGAAGACTGCATCCGCAAAGTCCTGTTGGTGTGAAATAGTACCATGGACCCATTCGAAAACTGCAAGCATAACCAGAGGAAAGCTAAAGAGCTGGACAACGAAGCCCTTTCCTGTGCTGCCAAACATCTGAAAAATGCTTTTCTATTATAGTCAATCTGATTTCAGTACAAAATTGAAGACAGCCTAAGACTCTGGGCTTTATCCTGTAGGTAACAGGGAACCGGCAGCAAGTTTTGGCCAATGGAATGTGGGCTGAAGTAAGTGGACTAGTTCTGAGCCGAAGGAGACACCTTTCTTTCCGCTTGCCCCTCTGGGACCTTCCACCATGGGAAGGACATGCCCCAGTTCCTGGGGTTCATTCAGTTTGGGCTCCAGAATGAGGCATGAGGCGTGAGGCATGATGCACGAGGCAGACCTGAACTTGATCCACAGGTGGATGCAGAACTACCCCAGCCACCTGTCAAAGCTGTGAGCAATAAATAAACGTGTATTTTCTTTGCCTCACAGATTGGTAATTGTTTGTCAGGCAGCTGCATCGTGGTAGAAGCTTGCTAATATGCCTGGTCTTTAGGTTCCTCTCTATAATGTCACACTGTGCATGTTTTATGGTGGGGGTTGGGGGTATGGCCAAGCCTACCTGTTTGGGGTACCAGATGGCCTCCGAGATCATGTGAGGGAAATGCCACACAAAAGCAGGATCCCCAAAACAGGGATGTGGGGCTCATCTGGATGGAAGAGCTGGCACTCAGGTGAATGTCAGGATTGGTTTAGCTCAGGGCTTCTCAACCTCAGTGATACTGACATTTTGTTGTGGGACCTGTCCTGGGCATAAAAGTTTAGAAGCGTCCCTGGTGTTTACCCACTAGATGCTGGTGACAGTCCTCTCCCCGGTTTGTGACAACCAAAATGTCTCCAGACATTGCCAACGATCACTCCCTGTTGAGAACCCGGTTCAATTTTCCGGGAAGGTAAGAACGGAAAATGTTAACTAATGATATTATTTATGAAGCATTTACTGAATTTGAGGCTCTTTGTTAAGTACTTTTAGGAATTAATCTAATTTGGAAGGTGTATCAAAACTATTATTAGTGTTAGTATTAGTATTGCCATCACAAAGTACCACAAACTGGGTGAATTAAATAACAGAAATTTATTTTCTCGTACTTCTGGAGGCTGGAAGTCTGAAGTCACCATGTCAGCAGGCTTGAGACCTCTCTGAGACCTCTCTCCTTGGCTTGGAGATGGTTATCTCCTCAGATGGTCTTTTCTGGGGCACGTGGGTGGCTCAGTTGATTAAATTTCCTGCTGTTTATCTCATCTCAGGTGTTGATCTCAGGGCTGTGAGTTCAAGCCCCATGTTGGGCTCCACGCTGGGCATGAAGTCTACTTAAAAAAAAAAGGCCTTTCCTCTTTGTGTGCTGTCTGTACCCTAAGCCCCTCTTTAAGGACTGTCATCATTTTGGGTTACCCTAACGACCTGATTTTAACTTAATTACCCCTTTAAGAACCAATTCTCTAAATACAGTCACATTTTGAGGTCCTGGCAGTCAGGAGTTCAAACATGAATGGAGGGGGGCACAATTCAGTCATAATACAAGGTCTATGAATGAGGAAACTCAGGACACAGAGGCGAAGTAACACTTGCTTTGGTAACACATTTACTGCGCAGAAGAGCCAAGTCCAACTCTAGAATCCATGCTTTTGGCCATACTCCATATTGCTTCCCCAAGAAATTAATCCCATGAGAGAGCCAGGAAGGGAGACACTACACAAGTATATGCAATGAGTTCTGTGTGTGTGTGTGTGTGTGTGTGTGTGTGTGTGTGTGTGTTAGGGTAGAAAAAAAGAATAGGCTTGTTCAGATGTGATGCTTGCTCCCCTTAAGTCCCTGTGCATGAGAAGAACTTCCTCTAATAGTCACATATAGTATTTCCCTGGTCACGTGAGGGAAGATACACAGATTGTAGGAAGTCCTCAGCCTGTGCAGGGCCGGTCTGGACACTCAATCCAGTCAGCGAAAATGTATTTCTGGACCCTGTGCTCTTTGGTGATTGAGCCAAAATGCCTTAAAAATTTCTGTTAGTCTAGCAATTCCATTCCTTGCAATTTATCTTTGGAAGGAAGCAAATATGTGAACAAAGATTTATGCGTAGGGTATTTGATTTTAGCGTGATTTGCAAGAGCAAACATTGGATAGATCTTGGATAAATAAATTACGGCATGTCCATATGGTGGAATGTTCAACTCATAGATGAATATTTTCTTCCAAGGGAAAAACCTTCATGATATATTATTCTTTGAAGAAAAAACATTTGGATACCATATAGAGTATGATCCGAATTTTTGAAATGGTATATGTCATCATCATACTGGACAAGAAGGTACTTGCAGGATGCAGTGGAAATGAATTGTATTCTTGGTTTCCTGCTGTCCTATCAAGCTCATCCTGGAGTTTTTATCCTGCGCCCTGAGAAAACTGGGGCAAGGCCCAGGGCTTTTTTTGGTCACTCTTATCTAAGAAAAAGTCATCTAGTCACTGCTCTCAGAAAACCTGGTCTCCACTTAGTAATTAACGTGTCCACTCTAGTGTGAGAGCTCAAACTCTCCAATTTTCACTGCAGATGAAATTTTCTTCCCTTTTCTTCCTCAGCTGCATCAGGCTGAGGGAGGGGAGAAGGGGTAGAGGGCTGTTGTGTCTCTTTCTCTTCACTGGGTGCTCTGCTTCTTTCCCCCATACTCTCGGGGCTTCTTCTGGTCCCCCCAGAATTGGGAAGAGGGAGAGAGAAAGAAAGGGGCAGGAAAAGACTCACTCGACTGGTGTTGTCCCAGCCACCTGGGTTTTCTCGAGCCTTCCTTCATGGGTCCTTTGCAGCCAGCCCCCTCCTGTTCCTGGTGGGCACCTGCAGTTTGCTTGGCCAAGAGCTTGTGTCTCTTCTGATTGTTCCTGCGCTTCTCCCTCCCCTGCTGCCCCAGCACCTGGCCGCACACCTCCTGGGTCGGTTCTGGTTTATGGAAACCTTCACACATTCTTTGCCTTGACGACTTGGGGAAATAAAGCCACCCTCAACACAACTCCTTCCTTACTCCACCCTCAGTGCGGCTAGTCAGCCATAGTCACTAGCCCTTCGGATTCCTCAGCATGATTGGACACCAGTCTACTGAGTTCTGCACTTTCCAGGGAACATGCATTGAAGCCTCTAAGAGGTATCACTGAAGCCCCTGTGCCTTGGTTTTTGGTGGGAAGACAGAGCCCCCACAGGGAGTGTGCGAGTCTAGACACTGACGGCTCTCTCCCCAAATCCTTACCTAACCCCAACCCTTATTTTCCCTCTCCAACTTTAAGCTTCCACAGGTGGGTAGATTGGGCTTTTTTTTTTTTTTTTAAGTAAACTCTACCCCAAATGTGGGGCTCAAACTCACGACCTCAAGATCAAGAATCTCATGCTTTACCATCCCAGCCAGCCAGGTGCCCCTGGATTGGCTTTTTAAAACCTGACTAAGTCAGGTTGTCTTACCCTAAGTCCTGGTGGTCTGACCCCTCATTGAGGTGGGAAGCAGTCAGCTCTTGTTTTGGAGTATCAGCTGATACTGAAGCAGAAAGAACCTGTTTTCAACATTCTGTTTTGCACAAACATAATAAAGAGGTAGACAGTATGCACATCGGTCTTGCAGAGGCATGTTGGGGAGAGAGGAGAATGGGGCTCTGGATAGAATGATCTTTGGGTCCCCTTCCAATCCAGAGATTGTATGGCAGGCTGGCAGGCAATACAAGAAAGTATCGATCATATTCACGGACTGTGATGTTAGAGAGACAAGGCACTTACAAAGCATGATAGCAATAGACCATCAAAAATGTTAATAGTGGGACGCCTGGGTGGCTCAGTTGGTTGAACATCCCACTTCGGCTCAGGTCATGATCTTGCAGTTTGTGAGTTTGAGCCCCACGTTGGGTTCTGTGCTGACAGCTCAGAGCCTGGAGCCTGTTTCGGATTCTGTGTCTCCCTGTCTCTCTGTTCCTCCCCCGCTCGCACTCTGTCTCTCTGTCTCTCTCTCTCAAAAATAAGTGAAGATTAAAAAAAAGAGAAGATGTTCTTGATAGTAATAAATATAATAACAGTAAGTGTGAATAATCAAGTGTTGAGTTGTATTGGACAAGCTTTTTGTCTCAGAGAGTGGAGATGATTCAGCTCACTGCTGCAGGGGGTGTCTGAGAGGAGGTAGAAGGACAGTGAACTTGGCAGTCAGCAAGGGGAGACACGCCTCATTGAAGTCTCCGTGGCCTCTCTTTTCAGGCTTTGCACTTGCTTCGTCTCCCAAATGTCAGGAAGTCCCTCCCGATCCCTGAAACTGGAGGTCAACAGGTCATCTCTCATCACTATTGCATATTATCTACACTCCTGTTTCCCCTGGCACATGGTGAGTAACACACACACACACACACACACACACACACACACACACACACACACCACGTTGTTGTTGTTGTTGTTGTTGTTGTTGTTGTTGTTGTTTTTGTTTCTGCTGCTGCTGTTATGACCCTAGGCACTGAGTTAGTTGTTGGCTGAGTCAGCATTAGGGCTGGGTTTCTGGGTTTTGACTCCAGGGCTCTCTCACCCCCTCCTCCCAGGTGTTTCCAGAAGCCCGGAGAGCACTTTGCTGGGTATTCCGAAAGTGCTGGCATTCGCAGTCGGGATTGTGTGCCCAAATCCATCCTGTGTGTTTCCAAGTCAAAGTCTCCTGGAGGGGAGGTGCTCCCCAGAGACAAGGGCTGTAGCTACAGAGAGCTGCCGTCCCCACGTTGGTTCTGCTGAGGAGGGCTGGCACTACCGGTCCCAGCCGCCCTCCCTTCTGTGTCTCTTCATTGAAGCGACCTGGGCTTGGTGCTGGCCATGGAGATGGACTCCAAGGAAGCCCTGCTCTATGGGAGAAAGGTAAAGAAAGGCCTGGCCTCGGCCCGACTGCGCCCTGCTTCTCTGCCAACACCATGTACAAAACAGGCAGTTGTGTTGAATGACAGCATTTCGCAGTAGAGTCTGCTCAAACCCTCTTCTTGGACAGAAGTAGCCTCAGAGAGGGTAATGATGCCCGGGTCCGTGCATCTGGCTCAGCAATAGGTGTGGCCACCGTGAGGCCATGCAGAGCCACCGCACGGGCTAGCCAGAGAGATGTCTGAATCTGCTCCAGCTTTGCAACGCTACCTCTCCTGGGGAGAGTTCCCTGCTCCTCAGGCTGAGTTAGATGCTCCTGCGTGTACCAGTGCCACTGCACTCAGCCTTCGGCTGCGGGAGCCCGCCACCAAGCTGTGTCTTTGGAGGGCCAGAGCCATGCTTTTATCATCCCATTGTGGGATGCCACACTGGCCTCCGAGCTGGCTTTTCTGCAGGAAGTCAGACCCAGCTAGCTCTACCTAATGACCACCCTTCTCTCCTCTTTCATCACAATGAGCCTCAGAAAGGTGAGCACTTTCTTCTGAAAACGCCATCCTGCTAACACCAGGAGGGCAGCCCTGCCAGGGGGTGGCCAGACTTTCTGGACAGTTTCCTAGTGCAAAGGAAAACTGAAAGAGGGTCTAGAACAGTGCTGACGGATAGAAAAATAATGTGAAAAAAGGGCAATGTTGAAATGAATGTTGATAATATATTTTTTTAACCCAAGATAGCCAAAATACCATTTTTTTCACATGCAATCAATATAGACCATCATGAATGAGATAGTTGGCATTCTTTTTTTTTTCTTTTTTGTACGAAGCACTCAAAATTTGACATGTATCTTATACTTACAGTACATCTCAATGTGGACGCTCAATTTTCATTGAAAATACTTGATGTGTATTTCAATTTCATGAAATTTGTGGTTGAAAAAACAGATTTACCCACCTATGTAGTTCCAAACATACTTAAAGTTTTTCAGTAACTGAATTAAGTATCAGTTTGTAAATTTACATTAGTTTAAAGAAAGTAAAAACTCGGTTCCTAGTCACACCAGTCGCTTTTCAAGTGTACTTTTCAACTCCGATGCAGGCTCTAGAAGGTGGGCTGGGAGGTGAGGGAAGAAGTGATTGGATCAGGGAAGAAGGCCCAGTAGCTCTCAAGGTTGGGGGAAGCCTCAACTCATTACCTCTGCTTATCCAAATGCACACTGTACTCAATGAAGTTTCCTTAAGACGTTAGGGGCTGAAGGCGGATGGCAGTCCTAGTGGGAGGCTCAGCGGACTTCCAGGACTGTCTGCAGCAGAATTTCATTTCTTTGCATTTTCATTGGTAGCAGGAAACTCAGTTGGCCATGTCTTGCTGGGGGACACGGACGACTGAAACTCTGGGGAGGGATTCCTAGGTCTAGGGACCACAGAGAAGAGCTGGAGGAGGAGGCCCCCGGAGCTGAAGGAGGGAACAGTTGCTCCTCCTACCTGGAGCCAAAGGAATAGCAGTCCTGCCTGGCTGCAGAGGCCACAGTGTTTTTGGGTGGAGGCTGCCTTTCGTAGACTTGCCCTTCAAGTCCAGGAGGCAGTGGTCTGGGTCCAGTGGAGCGTGGCAGGCAGGGGCCAAAGAAAGGCTGGATCCTTTATGGGTTCTCAAGACTCAGAACACAGAGGTCCCTGACTTTGGAAGCATAGGATTGCGAGTGCAGAAATGAATCTTAAAAAACAAGGGTCAGAGGGGCCCCCGGCTGGCTCAGTCCCTAGAGCATGCAACTCTTGATCTCAGCGTCACGAGTTTGAGCCCCATGTTGCATGTAGAGCTTACTTAAAAAGAAATAAAAAGAAAACAAAAAGAAAAGGAGAACATGAGGGTAAGATGATTTAATAAAGTTCTGTGATTTCCAAACTCAAAACAACTTTGTATTTCGCTAGAGTTAGTTAGCCAACAATTATTTGTTAGGAATCCTGAAATACACATTTTATTTTTATTTTTTTATTTGCAAAAAATTTTTTTTAACGTTTTATTTATTTTTGAGACAGAGAGAGACAGAGCATGAACGGGGGAGGGGCAGAGAGAGGGGGAAACACAGAATGGAAGCAGGCTCCAGGCTCTGAGCCATCAGCCCAGAGCCCGACGCGGGGCTCGAACTCACAGACCGCGAGATTGTGACCTGAGCTGAAGTCAGACGCTCAACCGACTGAGCCACCCAGGCGCCCCTGAAATACACATTTTAAAAAATGACATACTAAATCCCTTCAGTGTGTCTTCGAAAATACAAACTGGAAGCAATAATGTAATGGCCAAAAATTCAAGGTTCTACAATGGAAAGTAAAAGTTTTTTCTTCTTTCCTCGAATGTCTTTTATCAACTTTTTTTTTTTTTTTTTGGGGGGGACAGAGAGAGACAGAACATGAACGGGGGAGGGGCAGAGAGAGAGGGAGACACAGAATCGGAAACAGCCTGACGTGGGGCTCAAACTCACGGACTGCGAGATCGTGACCTGGCTGAAGTCGGACGCTCAACCGACTGTGCCACCCAGGCGCCCCTCGAATGTCTTTTAAAAACACTTTTTAAAAAACATTTATTAGTATTATCTTTTTTAGAGAAAGAGAGAGAGAGAGAGAGGCAGAGAGAAAAGGGAGACAGAGAATTCAAAGCAGGCTCCACACTGTCAGTGCGGGGGCGGGGGGGGGGGGCCCAGCCGGGGCTCAAATTCACAACCCGTGAGATCATCACCTGAGCGGAAATCTGAGCCACCCAGGCATCCATCCCCCCCCCCAACCCCCACAACCTTGAATGTCTTTTTATGATGTTCAAAATCATAAACCTGGCACATTCAGCAACATTGCTTTTTGAATTTTATAGCTTTAAACGTTATTTATTTATTTTTTATGTTTTTATTTTATTTTTTGGAAAGAGAGACAGAGTGTGAGTGGGGTAGGGGCAGAGAAAGAGGGAAACACAGAATCCGAAGCAGGCTTCAGGCTCTGAGCTGTCGGCACAGAGCCTGACGTGGGCCTCGAACTCATGGACTGTGAGATCATGACCTGAGCCGAAGCCGGATGCCCAACCGACTAAGCCACCCAGGTGCCCCTAAACGTTATTTAATCCAGACATGCAACCAAACATTTAGAGAAGGGTCTCTGAGTTATTCTGGGTCCAGAGAACCCAGCGCAGTGGGGCAGACAGTGACATTGCTGTTGAGGGCCTGGGGACAGCAAGTGGGGTGCGAGTGCTGACGTCTGCTGTGACAGACATGCCCCGGGAAAAGTAAGCTGGGTTCTCTCAGCTATGAGCTGGGTTCTCTCTTCGGCAGATGGGTTGAGTGACTCTGGGCCAGTTCAGTGGATATTCAGGCTAGTGGATGGGCATTACACCAGGATGAGAAAAGTCTTCATTCTCAAGGAGTCTGCATCTGGGGGAAGACAGAAGGGTAAACCGCTAACCAAAATGTAATGCAGAGCGTGATGCTAGTTGATGGCAGATTTCCTTGGGGTCCAAAGGAGGGGTCCACAAAGAACAGCCTGTGGGCCAAATCCAGCCCACAGACTGTTTTTGTAAATGAAATTGTATTGGCCCCACAGCAGGCCTGTTTGTTTGTGTGATGTCTGAGGCTGCTTTCGCCCCCTAATGGCAGAGTTGAGTAGTTGCAGACAGCGAGTGGCCATCAAAGTCTAAAATACTATCTGGCCCTTTAGAGAAAAAGTTTTCTGGCCCCTGTTCTAAAGGAAGGAACAGCTATTTTCAATAGAGAAGCACATGGGAGTGGCTTCTGGGAATAAAGAGTTGAAGAAAGGCAGTTCGGGACACAGGCAGCAGTGGGGGCAAAGGCCTGGTGTCCTGATTCCAGGACATAGCAGGCCAGGCTCCCAGCCTGGGCTCCTCACGCCTCTCCTCACTTCTGAACGGAAAGGAATTGAATCAATTTTTCCACACCTTGTAGAAGAGGAACAGAGAGAGGATGAGTGAGCCAAAGTCTGTAAATGCTTTGAGAATAATGTGAAAAAAAAATCCATTAATCAAAATACATTATTTCTATTTTATTGTTAAATGGTTGCTCATTTTCCTTTTTTCTTTGCGAGCCCTGACTGCCAGTTTCCTTCTTCCTGTTGTTCTGCCTTGAAAAACCAGACCAAACCAAATCAAAGACTAGGCATTACCACCAGAGACCACAAATGTGTTTATTTTAAGAAACATATTTTCATTCTTTTTCAAATAGGCTCACAGGATCCAAACAGGTACAAGTAGGTTTAGATAGATTCCACAAAGGTCCAGAATTCAAAAGGTGTAAAGGCTGGGAAAAGAAATGCCTCCCTCCTGTTTTTGAGGCTCCCTGTCCTTCACTTTGGAGGCAGCTAATGGCACCAATCTCTTGCACTATATGTCCTTCCCAAGATACTTTAGGCAGGAACAAATATTTATTTATATATTATTTTTTCTTCCTTTAACACAAATGATTACCTCCTATATATGTCATTTTGCAATTCCCCCCGCCCCTCGGTAATGCCTTCTGGAAAGTGTTTTACATCAGTACACATACAGAACTCCCCCATTCTCTTCTTTGTGGTATAGTGTCCCATCACATAGCAATTAGATGTCCCATATTGTATTTAAGCATTATAGTGGCAAATAGGGCTGTTGCTGTCACCTCTTTGCTACTAGCAATGCCCTGGGTAGCATTGCAGCCCTCAGGGAACAGGGTCAATAGCAGTGCCTAGGTAGACGTTCATCACACTGTTGGCTTTAAAGATGGCCGCCTCCTGAATCTTCTACAGGCCAAGCAAAGGGGGAGAGACATTGCATTCCAGCCATCATGCTTGCAGGGTCCTTCTGCCTGCTTTGACTGTCCTCATCACCCAACTGAAAGCACTCAGCTCTTCAGGCTCCCTTGCAGCTAGGGGTGTTCATGTGACCCTTTTCATTTTTTAATTTAACTTTTTATTTTTAAGATATAATTTACTGTCAGGTTAGCTAACATACAGTGTATACAGTGTGCTCATGGTTTCGGGGGTAGATTCCTGTGATTCATCGCTTGCATACAACACGCGATGCTCATCTCAACAAGTGCCCTCCTCTATGCCCATCACCCATTTTCCCCTCTACCCTACCCATCCCCCGTCAACCCTCAGTTTGTTCTCTGTATTTTAAGCAGATATGTACAGGCGGCACTTCTGGGAATCCTGACACTTAGCTGGCATATGAGGCTCATCCTTTTTGCCTGGGATGTGGATATAACACCCAGAGATTCAGGAATCATCTTGGCAGATGAGAAGGATGGCCAGGTGATGAGGACAGTGGAGTAAAATGGCAGGAGAGGCCAGGGTCTCTGCTGTCACCACGGAGCCTGCAAACTGGATCTTTCTTGCCAGCCTTTCAGTCAGGCAAGAAAAATAAATTCCTCTTTGGTGAAGTCTTGGAGCTGGGCTCTTATTACATGCAGTAAAACACAGGTCGGGTCTGATTTAGCGTACCTTGATTCTGGGATTTCATAGTGTTGGGTTTCTCTGTCTTCTCTCTAGTTCATTCTTCCAGAATCCTTAATGGGACAAGGGACATGGCACCAGCAGCTCTGGAATCCAATCTGACAGTTTCTAATCCAGGAGAAAGAGGGAGCTACCCCTTTGATGCCAAAAGGGAAGGGAAAAATCCAGGGGAGAAATGTGATTGGTTTGGAGGAGACTTGATAACTCAATGACAATGGACAACAGGATGAAGTAATATGATTGGCCAGGTCTGTGCCACCTAAGCTCACCTGGAAAAGAGAATGAGAAGCAGTTTCCAAAGGAGAAGAGGGTGGAAAGGTGGGGCAGCAGGTGAAAACAACAGATGGCTCTCTAGCAGGCACTGAAGGTTTAGGCAAGGGGAAAGAAGAGAGAGGCATTTTCAGGGAGATAGTCCCCTCTGCCAGGAAGCCTCGTCTGATGGTCTGATTTAGTCACTCCTCTCTCCACCCCATTGACTCCCTTGCTTATTCTCACTGAGCCTCTGGCTCCTCAAAAGTGGGCACTTCATCTTACTGATCCTGTATCCCTCCCATCACTACTGTGTCGTGTCCACTCAGTGCGTGGATGAATGAATGAATGGACGGCAGGAACAAAAATGTAGAGGAGGGAAGTCACCTCTTGTTTGCTTGGAATCTTGGGTCTGTGATTATAAAAAACAGTAAATCCTAAGGTGGGTTAGAGCTAGATTGTAGGGTCACCTTGAAAGTTAGGCTAAGGAGTTCAGGCTTGTTTTATGGTAATAGGGAGCCATTGAAAGCCTTTGAGCCAGGGAGTGGCATGATTCGAGTTGCTGTGTCCTGAGTCTAGATCCTTTGACCCCTGGCCACTGTCTGTCTGTATTTTCCATTCTTTGGCTTCTCCATGATTCTTCTTGGCCTGGCTCTTCATCTATCTCAGCTACTTTGGTCCATGTTACCCACCGTTGCTTCTCTCCTGCCTCACCTCTTTCACCAGTCAGTTCTGGGCTGATTCTGGTCTTCCCTGTGCAGGTGGAGAGGATGGTTTTCCCTGACTGGTACCAACTGGGTGTCCCTCTAAAGAAGATTCCACCTGAGCAGCTCTTGTCTGCCCTCTTCTGGGCACTAGTGGGTACAGCTACCTGCTCTTTGGAACTGGATATAAACTAGTCTCAGCCTCATGATGTGCTGTGGGTTGTCTTCTAATATCTGCCCCTAGGTCTCCCTTAATTACTTAACAAATCAAAGCAGAAGTTGTTGTTATTTTTTTTTTTTTGAGTGACAACCATATGTGTAGGTTTGTCTGGTAACAGCTACATATAGAAAATGCTTCTGACTTCCCACTGTTCTATGTATTTTTCATTGTAGGCTCCAAGTGCTGCATAAATGGCAGAATATTAATTTTTGCTAATTTGCATGCTATTTTATTAATTTGTCTGAATGGAGGTCACTTTAGTTTATTTCACCATTGAAGAGGTAATGCATTTGAACTTTATAAAAATGCAAGCCTTACATTTTTATGTTCCCTTGGAGAAGAGTCTTCCCAATAAATCATACCCTGGTGCTTTAATCCAAGTACACAGGTCCATGAACATATTTTCATTGTTCACAATAGAATTGAGGCAATGTCATAATTAATGATTTTTATAAGAGGTAATTTCTGTTTGCAGGGAATTTGGGCCTATAACATGGATCAGAAACCATCTCTGGGGTTTTTTGATCTCATGAAATGACGGATACACTTCCTAGCAGAATACTGGATTGGATTTTTGTCCTCACTGTGGTGATGGAATTATTTTTTTTCTGAATATGTGGCTTTGCTTAGGCCAAAGGCTAAAATTTGCCTTCACAGTTTCGTTAGTGGACTCATTCAAATGCCTTGGCTCTAGACCCCGCAATTTCTGCACAGTTCCCAGACCACATCTTGCTCTCCTGGATCCACATTTTGAATTACTCCTTCCCCCTGTCCGTTCAAGTCCAGCCCATCCCTCAAGATCTACTTTTAATCTTTCCTCTGAGATTCCTTCCCTGCATCATAAACAATAACACATCTTGTAAACAATAACACATTTATAGTTTCTGGTATATATTTAACAAAGGTCATGCATTATCTTGTGACATCTTTTTACTTTTTAATGAAACATTATTTATAAATTTGTATTGTCATTTAACTTTACATAAGTTTATGTCCTGTGTCATTCCCTGAATAATAAAATCTTCAGTGCCAGAAACTCTATCATACACTAGGTTGTTTACCCCACAGAATGTTGACTATCCATTGCTACATATTCAATAGTTGAGCAGCAAGTGCTGTTGATTGATGGGTTGTTTTATCATTTGCCTATCCTAGCTCTAATTAGTATACTTTCCTGAGAACTATTTACAACAGACAGATTGGCCCAGGCCATCATTAACACTTCCCTGAAATATTTTCATGCATTTAGATGCTTTGCAAAATGTATTGCCCAAATGGTGCTATGTGTCTATGTGTGCACATAACAAAGGGAAGCCAAATTAAAACCATCCTTTTAATTCACTGTTGATGCATGATCATTTTAAAATGCAGTTTTCATTTTCATCAAAGTTATGCACTTACATAATTTTAGGAGTTGTCTTAGTTTGCTTGGGCTACCATAACAAAATACCATAGACTGGGTGGTTTAAACAACAGACATTTATTTCTCACAGTTGTGGAGGCTGAGAAGTTCAAGATCATGGTGCCAGAAGATTTGGTTCCTGATGATGGCTCCTTTCTGGCTTCACTTCTCTCTGTGTCCTCACATGGTGACAGAGAGAGAGAGAGAGAGAGAGAGAGAGAGAGAGAGAGAGAGATCTAGTCTTTCTTCTTTAAATTTCTTCTTTAAATGAGGACGTTGATCCCATCATGGAGACCCTGACACTCATGGCCTCATCTAAACCATTGCTTTCCAAAGGCCCCACCTCCAAATACTATCACATTTGAGATTAGGGCTTCGACACATCAATTTGGGGGGACACATTCAGTCCATAGCAGGGGCCAAATAATTTCACAAGGCACTCTAAAATGAAGTAGCTCCTCCTTGCTCTACCATTTCCCTGCTTTCTAGAATGAACATGTTTAATGATTTTAATTTCTTACTTTGATATTACCTCCTTATCTCTATACTATGATTACACTACTACTTTCTCTTTTCTTTTTCAGCTTCAGGCATTATCTATTAGCTTCCCACTATGACAGCTCTCTTTTACCACCCCTGCCCTGCTCTACCGTTTATAATTCTTGACCTCCCACCTTCCCATTATCTCATTATTATTACTTCACAATTTTGCTTAGGTTAATATTAGTGTGTATATCATCCATCTACATAAACACGCTTCACAGCTGGACATAATTTTTGTTTTCTTGTATGACCGTTAGGTTTTCCTGGAGTTAACAGTTACATTGTTTTTTTTTCTACCTTTGCTTTGTTTTCTAACACCAAGTCATCCCAAACTCTCTCCTTAATTGTTTAAATCTCCTCTTGGTACTTTCACTCACATCAGGTATTCTATTCCTACAAGGCCATCTGTTTGGTCTTCTCTCCTGTGCTCTTCTAAGCTGTTCCGATCTGGACTGTTTTCTTTCTAAGTTCAGTGTGCAGCTGTTCTTCTTGGATCTCCCTTCATCTTTATCCCTGAGATTCCTTTGGCTCTTTCTTGGATGCTTATATTTCCCAGATGCCATATCTTCCTCTCTCTTGGTTTACTTTCTCATTTTGGATGAACTTCCCAATATTTTCTTGAGATTGGGTACATGGGAGGTAAATGTTTTGAGACCTATCATGTCTGAAATGTTTGTATTTCATCCAAACATTGAATTGATAACTTTTTTGGATGTGGAATTCTAAGCTAGAAATGATTTTTTTCTATGGAACTCTGAAGTCATTGCTACATTAGCTTTTTGCTTCTAGCATGGTTACTGAGAAATCCATAGTTATTCTGATTTTTTGAGTGACACTTTTTACTTTTTTGGAAACCTTTAAAATTGTTACTTTGTCCCTATTGTTCTGGAAATTTATGATGATAAGTTTTAGTATGGACTTGTTTTTCTCTATTATTCTGGGTATCTAACATGGCCTTTCTAACTGGAAACTCATGCCCTCTAGTTTTGGGAAATTTCTTGAATTATTTTTGTTGCATTGTCCTTTCTTCTACTTTCCATATTCTCTTTTTCTGAAACTTTACTTACTTATTCAGAGGATGGACTCTTAGACTGATTTTTAAAGTTTCTTCTCCACCATATTTTCCATCCCTTTGACTTTTCACTCTACTTTCCAATAAATTTTCGTAACTATATCTTCTGATCCCTCTGCTGAAATTTTCATTCTATTTAACTGAATTTCTAAGAAATCTCTTTTGGTCTATAATTGTTTTATTTTTGATAGAATTGTTTTTATAATACTATAACTTCTACTTCTCTGAGGATGTTAATGATAATTTCCTCTCAATTTGTTATCTTCCTCCATAGGTTTATATAAGTTTCTTTATCCCACCCCCCTCCCCCACACCGCCAATAATTTGACCTCTAGTTTTCAGGTTAGAGAATTTCCTTGGGGGTCTGGTGATCACTGGCTTATGCTCACATTTTAAAATAGGACGCTTAAAAGCTAACCGGAAGCTCTGTGTGTGTGGGTGGAACTTGTTTATCATGGACTTCATTAGAATGAATTGTAAAGGGTAAGGTGGTTTGGTTGGTTTGATTCTTCAGGAGAATTTTCCTGTCAGCCCATCTGTTTTTGTTTTTGTTTTTTTTTCTTCTTGGAGTAGATATATTTTATTGAAGCAACATCAGGAAAGGAAATGTACTAGTCAAAGTTCTCCAGAGAAACAGAACCAACAGGATCTCTTTCTCTATATGTGTATCATATATATGTATGTTTATGTATTTATTATAAAGAATCAGCTGATGTGATTTTAGAGGCTGGGAAATCCCACAATTTTCTCTCCACAAGTTGGAGACTGAGGAGAGCCTGTGGTGTAACTCAGTCTCAGTCTGAAGGACTGAGACTCAGCCGAACCAATTGTGTAAATCCCAGTTGAAGGGTAGAAGACCAATGTTCCAGCTCAATAGTCAAGCAGAGGAGGGCAAATTCTCCTTTCTTCTACCTTTTTTGTTCTATTCAGCCTCTCAATTGGATGAGACCCACCTATACTGGGGAAAACAATCTATCTGTTTTACTTAGTCTATTGATTCAAATGTGAATCCAGGGGGATGCCTGAGTGGCTCAGTCGGTTAAGCATCTCTTGGTTTTGGCTTAGGTCATGATCTCATGGATTCGTGGGTTTGAGCCCTGCATCAGACTCTGTGCTGGCAATGTGGAGCCTGCTTGGGATTCTCTCCCTCCCCATCTTTCTCTGCCCCTCCCTACTTGTGTTGTCTGTCTCTCTCAAAATAAATAAATAAACTTTAAAAAATGCTAACCCAGGAACATCTTCATAGACACGCTCAGAATATGTTAGCCAAATATCTGAGCATCCTGTGATCTAGTCAAGTTGACACATGATCATCTCAGCCAGTGTGAACTGAGAGAAGTGAGCAAGAAGCAGGTGGGCAAGAGATGCTGTCAGATGGGCTGGGACTCAGCCACAAAGGGGCTTAGGGAACAAGATGAGAATAATAAACAACTTTATTCTAAGTTGAATGAGAAGCCTTTGGAGGACTTTGAGAAGGGAAATGACATGAGCTGATTTACTCTTTCACAATGGCTTCTGTCTACTATGTGGATAATTTACTGGGCAGGTGGCAGGGGAGGGCCAGGACATAGAACTATGGAGTCAAGCTGATAACTGTATGAGTCAGAATGGGCTGAGTAATGCTATGGCAAAAATGTTTCATGTTTTGCTGCTCTTCCACACATCATCTCCGCTATCTGAAACATTGCTGGTCTTATATCTGAGACAAAAGAGGTCACGGTGAATCACATGCTAACTATGAGCTCTTTTGCCTGACAATGACACACATCAGTTCCCTTACATTTCATTGACCAAATCAGGTCATGTGGCTAAGCCTGATATCAGTGGAGTGGGGAAGTATACTCCTCCACCATGAGGAGTGGTGAATGCTTGGAAACCGTGGAACCGTCTACCACAGGAGGCTATTGCAATAATCCATGCAAAAATGAAGCTAGCAAAAATAGTAGCAGTCCAGGTTGTAAAAAGAACTCAGATTTGGGACAGAGTTGGGAGGACTGGCTGGTTCAGTAAATATGAAGCATGAAAGAAAGAAGAGTTAAGAAATATTCCAGGGTTTTGGTCTGAACACCTTGGTGTCATTTGCTGAGTTGGAGAAGACTAAAAGAGGGGTAGCTTTAAGAGGAAAAATTAGGAATTCCATTTTGGAGACATTGGATTTGAGGTTCCCAATAAGAAAAATGTCAAGGTTGAAGTTAAAATTTGGGAGTCACCAACATATAGGCTTCCTTTGATGCCACAGGACTGGAGAATATCACACAGAGGAAACCAGAAGGCTGGGATTGAGCTGGAGGGAATGCCAACATGTAAATAGGTCAGGAAGAAGGGGAGAGCCCAGAAAAAGACAGGGAAGATCCAAATTGGGAGGAGGGAAAGAAAACATGTGGGATGGTCCAAAAGCCAAGGGGAAAGAGTGTTTCACAAAGAGAAGAATCGATGGTGTCACTGCTAATGAGATCCTAAGATGAGAATTAAAATCCATTGTTGGATTTGGCCAGATGCACACACTGGTGACTTTGACATGTCATTGGAGACCTGGGGGTGAAAGCTGTATTGGAATGGGTGGGGAAGAGTACACTTGTCCTTCTGATTCAAAGTCTAGCTCCTCCATTAGTTTACTACATAGAATGGAAGGTTCTCATGTACAGAATGTCTAAAATGTCAGGGAATTAAAGAATTTGTACCTTATTATTTGAGTCACTTAGCATGGAGAAACAACTCCCTAAAAACTTTAACACAACCACCTGAACATAACTGGTTCACTGCCTTTTCTTCTGTGAGTATGTGGAAGAAATGTTTGTAGAAATCTCTCTGTTTCTCTCCATCCAGGCTCCAGGCCAAGTCTTCATAAATGATGGGGCACATTATAAATGATAGTCCCCTTCACCATGGAGAACACAAGGCATGGGGGGTGGGCAGAGAAGTAGGATTGGGAAAAACAGAAGCATCTTGTTTACTGTCCAACATCAAGTACAGGAAATAAAACCTGCTTCCAAGAGCAATACATTGAATTAAATGAGGTAATTTTGCTTCTGAACAATACTCCAAGGGGTATTCCAAAGTAATAAACCCGAAAGCAAAAACTATGAAACCAAGGGAGAAAAAGAGGGATATGCACAGTAAAAGGAAGTATGCACATGTTACCACATGCATTTTTGTTCAGTCTGTGGGGCATGCCTGCTGAAAACTGTTTCTGGTTGTGCATGAAATTCACCACGGACACATGGGAGGACCAGATGTCACTTCTGTGCCTTGGCCTCAGGTACTGATACATCCAAAGCAAGCCAGGTTGGTAAGGCCAGGAAAGCAAGGCTGGGGGGTATTTTCTATAAACTTGAAACACTTCCAACATTTTCCGAAGTTGGTTGTGATGCTTACATCTTATGATTGTGTGCTCCCAGTCAAGGGCAGTCTTCCAAATATTTAATATCTGGTAAAGAATAAACCTTGACTAATTGGAACAAACACCAGACAAATCAGAATAGAGGCTGTCTGTACCCAACATTTTAGCTGAATACTTGGCTAGTTCTCCGTGTTTAGTGAAAAGAACAGGGGCCCTGTATCTGGTCAAAGCTGAGTTAGATCTTGGTTGTTTCTTAGAATCCCTTGTAGCTCCCTGTCTTTGAGCAAGTTCAAGCTTTGCTAAGGCTGATTTTCCTTGTATGTGAAAAAAAGAGAAGATGATTTCCTTGTGTGGTTATTTTGAAAATGAAATGAAATGCGTTTCAATGGTCTTTTGCTACCTATCCCATCATCCAAAAACCGAGGGGCTTAAACCAACAATGATTTATTATTTCTCATGACTGGGTGGGTCAAGAATCCAGGCAGGGCTTGGCTCGGAGGTCCTTCTGCTCCATGTGGTGTGGGCTAGGGGTTGCTCACTCAGCTGCATCCATCTGGCACCTGGGTGGGGCTGGAAGATCTAGGAAGGCCTCACACACACATACATGACTGGCTCCTCTACCTGGCCTCTTTCTTCCCACAAAGGAAGCTCCCTCTCATCTAGAGAGCTGAGCTTCTCTAAAGGTGATAGTTGGCTTCTCAGGGCCAGAGAGGAAGCTGTCTTGGTATCTTTTAATTTAACCCCAGAACTGGAAGGCATCGCTTCTGCCATACTCTACAGGACAAGGCAAATCATGAAACTGGGCAAGATTCAAGGGGGAGGGAGATCGACCCCACCTCTTTGTGGGGAGTACATCATGTGTGCACACAGAGGCAAGGAATTACTGGTGATCATCATTGGAAGCTCTCAGCCTCAAGATGAATTACGTGAAGGGACCTACTGCAGAGTTTAAAGCCCCCTGCTTGAAATCCCTCATGGGTCCCCACGGTTTCAGGCTACTCCCTAGCATGGCATTCAAGGCCTTTGCTGGCCTGCCCCTGCCTATCTGGCTAGCCTCATTTCTCAGAGCTCCATTCCTTACAGCCCCTGCGCTGGCTGCACAAACCTCTTGCCATAATTTCTTCCACTTTCGTGTCTGTATAGGCTGCTCTCTGAGTGAAAACCCTCCTCGCCCGACTCCGGTCTAACTCCTGACTGTACTTCAAAACTCTGTTCAGTGATGCCTCGTCTGGGATGCCCTTCCACCTCCCTATCTCAGCCTCAGTGTAGGGAAGAAAGGTGGCAGATGAGGGACAGAGAAACAGGCATGGGAGGGTTTGCTAGAAACTCCAGATGGCTTTTTCGTCTTCTCATAGCAGAAGCAACTCTTGTCCAGAGTGTGCTCTTGGAGAACACAGCCTTTCAGAGAAGCCCACCCTCGTCATGGCACCTGGTGTGCGTGGAAAACAACAGGGGGGAGTGTCTCCACAGATGACTGGGGTCTGCAGCCCTGGTTCTCTGTGGCCTGTGAATAGGGCAAAGGGAGTAACTGAGAGATTTGCTAGCTCTCAGGTAGCCTTTGGAAAGCACAATGGGTGGAATTGTGGCCCCCGGAAGATATGTCCAAGTCCTAGCCTTTGTGTCTGTGAATGGGACCTCATTTGGAAACAGCGTCTTTGCAGATATAATCAAGTTAAAGGTGTAGAGATTAGATCATATTGGATTTAGGGTGGGCCAGTGATTGGTGTTCTTGTAAGAGAAAGCAGAGGGAGGTTTGAGACAAATAGAGAAGTCCACTTGAGAAGGGAGGGAGAGATGGAGGGATGCAGTCACAGGCCCAGGAGGCCATTGGTACCTGAAGCTAAAAGAGGCAAGGAAGGATTCCTCCCTCTGAGCCTAGAGCTTCGGAAGGAGTGCGGTCCTTGATTTCAGACTTCTGGCGTCTAGAACTATGAGAGCATAAACCTCATTGTTTGAAGCCACCTGGTTTGCCCTAGGAAACTAACAGGGCAGGGGAGAAGTGGAGCCTGAAATAACTGTGGGCCCAGCAGAGGCCTGGATTCAGGACCAATGACCTGGAGACTTCTCAACTGGAGGCAAAGGGCCATGATCACAGACTTCAGGACATTGTGGCAGCTTAATGCCTCAAAGGATGGTCAGGGACCCCTGTGCCCGAGGACATATCTATGCTGGGCTCCAGGGTTCCAGCCTAGCCCAGAAGTTCCCCTAGGGAAGATGTGCATGTTCCTTTCCAGTCAGGATGAGATGGCATCCACCAGTGAGGAAGCCTGTGAGACCCAGCATTGCCCTCCAGGGGCTCAGGTCGGAAGATGCTATTTTCAACTGGAGGAGTTTGAGAAGCCTTCAGCTGGTGAGTTCCTCCACCCTTGTAGAATGAGGCTTATGAATAAATTAAGTCAGGTATAGAAAATAAAATGATGGCCATTTGGGGGCCACAATTAAACATATGTATAGTGATATAATTATCTATCTATCTATCTATCTATCTATCTATGTATGTATATCTCACGATCTCAACCCCTTAATGTAGTGACGAGAAGCAAAAGAAATTTTGTTTTGGAGCTATGTTGCAATCTCCCAGCATGTGAAGAAAGCATCCTCAGCTGCCCAAAGGTTATGCATGGGCTTGGTTCTAGGCTGTGGAATTACTTTCTGGGGCTTGCTAGGGAAAAGGACAAAAGGGAAGAAGCAAATAGTCATGTGGCATTTCTGTGCTGGGACTTAGGCAAATTATGTAATCGTCCTTTGCATTAAAATCTGCTCCACTTCCATCTGATATTTTGCTGAGAGGACAAGTGAGATTCCAAAGCTCATTTTGCTGGAGTGCAAAATGCTAATCAGCTTCATGGCCAGCAGAGTGGCAGAGGGGGTGTGCCTCTCTGGAGAAGAGAGGAAGGTGAGGAGCCCAGACTGGGGAGGGACAGGAGTCGTCTGGCTGACTCAGTGAACTCTGTCAAACATGCCTCCCTCCTTGCTCCTTTCCCCTGTGACCTCTTCTCAGTGGGCAAGGAGAGGACTCTGAACTGTGTTCTCTTTTACCAAGAAAGACAGTGTGCAAAAGGGTCATTAACAATAGGATCAAGGGTTTGGCTATGAGATGGCATGTGGATGGCATGTGCGAGATACTGATTTGGGGAAATGTGTCCTTATCTCTATAGATGTGCCATTTCAAATTCCCGGTTAGATTTGAAAAAGACCTTGGAGATTGTCTAATTCCCCCTTCCTCTCCTGCACAGTGGCTCTGAAACTGGTCTAGCAGATGCTTAGCAAATAAGCTAAGAATGAAAGAATAAATAAATGAATGAATTTAGTTCAAGTGCTCAGTTTATAGGTGAGGGAATCAAGGCTCTGAGAAATCAAGAGATTGGTCAAGGTCATGCATCAAGCTAGTGGTAGCTTCAAGCCTCTGAGATCTAGTACTCTGACCACTTGGCTGAGAATTTTCTTTCCATTCCATCTCGCTCCTAGGACAACTGTAGCCACCAGAAGGACGCTTCAATACTCTTGGAAGTTCTCTGGCTGAATGTTGCTATGATACAGTCTTGCAAAGAGCTGATTGCTCAGTCGCAAGGGCAAGTGCTATTTATGTTGGGTGAGTTAGAAGAATTGTCGCCTTGCAGATATCATTTGTTAACTGCCTCTTTAATATTTGTGAGGAGGATGCCTCCATAACATTTTCTGTGTGCACATATTAACTGGTAAATTTTACCTTTTATGGGCTGTGATATCCTTTTGCTATTTGATTTAGAAATCTCTCCCTTCCTTCCTCTCTACCTACATGAAGGAAAAAAAAAGCCAGCAGAGGGGAATATTTAGAGGGTGACATTTCAACTTTGCCACTCATTATGATAATTGTGACTGCTTTGCTTTTAATGCTTCAACATTGCCACGTGGCCTCCATTTTTCAAGACTCAGTCAAATTTATTTTATTTATTTTTTGGCAGTTAAGGGGTCTGTCGCAGCGTCAGTCATGACCCACAGAGGATAATCACTATCGAGCTTCCCGGCAATGCTGGTGCCCTGCCCCACATACTTCTTATTGCTTTGGTAAATGAGGTGTCTTCCGGGTCCTCCTATGGGACATCACTGGCTGTGAGTTTCCCAGCCTTGAGTGTGTTAGTAATCTATTGCTGCATAACAACACCACAAACTGAATAGCTTAGGACAACCTACATTTATTATCTCAGAGTTTCTGAGGGGCAGGAGTCCGAATATGGCTTCACTGGGTCCTTGGTTCCAGGTTCCACAAGGCTGCAGGCAAGCAGTCGGCCTCTTCTAGGACATTTGGCAGTGGGCAGAATTCAAGTCTTGGCAGCTGTGGGACCGAGGTCCCTATTTTCTCGCTGGCGGTCATCTGGGCCTGCTTCCAGTTCCTGGAGGTCTGCGCTTCCTTGCTGCCTGGGCAGCTCCCTTTGTCAAGCCAGCAGCGGCACCTCTCCCTTCGAGACGCTGAGACGATGTTATATGATCAGAATCTGTTATATGTTAGCAGAATCACTGGAGTGACTGTCCCATCGCCTCTGCCAGCCATACACTGTTGGCTAGAAGCAAGTTGCAGTTTCTGCTTGTACTTAGGGGAGGGGATTATACAAGGGTGTGCCTCACTGGGGTCACCTTAGGGCGCGCCACCGAAAGCAGAACTGCCCCCCCCCCCCCCCGCCCCACATGCCTGATTCTCTGAGCCTTTTATGCCTTCCTCTGCTCGCTGCTGCGGGAGTTCTGGCATTTCTGCCGCACTACCTCACTTTCCCCAAGTTTACGAGAGCCATCCAAGATGCACCTCTGTGCCATCCCCTACCGCTCTTGTCAGGGTGTTAAACCATCTCGCCATGTCAATAAACTCTTCCTTATCCAGCTCTGTACCCCGTCCCCTTCGGACATGTTCAGTGTTCCAATCCTCTGCCTACCTTCCTGGCTTGTGTTGGTGCGTTTTGGCTACTTCCGGCATCTTCTTTGGTGTGTGCGCCTCTTGTAGCAGGCTCAGCCCTTCCCTGGGCTGACAGTATGGTGGCTGGATGCCACTTATTGTTCTGGTGGCCAGCAGAGGAGGTGGGGTGAGATCGGGGAAGGCATGTGTTGTCTTGCAAGTGAAGGCCTCTGTATTCAAGCTGCCTTGTAGCAAGGGCTGGGGGTGTGTAATGAGGGATGGGCTACTTCTTCAGGCCCAGAGGCTTCAGGAGGATATGATGGTTCAGGGTTTCTGGGTGCACTGGTCCAGCTGTCACCACCCAAGTGTAGGGTCCCATTCCTTCCCAGTCAGAGCACAAACCTGGACGCAGCAGCCTTGCTGCGGTTGGGATTCCAACCTTATAATTAAGTCCTGGGCCTGATGCTCAGTTTTTTTTCTGCCCTCTGCAGAAAGAGGGCAGGAGATGAGATTCCTTTTACTTGATGCCAGGGAGACACTATGACCCTCACTCCTTACCTTTTCATGATGATGAATCACCTCAGCCTTTCCTTGTCTCTCCCTAATGCATTTTTAGCAAGGAGCAGCAGCCATCTGAATCCACTGTACTTAGAATGACCACTTTTCTGGCCCTGTGCAGGCTGAATGCTTTATATATTCACCAGCCAGCACATTCCCTTCTGGAGGGATCCCATCCAGTTTGGAGCAATTACATGTTTAACAACTGCAATTCCAACATGCTGGGGCTCCCAGTACTCTCCACTGATGACTGCTGATGGGGTACTTTTTGTCAGCTAGCTATAAGGGGGTCCAGCTCCCCAAATTTCATTTTAGAATCAACTTCCTAGGACACCTCCTGACAATAAGTTTTAGTTCATGTTCCCCAGAAATAGACTCTGATGTGGAGATATGCATGCAGAAGTTTTATTGGAAAATGCATTTGGGAATAGCACCTGTAGAAAAGCTAGGGAGCAGAACTGGGCACAGGGAGAGCATCAGCTATGATGTAGTTGTACGAGAGTACCTCCTGATCATACAGCAAGCTCCGGGGCTGGGGTGGCATTTTATGATTGTCCTGCCTTGGAGAAAGGGAGTCAGGCCTTTGCGCCCTTGCATTGACCAGTCATAGGATATAGGCTGGCCCTGGGGAGTGGGTATAAGGGGGAAGGGTGAGGCAGGTCTTTTGACCAAGGGCAATCTCTAGAGGGGGGTGCCTTTGTCAGCAGTCAGCATCCAACATTCCCAGCTGCTGGGGTAATGGGTCCTGAAGGGGTGATCTGGGCCATATGCCGTATTAACCACCATACCCGTGGTTCTCACTGAGGGTGATTTGTCTCGTAGGAGACGTTTAGCATTGTCTGGAGACTTTTTGGTTATTACAACTAGAGGGGTGTTTGCTGCCAGCATCTTGTGGGTAGAGACCAGGGATGCTGCTAAACATTCAATAGGGCTCAATTAAGACTGTCCCCCACCATAAAGAATGATGTGGCCCCAAATGTCGATAGTGCCAAAATTGAGAAACTCATGCTATGCCATGCTTCCTTGGATTCGCTCTCAAATAAATTACCTGCACCAAAGTCCTTGTTTGGGGTTTCTGTTTGGAGGACAATGGGAGGATATTAAAACTAGGGCAATGGAGGATATTAGAGCTCTAAGAGACGAAGTGATTTGAGGGGGTTGCACATCTTGGGCAGGGGAGGACAAAGATGGGAAATCCCAGACTTTCTGTGCCCTGAGCCCACATTCTTCCCTACGTACCATGCTACGTACCATGGAGCTGGTGGGAGGACCAGTCTGCAGGTCTTATAGCACGTGTAGGAGTTGGTGATGGGGGATTTCAGCATGTCCCTGGGCTTATCAGCAAATTCTGGTTCCTTGAGAAATTTGTTGGCTATTCAACAATCATAAAGCCTTTCTCAACTGGACTACAGAATGTGGACAATGATGTGAATGACTATTTCTCAATTCTCCCAAAGTTGGTACGTAGTTAGCACCATTATAGATGGAGAAGTTAATATAGAGAAATTAATTCACTGCTACAGTGGATGCCTTAGGACATTAAGCCTTAATTCTCTTACAGAAACCTGATGGAGAATGGCTATGTGGGCAGAGATATTCTTCTCAAGTTACTGAGCTTCCATTTAGTAAGGTATTTGTTCCTCCAATCATTCTTCCTTTCACGTATTCATTATTTCATTTAACTAGTAGTTATACTCAGTGAGAGACAACCCCATCTCATGTCTTTTAAAAAATATATTAGAATAGAAAGACTTGAGCTATCATTGTCAGAGAGATTCTATAAATGGTAGAAATGAGAAATCCGGAGAGGCTGAGCAATTTGCCCAAAGGTTTTGGAACTAATTCAAGACACAGTCATGGTTAGAACCAGGTTCCAGAAGGGGACAAGTATGCCGAGAGAAGATTGCGTGCGGTATGGTCTTTCACCACGAGGACAGAAATACGTGACTCACTTTAATTTGCACTTTATTAATATGTAGTCATATTAATTCTCTCAGCACACTGCCTGAAGGTACAAGGGTGTAGCCTTCCCCTCTGTGTGTAATTCTCCAGAAAGCTGTGTGCCACAGGGAGCTTTCTAACTAGTAGGTGTCATAGGCCTGGACTGATTTAATTTGAGCCAAGGAGCAATGTAAATCCCAGCAGTTCCTCTTCCAGCTAGAATTGAGAGTGCCGGAATGTGAACGCTACCAAATCTCTGGGAAATGAAAGCTCTAGCTTGCCATTTAAGCGAACAATCTGTGAAACTACCTGCTTTCCCCAAACATTGAACCAAGCCAACAGTAACTTTTGCCAACCTTAATTGTAAGCAGAGAAGCCATTGTCATGAGTCCATAAATTGAGATTCTCCTCAGGCTTGGAACTGTGCTTAGAAACCATGTTGCTTTCCTGCTCTGCCCCAGGCCTTGTACAAACTTCATTTTCTCATTCTTCTGGGACCGACTGACGCTCCTTTGGTTGCCGGTACAGTGCTGGGGAGAAATCTGATTTTGTTTTTCCTGACACACACACTGAATTCACTCTGTTTAATTCTGATTTGAGTATTGCCAATTCTCAATCCTGTAATACTGTCAAGAGTATTATACGATCATTGCCGTGAAGGTGGCCCTCCCTGGCATTTGGCCATATGCCTCACACCAGAGATTCACACGGGTCGCAGAGAAACTGTTCCCAGTACCCAGTACCCAGTACAGGAACTTGGAGGAGTGTTTCTTGCTAAAGTGACCACTTAGGCTGGGTCAATCATTGACTGCAAATTCACTACCCATGCATTTAAGCCTAAACTAATTAACCATGTGATTTTCTATTTCCATGTTTACATTTTTAAAAAGTTCTTATCTTCATGAGAACTCAAGTGTGCAGGTGAACCCTGCTAGTGTTTGCTTACCAGCAAAAGAGTTTATTGGCTCAGGAAAATGGGAGGGTCATGGATGAACCTGGCTTTCATAATAACTGGAATCAGGGACTAGAAAGTTTTCAGAATTTAGTCCACTCAATACCTATACATTAGGAGTAAAAGCTTCCCTAATCTTGGTGCCTGCTTAACTATGGAGGTGGTATCACTAGGCTCATACTCTGGATTTTCCCTGTCCTTCAGTTTGCAAGGAGGGCACTTATTTCTGATCATAAATTCCGGGAGAACCAACTTGGTGTTGTTCTCAGTTCGGCCTTTCTATTTCTTTGGTTCTCACTGAAGATCGCCCTTCTCTGTCCCTCCATGTCCCTGGGGGCAGGCCTGTGGTCTTCTAATACTGTCCAGGACTGGGTGAAAAGTCTGCCTACCTCTGAGTTTTCCTATTACCTATTTCCTATTTCTTATATATTCCCACACTCTCCAGTAGTTCCTGTTGTTAGTAATAAAGGTGATATTTCAGCCTCCCTAGGTCTGATCTCATCCAGCTCTCAAATCATTTGGAACCTTGGTGGGGAAAGAAGTCTCATTTACCCAGCCCTCTTCAATCCCATTGTTATTCACTTAGCAGGAACCATTTATTGTGTGATCATTATGTATCAGGCACAGGCCCCATAGAGACAGAGAGAAAAAAGATGGTTCTCGCTCTTGGTGGACTGTCAGTCTAGAGAGAGCTCCTACTGGTGCATCTCCAAGGCCCTGCATGCTTGATAAATATTTGTGGAATGAAAGAAAGGGTGAAGATGCTGCATGTTAATGTGGTAAGTGCGCAGTGGAAGCAGTGTGTGTTACGGAGATCTGCCTCCAGGACCGGGCCACTCTTTCCTCCCTCCTGGGAGTGCTGGCTGCTGGTGGCTCTCAGCTGAGACTCTCTCCAAAAATTGCCTTCTGTGGAAGAAAGCAGCTTCACTCAAGATAATATTCTGTCTCCAAGGGCAGCCCATGACTGGGCAATACAAGCTACAAAGGCTTGCTCCCCACGTTTCAAACTGGGACAGATCTGAATGGCCAGGTCAGCTTCTTCCTCTGCCCAGTCCTGACTCCTATAGGTGTCGATGCTGGGAGCATACCCCAAAAAACTTCCTGCATGTCAATTTCCATCTCAAAATCTGTTTCCAGGAACCTGATCAATACACAAATGCAAACTGTTGTGGGATTACAGGGGAGGGGTTATTTGGTCAATGGTAGGCATTTGGAGAGGTAGAAATGGTACTGGGATTAGAGGAGAGGATGGAAAGCCTGGGCAAAGGATGAAGGAAGCTTGCTAGGAAAAGGAGGGAAGGATGTGCTTTGGGAGAAGAGGTGGCTGGAGCACAGGTGGGAGTGTGGAGCTCCTGAGACAGAGGGAGCTCATGCCTCTTGCTCAGAAGAGATGCTTCCCATGCTTATTGCTCTCAGTTTATACTGTCCTCTCCAAGGAAACAGCCCAGCCAGAGAGATGGAGGGACAGAGGCCTTCATGAGATATTGCAGAGGTAGTGGGGGTTACCCACAGCAAGGAGGGAAGAGAAAATGTGCAGTCAGAGGTCTGAGGACACTGAGGAGGCCAGTGTAGCATGTGAGTGGGGATTCCTGGGTGCAGAAGACCAGAAGGTGCCAGAGTGTTGGGACTGACTCTCTGGAGATCTGCCTACATCTGACTGACTCGGGAAGGGTTTGTTCTAGCTCCCAGAGTTCCCTGATGTCATGGCTGGGTATGCACAGGCTGCAGGGGGTGGAGAGAGGAGCAGGATGCCTGCTGTGGTCAAGCATGACTGGCCAAGATGAGCATCTGCTCCTTCTCTGGCAGGTGCCAGGGCAGAGGGATGAGGCCAGCGAGGAGCAAGCTGCTCAGAGGGCAAGGGAGACAGGGAAGAGTGAAAGCTGAAGAGGTGGCCCAAGGAAAGGATCAGGCAGAAGCAAAAGCCTCTGACTTTATTTTCTTGGTTATTGATGTAAAAAATCTTTCCCCCCCCCACCCCCTGGAGCTGCAAAAATGAAAAGCAAGTAGCTTTAGCTTTTCTAAATGGTGAAAGGTTTTGATCATGCTTATTGCTTCTACCTAATATAAGATTTGTGAAATTAGAATCCAATCCAAATAACACTGCATATCTAATATATGCCAGGAGCTATGCTAAGCAGCCTGGCTTCATTTGCTAGTGATTATAATCAAAGAAGCAGTTCCTAAAATAATTAAATTTAATGAGAGAAGGATAAACAGAAATGCCATTCGGTTACCATTCTGTTGGGTGCTCTTACCTTGCTGTGGAAGTTAGCTAGGTTGGTTCTATAGCAGTGAGTACCTGTTCATTTCATAAATTTATGAAACAAAATGTTATTGATGTCTTGGTGACAGACGCACGTCAGGTGCTAGAAATATACATGCCCAGTATAATAGAAATCAAGGAGACAAGGCTTTTAACACCCAAGAACAAAATAATTTGGTTTTGGATATTAATTCCTTTGGATTTGAACATTTTTAGAGTTAACTTTCAGGAGGACTTGATCTTTTTTAGGAGGATTTGATTTTTGAATGTGTATTTCTTCTAAGAATTTGATAATGGGATATCTCTGGGTTATAATCATTCATTATGTGAGTGTCTTCATGTAGTTCATTATTGGTGCATTATAAGGGTGTCATTTAATCTCATTGTTGAATCTTGGATATGCTGTGTTGGACAGCATGACTGCACATATTGTGATTTGGAAAATGGAACAGAGAGGGAATTTTTAGCCTTGGGTCTGGCGTTGATTGAATTTGGTTCTGTTCTGATACATTTCAGAGCCTTCTGGAAGCAATGTGTAAACCACTCATCTGTGGTCCCCAGGAGTGCCATTTGGTACTGAAGGTGCAGTCTCCTGTTATGGTGATCTCCTCCCGAGGGCCACTGCTACACTGTAGTTGACTATTGACTTAACAATGAAGCAGGCTGGGGGCACTTGGGTGGCCCAGTCGGTTAAGCGTCCGACTTCAGCTCAGGTCATGATCTCATGGTCTGTGAGTTGGAGCCCGACATGGGGCTCTGTGCTGACAGGTCAGAGCCTGGAGCCTGTTTCGGATTCCGTGTCTCCCTCTCTCTCTCTGCCCCTCCCCCGCTCGTGCTCTGTCTCTCTTGCTCTCAAAAATACATAAAACATAATTTTTTTTTCTAAACAATGAAGCAGGCTGAGTTGAGAGCAAAAAGCTAAAGAAAGGGGAGAACATTTCTTCCCCACTTCTGATGTTTCCTTCTGTGTTAAAAGAACTTCAATTGGATTTCTGCTCTCTCTCTGCTGCGGGGGAGGCAGGGTGATTTGTCTGACTGGGAGCTGTGGGGAGAACGGACTGGGCATGTCTGGGTCGTATGTACCTTTCTTCCCCTTGGGAATGAGCTTCCCTCAGGCAGCAGGTGTTCCTCTCAAGTTTTCCGGGGGAAGGTGTGTCCTAACCACCCCAGCTGCTGCATTAGGATGGATACGTCCACTCGGTTCACTCACGTTTTTTTCTGACCCATTTCAGAAACTTCTGGAAGAGAAACCTAAACTGTCTACCACTGGTGGTGTCCACCACTGGTCTCAGGAGATCCCAAAGGAAGAGGGTACAGCCAGCAGATCCATTTGGCTCTCACAGGAAGCTTCATTTCCCCATCTTTTTAGTTATAGAGGGAGTATTCTGAACTCTCAGCTAGAACTCTTATTTTCCAATTTAGAATTCAAATGTGGAAACATGGAGCTATTTATTGCTCCCTCAAAATGTCAACAATGGTAGAGGAAATTTGTGGGTATGTGGAACAAAAGTTCAGCCTCTTCATTTATATGCTATATTTGAGTGTACGGTGCTATTAACAAAGTAGAGGCAAATGAAATCAACTTTACATCCTTCATGGTTCAGTCTGGTGTCATGTCCTAGTGTCCCTGTAGTCCCCATTCCCTGGACTCAGTTTGAGGTTCTTCTCCTCGATATCACTTTGTGCCTGCCTTTCTCACACAGTACCCACCATTGCAAATTGAAAGGAGAGAGGGAGGGAAGGATGGGTAGAAAAAGCCAAAGACCATAGGATGGTTCTGAGAGAATTTTGGCCAGGCCAATGGAGGGATGCTGAGCCACAGTTGCTCATCAGAAGAACCCCACACTGCGTAGGAATGGGCTGGCTCTGGTACCCCAGTCATGCTTGGCCACTGGCTGGGAGTACCCTTGGGTTTCACAGTATCCATGGAGGGAAACTATGTTCCTTGCGGTAGGTTCTCGTTCTCCCAAAGGAGATTGGAGAGCTGTATTGCCATGGACACTACAGGCTCTTTATTTTTTATTTTTTATTTTATTTTTTTCAACGTTTTATTTATTTTTGGGACAGAGAGAGACAGAGCATGAACGGGGGAGGGGCAGAGAGAGAGGGAGACACAGAATCGGAAACAGGACTACAGGCTCTTTAAAGACAGGGACTGGTCTTGCTCTGTATCCTTGGAGCTTAGACAGTGGGTGGGTCTGGCACACAAGGCAATTGATAACTATTTGTTGAAACATTGCCAGGAATGGATTGTAGAGGGATTTGAGTTTGACAGTCTGTTTGAATTAATTTAGTAAGAAATTTAAAATTATTAAAGATTTTATAACAGAAGATCAGGGCTGTACTTAGAGAAGAATGTAGAGTGCACTAAAGTGAGACTCTTTCTTTTTTGTACGGAGATGTGTCTGTTGATAGGCAGAGAAAGGCAGTCACCCTCAGCAAAAGATTTTGGAGGTGATGTTGTTGGGACTTGGAAAATTATTTGGACTCAGGTTATGGAAAACAAGAAATTAAAGATGACAATGAGTTTTCCAATATCAGAGACTGGATGTATGGGAACAGAGGAGGAAGAGGAGCTAGAATCTCAGGGTTAAATGCTGAACTTGGTGTTAGATTTGCTGAGCTAGAGATGCTCTTAAACATCCAGTTGGCAATGTCAAACTGGTAGTTAGGATCATCTGCCGGAATCTTGCCAAAGAGTTACAGGTTAGAGACATATATTGAGAAAAAGAATCAATGAGATTAAGGTAAAAATAGAGAATGGAGTTCAAGGATAAATTTAAATGGACCTGTTGCACATTTTGCAGGCAGCTGCTATGCTATTTGTGCATCCTTTTGCAGGTCTGAATACACCAGACAGAATGATACCATTCACTTCTATTCCTTTGATTCTTTGGTGGGAGAGAGGGATTCCTCTTGTCTTTTTTTATTCTGAGACCGTGAGCTTTGCAAGACTGTATTTCTGCCTTTGATACTTGGAGAACAAGCAGAGTGATTTACACAAAGATTGTGAATTCCTATAGGGTTGAGATCTCACTTACTTATCTCTGTCTAGAATGGTATCTGGACAACAGGAGGTGTTCAGTTAAATTAATTTATTTAATTTGCATAATGTTTGATAGTTTAGTAAGTCATGGAAGATACATTTAACACTTAATTCTCATAAGAATGCTAAGAACTATTATTACCCCATTTATGAATTAGGACTCCTTAGAGAAGGTAAGTAATTTACTTGAAATCATATGGTTATGGTAAGAGCCTGTATCAGTCAGAATAGGTTAAGTTATGCTTAGTAACAAATAATCCTAAAAATATCAGTAGCTTAACAACATAAAAATTTATTTCTTACTTCTGTAAAATCCACTGTAGGTCTGGGAAACCTGCTGGAGAAGCTCTTCTCCATGTGATGGCTCGGAATTTCAGCCTTTATAAAATATATCTATATTGCTTTTGCAGTTGCTGCAGAAGAGAAAAGAAAACATACAGAATCATGCACTGGTTCTTCAAGGCTTTCATCAGGTAATGAATCATTTTGTTCCACCCACATTTAATTGGTCAAAGAAGTCACATGGCCTCGTCTAACTTCAAGGGAGAAGGCAAGGGCGATCTCCCCAATGTTCTGGGAAGGAGAAATGGAAACATAGGTGAGTAGCTCTATTTTCTACCACAAAAGCAGAATTAGGTCTTGACTTTAGATCTCTTCCTTCCTTCCTTCCTTCCTTCCTTCCTTCCTTCCTTCCTTCCTTCCTTCCTCCTTTCCTTTCCTTTCCTTTCCTTTCCTTTCCTTTCCTTTCCTTTCCTTTCCTTTCCTTTCCCTTTCTTTCCTTCCTTCCTTCCTTCCTTCCTTCCTTCCTTCCTTCCTTCCTTCCTTCCTTCCTTCCTTCCTTCCTTCTGTATTTATTTTTGAGAGAGAAAGAGCATGAGCGAGTGGGGAAGGGTCAGAGAGAGAAGGAGAGAGCATTCCAAGTAGGCTTCTTACTGTCAGTGCAAAGCTTGACACAGAGCTCAGTCTCATGAACTGTGAGATCATGACCTGAGCCAAGATCAAGAGTCAGATGCTTAACAGACTGAACCACCCAGGTGCCCCTTGAGTTTAGATTTCTGATTTCAATGGCAATTTCTGATTAAAATGGTCACATTTTACTCTTTGTTTCACATTTTTTTAAAAAGAGAGTTCCACACCCAATGTGGGGCTGGAACTCATGTTCCCAAGATCAAGAGTCATCCGCTTCACTGAGCCAGCCAAGATGCCTCTCTGTGACCCATATTTTAATTTTTACTAAGTATATACAGAAAGCTATCCACATTTATTCCAGTTTCTAATGTTCAACCTACCCTGAAAAACAATTATGCTCTCTATCCTTTTCTTCTGTTTTCTCTTGCCTATAGGCCTGACCTCTTAACATTGGGTCTTAGAGTATAAAGCCTCAAAGGGACTCAAGATATCAGAGAGAGACCAATTCCTTTCTTAAGGTTAGATATGGGGTTTAAATATGTGTAATGATATTTGAGTACTGGACCCAGAAATGCTAGATCTTGCCAATTCAATTAATCCTCTTTCCAGCCAGTGATGTTCTGAAGGTGAGAAATATCTAAATGATACGACCTTGTTATGACTTGGGACAGTGACTCCTGCAAAGCTCTGTTAGAGCTCACACATTAGGCTTAGGCTGTGGGGTTTCCCACCTCAGAACAAGTTCAAATCTATATGTTGGGATCTTACTTCACTATGTCCACTCTCATGGGGTCAGGAACCATGGTCAGCATGCTTATGTGAGGAGAGGAACAATATAACTGTGACTCATGACCAGGACAGACGGGGGTTGGGGGGGACTTTGGGATTAAGTGAGCTGGACAGACAGATAGATGCACAATGTATTCTCACACAGGGAACTCCTCATCTACTAAGTGTGGCCCAGAAAAGTCTGAGAGCTTGACTCACCAGGTTACCACTCCTAGAGAAGTGTTGCTCAGGCTGCTGAGCATCTCCTTTGACCACTTGTATTTTACTTATAAGGACATTTAGGGTTCATGACTCCTAAGAAGTTGAGCTGCTTCAACTCCAGCCCAGGATGGCTTCCCCCCTTGACTTACAACTTTGGAAGGACCCTGAAGCAAAATAAAGACTCCAGGGTCTATCAACGGGATGATAACAAGAGCAAGCACTACTGAGATTTTATCATGTGCCAGGCATAAGTGCTAAGGTTATTTTATTTAACCTCACACTATTATGGGATAGGAGCTTTGTATGTCCTTTCTTTCACAGATGAAGAATGTAAGGTCCATAGGGCAGGGATTTTTTTGGGGGGGATAATTTTTTTTTGTCTGTATCCCTAGTGCCCAGATCAGTAGTAGGTATAGATTAGGTGCCCAGTATGTATTTGTTGAATAAACAAGCTCAAGATCACTGTGCTGAGTGAAGGAGCCAGCATAGGAGCTCAGGCAGTCTGATTTTGAGTCGCCTATTATAACGTGACCTTCTATACATGTCTGCCATTATGGGTTATGGTGTAATAGTGTTTGCTGGTCATTGTCTTGCTGGTTATTGTTTTGCTGTCTCTTTCCCCCACATTATGAGTACCTCGAGAGAAAGGGATGATGCCCCATTCTTCCTGCACTTAACTCACCCGGCACTGCTGGGTAAACAGCAGGAGTAAATTATGTGTTGATTGGTTGCTTGGCTGGCTTCACACCCCAGAGGGTGGTGGGAAAGGCAGCCGTAAGTTTATGGCGGCTGGTTTTAACTTTCCCAGGCGGTTCCATCTCCCCACACACCTCCTTTAAGGAGACCCAGCCAGTGTTCCACTAGGGGGACCCAAAAGCAAAGGAAAAACCTCTCCTGCCCTCCAGAGATAATGCAACCCAGCCCACAGCCCTCACGAGGGGTCAGCACTGGCTCTGCCAAACTCAGGGCTCACATCCCTGTATAGCTCTGGTTCTGCTCTTGCCTTGCTTGATGCAGCTTTTACAGTCAGGGCTTTGGGAGCAAATTCCACTCCTGTGGGGCCAGGACTGCTCAGTTCCAGGCTGTTCCTGCGGTGCTGACATATGGGTTTGTCCTAGGAGTAGAGGAGAGGGGTTTTAAAGGGCTGGCCACCTGGTGATGAGGCTGCCCTGGTGTCACACGGGAAGCCCCGAAACGCAGATCTAGTAAATAAAGGATACTTCATCTTCTGCTCATTTCTCTGCCTCTCTAAAATCAGGGGCCCCCAACCACTTTGATGGTTCAGTGTGAGGCCATTCAAAGCTCAGTGCTTCCTTTTCTACAGCAACAGGAACTGGAGACGTGGTTCTCACTAGGGCAGCCTGACTTGTTGAGACAGATAGAATGATCTATTTTGACAAGGCGTCTTAGAGGGATGGATGTATTTGTGAAACGTTGGACAGTTTCATTTATTATTATTTCTCAACTCTGTGCTGTGGGACATCTTTTCTTTTTTTGAACAGCTTGCAAATATGCTACCAGCATTTGGGAAAATTCTCAGTTATATGTTTTCTGTAATAAAATCTGATTTTTTTCTATATTTCTTTTCTATGATCTCTAAATTGTTTGATTTACTTTTTATTGTAGAGGTTATATTTCTTTTAAGATATGATCTTTTCCTTGAGGAAAGATCTACGGTGAAACATCTATAGTATTCCAGAACTTAAAGAAGTTTTAGAAATACTGGCATAGATCCATAATGGCACAGGCATAGAACGGGTTCCTGGACTCTGCACCGAAAATGGGGCACATGAAATGAAGGGGCATGAAAGCCAGGTGGGGCCAAATCATTTCACAGACCTTCAGCTCGGGAGGAATCTTTAGAGATTTTTCTCATTTAGAACTCTTATTTGACAGACGAGAGAACTGAGGTCCGGAGGGGCAAATGACTTGCCTTGTCACATAGCTGATTAATAACAAAGCCCCAAAGGCATCTGGTCATCACTTTTCAATATCCCACAGACTTCTGGTGTGAACTGAAGGTGAAAGTGTTTTTTTCCCCATGGCCGTTCATTTTATATTAGTCTGCCAAGGAAGTGTCTGGAATAAAGGAGGTAAAGCAGAGAGAGAAGAGACAGAGGGTTTTGACCATTGTGTGATAAAGATGTTCTGGTGACTCAGTGCCCTGTGGCCTGCAAATGATGCAAAGGGGAAAATGATGAGTAGGTCTGTCCAGGAGAACACAAGGCCCCCCGAAACAAAACAAAACAGAACAAACCACCCTCTGGAAGGTTGTGTCCAAGGACAGGAGGCACACTCAACAAACTTGGTTCAATAATCATGTAATGAAACTGTTTGGTACCAGACACTATGGAATGTTCTAGAAAACACCACCTAGCATTGTCTATCTTCTTTACATTCTCTAAGCACTTTCCCACATACCCTCTCCTCATTTGACACTTCCTGTATCAGCCAGGTTTCCAGGTGATTCCGGTTCACCTGGGCATTGAGAGGACTTTTTTAGAAAGGGGCAGGTGGGGTCCCACCATGACAGGACCCAGAGCGGCTCTGGGATAAGACAATAGGGATGAAAGGTCTCTGCCTTTGTTCTGCCTTGTCTTGCACTCTTTCCAGTATGTTATTTTGCTTAGGCTCCCTGTTCCAGACTGAGGGTGTCTGATTGGCTGAGCCTGGAGCACATGGACACTCCTTGACTGGGGGAATATTGAGGCATCTTGATGTACAGGTCCTTCAAGGCTGTATCCAAAGCAAAATCTGAATGCTTTTGACAGAAGAAAGGAGAATAACTAACAAATGTTCCCTGTAAATGAAATGATTACCTTCATGGCATAAATGAAAAGGCTGAGGCCCAGAGAGGTGAAGTGACTCACCCAAGGTCACATAGCTATATATAGCAAAGTTACATCTCCAGAACCTGTTCTTTCTACAAAAGGGAGTGGGTGAAGTTTGTATTTAATGCAGTCCTTTCTCCTTTCTTACTGCTCATGTCACCCTGGTTCCTACCCCTCCTCCAAAGGGGTCTTATCACTCTCTCAGCTGCCATCTATGGACCATGAGGCTGATGCTTTTATTCCCCTCCACTCCTGGATCTCCAAATTTCCTGGTACCCATGTGATAAATGGAGGCATACTTCACACTGTGTGCTAATAATTGAAGAAATCACACCCAGGTGGGTCTTCTGACACTGTGAAAGCCCTCTCTCACTTCTTATTCCACTGCTGTGGATCTGGAGCTTATTGTTGTTGCGGGGGAGCTCAAGGAACTGAGGAAGTCACCTATGCAGGTTTCACTGAGATAAGGTCTGCCTACAGGTGGGGCCTGGCCACAGATTCATGGCCCCATCACAATACCTTAAGTGAACCTTTAGGGACAATGGTTCAAAACTATATGGTTCTCTGTTGTCTACAGAAAAAAGCCCACGTTCCCTTGCTTAGCTGTATGATGTGCCACTCCTGGTGTCTGGAGTGCTGGTTACGGAAGGACTCTGAGTCTCTGGGAACAGTGGGAAAGAATTACATGTTCCACTAGTCTGCTGAGCGTGGAGAATGGAGAGGGGTGGCATGTATAAAGTCGGCTTGATGTTCATACTGAAACCCTTAGTGTTCTTTCCTCAACCTACCATTTCCTTCCTCCTCAATACTTTCCCTACCCTTTGGTGCTGTAGTCTGAAAATGGAAATCAGCTGACCTGTTTCTTCAAATGAAATTGTGTGTAGAAGCTCAATGTGTAAAATAAACGAAAGGCTGAGATGAAGGGGGAGGGGGTTCAGAGACCACTGTGGCTCTGAGGGTGTGCTTGGAATTCCCGGGAACCATGCCTCTACCCACAATCCACTTTCTGCTCTTCCTGGGACATACTCCATCCTTGCCCCTCTCTGCTTTCTCTCTCTGTTCCTTAACCTGGAATGACATCTTGCCAATTCTTTAAGATCTCAGAGGTCACCTCTGCCCTAAAACCTTCCCTAATGCTTCTAGCTGGATAGATTCTCTCTGAAAGCCAAAGCATTGTTCTTGAACTTCTCTCATGGATTTTATAGTTGCTCATTTGAATACAGGTTCCCCTGATATGTTATAGGTGCCTCTGGGTAGTTCCCTGTGTGACGGGTAATCTGAGGTCTGTGCAGTCAATTTTGGTAAAAAAAATGCTAGCATTGTAATGCATGGATATTGTTTATTTTGTTTTAGAGCCTTTGCAAACTCTTTGTAATATTCTACCTCCTACATCCACCATCTATGCTTATTCTTTCCGGACATCTTTTTGTTTTTGTTTTTGTTTTGCTTTTGTAAAATTGGGGTAGTGGTGTTACTGGCTCCATGGAGTTCCTGTGATGAGTTAATTTAATTTATGCTAAGTGCTTATTACAGCACCTGGCACAGAGTATGTGCTTGGTGAATGTTAGTTATTACTATTATTGTAATTATTATTACCTCAACATCATTAGGATAACAACACTTCTCCACCTTGATATCATGCCCAGGTTCCTTCCCAAGGGGTGGCCTGCATTTGCTTGTCACCGAGGCGCAGGAAGAAGTGAACCTCTCGACTCTTGGCTGGGAATCTGGGTGGATGAAGTGAGAATTAGTCATGGCCTCATTCACAATCTGAGAACATTCACACTTGTCACACCTGCTTGGAGAGGCTTGGATTCATCCAGCAAATTTTGCATTTTCAGCCCTGGTCTGTGTGCTGGGAACAGCTCAATTTTGAAAGTCTTGCAAAGGCCTCTTCGAAGTGGCCCGGTGACTTCATTCAGGACCTGGCCCTGCTGGGAGAGGGGACTCTAGTGAAAGGCAGGAGAAAGCTGTGTCAGCTGCAGCCGTGTCTCCTCAGGAGACGTTCTCCCAGGGTGCCTGTCCTTGTCTGTTCCCAGAGTGTGCCTTTAAACCCAAGCTGCAAAAGAGTGTCCTTTTGCTAAAGAGTCTAAGAATCTTTCAGGAACCTGCTCCCTGGAAGGGACATGTTGGGATGCCAGATACTTGGCTAAAGTCATTAAGTGAATTTATACTTGATCGGCTGCAATGGAAGTATCCATCCTTTTTTTTTTTTAATGTTTATTTATTTTTGAGAGAGAGAGAGCATGTGTGCATGAGCAAGGGGGGGAGGGGCAGAGAAAGAGGGAGACAGAGGATCCAAAGCAGGCTCCACACTGACAGCAGAGCGCCTGATGCAGGGCTTGAACCCATGAACTGTAAGATCGTGACCTGAGCTGAAGTTGGGCGCTTAACTGACTGAGCCACCCAGGCGCCCCAGGAAGCGTCCATCCTGATGGGAGGGCTTTGGCCTTGGGTTTTGGAAGTACTTGGTTTCTCCTTTGTCCTACCTATTGGCCTTCACAACTGCTGGTCAGCCTGCATTTCCTGAATTTCCATGTTCTTTCTTACCTTTCTGTCTCTGCTAGAAAATGTGCCACCTCTTCTGCCATACACCCTTAGGCTTCTTCCCCTCAGAAGTTTCTCTTGACCCCAAAGGCTTTTGGATATTCTTTTCCTTCGATATCACATACCTGTCTACATCATGATTCCTGTAACTCTGGGCATCACAGCCTGTTTCCTTACCTGTCTCTCCTGCTGTAAAGTGGGCTGCGTGCCCCGCCCCTGAACTGTGTTATTTGTTCATGGCTACAACTCTGGGGACCTGACCAAAAAAAAAAAAAAAAAAGAAAAGGGCACAAATGAATGAATGAAAACAATGAATAAATAAGTGGACGAGTACAAGAATCAAGCACAAATTATTATTTCTGTTGATCTGACCCAAGCATGAGAAGGTGAGGCATGACAGAGGAGAACATATCTTCAAATACTGTTCCATAGTAGCACCCTTTCAGTGAAGAAATTGTGTGCCACATCTCAATTTTTGGAACAGATAAAAGAAGAACTTTCCTGCCTGTAGGAGGAGTGAAACCCTATGGTCTCTTTCTTCTTCCTCCTTTGGGGTTGGGGCGTAGGCTCCTTGGGCAGAGTTTGAAAGCCATTGCCCCTAAAAGGATGACGCTGTTTTGAAAAGAACTGAGCAGAGGGACCACAATCCACCCGGGGGCCTGATTTCCTTATTAGTTGTGGCTAATAGCATGTATTATGCACATAGGCTGGGCCAGTCCTATGCTAAGGGCTTTGCTTGTATCAATTTTTCATCCACATAATAATCTTATGTGGTATTTTCTATGCTCACTTCTATTTTAGAGAGGAGAAAACTGAAGCATAGAGTTAAGTAACATGCCCAGGTCCCATGACGACCGAGCAGCTGAGTCAGGAATCAAACTCTGGATTATCTGTCTCTAGGGGCTGAACCCTGAGCAGGCAGCCGCCTGCAGGAAAACAGCGGAAGTGCCCATAAGAACCTAAGCTGTCCACTGAGTGTGGTTGCAGCTGGGCACTGTGCTAAGCCGTTCACAAACATTAGCTCATTCGATCCTTACTGCACCCCTATGGCGTGGAGGTGTCACTGCCATGTTATCACTGGCAGAGGAATCACCTCTATCTACCCTTCGCAGTGGGTTATCAATGTCACCTATTGCCAACAAGGGGGTCAAGTAAAAAACGATTAGCCCAACATTTGCATACATTTTGTAGCAAGATGACCTTTTTCTTTTTAAGGAGAAACACAGATTATTTGAAACCAATGATGCTAATTAGGGTTGGCTGCCTCAGCAGGATAAAATAAATCAACCAATCCACTTTTTGGAAGCAGAAGGTGGGAAAGAGGCTACTTCTGAGCTGACTGTGCACCAAGAGACAGATCCTTGTTTCATATAAATTGTCTATGAAAATTCCTCTAGATGAACGCAGGAGGGAAATCTGGCACAAGTCCTAGAGCAGGATAAAGATGTTTGAAAATCCTTTCAGAAATCATAACTTAGATGCTTCTCCCATCTGTCCCATTTCTGCCAAGAAATATGACCCTCTTTCTTATAGGATTTTCAAAGCACTAGAAGACTCCAGAATGGTACATAGAGTAAGAGGTATTACTGCTTCACGGTGGACAATCCAAAACCTCCTGGACCCTTTTCTGACTGCTTGATAACCCTGTGGTAAGAAGTCTAATGAGACATGCTCATATATTTTCTTTAAATTTAAATTAAAAAAATTTTAATGTTTATTTTTGAGAGAGAGAGAGAGAGAGAGAGAGAGCGAGTGGGGGAGGGGCAGAGAGAGAGGGAGACACAGTATCCGAAACAGGCTCCGAGCTGTCAGCATACAGCCTGATGCAGGGCTCAAACCCACATATTGTGAGATCATGACCTGAGCTGAAGTTGGATGGGTTCTGGACCCATTCACTGAGTGGGCCACCCAGGCACCCGACAAGACATGCTCATATTAATAATGGCTGTCCCTGTCCTGTCTTCCTTTAGGGGATCTCTGTGTACTATGACATCAGAAAGCTTCATCCAACATAGTCAGGAAGGGAAGGACTAAGGACAATGGTATTCTTTGTAAAAATCAGGAGGATGAGATTATAAGCCTGTGGTGTTCATTAAGGCTGTTCATAAATATTTTGGTTCTGTCCTGGGTCACGGTGGGATTGTACTTCCCGTGGAAGCTAGGCATGGCCCTGTGATTTGCTGTGTGCAATAAAAGGGGAGTGAAAGTGATATATATCAGTTCTGGTAGAAAATGTTAAGAGCTAGTAGGATTTGCCATGTTCTCTTTCCCTTTGTCACAGCGTCAGGCAACATTTGAGAGAGTGGATAATTTTTTTTAGACTGGTTATGATGGTTAATTTTATATGTCAACCTGGCTAGGCAATGGTGCCCAGTTGTTTGGTCAAATACCAGTCTAGATATTGCTGTGAAGATATTTTTTTAAAGATATGATCAACACTTAAATCAAGAGACTCTGAGTAAAGCAGATTATCCTCCATAATGTGGGTGGGACTCAACCAGTCACTTGAGGTTCTTAACAGCAGACTGAGGTTTTTCATAAAGGAAGGGATTCTCTTCTAGATTGTAACATAGAGACCCTGCTTGAGTTTTCCAGCCTGCTGCCCTGTGGAATTCCTACCCAAGATTACAAGCATCAACTCTTATCTGAATAGACTATTGGCCTGCTTTACAGATGTTGGACTTGCCAGCCCCACCATCATGTGAACCAATTCCTTAGAATAAAATAAATCTCTATGTTATATATCCCATTGGTTCCATTTCTTTGTTTTTCTCTAATACACTGAGTGAGGATGAACTGGAGCAGGAACTCAGCCAACTCATACTGGAAATGTAGAGTGAGTAAGAGATAAACCTTTGTTGTTAAAAGCCATTGTTTGTTACAACAGCAGAATCTACTCTATTCCTACTGATAGGAAAATTAGATATCTGTCCCATTCATCTACATTTTTTCTTATACTTTTTAAAAACTTATTTATTTATTTAGAGAGAGGGGAGAAGGGGCAGAGAGAGAGGGAGAGACATCCCAATCAGGCTCCACGCTGTCTCCTTGCATCAGGGCTTGATCTCACAAACTGTGAGATTACCCCATCTCTAAATATTGAAATGAAATATCAAAACCAAATCTACGTAACATTAGCTGAGAGAAAGAAAGGTTGGAAGGAAATTCATATTAGCCAATGGCTTACTGCTGAACCAGGTACTGAGCCAAGTGCTTGGCATATAATATATATTTCTAAAACTAGTTTATAAGGTATGTATAATATTATTTGAGAGATGAGAAAACTAAAGCCAAAGACACAGAGTTAGTGAATGCCAGATGTGAAATTCAGAGTCAGAATTATGTGTTCTAAAACTCAAGGATAATTGTATCAATTAAGATTTTTAACAACAGAAAAGGAATTTATTGCAATGGCATCAGGTACTCACAGAATCGATGGGAAGGACTGGAGAACAGGCTCATCAAAGGACAGATATTCAGGGCACCAGGGGTCTGGAAGCAGGAATGTTTCAACGACCTCACTAGGAGATGATGATGGAAGGAATGCGGGTATGCTTTTTCTGGTGTTTTATATTTTGTTCCATTTCTGATCAAGTTCAAAGTCCTGAGTTCAGCTGACCTACCTTGGCGTTATGGGCTCACTCCCTGGCAACTGCATTGACAGTTCCAATAAAACCACTAGCTATTGGAGATAGGTAATTCCTCATAAGGACATTAGGAAATGTTGTCACACACACACACACAAAATGTGTGTGTGTGTGCGTGTGTGTGCGTGCTGGGGGGTGGTGAATATTAGGCAGCCAAAAAGGAGAGCAATTACAGGTATCCTCCGGTTTTCGAAGGTTCCCGCTATGCCACTTCACTTTTAGGAAGGACCTGTGTTAGTACCCGTTTTCCGTAACGGAAAGAAACCCGAAGGAGAGTTTCATTTTTACGACAAAAGACGAAAAGCGAAAATCGTGTTCAGCGTCGGTTTTGCAGCAGTCGTCGTACACGTAGAGGTAGACGCAGCCGCAGCTGCGCTGAGAGGCAGGGTCTTGTCTCGGCATCAAGCCGCTCGAGCTCTGACCTGGTCTGGTGAGCGTCTGTGCCGTATCTCAATGTATTTTTGTGTATCTATTAGCAAGATGCGTCCTAAGGTGTCAGGAAAGTCTGAGAGCGGTTGTTTTTGGGGTCTGAGAATGCTCAAAAATGCTTCCATATAAATTAATGGAAACTGCTTCTTGGTTTTATGCCATTTGGGTTTATCAAAGAGTTCTTAGGAATGCTCCACACTTGGGTAGCGGGGAAAACTAGGTTTGGCTGGCAGAGAGCACCATTTTCTGTCTGTTGTCCTGATGTAATATCAAAGAGACCACTTCCATTCTTAAAAATGTCCTAGTCTGGAGGATAAATGATGGTGTCACCAAATAGCATCCCATATACACACATACGCTGTTATTCATCTGAAGCCATAAGGGGCTGAAGTGGAGCATTTCCCTGGGCATGGAGGGCTGTTACAGGGTTATTTTTCTCTGGATTTGTTTTGGTTCATCTCCCAGTAGTGTATTTCTAAATTCCTGAATCATTTTTATCTGATTGGTTATTATCTAGTTCTACTGGCTAGAAATTATACATGCCCTTTGCTGTTGAAGACTTGTGCTGTTTCTAGGTGACACTCTTCTTTCTGATGAGAAGGACCAGGGTGAAAGGTACTGGAACAACTTCCAAGCTTTGTGCAGGATTTCAGTTGTTCAAGGGGCTGTACCAAGGGCATGCGTCAAGTGGGATATAATCATGAGCAGATCTTATAGATTCCACTTCCTTGGCATCCTTTGAATCCGTGCATTTTACCTTCATCGCTAACATCTTGGTTCAAGCCGCCACTATCCGTCATAAGGATTACCACCTCCTGATTGGCATAGGACCTTCAGTGTTGTGTCTGGTCAATCCATTCACTACATAGCAGTCAGAGTGATCTTTCTAAGGTGACAGCCTGATTACATCAGCTCTCTTGCTCTGATGGCTCCCTACGGCTCTTGATTAAAGTCCAAATGCCTTCACCTGGCCTGCCTAAGCTGGCCTGGCTTTCCTCCTCGTTTAGTGCTCCCCACAGACGCTCTTTCCTCCTGACCCTCTGGGACTCAGGTCTTTCGAAGATTTTTATCTCTTCTGTCTGGACATCTACTTCTTTTTTCTCTACCAACTCCTAGTTACTCTTAACTCTTAGCTTAACACTAGTCATAGTCATGTTATTAATAGCTCATCTAGACAGAGCACTTATCTATATGCCAGATGCCATGCTATGGGCTTCACAGGGAATATCTCATTTGATCCTTTCAGCCACCCTAGCAAGTAGGTGATACTATTATCATTAGCATCTGTCTGTCAGATGGTTGGGGTTCAGAGAAGATAAATGCCTTGCCAGGATATACAGCTAATAAAAAAGTAGAGCCAAGATTTGAACATGGAAAAGCAGATGCAGAGCCTGTACCCCTGTCCCTGTGCTACAGGGCTTTTTAAAGATTTCCTCCAGGTGGCCTCTGCCTCCTCCGATCTTCTAAGGTGCCTCTTCTAAGGTGCACCTGTATTAGGCGCCTCTTCTCAGTGCTTGTGTACGTAGCACAGAACTTTCTCTGGTAAAGTCCTCATCAGCCTGTACTATAATGACCTGTTTATTTGTTTTTCTTTTCTTCTGGAGTGTTAAGACCCATGAGGCTAGTGTCTTTTTCATTCTTTTACTCAAGTAGGCAGAGATCTTCTCACACAGTGGGTTCTTAATAAATGTTGGTTGAATGGATGATTAAAATTAGGTATTGGTATTAGGTCTCGAAAAGTTACAAATGCCCCCTCCATCCTACCTCCCAGCTTGTTCCTCAGCTTATTGTCCATTGCCATTGATCTAAGAATTATTTCTTCTACTGAATTGGCTTTTTTTTTTAAAGTCCATTTATTTATTTTGAGACAGAGAGAGAGAGAGCATGAGCAAAGAAGAGGCAGAGAGAGAGAGGGAGAGAATCCCAAGCAGGCTCCATGCTCAGTGCAGAGCCCAATGCAGGGCTACAACTGTGAGATCATGACCTGAGCTGATACTAAGAATTGTACACTCCACCCACTGAGCCACCCAGGTGTTCCTGCATTAGCTTTTAATATTCCCTCCTCTGGGCCTTTGCCTGTGAGATTTCCTCCATGAAAAGCTCTCCCTGCTGCTAATTCATGTTCTTCTCACTTTAGATGCCATTAGGGCAGAGTCTTCTTTGATTTACTCCTGTGGCTTCTCTTACCCATTCCCTTCCATTGGGGACTTAAATGACTGGCCCTGGGTATGGCATAGACCCATGTTGTCCCCAATATCTGTCTTCCCTTCATCATTAAGGAGATGGGCATATTGCCAATGATTAAATGGCTGCCTTCCTCAGAGTCCTTATAGCTGGGAAGGTGCCTTTTGATTGACTGAAGTTTTGGCCAACAAAATCAATTTTGTGAGGGAATTCAAGAAATGTCCTTACAGGAAGCGTACGGATCTTTTTTCTTACTTTTCCTCCATTCTGTTGTCAAACGTGTAAGCTGGAGCTCTAGCAAGCATCTTGGATCATGGAAACAAGAGCTACGTTCCAGAGATGGTGGTGTGGTGAGCTGGTAGGAGCCTGAGTTCCAGACAACTTTGCATGGCTTCCATACCATCCCTAGACGGTCTACTCTTGACTTCTTTTATAGCACTGAGCAATATGCACTCCTATTTGTAGCTTCTCTGTTATGTGCAGCCATACCCAGTCTTGTCTCACACACTGGTCTATGGCAGTCTCCACATGCTGAGCAGTCATAAAAAGCTGGGTGGCATCTCTAGGTGGCAGTTATCAAGGGGAAGGAAGTAGGTTTCTCGCAATTATTTAAGACTTTGACTTCTGGTTACGAGTCTACCATTCATTGTCTACATACCCTTGAACAAGCCACATCACCTTTTCAGAGCTCATTTCCCCCCTGGGAATAGTTGGTTGGTTGGTGGATGAGATTGGACCATGACCTTTAAAAGGTCTGTGGTGACAAAGGCCATGTCTCCAAGACAACTGCTAAAGACAGAGACCTGGGCCGATATACATTTTTTCTGAGACCTCATGTGCCTTGTTCCTTGCTCATGTCCTGATGTGCTCTCTGGGTCCTAGCTTCAGGCTGAGCTGTGCGATTTGGGCTGGAGCAAATGTTAGTGCTGTTTGTGTGATAGCTCTGACTCTGCTGTTCAATCCTCAGGGGCCTCTCAGATCTCAGAGTCTGCTCTTGCTCTGCTGGCCTACCTGGGGCTCCCTGTCTGTCAAGTCCAATAAAAATGTTTCCTAAAAAAATCCTCTTTTCTTTAATAAGCTCTGAACAAAGGCTAAGCTGGGAGAGCCACCCTGGTCCAGTGTTCACACACGTCTCCTTCTACACATAATCATTGTGTAAGTTGCTTGCTCTTAAGATTTTCCTGACCTTTGTTTGCTCATTTAGGCTGACTTCTTAGGAGTAAATTGTGTGTGTGTGTGTGTGTGTGTGTGTGTGTGTACACGAGTTTGTGAGTATTTGGATGGTGTAGGAAGAAGGGAGAAGAAGGAGGACAGGTGTGAGTATTCTGAGGTTAAAATCTAGTTGGCCCTGGTCCAGAACCTTTCTGGAGATGGTCCTGAGGCTTACACTTAACACTTTATTTCAGGTGTCTCTGCATTAGGAACCACACTATCCATATGTACCTGGGTCATCAAGCCTGCATGCTAATGGCACTTACTCCTCCCATTCTTGATCACTGTCCCCTAAACAGTGAGTACAGGGCCACTCACTTTTACAGCATAGACCATTCATACACATGTGACAGAATATGATGTGAATGGCATCCCCTAGAATGGTGCAGTGTATAACTTGTACAACTGTATGTGATGGCTCTGGCAGCTACCTGTCAATCCAGAGATGTCTAGATTTTCTGCCTCTGAAATGCTATCTAGGCAAAAAGGTCTGACTTATTTGATGGGGTTTTTATCATGCTGGAGGCTATATTGGAAAGTTTTCCTCACCTGAGTCATTGGGGGACCCCCAGAACAAGGCCAAGAATTCAGTTTGGCTCTTTGTGACAGAAACCATCTATCAATAGTTTGTCTTAAAGGTTTTATCTTCTCATGTTAAAGAAGATGAGAGATAGGTGTGATGGGCTTGGTATGGTGTCCTTATAGGATCATCTGGGAGTGAGAAAGCATCCTTCTATCTTTCTGCTCCAAGGCTCCCACCTCAAGGTCATCTCATGGTTCAAGATGGTCCCATCTCAAGGTCATCTCATGGTTCAAGATGGTTCCATATCAGGGTCATCTCATGGTTCAAGATGGTTCCATCTCAGGGTCATCCATGGTTCAAGATGGGTATTGGAGTGCTAGCTATTACAGCAGCATCCCAAGTCCTGCCAGGACAGAGGAGGGAAGAAATGGCAAAAGGGGTGAGCTTCCTGGATGAGTCAGCTCCTATTAAGCAATCCTGCTGGAAGACCCCATATTTCTGCTGACTGTCTTTGGCCAAAATTAGTCTCATGGACACATATAGCTGAAAGAGAGGTCAGGAAATCTAGAATTTTAGCTGGGTACATTTCTGCCCTCAATAAAATTGGGACGTTGTTCTAATGAGGAAGGGGAAAATGGTTATTATGGACAAGTGATGGCCTCTGCCCAGGGGCCCTTTGCATATCTCTTTATAAGACTATTTGTGTTAGAATCACCCTTCTTAAAAAGCAGCTAGCAGGCACAGGTGATTGTGCTGGGCATATAGTTAACTGTTCAGATGCTCAGAAAATGCCAACTGGGTTATTGAATTAGAACATTTGTTAAACCATTACACTGATTGAAGGGCAGGGGAAAATTTGAGCTCCTCTTTTTGAAGACTTGGGTAGTTGGGGCCAGAACAAACATTCCCAGTAATGTGGGCCTGGCTTGCAGGAAGTCTAACTGTTCCAAAAACTCAGCATGGGTCAGAACTTGATCTTTCTTTTGTTGCTGCTTCACATGACAGTTCTTCATTAGTACATTGGGTAAGGTGGCTACTGGTGCCATAAGAAAGAGGTTTGTGACTCAAGAAATGACTTCTTGGCCAGAAACATATTTAGCTGAATTAATGAGGCAATGACATTTTTTTTCACCTATATTCCAAGGCATTACTTGCCAGTGATTGCTCAAGGAAACTTGGCCTTATCATGGCATGCCAGCATGTACTGAATGTTGCAAAATTTTAGGGTCACCCAATAAATGGAAAAGTCAGACCATATGTGTTAGGTAGATCATTAGAAGTTAGCTGGGTTGATTTATGTTTTCAAGTGTCAGTCCTTACAGTAAAACAATTATTGAGCATATATTGTGTTATAAATGTTTGGGGGGAGTAGCTACAAAGATAAATGATACTTGGTTTTGCTTTCAGAAACCTTGCCACTTAGTGTAGGAGATAAGATGTGATGGCACAATTAGATGAGGTAGAATGTGAGGAAGGCTCCAATGGAGATGCTGTGGGAGACACAGCAGCGCCGTGGTGGGTTTAGATTGGGGCTGGCAGAGAGGCTCCAAGGTCAGCTGCATGAACGAGGTAGAGAGGGACCTTGAAGGACAGGGAAGTTTTGGACCCAGGGAGACAGGTCGGGAGAATGGAGGTGCATTCACTACGAAGGGAGCAGCAGCAGGAAACGTCTAGAGAGAAGACAGCCTGGGGCATCTTCAGACGCTTCTGAGGAATACAGCTGTCTGCACATGTAAATATATACTCTGGGGAAAAGGGTGCCATATGTACATAAGCTTAGTGGGATGCTAGGATTTTAATTAAATATTAGCCTATTGAAGGCTCTGAAAAGGTCCTTTTTTAAAAGGCAAATTTCTGTCTAACTTTGTTAGGCAAGTAAATGAATTTATCCATATAGAAAAGACCTTTTTTTTTTTTTTTTTTTTTTTTTTTTACCCAGATGTAGAGTGTTGGAAATGTGGTTTAGCAGTGTCTCCAGGAAGAAGAAATGGTTTTCTGGGAATCTAGCTGGTCTCTGTTGACAAACAGCCTACTCAGCTTGACATACTGGCCCAATAGCAGGGTATGCTTTTAAAGCCAGTGTTCTTTCTTTCCTACCTATTCTACTGCTCATCCAAAAAGAAAGTAAAAAGCAATGGTCATAAACAATTTTTGCTCCTTTTTTAAATGTTTATTTCTTTATTTTTGAGAGAGAGAGAGTGAGAGAGCACGCATGAGCGAGCGCACAATTAGGGGAGGGGCAGAGTGAGGGAGATACAGAATCCGAAGCAGGCTCCAGGCTCTGAGCTGTCAGCACAGAGCCTGATGTGGGGCTCGAACCCATGAACTGTGAGATCATGACCTGAGATGAAGTCAGACGCTTCACCCACTGAGCCACCCAGGTGCTCTGATTTTTGCTCCTTTATGCCCTAAAAGTATTTTGGAGAATTATGTACCCCCTTACATATTTCTTAAGTTGACTTACAAGTATTTTCTCATAAATTTAAATAATTGCAGAGGACACAACTATTATACGTATACATATGTATGTTGTGTATAATGGTGTGTGTATGTTTGTATACACGTACACATATACATTATAAATATTGAACATATTGTAAATAATATAAAATAATGCATTACTCTTTTAAATTAATCCAATGGCATAGATCCCACAGTCACCTGATACCCACTGTCCTCTAATGAAACAAAGAAATGCACATATGAACAGGCTTTTACTTAACAGCAGAAAATTCTCTTTCACATATTTCTACCTTAAAAATCACATTTCTGTTCTTCTTCCATCACAATAAGAATTTTCTTTCATTGTAACATATTTTCATGTTGGAGGTCTTTTATTGATCAACCTATAAAATTTTTCTGCAACAAAAATATGTTGAAACATTGAAACAAAAATTATTGCCTGTGATTCCAAATGCTCTAAGTTTCAAAACAAATTTCTCTTGGATTGAGTTATCATAATTATTATGGGTTCACAATTGATCAAAGTAACATATGTGTGTGTACTCTACATTTTAATAAATACTGGTCATACGAGTAAAATATTATTGGAAGTGCCTCTCTCCTTTTTTTAAAGTTTATTTATTTATTTTGAGAGAGAGTGCACGCACGTTGTGAGTGGGGAGGGGCAGAGAGAGGGAGAGACAGAGGGTGAGAGAGAGAGGGAGAGAATCCCAGGCAGGTTCTGCACTGACAGTGCAGAACCCAATGCGGGGCTTGAACTCATGAACCATGAGATTATGACCTGAGCTGAAACCAAGAGTTGGATGCTTAACCAACTCAGGCACCCAGGCACCCCTGGAAATGCTTCTCTTAATGATAAATACGGGGCAGAAGTTATATTTCCCTATTCAGGGAAGCTTTGAAGATGTCAGAATGTTGAATTGTCCCTTTTTTAGCACCTTGTGTTTGCTGCATCCGTCGTATGGCTGAAAATTGTGTTTTTTTTGTTTTGTTTTGTTTTGTTTGTTTGATTTTGCTGAAGGGGCGAAGAATGGAGAGGGAGAGTAAGAAAGAAGACATGCTGCTTCAAAGTGCTTTCTCACACAGCTCAATTTTATAAAAGAATACACATTTGGAAATTGGGGATCTGAAACTTGCCTCTCCTAAAATGAGCTCATTTGTGCCCATATATGCCTCGTGAGGTTGTCGTGTGAATGACAGTCTGAAGACCACTGGTAACTGGAAAAGAAAAATGACCCTAATATCAGAATACCTCATTTTGCTCATAACTGGCTATATTCCCGTAAATAAATTACTTAACCACAAGGGACTCAGTCTCCTCCTGCTTCAGACAATGCTGAGGCCCTTCTGGCACCCATAGTCTGATTTCCAGGCATCCTTCTGGGGGTGGAAATGATTGTCTAACTGAAGCTGTATGTGTTTCTGAAGATATCAATCAAACCATCTTTTCCAGGCAATTAGATTCTGTGGCAGTCTCATCTCAGCATATCAAACAGATTTATGAAGTTAATCTTTGACCTTTGCAACAACTAGAAAGGAACATAGATGAAGGGGAACAGAGCTTTTGGGCATTTCTCTTTTCTTGTTGTTTTTTTGGCTTGATTAGATAGCTGGTTTCCACAGCCTGCATGACTAATTCTGTGCTTCAATGACTCTCTTATAACCTTAGCATGTAAAGATGGAAAAATTCCCCTGACATTTTCAGGAAACATTTATTACAGACTATTTTATATGTCTGGTCAGAATGGGCTAACTGATTTTTCACAAGAACAGAATTTGGCAGAAAGCCTGGCCTCCTTTAGTCCTGTCTTGCCAAAAATCACTCTGGAGCCAACCTGTAGGGCCTGTGATGTCTCATGAGGCCAGACTTGAGAACGAGCTTGGGTCGGACTAACTCTTCCACCTAAAATGGGAAACAAGATCCATGTAGAGATAGAGGACCTCTCCCCACCTGTGCTTTTGGGGAATGTAAGGTAAATCCCTGTGGCTTTATCCTCCTGGAAGGAGAGTGATGGAATATTACATCTGGAAGCTTGGGAAAGGGGCAGAGAATAGAGGAGCCAGGCCACAGCCCATGCTCAGAACTAGCAAGAAGAACAACGAAGGAAGACGGTCACCTATCCTTCTCCTTCAAATCTCCTGATCCTGTGGCTTACCTGGCCCAGCCTCTGCATCACCTCTTATCCCTTCTGCTATGGCCACTTTGATCTCCATCTGAAGATTCAGCCCCATTCTGGCTCTCAGGGCAAATGCCGATGAGAAGCAGGAGGTGTTTCAGCCACAGGAAGGGTTTAAACAGGCGGTGTCAGGATCAAATTTCAGTTTCAGATTTACTGCTCTGGCTACAGCTGTGTGGAGGATGTTCCGGTTACACCGTGGTGATAAAGTTGTCATTCTGCTGGAGAGACCCAATGAGTTTCACATGTGTGTTGCCTGTTTTATGCGGTGAACACTGACAGTACCTCTGGCTTGCGGCAGAAGGCTGTTATCACCTTTACTGAAGATGAGCAAACCAGCCTGAGTTGCTGGAAAATGGATGTTTTTAAGAAGGTCTCCACTAAGCCAGCTTGGTAGGCCTTGAGCTCTGGACCCAGACAGTCCAGGGTCTGATTGCCTGCTCTTCTGTTTGCTGTGTGACCTTGGCCAAACTGTCGAACTTCTCTAAGCTTGTTGCTTATTTGTCAGCCGAGGAGGATAATTGTGTCTACTGCACAGGATTATCATGATCATTATGTTCCTGGCCTGTATAAATATTATGCTAGCTATTTTCTTTCCTGAACCAGCACTGAGGAAAGGTGGGAGAACCATGGTTCAAAGGGGGGAATAGGAAGGGTGGGCATGTAGGAGGTATGGGTGCAGGAGGGTATGCTGTCTCTGAGTTGGATGGGCAGAGATGCTGCAATTTTGCCTAAGAATAGCACTGGTTCTGTGTCATTTCTAGCTCAGACATCCTAACTGATGGCTCACAGGCTGGTTGGTAGTTGGTAATTTGTTTGATCCCCAGGATTAGCTGAATCTGAGTAATAGCTGGTGGGTGTATTAGTCAGTGTTCTACAGAGGAGCCAAACCAACAAGGTGTATATGTGTGCGTGCATGCATGCGTGTGTGCGTGTGTGTGTGTGTTTTAAGGAATTGGTGGCTTGGCAAGTGTAAAACCTACAGGGTGGGCCAGCAGGCTAGAGACCCAGGTAAGAGTTGGGGTCTGAGTCCAAAGGCTGTCTGCTGGCAGAGTCCCTTCTTGCTAGAGGGGGGTCTGTCTTTGTTCAACCAATTAGATGAAGTCTACTCATATTATGGAGAACAATCTGTTTTGTTTTTTTTTTTATTTTATTATTATTTTTTTAAATATTTTTTTTTCAACGTTTATTTTTATTTTTGGGACAGAGAGAGACAGAGCATGAACGGGGGAGGGGCAGAGAGGGAGGGAGACACAGAATCGGAAACAGGCTCCAGGCTCCGAGCCATCAGCCCAGAGCCTGACGCGGGGCTCGAACTCACGGACCGCGAGATCGTGACCTGGCTGAAGTCGGACGCTTAACCGACTGCACCACCCAGGCACCCCGAGAACAATCTGTTTTATTGAAAGTCTACCCATTTAAATGCAAATCTTCTCCAAAAGACACCTTCACAAAGACATCTAGAATAATGTCTAACCATATATCTTGACACCATAGCTCAGCCAAGTTGACACAGAAGTTCATGTCTGACACCTGAGCCAAACCATTCATTCACTCATCTTCCTGACTTGGAGGTGTTTGAGTCTGTGATCCTTAGTCCAGCATTGCTCTTCATGATCACGTGTAAGACTTCCTCATCATTGGACATTGCATGATCGTTTGATTTGCTGGGAACAAATGAATTTCTAGGCAAATATGCCTACTGTGCCTTTCCTAGTCTCAGGTGTCTCCTCTGTTACCATGAACTGTCTAGAGAACAAACATAAGGCACATTGGGGTCTTAGACTTGGATGGATGTGCAGGAGCTCATATGGGCTCACGTGTGAGGCCAGTTGGGACTGTAACAGCATGACCCCGAGAGAAAGCCTGACTTAGCAGATGGGTGCAGGGGAAAATTAACCTGCAGGAGCAATGGCCCCAAGATGTCCAGTGAATGTGGTGAGTTCTCGTGTGTTTGTGCAGGTGTATGTTTGGACAGGGAGGTTCCATCTGAAAGTGAGGTCTCCCTGCTGCCGTGGGAGGGTTCAGGAGCCCTTAGGGGTTGTGGGCAGCAGGCTCTGAGCAGGGCGGAGTCAGCGTGAGCCACACTGGTATGGGTTTTTATTCCCAAAGCTCAGGGTCAGGGAAAGGTTGAATGGAGAGGGGACCTGGGCCTAAGGAATGGCCACAATAAACTACGGGGGCTGGAGTTAAGCTTCTGTGGTTTAGGGATCATGTGGTGAGCCCAGGTTCATCCCAGCATCATCTAGTCAACTATAGGCAACAAGATTCACCTCAGACCTTGCCTGGTGTTGCTGCGGGACTGCTGGCCTGATCTAGACAAGAGCATGAGGGTTTGAAGTTGACTGTGACAGGCATAGCTGTCATTGTTGACCGTGGCATCAGGCAACAGGGCCAACAAGTCTGTGTATGAAGAAAAGTGTGTCAGGACAGTGGTGCCCTGCACCCCCAGTGTCCTTGGATGAGGCCAGAGAATGAACAGAAGGGCATATACTGATGGGGCGAAGGGTGAGTTGTCCATGAGGTGGTGCTCACAGCTTGTCTTCACGTGTGCCCGTGTGCCTTTTTTTCCTTTGATAAAAACGCATACTGTAAATTATATCCTGTTTTAGAATTAATGGAAATAGGATTTGTCTTTCCTAATCTGAAAAGCAGATTTCATGTACTTTTAAGATTCCCAGAGAAATGTCTACATTTGTAATAATTCACTTCTTTTCTTCTTCTGGGATGCAGTGACAAGGAGAGGTAGGGTGCATGTTATGATCTCTCTGCTCAAACACCCCTGGGTCTCACCCCATCCCCAAGAAGCTCACAGTCCAGCTGGAAGTGAAGATCCACCCACTCTCTGACACAAGGTAGACTGTGAGGTAAAAACAAGAGTGTATCATTGTTTGAGGGAGGAAGAGGTTAATTCTGCTTGGAAGCTCCTTGAGGGACAATGGAGACATCAGTGGGGCCCAAAGAAAGGATAATACGGTGGAACGTACATTTTCTGAAGTCTGTGAAGTAGGAGTAGTACAAACAGCCCGGGTTGTCCAGTGATAACAGTGCTCAAGGCAGATGAGAAGACCTTGTTTTGTGAGTCTGAACTGAAATGGAACAAGGTGAGAGGGAGAGACAGGACTTTATAAAACATAGGAAGTGCCCCCACATGCTGAGAGAGGAGCGATCAGGTACATACTAAAGCCAGGCTTTGGCAATCAGAAGGAAGTAGTAGTTTCTTTTGAAGTTATCTCTGGCGAGAGTTAGTGAGAGGTGAAGTTAAAAATGCACAGCTTTGGAATCAATAAATAATTAATAGCACATTTGTATCCTACTTTATGGTTTAGAAAGCAGGATAACAATTTAGGAAGTTTTGATATCTCTGTTTAGCAGACGAGGGAGCAGAGGCATGACAAAGTTAAATGACTTGAGATCACAATAATAGTAAATGGCCAAATCCTACTGAAGAATGAGCTCAGGAACAGTTCTTGATCTAGTTTTAGCAACGGGTGAAACTAATCTTTCATCAGGAAACATTTATTGAGGAACTACTATGCAGATATTATGTATTTGATAGTTTCTGATACAGTTTCTTTCATCTGGGAACTCACAGCCTAGGGAATGGCTCTGAAGTGGGTGATTTGGGATGACATTTGGTGAGGTTTAGAGATATTTTTGGTGGTCATGGCTGGCATTTGGTGGGTAGAGGCCAGGAATGCTGCTATACAACCTACAGTGCATGGGGCAAAGAGCTGTCTGGCCTAAACTGTCAATAGTACTGAGGTTAACAAACCCTGTTCCAGTACATTATTCATTTATGCATTCATTTTATCACATATTCGACAAGCTTTTGGGGTACCTATAATGGACTGTTCTAAGCATGGAGGGTATGGTGAGAAAGAAGACAGAAAAAGCCCTTGTTCTCATGTCATTTATATTTGGGTGTAGAGTGGAGGGTGGAGAGGAAGGAGAGTTGGACATTAACAAGAAAATGAATTAGTAACAAGGAAACTATCAGGTGGTATTGAGCGCTCTGTGGAAGGTTCAGATGCGTTGGTACAATTATAGGTAACTTGGAGGTTGCATGAAAATGGCTCATCATAGGAAGCCTTTATAAAGCAGTCATATTAGGGGTGCCTGGGTGGCTCAAGTGGTTGAGCATCTAACTCTTGATCTTGGCTCAGGTCAGGATCTCACGGTTCACGAGTTCGAGCTGTGCTGACAGTGCAGAGCCTGCTTGGGATTTTCTGTCTCTCTGCCCCTCCCACACGCTTGCTTGTGTGCGCACGCACACGCGCGCTCTCTCTCTCTCTCTCTCTCTAAATAAATAAATAAATAAATAAGACTTAAACAAAATAAAGCACTCATATTAATGACAGGAAGCCATCTGAGGAAAGCGCATGTCAGGCCAAGAGAATAGCAGGTGCAAAGGCCCTGAGATGGAAATGAAATTGGGATGTTCTTTTGAGGAACAGAAGGAAGGTCAGGGTGTTTGGAGTGTGGAGGGGGAGGGAAGTGACACCAGAGGGGATGGCAGGGGCTGTATCCTGTCAGGGCTTTGTTAGCCAAGAGAAAGAATTTGCATTCCCTTCTGTGTGGCTTCCACGTGGCTGTTCTCATGGGGAAAAATGATAAGGGTTATGAAGAAAAGAAAATAGTCTTGGGGACAAAGTGATGGAGGGGGTCAGTATTGAATTCGGTGGCCAGAGAAGGCTACTCTGAGACTTGGATGCTGACAAGGAGATACCTGTGGGAAGGCTCGAGGCACCTGAGGCTTGGGGTTATGGGCCAAATTGTATTCTCTCCTCCCCTCCCCTGCCATTCATATATTGAAGTCCTATCCTCTGTTTCCTCAGAATGTGACTCTACTTGGAGGTAGGGTCTTCAAACAGGTGATTAAGTTACAATGAGGCTAGTAGAGTGAGCCCTGATCCAGTGTGACTGGTGTCCTCATAAAAAGCGATGCCCAAAGAGATACCAGGGGTGTGTGCTCACAGAGGGAAGTCCATGTGCAGAGACAGCAAGAAGGAGGCCATCTGCAAGCCAAGGAGAGAGCCCCCAGAAGAAACTAACCCTGATAACACCTTGATCTCGGACTTTGAGCCTCAGAATTGTGAGAAAACCAAGTTCTGTTATGTGAGCCCCCCAATCTATGGCTTTTATTATGGCGGCCCTCACAGACTAATACACCTGGAATTTGGTTTTCTTATCTTTTGCAAAAAGGATGCTTGTGGGTCTTTAAGATTTTTCCAGTTCTAAGAGCCTTTGATTCTAAGAAATACATGAGCTCCTCCTCCGGGCTGCCTGTCCTCTGTGTAAGCCTTAGCTACCTGTCCTTGATTAGAGAATGGCAGAACAGTTGTGGGGAAATGGAACAGCCCTCGGGAGGAATTTGGAATTAGATATGGATTTCCCATCAATTTCAAAGAGCCCCCGGGCTGGGAGGATTCCAGTCACTCTTCTCCCACAGGAAGGGCATTCGAAACCCCAGATGAGGATCCATGGGATCATAATGACATATGTCTCCCTTAGGGACAGGCAGAATTCAGTGCCAGAGTTTCCAGAAAGGAGATGGAACTTGAGGAATTTTCCCCTTGGAAAGAGTTCACTAGAGAACAGGGCCCTATGGAGAACTGGAGTTCCTTTGGTGCTGACCCCATGCACCATCCAGGCCTTGCAGGGTCCCTGCCTTCTGTGCGAAGGAGCCACGTTGGCTCATCTTGTCCTTTTAGGCCCTTATCTTGTCTCTGAGAAGGGAGGTTTGAGAATATGACTCGTTTTAGGACTCAGGAAGAGAGTGGGCAAAGCATTTGCAAACTTGACGTGCCCTGCTTGCTGAAACAAATCTGGCCCAGTAGGCAGCTCCTTTGTTCTCTAAGGGCGAGCACTTGAAGAATGGCAGCTACTGTTCAAGCAGTTACTTTTGTTTCTAACTTTTTCCTTACAAATTGATATACATCAGAACATATTGAAGGGGCAGACTGTGCCTTGCTGCCCAGCCTTTCATAGTTAACCATCTGTTCAAATATTATGAATTCAACAAATATTTACTAAGCAATTCACATTGCTTACAATTTTTGGAGGGCATGGGAGTGGGGAGGAGACACAGACACTAAGCCAGTGTTTGTGTGTGTGTGTGTGTGTGTGTGTGTGTGTGTGTGTGTGTATGTGTAGTGTTTAAATAAAGTGGCTGACAGGGAGTAGTTGCTCATTAAATGGGTGCCAAAGAATGAATGAATGAGGGAACAAATGAATGGACTGGACAGTTTACACTTCAGATTCTCTGTCTCAGCCTCCATGTAGTAGTGTAAAACCCTCCTGGAATGTAACTTTCTCTGCTCCCCGGAACGTAGGCTTTCTGATAGCAGGGGTTTTTGTTTGTGCTGTATCCCTAACACCCAGAGACCACTAAGGACATACTCCAGTAATCCAGGTAAGAGCTGATCATTCTGGGCAAGCAGAGGACACAGAGAGATAGTTAAGAGGCAGAAAAGTTACTGCACATGGTAACTGATCTATTGTGGGGATCAAGAGAAGACAGTTTAGGGAATCTCCTAGGATCCTGCAACTGTGTGGATAGGGTGCCAATAACAATGACAACGAGGAGATAGGGAGGACCACTCACCAGTTACAAATAGACATCCGGAGTTTACGAAGGAAATCGGTGTCGCTGATATTAACTTGGAATTGTTAGCATAAGGTATCAGTTGAAGCCTGAGAAAGAGGAGCAGAGGCCTGAAGATAGAACCTTGGGGAAATAGTGACATCTAAATGAGGAGGATAATCAGGAGGTTATCTGAGAGTTGGAGGAAAATGAGGAGAGAGTGGTATCTTTCGTGTCATGTCAGATCGTGTCATGTCACTATGCTGCAGGCAGCCTGGGTCCTGCAGAATGAAAGCCTCGAATCATTAACATGTATACCTGGTATGTCATAGGTGCTCAGGAATATTTTGCTGAATAGGGAAGTGATTTTTTGGATACATTCCTACAAGGCATTAATGGGAGAAGATCGGGCATTTGTTTTTATGTATTCCCTGAGTTGCAGGTCACTAATGGAGTTAGACCACATTGGGTAGCGTGATATAGAAGCATTAGTCCTCCAGATCTGAATGAAGCAAGGGGGAGATGGTGAGAATCCAAGACTGTTAATTTGACCAAGGCATTCCAATAGGTCAGCAGGCTCTGGGATTTGGCAGCAATTTTGTGCATTTGGAGACTCAAAGAATTTACCAACCCCCTGAGAGCCATTTTTGCAGACTGTGAGACTTTTAGGTCATCTTGTCTGATGCATTTGGCCACAAATGACCTGAAGAAGCTTACGTCAATATACACCATTTAAGTATTATTTTTGTCATCTTGCCATATAGTTTAAACTAATATTTACTGGCCTCTGCCATGTTCCAGATGTTGTGTCAGGCATGTCAAATACAAATCTCTCATAATGCCAAACACCCATTTTACAGATAAGAAAACTGAGGCTAAGAGAGGTCAAATAAACTCAAGGTGACACAACTCATATAGCACATTTGGGATTTTACCTCAGGTTCTCTGACTCCATGTTCAATTTTTTGGTTTGTTTTCTGGTCTATAAAATAGAAATAATAATGTCTGCCCTGACCAATTTCTAGGGTTTCAGAGAGGATTATATGAGATCGTGTGAACAAAAGTTCTTATTAGGATTTATCATTAAATCAGTGATGCTTAGCTGGAGTTTGCTTTTAATGCTTCCCCTGAAGTCTTGAGAAACATGGAGGTTTCTGGCATCCTAGGATGCTGGTGGGGAAGTCTATTTGGTGGGGGGTGTGGGGCTGTCCAAGCACCTCTCACATTCCATCCTGGAGGAAGGCGTCTAACCTGTCAAGATGCAGGCCATTTGCTCCCCAGTGTCCTCACTGCTAAAACTCCAGTGTAAATGATGGCAACCATGTGGTAAATGCCCATAGGCCTGCTGCTTTCCCCATATTATTTTAAAAAATTAATTATATAAATTAATTAATAAGTACTTGATAAAAATGCATTTACATTTTTTATTTACAACTTTTAAAATGTGACTCCCATGTTATTTTAAATCTTGCCGTAAGATCGTTTTGTTATTTTCTTTTTACCAGAGAAGACAGTGAGGTTCAGAAACTTGCCCAAGGCAACACGGGTGATGAGGGACAAGTCAGCTCTTGAATCCAAGTGTGTCTGATTCTAAAGAGCAAGACCACCCTACCTCGTCATTATTCTTTATTCTAATGGTTTATGGATGTGGTTCTGGGTGATTCTTCCCCCTGATGCATTATCATGACTTAGGATCTTTCCAAAAAGATCAGTGTCCTTTCCTTAGGTGAAAACTCTGTGGTTTACAACTGTTTTATATACATTTTAAAGCACATTTATAGCTGGCCTGGCTTGGGAGCTAAATTTAATTCCCTATGTGTTGGCTGTTTGCACTTATAATTTGAACAGGGGTTGAACAAAAGCATTTAATGATTGGAAATTGAATTGGTGACACATCATTGTGTCTTATCCTCCCCCGCTTTGATCAGACAAAGCTCAGTCAAGTAGACGTTTAAACATGAAAAAGGCAGACGGACCAGTAGCCTAGAACATAGGCCAGGGGGTGGCAAACTGTGGCCCACAGGCCAGAGCTGGCTTTCTGCCTTTTCTTCTACAGTCCTCAGGAGCTAAAATGGTTTTCGCATTTTCAAATCATTGGAAAAAATTGTGGAAATTTTTTCTCTTTTGTTATGTACATATCCCATAATGTTGTGTTTTTGCCTCTGGCCCCATAAAACCTAAAATATTCACTATCTGTCTCTTGCAGAAATATTGCTGACTCTTGACATAGGACTTTACCTCTTTGAGGTGAAATAGGAAGGACGTAATGTCTCCTTTATTCCGGAATATTTTATATTCTTTGTTTTGGTTTGCTTTGTTTTTCAAATTTTTATTTAAATTCTAGTTAGTTACCATACAGTGCAATATTGGTTTCAGGAGTAGAATTCAGTGATTCATCACTTACATACAATACCCAGTACTCATCACAACAAGCGCCTTCCTTAATACCCATCACCCATTTAGCCTGTCTCCCACCCACCTCCCTACATCAACCCTCAGTTTGTTCTCTATATAAAGAGTCTCTTATGGTTTGTTTTCCCCCTCTCTCTCTTTTTCCCCCTCTCATATGTTCAATTGTTTTGTTTCTTAACTTCCAAATATGAGTGAAATCATATAGTTATTTGTCTTTCTCTGACTGACTTATTTTACTTAGCATAATATGCTCTAGCTCCATCCACATCATTGCAAATGGGAAGATTTCATTCTTTTTGATGACTGAATGATATTCCATTGTATGTATATATACCACATCTTCTTTATCCATTCATCAGTTGATAGACATCTGGCCTCCTCCATAGTTTGGCTGTTGTTGATAATGCTACTATAAACATTGGGGTGCACACACCCCTTTGAATCTGTATGTTTGTATCCTTTGGGTAGATACCTAGTAGTTCAATTGCTGGGTTGTAGGGTAGTTCTATTTTTAACTTTTTGAGGAACTTCCATACTCTATATGCTCTGGAGTGGCTCCATCAGTTTGCATTCCCATCAACAGTGTAAGAGGGTTCCTCTTTCTCTGCATCCTCACCAATATATGTTGTTTCCCCGAGTGGTTCATTTTAGCCATTCTGACTGGTAAGAGGTGGTATATCATTTTGGTTTTGATTTGTATCTCCCTGATGATGAGTGATGTTGAGCATCTTTTCATGTGTCTGTTAGCCATCTGGATGTCTTCTTTGGAAAAGTATTCATGTCTTCTGTCCATTTCTTCGCTGGATTATTTGTTTTTGGGGTATTGAGTTTGATAAGTTCTTTATAGATTTTGGATACTAACCCTTTATCAGACATGTCATTTGCAAATATCTTCTCCCATTCAGTGGGCTGCCTTTTAGTTTTGTTGATTATTTCCTTTGCTGCGCAGAAGCTTTTTATCTTGATGAGGTCCCAATATGCTTGCTTTTGTTTCCCTTGCCTTTGGTGATGTGTCTAGCAAGAGGTTGCTCTAGCCGAGGCCAGAGAGGTTGCTGCCCGTTTTCTCCTCTAGGATTTTGATGGTTTCCTGTCTCACATTTAGGTCTTTCATTCATTTTGAATTTATTTTTGTGTCTGGTGTAAGAAAGTGGGCCAGTTTCATTCTTTTGCATGTTACTGTCCAGTTTTCCCAACACCATTCATTGAAGAGACTTGCCTTTTTTCTGTTGGGTGTTCTTTCCTGCTTTGTCAAAGATTAGTTGATCATTATTTTATATTCTTCTTCTTTTAGTTCAATATCACAGACATTCTTGAGCAGAGCTTTGTGCACAAGCTATAGGGAAATGGAAGTAGATAAGGCAGATCACTCACTGGGGCCTTGGACTCCATGGCTTTTCCTCTTTCAGAGGAAGAGGGTTTTGTTCTGGAAGGAAAGGAAAATATTTCAGGGGCAACTGTTCTGCAGTGAGCAGAGCAGACTCCTTTGTGAGTACCTGGCTTCTAATCACAGGCCCACCGTGAGCCTTGTCTGAGCTGGGTTCCATTATTGCGCAAATGTCTGAAGAAAGTTTCCATTTTGTTGAGAAAAGAAAGACTTCCTATTTTTTACAAGGCAGAGAAATTAATGGGGGAAAGAAGTTCTCCTTTCTATATCAAGAATGAAAGGGAGCTGTTTGAACAGACTTCAGGCAAGAATCAGCACTAACTGGGTGCTTGGCTGATAGCTGGGCTTTGTGGCTTCCTGTGCTATTAAAGCATTCCGGCCAACTCCTCCTGGCAGTCTGTCTTCTTCTGAAGGCTCAGATGTCTGACGCTGGACAGTGGGATGAGAGCTCAAAGGGAATATGCCCAGAGCATGAGCTCCTTCAGATCTCTGCTTCCAGCAAGAGCCAGGTGACAAGAGCCCAATCGTGAGCCAGCAGAGCAATGCCTGGCTTCCTCCCGCAGGCGGGCAGGTGAAGAGACCCCGTGCTCTGTGCTGCTGGTATCTGTGAACCCCACGGGCCGTCTTCTCCCTTGTAGAGATACAAAGTTGAATTTTTTCAGAGCACTTTTGGAAAAGCAAGTGCATCCAGGCCCTTGCCTTTCTCTTCTTTGTCGGTTCCAGGTCCTCTTCCTGTGGGACCCCACTCTTGTCTCTGGGCTGCCTTCTGTGTGGCTACCTCCCAGTCCTGCCTTGTCTTTTCTGCCTCAGAGTTCCTCTGTGTCCCTCCTCTGCCACTGCACTGGGCTCCTGGTATTTGGTCTCACCTGTTACATTGCCTGGAAAGGCAACATGGGGATGTTGGGGTTCTTTTGCTTCCCTTTACTTCCCAGGTATAGAATTCACAAGACAACAAATTTGTCCCCAGGAATGCCCTCTTAATACATCTAGGAGTAAATAGCTTCAATTTGGGTGTCTTGGGCTACCCCCGAAATGAGGGTATAAAACCAAGGCACAATAATGGCAGGGACAGTCCTTTTTTCTGGCTCGGACTCGCTTGGTTAAGTGGAGCCTCCAGGCCCCCTGAGAATTGCATGTCTCTGGGAATCTTGGTTTAGGCTTTGCATTCCTGAGGTGATACTCTGAGCCTAGACCTCTGAGGCTAAGTTTGATGGCTTTACCATCAAAGCTACTGCTGGGCCAACGCTGCTCAGCCTGCTGAGCCTGCAGGGCTATAGCTGGGGTGCAGAAGCCTTGCTGAGCCCCCAGCCTAGTGGGGAGACTCCCCCTTCTCCACTCTTGGGTCACTCCCCTTCAGTTCTGTCTCAGTGTAGGGCAGCTGCATGTTGGACCCAAGTTGTGTGCCTGTCTTGCTAGAGATGGTGAATCTCTTTCCGGGGAGTTTCTCTGTCCCTCACAAAATTGACTCACAGCTGCCTTCCCCCAGCCCCATCCTCCAGGTGTATGCAGACCTATAAGAAGAGAAGAGCATAGGCTCAGTCTAGAACCCCTGCTACACACACACAACTCTGTCTTTTTGCTTGCTGTGGGAAATGGACTGCCACACCCTCTTCTGCACGTTTCTGGTGTTCTGCTGGTGTGGACACTCAGCAAGCTCAGCTCGTTTTTCTCCTGTGGTGCCGCACAAAGCACGTTTCAGTGATAACCACTCTGTCTCCAAGGCCAGTTGTTAGGGTTCTCTCGAGAAACAAAATCAATAGCATACATATATAAGGAGATTTATTATAAGGAATTTGCTCATGTGATTATGGAGGCCAGTGAGTCCCAAATCTGCAGCATGGGCCAGACGGTAGACCAGAGACACCACCCAGATAGTGCTGGGTGTTCGGACTGCAGTGGCGAATAAGGGTTCAGTCCTTGACCTTGAGGCACGTCCAGTCTGATGTATGCAATTATATTATCCTTTAGGATTTACAAAGGGCATTCACAGATGTGACCTCATTTGAGTTTTACATGGACTTTTCACTTAGTGTCATTCTGATGTCCATTTTAGAGATGAGGAAGTGGAGGCCTGGAGACACTAAGCAATTTTCCTTATATTGTATCCCTAATGGGTAGCAGAGCAGAGACTCCAATGCTTCTTTTTAAAATTTGAAAGCCCAAGCCCTTAGGTCACACATACAGTTAATGACTTAGGAAAAGCAAATACCATGTCAGATTTGATATATCTCTTATTAAGTTGCATGGTGACGGTACACAACATTGTAATTTTTCATGTACCTGTCTCTTATTGTCTAGACTATCAGCAGGGGTGGACAGTGTCTTACTAATGTTTAAATCCTCAGAGATAAGCAGAATGCCCAGTACCTAGTAGGTGCTCAGTAAACAGTTGTTGAATAAAGTGTTACTGAGGGTCCCTCATGAGCCAGATTCATTCTGAATTTCATTATGAGTGGGAAACCAGTCCGGGAGTCCAGGTGGCAGCTGCCAGATGAGAGGCAGTGCTGGGGATGAGGTGAGGGGCAGGCTGGAGGGCCAGTGAATGCCTTGCAGTGAGCTTTAATATTCAGTAATCCAGGCTTTGATTTCCATGCATGAGGTTCAATTGCTGCCTTTGTATGAGGATTCATCAGAAGGAGACGAGGCTTTTTCAAGTGGGTTTTTAAATGAAATCTGTACGGGAGGGATAGAAGTTAAGCCCATGGTTCCGGCTCCCTTTCCTGGACAGATTTCAGAGGAGATTCCTGCAGAAGTCAGGGGTCGTCAAAGCAGAAGCATTCCTGTGATTACCAGTGCCAGCCTGCAAGCTGGAAGGACATGTGCTGGCAAGCACTGGGGGCCAGGAGCAGCGGGGGTGTCCTTTCCTTGGATTTCCTTCCAGATCTTGTCAAGGTAGTCCGTGGCCACGAGCCTAGTGACAGTGGGGCTGTGGGGGTGCAGCAGGGAGGAGAAGGGACTCACTTTCCTACCAGAAAAGCTTCTGTGACTGTTGGAAATGTGACAGAACTGTCCAAAGCACATGGCAGACCTAGCCATGCAGATTGGGGGAAATTGAGCCGTTGCTTCTACTGTTCTGTGACAACATAAAGTTGTAAATTGTCTTCTACAGAAAAAACAAAAAGAAAAATCATGAGCACCATATTATGGACACGGATGCCACGTATTCAAGAGACCTGGGTTGTGTGCACCCCAGTCCTCCCCTCTGGGCCCACCCTCACCACCTTTGACATCTATGTTGACAACCACAAGGATTTAAAAAAATTTTTTTTTCAACGTTTTTTTTATTTATTTTTGGGACAGGGAGAGACAGAGCATGAACGGGGGAGGGGCAGAGAGAGAGGGAGACACAGAATCGGAAACAGGCTCCAGGCTCTGAGCCATCAGCCCAGAGCCCGACGCGGGGCTCGAACTCACGGACCGCGAGATCGTGACCTGGCTGAAGTCAGACGCTTAACTGACTGCGCCACCCAGGCACCCCAACCAACCACAAGGATTTAAAGAGGGACATTGTTGGATGCCTGGGTGGCTTAGTCAGCTAAGCATCCGAATCTTGATTTCAGCTCAGGTCACAATCTCACAGTGTGCTGCGTTGGGCTCTGCACTGTCAGTGCAGGGCCTGCTTGAGATTCTCTCTTTGCCCCTTCCCTGCTGTGTGTGCACTCTCTCTCTCCCTCAAAATAAATAAATAAACCTGAAAAAAAATCTTAAAGAGGGATGTTGTTGCCTTATCATGTCAAACAGCAGTTTGTCCTCTGCCCAAGTACATTCTGTGGATCCATAACGTTGATGCTAATAAGATGGTAAACCTTCATAATCAGTCACTAAGCAGTTAACTTATCATTGCACACAAAGCCAAGGCAAGTCTTTTTGAGGATCTTAATTTATTCAGTATCACTTACCACACTGATCAAATACAGAGGACAATGGCAGGAACATTTGAAGGAAATTCAAGTCATACATGTGTTATTAATTAGCCGTGTGACTTTGAACAATAAATACATCACGTTGGACATTTATTTCTCCATATTGGGGTGGATTTATGAGGCAAGACCGAAGACAAGCAGGCCAGTTAGGAGTCCTTATCATAGGTCAGGCAGTTAAGGGTGGTGTTCAGGCTGGTGGTCAGGCAGGCCTGGGTTCGAATTCTGGTTCAGGTTTTGCAAGCACTGTGGCATTGCTGAGTTATGCAAACTGTCTGAGCTTGAGGATCTCTACAATGGGAATAACAGTCATCATCCTAACCAATTGGGCGCACAGGGCTTCTAGTAGTAAGGGAAAAGGTGTTGAGTGTACAGAGTCAAGGGCATGGACATCAATGGTAAGTCCTGCCCAGCAAGGCAGTCCCCCGGGCTTTCGAACTGCCCACAGAACACCAAGCACAAGAGATACTTACCACAGGGCATTTTACAATTGCTTGTAATTAAAAATATGTCTTAGACTCCTCTTAAAAGAAAAAAGAATGGGACGCAGCCCTCTTTAGGGTAGTCTTTGAGTTTCCGACTGAATGTCAAATCAAACATAAGGTCTTCCACCCAAGTACTCTCTCTTGTTCCTGAACCACCAATTTCCTGGATACAGGGTTATGTTGGAGCTTCTAGGCAGGGTCCAGTTTAGTGGGAGACAAGAGGGGGCCAGGCCAGAGAACTGGTTGCATTTATGTGATGAAGAGCCTCACTTTGGACTTATGATCATCCTTGCAGGTGAGCTGATGTGAGCAGTCACACTGACAAGGATGAAAGAAGAATGCGTCCTCAGGTAACTGTCGATGTGCCACCTTGCTTTGGCAATTCGTCACTTTTTAATATACTGGGATCTTAAAATTATGGCACTGTCTGGGGCCTCCTTTGATTTCCAGTAGGGTCTGGGCTTCGACGTGCATGCCTGTGAAGCTTCCAGGTGCCATTCGTTTAGCTCAAACCTATGCAGCTAATGGGGCCTGGCCACTCGGGAGGCAAATCTGTGCCTACTCCCGAAGGCTATGGATGTTTAAATGAAATTGCCCATCATACTTGCTTCGCTGGGTCTTGAGCTGAAACACGAATTATCCAGCAGGACCAGAGAGAAGACCTGGGGATATGTGGGGGAGGGAGTTCCTCCTTGGAGCCACAGAGCCATATGGGGAGGAGGTTTATGGAAGCAGCCGGGCACTGTTGCCCACAGAGGTGGTGGCAGCCGGAGGAGAACGGTGATGTCCAGGCTGTTTCTCTGCCATCTGTTGGGACCAGTGTACTTCTTATGACCCAAATCCTGGAAGTGTTGCAGGCAGGCAAGCTGATTAATTATTTCCCTGGGGTCTCCCTAGCAGAGGATAGAAATGATGCTTGGTGGGCGTGAAAGAGAGGCCAAACCTTTCAACTAGTAGGGAATTTGTTTCCTGCCTAACTGCAGCCACATGTGAAGGTATAGAAAACATATGTGCCTCTGATAAAAGATCACATTTAAAGACTAGAAAGAAACCAGCACAACAAGGTCCTGTTTCTCATCAAACACCAAGCTCTGCGTTTCCAAATGCTCTGTGTTACTAGAGGGTGTTTAAGAAGCATTCCAACAGGGCTGGGCTCCATTTCTATCAGCACCTTGGGTGTGTTCCTGTTACCCACTGTTGCTCTCCAGTGTAATCAGTCATTTGCCATGGCGGTTCCTAAGCCTGGTGGCCTCTGTGGTCTACTGAGTCAGAATCCACAGGAGTAGCCAACAGAAACTGGAACTTTTCATTAGTCCTCTGGCTGATTTTTATGCAGGAAGGCTTTAAACTCTCTGTGAAATGAGGGATGGACAGGTTTGGAGAGAACGCATAAGGGACTGTGCTGACCTGCTGGTAGCACAGAGAATATCACATACATTTATATATACATGTATATGTATGTATATATATATATATATATATATGTACGTCTATGTATATATATGTATATGCATATATATATGTATCTATACATATATATATGAGTTTTTCCTTACACACAAGGAAGGAAAGGGATGGGGAAGTGAACAAATGATGGTAGGGAGGAATAAGAGATAGGCATTCATAAGAGTGGAGTGTCATTATAGGAGCAAAAAACCCACCAAGAGTAGTCAGCCTTCAAAATAATAAACTACCAGTAGATGCCCATCTCTATTAATGGAATCATCATTTATTTAGTCTCCCAGGCTATAAACCTTAGAGGTATCTGTGATTCCTCCTTTGCTCCTCTTTTCTCCTTCCATTCCAAGTGATCACTAAATCTTATTCATGGATTGTGTTGCTCACAGCTGGTTGCTTTGCTCAAAGCCAGTCCTTCTTCCTCCTGTGTTAATAGGCCTCAGGGTTAACTTGAGAATTAGGAAGAAAGAGTCCAGCTGGATTCTTGCAGTAGCTTCTTCAGCGGTCTTTTGGTCAACAGACTCTCTTCTTTCACTCATCTACCATGACTTGGGAATGATTGTCCTCTAAAAATTCTAGGAAACTTATTTTTCTGCCTAGGAAAAAAGATCTCTCTGTTTGTTTATTGCAAACAGGATAAAATATAAACCCCTTAGTATGGTTCTCAAATTGGTCCTGGAGTTCTTCTCCAAAGTCATCTCTATAGCAAATTAAAGGTGGTGGAAAATTCCTTGACACTCATCCCATGGAAAGGTGGGGTCTGGGTGCCCTCCTTTTGTTTCTGAGTGGGCTTTGTGACGATTTTTACCACGGTCACATGTTGGAGGTGACCCTTTGCCTATTTCTGGTCCATGCGTTAAGAAGATGTCAGTTTCCATTTTCTGCCACTTAGGATATTTTATTATTCCTTTTTCAGAGCGCTCTGAGATGCTGTGTAAGAAGTCCAACTACCCTGAAAGGGCATAGATGTTCTGTTGTTGATTTCAGTGGTGCCTACCTTTTCTATCCACCTTGCATACTAATATCTGAGTGAAGCCATTTGGGCTAGTATAAAAGACCGATATCAGTGAGTGACCCTAACTGATGTCATTTGGAGCATAAGAATCTCCCAGCTGAGTTCTGCCCAAATTCCTGAACCACAAAATTGTCAGGTATAGTAAAAATAATTGTTTTAAGCCTCTAAGTTTGGGGGGTAATTTCTTGCTCAGCAACAGACAACAGTCTCCTATCAATCTTCCCAAGAAACCCACTCCCCAGTTACATGGAACCACCATCAGTTTCCTAAACACATTAAAACTCTCATGCCAGGAGTGGCCTTCTTCACCTTCCTTACTTGGAAAAATCCTGCTCATTCTTCAGATACAGCTCACATATTAGCTCCTTTCTGAAGTCATTATTGAACAAATGAATGAAAGAAATCCTTTCTGTTCCACACTACGTTGCCACAGGTTCTTGAAAAGTACCTTTTTATTTATTTATTTATTTATTTATTTTTATTTTTATTTTTCCCAACGTTTTTTATTTATTTTTGGGACAGAGAGAGACAGAGCATGAACGGGGGAGGGGCAGAGAGAGAGGGAGACATAGAAACGGAAACAGGCTCCAGGCTCCAGGCTCTGAGCCATCAGCCCAGAGCCCGACGCGGGGCTCGAACTCACAGACTGTGAGATGGTGACCTGAGCTGAAGTCGGACGCTTAACCGACTGCGCCACCCAGGCGCCCCGAAAAGTACCTTTTTAAAAGCAACATGGAGGGGCGCCTGGGTGGCTCAGTCGGTTAACCTTCGGACTTCAGCTCAGGTCATGATCTCACAGTTCGTGAGTTTGAGCCCCACATTGGGCTCTGTGCTGACGGCTCAGAGCCTGGAATGTGCTTTGGATTCTGCGTCTCCCTCTGTCTCTGCCCCTCCCCTGCTCATGCTCTGTGTCTCTCTGTCTCTTAAAAGAATAAAATAAAATGTTAAAAAAAAAGCAACATGGAACTGCACTTAAGTGTTTGGCTTCTTTGAAAGTCTGGTAATTCCTGGAGGGTAGGAATTGTGTCTTCTTCAGTTTCGCATATCCAGGGCTAAATATAGTGCCTGGTACATAGAGGGTACACAATAAATGTTTGTAGAACGATGGGAGGACCCAAGAAGCAAATAAAACCATGAAAAGCATTTTGGTCTCTGTATTTTTTGAAGGTTTAATCATGCTTTCCTGGGTTCTTCCAGTTAGAGTTACACATGAAATAGACTATTGGCTCTTTTGGTCTTTTGTGAAATCCTGAGTGCTTGGCAGCTTGACGAACTAGATTGGCTTGTCAGTGTGTTGGAAAATAGTTGTCCAACTACCTGGAAGAGGGAGGCACTCATGAAATATAAGTCTGATGGGTTGTGGGTGGTGAATTGACATTTTCTGAGGTTTAATGAGGCAACAAGATTAATAAAAAGAGCTTTGGTGAGAGAGGAGAGATTGTTGCTGGGCCTGGCCTCAGTTCTGTCACTGAAGGATCTGGCCAATTTGCTTTATCTCTTTGCGTCTTAATTTCTTATGAAAAGGGGCACTGGGTCAGATGACATGTCATGTATCTTCCAGCTCTGACATTCTGTAAACCCAGCACTAACCTGGACTATTTCACTTGTATTATCTAAATGGGATAGCTGAGGGGCACCTGGGTGGCTCAGTTGGTTAAGTGTCCGACTTCGGGTCAGGTCATGATCTCACTGCTTGTGGATTCAAGCTCTGGGTCGGACTCTGTGCTGACAGCTCAGAGCCTGGAGCCTGCTTCATAGTCAGTGTTTCTCTTTCCCTCTGCCCTTCCCCCACTTGCACTCTGTCTCTCTCTCAAGTATAAGTAAAAAACATAAAAAAATTTTTTTTAAATGAGATAGCTGAATCCTGCCTGAATCTCCACCTCCTCATCCCTTTGCTGACTCCTTAACCCTTTGTGCTTTGATGGCCCTCATGGGGAATCACATGCTTTAGAAGATCTTCCCTGGGTGGAAGTTTCTGTGTGGGTGTAGATCAGCTCTGTAGACCGGGGTTGTCCCTGTTAACGGACTGATTTCCCTATAGATTATTTGAGGGATTCTTTATAGAACACCTTTAATTCCCTCATATATCCCAAGATGTACCTCCCAGACTGGCTTGCCAAGGAGTCTGAAATGCTAGTTTGAATTTTCCCTTAAGGCATTGAAGGCTCTTTGTTCAAATGCAAACATAATTAAAACATTAGCAGCCATTAAAACCTTATTTGAATGAGCTTATCACATCAGCTCCCTCACTCTGATTTCTCTAGAGCTTTTATATCTATTGTCCCGTCTAAATCTGCGCAAGAATTTATTTTACAGATGTAGAAATTGAGTGTTTTAGCAGGGGGAAATGCACATCATCCACTCCAGTTTCCTGATTCCTAATCCCACTATACTTTTTTACATTGCTTTTACAAGCAGGGTCCCAAGGAAATGAAAATAAGGACAGGTATATTTTGATGGAAGGAAGAAAAGAAATGGGAAGAAAGTCCCCTTACCCCCCCAAACCAGCACGCTCCAGAGCTTCGGGAATTGCTTAGAATAGCAGCAAGCAGGATCAGCACGAAAGCACTGTCTGCCTACAAGAGGGTCATAAAGGGACCTTAAGAAAGATGAATGGGGGCGCCTGGGTGGCGCAGTCGGTTAAGCTTCCGACTTCAGCCAGGTCACGATCTCGCGGTCCGTGAGTTCGAGCCCCGCGTCAGGCTCTGGGCTGATGGCTCAGAGCCTGGAGCCTGTTTCCGATTCTGTGTCTCCCTCTCTCTCTGCCCCTCCCCCGTTCATGCTCTGTCTCTCTCTGTCCCAAAAATAAATAAAAGTTGAAAAAAAAAATTAAAAAAAAAAAAAAAACAAAAAAAAAAAACTTAAACTTTAAAAAAAAAAAAAAAAAAAAAAAAAGAAAGATGAATGGAGGTATCTAGAAGACCCATTTGGCCAGTGTGGTATCATGGACTGGACTTTGGCTAAGACTCTTTGGCAGTGTGGCCTTAAGGAAATCATTTAACTTCTCTGAGCCAAGTTTCCTCCATGTTGAAAATAAGGATCATAACACCTGCCTTGTAGAGTTGTGAAATGGCAATGCCATTTATTGAAAAATATTGAAGTCTTCCCACTCAGAAATTGGTACCTTCCACTGGTATCAATATTGCTTTTATTGTATCATCATTGAGACTCCTGGTAGACAAAAACTGCTAGACTCACGCCCCAGTCAACATGATGGTTGGCCTTTCCTAAAGGCAAGTAGACAGGATGATAAATTTGAAGGATCTCTTAATGTGTAGGGATGCATTATTTCACTCAGATTTGGGTCTCATCCTTGCAGAGGTATGTTCTTGGTATCTAGTAGTGTCTCGTATTTATTTCATAGAGTGTTGATGATGAGGGCTTTTACTGAAGGCTCACGTATTAATAAATTATTGCTGCCAACCATAAGCTGGAAAATGCACCGGTCTCATTTCTCCAGGGGGAAAATCACAGTGAAGATTTAGCTGACCTGTATCAATATCTTGATTGCACTACTCTTCTGTTTCTTTCTTTGGGTTTGCTTTTCCCTCTGCCTAGAACACCCTCCTCCCAAGCCTACTTTTGCTGGGCTCTTTTCCAACTTCAAGTCTCAGTGTAAATGCCACTCCTTCTGGGACACCGTCCTTGATGACCTGGACTGGGGTGGGACTCCTGGACTCTTCCCCTGAACTTCTGCCATCATGACACTCATCATACCCCATGTTAATTCCTCTTTCTGTTGGTTTTCCCCATGAAAATGTAGGGGCTGTGAGGGCAAACATGTCTTCCTTCTTCATCACTGTGTCCCTTGCACCTAGTTTAAGCCCCAGCAAATATTTGTTAAATGGATGAATGAGGGTATCAACTTGTTCCAAGAAAAATTAGGGTCAATTTATAAAAAAAATGCAATAGAGTAAAGAGAAGAATGGATGTTCAAATACAACCAAGTATAGGAAAACGAATGTTCAGGTCAGGAAATGGGAGATAGGACCAGGGAGAAGGAATATTCAGAAACCACAGGGCAGGAACAATTGAAAGGTGGCTAATGTGGCTGGTGGAGTGGGCAAGGAGGTGGGTGGTGGGAGATGAGGCCGGTGAGGAAGGCAGGGGATAGACCACGTAGGAAAACATAGCTTGGATTCTAAGTCTGGTGAAAAGTCATTGGTTTATGGAGGACATGGAGGGAGGAGGAAGAAAGAGGGTGATTTACTGGTGAAAGAGAATTAAATTTTTATTTCCAACAATAGAAAGAAAATACATAGTGTGTAAGTTGGGGGACCATGAATACTAGGACTGGGGGTAGGTTAGGAGGAGGACAGATCATGTGCTTTTTGTAATTTACTTAAGTACTGCTTGGCTTTTAAGCTTCTATGTGCATGTTTTATTTTCTTATATATTTAATGTTTATTAAAAAAGAAAAAAAAAGAACAAAAGAAAAGGTGAGCTGCCTCATGTTCCCTGTCTCTATCCAGAAGAGGGGTGGGTTTACAGTGAAGTCAGTGGAGCTTAATTTTCTAAAATCTCATCTGCCAAAGCCTAGAGGGCCCCTGCAATGTTCGCTTGCCATTGATTTTTACAAAATTTGCAAAATTAAGGTATTTGGACTCAGGTGAATTAAGATCATTGTCTTTTCCCACTCTGATTCCCCCCTCTGTCACATTTCCCCCTATAGGACATTGCTTGAGGGGTCTCATGCATTTTGAGGGTCCAGTTAAGGGAACTGAGTTGGGGCTCCCTCTGCTCTGTGCTTACTGCGATCCATTTAGGTAGTTCTCAGCCACTTCTGTGTGTGATTTTGTTTTCACTGGCTGTCCCACCATTGAGGTGGCCTCCAGGAATACCCTACCATCTGGGCTGATTCACGATGTGTCCTGACACAAAATTCAGGGGCATAGGTGGTCTCACAATTGAACTTGTCCTGGGGTTTCTTGCACAGGAGCTGTATGAGGGTATCTACATTTAGTCACTACGCAAGAAGACTTAAAATCTTGAAGTCTTACAACTCATACATGAAGTAAACTTAATAGAGGTTTTCTCAGATTTCAGCACAATCCCCAAATGTATAATATTACCAATGCTGGGTTGAGAAGCTGAAAGGAACTTTTCTAAACTATCAATAAAAATACAATTTTCAGTCAGCATGCCAGATGAAGACTGAATTATCTTTTAAAAATTTTTTAAAAAATGTTTATTTTTGAGAGAGAGAGAGAGAGACAGAGCATGAGTGGGGGAGGGGCAGAGAGCGAGGGAGACAGAATATGAAGCAGGCTATAAGCTCTGACTGAGGTGTCAGCACAGAGACCAACCTGGGGCTCGAACTCATGACTGCGAGATCATGACCTGAGCTAAAGTCGGACACTTAACCGACTGAGCCACCCAGGAGCCCCCTGAATTATCTTTCTATTCCCTGTACAGATAATATTATAAAATAGAGGTGATTAAAGGTATGCAGCTAAAATATCTAGGAGAAAAACTATTATAGATATATGCCAGGCAATTAATTAATGAAAGCATGCTTTCTTTTCAGTGGGTTTTGTGAAGTTTGTAGTATTAGCTTTTGAAAACTTGCACTTTTCTGTAATTTCTTTTCTAATGCTAATTAAATATTTTTGTACCTGATTCTGTATCATAATCTTGCATTCTTTTTCTTAAATGGTTTCCCTAATTTTTATAAGCCTCAGGTCCCCAAAACCTGATCTGCCTGTAAAGGAGTTTTCCCTATGTCAAATGTTGTAGGGATTAGGAAAATGTTCTTTGAAGGGTCTGATTAGTGTGAATGGTGAAGAAGAAGGCTTGGGGGACCAGGAACACTTATTATAGGTCTTAAAAACCTAGGCTGGAGACTTTTGTTTTTCAATTGAGGTGAAATTCACATCACAGAAAATTAGTCCTTTTAAAGTGTCCAATTTAGTGGCATTTAGTACATTCACTGTGTTATGCAACGGCCACCCCAATCTAGTTCCGAAACATTTTCAACACTCCACAGGAGAGCGGTATCCATTAAGCAGGCACTTCCTGTTCCCATGCACCCCTCAGCCCCTGGCAACCATCAGTCTGTAGTCTTTCTCTATGGATTTACCTATTCTGGATATTTCATCTAAATGGAATCATTCAATACGTGATCTTTTTTTAATTTGGCTTCTTTCACTTAGCATAATGTTTTCAAGCTTCATCCACATTGTAGCATTATCAGTACTTCATTCCTTTTAAATGATGTGCTGGAGTATGTATGTGTGTGTGTGCATATTGCGTGTGTGTGCATGTGCGTATGTGTGCACGTGCATGAATGTATATTTCGATAGAGCTCATTTGGAAACCATTTTCTAATTTAGCTTAGTTGAAAACATTTATACAGAGCCTATCATGTGCCAGGTACTGAGCTAGGGACTGCTCTGTTTTCTTTATAACCACAGTTTCTGGATGAAAAAAAATGAACCTGAGGGTTCTCCCCTATATCCAGGAGCCTGTGCCAAACCCCGTGAACCCTAACATCATGAGCTCAGACTTACAACTTACTCTAGCCCTCTATAGAATTTTTTCCCCCAGGAAATTTTGTCATCCTTTTACCAGTATTTGGGGGGGAGGGGGGAGGGGGGAGAAGGTAGCTAGGGGAGGATGTACAATTTATATCAGGATAACTGCCCAGGGTTGAATTGACATAGGAAAAGAAGGCAATAACCTATAAATTTCATGACAGCATTTGGAATTTCCTCTGACTCATTGCCAGGATAGCTCCCTGTTGGAGAGGTGGAGAAGGGGCTCACATTGGCAGCCACATAGCCAGGCACCGTGCTGTTGTCCTCTCCTTGTGTTAACTTTATGACCTTTGCAAGTGACCTTGGGATTTGTTAAAGCAGTGCATAAATACATTAATATATGGTATCATGGACTGAATGTTTGTGTCCCCGCCCCCCAAATTCATATGTTGAAGCCCTATTCCCATTGGAAGGTGGGGACTTTGGAAGGTAAGTAACTAAGTTTAGATGAGGTCATGAAGGTGGAGTCCCCTTTATAAAGGAACCAGTATCCTTATAAGAAGAGGTCACGTGAGGACACAGCAAGAAGGCAACCATATGCAAGCCAGAAAGAGGGTCTTCACCAAGAAGTGAATGTGCTGGCACCTCGATCTTGGACTTTCCAGCCTCCAGAACTGTGAGAAATAAATGTCTGTTGTTTAAGTCATCCAGTCGTTTGTCAACGAGCAACGCATAGTAGATTGATACTACTCTCATTTGCTCTTGGATTTTCTGTTTGCCCTTCTGTGAGTACCACCTGGGAGGTAGGTGGCCCAACATCTCTGAAGCTGGTGGGCAAGCGGGAATCAGAATCCAGTGTGGACTATGACCTGCCAGGTTCTTCTTGCATCTGCCTTTGTCAGTTCGTTCTTCCCCAGGCAGGGAAATAGCCGATCCACTGAACAGCCAACCCCTGTGTGTTGAGCCCTCTCGGTGAGCTGAATCCTGGGCTTGGCACCAGCAGAGCTGTGTTTCTTGAAGCCACACAAATACTCCAAAAAGAGGGATTATTATCATCTCCATTAAAGACAATGAAATCAAGACTCAGGGAAGTGAATGAGTCTCTAAGAGCTCACAATTAGTAAGCAACAGAGCTGGGATTCAAGCCGAAAGCAGCCTCCTTGCAAGTGTGATGTTCTTGATTTATATCCTAGCTAGGGAATGCAGCCTGCCCCCAGAACTGCCAGGGGTTAAAAGAAGATATTCTTTCGATTTTGGAATTCCTCGGGCCCAAAGTTGTTGCTGCATTTTGTATGCAAGGGAGTTTTTAATTTTTTCTTTTAAATTTGGGAGATGTTTCCTCATACAAGGAACAATAAAATTTGGATTTAAGCGTCAATTAATGCACTGAGACAGGGAACCCCAACGTACAGCTGGAGAGCAGGAAAGCTTGCCAGGAGAGGCATTCATCTTGGAAGTAATCGTGTATTTTACTTGGCTTTGGCTTTCTGGAACGAGATCTTTGAAAAAGGGCTTTTAAATTTTACATCACTTTCAATTCGGTGGTGTGGACTCGGCCTTTGCATGAGCCATGGTGGGGACATTTATCTCAATAGAGAACAGAGAGTTGATGAACCATAAATTCTCCCACTCAGCACCCTGTGTTGGGTTTTCATTTCTCACCACTCAGATGGGAGCTTCTCTTCCTTAACTAGTCACTCAGGCTGCAGCCAGCAGGGGCCTGGAGAGGCCCTGGGGATACCAGGAACCAGGCCCAGGGGGCAGCACCAGCTCTTCCCACTGGGCACATGTTGCATATTTCCTGCTCTCTCAGATACCGTCTTTCTGCCCTCCTTGGGCAAGTTATTTATGCAAGGGGAACATTTACTGAGTCCCCCACTCTCCTGGGTCAGCATCATGCAGCAGATTTATGAAGAGGAGAGGAGCATTCTGGTTCCTCTGAAATTATGCACCAGTCTGGACCCCATTTTTCCCCCCCAGAATGTTGGGGCCAACTCTGTGCAAACTGGTATGACACCCCAGTAGGCTCCTCATTGGAGTTTTCATCTCTCCTGGAATATTTTCTCCCCTCCCTGCCTTCAAGTACCTGGCAGTCTTCTGTTTACTCTCCTATCTGCTCTTACGTTATGCTTACCACTTGCTCTTCCCTTACTAAAATGTACTCTGCCAGAAAATTCTTCTTTCAAATTGAAATAGATCAAGTTTAAACCAAGTTTGTCTAAAAAATTCAGTAATTTGGACTCTGCCTAACAGCTTTGGCCTTAGTAAAACAGCCATGTCATACTCTGGACAGCTTGAACACTGAGTCATTTTCTTGACCCTGTCACCTCAGGGCCTTTGCACATGTTGTTCCTTGTGCCTAAAATGATTTTTCTTAGCCCTCCTTAACTTTTGCCTCGCTGCCACTATTTAGTCTTCCCTTCCTCAGGGAAAACTTGTTCTGACCCCCCCAAGGCTAGGCTGGGAGCTCATTGCTCTCTGCCATTCCTACTTAACGTTTCCTGTTTTCTTGTTAGTCTCCTTCAGTAAACTGGGAGCTCTTCAAGAGGAGGGAGTATAACCCTCCACCTCGCAGAGTCATCCATTAAATGTTTTTGAATAAAGGAATAATGAATGATACACAAGTGATCACTATTTTTGTTTCTTTCAGAAATCTGTACTTCAACAGGCTTAACTCTAAAGTGACTTTGAGATCAATAAAAGAAATCCACATTTCCCTAGTTTGCATTTGACTCTTTAGGGAGGTGGGTGGTGGCTTCAGAAATGAGATTCCAGCGAAGGAGCTGTCCAGAACCCATAGGCACTACAATGCGTTTTGCTTCAAAGAGGTCAAGTTTGATATGACTGACCAAATCAAGAAAATTAATGCAAATCTTAGGGTGGAGAGTGTGGACGGTAAAGACGTTTTGAAGGATGTGCAGAATGCAAACAGGGCTCTTTCTGCTGCATTTGTTGCCACACAGTTGGGCATGGACACTAGCACCCCTGTGACAGTGGCCACAGGGAAACCCAACTTCTCCATTATTGTGTGTGTGTCAGAGATGCTGATCAACTCTGCTGCTTGGTTGCCTTTTCTGCCTCCATTTCTCACAGGGCATTGCTTGGGAGAAGCTGGGCCACATGGGAAACGCTAGTTGCAAGGGGGTTGGGAAATTAAGCCTTTAGCTCTCTAGCTGGGTACATGGGAGGGTGCCATACATGGTGGCTGGAGGACTGAGTGTTCAGTCCGTAATATCTGTCCTAATGTGACATGGAAAATCCAACTGAGGATGCGGAATTTAGCATAATTACCTTTAAGCTAGCCCCAACTCCGTGTTTATAAAACAGTAGTTATTATTCAGTGTGACCCCATTTTGATTAGAGAGAAAATGACTGTATATGTGTTTGCATAAACATTGACAAAAGTATACTTGTCTAAGCATCTTAGGTTAGATCATGAAAGCTGCTCTGGGTTTGAGCATTGACAAAAACAAAGACCAGACTTGGCTGGGTTCCTTATACTTCATTCTGCCCAAATAGTGGCCTAGTGGTCCAAAGCACATGATTGAGATCCAGGATGCATGATGGTGTAGGGGGATGTGGCTTCTAGGAAACTCTTTAGTTCCTCAAACAGAGCATGGGCTTCAGTCAGGTCAGAGGATCCTAGAACCACTTAATTTAATCCTTTAAAGACAGGCAGGAGGGGTGCCTGGGTGGCTCAGTTGGTTGAGCGTCCGACTTCGGCTCAGGTCATGATCTCATGGTCCGTGAGTTCCAGCCCCACGTCGGGCTCTGTGCTGATGGCTCAGAGCCTGGAGCCTGTTTCAGATTCTGTGTCTCCCTCTCTCTCTGCCCCTCCCCCATGCATGCTCTGTCTCTGTCTCAAAAATAAATAAACGTTAAAAAAATTAAAAAAAAAAAAAAAGGCAGGACTGGGGACAGGCCAGCCCATGTTATCTAATGTTTACCTGAACCTAATATTTCAGGTTCTTAATTTCTTGCTACATCGCAGTTATATAACTAAAACTCTCTACTTTTATTTCTTGCTCTTGGGCCTCCCTCACTTTTGAGTACAATATTCCTACTATGACTTTCCACTGCAAACACTGATGTTCTCAAGTGGGACATGAAGGGAGGAAGGAGAGACCATTATTGTCCAGTTAGATGTTACAGATGAACTTTTCAAATTACCTAGTATAATATTCATATAATTATAAAGCTTCCGTCTTTAGCTTTCCCAAAAGGTATAGTTTTAAATAGTCAGTGATCGAGAATTTCAACAAAATAAAAACATATTGGACTATTAAAAATCTTTTAGGGCCAACGGGTGAATTTCAGATACCAGCATTACTAGGTTTGGATGGGATGGGAGGAAGTGGAGAAAATTCAAGGCCGTTGGGCATATGAAATGTTACATTCAGGGGCACGTGGGTGGCTCAGTCGGTTGAGCATCTGACTTTGGCTCAGGTCATGATCTCACAGTTCCTCAATTCAAGTCCCACATCAGGCTCGCTGCTGTCAGCACAGAGCCCACTTCAGGTCCTCTGTCCTCTACCCCTGCCCTGCTTTTGCACCCCAGCTTGTGCTCTGTCTCTCTCAAAAATAAACATTAAAAAAATCTTCAAAAAAAAGAAGCGTTCCATTCACACTCACTGAAATGATGAATGGTAAGAGGAACTGGTCTGAGAAAGGAAGAACATTCCTCCTCCAACTCCTCTTTTAAGGACACGTGGTGTCCTGGCCAAGAGCATGGGTTCTGGCCTGGGCCAGCAGGCTTCAAGTCCTGGTGTATCACTCATTAGTCTTAGGGTCTTGGAAAATTTACTTAATCTCAATGTGTCTGATCTTTAGAGTAGGGTTTAATAATAGTGTTTTCTTCAAAGGGTCATGATGAGGACTAGATGAGGTAATTTGTGTGAAAGTGCTTAGTCCAAAACCTGGCACACAGTGAATATTCCATATATGCTGGATATAATTGTTACTGTACTAAGGCCTTTGGCAGGGGAAGAGATTTTGTGCTAGGGACAGGGGCATGGTACAGATGTCTGGTGCTTAGAAAAAATAAATGCCTATCACTTCTAAGACCAAGTTGAAGAAACACACCAAAAAAATCCACAATTGATTGTGATGGCTGAAGATACTCCAAGGACCATGGTATTTTGGAGGAACTTAACCAGTCATTCTAACAGTCATTTTTCTCCAAATGGATTTGAGGCATAAAATGGAGGATATGTGTACAATATGTTTGATAAAACTGAAATCTGACATTAAGACAAAAGAAAAGAGGAAGGATGTAAGTTACAAAGTGAAATAGATGTGATTGAATTTCAACATTCTATCAGGCAATTTGTAGAGATAAATGGAATTCCTTAGCTATCTTCAGTTGAGTTTTTATAGGGTGAGGGTAGAGTGGAAAGGGGTGGGAAGAAGGTGAGTAGGACAGAAGAATGTTCTGCCGTGGCTGAGGAAGCAGGAAAAGCTTGTAAGGCAGGGGGGGTTAGTAAAAGAGGCACAGGCCAAATTAGTAAACTGAGTGATATTAATGTGAATGTGATTTTAAATTTAATGATTTTAGCTGAATATTTTGTAAGACTGTTTGACAGCAGTGATGAAGTCTCATTCTGTCTTTGCCCTAATTGCATTCCTCACCACAAATATTCATCTTCCGTATCATGGGCTCATCCATCCATCCATCCATCCATCCATCCATCCATCCATCCATCTGTATTTTTAGTCTCCAGATAAAATAGAGCATAACACAGAAGGATCAGGCAGCATTTGCGCCCAAACCTAGCATATGGTTCCTAGCTAGGCCATTGGGAGTCACCCTTTTGATGTCAGGAGATAAACTCTGCTTTGAAACTGTTGTTTTCCACTCAAACAAGAAACTTTTCTGCCTTTCATCATCTCCTTCCTATGATAGGTGTGATTAACAAAAGTTTGATGACTAATGGAATAAATACATATGATTGAACAATGAACATTTACTTGATTAATCCCCTTCCAAGGCTTTATCTTCAGACCCCGTACAGTGGCCCTACTACACCACTGCTTGCTGAAACACATCTGAAACTCATCTTTTGAAGTCACCTTCAAACAGTTTGTTGGTTGGATCTGATGATTTCTGGGGTGTCAGAGGTCTTTCATGGTTTGTTTCAATTTGGGGATCAGCTAGATGTCATGAGATGGCAAAGTGAAACCAAGAATTGCAGTGTGCCTTGAATATTTTTACCAGTCAGAAATTGTAAGATGGTGAATGGTTTTATGATTACATATATATATATATTTTTAACATTTATTTAATTTTTGAGAGACAGAGACAGAGCATGAGCGGGGGGAGGGGAAGAGAGAGAGAGGGAGTCACAGAATCTGAAGCAGGTTCCAGGCTCTGAGCTGTCAGCACAGAGCCCGACGTGGGGCTCGAACTCATGAACTGTGAGATCATGACCTGAGCCGAAGTTGGACGCTTAACCTACTGAACCACCCAGGTGCCCCAGTTTTATGATTTTAATGATTAATATTACACTGTTCAAAATTGTTGCTAACATGAATGAAGCTATTGATGGACTGGAGTAAATCAGTCAAGATGTGACATATTCCTGGTGGAATTTTCCTGGAATAAACCCCATCCACTGAGGTTCTCTCCTTACCCTGATCATTAATCTTTTCTAACTTCTAGAGGCCACCTTCATTCCGTGGCTTGTGACCCCTTCCTCCATCTTCACAGCAAGCAGCAGTGTCTCCTCAAATTTTTCTCTGACTGTCCTGCTTCCTTTATTCCTTCATTCACTTATGCAGGCCCTTATGCTGGGCCCAGCTGGATAATCCAGCACAATCTCTCTCTCTCTCTCTCTCTCTCTCTCTCTCTCTCTCACACACACACACACACACACACACACACACACACATATGATTCTTAATTTAATCACATCTACAAATTTCCTTTTGCTCACAGGGTAACAGATTTAGAGGTTCAGGGATTAGGACATGGGGAGGTGATGTTGCATTATTCTTTCTACCACTCCAACCTAGGAATTTATGTCCCTTTCTGGTTTCCCATTACTTAATAAGCCACAGCAATAATAACCTGAGCCATCAACTCTGAGAGAGACCATGAAATGTGGGGGAAATGTGGATTTGTGTCCTGGTCTGTTAGGTCTGTGCTCTTAGCCTTTGCCTCAGATATTTGATTTTACCTCTTTTCAGGTTAATCTTTTTCTCCTTCTGAGAATATGCATTGTTAAAGGCATTAAGAAGATTAACAAATTTTCTGGCACTGGAAGGAAGCCAGAGGATGACAAGGATTTGACCTTTATAGCCACTGAGGTTTCAAAAGATTGAACAACTTATCTAAACTAGGGAGTAGTTGAACTGAGCTTGAATCCTTATTGGCTCAATAGTTTCTTTGATTTTTCTTTTCCTAACCTGGGAGTACACTTTTAAGGAAGAAAATAAGAATTACTACTTAAGCAGAGACTAAAGATCTAATTTGATATCAGTAATAACAGTAGAAATTTTTGAAAAATAATTTTCTACTTATAAATCAAACATTTAACTGCAAAATTAAGAAGCAGGAAACAAACTCATCAATATTAAATATGTTTGAAATTTCTAGAGGAAGACAAAAGGTAATATTTCTCTTCTATACCAGTGTTTTTCAAATTTCAGTTCTTCTTTTGATGAACATAAACATGTCCACTCCACAACAACTCTGACATAGTCCCCCTGTCTGCTTGTGAGTCATGACATCTTCTGTACGTTTCCAACAATCAAGAGGATATTGTCAACTTCTGTGGCTTACAGTCTTGTAGTCTGTATTATGGAAACACACCTTTTTTCCAACTGTAAAATTCCACTATAATTATTAGATATGTTTTTTTTCAAACTACTTAATAGAGAATCCTTTCCCACTCAGGGCTGAGATATATGTTTCTGTATGATTCAACCATGTTTGGTGTGGAGGTTCTGTGCTTGGCTCAAATGTAAATATTTTGAGGGTTGAGAGTGTTTGATCTCAGGAAAATATAATTTACTGCTTCTGGAGTAAAAACAAAATTAATAAATGATACAGCACACAAACCCATCTTGGCCTTGCACTGCTTAGCAGTGTTTTAGTGAATTACATTTGAATGAATGAGAAACATATGGATGAAATGTCCCTTGTGGCTACTCCTGGATTCAGAGATGGAAGGGGGAATATGCTTAACCAAATGCACCATATTTTTCTGAACACCATAACATATTTGTATCTATTCTCTGGAGCCAGTGGGAGACTGGTCTTTCTCTTCTGTCCCCTACATACTGGCAAGGCTGGTGGAAGCCTCACCATGTCAGTCTTTGGCTGGGGGCTAGGGGTGGGGTGGATTGGCTAGGGGTTAGAATCTGACAGATGTGGGATTCTCGAGGCATGATAGTGGAGAGTGTTGAGTTAGAGTTGGGCTCTATTTCTTCCTTTGATATAGAATTGTGCTCAAGAAACTGTTCTGGGAAGGTAGATTTACAATAAACCTGCTGGACAGAGGGAACTTCTCAGAATCAGAAGACAATAATGGAGACTCTATAAGCAAAAGTTCACATTAGGTGAAGTGGTTGACCAGTTGATCCTGCGAAAGACTGGGAATCTAGGTGGCAGGCCCTTCACACTGTCTCATTGCTTTAGTGATGGAGGAGAGCCCCACAACTCTCTCTGCTTCCACTGAGGTCAATATTAAGGCTTTCACGCAATTCTCTCTCCTCCACACCTCGCAGGAAGCTAATCAAAGCAACTGCTGTTACTTGACTCCAAAAGAAAGAAAGTGCAACTCAGAGGAGAAAAATGAGCCACCCAGGGTTGCCTAGCTAGTCAGTTTCAGAGGTAGGCCCCCAGACTATTTCATCCGAACCCCCATTCCCACAATTTTTGCTCTGCACCAGGCAAATAGTCGCACAGGTGGCCCCATTTAGCACTTAAGATGTTTATGACTAAAGCCACAGGAAGCATCCCTGTTTTCATCTGCTCTCCCCTGAGACAGTCACTCTGGTCTGTTTCTTTCTCTTCCATCTCTTTTTTTTTTTTTACATGGTGAGTCACCTAATAATACCAGTCTCAGTGAATAGGTCAGTGTGTATAATCTGCTTTATTCCAGCAGAACGGATTTCAGGGTGAAAATCCCGTGCAAGCAGGTGAACACAGGTACCTGGCCTAGACCTAAACTTCTCTTGGAACGACAGTGGATTTTATCTGAAGTCTCTGCTTGGTTCCTACCTGTTTTTCTCCAGCCGGTTGCACTCACCTTCATAGAGTCTGAAAGATTCCTTCTGTAGTGTGAGGGTGTTCTCTTCAGTTTTAGGTTAAAAGAACCCCGTGGACCCCCAAAGCTGGTTACTTGCTTCTAACTGAGCCTCTGGCCAGAACCTGCAGATCCTGTCCTCTGGATTCACACATGCCAGTTGGGCCGAGGCCCCTTGTCTCTTTTAGTTTTGTGACAGTTAGTCTACTCTCTTGTTTGCTTTCTGTGACTTCTGCTTTTGTTTAAGCTTCTTGAAGACCTGTTAATGAACCTCTGTGCTCGCCTTTCTCCGGTGGTATCACACCTGGCCTTCCCTTACGTCTCGTCACCTGTGCAGGGAAATGGGCTTGGACTTTTAAATTTCTTCATCTGTAAGTGGGGCTAGCATACAGCATGGAGGGAAAAAAGTGAGCCAACAATTCAAGCATCTGTCACTTAGTCATCATTTGAATGATAAATAGAATTTCTTTCCCTTTTGCCGTGAAAGACAGTTGAAGGACGGGCACAGTGAATAGTAGATCAGTGGTTCTCAGCCAGGGAATGATTTTGCCCCCACCTGGAGACACTGAATTGGCAATGTCTGGAGACATTTTTGTTTGTCACAATTGGCAGGAAGGTGCTACTGGCATCCAGTGGGTAAAACCAGGGATGCTGCTAAATATACTGTGATGCACAGGTCAGCCCCTCACAGTGAAGAATCTTCTAGCCTAGAATGTCAGTGGTGCTGAGGTTGAGAATTATCACCACAGAGGATAAACTGTATACTTTGCGCTCAAAGATATGTATGAGTACTTCTTTGACCTTTGTAATATTGATGTTGATATATGCCGATAGCAATGGCTATCCATGATAAAATCGATGTTAATATCAATATGATGTCATACAAAAACCTGAATGAGCAGCTTGCCAAATACCAGGCAGATGTATTAATGGGTTTCATCATTACAATATCCCTTTTAAATATAGTTACTTTTATCGTCCTTTTTTAGGTGTGATGAAAACAAGGCTCGGAGAGGTTGAGTCCTAAGTCATGTCTGCTAGAATATGTGTCCAGACCTAATAGATCACCTTAGTTCTAGGTGGCAGTAGAAGTTCTGAGCAAAATGACCAGCAGGAGGCAGTCTAGGACTTCCGTGGATCCTGTTCAAGTTCACTGCTGTGTGATGTGGAGAATCAGGGGTCATCAAATCTGTCCCTCACTCTGTGGTGAATTCTGTCCTCTTCTACTGGATTTCCCCCCTCCCAAGGGCTGGTAGGGACTCTCCGGTTTGGGAGGCGAGTCAGAGATCCCCGGGTGGCTGTAGCGAAGTCCAGTTAGAGGGTGTTTCTACTGACAGGAAGGAGTGTCTCCTTCCTTTTTCTCTGGTGAAGGAGCTGGCCCCTTCGAGGCTGTCCCACGCGAGTGCACATATTGCTGGTAAGACCAGAGGATGGTAGCATCTCGGCTCGTTAATACAAAGGAGATGGGGAAGGGGTGCACAGAGAGTTCCCAAGGTCTTTGAATGCTTTCCTCCCCCGAAGTCTTGGCTCTCTAACGAGCCATTCAGGAGCAGGGAAATCTGCCTGAACGTATTTTTGCATGGGAGGACTTCCCGTGGCAAACAGGCTCACGTGGAGCAGCAGCCTCTGTTCATTGTGCTCAGGCCTCTGGCCATCTGGACCACCCAGGGGCCAGTGTTTTCCTAGGGAGGGCAGGATGAAGGCGAGGGGATTGACACCGCAGCCCCAAGGTAATTACCAGATGGCAAAACGCTTGTTTTCACTGGATGATTCAGAACAACCAGTCACCCCAGGAAGGCTAATCTGATTTCATCTTCAGCCTCCAGCTTTTCCCCTTCCAAGATGTGTTCTTCTCTTTTCCTTGACAGGCAGCAGCTAAGACTGCCCCTTAAGGGCTCCAAGACGATTGTCTGAATCGGAGCTGCTGCAGGTTCTGGTCAATATCCGCCCCCCCACCCCCACCTCCGTTGTGATTGGGCCAGTCTGGGGTCCCACGTGCACTCAGGGGGGCCAGCACCTGGCTTAAGCACGCACCGGCTGGGTGACTGTGGGCAAGTTACTTAACTGTTTAGAATTTTACAAAATGGGGATGATAATTCCTGCCTTACAGGGTTTTAAATAAAATATCTCATGTGAAGGGCCTGCCCCAGTGTGCACCCTCAGTGGATGTTAACTCCTCTTCCGTTTTGGTGCCTTAATAACAACCATCCAACACTTCTCTGATGTGAAAGCTCAAACATTCGGGTGTTAGAACGCTGCTATTCCTAAACATTAATGAATCCATTTATTAGTGTATCAGACTAGGTGTGTATGTGTGTGTGTGCAGTTAGTGTGCGACGACCACTGTTCTTCCAGCTCCTTCTCTGCTTCGAAGTCTACTGCCCTTTTGCCCACATCCCTTCCCTGCCAGCCCAAATTGGGTTAAATGAGGGAAATGGATGTGATGATACCCTACACAGCACCTTGCTCAGAGGAATGTCTGAATAGTTTTCTTTTAAATGTAACATTTGAAAATATTCCTCCCTTAAAGCTTGTGTTCTACTCAGCTTTGGAATCCCTGGCATTTTTGCTCCTCTTTGTAAAAAATGAGAAAATCGACGTAGGTATTAGGGAGATTTTATTGCAAATTGCTGCACGGGTTCACTCTTCCTCTCCTGCTCCTCAGATTCACATGCGCCTTCCCAGCAGCTGAGTCCTTGACCAGCAGAGGGCACCAAAGCACAAGGCATCGGTTTCTCTCCCAGACCCAGCGGGTTCCCTCCTTAGTTCTGTCTGCGGGATCCAGCTGAGGCCTGAAGCCAGCTGACTTGGGTCTGACCCTGTGCGGTAGCCACTCATTACCTTCTTTCTGATACTTAATCTGGTGGGTGAATCATTTAGGGGGCAGAATGACAAAAGGAACATAAGTTTTAGAGCAATGTCTTGAATCCTGGTTTCCTCCGTTCCTGATCTGTAAGCAGGAGGGAATAGCAGCGACCATTTGTGGAGTGCTTATTATATGCCTCACACTGTTTTAAGGTGTTCCTGCAGGAGGAGGTAGTGCCTGAGCCGAGAGTCTCAAAGAATGAATGGGGGTGAACTAATTTCAGCCAATTCTTCTTGAAAATGAGATAGAAATAAGGTTAGAAGTATTGCCTGGAGTCTATGAAACCCTCCACCTACATTTAAAAAATATGACTGAACACTATTATAGAAAGAAATAAAGCTCCCATGATTTCGCCCTTGTGATTTAAACCTATATTACTATGCTATTTTTGTGTACTATTATTGGTTGTCATGCAGCTTGCTACAGATTTCCCCATAATTGCAAACACAAGGCTTACTGCATTTTACATTTTTTAAATGTAATATTTCAACATGTTAAATGAAGCATAGTGAATAAAGTCATGGGATCTCAATCAGTCTGCCCTGGCTGAGTGTCTTGATTCTTGCCCCTTATAAACCCAGGGAACTTGGCTGCATTATATAACTACTCCATGCCTCAGTTTCCTCACCCCTAAAATAGAGCGAATCATAGCAGCTGTCTTTTAGAGTTGTGAAAATTAAATAACGTAATACATGTAGAATGTTGGCTCTTGACTGGGGGTGATTTTGCCTCCGGGGGGGACTTCCGGCAATGTCAGGAGACATTTTTGGTTGTCACAACCAGAGGGCAGAAGTGTTACAGGCAGCTGATGGGTAGAGGCCGGGAACACTGCACACTTTCTACAATGCACAGGACTGTCCCCCACGGAAAGAGTTCTCTGGTCCAAAATGTCAGTAAGGCCAATGGTGAGAAATCCTGCTGTAGGCTGGGAAGCAGTGTCTGGCACATGGGAAGTTCTTACTAGATTTTAGTTATTATTTCCTAAGCCTTCCAAAATCTGTAACCTGATACTCAAGGAGAAGAGTGATTACAGCCAACCTGTCTACATTTCTCTCCTGTTTCTCCTTTATACAAAGCACGGAGTCTAGCCAGCTGGGCCTATTCACTGAGCTTTGACTATGTCATGCCCATGCCTAAGCCTGGATCTTGGTCGCTCTACCTGGATCTCCTCACCCACGGTAACTCCTATACTTGCTTCCAGATCTGTCTTCTCTGTGAAAGCCTAACAGTGATTTCCTGTGCCTGGGGCCCTACCACTCCAATATGGTTATATACATTTGGTTCTGCAGGCAGGTTTTAGTCTCCATGTGAAATCCCTGGCCACTCCAGAAGGAGTTACTCTGGGCCAGGAACTCAGTGTCAAGGCCCTGAATACATGATGTTAACAAGCGACAGGCCTATCCGGGAGAGGCGCACCCTATGGCTTGCTCGATCTGGGGTACTGCTTAGATGCTCATTAAGCACCTGATGGGGGCCATGCAATGAATTTTGGGAATCTGTCCTGCTCTCGAGGGGTTAAATCTGGACTCTGATCTCATTAGCAGTGTGATCCTGTTCAAGTGACTGATCAGATGACACTCATTTATAATAAGCATGATAAGAGGTATTTCAGAGTTGGCGGGGATGGGTTGAATACTTAGTTATGGCTTAAAAGTGTTAGTTCTTTTCTACCTGGATTGCCTGGTTTGCTTTCCAACTGCTCATCTACCCACTTGTCCAAGGGCACTCCCACACTTCCCCCTGCCCCCTTCACCAGAGCCCCTCTCTGGGGTCTAGCTTTGTTCTCCAGTAAACATTCTCCCTGTGACTCAGGCTGCTGCTCAGTCTCTCTGTTTAGGTTGTCCATCTGTGGTGCTGAGCCAGTGCTACAGCTCTTAAGTAGAATTCCAGGAAAAGTGAAGCCCTTGACAGAGCTGTGTTTGGCTGAGTCTGTGTGTTCCCTGCCCCCCTCTCTTCCATGTATCCAGAGTACATCCTGATTCTGAGGAGATTCCTTCTGGGTTGTTTCCACACAGTTGGGGGTAGAAAAGAGCGCCCCTAATTGGGGGGATTCTTAACATATAGCACAGATGACATGTGTTTTGACTTACAGCATGTACTGTCTGTGTTGCTGAGTCAAAAACCATGCAAATGTTTTTGGTTAAGCTGTTCATTAGGCTCTGCACTTGCCAGGCATAGAGCTCAGTGACAGAGGACAGACGGGCACAACGTGCTGACAAGCCAAAGGTGACGATGCTTTTATATCTGATAGTGGCATGGATGTTTATTAGGGGGCTCCAGGCAAGTCACTTACCCTTTCTGGGCCTCTCAGAGGCAGTTCAGTATAGAAGTTGGAATGAGGCCGACCTGTATCTGCTGTGCGACCCTGGGGAGGTTACTTAATCTCTCTGAGCTTCAGTAGCCTCTTTGTAAAATGGAGATAGCAACAACAGGAACAACAACAGAATTGTTGCAGGGATTCATTGAGATAAAGCTCAGAGAACTCTCGGCACAGCAGAGTAGACACTGTGGGGGTCCCACCTACTCCCCTGAGCTACCCTGGAGGTGGGCTCCACACTGACAGCTTCCAAAGGGAAGAAAGGTTATACATGTGGAATGTCCCTACGCTGATTATAGATGTCCGAAAATTCTTCTCCCAGGGAGAGGTGGGGTCTAATTCTCCTCCTCTTGGGTTTGCACTGGGCTTTCTAACTTACAACCAACAGAATGTGCAGAAGTGGTGCCGTGTGACTTCAGAGATTAGCTTAGGAGGCATGCCGCTTCCAAATGGGCCCACTGGAACACCTGCTGTTGGACCTCTTGGACACTACTTATGGGGACCTTCAGAACCCAGTTTTTCTGCTGAGAGAGCCTCAAGCCACATGGAGAGACCATGTGGGGATGCTCTGGTTGACAGTCTTACGTGAGTTCTCAGCTTACTGCCAGCATCAGCTGCCAGCCATGTGAGTGAGATATTTTGGGCATCAGCTTTCAGACCCAGACAATGTCTAAACTGTGAAGTTGGTGAGATTCTCAACCAGAACACCCAGAGGGAATTATTTCAGAATTCTAGATTCACAAAATCATGAAATGGCAAAAGGGTTGCTTTGAGCTACCGAGTGTTGGGACAGTTTGTCATGCAGTGGTGGATAACTGGATGGGGAAGAATGGACGTAGAGTAACATCACAGGGACATTTAATTTATGTAAGTTAAGGGATATATCTTTGGCAGTATGTGAGCGTGTGTGTTTGAAGGAGAGAGAGATTGAGAGAGATTTAAACAATGTGGACAATTCCACTCTCATTCTGTCAATGAGCACATACCATGGAATAAGAGTACCATGAGTGATATCCATCTTCTTATTGGTGAGTTGATTTCCCATCCTGCCATACTGGGTATGATTCTGTCATTTAGAGTTGTATGTTTTCACATGTTATGGTCTCTGTAGGCAAGCTGGTTCTTTCATCTGGTGCTCAAACAAGGAAACAATAAAATATATTCTTTTACTTAAAAAATGATTTTTCAAAGTTTATATTTGAGGGAGGGAGGGAGGGAAGGAGGGAGGGAGAGAGAGAGAGAGAGAGAGAGAGAGAGCAGGGGAGGGGCAGAGATAGAGAGAGACACAGAATCTGAAGCAGGATCCAGGCTCCGAGCTGTCATCACAGAGTTGGACGCGGGGCCTGAACCCACGAACTATGAGAACATGACCTAAGCCGAAGTCTGCCGCTTAACCGACTTAGCCACCCAGGCACCCCACAATGTAATATATTCTTAAAGGAAATACAGTGGTATTAGTTTGCTTGGGAAATGGTATGCTAATTGGGAGGACATAATGTCCCCCAAAGGAAATTCTAATAGGAAATTTTAGCCTCATGATCTGAGTTCAAACATGCTTTGGCTTAGACGTGACTCGATTGGGTTATAGTCCTTTGTACCACAGTACCAACATGGTGTCTTCACAGAGCAGATGTTTGGTAAGTATTTTTCGATGAAATGACTTTTGGATTCTAGGAAGAGCCCATTAAGCTGTATCTTCCTAGTGACAGTGTTGGCTCACTGCCTGTATCCCCAGTGTTGTTAATTGTAGTAGGGAATTTGAAGTCTCTTCCATTCTAAAGACTTTCATTTGAAGCAGGATTTTTCTGTAGTAGGTAAAACTTTGATCACTACAGGAAGGGTAGTGCTAAGGATTTCGAAGTGATATGGAGGGGTAGGATTGTGTAGAATTCACCTAAGATGCTTATTTAAATCTTCTGAGTAAGGCTATAGGATGCAGGCATCATCTTGAGTTTTCTATAGCTAACAGTTTAGTTAGGAAGGCACACAGTGAACAGATATTTACAAATGTCATGAGTCTTATCCAAAGAGGTGCTATGGGAGCATAGAGCAAGAGATTTAGCTTTACCTGGGTGTTAAGGGAAAGCTGCTCTCAAGAAATGATCCTGAAAGATGAGAAGATATTTGCCAGATGAAGGGAGACAGGGGAATGCATTTCAAGCAGGGAACAGTATGTGTGCAGTCTACACCAAAGGATGGCAAACCTTTTCTGCAAAAAAACAGACAGTAAGTATTTTAGTCTTTGTGGGCCATATGACCTCTTTTGTAGCTACTCTGCCATTGAAACATGAAAATAGCCATAGAAACTTTTTTTATGTCCCAATAAAACTTTATTTACAAAATAGGTGGCGGGCCAGATTTGGCCCAAGGGCCACAGTTAACCAATCCCTGATATGACCCTATGTTTTATTGAAGAGATAATAGCACAAAACTAGTAAGCAGCACACTTGAAATTCAAATCCAGTTCATTATGACTCCCAAACCTATGTTCCTTGAAACATAATATGCTTCTAAAATATTTCTAAAATCCTTTCTAAAATCTTTTCAGAGGTTCCAGCAGAGCAACAGAGCTGTGTAACTGCTGATCATAAAAATGCCTAGTACACTGTACTACCGTGCTGACCACTGTGGCTTGATGGGGATGGCTGCATGGTTGGTGTTAAGTACTCTTCAGATTCTCTACAGATTGTTCAATGTATATTTATCTTGATATACATAATTTTCATTCATTGGTAGTGACTAATTTTAGCTCTGTTGTGGTTTGCTGTCCTATCAATAAATCATACAATTTAGCCATTATCCCTGGCATTCTGAGAATCAAGTGTTTCTTTTGGCACAGCTCTTTATCTGATGTTAGTGCTATTGTGAAAACACTCTCGGAAGTCTTGGTATTTATAGGCATCTTGTTCCTTTGGTGGATGTCTGGGAAAGATCAAAATGTGTAGGGCTGGCATTGATGGAGTCTTTTGTTCCACGTTAATAGTCTACTTTGATGACATTCTCTGAGGAGTTGTAGGCATTTTATCTCATATGGTCAAGGTTGTTTGGTTTATAGCATTCTAAAATTGATTTTAATTTATGTTTAGACAGTTCTATTTAGAGACACCCAGCTCTTTGGATATTATTTTATAAGTGTTTCAGCATGCATCTCTGGGGTTGAGTGAATGGGGAACCTTTGGATAGGGGTTGTCAGTGCTGTGGTAGGGTTTCCCGCTTCAACAGGGGGATGGACCAAGTAACCACTATTGTCCCTTCAGTCCTACATCCTGAGGACAGCATGGTGATGCGGTCAGTTTGAGAGTGACTTAGATACTTCTTCTCTGTCTCTCTAGTTCCTTCATTCATTCAACAAATCTTTGTTGAAACCATGTGTGTCTGGCAGTGTGCAGGGTTATTTAGCAAGAAAACAGGTCCTTCTCCTGATGGAGCTTACAGTCTAGTGGGGAGGTGATTGATATCAAATAGTCATATCAATGAATAAATATTTGCAAACTGAGATGAGTCCTATGAAATAAAAGAATGCAGTACTGAAAACCAGTCTGTCTCAGACTTGGTAGTCAGGGAAGTTTCCCTGGGCTGGTGATGCTGGGGATGGATTTAATGGGTAATTTAGAGGTAAATGATAGATGAAGGTGGGATACTAGAACATTCCAGAAAAAAGGAAGTACATGAGTAAAGACTCCATTCAAAAAATTGAGTGGAAGTGGGTGGGCTCAAAATGTGTCTCCCTGCTCCCAGAGTGAATGACCACTGGAAAGCCTGCCTCCTTGCTCCTACTGTTGGATGCTGGGCAAGGATCCAATCAAACCACATGAGGATTTGTTGGCCTAGTTCATCTATTCATTACATTGCTCATACCCCCAGATGAGATGACAATATTCATGAGAAGTTTGTGAAACACTCTTGTACCTGGTAGGAGCTTGGAGCCTAGAGTCTTGGCTGATGAAAGGTCTGCTGAGAGCTTGGGCTGGTTGTGGGGATGGGCTACAGGATGTGGTGCCCACAGGAAAATTCAAGGTGGCCTCTGACGGACTGTTCAAGTCAATCTTGAATTTGGAAGGGCTGGGAAAAAAGTGAGGAATACTGAAAAGAACACAGTTTTAAGGCAAAGGGTGGGAGGCCAGGACTGCTAGAATTTACAAGCCAGAGAAAGTGGCCCCATCTATGTTTTAGAGAGTGGTTTTGGTCCTTGGCAGGGGTTGGAGGAGGTGGGGAGATATTAGAGTCAAGTATAAAGGTTAGATTTTAATTATCAGATTTTTTTTTTGGAGGAAAACAAAGCTTTCTCAGTCAATCTCTTTTCAATTTCCCTTGGCTCTCTCCACCAAAGCTCATCAATAATCTAGTTACACTAAGAGTTCTAGCTCTATAATTCAGCTTATCAGTCCCCACCAACAGCTGTCATTTGATCCCATGATGGTTTTACCTGTAGCAGCCCTTCCCTTCTCCCTTATTCTATTTCCAAGTCATCCAAGATGTGTGAATTTCTAGTTCCTATTTTCTCTTCGTTTCCCATCTGTACTACTGGCTTTGAAACATTGGTTGTGTTCTTTTCTCCTCCTCTTTCTCAGACGGGGACTTTTTCAGTCTGGCTTCTAAAAAATGCACATGAAAACATCTTGCACAGTGGCTGGAACATCGTAAGTGCTCAGTGAATATCAGCTCGCTCTTCCTGAAGTTGGATGGAGTCAATTCTTGTTCCCTGTGCCTCACCTATGGGCCTTTCCCCCTCCTCCTGTGATTGCCATACTTGCCCCATCCTGCCCATCTTCCACAAGCGTTCATATTGACCATGTGCTGTCCGTTGGATTCTCTGCTAGGTTGGTGTCCACTTCAAGAAAGCTGCGGCAGCATTAAAGCCAAGACGTTTGCAGGTGGAAGGAATCTTAGAAATCATGCTCAGGCTTCTTTGTTTAGAGATATGGAGAATGAGTCCTACCCAAGAGAAGGGGCTTGGCCAAGTTTGTACAATCAGATAGTGGTAGTGCCAGCTAGCACCTCCATCTCTGTCTTGCTCCTATTCCGTGTGTAACTGTCCTGTCCATTAGTTTGGTTATTTGCTTTTTGCTTTGATGAGTCTAGAGTTCACACTTCCTGTTGCTGCCCCTGTTGTATATATGAGCTGGTCTCACTACCCACCCTCTCCCTTCTCCCCTTTCCTTCCCTTCCCTACTTCCTGACCCGCTTCTTCCCTTTTCCTCTTCCTGCTTCCCGTCCTTCTCCTTTGAACAGCATTTATATTTGACATGAATCCATAAGACATTGTGCTTGTCACAATGTGCTTGTCACATTTCCTGGGGATGGACAGGAAAGAACAAAATAGAATCCCTGCCTTCAAGAAGCTTGAAGTTCCCAGGGCAAAACAGCAGCAACAACAACATAAAAATAACAAAAAAGGTAACCGCTAACATAGAGCACTTTGTGGTGTCAGTCACTGTGCTAAGGGTTTTAGATGCACACGTTTATTTAAACTTGACCACAGCCCTGTGAAGCAGGGACAGTTTTTTCCCCATTTCACAGATGAGGAGGTTAAGGGGCTTTCCCAAGGTCAAGGACACACAAAAAGGATATTTTGGCAAAAAGATATGTACATGAGAAGGAGAGAAGGAAGGGTAGAGTACCTGCATTGTCACCTCTCAGGGTCCACCATTGGCAGGTGGTCTCTCTAATGTCCAAGAAGCTGCAACCTCAGGATAAAAAAAAGAAAAGAAGAAGAAAACTAAAGTTCTATAAAGATTCAGCAGGGCTCGAGGAAAGCCTTCCTCTCCACCAGCCGTATGGAGGGAACTTAAAGTGATTTGGAAGTTACAGCCATGTACAACTTCTGGTGATGATCGAGGGAAATCTGAGCAGGGTTAACTAATCAGCCTAAGGAATTTTCCCCTGTGCCTTGGTGGCAGGTCCATGGGAGGTATGTGGAAGCTTTTCCAAGTCAGGGGCCACTGGCCCTGTGATTTGGATCACCCTCTAGGGTGTAGAATCCCTCCTGGAGCCCCGATCTCCTTGGGCAGAGCCCATGGCTATCATGCTATCAATAGCCTTTGCCATTTCTCAGGATTTGTTTCAACTTGACCTCATCCTCAGCCTTGCACTACAGTAAAGATCCCCCAACCCTTCTCTGATTTTCCTCTAGCCCTGCCCAGCCAGGCCATTCTGAGAAGCTTGGTTTGGAATTGGAAGATGTATAGCATCTTTTTCCAATAGAGTAAGACTGTCTATATGTGAGCCAAAAAATGCACGTACATTTCGGGGTTTTATAGGATTAAATATGTTTTGGCAGATACTCTTAAATACAAAGAGAGGTTGGAATAAAGGCAATCCAGCAGGCTTTTAGGTTTCTATCATGTTCCCTTTCTGCAGAATGGGCGATCATTTCAAGATGCGTCATTTTGTTCAGTTTGTCTTTAAGGAAACAAAGATCGCTATTATTCGTAAACAGCCAGAATGAGAAGCAACAATTACAATCAAGACACGCATGCATATTGGGAAATGCACTTTCCCTCTTCCTTGCTTTTCTTTGCTCGACAATGATGGCTGTTCCTGGTCTTCATTCATTATACACAAATAGGGTTAACGTATTTTGGCGTCTGTACCCTGTTTACAACCAAACGTTCTTGTCCAGCCCTTTAATGCTGCTGTGTGGTTTCTGCTGGGCTGCCTTCAAGTGATGAAAACAGGAGGAATCATGGGGGGTGGGATGGATGGGAGTGGAGGTTGTTTGTTTCTTTGGGTGGTGCCTCTCTTGGGGCAGTTTGTCAGAGAGCCATTCTCTTCAAGTCCGCATTGCAAGGTTTAGAGTGATAAATAGCCCTTCCCATCACACAGAATGAGAACGACGTGATCAGTGAGCTCAGTGAAGTGAGTGTCCAGTGGCTGGGGTGGGGCTGTCCATGCCGGGAGGTCATGGCAGGCATAGTTAGTGTGCAGTCACCCTGCCCAGGGATCCTCACGGCGAGACCTGGCAGTCTGCCCGAGACTGGTGGAGACAAAGCCCACAGGGAAGGGTCCAGAAGGGAGTAAGTCTTGGATGATTATCCTTTTTCTTTAAAGTGATAATCATTCTCTCTTCTGTGTGTTATACTTTCCTTTGCTACTGATCTTTCTGGTCAGTATTTGAACACACTCAGATTTCTCTCCTCTTAAAAAAAGTAATCCTCCTCCCATCCCCCAGTCTCTTCTGTCATCTGCTTTTCTCTTCCCCATCAACTTGTTGAAATAATTCTCTAACTGGCTTTTTACATTTTCCCAGTTCTTCCTCCTGTACATTTACTGCAGCCTACCTCTCATCCTAAACACCAACTAGGGTTGCCGTGTCCAAAGTCATTAGCCCAAGGGTCTCCCACTGAGTCCTAAGCCTACTGGCCCCTCACGCCCATCAGCACATGCTGCTTCCCACACACTCCTTTGGGAGCATTCTCTTCCTCTGTCACCCTGTGACCAATCCCCTCTGCTTTTTCACCACCTTTGTGACAAAGGCCCAGAGTCCTTTGATGGCTCATCTTGCTAACTTATGCCTCAAAGACTGGCATTTTTTCAGGCTTTTTCTCGGGCACTTGCCTTGGTAAGCCCACCTCCTTGGTGTTGATTGAAACTGACACAGTCCCTCACTCATATTTCTTTGCTAAGACTCAGACCTGCATGGTCTGACTTTTTTCCAAAACACTTTGTTGTCCCATAGAAAATTCCACTTCAGAATATCCAGAGTGATGCTCATCTTCCCAGCCAGTTAGTCTGCTCTTCCCACCATGTCTAACAGTGAGTGCTGTTCCTATTTTTTGTTTCCTGGAGCAGAAATCTGAATCCGTCTTTTGACTCTCCCTTCCACACACACTTGCGCATCAAGTCCTATTAATTTTACTTTTTCTTATGTCTAAATTCTGAACACTTCTCCTGATCTTTACTGCTCCTATTCCAGGTGAGGCCATTGTTATCTTTCTCCTGCATTTGGATACCTCTACTGGGCTTCCCTACCTCTTCACATGGAGACAGTGGAGGTCTTTCTAGAAGGTAAATCTGATAATGTTACTAAAGCCTGTTATGGTCTCTTTTTATCTTTCTCAACCACTTCTACTTTCCGCTGTACTACTGAGCAGTACTAAACATCTTTAATTTCCTTACCCAGCCTTTTGACTTCACCTGCAAACCTTTGAACATGGTGGTCCCAGGAGTATTCTGCCTCCCACTCCCCTAATTCCTATCCATTCTTTCACGTTACACTTGGGTGATTGTGCTTTCACACACTTGAGTGTCCTTTCCTCTGGGAAGCCTCACCTGTAGTCACAGGCAGGACCGAAGCCTCCCTTCTGGTCTTGTAGGGTATATTGCTGCAGCGAACTCCCCCAATCTGTTCACATCTCTCTGTCTCCAGGCCCCGGGTGTCCTGTTTTCAGGCAGTGGCCTCTCACATTGGCTGTGTACTTGGCCATGTGAGACATCAGCAAGTGTGACACCAGTAGAGACTTGAAAAAATGCTTGCACTTTGGAGTTTGTCCTCTCCTGCTGTCTACACCACCACTACATGATAACATTTACCAGCTTTTTGCACAATGAGAGAGGCACAACCCAGCCATCTCTGTCACTCAAACTGGCAGTCACTTAACCATCAGACAGGTGAGCGACCATCTGGGACCATGTTCTTTCTGCCTGGACCATTCTTCTCATGTTTCCTATAAAGTACTACTCAGCTCTCAGGAGGCAGCCTATAATGTCCTTTCCTGGAGAGACCTTGCCTGATGATGATCTAAATCAGGTCCCCCCAAATAAGCTCTCATGGTACCTTTTACTTTTCCTTCAAAGTACTTACTGCAACTTGTATTTAATGCCTTTAATTGTGTGATTATTGGTTTAAGCGATGGTAAACTCCACAAGGGCATGGAGCAGATCTTCATCCCAAAGTTCCTTGTACGCCCTCAGAAATTTGGATGAGTAAATGAATGAATGAATATTTAATGCCCAGGGTGCGAAGTTTTGCAGTAGGGAGGTCAGTTGGAGAGACAGTAAGCAACTTTTCATTTCCTGCTGGCTTGGTTCCTGCAGTCACCCTGCAGTGTATCTTTTTACTTCTTTGCATGTTTCTTGGTTTGTATAACCAGAAGTCACACCTAAGGTCAATGGTCACCAATTCTAGAGCCTTTATGATTTTCAGGACTCGGGGTCTCCCACCCAGGTTTAATAGCTTGTTCTCTGGCTCTTCAGTGGCATTGGAGTCACAGCATTGAACCCTTTTCCATCTGAGATGTGGGAAGAAAAAAGGATGAGGGCAAAGGAATCCAAAGGCAGGAGTTGGGGTCCCACCTCTGACAGTGACCAACTGTGTGACCTTGGGCAATTCTCAACAGTTCAGGACCTTGTTGTGAGGACCAAATGTAGTAATGTAAGTCAAATGTGTAAGATGGCTTAGTCATGCATGCATTTGCCCATTATTCACTCCTACTTTGCTGTTTTTCGTCTATTCCCTCCTTTTTGGTTTTTCCTGGTAACAAGAGGCACATGATAAATATTAGTGCAGTGACTGAATGGGGGCACTGGAGGACTGATAATTTCCTGCTTACCATCTTCTTCTTATTAACAGCAAGTTTAGTATCTAGCATATAACCTGCGGGAACATAGCTTGGTCTTTCTTGCTCTTCAATCTGTTTCTCAGCAGGAGTCCAGTCATCCACTTCTGACAGATTTTCTGTAATCTATACATTTGCTACATGCCAGACCTATCACATAAACCTACATAGTCCTGTTTGTGCTGGAGCTGACAAAGCCAAGGACATTACATTCCATTTTTACTGGCGGCAAATCCTTCATTTCCAAATGAAAATCAGAGGATGATACTTAAAATGAGAATTCTAGTTGGCTAAGTTAAGGAGTCTGAGAAAAAAGTCAAATTCAAGAAAGTCATCTGGCTCTTAGCCCAAAGCTTTTATGTTGGAATATAAATTGGGTACTATGTCTTTTGCTTGTTTAAGTTTTCACCTCTCAGGGTTCTGCTTTCCTGAAACAATCACACGCTCATCCAACAACCACCTCAATGGCCCCCAGCTTGCGGGGCTGGAACTGTGAGTCAACTTCAGGGGTATGAAGATGAGTCTCTGCAGGTCTGACCGTTCTCTCCCTGTTGCCTCTTGCTTGTCTTAAACCTCACAGCAGGCAGGGAGGCCTTGGACAGTTAGCAAGCTGGATGATGAACAATGTCAAGCACTTGAGAAACATGTGGAGAGAGTAACTCTGTCTCTTCTCTGGACCTGGAGTGAATTAGGAGGGACACCCATAGTCTCCAGGATGTCCACAGGTCATGGAGGGTGGGAGCCTTGAGACTTGAGGAGACAGCATGTCCTCTCCTGGTCTGATGACTTAATGGTAGACTTCCCACTCACAGAACACTTTGTCTTGAAGATCCTGGTTAGAAACAGATTCTGTGCACAAGAAGATGACCGCTATTTCCACGACCGTTTCAACTTTGGTGTTCTTACCACTCATCACACAAGTAAGTCAGTCTTTCTGACTGATTTGAAAGGTCCATGAGAATGGGGACCATGCCTATCTTGTTCTTAACTGCATGCTTAGCTCTTAGCACAGGGCATGGCAGAGGGGCTGTTGCTGAGTTGAATGATTTATAAATCACCAGTCTTATATGTGTGCATCATCACCTTTAATGCATGAGGCTAATAATGGCATACAATAAATATCTAAAGGGAAAGAAAGAAAAAAGATAAAGATAAAAGAAAAAAATCCAAATTTCCAAACCAAACCATACAATTGATTATTTATTCAATGATTATTTTACTAAGCACTGTGCTTTAGAGCACTAATGGCACCCATGTTTCACCACTGTCTGTAACTCCTTCTTTGCCATGTGTCTCTGCATTTCCTCTCACTTAAAAGGCAGGGATTATTTCCTTCCCTGTTGAATCTGGGCTCAGTGATGTGACTTGTTTTGACCAAAAGTAAGAGATAGAAGTACATATGTTCCTGTTTTGAGCCTTGCCCTCAGGAGGACTTGAAATTTATGATTTTCCTCTTCTATTCTATTATTGTCATAAGAAGGCCATGCCTTGGTCATGCCACTGGTCCTAGAAGAGGAATAGAGAATGTCCAGTGGAACTGCTCCAACAAGCCCAGCCTATGTGGGACCCCTAGCCTGGCTCATAGGTAAACATATATGAGTGAGCCCAGCTGAAATCAGCTGAATCCAGTTCAACCCACACCTGTGCAAGCTTAACAGTAAATGAAAATTTATTAAGCAAATGAATCTTACGATGCTCTGTTATATAGCAGTTTTGCAGCAGTAGCTAAATTGGTATAAGCATTTACCATATGCTGGGCACTCTGATAGAGAGAGATAGCTACTTATGCCAACATGACATAGTTGGTTGTTCCAGGAAAGCTTTGCCTGGGAAATACAAGACTACGAATTACTTAACTGTTGGTTTCAGGAAATTCCTACGGATCAATTTATGAGACCGTAGCCTGCTCACTAGGCCAGACAGTTTGCTTATCAAGCAAGAATTTACCTGTTTTGTGCTGGGTTCACCAATCCTAACGTATTATATCTTTTTTAAAAAGTTTATTTATTTATTGAGAGAAAGAGAGAGAGTGGGGGAGGGGCAGAGAGACAGGGAGAGAGAGAATCCCAAGCAGGCTCCACACTACTGATGCGGAGCCCCATGTGGGGCTGAAACCCACAAACTGTGAGATCATGATCTGAACTGAAATCAAGAGTTGGATGCTTAACAGACTGAGCCACCCAGGCACCCCCTAAGGTAGTATATCTTGAGCTTTGCCCCATCCCAATCAGTTTCAGTGCTATGCCTTGATGCTTGTAAGCTTTTCTTCAGTCTCATGATTGAAAAAAAAAATCCAGGATGGTTTAGACAGTCATTCTTCTTTCATTAACTTTTTATGTCAGTTTTCAACCCTCAAACATCAGAATCATGGGAGCTTTTAAAAACATGCCTAGCCGGGCCCCCCTTTTTGGCAAATCTGACTAAGGAGATCTGGGAAGAGCCTCCCTAATTCTATAGGTGTTAAAAGGAACCCAGGTGAGAGTCATAGTTCTAGAGAAGCAATCAAAGAAAATTGAAAACTACTTTTCCTGAGCTGAATGAAGGCCCCAAATTGAAAGCACTCATCACTGGCAAAAACCATGGTGGCCTTAATCTCACCTTCCCTGGTGATCTGCTCATCACCTAGAAAATGGCACTTTCTGTAGTTGGGGTTTTCTGTGCACAGGGACTCTTATCTGAGCAGGCATCTTTTCAGGTGCCAGTAAATCTCTATGTGCTCCCTCTCTTGTCTTCTGATAGATGAAGGGCATGTGTTTGACCTGAAGCCATGCCCCAAATGGCTTGCTGGGCCAGCCGTGCAGTATGAAACATCCTGTTCACGAAATTAAAATAAACACAACAAAGCAATGGAATGCTTCCCTCCCTCCATGGTGCAGTCATTTCGTTAAATTAATTGGCTTATTTACTCATTCCTCTGATCAGCAACGTTTTAACTTAATTATGTGCATAAGATAGGGGATAATGTATTTGTGACACAACTTATTTATGAAAGCCATACATGAAAATCCATTTTGTTTCCATGTGATCTCGTATCATACACACTGCAGTGATGACCTGTCACCTAATTTGTGGTTATGATTTGTGATTGTTTATATTGACAGGACTAGGGCACTTTAGAGCACACCAGGCAAAGATCTCCAGAACTTTCCAGAAGAGTCTGGGTGAAATAAAAGTTGCAGCTTCCTTTTCCTTCGTAAAACACTAGCACTGGAGAAGAGGAGCTGGAAGTTGTCTGAATTCCTCTGAATATTCTTTATTGTGTGTGTGTGTGTGTGTGTGTGTGTACACACATGTAGCATATACATGTTCTCAAAAGTAATAACAATAACAAGTAATATACATAGGCATTATTCTAATGCTTTGCTTATATTCATTTGTTTCTCACAACCCAGTGAGGTAGGTACTGTTATTATCTGCCCATCATAGATGAGGAAACTGAGGCATGGAGGAGTTAAGCGACTTGCTCCTTAACACAGCTGATGTGTAATGGGTGGAGCCAGGATTCACACCCAGGCCACTTCATTACAGAGCCCCTGTTGTTAACCAGGCATCGTATCTAGCCCGCAGCCTGCTTTTGTATGACGTTGGGGCTAAGAATGTTTTTTGCATCTTTAAAGGGTTAAGAACAATAAAAAGAATATGCAGCAGATACCGTATGTGGCCTGAAAAGCGTCAAGTATTTTCTATCGGATTCTCTTCAGGAAAAGTTTGCTGACCCTTGCGGGTGTTCACACGTGTGCTCGCTGCCTCTTGGTTAATATAATACCCATTTCAGACTCTGGGTTCAGACCTAATAGGTGTAGATATTGTTCCATTTCTAACACTTATGAAATTCTTCTGCTCTTCCTGAAGTTCCAGGAGAAATCTTCCCAGTTGTATTCTTTCTATAGGGTGAACAGATGGCCCTTTTTGCCCAGGGCGGTGTTAATTAGTTGGCTCCTGTTGTCCTGACTTACTCAGTAGCAACCGCTTTCATTGTCAAACACGTCCCCCGGCTGGGTGCCCTCACCTGATGATGATTGGTTTTGAGCCTGCACTTGTCCACAGCAGAGCATTTAAACCCCAAATGTTTACCAATTTATAACTAGAGAAATGTTTTCCCCTCCGCCCTAGCTTGGGCTGCTACGAAAAAATGCCACAGATTTGGTGGCTTAAACAACAGATATTTATTTCTCATAGTTCTGGGGGCTGCAAAGTCCAAGATCAGGGCGCTGGCAGATTCCGTATATGGTGAGGACTCTGCCTGGTATGCAAATGATTGCCTGTTTGCTGTGTCCTCACATGGCAGAGAGAGCGAGAGAGACAGTGAGCAGGCAAGGGAGCAAGTTCTCTGTGTTTCTTTTCCTAAGGGCACTAATTCTATCATAACCTCATCGTTTAGATGATTATTTTCCAGAAACCCCACCTCCAAATACAATCATATTGGGGGTTAGGATTTCAACACATCACATGGGGAGGGGGTCAGCGTTTACATATGAATTTTGGGGACACATTTAGTCCTTATCACTCTCCGATACTGGTCCTGTGGAGAATGGTGTGTGCTTGCTTTGTTAGGTAATGATAGCTTACTGTAGGGTACTACAGTCAGTTTTGTTCTCTCTCTATCTTTCTCTCCCCCCCTCCCTCCCTCCCTTCTCATCTTTTCTCCTTTTTTTTTGGAGGAGGGTGCGGTGGGATCCTGGCTCTTTACTCACTGTTAAGATCCGTGTATCTGCTTGTTATGGGGTTGTCAGAAATGCATTATTCCCTCCTCAGAAGGAAGAATCTTCTGCTTGGGCTCTGGGCTGAAAAGTGGCCCCATTCTAGAGCCCTGTGACATCTCTTCTGTGGCACCATTAACGCTGGTGGCCCTTCCCCACCCTGCCCTAACCCCAGTTGCAGTAGCAGCTGTGGTAATGATAGCAGCAATTCATGAACCTTCCTGTGGAGTCACTTTGAGGCCATTCTTGCTCGTTCAGAAGACTGGCATTAACTGGGAGCTTGTTAGAAATGCCAAAACTTGGCTACCGAATTAGATAGAATCTAATGATTCTAGTGATTCTAGTGGCCTAAGAATCTGCTGATTCCTTTGAACTTTAAGATTTGAGACCCACTGGTGTGTCTCATTTGAATCTTAGAATAACCCTAAAAGATAGATAATGTGGCCCCCATTTTACAGATGAAAAAACTGAGGCCAGGAGAAGTGAATGACTTGAATAACATCCGACAAACTGAAGGTGGCAGAGGCTGTAACTCCAGCATGCACCATCACCTTCCCTGTGTGCTTGGAGCCTGGATCTTATTCCTGCTCCGTTTCTTCTTAGCTGCATGACTGAGACTTTAATTTTTTCATCTGTATAACAAGTCGGTTGAGCCAGATGATACAGGGTTCCTTCTGGGCTCCAAAATCTGTAAATTTCATGGGAGCCTGTTTTACATATGTTCATTTTTGAAGAATAGGAATCTGCTGAACTTGGGCAATAAAAGGATTTCAAGGTCTGGAATTAGTAGAAGGGATATTACTCTTGAAATGGACAACTGTTCCTTTGCTTTGCATTAGCAGGTTGGTATGTACTGCTGACTGCTAGCCAGCAACTGCCTGTTGCATGAAATTGTGGTTTCCTTCCTTCCTTCCTCTAAGCCACAGGGGGAGACAAAGTCACCCTGGGGGGAGGATGGGAGAGATACCATTTTGGAAGCATGAGAAAATTCTAACCAGTAGAAGTTGTTGGCATAACACAAAGGGAGATGAAATAAGATTTGCCCTTGTTTGGGCTTTATCGTTTTGAGATGATCTCTTTGGTGAAGAATTATATTCTTAGCATAACTAGGAGCCTTCTGTAGAGTAGCGAAATTCTCCCCCCTCCCCCCATGAGGGTTATTAGTGATCTGACACATATGGATTGTTCTCAGGCACAGTAGCAAGAGGAGGTCCGACAGTTCAGGAGAGCAGATGATGTAATGCTAGAGTTAGGCAGGACCTTGTGGTATAAATCCTTCTTATGGTTGAGAAAATGTGGTCCGGAGGAAGTTGGCCAAGATTACCCTCTGTGTAATCATCTGGAACCCGGGACTCTGACCCCTGGTGCCTAGCCCACTGCAGCAATGATTCCCGAAGCACACAAGATTGGCCGTGAGGCTATGCAAATAGCCAAAATGGTACACAGGTGCATTCTTTTAACTAGTTACATATTTATTTTTCCACCTCTATTTAAGATCAATGTCAGTAGTGTTGGGGTGCCTGGGTGGCTCAGTTGGTTAACCCTCTGACTTCAGCTCAGGTCATTAACTCATAGTTCATAAGTTCGAGCCCTGCATTGGGCTCTCTGCTGTCGGCACAGAGCCGGCTTCGGATCCTCTGTCCCCTCTCTTTCTGCCCCTCCCCAACTCGCCCACGTGGGCACATGCTCTCTCTCTCAAAAATAAATATTTAAAAAGATAAATGTCAGTAGTGTTTCATGTATTGTAACGCTACAGTTTTCTTTAAATTGACATGTTTAGAATATGACCATGAGTAAATTAAAATATTAATTAAATAGTAGTGTTGTTGGTACACAGATATGCAACAATTATGAAGGTGGTAAAAGAATGTCTGAAGTTTAGGAAATGCTGTAAAATTTGCTAAGCAATCCACAAGCCCTGGGAGTTTGACTATTCTGTGTTTCACAGTTGAGGAGAGAGCCACACATTTAACATTACAGTTGTATTTGGCTCAGGGACGTGAACTGTTCAGTTCCCTTTATTCCTTTGTTAGTGTCCTAAGGCAGGAATTAGTCTGGCACTTTAGGCTACATTATTCTGCTATGACAAATGACTCAAAACCTCAGTGATGGTTGCCTTTTTATTGGGGCTTATCTTGTATTTCTGTTATTGATCTGGCTTTGGCTTTTCACCCAGAGACCCAGACTGGAGGACAGCTCCTATCAGGCATATTGCTGGTATCTTGACAGAGGAAGACAGGATGCAGAGCCAGAAGATTCTGTTCAGAAGTGGCACAACAACCAAAAAACAAAACAACTCTTGATTTCAGCTTAGGTCATGATCCCAGGGTCGTGGGATCAAGCCCCAAGTCGGGTTCTGTGTTGAGCGTGGAGTCTGCTTGAGATTCACTCTCTCTGTGTCTCTCTCTCTCTCACTCTCCCTCTGCCTCTCTCCCCAGCTTGTGCTCTCTCTAAAAAAAAAAAATAAATAAATAAGTGGCACGTGTCACGTGATTTTCACTCATATTTCATTGGCCAAACTGAGTCACATCTTCATGGATGATGCCATTGGGGTGGGAGGTATAATCCTCTGATAGGGATAGACCTAGTGGGGAGGGAGTGAGTATTTTGACAATCATATAATCTGCCACTAATTAATATTAAGAAACCATTCAGTGAGTAACACATGTTAGCGACTGAGAGTTACTTAAAATTGTCTTATATAGCAGGATCCTTCAGATTGTAGTGAAATATCTGATGTTTTACAATTCCCTCCACAAGTGAGTCTCCTTCCCCGAGTCATACCACCCCCCACAGGGCAGTTGGGCACTTCTCTGCTGGCTTCAGAGATTACTGAATACTTTTCCAGAAATGGAGGATGACTGAGTTGTCCTAATGTGATTTTTCAGTCTTTACGGCATTGGGATGGGGAGGAACGTGGATGGCCCGACTAGCTCAAACTCCTACACCATATGGGTCAGTTTGTGTGACCTGTGCTGACTCAGCACAGTTGTAGGTTTGCACTGCTGGACTTTGTAGCCTGTTTTTGTCCCCACTTCTAACCCCCCCCCCCGCCCCACCTTAGCTGCCTACCAATTACACGGGGTAGCCAGGCCATGATGTGTGATGTAAGTAAATCTGGCTTCCTGTAACAATCAACTAATAAACATATCATAGTACAGTTTAAACTAAAAATGCTGACATTCATAAAATATTACTTTATATATTTAGAAGGTATCAGATGATTAAGGCATATTTCAAAGAAATTCAAAACCTTGGATTAATTGACTGTTCCCCCTCCCCCACCACCACCACCCCTGGCCTTATTTTCCGAGTTAACCATCTCAAGATGAAGTGAAGGTTTCTTCTCTTTTAGATCTTGTATAGGTGGAGTCAGCCCAAATTCTTCCTGGATTCCAAATTCAGGCAAGCTTTAGCCCCAGAACTCTGGGTACCTGGGTGGTGGCAACTTTCTTTCCATCCTGGTTTTCCCCAGAGTGAGTGATCTAAGAGAGAAATACAGAAACCTCAGTGCCCTTTTATGACCTAGCCTTGGAAGGCTTTCACACCACCTTTTCCTCAGTGTCCTGTTGACCTCACAAGTCAGTACCATTGAAATGTGGGAGGGGCTACCAAGTGCATGAAAACCAGGAGGTAGGGATGATTGGTGACCCTCTTGGGGACTGGTTACCATGTTCAACACAGGCCCTGTTTTTGCCATTTAACCTGCTATTAAGTTCACACCTAATATGGATTTCCTTTGTTATTTTCTCTCTGAACTGCTAATACGGGCCTATCAGATTCTGCTTTGAATTGTTCCTTGATTAGGCATTTTATTTATTTATTTATTTATTTATTTATTTATTTATTTATTTTTTAATGTTTTATTTACTTTTAAGACAGAGAGAGACAGAGCATGAGTGGGGATGGGGCAGAGAGAGAGGGAGGCACAGAATATGAAGCAGGCTGTAGGCTCTGAGCTGTGAGCACAGAGCCCGACGCGGGGCTCGAACTCACAAACCGCGAGATCATGACCTGAGCCGAAGTCGGATGCTCAGCCGACTGAGCCCCCAGGTGCCCGTAGGCATTTTAGACTCAAATGCTTTCGATTATCAAGTGTCTGGAGGTCAAGTCTTATGATTGCCTGGGATAAGGAGGATTGGGGAGGGGCCCTGAGACCTTTAGGCACTGGAGTGGGTACCTACTCCACTGGGCAAGCCTGGTGGGACGGTGCACTCTAGGAATTCATACAAAGGTGGGTAATGGGCTAGGAGAAAGCTCTAGCATGGGTCCTTAGCAAATATTTATAAAAGGAATACATAAGTGAATGAAAGTTTGTCCTGGCATCTTGTCGAATTCTGTGGAGACTCATATTCCCTACCGGTTTTAGAGTTCAGAGTGGCTCATCTTCTAGGGATAATTTCTTGTCTTGATGCAAAAGAAGTGCCCTCTCACTTCTGCTTGTGAGTGGATAATGGAGGGTGGCTTTGGGAACTGGGTGTTATTAATTTTGTGTCATTCCTGGCACCTTCTGATAAGGTTCTGTGGGTTTAAAGGTAAAAAGTTGCTCTGGTGAGGGGCTTTCCAGGCTTGGGCAGAAGAGGGTGGGTGTCATTCTGCTTCTGGGCATGGGTCAGTGACGGACTCTTCAACCGAAGGGCACTTCTGTGGAAATGCATCTCCAAAATCCTCTGCTGCTCTCTGTCTCTCCTGCTGGAGTTCGAGAGAGATTGCTCCAGAGGGCACCTGAAGGACCAGGCTGGGAAGCGGGCCGTGGCAATGAAACTCCAGGCACGTCTAGCAGAGCACATGAGACTTCATTGCTTGCACTCATTTTTCTGCACGCAGGACTCTGTGTCATTAATGAGCGAGACATGCTCTGGCTGTGTGTCAAACCACCTCAGTTTTTATTTGGCTTCAAGCTGGGCCTTTCTAGAACACATGTGTCTCCAGGGCTTTGAAACTCTTAAACAGTGGTGACTTTGGCGGTTTTAACTGAGCTGTTTCTGCAGTTCTGAAAGCCCAGAGTCTGTCTCTTGGTGGCGGGCATGTCCTGGCCAGGCAGAGGAGCTTAAAGGAACAAGGAAGGGCAAGACTGGGGACAAGGGAGGAGCCGTTAGACGTGATGCTCAAGTGGAGGAGGCTGCCACGTCCAGGGCCCAAGACGCCTCCCTCATTCACCTCCCAGAGGCCAAATTTATCTGTAGCCATTCAATTCTTTCTTGTTTTTCTTCTTTCCTTCTTCCTTCCTTCCTTCCTTCCTTCCTTCCTTCCTTCCTTCCTCTCTCTTTCTTTCTTTTTTTCTTTTTTTCTTTCAGGCCTGTTCAGTACGCATTATATTAACATATTTACATCATATTAACCTGTAACATGCTGGTTGAGAGTAGAAATTCTGGAGTCTGAGAGATCTTGGTTTATATTCCACATCTCTCACTTTTTAGCTCTGTGCCTTTGGGCAAACTCCTAACTTCTTTAAGCCTTGCTTTGCTCACCTGCACAGTGGAGATGAATAACCGTACCCATGTATTTATGGCCAGTTAGTGAGATTTCTTGGTGGTAATGCGGTTTCTTATAATTTTTTTTTTTCAGGTTTTGGTAGCAGCGTTATACTGACCTCATTAAATGAGTTGGAGAAGCATTCCCCCCTCTTGTATTTCCTGGAAGAGTTTGTGGGTAAGATTGGCATTTTTCTGTCTTAAATATTTGACAGAATTCAGAAGTAGAATCTGAAGTTTTCTTTATGGGAAGGTTTTTGATGACAAATTCAATGTTGTCACTGTTGAGAACCAAGTGGATGATTAAGCAAGAGCTCCCTTCGGGGAGAGGCAGGTGCAAGCACGTAGCCAGTGCTGACAGACCACTGCACTGGTCCACCAAATATCGCCTCAGCTACTGTCTGTGAGATCCCACACCGGTGCACTGCATACATATGAGGAGCTCTGAGAAAAACAGATTCAAGCGGGTTAGGTCAATTAATACAGATCACACAGCTAATAGACAGCAGAATGAAACCAGGACTCCATTTCAGTTACTTTGACTCCCATCCCGTTGGGTTTCACATACCCCAGCTGGAATGCCACGATTCTATCCATCGATTCCGTTTCATCCTCTGATAATGTCATTCTCCTCTCTGCTCTCCTGGGGGGCACTGGGAGCCGGGCTCAGAGTTAGCTGTAAGTAGATTCATTCCCAGATCATTCCCATTTTATTGTGTGTCTCTGAGGGTCCATGCAAACATCGCTGCAAAACAAGGCAACAAACAAGGTCACAGGGGTGTGACTAGCTTTAGACAGCTTCAGAAGGGAAAAGAATTCACTCGTAAAAGATTGGGGGATCAAAAGGAGCATGATTCGGGTGCCTGGGTGGCTCAGTGAATTAGGCGTCTGGCTTTGGCTCAGGTCATGATATCGCAGTTCATTAGTTCGAGCCTGTGTTGGGCTCTGTGCTGACAGCTCAGAGCCTGGAGCCTGCTTTGGATTCTGTGTCTCCCTCTCTCTCTCTCTGCCTCTCCCCTGCTCATGCGCTCTCTCTCTCTCTCTCTCTCTCTCTCTTTCTCTCTCTCTCTCTCAATCTCTCAAGAATAAATAAACGTCTAAATGAGCATGGTTCTCTAGCAGACCCCAAAGCCAGAGCCCATAGCTTTGAGCAAGTGCCTCTGCAAGTCATTAGTCTTCTCTACTCCGCATTGGCTTAAGCAGCATCTTCCCAGAGAGGTTTCCCTGAGCCCAGATGGGTTCTCAACATTTATGAGATAACATTTGGAAGACATCAAAGTGAGTGGGAATTATGCACCAGATGGATAGAGCAACATTCCTGGCTTAGTGGGGCAGCTAAAAAGCAAGAAGTGGGAAAGGGGATTGGACAGTTTCTCCTGCTATGTGAGTCTGAGTTAATGTGTCTGGCAAAGGGATAACTGAGGTGAGCGGACGAAACAGAGTCCATGGAATTTCACAGATGAAAACGGGAACTGAGAAATCAGTGATGCTGGCCGCTCCGGCAAATAGAAGCTGGCTGCAGCTTCTGCTGATTATTGGGTGTTTGTGGCACAGTCCTGGGCTGGATGTGCACACCCCTGCACTCACACACACAGACACTCAGCCCAGAAGAAAAAAACTGCAGCTTCCTAGGGATCACACTCTTAATTCTGGTTAGAAACACTACAATGGCATTCGTTCCAACAATGTGATAAATAACAGGTTGTTATGAGGCAAAGGTTTCTAATCAACCAAAATCATACATAAAAAAAAACAAAACAGGGGCGCCTGGTTCAGTCGGTTAAGTGTCCGACTTCGGATCAGGTCATGACCTCACAGCTTGTGGGTTTGAGGCCCACGTTGGGCTCTGTGCTGACAGCTCAGAGCCTGGAGCCTGCTTCAGATGCTGTGTCTCCCTCTCTCTCTGCCCGTCCCCCATTCATGCTCTGTCTCTCTCTCCTTCAAAAACAAATAAACATTTAAAAAATTAACAAAACAGAACAGAACACATAAGATAGAGCAAATGGCAGGCTCATTCAGGCCCCACGGAGCCAATAGTTCATCTGTGGGATTTTCATCTGCAGGTCTTGGCAAGAGGAGCTCTAGAAACAATAGTAATAATAGCAGCGCAGCTGCTGGATATTGTGGGTTTTCTTTGTCCTAGACACTGTGCCAAATGCTTTACGTACATTAGCTAGTTCAGTCTTTCACTGCTGCCCCCTTGCTCAAGCCACCATTTCTTCCCACTTGGACTATTTTAATAGCTTTCAAATTGGAGGCCCTTGTCTCCTGTAAGATCTTATTTTTATAGCTTCCAAAGTGACTATTTTGAAGATAAAATGGCTCAAAATCCTCCTGTAGCTTTCTGTCACTCTCACAGTAAAACCTCAAATCTTTCCAATGGCCATGGGCCCTCAACTTCTCCTCAGTCATCTCCAGTACCCTGCCCCTAACATCCAACCACTCAGGCCTCCTCCATGGTTCAAAAGCATGCCAGGAATGCTCCTGCCTCTGGACCTTTGTGCTTGCTGTTCCTGCCAGCTGGAATGCTTTCCCTGGGCCTTCCTTCAGTTTTCCACTTACCTGTCCTTGAGGAGAAGGGCCTTCTCCAAGGGCCCTGTATGAATTTTGTCCAAGCCCTTAATTCTCAGTATTTGTCTTCCTAGTCCTTAGCCCCACCCTGATAATTACATCTGTATTTGTTTACCAGTTTATTGCCCTTCTTCACCACCTAGAATATAAGCTCCCCATGGACAGAGATTTTATTTGTCTTATATATCCCTGACACTTATATCCCTGACACTTAGAACAATGCTCAGAATTATTTGTTGAATGGATAATAGAAATAACAAGTGATACTTTCCCTGCTTTTCTGTACTTCCCATTGGCTATAAAATTTCTCTCAAGAGCATGTTATTTCTTAAAAAAAAATGGTAACAAAATAAAAAGAAAAAAAGACTAAACTTTGAATAGCCACAAGATTACAATCTGAGAAATCTTGTCAATGCACATGGCAGTCAGTTCTGATCCCAGCTGGTGGGTGGTCAGTCCTACTTGGCCCTTGGGAACCAGCATGGCATCCATACTGTTAGCCAATAAGGCAGTGGATTACAGGACATGAGACATGCATAGCCAAACTAGATGTCACCTTCATTATTCCTAGGTAAGTTTTCTCTAGCACCTTATGCTCCAGTCGTTCTATAGCTGTAGCCGAATCACCAGTACATGTGGTAAGCTATGTGTATTTATATATTATAGCTATTCCCGGTGAACTACATTTGATTAATTTCATGGTATGATTTTAATTCTTGCCTGATTATTTTACAAAAGAGGATAGAACTCTTAGAAATTGTTCATTCATTCATTCACATATTTAAGATGTGCCTTCTATGTTTCAAGGACCAGATAAGAAACCGAGGATGTAACAGGAAGTAAGAGAGAAAAGGTCCTTATTCTCAGGAAGTTAGAAATAGGTTAGAAACAGGTGACATTTGTTCATTGTTTTCAGACCCTGGTGCCCAGAAGGAGAGGAGAGATATGTTTATTTTATGATATTCTTCCTACTGCTTCTACAGTGAGTCCCAGCCCTCACAGGACACATCTAAGAGTGTGACAAGCACGTGGTCCATGAAAAGGGAGCCAAAACATCAAATGTAGACTCTTGCCTTCTTTTCACGCTTTCAACATTAACTGGATTTTCCTTTTATCTGCTACAGCACTTGTTATGCATCACAGAGAAACCCTGATTATGAGTGATAAATGATACAACCTTGGAATCAATAGTACCAAAGAAACTGGCCAGCCGATATAGACAATTATAAACAATGCCTCAGAAATAACTGTAAGTGATGCAAGGCTGTATACAGTTTTACGGTTGGTTAGATAGAAACCCAATCCAGATTTTTACTGATTTTCTTGGTGTGCAATAAAACACTGCAGCCTTCTACCCATGGATGAAATGTGTCTCAGCAGTGTCTTTAGTCTTCACCCCACACCCCCTTTGTTCTCTCCACACTCAGACATATTTGGTTTCTTTTCAAAGGAAATATGAAAGGTGGCACAGTACTTAGATTCCTACAAAAATTTATAGGGTGATTAATTCTTTAAAATCAATTATCTCATTTTATAAATGAGTACAACAGGTTCAGTAGGGAGATGCTGTTTTTCATGCTCAGGATTCTCTCTGTCCTCTGATGACAGCAGTTTGCTTTTGCTGTAGGGAGCTTGCCTCATGTCCAGGCCATTCTTAGTCGTTGTGTCTCCTCCCATCCCCCACAGCCACAGGATTGATCATGCCCCACAGCTAGGGCAGCTGATGCAGGTCGTGCCCCCTGGTGCTCTGACCCTCCTAGGACCCTTGTCCATCATAGGACACAAAGTACTATGACCTGGGCTAGTCAATCAGATCCACCTTCTTGGGATCAAGAAAATATTTATACCAGCCTTTGGAGATACAGCATGAGTGCATCCCAAATCTTGCCCTCAAAAGTCTTCTAGTGGGGGCCGTAGGCATAAAGGAAAATAATTACAAGAAGATATGGTGATGGTTACGATAAAGGTATGTACTAGGACTTTAGTGAGCACAGCAGAGAGATGTGTTATGAAATTCCTCAGAGGTGGCCCTACCAGAAATGGGTCTTTCAGGATGAGTAAGGATTTGCTAGGCAGCCAGGAGGGTAGGAGGGAAGGAAGATCTTGGCAGACAGAAAAGCAAAGGGATAAAAAGGCATGAAAAATGTATAAAACACTGTAGATGTGTTATTATCGTTATATTTGATTCTTAATTTATAAATCGAGAGGTTGGGTGACTGGCGATGGCAGTAGTGGTGCCATCTACCGAGTAGGGGCCGAGGGACTCCCACCTGTGGGGGCAGGCCAGTCCGGACTCTCGGTGGCCAGGAGGGGTCTTCCGAACACACAGAACAAACCCGAGTCCCCTTCTCAATGTTGAAAATCCATGTGAGAATCTGGTAAAAGCTATGAGCCTTCTCCTCAAAAACAAGCAAACAAAAAAAAAGCAAAAAGAAAGAGAGGAAGAACCTCTCAAACTGTACACAGTTTTACATGTAATGCCAAAGACACTTTAAAGTCCAACCAACAACCCCCTCTAGGGACAGTGATCCTTGAATTATCTGTGGCAAAGGACACGATTTTACTTATTTTTCAAAATTTCAATCTGTCACAAATCAATCCTTATTCCCAGCTCACACCAGTTAAGACTCTCCCACAAGTGTGACCACATCTGAGCTGGTCAGTACCCTGATACGACTCTTCTCATCACATGCTTGCATATCAGTGTCGAGTTTGAAAAGGCTCATTCTCAGTTCTCATCTTGGTGGACTGGCCTGGCCACATCTCTGTGGCTGTGGTCTGTGGATCACACTGCGTGGCTCTGCTCTGTAAGTCTGAGGACTGCCTGAGAATGCCTGTGTTAAGGGCTCTTGATGCTTATAGACTGAAGATCACATTCCTCCTCATGGCAGATGAAGCCCCTTCTGTCCTCTGCTCCAGGCGCAGTGCGTTAATATTGTTTCCTTTGCCATCTGATTAATTTCATCCTTCCTTTTACTTTTCCCCAGCTCACCTTCTATCAACCCAGGGAGAATTTATTCCCGGCATTTAACAGTTACTATTTTTTTAATTCATTTTTAATTTTTTAATGTTTTTTTTTTTATTTTTGAGAGAGAGAGAGAGAGAGAGAGAGAGAGAGAGAAACAGCATGAGCAGGGGAGGGGCAGAGAGAGAGGGAGACGCAGAATCGGAAGCAGGCTCCAGGCTCTGAGCTGTCAGCACAGAGCCCGATGCAGAAGCAGGGTTTGAACTCACAAGCCTTGAGATCATGACCTGAGCCGAAGTCTGACACCTAACCGACTAAGAAACCCAGGCGCTGCTAAACAGTTACTATTTATCATCATATGTTGCAATTACTTACTATACACCTTTAACCCTCTTCAAATAGTAATCTCTTCAAGTGGAGAGATGGTAACTTATACATATGTTTTTGTGAGTGTGTGTGTGAAAGGCTATTCGCAGAACCTGGAACACACAAGGTGCTCAATAAATGCGTGGTGAATTGAAGTGAAGCAAATAAGAGGTATTGGCCCACAAGGGTGGGAGAACACCGATGTCCAGCTTCCAAGGAGCTGTGTGCTCCTTTGCTCATTCCTTCACTGGGGAGAGATCAAGGGCTCAGCCCCAGGTGCAGTTTGTAGTTGATGAGAAAAGCAGAGCTGAAGATTTAGCTTTGGCCGGTGAATATGTTTGTTACCTCTTGGCAGAGATTTGGCTTTGGCTGGAGGAAGGTTGATTTAGTTTATCCTGGGCCTCTGGGGGCTGAGCTCAATGGGAAAGGGGGAGAGGGTATTTTTTTGGAAGCTTAGGTACACCTGTTCTTAGCCTAAGATGCTTCTGCTTTTCATAATGTTTTACTCTCTGAGCAGGAGCCCTTGCCTTTCTGAATGAATGATTGATAGTGTCTCCGGGTGGGAATGTTTATCTTTTACTCATGGCCTTGGTTATTGAAAATACCTCCTACTTAAACATTAAAGGAGACCCGGGGTCATCACCTTGGCTAAAGTCAGGGATTGACCTTGAATTACATGTGTGAGGGGGGAAATGGTTGCTCCTTTGGGCTTGGAAGATAGGAGTCCCTTGCCAGCCTGAAAGTAAAGGTTGGGGGTGGGTGGGGAGAGAAGGAATCCCTGAAGCAAGTTGGTTATGTCCCAAATTGTATTTTAAATAAATTATAGTTGTAGGCATTCTGGAAAAGGATGTGGGCATTTTAAAAGAAAACCATGTGTCTAGAAAGTATTGAGGACCCTGATTAAGCTCAAGGTGAGAGAAGAACCAGGGGTAACTACTGAAAATTCATTCAGAGCAAAGAGAGGAGGAAGCGAGAGAGTGAGGGTTCTGAGTAACAGGCCAACCAATATGCATGACTTAGCCCACATGTCCCTGCTCAGCCCTGGACCTGTGCATGTAGCTGCTTACAGATACACCCCCACAGGAAGGCCAGCCAGGACCTCGAAGTCAGTTGAGCTATTAAAAAATATTTGCCCTTGCCCTTCTCCTATGTATTCTACCTTTGTGAGTGGTACCAGCATACTCTTACTTAAGCCTTAGATTTGGGTGTGTCTGTCCATTTCTCCGTCTCCCTCATCTTCTCCATCCCAGTAATCACCAAGTTTTATTAATCCCAACATCTAAACATTTTTATAATTATGCCCACCTCTTCCAGTCTTCACTGAAACTGTGAATGCCAGGTCACCCCCGTTTTATGCCCAGTTTTACTCCCTTCCATCCGTTCTCTGCTTCACAGCTGTCTGGGAATTCCCTAAACACATATCTAGTTATGGTATTTCTTGGCTTAACACCCTTCAGTGATTGCACATCGACCTTTGGATAAAGCCCAAACTCTTATAAAAGGCTTGCAAGGCCTTCTGTGAGATGCCTTATCTTTTCTCCCAGTCTTATCTCTTCTTGCTCTCTATTCCAGCCCTACTCAATACCCTCTCTTACCACATCGTGAGCATTTGCTTATGTTCTTCTCAGTCTTACTCTTTACTTTTCTTATTCTTTATTTAAAAATTTTTATTTATTTATTTTTAAATTTTTTTAAAGTTTATTTTTGAGACAGAGAAAGACAGAGCATGAATGGGGGAGGGTCAGAGAGAGAGGGAGACACAGAATATAAAGCAAGCTCCAGGCTCTGAGCTGTCAGCACAGAGCCTGATGACACGGGGCTTGAACTCATGGAATGTGAGATCATGACCTGAGCCGAAGTCAGATGCTTAACCGACTGAGCCACCCAGACGCCCCTAAAAAAATTTTTTTAATGTTTTTTTATTTTTGACAGAGAGAGAGAGAGACACACACACAAAGACAGAGACAGAGCATTAGTGGGGGGAGGGGCAGAGAGAGAGGGAGACACAGAATCTGAAGCAGGCTCCAGGCTCTGAGCTGTCAGCACAGAGCCCGACGTAGGGCTCGAACTCATGGACCACGAGGTCATGACCTGAGCCAAAGTTGGACACTCAACTGACTGAGCCACCCCGGCACCCCAACTTTTCTTATTCTTGAGATCTCACATTGGGCATCCATTCTCTTGGCTCTCCAAGATTAAATTAGCTGTCCCTCTTATTGAGTCTTATGTTCTTCCTTTTATTCTTGTCTTCCTTATTATTATTAATATTTTTCGAGTTTATTCCTGTTTTTTTATTCTCTGGACAGCAAACTAATTGAAAGCAGGGACCGTACCTTATTCATGATTACATTTATAATATTTGACGTCCTTATATGTTCAGTAAACATTATTTGAGGAAATGAATGAATAATTTCTGAGAAGCTCAGGATGAAGCTGAATATCAAGCCAAGGGAAAAAATAATATGGGTAGAGCCTCAAGAACATTGACTTAGAGGCGAGGCAAATAGAATCACACTGTGTGTAGTGGGAAAAGTGAACAGGTATCCAGGGACTGAAGGAACTGAAAATAGATTAGGTCTGGTATATTCCTAGGATTCTGGAAGAAAACAGAATCCTGTTTGGATAGTTAGCCTGAACACATTTTAATAAAAGAACAACCTGCAGCAGTGTGATGAGGGTTGAGGAAATCAGCAGAGGATGTTGTACCCAGGGGCTAGCACCAATGGGAAGCTGTTACCACCTCTAGGGTTGAAGGAAAAAAGGGGGGAAATAGTGTTGGCAAAGCTAATGGGAACATGGAGGAGGGAATGTTTGGCTGCAGCTCCAGAGTTACGGCAGGACAGGGGATAGGGGAGAAATGCCCTGATTGCTGTCTCCTCCTTCTGGTGCCCCTTTTAGCCAAACTCACTGGAAAGCCAAAGGATGGGTGAACTGAGTGATAGAGCCCCCCAAGAGTGTCAGTCTCTTCGGGCCAGTAGGGCAGGAGAGGTGGGGAATGAACCTGGAGTCATAAGTGAAGATTAACCAGCACACATAGTTGTTAAAAGGGAGAAAATTAGTAAGAAAAGAGAATGCCTCCAAGTGTTGGATTTAGAAGAGAATTTTTAATTATTGGTGGACCAGTTAAAACTGGAGGTGACCTGGGAACGACTCTGGAATGCTTTAAACCTATATCAGGTGAACTGAATAACGTCCTGTGTTTAGTTCATGGGTAGAATGTGTATGTGGATATTTGTTCCCTCTTAGGGTTTGTGGTCAGGAGCCCTTGAGCAATTGAGTTGTTGACCTGGAACAGGGGTGGCACTACCAAAGAAACAGTGTGGGGTGGGGTGTGGGAGGAGGTGAAGGTTCTTAGAGGAGAGAGCTTCTATTTTACGGATTGTTATGCAAGGCGCTAAAAACATGCTAGGTAAGAGGAACTGAGCACCCAGCCAGACAGCCTGGCATTCATTGCTGTCATTGTTGGTGCTGTTTTATGTGTGTGCACAATTGCACATGTGTGTGTGCCTGTGCATGGATGTATTTATATATGTGTATCTTTGGGAGCATCTGGGGGTGTATATGGGGAATGGACTGCTCTGTTCTTTTGTTATATGTGACCTGGCAGAATTCCTCTTGGAAATGCAGTTCTTCAGAAGGTATTTTGCAAATAATCCACTGGTTTATTACCTGCTGTCAGGACATAATATGAAGAAATGGCTCTAAGTGACAGCAGGAAGAATTTAGTTTAGACTTAAGGGATGGCTTTTAATAACCCATAGTATCAGATTCCTTCTTGACTGCAGGGAGACCTCGTTTGTCTCTTCAGTTCTGAATTACATCATATACCCAAACCTCAAGAATTCCACGTTTTCAATTCCATTGAAATGACATTAAAAACATATATATGTACCAATTTTCTTCAAAATTGCCACTAAAATGCTGAGTGTCCAGATTGTCTGTATTCTGATTATTGATGCTTGTTTGTTCAGTCCCCTTGTCCCTCTTTTCCTGCAGCGTGCAGAGAGCAGAGAAAAGCCTCGACCATCGTCTGTTCTTACTTGGCCTGGCCTCTAGCCACCTCTGACTTTTTTTCCCCCTTGTTCACTGAACTCCAGGCACATTGGCCTCCTAGCCATTCCCCGAGACTCCTGTCTCAACCCCTACCCTCTTCCTTTTGCCTGGAAGGCTCTTCTTCTAGGTGTGTGTGTGTGTGTGAATGCTGGACCCCATCACCTTCCCCGTGAGGTCTTCTCTGAACGCTCCGTCTGTCTCTTCCCATCCCTGACATGGAACTGGTTGCTGCATGTCAGCATGTTGGTCTTCTAATTGTGTATTTGTTTATTGTCTGCTGCCCCAGTGAGAGTACAAGTTTGACAAAGTCAAGAACATTGTCCACCCTGCTTGTTGTTGTAGTCACAGCACCTAGACCAGGGTCTGGAAAACAGTGGGTGCTCAATCAAGATCTGTGGGGTCAATGAGTATATGCACAAGAATTAGTTTAATTACTTTAGCCCTTCCTACTTTTTATTGTTTTAAGTAGAGAGATGCATTGCTCACTCATTCATCATTATTGTGTGTTCTTCTGAGCTGCTGACCACCTGCCTGTGTAGATATAAAGGAAGTCTTGCAGGATGCTGAATTCTTCCTCCTCATGTTGTGTGTAGGCCTGCCCTAGTGAGCACCCAGGCTGTTCTGCCTCTGCAGCATGGACACTTGCCCTACCATGGCATGTCCTGTCTCAGCAGCTATTGCTGGCTAAGTCTTTCTAATTCTAAGATTCAGGGCTTTGAGTTCATTTGCCTGCAGATCTGAGCCATTCTTTCCAATATTATGCTGTTGGTAATGATGCTATTTTAGTTCCCCATCTGTAGTCTCTTTGGTCCTATTTCTCACTTGATTGAGAAGTCAAATACAAAAAAGAGATTCTAGGGGTGCCTGGGTGGCTCAGTTGGTTAAGAATCTGATTTCAGCTCAGGTCATGATCTCATAGTCATGAGATAGAGCCCTGTGTCAGGCTCTGCACGACAGCACAGAGCCTGCTTGGGATTCTCTCTCTTTCCCTCTCTCTGCCCCTCTCCTGCTGCCACTCTCTCTCTCTCTCAAAATAAATAAATAAACATTAAAAATTTTTAAATTAAAAGAAAGAGATTCTATGTCAATAAGATTCTTAGTAAAGTGTTGGGGCGCCTGGGTGGCGCAGTCGGTTAAGCGTCCGACTTCAACCAGGTCACGATCTCACGGTCCATGAGTTCGAGCCCCGCGTCGGGCTCTGGGCTGATGGCTCAGAGCCTGGAGCCTGTTTCCGATTCTGTGTCTCCCTCTCTCTCTGCCCCTCGCCCGTTCATGCTGTGTCTCTCTCTGTCCCAAAAATAAATAAACTTTGAAAAAAAAAAAAAATTAAAAAAAAAAAAGATTCTTAGTAAAGTGTTGACTTCAGGTGTGGGCTTATCCAGAGGCCTGTCTCAGAGAATGACCTGGTCTTCACTTTCTTACGGCTCTGAGTCCTTGGAAACTACTGATTTAAGATACATGTGGAATGCCACATCTCTTTGCAGTTCAGTGGACAGCCCCTGGTCTGGGGGAGTGGTAAGGTAGCATACAGGCCTTAGGCCTCTGTGACTAGAACACTAAAGAAAGAAATGGTGGGAAATGTAGGCTGTAGTTTCTTTGGTCAAGGTGGCCCTCACCCTCTTTAGCTTTCATCTGTGTGGATGAGGGTGGAAAACAGCTGTGGACGTGCATATGGCTGCTTGGCTTCTCACTGAGCCGAAAATTCTGTGCAGTATTGTTCCATGAAGCTAAGTAAAAATAGCACTAGATTAATAGTCTTGCATCTTGTGAGTTTGATTGCCAATTTGAACCCATTAAACTCCTGTATTTGAGCAAAAGAAAGCGTTATCAAAGAGTCCAACAGTGCCCAGTGTTAGGAAAGACACAGAGAAAGGAAGTCTCAGGAAAGGAACCATTATGAGGGAAATGAGCCAGTTTCAAGACTTAGTAGCTATAGATCCCTGCCTCAGTTCCTTCATCTTGAAAATGGGGACAACTGAAATACTTTGGCTTTGGCATTCACATGTTCAAATGAGATAAGACTGAAGATTATTCCATCCATGCATTACTTCATATTTACAATAGTTTCATGAATTAGCACATGCATACCAGATAGAAGATGTTATTCTTTGAAACAGCAATAGGAACTTCTTCTCTTGCACATGCCCTAGCAAGCCCCATGGTAGTTCTCATATTTGCTTCCTGCCTTCTTGCATGTCCAGGACTCTGCACAAACATCATGTACAGTAATGATGTCTGTTAAACTTCCTGGTACCGTTTTAAAAATCATCCTGGAGATGTAAGGCCCTCTCCTGGATTTCCTCATTGAGTTCCAATTCTCAACATTTTGAGCCTCAGCGTTCCTGTTACCCGAACATGATTTCTCGTGGCCAAGAAAGCGCTGTGTGAAAGAGGAAGCCTTAAGCCTCAAGTGATCTCCTAGAGATCCCCCTCGCAAGTTTAAGCTAAATATTCCTGTGGGTTTTGTTTACAGCATCCTCTTTGGCAGCTCTGAATTACAGGAATCCCTGTTCCTGTCTTCCCTCTTGACTTCTCAGTGAATCTAATTGCGTATGTGGTGATGCCACTGACAAACACAGGGATAAATCTTTTGAACATGGATAATGGAAAAGCCAGAATTAGTGGTTCTGGTCTTTTCTTGTATTTCTGTGCAGAGAGTAAAACAACTCTTGGTACACGTTAGAGGAAAGTTCTCAGGATGCCTGGAGTGTAAGTCTTTGAGGTTAAGGGCGGGATCTTATCCGCCCTGAGTTTCTCATGCCTGGCAGAATTCAAGCATGAGAAGCCTTCTGCATAAAGCTGAAAGATGGGGAGTCTAAAGTCATACAGACTTGGGCTTAAATCTTGGCCCAGCCATTCCTTAGCTCTCTGTTTTGGGTAAATTCCAAGTTCCTCGAGTTTCACATCTATAAAACAGCATTAATAATACTTAAATAAGAGGGCTATTATAGAGGCTCCACGAAATAATGTGTATAAGGCAACAGATTACAGTGCTGAGGATTATGTTGTGTTACTTGGATTAGGCTAGGCATTTGTACTCCATCTTTCTTCTTCTTTTTTTTTTTTAATTTTTTTTTTAACATTTATTTATTTTTGAGACAGAGAGAGACAGAGCATGAACGGCGGAGGGTCAGAGAGAGAGGGAGACACAGAATCTGAAACAGGCTCCAGGCTCTGAGCAGTCAGCACAGAGCCCGACGCGGGGCTTGAACTCACGGACCATGAGATCGTGACCTGAGCCGAAGTCGGCCGCCTAACCGACTGAGCCACCCAGGCGCCCCTCCATCTTTCTTCTTAAAAGTCCTTCTTTGTGTGGTGAACTCTTATTTATCCTTCAAAGCCTTTTTCAAACATGTAGCTGGAGGTGGTGAGACTCAGCCACCTTAGTGGCTTCAAAGCCTGCCCTAAGAGGGGCTAGCAAATATTTGTTGTTGTTTATTGAATAATACCCAGGTAGAAGGAGATGGTGAGGATTTCCTGAGAGGTCAGTACACATTGTAGCCTGGATGTAAGGAACCATCCAAATATGGGTTATTATTGTTAATAATGAGAGCGTTCAGTCATGGAGCGCATCCTCCAATGGCGTTGTTTATGGAGAAGCTCAGGAAGTGGTATGAACTGGACACTGTGGGGACATGTCGTGTATTGAGCAGCTGAAAGGGATAGCTTGCCTCTACTATGGCTTCCAACTCTGAGATTTCCAAGTTTCTATGTGACTAACGAACGGCAAGCATGCAGTACAACAAACATTAGCCTTAGAATCCAAAGTCCCAGAGTCAATCCGGGATTTTCCCCTCACCAGGTGCATTAGTTCAGAAAAATCACTTATGCTAGTGGGTTTTTTTTTTTTTTTCTGTAAAATGAGGATAAGAACAAATGTGCTTCACATGGGTTATATGAGGAATATTTGAAGTAGTGTTTATGAATGCACTGTATAAAATCCCATGAATGAGTAGCAACTATTAATGACCTCTGAGATAGTAATGTTAACAATGGAGAACAAGTGCTCATTTGGAAGACAAAAATCAACCAACCAAAAGACCATTATATGCTTGCCTGGATTTTAACATTGGTGCAGAGAAAAATTCTCTGGAGAGAGAACTATTCCATTATTTAGGAAAACAACATTAAGCTGTCATGCTTTCCATGACAAGCCCCAGAGGGAGTCTAGTTACCAATGGTTGTAACAAAGAAGGTGTTAAAATCCTTTTGTGTAATCAACCATAGGGATTTTCATTTCTTCTCCCCCTGGTAGGCAGAGGCAGCTGGGCAGAGAGGTGATTTGCTAGATAGGGAAGGGGCTTGGTGCAGGGAGAAAGGATCTAGCAGCAAGTGGTATGCTAGGCCCTAGAGGGAAATGACCCAACCTGAGAGAGAGAGAGAGAGAGAGAGAGAGAGAGAGAGGCACCCCCCTTGTTGGGTAGTCTAATCACAGTGATGTTTGCAGCCCATAGTCGAGTTTCCAGGTCTGTGCTGTCATTCACTTCTTTATCAGCAAAGACAGTTGTATATATTGGTAGTTAGCAGTTGAGTTAATAATACTGTGGGAAAGGAAGCAGATGGGTTCTGCTGTGTCCATGCAGAACAGTACAGAGAGGGGGGCAGCAGCCAGAAGGAGCAGGTACCAAAGAGACCAGAGATGATCAAAGAGTAGCCTGAGCTGGAATTTGGAGCAAAATGGACGAAAGGTGACCACCACCGTGTCCTCATCCTCTTCCCAAAGTTTTCAGAAATATTTGTGAGGGGACTGAATTTCTTGCAGCCAGCGAAGGGTGGGAATTGAACAATTTTACTTCCATATTAAAGGAAAGTCTGACCTAGAAGGCCAGGGTGCTTGAGGTTGCTAGGGTTGTGCTTGTTTTCCATGAGATTCTGACCCTGGGCAGCAGGGGCAGAGCTTCTCCTGTTCACTGTTGTGACTCTCGTGCCTTACACAGTGCCTGGTGTTGAGTAGATGTTGAGCAGGTTTTTGCATTGATTTTTAAAACTGTTTGTTTAAATAAACTTTAATTCTGGAATACTTCCAGATTTACAGGAAAGTAGCAAAGATGGTCCAGAGAGCTTTCATACCCTTCCCCCAGTTTTCCCTATTAATGTCTATTACCACGGCATATTTGTCAAAGCTAGAGGATTACATTATAGTGAATTAAAATTCAATGATTTTATTCAGGTTTTACCAGCTTTTCCACCAAAGTCTTCTTTTTTCTTCTTTTGAGATCTTATCAAGGATGTGACATTATATTTAGTCACGATTTTTTTTCCCTCTTTTGGTCTGTGACAGTTTTTCAGTCTTTTCTTATTTTACATGACCTTGTCAGTTTTGAAGAGTTCTGGTGAAGCATTTTATAGAATGACCCCCAATTTGGGTTTGTCTGTTGTTTTTCTCACGACGAGACTGGATATCTGGGTTTCTGGGCCGATGCGTTGCCCATTGGTTTAAGATCCTCCCTTGGAGAAGTTGCAGGCGGGAGGGTGTCTACAGCTGGTGAGGTGACCCGGTGGGCACGGTCCAGGGAGCACCGTAGCCTGCAGGCCTCGCTGTCTTCCATGCTGAACTGCCATCCTCCGAAGCTCAGCCACTTCACAGGCAGCGTGAAAGGCTGCTGACAGGTGGGCACAAAGCCATCAGGTGGACACGTGAGCCAATGTGTGAACCTCTCTACCAGTGCCTGGCCTGCAGCAGACCCTTGATTCATGGTGGCTCTTACCGGGAGGCCTCCAGAAGGCTAACTTTTCATACAAAAAATGATGATTACCACCTTGAGAGAGCATGGAATCACACAGCCAACTTGTGGTGGTCTCCTCAGCCGAGTGCTTCCTTTGTGAATATTTTTGAAGAGAAACTGAGGTCTTGGAATAGAAGGAGAGAGAGGGGAGAAATAAGTGAGAATCCATTATATATTCTTTGAAACTCTTTGAAGCTTATTGTCCCCAAAGGGTTTCTATATTCCTCTCTTTTGCTGTCTCCTCTTACTGATACTATATTAAGGAGTGTATATAATTCTTAGCTTTTTGAGTTATTTCTCTTTGAAGAGTTGACTTCCTGGCCTGTTCAATTTGCCTTTCCACCCGACTGGAATCATGTTGGTAGAGAGGCTCTGGGGTATGGAAAAGGGATGTGAGGTCTGGAGTTAGAGGATTTGAATGCCACACCACCCTAAGTTCATTCTCTCTGAGCTTCAGATCTTCGTCTATAAAATGGGATGAATAAAACGGACCCAACAGGAGTGTTGTATGGACCAAAGGGAAGTGAAGTGCATATGAGGACTGTTTGTAGCTGATGAAGCCCTGCTGAAAGACTTGTTGCTGCTTCCAGAATTTCTTCTTATCTCCAAGGTGGAGATGTTGAAATTACATGGAAAAGGAACAAATATAACCAAATGGTTCAGGTCTCCTGGCTGGATATCTGGATACTGAAGGCCAGACTTTGTTAGAAGAGGGAGGAGACAGGGAGGGGAATGGCTTTTGCATACAAACATTTCTTCTTCTTGGTTATAGTTTGGGCTATAGTTTGGGCTTCTGTCCAGGGCTTGCTGATGTCATTGGACTGCAGCCAGCAGTCCAATTTAAGGGGGTCTCCAGGCCTTTGAGGTCTTTGGGTATCAGGACTTGAGCTGAGAAAAACACATACTGGGAGGAATGATGTTTGGTGAACACCAATCTTAAAATGCTCCAATCCTGCGGTAAGGGGGTAGAGCCTATTGGAGCCTGGGTTTTGGCACCCACCCTTCCTTCCTGTTCTGTGAGTTTCAGGCTACAAGTAGTGGTGGTGTTTCAAATTCTGAGCCTCTAGGCAAAACACTTCTACAAAGACCTCTACCTTACCTTCTTAAATGACTGATGTTCTCTCCTGTTAAACCTCTCGATTCTTTAGGCATGTCCCATTGAATTCTTCACTTAACGGCAGGCCAAGATTCCAGAAGATAGCAGGGCCTTTCAGACTGATTGTGGCAGAGTTAGGAGAGACGTGAAGATAGGAAAAATTATAATTTTTAGGAAACTATGAGCTTCTTCATCTTGGATGCATTTGGGAAGATTATGTCCCAAAATGGCTTCTCGAAATCTCCTCCTGCCACCCCCACTCCCACTACAACTGGGATTATCATCCTTGTCTCTCATGGTGCATGCTTTTCTTCGACTTCCCATAGCACTAAATTTTACATACGTTTGTTTACTCAGCACAGCACCAGAGTCGTAGCATGACTGCCTTGCCTGTTGGCACTTTCTAGGCCATATTCTAGTGACTCGTGCACTGAAAACACTTGAGTGTTTCCTACTCAAGGCAGGATTTCTCATGAGGACAGGGATCATACCTTGTTCATCTTCATATTTCTACAGTACTTTTTCCAGCGCATGGCACATGATGTGTTCTCTAGGTTATTGTTGAGGAAACAAATGGCTTCAATGGGGGTCTTATATATTTTTGTCAATGACAATATTTTGCTCTAAGAACAATGGATGTTTTCAGAGGGTAAATGTATTTCCTGAAACTGTGCCTAACGTAAACCTTAAATTCAAGAGCCACAGATGAAAGAAATTGTTTTTGCTCAAGCTGTTGTATTTATTGGCTTTCTGTGGTTCATAAGCCCTTTGGAATTCTGCAGTCCTTTTGGATATGAGAAAAGAGAAATCAGAGCCAGCCATCAAAATTACCAAGAAATCAAGAACAGAAAGAAGTATGAGAAGATGGAAACATGGACAGTGGCCCTGAGTTAACCAATCAAAAGAGGTAAAGGAAAGAAGTTGTCCAAGATGGGAGTGGAAGCATAGGCATAAGCTTTGAGAATACTTAGTCCCGTTAGAGCTCGAGGGCCTCTTGTTTTCTTCTCAGGGAAGTCTTACAACTGGATCAAGTGGAAGGTTGTATAATTTTCATCGATCTTGGGTTTTGATAATTCCTGACATGGTGATTTGGAAACCAGATCCCATCTAGAGGCTGAGCTAACTACATTGGCCCATATCTCCATTTTGCTTTGTGCAGTTCTGACTTTTGATTCCTCAGAGCTATGAGAACTGCTTTCTGTGCTGGACCCATAAGCTCCCCAGTTCAGTATTATGTCTCTGACAAGGGGTAGGGTGGGGCATAGCTGTCTTCCTGGATGTTACTGTCCTAGGTAATAGAAGTGCCTTAGTTTTCTAACTTTTCTTGATAAACTGTCAAACTGAATAGGTTTTAACTCTTCCTGAAGTGACTTGATATGTTAGCCTGAACCATTTCTTTGGAGTTAATAAGGCTCACTTTTTTTTTTAAAGCTTATTTATTTTGAGAGAGTGGGGGGAAGGGGCAGAGAAAGAGGGAGAGAGAGAATCCCAAGCAGGATGCGGGGGTCAGTCTCATGATAGTGAGTTCATGACCTGAGCCGAAATCAGGAGTTGGATGCTTAACTGACTGAGCCGCCCAAGAGCCCCAAGGCTCATGATTTTTACTACCTGTGATGTAAAAACTCCCTTTTATTTGTTCAAAATAAAGTAACTGGCTTAGAGGAAACAACCAGACTTGGTTCAGATGACTTGAATTATAATCTCAGGGTGGCCACTTACTAAATTTGCATTTCTACAGTCAAATCTTTTTGGGAATACATACAAGGATATTTGTATACACTGAGGTAAAATGGCTCAGGGGATTTGCAGTTAGTTGGTCTGATCAGTGTGAATATTGGAATCAGATGGCCTGGTTTATGAAATTCCTTCCACTACATCCCAGCTGTGAGTTTTGAGATATTTATATGGTTACTTAAAGAGTCTAAGCTTCCTCACTTATAAAGCAGGTGATAGCAGTACCTAATTCAAAGAGTGGTTGTAGGAAATAAAAGGGCAAAAGAAAATGCATGAAAATGCCTGGCACAGTAGCCAGCACATAGTAACTACTTAAAAAATGTTAGTTACTATTATTATTATTATTATTATTATTATTATTATTATTATTATTTACATTCATATACACTAGTGGTGCCACCTCATATGTCACTTAAAATCTTACCTTCAGGTTTGTTATTTGTGAAATGGAGGAAATAAAAACCCACTTTTACTAAATTCTTGCTTTGTACGTCAGGAATTCCTATACAGTTCATTAGAATCTGTTCCTTAGGGATTCAAGGTGAGTGTTCTCTAATACTGGTACTTGGGATCTGCTGAACCAACATGTAGCTGTTTTGTCCACATCTGTAATGGTTTAATAGATTTCAACCATATCCATCCTCAGCCTGTGAGGTGTTTTTTGTTTCGTTTTATTCTGGGGTTTTTTTTGGTTTTTTTTTGGTTTTTTTTTTTTTTTTTTTTTGACTCTTTGTCTTCATATGGCAGCTTGCCAAATCTTTTGATCATTAGTTTAATTTTTTCTGGACCTTATCCATCTCTGTTGTATCATTCTTACGGAGCAATGGCCAGAACTTTCCTGGAATATACACAGATGTCAAAAGTAAGATAAAGACAGCAGAAAATTAAAGTGTGTGTTGGTGATACTCATTTTTATTTTTGTGACTATGTCCTGCCCAACCTGGGAAGTGAGAAAGGACAGATCTAATTAAACAAGCTCCCCAAGTAGTATCCAAACACAAAGGAGGTTTTCTCAGGTCTGAGCCAATGAGCTCACATGGGTCAAGCATTTTTTACTGATGGGTCACTACCCAGTTTACAGGCTAGTTGTTATTTACTAGGCTGACATGTTTAACTATGGGTGTACAACAGAGAGGGAAGGATTTTTCTTTTATAATATATAAAATACTTTTTTTTCCCCTGCGAGCTCCACTTCATTACCACCTAACTTGTTTGACAGAAAAGAACTGCCATGCCAAAAAAATTACCCACTCCTCTGAATAGGTCCATTCTGATCATTGATCCCTGAAACTGTCAACAAATCACAACTAGAAAAAAATCACTCCTGCCAATGAGAACTGGAATAAGAATGCTCATTTCCTGGCACATGGCAGAAACAATCTTGATTACTTTCCAAAGAGCTTACCCTCCAAACTGGGGGAAAAACAAGGACCATAAAATAACTTTAATAACATTTGATGAGATTTTGACCTAACTGAAAGGTTTCTGGGTATTTCATGTTGAAAAAGTTTGCTTTTAGGGACATAGCTTTAGATATATTTACTTCCAAATGGCAACATATCTGTATCAATTCATATCACAAATAACTAAAAGTTACTGAATTCTAAAGTTCAACTGCCTGATCAGTGACAGAAATCCTAGGCTAGAGTATTTTAAGTAGCTATGAAAGCAAATGTTGACTCCTTTTGTTGCTAGACTAGTCTACAGACTGTAGATGCTCTAACCCGGGAACGTAGATATTTCTGAACTCAACTGTTCCATGGTTTAGGAGTGAAGTCTTTATTTATAGACACTGTTGCCTCTGCTGTATTTGATATCTGATTGGCTAGTGCTGTCTGCAATACAGGGAGATCTGATACAGTGGTTCTCAATATGCTGGCTTATTAGCATCACCTGAAAAATTAATTTTTTTTTAGAGAGAGAGAGAGCGAGCATGAGTCAGGGAGAGGGGCAGAGGGAGAGAGTGAGAGAGAATCCCAAGCAGGCTGCACACCTAGTGCAGAACCTGACACAGGGCTTGATCCCACGACCCTGGGGTCAAGACCTGAGCCGAAATCAAGGATCAGATGCTCAGCTGACTGAGCCACCCAGGTGCCCCAGAATCACCTGAAAAATAAAAACAAAACAAAACAAAACTAGTGCTTGATTCTCAACCAATTAAATAAGAATCCATGGGGTATGGCCTGCACTGTAGTAATTTAAACACCCCAGGTAATTCTGAGGCATAGTGGGGGCTTTATTATATATATGTATATGTATATATATATATATATATATACATATACATATATACATATATTTTAATTTTTTAATGTTTATTTTTCGAGACAGAGAGAGAGATTGAGACAGCACAAGCGGGGAAGGGGCAGAGAGAGAAGGAGACACAGAACCTGAAGCAGCCTCCTGGCTCCAAGCTGTCCGCCCAGAGCCTGACGCGGGGCCCAAACTCATGAACCAGGAAATCATAACCTGAGCTGAAGTCTGCCGCTTAACTGGCTGAGCCACCCAGGTGCCCCTGTTTTATATTTTTAATGGCATTGCTGATATGAGTGCTAAGTGACCTGCCGTTGGTCACTCTACCCTCCTGTATTCCAGTCTCTTTGGGTGGAACTTGGTGGGTTGGTCACTAGACACATTTTTTCATATGAATTGTTACAACTGCATTGAAAGCTATACAGTCAAGTAAGATTTATCGCTCTTCATTCCCAGGTATACAGCCTTAGTCTTGATCCTAAGCATTTCCCACCTGACCCACATGCCACCATTTGAATGTACAGTGGGACTTTTGTCTGTTTTGTTCTATGACGCATCTCCAGTTCTTAGAACAGTGACCGACATGCACATAATAATATTAAAATCATTTCAGTGGAGAGGGAATGATAAAATTTTAGGGGAATTGACTACGCTCTTATTTTATGTAATATTTTATACATCAAATATTAATTGGGTGCCTACTACGGTATTCCAGGCACTTAAAGACTTCACAATCTAGGAGTCAGACTTGTAAAGAAATAATCACAAGTTGAAAACTTAGGCAAATTCTAGTATAGTTGAAACTGTATATACCCTGTGACCCAGCTGCTCCGCTTGTAGGTACACATCTTGGAGAAATCCTTGCACATATGTACAGGGAAACATGTGCAGGGTTGTTCAGTGCAGTGTTAATGTAATAGAGAAAATTTGGGAGTGGTATAAAAGTTCATCAACAAAACAGTGGAAAGTAGATTGTGTTATACACTGTTGAGCATTTTATAGAAATAAAAATAAATCAACTCGATCTATTGTGTATCAGCATGGATTGATCTCCAAAATGTGATATTTTGCATATATGTAAAAAGTGCTGCCCAAGTTTTACAGGGAGACAGACACACCAGAATACAAAACATGAAAGGAAAGACTGCATAGTAACTCTGAGGTAGTGGTTGACCAGGGAAAGAAAGAGAGGAAGAGTCCCAGAGAGGGGAACTTCCAGTTCTAGGGAAATGAAATTTTACTACAAGATTTAGATCATTAGTAACTTCAAACTAGAGGGATGTTTGATGTCTTAACTGATTAATTTGCCACCCTCTTGAAAACAGAAAGTGCTGTAAAGTTAGGGAAAACCTAGGTACTGCTGAGACATGGATGAAGACCTGTGTCCAAGTGGAGAATTTCAGAGTTGCTAAAGCTCCACCAGTAAGGTCCAAGTCTTAGTCTCCAGTTTTTCACTGGGAGTTGCTCTTAATCAAGAAGTCTCTTTTTGGTGTAGTGCTCACAAATAGATTTCATCCTGTGAGTCACTGATGATGTGTCCTAGTGGCTTCCTGGAGCACTGTGCTCAGAGGTTTCATATGGGCTCAGTGAGAAAGCGTATCATGATTGATTAGTAATGTCTGCCATGAGGGGAGGTGACTGTGTATGAGTATTTGCAGTGTTAGACTGAGTGAACCGTGAATCCATAGATGTAGGAATCCAGATAAGCCTGTGGCTGCCTTCCCTGCCCTCTTCCTTTGTCTTTCCAAAGTTTGGTAGTTCATTATTATGTTTAATTTTTAAAAAATGTGTTGGCTATCTTTTCAGTTTTAATTTATTATTATTTTTAAAGGTTTATTTTATTTTATTTTAAAAACTTTTTTTAACGTTTATTTATTTTTGAGACAGAGAGACAGAGCATGAACGGGGGAGGGTCAGAGAGAGAGGGAGACACAGAATCTGAAACAGGCTCCAGGCTCTGAGCTGTCAGCACAGAGCCCGACGCGGGGCTTGAACTCACGGACCGCGAGATCATGACCTGAGCCAAAGTCGGCTGTTTAACCGACTGAGCCACCCAGGCGCCCCTAAAGGTTTATTTTTTAATTAATTAACTAATTAACTAATTTAGAGAGTGTGAACAAGGGAGGGGCAGAGGTAGAAGGAGAGGGAGAGAGATAATCTTAAGTAGGCTCCTCACTGAGTGTGGAGCCCAACGCAGGGCTGGATCTCACAACCCTGGGATCATGTCCTGAGCTGAAATCAAGAGTTGGATGCTCAGCTGACTGAGCCACCCAGGCATCTGTTGATTTTAAATAATATACTTCCTAAAAAGCAGATGATGATACTGAGGCTGAAGAGACAAACAAGGTTATTTGTTGGAGGAGAGATGGCCTGCCAGGGTGACCGAGTCCAGAACCACTGCTCCTTCTGTGTTATCAACCTACCTTCTTGACAGCCCTTGGATACCAGTGGCATTCATTCATTCATTCATTCATTCATGCCTTCATTCTTCAAATATTGATTGGATGACCACTTTGTGCCAGGCACTGCATTCCTCACTTATTTCTTGATGTAGGAGTGGATATTTAGAAGGCTACTCTTTCGCTACAGAGGATGCATGGTCTGTAGACAGTGCCTGCTTCATGATCTTTGGAAAATTACTTCTCTCCAGGTCTCTGTTCTTCTATAAAATGGGGATAAAAATAAAATTTGAACCTGTCAAACTTGTAGTAAAACTCTTCATGAATATTAATGGTTAGCATCTCTCCTAGTATTGGGGAGTAAGGATAAGTTTTCATGGAACTTTCTTGAACTTTCTAGACCATAGAAATCTGTTTAAAGGTGTTCTTGACTAGTTATAAATTTGGAAAACTGACTTTAGATCACTTTGTCTGGGGAAGGGCAAGTTTCTTGAAAGAGCCAATTTCTGTTCTACCTTGTGGTCTTTGTGAGAACTGCTCTTTCTGGAACACACTCACTCCCCTCTTCCCCACCCTCCAACTTTGCCCCAGAAGGATTGCTTCTCATCCTTCCTCAGAGAGATCTTCCCTGAGAACCCCCACCCCAACCTTCCAACAGAAGCTAGGTCTCCCTGTAGAGCATTCTTAGTATACCTTATGTCTTATTGTTTTCCTTTAAGCATTTGTCACTATTTATATTTATCTGGACTTCCCATTAATTTGTTTAATGTCTGCTTCACATACAAGTAGAGCTTTGCTGTTGTAGTCTTCATGTTGTTCTCAGCACCTGCTCTGTGCCTGGCACCTAAAAGAGTATTCAGAAAGTGGCAGGCGGGTGGATGAATGCATGGTGGCAGGCCTTACTCTGGAATCATGTGGCACGTAGTAGATCTCTGACTTCCTGCTAACTTGGTAAGTGAATTTCTTAACTTTGTTGAGGCCCAGTTTCCTCATCTTTGAAAGTAGATGGACATGTTTCCTTAAGACAGTAAAATAACCAGTGGTTGCCAGCGGCTTAGTGGGGAGGGAGGGATGAATCAGCAGAGCACAGAGGTTATTTATTGTATGAGACTAATGGTGGTTGCAGGTCATTATACATTATTGTCAAAACCTGTAGTATGTACAGCACAATGAGTGAAGTCTAATGTGATCTATGGACTTTAGTAAAGAATAAAGTGTCGGGCACCTGGGTGGGTGAGTCGTTAAGCATCTGACTTCAGCTCAGGTCATGATCTCACAGTTGGTGAGTTCAAGTCCCACACCGGGTGAGCCTGAGCCCTGCTTTGGGTAGAAACATGAAACCCTGGTGAGCCCAGCCTCTCTTCTCTTCTCTTCTCTTTTCTTTTCTTTTCTTTTCTTTTCTTTTCTTTTCTTTTCTTTTCTTTTCTCTCTCTCTCTCTCTCTCTCTCTCTCTCTCGCTCACTTGCACCCTCTCTCTTAAAAAAAAAAAAGAGAATAAAGCACCAATACCAGTTCATCAATTTAAGCAACTGTACCACACTAATGTAAGATGTTAACAATAGGGGAGATCAGGGTGGGGGGTAAGGGGGAAATGGAAACTCTGTACCTTCTGCTTAGTTTTTCTGTAACCTTAAAATTGCTAAAAAAAATCTAATGACAATAACAAAATGCTTCCTTAGAGACAGCTGTGAGGGTCACATGCTTAGCACAGAACATATAAATTCCACTGCAAATAAGAGCTCCCTTCCTGTAAGAGCAATCTTTGTAGCTTTTAGGTAATATCCAGTTACTCAGTTTTTGTGGCTAACCTTGGAGTGTCAAAATTCTCTAAACCTAAATGTCTAACCAATTGGAGGGGTCTGTTAAGGTATCTTTGTGGAAAACAAAAATGATTTTTAGAAGGATTTCAAAATAAGCCGCAGAAAATTTGACATCCCTTGAAGCTCCCAGCAGAAGCCTGTATTTTGCATTTGTTGTGAGGTGGCTCCCTGGGTTTCACGTGCCAAGGGAGCGTCACAGAGTCTGAGTGACAGCCTGGCTCTGCATCCGTGTGCCGTGCAGACCACACGAGGCTTCAACTGACACAGCAGATGCCAAGCCAGCTAGCAGCAGGAGACGGGCCAGAGCAGTCCTGGGGCTGATTTGCGGGTGGTTCTGAGGCCAGGCTCCTCCAAGATGTTCTGTAATTGCCCTGCACGTCCAGCTTGGAAGGGGGCCTGGAGCGGGAGTCTGCTTAGATTCTCTGTCTCTGTTACCTTAGGACAGCTCGTCCTTGTCCCATTTTCCCACAAACCCACAGACCTCCCTCTGGGAGCGTTTTTATTTTTTTACTAAACAAGTTTTTTTTTTTTTTTTTTTTTTTTTTAAGCTTTAGGGAAGATAGATTGCCCATAAGGAAGAAAAACCAGAAGCTAGACAAAGAAACTATAAAGAGACTGAATTAAGCCTAGGGATTCTGTTTGATTTCCCCTGTGGTCATGAGCTTTGATTTCTAATCTTCCTCAATCTGGTTTCAGGTTAAAATCATAGAGCTGGAGAATCACCCTGTCTGATTCCCTCTATTTCCAGAGCAGAGCCTCACAGCCCGCAGAGGTGACATTAATTGCATGGGGCATTTCAGTGCTGGAACAGAGGGCACTGTGCCTGCCTTTGGTCTTTTGAGCTACCTGTTTCACAGCTGATCTTTCTCTGAAGAGAGCCTTTTCCTCTAATAATATACACCTTATTCCCCATAGACCTCTGAGAGGAATGAGACAAAATTATTTGCCAACAGACCCTGAACCCCAGATGTATTCCTTTAGATCTATCCTGTCAATCATCTCCTCCATTTTCTTCTGATTTATGAAAACAATTGCATTTTGCTAGAGGCAAGTAGCCTCCCTTTGGTATATTTTAAGCGCAGTTTCTGCTAAGGGTGTTGGAGAATTGTGTGAATGAGTTAGTGGGCTGGTGATATTAACAGCCTTTTACCTTAGTGATGAGAAATAGTCCTAGAGACCTTGAAATGCATGGCCAAAGTCATACATATTGATGTTTAAGTATGAACCAGAGTCAGACTGAAGACTCCTTCATTCAGTAGAGACTCGGATCAGAAGGCAGAAGACAGCTTCCAGGGGGCTTTTAAGATGTGTGGGGATTAAAGCTATGACAGGAAGGGTTGGACCATTAAGGTAGTATCCATTGGACAGGTTGGAAGGTCAGGCTGGGCTTCCTTAGCCACTCTTTGTCTGGTTTCCTGAGGTCTTTCATTCTCTTTATCCCAGTATCTCCTCCTAGAGGATTAGTCTTAGCCTCACTCACAGATGTTCCACTGGATCCTGGGATCTGTTCTTAGGACAGCTGGTGCTGGTTCTGTGTGCCATTGGTGTCTTTGTCTCCTTGGCCTGCATGGGGGCCCAGAGTGCAGGGAGTACAAGGAGAGAAGGGCTTGTTGGGGGCCATGCCAAGAAAGAGGAGCAGTGATGCTGCTACTCGTAGTTTCTGGGGTTACTGAGACAGACAGGGGTTCCTTAGTAGCAGGATGTCCCGAGGTCTCTGGTCCTCTGACCTCTGAAGTACCTGCACACCACAGCCCTATGTGACTTGAGAGGAGGTGGGATGTATGGACGGGGTGAGGCAGGCACAGGGCTGGCATTGAGGAAGCTCCTGTGGGACCGGAGTAGGTACTCTGTAGGCAATGATTTTTCTCCCCTGTAGGGAGAGGGGTGGTGAAATGCCCTCCAGGGTTCCTTGCAGTCTGGCCATTCAGGGCTGCTGTATGCAACTCTGATTTTTCAGGCCCCTCCCTCTTTCGTGCTTGTAGAACTATTCCCCTCACCTGTTATGTTGCTGAGGGTGGGCCTGACCCCAACCCTACCAGCTCTTCCATCCACTTCATTTCTCCAGTGTAGCCAAGTGGCATACCTGCCGGTTGTTTTCTTATGACGATGGGATACTCTTCAGAGCTCTTACCAGCACAGCTGGCACACAGCCTGTTGGAAAGTTCAGACTTGTCTCCATCGTGCGCCTTTTTGAAACCTTCAAGCCACTCTTCAGTGTTTATAATCTAACATCCAAGCTCCTTTGCATGACCTACATGGCCTTCTCTGACCAAATGCCAGACTACTTCTCCGATGTCATTTCTCTCCATCTCGGCCTTGAAATGAATGCCTTCTCATGAAACTTCCTCACTTTCTCATGCATACCTTGAAGTTTCCCACCACTTGCCTCTGCCTACGCTGTACTTCTGTCTGTAATGCCCAGTCCTTCTCTGATCTCCCATTTCTTCTTTCTCCAGGATAAAGCCCATCATCCTTCAGAACATAAGCCAGACATTAACTGTTTCATAAGTAAGTGAATAAGAGAAAAAAATGCCACCACGTGGCACAGGATACTGTGATGTTTGCTTAAAACCTTTTAGAATCCATGAATTCTGGGTGAGAAAGAGATTCCAAGGGGCAGTCCCATCCTGAAGTAAGCCTGGTAGTGCCTGGACACAGAATCTTGACCTCATGGTGCTGTGACCTCTTGTCTGCTGCTTGTCTGCCAAAGATCATTGAGATACTTAGCCAGAGCTAAGGTGCTGACCACCTTTTACTTCATAGGGATAATAAGACTTACAGCAAAGGGTAGTTATGAGAATCAGATAAGACTGTGGGTGTGAAAATGCCATAAAAATATTAATTGAAATCACTCTATTGTGTGGTCAGCAAAGTGAGAAAGTTTCTGGCACATGGTAATTATATGGATGGTCAAGAAATATTATTTAGAGTTAATAAATGAATGAGTGGGTAAAGCAGGCCAGAAAACTATAGAAAATTGGGGACAGGGTATCACTCTACTCCCACTACACTGATTACTATTATTAGCCAACATTTATCCAGTGTTCTTTATGAGCTTGGCACTGTGCTGTCCACTGTGTGGGCCCACACATACATCATTAATATTTAAAAGAATCTACTTTGGGGCACCTGGGTGGCTGACTCTTTTTTTTAAAGCCGGTTTCATTTTATTTTATTTTTTAAAAATGTTTATTTGTTTTGAGAGAGAGAGCATGTGTGGTGGGGGGGGGGAGAGAGAGAGAGAGAGAGAGAGAGAGAGAGAGAGAGAGAGAGGGAGAGAGAGAATCTCAAGCAGGCTCTGTGCTGTCAGTGCTGAGTCTGAAGTGGGGCTCTATCTCATGAGCTGTGAGATCATGACCTAAGCTGAAATCAAGAGTTGGACGATTAACCTACTGAGGCACCCAGGTGCCCCAAGCATCTGACCCTTGATTTTGGCTCGGATCATGATTTCACAGTCCTGAAACCAAGCCCCATGTCAGGCTCCACATCCAGCCTCCAGAGAGGATTCTCTTTCTCTCTGCTTCTCCCCTGTTCTCTCTCAAAAAAATATAGAATCCACTTTGTACTTTACAGATTAAGGAACCAAGACAGATTAAGGAGCCAAGACAGGTTATGTAGCTATTCTGAGGCAGATTACATTATCCTCACTGATTCTTTACCCTTTTGTAACTTTTGCACTTCCTCCCACTGAAGGGATAGGAGTATTTTGAAGCCCCTTGATCTTGGGTTTGGGTGTGAGCCAACTTTGACTAACAGAATTTGGCAGAAGTGATGGTTGCCAGTACCTAGCTAGGACCGTGGAACCCTTGTGTGTTTTTGCTTGCCTTCTGGTTCTTTTACCATTGCCATGAAAATGTGCCCAGATGCTGATAAATATAGTTTGCTGATCCCAGGAGTAGAAAGGGAGATGTGTGGACAAAGCCACCTCAGAAAAGCTTTCCTGGCCAACCTGAAGGTGTGTGAGCAAGTGCTATAGGAAGAAGAAGAGCCACCTAGTCTAATTTGGAGTAGCCAACTCTTGGCTGACCCATAGCCATTCAGGAGAAATCAGTGCTTATTGCTGAATACCACTGAGATTTTGTGGTGGTTTCTTAAGCAGCAAAAGGTAACCGGTAAACTGTGCTAAGTCACAGTTAGGAGTTGACTAAATCAGGATTGGAACCCTGATTTGTCTGAAACCAAAGCTTCACCATTATGACGTGCTTGAAGACCTATGAGGGAGACCTGACCTGAGCAGTTCCTAAGGGAGAGTAATTAACAGTCACTATGATTTATGGGTCAATAGCTATGTCATCTTACTGAATCTATATAGCCATCTACAATCTTCAAGCCAAAGCGGTAGGTTATTATTTCCATTTTACAGATGAGGCTTGGGGAGGTTAAATATGTTCACATACTGTATTGTGGCAGAGTCAAGATTCATACCCAGTGTTCTCTGTCTCCAAAGCCAGTGCACTCTCTGTTTCTGCTGCATTTGGGTAAATTTCCTGGTGTGTGTGTATGTGATTGTGTGTGTACATGTGTGTGCATGTGTGTATGCGTGTGTGTTGGGAGGAATTTTAGGGGTTGTTTCCCCACTCTGTTTTATGTCTTTTTCTTGTCTGGCTGATTTGCCTACAAGGTGAGGATCCAGTTACCAAGACAGAGTGTACTCCACGGCCAAGAACATAATGTGTTTTGAAATTTCTACCAAGGGAGAAGGGAGTGTTACTTTTTTTTTTCCATTTTTTTTTTTTTTTTTTTTTTTTACTACATTCATGCTTTTATCAATGGCTGTCATTGTTCAGGTTTTCAAAAGTCATCTCAGTTTTCCTGTGTGACATTTTCTCCCTTTTCTGAACAAATGGGCATGTGGGAAAGCATACTGCATCTTTTAAAAGGATTTTTCAAGAAGCATCACCAAGACCGCCCTCCCAGCAGACTGCTCATGTTGAAACCATTGTCAAAATATGGCATTCTGCCATCGGTGAGAATGGATCTTGTCATTTACTCCAAGGGCTATTGTGGAGACTTGCCTTTTAGTTGTATCCCAAATCAGCAAGATTTATTTTCCTCTCTTTACGACATAGTCACAGCTCTCTTCTTTGAGCTGTTCAGATTGTGAAGACCAGCTTTTGGAGAGGAGGACGATGTAAGGTGCATGACAAAGAAGTGCGAGAAGCCAGAGAGGGTGGAGGAGCCGTGGGAATTCTAGCTCCAGTGGGGTCTGTAATCTAGAGGCATTTGTAGCCCAAGTAGAATCGTGCATGTCTGAAAATCGCTGTCCGTGGCAGGGGTCGGGAGAACAAGAGGCTCCAGGGCATTGTGGGGTGCAGGGGAGAGCACAGACTTTGGAGCTAAACTGGAATAGAATCACAGCTCTGCCGTTTAGTGTACATGTGAATTTTTTCAAGTTAATTGGTTTCTTGGCATTTCGGTTTCTTCATTTACAGTAAGAAGTGTTAGTTGGGAATCTTTTAGTTTCAAGTGATAGAAGGCGATGTGATCTAGCTTAAGAAAAATATACTCTATCAGCCTATAATACTGGTGAATCTAGCTTCACTTATGGCTCACTGTAGGTTGTGTGGCTTCATGTATGGATGGATTCAGGGGTTTAGAGTGTGTCATCCGGGTTCTCTTTTCCTCCATCACTCGGCTTTGCCTACCCCTGCCTGTTCTCGTTCTCAGATAGGCTTTTCCCCTATGGTGGCAAGAGAGCCCCAGGATTTTCACATTCCTTTGAGCTCATGGACTCAGAAAAGCATCAATTGCCTTTCCAAATGTGCCTGCGTTCTGTCTATATATGGGAGAGACGGTGCTAGATGCCCTTTGTGTTTTTTCCAGAGATGCCCTCCAGAAGGAGGAACCCTCCTCTACTCTGCCTTGGGAGGTGCTTCTGCACGAACCGTGTCGATATTTCCTTGCCCTCTGATTTCTGGATTTGGCCAGTGTGGATTCCTGGCAGATTACCGAAGGGAGGAAAGAGAGTGAGGTCAGGGTATTCATTCCATCTGCTCCCTCCCTGACATGTTCCCATGGGTTGGTTGTGTCCCTGAACTGAGGGTCACGTCTAGCGAGTCTCTTGACACGGCTCCCTCTGCCTCCAGATTCTATCTACTGCTCCTGCCCTGCGTGCCTTCAGGATTAAGGGTGGTACCAGCCCTCACAGCCCCTAGTCCTGGGGTACTGCGTTTCCTCGTGTAGTTTCTCTACATGCTACATTTTGAAAATGGTCCTGTCTTCAAATGATTTAGAGTGTGTTGTTTTCTTCTGGGACCCTGACTGGTACAGTAAGCAATATAAGTGTGTAGAGACCATTGATGTGAGTTAGGCATCAGCGTCCAGATGCTTCTTTCCTTAGCACTTTCCCCAGCTTAGCGGTTCCTCCAGCTCACTCCCCTTTGCATGGACAGCTTGCCTGTTGTGTAAGGTTAATATTTCTGTCTCTGGCACTCACCTGGAGGCAGCAGCTACAGTAATTGCAATCTCTTACATTTGTAAAATGTTTTGAGATTAGGGAGACACTTTCTCATATAACCGTGGAACAGTTTGGTGGCATAGGTGTTAAGGTCTATATATTAGATACATGGAAAGTACAGTTCAGATGGGTTTAGCGGATCACCCAGGTCACAGCTAGTAGTGGTCTGGCTGGACTCTAATCCTGGGTCTGTCTAATGTGTAGTGAACAAGGGGGCATAGCCCCAGTTTTGCTTTCTTTCAGCTGAAAATCATTTTCAAAGAAAAATTTTAAATTTGTTTAACTAGTGTTTTCTCTGCTTTTATTTGTTTGAACACTTAGTCACTTATAGAATATTGTAGGGGCACCTGGGTGGCTCAGCGGTTAAGTCTCTGACTCTGGATTTCCACTCAGGTCATGATCTCATGGTTTATGGGTTCGAGCCCCACATTGGGCTTTGCAGTGGCAGAGAATCCCTGCTTGGGGTTCTGTCTCCATCTCTCTCTGCCCCTCCCCCGCTCATGCTTGCTCTCTCAAAGTAAATAAATAAAATCTTTAAAAAACAGAGTATCATAGATTTGGTGCCTTATAAACAACAGATGTGTTTCTCACAGTTCTGAAGTCTGGGAAGTCCAAGATCAAGGGGCTGACAGATACATTGTCTGGTGAGAGTCCTCTTCCTGGTTCATAACTGTTTTTTCACTGTGTCCTCACCTAGGAAGGCTGGCCTTCTCATCTCATTGATGAGGGCACTAATCTCATTCATGAGGGCTCTACCCTCATGATGTAATAAGCTCCCAGAGGCCCCACCCAAATACCGTCACATTAAGGATTAAGTTTTAGCATATGAGTTTTAGGGCAGAGGGACACAGATATTCAGTTTATAGCGAGCACAGAGAAAATTGTCTGTTCTCTCAATGTATTTATTAATAACAACAGTTTTCTGGGACAGACCAGTTTAGGAAATACTGGTCTAGATGATACGGAAGAGCATGGTTTAGTGTGGTAACCACTAGTCACGTGTGGTCTGTCAAGCACCTGAAACATGGTTGGTCTGAAGCGAGATGTGCAGTGAGGATAAAATGCACACTTGGATTTTGAGGCCTCAGTATGAAGAGTAAGATTTTTTATTAATAATTTTTATATTGATTATAGGTTGAGGTGGTAATATTTTTGATATGTTGGAATAAATAATATATACTATTGAAATTGTTTGCTCCTGTTTCTTTTTACTTTTTAAAATGTGGCTACTAGAAAATTTCAATCACGTATGTGGCTTGTATCCACGGCTCACCCTGCATTTCTACAGGACAGCGCCCGCACAGAGTAGCTTGAAACACCCCTTGCTCCCCATGGCTGAGCCTCATTCTCTGCCTCCGCTGTCTCCCAGGTCTCATCTCTCAGCACTCCCCCTTGCTGTCTCTGTTGCAGCCACAGTATTCCTCAAATATCCTGAGAATGACTTCTAGGACCTTTGCATTTACCATTCTCTCTGGAATGTTCTTCTCCACCTTACCCTCATTGCTGAATTCTTGTCTTCATGCATCTGCTCATATATTGCCTTATTAGAAAGATCCTTATTGTTTTATTTTAAATATAGGTTTTATTATTATTCAGGTGTGGTGAAATCAACAGATCAGGAGACACTTGCCATTGAAAAGAAGTTTTGTTACCGCTTTCAAGTGGAAGGGGCATGCCATGCCATACAAGGCCACTTGGGAATCATGAGGGTGGGTAGGAGACAGGGGGAGTAGGGGAAATGTGAGCCAGAACCTTTATTGTGGTTTCCATGGGAAGGAACAGGTGAGGCAAGGTCATCAGGTTTAGGATTGGCTAGTTTGAATAATTTCAGCAGGCTCTGGATGTGGGGGCTCTCCCCGATTGTCTGGTACCTGAGTGGGGTGGGGGTGGGGAGGCGAGCCTGTGGGCTCTGGATGAGTGAGTTTGCATATGAAAGGCATGCCCCTGGGCCAGTCCCTTACTGTGTCCAGGAATTGGCTAGACTTGGAAAGAACAGTCTTTCCAGGGTCAACCAGGCTCCAAATTGTCAAGTATTAGAAACACAGAAAATAAAAAGACATGATTAATGCACCTATTACTTTTCAGAAACATTTATTTTCTTTTTTAGGACTAATTTCTACCTAACGTATTTTATATTTATTTATTTATTGCCTGTCTCCTCCACAGATGTGTCAACCCCTTGAGAAAGGATGTAGTGCTCGTGTGTGTTTTCACTGCTTTGCTCTCATCACCTAGAAGAGTCCTTGGCACATGGCAGGAACTCAATAAATATCTTTGAAGCAAAGGAGGAATGGATGGATAGATGATTCAGTTGAGGGACTTTTTCCTACTGGACCCAGATGCTACCTCAGAATCCTCTTCCATGCACACCAACCCCAGGCAGCCATGACCAATCAGTATTGGCATTCTAGCTGACGCCCGTTCACCACAGCTGCAAAGAAATACTTCTCTCCATTGCCTCTGCAGGGCATATTTCTCCTGAAAGAGAATCTTAAATACATTCGCTGTGGTGGATTTTCTCTCAAGATGGCTGCTAGTAGGTCCTCTCTTTTATCTCTGCGCATATTTCTCCTTCTACTTAGATATGGAGTCTACTTCTCTTATAGAACCTGGGCTGGCCTGTGATTTGCTTTCACCAATGGAATGTGGCAGAAGAGATACTGTGCTAGCTCTGGGACTAGTCCTTAGGAGAGCTGGTTGCTACTACTTTCATTCACTTAGAACGAGCCACCATGCTGTAAGGAAGTCTAAGCTATATCCTCTTGGAGACAGAGGATATGTGCAGGGATACGGGAGGCCGAAATTCCACACACAAATACCAACCACCTAAAAAACTACTGTCGCCCCACAGCCAACAGCCAGCGTTAAGGTCCAGACTCTTGAGAGAGGCCTCTGGGAACTTCCAAATCACCCAGACATCATACTGATGCCTGAGTGATGCTAGAGAAACATGACATGGAGCAGAAGCACTGCCAGTCAAAGCACGGATCACAAGAAATAATCAACTGTGGTGGTTCTACCCCACTAAGTTTTGAAGCATGCTATCATACAGCAAACGATAATTGATAAACCCATCTTATCCCATGACCCCATCCTCTGCTGATGATCACCTTGCTCTCGGCCCAGGCAACTGGCCTGCATTGTCATGCTGCTACCATGATAATATGATTTTCTTCCACTCCAAGGCAGCAACTTGGTCTGCTGTGGAGGCCAGAGTTGAGGGTTTGTATTCATGGGGTCTCACCCCTGGCTTGCTGAGCAGTTCTGGGAAAGGTGCTAACAGAGATGGAGACTGGAGCTTTAGAGTCAGACTGAGATCCAGTCACTGCTCGGCTGCTTCCCGGCTTCTGAGGGGCCACATGGTAATTCACATCTCTGAGCCTCAGTTTCCTTTTCTATAGATGAGGATGGTCACGCTTACTTTGCTGGGCTTTTCTGAAGGTTCAAGGTGACGTGTGTGTGGAGTATCTGGCACAGAGATGGAAAACAACCAGCCCAAACAAAACTCACCCTCCACATTTCCCCATGTAAGGCTTTGTCTCTCTTTCAGAAAAGCTAGGAATTTCCAGTCAAGCACAGGGAGGAGAATGGAGACCTGTATTCAGACTTGTGAGGACTTTGAACATTGGCCCCCCAGGAAGTTCTTTCAGAGGCTTTGTTGTAGCAACAAGCCAACAACAGCAGCCCACTCCCAGGAAGTCCTGCTCCCTGGGCCCTGCAGCAGGGCTCCTGCACAATAGAGGCCTGTCTGCTGATTGCCATGACAGTGACACAAGGCTTTGAAAAGCATATCTCATTGCCTGTGGAGACTCTTTTCAAATGCTCTCTCAGGGCAGACTGTTTTGTAATAAGACAATGAAATCCAAATTTACTAGTTACCGTATTTGGGGGTTAAGAAGGGAGACAAAAGTTCTCTAATTAATTGTTCATCCTAGGCCATTTTATTCCTGTAAACATTGTCTTCCCTCAATAAGACCAGTACAGCAAGGAAGTGGCTATGTGGATGCTGACAAGCTAAAAGTGAGGGCTGGCTGGAATTCATGGTTAAGAAATAGGAGCTGTCAAGTTGGCTTTCCTCTTGTGAAGCTGATCCAGCCCAGGATCCAAGGATGGACTAGTATACACAGGCCTGACTTCATAAAACAGACACGGGGATTAGAAGGTGCCCAGAGTCTGTGGGTACAGGGATGAGGCCAAACTGCCATCCCTTTAGCTCTCCTAGGCAAAGTACAGATATCCAACAGATATGCATGGGAATAGCACACAAGACAGTGTCTGTTCCACTTGGCCAGGGTTCCATTCTCATTGGTAGGCTGGTTGTTCAATGCTGTGAGTATAGCCTCTACTGAAGGGCACCTGTAGATGGAAAGCAGGACTGAATCAGACTTCTTCTACTTGGCTTTAGGACAGCTATCTGCAGGTACGATTCTGTTGCTCCCATCTAGCTTGTTTTCTTGAAACTTTCCTTGGAGGGAAGCAGAAAAAGTGGTTAGAGGAATGAGCGTTTTGGCTGGGAATAATCATAAGAGTATTTTATCTTGTAGATCTGTGATCTCCAAGTTCAAATAAGGAAAAAAGCATTAATGAGGATGGTGGAGGCTGTTTTCCCAATATCTAGTTTATCCTTTTCTCTCAGTGAAGAACTTCTAAATTTTATCTTGGCTCATGACTCCTTCAGAATAAAGACTCGCTTATTTCTGGGTGGGATCAGCCAGGGTGCCAGCGAGAAATAAATATATGACACCTTCATATTGGGGAATTGGCCAAATTAATAAAGTGACTATTTGTTACAAAGTTGCACGTAGGAGTTTTGGAAACTCAGAGGAGCATATGCAGACAACTAGTGCCACTCCTAGGTTACCAAACCTAGAGAAAATCACCATGGAGAGGGATGATTGACAGGAGCCATGATGTTTGGGAGAGGCGGTGGCTATCATGAGGGAGGAGTGATGGTGGGAGTGGTCTGTCCTGGCAGGCAGAGTGTGTTATCATTGGCATTGTTTAGAATTGTGCATGGTCATAATAAAAAGTTGACCTTTAGTTTGTTTTACTATGGCTTTTATATTCTCTACAGACAATGTACCCTTTAGTGTTTGCAATTCCCACTCATGCGTTATATGGGAGGGAGAGAGCCAACCCCTAGCCACTTGGAAGGAAGCAAACTGGGGAAATCGCTCCCTCAACCTCTCATCTTCCACCTTATCATCTCCTAAGTGTATCTCTCATTGGCTACATTCAGCAAAAGCCAGAGAGCAAGGGAGCCCATTGATGTCATCCATTCAGGTGAACTCCTCAAGGCACAAAACAGAGTAGAAAAGGGTGGAGGGTGGATGTGATAGAGAAACAAACAGAAAATATCCAGCCCTGAATTGAAGCTTTGACTGGATTTGCAACTCTATGAAGTGTCCTTAAAGGAGGAGGATGTGCCTGCTTATCTCTCTGTTTCCTACTGTGAACTCAGAAATTGTGGCTGGAACTGGAACAGAAGTCTTAAGAGTGCAAGATAAAAGTACATGTTGCAGATAATAGAACAATCGGCCAGAAGGAACTTAGGAGGGCCTACCAATTATGGAGGCTCCACACATGCCTTTGTTCACATGAAAAGGAGATACACTTCTATATTGTTTAGTCCACTGTTTTTCTAATCTTACCCATTGGGATGAGTTCCTTCTAGTTATTTAAAAACTTCTAAATGCTACCTGTAGATAAAATCATATGAAGCCACTGCTGGCCCCTGATTTTGGTGTATGATGTTAATATTTGCAGAACAGAAAGGTCTCATCTGTATTTTCTCAAAAGGAAAGATAAAGGATTTGAAGATACTGAACTTTGGAATAGGAAGCCAGAGTCTTACCTGTGTGGGACTGTGGGTTCTGGCATAAAGGAGACTCCCCATGGGTCCCCCACTGCTATTCTTTTTCTTAGGAATTTTAGGACACATTAGATGTTTTATGGAACTGCCAGCTGCCTTGAATAGAGGAAATAGATAAGAGGAATATGCCTGCCTAGTGGGAATTCAGCTAGTGTGGTGTAGAATGTCATTTAATATCCTTTTGGTGATCAGTAACAGAATAATCAAATAAAAGTGGTTAATGTAGATAAGTTTATTATCTCATGTAATGAGAAATTTGGAAGAGGATGAGAAATTTTGAGGATGGCTGATTCAGAAGCTCAGTGATGTCAAGGTTCTGGATCAGCTTCTCTCCCATTGTGTTGACTTCCCCTCTCAGTAAAAAAGATGGCTGACTAAGCTCCAAATGTCCATCTTCCAATAACAACATCAAAGTCGAAGGAAGGAAGGAAGGAAGGAAAGAAGAAAGGAAGGAAGGAAAAGAACATTTGTTCCTGTGTTTCTTTCTCTTAGGAAGGAACATCTCTCCTAAAATACTGCTTCCCTTATCCCTCTGCAGATTTTTTTTTTTCAATTGCCGTAGTCTAGATCTTGTCACGTGGCCACTACCTTAACAGTCACTGGAAGAGAGGAAAGGGGTTACAATGGCTGGACTAGGCCAATCATGATCCATCCATCTGGAACCATCTTCCCTGAGTATACCAGTGCCTCATACCAGCACCAAACTGGAGTCCTATTAACAAGGGAGAAGGGGAGAATGGCTAGCATAGGCAAGCACAGATGGAAGGAAGTAGAAGGACTATTTAGAAAAGAAAGAAAAAAGAGATACAACAGATGATTGAACTGCAAAAAGTTAAGTCACATTTTAGGCTAAAGGTAACTGAACAGAAGTTTAGAGTCTAGGCCATGCTCAGGGGACAGAAGGTTGATCTCCATGACTGAAAGGAACTAGTGGATGGTGACTTAGAAGACGGGAATTATGAAAAAAGCAGAGGTCAATTATTGATGCTCTGCCTCCATATCTTGGACCTAGCAAGATGAACTGCCTCTATTATGCAAATTAGCCAGTTAATGTTTGTATTTGTCAAGGCCCTGGTAGGAAAATAGGAAAATGATGGCTCATTCCAGTTGGACAATTGAGGACCATTTAATACAGAGACTGTTTATAAAGGTGTAAACAGGGTTTAAGGAAACAACAAGGCGTACTGCAGGATCTTTGGCTACCAAGGGTGTGGAGCTATTACCATTCCCAGGAATGAAAAGGCAAAAGGGAAAAGAATGAGTACCATAACCTGGAGAGAGAGAGAGAGAGAGAGAGAGAGAGAGAGAGAGAGAGAGACAGAGAGAGAGACAGAGAGAGAGACACGTAAGGAAAGAGCTGCCTGATAGGAATTGTGGCTTTTGGGAGAGGAATATAGCTAACTCACAGCGGCTTGGCAGAGGGGATGTCAGGAGACTAAACAGCCCAACCTCATTCTCTTCTGTGTCTGATATTATGATCCCCCCGACTTTCAACTTTGGTTGAACAAAACTGGAAGCTAAGAGCAAGGGAACATGTTGATACAGTTGATAGAGGATTTTGGGGGAGGGCAAAGTAGAAGGGTTGAGAGTAGATCTTGAGGTACAAATGGGCAATGTAGGAGATATTCTAATCATTATAGTAGAGAAATCAATTTTGAGCAATATGTCTCTTTTAGTATGGATAATAAAAATAATATGAATAGTAACAGTGGATAGTAATAATAGTAGTATATTTTTACTACAAATTTTGCTAGATGAAGCTTGAGACTTAGAGGGCTTACTCATCCAAGTTAACACATCTTGGGATTCACACACAAATCTGTGAGAGCTTTCTCCATTTCCATCAGAGGCTGGAGGATGACCATGGCAAGGCTTTCCTGGCATGATGAATCGGCATCCGTTGCCTTTAGCTGTTAAGGATGTAGGAGGAACAAGTGATAATGAGGAACTTCTTCCCTGTTGTTAATTCTTACTTTGGGGACTCTGGAGCCTGGGAGGAAGCTCACCCTTCCCTTTGAGTCCTCTTGTGTTCTGACAGCAGGCTTCTATCATTGTGTATCTCATATTATGAGACTATCCTTTGATTGTGAGCGCCAGTAGCCATTCTGGTGACCTCTTCAGAGGAAAGCTTTCATCTTCAAGCATAAAGCCTGACTATAGGGACTGGTTTGGTATGCACTATTATGCTTACCATTCTCCCCCACCTCTCAACCTCCTTCCAAATCTGGTAGCCTTACACATGTTCCAGAGCAGTGATTTCATGATAGGGCGAATCACTGGACTGCCAAACAGGAAAGAATCTGGGCTCCAGGACAGGAGATGGTGGCTCACGGTGGTGGCTTAATGAACCTGGAGATGTGTTTATGGTTCTGTCCCTCACTGCTTCTTACAGAAGAGATATTTTTTTTATGTGATGTCATATTGGTGTTTTGAGAGGACCCCTCAGCTCTATCTCAAATCTGGTGCCTGAAATACTGTGGTTCATGATACATTCCTTTAAAGCAGTTTGATGTATCACAATTATAATACTAGCTACTCTTTTCCCCACAGGTACTATATTGTATACACCATCTCATTTAATATCTACGGCAAATGATACTGAGGCTTTTAGGAGTCCAAAATCACATGGCTGGTAGTTGGTAGAGCTGGAGTTTTAAATTGGCTTGATTCAAAATCCAGCTCTCTGCTACATTTTATTCAGCATGGTTTTAAGTAAGATAGGTTTGAAGTAAGATTGGATTTGATACCCAATTCACACATATACAAGTATATAACCTGTGGGATCTCCAGAAAATTATTATTTCTAAGCCTCAATTTCTTCATTTCAAATGTGGGAGCTATGTGAAGAGGCAACAGCACAGAGCAGACAAGCTAGTTAAACTTGATCTTTTTTTGTAATGTTTCTAAAATCATTCCTGGAAGGTGGGAATGATTTAAGAGTCCTTTCTTGGTCGATAGCACCATAATCAGATTCTCTCCTGATGGGGTGGGGGCGGGGCGGGTAGAATATTGACATTGGGGAAGAAGTCCTGGTCTTGAAATAGTAGGAGTGGATTTTATTAACCACTTGTTGTTGTGCAAGACCCTTAACCACTCTGATGCACTCTGTTTCTTTATCTGCAACATATACACCTATTCTGTAAACCTACACAATACTGTTGAGAGTCTCGATTGATTAAATGATAAAATGCCATGGTTTAAATTATTATATGCTAGATCATGCCATTTGTTATGTCATCATTATTTATTTCATTATGAAGAAACAGAATCTTTACAGGCAGAATTAATTTGTGACCTGGGAAGCATGTTTCTTTCTTCTTTACCTGGTGGTCACATTCCCATTGAGTTATATAGAGGTATTTGACTTTGATACATTACTATTTTACCACCTTATTTGCCTTTTAAAAATTTTAAGATAGGATCCAGTGAAGAGATAGCTATCATAGAGCATTTAAATGATAATATAGTTCATAAAAATAATTTTTATAAATTTGTATGAAACATAAGCCAATTAGAAGTATTGATAAATACATGATGAATTGCTTTAATCTGTTACATATGGCACATAGAGGCAGGTATATCTGTAATCCACTGATTCAGTTCTTCCCTGAGCTTGGATGAGCTTCCCTGAGCCAGCATGGTGACTTTCCCCTTTCCAGTATAACTGTTTCTGGCGTGCTAGTGTGGTTGATAATGAACAGGTGGTAGAGGAGTGAGGGAACCATGGGGACGATGATACAGGGCCCATGGCTCCCACTATGGAAACCCACAGTGAAGGAGAGTCTTAGGATAGTCATCTTTATCCCAATCTGAGTGTCACTGAATCTCCATTTCATTGATAAGAAAAATGAGGCAAACACATAATCTGATCTCTATTATGTTGCCTAGAACCAGAAGCACCAAGAGCCCATCTGTGTATTTTTCAGTAGACAATGAGACTCCTGGACATTCTAGAGAAAGTCAGATATGTATGTACCATGTAAGTATAGCCACACAAACAAACAAAACCAATGATGAATTTTTAAGGGAGTGATTATAGGTCTTTTAGGTGAATTTCCAAACTACAGCTTTTCATTGCTTGCCCCAAATGTATCTTTTAGTGTGTCCATTAGAATGAATACAGGGCTGAAATTAGTAAATCGTTTTTTATCTTTCTGTATTTCAGGAATACAAAAAGTGTACTTTGAACAGCCACTATTGGAGACGAGAAAGCCACTTCTCAAGGTAGGATCTGTGCAATATTAAAATTATCTTACGTTTTTGTGGCTAGAATTTCTGTGCTTGGTTATAAGAATGGGACAAACTAGAATAAAGATCATTAGGCCATCCCAGTAGATTTGGGAAGTATTTGCAAAATGTCCTTTAAGATATGTTTCGTCTATAATAGACTTACATCTTGAAGGAGGAGTAGGCAGTTTAGCTGATTTGCTTTATTCTCATCCATGGTTTTGATGATCAGACTAAGAAGAAACAGAGGGAAAAGCTAATTAGAGGCCTTTGGGGTTTGCTAATTCAGGCTGGAAAGTACCCAAACCTCCGCCAACTCTTTAATTTAAATTGCATGTTCTCCTTTTGTTATAAAATTTGATGTAAAGCTTTCCAAAATAAGGGAGGAACCCAAATGAAGTTTAAATAAAGTTCATGTAAGTTTTAACACTCCACTGCTGTACCTGTCAGATTCCCACCGATGAGATTTGAGGTTTGTTCCAAATTCAAAGTGGTGGGCTAGAGATAAATCCTGTCTACTTTCACACCTCCTATAAAAATAGAGAGTAATGGCTGGTTGATGATGGCTTTTTCCTTAAAAAAATTTTTTTTTGAACTGATTGAATGCAAGCGTTCTTAGCACAATCAAAGCTGTACGTCCTTTTGAAAACTACAACAATTCCAAAGCACATGGAGAATTTTTGAAACAGTGGGACTCTATAAGAAATTGTTTGGTAGATTGGTTCACTCACTCATTCTCTCATTCATTCATTAATTCATGGTACTGTGATGAAATAGTTCAAAGTATAAACTTTGTAATCATCCATCCAAATTTCAGATTCCAACTTTGCTAAATATGGGGCCTTATTTAGAAAGAACAAAACTCTTTGAGCCTTTGTTTCCTGAGTGGTAAAATGGAGATAATTATAGTAATACCTACTTCATAGTTTGTTTAGCAGATGGAGTGAGTTCCAAGCATAAAGTTAGTGCTCAATAAACAATAACTTAAAAAGTCCATCCATCTACCCATCCATCTATGCATCCATCCATCCACCCATCTGTCTATCCACCCATCTGTCCATCCATCCATCCATCCATCCATCCATCCATCCATTTATCCATTCATCCATTCATCCACCCATCCTCATATCTGTCAAGTATTTCCTGAAAACCTCCCATGAGCCTGACCTTGATCTCGGTACTTGGAATATGGTGCTTGATGTTCAGTTCTTTCAGTCTGTTTGTATACAGACAGTTATAATACAGCATGCTTAGTGGTGTGACAAACATTAAGTATAGAGAAAGCTCGTCTAATTCACCAGGGGAAGATAGTGTTGACCTCCTCTCTCCTCCTCAGGGAAGAGAGACTTACATGCTGTTCAGAAGAGCACACAGGATTAGAGATGGAGACTTATTTTGGATTAATACAAGGGAGGTCTTTCTGGCAGAGATGCTGGGAGATGGAATAGGAGGCCATGGGAAGCAGTGGTTCTTGTCACTAGAAGAGGAATCTAGTAAAAGCTGGGAGATCAGAGATGTTTAAGAGGGGCCTCCAGCACTTGAATAAGAGATTGAGTAGATGGCTTTTTAAATACATTAGAATTCTGAGAATCTATGGTTCTTAAGGGATATAGAAGTGCTTAGATGAGCTTCTCTGGGGTGGCTAAATCAGAATGAGGTCTGGCCAGTCTGGGCAATGCAGTTGCCTTGGTAATCCAGGATGACCATGATGGTGACATGTTCACTCTGTGATATAAGTACTTTTAATTTATTTTTATTTTGAAAAGTAAGATCCACGAATGCATTTTAAGCATAGAAAAATTAAAGTGCTTTCAAAGCATAGAGAATAAAAGTAAAGTCTTTTTTCTTTTCCCTTTGCTCTTTTTTCTGCCTTATGCACCATTTCACAGGGCTCCCCAGCTAATTCCTGCCACAGAGATGGGGACTTTACCTTTCATTATCTATTCTTCCATACTTGTTTTCATTAATTTCTGTGCCTACATTTGTAAATATACACACATTTAGTTTTTCAAGAACCATGAGTATATTCATTCTATAAATACTATCCATTAGTGTTTTTCATTCAGCACTAATTGTAGTGATACATATAAATGTACATAGGATGCTACATATAAATGTTCCTCATTTTATTTTATTTATTTTTTTAAAGTGTTCATTTATTTTGAGAGAGACAGAGACAGTGTGAGTGGGGGAGGGGCAGAGAGAGAGAGAGGGAGACAGAGAATCCCAAGCAGGCTCTGCACTGTCTCAGCATGGAGCCTGATGTGGGGCTCAAACCCAGGAAACTGTGAGATCATGACCTGAGCTGAAACCAAGGGTTGGATGATTAACTGACCGAGCCACCCAGGTGCCCCTAAATGTTCTTCATTTTTTGTTGTTCTTGTTGTTCTTCATTTTAAAAGGTAGTTTCTTCTCAAGGCTGCACTGCATTCCATAGTGCAGCTGTAACATGACTGTAACATGACTTCTAAGTATTTCCATTGTTTTTATCTTATTGCTGTTGTAAATGATGCTGCAGCAAACATCCTTATGTATACATTTATGTGCCCAAGTGAAAGTATTTTGGTAGGATGGATTTTACAGATTCTCTGAGGTTGAATTACTCATTTTACAGGATCGACCTTGTAAATTCTGATGAATAATGTCAAGCACTCTTGCAGAATATTGAAGTAGTTTATATTTTCGCCAACAGTGAAAGAAAGTGACCTTTTCTCAGGTGCCTGGGTGGCTCAGTCGGTTAAGAGTCTGACTCTTGGTTTCGGCTCAGGTCATGATCTCACGGTGTGTGAGTTCGAGCCCCTCATCAGGTTTCGTGCTGACAGTGCAGAGCCTGCTTGGGATTCTCCCTCTCTCTCCCTCTCTCTCTGCCCCTCCCTCACTCACTCTCTCTGTCTGTCTCTCAAAAACAAATAAATAAAACTTAAAAAAAAAAGGAAGTGACCTTTTCTTTACAATATTTGTGAAAATAATATTGAAGAAAACCAGAATATGTCACCCCAAAATATGCCTCTTTGACATAAAAATTTGTTTGAGCTGAAGGCAATTAAAAAGGAGCAAAGCTCCCCTTTGTGAAGAGGCAAGATATAAACTCTCCTTTTACTGGAGACAGGTTCTTATCAGTCCAGAGAGGGCACCAGAGGAATCTGCAAACAAACTTTACTTCATTTGTTTCCTCCCACATATTCACCATCCCACAGTTTGTCATTGGGGAAGCCTAAAACTTGGACCTATCATTTCCCTACACATTATTGTTTTTAGTTGAAGATGCTATATATGCTGAAATCCTGGGCTGCCTCTTTGAGTTCCTCTAGGTTCCTCCCAGGAGATGTGCACTGCATGAGTTAATAAATGTTTTTCTCTTGTTGATTTGCACTTTGTTAAAGAGCCCCAGCTTAAAAACTTAAGATGGGTGGGAGCTGAAGTTTTGCCTCCCCTACAGTATATTAATCTTTTATTTTTTTGGTCCATCTATTAGGTAAAAAGAGTTTCTAATTGTTTGAATTTAAGTTTGTATGATTACTAATAAGGCTGATTATCTTTTAATGTATTAGCTGGCAGTTGGTACACCTGTTAATTACCTCTTCGGATAGTTTGCCTATAAGTACGCATGAGAAACACTTTATTATGGATATTCATCTCTTGTGTGTGTATACATATATGGCAAATATGTTAGTACAATGAATTATTTTATGAGTATATTTTAGTCTTTTCCTCTGGTTTCTGGATTTCAAATGTTGATTTTTGACATGTGCAATAACTGTTGTGTCGTTGTTGAACTATGAAGTCAATACGTGCGCGAGGAAATAAAACACATCATGATTTTCTTTGTTTTTAATCTCCTTTTCTACCACTTTCCTTCATACTCTGTACTTTTAAGCCGCAGGGCATGACATGCCTTCCACAAATGCTATGATTTATGAATGTCTGTGCCTGGAAATAGCACAGGCTATTTTCCCCTCAGGAATATCTTTCTTATATCCCACACTGGGTATTTCTACTCATCCCTTCGGACCCCAGTCCCATGGCACTTCTTTTGGTGAAAACCACCGTAGCTACTCTGGGAAACGAGGAAGAGAAATAATCCCCTCGTTTGGTTGCTAGGGTTACATGACAGAAAACAGGTAAAGTAGGAGACTGAGGTCATGGAAGTTTCAGTAATTGTGTGTTGCCTCTCAGAGGAGTAGTGCTATTGCACTGAAACTGTATCATTGCTTATGTAAGTTGCCGAATTTTCTGCTTCATTGTGAATTCCTGGTGTAGCGAGTTATAATTCTCGTCTTCAGCCTGTCATGGGTATTCAATATGTGCTCAAAGATTTCTCACTGAGATTGGTATGGGGTGGCCACATTGGTATATATGGTCTTTGAAAAAGAATGCGTTTCCCCTCCTTTTTTCTCTTTTCTCAAATATGAGCTGCTATCAAATTTAGAGAAAACATTTTGGGCAATTATAGTATTTTCTTATTCTCAAGCACCGGGAAATCTCTGTTACCATTGCTTCCTTTACTTAATTCCTCGTCTGTGTTTTTGCCTAAGTGTCAGATTTTGGAGTGTGTGCACTTTTATGAGTTGCTTCAAACATTTCATAAGTATAGTATACCTTTTAAGTATATAAATTGAAAGATGGGTATTCCCTGATGGTTTCTGTCTATATTATCATTTATTTATATCTCAGATAATTTCATTAAGGTGTCTGTTACTTGGAGAACAAATAATAGCAAAAATATAAAATGGAAATTGAAAATTAACCCCTCCCCCCCCCCCCCCCCCAAATCACAGTTCCAAGGGCATGGTGATACCACAAACATGCATACTTCATGGGATATTGTATTTGAAATAATTGAACTTCTGATCTGGTTCTGAGCTTTTCTGCAGCTAGGGTGAAAAAGAGAAACAAGATTACTTACAAAATGTTTATTGTTTTAAACTATCCCTTGTACTGATCCTGTCTTTAAATGCCTGTTCCTACCAACAAATCCACACTGCCTGCAAACAGTTAATCTCAGTTTGTTTGCTGTGTTTTGGCTACATACCGTCAACCAGATTGAAAGCTTCTCAAGGGTAAGGACCTGCTTTCCCTTTTTTGGAATCCCCCAGGGTAAGTGATTAGCAATCTGATGTTGAAGGATTAGTGTTAAAATGGCAAAATGTGGCAATGTCCCAGAGTGTGTGATTTCAGGAGGAGATGGGGGTTAGGGAGGAGCAGAGTGCTGCCATCCGAAACTCAGGTCTGTGTGACCCCATAGCATGTATTTCTAACCACTTCTTGAGCTAGCTCTGTGGTGTCCCCATAGCTTGACTCATGTCAGTCCGTCAGAATGGAGAAGGTTCCAGAGCTTGGTTTTAGACTATGCTGTTGTTGTTTTTTTTTTTTTAATTGCAACACTGGTCTTTTTGCTTTAGGTTTTAGTGCCGAAAGAGTAGGTCCACTCATCCATGGTCGCTGTCTGTGAGTTTACCTGACAACCCGAGTTGCTACAGTTGCAGCCATTGGATAAGGCAGAGGATTTTCCTTCATGCTGTCTTTCTTTTCTCTAAGATTTTTTCTACGAAAATGCCATGTGGTCTCAATCAGCTTTTCTCCTTTGCACCTTTGGTTTAATAGGCTTCTGGCATTTGGGTGTGCCTGAAACACTGGCCTTTTTTCAACATTAAAAAACATGTATGTAAAATATAAAAAGAAATAAAGACAGAATTAATATCCTGTATTTTTGAGACACAGTGACTAATTAGAATGACACAGGCCCATGGAGGGTTTACTGTAGCTAATCTTTAGCAGGTGTGTTTGCTGCCAGATGACAACATCTTTCTCAGGAGGAAGGTAGGATCAAAATGTGATGGAATATCCGCAAAATAGGACCGTGGTCCTTCACGGTCTGAGATAGAAATTATGAGGCACCTATAGCTATTTTCATTTAAATGATTAAAATTAAATAGAATAAAAAATTCAGTTTCTCACCCTAGCCACATTCTAAGTACTTAGTTGTCACATACAAACTGTGGGGACAGCGCAGATACAGACCATTTCTGTCCCTGTGGAACGTTCTATTGGGCAGCAAGAACCAGATTGAAATAGGTAAGGAATGTTGGGGCGGTGAGACAGAATGAGGTAAGAATTCTCCGTCTGCCACTTAAGAGCTGGGTGGCCACGCACATGATTTAATCTCACTTTGCCCCCGTATCTCTCTTTATAAAATGAAGAAAATACTGCTTGGTGCGTAGGGATTCAGTGATAGCCATATACTTGCTGCAGTGTTTCCTCTTCTGAGAGACCTCCCCCAATGAACCTGTCAAATGTGGCCACCACCTGTTATTCTTCAACAACAGCAGAGCATGCTACCTCAAAACATACCACTCTGGTATATCGATTATGTTGAGTGTAGGCACTTAACAAACAGCCAGTGCAGGCACAGGTTTTCTCTGAACTCTGCTCACCTACCTACAGACAGATCCTCCAAAGGATCTTGATTGTTACAAATCCTCTCTCTAGGAGGTTCATCAACCAGGGAAGGTTGGCTGATAGGAGAGGCGTTTAGAAGTCAACACCACACCCAAACTTTGACAGAAACTATCGTACCTCCCATCTATTCTAAGGCCCATTTATCTTTCCTAAACATTGTTACTTCTCCTCTAAAAAGTTTCTATCCTGCTCTCCTTTCCCCACGAAGATGGTATTTAAGTCTGAATTCTAAGCCACGTCAAGGAGTTAGTCCCTGGGTATTTCTCATGTGTACTTTGATTTGCTTTTGTAAGTCTGTCTTTTATTACAGGGGTGTCAAATAAGAACTGACAAGGGTAGAGGGAAAATTCTTTTCCTCCCCTACACTACCCTATCCTTTTCATCAGAGGGCTTACCATTATCTGAAACGAGTGAGTCCTATCCCTCTCATCTGTCTGTCCATCTCACTGTTTATTGTATCTTGTCACCACTCCCCATAATGTGGTAGAGCCCCTCCCTGAGGAATGTGGTGGAAGTCTCCTCAGAACAAAGGAAGCAACATGGCTCAATCAGCTCCTATAATGTATGCATAGCTCTGACACGATTCTATAACTTGGACCGTGTCCAGTCAGACTATATGTTACCATATAGGGGAGACAAAAAAGTAGGAATTGTATAAAAGGCTACACCCCGCTGTGGTCAGGGCTCAGGTTTTTGGGTATGAACCCACTGAGCCTGTACCAGCACAATGAATGAAGTTGTTTCCTGGACAGAAAAGCCTCAGCGTGTCTCCCTGTGCTAGAATCCTGCTACAATTACACATACACACTGTGGTTTTTATGAAACTCCAACTAATTCTCCAATTCCTTGATACCAACTGGTATCTAATAATTTAATTCATTTCTGACACTAACTAGCTGGAGTAAATGCGGACCCCCACAAGTTAAGGGCTCAGTCCTATGAGGCTGTTCCTATTTCAGATGAGAGCTGAAAATTGGGTTCCCAGGCTACACGCACTTCTGCCTGGCTGAGTACAAATTCAGGAGTTGCTGTGAGCTTCCCCTCAAGTTCAATAATTCACAGAACTCAGGAAAGTGCTTTGCTTAATAATTACTGGCTTATTATAAAGGATATGACTTAGGAATAGCTAAATGGAGGAGATGCATAGGCTGTGCCAGCATTGACATGTTCGCCAACCCAGAAGCTCCCTTAGCTGCATCATTTCAGAATTTTTACTGAAACTTAATTCTTGTAGGCACCATTGATTAAATCATTGGCTATTGGTGATTGAACTTGATCTTCAGCAACCACCCCCCCCCCCCCCGCCCCCTCCACCTTATCCCTCAGGTATGGGCTGAAATTTCTAACCTTCTAATCTTGTGGTTGGTTTTTTCTGGTGACCAGCCCCAATCCTGAGTCACCTCCTTAGCATAAACTCTGTTATAGTCAAAAGGGAATCATTATGAATAACAGAACACAAGCCTACCACTGAGGAAATCCAAGGGTTTTGGGAATTACATGCCAGGAACCAGGGACAAAGACCAAATATTATTTTTAATTATAATACACACAACATGGCAGAATGTAAACTTCATTAGGGGAGAAACTTTCTCTGCGTTATGTACAGTCCCTAAGATAATATCTAGCACATAGTAGGAGATCAAGAACTATTTGTCAATATACCTAATAGCAAGCTTCTCATTATTTTGATGAGGTTTTGGAGTGGTGGGGTTTCAGAGCTGATGGTCAAGAAAGAATTCTTGAGATGTCTTTGGTGCAAAAACATGATTTTATTAAAGCACAGGAATAGGACCCTTGGGCAGGAAAAGCTGCACTGGAGTTGTGAAGAGTGACTGGTTATATACTGTGGAGTTGGGGGAGGTAAAGGCAAGAAGGAGCCCTCTGGAAAGAGTTTGATATGCTAAACAGGACTCCTAAGATACCCGAGGCCTTGCTATTGTGAAGCTAAAGTTGTTCTCCCCCCCCCCCCCCCCCCCCGCTAGTAAGGTATTAACTTTAGGACAGTGGGGGGGTTCCAGGAGAAATGGTATACTCTGTATTCACCTCAAGTATTTGTAAATGGGCTGCAGGTTATGAGGACATTTAATTTTACCTCCCATTTCCTTCTTGCGTTTGTTCCCTGCATCACTATGAAGCGGAGCGTGATATTAGGGGCTCCAGGAAACGGAGTCTGTAGGTTTCTGGAGATTAGGCTATTGATAAGACTGCTTTTTTCTTATAATTTACTAAGATATTTGTAAACTGATGGAGACTTGTGTCCTGCATGACTGTGATCTCTATCAATTAACCATGTTTTCTTTCCTTTCCTTTGTTCTTGGGCAGCCAGGAGTGCCTGAGGAATATCACACACATCCCACCTGGGGGGTGTTGTTAGCTTGTGCTTTGCTCTCAGCTTGCCTTATGCTCCTTCATCAGTTTGGTTGAGGAGCAATGCAATACAGTAATTAATGGTCATGATGCTAATGAAAGTAATAATTGTAGTAATAGTAGCCACCATTTATTGAATATTTTCTATATGCCAAGAACTTCCTAAGTGCTTTAAATACATTATAACATTTGATCCTCACAGGAAACCTATGAAGTAGGTAATACTGATGTGGAAAACAAAGTGATGTGGAAATGGCAGATAAAACTAAATTTCGTTATAACCTGCAGCTCATTGACAAATACTTGAGGTCAGCAGAGTAAAACATTTTTCCGGGAACTCTCAACTGTTTTAATGTTAAAGCTTTGCTAGAGGGAAAAACAACCTGAGCCTGACAATAGCTAAGGCCTCCAGTATCCTGTGAATCTTCTTTAGCATATGAAAATCCTTCTTTAGCATATGAAACTTCCCCTTGTCTTTACCTCCCCGACCTCCTTGTCTGTAACCAGTCACTCTTCCAGTGCAACTCTTCCTATCTATGGGTCTGTCCCTGTGCTTTAATAAAATCACTTTTTTGCACCAAGACATCTCAAGAATTCTTTCTTGGCTGTCAGTTCCAAATCTCCATTACTCTGAAACCCCATCAATACTATTATCATTAACAATGAAGAAATTGAGCCTCAGAGACATGAAAAACTTACAAAAAGTCCCCTATAAGTAGTAGAGTCAAGATTCAAACCCTTATCTGGGTGTTTAATTACTTTATCTCACTAATACATATAATTAGAAGAAAATATTTATTCTATAGAGTCAGGAATTTTTTTCCCCTCAGATTGAGGTAGAACCTATAGCAGAATTTAGAAAATATTCTCCACCTTGGATTCAGTTCCCCCTTTAAACTCCTGATTGTTAGGACTGCTGTTTTGACTTGCAGTTAGGCTCCGGGGGTTATAAACTAGGCTCTTCTTTCTATGGCATGCTTTTGCCTATCCGGGCCCAGGGATCAAGACATAATCAGCATATAAATTATTTGACTTCCCAAACTGTCTCTAGACTTTCAGTCTTCCAAATCATTTCATTTGTGGTACAATGAAGCTGAAGAGTCATGTAAGATGCAAGTGACTGCATCTCTGTGAGAAAGGGCAGTGGGCACCGGAGACATCCAGTGGTGCAGGCAGTGTCCTAGTGATGAGGCAGCTTGGGGCAAGCTGAGGGCAAAATACAGGCTGGCACACCCCTCCCCAGGATGAATGTGTGTGATATTCCTCGGACACTCCTGGCTACCCAAGAACAAAGGAAAGGGGTTTAAGTGCTTGCCATCGTAATGTGGGAAACTAAGGCAAATGAAAAATTAAATTCCCTTACTGCCTATAGCCCATTGACAAGTCCTTGAGACTGGCAGAGTGACCTCCCTCTAGGATCCCAGCTGCCTCAAGGATGACACTTTCCTCGGGGCAGAAGAGAACCTTAGCTTAACATTATCCCAACCTTGAGGATCCTGTAAGTTAACTTCCTTTATCTCAACTGCTCCAAGATATATGCTGGCAATCATACTCCAAGCTTATGGCCCCCTGATGTGCATCTGAGGGTCTCATAACTGAGGTTTTATTAAATGGTAATAAATGGCATTTCCCTAGCAACACCTAGCCCCTCAAGGTCCTGGGAACCTTGCTTCAAAGATACTTCAGAGACTTACTCTATCACTGACCACCTTCCAACCTGAAAGTATATAATGAGTTACCCATCATGACCCCAGTGCAGCGCTTCCTGCCCATGGGTCCTATCCCCATGCTTTAATAAAATCATCTTTTTTGCACCAAAGACATCTTCAAGAATTCTTTCTTGGCTTTCAGCTCCACCCCACCATCACCCCAAAACTTCATCACTAGTAAATGTTAAAGGATGAGAACAGAGTGTGGGAAACACCCAGGCCATTGTGGTACAGGTAGGTGGGGCTGAGCCCCCTTTAAACCTTTCTTGTGAGTGCCCCCCACCAACCCAACGAAGAACCTTCCACAAAATTGAAGACTGTACCTTGTGCCATCAGAGTTGACTCACAAGGCTCTTTGAACAGCAAAGCATGAGGAATGGGACTTATAATTACTGGACTGGCAAAGGCTGCTGCTAATTAGCTGTTAGTTGTGACCTTGGAGTATAGCTGGGGCCAGTGCCAGTCTCATGATTTCTGGAAGTAGGTTTTGGCAGAGACTTGTTCTTTCTGAATCTCCTTGGGCTGTGCAGTCTCTGCTTGGAGAAGCATTGGGGTTTGGTGGAAAGGACTTTCACTATATATTTCCTTGAATGGGTAGGTTTAGGGAGCTAGAGAGGAGAAAAGCATCTATATTGATGGGGAAGACCTTTCATTATAGAGTCAAGGCTATTCAAACAAATTTTTTTAATGGAAATTTTTATGGTTTAATTTTTTTCTTAGAAATAATATAATAAAAAGAATGTATTGTTTAGGAATTGCTGTGTACCACGTACTGTTCAAAATGATTTAAATATATTAACTCAATTAAATCTTAACAGCCCTATTAGGTAGTTGGTATTATTCCCATTTCACAGATAAGGGAACAGGCACAGAGGTTAGGTAACAATTTATATTAATTTGTTAAAAAGTTTTATTTATTTATTTTGAAAGAGAGAGAGCGCATGTGTGTGGCCAACTGAGCCATTCAGGCACCCTAGAAGAAAGGCTTCCCTGATCAGGAATTATTTTAATTTTAATGATTAGCCACCTTTCAACATAACATTTACATTTCCTGATTTGTTCATAAGTCACCAAGGCAGATAATAGTCTCTCTTGTTCTTACCCTCTTTATTATGCCTTGAGTCCCAAATCAATCCTATTGATTTCTTCACAGAGATGATAGTGGCATTTTGGGCTGGACTACTTTTCATTTCATGGGATCATGTTGAGGTAAGGGCCACTGAGAACCAGCAAATGCAGGAAAAGCTCTTTATTTCCCACTAACTGCTTAAAATAGAGTATAATTTTCCCCTCTTTTAAAGGAAATGTACATTCATAAAGGAACTTTCCATTTGTTAAAACGTCTCCATTTTTGGAAGAGATCTACACCCTGGAGGCAACTCTTATCACCTGGGAGACTCTCACCTGCATAGCAAGACAGTCCTATTTACCAAACCTTTCCTCCCTTTAACTTCCCATGACTTGCTTCCCCCTCTCAGAAGCCCCAAACCCCTTTTCCTTTGTTTAGCCTAAGATGGTAAAAAGCATCTTGAGCCACATCTTTCTTTGTGAACTCCTGTGTGTACTGTTAAAAAATAAAATTAAAAAATTTAAAGATCTTACTGACTTTATTCAATGATTCATGAGACAGGCAGCATCACATTTAGCAAATAGAATGAAGCTTTAAAGAGTATGGGCAAGAGGAGGCAGCAAAGTGCTGATTGTTTCAGGCGAGGCCACCTTTCTTTGGGGGATTACCTCATAGTATGGACCAGGTAATTCCACAGTGACTGGTTAAGATTACATTCCTGGGAGAAGCTGAAATTGCAATTAGGTTAGGTATTAAGTCTTGCTTTATTGAAATGGGGTTAACACAAGTGACTCCATTTTGGATGTGTTGTTTTCTTTTTTTTTAAACAGTATGTGCATATTTAAAACTTTTTTTTCCTTGTTAACCTGTCTTTTTTCAGTTCAGTTCATGGACCCCTGCATTGAACCTAGGAGGGTAGTAGGAAAATCATTTTTCTTCCCCTCCCCTACCTGCTGTAGGGCATTTATAGTACATGGCATGCACCATCTGTATGCTAATAGTACATTTTTCTGGTTTTTAATGATAACCAGCCCTCTTCCTACCTATCCAAAACTCCTCCCAGTGGAGTAATTTCACCTCTAGTTGAGAAACAATAAGGCATTTTCTATGCATTTACTTTCTGGACATGTTCTTTAGTTGTTTTTAAACATTTTAAATTGTTAGCAACAGGATAATCGTTTCAGTTCTCTTTTTTGGCAGGTGTAGGTAGAGGTCATCATTGTGTCTTATCTGAAAAATTCTTTTGTTTTGAATTTAGTTTCTGGAGTCGCTGTTGTCAGCCTTAGCTTCAAGGATTGGGCTCCATGAAAAAATTGAAAAAGTGTTTACAACTAGGGTCAATTTACTACTCTTACTATTTACACTTAGAACTACTAACTAAATCCCTTCCTTTTCTCCAAATTTTGGCTATACCCAACTTCAACTTCCATGTCTTGTCTTTTTTTTTTAATTTTTTAAAATGTTTATTATTTATTTTTGAGAGAGAGAGAGAGAGAGAGAGAGAGAGAGAGAGAGAGACAGAGCATGAGCAGGGGAGGGGCAGAGAGAGAGGGAGACACAGAATCCGAAGCAGGTTCCAGGCTCTGAGCTGTCAGCACAGAGCCTGATGTGGGGCTGAAACTCACAAACTGTGAGATCATGACCTGATCCAAAGCCAGACGCTTAACCAACTGAACCACCCAGGCGCCCCAACCATGTCTTGTCTTTTATGGAATTTTCATTCTTACTGATTGTATTTAATAATTGGATTTTGATGACTATGATGACTATGTTTGATTTCTGGGTTAGCTCATCTCTCTGTTCTTGAAGCCACCATGTCATTTCCTGTTCTAAGACCCTGATTCTGTTACTGTGTCCCAACTTTGGCCTTTGAATTGGGGTGTTCATCTTTGGAATATAGACCCCTAAAGGAACCTCTTCGATGCTCCATGCCTTCATCTAAATAGAACCAGTACAGACTCAACCCTGCTTTTAGGTGCAGCCTCATGAATTGCCTTTGTTAAAGAAGAGAGAGCCTAGTGGCTCATATCAGCATCCCACTAGGCATTTTTTTTTTTTTATGTTGATAGAATTTACTTCCTAACCAGAGGTGCATGCAGTAATTCCTCATTTCTTTTTGTATTTTAAATTGCAGATGTGAAGGAACAATCCCATTGGGAAATTATCAGCTGCCCCATATTTTCTCCATGTAAACCATGCATTTCCTTATTTTGATTTTTCTTCACTTACCTTCTAGGTGTGGTTGTCTTAGAATCATAGAATGTCAGGGTTCAAGCAGCTCAGCCATCACCTAATTCATTACCCCTTCAGTTGCTGAATCCTAGCATTTTCATTTGATTCTTATTTTATATCACATCTCTGCTGAAATTCCCCTTATATTCATGCATGTGCTCTAACTTTTCCACTATATTCTTTAACATATCAGTGGTAGTTATTTTAAAGTTTGGGCCTTATAGTTCCAACATCTGAGTCATCTGAGTCTGGTTCTGTTGATTGCTTTATCTCTTGACAGTGGTGTTGTTTTTTTTTTTTTTTTTCCCCTTCTTTTCTTGTTATTGTTGTTGTTTGTTAGTTTATTTTTGTTTTTAATGTGTTTCCTAATTTTGATTCATTGCTGCACACCATGTGAGAAGTACAGAGACTGAGATAAATAACATTTATGCTCAGAAATGAGTATGCCCTTTTTTCTGTATGGCTGTTATTAGGTATGGGGTTGAGCTGGTCTCATCAAGGTGTAAGCTAAATTTGAGTTTGTGTTGCTACTGTTAACCTTTAGTGCTCCAGAACTTCAAATTATTCCAGTAATTAAATTATCCAGTAACTAAACACTGCCATTACCTGTGCTTGGAATAGGACTGAGGGGCTAAAAGAAACATTTTTTTTCCTGACAAGTACTTTGACCAGAGTTTTATAAATTGTAGAAAAAAAATTATGATACATTTGCACACTGGTTTCCTGAAAATAGATTGTTTTGATTTTATCGCCCTTCTAAAAAATGTCTATTTACATTGACATTTATGGTTACAGCCTTGATACACAGCCAAACCACACATCTAGATTTGGAGTAATGAGCATGGGGTTATAAAGATGGGTCATCTGATAGGAGAGTAAATTAAACACTGACTCTGTGGCCGGTTGATTTGCACTAAATGAATGAGAAAAGTAACGAGTTATAGGTTGTTTTCCCTATATTTTATATAAAACTCCTCTTTTCTTCCCTTAAATTTGATTCTTTTGGCTACCAGCCCAGCATAAACTGTTGTCAGGGCCTCTCTGAGCCAGTGATTCTTAGCTCTGAATTGTACTCTTCATCTTCAGGACATCCTTATGCTGAAACTCGTGGGATTATTGAATTATAAAAGTGACCTGCAGGGTAATTGAGGATTTTTTGTAAAAGGGTAAGCAGGAGTTCTTATGTAGGTTTCATAGATTTTTTGGGGGGAGTCAGGAGACCATGGGTTATCTTTGGAGAGTCTACAAGACTCCCAAGATTGTGTGTAAAACTAATACATATTATGTGCTAGACATTTCACCAAGCCCCCTACATGCATTGTCTCACTATTTGATATTTCAACACTGCACAGCAAGTGTTATTCTCTCAGTTTGACAAATGAGGAAACTGTGGCTAGGAGAATAAAGACTTTTATAAGATCTTATTACTGGTAAGAGGCAGAACAGAATTTGAACTCAGGCTTGTTTGAATATAAATCTTTGTTCTTAAAGTTTGGGAAGTAAAGCCATAGACAACAAATTTGTAAACAGATCTCCATTCTTTCCCCTGCTCCCAATAAAAATATAATTCCTGATATTAGTCTTGGTGATGCCTTAGTTTCTTTCATATACTCCCCACTGCCTCCATTGCATCAATTGTGACATTGATTAGAACTTTTTAGCCATAAAAGTGACTACAGGTCTGATAAGTACTAATTAAATAGAAGTGTAGCTAAAGATGTTTTCTAAGAAGAGAAGGTGGTGGTTGTTTTGTGAAAAGATCAGAGAAAACCTCTATAAGGAATAGGAATTGGCATTTATCACAAATTGTTATATGGGTGTGAGGTTATGTGTTCCAACACATCTGTTTCCTTCATAATACACCAGTGGGCTCACTGGCAGTAGTAATACATTGACCTTCTAAATATCCTGAATCTAGTAAAAAAATGCCTGGCATACATAAGTAAGCAGAGTTATGGAGTTGTAATTTGAGGAAGATATTGCACCAAGGACTTTTAACACCATAGGCAAAAAATATTTTGGAAAAAATAGCAGAAGTATTTTAGTATATAATTTGAGAGAGGAAAAAAATCAAAGGATGATCACCATTTGAGTATGTGGCCATTCACCATTCACTGGTATTTTCTTTAAGAGAATTTGGTAGATTCATAGGTTCATAGCCATTTGAGATCACTCCAATTTTAGTGGATTTCAACTCCACTCTTGATAAATACAAGCACATCTTAGTGTTAGGACTCTGAAATTGTAAGTCTAGCTTTGCCCTTATGGGAATCTCTTAATCTCAGTTATGATGACAGTGTACAGTAGGTATAATTCCTTAGTGGATTTATAGATTCTCCCAATGTCATTGAGATTCTATTTTCTTAGGTTACGATATGCACTCCATTCAGACTGACACATTCCTTGGATCTGGTGTTCAGCATATTCTTGGACCTTTTAGCTAAGTCTTCCTGGAGAGTCGGCAAGAAGTCTGGTGAACATTCATTTTTAAGTCCTACAAAGGGAAATTTAGTTTAATTGAAACCCCTTTGGCGCTGTCTCAAGTTAGAGCAATAACTTTTAGGAATAGTCTCAGCCTGTCAAAATATTGAAAAAAAAAAAAGAATGATTTCTCTTGGTTCACTTCAGAGGTTACCAAAAACTACTACTGATATTTTAAACATATAATCGTTTAGAAAACATCTTTATGCTGTCCGAAGTAAAATAAAGAGATCTTTTAAAATATTTTGGTTTAATGTGTATGTTGTGTTTTTTTGGTTTAAATGTAGGAAGCAGTTTTGTGGAAAGGACTTAGCATTTTTTTTTTAGTTTTGAATTTTTAAAAAATTGTATTTATTTTGAGAGAGACAGAGAGAGCGAGTGGGGCAGGTGCAGGGGTGGAGGGAGAGAATCCAAAGCAGGCCCTGCACCATCAGCGTGGAGCCCAATGTGGGGCTTGAACCCACGAACCATGAGGTCATGACCTGAAATGAGATCAAGAATCGGGCACTTAACCAACTGACCCACCCAGGATCCCCATCTTATCATTTGTCATTATTTATTTTATTTGGAATTGGCTGTGGGTAATTTATTATAAGGTAATGTCCCTTCTGGGTATACTACCTAAAAATTTTTTGTGTTTATTTTTTAGTTTCATTTTGATGTCATTTTAAAACAAAATTTTGCTCTTTTATATTAAGGGGGTGGACTTTGGAAGCAAAAATAACTGGGTTTGGGGGCAGAAAACTTGAGACTTTGAATCAGCCATCTAACACCTGAATGTCTATTTCCCCATCTGCAAAATGGGAATAAGAATTCTTCCACTTCTGATTTTATAGAATCCTTCTCAAGGTGAAATGAAAAAATTATGACATAATTGCTTTGTAAACAAATAAAATGATATGTGTGTATTGTTTCCATCTGTCAAATAGAAAAAAAATAATACCTATTGATGGAGTTTGTTATGGGGATTAAATAATTCATACATGTACATAATAAACATTCAACAGATGTTAGACAGTATTATTATTAATACAATTATTATTATTCTTTTTAAAATTTTTTTTTTTTCAACGTTTTTATTTTATTTTTGGGACAGAGAGAGACAGAGCATGAACGGGGGAGGGGCAGAGAGAGAGGGAGACACAGAATCGGAAACAGGCTCCAGGCTCTGAGCCATCAGCCCAGAGCCTGACGCGGGGCTCGAACTCACGGACCGCGAGATCGTGACCTGGTTGAAGTCGGACGCTTAACCGACTGCGCCACCCAGGCGCCCCCAATTATTATTATTCTAATAATTCATTGTTAAGCTTGTATTCCAGAGGTTCAGTCTTGAACCTAATCCATCTGAACAAAGATAGGGCATCATGAAAGCAGAACCAAACCTGGCTAAGAATTAGAAACAAAAACAAGACCAAAAAAAAAAAAAAAAAAAAAAAAAAACCAAAAAAAACACAGAGTCACAAAAGTAAAAAAGAAACGACAAAAATACATTTGTAATGTTTTGTATACTGGTTTGTGTCCCCTCAAAATCCATCTGTTGAAATCCTAACTCCCAAGGTGATGGTATGAGGAGGTGGGGCTTTTGGAGGTGATTAGGTTGCGAGGACAGAGTCTCAGAAATGGGATTAGTGCTCTTATAAAAGAGGTGCAAGAGAGATCCCTCAGCCTTTGCATCATGTGAGGACACTGTGAGGAGGTGCTGTTTGTGAACCAGAAAGCAGATGCCAGATTTGCTGGCACCGTGATCTCTGATTTCTCAGCCTCCAGAACTATGAGGAATACACTTGTGTTGTTTATAAGTCACCCCGTCTACCATACTTCGTTAGAGTAGAATTAGACTAAGAGTAGTGCTTCTCAGGGATCATTTCAGGAGGAAAAAAATGTGTGTGGGCTTAAAATACTTACCAGGTGCCTTTTTGGGGCAATTACAGTTTAACTGGCTCCAACAGGTGAGTCCACTTGGATGTCATGGTGAGACATCCAAAACTGTCAAGTTCAAGTTTTCAAAACTTTAAAAAGATGACTTTTAGGCACATGTAAAATGAATGTGTATCTAATATTTTATGCAACTTATTAATTAATGAGGGAACTGGTAAGATGATAAACCTTGTTCAAAAGAAAATTGGAAAAAATGAAGATTTATATAGTCAAGTATTCAATGAAAATGGTGAAGTAAATTTAGTATACACTGGTTCATATCCTACAGAACAATGCAACTGATACCTTTGGTGTCATCTTTTCTAGCAGACAGAAATGTACACGTTAACATGGAACTTCACAGACTGAGCTCTAATTAAAAACTAAATATCAAAGACAAATTAAGGTGTCTTCTCATTGGTAATCAAACATTTCTTAGGTAAACCTGTTAAACAGTGTTATGTTGAAAGAACATAGTATTTCCAAAGAACATCTTGTCTTATTTCCAAGTTTTAGGTATTTTTAAAAAATTTTTAAATGTTTATTTTTGAGAGAAAGAGAGAGAGAGAGAGAGAGAGAGAGAGAGAAACAGAGACAGAGTGTGAGCAGGAGAGGGGCAGAGAGAGAGAGAGAGGAAGACACAGAATCCTAAGCAGGCTCCAGGCTCTGAGCTGTCAGCACAGAGCCCGACGCGGGGCTCAAACTCACGAACTGTGAGATCATGTCCTAAGCCGAAGTGGGATGCTTAACCAACTGAGCCACTCAGGTGCCCCTAGATATTTTTTTAAGTGATAAAAAGACATAGAGGGTTTTAAAGAGGGGAATGCCATGATATGATTTATGTTGTAAGAGAATTCCTGGGAGGATCTCTGCTTTGGGGTGATAGACTTCAAGAGGCCAATAGAGGAAGCAGGAGGATCTTCCAGGAGGACATACTTTAGTTGAAATAAGAGGTTATTTTGTTGAGGACGACATTGGAAGTGGCCATATTTGAAAAAGTTTTAAGGTGGTGACAACAGGATTTGCTCATGGGTTGGATGTAGTGTGTGAGAGAAAGTAAAGAATCATGTTGAAAGCTAGGTTCTTTGGTTGAGTCCTAGGTGTGGAGTTGTGAGTAACACAAATAAATTCCCTGCCCATGTAGAACTAACAGTCTACTGAGTAATTTGTTTAAAAAAGCAAACACTATTTTAATCCCAAATTCAAAATTGTTTACAGTAAGTAAAGTGTTATGGAAAATACAAAAGGAAGAGAAGAGCCTATTTTAATAGGTACTCAGAAGAAGGCAGGGAGATGAGAGATGAGAAGGAGTTAGTTATGTAGAGTCAGGGAAGAACCTTCCAGAAAGAGGACATAGCTACATAAGGCCTCCTAAGAGAGAAAAGACTTGAGGTTTAGGAACTGAAAGAAGGCCTGCATGGTTAGACCACATGGAGTGAGGTGGAGGGAGGACTGGTTTGGGTTAGAAAAGCAAGCATTCTAGAGCATTGCATGGAATGTAAGAGCATGTTTTTTTTTTGTTTTTGTTTTTGTTTTTTTCTTTTTTCCCCTCTTGGTACAATAGGAAATGGTAGTCCAGGTGAGAAATGATGGTTGTTTGGACTAGCAAGGTGGCTGTGGAAGTGGAGATGAATGAATAATTGTAGGAAATAGTGTGAAGGCAGAGTCCATCATTTGGATCTATTACTCAGTGGGGAGATCACAAAGGGGATTCAGTGGAGGAAAAACCTTTGTTGAGCCCTGGATCTTTCACTAATTGTGGATATTACCTGTGGATAAAAGACTTCACCTTCTCTCCTTTCCACATTCTCCCTATGTGAGTCTAAGGTTGCAAGTCCTTAGGCAGTGAAAGAAGCACAACTAAGGAGAATTAATTGGCTCATGGATTCCAAGAAAACATTGAATAACATGACTTTAGAAGCACAGAAACTTCATCAGAGCCTCAGAAAATATTAGAATCAGGTGCTCAAAGATGCCACTGACTTGCATTTGTTTCTCTCTGGGTATCAGCCTTATATTCTCTCAGGAAAGCTCCCAAATTGTATACCTTAAAACTTCTGCCAGTCAGCAGAGATGGCTTTGGGGTGCCAAGTTCAAGATCTCAGGGAAAATCTCTGATGGGCCCAGCTTGGGCTGGTTGCTTACGGTGGGGATAATCTGTGGGTAGAGGCATGAGGTCATGTGGACATATGGCAGCTTCCACGAAATAAGAGAACAGGGGGAGAGGGTAAAGGGGTGATGGTGTTACAGTTCTCACGTTTAATCTGAGGGTATTCAGAAAATAATTACTGAGCAGCTACTCTGTGTCATATACTAATTGATTAAGATATAAGATGGCTGCTGGGACGCCTGGGTGGCTCAGTTGGTTGAGTGTCCGACTTGGGCTCAGGTCATGATCCCCTGGTCTGTGGGTTTGAGCCCCGTGTTGGGCTCTGTGCTAATAGCTCAGAGCCTGGAGCCTGCTTCGGATTCTGTGTCTCCCTCTCTTTCTGCCCCTCTCCCGCTCATGCTCTCTCTCTGTCAAAAATAAATAAACATTAAAAAAAATTACAAAAAAAAAGATACAAGATGGTTGCTGAAGTCTCTTCCAATCATAATCTGCAATTCTGTGAGATTTTACAGGAAAATGGCCAAGTAGCCAGTATTGTTCTGGTATCTATGAATTTTAAGTAGTTATCTTCAGGCTTACCATTCTTTCTCAGCGATGAAAATAAAATAGTTTAACCTCTCTGGACAAAACAATGCTTTAATATTCTAATTTATTATACTTAAAAAAATCCATTCCCTATAGTGTTTGTATTTACTCAACACTAACTGTCTATGCAAGTCTTGAGTAGTTCAGAACACACACACACACACATAAATGGCGTGGCTTCCACTTTTCTTTGTCTGGAAAGCTCTTCTTCCCAAATTTCCACAAGGTTTGCTTCCTTATCTTCTTTAGGTTTTTGTTCAAATGTCACTTTGGTAAAGTAATAACCCTCAAAGATGCTCAGTCCTATCTCTGGAAACTGGGAATATGTTAGGTTACACAGCAAAGGGTAATTAAGGTTGCAGATGGAATTAAGCTCACAATCAGCTGACTTTAGCAGGAGTAGCCTGGGTTATCCAGGTGTATTACATAATCACAAACCCCTAAAGGTGGGGGCGGCGGTGGAGAAGAGAAAAGGGAGGCATGAGAGGCTCAGTCAGAAGGTGTGGGTACCTGAAGCTCAGAGAGCTGTAACGTGGCTGGTTTTGAAGATGGAAGAAGACCATGAGTTAAGAAACGTGGATGGCCCCTAGAAGCTGGAGAAGGTAAAGAAACGGATTTGACTCCGCAGAATGGAATTCTGCTGACACCTTTGAGTTTTGCTCAGTGAGACCTCGTGTTGGACTTCTGACCTGCTGAAGTGTGAGATAACATCTTTGTTATATTTCTTAGTGTTGTAGCTACATCGTTGTAGCTGAGTGGGTAGCAGGTGGGGTCTGCTTTTGGGTCCCCCGCTCGGCCGCGGGCAGCAGGGAAGGCTTGTGCCCCCCCACCCTCACTGGGCCTTGGGCAGCAGGGGCCTGTGGGCTGGTGTCTCCCCCCGACCCCCAGCCACTGGCAGCAGGGGTGCGTGGGGGGGGGGCCTGTGGGTGGAGCTTTGGACTTAATTCTGTTGGCAAACTAAAAACATAAAAGCAGGAATTAAAGCGGGAGAAGTGGGGTCACTCAGAAGGTCAATTACGTAGGTCACCTAGGACTTTATAAAAAGGGGGACTTCACCTGTGGGACAGCTGGTTCTTCAGAGTTGTGTGACTGGCGGTGTGTTGATTGGAAATGGATGTCTTTCAAGTGAGTGTTCTGCAGTCAAAAGCTTTTTGTTACCATCAAGCCAGTTGTCAGGCATTTTACGCTACAGCTTGCTCTCCACGCCTAGTCTAGAGAGGAGTACAGGGGTGTAAACAGATACGTGTCAGATAGTTAGTTGTATACAAAACTTGAGTATGCAGGCACTTGAGAACATAAGTAGTGGCTCCATCAGGCCACGGGTTCAGGAAGGCCTCAGGTAAGGTCAGAGATCAGTAATAGAGACAGATCAGGACACTTAATAATAGAAACTTTATTCTGTATTTAGAGCTTCCTACTTGCCCTTACTTTCTTAAACTTTCTGCCTTCTTTTAAAACTACATACTTTAAGAGGTCATGGACCATATCTGTATCAGTTTAATATGCGAATCCCTTAGGCTTGCATAGTTCTTTAGAATTCATAAGTTTCATGTGTATCTTATTTAAGCATCAGAAAGACTGGACAAAATGTAGATCAGGTGTTTTTATCTTACAAATGCTGAAACCACAAAGGCTAAATGATCTGAGTAGCAGGATTATTGGTGTAACTCTTCAGTATTTATGCAGTGCTTTCCACATATGTATTCATCCTCCCACAATTTGGGGTAGGTAGGTAGGGCTGCTGTTCTTGCACTGGCTTTGCTGATAAAGACATTAAGGAGTTAAGCCTAAGAGTTTGAAGTGACTGCCTGGGATCTTGTAACTGTGAAGAAACAAAACTGGATTCGAACTCTGGTCTTCCCATGCCACGTCCAGTCCATTTTTAATCTGTTGGTTATGAGGAGCTATAAAGGGTGTAATTAGAAAAGAACCTCAGCTTTGTGGGGGAGTTAAACAGTCTTTGGCTCTTCTCCTTTCTGTAAATCTTTGGGTGAGTCACTTAACCTTTTGTCTCTATATAAGTAAAAAGAATAATCTACATACGAAGCAATTGTGTGTAAAATGCCTAGTGCTCTGTTTGGTTCCCCAGTAGATGGTTCAGTGAAGAATTCTTAGGTTAATTCTAATACGTAGTTGGATTTACAGGTATGGAGTTGAGGCAAGTCCGGCCTGGATTTGGGAGACATGGGCATATTAAGGTCTAATGTATTGAAGGGAGTTTAATGAACAACCTATCTGGTTAAGACTAGAAGCATTGAAGCGCTTTGAAGCCTCCTGGGCACCTGTTTCAATTTCCTTGACCAAAAGGGACTAAACCTGACACCCGATCTTCTCCTTGAGGGAGTACTAGAAACCTATTTGGTCTGGCATTAACAAGAAAAAGGTAAGTGTTGTGTGTAGCCTTGTCTCAAGGAATCTAAATGCAATCAGGCTTCAGGAATGAAAAAAACAGTTTCTCCACCCTTTATCTCATTTCCTTCATATCTGCTGAGTTTTCTCCTTCTGAAGACCAGATTTCTCTTCTCTATTCCACATGCTTTCTCCTAGGTCAACATCCTATTGTTCCAGGCCACCCATGGAGACTTACTCAACACTGGTTGAGATTTTAATTCCTAGAAGACAAAAACTCATTGTCTTTGTCTGGGTCAAGTGTTCTCCTCTGATTGACTGCATTGATTAAGCTGCAGTTGGGAAGGAAGAACTGGGTGGTATAGATAGGACTGTTGGAGGACATGCTAGTGAGTGGGATGGGGTCCTGGAGGCTGGGGAGAGAACTCCAAAAGTTGTTCATAAAAGTATTTCACTCAGTCTCTTCTTAAGGTTCTAACCTGACCTCATGCAATGAAATAGACCATTGTTATGATATTCTCAATTCTCAAGAGCCCTGACATTTCTCTATTCATTTCTGAGTATTGAGTGTATGACTTACAACAACATTTATTAAATACACTCAGGCCAAGTGGTAAGTTTTCACATGCATGAAATTATTTCTCCTATAGCAAACCAAGGAGTAGGTGTTATTTTTTACTGGGGGTATGGGGACATGGAAATGCTAAATTTCTTGACCGAAGTCCACGACTAGTAATAGAGATGGTGTGCAAACCCAGTTCTGACTGGGCTCTCCAAGACTACAACACTGCCCCCACTCTTCTCTGTTAGGGCTGACTCAGTAAGTTCTTGTCAACTGTTTGCTGTTTCCCTAAGTTTTAGTCAACTCTGAGAATTATCCAAATTAGTGCTTTTTGGGCAGAAATGTGTTTCAATATGATTTGAAAAGGAATGAATCACTGCCTTGGGAAATCCCTTTTGTGGTTTCAAGAGTATGTGTTGCAATGATGGAGACAGTGGGGCAGTCTAGAGAAAAGGTTGGAGGGTTGAATCTATCCATCTGCATGTGAACTTTTTTCTTGAATGCTTTAATGTCAAGAATCCAGAGACTCCCAAGCCTATACATTTAGGGCAAGCCTCTGAGGTGCTTGGTTACTTCTGTTCTGTCTGGACTGATTAGAGGGAGCAGCTTTAGGGTCTCAGGACTTGGTGGATGCAGCTCTCAGACCTGGTGCAGGAAAGTTTGGCGGACTCTTGCCTCCGTAAGGCAAGAATACACCATGTCAAATGCATCTGCAGAGCTGTATTTAGTTTCTGGCTACTGCTGTCAGGAGAAGGCGCTGTAATGTGCTGCAGCTTCTGTGATCGATTGCTGAGGCTAGAGAGGAGGCAGGCAACATGGAGTCGTCTTATAGTGTAGACTAAAATCAGCTCCATGTTACATCAATGTAACAAGCCAGTGGGAGTGTGATCAGAGAACTGGGATCTTACTGAGACCTCATTTTTGCCCAGAGATTGCAGATATTTTTTCTTGAGTCTATAAGGTAGGATAAATTGTGTATTTAGCCATTCAGCCTGAGACTGACCTGTTAATTATTTTGTTGCTTTTTCTCCTGAGTCAAGCTTCATGCTTTGTTTGATCTTTTAGATCCTGCCCATTGATGGAAAAGCTACTTTTTCTGAATCATAGCTTCATATGAAGAGCTAGTGCAGAACTGGTCGTGCTCTATATTTTTAGGGACCTAGGATTTCCCTTGGCAGGCTCTAGTTTCATGACTTTGTTAGCAGCCCTTGTTCAGTATAGATCTCTATTTGTTGATCAGTGTCTGGGTGTGAGGGAATGGCCTACAGAGGGAGACAGAGGCTGTGTCAATGGTTCACGTCAGGGGGAGAATTCCAAAAACTGGTTTGGCCAGTTTTGGTCAAGGCTGACTTTCATGGTGACTGCAAGTTCTGCAGACGTAAGCCATTCCTCATCACACAACCAGGCAAGCATACGACAAGTTAGGAGTTGAGAATGACCTAAAATGTGTTGTTCAGGACCTTTTTGACTTTCTGTTCTGTGACAAGCCAAAGGGCTAGAATTTGCAGAACAACTCCTAAACCACATTGTCCTTCCTCCAGAAGGACCAATCCGCTATGGGATATAAAATTGTAGTTCATTTTGAGGATGAAGTTAGTCCTGTTTTATCATACTCTGTGCTACCGTGCAGCTGCTGAGTGATGTGCTATCTTGTTGCTCAAGGACTTTCTCAACATTTCTTTTTCAACATTATGTCTGCTGATGATCTCTCTAGGACTCAGCATCTGTTGGAGATGGTGAGAATTTGAGAGAGGATAGAACATAAAGCTTTCCTGATAGTCTACAGTCAGTTTTCTGAGTTCTAGGCTTCCTTTCTTTAAAAAAAGAAAAAAAAGAGCAACTGTATGGGTCACAGATGTGCAAAGAGAGAAGTTTGTCCTAGGCATGAGGAGAATGATGAATTCCTTTATCAGAACCAGCACAGAGGCTTGACTCTCCACCATCCCCATCTTGTGCTGATCAAGTAAACTGGGGACTCTTGAGATGCCCTTCCTGTTTTAGGATAAATAGGATGGATTTCTTTGGGGGGGGGGAAGGGATACCCCTTCCCCCAAAAGATGAGAAGTGTGGGGAGATTTGGTTTTATATTAGGTCCTTAGCAGCAGGTAGGATTCCCCCTATCCCCTGCCACCACCACCAAGAGAAGGATGGTGTTGCCATGGGAGGAGATCCCAAAAGCATCTGTGTATTAAGTACACGGAGCTGTTGGAACAGGGTGTCAGCAATGTGGGCATTGCTAAAGGATTTAGGACCAGACCATTCTAGTATCTCAAAACCTTAGAGGGAGCTGTGTTTTGGGTGGTAGATGGGGTAGTGTGTAAGCTTGGGGAAGCTACCTGGACAAGCAGAAGACCATTGTTCATGCCAGTGAAGCCACCTCCTCTTGAAATTTCTTACCTGTGGTGTGCTGGTAAGTGTTTAACAACTGGATCTCTTTTTTAAAAAGTTGGAATTTTCATAGTGTAAATATTTGCAATATTCCTTCTATGGCTAGTTTCAAGCTACCAATGAGACCTTGTGGATGGCAGAGTTGGAAAGAAGTGTGCACATTCGACTCATGTGAGTTGGTGCAAGTAGGATCCAGCACATACTTTCCCCTTACCCTCCAGCATCATCCATGCTTAGGTGCACAGAGCCTGCCAGTGGCACCTGAACCCAGACATTCACTCTTCCTTCTAGTCAAAGAGTGCCTGACTTGAATAGTGTCTCCTTGACTACTCTGGTGAAGTGGATTGGGAGAATTCAGAAACCTTCACTTTTCTCTGGGACAAACAGTAATATGTTAGAAGCTGACAACAATATTTCTTAATGAATCCTTTTCTTCTTGGGCCCAATCCAGAAGATAGTATATCTACCCAAATACTAGAGGCTGGAAATTTCTCTTGCATCATAGCAGAGATACATACACATGGCTTACTGAATATTGAAGCAGGAGAGACGTGTTGTTTTAGTAGCGAATGAATAAAGCAGCCAATTCTGGAACTGTAAGTGGTAGGTGCTAGAATTTTTGTAGAGCATATTTGCAGAAATCAAAACCTCATTAAAAGGCTTATAAAAAACATATTTGAGAATGACCCTGTAGTTAATAAAGTATGAGCTTCAAACAACTGCAGTCTGGGAGACAGTTCTCTAAAAGTAGTATTGAATGCTCAGATACAGAAGTAACCATCACAACACAGACTAGAAAGATCAAAACAAAAAGGAATACTGGTTGGATGGAGCTGGAGAGGATTCTCCTAGGACCTAGGAGACTGTGCTCCTCGTGCACTAGTGTTTTAATGTGCATCAAATATGGAGGGAATCTGTTTAAAGTACAGGTGCCTAGTTAATGGCAGATGCTGTCAGTACATTGCATGTATTCCCCAGGCACCTCTTCCTCCTGTTTTCCCCCAGAGACCCCATACCAGAAGCATCTACCACTCTCTGCCTGGATTTTCCTTCTGGCTGAAGGGACATCTTTACCTGCATGCACAGCAGGCTGGAAAATTCCAGGGAATTAGTGCACTTTCAAAACCATCAGGAATGGGAGCTGGAGCATAACCCAGTTCCTTAACCTTTAAATGGTACACAACTTTGAGATCTGGCTATCCTAGTGGTTCTCAAAGTATGTTCTAGGACCCTCTGGGGAACCCTAAATTCTTTTGAGTTTGAGAGCTGAAAATTATTTTGAACTACTACCAGTATATTATTATCTCCATTGCTGCTGTTTTTTTTTTTTTTTTTTTTTTTTTTACCCCTAAGGGTACATTGGAGTCTCCTAGAGCTAGTAAGTTCACTCCAATGGTGGCTAATGGAATGTATGCTTGTGAGTTTGTTTAAAATTAGTTTTAATGGGATTCCTGTGGCTGGCGCAGTTGGTAGAGCATGTGATTCTTGATCTTTGGGTTGGAAGTTCAAGCCCCCATGTTGGGTTTAGAGAATACTTAAAATTTTTTTTTTACTATCTTCTTTTGGGGGGTGGGAGGGATAGAGAGAGAGGTGCAAGTGACAAAGGGGCAGAGGAAGAAAGAAAGCAAGAATCCCACAGGGGTTAGAGAGGAGAGAGAGAGAGGAGAGAGACTGGCTTGTGCTCAAAGTGTGGCTTATGCTCCAATAATGTGTTAAGAGTATAAAGGGTTCTGAGACCAAATAACTTGAGATCGTGGCTCTAAACCATCTCCCAGACTTAGAGAAATTTGGCCCTGGATGTCAAAGCAGTGAACTACTCATTAACCTGCTTAGTGTATGCTCCTTTCCATCCCTGTCTCATGATCCCTTACCAGTTCTGGTCTCAGCATCTGCTGCTGGGAATGCAAGCTGAGACACCAGATATTTTGGGTGGTGCCTGGGAATTGACATTTTAATGTGAGTGAGTCTAATGTGGATGGCACGTGCACCTTCCCTTGCTAACACTTGCACACATTGCTTACAAAGAGGGGGAGTATGGTGTGGAGCAAGTCGGAAGTTGGCACCTGTCCCATACGTTGTGATGGTTCAGTACAAGCATAAGCACGTACCTGAGGATGCATTTAACTTGGTGCCTGTAAATTCCAATGGTTTCATCTCCCAGCTCCCCAGGGTTTTCTTAATCCCCATGTCAATGTTTCTTTTTAATTTTTCATAGTAAGTCAAATAGCTGTACACTGAATGTTCCTGTATGGTTCTAGTTCTGTAGTAGTGGTTGAGTCCATTTGAAGTGCATTGTTTTAATTGCTGGCATGATAAAGTTCTGAGCTAAAAGGTACTCAGAGTATTGTAAGATATGTATTCAGATCAGGCGCCTAGTGTCCACAGTGGCAGACTCAGTGGTATGTGTTAGGGAAAGTTATTAATATTAGTGCAAATTCATGTCTGCATTGAAATGTTCATTGACCTATATCAAGACTTTACGTATGAAATGACGCTGCCTGGGTGTGAGTATAGTACCATGGGACATAGTTTGGAGACCCTAAACAGCTGCATGACTAAGTTTATGGAAATGACAAGAGAAAACCTAAAAACCAAGCCCAGTGAAACTCCCAAAGTAAATGTTCCATAGATGTTAGCTGTTATTACTGTTAATACCAGGTTTGAAGTATAAGCTGAAGTTTTAAACCCTCAAGAATTTTAATTTTTGTTTTACATCTTTAGGTTTTTGTTTAAATATGGGTTAACCTAGTGTAATTCTAGTTTCAGGTGTGAAGTACAGTGATGCAGCACTTCATACATCATTTGGTGCTCATCACAAGTGCACTCCTTAATCTCCACCTATTTAACCCAGTCCCACCCACCTCCTCTCTGGTGACCATCAGTTTTCTATAGAGTATTTCCTTGCTTCTCCTTTTGTGTCCACTTTACTCGTTTGTTTTGTTTCTTAAATTCCATATGAGTGAAATCATATGGTAATTGTTTTTCTGACTCATTTCACTTAGCATAATACTCTCTAGCTCCATCCTTGTTGCAAATGGCAAAATTTCATTCTTTTTGATGGCTGGGTAATACTCCGTGTGTGCACCTGCATGCGTGCACACACACGCACACACTATATGTTCTTTATCCATTCATCAATCGATAAACACTTGGGCTGTGGCCATAATTTGGCTATTGTAGATAATGCTGATCTAAACATCAGGGTGCGTGTATCTCTTTGAATTACTATTTTTGTATTCTTTGGGTAAATACCTAATAGTGTGATTGCTGGATTGCAGGCTAGTTCTATTTTTAACTTTTTGAGGAAACTCCATACCGTTCTTCCAGAGTGGCTGCACCAGTTTGCATTTCCACCAATAGTGCACAAGGGTTGCCCTTGCTCCTCCTCACCAACACCTGTTTCTTGTGTTAATTTTAGCCATTCTGACGGATATGAGGTGATCTGTTTGTAGTTTTGATTTGCACTTCCCCGGTCAGTGATGTTTAATGTCTTTTCATGCATCTGTTGGACATTTGTATGTCTTCTTTCGAAAAATGTCTCTTCATGTCTTCTGCCCATTTTTAATTGGATTAATTGCTTTTTGGGTGTTTTAGAAGTTCTTCATATATTTTGAACAGCAGCATTTATCAGATATGTCACTTGCAAATATCTTCTCCCATTCTGTGGGTTGCCTTTTAGTTCTTTGAATAGTTTCCTTCACTGTGCAGAAGCTTCTTATTTTGATAAAGTCCCTAGTTTATTTTTGCTTTTGTTTCCCTTGCCTCAGAAGACCTATCTAGAAAGAAGTTTCCATAGCTGATGTCAGAAGTTACTGCGTGTGTTCTCTTCTAGGATTTCTATGGTTTTAGGTCTCACATTCAGGTCTTTAATCCATTTGGAACTTGTTTTTGTGTATGGTGTAAGAGAGTGGTTCAGTTTCATTCCTTTACATGTTGCTGTTCAGGTTTCCCAACACGGTTTGTTGATGAAAAACTGTCCTTTTCCTATTGGATATTCTTTCCTGCTTGGTTGAAGATTAATTGACCATATAGTTGTGGGTTCCTTCTGTAACCTCAAGAACTTACTTATTGGAGAGTAGCAGGTGAGAAATTAGTGTTTAAAACCAACACAGGAGTAAAGTAGATATCAAAGGACAGAACATAGTCTTGGAGACCCAAAGTTCAGAGAAGGGAATCCAAGAAACCTGTCGTGACAAGAGAAAATTCCACAGTTGGTTGAGCCACTTGAAGCAAGTGTCTTGGAAAACCAGTTGGCTTTATTTCCAGACAATACTCTTTTAGTTCACACTTGGCTCTGCAGATCATGTGTACAATGTATGAGACCACTGAAGTTCTGGCCACTTCTCAGAGCAAATGTCCTAAAGTCAAAATATAGGCTATGTGTCAGCACATAGGACCCTGGAAGGTCTCTAGGGGCCATTCACCTCCTCTGACTCAGTGATGATTCTGTCTTTTCTTCAAAGGCATTTCATCACATTTGCTTAGAAATTTCCCTGGGAGGAACTATAGTCGTCCTCATTTCTGTTTCATAGTTGGGAAAATTGAGGTGCCAGGTTTGCCAATCCAATGTCATTCCTTTGTAACTTTGAAGAAGATATCTTGATCACAAGAGCCTTTCTCTCCATTAATCACTTGGAAAAAGTAATCCAAAATGAATTGCATCTTAGAGATGTATGTGAGTGTTTATACACATAGGGTATACATATTCTTGGAGCACAGTTCTATGGAGAAGTGGTTTTTTAATTGCCAGTGGCCTTATTCTCATAAAGAAAAATATATTGATTTTTCTCAGTTGGATATGTCCTGTCTTTACTCAGCCATATCCTATGATCATTATTTACACTTTCATTGATTCTAAGATACCATTGATTTTTTTTTTTTTTAAGACTTTTTCTGTACTACCAAAAGAAGAAAAGATGCTGGTAATTATAACTTAATGCTTTCCAAGCACTTAAAATTTTGATGAATTCTTAAGCTTTTTTTTTTTGACTTAGAGATGTGTGTCCTATCATTTTTATATACATAAGCAATAAACTATATTAAATATCATTAAGGTATTAAAACCACATTTCTCATCCATATCCTTTGAATCATTTTAAAACTCCGTATTTGTTTTGCTCCTAGGATCCTCTGTATTCAAGTTGCTCACGCTATTTCTTCAATTTTGATATTGGCATTTTCCCATGTTTTTGTTTTGTTTGCCCACTCCCCCCCCCCCCCCCCCCATTGGTTGAATCCCATGTTGCCAGCCAGAAGTTAAGCAGTTTGTTTAAAGTCAGTGAAGTTTTGACACATTGAAATTGGCAGGATAACGCAGTCCTGAATGATGCATAACTTGGTCACACGGGTACTTCGTTGCTTTGATTTGGCAACTTCTCCTATTGTCAGTTGCATTGCCTGATATGTGATAGGAAATCCTTTGGCATGCGTTTCAGTAATCAAATGTAACAAAACTGCATATACTTGTGAGTGTGCTTGGCCAGAAAATATGGAATTGTGTTTGTACCAGAGTGGGTAGATCATGCCAAAATCTCAGTGACTTAAAACCACATAGTTTATTTCTTGCTCATGCTACATGTTCTTCCAGGTTGGCTGAGTGCTTTTCTCCACGTCCTTCTCTCTCCAGGACCCATGCTGATGGAATAGTCACTGTTAGAAACATTCCTGGTCATTGTGGTTGAGGGGAAAAGGAAGTGATAAATTGCTCACTGCTCTTAGTTACCCATGCCGCTGGTGCTCCCATTTCTCTGGCCAAAGCATGTCCTACGGCCACACCCATCTTCAAGGTTTTGGAGAAGTACAATCACATTACATTTCTGGAAAATATGGGGATGTTTGCTAGACAGAAATGATAGTTGCCACCACATGCTTCTCACAAAATACTCTGCACATAATAAAGAGAATGCACATATTCTCCTCCGCAGAGGAATCCACTCACAAGTTCAATCCATTCCCTGCATCCAGCTTGAAAGGCATGATTGCTAGATGATGTGAGGTGGCTTTTCATTGGGGGGAAAGTGTAGTGACCTCTTTATACCAGGTTTGAATGTGGTTCCTTTTGATCCAGAGACCACTTGTTCTGCCCTCCCTTTCCCCCATCCCCTTAATAAAAAGGATAAGGGTATAACAGGGACACTATCCTTTTGTTCATATAGGGGAAGAATAAGAAAGATACAGTAGTCACTTCTCTGAAGTGGTTTTGAAGTCCCACTGGGCAGACACTGAAAATCTCCTACATTGGTGGTGAAAGTTCTTTTAGTGGTGGTGGTCATCATCGTCCTTTTCCATCTTAGCTGTTACTAATGAACTTGAGCTCTAACATCTATGGGTTTATTTTCCATTCTCTTTGGACACATCTGAAGAAGGCATTGGAAAATATGGCCTACTCTAGAGCTGAGTGCTGTGTTAGCCTACTAAAATGGTATTTAGATAATTGAAAAACTCAAAGTTGGTTTTAAGTCTTAAACAGTACAGCTGCTTTATAATCTACACTGGTGGTTCTTTTAGCAATATAATTCTCTCAAATGGAGATTGAATAAGAAGCTCTATCAGCTCCATGAGCCGATAGAGGCTATAGTTCTCTTACAAATATACTCCTTAGATTGTTTTCTTTTTCTCTCTCTCCACTTAATTGTGGAGATGTCTATTTCCCCTAAGACATTTTAAGAGTAGTACCTGATACATGTTTTGAAACAACTTAATCTGGTGGTTCTGTAATGGTGGAGTGGATTGGAGAAGAAGCCCTGATTTGTAGTATGTTTTGGTGAGGTTGCTCTAACAAGTTACCATGAACTTAAACAATCCTTACAGTTCAGGAGGCTGGAAGTCCAAGATCAGAGTGTCAGAATGGTAGAGTTCTTGGTGAATGCTCTCTTCCTGAGTTACGGATGGCCATCTTCTCCTGTACCCTCACTTAGGGGAGAGAGCTAGCTATTTGGCCCCTTCTTTTAAGGACATCAATCCCATTCATGAGGATCCCACTCTTGTGACGTACTTACCTCTTAAAGGCCCCACCTTCAAATACCATCATATTGGGATTTGAATTTCAACAGATGAATTGTGGGGGGCACAAATATTTAGGTCCTATCATAGCATTTGCTGACTTCTAGGGTAAAAGTACTCCCACCATGACCCATTTCAAGCTACCAACATGAATAATATAATCACTGATTATATAGTATATCCTCCAGAAATTCAGTAATAACTTCAAGAGCACAGATAATATAGCAAAATATCACAAAATAACTAGACAGTGAGTTTTGAGCATTATCTTTGTTTTTAACATATTGTTTTAAATAATGGCTATATTTAACAACAGTCTTAAAAAATTTTAAAAAACGTAGCCATTAGCTCTTACTGAGCTAGTATGAGCCAGTTCATCACACCATTGCCTTAATCCATTTAGATATTCTAACAGGGAGTGCGATGGCCATGAAGTTGATTTTTTTTTTTTTTTTTTCCTTTGAGGCTGAGCTTTAACTGCCCATTGTTGCTTTGCTCATTTGTCAGTTTGGGGATTGCAAAGCAGTTGTCTCAAGTTTTAGAAGGCCCAACTGAGAGCAGAAAAACCTAACTTGTAAATAATTAATTTTGGATAGTTTGTTACATAGCAGTATTTATATATTCAAAAGACTGTATTTTAACTGCCCTAAACCAAATGTAGACTTACAGAGGTTAAAATGAAGAATTCATAGTCTCCTAGACTCAAAGGAGTGTTCAACAACCAGAGTCAGAGGGACAGGGCTTGGGAAACAGCTGGGAATGGGAATAATAGAAAACAGATCTCACTATTGGAACTCTGTCCCTCATTTCTGCTGCTTTCCATGCATCAGTATTTTCTCTTACCAGTAACTTCATGAGTTCTTAATTTTTTTTTTTTTTTGTCTTAGAGCTAATACCACAGTGTTAGTTTAATACCAATTAAAAATCCTGAGGAAAAACTATGATCTAATTTAGGATTGGTGTCCACTCCTTGACCAATAAACTGATGAAGGGAGTGGGGATAGGGAGGCAGGTAATTCTGATTGACCCTCAGGAGTTAGGCAGCTACCCTTATACTGTAGCAACTTAAATCTTACCACCTATATAGTGAAGGTCATACAGTTATCCTGACAAGGCAGAGCCATGTGTTATCGTGTCCTTGCACATGTCTGCAGTGTACCCTAGTAATAGAAGAAATTGTACCCATGTACCTGAGGGCTTGCCATTCTCAATAGCTTATTTTATCATCCATCTGTCCATCCAAATTAATTGACTTTGTGGACTAGTTGAAGTAAACAAGAAAATATTTAGAATGGAAAGATTAGAAAAGCATCAGGGAATAGGTATCTTTTAAGCTGAATCTTAAATTTTTAAAATTGTGCACTGAGACAGGTTGGCTTTCTTAAGCTGCTGATCAGTTTGAAGATTATAGATTGTATTTTACATAAAATTCTACACGTGCACATTTTAAAACTCTAGAGTAAAATTTAAGCTAACTCCCTATCAGTGTTGGACTTCAATCCTCTAGATGAGTATATTAGAAGTCAGGAGAAAGTAGAGAAGGGAAATGGTGAGACAGAATTACTGTCTTAGAAATGAGGGCAAATAAATTGGTAAAGTTTTCCTGCCTGATGGTTAGGTATCAGTGAATTAGGTACCTAATGGTTAGGTATCTGTGAACTTCATGACAGCAGACATCCTTACGGGGAACAGAAAAGTCCAGCCCATTTCAAAGAGAGTCTCTTTCAGCTTTAAGATTCAATGATATCCTTTAGACAGGGTCCTAATGAGATAAAGTCTGCTTGAGAGTAATGCAGAGGCTGGGGCTGGCATGGGGGCAGGATATGTCTCATCATGCAAAGGTAGAGACTAGAAGTTGGTTCATGAAGGGGTGCCAAGGTTAATATATAAAAAAAAAAAATTCAAAACCAGGCCATCTGCTCAGTAGTTGACGAAGAGATTTGACAGAGTAGGGCCAAAACAGAGGAGGCAGTTATGGACTGCGTGTTTGTAACCCCAAGTTCATATGTTGAAGCCCTAGTTAACTGCGGTGATGGTATTTGGTGGTGGTGCCTTAGAAGGTAATTAGATCATGACAGTGGAGCCCTCATGATGGGATTAGCGTCCTTATGAGGAGAGACATGAAAGTGCTGGCATGTGTTTATGTGCTGTCCCCACCATGTGAGGACACAACAAGGAGGAGGCCATCTGCGAGTCAGGAAGGGTGCTCTCACAAGAACTGAATCTACCAGTGTCTTAGATTTCCTAGTCTCCAGAACTGTGACAAATACTTGTCTAAGCTACCCAGGTTATGGTACCATTATGGGAGTCTGAACTAAGAGGCTAATGCATCAGGAAAATGGAGAGATCAGGGATGAAAAAGACAGATGTAACCAGCACGAAGTCCACAGACCAAAGTATTAACACCATTAGTGGCTAGGTACTATAATCTGTGGCCATACTGCTTGGGAGGGTGTGACTTACTACAGGTACTGCACAGGATGGGCAGAATCAGTCCTATTTGAGGCTGGATGTATACTTCTTTGGCAGCAAAGAAAAACTTGATTATATAGAAGTATGTGTTGTTCAGCCCGGAATGATACTGAAATAGGCAGCAAAGGGTAAGGGTGCAGAGGTGGTGGGTAGCCTAATTTGTTGGAATGGGTAAAAGAAGGGAGAAAAAAAAATTGTGTATAAAATGCTCATGGTCAAAGCTGGCCATCTTTTAATTTACTGGTCTAAAATTTTTTTTAACACTTATTTATTTTTGATACAGAGAACATGAACAGGGGAGGGTCAGAGAAAGAGGGAGACACAGAATCTGAAACAGGCTTCAGGCTCTGAGCTGTCAGCACAGAGCCCGACATGGGGCTCGAACCCACGGACCGCAGGATCATGACCTGAGCCAAAGTCAGACGCTTAACTGACTGAGCCACCCAGGCACCCCTGATTTACTGGTCTAATAGTCACAACCAGAGTAGAAACTCTTCTGTTGGTCTATTTGCCAGGAGTGTTGTGAGGACTTCTACTGATGGGATAGTTGAGTGTTTTCCACAACATCCAAATGTACATCACTTAAAATACTCCCCGCTAAGTTGTTCATTGCTTTTTAGGAAGGCCTAGATAGTTGGTCATGCTGATTTTATTAAAAACACAGATTCTACTTTTAATGATAATAAGGGACTCTAATTACAATTTCTTTATACCTTTTAAGTTGAATATTACTGAACCTCTTAAATCTTAATTGCTCTGCATTATCTTTTAGAGTCCATATTTGTTAAGAGCTAGTGCACTTACTTGCTCTGAATTTCTTCCAAACACATTAAATGACCATGTATTATGATGAATCGTGATAGATTTTTTTTTTATAACCTATCCTACTTTGCCACTTTTTTCTTAGTTCCCTTTGCTCAGTTATTTACTGAGAAACTAGGTTCCTGAAGAAACTTCGTGGCACAGATACCAGTTCTCCCCAACTGGTAGACAGCCATGCTGCCATAATTGTCCCCCAGTGGGGTGGGGTATCTGAAGTCAGGTTGTTTTCAAAAGTTAGACACTGGGGCCCTGACTATGACAGGAGAATCCTATTCAGTCTATTATTCTTGTTCTGTAACCTGACTTTGGTCCAGAAAGAGGAAATCCTTGGGCTTAATTGAAGACAATCTGCCTAAGGTCAGGAGGGTAATGCTAACCAGACTGTGGGCAAAGGTAGTATGGAAATGAGAGGGTAAGACTAGAGTGGATTCAAAGATTAGACCCAAGGATGGAAACCAAGTGCACCTGGAAGGCAAAATATACTTGAACCCTAAAATATAGAGAGCCCTGGGGAGATATAAAAATAAATCAAGCTTATTTAGTTTATTGCCTTTCCACTTCCCTGGTGGCTTGTCCAGCTGTTCTCCCAGCTTGGGCAGCCTGTTTGTGGGCATGATTTTTAGGTGTTTATCATGGGGTTGCCTGCTAGAGCAGCTGCTGGTAAAAGGGCCCTCAATGCTTTCATTATATGTCTGTTCCCGAACTTCACAGTTCCTGATATTAAACCACTTTGGAGATTATATAGTGTTTCATTTAAATTTTAAATGGCACATTGCAGTGTGCTTTTAGGTAATCTGTTATGTGCCTCTGGGCATAGCACCATTTTTATGTAGGTGTCTAAATTACACAGGAGAGTGGGAATGCTTTAGATCAAAATGAGTATCCAGCCCTGTGTAGGACCCTTTGTCAGTTAGTTGTGTCTCCATTTGCAGTCTTGGATATGACTAATAAAATATCCTGTGGAAGTTACAGATTACTCCATGGATTGTCCTTTGCAAAAGCCATTGAGAGCTGGCCTTAAGTTTTCCCTGAAAGGTAGCTGTTAATACTACTTTGACAGATGAAGAAATCAAAGGTTGTTTAAATGAGACTCAAATTCTTAGAGACTAGCATTGTGGTCTGAAAGCTAGACCATGGATACAATGCTTAGATCTGAATCCTAGCTCCGTCACGCATTACCTGTGTTACTCTGAGAACCTTATTTCTCCTTGTGTCTGTTTTAACATCTGAAGATAGAAATAATGCTCGTTTCTGCCTCACAGGGTCATTATGAGGAATGAGTTAATGTTCTTAAATCCTTTGGAACCGTGCCTGGTACATGACAAAAGTGTTCATATAGATCCACAGTCTCTTATCTGAAACCCTGAGGGACAGATGTTTTGGAATTCAGAATTTTTCAGCTTTAGGAAGGTTATAGGCAAAAATTTTATACCTAATCGCTACAGCAGGGTCTGGACACACTGTAATCCTATTGAGTTTTGCAGCCCAAAACAGATGAACACGTAGGCTAAGTAGGGAAGAGTGCATAAACAGGCTTACGGTTGAAGCCAAGTTTAGGTACTAAATTACATTCTGGTTTTCAGAGCCTCTTTGTATTTTGAAATTATGGGTAAGGGATTATAGAGGCGAAGTAACATTGAATGGTAAATAAATTACTGGAGTCCAGAAACTTCCAAAGTCCAGGTTAGAATTTGAGTCAGAATTCTTTCCCTTACTGAAAGGGGAGCACCTAAGTGGTTGGCTCAAGGTTCTGTAACTGCAAGTGTTGAGTATGGAACCACATCTTTGGCTTCCTGCTGTGGAGCCTGATATTCCGCACGAAACATAGGTTTGCAAAAGTACATCACCCACCTCAAGACACTAATCCCATGGAATAGGATACCTGATCAAATTTACAAGAACTCTGGTATTCTTGTTTTGGAAACCTTTTTTTTTTTTTTTTTTTCCTTCTTTCCCTTCATTCTAATGAGACTTGTGAATCTACAAAAGGACAATAGTGCACACCTTTCCTAAACTTCTTTCCTCACACGTCCCTTACTGTGAGAACACTTCACGGAGGATACTTTGGAACATCCTCTTTCACATTATTCTGTTTAAGACAACCTTTAATAATTGCACGGAGTAGATACAGGCAAGGGAGTGATTTCTGTCATTAAAGGAGTGATGGCCTACTTCTTGCTTCCCGAGCTCTTTGCTTCTAGATGAGGTTAGCTTGATTGAAAAGGCACTTAGAATACCCAGAATTAAGGGATTCAGGAATCTGAATGTAGCAATTTTTAAGAATGTTAAGTCCTGAGAATTTATGGACAACATTGTTACAAATCGTGGGTTTTTTTTTTTTTTTTGCAAAGAATGTGGGATTCATAGGTAAACAAAGCTTTTATGGGTTCATGGACTTCATTTTATCTCCCATTCCACAACTCCATTAGAAGAGCGAAATTTCCTTCTCCTTTGGCTGTTGAAGAATTTCTGTTTCATCATTTTTACCACAAAGCAATGAGGGGGTTGATGCTTACAACATCTGTGGGTAAATCCATGGCTTGGATTGAAATGAACCTTGTGGTATGTATGCCCATGAGTCTTCTAAAGAAAACATGGTTTCTTTTAATGTTAAGATATTCCAGAAACATTGCTCAGACCCTTAGAGATGAGTTGTTCCTGAAATAATACCAGTTCATTTGGATATGCAATGAGAGGGGTACATTATGTGCTGGAAGCATGTTGTTCTAAGGCACTGTTGGAAGACTTTAGGTTAGAAATTGGCTGTTACATTATGAATTTAATGCTGCTCTATATTCCTGTGAAATCTCTTGTCCCTTAAATACTTGCTGTTGGTTTCTTACAATCAACTGGCTTTTCTTCCAAGTGGATGATATTCTTTATTTAAAAGAATACTTTTACTACTTTAGGAGTGAGACTTGTACTTGTGGACGTCATCTGTGCTACCAGCAGCATAGGAAGTTTCCTTCAAAGGACCCTTGGTGCTTACTTGGGTGTATATACATTAGCATCATTCAGGATCTTTCCAAGTGCCTGGTGCCCAAGCTACACCTGGCAATTATATCAATTTCTAGGGATAGGATCCTAGCATTTTTTCCCTTTTTTCCTCTTAAAGTTTAAAGATTGTGTGGCCAAGGTTGAGAAACACTATCTTAGAATAACTAGTTTATCCCCCCCCCCCCCCCGATCTAGGTACCATTCATTAACCATATCTCAGGGGTTCTAATCTAGGAGCCCATGAACTGAATTCAGCCCAGAGATCTGTTTTGTTTGGCCAGCGTAGGATGGTGTCAAGTACATTGAATGAGAGAGCCCTCAGACAAGGTTCGTACTCCCTTTTGGCCCCACGGACCACAATTCGTTGTTCTACCCAGCAGCTTTTAAAACCTAGGCTACCTGCCTGCTTACTAGAGGTTAGAATTTCTGACCACTGAAATACCTGGAGGGGTTCTCTAGTTCAATGCTGCATTAGAAAAGAACATTAACTGAGTGACAAAACCTACGCTAAAGGCTGAAGATAGTTACTGTTTATGGAATCAGAAATTTCCACTTGTCCTCTTATAGTAGAGTTCCTTTGGGGAAAGGAAGTGTTCCCTGGGGTGCTGGTAAACTGAAACCCCAATTAGCGTCTACCACATGTGGTCCATGGCAGGGGCGTGAGTGAAACAGACTCCATTCCTGAGAGGAGTGAATGAAGCAGACATCTTCTCTGAGGGAGAGGCAAGAAGAAAATAACAAGGTGAAAAATCAGGTTAGCAGTGGAGAAGATTGAAAGTGAGAAAGTCCAGATTTAGGAAGGGCTCCTGAGAGGTGTTCTGACTCAGGGTGACGAAGGAGGAATCATCTGGTTCCTTCACCTGGAAGGGCACCGTGAATGAGGCAGGGTGTTAGGGTTCCCACTGACTGGTTTCAGGGTTTGCCCTTCCCTCTGTTTCAAGTTCAGGTATTCCACATCCATACACACCACACAAAGGTCGGTGAATGCAACTAATTCAAAAGTTTATTACTTCGGGGTGGGCAAAGTGAGGAATCCTTGGGAGAAGGGTCCTGCTGGCAAGATGGGGCTCTGAGATCTGGGCAGGAAGAATGTCTGATCTTGGGGACAAATGTAAGGCAGGAGCCCTCTGAGATTTTTGAATAATGTGAGGGCAGACTAACTTCCATTGGCCTGTCCTCAGGTGTGTGTGTATGTCTGGGATGGGAGTGGTGGTGGGTTAGCGGGGGGCGGTTAAGTTTCCCTGCGTGTGACTTACAGGGATAGCAGAAGTGAGCCAAGTATGATGTACATAGAAAGAATTAGAGGCCTTTCATTCAACGATTCAAATTCAGCTGCTATGTGTAGACTCCGTGATCCAAACAGTTCTAATCCTTGGGTAGAGAGACAAACACACAAATAGACATTATATCAAGGGATAAGTATGTGACTAGAGTGGAATATCACTTAATCTAGAGTAGTCTGGGAAAGCCCCTCTGATAAACTGACCTTTGAGCAGAGCCTGAACAAAGGAAAAAGAGTATAAAGTTATGTGGGCAGAGCATGCCAGGCAGGGACACCAATCAGTGCAAAGGCTGAAAGCAGAGGCATGCTTAGTGGAGAAGTGGCAAGGAGGCCAGTGTCCTTGAAGTGAAGGAAGCAAGGGGAGGGCCAGGTCCTGTAGGACTTTGATGCTGTAGTAAGGCATTTGGATCCCCTCCCTCCTTTTTTAGCATAAGGAGAGAAGCCACTGGAAAGTTTCGAGCAGTAGAAAAAAACAGTCGTACTATAGCCTTCCTCATATATTGAATTTGTGGTGCATACACTTACTGCAAGGAAGTAGGGATGTGGGTCAGAACTATGAGAAGTGGGTAAGAGGAAGGGAGATGAATTTATTTATTTATTTTTTCCTGTTGAGTTAATTTGCCAAGGATGGAATTTGCCTAAAAAGTAAAGAAAGAGGAAAAGGCCCTAAACCTTTTACGTGAAACATATACTAGGGGGAAAAATGGACAAATATGAAGTGCTCTCAGAATGGACATAACCATTTTGATAGAATGATTGCCCCTGGCAGTTGGAATCAGGTGAATCTGGTTTGGATCAGATTTAAGTGCGTAGGCTTTAAAATGTATCCACTTTCAAAAGCGTGTCCATGTGTCTTATTGTAACCCTTGAATGGCAGCTAGCTGTGGTGCTCCCTCTATTTCATGGGGCCAGTGAAAGCCCTTAGCATTTGGTAAGTGCTTGGCTGGGATCCCTTGGCTCTAGTCTGGGTTCCCTTCGTCTTTATGCCTATCATTCGGTGTCTTTGACCCCCTGTATCTGATGTCGTCTCCCATATGTCCGGGATGAGATTTATGCAGACTGGGCACTTATGTTTTAGAGTAGATAATTCCCTAATCATGGTTTTCTCTTCATGTATGACTACATGAAGTTCAGTCCTTTCCACTTTTCTTCCTCAACTAGGTTCAGCAAAACATGTCTACTCTTCCACTGATTTGTATCCTAATTGCTGTTGCACACACCTAGTGAAGTGCAAGTGCCCTGGGGTAACTCTCAGGGCTTCATGGGTCTTAAAAAGCCACAGGACAAAAACCATGATAGCTTAGCTTAACTTTGTTAACTCTTCCAAACATATTTGACTAGGGATTTTATTTTAAAAGGCAACACATATTGATAGCTTATGCAACTAGTATTTTGTGGGTCACAGGTTAGGAAATGTTCTGAATTTTCTTTCTAAAATAGAGCATGAATATTGTTACTGATAGAATCAATTCAGTGTTCTATGTAGCTCACATAGGTTCTAGCTATAAAATGTGCATGTGAAGGACTCAAATTACTGTACCCTACAGTTACCCAGGAGATGGGGAGTCTATCTGAAGACTGTCTACCTTTAGCAGGAATCTGGAAGGTTCACTCTCACTTGATCAAGAATGCCTGCTTAGGATCTTTTTCAACTCCTCCTAGGACTGGAGTCTAGACTTCTGTATGATAGATGGAATATTGGTCTAGTGAATGTTTTTTTTTTTTTTTTTTACCAGTATCCTCATTTCATTTCTTCATTCAATAAATGCACATTGAATTACTGTCATGTATTAATAAGTATGTGACAAAGGTAGAGATTTGCTGTCTGCCCTTGTGCTTATGGTGACAGGGGACTTGCAGAGTAGAAAATGATTATTTGCAATTCTGAGTGATATATTTTCAAAGACACAAAGAGAAATTGGAGTGTCTGAAGAGGGGCAAGCATAGTGATCATGACTTTGCAAACCATAGCAAATACATCACATTGGGTGTTAGATCTGATGGTTAAACAGGTATGTCTTCCAGTGTTTGCAGGGTCACTATCTGAAGAGGATATAAACTCAGAATGGCCCTAGGGGACAAAACTAGAAGCAGTGGAGAGGAGTAACAGGGGAGCATTTTCTGTAGGGAGAAGCTAAGATGCCCAGAGTGAACTATTCTATTGAGGGTGAAACTTCCAATCTTCAGAAATGCTCAAATACCCACCTGTCAATACTATAGGGAAGATGCTGAGCTAATGAGGAGGTTGAGAGGACCTCGAGCTTCTTCAAACTCTTAAGATGTTTTTCTTTATAGATGTTAAGGGCCTTGGAATACACAACACATCTTAACATCTCTGATCTGTGTCAGTTAGGATACTCTAGGAAACAGACACTAAGAACTAGAAACACCTGCGAAGGATAAAGGGTAGGGCCACATAATAGTTGGAGAGAGGCTTGGATAATGAGGCAGGTCTGACCATTGTGAAGGGGGGGAAAGGGAAGGGAGACTGAGTAGGAAGAGTCTGACTACAGGGCAGCTCTGAGAATGTCTCAGGTGGGCTGATGGGGAGCCCCAGAGCAAAGGTCAGCTGCTAGAGGAGTCCCATTTTGGGCAGGAATGACCTGGGTATAGTATTCCTGCTGTGCTCACCAGCTGACTGGGGGTAGCTGAGGGAAAGCATGCCCTCCATGTGAGCACCCCAGTGCATCAGAGTACAGTAATTACGCTGTCAGCTCACTCCAATCCTAACCTCAGGTTCTCCCTTGAAGGAAGATCCAAGCAACACCCATGACTGCCACTTGATCTCTTGTCCCCAGTACAACATGTTACACATGGCCACTGCTTATTAACGGCTTGGTATCAGTGAGGACATTACAGTATTTGTTTTAATAACCATCATTGCCTTAGCTGAAAGGATATTCAATGGTGAATCTTTTATAAGGATAGTATTACTAGAAGAGCCCCTCTATTTTGGAGCTGAATTCACAGAGCTCAGTCAGTTAGATGCATGGTAGATTCAAGGAAACCTAGTACTCTGCACTGTGGGATCTCAAAATGGACAGGGTAAAGAGGAATGAGTTGCTCACAGCTAAAGTGTCTGTATTACCTTAAATTCCACATCTATGAAGTGCCAGCACCAGGAAGCATCAAGCTCTAGGAAGACATCCCAACCCTGTTAAGGGCTATAGTCCTAGATGTTCTGCTTTTATTCCCAGCTGCATTTCTCTGCTGTTCTGCTTTTGGATTTACTTGATTGTTCCTCTTCTAACTTTTATCTATTTCCTTGGAACTTGATACTGGATTCATCTTTAGTTTTGCCTCTAGGGGCTTCCCTCTCTCTCTTTCTCTCCATGCTCTGTTTACAGTTCCAACTAACCATCTCTCTGATTTAAGTCTAAAGCCTTTTCCAGCTTAGACCCACTTGGCTGGAGCCCAGCCATTTTTCATGAGAAAATAGGTATTGGTCTACGGTTTTCCCAACTTGAAATATTTGAACTAATGTTCAGTAATTATGAAGCTGATGTTCTTATGAGTTGCAAAGCTGTTTGTAACGGAATCAAGGTTTAGTGGACTTGGCTACTTAGCCTGAATCTGTTCTTTTTTCTCCATACTAGAAGGCCATTTGGTTCTAGCACTCAAGGGAAGCTAACCCTTGTACAACTTGAGAGGTGAGTCTGAGTAACTTTAGGATAATCTCACCTTTCTAATTGATTAAGCTTGGATTCCTCAACCAATCATCGCATGACATTTCTTGTATAAAAGGGATTCATTTGGGATGGACATATGATCTCATTCAAGACCATGAGACTGGTGAGGAAGTCAGCTGGGTCACGTAAGTTTATTTGCTTTTAAAGGAAGAACCACAGGAAGAAAAGACCTTCCTTTACTTAAACGTTGCTAAGACATGAGGTCTGGAACTACTGAGAACATTGTAGTCTTAGCATGACAGTAAAGGCTATACGTGGAAGTTGGCAGAATCTCCTTGATCTCACAAACATAATTTCAGAGTCTGAGGGATAGGAATGATAATAGATAATACATACTGTACTGAACTGGGGATAGCAAGGTAGCTGGCATTTAATAGGTGTTTAGTATAGCTTGTTGAATGAATTTGAAAAAGTGGCTGTCTTAAATGGCACATAGGTCCTGAGGTTTCCTCAAAGTCTGGGCTCTGTGTTAACTGCTTCATTTGGGGGCAGAGGAGGTGTGGAATTCAGAAAACCTTCTCTTTTCCCTGACTTAGTATAAGAAATTTGAATGGTGAAGGTCTGGAATCAGTCTTAGTTGAATCTTGGCTTCCCATTCATGGTAGGATTGGCGGACTACTTGATGACCCTCCGTTTTCCCATCTTACAATAATGCAATAATGTTTGCTTCCTAGGAGAAGTGGGCACTTCTAGTGCCAGTGAGCACTAATCCTTAGTAAATACTGGTGAATATCTTTACTGCTGCTGCTGCTGCTACTAGTAGCTGCCGCCACCATCATCGTGGAGTTCCTGCCTGGTGAAAGTCAGATGAATTCTGCAGGGCAGGTCCCATTTTTGCCAATGAAAGTCTGAGTGTTAAGTGTTGTCCCATTCTTCAGTGTTTTTCCAGCCCTCCGGAGTTCAGGGTTCCTTTAATTAAAGTACAGTCTAATTATTTGGGTCACGTATTGGTTGCCAAGGTAACCCATCGTCAAAGTGGGCAGTGAATGCTTGTCTTCCTAGTCCTGTGCGGCATTTATCATCTCCTATCACAATGCCTTGTGAGTCAAGGGGTATGCAGTGAAGCTAGGCTTTCCAAATCACCTGTCCACTACTTCTTTTTGATAACCTAAACCATTATCACTCTCACCTACTGGAGGCATAAGGGATTGATGCTTCCAGTACAGTTTGCCCAGATTTCTTATACTATGAGTTGAATCCAAATAAAATCCTATTTGGATTGCAATATAGTAACAGAAAATGTACTGCCTTTCAATTTAATTAGTATTATAATCCCATGTTTTTCTAAGCAATTACCATTGTACAGACTGTCATGTACTCACTTGATCAAAACTCCATTCTCCCATGTTACTAACAAAACAGTTTTGCTCCTTTAGATTTTTGGTGTTTTATAGCCAGTACACCTCTTCCTAAGTCCCACATGGAACTGTTGTGTGCTTTTCCTTCACTTTTCGTGCCCCCCCGCTCCCTTTCCATGGTGGCCTACCATGGCTTCCCAGCCTGGATCTTCCTGTTTCTCTGGACAGCTGTCCCCTCTATACCTGTATGCTTATTGATGACACTCTGTTCTCCTTAGGTAGCTGGGATAGTATCCCCTTAAGTAATCACTTTCCTATTCAGATGAATGGCTCAGGATTGAACAAAGGTGGTTCACAACAGTAAGGAATCAGTAGAAGACCTAGGTTGTAAAGAGCTGCTTATCTCTAAACTTCAAAGGACTTGAAAATAGCTGGAGTGAAACCAATGTAGGTAGTGTGTTTTACCAGAGTTTTGAGGTTGGTTTATAAGGATGGGCCACTGAAAACTTCTTTCACTTCAGATTTCTTAGGTGTCTTGTTGAAACTTTGTTCTCAAATTCCTATCTCTTCACATATAGAAGAAAATTTAAACTTCCCATGACTTCTCCCCATCTGTTCCTACTCCCTTCTTTGTACCTTAAGATGTACACACTGGCCTTCTTTCTTCCAACAGACACCCTGAGATTGTCCTCTTCTGAGGACACCTGAACTTGTTCTTCACTTTGTCTGAATGGTCTCTCCTCAGAAAAACTAACAATATGGTCTAAAGGACCAGCATCTCTACTGTTGTCTATTTCATCATCTGATCTTATTTTTATCATTATACTCCTTATTGCTTGGTACTGTCTTGGTACTTAATCTTTCATCTCCACTGCCTAGAATAAAACCCAAATATGGTTACACTCATGTTTATCTTGTGCAGGGTTTTAATCTTCACCTAGAACAGTAACTGGCACTTGGAATTCATTCAAATGATTGAGTCTGTTTTAATCAACTCTTTTGGATTTAATAGCACTGTACCTTAGATCAATTGGTCTAAAATATTAAAAGTATCCCTCATACTTATTAAAGAAAACTAAGAATCTGTGCATTATAGTTACTGTAAAGGCCTCTTTTCTCTTTACCATTATCAGAGTCCCAGAAACGTTCATGAAATAATAAACATCTTTTTCTGGTGTAGATCTAGTCCTCATTTATTTTTTATTTTAAAATTTTTAATGTTTATTTATTTTTGAGAGACAGACCATGAATTGGGGAGGGGCATAGACAGAGGGAGACACAGAATCCGAAGCAGGCTCTAGGCTCTGAGGTGTCAGCACAGAGCCCAACACGGGGCTCAAACCCACAAACCGTGAGATCATGACCTGAGCTGAAATCAGATGCCCAACCAACTGAGCCACCCAGGCGCCCCAGATCTAGTCCTCTTTTAATGGTCTGTGGGTGAATTACTGAGGGCAGTTTTAAAACTTGATTTGTTTGCCTTCAGTGTGCTAGTAATGCTTGTAGTTGACCTCCACCCCTGGGGGTTGGGGCACTGGGAGGACTCTGGAATATTTGTTCAGATGAAACACTTTATTAATAGCAGGTACCCAGTATTTAACATGTGCTAGCCACTGCTCAGCTCAATTATGTCCCCTAATGAAGCATACTTAATTGTGCTTAGCTGAATTTAATCAACTTCTGAGGCAGGAATTATTATCCTTTTCTTATAAATGAGAAAAGGAAAGTCAGGAAAAGGAAGGCAGTGTATTAAAAAAATACTAAGAGGTAAAGACAAAATACGAATCCAAGTATAAATGGAAAAAAAAACCCAAGGATGTTTCTTTTTCTTATTTTTTTTATTAAATTTTTAAAAAATGTTTTTATTTTTTACATTTATTTTTGAGAGAGCACGAGCAGGGGAGGGGCAGAGAGAGAGGAAGACAAAATCTGAAGCAGGCTCTGAGCTGTTAGCACAGAGCCCAATGCAGGGCTTGAACTTGTGAACTGCAAGATCATGACCTGGGCCAAAGTCGGACACTCAACGGACTGAACCATCCAGGTTCCCCACCCTGTTTTTTAAATTGGCTACACTTAAATTTGAATCTGCGTGTTGGATACATTATTTTTTTTGGGGGGGGATGACAATTCTATCCTCTCTGTGTTTAGAACAAATTAATAAAAAGGAGTCACTGACATGAAGGTTAAAAAAATGCTCTATGATTGGTATAGCTGAATTGTAGAATATTCCCTAGATTCACCAAGGAAATAGGGCCTTCTAATTTTGCTACCTCCCCAGTTCTAGACATTGGGTAAATCCAGCAAATGGAGTCCAGTTCTACAGAGAAGACCAGCAGAATCACTATCTTACTTTAGCTTAGAAGCTCCAATAGAGTAAGAAAAGAAAGACTTCACAGAAAGAAAAGCCTCTAAGGTGAGCGGTAACCCATGAGTTCTTACTTTCTGGAGTGGAAGTTCCACAAACAGGTAAATTGCAAAATAGAAGGGAAAGGCTGCTGAGCAAGACGTTCAGATTTTCGTCTCGCACTCACCAGTGTTCTTCACTTGGAGAAGAGAGTGAAGTATCCAGACGGACAGAGGCTTCTTCCATTGCTTGCTGAGAAGAAGGCTCCTGTCTTAGTGGACCCAAACAAAATTCTACAGTTTACACAGATGATTGGAAGATATCTGTTCCTTAATCTATATCCGTTTCTGAGATGTTGGGCAAGAATATTAGGGAAGACTCAGCCCTTTTTTTTGTTTTCTGTTTTTGAAAAGAATCATTTGATTTTTGGTCAAAAGGGTTAATCAGTTTACCAAAGAAAAGGACTCTCACTGAACTCAATGTTGTGATGGGGAAATTCTAAACATGAATTAATGCCGGAACACTCTATCCCCATGTGAAAATACTTAATCTTTTGAGATACTGAAGTTTGCCTGATTTCCTGTGTTGATCAAGGAGTTCTGCTCAGCCATGAGTGGCCTGTCTGGATTCCTCTGTTCGTGAATTTTTTTCCATGTACCAAACCTGACCTAACTTTTTTTTTTCTTCTAAGAAGGGCAGATGACTCAACAGTTTCTCTCTGTGTTGATATTGTGGTTTAGAGCCACTTCATAGTCTTGAGTAAAATCTTGTCCATTTTATGTCATGCCTTGTGGGGTCTTTTTTTCTTTTAAGTCTCTTTGGGCAAGTGAAGCCCCCTCTGTTTACAAATCAAATGTATTACCCACTGTTTGATTTTTTTTTTTTTTATTTTGTTAGAATATTTGCTCCATCTTATGTTATTGCTTCAGTCTTGGCTTTGGGAAGACCAAGGACAAGAATTGGTTATTGAAAAACAAATTGCAATTAAAAACTAAAATATCTAAGATCTTGTATATGCTTTTCCTTTTTGAGCAGAGGCTAATATGTATACAAATATGATTCTATTGGACTTGGCTTCTATCACAGTTCAGCCACTTATGGGTTATATAAGTTTCCAGAAATTACTACGTCTAGACTCAATTTCTCATAGAAACTAGGAATAATACTTGACAAAACATTTATGAGAATCAAACAATATATGAACAAGCATTAACACTATGTCTGCTTCAATGTAAGCATTCACAGGTAAGCCATTAACAAATTACTGGGTTCTCAGGCTAATGGACAATTCTTTAGTGGTACCCCTTTACTTTCCAGCTACCATTAATACCATTTCATCTTCATATAGGAAGTGATGACTTCTCCATCCAGATAATCCTGAATGTGTCTATCTTGATGTTACCGCGTGTAAAATACCATAGACTAATGGGAATTGTGCAATACTTCAGTGGTCCAGTTTTATCCTCCTGCCCCTGTTCTTATGTGTAAGGTTTTGGGAATTTTCCCATGGGTGTGATCTTTTAAGAACATGTTTATCAGCATCATGTTCCTTGACAATAATCTGAGATTGCAGACATTACCTAGGTATAACTTGGATAAATAGGTTTAGTTTTTCATTATTCAGCAAATATTTCATAATCTATAATGTTCACAACATGTGAAATGAGAGCCACTGCTTTTAGTTCTAACATGAGAATAACTAATTCACATTCAAATAGATTGTAACTGTAAATATAGCCACAAAACCAATGGTAAAACAACTCACTCTCAACCTGTTGAGTTCCTTGTGTTAACACTAGCATCATGCTCTAGGACAGAGAACATATTTATGAAATACTAACTGTATAGCCTACTTTGAAAACTGATGTTTTTCACCCCTCTTCCTCCCCAAACAAAAAAACTGTTTGACCCTGACATGTTCTATAGATTATTGTAAAGGTCTTACTTTCAACAGTGTCAACTCCTGTTGCCTTTCCCTATTTTCAACCACTACTGTTGGTAGCCAAACTAAACCTCTGTCTCTCAGTTTCTGTCTCTCAGTTTCTGTCTCTCAGTTTCTGTCTCTCAGTTTCTGTCTCTCAGTTTCTGTCTCTCAGTTTCTGTCTCTCAGTTTCTGTCTCTCAGTTTCTGTCTCTCTCTCTGAAAAATATGATCTGGTCCTCCTTAGCCCTGGTGAAAGGTCTGAAAATCTAATGAAAAGGGTTTACTTGAGAGAGTCTGTGAATATTCTACTTTAGTCTAGCCATCTGATTTCACCAGGCCTCTTGCTTCACTTCTTAATGGACTAGTCACACATTGTCATAGTTTCTGGTGGCCTCTGGGATAAATAGAAGTCATGTAGGGAATTATGGTGAGTATTGAATGAAAGTCTAGGGATTGTTGAGCTTATGAAGACAGACCACATCCCACCGCATGGGGAAATTTGGGTGCAGTTCTGCCTTTTCTCACTGAATCAGACTCTGATCTAATTTCCTTTACAGTTAAGGTTATCTAAAATCTGTTCACACAGAAAGACAATGTATTTTTGGCTGTTAGCATTTGGTGTTGCCTTGGTGATAGTGTGCAGAACCAATTGCTAAAGCATTTTTTCTTTTAAAGCAGTTTTGCCAGTTTTGTTAGAGGAGTATATATGTAGTGTTACATGATCAATGCTATTTGCCTTATTTTCTTACTGGAAAGAACAGGTTTTGAAGTAGCATATATTTGAAGACTTGATTCCTACCTTCCTATAAAAAGGTAGGAATCAAAAGGAAGCTTTTTAAAGAAGTAGTAATACCTTCTTCCAAGAGCCTCAGAATTAAAATTTTAAAAATGTATCCCAGCGAAAGAAAACATCAAGTTCACTTTGAGAATCATAAATCATAGTCTAGGTGATAAACATGTGGAACTGATTCTTGTCATTTAACAGCTGAGAAAACAACTTAATGTCAACTTACTGACAAATTAAGCTGCTTTTAGCACTATTTTAAACTATGCTGGAAGCACAATATTTCAAAGCTAAAATGTATGCAGTGTACTTTGTCAGTTCAGTTGGCTAATCACTGAGAGACAAAGTAAATCCTTTTACATCCAGGATGTGGTCATTAGAGAGTGGTAAAATTATGGGATTATGGACTATAGTGGAATGGTAAGTTGGTAGCCCTCTGGTTACCTACCTCTTTGAAGCCCAGAGAGGGCGAGACACTTGCTCAAATTGTTCAGTTTCATATCCTTTTCCGTCATCTTCTCTAATTTCAGGCTGAAATTCTAAGAAGCCTACATAACCAACAGTCTGTGCCTCCATGGAGTGGTACTGTGCCTATCTGGTGATCCTTCCTACTCAGACATTTACTGAAAGTGTTTGTTCATGGAACAAAATTTTCTTTATATAATAGCTAAAAACCTAGCAATTATTTCATAGACAGTTATCCAGTTATACCTTTTTAAAACTCCTTCCTAAAGGACTATCCTTATTCATGAAAGAATAGGCACTTGCCACTAAGATTATTTTTCTGAGCATGGATAAACTAAAATGAACTATCGATCCCAATGGTGCTATAAGACATTTTTCTAAGAGTAATTTTGTGTGTATATAAGTCTAAGGAGGCAGTGTACCAAAACATAATCTGCATGCCAAATGCATTCTAGACAAGTTTATTAAAAATGAGCCAGCACCATAATGTTGGTGGTATTACATACCTAGTAACAAAAGTAGAAACAGAAGTGGAATGTTCAGTGAAAAATGATAGGGGTATGTACCAAGATGGGAACCAAAAATGAAGGCTCAGTATCCAGTTATGTAGAAGAGTTGAGGCTGTGCTTCAGTGTGAAAACTACAGCATGTTTTTTTTTTTTTTCTTTGACCGAGTTCCAAATCTCTCATCTATATGCCTATCCTATTATAGGCTTTGCTCATGTAATATATCCTAAGATGGATGGTTGGCAATGGCAGGGGACACGGGGAGAATTCCTTGTGTTATGATCTCTAATGTGTAACGTTTGAGGAAAGCTTCACTGGATGGAAACAAGCCACAAGAGCATGTTGACTTCATATTCAATAGCTCGCCCAAATACATCCTAAATAATGCCAAGTACACTGAATCTAGATAATAAAAGCAACTCATTTTGGATTAAAACTGCCAAGTCACTGGTGTTTGCCATTAATTTGAACTGTTTTAGGTTTAGATCTTAAAGGTTGTGGGCATCATTATCAATCCATCTTTCACTTAGAGATCTGGGCATCTTCTCCATGCCAGAAACAGATACTGGTGAACATACCTGACTGCATTATTTGTCAGTTAGCCTTCTAAATTCTTTACCTGGCTTGCCTTACATGAATCTCAATGATTGTGTGTCATGTGCTGTTGTCTCCTCTTTACATATGAGGAATACAAAGCACACAGTGGTTGGGTAACTCTCCCAAGGACACGCAAAGCAATCTGAGATGCAAACTAGTATGGCTTCAGAGTCTGATCTTACCTAATATGCTCTTCTTCTCCAATAGATGGTAAAAAGACTCAGGCCCCTGTCTTCAGAGAACTTCCTGTTTAATGAGGTAGATAAATGGAGGATTTTAGAAAAGTGTAATAAGTGCTGTTAAAATTAAAGGAGTCCAGGGATACATAGGAGAGGCACATTGCCCAGTCCTAGATGATCAAAGACTACTCCCTGGAATGATACTTTAGTAGAACCCTGAAGTTTGTGTTGCCTTCCAACATTCTAATAGATTGAAATCACAGGCCTGTAGAAAACATTTACTTCAATTCCCTCAATGTATCGAGCAGGAAATTGAGGCTCAGATAAGTTATTTAGCTACAGGCTGATGAAATTTAAGATCTCCAGAATCCAGACCTCTAAGTGCTTTTTCCATTCTATCTCCTATTTGGGCTGCACTTTAAAGAAGTTAATGGTGTTCCTATCTTAATTGAAGAAAAAATGGACTCCCTTGTTCTAGTTACCTTATTCCTTTTGATGTCACATGACCTTTAAGGTAGATACAAAATGTCATGTGTAGGTTAAGTGATTTGAAAATCAAAGAAAAGGTTGCTACTTATGGACACCACGGAGTATGTATTGGTGTATATGTATATATATTTTTTCAGGTGTACAACATAGTGATTCAACACTTCCATGTGACCCCTAGTGCTCATCACAACAAGTGTACTCCTTAATGCCCATGACCTACTAACCCATACCCCCACCCACCTCCCTGCTGGTAACCATCAGATTGTTCTTTATGGTTAAGAGTCTGTTTCTTGGTTTGCCTCTTTTTTTGGTTGTTGTTTCCGGTTTTTTTCCCACCATTTTTCTTATTAAATTCCACATAGGAGTGAAATCTTACTTGTCTTTCTGACTTATTTTGCTTAGCATAATACTCTAGCTCCATCTGTGTCATTGCAAATGGCAAAATTTCATTTTTTTGATGGCTAATATTCCATTGTGTGTGCATATGTGTATGTGTATATGTTTTATAAATTATATATTTTGGATACTAACCATTTATCAGATACCTCATTTAGAAATATCTTCTCCCACTTTGTAGGTTGCCTTTTAGTTTTGTCGATTATTTCCTTTGCTATGCAGAAGCTTTTTATTCTGATGTAGTCCCAGTAATTTATTTTTGGTCTTGTTTCCCTTGCCTCAGAAGACCTATGTAGAAAGAAGTTGGTACAGCCAATGTCAAAGAGATAACTGCCTCTGTTATACTCTAGGATGTTTATGGTTTCAGGTCTCCTATTTAGGTCTTGAATCCATTTTGAATTTTTGTGTATGGTATAAGAAAGTAGTTCAGTTTCATTTGCATGTTGCTGTCCAGCTTTCCCAACACCATGTGTTGATGAGATGTTTTTTTTCCCTTTTGATACTCTTCCTGCTTTGTCAAAGATTAATTGACCATATAGTTTTATGTTCACTTCTGGATTTTCTATTCAGTTCCATTGATCTATGTGTCTATTTTGGTGCCACCACCATACTGCTTAGGTCACTACAATTTTGTAAAGAAACTTAAGGTCTGGAATTGTGATGCCTCCAGCTTTGCTTTTCTTTTTCAAGGTTACTGTGGGTATTCCAGATCTTTTGTGGATCCATACAAATCTTAGGATTGTTTGTTCTAGGTCAGTGAAAAAAATGCTGTTGAAATTTTGATAGGGATTGCATTAAGTGTTTAGACTACTTTGGGTAGTATAGACATCTTAATAATCTTCTAATCCATGAATATGGAAGGTCTTTGCATTTCTTTGTGTCATCTTTAATTTCTTTCACCACTATAAATCATCTACAGATCACTGTTTTATAGTTTTAAGGTTAGGTTTACTCCTACGTCAAACTGTTTTTGGTACAATTAAGAAAACAATCCCACTTACAATGTCCTCTGCTTCATTGCTGGTGTAAAGAAATGCAACTGATTTCTGTATGTTGCTATTTGTACCTGCGACTTCAGTGAATTTGTGTATCAGTTTGAGCAATTTTTTGGTGGAGTCTTTGGGTTTTCTATGTAGAGGATCATGTTGATATATTTTGAGTATGTACTAGTATATTTTTGGGGTGAAAGTCACACAGGTGGGCCCATCTGCTAGCCTCGATTCTTGTATTAGAGCCCTGGCTTTACTACTGAACTAGCTAGTACACTTGGGAGTGTACTTGCCCTTGTAGGCCTCACTCTTCTCACTTATGACCTGGGAATAATAATCACTTCAGTGTACCAGTGTTTTGAGTTCAAGTTGTATTTCCAGAGCCTCAGTTGGTAATTAAAGATCTCTTACAGGCTATCTATTAGCTGTGTTGTGTAACTAACGTTCTTACCAAGACCTTCAATTGAAAACAGAAGAATCTCTATTCTCATTCATTCCTTACTATGGGTTTTAGTTTGCAGTCTGTACCTTTTTAAATCCCATGACTGGGTTCAGGAATTCTTATATGCCCCAATATTTTGCATTTCTTAGGAAGAGGGCTCATTATTTTCTTCATTGTCCTTGTGTGTTTGTGATCCGCAGATCTCAAGAATGAGTATGTATTCTACAAAATGAACTTGAAGTTTAAGGCTGATGCTTCTTTTCCCTTCCTGATGTGCATTTCTCACGATTTCCTCACTTTGCAGAGTACACATTAGTAGTGGGAGAGGTTTTATATTCTCTTTGGGATTTTTCTCTTGGGGAAACAACTTGGAGGTCATATATAGCCAGAACAGCTCTTGTGGTACTAAATTGCCAATTAATGAAGCAACCTACCCACCACCAGAAAAGCAGCAGAAAATCAACTGAATTTAATCCAGGAAAGATCATGAGGTCTGTGTTAAGGTCTCTCCTGACTTGTTTGGGTTCATGGAGTCTGAACAGGTGCTTATCTTTCTGGACAAACACACTTTAAGAACAGAAAAGCGGTTGAGTCTTTGTGTTCATTTGAGATTGTAAAAGAAGCTGGAATCAGGTGAAGCTTGCTGTTTGATTTCAGGAAAGGGCTTCTGTTCATTGCTGCTTCTCATTAATAGCTTCTCCAGTAGGAGCATCAGTGGCAAAGGAGGCTCTCACAGAAGGTAGACTTGGGCTGTTGTAGCATAGTTGGTACAAATGGAAGGAAGAGTGACATTTGGAAGCTTGGGAACTGAGAGTATTGGCAACAGTGTTAATAATGAAATAGAACAGGGGCCTATGGGTGGTTCAGTCAGTTGTTTTCCAACTCTTGATTTTTGGCTCTGGTCATGATTCCAGGGTGGTGGGATCGAGCCCCACTTCATGCTCTGCACTGGGCTTGGAGCCTCCTTAAGATTCTCTTTGCCTCTTCCTCTGCCCCTCCCCGGCTTGCGCTCTCAAAAAGTAAAAAATAGAACCAAGAAATCCCACTAGATAAGTTAGTGTCATCTATATATCTTATTTACTTAATGCCTATATATTTTAATTAATTTGGTTCATAAGCCAAAGGCTTACCATTTCATTGGTACGCACTTGCTGTGTAAACAACTTCACCGGCCGTTGAAGTAGTCAAAAGGGCTTGGTGTGGGCACTGAAGAAGAGTTAATTACTGTATCCAAGATGAAAACCTTATTTGCAACTGAAAAACAACAAAAACCTTTGGGATTAGATTGCCTAGAACAGTATTTTGTGATTTAAGAATTCAAAGCCAAAAGTTCTTACGATTGAAAATGGTTGCTTTAAGAATTCTTACATAGGAATTTAAAGTAATTTTCTAAGTACATAGTGTTTTTCAGCTTTTATGTGTTCTCCCTAAAGACCATTGCAGTTAAATTTGTAAAAGTGGTTGCAGTGCTTATTGGCAAAATATTTAGTCTCCTAATATTTTTTTGGAAGCCTGAATACGTTTAAAAAAGTCCTTTTTTTTCCCTTTTTTCTAAATTGGGCTTTCCCTTTTCATAACCCAAGGTGTGATATAGGATTACCTCTTATGATTCTTTATCTCAGAATTAAAATCTAACCCTGTCAGTGTAATTCCAGATAAATAGTTGTTACGAACATTTGGACCTGGTCAAATGGACTAATTCTATGGTAGCAGTAGTTTGAAAGGAGGATGGCACTAATTTCAGAGACTGGAGTTGCAGATTGGTTTGCAGATTCGTTTTTTCAAGCTAATGGGAACCTCTTCAGTGAAGTCCTCAATCCAAAATAAGAAGTCATAATTGTGTGCTAAGCCATTTCCTCTTGATACGTACTGACTATTGGTTTTAACCGCTAATATTCCCTTATGTTCTTGTTTTCCAAGTAAATGTAATACTCTAGGGTCCTAGTGGGATATATGGATGTATGAAATGGCTCATGAGTAAGACTATAGGGAACTGCAGGGAATAAAACTGAGTGTCAGCGGCTGGTACTCATTTCCAAACAACTTTGTTATACAGGAATATAGGCTGGTGTTGCTAAAACATTTGATTCTTAAAGAGCATTAAAATCTAAATTTTATGTGAAATATCCTGATTTTTTTTATTACAATTTAATTTATAAGAAACATGTATTTCTATATTTTTGCCTTCATCCATAATTCCTAAAAATGCTTCAGAGCCACAAAGGTGAAATAGGAGTTTTATCAATGAAGATGACTTTTGGATCCTACCCAAGGGCAGGGGCTGGTTACTAGGATGACCAACCAGGGGTTAGAAGGTTGGAACTTTCAGTCCTACCCTGTGACCTGGGGCTAGAGTTGAATCCGCCAGTGGACAGTGACTTAGTGATGACTATGCAATGAAGCTTCCATTAAAAATCCAAAAAGACTAGGTTTGGAGAGCTTCTGGGTTGGTGAGCATGTGAAGATGTGGGGAGGGTGGTAAACCCTTTTCCTATACCTCCCCCTATCTAGCTCTTCATCTGGCTCTTGATCTGTCTCCTTTATCATATCCTTTAACAAATCAGTGAATTTGTTTCCCTGTGCTCAGTGAGCCACTCTAGCAAATGAATTGAACCTAAGGAGGAGGTCACCTGGACATCCAATCTGTAGCTGGTTGGTCAGAAACATAGGTAACATTCTGGAGCTTGAGACTGGTGTCTGAAGTGGGAGGTGGAGTGCAGGGAGCAGTCTAGTAGGACTAAACCTATGACCTACAGAAGCTGATGCTGTCCCTAAGTGGATAGTATCAGAATGGAATTGAATTCTCCAATACCAACAGAGTGTCTGAGAATTGCTTGCTGTTATGTGTTGGGGACCTCCTCCTCACATTGGGATTGGGTCCAGAAACCCAAAAAAGAGTTGGTGTCTGTGCAGTGGAATTTGCTAGAATGGCCCTGGCTCATAGAAACATGTGGTTTGTGAAAAAGAATAAAAGGTGGGGGATGAGGAACCTTTGACCCCTGGATACCTTCCTAGTCCCCCAAGATATGAAACTGCAGCTGTGGTGCTATCAGTTACTAAAGGTGAATGTTACCAATGAAATTTAGAAATGGTAGCAGAACAGACTCTGGAAGAGTTGGTTCATTGTGTGTATATATAAGGAAATGCAAAATAACAAGCTGAATATACAATGTCCTAGTTATTGTCACTGCTAATAGCCAAAATGAAATTAAAATGTTGGGGCAGGCCTTGATGCTGAACCAAGATCCAGCATTTAGTTTGATCTGAACTTTGGCTATAGGCTGCAAAGCTGCGTAGAAAGGGAAAAAATTATGCAGGGGCAGTAGAACCTCTAAGTACTTAAGTACTAAGTATGTCTAAGACCTCTGTTCACCAAGAAGGTGTTTAAAATAGGGGAAGGACAAAACCAAGAAACCACTGAAACCAGGACATATACGGGCATACCTCAGAGGTACTACGGGTTTGGTTCCATATCACTATGATAAAGTGAGTCAAATGAATTTTCTGGTTTCCCAGTGTATGTAACATTCATCTACACTAATTGTACTCTATTTAAAGTGTAACAGCATTTTGTCTAGAAAACAATGAACATACCTTAATCAAAAAATACTTCATTGCTTAAAAAATGTTAAACAGGGGCGCCTGGGTGGCGCAGTCGGTTAAGCGTCTGACTTCAGCCAGGTCATGATCTCACGGTCCGTGAGTTCAAGCCCCGCGTCAGGCTCTGGGCTGATGGCTCAGAGCCTGGAGCCTGTTTCCGATTCTGTGTCTCCCTCTCTCTGCCCCTCCCCCGTTCATGCTCTGTCTCTCTCTATCCCAAAAATAAATAAACGTTGAAAAAAAAAATTAAAAAAAAAAATGTTAAACATCATCTGAGCTTTCAGCAAGTCATAATTATGGATCACTACAACAAATGAAAGTTTGAAATGTTGAGAACTGAGCATGATACAGAGACACAGAATGAGCAAAGACTGTTGGAAAAATGGTGCCAATAGACTTGCTCAATGCAGGGTTGCCACAAACATTCTATTTGTAAAAATTCAAATATCCAAAACGCGGTAAAATAAGGTATGCCTGTAGTCTAAAGGAAGTGGCTCATTTCATGGATCCAGTATCATCTTCCTAAAGAATCTTTCCTGAAATGGATTGAGAGAATAACCAATTGGGGCCTGCATGGCTTGTGAAAAGGCAGATGGCTCTTCAGAGTAGAGGAGCATGTTAGCATGTTTGGGTTGAGGGCAGGACCTGTAGTTCACTACTGAACAATTGTAGATGATTGTACATGATTCAGATACATGGGAGGTTATTCCTGAGGGAATAGTCAGCCTGGTGGAGTAGATCAGGGCCACGATAAAGTGTATTTATCCTGAGTGGGGGACTGCCCAATTCCCTGTATAAATGCCAAATGAAATACCCCAGATGATTGGAGTATTTATCCCTTGAACATGCCCATTACCCAGGTTATGGTAAACGCTGTGATTAAGGAGGCCTCTATTGTATAGGCTCCCCATGTAACTTTACTGCTATAAAATTAAATAGTAGTTTCAGAAGCCTTACCAGATTGGCTATCTCAGCTTCCCTGTATGGGTCTTAGTGATACCAAGGACATTAAAGTAATAAAGAAAATAGAGACCAAGGGGAGAGTTAAGTGGCTCAACCTAGCAAAGTTGAAAACTTCAGTTGGTTATTGAGAAATGGGATGAGTAAATGCAGACATTGATGGAGTTCAAACAAATGCATTGATGTGGCACTACCAGAAATTGGACCATCAGGACTCCCATTAAAGGGCCCCAAACAAGTGTGCTCTATTAACCCCAATTTTGAGGAATTTAAAAAGCCAGAAGGAAAAGATTACAATGATAAACCTGTCTAGGAATGCCCTGGGACAATGCTTAGGAAGACTAATCAGGGTAAAGATTGATATAGTGGCTATGATCTTCTGACCCTACCCCCCCAACCCAGGGACCCAAAGCCATATGCACACATGTGGGTAAAATGGCCCACAGGGGAGGAGAAGAAACTTTCTTGGGACTATTTGATAGAGGAGCCCAGTGCACTGTGATTCTACAACCTGTTGGTGATGTATCAGCAGGGGTTAAGTTTACACTGGGAAGATAGGTATAATGGTTGATGGGATAAGATATAAGTCTGGATGGAAAATGGGGTTTTGGAACAGATTTTGTGTGAGGTCGCATGTCTTTCACCTGAATGTATTATTGGGATGGATACTATGTCTGGGGATTGCTTCCCCGCCTAAGATTGTAAAACAGAGGTCATGTAAGCCTACCCTCATGCTAGATTTAATTGGGCATGCTCAGTGGGAACCATTAGAAGTGTCTAGGCCCACACAGGTGGCTAACTGAAAGCAATACAGAAATTTGCCATATAGTTGGCCTACATGGCCTGTGTAAAAGGCAGATGGCTCATAGAGACTAATAGTCGACTAATCAAGTTGTACTGCTCATAGCCTCAGCAGTTCCAGATACAGTCTCAACCAAAATATGGAAGGCTAAAGAAGGCTGGTGTTCTGTGACTGATCTTACTCTTTCTCAGAAAATAGCCATCATGGGGCGCCTGGGTGGCGCAGTCGGTTAAGCTTCCGACTTCAGCCAGGTCACGATCTCGCGGTCCGTGAGTTCGAGCCCCGTGTCGGGCTCTGGGCTGATGGCTCAGAGCCTGGAGCCTGTTTCCGATTCTGTGTCTCCCTCTCTCTCTGTCCCTCCCCTGTTCATGCTCTGTCTCTCTCCGTCCCAAAAATAAATAAACGTTGAAAAAAAAAAAAGAAAATAGCCATCACAATTTACCTTCATGTGGGAGGGATCCCAGCTTACTTCTGTGCTTCCCCAAGGTTGTTTGAACTCAGCTTATTTTGTCAGGGATTTGGACTTAATGCATGTCTCAAGTGTAATATGCTGTATGCCACGATAACATCAGAAACTGAAGAGCAAGTGAGGACTGATTTGAATGTCATGAGGATAAACCTGACTGTCTGGGGCTTGCTAATCCAGCAAAGATCCAAGGGACTGCTCAAAAAGTGAAATTCCCAGTACTAACTTTGGGAGGAGCCACCTGGGACATCCCACAAGTAAGGAAAAGTAAACTTAGGTCATTGCCCACCCCAAAGACCAAAGAAGAATCCCAGAATTTGTCTGGTTTATTTGGATTTTGGAGAGCACATATTCCACATCAGGGAATATTGTTAGCTCCCAACTATAAGGCCACCTGAGAGAAAGCTGTATCTGAGTGGTGACCTGCAAAAACAGGCCATGTTTGAATTATAAAAGGTGGTAGCTTTCTCAATGCCTTTTGGGCCCTTACAACCCCCAATAAAATTTTGGAAGTGTCTGCCACCCATACTCGTGTAGACTGGGCTTGTGGCAAGAGCCCATGAGCAAGCAGCAACTGATGAGATTTGGGACCAGAAAATTATCAGATGGATAATAATTAGCCTGATATTGGGCATTGACACTGCCTCCAAGACTGAAAGACATGAAATAATTATGAAACCTGAGGTACTCATGTCTTGAGTGATGCCAGAGAAACCCTCGGGTAAGGAAGGCAGTGCCCAGAAGAGTTCCATAATGAAATAGATATGGTTTGTACAGGAGAATACTTCTAGGGTAGTGCAAGGAGACACTGTATCCATGAGCAAGTAGCCTCTTTTCCTCTAGGATCAACTTTGAGGCACCTGAGGAACTGCTGGAACCAACTGCCATGTGGACACTGCCCCATGAAGTTATTCACTGAACAGACACCTGTTTGACTTACGGATGGCTGTTCTAAGATGAATGGACAATATCTTGCTTGGAAAGCTGTCATACTAACACCAGTGAATAAGATTCCCTGAGGAGGGAAAGAATAAATTGGCTCAGTAGGCTGAACTGCGTGGTGTTTCCCTGACGGTGATAGAATTGAGCAATGGTAAAAGTCCTTCTGCTTGGGTCTTTGCTGGCTCATGGGATATAGCCAGTGGCCTGGCTGTCTTGTTAGGTAGACGGGCAGTGGAAAACTAGACTACTGTGGGGTTGTCTGTGTGAAACATGGCCCTGTGGAAATCACTCTGGGTACTTGAGGGGCACATTAAAGTAGGACATGATGATGCCCATCAGAAGACCACCCCATCTTCCAGGTTCAAAAGGTGATTGGAATCACCAAGTGGACCTTCTGGTGCATTACCTTGAAGTGGCCATCTGTGTCCATGAAATGAATGGCCACAGGGTTGCAGCAGTGTAGAGATGGACTGAATCTAGATCTATTCCTCTTGTACCCTGTGGGATACAAAATGCCAACAAGAATGGTTTCCTCAACAAAGACTGCAGGTAGCTATGTGGCAGATTCCCTGGTGGAAGGCCCTCAACATGGCTGGCAACTCAGACTGATGCTGGTGGCCCCAGAGAGGGGGGCTCCAAATGGGTCCTGATAGGAATAGATACTGCCTCTGGACTGGGTTTTGTAGTAGATGCAACTACTTGGTGTTACAAAGAAGCCAGAACAGACAATCATGCATGGCCACCATTGTTTCTTCAGATCATGGAACTCTGTCTACAGTCCCTAATGTCTGACCATGGTCAGAGATTCTCCTTACAGTAGTGGATAGAAAACTGGAATGGGCAGTTTAAATATTTGTTATCTAAAATGGGGGGAGATAAAGGCAAGAGGTCTGGCTTACATGCCTTCAAGAGTGTGTGCTCACACTGAACCTGAGGGGGGCTAAGGGAGGGTCCCCATTGATAGATTCCTCTACCTTTCTTGGGGGTCTGGGGAAGTGGGGTGGGGGAGGATGATAGTGCAACTATGTCCAACATCACAGCAACTGTTTTTATACCTGATGCATGGCATGAAACTGTGGCCTCCTGAAGCAGGATGATTACTGAGCAAGAAACCATGATAATACCCTTAAATCTTTGTCAGAATTCCTAAGTGTCTGATGGGGTGGATTGTTTGCCATTTGGCAGACTTGTTGCTGGCAGTGAATGCTGTTGTGATGCCTCCTGATTGGGACAGCATACTAGTTCTGTACCTGTGTCAGCCCTACCTTGTGTGAGTGGGAGGGTTCTGATGTTTGCTAGGCTTGTATTGCTGCATTCTGGGTCCACACAGCGGCCAAACCTAATGTCCCTTTCAAGGATGGAAGAGCCTGGCTAAAGATAATGGACAGATAGAGAAAAGGATAAATAGCTGAGGGTAAAGGGATGGGTAGGTGGGTTGTGCAACAGGAGAAATCCAATATTTTATTAATACCTCGAGGGATGCTCAGAGTGAATGTTATCTGCAGCATACCAGATGCTTGGAAGGATGAAGCTATGTTTGCCGAGACCACCATTGCTTTTGCAACTGGACAAGACTGAATGGCAGCCTGCAAACCCGAGTGACGTTGCTCTGGGAGACTTTATCCTCATCAGATATGTTGATGAACTTGACTAATTGTCAATGAATAGTTGGAACCCTAGTGATGTGCCAGTATCTTTGACTCCTTTTTTTTGTTTTTAGGGTATATAGATCATTTGTGTCCTCACTATAGGAGAGGGTGGGCCCTACTATATAACACACAATGGAAACAAGTCTCCATACAGACCTGTGAGATGATTGGCTTTGTCCCCAGCTGACGTGTGATCTAGAACTAACTGAATCATGACCAATTTTAATGACTCCTGTCATTAATATCTGGTATATGAGCAAGGACTGCTTCAGTTGGGAAGGCAAAGTGAACACCTCTGTAATTTTTCTGGATTTGTTCTGTAAGGAAATTGAATTACACCATGACCATACTGTGATATATTGTAATACTGGCATCTTTGGTAAGATTTGACTACATGTAAGTAAGTCTTTTGTTTATAGGGATGTTCATCAAATGTATTGGGAGATTAAGGTAAAGCTGCCTCAGCATATAATATTTACGGAAGATGACTGGCCCAAGGAGGAACTGCATCTTTCTAGTCACCAGCTGCTTTCTGTACTAAATCCCTGTGCTACATCTATCACAAGATACAAGTAGCAGTAGATGAGGGGTGGGGAAAGAATAATAAACTAATAGAGTATAAAAATGTTATGGCTTTGGGGCGCCTGGGTGGTGCAGTCGGTTAAGCGTGCGACTTCAGCCAGGTCACGATCTCGCGGTCCGTGAGTTCGAGCCCCGCGTCGGGCTCTGGGCTGATGGCTCAGAGCCTGGAGCCTGTTTCCGATTCTGTGTCTCCCTCTCTCTCTGCCCCTCCCCCGTTCATGCTCTGTCTCTCTCTGTCCCAAAAATAAATAAAAAACGTTGAAAAAAAATTAAAAAAAAAATGTTATGGCTTTATAGGACAAATGAGCTGTTTTGTCAAATCCATCCCTACCCTATAGTGACCTCTCCAAAATGTTAGGTCTGTTTGTGTTGGTGCTATTGCTATATCTGTCCTACAAAACCTACACCAAATGTACGTGCTATGATGGATATGATCATTTTGCCACAAGGAATCCATGTTTGAAGACCAGGGGGTGGACTGAGATAAACAGTTGACCTTTGAACATTGTGGGGGGGTCTTTAGGGGGTGCTGACCCCCATGCAGTCAAAAGTCTGCATGGAACTTTAGACTCTCCAAAAACTTAGTAGTCTACTGTTAGGAAGCCTTACTCCTCTAATAGTTGACAACTATTATACTGTATTCCTAACCTAAGAAAATGTTAAGACAAGCCTAAGGATGAGAAAAGGGAACCTTAAAACCATAAGGATAACCCATTCACAGTACCGTTACAAAAAAAAGTATAAGTGAATCTACATAATTCAAACCTGTACTCAAGGGTCAACTGTAATAACTTATAAGAAATACATATTTGGTCATTAAGATGACTGAATTATATTTCTCAGATATATTGTCTTCATTCAGTTATTGAAAATGCTTCAGAGCCATAGAGGTGAAATGGGGGTCTTATTATTAATGAGGGTAGAGTCCAAAAGTCACCTAAGGGTGGGGGCTGAGAAGACCAACCACATGACTTGAAGGGTGGGAACTTTCAGTCCCGCATTCCGACCTCTGTCGGGGTGTGGCGGGGAGAGGCTGGAGGTTGAATCAGCCAACTGGCCAGTGACTTAGTCAATCATGATTGTGTAACAAAGCTTCCTTTAAAAACCATAAGAGACTCTTGGGGGTGCCTGGGTGGCTCAGTTGGTTAAGCATCTGACTTCAGCTCAGGTCATGATCTCCCTTGCTTGTGGCTTTGAGCCCCCTGTTGGGCTCTGTGCTGACAGCTAGAGCCTGGAGCCTACTTCAGATTCTGTGTTCCCCATTTCCCTTTGCTTCTCCCTGGCTAATGTTCTGTCTCCCTTGCTTGCTCTCAAAAATAAAAAAGTTATTAAAAAAAACGACCCATAAGAGACTCTTAAATACAGAGAAACTGAGGGCTGCTAGAGGGGAGGTAGCTGGGAGGATGAGTTAAATGGGTGATGGGCATTAAGGAAGGCAATTTCAGGGAGGAGCACTAGGTGTCATATGTAAGTGATGAATTACTGGGTTCTACTCCTGAAGCCAAGACTACACTATATGTTGACTAACTTGAATTAAAAAACAAAACAAAACAAAACTGGGTTTGGAGAGCTTCTGTGTTGGTTAGCATGTGAAGAGAGTGGCACACCTGGAAGCTTCTAGCCCCTTTGCTATACTTTACCCTATTTGTTCATCTGGCTATTAATTGGTCTTTTGTCATATTCTTTAACAAACTGGTAAATGTGTTTCCCTGTGCTCTGTGAACCACTCTAGCAAATGAATGGTCATTAGAACTTGTGCTTCTGACCAACCAGCTAGAGACTAAGTGAACAGCCTATAGCTTGTGACTGTTGCCTGAGGTATGGAGTGTTTGGGGGGCAGTCTTAACCTGTGGGATCTGATACTACCTGTGGGTGGATAGTGTCAGAATTGAGTTGATTTCTCCAATACCAGCAGGGTGTCTGGGAATTGCTTGGTGTTCTGTGTGCTCCCCTGCCACATGAGAATGGAGTCTGGGAATGCCAAAGGAATTGGTGCCAGTGAGGTGAGATTTGCTAGAATGGCCCTGGCTCATTGAAACATGTGATTTTTAAAGAAAGGATAGAAGACTGGGGGGTGGGATGGGGAGGAAAGAGAATGCTTTGATCCCTGGATGGCAAACCCTGGAAAAGTTTTCTTTTTCCTTCCCCTTCCTCTTCTCCCTCATTGAGGAGGACAGGCTAGTTTACATTCTGCATCAGAACTCTCAAAGCACTCTTAAGTCCACATTTGGTTCTGACAAACTATAACATAGGAAGATATTTTAACTTGAAAACTAAACAAAGTAGTTAAATGATTGGCCCAAGGTGACCCATCTATCATGAAAAAATAAAGCTGGGTGAGAACCCAGGTATTTAAGTCTTCCCTTAAGTGAGCCTCTTAGGTCATGAGCCCTGTATGCAGATGCAGAAAATAGTCATTATACGTAGTCTGAGATCTACTGAAATTTCATTCTTGTTCACATGATGCCTCTCCTTTTGCATTGTATGTAACTTGCGTTGTCCCCCAAGCAAAAACAGAATGATCTGGACATTGCAGGTGTGGTCTCTTTTGTTTACCTGGCTTTGAGGAGTAACCAGGCATTTCCACAGTATAATGAACTGTCTGTTTCTTTCTTTTTCTATAATTTCAGCACATTTGTAGTTGGGAGGTTTTGCTAAAGTCACGATGAACAGATTATGAACATAATTGCAAAAAAAAAATTGTTTTACTTTTGTCCTACACATTTCAGAAAGAACAACTGATGGAGAAAATCTTGGCTTGATAGGCTTAAGTTGTACCAGTGAATGTTATCAATTTATGAGGATTCTTTCAGTGCTGTAGTTTTGGGTAGTCTTTAACAGCTTCATTGTTAAGATGGCTTTCTCTTGGTAGTTAGGTAAGAAAAATTGTACTCTGCTAAAACTAAACCTTAAGTAGAAGAGGTACTTCATTTCTATAAACCTTACCAGTAGACCAAAGGTTTTGTCATCTTTGCAATCAAGAAATCCCCCAGATGAATGATGAGGTGACTTGAGGGTCTTTGGATCAACTCACACTTTGGATCTGGTCTTCTGAAAAGTTTCAGGAATCTTTGGGTAAGCTTCTGCTTCAGTTGCAGAAAGAGATGGGAGTATTATCAGTTTGATAGGTTGTGGTTTGCTTCCCAAAGGGGCAGCTTTACCTGCAGCAAATGTGGTTCTAGATCACAATTATGGGTGTCCTCAGTAGTACCTATGTCTTTCCTCCATCTGTTACTTGAGCTTGTGTTTTTTTTTTTTAATTTTTTTTTCAACGTTTATTTATTTTTGGGACAGAGAGAGACAGAGCATGAACGGGGGAGGGGCAGAGAGAGAGGGAGACACAGAATCGGAAACAGGCTCCAGGCTCTGAGCCATCAGCCCAGAGCCTGACGCGGGGCTCGAACTCACGGACCGCGAGATCGTGACCTGGCTGAAGTCGGACGCCTAACCGACTGCGCCACCCAGGCGCCCCTGAGCTTGTGTTTTTAATGCCAGGCTAAATCTCAGGGGCAAGAAAAATAGTCCTGGTGTGGAGGTTAAAGCATGGGTATTAGCACTTGACACCAAGCCTACGTCTGTAACTATTGGTGTGGACTTGGGCTATTTACTTACCATCTCCAAGTTGTTTCCTTAAAGATTTCCTGGACAAATTTAAATGAAAGGCAGATAGTTATGCCTTAAATGGTAGGATTTTAGACTTACCAATAGCCCTTTCCCACAATTATACATGTATACACACTAATATGGAGGTATTCTTTAATCACTATGCAACACATCTATTAGATGATTTGTTAGACTAAACAAATAAGGTAAACTCTGAAGGAGAACAGGTACGATTTATAATTCCTCACTCCCCTAGCTTTTATTATAGATTTGATTATCTTAAAGACAGAAAATCTTAACACAGTTTACAGACTTTTCAGTCTTCAGCTCAGTGACTCCTCAATGTTCAAACAAAAAAGCATTGTATGGGGTTGTGTGCCCAATCCCATCTTGGTTCCGATGCTGCTTGGCTAATCTGGATATGGTTGTATTTACTCTATTGCTCCCCTTCACCAATTTAAGCAAGAGGAAATGGAGAATCAGGGACTTTAAGACACTGTTATTAGGCTACAATTAGTTCTTGCAATAGTTATGTCACTTTCTGAATCTAATTCAGCACTCAGTGTGTGTGTGTGTGGTATTTGAACATCTATTTTTTCCTAGTATAGAAAATTCTTCTGGATTATTTTCTTAATGTTATAGTATTCCATAATTGATCTGTCTTTTGTCTTCTGTTCAAACATTTTGAACATCTAATAATACATTTGAGGGGTGCCTGGGTGGCTCAGTCAGTTGGGGATCTGATTCTTGATTTCTGCTCGGGTCATGATCTCAGTTGTGGGATCAAGACCATCATCAGGCTCCGCACTGGTTGGATTTTTTCTCCCTCTCTGTGCCTATCCTCTGCTCATACGCATGCATGTTCTCTTTCTCTCTCTCTCTCAAAATTAACACTAAAAAAATAATACATTTCAACAAGATTACTTCAGGAATACAGTAGTAACCTTGCACAAACCAACAATGACTAGATTCATTTATTCATGTAAGGTAGTAGTTTCGATATTTAGAGGGCCCCAAGAAGGCTGAAATCTTCTTGGAATCATGGAAGGAGAGATGTAATAAGAGTAGGAACATGGGCCCGAGTTTATGTCTCTTCTGGATTAGTGCTTTCTGCACACCATTTTGTTACTCCTTGCTTCCTGATCGTGTTATCCTTGGGGTTTCCATCATGATTCTTACTGCAAGATCATTTCACAATCTAACACCTCACTGAAAGCACGATGCTTTTCCTTCATCATTTGTTTCTACTAGGAAAGCCTGGGATCTATAGGAGTCCAATCAGGCAGCTTTATGATCTCATCACTGAACTGAGTTGAACTTATCTACCTGACCCATATGGTTTTTTTCACAATTACTTCTTTTTTTTTTTTTTTTTTTACTTTTTAATTGAAGCATAGATAATATACAATGTTTCAGGCATACAACATAGTGATTTGATAATTCTATTTATTACACAGTGCTCATCACTGTAAGTGTAGTCACCATTTGTCACCATACAAGGTGTTACAATATTGATGGTATTTCCTATGCTGTACTGTGCATTCCTGTGACTTATTTTTAACCAGAAGTTTGTACCTCTTGATCCCCTTCTAGTTTTCCCATCCCTCCACCTCCTCTTCTCTGGCAACTATCAGTTTGTTGTCAATATTTATAAGTTTCTGTTCATTTGTTTTGTGTTCTTAGATTTCACATGTACGTTAAATCCTAGGATAGTTCTTCCTGTCTGACTTGTTTCACTTATTATAATACCCTTTAGGTTCATCCATGTTGTGACAAATGGCAAGATTTCATTTTTAATGGCTGGGTAACATTCCATTATATATATAACCACATCTTTATCCATTCATCTGATGATGGACTCTTGTGTTGCTTCCATATCTTGGCTATTGTAAGTAGTGCTGCAGTAAGCATAGGGGTGCATATATCTTTTCAAATTAGTGATTTGTTTTTAGTAAATAACCAGCAGTGGAATTGCTTGACTGTAGGTGTTTTTTTTTTTTTTTAAACATTTTGAGGAACCTCCATACTGTTTTCTATAGTGGTTGCATCAATTTCTATTCCCAACAGAGTACAAGGTTCCCTTTTCTTCACATTCTTGCCAACACTTGTTATTTCTTGTCTAATGATACCAGCCATAAGCATGAGGTGACATCTCATTGTGGTAATGACTTACATCATTATGGTATTGACTTGCATTTTCCTAGTGATTATTGACATTGATGATCTTTTCATGTATCTGGGCATCTGTAGGTCTTTAGAAAGATGTCTATTCAGGTCCATTGCCAATTGGATTTTATTTTATTTATTTATTTATTTATTTATTTTTGAGTGTTGAATTGTTGGGAGTTTTTCATATAGTTGGGATATCAGTCCCTTATTAGATATATCCTTTGCAAATATCTTTCTCATTTAGTAGGTTGCCTTCTTGTTTTATTGGTTTCCTTAACTGTGTAAAAGCTTTTCAGTTTGATGTAGTCCCAGTAGTTTTTTCACCTTTGTTTTCTTTGCCCAGGGAGACCTATTCAGAAAACTGTTGCTAAGGCTGATGTCCAAGAGATTACTGCCTATATTTTCTTCTAGGAGTTTTATGGTTTCAGGTCTTTTAAATTTAAGCCTTTAATCCATTTTGAATTTATTTTTGTGTGTAGTGTAATAAAGTGGTACAGTTTCATTCTTTGGCATGTAGCTGTCCAGTTTTCCCCAAACCATTTATTAAAGAGATGGTCTTTTCTTCAATGTATATTCTTGCCTCCTTTGTCATAGATTAATTGATGGTATAAGTGTGGGTTTATTTCTGGGGTCCATTGATCTATGTGTTTGTGTTTGTACTGTTTTGAATACTACAGCTTTGTAGTATATCTTTACTTCCAGCTTTGTTCTGTTTCTCAAGATTGCTTTGGCTATTTGGGGTCTTTTGTGTTTCCATACAAATTTTAGGATTATTTATTCTAATTCTGTGGGGAAAAAAAGTTACTGGTATTTTGATAGGGATTCTGTTGAATCTGTAGATTGCTTTGGGTAGTATGGACATTTTAACAATACCCTTCCAACCTATGAGCACACTGTATTTTTCCATTTGTGTAATTTTGAGTTTCTTTTATCAGTGTCTTAGAACTCTGAGAGTACTGGTTTTTTTTACCTTGATTGGTTAAATGTATTCATAGGTATTTTTTGACGCAATTGCAAGTGAGATTGTGTTCTAAATTTCTTCTACTTTATTGTATAAAAATACAATGGATTTCTGTATATTTTGTATCCTATGATTTTGCTGAACTCCTTTCCTGTAATTTTTTAGTGGAGTCTTTAGGGTATATATGTATATATACATGTATGTATGTATATATGTATATAAGCGTATACATATAAGCATGCATATATACATATGTATGTATATGTATGTATACATAGGGTATGTGCGTGTGTGTGTGTGCACGTGTGTAGGTGTGCATGTGTGCACGTGTGTGTATATGTGTGTATGTGTACATGTATGTGTGTACATGTGTGTATGTGTGTACGTGTGTGTGTACGTCTGTCTACGTCTGTGTACGTGTGTGTGTATGTGTGTATGTGGGTACATGTATGTTTATGTGTGTATGTATATGTGTGTGTGTACGTGTGCGTGTACGTGTGTATGTGTACATGTGTATGTGTACGTGTGTATGTGTATGTGTGTATATGTGCGTGTGTGTACGTGTGTGTGTAGGTGCGCGTGTGTGCGCGTGTGTGCACGTGTGTGTATGTGTGTACGTGTGTGTACGTGTGTGTACGTGTGTGTGTATGTCTCTGTACGTGTGTGTGTACGTGTGTGTATGTGGGTACGTCTATATATATGTGTATGTATATGTATGTGTGTATGTATATGTATGTGTGTATGTGTTTATGTGTGTATGTGTGTACACGTGTGTGTTTATGCGTGTATGTGTGTACGTGTATGTATATGTGTGTGTATGTGCGTACGTGTATGTATATGTGTGTATGCGTGCGTGTGTGTATGTGTATGTTGTGTGTGTACGCATATGTTGTGTGTGTATGTGTGTATGCATGCGTGTGTACATGTATGTGTGTACGTGTGCGTGTGTGTACGTGTATATGTGTGTACGCGTGTATGTGTACGTGTATGTATGCGTGTATGTATAGATGTATACATACACGTATGCATGTATATGTATACGTGTATGTACATGTATGTGTGTATATCTGTACATGTATGTATGTGTTTATATCTGTATATACATGTATGTATGTGTATGCATATATACATCTATGTGTGTGTATGTGCATGTATGTATATGTGTGTATATATACGTGCATGTTTGTGCATGTATATGTATATGTATATATGCGTATATGTATATATGCATGTATGTATATGTATATATACATGTGTATATGTATATATATGCATATGTATATATGTATGTATATATAGGGTCATATATATACACATAGGTATGTATATATATGTATATATGTGTACATGTATATAGGTGTATGTATGTGCATATGTACACACATATATGTATGTATATATGTGTATATATTTATAGGGTGTGTGTGTATATATAGGTATATACATATATATATATACCTATATATACACACACATACCCATATATATATGGTACTAAGTCACTTGTAAATACTTCTTTCTTACCAATTTTTATGCCTTGTGTTTCTTGTCTGCTGCAGCTACGACTTCTAGTATTAGTTTGAATAAAAATGGCAAGAATGGACATCCTTGTTTTTGATTCTTCGAGGAAAAGCTTTTATTTTTTCCCCATTGAGTATTAGGTTAGCTGCTTGTCATATATAACCTTTATCAGACTGAGGTATATTCCCTTTAAAACCACTTTGTTGTGGGGCGCCTGGGTGGCACAGTCGGTTAAGCGTCCGGCTTCAGCCAGGTCACGATCTCACGGTCCGTGAGTTCGAGCCCCGCGTCAGGCTCTGGGCTGATGGCTCAGAGCCTGGAGCCTGTTTCCGATTCTATGTCTCCCTCTCTCTGCCCCTCCCCTGTTCATGCTCTGTCTCTCTCTGTCCCAAAAATAAATAAACGTTGAAAAAAAAAATTAAAAAAAAAAAAACAAACCACTTTGTTGAGTGGCACCTGGGTGGTTCAGCTGGCCAAGCATCTGACTCAATTTTGGCTCTGGTCATGATCTCATGGTTTGAGTTCAAGCCCCGCATCCGGCTCTGCTCTGATGTCGCGGTGCCTGTATGGAATTCTCTCTGCCCCTCCCCTGCTTGGTGCTTGTTCACGCGCATGCACATGCGCGCGCTCTCTCTCTCTCTCTCTCAAAATAAACTAAAAATAATCACTTTGAAAGTCACAATAATGATTTTTATGAGATAATTCCCATTGTGTCTTATTTTCCATGCTTAAAATGTGCCAATCCTTCCTTAGACCCATATGCTAGAGGTAGCCTAGGCAAACTATATAATCTCCATGCTGTTTTCTAGATTCATTAAGTAAACAATTAAAGCGTATGGATCTTCCTCATAAATTTTTGTGCATATGTGTCAGAGGACAAGGGCATGTTGGTAATGACTTTTATGTCATTTCTTTTCAAGTTCTGAAACTACATTCTATGATTAGTATCTAGTCTAGAGTCATTTACCTTTATCTACTCTTCCTCTAGCACCTTAAAGTTGTAATTTTGTCACCAATTCTTTTGGTTCAAGGAAAATAGAGGGCTTGTTTTCCCAATTTGGTTGATCTATGTGTCCTTTGATGTAGTTTAGGAAATTCCAGTTTCTCAGATGACCTTTTTGATGGAACAAGGTGATTAAATAGTTAAAAACCTTCTGTTTGATTTTTGAAGGTGAAACCAGGCATAACTCTAGCTCTTGATCCAAAATCTTTTTTCTCCTGGGAATACAGCTAGATGACATTTTCGGCATTCTTTGTGGTTAATGTGGCCATATGACGGAGTTGTAACCAATGGAGTGTGGGTGGAAGTCCTGTGCATCATGCTTCCAGTCCAGGAAACCTGGAACTCTACTCATTCCGCAAACCTGTATAGAGTACATGAAGAACTTGCAATTGTGTTGACAGAAGGGTGACCACAGACAGGGTTGAAGAACATAAAGTGTCTTTAATGGCAAAGAATATGGAAACTTCTCTAACACACCCCATCTCACCAAGAGATGTTGACAAATTCATGGTATATTTTTAATTAAGATATAATTGACCTATAACATCCTAGAAGTTGAAACTCTGTAGCTTGATGATGTTCATTTGATGCATTTATATACTGCAATATGGTTACCATTGTAGTGTTAATATCTGTCATGTCACATAATTGTCATTTTTTGCGATGAGAACATTTAAGACCTACTCTCAGCAACTCTGAAATATATAATCTGGTATTGTTCACTATAATAATTTGTGATACATTACCAATTACTGTAAGGTAGATCTCCAGAATGTATTTTCTAGTTGCAAGTTTTGTTCCGAACTAAGGCTTGGGAGGAGGTAAGTGGTGATTTCAAAGAAGGACTTAAAAAAGACGGTGCTTTTTTTTTTTTTTCCTTTGCTGTAACGGGGCTAGTAGTATCAAAGCAGGAAGACTCAAAGCACAGCAACAACAAAAACATTGGGTGGCCTTGCTGCAGAGTAGGGGGCTGGGATGCCCTGATAAGACCGCAGCAAGGGATTTGAAGCTCTATGGGGAGGTTGGGTAAGGAGTTGGTGGTGATAAAAAACCTTCTGGATCTGATAAATAAGCGCACAATGTACTGTTATATTTGGCAGTTGTTTGAAGGAGATCGTGTTCTTGTTCAAACCATATCATTGGCAGCTTTGCATCCTCATGGGGACACCGAGGCCAGGGAAACTTGGTCCTCTCACTAGCTGTAGGTTTCTGTGCCGCTTGCTGTGTGTGGCCATTTTTGTGCCATGTTTCCTCCATGGTAGGAATTTTACTGTGTCTGTTGGAATTTTTCTGTCAAACACTCTCACCCTCGTGACCATTCTGGAACAATGGTGAATGAAACATAGGACCTATTTTTAATTTGCTTGCAGGGGATTTAAATAGGCATACAAACTAATAAGGAAACAGCTTACTAAAGCCACAATAAAAAACTATGGAAAAATTTAAAAAGGAAATTAGATGGTGGCCTGTTATGTGCCTTCGTGCCAATTAGAATGGCATCTTCTTTGAGCATGCAGCAGCACAGAGCTTGGGGAGCAGACAGAGTTCAACTCCTGCTGGACTCCTGCTCCCTTAGGTAAATGCCTTTTTGTAGGAATACAATCTGCACGAGGTATATGGCAACCAAGGAGATGTAATGAAGAGCATTTTTGGATTGGGAGGTGGAAGACCCAGCTGAAGGATGGGAAGGCGTTACTTTTATAAAATCGAGGGAAGGTGGAGAACTTTTTAGCAAAATCAAACACATGTAAAACCTCTAAGATGAACAATAAGACAGGAAATCAATAAACACAAGGTCCAGTGAAGGGCAGAGGTAACAAGTAGCTGTGTGGTGAGGGCGGAAGTAACTAGTAGGAGTGTGTGAAGATGGAGATACAAGAAAGGTTCAGGCCATCCAGGGTTTGTAAAGCAAGTAAAGAATTTGATTTGCTCTGAATGCAGCAGTCATTGGAGAGTTGTGTTGCTGTGTGTTGTTTCTCTGGGGAGTTTTAAAAAGTAGAATAACCCATTCCAAGGGACACCCTGGCTTCTGTGTATAGGATGGAGGCTAGTGGAAGAGTCCAGATGAGAGAAGGAAGTTTGAACTGGGTGGCAATAGAGCTGGAGAGTTGTGGCAGATTGGAGCTACACATTTCATACAGGATGGGCAGAATATCTTTGCTCAAGACCTCATCATGATGAGGTTATGAGTTCCTCATGTGCCAAGTACATCAGACTGCACTGTTCATGAGAGGACCAACTGTACCTTTGTTCGCTATTCTATCCCAAGGCCTCACATAGGAGCTTCTCAGTTATTGCTGTTAATGAGTAGATGAATAATGCAGATGAGTATTAAGCGCTTTAACCATATTAAGCAATTTTATTCTCACAGACCTCTTCAGAGATATATTAGCCGGTATTGTTGTTATCCCATTTTACAGATGAGGAAACAAAGACTCAGGTTGAACTTGTCAAAGGTAAGAGTTAGTAAATGCCGAAACACATTTCAAACCTAGGTCTGTATGACTCGATTAATATTCCATACTCTTAACCATCATGCCATATTATAGTTAAGTAGAACAGCCTCAGCTGCTCATCAAATTAAATTGCCACAATGTGTTAGTACTTAAAGAATAAGGCTTCCCAAAAGATCAGAATAAAATAATAGATAAAACACTCACTGTTCATTGTTGCTCTACGAAGGCATGATGTGAGTCGGGAGGAATATGGCACCAGAGTATGGGTTTCAGCCCTTTCACTACTGTTGTATGCTGTGTTTAGGAATCTAACTTATCTGTGCCACATTTTCTTAGCTGTTAGGTTTAGCGATTGGACTGATTAGCATGATCCTTTCTAGATCTAAGATTCTACTAATTTGTAGTGTTCTCTTGGAGTCATGAGATGGGGACCAATACGAGGCTATAGTGCCGCATATGACTGTGTGAGCTCCGTAGTGCACAACTGCAACAACACTGGTTACAATGCCAACATCGCTCCCTGGAGTTGTGCATGTGGTAGCACTGCTCTCTCCATACCTACCTTCTGCACGTGGTCTTTGGAGAATGATTTTGTTGCGTGACCTAGAATGGCCACCTAAGTGATTCAACACATGGGGCTAGGCTAAGAGGGTTATTTGGAATGAGTGGGTTGAAACAGCGTGGTACCATTATAAAATGCTGGTTTTGACTACCCAGGACTATATCCTAATGTGAAAAGGGAAGGTTATGTAGAAAGTGACCACTAACAGAGCCCTGTTCCTGCTTTCTGCTGTGTCCCCCATAGGACATAGGGGGCACCTAGGACTGATTCTCCTAATGGAGTAATCTCTGGGATCCTGAGAAAGCCCTGGGAATTAAAGATAGCAATTTTTAATCTAATGGTTTAAAACAGCTCACCCACCAATGAGCCAATTGATTAGCCAACTGACCCACCACCAATGAACAAAATGCACTGAATACCTGACTTAAATACCACACTGATGTTTTTCCGCACAAGAAACCACTTTGTCACAACTCCTGGACTAAACCAGAACCAACTTGAAAATTTTTTCTTCCTAATCAACGTGTTATTTAAAAATTCACACTATGCTTATTTCAAAACTGCTTTTTATTATAGTTTTCTCTTTATTCATTCTATTACCTACCCAAAAGCCCATTTCTGGATAGAACTATATGTAAAGAAATGGCACTGAGCTATGTAGGATGTTGGAAGAAAAAAAAACAGAACTTAGGGGAATTGGGTTTAAGTATCTTTCCTACTACATGTTACATGTGTGATCTTGGTTATGTAACTTAATCTGTTCATTTATATCATAACAATATCTTGTATTATGACAATACATGTGAAGGTACTTGGTGGGTACCTGGTGCATAGTTAAGACATAACAAATGTTAAATTACAATTCAATTAAATGAAGGGTTAATATTAGGCAAGATGTAGCAGTGACATAAGGATGTGCCAAAGTGTTCTCTTCTTGCCTTGTGTCTGCTCAGTGGGTGACACATTTCAGTCATGAGTCTAGCAAGTTTTACCCTTTAGGTCTTCTGATATAGTTCAGGAATATCTGTAGGAAAAAATAAACTCCCCAAATAGAATCAACAGGATCCTACTTTATGTAATTGGAGTCATGCTGATTTGAAATCGTAAGTTCACAAAAGCACTAATGAGGCCTTCACTTTACATATGCAACTTTAAATGTGAAACCCTTCTCAGTAAATTTGCCACATCTCAAATTTTGAAGTTAAAGGACTTAATGGATTATAAAGTATGCTTTCTCACTACCCCACTTAGCTGGTAAACAAATACCCAGCATGCTTTGAGCCCTGAGGTTTTGATACTGTAAGTATTTAATGTATCCTTTTGCAAAAATGCAGAATTCTAATAGTTTTAGTCCAGGGAAAGAAAATTCTGAAAGAATAGAATGATGTATTAGTGATTGGTCTAAAAATCGTAGAGGAGTGAAGAATACATAGCTGAGGAAAAAGTATGGAAATGTATTCTTAAAACTTAGAATCTTACATGAAATTCCTTCCTTTGTGTGCTAGAATCCCGGATTTCTCCAAGTCAAGAAACTTCTGTTGAGAAAATTCTAGTCTAAGCTGGAGAGATAGCTGTGCTTCATTGAGCAGAGAATGACTGCTTGGATCTAGTGAATAATAATGGCTACATATTGGCATTTATTTTGCTCTAAAATGTATATTTCTAAAATGTATATTTTGGGGCGCCTGGGTGGCGCAGTCGGTTAAGCATCCGACTTCAGCCAGGTCACGACCTTGCGGTCCGTGAGTTCGAGCCCCGCGTCGGGCTCTGCGCTGATGGCTCAGAGCCTGGAGCCTGTTTCTGATTCTGTGTCTCCCTCTCTCTCTGCCCCTCACCCGTTCATGCTCTGTCTCTCTCTGTCCCAAAAATAAATAAACGTTGAAAAAAAAATTTAAAAAAATAAAAAAATAAAAAAAAATAAAATGTATATTTTAAGAGCAAGATATAAAGATTTATGTACATTTTAATGACTGCCACTGTTCTTATAAATAGTTCTAATTTTACATAATAGCTCCCTATAGAGTACCAGGGATTTCATAGGTATTTCTTGTAAGTCTATCAAAACTGCTGCAAAGTAGATACGATTATCCCTTTTTTGTAAAAGGTGAAACTGAGGCTCAGAAAGGTTAGGTGACTTGTCCAGGGGCCATACGGGTAAGGGGCAGAGAAGGGATTCCAGTTCATAGCTGACTCTGTAGCCCATGCTCTGGTCATGTACCTTTCTGCCTTCAGGACACCACCTACACTTGGGAGATCTCAGCCGCATCCAAAGCCCAAATAAGAAGGAGTCAATAGTGTTTTGAAGAATTGCCTTACAAAACACAAGCCTAAACACACAAAGAGGTGCCAAGTCATGAGCAGTATCCTGCGGTGGACCCTAAATTATCTGGATGGCTACCTAGATAGCATCTCCTCTCTGTACACTCCCTTCACTGTCTTCATCTTACAGATCTAGGGGGACGCTCTGCCCTGGTCCATTACACTCTGATTACCTGCTTGTCTGGAATCAGTTGATAAATCTACCTGCCAAAATCCATCTCTCTGCTTTTAGTACATCTGATAAAAATGGAAACATTTTTTGAAAGACTTTTTTCCCAGGTGAGTTCTTATTTCTAAGATCTACTTTCTGTGGAATTCTCTTACTCACCAGGATGAATGTTGCTGCATTTTGAGCATCAAGAAGAATTGAGCTGTGCTTGGCACTTTGCCCTGTTTTCCTGTGCAGATATGCCCTTAGAGTTCAGAGACCTGGGACAGTGCAGGGATATGTTGACGTTTTCTCAGTTGGACCTAGAGAGTAGTTACCAGAAGGAGCAGGACTAAGTCAGAATCCATGGTTGGGTTACTGGTCAAGGGAATAGAGTACATATAAATTATACCTAGGACAAAGTGTGAGGCACTGATGAGTCCTGACAGAACACAGGTAGAAGCAGGACTTGAACATAGCTTAATTACAGTGGTTGTGGAGACTGTTCACCTAAACTCCAGAACAGAGCTTGGGGAAATTCTGTGAATCTATAAAGGGCATGCTGTAAATGGGTATTCTTTAGGTGAGAAGTTGGGCATAAGTGAGAATATGCTGTTTTCATTTATTACTAAATTTTCATTTAAAAATTTTTGACTTTTTATTTTAGTTCTAGTTAATGTAGTGATATTTTAGTTTCAGGTGTACAATATAGTAATTCAACACTTGCACAGGGACATGCTCTTTCTGTAACTGAGTTCTTTACAAGAAAATGTTCTTTCAGTAGAGAAGCTTCTTTCAGTAAGTTAAAGCCCAAGGATGAGTAACAGAACAAATCAGTATATGACACTGGCCTTTGCCTTTCTTCCTCTCATCTTTACGCCAATGGAAATGTCTTTCATGGTAAGTTCTTGGAAACTGGGAAACTTTAGTCTGATTATCTGCCATATGAGTAGACTGATAAGGAATGAAAATCCCTGTGACCTGCAGGAAGAGAATTTGCTTTAGGGTTTTTCTTTCTGATGTTAGGACTGATAGAGAGTTTGAGGCTTTGTGTGGAAAGGATGACTGTGTGTTGGTCAGTTTCTCTTAATAACCCTATCTTGAAATCCCAACCCTTTTCTCCAGCATTCACCCTGTTCTATTTCTGCCGTAACACTTAAGCTATCTGATGTATTACTTGCTTATCTATTAATTATAATCTGATCCTCCTCTTACTGGAATATGAGCTCCATTAGAGGAGAGATTTTGTCGTGTGTGTGTGTGTGTGTGTGTGTGTGTGTGTGAGAGAGAGAGAGAGAGAGAGAGAGAGAGAGAGAGAGAGAGATATGGCTGAATGCCCTGTGCCTAGGTAGTGCCTGACACATAAGAGATGTTCAATAAAAACTTAAAAATTTAATGTATGGGTGGGATGGGTAAAATCCAAAAGGAAGTGGTGGGGGCCTTTGGAGAACAGGAATGATTTTACCATCCTATAGCATTCAAATTTATTTTTGTTGTACATGCTTTTTAAAACATAAAATAATAAAATAAATGAAAGCCAGCTGCTTAGATTCAAGGAGCCATCTGTTTTCTCCCTTGAAATAAGATGTTAGAAGATGTAGATGATCTTAATACATTGTCATGTGTCACCCAGAGTTATTGACCATAAGTAGAACTTGAATGCAGGACTTCTCCCCATCCAGGAAAATGTTATGTTTGCATTACGCTTAATTATGTTTGCATCCTCTATCCCCCTGCTTTGTTGCCATTATAAACAACTTGATAACCTTGAATCACTATTCATTATAGGCTCTTGAATAGCTCATAACTATTCCAATATGGCAGCTCCATTAGGCTTATCACACACACAACACAGGAAGCCATTGTGGATAGAGAAATCAGAGACTTCATGAAACCTGGCCTGAAAACTTCATCTTTTTCTACTCCTTACTTAAAAAAAATATTGCATGCAGCTAGTTGAAAGGCTGCTTTTTCAGGAAAGAGGTCTCTTCTCTAATCACTTCCAGGATTTGGTTGGATGTGACTGCCGTTCTGGGATTCTGGTGAGTGAGTAAGTTCCCTTGCCTGGGGGCCTACTGGAGTTGGAGCCCTAGAGGGGGAAAGCTATTCATTCAGAGCTGTCAGCACATCTTTCCTATGAATTACTCTCCCCAACCCATCAGGCTTTTTTTTTTCCTTGGTATAATAGAAGAGTTTCTGTAAGAATGGGGCTCATTCAGAGCAGTCACCACAAACATAGATTTCCGTGTTAATACACATTTGAGCCAAAGTATACTTCTCAGTAAATGGGACTAGGAAGAAATGGAGTGGTTGAATCAGACTGCATTTGTTATGTGGGCTTTATGAATAGATTCATATTACCTCAGCCAAACAAAATCACTTTTTCTATCCTGGCACTGAACCTGGGTGGCATGTTTGATATGGCAACTAGAACATAGGAGCTTATCGTGGAAAAGAGGTAACAATGTGTGTTGGGTAGAGGAGTAGGGAAAGAGTGGATTCATGTTAAACCTGCCAGCCTCCCACCCCCCCTCCACATTGAAAGGCCTCCCCAGAGCCCTTGAAAGAACAGGAACAGTACACTAGGTGCAAAGATCCAGCCAGCTTTGTCTTTTGACCTTGGCTGCCACTTCAGGCATGGATTTTGTAAAGAATCAGGCTGACTCCATCACTCATCCATCACTGACCCTAAAGGCAATGGCTATACAACAGCAAAAACAGAGTGACTCAGGCTGCATCTACACCAGGGATTTCCCAATCTGTTGTTGCTTCTAGTGGTTTCCAGGCGTGTTGTAAAATTTCACCCACAGATTTTTTATGAATTAAGGTAAAAGTATTTTTTAAGGAACTGAAAGATTATTTGAAGCTGAAATTTCAAAAGCAATAAAGATCACTAGTCTGAACAATCCTAAATAAATAAAGCATATCTGAAGAATTCTTTCATCAGCTGGTTATTTGGCCTTCAATAGACCAAACAACCCTTTGATGAGATTTTTATTGAAAAATGTCCATTTTTCTTGTTTCTTTGAGAAACACTGTGTTGTAATAAAAGTGAAGTTGATTATTACAAGTAAGGGATATGTATGAAATTGTTCTTTTTTTTTAAAATTTAGTTAACATACAGTACAATATTGGTTTTAGGAGCAGAATCTTCTAATCAAGCAAATACAAGCCTTTCTCTTTCCTTCCTCCCATCCTTCCCTTTCTTCTTCATTTCATCATCCATTATTGGGAGTGTAGTTGTTTGTAAGTCAGAAATATGGCAGGCCTTTTTAAAGTAGGGAGATGTGTAAATATTTAGGCTTATGAGAAAACCTTGGTTTAGTTGGGTAGGCCTTTGAATTTTCTTGTAATACAGAGGTAGTATGAAACATCACTGATTCAGTCATAAACTCATTGTGCTTCTTGGATGTACCTTAAGTCTATACTTGTCTTTGCCCAATTGTGTATGGATACAAAGCATCACTGTAGGCACGTATTCTCTTCAGCTCTGACACTATATGCTTGGCACTTGGGCACCTTAAAAGAAAAAAAATCTATATCCTCTATTTCCTGTTTCTCCAGGTGGTTAGAAGGTTATATGAAAACACTTCAAAAAACTAGAGTTCAAAATAAGTTATTTAACAATTGGGGCTCCTGGGTGGCTCAGTCGGTTAAGTGGCCGGCTTTGGCTCAGGTCATGATCTTGTGGTTCATGGGTTTGAGCCCCACATCAGGCTCTATGCTGACAATTCAGAGCCTGGAGCCTGCTTCTGATCCTGTGTCTCCCTCTCTCTTTGCTCCCCCTGCTCACTCTCTGCCCCTCCCTGTCTCTCAAAAATGAATAAACGTTATAAAACTTAAAAAATGATTTAGATCACTGGTGAAATATGGTTCTGCAGTTATAATTCATACACTTAATTGTAGTTGCTCTCACATTAGCTGGGAAATCATAAGTAACCTTCCTTAATCTCTCTCAACTTCTGTATCTGTATGTGCAGGATAATAGTTACATTACTGATAAAATTATGAGAAACTAATCATGAAAAACAGCACAGTGTCTGGTGCAAAAGCAGTTTCTCAATAAATGCTATTAAAATATTTAAGATGAACATTTCTTGTTTATATTCTGTAATACAAAAGTAATCTTCTTTACCAGAAATACCCTAGTTACCTGAAACTGAATTCATAGGATTGAAATGAAAAAGATGTTTATTTGCTTTTGAAATAAAACTTAATATTCACAGGTAGGGTTAAACAACTTGTAATGGGCAATGGAAGTTAGGATATGTGGGGGGGAAAAAGTGGAAGCAATTGTTCATGTTGCTGTTCATCCAAGCTCAAAGCTGATCTCTCTGTACACCCTCTCATGAGATGATCCTATCCATTTTAAGACTTAGAAACAGACTTCAAAATCAGTCTGTAATCTAGCCCCTTTTTCAGACGTGTACATTCCCAGTTGGAAATTAGTCATTTCTTCTTGAGTGGATAGCAAACTTACCACCTCTGAAGCTAAGCCTTTGACTTCTTTTTACTCCCCAATTTTCAATTCAATCAATGGTCTCAGACTCCTCCACTCAACACTGAAATCAGGAAGTCCTTCTGGATTCTTCCCTCACACTCCCACTATTTTATCAAAATTTCTGGTTCTACCTATGTAACTCTTCTTGAATCTGTTTGGTTTCCTTTATCTCTATTACTGCCCGCCTCCCCCCCCCCCCCCACCCATGTTCACGCTAACTTCTCTCCTCCAAACTTGCTAAAGCCTCATCATAAACTTCATTACTTCTGTTCTCGGCTCTTTCCTTCTTGTACAGTGCCAGAGTGTTCTCTTACAGAAGTGAATGTAACCAGGTAACTTTAAAGCTTTAAATCACTTGACAAATCATGGACAAAAATACAAACTCCTTATATTGGCCCACGAGGCTCCACATGGGTAGATTCTAGTCAAATGCACCTTTTTTTCTAGTTTTCCAACTTGTTGAGGCCAAGTTGCTTCTTGTCTTTGAGACTTTTTCAAAGCTTTCCCTTTTGCACCTTGATACACATATTTCTTATTTTTTAGGTCCAAGCTTAAATTATAGCAGCTTTTCCAGATTCTTCAAAGTAGATATCTACCCCAGTGTTCCATTTCAGAACTGTTATAAACATAGCATTTATGCAGTCTGAATTATGCAGTTCTTTCTTGGTGTACTTGGTATTTTTTGTCTTGTGACTAGAATATAAACTCTATGAGGGAAAAGTTCTGTCTGTTTGTAGATGATATTCAATACCTGGCACAGCAAAGGTCTTGTCTTAGAAACTCAATACGTCTGGGGAAAAAATGACAGTTTTGTAGTCTAATCCTTTGTTGTGGTCTAAAAAGATAGAATCTAAGTCTCTTAAATATTTATGTTGTAGGCTTTCCATGAATAACTTTAATGATCAAGAGGTGACTTAACTTTCTAGATTGCCGGCTTATATTTTTTCCTTATAAAACTAAGAATTAAATGGGCACCTGGATGACTTGGTTGGTTAAGCATCCACCTCTAGATTTCAGCTCAGGTCATGATCTCACAGTTAGTGAGATTGAGCCCTGCTTCAGGCTTGCTCTGACAGTGTGGAGCCTGCTTGAGATTCTCTCTCTCTCTCTCTCTCTCTCTCTCTCTCTCTCTCTCTCTCTCCCCCTTCCCTGCTCTTTCTCTCTCGCAAAAATAAACATTAAAAAATTAGATAAACATACAAAGCAATTTTATTTCATTATAAGGAGTTCCTTATAGAAAACAATGATAGAGTGATTTATTTTTATATCTCATAATTTTACCTCTATATCTCATTATTTAAGGAAATGAACAAAAAACTGACAGGTGCATGAAGCTGAATCTTAAGTTTTTTTCTTTGAAAAATTGTACTGGTATTGGTGAGTTGTACTGAGTTGGTGAAAAGCAGCATCTGTTTTCCTGAGTCTCCAAGAAGAAATTTGCATGATCCAGTGTGCAGTCGATCTTATAATCTTCATATCTATTTTCTTTAAATTATATATACACACACGTGCATACACACGTGTACTTCTGTCTCCTTAAATATAAATTCATCTTTAATAATTTTCAGGTGTCTGACCATAGTTTTTACTTTTCATCCAGATGTTTTTGACTCTTCCACTTCTGCTCGTTCATTGTGCTCTCTGCCATCCTTTTGAAGTTCTCTTCATAGGCATATCTTTGCAATTCTTTGTTCGTTATTGCACTTTGAAGCCTCTCCAGTGCTCATTATCTTTCTGATTCTACCCAAAGTCCCAACTCAACAGACAGTGAGGAGGAAGCACTAGATTTGAATCTTCTGTTCAGCTCTGCCAACTGAGACCATTTGAATAACTAATCACATGTATTTCTGGCCCTTCTGTTAATCTCAAGAGTATCTGGAGATGCTACTCTCCATTCTTTAGATGGACTATTCATAGCTGAGGTCGTGGTTCTAATAGACAAGACTGTATCTCTAGGACGTTCTTACTTTTGTGTAGCAAGTGTGCCTCTTAGGCTCAACAAGAATCTGAACAACTCTGAAAGCAGCCCTCATTTTCTCAAATCATGGCGGCAGAGCTGACCCTTGTCTTTTACAAAACTTTGGAGAAAAGCCTCCACTAATATCTAAATGTAACAGAAACTTTGGAATCAACAAAACACAGAAAGGACAATGGTATATTCTTCCTTCCCATATTGTGTTAGAGACTAATAACTATCAAGCATTTTTGTTGGGCATGTTAAATTTAAATGCGCATCCTTGTGTCATTCAGGCATACAGTTTCTGTTGAGATTTTTCTTGGAATTAAATTGCTTTATGTATTATGTTACTGTCTAAAATTTTAAAATCTGCAATGTTTTGAAATATTTTTGAAATGGCATTTTTAAATCAAGATAGAATTAACCTATAACCTTATAGAAATTTAAGGTATAGAACACACTGACTTGATTCATGTATCGCAATATGATTACCACCACAGTGTTAGTGAACATCTCTATCATGTCACATAGGAAACAGGCATCATTAAGTTTAGAAAGTAACTTGTATTCATATCAGTTTCCATAGTTCAGTCAACATTTACTGACCTACCACGTCTGTGCCAGGTGTGGGACTGCACAGTCTAATAAAGAACTTTGGGTTTAGCAGCAGGAACCATGAATAGGAAGGAGCCATCCATTCCAGTATGTGTCAAGGTTTGTAAGAGGATCTGAAGTTTCAGTTAAGTGTACAGCACTCAGACAAGATACTCCTTTCAAATGAAGAATTCATCAGAAAGGAATCGGGAAGCATAGAATGAAAAAGGGAAGAATGTTGGCAGACAACTCTAATTAGATGAATGATAAAAGCCGACATGTGTCAGGTTCAGTTTTGAGTGCTTTGTGATATAATGTATTTTTTGTAGTAACCCTGCAGTGTGGGTACTTTTATCTTCTGTGATTTAAAGATCAGAAATCTAAGGAATAGAGACATAGATCATTTTGCTGAGGGTCACATGGCTTATGGGCCTGGGTTTTAAACCAGGCTTCCTGGCTCCTGGAGGCTAAACGTCTAAGCATGATGCAAGACTGGATCCCAGGCTAATCAGGGGATTGCCCTTGCTTGCTCATGCACATTCTCTGCTCTCCCCACGCCCTTCTATTTCTCCTCTTTCCATTGCAGAATGGAAGCAAAAGATGAAGATAGTCCATTTCATAGGTCTTGAGGAAAGAAGGCTAAATAACAGACATTTCCTTCATTAACTCTGGCAGCCAAGTAGCAAGGCTATGCCAACTTAGTGACGCTGAGGAAACCTTTAGAAGAGTTGGGTGAAATGGATACACTGAGCACCAGAGCTTGCCTTGGGTGTGTTTGGTGAGAGGATAGAGAGTTAGGGATATTCCATGGCAGAGGACTCCCTCTTTCTATTGTGATAATATTCAGAAAGGAGGTACGTAAAAGGCGGTTTTAAAATGTAGTGCCTTCTCGTAGGGCTCCATTATGTAATAATGCTCTCTGAACTATGTGTTAGCCAGCCGTAAGTAAGACTTAAACTTGGTTTTAATAAATGTCAAATAATACCTGATACTGGTTAAGTAATGTGTGCAGGCATCGTTACAAATGCTCTTCCTGTTCTAATTCACTTAATCTTTATAACTAAGAATATCATGTACAGTGTTTTGCAGATGAGGAAACTGAGTCACGAGAGACCAGGTCACTTGCCCAGGGTCATACGGTCACAGAGCTGGTGCAGAAACCATGCTCTTAAACCTTTTTATTATAAGGGCATCTGTAGCTGTTTGCCTGGCATATAGTAGGCACTCCATAAACAGTAGCTTAATCAGTAAATTACATGGATTCCTGCTGAGATGGTCTCCCACTGCAGAGTCAGATTTTTAAAAATTAGGATAACTATTAAAACCAACTTCAGTCTAGAATTGGGAAGTAGAGCAGAAGTAAGAGTTGCAGAAGCTTTGACCATGATAACTTCAGCTTTTTGACAGCCCACTGCTTAGTTCAGGCTGTTTTCCATGACTGCCACTTTTGTGCCTCTGGAAAGGTATGAAGGAAGAATTGCCACTCAGTCTGAATGCAATTCACATTCGTCTTTCAAAATTGCCTTATAGCCACTAATATGAAGTCCAGTTACCAATGACTTAGTTCTCTCTCCTCCATGTTCACAAGCCAGTAGCTGTCAAAAATCATGCTGGAAGAGTTAAATGGGCAAGGAAGACTTTATTTAAGGCTATTGCAATAGGGGAACAAGATGGAAAGCCCTACTGAAAAGATGGGGAGGTTTTTAAGCACTGGACAGTATTGGAAGATGCTGTGGGAAGGGGCTTGTCAAGGTGACCAGGTCATCTGTTTGCTAACAGCTGCTTATTGAAGCTGGGCTCCTATCCTCCCCTAGAAGCCAGGAGATATGCTATCTCTCTTGATGATTGCATTTCAGGGGAATGGCTCCCAAGTCTTTGAGAAAGATACTTCCGGGTTGTAAGAAGCTAGGAGAATATTGACCTCTCAAGGGGTCCTAGACATTCTAATGAACAAGTTCTTAAACCTTCTAAGAAAAGGGAGGTGAAGGGCCTCTACTCTAATGGTGAGTCAAGCTGAAGGAAACTTTAAGGCTGTCTCGGTCATAGTACAAACATTTTTCATAGAAGTTTTCATTGTATTCTAATGACTGCGGTCTCATTAAAGCATGAGTCTCTTAAATATAAGTCTCTTAAATATACATATAAGCTTGCCTACATCAAGCCCAGTGCCTAGTTTAAAGAAATACACAGTAACTGGGCACTGAATGAGCAAATGGAGACCCCAAACATCCATAATAAAAGGCCTCACATACCTGACTTTTCAGTTGGATTTCTGTCCCCAAATGACTTTTACTATGGATTTTCAACTGACATGAAACCAAGAGTTTTCTCTTATGTACTTTTTCTCCAAAGTAAATCAAGTTGAAGGAATCTTGTTGAGAGAAAATGTGAGGAGTTAACCTCATTGCTGATGACAGTCATGTCTAAAATGTCTTCTTTAATAAGTACCTCTTTTGTTCTCTCCCTGCCTCTTGGTAGAGCTGCCTTGTTAGGCCCCTCTACCATCTGGCTGCCCTGTCTTCACCTTCTACACATACACATGTGGTGTAGCATTTGGCTGAGAGTGTAGTGTAAGAAGAATACACCAGGTCCAGAGCCAGAAGACTGGAGTCCTAGGCTTGGATATGCTCTAGGCTTGGATCTGCTCTATCTCAATTATTGAAGGCAAATGTCCCACGTTGGTCAGCTGCATTGGCTCCTAGAGAGTACACCTAGACTATTTCACATTCAGATAGCAATCTTTTGGGAAGTCCTAAGTCTCATTCTCAGAGACTGCTGGTGCTGAGGAATGGCTCTGGCCCTGAGGCACTATTGCCTGTCCATTGTAGCTCTCCCTGCCCCCACTCACACATAACTGAATGATCAGCCTGCATCACTTGCATAGTTCAAGGTCAAGCCAATCCCTTCCTTGCTCAATTTCTTCATCTGTTAAGAGGAGATGATAATTCTTAATAGGAACTTTAGGAGAAAGAGAGGGATTTTATTAATGGTCCATGCTATTTAGACATTCCTCCCCTGCTGCCTCCCCCCCACCCCCCCCCCCCCCCACTGCTGGTGTATAACCTCCCTCCCGTGTTTGGCTCTGTACAGTTGTGTACCATCTCCCAAATCAATCTTTGACACTGAGATCTACTTATGTGAATTTTGTGCTTCTTTGGCTCCCGTTGGCCTCATAGTCAAGATACTCCAGAATGTGATAAGGGCCGGAGTCCAGTAAGAAGAGAAGATGTGATACAAGATTCAAGGGAAGGGAAGAAAAGATGAGAGATAAGTCATGTTTTGCAGTCTAGAGTAAAGGCTACTCTCTTAAGAGATAGTACAAACCATAGTTTCCAGAAGTGCATTTTGGTGATTTTTTTCTTTTATACCCTTTAATTAAGTTATTCTCCTTAGTAGTTGGGAAACCAGAAAAGCATCCACTTGCTGGAGGGAATGACAGTACCTCAGTCTTTGTTTCCATTGGCAGAGTCCAGAGATGAATGGCAACAATTATATAGTTCTTTCAATCTGGAACCCCCTGCTATTGAATATTTTGATAATTACCTCCATTTCACACATGTTATCCTGCTGAGACACGTGGGAAACAGGTAGCTTCCTGACTGCACTGAGCTAGGGAGGAAGCTGCCAAAACTAATCCAGCCTCTGATAGTGATTGGAGAGGCACTTGCTTGGGGAGCAGATGAAAGAATAAAGGAATCTTTACCTTCTAGAATAGTGTAAGTAAGAGAAAGTAGAGGAGAACTTCTGTTTCTTGGGAGGGCTAAAGGACCTCTTCAATTTCGTTAACCAGTTCTAAGTACAGTTGTAAGTAGGACTCTGAAACTTTGGGCAATGAAATTCCTGTCTAGTTTATTTAAAACAGAACCTAAGAAATTAATCACTTTTCTCAGATCTGCCCATGATGTAAAGAACAAAAAGAAGGCATTGTAAGTTGTCGATGATAAATACCTTTGGAATTTTTGAAGATCTAGATGTGAAATTCCTGTGTCCTATATGCTTGCTACGTGATCTTGGGAAAGTTACTTAACCTCCTTACTCCATCCTTAAAAAATATAGAGGATGTTTCCTTTGAGCATTTTAGAGCTACTGTTTGCAAAAAAAGTCAAGTATTTTAACAAATCTGGTTCTTGATATAGAGAAAGTAAAGTACTCAAGAAATTCTAGTTGAAAATGTAGACTTTGCTGACTGGGGTTGGGAATGGGCATGTGGGGGGAGGTATGGGAGATAAGGAAGAAGAGAATGAAGAAAAAGTACCTTTTTAGTAAAGTGAGAGGGACCTGTAAGTCAGTGAGGTTATGTCAATAAAGCATTCGTTGGCATTAAAGATATTTATCTTTGTGTCTGAATTGGAAATAGCTCTTCAAAGATGCCTTAGTGTGTCCTCCCATAGACAGTAGCTGATGAATAAAGCATGTGCTTATTCCAGTTTTTCTTTGGACCAAAGAGCCTTTGGTTTCCTAGGACATAAAACCTTGGAGACATGGAGATAGTCTCATAGTTGACTTGTTATCCTTCTCTTTTAAGGGACTGCTTTCACTAGTAACTTAGTATTTTCTTCCTTCTCCACATTTTATGGATGTGTTGGACATTTGTTACTTTTGGGCATATAAATCCAGTGTGCCTTCCTATGTTGTGACAAGTTTGCCGTTCTGAAATGTCTTGGTGGAAGGCAGTGCCACCTATCCATAAGAGAGAGAGGAGCCCTTCTTGGCCTTCCTCTGGTGGCCAGGGTGAGGGCATGTCATTTTGCCTTGCCTCTTAGACCCACTCACCTGGGTGATAGAACGAATACCGTGATAGAATGAATACTTAGGATGTATACGTGGTGGTGGTAGGCAGCAGAAAGTTGTAGCATTCTCCAGCAGAACCAGGGCTAAAGCTTTTGTTACTCCTGCGTTCTCAGTTCCTGCCCACACAAGCATGGACTTCCTACAAACATCTATCCTGTTAATTCTATAAGGCCTTCTGTATCCTCAAATCTTGTATTTTGCCAGCCAGAAGCACAAAAAATCTCACAAAAATCAACCATTGTTGATTTTTTTTCCCTCATGTAACCAATTAGATGTTCTGTGCAAACACAGTTTTAACATGATATGGGTTTATCTTGTGGTAGGCTTAAATGTCTCTTAAAATGGATGGCAAGTCTCCTGAACAGGTTGATTTAGTGCAAATGTTAATACCTGCAGTAATCATCTGCCTAAATCTTTCTCGATTTTTATGGTTTATAAGAAGGAAAAGGTAGTCTGTACTGATAACCAATCTTTTTCTGTGAACTTTTGACATTTACAAAAGAAGTTCATAATTTTTCTTAACTCTTTAGAAACACCCTAGTGGTTAGACAGCTAAGGTGTTACTGATTCTATACTAAATAAGAGAAAATGAGGTTTGAAAGTGTTCAGTGTCTTGCCTGAGGTCCCCCACTAACAGGTGTCAGAGTTAGGGTTCAAACCTGGTCTTGCTGGTGTCAGAATGTCTTGCATGGTCTCACACAGTCCCTCCCCTGCAGCCTCCACCCTCTGCTCATCTCCAAGCACTGAAATGGGGAGGCAGAGTGCCATCTTGTTTCAGCTCACCTGGGAATGTGTGAGGCTGGACACTCAAAATTTTCATTTTCTGAGCCAGTCTGTGAATGACCAGAAAAGCACCCCAAGTATTGATGTTTGGGGTTACAAATTTTAGTGACAGATAATTTTGCAAATAAAGAAAGAATCCTGATAGTGAAGATAACAAAGATCAACTATATAGGTCTCACCGCCACCTTTAGACTGGGTTAGAATTCCTGCTGGTTACTCTTGAACTTTGTTATCACCTTTATCCCCTAATATTAAAATTGCCTATTTATCTCCCTACCCTGTGAGACTATATAATCTGCAAGAATGGGAACTTTTGTCCATTGTTATATCTCCAGGCCATACCCAGCACTTGACAGCTACTAGGAGCTCAAGGTATTTGACTAAATGAATTAATACGAAAAAACTACAAAGCATCCCACACTGCCCTTCTCTTTTATGTGATCACTTGCATAATGGGGGTTTAGTAAATCTCTGGTTAGGGCCTTACCAACAATGGAAAATGGGCAAGTGCCTTCATCATCTTTCCTATATAGTTCTTGTGAAAGACCAGGTTGATGTGGAAACTGAAGTTCTGGGAGTTTCCTCAGTTGTTTCCACATACTAGGAAAGTCTGAACACATGTTGGAGGAGTCCTTATTTCAAAGGGCTCTAGTATTACCTTGAGTTAGAAGAACATTCTCCTTTTACCCAACACACCCATAGAATTGTAGCTATGCCAAAAGCTTAAAAGGAGGGCTGACAAGTCCAATTTCCAGGTCTTGTATTTGAATATAGAGAAATTGTCCAATGGAACAAATGATGAAATGTTAATCGCTGAAGTTTGACAGGGTCAAAATCAAAATGAATTATTCTGTGACTGATTTTAACCAAGCCATTCCATTCTCAAAGGGATGACTATTTTTGTAGTAAGAGCAAATACATAGCGATATAAGGAATAAACTTTATATAAATAGGGAAAAAGTTTATTTGGATACAGCAAAATTCATTAAAAACTATCACGTCACACCTGATAGAAAATGAACCAGCCCATGATTGATGGGCTTATTCGTGTGAGTCATTATCCTATTACATTCCCTTCAGATTTCTATCTTAAGGGTGGTGTCAAAGCTTCCATGAGGAAATGCCCTGGCCATATATCAAGTCCTCGTAATAACCATAGACTGAACTCTAGGCCCCTGGCTCTCAGCAAGTGCCCTCTATGTCAGGCTGTTCTAATCTCACCCGTGTTTATCTTGAAATAAAGCTTGGCAAGATGTAGCCCAAATGTAATAAAACTATGGTCATTCCAAAACTTCTATAAAAACACATGTCTTTCTCATTCCAATATAAATTTCTGGGTTCCCATGTTCATAATTATCCATCAGATGAGGGTCTCAAATATTTTTAAAGTAACTTTGTTACAAAAAATCAAAATAGAACTTTAGTTCTAACAATTGAATTGATCTTTCTGAGTGAGTGAGCTGTTGTATAGGTTCATGGCTGTTTGGGAAGGAAATGCTGACTGCTTGCCAACAAAAACTATCAATGTTAGACAGTAAAATTACCTCTGGTGACAAGCCTTTTCAAGGTGCACCTAGATTGGAAATAATTTGCTTCGATCTTATTCCTCTCTCCTGTAATGGTTTATGCTGTAAGAATGTTAATGTGAAATGTTCTTACTCTGAACTGATTATTGCTAACTCATTATTAGTAAGTTGGCTTTTCACTTTTGTCTCCAAAGCAGCAAGGCCAGTTAGAATATATAGAATGTTAGTATCTAACCTAATAACTTGGCAAGTATGTTCTTTAGTATCTGTGATAGTTTCACTGACTTAAAGTTTTGTCTGCTGAGTTTTTCTTTTTAAAACTGTCCTATTCTTAATTATGACTAGTATCAAAGTCATTTTTAATGAAATCTTTCTGGCTAGTTTTAGATAGCCACATGGCCCAAATAATTCTCCCCGCCCCCCCTCCCCCCCGCCGAGTTTCTATATATCTTCCTAATTTCTTTTACCGTCCTGTTCTTTTCATCGTTCTCTTCCCCCCTCCACTGTTGTCCATGATACAAGCAATTAGAAAAAGAAAAATTGATAAATCAGAACTTCTTAGATATTTCTCTTAACAAACTGGATCCTAAAGTTAACTTGGATTTAAGTGATTTTATATAACCAGAAGGTATTATTGTTAGTGTCAACTAAAAATGCTTTGTGATAGAATGATTGTGTCAGTGTGACCAACAGAGAGAAGGTGAAGTTGTTCTTGAAAATAAAAATTCTTACTGTATTTAGTCAAAAAAAGAAAAAGGAAGTCAGTGTAATGGATTTCTGATTTTTTTGAAGTTTTCTAATCATTTTGTCAGGTTTCATGCTTGACACACAGGAATCATTGGAAAGCGGTCAAAGGCCTGTTGGAGTACTAATTAAGTTTTTGTGGTCTATCAGTGACTTCTGAAAACTATTAAGATTTGGAATTTTGTAGAAGAAACAAACTATTGTGTGATACTTCTCCCTAATTTATCATTAGAGTTAATGGCCAAAGCTTGTACAAGAAGTGAGAAGTTGATTTTTCTCTTTGGCATGGCCACATGTGTAAATTCAGTTATGCTGCCCTCTGTCAACATCAAAACTTGCACTAATAAAATATTGCATATATATCCACTAAGGAGAGATACTGTGTTCAAATACCATCACAAGTTTCAGTTATTCAAGTCCGGAAGAAAGAATGTATGTGCTGAGTTTAATGCTCAAACATTCTGGTGTTACTTAGATAATAATTAGTTTAAGTATATTCATCGCAATTAAACCCAACATAAAAGAACCCTTGATTCCTTAAGGACAAAGACAAATGCGAAATCAAAAGTGAGGATTGTTGGGGTGCCTGGGTGGCTCAGTTGGTTAAGCATCAGACTTCGGCTCAGGTCACGATCTCACGGTCCATGAGTTCAAGCCCCGCGTCGGGCTCTGTGCTGACAGCTCCGACCTTGGAGACTGCTTCTGATTCTGTGTCTCCCTCTCTCTGACCCTCCCCCGTTCATGCTTTGTCTCTCTCTCTCTCAAAAATAATAAACATTAAAAAAAAATTTAAAAAAAAGTGAGGATTGTCAATTCTCAATAAAATTAGTACCAAAAAGATGAAATCACAAACTTTGGAGAGGCTCAAGACTTAATGAGTAGAATATTTTAGTTTATATTTGACTTTGGAACCCAGGATCTGCATGGTTTGTAGGTATGTGTGATGATTCCTATAACTGTTCCTTCAATAGACTTAATTGCAAAACAGTCATTATGCACTGGAAAACTGTAGTTCATGGAGACCAAAAGTACTGATTCTGACACATACATTTTGAATCTCTGGTGATTAATAATAAGTCATTTAGTTGTATCCAATGTTACTACTCATTGTTCCCCCCTGGAATGCACACAAAACGTCTGTAATAATGGCATATGTGACTATTGTAAATCCCCATTTCTTCTGATTCCAGAATTCAAAGGAAAGAGTATGGCAGCAGTCCATTCTCCTCCAATTCTCATGGGGTAGTGAACATGGAGAGGAAATGAAGTCTTTTTGCCCCTTGGAATGAAAAGGAATTATAATTCCTTTACTTATTCAACAGTTCTGGAATACACACATTGATATAGACATGAGCTACCCATGGGTTTATGTTTCTGTCAGTTCCTTTCCCATTTGGATGTGAGATTTGACTTAAGAATTCTCTAGTAAATGATGGGAACACATGTTAAACCCATTGTTCCTACTGACTTTCGGTCAAATTTGCTGTCTAACAGAATTATTTTTTTTCCAACAGCTCACTTTCTGTGCAGCAACCAGAGTGATTTTTAAAAAAATACAAATCTGGTTACAAAATGCTCCTGGTTAAAGTCATTAAATGTTTCCAATTACACTTAAAATTGAGGGGAAAAAAATCCTCACCCTGTTCTACAAAGCTCTATGTGATGTCTCTGACATTGTTTGGTACTAACCCCTTCCTGGACCACTCCATTCCAATCCATTTCTCAAATAACCTAGCCCTTTCCCAACGGGGGACTCTGCACATGCAGGTTTTCTGCCTGAACACTGTTCCACACTCTCCTCTCCATGGGGGGGTCTTTGCGTGAAGGTCTTATTTGCATCCTTTGTCTTAGCTTGTGTCATTCTCTTCTAGTGTGCCCTGTATGCTTTGTAGTATGTATTACAATCTTAAATTATATATTTGCTGGCTCTTTTGCTATATTGAAGACTAGATCTTAAAAGCGCTCCTTTCCCTCATGGGTTTTATACATAGAACATAATAAGCAGTGGGAGTAAGTAAAGGAATGAAAGCACAAACACCTTCGGCACATAAGCAGGGTTAAACAGTGTGTGTAAGCTTCTAGAGAGTGGCAAGAAGCTAGAGCATCTTCCCAAGAACTTTATCACCACAGCCCTGAGACCTCTAAGAAGCCAACCATGAGTGAATGGGTGCTCTACTGAGAGCAGGATAGATCCACTTCTTGAAGGGATGGCTGTATTACTTAGCCCCCAGGAAACTCTTTAAAGGTTACCAACTGAGCAAGAATTTTTCCTATTAAAACCAGAAGGTGGGGGAACAGGACACGGGTCTGTGCTATAGACACATAGGGAGGCACAATTTTCAATTCAAATAAGAAAGCAGAACCTGAGAAGCTAATGGAGAATGAAAACCAGACACTTTGAAAGTAGCCCATTTCAGAAGAGTCTGTACAATTCCACATCTTCCTGACATAGTGGCCCAATTGCAAACCCTGCTCCTTTCTTCTTGTGATGAGGAAATGGCTTGGCTGTTGTATAGTCTGATATGATTATTTCAGTATTTTACTAGTCTAGCATGTATTAAGCACTGATGACATGCCAGGCTGTGTGCTAAGAAATGCAACTATAGAAGTGAACAAAACTTTTATGAAACTAAGGGTTAGACAATGAACATGTCAGAGTAAAGAACGATGGGTGTAATGAAGAGGGAGATTTGATGATCTGGGGCAGTGGGGTGTGAGAGAACACTGTAGTGGAGGAGCCAACATGACGGTAACATAACCCCAGAGGACTTTTCACCCTTTATCTCATCTAATTCTTAGAACAGCCTAAGGATGGCGCCTAGTGGCAAAATGAGACTTTGTGTTTTAAAGTTTGTTTACTAGGGGCACTTAATTTTACTTGTAAAAATAAACTTTCACAAAAAGAAATGGTCTTCAACTCTGTTCCTAATTTTCAAGGCATCTGCCTACTGGTTGAAATAATTAAATCTCAAGAAGGTCATGGTTAATGACTTAGTTATAGCCGATTTGGTAGGTCAAGTCCACCTGTTATGGCCACAGTTATCTTTTAAATGACAAAGACTTAAACTAGCTTCCTACAAATTACCTTTTAGTCTCAAGCGTAATGGTCTTCAGAACTATTAAAACCAATCTTTCTTCATACTAGGACATTGACTTACTCCCTGACGACAAGATATAGACCCAGCTATAGGTAGAATTTGTTGACCTGGTGTGTAAGTATTTGCAAATCTTTTCACTACCTACCAATAGTGACAGCTAACTCAGGGCTTGGTCATCTCCAGCACCTGAGCCAACTGTCTCCTAATTCTCTCAATGGCTTATAGCTTCTGTTTGTTATAAATTTGTCTGGAGCTGAGCTAAAGAATGAGATTTATTATAGATTTTATCCCGCATTAACTGATGAGGAAACTGAGACCCAGTGGCTATACTCACAGCAAAGCAGTTAAGTTAAAACTCAAGCTCTTCTTACTATGGTGCTTTATTTTTGAACATTGCTGGGGATGTTCCACTTCTCAATAATTTTATGGCTCAATTTTTCCTTTTAGAGTTTTGAAGCATTCTTTTTTTTCTTCCTAATTTATGGACTCACCCTCTATAAAACAATTTTTTTGAACATAATTTTTTTTTTTTTCAACGTTTATTTATTTTTGGGACAGAGAGAGACAGAGCATGAACGGGGGAGGGGCAGAGAGAGAGAGGGAGACACAGAATCGGAAACAGGCTCCAGGCTCTGAGCCATCAGCCCAGAGCCCGACGCGGGGCTCGAACTCACGGACCGCGAGATCGTGACCTGGCTGAAGTCGGACGCTTAACCGACTGCGCCACCCAGGCGCCCCAATGTTTTTTAACATAATACAAGCAAGTTGGACCACCAAAGACCTCCTCTGCCAGTATACTGTTGTATGTAGTCCCTTCTGATTAGTGTCTGGTTTTGTCGAATGGCGTATTTTCAGTCATGGATGTAGTCTTGGTAGGGTTGGTAAATTCCAGAATTTCTTTCCCTATAGCTAGACTTTAAAATGTATGTGACCATAGTAGTTCAGGATCTTAGCCAAACTCCTTATCCTAAGGTGGTTGCTTTGTTGACTACTGGGCAAACTTGAAGACTGTATCTAATTTGGATTCCATTTCTAGGTACCCACTAAAGTGTACATGTTGATCTTTAAAAATCAGAGGCTTGTATTTTTTTTATTTTAACAATTTTATTTTTTTTTTATATTCTTGAGAGGGAGGGGGAGGAGGGGCAGAGAGAGGGAGACAGAATTTGAAGCAGGCTCCAGGCTCTGAGCTGTCCGCACAGAGCCCGATGTGTGGGGCTCGAAGTCCTGGACTGGTGATCATGGCCTGAGCTGAAGTCTGACCCTTAACTGACTGACTGAGCCATACAGGTGCTCCTAGGCTTGTATCTTCTGGGAGGTTCCTAAAGACTATAACTCTTAAATTTGCTCTTGTTTTCAGTCTACACAGTTAAAGACTTTCTTTTGTGGCAATAATGTTGGAGTCCTAGAAAAGAATTCTTCTTAGTTTCTCCCAAATAACCTTTAAACTCCATGAGATGATTTCTAGAGTTCAGATGTATTTCTAACACTGGCAAATGTGCTCCTTAAATGTCTCTTCTGTGCTGTTCCAACTTTACGGGGGAGTTGTACGGGAGACATGCTTTGCTACAGCATATCCAACCAGAGCCCAGGAACTACTGAGAATAAACTGAGCTTTGGTACGAATCAGATTCATTGAAAACCAACCAACCACCCCACCTCCAAAACCAACAGTCTTTTTTTCTGTTGGATGCAGTTCTTCTCCAGGGTACCAAGGTTCCAAGCAGAGTGCTGGTTGAAGTTCAACATTTGCCTAGTGAACAGACTATACAATTGTCCATGGCTATCCTATCAGGGAGGTCTGTTTGAAATTTGCTCTCCAGGTGAGTGTACCTCACTTTCTCCCAGGCTACCTATGCGAGTTCTGGGTTCAGTGGGCCAATGTTTACCTCAGTGGATACATTGGCTGAGGTCCTGATTCTTTCCAATGGTTCATGGTAAGCACCTAGAAATAAGACCATGAGACACTATTTCATTTTGAGCTGTGTTTGGTTTATCACAAATGAAGGCACAGTCCTTAAAAGAGTTTCATTTCAGACGGATTGATCAGACACTAAATTTGCACTAAGAAGGTAAGACCACAGGCCCTGGGTTGTTTATAACCTTTGTGCAGAGAACATCCCTTCTTTCTATCCTCAGATACTAGCCTGGTTTCTAGTACATAGTAGATACTTGGTGAATATTTACTACATGAATACAGAGGTGTTTAAGCATTCCTAACATAACCCAGATGGGACAATTCTCCTGTTCACATAGTTCCATCTTCTAAATCTAATTTAAATGCACAATTCATGAAAAAGGAAAGATTTTACTAAAGATTTTGTAGGAGAACGGGGAAGTAGAATCAGTTTCCACAATTTCTCAATTTGATCTTCTCTAATGTCTGTTACCTTTGCGTTTTTCTCTGAGGTTTTATCCTGCTTCTGCTTGCTGCTGCTCCTCCTAAAAACTAGTTTTGTGTGAGTGAGTCAGCTTTGAATTAAACTTGTGCCCCTCATGCAGTAACACCTAAACCTCATTAAACAAAATGTAATGCCTTGTCTTCCTTGATGTATGCCCTTCGGTAGCAAGAAAGGCGGTAGGCATCTCATTCTTTTACCCCAAGCGCACAACTTATGTGTCCAGCAAAATCTCCTCCAAAGGAGAAAGTCTACATGAAACCATGAGGCTCAACTGTATTATTATTCCAATTGTTTTCCTTCTTTAATCTCTTAATCTACCCCTCAGACAAAAGGTAGTCTGTCAGGGGAGAGATTTTGATTCTCCTCTGAATGAGAACAGTTTCAGGTGTCATTGTAGCTCCTGCATCCCTCTAGAGGATGAGGGGTCATGTTCCAACTCTGTTACAAAATAATGGGGTGACCTTAGTCACTTCAAAATGCCACGTTATTCTTCTGTAAAATAGAACTCTTCAGACATAAACCAAAGTCATGTTTTTACTGACTCAGCTGCATATTGTACTTAGCAGGGAATTCCACAAAAGAAGATGCTTGATTTAATTTGTGGGGGGGTAATTCCCAGGCACCCAGCCTTTAAAACCTCTCCCAAAGTGATCCTAATACATAATTGAGGTTAAGAATTCGCATCTTAAGGGCTGTGGCAATAAGTAATGTGTATGAAAACGTTCAAACTAAAAAGGATTATGTGAATAGAAGATTTCCTTCTAGCTTTTACAGTAAAGTAAAACACAACCCATAAGGCATGATGAGGTCTTTGTTTCATGCCTGCAGCTTAGGGTAAACAACTTGTCTGGGTTTGCCTAGAGCTTACCTGGTTTCAGTACTCAGTTTTGTGTCCTCGGAACCCCTCTATTCCAGTCAAACCTGTGTGGTTAGTTACATTAACTGTAGACTATGGAGTTCAAGGAATGTTAGAAACTGTTTTTGTGTTTGTGTTTTTCTTTTTGAAATACTACAATATTCAATTGAGCCATAAGTCGAAAGAATGGAACTCCTAATTGAATTGTATTTGCACATTTATTCTCTGCATCTTAAAACAAAACCTTCCATTTTTTTTCTCTTGTTCACCATGCCTTTAGTCAGGATAGTCTCTAAGTCTAAAATGTCCTAATTCTCCATCTTCCTGTTCAAATGTTTGGGATTTTGGTGATTCTCTAATCTTAGGAGAAAAAAAAGTAAAGCAGACATTAACATTTGTGTTAAATTCCCTTGGTGGTGATTATTTTCTCCTTTGAATTCTAAACATTTGTATAAACTTTATTTTTTCAAACAGCAAGCATGTTTGTGCTTAAAATATGTCATAAATCAAAGATCACTTTGTTAAAAGTCCATGTGTCCCAGCCAGAATGTTTTGATTTAGAAAACTTGCCCTGATTAGTAAAATAAAGCAGTTGATCCAGTAATCATTAGGACTTGACTTTTCTGCCTGGCAATGGAAGAATCAAGCCAATGAAAACGTTGCCCCTAGGGAATGGAGTGTGTGTGTGTGTGTGTGTGTGTGTGTGTGTGTGTGTGTGTGTGTGGAGGTGTTGGCAGTGGAGTGGCAGCATTTCCTTTTCTTCCACCTTCAAATTTCACACAAGGGTGTCTCATTGTCTGAATGTAACTTCCCTCCTGGCAAAGGGATCAGGGATGTGTGTTCTCCAGGCAGCCTATACCTGATGGTACAAGAGAGCATAGAACAGTGGAGAGGATACTGATTATTAGCAGACACCTGGCAAATTACCACATTGACTTCAACTTGTTAACTAGGGAAGACAACCGGCTCCATGGAAGGTGATCAGAACTTTCTGGTAGAATTTGATTTAGTGCTAATAATTTGGGGCCACATGATGGTATACTCCTTGGCTCCTTTTACTGTCTAGGGAACAGACTGAAGGAGGGTCACCACCCATCTCAGTACCTGGCACTTAAAATACACTCAGTATGTGGTGGTTGTCACGGCTATTAGGCAGAGCATGAAGGCATGAAGGCAATTAGCTCTTGGCAACATGTGGGGCAACAAGGCTGAGTCACTCTGGAAACTTGGGCATTGGCCCCAGAAATCACTGTTACTACCACATGCAAAAGACAGAACAGAAAGGACAGCTGATTAGAAAAACCACATGTTGAATTTTGGTTTTTTAATGTCATACCCTACACCTCATTGCTCAGCATTGCTGATCTATTTATGAATTTCTGCTCAGATCTCTCTCTCTCTCTCTGTCAGTAGTTTAAATTTTTTTCATCTTTATGTTTATTTTGGAAGATACAGTGTGTGAGTGGGGGAGGGGCAGAGAGAGAGGGACACACAGAATCTGAAGCAGGCTCCAGGCTTCAAGCTGTCAGCACAGAGCCTGACCCATGAACCGTGAGATCATGACTTGAGACGAAGTCAGATGCCCAACCAACTGAGCCACTCAGGTGCCCCTCTCTGAGTAGTAGTTTTATTTTTTCCCACAGAGATGCTTACTGAGCACTTGATCTATGAAAAGCACTGTGCTGGGAACCAGGGACATGATTATTTTTTATATATTTCTAATTGTTTAAGAGGGAGAGAAGTTTGTGTGTAGGAGCATATAGTGCTTATTGTGCCTTGGGTACTGAGGATAGAGTTAGAAGATTGTTTTCCTTTTGGGATATTGTCGGCCTGGTTGGGGGGCTAGGACAGACATGAAAGTACTTCTACAACTCAAGACCAAAAACCTCAAATATTTCAATTAAAAAAAAGCAGAAGACATGAAGAGACCATTTTTCCAAAGATGACATACAGATGGCCAACAGATACATAACACATTCAGTATCACTCATCAGGGAAATGTTATATCAAAACCACAATGAGATACCACCTCACAACCATCAGAATAGCTAAAATAAAAAAAACAACAACACAAGACAACAAGTTTTGGCGAGGATAGAGAGAAAAAGGAACCCTTGTGCACTGTTGGTGGGAATGCAAAGTGATACAGCCACTGTGGAAAACAGGAGGAATGTTCCTCAAAAAAAAAAAAAAAAAATAGAATTAACCTGTGAACCAGTAATTGCATTACTGGATATTTATCTGAAGAATATGAAAACACTAATTTGAAAGGGGTACATGCACCCTTATGTTTATTGCAGCATTATTTACAGTAGCCAAATATGGAAGCAGCCCAAGTGTCCATTGATAGATGAATGGATTGAGGAAATCCTGTGTGTGTGTGTGTGTGTGTGTGTGTCTATTGTGTACACACAATAGAATATTATTCAGCCATAAAAAATGGAACCTTGCCATTTGTAACATGGATGGATATAGAGTATAATGCTAAGTGAACTAAGTCAGACAAATACCATATAGTTTCACTCATGTAGAATTCAAGAAACAAAGGAAAAAAGGCAAAGCAAAAAAGACTCTTAGCTATAGAGAACAAACAGATATTTATCAGAGGGGAAGTGCGTTGGGGGATGGGTGAAATAGGTGAAGGGGATGAAGAGTATACTTGATGAACACAGAGTAATACAGAGACTTGTTGAATTACTGTAGTTTACATCTGAAACTAACATAACACTGTATGTTAACTATACTGGAGTTAAAACTTGAAGACTGACATGAATGAGGGCTGTGGGAGGATTTGGATATTAAGGAGTTCACAAACAGAAGGGGGGTACATTTCTACTGGATTTACTTCTAAAAGTTTTGAAGAGTCAACAGGTAATAAAGTTTTTTTAAAAAATGGGGTATATCCCAAGCACACAGGAATCCACTTGAAGATACTACTACTGACCAAAGCTGGGACAATTTGAATACAAGATAATTGACAATATTCAATTATTTATCAATCATTGAAAAAATGATTGCATTCCGATAATAGAAAGATGGTGTACAAGGGAGCTCTAACCGTGAATGCTGTGTCTAATGGTAAATGTAGAAAGTGCAGGTGTTGGTTAATCATAATCTTGGTGTCATCATAGGAAAGATTGTTTTAGGCAAGAGTTATCAATGAATAATTAATGTAGGCAGAAATTTTTATAAGAGCAACATGTTCGCATGGTCTTAAAGTGTTTCTCTGATTGCTCATTAGTTGCAAAGAAAAACTATGCAGTAGTTGTAACATTTTATGTTTCCATTAGCAAGGTATGAGTTCTACATTTAAAAAATCTTACTGATAGTTTATTTTTAATCAAACATACTTAACTACTTTTATGAAAAATTCAAATAGTATGCCCCAAACCAGGAGAGAAGGAAATCTCTCTTGCCTGGAGATACCAGCCATTTACTTTTTGAGATTTTGGAGCAGAGTTAAAACATCATCGTATTAGTTTTAGGTGTACAACATGGTCATTCAATATGTCTACACATTATGCTGTGCTTACCACAAGTTTAGCTACCATCCGGCGCAATACAATGTTCTTGCTGTACCGTTGACTGTATTTCCTATACTGTACCTTTTATTACCATCACCATCACTTGTTTTTTCAATAACTGGAAGTCTCCATCTCCCACTCCCCCTCCCACTGGCAATGGTCACTTTTCTGTATTTATAAGTCTGGTTCTGCTGTTTTTTTGTTTCTCTGAATTTTAGCTATCCTAGTGGATATGGAGTGGTTTCTCGTGGTTTTAATTTGCACTTACCTGATGACCAACAATGTTGAGAATCTTTTCAGTTACTCAGCATGGCTAGAAGCAGAGTCTTTGATATCTTTGTCTGCAAAGGTCTCTGCCCCTAGAATGCAACCTGTGTGAACCAAGGGAAATTTCTCTCAAGATACCTCTTGTTCCTTTGGTTGCATGTGAGTATCGTTGTGGCTGGACTGAAGAAGGCTAAATGCAGAAACCAGACCAGTGATTCAAACCCTATGTAATTGGAAGTAGAAATTCCAAACTCTTATTTGTTTCATGTACCCTTTGCCCATTTTTAAAATGCACCCCAGAATCGTTTGGTCCTGGTATGTGATCATCATGATGACTAAAGTTTCCTGAGTACTTCTCAGACTTGAACTTCATGGAAGCATGGTCGCAGTTGTTGGACAAGCTATTTCACCAGTACCATATTTTAAAATAATCCCAGAAATCTCATTTTACAGATGAAACTAAAAAAGTTACAGTCTTAGAGTCACACTGCTAGTTGCTAATAAGAAAAATGAGGACTCTGTCTGCTGGCTATTGTTCTCTATACCATAGTGCCTGTTTAAAAAAAAATACCTAGTGACAGATTGGGAGAAGATATTTGAAAATGACCTGTTAGATAAAAGGTTAGTATCCAAAATCTATAAAGAACTTCTCAAACTCAACACCCCAAACCAAATAATCCAGGGAAGAAATGGGCAAAAGACATGAATAGACACTTTTCCACAGAAGACATCCAGATGGCTAACAGACTCATGAAAAGATGCTCAACATCATCAGGGAAATACCAATCAAAACCACAATGAGATACCACCTCACACCTGTCAAGATGGCTAAAATGATCAACTCAGGCAACAACAGATGTTGGCAAGCATGTGGAGAAAGGGGAAGGAACCCTTTTGCAATGTTGCTGGGAATGCAAACTGGTGCAGCCAGTCTGGAAAAAAGTATGGAGGTTCCTCAAAAAATTAAAAATAGAACTACCCTATGACCCAGAAATTGCACTACTAGGTATTTATCCAAAGGATACAGCAGTGCTGATTTGAAGGGGCACATGCACCCCAATGTTTATAGCAGCACTATTGACAATAGCCCATGTATGGAAAGAGCCCAAATGTCCATTGACTGATGAATGGATAAAGATGTGGGGTATGTGTATATGTGTGTGTGTGTGTGTGTGTGTGTATACACACATATATGTATATATGTGTGTGTGTGTATAAGCACACACAATGGAATATTGGTGATCAAAAAGAATGAAATCTTGCCATTTGCAACAATGTGGGTAGAACTAGAGTGTATATTCTAAGTGAAATAAGACAGAGAAGACAAATATCCTAGAATTTCACTCATAGGTGGAATTTGAGAATCTTAACAGATAAACATAGGGGAAGGGAAGGAAAAATAAGATAAAAACAGAGGGAGGCAAATCATAAGAGACTCTTAAATATAGAGAACAAACTGAGGATTGCTGGATGGGATGTGGGTAAAGGGGATGGGCTAAATGGGTGATGGGCATTAAGGAGGGCATTTGGGAGGAGCACTGGGTATAATATGTAAGTGATGAATCACTAAATTCCTGAAATCATTATTACACTATATGTTAACTAACTTGGATTTAAATAAAAAACAAAGAAAAAATAAACTAAAAAAACCCCATTTACTATCATGCTAACACTAGAAAGTTTCCCCACTCCCCCCCCCCCCCCCCCGGATTATTCTGGACTAGTGTTCCTCCTTTTGATCCTGTTGCCTTTTAGATTATTTCATTATCAAATAGCACCTACTTTAGGGACAGAACAAGGAAAGGGAAGACCAAATTAAGTACACCTCAATTTGCTGCAGTTAGACAAAGTGGTGGGAGAGTAGATTAGAACTACTTGTCTATCTGTTCTTTTCTTCTCCTCTTCCCTAATTCTAATGGGGTGCCTGTACCATACTAACTGTAAGTTGGGGTCATCAGCTTACATTTATCTATAAAATGGGGATGTTAATTCCTTATTTATAGGATTGTTCTAGAACAGAATGAGATTTTAGTCATATTAGAGTCAATGTCCATAGGGCAGCGCAGAGGATTAGTGACACATGCATCATGTCCTGAAACCCTTTTCAATGCAGCACAGAAACTCTGTTCATCTTCTTTTTATTAAGTTTCTCACTATGTTAAAAACTTCAGAATTGTCAAGGTTACAAAGCTTGATTGACTTGTCCATTTGGGCTAGTAAATTTGATAAGAAAACACCTAAATCTGGGATATGGTAGGAAATGATGTTTGGGTGTTCTTCCCTGAAAAGACCAAATACTCAGTAGCAAAATAAGAAGATTACTGTCTACACTTAGATATCTATTTCAAAAGGTTAATAAAGAACTAAAATGATGAGAGCTTTTCATTTTCTTGCAGGAGTGTTTTGGTCTGCATTGACTGTGTTAGGCAAGGAGTTTTAGGTCTCTAGCTTCAAAGACACCTACTTATTCAACCTTCCTCAATGAGGAAAACAGTCTTTTTAGATGTATGTTAAAAAAATAAACCAAGGTTGCCAATGCTATAAGCACACTGCTGATGTAATAGGATTTTCTGGGCCTTTATTTTTTTACTCATCCCCTTGCCTAGAAAGGTAAGTGCCTACAAATTAATTCAGTATTAATGTGAACATAGTCATGGTCATGGGAATAGATCTCCCCTTCTGAGTGGGAATGGAGGGATTCAGAAACACAGGTGTTAACCTGATAAGTCTTCAGGCAACTTTGCTGCCAGAATGCATTGCCAAGAGACTGTAAGTCATCAGGCCTTTCTGACTTACTATAAAACTTACTCTCATGATATACAAAAGTGAGTATAGGAAATATTTGATGGAATACTAATGAGAAAGGTAATTGACTAGAATATCTGTGCAGATGTGAGAAAGCCATGTTTGCAGAAGAGCTCAAGTGGCCATTAAGAGAATCTAAGAAATCTACCTTGTGGCCACAAAGTGAGATGATTGATATCAGGGAACCAATGTTGTGTGTTGGGTGCGTAGGCCTGGACTTCTCTCTGCTTGATTATATTCATCAATTAAACAGGGATATAGGCTATACAGTGCTGTAAGAATACACAGAAACATTTGTTCAACTAAAAAAGTCGCAAGATACTGAATCACAAATAGGAACCTACAATCCTTTATATGATTTAGAAATTATAAGAAGGTAAATATCTAGTTTTTTGTCCTTATTTTAATAAAAAAAAATCATCCTTGGAGAAAGTAAACTTGGCCACTTGGACCTTATCAGGATTCAGTGGATTCCCTTCCAGTGCAGCACTGACCCAGGTGCAGCCGGGGTCTCAAGATGGCACAGAGGGTTATGGCAGCTTTGGCAAGGGGCAAGGACTGGAATTCATTTCTCCTGAGGGGACAATTTTAATCTGGTTTTAGTCTTAAGCAATGTCAATTTGGCTAATTCAACTTTTATAATCGTTATTTGCCCATGTTTAAAATATCAAGTGTGTGTTTGTGTTTTATGGACCAACATGGGTGTGATAGGGTGGCAATGAATTACCAGGAAGAGATCTAGATGCATCATTTTAGGCCCCACAGAGTGGAGGAACAAAACAGTGGTTTATTACTGAAATGCACAAAACTTCTTAACTTTTTTCCTCAAAGATTGCTTTATTGACTGGCCCTGAGGATTGATTTTTATTAACATGTGGAATTCTATCATTTGAAAGGCTAACAGTAGTGCCATGGTTTAAAGGCCTATGGTGCTTGTGCTACATCATAATGACTTTGCCAGGTAGCTCTAGGTGGAGAATGGCAGGAAGACCACTGAGAAATGGAATGAAGACCAACTCTCATTAGTCCTGTTTGGAGACACCTATGAATGCAAGGTCAGGGCCTCTAAACCTAATCCTAGAGCTTTCCTTACTGCCTTTGACACCAGATAAAATCAAGAGGACTGAAGATTACAAATTAGTTTTGCTATATTGTATTGTTTGCCGTTATTTTGTCTGTGATTATCTTGTCTTCATTAGGAGGCAGGGAGATCAAGGTCAGATCCAGGGGTAGGGCATGTACTCATTGGAGTAAAGGATCTATAGTAGTTCTATTGCTTCATTAAAAAAAAAAAAAACATTTACAATAAAGTATACTTACCATGTTGTAGTTTCCTTGAGTCAAGGGTCTGGATACAGTTTGACTGGGTCACTGGCTTTTGGGTTTGTCACAGGGTATAGTCAAGCCACTGGGGCTGCATTCCTATAAAGACCCAACTAGGGAAAGATCAGTTTCTTCCAAACTCACCCACATGGCTTTTGGTGGCATTCAATGCCTTGAGGATTATTGGATTTAAGGGGTTCAGTATCCTATTGGCTGTTGGTTAGAGGTAGCTCTAGGTTCTTTACCATATGAGCCTCCCCACACGGTGGTTTACAACAAGGCAGCTTGTTTCATCAGAGCAAGTAGGCAAGAGGGAGAGATTGTTAGCAAGACAGAATTCAGCCACGTATAACCTGATTTCAGAAATGCTATCCCATCACCTTTGTTGTGTTCTGTTCACCAGCAACAAATAACTGGGTAAAGTGCACACTCGAGGTGGGGGGATTATACAAGGGTATGAATAACAGGAGGTATAGGGGTCATGGTGGACTCTTTCAGAAACTGATTATCATAGGGACCCTAAAATCTTCAGCATTGCCTTCATTGCATCAGGGCTTAAGAAAAATTGAACAATCTGAATTTGGAGGATGGTTCTAGGCATTTAGCTTTGAGTCTGCCTGAGCCTTAGGGACAGAATAGAGTTTCAATTCAAGAGGCTTGAATACAGTTGGGCAAGTATTTATCAAGTGCCTACCATTGGTGAGCACTTGAGCTAGACATGGTAGAAGATACAGGGAAAAAAGAATTTATTATGTGACTGGCACCAGAATAGTTTTCTTGTACATCACTTAATCCTAGGATATGGCACCTACTCTTATAAGTGGAAAATGAGGCTCAGTAGCATTAAAAAGTTACTTATAATTACGAAGTAATTTACCATGAGGGATAGTATTTAAATCCAGAACTAACTTATTGCAAAACCTTTTTTCCAAGTACTGTTATGTGACCTTAAAATTTTCAACTGAGTGTGTAGGATCCCAATATACATGGAAGAATTGTTCTCTCCCTCTGCTCCCATCATCCCAGAATTGGTTTTATTGAATGGATTTAAGCATGATATATCAGGCTACACTTAAGATTATAATAAGAACTTCTGTTAGGTATCTTTCAAGGTGGTTCGCTATTTCTTTGTGTTTTCTAGCATGATTTTCATGTCTGATTTTAAAAGTAAGAGTGGCTATCTTTCTAATAGGCCATTGTTATAACTTCGTGGACAGTTTTACCATTTTGGGAAATGGGTGGGCCATAAATCTGACAGAAAGCTCAGAACCAAAAGCATGAGAGCCATGGTATTCTTAATCTCATTCCTGATTCTAATGTCCCTCTTCCTGGTTTACCTTCCATTCTCAGATTATATTTTAAGTTTATGCTTTCACTTATTATGTAGGGCTTTCAGAGCAGTCTTGAAATACTTATGAAACAAGATGGACTATAATCAATGAATGAAAGTTAACCATAATCCACTTCAAAAAATTTTTTTTAATGTTTATTTTTGACAGAGACAGAGCATGAGTGGGGGAGGGGCAGAGAGAGAGGGAGACACAGAATCCAAAGCAGACTCCAGGCTCTGAGCCATCAGCACAGAGCCTGATGCGGGGCTCGAACTCACAGACAGCAAGATCATGACCTGAGCCCAAGTTGGACGCCCAACTGACTGAGCCACCCAGGCACCTCTAACCACAATCCACTTTAAACTATAAAAGAAAAATAACTTTAAATGCTATATAGTGCCATGGCTATAAGTGCAGTAAGAATTGAGAGAGAATGGGAACAGAGTAGATTGGAGCCCAACTTTGGGTGCTCAGAATACAAAATAGGTACTTCTACCTTGGGGAAAGACTCTTCTGGGACCAACAGCACCACGAAAAGTCTTAGAATGACAGAAGAATGGCACAGAAATACCACCCACTTCTCTTATTTGTCATAGGTTCTGTACCTACCACTGGAGCTCGTGCTTTCTGATCCTTTCTAGGAGGTAGGGCTACAATGGTTCTACCACTGAAGCTCATTGAAGTCCTGATTTCCTTGAGACTGTATATTTAAGAGTGAAATATAGGGACCCAGACACCAAATCCAATTATTTTGTTGGATTATTTTACTACCTCCAGAAAGAGAAGATTCTATAAATACTTAATGTAAAACCTTCTCCAATCAGTAGATGGAGCTTCATGACTTGCAGACAACCATTTTCTTCTCTTTACCTGTTTACTTTTGAATCTTCATTTTTTTTTTTCAGATTCTTCTTTATTCTTCCTTTTTTCCCTTCTAACTTATCCTCCTCCTTTCTTGCTTCACCTGGACTTTGCTGTCATGCTTCCCATTCTCTATAACTACAAAGGTTTCACCAGACTTCAAAGTTCACTGATCAGTCTGGAGAGTTACCTGGCTGTTAAAGTCAAGTTTCCTGGTACTAAATTCCCCTGTCCATTACCTTCAGGGTGAAGGAGATACATACTTGCCCCTGATTTCTTAAACCTGGGCCTTTTATGCATGTGAGAGACTGGCATAAGAATCATAATACCCTTGCTTTGTTTCTTCTTTAAGACCCAAGCATCATTACATGTATATGAGTTAGATTGAGAGACTGATGAAGCCTATGTCCCTGATCAACCTATGAACCTTTGCCTATGAGCACTTTTCACTATATGATACACTTGTTTGTTGACTCTCACCCATAGGATATAAGCTTCATGAAAACACAGATTCTGCCTTGCCTTGTTTACCACTGTAGGATTAATTCATAGAATAGATTTTTGGCATTAATAGATTCTCAGTAATATTTTTTAAATGTATTGGCTGAACTGTTGTTCAAGGTCTATTCCACATTCAGCCAGGAAATAGAAACTACCTTAGGTATTGTAAGTAGGAAGGTGTCAGGTGATAACTCACTGTGGTTTTGATGTGCATGATTAGTCATAGATTGAACATCTATTTACATGCTTATTGGCCATTTATATGTCTTTGGAGAAATATCTATTCAAGGTTTTTGCCGATTTAAAAAAAAATCAAATTTTTGTAGTCGTAGGAGTTCTTTCATATTCTAGATATTAGCCTTTTATCAGGTATGTGGCTTGCAAATACTTTCTCCTATTCTGTAAGTTTCCTTTTCATTCTGTCATTTCCTTGACTACATAGAGCTTTTTAATTTGACATAATCTCATTTATTTTCACTTTTGTTATCTAAGAAATCATTGCCTAAAAATTCAGTGTCATGAAGATTTTCCCCTATGTTTTCTTCTAGGAGTTTTATAGTGTTAGGTCTTAGTTTAGGTGTCTAAACCATTTTGAGGTAATATTTGTATATGGAGTAAGGTAAGGGCCCAAATTCACTTTTTTGCATGTGGGTAGGCAGTTTTCCCAGCACCATTTCTTGAAGAGACCATCCTTTCTCCACTGTGTATTCTTGGCACCCTTGTTGAAGATCATTTGGTCACATATATGATCATTATTTCTGGGCTCTCTATTTTGTACAATTGGTCTATGTCTTTATGCCAGTTTCATACACTTTGGATTAATGTAGCTTTACAATATGTTTTGGGATCGGGATGTGTGAAGCCTTTGTTTTTCTCAAGATTGTTTTGAGTATTTGAAGTCCTTTGAAATTTCAGGATTTTTTTTCCTAAAAAAATGCCATTGGGATTTTGACAGAGTTTGTATTAAATCTTTAGATGGCTTTGGATAGTGTGGACATCTTAATGATACAAAGCTTTCCAATTGATCAGTATGGAATGTCTTTCCATTTATTTGTATCTTTAATTTCTTTTATCAATTGTAGTTTTCAGTATATAAGTCTTCTGCCCTTTCGATTAAATTTATTCCTTGGCTAAGTTTATTCCTAAGTATTTTGTTCTTTTTGATGCTCTTTGACCTGTGCAAAGCTGGAGAATATAATCCACAACTCTGCTCGGGGCATAATTACGTTTTTTAAATGATTCTGCTAGAGGGTAATGATAGCCAAAAGCTGCAGGAAGATTTCTTTACTTCATTTCCACTGTCCAAATATCATAGAACCTATTTCTAATACAGAACCTTAGCTGAAAGAAAGTCAGGGAAATACAGTTTTTGGCTTTTCACCTTCACTAGTAGAATGAAGATAGAAGAGAGGCTGAGTAAACTAATGTAAAGTAGCAAGCCCACATCCATTCTTTTTTTTTTTTTTTTTTTTTTTTTTTTTTTTTGCAGAAGTAGTTTATATTTTTATTTTTTTTAATTTTTATATTTATTTTTATTATTTTTGAGACAGGGGCAGAGTGTGAGAGGAGGAGGAGCAGAGAGAGAGGGAGACACAAAATATGAAGCAGGCTCCAGACTCTGAGCTGTCAGCACAGAGCCCAATGCGGGGCTTGAACTCATGAGCCCTGAGATCATGACCTGAGCTGAAGTCAGATGCTCAACTGACTGAGCCAGCCAGGCGCCCCTCTATTTTTATTTTTAAAATCTTATTTACTTTTTAATATGAAATTTATTGTCACATTGGTGTCCATACAACACCCAGTGCTCATCCCAATAGGTACCCTCCTCAATGCCCATCACCCACTTTCCCCTCCCTCCCACCCCCCATCAACCCTCAGTTTATTTTCAGTTTTTAAGAATCTCTTATGGTTTGCCTTCTTCCCTCTCTGTAACTTTTTTTTTTCCCCTTCCCCTTCCCCATGGTCTTCTGTGAAGTTTCTCAGGATCCACATAAGAGTGGAAACATATAGTATCTGTCTTTCTCTGTATGACTTATTTCACTCAGCATAACACTCTCGAGTTCCATCCACATTGCTACAAAAGGCCAGATTTCATTCTTTCTCATTGCCAAGTAGTATTCCATTGTATATATAAACCACAGCTTCTTTATCCATTCATCAGTTGATGGACATTTAGGCTCTTTCCATAATTTGGCTTTTGTTGAAAGTTCTGCTATAAACATTGGGTGGGGTACCCCCTATGCATCAGCACTCCTATATCCCTTGGGTAAATTCCTAGCAGTGCTCTTGCTGGGTTATAGGGTAGATCTATTTTTAATTTTTTGAGGAAACTGCACACTGTTTTCCAGAGCGGCTGCACCAGAAAAAAATTTCTTCCAAGTTGACTGGTTCAGAGTTTTTGTCCTTTAAAAGAACACTTATTTTAGCCTACTGTCTTTTTCTTCAACTGTTAAATTGGAACCAATAACCATTCATGCCATTACTATAACTGATCCTTATGTTCTTCTGGATCATTTTGTCAATAGAAGATTTGAAGAGTCCAGTTTATTCAGTGGTTATATTTCTCATACAGAAGGTTTAAAATCTGAAATGTTTTTATTAACTGACCAAATTGGCATGTTTAATTTTTATTTAAAAAGTTTTAAAAATTATTTTGAGAGAGAGGGAGTGTGTGAGTGAGCAGGGAAAGGGCAGAGAGGGAGAGAGAGATCCCCAAGCAGGCTCCATGCTGTCAGCACAGGGATTGAACCCACAAAGGCTCTATCTAACCCAGGAACCATGAGATATGACCTGAGCAGAAACTGAGTCAGATGTTTAACCGACTGAGCCACCCAGGTGCCCCAAAATTTGCATTCTTATTTTGTTTGTTCACACGGTTATTTTGAACCTGTAGCCACTTTATCCCATTCACAGAGTCAGGTAATGTGGAGAATTCAAAGAATTGGAAGATACTGTTAGCTTCAAGAAACCAGTAGTCTGTTTAAATGCATGAATTATCAGGTCAGTCCTTAGGCTGGTTTGACATTCCAATTTTTAGTTTAATTGTACTATGTATAAGAAATTAGAGGGGCACCTGGGTGGCTCAGTCTGTTGAGCACCTGACTTTGGCTCAGGTCATGATCCGTGAGATCAAACCCTACATGATCCGTGAGTTCGAGCCATATGTTGGCTCACTGCTGTCAGCACAGAGCCTGCTTCAGATCCACTGTCCCCCACCCCTCTGCCCCTACCCCACTTACATTCTGTCTCAAAAAATAAACATTAAAAAAAAGAAATTAGAGTAATATATGGGCATGGAACAAGTTTCATTCAGTTCACTCATTTAAAAATGTTTTTCTTTTGAATTTAGTCTTCTCATTTTAAAGAAATTATTTTTCCCCCATCTTCAGACTTCCAAAAGCATAGTCAATCACTGCCTCTGCTTCTTCCTCTTTTTTTTTTCATTCTGATCTCTTCTCCTCCCTAATTCTACTGAGTGTGTTCTAGCCTAGCTCACCAACCAGTGGATATTTTTCCTATTTTCATACCTTTGTGTTTTCTGTAACTTCTGAAATTCTTGGAAGTCCCCTCCGTTATGTTCTATGACCTATGTTCCTGCATTTCAAATTCTTCACAATTCTCTATCTACCCCTGAAGTAATCAGGTTTTGTCTTACTTTTTTTTTTCCATATTCTATCCCATGTTCTTCCTGATCTTGTCTATTTCTGTGTTTTAAAGTGTAGCAGAATTCTGGGGCACCTGGGTGGCTCAGTCAGTTGGGCATCCGACTTCAGCTCAGGTCATGATCTTGTGGTTCATGAGTTTGAGCCCTGCATCAAGCTCTATGCTGACAGCTCAGAGCCTGGAGCCTGCTTCAGATTCTGTGTCTCCCCTTCTCTCTCCCCCTCCTCTGCTTGCACTCTATCCCTGTCTCTCAAAAATAAACCTTAACATTAAAAAATAAACTTTTAAATGTAGCAGAATCCTGACAATATGACTTTTCTGGGTCAGAAATCCAGTGATCTTTGGCATCTAGCAAATCAAAAGGAGCATGAAAAAGTCCAGGGATCTAGAATTTGGGACTCTTGTTGTTAGCGAACACTGGTAGTGAATATCCATCTAGTGTATTGGCACACCTGCTCCTGTTCATAGTTCTACATGAAAAGACTGAATAGAAGCTGAAATAACCATGACTTGTGAGCAAACAGCAATTATGTAAGTAGACATAATATTTTCTGGCTCATCTTAAATCTGAAAAAGTAATCTACATGAAATTTGGTAAAAGATGAAAATTGTCTTTGGATGAAAATGATGGAATTCTCAAAATGCTGATTTGAGGAAACTAATACTAGCACTTAATTTACATATGACTTTTGTTTACAGGGCTTAATTCAATCTTTAGGGCCACTGCATAGTTAGGACCCTGTTATTAACACTTTTGATTGCAAATGACAAAACTCCAAGTGGACTAGCTTTTAAATTAAGAAAATCTATTGGCCTGTGTAACCACAGGGGATAAAGACTCTCCCCTAAAGTGTGGGATAGCCTGGCCATAGCTGGGTTCAGATGCTGAAGCATTAGAACCAGGGAGATTTCCTTGTTTCCTCTGCTTTGATTTGATCTCTCTTACAATCATTCTCAGGTAGCCTTTTGTTGCCTAGTGACAAAAATGCATACAAATAACTCTGGATCTTCTATATTCTATTAGCTCAGTAATCCAAATTAATCAGCACTTTACTGAAAGCTCCTGGCATGATTTTTCTAGCTTCAGCCTGTGTCTTGTCACATTAGGAATCAGGGGATGGAGTCAGGCTTATCTGAATATATTAGGCTGATAATGGGGGAGAGAAGAAGCCCCAAATATACAACATACAGTGTGTGTGGGTGCATGCATTATAAATAGATCTTATTATCCTTTTTTTTTTTTTTTAATGAAAGAAACTCAGATATTAAGTTAGCTGCCTAAGGTGATAGGTCCAGTAAGAGGACTTTGAGAAACTGATGTTATCCTAATGTCAAGGAAGTATAGATATTTAGAGCTGAAAGTGACAAACCAGAAAGCATAATTTTTTCCCATGGTTCTCACTCTTATATTTTGTGCCTTTTAGGTATTGTCCAAATGTTCTAGGAGAGGTGGGAAATTCCTCCTCCTATTCGAGCAAAGCAGCTTTGTGTTTATCTGCTTGACATTTAGACTACCCAAGATTCTATGAGAGCTCTTCCTATGTTCTAAACATTTCCAAACCATTGCTCTTTCATCATACAGAAGTTACTATCCCAGTGTTAGAATCAGCACAAAAAGTGCTCAATCCTCTTAACTGCCAGAGAGCTGCCAGTGTAGACCAGTAGTGAAACTGAACTATATTCAGTGATCCTTGAGATAAATTTTCTGAATATAGAACAGATAATCAACCTTCTTAGCTGACTCAAGTATTGATAGATGTGCTAAGGCTTTTCCTATAAACCCAAAGGATATGATCTCTTAATGGAAGCAACTTTTAGGGAGTTAATATGGAAAGGTTAGGCATGGGGAGAAACTCTCCTATGATGTAAAATTTCAAGTTCTAAAATTGTAAAGATTTCTTTTCTCCCCAGATGGAGTTTTAATTTTGTGAATAGTCCTTAACTTTTCTTGGCATCAGACGTTGTAAAGTGAAATTCTTGAAGAGCCTGGAACATGAAGTACATTTGTTCACCAGACTGGGCATATTGCTGAACTGGATTATATACGTTATGTCTATAGGATGCCAGCTCCATTCAGCTTCACCTGACTGGGGCCCAAAAAGAAGAGCTCTAATGATGGTTTCTGTGTGGCAATTAACTGAATTTTATGTAGATTTTTGAATAGTAGAAACTCAGATATATAAATATATAAACTTCATTATCTAAAACAGGCCCATGGGTTCCTAATGTATGCTCTGTTTTACCTAAGTAGTTGATGACAGTACAATCATTCACTGTGCACTTTGTTGAGAAAGACTGTTTTTACTCTAACATCTGATCCAAACCCCATAGAATGGGCAATTACAAACACATAGATTCTATACAAGAGATACATCTAAGAAAAAACATTCAGAGGACACAACAAACTGAACTTAGGGAGTGCTATTTTTAATTTTTCTTTAAACATTGGAATGCCATTGAATGTTGTATTTGGCTGCACCTGTATACTCTTTGGTGCCTAACTTATCTGTGTTTGGATATGTTGGCCCCACCTAGTTAATAAGCACACTCTTACACAGATAATGATTTGATTTCTGTTAAAAAAAAAAAAAAAAAGCCCATGAACAGAGGAGACATTTACTGCCTTCTCCTACACACTCCACCCTCAACATAAGGAGCTTTTGCTTTCAAATGTATCGCATGTTTGGCCAATCCACAAGTTTGCATCTTTGATCCTAGTCTTGGCAAGTTCTCACCTGAGTACATAATGAATCTTTGTTCTTCCTCTTCAATCTCTACCAATTCTCCCTCTACCACCCAGAAGAAAGATTTAAACGCCAAGGAGGCAGCAAAAGGCATGCTTGGAAAATGCTGGAAGGACAGAACAGGGCTGGGAATTAATGAATGGAGCCCTTATATAGTTAATACCAGAGAAGGAAAAAGTTAAAGTGAAGAGGTTTTCTGGAGACTTGTTTACCTGAAGGCTTAGTTCAGTTGCTTTTATTCTCCTGGATTTTGGATTTGTGAATGTTTCTGAGAATCCCCTGTTTCTCTAGAGATTCCCTGAAGTAGAAAGGGAGTAGGGCTTTGTGAAGGCGAATCCATGAACTGGTTGGAGGTGATCACTTTCTGGTCAACTCTCCAGTGAGGAACATTAACGGCTGTGGGCTAAGAGGCTGCATTGAGTGGTAGCCAAGTCCACAGAGTTTTCAGTCAAACAAATGCATTTGGGGTTTAATTGGGTCCCTTCTGTGCAATCTAGGCCAATTATCTTCTCAAGTCTCAATTGCCTATCTGTAAAATCAGAATCACATTAGCACTTCTATAGGGAAAATGAGTTTCTGGCACAAAGGAAGTGCTAGCGAGTATTGCTAGTGATTTTATAAGCATAAGAATTCCTACAAGAAGAGGAGTCAAGCCAATGTTGACAGTACCCTTGCCAAATATCTAGGTTTGGCAACAAAATCTTTTGTTGGGAAGTCACTAATCCCCTCATTTAATTGAATCCTTCATTTAGACCATATATTAAACACCTGAATGAAAAAAGGGCCTACTTGTATTACAGTAATAAAGTGTATTACCCATTTGTAGTAGCACAATGCATGTTCAACAAATTTTTACTGAATAGATGGCAGGGATATTTAAGGCCAATAATGACCTGTTGCCTCTTGCCAGAGGCATAAGCAATAGGGAGCTCCATGCCTCCTTAGCAGGGTTGCTACTATTGGTAGCTATTGAATAAAAACTTTGGTTTGGGGTCAGGACTCTGATTTTAGAGGAAGCAGCAAATCTCAAGCTGTCCTTGGTAGATGCTTTTATTCAACAGGTGGAAGCTTAAGTAGCAGTTGGGAATTTATGGTAGGATTTCGTGCCAAACTTTTGAGATAGGAGCGAACTGGTAAACCTGAAATTATAATGGCTATTTTCCTGCTGTAAACCCCACAGGGCTTGAATCATTGGTCTCAACTTTTGTTTGAATGAGTACTGAAAGGATAGAAACTGAAGTTTTGGGGTGATGGGGGTGGTTCATGGGTTCTAGAGCTGAAAGAATTCATGAAGACGTCTTTGGTGCAAAAAGGTAATTTTATTAAAGCAGGACCCATGGGCAGGAAAAGCTGCGTTGGGGTTGTGGCGAGTAACTGATTTTATACCCTCAGGTTGAGAGGGGGTCAGGGACAGTAAGTCTCTAAGGTATTTTGGAAGCAAGGTTTCCAGGAGGAAACCTTGAGGGCCTAGTTGTTGCTAGGGAAACACCATTACTATTTAATAAAACCTCAGTCACAAGACCCTTCAGATGTATTTCGGACCCCATAAGCTTGGAATATGATTGCCAGCATATATCTTGGGGCAGTTGAGGAAAAGGAAGTAGACTTAAAGGATTTAAGCTAAAGTTCTCTTTTGCCTGTAGGCAAGTGTCGTCATCCGGGCAGCTGAGCTCCTAGAGGGAGATCACTCTGCCTTTTTCAAGGACTTGTCAGTGGGCCGTAAGCAGTAAGGGAATTTAATTTTTCATTTGCCTTAGTTCCCATATTACTATGACAAACATTTAAACCCCTTTCCTTTGTTCTTGGGAAGCCAGGAGTGTCTGAGGAATATCACACATATTCCACCTGGGGTCGTGGGTTGGGTGGGGGGGTGGGGGGGGTTGCTATTAGCCTGTATTTTGTCCTCAACTTGCCCCATGCTCCCTCATCAGAAACCATCGAGAATTTTGATTCTAATGATGATGATGATACCTTTCTCTTAATCCCCAAACCTTTTAAGAAACATAATCCATCTCCTTTTATTTTTATTAAAAAATTTTTTTTAATAACGCTTATTTATTTTTGAGAGAGCACGAGTGGGGGAGCGGCAGAGAGAGGGAGACACAGAATGTGAATATTGGGCTCCAGACTCTGAGCTGTCAGCACAGGGTTCCATGCGGGGCTCGAACTCATGAACCATGAGATCATGATTTGAGCTAAAGTCAGAAGCTCAACAGACTGAGCCACCCAGGTCCCCAGATCCACCTGCTTTTAAATCTGCAAGATCAAGAATGTCCACACTTGTCAAACTTTCATTTTCATGAATTTCATGTTTCCAGAAATCTTAATCTTTGACAGGAGGTTTCTCAATTATATTTATTTAGACAGGCATTTTATTTTTTCGGAAGAATTTAGGATTAAAGACCAGTTTCTCACTCTTTCTAGCCAGTGGCTGTTTTCAGACTGTTGCATCCTTGATGCTAAGAGATTCTTATTGGGAAGCTAATGAACCGATGCTTAGTATGTTTACACTCCAACTGCTAAATTTAATTCAAAGAACATGCCTGACTGAAAACAACCTTGCCTGGCTCAGACAAAGGGAGACTATTCATTAAAACGGTTTGGTTTCCAACAGGCTTTAGCCCTGATTTCACTAAACTGTTTTGCCAGGGAGGACTGCTTTGGTTCTCCACAAACTGGGCATTAAAAGCTGCAGAGGCCAATGCCTTCCTGTCCATGTTTCCCAGAGCTGGGCGTGGTAAGCTATGGTCCCAGAACCCAATCCAATCCATTGCCTTTTTTTTTTTTTTTTGCATGGCCCATGAACTGAGCATGTTTTGTTCATTTTTAGATGATGGGGTTGGGGAGAAAAGATGCCTGAGAATCACATGAAACTCAGATTTCAGTGTCCATAAGTTTTTGGAACACAGCTATTCTCGTTCATTTACGATTGTATGGCTGTCTTCATCCAACAGTAGGGTAGAGTTGTGACAGAGACCACATGGCCTGCAAAGTGTAAAGTACTATCTGACCTTTACAGAAAATGTTTGCTGCTTCTTGTACTGAAAGAACCTTAAGGGCAAATTTAGAAAGCTTAGGTTATCCACTACTCTGCCTCTCACTTCAAGTTGGGAAATTGGTGAGATCAGTCCAAACAACCTGTAGAGAGCAAAATGAAGACTCTCCTGTCAAGCAGGGGCCTGTGTCAAGCAATGAAGCAGATAGTCAGAGGTACTGCAGCTACAAGATCTCTCCAGGATCAGCATCAGCTGACACCCCAGAACTGATAACCAGCAGAACCAGAGGAGGTCTTCAGGGGCCCAAGACCAATTAAATCCCTTTTAAAGGGGAAGGATTTTTGCAACAAATTCAGACTCTTCAGACATGACCTCTCTGTCTTAAAGGCAACTGCCACCAAAGCCTTTACCCAGTGGATCTCTGAACAGAACTGAGACCCTTCACTGCTTGAACATAATAAGCAGTAAGTGCTGAGAGCTGACCCAGACCAGACCGAGGCCTTATCTCAAGTGCACTCCCAGAGACTGACTGTGTGTTCCCTTCATTAACTTCCTACACCCTTGGCTTGTCTTGTTTGTTGTGTGTCTTGTTTGTCTTCTGTTCTCTGTGTGCTGTGTGAGAAGCCAAGTTTAATCACATGGTGAAATGTCATAGAGTTGGGAATCCTGAACCTGCTTTATAATTGTGATTCACTTTCCTTTGTGATTAACTAAAGCTGACTTTGTGGAAAGACACAACTGGTGTGTGTGCTTCATAGTGTGCTCATGACCCAGACCAGCAGGATGGGGTGGAGGAACTGGCACCAGAGGGACTTAAGTTTGAGTCCTGGAGTCTCCCTTGTGCCGTGGTAGGAACTTCAGGGAAGTGCGAAGCACTAAATCTGATTCTGCATTTCCTCTAGTGTAAGATGAAGTTCTTCATTCTCAAAGGGTTGCTTTGAAGCTTAATTATATATATATATATATATATATATATATATATATATATATATATATACACACACACACACACACACACACACACACACATATATCTACACTATCCATAAACATATTTGTTACATACAGACATAGCTAGATATAAATATGTCCCAATCTTATCTGACAAAGTTTGCCACATAATAAATAGGTGCTGAAGAAAAAAATAGTTCTTCTCTTTTTCCTAAAAGTCTTAAGAGAAAGAAGTTTATCTTGGTGATCATATTTTTGCTCACTTATACATTGGGGAATCTATGCATATTACCTTATAAACATCACTGTTGTGGACATTGTCAAAACCGAAAAGCTTATATTGGCCAGCAGTCTTCTGGGGGTGGAGAGTTTGGTTTTGTTTTTTCTTTAAAGTAGGCTTCATGCCTAGCATGCAGCCCAGTGCAGGGCTTGAACTCATGATCCTGAACTGCCTGATTCAGATTAAACTTATATTTGCCAAATACCTGATAGAGGTCTGGAATACAATTATCACTTTTTTATATTCATTATATTTAATCTTTGTGCCTTGAACTCTTGACCCTGAGATCAACCTGAGCTGAGATCAAGAATCAGATGCTTAACCGACTGAGCCACCCCAGGCATCCCTAGAATTTATATTAATTCTTACATTCCATGCTGACCCTTCATGTGTACCTCATGGCAACTATTCTTCCCCAAACTTAATAATTTTAACTTTCCCTGGGCCTTATACTAGCTGTCCACTCTAACCCAGTCTACTGTGTTGAATGATTATTAGCAACTCACTCTGAACACAGGGTACATAAACTAACTAGATCTGATAACTGGACTAAGGTAGGAATCCTCAGTCATTAACTGAGGACCAAAACTTTGTTCACTGCAGACCTTAGGAAAGGGCAGATAGGCACTGTATATGTATTTCCCCACTGGGTACGCATCCCGCACTTTAAGGAGTTCTAGTGGTGACTTTTAGAGCCAGAATTTTATGTGTTTTAAGAATTGAGCATTCTTGGGGCACCTGGGTGGGTCAGTTTGGTTAAGCGTCTCACTGTGGCTCAGGTCATGAGCTCATGGCCTGTGAGTTTGAGCCCCGTATCAGGCTCTATGCTGACAACTCAGAGCCTGGAGCCTGTTTCAGATTCTCCCTCTCTCTGCCCTTCCCTTCCTCTTGCTCTGTCTCTATTGCTCTCAAAAATAAGTAAAACATAAAAAAAAAACTTAAAGAATTTAGTATTCTCATGTCCTGCCAGTTGGAGCATCAGGGGTTCTATTAGACCTCACCCTAATTTGTTTTTCCATAAAATGTAATTATACTAAATTCAAACTCTGCATGGTACAGAGAACTTATTCCTCAAAATTGCACATTCTATTGTTGTAGAATAAATACTGCATTCATTTAATCTGAACTCTAATCTGGCTCTAAGTTCTATCTCTGATCTATGAAAGCAGAGAGATCCTTGTAGATGTATGATGAACTGCCTGATTCAGATTAAACTTACATTTACCAAATACCTGATAGAGGTCTGTAATACAATTTTCACTTTTATATGCATTTAATCTTCATGCATTGTGAAATCTTTTTCCATTTTACTGTGTTTTTTCCTATTTTCTGTTTATATTTATCCCCTTCTTTTTCGGGATTGTTTAGATTGTTTCTAATTTGTCCTGTTTTTCTCCCCCTATTTTTTTTTTTGGCATGTACACACTATATATCTATTTTTAGTGCCCACTCCAGCCATCTTAACATTCATACAACATTTAACAAAATGATCAAATTTTTATTTTTTTGCATGATAAGGATATTAGAACAACTTATCCCTGATGACAACCCTTCTTAAAATAACAATTTTTGTTTTAATTCTATCATGTTCCTTCACATACATTTTAATAAACTCATTTTAAAAAACATATGCACATATTTACAATGTTTTCTCTTTCCATCTTCTATTTCCTATTTGGTATTCTTTTCTAGGAGGACAATCCTTTATGATTACATTTCTGAATGACTGTTGGTGGTACATACTCTCAATTTTTGGTCTGAAAACTGTTTCACTTACCACAAAATTAATGTTCATTGCAGAAAATATAGAAAATGTTATAGAAAATACATATCATCACTTGTAGGCAATTTTCACTTTGAATGTTTTTGAAATGGAAAATTTCAGTAATCGTGGTTTACACATCTCCCATCAACACATTTCACATTTCAATTACCATGTTGTATTAACTGTGAATAATTGCACAAAATATAAACTTACTGCTAGCTCTTAATTCTACAAGTGACTGTTAATAATAAGTGTGAACTTATGATTAGTGACCAGTCCTACCACCTCTTTCGAAGTCTGTAAGTGATGGCTCACAGCACATCTCTTCAGGTTTATTTATAGGGAGCAAAGCATGTAGTTGTCTCCTCATTTCTCTCAGTGATAAATAAACTCATGCAACATTTAAAGAAAATAACCCTAAGAGGAAATTGGCCAATAAAGATGACATTGCAACAGAGACAAAGAATGACCAGGCTTCAGGTGAAGCTTGAACCTAATATAAATGGAAATTCTTCTATAGAATAAATAGTTGCCTCTAAGAACATGGACAGTGTTGCTTTTTGAGACTCTATATATACAGGTAGAGGAACCTAATGAAGATGAACTTGATGGCATAAAAGAAAAAACTATTGTGATGAAAGATGTCCTGGGGGAGGTGAGGCTGGCAAAGAGCAACTCCAAAAGCAATGTTGAAATTTGACCCACAATGACACACGAGTATTACAAATTGGCAAGCTGTTACAAAGATGTTCACTCCAGAAGTCATACAGTTAAAAGGCAAGTATTGCTTAAGTAAATTTTGATTAAGTTTTTACCAGAAATAACACTTCATTTTTCATTGTTTCTAATGTTTCAATTCCACGGTACTAAATATATATATTTTTTTCATTTCCTTATAACTGATAGGAAGAAGGTAGTTAACGTTTTGACCAATTTTAAAGGTCATGGAACAATTGTAATTTTTCCCATTAAGATCACTTTATAAGATATTTGCTTACACAGTCATTTTCATGGTCCTGCACTATTGTGCAAAGCCAGCACTGACTTTGGACTATAATTATTTATAAACATAATGTGAATAATTACAATATTAAAAAATAACCATTTTTTTAAATTTACATTCTTGTATTTATATCTCCCTTTGAAATATCTGTATTTTGAATTTGTTCTGAGTTTTGCAAAACATAGACTTCTTGGTATATAGTGTAGACTTCTTAGTATATAGTTATTTTCCTTCAGCTCCTTGAAGACAGTATTCCATAATCTTCAGGATTCCATTGTTGCTCTTGAGAAGTTGGCTATCAGTATAGTAACCAATAGATATTAGGTGATCTGTACGTTGGCTATTTTTAAAATCCCTTTTCTTTTTTTCACAGTTCTCCAGTTTCACTGGGTTGTCAGGGGGTGTGTGTGTGTGTTTGTTACCTATTTAATCTCACACATCAACACTTTAATATGTGTATGTGTATATGCATGTATGTATGTGCATTCTGTATTTCACCAATTTATTTCAATGGACCTTCAATTGTCCAAAGGCAACCATACTACCAGAACTAGAGAACTACTCAAAATGTTCAATTAGAAGTATGTTAGTATGATAAATATGTTAGTATGATACTTTTATTTTTGGGATGTGGCTACAAGAATTTCATATTCTCTACTCTAACATCCATTATCTTTTTAAATTCCAAGGCTGGAGGGGCACCTGGGTGGCTCAGTCAGTAAGTGTCAAACTTCAGCTCAGGTCATGATTTCATGATTCATGAGGTTGATCTCCACCGCGTCGGGCTCAGTGCTGACAGCTCAGAGCTTGGAACCTGCTTTGGATTCTATGTCTCCCTCTCTCTCTGCTTCCCCCACTGTCCCCCCAAAATAAAATAAACATTAAAAAAATTAAATAAATTCCAAGGTTGGATAAAATCTTAGATTCCTAATCCTCTCAATAACCACATATTTCAGAAAAAAAGCATAGATCTAAGAGTATTATAAACAAAGATAGAAATTTCTTTTAGTCCACATATGACCACAGATATTTTGAGTACTGTGTGGCTTGTGCTGACATGCTTTTCCTAGAGAACCCCTGAATAGGGAAGTGCTTAACCCCAAAGCTTTTCTGGCAAGTTTTTGATATTAGGGGTATAGAGATTTTAGCCTTCTGTACCTAGCTTCAATACAGACCTGGAAAGATGGTTTAGTTTTCCCACCACTGTCAGAAATACTTCTGAGTTCCAATCAACTATTAGAAAGCTTGAGGGTTTACCCAAATACAGGACTATTGTAGATGAAAGCAGATTTCACAATTAAAATTTTAACATCAGATCAGAACTGTGTATATGTGGAGGGCCTTGGCAGAAAGAATCCACCACTGCCATTTTTCCATGGTTACTTGAGGCCTGAGGCCAATGACACATGTATGGTTAGAGTCGTGTGTATTTGCTTCCCTGTCTAGGCAATGAATAGAGAAAGATCATGACCATGCAAGGGAGCAGAGAAGGAATAGACCTAGAATAGCGAAAACTCTACCTGGCTACTCTGTCAGATAATGGAACAATGCATATACATCAGAACTTTCTCAAATGAGGAAAATAGAAAAGAAAAAAAGGTTACTATACAAATTAATCCTCCATATGGGGCATCTGCGTGGCTCAGTCAGTAAAGCGTCGGACTTCCTACTCAGGTCATGATCTCATGGTTTGTGAGTTTGAGACCCGCATCAGGCTCTGTGCTGACAGCTCAGAGCCTGGAGCCTGCTTTGGATTCTGTGTCTCCCTCTCTCTCTGCCCATCCCCGACTTGCCCCATGTCTCTCTCTCAAAAATAAACATTAAAAAATTTCTCCATAATCTGTGTTTTTGGTAGTGGTTTTGCGTTTTAATTCTTCAACTTAAAAAAATTTTTTAAATGTATTATGGAAAACTTTGAAATCTAGGGAATTACATATTTAAAAAACCTTCCTAGAATCTCAAAACCACTTAGAGATCACATAATTATCCACCTGAAAGTTCTTCTTTTTGCACATTGGAGGTTTTACGTTTCTTGATTTGGCTTTCATTGTGGTGTGTGGTGTGAATGGAAAATCTTGGGCAATAGATTCATGTGGAATAGAACCATGTGCCAGGACCTGCACTTTGCATTAACCAGCAGGCAGAGCTGGAGCTGGCCACCCTCCGTCCTTCAGATGGCCTATGTTAGCTACTTGAAGTGCTTCCATAGGTAACTTAAGACTTGCATTGATCATGCAAGTTGGTATTACGCTCACGTTAACTTCTTTGAAATGTTTATTTTGGTGAGAGAGAGTGTGAGAGAGCAGGGGAGGGGCAGAGAGAGAGGGAGACACAGAATGGGAAGCAGGCTCCAGGCTCTGAACTGTCAGCACAGAGCCCGACACGGGGCTCGAACTCACAGACCACGAGATCATGACCTGAGCCAAAGTTGGATGCTTAACCAACGGAGCTACCCAGGCGCCCCTATTCTCATTTTAATGATAAAGATGCTGAGGCTGAGAGACCTTAGTGACTTGTTTAATCTCTTCTGGCTGTGTGGTTAGTACACCAGGAGTAAAACTCAAGCCTGTGTGAGCCTGAGGTTTTGAGCTCTTCATCATCACAATGTACAGAGACCACTGATTAGGCGAAGTGCCTGGAGGCTGGTATATAGCTTCCTGTGGATAGCTACCAAGTTTGGAAATCCCCAAGGGTGCTTTGATGAATGACTTCAGATTCTGGGATTTTGGGAAATAGTCATTGCCCACAGTCCCACTGGGAATAGAATGCTCAGTGTCTGGGGTTGCCCGTTGTTGAGCAAATGGTGGATGAGTTTGGATGATGAAACTTCAGACCCAGGAAGAGAAACAAGCTCTCGATAGGACAGTAAAACCCATCAGCCAAAGGCTGTTGTCAAAGTAGTTCCCTTAGAGAAAACCATCCAAGTAACCCCATCAAAGATACTGATTGTTAATATGTTCCTATTTTGCAGAAGAACGGGGTATTCTTTCTTCCTATTTTGACCTGTCAAATGTTTCATACAAGCATTGCATCCTGGGGGTTATTAATGTTTTACATTAAATAATTAAAACATTATTCTCTTGTATTGCATCAGATGTGGAAAGCTTCAATGAGTAAACAGATTTTCAAAGCTAGAAATCTGATTGTCCCTTGTAAGTATTTTTTGGTTAATTTTATAGCTATCTTAAAATTCTTAGTCATTTTGGAGTGGCTATAAATCTGGCACATGCTAGATAATTAATGGTTAATGTTAGATTTCAACTTACCGATCAGTGTACCTGGAAAGTTGGATGGCGTCAAGTTATTTTTTCAGAACATTGTCAAATGGTTTTCCCAGGTGCCATTTCTGCTAGCCTGGTTTTCTTCCTGCCACCCCTCACCCCAGACTTCTATCTCCTCTGCTAGTGATTGTTCTTTGGAATAGAGAGATAAAGCAAGAGTTAGTGATTGCCTGGCTGTCCAGATACAAAAGTACTTCATGTGGAACCAGGATTTTCTTTTGTAGGTAGTTTAGACTCTTTCACTCTGTCTTTAAAAATACTCCATGGAAGTGGGGTGCTGGGCTGTCAGCCTATCAACAGATAAGCACACTCGTGGAGAATGGTGAGATTCAGAGAAATCTTACCTTGTAGCTTTCTCTTGCTCATGCATAGGATGTATGCATAGATGTATAAAAAACATAAACATATATTAGTTTCAAGACCTGGAACATATTTTTTTTTAAGAAACTAAGTATAGTTTTCATAGCCCTTTCTACATGGTGATCTAATTCTCAGGAGGAACCACGGAAGCCTATTCTATTGTTCCATGAGCAGTTAAAAGCAATTATTAATCATTTTGATATTTATTAACCTTGATATCATTGCTTTACTAGAAATATGAGAGTCAATTACATTTAATCTCTATCACGCAGTACATTTTTACATTAGCCTGTAACCATGGCATCTGGCTCCAGTTACTAATCTATCACTCTTCAATACTATTGTTTTGCATTTCTTACATTATCATTAAAATAAGCCTCAAATGAAAATCTCAAAAAAATTTTTTTTAGTCACTTCTTCAGAAACCACACCAACTACTTTCGGAATTTTCTATGAGACAGATGTTTTTTTGTGAGGTGTTGAGGAGTTGAGTGACCATTTTTAAATACAAGTCCTGTATTTGCCATTTAAGAGGACAAAAATATTCTCACAGACTTGATGGAATTTTTTCACTTTTATGTTATTCATGTTCATATAACTAGTTGTAAACGTGTTTATAGTTCCTAAATGGCCATAAAAATCAAAGTAAATTTGTGAGTTCATAAAAATTATAAAGGCAATAACATTCAAATTAAGGGTTTAATGATAGATGATTTTGTCTTTTGGGGAAAGTGCCGAGCTCCAAGAACAAGTCCATGGATGCTTGGTAGTAACAGTAGGAGCACAGGGGTAACACTGGATAGATGGAGGGATCTTAGGAAGTCCAGTAGCAGGGCCTGGTTCAGCTACTTCATCATGGCAGATTTATCAGAGAAAAGCTGAAATTCTCGTTCTATTTGTCTCCTGTGTCTCTTTCAGCTCTTTCTGAATTTGGTAGTGGGGAGGATGGTTCTAGTAGTCACTTCCAAACTCTTAGTAGTTCCTCTTTTTATGCTGAAAACATGTTTATGGCCTCCGTTTGCCTGTAGGAGTTCTCTATACCCACATTACTTCCTCTTTAGTTCACTGAATATGTCTGTACTGGAAAGTTTCATGAGAGCAGGAAGTGAGAAGAAGATGGCCAAGAGTGTATCCTCAACACCCTTGCACAGTGCCTGCCACATAGCAGGTGGTCAATAAATCTTTGATGAATGACAAGTATTAAGCACACATTTATTTATGATAATTAACATTCCCCATTCTTTGGCTCTCACTACCTTTCTAGGTGCCTCTCCTCATCTATTTTTCTGTCAAGATGCAATTGAAGGTATGAAGTTTTTTGAGTTTTAAAATATTATTCAAATAATGCTTCATTTATACTTTTTTAAAAAAAAGTCATGGAGTTCTGGATGTTCTAGAGCTGTCAGATAACTGCATGTCTTTGATTATGTGATGTGATAATATTTTTCTCAGGCTGAGCAATGTTCATTCCGTTGCAACAATAAGTGTAAAAATGTTGCCCCGTGGACCTCCACAATTCTTTGAAGGATAATACATTTGAAAATCCTTACTGATGATACACTGTTTTTCTTTTTGTACTCATGTGGACTATAAAATGAGACTTTCTAGTTAAATATGTTTCAAATTACTTAAAATAATTTTAAACTGGAGCTAAAGTAAATAGAATAGCACTGTTAAAGTCACCAGTATTATAATTTCACTTAAGTCAATCACTGAAGTTACAACTGTGAGGATATTTATACTTCGTATTTTTCTAATCATAAGATCTGAGCTATGCTACCTGCACACACTTTAAAATTAGAAACATATACAATATAGCTATTGTGTGTGTGCATTGTGAACACATGTCTGAAAAATGGATATTTCTGTAAGCTATGTGTCTCCTTTTCTTGGCTATTAATCTTTTTGATTTAAGTTTATTTCCATTTAAAGGTTTGCTGTATTACTTTGATCAGTTACATTTTGCTGAAATACTGAAACTTTCGTAATGGTTCATTCAACATAACATAATATTTAAAGTTGGCTTTGTCTATGAAAACTGGCATGTATGATGACAATATCTATAATCATGTTAAAATAGAAGTCAGCTTTTAATACAGAGATCGTGTAGACATGGACTTTATATGTGGAAAAAATAAATATTTTTTGCACATTTTACCTCTCCCTAGATTATAGCTTAATGATAACTGATCTCAACACATCTGGACCTTTCCATTGTTCTTATAGAATGGTCTTTGTTGGCATTCTGACTTGTCACTTTTGTATTTTGCCAGAAGAGATTATTTCTTTCATTCCTGGCAGAGTGACTCCTCTTGAATGTATCTTTACCAGATTTAAGAAATTTTCTTTTTCAGACCTAATATCTTAATTGGACATTTGAAAAATGGCAACTTAGAGTTGTTTTGTATCTCTTTGCATCAGTTAATGCTCCCATCTGATGGCTATTCTGGAGGAGAAAAAGATCCGGACCTACCCCATGCCCATGCACATAAACAATAATTTGCAGTAGCCATTAAAAACTCTTCTAATGTCCCAGCCATTTTAGTTATAGAGATTTTGTCCAGAGAAATGGCACCATACAGTATTTATAAAATACTAAATAGAAGGTGGGTTATTTTTCCAGTATTGATTCCCTCTTCCTTTCTGTGTTCCATTGTGACAACAAGTACTTCTAAATGACCCTTCCTCTCTACCTTTCAATCATACAGACAAAAATCTTATTTCTAGAGGCTAAGGCTTTTGTACTCAGGGTAGGACCCCTGGGGCAGATGGTAGGACAGGTGATGGATCCACAAACAAATTGGGAAGCTTTGGGGACTTTGTACTATTTTGTGGGAATGGTCAATACCAGCAACCAAGCTTTTCCACATTATTAGTCTTTGAATTTATCTTTCTCTGCCTTGTAGGAAAGTCAGATGCAGAGAAAGAAACCCGAAAAGCAAAGAACAAGAAAAACTTAAAATCAGCTGGACAAAATGGGAAGAAAATATTTTTGTCATTGGGCTGATAACATTTCAGACTTTGACTATGCCTAAAAGATCACCCATTCTGACCCTTCTTTCAGTACTTGAATTCCATTATTCTCTCCCTACCCCATTGTTCCTTAGTCTCCATCACTCCAGGTGTATGGCCAGTAGTTTTAGGTTTTCAACCAATTGATGCAGCTGAAGGGACAGGGAGAACATTGTGAAGTTAGAAGACTTGAAATCTTGTCCTCACAGAGCAGAGAACATTCAGGTGAGCCAACGGGAGATCTGTGTTCTAGTGCCAGCCGCAGCACTGCCGTTTCCAGTTGAATGGATCAGTCAGAGCAAAGGGCTTCATTTCTCCAAACCTGTTTGCAAACCAGGAAGCATGTGACAATATTATCATTGAGAAAGAGTTCATAGAATGTTCATTTATGAAACATGATATGTGGACGTTTTTGATAACTTTTTGATAATATTTACAATTACAATCTCACAAACATGAGATCACGACATGAGCTGAAATCAAGAATCAGATGTAAGCGACTGAACCACCTAGGTGCCCCACTGTGGCTTTCTTTTTAACACTAGGAGGGCAGTGGCATAGTTTTGATGATTCACAGAGTATCAGTGGAGTAGTGGTTGGAGATCAACTATTATCTTACTCGTAATCTATTCTTCAAAGACCCACAAGAATGCAGAACTTACCCATGCCACAGAGCTAGTTAGTGTTAGGTGCAGGATGAGAATTCATGTCTCTTTATGGCTGGGTCCTAAGTCTTTTCAGTGGTACCAGCGGTGACAGGTAGCATAGTATACTGTTAGGTTTTTCACTACTTGACCTCATGGAGATCACTACGAATCCGTCTTTTCTCTGAGCCGGCACACGCTCTGCAAGTATGATCAGTATTGCCGCCCAGCTACAGCCAGTTGAGCTAGCAGGTAACCCCTGTGCTGAACTACAGAATTCCTGTGGATCGTGGTCTTAGTGGTGATGTGCTGCCAGCAGCTATGCTTTTGCACAGTAGCTCAGTCTACATGTGTCCAATTCAGGGTCTCTAGGGATAACTTTTAGTGGGAAATCATACAGTTAGCTCAGCAACCACAGAAGAATGTATTTTCTGGCCACCCACAATATGTGGGAGCCCTAAAATTGACACAGGCATTTGGACAAAGATTTGCAGCTATCAGCACGGTCAACATGGCCTCCATTCCATCCTGGGTTCTCCCAGAGCTGTTCTAGAGCCTGAGAATCTGGCCTGTTGGGCACTAACCGAGTCATGGAGTTGAGACATCATTATGAAGGGTAGTAGTGGATGGAGGACATCATGAATCATGCCAAAGGATTGACTGCACAAAGGAGTCTTTTAAGGGGGAAACTTGACTAAAGAGATTGTGGTTTATCATGGAAATCTTGAGTGTAGGGCTAAGAAGCCTCACCCTATTTCCCCACAAAGCATTTTCAGGGCTTCCCTCTTATCTGCTGTCAATCTGATGCCAAACCCCCTCTTGGGCTTCTGGGGACACCAAGTGGGGAGCAGATGGAGATTCCAAAGCTAGTACTTCACTTCCCTCCACACCCAGTCCCTCATCTGTCTGGAAGCTACACAATGACTTCAAAGGCAAGCCCCACCTACCAATATATTCAGTTTGGTATTAGACTCATTTCCTCTGTCAAATGGGGACTTAAGAATTCCTCATCAAAGTATACATTGCTCAGAAATGATCAAAACATTCTATCTCTTTAAAACCATTTAACTTATGGGACTGCTTCCAGTCCCTGTTACTCCCTTATTAAAATTTTAATCAAGTATAATTTGCATACAGTAAAATGCACAGACCTCGAGAACAAAGTTTGAATTTTGAGAAATGTGTCCATATGACAGATATGTCTCTTTACTCCTCACTAGAGATAAGCACTTTTCTGATTCCTATCACTATAAATCCATTTTGTTTTAGATGATCATATAAATGGAACCATACAGTATGTGTACTTCTGTGTCAGAATATTTTGCTCAGTGTAGTGTTTTTGAGATTTATTTAAAAAAAAAAAGTCTTGGGGCGCCTGGGTGGCGCAGTCGGTTAAGCGTCCGACTTCAGCCAGGTCACGATCTCGCGGTCCGTGAGTTCGAGCCCCGCGTCGGGCTCTGGGCTGATGGCTCAGAGCCTGGAGCCTGTTTCCGATTCTGTGTCTCCCTCTCTCTCTGCCCCTCCCCCGTTCATGCTCTGTCTCTCTCTGTCCGAAAAATAAATAAAAAACGTTGAAAAAAAAATTAAAAAAAAAAAATAAATAAAAAAAAAAGTCTTTCTGGGGCGCCTGGGTGGCGCAGTCGGTTAAGCGTCTGACTTCAGCCAGGTCACGATCTCGCGGTCCGGGAGTTCGAGCCCCGCGTCGGGCTCTGGGCTGATGGCTCAGAGCCTGGAGCCTGTTTCCGATTCTGTGTCTCCCTCTCTCTCTGCCCCTCCCCCGTTCATGTTCTGTCTCTCTCTGTCCCAAAAATAAATAAACGTTGAAAAAAAAATTTAAAAAAAAAAGTCTTTCTACATTTTATAGTGCATGGCTTTTATTGTTTTAAATACATACATTTATTTTTCTGCATATCTGATCTGTTAAGACTTGTCAGTGAATTTTTCATTCCAGATACCTTTTTTTGGCTTTGAATTCCTGTCTGATTTTCTTTTATGCTTTTCATTTACTTGCTGAGATTTTCCTTCTCACTCATGTCTATCTTTTGGTTTTTATCTTTGAATATACTTATCATAGTACTTAAAATTTCCTGTCAATTCCAATTTCTGTGTTAAAGCAGTATTTTTCCCTTCTAAATTATGACACATTTCCTGCCTTTTTGGTGCAATATCTAAGCAATTTTTCTTATTGCATGGGTAATGTTGCAATTGCTACATTACTGGGTGTCTGGCCTTTTCTTTCAGAGATTTTGTGTGTACCCTTAGCAGGATAAGACTGATTTGTTGGCAAATTAATTACATGCCAAGATAAATTTTCAGGCTTTACTGGGGTAGGTCTACAGTAGCCCTTTTTCTAATGAGACCAGAATAGACTTCATCTTAAAGTGCAACCTTTCTGGAATCCAACTGAACACCTGGGGGTATTCAGCAAAGTTTCTCCAAATCGTACTCTTGGACTCCAGTATTTTCTAGCATTGTGCAGCTTTCTGAAGATCTATTCAGCTCACTGTCCCTTCCACACGTGTGTGTGTGTGTGTGTGTGTGTGTGTGTGTGTGTTGGGGGGGAGCATGCATGTGTCCCCATATACATATCAAAATAATAACTGCTTTATACATCTAAAATTCGGGTATTATTTTGATGTATAAATTATAGCTGTAAGGGTAGTTCTCTGTTGATGAAAAAGTTATCCTACCACTTGGATTGGTCAGTCTAGAGAGGAAAAAGCTTTTAATGAGTAAAGATTTTTATTACTGGAGTATGACAGTACATTTGCCATTTCTAATAGTATCCTTTCTCAAGTATGAGGATTTTGTTGCCACTCAAAAGTAGACTTTAATGCTTGATAATGTAAAGGAAAGATAGGAAATGCTGTGTTTGATGTCATTTTCTCACCTCTCCCTTTAGCAGTGTCAGAATGGGAAGGTCCTATAACTTTTCCTCTTCTCTATTCCAAAGTACCCTATTTGGTAACTAAATAAGTTGTTAGGTTATGAGGTTGGCATTATGAAGAATTAGGTTATGAGGTTGGCAATCACATGTATCCAGCCCAATGCCTGGTCCACTGTACTCATAAATGCTAGGCATTTAGTTCTTCTGTACTATTTTGAATACAGTATTTTTACTTTTATTTGCTGTAATTATATTAATATCTAACATCTGAATGACAACTGTTTTACACCTGTGAGATAATCAGATTAGACAAGGAAAATAGCGTGGAGAGCAGGTAGCCTTGGTTTCAATTCTGGCAAATCCACTTATTTATATGGCTTCAGGAAGATTAATTAACTTTCTGTTCCTCCGTCGCCTTGTATGTCCAATGAGGATGATAGTGCTACATCGTAGAATTAAATAAGATGATATGCATACAGTGCTTAGCACGATGGGACATAGAAACATGCTACATAGTGATTAAAAGGTACTTATGTTAACAGGGAAAATGATCATAATAATGTAATAGCTGCTAATATCATAAAGTTTGTCCCAAAGCCTGTCAAAAAAAAGGGCCAGAGAACTTAGATACGCGTGTAATGCCACTAAGTCAGATGCTATTTTCACTGAATTGTAAATTTTGTCTAAAATAATTTCAGAACAATGATAAGTGAAATTCTTGTGGGTCTTCTGAAAAGATGACTCAGCCTCAGCAGGAGCTAGCCTCGATGACTGAGTAAGTCCCTTGCCAAGCTTTTAGACTCTTTTCTTCTGTAGAGTGTGTGTGGTCTCTCTGGCTGTGGGCAGGTTGAAGGAACTTCTTTGAGCTGATGCCAGGTAGACTTGAATGGACACATCGGTCTCACTGGATGACAGCGCTTACTAACACTTTCTCCAATTTCCTAAAGAGTGAACTGTTATGTGCCCAATTATTCTCATAATGGTGCTCAAACTCCTACTTTGCTAGTTTGTGGAAAATGTAAGTTTAGACAAAGGATCCCAGATGAAGATTTACAAAGGCTTTCCTTCTGGGTTTCATTGCAATCAGAAATATTAGGGGGTCTTTCCTTCAGGGAATTCCGATGCCTCCAGACTGTGTCATCTTTATTTCTCATGGTAATTATCACAAAGTCAGATCTTTTCATCCATTGAGATGTTACTCTTCCTGGCTTGCCCCATTATGCCTAGAGTCATTGCCTGGGTTTGGTTTTTGAGGACAAAAGGACAGTACGCTTTCTGTGATGTCCATGCTGAATGCTGGGCACTACTGGGGTCAGCTTCAGCTGGAGCCTCACCACTCCCTTCCTTCACAGCTGCCAAACATCTTTGGGTCTGATTTGCAGGGGTAGATGATGTTTTAGAAACTCTTTGCATTTCTCCCCTTTCCCCATTTATTTGCTGGAGTCTTTTTTTCCCCTTAAGTTTATTCTGAGCCTGTGAGCAGGGGAAAGGCAGAGAGAGGGAGAGATGGAGAATCCCAAGCAGGCCCTGCATTGCTAGCACAGAGACAGAAATGAGGCTTGAACCCACAAGCTGTGAGACCATGACCTGAGTTGAAGTCAAGAGCCAGATGCTTAATGGACTGAGCCACCCAGGTGCCCTTGGAGTATTTTTTTTTTTTTGAGTTAAAAAAAACCCTCTATTTTTATTCTTCCCAGTGCCCTTGCTCATGGACTTAATCTGCCCACTTGCTCTCCAACATTCCACAGTGGCAAACATAACTGAATAGCCACCGTTCATTGGTGGTCATCAGGTAGAAAGGTAGAGGTAATTGAAGACAGTTTTGTTCCCTGATTACCTCTTCCCCAGCACATACTCCTCCCTCTTCTAGGCCAGTTGTTAACATTGTCAGTAAAGCTAAAACTGTCTTGATATCACATGTTAGATACTCATTTGTATTCACTTTTGAGGAATAGTAATTTTTGTGATTTTTTCCCCCTGTCCTCAATGATACAAAATTTTCCTGTCTGTGAGCATTTATTCTTTTAAATTAATTTATTTTTTTGTCTTTGAGCATTTAATGAAGCTAAATATCAAAGTCAGTCATTTTAAAGCCAAAAGGATCAATAGTTCTGTGGAAAAATTCAGCGTATCCTGTAACTTCTAAAAAAACAGCTTCACAAGTAACTATAATATACTGGTGACATATTAATAGCTTTCAAATGGTGTAGTTGATCTTGAAATAAAAGCTTGCCAATGCTATTAAAATCACAGGCAACTGGTAGGTTTTTCTGTTATTAAGGCAATATCAGTGGCATGCAGGGGACCCCAACTTTGCTCAAGATGTATCTAAATCTTTAATCCTGAAATAGTTGCTGAGTTTATGCTGCTTTGTCTTCACTTGCTGATGTTTGTGGAGAGGGATTCTTAGATTCCTGTTGTGATTTGATGGTCAGTACACATTAATTTTTCCTGATCTACCTCTCCCCTATATCATGTAAAGCTCTCATTTATTTGTAAAATAAGGAGAGTTCTTTATAACTAGGTGATCATACCTTTTATTTTCCAAATTGGGATCTTTCTGAGAATGAAAGGGGCACACTTAATAATTTCCAGACAAGTGTAAGTTGAGACAAGTGGGCAATGTAGGATAGTTGTCCCACTTAAACGCAATAATTTATAATTTTCATGTTGGATTTGTATCTGGTAACTAAAGTATAGGTTATGCAGTAAGATTTTTTTGTCTTAATGCAAATGCACAAACCTGTAAATGCATGATTTGTGCTATGTTTTGCATGTTACAACTTTGCTCTATCTTACGATTTTCATGGGAAGTCACGAATAAAGTGGATGGAAGTGTTTATAATCTCTAACCAACCTCCCACCCTCAAGTATCTGGGCCGCCATTTACTTATGCATTTATATAGAGTCTGAAGATATAATAGTCACTCTGTGGATCTTGATCAAAAGCCACTTCCTGAGATGGAGAATCACATGCAGTAATTTCATTATGGAGTGCTTTTAGGCTCAACCTGTGTAGGAAAGTGAAGAAAACATCAGGCAAAGACGTTGAACTGTGATAGAGTTGCAAAGCTAAAGAACCACCCATGTTCCAAAGCTCCCTAAAGGATCAGCTGAGGCTAAGTTGTCCTGAACTGAGGCAAGGGGCCTGGACCTTTGAATTTATCATTAGTCAGTTATTGCCTATGGGCTACCCCTGGGATTGTGGTATGATGTTTAATGAGACAAATCTGTGGTCTTTCGGTCAATTTCTAAAGGTGGACTCCGCTGTGTACTGTCCATAGCCAATAACAGCTAGCAGTGGGGGTATGAGTGTCTCTGTCTTGAATTGGGGATCTGGAAAGTGCACACCGGTGTCCACAACTGAAACTCCATTTGTGTTTAGATCATCTTGATTCAAACACCAAAACAGGTTAACTTCACTAGTAATTAAGCACATAAAAACAGACTTGCTATTATAGGTAAATAGCTAAACAAAAACTTTTTTTTTGTGTGTGTGTGTTTGAGAGAGTGCAAAAGTGTGTGCAGGGGAGGGGCAGAGAGACCTGGAGACACAGAATCTGAAGCAGGCTCCAGGCTTTGAGCTGTCAGCACAGAGCCCTACATGGGGCTCAAACTAACAAATAGCGAGATCATGACCTGAGTTGAAGTCAGATGCTTAACCTACTGAGCCACCCAGGTGCCCAGCTAAAGAGAAACTTCTTAAATGTGAAAACAGAAAACAAAGGAAAGGCTAGCTTCTACTCAATTAATTAGAATGAACTATGAAACTTGCAGCCACTTCAGAAATGATGCCAGGTATTTCAGAATCTGGCTACTCTTGCTTGGTAAAGTTCATAAGTAGAGTTTATCTGATCAATTTTGTGGTGAGAATAGGTCAGATTTTCCAAACCACTGCTGAGAAGGTGAATAGGACCTAGTGTTTCCAACTTTGACCTAGTTTTCCCAGGATGATCCTGGTGTTTGTGGTGAGAGTCCTGAATTCCAGGAAACTCCCTAGCTATGCATCAGTCAGATGGTTGGCCATCAATGCATAGCAAGCAAATCTGGGGATAATTAATAGCCAAAAGGGAAGCTTGATTCTATGGATTTTGTCTGGGGCTAAGTAGGTAGATAGAAGGAAAGAATGATGATTTCCAGCTTGTACAAACCAAAACATCTCCTTCAGTCATAAGTAGAGACCTGAAGGTAGAACTTGAACCGTGTCTGACCCTAAGTGGGTCATAGTTAAAAATGAAATGTTAAATTGCAGAATATTACTTTTTTTCTTTTTTTAAAAATGTCTGTCTAAAAGTGATTGTAAAGGTTATTAAACTCGTTTTGGAAAAGTAACTGGCAGGTTTTTTTTTTTAAGGTTATTTGGGAAGAGCAGAGAATTACAATCCATGGGAAGCAAGCTATGGCAAAACCGTAGGTAAGTCCAGAAAATAAAGGAGAGGAATGCTCCTTTGTAGAGGAAAGTGTGGGTTGGGAGGGGTTGTTATTAACAAAAAGTCCAATGGAGTAAACTGGCAGTTTAAAGTATATTGGCCTCTCAGTGGTTGAGCTATGGCTATCCCTTGTTGGCTGGGCTGTTGCTGGGGAAGGAGGAAATCTTTCTTCCTGCTAGGATAACAAAATAGTATCTAACTGCAAAGTCTATCTCTTCCTGTTGGATATGTGATTGACTGAGTGGTAGGGCATGAGAACTGTCCCTCATGGCTTCTTGACTCCATTTTAGTGAGGTTTCCCTTTATTAACTTTCACAAGGTGTAGAAGACTGGAAACTTGGAGAAAACAGAAATTGCTCTAATGATACATTGAGCTAAGGAGGGCTGTGTTAACTCTCACCAAAGCCATCTCACAGGGAAATTCATCTTCCAAAAAAGATTGAACAGAGTTTCACACTTAAGGCATGTGAATGCTGGAAATTTGGGTGGATTTTCTATTTCAAGGTGACTTGGTCTATCATGTAGTAATTCTGGATTTGTTGAGATAACTACAGCAGATGGGACAAAGTGGGCAGCACAGAACTGTTAAATTTCAGCAGGAGGCAAGGATAGGGGTAAACATAGGCTGGATCATATGGATTTCTACAGGTGAAATGCAGAGGCAGTGACTGCAGTTTCCTTAGGCTAGAGCCTTGTAAGGATATTGAGGACCTCTTTGCAGGTTGTCCATGTCATTCCTTCTGTCATGAATAAACCAAGAGGCAATGGGAAGGCAGAGCTAAAACTGGCCACGTGAACTATCTTAGACATTGCCATCTGCAGTAGCTTAAGCTGTCTTGTGAGTTGGATGAAAATGTATCTCTTTGGGTGGCCACAAAGAGTTTGATCCATGAAATCAGCTTTGCTTTGTAAGGTTTGAGACCTTGTTTCTCTCTAATGTGAAAAACAATTTGTGGCGCTGTACTTCTTGAAACATTTTAGACTATGAACGTAACATGTATTACAATTGGAGATTCTTCTTTAATTTGGAAAACACCCAAAGTCAACAGCCGTCAAAGGCATGGTAAATAGTTCAAAGTAGCACATCCAAATGTAAGATATACAATGTAAACAGTTCTACAATTCAGCCTTATGAACTAATACTATAATATTCCAAATGTCTATGGTGGAGCAAGATGCTTAATGAAGCTGGTTTACTAGCTGGTCCATTGGGGGAAAATCATTCTAAAAACCCTGGAGCTAGGTTATTCTCATTGAGTATAAGTAGCTGTCACCCTTCTAAGAAATAATAGCTTGTGGCTTGCTGCTGGGTCCTAGTATAGAATAGTAAGTTGATGAGATATCAAGTAACCATGTAAATGGAGCCCTCCTCATTTATTCATTCAATGTGATACTTGTGTGTCAGGCACTATTCTAATTACTTAGAATAGGTCATGGAAAACAGATAAAGGGAATGACAAGTTTATTACATGGGATACCTTCTATGATGGAGGGGACAGTGATTTATCATTTCTGGAATAGTCATTCATATATAAATTTCCATTTATTTCTGCCTATTACCTTTTGCCAAATCTAACAATAGGCTTACTGAAAAATACAGGGTCATATTAATAAATAATGCTGTTTTCATAATAGGAAACACATTGTGATGAAAAAGTAGTAAGATAGTAAGCTAATGCTTCTGTGATTCTTTGGTTTCTCAATCACCCAGAAGTGACTGGCTTTAAAAATGGCAGAATGACATAATATTTTGTTTTCCTCTTCTGAAAGTTTAGACTATATTGCTTTATAAGTTTAAGCACCCAAGGGAAATAGAAAAATTCAGTGCTCACCGTGAAATGGAAGCTCAAACATCCATCTTGACATTTTGAACTTCTTATGCAACTGGTAAATGAAGGATAAAAAGTGGGTGGGTTATGGGATTAGCTGAAGTTATTAATCTTTATCCTCAAGTAGAAATAGTGTAGCTTCTTATGCAACTGGTAAAAAGCAGGATGGGATAAAAATGAAAAATTTAGAGATTCACTAGATCTCCTAATTTTGACAGGTTCATTCATAAATTTATAGATGATTAAATCTATGTTCACCAGCAGAATAATCCAGAGGATTAATTCTCAAGGAATAAAATTAGGTAAAGAGTCATGTCCATCTGAGATGCTGGCTGGAGCAAAATTTGGGGTATGATTTGAGTAGTAAGGGAAGGAATTCAATACTGATTGTGTACTGTGTACTGTCAGTACTTTTCTTGAATTAAACACTTCCTATATTCTAAGATATTTGCGTTTTATTCATAATTATGGAATTGTAGACTTATATGAATGTTTATAATCTCATAACTCATTCCATTTTATTTTTAAAATGTCTATTTTGAGATGGAGTGTGTGAGCGGGGGATGGGCAGAAGAGAGAGGGTGAGAGAGAATCCCAAGCAGGCTCCGTGGTCAGCTTAGAGTCTGATGTGTGGCTTGATCTAATGACCAATGATCACAACCTGAGCTGAGACAAGAGTCAGACGCTCAAGTGACTGAGTCATCCAGGCACCTCAAGTCATTCCATTTGAGAGATGGGAGGATGCTTAAAGGTCATTGGGTATGATGGATTTTAAGTAGGGATTTGAAGCATAATAACCATTGTGCTTCTTCAAAATGTATATGCCTGGGTCCCATATAAGTTACTGAATCAGCATTTTTAAAGGCCAGGAGTGTTTGTATTTTTTCTGTTTTTAGAGGCTATGCTAGATTCATAGCTAGAAAGCTTTTTGATTTCTTCCTTTGGTGGGTGATTAAATTTATTAGGAATATAATTTGTTGTTTAAAAATACCTGTGAGAAAAGGGATCTTATTTGATGTTGGCCAACGTAAGGAAATCACACCCCCCACCACCCCTTCCTTACCTCCCCCACCCCCAACTTTCATATAAATAGGGAGGGAGCATGGTCAAGTGACCTATACTGAGACGTGAAATGAGTTGGAAATGAACTGGATTTTTAAAAATATCTATCTATCTATCTATCTATCTATCTATCTATCTATCTATCTATCTATTTTATGAGAGAGACAGAACATGAGTGGGAGAGGGGCAGAGAGAAAGGGAGACACAGAATCTGAAGCAGGATCCAGGCTCTGAGCAGTCAGCACAGAGCCCGACGCAGGGCTTGAACCCATGAACTGGAGTTCATGATCTGAGCCGAAGTGCTCACATGCTCAACAGACTGAGCCACCCAGGCACCCCACAAATGAACTGGATTTTTAACTGGAAGCTGGTATGCATGAAGAATCTTTCTGTCAATGGTGATCATTTTCTAAAGGAAACAGCTACATCAGTGTCAATGGTGGCATTTATTTCTCTTCTATTTTATTTAAAACTTCTGTATTTCCTAAACAGCATAGGACATTGTATGGTACATAGTAAAGGCTCAGTAAGTGGCCATTAAATTACAACTTCATTATAACTCATAATTTAGAGCAGGAAGATCAACTGGAGGTTGATTTATTCACTGATTTTTAACTCGGATCCCATTGTAGGCCTCCTGAATAAAAATCTCTGTAGAAAAGCTTTATTTATCAGGATCTGGCTAAGAAAATAGAATATACTTTAAATGTTTCAAATAGAAGAAACTTAATGAAGTAATATGTGAAAAATAGGACAAAACAAGGCACCCAGAGATGAATTAGTAAGAGCAGGACAAATAGGAGGTGGTATAGCAGTGCCCAGAGGCTAGGACTGTCCAGGCAGCTAGAACCTCAGTGGAGATTTTACTGTGGAAGCTGACATCAAAGAATTAGAGGCTGTCCAGCAGGAGCTGGAGCCAGAGACAACACAGCTATTTGCAAGGATATTATCCAGAGATGCTCATGAGATGTAGGCAGACTGGTTTTCCATGTTGATTTGTCTCCTTAGGGTGGGTCCTGACGTCTGAACTTTGAATTAAGCATTAGGATGCCAATTTAGAAGCAATAAAGCTGCAAGGGTGGGTGTTCCTATTATGGCTTCTCCCATCTTACCAATCTCTTACCAGTGTTTTCCACTGGCCAGACCTCCAACGAGAGGCTAGCTGGCAAGGGAACCTAGGGATGAAAGGGTCTCAGCCTGCAGTGGGCAACCCCAATCATTTTTCTATGTACATCCAGGTTATACAGGTGATTTTGATGTTCACTGCTTGTTAAAAGCCCCCAAAAGCAATCCCTAATCTATAGATGGGGAAGTTACTTATTTAGAACTTCCAACAGCCACTCATAGATGGACGTGCTGCGGATCTTCCAAAGTCATCTGTGTCTTTGGTAAGTGAGGATGGGTGGCTAGCAGCACCAAATGAGACAGGCTTAGAGGGACAGGCTTAGTGATATGGCTGGTCTTTACAGTCTAAGCCTATCATAGTGCTGAAGTATTTTGTTATAAAAGAATATTTTTAATTATGTTTATATAAGGCAGATTAAATTTGGATATTTTAAACCAACGTTTTTCTTTGTTCCTGTTACTATCTCCTTTTCTGATCTTGTGGTCACCTAACTTCTTTACACATGTATGTAGGCTGGTGATAAATGAAACAAAATAGGAAGGACGTGGAGCAGAGTATGGAAATGATATTGGCATTGATTTGGCCTTTAAAGTATTCCAAAAATACCATATGCAAAGTAGCACAAACAACCTGGACTTCACTGAGGTAGTGATATTTTTTTCAAGAGTTTATAATTGGTGGATGCTGCAGGCTTAGAGTATATGTATATATAATATTCAAAATCAGATGAGATGAAATATTCTAGACTAAAAGGCAACCAAGAGCAGGTTACCATAAAGTCCAACTTGCCAGGGAGGGGTTTGCTAAGAGTATTTATAGGTTGTTGAGACACAGACTCTGACTTTCAGAGAAAAAATATATTCTTAGCAGGGAAATGAAGGGCTAAACAGGAAGTATGGCAGAAGGCAAGTCAAGAAGGAAAGACTAGGGATATAGAGAAGGCTATGGTTTAGTGGGTGTGCAAGAATACAGGGCTTCTCCAAGCTCAACACATATAAGCCAATGGTAGCATTATACAATTGACACCCACAAGTTGGATGTTCCTAAAAGGGTCCTGCCCTGATAGAGATGGGGTTAAGACCAGGATAGGGTTGGGGCCTGTGGGTTAAAGATGGAGCTAACCTCTGCTAGGTGATGTCCTATTCCTGGCTATTATCTATCAAGTGGACTTGAGATATAATCTGATCCAGTTTGTCATTGCGCCAGATGATTAGATCAGTCATTAGTCGTCCTTGATGATTATCATAGTTAATGGAAACCTCTAAAGAAAGCTATCACTTTTTTATTGTGCTTACTTTTTAAATTACGAAAATCATGCCAATTAATAATTTTGAGACAAGGGGCGCCTGGGTGGCGCAGTCGGTTAAGCGTCCGACTTCAGCCAGGTCACGATCTCGCGGTCCGTGAGTTCGAGCCCCGCGTCGGGCTCTGGGCTGATGGCTCAGAGCCTGGAGCCAGTTTCCGATTCTGTGTCTCCCTCTCTCTCTGCCCCTCCCCTGTTCATGCTCTGTCTCTCTCTGTCCCAAAAATAAATAAACGTTGAAAAAAAAAAATTAAAAAAAAAAAAATAATTTTGAGACAATATCAAACTGTTTAATGTAAGAGGATGAAAATCTACCATTTCCTCTATCAGTTACACTCTCCATTGGTTAAAAAAAAAAAAGTTACCTGGGGAACTATAACATTCTGAATGAGGAGGAATTGCTTGGTAAGCCTCGTATTGTCAAGGGTTATATATTCTTTTTCCCTAAGGAAGTAGTCATTCTAACCTCAGACTCCGATATCTTGAAAAGTTTGGGTCTCAGATTTTGACAGGTAACCTTTATTTGAATGGGTTAAATAAGGGATGTGTTATTTAGGGAAAAATGTAGGAAGTTATTGTGATGTTTCTTCCTTACAGGATGCCAAACATCTGGATATTTGAAGAACTGGGGAAATGAATTTTACCTTAATAACTTTAACAGGAATTTCTCTTCAGCAGAATTCTTATTTTAGAGTTCCAATGAATCTAAATACCTTAGTCTTTCAACCATTGGAATAATTGGGTAAGGGGACTGCATAGGAAAAAAGAAATCTTGAGATGGAAAAAAAGGAGTGAGATTTTAAAACCTATAGATGATGGATGTCAAATAGACGGAATCCCTGAAAGTTAACTGTGTTTTCAATATTTTCCTAAATAGTTGCACAACATACAGATCTTGCTGCAGACCTGCCTGGAGGGCAGATGGTTAAACTGTCTCATCAGCTCTCAAGGGCCCCTTTGTGGTTGCTAGTCCCATAAATTTTCTCCCATTTCATCAGATGTACAAAGGAAGAGAATCCTGCTTTGCTTCCCCCATCAGGTGCAAGCATCATTTTTGGCCAAACAGTTCTTGACGTTGAGGTGCCTGAGTCACAAAGTAATTGGTCACTTGAGTTTTAAGTTTTTATTTTTAAAGCAAGGGAAATAAATGTCCATGTCATCATCATACATTTGGCAGATGCTTATGATCTGTTTTTTTTTCCAGCCCCCTTCCACCTCTTGTTTCCTAAGATTTTCAAATGAAAACATTTCAGCTTTAGTTTGTGAGAGTGGCAGGTGAATCTTGATTATTCAGTGAGGTTGTTAAGGCTGCATTCAGCTGCCTTACTTGTGGTGGCCATGGACATGAGGTAGGTTAGGACATCCATTGACTCTCATCCTAGAACTAGCAACCACATTCACCAGAGCAAGGTGAAGTGTTCTCTCAGGAAGGTGGGAGTTCAGGGCTTGGATGGAAGAATATTTAAGTAATGGATAGCTCTCTGGGACTGAGACCAGTTGTGTGGATCAGTAGAATCCTGCAGAAGAGGAAGGAGACCACTGTTGCTTTTTGGGGTGTGTTTGGGAGGAACAAGATGGTTGTAGCACCAAGTAAATACCAGTAAATATTCTTTAGTATTGAATTAACTGTGGGTGAAGATATGGTAACTTGACAGTGGAAATGACCTGGGGATGTTTTGAGCTTTTGTTCTTCCTGGGCTTCTGACAGAGCTACCGGGGTTCCCATGGATCTGTGCATTAAGATACTCATGTTGGCAAACACTAAACACATTTTTAAATTTCTTGGGACTAGTTTTCCCAGGATTCCTGACAAAGGAGGTCCTTGGTGCTTTGGAGATGAAAGAAGTCCAGGCAATCCCTGATTTTGCCATCTAACCATAACATTGATGGCAAGACACCCTGCATGTATGTACCTACATGCACACACATACACAACATGCACATTAGCAGAATGTATTTCACACATTTCTCTGATTTTTTTTTAATGTTTTTTTTTTGAGAAACAGAGCGTGAGTGGGGGAGAGGCAGAAAGAGGAGGAGACACAGAATCTGAAGCAGGCTCCATGCTCCAAGCTGTCAGCACAGAGCCCATTGTGGGAATGAAGTCACCAGCCATGAGATCTGACCTGAGCCAAAGTCGGACATTTAACTGACTGAGCCACCCAGGTGCCCTGTACATTTCTCTATTTTATCATTTCTTTTGGATTCTTCCATAATCCTAAAAATTATAATACTTAAAGGTATAATCTTATGAGACAGAACAGGTACATATCTTGAGTCTACTTCATACTAGTGGTGTAAACTTGGAGACGTTTCTTTAGTTGCAAAATGTGCAAGTAAGCAAATTATTGTATACATTACACAATGGGTTTAAATGCTATAGTACAGTACCTGACATACAGTAATGGCTTTGTACATACATAGGGTAACCATGAGATCTTTCTTCATCATTTTATATATTATATATTATTTCTTATTTCTTAGTAATTTGATGAATGTAGATCTTGTTTGCACAAGTAGGTTAAACTATCAAGTTGGGAAGGGAAGATACCTTCTATGTTTTTGCTGTTTCACGTAATACAAGGTTAGGCATGTGATAAATTCTCGGTAAATCTCCACTGCTTTGATAATAGACATGCATATACTGCCCGCGTTTCCCCCCCATCCCACCATAACCTCTAGTTTTTGAACATTGGTAGAGAACGTTTGGGTGTCAGGGCACATAAATGAGTTATCTGTAATCAGAATTGTGAGAATGTGCTAGATGGTAAGTGGTGTTGCCACAGCCAAAATGTACAAGCATTGGCTTTAAATGTGAAAGAGGTTTCTATCGGTTTGGTGCCAATTCATCATTTTAGTTGTTTCTATTTTACAACGTGTAACCTGGTCGATTTTCCATTGTGTATCAAGGATGAGCATCTAAGGAACCAATATATTTAGGCCCTTTCATCTCTGGATTGCTCCTTAGGGAGTATGGGTCTTTGGACTTCCAGCTAACAGGGAATTAACGAGGCTTAGATGACCCATTAATGATCAAGAAGGTATTTCCTTTGAAAGGGAAAGGCAAATGTTATTTTGAGGGGAATCGGTTACATTGGCTGAAACTATTTTGTAATAGGTGCACTATAAATGTGACCTGCTATTTGGAAAACCTAAGGTCTTTGGATGATTATGTCACAAATGACCCATTTGCCATCATGATATGCTCCTGTTCCGGATTTGAGTGAGCAAATCTATTTTAGTTTCTAAACTCATCCCAGAATTTTCTCCTCCTGAGGAATTTATGTGACTATAGTTACATATACTTAAGTCTATATAGAGACTATGTAATGATATAAGATTTTACCCTTTTAGTTGGACATCAAAGAACATAAATCCATTTTTCAAATGCCAGTTCGATCATCAGAAATCCCTTTTATGCCAAACTATAACATAATGTAAACTTTCTTTCAATTGGCAGGACATGTTTCCCACAGAACTAGCATGAATTTCAGTGAATTTCTCTATTCCCTAAGCGACTCCAGAATTTTTTCACTTCCCAAGAAGCAGCTTCTATGTAATACTTTTATTTTAAGAAACTTACAATAATCCAGAAATAATTCAAAGATTTAGGATGGGAATTTGATCTTGAAAAAATTAAGATGGGAATTTACTCCCTTATGTAGAAAAGAAGGAAACCTTACATTACATTGATAGAAGAGAGAGAAGGTACCTGTATTTAGCTTAACTTCAAGTCATTATATTTGGGATTAGATTTTTGAGCCAGTTTGTAGGTGTAGGAGAGTCAGGGAAGACCTTCCACCCTGGGAAAGAACAGGTTTGGAGTCAGAGTCAGATTAAACATAGAAACAGGCATAGAGAAATGGTCAGAAATAAACAAGTTAGATACGGAGGCAGAGTAAGGGATAATAGTATAGATATGGAGAGGGCAGGACTCCCCAGCAGCATCATGGTGGAAACCCACAGATTTTTTTGTGTCATAAATACACTCACAGGGTGTTGTGCCTGTATTATACATGAGGACATTGGAGATTAGAGAGGATAAGGGATTTGTTTATAACCAGAGATCTGGCCAGCAAAAAAGCTGGAGCTGGAGCCTAAGTAATCCAAATGTTCTTTTCTTTCCACTGTTAGTGATAAGTTTAAAAGTCACATACTAGGGGCACCTGGGTGGCTCAGTCGGTTGAGCGTCCGACTTCGGCTCAGGTCATGATCTCACGGCTCGTGAGTTCGAGCCCCACGTCGGGCTCTGTGCTGGCAGCTCAGAGCCTGGAGACTGCTTCGGATACTGTGTCTCCCTCTCTCTCTGCTCCTCCCCCACTCATGCTCTGTCTCTCTCTCCTTCAAAAAAAAAAAAAAAAAAACATTAAAAAAATTTTAAATTCTTAAAAAAATAAAAAAATAAAAGTCATACATTAAGTGCTATCTTTGCAACCGCTATAACCAGATTTAACGTTCCTGAAATACATGTTGTAGATTTTAATAGTAACTGCAAAAGGGATGCCCTGGTTATCTTGTAATTAAAATTAAGTGATTGGTTTTGTGATAATTTCTTTTCCTTCATGACTTTTGATATGTGTTGATTGTGGAATGACCTAGAATCAGGTAAACTATACAGGTAATATTTTGTAGAGGTCTTTCACCAAAAGATCTGTTATTTCCTGAAACATCAAGTGCAGTTATTAGCATTTCCTCAGAGTTCTTCAGACTAGTAAACATTTCTTTGGGTAAAAGCCATTCATCATTTGCTGTGCCATCACTAAGGAAGTTACTGATTTGCACTTTCTCATTTAATCCTTATTGACACCTACTGAGGGAAGCAGTATTATGATAACTGTTGTATAGACAGAGAACCTGAGTGTGAGAGAGCTTAAGTTATACAATGTTGCACATCCAGGAAGTATTGACATTTGAGGTTAATATGGATATGTGGGACTTCGAAGAGTTGGCAAGAAGCAGAATCCGAGACCCCCATGAAGAATATGTATAACAGAAGCAGCAAGAACGAATGCATTTTAAGGCAGTATATTTTAGAGCTTTGTTGGCAAAACCAGTACTTGAGTCAGTGTGAACACTGACTGAGTCCATATAAATAAGTCCATTTGAGCATAAAAAAAAAAAAAAAATCATGAGAGGGGGTTGATAATGGCTATCCCAAAAAAGAATTTTCCATTGCCACTAAAAGGATTTGTATTGTCAAACTCACCAAACTCACCAAAATGCATAGAGTTATGTGCCTTCTCAATTTCCTAATATAATGCCTCAAGTTTTCAATTTAACTTATTTATCTTGTGCTGCTTTTATTCTACTGATAAGCTTTGGAACAAAAGTCATCAGAAAGGAAAAAGAGCTCTTCTGGAAACTGCTGAGTGCTAAGGACACCAGATAAACCCACAGACTGGAAGAGGTAGACATAATGTCCTGTAATGCTAAATAACCCAATCTCAAGCCTTGACCTTTGATGGGTGTTCACTAACATAGGTATTCAATAAATTGCAACAATACATCCATGAAACACGTACATTTAAAATCTATAGCGTTGTGGGGCGCCTGGGTGGTGCAGTCGGTTAAGCGTCCGACTTCAGCCAGGTCACGATCTCGCGGTCCGTGAGTTCGAGCCCCGCGTCAGGCTCTGGGCTGATGGCTCGGAGCCTGGAGCCTGCTTCCGGTTCTGTGTCTCCCTCTCTCTCTGCCTGTCCCCCGTTCATGCTCTGTCTCTCTCTGTCCCAAAAATAAATAAAAAACGTTGAAAAAAAATTAAAATCTATAGCGTTGTTAAACAGTGGAAATCAGGTTCCTGCCGTAAGAAAAAAGGAAAAATGAATTACTGCGATAAAATTTTTGTCTCGGATACCTTTTCTTCAGCTTCCATTTTAAACAGATCTGTTCCATCTAATTCTCAGAAGCACTTTAATATGTATTTTGTAATTGTCATTAAAGATAGAGATTTTTGAGTTGAGAATTTTGATAAGAATAAGCATGGGCAAGTTATCGAACATGATGAATGTCACTTGATGGACTGCTATGAGTCTCCAACTAAAAATTGTTAGCTTTTAGTCTTAAAAGCATCCTTTAAAAAACCCTACCTGTCACATACAAGTTTTCAAAAATTTTAGATACACTGTAAATTTGGAGTATAACAATATTGTGGTTAGAAATGAGAAATCCAGACATCCTTTTCATTCTGGGTAGCAACCAATGGGTGTGAGCACTTTATCAACTTGGGAGTCACATCAGTGAGAAACCAGATGGAAAACTACATGACTAACACATCTTGCCACATCCAGGGTCTCTGATACAGGCTAGATTTGAAAACCCAAAATAAGCATGATCATGTCTTATGGATGAACATACTCTGGCTTTTCTGGAGTGGTCTCAGGCATTTCTGAAGTGAACAGAACCCAAGTTGTGCTTTTGAGCCCAGGCTGATCATGGGCCTGCTTCATAACATGCCTGTGTGTACTCCACACAGCACAAAACAAATGATTGACACGTTTACTTCTAATGCTCACGTTCATGCTTTTGCCACGTTCAGGAGGTATAAAGATTAGAGGTTGCTTTTTCTCTTTAAGGCATGGAAAATTTACAATCTATAAGTTATTTCCTATTGCCTGTGAGTTCTCTACGATATGGTTAAGTAAATTATAGTTCCTTCCCTTGAGATAATCAAAGAATTTGAGGAGTTAGCATATTGTTCATATTTTCAATGAGGTATAATTGACATAGTGTTAGTTTCAGGTGTACAGAGTAGTGATTCGATATTTGTATATATTGCAAAATGATCAACATAATAAGTCAGTTAACACCTGTCACCATATAGTTATAAAATTTGTTTCTTGTGATGAGAACTTTCAAGATCTATTTTCCTAGCTACTTTCACATAAGCAATACAGCGTTATTAATTCTAGTCCCTGTACTGTACATTACATCCTCGTGATTTATTTTATAACTAGAAATTGGTACATTTTGATCCCCTTCATCCGTTTCACCCATCTCTTGCCTTAGGCAATCACCAATCCGTTCCCTTTAACCATGAACTCAGATTTTGCTTCTTAGATTCCACATGTAAGTGAGATCATATGGTACTTAATGTTTTTCTGTCTATTTCACTTAGCATAATGCCCTCAATATCCACCCATGTTTTCACAATGATACTCCACTGGGAATACGTACTATATTTTCTTTATCCATTTGTCCAGTGAACATTTAGGATAGTTCCATGTTTTGGTTTCTGTGAATACCGCAATGAACATGAAAGTACAGATACCTCTTTGAGATAATGGTTTTGTTTCCTTTGGATATATACATAAAGGTGGAATTACTGGGTCATGGTAGGTTTGTTTTAAATTTCTTGAACGTCCATACTGTTCTCCATGTGGCCGTACCAGTTTACATTCCTACCAACAGTGTACAGAAGTTCCTTTTTTTCCCCCACATCCTCACCCGTATTTGTTATTGTATTTTTTTTTAATTCTAGTATAGTTAACATACACTGTTATGCGTTTCAGATGTACAGTATGATTCAGTGCTCATGACATTATTCCCTATTTTACACCCCCCCCCACTCCCTTCTGATGTTATTGCTTGTCTTTTTGATAATAGGCATAAAAACAAATGTGAGGTGATGTATTTTGATGTACATTTCCCTGATGATTAGGGATGTTGAGCACCTCTGTATGTACCCATTGACCATTTGTATCTCTTTAGAAAAAGTCTATGTAGGTCCTTTGTATTTTTAAAAATTGGGTTTTTGCTATTGTGTTGCATGATTTCATTGTGTATTTCTTTTTTTTTTATTTTTTTTTAACGTTTATTCATTTTTGAGAGACAGAGAGACAGAGCATGAGTGGGGGAGGGGCAGAGAGAGGGAGACACAGAATCTGAAACAGGCTCCAGGCTCTGAGCTGTCAGCACAGGGCCCAATGTGGGGCTCGAACTCACGAACTGTGAGATCATGACCTGAGCTGAAGTTGGACGCTCAACCGACTGAGCCACCCAGGTGCCCCTTTATTGTGTATTTCTGATAACGTTGTATCGGAAATGTGGTTTGCAAATATTTCCTCCCATTCCATACATTGTTGTTTCATTTCATTGACGGTTTCTTTTGCTATGAAAAAACTTTGTAGTTTGATATAGTACCACTTGACTATCTTTGCTTTAGTTGCCTTTGCTTTTGGTGTCAAATCCAAAAAAAAAAAAAAAGCCATTACCAAGGCCAATGTCAAGAAGCTTACTGTCCATATTTACTTTGAGGAGGTTTTATGGTTTCATGTCTTTAATCCACTTTGAGTTGATTTTTGTGCATGATATAAAGGTCCAGTTTCATTCTTTTACAGGTGGATCCATTTTTCCAATACCACTTATTGAAGAGACTGCCCTTTCACCATTGTATTTGCTCACCTGTTTTGTTGAATATTAATTGGCCATATATTTTTGATTTACTAGTTTAGTCATGGAGGATGTTATGGACTGAATTATGTCCCCCGCCCACCCCCATTCACATGTTGAAGCCCTAACCACCAGTGCCTCAGAATGGGACTATATTTGGAGATAGGACATTTAAAGAGATAATTAAGTTAAAATGAGGTCATTAGGGTGTGCCCTAATTGTGACTGATGTCCTTGCCTCAGGAGAAATAAACCTGGCAACACTTTGATCTTGGATATTTATTTTCTTACAGTTCTGGAAACTAAATTTCTGTTGTTTTAGCCATGTGGCCTGTGGTATTTTGTCATGGCAGCTCTGGCAAACTAATACAATGGAGGAGATTGCAGTTTGCCTTCCCCTCTAGATAGGTCTTAACCACACAGGTTAAGGAATCTGTTAGTGTTGTGCCAGCTATCACTGAGTCTCTCACAGTTATAAAGTCAGGCCTGGGAACAGTGTATCCACTGGGTTACTGAGTTTCCCATGAGCTAGACTTGAATCATAATTTCATTTATCAACTAGTCTCCATACTTTGCCATGCTAACGGGGCCATGGTGATCCCTTGAAACTGGATTGTGATATCATTTTAGATATAGTGTCTAATAGTCTTGGAGAACTTGACATGATAATTTCCCAAGTATATACCCCCTAAATCCTTAAGAGGAAAGTACTACTAAACCCACTGTTGACTGAGGGCACTATTAAGCATTTTAAACTCATTAAGGTGGTTTTATATTTCACATCATTGTTTTAAATGTGCTCTGGGGGGGCGCCTGGGTGGCGCAGTCGGTTAAGCGTCCGACTTCAGCCAGGTCACGATCTCGCGGTCCGGGAGTTCGAGCCCCGCATCAGGCTCTGGGCTGATGGCTCGGAGCCTGGAGCCTGTTTCTGATTCTGTGTCTCCCTCTCTCTCTGCCCCTCCCCCGTTCATGCTCTGTCTCTCTCTGTCCAAAAATAAATAAATGTTGAAAAAAAAAAAATTAAAAAAAAAAAAAGTGCTCTGGGAATCCATTTTCTCTTAATAACAACCTGGTATCTCTCATAACTTGCGGGATCTCAAAGCTAGAACCAGTCAGTTTTTACTATTTTCTTTCTGGTCTAGTGCCAGTTGAAACTCTGATCTATTTAAGTTATCTTCAGGTCCTCATTAGTGTAGACTGGGCATCTGCTTGGCAGATCTGGAGGCTTGGGGAAGGCATTTACTGTGATGATTCACAACTACTGGCATATGGAATGAATGGCGTATATTGTCTGTTTCTGAGACCTTTTCTTTGTTCATGACAGGTACAGGGTGCTAGGTAAGGACAACCATGTTTTTTCCTATTAGCTGTTTGTTCAGTTTCTTGTTGGTCTACCTACAACTGATGAAACATTGATTCCCACTGAGTAAAAAAGGTATTTAGTGTTGGTGTTCTTCTGGGAAGAGAGTGTTTATATAAGTGTTAAGGAAGGACTCTATGCTGTGGTCTTCCCACTGTATACTTGGATGGTGTGACTGATCTAGCTCCTTTTAAGCCTGTTCTCCCATTAGCTCCTGCCAGAGCAATCCACCCTATTCCTTTCCTTCGTTTGGTAAGCAGCCTTCTTGGTGAAGGTATTAGCAAGATGACCCAACCCCAGGTACTTTCTGCAACACCCACTTGTCCCTCATGTTTTCTATAGGTAACACAGTCATGTAGGTTTCCCCCTTCATTCTTCCTGCTTTTATATCCCTGTCCTATTTTTCATATTTCTTCTGGTCATTGAGTCCCAGATGCAGATCACCAAGATCTAAGATGTCCAAATGGGAGACACTTCAGTCTTCTTTGTGGCATTCCCAATATTTACTTTGGAGTGATTTTTCTGGAGCCCTTTGTTATCAAATAAGGAAACCAGGCCTACTTCTCCCACCTCTGTCCCCATCCCCCATGTGAGGAGGGTATCACCTCTCACCAGGGACATTGTGTTAACATGATAATAGATGATGACTCCAAATACTACAAACTTCTTCGCTTTCTGTTTTTATTTTGGTTGGTGTTCACTCATATGTGGATCCTGAGAAACTCAACAGAAGACTGGGGCGGTGGGGGGAAGAAGGGGGGGGGGAAAGTTACAGAGAGGGAAGGAGGCAAACCATAAGAGACTCTTAAATACTGAGAATAAACTGAGGGTTGATGGGGGGTGGGGAAGAGGGGAAAGTGAGTGATGGGCATTGAGGACGACACCTGTTGGGAGTTACCTGTTGGTAACTGTTGGTCTGTGTTCTATAAACTGATGTTAGTTTTATATCACCTTGAACTTTACACAGAATTCTCTAGTATATGTATGGTTTCACTGTATATTTATGAGATTCACTCATGTTACTGCATGTATTAATGTTTACCAATTGATGGGGCGCCTGGGTGGCGCAGTTGGTTAAGGTCCGACTTCAGCCAGGTCACGATCTCGCGGTCCGTGAGTTCGAGCCCCGCGTCAGGCTCTGGGCGGATGGCTCAGAGCCTGGAGCCTGTTTCCGATTCTGTGTCTCCCTCTGTCTCTGCCCCTCCCCTGTTCATGCTCTGTCTCTCTCTGTCCCAAAAATAAATAAACGTTGAAAAAAAAATAAATAAATAAAATGTTTACCAATTGAGTGTGTATTAAATTATGTTTTACTGTGTGGCCCTGATAGGTAATTTTCTGATGATTAATAGGGCTAAAGAATTTATTAGCCAGATATTAATATTAGTAATATAATAATCTATAAAATGGCTATTCATATGCTTTTCAGACTTCTAGATTGCTTCTATGTGATTTTTAGGAAATCATGTCACAGATTCTAAATTTTTTTCTTCATGTTTATTTTGAAAGAGCACGAGCATGGGAGGGGCAGAGAGAATCCCAGGCAGGCTCCATGCTCAGCATGAAAACTGACTTAGGGCTTTATCTCTTGACCATGAGGTCACAACCTGAGCCAATATCAAGAGTTGGATGTTTAACTGAGCCCCCAGGTGACCCTAACTTTACTCAGCAGATATGTTCTCCCAGTATATAACTTGTCTTTCCAATATCAAGGTGGAAAGTTATTGATGAGTAGAAGTTAATAATTAATGCTTAGATTTTATTAAAATTTTCTCTTAGAGTTAATGTCCATGGAGTTGTTTGATTTCCTTCAATAAATAAAAAATTAAGATATTAACCACTAGTTTCTATTTTTTCTTTGGTGTTTGATAAAACATAAGGCCCAGTTTTAATTTTCTACTTAGACAAGCATTTTTTTCAGCGTATTTATTACATTATCACTCCTTTCCACTGATACACCTTACTGTGCTATTCCTATTGTATATTAAAGATCCACCACCTGTATTAGTATGGGTTCATTCTATTTCTGAGATCCTTATTCTGTTCCACTAGCTAATTCTGTTTTAATACCATACTGTATTGGTTACTATAGATTTATAGTATATATGGTATTATAGTAAGAATATTTATTTTTTAGAAATGGCTTTGATATTCTTGGCCATTAATATTTGTAGAATTTTTGAATTAAGTTTTTATGAAAATTCCTATTGAGACTTTTATTGGAATTGCATTGAATTTATAGAACATTTGGAATCCATACAATAGTAAGTTATACTAATAAGTATCCTTTAATATGCCATCTGTATAGTTATTCTTTATAATTCTTATAATTTTTCCCAGAGATCTTACATATTTTTGTTAGTTTTTTTTTTTACTGTTGCATGTAGTATCTTTTAAAAAATACTTTGTAGAAGTTATTTCTCGTGTATAACATTATCATTGACTTATGTGTATTGTTTAAAGGATACTTCCTTAATCTGATAAAGCATATGAAAAATATGCAAAAAACTATATCTGCATTGGAGAAAAGTATAATCGTTACTTTAAAAATAGGAACAGTTAAAGGAAGCCCACCAAGACCACTTAAATGCAACATTGAAATGTGACATACTAAAAAAAATAAAAGGAAAAATATAATAGAAGATATTCTGATTATAGGCTTGTGAATTTCAAATCCTACAAGAATCTATGGGCAGCAGAAGAAAGATTGAACAGATCAACAATTTTATGGATAAAATAACTCCTTTCCAAACTTCTACAATTGAATTTTATATAATGTTCTTGAAATAGAATCTTCCTTTTTTACTCCGTAAAATTAGTTTCCTATTTCAGAAATGAGGAGAAAATTCTGAATTATGAAGACTAGCAATTACCATGTGGGTAAGAATGAGTTGTAACCTGGATTTACAGTATGAAAGCCAAGTTTTACTTTTACTAGGTGATAAATATCTGGGTAAAATATTTAGGATTTTGTTAATTTATTTTTAGTTTTAGAGACAGCATGAGCAGAGAGAGGGAGGGATGGCAGGAGAGAATGAGAGAGAGAATGAGAATATCTTAAGCAGGCTCCACTCTCAGTGCTAAGCTTGACATTGGCCTTACCCCACAACCTGGGGCTCATGACCTGAGCCAAAGTCAAGAGTCAGATTGTCAACCAACCGAACCCACCCAGGTGGCCCAGATTTTGTAGTGTTTAAACTAGACCTTTGACTCAAGTATGGAGGAAAGATTGTCTTGGGTGATGCTTTTAAGAATCTTAATGTGAGTTGTTTGTTTCTTCTTTGAAACAGTCCAACACTACTTTAGCACTCAGTGTGTTCTAAAAGGTCATTCCTTTGTGCTTCTCTGCAGCTAGAGTTCTTATAGTATCTGTCTGCAAAATGAAACTAAAAAAAGTAGAGTTGAGTACAACTGAAAAATAGTACAATTTATTCATACTTCACATGAGAGTTCACCAATCTTATTAAATATATGATCTGCTAAAATCTATATGCTGTGGTCATGGCACAGATTAGTATCATGTTACATATGAAGGAATTTCAATAAATTATACAGAGGATAGAATTGAAGCCCTAAGAAAATGATAGTGAAGAATGTATTAGAATATGGAATATGAACAGATAGATGTATGGACTTCTCCCAGGGTAAGAGAAATCTAAGTGTCTGCAGAAGAGAATGATAAGATACAAAGGTATGTAAATGTGGCAATTAATAAACCCACAAATCTATGATACTTTTTTTCCACCATGGCAGAATAAGAAAAAGTTAAAGAAATTGTGAATTGAGACTTTAGACCCTTTGCTTAATTCTGCTTCTGCCACTGCCTTTGACACATGTTACTACTCAATGAATGTCTTGTACCCCAAACTCTGCCTTGGCATCTGTTTCTAAAGAACCCAGCCTGTAACAGGAGCCATCAGTGTGTGATAAGAGCTGATTTCAGTTTTAAAAGGATCAAGAAGCGTTGTTTCTTTTTCTTTTTCTTTTTCTTTTTCTTTCCTTTTCTTTTCTTTTTTAAACATGATTTGAAATTCAGCTAAAAGGATTCTCTGATTGATTTCACAAGAATAAGGAGGAAAAGGAGGGGGGAAAGAAGGATCACCACAAGGTTTTATGACCTGAGCAAATAGAATGGCAGTGCCTTTTTCAATGGAGTTGTTAATTAGGCATTTGAACATATAAAGTGAGTTGGGGACAAAGGATGAAAATTTATGAATTTCAGCATGTGAATGGTACAGTGGATAGTGACCTGATCCTTGGGGTGCTCCAGGATTGAACTGTTGGGAGAAATGAATATCTAGAAAATATGATTAAGAAGGAAACACCAGTAGTTTGGAGAAAACCAAAGTATTGCGGGACTCTGTATACCAAATAAGGGAAGTGTGTCCTTGGAGGAGAAGTGATTAACTGTATCACATGCTTCTGTTAAGTAGGAGGAAGTTTGCTCCCACATATTAATAGCTTTACCTCAGGGGAGAAGATCTAGAATGAGGCAAGTACATTAGTAAATTTGGTCTGTATTATTCCAGTAAATTATTTTAGGCTTAAAAATACTTAATATATAAAATATACATATATGCAGTTTTCTAATATTCCACATGACAAAGTATATACATATCAATATGTAGTTATAAAATGTTATATAAATGTGCACATCTGCCTATATAAATGCATATCTATATATAAACATGTATATGCATGTATGCATACATACACATGTATCATATAATGCATATAGACATGTTGATATTTGATAAAGACATACATATGCATGTATTTGCATAGATGGCTGCGATGTGCATACATATATGTATGTTTATAAATATGCACATAAATGTGTGTGTATTTCTGGAACTTTGCACCTAACTTTTTAGTTGTCTGTTATTTATGAAGTTTAAACTAGGGAAATTTGCTTTCTGTACCCCTCACTGTATGGATGAGGGAAACCCCTCAGTCAAGGAACCTCAAGAAAAAAATCTCACTGTATTTTCAGGCTTCTAAGAGTGGAGTTCACTCTAATTTCTGCCTGTTGTTTGATCAGTCCCTGGTTCATTCAAATAGCTTCTCCCCCCGGCCCCTGGTTATATGTTCTGTTCAATTTTCTATGGTTTATGTGTGAACGTGTTCCTCTTAAAGTGAATTTTGCAGCATTATCTAATAGAGTAGCTTAGCACCTTCTGATAAACTTTTTTGCCACCTCTCTCATAGTCTTCATATGCCTTGTGAATGACTTCTCTTTTGTTCAGGGAGCAGCAAATTTTGTCTGAATATTTTACTTTTTATAGACTGATCTCCATCTAGCTCTTTACAATTATTCAACTGTGTCATATAATTTTATATTAAAAAAATAAACTGAAAAGTCAAGAGGAGAACCCTCAAGTGTCCTTCCTGTAGGAGATGATTTGTAAGAAACAGATATAATTGGTAGGTCTTGGGGAAAAAAACAGAAGTTTGGAATTCTAAAATTTAGGAGCTGAAAAGAGGGACATAGTAGAGCTGAAGCTCTTAACACTGATGAGGTGGCACTAATCATTTGGTGCTGGTGGCTTTGAATTGGGGGGAGGGACCCTGTATGGCCTACACCCAGGCCTTTGAAGAGGGGGCACAGACCAGCTGGAACTCCTGGTGGTACATGATAAAGCTGGTTGTATTGGTCCAAGGCGGGTTGCCACTACTGGAGTGAAGAGACATTATGGACGGACACTAACAGGAAATAGACAAGGAGCAAGTTTCCTCTTCCTCTTCTGTGTCTAGCTCCCCCTATTGGGTGAAGGTTGACAGAGAGTCAGCTGGAGAAGCAGAAATGTGGTTTTTCAGTTCCAGCTCCAGCATCACATAGTAGAGACAAGAAAAGTGTGTTTGGAGCTGAGACCTATTAACCTCATAACTAGCCTGATGTGTTCCCTCACTATGATCATTTGTGGCCACCATCATTAAAAAGGTCCATTGATCTTGGCCATGTCTTATTTACATATGCATTTATTACCAGTGACTAGTTCTTCCTTTTAAAGAAATCATTTAAATGAAGGAATGAACTGTATCCTTTCTGAATACAGGTCTTAAACCTTCTATTTTGCATTACTCAGTCTACTCAGTTACTTTTATGGATACGTTTTAGAGAAATTGTTTTCCTTAAGGTCTATATTTCTCAGAAAATTGAAAACCAAATGCGAAATTTGCAACTCAGTTGATAATTAATATTTGATTAGTATTAATAGCAAAATTTTTAGTGCATATGCTATCTTGTCTTTATAAAGAAAACAGAATGATTATGTATTTGTTACAATATTCAAATGAACTTATTTAAGTAGTATGGAATGGTTATTTTACATTTTCTATGTAAGGAAACAATTATAATGGTTAAGGAAACTTTCCAAGATGAGAAAGCTTATAGTGAGTAAACTTAGTCTTTAAGTGTAGAATCATGGGATCTTTTAATCATCTTTTTCCAGTTAAACAGATTTGATCTATTGGCAGAGACTTAGAACATGGACCAGTGGACCGTGTATTCTAAAAAATGTAACATTTTTAGTTCCTTATTTCAAGAGTACTTTAGTTCAAATTTCTCCAAGACTAATGACCATCTTCAATAGAGTCCCGTTCTTTCTCTGTAATACTGGGAATAAAAAAATTGAGAGAATAATAGCAAAAATATGTTCTACTTTTAAGGAAAACATTTACTAAGTATTGGTAATAAAAATTTTTGCTTCCCACAATAAGGCGAAGTGGAATTTTCCCCATATTTTGATGACTTAAGTGGGACCTTAACTTCCACCATTTGAATTTCATTGCTTTGTTTAATGACATTGTGTGAGTTTCAAATCCAGAACCTTGAATATACAATATAGTAAGTATTATACTTCTAAAGGTTTTGTTTGATTAGAATTTGTTAGGAGGCAGTGTAATAATACTAATACAGGATATACAATAAAAGCAAGTAAATATACAGGCTTTCCTGAACTGTACCAACACATCTAAAGATGAGAACGTTTGGTAGTGAACGTTCTATCAGGAAAGAGTTTGTCAAAATCTTGTGGATGAAGCTCTTGAGATCCAGTGTCAGTTCTTTGGGGAAGACTGTAGGGATGACCCTAAGAAAGAGGATATTATAGATCAATTATGAGTAGTAAAAAGTTTGGCCAGGATCTGCTCTCTCCTCCCTGGGAATCAACATTTCTTTTAAAACACTTCATTCAGGGGTGGCTGGGTGGCTCTGTTGGTTAAGTGTCCAACTCTTGATTTAGGCTCAGGTCATAATGTCATGGTTCATAGGTTCGAGCCCTGTGTCAGGCTGTGTGCTGACAGCTCAGAGCCTGCTTGGGATTCTCTGTCACCCTCTCTACCCCTCCCCCACTCATGCTCACTCTCAAAAATAAATATTTAAAAAAACAAAACAAAGCATTCATTCTCTCCGTGGGTACCACAGGCTGCATTCTTACCTGCTCCCTGTGGGAGTGAGTTCCATACAGTAGGTTATACTAATGTTGAAGTACATCACTGTGCATTCTTTTCCCAGTCTTGCAATTCCAAAGCTCAGGAATGACATAGCTGTAGATAGGAAGTTAAGCGAGAGAAATTGGGATCCCTGGGGTAATATGGTTCAGTTCATTAAATGGTGAAACATCTTGTAAGATACTGATAATTTAAATACATCATTCTAAAGAACAGATTTACTCCAAAAATCTGTACTAAAAAGAACTACCCATCCACTGTATACCTTCTAGAAATTAGATTATTTTTGTAGTAACAAGCCTTCAAAAGTAAACTATGTTGTTTTGTTAGACTTACTTGCATGTCTTTAGAGCATGGACTTTCCATCATGTCTCAGACAACCCATCCCCAGGTTTGATCTATGCCTGTTTCATACTTCAGTATAATAAAAAATTTCTTTTCTCACACTCTTCCCATTATACTGTGTGAAGTCTTCTCTTCACATATATTGCTGGTGTTCTCCTCTGTGCACACGCTCCTCTCCAGCATGGCACTGCCACAGCTATCTGCTTTTTTTACCTCCACTGCCTGTTAGCTTTTTATTAAAACCAGTAGAGTCGGAGTGGAAAAGATCAAAGTATAATCAGGACTTGTTTCTCCCATTATTAAAACTACCATTGTTATTCACCTTTTGTGCCTAAGGCACATGAACTATAATCTTTAAGAGGTTTCATCTTAGACCATTTCCCCCCAGCTTTATTAAGGTAGGATTGATAGAGAAAAATTGCATATATTAAGTGATACTTTAATATGCCTTGTGAAAAGATTACTGCAAGTAAGCCAACTAGCATATCTATCACCTCACATAGTTATCACTTTTCAAGATCGACTCTTTTGGCAAATTTCAAGTGTACAACTCAGCGTTATTAACTATTGTCACCATGCTGTACATTGGATCTCCAGAGCTTATTCATCTTCTCACTGGGAGATGTTGGCCAAAGGGTACAAACTTGAAATTTCTCTTCCCCCTTCCCAGCTTCTGGTAGCCATCATTCTACTCATGAGAAAGCTCCTATGAGTGATGGGCATTTTCTGTATCTGGATTGTGGTATTTAAGTGATTATATTGTGGAAAGTCACCAAATTGTATACTTTAAAAAGGTGGACTTATTGTAGGCAAATGATCATTTGAAAGAAGATAAAATATAGTGGGGTAGTTTAGGTGCTTTTCTGGATTGTGGAAAATGCATGGATTCTGGGTTATGTAAAAATGAGAAAACATCTCATGCAGTGTAGATTTCTCATTGCTGCCACATATTATTGGGTGAGTGATTTTATGTTCAATATTCTGATCTACTCCTCTTTCATTTTCATACTCAAGATTCAAAATCTTTTCTTTTATGAAATCATTTTTTTCTACTTCACATGTGAGATCCCGCAATATTTTTTTTGTGTGTGTCTTGCTCATTTCACTTAGCATAATGTGATGGATTCATCCTTGTTCCTTCAATATATATAACTTTTATTTTAAAACACTTTATTCATTGTCTTCAAGGATCTCTCCAAACAGTAAAAGTCTCCCTTTGGATTAATGAACGCCTTTTTATTAATAAGGGACTTGGATAAAGTGTTTTAAAAATGCTTCTCACCAAGAACCTGTACTATATTATATAAATTTATACACATATGTCTTTTTCATTTTTTGCTTTTTATTCCTATTTCTCTAGGCCAGTCCTTCCACCTGTATTTTTGATATCATTGTTGTATCAGCTAGATTTTAATCAGGAAAACAAAGTCCAGGCAAAGTAGTTCATCGGAAAGACTTTAATATAGGGGAGGAGTTACAAAAGAAAGGGTTAAGAGCCACTGAAAAAAAAGCCGAAGGGTTAAAAGCCAAAAAAAAGGGAAAAGCCAATGGGTTATTGAGGCAACCCAGGGATTGGCAATGAGAAACCCACTGCTGGCCATAATGCCAGAGGGATAGAAGAATGGGTTGACGTTATCAGAGAACAACAGATCAGAAATTTAGTTCACTTCAGGAAGAGGAAACAACTGCTTTTGGAGAAGCTGCTCAAAGCAAAGTTAAGGAAAATTAAATCTCTACTTTGGGCTTGAACCTCACAGTGTTGTTACTCTCTGTATTTTCATGTATATCATCTACCTTTTCCTTTACTTTTGAACATATTAATCATAGTTATTTAAAGTTCAATATCTGGGTACAGTGCAGGCTTATTTCTGTTGTCCTTTGTGTTGTTGCTGTTGGTTTTTATTAGGTGTATTTTCCTAGCTTTTTGGCTTATCTAGTGATCTTTTAATTCAAATTATTTATAAAAAGGTAGAAGAGCTCTATATGTTATTTTCCAGTATTCTAAACTAGTAGAACAGTGGCTGCTCACTCTAATACTTCAGGGACTGTGTGATTCGAGATTTCAGTTGAATCCATGGTAAGGCATAGAATTGTCCTGGGTCATTTTGATTCTCCAGGGTTTTTAATTGGAAGTCTACATACTTTTTTTTTGTAATGTTTGTTTTTGAGAGACAGAGACCGAGCACAAGCCGGGGAGGGGCAGAGAGAGAGGGAGACACAGAATGCGAAGCACATTCCAGGCTCTGAGCTGTCAGCACGGAGTCTGACATGGAGCTCGAACTCATGAACCGCGACATCATGACCTGAGCTGAAGTGAGACGCTTAACCAACTGAGCCACCCAGGAGTCCCATGGAAGTCTCCATATTCTTTATTGTTGTTGGTCATAAACTCGAGTATTTTTCTTTCTAGAGTGTTGAAAGCTCTGCTCTTTGGTTTTTAATCTCCTATATTGAGCACTGAAAAAGTTCAAATGTAGATAAAAAAGGCTATGTGATTGAGCTACCCTCTGCCACGTCTTCCTGAAGAGTTATGCTGATTTCTGTACTCTCCAACAGCGGCCCACTTTGAGTGCAAATCTTCATTTTATTTTGCTTGCATCCAGATTGATTGAATGCCTACAGAAGGAAGTTAGAGAAATTAGTTTAGCTATTATATTAACATTTCTACCCCTTGGAAATCACATCCCCTCCTCCCAGTTTGCAACAGCTCTTATTGCTGGCAATCAGGTTATATTATTTTATCTGGCTTTCCTAGTTCTTGGCAGGATATTGACCTGCTTCCAGTTATTTCATGCAAAACAAATAGAAAAGTAGAATCTTTTACATTACACTTTCTAATAATTTGTTTCTGGAATTGCTATCAGGCTGAATTTTGATGTATGATATTACATTGAGATTTTATTGTGAAGAGATTTTGAGTTTTTTCTATACTCATCCTTATCATGATTTTTCTCTGTCTTCTAATGTGAGTTGTATTGACTTTTCCTAAAGAAAAAAATTTCATATTCTCAGAAAAATCTACATTATTCAAAACATAATAGTTTTTAACGCTAGATTTAACATTTGATTTTTTTAAATATATTTTGATTCTTTCGTGATGTTCCCAGTTTTCATTTGTTGGTCTCCCTTTTAACTATTTATTATGTATCATATTTAGTATAGTGGTTTTATTTTTTTATTATTAACATTCATTTTTGAGAGAGAGAGAGAGAGAGAGAGAGAGAGAGAGTGTGTGTGTGTGTGTGTGTGTGTGTGTGTGTGTGTGTGTGTGTGAGTGGAGGAGGGACAGAGAGAGAGGGAGACACAGAATCCAAAGCAGGCTCCAGGCTATGAGCTGTCAGCACAGAGCCTGACATGGGGCTTGAATTCACAGACCACGAGATCATGAGCTGAAGCCAGACACCCAACCACCTGAGCCACCCAGGTACCCCAGTATAGTGTTTTTCAAACCCTGGTGAGCTAACTTCAAAGTCTGAATCAAACCTAATGTAGTTTATGATATTTGGATCTCTCTTCATTTTCAGTGATGTGGGCCCATTTATTTTCAACGTGACTAGCGCGTTTAAAAAATTAAAGTATGGGCGCTGTGCATAAGAATTGAACAGACCCTGTGGACTTTGTACACAGAAATTGAATAGGCTCTACATACTGTCATCTACCTCTTGAGAGGGTTTACACTTCCCTCTGCTGGGCAGGTAGAGTGGTGACTATTTACTATAATGCAGGCAGGAGCCGGGCTGAATCCCATCTGCACTGCAGCCTTCGTGAGTCTCCATGAGTCTCCGTGTATATTTACCTGAGATATATTCCTGGTGCTTTACTGCTTTTAGGGGCCGTATGTATTCTGCATCACATCTCTCCCTATTGTGTCCTAACTTCTAATTTGGTTTCCTGAGCTGGGTATATTCTCTTCAAGTACTTTCTGCTTGGTTTTTAGCTTCCCATATTGTGTGCCAGATATCCTGGTGGGGGTGGTGTGGAAATTGTGTGTGCTTAACACCCCCTCAGCCTGGTAAACACTAGGACACTTTGCTCTGGCTTCTTCCATATGCCCAGAATTGGAAACCATCTGTAGGTTTCCATCCAGAGGATGCAGAAGTTGACTCACTTTCTGAAGTTTTTGTTCTCTACTGTCCTGGTTCTCCTTTCTCATCTTTTCAGCATTTCTATGCTTCTCTAAGCATATTATCATATTTCTATACAACTTTTCTGTTTCTTAGGTGTATTCATCAGTTATCAGCCTCTTCACACTTCTAGTAAGAAATCTCTGATTTGCTTTGAAAAATATGCGTTTGAACATTTTGAAACAGATTAGTAAACACATTCACCCCATTTTAGTAATTTATTTGAAATAATTTCCTCAACTCTTGATTTTTTTAAATACATAATTATCGTCAAATTGGTTTCTATACAACACCCAGTGCTCATCCCAACAGGTGCCCTCCTCAATGCCCATCACCCACTTTCCCCTGTCCCCCACCCCCCATCAACCCTCAGTTTGTTCTCAGTATTTAAGAGTCTCTTATGGTTTGCCTCCTTCCCTCTCTGTAACTTTTTTCCCCCCTTTCCCACCCCCCCCCCCCCGTCTTCTGTTAAGTTTCTCAGGATCCACATATGAGTGAAAACATATAGTATCTGTCTTTCTCTGTATGACTTATTTCACTTAGCATAACACTCTCCAGTTCCATCCACATTGCTACAAATGGCCAAATTTCATTGTTTCTCACTGCCAAGTAGTATTCCATTGTATATATAAACCACATCTTCTTTATCCATTTGTCGCCTCAACTCTTGATTTTTATGGAAAAAAAATTGATTTTACCTTGATTTTTTTTTCTCCCAGGAGTGGTCACTGGGTTTAGAAAGGTTAGGTTGACAGTGAAAGGAACCACAAAAACAATTAGGGTGTTGGCTCATTGTCTTCTGGCTTTTATAGTTCAGATGAGAAGTCTTTGATCATACTGATCTTTATTCCGCTGTTAGTAATAATGCTCTTCCTCTGGCTTCTTTTAAGATTTCTTCCTCAATACTAGTATTAAACATTTGCTTTTGATACATCTCAGTATAGTTTTCTTGGAAACCAAATAGAATAAATACAGTGAACTTCTTTGGATTTTTGGGTTTATAGATCTAGAAAATTTTTGTCATTTTTTTCAAATTTTCCACCATCTTCTACTCTGTCTCTACTGTCTTTTGGGCTCTGATTACTTATAGGTTAGAACCCTTGATTTTTCCACATGCCAGAACTCTATTTATATTTTTATTTTCTTTTCTCTCTGAGCTCTGGTGATTAGTTTCTATTGCTGTGACCTCAAGTCATTGAGCTGTTTCATCGGAAGTGTCCAGTCTCCCCTTCATCCCATCCAGTGAGTGTTTTAGTTTCATTTAGTTTTTATGTCTAATTAGACCCTCTGTATATTCATGTTTTCTTTATATTCTTGACTATAGTAATAATAGCATCTTGGATATCACTTTCTGCCAATTCCATCAATTCTTTTAATTGAATTTTCTTCTGATTATAAGTCAGGAAACATATGTTTCCTTCATAAGTACAGTAATTTTTGATGTGATGCTGAACATTGAGGATTGTACATTTTTTGAGTGTCTGGATTTTAATGTTTTCCTTAAGGAGCACTGAATTTTGTATTGACAAAAATTTAAGTTCTTGTTGATGGAGGTCATTTGAGGCTTGTTTTAAGCTCTCTTGATGGGTATTTTCCTTAGTTGCATCTTCACTGGCTTCTTTAATATTAATCATGCCACTTCAAGGCCTTTCCTCTTTCTCTTCTTCCTGCTTGAACTAAGCCATAAAATATCAGGTAAGCTGTCTGACTTCATACAAATACTAGTCAGGAGAGCCAGAATTAAACTCTGGGTTTCTCGTTCCAGGCCTCGTAATCTTAGGCAGTATGCTATTTCTGTTGTTTTTATTTTATAGAACCAAATGGGTTAGTATGATCTCTTCAGGTTTTTGCTTAAATGCCATCCTATTAAACAGACCCTTGTTGAGACATGGGTTTTTCAGCTTACATCTACCTTTACTTGTTAGAATGTAGCCCCCAGTGAAAGCAGGCACTGTATGTTTTATACATTGCTATCATTTCAGACTTAGAACAGTGTTATTTACTTCAGAAGTATATGAAAAGTGTTTGAATACTGAATCAATTTAACAAAATTAACTATATGAATTAGATATTAGTATCTTAATTTCCCAGATAAACGTATTAATGGCTAAAGAATGTAATTAATTTGCTCTAGGTTATAAGTTATGTTAGGGATAAAATGAACAAGCATTTGAATCTAATTTTCTGTGAATTAAAATGCCACACTTTAAGCCACTGTTGTCTTCCAATGTAAATGAAGTTGATTTCCTTGGCTGAATTGTGCTACCAGGACTTCTAGAAGCTTTCCAGTGAAAATGCATCATAAATGCATCATGTCAAACTTTTATAGAAAAATGTAAAGAAATTAATGTTTAGCAAGCATGATCTTTTAATTTTCTTTAGTTTTGGTCTCAGCCTATACAAGATGTATATACATATGCACACACACATATATACATAAATAAATATATATACAAATTTATATTCAAATATGTATGTTTTGTCTCAAAGCCCATGGAATTAGCCATACACCATATAGCACATGGAATATACTACAAAGTTCTAGAAAACTTAGGAAATGACAAGTATATACAAACTGGATAAAGTAGAGGCAACATAAAATCTTGCACATGGCAAAGCTGGCAACGATCTCCTTGATTTTAGGACAGCGCTGTTCTAGAAAAGCCAGTTCTTGCATCATGGATCTCAAAACCTCCAAGTTAAAAATAAATAAATAGAAGCATGTTTATTGTTAGAGTTATAAGGAAAGTGCCAAAACCATTGAGCATAAAAGCCATTAGCAATTCTCTTTTTTGTTGTTGTTTATTTTGGAAACATTTTCCATTACTTCTTGAATCCTACTCAAAGAGAAATTCAAATATGATTTCTTACCATTTAATCAAATGGGAATATTTTGAAATATTGCTTGAGTCTCCTGTCAATTTTGTTTTGATAAATGTAGTATATTATTTAATATTCTCAACAAGTGTAATAAACAAATGGGCTATTTTTTCCTATTACACAAAGGATCTTCTATTATGTCATCTAAAATCAAGGTCTTACATATTCAAAGGTTACATTTGTATAGCAGTCCATTTTACATAGATCCTTGAGTGTACTGTGTGAAGTCGATGCCTACCTTGTTATGACTATGACATTATTGCTCTCTTAAGGCAGAGTTAGTCGTATCTAATTACCCTTCCACAATACCCTGGCATACAGTTCTAGTGCCTGTGTGGATATGAGGTTTGGTCTAGCTCAGGGCATTATCAGGTCATTAGCATATTCATACTTGAAAAGTTTATCTCATGATGTATAAAACAACCATGAGACAATAGTGGAAAGGTAAATGGGAAAATTATTTCTCTTTCTATCCATTTCCTTTAAATATCTAGAGTTTGTAAAATAATATCAAACTTGATTGTGTTCTTAAAGAGGAAACAAATGCTTATCTGAGGTGAATAAAATGGGTTTTATTCAAGTCTCAGTGTGTTTTTTGTAGCATCTTATAAGTACTAGTTATATGCTGTGGGACATATTTAAATATAGGTGTGTAGATTCCAGTCATCAATCCATGGTTTACAATTGCAATCATGTCCATTTCAATAGTAGTTAGTTGTCATTTAGCCCTGTGGCATGTTCAAATCAGAGAAGATTTTCCAGTCAGCATCAATGATGAGGAAGGAAGTAAATAGGAAAATCTGAGAACAACTTCAACTAAAAATTATCAGAGGAGTGTAGCTGGGAGCATTGGGAGCTCCCAATTGGGAGCTCCCAATTGGGAGCATTGGGAGCATTCTCAGAAGGATGAGCTGCTCTGATACAGACCTAGGGGAGATGCACTATGTATGCGGGTCTATGTGTACGTATGCATTGTAGTCTGAGTAACAGGCTCTTCTTACCCGTTCTCTTGGTGTACAAAGTAAAAGAGGTTTTAAGTCATTTTCTAGTAAGATAAATTGATTGCCAAGAGTGACTGTCCTTGGCTGTATTTTTTAAAGGTTTTTTAATGATCATATGTCCACGTCGTTATTTTTGCTTTTGTGATGTCTTCCAGGAATGGGAAACAAGCCTCGTGATAAAGCTACTATTTTTTCTCCTACTTCAATATTTAGGTTCTCTGCAGCACTTACTTCTTGCCCTTAAATTGAGCAACTCCCTTCAGCTCTTTTGATGCTTTATCTAGTTTGCCAGCTATAATCAGCCAGCATGCAGATTCTGACAAACACCTATATGGAGAATGGCAGACGTGTCATCAGAAACCAATCCCATTTCCACATTTGAATAGCTGTCATGTTTATGACATTACTTAACTTTTATAAGTTGATCCACATTTAGTCCCCAACAAAGCCACTTATTTGAAAGTGTTTTTCACAAAGCAACCTCTGGTAATCAAGTACATGTATTCTTCATTAGAATAAGAAACAAAACTAGAAACCCTGGAAACCTACAGGTTTTCAAAGAGGACATTTAAACATAAGAAATAATAGTTGGAAGTACAAAATTGCCTCTTTCTAATTTTTTTCATTTCAACTATCTTTCTAGCCTTTTGCATGCAGAATAATGTTCATAGCAAAGGGATTGCTTATTCATCATTTTTGAATCACTTGTTGGTTGGAACCAGAGGTGCACCTGTCAGCAAAGTAACCACTTAAGGCAAAGAATAGGAATATACAAGCTTTAGTGTCACTTTAACCAATTGAACTAGTAAACATAATTGCTGAAATTAGTAGATACTAAGATAGACCTTCAAATTTCTCTGAATTCAAGTCCAAGTGTTCAAGTATTTATGTCTTTTTACTTGATCTATTCATTAGGCAATAGAATAGAATTCAGGGGAGTAAGCTTATAAGTTGGCAGATCAAAAATGGCTGCAGAGTTCTGGGGACACCTGTTACTAAGAAATGAAGACTGTATCTCTTTCCCTTGAATGTGGGCAGGATGTGACAGATTTGTCTAATACAATATGGAGGATATCAGCTGTGCCAGCTTCTGGGTCCAGACCTTAATAGCCTGCCAGGTCTTGCTTCCTGTCTCTTGGAATGCTCACTTAGGGGGAAGTGAATGCCATGTAAGAAGTCTGAATAACTTGAGACTGTCATGCCATGAGGAAGCCCAAGATAGCTATTTGGATAAGCCTTGTGGATGAAGAGAGCTCAACCAGCCCCCACGCCTTCCCGTCATCCCACCCCAGGAAGACATATGAGTGAAAGAGCATAGAACAGTAGGAAGAAATTATTATTCTCTCTCATTCTGCATTTTGACTCGGCTGGAAAGTTCTTGCTTGGGACTTCTAATGTTATGCAGTTAGATGATGGCTGGGCTGCTATTAGGTTTTGGAGAGTTTGTTGCAAAGTAATAGATAACCAAAACAGTATGGAAAATCTTTAGTTCTTATGTCCCTAACAAAACCATAATATAAAATTTAACATAACACAGCAACAAGAGGGCAATACATGGCACAGAAATGACTGATTATAGAATGTGCTATTCTCGAAAGACATAAGCCAATGCAGCCAGTAAAATCTGGCCGTTACTCATAGACAAGGAAAGAACTGTCATGATTTTGAGCTGGGCTTTTGTTGAAATCCATTCTAAAACTGAAAGGAGGAAAAAATAGTTTTAGCATTTAATAAAATGAAGAGCATTTAAAATATTTCCTGAACTAGAGGTTGAGAACTAAAACTAATTTATGAAATGTAATGTTATTGCCAAGTATTGTGCCCAGGGACATTGCCATAATGAATCTTAATATACAGTAAACTTGGAAAGTTGGAGCAAGTACTGAGCACGTTCCGAGCAATCCAATAATGAGGGAAGAGCATGGCAATATTGGTTTACCTCCAAATCTAGAGAATAACAAATTGAGTTAGTAAATATTAAAAAAAAAACCACATTTTATACCAGTAGACAAATATCTTATCTAGACCTCCCATATATAACCCTACAGCACTTTGTTCTTAATTGTTGAATTTATTAGAATAGATGGAATTGGTCTAAATATATAACCCTACAGCACCTTGTTCTTGCCTCAATTATTGCCATTTATCAGACTAGATGGAATCGTTCTAAAAATAGTTTATATTCCTCATGAAAATTTAAACTACTTGTCATCAGAAATAGTATTAGAAAGACAACATTCAGTACAATTCCTGGCAAATTTTAAGCACTGAATAATCCTCAGTTGCCCTGAGATACTTACAAAACAGTCTTTGTCTTAGATTTTCAAATTGGGATCATGATTTCACAACTTTTCTTGTTCCTACTGTTAATTCCTTTCTCATAAGGGGAGTTTAATTAACTCATTTCTCTGTGTTGGGATATTTTATTGTCACTTATTACAAGTCTGCAATACTGGCATTTGGCTGAGAGTTCTTTTATTTCTGTAGTGTTTGCATACCTGCTATTTCATATTCCTCCTATCTCCTCTGCTTGCCTCTGCCATGTCATTCTTCATGAAACCCATTTCTATCATTTCACAGAAAATGTCAACAATTTTCTGTTGTACCCAGAGGGCCTCAGAAGGCAATTAAATCTCATTAGTCTGCCTTTCAAAGTCCTTCAAAATCGGGGCATTTTTACCTTCTCTAACAGTATACCTTATATGAACGGTATAAGCAGTTAATTTACATCCTTTATGCTCTTCTTCCCTTACTCTGAGTATGCCTGTCTCTGCATATTTATTGATCTCAGTCCCACTACCAGGATTTTACCGTAATTTGTTCTACATTATAACATTTCCTCTACATATTATTCTTTGTGTAATTAAAGCTTCAAATTTATCTTCTCAACTTTTGGAAGTCCATTCTTGCTGATTCTAGGCCTTTTTCTTTCCTTGGAACTGTTTATCTCTACGCAGTTTGTACCACCCATTTAAAGTCTTCCAACTTCTTTCTCACCTACTGCAAATCTCTTTCTAGTCTTCAGCATGCAGAATGATGATCCTAAAGAGATTGTTTATTCGTTGTTTTTAATCACTTGTAGGTGAGGAGTCTCACCTGTCAGCAAAGTAGCCAGTTAGTGGTGTTTTGGTCATTTGCCCTCACATGAATATGGGTTGGGATAATTGAGTGGTTGTTTATTACACACTAAATCCCACTGGAAAATGTAAATAAAAACAACATGTTTATAAAGAAACTGACCTCGGGAACATAGAATTGCAAGATGAGCATTTGAGAGGAAAAACTATTTGGTAAGAAACTTGATTTGTGTGGACACTTTAAACTCTGGAAGGCCAATTAAGTTCCAGGTAGTTTGCCAGGCACTGGAATCAAAGCAGAGATCTAGACAGACTGTCCTGGTCTCATGTTTAATAGATTCTAGGAGGAATCAAAGATATAAGACAAATTCAAACTTGAATGCTGAGTCCCAGGAGTAAGTACAGAATGGTATGGGATTGTAATGTTCCTGGAAACCCTATTATGAATAGCTATTTAAATCAAGATTTGAAAAATGAGAAAAAAAATACTATATAAGATTAAGTGAGAAACAGAAAATTATGGGCAGAGAAAGTTTAGTCACTCAGGAACAAATGGGTCACAACACTGAGGAAACAGGTAAAAGTTGGATAAGTACAGAAAGCAGGGAAGATAGTGAAATGACAGAAGAGTGAAGACATCTTTTAGAATCCTATGTCATGCAGCATCTCATAACTCTGGGTATAGACTTGAGCGTATATTAAAAAAACAGCATGAAGTCATTAAAAGATCTTCAAGGTATAACCATATTTCTGATTTAGAATAATCGCTCTCATTACAATTTTGGAAATCGTGCAGATGAGAGTTTGAACTTTACCATTGGGAGTGCATCATGGCAATAAAATGAGAAGTACTATTGAGACATATTTGTAGGAGTTGAGGTATAACATTGATGAAGTCATCTTATTTAGGTTCTTAATTGGATAATAGTTGGAGAGGTTTTGAAAATAAAAATATGGAAAAGAAACATAAATAATGAGTTTATTGGCTAAGGGGTATGTAGAAGCGCCATTTCCACAGAAAGGGGGCACTTGAGGTCAAGTTTGGGGAAAGATGCTTATGAGACATCCAAGAGGACATGTAAAATAAGTGTTTTCATATATTTTTGGTTTTTTCTTTCATGTTTTCCATGTGTTTTAAGACTAGATATGTATAAGATTTATTTTATAGATAAATAAATGAATGCATGAATTATACAATGAAAAAATACAAATTGTCTACTATTAAAGAGACTCTAAAGTTATTATGAAACTAAGCATGATAGCCAAAAAAATTGAGGTAAGTATAGATCTTATTTTTATGCTTCAAAATCAGATTATACCATTGTATTCGGTTTAGCAGGGGCGGTACATTGAGTGGTGGGTAATGAAAAAAATACTCCAAGATGATGGAAATAAAGACACACAAAAATATATACCATGATACAGGAGTATCAGTAAACCAGAGAGAAATAAGGAATGCTTTGTTTTATATTATTTTTCATACTAGAGCTTGTATGTATTTCATATTCTGTTAGATATCATGTTTGCTTATGTATAGATGAGCACAAGCTCTCACGAACAGAGCAAGTTTGTGCCAAATCAAGGATTTTTATCTGTTTGCAAACATATGGTTCCATAGCCTGCAGTCTAAATCACTACTTTCTTTGTTAGAAAAAGTAACATACTTTATGGGTGATAGATACTCAGAGTTCCACTCTTTGTTACTCATTGTTCAGGAACTATGTCTTATAATTAAGTGCATTGAATGGATTTTCTGTAGAGCTACGCTCTTAACATTTAATTGCTACTTGTTTCCATGGTATTTGTATCATACCTTAGTCACAGCAGTGGAGGTGAAAATGCTTTGGTCATAAATCCAACCATCGAGGCATGGTTCTGTCTCCAGCTCACTGGTATTTGTGACTGACACACTGGAGTCCAAGAGTTACCACCGTGTCTGGTGGAATACCAGAATTGCTCTGGTTTATAGTTTTGGTCTACTGGAATGGAGACCCTCAGGAGAGCTTCAATTGTTAAATTCATAGAATTGTTGGTGACAAATGTAGCATTGTCAAGGAGATGACTGTAGCAGTGATGAGCAGGGATGGCTGCTGAAAAGTTCTCCACAAAGTTGAGTATTCATCAGAGTATCAGTAAGATCAAAATGCCTAAGAAATCTGAAATCTGGGGTGTCTGGGTGGCTCAGTGGGGTAAGCATCCCACTCTTGATTTCAGCTCAGCTCATGATCTCGCAGTTTGTGAGTTTGAGCCCCGTGTTGGACTCTGCATTGACAGTGTGGAACCTGTTTGGGATTCTCTCTCTCTCCCTCTCTCTCTGCCCCTCCCCAGCTCATGCTCTATCTCTCAAAAGTAAATAGCATTTAAATTTTTTAAAAAAAATTATAAATTGTAAAAACTTGAGAAAGTTAAATTTAGAACAAGTAATCAAAAAAATCATGTATATTTAGAACAAGTAATCAAAAAAATCATATTATATTTTGAGGATATACCTAGAGAGTGCCTAGAGAGGTGTTTATAGTTTTATAACACATATAAGAAAATAAGAGATAAATCTTTTAGATCTTTTGACTTTCTCTACCATTTGAAAATCATAAATAGAACAAAATGAATATATATATGATAGAGATGAATATGGTAGAGGGGAAATTGAAATTCTAAAAAATCAGAAATAAAAGAAAAGATTCCATATCATTGATAAATTAAGGTCAAATTCAGATCTTGAAACACATCAGCATTTTTTTTTTTTTTACCTAAAGAATGAGCTTTTTATCTGAAATCAAGAATAAGACCAAATTCTCACTACTTAAATTCAACACTGTATTGATGGTCATAGCCAGTGCAATTAGGTACGAATGAAAATATAAGTAAAAGGGATATTTTATAATAAGATGTTCAATATATCATTGAATTGTAACAACCATAAACATTTATGTGCCCTAATACAGAAACAAACCTGAATATGTATGAAGTAAAAAGTGAAAGAATGGCGTCAATTCAACAGTAATCTATTTTAATACTCAACTTTCCGTAATGAATAGGCTGAAGATGAACAAGGAAAGAGAACGCTTGAACAATAAGACACAAATTTGAGCTAATGGACATGTATAGAACACTCCACACAGCAACAACACATCTGTATCTCCAGCATGCATGAAACATCTATAGGACAGATCATATGCTAGAACATGAAACCAGACTCAATAAATTTAAAAAGATTGAAATCCTATGAAGTATATTTTTCAATCACAGTAACATGAAATTGGAGATTAAAAACAAATCTGGTGAATTCACAAATATTTGGAAATTAACATAAATAATGAATGTTTCAAAAAATTATCACAAAGGAAATTAGAAAATATCTTTCTGGGGGTGTCTGGGTGGCTCAGTTGGTTAAGTGTCTGACTTTGGCTCAGGTCATGATCTCGTGGTTTGTGCGTTTAAGCCCTGCATCAGGCTGTACGGTGATAGCTTGGAGCCTGGAACCTGCTTCACATTCTCTCTCCTTCTCTCTTTGCCCCTCCGCTGCTAGTGCACGCTCTCTCAAAAATAGACATTTAAAAAATATCTTTCTAAAACTTAAGTGACACAGTGGGAAATTTATAGTTTTAAATGACTACATTAAAAAGAAGAAAGATGTCAAATCAACCTGAAGTTCCACTTTAAGGTATCGGAAATGAAGGGGAAAATTAAACCCAAATCAAGCAGAAGGAAAGAAATAATGAGACTAGAACAGAAAATAAAGAATTAGCAAATAGAGCTACAATAGAGAAAATCAAAGCAAAAGTTGCCTTTCTGAAAACAATACTGAAAAACCCGTATAGCTACACTGGCCAAGAAAAAAGAATAGTCAAATTACTAAAATCAGAAATTAAAGGAACATTATTACCAACTTTAGAGAAATAAAAGCTAGTAAGGGATTGTTATGAACAATCCTATGCCAACAATGGATGAAAAGGACAAATTTCTGAAAAGATACAAACTATAAAAACTCAGATGAAAAAGAAAACTATAGACCAACATTATTTATATGTGTATACATTCTCCACACTAGCAAACTTGATTCTACAGCATCTCCTGGGGATAAAGAAATGGGAACCTACATGGAATAATTAGTGTGTCCTTGAAATAACTATGATTGGCTTCTGTGTCCACACCCAAAATCCAAGAATATGAACATGACACAAATTTTGTTCTTAGTTTTTACGTAGGTGCCCATGACACAGGCCAGATAAAGTTTTCTTTTCCTCTGGCAAAAAAACTTTCTCTGAAAGGAACATATACAACAGCGTACATGTCTTTTTTCACTCCCTCTCTCCCTGATGACTTTGAGAAAAAAAAAAATGATGTGATGTCTTGAATCTTTAAAATCATAGAATATTTTTTTTCACTCCCCCTCTTCCTGATGACTTTGAGAAAAAAAAATGATCTGATGTCTTGAATCTTTAAAATCATAGAATATTCATGTAATATTATAATTCTAAAATAATAAAGTACCTCACATCAAGCACTAAAAATAGGTCAACCACTCACTTTACACAGATTTTAAATATTTGAACAGCTCTACTTCTATTACTGCCCTTTCTTCTTACAAAACAAACCCGAAGAACTGAAATTTCCTTTGTTTCCTAATTATGTGACGACAGGCAGAGTACTTGAACTACAGAGCAACAGTTGCCTGGGTTCAAACTCTGAGATCATGAAGAATAATCCAATCCCCTTATTTTACAAATGAAGGACTTGAGGCTCAAACACACTAAGCATGTCACCTTGCTTAGGAACAGTCCTTAGGAAGAAGGACTTTCCCCGCTTTTATTGGTCTGGCTGTGCAGTGACTGCTCCAACAGCACGTCTTCTCTGCAGAGGAGAGCAGTCACCTCCTCATGGGCACTGGACAGCCTTCTCTTCCACTCCCAGACCCGTTGAAACTTTGGATGTTTTGTGTATCTTTATGGGCAGTTTAACTTCTCAAACATTGCAAATGTACTACCCCAGACATGCATTAAGGATTTAAATTCAAAAGCCAAGTAAACAAAATGCAACATACTAGATACTTACAGGTTCATAATTTCAGTATGGGACTGGACCACCCCTTGGTGGGAATCTGGAAGATCTAGGTGTGACAACTATACACGTATCAGTTTGAATTGAATTGTCTTTATTTGGTGTCTTTTTAGGAGAGAGAGTGGGTGATGCAGGTAATGATGCTACTGACTGCAAATAAAAAGAACCTCACAGGATGAAAAGTAGAATTGGAAAAGAACTGGGAAAAAAATTGGGAAAACTTGTATTACGCTTTTGAAAATTAGTACATATGAGAGGCTATTTGGTACATTTTGTAAAAATTTTAATGATAGGCAGATGTAGACTATTGCTACAAGTGTGTGTTTGGATGATTTGGAGAAAGTAAGATTAAAGAATCTAACACAGTGATATGTAGAATATATCTAAAATTTTGAATTAATGGAATGAAAGAATATACACACATCCTAAAAAATACAAAAACATCTGATGTGGAATACACACAAAATACATGTACAGTCTGAAGGAAAGATACATTATACAGTTCTTCCTATCCTCAGGAAATATCTAAAGCAAGTATTCACAGTACATAGGCTTCATATTTGTGAAGCATTGAGGGCTTGACTACATATAAAATATTCTGTAAAGCAGGGAAAAAAGATCTAACCCCGAAGGGGTAAATTTAGGGTGTTTACCTTTCTTTTCCAGAAGGATCCTTGATCTGGGCAAATACATTATCCTCTCTATTCAGGAAAAAAAAAGTGGGGGGAGGGGGTGGGGTGGTGGGGAGAGGGAAGAAAGTTAAGGAGACATGAGGCAATAAATCAGAATTGAGTAACTACTAGCTTTGGTTAGACTTCTTATTTAGCCAGTTCATTGAACAGATTGAACTTAATATAGACCATTCAGGAAACCATATTTTTCTTACCATTTTTCTCAAAACTTTTATCTGATCTTCCTTCTCTGTCCTGGACAATATGTCTGGCAAACTCCATGGCTTTCTTGGTTATATTCTGATGCTAGGACAATCATATTTGCAGATAATAAGATCTAATATCAAAAGAAGTATGTGAGTAGTGAGTGGCATAAGCTAGAGTCCCAACAGATGTAATTCATCCTGAGGACACACTGTGTCTTTCATTGGTATCACCTAGTTGAGAATTTTAGCAATTTTAAGGGTAGAGCATGCTAAGGGCTATTAATACTCCACTTCCTAACAGTGATTCCTCATTTCCATCTCACCAGTGAGTAATCCAACAACAGCATCTCATCATGAGGGTCTGCTGCTTGGCATTGCTCTTGGTACCAAGTATTTTAGATTAGCTTATCCTTAAAAGCAGATTCTGAGCCATGGACTCAGAAATGACTATTTAAGAAAGTTCTCTCAGGAAAAAATAGTAAGGCATGGGGACGCATGATGGAGAACAGAATAAAGCAAGGTTTAATTTCAGATGAAGTCTCACACTCCATTCCAAATGGAGCTATAGGTTAAAATTACATGTGAGAATCCTATCTGTCTTAAAGGAATGTGCTGCGCTTTTGTTTTTCCACACCACTTAGCTCTTAGCTTCAGGAAAAGTTGTGTATGTGTTGGGGATGTGGGTAAAATTTTCAGGCACTTCTGGTTTTCCAAACTTGCAAGACCACTTAGGTACCCAAAGGAAATCCTCTGGAAGCCCAATTGAGAGAAAACACAATGCAGAACATGAGGGATTGACATATGTAGCTAATAAAGAATTGGAGGGAATCAGAGTAGAACACTGACATTGTTTGTTATGAAGATTCCCATTGAACTGTTACCATATGATACCAGGAATGTGATCTTCCCTATGTACTTGGTTATTTATTATCAGCAATTTAGCAGGAATCTTCCTAACTGGAATGACAATGGTAAGATAGTCTGAGCATCGTTCTACCATCACAAAACCTCATTCTGCTAAAAACTATGTGGAAAATTTCTCCAGTTTTAATTTTTCAGATTACTGTGTTCCTATCTAATGGGTTTAACTACCTCTCTAGCTTCTTGTATCTATTTCATGTTGATTTGTTGCCATCTCATTGTTACTAATCAACCAATTGATTAGTTTTTGTTGCTAGTCTGTATAATAGCTCAACCATGCCCAACTTGGGCAACCATGTTTTGTAGTACTGAATCAGTCCTTCAATGCTGTGGTAAGACCTCCATAAATACATAGTCTGCCCTTCCTGTTCACCTCATGACTATTGCTATCTGAGTCAAGATGCTTCCTATTCACGTGAAAATACTGAATGCTACACCGGCTTACCTTTGGCTGGCTACAATTAATGTATAGCAGGTATCTTATGTGTTAGGTGATGGGAATGCAAGAGTGAACAAAGCAGTCAGTGTGATGACAGTTAACTTTATATATCAACTTGACCTGGCTGAAATATGCCCAAATCACTGGCCAAACAGTATTTCTGGTGTCTATGAGGATGCCGTTTTAGAAGAGATTGGCATTTGGATCAGTAGACTGAGTAAAGAAGAATAACCTCACCAATGTGGATGGGCATCTTCCAATCTATTGAAGACTGGAATAGAACAAAAAGGCAGATGAAGGGCAAATTTTCTCTCTCTGCTTGAGCTGAGACTTCTATCTTCTCTTGCCCTTGGGTATCAGCACTCCTTGTTCTCAGACTTTCAGACTCAGACCGGGATTTACACCACCATCACCCCCATAATCATTTCTTCAGCCTCAGATCCAATGACACCACTGGCTTTCTTGATTCTTCATCTTGCAGATGGCAGATTATGGGACTTCTCTGCCTCTGTAACTATATAAGCCAATTTGTATAATCAATTTCTGTCTCTCCCCACTTCCTGTCTTCTCCCCCCCCCCCCATTTCAAATATAGATATTTAGATAGAGCTTTGCTGCAGAACCACTATCTGTATCTATCTCCTACTGGTTCTGTTTCTTTGGAGGATGCTGACTGATCAGATACAGGCAAGTAATTGGTGAAAACTATTTGTGCATTCAGCCTTTAGACCTAAAGTAGGAAGTGACCATAGTTTAGAGACTCAGATTTCTCCAGCAGTGACTAAGGTTGAGACCCTCAGAGAGATTACAAAGAAAAGAAAACTTGTATTTTTAAAACCTATTTATTTGGTTCACAGCTATCCCCATGATAGAGGTGTCCTTAAAATGTCTATTTGGGTTATCAGAATTGCTGTACAGCAGTGAATTTTGTGTATTGTTCACTTTTCTGCATGGTATTTCATTTGAAAACATTTTTTAGTCCTTAGATATTTGAATCAAGAGTACATACTTGGATGTGATGTAGAGACTACTGGATAACATTCTGAATTTTGAAGAGGATGCAGTAATGGATGCAACTTATGAATTGTTTCCTTCAGTACAGGTTGTGTATGTTGCACATGTGAGAGAGAGAATAAGAGTGCAAATACTGGTGACTAGAAGTTGACTGTGGCAGAAATTTATGTTTTCAGTCGTCTGGTTCTGCTCTGCCTCCGGATAAACCTGATGCCTTGATGGTCACATGAATCGTTCTAACCAGTAAATACGTGCGGAAGTCACGCGAGCTGTCTCTTTTGGATGAATTTAGACATTATTTTGGTTCGTTTTTTTTACTTTGAAATAGTCGTGGTGTTTCACTATACTTTTGCAAGAAGTTTGCACTGAGAGAGACTAGGTACAGAATATATAGGATCACTCCGTATCATTCATGTATGATAACTTGTGAATTTGCAATCGTGTTATTAATATGTGAAGATACAGAATATTCCCTCACCACAAGAATTCCTCATGTTACACTTTTCATTCACTTTTCATTTCATTCACATTTCATTTCATTCACAATTCATTCATTACACCTTTCACTTTTCTCATGCACCCACCCTTTTCCTTAACCCATGGCAACTAGGAATCTGTTCTCTATTTCTAGAATTTTGACATCTTAAGAATGTTATATAAACAGAATCCTAGAGTATGCAATCATTTGGCATTGGGTTTTTAATTCAGTATAATTCTCTGAAGAGTCATCCAGCTTTTTATTGTATCAATAGATTGCTTTTTAATTTTTTACTATTCTGAAGTATGGAAGTACCACATTATGTTTCACCATTTATGTATTAAAGGTCATCTGATTTATTTCCACTTTGGGATGATTATGAGTAACACTCCTATAAGCATTTGTGTGCATGTTTCTGTGTGAATCTATTTTTTTAATTTAATTGGGATAAATGACTGAGAGTCACGTATAAATGACTGCCCAGTGACTGCCCATTTCTGGATCATGTGGTAGCTGCATTATTAGTTTGTTAATACATGACTGTACAATTTTAAAGTCCTTCCAGCAATATGAGTGAGTGACCCATTTTCTCCACAGCTTTGGAAGACTTTGGTGTTGCCATTTTTTATTTTAGCTGTTCAGATAGATGTGTATTTGTATTCACTAGAGTTTCAGTTCTCATTTCCCTATTGGTTAATGATGTTGAAATATTCTCATGTAATTATTTGACGGTTCACGTAAGTTTTGAGAGTACTTTGTGTCTTCCAGGTACTAGTCCAACATCAGAGAAAACATTTGTGTTTTTGTTGTTGTTTTTATTATTTTAGAGAAAGTGCACACATGGGAAAGGGGCAGAGGGAGGGAGGGAGAAGGAGAAAGAATCTTAAGCAGGCTCCACGCTCAGTGTGGAGCCTAACTCGGGGTTCACTCCCATGACCCTGGGATCATGACCTGGGCCAAAATCAAGAGTTGGAGGATGTTCAACTGACTAAGCCACTTAGGAGCCTTGTGTCAAAGAAAATATTTGTAAACCAAGTATCTGAATTTGTAGGTTGTCAAGGTAAAACTAAAGACACCCCAAACTCCTGTATTGCTAATTTGCTGTGGACTTCAGCTTTCTTACTTGTAATAGGTGGAATTATACATTTATATTCTTATAAGTTAAAACACACACAAAAAGGATCAGAATCTATCATAATGTAAACTTTCAGTAGATGTTATTTGTATTTTCTGGAAAAGAAAAGAATTATAATGAGGTTAAAATGTGGTTTTGAAAACTAACAAAAGTCCATCTGGCCAAGCAAACTACCAAAATTCTTTTGGGATAAAAATGTAGCTATCAAAGAAGTTCAGCAGGGTGAAAGGTTGCTACTCCACGACCTCACATCCAGGTTGTAATGAAAGGAAATCCAGACCAAATTTTTACGAATTTTTTGGCATCCGAGATAAGGAAGTCTCAGTCATTTTAGGTGCTCTGATTACCACCTTGCATGAAAGCTTTAGAGGAAAATGCCAAGGTCAAAGATGTAGGACTTAGTGACCTTTAGCAGATCAAATCCAGAATTTATAGTTGCCCACCAGTGAACGCCTCTCCATGTTCTTAGAACCTGTCCATGCAAGGATGAGGAGTGTCATGAAACTCCTGAAGTCCTCACTTTCCTGATCTCCGTCCCTTGAAATCATTCCACAGAACATTATTTCACAAGCATCTCTTTTTATAAGGTGAGTGCTAGTTAGTAAAGTAGGTCATTGGTAGGGATATTACAGATAGAAATACCTGTGGTCGACATTCTTTGTATGTGGCCCTTTTAATGGCTTTCTCCTTGAATACCCTTCAAGTGTACAATTTATTTATTAGGTAATTGTGTCTTCACTGTGCTTTCTTAGCAAGTCTGTATGAGTTGCCCTAAACTAAGAAACATAGTAACTATAATACTAAATAATATAATTACATCTTAAGTAGGCTACATCTTATATCCAGGCCCTCTCTCACTCTCTCTGAAGATTTTTTGAATGTGTTTTTTTTTTCGCATTTAAAATAATTGACACGCGCATCAAAAAATCTGTTTGATACAAAATGTTATAGAGTAAAAGGTTAGTCTCCCTCTTATAGTGTCTCTAAATTGTCTTTTGAATTTTGGTTATATGTTGGTAGTTTGCATAAATTACCAGCAGAATTTTGAATATATACCTATATATAATATATATTTGTATGTAGTGACAAAGCAAATACAGTAAAACCTTGGATTGCGAGTAACTTGTCCTGTGAGTGTTCCATGTTCCGCAAGGTGAGCAAACATTTCTAACAAAGTTTAACTTGATAAACAAGCGATGTCTTGCAACATGGGTGGCGTGTGATGCCGAACGCGACATGATCACAGCTGAGCTCATGGTTCTTGAAATTCACTTTGATACACAAGCGTCTTGGATTACAAACCTGTTTCCAGAATGAATTATGCTCACAAACCAAGGTTTTACGTATTAGCACAATGTAATGCTTTGCACTATGCCTATTTTGACATGAAACAAATTTGAAACTTCGTGTTTTTTGATGTGTATATGTTCTTTTGTAGTTTTGTAAGTAAACTGTTAGAAATATTGTCTAAATTTATACTTTCTATGCTGTACTTTTTCTTTTCAGTCAGTATCTGTTCATTTCCTACTTTGAGTGATAAAAGCATGAAAACACTTAGAACTCCTTTTTATCCTTTTCCTTGTGCTTCACCAGAGTTTGATTTCTTAGGTCGTACTGTAATTATCAAACAGTGGGGGGTATCACAGAAGGGAAATGGGTGTACTGAAAATTCTGCCTACCCATGGGTCTGACTGAATCCTAAATCACATATGTCTGTATAGAAGTGAATAAAAGTAGCTCAGCTAAATTAACATTAAATATAACAGTACTTGATATTATGAGTTAATGCCATAAACTTCATGGTTTAGTAGGTATATACTATTATTACCTTATTTTTAAATATTTTTTTTTGAGAGCAAGAGAGAGGGAGAGAGAACGAGCAAGGTGGGGAGTGGCAGAGAGAGAAAGGGAGAGAGAGAATCCCAAGCAGGCTCCATGCTATCAGGGCAGAGCCCAACGTGGGGCTGGATCTCACAAACCGTGAGATCATGACCTGAGCTGAAAGCAAGAGTCAGACACTTAACCAACTGAGCCACCCTGGTGCTATGGAAGATAGTACTTTCCAAAACTAACCAACTAGTAAGTGACAGAGCCAGGATTCAAAGGCAGGCAGCCTCCAGGGAAAATAGCTAACAATATTGCTATGTCTCCCCATTCATTCAAGTCTGTGCTCAGATGTTACTTGGTACAAGAGGCATTCTAGATTTGAGTCCCATTATTCCTTAATGCTCTCTATCTTCTTAAGATTTCATCATAAACTGTATTACCACAGACACTCTATATTTATGTATTTGCTCACCCACTACCTCTTTTAGACTTTGAACTGTTCAAGAGCTAGGACCTCAACTCTTTTATTGTCAACCATTTCCACAATGCCTAGACTAGGATCTGGCTAATATGCATTGTTTGTGAGCATTGAATTAATTCCATGGACCAACATGAACACCTGACTGTTAGCAGTTAATGGGAGTGCTGACATGCTGGGCCATGGTTTGTTTGGTTGTCCATTTTCCTTTAAGTCTTAGAATGGACTCTAGTCATATGGAAGAATGGAAACATTTGCTATATCCAGTTGTGGGATTATGTTGTTTGATCCTATAAATGTGGTCTTATTTATGTACAATTCTTGAAAACTGTTTTCAGAGGTAGTGGCATAAGAAACTTTAAACTGGGAAGGTTGTGGCATCGTAGATGCTCAACATTTCAAAGAGCAAATGCACAGGAGCATCAGAGGCTTTGGCCAAATCTAGGGAAAGCAGTTAAGTAGTAAAGTGTATTCCAAAGAGACAACTGTAACAACTGCTGTCACTGTTCAGCTTGCAGAGTCTCTGGGTTGCTGAGGCCTCTTCGCTATGTGCTTCCATGTCTTTGTCCATTGGGTTGGCTATAACAAAATACCATAGACTAGACTATTACAATACCATGAGCTAGCAAATTTATTTCACACAGTTCTGAAGGGTGAAAGCCCAAGAACGAGGTGCTGGCCTCGTCAACTGAGGGCTGTCTTCTGGGTTGAGTCTCCATCTCGCAGCCTCTCAAGGCAGAAGAGATTAGGGAACTCTCTGGGACTTCTTTTATAAGGACACTAATTCCATTCTTAAGGTTTCTTCCCTTCTGACCTAATCACCTCTCAAAGGCTTTGCCTCCCAATATTACTTTGGGGGTAGGATTTCAACATATGAATTTGGGGGGACACAAACATTCAGACCATAGTGTTTATCCACAGAGATATGTAATGAAGTGCATCTCATTATATAGAAATATTCTAATAAATGTTCATTTACTTCACATTTGTGAATCTCTTCATAGTCAGGAAACTTTATTATTCATCTTCGTATTGTCAGTATCTAGCCTAACATCATGTGTATCAAAGATATTGAAAAATACTTGCTGTGCTAATTGTTGGCCTCATTCTAGCCTGTGTTTTAATTCATCTTACATGCAACTGAGCAATGCCTTCTCACTTTAAAAATATTTTTTGCATAACCCTATATGCACTACACCCAGAATGCAGTTACAACCTGCTCTTTGCCTAGACTCCCAACTTCTCCCACCTCTGTTCAATTTTATTTTCTCTGTACTTACTATAGCAGTCCTGAAGCTCAGTGTAGTATACAGAGGTTTCTAACTCTCCCCTTTATATAATCTGCATGTTCTATTTGAGCTCTGTTATTCCATACACCTCATAGCTTTGTGCTTGCCTCAGCACATCACCATCAACCACAGCTTGCTTCATGTCACACAAATATGTGTCGTTTTCTATTGTACATTTTCACCATGGAATTAAATTCAATCCCCTTAGCCTAACATTCAAAATGTGTTAATACCTTGGATTTTGAAATGGAGCTTCTATCAAAAACTCATGCACTTCTGGTTCTGATCACTTTACATCACTCTTTTTTTCCTACCTTGAGCATACCAGCTTCTTTTCCCTCATGTTCTCTGGGAAAACTTTCCACATGAGTCTACCTACTGCTGCTGCTTATGAAAAAATATTTGTCTACACCTCCATTAATGACTTGATACATTCTCCCCTATTGGAAGAAATGAAAGCATTCTGTTTTATTAAATCTCTTTTATGCTTCCTTATTTTCTAATGGCACCTAACATAGTTATTTGTATTTAGAAAATACCCACTTTTGTGTATTTTTTTATTCTGAATGTGAGACTCACCTGCCGGAAAAGTAGCCCATTATGAATAAACATACATCATCGCTGTCATTAAAATGACCTTGGACCATAATCTGAGCAACTGAGAATCACACTGTAAAGAAACAGATTAAAACCTTGGTTTGCAAGCATAATTTGTTCTGGAAACATGTGTGTAATCCAAAGAACTCATATATCAAAGCAAATTTCCCCATAAGGAATAATGGATACTCAGATGATTAATTCCACAACCCAAAAATATTCATATAAAATATCTACAATACTGTAATATAATAAAAAATAATAAAATACAAAATATAAAGAAAAATTAACCCGCACTTACCTTTGAAAACCTTTGTGGCAACTTTTCTACATCTTCCATAACACATGGCCATAGCTTTGATATTCTCGTGACTCCTTTTGGTGCATCTAGCCCCCTTATTTCTTCTTTCTTCTTTAATATTGTGCAAATGGTCAACGTAGGCTTCTTATAAAATCTTGCAGTTTGGGCCACTCGCATACCTTGTTTGTACTTCTCAATGATTTCCTTCTTAATTTCCACCGTAATCATCTCCTTCTTACTGCCTTTTCTTTTCAAACTTTTTCTGCATGTGGGCCATTGTATACACTTGAATGGATGTTGACTATAGTACAGTATTAATAAACTCTTGTCATCTACTGTATTTAATGCAACTAGAGATAAGGCAGCAGAGGGAAGGGTCTGTATCTGCAGGCAACCTGACCTAGAATGAAGCAAAGCATTCCTAAGCTTACTCTTGTCTGGAAAAGTAAAGGACTGTCCATAGGTACTTTGAAGAGACAAAATACACTAGTGCCAGTTGTAGGCACCTTCCAACATTCTGAAAAATCACTGATTTCTGCCAAACACCGTAGTCTGAGACTGAGCATCTGAGCATGGGAGAATATCACCCAGAATCTTGCAGAGAGAGAGAGAGAGAGAGAGAGAGAGAGAGAGAACACCATTGGCTTAGTTGTGGTAATACAACATTCAGCGTCACATACGACTTGTACTGCAAGACATCGCTCATTTATCAAGTTAAAATTTATTAGAAATGTTTGCTCGTCTTGTGGAATGATCACAGAACAAGTTACTTGCAATCCAAGGTTTTATTGTAATAGGAAACAAAGATTACAAAACACATAAAATTTTAAAAATTGATCTTGGCCAGTTAGGAGAAAGAGGCAAAAAGGTATTTGGATAAGAGTTGGTTTCATTCTTTGAAACATTATTCAGCATATTTTCCGATTTTTATTATCTTCAATGTTGCCAAATCTCCTGTTCCTCAGAGAATCTGGTGTGGAAAGATCAACACCATTACCTCAGTTTGTTTAGAATCTGGCAAGGATGATGGCCATAAGCATCGGGAGGCAGGCTAAGAGTGATTATGCTGTACCCTTGGTACATGGTACCAGGGAAAAAGTAACCAGGATTCTTAAATTTTCCTTTTTTTTGGTAGACCATGTTGTTTAGGCTCAGAAAAGATGATTGGTGAGGAAACTGGGAAAATTATTGATTATTGGCTGGGAGAAAGCTTTATTGCCAGAGAGAGCAGCTTTCGCATAGATAGTGAGGCAGGGAGGATAATAAAACTTTCAAACAATGGGAAAGAAAAAAGTGTGTTTCTGCATGTAAAGAGTAAGTATGGAATGTAAAAACCAGATCATTTGGGGAATTTTAGAACTAGTTCCAGACTTTGGGCTTTATTGTAATTGCTATAAAAACCTCTGAAGAGGTTGGAGTTCACATTTCCTATATAGGATTATCAGATAGAACATGGTGGAATAGATTGGTTGGATTGCTAACAGTGGATGATGGGGACCAGGTAGAGGACGTTATTTCAGGTGAGGGAGTTGGAAGATTTGACTCTATGTAACACGATGGAGTGCAAACATTTCTGGTTATCCATTTATTACAATGCTAAATTACAGAATAATTTGAACCATATTGGATTTTTTAAAAAAGAAAGCAAAGCTTATTATATTTTTAAAATATAAACTGCCTGCCAAGTTTTTTGAGGAATAGAGAATATAAAGTAACCCAGCACTGAGCAGGAGATAACTTGAGAACCAAGATAAAAGAGAAAGATCATATTAAAAAAAAAGACATTTTGAAGACATTCAGGTCTCTAAATTGTGATGTGGAATAGGTATTTTAATTTTTAATTTATTTTTCCTTCTCTAATATCAGCATATAATATAAGGTGTATGGGTATAAACATGTGCATATATGAATATATGAACACAGATAAGTGAATTAATAATAAATGAACTGAAAATTAAATACAATGTTATGATATAGGTGCCCAATTCAAACAAGATGTTCTAAAAGGAAATTTAAATAAGAGCCTCCTGGTTCTGGTTTAGCCTAACCTGTTTGTATTAAATACAAACCTATTGTATTAAACTTAACACATTTTAACTAGAGTATTAAATAACTAGGAAATCATGGTGTTCCAAAAAACTCCCAGTTTGGGTGACTTAGAAATGTTTTATTTTTTTTAAGCATTACTTCCATTTATCCTTTCACTTTTCTTCAAACATAACATTTTGTGGGTAGATTTCTCCTCTTCCCCCTACAATGTAAAAAGCTAGAAGGAGCATTGCTTCCAACTTAACAACATATACTGGATAATCTGTAAAGTCACAACTTTTCTTGAATTCATCAGAGAGCTGAGGTCACGGTGAAACCAATGGACCCTAAATCAAAGCAAAGATAAACACTGTTAAGGAGGATTAGACAGGAGGACTTGCTCATTGGAAGCAGCTGTTGGGTTCTGGGGGGCATTCCAGAAAGTGGGAAGAATTGAGCTGCATTTTTAAACAGCATGCTAGTGGCTGATTGTGGATGAGTATGGAGTATGGACACCCTGAGTTGCACAGGCACGAAGGGGATTCCTACCCCCTTGAAGGCTTTTCACAGACCTCACTGGATGCCCACAAGAAACATTGAAGGCGAGTCCAGAGAACAGAGAAAGGTTCCCTTTGAGGCAGGCCTGGCAGAAGGCCTTGCATCTACTGTATCATCCTGAAGCAGCTCACCCTCTCACCCTCAGGACAAGGATGAAGACTCATTGCAGCTGAAGGAAGGGAACAGAAAACCTCCTATGCGTAGAGTTGGTGGGGGGAGTATATCCAGGGCCAAGATAATTAATGGAAAGGATCACTGGGAAGACCTTGCATGGAGATCCAGTATTTGAGCCACTGATCCATTGCTTCTCCACTCCAAATGTGTCTGTCCTTGTCCTAAGTGATACTCAAACATTTTGTTTCCTTAAAAGAACTCTAGAGTACAAATCAAAACCACAGTGAGATACCCACCACTCTGCATTCCCACCAGCAGTGGGAATGCCACTCTAGAAAACAGTATGGAGGTTCCTCACAAAATTAAAAATAGAACTACCCTACGACCAGCAATTGCACTATGAGGTATTTATCCAAAGGATACAAAAATGCTGATTTGAAGGGGCACATGCACCCCAATGTTTATAGTAGCACTAACGACAATAGCCAAAGTATGGAAAGAGTCCAAATGTCCATTGACTGATGAGTGCTTAAAGAAGAAGTGGTGTGTGTATGTATGTATATACATATACATATATATATATATATATACACACACACACATACACACACACACACACAATGGAATACTACTAAGTGATGAAAAAGAATGAAATCTTGCCAATGGCAACAATGTGGATGGAACTACCATGTATTACGCTAAGTGAAACAAGTCAGAGAAAGACAAATATAAGATTTCACTCCTATATATAATTTAAGAAACGAAACAGATGGCCAGAGGGGTAGGGAAGCAAAAATAAGATGAAAACAGGGAGGGAAACCATAAGAGACTCTTAAATACAGAGAACAGACCGAGGGTTGGAGGGAGGTGGGTGGGGGATGGGCTAAATGGGGAATGGGCATTAAGGAGGGCACTTGTTGGGATGAGTACTGGGTGTTATATGTAAGTGATGAATCACTAAATTCTGCTCTTGAAACCATTATTATACTATATGCTATCTAACTTGGATTTAAATAAATTTTTAAAAAAGAGAGCACTAGAGGAAGACAGGTTCTCTTTCCTGATTCTGGAAAGCTTTGCTGCTTTTTGTTCCAATGAGAGGCTGGTATATTGACATGTTGGCAACTGCTGGAGTTCGCTTACTTCCATGAGTTTCAGTCACATTCTGCAGGGATCTTCACTAAGAGGATCCCCAGAGCCATCTTTTTGGATCCTTCTTGGGATCCCAGGAAGCTCCCTAGAGAGTTTCCTAGCACCCTCCCTTCTGCTGGAATCTTCCCAGTGACGTTCTGGTGAGTCCAGCTGGTGCCCAAACAGGATCCCCTAAGTTCAACAGAACACCTGTCTGACATCTTGACAGTGTCCTGGTGAATTTCCTGCCCACCTGCCTTAGTCTGCTGATAAGTTTTTGGGGAAAAGTTACTGCTTGCCACTTCTGGTCCACAGTTCTGTGTTCACAACCCCCCTATCATCAGTGTCCCAGAGGCAGGTTTCCAGCCTACCCATCCAGCCTGTAGTCTTCAACCCACCTGTTTCAGCCCACCAACTGTGTATCAGCTCTGATCATGAATAGTTCAGATACAGATGCTGGAGCTCTATATCCTCCAATGAAATCTGAATCCCAGGCTTGAGAAGGATTATCTCCTTAAAAGTCTGTCTTCCTAAGGTTACTCTCTCTCTCATCAGTGAATTGTTCTTTAGGAATTTCCTTTTATTCCCTTTTAGTAGTCAATGCCTTGGAATATTTCATGGTTCTTCCGTGAACAGTATGGTTCCATCCAGATGTGGTTTCCATGTCCTGACTGGACCTTAAATGATACAGAATTAGTACCATAAGTGGTCTCAGGAGATAGATTCACAAAGATGAGGTTTGGGATTTATTTGATCCTGCTTTTGGGATTGAGCCCAATGGATAGACTGGACCATTTATTAATTTCTTACCAGGTCCAAATTCACCAAACTGTGATACTGGAACTTCAAAACAAACAAACAAAAAAAGTTTCAACAGCAGAGGGCACTAGAGGGACACTCAGAGAGAATGGGGCTTTTCATCCTTGTTCTAAAGTGCTTTGTTTCTGCTGCTGGGAAGCTGGGCTAGCCTGCATGACACTCAGGAGAGCAAATTCTCAGTGAATTTCAGCAGCTCTCACTGTTGACTGAGCTTTTCAGCAACCAGCGCTTACAGAGTTGCCCAGTAAGATCTGTGTCCCCAGCTGGCTTCCTCGTGGTTCCACAGTATGGAGAGTGCCACAGATGCCTCACCTGACTTCCCTGAGGCAAATCCAGTGGCTTCCCCCAGGAACAGTATCTGGGCAAGTTCCAGGGATTCTCCCTCTAATTTCTTGGCAAGTTTAACAGCAACGCATGTGGGCAGATTCCCATTGAATTCCATGGGTGGCCCAGCTGGCTTCCCCATGTTCAGTAGTATCTCGCATGGCCAGATTTCTCACTTTTGCAGGCTCCATAGCCAGCATCTCAGACAGTTCAATATATACCCCCTTTTGTTCTTAGCTGTTTCCCAGTGGCTTTCTGCTGAATCCAGCTTGTACCCTGTCTAGCTTTCGAGCAAGTTCCAAAGCATCCCCACACCAGATTCACAGTGTGTGTGTGTGTGCATGTGTGTATATGTATATGTGTGTGTATATATATATACATATATATACGTACACATGTATATACATACATACGTGTGTGTGTGTGGTGTGTGTGCATGTGTGTATATGTATATGTGTGTGTGTATATATATATATACATATATATACGTACACATGTATATACATATATACGTGTGTGTGTGTGTGTGTGTGTGTGTGTGTGTGTATTTATTTATTTGCACCCAGAAAGTAGTTTCCTGCCCACCCAATGTAGCCTTCTGGCACTCCCAACAGGAATTTCCAAATGCTTTTCTGAACTTGTACTATCTTGTCCATCAATCTAATTGAACAAACACCCCAGTGCCAACTGTGGAAAGTCTCTTGCCTGGGAGGAATTCAGGAGCCTTCTCCACTATCCAGTGTGTTGCAATTCCACCCTCCTTCAACAATGACTGAATTCCAACCTTGAAAGGAGCCCATGCTTCCATGTTTGTTTCACACTTGGATACTCCCTCTCAACCCAAGGATATTATTTTGAGGTCTCTCTTACCTCCTAGCAATTTAATTCCTTGCTCATAATCACTCTTTATATTAAAAATTCACATTTCATTTTACTCTGAGGTCTCTATTTACCGACTGCACCTAACACATTTAAAAGGAGAGTGCCTAACTAAGATTGATGTTAAACCAAAGAAACCTTGAGGGTCCCTCTGCCCAACTACCTCAGCTAGCATGTACCAAGTAACAAAACCAGCAGATCTACACAGATTAATAATGTTGGAAATGGAACAAGAATACAAAATGATTTTTCCTCCATTTAATTGCTCTTAAATGTGACTGTTGAAAAAATAGCATTTGTCTGTTCATAGTATATGTAAAAGTAAAATGTAATACCAAATTAGTACAGTGGATAGGAAGAATGTATTTGGAGTATGTTGTTTGAGGTCCTTAGAATACAGCTACAGTATTTTTATATTATCTGAATATAGACCACGACTCATTAAATACATATATTGTAAACTCAACATCTATTGGGGGGACAGATTATAAAAGAGTTCTAACTAGTAAGCTGATTATAGATATAAAATGAAACAATAATAGTCCAAAAGAAGAAAAAAAATAAAAGAAACAACAGATGAAATGAATAGAAAACAGCTGGGAAGATTTTTAATCCAGCCATATCAATAATCACATTAAATCTCAATGATCTAAACTGAGGGGTCAGCAAATTGCAGACCAAGGGCCAAATCCAGCCATGCCCATTTGTTTGCATATTGATTATGGTTGATCTTATACTTACAGAATTGGTTAGTTATGACAGAGACCTAATGGCCTGAAAACATGAAAATAATTATGATCTGGCCTTTTATAGAAAAATTTACCAACTTCTAAGAACATCAATGAAAAAAACCAGAGATGGTAAATTTGATTAAAAAAAAATCCCAAGAACCAACTACATGCTAGGTATAGGAAAGCCACTTTAAATATGAAAATATATATAAGTTAAAAGAATTGAAAAAGATGCTAGAAAAACACAATAAATTTAAAAAGAATTATAGTGGTGGTGTTTCCATCAGAAAAAGTAGACCAGTATAGGAAATGAGATTAGGGATATAGAAGAATAAATAAGAACACAGTATAATGATAAAAGGGTCAGTTCACAGCTATGTACCTAATAACTTCAAAATATACAAAGTAAATACTATAATAATGTTAAGAATTAAATAAATCGATAATTACACATGAATATTCTAACACTTCAAGGTTAGCAAGTGTAGAAAGTAAGTATATAGAAGGTACAAGCACCACTATCAGCCAATTTGACCAAATATATGTAAAATGTATGCATATATACACTTATTTTTTGACTGTTCATGGTAGAATCAATAAACTGTATAATGTAGGCCATAAAAAATCTCAATAAATTAAAAAGGATTGAAACAATACAAAGTATGTTCTCTGACCAGAGTGAAAGTAAACTAGAAATTATGAACACAGAGATATGTGGAAAATAGCCAAATACCTGGAATTTTTACACTTGAAAATAAATTGTGGATCAAGTAGCTAATCATGGAATGATACAAAAATATTTTAAATTGAAGGAAAATGGAAATGCAGCATATCAGATTTATGGAATAATGCTAAGGTTTTTTGAAAAGTTTATGGCTTAAAAATTATCCAATTAGTGATTGAAGCTTACATTTTAAGAAACTAGGAAAAGAACAAAACTACATTCAAAATAAGCAGAAAATATGGAGTTAAGATCAGTGCCCCAAATGAATTGATTTTCAATATACTTTCAATGAATAGTTGGAAATTGCAATAAAAAAACCCATAAGGGGTGTCTGGGTAGCTTAGTCAGTTAAGTGGCCAACTTGATCTTGGTTCAGGTAATGATCTCACAGTCGTGAAATTGAGCCCCAACATCAGGCTCTGTACTGGGCATGGAGCCTGCTTAAGATTCTATCTCTCCTTCTACCCCTGCCCCACCAGCTCACACTCAGTCTTTCTCTCTCTCAAAACATAATAAAATCTAAAAAAAAATTAAAAAAACATAAGAATTATGAATATTTAAATTTCATTAAATAAAGTGCATTACTTGCCCTGTGAACTGAAATATTAGAAAAATTAAAGAAGCTCCCAATAAATGGAGAAATGTACTATGCTCATGAATCATAGGACTCACCCTATGTTTATTGTCCAAAATTTTTACAGGTACTGAAAACTTCATGGATGTGGCAATTGAAGGGAAACAGGCCAATTGATAAATGATGGATAGATGAGAGATGATAGATAAAATGTGTTTATAATAAGTGATATGGAGAAATACATATTCTGTGTTTTCTGAAAGAGATAACATAGATCTATCATACGTTTTTATTTGTTACTTATATAAGAACGGTGGCAGGCTTGAGATATAACTAAGGCAGGATGCTCTATACTCCTTTGTAAAACCCCTTATTCATTGGTATACAAAGTTCTTATCAAAGAACCAACAGAATAAATACATTTCCTAAAATGGAATTAGTAAATGTACTCATAAATTTGATGTAAACTCCCACAGATTTTAAAAGAGTACACAGAAATTCTGTATAGTTGAAAGGATGTATCAACTTGTCTAAACCCATCTTCATACTGTTTCATCTTTTTTTTTTTTTTTTTTTTTTTTTTTGGGAAATGACCTAAGTTACATAAGTTAAATATCTTTAAATCTGTGTTTATGGGTATTTCTCAGTTCTCTCTTTTTTTTAATTTTTAAAAAATACTTTATTTTTGAGAGAGAGACAGAGCATGAGCAGGGGAGGGGCAGAGAGAGAGGGAGACACAGAATCTGAAACAGGCTCCAGGATCTGAGCTGTCAGCACAGAGCCTGATGCGGGGCTCAAACTCACGAACCGTGAGATCAAGCCCTGAGCCAAAGCTGGACACTCAACCGACTGAGCCACCAGGTGCCCCTCAGAATTTCTCTTAAAAATTTTTTTTAAATTTTTTATTTATTTTAGAGCATGTGTAAGTGGGAGAGGGGCAGAGGGGAAAGAGAGAGAATCTCAAGCACAGTCCATGCTCAGCACAGAGCTGGATACGAAGCTGGATCCCATGATCCCAGGATCATGACTTGAGCCAAAATCAAGAGTCAGACGCTCAACCGACTAAGCCACCTAGGCACCCCTCAGAGGTTCTTTTATAAGAAATGAGGCAAAACACAAATATCTAATCATGTATATGAAGCAATATATGTGATAGGTATTTTATCTACAGGCATGCAGAGTTTGTTTTCACAGGGTATGTGGTACACAGATCAGAGAGGTAGACAATGGAGGTGTGATTTGCTATCTATCCTGTCCTTGTCTTCTGGACAGGTTTTGAATTTGTAAAGTAAGAGAAGAGTTTTAGATTCAAAGCACAAGCAAAAGGGAGGCATGGACTTGATGAGAGAGCACTCTTCACTATTCCCCCACAATCTCCTGTGCATTGTTGGAGTCCTGAAGACAGGGGTGGGGAGAGCCATTGCAATTAGCAACATAAATGCTTATGACTCCTAGGTGAATTGTCTTCTAATAAAGGACAATGGCAGGCTGCCAGCCTAAACTGAGTTTTAATCAGTAAATAGAAACTGTTCTGACCAGGTTATCCAGGTGATTCTTTCAAAAAGCCAAATATAGTCACAATAGGCCCTGTCTTTAATTATTCCATGGCTTTCCATTGCTTATTGAATAAAAAGCAACAATGAATACAATGGTATACATTCTCATGCTATCTGCATATTTTACGCCTCATTAATTACATAATGTCATTGTGTGATTGGTCCAATAGTATTAGTCTTCTTTAGTAGAATGGAGTGTCTCATAAAGTAGACACCATACCTGTCTTTTTCACTGTTATTTTCAGAAACCACCAAACTTAACTCACTGGGTGAGTGAATAAATGAATGCTTTTCCTGAATTTATATTTGGAATTCCCAGAATGCAGTCGATGCATTTTCTTTATATAAAAATATTGACCCAACGGTGGTAGAAAGATTGACTTTATGTAGAAAACCTCAGAGGTGTGAAAAGGGAGGAAATCTGAGTATAAGCACACGTGAGCTTCTCTCATGCCAGAGTTGCGAGTTGGGGGATGGACATGGTTTGGCTGTGACTTGAACGTACCAGGTCTGCCTTACAGAGACTGCCGTTCAACTCATCTGCCAAAGGATATTCCTAAAGTGGTTTCTTCAACTTCTGTTTGTGCACATGATTTCCCAGGCTTCCTCATGTACCTCTTTTGACTACTTCAGTTCCGGAAGCTTTATAGGAGCACTGTGGCCGTCTTTCAGCAACTCCAGTGATAACACTGGGTTTTACCTTTCATTTCTGAGTTTCTTGACATTTATCTTCCCTCTCTTGGTGCTTTCAACTCCTGCTACCTTCCTTAGATGCCTGCTAATCTTTGCTGATAGTTACCATCCTGACAGACACCATGGCTCTACACAGACCCTTATCTACTCCAGTTCCTCCACCCCCATCTTTCACGACTGCATGTCTTAAAAAACCATATGTTCCCGAGTGTCAGGAAGTTCTGTCAAACGTTATGAAATCTCATGAATAACATAATTGAATCCTCCTTGCTCACCTCCCTTTCCTCTTTAGATTTCCATACATCCTCATCCCAGGTGTTCCTGTGGTTCATGGCCTCTTTTTATAAGAATAATCTGTAGAATTTAAAGAATAATTTATACAAATAATTATAATTTATTAAGATCTACAAAATAGAAATGAACCTGGGCACTTTGTGTTTCTCTAATTGTGAACAGTAGTCTTGCAAAGTAAGAATGATTATCCCATTTTCTAGAGAAGGAACAACCAGCCACTTTGAATTCCTTTTGACAGAGTTCACATTCTACACATCTTGGAAGGCAAAGTGTCCTTTCTGAGAGAGCTTAGCAAGAAATGGTGGCATTTCTTCATTCTCTGCGCCTCTCAGAAATATGGGAGTAACTGAACTCTCTATCCTCTACCCTCTCACAAGGACAGGATCAACAATTCCACAGTATTACTTTTAGGTTACCTGGAAAGTACAAAAAAGAACTTATCAGAATAACTAGTAGAGGAGGCCAAGAATATACAATGGGAAAAAGACAATGTCTTCACGGTGCTGGGAATCTAGACAGCTACATGCAAAAGAATGAAACTGGACCACCTTTTTTTATACCGTATACAAAAACAAACTAAAAAATGGGTTAACTGCCTAAATGTGAAACCTGAAACTGCAAAATTCCTGGAAGAAAGGCAGTAATTTCTTTGACATCATAGAAACACTTTTCTGGATCTGTCTCCTCTGGCAAGAGAAACAAAAGCAAAATTTAACTATTGGGACTATATCCCAAAATAAAAGGTTTTGCACAGCAAAGGAAACCATCAACAAAATAAAAATACAACCTGCCAAATGGGAGAAAAATATTGGCAATTGATATATATGATAAAGGGTTAATATCCAAAATATATAAAGAACTTCTTCAACTTATCACCAAAGAAACCAAATGATCTAGTTAAAAAAATGGGTATGGTACATGAATAGACATTTGTCCAAACAAATCATACAGATGGCCCACAGACACTGAAAAGATGCTCAGCATCACCAAATATCAGGGAAATAATGAGATGCCTGTCAGAATAGCTAAAATCAAAACCACAAGAAATAACAAGTGTTGGTGAGGATGTGGAGAAAAAGGAACCCTTATGCACTGCCAGTGGGAATGTAAATTGGTGCATCCGTGCTGGAAAATAGTTATGGTTTCCTCAAAAAATTAAAAATAAGAATTAGCATATGATCTGGTAATTCCACTACTGGGTATTTACTAAAAGAAAATAAAAACACTAATTCCAAAAGATATATATTCCCCTAGTGTGTTTTTTTTAATTTGAGAGAGAGAGAGAGAGAGAGAGAGAGAGAGTGGGTGAGCACATGCAAGTAGGGCCAGAGAGGGAGAGAGGGAGAGAGAATCTCAAGCAGGCTCCATGCTGAGAGAGAATGCCAATGCCGGGCTCCATCCCATTGCACTGGGATCATGACCTGAGCCAAAATCAAGAGTCAGACACTCAACCAACTGAGCCACCTGGGCAGCCCTATTACTGCCCTTCTTAAAAATGTTCTTTACAATGCTGCCCAATAGAAATTTCTAAATGGAAATATATTATCTTTATGTAATTTTTTCCTGTGGTTGTTATTTACCTTGGTTAAGCACAAACTTTTTACTATGACATACAAGATGCTTCAGAATTTGTATCCCACTGGGTCTCCACACAGTACCTCTTTCTTCATCTACCTTTTGCATTCCAACCATATGAGTGAGATTTAGTTGTCTCTATATATTGTCATGGTTGTGTATACTGTTCTTTTTTCCCATTTTCTCCTATTTTTCACCTCAGGAGCCACTGTTCCCGATGGAACTGTATCTTATCCTTTATGTGTTAGGGAGAGAAAACAGTTGAGAAACTCAGCATATGATTTTCTGCATAATTATTGTACTGTGAATATTCTCATATCAGTTATATGTCTACCTGACCATTTCTCTCTGCTAAGTTAAAGCTTTCTTTATTATACATCCTTGTATCTCAGTGCCTGGCACATGGTTGGTTATAAGTTAGTAATTGAAAGTGTGAGTGTTGGAATGATTTCCAGAAAGATGTCTTGCACAATATCCTTCTTTCTTTAAGATATTCATGTTCAAGATTAGTGAAAGCCCCACTGTTTGAGTTTTTGTTTCCTTAGAGAAAGAACACTGTAGAAATACAAAATGATCTTTATTGATACAGTCCTGCCAACTCAGTCTTGCTACTACTAACTTGATTAATTTGACACTATTTTACATGTCCCAAACACCAACACAAATACGAAATAGAACCAACCTGGTAGGATTATGTTCAGAAATGGGAAACCCAGGACATTTTGAGAAATGAATGGATTTAATGGCATGTAGAACTTAATTTGTGAACTGTTAGATGGAAAAAAAACAACCCTCTTATGATCACTACAAGTATTATTTAGGGTGCTGTTTTCAGCAATTCATAAAATTCAGCTCCAAAAGAGAATCTCAAAGGGCAAGTTTGCAAATTGTGCTGTCGTCTTTAAAACCTTCTCTTTCTCCACGATCTCGCGGTCCGTGAGTTCGAGCCCCGCGTCAGGCTCTGGGCTGATGGCTCGGAGCCTGGAGCCTGTTTCCGATTCTGTGTCTCCCTCTCTCTCTGCCCCTCCCCCGTTCATGCTCTGTCTCTCTCTGTCCCAAAAATAAATAAACACGTTGAAAAAGAAAGAGAAAAAAAAATTTTTAAAAAAAAAACCTTCTCTTTCTTGAGCGGGGAACGCTTTTCAACAATGATTTCTAGTTTCTAGTAATGCACTCACCGCCTCAGCTGTTTCATCTTTTTTATTAATGCCAAATCGGCCTGATGGTGACTGACATACTGTCTTTTTGAAATACACAGATCACATAGAAGGCATTTCTTAAAACAACAGTTGTTCTAAAGCCACAGATGGGTCTGTAGCACCCATAATCCTACCCCTGTTTTATAAACAATAGTTGGCAGCCTGCATGAGTTGAGGATTGCAGAGTGTCAAGGAATCTTGGAGGGTCTCTATGGGCCTTAATGAAGACAGCCAGTGTTGTCATCTGGTTGTCCAATGAGGGGGAGGAAAAAAACAAAAGTTTTTAATTCAATACTTGAATGAATTAAGGAATGAATAGCAAATGTTACAGTGAAACCAATTCTCATCCCCAATGAGCCCATACGGACCTTGCATTCCTAGTAGCAGAATTTGTTGTATGCCCTTGAATTTGAGCTTTACTTAAAATAGTCATTACAGCTTAATGGAGCAGAGTTTGGATTCTTTTTAAAAAGGCAATAAGTAAATCATTTATCCATAAGGTTTCAGAAGATACTACTATTTAGGAATTCAGTAATATAGCCAATACTTATTAAAAAGCTTACAATGTATCTAGTGAAGCAAGAAAACCAGGGAATACAAATATCAATATCATTTTGATAGCCCTTAAGCAACTCAAAGTGAAGCAAAGAGAGACAGAGAGCCACGTTTATAAACCGATTATAATTTGAAAAGTACATAGTATATACATAGGAAATGCTAATTCTTATGTATACTAGACTTGTATATGAAAGGTATCACATAGTGTATACTCCTTTTTGTCTGGCATCTTTCACTTAGGATAATTATTCTGTGATTCATCCATTAGTACTACATGCCAATAGTTCTCTTTGTTATTGCCAAATATATTCCAAGGTATAATTCTTATCACAGTTTTCTTATTCACCTGTTGAAGGTTTTTCTAGTTCTTGGATAATACAAACAAAGCTTCTATAAATGTTCATATATAGGTCTTCGTATGGACATTCTCCCCTTTCTCTTCAATAAATATGAGTGGAATGGCTGGATCATATGGCAGATGCATATTTGACATTTAAGAAACTACTGAATTATTTTACGAAGTATTTGTACTCATATATGTATATATGAGTTATATATATGAGTGTGTTTATGTATATACTTCTATATGTTTACATACTTTTGAGTATGCTTTTTTTTTATTTTTTTTTTCAACATTTATTTATTTTTGGGACAGGGAGAGACAGAGCATGAACGGGGGAGGGTCAGAGAGAGAGGGAGACAGAGAATCGGAAACAGGCTCCAGGCTCTGAGCCATCAGCCCAGAGCCTGACGCGGGGCTCGAACTCACGGACCGCGAGATCGTGACCTGGCTGAAGTCGGACGCTTAACCAACTGTGCCACCCAGGCGCCCCAAGTATGTATGCTTTTAAAAGATGTTTATTTTGAGAAAGTGAATGAATGAGCGTGTGCAAGTTGGGGAGGGGCAGAGAGAGAGGGAGAGAGAGAATCCCAAGCAAGCTCCACACTGTCACCACAGGGCCCAAGCAGGGCTCAAGCTCATGAACATGAGATCATGACCTAAGCCAAAATCAGGAGTCTGATACTTAACTAGCTGAGACACCCAAGTGCCCCTGAGTGTGTATGCTTTCATAGTAGGTATTTAGAGATTTTAAGGAACTGGCTCATGCTGTTACAGGGACTGGCAAATCTGAAATCTGTAGGGTAGGTCAGCAGGCTGAAAACTCAGGAATTCTGCCTCAAACCTGCAACACAGAAACCCAGCCTTCTCTGGGAAACTTCAGTCTTTGCTCTTGTTACAGCTTTGAATGGATTGGATAATGTCCATGTATATTATGGAAGGTAATCTTTATTTAAAGTCAGTTGATATGTTAATCACATCTAAAAATTATTCACAACAACGTCTAGACTAGTAGTTTGACCAAACAACTGGACACCATAGCCTGGCCAAGTTGGCACATACAGTAACAATCACATAATGTAATCATACATACATGCACACAATCACTCTACTGTTACCCTTCCCTAAGGAGACAATCTATAATCACAGTTAGTATCTGCCTCTAGCTCAAAGTAAAGGATTTTGAGTTGATCTTCATGCCTCTGTTAGGTCAAATGTGAGTCCATCATTTTGTACCCCATAGTTAAATAAAACACACAGCCACTGAAAACCTTTCCAAGATCTAGAGTTCCAGGGAGAACACCATTATATCTCCAAGGACAGGGGTGTATGCATGCACAAGAATGCACACACATACAAACAATAAATAATAAGTAGTAAGTAAGTTGGTGTATAGAAAATGTCGCTTGCTTCTTGCCTAGGATAAGGAATAATCTCTCCTCTGATAATAGCCATGAGTTCCTTGGTTTGACAATCTGACAACATATAGAAATGCTTCCTAGGATAACTGTATTTTTCTCTGACCACCAATGACATATCTCGGGGCATTTTAAGTGAACATAATAAGGGATAGGAAGCCATTAATTTTAATTGGCTAGATTATAAAGTAAAAAAAAAAAATCTCAGGTTTTTGTATAACATTGTTTGAAGTTTCTCAGAAATATAGCACACTATCAGGCACCTAGTCAATTTTGTTATGATAAACACCATGGATTAGAAATAAATTGCAGAAACGTTATAAATCCATAATTGTAGAATCTGGATAATGCGCTTTTTTCTTTTTCTTAGTGGTTGTCTTCTGTCATTTCTATCCTTTCTTGTAGCCTTTAGAGAAATGACATCCATTCTCTTTTTTACCTAGAGACTATGTTAAGTAATAGGCATGCTTGATGAAGCATAGCCCAATGCGTCCCTATCATAAAGTGCCTCCGATAAAATTGAAGCAATTAATACTTCTGCCATTGGAGTCAAGAGCAGGAGATGATGGAGGTGTGGAATAAAAAGAATCAACATCACACATTTTTATAAGTACTCTTGGGTCCAAAAATCAATCCCCACTGTACTTGTTGCCTAATTGTTCATTGCAAAATGTTTTGTTTTTTTCATTTTACTCCTGGAGACCAAAGGCTTATTTGATCCTATTGCCTCAGATTGTTGGCATAGGGTAGAAGAAGGTCTGTCTTTAAAAAAGAACAGAAGAAAAGAACTACATGTAATACTTTTCCTAATCTCAGACATGTTACCTTAGAAGGAAGTTGATTCTTTTCTATCAGGATTCTACTGAAGACTATAAGAAACAAATATATGCCCAAATCTGAGATTTTTCTGCCAGGTTCCCTACCCTTCTATCTTTGGTATGCATATAGACCAAAATCCAGATAAAAATCTATCTCTTTTCCTAATGTGTAACCCGAAATGGACTCCCTCCTCACCCCCAAAGGATCTTCAGTTCATTTTATATCATTCAGTTCCCTTTTTTGGAGTATGATACTTTCTTTTTTTTTTTTTTTTCAATATGTGAAGTTTATTGTCAAATTGGTTTCCATACAACACCCAGTGCTCATCCCAAAAGGTGCCCTCCTCAATACCCACCCTCCCCTCCCTCCCACCCCCCCATCAACCCTCAGTTTGTTCTCAGTTTTTAGAGTCTCTTATGCTTTGGCTCTCTTCCACTCTAACCTCTTTTTTTTTTCCTTCCCCTCCCCCATGGATTTCTGTTAAGTTTCTCAGGATCCACATAAGAGTGAAAACATATGGTATCTGTCTTTCTCTGTATGGCTTATTTCACTTAGCATAACACTCTCCAGTTCCATCCATGTTGCTACAAAGAGCCATATTTCATTCTTTCTCATTGCCACGTAGTACTCCATTGTGTATATAAACTACAATTTCTTTATCCATTGTCAGTTGATGGACGTTTAGGCTCTTTCCATAATTTGGCTATTGTTGAGAGTGCTGCTATAAACATTGGGGTACAAGTGCCCCTATGCATCAGTATGGAGTATGCTACTTTCAACACTGCAATCCTGGTCTCAACTTTCAAATCAAATAATTAACAATATATATAGGAATGAATAGAAATCCAACTCAAGCTAGCAAAAATTAGTTTATTAGCTCTTTTATCTTGCAAGTTCAGGAAAAGAGAAACTTTCAGGGCTGTTTGGATTCAGAGATGCAAGTGATATGGTAGCCTTTCTCTTGGGTCTGCTTTCTTCTAAGTACTGGCATCACTCAAGCCCGTGATGGGTGATTCAGATGCAGTCTATGGAACAGATGTGAGGAAAAAATAGCCTGAATCATGATATGTTTTAGAAGGACCTTGTAAGCCAAGTCCATGAGTCAATATAGAGGCCAAAAATTCCTTTGTAGAAGTGATGGAGGATGTAAGAGGGTGGAAAGGAGAGTGGCCTGAGCAAAGGATACGGAAGATGGAAAAACACTTCACTTGTTTCAAAGCTTCAAGAAAAGCTAGTTCTGCTGTTGGAGGTACAAAATCGTACCCTTTTCTGTCTTAGTGGTGCCTTGTAAAAACATTTAGAAGAGAATGGATCTTTTTCTGGTTAACATGGGGGATGCTTCATCAATAAAGAAGGATTGAAGTTTCCAAATGGTAGAAAAGGTTGTGTATTTCTCTGGGCCATTTGTTGAAGCTCTTATAAGGGACTCCTTTAGGCAAAAATCACATGTTGTCCTACCAAGAATCCCCAGGAATAGCAGTCCAGCTGACTGCACATGAAGCCAACCCTACCCCATGGCTGAAAGATGGAAACCAAACATCATAAAGATGCTAGATGCTTATTGAAAGCAGTTACAGACATTTTAGTGGTTTGGGACAGTGTAATAGTCCTGACTAGAAGAGTATATTTTGTGGTCAATCTTCTTCCCTTTTATGATGGTTTTATCTTTACCCATTAAGAAAAGCATAGCAGAGTTCTGCTCTCTCTGTGACACTCAAGTTTTTATAGGCAGTGATCTGCAAAAGTTGAGTCTGGGTTGGGTCCCAATAGCTCCCATCTGCTGCTGCCTGATATTTACCAAGAAGTCCCTTGGGGTGGAGTAAATGGTGGGTGTTGTTCCTCTGTCACCAACATCTAAAACAGAGAACTGGTGAGCAAGCCTGTAAAAAATTGAGTCACTGGGATGGGGTTCAATAAGGCAGGGCTAGAATTTCTTTTCTGGAAAAGGAGAAAATAGTCTTTCATTGTATTTAAAAGTAAAGATTTGATTTGGCCATGCAGAGAACATTTGTTTTTTTTTTTCACCATTTTGAAGAGATGGATATTAATTGGTGTGTTTAACTTGGATGCTATGTTGGGCATCATGCAGGGCTTCTTAGCCTGAGCACTGTCTAAATACTATCTGATAACAGGGAGATATTTAGAGGCTTAAAGGTAGGTCACGTGTGATTAAAAAATGTAATAAGTTATGGGAGAGAAAAGTTAATAAAGTGACCAGGAAATATGCTAAACGGAGCACAGTCTCATAGTCCCACAGCATTTTATTCAATTAGTTCCCTTAGAAACTCATGCCTTACTCAGAACACAAACATTTAAATAGGGCAAGGAGGGCCTGAAAAGAACTCAAAGAAAAATGACAAAATTATTTTCAAAAAGGAAAGCACTACAAAAAGCTAAAAGGCTCTATCTCAGATTTTCTACTGGTTGCTGCACCTGTCTGGATATCCACTTTCTCACCTGTGAAGGAGAGCCAAGATGAATGGTGAGATTTTCTTGTGTGTGGAAATCCGTCTCAATCTAGAGAAAGAAGTATTCCTTTCCCCCCCTCCCTTTTTGTTTTTAACCATGAACCCTTTCATCTATTCTTTTCATCTCAACACTCCAAGAATTTCCTTTACACGTTGATTCTTTTTTGGTTCTCTCTCTCCTCTCCCCTCCCTCTCTCCCATTTTATCACTCTCAGATTTTCAATCTCTTCTCTGCTGGCTCTTCTTAGGGAATAAACATGCTGTCATCCTAAAGTAATAGTAATTAAGAAAAAAAAAACCCCTTCCTTGAAACTTTATGCCTCTCTCCTTCTATTGTATTATGTATTTCTTTGACTTTCAAGCTAGACCCCATAAAAGTATGCCATGCAGTAACTGTATCAACTCACTCTTCACAGATTAGCCATGCTCTGGAAAGGCAGACTGGGGCATTTTTGATGCAAAATTATTTCTAGCTCAGGTATAAGGAAAGAACTGAGTTCACTGGAATATTTCTCCAAATCCTCTAATATAAAATTTGGGTATTATCATACTATACTGTATAAGTCTGTGTCACAGTGTAGTGTGTGTTATATATGTATTATATACATTAGTATCTATTATATGCATTATACATTACATATATATTTTATATACAAACACACATAATATATGTATTATATATGTCTGTGCTAGAATGCAGTACAGCCTAGCAAGATAAATCTGTCATGGTTCTTTAAGCGACAAATCAAATACAAAACTGCCACATCTTCGTATATTTGCTGTTTTGTCACTTTGACTTCATTCAGTCTGCAGCTCTCCCTACATATGCTTCGCCTATGTAATCATCTTCACTCTTAAAAAAACCAGTTTTTGTGATTATGGTTCCACGCCCCACTGACTTGACATTTACCAAGATCTCCAATAATCACTCAGTTGGCTACTCTGGTAAATCCCTTTCCATTCTCATTTTGTTTGGCTTCACTTCAGCATCTCTCAAAACTTCTCTCAATTTACACAAACCACAGTCTTTCCCCTGCTTTGTTTCTTCATAATCTTGCCTCAGTTTGTTCTTCTTGGTTGATAATTTTCTCCTTTCACTCTATAGATGAGCTTATTAGCTCTACAGTTTCACTAATGGGCATATACCTGCACAAACACACATATACACCTATATATTTATATAATTATGTATACTTGTATATGTAATATAAAAACATTTCTATACATAGCACATAGTACACATTTCTTTTTTTTTATGTTTATTTTTGAGAGAGAGCACAAGTGGGGGAGGTGGGGGGGCAGAGTATCTGAAGTGGGCTCTGTGCTGACAGCAGAGAGCCCAACGTGGGGCTCAAACTCATGAACCATGAGATAATGACCTGAGCTGAAGTCAGAGGTTCACCCAACTGAGCCACCCCCAGGTGCCACATACTCATTTCTAAAGTGATGGGTACAACTTCATGGTCATCTTCTTAAACAACTGGCCATGGGCTTTCTTTTGTGTTCCCTAATACTGGAACTTTAACATAGTGCTGATAAGTTGGCAGCTTCAGTTATTCAGACAAGGCCCAAACCCTAAGGAGTGGTATGGAACAACAAAGGTAGAATTAACTTGGAACCCTGGACAGCCGAGGAGAGCTGATTGACCACCATGGATCCCTGACAGTTTTAGACTGTTCCATGAGTGATAAATAGAACTCCCATCTTTTTTTGGGTAATGATTTTAGTTTTATTTTTGTTTGATAGCATCATATCCTGTATCCTAACTAGTATACTTTGCTGTCACTAGTTTAATATGTTTCCCTGTAGAAGGTCATTAGACTACTGACTAAATTAGTAGAACTCTAAAATAGTGAAATAATTGGTTTTGGTGACATAGGAGTGTGTGTGGAATTAAAGATTTTTGGGATGGGACAGACTGAGACCCAGCTAGACATTCCTGGTGGTGACTGGAAAAAAAAAAAAAAAAAAAACGTGACTAAAGTTTGCTTGAGAAAAAGGTCAGCCCCGCTCAACTCACTGGTTTCTTCTGTTGGGAGCTGTTGTAATATCTTGGGATCTGCTGTGAAAGTGAAGATTTCTCTTTTAACTAGACAGAATACATCCTGTTAACCTAAGGGGTTGACAGACCACTGAAATGACGTCCTAAACTTCTTCCCTTCTATTAGCAGAATATAAGAAAACTCCTTGAGATTTCTAATATTGGGAGGATCTACCAGTTAGGATCTGCCTCCCTTTTCCTTCTTATCAAGAGTGGATGAGAAGCAGGAATAAAAATAAGTAGTACACACTTACCTGAAAGTCTGTCTCTTCAAAGAGTGTGAGTATGTCCAGTGCTCACAGCTGACATGCTATAGTGAGTTCTGTGGCCACACCACTGACCAGTAGATAGTCCATGGGCTTTGTCAATATATTGCAGAACTTTGTAATCAACATATCCTAATCGGGAAGGGTTTCTTCCTCATAAATCTTTTCCTATTCCTTTCCTTGTAATATTTAACATATCATAAGCCGTCTTCGACCTCCTAAATTGCTCATCAGTCTGCACGTAGCAACATGAGAGCCGTTGCATTCGCTCATCCCTGGTGACTGACACAATAGTGCTTTTGCTGTTCCTTGCCTGAGATCTTGCCTCAGCCCCCTCCAGTCATCTACCACAGTTTCAAAAAGATTGCATCCCCGCTATCAAAATGGTTTATTAGTTTTCTGCCACCAAAACCCTTCCACGGCCACTCATTGGGCCATCATTCTTCCTCATTGGGCTGCTGTCTCCCCTTCAGTCTGTTGTCTCACCGCATCCTCCCCTGCACTCAACTTTTTTTTTTTTTTTAATTTTTTTTTTCAACGTTGATTTATTTGTGGGACAGAGAGAGACAGAGCATGAACGGGGGAGGGGCAGAGAGAGAGGGAGACACAGAATCGGAAACAGGCTCCAGGCTCTGAGCCATCAGCCCAGAGCCTGACGCGGGGCTCGAACTCACGGAACGCGAGATCGTGACCTGGCTGAAGTCGGACGCTTAACCGACTGCGCCACCCAGGCGCCCCTGCACTCAACTTTTAATCATACCGACCGCATGCCGAGTACCTCCTTTAAGCCTGGTGTGCTTTCCTCGAGTCCACTTTTCCAACTTCAGTGCAAAAGTCATGTCAAAGGCTGCCTGTTCTGTGAAACTTCCTGAACACCATCTCATCTCTTTAAATTCCCATATCCACTGGCAACAGGTGAATCAACCAATAAATACCATCTTCTTTTGCTCTTTCTGTATTTATATGGATTTGTTGTATAACCTGCAATATTGAATTTGTGAACTTCTTAACAAAACGCGTTCTATCACCCAAAATAATACTTGGCACATGATAGTTACTTGGGAAGTATTTGCTGAATGCCTAAGTGAGTTAATGAGGAAGGTGATGAAATTACTGTTTTAGCAGCTATGTCCTTAGGCATAAAATTTTAAAACCATAGCCTTTTATTTTATGATTAACGTGAATCTTCTGACACTGATTTGCTCAGAGGTCCATTGCCCACAGGATCATATCGCCAAACACTTAATTCACCAAGTTTATCCAAAGTTTTACTTTAATCTACTTTTAAAGTTTACAGTACTTCAGGTGGGATAAATTGGCAAGGCTAAAGTGAAAGTTCTGGAACTTCAATCTGAGGACATTAGCACCTTCATACCGTCCTCTGGCTGCTGGCCTCCCTCTGCCTGCCCTACACCAAAGCTTCTCTGGGCTTAGCAGGCCAGGCAGCGTTTTTACATTGACTCTCCTGTCTTTCTGCCAGCAGAGGGGTCTCTCGCTCTGCACCAGTTTTTAAGATTCAGTATTGGAGCTGGCAGAGACCAGTGAATGTTTCCTAATTAGCTGTTATGATACTAAAATAAAAACTAGCCTAATGACCCTTTGTGAAAAATCTTCAAACACAATTAAAACCAACTAGGTTAATACTAAGCATTGCTAACTAAGTTTAAACAAGTTTTTATTTGTGCGTAAATAGGAAAATATGGACAATTTTTCAGCCAGAAAAATTTGGAAAGAATCCCTAAGAAAATGCCAAAGTGTTAGAAAAATTGGAAACACCTTTAAAAAGATTAAGAAAAAATAAAGAATGGCATCACGTAATCAGTGAAATTTTCGCTATAATCCTAAGAATGTAGAATTTAAGGGAAAAACTAAGTCATCCAGTAATCGTCAGGTTTGACAAATTGAACAGCCCTTTAAAAATGTTTTTTAAGAGTTGATATTGACTGAATATATTCAAGAACACTCTTCTCATAAGATTTTACATCCCTGAGAATATTAATCACCATCGAAGAAGATTTTGATAGATTGATACGTTCATCAAGTTAGATTTTCAAAAAGAAAATGTTTTGATGAATTAGTTTGTGGAAGGTTGACCTTTTCCCTGTATGGGACAACTGGAGCCCCACCAGCTACAGGATGTACATGCTGATGGCCAAGGTGGGCAAGAGAGAATGTCTCATGGTTACAAATCCATCTCTTTCTAGCATTTTGCCAGGGCCAGGCAAACGCTCAGTTCTGTTCATTTCCCCCACTTCATCTCTCTCATTTTCTCTCTCGACTTCGCCTAGGATGGTAATATTTTCTTAGACCTGACTTGAGTGGTACACCCTCGGTACTTAAGCCTAAAGTCCAGAGTAATTCTGCCAATGACAGATGGGTTCTGGGTTCTACATGTATTCCATTCCAATCAAGTTTTGGATATTACTATACAAAACTCCTCTCCCGTCCTATGCTGTATTTGCATTAAGTCTTTCTCCCCTTGAAATCAGGCAGAAGTAAACAACACTGATACTTACATTCATTTGATCATTATGTACTATTTGATGAGTGTTTGAAATGCCCTACCACAACAGTGAGTCACACAGAGTTCCCAAAAGAATCAGCAGGCGAAGGGCATCCTGAAGCCACATGAAAGCCTTGGTTGTCAACCCATGAAGGTTTCACCATGGGAATTTTCACCATATCTTAGGCAGAGCTGAATGATCTCTGTAGTTTCCAGTATTGGGCAACTGTTCTGTGTAGAACCTCTAAAGGGCAGACTGATCTCTGAATCATGGTTGACAAAGGTTGACGCTCAAAATTAATTTTCAGCATAAGAAAAATTAGCCCAGGAAACACTCCAGCCAAAGGGTACTGAGTTCTGGTAGTAAGTAATTCTGTGTGTTTTGGAATGTTGTTGAAATAATGATGGAGAGATGAAAATTCATGGAAAGCGCTGTATACTGATTCTGCACTGACTTCTTCCTTTACCTAGATATTTAAAGAAACCAGAGCTTTGTCTAGTTTTTAGTATCAGCTTCTGCAGTTCTTCCTGCCACTTACAGACGCTGATAAAATGCATGGGAACATGATTTGTTCTGTGTCTCTCGTGATGTTGGTATGCTAACGGAAGTAGCCCGTATGCCAGCAGTACAGGCCAGGTACAAAAGCCCAAATTAGCTGTGGAGTTGACTGGCTGAAGAATTCTGAGCTTGTTTAGATGATGGAATCTAGTGTAACACTTTCCTTTTACATTTTGTGAAATTTAAACCTAGATGTTCCAAGTGACTGTTTCAAAGAGGAAAGGAAGTGTTTTCTTTTTCCCTATTATGTATTAAACAGTGAGCTCACTTTTAACATTTGCTTGATATTAACAGCATACTAGAAAGGTAGTAGTATTTTCTTCATTTGAAAGGTAAAACAAAGAATTAAGAAGTTTAAATAACTTCTTGGAAGTCACATGGCTTACAGATGGCAGAGCCAGGATTCAGATTTGGGATTCCCATCTATCTGATTTAGCTTTTCCTTTCTTACTATCATAGAAAAGGTTTAATAAATTGAGCATTCCTTTTTATCAGTCTATTGTGTGCTTCAGAGAATCTGCTATTCAAAGGGCATCACTTCTAAGAGTTAATAAAACTAGAACACTTTTCATAATTCTATATTTCAAATATATTAAATCAATGTTGTAAGATGGTGATTTTCAGTACATGCAAATTAGAGTCGTACTAATAAAATGCCACTTTTACCTTATATTTTGGGGCTTTTATATATTATTTTAAAGGCTACTACCAAAGGCTGAAAAAAAGAAGAAGGAAGAAGGAAGGAAGGAAAGAAGAAAGGAAGGAAGAAAATCTTTCATATTCTTTAGAGTTTCTAGACAAACTTGGCTAGTGTGTGGCAGTGTAATCAAGAATAAGGATTTGATTTCCTGATTCTCTGTCCTCTGATCATTCCTTTGTAACATATTGCTTTCTTCAATTAGCAAACTCCAGAAGTTATGAATTGGTTATCTTTTTCAAATTTATTCTTTCTCTAATTTAATATGGTTGACAATTTTTCTCTAAAATGTATTAAAAAATTATGAATTATAACAGTTATCACTGTGCCATAGTTGCCATAGCAAAAAGAAAATCTGAAAGTTAAAAAAATGCAGCAACAACATCAGCAAGAGAAATTTAGGTTTTCAACAGGTGGGGAAAATCAAGTTCTATTTCTAAGGGATAATTTTAGATTTTAATAACATAAGTTTCCAATTGCAGAAATAAAAGAAAAGAACCTGAGATATCCAGTCATAGCATAGTGGTGGAAGACATTGAGAAGATGTAAAATTCCTAAAATTAGAATTACTCTCTTGGAATCTGGGAATCCAAGGAGTCTGTAGAAGGGTTTCAGGAAATTTGTCAACTAAGTAGTTGTATCAAATGGGTGTGTGCATGTGCGTGCATATGTGTGCGTGTGTGGTGTATGTGAGTGTGTATGGTGTGTGAATGTGTCCTGCACGTGTGGTATGTGTGTGGTATGGTGTGTGTGTGTATAGTTTATGAAGGCTGTATGTATGTTGTGCGTGTGTGTATAGTTGTGTGCACTATGTGAGTATAGATGTGTGTATGGGATGTGTGTGTCTATCTACATGCACACCTGGACACATGTGCTTTTTCAGAACAAGAGGGTCTCTAGTTTTCTTCAGACTTTCAAAGCAATTCGTGTTGACTGCTTTTTAGAGACTTCAGATGCAGAAGTCTAGATGTGCTCTTAGGCTTGTTTCCCTTGTAGATTCTGTGAGTCTCAGATGACTATTTTCTGCCAGAGAAAAATGTGATCATTGATATTATTGAGAGTGAAGTGTATGAGTGAAGAACATAAGGGTTGGATGTTGGAAACTTCCTGCTGGAAACTTCGAAAGACGTGGATTAGATGGAAAAAACATATATCCTGAATATGTTCTGAGTTAACAAGTCTAAACTCCTTGAGGATGGGAGTCTGGCTTGACTCGATCTTGTATTTGCCTGAAAGCAGCCCGTTTAGCTCATAATCATGTATCATCTTTTACTCACCACTCATTCTTTCAGGTGTAAGTCCAATCCCCATTTCAATGGGTCTTATTAAATTCTGAATATATTCTTCAGACCCTAAAATTATCAGCATAATACATCTTTGCTAATCTCGTCTTTAAATATGTAAGCAATAAAAAGAAATACTCTAAAATTGGAAGGACTTTCACTCTACAACTTTGACGGAGGGCTTATCCTCCCATTCTAAAAGATTATACTGAAAGCATACTTTTCAATAGCCCTTTATTCTTAGGATTCTAGATTCTCAGACTAGAATAAAATCCTGAGACCCCATTCTTCCCCATGGTTACTGTTAATACCTCCATTTCCCAAAGCATATGCAGAGAAAGATTTTATTTTTGGAAAGGAATATAATTTTATTCCAATTTTAGATTTTTTCCCTTACTGAATGCCCAAGCAAAGATCTTCTGTTTCCAATTCAGGAAGACAGTTATAGATGTATTTTGAACTTATTTTCTTAATTTGTTCAGTGGGACAAGGAATGTTCAGAGTATCTCTAATTTTCTTCCTTTCTATCAATTAGATTTGTTTCTTCTGTTATTGCTTGTAAGAGTTAAAAATAACAAACCCATACTTATTTGAACAATGACTATGCATTTTATAGTCCATGGAATGTATCAATAGTGGTAACATTTCTGTCATTGTGACAAAATATCTGGAAAGCACAAAGGAAATTTTAGGTAAGGGTGCCATTTCAGAGGTGTCCTTCAAATCAAATCATGAAGGCCGTCACCTACCTTACCAGGTAGGTAGGTAAGGTAGGTATGGGCCAGCTAGCCACTCCTGAAAGAAAATATATGAAAGAAACTCCAGTGGTTCCTGTCCCCAAACGTTCCTGGGAATATAATCTTGTTTTGTCCCTTGAATGATAAGCCAGATAAAAATTAAGGTTCCACTGCTTTGAAAAAGTAGCAGAACAGATATTAAAGTAGGCAAGTAGCAGCATCTACCATCATAGGGGCCAAAACTGGATATCAGATATTGAAGTGGGAGTGGGGAGAGTGAAGATAGTCATATTGAGTTGCCAAGAGATTGAAATCCCCATGTGGTCAGAGACTGCTTCTCATGCTGGTTCTGAATATTTGTATTCTCCTCCTTTCTGTAGATCCCTCTCAGTGCTTTGCTCAAAGAAGATGTTCAGAATATATTATCTATGAATTATTCCCTTATAGTAACAGTTTACTTAATGATGGATGAATGTATCCCTACTGGTGGTTTCAAAGTACAGTTATTTTTCTGATGACTTTTCTGTTGACTCCCCATAAACTCCAGAGGGAAATTATGCTTCAAATGTATTATCAGACTACTATTTTTTCCGTGGAGACTTTCAATACTTTGAGTTCATGCTGTGTTGGCTATATTGGGTTCCATGGAGGACTCTGCTTTGCAAAACTTCTTAGGGCAGGTGCTATTAATTATGTTATATAAACATGTCAAATTGTATGTGGTCATTTTGTAATGAAGAATAAATGGTAAGAACTTAACTAAAACCATAAATTATTCAAAACATTTTATTTCTGAATCTTATCAGAGACATGATTTTCTCAGCAATCTTTTGTTTCCAACTGAAACTAGGATCAGGGCAAATGCACAGTTTTGGCAAAAAGCAAAATTCATTAGCATCATCGCAAGTCATATTGGACACAGATATTGGTAAACAAATCCAAGTTGTCCCTCGATGGCATTTTCATATGTCACCAAGTGTGTATTCGAGTCATAAAATTAGACAGTTACTTCTCTAACATCTAGAAGAAATGAAGGTTCCAGGTGAGAAGTGGTCTAAACTGAAAACATTAAAATTCTTTCTAATACTTGCTTGAATAATTTTTTTTCACAGGCTGTATGTTTGAGTTTGAAAATATCTATGTGAAAAACAGCCATGTAGCCCAAATAAATACTAACATGGTCAGGAAGCGATAGTGGATTAATATTTGGAATGATAGAAGCCACAATCTTGCCCTATTGGACTCTACAGTACAGAAAGACATATAAGTGAACATACGATAAATCTATAACGTGGTGAGCTCCATGAAGCATAAATTCAGTTGGATCTTAGATGAAGGGGAGAAGAGGCAAATCATGACCACCTTGAGATTAGATGGAAAGGAAATGGGGGTGGTGAGGAATTGGAAGATTAAGGCATTAGTTGGGTAGGGATTATGATAACATGTTAGGAAACTGTGGCACTATTCTACAATCGAATGATTCTTTTATTTGGACTGTAGAATGGTATGGGGGTTGGGGGTGAGTACACACTTCATAGATGAACCAAGCATTGCCCATGAACTATATTGTACATACATATCTATTTGACTATTTTTCAAATGTGTATAAATGCCCCCAGGTTTGTTGCAGATTCATTAGAGAATTCTATTATTATTTTCTCAATTCTCATTTTCTCAGTGTATTGTGGAGGAGGTCTGGAAATTATTTGATGTAAAAAAAGTTGATATCCGTTGTGCTAACTAAGGGCTAATCATTTATTAACCTGAGATTTAAAAGTTTGTGGGGTGCCTGGGTGGCTCAGTCGGTTAAGTGTCCGACTTTGGCTCAGGTCCTGATCTTGTAGTTCGTGAGTTTGAGCCCCACGTCGGGCTCTGTGCTGACAGCTCAGGGCCTGGAGCCTGCTTTGGATTCTGTGTCTCCCTCTCTCTGCCCCTTTCCCGCTCATGCTCTGTCTCTCAGAAAATGAATAAACATTAAAAAAATTTTTTTAATTAAAAAATAATACAAAAAAATTAAAAAAAAAAGTTTGCAAAAAGCAGTTCTAGGTAATGGTAGGCTATCAGATTTTGTAAAGAAACAGAATGAGGGAGGAGAGGGAAGATGGCGGCGTAGGAGGACGCTGGGCTCACTGCGCGTCCTGCTGATCACTTAGATTCCACCTACACCTGCCTAAATAACCCAGAAAACCGCCAGAGGATTAGCAGAACGGAGTCGCCGGAGCCAAGCGCAGACCAGAGGCCCACGGAAGAGGGTAGGAAGGGCGGAGAGGCGGTGCGCGCTCCACGGACCGGCGGGAGGGAGCCGGGGCGGAGGGGCGGCTCGCCGGCCAAGCAGAGCCCCCGAGTCTGGCTTGCAAAAAGCGGAGGGGCCGGACGGACTGTGTTCCGACAGCAGGCGCGGCTTAGCGTCTGGGAGGTCATAAGTTAACAGCTCTGCTCAGAAAGTGGGAAGGCTGGAGGACAAAGGGAAGGAGAGCTGCTGAGCCCCCGGACGACAGAGCTCAGTTTGGTGGGGAACAAAGGCGCTCGCCAGCGCCATCTCCCCCGCCCATCCCCCAGCCAAAATCCCAAAGAGAGCCAGTTCCTGCCAGGGAACTTGCTCGCTCCGCGCAAATACCCAACTCTGCGCTTCTGCGGAGCCAAACCTCCGGCAGCGGATCTGACTCCCTCCTGCTACCACAGGGCCCCTCCTGAAGTGGATCACCTAAGGAGAAGCAAGCTAAGCCTGCCCCTCCTGCCCCTGTGCACCTTGCCTACCCACCCCAGCTAAGACGCCAGATCCCCAGCATCACAAGCCTGGCAGTGTGCAAGTAGCCCAGACAGGCCACCCCACCCCACAGTGAATCCCGAACCTAGGAGAGGGGAAGAGAAGGCACGCACCAGTCTGACTGTGGCCCCAGCGGTGGGCTCGGGGCAGACATCAGGTCTGACTGCGGCTCCGCCCACCAACTCCAGTTATACACCACAGCACAGGGGAAGTGCCCTGCAGGTCCTCACCACGCCAGGGACTATCCAAAATGACCAAGCGGAAGAATTCCCCTCAGAAGAATCTCCAGGAAATAACAACAGCTAATGAGCTGATCAAAAAGGATTTAAATAATATAACAGAAAGTGAATTTAGAATAATAGTCATAAAATTAATCGCTGGGCTTGAAAACAGTATAGCTGACAGCAGAGAATCTCTTGCTACAGAGATCAAGGGACTAAGGAACAGTCACGAGGAGCTGAAAAACGCTTTAAACAAAATGCATAACAAAATGGAAACCACCACGGCTCGGATTGAAGAGGCAGAGGAGAGAATAGGTGAACTAGAAGATAAAGTTATGGAAAAAGAGGAAGCTGAGAAAAAGAGAGATAAAAAATCCAGGAGTATGAGGGGAAAATTAGAGAACTAAGTGATACAGTAAAAAGAAATAATCTACGCATAATTGGTATCCCAGAGGAGGAAGAGAGAGGGAAAGGTGCTGAAGGGGTACTTGAAGAAATTATAGCTGAGAACTTCCCTGAACTGGGGAAGGAAAAAGGCATTGAAATCCAAGAGGCACAGAGAACTCCCTTCAGACGGAACTTGAATCGATCTTCTGCACGACATATCATAGTGAAACTGGCAAAATACAAGGATAAAGAGAAAATTCTGAAAGCAGCAAGGGGTAAACGTGCCCTCACATATAAAGGGAGACCTATAAGACTCGTGACTGATCTCTCTTTTGAAACTTGGCAGGCCAGAAAGAATTGGCACGAGATTTTCAGTGTGCTAGACAGAAAAAATATGCAGCCGAGAATCCTTTATCCAGCAAGTCTGTCATTTAGAATAGAAGGAGAGATAAAGGTCTTCCCAAACAAACAAAAACTGAAGGAATTTGTCACCACTAAACCAGCCCTCCAAGAGATCCTAAGGGGGACCCTGTGAGACAAAGTACCAGAGACATCACTACAAGCATAAAACATACAGACATCACAATGACTCTAAACCCACATCTTTCTATAATAACACTGAATGTAAATGGATTAAATGCGCCAACCAAAAGACATAGGGTATCAGAATGGATAAAAAAACAAGACCCATCTATTTGCTGTCTACAAGAGACTCATTTTAGACCTGAGGACACCTTTAGATTGAGAGTGAGGGGATGGAGAACTATTTATCATGCTACTGGAAGCCAAAAGAAAGCTGGAGTAGCCATCCTTATATCAGACAAACTAGACTTTAAATTAAAGGCTGTAACAGATGATGAAGGACATTATATAATAGTGACAGGGTCTATCCATCAGGAAGAGCTAACAATTATAAATGTCTATGCGCCGAATACCGGAGCGCCCAAATATATAAAACAATTACTCATAAACATAAGCAACCTTATTGAGAAGAATGTGGTCATTGCAGGGGACTTTAACACCCCACTTACAGAAATGGAGAGATCATCTAGACACACGGTCAATAAAGAAACAAGGGCCCTGAATGAGACATTGGATCAGATGGACTTGACAGATATATTTAGAACTCTGCATCCCAAAGCAACAGAATATACTTTCTTCTCGAGTGCACATGGAACATTCTCCAAGATACATCATATACTGGTTCACAAAACAGCCCTTCATAAGTTTACAAGAATTGAAATCATACCATGCATACTTTCAGACCACAATGCTATGAAGCTTGAAATCAACCACAGAAAAAAGTCTGGAAAACCTCCAAAAACATGGAGGTTAAAGAACACCCTACTAACGAATGAGTGGGTCAACCAGGCAATTAGAGAAGAAATTAAAAAATATATGGAAACAAACGAAAATGAAAATACAACAATCCAAACGCTTTGGGACGCAGCGAAGGCAGTCCTGAGAGGAAAATACATTGCAATCCAGGCCTATCTCAAGAAACAAGAAAAATCCCAAATACAAAATCTAACAGCACACCTAAAGGAACTAGAAGCAGAACAGCAAAGGCAGCCTAAACCCAGCAGAAGAAGAGAAATGATAAAGATCAGAGCAGAAATAAACAATATAGAATCTAAAAAAACTGTAGAGCAGATCAACGAAACCAAGAGTTGGTTTTTTGAAAAAATAAACAAAATTGACAAACCTCTAGCCAGGCTTCTCAAAAAGAAAAGGGAGATGACCCAAATAGATAAAATCATGAATGAAAATGGAATTATTACAACCAATCCCTCAGAGATACAAACAATCATCAGGGAATACTATGAAAAATTATATGCCAACAAATTGGACAACCTGGAAGAAATGGACAAATTCCTGAACACCCACACTCTTCCAAAACTCAATCAGGAGGAAATAGAAAGCTTGAACAGACCCATCACCAGCGAAGAAATTGAATCGGTTATCAAAAATCTCCCAACAAATAAGAGTCCAGGACCAGATGGCTTCCCAGGGGAGTTCTACCAGACGTTTAAAGCAGAGATAATACCTATCCTTCTCAAGCTATTCCAAGAAATAGAAAGGGAAGGAAAACTTCCAGACTCATTCTATGAAGCCAGTATTACTTTGATTCCTAAACCAGACAGAGACCCAGTAAAAAAAGAGAACTACAGGCCAATATCCCTGATGAATATGGATGCAAAAATTCTCAATAAGATACTAGCAAATCGAATTCAATGGCATATAAAAAGAATTATTCACCATGATCAAGTGGGATTCATTCCTGGGATGCAGGGCTGGTTCAACATTCGCAAATCAATCAACGTGATACATCACATTAACAAAAAAAAAAAGAGAAAAACCATATGATCTTGTCAATCGATGCAGAAAAGGCCTTTGACAAAATCCAGCACCCTTTCTTAATAAAAACCCTTGAGAAAGTCGGGATAGAAGGAACATACTTAAAGATCATAAAAGCCATTTATGAAAAGCCCACAGCTAACATCATCCTCAACGGGGAAAAACTGAGAGCTTTTTCCCTGAGATCAGGAACACGACAGGGATGCCCACTCTCACCGCTGTTGTTTAACATAGTGCTGGAAGTTCTAGCATCAGCAATCAGACAACAAAAGGAAATCAAAGGCGTCAAAATTGGCAAAGATGAAGTCAAGCTTTCGCTTTTTGCAGATGACATGATATTATACATGAAAAATCCGATAGACTCCACCAAAAGTCTGCTAGAACTGATACATGAATTCAGCAAAGTTGCAGGATACAAAATCAATGTACAGAAATCAGTTGCATTCTTATACACTAACAATGAAGCAACAGAAAGACAAATAAAGAAACTGATCCCATTCACAGTTGCACCAAGAAGCATAAAATACCTAGGAATAAATCTAACCAAAGATGTAAAGGATCTGTATGCTGAAAACTATAGAAAGCTTATGAAGGTAATTGAAGAAGATTTAAAGAAATGGAAAGACATTCCCTGCTCATGGATTGGAAGAATAAATATTGTCAAAATGTCAATACTACCCAAAGCTATCTACACATTCAATGCAATCCCAATCAAAATTGCACCAGCATTCTTCTCGAAACTAGAACAAGCAATCTTAAAATTCATATGGAACCACAAAAGGCCCCGAATAGCCAAAGTAATTTTGAAGAAGAAGACCAAAGCAGGAGGCATCACAATCCCAGACTTTAGCCTCTACTACAAAGCTGTCATCATCAAGACAGCATGGTATTGGCAGAAAAACAGACACATAGACCAATGGAATAGAATAGAAACCCCAGAACTAGACCCACAAACGTATGGCCAACTCATCTTTGACAAAGCAGGAAAGAACATCCAATGGAAAAAAGACAGTCTCTTTAACAAATGGTGCTGGGAGAACTGGACAGCAACATGCAGAAGGTTGAAACTAGACCACTTTCTCACACCATTCACAAAAATAAACTCCAAATGGATAAAGGACCTGAATGTGAGAAAGGAAACCATCAAAACCTTAGAGGAGAAAGCAGGAAAAGACCTCTCTGACCTCAGCCGTAGCAACCTCTTACTCGACACATCCCCAAAGGCAAGGGAATTAAAAGCAAAAGTGAATTACTGGGACCTTATGAAGATCAAAAGCTTCTGCACAGCAAAGGAAACAACCAACAAAACTAAAAGGCAACCAACGGAATGGGAAAAGATATTTGCAAATGACATATCGGACAAAGGGCTAGTATCCAAAATCTATAAAGAGCTCACCAAACTCCACACCCGAAAAGCAAATAACCCAGTGAAGAAATGGGCAGAAAACATGAATAGACACTTCTCTAAAGAAGACATCCGGATGGCCAACAGGCACATGAAAAGATGTTCAGCGTCGCTCCTTATCAGGGAAATACAAATCAAAACCACACTCAGATATCACCTCACGCCAGTCAGAGTGGCCAAAATGAACAAATCAGGAGACTATAGATGCTGGAGAGGATGTGGAGAAACGGGAACCCTCTTGCACTGTTGGTGGGAATGCAAATTGGTGCAGCCGCTCTGGAAAGCAGTGTGGAGGTTCCTCAGAAAATTAAAAAAAGACCTCCCCTATGACCCAGCAATAGCACTGCTAGGAATTTATCCAAGGGACACAGGAGTACTGATGCATAGGGGCACTTGTACCCCAATGTTCATAGCAGCACTCTCAACAATAGCCAAATTATGGCAAGAGCCTAAATGTCCATCAACTGATGAATGGATAAAGAAATTGTGGTTTATATACACAATGGAATACTACGTGGCAATGAGAAAAAATGAAATATGGCCTTTTGTAGCAATGTGGATGGAACTGGAGAGTGTGATGCTAAGTGAAATAAGCCATACAGAGAAAGACAGATACCATATGATTTCAATCTTATGTGGATCCTGAGAAACTTAACAGGAACCCATGGGGGAGGGGAAGAAAAAAGAAAAAAAAAAAGAGGTTAGAGTGGGAGAGAGCCAAAGCATAAGAGACTGTTGAGAACTGAGAACAAACTAAGGGTTGATGGGGGGTGGGAGGGAGGAGAGGGTGGGTGATGGGTACTGAGGAGGGCACCTTTTGGGATGAGCACTGGGTGTTGTATGGAAACCAATTTGACAATAAATTTCATATATAAATTAAAAAAAAAAGAAACAATGAAATAATGAGATGTGCACTTTAGAAAGATGGTTCATGAAGAATTTAACAGTAGGGAGTGTAAATGAGGATAACATCTGAGCCCAAGCAGAAGAACCTTAACCCATGAGACTAACAGCAGAATTAGATAAGAAAGGCCTGGAATGAGAATGTCTTAGAGACTTGGTGATCCATTAGTTATGGCAAATATGGAAGAGGAAGCCCTGAACAGATGCAAACAGTGTTTCAGTTTACGTACTACAAGATGATGGTGACGTGAAAAGGGAGGTAGAGTTGGCTGAGAATTGGGTTAGACTAACCCTTGCATCACGGAAAATACAGATTTGGCTTATGTGTGTACAGGCTAAAAGTCTCTTCCTACATAGTTTATACTCTTTCCACCTCTTCAGTTAATTAGCACCACTGATTCTCAGAAAGAAATTAGAAATTTCAAGAGTTTCACTTCTGTTTTTAATGTTAATTTCTTGGCTCAATGAAGCAAATTACGTAAGGTCACCTTTTTTTTTTTATATGTTTATTTTTGAGAGAGAGAGAGAGAGAGACAGAAAGAGAGAGACAAAACATGAGTAGGGGAGAGGCAGAGAGAGAGGGAGACACAGAATTTGAAGCAAGCTCCAGGTTCTGAGCTGTCAGCACAAGCCTGTTGCGGGGCTCGAACTCACACACTGTGAGATCATGACCTGAGCTGAAGTTGGACACTCAACCCACGGAGACACCCAAGCACCTCTGCATAAGGTGACACCTTTACATGAGAGACTTCAGGAGTTTGGAGACCCATCCTGTTCAATCTTCTCTCTTCCTTAACTTAAGCTTCCTTTTCCTTAACCCATCTCCCCTTTGAACGTATTTGGTGCCTGAAACACTACCTTAAAAGAAGTGGCTGATTATGTGTAGGCATTGAGTTGTGCATTAACAAAGTTGATTATTGGAATATGTTTGGTCTGAAGATAGGAATATTGAAGGCATTTTTCCCAGACTATACTATAAAGTCATTTTGCATTTTTACTTTTAATTATTTTGGGACCTAAAATAAAATGCTTAGACATCAAGCATGTGTGTGTGTGTGTGTGTGTGTGTGTGTGTGTGTGTGTGTGTGTGTGTGTGTGTGTATTTTATACATAAAAATATAGATTACCTGTAATTACACATCATTAAGAGATACTTTGTTGTGTTTCCCTTACAGTCTTTTAACTGTACATATGCCTATTTATAATTTCTTTCACAGTGGCTTTTGCATACCTATGATTTAGACACAGGGATTTCTTTTTTATTTTCTGGCTTTCTTGAGATGTTATTGACAAATAACATATGTAAGCTAAAAGCTTAATGTGCAATGATTTGATACATGTATATATTGCAAAATGATTACCCCAATAAGGTTAATTAACACCTGCATTCCCTCACATAATTATCATCTTTGTGTGGATATAGTGACATTTAAGATCTATTCTCTTAATAATTTTCTTATGTTATTTGTAGTTTTATTTGATGATTGTGTGGTTTGCAAACATCTCTCCACCTTTCCATCTCAGTAGAATATAAATATCCTAACAGTAGAGTTGTCACTTGGGGCTTTAGCTGCCTTCCCAGAGCCCAGAACAGTGTCAGACATATATATGCACTTTTTCCAAGATTAGGATAAATTGTATTTACAAGTTTCTATCTCATATTTATTTATATTTTATGGAGAGCAATGATCAATTGTTAAATGTTATTAAAAGCATAATTTTACAAGTGAAATAATTATCTTTAAAATAAATGAACCATAATTTATATAGATGTTTTGAAGCTGAATATTTAGATGTTTTCAATAGCTTTTTATTAAAATACCAGTTTGAATGAATATTCTTGCAATTACAATGTTGATAGCCTCTGACAATGTCTTTAATGCCAACTTTTAAAAGTGAAATTACTAATATAAAAGGTGTAGATAGTTAAAAAAATTTTTTTTTATGTTTTTGAGAGAGACAGTGCATGAGCAGGGGAGGGGCAGAGAGAGAGCGAGACACAGAATCCGAAGCAGGCTCCAGGCTCTGAGCTGTCAGCACAGAGCCTGATGCAGGGCTTGAACTCAAAACCTGAGAACATGACCTGAGCTGAAGTTGAACACTTAACCCACTGGACCACCCAAGGAACCCCAGAGGTATAGATAGTTTTAGGTCTTGTAACATATTACTAAGTTCACTTCCAGAAATAAAATGGCAGTTTATTTATCTATTTATTTATTTAGTGTTTATTTATTTATTTTGAGAGACCGCGCATGCTTGCTACCAGGGGAAGGACAGAGAGAGAGAAAGAGAGGGGGAGAGGGAGAGGGAGAGAGAGAGAGAGAGAGAGAGAATTTCAAGCAGGCTCCAAGCTGTAAGAACAGATCCTGACAGCGGGGCTCTATATCATGAACGTGAAGATCATGACCTGAGCCAAAATCTAAAGTCAGCACTTAAGCAACTGAGCCACCCAGGCACCCCAATGCCAGTTTATATTCAATTCTGTTTGGTTCTCATAGAATCTCCTACACCCCTCACATCACTATTTCTGAATCTCTTAGAAAAGTATTTAAAATGTCCTGCTCTCAGAGTTCTTCCTGTAGATGGCTCCTTCCAGGAGACACAAACACCAATCTCTCAGTTTTAGTGGAAAAATACAGTGGAAGCGGCAGGTTGTAGAATATGATGTGAGACACAGTTGCCATGACTATGAAAAAAAAAAGAAATTAATTTCTTAACATTTGTATGATTTTTTTTCTACCTGTCAAAAATAATTACAGATATAAAGATACAGATAAAAAAAATTGAGCCTCATCTTTCCATTGCAACTATTGTGTGCCTTCCCGGAGGAATATTTTTCCCCTTTGGGTATAGCTATTTCTGCAACAGTCTTGCCCTTTAGAAATCCCTTGCCATCCACATAGACATACAGCAGCTAAAGATTCGAGAACAAGTACTCAAGGACCAAGTCCTAATAACTTTAAAAGCCACAGGAACATTAGAATTGTGTACGAGTAAAGCTTGCTAATCTCTATTTTGTCAGGATAGGAGGAGTTCTGGGTGGCAGGAGTCTGAAAGTCTAGAAAAGATTAGAAGATGGTGTTTTCTTCTCTTAATCTCCCTACTCACCACCAGCTACTTTGTGTAAGGGAACTGAGATTCCGAAGGCATCGCTTCTCGGTATGAATCACACTGCAAAGGCTGTTAAAACCTTGCTCAGAAATGCCTTATACTCAATATTTCATCCAACTCCCATGTGAACACAATGGACAAATAAAAGAAAAATGTATCACAAACAGAACTATGGTTTTCAAAGTCTGCTCCTGGGACCATCTGATTCAGACCTTGAATAATAGTTCTTAAATTTTGGTTTGGATAAGAAATATGAAGGCAGTTATAACATAGACACTTTTCTAGACCTTGTTTCCAGACAGTGAATCTGCATTTTTGACTATTTTGTTATACCAATAGAGGTATAATTTGTAATATCACATTTTAAGAAATACTGCCCTAAAAAGTAATTGGGAGTGTTTTGTGCAAAGAGAGTGAGCTCTCAACTACACTTTGGTTTTACCAGGTCTTATACTTGTCCCCAGATTCTAACCATTCAGGAAACATACCCCTGACCTATATTAATACACCTCTTCTATGAGGAATAAGTAGTAATTTTTCAAAAATAACTCATATTTTCACCTTAAAATTGGTATATGAGATCACTGCATTGATTTTAAGAAATTATAATCATAATATTTATAATCACCTTTATATTTAATTATATAATAATTAAAATTACCTTTATAATGATAATATTTAGAAGAAATACTGACTGCGAAGTCAGGGTAAAAGTTCATGTATATGTTTGACATTGATACCAATGTTTTAATGTAGCTCTGTGATTCTTAGTCATTTAAATTACCTGACCCCTGGTTTCCTAGGACAAAATGAGATGTTTGGATACAATTTCTGAACAACTCATGTTTTTGTTGTTTTCTGTTTATTTTGTTTTTCAAGCACATTTCTCAAAGTGAATACTTACAATTTGCTCCATTGATTGATTGTTTTACATTACATATATTAAAAATGTTTGACCAGTGACTCAACGCTAGCTGCACATTAGAATCACATGAGGAATTCTTAAATACCTAATGTTGGCCCCACACCAGACCAACAGAATTGGAATCTCTAGAGATGGGATTAATGTATCACATTTCTCTTAAAACTGTCTAGGTATTTCCAGTCAACAGCATGAGTTGGGAAACACTGGCATGGATTATTGGCAACACAAGTTTTGATTCTGAGATTAAAACTCATCTCATTCACACGTTGCTTACACTTCTATCTCAGTGGATGTGTGATTTTCAGTTTACGTTTCTTCAGCCATATAAATGCTCTTCTCTCTATTTGTTGAGAACAGATACAAATTAAAAGGAAATATCAAAATCACTATTTCATAAATCACAAGATCTGTGACCAAATTTGCTGCTATGAGAACAGAAATAACTAGAATAAAATTGTCTATTTTTTTCTGAATGTCACTTTTTTTCAGCTTAAAGATTTTGTTTTCTTTATTATGAGATAACTCTTGTTTTACTATTTTGGTGTTGAAATAGTTTTTTCAAGAAATTCTTGATGGTGAAATTACATGATTAATGTGTTAATGGCTTAATTTGGCAAAATAAATTTTGGCAAGTCTCTGTCAGTATTTTTTAGTGAAATTTTCTGAGCAGTGGAAGTTTGGAAAGCATTAACTTAAATACTAGATCCAATACCCAACTGATCTTTGACCTGCAGAGTTTAGAGAAGTTGCTGTTTACCAACTATTATGATTGTATTTCAGTTCTAAAGAAAATTTACCACACCACTGAAAATGACTAAAGATAAGCTGTACTTATTTACATATTCTTATATGTGACATCTGTTGTACATATATATTGTTCTATGACCTGATTTTCCATTTCACAGTATATTAGGAAAATATTAAGTTCATAATATTTGGCATGATTATATTAATTATTATTAATTGTTCTATTGATGAATTTAGGATATTCTCAAATTTTTCTAATAAATGAAATTTTCAATTAACACCATATTATGTATGTATTGTACACATGCAAATATTTCCATCAAGTACATTTTAAAAATCTCTCTTTGGAGGGGCGCCTGGGTGGCGCAGTCGGTTAAGCGTCCGACTTCAGCCAGGTCACGATCTTGCGGTCCGTGAGTTCAAGCCCCGCGTCAGGCTCTGGGCTGATGGCTCAGAGCCTGGAGCCTGTTTCCGATTCTGTGTCTCCCTCTCTCTCTGCCCCTCCCCCGTTCATGCTCTGTCTCTCTCTGTCCCTAAAATAAATAAACGTTGAAAAAAAAAATTAAAAAAAAAAATCTCTCTTTGGAGAGATGCTATTGTTTTCAAAAAGTCAGAATTATTTTTCATTCTCAGCAGGAATTTATTAGAGTTCTTGTTCCCTCATATCCCTATACAAGATATTACCAATATCTATCATTTCTAACAATCTGGAAGAAAACTGTATCTCTAAAAAAATTTAATCTCTAATTTAATATTGGGGTGTTGGCAGTTTTTCTTCTGTGAATTGCATGTTTATAATCATTTTTCAGTTTCTGATTGTTTTTCTGGTTCAGATTATTTTTCTCTATTGTTCTTATGAGAAAATGGTATTTCAGAGATTCCGTGTTTCCTCAAATGTTACACTAACAACTAGGATATTGCAAAGGTCAGATCTAAACCCAAGCAGTTTGCCTCTATCTCCAGGACTCTCCCACCACTTTACTGATACCACAAACACTATAGGATGGAAAGACCAAAGCTGAACAGTTGGGCTAAAACAACAAGGTAAACAGACAAGGAAATAAAGATTAGATTTCAGAACCTGTTCTTTGAGAAGCCAGTTGGTCCGAAATCTACATAGGAAATAGCAAAAGCAAAGATAATTTGGTGCAAAAATTCTTGGATGATTATATTATATTAAAAGCCAGCAGGAACAAGAAAATAAACAAACTTGGGAAACTGGGCTTGAGTTTTACGTGTTTCTATGGAGTTTGTTTCTTTTTCTTCTTGCTTCTGAAAGACACAAAAGTCCATGGAACCCAGCAGGGTACTTTCTTCTGCTGTAAAGACATGGGTCATCATCACACTCAGGCACAGTTGGTCCTTGCCAAACGGTCCTACCTGAGGATTTGCTCTTCTCTTGGTGGTACTAATGTCACTTCTTTGGTATGTTACTCACCTAATAAATCTAGGTGTCATTTCCCCATGGGCAGTTTTATCAAAGTTTTTACAGTAGGAGTCACATTCTGTGGTTGGGTCTTTGTGTTTCAAAAAAAAGAGGTAAAAGGGTTTTACATTTCCAGGCTTCTTTGTATCTTATACTTGATGACACCCACATCAAGTGATTTAAACATTTGTGATTTAAGCTTCATCCAAGAGCTGAATAGAGAGTTGGAAGGAAACCCAAACTCATGAACGAACTGGCTCCACGGGTGGGGTCTGGCAGGCGCACCTTGCAGGACCCCATTTAGCCTGAAAAGGCAAAAGGAAATAGAGCAAAGCAAGAGACAGTTTGGCTGCCAGGGCTGGAGCCCCACTGAAGCACCAAAGCAGAAGAGGTCTCATTGTCCTATAATTAATGCTCATTTTCTTTGGATGCAGTATTTTTCGTTTCCATTTCATTATTTTTTTTTCTCTTCATGACCTTGAAGCTTACATGCTCTTTCCACACTGGTTCTACTTTTATTTAAATTAATATTTAGCTTAACAAAATTTATATATAGTTGAATAAAACAGTTTTTTTTTTTTTCTAAACAGTACAAGGATATCAGAATACTTTCAAGTGGGCTGTCTTTTCTCCTGAATGAAATGCTATTTCAATTGAGTGACTAAGTTCCATCTTGTAAACTGTAAGTCCAAAAAATTAGACATTTACTGTGTGTATGATTGTTGTTTTTTTTTTATAGTTTTTCTTGACTTGGCCATATGTTTTTCTGTTATTCTTCCTTTTTGATCTCATCTTTATTCTGACATTTTTTCTTCTTCCTTAAGCCTGTTTCAATAATTTTTTAGTAAATCTTTCTGATTTTTGTATGTCAGAATTCTTAATTGGCTCTAGAAAGGTGTCCTGAGAATTGTTTTCTTCTCTCACATTTTGGGTCTTCCACTTTTTAAAGGTTTCTCTTCTTAATTGTTGTAAAATCACCTGTCTCGTTTTTGGTAAGTAAACTATTTGTGTTTAAATGTTGACTGCTTTTTTGGTTCATGTCTTTAATGTCATAACCTTTGATTTTACTTTAATATTTTGAGTTGTCAATGTTTAAGAGTATTTGAGCTTCCTGAATATGATGATTCCTACCTTTGCTCAAGAGTAGAAAATGTTCAATCATATTTCGAGTATACCCTTTATCTCATCATTCTAGCTCCTTTGGAATCCTAAGTAGACAGATGTTTTAAAAAATAGTTATCATTTATTATGTGGCTCAGTATTTCTTCCATGGTTTGTGTCACTTTGACTTTGTGCTGCATTATTTCCTGAATCTGTCTTCAAATTACTTCACTCTCTTTTTGACTATATCTGACTCGATGCTTAAACCAGCTATTAAATTTCCAAGTTTAATTCTTTTGTGCTTTTAAACTTTCTTGCAATTATTATTTTTTTTTAAAAAGGCTATTAATAGCCTCACAGTTAGGGGCACCTGGGTGGCTCAGTTGGTTAAGCCTCTGACTGTTGATTTCCGCTCAGGTCATGATCTCATGGTTTGTGGGATTGAGACCTGTTTTGGGCTCTGTGCTGACAACACGGAGCCTGCTTAGGATTCTCTCTCTCTCTTTCTGCCCGTCCCCCACTCACAGGCACACGCATACTCTGTCTCATAAATAAATTAAAAAAAAAATAGCCTCTGGATTAGCTAGGTACCCTGTATAAACTTTTAAATATATTAAAATCAGTAATTTTTAAAAGTGGTTTTTTTTGTTTTGTTTTTTGAGAGAGGGGGAGAGAGAGACAGAGAGAGTGAGAGTGTGGTGGGGGGGGGGGGGTGAGGAGCAGAAAGAGAGGGAGACATGGAATCCGAAAGTCCAGGCTTGGAGCTGTCAATACAGAGCTTTCATGGGGCTTGAACTCACAAACTGTGAGATCATGACCTGAGCAGATCAATGTTGGATGCTAAACTGACTGAGTCTCCCAGGTGCCCCTAAAATCAATGATTTTATATGCTGTATCCCACACTTCCAACATCAGCAGTGCTTCTGTCTCTGGATTCTATTTTTTAATGTGAATGCTTAATCTTGGTTCTGTCTCTTTATTTCTTATGCATTCATTGAGAGATAATAATCCTTGAAACTTGACCTTTAAAATTCCAGTTTTATTTTTATTTATTTATTTAGTTCATTTCCCCAGGGTCAGTTTATGTTTGTGTCTCTAGAGTCATAGAGGCATTACTCCCTGGGGTCTTTATAATCTAAATGCTCTGCTTGCCATATTTTTAGGTTGTGAAAGAAGAGTGTCTTCTCTCTCCACACAGGCGTGAGATCAGACTTGTGGTTGGGAAACCCCAGGGGGAGAGTTTTCCTTTCTATTCTTTCCACTCTCCACATGCCTAGATACATTCACATCTTTTCAGTGTAAGCATTTGCTTTGTTTTTCCTGGCTCAGTCACTGCGGGTTATCTTTCTCAGCGTTCACGTTTTATGCAGGGGTCTCTGATGAGATAGACATCTCATGTTTCAGGGGCTTTAAAAGGCTTTATCTCTTAGCTCTAGACTGGTAATTCACATAAACCAATGGTGCTAAGCTACCAAGGACAATCCAACATCCCCAGGACAAATGCAGGATTTAACAATTGTTTGTTTGAATTTATACATTCTCACATTTTTTTTCTGAAAATACTTTTTCTCTACTAACACAAGCATATATTTTTAAATTATGCATTGAACATTTTATGTATTTTATACCTAAAGATTTCTCTGAATGTCTAGAAATGCTAGAAAATAAAACCCCTCATGTATTTGTTTTTGATTAGAAAAATGCCCATTTGTAAAGATGCCAATATACTCTGTATTTATCTGTAATTAACAGGTAAAATCACTGTAGCCCTCATTTTGAGAAATATTTGATAACCTTATTATTCAAAGGGGTGTGTATAAAAATAAATATGACATTTTAAAAAATGAAGCCCTAAAAATTGAGTAATGAAAGCAAAGTAGCCCTGCCAGGTATTAAGACATATTTCAGAACTTCAGTAATAGTTACATGTAAGGTATTGGCATAAGGACCCATGTAATGTCAGTGAAACAGAGTGGAGTTAAGCATTAGACCCAAAGAGATATGAAAATTGAAAGCAGAATTCCAATATAATGTAGAAAAAAGGAATTACACAATACTGATTTTATAAAGGATCGGCTGGTCATTTGGAACAGTACAGCTGAATCTATAAATGCCAAAACAAATTCCAGATATATATTCCAATATAATCATTGTTAATTAAGATGATTAATGTAAAATATTAATACTTAAATTTTATCATAGAATAGAAGATTTTTTTTTTCAACGTTTATTTTTTATTTTTGGGACAGAGAGAGACAGAGCATGAACGGGGGAGGGGCAGAGAGAGAGGGAGACACAGAATCGGAAACAGGCTCCAGGCTCTGAGCCATAAGCCCAGAGCCTGACGCGGGGCTCGAACTCCCGGACCGCGAGATCATGACCTGGCTGAAGTCGGACGCTTAACCGACTGCGCCACCCAGGCGCCCCTAGAAGATTTTTTTGAGAGAGCGAGTGCGCGACTATGTGCGTGAGTGGGAGAGGAGCAAAGGGAGAGAGAGAGGGAATCTTAAGCAGGCCCCAGGCTCAGAGTGGAGCCCGATGTGGAGCTCGATCCCATGACCCTGGAACCATGACCTGAGCTGAAATCAAAAGTCAGATGCTTAATTGACTGAGCCGCCCAGGTGCCCCATAGAGTAGAAGATTTTTCTAAGCATAACTTAACACCCAGAATTCATACAGAAGAAAAATTGATAAATTCCATTTATATATAAAACACAAATGGCTGAAAAGCCAAGAGGGAAAAATGATGGGAGCTAATGGAAGTAAAAGAAGCTAGAAAGAGATGGAGTAGGTTAGAAAGAGAATGAGTGAAAGAAATAAGAGAGAGAAGGAAGGGTTGAGAAAGAGAGGGAGAAAAGAAATAATGACAGGAAAGAAGGAAGGAGGGAAGGGGAAAGGAATAAGGAAAGAGAGAGGATGAGAGGGAAGGACATAAACTGCACAAAAGATAAGTTGAGAAAATTATTTATTTATAAGAAATACATGATTGATATTGTTAATTACCCAAATATAGAAGCTGTTACTACCATTAGACTATAAGCTCCATAAAATTTCGAATCACATTTGTATTGTACATCACTGTATCATCGATAGTTATCATGTATCACGCCAGAGTTTGTAGACAAAAACATTTGTGGACAAAAAAATTTTTTTTTAAATAAACAACTAAGTAGATTCAAAATAAATACAGATTTGAAGGGGCACATGCACCCTGATGTTTATAGCAGCATTATCAACAATAGCCAAACTGTGGAGGAGCCCAAATGTCTACTGACTGATAAAGGGATAAAGAAGATGTGGTATAGATATACAATGGAATATTACTCAGCTACCAAAAAGAATTAAATCTTGCCATTTACAAGGACGTGAATGGAGCTAGAATATATTATGCTAAGTGAAGTAAGTCAGAGAGAGACAAATACCATATGATTTCACTCATATGTAGAATTTAAAAAACAAAACATGAATACATGGGAAGGGGAAAAAGGGAAGCAAACCATAAGAGACTTCTAACTGTAGAGAACAAACTGAGGGTTGATGAAGGGAGGTGAGTGGGGGATGGGCTGGATTAAAGGAGGGCATTTGTGATGGTGAGCACTGGGTGTGTTGTACGTAAGTGATGAATCACTAAATTGTACACTGAATCTAGTATTGCACTGTATGTTAACTTGAATTTAAGTAAATATGTGAAGAAAAAAATCAATTCTTTTTTTTTTAATTTTTAATATTTGTTTATTTTTGAGAGAGACAGAGCATGAGCAGGGGAGGGGCAGAGAGAGACAGAGACACAGAATCTGAAGCAGGCTCCATGCTCTGAGCTGTCAGCACGGAACCCAACTCGGGGCTGGATCCCACGAGCCATGAGATCATGACTTGAGCTGAAGTCGGATGCTTAACCCATTGAGCCACCCTGGTGTCCCAAAATTCAAATAATTCTAAAGAAAAATAATTGATCAGGGAGAAAACCAGGCACTTCATAAAAGATAATAAAAGGAATTGATTAAAACTTGAAAATTTACTCAAAGCTGTTAATAATCGAACAGATAAAAATAACATATGAGATTTTAGTTCATTTTTCACATGTAACATGGCTGAAGGTTAAGAGTTATAAATATAGAGATTTGAAAAATAAAAGCATTTTAGTTAGGAAAAAGATCAAAATGCTTATTACCACATTAATTTTCCATTTCTTTAAAGTTCTGACATCTCAGACAAGAGCTATAGATACATAAAATAAAGCAAAATAAAAGAAGGGGACTAGAAATGAAGAAATAACAGCTATTGTCTACAAAGAGATGACTTTCCACTTATAAAAATTAAATTGAATAATAATTGGAACTAGTATAAAAATAAAAAATAATTGGAACTAGTAAAAAATGATGGCTGGCTACAAATGCAATGTTAAAAAATCAAATTAATTCCCATGAACCAAGAAAATAATAAATTTTTTAAATGATAGCATTTCAAAGAACAATAAAATTATGTTTCAAAAAATACCCTAACATAATGACTACAAAATCTTTATATAGATAATTATATATAAACGACTAAAGCAAACCTAAATCTAATAGAGGTACCCTGTTCATTCAAGGAAAATGGCATTTGGACTTCATATAAATTGCATTATGTATTGTATATCTTTTGGATCTTACATTTTGCTCACCATTTCACATTTATATTTTAAGATTAATCAACACTGTTATCTATAGTTCATTTATTTTCATTGCTAAGTATACACAATGACTTATCCGTTCTTTTTCTGATGGACATTTGGGCTTATTCCAGTTTTACATATGATAAACAGTACTGCTATGACTACTCCTGTGCATGTAATGTGCTATAAATGAGAAGATGTTTTTGTAGGGAATATACCAAATAATGGTAATGTGGATCATAGAATATGCGTATTATTAAGTTTATTAGATAAAGCTGAACTGCCTTCAAAATGGTTTTTCAAACTATACATCCATCAGGAATTTGAGTCTTTTTCTTGCTCTATATCTTTGTCAAGATTTGGTATTATTTTCAGACTGGCCACTCATTTACTGGGTACATAGTACTATCTCATTGTGGTTTTAATTTACTTCCTCTTCTTAATAATAAAGAGATTGAACACTTTTCATATATTTAATGACCATTCAAGTTTAATCTTTGTAAGTGTTTTTTTTTTTTTTTTCTGTTGTGTCATCAGTCTTTTTCTAATTTGTTTTGCAGAAATTCTTTTTTGTCTTTTGAACATTAGTACTAGTTGGCTACAAAGGCTGCGTTGGGGAGGGAAAAAAATTATCCCTCAAGATTCTTCTGGCTGGTCTAAGAATTAAATTGACATGAGACAGATTAACACGAGAAAATTGGATTTAATTACATGCATATGGGGAATAAACAAACATAAACATGAGAGAGTCCAAAGACAGGTAAAATGAGGTATATATGTTATTCTAGACTATCTGGGGCTACAAAAGGAAGGAAGGCAATTCACAGAAAGAATGGAAAGAGTAAATGTTTGATAAATATTTGCTTGGCCATCCAGGCACAATGGGACATAGAAGACTTTGATCAAACAGGCCTTGCCGTGTTCCTGTCCACCGTTACCTAGTTCATATTATACTATAGTTATTTATGGTGATAGCTTCCTTCCTGGAACGGGTTCTGTATCTAAATCCTTTTAGGCAGTGTAGCAGGGAGTCTACAGTTGTTAACTATTTTCTCCCATTTTTGATGTATCTTTTAAAAAGATCTCTTTAATCATTCTTAAATTTAATATAATTAGGAATAGTATCCTAAATGGCTAATACTTTTAGTGTCATTCCAGAAGATACTGCCCTCCTTCAAGGCCATCAAATTATTCTCCTATGTTATCATAAATGGCTGGTGCTGTTGCCTTTCATATGTAGATTGATTCTTTTGTATAAAGTATGAGTTACTTTTTGCTATATGTGTTACCAATCATCTTGGCTTCTTTTGTTGCAAACACCATCCTTGAACTCTCCTTTGAAGTGGCACTTTCAAAATGTGGGGGTGGGGATTTTAAGATTTAGAGGAGCCTTTTCTACTTTCATTTTTCCCGTATGTAATTTGAATGAAGGAATCAAGGATGGAAAGAAGTCTGGTTTCCTAAATCAACACATGAAGAATAGCACTGGCTGACTGGGAACGCCTACATTAATGTTTCCCTAACATATTCTTGAATAAAGTTAATAAAGTTGTCAATTCCCCTTCATCCAAGGAAATCTTAAAAAGTAAAAGTTAAGTCACAAATAGGGTAAAAATAGTTTGTCAGTCAAAAGATATTTACTGAACATTTACTATATATCAAACACTTTTCTTGATACTCTAAATGTATCAATGAATAGAAAAAGTCCATTTTTGTGGAGCTTAAATTTCTTCTGTCTTCTCTCTTTCTCAGAAACTGACGGTAGTCTCCGGTGTGTACACAGCACAGCAAATGCCTACAAATCAATAATTAAAAGACACAAAAATAGCAAACTGGGGAAGGTAGATATGTGGGCAATTCCAAAAGAGGAAAGCCAGATCATTTAGTAGGCATATGAAAAGCATCTTAACTGTACTTATGCTTAAAGAAATGCATGTTAAAATCAAAATAAGATGTTCTTTTATGATAATCACATTGAGAAAAAATTTAATAAACCTGACAATACAAATCTTGGCAAGGTTGTGGAACATCCAGAACTCTCATACCTTGTTGATTTGGTTTTGAATAATATAATGGCATCAGAGAGCGATTTAACAGTATTTACTAAATGTAGTTATTCACATCCACCTTGACCCAGTAATAGAATGAAATACTCTCCTAAAAGGCCACAAGAAAAATTTATAAGAATATTGTTTATAGTAGAAAAAAAACAATAACTTTCTGATAAAAGAACATAAAAATGCAGGATATGCATCCAAATGAATCCTGAGTAAAAGAAAAAGGAGTAACGGGCGCCTGGGTGTCCGACCTTGGCTCAGGTCACGATCTCACGGTTCGTGGGTTTGAGCCCTGCATCGGGCTCTTTGCTGGCAGCTCAGAACCTAGAGAGTGCTTTGGATTCTGTGTCTCCTTCCCTCTCTGCCCCTCCCCAGCCCATGCTCTGTCTCTCTCTCTCTCTCAAAAATAAATAAACATTAAAAAAAATTTAAAAAGGAAAAGAACAGGGAGTAAAATAGATCCGTGTAGGTAAGCACTGCTAAATCTCAAACACATAAATTTGAAGGAACAAAACAACTGGTGGATGTATGTATATGATTTTTCCAAATATGTAAATTTAAAAAGCATGTATAACCGTCTCAGCTATTATTTAGGAAATCTATACACGTAGAGTAAATGTAGAAAGACTTACATGTGAACAATAAGCTTAACGTATAGGATACTATTTCATTAGAGGTTAAGGTGGAGTATGAATTCAGGGAGGGCATGAGGTAGGTGCTTTAAGAAAGGTTATTTATTGTTTTGTTCTCCATAGTTTTTTTAATGTAATTATAAAATATTTAATAATGAAGTAATTGAAAAGAAATGAAAAGTAATTAAGTACTCAGTGTCCGAAAAGTTTAAGGTAGTGTCTTCAATGTGACCGCCTGTTGGGTGACTCAAACACAAAAATCCCAAGATTATCCTTAATTATGCTCTCTCCTTCCTCCTCCCTCCCAAACCCACTACATATCAATACCTGCTGATTATTTACTTATTTATTTATTTAATGTTTGTTTATTTTTGATAGAGACAGAGTGTGAGTGGGGGAGGGGCAGAGAGCTTGAGAGACTGAGATACAGAATCTGAAACAGGCTCCAGGCTTTGCACTGTCAGCACAGAGCCCCACGTGGGGCTTGAACTCAGGAACAGCAGGATCTTGACCTGAGCTGCAGTCAGACTCTCAACCGACTAAGCCGCCCAGGCGCCCCAATACCTGCAGATTTTACCTAAATAGTTTTGGTAGTCTCTTCCTTCTTCCCTTTCCTAATTGACTGACTAACCTCTGGTTAAGCTCAGATCCTCCTTCAGCTGGATGATAGTATTGACCGTACTAGTCTACTTGATTTTTTTTTTCTCTAAACTACCTTTAACCGGAGAATAACATAAATCCAATTGTGCTACCACACTCTGATGCGTTTTGTGGCTCCACATCTTACAGGATCTAGTCCAAACTCCTTAGCATAGACTCTCTCTGATCTCTCCATACCTTGTCCCCAATCGGCTTTCAACCTTTACGTGTTTATGCTACTTCGTTATTAAGATATTATTATCATAGTATTACTGTACTACAATAATAACATCCACTTATTTTTCTCTTTGTCTAACATACTGTATCCCTTTTATCATACTGCTCATTACCCAAATAACTCTTACCTCTCCTTCAAACTAAGATCAGGAATTCTCTCGTAAGGAAGGGTTTTTTTGAACGGTTGACTTAAATATTTATCTTTGCTCCCACAGCAAAGATATCTTTTTCCTCACATGTAACAGCTTATTTTAAAATAACCTGTTTCAAATTTATTGTATCTTTGTGCAAAGAAAGGGCCATGTTTTGTTTTTCTGCATAGCCTTCACATTTAGGCCTGGAGTCAGGAAATAGTTTTTCTATGTAGGTTTTCCAAAGCATTCTCAACTCTGCTGTTGTAACAAGAAAACAACCATGATATATAAACAAATGAGTGTGGTGGTATTCCAATAAAACACTATTTAGAGGAACAGACTATGAATCATACTTCGCCTGTGGGTCATAGTTTGCAGACCCTTTATTTTGGCAAATGTCTAGCAAAAAGTAGGTGGTAAATGAGGGCAGGTAATATCCAACCCTTTGTAACACACGGCCAATGACTCTGTCCAAGCTCTTGGAGCTCCTTACTTTTGCAGAAGTTGGATTCAAACTAGTCTTACTTGGTAGGGAAGTTACCTGCCTCAGGTTCCTCCCACATCTTTTCTCTCCATCAGCGTGACACGTCCAGGCTCTGGTTCTAACAAAGGGCTGGTGACAAAGCAACATGAACATGGCCTGTGAGAAGCTGGCTTTCTCCTGAAGCCAGACCTATTTCCTTTCTCCACCTTTGTACTTACTTGACCCACATATATCCCATTTGCTTCTACGTACAATTTAGGGCCCCCAGAGTTGTGATTTTGGACCTGTTCTAAATGAACACAGCTGCCAAGACTTCACAGTGTACATTCAGCATGTTGTGGAACTCTGCTCAGAAGAGGGGAGCATGGGGGCTCTGGGTTAATTTGGCCATGTGTTGCAAATGTGATGCTTGCAGAAAGGAGAATTTCCCACATTTTGACGTCCTTTTATTTCGAGTTCTTCCTGACTTGGCCCCTTGTCCTGTCTCTCTCCCCAAGCACGTATTTGTTTGTCCTTCTCATTGCATTAGGAAATGCAGTGGCATTTCAGAAGTCTTGAAACATCGCAGACCCCATCTTAATAACACCCCTGGGAAACGGCCGCCGATGAGCTCAGGTGTCTCTTTTAAACACAGCAGTCTGTTTCAGTTAAAACAAGAGGGTTTGCCATCTTAGAAGCCTGTCTCCATGGCACCTGCCAAGATGAATGAATCAAAATTTGGCAGCTCCTAGGTTTAAAGTCCCCCAAAGCCAAATTTCTACAAGGGAGACAGTGGGAAGTGGGAACTTTGGTAATTTATCTCTACTGCTTTACTGAACAACCCTGAGAAAAAGTTGCTTTTCGTTTGTTTTTGTTTTTGCTTTGCTTTTGCTTTTTAAGAGAATGGGAGAAACATTTTCTGTTTCCCTGAGTGGTTCTCACACCCTCCTTTCTAACTTGTAGTCTGCTTTTTTTTTTTTTAATGCTACTTTACTTGAGCAATTTCATAAAATTGTGTGATCAAGTATTCAATTAATATCAACTTTTTGCAGCTAAGAACGATTCAGGAGTTTTAACTGAATATGTGAATTTTCACAAATTTTAGGTGTCACTCAAAGTGCCTCCCTCATTAAAAATGGGAGGTGTATTTTATTCAACAGGTTATACCTGAAGCCATTTTCTTAAGTCTTTATTCGGAGAAGCCTCAGCCCTCCACTGAAGACTGTCAAGTGATTAAGTCAGACCCATCCAGATTATCCAGGACAATCTCTGTGTGAAAATTAATAAGTGGAAACCTCACTGAAAATGGGGTGAGGAATTGGTGAGGGGGAGTCTCATGCAGGTACCACCACCTATTCTGTTTACTTTACATTCCTTGGCAGAAAGAGGCTTACTTTACTACCTTAGCAGCAGGAAGAAAAAATTTTTCCTTACCTAGCAATAGCCCAGTCAATAAGACGCTGCCATCTACCAGCCAATGAGAAACTCCCAGTTTCCTCCAATGGAGGGCATCTAAGTTCCTAGACTTCTGTTCAAAATAACTCCTCCCATCATCCCCTCACCACGTGACGCCCCCAGATATTTTTCTCTGTAAAAGGACTCTCCTCTCTTTTGTTCTCGGAACTTGCCTAAGGTTCGCCATAGTTTGCATGTCCCAAATTGCAATTCCTCTCCTTTTGCCAAATAACTCTTTACACTGATAAAATAACTGGCTATTTTTATTTTTAAGGTTGACATCCCTTACTTAAAGTTAAGTGATTAAGGGCTTCAATTACATTTTTAAAAATCTCTTCTCAGCAGCACCTATATTTGTGTGGATCGAATAACTGGGGACTAGCTCAACCAAGCTGACACATCCAAAGAACTGTCATGACTGTAATCCTCGGTTACTATTTTCAGGCTCCTAGTTCTTTATTTTTTCTTCCTTCTCTCTATTCTTTTCTCTCTTCCTTTATTCTTCCTACAGAGCCATTACTTGTAGTCCAAGTTTCTGATTCTCCTCCTCTCTGGAAAGATGGTGGGTTTCCATTTCCTGGCCCTCTAATAGTTTCACTGGATCCTGTGTCTAGTTCTGTACATGGTATATGAAGGTGCCACTGCTGAGAAATCACGTAGCACAGTGATGGACACAAAACTATGGCTTGTGTAGATATAATTAGGATAGGAAGATAAGCTACAAACCCACAAACTATTGACCAGTAAGTCCCATTAGTTCGTTATAAGCTCCAGGATATAGAGTTTGGAGGGAGGAGATACTCCAGTGAGTCCAAAGTAGGGGCAGGTGAGCTGGGCAATGGAGGATAACAGCTAAAACAGGGTGGTGGCGGGGTGAGCGGGGCATTGTGAAGCATACCTGGTTTCAATTCCTTTTATTTTTTTTCCCCCATTTTTAAGTGTGTTCATTTCTTCACATTTTTTGTGAGCATAGTTTGTTCTAGATCTTGTACTAAGATCCCTGCCCTCAAAGAGATTGTGAAATGAAAGTCTAATTATGTAATTATATATTGTGATAAGTATTAAGTAACAGATTTCTGGGAGAGTGAAAAACTTTTCCAACCTATTTTATTTCATTTTGAAGTTTGTTCATTTTGAGAGAGGTAGGGGAGCAGACAGAGAGAGAATCCTAAGCAGGGCTCGAACTCATGAACCATGAGTTCATGACCTGAGTCGAAACCAAGAGTCAGACACTTAACTGACTGAGCCATCCAGGGGCCCGCAACCTATTTTAGATGAGAAATTCAGGCCTTCTGAAGCAAGGGCATGAACCACACCCGAGTAAGGAGAAGTGTACGAAGAGGCAAGGGGAGAGCACAGACAGAGGCCATAGGGTGGGAAAATCTCCGATATATGGAAAGCCAGTGCAATTAAGATATAGGAAGAAAGGTAAAGACTGGTATGAGAGAGTGGGAGACCTAAGTTACTGCCAGATTTATTTAGAATTATGTAGGCCACAAAGCCAAGGTAAAGACATTTATTTTTAAATGCTAAAGGAATCTGTGTGACCTACTGTAGGTGATTCTGTCTCTGAACTTCAGTTTCCACATATTTAAAATAAAAATACTTCCCCCAAATCAATATCATAATTAAATAAAGCAAAGCATGTAAAAATGTAAAGATCTTAGACTAGTTCTGGGCCATTCAAACAAAACAAAACACCAGTGTCTCATCATTTTCCTTAGTGAACACAATTTAGATATGTATATATATGTGTGTGTGTGTATGCCTATACATATATATATATACATATATACACACACATACATACATACATATATGCATATATGCACATATACATATTTCTAAGGTTAAAGAGAAAGCTGACCAAGTTTATGTGAAAAATCTTAGGACTTATTTAAAATTTTTTTTAAGTTTTTTGACTGCTTGCCATTCACTTTGGTAGGTAATGTCTCAGGCTATAGCCAATTTATGAGAGAAAAATTTTTTTTGATGTTTGTTTATTTTTGAGAGAGAGAGTGCAAGCCAGGGAGGGGCAGAGAGAGGGAGACACAGAATCCAAAGCAGGCTGCAGGCTCTGAGCTGTCAGCACAGAGCCCGATGCGGGGCTCAAACCCACAAACCTTGAGATCATGACTTGAACTGAAGTCAGACACTTAATTGACTGAGCCACCCAGGTGTCCCATGAGAGAAGATGTTTTAGAAATACTTCAGCACTGAAGTATTACTGTATTTTAACTACTCTTTTTTCAGTCTCATGGTACCACATATATGTGGTTGAACAAACAACCTGAGTATTCCATATCCTTTATCTCAGCTGACATTCAGTGATTTATAAGATCCAGTGATGCCTGGGTGGCTCAGTCAGTTAAGTGTGCAACTTTAGCTCAGGTCATGATCTCATGGTTTGTGGGTTCAAGCCCCGCGTCGGGCTGTGTGCTGACAGCTCAGAGCCTGGAGCCTGCTTTGGATTCTGTGTCTCCCTCTCTCTTTGCCCCTCCCCCACTCACATTCTGTCTCTGTCTCTCAAAAATGAATAAACGTTAAAAAATATTAAAAATAAGATCCAATAGGCTCCATGTTATTGTTTGTAGAGCAAGTTACCTAAATTTTATGGGTGACTAAAGTTCGTTGATCAAAGATGGAAAAATATGAAAGGGGGGTGTAGCATGAAAGCTGTAATCTAAATTACCTTGGGCAACAAATAGGAAAAAAAAAAGGGAGAACAAGGAAAGCACTATGTAAATACATGGCCGTTTCTAATTTGTAAAGATGTTGTGGTTCGCAGAAAAAATATTAGAGAATAGAAGCAGACGTACTTGCAAATTGTGTTTCTCAGGGTTCATTTCTTATTGTATTTTACCACTATATCTCCATAGGATACATTTATTATTTTTCAATAAGACTTTGCTGCAAATCCACTGTGGAATTTGGCAGCTGACATTTAAACTCTCTCAGCACTAGTTTCATTATATGTAAAATGAGAAAGTTGGATGAAATGATCTCTAATGTCATAAAAAATTAGGTCTCTCATTTCCTTAGTTCCCAGAGAGATATGTTATGCTGCAGTTTAATTTGTGAAATAATTTGACAGCCAATTTTCTTTGATGATATCTTATTGTTGGGGGAGTTAAAATAAAGATGGTAATTTCAAGTCATGGCTGCAAAAGCCAAAATCGTCCCTGATAAAATGCAATGATTTCTCCTGTCGTTCTGTTCTTTCTCCTCCTCATTTTTCTTCTTCTTCCTCTTTGTCCTTCATTGCATCATTCCACAGTTCTGGTAAAAAATGTTAGACTGCACAGACAAAACTCTAGCATTAAACCATAACCTTGGAAAATGTATCTTCTAAAACCATCAGCAGGACGCGCTTTACTGTCTTTAATTTACACAGGCAGCTTGAGATCTGGCTTTACTGAGACGCAAGAAATGTCTGACTGGTTTACCAAGAAACGAGTTCCATCAATTCCACCTTACTCACTGTTTACAGCTCAGCTCAAATATAAATTCCTACTAAAAGCCTGAGTTTTCTAAACATTATGATGGTTTGACATCACAGCAACACAAAAACACAAATAAGTGTTTACTTGCACATTATGCTTAAAGGAACCTTCCACCAGCCCATCAGAGAAATATTTGCACAGATGGTTTCCAGAATCCTCCTCCACCCCCTCCTCCTTTTTTCATCTTTTGTTGTTTATTCTTTTTCATTTATCTTTGTAACATGCCAACATACCCATAACACCGTCACCAAAATCAAAGGAATACACACATCTAGTACCTCCCAAAGTTTCCTCGTAACTTATGACTTCTTGTTTGTGTGGTAAGAACACGTACCATCACATCTACTCTGTCAACACATTTTGAGGTGCGTGATACAGCATTGTTAATTATAGGTGCTATGTTATACAGCAGGTCTCTAGAACGTATTCATCTTGTATGACTGAAACTATCCCCATTGAACAGCAACTGCCCATTTCCTGCCAGCTCCTGGCAACCACTCTTGGGTTCTCCTTCTTATTTCCAAATCCAAGGTGTATGCTGAAACAAAATGGCCTCCTTTTTCCCAGGATCCACGTCTGTTAGAAAGTAATGGTATTTCACAATGATTTGTTTCAACTGTACTATGTTCCTAGTACTCTCCTTTAAAACAGGGACACCGGCACTTAAATGCTTGTGCTCAGCATAAATCAGATGCAATCATGTTGGTATAAAACACGGAGGAGAGTGGCTGGATGTAACCCCGAAGCACTAAAACGAACCTTATGACCGAGCCACCTTGGAAATTGTTCTCTTCAAATAGATTTCAGAAAACTAAATGATAGCCCTCGGGTCTTAAACATAATTTCCAGGAGCTTTTAGCCCCCAAATCAAACGAGTAGTTATTTCTGAGCCTTGCTCCATGATATTTTTTCTTCAGCTGCAAAGAAGACTTCTGTTGGCCAGGATCTCCTGCGAACATACTGATGGACAGTTAGTGTTTCACACTTTCCTGTAGCTTGGACTTTTGGGAACATCTTGCCTTAAAGGCGCTATACAAATATAGGATCCAAATCCACATTCTTCTTCTCCTCTGCCTGTTAAAGTCTACAGAGTCTGTGGTCGCATCGGGTTACCTGCCCTCCAGGGAGGGTAAATAACAATCCGGATGTGCCCATATTCATGCAGAACGTGTATCTTCTAGTCGGGCTAATTCATGCTCAGTGTAGCCGAAAGGATCCCAGCTTCTAGACAGCTTCCTTCTCTCTGAGGCCCTCAGGCTGAGAAGCCAGCCTAACATTTTGTTTTCTTTGTCTACGCAAAATGAAAGCTTGCTAACTTAGATCAGACTGTGACAACTCTATTTCTGAAAGAATCTATTCATTACTCACTGAGCCAGTGTTAATGTGGGAATTTCCCAGGAGGTAGAGCAAAAAGAAGGACTGATTCTCTTCTTTTCCTGTACAGCCTGGGATCTGGCACTTCCTAGATATGTGATTGTGGTGAAGTCACTGAACTTTCGGGGGCCCCAACATCCTCCTCCTTCTTTTTAAATAAGAGCAAAATCATCCACTGAACAAAGGTTGAAAACATGCTTTGTTATGCATTAAAAGTATAGAAATGAAGAGTTTTGCCTACTAGAATTTCTAAAATAACGACAACATGTTTCTATAGATTAAAACAGTAGAATTGAGGAAATCAGGGTGTTTGAGAAAGAATTAAGCTCTGGACTCTGAATTTTTTTTAAAAAATCATCAATATTAAAATGTATGCTTCTGCTCAACTTAGTCACACCATATGTATTACATTCATTACTTGATTCCTATTTTAATTCTCTCTTCCCCAAACCCATCCTCATTATTTTCTTTATAAATGCATGAATTACCATAACAATTAGATGCTATTTTTGCTTACCAAATGGACAAAGATTTTAGCAAGCCAAGATGTCCAGTGTGTTCAAACAAAACAAAACAAAACAAAAAACCCAAATACTTGGAAGCATGGCTGTTAGCGTGAAAACTGATATAATCTGTCAGCAAACAAATTTGGCCATACGGATTAATATTCATATAAAGTTCATAGTGTGATAGAGAATTCCACTTCTAGGGCACTGTTCAAAGGCCAGAGTTGAAGATAGTTTTAAAAGACTTAGCTACTAGGGGAGTGATGATAGCATTGTTTAGAATATAATAGGATTAAGAGAGATGCTCTCAAAATGTTGAGAAATTTACCATTGGTTAAGTAATGCAGCCAAATGATGGCTGTGACAAATATTTATGAAGGAGAAAATAGCAAGTGAACTAGAAACTTCTCAGGCCATCAAAGATAAACCTAGGAATTATGAAAAGTGATTCCAGTTAAAACTAGAAAGACTTCTGAATTTACCTCGAGTAGCGTGGGTCAGGGTCGGGGGAGGGATAGTGAAAATGTTTTTTTGGGTCAGAGTCATTACTTTGCCAAAAAAAAAAAAAAAAGGATTAGATTGCATTAAGTAGATGTAATGAATTATATCATGTTAGTTAGATAGGTACGTTTCACAAGGCAATGAATCCTAATGGTTATAAGGTGTAGGATTTCAGAAACCTTAGGAAAATGTGAAACACTTGCCTGAATGGAAATTCCCCACTGACTCTCCCCAAGTAGATAAAGACACTGGACATACCATTACCTCATTCCACCCTAAAACCAGCAAGAATTAGGTAGAAGGTACTGACTTTCAGAGAATTTCAATTGTTCTTGAGATTGAACACCTGAAAAATGGGCAGTAAGTAGGGAATTATTTTTCTGGAAGAAGATGTAGCACAAAGATTCCAAATAGGAAAGAAAATATTAGTAAAAGACCATAGGGCATGAGAAGTGAAGAGAGAGAGTTAGAGATCAAGAGAGAACCCCTATGGACCTTCTCTAAGGATTTAAGCAATGAGCCTTTTTACTTGGTGAGATATAATAAGATCCTTTGGATGAGAGGCTTAATTTCTTATTTGCTTCCCCTAACCTCCTGGTATTAACTGTACCCTCAATAAAAGATTACTTAGGCCATCACCAGAATCCTATATGTATATTTGATTCAAGGAAGGAGAAGGAAACAGTATTCAAAACTGATAGATGGTATCCAGCACCTTCTCCATAATGCCATGATGGAAATCAGTAACAGTCCATTTGTCAACCAAAATATTTATGAGTGGTATTTCTCATTGATAATACAGGTGATTTTATTATTTCTGGTTCTGATTTCCTTATTATGTTTTTACCTACATTTTCTCATGTATAATCTTTTTTTTTTTTTTTTTACTATTTATTTATTTTTTTTATTTATATATGAAATTTATTGTCAAATTGGTTTCCATACAACACCCAGTGCTCATCCCAAAAGGTGCCCTCCTCAATACCCATCACCCACCCTCTCCTCCCTCCCACCCCCCATCAACCCTCAGTTTGCTCTCAGTTCTCAACAGTCTCTTATGCTTTGGCTCTCTCCCACTATAACCTCTTTTTTTTTTTTTTTCCTTCCCCTCCCCCATGGGTTCCTGTTAAGTTTCTCAGGATCCACATAAGAGTGAAACCATATGGTATCTGTCTTTCTCTGTATGGCTTATTTCACTTAGCATCACACTCTCCAGTTCCATCCACGTTGCTACAAAAGGCCATATTTCATTTTTTCTCATTGCCACGTAGTATTCCATTGTGTATATAAACCACAATTTCTTTATCCATTCATCAGTTGATGGACATTTAGGCTCTTTCCATAATTTGGCTATTGTTGAGAGTGCTGCTATGAACATTGGGGTACAAGTGCCCCTATGCATCAGTACTCCTGTGTCCCTTGGATAAATTCCTAGCAGTGCTATTGCTGGGTCATAGGGGAGGCCTATTTTTAATTTTCTGAGGAACCTCCACACTGCTTTCCAGAGCGGCTGCACCAATTTGCATTCCACCAACAGTGCAAGAGGGTTCCCGTTTCTCCACATCCTCTCCAGCATCTATAGTCTCCTGATTTGTTCATTTTGGCCACTCTGACTGGCGTGAGGTGATACCTGAGTGTGGTTTTGATTTGTATTTCCCTGATAAGGAGCGACGCTGAACATCTTTTCATGTGCCTGTTGGCCATCCGGATGTCTTCTTTAGAGAAGTGTCTATTCATGTTTTCTGCCCATTTCTTCACTGGGTTATTTGCTTTTCGGGTGTGGAGTTTGGTGAGCTCTTTATAGATTTTGGATACTAGCCCTTTGTCCGATATGTCATTTGCAAATATCTTTTCCCATTCCGTTGGTTGCCTTTTAGTTTTGTTGGTTGTTTCCTTTGCTGTGCAGAAGCTTTTGATCTTCATAAGGTCCCAGTAATTCACTTTTGCTTTTAATTCCCTTGCCTTTGGGGATGTGTCGAGGAAGAGATTGCTACGGCTGAGGTCAGAGAGGTCTTTTCCTGCTTTCTCCTCTAAGGTTTTGATGGTTTCCTGTCTCACATTCAGGTCCTTTATCCATTTTGAGTTTATTTTTGTGAATGGTGTGAGAAAGTGGTCTAGTTTCAACCTTCTGCATGTTGCTGTCCAGTTCTCCCAGCACCATTTGTTAAAGAGACTGTCTTTTTTCCATTGGCTGTTCTTTCCTGCTTTGTCAAAGATGAGTTGGCCATACGTTTGTGGGTCTAGTTCTGGGGTTTCTATTCTATTCCATTGGTCTATGTGTCTGTTTTTGTGCCAATACCATGCTGTCTTGATGATGACAGCTTTGTAGTAGAGGCTAAAGTCTGGGATTGTGATGCCTCCTGCTTTGGTCTTCTTCTTCCAAATTACTTTGGCTATTCGGGGCCTTTTGTGGTTCCATATGAATTTTAGGATTGCTTGTTCTAGTTTCGAGAAGAATGCTGGTGCAATTTTGATTGGGATTGCATTGAATGTGTAGATAGCTTTGGGTAGTATTGACATTTTGACAATATTTATTCTTCCAATCCATGAGCAGGGAATGTCTTTCCATTTCTTTAAATCTTCTTCAATTACCTTCATAAGCTTTCTATAGTTTTCAGCATACAGATCCTTTACATCTTTGGTTAGATTTATTCCTAGGTATTTTATGCTTCTTGGTGTAATTGTGAATGGGATCAGTTTCTTTATTTGTCTTTCTGTTGCTTCATTGTTAGTGTATAAGAATGCAACTGATTTCTGTACATTGATTTTGTATCCTGCAACTTTGCTGAATTCATGTATCAGTTCTAGCAGACTTTTGGTGGAGTCTATCGGATTTTCCATGTATAATATCATGTCATCTGCAAAAAGCGAAAGCTTGACTTCATCTTTGCCAATTTTGACGCCTTTGATTTCCTTTTGCTGTCTGATTGCTGATGCTAGAACTTCCAGCACTATGTTAAACAACAGCGGTGAGAGTGGGCATCCCTGTCGTGTTCCTGATCTCAGGGAAAAAGCTCTCAGTTTTTCCCCGTTGAGGATGATGTTAGCTGTGGGCTTTTCATAAATGGCTTTTATGATCTTTAAGTATGTTCCTTCTATCCCGACTTTCTCAAGGGTTTTTATTAAGAAAGGGTGCTGGATTTTGTCAAATGCCTTTTCTGCATCGATTGACAGGATCATATGGTTCTTCTCTTTTTTTTTGTTAATGTGATGTATCACGTTGATTGATTTGCGAATGTTGAACCAGCCCTGCATCCCAGGAATGAATCCCACTTGATCATGGTGAATAATTCTTTTTATATGCCGTTGAATTCGATTTGCTAGTATCTTATTGAGAATTTTTGCATCCATATTCATCAGGGATATTGGCCTGTAGTTCTCTTTTTTTACTGGGTCTCTGTCTGGTTTAGGAATCAAAGTAATACTGGCTTCATAGAATGAGTCTGGAAGTTTTCCTTCCCTTTCTATTTCTTGGAATAGCTTGAGAAGGATAGGTAATATCTCTGCTTTAAACGTCTGGTAGAACTCCCCTGGGAAGCCATCTGGTCCTGGACTCTTATTTGTTGGGAGATTTTTGATAACCGATTCAATTTCTTCGCTGGTGATGGGTCTGTTCAAGCTTTCTATTTCCTCCTGATTGAGTTTTGGAAGAGTGTGGGTGTTCAGGAATTTGTCCATTTCTTCCAGGTTGTCCAATTTGTTGGCATATAATTTTTCATAGTATTCCCTGATGATTGTTTGTATCTCTGAGGGATTGGTTGTAATAATTCCATTTTCATTCATGATTTTATCTATTTGGGTCATCTCCCTTTTCTTTTTGAGAAGCCTGGCTAGAGGTTTGTCAATTTTGTTTATTTTTTCAAAAAACCAACTCTTGGTTTCGTTGATCTGCTCTACAGTTTTTTTAGATTCTATATTGTTTATTTCTGCTCTGATCTTTATCATTTCTCTTCTTCTGCTGGGTTTAGGCTGCCTTTGCTGTTCTGCTTCTATTTCCTTTAGGTGTGCTGTTAGATTTTGTATTTGGGATTTTTCTTGTTTCTTGAGATAGGCCTGGATTGCCATGTATTTTCCTCTCAGGACTGCCTTCGCTGTGTCCCAAAGCGTTTGGATTGTTGTATTTTCATTTTCGTTTGTTTCCATATATTTTTTAATTTCTTCTCTAATTGCCTGGTTGACCCACTCATTCGTTAGTAGGGTGTTCTTTAACCTCCATGCTTTTGGAGGTTTTCCAGACTTTTTTCTGTGGTTGATTTCAAGCTTCATAGCATTGTGGTCTGAAAGTATGCATGGTATGGTTTCAATTCTTGTAAACTTATGAAGGGCTGTTTTGTGACCCAGTATATGATCTATCTTGGAGAATGTTCCATGTGCACTCGAGAAGAAAGTATATTCTGTTGCTTTGGGATGCAGAGTTCTAAATATATCTGTCAAGTCCATCTGATCCAATGTCTCATTCAGGGCCCTTGTTTCTTTAGTGACCGTGTGTCTAGATGATCTATCCATTTCTGTAAGTGGGGTGTTAAAGTCCCCTGCAATTACCACATTCTTCTCAATAAGGTTGCTTATGTTTATGAGTAATTGTTTTATATATTTGGGCGCTCCGGTATTCGGCGCATAGACATTTATAATTGTTAGCTCTTCCTGATGGATAGACCCTGTCACTATTATATAATGTCCTTCTTCATCTCTTGTTACAGTCTTTAATTTAAAGTCTAGTTTGTCTGATATTAGTATGGCTACTCCAGCTTTCTTTTGGCTTCCAGTAGCATGATAAATAGTTCTCCATCCCCTCACTCTCAATCTAAAGGTGTCCTCAGGTCTAAAATGAGTCTCTTGTAGACAGCAAATAGATGGGTCTTGTTTTTTTATCCATTCCGATACCCTATGTCTTTTGGTTGGCGCATTTAATCCATTTACATTCAGTGTTATTATAGAAAGATATGGGTTTAGAGTCATTGTGATGTCTGTATGTTTTATGCTTGTAGTGATGTCTCTGGTACTTTGTCTCACACGGTCCTCCTTAGGATCTCTTGGAGGGCTGGTTTAGTGGTGACAAATTCCTTCAGTTTTTGTTTGTTTGGGAAGACCTTTATCTCTCCTTCTATTCTAAATGACAGACTTGCTGGATAAAGGATTCTCGGCTGCATGTTTTTTCTGTCTAGCACACTGAAAATCTCGTGCCAATTCTTTCTGGCCTGCCAAGTTTCAAAAGAGAGATCAGTCACGAGTCTTATAGGTCTCCCTTTATATGTGAGGGCACGTTTACCCCTTGCTGCTTTCAGAATTTTCTCTTTATCCTTGTATTTTGCCAGTTTCACTATGATATGTCGTGCAGAAGATCGATTCAAGTTCCGTCTGAAGGGAGTTCTCTGTGCCTCTTGGATTTCAATGCCTTTTTCCTTCCCCACTTCGGGGAAGTTCTCAGCTATTATTTCTTCAAGTACCCCTTCAGCACCTTTCCCTCTCTCTTCCTCCTCTGGGATACCAATTATGCGTAGATTATTTCTTTTTAGTGTATCACGTAGTTCTCTAATTTTCCCCTCATACTCCTGGATTTTTTTATCTCTCTTTTTCTCAGCTTCCTCTTTTTCCATAACTTTATCTTCTAGTTCACCTATTCTCTCCTCTGCCTCTTCAATCCGAGCCGTGGTGGTTTCCATTTTGTTATGCATTTCGTTTAAAGCGTTTTTCAGCTCCTCGTGACTGTTCCTTAGTCCCTTGATCTCTGTGGCAAGAGATTCTCTGCTGTCCTGTATACTGTTTTCAAGCCCAGCGATTAATTTTATGACTATTATTCTAAATTCACTTTCTGTTATATTATTTAAATCCTTTTTGATCAGCTCATTAGCTGTTGTTATTTCCTGGAGATTCTTCTGAGGGGAATTCTTCCGCTTGGTCATTTTGGATAGTCCCTGGCGTGGTGAGGACCTGCAGGGCACTTCCCCTGTGCTGTGGTGTATAACTGGAGTTGGTGGGCGGAGCCACAGTCAGACCTGATGTCTGCCCCCAGCCCACCGCTGGGGCCACAGTCAGACTGGTGCGTGCCTTCTCTTCCCCTCTCCTAGGGGCGGGATTCCCTGTGGGGTGGGGTGGCCTGTCTGGGCTACTTGCACACTGCCAGGCTTGTGATGCTGGGGATCTGGCGTCTTAGCTGGGGTGGGTAGGCAAGGTGCACAGGGGCAGGAGGGGCAGGCTTAGCTTGCTTCTCCTTAGGTGATCCACTTCAGGAGGGGCCCTGTGGCAGCAGCAGGGAGTCAGATCCACTGCCGGAGGTTTGGCTCCGCAGAAGCGCAGAGTTGGGTGTTTGCGCGGAGCGAGCAAGTTCCCTGGCAGGAACTGGTTCTCTTTGGGATTTTGGCTGGGGGATGGGCGGGGGAGATGGCGCTGGCGAGCGCCTTTGTTCCCCACCAAACTGAGCTCTGTCGTCAGGGGGCTCAGCAGCTCTCCTTCCCTTTGTCCTCCAGCCTTCCCGCTTTCTGAGCAGAGCTGTTAACTTATGACCTCCCAGACGCTAAGTCGCGCTTGCTGTCGGAACACAGTCCGTCAGGCCCCTCCGCTTTTTGCAAGCCAGACTCGGGGGCTCTGCTTGGCCGGCGAGCCGCCCCTCCGCCCCGGCTCCCTCCCGCCGGTCCGTGGAGCGCGCACCGCCTCGCCGCCCTTCCTACCCTCTTCCGTGGGCCTCTCGTCTGCGCTTGGCTCCGGCGACTCCATTCTGCTAATCCTCTGGTGGTTTTCTGGGTTATTTAGGCAGGTGTAGGTGGAATCTAAGTGATCAGCAGGACGCGCGGTGAGCCCAGCGTCCTCCTACGCCGCCATCTTCCCTCTCTCCCTCTCTCATGTATAATCTTGTAATAAGGAAAAAAGATCTACATTGATGACCAATTTTACTTTAGGGTAATGTTCTCAGTCAAGGTCATGAGATATAAAGACAATGTAGTTGAGAAGTCACTGTACTGAGTGATAAAATTAAGAGTGAGGCAGGGAACATGGAGAGAACAGTGGTGCCCTCCGGGAGACCAACAACATTGGTAGTGACAGGAATTTTTTTTTTTAAGTTTATTTATTTATTTTGAGAAAGAGCATGCACACCTGAGTGGGGGTGAGGGGTAGAAGAGAGAGAGGGGGAGAGAGAATCCCAAGCAGGCTCTGGGCTCTCAGAGCCCAACATGGGGCTCAGTCGCACAAACCAGAAGACCATGACCTGAGCCAAAATCAGGAGTCCGATGCTTAACGACAGAGCCACCCCGGCTCTGGTAGTGACAGCATTTTTAAAATGGTTATATCAATAAGATGTATGTGTGAGCTAGGATTTTAGGATGCTCATATTCCTCAAATTTACAAAGGTTTTTTTTTTTGTTTGTTTTTTTGTTTTTTTTTTTTTTTTTTTTACAAAATCTGTAATTTTCTGAGGAACTGGTTGATTCACCTAGCTGACCTCCCAGGGTAAGGTTCTCACTTCATTTACTCCAAGCATCTGGCTTCCGTTTGGACTAATGCCGCCTTCTCCACTCCAGCATGGGGTGTGCAGGGGCAGGGTGACAGAGGGGAGGGGAGGTTACTTGGGAGTGTTCAATTCCAGGCCCTGTCGCAATCTTTTCCTCTGTTTTATCCTAACATAAGAAGCCTTCCCTGGCACAGACATTAATGTTTAGATGGACTCTGCTTTTTTCTCAGGATTTGAATTGTAGGAGGTGGAGTGAGGTGGGCTGCTGGTGTAAGGAAAAGAGAAAATTCTGGAGTTAGTTTCCCCATTCCTTAGGAAGGTGGTACAAGAATGTGGCTGTGTATGTACTGTAAGAAGGAAATCGCCCATCCTACTGGATTACTCATATATAAGACAACATAGCACAGACCAGTATAGCTGATTTTCTAATATTTTTTTTGGAAGCGCCCTTTAAAGTTTGAGTTTTGGATATTTGATTTTTAAAATAACTTTCAAGTTCACCGTAAGTGTCTTATTTATTTCCTACCATGTGAATATATTTATATATAAAAAAAAAAAACTTCTGACAAGATTGTTTTAAGGAAGAAATAAAAGAATCTTTGTTAGGTGCTATAAATAAGTTCACAGTTGTACTTCACTGCAGTTCTTAATATTTGTTCCTGGGGAACTTTCTCTTGATTCCCCAGATGGGACTGAAGTTTGCTCTTTAGAAAGGACCCTGTTTTTTAACATTCTTCCATTACAGTCACCATGTGATCGTGGACACTGCTGACATCAAAGAGCAGGAATTCTCCATAATCCTCCAAGGAACTCAACATAGTCAGGAAAGCATTTCGAGGCATAGACTGCACACACATTGGCGTTCACGTTTTTTGATTTATTCATCAAGGTGGCAAGGTGGAATCATGAACGAAGAATGCTAGAAGAAAACTAGGATATTAGAAGACTCACTGCCTCGTGAGATCTGTTGTGATTTTCCTGAAATATCTTCCTGCCAACAACGATTTGTACTGAGAGAGCAGGTGCTTCTGAAGAACTCTACATGTTTGAATGCCCAGTTTATCAGACACCTGAGAGATCAAGAATTTTGACAACCAATGGCTTACCCTCAAACTTTCTGACATCAGTGTTTTTATCCACAAAGAGATCTCCTAGTTACTGGCTCACAATGTGTGTTGTCTTGCTGTGTGAGAAGGAGAAATAAACGTGTGCGCCAAACCATCTTAAAAAAAGATTAGAAGCTCTTCGAGAACAGGGATATTTTTCTGTTTGATCCTGGCACATAATAGACACACAGTTAATGTACATTTAATGAGTAGATAAAAAATACAATTGAATGCAACGTGATAAATACAATATAATAGGTGTAAGTGGAAGGTGCTCCGGGAACCCAAGGGAAGAATAACTAACCTAGCATGTGAGAGTCAGTGAACACATGCATCTCTTTTTGGGGTCTGTTTTAGTCTAGGACTCAGTCACCTTGTGATTACAAAGAAAGTCCCCTCCTTTCCCAAAGGACTCACGGGAAGAAATGTGGCAGATTGTAGAATTAGTAAAGCATTCAGCGTAGACGTGATCCTCCTGTCACACTGGGCTATTTTCAGTATCCAGGGAGTAGCATGAGCTCACCTAGTTGGAAAAAGCTGCCTCACCGATAAGAGAAGTGCTGTGATTCCAGATAAGCATGGGGGAAAATCCATGAATGGAGGGAAAGAGTAATACAGAAACTAAAAGGCAAATGGAAAGTAGGAAAGAAGACAGGCAGTAGAGGGCATATGTTTTGTTGTTAGATTGAAAATTTTGAAACACACACACACACACACACCAAGGTCAATGAGAAGAAAATTCTCTTGAACACTTCAGTCTAATAGACCTATGAAATTAAATTTTCCTAGTGGACATGTGTCAGGGAATCTTACTTTAGGAATTCGTGGCTAGAAAAAAAGATTCCCCTGGATAGGGCATGATACTTAGGAAAAAAGTTCCCATTATGCTAGTGACTGGCTTTGAAAGATTAAAGTCACTAAGACTAAACCCCAGCCCTCCAGATTATGAGAGAAAAAAATGAGGTAGCAGATTTAATGTTTTATTTTTTTTATTTTTTCAACGTTTATTTATTTTTGGGACAGAGAGAGACAGAGCATGAACGGGGGAGGGGCCGAGAGAGAGGGAGACACAGAATCGGAAACAGGCTCCAGGCTCTGAGCCATCAGCCCAGAGCCCGACGCGGGGCTCGAACTCACGGACCGCGAGATCGTGACCTGGCTGAAGTCGGACGCTTAACCGACTGTGCCACCCAGGCGCCCCTAATGTTTTATTTTTAAAAACATTATAAAAGCTCTGTTATTATTGCTTTCCAGACTGGGTGCCATAAAAGGAAGCATAATATAGAGTAGATATAAGTGGGCACAATATTATTTTTGATATGGCACTTACAAGATGCTGCCTCCAAAAAATAAGTCCAAATATTAGGGACTCAAGCCAGAATTAGAGTACAGAGACACATGTATCCAGCAGAATTAGTGAATAACAAGAGACTGTTGCTTGGGAAACCATTAACAGATGGAAATATAAGATATAGGTCAAATTCCCATCACTTTGTAAGCAGGGATTGTACAAATGCCTGCATATATGTTTGATTATAGCATATTTAGCCAAGAAGCGTTATCATTGTAGTAATATTTGCTGAAATAACCAAACTCCCAAATCAGCAGAAAATTTTTTTTCTTATGCACTTCATTTTAGGAGGAAAAAATGTATATGTATAGTATAAAATAGACTGTCAGGGAAATTATTTAATTATAATGAAATTTGCCTAATAAAATCAGATACCCTTCATCTGAAGCCAGAGTCCTGGGCTGATCAGAAGGTTACTGATCAGAAAATTGAGCCATGACCACCTCAAGATCCTAACTGAGGAATGGCTGAAATTATCCAGTTTTCTCTAAAACTTAAAAAAAAGTCAAGAGCTGAAACAAAAAGCAGATTCAGGCAAACAATGAATTCAAATTTTAAGTTTATCAATAATTTCCCATACTCTTAATTATTTAAAATATTTATTATGTGCATAAATTGACTTTTTACCATAGTGTTATATTAGTTCCAGCTGTACAACATATAGTGATTCAACAATTCTATACTCTATGCCCATCACGATAAGTACACTCTTTAATCCCCATCACCTATATCGCCCACCTCCCCACTAGTAACCACCAGCCTATTCTCTATTGAAAAGTCAATTTGTATAAATTGATATTTAAATTTTTTTTATCTTAAATAATTTTTCCTAACTATGTTTTTATTTCTTAGGCTTTGGAAATGTGATAAAGATGATTGTAGTGAAGAGGGATTTATTATAATAAATAAATTTTGTTACAAAAGGCCTAGTTAAGTAGGTGACTTTACTGAGAATAGAACCGAATTTGAAAATATATCCTACTGAAATATAATTCTACAATGCATTTTAATTTAGGAGATAAGGATAGCATGATATAAATTTGCCTATTAAGGCAAAACAAAATCACACAATTTTAGAGATGAAAATCTCCTAAGAAATGATCTAGGCTGAAAGTGAGAAAAACTGAACATTATGTAGGACAAAAATGAGAAATTCAATCACATACAAGACAAGTTAAAAATCAGGAAGTTTATCAGAGGTTTTATTGCTCCAAAACACTATTGTTTCAAGATGACTGACACTCTGATGCATTTAGAATACCAGTCATCCAAGAGAATCTGCCAGTACCCATGACTGAGTCAGAGTCCTTTGAAGTCTATACTGGACACTATGTCCAAGACAGTTCATTCACATGTGGCACCTCATTTGGAATGAGCTGGAGCCTAGTCACTCATCTTTCTCTTCAGATGGCTTCTGCATGTGGCTGAGTTGGGTTTCTTCAGAACATGGCAGTCTCAAGGTGGTTAGAATTCTGACGTGGTAGTTGTCCCCAGAGCATGCGTTCCAAGAGATCTGGCTTAAGTTGCAAGGCATCATAGGACCTGGTCCCAGAAATCATACCTTATCAATTCCACTCCATTCCATTTCTCAACAGAGAATCAAAGGGCCAGTCTAGATTCAAGGGGAGGATACTACATAGGGATACAAATACAGCAGGGTTCACTGGAGACCATCTTCAGAGACCAGCTACCACACTGCTCCTTGTACTTCATTAAACTGCTTTTTATAGTTCAGTGGAACACCTTTCCTTTCATTTCACTTATAATACTGTTTTCAATTTAATTCAGAGAATTTTCAAAAGACTGTGTGGCTATCGTGCCTCATGTTAGAGATACTTGAATGTTCTTGGTTTCCTTTTTCTGTTGACGGTCACCTTTCTATTAATTAATTAATACATTTATTAATACAACAAAACCTTTATGGGTACCTATTATTCTGGGTTGGGTTTACAGAGATGAATATATGAAGATCTCTGCTCCCAGAGTGTGCCCAGTATAACGCAGAGGATCAACATGTTAATAAGTAATTATAGTTGTAAGATAAAAACAATTTTTACTGACTGTACATAAATGGTATGTGAGAAGCAATTTGAAGAAAGGGATAAGGTTTCTGGGTGGTTGAATGGAGAACGTGAAAGCTAGGCTTTGGGAGCTTGGGTTTTGGAAAAGGGTAAATTGAGGGTCAGCAAAATGTTGAGGGACTATTAACGTGATCTTGCCCTGGTAATCCTGAAATATGCGGTAAAGTTGCTGGACTAGTAAAAAGACACGTCTGATTTCCAATGAATGGAGGTGAAGGGGTCAAGTCTGTCTATCACTGACTTGGGACTCAGGCAAGACAGAAAGCAAGGGTGCAAGAACACGGAAGCTGAAAGAAGCGTGAGGAACTGTGGAATTCATGAGAAGACTCTTCAGCTGCCATGGAATCTGAAGCTGACGTTTGGGCGATTTTTATCAGACCTTCAAGCTTAGTGCGGCTCTCAGCCAATGACTGCAGTACAAAATGGTGGAGGATATTCAAAGTATGAGGGCACAAAGGAGAGTGCCTGAGGCTATTTGTCACCTCACCCCAGGGGCACACCTTGACAGTCCAGAAAACAGTTCTAGTTTGTAAGTAAAAACTGCTCTGTCTTGCCATTAAACCAGGTAAACAAAGTTGCTCCCAAGTATGCCTATCCAAGTGCTCCTGGGGCCACAAGTAGTGGATGTTTCTAAGATCAGGTGGTGTAAGAAGGAGTATTTGAAGAGGATAGAAAGAAAAAGAAGAAAGAGCCGGAGAGAACTGCTGAGGAGAACTTGAAAAGAATCTCACCCCACAGAAAGTGTTACAAATGCAGGATACACTGATATACCCAATTCTTCTAGTCTGAGGTTCTTGACTAACACATTTCAAGAAGATTCCAGGTAGAATGGGTAAGCATTATATTGGCAATGTGACGTTATTCTTCCAACACCACCCCCGACCCCTGAGTCAATGAATTTACGTTTCTAGAATGAGAACTCCAGGAAGGTCATGGTTATGCCATGTTTCTCACTTAAAAAAATGTTATTTGGTGTGTGTGGGGGGAGAGGGGAGGATGCACAGGCACAGAAAGTCTACTTAGCTTTTGGTGTTTGGGTCTGTACAAGGACACCCTTTTCTTTTGGTTTGTTTTGGTTTGGTTTTCCTACTTTGTTCCTAATCCTTAGTACCATTTCCTTCTAAGAGATAACTACTCAAATGTTTTCTATGTATACATGTGTGCATATATTGTGTACATATAATGTATGTGTATTATATACCTGGATAATAATTTTTGGTATTTTATATATATATATATATAACTTTTAATATACATGAATATGATTGTGGTATACACCTCTCACTTGTTTTTCGGTCAGCATTATAGTTTTTAGATTTATCACTCTATGTATAGCTCGTATCTCCCGCCACTGCGTATTTGCCTACTAATACAATTCTAGTTTGCCTATAAGTCTACACAGCTAATGCCATGGTGGACATGTGTGTCCATTTCCCTTTAAAGACTTGTGTCTTTGAGTCAGAAGGATTATCACTGGGCTTCAGGGCTTATATTGATTTACACTAACTTTGGCCACATTGTTTACCAATTTTATTGCCAAAATTTATACTGCCACCGACAGTGCGAGAGAGGACTTGTCTTCCCAAGTTCCTGGAAAATATTAAGCATTGAAATTTTTGCCCTTTGGCAAAATTTTATTTTTGTGGAAAATAATTATTTTTATAATTGTGGAAAAATTATATTTTACTCTCATTTTTTTTTTTCACTGCGGCCTCCCTGCCTCCCAGCACAATGCCTAGAATTTAGTGGAGGCCCATAAATGTATTTGAAAGGACACATGTGATTGAGAAGTAAAACACTTCAATCTGAAATATATTAGATTAGAATTTATACTTGATTAGAATTTAGTATGGGGAAAGGATGCCAATACTCTGGGAAAGTTAGCCTTTCCGAGCCAACTCTTTGGAGTACTCTGGCAAAAAGTTCAAATTTCACAGAGGTCCATTGCCATTTGGACCCACTATTTTATATGCTGTTGATTTCTTAACATTTCTGCTAGGGATTTATTTTCAGTACACGAAAGAGCTATGATTTAGTATCAAATATGGGTTTGTAGTAGACGTGCTTTTCTTGGTTGTCTTCCTAATCCATGCCCCACTTTTCTGAGAAGTAACGTGTGTACTCACAGAAGCCCAGCCATCCAGAAGGCCTGCTGTGTACAGTAATTGGTGTTGCCCCTCTGGCTCTTACTGACCGGACAAGGTGTGGATGCATAATCTAAGCAAAGTCTCTCAGTAATGGCCAAAAGTCTATAGTCAGACTTCAGACTTTGGACACGAAGGAGTACTCACTAGCAAGAGGCCAGCCCCAGAAGCCCCCCTTCTCTCAGTAGCTGACACAGATCAACACAGGGGAAAGAGTGCCTGAGTCTATCTCAGCAGCATCTGGTTCTCATGGGGAACTCTCTTCCTCTTCTTCCAGGTAGGAGACAGAAACCACTTCTGAGCATGTGCAGTAGTATCAGCATGGCAAGAGCAGTATCTGCTGCATAGAGTTGTCCCAGAGAGTAAATGTAGTGTTTTTTCTTCTTCTGAGACTACCTTAGTGTAGCTGTGTTCCTAACAATTGCTACTTAATAGAGCCTAAATTTCACACTCCTCTTCATGGTGAATATTAAAAAGTCACACCTGCAGTACCTAATAGAGTATGCTGATCAGCTTCTATCGTAGCCGGTAGTTAAAGGATTATCTACAAGGAGAGCCACTAATGGTTGTGTATAAGCTTGGGAGAACTGGGTTGAAAGGATTTGAGTTCACAGTTTCCTCAAAACAAATGAAATTAATTAGATTTTGCCCTAGGAGTATAGAATCGAGACATACTAGTTTTAATTAGCGTCTATCAGCATTGTGACTTTGGGGGAAGACTTATGAATTAAGGAGATGTAGGATGTCAGTGTCAAGTTCGGCAAGGGACGTGCAAAAGAGAAAACTGGATTTATAGAAAGGGAGCCAAATATAAAGAGAAGTTATCAGTGGGGAGGAAACAAAAGAAGGACACAGCCGCTGACTGAGAGTGTGCATCTTCATACACACAGAAGCAGACACACAAACATAAACATAGGCAACACTTTTTTTTACTACTAACCCCTTTTGAATGAATTTTATCATTGCAAAAATATATAATTAAGAGCTCTGACAATCAAGTGTATAAATTAATTGTTCAGTTGGTTTAATATAAAACATACAAAATAGAGGATACAGTGACAAGAGTTATGTACATTCCTTCTGGGACATGTTGACCCGCCGTGTGTAAATATACATGTATGTGTACACATAGGCTGCCATTGTACAATCAACTGTGAGAAATATGGGTTGGTATATTTTTAGAAGTTTTTTAAAAATTTTTTTCATGTTTTATTTATTTTTGAGAGACAGAGCATGAGCAGGGGAGGGGCAGAGAGAGAGGGAGACACAGAATCCAAAACGGGCTCCAGGCTCTGAGCTGTCAGCACAGAGACTGACGCAGGCCTGACCTCACAGACTGCGAGATCATGACCTGAGCCAAAGTCGGACACCCAACTGACTGAGCCACCCGGGTGCCCCTAGAAGGTTTTTTTAAAGACAATTTTGGAATGGTGCCCAGGTGGCTCCATTGGTTAAATGTCAACTCTTGGTTTTGGCTCAGGTCATGATCTCAGGGTTTGTGAGTTCAAGCCCCATGTCAGGCTTGCTCTATCAGTTGCGGATTCTCTCTCCCTCTCTCTCTGCACCTCCTTTGCTCACATATTCTCTCTTTCTCTCTCTCTCTCAAATAAAATTGAAAACATCTAAGGAAGACAATTTTGTTTCTAATAAATGTAGTTTCTTTGACTTCCATTTGAGGTTTTCTTAAATTTGGTTCTTTGTAATATCGTATGTAATTGATATGACAGAGGATAACAGCATCTCTCTTACATGCCATATTGATTCCAAAAAGATGTTTGGTAAAAACCAGGAAGGGAGGATTAATTAGTGGTGGATTTCTTGAGAAAGGTAAACAAACCTATTTAAAAAGTGACAAAGGAAAATGAACTTTAGGAAAAGTAGAGCAAACGGTAGAGTCCTCAACAACATAAAGGAAAGATTAGGAAAAGCAAGTAAGAATAGACCTATAGAAGAGGATTATGTTGGAAATTAGATAATTTTAAGAATACCAGCTTATTTTAATAAAGATAAGAATAACTATTACCAGGATGTGTAAGTGTACCAAAGAGATGAAACAAGTAAGTGTGCACTGATAAAGGAAACATACATACAAAGAAAATTAAACTATGTTGGAATAAAACGGTTAAGTATTTTGTCACAAAGTATATGTTCTCTAGAGCCCCTCCCCATTGGAGCCGTAGAATTCATTAACAGAGATATCTGCCTAGAATACCAAATTTTTATCTTACAAGAAAGGACTCATTATCTCTTAGCCTGAGGCTGGCCCTGGAAAGTGTAAATTCCAGAGGAAAATAAGACTCAGAAACCAAGGGAAAGACCCAAGTGTTACTATAACCAACTGTCAGAATTGGAACTGAAGCCCAGCTGATCTTATTTGCAAATTTGATGCCAGAGGCAAGTAGGAGAGATAGGCAGGCACAGGCACCTGTGGTTTCAGGAGCATACAAGGGAGGGACATGCTATGTGTGAGAAATGACAGATTTCAACTTTATATTCACCAGATTAAAAGTTTTAGGTGAGATCTAAATGAGAAATGCATCCCCCAAACAAAATAAAACAAACCTAAAAGTTTTGATTGGCAAATCCTAAAGTTTGTTCTTCCATATATCTAAATAGAGCTTTAGCTATGAGATGGAAAGAGGGAAGAGGGAGGGAGAAAGGGAGAGAGGGAGTGTGGAAGAGAGAGATACTTTTTCAATTAAAGTGAAGGACTCAGCGAATACAGAGTCTAGACATCTGGCCCTATTGCCCCAGACAGAATGAACGAATAAAAGGAAACACATTCAATAGTATTAATTGGATAACTCATTCAGTCAAGAATTTTATTTTGGGCTCCCTTTTTGTCTGTTTCTAAAAGCCACAGCTGCAATATACCCAGAGAAAACCCATAAATCCAAAAAATGCACGAATACAATGATCCTGGAAGCCATCAGTCTGATAACTGCTCAGATATGCAGGTGGTAGGTGACAATGGACCAAAGCTATTTCAGAATTTAAATACTGCAAAGATCCTTCCATGATATTGTTAAAGACCACCTTTCTGTTGATTTGTGTTCTTTCAAAACACCACAGATCTTTTTCTGAAGGTATGTTTTTAGAAGGAAGTAACAAATATTATGTGATAGTTGAATAAAAAAGAGAGAGGTGTGGAACATTTACCTTGAGTTAGGGATACTCCTAACTAAATAGGTAACTTGCTTAATATTCCCAGTACTCCATCCAAAGAAGCTGAGATTTGAACTGAAGTCTTCCAACTCAGTGTTTGTCTCTTCTGAAGGTAGGTCTGGCAATAATAGCTCTTTTCCTGTTGTATTTAATAGATCATACTGTACATTCCCTTCACCGAAAGCAACAGCTATTTCACATTTACACAAACTGCAGGTTCTGTGTTGCTGATTTCTTATTAGTTCTGTTTCGGATTCAGGGAAAAATGAAGAATGGCCAAAGGATCTTTATTCTGATTAAAATAGCATAAAGCCTAAAATTGTATGAGAAATCAACTAAAACATACAAAATAAGTGAGAGTACTTGGGGTAACGATGATGCATGTTTCCCTGGATTTGTATGACTTTAATATTAATTCTAACTCACAGTATTGTAAACATATTCATGCTTTTGGGCCCAGTTTTTTATAGAGGAAACAATCTCCTTCAGCAGTGGTTTATATACTTATAGATTAACGGACCGGAATGTGTCTGTGTTTATGGGAGATACGGAGCTGTGGTTTCCATTTCTTGTGATGTCTTTGGTTTTGTGTGATGAGTGAAGTATTTGTTTCTCCTTTATTTTCTGAAAGAGTTGTAGTAGGACTTGGTACTGTTTCTTTTGTAAATATTCTGGGTGGGCAAATGGGGTCCGCCCCTCCCTGTTAGAGGCCATCACTCCCGATTTTGCATGAAGATGATGCAGGCAACACTTTTTTGCAAAAGAATATGAGCTGTCTCCAGGAAATTCCCCCACCTCTTATTTCTGGCTACTCAACCAAAAATTAAGGTGAAATCACAGTATAACTTGTCCAAAAAAGTGCTGAGACTACCAAGGATATAAAGAAGTATATCTAAAGGATCCTCAAAAACTAGCCATACTGTGCAGTGGGAACTTAGAGAGTACATACAGGTCTGGATTTTGAGGATACCATCAAGAGAGACAGAACACAAAACTTGATAAGGAAGAATGTAATGATATGAGACCAATACTATTTAATTCCTAGTGAAAACCAGTTAAGATGGGGTTTGCACATTGTTAGGATGGGTCTTAAAAGTTGGTGAAAATAACAACTTAGGGTAAACTAAGTGGAAATGTCAGAACTGCCATGGGAAATGATGGAATAAATGATCAGAATAGACATGCTGGAGTGCATATTCTATTTAAGGATGACTAAACTTCCAGATTACTAAATCCTGCAGGAACACCTATAGAATATCCTGTTTACCAAAGCAACTAAGTAATTTACTGGGGAGAGGGGCACTTTCTTCACTCTGCTCTGCAATAGAGGGGTGATGGTAATTGATACCAATACTGAACTGCCTCACTCATAATAATGAGAAGGATGAGATCCTCAGGATAAAGAAACTATGTGATAGTACATAAACAGTAGAAGGAAGATGCAATTATTGTAGTAAGTAGCAAGGTCAACATTTCAATCATCAGTTATTGATCCACAGAATGATATTTCAGAAGTTAATGAAATATGGCATCCTTAGGGACAAGACTAATGCACATTCAGTATGCCCAATGCTTAATTTAAAAAACCAAAATATATCATAGATGGATGATTAAGAAATTGAAGTCTGTCTCCAGCAAAATATCATAGTCCTTTTTTGTTTTCCAGACCTGAACCAATTTTCAGATTTAAAATCTACTGATTGAATAGGCTAGTTCCCCAAAGAGGCAGAATCCTGAAACATCTTGAAAGTGTTTATGGTTAATTACATTTTCAAGATTAAATGGGATCCAGAGCAGAAATGGGCTCAGTATCATGTCCAAGGTATAGTGTCATCAGTCCAGCAAATACTATAGGATTGAACATATCTGTACTGCTTTAAAAAAATCCAAAAAAACAACAAAAAAAAAAACCACCCTTCTAGAGGAATCACAATGTAGATCCCTATTTTTCTGGAGCAAAGCTATTCCATCTGTAGTCCAGGACTTTTAAAAACTACTGCTTTTAAAAACTATCCCTCAGGGTGCATTATTCCCTGATCTTAACATTAATGCCCAAGTGTAAGTGCCAGAATGGCCTATCAAGAGCTGAGTTATGTCAGACCCACCGAATTATAAATTCAAACCAGCTCAGAATCAATACAAATTAAGACTGAAGTGGTAAATCAGGGATTGGGCACAAACAAGGCTAGAAGGTAGAGGTTAGCTTCATGAGCTGATGGCCCAGAGCCCCATGATATCCAACACTGTTATACCAATACCTATACCTCAACTGCTATCTGTGGCCAGATGGGGATGGTCCCTAAGACCATCTGACAGAGGAGAAAAACAGCAACATTGACTTACTAATATATTGGCTTTATATGTGTGGGCAAAGTGAAAGTAAGCATCACATACTATAGCTCCCAATAATGAGTGATCTTTAAAGAAATAGTCTAGTGAGCCTAAAACATCTTGATGTGCAGAGCTCTGAGAGGTATGCTTGGCCATCTACTTTCTGTTTATAGAGAAATGGCCCATAGTTAGTATATATGTACACTTGCGGGTGATGGCAAATGTCTTGGTCAGTTTTTCAGGAGGCCTAGGAGGAGAATAATTGGCAGATCGGGGAAAAGGAGGTTTGGAGTAGAGGCACTTGGGTGTATGCATGGGAGCAGTCACAATGTGTAGAAGGTCTTTTTATCACAAGTTAATGCCACCAGAGAGCAAGTACTATTAACCAGAAACAACCAACTAGATAAAGGGACTGAATCTGTTGATGACTAAAAGTGCCATCTTCTGTCACTGACCACCCTGGTGCTGGCACGATAGGCATATGAAAGGAGTAGCTCTTTGGGCCGGGATGGAGGCTATGCACGTGACCCAAAACATAAGCTCCCACTCACAAAAAGTTGATTCAGCTGTTGTTCTTGGCAGATATACAAACTGTCAGCAGCAGAGACCAATGCAGACTGTCCAACACAGTGTCATCCCTTCAGAAGACAAATCCCCCATTTGAGGGCAAGTTGACTACAGTGGGTCTCTTCCACTACAAAGTAACAATGATTTATCCCACCGTCTGGAAAAGGTACATATTCCAGATATTGGGTTGCCTTTCCTAAGCTTAGTTTACCTTTGCTACCCTCAGAGCTTCAACCAACATTATTTCAGGACTTGCAAAGTATTTAAACTACTAACATAAGATTCCTACAAATGATCGTCACAGACCATAGAATCGATTTTACAACAAAAAGGAGAGGCAAAGAACATTTAAAATAGGATCCAATATTCCTGTCTGACTACATTTTTGGCCTGATAGTGTAGTGGAATGGCCCATTGAAGGCACAGATGAGGTACCAAAAATAATGACTTGTGAGGATTAAGAGCCACCCTCCTGGATTCAGTATATACACTAAATTTTATATGACACTATGTCCCCAACATATACAGTGCAAAGGCCCAGTTACCAAAGTGTAAAAGTAGGAATGGGCTCATTCATCATCATTCTCATGGCTTGCTTAAGAAGTAATTTGTGCTTTCCATGCTCACAAATGTGGGCTTTCTAGTCTTTCTGGGTTTAGAGGTCTTGGTTCCTAAAGGAGGAATATTTCCACTAGGTTAAACAGCAAAAGTCCTATTTATATTTAAACTATAGCTGCTGCCCATGTGCCTTTTGGGCTCCTTACCCTATGTGAATTGCACACAAGAAAAGAAGTCACCATCCTAGCAAGGAGATGTTTGGCAGAGAAATGACCCATTTCATTATCTCTTATTATACCCCTGGCCAGGTTTTATGACAAATGAAAGAGGACAGTAGTGACAGCCTGAGAATGGCATGATGACTAAAGGCTTCTACCTTTCAGGTATAAGAATCTGTGTCACACCTCCAGGTAAGCCACCTAGACCTGTACAGGTGCTGGTTGAGTGGAAGATGAATTTATAATTGATGGAAGAGGAAGGAGATAATGAGCATCACAATGCTAGTATCAGTGGGACAAGGGAGATTATCGGGAGAAGAGAGCTGTAGTTGGCCCTACTAAACTTGTTTTTATACCCTCCCTCAACTGAGAGACTAACCAGTATCCTGAAGGAGATGCTGTAGAACTTTTTTGAAGAGGAGAATCTAGATGGTGCAAAGAGTGGAGTATAGTGGACTGTGTGCCATGTGTCCCACATCCAACTTGCAGGATCAAAAGGACCTATTCCCCCAAATGTTGGCAGGGTAGCTGAATAACAACCTTTTAATCTGTTAACTCTCTCTGGAAGTTGTTCTCGCTTAAAAAGAGCCACCTCATCAAGGTCCCATCTGCTTCCCAGAGGTAGCCTGTATATCGTTGTCATTAATGTAGGGCTATGAAACACGGCTCCCTCACGCAACTCAAGAAGATGTTTAAAATTTATTTTGAGAGGTGGAGGGACTGAGGGTGGGGGTGGGGGGACAGAGAAGAGAGAATCCCAAGCAGGCTTTGTTCTAATGGCAGATGTGGAGCTTGATCCCGCTAGCTGTGAGATCATGAGCTGAGCTGAAATCAAGAGTTGGACATTTAATCCATTGAGCCACCCAGGTGCCCCAACTCAGGAGGATTAACAATACAATTTCATTTTTAGAGCCCCTTATGGTTTTGGCTGAGGCCATCAGTGTGACTGCATCATTGTCCAACCTCTCCCTCTTCCCAGTTTGCTACCTTCCCTTTCCCAGGCTGAATCCTGTGAGCACTCTGTGATGAAGTTTCTGCATGCTAATCTCCATCTTGGAGTCTGCTTCTCCAGGAACCAGATCTGCAATAGTAATCTTCCTTCCTTCCTTCCTTCCTTCCTTCCTTCCTTCCTTCCTTCCTTCCATCCATCCATCCATCCATCCATCCATCCAAGTTTAAGTGTTTTTTAAAAACATGTCAAAATTCACAGCCTGCTGGAGAATGCCAGCTTTGAAATAAGTATATTAAAATATATGCTATTTCGAAACACCTATATGAAAATATTATGGGCTTTTTTCTTTAAGAACTACCTCAAAGTGTCCTCCTGATGTATTGTTATCTTTTGAAATCAATTGTTGCTATCTGTGTAAAATAGAAAAGGAAGGGTGGGAGAAGAAATGAAAATTTATTGAAATGTGTGCTAATTATATTCTAGGTGATATATTATCACATCCAATTTTGTAACAGCTGCATGGAGTAGATATTAAACTTTTATATTGCTTCCTTCGTTCTGTAGGTATCTCAGAGGTAGTTACTATGAAGGCAAAGAAGCCTAAGCTTCAGTCCTGTAACTTGTATGGGCTCTTCCCAAGACTCTTGGGGGGACCATAGCACTGTGGGCTTGGTTGTAAACTTCACAAAGTATGGAATTTAAAATTAATTTTCTAAGGGAGGGACCCACAAATTATATAAGTTTCAGGCCACACAAAACCTCGATCTGCCTCTGGTGTTATTCATTGTTTTGGGTTTTTTCATATTGGCCCTATTCTCAGTGCAAATTGGGCATTGGCTCTAAGTGAGAGCCAGCATTAATTTTATTCCATTGATTTTTTTCCTGTAATTTGATCAAAGTTTTGGGTGAAAGCTTAGTTTCTTTCATTAGGTTTGGATTGCTGTTCCTCCAAGACTTTCATTATTTTCTGGGACAGAAATACTGGGGTTCCTCATTATCAGGATTTCTAAGTTTTCAACCTCAAAATTCTCTAGCCTCATCACCATGCTGGAGCACGTTGATAGGATGTGAAGAAAATTGGCCTGTACACCAAAGAATTGTTTCCAGTAACTTTCCTCTGACCTTAGGGGTGTGAGAGCAAGACTTGAAAGTGGTTCTCTGAGCATTGATCTTACTCCATATAAGATACCATAGCTTTCAGCCAAATCTCTCTTTCAACCCTGTTTGTTCTCAGAAGCTCTATTTTCTGTCCCAACAGTTTCCCCTGTCACTTATCACTAGGGCATATAGTCATTTTCACTTAAAAGTATAGCACTGATTATAACAGTAATGTTGAAAGTTGATCTAAAATCTCAAAACAGATGGATTTTTTTATGTTAATAAAACTAATAATTTTTATCAAATATTTTTAAAGCAGCTCTACACTGAGATCAGCTTTTATTTGAGCAAGATATGATCAATATAATGAATAATGTTGAAATTGTAGAATAAAATTTTGATTATTTTCAGTTAAAATTAGCATTGGTCTCTGATTAGACAGGTTTTGAACACATGATATAAAATAACTGGTTTCACAAAAGTTCTTATTTTATAAGTGCTCATTTTCAGAGCATGTGACTAAGGCTTAAATAATTTGTTTAAAAACATTTTCTTTCTTTTTGCAGGAGAATACTATCTTTTGAGTTCTTAATCATAGATACTCTTCATCTCTAGACCCTCTCCAGTTTTCAACAGATGCTGTGATCATCCCACACTGGGGTTGGGCTTATCTCTACCATATGTACCTGCAGCTACTACTTTTAAAAGTAATCTTAAATAAGATAGATCAGAGTTTCCTGACCTGACATCCATTGATGCTGGGTCCAAGAACAGACATCTACTTTTCAGTAAATTCCTTCAAACTGAATCCCAAACCACATATGTCTGTGCTTATTTCTTAAGTGTTTATGAAACAATAATCAGTGAGGATGTATATGTTAATTCAAAAGTTAAGCAATAATAATCATTCTTTTTCTAGAGACCATAATGCTTTGATGTTGGTGTCTAAGTTCAGACATAGAAGTTCCCCCAAAAATTATCTCTTAAGTATATTTTAGTTGAAATTTAAAAATTGATTATAATTGCTATTTCCCACAGAAATGGCTAGTCTCAAAGGTTGTGCTCCTGTGAGATGGGTAGAAACATGTTCTCTCAGCAGGGAATACATTTCTGAACATGAATTCATTCCTTTAATCCATTCTAAATCAAGGAGTCTTAGCTTTTTGTTTTCACACTTTAGAAGGCATAGTGTGTATTGAAAGATGAGTGTGGCAAAGGTTAAGAAAACACACAACAAGAGTGAATCTCACTGGAAAATGCATTTTCTGTGTTGAGGCCACATAGTCTTTATTACACCCACCTCAGGGGCAGACATTATTTTTGGACAGGGTCATTCTATGATCTTATCCCACACTCCAATACCAATAATATTTTAATGACGAGAAATCCAAACACTTACCAAGACAAAACAGAGTGCATAATGGAACAATGGAAATGGATATTATGTGAGCAAAAAAATCCAACATACTCGTCTTGGTCAAATAAAGAAAAAAGTGGGTTAATTCAGTGAGATAATCCTGTAGACTAAGACTAAATATTTGGAAGATATCCATTCTCTCCAAGTTAATTTATAAATGTAATACAATCCCATTTAAAATTTCAATAGGGTGTTTTAGCTGAATGGATTCTAATTACTTTTAATTCAATAAAGGTAAAATAACATGACACACGATGGTTTTCCTTGAGATGTGAAGGCTTCAAATTATTTTCCAGTTTTTTTTAACTCCAACTTTATGTTTTTTTTTTTTTTAAATTTTTTTTTTTAACGTTTTTATTTATTTTCGGGACAGAGAGAGACAGAGCATGAACGGGGGAGGGGCAGAGAGAGAGGGAGACACAGAATCGGAAACAGGCTCCAGGCTCTGAGCCGTCAGCCCAGAGCCTGACGCGGGGCTCGAACTCACGGACCGCGAGATCGTGACCTGGCTGAAGTCGGACGCTTAACCGACTGCACCACCCAGGCGCCCCTACTCCAACTTTATGTTTTACTGTATACTATTTGTAGGTTGCACATATTCTATAAACCTTTTGATAATTTCTCCCAAATGGAAGTAATTGTTCTTCCACTCTTTGATCCCATGAGCAATTTATCTGTACCTTTCTTTTAGCATGTACTACTTTCTACCAAGGTTGTATTTCTGTGCATGTTACTTTCCTACTCTACTGCAGACTCCATAATGGCAGGGTCTGTGTTCCCAAGGTAGCCTTCAACATCTGTCCCAAGTGGGCTGCCATCTCTTGAGAACATTGGCTTTTCTTTGAGAAGGTCCTCTTGCAGTTTACTTCCTAGCTCTGCGACAGACCTTCTGTTAGAACTTTTGCTTTCATCATGAGCATGAAAGTTTTCCAAAACCCAGTCCCCAAAGAATGGTTTCAGTTGATTTAAAGTGCCAAAAGGCAGAGGTGTGGCTTTCAGAGCGTTCCCCCAGCTCCCTTGCCTTGCAAAACTCCTTGCTGCCTTCCCGTTAAAGAGCTGGCTGTGCCAAGCAGGCAGAGCTTCCCCACCACCACCCCCGTCACAGTGGAGAGAACATGTTTGACTCTTTTGGATATTATGTTTTATGACTTGAAGGGAGACAAGCTCAAGTCATATCAGTTTTCGGCAAGTCTCTTGCTGCCATGAGGAAGCAGAGACTGTGAATTTGTTGCTTCCCCCAGATGAAGCCGGAAATACGTGTCGGGTGGGATGTCCCAGGGTGTGCTCTGTGCACTGGTGTGCTCGGCGTGGTGAGGAACAACATGTGCTCATGCCTTGGTGATGCTTCCTCCTCCCTATGATGCTCTCAATTCTTTGACCCAGTTCTCTTGAGGACTCTCAAATTTGCTTGGCAACTATACACCATGGGTACATCTAGGAGCTGCCGATAATGAAAAATGGTTCTAAAAGCTGCTGATTTAGGCAGGGGAAAAACTTGTCCACATTTGACACAGTTCAGTTATTTGAAATCTCATGTAAAAAATAAAGGCTTTTTTAATTTTGGAATTGAACTGAGAGGAGAAAAGTGTAATGGCAAATCAAGCTAATTAAGTAGTTAATTAATAAATTCCTTCATTCATGTATTGAAGGAGTTCTTTTTTTTTTGTTACCATTATTACTAAGCCAGCTCCATGTATAGAGTTTGGGGAACTCCTTATTTTATCAGTTGCAATGTCTTTGTAAGACAGTTTCTCACCCAAAGTGCATGATCCCTGGTGATTTGCAATAAAATATTATAGTGGGCCTTCAGTCCTATTTCAACATACAATCTAAGCCACTATAGAAACAAAGAAATAGAGGCATAGTGAGAGTGTTCACATTTTCTTTAGTATTGTAAGATTTGTCTTACATTGTTCACTTTAGCATATTTGTAGTGTGTAGCTAATTTAAAAAAAACCTCACATTTTATTAGTAAATATCAACATAGCCTATCATTATATTTAGTAGGAGAGAACAATTTTAATGTGACTCAGGCTAATGGGTCTCAAATTCTGGTTAGCACCTAAATCTCCCCCCACCATGCACAAAGGTAATCACTTTATTTATTTTTTAATTTTTTAATGTTTATTTATTTTTGACAGAAAGACAGAGCATGAGCAGGAGAGGGGCAGAGAGAGAGGAAAACACAGAATCCGAAGCAGGCTCCAGGCTCTGAGCTGTCAGCACAGAGTCCGACGCGGGGCTCGAGCTCACAGACTGCGAGATCATGACCTGAGCTGAAGTCAGATGTTCAACGGACTGAGCCACCCAGGCGCCCCAAGGTAATCACTTTAAATACCAATATTTATAAATTGATTGTGGGGACTTGATCCAGACCTCCATATTTCCTCTCATCTTCCAAACTGTGAAACATAGTTCATCTGCTACCTACACAAAACCCTAGGACTTGACATTGAATTGTACCGTAGGTCCCTGAGTGGTTCCAATAAGTTTTATAGCTGTGGATCTATAAAGTGTAATAATGAATATCAAATTATACCAACTGCAGCATTATCCTAAGACATATTCTAAAGAAGGGAGTATGGCATCAATATCAGCAATAATATATTAACCAAATTCAACACCCCCAAGATAAATAATCCAGTTAAGAAATGAGCAGAAGACATGAACAGACATTTTCCCAAAGAAGACATACATATGGCTAACAGACACATGACAAGATGCTCAACATCACTCATTGTCAGTGAAATACAAATAAAAATCACAGTGAGATATCACATCACACCTGTCAGAATGGCTAAAATTAAGAACTCAGGAAACAACAGATGTTGGTGAGGATGCATAGAAAGGGAATGCAAACTTGGTGTAGCCACTCTGGAAAACAGTATGGAGGTTTGTCCAAAAGTTAGAAATAGAACCATCCTGTGACCCAGAAATTGCACTACTAGGTATTTACCCAAAAAATACAAAAATACTGATTTGAAGGGGCACATGCACCCCCTTGTTTATAGTAGCACTATCAACGATAGCCAGATTATGGAAAGAGCCCAAATGTCCATCAACTGATGAATGGCTAAAGATGTGGTGTTCATATATATATATATATATATATATATATATATATATATATATGCAATTGAATATTAGCCATAAGAAAGAATGAAATTCTTGCCATTTGCAATGATATGGATGGAGCTAGAGTGTATTATGCTAAGTGAGATAAGTCAGAAAAAGGCAAATACTGTATGATTTCACTCATATGCGGACTTTAAGAAATAAAACAGATTAAAAAAATGAGAAGGGACAAAAAAGTGAGGGAGAGAGAGAGAGAGAGAGAAGCAAACCATAAGAGACTCTAAACTATGGAGACAAACTGAGGGTTGATGGAGGGAGGTAGGTGGGAGATGTGCTAGATGGGTGATGGGTATTAAGGAGGGCACTTGTGATGAGCACTGGGTGTTATATGTAAGTGCTGAATCACTGAATTCTACTCCCGAAACCTAGTTACCCTATATGTTAACTAACTAGAATTTAAGTAAAAACTTGAAACAAGGAAAGAAGACAAAGTTTGAATCTGTCTGATTTTATCTAATTCCTAGCCAGTAGGTTATATGCCGTAACAATTTTTCTATCCAGTGAGTCTCTTTGTTAGACTCCTGAATTTCCACAGTGGGATGTCAGTATTCCCACTTGTATGTGGTTAAATATAAACATCCACTGTAATTCAGAGCTAAAGAAATTCACTGTAATATCATGCCATGATAAGGAATGTAAATTCCAGCTGTTACTGATCATTTTTAAGAAAAGCCAAAATCAGAGATTTGATATGTATGGAAGATCATTTGGAGATCGTGCAGTCTTTTCATTGTTTTAGATTTTCTATTATGTAACCATGTACCAAGAAAGAGTAAGAGAAATCTGAGCTTGTGATAAACACAGATTTTGCACCTGAGCACTTGGGAGAAAAATGGATCACTAATTATAAATCATATACACAGAGAGTTAGTTGAGTTCAGTTTTGTGTTTGGTTGTTTAGTTCTATAAGTATATCAAGTTTGAGGCTATGGTATAATACACACGAGGAAGTTTCCAATATTTCTTGCAGTTACATATTTGAAATTAGAGAAAGGAAGTCAGAGCTGTGAATGGGGGTTTGGTAAATAGTTAGCTGTACAGAAGTGACAGTTGAAGTTATGAGGATAGAAGTTTTAGGACAAAACAGAAGAAAAAAAGAAGCTAAAACTACATGTCCAAAACTCTTTTGCCTAAAATTTGAAGGAGATATAGATTTCCTTCCTGCTGCGGTTTCCGTTAACCAGCAATAGGGTAAAATATGACTCTGTAGAAACTGTTTAGTCATAGAATTTGGTTTCTAGTAGCTAGACCCTGGCTTCACGAGTAGAGTGGTATGTGTGGTGATGGAAGCAGCAAGAGCAGAAACAGTATCCTGACCTCTGAGTCATATCAATGACAGCTTGCTCTTGGATTCAGTAGAGCAGTGGTGTCCTTTCTGACTTCTCCTCCTCCTAACCATCAAACAATGCTGGAAGCAACGAATTCCCAATATTCAGTTCCATACTGCTTGAAATATGTAGAGTGGTTGGCTTCTGCACTGGACTTTCACTGACACAAATAGTCAACAGGGCCACATTTTGCAAATGTAAATCAGGAAGAACAATGCTTGATGAAAATCTGATTTTAAAAGAGTGACCTGGGCACCTGGGTGGCTCAGTTGGTTGAGCATCCAGCTCTTGATTTCAGGTCAGGTCATGATCCCAGGGTCATGGGATCAAGCCATGTGTTGGGATTCTCTCTCTCTCTCCCACTGCCCCTCTTCCTGGCTTGCACTCTCCCTCTCTCTGAAAAAATAAAAAAAATAAATTGAATGAAAAGTAAAAATAAAAATAAAAGTTGAGTGACCTAAATATTACTGAGAATGGTGATGATGATGATGAAGACATTAACATCATTAGAGTGCCCATTGTGTGACAAGTACTCTTCTAATTGTACGATCTATTTTAACTCAATCCCATAATTACTCTTTGAGGTGTGTGTATTAAATCCCTGTTTTACAGAGGCAAAAAGTGAAGCATTACGATTTTATATCTGGTGCCCAATATCATTCAACTATAAAGAACTGAGGATGTAATGGGAAGTCCAGCAATCTGGCACCAGAATTTACACTTTGAAGCATTATGCTATGTTGCCAAGAAATTTGAGTACAGAGTTTAAAGGAACAAAATAAATGATGGAAAACAAAAGATGGGAATAGACCTCTAAGAGTTTGTGTTTAATGGTGGTAAAGAAAGCAAAATTTAAGCCATACTTGAAAAGAGCGGGAGAGCAGTAAGTTTTTTCTAATAGCTGTCACCATTCATTTAGCATAGGAGGTATGTGTGCATATTCCAAGGTGGGGTGGAATGAGGCTGTGCAATGGGAGTAATCAAGGCAAGAAGATAGGGGATGACATTGGGTAGAGAAGAGAAAAGGGGAAGTGTGGGAATCAAAGTAGAGAAGCAAAAACTCCTCTAAGGATACAAACATGAATAGAAAACAGTGGGAGGACAAATACATATCAAATTGCAGGAGACAAAAGATAAACTAATTCACAGTTAGTGGACTCAAGAATTGTAGATAGGGACTACCGAGCACTTTTTTTTTTTTTTTTACCTGATAAAAAATCTTCTAAAATATACCAGCCACTTTCTAGCCTTAATAGGCAGAGTGTGGTGACTAGAAGTGATCCTGTATTGAATGATTCCAGAGTTATTACAGTGATTTGTGGAGGACCGGTCACAATTTTGAACTCAAAGCTCTTCCTACAGGCCCGAAGCCACTGGATTTGAAGTCACAGGAAAATGAATTCAAGGTGTAGAGAAGTCATGGCAAACCACTGAAGCTTATTTTCAAATATCTTTGTCTGCTTTTTATATTGCCATTCTCATTTGGTGAGTTAAATGGGTCACAGGACATTTCCAATTAGTCAGACTTCTGTTGGAAATTTTACAATAAGTAAAATCACAGACAACTGAAATTATTTCCTAATATCACCCAGCCAGAATGTGATCAGATATTAGTGTGCAGCCCTCAAACCACACTCATTTCCAGATGCCTAAGCAAGAGAGTATGGGGGAGACAGAAAAAAAAAATCGCTCTTCGTTTTCTACATTCCTTCATCGTGCATTCAATGTGTGCACATAGTTGCTCATTCAACACATCGTGACACCTACTACGTGCCAGGTCTGCTCTAAGCTGTTGGAACACAGTGGGTATTCTAAGTTTGAAACTTGGGCACAACTTGCTCTGTTGAAGTCTTGGGTACGACTGCTGTGTGAAGTGACCAGTGCCCATGTGGTGGTGATGGTGACCGTAATCCCACATAAAGGCAATGATTATGTAACACAGTGACTCAAGCATTTCAGCATTAGATTCAGCCAACACAGTTTCACAGGATCTGTAAATTTACTTCCTTGTTTCCATCTAAATGTCTCAATTGGAAACTTGAAGTTGATGGAACAGCGTCTGGCATATAGGACTGCCTTGTGGTTCGTATTTCATAGGAGTTCCAGTAGCCGATTCCAATTTCTTACAAACGGTGCCCTATCTGGAGTTGAAATAAAACGTGCCAGAGTACCAAGAGGTCAGGTTACTGATGACAGTTGAACCCAGAGCACCAACTTGAGGTAACAACTGAATCAAGGCAAACCTGTAATGGCATACGGTGAAGATGTCCATAAGGAAAGAGAAAATTGCGACAATAATGAACAGTTTTACAAAGTATATTTTATGCTCTGCACAGGCTGGTATATAGGTCTGCATACATATTCATGTGGTGTGGCAAGTTCATTACATCTTAAATTTATTGATCTCATCTTTTCCTGATCCAGAATATTTTTTTTTCAGTTTGAGGTGTAATTGGCATATAATACTGTGTAAGTTTAAAATATATAATATTCATCTTTGTACATATTATGAAAGGATTACCACAGTGTGATTGGTTGACATTCATCACCTCAAAACAAACAAAATATAACATTTTGTACAGTCCCAATTCTTTTCCTCTGTGATGAGAATTTTAAGATCTACTGTCTCAGCAACTGTGAAATATACAAAACACTATTGTTAGCTATAGTCATCATGTTGTACATTTTGTCCCCGGCACCTATGTATCTTATAACCAGAATATTTTCAAAGAATGTCTCTGGTCTTTCAGCTATCAGGTGATGTTTCTAGAGTATCTTTTCTCACAATGGTGTGAAGATCAATACTGGGAACACATATGTGTTTTTAAAAAAGGAAAAAAACCACACAATTCCTGAAGTGGCCTCTAGATCGCTTTAATCTAGGTTTCTGTGGGAGGGATTGCAAAAATGCATTTTACCCATGAAATCCGAAGAATCACGAGAATTTTTAACGTGTGCTTACAAAATACATGGTCTTCAGGAAGTGGTTTATACAATCTTAGGCAAATTTTTATGCCTGTGATTCTGTTTTTCTAGGAAGAAGGTTTATAGGGTTTGTTTTCCAAACTGTTCTATAAGGCTATAATGGTTGAATCAAATTTAAGCCCTGGACACTGATCTCCCAGCCATATACTTCTGGGTTTGTTGCTGTTTTTGTTATGTACTTCAGTTCATTCTAGAAATAACCTGAGTTGATTTAGGGAGTTGGGAAGGGTTTCCTTAGGAAGTGATGATAGACCAAAGTGAGGAATGATTGCAGTGACATATAAAAAAAATACAAGGATTTCTAGGGGAAGACCTCCCCCTTCCCCCAAGCAGAGGCAGCAGTATGTTCAGTGGTTTTTATACGGGAAGGGACTCCACTTGTCTCCTCTAAGGAAATGAAAGACCAGGGAGGATGAATCCTGTAAGGCAGAAGGACCATGGTATGAGCTGGGTTTGGAAAAGAGGCTTAACCAGACTGTGTGTGGCTTCAGAGGCATGTCAAGTTTTCCTCTGAGAGGCTGCTGAAGTGTTTTCAGCAGAGTTATTTCAGGGTTAAACATGCTTAACTTTCAAAAAGAAGAAAAACCCCACACACCTGTTGTCACACTGTAACATTCTAGAGGAAGGCAAGTATGAATACAGGAGGGACCTCTGGAAGGAGATTTCGGGATTCTGTGCAAGCTCTGGTTGGGACTTGAATCAGGAAGCATGAATGGGAGAAAGAAATTGAAGCACGTTAGCAATCTTTAGATACTGCGGGGCTGCCTCTAGAGACTCCAGGAGCAAAAAGTATTAACTTTCACTCCTGGCTTTTTGGCTTTTTCAACTAGAGTGGAGGCTGTTCCTTCACCAACACAAAGGAACCCTGGGAGAGAGGGAGTTTCATGGTGTGGAAAGGAGAATGAGATGTTAAGCCCCAGGCACAGAGGTTTAGTTTCCTTTGAAAAAATGAAATATCCACGTCTGAACAACTGAATGCATAAGTCTAGAAAGCAAAGAAGACATTAGAACTGGAGGTAAACACTTGGGAAAATATATGGAGTCTTCACTTGGCCTTAATCCCGTCTCATTAATGACACTGAGCCCAGAAGTGTCTGGTCGTTCCCGCCCGGATACTGCAAGAGCGCCTCACAATGTCTTTTTATCCAGTTTGCTCAAGAAAAGTCCATATACTTTCAGGAGACAGCTGGCAAGGCATCACTTTTGTTTTAAGTTTTTCAATTTAATATCATCCCAGAGCACCATCAAAATTACCCTGAATCCCAATAATCTAAAGCTCCAAAATCCATGCTATTAATTTGTGTGTGTATGCACAAATAATTTTCCCTTAGGGGTTAGATTTTTATGTTCTGCCTCTCCAGTGGGATTTCAAAATGCTTGAGGGGAGAAAAACAGCTTCTTTTCCTTCTAAAGCATGTTCCATAAAAATAATTTCAGAGCAGAAAGCTGAGCCAGTGATTCTACCTCATATAACTAGTAAAGCAGACATTGGGGGACATTTAATAAAAAAAATGTAGTCAGCATGTAAAATGTAATTAGAATCACAAGGAAAATAGAAAATGTTGAGCCAGATTTGGGAAGACAGGGTATAAACAATGGACCATAAATCTCTGCAGTGGGAATCACATGAAGCAAGTATGAATTTACTTTGGAGAGTCTGAAACGAATTCAGTACATTGGAGCAGAAAGAACAGAGATCTTATGTTCAAACTGGCCTAAATTTAAAGGGCTCTTTTATTCCTTATCAACCGCATGACCTTGGGTTTGTGAATAAATCTCCGAGTCTGTTGAGAGCCCACCGTGCACCCTGGACATCCCTGCCAGTCCTTGCTGAGTATCCCAAACCAAAAGGCAAACTGTCCTCTGACCTTGAAATGTTCCTTACTTTTAGCCAGCTGTATAGGCTATTCTAAGAAGTAGGGAAAGGTATCACGTACTGTACTAATACTTCTTCTTATCATCTGTAAAATGGGTATAAAAATTCTGTATAGTCTAATGATAATTAGGTAATCACTGACACTTCAGTAGGATTTTAAGAAATTCTAGTTCCACAGAATTGGAGTTGAGGTGTGGTTCAGTGAAGTTCAAGCATGACCAGCTGGGAAAGGTCAGGCATTTACTTTTACCTCAAGGAAAAGTTTAGTAGTAGAGTGCTGAGCCCTCGAGGCTACTGAGCAGAGGAAGGAAAGATAATTTCAGAAAATACAGCTTTCAAAAAGAAATGCTTTTGCAAAGGTAGAGGATCCTAGTGACTCATTTCATAATTGTTCACGCATTACATCACTGTTGGATACTGTGTTCATGCTGGGCTTTTGTGGTCTTAGCCTAAAGGTGCCTTCTGAGAATAGATCATTGAAATTTATCCCTGATGAGTGATATGTCACCCTTAATTTACAGGTATAATCAAGTGAGACTTTAGACTTCATTTCCAGAGTCAAAGAAAGAAGTTAACCTGGTTAGGGTAGAACATAATTTTCCTTTGAACTTCCAGTACAATCTCACTATATTGGCAAAGAAAGACAAATAGAGTTTTAGCGAATGAGTGTGGTATGAGGAGTCACTGAGGTTTTATAAAGGACAGAGCAGCTGGCCCAGGACAATAATGTCATGAAATGCACACCACCTTGAAACCTGTACCTACCTGATTGCAAAACTTTTTTTCTTCTGACCACCAACCTCATTTAAGGACAGCCTGAGCTTTTTTATATACTATGGCCTTCATCATTTTGGGTCTTATAAGAATACAATTGACTTCAACAAGATCACCTAAATGTCCATAGACCATTTGACCCTCTCACTTCTGACTCCCCTCCCTGTACTCATTTACTTTAATTTCAGAGTGTAAAACACATATGCCTTCCAGGTGGCTTATATGTCTATCTAAATTGGAAACTGTAACTTGAAACTATTTTTCCTTTCACTTAAAAGCTCAGTGAGTCATGGTCTATTTCTGATTATTATTAAATTTCCCCGAAATATCATATGCCATCCTTTATTCTCAAAGACGATTCTGCCTGTGGCAATAAGTAAGAAAAAAATATGTCATATAATTGCTTTTCAAAAAAGGTGATAGGTTTCTGTGCATATCTCCACACCTTCTCATCTTGAGATTTGCACTCAATTCTACTTTCTAGGCAAGCCTGGGAGACTGTACTATATTTAAAGGAGTTTTTTTTTTAAGTAACATTACAGAAATGTAACCTAGTTGTAAATTGAGATTATTCAGATAAAATTAATACATGTATCTAACAAAGACTTATACAATGCTCCCTACATCCCTACCTCTATTCAACGTATTGATAACAAAATTAATTTCAGAATCTAGTTGCCAAAAAAGGTATCAGATAATAGAGGAGATACATATCAAAAGAGATAATTATATTGCTCTGTATTAAGAATAATGATAGAGATAACAGGCTGTTGTAAAGTATTAAGAATGGAAGGGTATATAACCTGGAATTAAGATTAGAATTATTTTTACCAAGGTTGACAATCCATAAATTGCATCACAAAAGAGAAAAAGGAATTAGCTAATAGGAAGGGTCTCTTCCAAGAGGAGACACACATGCACTTAGGTCAGAAACACAGAGAAGGTGGGAGTAGACACAGAAACAGTTATGAATGAGTTATAAACTTGGAGAGGAAGGCAAAAGATGTATCTTAGGGAACCTCGTCTGCTCCTTTAAGGAGCTTACTTCATATATGACAAATAATGGGAAGTCATCATGGTGTTCTAGCAAAGGTGGCACATTTACATCTGCATTTTAGTTTGAAGGCAGTCAGTTGTGGGGAAGCAAACCAAGGCCAGGAAAACTTCGATGGATGAGGTTGAACTAATCTATAAAATAAAGCATGACAAGTTAGTCGTTTTAAACATTTTTTAAGTTTCAATTTTGTAATTTGAGTGTAGTTGACACACAGTGTTACATTAGTTTCAGGCTTACAACATTTACCCTTTTATGTTGGTGTATATACTGTAATTGGCATAACCCAAACATAGTAGCTCATTCTTATTTGAGATTCAAGTTAAGAAAGTATATTGCAGGGCGCCTGGGTAGCTCAGTTGGTTGAGTGTCTGACTCTCGATTTTGGCTCAGGTCGTGATTCCAGGATCATGGGATCCAGCCTCCCATTGGGCTCTGTACTGAGCATGGAGCCTGCTTAAAATTCTCTCTCTCTCTCTCTCTCTCTCTCAGCCCCTTGCCCCTACTTGTGCTCTCTCTCAAATAAAAGAAAAAGAAAGTATATTGCAATGGAAAAGAATAACAATTGCATTTGGGCAATCATTTAATTAACCACTTCTCTAATTTTGGGGTGATAATATATATCTTAGTTCATTTATGAGGATAAAGAAGCCAAGCTATAGACAGCACCTGTTCAGTGATCACTGACTGGATAGTTGGAAGATAAGGCAAAGTCAAGGGGGTAAATGTTCTAAGAATGTAAATGTTGGTTATAACTCCTACTTATCACAAAATACAGGGGTGGGGGAAGGTGATTAATACAGTCAGTCTTAGGACCACACCATCCCAAGGAGAGCAGCCCCTCTATCAGACTTGTACAACATTAGCCTTCCATGTAACATTTTCCAAATTGGGCTTCTATGGAAAAGTAAATAGATATGTACTTTTAACAGTTAAGTGTTGACTTTTATGGTAAAGTTGGTTTTGCCATAGGAAGAAATGCAAATGGGCCTTGGGGGGAAGAAGTTAATTTTACTCCCCTGTCCCAGAGAGGGGTCATCACACGTCATGCTGGGCCAAAGTACTAGGTTTGAGTCAGGTGGCAGAAGACAGGAGCAAGGGCAGATCCTGGGTGAGGGTCTTTATTGGGGATTCCATGGGGAAAGACAAGGCTGGGCAGAGGGTAGAGTTTGGGATTCACTAGGTTGAAAACTTCCAGCAGGTCTGAGCTCTAGGGGTGATCTCTAGTTGCCTGATACATGGAAGAGAGGGTAAGGGGGTACTTACTGGCTTGGTGTGTGCAGTTAGACAAGCAGGAGGTTGTAGCTAGGTACTCAGATTGGTTGGCTTGTCTAGGAGAGAAGTGTTCTCAGTCGATCCCTTTACTTAGAAAGGATTAGCTCTGGGAGGAGCCATCTCTCTTTGGCCAGCAAGCTTTTTAAGATGTCAAAACATCATAAAATATAGAAAATAAAAATCATGATAAATACATTTTAAGGAGTGCAGCTCATCTGTTGGCCTTTTACACTTGGACTTTCATGTACATTTTTACACTTTGGATTTCCATATAAAGTTTTTTGTTGAATTATGGTTCACCCATTAAAGCAAAGAAGGAGAAAAAGAAGGGAGACAGGACAGCAGGGAGTGGGGTGGTGGGAGGCTGGCCAGAAGGGAGGCGGGGAGAGAGGGAGGGACAAAGACTTAGAGTAAAACAAGCCCAAAACTCCAAAACCTCTTCATCAAATTCTTCCTTCAATAATTACAATTAAATAAAACCAGTTTTGTTAAATTTATCTTATTTCTTCTCTTCCCCCTCCGCCTTTCCCGAACATTTGACAATATCTAGAAACATTTTTGATTGCTACAACTTGGGGGATACTATTCACATCTAGTGGGTATGGGCCACGATGGGCTCTCACAAACATTTCTGATCCAGAATGCCTTTAGTGCCAAGATTGAAAAACCATGATCTAGATGAATATTGCTTCGGAGAGGGACTGCATTTTGTAAAACAACTGTTTGTCCTCTCAAACTGCAACTGAGAAACTAAGGCCACCATAATATATTATAAAAGCATTTTATATATATTAGAAAAAAAACTTTGCTTTAAAAATGAAGCTTAAATACTTAGTGAAAATAAACACTTATTTTTTAGTTTTATTATTTTACATAATTCTTTGAAATCAGTGCCACGTGATTTATAATTTTCTAATCAAATTGGCTACACGTTGACTTGCTTCTCTTGCCTTTCTTAAAAAGAAGTGCTTTTGTAAAATAAAAAAAAAAAAGGAAGAGAAATACCCAAAGTCTGCTTTCTCTGTGAAATTGTATCCTTCTGAGAACCCAGGCCACCAACGGAGCACCTAACAGCTTCCCCTTTTATAAATGAGCTTCAGGCTCATAAAGAGAGGTGGGCAGAGGAAGAATTAGGAAGCTGACAGTTTTATTGCCCATTACAGATTGAAACAAAAAGATGGAAAGATTATCACAGGGCAACATTGCTTTGATTCAGCCATCATGGGAAACAATGTTTCAAGGCTTTAAAAAAAAAAGTGGGAAAGTTGTAAACTTAAAAAAAAATTCAGGCCATCATTCAACAATACAGCCACTTTTAACATGTTCTAATGGGAAAAGTGGCCAGAAGGATGCCAAGATACCCCTTTTGAATAACCTCCGAAGTAGTGCATGCAGATAAGGAATATACTATTCTGAATAAATTTTGTAAAAATTGAAAAAAAAATATTGTGTGGAAATCTAAATGAAAAAACTGCTTGGGTGGCTTCTCTGTGTAAATGTAATGACAAGGCACTAAATAATTCATAGTTGTAGAAATGTATTCAAAATATGGTTAAATACATTATATTTTATAAATTCATTCAATGAAATACCACCTTACACCTTTTTTTGCCAAGTAATATGGAAATTTGAGATTGGTTTTGTACCTCATCCCTTTTTAATGTTTGATTATATTACTTTGCTCAAATTCCACTTTCATCCTGGCAAATAGTGAGAACTGGGGAAAACTCAGTTAGTTAAATTGAATTGACTTGCACTCTTCTGTTGTCTTCTGGTTATTTTTAACTTCCTTGAATAACCCATAGGCTTCTCATTTTTTCCTACTCCCATAGGTTCAACTATCATCTATATGCTAATGATTCTCAAAATTGCATTTCTTTCTGGCCCAAATCACTATTTCTGACTTCTTCCTATGGACCCAACACCTCCTCCATTATTTCATTTTGGTGAATGCCTTCCAAACTCCCACGACAGTGATTTTCAAGTCATCTGTGATTATCTCTGGTTTCTTGAAATACAAGCTAAAACTTTCCATGTAAGGAGGATGAAGGATGACTATAGGGTCTGGAGAATATGGGTCCGTCCAGTCTATCTATGTATGTGTTAAAATGTTCAGAATTGGCCAAGGGAACAAATAAGATAGAGACTCTTATTTAAGTTCTTACCAATGATCTTGGCAGTGGCTGTTTCAATGGTATGTTGAGAAAATAACCAGACATCATGAGCAGGGGAAATAATGGGAGATAATGTCAATTTCAGTAGCTCTTTCTCTCCCACTACCTTGCAAAGAACACGGTATATAGTAGACATTTATTAAAAATTTGTTGAATATGGGGCACCTGGGTGGCTCCGTCGGTTGAGCATCTGACTCTTAATTTCAGCTCAGGTCATCATCTCACCAGTTGTGGGTTAGAGCCCCGCATTGGGTTCTGTGCTGAGTGTGGAACCTGCTTGGGATTTTCTCTCTTCCTCTCTGTCTCTCCTGTGTTCATTCGTTCCCTCTCTATGTCTCTGTCTCTCTGTCTCTCTCTCTCAAAATAAGTAAACAAAAACTTTTAAAAAATGTTGAATACATGACTAAGCTGGAACTTAGAAGCTCCAATCTCTTTGGTTAGCTTTGCCTGAAAAGGACCATGCAGAAAATATTTTCGTTTTGTGGGTCATATGGTCTCTGTCACAACTATTTAACCCTGCCTTTGTACGGCAAAAGCAGGCATAAAAGACCACTGCCTCTCATAGAATCATCCAGAAGAGAATTTTTATAAACTCCTGTTTTCATATCTATCCACTTTGCAGTATTTATATCTGCGTACTCTGCTTTCTCCCTTTTTATGGTCAGCAAGCTGCCCATAGCCCTAGCTGAAGTGAGCTAAGTCCTGTTCTTTTACTTACTAAGAATGCCGCCCTCTTAAATGCCCTCTTTCCCTTGTATCATTATTTTTTCCTACCTTCTGAATTAATCCTATCAGCACAAATACTGATATTTCTCTCTCTCTTTTTTTTTTAAATTTTTTTTAATGTTTATTTATTTTTGAGACAGAGAGAGACAGAGCATGAATGGAGGGTCAGAGAGAGGGAGACACAGAATCTAAAACGGGCTCCAGGCTCTGAGCTGTCAGCACAGAGCCCGACACGGGGCTCGAACTCACGGACCGCGAGATCATGACCTGAGCCGAAGTCGGCCACTTAACCGACTGAGCCACCCAGGTGCCCCTCTCTCTCTCTTTTTTTTACAAGGGAACATTTCTTGATTTTACTTTCTGTGTGCTGGTTATCACCCAACTCCCTAGTCTCCCTAAAGCAAAGTTCCTTGCAAGGATTGTCTGGACTGGACAGGTACAGTTCCTCATCTCCTATTGTCTCCTAAACCCACCACTTCAAATGGAATTTTGCCTTTATTACTCCATCAAAAAAAAAAAAAAAAAAAAAAAAAAGACCCTTGTCATGGTCACCATCGGCCTCCACACTGATAAGCTTAATGGTCAATTCTCACTTCTTAGTTGACTACCTCCTTCTCCCTAAAAGACTGTTTCCATGGTGCCCAAGATATCATACTCTCCTTGTTTACTCCCCAAAGGATCAACCCCCATTCTGATTGTCCTGTGCTTTTCCCTTCTCATCTCCTAAGATGTTTAACAATTGAGTGCTCCAAGGCATTTCCTTACATTTCTTAACTTCTCTATCTTCACTCACTTTCCTGATGGTCTCGTCAAATATCATATCTCTTTTAAAGGTTTATTTATTTATTTGGAGAGAGAGAGAGAGAGAGAGAGAGAGATAAAGCGCATGCACACACATGAGTGGAGGAGGGGCAGAGAGTGAGGGAGAGAGAGAGAATCCCAAGCAGGCTCCACATTGTCAGCACAGAGCCCAACCCAGGGCTCAAACTCACAAACTATGAGATCATGACGTGAGCAGAAGTCAAGAGTCTGAGCCACTCAGACAGCACTGAGCCACCCAGGTGCCTCAAATGTTCTATTTTTATTTTTCTACTTATTGATAGTCTCCAAATGTATATTTCTATCCAAGACCTCTCTCTTACACTTAGGATTTATATATTCAATATATAGTCAATGTCTCCACTTGTATGTCTAATAGAATCTCATACTATCCTGAGCTCCTGATTTCCTCTCATGTTCCTACCCTACTGAAAATTACCCCCCCCACTCTTTTTCTCATTGTAATTTATAGTAAGTCCATCCTTCCACAAAACTTGGAGTCATGACATCATTGATTCTTGTCCTCCAACATCTCACATCCAATCTATTACCCCTTAAGTCTGCATTCAAAAGAAATACATAATCTAACCTCTTTCTACCATTAAAAATGCGCCTACTCTGGCCACACTGTCTCCCCTAAATTACTGCAAACACTGCCTATGAAGCCTATTTGTTTTTGTCCTCCCGCCCCCCACCCCACCCAGGCGGAGTCTGATCTCAAGAGAGCAGCTCAAGTGAACCCTCTGAAACTTAGCAAAACCTTTTCCCCTTGTTACTTAGGATAAAATCCAAAGCCCTCATAGTGCATCACAAGCCTTATATGATCTTGCCCCTGTTAACTACCTGACCATATTTCTTATTACTCTACTACTTGCTCAACCCTTCCAACCACAGTCACCTGTTAGTACTCTTTTTCAAACCATGCAGTGACACTTCACTCTCAGGGCCTTTACACTTGCTCTTTCCTCTGCCTACAATGTTCCCCCAACCTCTGACACACACACACACACACACACACACACACACACACACACACACACACACACACCTGCGTGACTCTCTTCCTTACTTCCTTCAGATATTTGTTCAAATATCACACTCTGATTGAGACCTGCCCTTATCACCCTATTCGAAATTGCATCCCAGGCCCTGGAACTCTGTCTGGAACATAGCAAATGCTCAGTTAATATTCATTTAAAAAGTGAAAGAGGGGCGCCTGGGTGGCGCAGTCGGTTAAGCGTCCGACTTCAGCCAGGTCACGATCTCGCGGTCCGTGAGTTCGAGCCCCGCGTCAGGCTCTGGGCTGATGGCTCAGAGCCTGGAGCCTGTTTCCGATTCTGTGTCTCCCTCTCTCTCTGCCCCTCCCCCGTTCATGCTCTGTCTCTCTCTGTCCCAAAAATAAATAAACGTTGAAAAAAAAAAATTTTAAAAAGTGAAAGAAAGTATGCATGAATTGAATTTTAGTTACCCCCCCCCCCCCCCGCAAAAAAAAATCTCAAGAGAAACCAAGAACAATACAGGTATGGCACTGTACTCCTATACTTTGTTCTATGGAAGTCACTGCTAGCTCCGGAGTTCATAATTAAATCAAATATCTAGGCATCTTGATTATATCTGATATCAGTTTGCTAATTATAGAACTGTAAAATCACAAAGAGACAAAGTAAGATTCTGCACTCAACAACAGATTCAGGTGTGAACACTGGATTTTATAGTCTTCTAAATGTTGAAGAATCTTTTGAATCCAATAGTGCTAGGAGGCTAATTTCCAGTTTGAAGTCATTGCCCAATGGGTGGAAAAGAAGAGACATCTGCTTGAGGATATGTGAGTAGAGGAACATGGAATGGGGCGCCTGGGTGGCTCAGTTGATTGAGCGTCCAACTTTGGCTCAGGTCATGATCTCGCGCTTGTGGGTTCAAGCCCCGCATCCGGCTCTGTGCTGACAGCTCAGAGCCTGGAGCCTGCTTTGGATTCTGTGTCTCCCTCTCTCTCTGCCCCTCCTCTGCTCATGCTCTGTCTCTCAAAAAAATAAAATAAAACATTAAAAAACAAAGGGCATGGGAAATCCACCTTGGCCTGCTTAGTTATTCCCTTCTCTGGAAGGTTGCTCATCTTTGACTCTATTTGCTATTGAATCAGAAAAGACATGTGTTTGAAGCTTAGGATGATTTTTATGGAGATCCTGAAAACAAATATTTTCAGAGGTTCTCTCCATGTATAACTATGATGTCTGTTCGTTTTCTATACACAATTGCGTTAAATTTTCTACCTTCATGAATTTTTGACAAGGGCCAAGTTGATCTGTGTTTGCATTTTGGCTCCATCAGCTGGATCTGAATAAAATATTTTTCCTCGTTTCACCATCAGTTTCCTCACCTGCAAAATACATAATATCAGGCACTTCAGAGTCTTTGTGAGAATTAAGTAAAAGTTAAGCTGTATCCCTACTACCTGGCTTTTACAAATTTTTGTTGATCTCACCCACTCCTTATTTTTACAAAGATAGTTGAGAGATACAGACCTAACCCCAAAGTGACACTTGGTTTTTATAGGAAGAATGGTAAGGACCGGAATGTCCTGTTCTTACCAAATTGCCCATCATACCTTGAATTTTAATCCATTATTTTCAAACATGGGGGAACAGAATTCCCAGAGTAAAAGACTCATATTCCTATTATATTATTTTTCTGAGCTAAAACTTAATTACCATTTCACTACATGTTATATTTAATCTTTGCTAATTTTTCCATAACACAAAAATTAATCAAAGGATCAAAGCCATTAATGTGCATATTTTAACCAAAGCTCATGTATATGGAATTCTTCAGTGGTTGTAAATTATAGTCAATCTTTGATCATTAAAACAATCCTGAGAAGTAGATGTTATTGTTCCCATTAATTTTAGGACATGATACACAAAAATATTAGGAGACATGCTGTATCCCAACTATGCAGTGACATAACTTAAACTTGAATCAAAGTACTTTTTTATTTTACTATTTTTCCTATAACCTTAATTATCTCTCATTATTACAAATAAACAACAACCTAAAATTAGGAATTCTGTGTAAGACATGAATGGTTATAAGCATACTGTCTGATCAACCCTGTTTAATATGTTTTCTGAATCAGGTAAATATCTCTCCAAAGCCCCTATCTGTGAATTTTTGAAAAATCATTTCTTAGTTTATAGAATTATAGAATTATAAGGTGTTAGGACAGAAGTAGTATTTAGGGAATACCTGGAACAACATCCTAATTCTTTTTTAAATTTTTTTATGTTTATTTTATTTTTGAGAGAGAGAGAGAGAGCGTGAGCGAGCATGTACATGAGCAGGGGAGGGGCAGAGAGAGAGGGAGGCACAAAATCAGAAGCAGGCTCCAGGTTCTGAGCCCTCTGTTAGCACAGAGCCCACCACGGGGCTTGAACTCACAAACCACAAGATCATGACTTGAACTGAAGTCGGATGCTTAACCGAGTGAGCCACCCAGGCACCCCAAACAAGGTACTAATTCTACAGATGGAGAAGCTGATGCCCAGAGACAGTAATTACCTTGCCTAGGATGTCCCAGCTGGTTAGTGGCAAAAGCCAAGTAAGAGTGGGTTTACTTATTCCTAGTCAAGTATTGCCTATATCATAGCCCACCAGTGTCTGTTAGTTTAGTTAATGTATGCCTAGTGATATTGCCCCAGGGAAGCTGTGTAGTATAAAGAAAAGAGATTTGTCTCTCTTTCCCTACTTTCCCCTAGTTTGTAGGGTACTTCCCCTATGAACTATTTTCCACATAGCAGACAAGGTGTTTTGTTTAGTTTTTTAAATACAATTCTGACTAAATTCTTTAATTTGGGTTTTTCCAAAATTAAACCCCAGATGAAGGTTTATGTACCCATGGAGCTCGGTGAAGGTGATCTCAGAAATCATAAGGAGGAAGGAAGTGAAAGCAGAAAGGGAGGAAAGTGGTAAGTGGTACATTAATGGACAGTTTACTGCTGTGTGTAACTGGGTCTCAACCCGTGGGCCAGTCTGAGACCATATGGAACACAGCTTAGAGTTGTTCCACAGAGTGGCAAAGAAGCTGGAGAATTTATAAAGCAATTCTCATGGATTATTTTTTGAGTGCCTGCCTTGGATGTTTACCCCCTGGAACTTGAGGCCTAATCAGCCATGTTCCTGCAACCAAGGAAAACCCTCAGGCAGAAAAATGCAGGTGCTTAAGGTAGAAATCCAACTGAGTGTACAGGAAATGCCCCACAAATTTACAGGTGACCTAGAGTGTTTGCTATCCTCTGGGATCAGGACTGGGCATTGACAACAGTGCCTATAATAGTTATGTCTGCTTTCCTCGAATAACTTGTACTTACTCATAGCATAACATGTACAACATTTTGATGCAACGACTTCTTAGAACCCACATTCTCCCTGATACCTGAACCTCTGTGACATCAGATCCACTTCTGTGTTTTTCACTAGTCTGTTGGTATCTTAAATAGTTCATAGCACATTGTAGTTGTTCAGTAAAATACCTGTCGATTTAATGGAAGAAATTTGACATTTCTTTTTTTAAACAACTAAATTATGGTATAACTAACATAACAATAAGTTGCACATACTGAAAGAGAATAACTTGTTATGTTGACATGTTTGAATATTTGTATGAAAACACCATAATCAAAACAGGGTGTAACCATCATCACCCAAAATTGATGCCTTTTTAAATTTTTTTAAATTTATTTTTATTTATTTATTAAAAATTTTTTTTAATGTTTATTTTTTTTTTAAGAGAGAGACAGAGTGCGAGAGAGGGAGACACAGAATCCAAAGCAGGCTCTAGGCTCCGAGCTGTCACCACAGAGCCCAATGCAGGGCTGGAACCCATGAACTTCGAGATCATGACCTGAGCCAAAGTCGGATGCTCAACCAACTGAGCCACCCAGGCACCCCTATGCCTTTTTTTAAGTTAATTAATTTACTTTTTAATTTACATCCAAGTTAATTAGCATATAGTGCAACAGTGATTTCAGGAGTAGATTCCAGTGATTCATCCCCTATGTATAACACCCATTGGTCATCCCAGCAAGTGTCTTCCTTAATGCCCCTTCCGCATTTAGCCCATCACCCCTCCAGCAACCCTCTGTTTGCTCTTTATATTTAAGAGTGTCTTATGTTTTGTTCCCCCCCACCGTTTTTATATTATTTTTGCTTCCCTTCCCTTATGTTCATCTGTTTTGTTTCTTAAATTCCACAAATGAGTGAAATCATATGATATTTGTCTTTCTCTGACTAATTTCACTTAGCATAATATCCTCTAGTTCTATCCACATGATTGCAAATGGCAAGATTTCATTCTTTTTGATTGCTGAGTAATACTCCATTGTATGTATATGTGTGTATATATATATATATATACACACATATACATATGTGTGTATATATATACACACACACACACACACTACATTTTCTTTATCTGTTCATCCGTCGATAGACATTTGGGCTCTTTCCGTACTTTGGCTATTGTCGATAGTGTTTATGCCTCTTTTTTTTTTTTTTCTTTATATATGAAATTTATTGTCAAATTGGTTTCCATACAACACCCAGTGCTCATCCCAAAAGGTGCCCTCCTCAATACCCATCACCCACCCTCCCCTCCCTCCCACCCCCCATCAACCCTCAGTTTGTTCTCAGTTTTTAACAGTCTCTTATGCTTTGGCTCTCTCCCACTCTAACCTCTTTTTTTTTTTTTTTCTTCCCCTCCCCCATGGGTTCCTGTTAAGTTTCTCAGGATCCACATAAGAGTGAAACCATATGGTATCTGTCTTTCTCTGAATGTATGCCTCTTTTTAATGTTTTCCTCTTGCCTCTCCTCACAGCTCCACCTCCACCTGCCTTCCCCAGACAAGTACCGATCTGCTTTTGGTCGTGATATATTATTTCACATTATCTAGAATTTTTATAAATGTAATCATATAGTATGAACTCCTTTTTTATCCCTCTGGCTTCTTTGAGCATAATTAAACATTTTTCAATGTTTCATCTGTATCAATAATTCATTCCCAGTTACTACTGAGTGGTATTCCATTGTGTGGATACAGCACTTTATTTATCTGTTGATGAGGATTCGAGTTTCCAGTTTCAGGCTATTCTGAGACCATTATAAATATTCATATTCAATTTGTTATACGGGCATTTGCTTTCATTTCTCTTGAGTAAATACATAAGATGAAATGACTGTACTATATGGTAGGTACACCTTTACATTTTAAGAAACTACCAAAATGATTTCTAAAATAGTTTACATTTCACGTTTCCATGAATGCTTACGCAATCTTGGTTCCTTCACATTGTTGCCCACCCTTTGCATGTTCAGTCGTTTACATTTTTGTCATGCTAATACATGTTTAATGGTAACCCAGGGGCGCCTGGGTGGCGCAGTCGGTTAAGCGTCCGACTTCAGCCAGGTCACAATCTCGCGGTCCGTGAGTTCGAGCCCCGCGTCGGGCTTTGTGCTGACAGCTCAGAGCCTGGAGCCTGTTTCAGATTCTGTGTCTCCCTCTCTCTCTGCCCCTCCCCCGTTCATGCTCTGTCTCTCTCTGTCCCAAAAATAAATAAACGTTGGAAAAAAAAAATTAAAAAAAAAAAATGGTAACCCAGTGTGGTTTTAACTTGCTTCTCTCTAATGACCAATGATACTGGGCATCTTTTCACATGCTAAATTGCTATCTGTACATGTTCTTTGATGAAGGGTCTGTTCACATCTTTTGCTCATTTTTTATTGGCTTGTTTCCTTACTGAGTTTTAGGAGTTCTTGATACAAGCCACACATGAGGTATTAGTTTCGTGCATATTTTCTCCTTTTCTGTGGTTAGTCTCTTCCATCTTTTAACAGTGTCTTTTGAAGAAAAGACACTTTAAATTTTTTTTAAAAAATTTTTTTTTTTCAACATTTATTTATTTTTGGGACAGAGAGAGACAGAGCATGAATGGGGGAGGGGCAGAGAGAGAGAGAGACACAGAATCAGAAACAGGCTCCAGGCTCTGAGCCATCAGCCCAGAGCCCGACGCGGGGCTCGAACTCGCGGACCGCGAGATCGTGACCTGGCTGAAGTCGGACGCTTAACCGACTGCGCCACCCAGGCGCCCCAAGACACTTTAAATTTTAATGAATTCCCAATTTATCTTTTTTTTAACGGACTATGCTGTTGGCGTTATATCTATAGTTATCTTTATTTAACCTAAGGTCAAAAAGAATTTCTCTTATGTTTTCTTCTATAAGTTTTGTCATTTTGAATTTTAAAATTGGTATTTATTGTATTTTACTTTGTATATTATATATTGTAATTTATTTCGAGTTAATTATTGTATATGTTGCAATGTATAGACCAAAGTTACTGATTTTGCATATGGTTGACTAGTCATTTGTGAAATATTTGCCGGAAAGACTAATCTCTTAATGAAGGCTTTGCACTTTTTTCAAAATAAGTTGTTAAAATGTGTGAGTCTACTTCTACACTTCCCTTTTCTGTTTTGTTGGTTTATCTTCATCACCAGTGCTATAGAATCACCAGAGATGTCTGTGCAGGTGTCACCTCTCTAGTACTTTTCTCTGGAAATTCTAGCTCTTTGTTCTTCCCGAACTCAGAACCATCTCTTCAACTCAGGGAGTTCTCTGGGTTCTACCAGGTTCCTGCTCCCTGCACAGAAGCCTGGAGATTCTTTCAAGGCAGTAAGCTGGGGGCAATCTCTGGGCTTAGTTCATTTGGTTCTCATCTCTCAGGGATCACCATCCTTTGTATTCTGATTTACAGTGTCTTCAAACTTTTGTGTCTCATATTTATTGAGAATGTTTTCTTGTTTCATATAGCAGAGTAAGTCCGTTGCTTGTTACTTCAACTTAGCCAGAAGCCTGATTTTGTTCCTGAGCCACATTTTCTCATTCAATCAGAGGCAATCAATAATACTAATTGAAAAAAAATCCAAACTGAATAGAATAATAAAAAGGTAAAGTGTGAATTACTTAATGGATACACACATTTAAGAATAGCACGTAGGGCTGTAGAGAATCATAAGATTAATTGGGCAAATAAAAAAATGTACACCTTGGCTTCTGTATAGCATATAATAACTTGGGAAATTTTTTTCAGCCATTTGAGCTGTTGGGATAGAACACATTATTTAGGCTGAATTAAGTTCAAGCTGATGGGTTTTGACTGCTTTAACAATTAAATTATCTTGGCAGTTGATGGGTCTCTTCATGTTACGAAATGTATTGTGCAACTGTCCCTAAATCCTAGCGTGGTGACATGCTGGTACATCTTACTCTCACTTGAGAACTTGGATGGGCACCATGATATTTCTTTGGTTACCGGGTTGTTTTTGAGTTGTATTTCTCTTTAGTAGAGGGAATTAAGCTATTAAATGAGAGAAGAAGGCATCCAAGGCAGAGGAAAGTTGACTATTCAAATTGCCTGTCTGCCAAGTAACTAAAAGCCCCCCCAAAAAACTTCTGGACCAGCACAGAGATAGTCTCTCATTCCCCTATATCATCTTAGAGCACTTAGAGGAGCATGGATTCTTAACTGGTTAAATAACTGTATGTTAAGTTCAACAATTTTCAGTATCTATATCCAAGCTATATATTCAAGAACAGAAACGTGACCATAAAGTGATTAGAAGTTATTTTGCTCAAAATGTGTTAAAGAAAAAAAGTGTAGCTTTTCTCATTTAATTCTAGGAACAAATGCTTGGCTTTCTCTACCTGTACTTTTTCCTCACATCTTAGTCCTAATAATAACTGTTCAAATAAAAATAAATGGACTGTTTTCTCCCAAGCATTGTGCAAAGTGCTAAGAAAATAGACATAAATAATATGGTCCCAGAATTTTAAGAACTTGCAAAAAGATTTATAGCACCCAAAAATAAATATGTTCACTTTGCTCAATTAATTTATTTCCCAAATCGGTCAAGAGCAAATAGAAACAAATTGTATAATTGTATGGTTTTAATTTTCTTACAACTTTATACAAGTCCATCTCAAATATTTTTCAGGGAGAGGAGGGGTTGGTTTCAGTATAAACAGTTAAATCAAGTTGAATTCCCCAGGATCCACTGAGAATAGCATGATGTGAGGAAACCATGCCTGCACTGGGATCAGAAGGCTTTGCTTTTGTCACAGATAAAGTCACTACCAGCTAAGTGAGTTTAAGGAAGTCTCTCAGTCTCAGAGCCTCATTTCCTACAACTGGATATTTGGGAAGATGAAGACATGAATGACATATACTTCAAACAGCACTGGCAGGACAAAATGAAGTAACATACATAAAAGATTTTATAAAATGTCAGTATTTTGAAAAATTAAGGGATCATGTAGTATAGGCACACTATTGTCCACCCCAAATCCTTCCACAGTATAAAGTTTCTTGTGGGAAGTGACTACATTTCCTTGTCCTCATTGCTTGCAGATGAGACCTTAAAGCCTTCATCACTGAGAAGTGAGCAAAAGCGATACCACTTCCAGGCCAGGTAATTAAGAAATAATGTATCCTCTCTGTTCTCACTTTTCCTGCCTGCCAACTGAATACAAAATACTCCTGAGACCTAGATAATTCTAGAGCCATTCTCTGCAAAGAACCTGGATCCCTAAGTTACCACGCCAAGAATTAGCATCTACTTGGCAGGCAAGAACCACATTGGGTTGTGTAAGAAAGAAGTAATTTCTAATTTTTAAAAAAGATGTTGGGGTTTATTTGCTATAATTAGTCACCTAATTAATACAGTCTATAGACTTTTGCTTCCAGATAAAAGGAAACAATAGGAAACAGATTAACCCCTCCAAAAACCAACAAAATATTTATAAAATGTATGAAAGAATTGTTTGCAAGACATCTGACTTCAATCGCTGAAGAGAGGGATCTCTGAGAGAGAAAAAAGAAATGGAGTGAAGCCTAAGGTTACCACACCATACGGCCTTGCGAGAATTTCCAACATGTAGTAGGCAAACCCAGGCAGAATACATTGGACTCTCTGAGATGAGGTAATGGAGGTGAGAGTCTAGGAGGACTAAGGCAAGTGGAGTTATATGGCAGAGTTCCAGAAAGGAGGAAGCTGCATGCGAAGAGAACTCAAAAGACCTGGAGAGGATGTTCTCTTCTATCTACATAGAGCAACATTCAGCTGAATACTATTCCACATGTGCACAAGGAAACTACCTGAAGGGAGGCAAAGATCCACCTGAAAGAATTAGAAGTAAAGGTAAAACAAAGCTCAGAAAGAGCCAGGAAGAGTACCTGCTCCCATCAACCAGACTGGAAAAATATCATGATTCGTAGTCTATCAAATAAAGTACACAGAAGGATCACACCTCAATAGCAAGGAATAATTAGCCCTAGACTGAACATTGCTCTTAAAAATCTTTTGCCCCTGGGGCACCTGGGTGGCTCAGTCGGTTAAGTGTCTGACTTGGCTCAGGTCATGATCTCACGGTTCAGGAGTTCGAGCCCTGCATCAGGCTCTGTGCTGACAGCTCAGAGCCTGGATGGAGCCTTCTTTGGATTCTGTGTCTCCCTCTCTCTCTGCTCCTCCCCCACTCATATTCTGTCTCTCAAAAATAAATAAACATTAAAAAAAACTTTTGCCCCTGACAGATCTTAAAAGCAAGATCTGAAAATGTCATACTATTTCCAAGTAACTTAAATGCATCTCAGAACAAAACTGAAAAATACAAAATGCAACAAGGAATTGAAGGAAGGAAGGAAGGAAGGAAGGAAGGAAGGAAGGAAGGAAGGAAGGAAGGAAGAGAAGGGGAAAAAGAGGACAAAAATTGAGCACCAAACAAGGTAAAACTCATATCTGTCATCCACTAAAACAACAACAATGACTACAACAAGTAAACAAAACCAAAATCAGACCTGCCAAGGAGCAAAAAAATGTACCCTATAATAAGAAAAAAAAAAAAGGCAATCAAATGAAATGACCCAGTATAGACAGAGATGTTAGAATTAGCAGGTAAAGACATTAAAATGTTAGTATAACCATATTCCACATGTTCAAAAGTTAAGTAGAGGTATGGAAGATAAGAAATTTAAACTCTACTGTTGAAAATCAAAATTTATGAGATGAAAACTACACTAAATGGGAATATGAGTGGATTAGACATTGCAGCAGCAAAGACTAGTGAACTTGAGGACACAATGGAAAGAGGAGAAAATGTATTTGAAAGAAACTTGATGGAAATTATTAACTCACAGATACCAGAAACTCAGCGAACCTCAGCACAAGAAACAAGAAAACCAAACCAAAACATGCTGCCTCACTTCTTTCTCAGAAATAGTGATTAACATTGAATTGGAAGGTTCAATATTGTCATTTATCCCCCAAATTGACCTAAATATTCAAAGAAACCACAACCAAATTTCCGCTAGAATTCTCTTCTTCCCTCTCCTTCTGTTGTTGAGTTGACAAGCTGACTTAAAATGCTTATGGAAAGGGGTGGCTCAGTTGGTTAAGCATCTGATTCTTGATTTTGACTCAGGTCACAATCTCATGGTTTGTGAGATTGAGCCATGTGTTGGGCTCCGTGCTAACAGTGTGGAACCTGCTTGGGATTCTCTCCTTCCTTCTGCCCCTCCCAACTCTTTCTGTCTTTCTCTCTCTTTCTGTCTAAATAAATAAATAAATAAATCGATTGATAAATAAATAAACCTTTATAACACTTATGGAAATACAAAGGACCTAAGATAGCCATAATAACTTTGACAAAAGAGAAAATGTTGAAGGACTATTACTGCCTGATTTCTAGACTTATTTTAAAGCTATTGTAATCAAAATGTGGTATTGGTGTAAAGATAGAGAAATAGATTAATGAACAGAATAGAGAGTCCAGAAATAGATTAAAAAGTCTGTAAAGAGAAGGAAAAGATAATATTTGCAAAACACTTAACTAATAATAGACTTGTATTCAAAATATATAAAGAAATTTCAAAGTTCCATGATACAAAAACAAAACAACAAAAACGCAAATATCTAAACGGGAAGTTCACCAAAAGAGATTTACATAGTTGGCAAGTAAACACATTAAATCATGCTTAATATCATTAGTCATTAATGAAATGTAAATCAAAATCACAATGATATCCCTACATGCCTATTAGAATGGTTAAAACAAAACAAAACAAAAACAAGAAAACACCAGCCATAGCGAGTATTGGAGAAATACAGAGGAACTGGAGCTCCAATGAACTTCTGGTGGGCAAGCAAAATGGTACAACCACTTTGAAAAAGAGTTCTGACAAAACTAAATGTATACTTGACACATAATTCAGCCATTTTGCTCCTAGACAGTTATCTGATAAATGAAAACAAGTGTCTGCTTTTACAAAGTTTTGGATGCTTGTGTTCACAGCAGCTTCATTCATATGAGTTAAACATTGGTATCATCCAAACGTCCATCACCATGTGCTAGGACAAGCTGGTAGTCATAAAATGGAATACTATTCAACATTAAAAAGGAATTAACTCGGGGCGCCTGGGTGGCGCAGTCGGTTAAGCGTCCGACTTCAGCCAGGTCACGATCTCGTGGTCCGTGAGTTCGAGCCCCACGTCAGGCTCTGGGCTGATGGCTCAGAGCCTGGAGCCTGTTTCCGATTCTGTGTCTCCCTCTCTCTCTGCCCCTCCCCCGTTCATGCTCTGTCTCTCTCTATCCCAAAAATAAATAAACGTTGAAAAAAAAAAAAAAAAGGAATTAACTCCATACATGGTATAACCTAGATAAACCTCAAAATAACTATGCAGAGTGAAAGGAACCACATTTTTAAAAGGACATATACCATATGATTCCATTTTCATAAAATCCTAAGAAATTCAAAGTACTACAGAACGACAGACAGTAGACCAGTGCTTGCTTGAGAAGAGGGAGTAGGAGGGACAAGAGGGATGACATTTGCAGTGGGCAGACGGTTGAGGGCTTTGTTCATTTTCTTAATGGTGGTGATGACTTCATGGGTGTCTACATATGCCCCAATTAATCAAGCTGTGCACCTAAATACATGCAATCCTTTATGTCAATTATATGTCAATAAAGTGGTTAAATACAGACTGGTTATAATCATCAGTGCAATATATCTCTAATGCCTGCTATTTATTAAGGCTCACCCTAAACAATCGGAAAAGTAGACTTTTGGTTTTTTTGACCTCTCTCCAACATATTCTCTAGTGTCTAGGGTTGGTTTTTTTTTTTCTTGTCTACTTTTTTCAAGTCTTCCAGGACTCATGTTTTTATATTTTGCTGCCCTAGTCAGAAAGAGTAGAGGAAAAGACACATGTAAATGTTACCCAGGTGCCAGGTATTTAACCAAAGATCCTTGAGACCTATTCACTCTGAGCTGTGACTTTAATTATTACTCTTTAGGAGGTATTTCCATTTTAAATGGAAATCTGAGAAGGCTTACTTAACATAAAGCATTGCAGTACACATGGTGAAATGACAGATAGTATTATATCTTAGTAGAGTGTTCCTTGACTTGGGGAAGGAGGTCTCCAGGGGTCATTCTCATTGATGAACAAATAACATATTCTTTGTAAAGTTGGCTTTGAGTCTTCATAATAACAATGACTTCTATTTGTATAGGATGTTAGTGATTACAAAGTGCTTTCACATTTATTATCTCATCCATGCATGCACAGGCCTTTTGAGGTGAATTAGCTCCAATTTATGGATAATAAAGTTGGCAGTGAAGGCAGTTCTGCAACTTGCTGTTTATTCAAAGGCAGAAGTGGAATTTGAACTGAACTAATTTGACTCCCAGTTCAACAATCTATTCTGCAAACATAACTTCATTTATTTTAAATGACAAATACCTTGAAAGCAATGTATTTCTGCCTCCTCTTAACTTCATAAAACCCTTCCTAAAGCAGTCAACAGTTTTGTTTGACTTATGGTCTGGAATATGGGCAATTTTAAAGAAACACTTAATTTTAGGCATCAGAATGGAGATAGGAGACCCTGCAAAATAATGAAGCAACTTATAGTGAATAAAATGCTATTGATCCATGGTCTAAACCACTAAGATTCATGTTGGATTTCTTGTCCTATTGAACAGGAAGAGGATAACGCAAAGCAGTAGGTAAATGGTTAAGGAGCCTCGCAATATCCCAACATTCTTGATCTCTGAACTTCAGTTAGTTTAAGAATTTGCTTACATGTCCAGTGATCATGCCTATACCACCTTCTCTGAGAATTCAAACCACCCTTAGTATCTTATCCTCCATAGAACACAACATCGACGCTGGAGATTGTGGCTCTAATTGTAGAAATAGAAAAAACAGTCTCTGATTTTAAGAGACTACTAATATAACTAGAATGGGAAGATTTAAAAATTGTTAAAGACAAGTGAACACAAATACCACTTTTGAGTGTCTCCTGGATACTAAAAATTTAATGTATCTTGCTTATTTTACAGAGTTCTTAAACCTCAAAACTACTATATTCTAATTACTTTTTTTTCAGATTAAGGAACTGATTCATAATAAATGGCCTTAGAAAACACAGTTAGGAAATGATCGAGGCAGGATTTAAATTTTAGTATAACTCCAAAATCATGATCTTTTCACGAATCCATAATTTGTGGAAAGGTATACACCCATACATATATGTTCTGCTGATTTACAGAGAAGCTTCCAAGGTGATTTGAAGGGAAAGGTATAGTCTTTTCAGCAAATAGTGCTAAAGCAATGACACGTCCACATGCAAAATATGAACCTCCAACCTTATCCCACACCTTATAGAAGAAGTAACTCTAAATGTATTGTAGACTTAAAAATATAAAAGTTAAAACTATAGAAATTCTAGAAGAAACAGTAGGAAAACACTTTTGTGACTTTTGATTAGACAAATATGTTTAAAACAAAGAAACTGCAGGAAAAAAAACCAAAGCTGGACTTCATCAAAATTAAAATCTGCTTCACAAAGGGACTGTTAGAGAATGAAAGGACAAGCTATAGACAAGGAGAAAATATACCAAAACACCTGTGTGATAGAGGTATATGAATATATGAATACTCTTAGGAATCAATAATAAGATAACCCAACTTTTTAAAATGGGCAAAAGATTCAAACAGACACGCCACCAAAAGAGAAATACAGAAGGCAGGAAGCAAAGCCACAGCATCATTAGTCATTAGTAAAATGTAAATTAAAATCACAATGACAAGTCACTACGAAGCCAGTAGGGATTTAAAGTTAAAACATATAGGGGTGCCTGGGTGGATCAGTTGGTTAAGTGTCTCACTTCGGCTCAGGTCATGATCTCATGGTTTATGAGTTCAAACCCCACATTGGGCTCTGTGCTGACAGAGCTGGAGCCTGCTTCGGATTCTGTGTCTCCCTCTCTCTGCCCCTCCCCTGTGTGCTCTCTCTCTCTCTCTCTCTCAAAAAAAAAAATTAAAAAATGTTAATATAAATATAATATTTATAATATAATAAATACATAAAATATAAATATAAAATAAAACCCAGGTTGATTAGTACGTGATGGAACTCATAGTTTTAATGCAAACTAGTACAGGCACCTTCAGAAGGAAGTTGGTATTTTCAAATAATGGTAAACAATTATGCCTTATAATCCAGCAGTTTCACTCAGCATTATTACTGAAGAAAAATGGAAACATTTTCCACCCAAAGATCTGTATGTGAATATTTATATAAACCTATTCATAATAGTCAAATACTGGAATCAAGCCAAAGGCCCCTCAAATATATTATGTAGTAAATATATAAGCAAATCATGGTATATCCATATAATGGAATGCTACTTAGCCATTAAAAGGAATGACCTACTGATACATGAAACAATATGGTTGATCTCAAAGGCATTATGGCAGAAAACACATATTGTATGACTCCATTTCAAAGAGGTTCTGCAAAAGGCTAAGCTATGGAGACAGAAACTAGGTTCATGTTCACCAGGCATGGGGGCGGGGGGTTGTGGAAGAGGATAGGACTGACTGCAAATAGTCATGAGGGAACTTTCTGTGGTAGTTGAAATGTTCTACATTTTGATGGTAGTGTTGGTTAACTGATAGTTTGCCTTTGACAAAATTCACTGAATGCAAAACTCAAGGGGTGAACCTTACTGTATTTAAATTACCCTTGAAAATACTGATTTAGGGGCGCCTGGGTGGCGCAGTCGGTTAAGCGTCCGACTTCAGCCAGGTCACGATCTCGCGGTCCGTGAGTTCGAGCCCCGCGTCAGGCTCTGGGCTGATGGCTCAGAGCCTGGAGCCTGCTTTGGATTCTGTGTCTCCCTCTCTCTCTGCCCCTCCCCCGTTCATGCTCTGTCTCTCTCTGTCCCAAAAATAAATTAAAAAAAACGTTGAAAAAGAAAAAAAAATAAAAAAAAAAAAGAAAATACTGATTTATAAAAAAGTTGTACATATTAGTAACTAAAAGACTTCAGAGGAGATAAAGAAGTCTAGGGAATAAAGTTATTCACAGACTCCCTTGAGCAGTTGGGATATAGGGCATTTAAGATGTGATTATATAGAGAGGAAGGACAGTTCACTTTCGAGAAGAAAATAGCGTAGAACATCATGAGACAAAGCAAGGGGAAGGAACTGGTATGACAAGCACAGGACTGTGAAAAGATTATGACCAATACAATTGAAGAGATGTAGAAGAGGGAGTCATAAACTCAAAATTAGTTATCAAGGTTGAGACCAGATGACTTGGTCATGAATGTGGTCATAAAGGGGCCATGGATATCTGATATTCCAGAGCTGCCAATTTAAACTAACAATTGACTTTGACTCCATAATGCTGGGGCCATAAAGATCACTTCATTGTTAGCTTATGGCTTATTCACACCTGCCTCTAAGCTAGATTCAGGCAGCTTCAATTTAATGGGCAGTGACCACATGATAAGCATTGCACTAAGTACTTGGCATAGATTAATTTATTAAACCTATCATAAAACAGGTTAATATTATCTCCACTTATACTTTTGAGAAAATCAACACTTATATAGCCAGTACTTATGGTTGTTCCATTCCTCTCTGTTCATTAGAGCAATTTATGCATTTATTCTTTTATTACATTTTTCATTGATTCAGCAGTAAATAGTACACATTCATTTTAACTCAAGTCTGTGACTAAAGCCCAAATTTCAAAAACTGTTCAGTGTTAATGAAGGGGAAAATAGAAAATAACTGTAATTTCTGAGAGTAAAGAGGTCAAAATAATGTCTATATAATTTTGATTGTAATTCTGCATATTTTATGCCTTTAACAAGAGACTTTTAACATTAATCAAATGAGAACATGGAACTAAATATTTACTGTTTTATGATTTTCACTTTACTCAGAACAGGAACAATGGGTGAAAATTATTCTAGATTTAACAGCAATTGGCTGTTGTTGATACTGCATATCTATCCAGATTTCCTCTTCTGGACCATGGTCATTGTTCTCTTCTGTGCCAGAAATATAGGCTGCTGTTAAAGAAGAGCAAAGGGCCTCTCCATGTAATGTACTCAGCTGAAGAGAGCCACCTCACTTGACTGTATATTCCCACCCTCAGAGCTCTCTTCTTAGTGGCTGGTTGCTGTTGGTTTTCAGTGGTTCCTATGCCTCAACTCAGAACCTCTCTGAACAGTCATTCCAGCCTCAGAGCTCATCATGGGTTCATTTTCACTTGCATTGCAGTTCAACCTTTTCTGCCCAGTCCTGCGGTTCTCACACCAGTGCAGGTGTCGTTCCCTAGTCTGTTCCCCTAGAAGCCCCTGCATCCAAATCTCCGTGTCAAAGTCAGCATCCCAAGCATCTTGACCTATGCCATAGATCAAATCAGTAATTAGTTATATATAAGCACCATTTAAATTATTGACATTTAAAAAATGATTATACAGGAATGTTGGAGCTTCTCTGAATTTGTCATCTTTTCTATATATGCAACTAATGCAATATTTCACAAGGTAATAAGTCATAGTATAATTTATAAGTCAATATTAAGAGTAATTGATCAAAAATAGCTAAACATTTAGATATTCACTTGTATACCATTCTATAGTTCACTTTTGTACAAAGCATTTTTGCAAGTATATTAAGTGATACCAAGAATTATATAAATATAGCTCCTCCAGAACCTTCAAAAATAATCATAACAGTTCACAAAGTTATTGCAAGTGTAATATATTTATACCTTAAAAGATTATTCAAATATGAGGTAAAAGGAGACAAGGGGCAAGTGGGAGACATAGACAAAGTATGCTTATAATGCCCAGCTACAAATAGGTTAGTATGGGGCAGCTTCCTGAGTTGATGGTTGAAATAAGCTTAAGCTATATGTAAGAACTGGAGAAATGAAGTATGCAAAGAGAGAGGTTTTAATGCAGAAAGAGAATGAGGAAAAGGACACAGACCACTGTTTACAAAAGGATGAGATGATTCGTTTGCTTGTTTGAACATTCCTCTTGGGGAAGAAAAAGGTCCCTGGGCTTTCATTGGCTGAAGTTTGAGCTTCTGAAGGGCCAGAGATGGGCACTACAGTAAAAGTATCACTAAACTAATTCTCAAGCTGGGAATCAAATCAGAACAATCTTTAAGGCAGTATCCAAGGTTGGCACATAGTCAAGGACTGATAGTCTGAACAATGCATCAAAGGGTTCCGGTCTGAAGGACCAAAATCAGAGGACAAGAAACTGGACAGAAATCAGAGAAGTAAAATGGCAGCGAAGTTTATAGAAAGGTGAATGGAAGGTTAGATCTGGGGCAATTCCCTCAGGATCTGTGGGTACCTAAAAGTCAGAAATTGTTATAAGACTTTGCAGTCTTCCCCTATTGGAAGAAAGCAGTTACTGGGAACATTAAATTGGTTTACGCATAGAGATATTTCACGATGGGGATGGATGGAAGAAACAGTTAGAGATGTAATTTGACAAACCTACTTCTGTCTTTATTCTACTGATTCAAATAATGCTAAACTGTGGGGGTTTATGGTGATAACTCATGCCTTCCCATTGTCATCTTTTGTGAATAAAACAATTTTCCAAAAAGTTTCTGTCTCTAATATCCTATAATAATAATTGATTTCACATATTCAGCAAAGTGAGAGATTTAGTGAGGCAACCACTGGCCTGGGGAATGAAAAAGTAGCTGGCTTGAGCTATGCTTACTTGGCCCTAAATTTTATTTCTTAAGCTTCAACACTGATGTTAAGATGATTGAATGGTGGATGCCAAAGGGTGTTTCTCTGTTGCTTCCTGGAAGTACTGCTGGCTGCCTCATCCCCCTGCTTTTTAGGGCAGTTGCATGAATCTATTATTTTATTAAATTATTCATTTAGCAAACATTTATTATATATCAACTGTAGTCTTGGAACTCTTATATATGTTCAGAGGGACAGGCTGCCAGGGGGGCAGTGTGGTGCGATTTGAAGCTTTAAAACACAAAGATAAATCGGATACCATTTCTGCCTTCACATACAATAAACCATGTATAAAAGGTATATAACTGTGGAATGTACTGGACCTTACCTATGCTCCAAGGATAGGGATTAGATTGTGAGTCATCTATTAACGACATGCTAAAAGTCCTGTTATAAAATACACTATTAGAGGATAGGATCCAACATTAAAAAAAATTTTTTTTAAGGTGGGGGCGGTGCTTGGGTGGCTCAGTGGGTTAAGCCTCCGACTTCAGCTCAGGTCATGATCTCACGGTCTGTGAGTTTGATCACCGCGTCAGGCTCTGTGCTGACAGCTCAGAGCCTGGAGCCTGCTTTGGATTCTGTGTCTCCCTCTCTCTCTGCCCCTCCCCTGCTCATGCTCTCTCTCTCTCTCTCTCTCTGTCTCTCTCTCTCTCTCTCTCTCTGTCTCTCTCTCTCTCTCTCTGTCTCAAAAATAAATAAAAAGATTAAAAAAAGTTTTTTAAAGATAGGATCCACATAACACTTCCTAGGGAATGCTTTAATATTTTCCATTCTTCCACCCATAAAATTTGTAGTTAGACTCCAAAGCAATCAAAGTAGGGGGAATCAGCTTCTAAAAGTTATCTTATTCATTCAATTTATAAAATCATAATAAGAAAATACTTGATCCCAAGAATTCTAAGGGATAAAAATATGAATAAAATAGAAGTTTTAAAGAGTGAGACTTAGCCTCAGGGACTGACAATTCATTTCTTCAACCAGCATCCTTTTGTTGATCTCCTGCCAGGTGTCAAATTTTGTACTGGAGGATATTTCCATCCTAATCTTATGGAATCTGGGTCACACATTTTTTTAAGCAGAATATTATGAAGGTATTTGTTACTTTTATGGCCCTACTAGCATTATCTACTGAGGATGAATAGCTAACAATATTCCAAAGTGAAAAGAAATTAGTTCTGATTTTTAAACATTTTTACATACAAGCGTTTTTATATCTAGTTCTATTTAACTAATAATTATTATACATTTACAACATGAAAATCTTATAGAAGGATTGTCAGATACTCAAATGGGATTAAGATATTCAAAAAGTTCATTGTTTATTGGGAAAGAAAGCAATAAGAGACAAAATTCCATTAAAAGGTAGGATGTGATACATCTTTCTATAACTCATATGTAGATACGCCAAAAGTTGTTAAACAAACACTAGGCAGAGACCATGATTAATAATGCAAAAGGTAAAGTAGAAAATAATTTGTTTTGCCGTTTTTTGTAACCTGCGTGTGTATGACTCTGTGCAAGTGTGACAAATCAAGACTCATTGGGAGTACCTCTTTTCTTCAACAAAAGCCAAGGATGTTAATAAAGGCCACCCTTTTAGCAGAGATCTAAAAGCTACTCTTGAACTCTTGATTATTTGCTGATAGCTGTAGCTAACAATTTTGCAGGGAATGCTATGGAAATAAGAGTTGTATTTTCCACATTAAACATATTTGAACTCAAGATAAAATTGACATCTATTATGGAAAAATGAATATACAAAAGTCTAAGTTTTAAGCTTTTTATAAGATGGCCTGAAAAATCTTGGCAAATGTGTGTTAGACATGGTTTAAAAAAGTACTCATCCCAACATGGAAGAGCATGGAATATGGCAACAAATGAACAGACAAAAAAAATAGTAAATGAGCAAAAGCAATCCAAGGGAGTGAGGAAAACCTAAGAATACAGTTTGGAAGAGAGGAGTATAAAGAATAAGGAAAATCAAGGAGAGTTTGATGGAAAAAAATCAAGATGGGAAAATATTTATTTTTGGACTATCATTATCATGTCCTAATTCAAATTTAACTGGAAGATTCTCCAGATTCTCCAGCTAGAAGTAGATGAAAAGGTTTACTGATCTGCGACCAAACAAGAAAACACGGTTCATACCCAGTAGTTTGGTGAAAGACATCACATACAGCAGAAGAGTTGTGAAAGTGTTGGAGGCTAAACAGCCAGTCAGAGGACAGTGAAACAACCCAGAGATTAACGAAGCAGAGGTGCTGGTAACACCCCGGGAGCTGGAGAGTTAAAGGGGTAAAGAGAACAGAGACCATGAGCCAGCAGCACATCCAGTAAACTCTAGAATCCTGGAGAAGACACAGCCACCCCTGGGACCTGTGCCCAAAGCAAAATGAGAGGTGCAAATACTGTAGATTGTCCCTTCCTCCCAGTACCGCTAGCACTTCCCATTTGCTAGTTAAAACCATCCAGAAATACAGTTTGCAGCGATCAGACTTGCATGACACAGAGCAAAGCAGGGAGAGGGGGGAGTGGATCTCAGAACACTGAGACTAGAGGAGTGCACAAAACAACAACAACAACAACAACAACACACACACACACACAGAAAGATCAGCAGTGCAAAGGATAATTCGGCCTAGTTGAAAGGAGAATGAAATGCCACCTATCAAATGGGAATAGAAGAGGGCAATTCGTGCAAGAACCATGAGACCGCAGCTAAACAAGCCAGGTGAGGAAGTAGCATGAGAATATAGAATTTAAATTATGAAAAGGCCATTCAAATATAATTGCCTTAAAAATGGGATGTAGATGGGAAATCTCAGGAGTTAACCTAAGCTCTTTGTAAACCTTGTTCACTGTTAGAGAATTAACTTTTCATACATAGCTCACCAGGTCAGGCTCTTTCTGGATCAGGGTTTGGGGGCACTGGAGCAGGTGGATGGCTCTCCCTACTATGTGCTTCTCAGAAAAGAGGGACTGGCATCCACTGAGCTTACGTGTCTATGAATTGTCGTTTCCTTTGAGTACCTATGCATATATGTGTCTATGTTTACATTGAACTGTGCCATTCATGATGCCAAATTCTGTGGTGTAGCCTAATGTAAAATAGAGACTCTAGTACACAGTATCTAGTGTTGCACTAGACATATAACAATCATTAATAAATGGGAGTTAATCAGTTGTTTCAAGAAACCGTATATGTAGTTTGGCTCTATTTCTGGACTTCCAAGTGAGTGAAGTTCCTTTATTTTATGTGTCTGAGCTTGTGTAAAGTGGGGACTACTGTTGAGTTTCTAAGCAGATTAAGTGGCACAAAGATTTAGGATAGTGTCTTGTTCATAGTAAGTACATGACCATGTATATTTAATTTTTATGCTTTATACCACCCTTCTAATTGTTTTAGTAAAATTAACGTTACCCGCTTTGGATCAAGAGTTATTTTATATATTTGGCTCCAAACTGGTGCCCAAAGTAGAGAATACAGATGAAATAAACAGCACCCTTTCAACATCCTGCCTGAACGAGGTCCTATTATAAGCACATATGTGTTCATTCAACAGCTGCTCCATTTATATAGATGACATCTAAGTTTATGTCTTTCCTGCCCTCAATCATGTATATTAAACTGTCCATGAGACATCCCCATTTGGATATACCCATCATTTCAAGCTCATCATTTCCAGATTGGACCTTAACTCTTGTTGCTTTCTAATCAGGGAAAAGCACCTTTATAAGCTAGTTCTTAAGTGAGAACTTATGAATTATTTTTTTATTTTTAAATAGTTCTACTTCCAATAATTAGCTGTGTGTTTTAAGTCTATTTCCTCTATATTTTTAAAGCAATCTGCCTTTATTCACCCCATTTCCAGCACTTTAATACAGAATACCATAATCACTTGGCTAGATTACTGACAGGCTTCCAAATTATCTCCTATACCAAAGTGTACTGCCTCCCTACACACTAATATATTTTCTTCATCGTATAACCTGAGCATGGTTGATTTTGCAAGCATCTATATTTGATTATGCAGTTTTGATAAATAAAGCTCTTAAAATGTCCTTGCTTTTAGCATAAACCTTCCTTGTCATGGATTATAAATGTCTGTATAACCTGCTCCCCACTTTATCTGATGGCTTCATCTTACATAACTCCCTTACATTCCATTACAGTCTCCAGGGACACTCAACATCTTATAGCTCCTCAAGAACACTCCAAGCTGATGTTTCCTTTCTCTGGAACATTTTTTTACTTAACCAATCTTTTATAACGGTGTCACTTCTGAACACAACCTGAAAGGAGAAGAGTAGTTAGGGAGAACATCTAGAAAGTTATGGAAGTAATCTAGGCATGTTACAGAAGTAATCGAGGCATTGATTTACATTCTAGACCAATAGTTTGTAGTCTAGAATGTTAATGCCAGAAATGGACGGAAAAGGATGAGCCCTAGTAAATAGCTCAGTGGATTCTATTAAAAAGTAATGAACAGAAAAACTTCCAAGAGGATATTAGTGACATCAGGAGAAATAAGGCAATCGACAGTGGGAGCTGTGCATCAGTCTCTCTGTAAAATGGGAATGATATTTGTCTGCTTTACCCTTATCCTATAGAGCTAAGGTAAAAAGAAGATGACAGCTGTGAAAGTGCTCTGAAGTAATGAATTTCTACACAGTTTGAAAGCTTTCGTTCAGGAACTGGCCAGACCACACAGCACTGTCAGGACTTTGGAGCGAATCTCCATCCAGCATGCAGCATCCTAGTATGTTTGTCAAGGGTAGCTGCTGCCAGAAAAATTCTACACGGTCCTTGAATGATTCCGACCGACGCTTTTATCAGAAATGATGGTACTTACATGTCTTCTTTGACAAATGAGATTTTTCTGCGCAAAAGAGGCTTTTTCATTTTAGGCAACCAAGTAGGACTTGGTGCTCAGGTGCAGGGCGCAAAGAGAGCTTGAAGCTGGAGTGGAGGAGAGAGTTACATCAGCTCGACTGCTAATACCAGCCTTCAGACGGGACCAGAAAACTGATGCCAGATTATTCATCTGACTACTTTTCAGCCGGTTGGGAGAATATGAAAGAAAACAAATCTGTCACAGTGGGCTCTATATTAAAACACACACACAACTGCGCACACACTGAGGCAAGAGGGGACAAGGAATCATTTTTCCCCTGGGGTCAAGATTTTTAGATAGCAAAGTGTGTGCTCTGACTGCTTATAGCACTTCGTTCCCCAGGGCCAACACATGCAGGAAACTTAAAAAACAAATCTGATATTTTTCAAACTATATGCCTATGGATTAATTTGTTTTAATGTTGATTGACAAGAAGACATACAATAGATGTTTTCTTGTACTCATATTTCTTTCCAAATTTTCTTCCTTTCCAGATTTCAAAAATTTCTTTTAAAATTTCTTTTTCCTATTCATGTGAAAGAAAATGAAAATTACAACTGTAATGAAATGAAAAGGAAATTAAAACTTTGAAGAAAAATCATCAGAAATTGATTTTGTTTATGACCACAACAGTAAAACCTCAGACTGAAGGGTACCACAAAAGTACCTAAATGAAGGCAAACCTTTCAAATTTATTTTCTTCTTCTCTTCTCTCTCTCTCTCTCTTTTTGAGAAGCAGCGGCAGCTTTTAATTACATAGAAAAATATTTGTAAATGTAACAATCCAGTTAGTTTTAATAAAGTGTGATCTTTGAGAATATTTTAAAATAACTATTATTTCCCTGTTTCCTATGCTGGAATGCATAAACTTGCATGAAACACAAATTATGTAGCTGCTGTATAGATTTACATTTCGCCCCCTTCCCGTAGCATCTCTGCCAGATCAGTATATTTGTATATGTAAGAATGTCTGGCTGAAATTCCAGATCCATAATATTTGAAGTAATTTTGCCAAAGAACATGCATTTAAAGAGTTCAGATACAACCAGATGCAGGTAGTTCCAACTGAAACCAGAGGTCCTCCACAGGTCATTTATGGAGATTTCTTTGGCTATAGTTTAAGTATTTCCCATTCTGAAGAAGCTTCTGGCTTAGAAAATGCAGATGACTCTGGCTATCCTATCCATCTCCCTGAAGTGTCCCGAGTCTAAAGTAAGTCCACATGTGAAAGTCCTTTGAGGGGTAGGGGGAGTCAAGAGCATTGCATAAGTCCCATAAATGTTGGGAAATGCAGACAGTGAACAGAAATGACTCCCAGGAAACCTTCTTTGTGTGCTTGAGAATATAAAATTATCAACGAAATTGGTTTGAACATAAGTTTCAGAATTAGTTTTCACATCATTCCCAAATATTATTTAGTGACCCACCAATTTGCATGGTGAATCAGCTTAGGTGCCTTTAAGTAGAAACTACAGAGCAGGAATCAGAGTAAGCATTCTGAGTAGCATCTGTGACGTGGCTCATTAATTTAGTGATATAGATATCCCACAAGTCAAATGGTGTCCCTATGTGATGGGACAGCTGCCCAGGGAATTTTGTGTCTTAACTGTTCAAATTGGGGAAAGGCCTGGACCAGCACTGAGATAACTCATCTTTTAATAAAGGCATTGACTTTATTACACAAGTAACTCATTTGAGACTCTTCTGTCACTGTCACTGGAAAAATGCTTTATACTTTGCTTTTTATGTGTTTACACACAACACATTTATTTCACACATTTTTTATTTTATTTTTATGGGACTCACTGTGGTTGACCTCCTTTGTGTCCTCATCATTAGTTTCATGCTACAGATTTTCAGGAAAGGCCTGTCTGCAGTTGTGAATCTTTGCCTACATTTATCTTTTATTAACAATTAAGACCATTTCAAGGACACACTTTTTTCACTTCTGTGCCCTGCCAGAGTTGTTTGAGAAGTGGAGAGCACGTCACAACCTCTTTTGTGTTCTTTCTCTGTAAATTCTGTCAGTTTTCTTTGGAAGAAGTAGCTGAAGCATGACACTTTTGTAAAAAAAAAACTCAACCTCTTTGAGGACAATTTTTTTTTATCTTTATCAACTGCACATCATTAATTATGGAGCATCACGGGGCTAAATGAATCTTAATGGTTGTACTGGATCCTGAAATCCAAACTATGTTATCATTTTACTTTGCTATGTGAAGTAAACAGTACTCATCTGGAAAGATTGGTTAGAATTCTGTGTTTACCTTGGCATTGTCTTGTGAAGACACATTCAGCACTAGTCCAATTTATTTTTGCCTCTAGTGTGTCATCAATTACTCTTTTCCTAATCTGTCATTCCTATGGGCATAAAGGCATGTGTTAGCAGACCTGTCAAAACAAATGAACAAACAAGCCAACAAACAAAATGCACATGCAAGGAAATCTCGACCACCTGATTCCTTTAGCTAGGTTTCCAATTCCCCAATATGCTTCAACGCTAAGCTCTTCAAAATGCCACCCACTCTTCCTGTCTCCTCTTCCTGGACATTCAATCCCTTTCCAGACCACTCCAGTTTGTTTTTCAATCCCAACCTTTCACCAAAATCTCACTCACTTAGGCTACCGGTGAACCCAGTGTAGTCAGAACCCATGGTTAATATGTTGTCTTCATTTTACCGAGACTCTCACCCTCATGTAAGAGTTGAGGAGGTAATTCTTTGCTCTAAAAATATTTTTCTTTCTTCGTTTGCATGACCCCAACTTTGTTCTATCTCACTATAATGCTCTTTCTCATGATTCTTTTCTATCTCTAACTCCTTGACCTCCTCAGCAAATTTGGTCATATTCCAGGCTCTGACCTCTGCCGTATTTTCTTCTCTATTTACATTTTCTCCTTGGATACTATATGTCATCAAATAATATATAAAAACTAGTGAGTCTTGATTTATATCTCTAATCTAAAAATCTCTCCTGACTTGCATAGTGATAAATGAATATACTGTATTATATGTTTGCTCTGGGGGCTCCAAGAAGGATGTCAAAGTTGTTTCAGCAAGAACAGAGCTATTTTCCTCCACATGCCCCCAAATGACTCTTCCTACAAGCTTTCACTAGTCGCAGTGACACTCTTTTTCACGTAGTGGTTTTGTCTTAAAATATAGAAATCATCTTGAATTCATCTCTTTTCTTCATATTGTACATCTAATAAATCAGAAAATCCGGGAGGACGTACCTTCAAAATATACCCTGAATCTGATCACTTCTCTTTATGGCCACTTCCACAGTCTGAGCCTTTTCTATTTCTCATCTAGAGTAGAACAGAAGCTTCTTATTGGCCTCTGTGTCTCTAAGATTGCTTTCCTTTTTTCTATCTTCTCCATGGAAGCCATGGTTATCTTTTCAAAATATTCATTAAGTTATAAACTCCACTGGTTAAAATACCAACCAATGGTGTTCAATTATACTGTACCCAAATATAAGGCCCTAACAGTAAGCAGGGTTCTCTCGAGCTGGCTCAATTATTTCTCTTCACGCTACGTTCTATGCATTGGTTTTCAGCCGTGCTTGCTTAAATCTGTTTTCACACACAGAATTCAAGCCCCTTTTCCTAGCTAAGCCTTTTGTTTGGGATAATCTGGTCTACCTCTGCCTCAGAGATATCCTCCTTAAACTCTGTTGCATCCCACTCCCTCTGGAAACCACATATCTCTCTTTACAACTTAACCTACGTCTGTCTTCTTCATGGATTTATCAGTCCTTGAAGCTATTTATTTATTATCAGTTTCCCCTATTAGGAAGTGAACTCTGTGAATAGAGAAACTATGTCTATACTATAGTAATTTGTCTGCAGAGAGGACACTACCTGACACCAATAAGAGCTCAATAAATTTCTCTCTGGAAATTGTCTCATTTAATTTTCATGATGATACAATGAAAGATATTTCTACTATGCAATTGAAAATCCCGAGCACAGTTTTGGTCATTGTTATTGTTGTTGTTGCTGTTGTTATTTTTGGTTTTATAACACCTCTTTTGGTAGGCCTGCTATGTATTAGGCAGTCTGAAGAGCATTTTATTTCCCTTGGGAATTTGTATGATATCCCCCAGCCCCTCTTTCATCCTAGGATAGCTTTTTAACACAGCATTAGACAAATGAAATGTAAGCAGAGGCTCCTTGAAGAGTGTTGCTTTAGAGAGTTCCCTGAGGCCACTTCTCTTTCCTTCTGCCTTAAAATCCATGGGTAGGATGCCTCCATTTGCAATATTCACCTGCACAGGAGTAAACACTGAGATCTGAGAGTCACCCTGATGCAGCTGAGCTGTTGGACCAATGCCAGCAGCTAGCTCTCTCCAGATGCCTTATAATTTGAAGAGAGAGGCATAAAAAAGCAATCCCTTATTTGTTTCAGCCACTGTTGGATGAATTTACTTGAAACTAAAAGGATTCGGGGCGCCTGGGTGGCGCAGTCGGTTGAGCGTCCGACTTCAGCCAGGTCACGATCTCGCGGTCCGTGAGTTCCAGCCCCGCGTCAGGCTCTGGGCTGATGGCTCAGAGCCTGGAGCCTGTTTCCGAATCTGTATCTCCCTCTCTCTCTGCCCCTCCCCCGTTCATGCTCTGTCTCTCTCTGTCCCAAAAATAAATAAATGTTGAAAAAAAAAATTAAAAAAAAAAAAGAAACTAAAAGGATTCTAACATCAAACAGTTGTCAAGGTTAAAAAAAAATCACATTTAATGAATAGTCTTTATTTAAAGGAATAAATTTGCATGATTTCCAACTATTCAGTTAGCAAGGTAGAATCTATTTGTATTCAATGAGCATCTGTCTTTTGAAGTGATTTAAAGTACACTAATGTGTCCCATCTTTTGATTTTTGTCATTTCATAATAGAAATGTCAATAAAAAAATATTCCTTTGGACAACGTTTTCCCATCTTAAGTGTTCCTCATAATTCCCTGTGGATAATTTTCAAATATAAAAACTTATAAATACTCACTGTGTTAAGATTCAGTAAGATATATATCTACATAGGTATCGATATCCATATATAATATATATATATAAATATATATTACATTATATATAACTCATATATAACTTAACTACCTGGGCAATTCTGGAATATATTATAAGCTTAGAAATCACTGCCTAAAGTAGGGAATCATGAAAGCAGCAAGGGAAAAAAGTCCTTAACCTACAAGGGAAGACAGATCAGGTTTGCAACAGACCTCTCCACAGGAACTTGGCAGGCCAGAAAGGAGTGGCAGGATATATTCAGTGTGCTGATTCAGAAAAGTATGCAGGTAAGAATTCTTTATCCAGCAAGGCTGTCATTCAAAATAGGAGAGATAAAAAGTTTCCCAGACAAACAAAAATTAAAGGAGTTTGTGACCACTAAACCAGCCCTGCAAGAAATTTTAAGGGGGACTCTCTGAGGGGAGAAAAGATAAAAATATACATACATACATACATACATACATACATACATACCAAAAGCAACAAAGATTAGAAAGGACCAGAGAACACCACCAGAAACTCCCAACTCTACAAGCAACATAATGGCAATAAATTCATATCTTTCAGTACTCACACTAAACGTCAGTGGACTAAATGCTCCAATCAAAATACATACGGTAACAGAATGGATAAGAAAACAAGGTCCATCTATATGCTGTTTACAAGAGACCCACTTTAGACCTAAAGACACCTTCAGATTGAAAATAAGGGGATGGAGAACCATCTATCATGCTAATGTTCAACAGAAATTTGAGTAGCCATACTTACATTAGACAATCTAGACTTTAAAATAAAGACTGTATCAAAAAATGAAGAAGGGCATTATATCATAACTAAGGGGTCTATCTGCCAAGAAGATCTAACAATTATAAACAGTTATGAGCCAAATGTGGAACACCCAAATATATAAATCACTTAATCACAAACATAAAGAAACTCATTGATAGCAATACTATAATAGTAGGGGATTTCAACAGCCCACTCACAGCAATAGACAGATAATCTAATCAAAAAATTAACAAGGAAACAATGTCTTTGAATGACACACTGGATCAGATGGACTTAACAGATATATTCAGAACATTTCATCCTAAAGCAGTAGAATATTCATTCTTCTCCAGTGCACATGGATTGTTCTCCAGAATAGACCACATACTGGGACACAAATCAGCCCTCATCAAGTACAAAAAGATCGAGATCATACTGTGCATATTTTCAGGCCACAATGCTATGAAACTCAAAATCAGCCACAAGAAAAAAATTTGGAAAGGTAACAAATACTTGGAGACTAAAGAACATCCTACCAAAGAATGAATGGGTTAACCAAGAAGTTAAAGAGGAAATTAAAAAGTTCGTGGAAGCCAATGAAAATGATAACACCACAACCCAAGACCTCTGGGATGCAGGAAAGGCAGTCATAAGAGGAAAGTATATAGCAACTCAGTCCTTCCTAAAGAAGGAAGAAAGATCTCAGATACACAACCTACCCTTATGCCTTGAAGAGCTGGGAAAAGAACAGCAAATAAAACCCCAAACCAGCAGAAGATAGGAAGTAATAAAGATTAGAGCAGAAATTAATGCTATTGAAACCCAAAAACAATAGAACAGATCAATGAAACTAGAAGCTGGTTCTCTGAAAGAATTAACGAAGAACCAAAGAATTAACTGGCTAGATAAACCACTAGCCAGTCTTATCAAAAAGAAAAACGAAAGGACCCAAAAAGTAAAATCAAGAATGAAAGAGGAGAGATCACAACCAACACAGCAGAAATAAAACAATAATAAGAGAATATTATGAGCAATTGTATGCCAATAAAATGGACAATCTGGAAGAAATGGACAAATTCCTAGACACATAGACACTACTAGAACTGAAACAGAAAGAAACAGAAAATTTGTACAGACCCATAACCAGTAAAAAAATCAAATTAGTAATCAAAAATCTCCCCGAAAACAAGAATTCAGGGCCAGATGGCTTTCCAGGGGAATTCTACCAAACATTTAAGGAAGAGTTAACACCTATTCTCTTGAAGCTGTTCTAAAAAATAGAAACAGAAGGAAAATTTCCAAACTCTTTCTATGAAGCCAGCATTACCTTGATTCTAAAACCAGACAGAGACCCCGCTAAAAAGGACAGCTATAGACCAATTTCCCTGATGAACATGGATGCAGAAATCCTCAACAAGGTATTAGCCAACCGGATCCAACAATACATTAAAAAAAAGTATTCACCACGACCAAGTTGGATTTATACCTGGGATGCAGGGCTGGTTCAATATCCACAAAACAATTAATGTGATTCATCACATCAATAAAAGAAAGGACAAGAATCACATGATCCTCTCAATAGATGCAGAGAAAGCATTTGACAAAATACAATATCCTTTCTTGATAAAAACCCTCAAGAAAGTAGGGACAGAAGGATCATAACCTCAAGATGATAAAAGCCATATATGAAAGACCTAACGCTAATATCACCCTCAATGGGGAAAAACTGAGAGCATTCCCCCTAAGGTCAGGAACAAGACAGGGATGTCCACTCTCGCCACTGTTATTCAGCACAGTATTGGAAGTCTTAGCCTCTGCAGTCAGACAACACAAAGAAATAAAATGCATCCAAATCAGCCAGGAGGAAGTCAGACTTTCATTCTTCACAAATGACATGGTACTCGAAATGGAAAACCCAAAAGATTCCACCAAAAAACTGCTAGAACTGATTCATGAATTCAGCAAAGTTGCAGGATATAAAACCAATGCACAGAAATCGGTTGCATTCCTATACATCAACAATGAGGCAAGAGAAGGAGAAATCAAGGAATTGACCCCATTTACAGTTGCACCAAAAACCATAAGATACCTAGGAATAAATCTAACCAAAGAGGTGAAAAATCTATATACTGAAAACTATAGAAAGCTTATTAAAGAAATTGAAGAAGACACAAAAAAATGGAAAAAGATTCCATGCTCCTGGATAGGAAGAACAAATATTATTAAAATGTCAATACTACCCAAAGCAGTGTACATATTCAATGCAATCCCTATCAAAATAACACCAGCATTCTTCACAACGCTAGAACAAATAATCCTAAAATTTGTATGGAACCAGAAAGACCCCAAATAGCCAAAGCAATCTTGAAAAAGAAAACCAAAGCAGGAGGCATCACAATCCTAGACTTCAAGCTATACTACAAAGCTGTAATCATCAAGACAGTATGGTACTGGCACAAGAACACTCAGCTCAATGGAACAGAATAGAGAACCCAGAAATAGACCCACAAACATAGGGCCAACTAATCTTTGACAAAGCAGGAAAGACTATCCAATGGAATAAAGACAGTCTCTTCAGCAAGTGGTGCTGGGAAAAATGGACAGCAACATGCAGAAGAATGACCCTGGACCACTTTCTTACACTATACACAAAAATAAACTCAAAATGGATAAAAGACCTAAATGTAAGAAAGCCATCAAAATCCTCGAGGAGAAAGCAGGCAAAAACCTTTGATCTTGGCCGCAGCAACTTCTTACTCAACACATCTCCGGAGGCAATCGAAACAAAAGCAAAAATGAACTATTGGGACCTCATCAAAATAAAAAGCTTCACCACAGTGAAGGAAACAATCAGCAAAACTAAAAGGCAACCGACAGAATGGGAGAAGATATTTGCAAATGACATAGCAGATAAAGGGTTAGTATCCAAAATCTATAAAGAACTGATCAAACTCAACACCCAAAAAACAAATAATCCAGTGAAGAAATGGACAACAGACATGAATAGACACTTCTCCAAAGAAGACATCCAGATGGCCAACTGACACATGAAAAAATGCTCAACATCACTCATCATCAGGGAAATACAAATCAAAACCACAGTGAGATACCACCTCACACCTGTCAGAATGGCTAACATTAACAACTCAGGCAACAACAAATGTTGGCGAGGATGCGGAGAGGATTTCTTTTGCACTGCTGGTGGGGTTGCAAGCTAGTGCAGCCACTCCAGAAAGCGGTATGGAGGTTCCTCCAAAAATTAAAAATAGAACTACACTACAGTCCAGCAATTGCACTACTAGGTATTTATCCAAGGGATACAGGCATGCCATTTCGAAGGGACACATGCACCACCTCAATGTTTATAGCAGCACCATCAACAATAGCCAAAGTATGGAAAGAGCCCAAATGTCCATCAACAGATGAATGGATAAAGAAGATGTCACACACACACACACACACACACACACACAATGGAGTATTACTCGGCAATCAAGAAGAATGAAATCTTGCCATTTGCAACTTCATGGATGGAACTAGTGGGTATTATGCTAAGTGAAATTAGTCAGAGAAAGACAAATATGAGTTCACTGAAATGAGGACTTTAAGACACAGAACAGATGAACATAAGGGAAGGGAAGCAAAAATAATATAAAAACAGGGAGAGGGGCAAAACATAAGAGACTCTTAAATACGAAGAACAAACAGAGGGTTACTGAAGAGGTTGTGGGAGGGGGATGGGCTAAGGTAAGGGGCATTAAGGAATTTACTCCTGAAATCATTGTTGCACTATATGCTAACTAATTCAGATGTAAATTAAAAAAATAAAATTAAAAAGAAATCACTGCCCAAGTCTTATATGATTATGCATAAATAATCCTGTTTCATAACATGATACCAAAGTGAGTGTTTTAATTTTTTTGAAGTTTATTCATTTTTGAAAGAGAGAGAGAGAGAAACAGAGTGTGAAAGGGAGGAAAATACGGAATCTGAAGTGGGCTCCAGGCTCTGAGCTGAAGGCACAAAGCCCAATGTGGGGCTCAAACTCAAAAGCCATGAGATCATGACCTGAGCCAAAGTCAGATGCTTAACAGACTGAGCCACCCGAGCGCCCCCCAAAGTGAGTGTTTATTCAATTAATCAGGTCAAACCTAATGGAGGACTATAGGGGAACTAAATAGGGTTAGATAAAATTCAAGTAAATATTGTAGAATGGGCATAGGGCTTGCAGATCATCCATGGAGATGGGAGCCTTGCTTAACAGCATTGAGCAGCAGGTACAGAGGGACCCTCACTGAATGTAATAAAGATTAGGAAGGAGGATAGTTGACAACCAGAGATATCCATTACCAAGTTGTCCTTGCTTTTGCTATGAACTCCATTACTTGTCAGTGATTTCTAAGCTTAAAACATATCCTAAGGAAATGCTTATTTTAATGGCTTACTTAATCATGTCTAGGTACTTTGTTTGGCAGAGAGAAGTAACATAGCTTTTTTCTATCAGCTAGCTACAATTTGTTGTGCTATGTAACAAACTAACTGAAAACTTAGTGGCTTAAAACAACATCTATTTATGATTTCTCCTAAGTCTGTGAGTCAGCTGAGTGGTTCTGCCCATCTGAGCCAGGCATAGCTGACCTCAGCTGAGTTTGTTCATGCTTCTATGTCAGTTAGAGAGAGGTTAACTCTTCTAGGATATCTTCAACTAGTCTCTCTTTTTCCCAAGAGATGTTTCTGGGATTGTTCTCATGGTGTGGCAGGAGTTCGAAAGAGGAAGTGGACAGACACACACAAGTGTTTTGTCTATGTATGGCAAGTCTGTAATTATCCTAATGGCCAAAGCAGTTCACATGGTTCAACCTAGAATCATTGTGGAAAGAAACTATCAGAAGGCATGAATACAGGAAGGCTGGAAGGGGAGCCTGGGTGGCTCAGTCAGTTAAATGTCCCACTCTTGATCTCAGCTCAGGTAATGATCTCAGGGTTCATGAGTTTGAGCCCTGCACTCTGTGGTGACAACACAGAGCCTGCTTGGGACTCTGTCTCCCTCTCTCTCTGTACCTCCCCCCCCCCCCCCACAGCCCCCTACTTGTTCTCTCTCTCTCTCAAAATAAATAAAAATAAACTTAAATAAAAGGAAGGCTGGAAAATTAGGGCCAGTTAACACAATGGTAACTTATTTCATCACTTTAGATTTACAGTAATTATTGAAAAGATTGATAGTTTCCCACCATGACATTTAAACTGTCCTTTCTGCTGGATAATGGAAGTCTTATTTTTAGTGGGAATATGCCCACACAGGATTAAAGATCATATATACTTCCTCCTTTGGAACTATGTGCAACTATGTGACCAAGTACCAGTCAAAGTAGTGTAAGTAGTAATGACCAATGGTAATTCTAGAAAGATCTCTTAAAAAGGATTTCATCTTGGCTTTGTCATCTTGTTATTTCTTTTTCTTCTGGGTTCTACCACCAATTTAGGTATTAGAGAACCATGAACCAGTTTTTCCTATGAAATGACCATGAAGAGGAAAACCACTATAATAATGGTAGAGTAGAAAAGCAGGAGCTTATGTCCCCAATAGCACTGTGGAACCATCATAATAGCTATGTAATGCCTACTTTTGGACTTGTTTTCTCATGAAAAAGAAATAAATTTCAATCTTTTCCAAACACTTCGTTTTTATCTAAGTCTAATTTGGTGTAGATCTGCAGATGTCAAATATAAATGCTAATAAATTATCCATTTTTAAAAAAGTAAAAAGTAAAACCCTGGCTATGAAAACATTTTATTTTATTATTATTTAAATACTTATTTATGTATTTTTGAGAGAAAGAGAGAACACAAGCAAGGGAGGGACAGAGAGAAAGGGAGATAGAGAATCCCAAGCAGGCTTCCCCACAGAGCCCAATGTGCGGCTTAATCTCACAAACTGTGAGATCATCACCTGAGCCAAAATCCAGAGATGGATGCTTAACTGACTGAGTCACCCAGGCACTCTTGGCTATGAGAACATTTTAATAGATTTCTTTTATATAGGACCTCTCAGAACCTTAAATGCTCACAAGTATACTGAATTGCTGAGAAGGACATAGCATTCCATGTTTGCAATTAGAATGTGAGTCAGAATGAGTGTTTTCTAGAATAGGGTTTTGCAAAACTATTTTATAGTTTATGTAAGCTATACCAATATATGACAATGTCCATAGTTTCAACTGTTTATTCCTAATTATCATCCTAAATTTTGTTTATGTCACTAATTAATATTCTGTAAGAACATATGACCATTAATACCATGAGACACCAACTTATATTGTTGTGTAAGGAAGGGAGGTTGTTTCCTAACTTGATTGGGATAAGAACGGAGAGAGAAAAGATCTTCTGTAGCAAAGTGTTTGTGCTAAGTGATCTCACTACAGAGTCTTCAACATAAGAAAAATGGGCATCTATAGAAAATGGACTATACAATTTGTGCCTAAGAGACACCAAACTAGAGGAAAGGAAAAGGACCAATGCTAAGAAAATAAACTCACAAGAAAAAAAAAGGCATTTTCTGTTTGTTATTTCCTGGTTCGCTTTGGAATATTTCTTTTCTCATGGAATTTATTTTAGCTTGGCATCAGCCTGTGAAAAAGGTAATTTCTCAAACTAGAACATTTCTCAAGCCTTCCCAGCTGTAAAAATAATGAGTGATTCTAAGAAAAGGACCGAGTAATTCCTGAATATGGCATCTGAACATGGATACTCTGGCTGTAGAATTTTCTCTGGTGATTTTCTGAATATTTAATGACTCTTTATTTCACAATTTCCAACTTCTTTTAAACTAAGCTCAATGTAATCAGAAAGAGTATTTACTTTTTTTTTTTTTTTTTTGAATTGAAGTATAGTTGACACACAAGGTTACATTAGATTCAGGTGATTGAATAGTGATTGAACATAGTTTATGTTCTGCTCATCAAGGAGTATTTACATTTCAAATGCAACACAATAATAATTTATCCAACATCTAATATTCCCAGAGCCCTGTAGAAGATGCTGTGGAGAGTGTACTATAGAAGGTATTGAGTCCATGGTGTTTATATGGACAGCTGTTTTCTATCGGCTAGCTATAATTCATTGTGCCATGTAACAAACCACCCAAAAACTTAGTGGCATAAAACATCTATTTATGAGTTCTTCTAAGTCTATAAGTCAGCTGAGTTGTTCTGCCCATCTGAGCCAGGCATAGCTGATCTCAGCTGAGTTTGTTCATGCTTCTATGTCAGTTGGAAAGAGGTGTTTATATTCTGTTTGGATTAGCTAATATAATACAAAGTCGAATGTGTTTTGGGCTACCCAACACCAAGAATAAAAACAAAGCATGCATAAACATGTGAGAGAGAGAGAGAGAGAGAGACAGAGAGACAGAGAGACAGAGAGAGAAAGAGAGAGAGGTGGGTGGGGAGAGAATTAGATCTGGGAGAGAAATAAGAGCAGGATTTAGAGATGAGGGATTATGAAGAAAAATTCTGAAGGACAAAAAGGATTCACACACCAGAGATTCAGGGAGAACACATCAAGCAAAGAGGATCACATAGACAAAGACATGGAAACAAGACAACCAAAGATATATTTGGGTAGTATAAACAAATATGTTTTACAAGAGCACATATTTGGTGAATATTTGATAGGAACAAAATATTTTGTGGAAACAAAATAGCCAACAAAGAACTAGTAAAGATTTTCAAGCATGCTTAGCTCTGTGGAACAGGATGATTGTCCTATTGGTAACTTGTAGACTGGAAATGATTGGGGAAAACATCAGGCAGAACCTGGAAATAAACAGAGGTTGCCACAGTTGAAAAGTTAGAGAATTGCAGATTGAACCTAGAAGTTAGCAAGGGATATATTAAACCACACACACACACACACACACACACACACACACACACACACACACACACTTGAAGGCAAGAAACATTGAAGGCATACAGTTATAGTATTTGATTCCTAACTGTGTGATTAAGTGCTGGATGTTGGGGTTAGGGGAAACGTGGCAACACCAGTGGAAGAATCAAAGTTTTACTTGGCTATCTAAGAGGATTAGTCAATGTAGTTAGTGCACAAAATAACAATATGTTTTTGAAACAGCATGAAAACCTCCATGAAACTATACTCATTACACACACTAAAACGATTGTCTTTGGGAGGACAGAGAAATGTAGAAGGCTATCCTGATAAAAGGGAAAAATAAATGAATAAAATATGGAGAAAACTCCAGATTGTGATAATACAGCAAAGGAAAATCCAAGAGACTAAAACACAAGATTCATTCAAACCCCAAATACTTGTTGGAGGGCCATAAACCATACCAAATGTGCTCTTGGCCACTGGTTCTCTGATGCGATTGTATACTCTCATATAACATCCAGAGTAAGGCTATACTGTGTAAGCCATGAAAGCTGTTCCGTGTCTTCTGCAAAACAATAAAGTGATGATTAAAGGAGAAGGAAACAAAGAAGAGACAACAGGAGGCCATTAGAAAGGAAGGAATTGTGGTGTGCACAGTGGTGGGTCACACGGATCCTCCTTTAGGAAAGGACTTGTCTCAGCCATGGAGGTTGCTGGTTGCAGCCTGCAGGTGCCAGGCCCTCCAGAGATCACCTCAGCTGTGGACAGAGGCAACATTTATTCAAAAACACATCAATGTGGCAGCATTACCAACAATAGCCAAACTATGGAAAGAGCCCAAGTGTCCATGGAAAGATGAATGAATAAAGAAGATGTGGTATGGACTATTGGACTATTGCTCACTCATCAAAAACAATGGAATCTTGCCATTTGCAATGATATGGATGGAGCTGGAATGTATTATGCTAAGCAAAATGAGTCCGTCAGAGAAAGACAAATACCAAAAAACAAATGGTTTTACTCATGTGTGGAATCTAGTTAACAAGACAGATAAACATATGAGAAGAGGAAAAAAAAAGAGAGAGGGAGGGAAACAAACCATAGGAGACTCTTAATGACACAGAACAAACTGAGGGTTGATGGAGGGAGTTGGTGGAGATGGACCAAATGGGTGTCGGGCACTTATTACGATGAGCACTGGTGTCGTACATCAGTGATGAATCACTAAATTCTACTCCTGAAACAAAAACCAAAAACAAACAAAACCTCACATCAATGAAGACATAAAAGCTTGGTTTACCAGCCAACCTCAAGATATCTCTGAAGAATCCTTCCAGGTCTGGATGGCTCCAGTGGGTTGTCCGAGGCCATTTTGAGATCGGCTTCACTGCTCAGCTTCTCCCTCTGCCCATTTCTGTTTCCTTCCCTTCTCTTCCTCAGATGTTAATTTCAACTCTTTAATAAATACCTTAGGCATTAAATTCCTTTTCAGAGGCTACTTTCCCATGCTTTTACCATGTTGTTGCTCATGTACTTTGTCCATATTAGGAGCTATCCAAAGAAAGGAAAGCATTCTGTGTGCCTGCTACTCATTCTCGCAAGCCATACAGAGAATAAAACAAGAGAAACAGTTCTCAACCATGGATCTATTATCAACCATACATCTATTATAGAACATAAGGATCAAGAAGAGCATTCAGGGGTGCCCGGGTGGCTCAGTCGGTTAAGCGTCTGACTTCAGTTCAGGTCATGATCTCGCGGTCCGTGAGTTCAAGCCCCGCATTGGGCTTTAAGCGGTCAGTACAGAGCCTGCTTCAGATCCTCTGTCTTTCCTCTGCTCCTCCCCTGCTAGTTCTCTCTCTCAAAATAAATAAATAAACTTAAAAAAAGTAGGGGGGGGCATTCAGTTTGCATAACTGAGAAAAGAAGAAAAGACACAAACAATAGCAAGATGAACCCTGGAAACAGTGTTAGACGGGGTGGTGAAGAAGGTTCACTGGAGCATTGAGAGACTGTATGCTTGTGGTAGGCAGAATAATGTACTAGTATGTCTAAGTCCTGATTATTGGAACCTGTCAGTATGTTACCCTCCATGGCAAAAGGAATTTTGCAGATGTGATTCAATGAAGGACCTTGAGATGGGGTGGGAATCCTGGACTACTCAGGTGAGCCTAATGTAATCACAGCTGTTCTTAAAAGTGGAAGAGGGAGGCAGGTGAGTAGAGTCAGAGGGAAAGGTGATAAAAATACAAAGGTCTGAGAGGTGCAACGTTGCTGGCTTTGAATATGGATGAAAGTGGCCAAAAAACAAGGACTGTGGGTGGCCCGATGAAGATGAAATAAAAAACCCAAACATAAGGAAACATATCATCTCCTAGAGTCTCCATAAGGAAAGACAGCATGGCCATCACCTTAATTTTAGGCCAATGGAACCCATATCAGACTTTAATTGTAGAGAACTCAAAGATAGTAAATGCGTACTGTTTTAAGCCACTAAATTTATGGTGATTTTTTTAAAACTCACACAGATACTTGAAACGAACACAGTGCTGATATCAGCTATATGGCGACTATGGGGAAGAAGAATAAGACATTGGGCTTGTCTTATTACAGAGGTGGGGAAGGATCATCAGGATCTTCATCTGCCACTCAGCACTATGGCCTTCCTTCAATCACAGAGCGTATCTGCACCCAGCTATTCCTGTCTGGAACCTGAACAAAGGTAACACACAGAGCTTCTCCAAGCTTGAGTCAAACACTTGCTGGGCACACAGCTCAGTCTTCTGATTGAACCCAAGTGCTTCTATTAATTACATGTAGTTACCTCCTTTATCTCATTTTCTCCCTTCCCTCTGGCACTCCTGAGCCATGCCCCCATCCTTGTAAAGACCTCCAGGAGAGTAAAAGCATAGGAATATTTGGCCTTCTTTACTACAGTGTTTAGATGTTTAAAGGTCTCACGAGTCACAGTTATTGTGGGTGCTGATTCTGTCTATTCATATGTAATTTTCCACAAACAAAAATGAGGGGCAGGGATAGAGAGGAAAGAAAATGAAGTTTCATACAATCGTTATTTGTCTCAGTTGGCACTGGTCTTTCCAATGAAGAGCGAAGAGTGTCTACTTCTTTATTAAATTAAGTTGGTATCTGTGCTCTTTAACCTCATCTGGCAGCCCAGCGCCTGCATTTATTATTCTCAGAGAGGAAACTTGCCATCCAACATCTGGTCTGCATTTGTTTCCCTTTAATTTCCTTTACCCATTCTATCATCTATGCTTTTCTAAAAGCAGTCATCTGAATGGATGTTAATACCTCTTAGCATTTTATATTCACACCTCTGGTCTGCATTCTGCAAAGAGATCAGAGATACACCTGATTAACCCAAATAGGTGCCAGGAACAAAAAGAAAGCCCCTACTTACATGTAAAGAGCATTCATCATAAATATGTTAGAATTATTCTTTCAGTCTGAGAAGGAAGATGCTGTGAAAAACTAAATTTACAGTAAGTGCATGTCTAAAAGAATGCATCTTCCTCTAAGGGAAAAGAATGGTGCATAGGTCAGGAATAATAAAAACAAGAAAACAGACTTGTATTAAAAACCGTGTCTCAATTGGTACATGGTTAGCTACAGGAGAGTATCTGGTATTTGCAGGGATGTCCATCTGAGTCCCTGGGTTCTCCATGGTGGACAGAAGAACAAGTCAGATGTGTGACTCTTTCTCTTAGAAATCAGGTCAACCTTTGGCCATAGTTTGAATTAGTCACAGCATGCAAAGAAAACACTGGGTAAGTTTGTAATATTCAGTTTTTAAAAATCACAACTGGAGCAACATCTGTGTTGAAGAAAAGAGAGCTCTTGGGAAATGTGGCCGCTCTGTCAGCACTGCATAATGCAAGAGAAGGAGTGAGCAACCGGATGGAATTAGAATTGTTCTACACGTATGTGTCAGAATTCTACTGAAGTCCAACGGGTCTTAGTGTTTTAAAAGCTGGATTTCATATGGGGCATGTGCAAATCTTGGCTTCTGCATGACAAAACAGAAGAAAAGTAACTCTTTTCCATCATACTATCCCTCCGTTTGGTCGAATGAAATTACCTTTCTGCCCTAAAGAGTTTGTATCTATTAACTCTTTGAAGTTAATTCAACTGCAGAATGGGCCAACCTGATTTAACTGTGCCCCATGGATGCAGCATTTGCTTGCCACTTAGAGTGTTATTCTGCTTTTGAAGTATGTCCTCATACATGGTCCCTTTCGCTGTCAGTCACCGTCTTTTGTCCATGGCTACTATCCTTAGCTGGAGAATTGCTTCCCAGCCTGGCTTCCTTGGCTTCAGGGATTGCTGTGGTGTAGAATACTCAGGTTTGCCCTTCCAGCTTGGCTTTGGCCTGAGAAGGATAGCAGCACATTCCTCTCTTCAGTTTATACCTTACACCTTAATGAAGACATCCAGGCCATCGAGTCTGAGCCTCTTCATCTACCAACTTATGACCTTTAATGCTCTCTGACTACACCCATTTTTTAGTCTTTCCTTTTGGAGTCAGAGAAATATGTGTCTCTCTTCCTTTTTAAAATTCATCCCTCAATTTGCCTCTAAATTCACTTCTTCCCCATCCCTGTTAAGACTTTCAATGATCTCATCTTTTGTTTGTATCCTCCGTAATCTTCACGCCTTCTCCAGAGGCTTGTCTAGCCTTTGCTTTGTCTCAAAATAAAAAAACAAGAGCAAAACCAAAAGATTTTCATGACTCTACCACTCCATTAATCTACTGTGTAATATTTCTATTTCTCGTCCCTGGCAAAAAGTTCTATATTTACTGCTTCTATTTCCTCCATTTTCCTCAATGATATTTTGTGATCTCTAGTAAACCTGCACTTTCTGTTAATCTTCCTCCAATTATTCAAGTCAATGAAGTTCTCAGCTTCAATTTTTCTTGAAACTTTGTCTCCATGAGACTTAAATAATCCCATTTATGCTCTCCAGTAACTCCTACAATTTGTCTTTGGTTTTCCTTTATCTTACTCTTGGATTCTTCCACAAGGATCATTGTCTAGGTTATAACATTCTCCTCCCAGCATTTTCTCAGAAATATTTCATGTTCTATCACATTGCAGACAATTACAGATTGCGTAGTATTCTCATGGAGGAAGACCTAGTAATTTTATTATAAAAAGAAATAGAAGAACATTATGTGTGAGCCCCGCCACATTCATGGTACTTTAGCTTTCCTATTTGTATTAATTTTCCAAGAATCTCTAGTCCAAAATCTTGCATCAAACTTTGGCTCTTCTTACTCTCTTGGAAATGTATCAATTCTTCCTTCTCATTATATTAACCTATTCCACAGATGTACTGTGATGGCCACTTTATTTAAGCTCTCATTACCTAAACTCAGATAACTTGATGCAGAATCTTCTCTTAAGAATGCACAGTTTACTGGAAGAGACAGAAATGCAAACGATTAAGTATATTACAAGGCAAAATAGAACTTATGTCAAGTAACAATATAAGCAACCAACTCTGGGGAATCCTTGTGGTTGGCTTGGCACATTTTAGTTATGCATAAATTGTTTAATTTCATTTCATTATACTCAATAACTTCTTATTCTATAATAGCTACTATATAGAGTAAGTATATAGTACTTATAAAGAACTAAGTACTCTTAAGCTAAGTACTCTTAGGTACTAAGTATAAGTTACAGTATTACTACACAGGGCTAAGAACTAGTCCATTCTCTGAAAAAAGTAGAAAGAGAAGAAGCTGTGTATTTGTGCCCTGATTTCCCCCAGTCAGTTGCATTAAAAAGACAGATGATAAGGAATTTCTCTAAGAAATTCTCTAAGAGAAATTCTGGTAGAATTCAGAAATTTCACTAGGCTGTGACTGAAATTTAGCATTTCCTTCCATTACAAATGTAGGAAACACACACACACACACACACACACAATAGTTTTACCAACACTTGTGATTTGTCACTGGATTTCTAGTGTTTCTTATCACACTTCAGTGCTACAGGTGTTTCAAAATATTATTCAAGTCACACCTATATATATGTGTATATATATATATGTATATGTATATAGATTGAAGTTATAGTAATTAATAGTTCTTATTTTATAAATGCATCAATAATCATATATCACAAATTTGATATTTAAATAACTGTATTTCCATACACTGCTTTCTATTATAATCCTCTGTGATTGTATGAACTTAAAAAACATCTTACATTTGTTCTAGGAGAGGCTCACGCGTTATACACTAGAGTGTGATGTGTCTATGGCACAAAAAGGCAAATAGCTTCTCTAGGAAATCTTGTGCTTTGGAATTTCAGGAGAGGGAAAGGCTGACAAGATTGGGGTAGAAGGTAGCTTTTCAGGGGAAGCAACACTCCATATTGACATATGAGCTTTTGCAAAGTCATGGAATATGAATCCCAGGAAGGGTAATCAAGACGGGCAGAGTGAAGTACCAGAAATAAAGACATAGAGGCACAAATGAGAATGACTCTTTCAACTGAAAGATAAGTTACATTCTTGGGACACGGGCCACTTCTAATGGCATAAAGGAATCGGCAGTGCCTATCATAGTAAGCAAAGTATCTTCCCCAGAAAGCAACATCTGCCCTCGGAGCATCTGAATCAGTGAGTTTTAGGGTTGAATCCTTGTCTTAGTGCTTTTTTTTTTATGTCACCTACAAATTTTTTACTAATGAGTTTCGCATCAGCCGTACTTGGTTTCTATGTGGTCTCAATTATGTAGTACAAGATGTGAGCAGAAATGATTTGAAAACACAAAAGAGCAGAATAATGCTTGGAGGGAAGGGGACCTGGAAATGGATAACCCACAGAAAGAGATCAAATCAAGGTGTGATGTGAAGTGACAAGGCCCACAGGCCATTTTCTAAATTTCCTGCTCATTCACACTCCTGTTCTAATCCCCAGTGGTTTCTAACTACTAAGATCAGCCTCTAACTTTTTTTTTTTTTTTTGGTAAACCTATGCCCTGACGTGTTCTTTAACTCCATTTAAGTGGCATAAAGTCACTGATAGAGCTGAGTCTACAGGAGGCAAACGGAAGAACTTGGCTCTCGGCTAAACCGCAATTGTGTTTGAAAACCCACCAGAACTAGTGTTTTTTCTAACCTAATCCTCTTCATCATAGATTTGCTTAAGAGAGAATCTCTAAAGTTTTTTCTTCTGCAATTCTGGTTTTGTTTGATTCTTGACATATGTTCATTTGTTATTTTTGAGCTGGTTGTATATACTTTTAACTAAAATCTACATTACAGTTGATTAACTACATGTCAGCTTTGTTACAGAGCAGACCCTGAATTTTCATTTTGTGTGTTTGTTACTTCACGTGGTGTAACCCACGAGTAGGGATAGCAGAGACCCCCTTCTGTCTTGGCCTTGAGTCTAGATTAAAAACAGCAGATATGGAAGTCATGGAAGCTTCTGGAGCACCATCTTCACTAGGGATTAGTTTGCTTTACAATTTCGTAGATTTTAATTGTTTGTTCAACTCTGAATCCATTTATTTTTGCCCCACTCACTTCTGTAGCTTATTCCAGCCAAAATTTCCCCCAACAGAAGAAAGGCTCATAAAATACATGTTAACTGCTACCCAGGGGAATTCTGACAGGCACCCTGGAGGCAGTGGTATTGCAGTTACGAAACTCAGACCTTTACCACTGGAGCCGAGAGGGAAAGTAAACACTCGAGACAAGGCTGGCAAATAACTTTGGGAACCTGAGTCTAGGGATGGTGTGTGTACCTTGCTCACTGTGACTCCTTGTTCTTTGCTATGTCATCTCCAGCCTGCCTACCCTTCAAGTTAGAATGGATGTTGGAAAAGATACAGACTCTCCAAACGTTACTGATTTTTCTTTTCTATTCACTCTCATGTAAATTTGCCACTCTGTTATAGGCGATGTTTAATCTCACCAAATTACACTCATCATTTGTGTACGCCTCCCTCAATTCAGAGTTCTGGCAGTCCACTTTTGTGCCTACAGTTGTTGCCACAGAGACTTGCACACACAGATGCTAAAGGAATTCTAGGGTGTCAGAGTTTCAGCATGTAGTAAGTGTAAGCATATCACCAGGTTGCTATTTGATAAAGGAATTCAGGATCCAGAATTCTTAAAATTATACTCTGGGTACCGTCTACATCTTACCTCTGTACTGAGTGTGGAAAATGGGTTCAGCGCTGGGCTCGGTGCTATAGAGGGGAGGAAGAAAGGATATATTTCTGGAAAGATAAGCCTACCAAATGAGCGTGTTAGTAGAACATAGAGAAGCAATATATGAGAGCGTTTAAGCACAATATAGTTCAGAAGGTTTAAGATAATGTGAAAACCTGTATGAATGAAATATGGAGAGCAGTCTCTTTGGTAATAGATGTCAAAAGAGAGGCAGAGAGATGTCCTGATTCTTACGGTCACAGAAACAGGAGGGAAGGTAGAGAGAGAGGAATGATAATGGTACATTTCAAAAATAGAATGATTTGTATATGGACGCTCTGGGATGGTAGGTGAGTGTGAAAATCTGGAGTAGGACGCCTGGGTGGCTAGTCAGTTAAGCATCCAACTTTGGCTCAGGTCACGATCTTGCGGTTTGTGAGTTCGAGCCCCACATTGGGCTTTCTACTGTCGTCACAGAGCCTGCTTTCCATCCTCTGTCTGCCTCTCTCTCTGCCCCTCTCCTCCCCAAAAAAAGTAAAATTGGAGTCAGTCTTTGTGGCTCGAGGAAGTTCCAGTTCCAGTTCTAGCCTTTGCTAAGGTAGGTAACTATAGCTGAACATGTTCCTCCCAAACTCACAGTTTCCCCATCCATAAAATGAGGAAAATGCCATTACCTAGCTCACAAGATTATTGTAGTAATAAGTAAGACAGTTAAAGTAAATTTCTTAAAACGGAGCTCAGCACCTAGGCAGCCATCAATAAATATTAGCTGTTATGTTGTCATTATATTAAACTGGTTGGTGCAGTAGAATCTGATTGTGCCGATGATGGAAAATCTGCAGAAGTTTAATTTTTTGGTTAAAGGACACCAGGAGTGGGGGTTGGGGGACTTTGAAACTCTGAAACTGGCATTTCAGCAGAAGATACAAATCCAGTATATGTATAAAGCAACCAGCTAACAACTCTCCATTTGAAAGCTTTACCACTGGGTGTCATCACCTGCTTTAGGCTAAGAGTGTGCCAGGTATCGTGACATATAGAGAAGTAGAGAAGACTCTTTGCCCAGGAAGAATTTGACATTCTTTGGAGAGGCAAGACAAACATATGGGTGACATCTAACTATGGGCGTCAGACCATAGGGAGGAGGTGCCAAAATTAGTGATTACAATTTGCATTTGCAAACGTCGGACCCTAAATCTTTTGTTGCTCTGGGTTTGGCTGCAACCTGAGAGGACTGGGGTGAAGGACTGGGTAGTGAAACCTGAATTACCTGCTGCCAAGCCCTGGGAATTGTCTGTGTCCACGGAAGGAAGTGGCATTCTTTTTTTTTTTAATGTTTATTTATTTGTTTTGAGAGAGAGAGAGAGAGAGAGAGAGAGCGAGAGAGAACAAGGGAAGGGCAGAGAGAGAGGGAGAGAGAGAAAATCCCTAGCAGTGTTCACACTGTCAGCATGAGCCCAACATGGGGCTCGAACCCACGAACTGTGAGATCATGACCTGAGCAGAAACCAAGAATCGGACGCTTAACAGACTGAGCCACCCAGGTGCCCCAGGAAGTGACATTCTTAAGTGAGTAAGGAGGCTTTTATCTGGACTATTCCTTCCCCAAATGAGAGTTTGTTTGAAAGAGAGCAATTAGGGAGAAACAAAAGAACTATAACTACTTCAAGAGAGGTTGCCAGGGAAGCAGGAAATAAGAGCATTTTAAAATTCACCTGATAATAATAACAAAAACTTAGCTAATAGTATATGCCAGGCTGTATTCTGAACCCTTCACACATATTAACTCATTTAATGTTCCCAACAATCCTATAGAAGCCATGTTTTTCTTATTCCTACTTTAGAAACGGAGAACTGAGGTATAGGGAGATTGAGGACATTGCCCAGATTGCAGGAAAAAAGGAGCAGAACCAGGAGTTTAACCCAGATTCCATGGCTCTAGCTTCCAAGCTCTTCGTCGTGGCACCATGTTGGCCCTTGGTGGTACACCTGAACCTTTCCCTTTCTGACAAGAATTGTGTTAGGGGTGAATTAAGCACATGAGACATTGGGCTAACTTTTTATTTTTGTTTTTATTTTTATTTTGAGGACCTGGAAGAGGATACTGAGAAGATGTAACAGGCTGTTTGGCACTCTGTAGATAAACTTTCCAATACATAAATTTCCTTCGCTATAGATCATTAAGCAAGGAACCAATGTTTCCATTTGGAGCCAAGAGATTCCCATACTGAAAAGGGATGTTTTCCTGTCACTCTGTGCAAAGAGACTTTTCCAAATATCTTCCACTTTCACCCGTCTTTTAAAGAATTTTCATCTGCAAATCTCTCCCTGCTCCTCCCTTGTCTCTTATTTCTTGCCTCTTCACTTTTTCTGGCTTCCAGTGGCCTAAAAAAAAACTTCATCCAGAGTGCCTTGGTAAAATATGGAAATGCTTTAATCCCTCCAAATTTTGCTTAAAATTCTTTTTCTTGTCTCGTGCTTCTACCTGCTTGTTACCCTAACCTGCTTACAAAACAAACCCATTGTGTTTTTGCTACTGAATTTTTTTCACCCTTATTCAAACATGTTATGATGTTGCATGATCTTCTGGCTTTGCACATGCTGTTCCTTTTGCTGAAATTTCCTTTCCCCATCTCCTTCTGGCCAATGCCACTCAGTATTGACAACCCAAATGAAATAGCACTTCCTATGTTGAGATGTTTGTGGCCACTACAGGGGGAGATGCCCCCAGAACACTTTGCTCTTTCCTCCCTCTCTGTACTTAGACATTATACTGTTTCATGTGTCACTGTTCCCCACACCTCTTGTCACTGACACATGTTACTCCATGATTTTCTGAAGACAAGAATGATATTTTATTCACTATTTTATCACTGGGTTTTGGTACTTATAAAGCTTCTGCAGACACTGCTTGTTTGGAGATCTGTCCATTTTGTGGATTATATGTGGCAAGTCTGAAGCCTGGACAAGGTAATTTTACAAAACAAGTTCTCTATTTAATACCACTTCTCTTCCCTAGCATTGAATGCACTTGAGGAACTCAGCATGGTTATGATGTTAGTTTAATCCGCATATAATCTTGAACAGAAGGCTGCTGTCAAAATTAATCACTTAATCCATTTTGTTACACACACGCACACGCGCACCCTGGATTATAAAATTTGACAAAACACGTTGAATTTGGTAACAATTTCCACTATTTAGAACGGAAATTCTCCTAATCCACTCTGAGGTTTTCACTTTAGCAAACACCTCCTAGAGTTGTTGATCTCTCATATCCACTCTTCCGCCCCATTCCTAGGCCTGCTCATGCTCCGTTTCGGAAGTGTCTGCTACCACCCCTTGTTGACCTCAAAGATGAAACTGTGAATGATATTTGGCCACTGCTGGGACAGATATCTCTCTTCTTATTCTCACAGCTTCATGTAGTCTCTTTTCGGTTCTTGAGTGGAGAGGTCAAGGTGGCCTGAAGATAAAGGCTCGCACAGAAACAAAAGAATGAGCAGACAAATAGAGATGGGAGCTTGCTTTCTAGAGAGACAATCAGAATAACTGTGGTCTCTGATATTAGAGTTCCTGATTCCAAGCCTTCAGGTGGTACAATTGAGACTAGTGTTGTTGTCGTTGTTGTTGTTTTAACAGTTTGTATGTATGTATGTATGTATGTATGTATGTATGTATGTATGTATTTAGAGACAAAACACAAGTGGGGGTGGGGGAGAGACAGTGGGAGACAGAGAGATTCCTAAGGAGGCTCCACGCTGTCAGCACAGAGCCTGACCTGGGACTTGAACTCACGAACTCTGAGATCACCACCTGAGCCGAGATCAAGAGTCGGACACTTAACTGAGTCACCAGGTACCACAAGGCTGGTGGTTTTAAGAAATATACTGTTGCATTTCACTAAAGGTCTCTTCTTTCTTAAATTGGCTTGAATAGGTGCTCATTATGACTACAAATATATGAATGAATTAACCACTGCTTCATCAGACAGTCAATGTTGCTTTCTGAGTTTGAAATACCCATATGCCCTAAGTCTACTAACTTTCTTCAAGGCCAAACTCAAATTCTACCTCTTTTCTGAATTTTTATTCTATAGCCATCCTTTTTTTTTTTTTGGAGCAAACTTCCAAATTGTGTTACTTATTTTTGTTCATTAATTTACTTCTCAAGTCAACACAAATCGCTTACCCCTTGCCATATGGCAGGCAGCGTGCCAGGGATATAAAGGTAAACAAGATGAAATGTTGGCCCATAATGCTCAAAACCTTTTTCAAGAAACTCACAACAACAAAGTTATATAATGTAATATGTTATAATCCAAGTAGAAGTTTGCAGGGAGTACCATGGAAGCAAAGAAAAGGAACAACCATCTGCTTTGCAGGGGGAGGGATGGTCTTTTTTGTAGTGTAGTTAACTGCTCATCATTTTATCTCATTCACCTCATTAAGTAAGCAGAGGGTACAGTAAGTATCCGTCCTTGTAACCCAAACCAAGCGTCACCATGCAGTACCAAGAGGAGTCGTTTTCTCAGATCAAGTTACTTGAGAAACAACTCTGAGATGGAGATTTATAGGCAGATTATTGGGCAGTGTTCTTGGCATCCAGATCTCTAAAGGAGTAGAAAAACAAGACTGGACAGAAAGGAAAAATGAACTGTGAGAAATGATTGTCATGGAGACCTCACTCATCCAACAGGGAGCCCTGGAGATGAGCAGATTCTTGAGCGTTTTCCCACTTGGAGGCAAACGGAGGAGGCCTTTGTACCCTTGTCTGGACCATTCATTGGATATGGGCTGGATCGCTGGAAGCCTACACACTTGGACAAGAAAGCTTCCTTCAACTGAAGCAGTTCCCAGAGAAGTCAGCTCTGAATTATCAGCCGCCTGAATTCACAGAAGCTAGGCACTGAGTGCCTCATGCTAAGGGCGGACCTGGGTGTCACATCACAGCATCTACTACAGCATATCCTGCAAACGATAGCCGCTCCATAACTGTTGGTGGAAGTTCAGTTTTTATGTCAGCATTCACTACTCTAAAGTTTTATCTTTTCAGTACTGCTGTGTATATTCTTACCTGAGCACTGGACTCTTCGTTATAACTTTGGCTCTGAGCTTATTTGATATTTATAATTGTCTTTTGGGAGACCAAGCTCCCCAGGGTTGGGAAAGATGCATATCCACATCATGCATGTGCTAGTCAATGGACAAGTCCTCCCTTCCTATATCACTCAGCAATCAGAATTTCAATCAACTCGTGGCCCCAAAGAAATCAATCATGATAAAGACATCCACAGTTGACTGACAACAGAGATAACAGTTAAGGGGAAGTGATATCATATGCTAATGAGCTAGGAGTTCCTTGGAGTTAGGCCCAAGTTGGAGGGAATGATAACTCTAAAAATCTAAATCAAAGGTATTTTTCCCTTGTAAAAGCAGCTTAATCAAATCAAAACAAGAAAAGCAGCCAATAAATTGGTAAAGCAAGAAAAAATATTTTATAGTCTTTGTCAAATTAGCTAGCTTAATTCATTTTATTGAAATAGGCTAGACCCCCTTCTGTTGGAAGAACATCCCAAAGCTCCTACTAAATGTCAACGTTGATCAGCACATAAGCAGGTATATGTTGCACGTTTTGGCAAAAGAGTAGCCAAGTGGGCGCTGATTCTTGGTTGTTCGAATGGTTGGCTTATTGACTATAACCTCAACCCTATTTGAGAAACTTTGCTGACAGCTGACTTGGTTTCTAAACTCTGAAACTTCCAGAGAACTCTACCAAGAGAACACTCTTTTACATGAATGTGGGGCAATCTGGCCCTGGGAGGTTAGAAGGCTGTGTGCTGGTTTTCACTGCCTTACGTGTGGCAATAGGGAGAGGCGGATTTGTGGAGAATCTAATGATGACCCATTTGGGGGGATTGCGGGAGGCTTGGTCTTTTCCATCATTGCTTCAACTTCTTCTGGAGATTGGGGAGATATCCCCTGGTACCTCTCTTCAAGGTAGGGTGACCTCACCAAACAAGTTGAGCAAATCTATAAGAAGTGAGGCTGTTTAATATCAGCTACTAGAAATAATTGAACATTAGGTTCTGTAGTTCTCAACTGTCTTGGCCCACCCCACCAACCCTGGTCCCACTGCCTCTTTCTCTTCCTCCCTGTGCCACCCCCCCCCCCACCCTTGCTTTAGTTTTTTTCTCCCCTCTAGTTTTTTTTTCTAAAATATCTAGGAGCACCTGGGTGGCTCAGTCAGTTAAGCAACCTACTTAGGTGCAGGTCATGATCTCGCGGTTCCTGAGTTCAAGCCCTGCATTGGGCTCTCTGCTGACAGCTCAGAGCCTGGAGCCTGCTTTGGATTCTGTGTCTCCCTCTCTCTCTCTGCCCCTCCCTGCTCACTCTTTCTCTCTCTGTCTCTCAAAAATGAATAAATGTTAAAAAAAAAAATTTAATATCTAGATTATCATTTAATCGTAAACTAATTATATCACAGATTTGGAAAGCAGGGATCACTTAATCTAATCTTATGAAACAAGGCCTACCTCTCCAATATCTTCCAAAATTTTTTGCTCAGCTTCAGTTGAAAGACTTATAGGGACTCATCTCACGGTGTCTGGAGGCAGCCTGCCCCCATGCCATCAACCTTTTGTTGAGTACCTACAAAGCATCAGGCATGGTGCTACAAAGAGAACCTAGTCTGGGTAGTTCTCGTCTTTAGAAATATCTTTCTTTCTTTGAAGTAGAAATCTTCCCTCTCTGGTTTTCCAGGTACTGGTCCTACCTATACTTGTTAGGGCCACCCAGTACAAACTTGAGCTCTCCCAGCAACAAAATGTAAGGGTAGGCAGTATGGCAAAGTACTAAGGGCTTTTCACTATAATGTCAGAAAATGACAAGTGTTCCAATTCCAACCTGCTTTTTGCTGTGCAATGGACAAGGTACTTAAATACTCAAAGCTTCTGTTTTGTTTCTCTTTAATATAGGGGTTATAATAATACTTATATCATAAGTCTGAGCTGAGAATTACACAAGGGTGTCCATGGGAAGTACTGAACATTTCAGCAGGCATTGTGTAATTACTTGATATATAATTGCTTTTATTATTATCAAACGAAGGATCTTTCTTTTTTTTTTTTTTTTAAATTTTTTTTTTTTCAACGTTTATTTATTTTTGGGACAGAGAGAGACAGAGCATGAATGGGGGAGGGGCAGAGAGAGGGAGACACAGAATCGGAAACAGGCTCCAGGTTCTGAGCCATCAGCCCAGAGCCTGACGCGGGGCTCGAACTCACGGACCGCGAGATCGTGACCTGGCTGAAGTCGGACGCTTAACCGACTGCGCCACCCAGGCGCCCCACGAAGGATCTTTCTTATGACAGAAGAATAAAGGTAAACAGAAACTAGAAAAGACACGCAGCCACTGGCAACATTTTTTCTGCCTTTCTCTTTGCTTGCGCCATGTACCTCTCATACTGCTGAGGCTAGCTGACACTAATACAAAGTGTATTTTCATGTTGAAACACTGGTGAAGGACAGTTAGTTGTAGAATGGACAATAGAGATTTGCGATAGCACCTATTTTGTATGAGATACAAATCAACAGACTATCATGGTCATTTCTGTTACTGTGTCTGCCTACTATTTAGACTTTCGGGGTAATGGGTAAGTCAGGAGTTTAATCCCTGTGTAAGAACCTTGGTTTTATCTTAATGCATCATTCTACTCCATCCAACAATCATTCCAGGGACATCTGCAATGCTGGCTACACAGAGTTGCATTAGACATGGCCCCTGCCCTCCAGAAAACCACAATCTGAGGTAGAAATGACACAGATATAACACAGATAGTAGCAATAAAGCAGAGCCCATCACCGTGAGTTCAACCTCTGGTTAGACAGGTGACTGGTTACACAAAGTATTGAATTAGACTCTTCATTTGTATAGAAAGAAATGAAGTTGCTTTTATTCAATACTGCAAAATGAAATCAACAGTTGAAGGATTTTCATTCAACCAGAATTTATTGAACTTACTGTTTACTTGGCACATATCCCATTAGGTGCTGTAGATAATACCAAATAAATAAAATGCTTCTTGTTATAAAAGAGATCACATTCTGGAGGGTGAAGCAGAAAACTATATTGTAGGAGGTAGTGATGCATAAGGAATTTTCTTCAGTGATGAGAATTTTCTGAAAAACCCAGAACACTTCAAAAATAGCACCTCTGAGGGGCAACTGGGTGGTTCAGTTGGTTAGGCATTGGACTTCAGCTCAGGTCATGGTCTCATGGTTAATGAGTTCAAGCCCCATGTTGGGCTCTGTGCTGACAGCTCCAAGCCTGGAGCCTGCTTCGGATTCTGTGTCTCCCTTTCTCTCTGCCCTTCCCTCACATGTGCTCTGTCTCTCTTTAGCTCAAAAATAAATAAACATTAAAAAAAATTTTTCTAGGGGCGCCTGGGTGGCTCAGTCGGTTGGGCGTCCGACTTCGGCTCAGGTCATGATCTCGCAGTTCGTGGGTTCAAGCCCCGCGTCGGGCTCTGTGCTGACGGCTCAGAGCCTGGAGCCTGCTTCAGATTCTGTGTCTCCCTCTCTCTCTCTGACCCTCCCCCGTTCATGCTCTGTCTTTCTCGGTCTCAAAAATAAATAAACGTTAAAAAAAAAAAATTAAAAAAAAATAAAGAAAGTTTTTTAAATAGCACCTCTTTCTGCAGGAAAGTTCAAAATTTTACATGGAATTAGTAAAAATTATTTTATGCAGAGTGCTAAAATATCAAAGACTTAAAAGATTACCGCAAAACACATCTTTCTTTTTCTTAACCCTCCTTGATATTTGGTGAAGAGTAGAATACTGGTTTCATTTTTCCCTGTAGTTAAGTTACCACCTCCCAGAATATGGGCATATGTAATTTCCCTCGTTTTCACTCCAGAACAGGAGCGTGTGTGGATAATGACCTTTGACACAGTACGCTGGATAGACAATGCTCTGTGTAAGGTCACAGGAGTAAAGTAGCTGATTTTGCTGTGGGAAAAAGCATACCTACAATTCAGACAGAGAAAGTCTATGGGATATTCTTGACTATTTATTCCTGCTCAGTATTTTCATAGAAACCATAAAATGTCAAAGTCTCTTAGTAAAGAAGCATAATAAGTCTTTGTTTGCTTCTGGAACAATTCCTTAGAGACTTAGATCAATCAAAAGGATGCCTCTGGGCCATGCTTTCTGGGCGGAGATCTTTGAAGGTATTGTTTTAGAGGCTATAAATCTGCTCTTGTGTTTGCTGACTGTCCAGACCAGATTTAGTCACTTACTAAGAATCATTTGTAAGACCAAGGAAAAGATAGGCCTTCCCAAAAGGACATTTATTCTCTTAAATCTCACCTCCATTTCTTGTAGATCTCACCAGGATATGAAAAGAGGCTCAGTTTCTTAGGAAATCCAATATATCTCACTGGATTCTGAGACCAGGGAATTAAGAATCAATATGACGCTAAGATATGAAACCCTCTGGATGACACAAAACCACCTACAGGCAAGATTCAGCAGTAAGAAAAACAAATAATACTGCATAGGGCCCAGAATGACATGCTTTACATTAACAAGGGAGAAATGGTTCCAAGTCCTGCTTTCAGACTGGAAGGCATGAGGTTCTCATTAGCACTGAAGGGATAGGGCCTGTGAGGAAAGCCAGACAGATGTGCTTTGGAGGCATATTTAAATACTGAGAGTGGTAACCTTGTGCCGAAGAATCTTTCGCAATGACTTGTAAGGAACATTTCTTACTTCAAACTGAAAATGACCTAGAAGCAACCAGCCAATTGATAGCTCTCCTCTGAGTAATGCGAGCCTTCGAAGTCTTCACTCTCTTGCGGACAAGACAATGCGTTGTCCTGATCTTCCTCTATAGAATCTAGTACATGCGGGAGTTGAGAAGAGCAAACCACATCACAAAAAAGTAAAATGAACAGTTTTGATGCTGATTTTGTAAGGAACGTAAGCGTGGTTACCGGAGCAAGTCATTTGACAATGCTTAAGTGTAAAGCTGTTAATCGGCAAGAATGAGTTCACAATAAACTGAGCATTCCTACAAGAATACAGAAAAAGGTGAGAACCATAGGAAACCTTTTTTAAAAAATCGAAAGAGCTAGACCTCAGGATAACTGTAACTTGTTTAGGACCCAAATACATCTTTATTAGGCTGATCTCCTCTGGACTCAGTCTCCCCAGTCTCCCTCTTTGGCAATATTCTTCTTCTTGGCCAGAGTGGGTCTGTTAGCGTAGCAGGCACTGTCAGTAGTGAGGCACAACTTATTTTACAGAACAGTTAAAATGGAAGATCAAGTATCCGTGCCGAATTTTGCTGGGAATATAAAGACAGGCTGACTTGATCTCTCAATGCTGAGCATCTTAGGGTCAATTCTAAGCTTCTTGGCTAAAGGGTTAGGTCTTCTTCATAGTTACAATCAATGTTCTTGGCATATTATGGATTCTGTACATATTTAATAAGTTGACATTTACCATGCTCTTATTAAATACCTAAAAATGTCTATTGCCTTCTATAGTGAAATGTTTAGATGAGCTTGACAATTAACTGCATGGTATGAATTTAGAGTCGTTAAAAAGCCTCTTTGATCTAGAGTTAACTTTAATTTTCCTCAGTGTCTTACACCGAAGCATTGAGATTTATCCTTTAGGCTTTATTTTATACATTGTTTCCCCATCATGATGGTCTTGAGTTCCACAAAGAGCAGAATAGTCTGAAGTTGAGGTGAATTTGTGAAACACTGAAGTGAGAGGAGTTCATATAAAAATACTCTCGGCTGATTCCATCCGCTTCCCTATTCCCATGGGACTCATTTAGAGATTATGGCATCCATAAAATTAACAATATTCTGTGATTCTGTCATATTTGGCTTCTTTTAAATTATTCCAGAATATTAAAATATAATAGGTCTGATGAAGAGTGTCCTGGGATACACTTAGCAACTTGCAACAGTGTATAGATTGAAATAAACCGGGTTGGTACTTTTGTGGGAAAATGTAGCTTTTCTCTTTGAAATCTGTTCTGAGCCTCTAGGGAGAATGGTTTTCTCCTACTTTAACAGGAAGCTATTTGTTGTTATATTTCTTGCGTATTCTATTAATCCTTTTTAAAATTTGTATTTACTTTTGAGAGAGAGAGAGAGAGCAAGCGAGCAAGCAGGGGAGGGGCAGAGAGAGGGAGACACAGAATCTGAAACAGACTCCAGGCTCTGAGCTGTCAGCACAGAGCCTGACACGGGGCTTGAACTCAACAATTGCTAGATTGTGACCTGGGCCAAAGTCAGATTCTTCACCAACTGAGCCACCCAGGTGCCCCTATTAAGCCTTTTTGACAGTCCAAAACATTTGCATCAGTTTGTCTCATTAGATATTTATCAGGCTTCAAGAAAGCAGAGATCAATTTTTACTCATTTTGAAATCCTTCCCAACTTGTTTATATCTCAAAATTTCCTCCATATCAGTTCTAAGGGAGAAAAAAAGCCCCACAGTTTATTAAAAAGTAACTCAAAATCTTAATGTGAATGCAAGTGTAAAAATATGTTTTAAAAAGTCATTATACTAATCTTTTTATGATCTTTGCAATGCATTGTTCTCCAAAGTGGAGTACATGCATCCCAAGATACATGTGAAAATCTGAGAATCATTAAGTAAAAGGAAGAAAATATCAGAAAATCGATTTATACTCAGTTTTGGCTCATTCTTTGTACTTTCCATTAGAAATTCTTCAGTTCTTCAAATGTGAATTCACTTAGCATGTTTAGGTCAAGGAACTTAGCCTCTAATGGCTAGAAAGGGAAAATACATTTATAGAATATCAGGATTCATGGAAAGTTACCAATGTACATACCCCCAAATTATATCCTTTTCTTAACATTATTTCTTATCTTTTTGGTTTCTTCTCCCTTTCCTTGAGTTAAGTTAGTTCTTGTTGTAGAATATCTAGGTAGGAAAAAAGGTAACATAACATGCAATTAATAAATCAGTCAAATCAATAAGAGTTAGGAGGTAGCCAGAATTTAAAATATATACAAAAAGTTTAAGCCACCCCCAGAAAGTAAAATAAAATGTATACAAATGTAATGGATAAATGATGGCATATAGAATATACATATATATGCATACACTCATAGTCACATTTCATTCTCTTTAAGATGTCTTTAAATGCTAAGATATACCAGCAATTTAATAATATTCCCTGAGGGGAGATAAAGAAGTTCTATATTAAATGAGTCTGTGAAGTATAATGCACTGCCCAACTCTAGAAATGTTAAGGGGTACCTGGGTGGTTCATTCGGTTCAGAGTCCAACTCTTGATTTTGGCTCAGGTCGTGATCTTTTTTTTTTTTTCTTCAAATTTTTTAACGTTTTATTTAGTTTTGAGACAGAGAGAGACAGAGCATGAACGGGGGAGGGGCAGAGAGAGAGGGAGACACAGAATCGGAAGCAGGCTCCAGGCTCTGAGCCATCAGCCCAGAGCCCGACGCAGGGCTCGAACTCACGGACCTCGAGATCGTGACCTGAGCTGAAGTCAGACGCTTAACTTACTGAGCCACCCAGGCGCCCTGGCTCAGGCCGTGATCTGTTTGTGAGTCTGAGCCCTGTTGACAGCACAGAGCCTGCTTGGGATTCTCTCTCTCCCTGTCTCTCTGCCCCTCCCCCCATGGAGAGAGCAAGGTCTCTCTCTCAAAACACATAAATAAACTTTAAAAAACAGAAATTTCTTTTAGAAAAAGAAATGTTAAAATGGGGACAAAATAGCTTAACTCCCATTCAAGTCTCCTATGCCTCTGCTTTTCTATTCTGTGATATCCATGGCCTCTCTACAATTTACCTTAAAATTGTCTGGAACCAGTTTAAGTATTTAAATAAATAAGGACTTATTAGTATCCCTCCTAGTTTTCTGTTTCATTTAAGTTTATCCATTCACAGGGAGCCTGGGTGGCTCAGTCAGTTGAGCGTCGGACTCTTGATTTCAACTCAGGTCTTGATCTTGCTGTGGCAGGATCGAGCCCCTGGTCAGGCTCTCCACTGACAGTGCAGCCTGCTTAGGATGCTCTCTCTCCCTCTGCCCCTCCCCTCTAACATGCAAGCACACATGTGTGCATGTGCACGCACACACTCTCTCTAAAAAAATAAATGTATCCATTCACTTTAATAATGTTTCAGAATCTGTTATAATATTTAGATGTTTAAATAATTTTTTATCCTTTAAATTTTCTCCAAAGACAAATTTAATGTTATAAATCCCAAACGAAACAACCCTGATTTTGTAAATATTTTTGAACACTAATAAATCAAACAAGTGAACAGACTCATAAGCCTGGGTGATTTGCATGCAAATGAAAGAGTTAAGTCAAAATCAATAAATCACAGTTCACAGTGGTAGGGTGTGTAAATATTTTCTAGTTAATAGATTGGTAAAGATATTTAATTAATGGATATTTAATTAATCATTAAGTATTGATTAGTAGAAAATGTGGAATGTGATATGAATTCTTAAGAGGATTTTTTTTCTTCAAAATAGTATCTACAAATATTTCACTTGTTGTGGTAAGCTTTTGTTTAATTAATGCAGAAATACATTGCTGCTAACAGAAATTGTCGTCGCCCTGTTAAAAAGTATCCATCAGGATCTGGCCAGGATGATAGAACTCACGCCAGTTATTTTATCATATGAAATTTAATGTAAGAAGTTGGAGAATGGAAAATATCAAAAGGGGATACTGTTATAACACAGAGATAAGGAACTGAAAGATGTAACATCCTTCCTAGAGTTGCAGACAGATTGAAGAGGTTGGGGTGTTGAAAATCTAGAAGCTTGAGGTGCCTGGGTGGCTAAGTCAGTTGAGTATCTGACTTTGGCTTGGGTCATGATCTGGTGGTTCAGGAGTTCTAGCCCCACGTTGGGGGCTCTGTGCTGACAGCTCAGAGCCTGGAGCCTGCTTCGGATCTGTGTCTCCCTCTCTCTCTGCCCCTCCCCTGCTCATGCTCTGTCTCTGTCTCTCTCTCTCAAATATAAAATAAAACATTAAAAAAAATTAATATGCATTTCTTTATACACAAAATGTTCATCACAGTATTATTTATAAGCACAATAAATCAAAATAATATGTAAATGATGTATAAAATAAATGTGCAGCAGTTAGTAAAATGGTGAAATAAAACATGGAATCTACTGAACTGAACTGATTTATTTACATGATCACACTCAGGATGAATGAAAGTTATATTTTCATTCATGAAAAGACAAACCATCCCACATGTTAAATACCAGCCGCTCCAGAGAAGGCACAGACTCAACTTGTTTGTCCTGGGCACCTATTCACTCTAACTGTAGCCATTGTTTCCCGTTGCCTGTTCTGGGTGTCGGCCATATGCCAATAGACCCATCAGTTCGGCTCCTTCTCCAGACCAGATAGGAGGGCACAATTTGATATATTAACTCACTGTCAGGTCGCAAGTAAGGACTAAGTTAATATTCCTCTCAGAGGTATTTCTATTCCATTAGCAGATCAGACAAAACTAAAGAGATTTAGGATCAAAAGGTATATAACGGAGAGATTTCAGATCAAACAACCACATATAATGATAGTAAACATTAACATTAATAAAAGTACATAAATCTAGTATAAGTAATAAGTATATTGAACAATGAAAACATTAGTGAATATATGAGTATACAAACATATAATAATGCATTATGTTATATTTAATATTTAATTTCGGGGGCGCCTGGGTGGCGCAGTCGGTTAAGCGTCCGACTTCAGCCAGGTCACGATCTCGCGGTCCGTGAGTTCGAGCCCCGCGTCAGGCTCTGGGCTGATGGCTCAGAGCCTGGAGCCTGTTTCCGATTCTGTGTCTCCCTCTCTCTCTGCCCCTCCCCCGTTCATGCTCTGTCTCTCTCTGTCCCAAAAATAAATAAAAAACGTTTGGAAAAAAAAATTAAAAAAAAAAATATTTAATTTCGAACACTGCTTTGGGCTTCCGCTGACAGAGCAGAGCCTGCTTGGGATTCTCTCTCTTCCTCTTTCTCTGCCCCTCATCTGCTTGCTTGCACACACGTGCTCTCTCTCCCAAAAATAAATAAATAAACTTTAAAAAATAAAAACTTTAAAAAAAATCAAGAAAAATCCTCACAACTTTGTAAATGAAGGTAAAATCTTCCATTTTAAATATGGAGAAACTGAGGCAGACACAAGAGTGTTATATAGCATGCCTAGAGTCAACAAATCAGGTGTATAGAGCAAATCCAGTCATGTTCTGGAATGTGTAATATACAGTCTTTGTATATTTGTGGACAGAAGCAAGTTCCCTATGTTCATGCAAATCCAGTGTAAGCTCCTGCTCTTCCTTATCGGAAAGGACAGTTTATTAAAAAAATACTTCAGGGGCGCCTGGGTGGCGCAGTCGGTTGAGCGTCCGACTTCAGCCAGGTCACGATCTCGCGGTCCGTGAGTTCGAACCCCGCGTCGGGCTCTGGGCTGACGGCTCAGAGCCTGGAGCCTGTTTCTGATTCTGTGTCTCCCTCTCTCTCTGCCCCTCCCCCGTTCATGCTCTGTCTCTCTCTGTCCCAAAAATAAACGTTGAAAAAAAAAATTAAAAAAAAATACTTCAAATATCTGATAATTGTTTAATATATTGCTAGGTGTGGTGGGGATGCAAAATAAAAGATAATGGTTTAGAGATTTGGAATCTAGCCGACAAATATGACCTCAAAACTCCACTCTGCCACACACAGTGATGAATTCAAGCAAGTTCGTCAGCCTTTGTAAAGCTCAGTTTTTGATTTTTCATTATTTATCTGGAAAAGGGATAAAATACATCACAGTGTCTTATGGGGAGAGACAGAGAAAATTCCTGTAAAATATTTAACATAATGGCTTGGCATACAGTAAAGATTAAACAAAACTCAAAATATGGATATATGTACCCATTTAGAACATACACATGGCAATGAATTTCTTGCAAGCTTAAAGTGTTGAGGATACTATTTAATATGTTTTTTTAAACCCTAATTTTTTCTAAAAAATCAAGAACCTTAAAACATTCATTAATCTCACAGTCTGACAAATACAAGATAGTGCAGTCACAATTAAGAATGAAAGCATGATTGGGGCGCCTGGGTGGCTCAGTCAGTTGAGCGTCCGACTTCAGCTCAGGTCATGATCTCACCACTTGTGGGTTCAAGCCCCGCGTCAGGCTCTGTGCTGACCGCTCAGAGCCTGGAGCCTTTTTCGGATTCTGTGTCCCTCGCTCATGTTCTGTCTCTCTCTGTCTCAAGAATAAATAAAACATTTTTAAAAATTAAAAAAAAAAAGTGAACAGCATGATTACCTTTTTATCTTTAGTGAATCAAAATTATGAAACCCTACTTGTTCCAACATAGAGAAATAGAGCTCCCCTTACATATGTTCAATTTTAATATTTATGTATAGAGTTGACCTGTTTTAATCGTCCCCCTCAACAAATGTTTTTGTTGGAGGTTCTTTTTCCTCTCCTTTCCAATGTCACAGCAATACTCCTGCAATACTTGGAGCACAGAGTCTTGGCCAGAGTGTGTGGCGAAAACCCCCATTGGAGTCTTCACGTGAAACTGGAAAAGAATTGAACGAACATGTTGCAGCAGCTCGTCCCCTCCCTGGAGGGCAGATTAGATGACCCGATACAGCTTGTTCATTCGCAGTTTCTATGATTCCTAAACAGAAACAAAACATTGTCTCAAGTGAAAAGGGAGAAGTGCTGCTTTTTTCTGAGAAATGTTTTCATGTGTTCCTTCCCCGAGTGCTCCCTCTTTGGTGACCCTGCCCACACTTTCAGCCACTAGGATGGACAGCTTCCCACATTCATTGGCAAAATATTTGGAGACATCCTCAAGGCAGAAGCTGGTAGAGAAAAAGAAGTTTTTCCAGTTTCTGTATTCAAATAGGAGACACCTTGAGTCATGGACTCTTTCTTGCAAAGGTGTAAGAAAATCTTTACCATATCTCTTCTTTTTTCTAAAACAGTTCTGATTATGTCTATTTGGGAGAAAGGTCATAGTATTATGGTAACGTTAAAGAAGGGTCAAGAGGTGCCAATGGGTGGGAGGACATTAGCTTATGAGTCCCTTATGAACTCCATAAAATTATAAAATATCATGGCCGGAAAGAACCTCAGAGATCTTCTAGTCCAGTTCAAGGTCATAGGGAGACTACGAACCCAAGATCCAGAGTTCACACTCATAACCACTATGCTACACTGGAAGAAATAAGGATTTTCAATAGGTTTCTAATAGTAAACAATCATAGTTATAGCAGTTCTTTATATTTGTGTCACACCTTGTTCTGTCCAAAGTACTTTTAAAAAATATATTTTATCATTTGATATTGGCAGCCACCTGGTGAATAAAGGAGACAAGAATCATTTTGCTATTTCTGTATGTACACACTTGTGTCCCTGAGATGCTAACTGATTTGTCTAACGTAAAATGTATAACTTGAGCTGAATATCTGGACTCCCCATCATCGTGTTTTATAAATGTCATTAACTGGGGAATGTGTGATTCGTAGACAGTAAGGCATCCTATTAAAAGCAAGAAACTGTATGGTGGAAAGCATTCATAGTTGTGTTTATAAGAAAAAAAATGCTAGAAACTGGAAATAAGATGCTGCTTAAAAGTGGAAAGCGGTACCTGGGTGGCTCAGTCGGTTAAGCGGCCGACTTCAGGTCAGGTCACGATCTCGCGGTCCATGAGTTCGAGCCCCGCGTCAGGCTCTGGGCTGATGGCTCAGAGCCTGGAGCCTGCTTCCGATTCTGTGTCTCCCTCTCTTTCTGCCCCTCCCCCGTTCATGCTCTGTCTCTCTCTGTCTCAAAACTAAATAAAACGTTAAAAAAAATTTTTTTTTAAAAAGTGGAAAGCTAAGCATGTGACCTGAGACTGTGTTTGCTCGGTGAGTTCACAGTTGACTGACTTAGAGGCCTATGTTTCAGTATGTACTGGGGAACAGGAAATGTGGGAACGATGATTAAAATACAGGTAATGGTGGGGACTTCAAAGGCTCTGGTTTCTATCTCCTGTTTATAGGATAAAGTTGAATATTGTGTCTTTAACTAAAAGGATATTATCTTATTTTTATTAAATGAATTTAATACATTCACATTTAATATGATTATTGGTATGGATGAAATGATTCCTGCTATGTTATCTAATGGTTTTTTTAACATTTATTTATTTTTGGGACAGAGAGAGACAGAGCATGAACGGGGGAGGGGCAGAGAGAGAGGGAGACACAGAATCGGAAACAGGCTCCAGGCTCTGAGCCATCAGCCCAGAGCCCGACGCGGGGCTCGAACTCACAGACCGCGAGATCGTGACCTGGCTGAAGTCGGATGCTTAACCGACTGCACCACCCAGGCGCCCCATCTAATGGTTTTTATTTGACATACTTCTTAGTTAGCATTTTTCTAGTATGATAATGTATTTTTCACCTTGTTTGGGATCACTAAAGTTATTCTTTATTCCTTTTTTTTTAAGTTTATTGATTTATTTTGAGAGAGGGACGGGGCGGAAGGGCAGAACGAGAACCAGAGAGAGAATCCCAATAGGCTCGATGCTCAGTGCAAAGCCCAACACAAGGCTTGACCTCACAAACCATGAGATCATAACCTGAGCTGAAATCAAGAGTCAGATGTTTAACTGACTGAGGCACCCAGGCACCTCAAGTTTTTCTTTATTCTATTTTCCTGTATTTACACAAAATGTATCCTCTTGTTTGTTTCAACTTACATTTTTCAATTGTATCTCATTTACTATTAAGGCAAGAAATGACATGATTTCAAATCCCTCTGTTGTGGCTGCCTCCATTTCAAGATTATCTCAGAATTAGATTCGGAGAGACCTATTTGGTTTTGACATTATATATCCAATGTAACTTAGATTTAAATGTAGTAAGGAACAGTGTAGTTGCTGATGGCCCCATCTTAAGTCTTTCATTTTTCTTTCTCTTGAATTCATTTGTCATTTTGCTGATACTTTTCTCGAACATGTATTTCAGAAAGACTTTGTGAGTGTTGGATGTTTTGCATTCTGGCATGCCCAAAAATGTGTGTGTGAGTGTGTGTGGGTATATATGGGTATTCTTCTACTCCATGAAGTAGAAAATATGAAGAAAATTTTTTATTAACTTAGGTTTCCATTTATTGAAGTTCTCATTGAATATTGTTTTAATGTACTTTGTCAACAGGACTAATTCTAATAAAATGAGTTCCTGTGAATTCATTATATGAGCATTAGCATTATTACTATCACTTTTTAATGGCAATAGCAGTAGAATATTGTAGTTCATTCTATTGCAAGCTTCCAGTAATTCTAGAGAGAAATGATTTTTGAACCATAACTTGGTGCAGACTGTATGTAATTTCTCTGCTGACTTTTCAGCACCACAATATTTATGACTTAGGATGTTTGGGGGAACATAGACTTATGTCCGAAAATTTGCTTCATGCTCCCCACCTGAAATCATAATTCTTCAGGCACCAGATTCATTATCCTAACAGTCCATGACCCATGGACACATGTACTCACTTAATACTGAGAATAAACAAAGAGACATAAAGTGATACATAAAACCAGGCTTCTCATAATATGTAGGAATCTATTTTATAGAAAGGAGAAATAACTATTTTAAAAGTATGAAAATTTGGGCAAAGCTGAGAGACATAATTATTATTATAAAACTACCTAAGGATTGAATGACACTTTTCATAATCTTGAAGTGTCCTTACATATGTTATCGCATTTTATCCTCAGGACAATCCATGGATTTTTTTGTTTTTGTTGTTGTTGGTGGTGGTGGTGGTATTTGTCACTATTCCACAAAGGAGGAAACTGAGGAGGAAGGAGTATAATGATCTTGCCTAAGGTCCTAAACCCCCAAATGACAGACTCAGCCAAAACCAAGTTTTCTGAAATCAAATCACACCCTCTGATATTACCCTCATCATTCCGTTTACAACAGTCCCCCCCTTTTCTGTTGTTTCAGTGACCCGCAGTCAACCTTTGTTTGGAAGCAGGGGGTTCTCCATCTGACCTATCATCAGAAGGTCAATAGTAGCCCAAAATTGCATCACAGTGTTACGTCATTCCCCTCACTACATCTCATCACTTAGGCATTTTATCATCTCACATCATCCCAAGCAGAAGGGTGAGTATGGGACAAGAAGACGTCTTGAGAGATTTATTATTAGTTATAATTGATCATCTCTCACTGTGCCTAGTTCATAAATTAAACATCATCAGAGGTATGTAAGTATAGGAAAAAACAGTCTGTGTAGGATTCGAGTCCATTTAAGTTTTCAGGCACCCGCTGGAGGGCCTTGGAACACCTCCCCGAGAATAGGGGCTACTCTTCTCATCACTGTTAATTTCAGATTTGCTCATTAGGGTTTCAACAACCTTTAGATACTTTGTCCTTGCTTTTCATGACCATCACCAGTGCTGCTTTCCTTGCCTTTCATGGAGGTTCTGGCAGCAGTCCTAAGCACAGACAAGTTCAAGTCCCTTCTCTGCTGACTGACTTGTCGTGGAAGCTTGGTTATGTCATTTATTGTTGCTGATACTCCATTCTTCATTTTTTAATCTGTCAAAAAGGGAATAATGCTATCTCTTCCAGATTTATCTCAGAGGCTGTATTTTTGAAAGTAAGCCAAAGGAAAAAAAATAAAGTGAAAAATACATTACATCCTGCAAAATGTGATGCTTTTCCCTCTGTCAAGAATGCCGAAAGCTTACTCTTCCTTCCTCCAGCCCTTCCAATCTTGTAGAACACAGTTAAAATGTACTTCCACAGAGATCTTTTGAGATTTTAAGTTTTCTCCGTGGTTTTTCTCTACACAGCACCATTTACACATTCTACATAGTGTTTACCAAAGGTTCAAATAATGCATCTGTTAACTTGGAAGCCATCTGAGGCAATCAGCCTGGCTCTATTGTTCAAGACGGGATACATGCCACCACTTAGGGGGCTAGGGACATGCCAATTTTTCCATAAACATCATTGAAAAACATAGTAAAAATAGAAAGGGAGATGATGACGACAGTGATGATTTTGATTGTAATTATAATAATCACTTCTCTGCTCCCAGATTTTAGTTGCTTATTCTAACATTTTTTTGTCTGCCTAATTTTATGATTTTAGTTGATCAGTTCCATGCCTATCTCCCCTCATTCCACCACAATTATGTATTTAATTATTTGATGGTAGGAGCTGTACTTATTCATTGTTGTGCCTTTGGTACTTAGTACCTGGAAAATAAGTTGGCACTCAGTAACAGTATATTGAATGAAGAATAAAAAGAAAAGTCATTTCTTCGAGAAACAGCTACTTAATCTGTGAATTGGATTGCCTTTGGTCTTATTTATTTAACTAAACGATAAATGGGGGAAAAAAGAATTGATAAGCTTCCCTTAATTAAAATTTAAAAACTTCTGCTCTGTAGAAGACAATTTCAATAAAGCAAGAAGAAAAGCTACAGTCTGGAAGAAAACATTTGGAGAAGATTCATCTGATAAACAACTATTACCTAAAAATTTACAAAGAACTCTTAAAACTCAACAATAAGAAAACAACCTGATTTTAAAATGCACCAAAGACCTTAACAGAAACCTCATTTTGAAAAGATACCCAGATGGTAAATATGCATATGAAAAGATACTCCATATCATGTGTCACCAGGGAAATGCAAATTAAATCAACAATGAAATACCGCTACATACCTACTAGAATGGCTAAAATCCAGAATACTAACAGCTCCAAATGCTGTTATGGGTGTGGAACAACATTGCTGGTAGGAATTCAAAATGGTACAGCGACTTTGGGAAACAGTTTGACAGTTTCCCAATAAGCTCAATAAGTTCTTATCATACAATCCAGCAATCACATTCCTTGCTGTTTATCCCCACATGAATTGAAAACATGTCCACACAAAGAGACCTGCACACAGATGTTTATAGCAGCTGTATTTATAATTATGAAGATTTGGAAGCAACCAAGAAGTCCTTAGTCCTTAGTCAGTAGGTGAATAGATAAATACACTGTGGTACACTAGAACGTGCAGTTTTGTTCGGCGCTAAAAAGAAATGAGCTATCAAGTCGTGAAAACACATGGAGGAAACTTAAATGTGTACTACTAAGTGGAAGAAGTCAATTTGAAAAGGCTACATGCTGTACGATGCCAACTATACGACATTCCGGAAAAGGCAAAATTACAGACACAGTAAAAAAAGTCACTGGTTGTCAAAAACCAACAAACAGAAAAGGATCAGTGGTTATCGAGAGAGGGGGAAAAGTAGAGCACAGAGGGCTTTTAGGCCAGTGAAACTGTTCTGTACCATTCCACAGTGGTGGATACATGTCATTATAGATGTGTGGTAACCCATAGAATGTATTATACTTAGAATGAACCCTTATGTAATCTACATGTTTTGAATAATAGTAATGTGTCAATGTACGTTCACAGACTGTAACAAATGTACTGCTCTGACACAGGACATTGGTGGTGGAAGAGATATACATGTGGGACCAAGGGATATACGGACTCTATGTACTTTCTGCTCAATTTTGTTGTAAACCTAAAACTACTGTAAAAAACAGTTTATTCATTTAAAAAATGAAAGGGAACATGTCACTACATAGATCACAGACTAACAAAATAAGAAGATGTTGGGAAAATTTCATTGGAATACATTTGACAACTTAAATGAAAACGCAACTTACTTAAAGCAAACGTAGGAAGAAATAGAAAATATGAACAAAATTGAAAACATTTCCACAAATAAATCTAAAGGATCCAATGTCTTCATTGGTGAATTCTCCTAAACATTTAAAGAAAAGAAAACACCAATCTTAAACTCTGCCAGAGAATAGAAAAATAAGAAACATTTGCAAACTTGTTTTATGGGCTTACCATGACCTTAACACAAAACATGACAAAAACCATGTGAAAAAGAGAAAACCAAATATAGGCCAACATCTCTCATGAACATGCACACAAGAAAATCTAAAGAACATATTAGAAAATTGAATCCAGAAATATGGAAAAATAATACTTTATTATAATCACAGCGATTTTATTTTAGGAATGAAATGTCGGTTTAATATTTGAAAATAAATTGCAGTATAACAGAATAAAAGATAAAAACCATATGGAAACCTCAAAAGATACGTACAAAGCCTTTAATGAAATTCATCATCAATGATGAATCCATTATGAAATAGAAATAGAAAGAAATTTCCTTAATTAGCTGGGAAGATATAGCTACCCAAAGAAACCTCTAAATCTTATTTGATTATCAAATATTAAAGATACACATTGAAGTCTGGTAAGAGATATGGATACCCAGTAATATAACATCAATTCAATATTTTTATACCATTTCAAATACAGCACAGCAAGAAGAATAAATGAAAGGTATAAGAATTAAAAAGAAATATAACCATCATTCATGCACAACTTGTGTAATTATACATGCAAAATAATTCTATAGATTAAAAAAATCACCAGTAATAACTGAAAATAGTATTGCTGGATATAAAGTGATATGTGAAATTCAATTACTACTTTGAGTTATTAGTAACAAGCCAAAATTGAACATTAGAAAACATTTCATTTGTGATAGCACCAAAAATATCAAATGCCTCAGACTAAATTGAACAAAAGTCATTCCACACTTCTACACTGAAAACTGTGAGGTATTATGGAGAAAATTTTTTTAAAGGTCTAAAAAGATGAAAGTATATACCAGATTGATATATTTGAAGACTTAATATTTTAAAGATGTAAATTCTCCCTAAGCTGACTTATAGAATCAATAAAACTCTAATTATAAATCACATATAGCGCTATATATATATGTATATAAATACACATAGATATATATGTATATATATGGGTATATATATATATATATACATATATATGTACATGTATGGGTATATATATATACATATATATATGTACATATATATATGTACATATATGGGTATATATATATATATACATATATATATATGTACATATATATAATGGAAATTGGCAAGCTAAATTCTAAAATACATATAGAAATCCAAACAAGTAAAAGTATCAAAATCTGAAAGATGAACAATGTTGAAAGACATGAACTGGGCACCTGGGTGGTTCAGTCAGTTAAGCCCCTGACTCTTAATTTTGGCTCAGGTCTCGATCTCAGGCTTTCTGAACCATGCCCAGCTGTCAGCACAGAGCCTCCTTCAAATTCTCTCTCCCTCTCTCTCTGCCCCTCCCCAACTCTTTCTCTCTCTCAAAATAAACTTAAAAGAGAGAGAGAGAGAGAGAGAGAGAGACATGAACTAACAGATTTAGAAACAAAACAACAATAGAGCAATAATTAAAAAACTATGATTTTGGCACAAAGATAGAAATATAGACAAATAGAACATAAGAGAATACCCAGTTTTAGATCCAAACATAAATTGTCATTGATTTATAGTAAAGTATTGCAGCAGTGCAGTGGGAGAAAATGTGATCTTTTAGATAAATGCCTCAAGGTTACTTGTATATTCTATAAAAATTAATTTGACGCCTTTCTCATACCATGCACCAAAATTTATCCCATGTGTACCTAAGACCTCAAATTGAAAGGTAAAGTTACAAAGCTTCTAAAGCAAATACGAAAGAAAACCTCTTGATCTTAAATTCAGAACAGATTCTTAAATGAGAGTAAACTCATGCACACAGTCACAATTGCTAACCATAAAGTGAAAGATTGATGCATTAGATTTAATTAAAATTCATAATTTTTATTTATCAAAAAACACCATTAAGAGAGCTATCATGCAAACTGCAGCATGGAGGAGGAGATTTGTAATCACATACCTGATAAAGAAATTGTATCCAAAAATAATTGTATATTAAAAATGTCACAGATTGGGGCACCTGGGTGGCTCAGTCGGTTAAGCGTCTGACTTCCACTCAGGTCATGATCTTGCGGTTTATGAGTTCGAGCCCCACACTGGGCTCTCTGCTGTCAGTGCAGAGCCTGCTTTGGATTCTCTCTCTCTCTCTCTCTCTCTCTCTCTCTCTCTCTGCCCTTTCCCCTCTCATGCTCTCTCAAAAATAAACAAAACATTAAAATATATATATATATATATCACAAATTAATAAGAAAAATATAACAGTACAATTTAAACACATGTCATTTCACAAATAAGATTGTCAAAGTGGCCAAAAAGCATAACAAGATGCATTGGGGTTTTTTTGTCATGATTTATCATCAGGGCAATGCAAATTCAAATCATACTAACCCCCAAAACCCACCTGAATGACTCAAATTTTAAATATCTGACAATGCCAGGTGCTGGTGAAGAAATGAAACAATAGGATCCCTCACACAATGTTGATGGTAGTTCAAATTGGTAAAACTACTTCGAAAATTGTATGGCAATAACAACTAAAGTCGAACGTATGCATACACAGTAGCTTGGCTGTCTTCCTTCTTGCTAAATATGTAGCAGCATGCTACATATGAACTAATGTTCATCAGTTATTAGATATGAACTGATGTTCAATATCATTAGTAAATTATTACATAGTCATGTGATGGGATATTATTTAGCAATGGAAAGTACCAACCAAGGCTATGGAGCAACCAGATGGATAGATCTACAATCATAATAATGAGCAATAAAACAAAACAAAACAAAATATAAACACGCTGAAGTTCATACCATACTATTACATTCTTATAAAGAGATGAAAAGTGTTTTAAGATGGTAGACATCAGAATAGTAATTACTTTTGGGAGTTGACTGTGGAGCAGGGAGATGTGGTTGTTTTTGGAGTATAAATAATGTTCTAGATTCTTAGAGACGGTTACATGCCTTTAACCACTTTTTATAAATTTTCAACATATATACTTAATAGTTACATATTTTGCATATGGCAAACTTTAATAGAAAGGCAACAAAAATGTGTTGAAGTATTTTCCAAATTTGTTTTATATCTACTGCACTGACTATGAGAAGATACGCCTAATGCTTTTTCAATTCTTCAGTGAACATTGACTTTGTCCCAGTGTATTGAGTCAGGTACTGTTGGAACAGAGGAATGGTTGGCATCTGATTTCTACATTTAAGCTTATTGTTTAATAGAGACAGGATGAGATGTGAACACAAATAATAATACAAGGCATAAAATGATGTGAACCACATATGGGCTCTGCAGTGGGCTACCAGAAGCCTTCAAGAAAGAGATGGTGACTGAGTTTGACATGGACACCTCGGTAGGATTAACACCAGTGTAGATAAGAAATGGTTTCTCAGGGAAAAAACTTGCAAGTGTGAAAATATAAGAGGGGTGGTTCCGTGTGTATGAAAATATAAAGTATGAATATGGTCTATGTGAAAATTGTGAGTGGCATCTCCAGTCCAGCGGGTGAATTCGTTGTCACTGAAACGTATGGATAAATTGAGATTCAAGCGTTGGAAATCCATTGGCTAGTTTCTATTAGCAGATTACAAACTTTGGTTTCTGTAATCACATTTCCAGAATTGGGGGAATCCTAAAGTTCCTGTCAGTGGCCAGAGTGTTTTGAGGGAACCTTCACATGCCATCTTGGAAAATGCTTCTAATATAAGAACTGACAGGACAATGTTGCTGAAATGTAGAGTGTGTGCCAAGGCGAAGTAAGGCAATAGAACTTAAAGAGCCACTTGAAATTAGTTTGTAGAGAGTCAGCAGATCTAGGCTAAAGATTCAGTGTTAATGATCAGGAGTGTTTGGTGGCCCTTGAACAGGAGTATGGCCAAAAAGCCACATTTAAGGAGCAATTGATTTGACATTGAGTGGAAGACGGTCACTGCTATGGTAACTCAGTATATGAGGCCCAAGTACTTATGTGCATGTGATCTCTATGTGCATGTCTCTTTCCATACATCAAGAATCCAGAATAAAGGAGATAACTAGCCAAGGTGATGGTGCCCAGAACTGGATTTTGCAGGGAATAGAAACAGACCTGCTCTTGGCCCAGTCTTCTGGGGTTCTCAGCAGCGGCCGTGAACAAGAAATCCTGCTAAGCACCAGGCCCCAACTGTGCAACATAAATAGATTCACGCACAGGGCTGGGGTTGGTGTTTTCCTAGAAATAGGTCACGTCACAGGTGATTTTCTCTGCTAAGGTGATGATTTTGGGCAGGTGAAGCTAATAGAGTAGTTATGGGGGGTGGGGCTGGGAAGGAGAATGGGAGAGGGAAGAGACATTGTTGTCTTAAAAAAGGGTTCTTTATGACTTCACCTGTTTTTATGACCATGGCAAGTCTCCTGAAAATGACTTCAGGGATTGTACTTCAGGTCATGTTCCTCATAGCGATTGTTTTAAAGATTCTTGGAGAATGCTTTCTGCTGTTGCCACAGTATGAGCCCTGGGCAATGAGCCAAGGTTGTTTTAAATCTCAGTTGAAAGCTCTGGCTCTTTGCATGTGAATATGTGCCAAAAAGGAGTCTAATAACTTATCAAGTTGAGGCACCTCAAGGAGGTCCAGAAGCAGGAATTTTTGAGAAGGGGTTTAGGGAGCAAGGTTATTAACTGTTGACCCAGCTGTAGCCCTTTTTGGAGCTACTATTTGTCTTTGGTTTATGGAGTACATTTTTTTTTATTTTTAATTAATTAATTTTTTTGCAAAGACAATCAGCCTGAAAGTCCTGAGACCTAGGTTTTTTCAATGAAACTTTAAATGAATATTAACTGTGTTATTGACCAACCCCAATTATCAGTCTGCGCCTCAATTTTGTCCTCTGTAAAATAGAGATAGCGTGTCTGACATACCTCCTTAATATATCTTTCAAGTGAAAGTTCTGTGAAAGAGCACAAAATAAATTATCTCTGCAAATTATCTCTCCAGCATCTCTTGTGCACTGTACGCACAGCTACAGGGAATTCAGAAAATGTTGAGGAAATATTTATTTCTAGTTTCCAGAAGACAAAGATACGACCTACAGAGCAGAGAATGACAAATTCCTTCTAGGTTGAGGTAGTGGATACTGTGGTGTGCCACTCACATTTCTATCCCTGTCTTCCATCCTTTTCAGATGGAGGTAATTCATTCCCCCAGGAGTACTGACAGCTGACAGTTCATGGCTAAATACTCCCTCTGTGGTCCTTGCCCAAGGTCTTCACAGCCAATGACTGGTGGGCAGAGGGAGGTATAGTCCCTGAGTCTCTTGCTCGCAGCTCCAGAGCTCCCCAAGGGATTGACTGTGTGCCCAGTAGAGACAGTATTGCAGCCCAGCTTCTTCTTTGCACAATCCTGCTTCCTTCGCTTCCCCAATAAAATGCCTTCATGCGATACTCCCTTGGGCAGCACATACACTAAAATTGAAACTATATAGGGCAGATTAGTGTGGCCCTTGCAGGAGGGTGACAAGCAAATTTGTGAAGCATCCCACATTTTCCAACCAATAAAATCTTGATTATGAAAGAAAAAAAAAATCCTTCATGAAAGTCTTTCAAGTTGGCTTCGGGGAAAAGAGTCCTGTGGGGAACTGATAGAAGGAAGGAGGCAAATCCTGTTTGGGGAAGATGAGAACAGAAAAATCTGCATGTGGGAGATGTTTTGTGTGATGTGGTTTGACAGATGTGTGGGGCTTTCACTGAAAGAGGTGGTGGAAGAGGAAGTAGAGAAAGAAGTATTTATTACTCTATTGAGAGGAAACAGAATAAGTGAAAGCTCAGAGATCAGAAGTATGCAAATCTGGAAAGCAAAGTGCAGAGAGCCTGGCTCTGTGATCCACTCATAGGACACATAGGACACAGTCAGGACAAGAAGGAGGATGAGTGTCTATAATGGAGAGTCCTAAAACCCAGTCTTACAGTAACGAACTAAACCAGAGCAAAGGAAAAGGCATGGAAGGTTTTTTTAGAGGAGGAGTTATGCAAGATAAGCTATGTTTTCCATGAATGATCCAGAAGCAAAGATAATGAAGGGCTCTAAAATGGAGGATGTTTTATGGTGCTTGATAATCTTAGATGATATCAAAAATTAGAAGAGTTCCAAATGAAATGAAGATAAGGGTGGTATTGAAGCAGTTTGAAAATATACATAATTTTAATACCTGGAATATTCCTTTTTTTTGTTTTTTTTTAATGTTTATTTATTTTGAGGGAGAGGGAGAGGGAGAATGAGTGGAGGAGGGGCAGAGAGAGAGAGGAAAAGAGAGAATGTCAATGCAGAGCCCAGAGCAGGGCTTGGTCTCACAAACTGTGAGATCATAACCTGAGCTGAAATCGAGAGTCAGTCACTCAGCCAACTGAGCCACCCAGGCCACCCTCTTTTTTGTTTTTTAACTTAATAATTATCCAGGCCAGCTGGCTTGAGGACGACTGGAAGTGGGGAAAAAGAGAGAGAGGGGGAATATGAGAGAAAGAGAGAATACGAGACAGAGAATAGTACAAAGAGATAGGCTACATCACATTTTACCCCATGATCAATTCTTTAGGGGACCACAAGCTCTCTAGCTCTGTGGCCTTGAGCTAGTCAGCAAACTGAGCGCTCTGGAATTGTAACCCAGCACATAGGCTGCATCAAGCATAGCTTGCTCATATCTTATCTTGGGGTTGAAATTCATCACTGCAGCTTATTGTAATTGAGGCAAATGATTTCACTTCTCAAATTCTCATATTCTTTATTCGCAGAAGTAAATGAATTGTGATGGAATTTTAAGAAATATTGTGTGAACTGCTTTGCAGTGTGTGGTGCGTAATAAACACCATACACATATAACTTTTATTATCGTTAGCTTTGCCACTGATTGTCTAGACCACGGAAAGAGTCTTTGACACCTATGAGTTTCTAATTCCTTATCTGAAAAACTAGTTGGTAGCTTTTCACTTTCTATATTTTTTAAGTTTTTAAATTAAAGTTATTACTTTCTATATTTTTAAAAAGATTTTTAACGTTTATTTTGGAGAGAGAGAGTGTGTGTATGTGCACGTGCGTGCGCTTGTGTGCGCCCATGAGTGGGGGCGGGGGGGCAGAGAGAGAGGGAGACACAGAATCCGAAGCAGGCTCCAGGCTCTGAGCTGTCAGCACAGAGCCCGACATGGGGCTCGAACTCACAAACCGCAAGATCGTGACCTGAGCTGAAGTTGGATGCTTAACCGACTATGCCACACAGGTGCTGCACTTTCTACATTTTTAATGCTAGGTTCCAAGTAGGATTTTCTTCAGAATTAAAATAAAAAAGCAGGGGCGCCTGGGTGGCTCAGTCGGTTGAGCGTCCGACTTCAGCTCAGGTCACGATCTCTCGGTCCGTGAATTCGAGCCCCGCGTCAGGCTCTGGGCTGATGGCCCAGAGCCTGGAGCCTGCTTCCGATTCTGTGTCTCCCTCTCTCTCTGCCCCTTCCCCGTTCATGCTCTGTCTCTCTCTGTCTCAAAAATAAATAAATGTTAAAAAAAAATTTAAAATAAAAAAGCAAATTAGTTAACCCCAACACAAGAAGATAGGTATGCTCTGTGAACTCCCCAGAAGCAGGTGAGGAACTTGAACGGGTGATGGGAGGAACAAGATATCATTGGCTTTCATCCTTGCCAGGGTCAGGGTCTGTTTTGGAATTGTCTGGTCAACAGCACATTGCTTTCTGAGACTCTGTGGGTGCTAGATCTGCCAAATGCTTTTTTTTTTCCCTACCAGAAAGATATTATCTACTTCAACTACTCACAAAACATTTGCATTCCTTGCTGTTGGGTTTGAGCCAGAGCCAAAGGCCCTTAAAGCTTCTTTTGCATGACAGTGTTTCCTGTGAAATACTGCCTTGGTCAGGCACTGGATCAAACCTAATTCATGAACTGATTCTTGTTCCTCTGCTATGCTTTCAATATCCTCAGCTAGGTGTTAGGAAAAGCTTTGTAGGCATCCACTGTGTCAACACATCAGCCCAGCTTGGATTTTAGCAGAGACCCAACCGAAGGCAGACAACAAGGGAACTTGCTGCAGCAGAACATGGAAATAATCCCTTTCTCACTTCCCCACCCTCATCCAGTACAAACTTGTAAGGTGTTCACTCCAGATTGAAAAGGGACTCTCTCACTGACTGGGGGTAGGACCAGAGGACAGTGTGATGAACTGGTATCTCTTATCTACTGTAGGTGAGGTTTTCAACTATGTATGATGCCAGTGTTTGGACTTCTATCGTAGGTCTATTGTGCTTTACATTTGTCACATAGTTTCTACTCAATGGAGGAAGATTGTTTGGAGTATATGCCCTTTGTGAGTCTCTGAAGGCATATTAGGGAAATGTATATACTAAGTTGATACCCAGATTTTTGTCCCATTTCTTGTCCTTCACCCAGCTACTACTGTAGAAAGAGCTGTTACACATTTGAAAGTCATAGAAAGAATCAGAAGGCTTAGGCTCTTGTTCTGGTGCTATCTGTAAGAGTTTATAGGACTTTGGCAAGTCAGTTGCCCATCCTGAGGTTTGGTTCATTCATCTGAAAAAGGGGAGTAATGGCAGGCTGTGGGGAACTTTGGATGGGATTGCACAAGTGTCCTGTGGATTTCAAAAATATAACAGGCATATGAAGTGGAATCATGATTTCACAATTTTACATCAGGCTGCCCTGACCAGAACTTCACAACCACTGGACTTCCATCGATGGATACTTTTTCAACTCTGCTATACGTAGAGGAAAACATAAGACTCATCTTTCATTACTCTTTGACTGCTATCCTTTATATTACTTCCTGGAAAGTACACAGTGGTTTATCTGGTGAGGTCATTATGTTTTAGTCAATGGCAAGAGCCCAAAACAAATATCTTTACTGCCTTTTTGAGATAAATACTTGTAAAAGGTTAGTTGGTGCTGTGAAGGATGTCTTTCTATTCAGAAAGAAAAAGAAAGAACTCACAGTGGGCTTCTGATTCCCACTATCAGAAGCTACTTCCTGAGAGCTACTTACCCGCTTCAAGTAAACTTGACCCCAGCATGAAGAGATCAGCTTGTCCTTAGTGGAGAGAAGCAGGAAAAGAGTGTATATCTCCATCATTTGTCTATCCTACTGCAGCTTATCTTCTGTCTTTGCAGACCAATGTTTGTAACTAAACTTCTTTATTTTTGTTAGGAAAGCATTGGAAGAGAGGATAACTGTAGTCAAGGAAAGTCAAAGAGTGCTATAAATGTAAGTACGTTGACATTAATCTCTGGCATATCATCTTCCGTCTGGATTTATCGCTACCTTCTAATACCTGGTCATCTTCCACATGGCAGAAGCTAATTCCCTAGGTCAAGGGAACACTTTCCAGAACATTTCAATACCTCAGTGTTTTCCTGTTTTCCTGCCTGTGACCAAGAATAGCTTGGCATCTTAGAGGAGCAAGTTTCACATTTGAGGACTCTGCCTTCATCCAGAACAGCGATGGCACAAATGACTTCCCCATTCGGGAGAGTAAGTCACTTGTGTAGTAGAAGTGATAAGGCCTCCATTGTGTGGAAATTTCCAAACATAAAGTAATAACCCCACATTAATCCCACTTATTCCAAGCATTGCACTCATAGAACAAGTCATGGGTTTTTTTCTCAGACACTGAGGTTGCAGAGAGCCAGTGAGAAGAAAACCCAGCACAGCTGACTTAGTAACCAGGTTAGTTTTTTGACAGTCTGTCATGACTTTACGTATTCAGACACTTTCATTAAATGATCAGTGTGAGCCATACCCCATGGTCAATTGGTCATGTATCCCCATTTTATATGAATAATGAATACTGTGAAGTTCATAGAACTTCCATGTCTTCTCATAGCCACTGTACACACAGCCTTCTGTCACTGGATTCTAGACACTCTCTTAAGCCACACTTGATTCCTAGATCAACTTATCCCTATAGATAAGTAGCAGACACTGCAGCTTTTTTAACCAAAGCTAAGGATCATTCTGGAGAGACTTGAGTAGCTAGAGCTTTATTTCTCCAGGCCCCTTCTGGGAAAACAGACTCAACCAAATGACCGATTGATTCTCCTATAAAACTCCTCTGAAAAAAAAATCCCTTTCCCCTAAGCCAGTCCCGAAAAGTCTCCCATTCACTTCTCTTGACTTATTCTGATCTAATTCAAATTCCAGAGACTTCTTAAAAAAGGTTTTGTTTATCCAGACATCTAGAAAGATACAAATAAATACATAGATAGGTATGCCAGTGTGCGCACACGGTGTGCACGCGCGTGCACACACACACACACACACACACACACACACACCTTAATATTAGATGCTACGCTATCTCTTATGTGTTAGTCAATTCTCCCACCTAATTAAGGGCAGAGTGATAGAGCCTGAGGCTATGTTACACTCAACCCACCACAAAGGGTGTGTATGAGAAAGATCTGACAGATGTGCATGGCTGGGTGGAGACTTGTTATCTCATGCTAAATTTTCTTCTGTAATAGAGAGCAGTATGGGTGGCTTGCCAAAACAAGAAAGTGGGTATGTGATATTTCTTTTCTTAAGTGAGATCTTTATCATAATAATGACACAAGTGAGCTCTTTGTAATCACAGTGGAATATGCCATAATGTTATAAACCTATCATTGTAGTGATTCTACATTTTTGTCACTACATTTATGATGAGCTTTGTGGAAAATTGTTGTGGATGTCATCAGACCTTTGATCTTCTCATACAATTTGATAATCCCTTCTCGAGGTTTGTAGCCATCTTATGGTCACCAGAGACAGACTAGCACACGTTGCACAGCTGTGACTTATTACTGATTGGGTCATCTTCCTTAATTTCAGTTAATTTATTAAACAATTTGTAAGGTCTCTATCAGCTTTAGAAGTCTTGAGCTTTATATGTAATTTATTTAATTTCCATAATGAGACTTGCTGTCTCACTTCACTGGCCTTTGAATCATAAAAACTTCAGTCTCAAGTTTATTTACAGTCATAACAGTTCACTAAAATGATATGTTGGCTGAGTCCTGCTATTCAAAGTCTGGTCCACCAACTGGCCCTATCAGCATCGCCTGGGAGCTTGTTAGAAATGCAGAATCTCTGTGCTGAACCCAGATCAACTAAGAGTCCATGTTTTACCAGGATCTCCAAATTATTTAGACGCACATAGAAATTTGGAGTAGAGGGCTGGCAATAGGGACATCCTCCAGGTGTGATGTCAAAGTTATTGTGAGCCATCACCTTCTCAGTGGTACGGTTAGCTCTCAGGGGCCAAGGTGATTCTTAGATTACATGAACTGCTAGGCAGTGAGGAGGTTGGAGCTTCCCTGCTAATTGCCAGTCGACAAATTCTTTCAACTACTGCCAATGATTCAGAGGATCTCTTCTTCCACAGCTTATTTCATAACTTTACATTTTTTGTGTCTATTGGAGAGATTGAATACTGTGGGTCAGCATGATAGGCATTCCTCAGTTTTCTCATATGTACACTATCTGCTTGGTTGTGATTGTAGGAGGTTTCCTTATACTGGTTGGAATATAATTCAAGAATACTGGTTGTTGGGTTTTTTTGTTTGTTTCTGTGGGATTATTTAATAAGTGACCCTGTTCAAATCAAGCACTAAATTTTATTTCTTCCACCATCCATCAGCCAGAATTGCATTTCTGAAAATTAACCTTTTTTTATTTAGTTTATTTATTTTGATAGAGAGGGAGAACAAATAGGTGAGGGACAGAGAGAGAAGACAGAGGATCCGAAGCAGGCTCTGTGCTGACAGTGGAGAGCCTGATGTGGGGCTCAAACTCATGAACTGGGAGATCATGACCTGAGCTGAAGTTGGACACCTACCTGAACCACCCAGGTGCCCCTGAAAACTAACCTTGTTAAATTAACCTTGTTAAAAGCTAATAGACTCTAGAAGTCAGATTTTGAATTAAAGCTTCCATATAGACTTATTTTTTAAGTTTATTTGTTTATTTTGAGAGAAACAGAGACAGCATGAGCAGGAGAGGGGCACAGAGAGAGGGAGAGAAAATCTGAAGCAGAACCTGCACCTTCAGCATGGAGTCTCATGCAGGGCTCGAACCCACAAACTATGAAGTCATGACTTGAGCCAAAACCAAGAATAGGCCACTCAACCAACTAAGTATAGACTTATATAAATGTCTGTTGTGTTTATAATTCAAAGGTTCAAATATAATTTCTTCAGATTTTAGTCATTTATCTACCAAGACACTGGTTTCTTAGGTGATATTTTCAAATTGAAATACAAATACTTAACCTCATCAGGAACTGTCAGCCTCTTGCCTTTCCCCAACATACGCTCCACATGATGAGTAAGGATTCACTTGCATATTGTCCTAGTTTTTGATGGAATCAGTGCAAATCCAGTTGTAGTGAAACACCTCCCACTCTGAATCTGGGTGAGATCCGTGACTGCTACGACCAATAGGATATTGTCAACAGGCCACTAGGCCAATTTCCAGGCCAACTCCTTCAATATTGGCAGCTTCCACTTCCTTGGAACATTCTTTCTTGGAGCCCTGAGACCATCATGCTAGACATGTGGAGGGGCTATATATAGAGAGCTGCACCAGGTCCCAGCTGTGCTAGCCACGCTAGCTCAGACTCCAGACATGTGTGTGAAGAAGCCTGCCTATGACTCCAGCCCCATCTGCAACCCCACTGTAATTGTATGAGAAATACCAAATGAGAAATACACCGCTGAGCCTCCCGGCCTCCAGAACCATGAGAGATAATGCTAAGTTGCTACATTAAGCCACCGAGTTGTGTGGCTGGTTCGCTCTGTAGCAATAGATGACCAGAATAGTTGCTCTGTGTCTGAGAGCTGAAACTCTTGGTTTCAATCAGTTCATCACACTTCAACATTGGTGTCAGTTGAAACTTTCATGGTGGTGCCATTCTGTCCATCTGACAGACCAGAAGCAGGAACAAGGCCTCAGCAATGGGTTGAGAGAAGCTTTGGGAAAGGAGCCTAATAATTGCAGCAATAGTTACATATTTGACTAGACCTTATACCAGTAAAACTTTCCATGTAGAAATATGATAGAAGAAGTCATAAGGAAGTATTTCAAGTGTTTAACTAAATATAAACTTCAAACTTCTATGCCACATCAAGATAATAATGAAAGCATTAATTGTCCACGATACACTGGGAAAATAATTTGTCACAATCATGACAAATCAGTATCTTAACATATAGTTGTCAATTTTTATTTGTTTTTAAAATAGGAACACATATGAAGCTTCTAAGTAAGGCTGAAAGAGCATGTAAACAACTCTTATTTCTTGGAGACTTTCATTCTCCTACTCCACTCTGAACCAGATGCTTTCCAACCGGAGGCAAAGATGTCATCCTGGGACATCTTTTTACTCTTCTACCTCTTATACAGATCCCATATCTTCTTTGATTATTATTTGTTTATTTCTTCTTCTCTCATTTTGCTGGAGCACACCTTAGAGTACCTTACTTAGAACAGGTACATGTGAAATAAATCTTATGGGTACTTACCTGAAAAAAAAAAGTTTATATTTTGCTCTCATATATTTTCTTACATGCATAGTAGCAGCCTGCCTGCTGGAATCCTGTTTGAGGAGGCGAGAAATAGTCTGAACTCTTCCCCAATATGAATTTTTATATGACACCTCTGTTTCTACTCACTTCCATTTTCCATTTTGTCTGCTGCTTCCAAGTTGTGAGCCCCACCTGTATTCTTTACCATATATCACCTCTTCTTTCACCCATAGTTTTCTTACATGTTTTTGGTTGTATGGTTCTCTCTGACATACTGCATCAGTGAGAGCCCCAGCAAGAAACAGATGGCGTTTTACGAAATAAGATTATGTAAAGAAGCTTTAATAAAATTAACAAAGCTGTGAGCAGAGTCCAGGGAGCCACAAAAAACAGGGAAGACCCAAAGGATGGAGGAAGACAGTAATGAGGAGAAACCAATAAGAGAGAGGTTTTTAACGAGAGTTGCTTTTAATGCAGGGATAAGATAGTCTGCAGCAAACCAACAAGTAAGGTGGCAGGGAGAATAGATTCCCTAACCCGAAAAATTTCTTTCTGAGGATCCCTATTGGAGTAGTCCAATCAGAAGTCAGGGGGCAAGAGCACCCTTTGACGGAGTTCATGAAGGACAGATTTCTGGGAGAGATACCAGAGTGGGAAAAGGTAGAAAGTAGATGTGCAAGGACAAAGGGAAGATACCCAGCACATCTGCTAAATCAGTTGCCACTCTTTCATCTGGATTCTTTCTTTAATAAAGGGGTAGATATTTCTCATCTGAATCTATGCCATCCCTCTGAATAGTTTTTCTTGTAGGAGAAAAAAATAAATGTCCATCATCAGTCCTCAAGTTATTTAACCCATATATATATAGTTAATTAATAGTTAATTGTTTTGCAAAATAGGATCTAGTTCATTGTTATCCCAGTCCATATATATATATTTTTTTTACCACTGAATATTGTTCTGGTATACTCCGTTTACTATTCAATGTTATACCCATACAATGTAATTTATTTGGTTCCATAAAAAGTACAACTCTTTCAGCATTTTAATGGCCCCCCAAAGATGTCTGTGGGTTAATGATGCTGGATCTGTGAATGTTACATTGCATGATAAAAGGGACTTTGCAGGTCTTCAGAAGTTAAAGATTGTAAAGTGGAGAGGTTATTCTGGATTACTTGGGTGGGCCAAATGCAATCACAAAAGCCCCTATAAAAGAGAGGCAGGGGGCTCAGAGTCAGAGAGGGAGATGGCAGGAGGATGCAATCAGAGGTCAGAGTGATGTCATTACTGGAAGGGGGCCATGGACCAGGGCATGTGGGCAGCCTTTAGAGGCAGGAGAGCAAAAGGAATGGATTCCCTGCTGGAGCCTCCAAAAGGAATGCAGTCCTGCCGACACCTTGATTTTAATTCCGTAAGACACAATTTTGGACTTCTGATCTCAAAAAACTATAAAATAAATTTGCATTGTTTTAAGCCATTGAGTTTGTGGGAATGTGTCACCGCAGCAATAGGAAACTAACAAGAACCTTCTTCTTCTTCCTCTTTTTTTTTTTTTCATGGTAGAGTTAGAACCATATAATAAGGTCACCGTGAGGCAATCTGAAGTTGCAAACTTCATCCTGGTTCTCAAGGCTGGGCTGCATCTCTGTTCCCTTATTCTTTAGGCTCGCTTTGGGGCACAGCTGCCTTCATGCCTGATATTACAACTCCAGTCTTCATTTGCTTCATCAAACATTTCACCTTTTTATCATCTAAGCGTTTTCACACACAGCATCCTCATAACCTGAAGCTTGTCTTTCAACTTTTCATTCTTCGGGACTCATTTATATACCTCTCAGTGAATCTCTTCCTCTATTCCAAAGGCAGGTACCCTGGTTTATCCCATCTCACATATTTTTCTTTTCAGTCCTATGAGGTATCCCAATTAAAATAGTTACTTTCATATATATTAGCTGTGAACTTTTGGCGCCACTTTACAATATGAACTTCAATTTTTATTAATAAAGTCAGAAGTACTTATCTCATGGAGTTATTGCAGTGAATAGTTGAAGTGATATTTAGAGTAGTTCTCCAAACACAACCAAATCTTGCTGAAACTACTAAACATGCTTTTCTCTCAATCTGAATGACTAGATCTTGTATCTCTTTAGATCTGTTTTATTTTTAATTAAAATTTTTTTAATGTTTATTAATTTTTGAGAGAGAGATAGAGTGCAAGTGGGGAAGGGGCAGAGAGGGAGGGAGACACAGAATCTGAAGCAGGCTCCAGGCTCTGAGCTGTCAGCACAGAGCCTGACGCAGGGCTCGAACTCACAAATCGTGAGTTCATGACTTGAGCCGAAGTCAGATGCTTAACCGCCTGAGCAACCTAGGTGCCCCTCTTTAAATCTGTTTTAAATGTAATCTCTTCAGAGAACAGGTATCCTGGATGGAATCAGGAAGTGAGAAAAATTTATCCAAGACTAGAAAGAACTCCAGCCACCCAACCCACCACTCAGGCCTTATGCGGGGTAAAGACAGCTGTGGGGGGCAGAGAGGTCAGAGCACCACTTCCTGGCTGCTCTGTTGGGGAAACAAGAAAGACCCTTGGAAGACATGGTTGTACAAGATGACTAGACAACTAGAAATTCTAATAAAACATGACTTTGCTCTAAACATAACACAGAAACAATAGAGAAAACTACAAGACCCAAAGGGGCCATGAATCTCAGAGAGTGGTGATCCTAGGTTCACCCAGACTAGGGCTGAGGACCTTAGTGGTGCCCCTACATGACCCACAACCAGTGGCATAACTCTAGAGGCATAAAACCCTCAGGAGAACTGGGGCCATTTTCCTCCAGCAGAGTGGGGACTTGGAAGCAAATATTAAGCTATAGACAATGAAAGTGTATTTCTTAGACATCTCTAGGTTGAGCAACAATGCCTGCTTAAAACTCTTCTGGAGTTTTTCTCTCCCATTAGAAGTTTCATGGGAGCCAGGACAAGAGTTAGCCTGATGCTGTTTTCATAAACTGATCTTCAATAAAAACTTTTAGATGAGTGACTAGAATGACTATTGAGATTCTTATCCCATTGTAAGCATGCACATGGGCATTCACACTGTACTTTCTGCATTCAAGAAGAACTTTACTATGGTCTTTCTGTCTTGTATTTCAGAATTTGTTTTATATATCTGTGGAGGGAGGAGGGAGTAAAGAAAAAAGGTTTATTGCAAGGCTCTAAAATCAAACATGTTTTAATGAAAATGCTTTCTTCTTTGGGGATGAATCTGAAATTTGGTATACTGGTCTATAATCAAGGCCAATTTCTATTGAAAATAATGCTGAGTTTTGTCTGAGCTCACTGACAATGAAAATGTGGAAAAGCTGGAAAATACAGCTGGACAGAATTAAGTTTGTTTCCTTCCACGGTGGTAAATGAGGTCAGTGTCTGGAGTAAGATACTATGTCCAGTCATATTTAGTCAACCTGGTGAACTGTCTCCAACCCTATCCCAAAGTATCAAGGGTTTGAGGGGCTTTCCTACCCACCCCCCACCCAGCAATTAATCTGCTTAACCAATAAAGAGGACATATCCTGACCTAGCATTTGAAACTGTGAGGTCTTTACTTCCAGAAACAGTGTTAAAACAGTGAATATGTGTTTATTTAATTTTGTTTTGCAGGGAATCTTTTATTCATAGAGGCACCACAGCAACTGAAAGAATACCTAGCACATATTAGGTACTCAATAAAATATTTATTGAGTGAAAAGCACCCATTTTACCTCTATTTCATAGTCCCTACCTCTAAGTCCCTCTTGTTCTGTGTATCCCAAAAGGAGTGACTCAAAATTAGCTGATAAAAGAACTTAAACATCCAAAGCTAAGGAGAAAAATACATAGAAACAGATCGATCTCCTAAAATGTAGAGAAAGAGGAACTCATATATGAGAAAGAAATTCTGTATTTCCCTCTATATGCAAAATGAAAAGGTTATTAATGTTGAATAAATGTCAAAGACTTCGGGATAGCATACAGAAATTACAATCCAACGGGCACCGGGTGGCTCAGTTGGTTGAGCGTCCAACTCTTTTTTTTTTGTAAAATTTATTGTCAAGTTAGCTAACATACTGTATACAGTGTGCTCTTGGCTTCAGGAGTAGATTCCCATGATTCATCACTTACGTACAACACCCAGTGCTCATCCCAACAAGTGCCCTCCTCAATGGCAATCACCTATTTTCCCCACCCCCATCAACCCTCAGTTTGTTCTCTGTATTTAAGAGTCTCTTATGGAACATGTATTTTATTTAAAAAAATTTTTTTAATGTTTATTTATTTTTTTTAAAAAAAAATTTTTTTTTTCAACGTTTATTTATTTTTGGGACAGAGAGAGACAGAGCATGAATGGGGGAGGGGCAGAGAGAGAGGGAGACACAGAATCGGAAACAGGCTCCAGGCTCTGAGCCATCAGCCCAGAGCCTGACGCGGGGCTCGAACTCACGGACCGCGAGATCGTGACCTGGCTGAAGTCGGACGCTTAACCGACTGCGCCACCCAGGCGCCCCATAATGTTTATTTATTTTTGAGACAGAGAGAGACAGAGCATGAATGGGGGAGGGTCAGAGAGAGAGGGAGACATAGAATCCGAAGCAGGCTCCAGGCTCTGAGCTGTCAGCACAGAGCCCGACGCGGGGCTCGAACTCACGGACTGTGAGATCATGACCTGAGCCGAAGTCGGACGCTCAACCGACTGAGCCACCCAGGCACCCTGAACATGTATTTTAAACAAAAACAGCAACAAAAGATTTTGAAACTCTTCCTCATTTGACAGATGTGGAAACTGAGGCACAGGGAATGATTCTACCATGAGAGTTAAGGTTAGAGTACACATCTTCTAAGTTATAATCCAAAAATTTCTCCAGAATACTGCCTTTCCCTTTATATAACAAGGAAAAAATGTTTAGAAGGTTATTCATGTCTCTTGTAAGGCTTGCAAGTAATTCTGTGCATCTATTGTTTGGTGGGAGATCTTGTGGTTAGGAACAAGCCTGGGCCAAGAGCCGCATTGCATGGCTGAATAGAAACCTGAAAAGATCTTTAATTGTACCATTTTGAAGGTAAACAATTCATTCAAGTGTGTTTAAAAATCAGAGCAAGTGATTCATCTTGATGTGGATCTGGGTGGGATTAGAAAGCAAATCTTCCTTCCTTTTTTTAAAAATACAGTATTTCTGTGCAGATGAGATGAAGGTACTCACAGCGCCTGATCACTGTGATTTTGGACTATGATTGGTTGACACGCAGAGAGAACCCTCAAGTTCCTGACCTTTCAGGAAGTGTACCGGATATGAGGTAACGTTGGTGGAGAGAGGCTGATATTTAAGCCAATATGCAGTGATTCTTTAGACTTTGGGGGCATTTAGAATAATTTTCAATTAGTTACGGCAATACCCCACAAAGGAGGTTCAGAGAGGAAAGTAGGGAAGGCCAGACAACTTTTGAGAATAACTGAACTGAAAGAAAAACTTGAAGGCTGAGCTGAAGGAGGCTTCGGTGGTATAAATATGACCTACACAATAGAGGAACGCAGTTCAGCAAGCCACAAAGAGCCCCCTAAAGTGAAATTTAAATAAATTATAATGAACATTAAAAATATAAAACATAAGGGCAAAGCCTGATAAATGTAACCACATGAAAATTAAAAACATAAACTCTTAATTATTAAAAGATACCATGAAGAGAGTGAAAAAGATAAGCCACACATTGGAAGAAGATATTTTTAACACATGTAATGGACAGAGAGCCCACGTCCAGAATATATAAAGACTTCCTCTTTATTAAAAAGAAAGAAATGAAAATAAAACGAAGAGACACAAATAGGCATTTCTCAGGAAATAGAAACACAGATGACCGTAAGCTGATAGAATGTTGCTCAATTGTATTACCAGAAAAACACAAATGAGACCACTAAGCTGATATTTCACACAGAGCAGTTTGATAAAATTATGCAGCTGGATTATAGGAAATGTTGATGAGCGTGTGGGGCAGAGGAGACTATCATCCCCTGCTAGTGGAGCATATTAGTACAACTCTTTTGGGGGAGAAATGGAATTACCTAGTAAATCTGAACATGTTTCTGGCATAAAACACAGCAGTTCCTCTCTTAGGTGATTATCCTAGGTAGGCTGAGCCTGTACTCTGGAATAGGGGCCAGGCACCAGGATATTCACAGCAGTGTCAGCAAAATACTGGGAAATTCTAAATGCATCTAAATGTTCAGCCCAGCTAAATGACTAAATAAACTGAAGTATTCATGAGCTGAAATAGTAACCACAGGAAACAAGAATTCATCCATTATCAACAGGGATGAATCTCAAACACATAATGACGGCAAATAAGCATAAATGATTACCCTATTTACATAAAGGATCAAAACAAAAACTAAATAATTTATTCAATGCAGATACAGAAATAGGTAGTAAAAGTACAGAGAAAAGCACGGAAATAATTGAGACAAAATTGAGGATTAGGATTACCCCTTGCAGGGAGGAAAAGCAATGACAGAAGATAGATTCATGGCCATAAAACTTTTGGTTGGGTATTGGCATTTTTGGTTTTATTACTATCATTTAGCCATTCAGATGTGTCCTATATGCTTTATAATGTTTGATATATTTCAATATAAAAAAAATGCCCAAAGTCAGCTGAAGAAGAGAAAGAATAACACAAGTAGTAGATGGGGAAAGCAAGATTGAATATACATATATCTGTATCTATCTATCTATATATGTATGTTTATATATCTCTATCTATCTCTCTCTCTATCTATAGCCTACTTAATGACCCCAGCACCACTCTGCTAACTCATTTGTGGCTCTCAAGGAAGTTTTTTTTTTGGTCCAGCCACCCAGTTATCCCACTCAAATCTACCCCATGCATTCTGGATTAAAGACATTAGTGTTTCACAAGAAACCATGGCAAATAATCAGACTCTGTACTCTTCTGTTTCTAACTAGCTCATCTTGAGCAGTTTCATGGTAAGAATATATGTATTTTACGTTCAATATAGCACATGTGTTCAGTTCTAGCTGAAGCAGGCTTATCTTCTGCAGGAGATAAGGGAATCATAATTTTGCCTACCCTAATCATCAGAACCTTGGATGTACCTGTTAGGAAGATGGGTTTGAATCTTGGTCCAATGCTAATTTGCCATATTATATCTGGCAGTTGAATTTACTCATATGAACTCGTTTCCTCCTTTCAATGCAAATAGTAATTCTAGACTGTGCTGTTCTGAGAATGCACACAAAACCACATAGCAGATTATCTGGCAAACCTAAATGACAGCCTTTAAAGAAACTGTCAGATTAGTTCCAACTAGCCTGTATATATACAGAATGTTTCATGGAGAGATTCTCTTACTTTAGACTGACTGAACTTCACACTGCGGTTTGAGAATTTTATACAGTCTACCAGAATCTTAATCTTGTGTGTGTGTGTGTGTGTGTGTGTGTGTGTGTTCACAAAGCAAACTATAAACGATATATAATAATAACAATTTCAAATTTCTCAGCCCTAAGAATTGAAACCCTGGTATCTACTTTGCACATTCTCCTGTGTTTCTTTTTGCCTCTGTGCCTCAGTTTTTTTTCTGCATTGCTGTAGGCGTTTCTAGGTATAAGAGCACATATCAGGGATCCGGGAGAATGCACAATCCTTAGTTTGCAGTCAAACAAAGTTCAGTCCTCATTATCTTTAACTACTCTGGAGTCTTTGTTTAAAATTCACTAAATTTAAGAAGGTACTCTCTGTCTTCAATACATTCAGTAACAATCTGCTGGCAATTACTTATCCCCAGGGAATTGCACTGAGTTGTGCCTGCTGCACCGTTCTGTTCTCTCTGCTTCTGCATTACAACTTCATCTCTTAACAATGATCTCTGTGTTCTGCTTTTGAGCCAAGATGGCCAAGTTGAGATTTATATCCATTCCTTTTGGCAAGAAGGAAGTCTAAGAAATACCCCAGTTACAGAGATGCCTGAACTGAATTGTTATACCCCTTAAAAACTGAGGACTTTACTCCTGAAATAGTTTATAGTAACGATAGTGGAAGAAAAACAACCACAGTTCAGAATGACCCAAAGATTTTTTTTTTTTTCAATTAATGAGAAAAGATAAAATCTGATTCAACTCTATAAGCCGTTCATCAACATATCTCCTGTATTTAGCATGGTGATTGGAATGTGATCTGTTATAATGCAGATATTCAGCAATATTCATTTAAATAAATTAATAAAACTGATACATATGTGAACAGCAAATGAAGCATTTTGTTCTAAGCCTTGATGTGACCCCGAAATCCCTGATTATTATTGAAGACTTGATTATTGAGAAAATGTATGAGTCCCTAGGAATGCTTGTCAAGATAATCTTTAAAAAAACACGAAACCCTTTTTACTTGAGAATAGTTTCCAATTTACAGAAAAGTTAGGAAGATAGGACAAAGTTTACATCAACCCTACACCCTGTCTTCTCTATTGTTTTTTTTTTTTTTAATTTTTTTTTTCAACGTTTATTTATCTTTGGGACAGAGAGAGACAGAGCATGAACGGGGGAGGGGCAGAGAGAGAGGGAGACACAGAATCGGAAACAGGCTCCAGGCTCTGAGCCATCAGCCCAGAGCCGGACGCGGGGCTCGAACTCACGGACCGCGAGATCGTGACCTGGCTGAAGTCGGACGCTTAACCGACTGCGCCACCCAGGCGCCCCTCTATTGTTAACATTGTACACGACCATGGTGCATTTCTAACAACTAATGAACCAGTGCTGATACGTTATTATTGACTAAAGTTAACACCTAATTTGGATTTTCTTCATTTTTAGTTAATATGTTCCCAGATCCTGCCCGGTGACTTCTTGCACAGTGACACAAATCGTTTTGATTCCCAATTCATAGGTCAGAGCAAACTCTGCAGTCATACCGTATTCCCAGAAGATAGGGAACTGCAATTCTACAGAGCTTATAGAAGGCTAAAGAAATAAAAGTATTTTGGTCAACAATACTAAATGACTACTATGATTAATAGTAATTCACACATGCACTGCAGATTTATAATTCACAAAGCTGTTCTAGAATGTTAATCAATTTTCACTTTAGGTTAGCAGAGACTTTGGAAAGGGAAGAATCCAAGGTTAAATAGCTTGTCCAGAATCCAAAATTCACACCCCAAATTTTTGACAATACCCTGATAAAAATATTATTCCCAGCAAACCCAGATGTCTCCTGCCTTCATTTGCTACTTTTTAATCTCCTTGACCTAGCCGGAGGAAGACTCTAGAGCAGGGATCAGCAAACTTGACTATAGTAATTTTCTGAGTCTATGCAGACTACGTGGCCTCTGTCATGACTACTCAATTCTGCCATCGTGGAGAAAAAGCAGCAGCAGAGAAGACATTGATAATTGAGTGTGTTCTAGTAAAACATGATTTACAAACGCAGAGAGTGAGCTGGCCTTGTGGCACACACAGGCCATGGTTTGCCATCCGCAGCCCTAGAGACTGGAGGAATCTATACAACAACCTGGGATATATTGATATATATAATTTGTGATATATACCACTCAAAATCCGTTGATTTACTTACACCATTACTCTTTTAAACTCTGTATCAATGTTTTTTTAATCCTTATGATCGCATCACAAAAATAGTCTCTCTTCTTTGTTAATCTCCTGTTAGCATCATTCTGCATCTAATTATAATTTATGACGATCATTGACCTGACAGGATTACTCATCTGCCTCCTGGGAAAGAAAGTACGTGTGGATCAAAGTATTTTGAGGTTAAGCTTAGGGATACAGGAAGTTGAAATGAGACAGATATAGGACCAGGGTCAATTGAAACTATAAAGGGTTAGCAAGGCACATGCTGAATTTTCCAAAAAAAAAAAAAAAAAAAAAAAGAACCACAAATTTCAAAGTCTTCCTGTACTGATCTGTGCTATTTTTAGCCAAAGAGTCTTTTGTATTTTTGTTAATCTACGCCATAGTGAAAAATCACTTAAAGTGACACTTTAGGAAAATGTTTCCAACCTTGCCTTTTATTTCACTTTTTTGTGTGTGCATGATTTTAAAATATATATACAATTAGAAATCTTGTGTGGTCTTTATCACACACACTATATCAACAGATGATGGGAGAAGCCAAAAATGTGCTATAGAGAATTTTTGAAAGGCTTTCAGGCTATATTTACATAAATTACTTTCCTCTCTTATGTAATCACAATAAAAGAGTTGGATTGAAACTTTAAAATATTTTTCACCATGGAAATATACTTGTATACAGTTTGTGAATAACAGCATGCGTATATGTAAATAATACATATGTTTATATATTTCTACGTATATGAACATACATACATCTATACATAAAGCAGAATTAGGGGTTTAAAAGGAAACCAGGTTGCTGGGATGTAAAAGCTAAGATTGCAAGTGTTCCCTGTTATGTGTGGGGGGTACCTAATTTATTTATTTTTGTAATATTTTTGTAATGATTAATGAACAGGAGAAGAATATTCTCTTTTTAAAGTTTCCCTGGCTCACTCAGAGCTATATTTCAGCTCCTCTTCTGTTCTGATACTTGCTCAAATGACCAAATGGAACCCTATTAGGTCTTGCCCTCATGTCCAGCTGTAAGAATTTGGTGGATTAAAATGGGCCTCAATTCTTTGCAGCTCCTCCTAACACGAAGTCTGTTTTCCCACCTCTTGACTTTGAACTGGCCTTGTGATATGCTTTGACCGGTGGAATACAGTGAAGGTGATTTTATATGACTTCTGAGAAGGGCCTCTAGAGGCCTTGAAGCTTCTGCACTTGCATCCTTAGGACACTGAGACCATGTGGAGAGAGGGGCCAGTCAATAGTCAGCACCCATCACCAAACATAGGAGTGAAGCCTGTGGGAACCTCCAGCCCCAGGTAAACAAGCAGGTGACTGTGGTCACGTATATGACCCCAGGTGGCCCTAGCAGGGGAACCACTCATCAAACCTAGCAACTCATTGATGGTGAGACATGATAAATAATTTTTGTTTTAAGCCATATATGTTAAAAAAAAAAACCAAAATATAATTGTTTCAGAAAAAACCCTAAACATGTTCAGTTTCTGAATTAGGAACATATGAATGGGTGAGTTCGCGTTTCTGTATTTGTTTGTGTTTATAGAGATATAGGTGTTGTGTGGCTACACTGTAAATAATAGTAGGTCATAACTATTACTTATTGGATACCTGATGTATGTGAGACACTGTGAGATGTGTGTTTACTTAAGCTACATCTTACGTAGCTATTCTGATTATGATATGAGTATTAGCCAAAGAACAAGTAAATTTCCCTCTTCCGCTTTGGCACATGAACAATTTAATTTTCTATGTCAGCCAGAGAAGATAACATCATGAAAACACACAAGATAAAATATTTGCCTTATGAACTTTTAATTTAAAAACTGGTCAAACGTATAATAGGCAAAATTAAATGATAAATTAAGGGGGAATATTTGCAACTTATATCTCAAGTATTTAATGTTCATAAGCTTTTAGACATTTTTCTAAAACTATAGGTAAAATTCAAATACCCATAAAGAAGAAAAAATACTATTACTAAGGTTAGAGCACACTGATGTCTAATTAGAAGAATGTGCATTCCAAAAAAATCTTGAAGCGAAAATTGACATTATATGTTTACTAACCACAACTATTTTGTTAATTATCCATTGATACAAATGACATTGTACGGTGGTAACCATTTGGAACTTTGAAAGGTAGAAAAACAAATCTTCCCTGAATTAGTGCAGAGCCAAGTGGAAGAGACAGAATAACAAAATTATCTAATAATATAATATGATATGATATATGATATGATATATGATATGATATGATATAATATAATATAATATAATATAATATAATATAATATAATATAATATAGTGGGTGAGTACTGAGCTGTTGAGGTGTGCAGAGTAGTAAATGGTGTGAAATTTTCTGCAAGTAAATAATAGAGAATCCTTCTTACAGGAGGTGAAGCCAGAAATTTCTTAAAGGGCATGTTAAAATTTTCCAGGTGAAGAAAGTGCCAGGGGAGGGGAGGAAGTTATCTGAAGGAAAGCAGTGACCATAGGCAAATATTGAGAGAAGTAGCATGCTGTATGCAGAGAACTACAAGAAGTGCGATAAGAGGCAGAGCTGAAAATGCTAGAAGTAAAACTGATGAGACATTATACCCATTCAGTAGTTCCATCCATTCTGGATATAACCTGAGACAGGCAGAAGAGGGGAGGGAGGAGGAACCAGCAGTTCTGTGACATGTTAAAATTGGATATTTTTAAGATTATTTATTTTAAAGGGGGGGGGGAGCAGGGAGAAATGGAGATTGAGAGAGAAAATTCCAAGCAGGCTCCCCACCATTAGCGCAGAGACTAATATGGGGCTCAAAATCACAAACTGTGAGATCATGACCTGAGCTGAAATCAAGAATTGGACACTTAACCAACTGAGCCATGCAGGCGCCCATAAAATTGGATTTTAAATGAACTTTGTTCTCGGGAGGATGACTTTTTAGGGGTAAAATTAGGGGCTAAAAGACAAATTTGGAAACTATGGCAGTACTCCAGAGAGGAAAGATGTAGAGCTAAAGATTATTCCTGGGTTTAGAGCTCAGTGTATGCATATGCAACTATTAGTTTTTTTTTATTCCTTATAGTGACAGACAGATCTAAGGTATAGCCAAGATCCCTGCCTCCTGGTGGTTACAGCTTTGTGTAATCTCCTCTTCTTGAGTGTGGGAGGGATCTGTGATTTGCTTCTAATCAATAAAATATGGCAAAAAGGATGAATCTGACATCACTGTCATGATTGTGTGAAAATATATGAGACTCCACCTTGCTAATCAACTGACACTAGAGATTCTTTTTGCTAGCTTGAGAAATTAAGGGGCCAAGTTGGAAAAACCCACATGTCAAGGAATTGTGGGTAGCCTGTAGAAACTGAGGGCAGCCGGGGCGCCTGGGTGGCGCAGTCGGTTAAGCGTCCGACTTCAGCCAGGTCACGATCTCGCGGTCCGTGAGTTCGAGCCCTGCGTCAGGCTCTGGGCTGATGGCTCAGAGCCTGGAGCCTGTTTCCGATTCTGTGTCTCCCTCTCTCTCTGCCCCTTCCCCGTTCGTGCTCTGTCTCTCTCTGTCCCAAAAATAAATAAACGTTGAAAAAAAAAATTAAAAAAAAAAAAAAAAAAAGAGAAACTGAGGGCAGCCTTAAACTGACAGCCAGCAAGAAGCTGGGGCCATCAGTCCTCCAACAAGAAAATAAATTCTGCCTATGTGAACATAGGTTTTTACCTATGTGAACTTCTTCACATAGTGATAGGGAGTAGATTCTTACCGGTCATTCCTCCAGATGATAATGCAGCCAGCTGACACCTTGGTCACAGCCTTTAAGGAAACCCACATAAGACTCCTGATCCACAGAAGCTTTGGGATAATAAAAGTGCATTGTTCTAATTTTTAAATTTGTGGTAACTTGTTATGCAACAATAAATGGCTAAAACAAGTATTTATGATAAAGTTAAATGTGTTTCTCTGTGTGGACAGGTTCTCCAGAATAGAAAATAGTTCTGGAGCTGATTTTTTAATTTATATTTGCCAACTTAGCCTTTAATGGTCTGCATAACTTGCCTGTCTTTGGGCCCCCCATAATGGTTTCGTAATTCAGATCCAGTTTATGGAAATTGCTCTCAGCAGTATCTTTAAGTACTTTTGTTTTCAGTGCCAAAAATTCTGAGTTCTTGAGTGATCTTTCCAGGAGTATGGCTTAGCCATCAACCAAAATGTCTTTTTTCTGTTGCACTGATCTCATGCCAAGATGGTAACGTTCCCCAAATCCCCTGAATGCTTTGATTGATTTTAATTACAGTGAAGTCTATTGACATAAAGCTAAATGCCATTTGCAATAGCAACAGTGTTGCCAAGCATTATCAGAAATCTCTGAGAATCTAGGGGAAGGGCTTTCCAAAGGCAAAGCCCATTGAGTAGACGTCTTTGTCAATCAACACCTTCTCGGGCTGCCTCTTTTTTGTGTATTTGAAGGGCATTTTTCCATTCTCCAGCTTTGTTCAGTCTCCTCGCTGAGTGGCATCTCTTCAGCCTTCTGATATTTTGTCTCACTTGTGAAGCTATTCTAAGCTTCTGAAGAGATTATTAATCTGCAAGACCATTATAGTCTAAAACTCACCTTTCTCAGAAAGCTACAAAAAAGGAAATATGTAAGAAGGAAGAAAAGGGACACATTTAGAGGTCATTTCTAAGAAGGTTATCATCACACTATCCCTAGACTATAATGACTCTCTTGGCAGTGGCCATACCCAAATGTCTCTGTAGCCCTGATCCAAGTCGCAATAACTGATGCTAGTAGGCAGTCTAGTGTTGAATTGTGGTAAAAGAATGGAAAAGTTTACAAAATGAAGGTTGTAGTCTTCTCCACGATGCTCTGAGAATTCTGTATTTCTCAGGCCTAGGCATAGGAGTTGATTCTGGTTTCGTACAAGACATAAACCTTGAAGTGGGTTCCATGTGATGAATAGGATTTAGACAAAAGTTTTGGAAGATTATTTTAAGTTCGATAAATGCTAAGACCACAGATTGTATCCCTAATGAGGGAGGATGGGTATGGTCAAGGAGTTAAAGGGAGGATAAGGGTTGATGGCCAAAGACAGGGAGGAACTCTGTCTCGTTGGAATGTAATAATGTCATTCCAAAGAAGTGGACGTAAAGTGAGGTTATAATTGGCTAGAGGGAACTTTAAACTCCTCAAGTGGGAATTATGAGCTTGATACAAAGTATCTCTCCTTAAATTTTACCTTTCCTAGGAATCTCTTCATAGCAGTCCTTTTCGATTGAAGAGCCATTTCTTCATTGTACCATCACTGCATTTGTCACAAGATAATGTAAATGTCAATTTACTTGTCTTTCTCCTCCAGTGAATTATAAGCAACTCAAGGACATATAATGACTTCTTTTGTCAAAAAAATAGGGAGATAGGGCAAGGCAAGGAGATAGGAAGAAAAGAAAGATTTAGGTACTAGACTTTACAGTCAAAAGAAGCCACCACTGATGTGTCATATACTAGCTTAGCTTTTAAGACAGCCAGTCCAACTGTAATCCTTAGTTTCTTCATCTGAAAAAATAGAGTTAATAATAGCTATCCAATCATCTTCAAAAGATCCTTATGAAATTCAAAGAGATATTGAATATAAAGAATACTTTGGAATATTATGTATTATGTACATATTATGTAATACTACCTAAAAGTGACTTGCTATTCGCAGACCCTTCAGTGAAGTAATGTCATTATAAATGCAGTGTTTTGAAAAAACTTGTATGCTGTGGGGAAAGAAAGACAACTCTAGTTTCACGGATGGTCATGAAACTGCTATTTATGTTATAAAATGTTGGAAATCAGCTAAATGATCAATAACAGGGAATTGCTTAAATAAACATCCATTTAGTCACAACTTAGACTCTTATGTAGCCAAAGTAATGGAGTAGGACAATTTTAAATTGTATGGGAAATTAGTAATACCATATGGAAAAGTTTTCAAAATGTTACTTACAACTGCCCATGTCTCTGTGTGTATGTGTGAGGTCACGTAAATGTGAATATATGCAAAGACATGCAAACAAGTATGTTATTGATTGCTTTTCTTATTTTCAATTACTTTTTTTAATGAAGTTTGTAAGCTGAAAGTAACAGAACACATCCCCTTATATACCATCAGCCTGTGTTAATCCTATACCCATGTCTTAAGTTTCAGAAGAGGCTAAAAAAGGAAGCAGTGATCATTTTCAGCTTCTATGTGGAGTGAAGGCTTTCTCAGAAAAAGAAGAGGGAAAGGGTGACAGCTGTGTGAGCAATTGATGTTCTCTACCACAAAAATGTAATGACTTTGTTCTAAACACTTTGTAAAAAGAAAATGAATAGTAGCAGATACATCCTGGTGTGAGAGACATTGGAATAGAGGAGCATAGTCTCTACTTCCACTTTGAACTGGTTGTCCATATTCTCAAATTCAATCTAGATCAGTGAAAGGGAAAGAACGTTGGAAGAGAAGTCACAAGACTTAGGCTTCAGCTAGCTCTCAATCCTCAAGTAGCTATATGACTTGGAGCATATTGCTTCAAGTGGTTTGTTTCCTCATCTATATAGAGTGCAAGTCCCTTCTGATCCTGAAATGTTTTGTTTCTGTGAGTATGGGAATATATTAATCTGGCCACACACTGCCCTATATTCTCTTTCAACATTTATTTATTCAAAACACAGGGATTACCAAACCCTTTTCAAAGGACTATCCAAGACAAGTAGAGCAAAGGAAAGCTACAACGTGTTGCATTATGTGCTGGGGTATATTAACTAGTTTATACATCACAACAATTGGGTGAGGTTAAAAAAAATTGCAGTCACCACTTTATACATAAGGAAAGGAGGGGCCCTGAGGTGACATAGTTAGCAAATAGTTGAGGAGCATTTACACCCAAGTACATCTGACTCCACAGCCAATGACTTTCCCACTAATCTGCTTCCATGTTTCTGAATTTGTTTTAAATTTTTTTAATGTTTATTTATTTTTGAGACAGAGGGAGACAGAGCACAAGTGGGGGAGGGGCATAGAGAGGGGGAGACACAGAATCTGAAACAGGCTCCAGGCTCTGAGCTGTCAGCACAGAGCCCACTGCAGGGCTCAAACCCACGAACTGTGAGATCATGAACTGAGCCGTAGTTGGACACCTAACCCACCAAGCCACCCAGGCGCCCTGTGAACTTGTTTTAAAGGATAACTTTAAACTCATAAGGGCAGATGTCTATCTTGCGTAGGTACTGGAATGTACTGAATAAAATATGTAAGGAAAGGATATGAAAAAGAAAAAAAACTGAGGATTTCTGAACTATGTAAGCTCCCCTCTCCCACAAAAATGAAGGAAGGGAAAGAGAAAAAGTATGGGGGTGGTGAGTGAGGAGAGAGGGAAGGAGGAAGGAAGGAAGAAAGGAAGAAAAGCAGAGCAAATTTTAGGATGATAATGATTCAAATGCTTCTTCAGCAAAAATAGATGGATGAATGGAGGTTGAATTAGTCTCATTGTTCAGCATTTTCCACATAGGGTTTGATGTCAGATTCTTCTCCTTTTCTAATGGGGTCTATGGTGGGAGGCCAAGAGGGAGGCTAGTGATTGTATTTAATTATGTTCAAAGAAAGTTACAGAATACTCAGCAGATGTCAGGCTTACAGCTGGGATCCCATAACAAATGCTGCTCTGCTATCTCGCCTTCTACATGACTACAGCAAAGCAGGGCCCAGAAAATGCCCAGCAGACACATTGGCTGGGGCTGAGTGAGAAAAGATAACAAATCTTAAGGAAACATGTTGCCTATTATTCCTCATAATGAGAGCTGCCAGGGTGTACATTGAGCAGGCCTCCGGCTGATACCAGGACACAAAGGATCTTAATGCATCCCACATAAGGATGTCATTTGCAATCAGGAGCAACAAAAGAGATGGAAGGTAGGCCTTGTTTCTTGATACTGTATATCCCAGGGAAGACAAATAACAACCACACAGTTTGCTTTCCCAAGCCCCACAGGCACTCAAAAGAAGCCTGTTGACTGCAATTAGGATACCCCAGCTTCTAAAAGCCAACCCTCTCAGCAGGCAGTGAGATTCTATCATGGGCAATACAGCCTGGGCATGTTTCAGATTTACCGTGGAGGCAGATCCATGGAAGGAGATGACAGGGAAGAAAATCCTAATGACTTAAAATTCATAGCCCCCTCAAGGGGGTCTCCACTGATGCCTCCCAGATAAAATAGGCTAGTTTCACAACTTTGTAGAGAAAAAAAGATTTTCTTTCTAGTCCTACAAAACCAGTCCCACCTATGAGATCACCTACACATGGCTTCCGTGAGAGCTAGTATTTATCTGTCCACCTAAAGGCTTTCCTCACATGGGAGTGCTCAGTCTAGGTCAAGCCAGAAGTTCTGGGAAGTTATTGCCCGAGGATTTCTCCTCCAGGGATGAAGAGTAGAGTGCGTGGATGAATGCCCCAGGTTCTCCACAGTCAGTAGGGCAATACTATGGTGTATTCTGCATCTTCTAGTGAATCGAGCAGATTTGAGCCCTAGATGTCACAGTGATAAACCACTCATTTTGACACCCACTACTGACTTTTCTCCTTTCCCTATCCCCCTATCCATTCCCTCACCTTGGTTCCTGAGTTTGCACCCCAAATCTTACTTGCACCAAAACTTTTGTCTCAGACTCTGCTCTTGAGAGAAGTCAAATTCAGGGAATTGGCCAGGAGGTTTCAAGATCTCCTTCAATGTTTTCATTTATAAACCTTGGAGGGCTCCCCACTGCCTATGGGATAAGTAGAAAAATCTCAGAGTGACATGTGATTCTTCTTAGCATGGTCCTAAGCTAACATCCAGACTCATGTATAACCCTTCCCTCTCCAAAACACATTAATTCCAGAATATTCTTTATAATTTCATTATTTTAAGCCTTAAGACTTACCTCAATCTGACTTCCTCACTTAGCAGATGTATATTTTTCTCCTATACCTACTTAAAGTGACTCTTTACTCAATAAGGCTATTTATGCTTTCAAAAGCAGAGCGGAGTCTCCCTCTCTAAATCAGCATAACCTTTTGCAGATACCTCTGTTAAAATTATTTATAGCCGTCACCACTAAAATGTCACCACGTAGACATTTTTTCTTTTTCTTATCTTTGTATTCTCAATTTCTATCACGGTGCCTGATATTTAGTAGATGCTCAATCAAAATGTGTTGTTTGACTAAATGAATAAAGGAATGAAATATCAATGCTTGATTTTCAAGGACAGACGTTTGATGATTCTGCTACCTTCCTCTCCCATTCTAGCTAATGGGAAATGACAGAATTTTCCATCCTAGGTTATCTAGGGAGTCAATTTTTTCTCAAGGATACATGACTAAAACGTTACAATTTACCAGACTGGATGCTTTGTTGAAATTGTGGTCTGTGTCCTCCTTTTATAGCATACATTTCAAAGAATAACATACTCCATACTGACACCCAACACAGGGAGGGGTGATGACTGCTAAGTGAAGAGATTTGAACCAGTGAAACAGTGGGAGATTTGGAACCACAGGACCTAAAATCAGCTCACGGTTTTGCTAGAGGTTTTAATCAACTCAGTGAAGATTTATGCTTCTGTATCCATAAAATGGAGATAGTATTTAATGTACAGTGTATATTGAAACTTTCAATGAAACATTACATGCAAATGAATTTTGTAAAATTGTCACATGACTATACACATATGGATGTATACATACATGTGTCTCTATATACATATATTTACCTATTTATAATTCTTATAATTTTAATGATGAATACTACACGTAAAATAGGGCTTCAGAAGCCAAAATGAACACCCCAAAATGCAGCCTAGAAATACAGGGCTTGATATAGAGCCAGAAATTTGGGTAGAGTTTTGCTTTTGAGCTGTATCCCAAATAAGTGAGAACCTATCTTTAATTAGTTAATTAATTTTTAATATAAATTGAAGTTAGTTACCAGACAGTGTAGTATTTGTTTCAGGAGTAGAACCCAGTGATTCATGGCTTCCATATAGCCTCCAGTGCTCATCCCAGCAAGTGTCTTCCTTAATGCCCATCACTCATTTAGCCCATCCCCCCACCAAACTCCCCTCCAGCAACCCTCAGTCTGTTCTCTGTATTTGAGACTCTCTTATGGTTTGCCACCCTCTCTGTTTTTATCTTATTTTTCCTTCCCTTCCCCTGTGTTCATCTGTTGTGTTTCTTAAATTCCATATACGAGTGAAATCAAATGATATTTGTCTTTCTCTGACTTATTTCACCTAGTATAGGACACCCTAGTTCCATTCACATTGTTGCAAATGACAAGATTTCATTCTTTTTGATCACTAATATTCCTATATATATATACACACACACACATATATATGTGTATATAATACATATATGTATATGCATATATATGCATGCATATATATATATGTCAATGGACATTTGGGCTCTTTCCGTAATTTGACTATTGTTGATAGTGCTGCTATAAACATTGGGGTGTATGTGTCGCTTGGAATCAGCATTTTTGTATCCTTTGGTTAAATACCTAGTGGTACAATTGCTGGTTCATGGGGTAGTTTTTTTTCTCGTTTTTTTTTTAGGAACCTCCATACAGTTCTCCATAGTGGCTACAGCAGTTTGCATTCCCACCAAAAGTGTAAAAGTGCTCTCCTTCTCATCATCACCAACAGGGTGGGGCCTGCTTACTAGTTGGATGCCAGAACCTATCTTAATTTTAAATATTTCTGCAGAAGCACCTCCGTTGCTTGAATATTCTCACAGTTTGAAGTGGGAAATTTTGGTGCTATGTACCTAAATGTATAAAGCAATATAAGCATATGTATTTTTTTCAAAACATTCAGGAAGAAATTGCTGTGACCAAGATAGCACCAACACAGTTTTCTCGTACTAACAAAAGTTGATTCCAGAACTGACACGTGATCGCTTCCTCATTCTCACAGAAGAATTCAAGTGGTTTCCCAGGGTGTTGCAAAATTTAATACTTCTGGTTGTGATTATTTCCAGGAAGAGGAATTGTTCCCGCAAGAAAATGTGCCAGCAGTGCTATATGGCATGTGGGGTTATGCAATCCCACACACTGACCCGAATGGGATATTTGTCTGCATATTCAGTAGTTAGGATTTATGGGATCCTGTGTGTCATAGGTCTGCCCAAAGTTTAGTGATGCGATGAAATGGGGCAAACGGAAATGTTCTGGGAGAAATGAGTGAGCAAGCAGCCACAGGTACGAGACCTAAGTCCAGTCCATCTACATAACCCCAAAGCAAATAATAGTAATACAAGACAACAACAAGGAGGAAGAGAAGGAGAAAGAGAAGAAGGAGGAAGAGGGAGAGGAGGTGAAGGAGGATGAGGAGAAATGGTATTGCAGAAGCATTTATTACGAGATAGGGGTTGGAAGAAGTAGATATAGAGGCTTACGGAGGGGATGGGAAATCAGAACAAGTACTAGGCATCTAGGTAGCTAATAGATATTAGCTTTGCAATTGAGTTAAAATGCCGAAGCATAAAGGCCAGAGCTTTAGTTTGTAGCAACTGGCTTGAAAAGAGTAATTCAGGATCCCAGTTTTAGGGGTATGGGACCCAAAATAAAAAAGCCAAGTAAAAGGAACAAAACAAGGATCTGATTACCAAATAAGAGGTACAAATGTACTCCATGTCTCAGAAATAGACTTGACTGGATACATAATCAGCACTTGAGGCTGAATCCTAGAATACTAGTTACATTCCCTCTCTCTTGAGTAAGGAAGATTCCCTAGACTAGCCCAGGTCGATCCTGAAAGTTAGACTGAAATTGTTGTGTTTTGGGGATGCAGTGGTGAGCAAAGACTAGTGGCCAGGCAGAGATTCATATTGTGGATATTACGGGAGAAAAATAACAATTGTCCATCACTGTTTAGAGAGCCATCATAGCATAAGGTGTTTTCTGTGTCTCACTGACCCATCCTTTGGAATCCTGTCTTTGAGAAATCAGACCTCCAGCTAAGCTTCTATAGCTTAGCTTCCTTTTAGGAGAGGGTTGTCCCCCCACCCCACTTCTAGAGTTTTGGGATTAGGTCTCTATCAGGGATCTTGTCTTGAAGGCTAAAGTAATGAGTTATTCAAGTTTCATGGTAGAAATTATCCTGTCCCAAATCCAATTACATTCCAGCTGGCAAATAGCACTGGCTGTCTCAAAACCCAAACATCTGGAAGAAGATTTGAATTGGCCATCTCCCTGCCCCTTATGTCTGAAACCTTTCTTAGATAGTAGATTAGGAAACACGTTTTTGGCTGGACAAGATAAATGTATTTTTTTAACTGTTAAATCTCTGAAATACCATAAAGTAGAGCAAATAAGATCTAGAAGACACAAAAGCCATTATAGCTCTAATGTATTTAATAATTGTATCTCTACTGCAATGCTGAGATCAACAAAACTGTGGAAGTGTTTTTAATACATCATATGTTTTTGATTCTAAAAGATCAAACTGACAATTCATTTATTTGCGGGTTGCTCACTTAGTTAATTGGGTAGTTCACTTGTCCAAAGGCTGGTCTGAATGGAGCTTTTATTTGGACATTATGTTGACCCGGGAACTGGAAAGAAGAGCTGAAATTAACATGCTCACATTTAATCTCAACTTCATTCTTTAAGGATTTCTTTCTTAGGTTTGGCGGGAAACATTGCTACAAGAAAACCTCAGTTTGAGAGGCTAGCTATCGAACTGTTTACTAACTGTGAACACCAGCAACCTTTTTTTATTTTCTGGTCCTTAGTTTCTTCATCTGTAAAGATTAGATGGTAATGGCCCTTTTCAGGTTTGCTGTGATGTTACAACAGATAATGTATGCAAAGACATGCCAAACAGTAGGTGCTCATTACATGACACTATTTTTTTTATTGTTGCTATTATCAAGCTATGAAGCAGAGATCAGACTGGCACCAAACACCAAAAACATTGAGAATCGCTGCCTGAAGTGACATGGGTTTACAGTGTCCAATCTGTAATAATTAGTGAAAGAGTCAGGAGACAGTTGACATCAGTGAACATAAAATGTATTCCTTTGGATACATCTGGAATTCGGCTGTGGAAAAGTTCATTCCCTTCCCCCCCTTTTAAGGACACCCACACAAATATCAGGCAAAGGTTAGCCCACTGCCCTCTTCCTCAGTTCTCATATGGCAGCAAATCCCTGCTAGAGGCTTCCTGCTGAAGTCCCCAAATCTGTTTGCCTGTTTCCTCTTGGCAAAATATATTTGATGATATCCCTGCTGTTTGAAATTCTTTTTCTTATTCCAGTCACTATTAGAGTCAATGTTTGAAAGGCTGAAAGATTAAAGGCAGTTTATGTCTTCTCTGATTCCTTGCCTGCAATTAAATTTATTGATCTAGTATGATAATTTTATGAGAAATCAAAGGTACTCATAATGGAAATTTATATTCTTAAATTTGTAAGGAACCATTTTTCTTTTCTTTTTTTTAACGTTTATATTTATTTTTGAGACAGAGAGAGACAGAGCATGAACGGGGGAGGGCCAGAGAGAGAGGGAGACACAGAATCTGAAACAGGCTCCAGGCTCTGAGCTGTCAGCACAGAGCCCGACGCGGGGCTCGAACCCATGGACCGTGAGATCAGGACCTGAGCTGAAGTCGGACACTTAACCGACTGAGCCACCCAGACGCCCCGAAACCATTTTTCTAATAAAAAATATTAACTAATATATTAGTAAATATCTTTTTCTTATTCTTTCAACATCAATATTTAAATGCGTAAATATTCTTGTTACAAATTTTCTAAAACTATAAATTCATTGACTCATTCAACAAATGTTTATTGAGTAACAAGTATGTCTCAGGCACTATAGGATTTTTTTATCCCCCTGGGAAATAGTAATGAACAAAACAATTATCTTAATCCTGTCCTCACTAAGTTTAGAATCTAACAAAAGAAATAGAAATGAAACAATGAATCCACCTAGTACGGTAGAAAGAATGCTTTATATTAAAGCCAGGAGTCAGCAGAAGAGGGCATTTGCCTGGTGGAGAAATTGTTGATTTAGAAAAATGTCTTGGTGAACTTTCTTAGTATGAAAAATGAGGTGCTTAGAGTGATTTAGTGGACTTATTCAGTGCTTCTAAACCTGGCTGTATGTTAAAATAACATAGGTAAATTAAACAAACAAACAAACAAACAAACTGATGCTTCAGCTCCACTGCCAAAACTTCTGATTAGTTGGGTGAGACCCAAACAGGATCTTTGTCATGCTCACTAAGTGTTTCTAATAGGTGATTCCAAGAGCATGTTTAATTTGCCGTGCTAGAATTTGAAATCACTCCACCCTACCACTACTACCCACCCACCCCCCAACTTTTCAGGAAAGTTTGAAACACTTGTACTCAGTTCAGTTAAAGAATAGAGGTCATTTCGTATGAGGAGCAAGGAGGTGTAAAGACGTGTCCAAAGGTACAGGTAGCAAGATGTGAATAACTGGTGTGCCCCTGTGGTAGGGATTTGGACATAGAAGTGATCAAGGGAAATTTAAGTTCCCTATTAATTCCTAAAACATTTAGAATAGTCTGGACTTCCATGTGTTTGGAGTGGAAATTCAACCCCTTTGTACTTAAATATTACAGAAAATTATGCCATAATTCCAGAGGACTTGGGCAGTGCCAGGGAATTAGCATCTCTTTTACCTGTAAATAAATAAATAGTTACATTGCATTATATTACATTGAAATAAGTGCTGTGAAAAAGAAAATGCTGAGCGATCATATGGTCCGGAAGGATCAGAAAGAGCTTCCTGAGAAAAATGCAATTTAAATTGAGATTACACAAAAGCCTTGTAATGGAAAGTGCGTGTGTGTGTCTAGCAAGGAGCTAAATAAACCAAAGATGGTGAAATAGAGAAAAAGTTATAGAGAGAAAGTTGTAGAGCCAAACCAGGTGAGTGAGACAGAAGCAGTTGTGTTAAGTAGACCCGTGTGATGAGGGACTGAGCCGTGGGAGATGCCGCTATTTTACAAGAAAGAACAGAGTAAGAACAGAATAAGAAAGAGCAGACAGACCAGAGGTAGAGGAATATGATACAAAGACTGAAAAGAAGAGCTGCCTGTAACCAATCTCTGATAGCTCCCCACCCCCACAAAACACCAAACACCTGACTTCAACCAGAACTGTGGGAGAATGCCATCATCTTTTTTTTTTAATCTCCCATTATTTCTCTCCTATCTATGGGAGAGGAGATTAAACTAGATCATCTCTAAAAACCCAGAAGGCATGCTAGCACGGGCTGAGGAGCATAGGCTCTATCATCTGTTTGGGTACGAATCTTGACTTCAGAAATAACAGGGGACTGCGAGTGACTTCTAGGCCTTCGTTTCTCTGAGAAGAGGAATAACTACTACTAGTACCTCAAAACATTTGAAGAAAATAACTGAAATAATGCATCTTATAAATGTGCGTTTTAGGCCATTATCACGAGGGTAATGTTAGCATATGATGATGTCATGTATAACCACATGAATTTATTATCTTCTGAGGAATGTAAAGTGTTTCATATAAAGTGATGTGTATTGACTGAGAAATGCCGTCGTGGTGTTCACCAAATCCCACTAGTTATGGGATATGGACAGAAAGGCCTAACACACTTTTCATGTCAGTTGCTCTCATTAACTTTTTTGCTGAATCAATTATTCAAAGGCTAATCGAACCTATCTTTGTAAGACATTGTCCTAAGTACCGAAATGGCCACAATGATGAATCGCAAATCGCTATTTCCCTTAAGCCACTTTGCAAATTGTAAAAAGGTATAAAAATTATCAAATTATAAAGCAATACATGGTCCAATGCCATAAGAAGCTAAAAAGAAACAAAGTTGAATCTCAGAGTAGGGTAAAAAAGGAGTGATAAAATCTCAGTAATCTATAGCACTTGATCTTAATATTTCTCTTTTAAAAATTAACTTTAGAAAAAGCTTCTTTAATTATAGTAGCTGAGAGCTCTAATTATGGACCCTCAAAATGCAGAAATGATTGAAACAAGATCGCCTTTTGAAAACTGAGCAGTAAATCAACTAATTTGACTGCAATAAAAGTATGGCAAGTTCGTTCCAAGTAGTGTAGTCACACCTAAAAATAGAATAAATGGATCAGAAGAGGAATCATAGGAAAATGAGGCAAACACACAAAATGGAAACAAATAGGATAGAAGTGGACAGAATCCTTAGCGTTTATTTTGACTCTGAGTTTTTCTGATCCTCATGATAAAGCCACTCCAAATCTGGAAATGCAGAGATGACTGACCGTTATGACAGTGATCTTAGCTAAAGATGTACAATAGCATATCTGTTCCCATTGCCAAGAGAATCACGGTGGTGAGATGCACCATGTGACGTCTGAATCATCAAACTCCTCACATCTGATTCCATGGTCATGAAGCAACCTCTGATTAAGATTTGGCTTCCTGTGTATATCTGCCTACAGGGACTCAGGGGGCTGATTATATAGGCTTTGAGTGTATCCAGTTCTCATAAAACTGTGCAGTAGCTTCTGATTATAATTTGGCATCCCGTTCACCTTGACTACATGACGAAAATAAATTGGTTACATGAACTTGACTATCTCTGATTGTGTGACAATGATTTCTCATTGTAAATTCAAAAATTGGCATTGTTTTTAAACATCGGGCTCAAGATCTTGGTCCATTTTAATCTATCTCAGCAGATGGATCTGTTCATGTGATGACAATATTAGATATATTGGCCTGCAACATTGAGATTCTGAGACATGGTGCATTTAATAGAATATATATCTCTTCCTTGCAGAAATGATAAGCCATGATTTTGCTGTTGTGACAAGACCATGGTATTGCTCATGACGCTTTTCTTTTATCTGAAACTTTTGTTCAGTTCTACCTGGTTTCTACCTACCCCCAAAATACTGGGTAGAAGCCATGTTTGTTTTATTTGTTTGTTTGTTTGTTTGTTGTTGAGCACAAGGTAATGTCCTGCAATAAATTCACCCCTAATTACATTTCTTTCCCTCAGATGGAACAGCCCCAAAATAGGTGGCTGGTCAAATGTAGGTAAATTTTTCCACTCCACAAGGTTATCCAAAGAATCTCTGCCATTCTCAAAATGCGGCTTGTATTTCTGGATTCAAGGAGGCTGATTCAACTGTTGATCCAATTCTGCATTTCCCAGTAGGTAGGAAGGAGGCAGACAGGAAAATTAGGGTGAGCAGCCAAGTCATTTTGTGACATTAAGAAAAATTTACTTAAGACTCAGTTCCTTCTTCACGATAATGAAAAGAAGTATACCTACATCAGGAGTTTTTTTGTGAGTAGGTTAATATACATATATACTTTAGCAAGAGAACCTGACAAGTAGTAAGCACTACATGAGGTTATCACTAACCTCATTTTATTGTTTTAAAATAGGGTTAATACGAAAAGAGATTTGAGTCAGAGAATGGACATATATCACTGAGTGAACTTCAAAAAGGAATAGAGTTGTTACTGTAATTTTATATTTAGAAAAGTGGTATTGGGGTGTCTGGGTGGCTCAGTCAGTTGAACGTCCAACTTCAGCTCAGGTCATGATCTCACAGCTTGTGAGTTTGAGCCCCGCGTCGGGCTCTGTGCTGACAGCTCAGAGCCTGGAGCCTGCTTCGGATTCTGTGTCTCCCTCTCTCTCCCTGCCCCTCCCCTGTTCATGCGCTCTCTCTCTCGCTCTCTCTCGCTCTCTCTCTCTCTCTCTCAAAAATAAACATTCAAAAAAAAAAAAAACAAAAAAAGAAAAAGAAAAGTGGTATTATCATTCTCTATCATATGAGATATAAGTTCATGTAGTATGAGGCTAAAATGGCTATTATCTGCATATCCCCCATACTTTACATTTTAATGTCTTTAATATTAGTGTTTCACCGCACATGATATTCATTTTTCTCTCTTATTGAATTTGTCCCCTTCTTTGCAACAAGTTGGTCTCTTTCATAATGATTTACTTCTCTCCGTCATCTTCTCTCCTCCCTTCCCTCCCTCCCTCTTTCTTTCTCTCTCAGCATGCAAACACACACACACACAGAGTTGCTCTGTTATACAGGCAGAATAGGTATCTAAGAATTCTTCCAGAAATATTTATGATTAGGAATAAACTGGAGACTGACATGATTCTAAAGACCACCAGGATGACAAATGCAGTCAGAAAACTCTCCCTGAAAATTCTAGGTTTTTTAGGATTATTTTCAAGATAGCATTTTATTGCCTTTTGCTTGTTATTTACTATTAATTCAATAAATATTTATTGAGCATCTATAATGAGCCAATATTTGTGTTCAGCACTGGAAACTCCGTGATGGGAAACATCTGGCAGTGAGTGTCCTTGCTCTGTTGGAATACATGGCTTAGTGAGGATGCAGACACTTTAATGAGAGAATAATGCATGCAAAAGTGAAACTGTAATCCGTGGGCAGAGTGTTGCAGTGAAGAAAAATGAGTAAGCTCTAGAGACCTACTGTACATTATACCTACAGCAAATAATAATATATTGTACACCTAAATATTTGCTAAGAGGGTAGATTTCAGTTAAATGAACTTTCCACTATATATATATATATATATATATATATATATATATATATATATATATGTATGTATATATATGTTTTGTTTATTTTTGAGAGAGAGTGGGGGGAGGGGCAGAGAGAGAGAGGAAAACACAGAATCCAAAGCAGGCTCCAGGATCTGAGCTGTCAGCAAGGAGCCCCACGCGGGGCTTGAATCCATGAACTGTGAGATCACGACCTGAGCCAAAGTCGGACACTTAACCAACTGAGCCACCCACGTGCCCCTATATATATTTTTTTAAGTGTGAAACTGAACACTAAAAACATTCTATATACATTCCATATCACTTGACCATGTAGGGGAGTAGGTAGTAGACATTCACTGGAGGTTCAAGGAAACTTCTCTAAGGAAAAGCAACTGAGCAGAAATTTTAAGTAAGAGGTTTATTGTTTAAGAGTACAAGGGGGAAGTGGAGAAGAATGTTCCAGATGATAAACTTGTAGTCAACTAACATGTTGTGTGTTGTCTTCCTGATTATTATCTGTAGTTATTTGTGTATAAGTACACATCATACTACATATTCTGTCTTCTAACTTGGGTAATAGTATCCGTAAGTATGGGGCCTCGGTTTCTTCACCTATAAATTGAGGGGTTATACTAAATGTTTCCTCAAGTGTCTTTCAGATTTAAATTCTAAAATCACATGATGTTAATTTTCACAGATCATACCAAAAAAAATGTCATACTGGAAGAACAACACATGTTAGATTCATTTTTCATTAAATATCCAATGTAAGCTTTCAAAGGATTGTTCATTTATTATCACTACCTGATCATCATAGTAAAACACATTTTTCCAAAACATCAACTGTTTAATGTCCTATTCTCACAGTCTAACCTCACAACTACAATAATACCTATTGGTTCTCCCTAATAGAATCAACAAAGGCTTACTAATTAAATAATAGCAATAAAAATAAAATAATTTTAACATAGGAAAATGTATTTATAACAATGATAAATACAAAATCAATAATGTTGTTAAAATTAATTACATTTAAATTTTTTTTTTCAACGTTTTTATTTATTTTTGGGACAGAGAGAGACAGAGCATGAACGGGGGAGGGGCAGAGAGAGAGGGAGACACAGAATCGGAAACAGGCTCCAGGCTCTGAGCCATCAGCCCAGAGCCTGACGCGGGGCTCGAACTCACGGACCGCGAGATCGTGACCTGGCTGAAGTCGGACGCTTAACCGACTGCGCCACCCAGGCGCCCCAAAAAATTAATTACATTTAAAAGAATATAAGATCTACAAAGAGGGGCGCCCCAAAAAATTAATTACATTTAAAAGAATATAAGATCTACAAAGAGGGGCGCCTGGGTGGCGCAGTCGGTTAAGCGTCCGACTTCACCCAGGTCACGATCTCACGGTCTGTGAGTTTGAGCCCCGCGTCGGGCTCTGGGCTGATGGCTCAGAGCCTGGAGCCTGTTTCCGATTCTGTGTCTCCCTCTCTCTCTGCCCCTCCCCCATTCATGCTCTGTCTCTCTCTGTCCCAAAAATAAATAAACATTGAAAAAAAAAAAAATTAAAAAAAAAAAAAAAAAAAAAAAAGATCTACAAAGATAATTTCTGGAACTTTGGCACCCTGGGTGACTCGGTCGAGTGTCCAACTCTTGGTTTTGGCTTAGGTAATGATCTCACAGTTCATGGGTTCGAGCTCCCCATGGGGCTCTGCACTAATGGTGCAAAGCCTACATGGGATTCACTCTCTCCTACACTCTCTGCCCTTTCCCCACTTGTGCTCGCTCACGCTCTCTCTCTTTCCCAAAATAAATAAATAAACTTAAAAAAAAACTTGAGAAGGAAATTATCTTGGTTAATGTAGGGTAAACATCATAAACTATCTCATTTGATCTCCACAAATTCAATAAAGTGTGTGTTATTATTACTGATTTTAAAGGTATGAAAATTTTCATTTTGGTAGATTGTATCTAGCTCAAAGTAATGTGAAACTTCAGGGATTTAGAGGCACCTGGGTGGTTCAGTCGGTTAAGCATCTGACTCCTGGTTTCAACTCAGATCATGATCTCCCAGTTTTGTGAGTTCAAGCCCTGAGTTGGGCTCTGCACCGGCAGCATGAAGACTGCTTGGGATTCCCTGTCTCCTTCTCTCTCTATCCCTTCCCCACTCATGCTGTCTCTGTCTCTCTCAAAATAAATAAATAGACTTTAAAAAGTTTTTTTTTAATTCAGGGATTTGAGCCCTACTGAATCCATTGCTGCCTGATTCAAATATCTTCTTTCTACTAAATTCCTGTTTTGCAACTGATACCTACACTCTGAAAGTGCGAATTTCCTTCTTCCAATTCTCTTCTCCCCACTAAAGAGTTTTTATTTCTTCACATCAAAACTTGTTTTTAGAAAAGGAACAAAAACTCACAATGAAATCTGTTTGTAACCAGAAGAACAATCAAGCCCATCTGTCTTTATAAGAATTAGCACCTTGACCTTAAAATTAAAGTTCCATTGACATAATTCCAGCACCACCATTTCAGAAGACCAGAAGGCTCTCTGCAGGACATAGGTTCATGTTGGAGTACTTCAAGTCATATACCTTGGGCAGTTGTCCAGTCTATCCAGTGTGCAAAAATTCACAAGACCCACCAAGAGAAGCACCCAAGCCATGTCACTCAAGTTCAACCTTTATAGCCAGAACTGTGCAGGTCAAATTTGGAATAACAGAAGAAACTTGCAGGGTGATGTCTTGGCCTCTGTGGATAAAATTTGACTGAGGCTTAACTAAAACACTTGCTGGACAGTATCAGCCCTAATTTTCGACATTCATAAAGGATTGCTGCACCCTGAGATGATGATTGGATAGATAGATGTTTGATAGATAGATCGATAGATAGATAGATTTGCAAATAAATACATTTAATTTTATTGGGTCATACTGGTTTAAATTGCTTGGTCGTTACCACTACCGTCAGCAGCTATTAGAGGCTTATTATGGGTATAATTCTTGTAAGTCATTCATACATTTCTACATCATTTTAACTAATCTCATGGGATGCTTAAGATGGTGTTGAACATGTATTCATAACTATCTGTGCTGTGGTCTTCTTCTAATCCACAACTATGTCCTTCTCTTCTTTAATTATTTCTGCAAATTCTTTTGATGTCTGAGACCCAGTTCCAACACAGGGAAGGGAGTTTTCCAATACCTCCAATAAGGAATTCTCAGAAACCAGCAACATTTTTGAGAATTCAACTCAATTCTGACACTATCTGCCTGGCACCAGATTCCACAGGCTAAGGGTTCGGTCCTATAAGACCCCCTCCTACCCTCGCCTTAGGTTGGATTAATTGGCTGGAGGGGCTCATAGAACTCAGAGAAATAGGTAACTTACGAGATTACCAGTTTATTATAAAAGGAAGAAACTTAGGAACAGCCAGCTGGAAGAGATGCATAAGGCAAGGTGTGGGGAAGGGCACTGAACTGCCATCCCCTCTCCAGGCACAATATTCTCTCCCATCCCCATGTATTCACCAACTCAAGCTCTCTGAACGTCATCCTTTTGGGATTTTATGGAGGCTTTATTACACAGGCAGGTGGATTATATCACAGGCCAATGGCGATAGATTGAATCACCAGCCCCTCTCCCCTCTCTGGAGGGCAGAGAGTGGGACTGGAAATTCATCCCTTTAATCACTGACCTTAGTAGAACCTCTGACAACCAGCCCCAATCCTCAGGTGCTTTCCAAAAGTCGCCTCATTAACATAACAAAAGATACTTTATTGCTCTTATCACTTAGGAAATTCTAAGGGTTTGGGAACTCTGTGCCAGAAAAAGGGACAAAGACTGAATTTATATTTCTTATTACAAATCATAAGATTCCAAAATACTTTCACATTTTACAACTATGTGACTAGCATGACATCCTCAAAGTTTTCCAAATGTCAATGTGGCATAAATGTCGTGGTATCAGGTAAGACCTCCATGGTAACTAATCCAGGCTCCATGTATTTTAATAAATCTTTAGCGATTTAAGTGAAGTGATATGAAATCTAATTGAGAATCATATTTACAAGTCAGCCAAGCTAATAGGTCCCATTGTTATGCTTTTTGTAATCTGACATAACTGAGGTCAAATCATAGCTCTTAGCTCTTTTTGAGCTTGGTCCATATGTTTTGCCATAAAATAGTAATGAATATTGGGTTGTGAAAATTTAATGAGACAGTACATGAAATCAATTAGCATGATATCTTACCTATAGGAAGTAGTCAATAAATAATAGCAACAACAATACTAATGTGATTTGTGAACCTTAAAGATAAAATTGTCGGTACGCCTGGGTTGCTCAGTCAGTTGAGTGTCCAACATTGGCTCAGGCCAGGATCTCACGGTTCGTGGGTTTGAGCCTCACATCAGGCTCTCTGCTGTCAGCACAGAGCCCACTTCAGATCATTAATCCCTCCCTTTCTCTGCCCCTCCCTTGCTCAAGCTCGCTCATGCTCTCTCTTTCAAAAATAAACGTTAAAATAAATTAATTAAACTGTCAGTTATTTTACCAGCAAAAAGTTTATTCAGTAATAGCAGAAAATTGCAGTTTAGGATAAGCAAGCTATGGCAAAACCATCGGGAAATCCAAAAACAAAGGAGAGCAACACTCTTGCAGAGGAAAGAGAGAGTTTGGGAGCGACTGTTACAAACAAAAAGGGCATGGAAGCAAATGAGAGTTTGAAGTGTAGTGGCTTTTCTTTTAGCTGAGTTGTGACAGTTCCTCTTCAGCTGCACTGCTGCCGGGGGTGAAAACCTTTCTTCCTCCATCTGGGGGGAGTAAAGGAGTGTCAATTTACAAGGTATGTTTCCCTGTTGCGATCTGCAATTGACAAGTTGTAGGACATGAGAGTTCCCCTTTCTAGCCTCCCAACTCCATTTTAGTGAGGTTTCCCTGAATTAATTTTCACAGATATATAGTAATTTATTTTTTCTTTTCTTTGGAATGAAGCAAACTTTGTCTCTTCCCATAGTTTACTTATTTGATCCTTAATTTTGTCCTGGAAGACACGTAAAACAAATGCATTTCGTTTCCGTGTATCTTTGGCGAACTGCATATAGAAGGCACTCAATAAATGCCTTAGCAGTTTACCTAAAATAGTAACAATAATAGCTACTGGGGTGCCTGGGTGGCTCATTCAGTTAATGACTGACTCTTGATTTTTGCTCAGGTGATCTGATGGTTTGTGGGATCAAGCCCCACATTGGGCCTTGTGCTGACAGCACAGCATGGAGCCTGCTTGGGATTTTCTCTCCCTCTCTCTCTGCCTCTCTCCCACTCACATGCATGCTCTCTCTTAAAATTAATAAATAAATATTTTTAAATAATAATAGGCACTAATGATCATGTTTTGTTTTAGTCTTTTTCTTATATTACCTGATATATTCATGATCTTATTCTAAGATAAGTGTTATTGTATCCAGTTTTAACATTTGAGAATCCTCAAATGTTAGTTTGAAGTAGTCAAGATTGTTTTAAGAAGAGATAGAGGCAAGACTTAAATCAGGACTACCTGTCTGTTCCCTTCCCAATATGATTTTCTGCCAACCAGGTTAAACTGGATTTGTGTTTGAGGGAATAAAATGCAATATATGAGAGATTTTGCACATTACCTGCATCATTTTGTAAGCAGTAAATTGGAGCACATTTTTTTTTTAATTTAATGGTAAAATTTAGGTGCCAATGAAGATCAATGGGAAATATATTTATTTGGAAGAGGGTGATTTCTAGAATCCTTTAACTCATCTGAAAAAGACACTGATTAATACTTCCACACATATGTCTGAAGCTGTTTGCCAGGTTTGAAATTTGGAATGGATTCAGACGATATTATTGAAATTGGTTTAAATGAGGAGTTTGGGGTTTAGGGCTTTCATCAACAGACTGACCAGCTAAAGGCAGAACATGTTAATCCAAAATAATAGATAACATTTTAAAGACCTATGGTTTGAGGGTGAGACTGCATATTATACAGTTTACAGTTGCTAACAGCCACACACATTAGACAGTCATGAGGAGCACAGGCTGGATGTTGCAATACATTTGAATTCAAGGTGATAACAAACTTTCTTTGTTTAGTTCTGAGATTTCGAACATGAGTATAAAAGGCCACAAAGTTCTAGACTTGAAGAATTTTTACCCAAGGGAACATATTACTGTAAATATGATGATTAAAAACAATTTCATATATATACATACATACATGTACATATATATACATGTACATATATGTATGTATATATATAAAAGTAAAAAGTAAAGAGTGCCCCCACAGTTCTCTTCTTCCTGTAGGAGAACAAAAGACAATCATGTAGCTCTCTCTCCCTCCTCTTTGGCACAGGCAGTTGCTGATTACCTTTTCAGGATAACAATAGCAAGAATTCACAAAACAGACAGAATCTGCTGGAAGCCCTGAGTATGAGGATCATGTTGGGCATGAAACACACAAGGGAGGAATGTTCTGGCACCAGCACCACATGTGGTCACAATAACTACAGAGGGTGAAATCCAAAAAAAAAAAAAATTATTCATTATGCAAAATAAAATTCTGTGCTGAAATGTTGCATGGCTTCCATAAACAATTGTATTATTTGAAAAATAACAGAGCTGCATGCCTCTGATTTATGCGAAATTTTGGCTTGGTGCTTTTCTCATTTTCAAGAATTTTTAGTCTTTCTTTCATATTTAATTATTTAGTAAATTGAAGAATACCAAAGAAAGATTATTTTGTCCCACTGAGAAAATTTCAATATTATACAGTATATATTAGCTTCTCTCTCTCTCTCTCTCTCTCTTTTTTTAAACAGCAAAACAGAAACAGATTTATAGTTCTCTCCAATCTACCTCCCAAATAGCCAGAATAGCCAGAATCAACCTGGCAGTATGACAACCAAAATTGCTTTTCTAGTAGAATGTATATTCTAGGGGTAGATAACTGAAATAAACAAGAAATACATAGAAGATAACTTCAAAGGGTTTTCAGCCACGAAGAAAATAAAACAGTGCAGTGTGATAGAAAGTGATTTGGGTGTATTCATTTTCTGTTTCTGCATAACAGATTACCAGAAATGTAGCAATTTAAAGCAGTGCAATTTATCAACTCACAGTTTTCCTAGGTCAGGAGTCTGGGCATGAGTTAACTGAGCCATCTGCTCAAGGTCTTCTCAGGCTGATGGTAAAATGTTAACTGGAGTTTGAGCCTCATGTGGTGCTCAATCAGGAGATACTATTCCGAGTGCATTCATCTTGATGGCTGAATTCAGTTCCTTGCAATTGTAGGACTAAGGTCCTCATATTCTTGTTGGCTTTTGGCCGAAAGTAATGTGTTGAGGCTGCCCTCAGGTCCATGCCAGGTGACTCCCACCATAGACTCTCACCAAACAATTATTTCTTCCACAAAAACAGTAGAATATCTCTGCTTTCAAAGAGTTTGCCTGATTAGCTCAGGGCCACCCAGGATAATCGCCCTTTGGATTAATTTATAGTCAACTTATTCAGGACACAATTACATCTGTATACTTCCTTGTGCCAAATAACATAGCATAATGATAACAGTGGTACCCCAACCTATTCACAGGTCTTTTGCATACTGAAAGACAGTAGATTATGCAAAGTTATAGGCAATTGTGGGTCATCTTAGAATTCTGACCACTGCCACAGTGGGTAAGCCCACAACATTAACTAGCATAGTCAAGAAACACTTCTTAGGGCAGTAATATTTGAGTTGAAACTTGAATGTTGAAAAGAAGCCAGCCATATAATAATCATGGAAAAAATATTCCAGCAGAAGAAATAACTTGGATGAAGGCTTTGCTGTAGGAGGTACAAGAAACAGAAGGCCCAAGTGCCAAGGGGAGAGAGATAAGATCATGAAGGACCATGCACACTTCAAACTGGAGGTAATTAATAGGGCTGCATGACATGAGTCATATGAAATTTGAATTCAAATAGGAAGTATTAGGATGATTTAGGCAGTGAAGTCGCATAATCCATTTCTTTGCAAAACTTCAAAACCTTTCAGTTTGATTCTTACAATCACTTTTTATGTTTGATAATTAAGCATTCTCACATGAAGGACAGTAACTACAGGAAACATGACTCATCACTCAGGATAGAGTTTTTTACCGTCGTTGGCTTGTCGCCGTATGCTGCTCTGATTTCCCTCCAGGAAAATAAAGACAAAAAAAAATGAACATAGATTTCAATTTTAATTTCAAATCAAACCATTTGCATAGTACATTTTTTTTTCAAGTTGCAAATGATTTTTCTGAGGTGGTTGAACTTTCTAAAGAAGGGAAGAAAGAATAAATATATTGAATCATTAGAGTACAGTATTATTATTTGTCTGCCAACTAGTTCCAGTCACTCACACTAATGGTATATCTGATTGAAAAAAAAAAAGTTTTGAAAGTAAAGTAGGTACTTCATCTCCATGTGGACCAATAAAACATCTAGTCTGGCTACTGACTTTTCAGAGTAAGTAAAGTATAGAGACCTGGAACCACAAACTAGATCTGGTTTATGACTTCCACCTCTTGAGAAATGGAATAAAAGGGACATAATTTACCTTAACACCATGAAAAAAAATTTAAAAACTGGTCAAAATTTGTGAAAGTGTAGTTCTCAGTATTTTGGACATCACACATTGAAGGACAATGACAACCAAAACATGGGAAACAAATGTGATGAATCTTATGATCGTCTCAAATTATTACCTGGAGTGAGTTTCCAGACTGTAGGGCAGGAAGAGGGGGCCCAGGCAGAGCCTTGCTGTCTCCCTGAGTTGAGGAAATGAAGCAGGAAGTCCAAGAAAGATGAGATAGCAAGAGTCCACAGGGCAGAATACCAGAGAGGAGAAAGCTTAACAGAGAGTAAATCTTAGAGATTGGGGAAGAGCCTCCTTTGAGTACACAGCTGGATACTGATTAGTACGAGCACACGAGAAAAGTACCCAAAGTTGAGGGAAAAAAATACTAAAAGAATGAGGAGGAACCATACTGAGAGGTCACATAGTACCTGTTCCAACTAGTCAGAGCAGAAAATCTCGTAATAAACTGGACATTGGGTAGTATACTCAGAATGATTAGGCTTCAATAGTGGGGAAAATTAATCCTGTATTAAAGACTGCCTATTCTGGCCAAACAAGCTTTAAAGAGGAAAAGTCAAAGAAAGAAATTCTTTTTTTTTAAATGTCTGTTTATTTATTATTTCTGAGAGAGAGAGTGATAAAGAGTGAGCAGGGGAGGGGCAGAGAGAGAGGGAGACAGAATTCCAAGCAGGCTTCACAAGCTGTGAGCACAGAGCCCCAGGCAGGGCTTGAACCCATGAACTGTGAGATTATGACCTGAGCTGAAACCAAGAGACGACGCTTAACCAACTGAGCCACCCAGGCACCCCCAAATTATTTTCGTATAACCTAACCACATCTCAGTATAAAGCTCCAGAATATTTTTAGAAAGGCAAAATATTTTAGAGGCAATATTTTAGAAAGGCAATATTTTAGAAAGGCAAAAATCCAATTGTGGCATCCAATAAAAACTTAAAAGTTGCAAAAGCAGCAGGAAAATATGATCAATACTGAGGGAAAAAAGTCAATCAATTGAAACTGATACAAAATGAACACAGAATAAAACTGGTAGGCAAGGACATTAAATAAGACATTATAATGGTAGTCTGTATGTTTAAGAATTCAGAATAAATATTTAAAATATAATAGACATAGAATACCAAAAAAGTACCCAAATTGAACTTTTATAGATGAAAAGTACAATGTCTTAAATGAAGAACACCCTGGATGGGATTAATGGCATATTAGACACTGCAGGAAAAGAGATCAGTGATCTTGGAGGTACCAAGAGGAAAAACTATATAAAATGAAACTCATCGAGAAGAAATGACTAGAAAAATTGAGAGGATCAATGAACTGTGGAACTTCAAGAGGCCTAGTAATAGGAAGAATAGGAGTCCTCAAATGAAAGGAAATAGGAGAGAGAAATAATTTTTTAAGTTTGTTTACTTTGAGAGAGAGCGAGAACATTAGTTGGGGAGGGGCAGAGAGAGAGAATCCCAAGCAGGCTCCATGCTGTCTGCACAGAGCCTCGTGCAGGGCTCAAACTCACAAACTATGAGATCATGACCTGAGCCCAAATCAAGAGTTGGACACTTTACCGACTGAGCCACCCTAGTGGCCTGAGAAATAATTTTTGAAGAAATAATGGCTGAAAATATTCCAAATTTGTTGAAAATAATTAGTCTATATATTGAAGAATTTCAATGAACTCAAATGCCACAAGCATGAAGAAAATGGTAACTTGGTCAATTACAATCAAATTGCTTAAAATCAGTGATAAAAAGAAGTCTTAATGTAGCCAAAGAAAAAAAGAAACATTATATACAAAGGAACAAAAAAATAAATAAAAACGTTAAAAAAAAAAAGATGGAAAACATTATGTTAACACTAATCAAAGGAAGCAGAGCAGCTTAATTAACTTCAAACAAAAAAGATTTCAAAACAAAGAACCCTGCTAAGGATATGGTTGGGGGAGGATTTCATAATGATAAATGGAACAATTCATCAGGAGGACATAAGAATCCTAAAACTTATGCCCCCAAACAACAGAAATTCCACATATTGAAGGAAAAATTAGCAGATCTTCAAAGAAGAAATAGACAAATCCACGATTGGAGTCAGAGATTTCAAGATTACTTCCTTATTAATTGATAGAAAATGTACACAAAAAATCAGTACACTACATAACACTGGAGCAGTACTATCAACCAACTTAATTGGCATTTACAGACCACGCTACTTAATGACAGTAGGATAGGGGCGCCTGGGTGGCGCAGTCGGTTAAGCGTCCGACTTCAGCCAGGTCACGATCTCGCGGTCCGTGAGTTCGAGCCCCGCATCGGGCTCTGGGCTGATGGCTCAGAGCCTGGAGCCTGTTTCCGATTCTGTGTCTCCCTCTCTCTCTGCCCCTCCCCCGTTCATGCTCTGTCTCTCTCTGTCCCAAAAATAAATAAACGTTGAAAAAAAAATTTTTTTAAATGACAGTAGGATAAAATTTCTTTTTATGTGCACACAGAACATTTGCCAAGATAGACTATATTCTGGGCCCCTCTTCCCAAAAAATGGAAAGTGATTCAAGTAAAAAATTATGCTATTTCGTCACAATAAAACCAAATTAGAAATCAATAACAAAGATATGTGAAAAATCTCTAAACACGGGAAATTAAATAATATACTTCAAATAACCTATGGGCCAAAAAAAGATGAAAAAATAATTTTTTTAAATTCAGTATTTTGAACTCAATGAAAACAAATGTCAAAGTGTGCAGGACATTGCAAAAGCAGAATTAGAGATTAATTTGTAGCCTTAAATATCTATTATTAAGAAAAAATGCTCTCAAATCAGTGACCTCAGCTTCCATCTTAAGAATTAGAATGAAGTCGGGGTGCCTGGGTGGCTCAGTTGGTTGGGCGTCCGACTTCAGCTCAGGTCATGATCTCACAGTCTGTGAGTTCGAGCCCCACGTCGGGCTCTGTGCTGACAGCTCAGAGCCTGGAGCCTGCTTCAGATTCTGTGTCTCCCTCTCTGTCTGCCCCTCCCCTGCTCATGCTCTGTCTCTCTCTGTCTCAAAAATAAATAAAAACATTAAAAAAAATTTTTTTAAAGAATTAGAATGAAGAGTAAATAAAATCTAAAGTTAGCAATAAAGGAAATAATAAAGACTACAGTGGAAATCAATGAAATAGAAAAAAAATAGCAAATGTTAGAAAAAATATCCAAAACCAAATAAAAAATGGGTTCTTTAAAGATATCAATAAATTTGATAAATCTCTAGCTAGATAGATTACATGTAAGGGAGAAGACCCATATTACCAATATTGCAATGACAGATGGAACATCAATACAGATGTTATGTATATAAAAAAATTTGATGGAATATTATGTACAACTTTATGCCAATAAATTCAACTACTTAGATGAAATGGAAAAATTATTTGAAAAACATAAATACAAATACAATCAGGAAAGAAGACATAGTTAAGTTGTATAGCCTATTTTTATTAAAGAAGTTGAGTTGTAGTGAGAAATTTTCCCACAAAACTCCAGGTTAACCTGTTTTAATAGTGAATTACACCGAGTATTTAAGAATGAAATAACACAATTTTGCAAAAATTCTTCCACAAATTTGAAGAAAGATCTCATCCCAAATCAGTCTGTGAGGCCAGCGTTCTTCTGATATCAAAACCAGATGAAGAAATAAGAAGAAAAATAAGCTAGAGCCTTATATCTTCCATAAATATAAATCCAAAAATTGTAATACGATTTTGCCTAACTCAAATCGTATATAAAAAGGATACTACATCATGATCAAAATAATTTTATCTCAATAATGCAAGATTGGCTTACTATCTTACAATTTAAACTTCATCACTTTAATTAACCATAGTAACAAGCTAAAAAAAAAAAAAGATCATCTCAAAAATGTAGAAAAATATTTGTCAAAATCCAACATCCATTCCCGAATAAAAAGACTCATCGGGGCACCTGCGTGACTGTCAGTTAAGCATCTGACCAACTCAGGTCATGATCTCATGGTTTGTGGCTTTGAGCCCCATGTGGGGCTCTGTGCTGCCAGTTCAGAGCCCAGAGCCTGCTTTGGATTCTGTATCTCCCTCTCTCTCTACCCCACCCCTGCTCACACTCTGTCTCTCTCTCTCAAAAATAGACATTAAAAAAATTTTTTTAGGGGTGCCTGGGTGGCTCAGTCGGTTAAGCGTCCAACTTCGGCTCAGGTCATGATCTCACAGTTTGTGAGTTCGAGCCCCGCGTCGGGCTCTGTGCTGACAGCTCAGAGCCTGGAGCCTGCTTCACATTCTGTGTCTCCCTCTCTCTCTGCCCCTTCCCTGCTCATGCTGTGTCTCTCTCTGTCTCAAAAATAAACATTAAAAAAAAATTTAAAAAAAATTTTTTTAAGCCTCATTAACCTACAGGTAGGAGACACATTCCTTAATCTAAAAAAGGGCATTTATGAAAATCCTGCAGCTCACACCATATTTTAATGGTGAAAAACCCAAATACTTTCCCCTGAAAGTCAGGACCAAGGCAAGGATACTCAGTCTTATCACTTTTATTTGATATTGTATTAGAGGGTTTAGCCAGTGTAATAGGTCAAGAAAAAGAAAGTGACTTGGTTGTACATATATGCAGAGTAAAAAAGGCTTGAATCTTCTCCTGAAGATCAGGAAATGTATGTGTATGAACTTTGGTCCCCTTTAGAATAAGAGAGATCTTGGCCTCACCCCTAATTGTTTTTTTTTTTTCCTTAAAGTAGCCGAGGTAAAGGTAGAGGAGGAGAAAGGTGGAGGAGGTACAGTGGGTGAGAGTGGCACCCTTGCAGTAGGCAAAGCATGGTTACTTTGTGGTTTCCGGCAGCATGGCAACCATACACGATTTAGTATTCAAAGGTACTTTCTCTTTCTCTCCTGTTTAAAAAGCAGAAAACTATCAAGAAAAACAGAGTCAGAAAGAACAAATGCCTTTAGGGAGAAAAACAGAATTTATGAAGTAGACTATACTACAGGTATTAGTGTATGGACAATACTCCTATTATTTTCAATCTTATTTAATCATATCTATCCTATGATGCAGGCATTATTATCCCCACATTTCACTTCCAAACCTTAATGTCACAGAGATCATACAATGGCATAGCTAGAATTGGAACCCGGGTTTTTACCGCAGTTCCCCTGCCTGTTCTCATACACAAACAAACATCTTGCTATCCATGTCAGTGTTCTCGATCAGCTCTCTCTAGCCAGCTTTAAATATGTGTAATTACTGCCTCTAATGTAGCTATTTGAAAGTAGTTTTGAAGTTCAATGAATTAGATAATACATATTAAGTCATATATGTGTAGGTTTTCCAATATCTTTCTCAAATGTTTAGCCTGAAATAGAATCCTTGAAGAATAGTATTTTTATATTCCACTGCTATTATAGTACAATAATTTCTATAAATATCCTTGGTCTGTGTTGTGCCTTTAATAGCTTAGGAATATGATACAGAGGATATAAATTATACATTGGACATAGTAACATTATAGAACACCCCAGATAACCTGTTGGATCAAACACAAGATTAAGTGTCAAGAAGCTTGAGTGAAATCTCTCTTGATATCTGATGCTTATTCTCTCCTCTATTTCTTTTCTTCTTTTCTTTTCTTCTTTTCTTTTCTTTCTTTTCTTTCTTTCTTTCTTTCTTTCTTTCTTTCTTTCTTTCTCTCTCTCTCTCTCTCTCTCTCTCTCTCTCTCTCTCTCTCTCCCTCTCTCTCTCTCACCATTTAAGCCTTCTCTTCAGACAACTTCTTTACCATCTTGGCTGCTTCCATAGCTCCATCCCTTAGCATATCCACCAGTACCAGCACTATGAGTTCAGCCTCGTTTCACCATGAGAAATCTTTCACTTCAATTACTCCAGAACATTTGCATTTCCATCTTGAGCCTGTCTTTCGAACAGTCCTTATTAATTGGAATAAAGATGAAGGCAACAAACATTATACCAGGCATTTAGGAAGATGCTAAATAAACTAAATAAATATGGGTATTGCCTGTTTCTATTGCCTTGAAAAGTTTATTTCACAGTCTCTTCTGTCACTGCATTATGAACTAAAGGAGAAAAGAGAAAACTAGTTGCATTTAGCACCTCCTTTTCTTTTGCTTCAGATTTCCCATGGATAGGAGGAGCCACTGATTTTTTTTTTTTTAGCTTATTTATTTATTTGGAGAGAGAGAGCATGGGTAGGGGAGGGGCAGAGAGAGGGGGAGAGTGAGACTCCCAAGCGGGCTCCACACTGTCAGTGCAGAGCCCAATGCGCGCCTCAGACTCACAAACGGTGAGATAGTGACCTGAGCCAAAACCAAGAGTCGGACGCTTAACTGACTGAGCCACCCAGGTGCCCCAAGACACAGATGTTTTTGAACAAGATAGAGATAATTTTATAGACTAGGATCAGTAGTCCAGCTAACAGACTTAAAAGACGTGAATGAATTTATTAAGAGTATGCTGAGTACAGAAGCCCTGTATATACTTTATCTCTCATAGTACTTAACTATTCCCTTTGTTTCTATTATCTGAATTTAACAAATAAAGGAAAAGAGAACCAGAGACTCAGAGAAAAATCACCCAAGTGAGCACGTGGCAATGCTGAAATTCGGAATTACAAGTCTGACTCCTCAAACTCTTATTAGTAACATGACCTTTGGCATGCTGCTTTAAGCTTCAGATTTCTCAGCCGAAAAGAAAGGTGGGTGGCGGTCACTCAGTCCCTTCTCCAGTATTTACGGGGCTGTTATATGGTGAACATGTGCCCTGGATAAAATAGTTAAGCCCAACATAAAAATGACCTGTAGCCTAATAGGATTATTAAGGCATGTTGGGATGACAAAAGACGAGGGATGGTCGGGGAAGGAAGACTTCCCTGAAAAACTTGATATGAGCTCCCAACTGAAGGATAAGAGGAAGTTAACTAAATGGGCCCTGAGAAGATGGGCAGGATTCCCTTGGAAAGTTCTGACAGAGAAAATAGTGGGAGCAGATGCTGAAGGCGGGAGGGGAAGGGCTTTTTCAAGGGCCCGAGTGTTGTCAGTGGAGTTGGATGGAGCATAGGGACGCAGATTTCCATAACCAACTCCTCCTAACCAGTGTGGTTGTTCTGTGGTTTGAAGTCAAAGACTGACAAGGCCAGCCAGCGGGAAGTGCTTTGTAAATTAGAAATCACGATGTTAATGTGAAGATTGTGGGAGTTTTGCTGGTTTCCTATTTTAAAAGTCTGCAACATTTCCCCCAAACCGTTCTTAAAGTCTTAGCGAAGAGTGCAGTGTTCTCATGGCATGAAATTGGGGTTTACAGAAGAGCCTCTGTTTCATCATTGACAGAGCTGGAGACAATTCTCAACAGAAGTTAGCCTGACTCCTGGGGCGAAAATGTGCTTCAGAGCATTAAATACACAGTCCCCTGGCTGTTTCTAAAGAAGCCACCCTCAGACTGACATCTGCATTCATAGTTTGATTAATCATAAGTGTGTGCTTCTCGGCTGAAGAGGGGAAGAACCTGAGAAACCCCGGCTGTCTCCCAGGACAGAGAATAGAGGAGGATTTTCCACAGGGAAAGCAGGAGAGGGAAACCTGTCAGCTGGTGACTGATGGGTGGGAGTTGGGTGACCCCGTGGCAAAACATTACAAATTCTCATGTGGGAGTCCTGCCTACCTGCCTTCTGGGTTTGCTTCCTAAGGAGGACCCTGTCTACATGGCAGGGGACGGGGGATGGGGACCCATCTCCTTCCGGATCAAAAACCGTCTTCTTTCACTCAGGACACCTGAGAACAATTGCCTGATAGATACAGGTACCGCAGAGGTGTGGCAAAGCCCTTAAGACTCCAGACTTGATGGCATGGGTGGTGTATAAGTCCACTGTCCCATACCACTTGAAATGTTGAATGTTGCTTAGAAAGATCGTTATCTCTTCATTAACTCAGCTCTCAAAGGCAGCGCTGGGCCAGGAGACATGTACCAGTGAGGGCTGTCACTCCCGCTCTGCCACTGTAGTTCAGTTGTCACCAGGCAAGCAATTTATCAAACCCCCAGAACCTCAGGATCCAGACCTGTGAGATGTTCAGCTAGAAAATTCCCTTCGAACTATAAATATAAATTCCTTATTTAGATTGCTCAACTTTCAGTTTAAATGAAAATGAAGCAAGGTACATAAATGATACTAATGTAATAAGGAAGGTTACCCTTTTGTAATGAAAACAAAACAAAACAAAACAAAACAAAAAAATAGATGAACAAAACACAAGTACTTCCTAGCAGAGACAGCCTGGCTTCTGAAGATGAGGGTGAGGGAAACAAAAACAAAGTCACAAAGTGAGGTTCTAGAACTCTGCCGCTGATAAACCATGTGCTCTTTCAATCTCTGGTTTTTGGCCTGGGATTGAGTATCCTCAGTTGGGAAGGAATATCGTACCATAAGGACAATATAAGGACAATAGTCCAGACATGTGTCATTTAACATTCTGTAATTATCATCTGTCATCTCAGTCCTTCACACACCATCTTTGTAATAAGGATGCACACGACCCATTAGGATTTCTCCCAGGTCACAGTGTCCCCTAGTGCTGATGTGGCACAAACATACCCTAATCCGGGGTCCAGTGCTGTGGCTCTCCGGTGAAAAGAGCCATATAGATGTAGAAGTCCTACTACCACAGGGCAAGAAGCTGTTTGATTTGCCCATAAGAAGTGAAGGTGAGGACATCAGGGAAGAACACAGTTAAGTCCAAGGGGGCACTGTAGTGAGGCTGACTCCTGGTGACGGTGGGTCCCTGTACAGCACCATAGCCCTCTGCCCCTCCTCCCCGACCAGACCTGCTTGGCACCCTACCTACCTGCATTCTATCTCCCTCCCTGGGTTCCCAACCCACCTTATCTATTTTAGCCTCTCTGCATTTTTCTCCTTACCACCTTATATTACTGCTACTTCCAAGCCCCTTGTTAGAAGGAGGTGATCAGAGAAAGGGGACCACAGTCACTGTGAGCAACATAGACAGAACCAGTGCTTAGTTCGTGGGCCACTAACCCTACTCAGTGCACAGATTTCCATTGAGCAGTGCTTGAGGGACATAAAAGGCTTTTATAAGATCACTGCTAGAATTAAGTTGCTGGAATTAGGGGTCATGCAATGTAATTTTTAAGGTTTCTTATATCACAAGGCCATTGGAAAGACTTGATAATAATAGTGGGGTGCAGGAATTATAGACCTGTACCTATGAAGCTGGCAATTTCTTGTGTGTGCTATTTATGAGGTTAGACGATCTCCCTCCCTCCCTTCCTCCCTCCCTCCCTCCCTCTCTCCCTCCCTCCCTTCCTTCCTTCCTTCCTTCCTTCCTTCCTTCCTTCCTTCCTTCCTTCCAACAGCCCCATGTAGATCATATTCAATGTGTCAAATAAGGTTCTGGAGGTCTTAAGATGAAAGACACAGGCTTTGTTTTAGTGGAGTACAGACAAGCTAAGTATGCCTCACACGTGCCATTACTTCTTCTTTTCATGCTTCCAGCAGACTTCACAAGTCATTACCGCACACTTACCCTCAGAAGCCATCTCAGCAATAGTCTTTAGCATTGGCTTAAGTGGTAAACGCTTTTGTATAGTGTCACTGCAGAAACATTCCTGACTGTATCACTGTGCTTCCATACTACATGTGAAGTCTACTTAATGCCCAGTTTCTGCTACATGAATGTACATACCAAGAAAGGATCAGTTTCCCTAAAGTCTTAGGCTCAGCATTCCTGGTGGCTTTCTGCCTCAAGTGCCCAGTTCCTGACATTCCCAGCACTCTTCAAATTGGGAAGTGTGCATATGGTTTCAGAGGTGTTGCAAGGATATTAAAGACAAGCTTTTTACTCCTTGTAGAAGGATTGCAATCCCTTTTCACTCCAACATGTCTCCGGTGAGAACTTACGGAGTGCTTACTCTGTGCCTCTGCTCTGCTAGATTGAAGACTTCAGAGCAATGAGAAACTATTTTTTGATCACAGTTTAGTGGAGGAGGCAGGTATGAAAATAAATTCCAATCACAGGAAAGCAAGGATAGAGGGATATACAGAGCTCTGGGAGCATGCAGGGGAGAATAGGATTAATTCTGTCAGGGGGCATCATAAAATGTGTCAAAGGGAGGGACACATGCACTGGAATTTGAAGGGTGAGTGGAGTGCAATAGACTGAGAAGATGAAAATGAGCTTTCTGAGGAAAGAAACAAAGAAGGCGAATACACAGTGTTGGAAAAGCATCGTGCACAACAAGGTAGATAAGAAACTTTGGGTTGAGATTATGAACAGACTTGACTACCAGGTTCGTGGTACTATAAACATAAGAGCAAATATTACTGCTGGCTTGTTTATTCACATTATTTCTAATTTGTGTATGTTCTAGGCTGACTAAATATCCACAAGCCAAGGAATGGTTGGTTTTTGCCACTAATTGAACCAGTTCATCAACATCAGACACCTTTTGTGACATTCCAGAAGGAAAAAGAAAGGAAGGGAAGGAGGGAGGAAGGAAGGAAGGAAGGGAGGCATGGAGGAAAGGAAAGGAAAGGAGGAAGGAAGGAAAAAGGAAGGAAGGAAGGAAGGAAGGAAGGAAAGGAAGGGAGGGAGAGAGGGAGGGAGGGAGGGAGGAAAAAAGGGAAGAAGGAAGGGAGAGAAAATGAGAGGGAGAGAGATACAGATAAATCATAATTGAAAGGAAAGAAAGAAGAGGAGAAAGTAAAGGGGGAAATAAAAAGTAAGAAATCATTTGGGTCCACTGCCAACAAGAGTTAGGAAAGCTGATTTCTTAAGATAAACTGAAGTAAAACAAAATATGCTCCATATGTTGAAACTGTATACTTAGTTTGAGATAAACAAAAACATGTTTGGAGAATAGCTGCCATAATTAAAAAGAAATTAAAAGAAAGAAAGGAAAACCATCTGGGGATAGATACATATTTAAACACACACACACACACACACACACACACACAGTGATTTCAAAACTTGAAGTTGTTTCTTTTTTATTTATTTAAGTAAACTCTTGTTGCAAAAGGGCATTGCAACAGCTTTGCCCAAAGCACCTCATGTTCCACGCTGGGGCTGTGCAGGACTCCTCAGCATTGTTCAGATGCCAAAAGGTCTTTCCAAATCTTGTCCTTTGCTTCTGTTTCTCCTCTGCTGTGGACGCCTACCCTCCCTTTTCCCTCCGGACCCGTCCAACTTACCCCTGAGCATCCAACTAAAATGTCACCTACTCCCACAGGTGTGCCACACACACAGCTGACTGGAAAATGACTTGTTCACCTGTGAACTTTATGCAGCTGTATCAGTTTCCTGTGGCTGTTATAATGAAGTTCCACAAGCCGGGTGGCTTAAAGCAATAGTTTATTGTTTCACAGTTCTGGAAGCTAAAACTCTGAAATCAGGGAATGGAAATCAGGTTGAGTCCTTAGGTTTCTGAGGGAGAATCTGTTCCATTTTCCCAGCTCCTAATAATGGCTGGCAATCTTTGGTGTTCTTTGGACTGTGGATGTGCCACTCCAGTCTCTCCTCCATGTCACATGGTGCTCTCCCTCCCTGTGTCTCTGTGTCTTCACGTGACCATCTTCTCATAAGGGCACATCATGTGAGATTAGAGCCCCACCCTATTCCAGCGTGACTCCATGTTAATTTAACGAGTCACATCAGCAACGATCTCATTTCCAAACAAAGGCACTTTCTGGAGCCCTGGGGACTGGGACTTCAACATATCTTTTCAGGGACACAATTCAACCCATAACAACATGCCTCCTTCATTGAAGGAGTCCTCTGCGTGCGTGTCCGTGTCTCCCATCCCCAGAGAAGTCGATGAGAAACTCCAGTTCAAAGACTACACATATACTTTTAACCTTGTATTTCCAAGACTGAGCATAATAAATGTAGTAAATTCATAATTAACGTCTTCACACTGAATTAAATGTGGAAAGTTATGGACAGAGGGTTTCTGATGAAAGCTAAAAGGAGGTTAGGAGCCAGTTAGGTCTATACTTAAGGAGAAACACGGAGCACGGTGACCCTCTTGTTGTTACAGTTCCCAGACAGGGATTTCTTTCCCTGCAGTGGGCGAGGTGGTAGAAAAGACCCCTTGCCTGGAACCATCTAATGTGATGAGCATCTGAGAACAAAAGACCCATATTTGAGTGTCATTCTGTCTAGATAGCTGCACAATATCAATACTGTCACTACTCCTCTATTTGCCTCAGTTTATCTTCAAAAGATGAGAGTCATACTAGAAGGGGAGTAATTTTAAAATTTAAAGAAGGATAAGAACTCTTTTTTCACCTGAAATCTTGCCGAAAGCCCAAATTTAAATAGCAGAGCTATGTGAATCTGTCAAAGATCTGTGTTGCCACTGGCCCAGACTTCCGCAAGGATTCTCCACAGGATGTTCTGAAGAATTCTGGAAACATAGATTTAAAAGCACTTTACAAACGGAAGTGTAGGTTTGGGATGCAGTCATAGACATAGAAGGTTGTAGACTCATAGAAGGAGGAGGAAGAGGAAGAAGAGAAGGAGGACAGGGGGAGGGGGGAGGGGCAAGGAAGGAGAGTTAAGAAGGGATGAAAAACTTACTAGCAAATAAAAGATGCTAGGGAGGAGATGGCAAGGAGGGATCCGGACCTTAGACAAATCTTTCGGTGGCCGTAGAAAGGTATTTCAGAGTGGTGTCCCAATTCTGTCTTTGCCATCATGTAGTCAGTTGTGCATTTGGCTGGCCATTTTTCCATATCATAACTATATGATCACAAAAGTAACAGTCTGACGGAGAGACAGAGAATGTGGAAGACTCTGTAAAAATTTCAACTAATACAGCCCAAGGGTTTGTCTTATGGAAGTTAGTAATATCTAAAAAACAACTTTATCATAATTAGTTTTGTGTATTTTGCTCCCGTAGTCATGAGTTGGTTGTATTTTCCAGGGCACACAATTTGTTATAGGCTTCTGTTCCTCAGCGAATGTTGATCCTTCATTCTGACATGCCCATCTCTACCCTCACCCCCTATCCTTCCTTCCAAATGTAACTTAAACTTAGCATTCTCCAGGAAACCTCTGAACACCCAAGTCCAATGAACCTCACTCTCCTCCATGTACCTCTGTGCATTCTCTGTATCTTGCATGAGTTGTACTGTCGTGCTGAATTATAAGCTATTTATTCAACCGCTACTTGTTTTCAAATGACGAGTTCTTTTGGAGCAGTTTTATATCTGTACTCCCCAGTACATGTTCACTGTTCCTGGAACGTGAGAGGTATTATACATGTTTGCCGAATTAACTAATATATAGGTGAGTCTATTTCAAACTGCTTTGAAGTTTTCAGGTGATCTTGCAAAAGCATTAAGGTGAAAATAGGCATAATTTGGATGTCAGTATTCTATTTAATTTGTGTAAGAGAAATGAAATACTGCAGTCAAATCTCTGGTGGCGGCTTTATATTCTTGAATTAACACAGTCATGATGAGGAACACAGAAAATGGACATGGTTGCTTTTTTTTTTTTTTTTCAAACATCTTGGCAATTAGCCCAAGAGCCAAATGTTTTATTTTAATGGTATGTTTCTTCTCTCATACCACAACTAGTAAACATTTCAGATCACACATACACACAATGTTTGTTTGTATTTACTATAATTCCCTATGCAACTCCAGATGCTTGGACCATTTAGGCATCTAATACATGTTTGATGAATTAAGGAATAAATGAAGGAACACTTGAATAAAATGAGTTAAGATTCTGACATCCATTAGCAAGCTGTTACCAGTTTTCATCCGCCTGGTTTGAATGTAGGCCATCCATTTGGAGAGGGAGAATGGAAAAATGTGGCACAAACCACCAATCTGTTCAATGGTTTTGAATCAATGCTTAAAATATAATCACTTGTAAAACGTTTAGTACACCGGGAGGTAGAATATTGGGTTCTGACTCCAGGTCTGTCCCAACATTGCCATTTGAGATTAACTTTTTGGCTAAGATTGAGCTTGATCCCTCCTACATTAATGTATTCTGACTTCACGATACACAGTCTGGAGTTTCTCTAGGTCCAATATGATTCTGATGTGATTATACATGAGGCTGGATGTACAATATGTGTACATCCCAGACAGGCTTTTGCTTTGTTATCTTTGATAGGCAAGCATCATCTCAAAGTCTTAAAGAAATAAATGATTGTCTCTTTAATTTTCAGGGAAGTTTGCTGGCGTAGGGAAATCATCCTCTGTGCTTCAAGCAGTGCCCCTCTGCTCCATACTTCTGTCCCACTCTGTATTCAAAAATCTGCAGTTAAGTGGAGAGCTCATTCTTAGAAGAAAGCTTCATTCAGCATTATTTGAAAGTGGAGCATGCCTCTTGGGGTAGGAGTGGTAAAAGATCTCACTCAGTACCTCAAGTAATGTATCAAATGTTTCTTACAACCATATTCCATACTCCCCAGAGAATTCTGGCAAATTAAGCATTCTCCACCTTCTTACACCCCCCCACTCACTTCCTAAATTATTTCCCTGATCCGTGTCAGGGTGACATGCCATGTCTGATCATACATTTATGCAGCGGCTTATAACTCACAGCGCTTTCATCTACGTTATTTTAAGAGAACCACACAAGTCTCAGAAGGGCTTGTTGGATTAATTTCTGCTCATTCTTCAGACAGGGAAATTGAGGCTCAGAATGTTCAAGAGATATGAAAGGATAGTTAATGAAAGTGAACTGCATTGTGCCTTGAACTTTTTGATTTCTGGATCAAGGCTAATTGATTTCACCAGGGTGTTCTAGTGGGCATTTGAAACAGTTTTGCTGGCTCGTGTATTCTTTCCTTCAGCATACTTACAAAGCATCTGTTATTTGCAGGTATTGTCCCTGGTGTTGATGTTCTAATAGTAACAAGTCATAATCCTTTCTCTCATTGAGTTTATAGTTGGGAAGAAAAAGGATATAGGCAATTGCAATACCTACTAACTCAGAAAAGCAAGCAAAGAAACACATTCACTAATTGGAAGGAGTCATCTAATCATCTTTAATTTGCCACGACTAGATAATCGAGCAAAGATGACCTTCATCTATGGCCTGCAGTCCGCTACTGAATTGCATTTTTTCCTGATATAATTCACTGACCAACTGGAGAAAATGTAACACAGTAGCTGTACATAACCTCACTGGACTATCATCAAATACAAATTAACCACATAGTAAATAAGTGTCAGGGCCTGGAAGCAAATCAGTGTGACAGATTCGCTTTTCTGCCTGGAAACTTTGATTTTTATAGGGCTTTCAATAACAAAAGAACAGGATGCCTCTGGAGTACCAAAAGTAAGGACATTTGGATGTTTACCCAACAACACACAACATGGAATGACTCTTGTTCCAGGCAGCTACTGCTCAAAGAAGTTTCAGTCATTCCTGCTTATCAGTGTTGAGTCCTCTAGGGGTTCTCTCTTAAGAGACATTAGGAGTTTCTACACTTCTTTACCGTTTCAATGGCACTGGTTCCTCTCCTGTTGATAATTCTTAAACCAGTGCAGAAACTACTTGGAGATCATTGTAAACATGCTGGGGCGTATGGAAATGGTGGTAAGCGCTCCCTCCTAAGGAGAAAGAACTATTTAATGAAAGTGTAAGGAAGGGGGAAAAATGAAAGTTATTCTTTGGGTTGACTAGTTTTGGATTGCTATTTGTAGTGTTTTCTTTTACTCCCCTGGAAGTGAGTCCAACATAGGAAAGGGCAAGCTATTATTTTTGAGAAAAGAACATTTCAGACTTTTATCAGAACTGGAATATGAAGCATGGATGGAAGAACTTTTAAATGATATGCAAACCGAGAAAGATATCCAATGGCAGACTGTTAAAAAGAAGTGGTTTATTATGTAATTGACCATAATAAAGATACCCCAGGGTCTCTGAGATCTATTGGATTATTCAACTGGTTGATTTCTCGGATATAAATGCCTTTGTGATTCCAATTTTAGTATATGTGCTGCGAAGTGAGCATTGCCTTTGTGATTCCAAATGGACGAGTGTTTAACTTCATTGGGCTTTTGAATAGTGTAACTGACATTCATCAACTTGCTTTTCTTCTGGGCCCTGAAATAGCCACGCAGTACTTGGGCATGCTGTAGAAAAGCCTAGTTTGGTTGATTTACTGGATTTAAGTATGATTTTTCTCACAATGATTTGGGCCATTTGTTCTTGAGATAGTTTGGCACATTGGGGACAGTAGTGACAGTCTAAATTTCTTGAGTGTATGCTTGATAGACCATACAGCAGACCACCAGAGGCTGAAGCTGACAAGATTGGATTCTAGCTTGCTGCAGAGGCCTATGTGGGCATCAGAGCCATTTTAGTGTTTGGCAGGGGATGGAATTTGCAGATAGATTTCAGGGTAGTCCCAAGTGGCCAGAATGGTTATCCGCACGCTCTTCTCGTAGGTATGGAGCTGATCACTTGGATAGACTCATATCACAGGCTCTCAAAATTAGAGAGATCTGTAATTGCCCATTACGTTCTGGACGGGGCTCAATTACTATTTGAACTCAGCATGAACCATTTTCTTGGAAAATCAGAGAAAGAAGACCTAAATATTACCATTAAGAAACAGAAAATGGATACTCTTCCCATTCAAAAATAGGAGCAAGGGTGCCTCGGTGGCTCAGTCATTTGAGCCTCTGACTTTGGCTCAGGTCGTTTTCTCATGGTTCATGAGTTCAAGCCCCCCGGTTGGCTCTGTGCTGACAGCTTGGAGCCTGGAGCCTGCTTCGCATTCTGTCTCTCTCTCTCTGCCCTTCCCCACCGCCTTTCAAAAATTAACATTAAAAATTAAAAAAAATAATAATAAGAGCAAATACTGTTAACATATTTAGTTGAGAAAATAACTGGAGATTGAATTAAAATTTTTCAGATGAAGGAAATATAAGGAGTGCAGCAATCTATCATTTTTATATTACTTTTAAAAAAAAAAAAAGCTGTTTGAAATGAAAGCCAAAATGGATATTTGGGGGTCAAATCATGTATATTACCATTATCTAAATTCTGGTAGGTATTTCTGCTTCATGTAACATCAGCTATTTTAGTTCACTTTAAAATATCTTCAATGAGGAAAATATCACAGAATACATTCATATTATGCATTTTTTAAAAAATCATTCTTGCATCTCTACTGTGTGCGAGTGATTTTACTAAGTCTGTGGGGAAAAGTGAACCAGAAAGCCACCCATTCTTGCAGAAATCCTGTTTCTCAGTGGCTGTGAAAAATCAAACAGCTCGGCACTTAGCCTCCGTGGGGAGTATGCCATATGCGTGGCGCACAAATGGAATTAAAGTGAAGATGCCTTGGGGTACTGGCTTGATACTGAAGAAAACATTTATGATCAAGTCTTTTAATCAATTATCAGACCACCTCGTTGAAACCATACTACTTCCAGACACCATATTTATCATTTAATTGGAGTTCGTAACAGAACCTGTTTTTCCTTATGTCTTTTGTTTGCCAATTCTTCCTGCATTACTTTTCAATGGATGGTAGCTGTTCTCTCTCAAATGCTGTGCCCAGAAGGGGAAACATCATTCCTACATCTTTTCTTTATACATACACACACACACACACACACACACACACACACACGCACACACACATATAATATATATATTATATATATGCATTATATATATACATACATATAATATATATTATAATTAATATATGTGTGTTATATATATAAATGTGTGTGTTTTTTCTATGTGCAGGAGAAACGTGTTTATTTTAGAAATTCTAGATAATATAGCTAAATTGAAAGTGAGACTTGGTACCTTAAAAGTCTTCCACAGTAACTGGTCTGTTATCCGGTCTGTGATTAAAGGGACCTCAGCTTTACAGGAAGTTAAATAGTCTCCTTCTTTCAGGACAGAAGCATAGACAAGCTAGGGGATCTCAGAATTTAAACAAACAAAAACAGGTATCTCTGCAGTGATAGGAAGGCCAGACCAAACCTGGAGAAGTAAACAATATTTATTGGTTCTTGCTATCTTTAAGCAAGCTAATAAAGGCAATTTGATATTTCTGGCACACAAAAGTCGAAATTATAACCCCTGAGGATATACAAAATCTCCATTTAAAGGCTTTTTTTTCCTTTTGTCTTAATATCATTTCAGACTATCTTACTAACCACACATTAAAAAGTTCTTTGTGTGTTAATCAGCCGCTCTTACTGTGTTCATGTAAACAAAACAGGCAAATAAAACACCAAATGAATCACACTGATTCAGAAGATTGTTACCTTAATGAATGCTGTCAAATCCTTGCCTGAAGGCAAGAACTTGAACAAAGTGAAACTAATACCTTGCCCTGCCCTCATTAGGAGTCAGGATAACCTTATATACCACGTCTTGGAGTGAGAGGGAAACACTTAACACAAAAAAAGGAAACAAAATAAGCACATAGAAAAGTATGACTGTGTCAATCACTAGTCCTCAAATAAATACAACCTTAGCCTTTCCCTATAAATTTCGACTTCCCTAATGAAAACAACTTTCTCCTTGCAGATAGGAAAATTATGCTATTTTTTCTCCATAAGAATATAATCCTTGCAATCCGTCTAAGATCTTTTTTCCTTTAAATTTTATTTGTATGAAAGTGCCTGTCATCCCAAATGTTGCAATCACAAAATTGGAACCAGTATTTAAAAGTGGAAAAGCAGGGGCGCTTGGGTGGCGCAGTCGGTTAAGCGTCCGACTTCAGCCAGGTCACGATCTCACGGTCCGTGAGTTCCAGCCCCGCGTCGGGCTCTGGGCTGATGGCTCAGAGCCTGGAGCCTGTTTCCGATTCTGTGTCTCCCTCTCTCTCTGCCCCTCCCCCATTCATGCTCTATCTCTCTCTGTCCCAAAAAAATAAATAAACGTTGAAAAAAAAAATTAAAAGTGGAAAAGCATTAAAATATTATGGACCAAAAAAAAAAAAAAAAAGTGTCTGACAATCCTGTGACCCCAAGGCATTTATTCATTTGGCATATGTTCATTGAGCACCTTCTGTGTACCAGGCACTAGGGATGATCTGTGAACAAAAATAAAGTGACCAAACCAGGAAGCAGTCTAAAGGGATAAAGATAAAACATGGTGACATTTCAAAACAGAAGGTTAGGAAACATCTCGGATAAAGTAACATCTAACCAGAGATGTAAATAAAATGAGAAAGTTAGACAAGCGAAAATGTGGGGAGATTTCAAGTATAGCAAAGTGAACATCTAAATCCCTAAGGACTTTGCCATGTTAAGGGAACAGCGTGGCCAGACCAGAGTAAGCTCATATTGGCCTAACTTGAGGTCAGACAAGCAGGAGGGGCCAGAGCTTTGCAGGTCATTTTAGATTTTAGATTTTCTTTCTTTCTTTTAATGTTTATTATTTATTTTTGAGAGAGATAGGTACGAGGTGGTGGGGAGCAGAGAGAGAGGAAGACACAGAACCCGAAGCAAGCCATAGGCTCCGAGGTGATAGCACAGAGCCCGACATGGGGCTCAAACCCATGAACTGTGAGATCATAACCTGAGCCGAAGTTGAACGCTTAACCGACTGAGCCACCCAGGCACCCCAGATTTTAGATTTTCTTTAACTGTAACAGGAAGCCATTGGTACTCAACAAATAACTGTAATTTATTGAAGCAAAAATGTCTCAGGGCAAAAAAAAAGGCTTAGTGTCTTTTTAGTCAAGGAATATGGAGACAGGATCTTCCGAACCCACTTTAACTAGGAAGGAGAATTTTAAAAATTTTGGAAGCTAATGTAAATTCTCCCTTCCATTTTCTAATCTAAAAATAGTATAAAATACCTAAGTCTTTAGGTGGGCCACACACCTGGGCTCCTGAGTTTGACCACGATTGTTTTGAAGAAGATTGTCAAAAACCTCATTGAAAGGAAGTTCTCAGACTCTGGGCTCTTCTGGAAGGGAAGAGTTTATTCTACTTGTTTCTAATTCACTAAATATTTTAGTACGTCAACAACCAATAGATCTTTGGGTGGATCTGGTAGAAGGATATCAAGTCAAAAGAATTTGTGGACTGGGGGTGTAGAGTATATAAATAACACTGTTATTTTCTCCACCTCTCCCCCAAGAGACTAGTTTGTTCCAGGAGCTGAGGGGAACATCTCTTATCTCGGGTTACCATGCAGAACTGAGCCCTAATGGAGCCATTCCTAAGTAATGGAGAAGGCTGGCATGGAGAGGATAATGTGAGAACAGCATTAAGAGAGTAGGAAAGAAGGCTGGGCAGAAAGTTGGTGCCCTCCTTTTATCACCTCAGGTTTACTGCTAACCACAGAAAGCTTCTTCTCACTACAAGCCCCTATGACTCCGACCAAGGGCTTCTTTGGATGGCGGCACAATACTTAGTGCGTGCAGAAAACAAGCCGGAGTTAGTGCTTTCCTCCAATGATGACAGAGGAATTGGGCAATGAATGTCCCGGCTTGCTCAGGCCCTGGGAAACTCTGAAGTATATTCTACATACTCTTCCAAAGTGTCCTCACAGGATTCCAGTTGTCCACAGCGATAAATGGCTACATACCTCACCTTTCTGTGCGCCACCCCCCCTTCCCCGTTTACTCCCATCTTCCCTTAAATGACTTTCCTGAGATCTCTTGTCCAGTAAACCATGTGCACCACTATCTTTGCCTCAGAATCTTCTTTGGTGGAACTCAAGATGGAAAGTTATCCCTCTCCTCACTGCCAAGCTAAAAGCCATACTTTAAGGCTCCACTTATACGGCTTTTCAAGGCAAGCCTAGAATGTCACTATTTTTTTTTTTTTTTTTTTTTTTTTTTTGCCTCTGCAACCTCTATTCCGTCTGCCTTGATTTTCCTTCCCCATTTTCATCCAACCACAAGCATCATCTTTTAGATTCCAACCCAAGCGTGGTTGGTGCCATAGCTCAGGGGTTAGAGCACTGGTCTTTTAGATTCCAGCCCAAGCATCGCCTGCTCCATTAAACTTTCTCTGCGCCTTCCTGGGCAGTGTCACTGCCTCCCTCTTTCTCCTTGCTTTCTAGGCCTAATTTATTCAAAAGAGAAAACACATGCACATATGCATACAAACAAAGCCAAGTGATGAATAGAGTTATGAAAAAGGCATAAATGACATAATTGAAAAGTGTTCTTTTGTCTATCATCACTCCAGGAAAATACTTGTTTCTCCTGACTATGTAGAGAAGCAAAGAAAAGTGGATACCTACCTTTTTCTCTGTGCTCTCTCTTTTATCCTATGTTTCCCCAATATTTTCTGAAATCTTTATTTCTGGTACTAGTCACATTTTTAACACATCTTTGACTAAATTTCATGAATGGTTTGCAAATTCCTCTTGATAGACAACACATCGCAAAGACCAAAGGCATATGTATAAGCACCAACAGGAAATGAAGGAAAATAATGTTAATGGAGGATGTTGAGGATCAACATGATTATTTGTAGTTTTTCCTTGGGAGGCCATGTTTAGGATGAGCTGAGAGCAATGAATAGATTCAGGATTAGGGCCTTGTTTCTAATTTTTTATCGGGACATATATTGGTTAGTGAGGAAAAATAAGTATACACATCTTTAGGACGTGGGCAAAACTATAATACTGGTGTTATTAAAGATGCCATAACAATTATTTGTATAAACAGATTTGTATATTTAATAATAGCATCCATCCACGCCACTTTTGGGTCTTAAATGAGCCACCATGGAGAGGCCACCTTCCATTCATTAGCCTGGTCTTTATGATATTACTCCAGTTTTCGTTTATTTCTATCATTCCAGGTTATAAGAATTATGCATGAACGCTATTCTTAAATCTTAGAGCTATATTTAGAAGATTTCATCAGTGTAATGACATGGTCTGCCAATGCCTTAATTTCACCATAAAGCTCACCCGCTAAAGCTAGTGAATTTGGGAGAAATTGGGAGAATGATGCCTGTGAATTCCATAAAGCACAAGCTTTCAACACTTATATACAAAGGTTAACTACAGATTCATGGGTGACGGAGAGGTGGGGCAGCCTTCCTCTGTGTTCCCAGGGTCATGGTCAGTTTGGGCTGCTTATCTATCCTCTCTGTGTCAGCAGGGTGGCTTTGTGACAAGGCTGAAATGGTCAGCAGATCGGTCCTCACTCACTTCCCTGGTGATATACTCAAGGTGTTCTAACAGCGTTCAGCTTAGCTCCTCCATGGGCCACGCAAGCTTAGGCTGGGCAGGAGACAGTGAAGGGAAGAAATAAAGTGACCAGCTTTCTTTTTCTGCGACACTGAGTTGTCCTTCCTGCTGGAGAAGAAACAGGTTTTTCCTATACTAAAAAAATCCAATATACAAATATCTAAGTATTCAGAGGACTTGAGACTGATTTGTTTTATCAAATGATTCATAGAAGTTTCCCATTAAATAACCAGTTGAGAAATAGCCAAATTAGTTTATTAGATGCTTATAAGTAAGGCTGGGGTAATTCGTAAGCTTTCTCTACATATCCAAAGTGGAGGTATGGGGCACCTGGGTGTCTCAGTCGGTTGAGTGTCTGACTCTTGATTTTGGCTCAAGTCATGATCTCGTGGTTTGTGGGATTGAGCCCCACATCGGGCTCTGCACTGACAACGTGGAGCCTGCTTGGGGTTCTCTCTCTCCCTCTCTGCCCCTCCCCCACTCATGCTCACTCTCTCTCAAAATAAATAAATAAACATTTTTTAAAAGTGAAGGTAAATAATGAAACATGACTAGATCCTACAGGCCTATTTAATAATCAGCTTAATATTCAACATAATAGTCATAAACTAGATATCCTAGAATGTGACCTTTCTTAGCATATATATAACCTGGGAAAAGCGTCACCAGTGTCCAGTGTTTGTGATTCTGTGTAATTTTAAACACTCATTTAGAATAACATTACAAGATTTTTTTCTTCTTCTTTTTCCTGTTCTCATGATTGATTTATCCTTTAGGAGAACTGCCAATCAGAGAATTTCAAATCCCATTTTTCCATTTCTGAAATAGTATTTGTAAACTGTTTCTGTGCTACGATGCCTATGATGGCTATTGGTCACCTGCCATGAATTTTTCTTCTAACTCCCGCATGCTGTATTTTTGACATACAGAGCCCCCCCTCCCCCATCCCTTACTGGACACACAACCTCAAATCCAGGCTCCCTGAGGCGTTGACCCTAATGGGACTTGGCATTTGAGAGCAAAGTGTTCTTATTTTAAGGAACAGCAGCCTGGGGGCCACAAACGTGGATCCACATTCTCTTTGTCTCAGATATCTTCACCCAGGAAAGGTATACATACTCCCTGGTCTTTAAAATAGTTGCTCAAATGTTACCATAATCTTAAGGCTCTTTGTGACCACATTACCTAAAATATCTTTACCTCATCCTCCCTATCTTACTCTTTTTCATCTTTCAGTACATTATACATCTACTTGATTCTTTTGTGTATCTTTCTTTCACCCCCACCCAAAGGTAACTTTCACAAGGACAGACAGTCTTGTCTATTCGTTGCTGTTTACCTGGCACCAGAAGAGGGTGTAGCTCATAATAGGCACTCAACACATGTGGAATGTAAATGGATGAAAATTGCCATTATTACTGTTTTATACATGGAAAAAAATAGCAGTGGGGCTTGGAAAGGACAAATCATTTGTCAGAGGTACGTCTAGTATAGGGTGGAGCGGTTCTGAGGCCCCAGTCTGTCTGACCCCAGGCAGGGCCTTGGTCACCACACTGTTGTTTTACAAGTGCTTTGCTGACCTGCATCTTTCCACTTGCTCGCTGAACATTTTGTTTGTTTTCTAAGAAGAGCCGTTCTTTGGGCTTTTGGTTCCATATCTCTTCTTTATTAGTGGCCTAATTGACAAAGCCAGCTGTGTCCTAGGTTTATATGTTATGAAAAAATTGTTAGTTTTTGTTGGTTTGTTTTAACGTTGGGTTCACAAAGTGCAAAACAAGCGAGCCAAATATATTTTGCATTATTTTGGAAACCCCTGCATGATCCATATGGAAAGTAAATACAAATGTTCTGGTTATTTTACATGGGGTTTCAATAATATTTGATGACTAGAGAGTCCATAGGGCATTTTCAAAAATCAGTAATGGGAAGTTGGGCTGAGTTAAGAGAGAAACAGTTGCAGCCCCTCCCCCCCGCCATGCTCAATCACTACAAGCTGTGTAAGAAAGCTCGTATAATTGATTCAAGAATATGGCAACTCATTTCATAAATATCATAAAAATCACAAATATTTAAAAATAAGAGTTCCCAAAGTTCTAAATCTGTGGCACAAACCACTATTCCACCTAACCCTGCAGGGGAGTTGTTTTGCTTGGAGGACAGTTATCCACTAAAAATAAGCCCATTTCTTCTTGCTCACATCTCTGAAGCTTCTCATGCGCTAGTCCCAACCTGGACTGACAAAATGCCAACCACTTGAGGGGAGTCTGGGTGGCTCAATCAGTTAAGCATCCGACTTCAGCTCAGGTGATGATCTCACGGTTCATGGGTTCGAGCCCTGCATCCGGCTCTGTGCCCACAGCTGCCCACAGCTCAGAGCCTGGAGCCTGCTTCAGATTCTGTGTCTCCCTGTCTCTCTGCCCCTCCCCTACTCATGCTCTGTCTCTCTCTCTCTCTCTCTCTCTCTCTCTGTCTCTCTCTCTCTGTGTGTCTCTCTCAAAAATAAATAAAAACATTAAAAAAAATTTCAACCACTTGAGGTGGAGAGGTTCTTTCTCTACCGTTACTACCTCCCTTTCTGGAGTCAATGAGTCCACCTCCCACACATCTTTGAAACCACAAGATTCGTCTCCTATCCTATGGCAACAAAAGGGCCCTATGAAGACCCAGGTACTTTGATGAAGAATTTTTTCTGTTTATTTCATTTCAAAGCATAGTACACACTGACTGATGTTCTTCCTTTTGTAGTTCTAGATCATCAGTGTCTCTGAGTAACTGAAAGGTTATTAGTTTGGAAATTAAAAATTAAGAATTCAGGGTGCCTGGATGGCTCAGTGGGTTAAGCATCTGACTTCGGCTCAGGTGATGATCTTGTGATGATCTCGGGGTTCATGAGTTCAAGCCCCGCATTGGGCTCTGTGCTGACAGCTCAGAGCCTGGAGCCTTCTTCCAATCCTGTGTCTCCCTCTCTCTCTGCCCCTCTCTCGCTTGTACTCTGTCTCTCTCTCTCTCTCTCTCTCTCTCTCTCTCAAAAATAAATAAATAAATAAATAAATAAATAAATAAATAAATAAATAAAACATTTTAAAAAATTAAGAATTCAAACTGGAACATGTTGACATGCTCATAGTAATATATGACAAACTACAAAGTTCAAAGTTTTAGTGGATAGATGTTTAATCCATCTAAACATAAATATAAACTTTGAAAACTACCTCAGGAATCACTTCCTCCAAGAAACTAAAATAAGATTTGTGTGCAGTGTGTATGTATGTGGTTTCAAAGTTTGAAATATCTGGGATCTTAATTTATGAGTAGCTTAGTAACTTAGCTATTGCCACGTTTAGCTGGCATAGGGGAAAGAGAGGAGGAAGAAATATAAAACAGACATGTTTGAATCACACTTCTTTCATGCATAAGCTCTAAAATGGAGATTAATAATAATTACTCTAAAGGATTATTGTAACTGTTTTGTGAATAATTATAGGTTTTTTTTCTGGAGTATAGAAAATAAAGCTATGAGATACTGTTTAAAAACACAGGAGTTGAAATTGCCAAGATTTAGGATGAAGAGTAATGCTGTGACATTTTTTTTTTTCTGAAAATGAAAATTATTTAAATATATAACTGCAGTTAATGTGAAGTCTATTAGAAAAGTGAATCACTGCATATTTTATGGGTAAGGAAAAATGTTGCCCATATACAGTTTGTATCAAAAATCTGTGGTATTGCTAAATAATTGCATCACAGATAAATTACCTAGTACATTTTGCTATATGATGCACTGTCTTCCTAAAATATTTTACCTTTTTCCATTTTACATTCATAGTGACTAGTACTGATACTTACGGGAAAATGTTCTACCTATCAATGAAGTGGTTCTAATCTGTGAGATTGAACAAAGGAAGTAGGAAGTTCTTGACGTATGTAAACCACAAATGATATATTCAATCTCGGATAACAGAGTGGCTATAACCAAGTGTTGCTATAATCTGGGGCAAATTTCCAAGGGAGTTAGATATATGGTAAAGCTCATATAATTATATGTATAAATATGTTGCATATATATATAATTATAGATAGATAGATAGATAGATAGATAGATAGATATCCTACCTTCTCTGTGGAAAAATGAAGGGCAGATTACTTTAACTGCTCTTTATTAAACTGTTACACAGCATCTATTAAGTAGAATAAAAGAGATCAGTGGGATTACTATGAAGTTACAGGGATCCTTGAAAATGTATAGTGAGGCTCACGTATAATGTGTATTGTGCTTTAAAAATTCTATTTTTAAAAAATATGATCAAGAAAGAGAGTGGAAACATTGAAATCTTAGATTTTTTTCCCCCCTGATTGAGGTTGTTTTTAAATCCATGACCAACAAGTTACTGTGAGCTTCCCACTGTGGTTAATTGTGAATAACCTTTACAGTTAACTCTTACAGATTGACAAAGTTTAGGCAACTGGGACACATGATCCAGCTCTTCTGGCTTTATCTTACATTTGGATCTGTTCACCTTTTCAAAGTCACTCATTATGAGATTGACAAAGAGCCCAGTTGTCTCAAATTCCCAGTGTTTACTATAAACACAGGAAGTTCATAATTCTCAGAATTAAGCCTAACGCGGAACCTGTTTCCGTAGAATGAATTCTGCAATTTCCCAAAGAACCCAAGTGAAAAGTACTTGAAAGAACATGTACACTGATGAATATCTTATTGATTGAGGCCCCATGAATGTAGAGTCTGGAGTCATTCAGACATTATGTGTGAAACATATCTTTTTATCTCCCCTTGAAGAAAAATCTGATAAGCAGAGCAACAGTGCAAATAGGAGTTCCAGGGAGATATCTGACAGACAAGAACTGACCAACTGTTGTTAAGCCTTTTTCTGAGATCTGTGTTGTTAATTGGTATGTTATTATTTCAACTTTGTTGTCATCACACGCTAGGTGCTTATTAACTGTGAGTAATCTGAAAGCTTCTGAAAGACAAAACAATGCGAGTATTTACTGTTCTGTACCTATATGCAAAACAATTTGTATAGCACCTTTCATTAAATCTTAGGCAAAATACCACATATGGAAGCCTGAGGGGCCAAGTGATAGGACAGTTTCTGGGGTAGACCCTCCCCATGACTCTCAGAAGCCTGAAAATAAAGCTGCTTGTTTGGCTCACCTTCTGCCTGAACTGCTGTGGCTGACATTGAGTTAGAGGTTATAAAAACTTTCTCTGAAAGAGAAACAGACACATACATGTTAAGATCTACTTGTGTGCTTTCATGTTGTTTTCCCTATAATCTTCCAACAAACTCATGAGGTATCTTTGGTTACTTCCACTAAATATTTCAATAAATTGATGCTCTAAAAGGTTAAGCAAATATCCCAAGATTGAGTAACTACTAAGTGGTGAAACCCATCTACGAATCTCTTCTGTGGTCTCCAAGGAGTATACATTTTACATTCTATCACATTGCATCAAAGGTGCTGTTACCTACTAGCAGCTGCACCGGGTAGATCTTCACCCACGCCCTCAGCACAACACTTACCACATGTGGTCATACATCATAGTGGTTTGTTTATCCATTCTCTGCACTCAAATACAGCTTCTTTATGGGCAGTAGAACTTGTCGTCTTTACACTGGGATCCAAAGAACCCAGCACATGTCTTGGCACCTAGTGTGGCTCAGGACATTTTTATTAAATGGATATTCAGAATCAGAGGAACTAACCCAGAAACCAATCTTCACCTTCCTGGGAATGGTGTGGGACAGGAAAATGGGTTATGTTAGCAATGCTTATTTAAATAAAAGCAGTATTTTAATGCTGCTGATATGACTTGAAGGAAACAGAAGATGTCCTGTGGGTCCCTTACAGAGTGCGGTGAGGAATTCCAGGAATGGCCCCCTAGGTTCAACGCCTTCATCCCTTGGACCTATAAACGTGATGAGATCTCTTTCTGGTAATGACGATATGTTATATGGCAGAGCTGACCTAAAGATAAGGGTGGGCCTAATCTAATCATACAAGCCACTTTAAAAGCAGACAGTTTTCTCTGGCCAGTGGTGGAATGAGGAAGTGAGAGAGACTCAGAGCTTGAGAAGAATACGCCCCACCAGGGCTGGTAGGAAGTGGGAGAGAGTGCAGCACATGAGAAAGAATGTGGGTGACTTTAAAAAACTGGGAGAGGCTCTAAGCTGACAACCAGAAAGCAAATAGACTCAGTCTCATAGCTCCATGGCTGTTGGCTGAATTCTGTCGGCAATAGAAATAAACTTGGAGGGGATCTCAAACCCCGGATGAGAATACAGTCAGCCAACTGCAGCCTGGTGAGATTGCAAAAAGAACCCTACCGAACTGTGAGCTAATAAGGGGGTGTGTTTTCAACCCCTAAATTTGTGATGATTTGTTACCCAACAGTAGAAAACAGATAGATAGGACGACAAACTTTTTTTTATAAGAGCTAACTCTAAAATAAATGAAATTCACTATCCTCTTTGAAGGGACTGTAATGAAACCTTTAAAATGAACAGTAACTTCAGGGAACAACCCCCATCTGCTTCAGGGGTTCAGCAGGAAAGACCTTCATTATCCAGTTATAAATTTACATTATACATCTCTAGTTGCCTTCCACCACATGACAATGGATGTATGCTCTAAGAATTTAATGTATTCTATGGGCTTCTGAGTGGCATCCATACTAAAGAGGCAAAATCCTTTTTTGGGGGAGGCAGGGGAAGTGTATTTTAATGATGTTTGAAAGGAGCAAAGGCCTTTTTTGTGGCCTTATTCAACTTCCCCCAAAACTTGTCTCAGACTCTGTCACACTGAAAAATATATGTGACTTTCTTTTATTCTTTCATGTGTTTTGAGTTTAATAACATATGCTGTTTATATTTGGTTTCTATAGAGAGTTCCTTTTTGTCTTGTAAACAGTTGCAAAGATTTACCTAGAGCCGTGTGGGTTTTCTCTTTCTTTCTTTATTCTCCCACCCACTTTGGAAAGTCTGAATAGTTCCAAGGATTAGCAGCAGCTTAACTTCCGTCATGATGTGTAATAGATAAGTGCAGCTATTCCATTTTGGCTCTTCAGGACAGTATGAAATTAACCAGTTGTCTTGTTCTTTCTCACAGTCTGGATCTTAATAGTCACTCCTATGTGTGTTTCACTGACTTGTCAGAGAGTACCCATAAATGAATCCTCAACGTGAAATGAGTTCAACTTCTTCTTCTTCCAAATGAGTTAGATGCTTCTGGAAAGGATAATCAACTCCTCATCATGTAGTATATGACAGATACTGAACTAATCCAGTAACACAGGCTATTTTTTGTGCTCATTAATATCCCCATTTTTCAGATTAGCACACTGACAAAGAAATGGAAAGACCTGCCATAAGTGTATGGATACTAAGTGGAGGGTCTGTATGGCAATTAATCCAAGATGACTCCACATTGCTGGCACTTAGATAAGTGTTAGACCTCATAAATTACCACAAGACTCATATATTCGCTCTCCCAGGTAACAGTCTGTCCTTGACTCTAGCACCTTAAAATCTATTATGAGAGAACATGATAGTTCTTTTCATTTCAACCGCAAATATGTTAATAATAAAACCATGAACTCATCTGAACACTTTTATATTTTCAACCTAAGCCTCTTCTTGGAAATGACATGTTCTGTCATCCCCTGTGGGGATGTAGATGTAGATTGGTGCTGTTCCACAGGCTATTTTTGTTTAAATTTCTTAAAATGGAATAAAAATAAAAATCCAGCTTCTCACACTGGCCACTTTTCAAAGGTCCAATTTGCCACCTATGGCCAGAGGCTCCTCTATTGAACAGCACAGATTTATAGAACATTTCCATCGTTGCAACAAGTTCAATTGGGGAACACTACAAGAAAGCCGTAGTAACATTAGCTAAGCCCTGAGCTTCACGCTGGGGATAAAAATGAAAGAAAATATGTTTTATGGAGCTGAAGGGCTAGAGAGCCTCAAAGTTCATAGTTCTTTATGCTTTTAAAAAGAAAAACTTCAGGTGTTTTTTTTTTCCCAGAGTTTCTGATAGTGCACTCTCCCCAGCTCTGGTATACAAGGACACAGGAAAGAACCTTGCTTTTCCCCCATCCCAGCTTCAACACCCTTGTAGCTTGTGACTATATACCCTCTTACCTGCCCACATGAATGGTGATCATCATTTAAAACTAAACATTTTAGGGGCGCCTGAGTGGCTCATTTGGTCGAGCATCCAACTCTTGGTTTTGGCTTAGGTCACGATCTCATGATTTCGAGGTATCAAGCCCCAAGTCACGCCTGTGCTGGCAGCGCGGAGCCTGTTTGGGATTAGCCCTCTGCCCCTCCCCCATTCATGCTGTCATTGTCTCCCTCAGAATAAATGAATAAACTTAAAAGAAGGTTAAACCTAAATATTTTAGGTACTCAACTAAGGATGCTTGAAATATAGGTATTAAGTAGATAATATCCCCTAGCAAACCTGTACCTTGACTCCTAACTAACGCCTATCTTTCGAGTCTCAGTCCAAATGCCATGTCTTCTGGAAGCCATCTCTGATTCCCTAGAAACTAAGCTCTGTATACCCACTACAATTCAAAAATTGTAATAATCATCCCTCTTGATTATCAATTCTAACATAATCAATGCCTTTGCTCCCCACTTAAACAATGAGCACCACATGAGCAGGAACTCTGTACTGTGTTCATCATTGGATTTCTAACTTCTAGAACAGTGCCTGGCACTTTGTAGAGGCTTTTTATTTGTTTTATTACCGACTAGTTTTCATTTTGTTCTGAGAATATAGACAAGAGAGTCAGATTTTTTTTAAGTTTATTTATTTATTGTGTGAGAGAGAGAATGTGTGCACAGACACGTGCGAGCAAGGGAAGGGCAGAGAGAGAGAGAGAGAGGGAGGGAGGAAGGGAGAGAGAATCCCAAGCAGGCTCTGTACTGTCAGCATGGAGCCCAACACAGGGCTCAATCCATGAACTGTGAGATGAAACCAAGAGTCAGACACTTAACCGACTGAGCCACCCAGGTACCCTGAAAAAGTCAGCTTTTTAAACATATAGTGTACCCCATCTACTCATATCTACAACATCATCTCTAACAGTAGTCCAAAAAATTCACTTTGGTTACCTTGAGAAAAATATTATGTCTTCATTGGGTCTTCTGATGTGAAAGAAGTATGTTTTTTTTTTCCAGAAAATTTAAGGCAGCAGGATGTAGCACATGAAAGAAGTGGTCTTGAAGCAAAGGACCCAGAATTAGAATTTTTTCTGTGCTGCCAAATTTGCTATGTGAGCTTCATCCCATCAGAATATTGTTCTCTAGGATTCTCCTATATAAAATGGGTACGTGTGGGTCTACCCCGCAGGATTTCCAAAAGAATTAAATCAAATGATGCAGGATTTGTGTCACATGCATGGTAGAATGCCCAACAAATGTCGGGCTCTTACCTGTTTTTACACACTCAGGAATTGCCCCTGTAGAAAACGATTGGCAGTTTGTTTTGTTTTCTTTCTCTTCCTCTTTGGTTTCTTTGACAGATCCTCTTAATTTATTTGACCCCCCCCCCCCCCTTTTTGTGTGTATCTTAATATCTGATCTTCTTCTTCCCTTCCATTTCTCCCCACTGGAGCATCCCCCCCTTTGTCTGGCTCAGCTGATGACACACAGAGTACAATTGAGCATTGACCTCTGGCACAAATAAGCATCTGTCTTGCACATTTAGGATATTATGTTGCCTGTAATCCTTCCCAGCTTATGATTTTAAATTACTTTTAGAATTTCTGTGTAATTTCAAGTTGGTAGGTTAAAATTGCAATTTTATTTTTGGCAGATAATGTGTTTCTAAGTTCTTCCCTATGTATGTATTAAATAGTTTTCTCATATAGCAAAGCGACTTTTTGTTTGTCCTTGACAACACTAGAAATTAAAAACTATGCCTTACTTGACAAAAGGTCATTTACTTTCTGGAAGAAACTTAAAATCTTATATTTAACTCGTATTGTGTTATAGAGATACTCATGTCTTTGCTCTTTTTTTTTTTTTTTTTTTTTTTGAGAAAAAAAGGAACAGAAGAAATTCTTTAGAGCTATGGTTTTCAAAGTTATTTCTTTCTTGAAAGTTATTTCATTTTTTCTTACTTATTGTTATTGTAAGTAATAAGTATTGTTATCTTACTTATTAGTTATTGGTGTGTGTGATAGTCTGAATAATGGGCCCCCAAAGAAGGCCACATTCTAATCCCCAAAACCTATCAATATTTTATATTTCGTGGCAAAAAAGGAAAAGGACTTTATAAATGTGATTAATTTAAGGATATTGAGATTGGGAGAGTATCCCACATTGCCTGGGTGGGCTTAATGCAATCACAAGGGTCCTTATAAAAGGAAGGTAGTATGGGCAGAGTCAGAGACAGAGATGTGACAATTGAAGCAGAGTTTGCAGTGCAGAAAGGCCATGAGTCAAAGATGTAGGCCGGGACGTGGGAAGGGCAAGAGAATTTGTTTTCTCCTGGAGCCTCCAGAAGAAACCTTGATCTGACACTTTGATTTTAGCCCTGTAAGGCTCATTTCAGATTTCTGACTTCCAAACTGTAGGATAAATTTTTTGATTTAAGCCATCAAGTTTTTGGTTAATTCATTACAGCAGCAATATGAAACTAATACAATGTAGGAAAAATGATTTTTTTCTTTGATTGTTCCTGAAGTCAAAAATTAGCTAAAAATCCAAAAACGTACCTCTGACATCAAAGTAGGCTGCTCATGTACCTAAGTGCACATCATTTTACCAAACTGTTGTAACTGAGCATTTGAGCTCATTTATTCCTATAAAGAGGAGACAGATACCAGATGCATTCTGGAATGTGAGTACCAAACACATTTGTATAATCCTCCGAGGACTAATAGACTGAGAATATGTAGGTGGATGTATATCTATTTTTAACTGATTTGGAGCTAACATGCAAAGCCTTCCTTTCTATCCAGATTAAAGATCATTTGAGGACACTTCTTCTCTGCCAAAGAATTATTTGTTGACTGATAGACTTGGGAGAGTTTAATAGGCACTAACATAAATGAGGTTGAATGAAACCAGTTTGGTGGGCTGCAAACAGGGACAGTCTTGAGAGGACAAGAGAGACACTCTTTCAAAATCGGCAAAGTGTCCTAGTAAACATTTGAAGCCCAACCCTTGGGGGATAAATGGTTCTCTCATGACTAGTTTTACTGGCTTTTCATAATAGTGATGTAATAATCAAACAAAATACATTACTAAGCAGTTAGTCTGGTTAACCTCTAGAACCTGTGAAAATGTGCTTGGAACCTCACATGCCATGGAATGCCTCAATTTATTTTGGTTATTGTCATTGACTTTCTTGGGATCACGAATTAAACCTGCCTGTATCTGGAGATAATACATGGTTTTTAAGATTCTTTCCTATTCTAAACACTGATTGGTACATTGACTTCATTTTAACTATATCACATATATTAAAACAAGTGAGGAAAAATTAACAAACTCTTACTAATATAGCTTCCCAAGGAAATCTTCCCTGACTTCTCTGCATTAAGTGTCCCCCTTTGTGTTCCATTGACAACCCCAGAAAACCTCTATTAGCCCCATGTTCATATTTTGATTCAAATATCTTCTTTTTTAAAAATATTTTTTTTTAATTTTTAATGTTTATTCATTTTTGAGAGAGAGAGAGAGGGAGAGAGAGAGAAAGACAGAATGTGAACAGGGGAGGGGCAGAGAGAGAGGGAGACACAGAATGTGAAGCAGGCTCCAGGCTCTGAGCTGTCAGCATAGAGACCTATGCGGGACTCGAACCCATAGACTGTAAAATCATGACCTGAGCCGAAGTTGGACACTTAACCGACTGAACCACATAGGTGCTCCTATTGATTTGTTTTGAGGGAGAAAGAAAGAGCACACGAGGGGCAGAGAGAGGACAAAGAGAGAGTCCCAAGCAGGCCCTATACTGTCAGGCTCTGCACTGAGCCACCCAAGCATCCCCAAAATATCTTCTTGTGAGCCCATCTTTCTCTTTTGGCTATAACCTCCCAAGGGCACAGACCAAGTCAGATTTGTTTTAGCTTATTATAGGCCCTCAAATAAACACAGAGTAGACACCAGATATACAGTTGACCATTGAACAACGTGACCATTGAACAACCTGAATTGTTCAGGTCGTTATACAGAGATTTTTTACAGTACTCTTCTTATGATTTTTCTTAATAACATTTTTTCTATAGCTTTATTATAGTAATATAGTATATAATACATATACAATACAAAATATATATTAATTGTTGTCAGTAAGGATTCTGGTCAGTAGTAGGCTATTAGTATTTATGTTTGGGGGGAGTCAAAAGTTATACACAGATTTCGGACTGTATGAGGTGTCAGTGCCCCTAGCCCCCATGTTGAACAAGGGTCACCTGTACAATTTCTGACAACCTCCTCTTCCAGTCCTTCCCTTTCAGGTGCTTAAAGTGGGAATGTGCATACTTCTTGCTGGAGTTATCAGATGTCTTCTCTGATTCAAGCACAATATCCTCAGTTTAAAACTCTCACTCTTTGAGCTTCCCCAAGGTGGGCAGAGTAGGAAGACCCTAGGCTTATGTTGTCTCATGAACACAACTACCTATCAAATCATCCTAAATATCCCCAGAAATCAGCTGAATAGTGACAGAGCAAAGTCCACAATAAAGGGAGAGACAAGGCCACATTGAAATAGGTAGGAAGTGCAGAGACATGGTTTAGGGGAGAAATGGATCACGGGTGCTGTGGAGGGGAGGGAGCCATAGTAGCAAAGAAGGGCAAAAGAGATAGGATTCTACAGGGGAATGTCCAAAGGCCAAAGGCCATTGGCTTGGAAAATGAGAGGGGCTGAATTTCATGAGTTCTTGTAACCAGCAGGGCTGAAATCCTGGAGCTTTAAAGGTCAGCAGGCCTGGCTAGGATAATGCCTTCCAGGCAGACAAACAACCCTGGGCAGACAGTGTGGAAACAGTGATCTGAAGAATGCCTGGGGCACCCAGTGGGGAGATTATTCCCTATTCTAGGAGCAAGTCCCTGAGAAGTTAACATTCTTGGAGATGCCTCTCAGCAGGGTCACTGGCTGCCTAACTTGCTAACACCAAGCCCTCCCCAGCCCCCCAAGCCCTGGTAGGAATGCCCTTCTCCGTCCAACTTTCCTCAGTCCCACTGTGGCAGGCCCCTCCCCTAGAAGAGCAGGACAATGTCTCTTGACCAGAGAGTTCTGTGGGACCTCAGTTCTGATGGAGTTCATGTCAGGTCTCATTTCACAAGCAGACCAGAGAACACCTACTTAAAACTCAACATATTCAGGTGAGGGACCAAACACTGCCCACAGCAGGCAAGGAGAACCTCTGCAGACAACTGGTCTGAAGGATGGAGCAGCCAAAACACAATAGCAGGCTGCATTCAGCGCACACTGGAGACACTCCCCGAAGTGTCAGGCCCTGGACACTACATGATCTCTTCCTCATAAGGCCATTACTTTCATGAGCAGGAAACATAAGTGGCTTTTCTAACACAGAGAAGAAGGCAGAGACTTAGACAAAATGCCAAGATGGAGGAATTTATCCCAAATGAAACAATGAGATAAGACCACACCCAGAGAGCTAAGAAACAGGTATAACTGACATGCCTGTTGGAGAATTTAAAGCAACAATCATAAGGATACTCACTGGGTTTGAGTAAAAAATAAAAGGTATCAGTGAGACTCTTACAATGGAGATAAAAGAGTAAAAAAAGAATCAGGGATGAAGAATGAAATAAAAAAGATTGGAAACAGGCTTGATGCAATGAGCAGCAAGCTAGAAGAAGCAGAGGAACAAATTAGTGACTTAGAAGACAAAATAATGGAAAATAATGAAGCTGAACAAAGAAAGAATTATGCAACACAGGAATAGACTTAGGGAACTCAGTGACTCCATCAAGCATAAGAACATTTGTATTATGGGAGTCCCAGAAGAAGAAGAAAGAGAAAAGTGGACAAAGCATTTCTAGGGAAATAATGGCAGAAAACTTCCCTAATCTGGGGAAGGAAATAGACATCCAGATCCAGGGAGCACAGAGAGCTCCCATCAGAATCAACAAAAGCCTGTCAACACCAAGACAGATTGTAATTAAATTTGCAAAATATAGTGATAAAAAATCTTAAAAGCAACAAGACAGAAGAAATGCTTAATCTAAAATGGAAAACCCATAAGGCTATCTGGAGATTTCTCAACAACAAAACAGGTAATAAAATGGCAAAAAACACATATCAATAATTACTTTGAATGTAAATGGACTAAATGTTCTGATCAAAAGACATAGGGTATCAAAATGGATATAAAAATAAGACCCATCTATATGCTGCCTACAAGAGGCTCATTTTAGACCTGAAGACACCTGCAGATTGAAAATGAGGGGGTGAAGAAACATTTATCACACAAATGGTTGTCTAAGGAAAGTCAGAGTAGCCGGCAATCAAAAAGAATGAAATCTTGCCATTTGCAACTACGTGGATGGAACTAGAAGGTATTATGGTAAGTGAAGTAAGTCAGAGAAAGACAAATATCATATGACTTCACTCATATGAGGACTGTAAGATACAAAACAGATGAACATAAGGGAAGAGAAGCAAAAATAATATAAAAACAGGGAGGGGACAAAACATAAGAGACTTTTTTTTTTTTTTTTTAATTTTTTTTTTCAACGTTTATTTATTTTTGGGACAGAGAGAGACAGAGCATGAACGGGGGAGGGGCAGAGAGAGAGGGAGACACAGAATCGGAAACAGGCTCCAGGCTCCGAGCCATCAGCCCAGAGCCCGACGCGGGGCTCGAACTCACGGACCGCGAGATCGTGACCTGGCTGAAGTCGGACGCTTAACCGCGACTGCGCCACCCAGGCGCCCCATAAGAGACTCTTAAATATAGAGAACAAACAGAGGGTTGCTGGAGGAGTTGTGGGAGGGGGGATGGGCTAAATGGGTAAGGGGCATTAAGGAATCTACTCCTGAAATCACTGTTGCACTGTATTCTAACTAATTTGGATGTAAATTTAAAAAATAAAATTAAATTTAAAAAAATAAAATAAAATACAGCCTCACTGAGAAAGAAAAAAAAGTAGCAATACGTGTATCAGATAAACTAGACTTTTTAATTCTTGTATTGTTTTTATCCTGCTTGATATCAGGGTAGTACTGGCCTCATGGAATTATTTTGAATATATTCCTTCTATTCCATTATTTGTAAGATTTTGATAAAGATTGTGATTATTTGATTAAGTATTTGGTAGAATTCAAATACAGTGCAATCATGTGGGCTCCTCTGTGCTGGGAGATTTTTGATTCCCAATTCAACTTTCATTCTTGTTATTGGTCTAAGAAGATTTCCTGTTTCTTGCATCCAAGATTCATGATTCAATCTTAGTAAATTTTTAGTGCATTTTTAGGAATTATCTGTGTTTTTTTTTCTAAGTTATCTGATTTGTTAGTATATAACTATTAATAGTAATCTGTTATCACACTATGTATTTCTGTGGTTATTTGTCATATTGTTTTTTTCTTCCATTTCTCATTTTGGTTTTTGAGACTTCTTTCTTTTTCTTTTTCTATTAACTTAGTTAATATAGTTAAAGCATTGCCAATTTTGTTTATTTTTCTTGGAGAAGGTGGTCATTACTTTCAATGTTATGTTATTTTTTGTTCTAGTCTTTATTTTATTTATTTCTGATTTTTCTTTGTTATTTCTTTCCTCTGCTAAATTCCAGCTAAGTTTCTTCTTTTTCTAGTTCCTTGTGGTGTAATGTTAATTGTTTATATGAACTTTTTTCTTAGTACAATCATTTATAGCATAAATTTCACTTAACATCTGCTTTAGTTGCATCCCCTAGGCTTTGAAATATTGTGTTTTCTTTTTCTTTTGAGACATATTTTTATTTGACGTTTGATTTCTTATTTGGCCCATTACTTACGCAATAGTGTGTTATTTAATATTTACATATTAAATATTTACATTGTAGATTTTCCAGCTTTGATTTATTGTTGATCTTTAGTTTTGTACCATTGTGATTGGAAAATATACTTGGTATGATATCAGTCTTCTAAAATTTGTAGTATTTGTTGTATATATTTCTATGTAAATTAACCAGGGGTTACATGAAGAAAATATGTATTCTATATTTCATAGATGGAATGTTATATATATATATATATATGTATATGTATATATATATATATATATATATATTTTAGAACCATATATTCTGAAGTATATTTCAAGTAGAAAATGTTCTTGTTGAAAAAGAAACAATAACTTTAACTGAGGGTACTGGTTGAAATAGTATCTCAGAGGGGAGGTGGTGGGGGGATGGGTACAAATAGGTGAAAGGGATTAAGAGTACACTTATCATGATGAGAACTGAGTAATGGTGTATAGAATTGTTGAATTACTATATTGCACACCTGAAACTAATATAACACTCTATGTTAGCTCTACTGGAATTAAAAATTAAAAATTTAATAAAAAGAAAATGCATTTGTAAAAATAAATCAATAAAACTGTCATTCTTTCTCTTCAACAATGAAGCACTCTTCATAATGCTCAAGTTCTTGTTTTTGTTTTTTACTTTTTGTTTTGGTTTCAAGCACATAAAAAAAATCCTCATACAGGGGCACCTGGGTGACTTAGTCAGTTAAGCATCCGACTCTTGATTTCTGCTTAGGTCATGATCTTAACAGTTCGTGAGTTCAAGCTCTGCATCAGGCTCTGTGCTGACAGCATGAAAGCTGCTTGAGATTCTCTCTTTCCCTTTCTCTGCCTTTCCCCTGCTTACTAACTCACTCAATGAATAAATAAATAAACTAACATTTAAACATAATAAAAAATCCTCATACAATGACCCTTTGAAATCTGCATAAATAAACATCAAGAGCTCATGCTTTCTATCATTACCTAAGTTTCTGCCAGACTTTCAGATTATTATTATTATTATTAAGTCACTTTCCCAGCCAAAATCATGAATTTTGCTGAAGCACTAATTACCTTTGGTAAAACAGATATTTTTTGCCTTCACTATTGCTAAATAACCTGGAAGATATGATTCTGACATTTTCCTATTACATAAGGCTACATTTGCACCCTTGATTTTGCTGGTGGAGACTACTTTTGATAACTAATCAGAAGGCAGAGAGGACTTGAAATGAGGGAAAAAAAAAACCCAAAAACAAAAAACCATATGTACTTAGAGTGACTGCTTTTGGAATCTAGAATTGTCTCAATGGCTAAAGCCCAAATAAGTATGCTTTTGATGAACTGCCATTTTGGTTCTGTGAGATGTGCCCACAACGTGCCTTTAAAATATAGTACAAATTGTGTATTTCTGGGTATTTGACATTGTTTTCCTTGAATCTATTTTAGCGGTTAGTCAGTCATTGGATATTCTAACAGCCTGTCAAATTTCTCTTTGTCAATCTACTCAGTGGCCACTACAACATGGGCATTCAATATGCAATAGCCAGCAGTGTCACTTCTGCTTAGTTCGAGGAGTTTGACCATTCCAATGCTTTAAACTAGAATCTGAAAGCTTAACCTTGGCCTGGGCTGAGCCCCAGAATCAACATGTAGCTTTAAATGACTCATTTTTTTCAGGGACTCAATTTCCTCATTTCTTAAAGTTAATGGAAAATAAAGTCAACTCAGGCTATGTAACTTGCTATGATGTAGGCATCTAATATTCTAAAGAGATTGAGTAATTAATTATGCCTCTTCCTGACTTAAATGTGTTTGATCTAGTTCCATGAGGTTGGGGACATAATGGCATATATATAATCTTGCAACTAAGTAAGACCAAATTAAGAGGCAACTGCTGGTTCCTTTCTCAAGAAGGGGGAAAAGAAAGAGGAACCAAATCATTTTTCCTGGAATGATTCCTGGAACAGCAGGGCTGGAGGACCCAAAACCCCGCTTCTTCTGTGGCTCATGCCACACTCTGCCCAACCAATCACTATCTTTTATCAACCTAAGGGACTTCCTCACATGCACAGCGGCCTCTCTCTGAGAACCAATTTAAATTTTTTTTTTCAACGTTTATTTATTTTTGGGACAGAGAGAGACAGAGCATGAACGGGGGAGGGGCAGAGAGAGAGGGAGACACAGAATCGGAAACAGGCTCCAGGCTCTGAGCCATCAGCCCAGAGCCCCATGCGGGGCTCGAACTCACGGACCGCGAGATCGTGACCTGGTTGAAGTCGGACGCTTAACCGACTGCGCCACCCAGGCGCCCCTCTCTGAGAACCAATTTAAAGAAGCCAGACTGTCATTCTATATCACGTTGCTCTATTTAAACTCTCTGCTTGGAACTCATCACCATGTGTTTCTTCTTTATTCATTTATTATTTCATCCTTTCTTCAAAATGTAAACTCAAGGAAATCGATAGCCTTGTCAACCCTGTTTGTTGAATCAACAGGGCCTTCAGATAGTGCCTGGTAAAATATGGTGAATGGTATTCATTCTTTAAGAACATGGAATATAGCTGAAATCTAACTACTCTACATAAAAACCTGCCATCATCCTGAATTAGTAGCATGTGATGGAAATAACTAGTCAATACAGTATCCTTTTTTTTCCTTGTCTTTCTCAGCACTAGTGGCTTCCACCATTCCTCTACTTTAATGACTACTTTGTCCACATCCATGGCCCAAGCATTGCTCTGAATTGTTCTGGACTTAAATATGTAAATGCTTAGATTGCTTTTTCTAACTTATTCATATTTCTTTTTTTTTTTCCTCTCACTTCCTTATTCCTACTCATGACCTTTGCATCCCACTTTTCTTCCATTCTATCAATAGACCCCTTTCTGTCTTCACTTCCTTCACTTTCATAGTCCGTGACTTCAACAACAATGTTCTTCCTTTGGCCCTCTTAACTTTCCATTCTATTTTTCTAGACAATTTAATCACTTGTAGCTTTAAATATTACTTTAGAATGATGAATCCCAGATTTATATAACTAATGCTCACCAGTTTCCAGAGTATCTCTAATTAATAATTAAACATTCAATACTTTAGCTAAAACTGAAATAGTTTAAGAAATTGTCTGTATTTTATTTTTAATTCATTATCCTAAGGCTTGATAGACATAGTAAATAATACTCCTCTTCCCCATCCAAGTTCAAAAACATTGAGAAACACAAGAGTCAAGCAGATGAAGTATGGTAAAAATAGTTTGATATTACAGCCAAAATATAGGCATATACCCACATACATAAATACCTTCCTAGAGGTCTACTTTCATAAAATTTATAGCATAGAAGATCAGAGATGAACTCGGGGTTCTTATAAGGAGTTGGGTACCTAAGAGAGAAAGGAATTCTGTCATGCATGCTCAGTTACTTTTACAAACCTCACCAATCAAGTAAGTCATCTCCTTTTCCATGAAAAGAAGTGAATAAGGAGACCAGAATGTTGCAGTACTAGAAGCTCCCTCACTATGAAAACATTGTAAGGGAGAGGAATTCACTCCTCCAAAAATGTGATTTGATCCACTTTTATTGATATGATAATCCATTATCAAATGTGTGACACGGCAGCAAAAATAATTTCTCTCCAATATCATTTTTATTTGAATTATTCTTTTGCTCGTATTTCTACTTTTCATTTAAAATATGGTTCTCAAGCATTCATCAGCATTCTTTCCTAGCCCCCTCTCTCCTCTCTCCTCATTTCTCAGCACTTCCTGTTGTGTTCCCTTAGCCACTGCCAAACATATCTGCTACCATTGCCCCTTGGGAGGGCTCTACCCAAATTACATATGGCCTTGCTTTGTGATATTCTTCCCTCAACCTAACTACGCTTGCCAAGAAAAGCCTTTCTGCCTTGTATCTCTTCTTCTAAGCAGTTTTCAAAACTTTGCCTATTTCTGAAACATAGCTATTTCATTTATATTACATGTACTGTATTATATTACATATGTGTATTTATGTGAATCTATTTCTTTTATTAATTCTACTCTGCTTTATAGCCATTTAGTAATTCATATTGCACCAATCACTTTAACGGCTTTATAGTGCTACCACATGTCTTCTTGATCTTATTGCCGTTTCCTCGCTAAACGAGATTATATCTCGTTTATTTTTATCCTGCTCCCTGTCCTCCGGCATATATAATCCAATGTTCTTCCTATTTGTGGTTTCTTAGGGTCTCATCCAGCCTGGTGTCAATCCCTCCATTTCTCCTCTCTTTTGGCTAGAACAACTTGAATTCCTCTTTCTGAAGAGGAGTCGTTATATAAATCAACTTCCTACAAAAGAAACATTAAATTCTATGTTGGCAGGTATTATGTCTATTTTATTCCCCACTATAGAATCACCCTAACTTTATTGCCCCACACATAAATGCTCAAGAAATGTTTGCTAAATCAATGCCTCTCAGGATCATTATCAAATCATTTTCACTGTGAAAGTGACGGTTGTACAGAAAACTTGATGTGACACCTCCATTCCCATTTGCACCTGTTCCTCTGTACCTGTCTCCTTATCACATGATTTTTAATCTCAGTCTTCTGCTAATGAGATAGCTTTCTCCCATTTTATCTGTCAGTTTTTGCTTCATGTATTTTGAAGATCTGCTATTAGGTTCACACATCTTTATAATTGCTATATCTTCCTAGTATATTGACCCTTTTTTTCATTATGAATGTTCTCTTTTTACCTCTAAATAGACAAGTCTGTCTTGAGGGCTATATAATTTGTTATCAGTATAGCCACTCTAACCTTTTCATAGTTTTGTTTGCATTTAAACATTCTTTTAAAAAAATTGTTTATTTATTTGAGAGAGAGAGAGCACAAGCAAGAGAGGGATGGAGGGAGAGAGGGAGACACAGAATCTGAAGCAGGTTTCAGGCTCTGAGCTGTCAGTGCAGAACCCAGCGCCAGGCTCAAACCCATGAACTCCTTGATCTTTCATGCTCTTGTATTTATATATATTACATTATGTATAAAATAAACCAGACAAAATTATATATTTTTGCTTTATGAAATTAAAAATTAAAAGAAGGAAACTATTTATGAATACATATTTATATTCATATATATGAATATATATGTAAATTTATATAAATATATAAATAATTATACAGGATATAGAATTCTAGATTTAAAAAAATTTTTTTAACGTTTATTTATTTTTGAGACAGAGAGAGACAGAGCATGAACAGGGGAGGGGCAGAGAGAAAGGGAGACACAGAATCTGAAACAGGCTCCAGGCTCTGAGCTGTCAGCACAGAGCCCGACGCGGGGCTCAAACCCACGGACCGTGAGATCATGACCTGAGCCGAAGTCGGATGCTTAACCGACCAAGCCACCCAGGCGCCCCAGAATTCTAGATTTATAGTATTTTTTAGCACTTCGAATATTTCATTGAATATTTGCCCGCTATTTATTTTTTTCTGATAATCATTTTCTTGTTTCTTCAAGATTGTCTAATTATATTGGTCTTTAAGTCATTTGACAATAATATAAAAATGATATATATGTATACTACATATACATATATGCTCTATTCTATTTTCACAAGTGAATTATGAACAAAAGTCTTTAGCATTAAACATTTTCTTTGTTTCACAATGAGGTTTCATAGGCTAGAGATCCCTTTTTTATTAAAAGTCAGTTTTTTCCTTTAAGAACCATTCAAGCCTATTTTTAGAATAGCACAATATTGCTAGTTCACAAAACTTCCTCACAGTAGTACAATTTCTGAATATTTACCTACTTCTTGGAGGGAATGTTGAGATTCAGTATGTTGAAATGGAAAGAGATGTAAGGATTTTTAATGAACAAAATGTGTAGGCAATTCCTAAAATAATGTGGAGGTATGAAAGAACTCTTGAAAGAGAATTAATCAGGGATCACGAGTGATGTAAAAACTAGCTTTCCAGGAAAAAACAAACAAACAAAACAAAACAGAAAATGAAGAAACCTGTTTTCTAGCATTTGCTGATATCTGTGGTATAGTCTTACTGCTTTCAAGCTACCAACATGATGTCAATGAACATGGAATTGGAAAGAGATGCATTATAATGGTGTTTATAAACTATTTCTACTGTATAAATATAGTACTCATAAATAAACTCGAGTATAGATGATAGTGATATGTAGTAAAAATAAGTAGAAAGTGATGAGTTTTGAGTGTTTACTACCTTTATTTTTAATATAGTTTATTTGATTGTAAGCTTATACCTAACATAATCTAATTTTTACTAAATTTAACTACTAGCTTACAAAATTTCTGAAAATTTAACAGCTGGTTCCTGCAAGTTGATGTGGGCCAGCTCCAGCTCACTACTAAAAATATTATAGGTGTCATTGCACTTGTATCAATTGATGTCATAGTACAGAGAGGTAAGTGTTTGTGTGTCAAAGTTGTCGAGAGCAGATGTTAGTTCTTTGGCAACAATCATGAACATAGTAGAAATTTTCTCAGAAATTTTCTGGAATATGTTTGTAAAGGGCTTATTAATGTATCAAGTCTTAGTGAGGTTTAATCAGCTATAGTTTTATATTTCACCACAGCCCTTCAGACCTAATCCCTGTCTCTGTTTAGAACATCAGGAAGCTGTAAAAAGATTTGGGGCACTTTGTGTTATTATAACAGCCCCATTTTATATATTAAAAAAGAAATATATTACTATTAAACTGTGATCTAGTCATTATAATTCAATCTCCTATTTAGTTTATTTCTTCCCTTTCTTTTTTCCTCTTGTTCTCCCCACCCTCAACCCCTTTACTTCCAGTGTGTGTCTGACCCAAGCTTAGTCACCTGATGTGGAAAAGCGGAATGTGATTAATTTCTTCTCTGGCCTTTTTATACTCTCCACACCCCATTTCCCTGGTCTTCTAAGTCTGGAGCAGGAAAAAGAAAGAAGAGATGAAAAGATTAAATGACATTTTACTTATATGATGCTATTTGTACTTCTGTCCCAGCTGTTGAATGACTTCTGTGAAGCCCACATCCAAATACTAGTCTCTCTGATAGGTTTTTTTATTCTTTCAAATCACTAGTCTAACATGCACAACTAGCACTTGGTAGCTCCACCTTGTCCTTCCCTCCAGATCATCCGCCCTACCTCATTGCTCCTGTGTAACAAGCTGAATGTTACACAAGCAACTTTAAAAATCAAACTCATGCTCTTCAGCCTCTCCACAAATTAAAATTCCTAGAACACGTAACAAAATGTACAAGAAAGATTCAGAGCTTCTATAATGCTTTAGGTCCAATTTGTTGTTTTTGTCTTTGCATATGTATCTATTTGGACAGTGCATTATTGGCTGTCCTTTCACAGTTAGACATATAATCCTCACATGTCCTTGCACACTTAAACATATAATCCATAACATCCAACATCTGGTTGGAAAGTAAGAGTCAATCCAACACGTCTAGAAAACACCAGAGCAACCAAATGTTTTATCAGCATTTTTTAAAAAATTACTTCTGATTGGAATGTTTTCAACTGAACGAAACCAAATTAATTTGAGTTCCTAAAATGGGCCACGTACTGAGTGAGGAACTCTCATATGTGAATTAACTCTTACATTAATATAACTCTTATAATAATTCTGCCCAATTGACCGTTATTATCCCAAGTTTTACTATAAACGAAATGAAAGCTGAATGACAAAATATTTCACCCAAAGATGTGCAACTAGTAAATGACAGAATTGGGATTCAAACTCAACCTCGTGCTGGCATTCTGGTTTTTGGCAACACATCCTCCACTAGTACACAAAGTAACTGTGTCACCTCTGGAATTCTCACTCAGCCTGGCTGGTAAAGCTTTCCTGATGCAATATGACTACATGTTGCTAGTGTTGTCATTTCTTTTTTCACATGTGACCATTTAATTTTTTAGTTAGTCATCTGAACAGGGGTCTTTCTCATGCTCCAGGGCTCCCTTCATTTTAATTAAGCATGACCTTGGACCCAACGTGGTCCCAACTTATTGAATCTTTGTTTTGGTGTTTGTGGAGAAAAAAAAAAAACATTTGATGTTACTAGTTTCATTTCCACTCATCTCTTCCATCACACATCACATCACAATAAAGAACAGACACACCAAGTGAAGCAGGCCATGCTGTATAACATGACATTGGCATGGGCCTGATAGAGTATTTTTCCAGGGTCTTTAGGTTGTTAAATATAATGGGTATAATTATGCTCTATGATTCTCATATAAAAATAATCACATTATTGATTCTTTTTTTTTTTAAACCTTTTTTTTTTTCAACGTTTATTTATTTTTTGGGACAGAGAGAGACAGAGCATGAATGGGGGAGGGGCAGAGAGAGAGGGAGACACAGAATCGGAAACAGGCTCCAGGCTCTGAGCCATCAGCCCAGAGCCTGACGCGGGGCTCAAACTCACGGACCGTGAGATCGTGACCTGGCTGAAGTCGGACGCTTAACCGACTGCGCCACCCAGGCGCCCCAATTGATTCTTATCAAAATAAATATTTCTCAAATTTGGCAGGAAATAGGAGTTCATCCATGTGTTGGGGATCCAAACTCTCTCTGTGATTCACAGCAGAACACATAAATGCTGGAGTTTATGCAATGTAGAACATTTGGGGGGAAAGAGTTTACAGTTTTCTATCAATTCTAGTCATATAGAAACCGTGTTGTCAAAGGTTGTGTAGTGTACTTCAGGATTAGTGTATGAGTTTTATGCTTCCCATGGAAACCACTTTCTCCATGCCACTTGGCCATTACAACTTTCTTTGCAGTTTCCAAGGCCCAATACCTAACTGTTCAATACCCAGGTGTTCTTCTGGCACATGATTTGAGTTAATGTCTCCTTTGTGGTCAAGCATCTGTTTCATTCAGGGAATGTGGTTCTGTCTCCTCTAAGTGAATCAGCATATATCCATGGCCCACACATTCTCCTCTCAGACAGTATGGTTCACAACACCTGATGAGTTTCAGCATTCACATTCAGTCTTCACCAAGTTCTATTACTCTACCTTTGGGCCAAGGAATCTCACACTCCAGAGCAGGAGAGTTTATTATTCTCATAGAGAAAATGGGGTGAGCTGTTAAATCTCTGACAGCAATAAAAACAAAGTGGAAATGTATTTCTTTATAAATCATGCTCCCACATTTGCAAGCGTTTAAGTTTGGAAAAAAAAAAAAGAAAACACATTTCACGTTTATTGAACATTTACCAGTGCCAAGCACCATTCAAAAATCTTTATATATAGTAGCTGGTTGTACAACCAGATTATCTGAGAGAAGAATGTTCTGTACTGTCTTTCTGTTACAGATGATGAAAGTGAGGCCTATAACTTGAGGCCTCAGGGGTCAACCTGGAGGTTGTGTGTGCAGGGGCTGATCTAGCACTGGGGTGGTGGAAACCTGTGTCTGTGGGAGGCAACCTTAAGGCTGTGACCACAGGGTTCACTTGGTAGTGAAGCAGGTGGGAGCCTGGATCTGCAGGAGCCTGTCTGACATCTAAGTCCATGGGGTGAGCCTGGCACTGGGGTGCATTGAAAGCTTCTATCCATGGTAATTGGCTTACTGCTGGGCCTGGCTGAGAGCTTGAGTTTGTGGGGGCTTATTGGGAGCTTGGCATCACAGAAGCTGCTGTAGGCCTGGGGCCCGACTGGCACTTGAGTGGCCAGGAAACTGGGTTTGTGGAAGCCTGCTGGAGACTGGTGCCATGGAAGCTGTGTCATAGACTCTGGGTCTGGAGTTCTCTCTTGTCCAGCAAGAGAGCGGGACACAAGATTGGAAATGCGAGAGAGGCTAATGTCCAGGAGGAGACAAGAGCCCCGAGTAAGGGTCCTGGCTCCATTTTTATTAGGATCAGAAGGCTTACAGGTGTGATGGGCATGCACAGAGACAATGAAACCGTGAACATTAACTCGTGGGCGTGGGGGGAAAAGGGGGTTTTGAAGATATGCCGTGTCAGGGGTTTGGGTCAATACAAAACAATGTTCTGGTGCTGGGTGGAAGGTTGTTTACAACAAACATGAGGCCCCACCTCTGTTTACCTAAACTGGTCTAGGGGACAAGAAGGAGAGAGCATGCTACATTAGGGTCAACAAGGCATCTTTCTTTTGCTAATTAGCTCCCTTCTGGGCAACTTCTCCCCGCTGAGGTCTATAGCCCTATTTACCTGTTTACCTAATTTGGTCCTTCCTTCCTGTGAAAGCAGCTTTCTGCTGTCGTCCTATACCTTTGTCCTATACTGGGGGCCTTTCCCCTGTTTGTCCTATACTGGGGACCTTTGCCCCATTTGTCCTATACTGGGGGCCTCTGCCCTGGTTACCTAATCTTATTTACCTAATCTTGTTTTACCCAAACTTGGGTATGTTCATCCTATGGCTTTCCAATTCTTCATGCCTTGTTAACCCATTGGTGCCAGCTCAGAGAATTTCTAAGCTGATTCCCCACAAAGCTGCCTGGGGCTTCACCAGACTCCTGGGGCTACTAAAGGTGTCTAGTGCCCTGATGGGTTGAGGGCCTAGGTTCATGAGGGCTTCTGGGAGCCTGGAGCTGAGAAAGCTAAAGGATCCTCCTGGGACCACTGCAGTTGGCAGTCACTGCCGGGGAGCCTGGATTCACAGGAGCCTACTGGGAGCTTGGTGCCATAGGAGCCATCTGGGCTGTTAAAGTTGTCTGGGGCCACTGGAGACAGCAGGTGCTAGTGTGAACTGGGGGCGTGCGTTTGCAGGAATCACTGGGGTCCCAGAAGCTGCCTGATGCTACTGGAGACAGAAAGCACTGGGTGACGGAAGTCTGGTTTTGCAGGAGTCTGCAGGGAGCCACCTCGGGCTACAGGAGTTAGCCTGGTGCTGGGACAGGCCAGCTCCGGGATCCATGGTAAAGTCAGGTGCCCGTCCCAGTCTCCTCCCACTGGAAGGGAGTATCTCTCTGCATTGGGCTGCCTGGGCTTGGGGTAGGGGTGACGAGACTAGTGGGAATTTATCTTTCTTACCCTCTTCAGTGGGTCTTTTTCCTTACTTCTATGCTTTTTTCAGGTGCCATAATCTCTCATTTGGAATCCTTGGCTCTCCTGATCGTATTTTCACATGCAGATAGCCATTTAAAATGATGTTTCTTGGAAGACAAGCCCTAGAAACTCCTATGCCATCATTTCTTTCTTTCATATTTCAAGGGGAGAGGTGACACCTTCTTTACCTTCACATGTCTCGTGTGCACTGATGCCTCACACATAGAGTTGCTCTGTGGGTGTCTATTGAATTTAACACATATAAATATTTGTAGTAAATTCCATTTGTAAGACACTGAGAAGAGCATTGCATCTCATACAGGGCCATATAACGGAGGACGGAGCCTGACTCAGAGAAAAGATAAAACATTGTAAGGAGAATCTGTGGACACAAATAAAAAGAGCTTCAATTTATTTGTCTTTGTACTCCCAGTGCCTTTCATGTGGCCTGATAGATACCAGAAACTCACTAAATCTACGAGTGAACTAGATTTAAGAACTCAAAGAGGCTTTTATATAATAAAATATAGACAACAGGGAATATGGATTTTATAAAATTTATATCTCAGTGTAGTCCTAGCCCTCTCCCATATAACAAGTACTCATGAAATGTGGAAATGAATAAAGGTTTTATGTTATGTGTCATAAATGAAGATAGAGAGGAACTAAGCAGAAATAAGTGTACTTACTTTGGGCTGTAATGATTTGTGAGATAAGGTATGAGAACTCTATATGACGTCCCCTAGAAAGGAGGGCAGGTTGCAGTCTCTTTCACTTACATGTTTCTGTGCTCCAGCCAAATCGGATTACTTCAACCTCCTCACTTGGATCTTATGGTCTCGGGTCTCTACACCATCACACATGGGTTCAGGTCATGTCCACCCCTTCTGACTTCACTTAGCCAAAGCCAACATTTCCCCCAGTGCTTTGCCAACAGGCCACTATGTAATTTAGAGTGTATTCTACTGTGGTTATTTGATATATTAGGAGGTTTCATACCATAATTTTCATGACACTGTACTTTTGTGAATTTAAAACGTGTATTAGTTTGATATAGTGCCATTTGTCTGTTTTTGCTTTTGTTGCCTGTGCTATTGGTGTCATATCCAAGCAATTATTGCCAAATCTGATGTCCTAAACCTTTCCTCTGTTTTCTTCTAGGGTTTTTATAGTTTTAGGTCTTATATTTAGGGTTTTAATGCATTTTGGGTTAATTTTTGTGTATAGTATAAAGTGAAGGTCCAACTTCTTTCTTTTGCATGTGAATATCCAGTTTTCTCAACACCATTTGTCAAAGAGATCATGCTTTCACCATTGTGTAGTCTTGTCACTCTGTCGAAAATCATTTGGCCATATATGTAAGAGTTTATTTGTAGACTCTCTATTCTGTTCCATTGGTTTATATATCTGTCTTTATGCCAAAACCACACTGTCTTGATTACTGTATAAGATGTTTTGAAATCAGGAAGTGTGAGGCCTTCAACTTTGTTCTTTTTCAAGATTATTTTGGCTATTCAGGCTCCCTTGAGATTCCATATGAATTTTAGGATATTTTTTTCTAATTTTGCAAAGAACACCATTGAAATTTTGATATGGATGCATTGAATCTGTAGGTAACTTTGGGTAGTATGGATATTTTAACAATATCAAACTTAGAAACATCTGTACATCAAAAGGAACAATTGAGGGCACCTGAATGACTCAGTTGGTTAGGTGTCCGACTTCAGCTCAGGTCATGATCTCTCAGTTTGTGAGTTCGAGCCCTGCGTTGGGCTCTCTGCTGACAACTCAGAGCCTAGAACCTGCTTCAGATTCTGTGTCTCCCTCTCTTTCTGCCCCTCCCCTACTCGTGCTCTGTCTCTGTCTCCCAAAAATAAATAAACGTTAAAAAAATTTTGTTAAAAGGAAATAATCAATAGAGTGAAAAGCTAACCTATAAACCTATGGAATGGGAGAAAATATTTGCAAATCTTATATTTGATAACGGATTAATATCACAAAATATACAAGGAACATATACAACTCAATAGCAAAAACAAAACAAAACAAAAGCAAAAAACAAAAACAAAGCTCCAAAAAACCCCAAACAGACAAAAACTCCACAAAAGCAAAAACTAAATAACTCAATCTAAAAAATGGGCAAAGGTCTTAAATAGGCAATTCTCCAAAGAAGATATACAAATGATAACAAGCATGTGAATAGATGCTCAACATTACTAATCATAACAGTAATGCAAATCAAAACCAAAATGAGATATTACCTTACATCCATTAGGATGGCCACTATCAAAAGAACAGAAAATAACATGTGTTGGCAAGGATGTGGAGAAATTGGAATCCTTGTGCACTATTGGTGAGAATAAGAAATGGTGTAGCCTTTATGAAAAGCATCATGGAGGTTCCTCAAACCTTTAAAAATAGAATTAGCAGACGATGCAACAAATGAACTAAAAGCAGGATCTCAAAATGGTATTTGCACAGCCCATGTTCACTGCTGCATTATTCCAATAGCCAAGAGATTGAAACAAACCAAATGTTCATGGGCGGATGGATAAAGAAAATGTGGAATATACATTCAACAGTATATTATGTAGCTTTAAAATAGAAGGAAATACTGTTCCATGTTACATATGGATGGACCTTGAGGACATTATGCTAAACAAAATAAGCTAGCTACAAGTGGGCAAATACTATATGATTCCACACATATTAAGTATCGAAAGTAATCAGAAGCATAGAAACAGGACTGTGGGGAGAGGAAAAGGAAAATCAGTGTTTCATAAACATACAGTTTCAGTTTTGCAAGATGAAAAAGTTATAGAGATCTGCATGACAATGTGACAACACTTAACACTACTGAATTGTATACTTGAGAATAGTTAAGATGGTATATTTAACATAATGTGTTTTTTGCTACACGCGCGAGTGCAAGTGTACACACACACACATGCACACAAATGATTAAACACCTTTCTATGTTCTAGAAGATTGTCTCTGTAATTGGGAAGTCAAAGGCCATAATTCTGGCTTTTGTTATAAATTGTATCTCCCAGAATTTCATCTCAGTGGAAACATGGAGCAGCTTAACACTTGTCCTTAGCCCCTGGTATTTTCTGAATATTTAATTCAATGGGCATTATAACAACAAGTATTCAAGTTTCTCTCAAATCAAATGGAATCAAAAATAAACTGAAGCAAGTGACAGGATGTGTTTAAATGTCTCTGAAACACTTATTGAAATATTAATAGTACACTGTCAAATGTACTTGATTTCAAGTTTCAAATTTAAAAGTTATTTTTGCACATTGCAAACAGTTTGCAGTAGTAAGCTCTTTCCTCATTTACAAAGTTTTTTCCACACATGTTCTCACTCGGTCATCACACCTACCTTGTTAGATAAGGAGTATATTACAATCCCCTTTTCATAGATAAAAATACTAGAACTGAAAGGAGGTATTGGTCCTATGCCTTGGAAGTCCTATGGCTAAAGTCCTACGGCTTGGAAATGGCAGGGCTATTAGTCTACCAGTAGTAGTCTGGCTCCAAGTGGCACATTCTTTTCCATTACCCCACATATGTCATTGATGGCGCCTACCTGTCATCTTTCAGGAGGTAGGAATTCAAGAGGCCAGATGAAGAGCAGTCAGTAGGGCTGGCACGGACAGTCTGAAAATCCTTCTCTTGAGTAACCAAACACACAGCTATCGTTTATTTGAGCAACAGTGAAGTCTATGCTGCAAGGTAAGTTGTTTGGTATGATTTACTGAATGTTGTGACTTACTAAAAACCATCTGCCAAGATCAATCTAACATAAATATAAAAATGTATTAAAAATCTAATTTCATGCAGACGCACTGGGACAAATATCACTGCGATGGGTATTTGGACGTGAAGGGAATGTGCATTTCATCGCTTACGCAGTCCGTTCTTCTCCCAGTGCCTTAAAACAAAGCTTTGCGAATCACATAAAAAGTATAGTTTGTCCTGGTAGCCACTGGAATTTGCTCACACATTAAAGCTTTCTTTAGAATGCTGAGTTTGGTTCTTAAATGTTCTTGGCATTTGTGTTTCTGCCCTCATAAGGCAGCACTTCAATTTTTCTCCCTTTGGCACTATCCTTCTCATTTCTCTTACATATCATTATTTCACCAAATGTATGTACTCAATATGATTCCAATTTTGTTTTGTTTGTTGGGCCAGTGAACCTGGGTAACCCGAGGCACAGGGCCAAACATCTGGTAACAATAAGATCAACACAACGGTAGAAGAAGATCAAGAATCCTGTAACCATAAGGTAATGTGGAGTATATTCGGGTAGCTATGAAGGATACATAATAGAGGGTTTTCCTCTATGATAGTTGTGTTCTCTGAATTGACAGAAATAGGTCAAAGATCCCCGATAGCATGCTTTCAATACATTAGGCCAAGAGAAAACAGCACTTGTCCTTTGCATCTGGTCTAGATTTTAGCTTTGATTTATCCATTCTTCTGAGATCCTTAGAATCACAAAACCCTAAAAACTGCAAATAAAATATATCCTGAAGTTCACCAATTTAAAAGAGAAGGGCAGACAGCCTTTATACAACACATCTTCTTGTGTTCATCAGATTTTGTTTTCACAGTCGGGGTCCTGGGTAGATGTGGAAGTCTATGAAAGCTTATTTTCCCCCAGATGTTAATTCTAAATGTTATTTTCCTTCATTTTGGCACACTATTTTTTTTTTCTAGAACCTCGGGCAGTCTTCAGTACTGATGCGTGCCAAGATATATTTGGTGAGTGAATAAATAAATTAATAATATACTCTCAGTTTTCTCTTTACCCTATGGTAAGCCACATTTTTCCTTTTTTGATATTTGCATTAACCTCTTTATAAATTGTGTACTTTCCACATACTAACTACTTAAGTAAACCCTTCCCATTTCGAAGCTCACTATTCTCCAGATTGCTTATACAAATTTCTAATTTGATTACCTTTAAAATTTTTCCCACCGCTTAATTACTTCAGAGTTGAAGGTTTATACTTAAGCTCACTTTTTCCATTTCCAGTTCCATATAAGTAATTTTTTTAGCTTGTAGTAAGCATTTATGGTGAGCACCTGTTCAGTAACCAGAGAAGAATACATTTTCCATTTGGAAACATGAGCTAAAGCTTACAGTTTTGGGTTTTGCTGTTCCTAAAACATTCCTTATGAAAGTCAATTCATCTTTCCCTTTTATACTAGGATGGTAATAAGCATAAACAAGACTTTGGAAAAACCACTTAATAAGCCTTTAATTACATCTTCTGAGAGAAAAGATATTAAGCTTTATATCTCTAGAGTCCCTTCCTCCTTTCCATTGACAAGTTTATGATTTAAAAGAAAGATATAAAATACTTCTCTTCAAGGAATGCTGGCTCGACATATAAGGAAAACAGAAGATTTATATTCTCTTTGCATAATTCATCCAAAAAAATGGTTTGGCCTGAATTTATTGGCCAAAATATTGTCTCCTGTGTTGTCATTCCACATTGCACATGAGCACAGATTTGGCCTCTCTGAACATTTCTGCTTCAGATAGTCAGCAACACAGAGGGCTACTCAAAAGGAAATTGTTAGCTCATTTCCTAATTAGGACACCCTGCACATTGAAGAAGCACACTTGTTCTCAACTCTTGGGGAAGGAATTGGAAATTTATGGACCTTGAAAAAGATGCCTCATTTTTCCATGAATTTTCACTATCTGGATCCCTTCGCAGCAATAACAGCTTCCTTACAATTGTTTATATCTCTGTTAAAACAGACACACACACAGACACACACACACACACACACACACACACACACACACACACACACGAAGAAGAAGAAGTGAAATGACATTTGTTTTCTTTGGCAAAACAGTAAGACCTGAAATCCATGTCCTGCCTCTCATTTCTCACTCTATAAGTGTCCATTCAACCTTAGGTTCTGTGGGCTGCAAAACTGCTATGATAAATCTTCTGATTTTTGTCTTAGCCTCAACTGGAGACAAGATGACTTCTCTCTGGGAGCCCATGACCGCATCTTTCCAGAACTTGTCATGACTTAAGAGCACTAGGTGAAACAGAATGAGCATCCCTAGCATGTAGTAGTAAATAAACTTCTCTTTTATTATTTGTTTTATTTCTTTGCTGATGACATCTTTTCTGAACGTATCTTATCTGGAAGGCTGAATTTACATGTTTTACTGTAGGTGTTATCAAACTTTAGCATCTATCACAACAACAGAAGTGCAGGATATTGAATAAGTGCTTTTATACGTATTATCTGGCCAGACACAAGGTGAATCAGAGTAATAGTCATAAAAATAATAACACCAATCAGACTAATAATTACAAACAAAGTAATAGTGGCAATGATGACCACCATAGAAGGATCTGCTACATGCCAGGCACTGTCTTTCTAGGAACGCCAGGTATGCCATGGATGCATCCTCAGATCTCACCAGCCTGTATTTAGAAACAAGGTGACATTTTCCTTTCACACATACTTAAACTTTAGTAAATACAAACCTCTATCCTTCCAGGCTCCTCTCCTGGAGCAGCTTCTGATATTTCCCCTCAAAACTATGTTTACACTCTGTAACTTTTTCCTGTATTTCACTCATCTCTCCAATTGGTCTGACTCTCCGAAAAGCACCTAAAAACTGATACCTTCAGTTAATTGCTACTAATTCAAGGCTATTGTATTTTTTTTAAATCTTAAGATTATTGGTTGAAGCATAGTTAATTCTATAACTCCATGTGTAGATATACTGTATATAACTATATAGTTATCTACTTTCATACACATATATAAAGCAGATGAATAATTCATTAGTTGAAAACTTTGCTACTACAAACGAATATTCTTAAGAAATAAAGACCAAATCCACCCTCATAGGCCCATCCCAACCCCTGCTGGTTCTGTGAGCTAAAGACAAACTAATTCCCAGTAATAAAGCCACTTTTCATTTCTATTAGTTGGGGTCCAGATTCAACTTCTTCTTAGCCCCAAATGAGAGAACTTTCTTCCGCAAGCTCAGGAGCAACTCGGTTTTGCTCCAGGTCTGAATGTAGAAGGCAACATCTATTTACTCAAGGTATATTCACCGGTGGATATTCACTCATTTGAAATTATGACATCTATTTATTCAACAGATATAATTTCCAGTACCAGCCATTGTGCCAAATAGCAGGTATTCTGGGATTATAAACAATAACAACAAAATGAAACAAGAACAAACATGTTCTTGGGGCGCCTGGGTGGCTCAGTCGGTTGAGCATCCGACTTCAGCTCAGGTCACGATCTCACGGTCTGTGAGTTCGAGCCCCACGTCGGGCTCTGGGCTGATGGCTCAGAGCCTGGAGCCTGCTTTGGATTCTGTGTCTCCCTCTCTCTCTGCCCCTCCCCCATTCATGCTCTGTCTCTCTCTGTCTCAAAAATAAATAAACGTTAAAAAAATTTTTTTAAAAAGAAAAAACATGTTCTTTGTACTTGTGGATCTTACAGTCGATTGGAGGAGCCACCATTACACATCTCAAACAGTGGGCAATTTGATCTTAAATATGTGTGAGGCATAACAGTCTGGTTCCTGGAGCCTTCCAGCATTCCTTTTTTTTTTTTTTTTTTCTGTCTTGAAGGAAAGACCGGCCCTGAGTTTGTCTCTTACACATGCATACGCATCTCTCCCCCAAAACAAACAAAAACAAGTATTTGATAATAAAGAAAATAATATTTAGGAAAAAACTGTAATCCTCCCTGGTTCTGTTTACATTAATGAAATAGATTATATTCTTGAAGAGGATATTTAACATTTCACTTCAGAGTACCAGAATATGGATTACTTTGCTGCTTGAAGGCTACCTCAAGAATAAAGACTGCATATTTGCTTCATAGTTTCATGATTAACTGATTTATTCTTATGATTTTTTCCATTCCCAAACAGTCATTGTCAAGGGTGACTATGGAGAACAAGAATTATCATTACTACTCTTCTTATTGCTATTCTATTACTGTAATAATACTATTACTGTTGTTATTACTGATAATATAATTATGCGTTTTTAAGCTTCAAAGAAAATAGATCTTCCATATACCTCTTTTCAAGTAGTTTTCTCATGGATCCTCAAAAAATTACCTTTGATCTGGTTATCAAACTTATTTTAATATTGAATTAAAAATTTGTAGACAGTAACTCACCCAAGATAGCACAATAAAATTGTGATTGTGGATTTGTGATATTGACCCAGAGTTTTCTGACTCCACAATTTGACTTTTTTCCACTCTGCTGTGGGTGGGCACTTGTTCTCCCTAGGAGGTTAATGACTCTCTTGCCCAACACAATTTTCATCCAGTGCAACTTGCTAATATGGTGGGAGAGAGATGTAGAAGAAATAAACCCTCCATGCCGAGGCAAGTGACAGAGGAATGTCTTTATGGTGATATCGAGGAAAAGCTACCAGAAATTTGTTAATAATATTTGATTTTTGAGCCTATTAACCTAGAGTGGTTTTAACAGACTATTTAGTAATTCTCAAACATTTTTGTTAAATTTTTCCCTTAATCTTCATTATGAAAATAACACCTTTTACTCATTTACTGAATATAAAATATTTAACTACTATAAGTAATTTTTCAAACAAGAGATAATCTCCTCCCTATGTGTCAGATACACTACTTTGCCAGGTCAGCCTCCCTACCACTGCCTCTTGTCTCCAGTAGCCTGGAGGTTCACACACCTGGACTTAACTTTCCATCCTCCACAACACTGATTTAAACACACATAACCCCAAGCTATCATATGTGAATTATCTCATTGAATTCTAGTCTATTACAATTAGAAGAAAATCTGCCATTCTCATATTTTTCAGCTGTTCAGGTAACTGATAAAAAACATGAAAGGAGGGGCGCCTGGGTGGCGCAGTCGGTTAAGCGCCCGACTTCAGCCAGGTCACGATCTCGCTGTCCGTGAGTTCGAGCCCCGCGTCGGGCTCTGGGCTGATGGCTCGGAGCCTGGAGCCTGTTTCCGATTCTGTGTCTCCCTCTCTCTCTGCCCCTCCCCCGTTCATGCTCTGTCTCTCTCTGTCCCAAAAATAAATAAACGTTGAAAAAAAAAAAAACAAAAACAAAAACATGAAAGGAGCTAATGAATGAGTTCCCTACCAACCAGACAAGTAGAAACCAAATGTCTAAATCTAAAATTTTCACTCCATGACTAATAGTACAAGTTTAGCAAAATGTGATGTTTCTCTCTTAATGTATGATTCCGAAGGCTCCATTTAAAATTTAAAAATTCATTGAAGAGGGCATCTTTTGGGATGAGCACTGGATGTTGTATGGAAACCAATTTGACAATAAATTTCATATATTAAATAAATAAACAATAAATAAATAAATAAATAAATAAATAAATAAATAAATATTTAAAAATTAATTTTAAAAACTGAAATTTGGGGGGAAATGTGCCTAATTCAGCAAAACATGTAATTTATAGGAAGATTGCAAAATATTTAGTGATTGATTAGATTTCACACTTTTACCTTTTTTTTAAGTAGGAGTAATTTTATTTATTTTTTAAGTTTATCTTAGAGAGAGAGTGTGTGTGAGTAAGGGAGAGGGGCAGAGGGAGAGAGAGAAAGAATCTTAAGCAGGCTCTGTGCTCAGTATGGGACCCAACTTAGGGCTTGATACCAAGACCCTGGAGTCTTGACTTGAGCCGAAATCAAGAGACGCTCAACTGACTGAGCCACCCAGGCAGCCCAGGTTTCACACTTTTAAAATGGCTTAATGTGTGCAGGCAAAAGCCTCTGTTAAAATTTTTAAAAATACATCTATCTTTTCCTATTGTATTCCTACCATAAGCAAAAATATTAGCAAAGATTAGACTCTGCATATCACTCAACAAATGTTTTTCTCTAATATAATGTCTAAAAATTATACAGATGATTATTGCTTTTTACTGTATTTGGGGGGAGGCATGCCTATTATAAACCCAACATAAATGAATTTCCTTATTAAAATCAGTAGAAAATTCCTCTGCACACCTCTCGAAAGATATGCTATTAAAAACAAAATATGATTCAAACTATTAAAATATTCCAATTAAGCACTGACTACACTAACACCTCTATTTTTCTCATTTACAAAATAATACCATGTCCCAAGGTGCTAAATGGATTTGAAATGCCCATTCAAAATGCCACTGCATTTGCTCAGCCTAGCTGAGCAAGCTCAGCTTTACTCAGCTTTGCTCAGCTTTACCATTCCTCATCTATCCAGCTTATAATGTCTCATTAAAACAATGTTACTTTTTTCCTGAGAACATATTTTTATAAGAATGCTCAATGTAATATCTGCCCTCTCAACAGAGTTTTAAGTGTACAAGCATACAATACAGAATTGTTGTTTATACGCACAGTGGTATATATTAGTGAAATACCATGCAGCCTTAAAAAAGGAAAGAAAGAAATCCTATAATATGACAATATGGATGAATCTTGAGGCCATTGTGCTAGGTGAAAAAAAAAGACTGTCACTGAAAGACAAATACTGTGGTCCACATAGATGAGGTATCTAAGACAGTCAAATTCATAGAAACAAAGAACAGAATGGTGTTGCCAGAGACTAGGGAGAGCAGGAAATGAGGAGTTGCTAAACCTTTGTAATTTTGATGTATACTTCTCCGTATTTTAATCCTTGGCGGTCTATATGGATGCGATTTTGCTCTCATTTTTTAGCTACAGGCAGAGTAACTCTCCGGGTGAGGCTTTCTGAGAACCACCTCTGAGCTGGGTGATCTATACTGATGGGGTCTACCAGCCTGGGCCTCACAAACAGGAGGAGAATGGAAGTTGTACATAAGGATTTAAACATCTTATTTATACACCATCCTTCCTATATTTCCTGATTCCCTTCCTTCTCAACCACACTCTACATTCCCATAAAAAGGAAGTCAACATTGTTATGTGTGTTTCTCCAGTTTTAGAAACTTACAGATTTCATAGTGCAGTTTCTTACTTCTTGTTTTAAGATGGTGAAGGTAAGCTGTATGACTTGTGCAGATAAGACAGCTAGAGATACAACCAAGGCTTGGCCATAAATGTCCTGCTTCTGCTTTCCTCTTTTAAGCCATTTCATACTCTCTTTTAGTCCATTGTTCAAACTGATATAACCGGAAAACATTTTAAATCTTCCATGAAGAGATCCACATAGTTATGGGAGATTAGAGTATCTAAATTTTCAGCTTTTTAATTGCATATAGAAAATTTGCCTCAAGGAAGTTGTATGTGTATGTGAAAGTACTTGTCACCTGGGAATGTTCTATGAAAAACGTAGGGGCTGGTTTCCAGCTCCAGATTCTATTTCAGTTGTCACTTCTGTGAAGCTAACATGGGAAACGCTCAGACATAAACAGCCTGGCCCAGCTGAGGAATTGAGTTCGTAATCCCCCTTTCCTCAAGTATCTGTTGGGGGAATCAGCCTGTCCCAGGCCTATGAAAATTAGTTCAAGGGCACCTGGGTGGCTCAGTCAGTTAAGCTTCCAACTTCGGCTCAGGTCATGATCTCATGGTTTGTGAGTTCGAGCCCCGCGTCAGGCTCTGGGCTGACAGCTCACAGCCTGGAGCCTGCTTCGGATTCTGTGTCTCCCTCTCTCTTTGCCCCTCCCCTGCTTGTCCTCTCTCTCTCTCTCTCTCAAAAATAAAAATTTTTTTAAGTTAAAAAAATTAATTCAAAATATTTCTCTGGATACAGTGACAATGTAAGTACAAGACCTAACAGAAGCTCTCTCTCTTCTCTGAGATTAGACAATCTGGGGATGTAAGACTTGAAGCTTCTGTAATTGTCCTACCCTGAAGGATATTGGCTGAAATTGAAGCCACATACAAAAGAGGGTAGAGCCAAGAGAGTCACGGACAACTGGAGTTGGTACAAATAAACTGTGCCACCTTGTGTCCTTACTTTTCAGATATATGTTCCAATAAAATTCTTTATAATTTTAAGCCAGTTGATTTCAAATTTCTGTTTTTTAACATCTTTAGCTGTTCTAATCTATAACATCTTTAGATGTTCTAATTTATAAAAAATGGAAAGTAATTTGCTTTATTGATATTGGTTGTTTTCTATTCAATTACCAGGGCAAGAGAATATGGATGGGATGTTCATCTCTTCACCAGAGGGTGACATGGAATGCCAGTGAGTCAGGTATGTATCACGTGGAGCCCCTACAAGATTTAAATCAGATATATTGAGTTTTTCCAGAGCGCTCTCTCTCTGCAAAGAGATGGAGATATCACTTTCTGCTGTCTGAAATAAGCACAATAGAAAGGCTCTGCTCAGTGAAAAAATCATAAGATCAGTAGACCTCTACTGCTTTTCCCCTCTACCTCTATTCCCCTTATATCAAGGGACATTGGAGTGGGAGTCAGCATTTGTGAGATATCACTAATGGGAAACTGAGTTGGGTTTGGTGGAATAGAATTATGTGATTTTTGAAACATCACTTACAGATATATTTCTTGCTGGCTGTCCCGTATGGGATTGGCTCATTATGACACAGATGTGCAGGGCCAGAAGTTGGACCACTAATGTTTATCTGTTAGATAATGTTAATATGGATAATGGTTATGTGTTAATATAGACATATATTAATATGCCCCATGGCACCAGGCACCAGAAGTGGGTTAGGAATGGGAGGAGAAATGGAAATGTCCTGATCCAGAAGCTAGTCTGTGGAAAATTCTTCAAATTATCAAGCATTGATATCAAGTGTATTCTGTAGAAAATTCTTCAAATTATCCAGTGTATAAATTTGTGTGGAGAAGATTTAGTTAATTCTTAACTAATCAAGTTAAAGCTCTCCACTCTACTTCTTCTCTTTTAGTGTTCATAATAAAATTTTTTATATGTGCAGCACAATTTATAACTTAAAGTGAAACTAAAATACATTTTGTGAGAGCTTATATGACACATGCATTCTAAATATACATTTAAAAAAATCAATCTCTTATGCCAAAGGCAAGGCTAAATTATCTCTCTCATTTTCTTTATAGAATTTTTTTTCAAAGTTGTTGAGTTATGTCAAATTAACTACAACCATGTAGCCATAACAATTTAGAGGAAATGATTATAGAAGGAATTGATCAATTGGTTAATAGAAATATTGTTACTTTTCTGGATTTTGAGATGTTTTGGGAATTGGTCAGCTTTTTAAAATTTTTAAGTTGCTCTATTTTTTCCTAGTATAAATAAGTATTTGCATTTATATCTAATTTTCTAATTGCAATTGTATTTTTTTTCCTTAAGAGTGTCCCTCAAAGTCAATATGTATCAAATTTCACACAATTTTTTTGCCCCTAATTCACTAAGAATTATGGAGGAAATGATGAGTTACTCCATTATCTGAAGGGGGATACCTCATACAAAGGATTTTGTTGAAGAAGGAGTCAAGAAAATGGGATTAAACAGAGGAAAGTAACATTGGTCCATAGTTCAAAGGAAATGCCTTTGCTGAATGCCCTATCTTAAATTGCACCCACCCCACCCCACCTAATGACTTCCTCTCCCATTGCTCTGTCTGAATGAAACATACATTACTTTTCACTTCTGTATCTTCACTAAAATAAGAACTTCATGAAGGCAAGAATTTGTTCCACGTTGTTCATTGCTATTACCTCCTCAGACTAGAATAGTGCCTGTCATATAGCATATAGTAAATGTTCTATAAATATTGGTTGAGTGAATGGATGAATGCCCTAACATTCCCTGTATCAATGTGAGCTTCTTTCATTCTATTAATTCAGAAATCTGAATTCTATTCTATTAATTCAGAATTCATTAATAGAATTCATTCTATTAATTCAGAAAAAGATTTAAAAATTCTTTTAATCACGTAATTTTTTTTTTTTTTTTTTTTTTGGTGGAAGTTAGATTTTGTAATCATAAATGGGAAGATCCAAAGGGTTCTTCTCAGTTACAGGCAACCCTCCAAACAGTCATAGGAACTGGACAAAGATCTCCAACACCAGCTTGGCAATTCCATGGAACCTTATCTATCCTAACTTTCTCCATCACAGAGTTTTGAATCTGAAAGGGGCCTCAGGAGTCCCTACAAGACAAACAGATACCTCTGAACTGGTCACTCCCCGTTTTCCCCTTGCTAGTAGGAAACTCTGGGTTGGGAATGAAAATGTACCCACATATGTATTTGCTTTTACATTCCCTTTTTCAGCTAGAGGCGATCATGTGACGTGTTTTTGGTTAGATACAAGTGAGACAAAGTCCCTGATAAGGTTTTCTTTTTTAAAGTTATGTATTCCTAATGTAAGGAGCCTCCACAGAAGGCAACACCATTTGTCATTCCTGTTGCCACCTTGAGGGCACACACGACGTTTGGAACTAATGCTGCCATTATGACCATGACGTGAAAGCAAACAGCTAGGAGTAGTGGAGCACAAATCTTAGTCTAGGAGAGGGTCATGGAACCACTAGCCCTGTGTTGGACTGCTAATCTCCAGACTACTTATTATGTAAGAAAAATAAACGCGTATTTGCTTAGTTTTCTATTACTTCAGTTTCTCTTATTTGCAGTCAAAATATTCCTGTTGTAGTTCTTAATTCTAATGTGTTTAATGCGTAAGAGAAGAAAACTGAGGCTCTGTGAAAACAAACAGTTTGGCCAGAGCCATAGATATTTGGTTGGGGGAAGCACATTATAAGAGCCCCTGCCTCTTCTGGGACCCTCACAAGGAACACCCTATGGCCAGTGAATAAGAGTATGGTTTTGCTTCACCTGCCTGTTCAAGGCAAGGAAACAATGAAGATAACAAAATGTTCATAGTGGAAAATGTCCGAACTGTTGACAATTGTAAGGATGAAAGCTAGGCTGCAAAAGGATATATTTGTTGTATACAAAGTAATCTTTTTGATGTTTTTTACATAACATGTTGAAGCCAAATTACTATCATCTGCAATAAAATGTTTGTTCATTATTGGGTCAGAACATCCAAATGACAAGTCACAAATTCCACCATTCAGCAAGTTACTCTAGCCTTACCTCTAATTATCCGGCTATCTGGATGCTTGGGCATCATGTAGATTCAATTAAGTTCTGCGTTGAGTTAAGGAGGCATTTGTCTCCTGAATTTGAGCAATGTGCTTTTAGTAATTTAGATTTTCAATCTTTACTGTCTCTCATGTTTTGTGTGTGTGTGTGTGTGTGTGTGTGTGTGTGTGTGGTCTTAATAAAGGTTCCTAGAAGAGTCTAGATTGACTTTATGTCATCTATGCTTTGTTTCAGTCTTCATTTATTAATTTATGCTAAATTGAGTCAAAGTTTTCAATTGCTCATATACCTCCTTACAAAGGAAGTGTTTCTCTCACTTAGTAGTGCTAAATCCCAGCTCCAGGCATAGCTTTCCCTTTGTCACATTTCCATGTGTATTACTCACAAACAAATAAATCCTCTCTGTAAAGCATTTGGCATCTTTATCTTCCTTCATGAAAACGCAATTCTGAGATTTCCAATTACACATATGGACCAGATGTGAAACATGACTTAAACGAACAGGGAATTCAGTATGGTTTTGCAATCACGAGACATATATTGTATCCCTCTTATGCTAATGTTTCCTTTATAATTCCCTGTTGTAGAACATCTGCTGCAAGGGCCTGAGTGGCCCCTCTTGGCATGTTCTTTCTCTTTTTGTGCCTTTTCCGCCTTCCCCAATCTAAAAATGGAGGCAGAGTGGAAATAGGACTTTTGCCTCATACCTAGTATATTAACATGAATATGTGGCACATAGGTCACCTCTCCTTTCTTTTTTCTCTGTGCCCATAGTCGACAGAGAGGGTCAGTCATTGGCAGTCTTTGTGACTCAGATTTGGCGTGGAATTCTTCTCAACACATTGTAATTCAGTCAGCTCAAAGGTGCCCAGTCTCCTTGCAGTCCCTCTACCCTTCTGAGTTTAAATTTAATGTACATTTTCCACGTTTATGTTTCCACCAGCAGGTGTTCCTTTGGAATAAAAATATTAAGTAATATTTTATCAGTGATAGTGATGAAAAGAAAGAAAGTTCTGTGGTGTGTCTGTGTCTGTGTGTGTGTGCATGTGTGTGTATATGATTTCAAACTGGAAGAGAGAATGACTCCAAGGAGAGAAACCAATTCCAAAATGTATCACAAATTCGCTTCGGTTTCTTTAAATCAAAATGTCATTGTCTCTTCTCCTACCAAAACTACTATGACGATCTCAAATGTGTCTTGTATTCACTATACCTCTGTCCATTCATTGTTTCACACTGTACTGTAAGCAGCTTCCAATCATGCAAACCATTGGTACCGCCCCCACTCTTAATATCCTTCAATGAATCTCATCACACATATAACTAACTTAAAATTAACAGCATCTACAAAATCAGGTATGATTTGGCCCCTGCCTTTTTTCAATCCTCACCATCAAATACTTTTTACCTTATTCACTTAATTTCACCCACGAGGATCTTCTGTGTCTCAAACTGCTACACTCATTTCTGCCCAGTGTCTTCTCTTCCATCCATGCATTCATTTAATTTACATTTATTAAGTGGTTCAAAATCAAACAGCCCCTTTCCTATTTATCTGGTTGTTTCCTACTCAGATTGCAGGGTGAAAACCACTTCCACAAGAAGACCTTGCCTGACTGTGACGGGAACTTCTTCGATATGTTCAGTAAAATCTATTCACTCTTCTTTCTGGCCACAGTTCTACAATTCTCAGTCTGTTTTTAGATCTCTGGATGGCATGGGACTAGTGTCACCTATTGAATGGAAATGGAAATGTCATATGTCATTTCCAGACTGAAGTGTTTAAGAAGTAAGAATTTGGTAAAAGACCCCGAATTTTCTAGCATTTAGGTGCTGCCCATATCCCTTGACTCCTGTCCTCATATCACTCTGACTTCTGCTTCTGATGGCAAATCTTCTCTGACCCTGATTCTGATGCCTCCTCCTATAAGGACCCCTTGATTTCATTGGGCTCATCTGGATAATCCAGGACAATCTCTCCATCTCAAGTCCTTAATGTAATCACACTTTCAAAGTCCCTTTTGCTATGTCACATAACATATTGGTAGGTTTTGGAACATAGGCATCTTTGGGGAGGAGGGAACATTTTTCTATCTACCTCACCAAGTGACCAGATACAGGTCTATAAAGGATTTAGAACAAAAGTTCTCATTAACATTCAAACTGGAAATAAAGAAAAGCTTAGACATGTGGTTTTTCTACCAAAGTATGTTATTCCAAGGAACTTCAAAATAGCCATCATTAAATTTGAAAAAGAATCATAAGGAGAAGGAAGAAAAGACAGCAGATTCGAGAACAAATAAAATAACAAATCTAAAATAACAATAACATGAGTGTGGTTATTAGCACATGAATTTGTCTGTAAACAAATGGAAACTTATTATAAACCTTCAAATTGTACTGCCACCGAAAAAGAGCTTAGGATAAAGATAAAAATGTTTTAAAGCCTTAAATCAACTTTCAGACTCCACACTTGTTCCGATTAGAAATGAACTTTGGAAGTGGTATACCCCTCAATTAGGACGTGATCCCCACACCTTCTTCAGATGTCATCATGGGGGATAATGGGCTGGTAAGAATCTCCCAGAGGGCATAACCAAGGGCCAGGGAGAACACTGAACATCAGAGCTACTCCCAAAGAATGGAATGAGGATTACATCAAGACTTGAGTTTGCCAAATCCTGCTGTAGTAATAGATCCAATTTCTCTTTCGATCAAATTTTGGTTTTGAGTCCAAAAACAGGCTCAGTTCCAAAAACTGGGCAAAAGGCCTGGGTTTTTATTAGGGCCATTGCCCTTATTCTGATCATCCCTCTCTGTTTTCTTATGACTGTACCTATTAAGTAGTAATCTTGTTGACCACCAATCTATGGTGGAGATGCCAAATTCGATAAATTATTTTTATAGCTCTTCATGGTCAGACATCCCTGCTATCCATATGATACTGTCTACGTGGCTTCTGACAGATAAGCAAAACCATCTGGCCTCTGTCGTTTTGGGGTCTATCAACTGCCCTGCATTACAGAACCCAGTTCTAAAACAGCATCACCTATTATCAATCCAGGGCTACCATTGAACTTCTAAATTCAATGCCCCACTCAGCAGTTTCTTATTTTTTATTATTTTGGTAAATGGTGTGTCCTCTTTGTCTTCCCATGGGACATAGTCCTCTGGTGAGTTCTCCAGCCTTACATGGAATGTCCACTTTGGCATGTCCACATCTTTGAGAATATCGATATGATCTTCCATCATCTGCGACAGCAATTCTGAATATAGTTCTCTCCATTCTTCTAGGAGTCATCAGGAGTCATCTCCTGATATTTTTGCCAAGATGTTAAATTCTGCGTATCAGGAGAGTGTTCTCAAATTGACAAAATCTCTCTTATTCGATCTTACATTCCAGCCCCTGATTAAACATCCTCAGAATCTACTCCTGTTGTCCTCTCCCAACTCCTGCTGGTGCATACTGGCTACATTCTGCAACTCTTTTGGCATATAGTCCCCTTCCTCCCTTAACAGGACCAACACACCCCCTACTGCCTCATATTGTGACTTAATTCTGTCCCTGGCCAGGTATTGAGAATGTATACTTGTTTTCAAATATACGCATTTGGGAAGACTTTCTTATTTAGAAAGTGTCCTAAAGATTATTATATTGTGGGATAAGACAGTCCCTACATAGCAGTTACAGAGATGTGAACAGTAGTGTGTTATGCGAGTGTGTGTGAGTGTGTGTGTGTGTGTGTGTGTGTGTGTGTGTGTGTGTGTGTGTTGGGGGGGTGGGTGTGAGAGAGAAAGAAAAAGAGAGAGAGAGAGAGAGAGAATGTCTGTAAATGAGCATTTCATGTTTAAGGCAACTAATGTCCTTTGAACTACTGGAGAAAAAAGTCAATGGATTCTGATTCTGATTGTTATTGTTATTATTATTGAAACTTAAAGGACAAAGGCTGAGGATTGATATCTAAAAATTATGATATATTTAAATCTGAATAATTTAAAAAACAAGATTAGTGCAGTATATTCACACTGTAGTCTGTGAGCCTTTCTGCTGCCACAGGCTCTGGTACCTAAACAGATACTCTGTTATAAACAGTTTTTTAGAAATTTAATTTTTCATGATGTTCTTTACAATCACTAGAAAAATACCACTTACATTCCTTATGTGAACACTTACAGTGAAACCTGAAGCCACTCAAGAATAATTTTTGGATAAATATGATCAGAGATAAAAGTTTTCAGGTCTGATTCCAAGAAGCAAGTAGACCACACAATAAGCCACAACACAATAAGCAATTGACATGCTGATGCTCTCAAAGGACAAGTTACCTAAACTTCAGTGTGATGGGAAATTGGGAAGCTCTCTTCAGAAACTAAATTTCCATAGGTTTGTAAACCTTACTATATATTTTTTCTAAAGGAAAGCACATATTCATTATTTTTCTTCATATTCCTTCCTTACCCTTCAACACACAAGCCCCATTGTGAGTTTGCCTATTATTTCTTGATTCCAAAACTCTTTATAGAGTCTGAGCAATTACAGAATCCTGCATCAAATCGTCATATGTTGTGAATGAGAATTTCAATGAACATGTACTTGGGAAATGAAAGACAGATGGTCTTTCAGTCTGTATCTCCTTTATCTCTTTTGTCAACCCAGAATTGACTTCACATGTCTTCTCCATTTTATTTGTATCAGTATGCTTACATGGATTTCATAAATCTTTTTTTTTTTTTTTTTTTAGTTCACTTGAGTGTTTTCACCAATTCTAATTCTCTGAATGTCTTCTCCATTGAAATCCTCCTTTATTACTTTCCCTTCTTACTACTGTAATCCATTTCTCAACTGGGTCATTTCACATTTATTCTCCAGGCTTTTCTAAATAAAAGGTCATAGTAACTAGGTCTTTCTTTATAATAAAACAATCTAACGAACTATCCCGTTTTGCAGTCTTCACCGCCATCTGAATCTTTGGCATCTGGCACACAGAAGGCATTGAATCGTTAAGGGAGAACAAAACCAGTACAATCCTTCCATCCATTTTTATTTTCCTAAACCTGGAGAATCCAGAAGCATCCCTGGGGTTGAAGGAGGACAGGAAGAGCAAGCAAGTGGATGGGTGGGAGATGAAGCACAGACCATATTCCCTTTTCCCACTGTTCAATGGTGGAAGTTGAAGGTCAGTCTGACCTGGGAGATGGAGAAATTTTGAAACTCAGAGTTTCATTGGAAACTGAAGATGAGATTGACTAGCTGTGACTACCTGAGGCAGGTGACTATCAGAGGCAGGGAGCAGAAAACTCACACAACAGGTCTGAGGGCAGTAATTGTAAAAATTTGTTCCTATCTGTACTCAACTGACTCCAACATTTTATTTTATTTTATTTTATTTTATTTTATTTTATTTGCTCCAACATCTTAAAATAAATATATTTTTCATGAATAAATACATGAAGATAGGCAAAGTATTTTATGAAATTAAAAGTAAAGCAGGAAAAATGCAAAAGTCCCAAATGTGCTACTTACTAGGGGTATAATATCAGACAAATAAAAATAGTCTCTGAATATCAAGAGCTTCATTAAAAAAATAAGAATAAAATGATTTCAGTGCATTGTTGTGAGGTTCCAGTGAAGAATAATGCATCAAAAGAACAACCACAATACCTGGAACATAGGAAGCCCTCAATTCATTCTAGTTTACTTCCCTCAGAATTTTCCATCTTTGTATATTTTCTGAGGAGTCACTGTATATCTAGGAACTCTACTTGACAAGCATGAGATGAAGTTCTTTCTCTGTACCTTAGAAGCCATATTAAGGGTCACAAAGTTAATACAAATAAAAAGGAAAAAAGCACAAGAGCATCATCAAATTATGGTTTAAACTATAGTATAGTTGTTTTGGGAATTAGGGGAGAAAATGAAGCAAAATGTGAAATAACACAACACATTTCCTAGAAAACAAACCAAAGTTCAAGTCAACAAGAGGACTTGTTTTTCTTCCTTCTGGCTCTTTCCAACTTGAAACACAGCCAGAGCCTTTTCTGAAGATCAGGAAGCTTAAAGACTATAGGAGCCAGCGGTCCATGTCATTGTCCTGATTTGTTATTCAAGACACAGGTCTGTATTGCCCAAATTCTTACAGAACACTACTCCCTGGTACGCTGTTTCAACATTTGCAACAGATTATTTGGAAAGCATTGTTGGGGGCAAAGCCACATCTAACAACTCCCATTCCTAGAGCATCAGATTTTAATTTTAGTAAAAACAAGATTCGAAGCCTTTGGACATCAATTTATGGCAATGGGAGCTGTAAATAAAGTATAAGACCTAGTTACACTGAGTTTATTAATATAAAAGCACCATGAAATCAATGGCTTGCTTGAAGAACTTAGATTCGGTTTACTTTGGATTAAGAAAATGTTTCATCTCATTGTGTGTAAGAGCTATAAATATGCACATATAAAGAAAGAACATTAATAATATGGGAGTATTTGCAAACTTTTTGACTACTCTAGCCCTCAAAAGAGAGCTCTCTTATTGCTAACCCACAAACCCTCTCGTTAACCCAGAAGATTCAATCTTGGTTAGTCAGGCTGTTACTCTTTTATGATGCGTGCAGTCAGAGTAAAAGCCAACAAGGCTGAAAAATGAGCAAGACAGTGGATGGAAGGTTATGTCAATCTGTAGGATATGTAGGGGGAAGGGGAGAGCAGCCAGAGTTGGAGATAGAATAAAAGTTGCTTTTACTAGAAAAGAAATATTGACTGTAGTTGTTGTGAGGAGGGTCATAAATGAGAGTCTCTTAAGTGTTGTGGGTGACAGCGTGGATGGAAAACAAAATAAGATGTGAGAAACATTGCTGAGGTTGTGGATTAGATATGTTTTAATTTCTCACAAGGAACACAAGTAGTGCTTGGAATTTCTTTTGCCCTTTTTTGGTTTTAGCTTATAAATTGTGCTTTTTTTTATTTGAGAGAGAGAGAGAGAGAGAGAGAAAGTGCGCGTAAGCAGGGTAGAGGGGCGGAGGGAGAAGAGAGAGAGAATCTTAAGCAGGTTCCATGCTCAGAGTAGAGCCCGACATGGGGCTCAATCCTACGACCCTGGGGTCATGAGCTGAGCTGAAATCAAGAATCAGATGCTCAACCAACTGAGCCACCCAGGCACCCCATGTAAACTGTGCTTCTTGAAAGCAAAATCATATGTAGACAGGACCATTTGTATCTCTGGGTTGTGAGGGATACACTCATAGCCAAACAGCCAGAAAACAATTTTAATATTCCTTCCCCATACACAGAATGCCATTTGTATGCTGACGCATGTAGTCTATAAAGGTCAAAGGTCCACAAAAGTCAAAGCTCACTTGTAAGAATCTTTGTGCACTAGATGAGCGTAGGATTCAGGTATGTAAATGAGCAAAATAGAACCATGTGCAGCAGGATGAGGGGAAAAAGAACAGGCAGAGCAAAAGAGGTCAGTATCCAATGAATACAATATGGAATTACTTGGCAGTTTAAACTGTTCACAAGAACTTTGGACCAGGAGAAACAGCAATTTTCAGAGACACAAGGCTTTTTGTAAAATGTACATCAATCCAAACTGAGAAAACTCTGGGGAATCATATGAGTTCTTTTCTCCTTGGTGACTAAGATCTGCAACATGTCCCACTTCTCTGTAAGCCTTAACTAGGAGCTAAACTCCATCCAGACATCTCATGTTATCAGTACTTGCCCCATAGTGCATGTATAATCAGTATTTGGTGAGTAAATAACCTCCTCTCACAAAAACTACTGCCTCCCTCTACCATAATACTATGAGAAATTAAAATGAACCCTTTAAGTGTCTGGCTCCTTAACTAACTTTAAGCTCCATGAGCTCAAGGACAGTATCACATTCATGTTTGGAGTCCCAGTTGGCAGAGTGAGCGCTCAGGCAATGGATTTTGAACTGAACTGAACAAGAAATATACAAAAATAAGCTCTTGCCTGGGTGGAAATAGAGTGGGTAGAGGTACATATAGGCCATCTTCACAGAGCCAGGCAGGAGAGGATTTGCAGGTAGATTGAGGTGAACTCAGTCTTGATGTAAGACCTCACAGTCTAGCAAGTTCTGCTGTTATGAGCAGTGTAGAAATTATGTGGTAACAGTATATGAAATATTATGGTTCCATTCTCTGTGTCATATACTTTTCATAGGTTTTGTCAGAAGACAGTATCGAGTTGCAAATAAGAAGATTATCTGCAGAGTATCTTGTACCTTGAAGTTACTTGGAGGTGAGTCTCAATTTTGTATGGTGACACATGAACCATAAGCAAGAGATCATATTCAGAATAGTTCCTTTGGGAGACTGAAGGTTTATTCTAATAATACTGTGATTGCTCAACATCTTTTAGGAACTTCCTTTAAAAACTTTGAAAAATAATTCTCTTTGTAGGTGAATATTATTTTGAAAACAGGCAAAAGTTATCCACACTTTCGTGTCGTGAATGAATATGTGTTATTAACAAAGTAATGCAGTGTTTTGAAAAGAAAATAAGGCATACTAATGAAATCACTGGTATTTTGGAGTTGCTTGAAATCTGACTGAAATCAGTGCCATTAGAAGTCACAAAAATATCTTTATCAGAACAATACTGTGAAAATATGTAAAATGCTTTCTAGAAGGACTAATTTGGGAAACAACACTCATGTAAATGCATAAGGTCTGGCCTGCTTGTTCCAGAAAAGTCTTGGAACTTTAAAATATGAATCCCATAGGGGCGCCTGGGTGGCTCAGTCAGTTGAACATCCAACTTTGGTTCAGGTCATGATCTCAAGGTTCGTTAGTTCGAACCCCGCATCAGGCTCTGATGCTTGCTGCTGTCCGCGCAGAGCCGCTTTGGACCCCCTGTCTCCCTCTCTCTGCCCTTCCCCAACTTGCACTGTCTCTCAAAAATAAATAGAATATTTAAAAACAAAATAAAATAAAATATGAATACCATATATTTTTCATTTTCCTCTGTGTGCTTTTATAAGGAATGCCAAAGAACAATAAGAGAGAGTAGAAAATAGGAGAAAGCGGTGGAAATTGAGAAATCCTTTGCCAATACCGAGGCACTGACAAGGAGGTTTATGTCAAAATATTTATGGAATTTAGAGAACAACACATGAAATGGTCTCTTAAAAAATGATCTCTAAGTAAAAGGATGTGGGCAGACTTATCAACTTCCTGTGTGAACTTCTATCCTATTGGAGTTTGTGAACCCTACATATAGTAGTCCATCTATTAAATAATTAGATATTTATTAAGACAGCTTAAACCAGAAAGAGAAAGAAATACAGCTCTATCCCTCCCCTGTACACCCATTGGCTAAGTTGTTTGGGCAGTCAGTGCCATGAAATCATTTGCTTGTGAGAAACCACACTGTTTTTTTCTTTCTCAAGTTTAGGTATGAATAAACCACTCTGAAAAAGCTATCTTACACCATTAAACAGTCACTGTCTAGTTACAGGTTAGATCTCTGCCCTCTACTGGAAAATACTATACATGCACCAGAATGTTTCTTATTTCTAAGTTTATGGAAACCATACATCAATATGTTGATCACAAATCACTGTGTTTCCTTATTTAAATATATCCATATCCTTAATATTTATGAAATTCTCTTCTATTCTCAAGTTTTATTATTTTAGCATATCATTAAAAATATGTATTTAAGTACTTCTCTACCACAAGACCTCTTTTTCTGTGCTGGCAGTACAAAGAAATGGAGTGGCGTGGTCCCTGTCCTTTAGACCTGGGTAAACACACATGTGCACACGTGTGTAGATACCATGTGCATAATACAGTAGCCACTAGGCACATGTGAAAACTTAGCATTTGAAATGTGATGGGCCCATATTGTAATGTGCCAAAAGTACAATGTACACACCAGATTTCTAGAATAAAAAATACATTAAATGTTAATTGCTTATTTTGATTACTTTTTGAAATAATATTCTGGGTGTATTGTGTTTCAATATATTGCTAAATTAATTTACCTCTTTATTTTACTTTTTTAAATGCGGCTACTAAAAAATTAATATATATGACTCAAATTTTTGGCTCACATTACATTTCAGTTGGCTAGCACTGTCCTAGAAGCTCTAATTTAAGAAACTGATACAAATACATAACTTACTATATAAACATCAATATGGTATATGTAATAAAAGATTATATTTATATCCGTTAAGCATGTTGAATTTATACATCTCCTAAGAGGGAACTGTTACACTATTATTATCATCATTCATCTGTTATTTTTTTAGATAAGCAAACTAAGGCCAGAGAACTTAAATATCTTGACCAAAGGGGAAAATCCATGATTTGAACCCATGTAGGTGGAATTTGGAAGCTGTGCTTTTCATCACCACACCACATGCAGCTGTAAAGAACATGGATGAGGGTACTTCATTGAAGTGTGGCTTCAGAAATGGCTTTCTGGTGTAGCTGAAATATGAGTTGAATTTTTTTTTGTTTATTTTATTTTTTTTTTTAATTTTTTTTTCCCAACGTTTTTATTTATTTTTGGGACAGAGAGAGACAGAGCATGAACGGGGGAGGGGCAGAGAGACAGGGAGACACAGAATCGGAAACAGGCTCCAGGCTCCGAGCCATCAGCCCAGAGCCTGACGCGGGGCTCGAACTCCCGGACCGCGAGATCGTGACCTGGCTGAAGTCGGACGCTTAACCGACTGCGCCACCCAGGCGCCCCCTGTTTATTTTATTTTGAGAGAGACAGAGAGAGAGCATGAGCAGGAGAGAGGCAGAGAGAGAGAGAGAGAGAGAGAGAGAGGGAGAGAGAGAGAGAGAGAGAGAGGGAGAGGGAGAGGGAGAGAGAGAGAGAGAGAGAGAGAGAATCCCAAGCAAGCTCTCTACTGCCAGTGCAGAGCCTGACATAGGGCTCAAACTCATGAACTGTGAGATCATGACCTGAGCCAAAATCAAGATATGGACACTTAACCAACTGAGCCACCCAGGTGCCCCTGAATCTTTAACAATGAATAGAAGATGGTCAGGTAAACCTCTTTCTTATGTGAAAATAAATCCATAGAAATGAGAATGTTATTTGAGTACATGTACATGAAAGCTGTCCTAAGGATAAAGGAATGGCAAAATCCTTTATCTCTAAAACCTTTGGGCACCCACAGAGGCAATATGAGATGTAAAAAGGAGCAAGAGAAGGGAAGAGGAGGAGGAGGAGGAGGAGGAGGAGGGAGAGAAGGAGAAGCAAAGGAAGAGGAAAAGGTGAAGTATGTGGAAGAGGAGGAGAAAGGAAGAGAAGGAGGGAGAAGGAGGTGATGTCATTGTTGCTCACAGAGAATTTACATTTGGCTGGAAGTGGAAAATTCTAAGCTTTTGCAACTCCATCACTTTATAAATGTAAAACTCAGTAAGTCTATGATTTCTGTGAGTCCCAAAATTGACCTCTTGTTCCAAGTCTAAGGATATTAATTGGCAATCAGTGTGTTTCTAACCCATGGGAGAATCGTCTATGGAAAATAAACTCAATGGTGAATCCCTAGAAAGTTTGCATGTAGACAAACTGAGCCAAAATCAGGACAGTGAGATGCCTGCTTAGTTCAGTATGTGGCACCTTCATGTTTCGGGGATTTTTGGAGATTTCCTGATAATAATAAAGACAAAAGAACATCATTTTGAATGATTTAAAAAGGGAAGCAGTTTCTTGCCTTCTAAATCTCATCTTCCAAGATAAACGCTTGTGTTCAGGTAAGGGGTTCGGGGCAATAAGGAGAGACGAGGGGACACTCTATTAGTTTCTACATGTGTGAGGAAATGTAGATCCTGGCTCTGCTCACTGCCACGGAGATCTGCTGTTTACAACAAGAGAGACGCAGTCTCCGATCATTACCACAAAAGGGGAAGTTAGGACAAATTGCCAGGAAAGAGTCTAAAAACCCAAATGAAGAGGTGGTGTGGGAAAAAAGAAACCGAGGGTTGCGTTTGGATGATGAAATAAGAGCAGGGATGAAGCTGCCATGTGGGTGAGAACGAACTTCTAACCCCATCGGCCAGGTCTTCCTGGAAGGGATGAGCCTGAGTTAAGATTTAAAGAATGAGTAGAACTCAGCCTGGAGAAAAACTGATTTCAAAGGAATAGCAAGTGGTGGAAACGGATGAACAATGACCCGTGTGGAGTCAGAGTGGGGGCTGAGCAGTTGAGCGTGTCTCAAGCATTGAGAGGAAGGAGTGGGAGACAGATAGGAATGAGGTAGGCAAGCTCACTTCCTGGAAGGCCTTTCAGTCCCTTTTAAGCATCTTGGATTTTACCCTTTAGGCAATGGAAATCACCTAATTGTGTTGGGGAGAGTGATGTAGTCGGACTTATATAAAGAGAAAATTTCTGTTTACCTCCTTTTCTTTGTTCTTGCAACGGTTCCTCCATTCCAAACTAGCCCCTCTCCCTATTACTATTTTCCTTTCATCTAATCAAGCGACCTTCAGTTTGTAAAAATACCTATGATTCTATTATTTACTTATCCCAATACAATGGGGTATTTTGGAATTTGCTATTTCCCCACATTGAAACCTACCAACTAATGCTATTTTAGTCGTTGTTCAGTGTAACCTTTTGGAAGCTCTGGTGAAAGTCTTTAAATACTTTTGAACATATTCAGTGAATACTTTCTGAATTTCTTGGGTAAAGGCTAATAAGTGCTAGGTAAGATAGAGGCCAATACTCTTTCTTCCATAGCATCTTAGGACATGGGTTCTCTTCTGCTTCAAGAAAGAAGAGACCAGGAAATTGTCTTAAGAGCAGGCAATAAGCCTTTCATCTTTCTCCTCCATGTTAATCATAGGCATTTAATAATGCAACGTGTATTTTAAAAATAGGAGAATGAATCAGGATCCAATGTCAAATCCTGCCACTTGCTATCTGTATGCTCATGGATAAGATTCTTGATCTTCCAAAATCACCTCCCAGACTGTAGTATTAGAGTAATAATACTAGGTGGCGTCTACTGAATCCTTGCTATGTGCCAGCCACTGGCCTACCTTCAGTGCTTTATACTTATGATAGTACTTACTTAATCCTCACAGGCAGTCAATGCTATATCCTCATTCTTATTTTACAAATGGAAACAATGTGGCATATAGAGAAAGACATTCCTCAAAATCCATGTCAAGAAAGTTGCAAAGTGAGGATTTGAAGCCACCGATTCTGATCCAGAACTCATGCGTTGAAACTACTATATCCCTAAAAACCAAATTGGTTAGGGTTCCACTGATGAACAGGTATGATCTTTGTACATGGAGAGCCGTTGGTTGAATTTAAGTAGTACCATTGTTCGGTTTTATTTTGGGATAAAGCTTGTCAGAGTGTGTAAGGTCTAGCACATAGACATTCCCAGGGAAATGAGTTCTTGTTCATTCCTCCATAAAAAGTAGTGCTGTTCCTCTCTCCATATCCCCACCACGGGAAGGACTTCTAAATAGATCTATTTTCCTCTTCCCATAACCCCCAATGATAAAGAATTAAAGTAAAATGCAAAACTTGTACCAGATGTTCTGTAGTTGTTTTGGCTTGAATGTCCCTTGGTTTCCTGCACATCGCTTATACTTTGATACTGTGTCTTCACGTGTTCACATGCACCCCATCTGAAGTTTCTTGATGAGAAAGGGGATAGGCCCGGCATCAAAGCTAACCTCCTGGCCTCATTTCCCAACTGTTTAATTTCCCTTCCCAAGATTCACAAGAATTTCTTGTGTCAGTGCTCACGTGGTCAAAGACAGATGGAAGAAAAGATGGATGGATTACCACCACACCTACCCAAAGTCCTGAATTAAGCACCGTACCTGAGACTTCCAAATTCTGGCCAGAAGTTTAAAACCAAAAGTGTTTTGACCATCCGTGGTGCTGCCTATATAAACCTAAAATAAACTGTTGATTCAAATAGAAATTGCCAAATGCCTCCCTTGTCTGACACAGTGTAGACTCAATCCAGTGTGGATTCATTACATTTTGGATGATCCACCTATCAGAGAACCTGAAGCAGAGAAATAACTGGTGCAGAAAGAGACCACAGGGGTTTAAGATTCAGGCTAAATAGCAAAGGAAAATGGTTATAAAATAATATAGGCCAAAAGAAAATGTATTATTCATCTTTGCACTAATGTGCTAAGAACAGCAGAAGAATCTTCAGTTTCGATACATGTTATCTCTAACGGTTTTCTAAATCATGTTTCATCCCCTCTCCCATCAGTGATGAGTCCCTAGCATTGCTTCATTTACCTTATAGAAATGTTTGCTACCAAAACTATTTATTTTTATATTGGCTAAGTCTTTTTCTGAGATATATTCTAAACAAATGGTGGCTACTGAGTCTGTCTTCTTCATGTCCTTCCTAGAACAGTATCTACCACATACAGTTTGCTTTTAAAAAATAATATGCTAGGGGCGCCTGGGTGGCATAGTCAGTTAAGCGTCCGACTTCAGCTCAGGTCACGATCTCGCGGTCCGTGAGTTCGAGCCCCGTGTCGGCCTCTGGGCTGATGGCTCAGAGCCTGGAGCCTGCTTCCGATTCTGTGTCTCCCTCTCTCTCTGCCCCTCCCCCGTTTATGCTCTGTCTCTCTCTGTCCCAAAAATAAATAAACATTAAAAAAAAATTTTTTGGGGGGCGCCTGGGTGGCGCAGTCGGTTAAGCTTCCGACTTCAACCAGGTCACGATCTCACGGTCCGTGAGTTCGAGCCCCGCGTCGGGCTCTGGGCTGATGGCTCAGAGCCTGGAGCCTGTTTCCGATTCTGTGTCTCCTTCTCTCTCTGCCCCTCGCCCGTTCATACTCTGTCTCTCTCTGTCCCAAAAATAAATAAACGTTGAAAAAAAAAATTAAAAAAAAATTTTTTTTAATAAAAAAAATAAAAAATAATATGCTAAAAAAATTTAAAAAGATAAAAAATAATATGCTAAATATCTAGTGAGAATGGTATTATGAATCTTACAGTCCTCTACAATCTGGTTCTGGTCACATCTCTGTAAAGCCTTCTATAAATGCACCACGTTCTAGAAACAATAGTGACCCATAAAGTTGCCAGGCTATTGTCTAATATATCCTTAGCTGCCGTTAAGTGGATGCCATGGTCATGAACAAGTGCCTACACATTCTTCACAATTACTCTACAGAAAACCATAAACCGACAGCATGTGCATTGTTATCCTAACTGTACATGAGGAATTGTGGAGCCTAGACATATTAATAAGAATTTTTAGAAATTATACTGTACATGTAAATAATCATATCCACATACATATTTATACTTATATAGTATAACTGCTAGCTCATATATATATATATATACATATATATATATATACATATATATATATATATATATATACACACTCAAATATTGCTCTGCTTTCCAAAGTTCATTTATTTAATCTTTGCACCAAACTTGCGGCTTAAGTGCATTTTTAAATTTGAGACAAAGGAAGTGAAAAGATGTTAAATAAATTGTCTCAATTCACAGGGTTACTCAATGGCAAAACTGGGGTCTGAACTCTGCCTAAGCCCAGGCTCTCATCCGCTACACCCACAGTGTTGTTCTAAGGTTTCTCTAAGCAACTGGCCCCCAGTCACACAGCTGTCACAACAGCTAGACTCTGAACCATGCTTGCCTGGCTTTTTGCTCAACACGAGGCTGCCTTTCCCAATATTCCTATTCTTTGAACTTCAGTGTCACTGAAAATATTAGAGCCGATAAAAGCGTTAAGAGTTGACCTAACCTCATTTCCTCGTTCAGATCACAGATGAAATGCCCACAGAGGGGGAGGGGCTTGGTGAAAGTCACACAGTAGCTCAGGGAAGGAACTGAGTTACTTCTTCACATTCATCACATGCCATCCACCTTGGGATTTCTTTATAACCTGCTTTATAAGTGCTTTTTGTTTCTAAGACTTGCATCTACTAAAAAATAGCAAGTGAGATAGCAGCTCTAAGGGGGAAAAATGTATAATGGCTTCATGAGATGAAAAGAAGTAAATTAATACAAATTACAGTTCTACGTCTTTTTCTTAATTTGTGGTCACATTTATTTATTTATTTTGAGAGGGAGAGAGCACGAGCAGGGGAGTGGCAGAGAGGAAGAGAATCCCAAGCAGGCTCACGCTGTCAGCACAGAGCCCAGCATGAATTGCGAGATCATGACCTGAGCGGAAATCAAGAGTCAAACACTGAACCAACTGAGCCACCCAGGTGCCCTCAGTTTTACATCTTTCAAACAACCCATGCTAGATATCCAGGCAAATCTCCAGCATATTCACACAAACTGGTGAGACAGCATCCATTTATTTACTGGTCTATGCCAGGAGACATTTGTTCTTACAAAGTCATCTATTCATTCAACAATTTTGTGCAAGTTCCTATTGGGTACTGAGAATCAGGCTAAACTTTAAATTCATTTAGACCAGAAGAACTATAGGTATCTCCAACTGCAATATCTTCATATCCATGAGCTCATAGAAGGAACCAAATGTTTGTTGAATACATGGGTGAGTGAGTGAGTGAGTGAGTGAGTGAGTGAGTGAGTGAGTGAATATGAGAAGGTTCTGTGAATATATCCATCAGGGTGCAAAAACACCAGGCTATATCATCAGTGACGTCTCTTTGCATCTCTCCTAGAAGAGACTTTTGAGAGGGTGGCTGGGGTGTGTTTAAATATATAAAATATTGGGGCACTTGGATGATGCAGTCAGTTGATTATCCAACTCAGGCTCAGGTCGTGATCTCATGGTTCATGGGTTCAAGCCCCACATCAAGCTCTGAACTGGCAGTGAGGAGACTTGTTCGGATTTCTCTCTCTCTCTCTCTCTCTCTCTCTCTCTCTCTCTCTCTCTCTCTCCCTCTCTGCTCCTTCCCAACTAGTGCACAAGTGTGTGCATGCACTCTCTCTCTTGCTGTCTCAAAATAAATAAATAAACTTAATAAATATGTAATACAATATTTTTAAATGTTCGGGAAATCTTAACAACTAACAATATGCTTATTGAGCTCTGCTCTTTGTTGCATTATTACTGTTTCACCCGTTATAATGAAGCATTTTTGCTGTGTGGCAAGAAATAAGAATTGACGAGAAGCATGAAAAAGCTGCAGAGACTCCCAAGTCCAAGAAGGCAGAAAGAGAAGCATATTCTTAGCTTTCGTCCACAATAGTTTTCCCTCACAGTTAGCAAAATAAAGAATTGTGGTAGCACTGGTTTTTAAGAAAAATCAAAAAGCAATTCCAAAAAAGGTATTCATAACATTTCTCATCTAACCAGACCTAAGCTTGGCTGGAGCAGCTCTTCACCCACATGAATAGCAATTCTCCCATGGAGCTTTTTATTAGTGATTACCACTCCCCTTATATGTGTATGCTCTTGGCTGTTTTTTTCCCCCCGCATCCAATATGATCAATAAAAATTCAAATGTTATCATGTGCTATGCAATGTACTAACCAACACACTTGCCGTGCGACATATCTTTCTACTCTTTAAAAATAATCATAGGAGCTGAATATTCTTATACCCATTTTCCAGACAAGGAAGTTGCTGCTCAAACAGTTTAAGTAACTTTTCCCAGGCCACAAAAAGCAAATAAATGATATGACCAGGATTTTAAATCCACATGTCTTATTCCAACATCACAGTGCCTCCTATTGTGCTAGATTGCTCCTGTATCTTCCAACACTTCTGCACACATATTGATACCCTGACAACCACAAGCAGAAAAAATTACTGGTAAGCTGTTCCTCATACAAACATACCTGATAAGTTGGGTCATTGTCAGCTCCTGCGTTGAGAGTTGTGTGATTTTTGGCTATTGCACGGCTCAGTGGCTCAGTGTTTCTTCTTGCCCTGCACCAGCAGTTTAACGATCTCCATATGTTCAGGAGCTCACAGAAAGGGAATTGAGAACAGCTTGATTAGCATAGTACGGGTGTTGGGTAAACTGCTGTCTTAGTTGAAGATATTTTTCTTCATGTTACTCAGCGTGAAGTCTCTCCACAATTCATCAGTTAACACCATGGCTCCTTAGTGACCAAGCACTAAATCTTGGGTTTCAACCCCTTTGGGAATGTTTCACTTACTGATAGTAATCAAGAAGCATTTATTGAGCACCTGCTGTGGGAAAGCCCCAATAGGGAGTTACAAAGAATTATGAGACTATGCAACTTTTCCTCAAAAAATCCAATAGCTACTTAAGGAAAAATGGAAAACTATCAATACAATAGTGGAGAATTAAATTTAGAAGTCAGGGTGAGAAGATACTAGGATGTTATTTAAAATTGACAGTAAAATGAAAACCAAAGTCACTAGGTGCAGAAGAACTTCAGATGTGTTCTCATCACTGGGCTCAGACAGCCAGTGAGCGATTCTTGGAGGAGGGAAGACTTCATACAAACTGAGTTGAGATTGTACTGGGTGTACTAGATGAAGAGATAAGGGCAGGAAAGAGAATCATGTGAGGTCTGTTTCTATAGAACCGACGTGATTGTACAATTTTCCCACTTTTTTGAAACAATGGACAAATGAAATATACTGTTTTAATTGGCTTATAAAGTTAATCTTGGGTTGCCTGGGTGGATGAGTCAATTAAGCCTCTGAACTCTTGATATCGTCTCAGGTCATGATCTCAACATTCACAAGTTCAGCCACACTGACAGTGTGGAACCTGCTTGGGATTCTCTCTCTTTCCCTCTCTCTCTGCTTCTCCCCCACTCACTTTCTCTCTTTCTCAGAATAAACAAACTTTTAAAAAAACCCATAATCTTTATTTCACATAAACTTTAAAAATACCTTGCTGACAGTCATTCAGTCAGAGGTTAAAGATACAAAAGACAACTATTTCTGCCCTTAAGAAGCATATACTCTAGTAGGGGAGGAAGAAAAAAATACATGATTTTAGTAGAATGTTAAGTAGTGTTAAAATACAGATGTGTAACTCTGCCTATTAAAGAAATAAATTCCAGAAAGTATTTGAGAGAATTTCAAAGAGGAAATCTGAAACTACAGGTTCTAGGGAAAGAAATAGCAGTTTTGTTTTTTGAATAAGAGTATGAAGCATATTGTACTATAAAATCATGAAAGTCATTGGTGACATAGAAGGGAGATTGATCTTTATTTGTGAGGCAGTAAAAAACCTTTGGTTATTCGGGGTCTTTGGCTCTTTGGGGAATAAATCCCACTTGATCGTGGTGAATGATTTTTTTGAATGTATTCTTGGACTCAGTTTGCTAATATTTTGTTGAGGATTTTTGCGTATGTGGTCATCAAAGATATTGGCCTGTAGTTCTCTTTTTTGTAGTGTGTTTATCTGATTTTGATATTAGGTTAATATTGGTCTCATGGAATGAATTTGGAAGCTTTCCTTCCTCTTATATTTTTGAAATAGTTGATAAGAATTTAAATCTGCTTTAAATATTGGTAGAATTCACCTGTGAAGCTGTCTGGTCCTGGACTTTTGTTTGTTGGGAAGTTTTTTGATTATGGATTCAATTTCATTGCTGATAATTAGTCTGTTCAAATTTTCTATTTCTTCCTGATTCCATCTTGGGAAGTTACATGTTTTTAGGAATTTATCCATTTCTCTAAGTTGTCCATTTTGTTGGCATAAAATTGTTCATAATATTCTCTTGTAACCCTTTATACTTCTGTGGTGTTGGGTGGTACTGGTTGTTATTGCATTTCATTTCTGATTTTGTTTATTTGAGTCCTTTTTGTTTGTTTGTTTTTGATAACTATGGTAAAAGTTTATCAATTTTGTTGATCTTTTCAAAGAACCAGCTCATAATTTCATTGATCTGTTCTATTGTTTTTTTAGTTTCTTTTTCATTTATTTCTGCTCTAATTTTTATTATTTCCTTTCTTGTACTGTTTTGGGTTTTGTTTGTCCTTCTTTTTCTAGCTCCTTTAGGTATAAGGTTAGGTGGTTATAGCTGAGATTTTGTTAGTTCCTTGAGGTAGTCCTATATTGCTATAAACTTCCCTCTTAGAACAGCTTTTGCTGCACCCAAAGATTTTGGACAATTGTGTTTTTGTTTTTATTTGTCTCTATGTCTCTTTTGATATCCTCTTTGATTCTTGGTTCACCCATTCATTGTTTAGTAGCATGTTATTTAACCTCCATGTATTTGTGTTCTTTCCAGATTTTTTTCTTGTAGTTGATTTCTAGTTTCATGGTGTTGTGATCTGAAAAGATGTATAGTATGACTACAGTCTTTTTTAATTTGTTGAGACTTGTTTTATGGCCTAACATGTGAACAATTCTAGAGAACATTCCATGTGCTCTTGAAACGATGGTGTGTACCACTGTTTTGAGATGAGATGTTCTGAATATATGTTAGATCCATCTGGCCCAATGTATCATTCAAAGCTACTGTTTCCTTGTTAATTTTGTTTGGATGATCTGTCCATTGATATAAGTAGGTTGTTAAAGTCCCCTACTATTATTGTATTACAATCAGCTACTTCCCTGATGTTTGTTAATAGCTGCTTTATGTATTTGGGTGCTTTCATATTGGGAGCATAAATATTTACAATTGTTGTATCTTCTTGTTAGATTGTTCCCCTTATGATTATATAGTGTCCTTCATCATCTCTTGTTACAGTCTTTGTTTTAACGTCCATTTTGTCTGATGTAAGTATTGCCACCCTAACTTTCTTTTCACTTCCATTTGCATGATAAATATATTTTTATCCCTTCATTTTCAATCTGCATGTGTCTTTAGGTTTGAAATGAGTGTCTCATAGGCAGCATATAAATGGGTCTTGCTTTTTTATCCATTCAGTCACTCTATGTCTTTTGATTGGAATGTTTAGTCCATTTACATTCAAGGTAACTACTAATAAGTATGTATTTATTGCCATTTGTTACTTTTTTATGGTTATTTTAGTATTTCGTCTCTCTTCCTTTCTTGTCTTGATCTCTTCTCCCACAGTTTACTGCCTTTCTTTAGTGATATACTTGGATTCCTTTCTGTTTATTTTTTTCATATCTACTACCAGTTTTTGATGTGTCATTACCAATTAGCTTATATATAACATCTTATGCATATAGCAGTTTATATTAGTTTGATGGTCCCTTAAGTTAGAAACCATTCTTAAACCACTAAATTTATATTCTTCTCCCTGCCATGTTTTAAGTGTATAGTGTCATACTTTACATCCTTTTATTCTGTGAATCCCTTCACTGAATTTTATAGATACACTTAATTTTACTGCTTTTGTTCTTCCTACTTTTCTTACTCCTGCTTATGATCTTTCCTTTCCACTCAAAAAGTTCCCTTCAATGTTCCTTATAAGTCTGGTTTAGTAGTGATGAATTCCTTTAACTTTTGTTCGTCTGAGAAACCCTTTTTCTCTCTTTCTATTCTCAATGATAGATAGCCTTGCTGGATATTCTTCACTGCAATTTTTTTCAGCACTTTGAGTATATCATGCTACTACCTTCTGGCCTGCAAAGTTTCTGCTGAAAAATCAGCTGATAGCCTTATGGGGTTTCCCGTGGATGTAACTATTTTCTTTTCTATTGCTGCTTTTAAAATTCCCACTACTTTTTGCCATTTTAATTGCTATGTGTCTTGGTGTGGCCTTCCTTGGGTTGATTTTGTTATGGGCTCTCTGTGCCTCCAGGATCTGGATTTCTGTTTCCTTGGTGGGCTTTAATGGAAGAGGTCCATTTTTCTTGTTCACTGTATACCAAACCTCTTTCTTTGTGAAAAGCCCCACCCTTTCAAGATCCTATCTCTTTCAATACAGTGGGTGAGGGGCTCCAGATTATGAATGATTCTGATGATTCTCCAATAGGAAGATAACATTTAGTTCCCCAAATTCATAGTGTTGTGGAAATATAAGAAATGTTTGGCTCAGTTCAGTTTTACTTCTACCACTTAGTTTAGCAAGTTACTTAATTTCAAAGAGGTTCAGCTTTCTCATTCACAAATTAAAACATAATATTACTTACCTAAAATGCTGTTGTAATTAGAGTCAGATGAGATTAAAATATAGAAAAGACTATGCATAGCAGGAAGTCAGTAAATGATAGTACTTAAATAGTAATTTTCACAGATGCTGCTACTATTGTCTATAAATTATAATGGATATTTTAGCCAATATCACTGAGGGCATTGAATTATTTCCCTACCTTGCCTACCTTTGTTGATAAAGTTTCCTGTGTCTAGAATGCCTATTTCTTATTGTACATACCACTAAAATCTTCCTTATCCTTTAAGGAGCCATCTTTCTGAACTTCTTGTTTTCTTCAAAAGCAATTTCATGATTTAAAGGTGCTAAAACACCCAGGTTTGATTCTCTGTAACGCTTTTCTTCTTTTCTTGTTTAATTTCTTCTTTAATTCATTATTATAAGAACCCTACTAAGCAGGCATAAGAATGTTATTAAAGCAAGTTTGTGAATTCATTTAATTTGAACATGATATGAAGCAGTGGAAAAACTGGAGAAAATTTACCTTGACAATAATGCAGAGATGTCATGTGTGGTTTTTTGTTTGTTTTTTGTTTTTTTGTTTTTTGTTTTTTTTTTTTAGTTTTTCCCAAATCTCTGTATTGAAAGATTTTACCAAAGATGTATGGGGAAAAAATTTAAAGGAAGCCTTGGGTTAAGTATGTTCCTATATAAATTCAAGCATCCCCCCCTTCCAAACTGCAAAAAAGTATTTATTATCATCAAACTAAAATTCTGAGTCATCCAAACACTTGGGCTGAAATCAAAGTTTAGAGACAAATGCAAAACATCTTTGAGCAGTGCAGCAATAATCAATAAGACTTGATAGTTGATTCCAAGATGTGAGAGCTATTGAAGCCAGAACTTGAAGAAAGTCCTTTTCTTGGCAGAAGACGTAAGCAAAGATGACACAGTGGGAGTCCTCCAAGAAGCTCTGCTGTTGCTGCAAGCAGATCTCACCTAAGCTTTATCATCACTCCAAGGAACATAGGCTTTATTTCTAGGGCCAACCCAGATGGAAAAAAAAAAGATCTATTAAAACATTCTCTCCTCACTATAGAGAGGCCTAAAAAATGCATTCAACCAAGTGACACAGGGAGTTGGCTCAAGGGAGAAATTTGATAGTGTAATCCCAGATACTGGGGAAATAACTTTCAGTACAGAGCTGATTTTTTTCCAAGTGACCTATATGACACTAATGTGGGATGAGTCATGAGAAAGTGGACTTGGCTGGAGAATTGACCAATGACAATTTAAACTAGCCTAATATTTTTAAGTGCCTCATCCAAATTCTGATATATGCCCCCTAACCCTACTATTAGAATCCCCCTCCCCCTCCCAGAAACAGAATGTCCTTATCTTGTCCCAGGAAGGTGAGGAAACTCACCTCAACATGCCTACTTTGTGTTTCATGTTTTCTACCCACTTACTCTTAGAAAAATCAGACTTTTCTGGGGCACCTGAGTAGCTCAATTGGTTAAGCGCCCAACTTCAGCTCAGGTCATGGTCTCGCAGTTCATGAGTTCGAGCTCCACTGTCACACCAAGTCTGCTTCAGATCCTCTGTTTCCCTCTCTCTGCCCTCCCCTACTCATGCTTTTTCCTCTCTCTCTCTCAAAAATAAAATAAACATTAAAAAAGTAAAGAAAATAAGATTTCTCTGTGTCTACTTTCTTCATGGCATTAGGAGGTGTCTTGTTAGATAATTATCCAGATCAATAGACTTTGGAAAAAATTTATATTTTAAATTTTATATTTAAAATATACTTAAATATTTTAAAATTTAAAATTTAATATTGAATATATTGAATATGTTAATAGCCAAATAGGTTATGCATGTATCAGGAATTTCATGTCCCCTAACTCATGCCTATAGTTTTGTTAGTTATTTATATCTCAGTTTCATACAGAAAGCATCTGAGGATGCTATCTATAGTTATCATAGGACCATCATATAGTATCACTGTCACATATTGATTTGCCAGTTGCTGAGACGTATGACAAATTATGTTCCCTAGGTATTTCCAGCACTAAGGGAAGTCCTTGGAAGGAATATTTAGGTCAGAAGTCCTCTTGGAATTCCTTTTATTCTTTGCATAAATATCCCTGCAGAAGTTCTCTGCTATATCTAAAAGTATTAGTAGCAACCAGTACAATTTTCTGAGTACCTCCTAAGAACTGGACACTTATTTGAAAAATCTCTGGATCTTGATGATTATGGAAATAACCTCAAAGATCTTGTTTTCCAAGATCAGTTAACCAGAGAGTGGCACAGAGTGAAGTGAAATTAGGTTCTAACCATCTCCCAGTCCTTGTTCTCTATCATAGCTCATCCAGGGGATTTTTGCTTTGGTTATACCCCCATAGTGGCACAGCCTTATCAGTAAGTCATCAAAAGCCTGAGAAAGTCCTTAAACTGATCATCAGATAGTTCCCATATCCTAGGCTAGAAATTAAGGTGTCAGTTGGCAGATACCTTTGTAAGTTATCTGGGAGTGATTGTAGCTGCACATGGTTGGAACCCAAGGTCAGGCCAGGAACAAATAATCTCAAGTAGGTAAGGTTGTAGGAGAGACCTCCTAATACTCAGGGAGTACCTCCAGATGGATAGGGAATCATTATGAGTAGAAAAGCATTATTTAGGAGATATGTATGAACCACTTAGTGTCAACATGAAATTGAATGAGGCAATTGAATGGAGGTAGGGGTGTGGAGGATCTTATTTTTTCAGCCTTTTTTCACTGAAATTTTTCTTAATAACAATTAAAATGTAAAATCCACTGAATCAATACTCATACAACAGAAGCCCCAAACAAAATGCATATGAAAATTAATATATGTGACTACAATGGAATATATATTATAAAAACGTTGTCCATAGGTGTGTGGGGGAGGAGTTGTTATTTCTAGTTTTATACTTTTTAAGCCTATGCCCATTACTTTCACTGTTATGATTGTGTTTTTTCTTACTTTATAAAATATCTTATGCCATTAATTTATTTATAATATTAATGTGAAAAAAACAGTGAAAATCCCGCAATAAGAAAAAGTCTTAACGAACTTAAGTGTCACGAAATATGGAAAAAAACTAGTTTTATTTCAAGTTTTTTTTTATTTCTTCATGGTCATAATATATTACTCATGAACTTTATGCTATTTATTTATTTATTTATGTATTTACTTTCTTATTTTCCACCAAAGTTGACATGAGAGAGGAGTCAGGAAATCAACCAACTAAAAAAATTACAAAAGAAGAAAAAAATTGTAACATCGGTTCTAAAATTAAGTAATGAAAGCCATCAAGATCTAATAAAAAACTTTCAGACTGATGACCCTGCCTTACCTCAACCAGTTAATATAGAGCTAAAGTTACCAAAAATGTTCTTGCCCTTTTCTCCACTAAGCCTACAAAGAAAACGGAACGCATCTGTAGTTGTTAATGAAATTGAATCACTAAGTAGGATTCAGCAGAATTTGAAAGCGTGAATGGGGAATAATTCAGAGCAGAGAAAGTGGAAACAGAGTAGGATACCAATGAGAAAGGAGCTGATTGCTCCCACAGAAACCACTCAAACCTTAGGGAATAAGGCAAAGCAAAATAAAAATTTTAAAATGACAGGCCGGGACAACTAATTGGGAACTTTAAAAAACAAGGTAAAGAAGAGATTCCAAAAGCTTCCAGAAAGGAAATAAATACAACCTTATCACATGTAAAGTGTCTGACGAATTAACAAAGAATATTGTAAAAGAACAGCATCATGTGAAGGATAACAGAAGCTGAAAGGTGATGAACAGATACTTTCAAAGTTCTGATTAAAAATAAATCTCCACCTAGAATTCTAGACCCACCCAAACTAACAACTAAGAGTAAAGATAGAAGAAAAAATATTTTCAGAAGAGTGAAATATCAAAAATATAACCTTCTTTGACTCTTTCTCAAGAATCTACTCAAAGAAAATGTCTCAATATATAAGTGAATAAATCAAGAAAGAAAGAAAAAATAACACGTGAGCCTGTTTCTACAGGCAACCGAAAACAGATTAAAAGTGAAAGCTCTTCCTAAAACACTCGAGGGAATTCCCAAAACAACAGCAGTATGGCAGGCATAGACAAAACCAAATCCAGTTTGGAACAGATTAAGGGGGACTCCAGAAGATACCTCCAGGAAAAAAAGGAACCGGTAGATTATGTAGCTGGTTTGCACTTTGTGACAACTTCTATTGAGAGACACTTTTTAGAGCTTATTTTAGATGTTGGAAGATCTAGCCAAATGCTCACACAATGAGAAAATTATGCAATAATAAATATTGGAGAAGGAGTTTGAGAAACAGTTCAAGGAGGGGGAAAATGTTATCCTAGGAACCACTTGGTTCAGCAGTGAAAAACTAATGTTTATATAGTCAGAGTAACAAAGTTATGGAATACAAATTTAACCAATACTTTAAAGTGCATATACTGGGGCACATGGGTGGCTCAGTCAGTTAAGCGTCCTGCTTTGGCTCAGGTCATGATCTCACGGTTTGTGAGTGTGAGCTGCACATCAGGGTCCATACTGATGGTGCTGAGCCTATTTGGGATTCTCTCTTTCTCTCTCTCTCTCTCTCTCTCTCAAAATAAATAAATAAACTTTAAAATAAATAAATGAAGTGCACATATTGGTAAAATGGCAGGAAAGAAAGGAGAGGAATTAAAAACTCATCTTTTTTTAGTTGGAGGTAGTTAATATTTAAAGTTGCTGAATCAAGAGATGGCAATATACAAATACTTATTTGAAGTGTGGAACTCAAAAGACAGTAACCCTAATGCCCAGATGTACAGGATATTCTTCAAATTGTGTATTTTCATTAAATTATTTATCAATACAGGTGGAAAAGGCAAGAATAATATTTATAGTATATTTTTAAAACAAAGCAACAAACTATATATAATATGTATGTAAAAGGTTCTACAAAGAAAAAGTAGGAAAAGTACATGCCAGATTATCAACATTATTTGCCAATAGGAAGAAAAGATGTAGTGACTTTCATTTTTAACTTTTTTTTTTTACATTTGAATTGGAACTTTAAATTTTTTTTTTTAAGGTTTATTTATTTTTGAGACAGAGAGCATGAATGGGGGAGGGTCAGAGAGAAGGAGACACAGAATCCGAAACAGGCTCCAGGCTCCGAGCTGTCAGCACAGCGCCCGACACGGGGCTCGAACTCACAAAACTGCGAGATCATGACCTGAGCCTAAGTCGGCCGCTTAAGCAACTGAACCACCCAGGTGCCCCTGAATTGGAACTTTAGAGAGACTGTGTATTACTTTTGTTGTTAGAATTTTTATTGGACTTTATAGAAAAAATAAGGAGGGGAAGAAAAGTAACCAGCAGAATCTCCTAAGAGTAGAAAGGGAAGATTAATCCCGAGACACAGGGCATAACAGATGAGCTATGTTTGGACTCTGGCAAATGAAACAGAGGACTTGATATTGCCCAGCGATTGTGCAGGAAGAGGCTCAAATGCAGAAACACTGATGTTGTCACCTCTCTCCTGTTAAAGTTCATACATCCTTATTGAGTTTCTGTGTCTCGGGCCTTGTGGTTGGTGCTAAGGAAAAAAGTTAAGGCACGATATCTGTTCTAAGGAATCCAAAGTCAGACTAAGAGAAGTAAACATGTATAAACAAATGTAATGCCATGTAATTCCATTCTCTTAGACTGCTTGAGAAGTTGTAAAGATACCGGATATTGTTAATGGTAATAACACCCAGTGTTTACTAAGCACATGAAATAATTATACAGAATAATTAATGTCTTTTATCCCTCCTAAGAAATCTCTGAAGTGAAAACTTTTGTCATCCCATTTTCTAGATAAAGAAATGGAGGTTTATAGATGTTGAATAATTCACTCAAGGTCAAGACCTAAACTCTAGTAATCAAGTATGTCTCAGAAGCCCATGCTCTTAAACTCTACCTCTACTGTCTTGCTGATTCCAAACATTTTTTTTAAGTTTATTTATTTATTTTGAGAGAGACAGAGACAGCACTAGCAGGGGCGGAATGGGGCGGGGGGGGGGGGGGGAGAGAGAGAGAGAGAGAGAGAGAGAGAGAGAGAGAGAGAATCCCAAGCAGGCTCCGCACAGTCAGCACAGAGCCTGATGTGGGGCACGAACTCATGAACTATGAGATCATGACCTGAGCTGCAACCAGTAGTCTGATGCTTAACCAATTAAGCCACCCCAGGCTCACCTGATTCCAAACATTTTTAAGTACCCTGGACTTATTTGGTTAATTCTGTGGCAAACAGGAGGAATATTATCCGATCCATTGTTTTTTAATGAAAAACAAGACAAAAGATGAACTTTAGGACTGAAGAAGTCACTCAAGCAAGACCCAAGATGGGATTACAAAAGCAAGACTCTTATCTCAAGACTTTTCTCCCTGTCACCCTACTCTACCCCCTCACTCCCTTCCTCCTGCTTTTACTGAGGAGAAGACTCCACAGTTTGTTTTCCTTTCTAAGCCAAAAATAGGAATTTGATTCCAAATCCAAGGTTTTCCTACCTGGTTGATATCCTTCATGATTTCCATAGATGTAGGTTTTGAGGGCTTCTGTAGAACCCCGAAAGGGGTCATTTTGAAAGAAAGACTTAACTTAGGATGTGCTAACGTGCGGCCTGTGCTTTCTCACCCAGCACAGGGGGAAATGGACAGCCTGAAGCATGTCACAGGGGCGAAAGGGAGAACGTAAATAATGTCACCCATCATGTAATACGGTTCAGGGGAAGAAATGAGGTCAAGTCATTAAAGAGAAGATGAGATCATTATGCTTTAACAAGGCAAACTGTGGCCAGAGGAAGACAGTAATGAAAAGTGGACAAGGATACTGGAAGCCAGTATGTGAAGCCCAGGGGGAAAACAGAGCTTTCTAATCGAAACCATACTCCCAACTCCGGAAATGGAGGCTCAGCTCTCAGGCAGTACTGCAAGGGTGAGTGAGATTATAGACACAGGAAGCGAACCGAGGAAGCTGTAAATACAGTGAAGGGGCAGAGGACGGCACGTGGCCTGAAGAAGCACCCCGTAGTTGGGGAAACAGGAGACAGCTCTGAAACAAAGCTGAAGCAAAGCAAAAGTGCGTCCCGAGAGTCAACGCTGGAAATTCAAAATCCCAATGCTAAGCCTATAGGAGAAAATCAACCTGGGAAGGAAATGTCAGATCATAAGAGGGGAAGAGGAAGAGGTTAATAGAGAAAATATTTCAGTTTGCCTCTGACGGTGTTGAACTGAAGTGTGTGGAAATCCACATGTGCTGAGGGAGATGGTTCTCAAGTGTTCATGTGAAACTCAAAACCCTCTTGATGTTCTGCCTGGAGAATTCTGTATTTCCTTGGTTTGACCTACAGCCATGCAAACTGCCCGAGGACCTTGAGCTGAGGGCCTGAGACTCAGGTTTCCCTAAAAGCCTTTAGAACTTTCAAAGAACCTACTGTACTTGCAATGCCTCCCCCTGCTTCCACACCCACACGACCTCCAGCACCATTCCTGCAGCGACGCACCTCTTCCTTGATGTGGAGAAGTAAGAGGAGGTCTGGTAAAAAGTTTTCAAGCAGCTAAGACCTCCAGCTGATTGATTTGATGAGACAAGCATGAGCAGAATCCATCAGGAAAGATGATACCACTGGTCAAACCACTGCAGGAGTAGAGGAGAGGAGATTTCTAGGAATGAAAATAATTTAAAAATAAAATGTGTACTAGTCATAGCTATGCTCCTAAAGGATACATTTAGTTCTTTGTTTTACCTGCTTGTCCTGCTAATGTAAGAAAGAGCAAAATGACTGTTTTAGATTTGACACCTTACCGTCCCCTAAACACTCTATGCAAAATAACTATGCGTGCAAAACACTTTCTTTTAAAGGAAACGTTGAAATGGAAGGCAACTGTAACATTGTTTCAGAATCTCCACTGCTCATTTTGAGACTCGAACAAATTTCTACTTTTGCACTTGTTCCTCCATTCTGCCATCAGGTATTAACGGATTAAGAGGCTAAGCACTGTGCTGAGCACTGGGGTTTGGCAGTAAACAAGCAGACAGGGTCCCTGTCACTTTACATTTTTGAAGGGAGACAGACAGACATACAACAAACTGCTTACAGTTGTAAGTGCTAATGGGAAAAATTGGGGTCTCCTGTGAAGACAGTGGGTGACAGGACACATGAGCTAAAGGAGAGAGGGAGACTCAGAAATCGTCCATAAGGCAGGGGCATTGTATCTGAGACTCAAAACTGACTATGTGTTGTTGGCTATCCCGAAGGTAGAGAGCAGCTCCTACATAGGTTTGTGGCAGAAAAGAGCAGATGCCATTTTTATGAAAACTATGAGTAACTAAGGGAGGGCTATAAGGAAAAGGAATGGATGGCAGGCAATGCAGACACTTGTAGGCTTTTGAAAGGCTTTGGACTTTAGCCTAATACCATCATTAAGTGATGATATTTTAACGAGGGAAGTCAAAAGTTCTAATTGTTCTTTTTTTAATGTTTATTTATTTTCAGAGAGAGAGCACAAGTGGGGAGGGGAGGGGCAGAGAGAGAGGGAGAGAGAGAATCCCATGCAGGCTCCACACTGTCAGCACAGAGCCTGGCTCAAAACTTGATCTCAAGATCTTGAGATCATGACTTGAGCCAGTATCAAGAGTTGATGCTCAATAGACTGAGCCACCCAGGCACCCCTAGAATCATTCTTAAATGATGCAGCAAAATCCTATTCCTCCTTCCATGTTAATTACCAATTCTGCTGCTTCTGAGACTTTTCCGCAGACCTTCCAGGAGAAAAAGTCTGTCCTTTATGCTCACAGAACATTCTATTTGTAGTACTATTGTTTCACGTTACCACCGCTTGCCTTTAGAAGTTTATGCCTTGCCTTTAGACATTTATGGGGTGTCTGGGTGGCTCAGTCCATTGAGCATCTGACTTCAGCTCAGGTCATGATCTCACCATTAGTGGGTTTGAGCCCTGTGTCAGGCTCTGTGCTGACAGCTCAGAGCCTGGAGCCTGCTTCAGATTTTGTGTCCCCCTCTCTCTCTGCCCCTCCCCTGCTCATGCTCTCTCTCTCAAAAATAAACAATAAAAGTGTTTTTTAAAGAAAGATTAAGACATTTACCAGCACAAATACATATGTTTGTATATATTTCAAGCTCTCTGATTATAGAAATTGTCTTTTATGTCCCAGGACCTCCCCACAAAAGGCTTGAACATGTATATCACCATTTATTTTTATGTTTAGCATCTCTCCCCCACTAGATGATTTTCTGGAAACAGAAGCCCATCTTATGTTTGTATCCCAGCATCTAACTGAATGTCTGATACAGAGAAGACACTTGATAAGTGTTAGTGGAATCAATGAATGGAACTGGTCTCCTTTTCTGCCATCCCCGAGAATATGAAATTTCAGCACTCCCGGATCTACCTGCTAACTGACTCATCTTCCCTTTCCATGTCATATTTCTTTCTCTACCTCTAAAATCCAGACTTTCTTCAATCATAAAAGCTGCCAATAAACTAAATTGTCAGAGATCGAACTGCCTGTGAAATTTCAGTCAAGCCTATTAAGTCAGTGTATTCATCTGCAAAACACATCACCTAAGGCGCTGTTCTGCAGACTTCCCTAGATGCGATGATAACAAATCATGTTTTGGAAATACATGAGAATAGCAAGCCTTCTCTCCCATGCCTTCTTAAAAATAATAGTTTAAGTTTAATAACTTGACTTGGGTTGGACCCAGTGGAATGTGGGGCCAGAACATGTGAAAGAAACACCAGACACCACTTATTAAGGGAGCATGCTTAGGCTAGCTTCATGGGAACCCAACATGGGAAGGCTCCAGAAGGTTCATTTGTTGATCTTTCAATCCTAGCCAGACTCTGAAACTTGTGTCGTAAGTATTTTCCAGCACCCTGCGGCTGAAGCACCTTACTTCAAAAGGCTTGTAAAATCATAGCACTTTATCATTAAGATGAACTTTGATGATCTTTCTTGATCTCTTTTTATGTGTAGCATTATAGGAAATCTCAGAGCCTAAAGGCTATCTTATCTGCTATTTAAGGAATATCTGGCACAGTTATCACAGTAGATTTCAACTTTTTATCTTTAGTTGATGAAACCGCTTCTAAAACTTTATATGGAAAGCTAACGTGTGAAATAGATCAAGTAGAAATGCCCTAGTTGAATCTCAGTGAGAGACAGGTTCTCCCTTTCTACTGTCTTGTGCAAACCCTGAGTGCCTTCTCCATATCTCACTAGGCTCAATGAAACACAACTGAAAAATATTCTTCTAATGTTACTACGAACTTGTATTCTGGCTTCTGTTTGAACACCTTTAGATATAAACAACTCACTACAAAGTCACTTATTTCAACATCTTAATACAGTTTTGACTATTTTTACAAAAAAGACATTTAACACAGCATCGTGCTGAAGTCTTGTTCTCTTTAGTTTCTGACCTGTTTTTCAGTCAGAATTCTTGGGGTTATGTAGAATATAGTAGTCTGTGGTGGTTGGCAATTCCTGTTTTAATCTTCCCAGCAAGCTTCACATCCATTTTCTTCTCTGTGTTCATGTCCCAGGCTTAGCCCAATTATAGTATTGGATATACTTGGCAACAGAAATGGTTCCAAAGCAAGTAGAACTGACTTATTCTGGGCTGGTAATTCTCCTTCTCTGAGATTAATATAGATACTGGTGAAATTATGTTCTGGATTTTTACTAGGGATGCTAAAATGAGGATGCCAGTAGCCATGTATCCTGCCACAAGGACAAATCTGTCTGCAGTAGGAAAGAATGAGGTTGGCAAGCAAAGAAAGCAAAGATGAGAGTCCCATAAACTAACTGAACTGTGGGTTCCATGTTTAAAATTATAGATGGAAGTTCTGTTGATACTTGGACTTCCTTTGACACTCACGTGTCTCCTTTCCCTTTATCTGTGTGGTCCAAACCACATCTCAGCCCCCATGGTATTTGAGGTGTCCTTACGCTGGTTAGGTGGCTAAAATGAACAAATCAGGAAACTACAGATGCTGGCGAGGTTGTGGAGAAACGGGAACCCTCTTGAAATTGGTGGGAATGCAAACTGGTGCAGCCACTCTGGAAAACAGTATGGAGGTTCCTCAAAAAATTAAAAATAGATCTACCCTATGACCCCGCTATAGCACTGCTAGGAATTTACCCAAGGGATACAGGAGTACTGATGCATAGGGGCACGTGTACCCCAATGTTTATAGCAGCACTTTCAACAATAGCCAAATTATGGAAAGAGCCTAAATGTCCATCAACTGATGAATGGATAAAGCAGATGTGGTTTTTATATACAATGGAATACTACTTAGCAATGAGAAAGAATGAAATCTGGCCATTTGCAGCAATGTGGATGGAACTGGAAGATATTAAGTGAAATAAGTCAGAGAAAGACAGAAACCATATGTTTTCACTCATATGTGGATCTTGAGAAACTTAACAGAAGACCATGGAGGAGGGGAAGGGAAAAAAAAGTTACAGAGAGGGAGGTAGGCAAACCATAAGAGACTCTTAAATACTGAGAACAAACTGAGGGTTGATGGGGGTTGGGGGGAGGGGAAAGTGGGTGATGGGCATTGAGGAGGGCACTTGTTGGGATGAGCACTGGGTGTTGAATGGAAACCAATTTGATAATAAATTATATTTTTTAAAAAAAGAGAGGGCTGTCCTTGGCACAGAGGCCTTCATTTTTTGTTTTTGTTTTGTTTTTTTTACATCATGGTGATAACATGGCTCATTTGACTGGGCTCTAACACAGCAACCTGGGAAAGTCTGTCCACTTGAATGCCCACTAGTCATAATGCATCGGAAGGAAATTTTATTAAAAAGAAAAGAAGTATGTTTCACTTATTACTTATTTTTCACCAAGAAAACTACAGCAACTGCTGGACCCTGAAATCCTTGTATCCTATACATCCCAGAAGGAGAATGTCTCAATATAACCTGTAACTCTTGGATGGATAAACTTTTTCTGTTAGGAAGTCCTATATCCATTTGCTCCATATAACTCACTAGGTAACTCTAGAATTTTCTTACACCCTTTGACTTTTCTAGCTATTTAGACAATCCTCAACCCTTCCTGAACCCTTAGGATTTTATGAAAGACTCTAGGCATTTTTGTTCTGATCTGGATATATATTTCAACCATTTAAATTACAATATGTCACCAAGTTATTTTAGGCCAATTCGGTGTTTATTTCTGAATTTTTCAACTCTCTCTTAGGAGCCTTCCAACTTTTCACCTTCTTTCCTATCACAAAACTTATTCATTAGTCTTGTTGCAGAATCAATTACGGTGTCCCTGCTTTCAACTGGAGACTGCAAAATCTGACCAATATCCCAGGTCTATTTTCATGAGAAAATGGGATAGAATAATCAAAACTCAGTAATCAAGAACTCAGAATATTGAGATTTATTCCCAACCCATACAACCATGTGGCTCCTTTCAGCAATCCTCAATTTACTCATCCTAGAGGCACCTCAGTTCTTTGGTAAGCAAAGTTTCTGAGGCTTTTATCAGTCAAGCTACATGTGCATTAAGGGAAGTGGGAAAGAGAACTATCATTGAGTGTGCACCAAATGTCTTTCATGAACCATGGTGTCATAGGACAAAATGAGGATAGCTAGATATAAATGAAGACAGAATGAATGTCTACCACCAGCTCTGGAATGCTTCATCACTAGGAATTTGAATAGAGAAGGATCTGGGAAAGGAAACTGAGATGGACTGTCCAGTAAGTTTGGAGAAAAACCAGAATGTATTCACTGAAAAAAAAAAAAAAAATAAGGCAGTGTGTTAATAAAAACATAAACAAAGATTAAAAAGAAACAGAGGGAGGGGCGCCTGGGTGGCGCAGTCGGTTAAGCGTCCGACTTCAGCCAGGTCACGATCTCGCGGTCCGTGAGTTCGAGCCCCGCGTCGGGCTCTGGGCTGATGGCTCGGAGCCTGGAGCCTGTTTCCGATTCTGTGTCTCCCTCTCTCTCTGCCCCTCCCCCGTTCATGCTCTGTCTCTCTCTGTCCTAAAAATAAATAAAAAAAAAAAAAAAAACGTTGAAAAAAAAAAGAAAACAGAGGGAGTAGAGGGAGCATCTGTCTATAACAGTTGTTTCTGAGATGTCAAGTAAGATGAGAACAGATACAAAAAAGATTAGGAAGATACACAGTAACTTGATCAGGTCATTTGTGTTGAGTGTAAGGGACTGAAGCTGGATGGGAAAAAGTTAGACAGTGGTGTATAAAGGAGTAGACTCTCCTTTTCAAGAAGAAAGATAAGGATATCTGGCTGGCTTAGTTGATTGAGCATCTGACTCTTAATTTTGGCCCAGGTCATGATAACAGGATGGTGGGATCAAGCCCCACGTCAGGCTCCACACTGAGCATGGAGCCTGCTTAAGATTCTCTCGACTCTTAAAAAACTGAGAACAAACTGAGGGTTGATGGGGGGTGGGAGGGAGGGAAGGGTGGATGATGGGTATTGAGGAGGGCACCTGTTGGGATGAGCACTGGGTGTTGTATGGAAACCAATTTGACAATAAATTTCATATTTAAAAAATAAAAAATACTAAAAATGAAAAAAAAAAAGATTCTCTCTTTCTCAGATACTTGTAAATGATATATCAGATAAAGTGTTAGTATCCAAAATCTGTAAAGAACTTATCAAACTCAACCCCCAAAAAAACAAATAATCCAGTGAAGAATGAGCAAAAGACATGGATAGACACTTTTCCACAGAAGACATCGGGATGACTAACAGACCCATGGAGAGATGCTTAACGCCACTCATCATCAGGGAGATATAAATCAGAACCACAATGAGATACCACCTCATACCAGTCAGAATAGCCAAAATGAACAACTCAGGCAACAACAGATGTTGGAGAAGATGCGGAGAAAGAGGAACCCTCTTGCACTGCTGGTGAGAACACAAACTGGTAGAGCCACTCTGGAAAACAGTATGGAGGTTTCACAAAAAATTAAAAATAGAACTGCCCTATGACCCTGCAATTGCACTACTGGGTATTTGTCCAAAGGATACAGGACTGTGCCCCCAATGTTTATAACAGTGCTATCAACAATAGCCCAAGTATGGAAAGAGCCCACATGTCCATTGACTGATGAATGGATAAAGAAGATGTGGTGTGTGTGTGTGTGTGTGTGTGTGTGTGTATGTATATACACAATGGAATATTACTCAGAAATCAAAAAGAATGAAATCTTGCCATTTGCAACAAAATGGGTGGACCTAGAGTATATTATGCTAAGTGAAATTAATCCATCAAAGAAAGACAAGTATCATATGATTTCACCCATATGTGTAATTTAAGATACAAAACAGATGAACATAAGGGAAGGGAAACAAAAATAATATAAAAACAGAGAGGGAGACAAACCATTAGAGATTCTTAAATACAGAGAACAAACAGGGTTGCTGGAGGGGTGTTGGGTGGGGGGATGGGCTAAATGGGCAAGGGGCATTAAGGAGGGCACTTGTTGGGATGAACACTGGGTGCTATATGTAAGTGATGAATCACTAAATTCTATTCCTGAAATCATTATTACACTATACATTAACTAACTTGGATTTAAATTAAAAAATAAATAACTAAAAATAAATAAATAAAATGAAGGCAAAATAAAGTCACATTTTATAAAGAACAAAAACAAAAGATTCTCTCTCTCTCCCTCTGCCCCTGTCCCCAGCTCTTTTTCTCTAAAATAAAATAAAAATTTTAAAGAGGGAGACAAAGAATTAGGGTGGCAGCTGAAGACAATGTGAGATTATGTGTTTAGATACGAGACCATAGAGCATGTTTGTGTGCTGTTGAGTTAAACCAGCTGAAGGGAGAAATTGATAGTGTGAATGAAGGATAATTGTAGGGAATTTCTTGAGGAAGTTAAAAGACCACAGGCCTAGTGGACCTGGTCTCAAACACATTGCAATAAGGAGGAAATTGAAGACTTCAGGTACAGATGTGGACCAGTTGGCATATTTGGCTACAAAAAAGAAGGGATATAGCCCATCTTTTTGCTTTTATTTTCTCCCTAAGGTATAAGAAAGAGTGTTTATGTGGAAGGGTGGAAAATAAGGAATTAACTGGGGCATGTGAGGGCAGTAGAGAGAAGAAGAACATTATAAATAACCCACAATGGAGGGAAGAGGTCAGACCAGAGGAACCCATGTGAATAAAGCCCAATTGATCAAGGTACAGGCACAACTTACTAGGATATAAATCAAGGCAGGAAAGGTAGGCACAGACTCGATGGATGTCACTGTTGAGGATTTTGATCATTATCTGTTAAAGCAGAAAGTAGCTATTGAGAGTTTTTAGGCACAAGGGTGATATGATCATATATGCATTTTTAAATGATCACTCTGCCTACAAGGAAAAAATACATTGTGGGGAGGGCACAGTGAAATGTGGGGAGGCCAGTTGGGAATCTCCTGCTGTGGTCCACATGACAGATGATGTTAGAATGATCCAGGAGGATGATGGTAAACTGGAGAACTGAAGGATAGTGCAGTGGTAAAATTGGTAAAGTTTGGTTTTAAAAAAATGATAATAGGATAGAGGAGAGAGATGATTACAAGGATGTCTTCTTCTAAGGGGCACCCGAGTGGCTCAGTCATTTAAGCATCCGACTCTTGGTTTTGGCTCAAGTCATGATCTCATGGTTTGTGAGTTTGATGTCTTCCAAAAAAAGATGTCTCCCAAGGTTCTGGCCAGTACAGCTGGATGGATAGTATTATCATTCACAGAAGCAGAGATGACTGCATGAAGCTTAGTTTAAGGAAGAGAAACTTGTTAAGCATTGTGTCTAAAGTGCTTTTTTAAAAGAAATTATTTATTTATTTATTTATTTATTTATTTATTTATTTATTTATTTTGAGAGAGAGAGAGAGAGAGAGAGTGTATGTGAGCGGGGGAGAGGCAAAGAGAGGGAGAGAGAGGACCCTAAGCAGTCTCCACGCTGTCAGCACAGAGCCTGACATGAGGCTTAATCTCACTAACTGTGAGTTCATACAAACCTGAGCCTAAATCAATAGTTGGAGGCTTAATCAACTGAGCTACCCAGTGCACCTGAAGTTTCTGTTTTTTAAGACCACTGAATGTTCAAAACAGGATGTTGAATAGTTGTTGAGATACATGGATTTGGAGAACAGAGAGGAAATACCACCTCAGATTGAGTTCCTTTCATGAAAGAGTAATGGCCCTGATGATGAGGATGCAGGTTCTGACAAGTGCGATAGTATTAGATAACACGTAATGAGTGACTACAGTTTGCCAGGCACTGTGCCAAGCATTTCACATGGACCGTTCCATTTAATACTCAACAAGCTCAATAAGGTAAGGTAATGTTACTACCAGCTCCATTTTGCAGATGAGGAAATATAGGCAGAGAAGGATTAAGCAAACTGCCCAAGTCAAATAGATGGTACATCCAGAGCCAGAATTAGACAGTAACTGTTAGAGGAAACGGGGTTGTGCATCAGTGAGAATACTATGGAAATGCCTGATAAAGTATCCTTTCTTCAAATTAGAAATTCTTCTTCAGCCATGAATCCCAATGGCCCCAATTCATCCAATTCCTAAACAGTGATTCTGCACGTTTGTCTCAGGATTTCTATGTGAGTGTGGTTTGCCATTAACTACTGGTATTTTTAATATTTTAATATTAAAATATTTTTAATAATTTTTAAATAATTTTTAGTATTTTCAATAAATATTTCTTTTTATGACAGAAGCAATAAATGGCCATTGCAGACAAATATCAAAATCAGATAAGCATGGATAGGAATTAAAGAATGGAGTTTAAAAATGTCCATATCCTCACCATCATAAAAGGGGAAAAATTACTTGTATTTTAATGCATTCCTAACATGCATGTTTGCATGTATATGTTTGCATATATATGTTTGCACATATATATATCCACATTTGCTTCAAAACTAGAAAAACGTGTACATATTGATTATTATCTGTTTTTTTAAGTAAGGCGTTGCAAGCATCTTTCAACTATTAAGACATGTTACATCACTTATTAAACAAGTCAAGTATCTATCTGTTCCTGTGACCATAGCAGTTGTTTCCTCTTCTTATATGTTGACGGGCCTCCCTTTGAGGGATTTTCTTGTGATTGGTGATGGGGGTGTGTGTATATTTTATGTGTGTGTGAGGAGCCATGGAGTGGCTGATATTTTTATGTCAAATTTGTGGTCTACCTACATCTAGAAGCAATTTCTGGAAACATCAACTACCTTCGCTTTCTTTTCTATTTTTTCTCTACTTTCGCCCTTTCCCCTTCGCATAACCTCTGACTTCTCTGTCCCTAGTGTCACTGCTGATGGTTTGTAATGTTGGTGGCAAAGGCAAAGGAAGGAAGGCGTTTGTTATTATTTTCCCTAAGGCCCTGCTTTGTTGAGGCTGGGAGATGTGTTGCTTTGTTTTCAGAATTGGGCTTTATGTATATTTTGTTAAATTCCCCGAAGTCTTCTAGACACCACGGACTAGAAAATGAAAAATGACTATTATTGTTACCTTATTTTGCCCAAGATCCTGAGCCACCACATGTTTCTGACTTCCCAGACAGACACCACACGTCTCCTTCACTGGCCATGAGCTGAAGGCCAAGGAGAGCTGTTTACTCCTTTTTTTTTTTTTTCTTTTTTTTTTTTTTTTTTTAATTTTTTTTTTTTTCAACGTTTTTATTTATTTATGGGACAGACAGAGACAGAGCATGAACGGGGGAGGGGCAGAGAGAGGGAGACACAGAATCGGAAACAGGCTCCAGGCCCCGAGCCATCAGCCCAGAGCCTGACGCGGGGCTCGAACTCACGGACCGTGAGATCGTGACCTGGCTGAAGTCGGACGCTCAACCGACTGCGCCACCCAGGCGCCCCCTGTTTACTCCTTTTACAACAATCACAGAGGCATGCACGGTCCTGAAAAAATGGAAACTTACAGAAGTTACTTTAATTCCTGCATGCACTCTCTGTATTTTGTGCAAGATTTGAGCCGTATTCTACCCTTAAAACCATAAATATTCAAGAAGAAAGGGAAAATCTAGGTCAATGCAGGCAAAATGATTTGTTTCCTCAACAGGAAACACTGACATTTTGGAAGAATCCAGGCAGTGAGTTCATTTATTTACTTTTCATGCACATGTTTGTCATGCAAATTGATTCTGATGATTCTTACTTTGTTTCCTTTAAAATCTGAAATCAACCTGCAACTAATTATTAAGTATCTATTTTATTATGAGACCCTATTGTAGGCACTGCTTGAAAGACAGCTTGGTGTAGTGGGAAAAATTAAAACACAAAATGTTAAATCAGAAATCCAAAGAGCTGGGTTTGCTCCTTAAAACTAATGGTATGGTAGAAAAGTCAATTATGTCTCTGATCTCCATGTTCTCACCTACAGAATGACTATCTTGTCTTCTTGCAAAACTGTTGTGTTGAAGAACTTTATATGCTGTGATGTGCACACAAATGATAATGATAACCAAATATTTGTAAAATGTTTTCCCTTAACCTCAAGGAACTTACAGCCCACTTGGAGGACTCAGAGATACATGTTCAAGAATTTAATAACAATATAAGAGTTAAATCATGCCAGACAGATTCAAAAGATGTTGCAAGACATTGCGTGATTAATTGCTAAAGAGTAGAACCTTGAGCAGAGAGAGAGAATAGTGTTAGCTGGAATCATCAAGGGACAAAAGACCAAACGATGCCAAACCACCATGAGGAGTCAGCTAGCATTCAGACAATGAGTATACAGCACAAAATATCATACAGGAGTATCATAATTTGAAATTGAATTTTTAACATTCTGACAAGCAGCCTTAATAAAAAAAAAAAAACCATTCATTATAATTTCAGGCCTTTGAGTATGAGGATTGGAAAGGGAGATAGTGTTATTTGGTAGGAAGAAAAGAAACAAGAAATGAGAGAAAACAGACTTCAGATTACCTGCTGCCCCTTTCTGTGGCTTTGGGGATTTTTCTTTGGGCTTCTCTTGAAGCCAGAGGAGTAGTACTTACCTCATAGGCTATTAAGAGTTAGTGGCATTAACTAGACAGAGATTGAGCTTTATGTGGGCGTGGGTGGGAACATGCCAAAGAAGGAACAACATGCCCAAAAGCCCTAAAGAGAGAAAGAGTTTTGAGGATTGGATGAACAAAGTCAACGTGTCTACAGGTTAGTAGGCAGGTAGAAAAGAGCCAGAATAGGCAGGAATGTTGTCAACCCCTTTAAAGACTTGATCCTAATGGATTCTTTAGAAGCCTGTGCATTGTGTTAAAGGCTGGAGGAAGCAAGCCATGGCAGTGGAGCAGGGTGGGGGGACTGTTTGCAAACATGGGAGATTGCTTATCTTGAGGGGTTATGTGGTGTGCGCCTTGATTCTGGCATATTATAACTGGAAAATTTGCCCCCCCCCATGAGTAATGTGTTATACTCAGTTTAAAATTAAAGACAGTGTTAGTCCAATAGTAATTACTGCCAGTAATCTTTCAACTTGCCTTGGTTACTTCCCATCCTCTGAAGTGGCAGTTGCAACACTTACCTTCAACCTTAGCAGACAATTGAGTGACCTGGATTGGAACACTTGAAGAAGTAACACATGTGCTTAGGGTTCACTGTAAAAGGTAGACTCGCCACCCCCCGCCCCCCACCCACGAAAAAGGTAGACTTGAAGTTTTCAAGACTTATAAACCCAACTCAAGAAACTTGGATTTGGGAGGGGTTAAGAATTAAAGATAATAAGAATTCTACACACACACACACATGCACACATATGCACATACATACATATAGATACACATGCATAAATATATATAAAGGTGAATTTTATATACGTATCTCATCTTACCATTGAAGCACTAATCTCTGAACTCACAATCTTGGTTGCATTCATTAACCTAGGATTACAAACCCAGTCATCACTGGGGTCACTGGTAAGAAAAAGACCCTGGGAAGTGGGGCACTGAAGACCTAAAGCCAAAGCAAGCTGGATGCCTTCTCTGATTTATGCGATTCTACTGCAGTGGGTTTTCCTTTCAGTTAGAAGTGATACAATTCCTCTTGTGTGTGTTTTCAACAACTCCATTAGGGAATAATGAGCAAGAAAAATTTCATATGCTGAAATGGCCATAATCCCTTAGCAGACAAGCGACATGGAGGAAGAGAGATTCAGAAAAGGCAATGTTGGGTCTGTGAACAAAGGCCAGCTCCCCCATAGTTAGAAATGTGTGAACCAGGAAAAAAAATTAAAGTCTGTGGTGTTTATTTCAGGGTTTCCATTGCTAAGACAGTGTTTAACCATTATAAAAAGTATTGGAAATTTTTTTTTAAAAGCAGGTAAGATTACTTCAGCACCAACCCATCTGGCCACACACATTCTTCTCCCCCGCCTCCCCAACCCCGTCCCCAAAACACTTCCCTTCTCTGTCCTGGCAGGATTTCGTATCATATCTAGGAGATGAATTAGGACTTGTAAAGCAAGGAAGAATTATTGCCCAAATCACATGTCTCTTCCCTTCTCTTTACTGTTTATTCTCTTCTGACTGCTTGGGGCAAAATCTGTTATTGAAGACTTAAGGGAAAATTAAAAGGGAGCAACATGTAGGGGAAGATGATGTGTTTGCCTCTCATCTTTCGTCAAAGTTCAACCTTAATGAGTTGTGCACAAGCTGAATCAGGAAGAAAATTCGAGTTGCATGTATTAGAGCACAGATAGGACTGGAGTGGGGAATAAAATGTAAAATATGCAAGAAACTGCCATGCATATTAGGCATGCCTTCAGCGTCAAACTCCTTTTTTGCTTGTTTCATGGACACAAGCTTTGGAGCTTCTCCAAACCACCAATGCCCCCAAAAGATGTGAAAGCCCCACGACTATATGGTCAACTGATCTTCAACGAAGCAAGAAAGAGTATCCCGTGGAAAAAATGACAGTCTCTTCAACAAATGGTTTGGGAAAACTGGACAACAGCATGCAGAAAAATGAAACTAGACCACTTTCTTACACCATACCCGAAAATAAATTCAAAATGGATAAAAGACCTAAATGTGAGACAGGTACCATCAAAATCCTAGAGGAGAAAGCAAGCAGCAACCTCTTTGACCTCAGTCATAGCAACTTTTTACTAGACACGTCCCCAAAGGCAAGAGAAACAAAAGCAAACGTGAACTATTGGGACTTCATCAAGATAAAAAGCCTTCCGCACAGCAAAGAAAACAATCAACAAAAACTAAAAGGCAACTAACGGAATAGGAGAAGGTATTTGCAAATGACATATCAGATAAAGGGTTAGTGTTCAAAACCTATAAAGAACTTATCAAACTCAACACCCAAAAAACAAATAACCCAGTTAAGAAATGAGAAAAAGATATGAGTAGACACTTTTCCAAAGAAGATATCTGGATGGCTAACAGACACATGAAAAGATGCTCAACATCACTCATCATCAAGGAAATACAAATCAAAACCGTGATGGGTTACCACCTCTCACCTGTCAGAATGGCTAACATTAACTAACAACACAAGAAACAACGGGTGTTGGTGAGGATGCAGAGAGAGGGAGAACCCTCTTGCACTGTTGGTGGGAATGCAAACTGGTGCAGTCACTCTACAGTATGGAGGTTCCTCAAGAAACTAAAAATAGAACTACCCTATGGTACAGCAATTGCACTATTATGAACTTACCCAAAGGATATAAAAATACGTATTTGAAGGGTTACATGTGCCCCAATGTTTATAGCAGCATTATCAACAATAGGCAAACTATGGAGAGAGTCCACATGTCCATTGGATGGATAAAGATGAATGGATAAAGATGTGGCATGGAATATACTCAGCCATCAAAAAGAATGAAATCTTGCCATTTGCAATGACATGGATGGAGTTAGAATGTATTATGATAAGCAAAATTGAATCAATCGGAGAAAGATACCATATGATTTCACTGATATAAGGAATTTAAGAAACAAAACAGATGAACATATTGGATGTAATGGGGAGAGGAGAGAGGGGAACACATCAATGATAGAGAAAAAACTGTGGGTTGACAGAGGGAGGCGGATGGGAGATGGGCGAGGTGGGTGATGGGTACTAAAGAGAGCAGTTGTTGTGATGAGTACTGGGTGTTGTATGAAACTAATGAATCACTGAATTCTGCTCCTGAAACCAATATTGCACTGTATGTTAACTAATTTCAAAAAAAAAAGGAAAAAGAAAAGAAAAAGTGAAAGACTTAATACTTGGAGAACTGGAGTAGAGGTCTCCAGTTCTAGCCTATTATTTTGTGCCCTCTTTCTTTGCATCCATGAAGACCTGTCTTCAGAGTCCTAATTTCATCTTCGAAAATGTCAACAGTGGAGAAGGCCAAATGTGCCCATCACATAACATGCAGTATGCATGGTGGTTGGGGATCTGGAATGCAGTTCCAGAGTGCCTGCATGTGAATCTTCCTTTTGCAATTTACTGTGTGTGCTGACATCAAGACAATTGCTTAACCTCTCTGTGCCTTGGTTCCTTTTCTATAAAACATGAGAATAATAATAATAATGCTTATCACATACAGTTAGTGTGTTACATTAGTTGATATGTACCAAGAGCTTAGCACAGAGCCCGGCATTTGATAAACACCATTATTGTTATTCTAGTACTATTATTACCATGGCCAAGCTAAACTTCTCTTGAATGTGTGGTAACTGGGACAACCAAATACATTTTCAAGTAAACAAATTTTCCAGCTTATGAAACTGGAGGCCAGAGTAGTGGGGAGTTCTGTCCAAGTCCATTGCATAAATAGTAAAAACCCATGACTCCTGGGTCCCGGACTACTGTGCTTTCTTCTCCTCTTAATCTGTCTTTCAGATTAGAAACCTCTGTAATGAGATTCTGTGGGTGAGATTTAGAAATGTATAGCTATTCTTGATTTTAAAGACATTGCTCAAAGTGTGAAATAAACAACGACTTTAAACATTTTTGCCCACTTTCTACATACAAGTGATTTAAGTGAATTATCTGAAATCTTACAGGAGGCAAGTTGTTTCATATGACATACATGATTAAAGGAAACTGCAGGTCAAGGACCACATAGCTAGAAGTGGAATCCAAACCTTTTCTAATACACCTTCACCACAGATAGGAGCCAGCCTACTGTTTGAGACTTCGGGCTTGTTTCTTGTCACCTCTCTTTATTTGATTGTAAAGGACTTAAAAAATACCTGCCTTCAATTTTAAGATAGCGCTAAATGGAATAACCCAACAGTTCTAAGATTGAATGCACCCAAAGAAGTGAACTGTGGCAGGATTAAGAGTCAGGTGTTCTGGGACCTGAAATGTGCATCATTGTGGTAGGTCATCCGCCTCAGTTTCCTTGCAGGTTTCACGCACTCTTCATGGTGGGCTCTGACCCACTGAGTCAGTCACCTTTCTCTTGCCAAAGTCAAGAGTCTCTCTTGTTGCAAACATACTTATCGTTAAGCCATAGCTTTTCTCATTCAGCTTAGAAGACATTGTTGACAGTATATGTATCAATTTGATATTCAAGTCAGCATCTTTTTAAGAGAAACTTCAACTTAAATATTTGCTCACTAATCTACTCATTAAATGAGAAAACTTTTGCCGGGGCTCTTGATCTTACTTCCTTTATCTTTGCACTTTTTTTATTCCCAACTTTCAGTCTTCCATTTTTTTCATTAAATAGTGGTTCCAAGTTTAAAATTATTCTTAATATGGTAAACAAGAGATAAAACAGATGGAAACACAGAGATAGAAGAAGGGGATGGTGTTTCTCATCATAACCTTAAGTGAGATGCATTGATTTGGAAACAAGATATGAGATGAAAGGGGCTGTTAAAATGTATCATTTCTTTGGCTGACTTCGTGTTAACTCTGGAATGAGTACTATCAATCACAGGTGCAGGAGTATAGAAATCCAGATTAAATGGCCTGTGGGTAGTTTGCTTTCTTCACCATATACTCATGCAAACAAAACAACCCCGCATGTTTTAAATCCTAGTTCCTTCTCTTATCTGGCACCAGGACCACTTTTTATATGACAAAGTGATTAAGAAATCTATATTAAATAAAGCACTGCAGAGGTCAAAGTATTTCTCAGTCCATTTCCGCAGGATAGGAAAAGATACAACACAAGATTAGGGGACCGGCTGGGTCTAGAAATAAAACCAGATGTAAAAATATGTGCAGTTGGTGACACTTCCTTCAGATCCTCTCTCTCTCTCCTTCACTTTCTACATTAACATTATCTGTAGTTTCTTCTTGATGTTTTGGTCCCTTCAAAGAGACTTCCTTTGTCTTCTTTTGGTTCCCCTAGATGCCAACTCTATGCTGATGACTCACACATCTATAACTCCAACAGTCTCTTTTGCTCTTGACCTGCTCTTGACCAGGCGTCTCTACCTGGATGCTCCACATTTATCTCAGTTACGACATTGTCCAAACTGTACTCACATTCTCTTTCTCCCCAACAGTGATGGAATCATGAAACTGACCATACATATCACTACTTCACTTACGGTTCTCCCACCCATTACCTTTAGAATAAAAAGCCCAACTCCTGGCCATGGCCTACAAACCCCACTCTGGTCTGGCCTCAGCGTGTTGCTCTAAACTTATCTCTCAATACTCATCCAGATAACTTCCTTCCTGCCATATAGGCTTTACTTATGTTTACTGTACCTAAGACTGCTAGGTCTCTAGGCATCTGGGTTGCTTCTCCATTTTGCGGGATTGTTGTTTGTTTTTGCATTAATGGGGTAATCAGGGGGAAAACAATAATAATATTAGTACTGGTGTAAGTGTCTAGGTGGTATAAAGAGCCTCATGATAAACTGTGTACTACTCTGGCGTATAACAAAGCAAATGTTCTGTGTATTTCATTTAATACATACTGTCACTATGAATATTGGAAGATTCCTTGCTTGAAGTCAGGAATTAAAATGTATCATTACGTAATGTTCCTTGTAATTGTTTTGCTACATTCTAGTTTATCTGATATAAATGTAGTCACTCTGCCTACTTTTTAATAATGTTTGCACAATATATCTTCTTCCATCCTTTTAATTCTAAACTTCTCATGTTATATTTGAAATGGATTCCTCACGCAAACAATATTGTTGGTATCTTAGTAAGGTCAGGCTGCTATAGAAAAATACTATGCAACAAGTGGCTAAAGAGACAGACATTTATTTCTCAGCGTTCTAGAGGCTGGGAAATCCACGAGCAAGGTGCACACGGATTCAATTCTTGATGATTCATTTTATGGCTTGCAGATGGTAGCCTTCTCACTGTATCCTCATATGCTCACATGACTGAAACAAGAAGCTCTGGTATCTCTTCCTCTTCATGTAAATTCACTAATCCCATGTTGGAGCTCCACATCTAAAACCTCATCTAAACCTAATCTCTCCCAAAGGCGTTCCCCCTAATACTATCAGTTTGGGGTTAGGGCTTCAACATATGAATTTTGGCTGGGAAACAATCATCAATCCGTTACTTGGATCATGGCTTGTTTTGTTTTATTTGGTTTTGCTTATTCTCTCTGCCAAGCTCTTTTTATTGGTACATTCAGAACACTTGCATTTAAAGTCATTATTGAAATGCTTAGGGCTTAAGTCCCTTGTTTTGTTGTTTTGTTTTTTGTTTTCTATTTGTTCTCACTGTTTCTCATTCTTCTATTTCTCTATTAATGGCTTCCTGTGAGTTACAAGAACATTATTTAGAATACCACTTAGGTTTATTTCGTATTTTTAAATATATCACTTTGTATAGTTTTCTTAGTCATTGTTTTTGGTATTACAATATACATATATACTTTATTACAGTCAACTAGTGTTGACATTTTACAGTGTAGTGAAAACTTACTTCCATCTTAGCTCTTTTATCTTTTCCATTTAAGAAATCTAATTGTCTTGGGGCACCTGGGTGGCTCAGTCAGTTGAGCATCGACTCTTGATTTTGGCTCAGGTCATGATCCCAGGGTTGTGGGATCAAGCCCCATGTTGAGCTCCATCCATGCTGTGTGGAGCCTGCTTAAGATTCTCTCTCTCCCTCAGCCCCTCTCCCCAACTCATGCTCTCTCACTCTCAAAAAAAGAGAAAGAAAGAAAGAAAGAAAGAAAGAAAGAAAGAAAGAAAGAAAGAAAGAAAATACAATTAATACAATTGTCTTAACTACATCTTCAATGAGCATTGAGTACCATGTCACATTATAATTTTTGCTTTAATTATCAAATATGATTTTAAAAACTCATGAGGAGAAAATTTATCATACTTATCCCTATTTTTATCCATCTCTTTGTTCTATCCTTTCTAAAGTTCCAAGCCTTCTTTAATCACTATTCTTTCTGTTTAGAGAACTACCTTTAGCCATTCTTTATAGTCATGTATGTGAACAACAAATTCTCTTAGTTTTCCATTATCTGGAAATTGTTTTTCCTTCCTCATACTTACAGTATACTCTCACCGAATATAGGATTCAATTGACAATTATTTTCTTTCAACACGCCACTTCCTTCTGCCCATGATGGTTGTGGATTAAAATATAGATTTATGGATTCAAATTAGGGTTTCCCTATAGAAAGAGTCATTTTTCTCTGGCTGCAAAGATTTTTCTTTGTCTTCAGTTTTCAGAAGTTTAATTATGATCAGCCTTGATAAGAAATTTTTAGAGTCTATTCTATTTGTAGGTAGCTCAGCTTTTTGAGTCTGTAGACTTGTGTCTTATACCAAATTTGGGAAGTTTTCAGTCATCATTACTTTTAAATACATTTGCAGCCCCACATTCTTCCTCCTCCTTCAGGGACACCAATGGTATGAATATTAGATATTTGTTATCGTTCTACAGATCCCTGACATTCTATTCATTTTTATTATTATTTTATTTTTTCTCCATTGCTCAGATTGGATAATTTATAACTGTTCTGTCTTCAAATTCACCGATTCTTTTCTTTGTCATATTCCTTCTACTATCAAGCCCAGTCAGTGAAATTTTTAAAACTTATTTATATTCTATTTTTCAGTTCTATAATTTCCATTTAGTGTGTGTGTGTGTGTCCTATTACTTCTTTGGAAAGATTTTCTGTTTTTTCCTCCCCCCCCCCCCACCCCAAGAGTATTTGAAATTGCTCATTGAATCACTTTTATGATGGTTGCTTTAAAATCCTTGTCAAATAATTCCAACATCTCTTGATTGCTTTTTGTCATTTGAGTTGTGACTTTTCTATTTCTTAGTAGAAGGAGTGATGTTTAATTGTATCCCAGACATTTTGGATATTATGCTAGGAGACCCTAGACCCTATTTAAATCTTCTATTTTAACAGTCACTCTGTTTAGGTCTAGCACACAAGTCCGTGTCTGCTTCAGTGGGCTGTGGTCCCAATGCCAATTTAGTTTTCAGAGTTCCTGAAGTGCTGTTCTACTCTTCTACCTGACATTTGGGATCTGGCTTGGTTTCTGCTGGTGTTGCCTCTAGGGATAGAATGTGCTTCCTTGGACCTTGTACCACAAGTTTGGGGGGTTGAAAGAGGACTGTGGGCCAGTGTGAGTAGAAAGCTCTTCTTCAGGCTGCCAGGTGCTAGTGGGGCTTCTGCTTGGTCCCTGCTGGGGCCACCCATGGGTGAGGAAGGAACCTCCTAGGCTGCTGTTTGGGGGCTGAGATGTCATTTCCCTTGGCTTGCTCTCCAGGCTCTCAAGTGTTGCTAGGGCTCTCTCTTGGTCTGCTGGTGTTGTTAGGGGAGGCAGGCATCTACCCGAGCCACCTCCTCCCGCTGGGTGAAGCACTAGGAGATACCAGACCTGTTCCACCTTTCACCACCAGGTGGAAAGTCAGGAGACATCAGACAAACTGAGCTTTTCCTCAAGTCCTGGTGTCTCCAATCAGCCTACCTTCCTTGTCTACCTTCCGAGTTCTCCTATGGCTGTCTGCTGCATCATTACCACGTTTTTAGTTGTACTTATCAAGGAGGAGCAGGGAGAAATGAGTCTAGGCAATTTGCTCCCAAATCTGAAGTCTCAAAAAGGTATTTTAATAGTATCACTGTCGTTAGTAAAGAAATCTCATTTTAGGGTCGCCTGGGTGGCTGGCTCAGTCCATTAAGCCTCCGACTTTGGCTCAGTTCATGATCTTGTGAGTTTGAGACCCGCGTCGGGCTCTGTGCTGACAGCTCAGATCCTGGAGCCTGCTTCAGATTCTGTGTCTCCCCCTCTTCCTGCCCCTCCCATGCTCATGCTCTGTCTCTGTCTCTCAACAATAAATAAACATTAAAAATTTAAAAAAGAAAGAAGTCTCATTTTATTTCACACTCACTAACATTTGGTAGTCATTTAAAATGTGCTTTTTCTTGCAACAAACCCCAGAGAATTATCTGATCCCTGGTTTTAAGTGGTTCAAGGTTCAGATTTGTTAACTAGTAAATCCGTGTAACATAGTACATAGATTGCGCACTTTGGAGGCAGACAAATCTAGATTGTCAGGTTTCATAAGCTGTAACTATAATAGCTTGGGTAAGTCACTTGCCCTCTATGCTTTCAGTTTCATCAGTTGTAAAATGGAAAAATAACTACCATAAAATACTACTGTTGTGATTAGTTGAGATAAGTATATAGAATGCCCTATGTAGGGCCAGCCATATAGTAAACATAGACATTCAAAAAATGCTAATTCTTTTTCAGTATTATACTGCCAATATTTTTACATGTCTTTAGTTCTTCATTTTTATTTACACATGTCTCGAGGCTTTTTTTTTCTTTAATAATTATTTACTTCACAATATCCATTATCTTTGTTATCATTCAAATCATTGCTTCTCTATATATTAATAATGCCTTGAAAATTTCTTTCCCTGAGGGCTGCTCAGTCTGGGCTTTTAGCCTCATCACATCTGAGGAAGGAAGTTTATAGCCAATGTTATACAATTTCCCTATTGGGTTTAAAGGAAACAGGACCCCATACTGGAGCAGAGTGTAGATAATATCACTCAGGCCTCAAACTTGGGATCTTATAAACCATTGTATTTATCACCCATTGTTATGTCAGACACACACACACACACACACACACACACACACACACACACACTACCCAGTTCCAGTTTGGATTCTTGAATAAAAAATTCTCTGAAAATCTGTGACTACTTCCCCATGTGCTAAGAGGGCACCTTTATTTGTTATAGTCTCTTTTCCCCCAGGGCTCTGCGGTCTGGGAAGGGAAACTAGAGTGCCCTGGATTATACTTAGCATTTTATAATTGCTAGCTGAAACTCAATCCAAGGCTTTCCAGGCACTTGCCTTCCTTAACACATCTGGCAGCACCCTCCCCTTTTACTCTGGTCTGGCCCTGCAGGAGGAGCGCTTAGATAAATAAACTGAAGTGTGCATGTGGTCACCAAAAGATCTCTGTGGAAAGCAGAATCTAACCAAAGCAGCCCCAGGGCCTGCCGTGCCTTTGTGCACTGCCTCTCTGGGATGTAAGCAACCTGGAGGTATCGAAGGCAAAATCATTGTAGTTCCAGCAGGGCTCACACTTGCCCTGAAAATAACTCATGCCTGGGAACGACCAGCTAAGCAATCCTAACTATATACATTTCTGGAAGGAGAAAAATGTTAGCAAGGTATTTAAACCAACATTTACTGTGTCTCTGCTCAGTATTTGTGAATTGTGGTATCTCACATTTTACCAAGGTAAGCAAAGCATCTTTATAAGGTCAGCCAATAAGCTGAGACAGTGTTTATGTGCATAAAAATGAACAGAGAGGGCCAAAAAGAAAACTAATATTTATTGGGCACCACTCTGTAAAAGAGTGTGAACTAACCGGAAATAACCTATGTGTCAAACTAATTTGTGGAATGAAATCTTGATAAAGGTAGTGTGCTACTGGAATTCTGGTGTTATAAGAACTAACTGATTTATTTATTAATGTTTATTTCTTTTTGAGAGAGGGAGATAGAGAGACAGCGGGGGAGGGGCAGAGAGAGAGGGAAACAGAGAATCCCAAGCAGGCTCCGCAGCTGTCAGCACAGAGCCCAATGTGCAGCTTGAACTCACAAACCGTGAGATCATGACCTGAGCCAAAACCAAGAGTCCTACACTTAACCGACTGAGCCACCCAGGCACCCCAGAACTAATTTGTTTTTATTCTACCTTTGCGATATAAATGATAGAAAATAATTTTATACAAGCCTGGATGTAAAGAAGTGATTTGCAATGATTTATGTACCTAGGGTGCAATAGGTCTATGTGAAGAAATATTATTTCCATTTCATAGATGAGGAAATGAGTCTTAGGGAATCTTTTTTTAAATTTTTTAATGTTTATTTATTTTTGAGATAGAGAGACACACAATGCAAATGGGGGGCAGGGGGGCACAGAGAGAGGGAGACACAGAATCCGAAGCAGGCTCCAGGCTCTAAGCTGTCAGCACAGAGCCCGACATGGGGCTCAGACACACAAGCCGTGAGATCATGACCTGAGCTGAAGTCGGCTGCTTAACCAACTGAGCCACCCAGGCACCCCTAGTCTTAGGGAATGTTCATATCTTTTTTTTTTTTTTTAATTTTTTTTTTCAACGTTTATTTATTTTTTGGGGACAGAGAGAGACAGAGCATGAACGGGGGAGGGGCAGAGAGAGAGGGAGACACAGAATCGGAAACAGGCTCCAGGCTCTGAGCCATCAGCCCAGAGCCTGACGCGGGGCTCGAACTCACGGACCGCGAGATCGTGACCTGGCTGAAGTCGGACGCTTAACCGACTGCGCCACCCAGGCACCCCGGGAATGTTCATATCTTGAATTCATTCGTTATCTCCCACATTCATTCATTATATATTTACCAAATGTTTGCCATGTGCTAAGCATTAATTCTAGATACTAAGACTTGATGAGTGAACATAACTGATATAATTCCCTGTCATCTCCTGATGAAGCTTATATTCTACTGGTTAGAGATGGGTAATAAATTAGATAAGCAATAGATAGCCTGTTAGGTGGTGAAAAAAGATGAGAAAGCGAAAAAGTCAATATGGAACGAGATGGAGCATGTGGCGGGGAAAGGTTGTGATCTTTAAAAGACTGAGAAATGTTTCACCAAGAAGGCAACATTTGGGTAAAAACCTAAAGGACATGAAGAAGTGAGCCACATAGATAGCCAAACAAAGAATGATCTGGGCAGCAAAAAATAGCAGTTGTAAAGCTCCAAGTGGGGAGGGTTCCTGGCATGTTTGGGGATGCTGTGGAGGCCAGCAAGGCTGGAGCAGAGTAAACAAGGAGGAGAAGTACAAAATGAGGTTTTAGGAGAAACAATGGGGGACCTCAGATCATGAAGGGCATTGCGAACCAGTGTAAGAACTCTGGCTTTAACTCTGGGGGAGACGGGAGGTCATGGCCTCAGTGTGGCACAATCTGGCTTGCATTTTGACTGGATCTCTTTGGCTGCTGTGCCGAGAATAGACTGAAGGGCAACAACAAAAGCAGGGAACTTGTTAGAAAGCTTATCTTAATACCGTAATTCAAGTGGCTAGTGATTATGCCCGAAGTCACATACATAGTAGTGACGGAGTTAGCCTTCAAACCTAATGCACCTGACTCTCCACTGTTAGATGCTACTTCCTGATGACCACAAGTTCACTATGAATGGATGCTGTTGACTTCCTTTCCACGTGTGGCCAGGCCAGAAAGTTACTTTGAGACTTGTGCTATTTTGGACTTTTCTGTTAGCTTATTTTGTAAAAAAATAGTTTTTAAAGAAAAAGTACATTAGCATATAACTTAAAATATATGAAAAAATATTACCTGGGGCTCCTGGGTGGTTCAGTCAGTTAAGCATCAGACTCTTGATTTCTGCCGGGGTCATGATCTCACAGTTCATGGAATTGAACCCTGTGTTGGGCTCTGCGCTGACAGCACAAAGCCTACTTGGGACTCTCTCTCTCTGCTCCTCCCCTGCTTGTGCATATGTGCTCTCTCTCAAAATAAATACATAAACTTTAAATATATATATATATATATATATATATATATATATATATATACACACACATATGTATATATATATATACATATATCCCAAATTTTATACTATGAGTGGCTTTGATTGGTCTCATTTTCTCAAGCTTTACTTATTATTGTGTATAACCTATAAATACCTAGAAACAGAACATTTTTAAGCCTAACAAAAACCCCAACTGAGATCCTTTCTAGACTTTGTTAAGTGCTTTTTTTTTCTTTTAGCTGATTATCAGCTCAGAAACAAAGGTCCCTCTTCTCTTCCACTTAGGTTCCACTTAACAGCAGGAGCCATGGGGCCACCCTTCACATTCTCCCCATGGGAGAAATGAGGAGATGATGTGTCATTGTCTGAAATTCAGTTCTTTGAAATTAGCTACCAGCAGCCAATTAAATTAATTTATTCCTGCTGAAAGATGTTCTTGGGGGAGATGAGTCAGTAAAATTTCCTCCTCTAGAGATGGTTCTGGGGTCTTAAATATCATACTCATTCATCCTACTTTCTCTGTTCCTAAGACCTTGCCTTAAATGGGAGAAAGACAACAACTGTGAGTTAGATGTCAGACTTCCTGGGGGAAAAATGAAATTTGAAGATTACATCTAATCTCCCCAGTATATCCTGTTTCAGCCATTGAACTGGTGTGCATTGGAGTCGAAAGACAGCTGGGTTGGCTGTCACTAAAGGCCATGGAACCAATACATTCAGGATTCTACTTCACGACCTAGATTGCTAGCTCCCAAAACAGGCTGAAAAACAGACCTATGCAATCTGAATCTTTGAGACGGTTTGCATTTTTAACAAAGCCAGGTGAATCTGAGGAGCATCCAGGCCTGGAAACCTCTGGCATAAAGGACATATGCAGGACTCCCTTCATGTTGACCATTGACAGCTGTCTGTAAAAAGACAAGGTTAGGACTCAAGACCTGGGTTCTAGTTCTGCCACTGTCACTCTTTATCCCTAATGATGTTAAGAATCATGAGGGATCATTGGATCTTAGATCTGGGAAGAAACCATGATGACTTCTAAGCATAAAATCACTTTATGGAGGAGCTAATCTAGACCTAAACAGCACGAGTGCCATAACATCAAACAATAAATTCATTCCAAAGATGGAATTAGGGCCAAGTTTTATTGAGACCATAAAGTTTCCCACTCTGAAATGGTAATACCTACATGACTTTAGTTCCTTGATCTCTAAAATAATGACATAATACTTTTTCTACCTCTTCACAGTTTGTTATATAGACTCTATGGGAGAATTGATGTAAAAGCTATGGAAACTTCTCTATGGAAAACAAATAGATACCATTTATATTAGGTGAGGTTAGGAGTGATTACACCTTAGAATCATCAATGCAGTCATCGTCACCTCCCTCCTGAATGGTTAACAGCATGACTGGCGGAGGAGGACGGTTCCATCTCTAGCTGTGAGCAGAATGTCCTGAGCCCTATGGTTTTGAAATGAGATAAATTGATACCTCAGGATCCAACTGGCCACACAAGAGAGTCACTCAGGGTGACAAGAAACAGAAGAAAGACAGCTGGCATCATTAAGAGGTGCAAAAATAAGGGGTGCCTGGGTGGCTCAGTCGGTTAAGCGTCTGACTTGGGCTCAGGTCTTGATCTCACAGTTCGTGAGTTCGAGCCCCGCGTCGGGCTCTATGCTGACAGCTCAGAGCCTGGAGCCTGCTTCGGATTCTGTGTCTGCCTCTCTCTCTGCCCCTCTCCTGCTCATGCTGTGTCTCTGTCTCAAAAATAAATAAAAACATTGTAAAAAATTTTTAAAGAGGTGCAAAAATAAGAATTGTGTGAATCAGCTTGTAACACTCAGAGCATCATTACCGTTTCCAACCCGGTTCAGATAACAGTTCTATCATTTCCATGTTCATCAAGGCACATATTAGTTTTCTTTACTGCCATCACATCTTATATGGCTGCTTATTTAAGATGAGAAAATATCTGTATAAAAACACTGCAAATGGAAAAAAGATGGAGAAAGAGGCTCAAATTTTAGATGGCCTCACTCTCTAGACTGTCATCATAAAAAGTCACACAGGACCAATGTATTTCAGATGTGAAGACCAGGCTAGGAGTTAGAGAAGGCCTCTCTTATGAGGCCTCTCTGCTGCTTTTTCATCCACTGGTTCACCAAACATTTGTTAAGCACAGTTATATCAATGCTGTTCTACTGTTTGTAGATACTGCAGTACATGTGGGAGCTCAAATCCCTTCTCCCATTCATAGCTGGCTGAGGTATAGACATAGCAATGAAAGACCCTCACAAGAGTATGGCATTTTATAAATATTTTTTAAATGTTTATTTATTTATTTATTGAGAGAGAGAGAGAGAGAGAGCAAGGGAGGGGCAGAGAGAGGGAGAGAGAGAATCCCACGCAGGCTCCACATTGTATGCACAGAGCCCGACAGGGTCTCCAACTCATGAATCCTAAGATCATGACCTGAGCCAAAATCAAGAGTCAGATGCTTAACTGACTGAGCCACCCAGGTGCCCCAAGAATATGGCACTTTAAAAAAGCAGTTACTATTTGGGGTACCTGGCTGGTTCAGTCAGAAGAGCATGTGACCATTAATTTCAGGGTCATGAGTTCGAGCCCCATGTGAGGTGAAGAGTTTACATAAATAAATTTTACAAAATAAAAATGAAATCAGTTGCTATTTATGAAGGCCTTGCTATACAATGGGAACTGTATTAGAAACTATATATATGTACTCAAGACAGTAGTATTAGGTCTTATTTTTGAATCTAATTTCATGCTGAGGAAGATGAGAAATAGGCAGTTAATTTGCCTAAGGCCAACAGCTGGTGGATACTGGATTCAAATCAAACCCATTGGACTGGAGGGGTGCCTGGGTGGTTTAGTCGGTTAAGCGTCTGATTTCAGCTCAGATCATGATCTCAGGCTCAAGCCCCGCATCATGCTCTGTGCTGACAGCTCAGAGCCTGGAGCCTGCTTCAGATTCTGTCTCTCTCTCTCTCTCTCTCTCTCTTTCTCTTTCTTTCTGCCCTCCACCACTCATACTCTGTTTCTCTCTGTCACTCAAAAATGAATAAATGTTTAAAAAAAACACTAAAAAAACTAACAAACAAAGAAAACCTATTGGATTGGAAAAGCCACCACCAGGCTCTAACAAATCTTCATTAGGCACTTGATTAAATGTTCATTCCAAACCACACACTTGCTAAAATTATTACATGCATCATTCAGTTATCACAGAGACCCTGTGAGAAAGGGTTGGCTTTCTTCAAGTCACAGAATATGACTTTACCCAAAGGGATGGCAAGGATCTGGAATGAACTCCCCAAGAAAACCAGTGGAGATCAGTGGTACCTAAAGCATTGATATTAGAACGAAAGAGAAAAGAAATGGCCAAGGAGATAATCTGATCAAGAGGAAGCTTTTCACCACTGTTATGTTAGTGCTTTCATTTTCAAAATACTTAATATGGAAAGTAAGCTTTCAGAATATCCCACATTCAGTGATTCATTTTGAATGAACTATGTTTTTCTTAAAATTCACCACAAACAAACAAAATATCTAGTTGATTGCTTAGAAACTTCTGGGTCTCTCACTGGATACCGAAAACTTTTGAAATGTTAGATCAAAAGAAGAAAATGTAGGAAGCATAACATTAGGTAGGGAGACATGGAATCTGTGGGGTAGTTTTAATTGAAGTCAGTTCTCTTTCCTGGACCTCCTTGTTTTCATCTGTAAAATGGTGATGGTTTGCTAAATAGCCTTTAAATCTGTAAATTCTATGAAATGGAGGCTCCTTTGAATGGATGAATCAGTAATTTTTCACAATAAAAATTTTCATCTTTATTTGATCCTTGTAACAACCTGAAATAAGTCAGGTAGTCATAATTATTTGCGTTTTATAGATAAAAAGCCAGTGGTTCTCACGATGTCACTCATCTGAGAAGTGGGCAAGATGGCACTCTAGTAATTCAGGTCTTCTTTCTACAACTCCACTGAGAATGGGTCCTTTCCATAAGTAGTTGTTGATTGGCCAACCTAAGAAAGGCATTTTTGCTGTGATGACTGTAGAGATGGAGCAGATACATTTACTGCCTTTGAGAATCTACAGTCTAGTCTAGTAGACGCAAATACACAATTAGAATAGGAAGCATCATATGGAAGTGAGAGTTTTATGTTGGAAAAGTCTGGGAAGTTTTGTCAAAGGGAGGATTGAATTACTTCTTAAAAGTATGGATGAATGTTAGCATATTTAATGAGTGGAAAGGGGCATTCAAGACAGAAGGACCAGTGAAGATAAAGTTTTAAAAAAATGAGAAGTCATCAGTTTTATATGAGCAACAGTCTGGCTAAAGCTAATGGTGCCTGAAGAACAATGACTTCAGTTCTTGAGTGAGAGGAAGTTGTCTAAGGAATTTGGATCTATTCCAAACTGTGTCTCTTTGATGATGAGTAGGCCAAAAAGCCAAAAGAAGCTTTTTGAGAAATTCTTAGACAGAATGACTCAAATGCATTACCATCTCTGAAATATATTAGCTGTCCCCACCATAATTGATTTGTGGTCTGTAATTTAGCCTAAATAGAGTGCGCGCGCACGTGTGTGTGTGTGTGTGTGTGTGTGTGTGTGTGTGTGTGTGTGTGTTACTCTCTAATTTCTACTCTAGGGTTGATTACTCAGTCTAATTGGGAATTTACACCCCAGACTTTGATCACAAACTCTACCTCAGAGGCAGCTACCACAAAGGTGCCAACTATTTTCATCTCTATTCAAGACCAAAGATTATATTAATTAACCTCATAGATGTTAAAGGGGAGCTTTATTTGGTGAAACCAAAACATAATGGATGTGAGAAATGAATATTAGTAACATTAATGGGGTTGAATACATGTGAATGGGCTAGAAACACCATAGAAACACTCTCTTCTTATACAGAGGTAAAGTGTGAGGAATCTGTTCAACCAAATGTCTATTCCTGTAGGAATAGAACCATAAGTTTAATTTCTAAGAAATTCTTGTCCATCTTCTGGTTTTGACAATTCATGGGACTCCAGCCAGACTTCTTGCCATATATTAATGAGAATATGGTCACACTTGCCTCAGGTGACCCTTTTATTCAAGATGCTGCTGGAACACCAAAACAGCAGAGAACTGGGATTCCATTGAACTTTCATAAGAAGGTATATAACTTTCTGCTGTTTGGTAATAGATATCAGTATGTAAAACTAAACTTGGTCCCATACTTGATTGTTTTCATTTTAACCTTAGTAGTGAAAGCATGAAGAAAAGGCCCACAACCTTAATATCCCCAAAGGCTACTAACCAAGAAAAGAACCCAAGAATTTAGAACAGCCAAACTGGCTTAGGAAAATTTGCAACAATAAGCTTCTGAATTTCCAGGACCAAGGAGAGTCCTTAGATGAGGCACATTCTGGCAGACAAACTAAGAGATAAATATTAACCTGCCTTTCTATATCCTGGTCCCAGAGGCGAATCTTTTTTTTTTTTTCAGGCTAATCCTTAGAAAGGGGGTCCAAATTGGGCTGAGCCTGGGAAGCAGTAGCTAGTACTTAGAGAGTACTTACTCTCCATGTGCTGTGCGTGTCTCTAAGCTTTTTATATGTAGTAACTCAGTTAATCTTTAAAGTCACCCTATGAGTTTACTTGTTTTATCTTAGTGTAGTAGACAAAGGAACTGAGGCATAGAGTGGTAAAATGTTTACCTAAGGTCCTACCTCTGGCAAATGGCAGGGTCAGAATTCAAATCCAAGTAGTGTATCACTGGGGTCCTTCTCTTAATCACCACACTCTATTGTGTTACATGCAGCACAACATGCCGTTCTCAGGAGGCCTGCCTACTCTTCAGATTTCCTTCCCCAACCAGAGGCCTTTCCTGGGAGCCTAAGTTTCAGTAATAAGATTTCTTTAATTGTAGACATAATATGGGTTTCAAGTTTCAAAGCATTTTATTTCACAACCCTTGACTTGCAAAATCCCTGGGACAGAGATAGAGAAAGGACTGTTGTCTCCATTACAGAAGATGAAAATGAGCCTTGGGGGATTTAAATAAACTGTTCAGTGCCACTTAACTAGAAAGTGATGGGGTAAGATTAGAACCTCAGTGGGCCTCAGTTGAGGTGGTGACAGTCCCCAGAATTACCATTAGGTGACTGCTCGTAACCAAGCATTTGTTACCACGTCAAGGTCAGCCTTGCACACATAATTTTCTCTTTTACATATGTTACTATATAATTTTCAGAAGAACTTTTCCATATGCTGTCTTATTTAATGCAGTCTTCACATGCACCTAGAGTGAGTGTGTGTGTGTGTGTGTGTGTGTGTGTGTTGGGGGACAGGGGTGTTATCCTTTTTCTGCTCTCAAGAAGACTCAGCCTCCAGAAGGGCAGATGTGTTCTCAAACCTGCTGAATGAGTGAATGTGTATCACAGACAGAGAAAGAACTCAAACCTTCCAACTCCAAATCCACCCATAAATTTGTATTCACATCCAGACAAATTCGGAGCTGTAATGTTACCATTGGGATTTATAGTTCTGTGTCTTCTGCATTTTATCTCCTTCCTTCTCTTTCTTCCCTTGGACTATCCCCAACCCTGCTCAAATCACCTATCTCTTTTCCTTCACTTATAATGTAATTACTGTTCAGAGCCAGAAGAGAGAAACCGTTAAATTCTCTGAAAACTGAAAGCATTTTGTCAAGAAACACATGTTATGACTCCTCACCAAGGAAACGCAGAATTGATGACGTGGGTGGAGGAATGCCTTATGACTGTTTAGCAACTGCCATACATGACTACACAGTCAGTGATTAGAGGCAGTGATGGGTTATCCACTGACCTAATGTCACCGTGCTTCCCACCATCGTTAGCTTTTGAGACATTAACAGGAATTGAAGTCACTGATCTCAGCAGATTGGTTGGAGAGGAAATACAGCACCAGATGGCAGGATTTCTGTCTTAACAAACTGTTAAGACTAAGGAAAGTCTATTATACTTGGGGATCATGGTTTCTTCATCTGGAAAATGGGAGTTAAAGTAACTAACTTAATGAAAGACTGAACCAATCTATGCCTATTTGGCCTCATAAATCCTGAACCTGTGTCACCCAATGATAGTGCTGCACAGGCGCCTTGGCCTTCGCCTTAGCCTTTTAGCCGAGGATGAGGTGATTTATGATGGAATTTGCATAGGCAAACAAATCCCCAGCTGTAAGCTGCCTGCCCCAGAGTTTCATGGTTCACTAAGGATTAAGATTCTTGGAGCTCCTTCTGGGTGGCTAGAGGCTCTGACAGATATACTTTCCCAGTTAGTTTCCTGACTGTGGTAGGTATCCCTTCACTTAGTGGCATGATGAAGTTTGACTCTACCCAGGAGGAGTGAATTAAAGATTGCGGGCTGTGAAGCCTCATGTTTTGTGGAACTTAATTGCAAGGGGACTTTCTTGAGGGAAATTGCTTTCTTTGCAACCTGGAATAGCTAGAAGAAGGTTTACAAATTACCAAAGATAAGACCATGACCAATCTGTTTGGCTTGTAATGATCCTCTAAGAGTAATGAATGTTTCTGAAAGGATTTGATTGACCTCAGAAGGACTTAGCGATACTACTTCATGAATGAGATGGTAGGACTGGATTCATAGAATGACAAAATTGCAACATGGCAATGGACATGATGCTTGAATTCCCTATTTAATATCCTGTTCAAACAGCATCAAGAGTACATTTCAAACTTTCAGGGATGTGGAACTCACCGAAAAGGGAGGTAGATTATTCTGTCCTTAAACAACTTAGTAGTGAGCTTGTAACATGGGCATGATTTTTTTCTCCTAACGTATATCTATTAGCATCACATAAAACAAGGGGGTCTCCCTGACATGACAGACCTTTATAGACCTTTCTGTAGTTGAAGACTCCTGTTATGTAATCCTTATATGCTCTCTTTATTTTCAGCTGATTCCACTATTCTGCATATGACATAATTAGGTCTCTTAAAAAATACAAATATAAACAAATTAGATATATAATCCAAACAGGCATATAAAATTTATATCCACATAGAATAGAATAAACACAAGACTAAACACAGATATCTGAGCTCTTAATCTGGTATAGGTTTTATTGTTACCTTTGTTCACTTAGGTAGCAAGTGATGATCTCTCAAAGTCATTTCTAGACTCCTAGAAGGCTACAATTGAAAGAGACACTGGAAATCATCTAAATTTTTTCCATATCTTTTTTCCATATCTTTTTTCCATATCAATATCTGCATAGAGATATTGAGTCTCTGATAATCACTCTGAAACTCGTGTGGTCTGGCTAATAATCATGTAGGTAAGTTCCCTGGAACTATGATATCTACTACTGTCCTTGACTTAAGATCAAAAATTATAAGACCTTGTGATTCACACACAAACACCAATGGTCATATCTGGTTTATGTTTACCCATTTGATGGCAGTGATTCATTGTTTTTCTAATTTGGGGGTCCACGGCTATATAGCTCTCACACATTATTGCTAAGAACAAATTAAGAGCAAAGGACATTCGTGGGAAACATGATTAAATCAAGGAGGCACATACCGTAGGGCTTGAAAAAAGAATTTGAAAATTATCTGGTCAGTTTACTGGTTGAGTGACTTCTACCATATCCTGACCAGTTAGCAAATCAGATTCTATGTGAACATACCCCATGACTGGAGGAAGCCAGTGCCTTCTGAAAAGTGTGCAGCATTTTTATATGCTCTGGTTACTACAAAAGAGGTGGGGGTATGAGGTATGTGGTAAGAATGAGGTAAAATGGTTTCCCTGAGACTTTTGGTGAGGGCATCTAGTTTTCCTCCTTGTCACTCATAAACTGTTCCATTGGCAGCAACTTAACTGCAAAATCAGAACCTCATCCTAGGAAATTGGTCCCCCAGGATGCTAGTCAGCCGAGGAAATTCTAGGCAGCCGTATGGTCAGCCCTCAGGAGTTACAGTGGCCTGTCACTGCTGGCAGAGTGATTTCTGCAGGGGCCACCTCATTATATGGGAAAATGCCCTCAAAGGGCAAGCCTGTTTCTTGTCCTGGCAGGCCTGTCACATCCGATGTTAGAGGAAACAGCAGCAAAGAATTGTGGTTGAAAGAATTGTAAATTTTGCCTGTGGAGAGTCACTGAGGGCAATTCTCCTAAAAAGGATTATTTGTCAACTGCAGTAAGACTCTTTGTTATTGGAGTTTAATTGATATTTGCTACTGGAGAAGAAAGCTGAAAACAGGATAGAAGGCAAGCAATTAAATCTTTTTAATAAAGTGTAGTTAATGAGTTGTCAAATTTGGTAGAGATTATTCCACCCCTCCACCCCCCCCCCCCCCTTTTTGTCTTCTGAGTATAGGTAGGGCCGTCTTACTATTCTGGGGAGATGTCAAACAATCACAAGAGAGGCACATTAAATCAAATAAGGCCAGGCAGCTTCTGTGCAATCAAAAGAACTGAATTTAGGAGTCAGGAATTCAGCTGAGATTGTTCAGTAGCTAACTTTGCACCCCTCCCTCTGGGTCTTTACTTATTCATTTGTCAAATATAGGTGAGCACTAGATGATCTCTAAGGTCCTTATAAGTCAATGTTTCATTCATATGCTACACATTTATGTATAACTGTAGGTATATATAGCAGATAAGAACCAAACATATCTGATATAGAATCCCAGCATGCCCAGTAACTAGGTATGTGATCTGGGTTAAGTTAATTAACCTCCATAAGTATCAGTGTCCTCCTTTGCAGAAAGGGCAAACATATGCGTGTCTCCATAGGCTTTTGTTAGAATTAAATGAGAGAATACATGTAAAACTATTTGACAAAGGGCCTGGAAGATGGAACGTGATGATTAAATATTGGCTCTTTTTATTTAACATTCTGTTTTAGGATCTAGTTTTTTAAACTACAGAAACATATCCTAACCACCAGAGGGCACTGCACAGGTAACAGCTAGACTTAGAAACTGGATACATTTATTGGCTTCTTGAAGCAATTGTCTCCTGCTACCCAGAAATTTCAGCTCAGGGTGTTTGGTCTCCATTTGCACAACATGCTAGTCTCAATGACTGTGAGTGCTGCAGTTTCTTCCATCTAGGGTCCTCCACTTGTCCTTGCATCTTCAAGGAATCCTCAGGTGATCGAGTGCTCATTTAGAGAGAGCCTAAAAATAGAAGGGAAAAAAATGAGCAAACATTTATTGACTCTTACCACACGTCAGTCATTATATTGATCATTGCAATTCATTTCATAACAGAAAATAAGCTACCATTCCTATTTTATGATGAGAAAACTAAAACTCATAAAGGTTAAGCTCTTTGCCTAAAGTCACACAGCCAGTGAGTGATAAAAGCCTAAGTGAAAGCCATGGCTGTTTGACAACAAATGTTGTGTTCCTTTAGTTTCACCATGCTGCCTCCAAAGCTATGTTGGGATGCAGCCACAAGATACGAAACCACAAGAATCATGGAAACCAAAATGCCCATCATCTCCTCTACTATTTAATAATTTATTGGAGGATTTAGCTAATGTGGTTAGAGTCTAAAAAGCAAATAGAGGTGAAAGCAAAGGTAAAATCATTTTTGCTTATAAATTATAAAATTATAAACCTGGAAAACCTAAATAATTTAATATAAAAGCTGTCACGAACAAGACAATTTAGTAAAGAAGAGGATACAAAATTTGCCAAAAGAAATAACTTACATATATACAAACATAATCAGAGGAAATAATGGAAGAGCAAACTTAATTTTCAATAGCAAAATAAAATAAAGTGAAGTAGAACACATGCAGAAACTTAAAAAAAAAAGAGTAGAACACCTACACACATGCTTAAAAACATAGAGGTAAGCTGAATAAATGGGAAAATATTCCATATTTTTTGTTAGACTGACTCAGTATAATAAAGATGTCAATTCCCTTTATGTTACTTGTTTAATGTAATATGATCCTGATGATAACGTTCCCTCCTATCTCCCTGGAGAAAGACAAATTGATTGTAACATTCGGTTGAATGTTCCCTAGCCCTGGGTGGCTCAGCGAGTTGAGCATCCAACTCTTCATTTCGGCCCAGGTCATGATCCCAGGATTGTGGGATGGAGCCTCGCATCGTGCTCTGTGCTGAGCACAGAGCCTGCTTGGGCTTCTCTCTCTCTCTCTCTCTCTCTCTCTCTCTCTCTCTTTCTCTGCTCCTCTCCCCACTTGTGCGCTCCCTATCTAAAATAAAAAGAATTTTTCAAAAGGAGGGAGACTAATGAAATGGAATGTAAAATCAAAAATGAATAAAAATACTCGTGGAAATTTAGTATGTGATAAAGACAGGATTTCAAATCAGTGAGGAAAAATAAGAACTTTTAAAAACTTTGGCAGACAACTGGTTACCCATAAGCATAAATATAAAAATGTGTAAATGTTTCATACCATATAACAGAATAAATTCAAAATGGTTTAGATATTTGAATGTAAAACTAAAAGCTACATAAATACTCAAACAAAACATTGATCATTTCCTTTAAATCTGGGAGGTAGAAAAAAGATCTAGTATGACCAAAATCTAGTTCCCCTAAAGAAACATTTGATAAATTTGAGTCATAAGATTTAAAAATTAACTTTGTATGGAAAAAAATGAATTAAAAAAAGTTTTAAAATGTCAATAGGGGAATAAATATATGCAACATATCAGAAAATGCTATTTCACTAATACATAAAAGGCTATTTCTAAATATTGAGGAGAAAAAAACCCAAAAATCTGATAGAAAATGAGCAAAGGATATAAATAGACATTTCACAGGAAAGACATCTAAGTGGGTCACAAATATTTGAAAAAATTCTATTTTATTCACAAAAAGAGAAATTCAGTTAAAACTACATAGAGACACCATTTGTTTCTCATCACACTGGCAAAAAAAAAATTAAAATCTTGAAGATATAATATTTGTCAAGGCAGTAGAGTACAGGAACACTCATGCATTGCTGGTGGATTGCAAAATGACACAAGTCCAGCAGCTGAGAAGAATTCCATATGTATTTAAATTCTGATGGGGAATTTCCATTTCTTGGAACCTATCCCAAAGATACCTTGGCAAACCTATGAAAGGATGTGTGCCCAAGGATATGTGTTGCAATTATAGCACTAATTGCAAAAGAATGGAAATCACCCACATGTTCATCATGAATCAAACTGAATATACTGTGTTATATCCACCATCTATAATATTCTGTTATATAAAGAAATAAAAGGTAAATTTTATTATACCTTTATTATATTTTCACAAACATATATCATTCTTGGGAAAACATAAGGCACAAACAGCATGTATGATATAGTAATTTTTATGTAAGGGGAAATATAACATAAATATATATTCATATAAATATACATGCATATGTATTTGTTTTTATTTTTTATTTTTTATTTTTTTTTAATTTTTTTTTTCAACGTTTATTTATTTTTGGGACAGAGACAGAGCATGAACGGGGGAGGGGCAGAGAGAGAGAGGGAGACAGAATCAGAAACAGGCTCCAGGCTCTGAGCCATCAGCCATCAGCCCAGAGCCTGACGCGGGGCTCGAACTCCCGGACCGCGAGATCGTGACCTGGTTGAAGTCGGACGCTTAACCGACTGCGCCACCCAGGCGCCCCATGTTTTTATTTTTTAAAGGAAACAATGGAAGAATAAACCAAAACTTTATAAAAATGGTTATCTACTAGAGAAGATAGGAAAGAGAGGAAGGGCTAGGGAAGAAATATACACTTCTCTAAATTAATCTGGTTTTATAGCTCACTGTGAAAACATGGGTATATTTTACTAGTTAAATAAAGACAGTTTACATTAAAAAAATCTATCTCTGAAAACTGAAAGAAAAAAACCCAAAGCAAGCCCACTTATTTTATGTCTAATTACTCATATATCCAAATAAAAAATAATCATAGTGATTTAAAAAGACAATGTGACTGCACATCTCTGATGAGGTATATCTAAAGGACAGAAAAATACAACAAAGGAGTCATACATTGTACTCAGTAGTCTCATTGTTAGTAATAACATAGATAATGTTATTTTGAAACACACATAGACATAAAAAGTGAGTTAACGGGCGCCTGGGTGGCTCAGTCGGTTAAGCGTCTGACTTCAGCTCAGGTCACGATCTTGCGGTCCGTGAGTTCGAGCCCCGCGTCAGGCTCTGGGCTGATGGCTCAGAGCCTGGAGCCTGCTTCCGATTCTGTGTCTCCCTCTCTCTCTGCCCCTCTGCTGTTCATGCTCTGTCTCTCTCTGTCTCAAAAATAAATAAAAAACATTAAAAAAATTTTTTAAATAAAAAAAAGTGAGTTAATGTATCAAGAATAGATTTTCAGTGGGAGAGAAAAGAGATACAAATGTAGAAACAGAGCTTAAAAATTATATAATCTTTCATTTGAACTGGAAATTCTGTGCGTTTATTTTTTCTCATTATGGAAAGGAATGCATTGATTCTGGGCTGTTTCTGTGGACAGAGTTAGAGAACTGTGGACTTTTTCAGCGCTCTCAAAGTGCCCACAAGCAAGGATAATATTTGGAAAAAGGCTGGAATGCATGGGTAAAAAGTGTGTTGAATTTTAACAGCTGAAAGTTAACAGCAACATAAGAGAAGCGTAAAGTAAAAGTGAACACACTGACATGCGGATGCTGTGGCCGCCTAACCAACAGGAGACCAGCTTCCATGGTAGCCTGATGGAGGTCTAATGGAAAAGCTGCTATTAGACCATCCGATCACTGCCTCTGGCATTTCTACCTAGTAAGCCGATTTTCTAGCTCGTCTCTAAGAAGACAGTTGCAACTAAAATACTGCATACTTGGACATTTGCATATTGGATATTGCAGATTTGAATCTGCCCTTGTTCATCTTAGCCAAGATATCTGTTAATCAGCCACCGAATAGTTCTTATTTTTTCACTTCACTAGTGTTAGGAAGTATGAAAATGGGCAAGACTGCTTTTACATAGAAGATATAAGATATATCTTAGAGATGGTTATAATTCAGCAATGCCAAGTTACTAATCATAATCCAGTAGAGTGAGTACTCTCTAAGAGACCATGAGTCTGAATTAAAATGTAATCTCTTGAGCATCAACTGGGTAACTTTTCACTGAGTGCCCACTATCTGCTCAGCACCGCTCAAAGTGATAAAGATTAACTGTAGACAAGGTCCCTGCTCTAACAGAGCTGACGTTCTGGTGTGGAGACACAGAAAATAAGCATGCAACACATAAATTAACATTTCTAATAAATGCAGGAGAAAATGAAAGCGAGTCACCAGAGTTGGAGAAAGAAGTGTTCATTGGATCCATTGGTCAGGGAAGACCTACCAAGGAGTAAATGACAAGGAACCAACTAAGGATGCATCTGGGAGCAGAAATCATTTTTGGCATGAGTAAATAATCTCTAAGTCTGGAATAAAACATCGGTATTGAGGAACAAAAAGGATAGTGTGATTGAAATGTGGTGAGCAAGAATATTAGTATTAGTAGATGATGTCAAGGAAGGAGGTATGGGACAGATCCTGTAGGGCCTATAGTTTTGGATTTTAAAGGAAAAACTTTTGGTGGAGTTTAACGATAAAATCAGCATGCTGTGGTCACATTTTTTAAAAATCATCCTGAAGCTTCCAGATTGAACTGCACATAGGAAGACAAGGGTGGCTAATGTAGTGGATGGATTGAGAGCAGACAGTGGTTTGTACTAGAGCAGAGGTGGAGAGAAATGAACAAGGCATACAGGATAGATAGAGATGAAGCATTGGGGAGGGAGGTGAAGAAAAAAAGGAATCAAAACTGAATCCTAAATTAATGCGTCAAACAATTGGGTGAATAGTAGCAGAGAAGTCACGGACTTTCTATACCTTATTTTTTTTTTCTTTTTGCAAAAGGAAGTTGGATTACATAACTAAAATGTGTAACTCCAGATCTAGAACTCCACATATAGACAAAGTGATGCCAGTTCCAATTTCAGAGGGAGGTGATAGGAGAAGTAACAATAAAATCTTTGTTTAAATTCATTGAATAATTTGTGTATTTAAACTCTGCAGTATTTTTAAAGCATTTGCATATTTTAAAAACTCTGGATGTTTGGCATTATGAAGGCTAAAGGGTCTTAGATACAATGAGTTCATAAAATCTTTTTCTGCCTTAGGACTTTGTTCTTTCTGTTTATTTCATTGGCTAGACATAACACCTGTTTTTTGCATGACTGGGTTCTGTTTGAATGAGTGAATGAATGAATGAATGAATGAATGAGGGAGGAAGGAAAGAAGGAAGGAAGGAAGGAAGGAAGGAAGGAAAGAAAGAAGGCAGGAAGGCAGGAAGGCCAAATATCTAATTTGCTGTGGTTTATAAAGTAGGATGATAAGTCAAATGCAGGCTTGATCTAAGAGTCACAGAGATTGGGGGTTTTTCTCCCACTTGTCTTCTCTCAATGATTCTTTTACATTTTTTGAGTGGAGGCTCAAATATGCTGTAGAGCATTCATTAAAATATGATCAATTGGAATGAAGGGACTTGTGAGTAAAATGGGCTCAGAAAAAGAAAGGGAAGGGTAGAGAACAGCCATGTCCAGAGGATTAGATACTTGGTCACAGCTTCAGTGGATGTTTGGTCTGTGAAGAGGAGCATTTGTCAATAGTTCTAGAAAAGCAAAGCCTCTCTTCACTCCTTCATAGTCATAACCTCTTGAGGAAATCCCTATCAGATCAAGGATACTCCAAAAGACACCTGGAATTTTCCATCTCCTTTCGTACTGTCTACATATCTGAAAAATCTCTGAAACTTAGTAGCTGAGGTTTCCTGACTTCCAAAATTTGGACATGTTTTGATTACTCCCCAGAAGGTAACATTCCCCTTTGATTTATCATAGACATGACATACTTTCTTCATTTCCAGTCCTTGGTCTGGTGGTTGGCTGGTGATTGCAATGCATCATTAAAAATGCAGGAAGTCTCAGGGTACCCGGGTGGCTCAGTTGGGTAAGCATCTGACTTCAGCTCAGGTCTTAGGTCATGATCTCACTCTTCCTGAGTTCGACCCTGCATCAGGCCCTGCTGACAGCTCAGAGCCTAGAGCCTGTTTCAGATTCTGTGTCTCCCTTTCTCTCTGTGTCCCTCCCTGACTTGTTCTCGGTCCCTCTGTCTCAAAAATAAGTAAGCACTTAAAAAAATAATAAAAATTTAAAAAATGCAGGAAGTCTCACTTTGGTTTTCTTCTCTCCGTGTTGTAAGAATTTTTATTTCTTCTTAAAGAGGAAAGAGTTCTCTAGGTGAAGGCCTATATCCACAAGAGATACCCCAACTTAAATCTTGGAAACAGCCCAACGTGAACATAAACATCCTTTTCAGATAGCAACGTCTAGTGCATGATGAAAGCAGTTAAAGCAAATCTTTTTTTGACAGCCATATTTCATAATCATCCTGGGATACAACTGCTTACAAAATCGGGAGATTCTATTCTGCAATCCTTCCCAGTACAAATGATGGAGCCATCCACCATATCATAAGGACACATGAAATATCACAGAAAATCACTTTTTTGGATCCAAAAAGATTTTAAAATCTGTCAATTGCTTTATTTCTATTTAATATATAACCATTCTTATTTTTAACTTTTTCCCAACACATCTGATGAGGTTTGACCTAAAAGAGAGCCTTCCAAAAACTGAGACTTGTTTTCAAATCATAAAAAGTTTATTTATAACTCAAAGACTGGACATATACTATCAAGATCAATGATTACTCATATGACTGGTTTTATATCTTCCACTTCTTACCTTTCACTGTCTCTTTGCCTCATCATAAACTATGGCTGTAACTTAGATACTGCCTTGGACCTCGTAAGAAAGACTATGCTCAGCATTACCTAGCTTAATGAACAATTATTCATTTTTTTTAACAAGATAGAACTGAAATCAGAGCTATGCAGACCATCACTAGAAAACTCTTCCATTTGAAATTAATCCATTCTTTTAACTTCCATGATTTTACTTTCTTCCAATTCATACTTTTTATCTAAAAGTATATTATATTAGTTTTCTATTGCCGCTGCTGTAAAAATTTCACTAATTTGGTGCTTAAAGCTACATAAATCTATTATTTCACATTTCTGTAGATCAGAAGTCCATGTTTGCTTGGCTGGTCTCTCTGCTCTGGGTTTCACAAGACTGAAATCAAAGCGTCAGTCTGTTTTGCTCCAGTTTGGGAATTCTGGAAAGAATCTGCCTCCACATTCATGTTGCCAGCAGAATCCAGCTCCTTACAGTTGTATGGCTGAGGTATCACTTCCATGCTCACTGTTGGCTGAGGGCAGCACCTTTTGCTCCTAGAAGGCTCTTGTCAGTCCTTACATGTGGGACCCTATATCTGAGAAACAGCAATAGTGCCTTCTCACACTTGGAATCTCTCTAATTTCCTCTTTTTCTGCAGCTCTTCCTCCTTCCTTTTATGCCACATCTTTTTTACTCAAACCAGAAAAACTTGTCTGCTTTTAAGGTCTCGTGTGACTGGACAGTATGCATCTTGATAATCCGGGATATGCTCTCTATCTTAGGGTCTGTAACTTTTTTTTTTACTTTTTATTTTAGAGAGAGAGGGAATGCGCATGTGAATAGGGGAGAGGGACAAAGGTGGGGGAAGAGAGAGAGAGAGAGAGAGAATATGAATCTTAAGCAGGCTTCACACTCAGTGCAGAGCCCAATGCAGGGCTCAATCTCATGACCCTGGGATCATGACCTAAGCCGAAATCGAGAGGCAGATGCTCAACCGACTGAACCACCCAGGCACCCCCAGTCTGTAACTTTATTTACATCTACACAGTTCCTTAACCATGTAAAGCAAGATATTCACAGTTTCTGGAAATTAGGATATGGACATCTTTGGCTAGTCAAGGTAGGGAAAGCATTATTCTGTCTACCACATGTACTATTTTGGGAAATCCATTCCCATGCACTTACCCCTTTTGTACATTTATCCATCATGGATTAAAGGGACAAGATTCAATTCTGGGTCCTAAATATTCAAGGAGCAGCCAGAGTTTAGAACGTGTTTTAGTTTTAGAAAGAGCTAGAGACAAGGCAGAAATTGAGAGGAGGGAAATTGGGCAGATGCTCAGGATTATGGATGATGGATTTGGCCAATTTGGTCCTAAGATTAAGATGTTACACAGGCTCATCTTCACTGATGCTTGGAATTTCAGTCTGAATGACAGAAAAGGATATTAGAGAAAGGGCAGCAGGAATGCATCAGATTTTATTTCTAGGGATCACAAGTTCTAAATGGTAATGTCAGTGTGGATGATATGCTTGCTGTAGTCATAACTAGTGCCTGAACTGAAAGGTAACTGAATTAAGGCTATGAGTGGTAGACATCATGGAGTCTATCTCTGAGAACATGAGACTAACTGCATAAGCTAGGGGATTTCTGTCTTTTCCACAGTCCTCTTACCATCAGATCTTACCTCATCATATGTTTCCCTGTGAAGTCTTGTTTATTTTATTTTAAATAAAATTTATGGTTGATGAATACTAAACTTGTTTGCACTGGATAGTCTGAAACTTACTTTTTTTACCTACCATCCGTTCCTCTAGAGACATACTTCTCCTTAGAATCATTCTCTTCTTAATTTCTCCCTGAGGAATTTAAAATCTAGCTATCTAAGATCTACAGCACATCTGACTCTGTCTTCACTTCTTCCTAATCTAGGAGATTTGTTCAATGCCTGACACCGTGGGTTCTAGAGAAATAATAAATGACGAGTTGGAAGATCTTTCCCAAAGTGAAATGGTCACAATTCCCTCACAACCAGATCTTCCTTCACAGCTAATGTTTCAGCCCAAAGTAACAGTCCCCTTCTTTCATCAGCCTTCTTGAAGGTACAGTTAGCAAAGATTTCTTACATTTTTTTGTTAGCAGGATGAAAATCCCAGTTGATGCCTCTGAGTCTTCTGTGTGGTGACAACTACATTTTCCCATGCAATGACCATTTCCCCCATTTCTGATAATATTCATCTTGATTTTCTTCAAAGAAAAATACAGTCCTACTCTTAACCTATAGAGTTAGGGCAAGGCTGACCCTACCCTGACCTCACAGTATGAGTATTTGACTGAAGTTGGCCAATCAGAGCCAATGATTCTTAATTCTCTAGTTTAGAAGTATGGGAAACAAAGAAGTTCTCTTTCTGCTGGACTTAAGAATTGTGAAGATATGAACTGGGGGATTAGCATGGGGGAAGGAGAATTTAGGATCTACTCTGTGAGGTAATCACAGTGGAGAATGAACACAGGTTAAGTTCCAGCCATGTAATTTGAGCTCATGGTTTTAGCCAGTCTGCATTTAAATTTTTTAGGTTTGTGAGCCAAAGAATTTTCTTTTATCCTTAAACCAGTTTTAATTGGGTTTCTGTCATTTTCAGCTAAAAGCATCCTGACCAATGCACAATTATACATCTCATGATACTATATCTTATCCAAACTGTAATTAGATCATTATATTTATATCTGAATACTCATTTCTACTGCCTGATCAGAAGCATTCTGCGGTCTCCAGCTTTGTTGAAAACACTGCATTAACCTTAGCACCCAGCATCAATGCCTGACACATAGAACATCCCCCACCCCACACACATATTTCAAGAATGGATGGGAAATGATGTTTTCTTTCTCTTTTTTTTCCCTCAACTATATTTCTTACAGGTTGTGTTTTAATTGCCTCGATTGTTGCTTTTTACCACAGAGGGATTGAAATGGGAGTTCAAAGGTCACTTGAAGTCAGAGGCAGCTGAAGTGACGGCCATAGTTATTTAAGTCAACGCTGGTTATCTGCCAGCCACACCATCACCTTCATTTAGGCAAGACAACAGAATCAACTCTCAGGAAAGAAAATGAAAAAAAAATAGTGATGCTTAAAATATCAGCATAATCTGAAAAAACTGTGTTCTAAGTCAGTTCAGATACTGCATACAAAACAGAGAGTAGAAAATATCTGGACAATTTGTATTAAAATTTCCCCATCTTTAAGACATTCAGATGGCCAATGGACACATGAAAATATGCTCGACATCACTCATCATCAGAGAAATGCGAATAAAAATTATAATGAGATATCACCTCACGCCTGTCAAAATGGCTAAAATCAAAAACATGAGAAACAACAAGAGTTAGCAAGGATGGGGAAAAAAAGGGACTCTCGTGCACTGTTGGTGGGAAAGCAAACTGGTGCAGCCACTGTGGAGAACAGTGTGGAGATTCCTCAAAATTTAAAAATAGAACTACCTTACAATCCAGTAGTGTGATTAATCCCCAAAATACAAAAACACTAATTCAAAAGGATACATGTAGCCCTATGTTTATAGCAGTGTTTATGATAGCTAAATTATGGAAGCAGCCCAAGTGTCTATTGGTAGATGAATGGATAAAGAATGGTAGAAGAATGGAACATTACTCAGCCAGAAAAAAAGAATGAGATCTTGCCATTTGCAATGACATGGATGGAGCTAGAGAGTATAATGCTAAGTGAAACAAGTCAGTCAGAGAAGAACAAATACCATATGATTTCACTCGTATGTGTAATTTAAGAGGAAAACAAATGAGCAAAGGAAAAAGAGGGAGAGAGAGAGAGACAGAGAGAGACCAAGAAACAGTTTCAACTATAGAGAAAAAACTGATGGTGAATGTGGGGCGAGGGGGGGGCATGAATAGGCAATGGGGATTAAGGAGTACACTTGTCATGATGAGCAACAGGTGATGTATGGAAGTATTGAGTCACAGTGTCATACACCTGAAGCCAATATAACATTGTATGTTAACCATACTAGAATTAAAACTCAAAAAAAGAGAAATTTCTCCATCTTTGAGAGAAGAATTTTTCAGACAGGTACTGCTTGAGAGCATTCATGCTTTGGTTCACATGCTGAATGCATTGTCTAATAAGTATTCAAATCTCCTTTGTATGTTGATGACAGATTTGCTAAAATGAAACTCTGGAAAGTTATCTTCAAAAAAAAAAAGTATCTTCCCACAACCTCTGCCATAGAAATATTAATGAAATCACAGGTTCCTGTTACCTCTTTGGACAGCCATGAGAACTCAGGTGCTATTATAAATCAGACATTCAAAAACAACCTACTTGAGATCCTTTATGGATGAATTTCCAAAATCACAACTGCTTATAATTGGAATTTTAAATTCTAAAGAAAAAAAGCTCTATTCCCATCATTAACTCATTAATTAAGCCCCACATTTCTAAAGTCAGCATGTTTTTAATCACTGCATTGTATGCCTTTAATCCTGAAGCACAAAACAGTGCCCAGTACTCACATTTTTGCCAGTAGCCTTTTCTTTAATGTTGGTTTTAATTTTATATGGGCAAAAGACAAGTTTGGGGGTATTAACTTCAGGGCTTTAAAAAAAAAACCAAAATGGTTTATCAAGTTGACAAATTTTTGATTATGACTAATTTTCATAATTTTCCACCTATTTTGGCCACTTAATTCCAAAGACCAATGCAATTAGAAATGGAAGTTTTACTTATCAGATTGAAAGAGGAAGGAGACACCCTCTGGAAGCATTGTGCTAGCTCAGACCACCTCACACGCCCTTCAAAATCTGTCAATGCCCAGCCAATCAGAGCCCTACTGCAATGATTCCATGTGAGGAATGGCCAGTTAAAATCACGCCAGTCTTCTGTATTACATACAGAGTTCTCTTGTCTGCCAACATGAATGGTTGCTATCATTACATCAGCCTCCAGTGACTTCAATACATGAATGGCTAGCTTACGGTCCAAGAGTGGATGGGCTTTTCTGTCTTTTTTCAGAGGCATCTGCCAACCAACGGGAAAAAGAGACAAAGCTATCTTTAAGTATTCTGCCCCATGCAATGAATAGGCAATGTCTAAAAAGCAGCTCAAGATGAGACTGTGAGAACATGAAGGAGACCCATAGACTTCTGAAAACCTCCTTCCAGTAAGAGAGCTCTTCTCATATATAGGAATGAAAGTAAATGAAACTGAAAGCAGAGCTGTGTCTACTTGACTTTGAAGGAGAAGCTTAATAGAAAGGAGTGGTGGAAATAATTCCAGAAGCTATAAGGGCTCGAGGATGCCTGTGATCAGTGAATGGTCCAGTTTTTACTCAAAGTGAGGAGAGGGCTCCTGATATATAGCTTTTTAACTTAGAAAGAATACATGAGCTCCAGTTCTTCCTCAAGCGCTCTTTTGTTTCATTTTATTCCATATTTAGTGTTTTTCCACTATCAAAACAATTGTAGCTCATTGCAGATAATTAGACAAATAAAGGAAAGCATAAAGAAGAGCAAATCCATCTATAATCCCAGTGAATGCAGGGAATGATCATTTCTGGCACATTTCTTTCCAGTTCTATTCCTATTCTTTTATGTTTCTCTAGGTGACATCAGTCTGACAATACGAAAGTTCCTTTATTTTCCCTTTATTTTCTATCTATTTCTATATCCTGTTTTATCTTATTAGCCCTTTTTTCATGACACTAAAAGCACCTTTATAAGCATCATTTCAGTAGTAGAAAAGTAGTACAAACAATTGATAGAATTATGTAGATGTTCTGTAGTTTGCTTAGTCACATCCTTTTTTTACATTTATTTTTATTATTTTTTTACTTTTATTATTTGTTTATTCTGAGAGAGAGCACGTAAGCAGGGGAGGGACAGAGAGAGAGAGGGAGAGAAAGAATCCCAAGTCGGCTCCTCACTGACAGTGCATAGCTGCAGGGCTCGAACTCGCAAACCCATGAGATCATGACCTGAGCTGAGATCGAGTCAGATGCTTAACTGACTGAGCCCCCCAGGTGCCCCTAGTCACATTCTTAGTAATGAACATTTTTTTCATCTCCAAACCTTCTAAATAATACAAAATATGGCAATAAACATCTTTCCCTAACTCCAACAGACTTTTCTGTGTCACCCGAAGTTCTGATACATCCTTCTAAGGATTATCTGCTTTGCTGACTCCATCGGAGACTCACTGCCATGATGAGCCATAGGCTGGTGGGGGAAGGAAGGGGAATTACATGATATATGTCAGATGTATTTGATTAGGAGAAAAGATGAAATCTACTGATCTCTTCAAAATGAGGAGCCCTAACAGTGCCTTTTTTTTTAATGTTTTATTTTTGAGAGAAGGAGCACAAACAGGGGAGGGGCAAAGACAGAGAGGTAGACACAGAATCTGAAGCAGGCTCCAGGCTCCAAGGTGTCAGTGCAGAACCTGACATGGGGCTCAAACCCACAAACTGTGAGATCATGACCTGAGCCAAAGTTGGACACTTAACCCAGGTGCCCCATCCTGTTTCTTAAGCAATGGAAGTATAGTTAAAACTAGCTTATAACCTTTGAAAAAGTATATCATCGTTGAGGCGTATATATTAAAAGTTTGTTTGAAATAAAATCAGATTTATTCCTCTGGATTCAAAGACTGAAGACACTAAAATATTTCAAAATATTTAAAACATTAAACATGAAATAATGTGAAGATTTCATTTTATCTACTGTTTCTACTCATCGGGGCTATATGGGTTTGGTTTGTTTTTGTTTTTTTTTTTTTTTGGAGTTTTTATACATCATATTTCAAAGGAAGTAAAAGCTAGTTATAGAAAGGACTAGGTAGAGTTCTACTGACCTCTAGTAAGTTTTCCTTCATTCCGCCAAGTCCCCCACTGAATTTAGTACCACGGCAATCAGCAAGTGGCTAAGGATTCCTTTATACATTGTCTGTGTTCCCATTTGGGTAGGAAATGTACCTTGGAAGGAGTACGTTTAAATGATGTAGAAAGAGAAGCAAAATGCCTGGCTAATCGCCATGCACGATGAGTGACCCATTGCCTGAAAAATGGAAAGAGTGACCACAGGAATTGAGTTTGAGCTACTTGCTACTACCACTAAGCCATGTCAGATTCAGGGGAAGCCAACAGGAAGAGGAAATTCCACTCAGACACACATTGACTCATTTGATAACTTACTTCCTCAGATCATTTTCTTGTCCAGTCAGAGTCTCTCATTTGTCTTAATGAAAAGATAGATAAAGATGGAACCAAAATCCTTGATATTGCAAAAGTGGTCAGATATGGCCCACAATGCCCACTTGACCAGAGAGAAGGGAAACCCAGGCTTATCATACTTATTAGCCATAAGGTAGGTGGACAAAGCAGTTTGTAGACACTCCTGCTCAAATGACCACATTTTTCTGACTATGCAGTAGGCCAAAGACACTTGTTATCTCCATCAGGAAGGAGGGTAGGTCCCTGAATTCACATCAAAAATATGAAAGCAGTCACATCTGGAGGACTTGGGCCCCACCCAAGGCTCATATTTACAGTCCTTTGACAATCCAGCCCTTCTCCGGAGCCCACATGGAAGCTGTCAGAGCAAACCCACAGAGGATTGGTGACGATGGGCTGGACACATCCAGGACTCTCCCAGATTTGTCCTAGTGATCAATACAAGGCAACCAGAGGTCTGATGCCAAGCAATCTGGAAATGAAAATACAAATTGTTTTCAGCCTACCCGTTACCAGAAAAGAGCTCACTTCCAAAGATGCTCAGTAGTTGATCTCTGGTTAAAAGAAAGAACAGAGATTAAAAAAAAAAATGCTAAGGGCTATTTTATTCTGAAACATAGGGGACTTTTGAATATTTGAACCATCTGCTTAGAGAGAACTGCCCTACATATTACCCAGAACTTTCCAGTATTTTTAAAAATCCAATGCAGCTAGATCCCAAACTGAGCATGATATTATATAATTTCTTTTTTCTTTTCTTCTCTTTTCTTTCCTTTCCTTTCATTTCCTTTTTTTCTTTTTTCTTTTTCTCTTCCTTTCTCTTTCTTTTTCTTTCTTTCTTTCTTCCTTCCTTGCTTCCTTCCTTCCTTCCTTCCTTCCTTCCTTCCTTTCGACAATTTAGAAAATACTCCAACACAATGGCTATTTTAATTGTATAAAACTATGTGCGAATCAATAACTCTGATTTATAGGTGAGCAAAGTATGGTGACTATAATCAAATACAACCACAATCCAGTGAAACCGGAACTTCTATTTACTTTTTATGAGAGAGAGAGAGAGAGACAGAGACAGAGAGAAAGAGAGGGAGAATGTTAAGCAGTTTCCATGCTCAGCACGGAGCCCAATGTGGGGCTCAATCCCAAGACCCTGGGATCATGTCCTGAACCAAAATCAAGAATTGGACGCTTAACCAACTGAGCCACATAGGAGCCCCTAAACCAGAACTTTTAAATGTTTTAAATGAATTATGCACTAGTTATGGTGCTACGTATAGTCAATAAAACTGGTAAGCTCTTCACATTAACTGTTGTAATGAATGTAAAACAAATGAACCAAAGTCTTTATTTTCATTCCTTTTAATGTGTTGCATCTTCAAGATCTATAATAATGGTCCAAATTTCTCATTACATCATTTAGTTTTAGGATGAAAGGCACAAAATATAAAAATCAAAGTTTCAAGAATTCAGATTTGAAATTGGCAAGACTGAAATATAGAAAGTCTTCTATATGGCAGTCCCTGTGCCGGATGCTTTCCAACTCGTAATTTTCAGTACAACATTAAAAAGACAATTTTCATACCAGGTGTAGCCTGAGATGGGAAATGCTACCCCAAAAAGTTGTCTGTCACTAGAGACGCTGAAGAAGGGAGGAAGGACAGTGTGTCAGGGTTCCCTTACGGGTGTTGATTTCTGCATTGATCAGAAATTGAACTAGATGGGCTCTGAGGGAACTGCCAATAGAAGATTATCTGATTTGACTCTTGAAACACTGTCGGCATGGACACATAAAGATATCACATTCACACTGAGAACATTCTAGAATAATCATTTTTAAGCTAAGATCCCAGACTGTCTCTCAAGAGTGGAACCTCATTCCCTACTGACCCTTTCCCTGCAAGCAACATCTCAAACATCAGCCAGCTCATCTCCATGTCTAAAGTTACTGAGTTCTACTTATGGATTCTTATCTCATTAACACTCTCTTCTGCAAAATCTCGGGATTTTCCCTGAGAATTCTATCTAGAGAAACAGAGAAGGGTCACTGCCTTGTGATGCATACCCCTTGCCTGAGCAGTCTGTGTGTTTTTCCCTCTGGGATTCCCCAGCTTCTGGAGGACCTGGGACAGTCACAAAGCATAAATTGCCTGTCCCATAGGTGAAATTACGATTTTCAGAGGAGGCAAGGGCAGAGTGTGGAGGGTATAGGTCATCCAACTCAAGGCAAGGTAATAGAGAAGAAGAGGGATATCACTATGAAGTATCACACCAGTATCTTGGGCCCAATGAGCATGCAGCTAGGACTTAGAGCCTGTGGTAAGGGGGAAGAAGAATGTTGTTGAGAAGTCAATCATCTTCAAATAAGCTCAACTGTTCAAATAAGTCTATTGTAGCCAAGTCTTGGGTTCCTTCTCTAGGCAATCTTATTTTACTTCCCATCTCCTAGAAACCTCCCAGAATGTTAAACCTTCAAGCCTGGGTTTATGTTCAAATCTAACTGAAGATTAGTTTCTCTTTTTTATTTACTTTTTGAGGGAGAGAGAGAGAGAGAGAGAGAATCTTAAGCAGACTCCATGCCCAGCATGGAACCCAACATGGGGCTCAATCCCACAACTGTGTGATCATGACCTGAGCCGAAATCAAGAGTCACTTGTGTAACCAACTGAGTCACCCAGGTTCCCCTAGTTTCTCTTTTAGAACTTAATACCAAACTACCTTTCCCACCTCTTTGACAATATTCCAAGATCTTTAACTTAAGATATGCGAGGACAAAAGAGATGGCTCAAATACCGTTGAGACAAATAGTATGTGATTTAATCTTTTCTTAATATCAGTGAAATCCCAAATGATACACTACAAATGCACAAGTGGCAGGAAGGCATGAGGAGGAGAGCAATCAGACTGGGTCCTCTTTGTATGGAATCGGGGGTCTTAATTAGACTATCAAAAAGGTAAGAGGAGATGTAGTGAGGGCAGTTTGGGCACTCAAACTCCTATGATGTAATTTTTGTGAAATTAGGAAGAAATACCTTTACGTTAGACCAGACACATAGAAGTGCTCTATGAGGGAATTTCAGGCATTCTGGGAATTTTAAGATCTTATGCTAATAGTTAAGGTCTGAAGGATAAAATAGTGAATAAATGAATGAATAAGTAGGTGAATGTTAGAGTCCATGTGATCCACAGCTTCATGTATGTGTGTGTGGGTTTGTAAATTCATGCCAAAATCTTGTTTAGGAGTTCTTTCAGCAAAATATCACATTATTAGTGTTATTTTAGGAGACCTATATAGTGGGTGGCCTTGGCTAGAGTGAACACTGAAGATTATGGTTACTACCTAGTAACTCATATGTCATGAACATTGGGTATTTTACTGGGGTACAAATTTGAATGAGGTGTCCTGTGAAGTAACTGTGAGTCAGGAGGGAGGCAGATGTGCACGCATGAGTCACTTCGCTAGAGAGTGAGTCTCGCTAAGCCGGGGGTCCTCACTTCTGAATATGGTCTTATTTCCTCCATTCTCATTTCTAATGCCACAGGTCTGCTGAAGTTGGGAAAATATCATTTTCTGTGTAAACAAAAAAACTGTAAAAAAAATTGACTCTGAAAGTAAACAAGAAAAAACAAAGCAAAATTTCTACAGACATAAAGAATAAGTGAATATGATTTAATCAGGTTTCCTTGTGAGAAAAGTAGACATATTATATAAATTAAAGAGAGTGATGTCAAAAATAATGGTAGCTAGCATACCTAACATGTCTACTATATGCTCTTTCCAAAATTAAAAAAATACATTTGTGAAATTATTTGTAAATGCTCTATCCAATGCAAAAAACTTCTTATTCAGGGAGTGATAAAATATTAGCAACAGGTAAAAATCTGATTACCTTGGATTATGAGGCCTTTAAATGAAAGTATGACTTACAAGAAATGGAATTTAACATGTTTGTAAATGGTTAAATGTAATTGTTATATATAATTATTAAGAGTATAAAGAGCTCTTTTAATTTTTTTCCATATGCTGCATTTTGTAGACAAAAATTTTTGCTAAGTTTTTTTGAGAATTTGAGATTTTCAAGGTCTGGTCAGTTTCCCTTCATGATTGTCACAGCTTTGGATAGTGCTATTAGTCTCTGAAAAGTTTACAAATATAAGGAGAATATCTACCAAGATAATCAGAACAAATTTAGGCTAGTTAATTAAGGGTATTTTATCTTCATTCACTATTTTTAATTTACTCACCAAACACAAAATACTCATTTATGTCAGTTACTGAATTTCCACAGTCTGTTTTTTTTGATGATCAGAGTTAGGAGCAATTCAATACATTTTAACAAAAATGTATTCACCACCACCAATGTACCAAGTACTTTGCTAGGTGCTGGGGATTTTTTTATGCAGTGAATTTTTTTATGTCCCTTTATGGGCAATATTCTAAAAAAGTATCTAGTTGGAACGATTGGGGTTGATCCACTACAGAGAAGATAGGCCCCAGTATTTCCTTTGTGAATCACTATTATCCATCAGTGGTAAAGAATCCTCATTCCACTAAACCTCATCTTCATTGGCAAACACACTGATAGGCATTCTCTCTTACCGCTATGGACACTGGCAACCGCAAGTGGAGATTTGGAATGTCTGGGACGACATCATCGACTGCTCATGCATGATGGCTGGGAGGTCATCCAACTGTACCATAGAGATAGGTTTGTATTTGTTGCTTTTGAACCACATGTAGAAGGTTATATCATTGCTCCCACCATTTGCCTCCTTCCTTTTAAGAAGTCTATGCCTGCCCTTCTCTTGCCATGAGACATGCACGGACTCTCCATGGTGGGAACATACTGACATATTTTGCTTAACATTATACTCTCTGGCTCCACCCATCGTCATTCCTATCTTATTTCACTTTTAGTGAATCCTTTGGTCACTCTGCCATTAATGATAAGATGCCTAGTCTCTTCCTCTTGAGACTTCCATCCTAACCCCATCTTTATTCTCTAAATTACAGGAAAATCCTGGGCAGTATAGTCTGCTCGGTACAAAGAGAACCAACCGGTCCTCTAAGCAGAGAGGGAAAAAAAATACGGAAAGACTCCAGTAAGTTCACTAACATCCGTGATTTCTTCACTGCCCCATGATGTAACTACTAAACACCAGTTCTGTCCAGTCTAATGGGTATTTGCCCACAGATGCCATGTTGCAGTTGTTGTCCTAGATCTCTATCATGAGCACTCTTTTCTTTCATACTCACTTACTCAACCACAATTTCCTCAAAATATAATCACATGCTTCCTGGCCCTTGGCCTCATGCTGAATTTAGGCCACCAGGACACATAGCCCTTGCTTCGTGGGGAGTTCCCTCCACATCATGAGGTCCTTTTAATCAAGGGACCCCACCTCATCCACCATGAGAAGTTTCTCTAATATTGAATCACGGAGACGGTTTCAGATTAGCTCTATGAACCGCAAACAAATGGTCCTTTTGCAGACATTTTGAGGCCCCCAGTACACACTGTCATTCATTCACATAACTAAAAGGCCACTCTGGGACATTCAGAGGACAAGGAGTGTTACCACCAGATGCACAACTGTGTGTCTCCATATATACAGAGACAGATATGGAAGCTACCTTAAATTTTAAAAATTACCTTCTCTCATCAATACATGTCACTCCTGTTTTGTCATCCTGGATATATCACTGTTATATCTCCAGTGTTTAGCAGGAAACCTGGCATGTGTTAAATGCTCAATAAATAGTAAAGTGAAGGGGAGAAATGTCAATTACAAAAGAAATCAATAAGATCAGAAATAGAGTACAATTTCCACACTACACATTTCCCCATATACAGTAATTTTCCCTGATTTTCTACTTCTTCAAGTGTCCCTAACTCTTGAAACCTAATACCTAGGATTGGGGGGGGGGGGAGGCAGTGAAACTTATACCCAGTCTTAGAGTATTCATAAGGGCTCTTCAGATAAACTTTAATAAATGATACAAATGGAAGATAAAATACATTTAAAAATTCTTATTCTATTTGTATGATGTCATCCTGAAACTGAGAATGTCTTACTTTCTCATCCTATAATTTAAAAAAGGGATTTCTTCATTTCTGCATATAATCAAAGAATGAAAAATATCTATCAGCCAGTTTTGTCATATGACAAAACGTGTGATGTTTCTTAGGGTTTGAAAACCTATATTTCTAACTACATCATTAAAATCAATAGATCATCATAAACTTTACAAGTCTTTCTGATATGTAAACAACAGTATGAGAAAGAATGCATTTCAGCCAGCATTTTTATTTCTTTGCTCCAAATCCAAATTGTATGATATTACATACGTGCTAAAAAAAAAACCTTCAAAACTTTTAACATTTTTATGATTACTTCATTTTATTCCATTCTCTGAACTTTGTATTTACACTAACCATTCCGAATGAAAGAATAGCTAGCCAGAAGTCCTGGATGAACCACAAGGAGCAAACAACGAACCATGAGCTACAATATACACATTGTCATATGGGTAAAATCCCTATTGTGATTCATGTCAGGACCTCTTAGGTGTTGACAAACAATTGTGTTTTATTATCATTATTAAAGGTTTTCACTAAGAGTTATAGCAACTAGCTAATGTTTTTGAACTGAGAAAATTTAGAATCCAACATCTGTATCTTACTGGCTAATTGTGCAACCTTGGCCCAATGACATCAGTTCTCTGGGCCTTGATTCTCATATTTGTAAAATAACATTAAGAATACCTAACTCAGGAGGTTTCTGCGTGAACTAGTAATAATATGTGTGTATTATTCACAACACTTTGATTGCAAGATGCAGGAGGTTTCAGTAAGACAAGAAAAATTGACTTCAGTTCATCAAACCACAAAAACAAAACAAAACAAACAAGATGCCACAATAGAATCTCTGGATTCAAACCATGAGATTATCATTCTGACTTCTGTATTTGCCTCTTTTTACAAGGAGCTGTGTTCTTTCAGCTAACCATCCCCATGGGGTTAAAAACAAAACTATAGCCAGGCACGAGTTTACATTCTCGCGAATTTAATGAATGAAAAAGAAGTTTGCTCCAACCAAATTCAGTTAGAAAATCTGGGGGAGAAATTGATTTGTCCCACTTATGTCACATGCCCATTTTTGGACCACTCAGCTGTTGCCTGGTGAATGAGATCCATCATGTGATTGACCCAATTTCTGTGATGGGTCCAGACCTCTGACATAGAAAACGTGATCTTCTACCAAAACAAGAGAGGAAAACGAATGAGGCAAACACCAAAACTGAGCAGCAAAATAGCTTCTTCATCATTAGAGTATCTGACGTAGTATCAGCTAAGTTCTCAAAAATGATAGCTACTAGTATTCATGAGATTAAATGTTCATTTCCTGGATTGACCAATTAATTAGCTTAATTTTGGTCTATGAGCCACTCATTGTTCACGGTAGTAAGCTGAGAGGGACCCTCAATGGGTCAGTGCAGGAGCCACTGCCGCTAGGTTAGAGCTCACCCTACTGATGACGGGTCATATTTACCTACAAACGGCAGAGGGTTACTTCTCTTTGAGATTCCAACACATAGATTTAAAAACGAGGCATTTACAAAGGAAAGTGACTCCATTATCGACCCTCTAATTCAGAGTCAAAGTGAACTGCAATATGCTGGGAAATGCTGAGGTCATTTTGACACACCCAGCAGTAATGAAAAAAACCATTCCTGTTTTGTCACTTACTAGCTGTGTGCCCTTAACGAAGTTATAAACCTATCTGTGCCTCAGTTTCCCCAAGGGTTACATAGGGATAATAATAATGCCTAGATTTTCAGAGACTATTTTTGGGCAATTAAATGAGTAAATGTATACAGAGGACTTAAAAGAAAACGTTGAGATTGTTATTATGAAAAATATTAACCTCACAGATTTTTTTTCTGAATAATAAATCTCAATTCCAATATTTCATGTGCAGGGACTAACTGATTCTGCAGAAAGTCACCACAGTTCATTATTCTTCATTTTCCTGTCTTAAAGTAACAGTCCACATCTGGATGAGAAAATAAAATCATAATTTCATTATTGATCTGTGTCCTTCTAAGTGTCCATATGTTTGGGGTTGTTTAAGCAAAATGTTCAGCTATTTTAATTGTGTCTGTTGTATCCAGAGGTTTGGCATAGTGTTGACACAACCTTTTTTACCCCTTGGCAAAGTCAAGAACAAAAGCAAAATTGTTAGTTTTACAATGATCCTTCTTTGTTGATGTGTTTGAAAACATAAACAATGAATGAATAAACCCCACAAAGGTTAGATAGAAGAGATCTATAGTAAATACTGTGATGTCTCTCTCAGACCCCCCTTTCATCTGTTGGCATACCCCAATCCCAACTTCTCTGAGAGTCAACTGCTAATGACTCATAAATGTCCCCTTTTCTTGAGAGTATGCCCCTATGCTCCAGCTAGAGAGTTATGCCCACCCCCTGGGGGCAACTCAAAGCCGATGACTGACTGGTGTTGTATCTAAAGGGTCACCCCCTTGCCTCCAGCAGGACAACATAGATAAGTGGGTAAGGATTCAAAGACCTTCCTCTATGGATCAAGGCAAGGCTAGATTTTATTTGATATCACTTTCTTTGTCAGCACTTTCCCTTTCTCTGTCCTACTTCAATCCATTCTTTTTTTTTTAATATTTACTTATTTTTGAGAAAGAGCGAGAGCAAGCAGGGGAGGGGCAGAAAGAGGGGGGGCACAGAGGGTCTGAAGTGGGTTTTGCACTGACAGCAGAGAGGCCTATGTGGGGCTCGAACTCACAAACTGTGACATCATGAGCTGAGCCAAAGTCAGAGGCTCAACCAACTGAGCCACCCAGCCGCCACCCCAGTTCAATCCATTCTTTATGGGCTTTTCTTCCAATGCATCTCCTCCACCAGAATTAGGGTCTCTGATTCAGAATCCAGGGAACCTAGCCTGAGACAATATCACAACAACCTGTGCTGCTAAAGGAACCTACAGAATAATTCAAAGTTATCAGCCTAATACCTCTGAGATTTCAGAAATACAGATTCCTAAACAAACAAACAAACAAACAAACACATAATTAATAATATGGAGAGCAACATAGGAGATGATCATAAAACAAGATAATGCTTCAACCATTAGGAACAGCATATCCTGAGCATAATAACTAAGGTTTAGTAGTTGGTGTTCCTTGGTTCCTCTGTTGGCTGGTTTGGTAGATTTGCTGCCGGAGAAATGCCCGTTATTCACCTTCTCTCCTTTTGGGGGGGGGAGGGAATAACTCATTACGTGAGGAGTTGAAGATGTCATGTTCTCTATCTCAAAATGCCTGTGCCCAAGGTGGGACATCCTTTGTCTGATCCAGAGAATGGGGCTCGTTTAGCTAATCAGTACTTGGTCAAGCAGCCTTATAATCTTGGGCTTTGAAGCTTAAAACAGTTGCTAACAAATGAATGGTTGACTTCATTCATTACAGCTAATGCAGTGGCCCACAGTGGGAGCCAAAGACAGTGCCTGGGAGTTCCAGCAGTGTCTGGGAGCAATGATATAGTGGGATCAGGTATCAGAAATCATCGCTCCTACTGCCTAGATTCTATGCTCTTTTAGTTTCTATCTGTGTACCATGCATACTCCTCCATTTTTTCATTAATTATACAAGCTCCCTATTTTCCCCCAAAACTCCCTTTTCAAGTAAAAATAGTACAGTGTCTCTCTCTTGCCTGAAATTAAAAAACAAAAACAAAAACAACACAAAACTTCACTGACACAATACCTGACATATAGTTTTGCACAATGTCAATTTTTTTTTTTAATTTAATGTTTATTTTGAGGGAGAGAGAGAGACAGAGTGCGAGGAGGGGAGGGGCAGAGAGAGATTGGGAGACACAGAATTCAAAGTCTCTAGGCTGCGAGCTGTCAGCACAGAGCCCAACACGGGTCTCAAACTCAGGAACCATGAGATGGTGACCTGAGCGGAAGTCAGATGCTAAACCCACTGAGCCACCAAGGCGCCCCCCACCCAATGCCAATTTTTTTATGCAAGCCAAACCTATATGTTTAGAAGTATAAATAAAAATAACAGAATTATATAGATTGAGACAATTAATTATTTATCGATAATGGGCTGACTGACTTTGCTAACTTTTGTTCTACTCTCTTACTTTTTGCTGCCATGGTTGAAGTGTTTACCTAACTGAGCACTCATAATGTACTAGGCACAAGCAGAAATGAACAATAATCATGGGCCTGTCTTCATGTCATAGAGTTTTACAAAGGTCGAATAGTTTAGCAGTTAAGTAAAAATCTGCTCACGATTTTTGGGAAGGGCTATCCATGCAAATATAGGGCTAAATGATGGAGTACAGCAGCAGACCCAACTCAGTCCAGGCAAAGGTACTTAGGGACAATCTCTCTAAGTCCCATGTAAGCTGTGACTTGATGAGTAAGACGTGCAGATGACCCCTAAGTGAAAAAGATGTCAGTGCTAGCACAGGAAAGGAACTAAGGAAAAGCCAGCATGGCTGGAGCAGAGCGAGAAGAAGGTGGATGGCATGAAATTGGGTTATGGTGCTAGCCAGGTACTTTGGTCAGGGTCATGGCCTGTGATCAAGCCAGGTGTACATTTGAGTGGACAGTCTTGACAACGAAATAATTGGAGATGTAGAGAAAAATTGGAGTTTGGGCAGGTGTCTGTACTGGATCATCAGGAAAGGGAGGGGCAGCAAGAGAGAACTTAGTCAGAGGGCAGGATCAAGAAAAAGGGGTTCCTCCCTTAGACCGGCAGTCCGAGAAGAGGTCATGAGGAGGAGAACGCATTTCTTTGGTAAACTGGACAGGCAAATGCAATCTGCTGGCCAAAATAAGGCCAGAGAATCAGAAGAGGGAGAAGAGGAAAGGCAGGAGCAAAGCCAGGTCCTTAGGCAATGAGGAAATGAAATCCCAGTAGGGCAAAGCCCCCTTCAGAGCGAGGCCTGCCACACTCAGGCACTGGGCAACTCTGACCCACAGTGGTTCACTGCAGCCTGAAAAGGGTACATCTCTTCAGGGACTGAGGTTTCCCGGTGGGTGGCTGGGTTTCTTCGGTGCGTAAGTTCATTACTGTGGCATTCCTCTCCTCCTGCTTCTTATCTCTGCCTGCCTTATCTCAGCTGATCATCTGAGCCAAGGTTTCCACAGCAGAAAATATCACACACACATACACACACAAACACACACACAAACTGAAAAGCTGAGACATTAGAAATTGCTCATATCTCAAACCACTAACTGCTCTTCCAGAAACTTCTGGAAAATAGGAGCAAAATTTTGAGGAAGGCTGGATTTCATGAAAAAATTGAAGTGTCTGAACTCTCTGCTTACTTCCACTGCATACACACTTCTTAATGAGATGTGCCAAGTTGGGAAAACAAAAGCCTTCATTATCTTTGTATCAAAGACATCCAGAGCTGTGCAAAGAATAACAAATGTGAGCAAATCAACGAAAGATTCTAGGAAAAAATAAATGAAACAAATGAGTGTGTTTTGGGAGAAAGAAGGAAATAGACTTATCAGTGGATTAAAATTTGAAAACAGTAAGAGAAGGTAAACACTTAATTTGTGAGAAGGGACTTAAGAAAAACAATGATATTAATTGGAAATTGAATGTCAGGGAAAATGTGTTGGCAGCATGGACTAATTGGATTGTAGAAGCTAATCTCCCAAGGGAAGGGGTGGACGCTCATCTTGCATATGAGAGGCGAAACTCTCGCTGGCAGGAGTTAGGATAAAGTGACCTAATAGGTCTTTTCCAGCTCTGATTTCTATCACTTGGCAAGACAAAACCAAGTCAGGAGTTACACAATTAAGCATCCCTGCTGAAAAAATAAACACAGAACTATCAAATAATGCAGATGCTCACCCCCCGCCCCCTTAAAAAAAAAAAAAGGCAAGAGAGACGACCACACCACCAATAAAGCTATAGGATCCAGCCCAAAACAATTCTTGACATGGACCAGAGCTAAATAGATGCTTTCTTTCCTCCAGTTTTCTTAATCCTCAAATCTGAATGGAGGGGGTGGCAGGTTTTCAGGGGTGCTGGAAGGCAGGGGCTTTGCATAATCTCCCCCTGAAGGTTTGCTCTGTTTGGAAGAGGTTATCCTTTGAAGATCACTGGATGGGATCCAGCAAGCTTTCTTCTGCTCTCACAATCTTTTGCCCACTTTCCTTCACCCCTTCCTCTTGGCTCTACCCATCTCTGGGAAAGTGGGGGAAATGACAACAAAATTGAGATCCTTTCTTGGAGAATTGTGAGTGGCGTATTATATCCTAATAGCCCGTTGGCAAATTCAAGCCCTATTCAAAGAAAATCCACTTTGAAAACTGAGTCTGCAGAAATGTGGACATTCCTGGGAAAATACGTTTTCTCCTCTTTCTTGTTTTCTTCTTTTATCTGAGGGCTTAACTTTGCTGGTTTCGTTATTTGATTCAGTGTTTCCGTTACTCTGTGTTTCAGAAATAGCCACCAGTGTAGACGGAGCAGACTATATTGTACAGAAAATGCCTGTGACTGTTTTGACTGGCACAAGACTATCCCCTAGGCAAACTGGCAAAATTAGGAGAAAAATAGCTTATGGGTTTGTAGCTTGAGAACCAGCCGCAGTGAGTACCAACCCCAGTTCTGAGTCTTTTCTTCCTCTCATCCTTGCCTTTATAAATGCCTATTTTGGGATTTTATCTCTGAATCATTGAAGTTAGGCAATGCGAGAAACCTGGCATGGATAGGTCTTTGTGTTTTCTCAAGAGACTGTAACAGCTGCAAACTTTTGGATAAATAATGTTCATTTTCTAGCCATGAATGGACTGTTTTTAAGCCCATGGAGTCCAGGGTAATTATGTTTTAAAGGCTACCTCTATTTGGCCAGCTTCTGTTATCCTCTCTAGCTCTGCCCAGCTCCTTAGTGGACTTCAAAGAGGGACACAACTAGATTAAAAACGGCTTCAGGGCACTCACAAACCCAAGGGCAGGGTTTGCACAGATATTGAGAAGCCAGTGGAAGGTCCAGTGCATCAAACATCTGGCTTTTCTTCTTCCATATCCTTCGTCTGGAGGGTGGGGGGTATTTCTCACATTTTCCACAATTGGTGTGCATGATTTAATTTACTCATTTTCACTCAACAAGTATTCTTGAGCAGCTACGTGCACCAGGTAGGCTGGACCCCACAACACCGTAGAAATACCACGGTGAAATGAAACCAAAAATAAGACCTTATATTTTGGAAAGAGGAATAAAAATGAATTTAACAATAACACTTCAAAGTATAAAAAGCAAGCTTATCATGAAAGGAAGAAGAAAGGGAAGAAGGGAGAGAAGGAGGCAGGGAGAATAGTCTCTTAAATCATTTAGTTCTTAGTACAAAAGACTCAAAATATTGAAACTTAAGGTTTTGATTTTTTTACAAAAACTGAACCTGCATCTGTGTATTTCAACTACTGGCTAATCCACATAAACCAAACATTTTCTCTGGGATAATCTCGTGGCCATGATTACTTTTGGGTTTCCCCAATACATGCTTCTCAGTGCATGATATCTTTTGTTTTGTTTTTTTAAGTGAATTAAATGAATAGTGTTTGTTATCATTATAAACGGAAGACTGGAAAACGCTAACTAGTTTATGGAGTCTTTACCATTAGTATTGCTGATTATATTTGATGTCAGTCCATCTCTACCTAACGACTGCATATACTCTAAGGAAGAAAACCTATCTGTGTGAAATAGGCATGATGATATTCTTGAAAGTTATAGTTTAAAGGAAAAAATCCGTTAATCATGAAAGACTTTTTTCAAACAGGGAAGCTGTTCAGTCTGACATTCTTCTGTTTTATTGTTTTAGAGCCCAAATGGCAAAAGCATGTATATATGACCTAGTGCCTGAGTTTATCATGAATAAATTGGGTCACCATATTTGAGTGCAATATTCAAAATAAATTTAGAAATCTTGAATGAAATTAATTTTGAGTTCTTCATTTTGAGCGTATTTTCATGTCACTCTACAAAAATATGCAAGTGAGAGATAGCAAGATTTTAAGAATATTTTAAGAGTCCAATGTGGCAGAAATACTGAGGCAAATTAAGAATACCATCCTTGGGGTGCCTGGGTGGCTCAGTTGGTTGACTGTCCGACTTCGGCTCAGGTCATGATCACACAGTTCATGAGTTCGAGCCCCGTGTCAGGCTCTGTGCTGACAGCTCAGAGCCTGGAGCCTGCTTCAGATTCTATGTCTCCCTCTCTCTCTGCCCCTCCCCCCACTCACACTCGCTCACACGCAATCTCTCTCTCTCTCTGAAAAATAAATAAACATTAAAAAAATTTTTTTAAGATATCCTTATGTTGACATCTTCACAGCAATTTGGAGAAACACTTAAAACTGGCATATGAATATTTTAAGAAGTTCTCAGTTATGTCATTTATTGAACTGTTATATTCAACAGTTCAAGGAAGATTTAGTAAAACTCAATTTCACTAGGCCATCAACATAGGGACATTTTCTTTAAGTGCTTTTTCTTTTCCAGAAATATATAGCCATTACAGTTCTACATAAGGATTTTTTTTTTTTAATTTTTAAGTGTTTATTTTTTTTTTCCACGTTTTTATTTATTTTTGGGACAGAGAGAGACAGAGCATGAACGGGTGAGGGGCAGAGAGAGAGGGAGACACAGAATCGGAAACAGGCTCCAGGCTCTGAGCCATCAGCCCAGAGCCCGACGCGGGGCTCGAACTCACGGACCGTGAGATCGTGACCTGGCTGAAGTCGGATGCTTAACCGACTGCGCCACCCAGGCGCCCCAAGTGTTTATTTTTGAGAGAGAGAGAGAGACAGAAACAGCACAGAATCCGAAGCAGGCTCCAGGCTCAGAGCTGTCAGCACAGAGCCCGATGCGGGACTTGAACTCACGAACCACGAGATCATGACCTGAGCTGAAGTCTGACGCTTAACTGACTGAGCCACCCAGGCGCCCCTACATAAGAGTATTTTGATAGATGTTATTTTGTGAATTCCACTCTAAGACACAAGCATAAAATATTGTTTTTTCTCTTTTCTTTCTTCTTTTTTTTTAACTACAGTAGGTAAAATGTAAGCTACAAAACATTATAGTTTGATTCTGTGCCTTCAAAAAATATATTTATCATTTATTAGTCAGACTCTACTTCGTGACTCACTTCTCAAAGTCCTGAGAACTGAGAAGAGAAAGAAATAGCATATACTGCATATTTGTAAAGTTCAAAATTCATCCTGCTCATAACATTAAATGTTGCCTGTAAGTCTTAGCAAGTAGGTCAATACTTACTATCTTTAAGAATAACCCATAAAACATAACTCTTGATGTTTAATTTGAAAAAAAAAATATATATATATAGCAAACTAGTGATTAACTTATTACCATCTTAACCACTCATTTCGAGGTGTTGCTGAGCAAATTACTCTAAGGTATTTTGATCAAATTCCTCAGTTAAGTTATCTGCTTCTATTTTGCACAGATTAAAGGAATTAAATAAAATGCATAGAAAGAGATTACTTGAGGGAAAATTGGAAAGAGGCAGTTCTATCCTTTATCTGACATTTGTACAAAATAAGAGTAAGAATATCTAGATTTGTTCACTGTTGGCTAAGAGGGAGTTTAATGACCCTGCAGGAACCATAGTGCAACATTTTCACTCCATCACACATTTTCGTACAACCCTGGTCCCTGTGGCTGTGTCTGTGTCGGTATCTAATCTACGTGCCATCTCTGAAGCAAAGCCTCTCCCAAGGATGCCATCCCCTTGCTGCCACTGACTCCACTGTCAGCCCTGTCGGTCTGGTAACTCTCCTAACAGAGTCCGGAGTCTCCATTTTCCAAGGGGAGTTTTCAGTGAACCGTAATCTATCTTTTCATTGGCTAAGCCTGTAAACCTTGGTGGGCCGGGTGGGTCCAAAGAGAAAAGAGGATGTTTTCTTTTTCCACTGTTTAAACCTCTTGTGAGTAATTCCCCACAGCTGTACATAAACACCCCTTTTCTGAGTGGGGGGAAAGAGGTCTCAGAACAGAACAGCTCTCTCTGTTTATCAAATTAAAACAAATCATGGCAACAGCTCCTTGCTTTAACCAAAAGGGAGCCTCCTCGCCCCGATTCGTTTTGTAGGGGGCTTAATTGTACTCTGGGGCTTCAGGCTAGACTTTTTCTGAGTTCTCTTTTAAAGAGGAAAAGGGATGAAGAGAAGAAAACAAGTTTTAAGTTGCTCCGTGTAAACAAACTGGGATTCTTTTGCAGCGATTATGAGATTGTTCAACAATTAAATAGCTACAATTATAACCCCAAACAATGTTTGACTGGGCTGGCTGCCTAATCAGTGAAGTTGTATTTTCACAGCAGACTAAGCATATTATTGTTAAAATAAATGTTATTGGAAAAACAGCTCTAGAGAATACATTTCTGCCTACAGAGAATTGGTGGTTATTCTCAAAGATGCCAAGAAATTCCGTGCTTACCATAAGGAGGGTATAAAATAACACCTGTTGCACTGAATAGAAAACATTTAGGTTTGTTTACAGATAAGCTCTTCCTGTTAGCAGTTTTACAGCCTCATGACTTAGAGTTATCTAGTTTTTAAATCCATTTGTTCTTCTAGTTCAATGTGGTTAAAACAAAGGCAAAATGATTTTATAAGGCCATGCATTAGTAGGAAACTGTAAAGTCACAGATTTTTCTGCATAACCTCATTACAGTCCTTATAGTGACAGTAATTGATCTACGTGTCTTACTTCACATAGACTGTGAGATCCCTGAGACTCTGAATACCCACAGCCTGGCACACTGCTAGTTAGGGTGTCTGGGCGTGGGGTGAGGGCAGAAGACATGGATGGCGGTAAGGGTGAGCACTGTCCTAAGTTTATAATCACTTATACAAGGTATTCATTAATGACTCAACATAAATGGATGAGTGCTAATACTAACCCTACATACTTAAACCTACATACATTTTGAAAGAGTCTTTGCCGAATGTCTCTTGTTTCTAGATTACTTTTACTGAATGAAAGGGAGGGAAGAACAAAATTCTCTAAGCTTTCTCTCTCGTCTTTTTCAATGATTTTACCCAACTTAAAAGGCTTCATCTTTCTGCTTCGGTGTTCCTCAAACTTACCTAACCATAAGACTGATTTGCATTGCTTCGTAAAAACACAGCTTCTCTGGCATCAGCCTGACCTAAGGAATCAGAACATAATCTCTGGGCAGAGGGGTCTACTGATAGAACCAAGTTTGCAAATTGCTCTTCTAAATAATTTCTGACTAACCAAGGATATAGGGTTTATTATCTAGGGTAATTCCTACTTCTTCCATAGAGGTAACTGGATACTTACAATCCAATGAAGTTTCCGCCCATTCAATTCTTTAATGATATATCTATAGCCTGTGTGTCTTTTTGGAGTCTAGAGACTTATTTCCTTTATCATAACCTTCTAACAGCATCATAAACTTATAAAGGAAAAGGACTGAACCTCGTATTTTCCCCACATTTAATCTACATTTTTTGGGCACCGGCTATGATTAGACATGAGGGTGGGATAGAATAGTGGTAAGTAAGACGTGGTTTCTGTACGACTGTGATTTGACAGATGATATTTATGTAAGGTACTACTACTTGTATTTCCTATAGGGTCTAACATAGTGCATCTCATATAATACATACTCAAAACCCCAAACCCACTTGTGGAGCAAATGAATGGCTGAATTCAGACTTGAATGTGTAACACCCCAAAATTATAATCCAATGAGCTTCCCATTTGCCATAGTTTCCTGGAATTAAAAATGATTCTGAAAAATAACCGTAGTGGCAGTTTAAATGTGCCTACGAGTTTACAGCTGACAAATAATTTTCATTGCATTATCTCATCTCTTCTCCATGTCAACTGACTGAGACAGAAAGTTCAGGTATTATTACTAGTGCCATATTATAGATGAGCAAATTGTAACTCAACAAGCTCAGTTAACCTAGTTAGCCAGAGTCAGACCTTAAAACTGAATTAAAATTCTTGTAGATGCAAGGTCAAACGTGAAATGCAAGACTCGATAACGTATGGCAAACCCAAGATTCTGGTTTAGAAGATAAAACTCAGGAGACAGAGCGCAACACTTATACAATGGGTTATCATGTTAACCCACAGATGGCATTGACCCCATTTTCTTATTTAACAAAATAAGGTTGATAACGTCCACTTCATAGGATTATTATAAATACTAAAACCCATTGGAATGTTTTTAGAAATTTTAAGTGAGAATTTTGGTTAAACTCTAAACCAAAATGGATGTCTTCACTTTTGAATACATACCTCTAATGAATCCCCGTAAATTATCAGAGGCAAGATAAGCTGGTGATCTAGCCACAGGCACTGGGATTGCTCTGGCTGTCCAGCTCAGCTGCCCCTAGCAGCTATGTGACCTGGGAAGTTGTTCAATTTTCCTATGCCTCAATGGCCTCACCAATTAAATGGATGTTAAAAATACCATCTATTGTGTAAAAGTACTTTTAAAGGAATGATTAGTATTTACGTATGTAAAGACAATATCTGATACATAGCATTTAACAGATAAATGATTAATTTTTTTCCTAGTGTAACAGATAGGAGCTGTGAATTCGAGCTCCTCTCAAGGTTAATTTCAAATTAATATTTGTTCAAAATATATTGAGCCCCTATTACCTGCCAGCTACTGCTCCCGGTAAAGGAGGTTTATTCTTGGACGAGACGATACTTAGTGCTCTCTCTCTCGCTCTCTCTTTCTCTCTCTCTCGCTCTTTCCCTACACTACAAATAAGAAGAAAGGGAACTTTTCTCCCCTCTGGGTTTCAGAGGGCACAAGTTTAGTCAATAGAGGTAAGGGAAGAGGGGAGGTCCTTGTCAGCTGTGGAGTGCCGTGATTAACCTCTGGAAACTCAGGGATCAGCTAGGCCAGGACTCAACCGTGACAGTTCACATAGGTTAGAAGTTCACTTTTCCTTAATTGATCCCAGACTCTCATTATGGACAGTCGTCGTTGGTGGCAGGCTTGGTAGGCAGGCAGCTCAAGGTGTCACATCAGATAACAATGACTTCATTTTCCCCCGGGCGTGCTCAAGACGCTGTACTCACTCAAGCTGTTCCTATTCTTCCTGGAGAAGTTTTTCCTCATTTATCAAATGACAAATCTCATACAACCACATTTGCCTAACTTGTTTATCTCAGGATGCTGGAGTCAGCAGTTCTGTATTAATAACTGACCTTTTAAAAGGCAGAAGATTGTATCTGGAAGTCAGAGATCAAAATGTTATTAAAATGTATGTAAATGGCCTCGAAAAATCTCTCTCCTCCAAGTCAAAAGGTTACAGTCAACATCAAGGTGGATAAAAGATATTAAGTAATTCACCCAATTAACCTTTTTTATTTTGAGAAAATTATAAAGCCACACTCAGTTGAAAGTAATAATGCAAAGAGAGCCGAAATACCCTTTACCTGGTTTCCTCCAATGGTAACACCTTACAAAACTGTAGCACATTATCACGACCAAAAGAGTGAAATTGATAAAACCTACCAAATGTATTTAGATTGTATCAGTTTTACCTTCACTCACAGGTGTGGGTTCATGTATCTAGCACCATGCTGAAGGTATAAAACAATGCCATTACCATCATCACATGGATCCTTCACCTCTATCTGGCACTAACCTCTGGCAACTACTGATATATTCTCCTCCATCTTCGTAATTTTCTCATTGAAAGAATGCTACACAAATGCAATCATACAGTAACTTTGAGTTGCCTGAAACTATAAAGAAGTGTCAGCTATTATTATTATTATTACTAATATTACTATTATTAGTAATATTATTATCAGTAGTAGTAGTAATTGTACTAACAATTATATGCTGTTCTTTGCACCAACCATATTTCTTTGACAGTTATAATTTTCTGTTAACAGTAGGTTTTCTGGCTTATTTGGTGGCCCCACTAAAATGAAAATGGTATTAAACAGTAGCTGGGGCGAGATTGGGTTTTCTGACAGATTTTCCTGTGGGAAAAGACCTTGTTTTGACAAAACACTGCTAGGGAAAAGACTGGAATCTATAAAACAGGGCTTTTCACTCTTTCTAGAAGTTTTTATTATTAGCCTTATAAAAATAACCCAGTGGTTTTTCCCAAAGAGATATACAGTTATCTAAAATGTGATATACAATATACCTTGACAGTCTCTGAGATCAAAGTTAAGGTTTTAAGACCAGATGCAGCAAAATCTTTTTGCAGTAATCATGAAACAGGACTCCCTAAGGGGGGAAAAAAAAGATTACAACAATTGTTCTGATAATACAGGCAAATTAAGCTCATCAAACAAATTGTAATTATTAGACTAATTATCATAGTTTATTTTTAGCATATACTGAATTACAATTATGATATTTATGTTACATTAAATATTTAATTTTCACATGTTTTCATGATTAGTTGGTTGTCCTATTTTATTGATGAAAATATCAAAACTTGGAAAGATTAAATGACCCTCTCAAATCCCATATCTGGTGAATGGCAAGCTGACATCCAAACCAAGTCTATCCAGCTACAAAGCCCAGGCTTTTTTTTGAAAAGAAGGTATTTTACTCTACTTTATTTTTGCTTTTATCTCCTGAATTTTTATTTTGATGAAATTTATTTTTTTTTTAATTTTTTTTTTCAACGTTTATTTATTTTTGGGACAGAGAGAGACAGAGCATGAATGGGGGAGGGGCAGGGAGAGAGGGAGACACAGAATCGGAAACAGGCTCCAGGCTCTGAGCCATCAGCCCAGAGCCTGACCCGGGGCTCGAACTCAGGGACTGCGAGATCGTGACCTGGCTGAAGTCGGACGCTTAACCGACTGCGCCACCCAGGCGCCCCGTTTTTGATGAAATTTAAACTAACAGAAAGATTGCAAGAATGGGACAAGAAACACCAATATACCATTTGCCAAGGCTCATCGATTGTTACAAATGTGCTGACTTTGGTTTTTGTTGAAAATAATTATTCCAGTAATAGTCTTTGTTTTTTTTTTCTTTAAAAAAAATTGTTTTAACCTTTATTGATTTTTGAGACAGAGAGAGAGAGAGCATGAATGGGGGAGGGTCAGAGAGAGAGGGAGACACAGAATCTGAAACAGGCTCCAGGCTCTGAGCTGTCAGCACAGAGCCTGACGTGGGGCTCGAACTCACGGACTGTGAGATCATGACCCGAGCTGAAGTCGGACACTCAACCTACTGAGCCACCCAGGCACCCCTACAGTAATAGTCTTTGTAGACATATTTCCTCAATCCATGATCTAAAGATTTAGTTTTCATGTCTCTTTGTTCTGGAATAGTACTCAAAGACCATGTCCTTAGCCACTGAAGAGTATTGCCATGCACCTGTAGCATGACTTCAACGGTGAACCTTAAGACATTGTAAGGAGATATTTTTCATCTCTTCCTATCATAACTGAACAAATACTAAATTTCCCCTCTTGTCATGATAGATGGTACAAATGGCATAGTGTTACCTTCTTTATGCAAGATTTTTCTACTTCACTGTAGAAATGCATTCAGATGATAAAATATGGGCATAGATTTTATTCCACCCAAGGATTAGGAGGCCAGATTTCCTGTAGCTTATCCAGCCTTCAAAGAATTTCTAAAATGTACATCTCAATTTGTCATGCTTCATGGCAGAGCAAATGGGTTAACTATAAATCATGCCTAGGATTTAAAATATTCTGACTTTGGAAATGGAGGACTTGGGTTGGACTCCCAGACCCAGTGTTCTCCAGATATATGACATTAACCTTCCCAAGGTTAATGTGAGGTCCAATATCCCCATTTGTTAGATGGATGCCTGTATGTATCTTACAGTGGCTTTATATGAATGTAACATAAGTGACACCCTAATGCCTGGCACTAGTAGCCACCGAGTAAGTATAAAGTATTCAGATGTGTTCAAGTCAAAATGATAGGATCTGTTGAAAAACATACCCCATGCTGCATTCATATCTATCGCATCTTTTCCATTAGGAGTTCCTTTATTTCTGTGGGAGAAAATTAAGTCATAACAATCCTTTGTGGTTTGTTTCAGTGCCTTTATCTGTTGTCCTACAGGAGTTGTTGAATATAGAGTCCACTGATAGATACAGCATCAAACACAAGATTTTTCCTTTCATTTCCATGTTGGATTACCACTAGAATTATGGCTCATCAGGCATCCCAGCTTGTGGTTTGAAAGTTGTCCTTTGGGCTGGCCGCAAGCTGATTTTCTCATTCTGTGGTTTGCTGTGGTTGACTGTGTGCCATATTCACTCCTGTGAAAACTATGTCAGTGCTCTGTATTTCACAGTAAATTCCTAAGATTGCTTCCTCCTCACTCTCCTATCTCACTCTCCCAAAGTGATCCTTAACATCTATAGAAATAATTATTTCTGTGTTGCCAATTTTTTCCTTTTCCCTATTAAACAATGATTAAGAAAGCCATTTGCCTTTGTCTTTCTCATGGTTTTATTTACTCCTTCATTTATTTAACACTTTTATGGGAACTGTTTCAATCATTGTGCAAGGAACTTTATATATTGTGATGGTTAATTGTATGTGCCAACTTTATTGGGCCACGGGGTGCCCAGAATAATGTTGGTCAAACATTATTCTGGGTGTTTGGGTGAGTGTGTGTTAGGATGAGATTAACAATTAAATCTGTAGACTGAGTAAAGCAGATTGCCCCCCACTAATGTGGCTGGGCCCATTCAATGAGTTGAAGGCATGAACAGGACAAAATAGCTGACCCTCCCTGAGTAAGAGCAAATTCCTCGTGCCTGACTACCTTCAAACTGGAGCTTATTTTTTAACTACCTTCAGATTTGAATTGAAACATTCGCTCCTGCTTGGTCTCAAACTACTAGCCCTTGAATCAGAACTACACCATTGGTTTTCTGGCTCTTAGGCCTTCTGACTTAGAATGGACTGTATCATTGGCTTTCCTGCATCCTCACCTTGCAGACTCACCCTGCAGATCTTGGAACTTGCTAGCTTCCATGGTCTCATGAGCCAATTACTCATAATAAATCTCTGTGTATATACACGTACGTCCTATTGGCTCTGTTCCTCTGGAGAACTCTGACCGATGCAGATAGTTTATCTCATTTCATCCTCACTCTAAGCTAGTTATTCTTGGCCTTCTCCCAACTTTGGAGACCCCAGATCTCAGTGACTCTGAAGTACTTACCCACGATTACTCCCATGATAAACACGCACTATCTTTGCTGAGGATTTTCTGCCTTCAGTGTCCACACCCTTTGCACACAGGGAGATAACTAGGCAGAGATTTTTATAAGCATCTTTAAGTCTGTAGTACCAAGCCATGTGAATTCTATACATTCACACATCAACTCCAGGAAGGTCATAACTTTTGAGGAATATCTAAGGTACTGAAGACTTTATTTCTGCAGCAAAAGCTATGACATCAGCCCTGGGCCTTAATTGGCTGCCCAGTGAGTCACAACACCTTCAACGTGCTAGTCACTTCAATAAAGCAAATTATCACAATGGTATGATTATTTAATGTTTATAATGATTTTTAATGACTGTTGAAAAATATGTTGTTTACATTTTTGTACAGTGTTTAGACTCCCAGATATGTGCTCGATCTACAACTCTCTCCTCGTTTTCTTTGCCTGGAAAACTACTATTTATCTTTTAAAACATTTACTACCCAGACCTAGATGCACACCTACCTCAATTAAGTCTAGGGTATCATTAGTTCAACACATATATTAGGCACTTTATCACAATGATTCCAATTGTCTCTCTCCCCTCGCTTAGATTGTGAACATCTTGAGAGCAAAGACTGTGTTTTATTCATTTTTGTTTGCCAGTGCTTGGTATAATGGTGGACACATAGCAGATGCCTAATGTAGGGAGTGAAGAAGTATTTTTTTTCAAAGAACAGTTATCCAGGATATATGTTGTTCAGAGTACTTTCAGGTTCCAGTGACAGATAAATAGACAATGAGGGACAACAAACAGCTGAAAATTCAAACACATGTAATGTCTGAATATACATACATAACAAAATTTATATGCATATAGACACATAGAATATCTTACTGAACTTCATTGATATGGCAGTCTTATTTGGGGAAGGCTATTTGCTGAATGGCATATATTTGATTGAAAAGTAATTTAGTTCAGATTAATATAGCTAATGGGTGCCTGGGTGGTTCAATAGGTTGTGTCCAACTCTTGATTTCAGCTCAGGTCATGATCTCAAGGTTTGTGAGTTCGAGTGTTGTGTCGGGCTCTTTTCCAATGGTGAGGAGCCTGGGTTGGGATTCTCTTTCTCCATCTCTCTCTGCCCCTTTCCTGCTCATGCTCTCTATCTCTCAAAATAAATAAATAAACTTAAAAAAAAAGAATTAATACAACTAAATTCATTTTAAGATAGATATCAGTAGCGCTCGCCAAATCTAATAATGTTGCTAGATTTACAAAGAGACAACAATTTTTAGAGGTTCTATATGTCCCCTTTGAAACTGTTAAAGACATTCTAACCTTTTGAAAAAATGTTTATTATTTTGAAAGAGAGAGTGTGCACACACACACACGTGGGGGTGGGACAGAGAAACAGAGAGAGAGAATTCTAAGCAGGCCCGGCACTGTCATCGTGGATCCCAACACCGGTTCAATCCCACAAACGTGAGATCATGACCTGAGCCAAAATCAAGCGTCAGACGCTTCACCGACTGAGCCACTCAGGTGCCCTGAAACTGTTAAAGACATTCTAAGTACTTTTAGCTCTACTTGTTAAATAGAATTATTATAAACAAGCTACAATATATCAATTTCTCTGGACCTATATATAACATGATAATACACAAAAGGGTAAGGAACATGAGAGCTCATCCTGAAAGTCATTTGGTTTGAGGTCAGAATATTTAGAGAAATACATTTCATTGCACTGTAGCTGAGAAAACAAAGGCAGAACTTTGGGACAAAAAACGCAAACCAGTGGTGACTGGGGAGGGGGAGGAGAAATGAGAGAAAGATACCATTTCTGAAAAATGAAAGGAAAGAAAAAGTAAGACAGCTTGCCAGGGAAACGAAAATTAAAAACAGACAAAGCTGTGTTTTGTTTTGGGTTTTTTTTTTAAGAGATTGAAATTTCAGAAAAAGAGAGGAAAGTACAATAAATCAACAGACAAGCTTATTTGGTTGGGAGTGGAGAGCAGCCTCTTTTAAGTTCTCATAAACTGCTTCAGGAAGGTAAGATGCTTCCTGTAAACTTTACTTGAGTTGCAACCTTGCTAAGATTCGGCCGGAAATGAGGACAAATGCAGCAGATATTATTAAAATATCTTTTATTAAAAACCTTTTATATCATAAACAACTATGTATCTTGACCTTAAAGTTTCCAAAGCATTGCCATTTGCTATTTAAATAACTCAGTGCTTTTATATTTCCCAGGGAATCAAGAATATACCTAGTATGGGAATAAATACATGTGAAGTACATATGGAAAGGGGGGGACATCTATGTTTCTGTCATCACTCATTGCCATCTAACAGCATCCCATAAAATGTACTCAATGAATGAATCAACTCAACCATTTAAGAAATATATATATATATATATGTATTACAGCGTATTTATTCACATACTCAATATTAATCTTCTAATATATACAGACTCATTGCTAGACCCTTGCAATATTAAGGCATGTAAGACAGTATTTCTACCTATGTGAAGGAGAGCTTCTAGGAAAGAAGACAAGCATATAAATATTTTATGAAATAAAATATTAATGATTCATAAGAATAGAGGAGAGACAAAATAGTTATATTGGCAATAGTAGAAGAGGTGTTCTAGGAGACTCTATTCAAGCTGTGTCTTAAAGTGGTGCCTGCTGTAGACTTCAAATATTGCCAAGTCTGTATGTAACCTCGCTAGTCAATTCACTCAATCTCATAAGAGGAAAACCAACCAAATTATATGGAAGTGAATGATACATTTTCTGGAACTTAAAAACAGCATTACATTTCCCCAGTCGTAATTACTTCTCCTCTCTCCTCAAATTGTCCTGCGTAGATAAGAGTTTTATCTGGGCATGAGCATCCAGGTAGAAACTACAACCTTCAGCCTCCTTTGCCATGGAATGCAGGTGGACGTGTTGTTTGCGGATTCCACGTTGATTGCTGAAAGGATGTTGCCGCCCCTCTACTTACCCTCTTCTTGGCCTTCCTATAGGATGAAATCTACAGCAGGGTCCAGCTTTGGCCTGGGTTTTCTAAATGGTCTGTGGAGCAGTGGCTTCCTCAACCAGAACATTCATTTCTACACTATTACAGGAGAGACAGAGGGGTAAGTTTCTATCTCATTTAAGCCAGTGTGCTTTGGACCTGTTTGTTAGAGTAATATTGCCTGTATCCTAATTCATACAGACATTTCTTTTCCCCCTTGCCAGAATTGAAAGTTGAGTTTCAAAAGCAAAAACACACGGTAGAATCATTAAAGGGGAATGTTAAACACAAACACACACACACACACACACACACACACACACACACACACTTACATTGCAGAAAACCCATATGTAAAACCGACTTTTAAAGCTTTTCTAAGTAAATGTTCCATTAGCTCACTTCCTTACAAGTTACTATCATAGGAGAGTATGTTTTAGAGTTTTGGAGTCAGACAGACCTACATTCAAATGTCAATTCTCACGACATAATGATAATATTATTTAGTGCCATTTGTGTGTTGGAAACTGGGTTTAGTATTGGGTATTTGATTCCATTTAGTCTTCAGAAAAACCCAATGGACTAGCTATTATTCCCATTTTATAGTAAAATAGTGAGACGCTTAGAGTACCTCGAGTCACACTAGTTAACATACTTATTAGTGATAGGAGACATGGGATTTTATTCTAGGTCATTCTGGCTTGTAAACCTGTTTTTTACACTGCTTCATCACATACCAGCTGAGGACCAGGCTCTGGTTCCTGATCTATAAACTGGCAATAATATTTAGCCACTTATGATGTTCCTGTGAGCATTGGGTAAGGCTGTATATGATGTCTTTTCAGATCCTGACACATAGTAGGTACACATAAGTGTCAGGTGCCATTCCTCTTTCCTTGAAGGTCTCAGAGCTCTTAGAGTGAAGGAGCATATTCCTCTCACCTCCATAATCTTCAGTGTCCTGTAAAATGTCTGGGAAGAAGGACGTGCTTAATAAATATGAGGACCAACCAGGAGAATGAGGAAAGTAGGTATAGAAACTGGCAAAATAAAAAAAAAAATTTAAAAAAGGAATAAAAATGAGAGCCAAATAAAAATAAAGAGCACTGAACTTTACTATATTCCAGGAAATGTTATAATTACTTCACATGCATTTTCTCCTTTACACTCTGTGATAGCCCTGAGGTTGGTTTTGTTATTTTCCCTACTTTACAGATGAGGCCACTGAGCTCCAGAGAAATTAAGCCTACTTATAGTCACACAGCTACGGCTGTGTATAGTATAGCTACGGCTATAGCTTCTATTTGAACTAAGCTTTATGTTTGTCCAGACCCATCTCTTACTCTCCTCCCGTGCCCAACAGCGGAAATCAGGAAGCTAAATGCCAGCCTTAGCTCATAGCAGTTTGTTTGGGCTCCAGGATGCCCCCCGAGCGCCCCATTCTGCACTGTTCAGCGGTGAAGGTGGTGGTTTGTCTCCAGGCCCTTCCCAGCTTGACCTCTCGGCGTCCTGTGGTCGGCAGGTGGGCCGTAGCTCCGGCTTCTCCCTCTGGGGAGAGCTCCTGGGTGGCCAGACGAGGCCTGTGGGCTTGCACAGCTGCCTTCCATGTCCTCGTCCAAGCAGCTGGGCACGTGAGCTGCTCCAGCAGCCTGGAGTCTGATTGTGTAAACTGCCGTATGCTGCTGGCAGCTTTGGGACTGGCTGAGTCCCTTCAGGAAATGAAGGGAAAGCTCCAAGTGAGCTTGACAAGGGCTGTTCTGGGGCAGGAAGCAACAGACACTTGACCTGGTTGAATTTCCAATGCAGTTCCTTTCAAAGGCACATGCTGGGTCTTAATCCTCTACCAGTGTAAGCTTTTGCCAACCACGGTGCTTGACACACTGTATGTGCTCAATGAAATTTTTGCTGAGTGAATGGATGATTGCATGAAAAAGGCGCAATTCTGTTTGCTGTCGGTAGGGGCAATAAGAAAATCTGAGATGTGTTTTGGGTCCTTTAACAAGCTCCTTGCAACCGTAACTGCCACTTTGAACAGCCCCTCACCTGCTCTGCCACCACTCCACCCTCCCTCTTCAATTCCCTTTTAAATCCCCTCCTCACCCTGTACAATTAACCTCTTTTTGATTCATTGTTTCAAGACCATGCTAGAAAATAGCTACTCTTTGATCAGAATGAAATGTAGTTCATTTCATTTTTTCCAGTATTCATCTTCCCAGAACACATGGATTAATGCTAATGGTAGTCTTGCAGACAATGTCTTAGTTCTACTTATTTGAGATACTACAACCATGACCCGCCAGTAAAAACATACTTTGCCAAAGGTTGACTCTTGGGAAATCTTCAATCTTTTTTTTTTTCTATTCCTACATTTAAGGCTGACTCTTTTAGAAAAAGAATCATGGATAAACCCACAGTCTGATGGGCTTTACAAATATAAATACATCATGTGCAAAAGTCCACACGGACCTCCAAGCCTTTTGAGTCATACCACGTTGAAGTATAGTTTTGCGGGTTTTTCCTATAGGATACAGTATAGCGTCATCAGAAATTATGAGTAAAGGCAGTCTTAATGGTGGGTGGCCCTAAAACTTCCAGTCTGCATTTTAACTGTTCTGCTTAACTCATGGTTAAACATACGTTAAGACTTTTCTTCAAAAAAAGAAAGAGTCTTTTCTTCGTAGTAAAATGAAATTTGGAACAGTATATTAGAATCAAGTTCCCAAAAGGATGTAGCTGCAAAGGTATTTTAATCCCAGTTTATTTACACGTCCATTTTATTGAATGGAAAAAATCAGTACTGACTGTGTTAGTAGATTAAAAGATCACTTTTTCTGGGGTGCCTGGGTGGCTCAGTTGGTTAAACGTCTGACTTTGGCCCAGGTCATGATCTCAGGGTTCGTGGGTTCAAGCCCCAAGCTGGGCCCTGTGCTGACAGCTCAGAGCCTGGAGGCTGCTTCGGATTCTGTGTCTCCCTCTCTCTCTGCCCCTTCCTCACTCATGTTCTGTCTGTCTGTCTCTCTCTCAAAAGTAAATAAACATTTTTTAAAAACATGACTTTTCCCCCTTTTTTGTTTGTAGATATGGATTATTATTTAAAAAAGGGTGCTGTCTAAAAAATTCTAACATTAGGATATATGGAAGGTAAAAGGTAAAAATTCTACCCACCCTCCATATTTTTCAGTCGTAATCTTCGCTAACAGTTGACGTATATTTCTTGAGAGTAGGTTCTATGTTATTTAAAAATAAAATAAACTTTCTTCCACAAATATTTAAGTGTATTCTATATGCCAGGCAGTGCTGTAGATACTTGGAATATAGTAAAGGAGATGGGCAGAGACACATCCTCATATAGAGCTTATTTTCTTTGGAGAGAAACAAATAATAAATAATAACTATAATGAATAGGTAACAAATAAATATTAGGAAGTATTAAAGGCTATGAGAAAAAGAATACATAGAATAGAGAGTATAAGGCAAGGGGACGGGAGAATGCTAGAGATGAAGCTGGGAATGTGCTTTGCAATTTTAAACAGGGTGGTTGCAGTAGGTCTCATTGAGAAGATGACATTTGAGAAAAGACTCAAAGTAAGTCAGCCATGTAGATATCTGGAGGAAGTCATTCCAGGGGTGTGAGAAAGACTTTTAAGATGGAAAGCCTGGTGTGTTCCAGGACCGGCAAGGAAGTTAATGGAGCAGAGTAGGTGGGAAGTAAACAGTAGAGGAGGCGTTGATGAGGACAGGGAGGTGATAGGAGAGGAGATCACAGAAGCCCCCTAAGTCCATTGTAAGGAGTTTGGCTTTCATTCTGCATGAGGCGGGAGCCCCTGGAGGGTTTGAACAACACCAGAAGTATGATCTGACTTCCCTTGTAAAGAAATTACTCTGCTATGTTGAGAATAGACTGAAGGAAGGCACAGGGAAGAGGCTGGAGAGCTACTGTGAGCCTGTTGCATGGGAGAGATGGTGTCATATTCTGAAAGTAGAACCAAAAAGATGTCCTGAAGAACTGGAAGCAGAGTGTGAGATCAAGAGAAGCGTCAAGGACGTTTTCAAGGTTTTAGTCTAGGACATAGATGGAGGGGCATTCACACTAAGCATGCATTTCTGAAACTTAATTGTTTCTTATACATAATATATTATGAACATCATTCCATGTCAAAGTATATGGAACTACCTCATTTTTCACAATTTCCTCGTAGTCTTTTGCATGTTTACACTATAACTTATTAAATCAACGTATGATTGCTTTCTTTTTATCCACTCCCCCCAACTAAGTTGTCTTCTAAAGTTCCTAAAGTAATGTTTTAAAGTTACTTTTTAAAAATCTGATCTTGATACTTTTTATGAACAGGTCAGATGTCATGTCCTAAACCTATATTTAAAGACCTAGTAGTGAATCTTTCTGAAATCTAGTTAATTAGCAAAATGAGATATTCATATGTTTTCTTGCTATTGTATGATGTCTTTTAAATTTTTCATTATTAGAACCATGTGTTCAGTAATTTTCTCCTTTATTACATCTACTCTAGTTAGAAGACTGGAGAGAATTGTGAGTTGGAATAATTTCAGTTCTATTTGGGGGGAAGTTCTGAACCCAGAAAATGAAACACAGAGAGAGGTGTCGGGTTTTTTTTTTTAATTTATTTATTTAAATCCAAGTTAGTTAACTATAGTGTAGAAATGCTTTCAGGAGTAGAATTTAGAGATTCCTCACTTACATGGAACACCCAATGCTCATCCCACCAAGTGTCCTCCTTAATGCCCATCGCCCACTTAGCCCATCCCCCCACCCATTACCCCTCCATCAACCCTCAGTTTGTTCTCTGTATTTAAGAGTCTCTTACAGTTTGCCTCCCTCTCTGTTTTTGTCTTATTTTTCCTTCCCTACCCATATGTTCATCTGTTTTGTTTTTTAAATTCCACATATGAGTGAAATCGTATGATATTTGCCTTTCTCTGACTGACTTATTTCGTTTAACAAAGTACACACAGAGAGCTTTATACAGAAAAAGGCCATGACCTAAGACAAGACCTATAAGAGGAGTTCATGGTGATTCTTGTCTTATTTATTACATAAAAATGCATCCTTAGCTTGGCTAGAAGCCATGGGCTTATGCTATTTATCACTTATTGAATCAAAAAAATTCTCATTTAAAAATTTATTTATAAATTCATTTTGTAGAAATGGTAGGATTATCCCATAACTTTCCTTTTTGTATTTTTAGTTCTTATAATTATTCAAGAAAAATGTGTGTCTGTCACCTAAAAATAATTGTGTGCCTAGAAAAAAAATTGTTTAAATAATTTAATTATTTACTTCCTTAGGAAAGAGAGAACAGACCACATAGCTTATAGCTCCGGTCACTATCAGCCCCAAACCACTATCATGCCAAGTGGCTTGACTGGGCCTATTATTAGATTATGAACAGAAGGACACTTCTCTAAATTTTGAGTAACTAAAGGCAGAAGACCTGGCTATGCAAAAATTGTTTGTACAAAGCTGCCATACAGCCCCAGAGATAACCCAAGGATCATATAGTTCAAGGGTTATGTGTATGTATTAGAAGCTTTTGAACTTAAAAAATAATATTTTAGTTAGCAAAGTGGTTACATTTATTTTTATTTAATCTCCAATTTAGATAAAAGGAAACATTTAGTAGTAGTCGGTAAAAAGAAGCATCTATGAGAAAAGTACCAGACTCAAACTTAAAATTTAACTTTTTAAATTCTTACTAGAGTGACTGTATATTATATATATATTTTCACTACAGTAATAGTATACACACACACACACACACACACACACACATATGTTTTTACTTGGACTAAATAATTATATATTATATATTTGTTTTAACTTTCTTAAGTGTATGCTGTAAATTACATATTCTGTATGTACGCTAAGGGAAATTAGCTAACACTTCTTGTTTGATTTTAGAAATATGTAGAATTGTGTATGAAAGTATTTGAAACCTAATCAAGTTTAAGGGAGGACTTCCATTTGACTTTAGATTAAAAAGTGCAGAATGGTTAAGTTTATTTCACAATGGGTAAAATGCTTGAAATTGAAGAAAATCAGATATATTCCAAATATATATATATATATATATATATATATACATATATATATGTATATATATATATGTATATATATATATGTAGATAGATACAGATATAGATATATTAACATTTATTTCTTTTTTGAGAGAGAGAGAGACAGAAGGCGAGTGGGGGGTGGGGGAGCAGAGAGAGGGGGAGATACAGAATCTGAAGCAGGCTCCAGGCTCTGAGCTGTCAGCACAGAGCCCGATGCAGGGCTTGAACTCACAAACCATGAGATCATGACCTGAGCTGAAGTTGGATGCTTAACTGACTGAGCCACCCAGGCGCCCTGGCTCTGTTTTAGAGCTCAGCCTCGAAATGTTCCTGTGCCACCTGTCTCTTCAGTAAAAATAAGAATAATATTCAGTGGGAGACAACCACCTTTGTGGTAGTTATGTTTTGTTTGTTTGTTTTGTTTTTTGGATTCTTTTTTTTTTGAGAGAGAGAGAGAGCAAGTCCAAGCTGGAGAGAGGGTCAGAGGGAGAGAAAGAGAGAGAGAGAATCCCAAGCAGCCTTCACATTCAGCACAGAGCCTGACACGGGGCTCGATCCCATGACCCTGGGATCATGACCTGAGCCAAAATCAAGAGTCAGGTGCTCAAGTGACTGAACCACCCAAGCACCCCTGTGGTGGTTATGTTTTAAATATTTCTTTTAAAAATTCTGTTGGCCAGAATATGTAACAAATAGATGATAAGTAAAAAAAAAAAAAAATTAAGAGACATACTTAAATATTTGGGCAAAATATAGCAAACTTTATCATGGGATTACATGTTGTGAAATTTTTCTTGGTTTATGTTACTACAAAATTTATAATTAGCAACACTCTCAACAATAGCCAAATTATGGAAAGAGCCTAAATGTCCATCAACTGATGAATGGATAAAGAAATTGTGGTTTATATACACAATGGAATACTACGTGGCAATGAGAAAGAATGAAATATGGCCTTTTGTAGCAACGTGGATGGAACTGGAGAGTGTGATGCTAAGTGAAATAAGCCATACAGAGAAAGACAGATACCATATGATTTCACTCTTATGTGGATCCTAAGAAACTTAACAGAAACCCATGGGGGAAGGGAAGAAAAAAAAAAAAAAAAAAAGGAGGTTAGAGTGGGAGAGAGCCAAAGCATAAGAGACTGTTAAAAACTGAGAACAAACGGGGGGTTGATGGGGGGTGGGAGGGAGGGGAGGGTGGGGGATGGGTATTGAGGAGGGCACCTTTTGGGATGAGCACTGGGTGTTGTATGGAAACCAATTTGACAATAAATTTCATATATTAAAAAAATAAATAAATAAATAAATAAATAAATAAAATAAAATACTCTCAAAAAAAAAATTTATAATTAAGAGACTTATGGCAGCATCAGCTATCTTTCCTAAAATGCCTAGCTGGAGTCTAGTCAGTAGAATCAAATATTATCCTGTAATCCAATGAAGGATATGCTGGAGCACACACACAATGGGTAATTATTTATTATCTAGTCTTTTAGGTTACAGGTAAACAGTATATTATACTGTAAAAAGTATAGGCCATGAAGCAAGATGGACCTTGATTCCAATTCCACTTACCAACTTTCTAACCTCAGCTGAGTCCACTTCCCTTCTTGGAGCAAAGGTCCCTCCTATGTAAAGTAGAGGGAAAGATATGTATTGTAAGAGTTGTGAGGATGTATGTAAGAAGCCTAACACATGGTCCTGTACAAAGGTGCTCCATAAATAGTGACAATTTGGGTCAGTGGTTTTGTTATTGAAAAAGCTAATCGTCACCTGAAAATTAAGCTAGGAAATCCATTTCCCCAGCAGATAAATGTAATAAAGAGAAAACTTTGTTGTCCTGGTTGGAACATAAATGTTTTATTTTAAGAAAAAAATGATGCCCTGGAATAGGTGTATTTCTTAAAATAAACTAGGTATAAAGTTTATTAAAGAGAAATATCTAGGAAAAAGAAAGAGCACAAGAAATAAGGGAGGTCCACTTTGGGCTGTATCTTTGTGTACAGAAAAAGTATAAAAACCATCTCTCTCTAAAAATAATAACAATAATAATAATAATAATAATAATAATAAAGGAGTGTATCAGGAAAATGACTATAATTTGTTAATAAATGTAACAGGTCTGCATTTAACTATAATAATGTATGATTTTAATAATAAAATTATTTATTGAAGTGATAAAATCACTGTCTACCTTCAAAGAAATGCTATATTGCTACATGTCCTTTTGAGTTAAATATCAAAGCTTTTGGTAGGTCCCTGAAGGTATAATGGAGAAAAGGACCACACTTTTTGTATGTTCCTGGATTGTTTTCAAATACTGGGGTTTGAGTAGCATACATAGAGAGATTTAAAGCTGAAAATCAGCAACAACAAAAAACCAATATCTATAAAAGTATTCATTTGTTCACTTGATCACTGTTCAATATACCTCACAGCTTGGGCAAAATTTGTGCTGATTTGGCAGATGATACTCTTCCATGCTCATGAACTCAAATTATTGCATATTCTAATAAAAATGTGATCTACCATCTGATCTTCAGCTCTGCATTGCATCTAACAAATATTGTTCTAATGGGCTATATTCTTATTTATACCAAAAATAAACCCATCAAGTGATGAACACTTAGTAGTACAGTTTTGAAAAATTCATGGCCTTATGGTTGGGAACCATCATGATAGATAGCAAAGGATATTTTTAAAAATATGTTTGTTCAGGGTCACCCGGGTGGCTCAGTTGGTTAAGCATTTGACTTTGGCTCAGGTCATGATCTCACGGTCCGTGGGTTCAAGCTCCGCGTCGGGCTCTGTGCTGACAGCTCAGAGCCTGGAGCCTGCTTCAGATTCTGTGTCTCCCTCTCTATCTGCCCCTACCCTGCTCACACTCTGTCTCTCTCTCTCTCACAAATAAATAAACATTAAAATTTTTTTTAAATATGTTTGTTCATATATTAGAATATTCAAATTAGAAAAGTGAACTTAAGAACCAAAGCAATTTCTTTATAATTTAGACCAACATTGTTCAGTAAAAAGAGACAAAGTTTTTATGTACCTTTTAATTGGAAAAACAAACTATAAAAGAAATAGAAATCAACTAAGTTAAAACATAAAACATCAATTTGCTACACAGAAACCAGTTAGGAAGAAGACTTCATTTAATTTTACTATACTGAAGTCTGATGACATTGTTTTCAATTTCTTTTTCTTTACGTAGTTTTCAACTTCTACTTAGTTATAAGATGTCTGTCTTGAAAGTAATTGCTACAAGAAATTAGAAAATAAGTTGTAAATGAATAAATTTCTCAAGTTTTGCTCACAAATAAACCACAAGTAATGAGAAAACTTGGATGGACTACTTGATTCAAAAGAAAAAAAAAAAAAAATTCCAGGCAGACAAAGATAACATGTGGTAGGTAGCTTGTGAGCAGGCAGAGTTACCAAACAGTGCCTGTGTATCAATAATCCTTTTGAATCTAAGTGCTAAAATACAAGTTCAGGCCGATCTGTGTACGTCATACTCAGTGGTTTTCCAAATGATTACACAAGAAAGGAGGGAAGCTAACATTTGCTACACGTGTGTCATTTACCATGAACTTTCACAGACTTCTCGTAGTTAATAATGAAATGGATGATGATAGTGGCAATGTAAATGTAGGCCAAAAAAACTACTTAACAGGAACCACTTAAATTTTTAAAATCTGAAATTACTTAAGAGGAATCAGAAGCGAGATCACTTTATATCTGAAGCTCCCACAGCTTATTCTACTCTGTATATATGCCTATTCATTTAAAATATTTCTTGTCCTGGAAATCCAGGGTCTTTAACTCTATAAAAGTTATGGAGTATATACAGCTTATTTCACAGTATCTGCTTGATTGGTGTTACACTGATTAAACATCTGTACATTGAGCCAAATTTTTCTTTTTCCATCCAACTATTTGTCCTTAACTCAGGGACACTTATTTGACTTGCTCTGTAGAGGTCATTCAACCATAATGACCAATTATTTGGTCCAATATCATGATAAACCCACTTATCTTGTCATTTCGGGAAAATCCCTTTGTCAATGACAGCGTTGTCTTAATATGGCTGCTCATTGCTTTTTAAGGTTGTTACTTCCAATTCTGTCATATAACTGTGATTCCATGAAGAGTCACCATTTATGTGCTGTGATCCCCATGCATCAGTTTTTTTTCTAATTCTTTTCCTTTCATTCAGTACTTATGTATGAACATAGAAATAGACCTTTGTCTTCCATTTTAAAGTTCTTAGTTCAAAGTCATGAACCTTACTTACATACTTAACCTGTTCCCTTATATATCAACGGAGGACTACATTTCAGAGTAATGTCCTATGAGACTCCTCATGATGATGACAACACAGCATCATTATTTAGAAATTGAAAACTTCCAGGCTTTTCAAGATAAATGCATATCACTATCCTCACAAGGGTCTAAGTGACCTGGCCCCTGCTTCTGCCTTCATGTCACACCCCTCCCCTTCTCCAGTGCGCTCCCAACCATTGGTCTTCTTTCATTTAGGCCACCATGTCAAGTCCACTTCTGCTTTAAGTTATTTGTTACAGCAAGAATGTTCTTCCCATGACTCTGACTCTTGACATTCCGATCTCAGAGAGGTGTTCCTTGACCGCTCAGTGTAAGCTTGTTGTCTACCTCACATCACCATTTCAAGCTTGTGCATCCAGAATTTAAATTTCACCACTCACTATAGCCCTAGTGTCTAAAACATTCTTAACACATGGCAGACACTGAATGAATGGATGCTGAAGAAATATATGTATAAATGAATATTAATTTGGCTATAATTTTTATTCAGACCAGACCAAGGAAAGTGTAAATGGGAGTTATCTTTTAGATTATTAATTAGAGTGAGAAATTTATACATGTGCTACTTAAACATGTTGTAATGTGCTGTCTGGGGCCTACAGAGAAATGACCTAGACCCATCAATATGTTAAGGAAAATAAGGTAGACTTGTAGAGAAACATGTATTTTCTCAAAGGCTAGGGAAATCCTGACAGTCTGTATCAAAGGCTAAAGGTCTAGCTGTGAATGTGTTATTCAAGCTTCCCCTGGGAAACGAAAGTTATTGACCCTGATAAAGTTCATGCTGACCAAAATGTTGGTTTATTTTGTATGTGTCATCTTAAAAATCAAGAACAACAGACATGTTGCCTCTCACTTCCATATTATTTATTTGCCGCCTAAGAACAAACTGCCACAAAACGACCCAGAATGTGACTCGACTTGAAATTTTATTTTTCACCAGTCCCAAGTTGGCTATGAAATTCTGGTGAAATAAAATGTCAGGGTGTGGTCCCTTTGCTGTTGTTACACGTTTTTTTTTTTTTTTCTTTCTTTCTACAAGAGTCAGCCAGCAAGAGGAAGAGGACTCTGTTCTATAAGGAAACTTAGATACACTTCCCCCCTTTGCCTATCAGTCCCATTGTGCCTGACAGTGAATTCTCAAAGGGTAGCTAGGGACCCTAAGGTTTCTCTGGACTTTTCTTCTGTGCTAAGTGTTTACAATCTGACCATGCCCCTGCTTCTGCTTCAGTCAGGGAGTGAACATTCAGTTGGGATAGTTCATCCAATCCAGACGTCACCATGATGGTGTCTCATCCCGAGAAGAGGTGCCCTCCCATTCATTCGTTCCGCGGTTTCGCAACTGCAAGCACATGGAGGGGGGTGGGTTACAAAGCCTTTCTTTTCTGCCAAATATGTTTGAATCAACTCCTTTACTATCTGTCTGGTGATTCAAATCTCTTAAGAATAAATTGGAGCTTGAAATTTTATCTCTCATTTTCCTCTACAAGAGTAATAAGTTTGATACCACTTAGGGTGAACAGAACATATTAAGTATTTTTAAAAGAAAAATCCTACACAAATTCATTCATTTGGAACGTTTCAAAGTAAGTTTGAGTCATCCAAATGCAGTAAGTTTTATTTTTGTTTACCTCTCAGATTCTATCCAACTGAATGAGGGTGCTCTCTGCTGACATTTGTTAATAATTTTGATGATTACGGAGCAGAGAAGTTAGGGTGTAGGGACAGTTTATTTCTTGACAATATCAGGAGCCTGATTGGAATAAGTCTTCATCCCTCTCAACACATTTAGTACAAAGAATGTTTTTATAAAACATAGTGCCAAAAAATTGCAAAAATGGAAGGGTAAAGGCAGAGAAGAAAGCAAGGATGAGGTGCAAAGATTTAAGATCTTGACTTGGGCTAATTTACATCAGTATAAGTGATCTTACATGATATACTCTTTTTTTTTTTTCCAGAAAAAAATCCCTTCCTTGGCATGGTAGTAAGTGTCTACAAAGGTAGATGGAGCTCCAAAACAATGAAGGCCTCAGGTCACAGTACAGAACATAGGGACAGGGTCAAGTTTACTGAAGGCAGAATGTAGACCTACGAATTGTATTGTTTGATGTTACCAAATATTACCCCACAGATTATGACCATGATTTTTTCTCATTAAAATGCTGCCGACGGGTACCTGTGTGGCTGAGTCAGTTAAGCATCTGACTTGGGCTCAGTCCATGATCTCTCGGTGTGTGAGTTCAAGCCCCATGTTGGGCTGTCTGCTGTCAGCACAGAGCTGCTTCAGATCCTCTCTCTCTCTCTCTCTCTCTCTCTGCCCCTCCCCTGCTTGTACTTTCTCTCTCTCTCTCAAAAATAAATTTAAAAAAATTGAAAAACATTCTGTTGATATTTAAGAAATGTGATGCTTATAGTCTTATCTGCTATTGATAATTTAACCTCAGCTAGCTTATTCATATAGCAGAGTACAGACAGAGTAGAGTTCAAAGCTGGAACTTGATGAGAGTCTCGCAGGGGGTGGGGGTGGTAGGTGTAATGGTCACTTCTGGGACCATTTCTGGGACCACTTCTGGGACTTTGGAAGGAGACAGAAAGGGTAAAATCAGAGAAAGGGAAGGAACAGCATCCCCTAAGTAAAAGAAGAAATGGGCTGATTATAAGAGTTCAATTAAATAAACACACAAATGTCATCTCCTTTAATTTATGAATACTTTTCTACCATGCTTAGGCTTCTGGGGCCCACGATTAAGGGGTGAGGAGCAAGGAACACTGTATTCAGCATGAAAAAGGGGATCTCTATTAAACTCATTCGAGTCCATTTTCTGGAACTGATTCCTACCAGCGGGTTGTCATTATATAGATCATCCTTGGACAACTGCTGTATAGCAGTCTCCCAGTTGCAGAAGCCCCGCGGGCTAATTTGCAATGAACGAGTTGTTCCAAAAGAGCCAGAAACAAGGTCTAGGAGACATTCTTCTGAGGAGTGATTACAACAGATCCTGTCCTGTAGTTGTTTAAGGGAATGAAACATATCCAAAGTAAAATTTTAGAAAGTGTGTGTTCTGGAGAATGCCTGCCCAGTTCCCAGGGCCTTCTTTATGCTCCTTTTGGGCTATTTTTTTTTTAAATGCTATATATTTATTTTGAAAGAGAGAGCACAAGCAGAGAAGGAGGAGAGAGTGAAGGGAGAGAGAGAATCCCAAGCGGGCTCTGTGCTGACAGAGTGTCAGCACAAAGCCCAACGCGGGGCTCGAACCCTCAGACCATGAGATCAAGACCAGAGCCAAAACCAAGAGTCTGATGCTTAACCAATTGAGCCACCCAGATGCCCCTCTTATGGGCTTTTTAAAACTAGAAACAATCCTGTTTGCTGAAGTGCTCTCCCTCCAAGTCACTACTCCACAGACTTCCCAAGGGGAACGGTCCCCCACAGATGCAGGGTAGGAACATGGGACTTAGCTTGGGAAAGCATATCAGATCTCAGCATAACCAACTCTCCTGTACAAATGCAAAACCTGGGTGTAAAAGGATGACGTTGCGCAGCTGAAACAGCCGGGAAATGGGCACATCAAGACAAGAGCCCAGTTTTATAACTCTTGGTCCAGTTACGCTTCATTCTAACGCACAGATGTTCCCGCTTTCATGCAGGTCACACCAGTTACAAATTTGACCTGTCGGTGTTACAGGAACAAGTGTGTGTTTGCTGGTTTAATTTTATATTCGTATCACCTCATTTGTAACTCTTGCTGCTTCTTGGCTGTCTCCCGATAAAATGATCGAGGCATCCCAAGAAGCAGTTGTACCCAGAAGCTATCTTATGCCTACATTTCCTTGGCTCCTCTTGAGTATCTTGTGACATAAACCCAGGCATGTGACATAACTGAATGCAATCATCAGGGCAAGAACAGGACCAAATGTAGTGAGGCAAGAATCTAAGTACAGGAATCCTGAACGGGTTGTACAGCCAGCACATGGTAAACTGCCAGTCTCCTCCTGGCTGGGGCGTTTCTTTTGCCCTCGATTAAGTGTATTAAGACTAAGCGAGAAAAAGAAAGTCTCTCCAAGCTTTCTCTACAATTCTAATTTGATCTGTCATTTTTAATTTTTTTTTTTTTACTGGTCAATTATGTTAAAAAGGTTCACTTCTTACTTCTGACCTAACATTAAGCTAAGGGATTCAAGCTAAGGAAAAACAGCCCTTTGCTGTGAAGAGGTAGCAGCATGGAAACCTTGAGAGCAGATAAACAGGCAACACAACATAAGTGCTCGAGAAGAAGTCAGCACACAGCCCAGAGACATCAGACTTGGGGAATCTGATGAATGGGGAACAAAGAATGAAGGCTGGGATGCCTTCCTCAAAGAGAAGCTATCTAAGCATCTAGGAATTTGGTTTTCAGGCAAGTCGAAGAGAGAGAAGTGGGTTTCCAAGCGGATGGAATTCTATATGTATAAAGGCACAGAAATGGGAGATTGTAGCCTTTTGGGATCAAAGTTAATCATCTCTGTGATTTAGACTATAGGATTTGAGTAAAAAAGCAGTAAGAGTTAAGCAGAAGCTGATTTTCCAAGGGCTAATATGCATCCCAGCAGAATGTACTCAGTGGGTAGAATTCAGGTAATACACACATTGATATTTGGGACAGTAATAAGAAATGAGGCAAACCATGCAAAGAAACGTGCATTCATTTGTTTTCAGAATAGCCTGCTATTAATACCCCATTCTATAGATGAGGAAACTGAGGCACACAGGAAGAAGAAGAAACCTTTTTTGTTTTTTTTTTTTTTATTTTTTTTAACGTTTATTCATTTTTGAGACAGAGAGAGACAGAGCATGAACAGGGGAGGGACAGAGAGAGAGGGAGACACAGAATCTGAAACAGTCTCCAGGCTCCGAGCTGTCAGCACAGAGCCCGATGCGGGGCTCGAACTCACAAACCGTGAGATCATGACCTGAGCTGAAGTCGGACACTTAACCAACCAAGCCACCCAGGCGCCCCTGAAAAAACCTTTTTTGAATCAAACCAGGCACTGTAGCTCTGACGTCCATATTGTATAGAAATCTACAACCCTCCACTTCAGCAAAAAGCAAATGACTCTACATGGAATAGAGCAGGGGTCAGTAAACTATAGTCCACAGGCTAATTATGGCCTTCTGCTTATTTTTATGGCCCATTAACTTAGAATGGATTTTACAATTTTTAACTATTTTCAAACCAATAATTTATACCTGGGCTTTTTCCACATTAAAGAAAAAAGATTCAACTGTGCATTAGAGTTCCTTGTTTGCTGAAATCGCCTTATTCTGTTTGAAGTAGGATAAAATAACCCTATTCCCTTCTCTTCCCGACCAGCCCTTATAAAGCAGCATAGATTTGCAGACGGCTCAATTTTCAGACAGGGATGCATGGGAGAACTTCAGTTATCTAGTGTGGAAAGAGCGGTTAGCTACGGAAGGAGAGGATGAAAAAATGTCCTCAAATCGCTGTTTGGTTGGCCAATCTCCAGTTCAGAATGAAGTATTCGTTTTCCTGAAGAACAGGGATTGCTCACACCCAATTACTTACACCTTGTGGGATCTCTTTTTCTTTTTCTTTTTTTTTTTTCAGACATGAAATCAATCACTCAATGAAACCTTTGTAAGTTAGAGGCATAAACTGTCCAACCTTGTGGCTGTTTGTGATTATAGCTGGCAAAATGAAAGATCGTTCAGTAGATATTAATAGTTAAAACGACAGAGGAAAAGAAAGAAGCAAGTTAATCTCTTTTCGGATTTCCAAAACGAGGAAACCAGCTCATGGGGAAGTCTTTGGATCTCAATGGGGATGCCCAGTGCTCTGTTCTATTTGACCCTCAAAGCACTACCTTCATCTGGAACAGGTGTTGATGAATGGAGGTGAAAAACCTGACCCTGCCTGGTATTTCTCTGCTAGAGAGGAAATGAAATTTCCCTTGGTTTAGTTTCTTCTCTGATTTGGTTACCTTTTTCTCCAGTAAGTTAGTGTGCAGCACTGCTGAGAATATCTCCTGGAGAATAAAGGGCATCTTCTTTCTAAGAACAGAACCTGCTGAATATTAGAATATTGGTATTCTGATATTGTGGCGGCCTTCCCAAATAGGCATTTAAAGTTGTAGGATTCTGGGAAGTTTAAACTTGAAAGATTCTCTCGACTCTTCCATTGAGCCTAATGCTTCACGGACCCCAAAGAATATTACGAAGAGTTTTCCTAAACATTTTGGCACCTGTGCTTCCTGAGGAAGCAGGAACAAAACAACCACAGGCTAATTTTGACTCTCTCCGCGCTGTTATATGGTGCATTAACTAAGGGGTGGATTTTACATTTTTTAACAATTGAAAAAATTATCAAAATACCAAAATATTTTCATTCAAATTTCAGTGTGAATAAATAGTTTTATTGGAACCCACCATGCTCACTCACATGTCATCTATGGTTTATTTGTGCTATAACGGCAGAGTTGAGTAATCACTACAGAGAAAATATGACCTATAAATCTAAAATATATACTATCTGGTATAGAGTATTAGGAATACTGATCTAGAGTATTAGGGAACTTAATTAAATGAGAAGGATGTCTTCTTTTGCTAAAACTGCAGGCTAATGGAAGTTGAATATTTCTTAGAGGTGTTTGCAAAAATCCAGTGTAGTCTCTATGTACCTCTGAGGAAAAAATAGAACCACTCGTTTCGGGTGAGTATGATTGAAACAAACTGAAAACTGGCCCAAATAAACTTACCAGATTTGGCACGCTACACTAAGTCCAAATGAATTCACCTGTGAGCTGCCAAGTCTCCACTAATTATTGTACTGAACAATATGAAATCACAGTTTTTGTAGGTCAAAAATAATTCAATATTCGCTATTTCTTATGGTTCATGTGATTTCATAAGATGTTCTACAGAGAAAGGAGTCTGTTTTAATATCCATCTTCTTCATCAGGCTTCTTTTGTCAGCCTTTGCACCTGATTTTGCTTTATTTTCCAACGCTTAACAAATGGCTAGTACATGTCTGTTGACAGCCTCGTAATGAAACAGTAAATTAAAGTTCTTTCTAAACATTCTACACTAGGAATAGTGTTACAAAGAAAGGATGCTGGTAATGAAACTTACTTAAAGCAAGAAGTAAATTCTAAGGCATCCCTTAGCACTTGCTATGTTACTCTGGAAAGACTTGACAAGTTTGGCATGAGGGAATGGAATTTTAATTTTTGCCTTCAAATTGTACAATTGCTAGCACTTTTAATGCCGGAGCACTAGAAATGTGAATTTATAATCCTGTAACCAAGTTTCTTTTTCTTCTTTTCAGTGAAAGAACAAAAAAAAATTATATTAAGAATCCAAGCTACATGTTTGTGTCTATATGTATACACACACACACACACACACACACACACACACACACACGAGGGTTATATGCATGGATTCCAGTCAATACCCTCTTTGCATTAAACTTTTGAAAGAATTCTGTAAAATAATTGCTATTATAAAACTGATCAGAATAACACAGCTTCATATACAGTGGATAAACATTTTCTCACTGGATTGCAAATTTTCTTTTTATTTTTCTCTTTCACTGGTCTGCACACTCCACAAAGGCAAGGGACATGCCTAATTTATTAATCATGTTTCTTGCAAGGCTTAATATTATTTCTGAGGCATAAACATATATATGATGAATGGAAATAGAGAAAGAGAATATCCAGGAACTCCGATGACCAGAGAAACTTTGAATTTGAGCCACAGGCTCAGATTCATCCAAGTAACTCAGACCTATACCTCATTTATGGCCATAACTGGAAGAAATGCTTCAAGAATAATGCAACATGGGATTGGGGACCAAAATGGATTAAGGATGAATTTAACCTAGAGAAAGCCCTAAAAATAAAGACCAATCAACAATTCTTAGAGGCTAGAAGGTGCTTTTGCATTTCACATAAAACTTCCCTTGGGTAGCTTCATTTCTTTTTTCTTTTTTTTTTTTAAGTAACTATATTTGTTCCCTGTGACTGATACAACGATGAGCACAAACTTGGTGTTTTAGAACAGAAGAAATTCATTCTCTCACAACTGTGAAGGCCAGAAGCCTGAAATCAGGAGTTTGGCAGGACTCCCCTCCCTCCAGAAGCCCTGGGAGAGAATCCTTTCCTTGCCCCTTCAGCTTCTGCTGCCTGTTAGCTTTCCTTGGCTTGGGGATGCATCTCTGTCTGCTGCGTCTTGAGATCACTTTCTCCTCTGTGGATCTTTATCTAATATCCCTCCACTTCTTTCTTATAAAGACAGGAGTGATGGCCTTGATGGTTTGCCAGATAATCCTACCTATGTGCTTCTTCTCGAAGATCCTTAACTTAATCACATCTTTTGCTACAAAAGGGAACATTTGCTCTTCTTTCCATACAAAGTGGATAGTCACAGATTCGAGAGGTGAGGAAGTAAATATGTCTCTCAAGGACCATTTTGACATCGTACTGAAGTAGATCCTAAAGAATTGCTTGTGAATGTCCTGAAAATAAATGGAAGTGAGCCCAAATTACCCTTTACCTTTGAGCTAATTGAGATCATTTTAATATAAGATAGATGATAGTCTTCTCCAAGAGAACTGCTTTTTCTGAGCTGCATTGCTATGAACAGGTATGTAGGGCACTTATGAATAAACAGCCTCTAAACGTACATTACCAAAGCCATGTTTTCAAAATGAAGGAAAACTAAGTGAATTATCAAAGAAGTTTCTGTTATTAATTTTTCAATGGGTTCACTTTCTTACCCACAAGAAATAGGCTCCGGTAAAGACCTTTCATTTGATTAAAAACAGACTCTAATAAAAGTGGGTTGGGATCACAGTGATAACCTATATTCAAGAACATGAATAAAAAGTGCCCTTGAAGGGAAAGGCTCACATGTGTTCGCATTTGATACCGGAAAATAACTGTATGATGTTGAGGGGTGATTACTACCAGCTGTAAGAGTGTGCACCACACAATAATAGCTCACCCGTGCAACCACTTGGAAACTTGCTTGCTTGCTCTCTCTCTCACCCGCGAGTTCCATAAAATATGGCCAAATCTTTCCCCTCTTACTGAATACTGACCTTTTCAAATCCCTAAATATGAAACGAGAAACTTCAAATCTTGAAAGAACGGCAAGAAGAAAGGCAGTTAACATGTTCTTCCCCAAGAATAAGATTGGTGAGACCATGCCATCGTACCCTTTCATCGGGAAACGTTTTATATCATTTTCCAGTGGCATTGGCATGTTTTCAGTCTCCATGACTTAGGAAACGTCACTGAAATACAAGAAAAACTGATCTGAATAAAAGGTGTTCATATCTCCGTAAAGCATCATTTATCTGTAAACTCTTACTATTAGAAATCATTTCAAACGTCATCCTGACCATCTTCCTGAATTTCAGGTATGGCAAATTCTGAATCACTTCTTCACCATAATTCCCTTGCAGAAAGCCTGGTGTCTCCCTAGACCTGTCATACTTTGTCCTGGCTAAACTAGGGCTCTGTCTGGGGATTTCTGGAGTGTTAGGTAAGAATAGTAGGACGAGGGCGGAGAAAATCTGAGAAGCTCCTGATTAACAGGAACACATCTGGGGTTTTTTTGTTTTAAATACGTAATACCCCAGTAAGGCTTTTGTTTGAAGAAAATATACCCAGTTTAAACTGGGTATATTATAATCTGGGTATATTGTAAATTAATCAAAGGATACAATTTTGACAAAAGCAATTATTCGTTCTGAAGTGTGACCCAAGTAACTGTGAGACATTTTGCCCCTTGAAAGAAAGCTAAGTAAAAAATAGTCTATTAATTCATAAGGTAGAAGGTGGTGATCTCTTGGTCTAGATATCACATCTCTCCATCACTCAGGCTTGGACTGCTGTCCCTGTGCATACAAGGTTCCCTCTACAACATCTGTCTTAACAGTCAACATACTTCATTGTTACTGGCTGCCGTCCCCTGCCACACACACACACCTCAATGTAAAGTCTGTGATGGGTTAGCTTATATTATTAAAATCTAGAATATAGCAAAGGATATAGTCTATCTTAAGTAATAGACATTTGTTGACTAAAAGAATAGAAAAATGATATCTCATGAGGTGGGGGAATTAGATTCATACACTCAAAAGCATGGAGCTCTGTTGGTTGAGAGTATCATCTAAAGACTCATATAAGCTTATTTCTTGTTCATAATGGTCCACCCAGCTTCATGTCAACCATTAGTAACCTAATAATGAGAGAGCAATTGTTCTAGGCCAGGTGTATTACATACATTACCTCTGTCACAACATTACCTCTAGAGCAGGTGAGTATTAGTGTTCTAACTTTAGAAATGAGAGAATTATACTCAGACTACCCTTGCTTGTGAGTAGCCATTTCCAATTTTAAGCCCCATTGTGTATAGCTCTCAAGCCGATGTTCTTTCCATTACACCGCTCTGTCCTTTGTTTCCTTTTCCTTAACAATGAAAAGGCAGACGAAAGCCGTGTTAATCTTATGTGTACACAGATTTCATACCACATCATGAGGGTAAGAAATGTCCAGGGATGGCAGATGAATGGGTGGAAGGATGAATGGTCAGAGAATAAGGACAGAGAGATTACCTGAAATTGTGGAAGGAGAGTCGTTGGCAGAAGCTGGGCAGCCGCTCCAAGTCCTGTTCTCTGGCTGAGGCTTAGAGCTTGATAAGGAGACATACCCTCAGAGAGGGGCTTGGTGCACATTAGGCATGGAACTTCCAGGCAAAGCCGAGAATCCAATGCTCAAAAGTGCAGAGGGAGCCAGAGTGCTTTCTGATGCACAGTCACTATGAGGACTAGAATGGAGAACCCATTACTGATGACCCACAAGGACCAAGAATGGAGGGGCCATCCAGAATATTCTACTCTGTATCAGATCATATGAGGCTTTGTATAACTCTTGAGGAAGAGGCAGGGAATAATTCCCAATAACAGAAACTGATGTTTTGGGCAGACTGACAAGATAAGAGCTCAAAGTAAAATCCAGTTTGATCAATCTTTAAAAAACATGTGTCATTTCTCACATTCCTAAGACTGCCGGCAAAAATTCATACCTGGTATTTTGGTCATTTGTCATTTTGATCATATGGTCCTTTAGCCTTCATTTTCTCTTTTTTGGGGAAAAAAAGGCATTCCTTTCTTACTCCCTTCCTTAGTATCACATCTTAAACATTGTTATTTTCCATTGCTAAGATGCTGGTTTTTGTCCAGTGGCTCCCATACCTAGCTAAGGTTCACTGTTGCCTGGGGTGAATATTTTTTAAGTATATAATCCTGTTTTCTAGCCTTCAATATTCTGTTTATTAGATTTTTTTGAACTCAGAAATAGTGGTAAAGAGAAGGACACTGAAATCCATGATGCAACGTGGCTAAAAAATGGGGTTGCCAGAATTCTGATTCCATTGCTCATTGGTTAATTTGATATAATCCACATGTGTGGAGACCTTTTGAAAGAAATTCTTAAAAGAGGCAGCAAACAGATCAATCACTAATTCAGCCTTTAAGTATGACTAAAATCCAGTGTTTTTTTTTTTTTTTTGGCTTAATGAAATGGTTTAGGAAAAAGATTATTCCATCAAAAGAAAATTATTTTCATAAAATGGAAATTGGCAATTTACTCATTGAAGTCTGGAAGAAACTCAAATGTCTACATTTCCACTGGGAATGAATTCCGACAGCCAGGGGTAGGGAGCGCTGACGGTACAAAAATAACCACCTGTTGCCCAACAGGAGAGGAAGAAGCCAGGTGGGACACATCCCCCAAAAAGGAAATTTGAGCAGTCTCTTGGCTTCCTCTGGGATAGAGGCGAGTAGGGAAACTGGCAGCAGGGAGGTTGAAGAAAGGAAATCTGAGCAGATTTCTTAGCCGTCTTCCATGTGGGGAAGGCAGGACTGAATTGGAAAGACTGAAAAGCAGGAAGATTGACAAGGAAAGCTTATGCATTTGAGGCATATTTAAACGATTAGAATGCTGAGAAATATATAATAACTTCTCTGAAATTATAGGTAATGTCTAAATGGATATGAAATCAGGAGTTACCTTAGTCACTATCATTCTAGAAAATTTAAATGTCCAGTAAAATAATCATCTATAGTATTTTCAGGAGAATAAAGTTTTAAACACAGAGGAAGCACAAGAACAAAGGAATATACTACTGAAAATCCAAACTCTTAAGCCTCATCGAAACAAAAGGCTTTAGCCTTTTTTGACACGCATGTCTAATACCAAACTAGGCAACAAAGAGTAATATTTATTTACACTTTTCCTCTTTCTGACCCTCTCTGCTGTGAAGTAAACAAAGAAAGTGAAATAACCTAAAATAAACATTTAGTAAGGAAAAAAAAATCTATGTACAGAATGCCTGGGTCAATAATCATCATTTGAATAGCTGGAAGTATCCCATCAACTTAGAAATTAACTTAATAGTTTGTAGCAGATTTATCAAGCAGCCACCATATGCCATGCCCTGTTCTAAGTGCTTTCCCTGTACTCCTCATTTCAACCAAGTGAGGTATTACTATCTCCACTCTGCAAAATAAGAAACCGATAGAAATAGCAGGTAACTTTCTCGAATATATAGCACTCTTCAGGGATAAGTCTGAGAGATTTGATGCTAGGCTCTACAGAGCTACAGACGTTCTACAGCAGTATGTTATGATCAAGCAGCATGAACTATCCAAAAATAAAGCCAAGATTCGGAAAAAAAAAAAAAAAAAAAGAATGTTTCTAAGAAATTAAATACACATGCTGCAAAACTCTGTCAAGACTTCTCAGAGCATATTGATTTATGTTAGGATAAAATATTAACGAATAGATTATTTCATTTCTAAGCCTAGAGCTGATTAATAATAGCAAATTAGTGGGGTGTTTCGAGGACTGTTGGGGAGACAGCAGGACACTGATAAAATAAGAAAGAATAATGGTAAACTAATTATAGGTAGATTATCACTTTACTTTCTCTTGGTTCCAAGTGACAGAAAAATTAATTAAATTCCCTTAAGCGAAGAGAACCTATTCGTTTATGACTCACCTACTTGTGGACCTGAGTCACAGGGACTCTGGGGGCTCAAATATGAGACCAGGACTCAGTTTCTCCCATCCATCTTCTGCTTCCACGTACCTCCAACACCTCTGGAATCACATTTTTTTCAATTTCAATAAAAGCAGAAAGAAAAAGTACACACTTTGCTCCTACAAGCCCCTCTCCCCCAAATAGCACAGACGATTGTTCTTAATTCTAGTTGGCCCTGGGCACAGATACGAAACAAACACGGTGGCTAAAGGGAAAGGAAGTTTGGAGTCAGGCAGGGTGGATCCTTACTTGATATGTACAGATAGAGATTGCAAAAGAATTGGCTTCTTTAAAAACTTCATGGTGTCACAAAAGAAGAAATGAATAATTGGTGCTGAGAAGGAAATAAAAAAAGAAAACTACAGGTGAAGACGGACAAATGTACTTTAAAAACGCAAACTTAGAGGTGCCGGGGTGGGTCAGTCGGTTGGGTGTCCAACTCTCCATTTCAGTTCAGGGCACCATCTCACGGTTTGTGGGATCGAGCTCCACCTCCGGTTCTGTGCTGACAGCGTGGAATCTGCTTGGGATTTTCTCCCTCTCTCTCCCTCTGCCACTCCCTCCACTTGGACGTGCATGCATGTGCTCTCGCTCTCTCTCAAAATAAATGAATAAACATTTAAAAATAGATGATAGATGATAATAGATGGTAGATAGATAGATAGATAGATAATGCAAGCATAAGAACACGAAAGTTCAGCTAAGCTTCAGTTGTTATTTGGAGCTAAGCAGCCTCAAATAATTCAATGCATGGAGTAGATATCCTTAAAAGCATAGTTTACCTGGAGTTTTCAAAAAGTTTAATGTTCAAAAAAACTGATATCAAACAGGAAGGTAGAAACATTATAAAATTAAATAGGTTAGTATCTATATATTGTTGCCTATGTGCCAGCCATTGGAACATATCCTAACAACTCTATGAAGAAGTATTATGACAATCTCCACTTTATAGTGAAGATGATGTGAGGCCCAGAGCAATTTCCCAATGAGACTCAATTATTGCACAATTTAACAATGTAAGAGAATGGTGATTCAAATCCATACAATATCACACACTTTGACAAAATATTCAGTGTGAGAGCTTACCATGGACCCTTTCGAATATAGTTTATTGTTACTCTTTGTAATAGTCCTTCTGATTTTGAGTGACATGATTATTGAGCATCTAGCACGTGCCGGGCATTATACTACACACTCAGGATATTTGGGTTTGCAATCGATACTTACATTTCATTCTTGAGTTTGTCTGGCACGCATTTCTTATTCAAATTTAATATTTATATAGTTCTATGAACTTTTTTATTAAATATCTAATACTAAATATTAAAATAATAACTATACCTTATTTTATGACTGCTGAATGGGAAAGAAGAGAATTAGTAGCAGTAACAAAGAATTCATATTTGTGCCAGATAAAATATTGGATGCCAAAATATGTTAACACTTCAAGCTGTTAAATATCCATCCATCAGTTACTCAATAGAGATTGGCAGGCATTTTTATTAGGCATTATTAACCAATTCTCTGAGTTTCTGTGTTTGTGGTTAAGTGTCTACTCATACAGTGTAGAAAATAAAGAGTAGAAAGATTTCACAAATATCTTCTGAACAACTAAATAGCACTGAAAGTTCTAATTCATACTGTACGCATTTTCCTTTATCTTGGACTTGTCAGCAACTGATTTATAGAAATTTCTTTACATGTATTTAATCCATTATTTTTAAAACAAGAAATCAGATAGACCAAAGGGAAATACTAACTGGTAAAGACCGAAGCAGCAAAAATAGTTTTCTGTGATTTAAGTATTTAAGAAGTGTACCTGTATATGTGTACATGGCAAATTTGGGGTGGGGGTGGGGGTGGGGCACGAGGGAGGAAGGGAGGGAAATTTCATTGAGATTAATTTCACTGTCGATTTCCTTTGACTTTCTTCTGTCCCTGAAGTCTAGGCTATGTTCTGACCAAGGGCATTTTCTTTCAAAGTTGAGTAACAATTTCGTTATCATTTTCATGTTTCTGTTTTCATGCTGAATACATCTTAGTTTTGTAATCCAACCTCTATGAGTCTGATGGCTCAAAAATTATTTCTTCTGCTTCATGGAAAGCTCAAGGTAAAACACTTACCCTAGCTTTAATATACATAGCAACCCTAGGGAAATATAAATCTCCCCAAGCTTCCTACAAATAAATGTTGAATGCACTGAGCATATCGACTCACCCATTGGCCTGTGGTAGGTAAGAATCTGGACTCCAAAGACAGACTCCTGGGTTCAACCCCACTATCTTACTGTCATAGTCACTTCTGTCTGCTATAACAAAACTATGCAGATTAAGTGGCTTATTAAAACCAGAAATTTATTTCTCCCAGTTCTGGAGGCTGGAAAGTCCAAGATTAGGGTGCCAGTATGGTCAGAATCTGGTGAAAGCCCTCTTCTCTCCTGTGGCAGACTCCCAACTTCTTGCTGTATCTTCACACCACAGAGGAAGTTCTTTCATAAAAACACTAATCTCATTAGGGCTCTGCCCTCATGTTCTAATCACATCCCCAAAGCCCCACTTCCTAGTACCATCCCATTGGACATTAAGTTGTCAACATATGAATTTGGAGGGGACATGAACATGCAGACCAAAGCTGTTATTTAATAACTGGATGACCTTGGGCTTTATTTAACACGCCTAATCCTTAATACACTCATCTGTATGCCGACCTCATGGGGTACCCTGTGCATCAAATATTCCACTTAACACATTGCCTAGTACAGGAGAAATGTTAATAAATGTGTATTGGGGCGCCTGGGTGGCTTGGTCAGTTAAGCATCCTACTTCGGCTCAGGTCATGATCTCACGGTCCGTGAGTTCGAGCCCCGCGCCGGGCTCTGTGCTGACAGCTCAGAGCCTGGAGCCTGTTTCCGATTCTGTGTCTCCCTCTCTCTCTGCTCCTCCCCTGTTCATGCTCTGTCTCTCTCTGTCTCAAAAATAAATAAACGTTAAAAAAATTTTTTTAAATAAAAATAAAAATAAATGTGTATTATCACGGCTATCCTTAGTATCAAAAATGATCGAATGTGGAGGGTTTTTTTTAACAAGAAGATTTGGATAAGTTACATTACCCACAAAGAATGGATAGGATTTCCACAATGGAAAAGGGATTGTTTTGAGGAGGAGGAGGTGTTGAACAAAAGGAAAAAAGAAACAACACCAGCAGAGGCATGGTGGCTAGAAAATAACTAATGCAATAACTAATCCATTGAAGCTGGAATGGGAAAACACGAATCTTATTAATGTTAGAGAGAAGACTAAAAACACATTTTCCCCCTACCTGGCCCTTCTGTCAGTGCTCAAGGAAACCTCGGTTTCTTTCAATGCATCACAGATACACAGCAGCAACTTCAGACTTGGAAGAGCTTGGATTTAATGATCTGCATCAAAATCCTGGTCTTCCTACTTACTTTTGTGCAACCTAGAGAAAAAAAAAATAATAATAAGATTTAACGTTTCTGAGTCCCAGCTTTTAACAAGTAAACTGGGAAAGATACCAGTTTGCACAGTCATCGTCATGATTAAAAATAATAAAAATGTTAATAGCATCAACTACTACCCTTGAATGAGTGTCAGGCGCTGTGCTAATGTCTTTGCATCCATATTGTATTTACTCCTCTCAACTTCTCCAGGATAATGAATGAAGAGTGGTTATCACACCAGATTCCTGTGGGTTCAGGGCCCCAAACAGAAACTGCCAACAAAAGCTATTAATTATAAGAAATAAGATGAACACCTTTGAGTTTTTAATAGATTACAGAAGGTGGGGCTGAAGACAAATTTTAATTAAATTTATGAGCAAAGAGATTGTTATTGTATTGTATTGTGCGTTCCTCACAGCATTGTTGTTAGGATAAAAGTTAGGAGTACTACATGATAGAAGACTCCTTAAAATGCATAAGCCAATTAATTAAGTCAGTTAGAGGGGTGCCTGGCCAGCTCAAGTCAGTGATGCACTCTTGATCTCGGGGTTGTGAGTTTGAGCCCCGTCTTGGGTGTAGAGTTTACTTAAAAATAAAATATTTGGGGGGGCACCTGGGTGGCTCAGTCCACTAAGCGTCCAACTTCAGCTCAGATCATGATCTCATGGTTTGTGGGTTCAAGCCCCATGTCAGGCTCTGTGCTGACAGCTCAGAGTCTGGAGCTTCCTTCAGATTCTGTCTCCCTCTCTCTCTGCCCCTCCCCCACTCACGCTCCCTGTTTCTCTCTCTCTCTCTCTCTCTCTCTCTCTCTCAAAAACAAACATTTTAAAAAATAAAAAATAAAATATTAAATATTTTGAAATAAAACCAGTTAAAGAGAAAAACAATACAGAAGATACATGAATATTTAATCCAAAAAAAACTTTTTAGGGGTACCTGGGTGGCTCAGTTGGTTAAGCCTCCGACTTCTACTCAGGACATGATCTCCCGGTTTGTGAGTTCAAGCCCCGCATTAGGCTCTCTGCTGTCAGCACGGATCCCATTTTGGATCCTTGGTCTTTTTCTCTCTCTTCCCCTCCCGCTCTTGCACTCTCTCTCAAAAGTAAAGAAACATTTTTTTAATCAAAAATAAATAAAAGTAACTTTTTAAAAGTATATTTTTTTAGCCAAACTTCTGATGTAAGGCCGAGACATTTCTTTGAATACAGGTCCCCTGATTTGAAATCTGCATCACCTCTCTTATGAAAACCACACCAAAATGCATCTGTGAGATTTCCACATTGCTTTCTTCAAGTGGGATCAGAATCTGAGGGAAGACATTGCAAAGCAACCTAAACGCAGAGACATTATAGACCATTACAGTGTCTCCCCCCTCCTTTTTTACAGTTGTCTTGCCCCTCTATATGCTGCAGCATTTTCTTAATGGTGCAGAATATTCATGCCTTGCAAAGCACAGAGCTTATTTTTCTTAGGAACAATCTCTTCTTTTGCACTCATATTTAATTGGTTTTATTGATGTTTAATTAAATTACATAATGACTATAAAGGGTTGGCATAAACTAGTTTGGGAACCACAATGCTTGACAGTTGGTAAGCATTCGGTTCATTTGATAGGCATTGAAATGTATAGACATCTAGGGAAGAACCTGCCAGTCATGAGCTTTCAGTACATGTAGGCTTCAGCCATATGACTAATAGAAGAAAATATTTAATCTAGCAGCTCTACTAAGAAGATATTAATTAAGAACATGTCTACCCTTTGTTATAGTATAGAACAAGTTCTTAAATTAATTTGCAAAAAGATACCATGTTTCTTTAGATCACTCTTCTATGACATAAATACACCTCAGCATATTTGCTTTTACACAGAGAAAAAAGTTCCTAGGCATACAAAAAAATCATTTAGGTCTTAGCAGCCAACAAGAAAGAAGCAGCTCTTCAAAATGGAGACTTTCCTGAAAATGTGCATCTTTGGGCATTCATCTCATTGATGGCATGACACAGTCAATCAGAGAGATGTCTTATTTCTATACTTCTTTCCACTTTTCATTTCAAATCCCCATTTGTCAAGTTGCACAAGGACTCTTACACACATACAACAACAACAAACAAAACAAAACAAAACAAAAAGAATTATTCCCATTAAAATCAAAGGCCTGACAGAGTGGTCCCAAGTGAGTCTTCCCAGGCCCCATGCCATCATTTGTGGGTTAACCAGGTCTTGTGGCCATTCTGCAGGCAAATACATGGCAGGGTATGACTAGACACAGACATCTGGGGACACTATTGGTCAACCCACCAAATCCTTTCTGTATTTATACACATTTAAAATCTGGTAGAATAAATCCTGAAATTTCTTTTGTTTTCAGCAGTGGAGAAATGATGTTTATTTTCTAGATTGATGAAAAATCAAACACTAAGATAGAATTTCCTTTCCTATCAATGAAGAATTTGTGGACATAAGGGTAGGAAATGTTTTAGTCCCTCAAAAAATGACAGAGTGTAATAACCCCAAAACTCAACATTCATATCTGTTATCATCCCCCCAAGAAATCTGATTGCCTGTATGTTCTTGTTTTCTTGCCGTCCACGTAGAAGCCTTTCATCAAACTGGCATTCAAACATGTTCCTCAGAACTGGGATTCACAGGCAAAGAAAATGAGTCACATTGCTTGTGGGTTGTAAATCCAAGCCTTTTGTTGTGCAGTAAATAAGCTCGATTCACCTCCCTTTTGTAGAACTGACCACCTGTTTTGTCAGCTCTGTGCATTACTTCTTCAACCTGAGCATAGTGAGAAATATCTTGATTCCCACCGCATGCATGTCCTATGTACATGTCCCCTGGTCCTGAACTCTGCCTTTGCATTTCACAGAAGGAAGAAGAAAGCAAAGTAATATTGACCAAGTACCAACCAAGGGCTAGGCACCAGGCTAGTGTTTTTACACATAAAGTGTTCTTTCTAGACTAAAGCATTTTGAAGAGGTAGTAAGGTCAAGAATCTGAACAATACATATTTTAGAAATTAACTACTACATGCTCACAACAAAAAGAAAAATATTTTTTGGTTTGGAACAGCAACAGAGGCTTGAATTACAAAGCTCTCTGGGGACAGTAACTTGAGAGTGGCATAGGGGAGAGAAGTAGGAATGATGACCCAGTAAAATAGAGATTTTTTCAGCATTAACACATCACACAACATACAAAAAAGATCTCAGTGCCCCTTCTCCCTCTAGCTTACTTTGTCATCAGGGTTATCTTCCTAGTCTTCAGATTATAGTGTTGGAAGAAAAATCGGCTGAAAGTCTGACTAAGAGTTAGATAATAAAACCACTTGTTATTTGTGTGGTTTACTGCTCTGGTTTAAAGAGTAATGTCCCTACAAAGAAACCTGTTGCTAGGGAGTTGCTAAAATAAATCCAGAAAGAGATTCTGATAGTGAGCTCTAGTAGCTTTCGACCAAGCAGGCAAAAAACAAACAAACAAACAAAGGGGCGCCTGGATGGCTCAGTCGGTTGAGTGTCCGACTTTGGCTCAGGTCATGATCTCATGGTTTGTGGGTTCCAGCCCTGTGTCAGGCTCTGTGCTGACAGCTCAGAGCCTGGAGCCTGCTTTGGATTCTGTGTCCTTCTCTCTCTGCCCCTCCCCGTACTCATGTTCTGTCTGTCTCTCTCAAAAAAAAACATTAAAAAAAATTAATAAATAAAAATAAAAATAAAAAGACAAACCACAAGCTTTGCTGGATTGAGAGACACATAGAATTGAATAAGTGAAAACAACCCAAAAGTTTATCTCTAGGAGAATGGATAAACATTATTATCATTTAGCCACACAATGATGCATTACTCAGCAATGAAAGGAACAAATACACAAAAATGTAGATTTCAAAAACATTATGTTGAGCAAGAGAAGTCAGACCGAAAGAAATGTATGTGAATTTACGTACATGAAGTCTAAGACAGACATGAAGTGCAGTGACAGAAATCAGAAGAGTGGCTTATGACGAGGTAAGACCTGACAGAAGAGGGGTATGAGGAAACTTTTCAAGGTGAGGGAAATGTTCTGTATTTTTCTATCAATTTATTTTCACTGTGTAACAAACCACTGCAACACCTCGTAGCTCAAAGCAAACCTCACTTTATTTAGCTCACGATTTTGTTGGTCAGCTGCATAGTTTTTGTCCTCTGGATGAGCTCAGCCGATCTACATCTCTCATACATACTTCTATATAACCTGGATCATTGTAGGGGGGGCCCCCCATCCGTGTGTCTGGTTGTTGGCCAGTTCCAAGCTGCGTTACCTTGGTTTCCCTCCAGGTGTCCTCTTATCGTCCTGGAGGATAGCTCGGGTCCACTCACATGGCCATCTTGGAATTTCAGGAGTTTGCAGCCATTCTTTCAATCTATGTCAATCTTGATTTAAATGTTATTTACATGGGTGTATACACATTGTCCAAATGTATACTCAAAACCAGGATGTTTTACTGTATGTAAGATTTATCTTAAAGGAAAAAGAAAAAAAATACATATGGACCTTTGTGGTGGAATTATCAATATATTATGATATATGGCTTATCATTTCGCATGATTTTTGTAGTAAGAAGTAAAAGGATCTGACTTAAATAGATTTAAACAATAAAGAGGATTCATTGTTTTTTTTTTAATAAAAAGATCAATTATAGCTGCAGGTATGGTTTGATCAAGGCTCTAGTTCCACTGTTCTGTAATTACCTCTTCTTTGCTATCCTTCTTATATAAAAGTAGACTTTGTTTCCAAGTTGACACTTTTTATTGTAGCAAAATGGCTATAGCCATCCCAGGCCTTATATCTGCACACTGCCCAGAAAAAGAGGATGATTCTCTACCATCAACCAATGAACAAAAATAAAGGGATAACTAGACATACTTAGATCCTAAGCCTAGACAGAAACTGAAATAAGCCTGAGTCAGATACTTATCTCTGAGGCAATCATTACAGAAGGGAGGAGTGGACATATTCAAAGTCATGTTGACCAGGACTCACCCCTGAAGGTAGGAGTGAATTAATCCTATCCTGATCCTGATCCCCCTGAGCACACAAGGGGTGGAGTAGATGCTGTGGAGGCGAATGCGTTTGGGGGCACATGGAAGTGAGGAAAGATAATCTAAGTTGAGTAGCCAACTGAAAAACTAACAAAGGATTTTCTGGAGTTGGATACAATGCTCAATCAGAAAGTGTTGATGGATTTACTTTGCTTTTAGTCCTAAGTAAAATGGCTTCATAAGGGAACGTAGAAAAGACTGCCATGATGTGAGTTGTTATTTTCATTTGTATCTTTTAATACCTCCATACGGCTCCCTAGCTGAGGCCGTCTTTATCCCACCACACCTGCCCTGCACCTGTTTGTTTCACTGTTACCATAGAGTTGCTCTGAGGGGAGCATCTGGACTTTGGATTATACCCACCTGGGGACACTAACCTGGTTTACTCTGAACCCGTAGATTGGATTACCGTGCAGTCCTTTGCACAGACTACTGCTGTGGCAGAATTATCCAGAGACCTAGAAAACCAGGACATGATTTTGGAAATCTGCCTCGGGGACAGTGTGCTCCTCCCAGATACTTATTTTTATCTTGTGGCTCTTTGTGAGTGAAGATAACTGGCAGGGGATGCTTTTTGACACCCCCACATTCTCCGGTGTTTCTCTGAACTTTTACCGATCAAAAATCAAAAATCGTGTCTTTTGTTTGCATTCTCCACCTGAGAATTGCAGACGACTCTAGAAGAAGAAATACGCTTTAGCCTTCACTTGTACTTCAACATCAGTGTGGTTCCAGGGCTCTGTGTATGCAGGTGGGAGGCACAGGAGGGGAAGGTGGGAACGTGAGGGCATCAGGAAATCCTGAATGTTTTCAGACAAGACAAATCACTAAGGGAGAAATTCCTGAAAGTAAAAATCATAGTAGCCAACCTAAATGGCATCTGCTTTATAATTGTGTCCTGTCTACACCTGGGCTTCACCTCAGCATTTTTAACAGAGCACTTTGTGTAAGGTAACGCTGTCACATTGTCTTAGGGAGGACAAGGAGACATCAAGGAGTAGGGCAAGCGTCCTCATATAGAGCTCTACATCCTGTCTTGGATGCCCACTTTGCCATTTGCTGCCAATATGACCCCAGGAAAGTTATTTTAGCCCCTTTGAGCCTCCACCTCCTCATTTGAGAACTGAGGATAATAACATCTCTCTTCCAGTGTAATTTTGAGAATGAAACTTCAAGGTATATGAGTAAACCAGTGTAAAGTTATTCCAATATTAGTCACACTCAGGCAACCATTGGCACATTGGGTGGGGAGGGGCTGAATAAGAGGATAAAACTGAGGGAGAAGTTTTTTCTTGTACCTACAGCTTTTGAAGCAGAGACACATTTAATGTATTCTGTGCGCACCTACTTTTCTATCCAGCAGCACAGGAGACACTGACAGTGATGCAAGAGACTTAGTTCCCTTCTTTTTACAGGCTTCACAGAGTCATTGAGGAGGTAAGACAGGTGCAAAAGACCACACACGCACACAAATAATCAATACAAGAGCCAATGTCAAAAAAGCAATGAGATCGGAGCTATCATTGGTCAGAAGCAGCTTCGAGAGGTCAGGTAGGGCTTCATAGAGGAAATGAACTCACACCGTTTCTGAGAGAATGGCTAGATACAAAAGAATGTTGTGGCTTTTTCCTTGGGATCCCAGGAACCGGTCGAGCTGGGCAACCAGCTATCCACAGCAACGAATACTTTCTGGCCTTCCTCCACTATGTGCCCAAAGAGTACCTGAAAGCTTAAAGATGCAACCAGTGTAACAACCGAGGTGATGTGTAAAAAAGCAAACCGGATGTGAATCACGGACTCCGCGTGACCCATGGCTTTAAGGCCATGCCTAATTCAGAACAAAGTACAGTCATAATATCTAAGGGGGGAACACGAGGCTACGCTAGTCATTTGGAGCTGGAAGATGTGGCCATTGTTTAAGGTATTACTCTCCCTTTTCTGAGGGAGAACACAAGCCCTGAGGGGTCGGTAACTCAGAACCATGCCCACTATGCAGGGGGAGTTCCAGAACTGCCCTCATCCCCAGGCTAGCTGCTGCCCTAACAGGGACTTCCTCTAAGGCTGGAATTTCAAAGGACAGTTTCACCAAACAGACAGCACCTTTCTTTTTTTTCTCTCCTGAAAATAAAGATCCGGGAGCTCTCTGGGTTTTAATGTCTTCATCAGTAAAATGAAGAGGTTGAACTACAGTATCACTACAAACGGTCTCCCTAATTTTTCTGCTATATTGGAATTATTCTCCATGTTCTTCTGAATGCTTTCTCCTCAGTTGATAGTTGGACATTATCAAGAGTGTCCTTGATCAGTGAAAGAAAAATTTAGAGGGAAAATGAGAACAAATATTAGCAGAGCACAATCTCATGCATAGGGACTTTGTGGTGACCCTAAGGAAACTCTGAAGTCCCTTGTAAAAAGATTTCAGGGAGATAAAGCTGTCTTCCTTTAAATTGGGTAACTGGCAAAAGTGATATATCACCTTGAAAGTGTACATAAGAAACAAAAGTAATGTGAAGATAAAATCAATATTATTAAGCTGGATGGACCAAGAGACCCAGATCTTTGGAGTTCTTCACTTGGTGATACTGTGTTTTCTTTCACTGTACAAAAGAATTAATGTCTGCCAGGTGCTTTCAACTCCTCTGAAGAAAAGTGCTTAAATAAAATATGAGGTGTCACCTTGAGTGGTGAGCTTTGACCTCCAAATCCAGGGAGTATGGGTTTAAACTCGGGGAACTGGAAACTCATTTGTTTTGCTTCACAGCTCCTTCCTAGTCTTCTGATTTGCTGTTCAGCTTAATAGTGTAGATCTGGGTGTGGGTCTCATTTTTACCTATAACTCAAGGTTTGGTTCTTATTAAGTGATGGTATTTGGCGATCTAACAATTATAGAGGAAAAACAAACTACAACTTAGCATGTGTTCAGTGGGTCCTCTGCTCTTGGCTTCCTTCTAGGAATCACTGTGCCATATCAGAAACCATTTCCTTTCCCAGCCAGTGTAACTCCACTCTTATCTGAGACCTAGATCTTAACCAAACACCCTTACAATAAACCAGACAGCCCTATGTTTGATACCATTAGCCTCTGACCTCTGAAGAACTTCCTCAGAAGGGAGCCAATTCTGAGACATTAGCAAAACTTGGCCATCCAGAGAGGCACCAGAGCCAAAAGAATAGGAATAGTTTTTATTAACTTTGAAGAGGCAGAAAGTTTTCTCCATTGGGTAGGGTTGATTGGTGTGGGTGGGTAGGAAGAAAGAATAAAAATGGAAGGAGCCTTTTGAAAGTCATGTTATTACAGATTAAATATGGATCGCCTTACACCACGTAACTCAGACCCAACGTTCCAATGTGTGTTTTTCAAGGTGTTAATGGTCAGGGACTGCAATTATATTTTGAAACAGATAACTTCTTAAAAGTATTATCGATGTTCCTTGGTACTATAAACTTTGTATAATGTGACTGAGCACAAAAAATGATCTGTAATCTTAAATAGTTGTTTCAGATGAGGAAAACTCACTAGGAAAAAGTTTATATTTCCATACTGAACACATCTTAGGGCAATCTTTTGGTTAGAAAATTGTGGTTCGGATGTGATTCCCCAAGTGCATCTTCTGATCAGAATGTCCAAATTAAAGATTTTTTTTTTCAAGTCTTGGCAATTAAAACTTAGATATCTGCTGGGGTGCATGGGTGGCTCAGTCAGTTTGGCTCAGGTCATGATCTCATGGTTCGTGGGTTTGAGCCCCACATCGGGCTCTGTGCTGACAGCTCAGAGCCAAGAGCCTGCTTCAGATTCTGTGTCTCCCTCTCTCTCTACCCCACCCCTGCTTGTGCTCTCTCTCTTTCTCTCTCTCTCTGTCTCTCAAAAATAAATACACATTAAAAAAAAAAAAAAAAACTTAGACATCTGCATGTGAAGATTTAGAAAGCCAAGGAAGCAAGGTGGACTAAATGAACTCATTCACTGTGAGCATCTTTTTTTCCCGGGTCAGCTTTGGTAAGCAGATATGAGATGCAAAAAATAGAATTGCTGCAGCTAAAATCCAAGACAGAGGAAAATATGAAATTGGGTGATATTTATCACTCCTCGCAGTAATGACCCCAACGGGTACAAGCTGAGGACTGACTCAACCAATTTTATTTTGTTTGGGCGTTGATCTTGTTCTTTTCTTTCCTTTCTGTTGCCAAAGGATGAAGGAAAACCTGAAACCTGAACTAAAAGTTTTGAGCAATAGTGAGAAAAGCATTCGCTTTTCTGTCACTCGCTTATTCCAGTGAATCCCTTTGGGGAAAAATCATTTTGGTCAATAATCAAAATGTAATAAGTTGCAGATGGGTTGCCAGAAGCACTGTTCTATCATCTGCATCTCATACAGGTGTTAGGAATCCTGTCTGTGCAGCCTGGGGCAGTATTGGTCATTTTTAATTAGAAAGACACTCCATAAAGAAAGAGGAAGACATTAGAACACTTTGGAAGAGTGCATTCATTGCCAGTGTCAAAAGCCAAGTTAGCCATGGACCTGGGCTATAGGTCGACTTCTACAACGTCTCAGAAGAGAAGGAAGCACCAAGCAAATTCACACACCACCTACAAATTATCTAGTAATATAGGTTGGTTGTGTAGAACCTAAAAGAATAAAAAAGACATAATCCCAACTTTCAGGGAATCCATAACCTAGTAGTGGGCCACATGTGTTAACAACTAGTTAATTCACTATAGTAAGTGTTTTGTTGCTGACTTGAAGAAACTATTATGGGACAGAGGAAAGCAAGAATTAGTTCTGACTGAGAATTCATATTCCCCAAATCCACTTCCCACAGAGAACTACTCCCTCATTATAGCTTACTTTCTTGACTCTTCAAGAGTTTTTTAGGCTTCAAAAATGTAAAGTACTATTTATTGAGAAGTTGCTGTTTGTGAAAAAGCCAAGCCCGTTCATATAAGATGTACTCAAGGACTATTAAAGGAAAGTTTCATTTTCCCCATTTTACAACTAAGACAATTAAGATTCAGAGATGTAAAGACGACTCACACAACTAGTAAGAAGCAATATCTGATAGAAGTCCAGAACTACTTGTCCTTGGGTTCAGATTTCCTGCCTACCAGCTCTCATTCCTATTTAAAAACAAACCCGCTCAGAATAAACTTAAACCAGCATGAAATGGACTTTGGCTGGGAGTTCGAAGGAAAAGAGAAAGAAAAAAAAAAAAAACTTTAAAGGGAATTGTGAAGGCACGTACATAAAGTTTGTAACTTTCTTTTTTTTTTAATAATTTTTTAAGTTTAGGGGCGCCTGGGTGGCGCAGTCGGTTAAGCGTCCGACTTCAGCCAGGTCACGATCTCGTGGTCCGTGAGTTCGAGCCCCGCGTCGGGCTCTGGGCTGATGGCTCAGAGCCTGGAGCCTGTTTCCGATTCTGTGTCTCCCTCTCTCTGTGCCCCTCCCCCGTTCATGCTCTGTCTCTCTCTGTCCCAAAAATAAATAAACGTTGAAAGAAAAAAAATTAAAAAAAATAATAATAATAATAATTTTTTAAGTTTATTTATTTTGATGGTGGGGGAGGGGCAGAGAGAGAGAGAGAGGGAGAATTCCAAGCAAGTTCCCTGCTGTCAGCCCAGAGCTCGAACTCTCGAACCCCAAGATCATGAGCCTGAGCCGAAATCAAGAGTCACATGCTCAACCAATTGAGCCACTCAGGCGCTCCAAGTTTGTAACTTTCTAGTTTTTCAGACAGTGGCTCCTTGAGGGTGGCATTTAATGGGAAAGAAGAAAGAAAGAAAGAAAGAAAAAGAAGAAAGAAAGAAAGAAAGAAAGAAAGAAAGGAAGGAAGAGAGAGAGAGAGAAAGAAGGAAGGAAAGAAAGAAAGAAAGAAAGAAAGAAAGAAAGAAAGAAGAAGAAAGAAAGAAATTCTGCTATGTGTATCCGTACATACATGTGTGTTTACAGTCCAGAATACACAAATAGTGAACAAAAAGTTTTGCTGAGCTTCCTTTTCTTGCAGAAGACAATCAGGTCACACATAAGAAAGGGGTTGTCTTCCTCCAGGCCACTTTCCCGTAAATAGTACAAAAATGAACTCTTTTCATGATTCTCAGTCATGTAAGAAATGTTGGACGCAGTTGTCCCTAAAACCAATGAACCAATTAGAGCATCTCCTTGGAGGTAGGGGGGTGACTGCTTTCTGGGTAGCCAGATGGTTGGGGTGGTGGTCAGAGAGGGGCGCACAGGCAGAAATAAAGTGGCTCCGAGGGCTGGTATGTGAGAGGAGGGGGGAGTTCCTAGATACATTAATAAATTAGACACATCCCATTAACGTCATCCTCATCATTCCCAAAATAAATATAACAGCCTAGCTCCCTCCTCCCTTCTCTGCCTGTCCTGAGTTACACAGTTGGGATGCCTTCCCACCTTTCAAACAAATGCAGTTAACTACATCTCCATCAAACCATTGTTTTTAGGGAGGAGAGAATACGGCAGAAGGAGAGGAGAATTACATTTTAGACCGGTTGGTTTTGGGTTTTCTTCTCTAAAGCAGGAGAGTAATAGTCCCACAAATGATCATACAAGAGATGGTCTAAACAAAATGCCAGCAAAATGAATGGCATGTAAACGGGTCTTCCCAGATGGTAGCAACAGTCGTTGGAATTAGTGCTTTGGGGAAATTATTATCATGATTTTTAGAGACATTCCATAATGATTAGCCCCTGGCCTTGGTGTGAATCTCATTTCTTCAAATGTAGATTACCTTTCCCTGTTGGTTTGAGTATCTGTTTCTTAAAGTCTTTTTCTGTTTAGCATTGTCCTTGAAACACGTTCCAAATTATCTGCAAAATTTCCATTTCTGCCCCTCTAGCCCTTCGTATTTCATCTTCTGACAATCCCTTTCGCTTATAAAGTGCCCCTTGTGCCATTTCCCCTCCCCCACAATACCCTCGGTTCTCCCCTCTTTCAGTCTTAGTTTTCCCACGTTGGTTTCCGCAGTCACATCAGCACCTTTGACCACTGACAGCCAGCTAATCGCTGCCCATTTCTCTGCTGACGGCCAACTGGCCTTTGGGGAACATTATGTCACGGTGACATTGAGTCCTTTAGATGTTCACAAGTCAATCTGGAAACTCAAATCCTAAATTGAAAACATATTTCAGCAGAAATGAGATGCAGATTTTCTGTACATGGAGAGCTTGTTGGAACTATACAAGGTGGTGCCGTTGTAGGGAAAGGGGAAAACAGACAAAGGGAGCCCTGCTCTTAAAGGCCATGACCCAATTCTTCCTTTTGGAGGGTTTCCAACCAATTATTTCCTCTCCTTTTTAAGTCTTAGCATTAGCCTAGGCCATTTTAGAGTGGCATAATTAAGAAAGCTGATAGGATCTGAGAATATGCTTCATTGAGGTATGGACAGAACAATCCACATTTTAAAAATGGAATACAGAACACTTCTCCCATATCCTCGCTCCAGCACAAACACACAACGATCAGAACTGCCCGCATCTTTTTCTGAGATGGCCGCCTGGAAATCCCATGCTTTGCCAAGGACCGACACTTGCCACAGAGATTTAGAAGAAGTGCAATCTAATGTTTCCTCTCCCATCCCCTTAGAATTAGGTTTATGGGGCCTTTATCTGTGGGGAAGGGTAAGTGCTAGAATTAAAAGATTCTCTTCTCACACATGTTTTATTCTGAATCCCTCTACTTTTAAGAACATGTGCCATCTTCAGCTTCCCATTATCGTAAAGATTTGCAGGATGAGAAAAAATGTAACTATTAAAGATAAGACAGATTGCCACTCAGTGATTAAAATAACAAGTAGGCGAATGCTCATCTCCTCCCCTGAGCCTTCTTTCGTTGACTAGAAATTAATTATTGACTCATATCGCACATAATTTTCCAGTGTTCATTGTGTTGCCTACCACAATTCTCATCTGAAAACAGGGTTGTTATGAGGACAATTACTACTAGTAATAAAAATAATGATAACTAGGAATTATTCAGCTATTTCTATATTCCAGGAATTGTCTTTAATGTTCATATTAGGGGAATGATAACTATTATTTTAAAAGCTCTAAAGCTCCGTGGTTCAAACAAGAAAGAGCTTTCTTTTTCACTCACATGAGAGTCCAAGGCTGTCCTCCTTATGGTCATCTAGAGACCAAGGATGCCATCCTTAAAACAAAGCTTTCAAGTTTCCTATAGCCGGTATCATTTCCTTCATTAGAAGGCAAAGAAAAAGAGTAGGTAGAAAAAGTTTTCCCTAAGCAAGTAAGGAGGAATCCAGTTACCGAATGCATTTTGGTCAACTGGATTTGGGATGGTGGTATCTGTTTAGAAATAGCCAGTTTATGGGCGCCTGGGTGGCGCAGTCGGTTAAGCGTCCGACTTCAGCCAGGTCACGATCTCGCGGTCCGTGAGTTCGAGCCCCGCGTCAGGCTCTGGGCTGATGGCTCGGAGCCTGGAGCCTGTTTCTGATTCTGTGTCTCCCTCTCTCTCTGCCCCTCCCCCGTTCATGCTCTGTCTCTCTCTGTCCCAAAAAATAAAATAAACGTTGAAAAAAAAAAAAAGAAATAGCCAGTTTACAGGATCTGACTCAGTCTTCCAGAATAACTTCTCGAGAAGGATTAAAAGACACATATGCCTATAAACACGCACCCTAATGTCTGAGGTATTGTAAGGATATAAGAAAATTGAAACTATTATTTGTAGTTTCTTGTTGTTACTGCTATTTACAAAATCTGATGGGCCGTAAATATATTTGATTTGATTATATAGTACGAGATGTTGTGTCTGAGATGGAACCCTGAGACTTTTATTATTTCTGTCATCGGTCTGGAAAGTGGAAAATACTATGGATTTAAAGTGGCAAATAGTTACCTGCTTTTCAAGAAGCAGAAGGTTGACTTTGAGAACAGACTATTTCTCCAGTTGGGGGCAAGAATCAAAGCTTAAAAGACCCTTTTCGAGGGGCGCCTGGGTGGCGCAGTCGGTTAAGCGTCCGACTTCAGCCAGGTCACGATCTCGCGGTCCGTGAGTTCGAGCCCCGCGTCAGGCTCTGGGCTGATGGCTCAGAGCCTGGAGCCTGTTTCCGATTCTGTGTCTCCCTCTCTCTCTGCCCCTCCCCCGTTCATGCTCTGTCTCTCTCTGTCCCAAAAATAAATAAACGTTAAAAAAAAAAATTAAAAAAAAAAAGACCCTTTTCGAAATATAATTATAAAATTAAACAAGAAAAATCTTCTATCATGAAGATATATCCTGTCGCTTCAGATTGACTAGTACAACAACGAAACAGGTTTGGTGATAGCTGGGCTCTCTCTCTGCTGACTCTCTTTGCCTCCAGCATAGTTCTTTCCTACAAATGGAATAGCACAGCCTCATGCCTGCATGTATTGCTTATTTATAAGGAGATGGTTATATGCCTGTGTGATTCCCTTACATTAGATCTTTGTGCATGGCTTTCCTGAATAGCAGTGCTCCTTACCTTAATGAACATTGTTAGTGGTTGGTCATGTGTGAATGAGTTCGCTCTATCCTCTGCTATCTGCACGTGAGATATAGGACTTTAACCAAATAAGCTAACATCTCAGGGTAGAATTGAGTGGCTGACAGCGAAGAAAATTCCTAGGGGCAGAAGTGACATCCTTTAAAGCACACAAAATAGCCTTGGGTTAAAAATGGTCATAGATTTTTATAATCTAAGTGACAATGACATGATACAGGACATTTTTCTCCTGGCCCGAGAGTGAATAGCAGGAAAAAAAAATGAGCAAAAATAAATACTAAATGATGAATACAGGCTATGATAATGACTTAAACTTATGTAATAGTTTACCATTTTCGAGAAAAAAAACCACTTCCATATACTTAATGAATATGATCAATTCATTTGTTAAACAAACAGTATTGGACCTCCTATGCACTAAGGCCCCATCTTGTGTGCTAATGATATAATCGTGTACAGGATGATTTGCAACAACATGGATGGAACTAGAGAATATAGTGTTGAACAAAATAAGTCAGTCAGAGAAAGACAAATGCCAAATGATCTCACGCATATGTGGAATTCAAGAAACAAAACAAACAAGCAAAGGAAAAATCAGAAAGAGAGAGACCAACCAAGAAATAGACTCCTACAGAGAACAAACTGATGGCTACCAGAGGGGAGATGGGTGGGGGCTGGGTGAAATCAGTGATGGGGATTAAAGAGCACACTTCTCGTGATGAGCATTGAGTAAGGTATAGAAGTGTTGAATCACTATATTGTACATAGGAAACTAATAGAAGACTATATGTTAACTATACTGGATTCAAAATTAAAAACAATAGGGGTGCCTGGGTGGCTCGGTCGGTTCAGCGTCCAACTTTGGCTCAGGTCATGATCTCGTGGTTTGCGGGTTTGAGCCCCGTATCGGGCTCTGTGCTGACAGCTCACACAGAGTCTGGATCCTGCTTCGGATTCTGTGTCTCCCTCTCTCTCCACCCCTCCCCTGTTCACACTCTGTCTCTCTCTCCCTCAAAAATAAGTAAACGTTAAAAAAAATTGTTTTATTAAAAACAATAAGAAATAGTGTACAGGATAAAAAACAGACTTTGCTAGACTGATGAGGCAGAATTTTAAACAATAAAATAATAATACATAAAATAGTTGCAACTTTTGCTAAATCCTAGAAAGTAAATAAAAATAATAGTGCTATAAAGAATAATAGAGGCAAAGGGGCACCCGGGTGGTTCAGCTGGTTAAGTGTCCAACCCTTAATTTCAGCTCATGTCGTGATCTCACTGTTTGTGAGACTGAGCCCCACACTAGCTCCTTGCTGAGAGCAAGGAGCCTGCTTGGGATTCTCTCTCTCTCCCTCTCCCTCTTCTTCCATAGTTGCACTCTCTCTCTCTCAAAGTAAATAAACTTTTAAAAAGTAAAAAAGAATAATAGGGGGAAAGATCTACCTTAGAAAGGATAATGAGGGAAGTTCTATCATTGAAACAATAAAGAAAAAAAAGGTCTGATGAAATTAAGTGACTGGTCCAAGGTCACACGGATGGTAAGAGGCAGAATTAGATTCTAGATCCAACCCACAAAGCAGAAAAATGGAAAAGAGAAGAATTTTCATGTTTGCATTTGATGATTTGAAAGCTGCAAGGCTTATACGACTCTTAAAACAGCCAAAAAGAAAGCTGTATCCTTTTGCTGTCTAAAATCGTAGACTGGGCTTTTGAGTGTGGAACACACAAGAACATCCTGCCCACTCCTTCACGGAAGAGGCAGCAGCCAGGCTCATTGACAGAATGGGTCTCATGGAGTAGCAATGGATCATGGTAAATGCATTCATTGCTGCCAGTGGCTCTCCCCACCAGCTGAAATGTCACCAGCATGATTGTGGGAGGGATTTTCTCTATTCAGTGCAACTGAAGCTCCTCAGCCAGCCAGCCTACATGGCAGGCACATTCCTTAGGGAGCAGATATCAGGTCTCCAGTAACCCTCCGTGGCTCCCTAGACAAGGCACCTATGCTGAAACATGTCCAGCCACTGCTATTTCAAAAAATAAAGCTCCCAGTTGCCCAATCATTTTTTTTCTCCCTTCAAGGTTTTTCCAGGTATTTAATTAATGGGTTAAGACATACTGAGATCAGCAAAGCTAAAGGGCAACCGACAGAATGGGAGAAGATATTTGCAAATGACATATCAAATAAAGGGTTAGTATCCAAAATCTATAAAGGACTTATCAAACTCAACACCCAAAAAACTAATAATCCAGTGAAGAAATGGGCAAAAGACATGAAGAGACACTTCTCCAAAGAAGACATCCAGATGGCCAACCGACACATGAAAAAATTCTCAACATCACTCATCATCAGGGAAATACAAGTCAAAACCACAATGAGATGCCACCTAACACCTGTCAGAATGGCTAACATTAACAACTCAGGCAACAACAGATGTTGGCCAGGATGCAGAGAAAGAGGATCTCTTTTGCATTGTTGGTGGGAATGCAAGCTGGTGCAGCCACTCTGGAAAACAGTATGGAGGTAGGTTCCTCAAAAAACTAAAAATAGAACTACCCTATGACCCAGCAATTGCACTACTAGGTATTTATCCAAGGGATAGAGGTGTGCTATTTTGAAGGGATACATTCACCCTAATGTATGGAAAGAGCCCAAATGTCCATCGATGGATGAATGGATAAAGAAGATGTGGGGTAGATGTGGGGTGTATATATACATATATATATATATATATATATATATATATATATATATATGTATATACACACACACACACACACATACATACACACAATGGAGTATTACTTGGCAATCAAAAAGAATGAAATCTTGCCATTTGCAATTACGTGGATGGAACCAGAGGGTATTATGCTAAGTAAAATTAGTCAGATAAAGACAAGTACCATATGACTTCACTCATATGAGGACTTCAAGAGACAAAACAGATGAACATAAGGGAAGGGAAACAAAAATAATATAAAGAGAGTGGGGGACAAAACAGAAGAGACTCATAAATATGGAGAACAAACAGAGGGTTACTGGAAGGGGTGTGGAAGGGGGGATGGGCTAAATGGGTAAGGGACTTTAAGGAATCTACTCCTGAAATCATTGTTGCACTATATGCTAACTAATTTGGAAGTAAATTTTAAAAAATAAATAAATAAATACAGAAAGAAAGAAAGAAAAAATACATAGTGAGAATATGAAAGAGAAATCTCTGTTTCATGCCATGGCTTTAGTTCACGCCTCTTTTCCAAACATCTTTGCATAAGACTCCCGATGTAAATGCTACCTCTACTGTGAAAATAGTTCCAACCCCTGAACTTAAAGGATCTTCCCTTTTCCCCAATTTCCATCTCATCCATAGTTTCTGCTACTTATCATGATTCAGCACAAGGTGAAAAAAGAGAACAAAAAGGAAAAAAAACTGCTAATGTTAATGGAACACACATTTGTGGTTTCGTGATTTTTACAAAACTCATCCTCAGAGCAAATCTCGGAGGCAGAGATGATGAGGACGGTCATAAAGGTGCTGTTTACTGAGCACTTATTATCCAGGACTGAGCACTTTACTGGACTCCTTGCTTACATGTATCACTGCACAATCCCATGAAGTGTGTTTCATTCTCTTCATTTCCCAAACGAGGAAACTGAGAACCATAAAAGTTCACATGGCCACTGCTGACCCATACAATGCCTTTTCTGCAAATGAAAAAAAGGTCCCTCCAAGTGGATGCATCCCAAGGGCACATGGGTTAGCAAGTGCTTGATGTCTCTCTGCTAATAAGAAAATTAATCTGTTGGGGGCGCCTGGGTGGCTCAGGCATTTAAGTGTCAGGCTCTTGATTTCAGCTTAGGTCATGATCTTGCAGTTCGTGAGATAGAGCCCCACAGCAGGCTCTGCACTGACAGACTCACTCTCTCTCTCTCTCTTTCAAAATAAATAAATAAACCTTTAAAAACAAAACAAAACTCTTCTTGCAAGTGGAAGCAGCTCTTGTGCCAGGACACTAGGCTTAAGGAGCACAGTAGAGGCTGGATTTCAGATCCCATTCACTTCTGGTCTTGACTCCCTTGGGCAGTGAACATCCTGCATAACTGTATGCAGCAGCCATGCATGCATACAGAGGTAAGAAATACCAGAGGTGGGACTTGAACTCGAGTCTGTGTGATTTGGAGCTTGTAATCTTACCAACAAGCAACCATGCCTTTTGATGTAGTAGATTTCCCTATACCCGGATTTCCAGTAGCAGAGGGCTGTTTCTTGAATGCAATTTAGAATGCTTGGAGGTCAAGAATCATGTCCAGTGAGCCTCAGAACCCCATCATGTAACTTGGCACCCCAAAATAGCTCCAGATCCACCTGTTGCTGGATTACTTGATACACTGAGAGGGTGTTAAGGGCAGGACAACAAACCTCATCCTACCAGTCCCCGGGGGACCAGTGGCCAAGCAGCCAGTTTTCTGGGTTCTGCTTCCATATCTTCCCTCCCCCCACCCAAATCCCCACCGTCCCCATGCCCATTTGTCCTCGGTCTTAGACTTTGGCACAATCAGCCCCTGGCCTCAGCATAGTCGTCTGAAACACGGGCCTTCATTGTTAACTGATGCTCTCACAACATCATTCACTCAAACTCTGGATAGGCAAATGCCCAGCTTCCAGAGTTAATAAGACAAACCATGAAACAGATCCCAGATATCAGAGCCTCATTCTCCCAGTTCACCGTCTTTTCCAAGGCTTCAGATACCTACCCCTTGTGTCTCTTCTGCTTTCCCGCTCTCATTCAGGGCTCCCAGCCTTTATACAGAGGTGTCCCTTTGGGGATCAGAGGGGATACTGGCCAGATTTAGTGCACTGAACGAGCAGGCTGGGAAATCTGGGAGAGCCTTTTGAAAACAGCATCACAAAGCTTTGCAGCTCAGACGTTTTAGACCCAGGGCTCTTCATCCCCACTGCTATGCTCCTTCTGGCCCATCCTATTTTCTTTCCCAGCCTGAAGTTAGATCTCAGGCAACATATTGTTCCATCTACACTCTTCTTACCTGTGGAGAAAACTTTTCTTTTTTCCAGAAGCTTTTTTTTTTTTTTTTTTTAGCCTTAATGTATCTGCTCTGGTATTTCTTTTAATAATACAATTAAATAACAATTATTAGGGGGGCACCTGGGTGGCTCAGTTGTTTAAGCCTCCGACTTCAGCCCAGGTCTAGATCTAAAGGTTCCTGAGTTCAGGCCCTGCAAGGGGCTGTGTGCTGACAGCTCAGAGCCTGGAACCTGCTTAGAATTCTGTGTCTCCCTCTCTCTCTCTCTGTTCCTCCCCCACTCACACCCTGTCTCTCTCTCTCTCTCAAAAATAAACATTAAAAAAAAAACAGTTATTTTTTTTAAATAAATTTTAAAAAATAGATATATCCTGGGACTGAGATCTAAGGGTTTTTTTGTTTGTTTTGGGGACGGGAAGGGAGGGGAGGGGAGGAGAGAGGAGAGAGGAGAGGAGAGGAGAGGAGAGGAGAGGAGAGGAGAGGAGAGGAGAGGAGAGGAGAGGAGAGGAGAGGAGAGGATGTGGGGGGGGGGGCAGGGAGCAGTGGAGGGACATAGAATTCACCATGGTACGAACACATAGAGCCAGGAAATAAACACTGGGGAACAAGACAGGTGACTTTTTTTAAATCATATCTTCTCTAGACCTGCTAAATCTGGCCGCCCTCGGACCTGATCTCAGGGCGGCATAGGCATTGCCGTCTGGCTCACAGAAGCTGCATCTGGTTGCAAACACTTCGGCTCACAAGTGCAGCTTTGGGGTGTGGCGTTCGCAGACGGCGGTCTTGGTTGCGCCCTTTGGGGCTTGGAGATTTGCGCCCCCTGCCCCCATCCTCCCCTCCCCCAAGCCCAAGCGGCAGTTTTGCTTCAGTCCCAAGTGACTCAGCAGGCTTTCCTAGCCAGGCCCAGCCTAAACACTGCCCACTTGGCAGACAGAGGGGGTGTTCCCCCAATTGCTCAGGGACCTGGCAGCCCTCCCTTGCTGGTCCCCTCCCTCGCTGTCTGAGGAACGACGCACGGAGACCGTAGCGTGCAGGCGAGTCGTCCCCGGCGGCCAGCTTGACTCTGCCACCAAAATCCTCTGCCGCACGCCCCGCCCTCCCAACAGAACAACAAGAAGCACGGAGAGCGGCTTTGGCCCAGCAGTTGGCTGGCCCCGGGGGGCTGGGGCCGAGCGCAAACAGGGCGGCGTGCGCACGGGATCCCTTCCTCCTCCCGGTGACGCAGGCACAGCGGAGGTGGGGTGGACACAGCAGCTGTGAGAGGCCGCACAGCTGCACGCTGGGGTCTGGGTGGGGTGGCAGGTGGGTCCCGGGCAGGAAAGAGGCCAGGGATCCCACACTGCACACAGTCCTTGCCAGGAAAGCGTGCTCTTTGCTAGCTCATCTGTTCGATCCGCACACATCTGCCAGGCCCAGACTGGGTGCCAGAGGAATCGTTGCTCTAAAGAGTGGGAGAAAGTGGCAAAGGATGTTACCAAATGCATAGGGCATGGTCTCTATCCTCAGAGAGCTCACAGGCTACTTGGAAAACCAACAAGAGAGGGATTCTGGCTGGGTAAGGAAGGGGCTCTTTGAAAAAGGTGTGGGGCCCCCAGTTTCCTCGTTTGCCTCTGATTTTTAATTTTTTTTTTTCCAACGTTTATTCATTTTTGGGACAGAGAGAGACAGAGCATGAATGGGGGAGGGGCAGAGAGAGAGGGAGACACAGAATCGGAAACAGGCTCCAGGCTCTGAGCCATCAGCCCAGAGCCCGACGCGGGGCTCAAACTCACTGACCGCGAGATGGTGACCTGGATGAAGTCGGACGCTTAACCGACTGCGCCACCCAGGCGCCCCTGCCTCTGATTTTTTAAAAGCATTGTACTCTTGGGGCGCCTGGGGCGCTCAGTCGGTTGAGGTTCGTACTTCGACTCAGTTCACAATCTCTGGTTCCTGAGTTCGAGCTCTGCAGCTGGGCTCTGTGCTGACAGCTCAGAACTTGGAGCCTGCTTCAGATTCTCTCTCTCTCTCTCTCTCTCTCTCTCTCTCTCTCTCTCTCATTCTACCCCCCCCCCAACTGGCCCTCTGTCTCTCTCTGTCTCTCACAAATGAATAAACGTTAACAAAAACTTTTTTAACTTAATAAAAAGCACTGTCCTCTTGCAACACTGCACATACACGTGGGGGTGTGCTCAAGTGTTCCTTTTACTTGGAAGTCTTTCCCCACTCTCTCCACCTGGATAATTAGAAGTTATCCTTCCAGAGCTGGCTAAGACTTGCCCTTAACCATGAAGTCTTCCTGATGCCCCTGGCCCCATGGCTAGGCTGGAGAAGGTGACTCTTCTTCCTATTTCTTGCTCCTGTGTCATTGCACATACACATTGGTTATGAAATTTCCATAGGTCTTTGTCTCCCATGAGACTAGGATCTCCTTGAGAGCAGAGAACTACTGTTTCTCTGAGTAGCCCTCACTCTGGCAGAATAGCTGACATATAATAGGCAACCCATCAACATACATCAAATACATGTATAACTACGGCTGCGGGAGACAGCTAGGGTGACCCCCAGTGAGCCACAGCCTCGTCTCATCCCCTCCCGTTGGGTGCAGGTGGAACTTGTAACTTGAATTCTGACAGGGTGTCACTCCCATGATAATTATGTTCCAATACATGGCAAAGGTGATGAGATGTCATCTTCACGGTCACTCTGTAACAGGACAGTTGCTCAGATTTTTAAGCCTTGACATTCACATCCTCTAAGTCTTTATTGTTGGCTTTTCCTGTTAATCAAATAAAGGGTTAAAATTGCCAACCATGATTGTATATTGTCTCATTGTCCCTTTGTTCCATCAGTTTCTCTTATGATTTGAGGCTATAATCATTAGGTGCATAATATTTTGGAATTATTCTTTCTATTCGAGTGGCCTCTTTATCATCATGAAATATCTCTATCTCTGATATTAACTCATGCCTGAAAGTCTACTTTGTTGACATTAGTATAACTGGTCTGATTTTATTTTAATTTTTGCCTGTGCTTCTTATCCCTTTCAACTTTTCTGCATTCTTATATTTACATTGTGTCTCTTGTAAACAAGATTGAGCCTTATAAAAACTCAGTTTTACTACTTCTGTTTTATGAAAGACATACTGCATTTATATTTAATATAATTGCTGACATTTTGCCTTTAAATCTTTGCCTTTAAATCTACCATCATTTGCAAATGAAATTTGCAAAATCACTTACCAGCAACTGAAGACCATTATAAACCACGTGGAGAAAATCAAACCAAGCAAGGCTCTATGAAATATGGTTGTAACATCCACACTGAGAGCACTTGACTGGATGCTATTCTGCAAATGGTATTTTCAGGTGCCATTGACTGTTTCCATCATGTATTCATCCAGAGTTAAATTTTAAAATTGCACATGATTGTATAAGCATGCTTTGAGTTTTAAATTATGTATAAACATCTATGTTGCATTTAAAAATCAAGCATAAATCACTTAAAAAAAAAAAAAGTCATTTTACTTGACTTTTTTAAAAAAGCACTTGACGTAGTAGTCTTTGCTTCTCGTCTTGTTGAAAATTCTACGCTTATATGTACTTTCATTCTTTTGGAGGCAGTCTGGTTTTTTTTTTTTTTCTGGTTTAGGTGGTCCATAATTTCAGTAAGATGGAGTTTTTATTTTATTTTTTTATTTTTTTAACACAGAAATCAACACTATTTATTTATTTATTTATTTATTTATTTATTTATCACTTATTTATTTTGAGAGAGAACGCAAGAGCAGGGGAGGGGCAGAGAGAGAGGGAGAGAATCTTAAGCAGGCTACCCTGGGTGGAGAGCCCAACGTAACGCTTAATCTCGTGACCATGAGACCATGACCTGAGCCAAAATCAAGAGTAAGACGCTTAACCCACTGAACTGGTCTGAGCCCCTAAAATGGAGTTTTTAAATTATACATTTCCCTTCCATGAGCTTATTAGTTATTCCTTTTTTTATTCTTTTAGTCTTAGTTAGAAGTGACTGAAGTATTGTGTTTACACTCTACCTTGAATTGCACTTCTACCAATTCCCAGACAAATGAAAATCCTGAGAACATCTGTATCAATTTACCAATCTCGGTCCTACTCCCAGCCTTTTGTGCTATTTTTATCACTTATTGCAATTCTGTATGTATTGTAGTTCTCACAGGTCATAGATATTATCTTAAAAGTCGATGTGGTGTTTTTTTTTTAAATTATTTTCATGTTTGTTTACTTTTGAGAGAGAGACAGAGTGCAAGTGGGGGAGGGACAAAGAGAGAGGGAGACACAGAATCCGAAGCTGGCTCCAGGCTGTCAGCTGTCAGCACAGAGCCCATGCAGGGTTCCGACTCACAAACTGAGAGATCATGACCTGAGCCGAAATCAAGAGTTGGAGGCTTGACTGACTGAGCCACCCAGGTGCCCCCATTTGTTTTTTAAAGGTAGAAACATTCCCCAGGATTCTATTAGAAAGAAGAAAGAATGAAAGGGGGAGAGGTGTGTGAAGTTATAAGTCTCTATCACACTATTAATTAAATATTTATGTCAACAATGCTTTTTCCTTCTAGAAATCTCATTTGACTCTGTTTCTAGATCTGCCTGATTTTTTGGAGAGTTTCCTTTATTTCTTAATTTTCCCTTTTATATTTTCAATGATTTAAACACATTGTTTTGTCATCTCTAGTCAGAATTCTTTACCTGAAAAGAATACTTTTCCTTAGCTGGAGTGTGGCCTAATCCCAGGTCTGCTGATTCTCTCCTGGTTGGTTGTTTCTTAATGTGTTCTGAAATTTTTGATTGTGAGCTCATTGTCCTCAGGGTTTAATCTGTGGAAAGCTTCTGCAAAACAGGATGAATGCAAGTCTTTCTATAGTGATTTTGCATTTTTTTCTGCAGTAGTAGACACAAATGCTTCTAATATCAAAACTCAGGAGGAATTAGTTTGCCGTATAAATTTTCAGTAGAAACCATTCCTATCAAAAGCCAATGGAGGGGCACCTGAGTGGCTCAGTCAATTGAGCATCCGACTTTGGCTTAGGTCACGATCTCATGGTTCTTGAGTTAGAGCTCCACATCGGACTCACTGCTGTCAGCCTGTCAGCTCAGAGCCCACTTCAGATCCTCTGTCCCCCTCTTTCTGCCCCTCCCCTGCTTGCACTTTCCCAAAATATAAATGTTTTTTAAAATAATAAAAAATAAAGCCCAGTTGGAGAGAGATTTTCTTGTTATTAACCTGTGCTGATAGGTAGAGTCTTCTACTATTCCATCTTTTACTTTGGGTGTAGACCTTCCCAGATTCTGGACCCAAATGAGAGATGTCAGTCCCAACTCCCAATGATGCACAGGTTCAAAGTTTTCTTTCCTGTCCTTGGTTAAATAGCAAAAACTAGTTATCCTATACACTTGTGGTGAGCATTCATAATGTATATAATTGTCAAATCAGTATGCTGTATACCTAAAACTAATATTTTAAGTCAACTGCACAAAAACCTCCATAAAAAAACAAACAACCCCCCCCCAAAATAGTTACCCTCATCGTTCTAACCTTCAGAGAAGTTTTAGTAGATGCCTATGGACCCAGCAACCTGGCTTTTAGTTATGCTTTGTTCTTAACCCCTAGGGACATGGGTTACATTCTTGTATATTCAAAAGAGGTGTATATTTTATCTATCAGTTATAAGATTTTTTATCAGAAAGTGTTTTCAAGGAGTCTCATCTGTCAGAATTCTTTAAATTTTTTTTTTTTTTTCAACGTTTTATTTATTTTTGGGACAGAGAGAGACAGAGCATGAATGGGGGAGGGGCAGAGAGAGAGGGAGACACAGAATCGGAAACAGGCTCCAGGCTCTGAGCCATCAGCCCAGAGCCTGATGTGGGGCTCGAACTCACGGACCGCGAGATCGTGACCTGGCTGAAGTCGGACGCTTAACCGACTGCGCCACCCAGGCGCCCCCAGAATTCTTTAACTAAAAGTCATAGATGTTGGATTGCTTATGTTGGGCTTTTGAAATTCATACCATAAAAACATCTAAAACCCTATAAAAGAAATTGTCCTGATTGAAATGGGCCCACCCCAATGCAAACAAACTTAAGTTCTCATCATAGTTCTGTCTCCAAAGGGCACCGTCCAGCTAGGCTGCAGTCCACTTTTGAAGAGCCTTGAGAGCCCATTCTTGCCCCAGACTGCATTTCTTTTCTTGCTTTCTCTACCTTTTGGGCCAACATCTGATTGTAAAGTTAGATTGCATTTCTATTTTGTTTCTAAAGCTCACACTACTCTTGGGAATTTAAGGAGATGGAAACAGGACATGTTTGTTTGTTTGCTTGTTTTTCTTTTTCTGTGTGTAGTACAACTTTGACATTTCACCCAGAGAATCCTACCTCAGTTCTTCCCTCTGATGGTCATGTAACTATGAATTTACAGGACTGGTGTTCAAATCTAGGTCTGCTCCTTTCCAGAACCTAAATTCTTAACAAGCACAACATATTTTCTTTTTCTCCTTTGTTGACATTTTTTAATCGTGTACACCCTTGTTCCCTGCCTAGTGTTCCTCACTTTGCTTCCTTTGGCCCCAAATATTACCCTTTGACAAGACCATGAGGTGAAAATTCTCTAAATGACTCATGACAGTCTGTCCCTGGTTTTTAAAGTCACTGGTGTTTTGCTGTATCTATATATGTATTTTCCTGTGGTTTCTTACCTAATGCTAGAGTATCCCTTTTATGTTAAAAGCTCTTGAAAAACTTCTTGGCAAGATTCAATTCTAAACAAAATGTCCCAACTAACTTACAAACACCAAGAAATACTCCATTTATAATGGAAATGATAAGCTCATCACTGGATTTTGCTCTGTGAATAAAGGACCCTGAACAATACTGCTTTTTTAAAGCTCATATACCATTTTGGGGCGCCTGGGTGGCGCAGTCGGTTAAGCATCCGACTTCAGCCAGGTCACGATCTCGCGGTCCGTGAGTTCGAGCCCCGCGTCGGGCTCTGGGCTGATGGCTCAGAGCCTGGAGCCTGTTTCCAATTCTGTGTCTCCCTCTCTCTCTGCCCCTCGCCCGTTCATGCTGTCTCTCTCTGTCCCAAAAATAAATAAACGTTGAAAAAAAAAATTACAAAAAAAAAAAAAAAAGAAGTGCACAAACACAGAGATGCACGACGGTGAGGATGCATGCCATCTAAAAAGTCACCACAGTGACATAGCAATTCCTCTGTGTGGAAAACCAAACGATTTCTGTGAAATAATTCTGAAATAATGTGAAATGATTCTGAAAGAAAGAGAAAGTTGTGTTTCAGAGCAGAGTGAGAAGTTTTTAGCTCAGTATCATAAAGTCGCTAGGAGAATGGGGGGAAACTATGAATCCCAAAGCAACTATTAAAACAAAGACAATAGCAAATAATGGTCCCTCCATAAATTTATTTTGATGGTTATACCTTATGTTCCATCTTTTGCCAAGCTGTCAGCAACAAGACGTGAAGACAGACGTAAGCTTGAAACTGTTTAACCCCGCCTAAGAGTGGAATTAGGCTTCAGGCTCTGACTGTAATGACTCTCCGTGAAGCTGATACAGATCCCTCTGTGATGTCATGGTTCTCCTCTCATCAGAGAATAATTTCTCAATTCCTCTGCCCCACCCCTTCCTTCTACAACTTTGGATGGATTTTCTGTATCAAAATCACACAAGTGTGCTTCTCTTCTCATAAGAAATCATTGTATCGTTCCCAGGGGGCTGTCTTTGACCCTGAAATAAGATAGCCTCCCTCTTCTCACTTCCACAGGTACAGGATGGCAGAAAAGGCCGCAGACAGCCTACCGAAAGGAAGCCAGTTGATGTATGAAGTGGAAAGAGCGTTATGATAAAAAAAAAAAAATCTACAAATAAACCATAAAATTAGATGAGGAACAGATAACCTAATGGGATGGGCAGGCAGAATAGAGCCCCCCATAAAAAGGAGAGCTTCTTAGGGCTTTTCCACCCATTTGGGAAGTAGTTCTGTGGCAGGTACAGTCTTCAGTCTTCTGAGAGCAAGGAACGAGGGGTCAGGAGCTGAGAGTCTAGAGTCTGAGCTCTCTGGCTCCTGGGTGACGGCCACTCACCAGGGCCTCTGTCCTGCGTAGCTGCCTCCCTCGTGCCTCTGGGAGGTCAAAGCCAGTAGATATTCCCATAACCCTGTTGCCAAGGTTCATCGGAGGAGAGAGGGCATGGGTCTAACGTTCTGTCTTAATGTAGGGGAGTGTATGTTCTTTGGTCAGAAAGAGAGGAAGAGGGACCTTGAAAGATCCAGAAGGGAAGAGTGGGTAAAACAGACGATGACAGGCATTTTTCAGTATTTACAACCTACAACGTGCCTTCACATGCATGTTCTCATTTACCATAGTAGCTCTGTATTTTTAATATGCACTATTTTTTACAGAGGAAAAAAATTAAGACTCAGAGAGGGTAGGTACTTTGTCCAAGGTTGAGTAGGAAATCAAACGCAAAATCGTGGCTCCAAATCCTAGCTTTTTTGCTTTCCTTTCTATAACACGCTGACTTGTAGATTTTGTGTAGAGATTGATTTCTTCTTGGGCTGCTTCAAGGGCCAGTTTTCTTAGATGCACAGACACCCATTTTCCTGGATTCTATAATAAGTCGCCTCTTTCTTAATCAATTTTGACTCTGTCACTCGACAACTGAACCAATTGTTGGTCCTGCCCCTCCTCCTCTAGCCTTGCTAGCAGAGCCCTAACAAAGAGACCCGCGGGAAGGGGTGCAGCCCTCATAAAGACTAGGTAAGGTATGCTGGCCCCTATGCCCTAAGGAGGGATGTATATCCCTATGCAAGGATCACTTGCAACTGGTTGGCTTTGATTTGAGATTCACACCCTCAGAGTTGGATTTCCCTTATTTGTATCTCAATCATGCCCTGAAATAGCCTATTTTGTCCTCAAATCTCCAATGACTAAGATTTCCATCTCATGGCACAGTTGCACAATTATTATGTGGTTGCTCTATATCCTATCCACCCCCACCTGCGCACAATCTTATACTTCAGCACAAATCTCCCTGTGACTGGGTCCATGTTGTCTGCAATGTGATGCCCTGATAGCTACCCGCCTACTTGGACTTTTTGCTGATTAGCAGTTATCAGCTTATTTACCAATTATTTTGTCAAATAGTAAAATAAATTGCTACTGTGTTTTGGGCATATAAGTACCTAGTCCTATACTAAGCATTTTACCTGGGTCATCTTGCATACTTCTTAAAACATCCCTGTGAGAGACGTGTACCACAGATCCCATTTGAATTTGGGCCAACAAGATACTTCTGTAAACACGTATAAAAACAAAGTGATAATTTCTTCAGAACAACTTGGCAAGAATATTTTATATGGTAGAAAATAAGGGTTTATGTGTTTTAAACTTTCATAACACATGTATGAAAACCATATAACCTTAAGCTGCCTATAGAATGAGTACTTGATAGTCACTTGCCCTTAACCATCCAGGAAAATTAGATTAGAATAAGAAACTGTAGAACTTCCTTTGAGCCGTATTGTTTCACTTTGGCCAAGTGGTGGGGGAGGGAGGGACAACTGACACACATGCACACACACACACAAATTGGTTTTCTCTGCTTAGATAAACACAAAAGTCTAAAAGTTATCAACAGTGATTTTTGAGATAATTGGAACCTCTATATTGAAGTACATTGGGAGTTCATTACACCATTAGAAAAGGATACAGTCCATTTACTGTTATTTAACCACATTAATCATTATGATGAAATATGTTGTGAACTAATTCATGAATTTCATGCTTAGACAATTACAGTGTTGCATGAGGTAATGACTTTAAGCAGTGACAGGTAAACTCCTTACATGTTGGCTAAAATGAGTAAGTACTCGCTTTCCTCTGTGGGGACCAGATATTCTGGGCACACCCAAACTTCTATAGACAAACAGCAATAATGTGAAAATGAGATCCATCCATTAGTACTTTAATGTTAAAGACTTCATTTTTTTGTCTTCTACAAGGACTTGACGTCATTGCTCTCGACAATTATAAATTAAGCAGAGGCAGAATCCTGCCTATGCTAGGAATCTAAATTCCCAGGAATTTCACCACCTGACCTTATGATATCTACAAGCAAACAAGTATAAGCTTTGAAGTTCATTCCTTTTACAGTCTTCTCACGGGAGGAGACAGTGGGGCCGCTATCAGTGTGCCAATGGCTCCATTGGGGCATATTTATATTTTGTCACTGTGCTTCTGTTATCTAGCATAATACCTGACACTTAATAAGGGCTCGGTGAATAATGACTATTCCAGGTTGTAGGATCCACTGCTAATTGCCTGCCTGATTTGGGGCTAGTCCTTAATACGATAAGGGAGTTGGGCTTAAAGGACACTTACTATGTTTTCAACTCTGATATTATACTAGTCTTTGCCTGAATTCTCTGGGTGTTCACCAGTTTACTATAATGACTACAGGGAAAAACACCGTTCCTCCCAAAAACACTTAAAATGAAATAATCCCCGTCTCTCACATTCAACCAATCTGTGACTCTTCCTCACTCAGTCTATCATCTGCCAAAGGAACGCCCATTGCTCATATTTTATAAAAGGCTTCTCGAATGTAACCCGCTGTAGTGCTAACACGGCTTCTTGCCCAGAGTAGGAAACACATGTTAACTTGCCTTGATACTGTTCCCGTTTTGGTTTTCAGAAATTAGTTCTCCTTGGGGCGCCTGGGAGGCGCAGTCGGTTAAGCGTCCGACTTCAGCCAGGTCACGATCTCACGGTCCGTGAGTTCCAGCCCCGCGTCAGGCTCTGGGCTGATGGCTCGGAGCCTGGAGCCTGTTTCCAATTCTGTGTCTCCCTCTCTCTGCCCCTCCCCCGTTCATGCTCTGTCTCTCTCTGTCCCAAAAATAAAAATAAAACGTTGAAAAAAAAATTTTTTTAAAAAGAAATTAGTTCTCCTTGAGAACCTTTATTAGTGCCACTTAATTAAACCAATACCTACTACACCTTTTTATTTGTCTATAAAATATCTCTTCTCTGCACCACCAGGAGGCAGTGTTGAAGTATCTCTAAGCTAAAGAAAGAACCATAAGCCCAGGAGACACAGTGGAACTTGACTCCCCAAGCCTGGAGGTTTCCTATAGACTCTGCTTCCAGAAATAAAAAAAAAAAATATCCTAACATCTTCCTCACGAAGAGATAACCGACAGTCCTAAAAGATGCACACATCTGTTGCAATCCATTTTTTTAAACCTCTCTGCAGTTTATAATGCCATCATTTGGGGCATTCCTGAAGTTTAATTTGCCACTTCCCCATTCGTAACTATTCATCATTGTGCTACTAAGTACTTTTCCATTATTAGCTATTGAATGACTCTTTGTGTTCTCAAAAGGATGTGGTCAAGTAACTAAAGGATAGCCCTTCTTTAGAAAAATTCTTCATTTTTTAAACAGAAAGTTAGTAAGTTCTTAAGGAGGCCATAAGCTAAGGAAAGGGGGGAGGGGTGGAAAGCATTTTCTTTGGTGCTAGGCATGTATCGAAACCTCACAGAAACGCTAAGAAGCAAATATTACCATTCCTATTTACAAGAAAGAAAACTAAAGCCCAAGCTTAAGGTCAGATAGATAATTAAGTGCTCAGGATGCAAATGGGGCCCATCTGATTCAACAGTCTACTATATCAAGTGGCCTTGTGAAGAAAAACAGCAATCTAAGTGAACTGTTAAATCATGTCAAGTTTGGTGCAGAAGCCTCTCGATTCAGTGCTTTAATCTTGATCACAGTCTGGACACTCATCACTCATGGACACAAAGTCACCCCAGGCATTGTAAGAGGAACACTCACTGCACGTTCACTGACACACTGTTTGTATTTGTACCGTTTTTGTTATTATGGGCTTATTTGATATAGCCTTCCTAAGCCTCCTTTTTCCCGATTGGAAGGGCCATCCTTAGTGCAGCCCTAAATTGCCTTTTCTGAAAAGAAAAACAAAATCATCAAAGCTCTTGTCTCAACTGATTTCCAAAACCTAAGCCCCAGGAAGATAATTTAAAAAGTAATTAGAGTCAAGGTCCTCCTGGCAGGCCTCACACCCTGTCCTAAGCCCCACAGAGTTAAGAAACAGGCTTGTGAGGTTTATTTTGGGCAGTTCTAATTTTAGTCGTTTATTGACCGCCTATAACTGGGTTTGCATAATTACAAATGAAATGGCTGAATTTCCTGTATGCTCTTAAAACTGCTCTTCTCGAAGTATAAAAAATACAGGTCAAGAGACACAGAAAGAAAAAAAAAAGGTTACTTCATGATCTCGCTTATATAGAGAATCTACAAAAGTCAAATACAGAGGAGCAGAGAGTACAACAGTGGTCACCAAATGTGAGAGGCATTTGGCCAAAGCCGCAGTTTATAGGATGAACAAGTCTAGAGATCTAATGTAGACCATGTTGACTAGAGTTAATAATACTGTGTTGAATTCTGGAAATTTGCTAAAAGAGTAGATTTCTGGTGTTTTTATTGCACACACACACACACACACACACACACACAAAGATAACTACGTGAGGAGATGGTATGCTAATTAGCTTGACTATGGTAATCATTTCATTAGGTATATGGATATCAGGTACCTTAAATATATATAATTTCTATTAAAAATTAAAATTGTATTTGTGGGGTATTTAATTATAATTTTAATGAGTTCTCTTTTTAATTTTTATGTAAATTCTAGTTAGTTGACATACAGTGCAATATTGGTTTCAGGAGTAGAATTCAGTGGTTCATCAATTACATATGGCACCCAGTGCTCATCAGGAGTGCCCTCCTGAATACCCATCGCCCATCTAGCCCATCCCCTACCTCCCTCCCTCCATCAACCTTCAGTGTGTTCTCTATCCTTAAGAGTCTCTTGTGGTTGGTTTCCCTCTCTCTCTTATTAAAAAATAAAATGTTGGGGCACCTAGGTGGCTCAGCCAGTTAAGCCTCCGACTGCAGCTCAGGTCATGGTATCACAGTTCAAGGGTTCGAGCTCCATGTCAGGCTCTGTGCTGACAGCTCAGAGCCTGGAGCCTGCTTCGGATTCTGTGTCTCCTTCTCTCTCTGCTCTGTCTCTCAAAAATCAATAAATGTTAAAAAAGAAAAATAAATTACAACAAAAAATTTAAATAGAAATAACAGGATATACAGAGAAGGGACCTGTGTACAGGACATGATTAACAAGATCATCCACACCCTAACAGGACTTCTTGCAACCAAAGAGACAAATTAAAGGAGTAGTATAATTAATTGCCAAGACACCAAATATCCAAACGTAGGAGGGGTTCACCTCCACCATAGAATTAAATGGTACTCTTCTTAGAGCATATTAGGAGCTTCACAGTTTCTGGTCGAATAATATTAGATATAGCCATTGCAGCAGTTGCTCCATACGATTTTTATTTGCTCAGGTGGGTGGTGAAAAATTATCAGTGCTTAGTAAAAATTAGGAGCTCTAGAACGTTGGAAAGATTTCGTGACTGCTACAGACGGACCACCATGAAAATAACTGGAGTAGATCTTGAGTTTTTGAACACTTCTTGCAAGAGAAGTGACAAAGTAACCGGAAACATCCTAGCAACATAGAACCACACCATTATCACAGTGTGCTCCTGAGAAAGGAAATAAGTAGGTAAAGCTCCCTTCTAGAGAGGGAGGGGTTGAGGGAAAGAGAAATAAAATGAATGGTAAAGGGGCAGGCTCGCCCTGCTGTGAAACTCTTTACACGCAGCAGGTGGGCCATCATTTGTAATCACCTCCCCATTGATTTAGACCGTTTCCGGTGGCAATTGATGAAGGAACTCCTAGGACTGGAAAAGAGAAATTAAAGAAAAGACAGGTAGAAGGTAATAGGTCTTTGCAAAAAATAAAATAAAATAAAGCACACACACATTTAACGTAATGCAATTTTATTGCCCGCCTTGATTGTAGGAAAGCTTAAAATGTGGAGCAGTGTGTTAAGGTGAAGGAAATGCGGCCCACTATGCGCTTCTCTTTCTGACTCTCAGCCTCCCCCGCCCCTCCCTCAGCTATCATGAAAAGTACCAAAACAAAACAGTTCCCATTAACTATTGCACTGAATCACATTGCACTGAAACCGAGGACGAAAAAGAAAACCCTAGTCTTCAGGGAAGTCCTCGAGCCATATACTTACATACCAGTGTTGGGGCGCCTACATAGACAGTAAAAATGCTCTGACACGTCTGTGTTCTTGCCAGCATGGTTCTGTCCTTCCACGGGGTCACCTTAACTATTGCCAAATTAGATAGTCACCAGGGTGCCTACAATTTAAAAGTTAGGAAAGATACGCGTCGTGATAAAACGCTTCCCATGGAATGGAGATCCTTTGACACCTACAGTCCTCCAGCATTTTAAAGGTTGTTTGCTGAGAACTTTCTCTTTTTGCACGCCATTAACAGTCCAGCAACTGGTCACAGCATACATAATTGGCCATTTGTGTTTTCCAGCTACGGGGCCGGTGGTGAATGTGGCTTCTAAGCCAAGAGCAGGGCCCCACCCTGAACAAATTTGGCCTTAAAAGCAGACCTTCAAAAAAAATCTAGTTCTTGCTTGCCAAATACTCTAACGTAAATACTATTCCTTTTTGGAGAGCAAGATAGGTCAGAACTAGATCAGAGCACTATTGCTTCTTTTCCTCTCCAGTTCTGTTCTCTCAAAGAACAGGAAAACAAGAGGCTAAGACCAGAACGTATCCACTGACCAGCCTATCAGCAACTTGTGTTATCCTCACAAGGATTATGTTACCAAAGAATGTAATCAGAGAGGTCACTGGAAATACATTTTTATATAAAAATATTTTTATTTATGTATATAAACATGGACATATTCACAAATTCACACTTCTGTGTCAATAAACATTGATATGTATTGATACACCTGGAAGAGATTTTAAAGGAAAATGTGGGAAACTGTTTGAAAAAGAAAACTTCTTTTTTGTTGATCACTATCTGACTTAAGTCATATACTATATTTAATTCAAAGGAGACTTTTTATTAAGTTGGGTTTTTTTTTTTAAGAAACCATTTGGAATGGATGAAGAAAAACAAGCTTTTATTGAGACCAAATTATTTTCTTGTTCTCCATTTTTAATGTTATATATTTAGTAAACATTCACACAGCAACTTGTATGTACCAGGCACTATTCCGAGCACACTGTAAATATTAATTTGTTTAATCTTCCAACAACCCTATGAAATATGTACTATTATTATCCCTATTTGGCGGATGAGGGCATTGAGTACAGAGAAGGCAAATAACTTGCCCAAGGTCACACAACTGCTAGCGGTCAAGTTGGAATTTTAGCTGGTCATACTGTCTTTTTTTTTTTTTTTTAATGTTTATTTTTGAGAGAGAGAGACACACAGACAGACAGAGCATGAGCAGGGGAGGGGCAGAGAGAGAGGGAGACACAGAATCAGAAGTAGGCTCTAGGCTCAGAGCTGTCAGCACAGAGCCTGACGAGGGGCTCGAACTCACAAACCGCAAGATCATGACCTGAGCCGAAGTCGGACGCTTAACCAAGTGAGCCACCCAGGCACCCCAAAAGTTTGCTTTTTCAAAATCCTCTTTTTACCCAGCCTCTTCTGCTGCCAGGAAACACCAAATCTATCTGTGAAATACAGATTTTTTTTTAAGTTCATTTTGAAATTTCTCTTCTTACCTTCAGCATTAGAGATACTCAGAGATTAATTCTCTGCACCCCACTGATGTAGGTATGAGTTTGGCTCTACCATCACTATTTAGCCATTTTTAAATTATTCCCCAAGGTCTATTCTTTATCTCCTTCCAACTTCCTCAGAAAACTTAGTGACGTTGGACTCCAGACAATTACACAACCCTTTTATAGTCAGTTCTGGAATGAAGACTTTATGCATCACTAGCTGTGTGCCTGTATAGTGAGGTAAAATTAATATTCTCTGTGTTGTTTAGTCTATATTCCATGGGCAAGCTGCCCAGAATGACTAAGGAAACTGCCTGAAAAGTTACCCCTTATTCCTCAAAAGAAAAAAAGAAAAGGCAAACTCTGGAATTACTTTGAGCAGAGGGAAATTAATAAAATGGTTTTGAAAATAAACCAAAAGGAGAAAAAAGAGTTTTCATTCTAGAAGATTCGTTATTGCACAAAAGGAAAAATACTTTATTCAGGCCTAGTTGTAATCAGGCCAAACTGTCACCATGCCCTGGTGATTTACAAATTGAGAGACAACAGTCACAGGCAGTGCTCGTTGTCACTTCAAATCTTAACATGAAGCTAATTGTGTGGCTTGGGTTGTGCCCTATAGCATCTCAGGTAATATTGATAACATTGGAATGTTATTTGACAACTCTCTGAAAAGTCATGAATATACCTCCTAACTAAGGTGAGTTTGGGAAGGACTTTGATCCTACAAAATAGTTAATATAAATTAAATTGAAGTATTATGTGAGCGTGTGCATGCAAACTCAATTATTAAATGTTAAGACAAGAATTCGCATGTATGCATTTTCTCCATTAATTGTTTTTGGTAAGTCCACCAACTGAGTAGCAACAATTTGCTTTTCTGTTGATGTCCTATATAATTTTCAGTGGTCTAAATTTTTTTTAAGAGGTGAAGTTTTTTTTTTATCCTGCATAGAGTACAGCTTTTAGGAGAAAGGAGCACTCCTTGATGTTCGGAAGGACATTACACCCATTTTGTAGCTTTATATCATCTGATTATTGGCTGCAGTTTTGTCCTTTGAGACTCCTAAAGTCCTTTTTTTTTTTTTAATTTTTAATGTTTACTGATTCTTGAGACAGTGGCAGAGTGTGCGTGCGGAGGGACAGAGAGAGGGAGACACAGAATCTGAAGCAGGCTCCAGGCTTTGAGCTGTCAGTACAGAGCCCGACGCGGGGCTCGAACTCACACACCGTGAGGTCATGACCTGAGCTGAAGTCAGACGCTCAACCGACTGAGCCACCCAGGTGCCCCTCCTCTAGTCCTTCTTTATCCATCAGATGCTTAGGACACCTTTGAAATGAAGTCATCAATGCAACAAGCTTCAAATCTCGGTGTGAGCTGTGGTCCTAATAACATTACACTTAGAAGGATGCAAATGATAACGCTGTTAGGACCACAAGTGTAGCACAGAAATGAAGTCCTGATTTTTCATACTGAAGTTTAGGTTTGTAAATGCCAGTGCTGGAATGAGATATTTCACTCAGACTGCACCTGCACATCTCAGGCATTAAACACCACAAATTTCCTGCTCATTGACGTTAGATGTTAGGTATATCATGTAAGCCCTATAGAACTATAACAATGAGTTGTTGCCTCTCTCCTCTGGAGCTAGCCCTCCTGACTTTCCAGTCTGACTCCATGTTTATCAATGGCAACTCAATACTTTTCCAATACTGGAGATACTTTGTTCCCTGCTGGTTTATTCCTTTTGGTTCTCCACATGGTTTTTGATCTCCTCTCCAGAAGGATCTCTATCTTTCTCTTCTTTCTCCAGAGATCACCCTATCAGTTGAAGGCAGATTCTTGCTCTTCTCTCCATTTAGAAACACCTCTCTGGCCCCCTGCCCTCTTATCTTTTTGTAGCCTATTCTTCCCTAGTGGCCTTTTTAGGACATACGGAGAAGCAATGTTTGCTCCAACATTTGCTCTGATGCTAGGCTGCCTTCCTTCAAACCCTGGCCTTTAAGCTGTAGACAATTGAATAATTTTCTCTCTTTGCTTCACACTTTTCTGTATTTAAGTCATTCCCCTGGCTCAGAGGTGTGCTCCTAACTGTTTACACTTTGGTGCTGCCCAATTGAAATAAATTTTTGCTCAAATAAACTCTTAAAAAACTTTTAAGGGGCGCCTAGGTGGCTCAGTCGGTTAAGCGTCCGACTTCGGCTCAGGTCATGATCTCACGGTCAGTGAGGTGGAGTCCCGCATCAGGCTCTGTGCTGACAGCTCAGAGCCTGGAGCCTGCTTCTGATTCTGTGTCTCCCTCTCTCTCTGCCCTTCCCCCACATGTGCTCTGTCTCTCTTTCGCTCAAAAATAAATAAACATTAAAAAAACTTTTTTAGGGGCGCCTGGGTGGCTCAGTCGTTTGGGCGTCCGACTTCGGCTCACGTCATGATCTCGCAGTTCGTGGGTTCAAGCCCCGCGCCGGGCTCTGTGCTGGCGGCTCAGAGCCTGGAGCCTGCTTCGGATTCTGTGTCTCCCTCTCTCTCTGACCCTCCCCCGTTCATGCTCTGCCTCTCTCTGTCTCAAAAATAAATAAACATTAAAAAAAATTTTTAAGGTTTGTTTACTTATTTTGAAAGAGAGCACAAGTGGGGGAGGAGCAGAGAAAGGGGGAGAGAGAATCTCACGCAGGCTCCTGACTCTCAATGCACAGCCTAATACAGGGCTCAAACACATGAACCTTGAGAGCATGACCTGAGCTGAAGTCAGAGGCATAACCGACTGAGCCACCTGGGCGCCCCAAACTATTGAAATATTTAATATGCTTCAATTTATCTTCTAACACATTGCTTGAGCCTTTTCATCTAACCATAAATAAAAAAAAGAAACCCGACTGAAATTTGCCAATACAAACACCAGAAATTTTCCATTTCCTTAAACAATTTTGAAGTGGATTTGCCTCTTTTCACTCAGAGTTGCCTACTACAAACACCTACTGATGAAAACATAAAGCTCTCTTTGCTTGCTCTCACAATTTATTTTTAGTAACACCCCATAACTAACCATACTGTGCCACATCCCCATGCTTATCTCCAGGTCTAGAGTAAGAAGCCATTGCTCACAAAAGCATTGATGATGTGCTGGAGAGGAGCATGCAGGGAGTCTCTGCTCTAAATCAAATATGTGCTTGTGATCAGTGCCTTAAAAAGGCACCATCATCTATATGTTTTCTCTTCTGTCTGCTATCCCCTCCCAAAACATAGGTACTCCAGTAGGGTGTAAAAACTAGTAAGACCCAGTCAAGAAGGAATAATAGCAGTTAGCACCCTACATTGTAGTATGTGAATGTTTTCCTAAAGATGTCTGCTTAATAATGGAGTTAAAGTTGCCAGAATATGTTCTTGGACGTGAAATGAGAAAACAAAACAAAATAAACTAAAGCAGGACCCTAATCACTTGAACTAGAATTTATGTTCTGGGGGTGCCTGGGTGACTGTCGGTTAAGCATCTGACTTTACTTAAGTCATTATCTCACAATTCGTGAGTTTGAGTTCCATGTCGGGATCTGTGCTGACAACTCAGAGCCTGCTTTGGATCTTCTGTCCCCGCCCCCCCCCGACCCGCCCCTAAACATCAGAGAAAAAAAAAGAATTTATGTTTTGAACAAATGATGGGTTTTGGAAAATGAATAGGGAATGGTCTTCCAGAACAAAAAGATCCAAATAAATTTTGCTGATTTTTCCCCCATATTATAGTAGTTAGGTTCACATTCTTACTCCACAGCTTTAAAGCAGGATGACGTTGGACATGTCTCCAGGCATCAATTTTACATAATCCTGTAACATGTTCCCACAGAGTTAGCACTTAGAAGGATGTAAATTAGTACATTTAGTAAATAAGGACATATTTTCATGAGTAAAAAAGTATGAATAATTCTTTTTTCTAAATTTTTAAAAAAATATTTTATCTATTTTTGAGAGAGAGAGAGAGCGCACACAAGTGAGGGAGGCACAGAGAGAGGGAGACACAGAAACTGTAGCAGGCTCCAGGCTCTGAGCTGTCAGCACAGAGCCCAACAAGGGGCCCAAATCCACGAACCGTGAGATCATGACCTGAGCCGAAGTCCAGCGCTTAATCAAATGAGCCACCCTGGCGCCCCCAAAAATATGAATAATTCTTATGATGATTAATGTCTCCTGAAAAATGATATTTCTCCCTCTTTTTTTTTTTTTCTATGTGTCACTAGGTCTATTGTTTCACTAGTAGAGTCTCCTAATCAAAGGTGTCCAGACTGCCAGAACAATCCATGGCCCACTTTTCTGGTTTAATCTATTCTTATGACACAGATATCTATCCAGAGATATTCTGGGCAAAAAGCACAACTTTATCATATAGTTGATAGATAGATGTCCACTTAGCACTATTTTAATAATTTTAAAAGGTTATGCATATATGTATTATAATTGAAAAAATATGGCATATGACATGACTCTAACTGATTTCATTGTTGCTAAGCTTGACCGTATTCTTTCCTTTCTGGATGTGTCAAGAAATACATGAGGCACCTGTGCCCGGCTGGCTCAGTTGGTAGAGCATGTGACTCTTGATCTCGTGAGTTCAAGCCCCATGTTGGGCATGGAGCCTATAAAAAAAAAGTATATATATGTATATATGTGTGTGTATATGTATTTGTGTATATATATGTGTGTGTATATATGTATATGTGTATATTTGTGTATGTGTGTATATTTATGTATGTGCATGTGTACATGTGTGTGCGTGTATATGTGTGCATGTGTGTATGTATATGTGTGCATGTGTGTTTATGCATATATGTATGTGTATATGTACATATACACACATGGCACTCTGATATCACATGCAAAGGAGAAACTCATGGCACCTTCCAGCATTAGAGGGAAAAAAGCACACAAGAAGTGATTTGCTAAATTCTGACACAGAAGAACTTTAACAGAATATGACATGATATCAATATATATACCATTTTCTACTTGATCCCTTTTCCTCTGTCATCTAGCCCCAGTTTGCTAAAATGCTAAAATAAAATACACTTTACATTTTTGCCCAAAATACACTTACGGTAAGAGTGACAGAAAAAAATCAAGAAGTTTAGAATATCAGTTTAATTCAGGAGTTACATGTTAAAAGAATTCGAAAGGATTTTATTTTAAGGCTGTTTAGATGTTTACATTTGTTCTGGTGCTGGTTTTGCCACTTAATTTCAATCTTAATCTGTTGAATTATCTAATGTTTAACACTAAACAAGTCAACTTGCCTCTTTGGCCCTCTGTTTTCCCATCTAATAAATGAAGCATCCCTAAAATTTTCCTCTAGCCCTGTCTCTCTATGACCCTAAAATTGAGGGGAAAATGTATTCTATTCTTTAAAAATTGGTCATTTAACTAAGAAAAGGCAAACCATGCCCTTTGATCCTAGTAAATCCTACTAATGTGAAAAATCAATCTAGCCGAAAGTAATAATCCAAATGAAAGCAAGAACTTACATGCACATAGATGTTCACCATATTGCTTTTTATAAACCCCCCAAGTAAGGGTAGAGTAAATGTCTGACAATAGAGGGATGGTTAATCAAATTAGGTTACATTCTCAATGTGATATTTTGCAGCTATAAATGATATTTGAGTAACTACATGAAAAAACTTATGATATACTTATTAATTGAAAAAAGCAGACTTTTAAATTGTGTATACACTATGATTTCCTTGATGTGAAAATGTGCACATGTAGAAAATTGCTGGAAGGAAAAAGATTATTCTATTTTGCTAGAATCCTGAAAATTAGTTTTTGATAGCCCAAATCTTCTATTATATTGTTTTCATATGAAAAATAGTACAAGGAGGGGCACCTGGGTGGTTCAGTCAGTTAAGTGCCCGACTTCAACTCAGGTCATGATCTCACATTTCCTGAGTTTGAGCCCCGCATAGTGCAGAGCCTGCTTGGGACTCTTTATCTCTCCCCCTCTCTCTGCCCCTCCACCGCTTGCAAGCGTGCACTCTCTCTCTCTCCAAATAAATAAATACACTTAAAAGAAAAAAAGAAAAATACTACAAGGAGAAAAAAGCCTGGGAAAAAATAATTGTTCCCAGTCCTTTCCTGAAGAGAGATACTGTTTCCTTTTCTAAGAAGCTCTTTGATGCCCCTCCAAAAATTTTAAATTTTTTAAAAATTAAGATATACTTGGGGCGCCTGGATGGCTCAATTGGTTGAGCGGCCGACTTCGGCTCAGGTCACGATCTCACGGTCCGTGAGTTCGAGCCCCGCGTCGGGCTCTGTGCTGACAGCTCGGAGCCTGGAGCCTGTTTCCGATTCTGTGTCTCCCTCTCTCTGTCCCTCCCCCGTTCATGCTCTGTCTCTCTCTGTCTCAAAAATAAATAAACGTTAAAAAAAATTTAAAAATATAACTTACTTTAGCAAAAAAAAAAAAAAATTAAGATATACTTGATGAATAAAATTGTGTACGTTTAAGATGTACAATGTGTTGGTTTGATGTATTTATATTTTACAATATGATTACTGCCACAGCATCAGCTAACGTCTTAATCACATCACATAATTATCATTGCTCTTTATGGTGAGAACAATTAAGATCCAGTCCCTTAGCGACTTCAAAGTGTATAATATTGTCGACTATATTCCCTATGCAGTGTGTGAAAGAATTTCAATCTAAAATAGAACCGGAGGATATGAAATGGAGAATCTCACACAGGCACCCTCAGAAGAACAAAGCTTTAAAACCGAGAGGCTACTTTTCCATGTATGCCTAATTTACAGAAGACCCAAGACTTATGTCCTGACCAGTGAGTGGCAAGAATCTCTCCCCATCCTGAAGCCCGTGAGCTTACTGCGTGGACTCTGGCTGGACTTCCCCTCTTCATGCTCTTTGCCCGTGGATATAGATCACCCCAAACTCTCAAGTGACTCTTGTGGCTTACTGCAGCATGAATTTCCTGAATTGCAATTCCTCCGCTATTCCAAAATAAACTCAATTTCTGGTCATTCAAGCTTGCCTCAGTTTACCTCTTTATTTAACTTGACATGAGAATCAGATCTTTAGAACTTATTTATTTACTAGTTGCAAGTTTGTACCCTTAGATATCTCTCCTCTACCCCCACTCCCCAGCCCCCGTACCCATCACTCTGACCTGTTTCCATGAGTTCAGCTTTTTTGGATTCCACATATAAGTCATATCATATAGTATTTATCTTTCTCTTCCTGACTTACCTCACTTAGCATCATGCCCTCAAGATGCATCCATATTGTTGCAAATAGCAGGATTTCCTTTAATCTCATGGCTGAATAATAATAAGTAAATAAATATATTTAAATATATATATACATATATGTATGTGTGTATATATATATAGTGTGTGTGTGTGTGTGTGTGTGTGTGTGTGTGTGTGTTTACTGCAGCTTCTTTATCCATTCATCCATTGACAGACACAGGTTGTTTTCATACCTTGACTGCTGTAAATAAGGTTTCAATGAACATGGAGGTGAAGGTATCTCTTTGAAATATCGATTTCAGCTTCTTTGTATATATACCCAGGAGTCAGATTGCTGAATCATATGGTAGTTCAATTTTTTTTCTTTTTTGAGGAACTGTCATACTGCTTCCCATAATGGCTATACATTTTACATTTCCATCAACAGTGTATAGGGGCTCTTTTTTCTCCACATCCTCACCAATATGTTATCGCTTGTCTTTTTTTTTAAGTTTATTTATTTATTTTGAGAGATACAGAGAGAACATGAGTGGGGGGAGGGACAGAGAAAAAGGAAGAGAGAGAATCCCAAGCAGGCTCTACCCATGGTCAACAGGCAGTGCGGAATGCGGGACTCAAACCCACGAAACTTCAAGATTATGATCTGAGTCAAATCAAGAGTCGGTTGCTTAACTGACTGAGCCACCCAGACTCCCGTTATTGATTGTCTTTTTGATAATAGTCATCTTAACAGATGTGAGGTGATATCTCATTGTTTTGATTTGCATTTCCCTGATGATGAGTGATATTGAGCATAGTTTCATATACATATTGGCCACTTGTATGTGGAATAGAAAAATATCTATTCAAGTTCTTTGCCTGTTTTTTAATTGCATCATTGGCTTTTTTGCTATTAAGTGGTATGAGTTCTTTATACATTTTTTATATTAACCCCTTAGCAGATATGTTTGATGAGTATTTTCCCCATTTTGTAGAATGCCTTTTCATTTTATTGATTATTTCTTTTGCTGTGCAGAAGCTGTTTAGATTAATGTAGTCTCAGTTGTCTATTTTAGTGTCTGTTGCTTGTGCTTTTGGTGTCTAATCTAAAGAAATCATTACCCAGACCAATGTCAAAGATCTTATCCCCTGTTTTGTCTAGTTTTATGGTTTCAGGGCTTCCATTTAAGTCTTTGCCCCATTTCAAGTTGGTTTTTGTGAATGGTGTAAGGGGTTCAGTTTTATTCTTCTGCATGTGGATATCCAGTTTTCCCAATACCATTCATTGAAGATACTCTTCTTTCCCCATTGTGTGTTCTTAGTACTCTTGTCAAAAATTGGTTGACCATATATGTATGAGTTTATTTCTGGGTTCTCGATTTTGTTCCATTGATCTATGTGTTGGTTTTTATGCCAGTACTGATATATGTTATAATATGATCCATAACTGATAAATTTCAATATGATACATAATTGATACACAGGGTAATAGGATGAACCTTGAAAACGCTACACTACTTAAAAAGAGCCAGTCACAAAGACCACATACTAGGGGTACGTGGGTGGCTCAGGCGGTTGGGCATCTGACTTGGGCTCAGGTGATGATCTCATGGTTTGAGAGTTCAAGCCCCACATCTGGCTCTCTGCTGTTGGCACAGGGCCTACTTTGGATCTCTGTACCCCCCTGTCTCTGCCCCTCCTCCACTCATTCTCTCCCTTTCTCTCTCTCTCTCTCTCAAAGTAAATAAATAAATACAACTTAAAAAAAAAAAAAGACCACATATTATATGAATCTGTTTGCTTGAAATGTCCAGAATGGCAAACCATATATTAAAAAAAGTAAATTAATGATTGCTTAGGGATGTGGGAGAAAGAGGATTATGGAGTGTGGATACACTGCCATCAGGTACAGAGTTCCTTTTAGAGGTGATGAAATGTTCTAAGTGTAGATCATGATAAATGCCACACAACTCTGTCAATGTACTAAACACCAATGAAGAAGGACACTTTAAAAGATTTATATAATATGTGGATTACATATCAATAAAGATGTTTTTATTTTTTCTTTTATTTCATTTTTAGTATGCTCTATACCCAGTTTGGGGCTCACACTCAGGACCCCAAGTTCAACACTCACATGCTCTACCCACTGAGCCAGTCAGGTGCCCCCAGATGTTTTAAAATTTTAAATGTGGGGCGCCTGGGTAGCTCAGTCGGTTAAGCATCCAACTCTTGGTTTCAGCTCAGGTCATGATCTCACGACTCAGGAGTCTGAGCCCCACATCAGGATCTGTGCTGACAGCACAGAGCCTGCTTGGGATTCTGTGTCTCCCTCACTCTCTGCCCCTCCCCAACTTATGCTTTTTTTTTTTCTTCCCTGTCTCCCTGTCTCAAAAATAAATAAGTAAACATTAAAAAAATGAGATGAAACGAAATGAAATTTTAAATGTAACCTATCAAATCATTCCAAAACTTAGGTTCCATGAGACATTTTTTAAAGTAATGCAGAAATATTTTAAATGTCAATGTTATAATGCGCTTGATATTACATGTGTTGCAGCTAACGTGAGATGAAAGCGTGTGGACGTCCATTTAGAAATTGGCAAGTGGCTAGCTTTTCCAAAATCCTATTGCAAGGTGTGCCAGCAAATAGCCTGAGTAACCCTGGATTAGAAGAAGGAAGTTCAGCTGAAGGGTTATTGCCGGCGTTCACAGGAGCACTTAACACTTCCCCAGAGGCAATTGCAGTGGGAAAAAGAAGGCAAATATTTATTCATTCACCCATAAACTCTTAAAAGTAAGTCTTCAAGAAAAATTTGTTAAGTAAACCTTGGAAAGGTCAATGGTGTCCGAGGCGGCTTTACAGTATACGGCTCATTATCCCACACAAAGTAATTACCACAAGAAAAATGATTTCCTGTTTAGAGCAGAAATAGAATGTGTAGATTTTCACAACGAGTCTCAAACTCTCCCTTTAGCCAATGTATTTGCTCTCTTTGCCTGAGTAGTCCTTTTGCTGTGTTCCCTCACCAGTTCTAAAGTGGACGCATTCAAGATGCCTGTTTTCAGGGCTCCTGGGTGGCTCAGTCAGGTGAGCGGCTCACTTGGGCTCAGGTCATGATCTCACAGTTCCTGAGTGTGAGCCCCGCACCGGGCTCTGTGCTGACAGCTCAGAGCCTGGAGCCTGCCCTGGATTCTGAGTCTCCCTCTGCCTCTGCCCGTCTCCTGCTCATGCTCTCTCTGTCTCTCTCTCTCAAAAATAAATAAACACAAAAAAATAATTTTTAAAAAGCAGGGGTGGTGGGGGGGGGGGTGGAGGGGAGAGGAAAGTGCCAGATCATGGCCCCTACTTGATTCATTTCTAGACTGAATGAGTCACTCCTCAAAGAATGGAGACCCTGTGAGAACAGGTTTCTTTTTTTGGGGAAGAGAATGGGAGAGCCTTGTTGTAAGTACGACCTTTCCAGTCGGTCACGGTAAATGGAAGGAATCCCCGACTGCCTGGTGCCTACCTCTGCAACTTCAAGTCAGTGAGAAAGCCCTGTGCTCTAAGGGTCTTTCTTCAGAAAGGAAATTATCACAGGGAGCAGGGGCGTGGCCATTGCTTTCTTAAGGTGCAAGTGGGTTTGTCAAATCATCGAAGTGCTGGTGTACTTTCTGCCTGTTTGTTTATCAGGTGGTCATAGATAAGCTACCAGAAGTTTTAAAGTTTGGGACTTCAGCTGGAAGATTTAGCAGTTATTCCATGACTGACAGGAAGGTTGCTGTTTTAGGCAAAATACATGGTAAGAACTGGGAAGAATTCCTGTCCCATCCTCCTAATCACTGCTACGGGTTTCCAAAATCCCAGCATTGGAGAGCCACCCTTTTGTGTCAAAGAACTCCGCAGCACCTCTCCAAGCTTCAGCTTTGAGAAGCCCCTGGGAGCTGGTAACTCATTAAACACCCTGTCCTCATTAACCCTTTCTGATGCTAATCAGTCTATCTACTACTGACCACCAAGCCTTAAGTTCAATCCTGGGCCTTGCCTACAAAGAGTTCACAGTGCAATTGCACAGAAGAGAAGGCGTAGAAAGCTGAGATGGTCATATAAATTCCTTTATAAGAGAATCAAATACAGGGGCAAACAATGAGCTCTAGAAAACTACTGGGAGGCAAGCTTTATCAATTCTTCCCTCTCTCGGGAATTGTCAGTTATTTCCTCTATCTGGAAACATTTAGGGATTTCTTCCACCTAAACAAAATAAGAACAGCAACACAAAATTATCCTAGGACACTGCAGTCTCCTCCTCCTCCCTATTTCCCTGTGACTTCACGGCCCTAAATCCTTGAAAATGTAGTCTCTAATTCCCTTCATTCTTGTTTTCTCTCAAAATCGTTCTAGTCAGACCATACAGCCCCCACTGTGCCATCAAAATATCCAGTGGTTTCCACAGCACTAAATCTCACGGTCAATGATGAGCATTTCGCTTATTTGATGTATTAGCAGTCTTTGGCTCAGTGATCTCCCTTCCTTGAAATATTTTCTTAATGTAGCCTCCCCAGGAAACCACTTTTGTTTTTTAACTCAGTGAGTATTCTTGGTTTCTTTTCTTTTTTTGACCATTCTTCCAGATCTCTAAACATTGAATATTTTAGACCTAGTCTTGTGATTACTTCTGTTGTCTCTGCATGGATTCCTGAAAGATTTCATCTAGTTTTGGGGCTTTAATTGCCACAATTTGCTGGCGACTCCCAAATTTATATGTCCATTTGAAACTTAGTATACTCAGGACCAAACTCTGGATCTTTTCCCCAAACCTGCCCTGAATCATCCTTTCAGTTGCTCAGGCTAAGTACTTGGAAATCATGCTTGACTTCTTTTGGGATCTCAGATCCCGTTTCCAATTTCCAGTAAATCTGTACATCATCTTTCAACTTATGAAATTTGTCCAATCTAATAAATTTGTCTGTTTATTCTATCTTTCAATTTAACACATAATCTTTACAATAAGGACTAAGTAAACAAGGTCTATTGCATTAAGTAGATTAAGGTCTGGATATGTGAAGAATCAGAAAAAAATTTTTTTAATTTACATCCAAATAAGTCAGCATATAGTGCAACAATGATTTCAGGAGTACATTCCTTAAAGGCCCTTACCCATTTAGCCCATCCCCCCCTCCCACAACCCCTCCAGCAACCCTGTTTGTTCTCCACATTTATGAGTCTCTTCCGTTTTGTCCCCTCCCTGTTTTTATATTATTTTTGTTTCCCTTCCCTTATGTTCATCTGTTTTTCTCTTAAAGTCCTCATATGAGTGAAGTCTTATCATATTTGTCTTTCTCTGACTAATTTTGCTTAGCATAATACCCTCCAGTTCCATCCACGTAGTTGCAAATGGCAAGATTTCATTCTTTTTTTTTTTTTTTTAATTTTTTTTTTTCAACGTTTATTTATTTTTGGGACAGAGAGAGACAGAGCATGAACAGGGGAGGGGCAGAGAGAGAGAGGGAGACACAGAATCGGAAACAGGCTCCAGGCTCTGAGCCATCAGCCCAGAGCCCGACTCGGGGCTCGAAATCACGGACCGCGAGATCGTGACCTGGCTGAAGTCGGACGCTTAACCGACTGCGCCACCCAGGCGCCCCAAGATTTCATTCTTTTTGATTGCCGTGTAATACATACACACACACACACCACACCTCCTTTATCCATTCATCCATCGATGGACATTTGGGCTCTTTCCATACTTTGGCTACTGCTGATAGTGCTGCTATAAACATTAGGGTGCATGTGCCCCTTCGAAACAGCACACCTCTATCCCTTGGATAAATACCTAGTAGTGCAATTGCTGGGTCGTAGGGTAGTTCTATTTTTAGTTTTTTGAGGAACCTCCATACTGTTTTCCAGAGTGGCTGCACCAGCTTGCATTCCCACCAACAATGCAAAGAGATCCTCTTTCTCCGCATCCTGGCCAACATCTGTTGTTGCCTGAGTTGTTAATGTTAGCCATTCTGACAGGTGTGAGGTCGTATCTCAGTGTGGTTTTGATTTGTATTCCCTTGATGATGAGCGATGTTGAGCATTTTTTCATGTGTCAGTTGGCCATCTGCATGTCTTCTTTGGGGAAATGTCTCTTTATGTCTTTTGCCCATTTCTTCACTGGATTATTAGTTTTTTGGGTGTTGAGTTTGATCAGTGCTTTATAGATTTTGGGTACTAACCCTTTATCTGATATGTCATTTGCAAATACCTTCTCCCATTCTGTCGGTTGCCTTTTAGTTTTGCTGATTGTTTCCTTTACTGTGCAGAAGCTTTTAATTTTGATGAAGTCCCAGTAGTTCATTTTTGCTTTTGTTTCCCTTGCCTCTGGAAACATGTTGAGTAAGACGTTGCTGCAGCCAAGATCAAAGAGGTTTTTGCCTGCTTTCTCCTTGAGGATTTTGATGGCTTCCTCTCCTACATTTAGGTCTTTCATCCATTTTGATTTTATTTTTGTGTATGGGTAAAAAAGCGGTCCAGGTTCATTCTTCTGTATGTTGTCCAGTTTCCCCAGCACCACTTGCTAAAGAGACTGTCTTTATTCCATTGGATATTCTTTCCTGCTTTGTCAAAGATTAGTTGGCCATCTGTTTGTGGGTCCACTTCTGGGTTCTGTATTCTATTCCATTGATCTGAGTGTCTGTTTGTGCCAGTGCCATACTGTCTTGATGATTACAGCTTTGTAGTATAGCTTGAAGTCTGGGATTGTGATGCCTCCTGCTTTGGTTTTCTTTTTCAAGATTGCTTTGCCTATTCAGGGTCTTTTCTGATTCCATACAAATTTTAGGATTATTTTTTCTGAATCAGAATATTAAATGAGCAATCACATGCAGTATGTTAAGTTTAATATCAGGTGTATTAGCTATAATTAGGTTTACTTTCCTTTTTTTTTTTTTTTTTTTTTTTTTTTTTTTTTAGAGAGAAAGAGAGAGAGAGCATGAGCACACAAGCAGGGGAGAGGGGCAGAGGGAGAGAGATAATCTTAAGTAGGCTCCATGCTCAGCACAGATCCTGAAGTGGGGCTCGATCCCATGACCCTTGGATCATGACCTGAGCTGAAATCAAGGGTTGGACACTTTACCAACTGAGCCACCCAGGTGCCTCAAGTTTGCTTTCCTTGAAGAGAAAACCAAATAGAGCTTTTATTTATTTTTTTTTTTAATTTTTTTTTCAACGTTTTTATTTATTTTTGGGACAGAGAGAGACAGGGGCGCCTGGGTGGCGCAGTCGGTTAAGCTTCCGACTTCAGCCGGGTCACGATCTCGCGGTCCGTGAGTTCCAGCCCCGCGTCAGGCTCTGGGCTGATGGCTCGGAGCCTGGAGCCTGTTTCCGATTCTGTGTCTCCCCCTCTCTCTGCCCCTCCCCCATTCATGCTCTGTCTCTCTCTGTCCCAAAAATAAATAAACGTTGAAAAAAAAAAAAAAAAAAAGACAGAGAGAGACAGAGCATGAATGGGGGAGGGGCAGAGAGAGGGGGAGACACAGAATCGGAAACAGGCTCCAGGCTCCGAGCCACCAGCCCAGAGCCCGACGCGGGGCTCGAACTCACGGACCGCGAGATCGTGACCTGGCTGAAGTCGGACGCTTAACCGACTGTGCCACCCAGGCGCCCCTGAGCTTTTAAAAGATATAAATGTATTTCTCTTTCATGTAAAATGAATGAATTAATCTTTTTTAAAAAAATGTTTATTTCCAGAGCAAGAGAGGGAGCATGAGCAGGGGAGGGGGCAGAGGGAGAGAGAGAGAGAGAGAGAGGGAGAGAGAGAATTCCCTGTCAGTGCAGAGCCCTACATGGGACTTGACCCCACAAACCGTGAGATCACGACCTGAGCTGAAATCAAAAGTTGGACGCCTAACAAACTGAGCCACTCAGGCACCCCTCAAGCAATCAGTCCCAGCAGTAGAATAGTCCAGGTCTAATACAACATCTCTACAGAGTTACCAGGGACCCAGACTCCTGTTTTCCTGCTCTGCTATTCTTAGTACATGACTTCCATCCTCAAGGTCCACTTCTGGTCCCAGACAGCTCTTGGCTACATAGCCGGCATGTGCACATGCGAGGCTGGCTCAAGGAGGAAACCGAACGAGTAAAGAGAGAACTGCCAGCCAAGTCTGCATCCTGTAGGTAGCTTTCCACAGGTCCCACACAGTACTTCCACTCACGTTGTATTGGCCAGAAATCAGTCACATTGCCATATCTGGCTGCAAAAAGATGATGGGAAATGTATTATTCTAATATGTACATTGCTATTCCAGATAAACTGGGGTTCTATTAGTAAGAAGGGGAAATTGGATATTGATTGGTGACAGGCATTCTGTGCCACAAATACAGTGTGTTACAGGTATGCAGATGAGGGGACAGAAACCCAAATTTGGGAGGTCAGAGAAATATTCCAAGAGGAAATGATCTCTGCACCCACCCCAGTTTGCCCTGATTTAGAATTACATCTGCACATGTCTGTCTTCTCACTGGACTATGAGCCCTGAGAGAGCAGGTACTATTTCCTCTTCAGATCTGTAACTCCCACGGGGGACCTTTTTACACAGCAGATCCCCAATATATTTTTGGTGTACTGAGATAAAGGTGATGAACTTTTTAAAGAGGAAGAGGGTAAGATGTGTCAGTTTTGCTAGAACTTTCACTATCTTTAGGCTTCACACACACACACACACACACACACACACACACAAACACACACACACACACAAACACACACACACACAAATACCTCAGGCTTTATATCACAAAGGCAGCTTACATAAATAATTCTTTGGAACATTTGTAATCTGCAACCCTTAAAAGGTCTTCTCACTTTTTACTCATCTCATTGAGCAGACCTTCCCCACCCTTCCTCTACTCCCACCCTCACCCTGCCCCAAAAGTCCAAACTTGGCCCAGAGCCTAACAGACAGGCCAACTTCAAAATCAGTCCAGATAAGAGGATTTTGTAGGTAAGGAGCAGTGACTCAGGGTTGCAGAGACCATGACTTGCCATCCTCTCACGGAACACAGCTCTTGGAATAGGTACTGACTATAAAACCAACATTTAGACACAGATCGTTACCGTAACTGATTCCCACATGAATCACATTAGCTATTTCCGGATTTATGGGGTTATCTAAAGTTGAACATGACAACTGCTACTTTAAAGAATCTAAAACCCAAACTAAGACAGATCCTGACGACCAGGGGAAATTTAAGAGCAGTTGCTAAACACACTTTCTCTTATTCTGTCTCATTTGTCATAGCTGGTTTGAGATTACACACAGGAGTGCCTCTGTGGAATGACAGCTGATTTACCCAGAAATGAAACCTCACCTCTAACAGCCAGTTACCTTCCTGTTTGGTTTCGTATTCTGTTATTGAGAAATGCATGTCTCTATATACGTTAATAATGGCAAAGCGGATGGAAACTTGGCTGCCATGTCTAGACATTGGCCGAGACTGGATCTGGCGGGAGACTTGGTCCAGCTTGAACCTAGATTATTTCCTGACCCTGAATTGCCTCTTCCCACTTTCCAATTCTGAGACAGCCTGATATAGGCATGCTGCCAGTTGCCTCAACTCCAACATCTGTGCGTTATCAGTTGGGTGTGGAGGAGAGAAAGCAGACTGTACCCCCTTCAGATGCTGCCCTGTAGATATGGAGAGGCAGTTGGAATGCAGATTTCCGAGGATCCCTAAGATGTGCTCTTAAGCGCTCTTCAACAGATGAGCTTCTTAGAACTTTTTCTTATCTCTTAGGAAAAGGAGATAATTTTCTGTGTTACGTTTCCGGTTTTTGCATGTGATGATTTGTGAAGAAGCTATAAAGCCATGAAGTTCAACTTACTCTCTCGGACAGTAGTACTGTCAAACAGGGCAAACTGATAAGCTCATGAAGTTAGATAACATAAAGGTAACCAGGACCTTTTCATTCTGGTCTTCAGCCTGAGAAGCACCTTAAGCACGGCATCTCAAGGAAGAAAGGAGAAAAGCTACCCTTACAAACAGGAAAATGCTCCTTTTATTTCATTAAGTCTCCAGAAATCTCGAAAATCCAGAAAACCCAGTTGGTTGAGATATTTAGTCCTGTGGACAAAGGAATAGGGGAAGCAAAGAGGCAAAGCATCACAGAGCTGTGGCGTATCTTAGACTTCGAATCCAATACTCTTGTGTTCCAGAAGGTGACGCCAAGAACTGGAGGCATGAAGTCAGAGGTTTAAAACCTAGCTCCAGTATAAGGATGTGCTCACAAATCTAACACCTATCTTAGAACCTCGTAAACTCAGTTGTTTATTGCCACCTTTTGCAGAAATAAGACTGCATGTTTACTAATTTATTTGCTTTTGACTGGAATTACATCAGCTCAGTGTGGTGGACTAGTTTCCCAAGCTAAAATGAAATAATAAATGTCTAATGAATGCAAGATGGCCTAATGGAAAGAGTAGAAGTTTAATCCTAGCTCTATTAATCTGTAGTAAATTGAACAAGTTACTTAAACTCTCTGAGCCACAGCTTTTTCATCCATAAAACAGAGCTAATTCTCACCTGGCAGGGTTAACAAAAAGATTTTGGATAATGTGTGGAAAGGATCCAATATGGGGTTTAACACTGCTTGTGCTCAATAAATAGTAATTATTATTATCACTGTCCTTATTAAATAATAAGAAGACAAATCCCCAACTTGAAGGCGAGAAGACAGCTCATTGAATCATATCTCTACAGGGTCAAAGGACTCATTGCCAACTTTTGCAGGGAAACTTCTTTTCTATTTAATTTTTTTTTTCAACGTTTATTTATTTTTGGGACAGAGAGAGACAGAGCATGAATGGGGGAGGGGCAGAGAGAGAGGGAGACACAGAATCGGAAACAGGCTCCAGGCTCCGAGCCATCAGCCCAGAGCCCGACGCGGGGCTCGAACTCACGGACCGTGAGATCGTGACCTGGTTGAAGTCAGACGCTTAACCGACTGCGCCACCCAGGCGCCCCTACTTCTTTTCTATTTGTAAAAAAAACCTCAGCTTTTCCACCTGGGGGCTTATATCCGGGCCTCTGCTTAAGCCCTTGAATCTCCCAAGGAAGTGTCCCTCAAAACTTCTTGTCCTGAATTATGCCGTGTTCTTGGATATACTTCCATCCCACATACATTTGTTGTGTTCTGAATATTTCTGGTGTTGCCATGGTTTCGAATACTCATTTCTCATCACAGCAGAACGTTGGAGCTGAGAGGTTACCATGTAAGGGAGGGAAGAGGCAGGTAGGTCATACCACACTTCTAGGTTATTTCCTACAATGTGGTCTCAAATTACCAGTCAATCCTTGTATTTTCCTTACTTATCAAACGGGATCATTACACCTATTTCCCAAGTTTGTCGTGGGGATTGCATGGACTAGTGCATGTTAGAACATGACTTTCTTTTACTCCATCTAAACTAAGCTGCTGAAATCCTTTGAGGGGCAAGAAGAGGTCCCAGAGAGCGTGGATTGTGTCGCTTAGTTATATGTGTGACTCCAGAGATGAGCAAAGACTTGGGCACATAGTATGCATCACACTCTGTATGTATCAGGAGTCAGACACGTATGAGGGGTGGTCTATGGACATACCTTCCTTGAGGGTCATAAGCTTTTATGGTCTACCTAGTTTTAGTCAGGTCTTTTGTCAAATTCCTGAGGGGAACTTGAGGGGGAGTAGGTGGTATCTGTTACATTCTTTTTTTAAAAATTAAAAAAAATTTTTTTAAATGTTTATTTCTGAGGGAGAAAGAGAGAGAGAGAGAGAGAGCAGGGGAGGGACAGAGAGAGAGAGGGAGACACAGAATCCAAAGCAGGCTCCAGGCTCTGAGCTGACAGAGCCTGACAAGGGGCTCAAACTTGTGAACTGCTGATCTGAGCCGAAGTCAGCCACTTAACCAACTAAGCCACCCAGGCGCCCCAGTGTCTGTTACATTCTTAAGAGGGACCTTATGCCTGAGGGGATTGCTGTGGTCAGCCACTCCCAGCATTGTTCCAAAACACATGTTTTTCCCCACCCAGGGACCTCAGGTCCTAATCTTTCCCTCTCTGTCTACTGCACTGTATCTTTTCCTATCATATTTTCACTCTTTTAGAAAAGGGCCCCTCAGGGGCGCCTGGGTGGCTCAGTCAGTTGAGTGTCTGACTCTTGGTTTCCACTCAGGTCATGATCTCATGGTTCGTGAGTTCAAGCCCCTCATCGGGCTCTGTGCTGACAGCAAGGAGCCTGCTTGAGATTCTGTCTCCCTCTCTCTCTGCCCCTCCCCCACTCGTTCTCTATCTCTCTCTCAAAATTAATAAAAATAAACTTTAGAAAAGGGCGCCCCACCTGAATGGTATTCTCCTCAGCCTCCACAAAACGTCCTTCATGCTGCCATGGCATTACCTTTGTTCGTGTATTTCATTCCATTTTGAATGCCTCTTCCTTTCCAGCCTTTAGAAATTTTATCCTCCTTTCAAGATAGAAACTTGCATGCAGAGACCCGCATGATGTCTTTCATGGATTCCCTCACCATCTGCCTTCCATGTGTCTCTTTCCCACTCCTTCCCAAATACAACAGGTCCCAGGTCCCCCCATCCTGTTACTCCCTGGCAACCTGTCCATACCTCCCTCACAGCACTGCATGGACTTGCCGGGTTGGCTTCTGTGACTTATCTTTGTTAGAATATGAACTTCTTGCCAGGAAGATTTGCTTCATTTTTTATCTCCCAGAGTAGGGAACCTGGCAGGCATCCACTCCATTTGATGGGATCACATTGATTTAGTTGGAACTGACAGCAGTTTGTGAAATCATTTGCCTCTGCTGCTTCTCACATTCTTGTTGACCATTTACTCTAATTACCTCTTACTGGAGTGGTATAGTCAGTTTAGTTTCTTGAGATGGGAAATTAAAACAACAAACAGGATTGAGTGGGGTGGGGCTGCCTGCAAGGTGATTATAAAGGATTTGAAGGCGGTACTGTGGAGACATGCAAATCAGTACCACGAATCCACCCCACCTTATTCTGAGTTTTGTAGTTTCCAGCATTTTCTTTTGGGAGGAATTAGCCTGATGCGTCGAGGGTTGGTCTAACAACCAGCTGACTGGAATATGTGTGAACTCTGTAACTCTTTGGATGACTTTAATTGTCAAAGTGTCTTCTGGGAGAGCCTTAACCATAGGTTTGGTTTTGAAAACAAGCAGGAGGATGAGAAAGCTATGCTGTTCACATGTGTCTGAGTTTACATTGTACTTAAGTTTTTTAAAGCATTTTATAAAGGAGCTTTTAATAAGATAATCATTTTTTTGTAAAAGCAATACTTAAAAAGAAAATGCTTAATGATTAAGAAAAGATTAGGAATTGGGGGACCTGGGTGGCTCAGTCAGTTAAGGGTCTGACTTCAGCAAATAATTGTAAATGAATTCATCACACTTTGAAGACGCCACAGGCTTTCAGCTTCGGCTTCAGGTCGTGATCTCATGATCAGTTAGTGAGTTCGAGCCCCACATCGGGCTCTGTGCTGACATCTCAGAGCCTGGAGCTTGCTTCAGATTCTGTCTCCCTCTCCCTCTGCCCCTCCCCCACTCACACTCTGTCTCTCTCAAAAGTAAATAAAAAGATTTTTTTTTTTAAATGTTTTTTAAAGAAAAGCTTAGGCAGGGGCACCTGGCGGGCTCAGTCTGTGAGCATATGACTCTTGATCTTGGGGTTCTGAGTTCAAGCTCTACGTTGGGTACAGAGATTACTTAAAAAAAGAAATTAGAACAAGGACACCTGGGTGGCTCAGTTCTTTAAGCATCCAACTTCAGTTCAGGTCATGATCACGGGTCGTGGGTTCGAGCCCTGTGTTGGGTTCTGTGCTGACAGCTCAGAGCCTGGAGCCTGTTTCCAATTCCGTGTTTCCCTCTCTGCCCCTTTCCCACTTGTGCCCTGTCTCTCTCTGTCTCTCAAAAATAAATAAATGTTAAAAAAAATTTAATAATTAAAGATGATTGTGTTCTTATTCTGTAAATATGCAATTTGGGATATCATGTCTTACCATTTTGATACACATATCCTTTTTTTTTAATTTTTTTTAACGTTTATTTGTTTTTGAGAGAGAGAGAGAGAGAGAGAGAGAGAGACAGAGCATGAACGGGGGAGGGTCAGAGAGAGAGGGAGACACAGAATCTGAAACGGGTTCCAGGCTCTGAGCTGTCAGCACAGAGCCCGACGCGGGGCTCGAACTCACGGATCGTGAGATCATGACCTGAGCCAAAGTCAGACGTTTAACCGACTGAGCCACCCAGGGGCCCCAATACACATATTCTTATTAACATATGTTGTTTGGCATTCAATAAGGATTTCCTCTTGGGGAATCAGAGTGCCAGGTTTTAGGTCTGTTACTAATTGTGTGACGCTGGGTATGCTGTTTAATCTCTAGAATTTAGTTTCGTTGGCGACAAAATGCTAATTTGGATGATGTAACTACTAAGATCCTTTAGGGCTCACAAATTCTGAGTTTGTAACATCATGTAAATTTTTTTTTTTTTTTTTTTTTTTTGATTTTTTTTTTTTATTTATATATGAAATTTATTGTCAAATTGGTTTCCATACAACACCCAGTGCTCATCCCAAAAGGTGCCCTCCTCAGTACCCATCACCCACCCTCTCCTCCCTCCCACCCCCCATCAACCCTTAGTTTGTTCTCAGTTCTCAACAGTCTCAACAGTCTCTTATGCTTTGGCTCTCTCCCACTCTAACCTCTTTTTTTTTTTTTTTTGTTCCCCTCCCCCATGGGTTTTTCTTAAGTTTCTCAGGATCCACATAAGAGTGAAACCATATGGTATCTGTCTTTCTCTGTATGGCTTATTTCACTTAGCATCACACTCTCCAGTTCCATCCACGTTGCTACAAAAGGCCATATTTCATTTTTTCTCATTGCCACGTAGTACTCCATTGTGTATATAAACCACAATTTCTTTATCCATTCATCAGTTGATGGACATTTAGGCTCTTTCCATAATTTGGCTATTGTTGAGAGTGCTGCTATGAACATTGGGGTACAAGTGCCCCTATGCATCAGTACTCCTGTGTCCCTTGGATAAATTCCTAGCAGTGCTATTGCTGGGTCATAGGGTAGGTCTATTTTTAATTTTCTGAGGAACCTCCACACTGCTTTCCAGAGCGGCTGCACCAATTTGCATTCCCACCAACAGTGCAAGAGGGTTCCCGTTTCTCCACATCCTCTCCAGCATCTATAGTCTCCTGATTTGTTCATTTTGGCCACTCTGACTGGCGTGAGGTGATATCTGAGTGTGGTTTTGATTTGTATTTCCCTGATAAGGAGCGACGCTGAACATCTTTTCATGTGCCTGTTGGCCATCCGGATGTCTTCTTTAGAGAAGTGTCTATTCATGTTTTCTGCCCATTTCTTCACTGGGTTATTTGCTTTTCGGGTGTGGAGTTTGGTGAGCTCTTTATAGATTTTGGATACTAGCCCTTTGTCCGATATGTCATTTGCAAATATCTTTTCCCATTCCGTTGGTTGCCTTTTAGTTTTGTTGGTTGTTTCCTTTGCTGTGCAGAAGCTTTTTATCTTCATAAGGTCCCAGTAATTCACTTTTGCTTTTAATTCCCTTGCCTTTGGGGATGTGTCGAGTAAGAGATTGCTACGGCTGAGGTCAGAGAGGTCTTTTCCTGCTTTCTCCTCTAAGGTTTTGATGGTTTCCTGTCTCACATTCAGGTCCTTTATCCATTTTGAGTTTATTTTTGTGAATGGTGTGAGAAAGTGGTCTAGTTTCAACCTTCTGCATGCTGCTGTCCAGTTCTCCCAGCACCATTTGTTGAAGAGACTGTCTTTTTTCCATTGGATGTTCTTTCCTGCTTTGTCAAAGATGAGTTGGCCGTACGTTTGTGGGTCTAGTTCCGGGGTTTCTATTCTATTCCATTGGTCTATGTGTCTGTTTTTGTGCCATAACATCATGTAAATTAAAATGTGCAGTTCTGGTCTCCCTTTATTTTATTTTTTAAATTAATTAATTATTAATTAATTATTATTATTATTATTGTTTTTAAGTAAGCTCTAGGCCAACCATGGGGCTTGAACTCATGACCCTGAGATCCAGAGCCGCATACTCTACCGACTGAGTCAGCCAGGCACCGCTGTTCTCCCTTTATTTCAAAAATTAGAAAAGCAGAGCTCAGAGAGAGTTAACAATGTTAACGGTATTTTGGAGACAGAATTTGGTGTTTCGGAGCATGAGTTCTAGGGATGGAATGCCTGGGTTTGAATCTCGCTCCCACTTTTGCTTGCTCTGTGACTTTAGACAAGTTGTGTAAATATTCTGTGCTTCTTTTATCACCTATAAAATGGGCGATGTTGATGAATGATACCTGTGTGATAAGGTCGATGCAAAGATTTATCAATTAGCATGTGTTAAATGCTAAGAGCGGCGCCTGATTCATCAGAAGTATTAAATGTCATTTCCCACCTTGACCCAATATCCCACACCAGATAACAAAACAAAGGGTCCAGGAACCAAGTCTCCTGGCTGCACAAACAGTACATTTTACACTGTACCACATGCCCCCTAATGGCGTGCTTTAATTAACTATCAACACATATACAAACAGAGAGACTGAGTCCGCTATGTATTCTGTGCTGTGCTAAGCACCTTACCACCTTTTCTCTTCATTTCTCACAGTGATCCTGTCAGGTGAATGTTTTCCAGCTACAGCACCTTACCTGCAATTTCAGAATGACAGAAGCCCCGAACACTGAAAATGCTTCAGTATTCATTGGATGACTTCACTGGAACTCCTTTGCAGGCAAAAATCTGACTTGAATGGACATAAAGCAATGTGTAGACTTTCTTCCATTTAGTGTGAACATGAGCATGATTCACTAGAGAAAGTAAATGTTTTTATAATGGAGAGCTGTCTCAAATCCCCTGAAGATGTTAATATGCATTATTAGGTTGTTAGATAATACATAATGTTTGCACTGCATTCCCTTTTATTATTTGAAACTTCTAAATTTTATCTTTTTAGGGTGACACAAATGTTTTATGACTGCGGTGCCTGGGTGGCTCAGTTCAGCGACCGACTCTTGATTTCGGCTCAGGTCATGATCTCACAGTTCATGGGACTGAGTCTGCATCAGGCTGCCAGCATAGGGCCTGCTTGGGACTCTCTCTCTCTCTCCCTCTCTCTCTCTGCCCCTCCTCCCCACTCTCTCTTTCTCTAAATAAATAAATAAACTTAAAAGCGTGTTTTATAACTGGACTGTGAGGACAGTTGTACAATTCTGTCAATTTACTTAAACAATCGCTGCGGGCACCTGGGTGACTCAGTGGGTGGAGCGTCTGACTCTTGCTTTTGGTTCAGGTCATGATCCTAGGACAATGGGATCGAGCTCAGCGTTGGGCTCCACACTGGGTATGGAGCCTGCTTGCAATTCTTTCTCTCTTCCTCCCTCTGCCTCTTCCCGCTCATGCTCTCTCTCTCTAAAACAAATAAACAAACAAATAAGTAAATAAAAGTACACATGCATTTGAAGATACATATATCATTGAATTGGGTGTGCCTGGCTAGCTCGATCAGTGGTGCATGCGACTCTTGATCTCAGAGTTGTAAGTTCAAGGATGTTGGGTATAGAGATTACTTAAAATCTTAAAAAAAAAAAAGCACTGAATTGTACACAGAAAACACATCAATGTACGTAATATTTAAATTTTACCTTAATAACACTATGTTCAAAAGGTCATTATGGAAAGATAAACATACATAATTATTAGGAACAAAAAAATTAATTAAGGAACACCTGTAACCTTTCAAGTTTTACATCCCCGCTGACCATGGTGTTTGATGTTTTAGACTGAAGCTAGACTTGGCTGATAAAAGGACTTGAGTGCTGTCTACACAGGATTTGAATCTGTGATGACATGTGAGTGAATTTGATAGCAGTTTTCACAAAAGAGAAAGAAACCACACACACAACATACACAAAATAGACTAAAAAAGAGTAGTAAAAAGAAGTTTCAAAAAATTAATGAAATTAAATAATTCCAAATACTGCTTCTTTTATCATTTTTCTTGAATCACCCCATTCCATCAGAATTCATTTCCTCCTTATGGGCCTCCACAGACTTTTATGATTCTGTAAGGAAACTTAACAATATAGTCTAGTCATCTGAATTTGTTTTATAGAATAGTAAGCCCCTAGACAGCAAGGATAGTTCTATTCATTTTTGTATTACTTGTGGTTCATAAAGATGCTTAAATAAGGGTCTAATGAGTATCTGAATTATATTGAAGGACCACTTCCTCAGTAAAAGTTTATACGTGAAAAGTCTATTATTTTTCTCCTAAATTCCAAAATACTTCTGATCCCAAGTTTTGACTAAGAGATTATAGGTCACTATTACCACACCAGTTTCACAAAAACAGATGGTTGGAGATGTTAAGTTACTTACTTGTTCAAGATGACACAGCTATTAAATGGTGGAGCTGGTGTTCCAATCTGTGTCTGGTAAACTTAGAACCCAAACCTCTATCTGCTCCTCTTGAAGAGATCTGTAACTGTGGGTACAAAATTAACACATAAATAATCTTGATTTAAAAAAATTCCCTGTAATGTATCAATGTTATAGACATTTAAATTTTTTTTTCTAAGAGTTGAAGATTTTCTTAATATTTTTGGTTAGAATATTAGTCAACCTGCTTTCTTCGCTTCAGAACTTACCAGCTCTATCAGACTGCTCAAAACTATGGAGTCTTTATTCTTTTATTTGTCTCCTCTTTTAAAACCGTAAGCAATTACCTGAGCTAACCTCAACAGACAGAATTAGATAAGATAGTATGGAAAAAAACAAAAAAACAAAAATAGAAACTTTATCACCAATTGGGTTTTCTTTTTTTATCAAGCTCTTTAACAAATTATCTCCCCAAGCGCATCTTCTCCTGATACAATTGGGTCTCTTACCATGATGTGAGGTCACAGGATGAACTGTCAGATTTGAAAAGCAATAAATACAGTGCAGTCCAGTTTCCTGGGAAAGATCGAATGTTTTGAGTTTGACTTCCTTTCTATCCCTAGAAAACATTTCAGAAGGAAAAGATTGATGGATTCCTCATTGGTCTTTTTCCTTTGTATGTTTTGTTAGTTGTGTTTTTTTTTTAAGCCAGGCTGTGAAAAGTTGTTGTTCATTAATGAAACTCAGAAAGTAGTCAAGCCCCTTTGAAGTTTAAGACAGCATCTGTTCCACTGTCCAAAGAGAGTAGAGAAATTAACATCTCCATCACATGAGTTTCAATGTAATTCAAGTTATTACCACCCAGAAGTTGCAGGTGCAAGAATATAGCTAGCTTTGTTTTATGAAGCATATTCGTGTGTGTGTGTGTGTGTGTGTGTGTGTGTATGTGTGTGCACCCACGTACAAAATAATGACCAGGTCTTATAAAATGCATATTTTAAAAGGTAAATTACAAATGCGTTCATATTTTTTTTGCTTTCTTTTTGTTTTTTAATTTAAATGCATGTTAATTGGTATATAGTGTAGTATTGGTTTCAGTAGAATTTAGTGAATTCTACACATAACACCCAGTGCTCATCCCAACAGATGCCCTCCTTAATGCTCGTCACCCATTTAGCCCAATTCCTCACCCACCTCTCCTGCAGCAGCCCTCAGTTTGTTCTCTATATTTAAGAGTCTTTTATGGTTTGTTTCCCTCTCTGTTTTTATATTATTTTATTTTTCTTTCCCTTCCCCTATATTCATCTGTTTTGTTTCTTAAATTCCACATATGAGTGAAATCATATATTTGCCTTTCTTTGATTGACTTATTTCACTTAGCGTAATACATTCTAGTTCCATACACATTGTTGCAAATGGCAAGATATCACTCTTTTTGATCGCCAAGTAATATTCCATTATATATATATATATATATATATATATACACATACATACACCACATCTTCTTTATCCATTCATCAGTTGATGGACATTTGGGCTGTGTCTACAATTTGGCTATTGCTAATAGTGCTGCTATAAACATTTGAGTACAAATGCATTCATATTAAGTTAAAATTGCTCTTCGAATGGAATTTTTCTTTATTTCAAACAACGATAGTTTTTATAGATCCATTAATTCTCCTGACACAAACACTGCTTTGTTAATTTATGTATAATTTCTTAAGGTAATCATAGTCATAATCATAACCGCCAAAAATAAGGTAAGCTTCTACTTCTAAGATAGAGTAGATATATTTTTCTTTATTTCACCTACAAAGTACAACTGAAACCTTGAAATTATAGATAAGACAAACAAAGAAAACCTTAAAAAGTCTGTTTCTGGAAAATAGAATAAAGACATAGAAAAAAAAAAAAAAAAAAAAACAACCCAAAGCAAAAGAAATAGAGTTCTAGCAAAAATGGTAGAAGTGTGTGTGTGTGTGTGTGTGTGTGTGTGTGAGACAGCCAAAATGGAAATTTGTGGGACTATCATGAAAGATCTAATATTTGTGAAAAGGAGATGTTCATGACAATTCTAAAAGGTCAAAGTTAAAGGGACACAAAGGGAAATAAGGTTTTTACATTTCACTCAAGTTGATAAAATTTCAACACCAGTATTCTGTGATAAATTAGATATATGTAATGTAGTATCTATGGCAACCGTTAAAAAAGATATAAAAGAGATAAATTGAAAAAAACTATAAATAGATCAAAATAACATTTTTAAAAAATGTTTAAGCAATCCATAGGGAGGAAAGGAAAAAAGACAGAAGTGAAAAACAGATAGAACAAAAAGAAAAGAAAATTTCAAATGGTGGACTTAAGCCCCAACATATCAATAATAACATTAAATGTAAATGGTCCAAATATGCCAATTGTAAGATACAAATAAGCAGAGTAGATGAAAAACATGGTGCAAGTATGTACGGTCTACAAGAAACTTACTTCCAATATAATAATATAGGTAGGTTAAAAGTAAACGAAAGGAAAAAGATATATCATGGAAACATTAAAAGAAAGCAGGGGCACCTGGCTGGCTCAGTAGGAGCATATGACTCTGGTTCTTGGGGTTCTGGGTTAGAACCCCACACTGGGTGTAGACATTACTTTAAAAATAAAATATTTAAAAAGCATTAAAAGAAAGCAGAAATATCTGTATTAATATCAGCTAAAGTAGATTTCAAGGCAGTAAAAATTACAATATGCTAAGAGGTATATTACATAATGGTAAAAAAGATCAATCTGCAAAAAAAAAGGAATCCTAAATGTGTATGCATCAGACAACAAGAGCTTCAAAATCTGTGAAGAAAAAAATAATAAAATTGAAAGGAGAAATAGACAAATTCACACTTCCAATCTCTCTCTCAACAACTGGGAGAACCAGACAGAAAATCTGAAAAACAGTACAACTCAACAACACAATCAACCAACAGAATCGAATCAACATTTATAGAACACTTTGTTCACCAAGAGTGGAATATATTCAAGTGTCCACAGAAAATATTGCTAGGTGGGCCATACTATGGACCATAAAACAGATCTCAAAACATTTAAAATAAATGAAATCACACAGAATGTGTTTTCTGCTACAATGGAATCAAACTAGAAATTGATAACAGAAAAGGAAGAAAATAACCAAACATGTGGAAACTAAACAATATACTTTTAAATAATCCATGGGTCAAAGAGGAACTTTCAAGGTAGATAAGAAAATATACTGAATGGAATGAAAATAAAAATACAGCATATCAAAGCATGTGGGGAGTAGTTAAAATGGTGTTGAGAGGGGCGCCTGGGTGGCGCAGTTGGTTAAGCGTCCGACTTCAGCCAGGTCACGATCTCGCGGTCCGTGAGTTCGAGCCCCGCATCAGGCTCTGGGCTGATGGCTCAGAGCCTGGAGCCTGTTTCCGATTCTGTGTCTCCCTCTCTCTCTGACCCTCCCCCGTTCATGCTCTGTCTCTCTCTGTCCCAAAAATAAAAAACGTTGAAAAAAAATTAAAAAAAAAAAAAATGGTGTTGAGAGGGAAATTTACAGTGTTCTACATGCATGCTTTAGAAAAGAAGAAATATCTAAATAAATATGAGAATTTTTAAAAATTCTTACATAGTAATTTAGATTAATTTATAAGTTCTTATAATTCCAGTAGTTGCTACTTTATTTTATTACTACTAATTTACAAGTTTCTATGACTAAGAGACAAAAAAGGATATTGCTAACTGACAAAATAAATAACAAATAAAAAGTATAGGAAACACAGAAGTACCTATAAGTTTACTACTAAACAGAGTAAAGTAGCAACTGATATAAAATTGCTATTGTGGTTTTCATTTGGTGTGTATCATCCATCATTTCAAATTTCTGTTAGCTTTTTTTCTTAAAAATTTCTTTTGCTTGGCTTTTTTGATTTCAAAAATGTGTCTGTTTAGGGAAAAAATGGTAGAAACGTGTGTGTGTGTGTGTGTGTGTGATAGCCAAAATGGAAAACTAGCTTTTTATGTGAGTAAACTTAACACATTTATGCTTATTATATTGCCATTTTAAAACATAATTAGACTTATTTTTACCTCTGGTTTCATATATTCTATTTATCATACAATTATATTTGTGGAAAGAAAAATGACATTTTTTTTATAACATTGGGTTTTTAAAAGTTTTTATTAAATCCAGCTGAGTTTTTAAAAAAGTAAATTCTGGGGCGCCTGGGTGGCTCAGCCAGTTAAGTGTCCGACTTCAGCTCAGGTCATGATCTCGCGGTCCATGAGTTTGAGCCCCGCGTCAGGCTCTGTGCTGACAGCTCAGAGCCTGGAGCCTGTTTCAGATTCTGTGTCTCCCTCTCTCTGACCCTCCCCCGTTCATGCGCTGTCTCTCTCTGTCTCAAAAATAAATAAACATTAAAAAAAAAAGTAAAAAAAAAAAAAAAAAAAAAAGTAAATTCTACGCCCAGCGCACGGCTTGAACTCAAGATCCCAACGTCAAGAGCCACATCCAAGTGAACCATCCAGGTGCCCCAGAAAAATGACATTTTAGATTTGTGCACTTTGCATACTTCACATTGGTGCCTCTATGTGGAATTAATGTATGATTAGAAGACCTGTTTATAAATACTGAGAACCTGAACAATGGACTGGTAGGTGAGATACAGAAGGCAGATTAGATTTGAGAAATGTATAGAAAATAAAAGTAAAACAACTTGAATCTTAGTTGAATGAGGGAAGTGGCAGACAAAAAGATTACTTCACGCGCTCTAGCTGGGAGGACTTACCAGAGGGTGTCAGCATACAACCCAAGTATGGAGTACAGTTGCCCCGAATGTGCCATTCCTCTCCCTGTAGATCCTGTCCCCTAGGAGCTCGTTGGAAAATTACACTTTCCACTCCTTTGAGGTCAGCTTTGTCCACGTGACTTGTTTAAACCAATGAACTGGGAGCAGAAGCGTGGTGTCACTTCTGAGCAGAAGCGGCCCAAATCCAGCCTCCTCTGCCACCTCCTCTTCCTTTGAATGTCCCAGGCAGGAGCTGTTCTCTCAGCCTGGACACCAAAGAGCCATGAAGCAAAGCCTCAGTCAATGACACAAATACATTGAGAAATAACCTTTGCTTTCGTAAGTCACTGTGATTTGGGGTCTTTTTTGTACCGTAGTATAACTTAGCCTCAGCTGACTAATATATGCCGATGAGTTTCCTTATTATCCTGTCAGAACATGTTATTTCTATGAGCCATAGGTATTGATGCCACTTTTTCTCGTACACTCAAGACTTGCATGAATGGGATGATATATAGCAAGTGCATAAAGGTTTAGAATATTTGAAATTGGGACTGCCTAGTAAATCCTCCCTATATGGTCAATTTACTTAAAGAATGTGGATATATGGGTGGGTGGGGAGAAAGAATTTATATATATCTGTATATATTTCTTTATATATTATGTTTATGTTATTATACACATTTATATTATGTATTATATATAATTATATTTATCTCACCTTAATGATATTATTTGTATAGCAACAGAAAACATTTTTATGTTAGTATCTACAAAGAATAGGAATATGTGTGAAAGTTAAGAATAAGCACAGTTTATGCCAATTTGTTTAAACAATTATTTTTAAACCACAATCATTTTTCCCCACTGATCCTAATGTCACCATTTCCCCCCAAAATAAAAACTTTTAGCCTTTTAGATTATAGCCTATGTTTCAAAATATAAATAGGAATATTTGGAGAGAGACAAAAGAGGAAAGAACCTTTGGAGACTGATCTAATCGTACTTGGGTGAGTTACTATAGATGTTTGAGGATGATTAAAATTTCATCTATCAAAATAAAAATAAGCCGGGCGCCTGGGTGGCTCAGTCGGTTGAGCATCGACTTTGGCTCAGGTCATGATCCCATGGTTTGTAGGTTCGAGCCCCACGTCGGGCTCTGTGATGACAGCTCAAAGCCTGGAGCCTGCTTTGGATTCTGTGTCTCCCTCTCTCTCTGCCCCTCCCCTGCTCATGCTGTCTCTGTCTCTGTCTCAAAAATAAATAAAACATTTAAAAAATAAATAAAAATAAGCCAATGACAGTTACTGTTCAAGAATAATGTTTTGTAGAAGACATAAACATTAGACTCCCTTTTTTCCTTGCTCCTTCCCTCCTTTTATATAAATATATATATTTTTTTAGGATCTACATATACCGGGCAGTGTGCTAGATGCTAGGGATTAATCAAAGAATAGGGCAGAGCCTGTCCCTGACTAAAATGAATTACATGTTTTAAATAGGCAGGACACATTCCTTCCTCATCTAAACAAGGCACAAGAGGGGCGCCTGGGTGGCTCAGTCGTTTGAGCGTCCAACTTCAGCTCATGTCACAATCTTGTGGTTCGTGGGTTCGAGCCCCGAGTGGGGCTCTGTGCTGACAGCTCAGAGCCTGGAGGCTGCTTTGGATTCTGTGTCTCCCTCTCTGCCCCTACCCTGCTCGTGCTCTCTCTTTCCCTCTCAAAAATAAACAAACATTAAAAAATTATACAAAAAAAAATAAATAAACAAGGCACAAGACTTTCAACAAACTTGCAATCTTCACCAACTGAGAAAAGCCAAGTCACCCTCAGGTGTAGCTAGCCAGTTAGAGGCCACTGAAGAAACAGAAGGTTGTTGGCCTTCTCCAATTTGGGTTTTCCCACTGGCAAAAGGAGAGACCGCCTGTATAAACAGTGATTCCAAGAAGCCAACGCCTGTGGCAGAGTACTTTATTAAGTGAAATGGTGGAAAGCCATTATTTAGTTAGAAGGCAAAGCGGAGCATTTGAGAAAACACTGGACTGGAGCAGAAACAAAGCGTGGGGTTCCTTCTGCAAGTCGGGTAACCTTGGGCAAATCGTATCTTCTGAGTTCAAGTTCTTCATCTGCGAAACAGAAGTAACGAGATCGGTTTTATCTTCTCATAGCGTTGTTAGGAATATCAAATAGACACAGGTAATGTTCACTGCAAATGTATCTTGCTCTTTTTATTTAAAAATTATTTATTTTTTTTTTATTTTAGAGAAAGCCGATGTGCATGTGCGAGCCGGGTAGAAGGGCAGAAGGAGACAGAATCCTGTGCGGGCTCTGCATGGAGCCCAACACAGGGCTTGATCCCATGACCCTGGAATCATGACCTGAGCTGAAGTCACGGGTTGGACCCTCCACAGACTAAGCCACCCAAGGTGCCCTTTGCTCCTTTCATTTTAAATCTTACCATTTCCTTCCCCACCGCCTTTTCCTGCAGTTTTTGTCTATGTAAACAAGTAGCATAAGTCTGGGTTGGCTCCTCCCAGAACATCTAATACTACTGCATTAGGTCCATCATATTATAGGTCAGTCAGTAGCCAATATTTTTTTAATATCTATTATTTTTAAGGCTTCACATCAGGTGCTCCAAGACACACAAAAGTGAATGGCACAACTGCTTTGGCATGACAGAAACTCTAGTTTTTGCTTTGGTTTGTTTTTAAGATTTTATTTTTGAGTAATCTCTATACCCAATGTGGGGCTCAAACTTACAACCCTGAGATCAAGAGTTACAGGCTCTATGCTTGAGCCAGCTGAGTGTCCCCAGAAGCTCTAGTTTTAAGAATTTATCCCAAGGGATGGGGCGCCTGGGTGGCTCAGTTGGTGAAACATCCGACTCTTCATTTCAGCTCAGGTCATGATCTCAGGGACTGAGTCCCACGTCAGGATTGTGCTGGCAGCATGGAGCCTGCTTGGGATTCTCTCTCCCTCTCTCTCGGCCTGCCCCATTCAAAATCAATAAATAAACTTAATAAAAAAAAAAAAAAAGAATCTATGCCAAGGGGATAATGGTACACGACTGAAAAAGTTTAAAATGGAAAACATGTCTTACAATATTTTTGTAATAGATAACGGAGAATAAAATAAACTATTACGCAAAAGAGATTGGTTAAATATGTTCTGAAGTATCGGTGGCATAGAATAATAAGCAGTCATTTAAAAAGACTATGTAGATCACTGTAACAATTGAAAAAAGAGGTACAAAAAATAAATGTTCCTCTTTTTGTAACTTCTATACATCAATCCATGTATCTATATGAAAAAATTGGCAACACTTCTGAGTGTCAATTCTCTTTTTACACTCTCTTGTGGTGTGATTCACTTACAACAAATAAGCATCATTTCTACAAAAACAATAAAGCTATTTTTTTAAATCTTTAATATATTTATTTATTTTTGAGAGAGAGAAAGAGACAGAGTGTGAGCAGGGGAGGGGCAGAGAGAGAGGGAGACACAGAATCTGATGCAGGCTCCAGGCTCTGAGCAGGACACGGGGCTCGAACTCACAAACTGCCGAGACCATGACCTGAGCTGAAGTCAGACACTAACTGACTGAGCCACCGAGGTGCCCCCAAGAAAGCTACTTTCAAAGAATTGAAAGAAAGTGAATGCCATAGGACTAGGCTTCAAGAATTCACAAGCAAAACTAGTGTAAACACACAACTCGTTAGGGATAAGTGTGATGAAAAGAACAGCGTGGAGTCTCATAAAGATAAAGGGAGATGAATAAGAACATCAAGCCAGGCAGAGATAGGAAAAGTATTTTTATTTTATTGTTAATTTCATTATATTTATTTTATTTTACCTTATTTTAGAGAGGAGGGAGGGGCAGAGAGAGAGGGAGAGAGAATCCTGAGTAGGCTCCTCATTGTTAGCACGGAGCCCATCACAGGCCTTGATTCCACAATCCTGAGATCATGACCTGAGCTGAAATCAAGAGTCAGATGCTTAACCCACTGAGCCACCCAGGTGCCCTTGAAAAAGTATTTTAGGCAGAAAGGACAAATAAGCGGCATCTGGGTGCCTCAGTCAGTTAAGTGTCTGACTTCAGCTCAGGTCACGGTCTTGCAGTTTGTGAATTTGAGCCCCGCATCAGGCTCTGTGCTGACAGCTCAGAGCCTGGACCCTGCTTCAGATTCTGTGTCTCCCTCTTTCTGCCCCTCCCCCACTAATGCTGTCTCTTTCTCTCTCTCTCCCTCTCTCTCTCAAAAATAAATAAACATGAAAAAATTTTAAAAAAAGAAAAGAAAGGACAAACAGAGTAAGTTATTGGGATGGAAACATGCTCTAACTCGCTTACCATAAGTACACTGTTGTTAAAGAACAAAAAGTCAGTCGAGGAAATCTGAAGATCTAATTGTCTTTATTAAGTGATTCATGAGTGGGGCGGCGTCCCATCTAGCAAGCAGAGGGGAGCTCTGAGGAGGTGTACAAACAGAAGGTTTTCATAGGAAGGAGGTTGTTAACAAAAGAAGTTAACAAAAGAAAAGACTGTTCCAGACAAGGCCACATTCCTTTAGGGAGAAGGGCAGGGGTCTTATTAGATGGATTACCTCATTTTGGGGGGAGATGGAGAGGGCCCGTGTGATAGATTGCCTCATTGGTACTGATCAGAAAATTCTTGACTGACTCCCTAAGACATATATTTCTGTGGGAAGCTGAAACTGCAATTAGGTTAGGTATGATGCCCAGATTTGGTGACTTAGCCTAAGTAACACCATTTTGGGCCTGTGGTTTTCTTTCTAACACTGTAAATGGAAAAGTTCGCTATCAGGTTGGAAAGTTTAAGGCCATATCAGACGAAGAGTTTGGGCCTTTGCTGAGCTGACGATGAAAAGTGGTGATATTTTAGGTGAATGATATACTCAGATTGCATGGCATAAAATTTTAGTCTTGTGTGGATGCCTTGGTGTAGCTCCTGGCAGTACAACACTTAGAGGAAAGACCTTATTTCTGAGCCTATTCCCAGGGCTAACAAAAGCTTCCACCCTTGGAGGTCAGGGGTCCGAGGAAGGATGCTGTGGTGCCTTATTTCAGGAACAGTGGATGCACTTGGCCGTGTAAGCTGGTACTCATACAATACATGTGTTCAAGGCCCCTGTCACCAGCTAGACCACAAGACCTGACATATACTGTCCACTTTCTTGTACTCACTAATGTTTGTCCCACATTTTCCTTAATCCCTTTTCTCCAGCTTAACTCTTAACTCAGGCAAATGGAACCAGAAACCACCTCTCAGGTGATGGCAACTGCCCTGACAAGCAAGGTCTCCAGCTGGCCCAGACCACCCAGACTTTCTTTCTTTCTTTCTTTCTTTCTTTCTTTCTTTCTTTCTTTCTTTCTTTCTTTCTTTCTTCCTTCCTTCCTTCCTTCCTTCCTTCCTTCCTTCCTTCCTTCCTTCCTTCCTTCCTTCCTCCCTCCCTTCCTTCCTTTTCTTCTTTCTTTCTTTCCTTCAACATTTATTTATTATTGAGATACAGAGAGACACAGAGCATGAGCAGGGGAAGGGTAGAGAGAGGGGGAGACACAGAATCTGAAGCAGGCTCCAGGCTCTGAACTGTCAGCACACAGCCCGACACAGGGCTTGAACTCACAAACTGCGAGATCATGACCTGAGCTGAAGTCGATCGCCTAGCCAACCGAGCCACCCAGGCGCCCCCAGACTTTCTGGGCTAAACCCATTTGGTGCCTATGCAGATGGACCATGGAGTGACCTATGGAATGACCTACCATTACTTTTACATCATTATAATACTAAAATGTCCACCCAAGGAGAAGCCTCAGCCTCACTTACATAACATACAATGTGTAGGCACGTTTCCTTAAGGCCCATTCAGGACCTTATGCCCATCTTTACATACAATGACAAGCCTTCCCTATCTAAATATTCATCCTAACCCTAAACAAAAAGAACCCATTCACCCTCTCCAGGAGAGCCAGGCTTTGGAACCCATTCTGTGATCTTTTTGTTTACTGCAAATAAGAGTTTTCTTTGTACAACAACTCAACCTGGGGCAGTTTCTGACTCAGTAGGGAGAGAACTCACCTTGGTTGGTTTGGTTACACCATCACATTAGAGGATGTAGCCTGGACTAGGAAAAAGGAAGCCAGTTTGATTTATAGATATTAGGCCTTTAGATATATGGCGTATCAGCCTTCACTAGTACTCTTGTGCTGAGTCCTGCAAATGTTAGTGGCCAGACTGTAGAACAGATGATTGATAAGCACATAGTAGATGATCGATAAGCTTTTGGGGAATGAATACTTGGCAACAATGAACACAGTAACTCAAACTGGGGAATAAGGACGGAGAGTAGACCAACTTGGCCAGTATTTCCAAGAGACAAACTCTTCTGCTATACTTCCAACTCAGTATCGTCAGTTAAACAGCATAAATTTAGTTATTTGGAAGATAGTTGGTAAGCCACGTTCAAGTTATTATATTTAGAATATTTATTTTATTTAGAAATTTAAATTTAATAATGACGCAAGAAATAGCAAATGTATCTCCTTTCTTTGCTCTAAAAGCAGAAGTGTAAATATTTATCTCAGTTAACCATTTATTTGTGGACACTCCTACCAAACAAACTTGCCAGAAGCCTGGGCATAAAAACCCTTGATTCAATCAGGCCTGAATCACTGACTCATTGTGTATGACCTGGGGCAAGTCACTTGACCTCTCAGAACATTCAGCAGGAAACACAGGTGTAAAGCAAGAGTGTGCCGAAAACCAGATGCTCCATCTAAGTTGGCTTCATTTGGTAAATACGTCGTGGAAGAAAAAGAACATTGAATTCTTTCAAAGAAGTATTTTATTTTATTTATTTATTTTAATGTTTTTTATTTATTTTTGAGACAGAGAGAGACAGACCATGAACGGGGGAGGGGCAGAGAGAGAGGGAGACACAGAATCGGAAGCAGGCTCCAGGCTCTGAGCCATCAGCACAGAGCCTGACACGGGGCTCAAACTCACGGACCGCGAGATCGTGACCTGAGCGGAAGTCGGACGCTTAACCGACTGAGCCACCCAGGCGCCCCACAAAGAAGTATTTTAAATTTGGCGTTTAATTCTTAAACATGGGGCTTCTTAGAACTTGGTGAATACTTAGATAGCAAATTCCTTATGAACTGCATACTTACTTCTGGTACTCAACTTTATTGTAAAAGGATTTTCTTTAGGAATTAAAAACCAAATCTGCAGCTTTTAAATCTTTGAGATTTGCAGGGGCGCCTGGGTGGCGCAGTCGGTTAAGCGTCCGACTTCAGCCAGGTCACGATCTCGCGGTCCGTGAGTTCGAGCCCCGCGTCGGCTCTGGGCTGATGGCTCGGAGCCTGGAGCCTGTTTCAAATTCTGTGTCTCCCTCTCTCTCTGCCCCTCCCCCGTTCATGCTCTGTCTCTCTCTGTCCCAAAAATAAATAAATGTTGAAAAAAAAATTAAAAAAAAAAAAATCTTTGAGATTTGCAGATTTTGAACTTTTTGAAATCTGAGCAATGCTAGTGATGAAGTTTTGGGGTCCTGGGGGTTTGTGGGGTCTGGAGCCGATGGCCAAGAAAGAATTCCTGAAGACGTCTGTGGTGCAAAAAAGGTGATTTTATTAAAGCATGGGGACAGGACCAAGGGGCAGGAAGAGTTGCATGGGATCCTGATGGGTAACTCGTTATATGCCCTCAGGTTGGGAGGGGGTCAGGGATAGAGTAAGTCTCTAAAGAATTTTGGAAGCAAAGTTTCCAGGACCTTGAGGGGTTACCTGTTGTTAGGAAAACATCATTTATTACTGTTTTGTAAAACCTCAGTCATGAGACCCTTCAGATGTATATCAGGGGTCCATAAGCTTGGAGTCCGATTGCCAGCATATCCTGGGCTAGCTGAGATAAAGGAAGTATATTTAAAGGATCCTCAAGATTGGGATAATTAAGCTAAGGTTCTCTTTGGCCCCTAGCAAAGTGTCATCCTTGAGGCAGCTGAGCTCCTAGAGGGAGGTCACTCTGCCAGTTTCAAGGACTTGTCAATGGGTTATAGGCATGAAGGAATTTAATTTTTCATTTGCCTTAGTTTCCCACATTACCATGCCAAGCACTTAAGCCCCTTTCCTTTGTTCTTGGGCAGCCAGGATTGTCTGAGAAATATCACACATATTCCACCTGGGGGGGCGGGTGTGCTAGCTTGTTCTTTGCCCCTTAGCCTGCCTCATGCTCCCTCATCAGTAAAAATAGACAGGAGCAAAAAGCCCACTAGGACTGGGAAGACTGAATATCTCCATAGCAGCGAAGGAGCAAGTTCTTAGATACTTATATTTCAACCTAACAATGTTTTCAATGACACCAATAATTTTGGTTAAAATTGCTTGCACACTTATCAGAGTTTTAGGTGGATAATTTTATTTACTTCTCACATGAACTTCTAAAGTCAAGTTTTCCTACTATACCCATTTTACAGAGAGAGAAACTGAGGCTTTGAGAGATTAAGCGATTTGCCCAAGACCATATAGCGTTGCCCGAGACAGGTGGTGGGAGTTTAGAGCTCTCACTTTCACACTTGGTATTACCTTCCTTGGGGTGGAAATCACTGGATTAATATGCCAGCAGATAACGTATTGATTAGATAAGCCTCATCAAGACAAAGATGCTGGCTCTAAAAGAGATATTCTTTGGAACTCACAATTCAGCTGTATTTTGCAAAAGAGGCATTTTTACTCTTTTGTTATCCAATCACAGTTAGGGACAAAAATCGAATCTTAAAGAGCTATGTGTAAAAAGCCCAGGAAATGATCTCTTCATCTCTAAAGCAGAAGTTCCCAAGCTTCAGAGTGCCTAAGAATTACCTGAGGAATCTTTCAAAATAGGCACGTCCCCAGGACTCGCTGCTATGAATTTGCATGAAGTAGGTCTAGGGTTTGAACATGAGTCTGTAGTTTTAAAAGCAGCCAAGTAATTGCAGGGGAGGCCGCCCTCAGTCCACACTTTGAGTTCTGAAATTTCTTTTCACCTTGGATTCTTGGAGATACCTGACTTTTCAAAACAAACAATAAGGCTACTTCCCAAATTGCTTAATAGCAGCCTGACAAATTTGGTGTGAACAAACAACAGGTGCTATCTGCAAGAGGTGAGTCAGGACCCGAATCAGAATGTGTGCTGGTTCTTGGCTTAAGCGTAAATACGTAGATGGAACCCTGGCCTACTGAGTTCTCAAAACCAGCAATCTGGGCTGAACTCTGAAACTTTAAAATCCTCGAAAAAAAATGCTATGGGTGAGGACGTGTGCATAATTCAGAAAAATGGAATTCTTTGAATAGCATCACAATTGCTTGCTTTTAACCCCAAATCATCCTGATACCTGTGGTAGGCAGGAAGTGACTAAGGCGATGCATATGGAGTGACGCCTCTTAATGGTATTTTTAGGACTGAAGGTGGCGGTACGGGTCTCAGGTGCCATTGGAATGGTAATTCTGCTAATTGGGTCTTGGAGCTAACACCTCTCTTGGAGAAAGGTAGGAAGTCTCACTTTACTGAATTGGCTCAGGGTTTTTCCTTCCAAGGATTTCGGCCACCTGTATTTGAAGGCAGGCTTCTTACCCTGAAAGTTTGGATGTTGTTGTTTTTCTAAAAGGATAAAATCAGTTCTCAATGCCTGAGGAAGGCTAAATGGGATGGATTCTTGAAAATCTTTGTATTTCTTGGTTCCTATTCCTCTCAGGTAGCTTTCTCCCAAATACCTAAGAGTCCTTTGAGATTTCCCCTCCCCCAATTTAGGCTTTAAAAAGAAAATTAGTGTGAATCATTAGAGAAAAGAAAAGGTTCACTTAGGGTTCCCCCCCCCTTTGTCTTCTTTTTAAAGCTTTAAGTATATGATGTAACGAATTAGGAAGATGTGATATTTTCAAAGACTGAATAATACTTCTTTTGGACAAGGGAATTTTTAGTTCCTCCATGAACAGATTTTGGAGAAAGCAATCTGTGAACCCCCTGAAATAGTATGGAAAAATTTGAGTGAATATTCACTTTTCTGGGAACAGGGTCAGTTTTTTTTTAATTATAAAAACGGGCTCCCTCTACCTAGAAAACTTTAACAACTAGTAAGAAATAAATTAGTTTAGAATAAGAAATACGAATATGGAATCAGAAATAACATTAGTTTATAGAAATTAAGCATATCTTTTCTAAGATTTTAAAAAGCTGGAAAGTTTGTTAATCTTTTCAGGACTAAGGTGAAAATCTCCAAGGCAGATCATTTAAATAATATGGCTACTTAATCTAATTTCACAATTAAGACTATTAGCAACTGCTTGTGGACACAGATATTATAACATCTCCTTAGTCATTAGGATTAGGATTAAAATATCAAAGGACAAGTAGACTACACATTTCCCTTTGAGTAACACTTTCTGCTTTTATTGATTTGTCATGTAAATAATAAATCCTCATTGACAGAAATCATTGGCATTCAAATCAAGGAGGATAAATAGTTTTGTCCTTTTCTGTAATCTGAGTCAGAAAAATCCAAATTATAAATGTGTTATTTACACTGTATAAAGAATTTGCTCCCCCTCCAATCCGAAATACATAGGAGCCTGGAGGTAATTTAAAAAATTAAAATTTATATAAAATAATTTTAAAAATTATCAAAAAATTTTGATAGACCAATAATATGAAAGTAAAGCTCCCACATATTCAGTGGTTTAAGGTGCAGTTCCAAAAGATAAAGTTTTCTTTCAATATATGTAATTAAATAAACTCTACATTCAATGTGGGGCTAGAAGTCAGTATCTTACTCGCATGCTCTACTGATTGAGCCAGCCCAGCATCCCTCTTTATTCTTTCTTAATGTTTATTTATGCTTGAGAGAGAGAGAGAGAGAGCATGGGAGAGGCAGAGAGAGAGACACACACAGAATCCGAAGCAGTCTCCAGGCTCCGAGCCGTCAGCACAGAGCCCGATGCAGGGCTCGAACTCATGAACAGGGAGATCAAGACCTGAGCCGAAGTCAGACACTCAACCGACTGAGCCACCCAGGCACCCCAAGTCATATAATATTTTAAAGATAGTTTCCTCACTCATGGAAAGGAATATTAGAAGGTGGTTACAAAGAGTGTCTGATGAGAAAGGGATTTCCATCCCTTTTCTTTCATTTGAATAATCCTTACAACATAATTCTAATAATAATCAGGATATAATCTGAAATGATCACAATTGATAATTTGCTACTCTGATATGGTAAGATCTTCAAAAACTATAATAAAATATAAACTATCCTCTTCTACCTTTATCAGTGAATCAATAAGTATTTGGTCTTTTCCAATGTGTTTATTCTAATTTCCTGGATGTCTGATAGATGCTTCCATATCTCCCTATATTCACATCTTCAAATTTAGTCATAAACACAGTTAGCCATACCCTTTTCTTTTCTTTTTTTTTTTTTTTTCTTTTTTTTTTCAACGTTTATTTATTTTTGGGACAGGGAGAGACAGAGCATGAACGGGGGAGGGTCAGAGAGAGAGGGAGACAGAGAATCGGAAACAGGCTCCAGGCTCTGAGCCGGCAGCCCAGAGCCTGACGCGGGGCTCAAACTCACGGACCGCAAGATCGTGACCTGGCTGAAGTCGGATGCTTAACCGACTGCGCCACCCAGGTGCCCCAGCCATACCCTTTTCAAAATTTGGTCTGAATGAAAAAGAGAGCCTCAAAGTTTAGCCTTGGGATTAACACGAAAAGTAGTCTGATATCTATGTGATTCTGGAAACTCCTTCACATTATCCAAACTGGGATCTAGAAAACTAAATTCCAGTTCAATCTGTTTCCATTTTTGCACAGCTCAGACTCACAAACTTCTATGTTTTGTAAAGCTGAAAAATGCTGTGTTTTAATCCCTACTGGGGTACAGTCTTAGGGTTTAGAGAATGTTACATCTCAAATGTATATAGAATAAGGAAATACATCAACATTTGAAAATCCTGCATTACTCAGTGAAAGGGTATTTTCCAAAGAATCAATTCACAATGTAAATTCATGAATGGTTGTAAAGGATGCATTTAAATTGTAAAGTAAACCAACAGATTTTAATGTAACAGAGTATACAAAGTTCATTCCTATTGTTTTATTTTTTATTTACATTACTATTGTTTCAGATACAACATTGCAACTTACCTTTATAAAATTACTATTTGGGAGCGCCTGGGTGGCTCAGTTGGTTAAGCTGTTGGTTAAGTGTCTGACTTGGGCTCAGGTCATGACCTCACGGTTCCTGAGTTCAAGCCCCACCTGGGGCTCACTGCTGCCAGGGCAGAGCCTCCTTTGGATCCTCTGTCTTCCTCTTTCTCTGCCCCACCCCCACAAATAAATAACATTAGAAAAATAAAATAAAAATAAAATTACTATTTGTTGGGATACCTGGCTGGCTTAGTCATAGAGCATGAGACTCTTGATCTTGGAATCCTGAGTTTGAGCCCCACACTGAAAAAAATTTATTATTTTTATTACTTAAAAAAAATTATTGGGGTGCCTGGGTGGCTCAGTCGGTTGAGCATGCTACTTTGGCTCAGGTCATGATCTCGCAGTTCTTGAGTTCAAGCCCCGCGTCAGGCTCTGTGCTGACAGCTCAGAGCCTGGAGCCTGCTTCATATTCTGTGTCTCCCCCTCTCTCTACCCCTTCCCCACTCATGCTCTGTCTCTCTCTGTCTCTCAAAGATGAATAAACATTAAAAAAAAATTTTTTTTTAATAAAAATAAAAAATAAAAAAAATTATTACTGGTCAAGTTTTGACATAGTGTCAAAGGATATCTAAAAAGACTACTAAGATACTTCTCCAGTTTCCAATTACATATCTGTTTGAAGCCAGATTTTTTTATATACTTCAGTCAAAACAACAATTGGATGTTAAAGCAAATATGAGAATCCAGCTGTCTGCTATTAAGCCAGATAGTAGAGATTGCAAAAATGGAAAACAATGTTACATTTCACAAAAGCGTTATTAAGTTGACAAGCCATTGTGTTTATTATTATTTTATTTTATTTTATTTTTGTTTTGTTTTTTTTTAAATTTTTTTTAACGTTTATTTATTTTTGAGACAGAGAGGGACAGAGCATGAACAGGGAGGGTCAGAGAGAGAGGGAGACACAGAATCCGAAACAGGCTCCAGGCTCTGAGCTGTCAGCACAGAGCCCGACGTGGGGCTCGAACTCACAGACCGTGAGATCATGACCTGAGCCGAAGTCGGACGCCCAACCAACCAAGCCACCCAGGCGCCCCTGTTTATTATTATTTTAAATGAACTAGTAAATATTTTAAAACTTTCAGTCAGCTTTTATATCTAATCTGGTAAATATTGATAAATATAAACCCTATAAGCAAAGCTTTGTGAAGTCTGCAATAATTTTTAAGAATGTATAGAGAGGTCCTTTACATCAAAAAGTTGAGAGCCCCTTATGCATGGAATTGTGAAGGTACTAAATCCTTTTTCTGGAAACTGCCTCTCAGACATAGTGAGCATTTCTTTTGTGATCTGGGAGGAGGGAGATCAGCAACAAGATACTAACTCACATTAACTAAAGTAAAACTCCTACCTCTGAATTTCTTTGCTACGTTGTCTTGTGTAGTTGACAACATAATAAGTAGAAGTTGTATAAGGTAGGAGTTAGGATGTCAAAACCTGAAACACCTGTCATCTGCTGATCCAAATAGCTCATGTTTAAAATAGAAGTTATATTTTAAATTAATTATCGAATGTTATTCAGGTGGTTGGTGCTGTAGATTGTGTAACTGAATCTCATGTCCCCTAATTTGCTGCTTGTGGATCAGTACTACATGGCTGGTGGCCATAATTCAGGCCTACGACTCAGAAGGGAATTTTGGTTAAATGTGAAGGTTTGGGTGTATCCATGGGCACAGAGAAATATTCAATCCATGAGATTCAGTGAGGTGACAGCAGGAAGCTGAAGTAGGTCAAATAAATGAGCATAGGATAAAACCTCAGTCAATGCTCATCAAGAATAATATACAGAATAGAAAGCCAGGAGAAGGGTACTGTTTTTTGAATACCCACGACGGTTCAATTAGAAACCACTAGGTTACATTTGGAACCCCTAGCTTACATTACCTAAGAGTAGATTTTAGCCCTACCCTTATCTCCTAATATAATTTGACAAATTATATCATCATAACAACAGTGTAAAGCAGGTATTTTCTTCATTTCTCAACTAGGAAATAAAGGTCTAGTGAGGTGAATACGCTTTCAGGATCACACAGATTCCACATCACACAGTCCCAAATCAAAGATAGGGTTTGGGGGCGCCTGGGTGGCGCAGTCGGTTAAGCGTCCGACTTCAGCCAGGTCACGATCTCGCGGTCCGTGAGTTCGAGCCCCGCGTCAGGCTCTGGGCTGATGGCTCGGAGCCTGGAGCCGGTTTCCGATTCTGTGTCTCCCTCTCTCTCTGCCCCTCCCCCGTTCATGCTCTGTCTCTCTCTGTCTCAAAAATAAATAAACGTTGAAAAAAAAAATTAAAAAAAAAAAAAAAGATAGGGTTTGGGTTTCAGGTCTCTCTTGGGGCACCTGGGTGGCTCAGTTGGTTAAGCATCCAACTTCGGCTCAGGTCATGATCTCATGGTTCCTGGGTTTGAGCCTCACATCCGGCTCTGTGTTGACAGTTCAGAGCCTGGAGCCTGCTTTGGATTCTGTGTCTCCTCTCTCTGTCCCTCCCCCACTCAAGCGCGCGCTCTCTCTCTCTCAAAAATAAACATTAAAAAAGAAAAAAAAGAAAATCTGATATATTTAAATATATATATAATATTCTACCCTTGAGGAACTTTCATTTCTGGCTTGAAATTGTACTAGCCTTTTCCCTATTCTCTTGAGGTAGGGGGAACTGATAGAAATGCATGGATATGTAATGAGGTTTTATATTCATTCACAGTCAGGTAACATTTTACTTTTTCTTTATGGGCCATGAATTGCAAGTAAAAGGGGACAAACAACAAATGTGCTTTTGTTTAATAAAGAAACCCAGTTTTACTAAAGGTTCTTATTGCTGGAACTATTAGCAAAGGGGCAGCTAAGTGCTACTGAGCAAAAATCTGCAATTCTGCATTACAAATAATAAGCATAGAAATTTAGAGCTAAGATTGAGTGTTCCTGTGGGGTCCCACAGCTAGACACTTGACACCCACAATTTTCACCGTACCCCTAAATCGGCTTAATCCGCATTATATGTAAGAGTACATAAGTCAGATAATATGTTTTTTTTAATAAACTTTTTTAGCGCTTTATTTTTGAGACAGAGACAGAGCATGAGTGGGGTAGGGGCAGAAAGAAGGAGACACAGAATCCGAAGCAGGCTCAGGCTCCGAGCTGTCAGCACAGAGCCCCAGGAGGGGCTTGAACCCACGAACCGCCAGATCATGGCCTGAGCCGAAGTCAGACGCTTAACTGACTGAGCCACCCAGGCGCCCCCCAGATAATATATTTTCAATTACAACTTAGCCTTTAAAAACTATCATACAACTAAAATTCAAGAACCAGTCTAAGTGGGATGAATCCGGCTCTCAAATTTAAGCCAGTTCCTCAAGAGTTGAATCACCTCAGGCAGTGTTCACACAAAGGCTGAAGCCTTGAAGATTTGTTGGGGAAAATTAGTGAGTGGGTTTCCCCAGACCAGCGTGAAGTCATCAGGCCAGGGCAATGCTTCCCAGAGGTGTAACCGCGGCGGGAGGAGGGGTGGGGGGTGGGGTGGTGGTTCGGGTGGGGCGGAAACGCGCGGTACTTTGCAGGTCGGCCCCTGGGGACTGGGTTGGCTGACTACCTGGCCTGGTATTGCAATAAAATTCTTGACCTCTAAGCACATCCCCTAACACCACACCCAGCGCGAACTTGTTGAAAAGCATCGTTCCTAGTTTACTCGACTTTTCTGTTTTGACTTGCTCCTTATTGTCCAAAATACGTGATAAGGAGCAAGACCCCACTTTTCAAGACCTAGCTGAGTTCCAAAGCAGTTCACACTTCAGAGGATCCTTGGAAGGCGGGGGGGGGGGGGGGGGGGGGAAAGCAAAGGAAAGGAAAGAAATCTCTTTTTACCCTGCAATAATTACAGCGGAACCTTCAATGGCCAAATTAGTGAATTTGTAAACCCATTCTCATTTTTTCCTAAACAGTGCCACCTAGTGTCCATTTTAAGTCATCAGGAGACGCTTTGGCGAGGACCAAAGAGAAATAAAGAAAGGGGAAAAGAGTAACCGGGAAGACTCTTTCCAGCTTTAGGGCGTTGGGGAAAAGATGGAGAAAAGAGCGTCTCAAATATAAGTATTTTGACTCGTTATCTTCTTAGGAAGCTCGAAAGACGCAGAAGCCATTTAAGCCATTCCCTCGGAAATGGCTTTTTCTAAGCGCGCTACTTTCGAGTTCTACGGAGCACGATTTTTATTTTGTTATATTTATAATGCTCGCTGCTTGCGTGTTTTTACGTGAGGAGGCCAAGTGAAGGAAAAAAATATAACTATGTTTCCACTTTTCCCGCCACCCAAGACCGAAACTTCTGTGTAGGGAGGACTTTGACACTTGACGCCTGCTCAGAAACTTTTGAGCTACTGGGAAGAAAGGGTTAACACGCGGTAGACCTGTGGCCGATTTTATTTGGAGTCGCTGCCGGCGTTCGGAGGTTCCAGGTGTGCGCACACACACACACACACACACACACACACACACACCCCTCCCAGCTATCTCTCCCCAGGGCTGTTACTTAGTAGCCTAAGGGCACCATTTGGCCTCGCAGCAAATTAGTTAAACCTTTTGGGGAGTTTATCGCGAAGAGGGAATCCTTGTAACTCAGACCGGAGCTGAGGCATTTCTGCAAAGCGCGGCCTCCCAGCTCCGTCGCTGGAGGGAAGGAGGGAATCAGGTGGTGGCCAGCCTGTGCGCAGTGCATTTCTCTGCACACGTTAGCAATCAAGTTAATTGAATTCATTGGAGTTTAGAACCGGCCTCTAGCTCAGAGAGGGCTTTGAATGGCCAATTTCTCTTTCTTCCTCTCCCCCTCCCCGCCTCCCGCCCGCCCGCCCGCGCTCCCAGTTCCCTCCCCCCGGGTTCCCCAGTCCGCACCTCCCTTCTCCACTCCCCTCAACCCCCACTCCCTCCTCCGCCCTATTAAAACACCCACCAGCTCCCTTGTTAAGACCCCCTTAAGTTGGAGGAGGCAGAAAGGCAACAACAGCGAGGAAGGAGAAGTCAAGACGTCTGGAAAGAATTACCCAGTCCTGGCTTCCAGCAGCCCATTGAACCAGGGACTTGAACCAGCCCCAGCCAAAGACTTTCTCCCGATTCTGCGCTTCCTGGGTTCTGCTGAGACTTCACCGGGCTTTTCTTGATACGAAAAAGAAAAGAGACTTTCCGTTATCAGGGGAGGGGGAACTGGAGCAAAATAATAATAATAATAATAATGATAATAATAAAATAAAAATAAAGTTAATTTATTTTTAAAGCACAAATTTTTCTTTTAAGAATTAGACTGAAGTGCAACGGAAATATTAAAAAGAATAGTGGTGAAATTTCCTTTTAAAGTGGGGGTGAACCAAACATTTCAGACTACCCCCCCATCCTTTTTAAATGTTGTTTTTAAATTTTTTATTTTTTTTGGCCGGTCGTCTCAAATTCATCTGATCTCTTATTACCTCAATTTTGGAAACTGCCCGCCACCGACCCTCCGGGACCACACAGACAGTCTGAGGACAACTTTATGACCAAGAGCTGAACAAGGTACGTTACACTGGCGCGATATGGTGAACCAGGAGGGCCCCCGAATAGGCCAGGGAGAGGGAAGAAATTACCCACATAAGTGTTAAAAAATTGTAAAGCTAGTTTTCGACAGAGAAGTTTGAGGTCTGATAATTTCCAACAGACTGAAAATCAGGGGATATTTCAGATCACTGTCAGGCTTGGCAATATAACCCTGGCTTTCCCCATCCCTGCGGCGCTCGGCAGAAATCCGCTGCCTTTCTGGGAACACAGGTAACCTCTCTGCCTGGGAAAGACTGCACGTCCCGAGATGTACTTTTCCAGTCCTCATCTTCCGGAGCCGCAGAGGGGCTCCCGGGCTAGGAAACCAGAATTTCCACTGTGCAAGGAAAATGCAATCCGCACAGCCACCCCCCTCCCTTTGCCCCTTCCCTTCCCATCCCTTCCCTTCCGTTCTTCCCCCCCCCCCCCCCCCCCACTCTACGTCGGGAGGAAAACCCTGGAACAGCCAGCTCAGTGCCTTTTACTTGTAAGTGGGAAACCCGCTTCTTACTTGGAATGCAAAGGGTTAAAGTGATTTGGGCTCCCAGCTCCAGGGAGCCGAGACCCTCCGAGAAGGAGGGTCCTTCGCCACCTCCTCGCAGCTACCGGCCTCGCTCGGCCACTCCCACTTTCCCGGGCTTCCCGTCCTTTGCACTCCCTGGACCCCAAGGCAGTGTCAGGCTCGGTCTGCCCGGGCTCAGCCCGGCTCCGGAAGCCTTACTTGGGCCAGGGGTCCCGGACACAAGCGGTGGCAGCCGCCGACCCGAGCGGGAGGAGGGCGCGCGAACCTCTGCTCGCCGCCGCCCGGGGGCAGGGCGTGCGTGGGGACCGCGCGCTGCAGCGCAGGCAGCTGCAACGTCCCGGGAGCCAACTCCGACGTGGCACCGAGCACGCTGGCGCTTCTCTTCGCAGCTGCAGCGCGGGGCCGCGCGGGTGGGGGGCTTGGGGGTGCCGTCCCCAGCGCCCGGCCTGGGGAGGGGGGACGGGGGACGGGGGCGCGCGGGAGCTGGGGCGAAGTGGGAGGCGAGCCAGAGACAGGGTTGGGATGGATAATCAACACCTTGGGCGGAATTGGTCACGCTGGTTCCCGCCCAGCGTGAGCGAGGGCTCCGAAACGGGTCCCCGTGAACTGGAGGGCGGGTCTGAAAGGAGGGTCTGTGCGCGGGCCGGACGGGGAGGCGAGAGAGCACTTCCCCTCCGGCCAGGGAAACGCAGCCGAGGGGAAACGGCGCTGAAAGGATAATTAAGGCTGGAAAGAGGGGCTGGGAGCGGAGAGGCGGTGCCTGGGGAGGAGGGTTTACAAGACCCGGGTCCTATTACACCGGCTTAGGTGCCAGCGCCTCTTTTTCCATCCCCCGAACGCGCGCGCGGAGTACTTGGACTCGGCGACCCTGCGCGCCTCCAGGGCTTGCGAGCCGCTGCAGCCGCGCGCCCAGAAGGTGCGTGTAGGAGCCCTGCCGGCCCCTCCCTGCCCGGTTCCCCACGCTTGGGGACCGTTGCAGCCGGGCGTCTCCCGAGCTGCTGCCCAGAAACGCTGCGCTCCAACCCACGTGGCTGGCCTGGGATTGCCTTTGACGTCACACCCTGGGGGGGAGGTGTGACGCAATAGGTCGGGGAGCCCTGATTGGCCGCGAAGGGCTTTCCCGAACTGGAGGCCTGAGTTTATACAGACTCTCAGCTCAGTACTGAGAGTAAAGTGAAGGGTATTGGTAGTTGGGCTTTGCTGAGAAACTGAGGTGACTGCCAAGAGGGGGAAAGACTTCGCTGTCCTTTGTAGATTTCAAGCCCCCTTTTTTTTTTCCCCTCGCAGATTTTTCACTGCAGTGAGGGAGTATGATAATGTACCTTTGGAAGTGTTAAACAAGATTATAATTGTTTAGAAAGGGTTTTTAACCACTTTTTAAAAGGTCAACACTTATTCAAACACATGCAGTGACGAAAGGTTTAAAATTAAAATGTGCATTTATATAGAATTGGCTAGGACAAATATTTGTGTCCGTCAAATTATTTGTAGATACTGTTTTAAATTTTACAGAATAGGATTGAAAAGAATACTTAAATTCTAAACTTCTTCTTTTCATACCAATGTGTGCAAATTGACTCATTAATTATATTTTTGCTGCGTTTTTCTAGTTGCTAGATAACGATTACAGGAACCACTGAGGTGCTACATTTTTAATGTCCATCATGCCACATCTCAGGTTTTTCCCACTGCTTGGCCCTTTTACGTTTTCAATAAAACTCTTTAACGTGCCTATGTTAGTGTCTATATTATGTCATGTGTGAGTTCGCAATTTTGGAACAAGTATTCAGAATTCTAGGTAAATATTTCTGGATGATAGCATTGTCATGAGAATATCATTACTCCTATTCACATTTTTTTTAATTTATGTACTTCCTGAGGGGAATAGAAAACTGTCTTGTAGATACATTGACAAAAGTATATTACCTCAGTTGCTTGTGTTGTACCTGGAACTGACTCTTTACCAGAGAAAGTTATGCAGCTTATAAAAATGAAGTTCTTAAATAGACGATTAGCATCAAATTTGCATGTCACTCTCCACAAAGCAAAGATGTAGTAGGTTAACCTTCCTGGAACACAGGACTTGAGCAGCAAACGAATAAAAAACTTACTAGAAAGTAAGTCAGATTGGAACTAATAACTTTTGGTAGGTTTATAGAATAGCCTTACAGTTTTGAATTTCATAAACTTGTTTTACACATGGTTTCCTTACCAGCTTTCTTTTAAAACAATTTTTTTTTTTGACATTTTAAGCACAGACTGATTCATTTAGTATCTGTTATTGGAACTGTGGGGAAAGCCCTTGGGGAGCGATGTGTAGGTCTCCTTTGGCAAAGCTATATTACATTGTCATAGTTTTAAAAATGGAAGTATAGTTCACACACAGTGTTACATTGGTTTCAGGTGTATAACATAGTGACTCAACAAGTCTGCTCTTCATGCTGTGCTCACCACCAGTGTAGCTCCCCCTGCCCCTGGTATCGTACAAACATATTGCAATACCAGGGATTCTGTTCCCTACGCGTACCTTTTATCCCTGTGGCTTAGTCACACAGTTACATTTTTCAATCTAAGAGCAAGTAGTTTGTTACATTATCAGCATCCTGACTGTTACATAATATGGGAGTGATGAGTTAATGTAATTGGAGAACAGATCATAAACTCCACTGTCTCTTTCTGGGTTCTGTTTTGTTTTTTGGTTGTGTTTTTGTGTTTTTTTTTTTTGCTTGTTTTTGTTTTTAAATCCACCTTCACTCAGGCTGTGTTCCACTAGGAGCCTGCAAGGACAGAGCCAGTGGCAGCTAGTGCGACAGCTGATTGGGGGAGACAGCTCCCTGTAGAAAAATCACCTCCACCTCAACTTGGTTTTAATCCTTTTCTCTCCAGTGGCAATCTGCCTAGAATAAGTATCGCCCCACGGCATATACCTTAAATTATTCAAGTATATCTCGAATGTCACCAATACATATAGATTTATAGAGTTTGTATATATACTGCCTTGTCCACAACCTGTCTTTCGAATTTGCACCCAAAGTAGGGCTTGGACTCCTGACCCTGAGATCAAGAGCAGCATGCTCTACTGACTGAGTCAGCCAGGCGCCCCTCACAATCTAGAAAAATGTTGTTGGTATAGAAGTCCAAACAAATATAATGAGGTCACACTCTTAAATATTTCTTTAACTGAAATAATAACATATTTACAAAAGAATGCCTCTAAAATGCATCATTTTACTGAAAACTAAAAAACAAAAACAAGATGCAGTTCACATTTTAATGGAATATTGTCATACAAAAAATATACTCAAAGAAGTCTATAAATAACCACAGTGTAAGGCAAGATAGAAGAGGACCCATAAAAAGTGAAATAATGGCTACTGTTTATTACATGTCTAAAATGTATCAGGCACTGAGTTAGATACTTTATTTTTTTAATGTTTGTTTATTTTTGAGAGACAGACAGAGTGTGAGTGGGGGAGGGCAGAGAGAGAGGGAGACACAGAATTCGAAGCAGGTTCCAGGCTCTGAGCTATCCGCACAGAGCCTCCCATGGGACTCGAACTCATGAACCGCGAGATCATGACCTGAGCCAAAGTCCCATGCTTAACCCACTGAGTCACCCAGGCGCCCCTATTTTATATACATTATATCTAATGTATATGGGCCAAACCCGCATCAAGAAAATTTTGTAATTAAAGGAATCTTGCTTCAGAAAGGTTGAACAACTCAATCAAAGTCACAGTGTTTAGTGAGGAGTGTGGATGAAATTTAATCCAATAAATCTTGAATATAATGCCCTTGAACTGGACTATGCTGTGGCTGGACTAGTCAAGTTTTCTGAGGGCTTAAATTGAGGAGAAATCACATCTGTGAGAGATCAGGAAGGATTTTGTGAAGAGCCTTGGCACTTGTGGCACATATGGTTACATGGGGTGTTGACCTAAAAGATAGTGTGCCCAAGAGCCAATGGAGGAACTTTGAGAACTAAGATTCCATGCCAAGTTTTGTTTTTTTTTTTTTTTTTTTTTTTTTGTTTTTGCAAACTTTCTCCCCTTTGCCACACTGAACTCTAGGATGAAGTTTATGGCGGTGAAACTCAACCAATAGGGCAGTTGGGCGAATTGGCATCCTGGGGGTCATGGATCATTGCTGATGGTACAAATGAGGAAGAAATCCGAAACCTACAGCTGTGGGTGCAGACACAGCTGGGGTGACAAGGCCTTTGAAAGGCTTATTGCCTAACCTTGCGAGCTTGGCTCCAGGGTCTCTGCCAGGATCGATGCAGTGGGACTGGAGAGACAAAGGCCAACTTCAAAGCCAGAGAGGGAGAGGAGGTCAGAAGGGGACAAGATGAGGGTCATGTGCTCTAATATGTCCCAGAGGGTAATGTTCTCTAATGTGAAGACTATTGAGAGGCTCCGTTTGGTACTTTTTCGGATTTCTAGTTGAGGACAGTAGCAGAGGCAATATGCATGGAGGAATGCGTATCGATCCAAATAAATCACTGGGGTTTTCTTAGACTTTAACCCAGTGATTGCCAAACTTTGTTGCAATTAGAATCACTTATGGAGATTTGAAAATTACTGATGCCCTGTTAGCACCCCCTACCAATTAACTCTGGATGTTGTAGGAGCCGCATATCAGTAATTTTTACAGATCCCCCGAGTTAATTTGGACGTACATCAAAATTTGGGAACCACGACTTTTTAACCTTTGCTCACCACCATGGTTTCCTAATCCACTGTTAGCAGGCAAATGTCTACAAGCAAAGAATGTCTTGTAGTATAAAGACGTGGGTTTCCGTGCTCCATGCCAGTGTCACCTGCCTAAGTTAATATTCTTAATTCTGATCTACATATGATTTGAGGCTTAGCACCCCCATCCTCCATACAATGAGTTTAGGGGTAAAGAAAACTTGTGTTCCAGAACCAGTCCTTCTCTTTATGAGATGTGATTTTGAGCAATGCATTTTCTAAACAAATATTCTTTATGTATCTCCTTTTGGCCTTTGAGCCTTTGTATGTGTAAATATCGGCTACAAGTTAAAAAGACACCAACTTGGTCTTCAGTGGATTTGAGAATATAATGAGGAAGAGAGACAAGTGCACTTTATCCCTTAAGTTACTCTTCCTTTACATCAAAACCATTGGTATCCCATTGAAGCTGCAATACATATATATAGTCCTTACCTACTTACAGTAAGCCTGCAAAAAAGTTGCACTCCCATTTTGCAGATGAGGAACTGAGGCTCAGGAGTAGATACCAAAAATGTACTCTTTGTAGTCCTCCTTCAGATGACCATGATGAAGAACATGCCCACATTGCAACCTACATTCATCCTTCTTATAGACACTCAGCTATGGGTGGCTACAATATGAAAATAAAGTTTCCATCCTGTCCCTAAAATTTGAAGTTCAGAGATAATCGATTGTCTAAGGACACATGACTCATTCACAGGAACCCTCTGGTGATTTGCCTGAAGTCAGGTAGCTAATATGAGGCCAAATTTGGGCTTGAACCCATTTCTTCCCAGTCCTGCTAGTCTTTTCCCTATGCCACAGTTAACTAGCAGTGGATTAGAGGGCAGGGGAGTGAGTCAGGCTGATTAGGTAGTTAGTGGGCAGGCAACAAGTGGCAGAGATCTAACATCACTGACCTCTAGCTGTTGATAATTCTTTTTAGGTACTTAAATGAGTTCTCTCTTTTAAATTAAGAATCTGTTGTGTGAAGTCAGTGGGATTATTTCCATTTTATAGATGAAGAAACTAAAGATGGCAAGTATTATGTGGCTTTCCCAATGTTGCCATGCCATTAAAAGGAAAAGCCAGGAATCTATCCCAATTCAGTCTGGTTCCAGAGGGACCAGGACATATACACACACACACACACACACACACACACACACACACACACACACACACACACGTTATTAGAGCCGAATGCAAAACAGTGTATGGATCAATGCACCATAAATATTGTAAGAGTTCCAGATTTCAAGTAGATAAAAGATGATCTCATTATCCCCCATGACCCACACTTGACCCCTGAATTCATAAGGTTCCTCAAATTGTAACTGACAGTTTCTGGAAACGCTTTTGGAGGGCCATTTGCCTTTTCTCACTTTATTATCCAAAGGTCTACAGTTGGTCTGGTACTTCTTACAAACCATTACGTTTAGGTAGCTGGGCAAGAGATTATGGAACTTGTCTTTTAAAAAGAAAGAAAAAAAGGGGCACCTGGATGGCTCACTCTGTTAAGCATCTGACTCTTGGTTTCGTCTCAGGTCATGATCTTGCAGTTTCGTGGGTTTGAGCCCCACATCAGGCTCTGTGCTGAGAGTGCAGGTCCTGCTTGGGATTCTCTCTCTCTCCTTTCTCTGCCTCTCCCCTCTACTCTCCTCTCTGTGCTCACTCTCTCTCTCTCAAAATAAAAAAACTTAAAAAAATAAAATAATTAAAAGAAAAAGAAAGAAAAAAACCCCTTTAGGATGAGGGGTATTAAGGGTTCAACATATATTCATTGCCACTGCAGTAAAGAAAGGAGAGGGACCCACCCAAGTGCAAAAGGAGTTACTCATTTATTCAAAATATGTTTATTGGATGCCTACTATGCGCCAGCCTCTGTCTTTGGTACAAGAACACACAGTTGATTGAGATAATCAAGTCCCTGTAGCCATAGAACGTACATAGGGCTAGTTAGAAAATCAAGTGTGGTCCGGGGAGAGTGACAGGGAGTGAAGAGAAGGTAGGGTGGAGGAGACATTTTAGAAGAGAATGGTAAGCTGAGACCTCTCTGAAGAGATATCCCTTAGTTCTAACTCTGTAGCCTTTCCCAGATGCTGATGACTAATTTGAATTCACTTCCTCTTTTTCCCCAAATCTAAAACAGAAGGACCACTTTATGAAGCTTTGGGAACTCAGTTCTCACCCCTGCACCCCTTAGTGCCATGGGAGCGGCTGTCATTCCAGCTCATCCCACCTTGCCTTCTGGTTAATAGAAAGAATAGGAGGAAGAAAGGCTCCGATATCCATTGACCTATAGAGTCCTACTTGGGGTATGTGAGCTCACAGCAAGGCTTCTATCTGCTCTGCAGGTGGAACAATGAATGTAGCAGTGCCTTTCTTAAGGTAAAGCAGGATTTTGGCTGTAGGCGGTAATAACATGCTGTTGCATAGATGGAACCACCAGCTTTCTCTGGGATAACCCCATTCTCTGTCCCTTTTAGCCGCATCCACGCAGAAAAGTCTAAGAACCCAGAAATCTCTGCGTGTTGGCTAATCTTGTATCTGTACCTGAGTGTCAATTCCCCATTTTCCATAATAACGGGAAAAAGAGTTTTCTAACTTGTCCTTGCACAGCATGTTTTATTGGCCGGAAACAAAAGGAAGCTGCCTGTTTTGTCATGACAAATCAAATCTATTCAGCGAATATTTACTGAGAGTACTGTAACCTGGCTCTATGCTACCATGCGGATCCTACTTCTGGTTTTGAGACTGTTACTTAAATTCTTAGAGTCTTGGTTTCCTCATCCTATGTGTATGTTATTTGTAACATGAGATTAAGAATACATTTAGGGGCGCCTGGGTGGCGCAGTCGGTTAAGCGTCCGACTTCAGCCAGGTCACGATCTCGCGGTCCGTGAGTTCGAGCCCCGCGTCAGGCTCTGGGCTGATGGCTCAGAGCCTGGAGCCTGTTTCCGATTCTGTGTCTCCCTCTCTCTCTGCCCCTCCCCTGTTCATGCTCTGTCTCTCTCTGTCCCAAAAATAAATAAAAACGTTGAAAAAAAAATTAAAAAAAAAAAAAGAATACATTTATCACCTAAAGTAGTTAGGATTAAATGGGATCATGCCATTCAATAAGACAGACAATACTTAGCCCACTGCCTGGAACCTAATGAATGGTGAATAAACGTTAGCAGATATAACAACGAGGTCAATGACGATGTTGATGCATAAAGTTACAGGAATTCATTCAGCAAATATTTACTGAATACCACCTGTAAGCCAGGCAGGGTTTTAGGTCCTTGGGGCACATTAGCAAAAGTAGATTTAGAAAAATCTGTTGACTTTGTGGAACTTACATTAGGGTGCATCAATCTATTCTTTACGCTTGGTTTGGCTTAGAATTCTGTGAAGACTCGTACTGGTGAATAATTGGTATCCAATCAAATAGCAGCTTAAAAATCAATTCAAGTTTGATGTGGGCAAAAAAATAATTAAAATAAAATCCAACTTCTATGTTTTACATACTTACGGAAGGTAGATTTCTAAGTCGTCTCTCTCTTTAGCAGTAAACTCTTATGCTCCAGGACGGAACTACCGTATTTTCCAATTGAACAATGAAGCCATATGTCTGAGGAGAGTTTGCTTATGAAGCAGAGTATCTGAATTGAGGATTGTCTCAGAAAGTCTCACACATATGGTGCCCATATCTATGCAATTGCCCAGGGGAAATGAGAAAGAAACACACACTGTGTGTCACTCCTTGAGATCAATGTGTTCCCTCCGTAAAGTTGGCTCTGAAAATGTGCCTTTTGCCCTTTGGCCTGTACTGACATATGCTGCATGTGTCTTACCGGGCAATAATACGATACATCTCAGAAATAGAAAGGTTCAGTTTTAACCAGGCTGCTGCAGTGTACTAGCAACTTTTCCCAGGCTTCAAAGGGACATTCTGTAGACTCCTATGATGTAAGAGGGTGTTCCCCCTCCAGCTGTGGCCAGCAGATGCTACGCAAACACTCTCTTTGTCCACGTGTGCTGATAAAAGCAAGGAAAATGTGAATAATGGAAAAGAATGGCAGGCAGTACTTTTGCTGGCTATGGTGATTTTAAACCCAAGCGAAGCACACACTTCAGCTTCTCCCTGGCTGAGCGTTGCAGTCCCCTTGAAATTTTTCACTCTTGTGAGAATGACTCACGTCTTGGAAACGACGAGTTCCAAGTCTGGTGCTCCCAGCACCTTTAGGCATTCGTTAAGGTGCCCGGTGGGAGTTTTCAGCATCCTGTCAGCTGTTTTAATTAACAAGGGATGCTGTGCTCTCTTGCCTCTCACTGGAACTGTTCCCCGGCACCGTGAACTTTCCATTCGTGTTGGGGTTCCCTTTATCAGCCTCCCAGGTTACATACTGTGATGTCCTGTAGAAGTGCTGGAAGGGGAGCACATCTGTGTTTGGTTGTTTTAGCTTCCTTGTTAGCTGATACTTTGTCTATTTTTTATTTTATTTAAATCCAAGTGAGTTAGCATATAGTGTGATGTCGATACTTCAAACTGGATTGTGTTTTGGCTTTTTAAAACCCTCTCAGAAACACTTCGATTTGGCTCCTCACCGCAGCTCTGTGAAGGGTCCCTGACAAATATTATTATCTCCATCCAACAAAAGAAAATAACGTCCACAAGCTAGAATCCTGGTCTCCAGACTGTTCTGCATTACCTCGGGTTGTCTTAGTTAGGGTGAAGTCAACTCCACATTTTAAAACACACGGAGATTTGGGGAGAGTGGTGCTCTTGGAGAGACGTGGAAGTTTGTGCCCTTTCCATACCCCCCTTTTAGCTGGCTGCTTCTGAGTAATGTCCTTTTATAATAAACCAGTAATCGAGCGGGTAAGCAGGTTTCCTGAGTTCCGTGAGCCACTCTAGCAAACTAATCAAACCCAATGTGGGCAGGTCTTGGGAACCTCTGATTTAGAGCCAGTTGGTTAGAAGTACAGGTAACAACCTGGGCTTGGGACTGGTGTCTGAAGTTGGGGAGATGAGTGGCAGTCTTGTGGGACTGAACCCTTAACCTGTGGAGTCTGATGCTATTAGGGATGGTGTCAGAATTGAGTTCAATTGTGGGACACCCACTGTTGTCTGGAGAACTGTTTGTTGGGTGAGGATCCTCCTTTCCCTGACACGCTGGAGTTGGGTCCAGGAAAAGTTGGGCCCAAAAGAAAAACGAACTAACAAAAGTCTACCAGGTACCTCTTCTATGTTCAGCCTTGGAGATACTTCAGGAAATAAAAAAAATATATAATTCTTCTCTACTCTGGTTGTTCAAAACCTTATTCAGAAGATACACAGACCATAGGGAGGAATACAAAATTGGCTGTTATTAAGAGCTGAAATGTGTTTCAGGTCTAATGTATCACAGCTTTTTGTTTTTCAGCTTAGAAGCATCTTTTTATTTTTTGTTTACTTTCTTCTTTTTAAGTTTTTTTTTGTATTACGGCTTTAAAAGGATGGGAAATTTACCTGTTGAAATGAAGCGCGATGCTCTTTCTTCCTTAACTTATTTTATTATTATTTTTTAAAGGTTTATTTTTGAGAGAGTGTGTGTGTGTTTGCCCGAGCAATTCGGGGAGGGGCACAGAGAGAGGGAGACAGAGGATCCAAAGCAGGCTCTGCGCTGACAGCAGAGAGCCAGATGTGGGGCTTGAACTCACGAACCGTGAGATCACGGCCTGAGCCGAAATTGGACACTTAACCGACTGAGCCGCCCAGGCTCCCCTAACACATTGTGCTTTTCAGTAGAGCCTTGCCACCGTCATCTCATTTGATCCTTGAAACAGCACTCTGAGGTCCACCAGAAGGACATCCGTATCCCTGTTGTGCAAATGAGCAAATTGAGGTGCAGAAAGTCACTTAGCTAGTTAAGTGAGAAAGTGAGGTTGGAGCTCCTGAGTGCTTCTAGTCCAACACTCCCCGTGAAACCATGTGTATAACAAGTATGGGACAAGAGTGGTTAACCAAGAGTATCATTTGATTATATTACAGATGCATTGTGAGAGGTTTCTCTGTATCCTGAGAATAATTGGAACCACACTTTTTGGAGTCTCCCTCCTCCTTGGAATCACAGCTGCTTACATTGTTGGCTACCAGTTTATCCAAACAGATAATTACTATTTCTCTTTTGGACTGTATGGTGCCTTTTTAGCATCACACCTCATCATCCAAAGTCTGTTTGCCTTTTTGGAGCACCGAAAAATGAAAAAATCCTTAGAAACGCCCATTAAATTGAACAAAACCGTTGCTCTTTGCATCGCCGCGTATCAAGAAGATCCAGACTACTTACGAAAATGTTTGCAATCTGTGAAAAGGCTAACCTACCCCGGGATTAAAGTTGTCATGGTCATAGATGGGAACTCAGAAGATGACCTTTACATGATGGACATCTTTAGTGAAGTCATGGGCAGGGACAAATCAGCCACTTATATCTGGAAGAACAACTTCCACGAGAAAGGTCCTGGTGAGACGGATGAGTCACATAAGGAAAGCTCGCAGCATGTCACCCAGTTGGTCTTGTCCAACAAGAGTATTTGCATCATGCAAAAATGGGGTGGAAAAAGAGAAGTCATGTACACGGCCTTCAGAGCACTGGGACGAAGTGTGGATTATGTACAGGTAGGTTTCCGAATTCCTGCCAGGGCAAACATACATTTAAATAAAGCAGCTTTTGTGTCTCTCCAGGCATATGCTATAGCCCATCCTTGTCCCTCTGAACACAGTATTCCTTTCAGTTCATTTGAAAACCGCGTGACTGTTGAAAGCACATTTTGAAAGCGAGGAAAAAAAATCTTGTGAAACTGTTAAAGACTATCTACGAAAGTGCTGAACTTACGCGGTGTTATTGGTTGGAAATTGAGATTATTTTGAACAGGAGACCCTTCCTTCCTTCTCTCCCCCTCCCTTACCTTCTCTGCCCCCTTGGTTCTGCCAAGTCAAATCCAGCGTCATTTTCCACAGTCTTAAAATCTCCAGACCTTGTACGAAAATAGTGTCTGCCGAGCAGAAGGGTCTTGAGAAAATCTGCAGGCTCAAGGGATGGCTATAAAACGTTTTTCACGGAGACTGGGCAAAATGGGGGTGGTGAGAACAATTTTGATTTAAAAGGGTAAGGCATTCAAAGCTGGGAGACAGAAGGAGAAGGAAAATGAAAAAGGGAGAAAAACAAACACACACAAAAACCCTTCCCAGAGCAAAATCGAAGTAATGTTTATTTCACTCCCCAAACAGCATTACCTCACTCACTGCACTTGACCTTTGAAAGCATTTGTGATGGTGTTTGCTTGCATGAAAATGAGACAGGCTGTGTCTGTCATTAATTCCCTGACTGCTCTGCTTGCTCCAGGATTTCTGCCCTCCTCGTTCTCACTGAAGCTTTCTTTAGAATGTTAGTAGGGTCCCTGTGAGTTTTCTAACTGCAATTTTCTTGCAGATACTCCACTTAAATTTTGGCCATGATGATACGGAGAAGGGAGAAATGTCTGCGGTTTAAGAGAATCCACTGGGACACTCTCCCAGTCTCCAATCAGTGAAATCCGACTTTTCGGAAGACCCATCATATACGTTAGGGTCCCTGATTGTCACAAGGTCATGCCCAGTGGGATGGCATGGTCTGTGTGATTCGGGGAGAATGGGCACTGGCTTCAGAGTCAGCTGGATGACCCGCCTGGAGCAGGACCACCTTTCCAAGCCTCAGTTTCATGGAGAGAATAAGCCAGTCTCACAGAGGGTTTGAGATTACCACGGGGTTAATTCTGGTTACTATCTGAGGAGTTTTGAGGCATTTTTTCCCCCTCAGTTGGTACCAATCTGCATATTAATCTCTTCTAGCGAGTTGATAGAGTTTCACTCCCAAGTTTCTCCTAATTTCTAGAATGTTCACAGTCGAGGTACTTTTAGTTAACTCAGGACATTTTTGTGTATTTTCATAGTGTAACTTCAGGCCCAGATAGAGGATGAAAGGATCCTTTTAAAGGAAGTGATGGGATGGCTGGGGAATTTACAGAGGGTTTGAAGACTGAAGCCTAAAATGAAGAAACATGTTTTGATATTTCGCCTTTAATTCTAGTTAAAACAATTGCTACATTTGTCGTTTCTAATCAAGATGTCATTGTGTGGGTTTTCTTTTTTCTTCTCTCTTTTTTTTTAAGCCTGTTCCTCCCAAAGCCGCTTCTTCCATCATTCCTGTGTTGAACTTTGTTTGTATCCTTGACAACTTGACATTGTGCCTGACCAGGACAAAATAATACAAGCTATGGAACGTTAGCCTGGGCTCCTTGCTAGAACCCTAATCAGGCTTGAGAACTTTCCTTCCATCAGGCTGAGGCCTCCAAATAGACTAACCTGAGCACCAGCTGTTAACTGGGTCCTAAATCCTGCTAGAATTCTCCATCCATTCCAAATGTTCAAGGGGACTGACACAAGAGTAGAAAACCATTTGGCATTCTGAAACCAGGTGACTCCATCCTGCCATTCCTCATCAAAATCCCCAATTTTTAACCCTGTGTGTTCTATAAAAGTGGAAACATTATAACAGTCAAACCAGTACGTTCTCACCATCCATTCTGACTGACCCAGGGTCTGAGAGTTGCAAAGCAGAAGCCACAGAAAGACCAAGGAGAGAGGTTCAAAGATGTTGGCTACTAAGCATTACAAGTGACTGAATGTGGAGAGCAGATTGGCTACCGAAGGAAGGAAGTAAAGTTTAGGTGCTCATACACAAGAGAGAATGGGGGCTGGGGCAGAAATAGGACCATCGGCTCACATCCTTGCTACCCTGACTGAAGACACTGCTTAGCTGGGCAGAGATGGCGCGGATGATTGTTTTTCTCAGATGCGGCTGAATCTTTGCACTGGCTAGTTCTCTTCACTTCATCTTTTTTTTTTTTTTAAGTTTATTTATTTGAGAGAGAGAGAGAGAGAGAGACAGAGAGAGAGAGAGAGAGAGCGCAAGAGCGCATGCATGCGGGGGAGGGGAAACCAAAGCAGGCTTCGCGCTGTCCGTACAGAGCCCAATGCGGGGCGCTATCTCAGAATCATGAGTCGAAATCAGGAGTCCAACGCTTAATGGACTGAGCCACCCAGGCGCCCCTCCATGACCCTTTTAGCAGGAGAAAAGGAAGACTAAATTATTCAAAATAGTAGAGTTGACCCTTGTTATTCATGGAGTCTGTATTTGTAAATTACCCTCCTCATTAAAATGTAGTTGTAACCCCCAAATCAGTACTTGGCTGCGCTTTTGTGATCATTTTGAGACGTGCAGAACAGCAAGAAATTTGATTCACCTGATGTTCATGTTCCCAACTGAGGTCAAAGAAGACTGTGCTCTGCCTTTTTCAGCTTTTATACTGTAAACAAGTAACTTCTTCATAATGTATTTAGTATCATGTTTTTCACATTGTTGTGCTTTTTGTTGGTGATGTAGCTGTTTAAAATGCCCCCCCAAGTGTAGTGCTGAAGTGCTTGCTGTCTAGTGTTCCTGAGCACAAAGCTATGATTGCCTTATGGAGAAAATGTATTTCTTAGGTGGGCTTTGTTCAGGCATCAGGTACAGTACCTTTGGCCCTAAATTCACTGTTAATGATTCAAATACATATAGTAAGATGTATTTAAATGGGAACACAAATAACACAGTTATTTATTAGGTATTGATTTATTAGGTATTGATTTATTAGGTATTTATTAGGTATTGATCAGTAGACAAAGATGTGACCAGAGCCTCAGAGGAACCTAACCTTATATTTCTGCTAGAAGCCATTTTTTTTTTTTTTTTTTTTTTTTTGGTGTTCTCTACATCAGTGTTCATGGAAACTTCGTGGAACATAACTACCCTGAATCATGAGAATTGACAAGTATGTATGTAGTATTTGCTTGGTTCCCGTATTGTATGGGAAGCCTGAACTATTCTGAGGGCCAATGTTGAGAATGTTCTATGTCTTTTTATATCATTCATTTTAGAGGATAAGATTGGAGCACAGTGAAATAGGAATGGGACATCTGAATTCCAGACTTGAATCTGTTGTTTCCTTGCTATGGGCCTCAGCTGGTAGAACAGATGATCTCCGAGATCATTCCCAGCTCGGAACTCTAACTCAGTACAGGTTTTTTTTGTTTTTGTTTTTTTGTTTGTTTTTCAGTACAGTTTTAATTTCTCTGACATTTTTAACAGTTACTATCATATTTTTCACTTTCATTTGGTTTACTTTTTTAAGATTTTATTTTCAAGTAATCTCTACAGGCAACGTGGGGCTCGAACTCACAACCCTGAGATCAAGAGTCACACGCTCCACCGACTGAACCAGCCAGACATCCCTCACTTTGATTTTTAGTACGCCCTTTCCCCCCAATTTTGGCTCTTGAATGTAAGCCCTGAGTTAAATGCTACCATTATGGGACTTCCTGATTCCCTTCTTTAGAATGAGAATTCCAGCCATTTGGAATAAGGGTGTTTCTTGGCTTCAGCCTTAGAGGTGACAACATTTGGTTTCCCACGTTCCCAGCTGTCTTGTCACCTTTGTTTTACTCCTTCTATGATTTTCACTCATGTTTAAGCCTTCCTAAAAAGAAAAGAGAATGACCAAATGACTCCTTTTTTATCCTTAATGTTTTGAATAGATTCTAGGTTGAGCAAAGTCAGTAAGTATTTTACAACAACTTGGGTAATTCATTCTCCCAAGGAAGGTATATCTTCCTAATTCTTTTAAAAAAGAGCAACAGAGAAGGGCCAAATTGCTTAGATGTCTATGATACAGAGGCTTTCCACTGGATGGATTTGAGATCCTTTGTCATAAACTCAATTGGTGTAGGAGAGGGTAATCTTCCTTATCCTGCCTCCTTCTCACAAAAAGAATGATTATTTTTTCATTGAGGGTATTTTTTTTTTTCTGGAATGGTTTTACTGCTAAATTTCAAAGTGTGTTTTTAACTCTAAAATTCTTAAATTTTATGATTTTGTATTTGCCACTGAATCTGAGGCTGGTAAATTTAGCTATAGACTTACTTGTAAATTCCATTTACCCAAAATCCAAGTAAATAGAAAATCAAGATTTTTAAAAATTGAAAGTATCATGCAATTTTGATAAAGTCCTAGAAGTTGGTTATGATAAAATTAATTACCATCCATCATAAGCTTTTGAGTGACCTTGTTGGTTATATGAGAAATTTTAAATTGTGTGCAATATCCTATTTTTGTGAAGGTTATTTTCCATCCTAATTTTTTGGTCTCCCCTATCTCCTGCATGTATGTGGTTTCACCCAAATTATGTACTCCTTTTCAGCAGATAATTCAGTTTTCAAGTTGAGATTTGAAAAATAAAATTCTGTCTTCTACATTTATGTACTTCCGAAACCAAAGAATATGTTCCCATTTTAAATAGTATCACATGCATTAGGTTTAATGTCAATGAGATATGAAGTCAAGATGCAACAAACATTTTTTTAAGTTTTAATGGGTCCAGGGTCTACTCTTTGCTATAGGATGAATTTTCCCACAATAGAATGTACTTTCCCCAAAGGTACATTCAAGGCTGTAAAGGAATCATAATCGGCTGCAAACTGCTCTCTAATTTTTTAATTTTCTCTAGTAAACAACCCAGTGTAAGGACTTTTACATTGCCTGCTCAGAATTGAGTTTGCTGAACTTAAGTTTATTGGGTATTGGACTAGGTAGGGATTGGTTCCCTGCTCTCCCGGCGAGTCATCACTTATTTACAGTGATTGTACGAAGGACCCCTTCTCTCATTGGATTAGGGTCCTTAGTGGGTGTCTCTGTGTTTGGTTTGTCACTTCTGGTTTTGGTTCGTCACTTTATGTCTTCCTTTTATTGAGCATTTACTATGAGTTAGCCAATATTAAGTGCTTTACATACGTGATCGAACTAAATTACCAATATAACAAACTTTAGGTGGATGTGATTATCCATATTTTTCACCTGAGAGGTGGAGGCTTAGGAAAGTGAGGTAAGGACACTACAGTCAACAAGCTAGTCCAAGTTTATATAAACTTGGTGAATGGTGGATTGAGATCTGTTTAGTTCCAATATTTGCATGGTGTTTTCTCTTCTTTCAATAGTGTGTTTACTCTGGTATTATACTGTTAAGAGTTCAAGGAAACTGGCATCATCTTGTGTTTGGTAGTAAATAACTATTTGTAAATTTTGTTGTTGTTGTTCTGGCCTACCCCTTTTCACTAGATAACTGTCCCCAGGGAAAGGAGAGTGAGGGAGACTTTCCATTTACTTTGTGGTAAAGCTGTGTCAGGAAAGCTGGTAGCAGGGTCATGACCAAGAGTAAATTCCACACACTATAGAAAAAAATAGTCTCACTGGGTCAAGGTTAAGATGAAGGGTCAAGCCTTGCAAGCAGGCAAAGGATAAAAGCAGTAGCAACAGAAGGGGTCCTGATTTATTTTCAACCTGTTTCCTCGTTGAAGGCAGCCAGAGTAATTAAGATTTCCTCTTAATCTGTGTAGCTCTCAGTGCCCTTTGAAGTGGTATGGGGCTCGAGTTGGGGGTGGGGAGATCCACCAGGCAGTCTGAAAGGAAACACGTTCAAAAAAGTGAAACATGGAGACTTGACATTTTAGACTTGGGTCTTAGAATTTGAACAGCATTTGGTAGAATAGGTAACAATGTTTCTTTCTTTCTTTCTTTCTTTCTTTCTTTCTTTCTTTCTTTCTTTCTTTCTTCTTTCTTAATTTCTTTCTTTCAGTTCTATTTATTTTTTTTAAGTTCTATCTATTATTTTTGAGAGAGAGCATGAGCAAGGGAGGGGCAGAGAGAAAAAAGAGAGAATCCCAAGCAGGCTCCGTACTGTCAGCATGGAGCCCGATGTAGGGCTCAGACCTACCAAAAGTGAGATCATGACTTGAGCCAAAATCAGGAGTCAGACGCTGAACCGACTGAGCCACCCAGGTGCCCAGTAACACTATTTCTAAAGGAGATTTTTGTTTAAATTATAGTGAGGTAGATTAAGATCAGTGAGATAAATTGGAATGAATTTATAGTCTAATAACTTACGTAATAAACTATACACTAATCGTTTGTAACTGGATTATAGATAGTTGCAGACACATTTGAATTTGTTCATTGGGATAAGACATCCTTGATATGTAATCAGTTCCCATGGTCATTTTAGAGATTCTTTACTGAGCCATCTCTTTGTGTTAAGGATTGTCATAATCCCTGAGTTTATGGGTTTACTTAGGGAGTATAAAAGTGTAAAGCTTATTACCTTAAACTAATAATACACTTCTCTACAGTCCTTTGTAAATTTACAAGGTACTTTGATAATGCAGTGTCTCACTCCAGTACCATGATGATGGTAAGTGGCTTGTTAAAGGTCACAGAAGTAGTGAGAAACAGGACCCAAGACTTAATTGACGCTTCTTGATTCTGAGGGCATTTATCCTTATAATAGGCACAACTTGACAAAAGGAAAAAAAAAAACTACTTTATTAATGTTTCACACTTTTTATGCAGTTACTGTTCTTTATAACACATGACGATGGAGGCATTGGGGATTTTTTTTAAAAATTTTTTTAAATGTTTGTTTATTTTTGGGACAAGAGAGACAGAGCATGTAGAGGGGAGGGGCAGAGAGAGAGGGAGACACAGAATCTGAAACGGGCTCCAGGCTCTGAGCTGTCAGCAGAGAGGCCGACGAGGGGCTCGAACTCACGAGCCGCGAGATCATGACCTGAGCCGAAGTCGGACACTTAACCGACTGAGCCATCCAGGCGCCCCAGGATTTTTTTTTTAATCCACTAGAATTAAAATTGGGCTTAGAACGTATTTAATCTCAACTTAAAAAAAAATTTATGAAAGAGAACCCTCCCCCTGCAACCAATTATTTTCGTCCCACGGTTGGCAAACTCTACTTGTAAAAGGTCTGATAGTAAATATTAGGTTTTGCAGGCCATATGGTCTCTATTACAACTATTCAACTTTGCTGTTTTAGTGTGAAAACAGCCATAGATGACATGAAAATGAATATGCTTGAGTTCCAATACAACTTTATTTATGGACACTGGGATTTGAATTTCATATAACTTCCATGTGCCACAAAATATTATTATTTTTTAATTTTTCAATTATTTTAAAAGGTAAAAGCCATTTTTAGCCCATAGGCCCTAACAAAACAGGTGGCAGGCTAGACTTGGCTTGAAGACCTCAATTTGTCAACCCCTGGTTTATTTATTTTTTTAGTTTTTAAAAATGTTTTATTTATTTTTGAGAGAGAGAGAGAGAGACAGAGAGAGCAGAGGAAGGGCAGAAAGAGAGGGAGACACAGAATCTGAAACAGGCTCCAGGCTCCCAGCTGTCAGCACCAAGCCTGACACAGGGCTCGAACTCACAAGTCAGTCGTGAGATTGTGACTTGAGTGTGAGTAGGAAGTAGGATTCTTAAACCAACTGAGCCACCGAGGCATCCCATCAACCCTGGTTTAGATAGGAAGGAAAGGGGAGGGTGTTCCCTCTTGACTGCATTGGGGAAGGATGCATTGGGGAAGGATGAAGACGGAGGGACGATGATCTTATGCACTTGAGTTGGATTCTGTGGTTAAGACTGAGGTGGCTGGTTCCTCCCAAATGTGTCTTTTTGCCTTGACACTTTCCCACTCATTTTAGTGAAAACTTTGCTTCATTTCCATAACTCCTAGTGAGAAATCCTATGACTAGTGATGATGTGGTTTAAACAAATTACAGTTGAGACATTCAGTGTGGACAGTGAGATGTTTTGATTTGTTCTCTAATTGTTTCCTGTGTGCAAATCATGGCCTGTAGTTTGTCCCCAGGTGAGGTCAAGCTCTGCGTCAACTGGTGTTTGTCCCCCACCGTTTCTAGCCTAGAGCTAAATAGCCAACATTTATGAAATCACATACTTATTATTAATTGGTGGGGAGACAACTAGAAAGCCTGTTCCCACTCTACGGATTTTCAGAGGGACTAAAGTTACACTCTTGATATACTAATAAATACAAACTATTAGGTCGATGAACATACATGCTGACTGTCATAAGTGATGGCTTTCTAGCTGGCATTCTGTCACCAAATAGCATCCAGAAGTTGGACCTCTTTTTTTCCTTTCTCCTCTTTTTAATATGGAATGCTTCACCTTGCGTGTCCTCCTTGCTCCGGGCCATGCTCGGCTCCTCTGTAGTGTTCCATGTTTCATTTATGTGCTGCTGAAGCACCTACCAGAAATCGAACTTCTTTAAAGCTCTTTGATCCTGCCACTGTAAACCCCTTCCCAGGAGATTTCTGGGAGCTTTCCCTTCCGACACAGTTAAACCCACCAGAACAGTCTCTCTCTTGGAGAACTGCTGGCTGTTTGCAGTTGGAAAGTGGGAGGGGCAGGACCAATTTAAACATTCAGAGCCTCAGAAGTGTGGTTCAAGGTCATTTCAAAGGGGCGGTTCCCTTGGCTCGCCCCTGCTCACAAGCAGTTGGAGTGACTTGCGCATTAATTCTAGATTGCCCCTTCCTGTTGTTTTTAGTCTTATTTTAGCTTTCTGGTTTTACCTTTCCCAGCCTGAGTCAATAGAGGTGGGTGTGGCCATAAGCTCAGGATGCTGGAGCTAAAGGTGGGTCGAACTCTTGCCCCCGCCCTTCTACCCGTATTCCAGGCGGGACAGGCTTGCAGCCATCCATGTACAAGCCAGTGGTAGACCAGGCACTCAGAGAGGCAAAAACGTTACTTTGGGTGAAATTTGTTTAGGCTGCTTCTGAGGCTTCGTCCAAACCCAAGTATTAGTAAAATCCTACTTTCTACACTGAAAAACTAATGCCCAGCTCTTGCCTAGATAAAGTGAGATCATGCTGGACCAAAAGAGAATACTAAAAACAAAACAAAACAAAATAAAACAAAATAAGTGGTTTTATGGAGAAAATGAATGGTCCTAAATAACTAGAGTAAAATAAGAAATTCAGATGTTAACCCTAAAATTACTATGATTAACTAAATACAGAGAGATTATAACTGAATACCCTATATACTTCTTAATTTATACGATTTTTTTAATGTTTATTTTTTGAGAGAGAGAGAGAGAGAGAGAGAGAGAGAGAGCGCGCGTGCATGCATGCACGTGTTCTCGAGGTGGGGAGGGGCAGAGAGAGAGGGAGAGACAGAATCAGAAGCAGGCTCCAGGCTCTGAGCTGTCAGCACAGAGCCCAACATGGGGCTCCAACTCACACACTGTGAGATCATGACCTGAACCAAAGTCGGACGCTTAAGCGACTGAGCCTCCCAGGCACCCCATATAAGTTTCAATCATGCATTTAAATCGCTATTTTACCAACGTTATTCATTAATATATAATATATATTTTTTTGAAAAAAAATTTATACTTTTTTCAGAAAAAAATAGCTGTCAGTAAAACTGAGACACACATTTTTTAAAATGTTGAAATTCCTTAATTAATTATGTCAGGGACTCATGAGAGAGAGAGAGGGAGAGAGGGGGAGAGAGAGAATCCCCTTTAACTCAAGACTTTATGCTTCTACAAATTATTTTCTAAAATTTTTTTTTCCATTCCAAACTGGTATATGAAATCCCTACTATTTTAATAAAGTAGTATGGAGAACTGTAAAGATAATTACTTTTGGTGTAAATAAATAGGCTAAATATTGATTAAATCCATTCTGGTGAGTCAGACTTGATGGAAAAATAATGGAATTGCTGATAACACTCCAGTCTCTACTAATTATTTATTGTTTGGATGGGGTTGTGAAACTGGTTCATTACATGTCAACCCGATCCATTTTTATCTACTAGGCTTTGCTGTAGTCCCCAGAAAGGAATACCATGTCTTATTGGTATTAGTCAGGGATGGGGAGGTGGGGGCACTTCTCTTATTTCCGGTTTTCTTTGATCATGTGGAAGAAGCTCTGTCCACAGGTGTAGCCTACCTGCGGGAAAGGTGGTAGCATTTCTCAGCTGTGTCACTCCTCCCTCCCTAAGAGAAGTGATTTAATCTGATTGGTGAGTCCAGGAGACGGGGAGCTGGCTCCTTCTTACCCTTTCCTTCTGGGAGTGGGTGGCCACCAAGGAGCTGGCATCGGCCAGACCTTTAGAAGGGCATGCACTTTATCTGTAAGAGGAGGCTGCCCGCACTTAGGTGCTATTTGGACTTGATAAGTCTGTCTAATACTGGAAAATGTAATTAGGAAGGCTGCTATTCCACAGGGTATAAGCCCTGTGCTCTGTATCAGCTTTACGACGATACCAGGGATATTTGGGTTTCTCATCTCCCTTATTCTTCCGTTTCATTTTCCAGTTGGCTCAGAAATCAGGCTGGCAAGAAAAGTATTTGTAACCCGGCCCCCTTGGGCCTCCAACAGGAATGTTCGTCAGAGGTTCACTAATATAGACTAATCCCAATAACTTTCTTGAAGTCATAATTTGGTTTGGTTTCAGAATTGCTTTTTTGGACCCGTATAAAGATTTTTTAAAAAATTTTTTTGATCTTTATTTATTTTTGAGAGAGAGAGAGAGAGAGAGACAGAGTACGAACAGGGGAGGAACAGAGAGAGAGAGGGAGACACAGAATCTGAAGCAGGCTCCAGGCTTGGAGCTCCGAGCTGTCAACACAGAGCCCGATGCGGGGCTCAAACTCAGGAACCACGAGATCATGACCTGAACCGAAGACGGACGCTTAACCAACTGAACCACCCAGGCGCCCCTGAAGATTGTTTGTTTGTTTTAATTTTTTTTAACATTTATTTATTATTGAGAGACAGACACAGAGCATGAGCAGGGGAGGGGCAGAGAGAGAGGGAGACACAGAATCCAAAGCAGGCTCCAGGCTCTGAGCTGCCAGCACAGAGCCCAACGTGGGGCTTGAACCCACAAACTGTGAGATCATGACCCGAGCTGAAGTCTGTCGCTTAACCAACTGAGCCACCCAGGCAACCCCCCTGAAGATTGTTTTTAAGAACAACTATTAGCATGTCTAGAATGACTTCAGATAATTTACATTTGCTTTTATGTACAAAGGGCTGGATGAATACTTGATGCTTTAGGATAAAGAGGTGGTCTGCAGATAATGCTACCTCCCTTTCTGATGTTGTGTCAGTTGCTAAGTCCTGCTCTTATGGGCAACTTGCTTCAGAACTATACGACCGAATGGAGGAGAATGGCTTTCCTGTCTTCTAGTTACCATATGAAGATAGGAAGGAAAGTCGCTATTAAACATGCCTCCCTTTCAATACACTCTTAGGATTTTATGACCATCATTCAGACCTGAGGGATAAGTTGCCTAAAGGGAAAAAAAAAACAAAAAAAAAAACACCCATCTATGGTGACCAACCCAGATGTCTACTAAATCCTGGAAAACTGGGATGTCACCTGGGAGATAAGACTTTCACTGCCATGATGAGGAACATCCATGGTAAACCAAGATGAGCTGGTTAGCCTACAAGACCTACCTAGCACGTCACTTCAGCTGTTCTATCCAGCAATGCCATTTACTTCAATACTGAGCTCGCTCTTTGTATCGATTGTGACATAACAAACGGTCATCCCTTGCAATAAATACTTGCTTATTGAGGCCCCGTGACAATAAGGCTGAAGACATAATATATATGCCCAATTTTGACTGTATTAACTACACTCCTACTTCTTCCTTTAACTCATTTTGTACTTTTTGCTTCACAGGTTTGTGATTCAGACACCATGCTTGACCCTGCGTCATCTGTGGAAATGGTAAAAGTTTTAGAAGAAGACCCTATGGTCGGAGGTGTCGGGGGAGATGTCCAGGTGTGTAAGCCTTCACTTTCGGCATGAGTCGCTTTTAGTTATACTCTTACTCATTGATTCATTGAACACGTATTTATTACACACCAAACTCTCTGCCAGATGTGGCTTTTGGTGCTAGAGACACATTAGTATGTGCCTTGACCCACTTTATTGCCTCTTTCCTTTCCTAAATTGAAAAAAAGAATTAGGATTTCTTTGTTTAACCCTGGAATGTAACCTTTGTTTGCTGTGGCTGATAAGTGATATATATTTAATTTAAATGTGTAATGATTTCTACCGTATCTTCTTGAACCATAACTTAATGTTCTGGTAAAATCTGATGTTAGAGTTCATTTAGCTGTGAAGGTAAAAAAAAAAAAAAAAAAAAAAAAAAAAAGGAAGAAGGGCAGATGATGGATTCTATATTTTATACCTATGTATTTAAAAGCTGGTCAATATATGCTTGATTAAAAATCCAAATTGGAATACAAAGAAAGAAAAGAGAAGAAGCAAGTCAAATTTATACTGGTAAGAAAGACAAAGGAATAATTAATTAATAAGTGGATTTTCTGATTATGATTTATTTCCCACTATTTTTTTTTTTTTTGAGAGGGAGGAGGGGCAGAGGGAGAGAGAGAGGGAGAATCTTAAGTAGACTCCAAGCATAAGCCGGAATCAAGAGTCAGCTGCTTAATCAACTGAGCCACCCAGGTGTCCCCCCGCTAATTCTCTTTATTTCCCAGTATTTGCTATAAGTGGAGGAACAAGTAAACAAATATTAATGAAGGCTACTTGGAATATGTGGGATTGGAAATGAATATATATGTGAATATGTGAAAATATGTGAAGATTAAAATGAGTGCTTTGTGGGGGCTCCTAGGTGGCTCAGCCGGTTAAGCGTCCAATTCTTGGTTTCGGCTCAGGTCATGATCTCACAGTCTCATGAGTATAAGCCCCACTTCGGACTCTGTGCTGACAGCAGGGAGCCTGCTTAGGATTCTCTCTTTCCCTCTCTCTCTGCCCCTCCCCCACTTGCACTGTCTCTGTCTCAAATAAATAAAGTTAAAAAAAATGTGGGGCGCCTGGGTGGCGCAGTCGGTTAAGCGTCCGACTTCAGCCAGGTCACGATCTCGCGGTTCGTGAGTTCGAGCCCCGCGTCGGGCTCTGGGCTGATGGCTCAGAGCCTGGAGCCTGTTTCCGATTCTGTGTCTCCCTCTCTCTCTGCCCCTCCCCCGTTCATGCTCTGTCTCTCTCTGTCCCAAAAATAAATAAACGTTGGAAAAAAAAAAAATTAAAAAAAAAAAAATGAGTGCTTTGCAAACACATGATCAGATTTTGGCAAAAGGTGAGAAGCACGTGGAAACTTGACTATACAATTTGGGTTCTGCGTTGCTGTATAACCCATTTTACACATGCATGGTGACACTGAAGGCAAAGACAATGCCTGGAGCAGACAAAGAAACAGCCTGGTGATAAAAGAGGAAGCATGCAAAATCTAGATGAGAACTGAACAAAACTGAGATGAAAGAAAGAATTTAGAAATATTGCCAAGAAAAAGCTGCTAATTTTCAGTAGCTTTTGCATAGAGCATTATTTCAGGATTTAAGTTTTGGGGAAAGGCCAGAACAAGCAATTTATCACTGGCATTGTGTAAAAGAGAGAAAGAAGGAGAAGGAAAATTAATAGAATTGAATGAGTTGGAAATTAATCAGAACAGGAGAGAAGAGGACTTAAAAACCTTCAAATCTTAGATGGTAGGAAAGAGTGGGAGACTTTAGGATCTGAGAACTAAAGCCTAAAAATATTATAGATGGTAGGAAAGAGTGGGAGACTTTAGGATCTGAGAACTAAAGCCTAAAAATATTATAGCATAACAACAAGAAGGACAAAAAGCAGCAAAAAGAGGACAGAGTCATGAAGTAGAAAAACTATTGCTCATCAAGGAGTCCCAATGCATGGACACAATTGATCAGACTAATCTAGTAACATAGGATCAGAGAAAATAAAAGATAACTGTGTCAAAATGAAGAAGGATGCTTCATAGGAGGATCAAATAACACACTTCGCTCTAGGCAGTAACCTCAAAACAGCACAGATTTTGTTGGTATTTTAGCTAAGGCTTACCTTTATTCTTTTTTTTTTTTTTTCCTTCTTGCAGATTTTAAACAAGTATGATTCCTGGATCTCCTTCCTCAGCAGTGTGAGATACTGGATGGCTTTTAACATAGAAAGGGCCTGCCAGTCTTATTTTGGGTGTGTCCAGTGCATCAGTGGGCCTCTGGGAATGTACAGAAACTCCTTGCTGCATGAATTCGTGGAAGACTGGTACAATCAGGAATTTATGGGCAGCCAATGTAGTTTTGGTGACGATCGGCATCTAACGAACCGAGTGCTGAGTCTGGGCTATGCAACAAAATACACAGCTCGATCCAAGTGCCTTACGGAGACACCTATAGAATATCTGAGATGGTTAAACCAGCAGACCCGTTGGAGTAAGTCCTACTTCCGAGAGTGGCTGTACAATGCGATGTGGTTTCATAAACATCACTTGTGGATGACCTATGAGGCAGTTATCACTGGATTCTTCCCTTTCTTCCTCATTGCCACAGTAATCCAGCTCTTCTACAGGGGAAAAATTTGGAACATCCTCCTCTTCTTGTTAACTGTCCAGTTAGTAGGTCTCATAAAGTCATCCTTTGCCAGCTGCCTTAGAGGAAATATTGTCATGGTCTTCATGTCCCTCTACTCAGTGTTATACATGTCAAGTTTACTTCCTGCCAAGATGTTTGCAATTGCCACGATAAACAAAGCTGGGTGGGGCACATCTGGAAGGAAAACCATTGTTGTTAATTTCATAGGACTCATTCCAGTATCAGTTTGGTTTACAATCCTCCTGGGCGGTGTGATTTTCACCATTTATAAGGAATCTAAGAAGCCATTCTCAGAATCCAAACAGACCGTTCTAATTGTTGGAACGTTGCTCTATGCATGCTATTGGGTCATGCTTCTGACGCTGTATGTGGTTCTCATCAATAAATGTGGCAGGAGGAAGAAGGGACAACAGTATGACATGGTGCTCGATGTATGATCTCACGTTGTTTGACGTTTGCAGTCACACACGCAGACACACACAAAACCTTAGTTCCTCTTGTGGCATCAGATAGTGCCACCAAAGGAGACATATCACTGCTGCTGGGACTTGAACAAAGACATTTCTATGGGTTTATTTTGATTCTGCCAAAGTAAAACGACATCAATGAGAAGAAACTCAGAGTTTAACCTGTTATTTCTATGAAAATGGGAAACATTCTTTGTTTATGCACTTTTTCCTTACTGTACATCCGCCTAACAGTGTTTGTCCTATATACCTCACTAGCCATGCTTTATGTGGGTTATCACGGAAGAAAAGGATTTTGGAAACTCAAGGAAAAGTTCTTTCAACGTATACAACCTAACTTATGGACTGTGTTGATAGCTAATTTTTTTTTTTTTTTTAGAAAGGATTTTCTGTTTAACTCTACCAAATGAAATGCCAAAGGAAATTTTAAAGGCCGTTGGCTGTGCTGTATTTTTATATAACTGTACTGTGTTTTAAAATTTTGTATGCCAATTTTTAAAGCAAATTTTGCATATTCTATATTTTACTTCTCTGCCAAAATACACCTGTTCTTTTTTATTATTATTAAAATAGGTTCTGAAAAAATTCATACTTTAAAAAAAAAAAATCTACCCAAAATGTGAAGCTTGGTTGACTGATGTTGTTCATGATAGAAAGAATAAAATATTTCTCTCTCTCTCTCTACCTTTTAAAATGGAATAGTTTCTTTCTGTGAAAAATATTTAAACTTTCAATATTTTAACTTCTTTTCATTTCTTTTAGAAAAGGCCAATATACCTGTCACACTTTGGAAGTAGAAATACGTACTTAGGTGTACAAAATAAAAGGAAAATCAGAAAATCAAGGCCAAAGGGGTAGAAAAGTGCAATTTTTCATAAGATTAAAAAAAAAAAAGGGGAATGCTAGTCCTTGAAAGAAAACACTAGGCATCAGCACTGGACAAAACATGGGTATCAGAGATTAATAACCGTTGGGGTTTCTGGCAGTGTTTCCTCAGGCTGAGTACAATGGAAAGTGGAAAAAAATTATCTGTATTATTTGGACAAACAAATACAATGCAGTTCATCATTTTGTTCTGTGGCTTGAATTCACCAGATACTGTCCACATATTGAACATAATTTGCTGGTCTTTTTTTTTTTTTTTTTTTTTTTCCCAGCTTACCAGTTCACTTTACATGTTACCATGAGGTTTACACTGGTGAGTTGGATACATTTTAATAAGTGTAAAGCCTATAGATATGAAAATTGATACATTTAAGTTCCTCTTCTACTTTCTAGGGAGGATTTTTTTTCTGAATTTATGCAGATAATTGCTTCATCTGTCTTGTTATTGGCCTACATAGGTATGTTTACATAGTAAAAATAATATCAAGGTTTAATAAGTGTATCAAGAATTGGCACATAAAAGAAATTGATGGACCAGGTACCCCTAACCCGGCTAATTTAGCTACTCCAAGGGCCTCAGTTACCCAGTTTGACATTTGACATGACCCATCTTGCCTTGTAGCTGGTGCTGTGTAGACCTGTGTTAAACACAATCGAACACATGAGTCGTCGCATAGAAAATGTTGTGATGAGGCAGAGTGTGAATGTGGCAAAGGGTTCAACTATGTGCCTCTGTCATTCTGCTTCCTTTCCGTGCAGATGCCTACATTCCATCTGTCCTGCTTAAGAAAAAGCTGCACATTCTACCTTCGGAGTACAAAAGGTACATACCATTCTGCAACTCAAACTCACTGATGGGAGAGTTGGTGGGGAAAAAACACAGCATGCCAATAAATGAAACTAAAACTTGAGTTTGCCTTTTTAACTATTTATGTTCTAAGTTAAGCTTTGATAACTTTCAAATGTCAAATTCTCTCATTCTTATAAAAGATTGAATTAATTGCCTGTATTTATTGTAGCAATTATTCAATGTATTTCCAGTATAGGATGTATAGTATAATTGATTTTTTGTAAATAAAATATTTTTGATAAGAGTATTGCCTTTTTTTCTAAGGGAAGGGGAAATTTCAAATGAAACAAAACCTCTGTTTTCCTGATGGTAGTGGAATAGATTTAAGAATGGGGTATATAGAAAATAAACAAACATAGTTGGTAAAAGGTAATAGAAATCATTTCATGTTACTAATGATGAAGCAGAAATCCCTCAAATTAGTGTGGTTTGGAAATCTGGAAAACAGAGGAGCGAGAGAGAGAGATTCAGTTAATATAATCTTGCCTTTTCTTTAATTTTATATTTCCCTTGGAAGCATTCCAAATTTAGACAAAAATTATTTTATTATAATAATTTATCATAGTGGAGAAAAAGTCACAGATTTTCAGAAAATTCATAAGCAACTTTATTATTATAAATAATAACAAAATCTTAAAAATAACTTGAACTCCAATAGAGGGCAATAATTAAATGAATTATGGCATTTTCAAACAATGTAACATTATTGCCCATTAAAATGTTTTCAGAGAACATGAGGATATTGGAAAAATGTTACATTAAAATTTTATAACCATTTTGTACAGTAACATCTCAAATTTGTAAAAAGAAACATGTTTAAATATCATCTCTACTATTGGGAATATCACAGGTTTCTATACTGTATACATTTTTGTATTTTCCAAATACCATGATCCTGTATTGTTTTTATAATCAGAAAAAGGACAATAAATATTGCTTTTTTTAAAAAAGTGGGTCGGGGCATCTAATAGCATTTCCTGGTTTGAGGAACTCTGATGCTAATCCATTTTGCCACTCATCCCTCAAATTCATCTTGCTTCCTGATTTTCTTTTTATTATTTAGTTCCTGAGAATCTCTCATTACTTTGGCACAGTTACATTATACACACACACACACACACACACACACACACACACACACACACAGTATAAAACAACGTTAAGCCACTGACCATTATTGCCACTCCAGTGATGGTTCTAATCTCAGTGATCAGTGATTCACTGATAAAGTCACTTGGTGCTCTGTTAGAGGCTGGCAAAGTTAACATAACGAGCCAGTATACAGGGTAGCCTTTTCTGGCTGTGTGGTCTGTCATGTGACCACTCTTCTTTTGGACTACAAAAGCATCCATAGGCAATATGCCAACCAATGCGTGTGGCCAGCTTCCAATAACACATTATGGACACTGACATTTGAATTTATAATTTGCATGCATTTTGAAGTATTCTTTTGAATATTTTTTAGTCATTTAAATATCTTAAAACTATGCCTAGTTTACCAGCATTACTAAAACAGGCAACGAGCCAGATCTGGCCTGCCGGCCATGGTTTAAAGACGCTTATTAGTTTATAGGAATCTATTGACTCATCTGTACCATTAAATACACCAACACCTAAGTTTCGAGCACATACCATGCATCAGGTACTGCCAGAGCACATTGTACAGATGGGCTATTTTAGCTCTATCAGTCTGAAGGGGTTCCACTATTTTTGCCACTTACAGGTGAGGAATTTGAGGCTTAGAGTTGATATCTTGAGACCATAAAGCTATTAAATTGTGATGGTGGAATTTAGGTCCAGGCATTCTGATGTCAGAATTACCTTTTAAACAGTTTATACTCAGTGTGCCGTCCGTGGTCCAGCAGCACAAGCAGCGCCTGGAATTTGGTTAGAAATGAAAATGCATGGGGCGCCCATGGCTCAGTCTGTTAAGTGCATGACTCTTGATTTTGGCTCAGGTCATGATCTTATGGTTTGTGAGATGAAGCCCTGTACTGGTCTCTGTGCTGGGCGTGGAGCCTGCTTAAGATTCTCTCTCTCCTCCCTCTGCCCCTTCCCCTGCTTGTGCACACACTCTCTCCCTCAAAATAGATAAATAAACTTCAGGGGGAAAAAAAAAGAAATGCAAATGCGTGCCCTGCCCCAGACCCACTGAATCAAAATCTTGGGCTGGGCCCCAGAACCTGCTTAATAAGATTCCTAGATGCGGGCACCTGGGTGGCTGAGTTGGTTAAGCGTCCAGCTCTTGGTTTTGGCTCAGGTCATGATCTCACGGCTTTGTGGGTTCAAGCCCTGCTTCGGTTTTCTTTCTCCCTCTCTCTGCCCTCCACCACTCGCACTGTCTGTCTCTCTCAAAATAAATAAATACACTTGAAAAAAATTTTATTTTTTATTGACTTTTAAGAAAGAGAGAGAGAGAGAGAGAGAGCATGAGTGGGAAAGGGGCAGAGAGAGACAGACACACAGAATCCAAAGCAGGCTCCGGGCTCTGAGCTGTCAGCACAGAGCCCAATGCAGGGCTCCAACCCAAGAATGTGAGATCATGACCTAGCCAAAGTTGGATGCTTAACTGACTGAGCCACCCAGACGCCCCAATAAATAAATAAACTTAAACAAACAAACAAAAAAAAGATCTATAGATGATTTTACTCCCATTAGAGTTTGAGAAGCATTGCTCTAATCTAGTGTATCGGTTTCCTCAGACTAAGTATCATCCCTATGATAACTATCATTTCAAATATTTGCATTTTCCTGTTGAGCTTTCTACATTTAGTATCAAATACGGATGTTGGCAGATACCTGGTTTTAATGAAGTTTACTGAGCACCTCTTATGAGCCAGAAATCAAAATTTATACTCAAAGAGGTTATGATTAAGAAGGATATGATGATTACACAAACATTTGGTGCAAAATGGAATAATAAAGGTATAAAGAATGGCACGGGGATATGAAAAGAAGGAATGACGTGAATGAGTACTTCTGTAAAGAGAGGCTTCAATACAGTGCGGCACCGGGGTGATTCTTTAAGGTTGTGTGGCTTTATGGGGACTGAAGACTTTCCAGATGAAAAGGATGTGGTGTGATTTTGATATGTGTTCCTTTCCACAGAATTAACAAGTTTAAGGTGTGGGCAGTATTTAACCAAGAGTTCACATTTAGCTATAGAAAGAACATCTGACGGTACATCATAGAAGACCATAACCCAACGGGGAGAAATACTAGGATGAAGTGTTTGAATGTGACAGATCACGGTTCCTGCGGATAATTTTGAATGGGGTTCTAACATTGCAAACTGAGCTGCATGGTGGAGGTTTGGATTTGAATGTCCCACATGAACAAGTATGATTTGGTTCACGTGTGCTTATAACAAAGTGGTATTGCTCTTCCAGGCACTTGGCTCCTTTCATCCTGTTCCCTGTAGGTTTCCCTCCAGGTACCCAAATACCACCTTCAGCTTCTTTTATATGCCGTATAACCAGCTGGTCACAACCATTTGATTCCGCCCCCCCCCCACCCCCCGCCCTTGCCATGTCACTCAACTTCGTCTCTCACCCTACTTAAGACATTCTGTATATCTTGCCTGAACTGTTGAAAACACTTCCTGACTAACTCTTTTCCTCATTTCTGTTTCATCCAGTGGAGTCTCTACACTCTGTCAAACTTCTCCTTCTAAGACCTAACTCTGAACAAAAGGTTTAATTTCATCTCAGCAAGATAAAAGCATTACATCTTTACGAATGCATTCAAGGCTAATGATCTGTTTAGGTCCTCTCTTGCAGTCCATAATCCTACTATTTTTTGTGGTCCCATCAAAGTAGTGTTGCTCCCTCGTTGTACACATGTTGCTCTTTGCCTTAGTCAAGTTTCTTTATTGCAGACATTCTCAGAAATCTCAATGTGCTGATGAGTTTTATGGATCTGTAAGAGAGGCTCATCGCATAGAGAAGGTCCTACACTTAGATGACTATGGCATCCATTCCATGGTGATGTTGACTAACGTCTGGATTAACATTGTTGTCCTGCAGGATATAGTTTAGGTAACGCCAGTATATAATTCCTGACACCACAAGTTGGATTTGTGTTCTTTCAAGATCTAGAAAAAATACAAAGCTTAAAGCTCCTTATTTCTTGAGTATCAGCTCCAGGTGTGGAGACATCAGGGGTTAAGGGGGAGAAGCCTTCAGGTTCATTATGGCTCAGCCTGTGGACTACAGAAACAGGCTCTTCTCAAAAGAGTTCAATTCTGGGGTGCCTGGGTGGCGCAGTCGGCTAAGCGTCCGACTTCAGCCAGGTCACGATCTCGCGGTCCGTGAGTTCGAGCCCCGCGTCAGGCTCTGGGCTGATGGCTCAGAGCCTGGAGCCTGTTTCCGATTCTGTGTCTCCCTCTCTCTCTGCTCCTCCCCCGTTCATGCTCTGTCTCTCTCTGTCCCAAAAATAAACGTTGAAAAAAAAAAAAAAAAAGAGTTCAATTCACCCACTTGCTGTCAGAAAGCTCTCCCTGCTCTGGCTTCAGCAAACCTAGGTGACATGTTTTTGCTCTGCTATTTAGGGCAACAAGAAGTTCAATCCTGATACACTGGGGAGACATGCATTGAGTAGGGAGCCTATTCTCTGAAAGAATTTGGCATTGTATAGAGAACTGACTGAAAAGAGGCACAATGACTTTATAAGCCAAAGGGAAGGTTGCCTTTTATCTTGGATTGAGTTGGTTGTTGGGAGGCAAAATCAAACACATTCATCTCTTAACCAGGTCAGGATAGAGTCACAGTTATACATGTTTACTCAGAAGGAACAGAGGCATGAGCATGTCACGTAGGGACACATCCCGCTTTTCTAGAAAACACGTGATGTGTCTCTTCAAGTAAGAAAAAAAAAAAAACCATAAATGAAAGTTTTAAGGATATAAAAATCTTGGAAAAAAAGGATCTCTGGGATCAAAATTGAGTGGCTGTTTAAGTGAAGCTGTCAGTATAGTCACAAAAGGAAACTTGAGGTTCATTCAGTCCAACTCAGTTGCCTCAAATCTTTGGTGGAACGAGGCAAGGACCTAAAGAAAGAGAGGGAGAGTGAAGGCTCCTTATCTCAAAGGAATCAAACTGCAATCCAGTTATTTTAGCACTTTGCTCAAGGTTGCACATCTGGCTACAAATCTGGGTTTCTTTTATCCAGATGTTTTGGCCTGCTTTATACTGCAGAAAACCTCAAATTAGCGATTTCTGGGCAGCTACCCTACTCTTACATCTGACATTTTGAGGCTATTCTTAAATCCATTCCCCTCAAAAGGGGTTGTAAATTATAAGCTTTGATATTTGGATTTTAAATAAAAACCCACCCTGGGCAGTCTACAACAATACCTGAAATTTTCAGCACTGTTAAGAAATATCTTAACGTGTCAAAAGTGGATATTCCAAAGTTCTTGCCCTAAAACAAATTGTTGCCATATTTCCCACTTTGGAAGTGCATAAGGCCAGAACAAGTGTGGAGGTCTGACTTATTTTGTATTTGGGCTTTGGTTGCAGATTGACTTAAACTTGAGAAAATTATCCCACTTCTTTCTTATTTTCCTCATCTGGATAATGGGGGTGACACATCTCAAAGTTACTGTGTCAAGACAGCCTATGAAAAGTACCCTAGGAAAGAAAGTTGCCACAGAATGGAAGTTTAGTAAAATTTTCTTTTCTTTTCCCCCTCCTTCCTAAGCAACTAACTTTAATGCAACTAAAGCAATGCTCCTTTTCTTAATTTGTTTCCTTCACTTGTTCCCTACTTTCTTCTTAAAATTTCTTTACGCAGCAAACCACTGAACCAAGGGCTGGGACGTTTAGCTCAAATACCAAGGAATTTTTCTTCTCAGGAATGCATTTTATCTTTATTTTGTTTCCAGGTTCATAATTCACGATGGTACAAATTGACTATCACATGATGAGGCAGCATCAGCTTCTCCGGGCCCGGGAACTTAACAGATATGGCGCACTTTAAATTCCGTTTGTGTCTCTTTCACGGTTGGTGTTTTTAATTTTTAATTTTATTATTTTTTTATTTTTAAAATATTTTCATTAATTTTTTTCATGTTTATTTATTCATTTTTTAATTTATTTTGAGAGCTGCAGCCACAAGCAGGGCAGGGGCAGAGAAAGAGAGAGAGAGAGAGAGAGGGAGAGAGAGGATCCCAAGCTGTCAGCACAGAGCCCGATGCCCAGCTCTTTTTTTAGACCTTGACCTGAAGTGTAAGACCCTCAGAGCAAATGCCTCATGTGTGGCCAGCACACAATTCATTCTCCCTGTGAGAGGGTGAGTTGAAACTTTTCTGGTACCACTGAAATGGGATTGGGCATCCGTTTCTGGACCTGCCATGATTTCAATCTTGCAAAAGCCACCAATTCCACTGGTTGTGTCCTTCAACGTACCTCAGATGTGCATTTTAAATCACCCAGTTGTTGGTTTCTATATGCCCTTAAGATTTCTTCTGGGAATAGGTGGCCTTCTTTTCCTTTAGACACAAAGCAGGTGAACTGTTACAATTGCCTAGTATGTTCTGACTTTGAGAAGAGCACTCAATACGATTTTGCGTCTGACAAAATAAACATTTTGAAATGTCTAGAACAGGGTAGGTGAGAAGTAGGAAGAGCATGGCGTTGGCATCAGATGGATTTGAGTCCTGCCTCCACCATATTCCGGTTGACTCTTAGTGAAAACCCCAGGTTTTTTCATTGGTAAAAGTATAACTCCCCTGCCACAAACCTTATAAGGCTGCTGTTGGGGTCGATACAAATAATGGAAGGGAAAGGCCATCGGAAATTCAGAAAAATCCTTCAGATTTGAGTTCCTGTTGTTAGTTCTGAGCGTCAAGAGGCATTCAGATTTTTACCATGGCTGAAGTGAGATTAGGGCCCTTAGTCTTAATGGACACTTTCTATAATCCTTATTGCTACACCCTAGTTGCACTGCCATCATCTTGTGCCTGTTGTCACAGACATCCATCTGTCCTCCACTCTCGCTCCTTGTTATTTTTCCATGGAGCAGTCAGTGGGAGATCATGTCACGTGCCTGCTTAGAAGCCTTCAAATCCTTCAAATGTGTCTTCTTATCTTGAGATACTATGCTCCACAAGGTCCTTCGTGATTTGCCTTCTGTTTCCATGACCTATTGTTGAATTCCCGTCTTTCTTCCTTATTGTACAACGCACTGGAACTCTTTCTGTTCCTCAACCGAGACAAGCTTGTTTCCACTTCAAGATCACTACCTGTTACTATTTATTTTGCCTAAGAACTTAGCATGCTTGGTTTCTTCTTATTTAGGTCACCTCCTCAGAGAGGCCTTATTTGATTCTGCTCCCTAAAGTGACAACTCCATTCCTAGTCACTTTCTAACACATCATCCTGTGATTTTCCTCAACACTTTTACCATTAATGGAAACTAAAATATTTATCGATTTGTTTACTTGACTGTTGTCTCTCAGCTCCTAGAATAAAACCCAGAGAGCAGGGGTAGAGTCTGTAGAGCCTAGAACGGTGCTGGATAGATAGAAAGTGCCCAGTGAATACTGCTAAGTACATACAGGTATAAAATAATGGTGCTAAATGCTCAACTTTCGTAAATCTTGTACCTGCTTGCTCCAAATTGAAGCATACAACAGGTAACAGAGGACATCAAGAGTATAAAGAATGGCTCATTTGTTATTCAAATTTTAAAAAGGGATTTTCCTCTTCTCTGCTGTTCATTTCCATGAAGCAAGAACTTACCCCACATGTTAGACCCAAGGAAATACTTGAAACTGTGTGGCTTGGTTATATACAGACTGCGGATCTAAATTTTTTTTTCCATGTTTTAATCAATATTGCATAGATGTGGATTTAAGCACACAAAGAGGGTTTTATGTTTTTTACCATCTTTGATAGCTGACAACCTTCTTTTTATCTCTGAGTATCTGGAGAAGATAACTTTAAAGAGGGAAATACGCTACTTCTGTGTGCGTTGATGACCACAGCTATTGCTTGCCTAATTTTCAACTCCACCCAGGAGAAGTCCCACCCAGTCCTGCCAAGAATCTAGGAACTGGATGGTTATTTGGAACCAGTACTAGTTTTCCCCAAGTATATTTTTTGGCAGAAGAAACAGCTAGAGATTAAGGAGTGTGAAGAGGGCTGAAAGCTTCCATTGACCTTCTGGGGCCTTGATTAAGGCTGCTTATGTTGCCGTGACTCCATCAGATGGCCACCTTCCAAACTGTTCAAAACATTACTTCTGGGCATATAGAGCTGATATCTCAGTGCAGGGATAGAAGCCCAGCCTGGACAAGGTCCAGTTAAGAAAGCATCTCCGTTGGAATACTATCTGGCAAGGGACAAATCCAATGATGCCATAGGCATTATCTGCCTTCCCTTTCCATGCTTGAATCATTTCCTTCATAGACCAGATAACGAGCAGTCTACAGAAATATAACTGGGTGAGAATCTGTATATAAACATTGAACTATTTCTTCAGAGTTGATCTTGTCCAGCTGAACTTCTGGAGTCAGACAAATATGGGCCCCAGCTATAATCTCATTGTTTCTTTCTACCATCATGAATGAGAACATGTATGGACCAGTGTCTTTGTCTTATTTCGTTTAGTCTAAACTCACTGATAAATTCTTCTTTTTTTCCAGTTTAAACTAAGTTGACAGATGTAAATCGTACGGTGGATTGGAGGCTTTGATTGGGGGTAAAAATTAGTAGACAATCACTTTAATTCAACTGATTCCTATTCATGACTATTTCGCCAGTCCTGATTAGTTCACTCAACTTGTCACGTCATCCTGTGAAGTAACAACCTCTGTGAAGCCTTTTGGTAGTCGCTAAACTCCATCTGGGAGTCAGTGACTCCATCATTTATTTCCAAATGGCACTTGTATTTTCCAGGAATAATGCCCTTAATATAAAATACTATATTTAATGATTTAAAAGTTTCTCTCTACTTTCTAAGAGGCCGTGATATGCCCAAGGAGAAGGGCTGTATCTTACTCATCTTTTTCAAAAATATTTTTTAATGTTTCTTTATTTTTGAGAGAGAGAGAGAGAGAGAGAGAGAGAATGAATGGAGGAGGGGCAGAGAGAGAGGGAGACACAGAATCTGAAGCAGCTCCAGGCTCTGAGCTGTCAGCACAGAGCCTGACGTGGGACTCGAACTCAGGAACAGCAAGATCATGACCTGAGCCAAAGTCAGACATTTAACCTACTGAGCCTCCCAAGTGACCCTCTTACTCATCTTTGTAAACATATCTTACCTCCATGAAATGCTTATTGACTGAAGACTTTGTATTTGCTGATCATGTGAGTAAATAAGTCATCAAGTGAGTACATAAGAGTTATATATCTTAATTTAGCAAAAAATACAGAATCCTTAAGTCAATGACAAGTAAATTTTGGTTGAGAGCCTGCCAAATGACAAGCAGTTTTGAATAAACGATTTCATAAACACTGAACAAGCCTATAAATTAAACATTAATATCCTCCCCCGCCTTTTTTTTAGTAAAAAGGGTGTCATGAAACATAGGGTTGAGGGAATGAATGCCAAATTCAAAATATCAAAACCAGGAAAGTCTCTCACTTAAAATAAATTTGTTCACCAAGTGGCCAAAATTGTGTTTTACTGAATTTAATTAATTAATAGAAATCAAGCTAAGTGGCATCAACAGAGATATCCCTCAGAATAATGACATTTGCTATTCATCTTCCATAATAACCCCATTGTATAGATGAAGAAATTGGGGGCTCAGCAATATAAAAAAATTACTAAAGTCTATAATGAGGCAGCATTAATTCAAAACAGATTTATTTCCTTCAAGTCTGATGCTCTTTCCAATTTCTCATAACTTCCTTACAATTGTTTTCTTCTATAAATTCTAATAGTATTACATTAAATCATATCTCAATAAACACATTTTTATGGGGTGTTAAAATAATGGAGTCCATTTATGTTACTCTGATTACCAAAAAACAAAGATATGTGTTTATCTAACAATATGCAGCTTAGAGAATCTAAAAGGTTGATGCATCTAAAATTGGAGTGGTTAAAAGCATAGGTTTTGGACTAATTTGGGGCCAAAGGTGTGAATTAGAATCCCAGCTCTGCTATTCATAAGATGGGTGACACTGAGTAGGTCACACAGACTCAATGAGGCTAAATTTCCTCCTTTTTAAATAATCTTTTTCTTGATTGCAATGGAACAAGACTGGCTAATCAGAGCAGAGAAGGAATGTGCTGGAGTTGCTAATGAGGAAAGACCAGAGAACCAGAGGTAAAGAGGGTGGAGACATTAAAGGAGAATTCTCATCCTGATTCTTAACTCTTTTCCATGCCCACCTCCCACAAGGAATGACCTTCAGCCCACTTTCTTTAAATTATCACAAGGGGGATTCTGATTGGTCCATGAGTTTATTCTGATAGGTCACATGACTACTCCTTGGCTGAAATTGTGCAGAGCTCTTCAATAGCTATTGCCATCAATTCTGTACACAATATAAAGGAGGTAATTCTCCAAAAGGTAGCACAAATCCTCTTATCAAAAACAAAACAAAACAAAACAAAACAAAAACAAAAAAACCCCACACAAGCAAAAAAACCCCAAAAAACCCAGGAGTCCCCAAAACAATAGACATCTAAGGAACTCCTTCATAGGGTCACTGTGAAGGTGGCAATCAGAGGGCAGGAAATCCAAGGAGAGTAAGAGAAAGGAAGAGATCTTTGGTCTTCAAGTCCCAGATTGCTTGATTAATACCCATATTAATGATCAGGGTTTTATGATTTTACAATTAATTTTAGATATTTTAGAACTTTAAAAATATCCTATGAAATTGATCATTAGTTGAGGAATCAGGAAGAATTGCAAGAGCTTTGATTTTCCTGCTATATTTCTATAGTTAAAATACTTCCTCCATGAGGTTAAGGAAGCTCCTTTGTCGAAGGGAGATACTAAAATATCAATCGGAAACATGCTTTCAGGTCAAAAGAAACTTTGGACACAATCGGGTTTATCTACATCAGAGAGAAAAGCTAAAAGCTCGGAAGAGAAAAGGGGTTGGCAAAGTATATTTTGTAATCCTAGGTCTTTATCAGTTATACGGAGAACTAGAAACAAAAGGCCAGACCAATGAGGTCACCTATAAAATCCTTTTTTTTATACGTGTAATTCTTGAAGTTCATGTGCGCCTGGCTGTTTAGTGGGTCTGAGTCATTATTTGTACACCGTGAAGACGAGTTGTATGTCGGGGGGTCAGAACTCCAGAAGCAGTGGACAAACATTAACACTAAGCCAGGTCTCTGAATAAAAAGCCAAATGGTCTGGTCTACAAGCTCTGGAAAGGAAGTCAGTGAAAGTGATGGAGATCTGGTCTGAGGGAAAGACTAATGCTATCTGACTTACCCTTGGTAGACAGTGGTTTCATTTGTTCAGAGATCACTGCCTAGACAAAGGTTTCTTGAAGACACCTAATCTTCTGTCTTCATTTTTGAAAAAAAAAAAAAAAAAAATATATATATATATATATGGATCCATGTGCCATGCACATAGCTTTTTGGAGGTTTAGCAGAGGACATGGCATTTGGAACACTTAAGTACCCTGAGCTCTCTGTAACAAAGAGGAGGGTCCCTGGCAACCTGCCCCCATGACAAAGCTTGTGTTCAAACTTTAGGCTCCCCTAGGGTTGGCAATGATGGTTTTCATTTAGGCCTGGTTGGGCCCCCCAAGTAGAAGACTTGGAGACTAGTTCTGAATCAACTCTGTCATGCAGTTGCTTGGGGGTGCCAGATTTGAGAAGAAAAAAAAAAGGCAAAACAAAAAACACTCTCGAAGTCCAGAAAACTTTGGCTCAAGCGTTTGCATATAATAAAAAATAACAAAAAGGAAGAAAAGTGTGTTTGTTCTTATGAAATACGGAGTCAGTGCTTTTATGTCATCATCAAAAAGCAGTGTCAAACCTCAGTCACAGCTGCTGCTAAATGCATCAGAGAAAGACCCTGAAGGTGAGTGCTAGGGTGGGATTATGGGAATCCTTGCCTGACAAATCTGTGGATTTCGACAGCCCGGCTAATTACAGGGCAGGGCGGCCCAAACACTGGCTCTGACAGAGAGACTGGGTTCCACACTCGGGGTAGTAACTTAAGCCACCCTGGGTGTCCAACCTCTGCTCTCAATCTACCCTCAGAACAGGCTGTCCTCAGGCTTAGTCTACAGAAATCCAGAGGACAGAGAAGGCAAAGAGGAATTTTGCGTGCCCTTTAAAACTCCAGCTGAGTTCAGACTTCAAACAGCAAATGAGAGATTCCCATATCCCTGCTCTTGACTTTTCCCGTAATCCAATCTCCAGGATTTGAAGGGTTTTAAATCAAGGCGTCTCCACCCTGTTTGGAGGGTGTCATGGGAATCTCCAAACAAAGCTGTATTTCGCTTTTACTCCAGCCTGTGGGAATGTGGTGTGAGCCTCTATCAGCTGTGCGAGTCCCCAGCCTTTGGGTTGCGATGGCACAGTGCCAGCTCTCTAATGGTTGCCGGCTTTAGTGATTAAACTCAATTTAGATGCGGAGTGTTGAGGTTTTGCGTGCAAGCTGCAGAATCCGATTGCCTATGGTCGGATTTCAGCGCCACTATTTAAAAATGGCATAAGCTCTGTCTAGTCAGTTAACCCCCGAGTCTGTTTCTCCTTCCAAAAGAAAGAGATAAGGAGAATAGCAAGCATTGGTTGAATTCTTACTCTGTGAAATATGCTCAGAACACTCTATGCTTTCAACTCATGTAATCTTCATAATCCTCCTATAAAGCAGGTACTCTTATCATAATTGTCACCCCCATTTTATTGAGCATCACAGGGCACAGAGTGATTAAATACCATGCCCTGGGTGCCAGGCTCGCACACAGCAGACAGGGATTTGAACTCAGCAAGTTTAGCCCCAGTGACTCAGTGTCCACTTACTACGCTGTAGTGCCTCTCCAATGGTAGTGGGAAGGAAAAGTACCTAACTCAAAGTGTTCTGGTGACACTAAATGAGCTCTACATAAACAGGTTGTAGCACAGTGCCTGGAGCACGGTAAACACTTAGTAAATATTAATCATTGTTGATAATGGTGATGGCGGTGTGATGGTTATGAGAAGGCGATGATGCTAATAGTGATGAAGTTTGAGAAAATGCACATCCATCCTTTTCAACCATGTGTCACCTTCTTGAGGACAGGAATCCAGGACAGTGGCGTTTCTCATCACCTTGAACTGATGGAAAGGGAGTGACGCCCCCTTCTCTTTAGAAAGAAAGCCCTACCATCTTTATTTTACTTTTTTAAAGTCTATTTATTTATTGAGAGAGACACAGAGACAGAGAGATGGGGAGAGGGGCAGAAAGAGAGGGAAAGAGAGAATCCCAAGCAGCCTCCATGCGCTGTCAGCTCAGAGCCGGATGCAGGCTCGAGCAGAGATCAAGAGTTGGACGCTTAACTGACTGAGCCACCCAGGAGCCCCAAAACCTACCCTCTTTAAATAAAATAAAAAAAATAAAGGGCTCCACTGTTCCTTGGTGACTGTGAAAGGGAAGGAAAAAAGAAAAAAAGGAAAAGAGTCAAAGCAAGGATTTCTCTGCCCTCCTTCCCCAAATCCGACTTATCCCTCAGGCCCTGCCCTAGGTGATTCCCACAACAAATTGTTTGGGTGCGCACTATTTTGCGATTCTACCGATTAAGACATTTGAGCATGAAACACGAAAGAGGCTAAGAAACCCGCTGAGACACCACAGCCGGAATCTCTGAGCCAGGGTTTCACCCAGGCCCGGGTGCCATGCTGCTGTCACAGTCATCAGTCATCACTGTTTGTGGAAAATAATTGAAATAACCCTTAGAGCATCCCCAAGGTAACGCTCGTCTCTGACTCTTCCCAGCATTCTCTCATGTGACAAACACATATTGAGCGTCTCATCGATACGAAGGCTGGCTTCCACCACCTCCACGACAGGCCACTGGGCAAGTGTCTGGTCCCAGTTGGAAGCAGGGCTCCAGACCATTATAGCAGGAGGCAGCTGGCCAGGAAGATATTAAACAAGGACACAGACTCATAATTCCAAGCAGTTGGGAGTCTGTTGTTTTAAATACCCTGCATCTCCTCTTCGGTTCTCTGGAGGCAAAAATAGCTCAGTTGCCAGGGAACCTATGTGTAGCGATAACTTCTCACTAAACAGATGTACAAATCTAAACTCTAAAAGATTGCTCTTTAAAGCTTCCACTGACGTTTGCACAATATAAGATGGGTTCATCATTAACACCCTAAGAATATGTTGTCATGCTGAAATACTATAAATTAAGAGAACACACCGATCACAAAAAATTAGGGACTAGATGCTGTCCCTATCAAGCTCATCTCAGAGTCATGGCCTCCCATGTCCCTCCAGACACTGTAGTTGAACAGAGGTTGAGAAAATGGTTTCTGAGAATTGCAAGGTAAATAAATCAGGTAAATCGATATGGTTAGTAGGATATGGTATAGTAAGTATAATATCTAGCCCAGGGAAGATTTTTTTTCTTCCATCTTAAACTGAGTCACTATTCTTAGAGTCACCTATGTATTCATTTCCTAAGGCTGCTGTACTCAGGTAGCAAAAGCTAAGCATCTCAGAACAACAGGAATGTATTCTCTCTCGGTTCTGAAGGCTAGAAGTCTGAAATCAAGGTGATGGCAGGACCATGTTCTCCCTAATGCCTGGGGAAAAGAATGCTTCTTGCCTCTTTCTAGCTTCTCACAGTTGCTGGCAATTCTCAGCATTCTTTGGCTTGTAGACTGCAATCTTGTCTCTGTTGTCACATGGCCCTCTTCCTCCTGTGTCCCTCTCCTTTTCTTTTTTAAAAAGTTTTTTTATTGATTTTGAGACAGAGACAGAGAGAGAGCTTGAGTTTGCACCAGCAGAGGGAGGGGCAGTGCTTAACAAGCATTCGGTGAATGAATAAATGAATGCATTGACTTAGGTGATGTCTTTATCTCGATGCCCTCCCTTCCTGATTCCTCCACTTGCCCTGTCTGGGAGACCTTTCTTGATCCTTCCTACCACAATTTGTAACTTTTTCAAGACATCACTTTGTTTCCTGGAAAGGAGGAACTGTGCTCCCAACCTTCCAATTCTCCAAAATGCCGAACGGTGCTTTGTATGGCATAAGCACTGAATTGCTCAGTAAATATACATTAGATTGAATTAAATTAGTGCTACCTCTGTTTTCACTTTCTTGGTCAAGTCTGTCCCAAGCTTTGCTTCATACTCTACTACTGTCCCTTGTCCCACACTTCGAAGACCAAGGTTTTAGGACAGCTGTCCTAGTCCCTTTAGCGAGGTGATGAACAATCGGACATTTTGCCACATTTACTTCATCAGTTTTTGCTGAAGTTTTAAAAAGAGATATCAGACCTGATGATACTTTACCACTAGATACCTCAGTATGCATTTCTAAAAGGTAAGAACATGTTCTTATTTAATGACAAGATTATCACACCCAATAAAATACTATAATTGTATCAATATTATCCAATACTATCCTAGTTCATAGTCTGCTTTCCCTAAGTATCTCAAAATGTGTTTCATGGTTGTTATATTCAAACTATGATCTAATCAGTTTCCATTCATTCCTTTTGACTGTTTGGTCTTTCAATTTAGACAATTGCTCTGTTTCCCTGCCTTCTTTTTTTCATAACATGATGTTAAATCTAGTTGATGGGTTTAGAGAGTTTATATTTCTGTTCATCTGTATGTTCAAAATTCATTCATAGTCAAAAGTTAAAAAAATTGAGTTCAAAATGGATCATAGATTTAAATTTAAAATATAAAACTGTATACTTTCATAAAATGACATAGAAAAAAATCTTTGGGGCCTAGGTCTTGGTGAAAAATTTTTAGATATGACACTAAAATCTCCATTCCTTGGCACAAAAACAGACACATAGACCAATGGAATAGAATAGAAACCCCAGAACTAGACCCACAAACGTATGGCCAACTCATCTTTGACAAAGCAGGAAAGAACTTCCAATGGAAAAAAGACAGTCTCTTTAACAAATGGTGCTGGGAGAACTGGACAGCAACATGCAGAAGGTTGAAACTAGACCACTTTCTCACACCATTCACAAAAATAAACTCAAAATGGATAAAGGACCTGAATGTGAGACAGGAAACCATCAAAACCTTAGAGGAGAAAGCAGGAAAAGACCTCTCTGACCTCAGCCGTAGCAATCTCTTACTCGACACATCCCCAAAGGCAAGGGAATTAAAAGCAAAAGTGAATTACTGGGACCTTATGAAGATAAAAAGCTTCTGCACAGCAAAGGAAACAACCAACAAAACTAAAAGGCAACCAACAGAATGGGAAAAGATATTTGCAAATGACATATCGGACAAAGGGCTAGTATCCAAAATCTATAAAGAGCTCACCAAACTCCACACCTGAAAAACAAATAACCCAGTGAAGAAATGGGCAGAAAACGTGAATAGACACTTCTCTAAAGAAGACATCCGGATGGCCAACAGGCACATGAAAAGATGTTCAACGTCGCTCCTTATCAGGGAAATACAAATCAAAACCACACTCAGATATCACCTCACGCCAGTCAGAGTGGCCGAAATGAACAAATCAGGAGACTATAGATGCTGGAGAGGATGTGGAGAAACGGGAACCCTCTTGCACTGTTGGTGGGAATGCAAATTGGTGCAGCCGCTCTGGAAAGCAGTGTGGAGGTTCCTCAGAAAATTAAAAATAGACCTACCCTATGACCCAGCAATAGCACTGCTAGGAATTTATCCAAGGGATACAGGAGTGCTGATGCATAGGGGCACTTGTATCCCAATGTTCATAGCAGCACTCTCAACAATAGCCAAATTATGGAAAGAGCCTAAATGTCCATCAACTGATGAATGGATAAAGAAATTGTGGTTTATATACACAATGGAATACTACGTGGCAATGAGAAAAAATGAAATATGGCCTTTTGTAGCAACGTGGATGGAACTGGAGAGTGTGATGCTAAGTGAAATAAGCCATACAGAGAAAGACAAATACCATATGGTTTCACTCTTATGTGGATCCTGAGAAACTTAACAGAAACCCATGGGGGGGAAGGAAAAAAAAAAAAAAGAGGTTAGAGTGGGAGAGAGCCAAAGCATAAGAGACTGTTAAAAACTGAGAACTGAGGGTTGATGGGGGGTGGGAGGGAGGGGAGGGTGGGGGATGGGTATTGAGGAGGGCACCTTTTGGGATGAGCACTGGGTGTTGTATGGAAACCAATTTGACAATAAATTTCATATATTAAAAATAAAATAAAATAAAATAAAATCTCCATTCTTAAAAAAAAATTGGTAAATTGGATTTCATCAAAAGCAAAAAAAAAAAATTGCTCTGGGAAAGATTCTATTAAGAGAATGACAAGACAAGCTAAGACAAGGAGATAATATTTGCAAACTTCTTATCTGACAAAGGGATATATAGAGAATACACAATACTCAACAGTAAGAAAGCAAACAATCTGACTAGAAAATGGGTTACAAGTCATGAATAGAAGAGGATGTATTTCACCAAAAATAAGATTCAGATGACAAATAAGCCTATAAAAATTTGTTCACTATCACTTGCCATTAAGGAAGTGCATACTAAAACTGTCATGAAATATGACTACACACTCTTAAGAACTACAATCAAATAGCGACAATACCAAATACCCAAGAGGATACACAGAAACTGAATATCTCATACACCATTGGTGAGAACATGAAGTTGTAGAGTTACTTTGGAAAATCATTTGACAGTTTCCTAAAAATCGAAAACGAAAACTAAATATATATACTTGTCATACAACCAAGCAATCATAGTCTTGGACATTTATTGCAAAGCAATGAAAAATTATGTCTGCCCAAAAACTGGTACATGAATGTTCATAGAAGCTTTATTCATGGTAGCCAAAAACTATAAACAACCCAAATGTCTTTCAATGGGTAAATGGTTAAACAAACTGGTGCATCCATACTAAGTAATATTCAGCACAGAAAGAGTAAACTATTGGTATACCTAACAACTTGGATGGATCTCAAGGGAATTACGCTGAGTTAAAAAAAAAAAGCCATCTTTAAAGGGTCATATACTATGTTATTCCATTTATATAACATTCTTTAAATGGCAAGATTATAGCAACAGAGTCCAAAGTAGTGGATGACAAGTGTAAGAAATGGTAGGGGGGTGTAACTAGAAGAGATCTTTGTGGTGATGGAATAGTTCAGTATCTTGGTTACATCTATCTACACATGTATTAAATATGGTATAGAACTATATACGCACATTGTACCAAATATGATAACTTCCTGGTTATCATATTTCACTATAGTTATCTAAAATATAACCATTGGGAAAACTGGGCCAAGGGCTCATGGGACTTGCCTGTACTATCCTTCAATATCCTGTGAATCTATACTTTTTCAAAACAAAAAGTTCAAATTAATCCAAGAATAATAGGTTGTATTCCAGGCAATCTGATTGCGTCATCATCCCACCTTCTTATACTCGATTTAGCACCTATTTTTCCTGACCTGTACCTCTCAGTCTAGCTTACCTCTTGGGTTCTCTTCTCTACAGTGTTTAACACGTGGCAATGTCCATGCCACATCACAATGGCACTGTGTTTCTCAAATCAGAATTACGTAGGGGGCTTGTTAAAACAGATTCCAGGCTCCAGCCCCAAATATTCTGATTCAGGAAGTCTGGGAGATGCCAATAATTGACATTTCTAACATAATCTTGGATGATGCTGATGGGGACTACACTTAGTACTACTGGCATAGTGTTTTGTATAAAGCTGATAGTCAAGAACCCTGCAACCTAGTCTCTACCCTGTATGACATTCATCAAGACAACCTCTCAGAGCTTTGGTTTCTGAAAATGTGAGGTACTCAGCTTATGCAATTGTTGTGAAAGAGATAAGATATAACAAGCTACTGAAATAAGGGAAGTGAGGACTAAGGTCACAGAGGTAGCCAGGAGCACTCAGGTATAAGGAGTCAGGTGTTTGGGGTGCCTGGGTGGCTCAGTTAAGCGACTGACTCTCGGTTTCCACTCAGGTCATTATCTCATGGTTCGTGGGTTCGAGACCCACATCAGGCTCTGCAGCTGGCAGCACAGAGCCTGCTTGGGATTCTCTCTCTCTCTCTCTCTCTCTGCCCCTCCCCTGCTCATACTGTCTCTTTCTCAAAATAAATAAATCAACTTAAAAAAAAGTGTGAGATCTGTGAACTTTCAGCTCAGGTTCCCTTCCTCTATGCCAGGCAATCACTTCTGGAACTCACCTAAGAATCCTGAACATCTTAGGGGCGCCTGGGTGGCTCAGTCGGTTGAGCATCTGACTTCAGCTCAGGTCATGATCTCACGGTTCGTGAGTTTGAGGCCCACGTCAGGCTCTGTGATGACAGCTCAGAGTCTGGAGCCTGCTTCAGATTCTGTGTCTCCCTCTCTCTCTCTGCCCCTCCCCCGCTTGCTTGCACACACATGCTCTCTCTGTCAAAAATAAACATTAAAAAAAAAAGAAAAGAATCCTGAACATCTTCTACAACTGACACTTCTTGTAATATGAGCATACTTAGTGCCCCCGACTGAGTAAAACCTAGTTCAGACACTACTCACTGATTCAGCTCTACTTTGGTGTATATTTCTGCCACAAACACCCACAGGGGGAAACATAATTCTGGGGACATTTTTAGATGTACGTTGCCATGCATAGTGTGTGACTTGACAGCACCACATGCTGCTTTAAAAAAACAATTCCCTAGAGCACCTGGGTGGCTCAGTCAGTTAAGCATGAGACTCTTGATCTCGACTCAGGTCATGATCTCGAAGTTCATGAGTTCAAGCCCTGCATCAGGCTCTGTGCTGACAGTGCAGGGCCTGCTTAGGATTCTTTCTCTTTTCCTCTCTCTCTGCCCCTCCCCCCACTCTCTCTCTCTCTCTCTCAAAAGTAAACAAAAAAACTTAAAAAAAAAAAAAAACACAATTTCCCACCCCAACCCCAACCCAAAAGTTGAAACTTTTGTAGTGGACCATAAATCAGGGGACCTGTGTTTTCTAGGTCTGGCTCCGCCATTAAAGGTCTCTGACACTTGGCAAGACACAGCTCCTCCCTTGCGTTCAACTTTCTCATCTGTAGAATAAGACATTTGTCTAGCTGGCCTCTAATGGCCCTTCAAGCTCTGGGATTTTGAGTCTGATTTTGCCAAAGAGATTTTTTTTTTTTTTTTAAGATTATTCCTTCCAGGAGCCTGGCTGGTTCAGTTGGTAGAGCATGCGACTCTTGATCTTGGGGTCATGACTTCAAGCCCCACGTTGGACCTAGAGCTTACTTAAAAAATTTTTTTTAAAGATTATTTCTTTAATCTTTTCTCTACCTTGCCAATTAATAGCAATAGTGAGGATCACTACTTCAAAAAACATCGATTTGGAATTTGATTAAGATTCAGTCTAGTTTGGCCAATTATTAACAATGCAAACTTGTTCACTGACAGTTTTTATGGACTTCTGTTTCTTTTTCTGCAAAATGAATATAATAACACATCCCTCCTAATTAGTTACCATTATTAAATACTTTAATATATACAAAAACTACATACAGGCATAAAGCAAGGTAGCATTCTCTGATCCTTGTATAGTTCCTCTTCCTGTTTTTTTCTGTCTCTCATCCTTCTTTCCTTTTGTCTTCCATCGTCACTCACAAAATTCTCTTTTCTCTATAAGACCTTGATATACAGTTTCTGGATACTAAGAAAATAAGGCCCTATTCATCAAGCCAATAAATATTTAACTAGTCACTAACATGTGGCTGGCAAATTCTTGGATTCAGGGGAAGTCGTCTTAAAGGGATAATTTCCTATTTTTCCCAGCTGAAACTCCTGTTACATTGATCCTTGAATGAATTACTGTATTCTCCATCTTCTTTTTTTTTAAGTTGATACAATATCAACTTACTTTTTTTTTTTTTAATTTGAGAGAGAGAGTACAAGCAGAGGAGAGGGGCAAAGAGACACACACACAGAGAGAGAGAGAGAGAGAGAGAGAGAGAGAGAGAGAGAGAGAGAGAGAGAAAGAGAGAGAGAGAGAGAATCTCAAGCAGACTCCATGCTCAGTGTGGAGCCTGACACGGGGCTTGATCCCATGACCCTGGGATTGTGACCTGAGCCGAAATCAAGAGTTGGTGGGCTGCTCAACTGACTGAGCCACGCAGGTGCCCCTCATTGTGCGCCTTTAAAAAACAACTCTACGAGTATTCTATCGAGGGTTTTAGCGGCATTTTACAATTGAGAAAACTCGAGCATAAAGAGATCAGGGCTCAACCTTGAGTTCTATGTGTTGTTGTTTTTGTTTTTTTGCCAAATTAGTTCCATTTCTTTGCGGAGACTGGCTATTCACCAAAACCACTTTCTCCTCTTTGTACTTGCACAGATAGACAACACTCTTCACTCTGCCTTGCTGCTCAGTAAGATCGCGTATTCGAGTTCCGGTCAATGGAATGTGAGTGGAAATGTGTCGAGTGCCACTTCTGGATCTGGTCTAAAAAGCTTCCAGTAAGATCCTCCAATGCATTATACATTCCTGTTTATTACAACAGGTAACATTGCCTTAACTTACCGTCGCTTCCTATCACTCCTATGTCTCTGTTTCTCCTTTTCCCCAAACATTCTGTACCTACGCCTCCCTTCCTCACAATGCTTTCCTTTCGTGAAATGCACTAATCTTCTATCTCTCCTTCAAGGCTCACATCATGTGAGCACCATATCGTGTGAGCGGCCTGATGCCATCCCCAAATCCTTTCGAGTACTCTTTGTAAATGCTTGTAGCGTAAACAATCAAGTATTATACCTTTTGCTACTTGATTAAATTGGGGAATATTGATCATGCATATTGGACTTCACTCAAATCAGATTGTCTTAGATCACCACATACCCATGATACCCCGTGAGGCATTGAACATATGGTAAAAACTTGATAGATTTCTGCTAATTAGTTGCAAGGTATTGTTTGATAAGCAAAATTGAAAATACCTGACTATTTCCTGGCTATTTATTAATTTTCAGTGATTTACTGAGTATCTATCATGAGTTTGGCATTGCTCTAGAAACCAAGACCAAAGTAAGCACACTACCTCATTTATCTACCCTTCGCATTAAGTGTCTTTTCACTTTTTCCACCCTGGAGCCTTTCTCTGGGAGTTGGCTGCTTTCTATGTATTGGCAAGGGATATCTATATAGTTTGTTGAATAGACTAAGCCTTAAATTCAGACAATTTGATGGTCATATCCTAGTTCCTTTATTCACTTTCTGTGCAACCTGGGACAATATCTTTATTCTCCCTGTACCTCTAGCTCTGCCACTATAAAACAGAGCGAGTCATATATAACTCACAAGGTTGTCATGACAACGAAATAAATAGCATATTTGAAGAAAGTACCTAAACCTAGATAAATATAGCAGATGCGCAGGAAAGGTTGGTTACCCCTTAGTGTGGCCCAGTCATTTTGAAAGAAGAGGGCATCTTTCTTAGGGGCCACGTGGACATTTAGAATTACATTTGAGGTGGGGTAGGTGACCTGCCTAGAGGGCCTACGGTACCTCTCTCCCTTGTGTTTAAGAATTCCCCAAAGGTCCTTAACGGGGCTCTTTGCAGACAAAATATGGCAACAGAGAATTTTATTTTTATTCAGGAGGAGGACAGAAGAAAACTGTTGATTTATTAGACATCCGAGGTTGGAGGGAAACTGGAGAATTCCCTAATTTTTTGCATCTTTTTCTGATTTACTTAGTCTCTTACTTAGCCTCACAGGGCAGATTAATGACAGTTTCGGCTTGTTTCTTCCCTTTGTCGCGATGGTTATGCAGCGTGTGAGATTTCCGTCCTTGTGAATGAGATGGTTTTAGGGAATATGAAAATGCAGCATTCAGGCTCTGAGAAGCAACCCACCAGGCCAGGATGGGGGAGACGCACGTGTGTGAGGGATTAGCAATTTCAGCTGCCTGCCAGCCCAGCATGAGTCACCAGTGTGTTGGGACTGCCAAGAGCAGAATTTGATCTGGGGCTGAATTAACAGGGCTGCAGTGTCCAGACCAAAGGGAGTGATACTCTTGCTGTCTCGGCATGAATCAGACCACACCTAATGTACTGCAGCTCTTACTTACCCCGAATACTCTTTCTAGCTGATTATAGTTTATTATAGTGTGAGCGTGGATTGTCTAATAATTGCATGAAAAATACAATCCTTGGGGCGCCTGGGTGGCTCAGTCGGTTGAACATCCGACTTCGGCTCGGGTCATGATCTCATGGTCCGTGAGTTCGAGCCCCGCATCGGGCTCTGACAGCTCAGAGCCTGGAGCCTGCCTCAGATTCTGTGTCTCCCTCTCTCTCTGCCCCTCCCCCGCTCATGTTCTGTCTCTCTCTCTCTCTCTGTCAAAAATAAATAAGCATTAAAAAAATTTTTTTTAAATATAATCCTTTACCTTATTTCTACTCTAGAATTTACCACGCAAGTTGTGTTATTTATATGTAGATATTTGCATCTTTGAGGGCTAAGCACGTCTTTCTCTTTTGTGTGTCTGGTAGTATAAAGGGGACAGAGATGTGTTTGGTTCTTCCTCTTTTATGAAAATGGATCAGCTTCTGGAAGCAGTGTCTGCTGTATGGAGCTTGAATGCTGTGGTCGAACAGGCCTGTATTCAAATCCTGTTTCAACTCTTAGGAACAAGAAGCATTATGCAGTGGCCCTTCTCATTTCCAGTTCTACATTTTGGGGTGAGAGTATTTTCTTCATGCTCCTGTGTACCCCCAACCTAGCAACATAAACCCATAGACATACACCACCCTTATCTTCCTTTTCTACAAAGCAGTAAATATTGAGCCCTGAGAACAGGGTCTCCATAATAAGGGAGTTTTGGAAGTTGGGTAGGTAGGAAACAGGGCAATGCAGAAATGGTGAATCTGGTAAGACGACACACTGGGGATTTCAGGCAGAGGCACTAAGACTGCCTCTAGAGGCAGAAAACTGCCTCCCTCTCTCTCTCTCTTTCTCAAAAATAAATATTTTAAAAAAAATTTTTTAAAAAAGACTGTTTTTTGTCTCCCTTTTTCTTTGTTTTGTTTCTTAGACTCCATATATGAGTGAGATCATGTGGCATTTGTCTGTGACTTATTTCACTCCACTTTATTCCTTCTAGGTCCATCCATGTCGCTGCAAAGGGCAAGATCTCATTCTTTTTTATGCCTGAGTCATATTCCATTGTAGATACGCACCACCTCTTCCTTATCCATTCATCTACCGGTGGACACTTGGCCTGTTTCTACTTCTTGCCTGTTGTAAATAATGCTGCAATAAACATAACAGCGCGCGTATCTTTTTGAATTAGTATTATCATTTTCTTTGGGTAAATATCCAGCAGCGGAAGTCCCGGATCATATGGTAATTCTATTTTCAATAAACTTTTCTCATTTTCGTTCAAATTGTTTTTAATGTTTTTTTATTTATTTTTGAGACAGAGAGAGAGACAGAGCATGAGCAGAGGAGGGGCAGAGAGAGAGGGAGACACAGAATCGGAAGCAGGCTCCAGGTTCTGAGCTGTCAGCACAGAGCCTGATGTGGCGCTTGAACTCACGGACTGTGAGATCACGACCTGAGCTGAAGTCGGTCGCTCAACCGACTGAGCCACCCAGGCGCCTCTTTTCTCATTTTCAACTATCAATTTAGAAACAATTAAAAAATACTTAATGAGGGGCACCTGGGTGGCTCAGTCAGTTAAGCGTCTGACTCTTCGTTTCAGCTCAAGTCATGATCTCATGGTTCATGAGTTTGATTCCTGCATCGAGCTGTCAGTGCAGAGCCTGCTTGGGATTCTGTCTCTCTCTCTCTCTGCCCTTCCCCCACTTGTTCTCTCTCTCTCAAAATAAATAAAAATACACTTAAGAAAATACTTAATGATCTGAAAAGTGTGACTAGCATATTGTGGTAAGAAAAGCTCTGTGGCCTCTTCTGAAGGCAATCTGGAAAAAAACAATATTTATCAAGTGTCTGAGTACAAATACTCATACCTTGCACCCAGTAATTGTATTTCTTAGAATGTGTGTTGACGAAATGTTGAAATTTTGACGAATATGCATGTATAAAGTCTTATGTTTCCTAGCATTCTATGTAATAGGAAAGACAGAAAAACCCCAAGTATTGAATAAAAGGGAAATGATGAACGTATGATAACCTATTGAGTAGAACTTCCATACTTTAGAAGAACATGATGACTTATATGGCTATGTAAAAGCGTGGTACCATGTAACGTATAATTACATTGGGAATATTCACAAGCAGGATAAAAACAAGTAAGGTTATTGACATCTTATTTTCTTCTTCATACAGGTTTGTATTTTCCAAAATGCCCTCAGCTCTTTTGAAGAGTATTCCCAGGTAGGGCATGATGTTTAGGGCTCAAGAGGTGGTAGGGACATGAGGGACCAGAGAACATAGCAGCTTCTTGGGACACAACACAGACTTATCACAGTAGCAAGTGAAATCGGCATTAAAAAGGTATAGTAGCTTCACTCCACAGGTCAGATGATATATGAGATTCACATTGTCTGGGTTTATTCCTATTGTTTGCACTATCATCTCTCTAATTTTTGGGAAAGTCCTCCACCGCTAATTTCCTGACCTCACCGGTATTTATATCTACATATATCCTGCCAAAGATAAAGTTGATACTAAAAACAACAAACAAAAATAAGATTTGCAAAAAATTAGTCTTTCTGTGTTAGGTGACTTAGAAGAAATAAGTATTATTTCCAATGATGTTACAGTTCACCTGGGGGAAAAAAAAAGATATACAAGAAAGAGAGGAAACATCCATTAAAAAATAATGCATGTGGGTCTGATTCTGGGCCCTTAATTCTGTTGTTGCTTTGGCCTACCAATAATTCCACAAATAGTATTCTGATTATTTATCTTTTGTATCTCTACGTTTTTTGCTGGTATATATTCATGCAGTTGATCTCATATCCAGCTATCTCTAAATTTTCATGAATTATATTTTGTAGATTACTTTATATATATCACAAAGTATATATAAATATACTTATATATATAAATATATATAAATATATAAATATATATAAATATATATGTAAAAAATATAAATATATAACAATATATATAAAAATATATATAAATATATATATAAAAAATATATAAATATATATATAATATATATAAATATATATAAAATATATATATAAATATATATATAATATATATATAAATATAAAGAGATATATAAATGTCTCTTTATTTCTAAAGAGATAATTATATTATCTGTGACAATTGCAATTTTATGTCTTTCTAGTTCTCATTTTATTTATGTGTGTTCTTTTGCGGAACAGTACAAGGTTAAATAAAAAGTGAGAGCATGCTTCTGAGATAGTTTATCATTTAATAAAACATTGGCTCCTGAGTTTGCTACCTAAAAAGAAAAAGTAACATCCAGAAATCAGGGAAGCAGCCAGAAAGTGCTCTGAAAGATCAGTCAGGGGGAGCTAAAGATGGGTTTGGGATTTGGGCAGGTGTGGTTTACTGGAAGCAAAGTCAGACTGAGTGAGCAGCAGTGGAATTGTTCAGGCAGGCCTGCAAGGACTAAGAGATAAAGCGACGCAGATAAAGCGGGGCCCAGGTCTGTGTGGGTCTCTACGGTCCCTGGTCAGCATGTTCCTGTTCCTAGGGGAAAATCTAGAGATTAATGCTAACACCAAGCCCTTACACTTCACAAAAACATTTCAAAATATTATCTCATTCTACAGTAATGACTAAAAAAATAGCAAGGAGAAACTGACAATGGCTAAAAGAAGAAATCCACTCAGAAGGTCAAGGAGAACCAATATGACAGCTAATGTTTATTCAGGGCTACTGGGTGCCTGGCACTGTTCTGAGAGCATTGAATGTATTGACTCGTTTAACCTTTGCAACCATTTCATGTGTCAACTCTCGTTATTCCTGCAGTAGGGATGAGAAAGCTAAAGTAAAGAAAATGCCCAAATTTCCCAGCTTTTACCTATCAGATCTGAGATTGTGCCTCCCCTGCCCTGGGGAGGGAGTTGTACACCTGCACAGGCAAGAAGAGAAAAGTATGAAACCTCAAGATCATTCTGTAAGAGCCTCCATCCCAGGTTGCATTTAAGCCACTATTTTAAAATTTATTTTGAGAGAGAGAGGGGCAGACAGACAGCATGAGTGGGGGAGGGGCAGAGAGAGAGAGAGAGAGAGAGAGAGAGAGAATCCCAAGCAGGCTCCACACTGTCAGTGCAGAGCCCGATGTGGGGCTCGAACTCATGAACCCTGAGACTACTACCCTAGCTGAGATCAAGAGTCAGATGCTTAACCAACTGAACCACCCTGGTGCTCCTACACTATTTTAAAGGGAAGGGATGTTCAGCCTGAAGGGAGACTGCTTGAGGTAACAGGTAAGAAATGATGCCTTCTCTGTGGCTGGGGAAACCCAGAGACTTCGGACCATGGACACAGCAAGGAGCGAGAACAAGTACTTCCTGGGAAGGAGTACCTGATTCTAGACAGGCTGGATCCAGAGAAACCAGAAACTGAGAAAGTTATTCTTGATTATTTTTTAAGGGTGATTTGCATGATTGAATTCTTTGTTCAGCTTTCCATTAAAAGTTTATAAATTATTGTATGGGAGTCACAGAGGTGACACAGAGGATGATGTTGACCCATACCTTACTGCCCTTAGTGTTTTTTGTATTCTCTAAAATACTACAATGATAATGCATTGTTTTTGGAATGAGAAATAAATATTAGCAAAATAAGCAAGTTCAACTATGTGAAGCAAGTAAGTAAAAAAGTATGCACATAAAAAAGTGTAAAAAATATGTTCTAAAACTTTTTTCTTTTTCCTATATCCTTTTTTTCTGTAAATAGTATGTATTATGCTTATAATAGAAAAAAAGGAAATTTTTTTTTTTTTAAAGAGAGAGAGAGAGAAAGAGAGAGCACGACCAGGGGAAGGAGCAGAGGGAGAAGGAGAGAGAGAATCTTAAGCAGACTCCACATCCGCATGGAGCCCAACACAGTACTCAATCTCATGACCCTGAGATCATGACTTGAGCCAAAATCAAGAGTCAGATGCTTAACTGGCGGAGCCACCCAGGAATTATGATTTTTTTTTACATAGAATATTTTTATTTAAGCTTCAGATGAATTACTCTTTTCAAAATGTGTCTCCTGCCCAAGAGGACAGGAGCTTCCTTCACCAGGCATAGACGAGGCAGGCTACGAGTGACATGAATGTATTTTAGTCTGATATATCAATATATGTCTTTTGAACCTTGTCAATACTAGTTGATTTTATTAACAAATGGAATTTTTCAGATTCACAGCACATGTATGTGCACACACACGCGTGCATGGACTGTATTGACAGATCACCATTTGCTTACAGATTAATCAGTGAGTAAAATTGAGGGAACATCTTTGTTTGTTGCCTTTTTACATCATAACTAGATTTTTATCTCAATATTTATCATAAATATTTTTTTAAATGCTGAAAAGTTGAGATTTTTACAGGGAACATTATAAATCCACCTCTTGGAGTCAAGAATTAGCATTGCACGGTTCTCGCTATGTCCATCGGCTATCCGTCCATCTATCCATCCAACAGTCTGTCGTATTTATTTGACGCATTTCAAGATTAGTTGCAGATACCAGTACATTCCCCCCAAATACTTCAGCAGGTATATCACTGTAACGAATTTTTATGTTTCTGTGTGCCTTTTTAAAAAATGGTGACTTCATTTTTTTAGAGAAGTTTGAGGTTCACAGCAAAGGTTGAAGGAAAGGTAGAGATTTCCCGTATACCTCCTGTTTCTGACTCACGCATAGCCTTCCCCGTTGTCTACATTCCCCACCAGAGTGGTGCATTGTTGCAACTGATGGGTCTGCACTGACACATCATTATCACCCAGAGTCTGCAGTTCATAATCCAACACTAGGGTATCATGCAGAGTAATTTTACGGGTCCCCAAATCTGTGCTCTGCCTATTTATCCCTCCCCCTCTTCACCCTGGCAAACATTCATCTTTTTACCATCTCCATAGCTTTACCCTTTCCAGAATGTCATAGAATTGAAATCACACAGTATATAACTTTTTAGGTGGCTTCTTTCACATAGTAATATGCGGTTAAGTTTCCTTTGAGCCTTTTTTCTGGCCTGGTGGCTCATTTCTTTTTAGTGTGAAAAACATTCTATTGTCTGGAGGTACCAACATTTATTTATCCATTCACCTACTGAAGGATACCTTGCTTACTTTCAGGTTTTGGCAATGATGAATGAAGCTGCTATAAACATCTATGCACAGGCTTTTATATAAACTTCAGTTTTCAGTTCCCTTGGGTAAAGGAGTCCTTGGGTAAAGGACTCCCAAGGAGTCTGATTGCTGGATTGTATGGTGAGAGTATTTTTAGATTTATAAGAAACCTTCAAAATGTCTTTCAAAGTGACTACCATTTTGCCCTTCCATCAGCAATGAACGATGGAATTGTTCCACATTTTTGCCAACATTTGACACATCATTATCACCCCAAGTCTGTAATTCCTAATACAGTTCACTTTTCTCTTTGAGTTGTACATTCTATGGGTTTACAGTTGCAAACTTAACTAGTGGTTTGGTTAAATGTATGAGAACATGTATCCATCATTACAGTAGCATGCAGAGAACTTTCACTGCCTTAAAAATTCTCTGTGCTCTGCCTATTTATTCCTCCCCCGTCAACCTTAGCAACCACTAATCCTTTTACTGTCTTTTTTATATAGATTTTTTTAAGTCTATTTATTTTGAGAGAGAGAGAGAGAGAGAGAGAGCACAAGTTGGAAAGGGGTAAAGAGAGAGAGGGAGAGAGAGAATCCCGAGCACCCTTCGCCACCAGTCCAGAGCCCGATGTGGGGCTTGAACTCATGAACCATGAGCCCTTAACTGACAGAGCCACCCAGGCACCCCTTTTTACTGTCTTTTTACTTTGGTGTTGTCAGTGTTCCAGATTTTGGTCATTTTAATAGCTGAACTTTTTTTTTTTTAATGTTTATTTATTTTTGAGAGAGAGAGAGTTGGTGAGCATGAGTGGATGAGGGGCAGAGAGAGGAGAGAGAGAATTCCAAGCCAGCTTTGTGCCTCCACGCCACAGCCCGACTCAGGGCTCTGTCTCATGAACCGTGAGATCATGACCTGAGCCCAAGTCAAGAGTGGGTGCTTAACTGACTGAGCCACCAAGGCGCTCCTGAACTTCTTCTTCTCTTTTTTTTTTTTCTTAAAGATAATGCACTCTTTCTCTAAAACATAAATTTAAAAACTAGGGCAAGAAATTCATTCTCTGGCCCTGTATTCTGATTTCAGATTCATTAAGTATTATAAGTTTAAATAATTTATTGCTCCCAACTTTTGATTGACATCCAGATACCTGAATGTATAATAAGTCTTTGTCCTCGTGGCAGAATAAGGTCCTGGATCATTCTAGAATTTCAGGTGGAGCATTCATGGTCATGGATAACTTTCTACATCGAGGAGTGAGGCATGCAAGGAGAGACCAGATCACAAATGCAGGTCCCACACCTTTGCAACACACCCAGAATGCTCCACACCTCTCACTGTAACTGCCACCTAACTTTCCTCCCTGACCCTGGAGTAAGTTCATTATCAGAAATGTATTGAGTTGTGTTAAGATGTTTGGAAAAAAACATATAATTGGAAGGCACAGGGGTTTCTAATTAATTGGGGGAAAGAAAACATAGAATATACGTATTTTTACGATTTTCAGTGTTATCTCTGTACCCAAACTGGGACTTGAACCTATAACCCTGAGGTCAAGAGTTACTCGTTTCGGGGCGCCTGGGTGGCGCAGTCGGTTAAGCGTCCGACTTCAGCCAGGTCACGATCTCGTGCTCTGTGAGTTCGAGCCCCGCATCGGGCTCTGGGCTGATGGCTCAGAGCCTGGAGCCTGTTTCCAATTCTGTGTCTCCCTCTCTCTCTGCCCCTCCCCCGTTCATGCTCTGTCTCTCTCTGTCCCAAAAATAAATAAATGTTGAAAAAAAATTAAAAAAAAAAAAAAAAGAGTTACTCGTTTCACCAACTGAGCCCCTGAAATATTTTTTTTGAAAGAATAAAAAGATTTTTGCAGAGTCAACGCACAGTTTCAGAGTAAGGAGAAAAAATTGTGGGCCAAGGCTCAGAGGTTTCATGGGGAAAACTATAATCTTGAAGGAAAGGTAGGATGTGGACAATAGAAAGGGAAGGGTATTTTGGACAGCAGCCACAATGTAAGCAAATGATGCTATTTATGGGAAAGCAGGTGTACTTTGAGGCTGGAGTGGATTTTTTAAAAAGACATCATAGATGTTTAAGCTCTCATTAAGCTCTTCCCCATCAGAAATTCTCACGTTACCACCATTCTAGTATTTCCTTGAGCCTCTGATCAATGTCATATTTGCTTTATGGTTTATCTGAGATTGCATTACTCCTATGATTACTTTCTAATCACCTCTGGCCACAGCTTATGCTGTTTGACTTGGCACCATTTTATTTCATTGAGCAACATGGTGGGCATTTATCACACTAGAGAGATCATTGTACAATGTGATTATTGTTGTTAATATTGCCTTGGTTTTTTTTCCTGTGAGAATGTCAGGTCTCCTGGATGGAAGACATCAGTTGGGTGTAGTGAAAAGTGCACTGAACTGGGAGTCAAAAAACCTGGCTCCTCATTTTATTTCTGCAACTAATTTATATGAGACTTTGGCCGAAACATTTAATTTCTCTCGAGATTGTAATATAAAAGTGGTCTGAAAGGGCCTTCTATAAAATAGCTCCAAGCATAGGACTGAAATGTCATCATGAAAGACATGTTGGGAATGAAGATGAAGAGACTTGAAATTTTTGCAGCTTTTTAAAAAATGTTTATTTATTTTTGAGAGAGAGAGGTGGGGGAGGGGTAGAGAGAGGGGGGACAGGATTTGAAGTGGGTTCTGTGCTGAAAGCAGTGAGCCTGATGTGGGACTCGAACTTACGAACTGTGAGATCATGACCTGAGCCCAAACAGATGCTCAACTGACTGAGCCACCCAGGCACCCCTGCAGCTTTTAAGAGTTTCCTTAAGAAGCAAAATTTCCTTACTAAGGAATGGGGTAGATGATAGAAGCAAATGATTGAATTTCTGAAGATGCCTGAGGTCCTGAGAAAAGTCCCTCATAGGAGACCCAAATCTGTGTGTGTGTGTGTGTGTGTGTGTGTGTGTGTGAGTATTGGCAATGGAGGAGATTGACATTAGGATGTAGCAGTTAAGAAAAGACATCTAATATGTTTTCCCATGCTAGTCTTTTGGAGAAAGAAACCGATAACACAAAGCAGCACAGACAGAACAACCACCATAACAACTACAACAAAAGACAAGTAGCAGGGGTTTGGCAAAGAAAAAACAAACAAAAAAGCCAGACACTCAATACCTCTTCCACTCAGTACCCGCACAATACCCTCCCATGGTTACAGCAAGAATCTTAAATAATGAGGACCAATATTGGAAACAAAAGCTAGGAGGATCTGAAAAAAAACCATTGGTATCAATCAACTGACATCAATTGAGCCTTTAAGTGCCAGGCAATTTGCTAGATGTTGAGGATATACCCATTAAAAAGGATACTGACTTTGAAACTCCCCCAAATTGCTTTGGGCTCTAAAATTCCACGAAAAAGGAGACCCTTCCTTAGGATTGCATTTCTGGATCAAGTTTCCTAAATATTAAATGGACTACAAGTAGGCCACTACCTGAAGCCTTCCTCCAGAGAACCCAAGCTGGCTATTTCCCTGGTGGCGGGGAGACTATGAGGCTGGCTGTGAAGCGTGTGTTGTGTTAGTAATGGAAAAGTAAATGCGCTCAAGCATTCAGGCCTTGGGAGGCTTTGTGAGGCGGTTACCAACTGCTTGTGGAAAAAAGTGGAGGCCACTCAGTCATTCTACATCACACACGAAAAATAAGGACTGTGCTTTATTAACAGGAGCAATTCTTGTCATCATTAAGGGCTGATATAGCACAACATGACTTGTGGGAGGTTTCTTGTTTTATTTTTTTAATTCTTTTTGTCACTGCTCTTTTTTTTATGTTTATTTATATTTGAGAGACAGAAAGAGACAGAGCACGAGTTGGGGAGGGGCAGAGAGAGAGGGAGGCACAGAATCTGAAGCAGGCTCCAGGCTCGGAGCTGTCAGCACAGAGCTTGATGCGGGGCTCAAACCCACGAACCGGGAGATCATGACCTGAGTCGAAGTCCGGTGCTCTAGAGACTGAGCCACCCAGATGCCTCTATCATTGCTCTTTTTAAAGCAACTTAAGTTCTAACTTTGAATACAGTCTTCTTTCTTATCACACAAACGTGTTTTATGGGTGTGAGAGGCAAAGTGTGCTGACCAAAAAAAAAAAAAATCTCTGCAATGAAACGTAGCTAAACCTTCTTTGTGGATGTGTATCTACATTGACAAAGACGCTTACAGAATATGAGGGCTCTATAAAAGACCCGGGACAATAACGTACCTTGGGTTTAAAATAATCCCCTATGGCATGCTGTATCTTGTTGCTCCCCATAGAAATAGCTCACACCAGCTGTTTCTTTCCACTCCCATCAGCCCTAAATGAGTAAATATGAGACAAACGGCTGTTTAGTCATCTTGTTGGCATCTAAATTCTACACTGGTCTCCCTCAGTTAGAAAAATATTTGGTGTATCCTGGCCCAACCTGCTGCACTCATATTTACAGTCAGAAAACACAGTCCTCTTTCTTAAAATATCCTGAAGTGAGTAATGCAAAAAGGCCAGGAAGACCACGGGCCAAGGGTTACTACAAGCTCCAGCCTTTGTTCACTGTGCACTTGGTTTTCTTCCTTGGCAGGTCTTAACCCCCTCAAGAAGCGGCGGCCGTCTTAAAGTCATCTACCTGCCGCCAGAATTGCAACATACGGTGTGTGTGTGTCTCATTTCACAGACTCTGGACAAGTTCGACTTAACTTGGTGGGGCTCTGCTTAATGGTGGTGAGATGGTTCCGGACTCTTCTCCACAGACCTCCGCTTTGAAGTTGACAGCCTGTCCAGAATAAAGTGCGTGGCATTTACAGTCTTCCCCTGACAGTTGCAGCCTCTGATAAAATAAATAAACCTCATATGGGCACTCTCTTTCCTCCTTATCTTCTGCCAGGTTATTTAGTGCGGTGCTCACATTTGTGGCTGCAAGAGGCTGTGGAAAACGGTGTCGGGGGTCGGCTGGCTAGCAAAGGGGATGACTGTTTACATTATGATGGAAGACAGGATAGGATCGTTAAAATAAACTCTCTGATTTCCTGTCACTTCCTGACTTTATCTAATGAGGCTAACACGCTTCCACACAAAGGCCTCTGCGTGTTGGCTGCTCTGTCTGGTAGATGGTTCTGTCATCTGGATCAATTCTTCCCTCTAAAACAAATAATTCGAGTGTGGTGAGTCTTTTCTTATTCTAACCTTCTTTGGTGGATTCTACAAATTCCCATGAGTCGGGAAGAAATGGCCCCTTGTTACTGAGGCTGTGGAAATCATTTAGGGACCTGGTCCTACCTGCACTTGGAATGACTTTTTGAATTTTTAAAAACAGAAGTATAAATTCCAGGCATAACTTTAAACCTAACGAATCCCAAATATTTTATGACAAAGGAGAGAATGGGTATAATGACAAAATAAAGCATAATTTTTCAAGTAGAGAAATGAAATAACACCTCCTCTCCCCAACTCCAGCCTGTGAGTCATACTGAGTCTATTATAGGTTAAATGTGTGTGTGGGGGGGTGTGTGTTCACGAGTATATGCGTGTGTGCTTGCGTGTGCACATGCTTGTGTGTGTGTGATGACAATTGGCTCGGTCAGGGGCAGCTGGATAAGAGGAGGTGGATACTTCTAAGATTTTTTGGAAGGAATTTTAAGGACTCTGCTGGCTGCTATAGGGAGAGAGTGAGAAGTCTTCACTTACATTATGACAGTGACCAGGCCTAGAGACCCTATGTTTCCCTAATGTTCAATTGTTCTGAAAAAGTTTTCTTCGGCCCCTAACATCGGCATTTTTTCCACTTTATTTGTTTGGTTTGTTGAGGTGTATTTAACAAATAAAATGGTGTATATTTAAAGCGTAACGTGATGATCTGATGTACACATAGCGTTGTGAACTGAGTGCTGCAATCTGACATCTGGTCTAATGCTTCCCAACCATCAGGATTCTCGGTGAACCTTGTCCTTGGGCCCAGCCTCCGGCGTGACTGATTTCTTGCTTTAAGGAACTGAGAATAGTTCTAGAAAATAGCTGGAGTTCTTCCCCCCAGCTCTCTGGACTGTATCAAGATCAGGGCTTCGGCGCAAATCAGTCCAGTTGAATATGGAAAATCAGAGAACAATTGATTTGTGGACCTCACAGGCCAATGTTCAACAAATGTTTATCAAACACTTTCTATGTACCTAGAACTGTACTAAATATATGTAATCTGTATGAGTATTATATATAATGGATTTATTACATATGACACATATAATTTTCTATTTCTACATACACACTTGTAAATACTTCATTATGTTCTAGGTAAACACACATGAAACAATTGGAAAATAAAAGAGTTGAAACAGAGCATTAGCTCCTACCCTTCTTGCTCTGTTGAATATCTTCAGTAACGCTTTTTACAGCAGCCCTAACCTCCCAGCAAGCGTAAATCAAAATGAGTTTTGTGGGTTTAATCTAGTTTCTAAGTGGCCTGGCCCTTGATACCCCATCAAGGAATTGCCTGCCCACATCAATACAACTGGGTTTCTGCCCCAGGCCCCCTCTTCTATACACACACACACACACACACACACTTTCTCTTTTTCCTATTTCCACGTGGGACTTCAGCTGTCCCTGAGAGCAGTCTAGTTAACCCTGTCACAGCCCGGCTGTGTGTCTCTCACCAGTCCCTTCCCTACGGAGCTCAATGCTGTTCTCAGTCTACCAGCCCCCCCCCCCCCCCCACTCTCCCAAGATCTAGCTACAATTAGAATAATAACTGGAACCCATAGTAGACAGGCACTTGTAGAAAAAGCTCTCTCCTCTGGATGTGTTCTGCCCTTCCTAATTACCTCCCTGGATACTGATAGCCTTTCTAAGTAAGGCTGAGATCACCATCCTCACCAGGAGAGTCCGCTTTGGACAGTTGGCCACACCTTCTGTTGATTTTTATAGTTCTCCATTATGACTTATTCTAGCATCTTTTTCATTCTCAACAGCCCTTGTCCTGAGAGCCTAGTTGGCTCTCACCTGAGTGTGGGAGAGCTCAGAACATAATTGTTAGAGGAGTTTAGAGAAGGCAATGATGGGGAGGAGGTGGTGTTAGGGAGATGTGAGACTTCAGTCGAGCCCTGAAGAAGGAGTGGGATTTGTTCTATGCTTCTTCTAACTCCCTAAGTTTTCCCAAAACTGAAACTACCACAGAATTAGTTAGCCCAATAGAATGTTAGGGCTACAGGAAACTATATGGTCCTGATAAAAATTATGTCCCATGGCAGATAACAAGATTTAAAAAATTATCTAGATTAGGGGCATCTGGGTGGCTCAGTCAGTTCAGCCTCTGACTCTTGGTTCCAGCTCAGATCACGTTCTCACGGTTTCATAAGTTCAGGTCCCACATCGGTCACCATGCTGGTAGCATGGAGCCTGCTTGGGATGCTCGGTCTCCCTCTCTCTCTGCCCCTCCCCAACGCATGCTGTCTCTGTCTCTCTCAAAATAAATAAATAAAATTAAAAAAATAAAAATAAAAATAAAAATCCAGATTAGAATAAATCTATGAAAGTAGAGAGAATCTCCCAATGCTGGGGGTGGTGAGCCCTTGGGACATGGCCTGGAGCAGAGCTGCCACAAGGCACAACTGAAGGTGCCATTGTCACCTGTCTGGGCACACAGAGCCACCTGGAGTTGGGCCAGGCCCAGCATGCATGACCTCATGTGGAGGTCCTCCATCAGGGGCACCTGGTGGCTCTCAAGTTTTTGACGAGTCGGCCTATGTATCAGAGAATTCCAGGTGTCCAGGACAACGAACAGCTCTAAAACTGTGACGAATGTACACGGATTGATTTGGCTCCAGTTGCCCTCTGTCCTTAATGTGTCCCCTTTCCTAACCCTTTACCTTTACCCCGGCCCCCACATCCTAGCTGGTACCTCTCTAGCAACTATCAAAGACAAATAGTCTTATTTTCACATGTTTTTATCTCTGGCTCCATCCTGAGTATTCTTTCTTTCTTTTTTTTTTTTTTTTAATGTTTTTTTCAACGTTTATTTATTTTTGGGACAGAGAGAGACAGAGCATGAATGGGGGAGGGGGCAGAAAGAAAGGGAGACACAGAATCGGAAACAGGCTCCAGGCTCTGAGCCATCAGCCCAGAGCCCGACGCGGGGCTCGAACTCACGGACCGCGAGATCGTGACCTGGCTGAAGTCGGACGCTTAACCGACTGCGCCACCCAGGTGCCCCCTGAGTATTCTTTCTAAATATTCTTGATCATGCAGAGATTTTTGTTTCGTTTTGCTCAACATTGTAATCCCAGCACCTAGAATTGAGTCTACATAGTATACGTTAAATATATATTTAGTGAATAGATGAAGGACGTTAACTTTCTCTCTAGTTCTCTAGCTTCCCAGCTAGAGAGAAATGTGACAATGCTGGACTGAGTTGTATTTTCTATAAACTCCTGGGTTGAAGATTATTTTCATCTCCATTTTCACAAGAATGCCCACATTTGTAGCTTCTATTAAGTGGTTCCACTTCCTCAAGCAGGATCTCTGGGGGTGAAATCTTGAAATCTGAATATCTGAATTCATTTAGGAACTACCCTCGGTGGACTTCGTGTAACAGTTTATTAAAAATTTGTAACATTTGGAAAGAAATATGGCTGAAAATAAAAACTGGATTCAAAGCATAGTAATTAAAATAGAACACATAGTAAACCATTTTATTTAAGCCATAAAATGCATTGAAAAAATATGCAAAGGGGAGATGCCTTTATAGTTTAGTAGAACTTCCTTTAACTTATTCACAGAGGTATAGTGAAGATAAAATACATTAAAGCATGAATGCTTCGAAAAGGTTAAAAAGGTCATATCTCTTCAAGATGCAAACAATGTATTATCCGAATGGTAACCAATTCATTTCCAATCTAAGGGGGAATGATTGTAATATTCAGGAGAGGGTGGGAAAGAGCCCTATAGAACATAAGTTCTCCTTTCTTAATTTTCAGAGCTCATGATCCTTCAAGTTTAAAATAAAAATTTCCATTAAAGAAATTTGGATTTGAAATAAAAGTTAGTACAACTTCTGAAGTTTTTTTGAAAAGTTGGCATCATTTTAGGAAAATGCTGACTTGTGGTATTTGTGTGTTATTTTTTAGCCTCATAATTAGGAAATTTTCTTTTTAAAAATTGTTTTATTTTATTTTATTTTATTTTATTTTATTTTATTGAGAGACCGAGAGAATGGACAAGCAGGAAAGGGGGGTGGAGAGAGAGAGAGAGACAGAGAATCTTAAGCAGAGTCCACGCTCAGGGCAGAACCCAACGTGTGGCTCCAACCCATGATCCTGGGATCATAACCTGAGCCAAAATCCAGAGTCCGATTCTCAACCAACTGAGCCACCTGGGTGCTCCTGAATTAGGAACGTTTCTTATAGCAGTCAAGACTGACTCATGTTGAATGTGACATTAGGATATTAGACTTGTAATACAGGTGCTTCTAAATGATTCGTTTGAATGGGATAATGGTATGCTTATAAATACATCACAACTCATTTTGTAGCATTTGCTCATTTCTGTTGTGTAGATACTTCCACTATGGCCCATTGGAAGCTACTAAAGTGACGTCACTGAACGCAGGGGTGGGACGCGGGGGTGTGTCATTAGGTAGTGTATTTACAGACACATAAATGCAAAGAACCTCAGAGCGCAGATGGTAGTACAAGGTAGTAAAGTAACTAGAAAGTGATGCATTTTGAGCACATCAGCTTTGTTTTTAATATGATTTTTGAAATAGTAAGTTAATATAATTCAGATTTAAAAAAAAATTTTTTTTAACGTTTATTTATTTTTGAGACAGAGAGACAGAGCATGAATGGGGGCGGGTCAGAGAGAGAGGGAGACACAGAATCCAAAGCAGGCTCCAGGCTCCGAGCGGTGAGCACAGAGCCCCACGCGGGGCTCGAACCCACAGACCGCGAGATCATGACCTGAGCCGAAGTCGGATGCCTAACCGACTGAGCCACCCAGGTGCCCCTATAATTCAGATTTTAATAGCATTTATGCCAAACAACAGATATACAAGATTCCTGAAAATGTATTAGTCGGCTCTTGTGATTTGGGATGAGGCAGCTAAAGCATACCAGTAAGAAACTCTCCACAGGTTTCTCATTAAGAGATCGTTGAGGACAGGGTCCACGCGGTTCACGCAGACTAATTGTTCTAGATCCCACAGCAAGTCAGTTTTTATAGCTGTGTATTACTATTAATACTATGACAATAATGAACAGAAATTTAAAGTTTCTTGGTCAGTCAGAAGTGCTGGCAGAAGTTTTACATGGCCACAGATGATACGTTCAATAAGCATGAAAAGAAACAGAGAATTCCTTATTTTTCCAAATTTTAGTTAACTGGTAGCATTCACACGAATATTCTTCCTTCGTGCTAATTTAGACAGACTTAAGTACAAACAGAACATGTGGAGAAGATGAGAACTCTTTCCTGGGAAACTGTTAAAATTTGATGCATTCTGTGTCTGTGGTAAAGTCATGTTATAAAAATTTCCTTCTGTGGCTGCTTTGAGGCCTCTGGGACATCTGTCCTTAACTCTTTCCCCTATTCCCCAAATTACTCCTAGGCCAATTCTCAAAATAACTCACCCAGGAGATTCCTGTTGCTCAGAAGGAAAACTAGGTACACTACCCTCCTATGAGAAATCGTTTGCAGCCAAACACACAAAACCGTTCAGACTATAGTCTACAACAGTGCAACTCACCCAGTTAGCTCAGACCGGTCAATACGATGTCGAATCTCATGATTTCTGAAATATACTTGTCTTATTCTGTCTGGGCTGCTATAACACAATGCCATGGACTGGGCAGCTTATAAACAACAGGAATGTATTTCTCACAGTTTTAAAGGCAAAGGGGGAGGGGGTCCGAGATCAAAGTGCCGGTAGATTCAGAGTTTGGTGACAGCCCGCTTCCTGAGTCACAGGGGACCGTCTTCTTGCTGTGTCCCCGCAAGGCAGAAGGGATGGGGGTGCTCTCTGGGGCCTCTTTTATAAAAGTGCTAATCTCATTCATGAGAGAGCCACCTTCATGACTTAATCACCTCTCCGAAGCCCCACCTCCTAATACTATCACGTTAGGGGTTAGGATTTCAACATACGAATGGGTTGTTGGGGGCCGAGTTGGGTTGGGGGTGAGGATGGGACACAAACATTCGGTTTATAGCATACCCGATGCTTGTCATTACTTCTTTATAGCTGTAAACCTTAGAAACAATTGAATGTTTATTTTAAAAGACATAAATGTGTAGGTATATAAAGTTATAAATAACACACATGAGGAACTACAGAAGGTGTAGTCGGTGTTAACTACCAACCTACTCCCATTATGGTATCGGAGCCCTGTCTTCTAGCTCCTGGTGTTAGCAGGTGTTGGTGATCACTGCTCTAGTAGTTTCCTTTCACTGCTGTTAACAAATGACCACAAACCTAACGGCTTAAACAAGAAAAAATGATCGTACACTCTGTAGGTTAAAAGTCCAGCAAATCTCACTGGATTAAAATCCAGGTGTCACCAGGACAGCCTTCATTTTTGGAGGCTCCGAGGGAGCATTTGTTTCCTGGCCTTTTCCAGCTGCTAGAGGCCACCCACATTCCTTGGCTCACAGCCCTGTTCCTCCATCTTCAAAGCAGCAACGTTGCATCTCTCTGTACCCTCTTTCCATGTCATGTCGCCCTCTGAATGGCTCTTTTAAGGACGCTTCTGATTACTTGGGTGCCACCTGGACAATACCGGATACACCCCCCTATTCTAAGGTTGGGTGATTAGCAACTAAAATTTCCTCTGCGATCTTAATCCTCCTTTGCCATGTAACGTCACGTATTCACAGGGTCTGGAGATTAGGACATAGATATCTTTGGAGGAAGATTATTTGGCCTACCAAAACTGACAGATCCGAGTCACCTGGAAAGATCATTAAACCACAGATTTGGGAGCGCTACCCCCAGAATTCTGATGTAGTAGGTACGGGGTGGATCCCTAAAATGTGCATTTTAACAGGTTCCCAAATGATGGTGATGTCTCTCCTCAGGGGACGACACTTCAAAAATCACTGTTCTAGATCCATTATTTCATGAGAGGCTTGCAAATGGAAATGCTTAAATTCTATTCATATTCATAAGCGTATTTTGAATTGAATTTCTGATCTCAATGGAGTTGCTAGATTAAGTATGGGATGTCCAGTTCAATTTGAATTTTAGATAAATAAGGAGTAACTTTTTAGTATATGTATGCCTTATGCAATATTTGGGACATACTTATGCTGAAAAGTTTTTTGTTGTTGTTGTTTATCAGAAATTCAAATTGAACTGAAAACGCTGAATTTTTATTTGATAAATTGGACAACCCTAGTTTTCATCTAAAAGGGGGAAACAGGGTTGCTCTGTCAGTGAATATTCCATGAAGGACAAAAATTTAGATATGGCTTTCTCTGATCTCTTTTGCCCCCAAGTAAGCTGGCAATTCTCTACTAACCATTTGCAATGAAATTAGAAATCCATAGAGTTTCTTTTCTCCATTAATAGGGATTGAATAACCAATAGGAGATATGTTTGATATAGCTGTCCAGAAATGGCGTGGTAGCTTTCTTTTCATATAATTCTTCCATATTCCTTATTAGGATTTTTCAGTTACCAGTTACCTGTTTAGTAAGCATCCCAAAGGTGAAGGCAGTGTAATTTATGGATGTGTGCTAACAAACATGTGCAAGGGAGACGTGTTCCTTTAAAGGAGGTAAACAAGAGAATATATTACACAGGCCAGTACCCATTGCATGCTTCTCTGACGCCTCCTTATTAATGAAGACAATATGGGTTGGATAATCTGTTTCTTGTAGCAAAAAGCTTTCCAACTCTCACAGAGGAAAGACAGACCAGAAGGAAAAGATTGCTCCTGCTGTCTACTTCCACTAATCTCATTTTACCTTGCATCCAAGAAAATCCCCATCTGGTAGGTGAGACAAATATCTAAGCCAGAAGTTTCCCCAACTTTCTCTATTACTGTCTCAGCAACTTTTTTTCACAGCATCCCTGGACCAAAAGGAACACCTGAAAGTTCCCTTTATTAACTAGTTAGGTCCAACACACCTAATAAGTACTTACATCTTAATTTATAAGCCATTTGGGAAAAAAAAACATACATTGAAAGAAAAAAATAATTATTTTTATTTCACTCTTAAATAGCCACAATTACTTTCTGATGAGATGTGGACACTTGTCAGGCATGGCACAACTTCTCAAAACCGGAAATCAGATTGGACGTTATCACTCTCATTTCCTGTTCCACATTGATTTCTCCCTCCTCCTCCCCCTCCTCCTCCCCCTCCTCCTCCTCCTTCTTCTTCCTTTTCTTCCTTTTCTTCTTCTTCTTCTTCTTCTTCTTCTTCTTCTTCTTCATTTTTGCGGTGTTTATCTTTATCACAGCAACCAGGGAAACCCAACTTTGTAAATCTATGAGGCCATTGAAAAGAATGTGTCATCTAATGGAACTGTGAATCACCTGGAGTTAGAGTTTCTTGCAGTGTCTGATAGACATAGAGGACCGTCATGTTTCCCTTAAAATCTAAAATATACTGCAGCACTCTTGTAAGTTTGTTGAGGAACCTCAGGACACCCCAATGTGCACAATAGAAACCCTGCAACTCAACAAAGGCTACAATTCAAGCAACAGAAAGCTAGATGAGACTCACATTTTTTTCCTGCAGTTCAGTAGTTCCAAGACCTTCCAAAAGTTACTTAACAGCTCTTAGTCTCAGGTTTCATATCTGTGATAGGGCAAAAATAATATAATATGCCATGTGTTTTTCTAGTATAAAATAAATGCTCATAGAGTAACATATTGACTTATCCAATCACAATGCTGTACACCTGAAACCAATGCAACATTGTGTGTCAATTATATTTCAATTAAAAAACTAAAAAGAATTAACAATAAGGTTAAAAACGGGCCCCTGGGTGGCTCAATTGATTAAGTGCCTGACTCTTGATTTCAGCTCAGGTCATGATCTCTTGGTTCGTGGGTTCAAGCCTGCATCAGGCTCGGCACTGACAGTGAGGAGCCTGCTTGGGATTCTCTCCCTCCCTCTGTCTGCTTCTCCCCTGCTTATGCTCTCTCTCTCTCAAAATAAATAAAATTTGAGAAGATAAGGTTAAAATGTTCAAGTGTTAGCTAGTTTGCTTATGATTTGTAATGGCAGAACTACAAAAAAGGTGTAGGCAGTGTATAATTCTCTCTGAGGTAGTATGGGGAAAGTATAAAAGTTGTGATGCCTGAATAGAATTTCAAAGAATAAAAAAATTATTTAACTGGATAAATTTTGGAAGGATGTTGAAAGTGGAGATGATGTATTGAGGGAAGTAGCTGAAGAGTAAGTATATGAATGGGAGGTGGAGAGAAAGGTGTCCTCCTGCTTAAAATGCTTCATATGGCAATAAGGCTATGCCCAATGAGATGTTTTTTCTCCTCTGAAGGGTTTTAGTTCTTTGATGAAAACCAAAAAAATATCAAAATGGCCTTTTACAATCAAAGATCTTTAGCAAGACACCTGGATGGGGAGTTTACCTCAAAAACTAAAATGACAAAAAAACGTGCACGTAAGTTAATATTCATGGTCCTATAAAATTCAAATAATTCAATTGCTAATATGTTATCACCGGGCTACTAAAATAATGACTGGTAGGATTTTAATTCTTTCTCTCTTAGATTTCATGCATAATGGCCGTATGGTTATGTTTCTACCAGATAGCAAAGTGACTCATTTCTGTTGGTCATGTGGAAAATCATTAATTCTATGAAATAGAACTAATATTAACACTATGAAAGCCAGCATTCTGCGAGCACATGCTTTTCATAGTAATGCTCTGCAGCAACCTTCACAGAGTGGTCTTTTGGTACATGTATCACAAGTCACTCCCCCGACAGAAAGTGGGATCATGACCTGAGCTGAAATCAAAAGTCGACACTCAACCGACTGAGCCACCCAGGTGCCCAAGCTGAGGTTATGTATTTTAAAGAACAGAGCCAGAATTTGAACTCAGATTTGAGTCTGTTGTCTGTACTATTTCCATCATATAAGACTGCCTTATATTTTATTAATAAAAAAAAAGTTAAAATAAAAAGTCTTTGGCAGAAGCGTGCTTGTGTGCTATGGGTTTCTTAGGCATCTATGAACAAATCCTGAACCAAATCCTATGTTATACATTTGACTGTGTAATGCTGAGAGATTGTGAATGCTGATTAACTGCAAACGTGAATTACTCAGTTTAGTTAACACACTCATCACCTCATGTAGTCCCTCCCCCTCTTACTGCAGTGAGAATGCTTAAGATCTACTCTGTTAGCAAATTCCCAGTATACAAGAGTCTAATGTACAGCGTGGATTCTATTTCTTTGTCTCTCTCTATAGTGTTTCCATAAGCTAAACAAGTTTCTCAACATTCTGAACCTCAGTCTCTCCATGCAAAACCAAGAGAGTATATACTGTAGAGAAAGTTGTTGATAGTCCTCTAATCAAGGACATTAAGAGACCAAAGTTCTCTCCTGTTGGTCAATTAACTTCATTGCTTTGGCCAGGATGGGCGCATGTTGACCACAGTGGTTTGTCCTGTCAGTTTCCTGAGGCATGGACACATCACATCTTAAACATCGGGCCCTTTTATAGACTGTGCTGATTCAGAACATACATACTCACTGATTTACAAAATAGCTGAAGACACACGGTTATGTTCCACACACTGTGGTAAGAGCTAGGAGTAAAAAGAAATATCACCGGGTTTCCACTCAAGGACCTCTCAGTCTCGAGGAACCAGATAATTATAACATAAGCAAAGTGCTAGAAGAGGCCAAATGTAAAAATGCCTTTTGAAGCAGAGTCCATATAAATAGGCTCTGAGAGAGTAGAAGGTAGGCCTCACAAAGGAAGTCATTCGTTTTTGTTTTTGTTTTTTTAAATAAGACAGATCATTGAAATAAGGAAAATACAGAAATAGTTAAAGAACACAAAATTTGGGCATTATCTCCTCCCCCCTCCCCCCAAATCCACTATAAATGTGTTGGTTCAGGCTTTTCCTATGCTCATAGAGTTTTCTTCTTTTCTCAGTCAATGCAATTAAAGTCGTATTGTATACTGGGTTCTCTCCTCAACATTAGAATGAGGTACCTCCCTCCCCTTGGCTTTGAAAACTTTTTCCCAAGAAAAAATTTTTAGCCATTGCATAATATTCCACCAAATGGAAGGCTTTTAAAATCATTCAACCACTCCTATGATAAAAGATATACATTGTTTCTGTTTCTCAAGTTAGAAATGAGGCTGTGATGAGTACATCCTGAGGATATCCTGGCACATGCATGTGAATGCTATATATATATATATATATATACATATGTAATACATACATAACAGTATATGTATATAACAGGATATTGTAAAATAAAATAGAATACATTATATAATATATATGTATATGTATAGTGTGTATGTTTTTGTATATGTGTGTGTATGCCAGCATTATTGTGCTCTGGATTATTTTTATTTATATTTATTTATTTTATTAAAAATTTTATTTATTTATTTTTTTTCTGAGAGAGAGAGGGCAAAAGTGGGGCAGGGGCAGACAGAGGGGACAGAGGATCCAAAGCAGGCTCCGTGCTGACAGCAGTGAGCCTGAGGGGGGGTCTCAAAACCATGAACTGCGAGATCGTGACCTGAGCCGAAGTCTGACGCTCAACCTACTGAGCCACCCAGATGGCCCAGGATGATTTTTAAACTATGGATATATAGTCAGGGGTTAAGGGCACAAGCTTTGAATTTGCTTAGACTTTTTTCTTCATTTTAAACTTCTTTTGAAATATATTTCATACATATAGACCGAGAAGCAAAACAAATTTGTAAGTATAACATCGGATGAACACACTGTGTAACCATGCCCAAGATCAAGAACAGAAAATAATCAGCACTCCAGAAACTCCCATTACGGTTACTACCGTCCTCCAAGGGAACCGGTTGCCCTAACTTTCAGCACCGTAGATTCATTTCACTTTGTTTTTGAACTTTATATAAGTGAAATCATCACGTATGTACTTTTCTGTGTTAGGCTTCTTTCTTTCCCTGTACTTTTGTGAGCTTTTCTTTTTTTTTTTTTTTTAATTTTTTTTTAACATTTATTTATTTTTGAGACAGAGACAGAGCATGAATGGGGGAGGGTCAGAGAGAGAGGGAGACACAGAATCCGAAGCAGGCTCTAGGCTCTGAGCTGTCAGCACAGAGCCGGACGCGGGGCTCGAACTCACGGACCGCAAGATCATGACCTGAGCCGAAGTCGGACACGCAACCGACTGAGCCACCCAGGTGCCCCTTTTGTGAGCTTTTCTATATTGTTACACTTAGTTGTAATTTGTTTACTTCCATGCTGTCTTCTATTTTGCAACTGTGCAATTATACCCAATCTTATTCATTCTACTGTTGATGACATTTGAATAGTTCAAATTTGGGACTATTATAAATAGTGCTATTAACATTATTATATGGATCTCTTAGTGAACATATGCTTGCATTTCAGTGGGGTCTACATAGCCTGCAATGGAATTAGTGTTATACATATTTTCTTTTTCTTTTTTTAAAGTTTATTTTTGAGAGACAGAGAGAGAGAGAGAGACAGAGTGTGAGGGAGGGAAGGGGAGAGAGAGAGGGAGACACAGAATCAGAAGCAGGCTCCAAGCTCTGAGCCGTCAGCACAGAGCCTGACGTGGGGCTCAAACCCACAAACCGGGAGATCATGACCTGACCTGAAGTCGGATGCTTAACTGACTGAGCCATCCAGGCGTCCCTACATATTTTCATCTTTGGGAAATGAACATATATTTGACCTTTGGTGGGGGCTTTATATTTGCATACCTTCAAGTAGAATTATTTATATGCTTATTGTCAACTTTAGTAAGTACTACAAAACAATTTTCAATGTGGTTCCACCAATTTGCCCTCCCACCAGCAATGCATGAGCTTCCGCACCCACATTTGCTGTGTTCTGTATTTTTCAAGTTTTTAGTTGATGTGGAGTGCAACGTTTTTGCACTTGCTCGCTCTATGCCTTGAGGAACACACCCCCCTCTGCCCGAGTTTTCCTGCATACAAAATGGGGATATGAAGAGCACTTTAGTTTTGAGAAATAAATGAATCAATTCATGAAAGTTTTGGGGTGCAATGTCAGGCACAGATATTATATTGCAATCATTGCCATAGTCACCACCACCACCATTGCTATCTGGAAGGACTACTAAGCATTACCAGAGAGAAAGCAGTTTTCTAGACAAAGGCAGAAAGGCAGAAAAGAGCCTTCTGTGTTGGAGGAACACTGCAAAGTTTCCTCTTTCACTCCACGGATGTTTGTTCAGGGTGAGAGGCAGAAATGTGTGACTAGCAACTAACTCAATTGTTCTGTTTCGAAAAGAGGGTTATTAAGTGCCCATTTCATTGAGTAGATTATGCATCTCAAATGAGAAGCAAATAGTCAGTTATTTAAAACAGTATGTGTCATGGGTGTCTCCTCCATGAGAATGAAGTCAGAACAGTGCCTGCTCTGTGCAGACCATAGAACTTGCTTTCTGTCTGACCGGCGGGGCTTTTTCTTACTTTCCTTTTCAGATAAATGCGTATTATTGGGAAATCCATGGAAAGCCCCTTTCTTTGTAGGTTAGAAGATTTCCATGTCCCCCAGCAGAGAGAGTATCCCAGGCTGCTTCCGATGGAATGCAGAATCATCTGCTGGCCTCTCTGGATGTCACCTCTCAGCAGTGTGCCCGGCGGCCTGCCGAGAGCAGAGGCTCCCCAGACCAGAGCCCAATTAGGTCCAGCTGTGCCGAGCAGCTTACCCAAAAGTCTCCCATGCCCCAGAGCTGTTTCCCCGAGTCGTAGTTGGGTGAGCTTGCCGTTTTGAAATGTACTTGTTTGTTTTTATGCCTTGGCACTGTGCTTTTAAGACTCACGGACTCTCGAGCTCACTTTTTCTGCTTCCCTTGCTGAGGATGGAAACTATAGTCTCCGGCTTGTGAGGATGAAGAATGAATGGGGACTTTGGCTGGAAGGGTGTCATGTGGGAAGTTTGGGGGCCAATGTGACAGTAAAACATCTGCATCTGCATGGATTCTGGCTTTCAGGATGTTGTGACCAATCATATGGCCTCATACCAACTGGCAGGCCTCTTATTCCCGAGCATAGTGTGACACAGCTGTTTAAGGTTACTTCTATGGAAGCCAGAAAGAAATCCCCCTCATCTGTAGGAAGATAGGGAAAAAATGATGGCATTGGGGAGGGGACTTCTCTTTTCATGAGACTGGGACCCTGCTGTCCCCACTGTGGCCGTGAAGAGGGAGAGTGAGAGCATGTTGGTGTCCTGGCTAAGAGTTCAAGGAACGGGGTCCAACCACAGCTCTTCTGCCAATCAACTGCATGGCCGTGGGCAAACCACTCTCAGTCTGCTTTTCATCTGCAAATTGGGACAGTTCTGGCTTCATGTGGTTGATGTCGGGGCTTCAGTGAGATAATTACAAGTAAAGCTCACAGCAGTGGCTGGCACAGAGTAAGAGTTCAATAACGAGTACCTATTATATTTGGTGGCTTTTTTCTCCACCCTATCCCCCCTGTCTGGCCAACTCTTTTTAGCTTCTGGCCATGGCTGTTTCTTTCCTACCTTTCACATCTGTAGCTGTCTGCTCACCTCCTCTTTATTAGCCAAATTGACATTTCGACTCTTCCCCTCTTAGTGAACAACTACTGAACCATCAATCTCTGGTCAAGTGTAACCTCCTCTGTGAAGTCTTCCTCTACTTTCTTCACCCCTCCCAAACCCCAAAGTGGAATGAGTACCTTCCTCGCTGTCAATAGATATGATTCATAAAGGTTTGTTGGGTTGTTAAATGGATATGGCCCCGTTATACAGATAGCTAGGTCAGGCCTGTACTGACTTGTTTCTTTAGTTTTTACCAGCAGATGTACAGAGCTTGGTGGTGGCTTGGAAAATGGTAATAAGGTTGCTGTTAATAGCTTAGTTGCCATAAGCTACAGGTCTTTCACAGATAATACCCCTGAGAGATTTTCATAGGCTCACTCACCCCAAAGGTTCACTTGAAAAAAAAACAGCTCATGTTCAACTGAGTTGCCAGTGCCCGAGTAAAATCAATTATAAGGCATTTGCATGTACGTTAAAAGAAACCATCTCATAATTCTTGATTTCCCCCTAAGAATGACTTTTCTATTAAAGGTTTGGATTTCCTATTAAAACTTGGATCCCCCTAGAAACAGAGCGGAAATGATACTTAACGTTAGCAATGTTATCCTTCATTGTATTGACCTTGCTATATTTTTCTTTTTTTTAATTTTTTTTTTCAACGTTTATTTATTTTTGGGACAGAGAGAGACAGAGCATGAACGGGCGAGGGGCAGAGAGAGAGGGAGACACAGAATCGGAAACAGGCTCCAGGCTCTGAGCCATCAGCCCAGATCCTGACGCGGGGCTCGAACCCACGGACCGCGAGATCGTGACCTGGCTGAAGTCGGACGCTTAACCGACTGCGCCACCCAGGCGCCCCAACCTTGCTATATTTTTCAAGTGGAGAGTTCAGATTCCTGGGAACTTCAATTATACAAAGTGGCTCCCGACTGGAAGCCACGTCACGATATTATGAATACGTACACACAGACATTAGTTTGGACTCCCATCATTCTGCCTGGGGTTAGAGTTGTTTGTAAGTTTGCCTTATCTCCCTCCCCTAGACGCTCTGGTTGTGGAAGACAGAGCTTCTGTGTCCTACCTACGCTGATCACTTGTGCTTAGTGGTTATGTGTCATAGAGAAGAAAATAAATGTTTATTGAAATGAATGAACGAATGAATGATACTTGGAATGTGTTTATCAAGCTAGATTTCTCGCTAAACAGTGAATACTTCATAGATACCAAATAAGGTTACTACCTTTTCCTGGTTTTCCTAAACTTTCATGACTTTAGCACTAAAAATTCCATGTTCCGAGAGTTCCCTTCCTCTCAGTCCTACGCAGAACAAGATAGCCAGTCACCCTAGTTTCTAAGTTTCCTGCTGGGACAAACTTAAAGTCAAATGCTTCCAGAGACCATTGGATTATGGTAATGAAAAGTAACCTGTTTTAGGGAAACTGGAAACCAGCCTGAAGGCATTCAAATATGAACAAAACCAGTGAGGTAAATTAGCTTGATGGCCAGCATTGCAGCCTGTGAGACAGTAGTGGTTGGCCAAAGTTAACAGAAAAAGCAGGGATAATTCCATTTTATATTCAATTCTGATTGCTTTAACAAAAATCAAAATCATTAATTTTGAGATTACTAAGAATTTGCTTAACAAATTCTGGGCCTCCATTTTCTCATACGTGAAATTAATATTTAAAAAGTTATCTACTGGAAACACAGAATTCTGGGAATTAAATTCGCCCTAAAACATAGAATGTTAATCGTTTTTCTATTAAATACTAATATGTGTAGTAGAAGTTACCAGGAATTTGAAACCGGTTTTACCCCTAGTTGTATAACCTTGAGAAATTCATTTACTATCTCTGGGTCCCAGGTGTATCATCAATTCTATTATAAGCAGCTATGACAGCTAATTGCTAAGGTGCATTATATTGTGAAGATTTGATTGCCTGGGGAGTGCTCTTTGGAATGAAAGTTGGTGCTAGGGATTAAGAACTCCAGTTTAGGGATTGTGGAGACCTAGACTCCAATCTTGCCTCTGTCATCTGATAGACGTGTAACCTTGAGCAAGTTCTTTAACCTTTTCATGGCTAAACTTCCTTACCTATAAAAATGGGTACTTTAATTGTGCCCACCTCATGTGGTTGTTGACACCAAGAGAACTAAACAAAATAATATATGTAAATAAATTCGTGTAGAAAATGCAAATAAATATTAGTAAAGAAATTAGCATAGAAGACGCAAATCAATACTAGTTTATTGCTATTATTAAAAGTGCCATGACTGTTTAATGTACACGAGTGACCAAAATCTACTTAAATGATACTTTCAGTTTTGAAAACAAAAGACTTATCAATTTGAATTCTTTTTCCCTCAATTTCCTACAGTTTCAACAAAATGGAAGGTTATTCCTTCTAACTACAGGGTGTTCGGTTCTCTGGGAATGTAGACAAAGCTCCCTGGTCCCAGGAGTGTAATCATCCCGTAGCTTGCTCCACTCTGGAGCCTCAGTGGTGGCCACAGAAATTCACGTTCAGAGGAAGACATTAGTTCCTTTTCTCCCGGGCAGTCTGTTCTCTTCCTTGTAATGTGGTAAAAATTAAAAAAAAAAAAAAAGGCTTCCTTGACTGACCTCCAGGCATTCAGTTTACTTACCTATGGAACTGCTTCTAACTTTTTAAAACATATTTTCCTTCTTATGCAGAAGCCCATGTTTTAACATTTAACTGCACATTTAACATTAGACTTGCATTTACTTTGGCATTTAAATGAACATAAAGAGGTGTGTGTGTGTGTGTGTGTGTGTGTACACGCATGTGCCTTGGTGAGTATTGGGTATTTCCTACAGGTCTACTTTTAGATAGCATTTTAAGTTTTTGTTTTCTTGTTTTTTTAAAGGCTCTTAAGTGTTTCCAGCTGTGTAGGACTCCGAGATGCAGGGAGACCTTTCCACTTTAGGCGACCTTCCAATGAAGTTTGTTAATGGATCAAATTTGTCTTCACCCTCCACAGGAGTTTGTTAAGGGACTAACCGAATGTACCTTGTGTAATGGACAGATCAACGCCAAATTAAGCAATTTTCATTACTGTGGCCTAATTATGTAGGAACAGAGATGAACTTATTATGCAAATGTCTTTGTGCATGTGAAGACTGAATGGCATTGTATGGACCAAAGTTCCTTAGTACTTGGAGTAAAGACAGTGGGTGGGAGATTGCATTATCACAGGGTATTTGACAGTTGGGAGTGCTGCATTCAAAGCAACGGTTCCATAAGCAATTGTCACTATGGTCACATTGCAAGTGTCATGTCAGGACACAGTTATCCATTGAAACCTTGTACTGAAATGACACTTGGTCTTATTCATAATCATTGAAATTATACTGAGGTTTTAGTTTTACTCTTACTTGATTTGTAGATTAATTTTGGTTTTGCCATCACAAAGCATAGACGCGTAGAAAGTGCATATCTAGTTTCATATTTATACCTAAACATAATAAAATAACATAAACCAACATTGGGGTTCAAAACGCTTTTTTTCTTCTTACATGTTGCATGATATCAGACATCACTTAAGTTGGAGAAACACTGGCATCAGGTATCACCAAAAGAGCTAAAGAGGGAAATGTTTGTGGATGAACATAGAGCAGGACAGTGATTAAGGACATGGGCTTCAGTATCAGTTATCCTTGAATTTCGGTTGCACTTCCACACTAAATAAATTATGGGATTTTGCTTTTCTGAATCTTAAAAAAATTTTTTTTTAACGTTTATTCATTTTTGAGAGACAGGGAGAGACAGAGGGCCAACAGGGGAGGGGCAGAGAGTAAGGGAGACACAGAATCCAAAGCAGGCTCCAGGCTCTGAGCTGTCAGCACAGAGCCCGAAGTGGGGCTTGAACCCACTAATCGTGGGATCATGACCTGAGCAGAGGTCGGACGCTTAACCGACTGAGCCTCCCAGGTGCCCCTACTTTTCTGAGTCTTTGTTTCTCCAAATTAAAATGAGAATGACAGGAGTAATTATCTCAGAGTGTTGCTCTGATGATTCATTAACCCTCATAAAGCGTGTCACCCTTGAAGAGGCAGTGAGGGGACATAGTGAAGAATGTGGACTCCGGAAGCAGATGTCTGGGCTCAGATCACGGCAATGTCACTTGCTAACTGTAGGGGAAGTTACCTGACCTCCTTGCACCTCAGCTTTCTTATCTGCAAAATGGGGATATTATAGTGTCAACCTCATGGAATTGCTATAAGGAAAGCTGAGCTAACTAATGCAAAACCCACGGGGCATGGCAGCAGTAAATGCACTGTAATGTTTCCTGTTACTGTTAGTGCTGCACTGGATACACAGATCTCAATAAAGTTCAGTGGATTTTTTTTTAAGTTTACTTATTTTGAGAGAGAGAGAGAGAAAGAGAGAGGATGAGCCTGGGAGGGGCAGAGAGAGGGGGAGAGAGAGAATCCCAAGCAGGTTCCCTGCTGTCAATGCCAAACCTGATATGGAGCTCCATCCTACAAACCATGAGATTATGACCTGAGTCAAAGCCAAGAGTCGGTCGCTTAACCGACTGAACCACCCAGGTACCCCACCTATGTTTTTAGAGACAGTGCACAAGAGCTGGGGAATGGGCAGAGGGAGAGAGAGAATCTTAAGCAGGCTCCGTGCTCAATCCCACAACCCTGGGATCACAACTTGAGCTGAAATCAAGAGTCAGACGCTTAACCAACTGAGCCACCCAGGCGCCCCAAAATGTAGCTGATTTTAAGGCTGGCTTTATATTAGTTTGGGGACCAGACCCAAATTGGTTCCACTTGGAGGGATTATGACTATGGTCCTGTGAAATGACCATCCAGGCTGGGAAATTATACATTAGAGGGAATCAAGCTTGAATTCGTGGGCAATGGAGATATAGATTATGGTTGGAAAGTAGAGGGTGGGTCCACAAGATGCTGAAAGGACAAAAGCTGGGACTGGGGGCTGAGACAACAAGTACAATTTGGAATGGAAAAGGGTATTCAAGCATGACCTTCAGATTTGTCCATAGTGGAGTGTACTGGACGAGAAGTCACCTCAAGAAGAGAATCAAGAAAGTCAGATTTTAGAAACAATGGCTCCCAATGTCTGCCCTTCTGGTTGTACCACTCCAGTTCATACAGAGATGTGGCAGTGTTTTTCCAGAGAAGAGTCCTAGAAGAAACAATTGCAAAATATTATTTCCAGAGAACTTTGAAAGCCCTTGGGCCATGCTTTGGTATCCAGGTAGAAAAGAACCAGTCACTGAAAGCAAGAACAATGGACACTTTGGTACCTTGGGGACTTCAGGAGAAGAGGACGATACCCATGTCTGGAGGCAAAGGTAACAGATCCATTAGAGAAGGACCAGAGTAAAAGGAAGAAGTGTCAAATACCACATCCTACACGATTGAATTTGTTCATGAGTATATACCACTCTGGGACTCTCAGAACTACCACACGTAGACTTTCCTGGTGCCTGCCCTCTGCATCTCAAAGGATTCAGAAGACTATATGATGGGGATGGATTCTTCCCAGTAACTAGATAAGAAGAGTTGAATGAATGAATAAAGGAATAAATGGGTCTGGTTTGAGAGAGAATGTTGCAACTCCCCGTCGTCCTTCTAGGTGAAAAAAAGAACCACAAGCTCTCCAGGTTTCTAGTCCTGTGACTAGAACAGGTTTTTTTTTTTCTAGCCACTTAAAGTCTCTTTTAGTAACTCCTGACCCTCCAGACCCTTCAGTGACAGTGGTGAGTGAAGAACTATTCCCCTACATTTTCCTTTTTTTTTTTTTCATGTATATTTTTTAGAAAGAGAGAGACAGCACGAGCAGGGAAGGGGCAGAGAGGGAGACACAGAATCTGAAGCAGGTTCTAGGCTCCAGCTATCAGCACAGAGCCCGATGCAGGACTGGAACCCACTGACAGTGAGATCATGACCTGAGCCGAAGTTGGAGGCTCGACCAACTGAGCCCCCAGGCGCCCCTCCCCTACAGTTAGTTTCTAAGCAGGCTGTGCAGTCAATTACCAGATTTGGTTTCTCAGGGGCTTGCTGGTTTTATTTCCTTTCAAAGCTCTGGGCTGATCCTCATTCTATTCCTTCCCCTGGACCCTGTCTCCTGGAAAAAAAAAAAGTGAGTTTCTGAAAATGATGCAATTAACATAAAATTAATAGAATTATATTAAACTGAAAGGTACAGTCGACTTGGGAATAAATGTTTCTGTTTATCACATTAGGGACAGTTAGTTGTGCCATGAGCTTAAATTCAAAACACTGATAGTATTGTACTTAAGTTAATTTTTTTCCTTCTAGGACTATTAAAAGATAATCAAAACCTTAGTCCCAAAAGATCTACAATGAGTTAATGCCTGTAAGTGAAATGAATAGACATTAAGTCAAGAACAAAAATATGTGTTACTGGTAGATCCACTTCCATTACTCGCACCCCCTCTCGTTGAAGGCCTACGGTGTTCTGGCATTGTTCATTAGCTCATTGGCTATTGACAGCAGCCCCAAGGGCTATACTTCTTAGTTCTGCTTGACATTGAGGGAACTGAGGCTAGGAGAGTTATACCGAATAAATACTTATTGAACAGCTATGTTGGTCACTGATCTGTCACTGTCGTTACAGCTCTCAAAAAGACAGAGGTCATCTTTGCCTCCACAGAATTTTTAAACTATCAGAGTTGGGAAGTAGGTCTCCAATGACATACAATCAAACCAGTGTCTGAACCAGGAATACTAGCTTCAAGAGCGGGGTTCTTTCTACTGTCATGAAAAACTTTACCAAGACTGATAGAGATCCTCTGGGGGCCTCGACTTTGTTTCACCATTATTTGCACTTTTTTTCTCTCTTTCCCAGACTGTTTGTTTCAGTTTTACGGAGGGAGTTTTCCAGATGATTTCCTTCCTTTCCTCCTGGCAAGTTGCTGTCATGAGTCACAAGCAAATCTCGGAGGAGTAACGGCCAATGGCTGCGGGTTCCACCCTAGTTCATCTCTGATTGACAGATTTCCTTTAGTCCCTGTGGACCGGCAAAGGGGGACAATGCTGTGGGCCAAACATCCAGAACGTTCTGAAAGCATTTCCTTTGTATAGACTCTGGTTAAGCCTGAGAAAGGTGTGGGAATATTGTGTAGAGACATGCTTCATCCGGCTCCTTGCTGCAGTCATCCTACGGCTGTGGAGAGGAGAAAGTCTGCTCAGCTTCCCAGGAGGACGCAGGTCACAAACAGATGGTTGAATGTCCAGGCTAAAAAGGCACCTTCCGGGGCGCCTGGGTGGCGCAGTCGGTTAAGTGTCCGACTTCAGCCAGGTCACGATCTCGCAGTCCGTGAGTTTGAGCCCCGCGTCGGGCTCTGGGCTGATGGCTCAGAGCCTGGAGCCTGTTTCAGATTCTGTGTCTCCCTCTCTCTCTGCCCCTCCCCCGTTCATGCTCTGTCTCTCTCTGTCCCAAAAAATAAATAAATGTTGAAAAAAAAATTAAAAAAAAAATAATAAAAATAAAAAGGCACCTTCCCCAAATAAGTACAAAAGCACTAATAAGCATTTACTCATCTGGAGCATTTTCCATTTGTAAGACTCTTCCACATCCTCTCTGTAATTTAATCTTTAAAACAACTCTTTGAGGAAGCAGATCGGTTTTCATTAGCCACTTTACAAAGCACCAGCCTCAAGCCCAGAAAAGCCTACCATTTTTTTCCAAGACTACAGAAATTATAAAAAACCAGAAGGGGGGCGCCTGGGTGGCGCAGTCGGTTAAGCGTCCGACTTCAGCCAGGTCACGATCTCGCGGTCCGTGAGTTCGAGCCCCGCGTCAGGCTCTGGGCTGATGGCTCAGAGCCTGGAGCCTGTTTCCGATTCTGTGTCTCCCTCTCTCTCTGCCCCTCCCCCATTCATGCTCTGTCTCTCTCTGTCCCCAAAAAAATAAATAAAAGTTGAAAAAAAAAATTAAAAAAAAAAACAAAAACAAACCAGAAGGAATTCTCAAGCTGAAATCTTGCTCTAAGGTGGTTGTCTTTTCATTGGTGCAGTGATTTTCAAAATGTGATCCCTGGACCAGCAGTCTTAGCATCATTTGGGACTGTGTTAGAAATGCAAATTCTCTAGCGCATCAGAGACCCATTGAACCAGAAATTCTGAAGGTCTGCTCAGCAATCTGCATTTCAACAAGCTCTCAAGGTATGTCAGAAGTCTCTGGAGTGTGAGAACTTGTGTGCCAATGCCTGGCTCCCAAATGAGGCTTGCGATTTGATTCATTGGATTTGTGGAGTTCACGGAGCACGCCTGACTTGTCACGGTACCTGAAAAAGCACCAATGTATTAATATTTTGTGTAAAAAATAGCATATAAAGTAGTTAGTCCCTGAAGGGTTCAGAACCAAGTGGCAGCATTGCCAAATAGAGAAATAACTGATAGATTTGGTTTCAAGTTCAAAATCTGACCTTTCGTTTAGAGCTGTCTGGAGTGTGCTGCTGAGCTCGGGGGTCACACTAGGAAGCAGGTCTGTGATTAATTAGCAGTATGTGCACAGTCAGGAGAGTGGGGCCCACACATTTGCCACACTTAGTTTAAGGAAAGAGGATTCTAGTTGTGATATTTTAGCCTCAGCTGTCCCCTTACTTTTCTGGGTGACCAGGGGCAAAATCAACAGTAATAAAAGCTGGTTAACACTTTGTACGTTTATATGCATCTTCTGACATGACCCATCCATGAGCTTTGTGAGGGGGCAGAGCCCTTGATTGCTACTTTCATTTAATACGTGAGGAAGAGAGATTGAAGCTGAGAGTTGCCCAATGTCTGCTAATGAGTTTGCAGATGTAAAATTCAAACCCTGTTCCGTGTTTTAAGTTCTCTCTACCAACTTGATGCTTCCTTTCAAATATTTGTGTTTCAAAGTCCTTATTTGCCACGTGGGATTTAAAATACTTCTGTGTATTTTAGAGTAAGGTACTTCTTTAAATATTCTGCAAGTTAGAAATGTTTATGAAATGTACATAAAATAAATATGGTCCCACATACTCACAGAGTTCCGTATTTTCTATACCAGGCACATGAGACTTGGAGGCAGAGTTACCAAAGTAAAGTGAATGCTTTGAGTAGAACCAAGCAGCGGTTCTCAAAGAGGTGATTTTGCCTCCAGCAGGACATTTAGAAACGTCTGGAGACATTTTTGGCCGTCACAACTCTGGCGGAGGTATTGCTACTGGCATCTAAGGGTGCTGTAAACGTTTTACAATACACAGGACAGCCCCCCCAACAAAGAATTATCTGGCCCAAGATGTCAGTGGTATAGAGGTTGCGAAGCCTGGATTAAAATAAATGAGAAACACACTGTTTAACTGGAGTTTTATTGTCATCAAAGAGAGAAAGCCCATGCTTTCTCCATGACTGAGGCAAGATTTTTTATGTTCTGTTGCTTGCCCCCCCCCCCCAAAAAAACATTGGGTTTTCTCTATTCCCAATCAGCAATATCCCCTACAGAGCATTTCATGCTAAGATTCCAACCCTGTCCCTTACCACCTGTATGACCTGTATGTCAGTTTGCTCGTTGGTCAAATAGGGATAATCAAATTTACCTCATAAATCTAATGCGAAGATTAAATAAGTTGCATATAAAACACTTAAAAGAGTCTCTGGCTTATGCCTAAGAGCTTAATAAATATTAATAATTTTTTTACAAGAAGTTTTGGCATACAATGCTTTCCCCACCACACCCTCCTGAGCTCATCAGGACTTCTCTAACAGGAGAGTTGATTATATAAATTTAACTTGTGAAAATCTCAATATTAATTGAAGGCATCTAGTGTCTGTTAGCATTTAACAATTTATTACATTCAGTAACTATTAATGAGTGCTCAATTTAACAAAACAATTAGGCTTTAAAATTTCATTTGCTTAAAAAGAAGGTCTGTCTATAAGACAGAGCACACCGTCATGATTATCCGCATCCTTAGTTCTCCTTTTGTTAAGAAAAAAGAACTGATAGGTCTGCATGTGGCATTCATTAATAAGAAGAGAAAGAGAAAAGGAGTTGCTTTTCATCATCAGGAATAAACCAGACTCTTTTCCTTTTACAATGACCCCCCACTTCTAAAATTTGGAAGAACTGGAGAGAGAGAAGCTATCATTGCCATATTTAACTAGACTGTGAAATCCTAAATCTGCTGTTCTCCCCTCTTCTTTCCTCTCCTGCTGTTTCTCCAGTGGTGTGGCTGTGAGGTAAACGGGTTCTCTCTTATCAGGCTCAAGTGGGTGGGGCTCTGAGGGTGGAGTTCTCAGAATAAGAGCTGATGAAAATGTGACTTTTAAAATATGGATTTGTGTAAATACACACTTACTGCTATCTGATTTGAACATTAAAGTTTTCTTAGTTTTGATAGTATTTCATTATTCTAGCTACTAACATCTGTTAAAAACATGTTTTCAGAATATCACTGTCGATTGGGTAATCCAGAGAATTTCCTAAACTATGTTTTGGCACCTTCCCTTATTACCATAATCTTTTACCTACCCTATCTACACTTGAAGGAAGAGAGTTGGACTCAAATATGTTTGCTGATACAAAATATTTTGAATAGGTATTAGGAAATATTAAGCTTTGGGTAGGGATTAAATGGAATGAGGTAAAGAAGGAAGGAGCCAGCTGCCTCAGAACATCTTAATGAGATAGTCATTGCTAGCCCTATTTTACAGATGAGCAAACTGAGGCTCAGTAAGGTTAGAAGACAGGCAATGTCACACAGTGGCAAAGCCGGAACTGAGACCTCAGTCTCTTGACTTCTCATAGAAAGAAGAGTTGGTCTCATTCTTAGGCACCGCTGGTGTCTTATGTGCATAAGTTCACAATCAATATGATTCAGACACTCACACTTTTATAGTTTACTCCCCAAGGCAGAGAAACGTGCTACCAAACTATAAACGGGGATGTCTATTTGTCTAGGAGCCAGGGAACACTGATATTTGGGTGAACTGCAGAAACTGTGCCAGAAATTCACCAAGTCTGTCATTTTAGACACAGTGGAATTAGGGGTGCCTGGGTGGCTCAGTTGATTAAGCATCCGACTTTGGCTCAGGTCATGATCTCACGGTCCGTGGGTTCGAGCCCCATGTCAAGCTCTGTGCTGACCAGCTCAGAGCCTGGAGCCTGCTTTGGATTCTGTGTTTCCCTTTCTCTCTGCCCCTCCCCTACCCATGCTCTGTCTCTGTCTCTGTCTCTTTCTCTGTCTCAAAAATAAACATTGAAAAGAATTTAGACACAGTGGAATTAGAGATAGAAGATACAGAAAGCACTAGAACAGTCTCATACTTTTATACTTCCTTATCTGCACACGTGTATGTGCACACACATGTATGTAATAAGTGCTCACTTGGGATTGCTTTACTGGGCCTTCTCATGTTGAAGGGATGAGCGGGAATGGAGTTAGGCATTTCCTTGTTGACAAACAGAGATTTATGGTCTTTGGTTCTTTCTCAGATTTTGGTGTCTGAATGTTCTTTGGAATTTAATGTGTGGGAAATTTCAGTAAGGGAAAGAAAGGATCACATTTTATTGATTTTTTAAAAAGGAAAAAAACTCTCTCTCTTCCCGATCCTTCTAAGCTCCTCCACATTTTGCTAAGTTCCTTTTCCTGTAACTTCAGGTGGAGAGCAAACTGCCAAACGCCAGTGAAGTGACCAGGATCAGAAGACTGTCACTGTCTTTGAGTTGCCCAAACATCTGGCTAATTGCATAAAACGGGCTCACACTTAACTATAAGGCCTCAGCAGAAAGCCCTGAGATGAGGAAACTTCCATCTAACACGAGGATGCTTACTTTTCAGGAAACTCATGGCTCAGGTTCCAATTAAGTAACAGAACCACCCTGCATTATCACATGGCAAGGAAAGGAGAAGGCCAGCAGTGGGTCTGCTCTTTACTGACCTTTGTCAGAACAGAGTGATTCTTGATTACTCAAAATCTTGCTTCCCTATTCACAGCAACGGCTGAAATGGGATATATAGTACATTTGTCTGGACTATTTAGATGATTGGTTGAAGACTCTACATATAGTCAGAATGTAGCATGAACCCATTCTCACGTCCACTAAAATTGATAGGGCATTATCACTTCCAAGCATTTTGCATATATTACTTTAACGTAAAAACCCCCAAAAATACATGGTATTATTACCCCCATTTTATGTGCAAGGAAATCGAGACTCAAAGCAGTTAAATGACTTTGGTGACGTATTACTGCTGATTATATAACAGAACAGGTCCACCTGATATCGTAACTTGAAATCTTCAAAACATCAGACCAAATGAATCAATTCCAAGATATGTAAAAAAGATGTGGGGTTTTATAATGAAGGTATTTCTTGCTCTAAAATATTATTTGAATATTATTTGACTTAGAGCAAATATTATTTGACATATGCACTTTTGTATTTTCTAAATTTCTCTCTAATTACATAACCTCTCAGTGACATTTGTTCAAACTAATCACAATCCCATCCCTGAGACTCAGACAGCCTCCCCCTTCTTACCTGTTACCAAACATTCTCTGTATTGCTGGTACCACAATTCTAACAGATTCCCGTTCTGGAAATCCTTGACTCATCCTTTTCTCGGATTACCCTTGTGCGACTAATTACCAGGTCCCATTCTTATTCAATCTTACTCTCCTCTGCTTGCACCAGCCGGTCAGGACTCACAACATCTCATAGCTGAAGTGTGGTACCTCCACTCTGGCCCATTGGATGCCAATCTCCCTTCCGATGTATCTGTCTTCTATTGGCAGGGCACGTGCCTAAATCTAAAATGCCAAGTGATTCCTGAAAGTGCTTCGTTAACTATAAAAGACTAAATAAGTGTTATCTATGTTCTTTCGTGCTATGTGCTTGTGTTCTTTTGGGTGTCCTTTGCTCAACTACCTCCAAAGGCTTCCTAAACTGTCCAGACACATGCCGATTTATTCTATTTTTTTAAAAAAAATAACACTTATTAGACTTTTATTAAAATATTAAAATACTCAGAAGACCCAAACATATCCCATAATCTCACTGCCTAGCTAACATTTATTGACTTTGGGTAAATAAAAGCAACGTGTAATCATACACAAACGTTTTAGTAATCTATGATTACATAGTTAAGCGCTTTAGTGTGTTAAGTCCTTTTAACACACCTGTGAATGAAGCATTATTATCCCCATTTTACAGGGGTGGAAAGTGTGGCACAGGCAGGTGATCAACTGGCCTTATACATGCCACAATCCAAACTCTGGCAGACTGGTACCGGAGTTTGCACTTTTAGAACTGTACCTCATACGCATATGGCTAGAAACTTCTAAGTGAACAGAAAAAATAGAAGGCAGAAAGGAAACACATTCTTCCTTCCCTAGGGTCCGTCTTCTCAAGGGAAATTGCTATTGGTAGGTTCTTATATATGCTTCCAGGAAAAAAAAATCATGCCCATTCCAATTTATACATAACTTATAATTTTACACAAAATGGATAATAATATATACCTCTCTGTGCATCTTAATTTTGTTAGGTAATAATGGATCTTGTAAATATTTTTATTACATCATTTGTATTAATAGACAAAGAGGATTCTTTTGGGAGTCCATACTAAAATTTATTAAAACAGCCCTCTATCAATGTGTATATTGGATTCTCCAAATTTTCCTAGTATAAACAAAGTTACAATGAACATCTTTCAATATAAAGGCAATCATACTTTTTTACTGGCATATTTGTAGGATGCATTTAAAACAGTGGGATTATTGGATCAAACATTATACATTTTAGATAGATATTGCCAAATCTCTCTCCAAAAAGATTGTAGCTATTTATACTCCCGAAAATAATATAAGAGAAAGTCTGTTTTCCGTACTCCCATACACTTGTTAGCACTAGATTTTATCAGAGGTTCATTTTCCCCTAGCCGGACAGGTTAAAATTCCACTGACTTTAAAAATCTTTCATAATCTGATGCCAGTAAACCCCCATCCTTTCCCTCTCTCCACTGGCTCCAATAGGGACCTCATTTATTGGATTCTTGGGATGGTTCTTGTGATAGACTGAATAGCAGCCCCCAAAGATATGTAAGTCCTAATCCTTGGAACCTATGAATATTACCTTATATGGAAAAAGGGATTGTGCTGATGTGATTGAGTGAAGCATTTTGAGGGGGAGAGATTATCCTGGATTATCTTGGTGGGCCCTAAATGTAATCATGAGGGTCCTTCTGTGAGAGAGAAGCAGAGGGAGATTTGAGTACCGGAGTGGGAAAGATGATATTGGAAGCAAGAAGTTGAGGTGATGTGTCAAGAATGCAAGAGGAATTCAGAGAGCTTCTAGAAGCTGGACAGAGCAAGGAAATGTCTCTCCCTTGGAATCTCCAAAAGGAACCAGCCCTGCCAGTGTCTTGACTTCAGTCTATTGAAACTTGATTTTGGACTTCTGGCCTCTAGAACCAAAAGAAATTAAATCTGTAAGTTCTTGTTTCTCTTTGAACCAACTAAAATCCCAGGGAATTTAAGTGTTATACCTTTCTTAGAGTATTTCCTAAGTAGAGTAATAGAATCCCAGAAAGTGGGAACTGAAATTGCTTTATTGAAGTTCAAATCCTTGTATCTTACAGACACGAAATGGACCCCACCCTTAGTTGTGTGACTCACTCATGTGCAGTCCAGGTTGGTACATGGTGTCCTGACACCCAGCACAAAGGCATTTCTACTACACTTTTCGGCTTCCAGAGAGTCACTGTTCCCCTCGTTTCTATCCCCTATAATTCAGTGCCAAAATGTGATAGATTATTCCCAAACATAGGAGTTGGGGTAATAAAATCTCCCAAATAATTTAGAAACTTCACCTATTATGAGAACAATAGTATGAACAGTCTCATGTCAGACATAAACCTATAAAATAATTATGAATATTTACAGGTTCATTAAGATAAGGCAAAGAAAGTCTAAACATAATTTTCTATGTTCTATGATGCTCACTCTCTCTTGACCTTAGACAGATATTGACTGATTAATCTCCGATAACTTTTTTTAAATTTGATTTCCAGCATAGTTAACATATATCCACTATTTTTATTCACTCAAACTTTTCAGGGCCATCTTCCCTCTCCCCTCTCAGTTCTCTAAAATAATATAAATTTTTTTGTGTTACTAAAACCAAGTTTACAAGATACTGACATGTAATCAAAATACTAATTTTTTACAATCTCATCTTATAAGCAGATTTACTTGGGAACAAATTAACATTTAACTTTTATTGAACACTTGCTGTTTGATGTGTCTTAGGCCAGATACTAAAACATAAAAACACATAAGAACACATAAAAATATTATTACATTGTCTTGATCTTCATTTCAAGGTTACCTGGTGAAATGGTAAGAGCAACTGTATAAGAATATGCCAATACAATATATTCATAGTCTAAATGGCCAAAAATAAAATTTACAGCTAACATTTACTGAGTAATTGCTCTTTTTTGGCGCTTGCCAAATTAAGCTATCATGACAGTACTTATATATGGTATTTTCATCAACTCCATTTTTCATTTAACAAAGTTGAAAGTTAAGTGGGTTAAACATCTGATGCAACATCACTCTGCTAAAACAGGTAGTGCCTAGATCCATAGAATATGCAGGGAAGTTTACTTCATAGCTGACAGTCTAGTCAGTGTGCACATTATTTTTCAATACCTAATTAGGTCATGCTGGTCCTAGGGCTTGGCAAGGTCAAGTCTGAAGCCTGGGTCTCCCTTCTTAGATAAGTACTAGATAGATACTTCCAAAGATTTTTGTCTGTGATGCCTCTTTCTCCAACATTCCCCCTCTGAGTGACACATTATGTTTTAGTTATGTTAAGATCACTGATATAATTAGAATCAGTTATAATCAATATCTCTTGCAGTTTCTAAATAATTTTTTTTTCTGTAGGCTTCTGAAACATCTGATCTCAGCAATTATGTGTCCATTTCATGTTTTAATGCTGTTTTGGCAATATCTTATTTTTACCCCATAAAATGGTTACGTTGATTATCTGATTCTATTTTGCAATGATTATGCCATAATAGAATAAGTGATCCATTCTGGGAGTTCCATAAAGAGTATATGTAGAAATTGTTACTATTCTGTAATGCAGAATGGAATGTGCTTTGTTCATATATTTATTTTCCATCTCTAGATGGAACATAATGATTTGACAATTACTATTATTACTGATTTTACTGATCTTTTCAAAGAACCAGCTTTTGGTTTTGTTATTTTCTCTATTGATTTCCTGTTTATAATTTCATTAGTTTTGTCCTAATTTTTTTTTTATTAGAGGGAGACACAGAATCCGAAGCAGGCTCCAGGCTCTGAGCTGTCAGCACAGAGCCCGACACGGGGCTCGAACCCACAGAGCCGAAGTCGGACGCTCAACCGACTGAGCCACCCAGGCGCCCCTGTTAATTTGGATTTAAACTGCTCTTCTTTTACTAGTTATATAAGCTAGTTACATAAGTTTAAAATATTGAATTTAGATCTTTCTTCTTTTCTAATATATGCATTCAATGCTAAAAATTTTCCTCTAAGCCCTGCTTTCTCTATATCTCACAAATTTGGGTAAGTTATATTTTCATTTTCCTTTAGTTCAAGATATATTTGGATTTCTCTTGAGAGTTCTTCTTTGACTCTAGTATTCTCTAGAAGTGTCTTGTACAATATCCACATATTTTATGTGGATTTCCTGTGTATTTATTATTTGTATTTTATTTGAATAGCCATGTACAATATCCATGTATGACATCCCTGCAGTTCCCAGCTATCTTTCTGTATTGATTTATAGTTTAATCGCATCATTGTCTGAGAATATTTATAATTTCTATCATTTTTAATTTTTTAAGGTGTGTTTGATGGCCACAAATGTGGTGCATTTTGGTGAATGTTCCATGTGAGCTTAAGAATAATTACATTTTGTTGTTGGATGAAGCAGTCTATAGATGTCAATATTTTTCACTGGGTTGATGTTGCTACTGAGTTCAACTGTGTCCTTTCTGATTTTATTCCTGCTGGATCTGTCCATTTTTGATAGAAGGATGTTGAAGTCATCCAACGGAGTGGATTGCTCTACTTGTCTTTGCAGTTCTATCAGCTTTTACCTCATACATTTTGATACTGATTAGGAGCATGTACATTAAAGATTGCTATGTCTTCTTGGAGAACTGACCCTTTATCATAATGTAATGCCCCTATTTATCCCTGATCATTTTATTTTCTCTGAAGCTGGCTTTGTCTGAAATTAACATAGCTATTTCCATTTACTCTTGATTAGTATCACCACTATATATTTTTCCCATTCCTTTACTTTTAAGCTACATGTGTCTTTTTTTTTTTTTTTTTAATTTTTTTTTTCAATGTTTATTTATTTTTTTTGGGACAGAGAGAGACAGAGCATGAACGGGGGAGGGTCAGAGAGAGAGGGAGACACAGAATCGGAAACAGGCTCCAGGCTCCGAGCCATCAGCCCAGAGCCTGACGCGGGGCTCGAACTCACGGACCGCGAGATCGTGACCTGGCTGAAGTCGGATGCTTAACCGACTGCGCCACCCAGGCGCCCCTAGCTACATGTGTCTTTAGAGTTAAAGGGGGTTTCTTATAGACAATATATAGTTGAGGTTTGTTTTTTGACCTACTCTGACAAATCTCTTGTCTTCTAATTGGTGCATTTAAACAATGTACACTCATGATTGATATAGGTAAATTAATATCTACCATATTTGTTATTGGTTTTTATTTGTTACCTTTTTTCTTTATTCCTAATTTGTCTTACGCTTTTTTCTTACCTTTTGTGCTTTTAGTTGACCATTTTTTTTTTCAACGTTTATTTATTTTTTTGGGACAGAGAGAGACAGAGCATGAACGGGGGAGGGGCAGAGAGAGAGGGAGACACAGAATCGGAAGCAGGCTCCAGGCTCTGAGCCATCAGCCCAGAGCCCGACGCGGGGCTCGAACTCCCGGACCGCGAGATCGTGACCTGGCTGAAGTCGGATGCTTAACCGACTGCGCCACCCAGGCGCCCCTAGTTGACCATTTTTATACGATTCTGTTTTCTCTCCTTTATTAGAAAATCATTTATACTTCCTTATATCACAGGGTAAAATCAATAATGAATTAAAATTAAAATTAAAATAAGTCTTTGGCACTTACACTTTGGTTTAATAAAATGGGACCCTATGGGTCACATTGTAAAAAACCAAAAAAACAGAAAACTAACTAAAACCAATCCCAGGTACACTTTAAAACACCACATAAACAAGAAGAGAATGGAATGGAGTGTTTAAAGAATTGTGAGAAAAACTCTATTAACCAAGAATTCTGTATCCTGTGAAATTATGCAAAACATGAAGGAGAGATAGACTTTCTGAGACAAAAACTGGGGACTTTATTGCTAATAGACTTGCCTTGCAAGAAATGTTAAAAGTTCTTTAGAGAGAAGAAATATGATATAGGTGAGAAACTCAGGTCTACACACAGTCATGGAAATGACTACCATGAGGGAAGAAGTTTTTATATCCACAGATCCCTAGAAACAGGAAGCATGGTGCACCATGCCAGGCCACACAGGGAAGCACCAGGGTTTGGTGGAGAGGTAAAAAGAGAGAGGGGAAAGAATGCGTAAGCACTTTCATTACGGCTTCTACAGGAAGGAACAGGTGAAACCGACTAATAGGGCTTAGAATTGGCTAGTTTGAATGATTTCATCAAGTTCTTGGATGTCCCAAGTTGCCTGGTGCGTGGCTGATGGATGAGGGGTGACAGGTGAGAGCTCCATTGAGAAGGTATTCAGGGATAAAGCTTCCTGATTGGTTTCTCTGCACTTGAAAGGCACACTCAGAGGCAAGTCATTTGCTAACTTTGAGAATTGTCTAGCCCTGAGGGCGGCAGTCTCTCCCTAGACAGTGAGTCCCCGGGTCCCAGAGCATCACAAATATAAATGAGAAAATATAGTTAATAAACATGATTTCTGAGGAAATGTTGAATGCAATTCTTTGTTCCTCTATAGATAAACTGCTTTTACATTATAGCTTCTTTTCAGAAGTTTTCTTTATTTTTGGTTTTCTGAATTTTGCATATATTATGCCTAGGTATAGTTTCTTTGACATATATTCTTCTTGATGTTCTCTGAGCTTCCTTGATCTGTGGTTTGGTATCCTACATTAATCGGAGAACTTCTCAGTTAGTATTGCTTGAAATATTTCTTCTGTGCTTTTCTCTCTTTGTTTCTCCTTTTGGTATTCCTATTACACATATGTTGCACCTCCTGTGGTTGTCCCACAGCTCTTGGATATTTTGCTTTGGTTCTTTTTCAGTCCTTTCTCTCTCTCTATTTGGGAAGTGTCTATTGACATCTCCTATAGGTCAGGGATTCTTTCATTGGTCATTTCCAGTTTACCAATAAGTTCATCAGAAGCATTCTTTATTTCTGTTACAGTGCTTTGATCTCTAGCATTTCTTTTTGATTATCTCTTAGAACATTCATCTGTCTCCTTACCTTCCCCATCTATTCTTGTATGTGGTGTACTTTTTTCACCAGAGCCCTTAGCACATTAATCATAATTGTTTTAAATTCCCAATGTGATAATTCCAACATCCCTGCCATATCTGAGTCAGGTTCTGATGCTTTTTATGTCTCTTAAACTGTTTTTACTTGTTTGTTTGAGTTTTAGTATGCCTTGTAATTTTTTGTTGACAGCTTGGCAGGATATACCAGGTAAAAGGAATTCCAGTAAATGGGACTTCGGTAATGTGGGAGTAAGGCATGGGGAAGGAGAAGCATGCTAGACTTCTATGATTAGATTGTAGTCTTTTGGTGAGCCTGTGTCCTTGGACTGTGAATGTCACAAATGCCTAGCAATCCTTCCCTCCCTTCTTAAGTGAGACAGAATGGCTAGAGAAGTTAAAGTTCAGTATTTACCTCCTCTTAGATTATTCAGGTTCTGGTAAGCCCCAATAGGTTAGGCTTTGGTAAAATAGTCATAGGTAGCAATTTCAAGTAGGGCGATTATAGTAGAGCTCACTCAAACAGGCCAGGATTTGAAGGGCACAAAGAATTAGCATGAAGATATATGACATAAGAGTGTTCAAGACTGAGGAAATAGGCCTTGCACAACAGCCCTTTGGAAGGGGGCATTCTTGATATGTTCAAAATAGCTGAGCAGAGCGAACAAGGGAGAGAATTGTAAAAGATGAAGTAGGAAAAGTAGCAGGGGCCGAATTATGTTAGGCCTTGTAGGCTACTATAGGAGTTTCAGCTTTTACTGTGAGCAAGATGGGAGGTGATTAAATACAGTGTCGAGCAGTTGTGTTATTGAAGGGTATTGATCCAATGGGCTGCTGGATTGAGGATAAGTCTTAGGAGAGCAAGGGTAGAGGTTGAGAGAACTGTTATGAGGACATTGCAGCCACCCACAGGCCCCCAGAGGCAAGAGTTGGCACCAACATATTGGCAGTGGAGATAGTGAGAAGTAAGCAGATTTAAGGGTATACTTTGGAAAGGAAACCAACAGGTGAGTCAAGAAAGTAAGTCAGGTGAGTCCAAAGTTTTCAGGAAGAGCATCTGAACAGATGAGGTTACCATCAACTGACATGGGCACCATTCAGGAGAAGCAGATGTGAGGATGGGGAAAGAAAGATAATTCAGAATAAGGCATGGAACAAGCTATTGAATGTGCTACTGAGGTCTTAGTCACCAGGGACTTAAACTATTTTGTAGAGGTAGTAGGGGCACAAAGGCAGGGAGGCAGGTAGAAAGGTAGACAAGAAGACAAAATGAAGGAGAAAGAAAAGTAGTAGCTAGCCAATTAATTGTTTAGGTTTTTATCAGACAATTTGTATATATAGAAAATAAATGGACCAGATCGAGAAATTATGTAGCTCTAACCCTTAGTTTGGAACTCTTTGATAATTGAGTTTTTAGCCTGATACATTATAAAGTGTCACTTTATAATGCCAAAAGATATCACAGATTTTGCCCCATGACATTAACACAATAGCTTTGTGATTTTAGGATCAGTTGATTGCCAAGCAATATACTGAGGGAGAGCTGCTATGAAGTCAGTCTTTTTAAATGAATCTGTATTCATTTAACTGTGTCTATCTGCACTGAAAAATGCATTTTACATGTTGGATCCTTCTACCATTTTAATCATATATTGTTTGATGCACAGATAGATTTATCAACCCCTTCAATATATCTATTAACACTTATGTGTTTCTAACACACAACCCACCAACTGGTATGTAAAACTGAATGTTTGTCCAAAAAAAGGACTTTAAAATGAAAGGTGTTCCAGAGAAAATTAATTAAGAATTAGCCAAAGCAAACAGTCATTCTATACAGCTAACAAAAATCAACAGTTACCAGGAAAATGTGGTCAGCTAGATAAGTTTTAGCAGTCTCACTCTGTCTTCAAAAGACAAGCTGCCACCTACTTTGGCTGAAAGATTTATTTGCCATTGTGAAATACAATGTCTCAGCAGAAACCCTGTAGGCCAAGTCTTGGCTGGGATTCTAGGATCCATCACTATGCACTAGAAAAGCAGGGGCATATTATAAAGGGCATGGTGACTTGGCCATATCCTGATTCCTTTACAAGACTTGTTTATTCTAGTCAAATCCGCGGGGTTTTCATTCTCTGCACATAATCCAGGAAGATCTTACCTCCATACTTCTCTTTTCATACCCTTTAAGATTTGTATTTACCTCCTTCAGAAAACCTCATCAATTTATGTCTCCCTATTTTTTTTTTAAGTTTATTTATTTATTTTGAGAGCGACAGAGACAGCGTGAGTCGGGGAAGGGCAGAGAGAGAGAGACAGAGAATCCCAAGCAGGCTCCACACTGTCAGCACAGAACCTGATGCAGGGGGATGAAAGAGATTGTGACCTGAGCTGAAACCAAGAGTTGGTCACTTAATAAACTGAGCCACCCAGGAGCCCCAACGTCTCCCTATTCTTAACATTCAACATTTTCTCAATATGCTTTTCTAAAGCCCCTACTATTGAGTTAAACTGTACTAGACAGAAGAAATGAAAAATAATAGGACATTTGGTTTTCAAAAATATCACTCTGGGGCAGCAGAGTGGGTGAGTTAGGACTGTAGGCAGGGAGAGTAGTTTTGGGACAATGGCAATGTTTCAGGGGATGATGAATCTCTGAGTCAAGGCAGTTATTAGGGAAAGAGGTAAGAAAATGTTAAGAAGCACTTATCCTCCAACTAGATGTTAGGAATAAAATCGAGAGTTATTTAGAATGACTCCTGTTTTGAGGGAATGAGTAAATGGTTGTATCATTAATCAAAGTAGGGATCTCAGGAGATGATACAAACTACAAGAAAGATAAAAAGTTCATGTTGGAGTAAATACATTAAAAATGTGTATTGAGTGCCTACTATAGGTGAAGCTCTCATTTAAGCAAGAAATATCTGCTCCATAAGAACAGGAGTTTGGGTACACATAAAATAAACTCCTAAGAAATACATAAACAGGATCATGTTCTATAGTGAAAGCCCAAAAGCGATCATATCCATGTGGAAATGTTCAGTAAGCATGTATCTGTGTAGGGCAGCCAGGGAATCATGAGTGAGGTCCTGGCCAGAGTTCCATGTCTATGAGTCAGCATCGGTTCATGAGTGGTCATGACTGTAGGGAAATGAGAATTCCCAGGAAAATGACAGCGTGCAAGCATAGAATTTTGGGGAGCACAACACATAAATAAACAATCATAATACCTTCTTGATATGCCATCATCGAGAGCCGGGCATAAGGTGCTCTGGAGACCATGAGAAATAAAGTTATTGACTTAACCTTCATGGGTTAGTGAAGGCTTTATCAGAGAAGACATGTTTGCACCGTTGAGTGGACATCTTCTGGGCACTTAAGAAGGTAAAGAGAATCCAGTCAGTAACATCCAAAGGAGGGAGGGGGCATCAGGGAGAGAGAGAGGAGTGGTGAGGAAGGACGCAGAGGGACTTTGGTATAGAGGGAAGATGTAGCAGTGAATGTGTGGCTGGAAACAGAGCAGAAATCACAGAGACCCAACTAGGGCTAGGACAGACCCAAATCTACAAACCTCTTTACTGTTGAATATATATCACTTAAGGGTGAGCTTTGTCCTTTGTGCTAAAAGATTTTGTGTTGATTTTCTTTCTTTTTAATCTTGACTTTCTGGTGGTCTTAATGGCTCCTTGTGAGCAGAGATCTTGGCTTCCTTTTTTATTCTTCATTCTCTTTTCCCTCATGCCTTACATCATCTACCCTTCCTTAGTTTGGTTTCAGAGGCTGATTTAAAAAAATTATTTAAAGAAATATTATTTCTCAGATTTGAAGAGACTCATAGGCTTGGCATCCTTGGAACAAATGACCAAAGATGAGTAGATGATTTTTGTGGGATTTTGGGTGCAATTCCATTGGTCAAAGAACACTTTTGTGTGGCTAAGCAGTCAAATAGGACAATTGGTGGTGAGAGAGAAGGCTTAGCTTTAACTTTCTTCTAACTTAGGATAAGACAAAGAGCAGATGTAGAGATATAATAAGGGACGTGACATTTAAAGTTTAAATTTGGTTAGTGATCTGATCCAGGATTGTGTGTGTGTGTTCACTCCCATGTGTGTACATGTGGGAAGTGTGCATATGTGTGTTTCTGTAGGAGACTGACATGTCCAGGGGGTGATACAGATGGAAACACCACCTCCAAAGTACTGGATTGCAAAGTTTTCACATTGAAACCTATAATCACTAATAAAAAACAAGGCTGGGAGAGGCTGATAAGTTTTACCTCATAAAGCAATTACCGTAACTTTGGCCCAGATAGTTCAGAAATAATTTAAAACACAGCTGTGAAGCTGGAATTGTTAGTCTTACAAAGAGATCCTCATGCTTTATCAGCGTCAGTAGAAGTTGCAATTTCTTAATAATGTTCTACTTTGGATCTTTATCAGGCCCTTCCCCCTTCATGACTTGCCATTTCCTCATACACAGAAAAGGAGACATTGGTAAATTTTCACAATCTTGGGAGTTTTGTGCCAATGAAATTTCAACCCCTCCACCACCCTGCTAAACAAACAGAATATGTCACCGCTGCCAAATAACTGAATATCCCCTCCCTATTGTTCACTCTTGTCTTTTTTTAATCCATAAATATTTGTCTTAAATTTGCATTATTCAGGAAACGATCTAGTTAATTCAAGACAACATTTTACAGATTAAAAAACAAAACAAAACTGAGACCTAGACAGATGAAAGGGATTACTCAAGGTCACGGAGCCAGTTTTGGGGCAGAACTGGATAGAACCAAGTCACTTTATTCCAGGGCATTTCTCTTCTGTAGCTTTGTTCTTTCTCTAGCACGAGAAGGGCTCTATCTGACATTATTCACAAGTAAGATTAGTTTGCAGACCTTTTTGTGGATATTGTCTTCTCTTTCAGAGCCCTGTGTTTTCATGCTTCCTCTTTTTGTCTTCCCATTTAAAATTATAGCACCAAACTTCTAGGTTATGCATTTTTCGAGGAACCCAGATAAGTAAGATTCAGGGTGAATAGGTACGTGGGTGGGTAAATATGGTGGAGAATTGAAAAGAGGAAACACACTTGAACATGCTAACTTTCCCCACCTGGAAGTTATTATTACAGATGAGAAGCACCTCCTCTAAGGCAGAAAATGGCTTGGGAATGGGGGAGGGAGAAGAAAGGAAGAGGTGTCAGATTATCAGTGATTTCAATCTCCTTTTCCAGGAAAAGTGTGCACTTAGAAAATGCTAGTAGTTAGTAGAGCACTCACAGAATCTTTTCCTTTTACTCCGGCACAAAACAAGCCAAGGACAGATCTATGAAAGTGTACTGGACAGGGCTTGTCTTCTGTTGGGCCAGCCAACTCCCTCTGGATTTCCCCCTTTGCAACTCGAGAAAAGATGCCAAGTGTGTTTCCCTAAATGCCAATGGGAAGCGATGTGTACAGTGTCTCTCCTATGTTAAAACTATCCACTCTATGCCATGGATAGTGAGATGAAAATATCCTAGGAATTAGTGGCAGGCTGTGGGAGGACGGCATATCTTCTGGGACCTCTTCCTTATTATGGAAAAATTGCAAGACCTCTGCAACACATTGCTGCAATTCTACCATTGCAACTTTACAACATTACGGCTGAGGCTGTACTTGAGGATGGACCTCTCAGCAGCATAAGAAGATCATCTGTTCCAGTCTTCCTTCGGAGGCTCCCCAGGTCATCATTCTCCTGCAATGTTATCTCACTGAACGTAGCATATTTCAAATACCTCCAGTGACAGGAAATTCACTCCATACTGAAGCAGTTCACAACACTTAGTGACATTTTTGACTCTTAAAAGTTCTCCTTTAGGGTCAGCCAAAATCCTCGCTGTAGATTCTACTCACTGTTCTTTATTCCTCATGGAAAGATTTCTCTTCTGGAATTGAAAGCCCCTGTGTTTGGAAATTGGGAAAGGGGAAGATCTGCTAGGATGTACATTTTCATTATTGTAAACACACCCTTAAACAATAGTAAAAGTGAGAACACTAACTTTCTCTGAGAGTATTTTTAAAATGTCACTTGAAGGCCCATATTTTAAGCTCGGTAATAAATGAATTTTTTTTTGAAATTCCAATCTTTCAGAGTTTTCCTGAATTCTGAACATCCGATGTGTGGATTCTCATTTAAATTTCCAAAAAGAGAACAAACATCCTTCCTCCTCCATGACATATTCTTTCCTCCTCCCCACCCCACCGTGCCTGCCATCCATCCCAATAAGACAAACAGTCCTAGTAATTTGGGGGTTATGAAGATGTTGTCAAAATGCTACATTCTTTCTTCGCATAGTTCTACAAGGGATTTGCACCAAGTAAGTAAGATAGCTATTTTTAAAAACAGATTTGTTGTAGTATAAATGACATACAATAATTTGCACAAAGCTGAAGGATACAATTTGATAAATGTTGACATGTCTGCATCTTCACAATTAAGATGGTTTCTCTTGTGGCTTTGCAATCCCCCCTTCCTAATCACCTGCCTGCCTATAACCACCAACTTGCCTTTTGTCACCATAAATTTGTTTTCATTTTCTAGGATTCTATATAAAAGGAATCACACTATATGCACTCTTTTTTTTGGCGGGGGGGGGGGGCTGGATCTAACTTAAGCAACTCAGCATAAATATTTTAAGATTCATTCCTGTTGTTGTTTCTATCCACAGTTTATTCCTTTTTATTACTAACTCATATTTTATTACATGGATATACAATTCACCCATTCATGGACATTTAGGTTGTTTTTACCTTTGGATTATTGTAAATAAAGCCACTATGAATATTTGGGTACAATCCTTGTATGGACATGTATCTTAATTTCTTTTTGGTAAATATCTAAGATTGTAATGGCTAAGTAATATTGTAGTAGTATTACTCAGTGACTGAGTAGTCAGTGAAGCTTAAATCACACAAACAAGTTTCATGGTAGCCTCACAATGTGTCAGTGATTAAATATTATGAAGCACTTAATTAAAAATTGTTGAATAAATAAGTTGATTCACTTTTTTTCTGTTTTTTTTTTTTGCATCCCACCTTATTCCAATCAAAAACTGAATAAAACATGCCTAATTGTTTATAGAGGAGTCTCAAAGAAGTTACGATATTTACCTTCTATCACAAAGCTTGTAAATTACAAAGGCGAGATTCAAGACCACTTTAATGTGTCTCTAGAACCTGAACTTCTTTCTCTGTCTGACTAAATCTCTCGGTGTCTCTCTCTGTCTCTCCCTCTCCCTATCCTTCCCCCCCCCCCCCCCAGCAGGGCTTTTATGACTCAGGGAGGCTTATGGAGGAGGTGTGAATTTAGTCAGCCTTTGATAAGTGGGTGATATTTGAATAAGAGCAAAGAAGAAATGCCAAACATGTGAAAATAGGAAATCCTGAGTTGTGTTTGAGAGACTATAAAGATACTGCTCTGAAAAGGAGGAAGATTTATGTAGGGAAGTAGCTCACATTAAGCTGGGATCAACATCCCAGCTCTAGGAGTGGCCACTTTTTCCTCTGGGAAGGAGAGACAGATTTCTGAGGAAGGGTGGGAATATGATGAATTGAAGTAATCAGGTCAGTGGTCTGGATCAATACAGGCAAGGCTGTTAGTTAAGTATCCATTGACATATCTCGATGGTGTGGGAGTGAGAATTTGAAAATGAGGATGGCAAAAAGAATGAAAAGGAAGGTGCTGGTGTGAAAAACACTCAAAGAAGAAACGGCCCAAATTTTGTAACTAATTAGGTATAATCAATCCTTGAACTTTCCTGTCATAACTTGCTCCTGTCTTGTGGTTGATAAGCTCTGTTCAGTCTGAGATTTAACCAGAAAAAGCCAATCGGCATAATTTTCTCAGTGAGGTAGATAGAGAGGGATGGTTTCCTTGTCTTCATTATAGGTTATTGTTGTTAGCATAAATGGATCTTCTTAGATGATCACAGCTTTATAGTTTTCTGTGGGTCGTCCAAATAGAGATACACACAGGAGGCGGTTGAATGATCAAACTGAATTTCAGTTACCTCAGAGTATTCTCCATAAGATGCTCTTAAAAAAAAAATCTCTGGGGCGCCTGGGTGGCTCAGTCTGTTGGGCTTCAGCTTTGGCTCCGGTCACGATCTCTCAGTTCACAAGTTTGAGCCCCATGTCGGGCTCTGTGCTGACAGCTCAGAGCCTGGAGCCTGCTTCGGATTCTGTTTCCCTTTCTCTTTGCTCCTCTCTCTCTCTCTCTCTGTCAGAAATAAACATTAAAAACATTTAAAAAAAAATCTCCTGTTAGAGTGATATGCTGACATTTTCTTCTTTGCTCTCAAAAGAACTGCTCGCCAAATTTCGGTTATTTGAGGGTCCTGTATTTTTGGTAGCAGTTATTTGAAGTTTGGTGACATGAGGTCCCTCTTCAAAACGTACGGTTCCTGTTTAACGTTGTTAGATTCTGGATGGAAAGGGGACTTCAGAAAACACTGGTGGGTAAACAACTTGAAACTCAGCCTTCAAGGAGAAGAATAGGAAACTGGAAGGGCTGTCAAGCTGTGAAAGTCTTAAGAAGAATCTCTGGATAATGGTTTATAATATTATCTTTCCCTAAGGACCCAAGAAATGGAAAAGATATTAGTTTTTCTATGAGTGGCTTTTGGCAAAGCACCATAAATGCACTTCGTTAAAAACATCTCGGTGCCTCAAACACACAGGCTGGAATATGTAATACACATGTCGAGGGGCTAATGGGGCCTGATGTGGGGGAGTGATCCCTGGGAGACCGCATGAGAAAAATACTCCTGGAAACAGACTTTCCTGCTTCTTCACATGGGTCTTAAAAATTCAGTGAAGAGCCATTCAGCTTCCAAGAAATTGGTTTTCGTTCGCTACTCTCTTCCCTCCTCTACCCACATATCCCTTTGAACGAAGGAAACATCTCCTCCATCAGCGTGGAATTCTGCAGTCATAGGTGTACTTGGGTTCTGTACCTCAGGACAATCTCTGATGCTGTAGCTCTGGGCCTATGCCACCGAGAGTGGCTTTGGTGTAAGGGGAGAGGTGTGGAGAGAATAATTATTGAGTGCCTTTCATGTCAGAAATGTGTTAAATGTCACATGATCAATCTCTTTATTTTCATTGTACCCAAGGAAAAGGGCACAGTGTAACTTGTCAAAGCTCTCCCAATTGGTAAGTAGAAAAATCGAAATTTGGGGGCGCCTGGGTGCCTCAGTTGGTTAAGTGTCCAACTCTTAATTTCAGCTCAGGTCATGATCTCACGGTTCATGGCTTGAGCCCCATGTCGGGCTCTGTGCTGACAGCACAGAGCCTGCTTGGGATTCTTTCTCTCCCTCTCTCTCTGTCTCTTTCTCTCAAAAATAAATAAATAAATAAATAAATAAATAAATAAATAAATAAATAAATATTTAAGAAAGAAGAAAAATTGAAATTTGAAGTGAGAAGATTAATTCCCTGAAGTGGAAGTTACTGGTGCCCATCCGTATCCCCTGCTTCTGGGGGCAAGCCAGCTATTGTCCTGAGAACTTCCAGTGCTAGCAATCAGGTAGGCTAGGAATCCCAGAAAGCACCTACCACACGCAGACACACAGACACAGACACACACAGACACACACAGACACACACACACACACACACACACACACACACACACACTCACGATACGTCAGCTAGTGATGGATGATGGCAGGGAACATATAAATACTCTGACTCCAGTATCTTCTGGGTGTGAAAACTCTGAGCCTCACGTATTATTGACACTTGGAGGTCCCCAGTGGAACTAAGCTCCCGCTCCATGCACTGGAAACCGCCTTCAGAATGCCCACTTCATCTTCCCTGTCTACCTCCCCACCCTCCTCTGAGAATTTCTTGCAATTACCACCCACATAAATTGCTTGATGCTTGGTAACTTTGTGGGGAAGCCCAAACCAGGAAACATTTCAAAGCTGAACTTCTTCTCAAAGGTATATGGAAGATAACTTGTTAGATATGTTTATAAGAGCTGCCCTTCAGTGTCCTTTCTTCATCTTTCTCCCTCCTTCTGGACTCCTCTGTCTTCATCCTCCAGGTGACCATGCACCTTCCTGCTGCCAGCTTCCTCATTTTTCTCCTGCACTAACAAAACCCTGATATTTCTTGGTGAGGTATTGGGGAGATTTGAATCCCATCAAAGCAAATCAACCTCAGTTATGAATGGTTGATAGCTTTTCACTCTGTCAAATAAATTTGCATTTTAAAATAATCTGTCTTTTACCCAAATGAATCTCTAATGAGTGCTGGATCAGGGTTTAAAAAAATTTTTTTTAATGTCTGTTTTTTTTTTGAGGGAGAGAGAGAGAAAGAGAGAGAGAGCAAGAGCGCCCGAGCACTAACGGGGGAGGGGCAGAAAGAGAGGGGGCCACAGAATCCAAAGCAGGCTCCAGGCTCTGAGCTGTTAGAACAGAGCCTGACATGGGGCTCCAGTTCACGAACTGAGAGATCATGACCTGAGCCGAACTTGGATGCTTAACCGACTGTTTCACCGAGGTGCCCCAGGATCAGGGGTTTAAGATAAATGACAACTTGCAGGCTTTGCGATATATAACAGTTAAGGAAACTCGGGAAGAAGGCAGGAATTTTGGAAGAAGCTGGATGAGACGTTACCAGGGATGTGACATGAGCTGAGCTTTGCAAGACAAATAGGACTGGATCAGGTTGCCAGGAGAGGGCAGAGACTTGATTTTCTTTAACTTTCAGTTTTGAAATAATTTTAGATTCACCTAACGGTTTCCAAGATAGTATAGAGAGTTACTGTATATCTTTTGTCCAGCTTCCCCTAATGTCACTATCTTATATTTGATGGTACATTTATCAAAATGAAATTAACAATGGCACAATACCATTAACGCAACTATGGACTGTTCAGATGTCAACAGCTCTTCCAATAATGTCCTTTTTTCTGTTCCAGGATCCAATCCCGGATACCACATTGCATTTCATCATCACATCTCCTTAGTCTCCTTCAGACTGGTACAATTATTCCATCTTTTGAAAGACTCTTTAGCTTTCATAATCCAAGCAATTGCAGGTATTTCCATATTATAAGGCTCATTTTATAGATAAGAAAGCTGGAATTTAGAAATAAGAAATGAATGTTGAGGGTCACATATAACTAGAAGTAAGACTAGCCTATGTCTGTCTGTTCAACCAAGCATTATTCCACCACGCTAAATTTCTTTTTTTTTTTAAAGTAGGTTTCATGCCCAGTGAGGAGCCCAACATAGCGCTAAAATTAGTGACCCTGAGATCAAGACCTGAGCTGAGATCAAGAGTCAGATGCTCAACTGATTGTGTCACCCAGGAGCCCCTGACCATGCTAAATTTCTATTTTTTCTTCTCTTCATGTTTACTCTCTCCCAACCATTCTCTCCTATCATTTCTCTCCTAATCTTTTCCACTATGTCCTCATTTTCTCCCCTTCTGGGGCTTGCCCCCTACTGTATGTAATATGGGCAGGCGAGGCAGAAGATACAATCATGTCATCTAGTTTGTCACTTCTATCACCTCACATAAGGCCAGTCTTGTCTAGTGCCACTGTCTTGACTAGCACAAACCCTGGAAAAAAGGTCACTGAAGGGGGAGAGGAGCACTGCTTTTCATTCAACTAAAAGGAGGACGTTTTTTCAGGCCATTGGAGCCCTCAGGCCAGATGACTTTCAATCATGAAGAGTTTTATTTCGCCATTGGTCACATATCTCCATTTCCCCTCATGCTCTTGTGCCTTTTATTAATTCTGGCCCAGAGCTTTCTCTCTCGAGGTGAATAAACACCAAGGAATTGCTGCTCCCCACCTGGAATGCTAGACTGTAGCTATGTCCTGCAGGAGAATGGCACATTTCCAAGATGACCATTGCGGCCAACGCATTATAAGACTCTGTACCATGGGAAGATGTAAATCATGCTTCACACCTGGCCCTGCCTGTTTATTAGGAGTTATTTTGTAAAGGACTCTGCTTACCCTTGCATTCTGTAGTTAATAGCACTTTCCTTCCTGGAACAAATTTCCTCTAAAGCTGAGACTGTGGAGGGTCACCATGAGCTTTATTTATGAATGCAGCTCAGAGACACAGCCTGATCCAAAAAGCTAATGTTGAAAACTCTTAGCACAATGCTAAATTAACTTAGAGACCTCCACCCCCACCCCCAAAGAGCACTTGTTAGAAGCTAGGGGGAGTCTATGCAACTGAAAAGCTAGCACTGTCTCAGCCAGGGGTAAATGGATGGCATCACTTTTTGTGCCTGTGGCTACTTCTTCGTATTTTCCATTTTTTCCTCTCCAGCCTGTGATAGACATGTAACCAGATGCTGATAGAACAACAGGAAAGGTAGATTCTCAAAGAGGATGATAAAGTGTGTGTGTGTGTGTGTGTGTGTGTGTGTGTGTGTGTGTGTAGGGGGAGGCATGTATGTGCTGGAGAACAGTGGGCATGAGTAGGAGCAGACCCTCTTGAGAGTTAGCCCTTAGAACTAATCCAGGAAAATCCCTTCATTGAGAGAAGAGGAAACCGAGGTCCTAAGGGGGCTTGATTTATACAAAGGCAACAATTCACCAGAAGCACAGTCAGAACTAGAATCAGGGTCTTTCAGCTGCACAATTGATTGGGAATTGTGCTATGATAGTTTTTAAGAAGTCAAGTGTACTTCAAGCACAGTCCAGTGAGACAAAAAATTGGGCATCTAACAAAATCTAGCAGATGAGTATGGCAAGAGGGTGGACATTCTCAATAATATCAGTACTTCACATTCTTCCCAAATTAAGACATATATTAGTATCCCTATGTGGAAGAGGGTTAAGTGTTTTTCCCAGATTATACCAAAGTTACTAAGACCGGGTCTTATAAATCAAAAGACAGGGCTTATATCACTAAAATATTGCTTGTTAATGGACCTACAAGCTCGACTAGGGAAATAAAAATGTTTGGCTCACTGTTGTTTCTATAATATGAAACAATTATTGTGGTCATAGCACTATCCTTGTAGACCATATCATAGTGGCACTTCTATATGGTTTGTGTGCCCATTTAACTAACGTCTAACTCCCTCAGTACATATTGAATGTCTTGAGACCAGGGGTTACATTTGTTTTCTCTTTGTTGTATTTTTAACTCACAGCAGTATGCTCAATCCTGTATGCACACAATGTAATTTGATGAGATGAATATGGAATAGGGTGTCAAAAAAAGCATCAAATTTTAATACAGAAAATCAACATTTTAAATCTAGCTTTAACAATAGTTCTAAGTCCTTGAGTCAGTTAATTAGCATCTCAATGTTTAGCTTTTCCATCTGTAAAGTCACAATAGCAGCATCCAGTCAACAAATATTTTCCAGCACCAACTTCCATGGGCCAGAGACAGTGCTTCATGAAGACAGAACCTGCCCTTGGCCTCAAGGAATTTAATCTTCCTGATTATTTTGCATAATGGCTGTGAAAATCAAATGATACCATTCATTCAACAAATAGTTATTGAGTACCCGCCATGTTCTTGGCCCTGTTCTTAGCACGGGGAATATAGTAAAGAACACCACCAAGACCTTGATTTCATGGGATTTATATTTTAATGGAGAGTCAAGCCCGCAACCATGGATTTCAAAGTAAAAACAAATTAGGAAGTGGCCAAGGGTATTCTTGGGTCATGTGGCTGAGACTTTCTAGGAGCCTGATTTGTCTGAAATATTTGGAATCCAAGACCTTTTATGTTTCTTTAAATCCAGAAGTAGTTGAGTTTTATTGTTTGTATGGTCGATAAAGGAGAGAAGAATATGTGTGCTTGCATTTTGGTCTTTTCTGGATAGTGTCTTTTGGTCTTGTTTGGATAATGAGAGCAGATTTTCAGCAGTGGGGTGCATTTTGCCTTTGCATAATCAAATTTTCTGGGAATTCAGTCTATTGTTCATGGGGTTCTGACTTTCATCTGACTTCTATGTATATCTCAGTCTCAGACCTACAGAAAAAAATCACATTAGATAAGAAAGACCCAGAGCCAGAATTACCAAACAATTCCCTTTCATATCATTCTGTAGTAGTGTCTATGTATATTGTGTATTCAGAGGTTTTTTGGCACCCCAAACTTCCAAATATTTTTGTTTTCACTAGCTCCACAGTACATTTGGCCTACTATTCTCACTCTTGACTTAAAAAGTATATCAACATATAACACTGTATGTCAATTATACTTCAATAATAAATAATAAAAAAATAAATCAATAAATAAAACCTTGTGATTGAAAGGCATTTGGTTTATGGGCATGTTTTTCATTTGTCCTGAGATAATTCAAGCAGAAATTCTTTTTTTTTTTTTTTTAATTTTTTTTAACGTTTATTCATTTTTGAGACAGAGAGAGACACAGCATGAACGGGGGAGGGGCAGAGAGAGAGGGAGACACAGAATCGGAAGCAAGCTCCAGGCTCTGAGCTGTCAGCACAGGGCCCGATGCGGGGCTCGAACTCACGGACCGCGAGATCGTGACCTGAGCCGAAGTCGGATGCCCAACCGACTGAGCCACCCAGGCGCCCCAAGCAGAAATTCTTAATAACCAGTTACAGTCAAGGAGATTTGATTTCTTCTGTATCTTTTTAGAATAAGAAGTAGTGTCTCTTCTTCAAGCAAATAATCTTAAAAATTTTCCCTAACACTTGTGCATGTGACTTCTGTGTGGGCTCTCCATTTGGCAAGACAAATAGTCCTGTCCACAAAGGGCAATGTAAAATTAAACTAACCATATAAATATGTGAAACACCCTTTAAGAAACCCAATAATATAATTGTATCCCTAAGGAATTAGAGGCAGACAAATGGAATCCTATAAACATCTTTGGAAGATGAGGAAAGGAGACATTTTCATTTCCACCCTTGGTGACAATGCTCAATTTAAATCAAAGTTGTGTTAAGGGGTGCCTGGCTGGCTTAGTCAGTAGAGCATGTGACTCTTAATCTCAGGGTCATGACTTCAAGCACCACATTGTGTGTGGAGCTTACTTAAAATAAAAAATAAATAAATAAAAGTTGTGTCAAAATATTCTGGAAAAGCTATATTCCAAGGCACATTTTTTCCCTGACTTGTGTTGTGTACATTAGCCTGTCAGTGAGAACATTTATTTAACCAAATTTTGACTGTCAAGCCAAATGAAGGAAGACCTCGATGAATTCATAGTAGATGCTTGCCCAAGAACAAGCAGGCAAACCATTTTCCAATTATAGTTTAAAGGCATTATTGTTCATCATTTAAGGTAGTGCTAAAACAATTCTAGTGATAAAATTAGCTTGTTTATCCTTTGCTAAGTGACTAGACAGCTTCCATGAATAGAATCACCAGACTCTAAGGTGAACTTCAGGTCCTCAAAAGTGAGACACAAAACTATATGAATGTAAAGCCTGTTGAAACACTTCCCCCCAACCCCACCACCCCAGTCTCTGTTCATCATCAACAGAGAGCTCTTCCTACAGATTCCTAAATCCACAATTAACATGACCATTTTAAGCTCAAGGCTAACTTGGTATCTAATGTTTTCCTTTTCTCTTTTTCAAGGAATAAGTTATTTCTCAAAAGATACTTGAAATTAATAAGACTTTAAGTGGCTTGAGCTGAATTCTATTTGACTTGTCTTGATAATTTTTCCAGAACATTTTTAGCTTGATCATTTTCATTACACTGAAAGATAACTAATCCACCAATTGCACAAAAATCAGGGTTGGGGGTGGATATCAAGAATAATCTCTGCTGGGGCGCCTGGGTGGCGCAGTCGGTTAAGCGTCCGACTTCAGCCAGGTCACGATCTCGCGGTCCGTGAGTTCGAGCCCTGCGTCGGGCTCTGGGCTGATGGCTCAGAGCCTGGGGCCTGTTTCCGATTCTGTGTCTCCCTCTCTCTCTGCCCCTCCCCCGTTCATGCTCTGTCTCTCTCTGTCCCAAAAATAAATAAAAAACGTTGAAAAAAAAATTAAAAAAAAAAAAAGAATAATCTCTGCTGGTTTTTAGTATGTTTTTCCCCAGAAGGCATTTGTAAGAAAAACACTATAAACTCTTTAGACTCTTGTATATCACTCAGGGAGGAGACCTTTCCCCTTAACTTCTCTAATATCTCTGCTCCAGTCACTTACCTGAACAAACAGAGTGAGAGCAAAATTGAAGGTTAAAAAAAACTTCGGTAAGAAGTTATTACATTTCACAAAATAATAATAACCAATTTAATGCCAACGTTTTACTAATTATTTATATCAAGTAGAGCAAGCTAATCTCAGTTAATAAGTCAATTAATTAATCATATCACTCAACACAAGCTGGGTACTGAAAATATATGGAGAAAAATGACACAGTCCTTGGTCTTGTGGAAGTATAATCAGATATGTTATGATGCTGGTAAGAACAAAGTGAAATTTTGGGAATGGCATGAGAAGTGAGAAGGAAAAGCCCAGAATTCTAAGGAAGCATTATTTATGAAGAAACTAATGGGGTCGCCCTTCGTTGGGGGTTTGAAGGAAATTCCTCTAGGCTTATCCTACTTTTGGCCCCTTGATACCATACAATGGTAAAGAGTCTGGCCTAGGGCTCGGAAACCCTGGACAATAGCCTTGGCTCCACTGGGAACTGGCGCTTTGCCCTTGTGAAAAATTCCTTACTCTGCTTTACCACCTTTGTGAGTTGCTATGGAGGTGAAGTGAGACCTGCAGGCACAGTCCCTCCCACTCTTTTCTTCACTCTGGTCTTCACTTCCTGTTTCACTGGGGATGTGATTTTTATGTGGGCTCCTTCACTGTGTATCAGAGGAAGAGTGGCTGTACTAAATTTCTGCCTCTCTCAGATTCCCAGGTGCACAATTAGCAGCCGGAATATTTCCCATCAGATCTGCTGTCATACTTGTCTGCTCTTGCTTATTTAAATGGTAGTTTTCACTTATTGACAGTAAGCTCAGTCAGGGAATGAAACACGCCCCTCTCTATCCTTATAGCCTGATCCATAGTAGGTACCTCATAGGAATGTGTTGGCTGCCTTGGTGAATGGATAAATGGAATGAATGGCAGAAGTTATTATAGGGACAATCACTCTTGGACACTGACTGTTTTCTGCAGGAGACCATTGTCATCATAGCAGGAGAGTGGCCCTCATTCTTGTCTGAGGCACTTTATGCTCAAATGGCTGATTGAAGCTGAGGAAAACATGAAGGTCCAGGAGAGAAAGAAGGAAACAATTGATCATTTCTGTACCCAGTGCTGCATTCATAATTTCATGCAATCTTTACAATAACCCAAGGGCTAGGTATTAGCTCACTTTTATGGCTGAGAAAATCAAGGCTTTGAGAAGTTAAATAATTTGCACAAACTCACATGACAATGATCCACAAGATTTGACACCAGGGTTTTGTCTTGTATGTCTCTTTCCAAACTATATAACTGAGATAAAAAAGATAAACTGATGTTTCATGCAGTATTATTTATCACTTTTTCCTGGCCATACGGGGTCCATAATGCATGCTGATAACATTTCAGCAGATGTGGTTGATTGCCTCCCTAAAGCAATTTATTATAATTTTGTTTTCCTCTCCTGTATCTCCCCTTTCTCTGTCTGATAGTACTGTTAGCTGGGATAATTAATTGGCTAGGATAGCAAATTAACAGTGCATTAATGTTTGTGAGAATTTCTACAGAAAACAAATCCACTTAAGTTTAACATGATTTCCAAACTGACTAGACCACAGAATTTTTTAAATGAAGAATTTACTAATATTTCAGAAGACACTAGTCCTTCCTAGAAAACTTTTTTTCAGACATTGATCAATGTAATGCTTGGTTAATGATAATGAAATTGTCTTTTTAGTTTAAATATAAAAACCTAAATTGTTTTCGCATAACATTCCAAAAAAAAGAAAAGAAGAAAAAGAAAAAAAGAAAACCTTTTGCTCTTAGCAATTTTGACCCTGGCCAAAAGGCAGAGTAAAGGTACACAGGCTTGACATGTAAACTGTTTATTTTCTCCTCTTCACAGCTCCATTTGTCTGGAGGACAAAAGTGGAGAAACTGACTGTTCAGAAGAGGGACCAATGACCTCTCCAGGACCCTTTGTCACCATACTGAACAAAGACGGAGCCACTGCCTTCTCTTAGTCTACCCACAACCCCTCTTCCTCATCATGAAGGACTCATTATGTCCAAGCAGGGGTATAGTTAGTTCCTCAGGCAGATGAGTAGATGTCAGGGGGATACCTACAGTTACCGGGGAAATGGTCTGTGAAGCTTCTCCATGGAGATGGCTTACTAGAAGTCTTATCCACCCACTTGGGGGAGTTGTGTCATATGAACCAATAGTCAGAAGCTTAGATTGTTGTTCCCAGGGCAGGACCTCTCCTTCACCTTCTGTCTTCTGGACTCCTTACCTTGAAAGTAAGATGGCATATATTATCACAGATTGTTTTTCTCTGGGCACTAACCAGCCCAGTCTATGCTTAGCAAGTTTAACTAATGAACTTCCATTTATAATCACCAGCTAAGCAAATAACTTTCCACATTATAATTTTCACACACACCCAATTCAAACTCCTAAATAATACTTCTAGAATATTCATTCCAAAACTGGAAGTGGAATCATTGCAAAATCTTTAGGGGTAAGAAAAAGTGGAGTGGGGTTTGGGAGAGGTCTCTGTGATGGGTTAGTCCTGGGGGTGAAGGTCCACAACCACAGGAATCTCCACAATATAAACAGAGGATAGTTGTCATTTTATTTAGCTAAAGTGCAACCCAAAAGGGACACTGTAGACTGTAAACAGATCTTTAATAGTTAAAAAAAAATACCTTCCCAGTACTCCATCCAAAGACTTGTTTTCCAGCATGTTCCTTCCTCACAGCCATAGATCTTATGATCTATGCTCCTCTGTATTCATTTGTATCATGTAACCAAAGTCATTTAATTCAGAAAAAGAATATTTTATAATTCAGTTTTATCAGCGTAGATTCTCCATTATCACACTACTACTTTGGTGAGGTGGCGCCTAAGGGAGAAATAGTCACTAAGAAAAATGGCACATTTTTTATGAACAAGAAACTAGCAAACATATTTTCGATATTGCTCTTTGCTTTTCTACAGAGCAATTGTGGGAAAGTTATAGTTCTTTTTTTATTTTTTGGAATGGAATTTATATGTGATGAATCAGCCTGTTACCAGAGTTTCATAGAAGTTTTGGATGAAATGCAGGGAAATTCTGATAGGATATGATTTTTTTTTTAACTTACCAGTAGTGTTGCTTTACTTTTCTGGCAAACTTAACTTCATTTATATAGAGACCTGCCAAATGCTACTCTTTTATGGGACTTAAGACAGTTACATCAATGCCTCAACGACTATAACACCCTTTGCACCTGCTTTGCTGCATTTTTTATTTCTTTCCGTTGTATTTAAGCCACTCTCACAGATAGCGCGTTTCTTGGGTGCTGTTCTGCAAAGAGCCCCAAACACAATCTTTTGGATATCTTCTTTTTTTAAATCTTTTGAAAATCTTAACTACATTTTTTTGCAATAATGGGACATGATTATAGCTGGGATGTTTTACGTTTTTATGATTGATAATGCCTCAAGTTCATGAGTTTATCATACCTTATTTGCGATGACTTCTTAATGGAAAATATTTTGATGAGCTAAGAATATCCCAAGCAAAGCAGAAAAATAAACCCATCAAATACCCTGTCACTAAAAAGATGATAACAGATGTTTCTCATCCATGGAGAGCTCTGGGAGGCAAGCCGAAGGGTTTCCCATGTTTCCCAGATGCTGTGTGATATGTCTGGGTTCCCAGGATTCATCCAAATGAGGACCTATTGAGATTTGCAGATAGGAATTCCCCAGCTGAGAGACTCAGAGTAGGGGAACAGGGCTAATCGGGGAAAGTGGGATTCTAAGATATCCGTGGGATGTTCGGTGTTTGAATTTAGCTCACTCTTTGTACATTTTCAGAGTGGCCAGGAAAGGAGCCAGAAGACTTCCATCAGCTGCTCCTAATTTTCTCTTTTCTTTATAAACTTCCTAATTATTTTAGAAATGATAAGAAAGAGAAAAATATCTGAGAGAACAAGGGGGTGATATCCAACGTCAAGGATCTGAATTCTTAGCCTTTCTTACCAATGTTACATGTCTATCCAATTCCAATGAATATTATATCTGTATGCAAGCCGATTGCAAATATAAATACAAAAATGTTAACTTCTCAACTCTTCACTGTGCTTATTATGTCGGTGTGTGATTCCTCCTTGGGTGAATGTCTCTATATATATGAAGAGATGACATTATTGAGTCTTATTATGTAAGCCTCTGTTCTAAATGTTTTATATGCATTAAACCATTTAACCTTCACAAGAGTTCTATGAGATAGACACTATTAATTTTTCTGTTACACAAATGAGGAATTTAGGGTATAGAGGTTAAGCTACTCATCCACTCACACAGCTAATAAATGGAAGCCTCAAGTTTGGAAACCAAGCAGTCTAATTTAAGAGGCAGGGCTCTGAAGCTCTATGCTGTCCTGCCTGATTCTGGACCGATAATACATCTTCATGGATTATGTTTTTTGTGACATTGAGTCAAAATAGACATACATTACTTGCAAGTACAAGAAGCCGAGAACGACTTTCCCAAGACATAGGTTCTCTCTGCCACAGGTGAATCCAGTCATTTTAACCAAATAGCAACACTTTTCTAAATCCTGGATTCATCATCTGTGAAACTGGAGTGGGGGAAGATGTTAGAAAAAATGTGTAAGTTTCTCTAGGTCTCTGATTTAAGATTCTTGGATCATGTATTGTGGAACATCTAGATAACTTTGTAGGCCGATGGTTACCCATAAACACCTTTTAATTACCACGTGGAGACCACAGCTGTAATTTACCAGTGCAGCAGAGGAATAGTATATATAAGACCTGCTGTTATTTTTGGTTCAGCCTTTTACATCATCATCTGCAAAAAATTAAAAAAATAGAAAATGAGCATTAAAACCCATTACGTCATTCTTCAAGGAAACTTGTATCATTGATGTAATCTAAAAAGAACTCTCTCAAACATAAGGTTGTCATAGGGATTACATCCTCCAAACAACCACCTCTCAGCTACTGCTGTCAAGAGCTGTGACTTTGGATTTATCTCATTTTGAGGGTCTTGGTTAAAATCCAAAGGAAAACCGAGAAATGTTATTCTCTTGTGGAAGTACTTCAAATTGCCTTCCTTGGAGCACTTTACAATCAGGTCTGTAAAAATCTGCTCTGTTAGTTACAGCACATGTGATAGCATAATTTTTTTATTCAATGGCCCTCCACCTGAAGTTGAAGTGGTCAGAAGAAAAGAATAGCACAATTAAATTATGGATATGGTTATATGAACCCACAGTCAAAATAATTCACAAAACCCACATATGCAAAAAGGAACTTTTCTTTTTATTTTCTTTTTTTAAAAAGTATTTTTTGATGGAAAGCCAACTTTATTTATTTATTTACTTACTTATTTAATATAATTAATTGTCAAGTTAGCTAACATATAGTGTATCCAGTGTGCTCTTCGCTTTGAGAGTAGATTCCCATGATTCATTGCTTACATAAAACACCCAGTGCTCATCCCAACCAGTGCCCTCCTCAATGTCCATCACTCATTTTCCCCTCTCCCCCACTCCTCCCATCAACCCTCAGTTTGTTCTCTGTATTTAATAATCTCTTATGGTTTGCCTTCCTCTCTGTTTGAAGTCATTTTTCCCCTTTCCCTTCCCCCATGTCTTCTGTTAAGTTTCTCAAGTTTCACACATGAATGAAAACATGTATCTGTCTTTCTCTGCCTGACTCACTTCACTTAGCATAATACCCTCCAGCTCTACCCATGTTGTTGTAAATGGCAAGATTTCATTCTTTCTCATTGCCAAGTAGTTTTCACTGTATACATAAACCACATCTTCTTCATCCATTCATTAGTTGATGGACATTTAGGCTGTCTCCATAATTTGGCTATTGTTGGTAGTGCTGCTATAAACACTGGGGTGCATTTGTCCAAAGGGAACTTTTCTTAACTGAGCTCATGAGCTCCCATTTCTGATCCTGCATAGAATAATTAATATAATTAATTATTAATTCTTTGAATGTCTTAGTTCAATCCAGTGTTTTGGTTTTTTTTTGTATAAATTCAGGACTGCTATCTCAGGATCAGTCCAATTAAAAGCTTTCTCTTAGATATTCCACTTAACCTCAATCCTCTATTCTCAAGAATGAAGCAGAGGGGAAGAAAAGGGAGTTTCATGTGAGCAGGGGGCAATTTCTTCACGACTGGCCATACTGGTATACTGAAGGTGGGATTCATTTTCACTCTTGTCCACTTCCTGTTATGGATGAGGACTGGTGCTCTGCTTGGCTATGTTGAGAGGCTATTTCAGTTTTGACAGGGCATTCTCAACCTTGTTGATTCTTCTCAGACTTTTCAGTTATAAAACCAACTGGTAATATTCTCCACACCTGTTTGGGAGACGTACCCTCTTCTGTCCATGTTCCGGGGCCGGTGACCCAAGGCTTTTCTGTCAACTAATATATACTTACTCTGTTGTCACACTGGCACTCTGAATCTCCTCTGTTCCACTTGTGGGTTGTAGGTACTGGATGTGTTACTAGATGAGCCATGCTACCTTCTCTTTTTTTCCTTTCTTTTATGTCCCAGAGTCCCAGGACACATCTGCTGGGCTCTCTCTCATCATACTCCATCTGTGGAGAAAAGTCTTCACCTTTTCTACCATGTGGGCTCTTCCAACTTGAAGGGGATATCAGTTAGGTGCTCCTCCACTGCCTTCCTACCTGGGAATCCCATCTTCAAAAAGTCTCCTTCCTTTACAAGTAATGTTTTCTTCCTCTAAATCAGAGTTACATATACTTCCAAGGTGTTTTTTAAGTGTACTTATTTATTTGAGATAGAGAGTATGTATGCGTGGGGAAGGGGCAGAGGGACAGAGAGAGAGAGAATTCCGAGTGGGCTCCTCACTGTCAGCACAAAGCCCAACACAGGGCTTGACCTCATGAACCATGAAATTACGATCTGAGCTGGAACCAAGTGCTGGATGCTTAACTGACTGAGCTACACAGGTACCCCACATATACTTCATTGGGGGCAGGGAGTGACAGAAAGTTATGGGATGGAGGGAGGAGGATTGTGAAGAATGAGCTCTCTTGGTTTGTCATATCCTCCTTATTTCTGTCCAGGAATCCATCAAATTTATAAGAGATAAAAAAGAAAACACTACCTGGTATTTGAAATGATCAGACTGCTGTATGAGAATGTCCTCCTACCACATGGAGGAAGCTCTACTAGTCTAACGTTCTTGGTCTCTCTTGCCTTCTTATCTACTGCTCTGCAGGGGAGCAGGAGAGACTTACGGGTAAGTTAAGGAAGTGAAGTGGGCATACTCAGCTCACTTCACCCTTCTCCTTTTCCTTGGAGGTAGCCTGTTTACAGAGAACAAGGGTTACCATTTGTTCCCTGTCTGCTCCCAGAGGGGCAGAATGTTCTATATCTGGATGAGGATGATTGCCAGCTCAGTATTCATAAGTCCACTTTCCCAAATATATTAGCCACTGCATCCCATATCAGTTTTGTCAGTGATAAAGGCCATCTTTTGCCATCCCATTGCCTTATTCTTATTTGTTAATTCATTCAGACCTTGGTCAGTGAAGACATTTATTATTCTCTAATTTTAACAAATATTTTATATATCGTCCTGTCACTCTGTTAAATGTTCTTCTCCCCAGTTCTGCCCTCCACCCCCCTCCAAATCTGACCAAGATTGTGAAGAGTTTAGGTACAATTCTGGCTGTGCCATATACAACTAGTGTAACCCCGCCAACTTCCTTCCCCTCGGCACCCAGGCTGCTTCTTCTAAAGCCCATTTACAGCTAGATAGATTTCTAAGGGCATCCAATTCAGGAGCTTTTGTTTCTTTACGGATGTATTTCCTCATTTTTTAAAGACTGGGGTGTGGATTTATAATGTTCCAACATCACATATCTCAGCCAGAAACCAGGAAGAGAAAAAAAAATGAGTAAGTTGTCTGAGGACTCTATCCAAATTCTTGCTGCACTTCGGAAACCTAAATATTCTCTCTCTTTCTTAGTCTGAGTCAGAGACTGTGAGGACAGAAGAGGTTTTATATGAAAAATACAGCTAGAGAATTTGGGTCACCGTGAACGAAAAGACTGTGTATGTGTGCTGAGCAATGCTGTGCCCAGATTTATGTTGAGGGGGGATTCATGTCTCTTTCCTAATAGACATGCACAAATTAATCATCAGGACAGAGAGGAAAAAAAACAAAAAAAGGTAGTTAGAATGTTCTGGAAAAGAGGAAACTTGGAAGAGACCAGGAAAATTTGTTATTGAGAAATTCTCTTTAAGAATAACTTAAAAAAAATTTTTTTTCAACATTTATTTATTTTTGGGACAGAGAGAGACAGAGCATGAACGGGGGAGGGGCAGAGAGAGAGGGAGACACAGAATCGGAAACAGGCTCCAGGCTCTGAGCCATCAGCGCAGAGCCCGACGCGGGGCTCGAACTCACGGACCGCGAGATCGTGACCTGGCTGAAGTCGGACGCTTAACCGACTGCGCCACCCAGGCGCCCCAAGAATAACTTTAAATAGGGGTGCCTGGGGGGCTCAGTCAGTTAAGCATCTGACTTCGGCTCAGGTCATGATCTCGGATTCACTAGCTCGAGCCCTTCATTGTGCTCTGTGCTGACAGCTCAGAGACTAGAGCCTGCTTTGGATTCTGTGTCTCCCTCTCTCTCTCTGCCCCTCCCTCATGTATGCACATGCACACTCTAAAAACATTTAAAAAAAAGAATAACTTTAGAGACATATTCTAATACTGTATCAGCTACTTAATTTCCTTAGTATGTTATTCAAATGGCCTCAAGAGTTCTTTAACAGTCAGGCTAGTCTGGACAATGAATTGTCTGGTCAGCAGTTTAATTTCTGCTTTAGGTAAATATACTCAACTGAATTAGCCTACTCTACTTTTTCCTTTAATTTTTAATTTGTGTTTGAGAGAGTGAGAGAGAGCATGTGCACAAGCGGGGGCGAGGGGCAGAGGAGGGGAAAGAAGACAGAGAGAGAATCTTAAGCAGGCTCCACCCTCAACACAGAGCCTGATGCAGGGGTCAATCCCACGACCTTGGGATCTTGATCTGAGCCAAATTCAAAAGTTGGACACCCAACAGACTGAGCCACCCAGGAGCTCCAGCCTACTCTACCTCCATGTATTTATTTTTATACAAGTAATCTGAGTTAAAATATTTAAATAGAAAATTAGAAAACAGAAATAAAAAAGCAAACATCATCTTTATCATTCTTCTCCTACTATCCCTGTATAGCTATTGTTTATACTCTGTTCAGCTTTGCTACTGACTTTATGTGTATACATACACATATCCACATGAATATGTATAAAAACACACCCACACACGCACATAAAGTTACTTCTATACCGTAAAAGTACTGTCCTACAACCTGTTTTTTCACTTAACAGTATTGAAACCACTTTTAATATTTCATTCTGATTTATATCATTACTTTAAAATTTGTTTTTCAACATTTATTTATTTTTGGGACAGAGAGAGACAGAGCATGAACGGGGGAGGGGCAGAGAGAGAGGGAGACACAGAATCGGAAACAGGCTCCAGGCTCTGAGCCATCAGCCCAGAGCCCAACGCGGGGCTCGAACTCACGGACCGCGAGATCGTGACCTGGCTGAAGTCGGACGCTTAACCGACTGCGCCACCCAGGCGCCCCTATATCATTACTTTAATAGCGACATTGTTTCCTTTTTTGAATGTACCATAATTTATTTGGCCAATCTTCAACTAATGGGCATTTAGATTGTTTCTAATTTTAACTGGAATGAAGAATGCTGAGTTGAAATATTTTTATGCACATCTTTTTATAAATACTTCTCTAATTCATTATTTGAGTTAAATTCTTAGAAGTAGAATTAATGGATGGAAGAGAATGCATATTTTTATAGCTTTTCATACCTGTTGCCAAATTGCCCTCCAAAGAGATTGTACTAATTGCTACTTTTAACAGGAGAATTTGAGGGCAGCCATTTCTTCCAAGTCCTTGCCAAAACTGGACTCTTTCCTCCTTTTGAATGCCTTCCACTCTGAAACATCCCTTCTTTAAATAGTCTTTACACAAAATCCAGCTAGTGACCACTACAATCTAAACTCTAACTCAGGGAACTGGGGGCGCCTGGCTGGCTCAGTTGCTGGAGCGTGCAACTCTTGATCTCCGTGTCATGAGCACAGAGCCTACCTAATTCGGGGAACTAACGACGTGTGCCATAAGAATGGTTTTGGGGGGTGCCTGGGTGGCGCAGTCGGTTAAGCGTCCGACTTCAGCCAGGTCACGATCTCGCGATCCGGGAGTTCGAGCCCCGCGTCGGGCTCTGGCTGATGGCTCGGAGCCTGGAGCCTGCTTCCGATTCTGTGTCTCCCTCTCTCTCTGCCCCTCCCCCGTTCATGCTCTGTCTCTCTCTGTCCCAAATAAATAAATAAACGTTGAAAAAAAAAATTAAAAAAAAAAAAAAAAGAAGAATGGTTTTGGAAGAATGAAAAAATGAACGAATATCCAAACTTGTATGCAAATCTCTTGGATTAGTGTTCTCTTACAGGAAATTCTTTCCGGCTAAATTCCCAGCAGGAAATTCGGTTTTAGACTACAGGAATATTCTGAATTTGGGTTGTTGATCAAGGTATTAGTCCTGCATCCTAAAGGAAAGCAGAACAAAGCTAATGAGCCTAGGTAGTTTACAAGCTACGTGGCAACTTTTAGTGAAGGGTTTATATTTGTTTGAATACCACACATAAAATCTGTGATTGGAAGTGAATTAGTTATGAATCCATATACCAACATTGAGGAGGGAGATTTGGACTTGGTACTGGAACACCTTTATCTTTACATCACTGATTCAAATGACAAAATGACATTTGACATTTAATGAATGCACGTAGATTTAAAGTACCATTAAGATGTGGTTACTGCTAAGCCGGATACCAGCAACATGATTTGGACTCTGATCCACCCATGTACGTAACTGGCTGATAGTAATGTGATATGGTTAAAAGTTGAGTGAGATATTTGAAACTTACTTTTCCTGGAAGATGAGGACTTAAAAAAAAAAAAGAAGTATGTTCTCAGGTATCTATTTAAAATGTGTTAATCTTATGAAAACATGCAATTTGATCGTTTACATCTGTCAAATCTATGCCACACTATTCTAACATCACAAAAGATGCCTTTAACACATGCTAATCTTTTAAAAAAAATCACTTCGCTGCAATAATGTCTTTGTTTTCAAATTTGATGCAGCATGGTATGGAATCTTACGAAGACAGACATCATAAAGGGCTACACTTGATTATTCTCTGTTTCTTTCCATAATATAAAGGATCCAAAATCATCATAGCAGAAATATCCACAGGAGAGGCTGGAGGTGGAGGCGTGCCATGCTGGGAACGCCTGCCCGGCCACGTGAGAGGACAGTTCGTAATTCGGAAAACAGTGATGCGATCCCTGCTAGCAAGTCCGTGTGTGAGAAAAAAAATCATTAATTTCCATTTGCAAACAGCATAAGGAACCTCCTCTCTGGCTCTCAGGGTTTAAAGGAAAGCACACAATGGTGATGTAGTGACCTGTCAGCTAAAGTACATTTTTTCATTTATCAAATCATTAGTCATAGCGATGGCAAGAGCTTGGATTGTTCAGGCATGTAGGTCATCTGGTTTCCCCTCCCTGCTCCTCCTGACAATTACAAAGCCAGGAGCCCCCTCCTCTGTGCAACTACCCTGTTCCCCGAATGCTGGCTTGGTGGGGTCTGGTTACTGCCTGTTATTGGCTCCCCTGCCTCATGGATCCTTGTTCACTTGATTTCTGATGATCCTGCCGGACTTGAATGTTAGAGAAATTCCCATGTTCAGAACTGTTGCTCCAATGAGGACAGAATGATCAGAAATAGATCCATTAAGGAAAATAAATCACCTAAAATCACTCCTGACTTTATTTCTGGACACTGTTTTCACTGCAGCTATGAAGGAAGATTCTGCCTTTCTGTCCCTTTCTTGTGGTAGAATGGTTACAAAACTGGCCTCAGTTGTTCACATCTCCTTGTATCCACATCCATGGCATCCTTTTTTCAATAGGTAGAATTGAGATGGGATAAAATACTCAAGTGAGGGTTTATATATCAAAAGTGGGAGGGTAAACTGCTCTAAAAAAGAATTTTAAAAGGCGATGAATAAAGCTATAACGGAAATGTGACATGAAGAAGAAAGATGAATTGAAAAACAGTTTTGACCTTGCCACTCCATGGCTCACCAGTTTTCCATAGCTCCACCATCTTTGGTGGGTTTGGAGGTTGGTGGAGGTGGCTGCTCTGAATTACAGGAGTGGTAGAAGAGTCTGGAATAGACTAGTGGAGAACTGAAATTTAGATTCAACTAAAATCAAATATGTGTCCCCAAGAGAAACATTCCCTTGGAGTAATTCTGTGACGTGAGCACAGCTCTCTGATTGTAGAGGATAGGGAACTTGTGAATGAACCAAGTAATTTACCCTTGGTCATCCCGCTCATGACAGTGTGGTGATTTGAATTTGGTGTTCTGATTCCAAGGGCTTCTTTAGTTTTACGACACCAGAGTTGTGTTGTGGCTTTGATGAGTTACTACGTTCTTGCTGGGGTGTCATTGAGTCATTGAGACAGGCTACACATTGGGTATTGTGTTACGGGATAGGAACATGTCACATGTTACAGGATAGGAACAGGCATGTGCCCGGCCTCACTCTTGTATAATGGAAAGAGAATATACTTAGGATTAAAAACAAACACAAAAAAACACTGGGGTTTGAGTCCTGGTTCTGTATCTTACCTTCTACTTGATATCTCCCCAAAATAATATTGCTGGTAAAATAGAGATGATTCCTTTGTTATATAACTCTTGGTATGGTACAAAATCTAAATGAGATCATGTAAATTAAATAAGGTAGTAATTGATAAAGGACTTCACATAAATTAATTGAATGTTGCCTAGTGTTTTCCTTTGTTCCTATTCTACGAAGCTCACTTGAACTCTGTCGCTCCCAGCCCCAAATTTACCAACCCCAGATAGTAGTACCAACCACTGTTGGTTATTGCCTTTGTTGTACCCAGCACCTATCTGAATCACAACAACTAAAAATCTTGGTCTCAATTTTATATGGAGGAGGGGATGGAGCCAATTGATTCACGTGCCCTCAGCACTTAGTGCAAAGCTTGGGAAATACCACATATTTAATAAATATTGAGGAGCAAATGCATGAATGTGTACATTGTAAAGTATACTATTATTTTGTATCGCTCTGTTGAAACTTTCAAAGAAAGGACAGTAATGGGTCTTTGGAAATATGATATAATTTTTTTTAAGTTTCACTGATTTATTTTGAGAGAGAGAGAGGATGAGCTGGTGAGGGGCAGAGAGAGGTAGAGAGAGAAGCCCAAGCAGACTCTGTGCTGTCAGCATGGAGCCCGATGTGGGGCTCCAACTCATGAACCATGAGATCATGACCTGAGCCAAAATCAAGAGTCAGATGCTTAACCGACAGAGCCACCCAGGTGCCCCAAAATCTGATATGAATTTTAAAATCATAAAAGCAACTTTCACATCAATTGAGCACTTCTTTTTTTTTTTAATCTTCATTTATTTTTGAGAGAGAGAGAGACAGAGTGAGAGAGAGAGAGAGAGAGATCAGGGGAGGGGGAGAGAGAGACACACACACAGAATCTGAAACAGGCTCCAGGCTCTGAGCTGTCAGCACAGAGCCTGACGTGGGGCTTGAACCCATGAACATGAGATCATGACGTGAGCCAAAGTCAGACGCCTAATGAACTGAGCCACCCAGGTACCGGTCAGTTGAGGACTTCTAATGCATACAGATCTTACATTTTAAATAGTATTTAAGTTGCAATGTAATTATTTCAAATCTTTGTATGTCTAAAGAAAATTTTCAGTATTAATTAAACTGAGAGACTTATCCCAAAATAAAAAAAAGCACTCCAAATGAGCACTTCGTTATGCATGGAAGTTAAGCATCATCACTCTATGAAATAGGTTAAAATTTGGCTAGTGATATTTCCAACCATTAGCTATTTTTTTAAGGGGTGATATTTGAAGATCCAGATTAGAGGCTGTGAAAGCAAGTATTTCAATTATTTGAGGTGGAAAAAGTGCAATTTTGATAGACCATGACAACTGGAAACTTCCCCCTTTCCTTAGTGTGGTGACAAACTTAGTGTCCAGAGTTCAGTGGTTCAGGGCACCAACTGTAGCACGTTCCTTAAGTGTTATGATTGATTAAGATAAGCTACACCAGAGTTGCCACTCACGGGTAAAACTTGTCAACTTTCCAAGAGTGGATGCTGGAAAACTGCCCAGGGCGGCAGCGGGCTCTGGCAGCTCTTAAATTCCAGCTGGGGCCACAGCCTCAGAAGCTTGCATAGTAATTAAAACTTATGATTTTGTTTTCCTCTGGAATATACTCCTGAGATATACACCTTGAGCAACTCTATCTGAGGTCCATGACAGGTTATTCCCATCCTGCCCTTGGGAATCTAGGAGATGCTGGACCATGGGCAGCCTCCTGCAGTGAATAGGCCTTGTTATCTCACTGGAGACAGACAGGCCTATTATGTCCTTCCATCTCTAGGTTCCTGACTGAAAGAATTTGGGGAGCAGTAGGGAACCCAGGAGTGACTAGTCCTGATTTTGCCTCTTTTTAGAAACGGAGATGGCTTGCCTCCAGGTAGGTGCACAGGACTGTGGAGACAGCCAGATTTGTGTTCCAATCCCAGCTCTGATATCCCTAGCTGGGTGGGCTTCACTGAATGAACCCTTTTGTACGTCCTCATGTATGTCCTCAGAAGCAGATTCTGACCACTTAGAGAAGTACCATGGGAATTAAGTATGGTATTATTCCAAGTAAAGCTCTTATCTCAGGGTCCAGCACATAGAAAGTCCAAGTGAAAAAGCAGAAGTGAGGAAGAAGGGGGATATTGAAGTGAATGAGAAGGACCTGTGTCCTGGGCATGGGGCATCTCCTTAGTACACGTTGTCAGCCACAACAACATGCTCGTGGTGGATGCCATCTTGGGCATCCTTAAACATAATCAAGGAGGCTTGTTCCTCCAAAAACTGCAAAGAAATAACTGAGGGGAGGCAGTACAGGAGGAGACTCGATAACAAGTGATCTGGATACTAAGCAGGATTTGACCAGGAAACGTTTTGTGAATCTGGAGAAGTTAATTTCTGGGCCTGGGTTCCCACTTCTATCAAATGAAGACTATGGAGGAGTTAAATGGTTTTCAGATTGTATGCTTTGGAGCTGTCAGATTGCATAACTGGGTGGCAGTCACCTGTGGCAGGAGGGGGAGTGAGGAAACAGAGTCGATGGTTCCTTGCACTTCATAGGACAGCAAGATAAGGCAGCTTTACTTTGGTCTCTTCTAAGTGTCGGTGATTCCCATAATGCTTCTTTGAAAAATGAATCCTCTCCTTTAAACAATGTTTGAAAAGCACTGGACTAATCACTTTTTTTCTAGTTGGAAAAAAAAAAAAGGAATCTTTAATCAGAACCAACTATATAATTTGTGGGGCCCAGTTAAAAATGAAAATGTGGAATCCCTTGTTCAAAAACAAGTACAAAGTTTTCCCATGTCTTTTGCAGCCATTCTCTCTCTCCCTCTGATGGTGGTTTTAATTTTCTATTTAAGCATATGGTCCGTTGGGCACAGAAACATTTGAAGGTGACTCAGACCCTCACAGGCACTCAGGTCCCCTCCCTACTACTCAGCACAGAGAGCAGGTACACCCGATCTCATCCCTTGCTGCACTGACACCCAGGCCCTGGGGTGGAGGTTGGCAGTGATTGCTGAGCGGAGGAGAGGAGCAGGTGGCTAAGAACATATCCTGGGGAGGTAGGAAGGTAGAGGGAAGCAGTTTGCTTGGGGGCTGAGGCTGCAAGCCCCTGGCTCATGCTCCACTGTCCTGTCCAACTTTACCTACAAAACTCCAACTCAAAGATAGAATTATTAAGAATTTCAGGATGGTGTCCTCACAGCATTAAACCTCAAGGATAGGCCTTCTGAGCGTGGGGTCCGGTCCAGATGCACAGGTTGCATATCCAAGGAGTTGACCTTGGCTTTAATATTGATAAATTGAATAACTGAAAATTAAATCTCAAATGAATTGTTCTAATCTAGAGATTTGAGTCAATTTTTGCAAATGACTAGACTATAGACACAGACATACTGGGTTTTCTGAATATCAGTTGAGTGTTATCCGTTGTGAAGAAAGCAAAACAAAATAAAACAAAAAGATTCCACCAAAAAAGAAAATGCCCAACTATTAATGATAAGAACAACTACTCTTGTTGGAAAAACCACTTAAAGTGTCCATTAAGATTAATATGACCACCAACACCCACATTGTGGATTCTGTGATTCTTTTTGGTTCTCCCTACAGAGGTTTTATCCCTTTCACTTCTTTCCTCAAAGCTGTCTCAGCTAACTGCCTCACACTGTTTTCCCATTCTCTGGTAGGTTTTGGCTAGCTGGCTACCTTCCTACCATCCTATTCTTCTTCCTCATTCTTCTCCCTGAATGAAACAGCCCAAAACCTACGTTCTCTCCCCGTGCCCTGACCCATCCTTCCCAGGAACACACAGCAATGTAACTTGCTTTTGATCTATTGTTCAATTGTCCCTCATTAATCTCTTGGTTGATAGGCCAACCATTACAGTCACATTTGCCAATGTCTACATTTACCTCGAACACTCAGGAAAGAAGGAAAGCCCACAAACCTGAAATACAAATACAGATATTATTGCAAAGGAGGCTGTTTTTCAAAACACGGCTTTGTCCAACCAATGCGCATGCAACAGCTCAGATGTGAGTACTGGTTATCTCCAAATAGGCTTATCAACCCTGTCCAAATGGGAATAGGTATTTAAAACTATTCAGAACTAGGAGACTTCTGGGCACCTGGGTGGCTCAGTTGGCTGGGTGACCGACTTTGGCTCAAGTCATGATCTCAGGGCTCGTGAGTTCGAGCCCCACATCGGGCTCTGTGCTGACAGCTCGGAGCCTGGAGCGTGCTTCAAATTCTGTGTCTCCCTCTCTCTCTGCCCCCCCCCCCCCCACTCATGTTCTGTCTCTCTCTGTCTCAAAAATAAATAACATATTAAAAAATTAAAAAAAAAAACTACGAAACTTCTGGCTCTAACTCTAGATATATCAGATAAACAAACCCTGCTCAAACCAGCTCCAACTCAATCCCAACCCCAAGATTAAAGCTCATGTGTCCCACTGTCTGAATTACTAACAGACTTCCATCAGAGTATATGCACATTTAAGTTGTTTTTGAATGATACGTTCTATACTTTCATATTGGATCCACATCATTTGACCCAACTGCAGACAGATCTATTTGTTGATAAGTGTTCTGGTTTTTACACCCAGGTTTTAATATATATGCATATAATATTGAAAAATCAAATGCAGTTCTTTTTTTTGTTTCTATATTTTATATGAATTTGATTTTAAAAATTTTCAATAAGATAATGTAGATATTAATAGACCTTCATTTTATATGAAAAAAGTGTGAACATTTATGTAATTTATTTATTTAATTTTTTAAAATTTATTGAGAGAGAGAGAGTGAGAAAATGTGAGCAGGGGAGGGGCAAAGAGAGAGAATCGTAACCAGGATCCACTCCTGACACGGGGTTCCATCTCACGACCATGGGATCATGAGCTGAAATCAAGAGTTGGATGCTTAACCGATGGAGCCACCCAGGTGTCCCTGAACATTTATGTAATTTAAAATTGATACATCAAATGATTGAGATAAATCCACAGAGCAAATGGCCACTCTTTATCCGGATTTGTTTTGCATTATTTAGAATTTTATATGTAACTATGCTTTCAGAAATATATCCCGTTCACAATATAGGATGGCTCTGTGTCTGTGTATTTTCAAAAAAAAAGGCTTTATTTACTACTGAAAAGGAAAATGAGAATTTCAACACATATTTTTCATACTACCTATTAAGGTCTCCACTAGATAGGGAAGAAAAGAGACATGATTAAGATTCTATAAATGCAGTCAGGCATTCTAACAGAAATTTCCTTCCCTTTCATAATAATAAACATATATATTTTCATGAGAAAATGCATGCTTAGTTTCTAAAACATAAAGGTTAGCAATACCTGAACACTTGCCAAATTATGAAAAATTATAGGCTTTTCTCAGATGATAAGCACCAATCCCTAACAATGCTGTCAGATGTTTTCATGTGTTGGAAATATGAAGATCAGACCTTGAGAAACTCAAGCACTTTATCCTCTACCTACGGCAATTAGTCTGAAAAGCATTTCAGAAGACCCACGGCTTGTGGGAAGGCAGATGTAATTTCACTCTTCACTTTGAGTATTGTACCTGTGTGTGGATGACTGAATATGTCATAGTTTATAAACTGCTACATCTCACACACAATTAAACAAGGAAATTGGCTTCTGCTGCATTTAAAAAGAGATCTGTGGCAGCCTACCTCGAACTCAATGGAAGAATCGCCAACCCCTCCCTTCTCTTTGTCTTGCACGGGATGAGCAGAGGTCCCTACATATGGGGAATTCTATCTTAGATGTAAAGATGAAAAACTGGCAAGGCTATTCTACTACATACAAGGAAGTATGATGCAGGGATTAAGAGTGACTTTGGTACTGCAACATGTTTTGTGTTCAACCCTGACTCTGTCCCTTACAACTTCTCTGTGCTCCAGTTTCCTCATCTGTAAAATGGGGATAATGATAACACTGCTTCACAGGGATCTCATTAATGTTCAGAGGAGAGGGCCCCGCAAATGGTAAACGTAATAGCTAAGAGCAAACATGGTTTTTAATGTTGTTTACTCTTTTCCTTTTTATCTGATCTTAATTGATTAAGCACAAGGCATCTCTCAAAAAGCATAGGAAAGTTGCTTGTCAGTTGTTCTTACTCTAGTTCTTAATAGCCCAGAATAATCTTTATGTTGAGGGTACACATTTAAAAGAACAAATACATAAGAAAAAAACAATTTTCTTTCCTTACTATCCTGCAGAGTACGCATTTACCCTTTTACTTCCGCGCCTTTTTTCCTTAATAATTCCCGTATATTACAGAGGTTGGAGAAATATATTTTGCAAGTATTCAAATACAGTTAGTTAGCCATCAAAATCATGTTCATCTTTGAGACTATGAACCTTGTAACTAAAAATGTAATTCATCCAGAATTGCACAATGGAGACAAACTTGAATGCACTTTGTATCAGTCAAGCTTCAGCTGCAGGAAGAAGGAAACATTTTCATTATTTTAAGCAGTAAAGGATGTCATCATGGGAACAACTAATATGTACTGAGTGCCTCCCGTGTCCTGGGCTCTGCTCAGGGTGTGTTGTATATAGGCACTGACTTAGTCCTCGCGATGGCCCTAGCAGTAAATTATTTCCTCATTTTGCAGAAGAAAAACCTGACGTTCAGAGAGTTGCCCAAAATAACACAGCTACTGATTAGCTGAGCCAGGATTTCAACCCGAATATTCTGTTCCCAGAGTGTCCATGCCAAACTACTCTGCTCTGCTCTACAGAGAATCAGGTACTTCAAGGTATTTTCCAAATTCCTGAAAGGATCAGAGAGGCTGTGCCTCTGGGAATGACTTCTAGGATAACACTGCAGAACTGACTTGCCAAGGAGATGGCTACCTCTAGTACAGGCAGGAGCTGGAAAGCTGGGGAGCTGGAAATGATGCCTGCCTTCAGGATAACAATGCTCTACGTCAAGAGACAAGGAACCACTTCTAGAATTTTTATCTCCAGGGCGATGCTGTGTCTACTATCTTGCACAAGCGAGATGAGTGTCTCCCATCCCACCGCTGCTCTCCCTACTTAATTCCATGTGGAATTCAGTTTCACTGCCAATCACTGCACCCAATTGGCAGAACTTAAATCACATCTGGAACCCAGCTTTGCAGACTCTGAGCCTGGAAAACACACCCAAGGAGGATGGAAAAGATGTTAGGCAAGCCAATCTCAAGTATCATGCAAACACTTTAATAGAAGAATTTCTCCTTTGCTTCAGCATTTTCTCACTGTTCATGTGAAGGATTGCTTCACGTAAAATGTTTATCAAACGGAAAGAGGGAAATTTTATGAGTGAGTGAAATAAGACATTTTGTTTCTAGTTACCTTTCTTTTAGATTTTTAAAAAACATTTTTAAAAACACAGAATCTGAAACAGGCTCCAGGCTCTGAACTGTCAGCACAGAGCCCGACTCAAACTCATGGACCGTGAGATCATGCCCTGAGTCCAAGTCGGGTGCTCAACCGACTGAGCCACCCAGGCACCCCCATCTAGTCACCTTTCTTTTAAAGTTTCAGTGGCACATAACGGATAAAGACCCTTCAGTCTTGCTAAAAGGGATAGTTTACATTTTCAGAGGAGGAGATAACTGGTGACGTGACAGTAGTGGGGGGAAGGATATCTCACCAATACACTTTAGTTTTTCTTTCTCAAAATGGGTGTGAGAGTCCATATGGCAAATGAAAACAGAATGGGAGCAAGTGGGAAGTGAGCTTATCTAACATTTGGATGTGATGTAGGTTTTGTAACTTCAATCAAAAGCGGCACTCTCAAATAATGCTTTTCAGTTTGGTGTTTCTCCTCACATCAGGATATAGTCATTTCCTATACAGGGGAGGAAAAATAACCTTTTCTAGACTCCCTCTTCTGCACATGTTCCTTTCAACACACCATTTATATTTGACTTCATTCTCACCCTCAAAGAGCCATGTGTTTTGATTATGAGTTCTGAATGGCAAGAAAACCTTTTTAATCAGAGGCATCCTTTCTGGAGCAAAGTGGAACATTCTTTCTGGCTCTCACTGCACACCGCTCTCCCCCTGATGCCCCGGGGACACCCAGTCTCAGGGAACAGGCAGCTAAAATTGTGAATGTAGAAGAAAGCAGAAGAGACGACACAGGACATGGAAGTGGTTGTCCCAAGAAATGCCCAGACCCTCCAAGCCCTTTCATGAGGCTCAGCACCCAACTCCTTGCTCATTCCTGGAGGTAGGGCTGGCTGGTTGGCAACCAGTACCTGTCTCTCATCAACATGCCTCTTCCTGGTACCACCAAGCTTCACTTTCTCCAGTGTAGTGATACGAGACAAAGCCTCGCTTTGGCTTGGGCTCATCTCAAGAATCCTTATGATTTTATTTTATTTTGTTTTTTGAAGTAATTTCTACACCCAACACGGGGCTCTAACTCAGAACCTCAAGATCAAGAGTCATACGCTCTACCGACTGAGCCAGCCAGACGCCCCTCCAGAACCCTTATGAATATCTCCTCTACAATATCCCAAATACTTCCTCAAGTTCCTATGTCCAAAACTTAATTGATGGTTTTCCAAACTCATGAACCTGTTCCTTATGCCGTATCCTTGGGGTGACAGAGGGCCCGGTGTAGATCTACTGCATAACCAGAAGCCCAAGAATTCTCGACATCCTCTCTCACTGAGCCCATAGTAACGGTCAGTCCTCAGCAAGTCCTGTGGATTTTACCTCTCCAGTTTCTCTCCTATATTTGCATTTTCCTCCTCGATCTCAAACGAAACAGCATTCTGAGCTCTGCGTATCTTCCACACTGACTTCAGTAGCAGAGTCCTAACTGGTTCACTGCATGCTGTCTACTCACCTCCATCCAAAATCTACCCTTCACCCACTAGCCAGAGCGGCCTTTCCAAGTAGCATAAATCTGACCAATTACATCCTTTGCCTTAAAGCCATCATCAGTGTCTCCCCATTGCTCTTAGGGAAATGGGGAGGATTTGGCTATTGGTAAAACGGAACCAATCACGTGTGATTGGGCTAGCCACCACCCACTGTAACCGAGAGTCGAGGCTCACGGATCCCATTCTTCATGTCACTGAGCCTCAGTAGCCACAGAGACTTTCTTCAGTTTTTTATGCTTCCTATACTCACCCATAACACAGGGTCTTGACACATTCTGTTTCATATGCCTGGAACCTGCTTTGCTCCCACTTGACTCAATTTTCTTTTACCCTCCCCCGAGGTCAATCCTATTTCCTTAGAGAAGCCACCAGGAAGTCCATTCCTCCCTCTGTGTGCTCACGGCACTATGGTTCTCGCCATAAAAGACCTTATCAGAGCTGGACTCTCATGTTTGCTTGTGTGATTATTTAATTAATATTTCTGTCCACTAGACAATTATCCTTCTAAGGGGAAGGACTAGGAGTTCCCTAGTGCTGGCACTGTTTTTGACACATAACAAGAATTCAATAGATTGTTTTGAATGAATGAATGAATGTTAAAACAGAGTCCTGGAAATGTGCAGGGTTAAATTTTATATTTCTCACACCTCCCAGACTATGCCATAACAGCTAGTGCAGATCTAACACTCTCCACAGAAAATAGAGCAGATTCCCGTGCTTTTTGTCATCACTCTCCCACTTGTCTGAGAGAATTTAGAAGATGTGCAATGACCGATCACAAAGAATATGTTTTAATAATAGGAGCAAATGGCCCAGCTGTCCTTCGGTGATGTCTGTGCAATGCCAAACATCTGCATGAAAACTTTAAAACTTAGCTCTCTTCATTATAACGTTCTAAGTTTTGAAGTATTGGATACTATGGAGACACTTATTGCCTGGGTTTTGCAAATTACATGAACATGACATTCTTCAATATTTGTGCAACTTTCTCCTGCCTGAAATGGTTAGTGACCTTTTAGCTACTGACTTTTCATTTGCCTAGTGGTTCTGAGACTATAGGCTTAGTACACATTTTACATGCCAGGTATTGGCCAGGTCTGGACTCAACTTCTTTTCTGAGGATGATTTCCTGAGAACTCCACTTTCTTCCAAGAGAAGGCACTAAACAGTCAGGAAACCCAGGTTTTAGCCATAGCACTACCGATAACTTTTGATTAGCAGGACATCAGACATTATCTAGTCAGACTCCTTTAAGTTACAAGGGAGAAGAGTGAGTTTCAGGGGAGAAACTATTCCCAAGCTCACAGAGCAAGGCCTATTGTTACCACCAAGTCCTTTTTAGCACTAAAATGTTTTCCTCAGCAAATAGTTGGCAGGAAATGTGGCCTTAGCTTCCCACTTACTCTGACTGCCATTCCCCAACAAGCAGACCACTATAGTCCACAAAATATGCTTTCTTTAAAAATTTTTTTATTAATTTTTGTTTTAGAGAGAAAGAGTATGCGTGTGTGTTTGTGGGTGGGAAGGGGCGGGGAGAGAGAGAATCACAAGCAGTCTCCACACTCAGCATAGAGCCTGATGCAGGGCTCGATCCCACAACCCTGGGATCACGACTTGAGCCAAATCAAGAGTCGGACGCTCAACCAACTGAGCCACCCAGGCGCCCCAAACTGTGCTTCTGTTATTTTCGGTTCCCAAGGTCTTCTTTTATGAAGAACCACATTTATGAGGGAAAATAAGCTATACCAGGCTTTTGGACTACTTATATTTGTTAAAACACCAAGTGTCCAATAGGATGTGCCTGTGTAACAGAATCAATCCAACAAGGGCCAAGTTGACCCACTGGCAATTTTTATGACGAATATCTCATTTTTCACCTTCCTCTAGACTCCAGAAAATATGTTTTAACAACATTTGCAAGTTTGGCCATACCAGAGGCCAAGAGAAGCTGCAATTTTGACTCCTTTGGCAAAAAGCTCCCACTAAGACCTAGGGACCTACTTTCAGCTCTCTGGAGGCCCCTCTTTCCCTGACTTTAATGTATTGGCCTCCTGTGTACAACAGCTTGAAAACATTACAGATGCAGCCAGCCAGGAAGGTGTCCCAAAGATATGTTCCAGCTTTAGATGACAGTGACAAAGGATCCTGAATGCACCACCTGCAAAACTCCACTTCTTAAGTGGGAATCAAAGTTCAGGCCCTCCCGCATTATACTAGTGGGTCTGATTGCAAAATTACAACTTCACGAAGTCCAAGCACAAATGTGGCGACTGTATTAACTGTTCAGTGTGATGCTGTGCTATGAATTCATTTACACAAAGGCCAAAACTCTATCTGCTTGCAGAGTCGTGCTTTTATCTATTGGAGTGGTTCTGAACAGAAGTGATTGTAACTCTTGGGGACATCTGGAAAAGCCCATGGATACCTTTGGTTATCACACCTGGGGATAAAGGGGCTACTGGCTCTTAGTGGATAGAGGCCAGGGATGCTGCCGAACATCGTAAAACGCACAGGACTGCCTCCTGCAACAAAGAATTATCTGGCTCAAAATGTCCACACTGCTAGTGTTAAGGAGCCCTGATACAGAATTAACCAGACAGACAATAAGTAGACTATCTGATGGATTTCCCTCCAGTCAGCCGGCCTATGGTAAAGTCCTTGTGCAAGAAGTATCAATGTGAACAAGTTTTTTTTTTTTTAATCTGTTTTCCTCAGTTTCCTCATCTGTAAAATGGGAAAAACAATGCATGTACTCCTAGCACATGGAAATTTCTCTAAAAAATGTTATCAATTATAATTATTGATCCAAAGTACTTTTTCCTGTTCTACTTTTATTGTTTACTGGCAACAACAACAAAAAAAATATATCATTTGACCTCATGTTATGGAAGTTTTAGATACATTATCTCATGATCTCATACCAATTCTTTGAGTTAGAGCTTAGAAAAGGAACCCGAGGTACAAAGATACTTACCCAAATTTACAGAATTAATAAGTGGCATAGTCAGGGTTTGAACATGTTTGTATATTAAATCCTAATCTCTTATTCATTCTAACAGCATAGGTAGGCCCCATATGTCTCAGGTTGCCTTCTACCAGAGACAATTTGCATCGGTTTGTGTGTTTGTTTCTCTCACTGGTCTGTGAGATGCTGTGTTCTGTCACATGTGCATTCCTGTGCTTTGTGTATCACATTTTGAAGTATCACGCCATCCCGGGAGATAGGCCTGGGCATTCAAAATCCTGGCTATTTCTCTTTTGATCAAAGATAGAAATAACAATTATGTAACTGGATTTACATATTGGAAAGGGTGTCATCATAGCAATGAATGGCTGGTACTGACAGATAAGTAAGACAGACTGAGTTCACATGAGAGGGGGGCTGTCACAGACAAGTGGTACCCATGCCAGCAAGGGTCATGGGTTAAGCACAGTGCCACCAAACCTTGCAGAAGTCATGTGTGAATGACTATCGCATGCTTCAGCTGCACAATTGTCATTTTATTTCATATTGGAAACAACTGACTTAACTTCAGTGTCCTGTTTTCTTAAAAGACTAATGCTAAACCTACTGCCCCACTGTGAGGAGGAGAAAGAAAAGCCAGAAGCTAGGAGAAAATATTTGCAAATCATATATCTAATAAAGGACTTCTATCCAGGATATTCAAAAAACTTTTAAAACTCTATTTTACATAACCTTGTAAAAACTGTAAAACAATAATAAAAAATAAAACTCTAAGAATAAACAACCCCCCAAAATGGGCAGAAGAGTTGAACAGAAACTTCACCATAGATATTCAAATGGAAATAAGCACCTGTAAAGATGTTCACCATCATTAGTTATTAGAGAAATGCACATTAAAAATTTTTTAATGTTTATTATTTCTTTTTGAGAGAGAGAGAGTGCAGGAGAGGGAGACACAGAATCCAAAGCAGGTTCTTATACACTGTTCATGGGAATGTAAAATGGTACAACCACTTTGGAAAAGAGTTTGACAGTTTCTTAAAAACTCAACATATACCTCCCATATGATCCAGCTATTCCATTCCTAAGAATTTACTCAAAAGAAATAAAAGCATATGTCCATACAAAGACACTTACATGAATAGACATAACAGTTTATTTTGTTATAATCCAAACCCGGAACCAATCCAAATGTCCATCAACAAGGGAATAGGAACACAAATTGTGGTATATGTATGCAATGGAATGCTGTTCAACAATAAAAATGAATGGGCTATTTACATATGCAACAACATGGGTAAATCTCAAAATAATTATGTTAAGAAAGAAGCCAGACCAAAAAAAAAAAAAAAAAAAAAAAAAAAGAGAGAACATACTATATAAGTCTATTTCTATAAAATTCTAGAAAATGCCAACAAATCTGTAGTGACAAAAAGCAGATCAGGGATTCCTGGGGAGAAGAAAGAGGTAGGGATTCTAAAAGGACACAAGGAAATTTTGGGAAGTGATGGATATGTTTCTGATCTTGATTGTGGTGATAAGCTCATGGGTGCATACATTTGTCAAAATTTATCAAACTGTACTTGAAATGTACTTGAAATATGTGGAGTTTAATGTATGCTAATTATACCTCAATAAAGCAGTTACAAAGAAATCTGTACTTGTCAGCTACTAAATTGTAACTATTATACACACAAGTATTTTTAATGTAACATATATCAACATGTAGATTGTCTATCTGATATGTAAAATGAATCACTTTTTTTCCTTTCAGTTTTTTAAAAGATGAAACTTTTCTGAGCTAAAATCTTCACAAGAAAAGAGACTTCAATGTCTCTTGCAATATTATTGGCAAACATTGTTGATGCGCATTTGTTGGATTTCACTTCACATCTCGTTGAAATCTGTTTATATCTCAGGACTAACACAAAATTCAGGCATTTCTTATTTATTTTAATCAGATGCAAAAGACTGGAGAACAAGTCATGGCATAGCTTCACGAAGTGGGAACCAACAACATAAAACACGCATGTGCATCCATGAGTTAGTGGCTGGTACCCTCAAAGTGTCTCAATAGCATCACATATTTGCTAAAGTAAAAGATATTAATTCTTCATGAAAAAGTTATCAAACAGCATTGTGAATTAACTGAGACTATTTTTTAAAGTTTATGTATGTATGTATGTATGTATGTATGTATGTATGTATGTATGTATTTAGAGGCAGAGAGAGTGAGCTGGGGAGAGGGGCAGAGACAGAGGGAGAGAGAATCATAAGCAGATTCTGTGCTGTCAACACAGAGCCCAGCACTGGGCTTGAACCCACGAACTGCATGATCACGATCTGAACTGAAACCAAGAGTCTGATGCTTAACTGACTGAGTCAACCAGGTGCCCCTAACTGAGACTAGTTTCAACACAGTTAGAATTATCACATCAATATCCAATAGATGGGATAAACACTCTGGGTTTGCAAAACCTGAAAATATGATCAAGGAAAAAATAGACATAAGAGTTTTCTAATTTTACTAATACCAATAATATATATATTTCCTAATATATATTACTAATACTATTATATTGTTATATTAAATATGATACTAATATATAATACCAATATTAGTACACATCATGAATATCAATAATGATACTACTGATGTGTATTAATAATAAAATAGGTTTATTATATCATATAACTATTTACATTACTATTATATACCTTAATCTATACATTAATTATTAATGTTACTAAATACAAGTATTAATTATCATGTTAACCATATGGTAATGATGATGATTACAGTAATAATAGTTACCCTTCTATCATTACTAGTTACAACATTCTATTGTCCCCTTCATCTTATAAATGAGATACCATGGCTCAGAGAGATTATTAACTGTTCCCAAGCACACAGTTAGTAAGTAGGTGGTGGCAGTGAGATACAGAACCAAGTAGGTCCGATTCTAGAGTCCACACCTTGATCTTCAATATGGACATAATGTGTCTTTTTGTCATCTCATATGAATTTCAGGACATTTAAATATGCCAAATACTAAGGAAAATTTTTAAAGTAATACAGCATGCTAATGCCAAGTCCTACATTTTTTACCTTAATCAGTGGAGGAAATTGAGTTTCACATTTGCCAGGGAAGGTGATATTGGCTGTTGGACACATAATCTCAGGGGCTGAGCACAATAAATGCTTTGTTTTCACTTACATTATAGACCAGACCGTGTTGGGTCCAGGGGAACTGCTCTACACAGTCAGTCAGAGATGTGGGATCCCTCCATTAAATGGTTCCTCTCATCTCCTGTGTCTTTAGACTGTCCCCTGTATGCTCTGCATCTGGTTGGTCAGTGACTGAAAGAAGAGAACATAGAGGATCACCTGGGCATTTTTATGGACCTGACCCAGATGTGACATTCATCACTCCTTCCCATGGCTTCACCTGACTTCAAGGTAGGTGAGGATTGTGGCTTATGTTTCTAGAAAGAAAATGAAACGGGGCTTCGTGACCCTGTAACAATGTCTCTGCCACGAGTTCCTGTTGTGTTTCCACACAGAATCGATTAAAGGGCAAGCAGCTGATGTCAAGAAGGACTAGAGCAGTGAGAGGAGAGTGTGTGGAGAGTCATCCCTGGGGCAAGAGATGGTAATATGTATTTTTAATTAACATCTTGTGTGATTCTCTATGCACACTGAAGACGGAGAACCACTGGCCTGAGAGTTATCAAAACCGTGTCATCAAGAACACGGCTAAGGAATGAAGTTGTCCATGCTAATCATGAACATTAGGCCACCATAAATTATTCCCACCCCAAATGACTGTCAGTTAAGGCAAATGTAGTGCATCTGTCTCTGTTTGGAGTATCTGCTAGGTCACAACTTCAGAGCTCAGAGTAGGATGAGATAAGAGAGTGACTAGAGCCAAAAATTTAAGGAGGCTCTCTGTTAAGTTCATGCAAGTGCAGAATCAGCATATGAAACATTACAAGAACCTTGCAGAAACCAAGAGTGAAAGTCCTCTTAAATTTTGTGGCCTAGATAATACATGTCTATCTTCATATCCACTTGCCTCTGCTTCTAATTATTACCTTCAGTTTATGGAATCACTCATTCATGCACGTATCATGTATTAATTTAACACATATCTATTTGTCTATCTACCTGTCATCTCTCTCTATCATCTATCCGTCATCTATTATCTATCTATCTATCTATCTATCTATCAATCATCTATCTATCATCTACCTATTTATCTATCCACCTATCTATCTATCAATAGCCAATGTGATCTGGAACTGTACACAAGTTTTAAGTTGTATCATATGTGTCTTTTTTATAAGTTCCTGTGGCTATATTTGTAATGTCATTTGAAGAATCTTCTAGGTACCATAAAATCTCTAACCTGGCCAAAGAGTCAGATAAAAACACAAGTAAGATTATAGATTAATCAAATAATTATAAAAAGTGCTAAACACTGGGGCACCTGGGTGGCTTAGTCGGTTAAGCGGCCAACTTTGGTTCGGGTCATGATCTCACGGTTCGTGAGTTCGAGCCCCATGTCAGGCTCTGTGCTGACAGCTCAGAGCCTGGAGTCTGCTTCAGATTCTGTGTCTCCCTCACTCTCTGTGCCTCCCCTGCTTGCGCTCTGTCTCTCTCTCTCTGTCTCTCAAAAATAAATAAACATTAAAAAAAATTTTTTTTAGGGGCGCCTGGGTGGGCGCCTCAGTCAGTTAAGCGTCCGACTTCAGCTTAGGTCACGATCTCACGGTCCGTGAGTTCGAGCCCCGTGTCGGGCTCTGGGCTGATGGCTCAGATCCTGGAGCCTGCTTCCGATTCTGTGTCTCCCTCTCTCTCTGCCCCTCCCCCGTTCATGCTCTGTCTCTGTCTCAAAAATAAATAAACGTTAAAAAAATTTTTTAAGTGCTAAGTATTTTAATTAACATCCTGTGTGATCCTGTGTAAGTGTTCGATGCCGAGATAGAAATTAAGGGCTGGTATCTAGTTTAGGTAGTGTGGTCATAAAAGACTGTTTTTGAGGAGAAGCTCGAGACATGTAGGTGGAGACCTAAAGCATGAGAAAGTAAGAAAATGGATGAAAAGCATGGACAAGAATGTCCAGAAAGTAAGACATGTGTACCTTCAGGCACAGAGGTGGACATTTGGGCAAGTCTGATAGGCCTAATGTGGGCCAGGGTGCCTACAACGTGGTGAGCAAAGCTCAGAGTCAACAGTTGTGGTTAGAAAGTTTGGAGGGAGGGGCAGATCATGAAGGACTTTAAAGACCATTGCCAGGTCTTTCAGTTTTATTTCAGATGCAAAGGAAAGTTACAGAAAGGCTTTAAGCCAGAGAGAGGTGTGATGTAATTTATTGTTCAAAGAAGAGCAGTTCTCTTGCCCATCTTCAAGTTAGTGACTCAGCTTCCCTAAACTAGTTCTTAGGAAGTTTTTAAGAACTTTGGGTCTCACACCAAAATGACCTTTTCCTTTTTTGGTCACCTCAGTTAGAATATCCTCTGTAGCAGGAGTCCCGCATGAACCAGTCCTGAGATTCTGACATGTCTGTGAGAGGAGTCAGGTTCCCCTGTTGTCTATAGGTTGATTGTCTGGGGGGCAGGGGAAAGCCTAAAAAGATGTGGTCTGGGGGTCAACGATTCAGATTAGAGATAGAGAATGAGGTCATTGGGTTTGGAAGAGGTCAGAATGATTCCTGTTCCCTGGCTCACCCCCATGCACAAAGTAGCCTGTGGGGGCAGCAGGGGCAGCGGCAGCTGAATCAACTGTTTCGAGGAAGCTCACTGTGTAGCACAGAGGCACAACCAATGCTCAACCGCCCCAGGCCTGGATGACAGGATGTACAGCGGGAAGACATAGAAACAGATCCAAGTTTTGTGATGTTGAAATTCGATACAGTCAAGGAGTACCACTTCAAGAAAATTAATGCAAATTTTCAGCTCAAAATAAGAAACAGGTGAATATTTATTTATGACAAAAGGAGCCACAGGAAGTTACAATACGTAAAAAGTCAATGAACACTATAAACCTTACCAAAAAATCCACAAAACTGGTATTTTTGTTAACTGTCTGCCACCTCTGTAATTCTCTTCTCCTACATTTCTTGGCTATGTACTCTTTGATCACTGCCTATTCACAGGATATTTTTGTGGTTTTTATAATAGAATAGAGAGATAGCTCAGCCTTTGCTCTATTATAACTGATCAAAATTTCCTTATTATCAATAACATGCATAAAACATGCAACTATAGTTATAAACATACCCATCCTTTGTAGTATCTTTTAGAATTATGCCCTTATAAACACAGAATTACGATAAATTACACTGTGTATGATTTACATGTACCAGACAAAAAGCATATGGAGTATTTATAATTATGTTACATTATCAAGTTTGTTCTTGACAGAAGAGGGCTTCCATTTTCTCTAGGCTTTGATGAAACCCAAATCCCCTGCCTGCAACTTTATACATTTAAAAAATGGTAGAATTTTCCAGAATTGGCTCCTAGGTCATACATTTCAAACTTGTTTCTTCTTTCCCCCCAGCCATATAATTCTGGTGCTGCATGCCAGACGACCCATTAATAATCACATTAAGTCATCTGGCCTGGAACTTCCTATCACAATGCTGTGCCAGCACATAGGGCAGCAGAAGTATTTCTAGAAGCCATTTCTATATTGGGTGGTTAGAAATATATTAATTACAACACAGAATTAACTACAAACCACATATATCTGCTCTACTGCATCCAATCTAAAGAGTCCTCCAATTTAACTTTCCCGTAGCCAGATTCCCCAATTACCCTTAGCCATTCCAATGCCACTAGACACAGGGCTATGTATGACAGAGGGGTAGAAGAAAGAGACAGCAGCCTTCACCGATTGCAGTTTAAATATATGCTGTGAATATCATAAAACATAGAATCATGGGAACACCTTGCTAGGGCCCCTTACAGTGTCCCAGAGTATATCTGCCTCCAGTTGGGAGGGGAAGGTATTTGCTCCCTCTCTGCATAAAATAGATGATTTTTCCAGTCCTGAGAAGTCTTAAGCAAAACATCATTTTGGAATCTCCAGAATGTCACAACTTTGGGCGAGTTGGGAAATAGTATTCTTGATACAGTTAGTAACATTTCTCAGAAGTCACAAACAACAAACAGCATGATATACCACCCTAAAGTGATGACTTCATTGGCAGGGCACCTTAGTGTGGATGAGGAGTGTGGGTGGGATGACGGTGGGCGGCTACCAAGGAAAGCATAAGTCATGAGACGATTATATGCAGGGGTGAGACTGCCCCTGGGGAGCTTCCCCAGAATTCTTGGGGAACGGGCCTTTGTCTTGAACTATGAAATATACGTTATTTCTATTAATATAATATCACTAAGTTTACACGGGAAATTGGGTAGTGCCTACTTCATTTCCAAATCCCAGAGCAAGTCTACACCCTGTACCAAATGGATTTAGATAATGATGAGTGCCAGGATATCTCATGCATAACATCACTGATATGATCTTTGCCGTAACCCAGATTCTATGCTTTGAATCCAACCATCTCCTAGGAGACAACTAGGCACCTGTCCAACATTGGCCAAATGTCAAACTAAGACCACAAAAGATGAGCAGTTGTGGTCTCGTATATGACCCAGTCCTCATTCCCAGACCTCACAACTGCAAGAACTGCTGCCCAACCAATTTTGTAGGTGTAGCACCCAAGAGCAATTATGTGGCCAAGTGTGTCCCATTTGAATCTCCTGGAAAACAAAATAAGTACAGCCCTTATCCAAAGAACCCTCTCTTTTCTATTCTCTTATCACCCACCAATAAGACTTGGTTCTGGCCCACCCTCTGTTCTTAAAGTGCAATTTATTTCATTCCTTGAAAAATGATGCTTCCAAAATTGTATTCCAATCAGATTTGCATGCATTTCCCTATTACTATGTACCAATCTTTCTACGCCAACACCAGCCATTCTGTCACAGATAGCCCCGTTGTCTTTAGCCACTTGCCATTTCTTTGGGCCAATAATCAAATGCCAACTTAAATATACATAGAAAGTACCTCCCCACTGGCCCCAGGAACAGTAACGGACAATAAGGAGGAACATAAGGGTGGAAAAAGAGTCACAGCAAGGATTTTTTTCCCTTTGGACAGAATTTGGACTCATATTTTCTTTCCCACCAGACAGTCTTAGTTCGGCATATAGTATGGGCCCATTGCTTTACCTATTTCATATCACTGATCAACAAGACAACCCTGCTAAATAAGCATTATTATTATACCCATTTCCAATATGCAAAAGCTAATGCTCCGTGACACTAAGAAAAAAAATGACCTACTAGGTTAGCAATCATGGAACTGCAATTCTAACCTAGATTTGCTGCCCCCAGGGCTCCATCCAGGCTGCAGCCTCTGGATTTTCCTTCAGAGAGAACTCAGTCCTGTTCAGTGTTAGGATTGTTTGTTTTCTGTGTTGGCCAAGGGCAGAAAACCATTTTAAAGGAATTTCAACTAAAAGGCAAGTATATAAATAAATAAGGTGCCTGCCTCCTCCTGAGCCATATACTGCCAGCTCCAAGCCTCGTTCTTTCCCATTCCTTTAAAGAGGACTTTCAAAAGCAGAAGAGACATGTGACATCATAAAAACTCTCTAAAATACACACTTGCAAGCTGCCATTTGTTTCTGAAGGACTTACTGAGTGCTGTCTGCACTTTAAAAATTCTTACTTCTTCTAACCACTCTGTGAAATAAAGATGATCCATGATGCAGAGGAAAGAATTGAGGTTTAAAGGTTAAGTGGTTTGTGCAATGTAGCTAGAAAGAGGGTGAAAAAGTAAAGTAATGCCCGTCTGACCCCAGAATGCATTCTCTGAAGTATTACATTACACTTTCTCACATTCGTTGGAGTGATTCATGTGTCCTTCACAGTTACTCATTTTATACCAGCTTAGAAGTCAAGCTTTCCTCTTCTGTGGCCACTTCCAAAGCACTGCCCCATGTAGGGTAGCCAGAGCATGGTCTTTGGAGCCAGAATGCCTGAGTTTAACTCCTAGCGATACCACTTGGTAAATGTGTGAACTTAGGCAACTTAATTAACGTCTCTGTCTCAGTTCCTTCATCTGTAAAATGGATATAGTACCAGTGCATACATGGTAAGCTATCGTGAGGGTTAAATAACTTAAATACGTAAGCAATCCAAAGTGCGTATGATGCCCATAAAGTACTCTGTGTGTGTTTGCATAAAAGGATATATGACGCATGGTAAGTACCGTGTCAATATTTGCACAGAAGAATATCCGATACCTAGTAAGATCTGACCTTTCATGTTTGCGTTCACCTCTTCTTGGCATGCCTTACTCCAGCATGGGCCTCAGCAGTGGCTTAGTTTTTGTGTAGTCTGACACTACCTGCTACAGCAAACCACCCGTCCGTCTCTCGTTTTCTGCCCTGGGCTTTCCCTGACACTATGGTGTAATTCCCCTAGCGACACCCACCAGGCATCAGATGTGGAGGTGTGAGTGAATTATCTCCCTGTGTGGCAAGCCTTGACCAATGTGGGTGGAATAAGAGGGGATGAGTCAATGCCTACCTCTTCCATCTCTCAGGAGATCATTCAGAGGATCATTTCACAGAGTCCTTGGGGCGTGCGGCGGGTGGGAGCTTTGGAGATGGAAATGAATGGAGTCCCTAGGAATAAGCGATCTGAGCTTCGGAGACTTCGAAGAAGGGTATCAGTTTCCATGCCCGCCATACGAGAGTCCGTTATTCTTGGTGCCAGCTTGTTTCCCACTCCATCGCGTGTAGAACATGGTGCTAAGTAAAGCAGAACAGCAGAGAAATAAAATCCATTAGATCACATATCCCACAGATGGGATCTTGTTTTCCTTGGCCTAATATGACCTAACTAATTTGCCTCCAGTAAGAAATTGATCCTATTCAAGAAATACAGTGTGATGCATGAGAAAGCAGCAGACATGAGCTTCAAATTCCTGTCTATGTTTAATTAGTTTTATGACCCTAGGAAAGATACTAAGCCACTTTAAATCCCAACTATCTTATTACAAAATGGGAGATATCACTCAATGATTTCTACAGTCTTTCTTATAAAATTAAAATTCTGGTTTCCAATGCCTTTTGACAGTTACTAACACTTTATGAATTATTTGGAGCACATGATGAAAACAGATTAAAGTCTGTTAAACATCTTATAATCTATCCTACTTGAAACAGATGTGGCATCCCTTTTATTCATGGATTTGCAAATAATTTAATTTAAAAAATTAAAATAAATCTATCATACCTAAAATGTAAAAATAATCTAGCCATTATTCACATGGTGGGCAGGCTACAGTTTGAAAAATACTTTGTATAACAGCATCTCTGTAATTTGATTCTTATAACATTCTTATAGTATTAATACCATTAATAACTCCCATTTGGGGAAAAAGGAAGTAAATTCAAAGAGGCCATGCAATTTCCTTTCAGTTACATGGTAAGTAATTAGTAGACATAAAGTTTTTCATTAAGGGTCTACCCTTTCTAAAAACTGATTTTCCACTAGGGCCATACAAAATAAACAAAAACAAACAATGAAGGTGAGAGATAAAAGTTGTTCAACCAGATAAGTGAGGGAAGACAAATATCAATGTGATGGAGACACCTTCTGGTTTTGTAGAAATATCCTTTCTTCCTGCCTATATAGTAAAATCTTTGAGGTCATGGGTAAGTGTCTTATGTAATGTTTTGTGTTCTCACTCTGGACTTGCACACAGTAAGTGCTAACTAATTAATCATCAGATAAACGAGTGACTGAATGATCAACTGGAACTGAGAAATAGGAACAAATTTATTTCCTGTAGGATTCCTTCCTTTAGTTGCCAGTCCAGGCAAGGCAAAATGTTTCTCTGCTCTAATAATGCCAAGACAATTACAACATGTGTTACAGAATACTGGAATCCTCTCTCTGTGGCTCTGTCTTGATAGCCCATGAGCTGTATGAAAGGGTCTGGTGTTTAATCATCTATTTGTCGTGTGCCCCTAGAATGTGGTAGATAAAAGAAATATGTGTTGAATCAAAGAATGAGTAAAAGACAGAAAGAATTTGGAAGAAGGAGAACAATATGGCAATTTGGGATTTATTAATATTGTGGTGTTATTTGAAGCTGGAGAGAGTAGTGGGATTAGAAACGCAGGAACTAGACTCTTGGAGATATTCACAGTTGGGGGGGGGAAATGGAGGAAAGACGTGTAACAGAAGAGTTACTGAAGATCAACTGGGAGAACCAGAAAAGTGTGAGATCATGCAAATAAAGAAGAAAGTGGCAAATCACCCTCATGGCCATTCCATTACAATGTATTTATAGGGCCTTGTATAAAATTTATATTTAGCATGGATGCTTAGAGAACCACTATAAGTCGTTATTCAGCGTTAGTTTGGGCCACAACCTCAGAAAACCTAAAGCAAGAGAGGCTCTGGAAATATGTAACTTTGAGTCTGGAATTTCTAATCCTTGCTGTGTGGGCCGAAGCAAATTAGCCTGAATGTGTCTCGATTTTGTTTGTAGGGTGAAAACATCACCATCTCACTCATTGGGTTGTTTTATGCAATCACTAATAAAACATTATGATAAAGCTCTCTGCAAATATGAAGTGCTATTGAAATGTAGAGAAATACACTGGACATCTTTGTATTCCATCAGACACATCCCGGGAGACATTTCCTTCCTTCCAGAACATGTACACTCAATGAAGTGTCCATCTGGCAAGTTAGACTGTGCCAAGAGTGGAAAGGCAAATTATTATAAGGTAAACAGCTGAGTGCTCGTGTGCAAAGGTGGTATAAAAGACTTGTAGCCGTGCCTGCATAGGGTTAAGAATAGGGATTAAGATGCCCCAGAATGTGCAATGTACTTGATATTTTCCCCGGGGAGAATGAAGGCAGGGAAAATTTCTGGCTACCTGGGCCTCTTTGCCTTCCCTCCAAAAACATTACACTTGGCTAATGGAGCTGTAACTTTGTTTTGATTTCCTGAGTGGTCTTGAGTTACCTAATATCTGGCTTGCTTCCCTAAATGGTTGCTTCTTAGATCTCTCCAGTAAAATCATACTTAAACCATTTTCATTAGGAACCGAGTACTACATGATCATAAAGTACCTCATGAAATGCCTTGATTAGCAGAGATCAAAGGCTGAGATTCATTAGTTTTGCTTTCTTTCCCCTCCTACTTTGCCTTTGCGTTAAACTGCATTAACCTGACTAGCTCGGCTCTCCAGAGTTTGCACAATCTGGAAAAGATAACTTCTGCTGAGAAGTCTGGCTTTTCTTTGAAGCACATGGCTTGCAGGTTTTCTGTGGCCCAAGGCATAGTCAACAAGCTGTCTATTCCGTCTATTCCGTGGAGAGAAACAGCCCCTTCTCAGCAAGTAGCACCACTGTGGTTGTTTCTGCAGTGCTCCGAGGGTTGAGAAAGACTTGGATTAACACCATGGTCAAAGGTTATGAGCCGATGAGCCTGGCTTTCCTCACCAAATTGAGCCATTTCAAACTCACTCAAGAGTCAAACTGTTAACAAAACTGTCCACCATAATGTGGCGGTGGGGGCGGAGGGGTCCTCCTTATTCAGGCATGCCTGAGTTTAAATTCTGGCTCCTTCACCTCTTTGAGCTTCAAGGTTCTCACATGTGAATTTGGGATATCAGTGTGACTTCACAGCCCTGTTGTTAAGACTCAGATGAGATAATGTTTACAAAACACCTACCAGAGCCTAGCACATAGGAAACACTCAGTAAGTGGTGACATATATATAAATGCTAATTCAATGCACCCTTACGATTCTAGAAAAGGAGAAGGGCTAACGGTGACATGCTAACTATTTTCTGGAAAGTGCTTTCAATTGTTCCGCCACAGCAGCCTCCAATTTGCTTTGGGGTTAATATTCCAGTAAGGAATGGAAGATGTTTCCTTGGATTAGCTATTTGGAGCCAGGCAAACCTCAAACATTCCCACAAGCACATGGAAGAGGATGTCTACTCTTGGTCTCAGAGCAAGAGACACAGTGGATAATCGGGCTTTCTGCATTGTGAGGTTGAGTGACATGAAATAGAGACAAGGTAAACTTTTGTCTTTTTTTTTAATACTTATAATTAGACTTTTTTCTATGTATGAAACCTCAGGTGAAATCTGGCCATTTTCCAAATGGAGAAAGCAGACTCTCTTCTTGGAATTTTGGTTCAAGTCTCATCTGACAATGCCAGTTTGATTTTCTCCATCTCTGTAGTCTTCTTGAATTTTTTCTGCATTATCATAGTAATGTAATTTATAAGAGCAGCTATAATTTTTATATTACCAACAATTATCACTGGCAATTAGCAATACTCACTGAGTGTTTATACTGTGCCAGGCCCTATAAAAAGAAAGGCATCTATTTAGACTGTAGCGTAACTCAAGTAATAAAAACTAACACTGAAGTGCTCCCTCTGGTTCCATCAGCCTCCGGGTTTTAGCACGTGTAATGTTTGCATCACCCCTAAGAATTAGGTATGATCCTCATTCTCATATTCCAGATGAAGAAATTAAACTCAGGGAGTGAAAAACCTCCCCCAAGGTGTCACAGCTATTCAATAGCAACACTGGGTTCCAACTCGTGTCTCTCTGAATCCAGAATTCAAGTTATTTATTACCTGCTTTACTATCCCCTCTCATGTTTTCTTTCATAATCCCCCAATTTTTCATTCCAAAAACTGCCATGCTAAGGGCTGGAATGGGATGAGGGGGTACATAAAACAAATTATTAGCCTGAGCTCCCCTCCTAAAAAAAAAAAGGTTCATTTCTCAGGAGAGACATGTTAGGTCCTATACCCCATGCTTTGTCTCTATTCCACCCCCCCCTTACATTAGATTTTGATTCAAAATTCACTGCTGTCTGTGATTTGCTTGATCTCAGTAGTGCTTAATACCCTGTATCTGAGGAGGTCAATTTTATTTTACTGGTTGTCTGGATAAACTCTTCTGTACTACCTTCACCTCCACATCCCGCTGCATCGAAGGTGCTTGTAGAGAAACCAAATAGGAATCTTACCCTCACTCCTCCAATTTCCTCTTCCTCAGAGACATATCCAGTGGGGCATAACTGAACAGACACACTTTGTGGGATACACCCTATGGGAGACTACAAAGGAGAGAACAAAGCTCACAAAAGTTAATCAATCCTTTTACCCCTGGATTACAAAGCTTCCCCTATAAAGATGTGGTCTGAGCATGGCTTTCATTTATAAAGTGTAAAGACTGTATATCTTAAACATAATTACAAAACGCTAAAGATTTCAATTATTAAGGATCATAGAATACTTTGTGAGCCAATTTTTATATCATAGATAATAGTTGTATTGATTAATATGACCAATAGCCTTTGCAATTTTGAGGACAGGAAGAGATTTATTTACCTTTGAAAACTCAGGTTAGGGGGGTGCCTGGGTGGCTCAGTTGGTTAAGCGTCTGACCTCGGCTCAAGTCATGATCTCATGGTTGGTGAGTTCAAGCCCCGTGTGGGGCTCTGTGCTGACAGCTTAGAGCCTGGAGCTGCTTCGGATTCTGTGACTCCCTCTCTCTCTCTGCTCCACCCCTGCTTGTGCTCAATCTCTCTCTCTCTCTCTCTCTCAAAAAAAAAAAAAAACATTAAAAATTTAAAGAAAAGAAAATTCAGGTTATGTGGTATAGTGTCTAGCACATGGAAGCCAGTAAAATGTTTGTTGATTCACTGGCTGAATGAGTACGTGAGTAAAGTTCATCAATGCATAACTTGGCCATCTTAAGAATTATGTGTCAATTCAACCGGGCCATGAAGTGCCCAGATATTTAAACATTATTTTGCATATTTTTGTGAAGGTGTTTCTGGATGGTATTTGAGTCAGTTTTACTCCCCAAATGCCTGGGCCTCATCCAATTCACTGAAGGCCTGAACAGAAGAAAAAAGGCTGAGTAAGAATTTTCTTTTTCTGCTTGACCATGTTCAAGCTTAGACATGGTTCTTCTGTAATTCAAGTAATAAAAGCTAACACTCAGACTCACATTCAGACTAAAATTCCAGCATTGGCTCTCTTGGTTCTCAGACTTTTGAAATGATACTAACATAAACTAACAGCTCACCTGGATCTAGACTTCGCCGTCTCCATAATCACATGAGCAGTCCTTAGTAATAAATTTTTCTGTCTCTCTCTGTCTCTTTCTCCCTCTCTCTACACACACACACACACACACACACACACACACACACACACACATATGCACACACAGATACAGTTGACCTTTGAATAACATGGGTTTTAACTTCACAGATCCACTTACATGTAGATTTTTAAAAAGAGAGTTGAAAGCAAAAGCCACAAGGCATTTATTTATAACTGCCCACCCAAGTTTCCACAGGATTGAATCAAAGCCAACTGGCCCAGAGATCTCACCTGCTGTCTTCTGAGTACCCATGGAAGCCAGCGCTGAAGCTTTCACCAGCCTCCAGGGCTAGGACTGGGCAGGGCTGTGGACTGCCCTGTGTGCAGGATGGAGTGGTTTGGTGAGCAATCCTAACTGAAAAACTCCAAGTTCTCAGGTCTCCAAGGTTTCTGGTCTTGGGCCGTTCCTGGGCTGGAAAGCACCCTTCCCCCCGAGTGGCACCCCAGCCAGCGTCCTCCAGAGGTCAGGCACTCCTGTGTGTTGGCACCTGCTGTTGGCCACTGGCTGGGTACACCTCAGGCATAAGGCGCAGCTGTACTCTGCCTCCTGTGGGCCTGTCCTGTGCCTCCTGCTGCAGATCCAGGCCACCAGGCTGCAGAACATTGTGATCCTGGGGCCAGCTGCTTCCACCGTCCCTGTCCTGCTGGGCCATCTAAGGCAGGTTTTTCTCCCCCAAATCAATACACACACGCTATTGTAAATGTATTTTCTCTTCTTTGTGCTTTTCTTAATAACATTTCTTTTCTCTAGCTTGCTTTATTGTAAGAATACAGTAAAATACATATGACATACAAAATACGTGTGAATCCACTGTTTATGCTATTGGCAAGGCTTCCAGTCAATGGTAAGTGAGTTCTTAGTAGTTAAGTTTTTAAGGGGTCAAAAGTTATACACAGATTTTTGATTGTAGGAGAGTGTTGGTGTCCCTAACCTCTGCATTGTTCAAGGGCCAACTGTATACAGTAGAGTATAGTTAACTATCATCAATCACTGTGCTGTACATTAGGTTTCCAGAACATATTCATCTTACATAACTGAAATTTTATACTCTTTGACCAACATCTCATTTCCTCTTCCTCATAGCCCCTGTCGACCACCATTCTATGAGTTTGACTGTCTGAGATTTTTCATGTAAGTGGTATCATGTAGCATTTGTCTTTTTGTGTCTGGCTTTATTTCACTTAGCATATGACCTCCATGTTCATCCACGTGGTTGCAAATGGCAGGATTTTCATTTGGTCCACCAATCCCACTGCTAGATATATATCCAAAGGAACTGAAATCAGGATCTTGAGAGATGTCTTCTCTCCCATGTTCACTGTAGCCAAGACATGGAATCAACTCAATGTCCATTTATGAAAGAATGCATTGAAGAAGGTGGTATATACATTAGATGGAATATTACTCAGTGTTGAAAGTTTCCTTTCTAAATGAAATTTATTTTTTCACTTTGTTGTTTAACATTTGAACAAGATAACGATGTAAGTTGTTAAACACAGTATCTGACATTTAGTAAACACTGAGAATGAATTAGACTTCATTGTAATGCTAGTAGGGATTGTCTTTGGAACTGTTCCCAGCTTTTCCTCGAACATGCTTGTACCAGTTTGGAGAGGGGCAGTCATGGAACTTGTGTTGTGTCAGGGCAGAGCTCAGAAACTAATCCTGGAAAGCTGCATATGAACATATCTAACATAAATATATATAAGAAACCATGGTGGATGTTCAAAAGGCAGTGTATCAAAGTGGTTAAGCTTCAGCTCTAGAGTCAGATCATCTAGATCCATGTTCTAATGGGTGTGTAATTTTTTACAAATTGCTTCATGTTTCTATGTCTCATTTTCCTCACCCACGAATACAAATAATCTTAGTATCTACTGCATAGGATTGTTTTAACAGTAAGAGTTAATATAGGTTCGATTCTTTGAGCTTTTCTGGCACATAGGAAGAACTGAATTAGTGTTTGTGATTGTTATAATGAATACCTTTTAGAAAGGAAGAAGTTAAGGCTTAGAAAAGTCAAGCAACTCACTCAAGGTGACACAGCCAGGGAGTAGAAGAATTGAGTCTTGAACCTAATTCCGTCTAATTCCAAAGCCTGTATTCTTTTCCATTATTTTAGTGTTTCTCAAATTTGAGTGATGGATAGACTCCTTTTAAAAGAAACAGAAGTTCTGTTTAATATCAATGTTGATTTGTAGTATTTTTGTTATAACGCTGCTAAAATATATGCAACACTAACCTAGATGTAACTTCTTATGCCTATAAATCATCTAAGCTATAAAATTTAAACACATTTACTAAGTAAATGCAAACAAAAGTTGCAACCCAGTAAAATTCAATTTGGTAACATTTATTTCATGTGATGGATGTTGTTGTTTTCTTGAAAGTGAAACCACTCACAAAGGAACATGGTACTCACTGTTAAGATTCAAGTTCTTTTGCGGTCATCACGCCCATACATCTGTGTGCTCTGAGATCAGTCATTTTTTCCACCACTCTTCTCTGTTCCAACTACTGTGAAACCATAACATGATGTCATTTGGCCTCCACTTGGCAGAAATGCACCATTTACATAGTAATTCTGCCTCCATTTCTTTTTCACTTTAGCCCAAGATGAAGTGGAACTATTTGGGTGCAACAAATTAAAAAAAAACAAACACTATCGAGTATGGGACAATTATTGGTTGTGAGGTTGCCATCAGATGGTCAAAAATATGCCTATGTACATATTTTTAAATTGCCATTGACATGAAATTCCCAAATTAAAAATTCTCATGGACCCTTGGGAATACGCTCAAGGATCCCCAGAGAACAAAAGATCTTAGTTTAGGAAATTCTGAGCTGCTCTCTGTCTCCTCTCTCCTGTCTAGAAGGAGAATTCATTTATGCCATAAATAATTTAGGATAATGTTTGAGTCATGCTAACGTAGAGCTGACTGGAAGGAGGTAAGAAGCAATAGTTTCAAGTTTGCCTACAATGGAAAGTGACAAAGCTATTTTTTCTGAATATGCAGAATCGGCAATGTTGGGGAGGGATGATTTTTATTTATGACTTCCTGTGGCGGCTGAGAAAAAAGGAGTCACAGTCATGGATGACTATTATTTTACTCTTTTTAAAGGGACGATCAATGACTAATGCTTATCTGGCATGTTACCATTTATAAAGGGCTTTCTCCAGCTTGATATCTCCCACCTTCAACCACACCCAGATGAAAAAATTTCTCAACGCAAGCATCATGAATTAGGGAGCTGATATTTAAACCAGGTGTCCTAACTTCAAACCTCCCTACATTCTGCAATACCATGCCACTCTACATGCATTCTCTTCTGGACACAAATGGGAGAGAAGGCATCATATATTGTACGTTATTCCTGAATTTATCTCTCCAGAGGCAAGCGGCCTGAACTTTCACAAAAGTCATAACAAAATGTTAACAGCATGGGACTCTGGACTTATGTTCCATCTTCATCACTTACCAGCTCTGTGATGTTGGAAAAGTTATGTAAACCCTCCAAGTTGCAGTAGCCTCATCTGAAAAATAAGAAGGCATACCCTTTTCATGGGGTTATTTGAAAGATTAACCATGAAAATATATATTAAGAGGTTGGCACAATACCCGCGTGTGGCACTAATAACATATAACGTACGGTGCTTACTCTTTGCCAGACACTCTTTAAATGCTTTACATATTAGCTCAATTAATCCTCATATAACAGCACTTTGAGTTAGATATTATTTTCTTCCTATTTGGCAGATGGGGAAACTAAAGGACAGAGAGATTAAGTGAGTTGTCTAAGGTCACACATTTGGAAAGTTTTGGAGGTGGAAATCTTAACCCGGACCCACGGACCCCAAATCTATGTTCCAGAGTCCATGCTTATTGGCAGGCTCTCCACTATCTCGCCATGTTTGCTAGCTCTAAGTATTGTAACTACAGAAAGGGATTCTCTTTATTTAGTCTCCCATCCTGCCGTCTATCTCAATCTCCATGGCCACTTTTCAGATCTCTTTAAGCTCCTTCCTGAAATACTGCAACATCACTCAAATCTTTTACACAATTATAGTCTTAGCTCCATCTAATCAATTTTCCACATTGTAGCCAGCACCATGTTTGGTATAACCATTTCTCCTCCTCATTACAGCCTCTCTAAGGTTAATCACTACCCTCAGAATATTGTCATGATAGGAGCCCTGTTTTCTTTTCCAATCTCATCCCCTTCCACCTCCTCCCATTTGACATTCTAGGAATCCAGACTATTTGTAGTTTCCTGAATACGCCATTCACTCTCATCATACTCAGAAGCATTTTTCCTATGAATCTGACCACATTTCTACGAATGGCTAACTTCTTCATATCCTTTAAAAATCATTTTAAGCATCTCTCTTTTACAAGAAGTCTTTCCTGATATCCTTACTTTATTCCTGAATTCTAGATGTGATTATATTCACATTTACAAAGCAGGAATGTATTCTAATTCTCAAAAAAGGCACCCCCAAATACTAATACTATCAATTGCTATGCAGAACTATGACATCATAGAGGGTTTTATATCAGAGTCACTTTGAGAAAATACTAAATAGCAACTGAGCTAAATATTATCACCAGATTTCCTGCTGAAACAATAGCAGTGTTGAGTGAATCCAGCCTTGGTTGTGTTCATGTAGCAAGAAATCTTTGTGTACCACTTTGTGATCATCAAAGCTCAGAAGATGTTTTCCCAAGATCTTCCCACCTTTTATTTATTCCTCCCACCCCTCATTCCCTTGTTATTAAGTTCATGTTTGTCAAGAAAAAAAAAAAACTGGCTTTTTTATATCTGATTTGTTTGCACTTGACTCATCAAAAATGTTTGTAAAGAGCCTTGATGTCCAAGAAGACTCTGGAGCCTCTTGGTAGGTCTTTAAGACATTTCCCCCCCCAAGAACTGAGAGACTGTTTCTGGGCAAATCAGGTAAATGGGAACTTCAAATAACTTAAGACTGTTAAAGGGATCAAAATATATGCATGAACATGCTGGCATGTGCTCTCATGTTCTTAAGTTATGTATCCATGCACAAAGTTTTTGATTTCTCTCTGAATTTCAGGAAACAGGTTGTGGCACAGCTTGACCCAAGGAAACCTTCTTAAACTATTACACAGTTCCCTAGGTCCTAATGGGATTCCTTCGTCCTTGATGTCACTAACATTCTGAAATCAGAAGGTACCATTTCCCAGAGAACAATTAATCTCAGAATTTCTTTCAGAATAGCTTTTGGCTTACTGCCACCTAAGGTAGAGCAGGGTCCTCCCCACCAATTCACCTGGATTCTTGCTTCCTGGCTATGCCAGGTAGTCTGGCCCAGCTTGTGGAAGAGCGAGCAAGCAAGCCTCAGAAAAGATAATGCAATCCATGTGTCCCAGCATAAATGTCTCTGTTTTTACCACATGGCCGTAAGTCATTTACTCAAAGGTTCCAAATTATATTTTAAAAGTTCAACAAATAGTTCATTGTACAAGAGACTTGGGCACTTAATTAGAAACTGCAATACTTTGCTCATTGTATGTAATATTAAATGGCCCTTTTCTTCCATTATCCAAACGTTGTAGGTAATTTATCATGTAAGATGTCTTGTGCAGTACACTATGAAAGTATTGCAGCTACACACAAGTTACACAATTATGGCCTCGTCTGAGAAAAGGGTTTTCGAGAACACTTCCTTTATAGTTCTTCTTGGTCGCTTACTCTAATCCTTACCAAACCACAGGATGTCCTAACTTTTAAACTTACCACAACAGCAACAAAGCCCCCATCTAGTTACTAAACACTCTGGGAGGCTTCCTTTTTGGAATTCAGTTTCAGTTCTCTGCCTTTGCAAGTCACTAGAGGAAAATCATCGTATTGTTTCAAAGCCAGAGAACAGAAACTGAATTCAGTCACCTCCTTGGATGTATTGACACCATGACATCCTGATTTATCATTCCTAAGCCTATTACCCTCTTGCACCACTCAGTAACCCTCGGAGAAAGGAAGATACAGCCACATATTCCCTGCCTTTACATATCTGAATGAGAACTAGAAACGTACCTAATGCCAAACAGCTGGATATGTGAATGCATCCTGATGTTTCCCTTTTTTATTCCATTTTCAGCCAGATGTTTGGCATCACAGAGACAACACCTAATGTTTCTAAAAAGAGTTTCAAAAATATTATGACTCTTCAGATTGGGGAGATGGGAAAACAGAGAACGAGTAAGATATAATTGAAATCTATACAATCATGAAGGATTTGAGGAAGTTGGCTCTAACTCATTCACGAGATCTCAGAATACTAGAAACATCCTTTGAAATTTGAGAGACTTTAAGCAACAAACAAAAGGACAAATGAGTTGAGAATAAACACATGGAACTCGTTACCCCAGAGGTAAGGAATGAAGATACACATACTAATTCAAAAATATTTATATATGTTCACAGGCAATCAACAGAGTTATTAAAGGCAACAAAAATATTTGGGTACACTGCAAAATTTTGAACATTGGAGCCATGGAGGACAATTCTGACTTTTAGTGCACATTCCTTGGAGTAACTGTTTGTATCCATATGCCAGGTTGGTTGAAATCCAGTTTGGCAATTGTTATTTGCATGGTAGCTGCTTATAATTACTTGTTGAATGAATATTAATATGTATAGTGCTTTCAAGTACTTAAACTCTTACATATGCATTCTCATTTTATCCTTATTATAATGCTTTCATAGTGAAAAGGAGGAAAATTCCCAAGAGAATTTAGATGGAGGTAGCATGGGGAGAGAATGATTATGGCAGAGTAATAACAATTTTGAGCTCTGGAGTCAGAACTTTCTAGAACCCTGGCTCTACAAATCACAGTCTTTATCACTTTAGACAAGATACTTAAACTCTCCAAACCTTAATTTCCTTGTGGGTAAAAATGAAAATAATGAAAAGTCTACCTCATAGGGTTTCTGTGAGAATTAATGAGATATCTCATATAAAGCATACTGCCCAGTGCCTCGCACATAGTAAATACTCATAAATACAAGCTATTTTAGAGATAAGAACATTTATTTGCAAAGCTATTAAGTAGTCTCATTATCCCACAAAACATGGCTTGTTAATTGTAATACTAACAATCAAACAGAATTCTTTGGAATCTGAACACTCTGTTATTTCCATGTGCCTGGCATAAGCTATTGGGCCAAAGACAAACGACTGGACTGGGTTGTCTAAGAAGAAAGAACCCTGGCATTGATTTTGAAGGAGCCTCCCCATATGATGACAAATATGAACTCTATAACTCATTAAGTAGTATATATTTTACATGGGCTTCTGTTTGCTTTATGATGAAAAATATCCAGTTTATTTATGACTGATGACAGTTAGCCGTATGTTTGAATTGTGAGCTTACCAAAATCATCTTGGCAATGTTTGCTATAGAGGAAATAGATTCTATCTACAGTTTTAAGTAACAACCAATACTTGCGTTTATAGAAGATGTCTTAGGGGTAGAAGAGGATTAGACGAAAAGATCCTAAGGGAACATTGTAGAAGTGCTCCTTAGCATCCATTTTGCCAAAGAGGCTAACATTACAGAACAAGTTTAGCATGAAAATTAATGTTCTTTCCAAGATGTCTTCCAAAATAATCCAGCTAGTGTGTTTGGATAATAGAAAAAAATGATCCTTTATAACATCCTTTTTAGTAAAATACAATCACCAAAAACATTTCATCCACAATGTGATTTTTTAAAAAATGTTTATTTATTTTTGAGAGAGAGGAGGGCGAGGGGCAGAGAGACGGGGACAGAGGATCTGAAGTGGGCAGAGAGTCCAATGTAGGGCTCAAACTCATGAACTGTGAGATCATGACCTGAGTCAAAGACAGATGCTTAACAGACTGAGCCACCCAGGTGCCCCATCTACGACGTAATTATTTGTAATTAAGGGTATAATGTGTTTAGCCACAGTTGATTTCACATTTCTCTCACTCTAAATACAAGCAAATCAGGCTATTACATAGTATGGGCCACATCGATCTCAATTTCTCATCTTATTTTCACTAGACCACTGCCCCCTCTACCACCACAACCACCATGTGCAACATGCATCTAATGGTACAAACCAAAAGAATAAACCACAGGTGGGAATTGTGTCAGTTAATTCTTGCTGTGTAACTATCACCCCAAAACATTTTGGCTCACACACAAAATTTATTATTCCTGATAATGCTGTGAGTTGGGCTGAGCAGTTCCATCCTGGGCCCACTTAGCAGCTCAGCTGGGGATGGGTGGTCAGGATGGCATTCCTCACAAGTCTGGTTGTGGGTTCAGTGTTAGTGGGGTGACAGGCCACATGTCTCTAATTATCCCACAGCCTCGCCCAGATTTATTCACGTGGTGATGGTTGCAGGATTCCCAAGAGCAGTAAGAAGAAAGTCCTGAGAAACAAGAGATTTTCAAGCCTTTGTTCATGTCATATTGTTAATTGTCTCATTGGACAAACAAGTCATGAAGGCAAGCTCAGATAGAGGTGTGGTTAAGTAGACTTTGATTCAGTGGAACAAGTTGTAAGTTCTAACGGCAAAGACGATGATATTAAGAGTCATGAAGTGCTGAGGTGATACTTCCTCCATACCACAGACTATGACACTATCTTACCAGAATTTTCTACCAGAAGTTGTTCTGCATTCACAAAGAACCTTCACAATCATTCTTTATTTCATCCTCTTGAAAATTTTGGAGGGAAGATCAATGATGAAGATAGGCATTTAAGTTCTAATCTTTAAACAAGTTAGTTGTGTGACCTTGGTCTAGCCACTTAACACCTCATTGTCAGATAGAATTACAACAGCTTCTGTGTCATGACATTGCTCAGAGAATTAAAACAGACGATTTTGTGTAAATTATTTAGCACAAGCTCAAATTATTAGCCTTTAAGTTTTTATTATACATTGAAAAATACTCTCTGAGCACTTACCACATTCCTTTGAATCAGTGTAGAATATTTCTAAGGATTTGTTTAGGTGACATTATTGAGCCAAATTATCTATACTTTATTCTAGCTTTTACCTCTTTCATTTTTTTTTTTCTTTTTTTAGTGTAGTTGACATAGAATGTTACATTACTAGCTTTAATTTGAGGCAAATAACTTAGAATTTTGGGTCCTATGTTGTTTTCCTCACTTGTGAAATAAGCATAAAAATAATCTACCTTGTAAGATTGCTGTGAAAATTGTATATAAATACCTAGAGAAATGTCTGGCATATCATAAATACACAACAAATGATGATGATTATTATGTCAGGGCATTGGATTGGCACTATATATATCTATAGATATCAATATTGATATAAATATGTGTAGCCATGTATATAGAGATAAAAATAATCATTAAACATGTCACTAAGGGGCGCCTGGGTGGCTCAGTCAGTTAAACGTCTGACTTCAGCTCAGGTCATGATCTTGCCATCTGTGAGTTCGGGCCCTGTGTCAGGCTCTGTGCTGACAGCTCAGAGCCTGGAGCCTGTTTCGAATTCTGTGTCTCCCTCTCTCTCTGCCCCTCCCCTGTTCACACTCTGTCTCTCTGTGTCTGAAAAATGAATAAACCTTAAAAAAAATAAAAAAAAATAACATGTCGCTATGTATATTGCAGCCTATTGGAAGAGTAAGATATTGAAAAAGTTAACACATCAATAAATACTAACTGAAAGTTATGATGAGTACCATGATAGATAATATTATGAAAAGTAACATAGAGTAACAAAGTAATATTTAACCTAAGAATTCAACAATCTAGGAAATTTGGGATTTTTCAGAAAAGAAAAGTTAAAGTCAGAGAGATAACGCAACTTGATCGAAGTTGTACAAGGAAGAAATGGATAACCCAGGAAATTTCTCTGCAATGACACAACTGCTCCAAACCTTATTGGCCCTGAGGACAAATGCTGCTGAACTCTGAGCGAGCTTCATAGCATCTCAAAATGTTAAACCCTCCTCATCTGTAGGGTTTAATAGCCCTCCTATTTACCTTACTTGGCTTATGGAAACTGAAAGACTGAAAAAACCTAAAGACCAGAAGACTGAAAAAACCTAAACTGTGGCTTCTGAAATTAAAAGCTAATAATTCTGTGCTTTGTTGTGGTCCATAATCCTGCCATGTAAAATTTTAAAATATTCTTCATACTAAAGGGCAAGGCTTGCCACAATGCATAAAATCCAGCTATATACTAGTCTATCCTATGAGAGACACAATTTACATCAAAAGACACAAATAGGAATTAAGAAAGTGGAAATAAATATATCATGCAAATAGTAAGATAAGAAGGTAGCAGTGGCTATATTAATATCAGATAAAATACATTTTAAGGCAAAGAACATTACCAAATTAAAATACAGACATCCCATAATGATAATAAAGTCAGTTAATCAGGGTCACCTGGGTGGCTCAGTTGGTTGAGGGTCTGACTCTTGATTTTGGTTCAGGTCATGATCTCACTGTTTGTGGGATTGAGCCCTGCACTAGGCTCCACGCTCAGGATAGAGATTCTCTCTCGCTCTCTCTCTCTCTCTCTCTCCCTCTGTCCCTCTCCCCTGCTCATGTGCTTTCTCTCTCTCAAAATAAAAATTTTTAAAGTGTATAAAAAAAGAAAGTCAGTTAATCAGAGACTAAATGTGTGTATTTAATACCAAAATTTCAATGCAGACAGAAAGGGAGAGGAGACAATCCTACAATCACAGTTGAAGATTTTATTACCCCTTTATCAACAATCAAGAGAGTAATGGAACAAAAAGGAAATCAGAAAAGGTAGAGATAAGATTAACAGAACATTAATGTGTCCCTAACTGATAATTATGCAGGAATAAACTCAATAACTGTCAAATACACATTTTTTTTTTCACTTGCTCATGGTGTGCTCACCATCTAAAAAAAGATGCTTCAAAATGATAGTTCAAAAATGGTACTATGCAAGGCCACGGCTCAAGTCTCATTTTTAAAAAAATATTTAATAACATATTTCTTTACACATGAAATTAAATTAAAAATTATGGATAATAACACATCCAGGAAATAATACCAAACATGTGGATAGTGTAAGAATCCACTACCAAAAAGAAATCACATATAACTCTAGTCTAATCATGAGGAAAACATCAGACAAATCCCAACTGAGAGAGACATTCTATAAAACACCTGACCTGTACTCCTCAGAACTGTCAAGGTTATCAAAACAAGGAAAGTCTGAGAAACCAGCATAGCAAATAGGATCCCAGGGAGATAGGATAACTAACTGTATTGTAATATCCTGTAGGATTCTGGAACAGAAAAAAGACATTTTGTAAAAGCTAAGGAGGTGTGAATAAAGTATGGACTTTAGTTAATAATAACTGTCCCAAAAATGATTCCTTAATTGTACCAAGTTTACCGACTAATGGAGATATTGATAATGGGGAAACTGAGTATGGGCTACATGGGAACTCTCTGTACTATCTTCTCAATTTTTCTGTAAATCAAAAATTTTTCCAGAATTTAAGTTTTTAAAAAAGAGAAGTGAGAAAATATTTTTATTAAAAAAATTTAAATGTTTATTTATTTTTGAGAGAGAGAGAGAGCGAGCAGTAGTGGGGGAGGGGCAGAGAGAGAGAGAGAGAGAGAGAGAGAGGGAGATACAGAATCCGATGCAGGCTCCAGGCTCTGAGCTATTAGCACAGAGCCCAACGCAGGGCTTGAACCCATGAACCATGAGATCTGAAGTTGGCCGCCCAACCAACTGAGCCACCCAGGAGCCCTGAGAAAATATTTTTAAATAATAATGAAAACTGGTATCAAAACTTGAGGGATATAGCTAAGTACTCAGAAGGAAATGGATAGCTTTACATGCTTCTAGTAAAAAGGAAAAAAAAAAAAAAAAGAACTAAGCCCTAAGACTTAAAATTATACCTTAAGAAGGTAGGAAAGAAAGAGTAACACCAAAATAAGAAGAATGAAAGAAATTAGAATGACAATGGCAGAAATCAATGAAAAAGAAAACACATAAAATAGAGAAAATGAACAAAGCCAATTCAACTCTCATACCTTGTTGGTGGCAATATAAAATGGTACAACCACTTTGGGAAAAAAATCTAGCTGTTTCTGCTAGTGTAAAGTGCACACCTACTCTATGACCTCAGTTGTTAGTCAAGAAAAGTGAAAATAAGTATTCACAAAAAGACTTGCACAAAAATATTCATAGTGGCTTTAGTTATTATAGCCCTATACTGGAAACAGCTTAATTGCCCACCAATAGGCTAATAAATATAGACAATCAATAGTAAAAAGGAATGAATTCCCAACACACACAAAGTATATTTCCATATATTACCTCTTTCAACCCCCATAACCTGTGACATATCATTATTCCCCTTATTCTAGATATGAGGAAACTGAGGCACAGAGATGATAATGTGCCCAAAGTCACAGAGCTAGTGAAGGGTAGACCCAGGACTCAAACACTGAGATGGTGCTAGATGTTTTGCTCTTAGCAATGTTATGCATCCCGTGTTCACCTAAAACAATCAAATCCTTGGAGTGATGTGTAGTACAGAAATGCTAAAATACTTTCATCTACACATTTCTCCTAAGCAAGCATAGATGTAGGGTGATGATGATTGTGTAGCCTAGAGTCTTACTTGCTCCTGGATGCACAGACCTATTCAGACAAGAAAAGGCCTAAAGATTGAAATATTGCCAGTTCTAACCTGGCTGCTACAACTACCAGACAGAGTGGGGAAAGAATCTGTACTGACAAATTGTTAGATGAGGTATCAGGAGATCACAGATTCTCGTAACAATTTTGCTATAAGGTAGCCCAGAACTAAGGTAGGTCACATTACCCGCTCTGAATTTCATCAGTTGATTAAGGGGGCAGAACTTGGTGAGCTTTGCCTTTCCCTTAAGTTAGGAGATTTTATGCCTCTCTTCCTAGTAGATGAAATCCTAGTTCCACTTTTTCATTATTATTGCTCATCTCTAATAATTGATCCGTAATTAACTAGCATCTGTAAGAACATAATTTACATAGAAGAAAAAGTTATTTGGAATTCAATGTTTAAGAATACTTTTTCCTACTTGGAGGATTTTCTTTTTAAGTTTATTTATTTTGAGAGAGAGAGAGAGAAAAGGAGAGAGACAGTGAGAGCGAGCCTCTCTCTGCTTTAACTTGCAAGGGCTGGGGGATACCAGCTGAACTCTGGCTTTAATTAATACCATGTATACAATGAGGTAGGCTCGTCTAAAGCCATGACATACACTATCAACTCAGCAAGTATAATTTCCACTTGTAGCATCACATCTTTAGGACTTAAAAAATAATTTTAATTCTAAAATAAAAGGAATAAGAAGTGGAAACCTGGATATTCCTCTACTATTTCAAAATCAAGTAGAAAATTTAGTTTATAGGTAGGTTCAAAATAGGACTCCTAGTTTAAAAGATTTAGCTCATCTCCCCTCTTCTATTGCAATTTGTTCTTCCTTTCAAGTGCTTATCTTGTAGAAGTCCTATGGGACTTCTCTCAGTCTCCCTTCTTCCCTCTTTTCCTCCCTCGCTCCCTCTCCTCTTCCTCTTTCTCAACTGCAGTTTGAAGCTTTGAAAGGCAGACCTGGTATTTGGTTCCTTATTTTGTGTCCTGCCACTTAGCGCAGATTGTGTCACATGACAGGTGTTCAATCACTGTTTGCTCATTTGAATTGATCATTATAAACAAACTCCTTGCAGCTGGTATGGACCAGTGCCTTTTCCATTGGAAGCTCTTCCTGAAAAACACATGGAGCATGGGGAAATGAGAACAGAGTAAGTAATCTAACCTAAAAGGCTGTGAAGCTCCACGGCACACCCAGAATGCAACAGTCCAAATATGAATTCAGTCCTTGGCTTGTTTTTCTTTTGTTGGCTTCAACACTGACCTTGAGTCATGGGCCAGACTGTGATACAAACAGGACAGATTTTTGTTGTTCTTGCATTTACTTTTGGTATTCTGCTCTAAAAACCAGAAACACTTTATTAATGGTTCACTAATAATAAACATAGTAATAATAATGATAATAATAATAATGGGGTAGTATGGTAAAAAATTAAAACAAATATGTAAGTACATAAATGAACAACAGCACTTAAAAAACAAGGTGCTCCAGGGACTTAACAGACTCTTCTAAGAGCTTCAATGAAACCCACATTCTGACATCCATACTCTTACCCTTAGATTTATATAGTCATGATGCAAGTAAGAGGATTTTAGAAGCAGTGGCTTAAGGATGAATCAAGAAACTTAAACATCTTAAAATAGAGTAAAATTTTGCAAAGGATACATACATACATACATACATACATACATGCATACATATTTATCCCTACATTATTCAGGGATAGTAGTCATAGATATTAGTAATAACTATTAGTATAATAACAAAACTACATTTTGGCCACAAATTTTCTGTCAGGCACTGCATACAAGCTAGTGTATTATCTTATTGAAACTTCAAATACATTTATGGGATAGAAAATTAAGTCTTTTTTATGTTTATTTTTGAGAGAGAGACAGAGACAGAGAGTGAGTGGGGAAGGGGCAGAGAGCTAGAGGGAGACACAGAATCTGAAGCAGGCTCTAGGCTCTGAGCTGTCAGCACAGAGTCCAACGTGGGGCTCGAACGCAGGAACTGAGAGATCATGACCTGAGCAGAAGTCAGAAGCTCAACCAAGTGAGCCACCCAGGCACCCCAGAAAATTGAGTCTCAAGGACATTAAATAAATTGTCAAAGCTGTGCACATATTAAGTTGCAGGGCCAGTATTCAAACCCAGAAACTCCAACTTCAGGGCCATCTTGTTCACCACAACGTAGTTAGTATATTTAGTAGATACAATAACATCTTACCCAAAGTAGTATAAAATCCAGTGTAAATTTAGGAAATTCCTTGTATATGTGAATTGTAATTACTTCTTATTTTTTAACAAAAAAACTGGATGAACATTAAAACACAGGGCCTCATCTGTTTCTTACATAAATATGCTGGTGGTGGCAGTCAAAAGCTGTGGCAACCTTGATTTTAGTACATGGGCAGAAGTAGCCTCGCTGGCCCAGGCTCAAACCCCCATGCTTCCCCTCCCTCCCACCCCTGAACTTTTCACATAAAAATAATTCACCTAGGCTAATATCCAGAGCCTGATTAAGACTTCAGAAAATGTAAACACTAAAAAACTATGATAAACAATAAAAAGAAAATAGTACTAAACTGGAAAACTAAAATTAATACGCAGGCAAAAACAAATAGCTTTATATCAAACTTTTTTTCCCTAAAAGTTTAGGATTAACTTATCATAAAAACTCTTAATCATCTGTAAGTTCCTAAAGAGTGTCTTCAAATGTGGGACATGTACACTCGGGGAATGCTTAAAATGCTCCATTGGGTTGAAAGAAGAAAATACTAGAACTTGGGCTTGTATTCATTTGTAAACAGAAGTCAATTCTTTTCCAAATATTTAAAACATAGATAGACAAGGGGGGGGGGGGGCCACTCAGGTCACCTAGCAGATGGTCACATACAACTAAAGATGTCAGAGACTCAAGAGATGGTCAGAGGAAGAGTGGAAGTCCCCAAATGTGAAGGGATTGGCAATGGAGCTTTCATTTATTTTTCTCTATTTTAGTGCATTGCAATAACTTGTACTTTACTTTTATCCACTTAAGTTTATAAATCACATCAAGTAGTTTTAAAAAATCTAATGCTAATGAAATGAGTAAGTGACTTAAAATGTTCCTATTAAGAAATCAAAAATTGAAGACAATATTAAAAATGTAAGCACAGCAGAATCCAAGAACATGGACAAAGAAGCCAGCCCATTCTACTAGAACAGGCTTTATATCACCCATGCCATAAAATAAAAGATGTAAACCTGAATATTTAAAATTATTATGGAGACTATGTCAACTATGGATTTACATCCATTTCAATTAATTATGAAGCTCCTCTTGAGGGCATAGTGGGCCTTGATAGTTGGTAAGTCAGTAACAGTCTGATGCCATTGTTACGAAGATGTAGCTCTTTGATTTTTCTAACAGTGCTTTAAGATGGTACTAAAACATGTACTTTTCAAAATTGTCTCTCAAGGTAAAATAAATGCTTAGGAACCACTTTTGATATTCTTTAATAGCAAAATACTGAAATCATTAGAGAACCAGTTATTTTTCTTGCTGCAGAGAATGGCCTGCAGGAAGTGAGACAACAATAGGGTCAAAAGATAAAGTACGTTCCCCTTGTCAGGCTAAAGAGTTTTAAGGCTCATAACACACAAAAGTATCTTTTTCCAGTTCTCTTCTCCTATTCTAATCTGCATATCTTTATGAAGTAACTTTTTCAGCAACCACAAGCCCTTAAAACCAGTTTTGAAATAAATTAAATTTAGAACCAGGTCTTTGAATCTCTGTAATATGGTGTATGAAGCCAATATTTTATAGTTATTAAGCTTATTAATTTGTCTTGCTCTAACTAAATTAATCAAACACATTAATTATAACAGTAATAAATTCTATTATCACACAAACAATGCTAGGTGTTTACTCCATTATTGTTTCTGGACACCCATAAAGACCTCATTTCCCAGCCTTATTCACTATAAGACCAGGGTCATTTGACTGGATTCTGGTTAATGATATAGAAGTTGAAGAGTTGTGTGCTAACTTCTGAGCTCGGTCCTTAAAACTTCTTGTGTAATTTTTTAGAATTTACTTCCCTTTTTAAAAGTGACTATGGAGGCCACATGTTGCCACATTGCAATATGGACAAAGCCTGAAGTTATGTGAGACGAAATTACCAATGAAAGCATACTGACATTGGACTCTAATGTGAGCAAGAAATAAAATTCATTATGATAAGCCAATGAAAAGTCATTGTCGTTACTACAAGGGAGACAGTACTACTCAGACTAATGTAATTGCTAAAAATATTTTAATGACAGAAAAATGTTTTTGTACTATTATTAAACACAATAAAAGTTACGTAATTTTATCTATCTTGATATAATAATTTTTAAATTTCTATTTTTGCGAATCATATATATATATATATATATATATATATATATATATATGTTTCCAAATGTATGCATATGTTTGGGTTGCATGATATTTTTTTCTTGATTAAGAAGCACTCAAAACCATTTGGAGATAATGAACTTGAAATATATGGTTACTTAATAAATTTTCATCACCAGCTATTTAACTATCAATAGGATACCCTTACACTTGTTATTTTCACAAATCTAATCCATATACAGGTCCTAAAAGACAAGAAATGAATGTTAGTTGCATCTTATTTCCATGCATCTCTTCTGATCTTCACTCATTTTTAGTTGATATAGGTCACCATACCTAACTAATGATTTATAAAGTAGAAAGTGTCAGTAGCAAGAGATTAAGCCATTTAGTAGGCATGGCTGAAGACAGTACTCTCTAAAACACTCACGCTCTTGAAATTCTGTAATGTATAAGCATTATGTCTGAGAAATAAAAACAGAAACAATGATTACATTTTACATGGAGAAAAGTTAAATATAAGTAAATGCAAATTTTATTCTGGGAGATATACATATTGTCACATACATACAGGAATATACACACAAATATGTATGTGTACACTTACACACATATTGTGTATTTATTTTATAGAGTCAGAACTTTTTTTATCCAAGAGACTCACGTATTACTTGAACTGAAAGTAAAAGAGGTAAAATTGAAGTGAACCTTAGCTGCAAGGAAGAAATGAGGGTCTTGGGTCTCATTTTCCTGAGATCACATGTTTTAAATCAAGATCACATGTTTCTTTCCATAGTTCGATAGAAAATTTTTGTCCTTTTCCAAGTACCAAAGCCAAAGAGTCAATTTTCTAGCTCTTAGCATCTATGCATCTTTCAAGAATAGCTGGTAAGCTCACAGAGACTGCCCAAGGGTTTGAAAGGTTTGTGACTCTTAAAAGTCTAGGATTAAAAGCAGTAGGAAGAGTGGCCTTTGAAATCTTTGAAGCTGTTGACAGCTATAGGCTCTCTGGGACCTTCTGGTCACAATAACATCTACTGAGTGCACTTTTGGCCATGTCTCACTAGAACTTCTCACCCTATCATCTGATCAAAAGTTTGACCTTTCAGGTCAGTGTGTGAGAGTTTCAAATGTTCTTTTAAAAAGGCAAGGCCAACATTTCAACACAACTAAAGCTAGATAAAAGTGTTCAGGGTAAGTGATGGCTCCCTCTCAACTTCAAGGAAACCCTTCCAACAGTAGTGCTTTGCTTCATTATTTTTCAAAACAGTGCTATGGACTGGGTATTTGTGGTGTCCCAAATTCCTAAGTGTAAGCCCTCATTGCCAATGTGATAATATTTGGAAGTAGGGCCTTTGGGAGATAACTGAGTCATTAGGATGGAAGTGTCATGAATGGGACTAGTGCCCTTGTAAGAAAAGCCACGAGAGAGATGATCACGCGCTCTGCCATGAGAGGACTATGGCAAGAAGGCAGCCACCCGCCAACCAGGAAGAGGGCTCTCACCAGACACGGAATCTACTAGCACTTTGATCTTGGACTCTTCAGATTCCAGAAATGAATGCTTACTGTTTAAACCACCCGACCTATGTATTTCATTATAGTGGCTAAGACAAATGGCAACCAAACAACCAAGCACTCCCAACATATCAAGCTACTTGGATACAAAATTTATGTTATAAATGTTGGAGGTTGATAGCATAGTGTTATGAAATCAATTTTGCAAATGTCTGTCATCTTTAATTCTTGGGAATGACTCGGTTTATATCAATAATTGTGGCCAGAGGAACCATAAGTTTCTTCTCATCTCTCTTGGCCAGTAGAGTTGCCTTTTCATTATTAGAGAGATGGCATTTTGGGGGGATGTCATCTATTATTAGTCAACGTAGAAAGCTTTATAATATTTAATGTAACTCAAGGCAGGGAAGGGACAAATGCTCTCTTGGCATAATAAGGTCATGGCTACTCATTCATAAGAGTTAGTAACAAGATTTTCACGGTAGAGTGCATGTGACTTTTTATGTCCCTGGATTATTTGGGAGAATTTATGGTGCCCCAGAAGGAAGTGGAAAGATGTATTTGATTTTAGGTACTCTATAAAATACCAGATGTATCTCCAAGTGCATGTTCTCCTAATGTCATCCTTGCTTCTATTTAAATGAGCAGGAGCCAGAAAACCACTAAAAAGAGAGTCCATCCCTGGCCCTTATGGAATAGCTTTTATTAGACCAGGGAGGGAGAGCCAAGAAAGCCACAGACATCTAGGACTGCAGCATTTACAAGGCACAAGAATGGGTTAAGATGGACTGAGATTTTTATTATTTGAATAAGTAAATTCACCCCCCTCCCCAGACCCACACAATAGATAAAAGAGGAAGATATGGTTAATGGGAGAAAAAGTACTTCTGAATATTAGGTAGAATGGTACTGGTAAAAGTCCCAGAAGTATTCCCGCCCACAATAACCACTCCAAGATGGTATAGAGATCGGCCAATATCTCTAAGGACACAAGGAAAGAAGGGATGGCTAACATAGCATACACAGTGCAATTCTTCTTCTCTACATTGGAGGTGTGACTGCTTAAAAAAAGATTATGGTAGGTATTTTAGTGTGCTCGAGCTGCCATAACAGAATACCACAGATTGGGTAGACTAAACAACAGAAATTTATTTTCTCACAGTTCTGGAAGCTGGAAGTTCAAGATCAAGGTCTCCACAGGGTTGGTTTCTGGTGAGACCTTTCTTTCTGGCTGGCAGAGGCTCACCTTCTCACTGTGTGCCCACATGAGAACACTCTCTCACTTCTCTTCTGAAACCACTCCTATCAGATGAGCGCCCCACCCTTATGACTTGACTTAAAGTTAATTACGTCTTTAGAGGCCCCATCAATATAGTCACATTGATGGTTAAGGCATCAACATATGAATTTTGAGGGGACACAATTCAGTTCATAACAGTAGATGTCATGTTTAAAAAAACTTAAACCTTACAGGGGGAAAAAAGGGTAGAATAGCAAATGAAGCCGGGGGTTAAGTTACTGCAAATAAATGTATCTAGTAAGGTCCTAACTAATTACATAGACTCAAGTTAACTATGTACCTCCCAATGGCCCAGGCAAAGAGGTAAACAGCATCAGTTACAGAGCCCACAATAAATTCTTACTTGCTTTATTACTTGCTTTATTTATAAATTCTTACTTGCTATTAGTCCTAAAAGATGTTTCCCCCACTTCCATTATACCTGTAAAGTTCAAGCAAAAGCCAGTTTAATAACATTTTGTCTTACTGGATCCCTCACTGGCCACCGTGGGGAAAAAAGGCAAATCAAACATTTGGTACAAGTATTTCTATGAAAGGTCCACACAATGTGTGTCAAATGCTATTTGGTGACTTTCTCAATAAACTAAGTCAGTTCAACAATTGTTATTTATATATCTAAAATAAGTGATAATGAATAGTATAAAATTAATTTCTATTTTCTACCCTTTGTTTATTAAAAGGGTATACTACTGTGCATATTTTTAAGCAAAAGGAAAAATTAAAAAAAATCCAAACAGTATGGATACAATGAAGCTTTTTCTTCCTGTCTGTTCTCCGTCCAAATGTTCAATGTATTTTTTATTTTACAAATTTGGGAGAGGAGTGTGAAAATTCCAGAGCAATTAGTGACTTATTTAAACTGTATCTGAATTTCTTGGGGTTGCACAAAAGAGTGAAGAAGTAAACACATGGGTAACATAATTTATCACAAATGGGTTTCAGCATGGGAAGGAATATCGATATGGCTCAGCAGTCCTATTTATAAATGAGAAGTTCCTGGGCTTAAGGATTGGCTTCTAAAAAGGAAATGACTATTTCTGTCTGTTTTATACACCTCAAATTAAAATGTTATGTTAATTGCCATGTGTCATAGTAAATAAAGTACCCAGTAGATACAGCTCTATTGGCAACGTTGCGTACAAAGGAGGTTTGTGGATGTAATCCAGGGACCTCAAGGAGCTCTCTCTAACCTAAGCATTTTATCACCCCACTTAACATAAGTGCCTACTTTCCCTGCCTATGAATCACCAATAGGGGAAAAACTATAAATTGGCGGTACTGGCTCCAAGAGGTAAGATTAAAATAAATGTTTTTGCTAATGAGCAGGTGCCTCCCAAGCCCTTTAAAGAAATTGACCTCTATTTATTCAATAAGTAACCATCACTCCAAAAGGCAGGGAAAACCTCCACCAGAGACAGACCATGGACAATGTACACAGGGTGTTTGTTGGGAGGAAAGAATGTGTTTTTCAAGGTAGCAGAAGGCCCTGATCAAGACTCTCCTGAGTCCAGTCCCCAACTTTCTCTGCTCTTCTTTGCTCTACCTAAGTGAAGTACCAGTTAGGAGTTCACTTGTTCAATTTACTGTCTCCATAACACACGTTGAGTGTTTTTTACAGCTGAAACCTTCTCCGAAATTTTGATATTAAAGACACTTCTGCTACCGTGTGACCTTTTGGACCACTTCTTGATTTTATTAGTTAATCCATCTGCGTTTTCATCATGAAGGAGAATGAAACTCCTTCGGGACACATTTCATCTCACACTTGTTTCAATTTGCTGTAAAGACTAGAAACGGTGTCCTGCCCATGAAGAAACAGCCTGGCACCAAGGAGCGGGAGTGGGTGATAGAACAGATTCTTATCCTCACTCTGCTAGTCCAATCATGAGCTATATGGTTTCTGGCCACTTCCTTAACCCTCCCAAGACAAAATCCTGTTCCAAGAACATGCTGGTGTGTGTGAAAGAGTGGGGTTAGCTGATTTGCTTCTAGTGAGTAAGAGGTTTAGAACAAACAGCTGATCCCATTCACGTGGGTTTGAGGTTTTAGTGTTCTTGGCCTTGGTTGCAGAAACCTTTCTTCAGAGACGTTCAGCTTTCAATACCTTTAAGAAAATGCATTGAGAAGATCAAGGCAAGGATCACTTTTAAGCTGAGTGCAAAACCCAAAGCTCACTTAGATATCCCTGGCTTGTTCCACTACTGGATAGACTTATGTTCTTGGGCAAAGACAACTGTTTTTCCTGGCTCTTCTCCTCAAATCTGCAGACAAATCCTCGATGGCAGCTACACCTAGAGAAGAGTTTATAGCCAACTCTGTTAAAGGGAAGTTGGTAACAGGAGTGCTGTGTACTGATGCCAAATGGCACGGTTGGTCTAATATTGGGGGAAAAACGTTCAGCATCCTGGGTTGCTATTGATTTCCATGAGTGATTGCATTCTTTTTTGGAATCGAAGTTGTTTGTTGCGATGGTTAGGGTAGGGCTTGACTGGGGTCATTTTGGAAAGATAATGAATAGGGTGTTTGTTTGTTTGTTTTAAGACCCACTTTTACAGACCTGGCATTGTAGCTACCAACACACAAAAGAAGGAGTCTATTAAATGTACCGAAGGGGCTGCTGGAAAAGATGCAAAAATATTAAAATGAAAAATAAAAACATGGAGAAAAGGGCAAAGGATGTATTTTACATTTGACCTGGTACAACTAAGTGATTATTAATGGTCATTCCGTAAAAAAACCTTGGTCTGTATTTTCAGGGCCAGTCCTGGTCTTCTAGTCTTGGTCTTGAAAACCCTCCTCCCACCCACCATCATTTTAGTTGTTGTTGCCCGTTGTAACTGTGAGGGTTCTGTAATCTGAGGTTTAATATTTTATGGTAGCTTAAGATTGGATTTGTTTCTTTCTGTGACTATTATGTTGTCATGGCAAAAGTCCTGTGTAATATGAGAACCATAATTTCCATTTCACAAAGAAAATGATGATTCTTCAAGCTGACTTAAAGAGCTCAACAATGGAAGCGAACACCAAAGAACGCATACTTGCATATCTCTCAAATGTATTTGATTTGTACCGATTCAAGGAAGTGGTCATTAATCAATGTCCTATGTTATAACGTGCTCCCCTCTCCCTGGCACTTGTCATGGAAGCATTTGTCATTATTTCATGTCACTGGTTCTTTTAACAACATGGAGCTCATTTCATTAGGAAATTCAGAACTTTTACTAGGATTCATGGAAAAACACATTCCTTTATGCCCCAGTTTTGAAATTCCTTACTGAACCTGAATTTTTGGAATTTCCACAGCTTAAGCAACTGTTGTAAAAGAAACCTAGTACACTCCTTGATGTTCAACCTGCTGTATTTTCTGGATGTATGCAAAATTAATCTTTTTGGTGACAAATCACCTTATTTGGAATTTATAGATATTTTTGCCAAAAGTACTGATGGCAGATGTAAAACAAAACAAAGCAAATCAATAAAAGAGAGAAACATTGATCTTATGTGCAGAATAACATGATCCAAATGGATTTTTTTGCCTCTCCTTTGGAGTATACAGACTCAGAAAGAAAGATGAACAATTTATTTTCCCCCACAATTCTATGGGTTGAAGGATGATTCTACCGGTCTTACCTGGACACTCCGGGGAAGTTGCAATCAGATAGCAGTGGGACTGGCTGGGAGATCCAAGCTGTTTTCATTCACATACCTGGGACATGGTGCTGCCTGCCTGTCAGCTGGGGAACCTTGGTTCTCCTCACCTGGACTCCATCCAGAGGACCTAACAGATAGGTGTAATCCTCCTTTTTAGTCCTCATCCCACCTCCATTCCTCCATTTTGCAATCCTTAATCCTCAGGGTGCTTGGGATATCCTGTAGCTCTCTAGTCCATTTGTCATGTAAAAAAGGTGAACACCTCTCTTTTCACTCAGGCCTTTTCACTCTTCTGTCACCCTTGCTAGATTCCTGCTGTTTTCTACTACCTTTACTACTACCTTGCCACTTATTTTTACAGCTTCGATCACCTCTGGGACTAGTTTGTATTTCTGGTCCGTGTCTATTCATACTTCGGAGTGAATCTGGAAAATAGAAAAACATGGCAAATTTTCCGTAACTAAGTACTGAATTTACACAGTCCCAATTTATGTACTATGATTCTTTGCAAAAGACTTTTTCACTTCTATGCCTTTTAAAGTGATTTATTTTCTATTTTTGTTTCCTTTTAAATATCAATTACATCTCTCTCATTTTTAAATATGTACTTCTTGATGTCAACTAAAAACATCCTACAGTTCCACCGCTTTCTTTCTATATTTTTCCTCCCTCAAAAGGGAAATTAGATGCAATGGTTCACTCCAAAAAAAGCACCACTGGATCCAACTGAACACAGTCTCTTAAATCTCCTGCCAAGGAGCCACACTCTCTGCTGCTGGTCAGTTAAGCACTTTGACACCCACCTGGGGCTGTTGTCACAGGTGTTTATTCTATAATCCATTCAACTTCAGCTCGTCTATAAATGGTGTCCAGGACTAAATGTAATCAACATACTAAGAAACAAATGAGAAGTACCCAGCAGACACAATATGAAAGTGTATTATATCTATCATTATGAAAGCCACATTTTTAATTATTTTGGTTTATGAAGAGTAAGAGGGCAGAGCTTTTCAAAAAAGATCATGTCCCTGAATGGCAAATATTATGAAAACCTCAAATCATCAAAAAATAAGCAGAATTGTGAAGCACTGTACAAAAGTCCTCTTATTTTAAGTAAATATTGTCCCTAACCACAATAAAGACAATGTGAATGAGAATTGCCTCTTTAAATTTACTATAGTCAGATGTGACTCAAATGATTATCTTACCTTGAACATCTTTACTACTGTTTATTTTAAAGTTTTTATTGGATGATCTCTGTTCATTTTTTCTTAAGTGAAAATTTTTAAGTTCTCATTGCAAAATTTTATTTGTCTTAATTCATGATTAAAGGACATGGGGAATTAAATACATTACTTTTCCCTTCAAGGTCAGACTAAATGGAGGACCAATGAAAGGGAGAAATTAAGAAACCTGATTTCATTTTGGTCTATTACTTGAAAATAGCAAAAGGACTTCATCTGTCTGGAGAACTCTCCAAGTAGTTACTGCTACTTCTGTTTATTGTTTTCATTAAATTCCCAAGAAGAGTACTGGAATCTTATAACCATTTTCATATTTTATAAGTAAAAAAATACATAAATAAATTCGAATGTGTTAGAAAAAGAAAATGGATAGGAGGAATTACTAAGAAAAAAAATTGAAATAAGCAAGACAAATACAAGTTTGAAACTCAGTTGAGTAGTGATTGAGACTGCACACTGTCCTGTGGAGATAGTCGAGGCTCTGAGTAGAGGTAGTCTCCAGGGTCACTTAGCCTCTGAATTGAAAACAAAGCCCCTTGGTCTCCTGGGGGTTAATTGAACCCTTTCCACATTGGACCACACTGCCTCCCTGGAATTTACATGACACTTTCATCCTAAGCACTGGCACACTCCAGTGTCCAGGGCTGCTCCATGCCCGTAGGTTCAGTGGGTGGTCAGTATCATTTTACACAGAGAGAAACAGAAGTTCCAAAGGAGTTAAGTGACTTGCAAAGTGTCAAACAACACTTCAGGGGGCTGATCTAGAAACTCAGGGCACATCTCTTTACCCAGATATCCTTGAGAAAAAAGTGATTCTTACTTGCTTTGAAGAAGAAAAATAGTTTTGAGGGCAAATAGATGTAAGAGAGCTATGTTCTACATTTACGAGGGATTACAAAACACAGCAATGATGACTTTGCAAATAATTTCTCTAATTTAAAACGTGTGGGGATTTCACATTTTAAGAGACCATTGTTAATATTTTTCCCCAAGTTTTTGAAAGTTCTGGAGGACCGATACACTTACATGGGTTAATTTACCTATGATGATCATTATTTCTATGATATCTGCTCTAGTCTACAGAGTGTAGAGTTAAGGAGAAGACACGCTACTTATCCTACAAGAAAATTGGAAAGATCTTAGTTTTGAGATGTAATGTTTCCAGATGGTTGAAATCGAAAGCAGACTTCCTCTCCTTGACTGTTCAGCCAAACTTTTATGCAGCAGTAAATAAGCTCTTATTTGCTTGTGCCCCATTTTATTGCAGGATACAGAAGGACTGAGGTGACCGATTTGGGGGGGGTGGTGATTCTCTTCTCCATATACTTGGTAGATACTGCTTCTGTCTTAAAACAGGAATACATAGTTCACAATTTTAACTTCAAGAATACTACATAATTCTGTTGATTCTTTGATTTTATTGGCTTTTCCCATAAGACTCTTCTAACTAAAACTTGCAGAATACTCTCAATTCTATTTTCACACGCAAAGGCAGAAAAGAACAATGATGTTTCTTTCCCCTCCAGCTTTCAATATTAAACTGATTTCCATGAAAGTAAAAGCTCAGTACATTAAATTTAATTTGCATATACAATAATGAACAATTTTAGAAAAAATAATATCCTTGGAAATCTAAATTAGATTTTTTAAATGCTGATTTGCTCATTGATGGGTGTGTGACCATAAAGGAAACAGCTGACAAATGGTTGTTGGTTATTTAGTTTACAAATATAATTTCAAATTGTTTCCTGACTCACAATTTCTATTCCATTTTTGGTAGAAACCATTTCAGCCATGACCTTTGCTGGATAATGTTTCTGGGCTTTCCCCAATATGATGAACAAAAAGAATATGTACTGATTACTTAGAGGAATTAGTAGAACTGGCTTGTCACACAGCCATAGTATACGTGAAATCTGGTTAGAGCATATGACAAGGCTTAATTATTGTGTACTATAGGTTCAACCCCTTCCAAACTATCTCTAAGATTAAAAAAAAAAAGAATGCAATATTGTTGCAGAAGCTTTTGTTTTACCTCTATGCCTGTTGAAGGAAATTGTTTCCTCATCTTCAAATGTGTGGATGATGGGTATATTAGGACTGTGAATTTTCCAAGATCTGCAGAATTCAGGTGCCTAATTTATGGTGAAGTAAGAACTCAGCAAGAATGGTGGCTGGAAAGAATATTGATTATAATCACTACAATATAGCTAAAAATATCCTCCCCCACAGGCAAGTGGGAGGGAAACAGGCTGTTGGGAGACTACACTGTTGGGAGAGAGGGCAGAACATGTGAGCCTCTGGTTCATTTCTACAAACATGTGCTGATTGTCAATGGTGTACTAGATACTGTCCTTGGCACCTGCTATGGACTAAATATTTCTGCCCCTCTTCCCCCTATCACGTGCTGATTCCTAGCCCCTAAGATGATGATATTAAGGGGTGGGACCTTTAAAAGCTGATTAGGTTGTGAGGGTGGAGCCCTCATGAATGGGATTAGGGCCTTTACAAAAGAATCCCCAGAGAGATTTCTCTTTTCTTCCAAGTTAGAACACAGTGAAGAAATGCCATGGAAGAATGAGAAAGTGGATCCTCATCAGACACTGAATTTGCAGAGACCTTGATCTTGGGCTTCTCAGCCTCCAGAATTGTGAGAAATAAATTTTTCCATTTATTGTTTGTTTGTTTGTTTTTAAGCTCTGTGCCCAGCATGAGGCTTGAACTCACAACCTGGAGATCAAGAGTCGCATGCCCTACTGACTCAACCAGCCAAGCAGCCCATACTTTTTTTTTTTTTTTTTTTCATTTACATGGATGGTATGGTATTTTCTTATAGCAGCCTGAACAGACTAAGAGAGCATCTTTATTCAGTGATGAAAAAGACTCAGTAGTTGACCAAGGAATGAACATCCTAGTATGGTTTGCTTTTAGACCACTGTAACTTGTGTCTTCGTAGGGTTTCCAGAGGAAGGGCTTCTTGAAAATAGTATGAACCAGGAGATAAAGGATGGAAAGGGGTTCACATGTAGGGGACAGCCTGAACAGAGGCACAGAATTATGAAACACAGTGCATGCATAGGTGACTAGAGACTACAGGCAATTTTAATTACTGCAGCACAAAATCTGGAGGCAAAGAATATAAGAAGTAACTGGTCATAGTCATAAATAATCTCTTTTTCTGTACATATGTGTTCAGTGCTGTCTCCTTGTGAGATAATAAGCATCATTTTGGCAGTGAATGTGCCTTGTTCACTCTGTTAGCCCCAGCATGGAGCAAATGATTGATAATGTCTTATTAATGAACAATCATTTATTGATAAATGAATGCATGACCTGAATAAAAGCAGTGTGTGTAAGTTCAGAGCAAAGGATAGATTTTTTAAATATTCAATAGGTAAAAACACTGGGACTTGCCAATAAAAATTAAAAATAACATCTGGGTGCTGGTATTAGATCACTCCCACTCTAGGACAAGGCATAGCATAGTGTTAAGGATGTAAACTCAGGAATGATCTTAGCTCAAATCCTGGAACCCTGACTTCCTAGCCATGTGCCCCTGGGCACGTGATTTAATCCATCTGTGCTTCAGTTTACTGAAATGCAGAATATAGTATATGCCACATCATGTGGTTCTGAGACTTACATGACTTAATTCTCATGAAGCACTTAGAACAAAGCCTGGGGGACAGCATATGTTCAATGAAAAGCTCAGATTAAAATTTCATTAAGTCATTAGCAATGAATGTTTCACTGCAGGGACGTGCCTTAGCTTTTAAATTTCAGCAATATCTCTTCTTTCAATCCTCACTCTTTCTCTGAAGGGTGTCACTGTCTTTATTTAACAAATGGAAAGTAAGAAGCCCCAAATTAAGTGATATGCTAAATTTACACAGATTGTCAGCACCAGAACTGGGTTCAGAACAGGGATGCTTTGATTTCCCCACAGCGCTTTCTATTGAATCTCTTGAAGGGAGAGCTCACAGCTGGCTGTACATGGTGGTGAAGAGCTCAAAAGTCAACTTTTAACTACTTATAAGAACATGTGTTTTGGCAAATTGCATCAGATTGAAGACTCACTCAACCAGTGCAGACATGCCTACTCTTACCTGATGCCAACACCAAAATCTTTAGAGAAGTTCTTCAGACATGTAATTTTTGTTATAGTCCATTAAAGATGTCTTACATAAATTTAACTGAAATATTTTTATGCCTAAAATGAGTTTTCTTTGACCATGAGTTCCACTTTTATTTGAGATTCTCAAGTAGTTTTCATCTGCTTCCATCTTCCTCAACTAGGAGAGCTTTGTGTTCATAATGTACTAATTTTTATGTCATTTCTCTTATGGAACATTACCAAAAACAGAAATAAAATATTGGAGAAATAAAAATGAAGGTAAAGAGAGTGGGTTTGTAGGGGTAAGGATTTTGCAAGTCATTTGGGAGAAATAAAGAAAATTTAATAAAAATAACCCTACTCCTTAGAAATGCCTTTGAGGGCCTGACTGAGGCGATGAACAGAATCCAAATGCAGAGAATGTGATAAGGCTGAGGCATTGTGCGTTGTGGCCCAGCAAGGAGCTGAAACTGCTAACAGGAATTTGCCAGCTCTGTCCTGGCCACTGGATTAAATCAAGGCCCTCCAAATCTTTTCTTGTCAAAAATTACTTTAAATTTCTAGGAGGAAGAAAGAAAGGATTTAAATAGGGTGCCAAAGTTGAGTCAAAATTTCATAAAATGTCTGAAATGAATTGAATATGTGGACAAGGAATCCAGCCCTAGAAAAAAATCTGTCCCTTGTGATCCACAGGCAGGGCAGATCCCTGAGGATTCATTATCTGTCTGCTGGAGAAGAACAGACATTGAGAATAAGTTGTAACAAACTTGTATAGCAGTTTGAAAATAATGTTTGTTTCATGTGATCATAAAAAGTGGTCATAATGTATGCCTTTGGTTTTTTGTGTTGTTTTTATTTTGTTTTGTCTTATGTATTTACTTGTTTTTCATTTTATGTTTCTAGTGATTCATTCTTTATTTTATTTTAATAAAAATATCAATCAAGGATGGATTGGGGAAGGAAAAAAACTGACACATTTCCACACATAGTTTGAAAAGTACTATCTTAGATTGAATTTTTTTTTTCCCAACAAAGTATAGCAAATTTATAATCATCACATTAAAACTGTGGGGGAAGGAAATAAAAGAGTTTCTGCCAAAGAAGAGAAGATAAGTGGAGGTTAATTTACATTGTCCAATATTCCTATTTTAAGATATACAAAACATCACTGATAATCTTACTAGGTAATATGTTGGATTTATCCTTTTTATTGGATATACATGTGATATGTGTTTATAAGTGCTTTGATAGTTGCATTTATAGCTATACCTCCTTATCATAAGTTAACTTTAATATCACATAATTTTTTAATTTTTTTTTAATGTTTATTTACTTTTGAGACAGAGAGAGACAGAGCATGAACAGGGGAGGGTCAGAGAGAGAGAGGGAGACACAGAATCTGAAACAGGCTCCAGGCTCTGAGCTGTCAGCACAGAGCCCGACGTGGGGCTCGAACTCACGAGCCGTGAGATCATGACCTAAGCCGAATTCGGGCGCTTAACTGACTGAGCCACCCAGGCGCCCCTAATATCACATAATTTTTAACAGCAATTTCTTTGCAAGAAAACTTTTTGGGACTATGGTCCTTTAGTGGAAAGGATTATACAACATTTTATATTCCCGTCTGCACATCTTTTCAAGGTTAAAGTTTCCATATAATGACCTATAGTGTTCACACTAAGTCTTTTTGTTTTTCCTGAATTTACTTGCTTCAAAAGTATGATAGGTAGGGGTACCTGGTTGGCTCAGTCAGTGGAACATGTGACTCTTGATCCCAGGGTTGTGAAATTTAAGCCCCACGTTGAGTGTAGAGACCTCTTGAAAATAAAATCTTTTAAAAAAAGTATGATAGGTAATGTTTACATTAGAGAACAATTTTTTTTTCATCTTTCCAATGCTTTCAATTCCTGTAGACGTTTCTATTTTGCTTCTTGTTATGAGCTATGAAGGAAGGAAGCAGGGTACTCAGTGATTTATTTAAAAAAATAAAGACAAAAAAATGAAAAATGTTAAACTCAGTTCTTACAAAAGAATCTAAAATTCCAGAATTTTCCAATATTAGCAGTACTAAAATTAGACTTGGGTAGGCAGAACCTCTGCCCTGGCACACTCAAGGTGACGTGCCCACCCACACACATCCCTTTAGATCATGCTCTGGCAATGAAGGAGCCTGGGGTTCCCTGCCCCAAAGGCCAGATCCCAATTCCTGGCCTGTGTGGCCACCTTCCCTGAGTCTATAGCCCTGAGGTGACTGCAAAGGAAGTGTGAGGAACCGAAGGCTCAAGTGAGGCTCAGGGGCATCTGTGGGGGGAGTGGCAAACAGATCTAAAGTGTGGTCTGGGGTGTCCCTGTGTCCACAAGACCCTGGAAGTAAGAGAGTCAGTTGAGAGGGGTGGTGGTGCAGGAAGTAGGGCCATGCCCTTACAATATCAGTATAGAATTGACTCCAACTACAGGGCTGGAGATGTGTGAAAATAAGACTTCCAAATTCTTGATGAACCAAACGTTGCTATAACCTCTCCCGGTAGAGTTGCAATACTAGGAATTGTCTTAAATTCTCATCTCTGCTTTGAGGATTTTGTCCCACAGGTATGCTCTCAATAACGTGCAAGAAAATGCCTTTCTTCACTTTCATTTATTTAAAAAAACAATTGGATATTTCCTTTGTTTCAGACACTAATTTAGGTGCCAGGGATATAGGAGTGAACGAAACAAACAAACGAACAAATAAAGTCCTTGTCTTTAAGGAGGTTATAGGTTAGTGGGGAAAAAAAGTATAAATAAATAAATTGAAATAAGTATAATTAGATAAATTTACAATAATATAAAAGGGATAAAAGTGGGAATTGGAAGACTAAAAGGATACATTATATGTATATACATATATGTTAATACATACAATATAGGTTCATATGTACATATATGTTCTTTATAATAATGCTACCCCTAGATGTTCACTAAAATAATGCTACCATAGCAAAAAATACTACGAAACAACTAACATGTCTGTTAATCTGGTCTTGGATGACAAAACTAGAGTATAGCTAGATAAATACTGTTTATTATATAGCTGTTAAAAAATGAGGTTAAGGCTTTTTGCATATGCTGATGAGGCAGTATCTCCAACACAGACTAAAAAAACCTGATGAGGTAATATCTCCAACACAGAGGGAAAAAACGTTTCCCTCTGTGTTGGAGATATTACCTCATCAGCATATGCAAAAAGCCTTACTTCATTTTTTAACAGCTAATGTACATTGTATGGTAAGTAATATGATTCATTTAAAATAATCAAAAGAATATATATGCATATGTATATATGTATACACACACACACACACACACACACACACACACGTGTGTACCTGTGTTTGTATATCTGCATGGAAAATTTCTAGCCAACCAGAGCAGGAAGAGGCGATAGTGGCCACATGGAGTAGGAAGTACACTATTTGCTAAATGTCTTTTTGCTCTGGTTTAATTTTTTACCATGTGTATGTATTACTTTTCAAACTAATGGTTGTTTTAAAGACCCAGACTGGGCTGAAAAGGAAGTGTTGCAGTGTAGACTGGGAACAGTGGAATTCCAACCAGAGCGGGCGCTGTGGCTGGGGAAAATTAACTGCTCCTTCTGGGTGAGGGAAATGTGAACAGGGGAGAGAAAAATCCAGGTGGTTGACGTAGATGAAACTCCAGTGAATGCATTTCCTGAGACACATCTAAAGGGGGGAGAAGCAGCTGAACCAGTTTTGAAACGAGAATATTTGCTGTAACATCCGACTGAGAATAAATTAAAATCATCCGAGGTTCCAGGTTGGGAAGCAGGATCATGGCAATGAGAGGTGGTGGTTTGATGAGAACCATGTTTGATGCATTCAAGAACGGTGACATTGTCTTCTCAGTAAGCTGTGAACCCGGAATGTAAGACACAGACTGAGGTTCTGGTTCCATGGTGCTGGGCTTAGGCTGGGTGAAACACCGGTGGAGGAGAGGTGTTTAGGACAGGGAGCATCTAGAGTCAAGAATCCCACTACAGGTAGCATCCAAAGGCAAGGCTCCGGAGGAAGCCAAGACCCTCTCTCTGAAGATACAAGGAGCCAGAGGCTAGGCAGAGAGAATGAGATGTCAGGACAGAGCCCCACATTCAGAATGGAGGCTGGAAGGCAGATCTGGAGAGGTGCCCAGGGCTTGGTAACCGAGACCTTTGCTCTGGGCCCTCTGCAGGTACAGACAAGAGCATGTGCTAGGAGGCTGAGATTCAGCACCAGCACAGGAGCCCAAGATAACTTCCACTTCCTGCAAAATCAGAGTTGTGTCACTTTCTCATCTTGGCCTTCATGCTCAGGTCAAAAACAGACCAGCTATTGGGTACCACTTTATAGAATTTGTGGCACCTGTACCAGTAGAAAATATGGTATGAGATAAAGAACTCTGACGTCAGACTTCTAGGGGTCAATCACCACTTTCTAGTTTGAGACTTTGGGCAAGCTATTTAACCTCTCTACACCTCAGTTTCTTCGCCTTCAAAATGGAATAATAATACTATCTCCCTTGTAGGGTATTATTGTGAGCATTAAAGGAGATAATGAACACATAACACCCGGCTGGTGGTAAATGCTCAATATGTGATGATTGATGATAATGGTGATGATATAGCAGCATCAGGCAATGTGTGCATGACATTACTGCATTCAACAACAGCTTCAAGGTGACATTTATCTGTTTGAATCCCTCAGTGGTCTGGTAGGAGCAGAGACTGCTAGAAGTACTGATGAGGGTCAAGAAGAGGAAGCCAGCTGGAGTTCTTGTAACTTAGCCATCTAGCTAGTGCAAATGAGCTATAGAATTATTATTCACAGCTCTTGCCATCCTATCCCATCCCTCCCTCCATGCTCTTGTGTCCCCAGGCTGGGAAAAATCTGTTATAGAATCATTCTCACGAACACGGGGATTTATCTATAGTTTCATGCATTGTATCCTTATCATCCACAGCTATACAGAGCCCCAAACTAGCTGTGGGTCTTATCATAATTAATCTTACTAATTAGGTTTTCTACTTCCTTTTTTTGCTGCTTCCCATTCCTTCAGAACTGATGCTAGGAATTTTATACTAGAAAGTTGCAGCTGCGTTCATATGCCATGAAGCTCCAATTACAGAAGAGACTTCCATAGCTCCATGAGTTCCGTAATCTAACTTCCATGCACATTAATCCTTCCTCTGTACTGTAGGTAACTCAAATTTTCTGCCCGTTCAAGTGTTCAGTGAATGCTTTCTTGTCTGATGTGGTGTGAGGATACTGGGGTGGGGTATTTTCTCATAGTACTCGATAGTTAGGACACATTTCCTAGAGAGTGTCAATTAATTGTATATTCATTTTCTATTGTTATTCTAAGAAATTTCCAAGTACTTAGAGGCTTAAAACAATGCAAATGTATCATTTCAGTTTCTGCAGGTCAAATTCTGGGCAAAGCAGGGGTCAGCTAGTTCTCTGCTGAGAGTCTCAACAAGACTGATACCAAGGTATCAGCAGGGCTTCTGGAAGGTCTGTATGTAAGTCCACTTCAAACTCATTCAGGTTGTTGGAAGAATGCAGTTTCATGTAGGACTGAAGACCCCATTTTCTTCAGGCTTGCCAGATGGGGGTCCATTCTCATCTTCGAGAAGCTACTTACATTCTTTGGCTTCTGGTCCCTTATCTCCATCTTCAAAGCCAGCACCGGTGAATCAAGTCAAACTTCAAATCTCTCCAACCTCCTCTTCCACCGCATCTCTCATTCAATTTCACAGCTCAAAAATTTCAATTTTGCCAGTTCTCAGTATATTCAAGGTCCAACAAAGAAACAAGACCAAAATAGGTGCATAAGTAGGTTTCAACTCCAATTCAATGCTAGTGGCTGTCACACATGCTGTGTAGAGAAGGATACTGAGTCTATAACAAAGTTGAACACGACCTGAGCTGTAATAATTGCTTAATGACGTCGTCTGTATGTACTTGTGTGAATCTACAGGTGGTGGATGGAGAAAGTCTCAGCATGAATGTCATGTGAAGTGCAGCACCTAAAAGAGATCTCCATGTTTGTTCTCTGAGTTCTTTTCTAATATTAGAACTCCTTAGAAAAGGAAGGCACGATAGGAAGATTGCTCCAGTGATGCTGGTCAACTCTCACTGTTCTCTCGTATCTACTGTTAGACTGTTTGCTTTGACACATTCTGTATCACTGTTTATCTATGGTGCTAGGATGCTGGTACAACCAGCTGAGCAAAGCTATATTTTGATGTCTTGACTGGAAATTTGATATTCTCAGGCCCCATTCTTGGAGTCACATCTGCATTGTAAACTCTTACCTTGATTTATCCCATTTTTCCACAGTTGTATGCTCTTTTCCAAAAGATCACTCCCTGGCTCCCGTTCTTTGAGTTCTCTGGGTCTTCAAATAAGTTGTTCAGTCATTTATAATGCTCTTCACTCACATTTCCATTTGTTACGATTCCTTTAAGAACCAATCTCAAATGTCATCTCTTTAGGAAAACTTGATACAAATCATAATAATAACAGTTAATATATCTTAGATAAAAACTAGGTACTATTCTACTAAGTCTATAAAGTGAATATTATTATATCCATGTTTAAGATGAAGAAACAGAGTCAAATGACTAGCTCACTTCCTAAAGTAAGTCCAGTTACTAAGAGCAAAGTCAGGTTGCAAACCCATCTGGGTTCAAATATGAGTCTCTTGTTCTTAATTTGTGTTCTGATGTTAAAATGCTCTATGTTTGGGGCACCTGGGTGGCGCAGTCGGTTAAGCGTCCGACTTCAGCCAGGTCACGATCTCGAGGTCCGTGGGTTTGAGCCCCGCGTCAGGCTCTGGGCTGATGGCTCAGAGCCTGGAGCCTGTTTCCGATTCTGTGTCTCCCTCTCTCTCTGCCCCTCCCCCGTTCATGCTCTGTCTCTCTCTGTCCCAAAAATAAATAAGTGTTGAAAAAAACAATTAAAAAAAAAATAAAATGCTCTATGTTTAATTTTTTTTTAAGATTATTTATTTTGAGAGAGAGAGAGCACACAGGGTAGGAGCAGAGACAGAGGGAGGGAGACTTCTAAACAGGCTCTGCGCTGATACAGTGCAGAGCCCAATGCAGGGCTTGAACTCACAAACTGTGAGATCACAACCTGAGTTGGAATCAAGAGTCAGATGCATAACCACTGAGCCACCCAGGTGTCCTTGTGACTCCTTAGGTTTATTTATTTTTTATTTTTTTTATTTTTTCAACGTTTATTTATTTTTGGGACAGAGAGAGACAGAGCATGAATGGGGGAGGGGCAGAGAGAGAGGGAGACACAGAATCAGAAACAGGCTCCAGGCTCTGAGCCATCAGCCCAGAGCCTGACGTGGGGCTCGAACTCACAGACCGCGAGATCGTGACCTGGCTGAAGTCAGACGCTTAACCGACTGCGCCACCCAGGCGCCCCACTCCTTAGGTTTAAATTAAGTCTTTCCTTCATGACCCATCTCAAGATCACTGCCTGCACAGACTTTTCTTAATTTCCCCAAGTATATCATGCCTAGATTTGAAATGTTCTCTTCTTTACTCCACTGCTGAGACCCTTGACATTTCTCTTCTTGTATTATCTTGTGTAATCTTCCTTTACTCTCTACATCTGGTGGGCTGCTTGTGACCTCCCTGAGGGCTGGGGCCAGGTCTTACTGTCTTATTTAAAGGACCCAGCATTCCGCCTAATAAATGTCTAATAAATAACTGAAGAATTGATGAGCACTCGTCTGAGTGGATTTTTAGAGAGCCTGACATAAGAAATTTTTCTGCTTATATTAGGAGAGTGTAAGGAAAGATGACTTAAGTTAGGCATGTGTTAGTTACCTTTAATCCCCCTAATTGAGGCTTTAGCTTAAAGTTAAATTCCAATATGATTAAAAGTGCAGTACTGATCTCACACGCCATTCCGGCCGTACGTCAATGCTCACCCACTGGGAGTATCAACCTTCCGAAGGTTAAAGCTAATGTCTGAGGGAGGAGCACCACTAGTTAGTGGTGCCAGAAGGATTTAGGCCTTGGGGATCTGCACAAAACAACCCGCCCCTTTTTTCACACAGTGATGTTACCACTTGCTAATCAGTCAACAACTGGCCTCTGTGATAGAATTTCTCCTCTGGATTTGCACAGTTCATAAAGGCAGAACTGTCAGTGGACTTTTCCTTTACAAAACACCATCAATTTCCATGAAAGTGTTTATTTAGCTCTGGGGACAGGAAATGACTGCACTCCCAAACACGGTGAGATAGGGTGATGCTGCAATTTCCTGGTCATTATTTGAGGCAAGATTGAGAACACAGTATACCTCCATACGTTAATTCAGAATGTTTTGATACTATCTATATACCTATAGTTCTCTCTCTCTCTCTCTCTCTCTCTCTCTCTATATATATATATATATATATATATGTTTCTGTAATTCTTTTTATGTACGGATAGTAATTTATGAGATGTTCCCAAACGCTGTCCAAATAAGAGAAGACTCAGCTGAAAGTGACTCCAACGTTGAAGAAATTGTGATCTCACACAGCCACATGGTCTGTACATAGGGGTCAGTTAATTCAGTGCTTTGGTAGAATCATCAAGGACCCACGTTGCTAACATCTCTTTGCTTTGCCATTCTCATCATGGTAGACTTTGTCCTCAGCTTCCCCACTCAGGATCCCAAAGTGGGTGCTACAGCTCCCAGCTTCACATCATCATACCACCAGGCCAGAAAGGAAGAAGGGAAGGAGAGGGTAGTGTTGTACTGCTGTTAGTTGGAGAAGCGATTTGTCTGGTTAATTTCAATAAAGAATGAGACTCTGGCATGCTAACTAGTGCCCCCCGAGAGCCGTCGGCGTCCTCCAGGTTTTTAGCGGGCCTGGTGACATCCAGCCACCTGAGACTGAGCCATAGCAGGTTTGTGATGTTCTTAGCTGTCCAGGGTCACGCACTGCACTGCTTGGCTCAGCGTGTGCCTACCCTACCCCGGCAGGCACAGGTAAGCCACTGAATGCCATTTGTGATGGGGATCCCAAATTGACTAAAGGAATATAAAATACTATTAAAGTCTGTTTACTAGTTTTGAATATACCACAAGTAATACAAATTCAGTCATGTTTAGAAGGGAAGAAGTCTGGTTTAAAATGTTTACTTGAGGGCAAATCAATACTTTCAGCCCACTAACGGAGAGTGTATTTATTTAGTCATGGCTCCAATGTATTAGAAAACACTAACTAGCCAAAACACAGTTACTATATTTTCTAAAAATTTTAATTCTAGATAGAAGTCTTAACTCATAAGCAGGCTGTTTTGACAAGTACTTTTTAAGGTCTTAGTATTCATTGCAATAATATTTTGCTAGGTTAATTTATAAAAATAGATACACAATTTGCTTTAAGTTTATAATATATTAAAGTTGAATAAATGCTATGTCACTTTAAATAAATATTGTAATTTTATTTTATTTAAAAAAACATGTTTTTGAAAAATTATTTTTATTTTTATTATTTTATTTTATTTTTTTTAATTTTTTTTTTCAACGTTTATTTATTTTTGGGACAGAGAGAGACAGAGCATGAGCGGGGGAGGGGCAGAGAGAGAGGGAGACACAGAATCGGAAACAGGCTCCAGGCTCTGAGCCATCAGCCCAGAGCCCGACGCGGGGCTCGAACTCCCGGACTGCGAGATCGTGACCTGGCTGAAGTCGGACGCTTAACCGACTGCGCCACCCAGGCGCCCCTAAAAATTATTTTTAAATGTTTATTTCTGAGAGAGAGGGAGCGTGAGCATGTGAGGGGCAGAAAGAGAGGGAGACACAAAATCCAAAGCAGGCTCCAGGCTCTGAGCTGTCAGCACAGAGCCTGATGCAGGACTCGAACCCGTGAGCCATGAGATCATGACCTGAGTGAAGTCAGAGGCTTAACCGACTGAACCACCCAGGTGCCCCAAACCATGTTGTTTTTTAGCCGTGAATACTTTCTAGCAATCTGTAGCAAGAGTCTCTCAGTACTTATTAGCAAAGACAAACAATCACCATGATTGGAAGATTAATCAAGATTCCCCTACACCTCCAGGAGCAAAAGAGGATTTCTGTCTCCCCTAAAGTAAGTATCTGCTGCAGACCTACTAAATCCTGCTTCTCTGAACACAAAAGGAGGGACTGAGTTGCTATATCTGCCATATATACATAATTCTTTTTTTTTTTTTTAAGTAAACTCTACCCCCGGTGTGGGGCTTGAACTCACAACCCTGAGATCAAGAGTCACATGCTCTACTGACTGAGTCAGCCAGGCACCAGATACATCATTCATTTTTATCCCTCACAATGGCCTAGTATGGAAGGTCCATGTGATAGGCACTGATAACGCCCACTAACAAATGCAACTCTCCTCCGTTTAGCTACAGAGAGGCATGAAATTCCATGCATATTGAGACCAGGTCATGTGACTTATTTTGCACAAGCAAATTTAAGTGTATGTGACATTACTTCTGAGCAAAGAGCGTTTAATTACTACACTAATTGCTAGTGCTCTCTTAGTCTTCCTTGGCAACGTGTGGGAGCTGCTGTGGAATAGAGGCACAGTGACTGGAACCATCCAATGGAAGACAGCCACCTTGCACAGAATATGAGTCAGTGTGAGATAAACCTTCAGTGTTTTAGGCCACTGAGGTTGTGTGTTTTTTTACAGCGTATCAGCTTAATTCGACTGCTAGAACTAGTCAACTGGAGTTGTGTCCATATTTTTTCCTGAGGGTGCTAACCACAAAAATTATGTAACTTACTCAGTTCTACCATCTAGTTCATCCCTACTTCAACTTATTAGACCTTCTTACCTTTCTTTTCAGTAGCTGGAGTAAAAGTAATCCTATTCATTTAAGGGGGAAGTGGCATGTAAATCGCCTGCTCTGAAGACATCAGATTCCATAAGCATTTATGAAATACCCTGTTATGCTGCAAGGACATATGTCTCCTCCATATACATTGTTACATTTTGACCTCACAAGAAAAATCTGTGGAGTGGGAAATATTGATATAACCATTGCACAGAAGAAGGCTCTAATGCAGAGGTGGCTAAATAAATTCTTCAAGACCACCCACTAGTAAACGGTAGAAATGAAACACAAATCCAGCTTGTTTGGTTCTAATTCAATATACTTTTCACAATGCTATTCTATGGGCTTAGAAAATAAGTTCAAAGAAGAGGGGTGCGTGGGTGGCTCAGTTGGTTAAGCATCCAAGTCTTGATTTCAACTCACGTCATGATCTCACTGTCATGAGATGGAGCCCCATGTTGGGGCTTAAGATTCTCTCTCTCCCTCTCCCTCTGCCCCTCCCACACTCATGCTCTCTTTCTCTTTCAAATAAATAAATAAACAAATACATACATACATACATACATACATACATACATAAAAGAAAATCAATTCAAAGATGGAAACTAGGCCCAAATAATATAATACTTCAAAAGAGTATTTAAAAGACATGATGGGTATGAGTAAGTCATATTAAAGAGTTTAGACAAATATGTTCAAAGCCAGAATACAAGTACTAGTGGTACTTGAGATAATTTTGTGTGTCATCCAATAAGGTGTTCACAGTATTGAACTGGACCTCTGCTTCATCTCACTAAGTATAACTAAAATCCCTGGACATTATATAAAAACAGAGACACAAGAAGATTCTGAGAGGTAGAGAGAAGATGATAGTAATTTGATATCGTTCCAAGGAAAGATGTAATGGTGAGTTCCCTCGGTCTTCTCTTTGCCTCATGTAACCTACACTTGGAACCAAAGAAGCTGGTATTACAGACGATGCTTGGTTCCCCTCAAAATCATATGTTGAAATCCTAACTCCCAATGTGATCCTAACTCCCAGTGTGATGTGTAAGGTCTTTGGGAGATGACAAGGTTGTCAGAGTGGAACCCCATGAATGGCATTAGGGCCTTTATAAAAGAGACCTCAGAGAGATCCCCCACCCCTTCCACCAGGTCAGGACATAGTGAGAAGGTAGCCATCTATGAACCAGAAAGGGGACTCTCATGAGACACCTTATCTGCTAGTACTTGGATCTTGGGTTTCCCAGCCTTTGGAATGGTGAGCAGTGAGTTTATGTTATTTATAAGCCACCCAGTCTATGGTAGTCTTTCATGATATCCTGACCAGACTAAGACAACTGTAACCTGGGAATGCTGATGGATAAGGACACAAAAAGATCTCCCTGAAGGGCTTGCTCTCTTTAGTCGAAGAACCAGGAGAGAGGCAGATGAGCAGGACAGAAAACACTTTTAGATAATAATCAAACACCACAGCCAAACACCACAGAAAAATATCTCAGGTTCTTCCTCCACCCACGCCAGCAAAGACAAAATGAAGAATCTAAATCTAGATCTAAATTTACCCTTGTGAGGCTCTAATGAGGCACCCCAACACCTCCCCCTGTGTGGTAGTAGAGATGTTGAGTAGACAGTGTCAGTGACTGCTGGGGAACCTGAACTTTCTTCACCCTCATCCATAATAATTATGTACCCCTCCACTTAGCCATCAGGATGGTGTCAAGTGAAGCCTAGTCACTATCACCCAGTGTTAGTGAGGCACCCACCACTGTGGTGTCAGTGCAGCCCATGTGGGTATCTAGAACTAACACCCTAGTAATAAGGAATCCTCCTTTTTGTGTGTGAGGCAGAGTAAGGACTCTGGATTTCTGTCTCCACCATGAAGGAACAATATGGCATCCTCTCTACCTTCGGTAGTTGGGGCAATATCATGAAATGCCGGGTAAAACAAAGTTTGAAGAGATCCAGAGTCTCATAATTTAAACATTTCTGGAATTCAGTAAAATTACCTAGCACCTGAAGAACCAGGAGGATCTCAAGCCAAACGAGAAGACAATTAGTAGATGCCAATTTAGAGATGACACAGGTGTTAGAACTATGTGACAAAGATTTGAAAGCAGCCATCACAGTGCTTGAACAAGCAATTATAAATATGCTTGAGACAAATTTTCAAAATTGAAATCTCAGCGAAGGAATACATTAAATAAAGAAAAACCAAAGGGAAATATTAGAACTAAAATAAACAATAACCCAAATAAAAATATCGGTGGATGGGATCCACAGTAAGATAGAGAGGACAGAGGAAAAGAACTGGGGAGCTAAATGATAGAACAATAGAAATCACCCAATCCGAACAACAGGGAGAAAATAGAGTGAGAAGAAAATGAACAGAGCCTCAGGGACCCCTGGGACTACCAAAAAAAAAAAAAAAAAAAAAAAAAAAAAGAAAAAAGATACAGCATTTGTGTCACTGGGGTCTCACACGGAAAGACCACAAGAACATAGCTGAAAAAGTACTCAAAGAAATAATGGCTGAAAGTTTCTCAAATTTGGCATGAGATACACCTACAGACTTGAGAAACAAGCTCTAAATGGGGGTGGGGGTGGGGATCCCAAGGAAATCCATTCTCAAACACATAATGAAACCTCTTAAAACTGAACACACACAAAAAATTGTGAAGGCAGACAGAGAAAAGCAATGCCTTTCTTTAGGGGAAAAATCATTACAATGACAGTCCATTTCTCATCAGGAAACATAAAGGTTAGGAAAAAGTGGCACCATATTTATCCAAATGCTGAAGAATCCTAGATTCAGTGAAAATACCCTTCAGAAATGAAGCGGAAATCAAGACACCCTCAGATGAATGAGAACTAAGAGATGTTGTTACCAATGGACCTGTCCAAAGAGAATGATGAAGGGAAGGCATCTAAACAGAAAGAAAACCATGAAAAAGACATGTTGAAAGGAAGAAGGAACACAGTAAGCAGAAACATGTGTGAATACAATAGACTTTTTTTTTCCTTCTGAATTTCTAAATTACGTTTTCTGAATTATGCCATTTGAAGCAAACATTGTAACACTGATGTGGCTCTGAATGTTTATAGAGGAAATATTTATGAAAATTATTTTACTAATGGGAGGAAAGTAAAGCGTGGTAAGATTTCTATACTTCACAGGTGAAATGAGGACTGAAATAGACTGTGATCAATTGTACATAATGTGATGTGATGTAACGTAACACCCAGAGCAACCACGAAAAAGTTACGGTATTTTGAGTGTAAAATACGCACTCGTAAGCATTAAAGACAAATCAAAATGAAATTCTAGAAAATATGCAAGTGACCTACAGAAAGACAGGATAAGAGAAAACAGGGACAAAAAAACTCCAGAGAGAACAAACTCAAAAAAAAGGTGGCACTGAATTACATAGTGAGAAAAAAAACCTTCCCTTTTCTTTAAAAAAAATTTTTTTAATGTTTATTTTTGAGACAGAGAGAGACAGAGCATGAATGGGGGAGGGGTAGAGAGAGAGGGAGACACAGAATCGGAAGCAGGCTCCAGGCTCTGAGCCATCAGCCCAGAGCCTGACGCGGAGCTCGAACTCACCCGTGAGATTGTGACCTGAGCTGAAGTCGGACGCTCAACCGACTGAGCCACCCAGGCGCCCCAAACCTTCCCTTTTCAATTCCTCTCAAACTTCTGATCAAATCAGGCAGAAGGGCCAGTTGGATGACAGGAGCCTTTAGCACTTCTCTGATATTGCTAACCTTTCCTTTTCTAACCTAGAGAGAGTAGGTCTCAGATTTGGAGATGTGACTGATCACAGTATTTGGTGGTAGTATTTGGCCATAACTGTATAACACTGCGTTTCACTGCATTTATTTGTAAGGTAACCTTCCTTATTGCAAAAGATAGAAGTTTCTATACAAGAGTCTCATAAAAGGTTTCTTTTTCAATAATTAGGGAGACGTGCTAGATTAACCTATTGAAAAATAATAAATACATAATAGTCATATATTCAAAAAGAGCAAATATCAGAAAGATGGTATTCAAATGACCGAAGTTTGTGAACTCATTTTGGTAAAGTGGCAAAGCCATTTATTATCATATATACAGTAACCAAACATTTCTGTACTAAGTATTCATTATTCTGTACTAAATATTCATTATTCTGCACTAAATATTCATTATTTGTATATATATGTGTGTGTACCTATATATGTGTGTATACACACTTGAAGTCCTCTTTATTTATTTTTTATCGAAGTAGAGTTGACATGCTGTTTACATATTTTTAAGCCCATTATAATGTGAACTCCTTTAAATCAGAAAAGATATCAATTTTGTTTTCTTAGCACTTAGTCTTATATTTGCCGCATAATGTTCTCAGTAAATGTCTGAGTTAGAATCTAACTGAAGAGCTACGAAGGGAAGCATAGAAAAGGACGAGTGAACTCCACGCCTTTGCTATGCTTCGCCTCTGGCGGGCCAGGAGTATAAATGTTGTAAATAAAATACATGCTTGAGTTTTTTCTAAGCGTGGGTTTATTAAACTACATTTGGTTTTCAGAAAGATTAAATATTTAGCATAGACATATGTCCATTTATATTATAATTTTAATCAGGCACTATATGCCAGGATCTTATTAATTTTTAAATTTTGGGGGTTTTAAGCATGGGGCCCATTCTTGAAGAAGATGGCTATATTTAATGAAAATTATTATTAGCTAGGTTGATTAAAAATAAATTCTGCACGTATGTGTGTGTTTCTGTATATATCTGTGTGAATGTATTGTGTATTTAAAACTTTAAAACTCTTGTTTTAATCATGTCCTTTCTACTTACCTAATGAACTTAAAAAGTGGAGAAAAATCTCTCAAAAGCTAACCTCTCATTATTTCTGGAGATAGCATATTTTCTCTTATAATAGAAAATGATCTGAGGATATGAACAGTCCCTTTTCACAAAGGAAAAAAATCACTCTGTGTGTGTGTGTTAGTGCACATGTGCACGTGCACGAGTGTGTGTATATAACAGCCAAGTTGCATTTATGGCTTAGAGTGTATGGCAATCCTTTCTTACTTAGGCAAGTTTGTTAACACTCTCAGATGCAAACAATATTAGACTAAATTTTAATGACTAAATTTTCCAGATGTGGCCCGAACAGATTGGCACTGGAAATAGGTAAGTATCTTAAAAGTTAGCATATTATCGTGCTGTACAAAATTGCTATTAAGTGTGTGAAACCAGCTGTTTTTCAAAACCTCCTGTTTGAAATAACCTTGGCAGTATTACATACTTAGCAAACTCCTTTTCATACATAAATACAAAGGTAGATTTTGATCTGTTCTTGTGCAAACTATCACAGATTTGGAATATGGTCTCTCTTACTGAAATTTATTGTATTGCTCTAAGATTTTGTGATGCGTCAGGGTAACAAAATGAGTAATTTACTTCTGAAGAATAAGAGTTCTTTCTCTGAAGACTAAAGTAAGAAGTTAACAACTTTTACATTTTACTCATTTGAACATATAAAGAACAATTCCAATTAATTTTTAAGGAGTGAAAATTTGTGATATACTATAGATGTCATGGAGAAAACATTACACGATGTCTTGCATAGCAGATTCTGACAATTTCTTATTTCCCTACTTCTAGGAACAATGGCTTGTTTCATGTTTTACTCTAATGACCATTTCAGAAGAATGAAAGACCGTATTTGTGGGAAATGACATTTCAAAACTGGGAAAAAGGGAAGAGCATATTCATGAGGAAAGAATGATTCATTTTAGAAGATAATTCTTTCTGATGCACAATAAATTAGAGTTAAATATATAGTTTATTTCTGCATTCAGTCAATAATTATTGAGAGCCTACTATGTGCATAGCTCTGGTTTATCAACGTTATTTTGGTGAGCAACACAGAAAAAATTCTCCTCTATACAGGACTTCTTTATGGAGAGAAGTCCAATTATAAGCAGGGGGAACCATAAGGTCATGTAAGGTAATAACTATAAGGTAATAAGGTAAGTCATGAGAAGTACTATCAAGAAGAGAAAAGAGGGTGATGTAATAGCAAGTGATTAGTCGAGAGAGAGGACGTTATATTTATACTAGAAGTCAAGGAAGGTACTATGGTCTGACTGTAGGAATTTAGATAATACTTGGTACTTTAAGGGTACTGCATATCACAACACACACCCACACCCACAAATGCACACACACAAATCCGTTTAAAAAATGCACACAAATACTTGGGTGCATTTGTCACCTCACATCCATTAGTGCAAGCACAATGTTGGCTTTGACCTTAAACACCCATCTTTGGGACTAGTGTCATTCAGGTCCCTGGAAAAGGCTTCAACTCTCTTCGCCTTATGTTCTCTAAAAACTACAGTGGAGGTTTGGCATTGTCCACCATTGATGTTGAAGTGGACACTGTTTTGGAGTCTATAGAAGATTTGAGCGACTGACTTACTGAGGTAAAAAAAATACATATTCTGCTCATTTTAAATTTTTTTTAACATTTATTTATTTTTGAGAGACAGAGAGAGGCAGAGTATGAGCAGGGGAGGGGCAGAGAGAGAGGGAGACACAGAATTTGAAGCAGGCTGCAGCCTACGAGCTGTCAGCACAGAGCCCGATGTGGGGCCCAAACCCACGAACTGTGAGGTCATGACCTGAGCCAAAGTTGGATGCTCAACTGACTGAGCCACCCAGGCACCCCAAATTCTGCTCAGTTTAATGTGTAGATTCTTTCATAGAAGGAATCATTTCTTAGTACAACACCCGGTCTATTTTCTTGCTATTTGTTTTTTAACTTTTGTTTCTGGATATTGCACATCAGGATAGTATTTGCCATATATGCATATACACATGCATCCATCTTCACCTGTATCAGTATATGTCTGTATCACCTATATATGTATACCTATGTGTAGAAGGTCTAATGTAATATGTATATGTCTTATACCAATTTTTGAATTGAGATATATTCTATAAACTCTAGAATTGAAAAAGTTGTAATTTTATTATTTACTACTTATTTAAATATATGAATTTAGTATTTAGTTAAAATAAATTTTTTAAATAAAAAATGTTTATATGAATATATTAAGATGTTATATATATATATATATATTTTTTTTTTATAGATAGCGGCGGCTTTTTTTTTTTTTTAATTTTTTCTTTTCAACGTTTTTATTTATTTTTGGGACAGCGAGAGACAGAGCATGAACGGGGGAGGGGCAGAGAGAGAGGGAGACACAGAATTGGAAACAGGCTCCAGGCTCTGAGCCATCAGCCCAGAGCCTGACGCGGGGCTCGAACTCCCGGACCGCGAGATCGTGACCTGGTTGAAGTCGGACGCTTAACCGACTGCGCCACCCAGGCGCCCCAAGATGTTATATATTTTTAATTTTAAATTGATAGCCGTAAGTTATTATTTGCCTTTTGTCTTTCTAAATTTAAAAATCTTAGTTAAAAATTAACGATTCAAAAACATGGCAAATAATATTACTGATATTTATATTTAAATGTTTACAACATTGACAAAAGCATATTCCAATATCATGTATTTTAAGTATGTTCAAAAATGGTATACTTCTACGCTATTATGTTAACAAACTCGACTTTAAATAAATTATGTACTCTAAACAAAATCAATTAAATATTAATTTTGATCCTTTTAATCATTATTGTGAATTTGTTCCAAATTGTACAAACACACTGAGTACAACAATACAATGAATTGTATTGCTAAAATGAAGGCAAGGAAATTAAATTCATGGAATCATTATATGTGTATAAAATATGCATGTCTTTATTCTATTACCAATCTAAACATCACCAGTCCTTCAACCAGAACACTGAGACATGCAACAGTAATTACATTAAATTCAATTATCTGATACTTTGCCCACCTGCAATCACATAAACCCTATTGCTCTACATAAGGACATATTTGGAGGATTTAACAAAACACAACATACTCTTGTTAGCTTGTTAGCTGGTGATTTAGACATGAGGTCTGTGATTTACCCTAAGTCCAACAAGTGTTGGGGTAGACCTGCCTGTAAGGCAGTATGTCAGCTATGCACAGCTCTGAGCGCAACGAGAGAAAGATGCTTGGTGTGTAAGAAAAACAGCAGAAAACGGTGTGACTAATGCCCGGATTGCCGTGGAGAATAGAGAAGAGATGAGACGGGAAGCAGTGATCCAGAGCAGATACGGTAGTGGTTGGCACTAGACTGGTAACCACGTAAGTGGAGGAAGATGGAATTCGCACGCACTTTGGAAACATCGTTGACAGGACTGCCAAAAGATCCCATACAAGATATGAATAAAAGAATCAAGATGATTCTAAAGTTGTGTTTCTTGACAGCAAATAGAAGATAAACTCAGGTAATGCATCCATTTGCCAATATGCAATCAATAATTACTCCGAAGATTGTATTACTATAAATACGTGGAATGGTGGATGGTCAGCAATGGAAAAGTGATAACGGTAACAAAAACAATGATGCCTAATGTCTGAATATTCCATTGTACTTATAAAGGATTCACTACATTGTCTCATTTGATGCCCATCACAATTCTCTGGGGCTACTTATTTTCTAAATGTTACAGATAAAATTATTGAAAAGATATATCGCTTAAGTGCCTTATCCAAGATTCCGAAGGTTCAGATCTAAGGAAGGAGTGGGGAAAAAGAAATACCTAGAGTAGATTCCCGTCTCAGAATTTCCTACTAATGCTGACTTGAGAATTGTGTTCCACACTTCTGACTTCAAGTACTACTCTTTCTACTATACCACAGGCCGCATTACATACAGTGCATGAGGAGTTGACTATCTTAGGCTTTCAGTTCTAAATGTCTAATGGTTTGTGTGCTTTAACTTGGATCCTAAAGGCAGCAGTAAAAACCTGTCTATAGAAATTGCAGACACTGACTTTTCTCCCTACCTATAGTGAGGAGGTTTCTGCATTCACCTTAACTTTATAGCACCATGAGCATTCTATCACTCATTCACTTTATCTGCAAACCACATTATGGACTTCTATAAGTAACCTTTAAAAACATTTTTTTTAAGTTTGGTTCTTAAAAATATTAGAGCCTTCAATGATTAGCTTAAGCAGTACTAGCCTTGCTGCCCACAGTTCCCTGATGTTGCATCCCTGTCTTCAAATGAGGCTCAGTAGATATAATAACAGGCGACTGTGTTCCTTTATATTTCATGAAGATCGAGTTTTAATGAATCATCAGTTTTGCAGTATAGGCAACTGGGTCCACTTTTCAAAAGGTCACCAGAGTGCTGTCATTCTTTGTACAGGTATTTAATCTCTAAGTAACTGATGCTGTATTTAAATATGTACAGTATTTGACATTAGGTTTTGTACTAATAAATGTTGGAGGGCTCACCACTGGCAAAATCTGATCAGGTAATGGCTAAAGTAGAAATTTGTAATAGTACTAAGTGTATCAACTAAACCTTAAAGGACAAGTATTGACTGCACATAGACAAAATGGAGTGCAACTTTATTTCTATTCATGTTTATATTTTCAGAAATGATAGCTTACATGATATTTTAGGAAAGTCTGAACCTGTCATCTTGATGTGAAATACAAAATTTGTACTATATAAATGTACTGTAACTTAAAAGCAATGTAGCTATTTGAAAATATCGCTGATTTAGGGTAGCTCTCTCTTTAAACCAAAAAATTTGACTATAGAAGGATAAGTCACATTAATTTATAAATTATAAATTTATAAATTTATAACATTTATAGATTATAAAGTTGCTAACTCTTATCTCATTATTAATGTTGATCTTTACCAATAATATTCTACCATAAACAGTGACTCTCTTTTGGTGATGCTCTTGCCATTAAACAGAGCTTCTTAATCTTTTTCGGTGTTTGTAGATCATTCTGAATGGAATAAAATTTATGGACACTCTTAGAAAAAGCCATGTGTATCGCAGTAAATGAATTTTGCACAGGGTTCACAGAAATTCTTCCCTTAGAGAAGAATCCTCATTCTATTTAATGACCTCCATTGGTGGCTTAAGAATGTTTTCTTCTTTATTTCAAATAGAAACTTTTATTACTTATTACTGTTCAGATATTACTATCTGCAAGGTTTTGGGGCATTTTGTTTGCTTGCTTGTTTTTTTTTTTAATTTTTTAATGTTTAATTAATTAATTTATTTTTGAGAAAGAGAAAGAGAGCGCGCAAGTGGGAGAGAGGGGCAGAGAGAGACAGAGGGAGATAGAGAATCCAAAGCTGACTCTAGGCTCTGGGCTGTCAGCACAGAGCCTGATAAGGAACTAGAACTCACGGACTTTGAGATCATGACTTGAATTGAAGGCAGACACTTAACTGAATGAGCCACCCAGGTGCCCCAAGTTGTTGTTGTTTTTTTAACATACCAAGTCATAGTATATCATGAAAGGAAGTAAGAAATTGTACTTTAATGCCAGTCACCAAATTTTCTACTACAATACTCCAAGCTGACTCTTAAGATTATAAGTGTGTATATAATCTAAATAAATGAGTTAGTTGCTGATGTATAAGAATACACTGGGGGGTGCCCAAGTGGCTCATTTGGTTACACTTCTGACTCTCAGTTTCAGATGAGGTCAAGATCACAGTTTGTGAGTTCGAGTCCTGAATCGGGCTCTATGCTGACAGTGTGAAGCCTGCTTGGGATTCTCTCTCTCCCTCTATCTCTGCCTCTCCCCCCACCCCTTAACATAACATAACATAACATAACATAACATAACATAACATAACATAACATAACATAACATAACATAACATAACATAACGTAAATAAACTTGGCCTTGGTGCTGCTTTGGGAATATACTTTTCTTCTTTTTCATCGAGGTACATGTTACCTACAGTTAAATGCATAAATATTAGGTCTACAAATTAGTTTGACAAATATGATCATCGGTTTAATTAATTCACCAATCAAGATTTCCTTTAGCTCATGATATTCTTTTTGTCCTTTTCTTTTTTTTTTTTTTAATTTTTTTTTTTCAACGTTTATTTATTTTTGGGACAGAGAGAGACAGAGCATGAACGGGGGAGGGGCAGAGAGAGAGGGAGACACAGAATCGGAAACAGGCTCCAGACTCTGAGCCATCAGCCCAGAGCCCGACGCGGGGCTCGAACTCCCGGACCGCGAGATCGTGACCTGGCTGAAGTCGGACGCTTAACCGACTGCGCCACCCAGGCGCCCCTGTCCTTTTCTATTCAATCCTGAAATCCTGTGGGCAACTATTGTTCTTATGTCTCTAAATGAAATAAAATATAGTAAATTTTTTGGACTGGCTACTTTCATTCAACATAAAGGGTTCGAGGTTCATATATGTTATGAAGTTCACCAGTAGTTCATTTTACATTGCGGAATGATACTTTAGTTTATGACAACCTTCCGGTTGGTTCATCCTTTCTCCTAATAATGGACATACCAGCACATATTTCATTTCTCAAGGGTGGAATTATTGGGTCATAGGATTACTGTAATGAACTGTCAAAAAAGTTTTGCAAATGACTGTACACTTTAACCTCTGCACTCATGTCCTCACTGAAGTTTGATATTATCAGGGCTGTTGAGTTAGCTATTCTGCTTATTGTAGAATACTTTATCATTGTTGTTTTACTATGCATTTTCTAGATTATTAACAATGTTGAGTACCTTTTTGTGTACTTAGGGGTCATCCATATATACTCTTTTGATAAGTCATTCTTTCAACTTTTGCACATTTTGTTTTAAACTGAGACGTCATTCCTTCTACTATTGATTTGTGAGTTCTTTGCATATTTTGAATATAATCCTTTGTCAGATATTTGCCTTGTATTTGTGCCTTTTGTGAGTCAATGGTATGTTTTCTTACTTTGTTAAGAGTGCTTTTGGGGGGCACCTGGGTGGCTCAGTTGGTTAAGCATCCGACTCTAGATTTTGGCTCAGGTCATGATCTCACAGTTCGTGAGATCAAGCCCTGTGTTAGGCTCCTTGCTGATAGCACAGAGCCTGCTTGGGATTCTCTCTCTCCCTCTCTCTCTGACTCTCCTCTGCTCATGAGCATGCTCTCTCTCTCTCAAAATAAACTAAAAAAAAAGTGTTTTGGATGAGTGACAGTTTTTAATTTTGAAGAATTCCAATTTATCATTTTATTTTATGCTATGTGCCTTCTGTGTCCTATCAATATTTGCCTACCCTAGTCTTGCAAACATTTTGTCCCTGTTTTTTATTGTTGTTAGAAATTTTACAGCTTTTGTTTCTACATTTTAGTCTAGCATCTATTTCAAGTTAATTTTTATATATTTTGCATAGTGAGGATTGGGATATCTTATTTTTCCATATGGGTATACCTGTATACTTTTACAAAGATAAATTAACTATATATGTTCAGGTCTATTTCTAAACTGTTTTGTTTCATTAAGATAAAATTCCACACTGTCTTGATACTGTAGTTTCATATGAGTTTTTGAAATCTGGTAGTATAAGATCTCCTACTTGATTCTTTCTTTTCTTCCTTCCTTCCTTCCTTCCTTCCTTCCTTCCTTCCTTCCTTCCTTCCTTCCTTCCTTCTCTTTCTCTCTCTCTTTCTTTCTTTCTTTCTTTCTTTCTTTCTTTCTTTCTTTCTTTCTTTCTTTCTTTCTTTCTTTCTTTCTGTTATTCTAGAGCCTATCTTTTCCATATAAATTTTGTGATCAGCTTGTCAATTGCTGCAAAAATTTCATGGGATTTTGACTGGTACTGAACTGAATCTGGGAAGATCAATTTGAGAAGAAATGACCTCTTCATAATATTTAGTCTCACAATTCACAAGCATGGTGTATGTCTTCATTTATTTAGGTCTTTGTAAATTTCTCTCAACATTTTTTATAGTTTCCAGGGTACTTCTCTTGCATAAATCCTTGAAATTTTATCTCTAAATATTTTATACTTTCTGATGCAATTGTGAATGACATTTTAAAAATTTGTTTCCAATTGGCCACTGCTTATATAGACACACATTTGACTTTTTGGTATATTTACCTTGAAATCTATGATATTGATAATTTTGCCTATTGTTAGCTTTTTTTGTATATATCAAAGAATTTTCTTCACACAAAGATCATTTCATTTGTGAACAAAGGCAGTTGTAATTCTGTCTTTCCAGTCCCTGTGCCTTTTATTTCTTTTCTTGCCTTATTATACTGGCTAGGACCTATAGTATAGTTGAATAGAAGTAGTGCAAATAGGCACCTTCCCCCCTGCCCCCTCAATCTTGTAGGGAAAAACACTCCATCTCTTCCCTGTTAAGTACGACGTTATGATTTTTTTGATAGATCCTCTTTATAAAATTGATAAAGTTTGCTTTTATTGATCTTTGCTCAGATATTTTATAACGGGTAGAGGAAGAGCTTTAAAAGTGCTTTTCCTTGGAAAACATCCAGATGGCCAACTGACACATAAAAAAATGCTCAACATCACTCATCATCAGGGAAATACAAATCAAAACCACAATGAGATACCACCTTACATCTGTCAGAATGGCTAACATTAACAACTCAGTCAACAACAGATGTTGGTGAGGATGCGGAAAAAGAGGATCGTAAGGAACGTAAGGGAAGGGAAACAAAAATAATATAAAAACAGGGAGGGGGACAAAACAGAAGAGACTCATAAATATGGAGAACAAACTGAGGGTTATGGGAGGGGTTGCGGGGGCGGGAAGGGCTAAATGGGTAAGGGGCATTAAGGAATCTACTCCTGAAATCATTGTTTCACTATACGCTAACTAATATGGATGTAAATTTTAAAAAATAAAAAATAAAATAAAAAAAAAAGTGCTTTTCCTTGGGGTGCCTGGGTGGCTCAACCACCTAAGCGTTGGCTTCAGTTCAGGTCATGATCTCACAGTTCATGAGTTGGAGCATCCCATTGGGCTCTCTGCTGTTAGTGCAGAGCCCACTTTGGATCCTGTCTCTCACTCTCTGCCCCTCCCCCACTGATGCGCGTGTGCATGCGCACACGCTCTCTCTCTCTCAAAAATAAATAAACATTTAAAAAGATGTTTTTCCTTCAGCCATTGAGATGGTCATCTGATATCTTTGTGGGTTTTTTTTCCTCTGTTATTTGGTAGATTGCATTAATCGAAATTGGAATATTTAACAAATTTTGCATCACTGGAGTAATTCTGGTGTCATTGTGATATACTATGTTTTAAAGTTATTGCTGCATGTTATATTTTCAAATATTTAGTTAAAAACATTTTCATCTGTGTTCACAAGAGATATTGGTCTTAGTTCTCCTTGCTTGTAATATGCTTGTCAGATTGGGTATCCAAATTTTTCTGGACTCTTAAAATTAGTTCAGAAATGTTCTCTAATGCTCTATTTTCTGAAATAACTTATCTAGAATTGATGTTAATCTTCCTTAGGTGTTTGATATAAAAACCAGTGAAACTCCCTGGGACCAAAGTTTTCCTTGGGGAGGAGGTTTTATATAAAAATTCTGTTTAAAAAAATCAAATATAGGACTATTTGGATTTCTGATTATTGAGTCAGTTTTGATAAGTTGCATTTTTCAAAGAATTTGTTTATTTCATCTAAGCTGTCAAATGTATCACCATAAAGCTTCCTACACAACTCTCTTATCTTTTAGTATCTATAGGATCTGTGGTGATGTCTCCCCTTTCATTGCCAACAAAAGAGTGTGTTTCTTCTCAATGTTTTCTAATGTCATATTTATTAGGATTTAAAAATTTTTGTTAATATTTTCAAAAAAGTAACTCTTACCTTTCAAAATTTTCTCTATTATTTTTTTACTTTCTATTTTATAAAGTTCTACTTTTAAAAATCATATTTCTCTCTATTATTTAGTTTGTATAATCCTACTGATGTGTCTTTAAATTCAATGGGCTTTTCTTCTACAGTGTCCAATCTGCTATATGCTCATCCAGTGAATTATTTATTACTGACATTCTGCATTTTTTCACTAGATTGTTTTTTATACAATCCTCTTATTTTTCCAACTACATCACAGCTGAATCTAGAATATATTACATGCTTTGTCCAAAAGAGCTAATAGATAGCTCACATTTATTTAAACCAGAAATAGAAATTCTGCCTGATCTCAACAATGTATATTAGATATAAAACAAACCATAGCTCTCTTCTACTATCATATCTTATATTCTGCTAAGCAAAGAGGTTGAGTGAATAACATTTTACCATATTCATGTACTTTTAGTGTTGAACATACACCAAAATACACTAAAAAGTGAAAAGCTGAATCAATTTTTTAAAAAATAATCCAAATGAAATGAAAGGATCATGCAAGGTGTTAAAATGTCCTTAGGCAGTATTTTTTTTTTTTTTTTACAAACATCTGTTTCCAATATGAGACATAGTTTAGGAAATCAGTCACATTAGAGCTAAGAACATTTTTTAAAGCTTTTTGTTAAAAATTCATATGTGACCCAAACACATTAACAAACACTGCAAGCCAGTCAGACCTCAACATAAAGGGTGAGTATTCTCTAAGGAGGAGATGATTGCTTTTTGATGTTTTTAGATTTAGATTTTAGATTTTAACTTTAGATGAATAATGAAATAAAAATCTATTCAGCCTGTACTTCGTGAGTGTATCTCAAACTTTAATCCTTTTAAGAGCCATTGAGAGAAATTAATCATATAGTTTCCTAGGCATGATTGAGTGGTTCTAGAGTGACCTCCAGGAACGTTCACTTTTAATTAGACTTCCAGGTTGTGTCTTCAACCACATGTCCTCAAACCATTGAGTAGGAGACAATTAATACTAGATCCCATTTCATAGTTAGAAAAGTCCCATGAGATCAGCAATACCATCTTGAATTTAAAATAGACCAAACTGATGTAAAGGTCATTAAAAGGTAAAAAAAAAAAAAAAAGATGTGAGCCCAATATTTTTTTAAGTTTATTTATTTATTTATTTTGAGAGAGAGAGAGAGCAAGCAAGCATGAACAGGGGAGGGCCAGGGAGAGAGGGAGAGAGAATCCCAAGCAGGGATCAGTGAAGGACTTGAATTCACACTCACAAACCATGAGCTCATGACGTGAGCCAAAATCAAGAGTCAGATGCTTAACCAACTGAGCCACTTAGGCACCTGAACCCAAGTCTTTTTTGTCTCTTATGACGATGGTCTTTTAGTGAAACACATACCTTGTTTTCTAGCCAAGTATAGAGTGTAGCTACACCTTCTTAATTTACCAAAAGGCTTAACCCTCAAATCAATGCAGTCATCTTACAAACTCTTATTTCCTTAAAATGCAATATTAAGAGTCCTTTAAGTCAACCTTGATAATTCTTTCTCCCTTAGTGCCTTCAACCTCTTTCATTATCAAGAGGAAATTTTGACTTTATATCTTAAATATGCCTTGAGTCCCTGCACTTGTTTCTATATGCAACACCATTATCCTGTTGCAAACTATGATCCTTTCTCTGAACAGTACTTCACTGACATCCACTCATGTGTATTTTCAGTCTATTGTCCACATTGTAGCTGAAGTGATCATTTCAAAATGCCCATCTGATCATGTTTAAAATATTTCAATGGTTTCCCATTATTTGGGGAATAAAGAACATGTCTTAATATGGCCAACATAACCCTACATAATTTGTTATTTACTTTTTCTCTAGCCTCATCTGTACCAGGATTTCTCTCTCTCTCCACTATAGACACTTTGGACTTTTATAGTTCTAAAATATGCCATATTCCCTTCCACCACAGGGCCTTTGCACATGCTGTTACCACAAGCTGAAATGCTCATTGCCTCATCTTTATCTAATAATCTTTCATTTTGAAGGTGTGAACTCAGTTATTACCTCCTCTTGGAGATCTGGTGGATCTCCCTGAATAAGTCAAATTACCCAATTATAAGTTTACAACTCACTATGTACCTATTATTAATGTTTTCATTATTTATTTATATCTGTTATTATAAGTAGGTTGTAGACTTAATAAAAGCAGACAAAACTTAATTTTGCTCCCTATTTTCAACACTTATCCCAGTGCTAGAACACATGAGGAACTCAAATATTTTATGAATGATCACATCATTTAATTAATTAGCTTAACAGTGAGCTTCTCGGCAACAAAGACAATGTAATTAAAGAAATATGGATTTGAGGGTCACCTAGGTGTCTCAGTTAAGCGTCTGACTTCAGTTCACATCATGATCTCATGGTCTGGGAGTTCGAGCCCCACACCGGGCTCTGTGCTGACAGCTCGGAGCCTGGAGACTGCTTCAGATTCTGTGCCTCCCTCTCTCTCTGCCCCTCCCCCACTCATGCTCTGTCTCTCTCTGTCTTTCAAAAATGAATAATGAAAATTCCTATTTCTCAAAGGAATTTAAATACTGCCTAGAAAGGAATATTATAAAATACCTTACTTAATTTTTTCCATAGGAAACTATAGTTAAGTCAGAATAATAGAACAGCAATTATAAAGTATAAAGTATTTGTGCTAACAACACTTAGAATTAAAATACAATCTAATTTAAAATATATTTAAAAGATGTTAAAGCTATCTCCAAGAATAAAATTCCTATTATTTCCTAGAAAATATCATGGTGACTCAGGGGAATTAGATGAAAACCCAACAAAGTCATCTTTTTGTGATTCAGTATTGGATGGGTTATTGGAATCTGTGACCAAAATACATCTGTGGACACAAATACAAGCTCAGCCTTATTCTTTTCCTTGAGCCAGCCAAGCACTGCTTATAAATCACCCAGAAGCAGCAATAATGGGGTATGTCTTTTCTGAGGACCCACTGTTCATAATGAATTTTCCCTAGTTAGCCCTTAAAATATCCATGAAGCAGATTCTTGAATTTTTCTATTTTAAAAATAAAGTAACTGCCATTTTAGTTATTCTGAAGTTGACACACAGAATGCCAAAAAAGGTATGTATGAAAAGTACCATTTACCAAAATACCTTCCTCAGAACACGAGTGACACGTAAAGATGTTAACTGTTATTCTTTATTAAAAAATTTAAATTTTGATCCCTGAGAAAATAAGTTGAAAATATGAACTCAGTTTCTTTATTGTGGGACTTGTGAGAAATGAGTTTGATGTTTTAATATGCATTGTGATCCTCCAAAGAAGAGTTAAATGGAGCACAGAATTTCCTATATTCATTTGGCCTCTTAAAATATTAATGTAGTTCAAGAAATATTTCAAGAAACTCTCATGGCTTGTGGAGCACAGTTTGGGAAATTGTGATATTATAATGTATGTGGTTGAAAACCATATAAACAGAATGTCAGTATTTTCTCTCACCTCGAGTCTCAACTCCTTTTGGCATGTTTGGGAAAGGCGTTGGAGGGGCGGGGGTTGTTTAAATACTGAGTTTTTAAGTTGGCTGTGAATATGCCGAGTTTTATAATTTTCTAAATAATTTTCTGACTTGTTTTCCCTGTCTTAAGCTCAGGGAGATTAAAAAGACCCTAAGCTCATTGTCTAGAAGCCAATGGGCACAGAGTTTTAGTTAAGCAAGATGAATAAATTCTGGAGACATGCTGTCCACTATTGTTCCTGTAGTCAACAATACTGTATTGTACACTTAAAATGTTGAGAGGGTAGATCTCATGTTGTGGTTTCTACTGTGATAAAATAAAATGAAATAATAAAATAAAATAAAATAAAATAAAATAAAATAAAATAAAATAAAATAAAATGAAATTTGTGAGCTCAAGGTGCATATAATTTGGAACAAAACAAGATTTATCAGGAGTGCTTGGGTGGCTCAGTCGCTTAGGCGTCTGACTCTTGATTTCAGCTCAGGTCATGATCTTATGGTTCACGAGATCAAGTCCTGCATCAGGCTCTGTGTGGAGCCTGCTTGGGATTCTCCCCCCTGCCCCCCACCCCTCCTCCACTTGCATGCTCTCTCTCTTTCAAAATAAATAAATAAACATTTAAAAAACCCCAAGATTTATCTGACTCCAAATACTGTGTTTTTTTCTACTAAAGTTTAGATATATTCATGTCACTGCCTTTTACTGGGATGCAATTCCAAAGAATGGTTAAGAACACGGACTTTGGTTAAGAACATGGACTTTGCTCAGGAATCCCAACACTAACAAGATGTGTAAACTTGTGATTTACATACACTAAAAATTCAGTATTTTGGGGGTGCCTGGTTGGCTCAGTCGGTTAAATGTCTAACTTTGTCTCAGGTCATGAACTCATGATTTGTGAGTTTGAGCCCTGCATCGGGCTCTGTGCTGACAGCTCAGAGCCTGGAGCCTGCTTTGGATTCCGTGTGTGTCTCTCTTTCTCTGCTGCTCCCCCACTTGCACTCTGTCTCTCTCTCTCTCTCTCTCTCTCTCAAAAATAAACATTAAAAAAATTCAAAAACTCAATATTTTCATCTATACAAAGAGAGAAATAATAGGATCACCATGAGTATTAAACAAAATAATGAATATAAAAAGGCCCAGTGAGGGGCGCCTGGGTGGCTCAGTCAGTTAAGCGTCTGACTTCGGCTCAGGTCATGATCTCACGGTTCGTGAGTTCGAGCCCCATGCCCCATGCCCCATGTTGGGCTCTGTGCTGACAGCTCAGAGCCAGGACCCTGTTTGGAATCTGTCACTCCCTCTCTCTTAGCCCCTCCCCTGTTCATGCTCTGTCTCTCAAAAAATAAATAAACGTTAGAAAAACATTTAAAACAACAAGGCACGGTGAGTGTCCCCAAACAGTCACTACCACTCTCATGCATACTACCTGCGGTTGGAGAAATTGTCTTATGAAGACAGTTTTTTTTATTATTTAAAAAAAAATTTTTTTTTTCAACGTTTTATTTTATTTTTGGGACAGAGAGAGACAGAGCATGAACGGGGGAGGGGCAGAGAGAGAGGGAGACACAGAATCGGAAACAGGCTCCAGGCTCTGAGCCATCAGCCCAGAGCCCGACGCGGGGCTCGAACTCCCGGACCGCGAGATCGTGACCTGAGCTGAAGTGGGACGCTTAACCGACTGAGCCACCCAGGTGCCCCTGAAGACAGTTTTTATACATAAACAAAACATGGAGAATTGAGATGCTTATTCCAAAAAGTCAAACAGCAAATATTTAGAAAAAAGCATGTTAAAGTATTTTATTCGCCGTTTACTGTGATTGTTGTCTCTCATTATTTGTTATCAGGGTTTTTTAACCCTGGGGGTTAAAGAAGTTTATGACCAGATAAGTCCATGGCTACTAAATCCTAAGCAAATTTTTATCGGTACACAGCTATAGGCATTGTCCCTCTGACAGAAGTTTTAAAACTTTTTCCAGATTCTTCACCCCTGAAATTTAATAATGTCTCACTTTTATTTGCATCCACATCATTTGTTTTGATATAGGTTACATGGCAAGATTTTTTGTCCTATGTAAATGAAACCATTTCTTGGAGATTTTCAACAGTGTTGAAGTTCCCAGGTCTTTTTCTATAGCCATATCAACTTTCAGGTACTACCTTTCAATAATTATTGGCAATACAGAAAAATGTAGGTGGCATTTTGCAAGTATTTGAATGTCAGGTTGACGATCAAATAGGCTGCACACTCACATACACACACACACCTGTGAACAAAAGAGTGATTTGATAATCTCACCGTCTACTTGGTATTTGATGAAAAAAAACCACACTAAAATTACAGCTTATAATGTGTAAATATAAGAAAGAACTGGTTTAAGAGGAATAGTTCTTACTAGTTAACAACATAATAAGTGCTTACTCTTATTGTCCATCTTCAAGAGCACTAGCAAAGTACATTAAAGAAAAAAGGTGTGATATTCATTTCAAACTCAGATATCATGCCAGGTATTGATTGTTGTTGCTTAGAAATATCTTATACACTTCCTTGTACCTCATAGTAAGACTCTCAGAAATAGTATTTAACAGACTCGTTGGCCAGCAGTGTTCTATTAGGTCGGCCAAAGGGAGGCATTCATTTGAGATCTGCATGGCAGAAGAGAAGTCAGTCATTATTTTATGGCAGCAGAAATCAGTGATCAATTCGTCCATGACAGACAGTGAATGTGGGGTTTGTTTCCTGGTTTCCTGATTCCTTTTGAGAATCTGCTACCCCAGTGCTAGAGGAAACGGAGACCATTGATGGTCACTTTGATGCTGCCCTTTGATTTCCAGAATTCCTGAAAGTGCTCTAACCATCCCTGCTCCAGACTATCAACAAAAATATGAGTCTAATACCATATACTGAATTACATTTTTTCAAAGATATCTAGAAGGGCTTCTATTTTCTAGAACAAATTTTGATTATTATGGACAGTGTAATAAAAACAGCAATAGAAATAAGGAGAGTGAACACAGCACCCCCCTGAAGCCTAGGAACCTGGGATCTTGCTTTAATTTTCCTGTTAAAACTTGCTAGGTGACACATGATTTTACCTTCCAGGGCTCAGTTTTTCCATCCATGGTTTCAGATGATTTCAAGGGTGAATTGTTCCAAACATTTAAGGAAAAGATTTTAAAAAAAGGAATGTTTCCCATTGAATCTTAAAAGAACATTGCAAGAGATGAAAACTACAAGCGAATTTCTCTCTCCTAAACATAGGCATAAAACCCTAAACAAAATATTAGAGAATCAAATCCAGTGATATACAAATGGCTAGACCATCACAGCACAATCAGGTTCACTGCATGAAAACGATAGTGATTTAATATTTGAAAATAAATCAAGATAATTTATTATATTACAGAATAAAGGAGAAAAAAAACATACAACCATCTTAATGAATGCAAAAAACTGACAAAAATTATAACCCGCGTGAGAGAAAAACTCTTAGACAGTAACATCCTTAGTCTGTTAAAATGTCAGTCAATTAAAAAATAAAACAAATTACGGAAAGAGCTTAAATGTCCATCAACTGACGAATGGATAAAGAAGATGTGCTTTAGGGGCGCCTGGGTGGCGCAGTCGGTTAAGCGTCCGACTTCAGCCAGGTCACGATCTCGCGGTCCGTGGGTTCGAGCCCCGCGTCAGGCTATGGGCTGATGGCTCAGAGCCTGGAGCCTGTTTCCGATTCTGTGTCTCCTTCTCTCTCTGCCCCTCCCCCGTTCATGCTCTGTCTCTCTCTGTCCCAAAAATAAATAAACGTTGAAAAAAAAAATTTAAAAAGAAGATGTGCTTTAAATATACAATTGAATACTCCTTGGCAATGAGAAAGAATGAAATCTGGCCATTTGCTGCAACCTGGATGGAACTGGAGGGTATTACGCTAAGTGAAACAAGCCAGTCAGAGAAGGACAGGTATCATATGTTTTCACTCCTATGTGGGTCTTGAGAAACTTAGCAGAAGACCATGGGGGAGGGGTAAGCCAATTTGACAATAAATTATATTAAAAAATATAAAACAACTGATGTTAAATTTTATAGCTAAATTTTAATGATTTCTTATGGAGCTTGTGAGCAAGACAAGAATCGTTATCACCATCGCATGCAACTTTGTGCTAGGAAGGCAGAGCCGACTCAATGGCACCCAGCGTGGCCCTTCTATATAGTCAGTTCTCAACCAATACCAAGAAGATGCTAAGTACCGCTATTCATACCACAAATGAGGTAAATAATGAGAAATAACTGATTTAATCTAGCTGCTGGAGGAAAGTATGTTAAGGTTGTAAGATGAGAAAACTGCTTTCCCTGATCACTTTTACTATTAAAAGTAGAATCCATTGTCTTTATCGCACAGATTGAATTTTAAGTCAAAATGTTCTTTGTTTTACAGTTTTAAATAAAAACTCCAAATAACTTTTTTAAATATTTCTTTATTTTTGAGAGACAGAGAGAGACAGAGCAGGAGCAGGGGAGGGGCAGAGAGAGAGGGAGACACAGAATCAGAAGCAGGCTCCGGGCTCTGAGCTGTCAGCACAGGGCCTGACGCGGGGCTCGAACTCACAAACCAGGAGATCGTGACCTGAGTCGAAGTCAGACGCTTAACCGACTGAGCCACCCAGGCACCCCAAAAAATGTTTTTTTTAAAGAGACTGCTATAAATCACATGAGTGAAGGCAAAAATGAAAAATCTGTACAATAATATACAGACCACGGTCTGGGAGAAAGGCCATCTGTATAACATTATCACTTAGCTGACACTGTCATCCAATTAATGCTATCACTCCAAAGTAGGAGCTCAAGATGGCATGGGGGTGGAAATTTTAGGCTGTGTTGGGGATTTGATTTAACAGAGCAGGACAAAGTTCAGAGGAGAAGTAGGTAAACGAAGCCTCAACTGTTAGAAATTTGTTGGTCATACCTTTGCTTTAAAGAAGTGTGCATTTCAGATGACCTGTATCCAGCCAAAAATAATATAGGAAAAGCCTTGATAGTGACGCTGTTTACAAACACTAAAAATTTTAAAGACTGAAATAGATAAACCTTTGGTTTAAAAAAGCATGTTTATTTGAAAAATATAGGAACAAACTAAAGAAGGGAAAATTCATCTATAAATCTATTATCTCTGGTAACTATTGTTACCACCATGTCCTTGTGATATTTTTCAAACATATTCAGGATTACTGTGAGTTATTATAAGTAAAAAAAACAAAAAAGGAAATACGTTTGGATGTGACTTCTTCCTTTTACTATGAGTTCACAAAGTGAAGAAAGGTACTCACCAGTGTAAACCGAGAAAAATCTATAGGATCAGACATCAAAGTGAAGACAATCTTTAAAATTTTTGTAACAATCTTTAATTTTTTTTAAATGTTTATTCAGTTTTTTGAGAGAGAGAGAGAGAGAGACAGAGAGAGAGACAGAGCGTGAGTGGGGGAGGGGCAGAGAGAGAGGGAGACACAGAATCGGAACCAGGCTCCAGGCTCTGAGTTGTCAGCACAGAGCCTGATAGGAGGCGCAAACTCACAAATTGCAAGATCATGACCTGAGCCGAAGTCAGATGGACGCTTAACCGACTGAGCCACCCAAAGTGGAGACAATCTTAAGTGCAGTGAAGGAAAATGCACTTGTTGAATGGAAGTCAGTATTATTTTCTGGTGAGATTGAATATGCTTTTATTTCAGGTTCTTTTAATGTTTTAATATTCAGCTTAAATATAACCTCCTTTGGAAAGCTCCATACCTCTCTTCTTCTCCCAGGTAGAATTCCCCTTCCTTTGCACCTTTATGTTACCCTAAACAGACTTCTATCATAAATTCTGTGATACTTCGTTGTACTTTCTCACCCTTAATGTATCAGCTTAAATACCATTCCTCAGGGAAAATGGTCAGACACCTATGATGAAGTTAAATCTTCTGTATACTCTCCTATAGCCCCCAAGACTTCTCTTACCAGCAATTACACTGGTGTATTTATGTACATAATTATCTATTTTATATCCTTTCCCAACCAGCTTATAAACTATAAGGGGAGAAACTATGTCATTACTTTTGATGGCTTTGTTCTTTTGAACTGAACATGTAGTGCCTGTCATGTAACACACATTGAAACAATATTTGAAATGGAGAAGAGACAGGGAAGGAAGGAAGGAAGGAAGGAAGGAAGGAAGGAAGGAAGGAAGGGAGGGAGGGAGGAAGGGAGAGAGAGAGGGAGGGGGAAGGAAGAAAGGGGGGGAGGGAGGGAGGCTCTAAATGGAGCTTTCCAACAAAGAAGATAGGTTGAGTGACCTGGTGGATGGGGGAGAGCCCAGAGCAAAGGGGACAAATTCTTGCAAACTATCTCTAGCTGGAAAAAATAAGCCAACAGACGAGAAAAATAAGTGGTGAACTTATCAAAGGTATGGAATAATCCTGCGTTCCTCTCCCATTCAAAAAAACATGCATCATAGCTGCCTCTTGAAGTCACTTACAGTGCATACATCCCTACATCCATCCCCTGCTGACTTTGGCAGTTTTGCCCCCTACACATCTCCATCTGTCTTTGTGCAAAATGCTTAGTTTTTCCTTTCAGAATAGGTCATTCATGTTTACAAAAGCTGTCCATGCTTTTTACTTTTTAATTTTAATGTCTGGGATCTAATCTGCTTACTTGCACATCACTGAGGCTAGGTTGTGGGCAGGCCAGGCCGAACAATAGCTGTTGAGATTTTTACGCCCCACATGCAAAAAGGCGAGGCAGTCTGGGAAAGGAAGAAGTATGGATTTCATTTACCTAGAGGAAACAACACCGATCTTAGTGTTTCTTTTTGCTTGTAAAAGGGAGGATATAAAGGTGGTGAAAAATAGTTTTGCCAGTCTATCTTCAAATGGGTAATTGGGAGGCTGGTAGGAATTTTCAAACATAATATAACAAAATCAAGGAACAAAAACGTTCCTTTTCATCTGCACAGAGGCTCTGTTGAAGCTGGAAATACTTGTGGGATATTAGGAATGAAAAATGTCAGCATGCACACTGCCCAGGCTTGCCTGGTTTATGGCTCCCACCTCGTGGCCGTCGTTACTGTCCAGTAAAAGAACCTCTTTGTCCCGGGAGCATTGCTTTTCAAAGACAAGAGCCATCCCCAAGCACCCTCTCAATTTCACATATAGGTCATGGCATTCAGAGAATAATGCGAGGGATGGCCCAAGAACCAGTTCTTTCAATCTCTGGGACATGAAGTTATTTAGTACTGGTTCAGCTAAGCCTTTTTGCTCCTATGAATTTCCTTCCTGAATGGAAAGTCACTTCTCCAAGAATACCTGAGTTCTTCAGTGGCTTGAAATGCAAGGCTTGTAAACAAATAAGAAGCCAAATGGGGAAGGGGCAGGTAGGAGGGACATACAGGAAACTGGGAAAGAGAGGTATGTCATTTAAAAGCTGTAACCTAAAGCCTGTCTTAGTGGTGTGTATGTGTGCGTGGGGGTGTGGGGTGTGGGTGTGGGTGTGTGTTGTGAAATCCACAAGAGGAATGCCAATCCCATAATTCAGAGCTGAAATGATCCAGATCCTGAAATGAGCACACTTCCTGATGTTTGGGGAGGTTGAGAAACGTGGTTTATGGAGAAAGACAAGATTGACATGGGTATTCTGCCTTCTGCCAGAAATCCTCCTACATCCTCAGTCTCAAGTCAGATCCTAGAGAGGAAAGATGAGCTTCTGGCCCAGCCCTGGAGTGCAGTGGTCTGTTTCTTAGAGGTAAGAGTGCTGAACTCTGGTTCTCTCAAAGCAAATCATTTTCCAGTCCAACTTAGTGGTTCACGTTTGTGAAAACTGTGGCACTGAAGGGGGACAATTGCTTCTCTTTCTGGATGTCTGCTGTGAATACCAGCCAAGCTATGTTGCTGAAGTCAGATCTAACCAGTCTTCCTGTGCATATTGTGCCTAAAACCCACTGAAAATAAGAAGAGGAGGTGACTTTTGCATGAGATCAGACATGATTGAAGTGACTGAGGTGGCATGAACATGTGACATGTAACAGAGGATATAGTCCCTGTCAAATACAACAACTTAAAAAAAAATAAAGAGCCAATAAAGAGACAGTGTCAGAACAAATACCCCCTAAACACAAGCACTGCACAGCACTGGGTTGCATTTTCATTCTACTACCTTAATGTCTCTGTGACTGAACTTACATGCCTTACCTTTCCAAATACAGTAAAACCTTGGTTTGCAAGCATAATCTGTTAAGGAAACATGCTTGTAATCCAAAGCACTTGTACATCAAAGTGAATTTCAAGAACCATTGGCTCAGATGTGATCATGTGACATTGGGAGTCACGTACTACTCTATTGCAAGACATCACTCATTTATCAAGTTAAAATTTATTAGCAATGTTTGTGCATCTTGCGGAACACTCACTGAACAAGTTACTCGCAATCCAAGGTTTTACTGCATTCCAATCTGGGCACTGTGTCTTCACAGCTTGCTCTAACAAGCCGTAATAAAACTTGCCATTTTCTTGTACTTTATTTTCCCTTACTTATTTCATTACGATCACTCTTGAAACTACAATGTACTTTCATGTGTGTAGGCAAAGGATACAGATGTTGAAATAACTTAAGTCACCTTTTTTACCTCTTGCCCTAACTTTGAAAACAATTCATTCATGCATGCATACATGAATGCATGCATTGATTGACTGATGGATAGATATCGTTTCATGAAGGAAGTGTGACTTATGTGTTTTTCAAGGTCAGGTGTTATACACCTGGGAAGTGGGGGAAACATAGGGTTATGTTAAAATGAAAACAATATTAAATGGATCCCGTCTTCTGACTGGAGGAGAGAACTAGATTGGTAGATCTAAGATAATGTAAGACATTCTGGGTTTAGGCGAATAGCCCTGCTCTCTCTAATACTGATGAATTTCCCAAGTAGAAGCTTGGGTAGATCCACTGAGGATGTAAGAAAGCAGATCATAGTTGGAGAAATGACACTATTCTTACTTTCCTTAGACCCACAGGCAGAGAGAAGGTGGTGTTTTGCTCTCAGAAATATTCTCCTTCAAAGCACTAAAGAGTATTAACTGCACGTGTCTTGTCTGTGATTGGAAGTTCTTCCATTCCTTGGAAGAAGTATGTAGAAGCCACTTTTAGGCAACAGCCTGGAACAATGAAAACTTGAGAAGGGCAAAAGGACCCACAGTGGCTACTGGGCTAACACAAACAGGCTCACTAAGCAAACCACTTCGAAATAGCCATGGGTCCTAACTGATCAACGGGCTACTTAAAATCAGGCACAGTTCCTAAGGTTAACAAAAAGTGAAAATTACATACATTCCCATACTTCCTCACTCCACACTATAACAGTAGCTCCTCACCACTGCCTCATGGCAGACAGTCTCTCTTTTGCTGTCCTGGTGCTGTTCCCAAATTTATATCTTTGTTCTGCCTTGGGTGAATTCTTTCACTGCCTATGCAGCCAGCCCCAATCCAATCAGAATAAGCCACAAAGTAGACACGTCCATGTAAAATGAACAGCACACTGCAAGGTCAGTATGCATAGGTTTGAATCTTCCCATTACTAATCAGTAAGTTTTCCATATCTCATTGCCTTCTGACCTCACAGGCTATTTCTTTCCAGATATTGTCTCACTTCTCCCTCTTCTCTTGCCTCTTTTCCTTCTAAACCCAAACCATCTTCTTAGATGGGGCTTTCTTTTTTCTTTCTCAGCTCTGCATTTTCACCAGTGACCCCGTGGGCAGTACCTCTCCTGGCTCAGTCTGATCCATGATCTCTTCTCTTTGACCCTGTAATAATTCCATCCATATTCTTGATTTACAAGTGGCACCCAGAAAGTAAAAATCTGGGTAAAGGTAGACCAAAATATGCTCAGTATTTATAAATTTCTAAATTACTTGAAGATGAATAATAAAGACAGTACTCTTTTATATGCAACAAATATTGTTTCACTACCATGTTCCAGGTATTATGCAAGGTCCTAGGGAAATAATATGGGACTGGTAGATGTAGTTCCAATCGATGGGAAGCTTAAAGACTAATGTGTTTGATCACTAGCATTATCTGGTTACTAGCAACACTTCCCTTTTTTTTTTTTTTACTAGCAACACTTTATTTTATTTTTATTTGTTATTATTATTAATCTTTTTTAAGTAGGCTTCATGCCCAGTGCAGAGCCCAACGCGGGGCTTGAACTCACAACAGACTGAGATCAAGGCCTGAGCTGAGATGAAGAGTGGGAAACGTAACTGACTGAGGCACCCAGAAGCCCCACTCCTAACACTTTTAAAAGGTTTTTTAAAAAGGCCTTTACCAAGGATTGCTGCTATGTGAATGACAAGTTTAACAGTATAAAACTTACGGTAGCTTTTATTTCTTCTGGTCATTGTAGAACAATATTGTAAAACTCTTGAAAGTCTTTAGAATCTCAAACCAACACATGACTTTCTCCTTCCCTCGGCCTATCAATGACTTACATTAAAATGCTCTTAAAATGCCTAACGAAAATGTTTCTATTTACAGATGGTTTAGTAAAGTTTAATTTTAACCAAATCTAATTTTGTAAACCAAACTGAACTCTAGTTATTTTGGGCTAATAAATATATTTCTAACATCACAGCACAGCTATATTATTTACTAAACTAGCACACACAAAAAAATAGAAACCTACCTAGATTTACTCTGTAAATTATTCTTTTTTTTTTTTTTTTTTTTTACTTTGGATAATTTGTTGAAAAGAAATAAATGAAGGGGCGCCTGAGTGCCTCAGTTGGTTAAGTGGCCGACTTTAGCTCAGGTCATGATCTCACTGCCCATGAGTTCAAGCCCCGCATCCGGCTCTGTGCTGACAGCTCAGAGCCTGAGGCCTGCTTCGGATTCTGTGTCTCCCTCTCTCTGCCCTTCCCCTCCTCGTACTCTGTCTCTCTCTCTCAAAAATAAATAAACATTTAAAAAAAAGAGTCCTTTGAAAAGAAACAAATGAACAAAACATAGGTTATGAGATGTTAAATGTTTAATTCCTTAACTTTAGAGGCATTCTCCAATTTTGAAAAATCTATAGTTATCATGCAGGTTTAATGGGATTAGCCTAAGATTTCTTAGGTATTCTCAGTAAACCTCTATTTTTCTGTTAGCAAAAGGTATGGGACACCCTAGTGTTAATTTGATTTTTTTTTTATTGCTTTATCTCAAGCATGGAACAGGGAGCCATGCATGCCATTCATGTAGTAGACATATAGCAGGTGCTAGCTCCCTCGTGCATCTTCCAGTTAAAATCAAAATTGGTCATGTTATACTTGCATATATCACAATACCATATTAAACAAATTTCATTATTATTGATACTTAAAATTTTTTTCTTTGATTTACTTTATTTTCTTTTTACCTCTGCTGCTATTTTTATTCTGAAAATGCCACTGATGAGTATTACAAGGAACCCTGTTTCATTGGCCTGGAATAAAAAATTGGAATGGGGGCATAGTTAGAGGACAAGGAGGACAAAGAAATCATTAAAAAGATAGGTATTCAGTCACCTCCACATCCATCTCCTCTGGGTCCTGTAGGAGAAAATGACAGCTTTCCTTTGACATGGGTGAATACATTAATCTCTGACCCTGCCCCTGTTTGGAGCTTCAGTTATAGACTGGATTTTCTATTCTTTGACCTCTTCCAAACTTTCTTTTCATATTCCTACTTTGGCTCCTCTGTTCCTTCCTAAATTTCACCCTGGAGGGGTACCTTGGTGGCTCTGTTGGTTAAGTGTCCAACTTTGGCTCAGGTCATGATCTCACTGCTTGTGGGTTTGAGCCCCACATCGGGCTCTGTGCTGACAACTCAGAGCCTGGAACCTGCTTCAGATTCTGTGTCTCCCTCTCTCTCTGCCTCTGCCCTGCTCACGTACTCTCTCTCTCTCTCAAATATAAATAAATATTTTAAAAAATTTAAATTTCACCCTGGAATTTGTTTCCCATTACACTGAAATATCTTCTGACTCAATGCGATTTTATAGCAATGCTAAAAGGTCAGTCATGTTCGTTCTAGAATTTGATGCTCAGTAACTATAAAATCCAATTTATCTCTCAAGAATTACGGTTCCTTAGGAAAAATCAAATTATGCCTCTGTAGTTCCTCACTTCCATATTTTTTGGAAGGAATATGTCGTATAGGAGAGATGAAAGAGGAAGACTGAATTTAAATTTCGTTCTGTCTGGACTTAACTGGACAAAGGTTAGGTAAGTTACCTAACAGTTTCTTGCATAATTTTCTCATTAATGCTGGGTTTTTTTTTTTTTGTCTCCTAAATTAAGATTATAAGGATTTAAGGTAGTATATGGCAGTGGTATTTAAAATGTGGTCGGGGGGCACCTGGGTGGCTCAGTCAGTTAAGCGTCTGACTCTTGATTTTGGCTCAGGTCATGATTTCACAGTTCATGAGTTCGAGCCCCTCATCTTCAGGTTCTGCACTGATGGCATGGAGACTGCTTGGGATTCTGTCTCTCCCTCTCTCTCTGCCGCTCCCCCCGCTCCCACTCTGCCTCTCAAAATAAATAAATAAGCCTTAAAATATGGTCTTGGCATGCATATGTACCTTTAAGACACTTTCAGGAGATCCTCAAGAACAAAATTAGTTTTATAGCATTTTTAAGACATGATTTCTCTTTTAACCCTCTCACTGTCTTGTAAGTATACTCAGTACAAATAGTTCCTTAAATTGGTTTTAGATTACACATTGCAATTAACTGTGAAGGAAATAAAACCTATAGAATTTTGATGTAGTATCAAAGAAGAACATCCACAATTATCTACATGGGCTATGAAAATTTTCTTCCCTTTTCCAAGTATATATCTGTGTGCGACCAGATTCTTTTCACACACTTTAACCAAAAGTAACACACTGTAGAAGCAGATATTAGAATCCAGCTCTCCTCTCTTAAACCATGATTAATTTGGAAAAATGTAAAACAATGTTACGCTTTTCACTGAACCTTTTTTTTTGTTGTTTATTTTGGAAAGCATATTAATTATTAATTACAAAAGATTATGTTCACATATAATGGATTTATTATTATTTAAAATAAATTAATAAATAAGATTCTTTAAAATCTCTTCAAATTTTTGAATACAGTACATATCAGTAAGTATAACGCACACAAACATAAGATCTTCAGGGTCTTCAATTTTTTTTTAAAATGTAAGAGTCCTGAACAAAAACTTTTGAGAACTACTGATATAGGGAATGATGACATATAATTTATATCATACCCACAGACTTATTAAACAACTATGGAAAATGTGAGCTCATATTTTGCCTTGAAAAGCAAGAGGAAAGTTATTTTCCTTTCTCCCTTCCTCTATTTCTTTGCTTCTTTCTTTCTTTTTCTTTCTTTTTTTCTTTCTAAATCTTTCTTTATTTCTAAATCTTTCTAATGTCTTTATTATCAAATATCTTTTTATTTTTTCTAATATCTTCTCTAGTATCAGCTATCTTAAGAAAGTGTGCAAATGTAAACAAACATAATAAGAATTTGCTTTATTTAGATCTTTATGGTTAAAAAATCCAGTATAAAAATCCATATTTAATGACAATAGGACACTCATTTATATTTAGGAAGAAATCAGAGACAAATCAGGACACTATATATTTACCAATCTGATATATGGTATATGATAGTAATGAGATGAAGTTGCAAAACATCTGGAGGAGGGGAAAAACGACTTACCATGGGAGGGAAAACCTCATCTGGCCAATTTGCTGGGTGGAATGACATAAAAGGCAAAAGCTTAAGGCATATTCTGTTTGCTTCTCTGCTGCGAGTGCTAACCAAGTTCTGAAATAACACCGCACATTGGCAGAAGCAGAGCTCAGAAAAGAGGGCCTCAGGGCCTCGGAGGAGGGAGATTTAAAAGTATTGGAATTACAGTAGAGGACACACCAAGGACTGTAAAGGCAGTCACTAAAGCTTGCTGAGAAGTCCTGTTTGTTACAGAAACTCAGTGAAATGTAGTGACATTCAGAAATCATGAATATATTCTAGTTTCACTTACACATAAACACATCTGAAAATTCCTCCATCTTTACGGTTCATTCATTTAATTACTTATTTATTTAGGATTTACTTGTGCTTTCTCCCTCTAAATAGATACAGTGAACCTGGTAAGTTAAATATAGTGCAAAATAAAAAATAAAACAGGAACTCCTCCGTGTCAAAGGGCACAGAAGTTACCAGGATTCTATGACTCAGGTCATTTGTCTATGTATTACAATACTGGCAACAGTTAACTCTGGGCCAATGAATATATGTGTCAGGTACTTTACATGATTTGTCCCATTTTGTTCTCAATGCTGACTTAAGCATCACATTCAATCATTCCCATTTCACAGAGGAGGAAACTGAAGAAGAGAGAGCTCTTACAGCACGTTCAAGTTTGCACAGCTAGTGAATGGTGGCCTTGAGCTCTTAGTCACTATAGGATGCTGCTCCTAATGATCATGTATCTGTAGGAGCAGCTGGGATGCAGGAGCAGGTGATACCAGGGCCCTGACCTCATGGAGCTTACACTCTCCCATACTAGCCAATTAACCAAATAACCAATTCAATGCAGACTGTTATCTGTCTCATACTCAAATTATAAATAAAAGAGAGTAAATAACTCTTTTCTAAAAATTTTCTTAAATGTTTTTTAGTTTTGAGAGAGAGAGAGAGAGAGAAAGCATACGCAGGGGAGGGTCAGAGAGAGAGGGAGACACGGAACTCGAAACAGGCTCTAGGCTCTGAGCTGTCAGCACAGAGTCTGACACAGGGCTAGAACTCATCAACGGTGAGATCATGACCTGAGCTGAAGTCGGACGCTTAACCGACTGAGCCACCCAGGCGCCCCTAAATAACTCTTTACAGCAGTCTCTGTGTAGGTCTAATATCAAACATCAATACCAACTAGATGACAAGGCTGTTGGGAGAGTATTCCCAGAAAGAGACATCTGAATGAATCAGTACCATTTCTACAGAGAGGAAATGAGAGAAACCCCTTCATCTGGACGCTAGGTAGTATAATAAAAAATGCACATCACTGCTATGAATGACCGAAAGTAGTATTCACTGAGTCCTTACTCCATGTCTAGTGGTGTGCTAAGCAGTTCATTTGTGTTTTCTCATCTAATACTCAAGATGAGATAGACAAATCCTATCATCACTCTTCCTTGCAACTTGTGCGATTTATCACAGCCAATAATTGTTTACAGCCTAGGCTATCTGAATCTGGCATCCATGTCCTTAGCCTCAGTGGTACACATTCTTTTAAGAACGCCATTTCTTCCTCTGGTCTCCTTCGCCCCTCTCTCCCCCCAGCCCTCAACTCCCAGATGTCGCCATCAGATCAATACAATCTCCAGGCACGCTCACCCGGGAGGCACCCGTTCCCTCTCCTGTTCGCTGTACTTGATTCACACATGGTAGTTGTACTTCATCTTGGCTCCCTGCAACCCTCCAACTACAGGAGCTAGAATGGAAGCAAAGATAAGGGAGTCCTGGTGGCAGCAGGAGCAGTGCTATTTGTAACCAGAAGCCAAACGAGCCACTTTAGCTTTGAAGGCACAAGAAAGCCTTCATTTAGATAGTAGGCAAAAAAGATCAAAGCTGAGAAGGACAAACATGTCTGTTGTCTGCGGCAGGCAGGCAGCAAGTTACCAGAAGGGAGCCCCACATCCTTTACTGCAAAGCAGATGCAGTACATCTGAGAGGTTACCATAAACCAAATAAATACTGCAGCGGAACCTTCCCTTGAAGTCTCTTGGAAACAAAAGCATGGGGCTTTCACCTGGAGCAGACCGGGGCTCGCTCTCCCTGCAGCTGGCGCATGGCCTTCGGCCCCATACTGCTTATAATGTCTTAGATGAATGCCGAACATCTACTCATAAAATCACCAAAAAGCACAAAACCATTTTATATATGTCTGAGAGAACCAACGCATGATTTTATTTGAAGTATTCTCTGGGAAGTGACATACGACGACTTCTTTGCAAACCGCAAAGGTTTCAGGTTGACAGTGGACAATTCAGAGAAACGCTCGCCCTCCTGAAGCACAGCCATGGTTCTCATAAATGAACACAGGAAAAGAGAGTACTTTTCACTCTTTCCCTCCTAATTGAAGAGGGAAACGTAAATGCATTGGGCATCAACTCTATGGCAGATACTATTTTAGATTTTTTTTTGTTATTTCAATCCCAGTATAGTTAACATACAGTGTTATATTCGTTTTGGGTATATCATATAGTGATTCAATAATTCTATACATTATTCAGTGCTCATCACGATAAGTGTACTCAATCCCCTTTACCTCTTTCATTCATCTCCCCCACCAGCCCCCCACTCCCCTCTGGTAACCATCAGTCATATACATGATTGTATCTGATTGCTATCATAATCCTGTAAATTTGGAATTAATATAGATGGAATATATAGATGGAAGAACATATTGAGTTTTTCCTTAAGGTCATATATAGTAAATAGTAGAACTGGGGTATGAACTCCTTCCTTCAAAAACACTAGATTTTATTTTCAAAGTTACTTTGTAATGAATTCTACCAACTAGGAAACTGAAACTCCAGTTGGGGAAATTTATGAAAATGACACAAAGGCAATTAACTTTGGGAATAAAATATTTTATCTGCTAATTTGAAGGAAAAAGACAGATTTAAGATCTTTTCTTCTTTTTGAGAGAAAGAGGGTGCAAGTGAGCAAGAGGCAGAGAGAGAGAGGAAGAAAGAGAGAGAGAGAATCTCATGAAAGGTGGGGGGAGGGGAGAGGGAGAGACAGAGAGACAGAGAGAGAGAAGCAAGGCTCAGCCGGGGCTCTTGTTCACCCAAAGTGGGACTTGTGCTCATCTGAAGCGGGGCTCGAGCTCACACCATGCAGGACTCGAACTCACCGACCAGGAGATCATGATCTGAGCTGAAGTCATATGCTTAACTGACTGAGCCACCCAGGTGCCCTAAGATCTTAATTAGGGATTTGTAACGAATACAGCACATTGAACAAAAGGACTTTAATCCTCAACTTCATTTTTAAACACAATTTTGAGTGCACACCAGCTAAACCAACTCATCCTGACTTGTCCAGGAGGTCCCAAGTAGACCTTTTGTTTTGTGCTGGATTTTCATGGTGAGTAGGAATAGTCTAATTGCTAGAGCTATAGCTCTAATCACTATAAGCAACAGAAACTAATGAAATGAAACCCAGTGGCAATCAGAGTTACTAAGGTAGTTACGTAGTGCAGTGGAGGTGATGTAAATGGCCATGTGAAGGACGAATAGATGTTAGTCAGATATAAAGGGGGTTGGGGTGGGAAAGATTCCAGGCAGAGGGAGGAGCATGTTCAAAGACAGGATGACAGGAGGGAAGGGACCTTGGTAAGCAGAAGCAATTAGGAAAAGTAAGGATTACTGAGGACAGAGCGAGGAAGAACAAAGTGCAGGGGTTTTATCCCAAGAATAAAGAGAAACCTTTATAGGGATTGGGAAGAGTGAAGGGAAGGAGTGGAGGTTAGGGCAGACATACTCCCACTCCTACAGTGAAAAGATCACTGTATACTAGGAACAGAGCGGAAGCTAGAGAACATCCAGCAGGTGACGCTGTAAACCAGAGGAGAGGTGATGAGTGGCTGGGGGTTAGAGGTTGAAAAAAGAGGGTGATTATGTACATTTCTAGATAGAGAAATTGACTAGCCTTGGCAATAAATTTGACTTGAGGTGAAGTAGAGAAAATGTCAAAGACGATGTCTCTTCTTCTGGCTCCTGCAAACGGATGGATGGTAGAAACCTATGCAAAGTTTAGTTTTAATGCTTAATAGTTTCTGTTAGTGTTGTCATAGAGATGTTCTGTTGGTAATAATACCCGACAATGAGTGGATCTTTCCCCTGACAGAGGATCTCTAGTCCCCTGCTGCCACTTGTTGATGTGCCTTGATGGTGAAGAGATGGCCTAGGAAGTAGAAAGAGCTCACATGCTCAAATATCACATCACATGTGGATGATGATAAGTGTAAGGGATAATTAATTTCAAAGTCTCCTCAAACTGAAGATGAGTCAAGAGGCGGAGCCACATGAATTAAATTCTTTTAGAACTAATTCATTTTAACCCACCTTCACGACTTTATGAGTGATAGGAATTATTCAAGAACAGGTTTTTTATAATATTACATTTCATAATACTTTTCGCAAGAAACAACAAAATGATTCTGGAAATCTCCTTGCTCATTAGATTCTGTTACAATGAGTAAAATTATCATCGTCATACAGTTTCTAAACGTATTTGAGTATGGCCACCCTCTAGATTTTTCTCTCATCAAGAGTATTACTGTGAAAAAATTCAAAGCTATGTAGGGAACAGACCGGTGGTGGCCAGGGGGAGTGGGGGATGGGCAAAATAATAAAGGGATTTAAGAGGTACAAACTTCCAGTGACAAAGTGAATAAATCACAGGGATAAAAAGTACAGCATAGGGAATACAGTCCATAATATTGTAATAACATCGCATGGTGACAGATGACTACACTTGCCGTGATGAGCATATTGTGTGATGTACAGAATTCTCTATTCACAACGTTGCACACCTGAAACTAATATAACATTGTATGTCAACTATATTTCAATAATAAAATTTTCTTCAATTAAAAGCTACTTTAAAATTACTTTTGCCTCATCCCATGGTCAGATTGTCTGAAACACTTAGCTTATAATAATATCAAATAAAAATAATAAGTAATTATGTATGAATAATATACCCTAATATGTAATTATATATAGCATATTATATGTACATTGTACACGAATATAATATAATAAAATACATAATCATATATATTAAAACAATACACATATTAATGTTTATTAATATATAATACATAGTACATAATAATATGTTGTATATATTATGTAACACAATATATAATTTTATATTATGCTTATATTAAAGTAATAAGTCATATGTATATACCATGCTTTAGAGTTTACAAAATCATTTCACGTATGTTTTCTCACTGAATCTTCACAGTAGTACAAATATTACTGCGCTTCTAACAGAAAAGAGGAAATTGTGGCTGGGATTAGGTGGTCATAGTGAGTTTGAGAGTACAGGGTGGGTGATGTAATAATTTCTGTAATTTCTATAATCATCATATATTTCTATTTCTATTATATATATAATTTCTATGTCTATAATCATCATATATGATACAGAATACATCACCTATGATATACTACCTAATATACAGTCCCATATATTTTCTCACTGAGTCTGCCTTGGTATGGAAGTATCAATCACTGTGCCCTTCTAAAGAGAAGAAAATGAGGTGATTTAATAATGTGCCCCAGTTCACTCAGCTAAATTACTGGGCAGATTTAGGACTGAACCAGCTTTTTAGAAACACAATTCCAGTATTCTTTCCACCACATCACAGCTGCCTTACATAATTGGCTGACTTTTGCTGTACAGTTTTTAACCAGCTCCTCAATGGCAGAATCACTTATAGGAATATGCATGACATTATCTGATTAAAAATGCCTCAACTAATGACATCCAGAAGCAATCAAGAAAACTGAATGTGGCTCGCATGTCAGGTTCTGAATGGGAATATTCAGAAGTGCGGTAAGCATTTGTGGGGGACATGTCCTTGGCAAGAGCCAGACTCTCAGGGCTGAACTGCATCGTGTGCAAGGGGTTTTCGTCATTCTTTCCCTTTCGAATAATGTGAGGAGCAGCCTCGCACTCCAGGCTCACACAACCAGGGTATCTTTGCAGATGGGAAGTGAGGGAGCCAGTGTCCTGAAGTGACCATGAGGCACGGTATACTGTCCTTCCAAAGCAAGGGTCATTAAGGCTCTAATGACCTCCCAGGAGCCCACCCACCCAGAAGAACAAAGAGTCTTCTAGGTTCCCGGGACAGATGAGAGCCCAGGCATGGTGTGTGTGCAGGGGCTCCTGGGGGGTGGGGGTGGGGGCTGACATCATTTTCTGACTTCATGGTTTAAGCACAGTTAACCCCAAGAAAGCTAAGAGGTAAGTCAAAACATGGAGGGAATTCACAGGCAGTGTGGGGAGGGGAAATACAAAAATTACCCCTGCTGCTGCTTCCCCCACTATAAGTGCTCGCTCCTTACAGTACCAAAAAGAAAGAAAACAAAAAACACATACTCACACACGTATATATATATATATATATATATATATATATATATATATATGCATAAATGTTTATTTGTATGTTTTCCATGTATTTTCCTGACCTCTAAGAATGCAGATGTTGCATTTCTTTGGAAAAAGAACTATAATCTAAAGAACTTTCACTGATGGCAGAGATTAACCTTCTAAAAGTTTTTTTTTTGGGGGGGAGATGCAGTAAAAATTATCCATAAAAAAAGAGTAATTACATCTAATTATGACCCTGCCTCTAGTTCTGCCGACTTCAATCTATCTTCTCCTCCAGTGCGGGTATACACACACACACACACACACACACACACACACACACACACACACACACACGTATGCACGCACATGTACATGAACGTACATACACCTGCACACATGAGCACATGCACACACTTTAGTTTTATTTAGGTCAAAAAGAGGAGGGGAGTCATTATAATCTGCCTGCCTAATTTGTATCTGCATTGAATTTCTGTGATCTCATTTATTGCTTCACTAAGTTTGAGAGGACAGGCTTCCTAGCTACATTTTACAGATGGGGAGGTTGATTCTGAGGCAGATTAGGGACCTGCTCATGGTTTCATATGAACAGATGTTTGTCTGGCTCCAAAGCCATTGTACACGCTGCTGTTTCTCATGAAACAGCTAAGGCCCAACATTTCTCCGTGGCACAAAAAGGAGGGCAGAGAATGCCTCACTTTAAAAAACTTGTTTTGAACCACGATACAGTTTTCCTTATTTCCCCTGTTTTTTTTCCTGTCTCGTAAGAATGCAGATAATGCATTTCTTTGGAAAATGGACTACAACCTAGAGAATGTTCACTGATGGGAAATAGCAAAGATTAACTTTCAAAAAAGGTTATTGAAAAGATTGAGTAAAATATTCTATAAGAAAGAGACATCGTGGGGAGCCTGGGTGACTCAGTCGGTTTAAGCATCCGACTTTTGCTCATCATGATCTCGTGGTTTGCCAGTTTGAGCCCCACATGGGGCTCTGTGCTGACAGCTCAGAGCCTGGAGGAAGCCTGCTTCGGAGTCTGTGTCTCCCTCTCTTTCTGCCCCTCCCCTGCTCATGTTCTGTCTCTCTCTCTCCTTCAAAAATAAATAAACATTAAAAAAACTTAAAGAAAAAAGAAATTAAGAAAGAAAGAAAGAAAGAAGAAAGAGACATGGCATTAACTGTGGCCCCTCCTTTGGTCCTGCCTGACTCCATCCTGGAGTTTTGGAGGCACTGAGATGTGCAGTTTCAGCATCACCTGGGAACCTGTTACAAGTATACATCACGGGTCCCCCCTAACCATGCTATATAAGAAACCCTGGAGGTGGGGTTCAGCAATCTGTGTTTTAACCAGCCCTCTGGGTGATTGAGATGGCCACTGAGGTTTGAGAAGAATTGTAGTACTCAATTGTTTGAGTGATCTTTCTAAAATATATGTCTATACTACCTCCCTGCTCAAAGTTTGTGTTTGGCTATCTAGCGCTTATAGAAAATTGTAAGCTCTTTAAGTGGCTTATCTTCTTTTTTATACACAAAACCCTCACGATAACCTCTTTGTGATTACAGAGCTACTTACAGGTCCTATGTCAATAGAAAGTCTAATCCTGTTTGGAATGCCATTCACTCTTGGATCTGTCAGCTAGAAAATTGTTTTGAACTTACATTGGAACATAAGCATTACTACCTCTATGAAGATTGCTCTGAATTCACTAAGCAAACAGTGCTACTAAATGGCCTTGTTCCATATTTCCATCATATTCTTATTATTTTGGTAATTTTGCACATCCTCCTCCTTATTACTTGAGCTTTTTGAGGGTAGAGAGTATGCTTCATACATCATTATGTCACCAGAGCCTTGCACTCTCCTTAGCACATAGTAGGTGACCAACAAATAGTTGCTGCGTAAATCATTTGATAACTGAGCCAAAGCCAAATACAACACACTAAAAATTCTACAGGGCATTTATGGTAGTGGTGACACGAAGTGGCATCTAATACAATTATTGAAGGCTTTATTGCCATCAAGTATTATGGATCCTCTGTTTTCTTTAACATTCCCCATTTGTTTCTATTCCTACTTAAATAAACAAAAACACCTCCCCTTTTTAATTATATCTTGCATTTGTTATTCACAGACAAAGGATTTGGTGACACCCATATAGAGAGCTTATTTCTCTGAAACTCACATATTTTCCCAAATATCAAATCTCTATTTTTTATGCCCCCAAGACCTGCCCCACATGATGTTCCGTTTTCTTGTAATCTACCACCAAAGCGGAATCTTGAGGCAATTTACATGAGGAAGGGGAGGCAGGTACTGCCTGGATCAAAGCTTCCTTTATCAGCTTTGAGTTTTAAACTCTCTACACTCTAAGCTACATGAGAAGAGTAACTTCATTTTTTTGTTTACTTCTCTGTCTTAGCGGAAGAGTGCTTAGCACATAGTATGTATCTAATAAATACTAAATGAATAAGTGAATAAATGTGATACTCTTGATCTGTTTAGCATGACAAAAGTAATAATTACTGGGCTTTGTTGAACAAGGAAGGATTTTCTAATACTTCAAATTTCTTTTGAATCTAGCAAAAGGCAGGCTCACTCACCACATTACAGTGCTAGGTATAGGCAGAAGTAGATTCTGAAAAATAGGAAATGGAGAGCCCAAAGCCCACTCTTTCTAATCCAAATAAATGGTGTCAAGTAGGAGAGGAAGAGAACGGAGGGCTTCAGGTGATGAGAAGTGACTCCCAAACTCCCTTGTGCAGGCCAAAATCTGAGAAAGGCAAAGCAGTCGGCGGTGGGGAGAAGAGCTTTAGCTCAGCCTGTTTTTGGACATTGGAAACCTAGCTCCTGGAACGCTATTCTCTCCCAACTTGGAGTGGTGCACCAGGTAGGATGATTCACTGTGATTACATAAGGGGAGAATCTGAGCTTAAATATGTACAGGCACTCACCAGGGTTGGCCGATTTAGCAAATAAAAATACAGGGCACTGGGTTGCAGTGACTTTTGCATCAATGAATGAATTTTTGCCTGTTAGTTTTGTTTGGGTTTGTTTGTTTGTTTTTGTATGAATGTCCTGTGCAATACTTGGGGGCAGGCTTGCACTAAAAAAGTTCAAATTCATGTTCTACATGGCATTCAGTGTCTTAAATGGCAACTCTGTGGCTGCCATGTTTTTATGTATTCAGGGATTCCCTTGGGCTCCCCGCCCCCCCCCCCAACCATGAGGACATGTAAAGGACATGTAACAGCTCTCTGAGGATCTTGCCAGACCATGTCACAGCATACTGAAAGCCAAGGTGTGGCCAAGTTTCCAGGGAAGATTGATAAGTCCTGATCAAGGCAGAGAAGAAAAGAACCCAAGTTATGGCAGCCTCATTAGAAGAGAGAGACAGACTCCCTAGGAATGGCACCAGTTGCCCCTTGGTAGTGTCATCTGTCAGGACCAATAAAAACCCAAGAATCCAAAGAACTTGGAAGTGTGCCCCTCAGATCTCAGCTCAACATAGAATTCTCTCGTTAGTTGTAGAGCGGGTAGTCAGCTGACAGTTTCCTTGGGACTTCAGAATCACTTGCCCTTTGAGACAAGAGCACTTTCTTCTGGGTAGTTCCTTGTAATGACCAAATGTAGCAGAGGTACCCGGGCCTGGCCATTTCTGCCCAGCATAAGACCCTCTAACAGTGAACTCTCCTCGAGAGTTTGCTGTTGGATTGGCAGGGACTCAGCCGTATCCACATGCAGTCTTCCCACCCAGTCCTGCTTCCTCCCCTCTTGCCTTTCACAGGTACCACATCTGCAGCCTGAAGGCTTTCCCTGTTCAGTCCTGTTTCCTCCTTCTTTTGGTTTCCACGGGCTTTGTCTCCAAATAAACCCCTTGAACTCCTGTTATTTCAGCATCTGCCTCCCAAAGGTTCCAACTAACACAACCGTGTTAAATAAGGTGTAAATTACCCTCCCTTCCATAATCTCAGCTGTTTTCTTGAAGAGAAAGAGAGAAAGCACCAGAACTCTGATATATTGTGTATTACCTAAGCCACCCTAGCAGAAAAATAGTTTACATTTTTAAATCACAGTGAGAATACCCAGATGCAATAAATCCACCTGGAATAAAGTTATCTCTCCAAGTCATCTACTTACTAAGATGTGCGTTCACAAACTAGCTATAGAGAAATAAAGAAGTCACTTTTCTTTGCATGTTTGATTGCAACATGGAAGAATTTACAACCCTGCCCATCTACTTCCGGTGGAATCAGACTTTTCTGATTAATGACATAGGAAAACAGAGATTAGGGAGAGGTGGAAGAAGGAGATGGGTTACAGGGAGGAAAGAGAGGTGAGCTTCACAAACATTTGAAATTTCAATGTCAGTCTGTCAGGGGAGGATGTGTTTGAGTTTCGCCCTCTGACCCTTCATTAACTTCAATGCTAGCTTCCTATCTTGGGAAAACACTGGCCAGGTTAATTTCACGATCTCAGCCTTTACTTTGTTCTGGGCAAATGACCAAAAGTTATTTCCTAGCAAGTACCTGAAAAATGGGAGAAGGGGATGAACTTCCTGCCGGCCCTTGTGGTGTGAAGGCTTATCTTCCTCATTTACTAAATCTCACAGAAGCATAATGCCCTTCCAGGAACACTCTGCCGGAGCCAGGTTTCTATGCTCTCAGAAAGTATTAGGTTGCATCCCTCCCAGAACGAACGGGATTTATTGGAGAAAAATATACCAAAAATACTTTAGAACCTGAGTTCTTTAGCTTGCGTTTCAGAGGAATTCGTGAGTTCAGTCTAACCCGTCTTTGTTCCCAAAGGCTCTTAGAGTAATTTCCTGCCTATATTAAGTCCTGTCTAAATCTCAAGCATATGATAGAACTGCTTCAATACTCATATCTTCCTTGGTTACAATTGTCACAGATTTATCTCTCTCTTTGAATTATTACTGTATTTATTTTCTTATCATTTTTTTTCATTCACTATATACTTCCTCATAGTGTACAAGTAGTTTTTTCTATATAAATATCTGGTCTCACCAATTAAATATTAAAGTTGTTAAGTAAAAAGATCATATATTTTTCTTCTGTAGTAAACAGTATCTATTAAATGCTTCAAAAGTAGTTGTCAGGTAATTCTTTAAGTTCGCTTGGAACCAAAACAAGTTATTTCAGGAATATCACAGGCACAAATGATTAAATCAGGGTCAAATAATGACATTTGAGGGGGTATTTAAATATTTTCCCATTATGCTTTTATTCTTTGAATTAAAGAAGTTTAAAGCCATGAGAGACGATGGTAAATGGACTTGAGCCAACTTGGTTATGAAGAGCTACTTTGTCTCTGCTAGTGACCAACAATGAGGTTTGAGTTGAGTCAGAAATATCTACTCCACCTACAGCCTTGCTATTAGTTATAATGAAATGAGGTCTCAGTCTAAATTCTGCCATAAATACAAACAAAACAATGCTTAGAAAGCCAAAACAAAACTATTTACGTAACCTGTTCATTGGCTTGAGGAAGTCTTAACTCACTATCCTTTTAAATACTGTTTTCACAAATTGCAAGAAAAATTCACTTGAGGAAGACAGAGCAATATTCTAGAAGCAGACGTAACAACATTCCAGAGCCAGGATTGTCACCATTACAGCTGAATCAAACAACCAGAATCCTCCAGAATCCAAGGCTGGACACAGTAATCTTTGGGGATTTAGATTAGGACATCTTTTCCAAGGGTGTAGGCTACAAACCCTCCTTGAGTTCTTTTTGTTCATGCATGTGTGGGAAGTATCTCCTAAATATTTTAGCTAATACACACACATTGAATATTTACATTTCCATAATAAGGACTCATTTTTAACATTAATCATTCTTGTCAACAATCTGCTATTTTCACCAATAAATGAGCCATTTCTGACATCCAGTATATTAATTATCAAAGTGGCAGTGATTGATCCAAATACAAGTAGCTAAACAAAGTTACCACTTCTGGAGGATAAACTTCCTGAGATCCAAATCCAGTTCTAGACTTTTCATCCCCAACCAGCACATTCATTGATGATCTCTGGATTAGGCATTCTTGATTAGGTACTAAAAGCATATGCGTTACAGGCTAAACTAAATGATATATATGTTCTCTCACATAGTATTTGTTGCCATATTTAAACATAATTTATAAGGTTTATAGTCAAAACCTTAGGGAACATTTCTGCTAAGGCTTTTTATTTTAACTAGCTTATCCAGAGTCTTGGTTTCAGCTCCCCATTCCCACCTGCTAGGGAGCCACTGTGTCTTTAAAACAATGCTACTTAAAAAAAATATTTAACTTTTCTTACCAGGCTTCCACATAAGATTTCATCTGAAGAATAGAAAGAGTTGTTGTAAAAAAAAAATGTTGGAATGAATTAGTCTGTTACTCCTATCCTGCTCTTTCTCAATGATAAAAGTGCTACCGAGAGGGTGTAGAGATAAAATTTGAGGTTTACTACGTAGTGGCAGAGATAGGCCCAGAAAAACATTTATAGTAGGAGATATGTTATATAAAAACCCAGAAATTACACTACTATTTATTTATCCAAAGGATACAAAAATGCTGATTCAAAGAGGCACATGCACCCCAATGTTTATAGCAGCACTATCAACAATAGCCAAATTATGGAAAAAGCACACATGTCCATTGAGTGATGAATAGATAAAGAGGATGTGGCATATATCTTACCATTTGCAACAACATGGATGGAACTAGATTCTATTATACTAAATGAAATAAGTCAGTTAGACAAAAGACAAATACCATATGATTTCAGTCATATGTGGAATTTAGGAAACAAAAGAGATCAACGTAGGGGAAGGGAAGTAAAAATAAGATAAAAGCAGAGAGGAAGGCAAACCATAAGAGACCCTTAAATACAGAGAACAAACTGAGGATTGCTGGAAGGCAGGTGGGTGGGTGGATGGGCTAAATGTATGATGGGAATTAAGGAGGGCACTTGTTGGGATGAGCACTGGGTGTCATATGTAAGTGATGAATCACTGGGTTCTACTCCTAAAACCAATACTACACTGTGTGTTAACTAATTTGAATTTAAATAAATGAATTAAAAAAAGATCCTGTGACTTCAATCTGGAAAGAAAGTGGCCTGACGTTACATGTCCATGGGGAATTCAGATGTTATAGGTGTTAAATCAGTTCATTGTATGAATTAAAATTAAAGGCAGTGATTGAACAAAAAATATAAGAACTATGATGGTTAACCAACTGGAGTCTCTATTAGGACATGCTGTCTCCCACTTCCCATTGCGTTCTTCCATAAAGCTACAAAGGTTAAGAACAAACCTGACTGCATCTCAGTTATTAATTCCTTGAGTTAGTCTTCCTGCATATTTTGGTATAAGCAAAGCTATTCTGACAATATAAAAATAAAACAAACACAGGTAAAGTTATGGAGCTATTTGAATCGCTCAAATAACTCATGTATTTCTTCATTTCATTTTGAGTTTATCAGAGCTTTACCAAAGTATGTTCCTTTAGGAACATATTTTTAAATATAATATAGATTTCATTTTGAGTTTATCACAAGCTTTCTCAAAGTGTGTTCCTTTAGGAACATTTTTTTAATAGATATTTTAAATAAAAACATATTTTTAAATAAATATGTTCCTAAAGGAACATACTTTGAGAAAATTTGTGATAAACTCAAATGAAATCTAGAAATAAAAAAGTTATTTGAGTGATCTGGAAAACAGTGTGGAGGTTCCTCAAAAAGTTAAAAATAGAACTACCCTATGACCCAGCAATAGCACTACTAGGAATTTATCCAAAGGATACAGGAGTGCTGATTCATAGGGGTGCATGTACCCCAATGTTTATAGCAGTACTATCAACAATAGCCAAATTATGGAAAAAGCCCAAATGTCCATTGACTAATAAACGGATAAAGAAGATGTGGTTTATATATACAATGGAATACTACTTGGCAATGAGAAAGAATGAAATCCTGCCATTTGCAACAACATGGATGGAACTGGAGGGTATTATACTAAGTGAAATATGTCATTCAGAGTAAGACAGACATCATATGTTTTCACTCGTTTGTGGAACTTGAGAAACTTAAGAGAAGACCATGGGGGAAGGGAAGGGAAAAAATAGTTTCAAACAGGGAGGAAGGCAAAACATAAGAGACACTTAAATACAGAGAACAAACTGAGGGTTGACGGGGGGGCAGGGGAGAGGGGAAAATGGGTGATGGGCATAGAGGAGGGCACTTGTTGGGATGAGCACTGGGTGTTGTATGTAAGGGATGAATCACAGGAATCTACCCCCGAAGCCAGGTGCACACTGTATACACTGTATGTTAGTTAACTTGACAACAAATTATATTAAAAATAACAAAAATATAAATAAAAAGTAAATAAAATATTTGCAACCTAAAAACAAACAAAAAAATTATGTTCCTAAAAAATTATTGTAATTGACTCCTTTACAAGGATTATAATATTTTTGTATGGCTGTGTGATGTTGGTACATTTTAGCAACCCTTAAATCAGCATATTTTAATGTTGCCAAATTGGATTTTAAAAGAGTACTTAGTGTAGATATTTTTGAGACCCCTAACACATAACTGACTGTATAGTTTTACATTTCCACCTCTGATGAAATGTATGCACAAGGGAGGCAGTGAAAGTAGGAAAGGTCATGGGAATAGTGTGGATCTATCTCATCACCAAATTATATCCATGTCTTAAAAAGCCTTGTTCCAAAGTGGATTGGGTTTCCTCTGAGCTACAAAGAAAGAATAAACAAACAGAAATGCTTTTTTTTCAAAGAGAAGGAAAATAATTGCCAAGCTGGACGCATTTAATTGTAGCGAAATAACACAAATTAATTTACCTCAAGTCAAAAGCACATTTTACTGATTAAAAAAAACAATAAAACCTGGGAAACTGCCCAAAGTTTCCCTCCAAAGAAAGTATTCAACTGAAGTCTAAACTGTGCAAATACATCCTGTCATTATCACCAGTTGGGAACCATGGACAATTCTTAATGCCAAAGTATGAGAAGCCATGTTAGCATCATACACCACCTATGTTGTTCCAAACCATTGAACAAATTCAAAAAGACCAATTTACAAAAATGTAGTACATACAGTGGTTATTTTTATTGCCATCTATCCCTTTAGATATTTCTCTGAGCTCAAAGCTGCCATGTTTTTTGGATGTAGCCAAAGAGTTAAGGAACAGACAAGTCACAGCTCACCTTGTCAGAGATATATCTTTTGCTTCCCAAATCTTGGTTTGCCAAACCATTGTCTCCTATAAGTACAGTTGATTTGAATGGCTTTACCAACTTAAAAACATTTAATATAATTTCAGGGCCCTCAAAATCTGCTTTAGCTACTACTCTATTCCAGTGGGGGAATATCTTATGTACCACTTTGCCCTCTTCTGTTAAGTTCCATCCCATCATTATGATGGTTAGTCCTTTATAAGAACAAATAAAGATTCTAGCTCTCAATTCCCAGAGGTAAATATATGGGCCATACATCATAAAGCCTGCCTGTAGTTATAAATAAGAACATAAAGTCTACAAAACCCCAAACTCACCTGATTTTACTAAGCTGTCCACATAATTAAACTCAGATATTATTATTATTATTATTATTATTATTATTATTAATATTTACTAGGTTAGATAAACTATCCTACCTTTGGCTTCATGTAGTCCTCATTGACCTGGAATGAACAAAAAACAAATAAATTGTTCTGTTGACTTACATAAAAATACGACTTGTTAAATAAACCTTTTAATTTGTCTAAATCTTGATTTTTTTCTTTGTATGTTCTCTTTTGTGAAAAGATAATATAATACGCTTTTAGGACTTGACAGTCTCCATCTTTTACAGAAAAAGACTCTGAAGATCAGAAAGGTTAAATGAATTATCTGAGGTTATACTCTTAATTAGTGGAACATCCAAGGTCAGAATTTAGGTCTCCTGATTCTCAGGCTAAGATACTTTCTATAAATCCAGATACTAAACTATACTTTATATTCCTAATTACTTCAATTTTCTATCTCATAAATATTCTCAAAGACATGACCACATTCAACAACAGTATTGCTACACAGAGGGAAAAAAAATGTTTTCTTGTATACTAAAGATCTTTTATCCCCACAACTGAAATAATTGTCAGGCTAAAAACATGACCATGGCAGAATGGCAGAAGGAAAGACGAGCTAAAACCCGACTGCATCAGATTAGGTCTACAAAAGTGAAGAATGAGGCATATGTGCATTTAATGAATAAATTTTTTTTTTCTTATCCTCAAGTTCCAAGTTAACATATTCTAATGACTGGAAGTGTGTGAATCTTGGGAGGGGATGGAATAGTGGAGAGAACGGACAGCTCATTTCCAAATTACATCCTCCTCTTGCGTGCAAATGAGTGACTCCAGTCAATAAAGAATAGCCATCTGCAGTCACTGCTTTGTACAATAAGGTCCCCCACCCCCTACAATGGAAATTGCAATGTCTATTTCAAGCATTTCATCCTTCTGTTTTGCTAAATTTTCCCTCCTATGTTTATATGGTTACTTAATGGATGGCAGGGTCTCTTCCAAGGACACATCCATAACCAGAGACATTCTAAGAGATATTGCTGACTGCATCTTAATCCTTCTTCTTTGGCCTAACAAAGGAAAGGAGACTAGGCAGGGCCCAACTTGCTTTTTAAAGTGTGGTTTCATAAAATTGGCCTTTCCATAACAATGTGAGCTGTTCATTCAGCCTATAAAAATGCCTCCTATTAGACAGCTGTTTTGTTTTTGCTGAGCTTTGGAATTGGGGGCATGGTATTTACACTGTGTCCTATTATAAGCTAAATAGGCTCACACCCTGGAAACAGTTACTGCTTAATGAAAATAATATGCTATAACCAAGATTATATTAACATCTGACAAGAAGACCTCCCTTGTACTAAAATGTGTCTGTTCTAATAAAAGTATATGCAGATTTAAAGCTATTTCTCTGGTTTTACTCATGGGAAGTATGTATAACATGACTTTTCTTTATATGTTTTATCTGAATTCAAAAGGAAAGCTTCTGATGATCTTTGAAAATGTTTCCTAGTTTGGTAAGATGCACAGTCCTGAGACTTTAGTAGCAGACAGACCCAAGAGGATCTGAGCTGTGCCATTAAGTTGCTATATCACCTTGTAAAAACCGCTTAACTTCCATAAGGTTCAATTTTCTCATTTTATAAGTGGAATAAATATACATAGCACACGGTATCCTCATGGAATTCCAAGACAATATCAAGTACCTAGTTCTATACTAGAAAAAGAGCAGGTATTCACTCAACATGGAATCATGGTTATCAGCATAGGCTTGGGAGTTAGTCTGAGTTCATACCTTTGCTCCAGCACTTTTGTGGCTATGTCTTTGCTCTTGTAAATCTGGCATAATAATAATAGCCATTGGAATGATTTATTTAGAAAGATGAAATAAGATAATATACATATGGCACTTAGCATAAAGTCTGATAGATAATAAACATTCCATTCCTTAATTCAACAGGTATTTTCCAAGCACCAGATTTTTTTTGTAGAGCTGAAGAGTCAACCATGAGACAAATGGTCAAAAAACACAGCCTTGTGAGCTAAATTTTCCAGAAAGAAAATACAACAAACAAAATAAATAAGATCACTCTTATTTTTTTTAACGTGAAAAAAATGCCAAGGAGATTTACAAAGAGCCGGGAGATGAGAACAGGGTTGAAATTTTAGGTAGTTAGGAAGCGCTCACTAAAAAGATATAATCTGAGTAAAGACCTAAATGTTAACAGTTATTACTGTTACTATTATTTTTTCCTATCTTTCTTACTCAGTAATCTCTGATAGAATTGAATCAGAAATTAAACGAGAAAACGGAAACCATTCAAGGTGGAAGGCATTTAATTTAGAAAATTAGGTGCTTACAAAAGCATTGAAAGATATGAAGAAGTGAAATGTAGGTGAAACTACTGTTTTCCTTCAAGAAATTAGGATGTTGAAATTGCTGGAGGCCACTGCCAATGATCTCATCTACCTGTGGCATTAAAATGGTAATTCTTAGGGGTTCTCATTAAAGCCACTGGTTAAACCTCATATTTGTCTATTACCAAAGCTGATGCACCTGCCTGTCTCTGGGGAAGGAGTTACATTAATTTCTATTTATTTTCTGCCTTCAAAATTTCACATAAATGCATCTCATTAAAGGATTTAAATCAGAATACTGATGGTAATAGATTCTGGGAAATGAAATTCCTAGATTTCTAGCTTGTGATAACAAAGGACGGCATACAATGGGGTCTGGGTAAGTATCTATCAAAAAGTAAGAAAAGGGAAGCCTGGATGGCTCAGTTGGTTAAGCATGTAACTCTTGATTTTGGCTCAGGTCACTGATCTCGAGTTCGTGAGTTCAAGCCCTGCAACGGGCAGTGTGGAGTCTGCTTGGGATTCTCTCTCTCCCTTTCTCTCTGCCCCTTCCCACTCTCACTCTCTTGCTCTCTCAAAATAAATAAATAAACTTAAAAAAATAAAGGAAAAAAAAGATGGAGAAGCAAGGCTATTTACTATATATCAGGTATGCTACATTCTTTATATTCATTTACTCCCCTGCAAAACTATTATTAGTGGTATGTTATCTCCCCCATCTCAGAGATGAAGAAACTGGAGCTTGGATCAATTCAGTATTTTCTCCGAAGTCACACACCAATTAAATTGCAGAGCTGTGATTTATTCCTCCTAAGATTCCAGAACCTTCCTTCTTAACCACTCTGCTCTTATTTACCTGTTTTTATCCCTGGAGGAAAGGATAGAGAGTGAGGCTAATTATGTAATGATCTAGAGAATATCATAACTGGCTTTACTTGTAACTGACCTTGTCAGAAAGGAGTGATGGAAATGGTAATTTAAAAGGGACAAGAGGTAGTTCTGAGGCAGAATTCCGTAAATATTGCTCAGGAGAAGAATGAAGAGATGCGCCAGAACATCTCGTAGTTCTATTTCCACAAATATTTTCAACCATTCTATTTTCAGGCAAGACCTCTTGTCCAGAGTAAGGTCTGCCGAGAATTAGAGTATAAGTTCTAGAAGGACTCTTAGAAAGCAATTTACCCAGAGAGGGAAATGAGACCACCAAGACCATCAACATGGAGAGATTTGTTCAAATTTACACACAGGCAGACTTGGAGTAAAAAACTTTCTCTTCTAGACCATGTTTTAGTCTGTTGTTTTAATTATTTAATATCTATGATTTTTTGTGGGTCTGGTGGTTAAAACAGTTAAGTAGAAATCTTGTTTGCTATTCTTGGCTCATCTGCAAACTTGCTGGCAGCTATGTCATGTCTCATTCACTTCATCCAAGGTTTCCAGAAACTCCATGTTACCATATGTGGAATAGGAGTCTCATTAATCTTCATTCAAAGTATTAAAAGGATTGGACTGTGAGTTAATTTGTATAAAGTACTTTGAGATTTTTGGATAAAACCCATTGTATAAGTAAAGAAGGGGGACTATGTACCCTTTCTGAATCATCAACCAATATTTTGAAGAATGACAGATTCTAAATTCTATAAGGAATGCAAATGTTCCTCTTTGAAAACTTACAGCCAATTTTGGAACGATTTCAATATCCATGAAATTTCAAAAGTAATCATAAAGTGAGCTTGCCTCCAAAATCTTCCTGTGTAAAAGTAGAAGCATTTTTAAATTACTTCTGGGATATTTCTATCCTGAGGAAACAGCTGGCCATACTCTCCATTTAACTACACATTCCCACGCCATCTTTCGAAACTAAATACTTAAATTTACTTCAACCATATTGTATTAATATTTATTATTCAAAGAAGAAGAACAAATAACCACTGATTATTTTTTATTCTTTAAGAAGCACTATATTCTTTATGATTTATACGTGGGACTCAATTTGTGTGTTTTGTTTTGTTTATCAATCTTTGTCCATCAAATATATTTATTCTGTCAGAGTAAACTCCATGTTATTCACTGTACTTTAGAATTGAATATTTTATTTCAGTTAGAGGATACCACTTATCTCATCCCCAGTAGAAAGAAATAACTATTTATTCTCCTTTTTCTCCTATTCACAGGCCCAGAAACAAATTATTTTATACACTGTGAAATTTATCAAATGCCCATACTGAGAAGCACAGTAAAATTCTAATTAACTAATCTGTTCCCCTCACCAGGCTGTATCATCAGAAATATCCAAAGAATTAAAATGACCTAATCTTTTTTGAGAGAGAGAGAGAGAGCGTGAGCGGGGAAGAGGGGCAGTGGGAGAGAGGGGTAGAGGGAGAGAGAGAAGGGGGGGGGGGAGAGAGAGAGAGAGAGAGAGAGAGAGAGAGAGAGAGAGAGAGAGAGAGAGTCCCAAATAGGCTCCACGCTCAGTGCAGAGCCCAGTGAGGAGCTTGATCCCACAACTCTGGGGTCATGACCTGAGCTGAAATCAAGAGTTGGATGCTCAACTGACAGAATCACCCAGGTGCCCCCCAAATGACCTAATTTTTAAAAATAGTAACTGAAAAGAAGACAAGGATACTTTTGTTGTCAAGCACAAATGGCACTTGCCACATTCTTTCCAAACAACTTAGAGTATTTAGCTTATCATAATTAAATTTGTCCAAAAAACACCTGTGAATCAACTGATGGAGATTCTATAGTGTATTGGGCTATTTGGTTCTCAACATCCTGCCATCCGGGTCCTATTTCCACCGTACCACTCAAACTGAGTTTGACAAAACTATCAACAGCCTCTTGAACACTAATGTCTTCTCGAAATGAACCTTTTCCTTGGAGTTTCTCTGGATTTTCTCCTAGGCCTTCAATTTATATATTCTCCTTGGGTGATTCCATATATTCCTTTTATATATTCCACGACTTCAGTCATGTTTATGTTTTGAACCATATGTTTATAGTCCAGATATCTGTGCTGAGTATCAGACCTTTATACTCAATTTCATATTAGGTATCTCCATTTGGATATCTGATCAAACTCTCAATACCTAACATTCCCAAAATTGAACTCATATTCCTACCCCCCACAAACTGTATTTTCATCTGTTTTCTGAATTTCAATGAGTGCCATCCATCAATCTTTCAGTTTCTTAAGCTATAACCCTCAGAGTCTTTATGAATGTCTTTTTCTCCTTTCCTCAACACCTACAATCAATTACCAAGTCCTCATGATTCTGCTTTTAATTCCTTTTTAAATAATCCATGATATATACTACCTCTGTTGTTTAGACCACAATCATCTCTTTTTTGGATTATTACAAAGGAATTCCAAGTGGACTTTCTGTGTTCAATTTTATCTTTCTCCAACTCATTTTTTATGCTGGACTAAAATTAAATTATGGACATATTATTTTCTTCCCTCTCTCTTATATTCCTAGCATCTAGCTCTTTGCCAAGGCATATAATAGGAATTCATTAGTGTGTGATCGAAAATAGAAAGGAAGGGAGAAAGAAAGGAAAAGAAGAAAAAAAAATGACAATTAGAACTCATGTTTTTTTGTTTTTGTTTTTGTTTTAAAGACAAGCTATGTTCTTTCATCTTTAAAGTCCCCCCAAAAGAAAACAATTATTTCTGAAATGAGTAGATATGAAGCAGAGCAAAGCTAAACTACGTATGAGACACCCAACAGTAGGGAGGGAAACAGGAAGGCGGGATTGCAAAGAAAGGGAAAATAAATTTTCCATTCCACCTCACTTGGCCTTTCTCTATGCCAACAGATACCATTACCCTGAGCGGTACTGAACACTTCCAGCCCGAACAGAAAATCATTTTCAGTGTTGCCTATGTCATAGGAAAAAGAGTGACTGTTACTCCAAAAAACATTACAAGAATGAAAAAAAAACCCAAAACCCCACAACGAAACCATTAACTAAACCAGTAATTTCTACTGATATAAAACTGCTGCTCTGAACCTTTTATTTCTTGACCTTTAAAGTTTAGCTGGTCTAAATTGTGGCATTTCAGTGGCAAGGAAGGTGCCCAGTTCTAGGTTTTCACACTCAAATAAGCCAGGGAAACCTTCAAAGAAATTGTGATGAAGTTGGTGAACTGAGTGAGTTCACCTGACTAAGTGAATAGAAAACCTATCATCACCTCCACGGAGGGTTGGCTGAACAGGGCTTACAGAGTAATACATCAGGCTGCAGTGTTAAGTTCCCATGAATGGAGAAACATCATTTGCTATTTTTTTTTCAAACATGGCAAGCACGAAGGAAGGAAGGAAGGAAGGAAGGAAGGAAGGAAGGAAGGGAGGAAGGAAGGAAGGAAGGAGGCAGGGAGGGAGGGAGGGAGGAAGGAAGGAAGGAAGGAAGGAGGGGAGGAAGGGAGGGAGGGAGGGAGGAAGGGAGGGAGGGAGGGAGGGAGGGAGGGAGGAAGGAAGGAAGGAAGGAAGGAAGGAAGGAAGGAAGGAAGGAAGGAAGGAAGAAGAATCTTCCTTGAGATTTGATTGCAAAGCAATGCCCATTGTCTTTTAGTGTCTTACTTTTCCTGCTGCAGTTCTTGTCCCAGGGCAGGAGGACCAGATGTGCAGTGATTCACAAGCAATGTGAGGTGACAGTTCCTCCTTGTCTGGAAATACTAAACACATTTCAAAGACACATTTTCAATTGTGCCAAACCCATTTGAAACCACCCTTTTAAAAAATGACATCTTTTCTTCTTGTTAAAAATGTTTTCCCCTTAGACTCAATGTACCTCAAACTGAGCTCTCTGGGTATTTGAAACTGAAAGCATTTTTTTAAAAGCAATTTTGTAATTAATGAGAGAAAAGAACAATTTCAATTCTGGGAAAGTCAACCCAACTTACTCCAATATTTTATAGCCTGTTACGTCCATAATTTTCTTTTTTGTGTCTCTCCACATATATTTTAGGATGTTTTTACAGATGAGCACTAAGTATCCTTTTTAAAAAATTACTATAATTTTCCTGATTATATGCTCTATGCAGAATATTAAAAAAATACTCAAATAGAAATGACTCATTATCCCATTAGTTAGAAATAACTTCATTCTTAGATATTTTCTTCACATGTTTTAATATAGCTAAAGTCATAAAGCTCACCCTCGTTGTTGCACCCTGAGTAATTTAAATACCATGGAAATAGTTTCAAAAACATTATCTTTATTACTAAGTTATGTGGATTTTTAGGTATTTTTCAATTTTTTTCAGTATTATAAATTTTACAATCACATATTTCTGTACATTTCTCATGCACAGCATCACAGATAAGAAATTACTGTATCAAAAAATATATATTACATATATATTTTGAGGCATTTGATTCCTATTTTGAAATAGCCTTTTAAAAGACGGTAGAAAAGTTTACTTTCTCATGTGCAATATTTAAGGACAATCTCTCTCACTACAATTTTAAGAGCATTGGGCATTATTTGTTTTAGCTTTCAAATCTGATGAACAAAGTGGAATATCCTTATTCTTCTACTCGGCATTTTTGATGACCAGGATTGTTGAAATTTTATAGTCATATTTCTCAATGTCCACCAACTTGCATATGCTCATGGGTGTGTCCCTTATATGGTAATTTTATTTATCTTTCTGGGTCTGTCCCTAGGGTTTATATTTCTATGAATGTAATCATGATGTCTGATTTGGTTGAGAACTCCACCCTGGGTTTGAACTTAGGCTCAGCTGTTCTAGAAAAATGCTTGACCAAGATTTCCCAATACCACTCAGTAGAACCAGATCTACTTAGGCATCTTTGATCTCAGATATGAGTGGCATTAATTCTGAATATGTTCTAAAAATCTATCCTTGTGTTATATAAAACCATTGAAGGGGGAAGCCTGAGTTTATTAAGTAATTATTCCCCAAGGAGATGGCAGCCAATGCTGAGAGAGAGGATGAGATCACTCTTATTTATTATCTGGCCTTTTGGATCAGCTCACTCTATTCCTTTAAGGGGCAACAGAATAATGAACTGGAGCATCCTGAAAGACTTCAGTTTATAACCATATGTCCTCGTGTTTATTACTAAGTATGAGATCAGAAGGCCATATGGACTGACTTGGGGATGATATTTTAAGAAATTATGAAAATGATTCATAGGAAGTACAATAGATAAACACAAAGACATGAAAACTGGGGTCATTAATAATTTGATAATGTTTTGGACACAGCTATAGTTGACAGTACACACTGAGGTACACAGAAGAAGCAGAAAGTGTTTGAAAATAGCAAAAGACATGGTTTTGGCAAAGAAACAAATGCCAACCACAAAAACCCCACAGCTTTCCACAGATTCCCCCAAAGAACCAGTTGTCCTCATTCAATACCACGGGGCTAGAAAGAGTAATTATTAGCATTGCCACCTCTTGCCAGTGCTATTCTAACACCTCTACCATACACTTGTAACACCTCATAATCCAGCTTTGGCACATGTCTAGCCCTTTTCCAGCTGCAGGAACCCTGCCGGACCCTTCCCTTCTCGAAAAGATTTTCACATTCCACCTCCGCCACCACAGGAGCAAAAGATTAAAACACAACAGCCACTCTTTCCAACAACACTTTTGAGCTCTGTATTCTGGACTGTTCTCCGACCTGCACCCTGACCCACCAAACCATTCTCAATGGTAAATTGATAGTAAATGGTAAGTGCCCATCATTTATTTCTATTATATAAGCATATTTGTTTCCATTAATTAGCATATATAATGTACCATGCAATATGATAAGCATTTTTCAGAAAGTATAAATATATTCTCACAACCCATAAATTAGATTCTATTATTATAACTGTGATTACTAGCTATCATTTATATACACACCTGCTTTGTTCTAGGAACTGAGATGAATGTGTTCTAATAATAATAATACTTATAAACTTCTCAATAACTCTACATGATAGATATTAAAGCCATTTCATAAATAATGAAATTGAGCTTCAAAGATGTTAATTAAATTGTATGTGAAGCACTTACTACAATGGTTGACATCAAGAAAATGCCCATGGGGCGCCTGGGTGGCGCAGTCGGTTAAGCGTCCGACTTCAGCCAGGTCACGATCTCGCGGTCCGTGAGTTCGAGCCCTGCGTCAGGCTCTGGGCTGATGGCTTGGAGCCTGGAGCCTGTTTCCGATTCTGTGTCTCCCTCTCTCTCTGCCCCTCCCCCGTTCATGCTCTGTCTCTCTCTGTCCCAAAAATAAATAAAAAAAGTTGAAAAAAAATTAAAAAAAAAAAAAAAGAAAATGCCCAGTAATAGCACCCATTCTACTATTAGCATTATATATTTTATTATTAATATTAATTTTGATGCCATGGGACATGGTCCTTCCTTTGGAAGGCATACCATAGACAAAAAAAGTTAGTACCTTTGTGATCATCTTATTAATAATGCTAATAATATTAATGCTAATAATATTAAATAATATCAATAAATGATAGCAATAATACCAATATTATTACTATGTGTATGCAAAATACTAGATAGTACATTAATAACATATACTATATTAATACTATATGGTATAATGAAAATACTACTACTGTTAAAATATTATAAAATGATACTAATACTCTTAAAAAAACAGCTTAGCTTTATTGAGTACCTACAGTGTGCCGAACAGTGAACTACAACCTTATTGGGATGTACCTCACTTTAATCTTAAACAATTCTGTGCAATAAATTCTTGTGTTGCTTCCTGACTTTCAGATGAAGAAATAAAGGGTAAGAGAGATGAATTAACTTGTCCAAAGTTGCACAGCTTGTACAATAAGGGCCAGAATCTGAATTTATTTTTTTTTTTTTAAATTTTTTTTTATTTCCAATGTTTATTTATTTTTGGGACAGAGAGAGACAGAGCATGAACGGGGGAGGGGCAGAGAGAGAGGGAGACACAGAATCGGAAACAGGCTCCAGGCTCCGAGCCATCAGCCCAGAGCCTGACGTGGGGCTCGAACTCACGGACCGCGAGATCGTGACCTGGCTGAAGTCGGACGCTTAACCGACTGCGCCACCCAGGCGCCCCCAGAATCTGAATTTAGACCATCTGACTTAAAAGCTCCAGTTCTTAATCGTTGCACATTTGAGAATTGAAAGGCAACTTATAAATCACTTTGTCTTTAACTCCTTATCTTACATATGAAAAAATGAAGGAAATAAAGTGCCCATGATCACACGGCACTTACTGGCCTAGCCGAAACTTGGTAGTAATAGCCTTATTGTTGGCTTACTATGTACACCACTGTGCAAACATTATCTTCTTTAAAGCCCCAATATCCACGTAAATTAGGTACCAATGTAATCCCCTATTTACCTTAAAGGAAACTGAAACTCAGAGAGGTTAAGCTACTTGTTCAAGTCGAAGGCCACAAGAGAAACTGGGCTCTGGGCACAGGCAGCTGGGCTTCTGAACCTTTGTCCTTAACCACTATTAACTTCCTGAGTCAGTCATCTCTCAATCCAACATCCTTTCCAGGTCACCATGATGGTTTCTATTTCTTCCCCAAGAGCAATAGTGTTCTGGAGTTCTATCAGACCAACTTTCAAGAGACAGTTGCTAAATTTTCAGGATTTTTGTGAGCTGGTGGTCAAACACAGTCATTACTAAAAATTGAATTTTATAAGCTTCCAGTCAAATAAATTATACTAAAAATAAAGGCTATCCTTTTGTACCTTGATGATCCATTTTATTTATAATACTATTAATATTAATGGTAAGAATATTAATAAGATTAATAAATACTGATAATACCAAAAATACTACTACTGTTAATATGATATACTTTATTTTACTATATTATATAACTACACTTCCAACTCCTAACTGCTTTACTACATTTTACTATTACCGAGGCTCTTCACATTATATGTCTATTCTATCTGCATGTGGGAGTACTATATAATGGTATGCTAGCACACATCTTTTCACAACTCTGCCTTTAGTGATTTCATGTAGGTAGCTTAAAACTGGCCATGGTAGGGCTGTTTACACCACAGAAATGGGCAAATGCTTCAAACAGGTGTATTTATTTCCCCCACATAGTCCGTTGTTAAACATTTCCCGGTAGCACTGCCAAAGGTCATGAGTATTCAAAGAGAAGTCACAAAGTATGTTTCCTAAATCATTTAGGTTACACGAGGAGCCCTCAAATTTGCTACACTCATTCAAAAGATATAATGTGGATTGTCTTGGTGGCACTACTGATATCATGTGAGTACAAACAAAAAGTCTCTGGGGAACTTCAGTGGATGTTCAAGCTAAGAGGCTTACACGTATCTCCGTGAAATAAGTTTCTCTACCTCTATATCGCATCCTGTAAGTAACCGAGTATGAGACAAAGGGTGGAAGGAAGATAATATTCTAAATTTATATAATATACTACATTGTGGACCATCTGACCAACCATCAGTTTCCAGTGGTAGACCCTACCCTGAAGAGGAACAAAACAGTGAAAGAGGACGCTAAGCTCACAGGCCAGAGGAAAAATCCAGTTAAATGTGAGAGAGGTGCACAGCCTAAGAGGCACGAACCAGTCCATGAGATCTCAGACTACCTGGCTTAGTAGTGTGATGCTTGGTAATTCTGCCTTGTGGGTCACTGGTTGAACCTGGCTTCCGCTGTGAGTAGTTGAAAGCTGCTGGCAGCAGCAGGTGATTTAATACTCGGAATGAAACGAAGCAGTCAGCTCCGCTCAGGTCTGCACGGACTCCTGTTTCTTTCCACAGCAGTTGGCAGTCATTAGCACCCTTTTTGACAGTCTCTGCAGAAAGGCCAAGATCATAGTACTCCCAGAGACTAAAATCACATCTCACCTTGGTGGTCCCTCCAGCTCAGAGCTATAGAGGTGAGAAATCTTGTTCTGCCATTTGGTCTCATTAGAGATCTTTCATTCCCAGCAATATGCTTCTTTCTCAAGGAGCTTGGAGTCAAGAGTTCAAAGGGGCACTAGAAGGAAACAAAACATATTTGTAAAGCCTCTTTGCTCTGTCATTTTTCTTTCGCAACATTTCTAAGGACATGGTCTTAAATCAAATTCTTTGGGGGACATTTTCAGTAGAGGAAAATTTTGAACAGCTGAATTTTGTTTGAATTTGTCAGATTTATTTTGAAATCGTTAAGTCGGAAAGACAATAAATTATGGTGTGGAATTTTGGGAGACCTCATCATGGTAGAAAAGTATAGCTGAGCAAAGTGACCTCTCCCAACTATTTTAAATATTTAGATCTCTGGAGAAAAGACCAGGTGGTGACACAGAATCAGAGACTGAGAACTGCAAAGGACAATAGTGCAAGGGGCTGAGAGGCTTGCACCTTAGTCTGCATTCTGTCATTTACAAGCGTTGTGAACTTCAGAAAAATATGCATGTTGAGCTAGATGGACTTCCATCTCTAATATCCTATGGTGCAGATTTTTTAAGCAGATAAAATACATTTCTATACAAATTTTACCAGTGAAATATCTACGTGTGTTAATATATGTAAAGCACTTGGCACAAGGTCTGGAATATAACAAGCGCTATGTACAAAGATCCTTCTTTGTAGGGGCACCTGTTTGGCTCAGTCGGTTAAGCATCTGACTGTTGATTTCGGCTCAGGTCATGATCTCATGGTTTGGGAGTTTGAGCCTGGTTTCGGGCTCTGCAGTAAGAGTACAGCCTGCTTGGGATTCTCTCTCTCCCTGTCTCTCTGCCCCTCTCTGCTTTCTCTCTCTCTCTCCCAAAAATAAATAAAAATAAGCATCTTAAAAAAGATGCTTCTTTGTAAAATCATTCTTTGTATGAAAAGAAAATTGGGTGGATGCTGCCTTTTTCTTCTTCTTCTTAGAAAGTAACGGTGCATATTTGCTTATTAAAGACTCAGAGCATTCTTGAGGAAATAAATCTATTTATTTGGCATAATTTAGCATTCTCAAACTTATTTGGTGATAAAACCTCATTAGTCCATAGTATCTACATAGCCCTCCAACTGAACTACACAGACCCTCTTTTCCAACTTTATAGGAATTAAGTCTTGCTCTCAGCCCACCGCTTCAGGCAAACACTAGGTGCTAGACCCTGTGCTAAGATATTTACAGTAACTATCCCATTTAATCCTTAAAACTCTGGAAGTCGGTGATTTCACGACATCTTTGCCAATGAGCAAGGGGAAGCTCATAGATGTTTAGTAACTCATATAAAGTTACATAACCAGGATTGAACTGTCAGTTTTCAGGACCTCTAAGACAGTCTGAGTGACGATAAGAAAATGAGAGAATGAGTAAATGCTTCCTGACTTGGGCTGGAGTGAGGGCTGAGCTTGGACATGGTGTCCACTGAGAGGAACTGTGAACCTCCTGAATGATCTCAGAAGGTGAAGCTAAGGAATTGAGACAAGGGAGGGGAAGCCAGGCTACAGAACCCCTGTGTCACAGTCAGAACCAGTTAGGGAGGGCGTATATATGAGTAGGAACTGGACATACCACCACTTTCCTACATCCCTTCCTGTCTTCACATATGTGTTCTATGCATGTTTGCCCAAAGTAGAAGTATCAATTCCAGTAGGTGTTAACCAAAAGGCACTATAATATATTTAGCTAATGAGACACGTGATATAATCAGAATACCACCCATATCAGCAAAGTCTGGGCCCTGTGTGGTCTTAACCGATAGGTCTTGCTGATATGGACTTCTTAGCACAGGTGTTGATAAGCTCTGCCTATGACCCCTGGTTTGCCTCCAAAGCATAGAAACTTCTGTGACAGTAATATGGGGTGACTGGGGGGACCTTAGCCCTGAAGTCAATGACAACTTCCAATTTCTTAGCTGGAGTCAGATTCACAGTTTTAAAAGAATTTGGAGGCTGTTTATAAATACCAAAGGCCGCTTATTCATGGTGAATCCAATCACATAATATAATGAACTTTCCAGTTGTTAACAACAAAGGAGGAAGTGGTAAGTTTAATTGCTGGATTTCATTTAGCAGATAAAGTTGGAGACTTCCAAATAATCCTCAGTTATAACCATTAGTTACTGTGTAAGCAAATAAACCCAGTTTCTCCAGACATTATGATTGTTCAAGAGTAATTAGAAAAATATACTGCTTTCCAAATATATTGTCAATTACTTTTAAATTTTATAACAATTTTCTTCAGGGGAAGAAAGCCATTTGTGGGCTTTATCTGGCTCATCAGCTAATAGATAGCAACTTTTACTATATTTGATTTTCTTTATTTGTGTGTGTGAAGTTTAGTCACCCAGAAAGAATCTTTTGTGGTCATTATACGGTCTTAAGAGAACTCAACAAGTATTTTTAATGATGAAATTGTAAATCCTGGTAACTTGTGGGATAAAGACGTGAGCAGAACCAGTCAAGGAACACCACCCGAAGTTTTATTTATAAAACTTATTTATGTCTAGGCACATTACATGTTACACTTGGCCAATGTATTTAACATTTTATATACTTCATCTGTACATTGGGAATCTTGGTTTATAAGATACATGAGTATATTTTGATATAAAATTATATGCTATTTGAGATTTGTACACAGATTGAAAGAAAAATGGTGTGGATTGTATGCTATGGGAGACATTTGGGTAAATTACTTCATGCTGAGAGTTTCCTCACCAAATACAGATTTGGCAAAGTATAAAATGTACAAGGGTCAATGGGGATTTAACTCTTATTTCTAGTTCTTTACCTTTTTGAATATAGCAAGAATACTTTTTTCTTCTAATTTTAAGCATTTGAATTTTTTAGTTATATAAGTAATACACGAATGAGGGCATCTAAAGCATCTAAAGTAAAATTATTAGTCTCCACAGAAATAAGCCCACATCCCTGAAAGCCATTACTAAGAATTTTGTTTCGTCCCATAGGGTTTTGTTTGTTTTGTTTTTTGTTTTTTGCTTTGCTTATTCAAATATATATATGTACTTATGTAGGGATTGTTGCTTTGTTTTTCTTACAAATAAAGAATTGCATTAAATATTTTCTTATATTTTCCTATATTCATTTTACCTGACACCCTTCCTACTTTTGTATGCACTGACTTCTATATACATTTGGTCTACTACATTCTTTTTGATAGGTGCAATGGTATTCCATAATTTGGATCATCTGAATTTATTCCATAACTTGTTTCTATTCCATAATTTGGAAGCACTAAATTATTTGACCATTTTCCTATTTATAGACATTCATATTGTTTCCAACTTCTTAAAATCAAAAACATGCTGCAATTACTTTTAGAATTCGATAAGCTGATTCTGAAGACCATGTGTTACAAAAATATTTAAGAATTGTCTGGAAGTCTTAAAACTTAGCGGGTAAGTTTTGGATTTGCCAGCAATTACTATTAAGTTAATCACTTGGAAGAAAATAAATAAAGCTCCGGCTGTGTGCCCCTAGACAAATATAAATTTCACACAAAACTTTTAATGATTAAATAAATGTGTTAAAAGAAAAAATAAGGTGGGAATGTATAACTTTGAAGGGAAGGGAAGCTTGGTAAGGAATATGGAAACAAAAAGATATAAAGGAAAAATGAAACACCAGGTGAAGTCATAAAGCAATAAAACAACAACAACAAAAGCCTTTGAATAGGATCAGGCAACTTAATCAAATTAAAAGAACAATTACAGACTGGAAGAAAATATTTGCTACACACAAATGTGGTTAATCTTCTTAAGATATAAGTAGTTCTTCAAATTAGTAAGAACAATGGATAGCACAGGGAGAAATGATATTCAGGGAAATGAAAATAAAAACAACAATGAAATAAAACTTTTTGCCCTTCAGATTGTCAAAAATGTAAGATCATGTTAACTCCCAGTGCTCATGAGATTATAAGGAAAACAGTACTCTCATATATTATTTCTCAAAAGCAGTGAAGAGTCTGGAAATTTCTGTAAATTTTGGGAAATAAATCTGGCTATATTATTGTAAACTGTAAGTGTGCATATCATTTGTTCTAGCACCCCATTTCTGGGAAATTATTTTTCAGAAAATACAAGTGTATAATGATTCTTTTCAAACAGGAATTTGGTTTATTGTTTCCTGGACAAAATAAACAAGCATTCAAATAAACTAGGGTTCCTGCGCATAACTAAGATTTCCTTTTGATGTTCCAGTTTCTCTGTACCACAAAACTATAGGAGAAAAAAATGTCAACAAAATGGGCTTTTGCTCTCCTTACTCAATAGAAATGCTGGTAAGAAAGAGGGGGAAAGCTAAGCAAAGAAAAATGGTAACGTGAGGGACTTGAGCAGGAAGCTAAGGCTTTGCAATGCAGCAAGGATCACTGACTGAAGTGAGTTGTGAACAAATGAGTAGAATAATCCTGTGTCCACTAGTTTGCAACTGCATGGAGAATAGAGAGGTGTACGCATTAGGCAAGGTGCTAACAAAATATTACAATGGGTTAGTTGGAAAAGCAGTCACAGTGCAAATATAAGCAAATCTCAGAGTCAACTCCTAAGCAGTTTAATTTCTTAGTTAACTCCTTGAGAGATACAACAGAAGTCAATACAATTTTTGGCCCTACTGTGTACAACCAGAAAAATAAAGTCACAATGGTCAACCACATAGCCTTTCAGGGATTCCATGTATTAATTCAATCTGTACTGGGTTACAGGGAAAGGATAACTAACCACACACACACACACACACACACACACACACACACACACACACACACGTACACACTTCAAGAAACCAAAATACCTAATGATTATTGAACAAAGAAGTAGCACTAAATGTATTGTAGCATTTGTCTGAATGAGGTTGATCAAATACGAGCAACTACTATTTTTTCATGCATTTTGTTAGACATTAAGACAAAAAGATGAAGAGAGATACAGCACATTTTATCACAAGAGAATTAATGCCTTTTATCATAAGAGAATTGTAACAAATAGGTTCCTATATCTACAACTGCCAATGTCTTACAAAGGAGAAATGAGAAACGGATTCAGAATGGTAAGCGAAGGTCTAAAAGTTAATCTGCCCCCTTATCCTTATTATATTATCCCTAATATGTCTGATTCAGCACTTCTTCAGACTAGATTCTCCTTAGAGATATAAGACATTGTCCCTTTGTCAAGAGATCCACTTTCTACACTTTTCTTCAGTCTTTTACTTGTTTTACTGGCCACAAGTAATGGGAACAAAACGTCTGCTCTTTGCTAAGTGTTTACTGGAGGCCAGGGACTGTGCCAAGCATTTTATAGAAGTGAATTCCTCTAGTTTTCACCACTGTGAGGTTTATATTTTCCATATTTTATAGAGTAAGAAAACTCAGAGGTTCAAAGTTATTCATAGCCTGGGAAGGATCTTACCACTATCACATGGCAGAGATGGTCCTCAGACCCACGTGTGGTGAACTGCAAAGCCTATGATGTGCTTAAGTAGGTTGTTAGTCTACTGCCTCAAGACAGAACATTTTGGAATATAGACTATTACAATTTTACTTTAGGACTCACTTCTCTACATCATGACATCTTGGCCTTTCCCCCGCCCCCACACCCTGCCTTATGACCAGGCCTATAGATTAGGATTAGTTTGCAAGGGATTACTAAGATTAATGAACTCATTTTAAGATTAGTGATTGTTAATGAATTAAATATTTATGCCATGTTATTGCTTTTATAAAATATAGCATCTAATGTCAAAATGCTTTATAGGCTCAGAAAGGTAAAATAAAACTGAACATATTTAGAAGTTGGTAAATTACAGGTCCTTTGTTAAGGAATGATTTGATTTGCCTGTTTCCGCAAAAGAAAGTCTAAAGACACACAATGCCTAGACTGGTTTTGATGTGTATTAGATGGATTTCTCCTGAGAAGTCTAGATAATCTCTGATATTTATATAGTGGCAATCATATCCCTGGCACTTAGCAATGGCCAGAGAGAGATTAGATAAAAGACCCTTAAGAGATTAGTGTAATATAACCCAGACTTTGATGCATCTGTTCTCTGTTGGCCTTCGAAGTCAGGCCCCACATTCCATTTTTCACAGTAAATCCAAGGTATAATTTTAGGATCCTTTACTATGATTATTTTTTCTAATCAGTCGTTTTTAATACTATTTATTGTCTTGGTGCTTGGATCTTCCTTGACATAAAATTTTTAAATATTTAATTCTACTTAATAATTCAGTATCATAATATGAAGTCTCTTTAATTATGTACCAAACTATGATCAATATTGAGATGGACCTCTGTCTTAGTCACTTACTTAAAGAAAAAAAAAAGATTAATTAATTTCATCTTCTTATCCTTAGACTCTATTCAATTTTTCCAGAACACTCCATTTCTCTTCAACCCACTTCGTTTCTCTTCAATCCACAGTAATTGGGGTAAAAGAGATGCTTGGTGATTGGCTGAAAGTGTTGGGATAAAAAAGCAAGCTTTCTACAACCCTTTGATTATTTTTTCAGACTGCCAAACGTTCCTTTTTAAAGACTGTTACATTTCTTAAAAGCCCCAGAGTGATTGCTTATCCTAATCCTAATGTATATCTAAGCATATTGGCCTCTTGGCCCAGTTTCTGAGTTTGAAATTGAATGCATATTGAACCCCACCAGGTCCCTTGCTCTCCTACTCCTTCAAAACAGACACACACGTGCATTCACACACATGCACGCAAGGGTTTTGGTTTTGTTTTTGTTTTTTTGTCAGTATATGTTCCTTAAGGTTCAAAGCATCCCGTTAAAATACCAACACACTTTCTTAACCACTACCACCCTTCCTGGTATCAAAAGGAATATACTCCTTCCAAAGGCTTTTCTCACAAAGTTACTTTAATATATATATTATATATTATATTTTAATATATATTATATATTATTGTATTATAGTATATGTATATACATATATATACTAGTTTACAACCAGTTTCTCCTACACAATATTTTTTAGTTTTATGCCCAGTTCATTATAATCTCAATCCATGTCACATTTCCTATCTGAAGCAATGTCTTTATAATTTTTTAAAGTTTATTTATTTATTTTGAGGGAGAGAGAGAGCAAGCAGGAGGAACACAGAGAGAAGGAGAGAATGAATCCCAAGCAGGCTCTTCGCTAATGTGGGGCTCGATCCCACCAACTGTGAGATCATGACCTGAGCAGAAATCAAGAGTCAGATGCTTAACTGACTGAGCTAACCAGACACCCCTGAAACAATGTCTTTGATTAAATATTTGACATGAGTTTTGGCATCTAATAATATTATAATCATAACTCTCAAATGGCTTATTTTTTGACATGGCCCACACTTCTTTATTTTCATTGTAACTATTACTAACTAACATCAGTGCAAACAAGTAAAGTTACTAAGAGGAACATGAAATAACTAATAGGAGATTATTCTGAAAATTCTCTTTCTCTTTTTTCTCTTTTGACAGAGAAAGAAGGCAAAAAGTCAAACTGCCTCCTCTGAGGTTTGAACTCAGGACCTTCAGATTATGAAACTGACAGGCTGCCTACTGCACTAAGGAGGCTAGCTAGAAGCTACTTTATCTGTGTACATCTCTCTGCTGACACACAAACGACAACATCAGCATTTTCCTTTGAAGACTGAAACTGGTAGAACACTGGAATCATCAAGTGTTATGATCTTCAAAGTACATTTCAATGATGGCTCAAATTGTCTTTCAAAATCAAAGTTTCTTTGATTATGTACATGGAATTTTCTTGTATAGAGATGCAATATACCAAGGGAAAGTCAACCAGTGTTTTTATATGACCTTTCTCTATATTAAGCTTCCTATCCTTAAAGATCCAGGAAAGGACTGAGACCATAGTGAGAAAATTTTGGGGAAAGGATGGGTGCAAAATGTAGTTTATTGTCCTGACATTTATCATTATTTAATTATACAGAATATAGCTTCATTTTCTTCTTTATCCAGAGACAAATGATAGCATTCTCTTGAAGACTAGTAGTTAACCTGCTAACATGGTCTTAGTTGAACAACTATGCCTTGCCAACTAGGTTGCATAAGGTAATTTCTGTAGACTTCTAAAGCTACCAGTAGTTTGAGATGATTTTTTCCTGTACATTTTCCCTTCTTTCCTTACTGACTACTTAGGATGAAAAGGGAGACTAAGGTGTTTCCAATACTAGCAGGTGGAAGAATCACTAGGTGCAAATCAAGGAAGTTGGAACAAAGAAATTCAGGCTGGCTGACCTGGGTCGAATGAGTTTCTCTTCAACTTCTCTGTAGGGCCATATGTGCATTAGATGGAAGCTCTATGTGAAGTTAACTTCATGAACAAAGGACATTGATTTAAAGGAGACCCTATATTAGTTATTTAATTTGCATACCTACACGTCTTCAAGATTCCTCTTTTACTTTACAAAATAGAGCATTAATTGTTAGCCTTTTAACCAACAGCTGCCTGAATCTTAAAGTTATTGGTTTCATATTGCCCAGTGGCAAATACTCAGCATTGTCTTTTTAAGAGTTCTCAATATCAAGTTAATTTGGCAATACGTTGTCCTATCAAAGCCTATGTCGTCCAGAGAGTAGGTAAGACTTAATTATTTTGTTTGCTGAGAGAAGAAAAAAGTATATGACCATATAATTTTATAGAACTTGCATCTGCTCTAGAACGCCAAAGACAAAACACCAGAAATGGATCACAGAGAGGAAAAAGAGGTTCAGTACAGGAACATGATTGAGGATGGACACTCTACTAGGCAGAAGAACAAAACTATGTTCGGGTAGTTCTTATTCTGGATAATAACTTATTTAGTAAACTGTGTGTTTCAGATAACAATCACAGCTATGACACCATCAAGAATTTCTGGGTTTTTTGGCGGACCCTGGACAAGTTGATTGGTCAAGTTGATTGGTCAAGTTGCTCAGGTTTTGTCTACTGAACTAGAGTGTAAGCTCCTGTAGGTCAGGAATTATAGTAATTTTTTTCTGTGCGATTCTTTTAGAAGCTACTTAAAAGATGCTATCTGCCTCATAGACATGTAAAATGTCCCTGCCCTCACTCAAGTCCCTAGACACACTCTGATTAGGGGCAGAGGGCAAATTGGACATCAAAGAGTTGCCAAAGGCTTTTCTGCCTTGGAAGGCTGAAGAGCTCTTGATTCTTTGATCTCTGCTTCCATCCCCTCCCCCACTCTGCCCCCGCTTGTACCTCAGGGTCGGTCTTCCTTGGCCCCACCCTGTGTGTCTGCTGTCCTCAGTGTCTCTCACAGAAGACCCCTGACATCCTGGTCTACATTAAGGAATAAAACTCAACAAGAGTGCAAACAATCAACCTTCTAATCCAGACAAGCTGCTATCTTAGCCTTTGGCTCCCTTATCTGAATAGAAAAAACACTTGGTGAACTGTCTCAAATCTCAGAAAAAAAAAATCAAGAGCATTTTTCCCCCTCTTCATTTAATATATAGCTCAGATTCTATTGCTGGTATTATCTTTGGCTCACCTGCCAAACAACCAAGAGGGAAAAGTTCTGGGGAACTACATCTGAAGTTTATATGCCTCCAACTATGTGATTCTTGAAAATCAAATTTTAAACATTAAAATGTAAGTCTATTGTCAATGACTCTGTCCTGTAAGTGCAACATTTCATTAACTGCAATGTAGAAGCAAATGATGGTTTCTTTTGAGATCAAACTGATAAGGTTGTAGTCAAAAAGTATCTAAATGTCAGAATCTCTAACACCCTCAAACATGCAAAAAGAACAGTTGGAAATAAACATCCCTTCCAACAAGAAAGGTTTGGTTTAATATGAAATAACTGTCTTGACTGTATGAGATGTTTTAGAATCTACTTTAATGAAAGAGAATAGAGAGCTTTGATGTTTTAGATTTTGAAAGCCCAGAGGAAGAGAACTAACCCTCATGACTTTCTGGGGACTCTACTCTGTATGGGAAGGTCATTCAGGTCCTGGATTCAGCAGATGGTGTCTATACTGGGTTGATCCCTTAAGTCTAGGCTGGCATATCACATCACTCAAGTCTATTCTGCTAAATACTAGTTGAATAACCTGATCATCAATACACTTCCCTAAAGATTGGTCATTGATTAGCTTAATTTTCATTCTACTGATATGCACTTCTCTGTACCAAGTTTTATGATTTTTGTACTGGTAGGTGTAAGGAATACTAGAGAAAAATTGAAAAATTTACTACCAAATTATATTTACAACCGAAGTTGTATCCTATGGTTTCTTTCTATTATTATATGAGAATTAAAAGATTTGTAGAAGGCTCAGGGTGTTATATGTAAGTGATGACTCACTAAATTCTACTCCTGAAAATATTAATATATTATATGTTAACTAACTTGGATTAAAAAAGAAGATTCATAGAAGGCTTATCATGTAAGACAATCAGTTCTTCCTCCTAAGGAGAAATTGAAAAGTCTTCACTGGAGTTTTAAAAACCCACGCCTAATTTCTAGGCAGGGAGATGTTTTAAATCAGATAAAATCACACAGTATATTCATCTCTACATGACTGTAAAACTCTTTCCTTTGTCCCTTCATAACTATTCTGGCCCCATTCAGTCATTAGATGTAGATGTTCCCCAAAGTTCTACATTTGGTCTTCAGATAGAGATATTCTTTTTTCTCGTCCACTCACACCCCATCTATTATTGCCTCAATGCAAACAGCTTCTGGCATCTCTCATTCTCAGCTCTCTATGTCTAGCTGTCGAGCTCTCTTACCTCATCAGTTTGTCCCTCAAACAGCACCTCCACCCAATGCCTACCCTTACTACCCTGTTTAAAATGACAACTATTTCCTGCCACTGCACAAATCTCATTACCATGCTCAATTTTTCTGTAACATTGAAATATAACAAGGATTTATGTCTTAAGAAACATTCCTGGCACACAGAAGCCCCTCAAAAATATTCTTTGAATATAGGAACAAAGCAACTCCAACACCTGAATCAACTATTTTTAAGTGTCTTACTTTCTCATTAGGCTCAAAGTTTGGGTTCCATATCTGATTTCTTTTTCCTTTTTCCCCATTAGCTCTTGTGAGTCAACAGGTGTTGACCATGCTTCATTAATGATGACTCTCATCCTTCTTGTGAATTCTATTCCCACTGCCAGAAGCCTAGGTGAAATTCCCAGTTTTTCTTTCCTGTTTGAACACAACAGACCTGTAAATGGTTTCCTTTCTCTTTTATAACTCATTTTATACATTGCTGCCTTCCTAAAACATAGCCTTGACTATGTGGTAGCAGTTCATAGATTCCTTCAGCAAATATTGAGCAAGAGCAAATATCTTCTAGGCAAGGACTAAAAAAACAAAATGTCTCTTTATTTGTAGAGTTTATTTTCCCAGCTCATTACCCTTCAGTAACTCCTAATTGTCTACAAAGTAAAGTCTGGCTATTATGTTGACATGAAGACTCTCCACATCTGATCTCATCAAGCATTGCCATTATAACCCTCTATGCATTCATGCGCCAGTCAAATCGCACCATACATGATCAATCTTGTTCCATATCTCTGAGTTCCCTGTTAATCCATGTGTAATAAGTTCCAATCCCTCTCTCCTATAAGAATCCTACACAGATCTGATTCTGCCATCTCCATGAAGTCTTCTCTAATTAATTCGGAAATTATTTTTTTCTTCTGGTCTATTTTTGCCTCTTTAAAGACACATATTATATACTACTCTGTATGCTATTTATTAGTCTATGTGTCTTACCTACCACAGTAGAATAGAATGTCCTTTAGGCCAGAAACCCTGCCTCAGACTTCTTGAACTTCCCACAGCACCTGGTGTAATGCCTTGTACTTAAGCACTTAATATGTTCATTGAATAGAAAAAGCAAGATATCTCTTATTCCTTCCACTCTAGATTATACTCAATTTAAACAATATTGGTGATAACTATTCACCTTCAAGTAAATATCACAATATCCCTATCCAGATATCCTGACAAATTCTATTAGGTGGTTAAGAATCCAAGTTTGTAAGTCAAAAGATTTCAGCTTTATTCTGGCTTTATTACTTATTGTGTACTTTAAACAGTTATTTTTATCTCTATGTGTCCCATTTTCCTCATTAGTAAAGATGGGCAAACCTTTAATACCCAACTCCTGGACTTATTTAATACTTAAATGAGATCATGAATATATGACAATTAGCATGACATCTGACACTTATTTTATGATAGCTATTATTATTATTATTACTACTGTACAAAGTGTCATCTCTTTACTCTTCATCCCCCTCCTTCCTTCGTTGTTCTTCCTCCTGATTTCATGATTGTGTGAGGGTATGCCACATATTCCATTCTCTCCAGATACAGTCTGTTTATGAGTTATTTATTTTGGCAAATTTATTTTGTCTACTCAAATTCACTACATGATATTTGAGAGTAAGGCAATACATGCATTTATATGTGAACATATATAATATGAATATAATTTATATTACATATGCTACATGTTATATAAATGTTTTTTGAAATAATATATATCTTAAATTGTCCATGATATCTAGCACAATGCTATATAGTCATAGTAGGAAGTATGCATGAAACTTAACAGTATGGGATGTTAGTTACAAAGAACTGGGTTTAAATACTGTCTGTCATTTTTTAAAAATAAGTAATTTTGGGCAAGCTAGGTAATTTTTTTTGACACTCACACTTTTTTCATATGGACAATGGAGTAATAAAGCTTAAATTGCTAGATAGAGGCTATGATTAAAGTGCAAGATACATATAAGCATTTAACACAAAGTCTGAATCCCAGTAGACACTTCACAAATAGAAGTTGTGATCATCACTGTTATTACTATTACCAGTTAATTAATTCCTAGATACACTGGCATGAAGCAGGGATTAATCCATGAAACCACAAGTCCCATTTTCAGTAAACACAACTGAACTTGTTGTATGCCATATATAGAATTTCCTTAGATACATATTTACTTATTTCTTTCTCTTAATTTTTTCAGTATGTCCATGAGGTTTTCTATTTGCTTTGTAATGAGAATAAAAGCAAAAATTGAAAAAAGAAGAAACTTGTTATCTTGTGCCTGGCTTTAATTTAAAGATCATTTTGTAAAAGTTAAGTGTTCAGAAGGACAAAGCAATTTTTTCCCCATCAATAGAGTGCAGTAAATCTGTACTGAAAAGTGAAACCTTTTAAATGAGCATTTCTCAAAGCTCCCTAAAGTTCATTATTGTTTAAGAATCTTTTTACTATGTTGACTAAGAACCTTTAAGACAGGACTTAGAGACTCTTTAATGCCCAGATCTTATTATGTGAAACAACAGTAACATCTTAGCCTCTAAAATGCCACATAGGTGGTTTTTCACTGTTGAATTGAATGAATGATGTCTCCTCGCCTTGTAAATGTCTGAAGCAGACCAATCAGGATATAGAAGAAAACTGATGTCTTTAATCGTCAAGGGTTGGTTCATCTGTAATGCAGTGATGAATTTGCTCTGTTCAAGAATTCTGAATTTTGCCTTACATCCCTGGCTTCATCACAGAGGGGACAAGAAATGCTTTGCAAGCCTGAAAAACTGGTGAGAGGCCAGTTCAGGTAGCCCCCAGTAAAGCCCTTGTGATTCTCAACTTTTAGACAATAAGACATAGAAAGTGTCAGCTAAACAGAGACAGAGCTTCACATATCTCTTGGTTGGCAAGTGTAAAAGTATCCTGGATTGAGATATATTTTAAATTATGTCATATTTCCTTTCATGTTATTCTATTGGTCACAAACTTTGAAAGTGCCCCTGAGTGCTAATTTCCTAACTCTTCTATAACTCATTAAAAAATGGTTTGGATCCTTTTACATATCAGATAACTAGGTAGAATGTTACCATAATACCTCTACAATTACACTTGTATCATGAAAATATTGCTGATTCTGATCAGTTAAGAAGAGCTTGGATTGAAATCCAACTCCACATTCTACTAGGTACATTATCATGATCAATGGATTTGCCCTATGTGGGTTCTATTTTCCTTTTTTCTTGGTGAACCACCAGATCCATAACATTACAAGGCAGCATTAGATTGAGAGAGGTCAAGAAAGACAATAGAACCAAGATGGAGTTGCTTATAGTAAATCCTATGTAACTAAACTGAGACTTAATTATAGTTTCTGCTTTCCCATAAATGGAACCTTAAACCAGTCAGTGAGGAATCACCTGATCAGCACTATTAAGCAATCTCTCTAATAGACTCTGCATCCCCTAAAGGAAGGTAACTCCAATAACCCACTTTTTTTTGCCTTGTATAATTTCCTTGTTCTCGCTCCCTTCTGTCTATAAAAGTCTCATTTTGTGTAGTTCCTTGGAGGTCCTTTCTATCTGCTAGATTGGATGATGCTAAGTTTGCATCAATTTTTGCCTGATTAAACTCAAAATTTTCAATATGTCTCACTTTATCTTTTAACAGTGATAAATAAGAAACATAAGAAATATTAAGAGTTTAGGTGAAAGAAGGAATCCTGTTAGCTGGTGCACTCTGGGGAGGTTTCAAAAAAAGGGGGTAATTTGAGTTGGGCTTGATGAGATGTATATAAATATATTTTGATCACTGGAAAGGAAAAGACAGGACTTCCTTTTCAGAAGTAATAGTGTTGCTCAGTTGACATTAATTCAGTCTGGCTATTCAGTCTGGCTAAAGACATGAATTAGTAAGAGATTGGAAAGGCACTTGAACCTTTGAATAATAGGCCAAAAGTAGTAGAGTTTTATTCATGAAGAATATAAATTTTGAACTCAGATATATCTCAGTTTGGGTCCTGGCTTTGCCAATTTCCAGGGACTGGAATCTGTACAATTCATTTGGTCACTATGAACCTCAGTTTCCCAAACTGTAGAATAAAGATAATAATAACTTCCAAGAATGCTGATGGAATTGGAAAATATAAAAACATAATATTTTAGCACATTATGTGCTAGATATACTGGTTATTTGATATGGGCCCTCCACTATACCACCCTCCATATCCATTATCAGCCTTTCTCTGCCTTGCTCTGTGACCACGAAAGCTGTCTTCTGTGGACTGCATCACCTGTGGTCCCACACCCTCTGACTCCAGGTTGGGCTTGGCCAATGGAAGGCACTGGCAGGAGATTTGAAAACGGGAAGAGGTACAAGCCATGGCATGTTTTTCCCCACTTCCTCCCTGCTCAGGCAGTGACTGTGTCCTTTCATGACAACAGCTCTTATAAGGTCAGAAGCTTTTCCATAACTCCAGATATCACCAGGCTTTCATAACATAATTTCTTTCCCTGCTCAGGCAGCTTCTTTTGATGTCAGTCCCAGTTGCCCCAACATTCCTCATTGTTTCCCTAATGTTGTCCAGGTTTTAAAAGAAGTCATCTCATTACAGCCCCTTATTCTGTTTCTTACTGGGACTCTGAAATACACTGGCTATATCTTAATTCCATTCTTATTATTTTATAGCAATGAAAGCCACTAGACCATGGACACAGCATGATAGGAGCCATGCTTTAGGATGTTTAAAGCTGGTATATAGGATGGACTCTGAGGAGAGAAGAGGGAGACCAAAAGTAATTTAGGATACACTCTGAGGAGAGAAGAAGAGGGAGGCCAAAAGTAATTTTAACATAAAAAAACAGAATTCCAGCTGATCATTTTTAAAGGTCAGAGAAAGGGTGGTGACATATTGTGACTTATAAGAAGTATGTATATATGGTCATTCAGATGGCCAAATTATACATATACTTTATGTTTTTTAATGTTTATTTTTGAGAGAAAGAGAGAGAGACAATGGGTGGAGGAGGGGCAGAGAGAGAGGGAGACACAAATCTGAAGCAGGCTCCAAGCTTTTAGTTGTCAGCACAGAGCCTGCCTGACACGGGGCTCAAACTCACGAACTGTGAGATCATGACCTGAGCCAAAGTCGGGTGCCCAAGCGAGTGAGTCACCCAAATGCCCCCCAAATTATATTTCTCACATATATTTGGTCTCCATCCACAATTCCTGGCTCACAGCTCCCAAAACCTTTGGAATTTCCTGAGCCATAAGAGCAACGGGAGCATCTTTTTTTATACTACTTGGTCTCTTGTTCTCAGTTCCTGCGAACACTTCAGGGCCATGAAAGTGAAATTGGTGTTTTGTTATTCAAAACAAACCCTCCCCACCATAATTGGGTTTACGTTATTTTGGAAAGCACCTAACTGAAAGGGACTGGTTGCCAGGGGAACCAACCAGGAATACAGGGTTGAAATTTTCAGTCCCACCTCCTGATTTCTGGAAATGGGAGAAGGGCTAGAGGTTGAATCAATCACCAACAGCCAATGAGTTAATCCATCATGGCTGTGTACTAAAACCTCCATAAAAAAAAACAAAAAGGAAGGGGTTTAAAGAGCCTCAATGTTCAGGAATCAGAATGCTTCCACAGGCTGCCATGCTGGGTCCCAAGCTCCACAAGTACAGGAGCTCCTTTGCTCTGGACTTTATACTCTGTATCTCTTCATCTATCTGTTGACTCACATCCATTATATCCATTGTAATAAACCAATAATCTAGTGAGTATATGAGTTTCTTGAGTAATGTGAATCATTCTAAGAAATTCATCAAATCCAAGGGGGGGTTATTGGAACTTCCAATTTGTGGACGATCTGTCAGAACCACAGGTAACAACCTGAGATTGTGACTGGAGTTCAAGGTGGACAGAGGTTGGAGGACAGAGCCCTTTACCAGTGAGATCTAACGCTATGCTCAAGTAGATAGTGTCAGAACTTAGCTGGATTGAGTTGAATCCTTGAACACCTCACTGGAGACTGAGAATTGCTTGCTGGTGTGCAGAAACCTACACCACACACACACACACACACACACACACACACACACAAGTTGGGATTGGGTACAGTAACCTAAAACAGGTGGTGACCACAAAAATGCAGAATAAGTGATGAGTGGTCATCATTGCCAAATATGGTGAACAGAGAAGGGAAAGAACAATGAATTCAAAGATAACTTGTAGGTATATTAGCTCTTTTACCAAATATTTGATTTTTACCTAAATATTTACCAACTAAATCAAACCTAAAGAGTTTTTAACTACTCATCAGAATTTTAATTTGTGCCAGCATTTAGAAGATCACAGTCTTCACTGAGTAGATCCAAGGGAGAAAGAAGGAAACCAAAAAAGTAAGGACAGTCTGGTAAACTTGGAGAATATCCAGCAATTACAAGGCTGATAATAATCCAAGGTATAATCCCAACTCCTGGTATCCAAACACCTATTAAATTCTCATTGTTATATTAGCAATTTTATGAAGTATGTTGTGTATTTGTATATGCATTTAAGCCTTCAAAAGGACACTAGGATTTACAATTCTTTTTGCCATTGTTAAAGTGAAGAAACAAAGGATAATGAAAGTTAAGGTGTGTGTATGAATGTGCATATGTGTGTGTAAGTGTGTTTATGTTCTTTCTTTTACGTGTGTGTGTGTGTATATATTTCTAGTTTTTCTTCTGATTATAAATGATTTGCTCAAGTCAGAAAATTTTGAAGCCACAGAAAAGCACAAAGAAAAAAATTAAAGTTAGCCAGAATCTCACTCTGAATAGTTTGGCAAATTTGTCTGCCTTCTTGGGTCTATAGTTATATACAACCCCTGTTTGAAAAAAAAAAAAAAAAAAAAAAAATATATATATATATATATATATATATATATATATATATATATACACACATATATATACATACACATTGCATACATACACATATTCACATATATGTATATATATCATATACATATACTCACAGAGTTAAAATTATACTGTAACAAAAGTTTTGTCATCCTTTCTTACTATTATTTACCATCATAGCCCCGGTCACTTTTTTTAACTTATAAATTTTATTCTGTGCTAGGCATTGACTTTGGCACTGGTGTGATTCTTATCACACAGTCCAGAAATGGTATATCTGAGAACTAGAAATATGCTTATGATCATAAATCCCATATTCTCACATGTTTCAAGTGTTTTCAGTCTGATGCCTTCCATTCATACTCCTTAAACTAGTACAAACTTCATGCCAGTATGTTGAACTGTGGGCTTTTTGTTGACCAAAGAGGTCTCGACATTATTTAATATTTGGTAATAGTTATTATGGTCCCCTCCACCACCCCAGACATCCTGCCACTCTAAATATATGATTGTCACTAATCACAAACTTCAGAGGATTTCTATCGCTTTCCCCAGCAGCTTGCTACCATTTAGTCCTCACCTGGAGGCCCAAGCCTATCTGTTTTTGAAACTGTTCCAAGAGAAAAAAAGAAAAAGAAAAAAGCAAGGGGCATCTGGGGTCTTTCCCCTTCTGACTATTTGCTGCTTAGGATTGACACTCCCAGATTTCATATCCAATGATGAAGTAATCAGAGATGGCTAGGGACATTGAATAGGAGTTCTGGGACCAGCCCATGCCTGCTGCCTCAAATTCAACTAACAATTTTTTTTTCTCTTCTATGGCATTCAGAGTCTGGATCTTCCTCCAAAGGCATTATTATAGGGGTGCCTGGGTGGCTCACTCAGTTAAGCGTCCGACTCTTGATCTCAGTTCAGGTCTTGATCTCAGGGTCATGAGTTCAAGCCTTGAGTTGGACTCCACGCTGAGCGTGGAGCCTACTTAAAAACAAAACAAAACAAAACAAAACTTCAAAGGCATTATTATAGGAATACATGGTAGTACAGTCAAGCTTTCTTGTATAATTACAATCACATATTTCTAATAGACACATAGAGGAGGGGAAGTACTTGCATTGCTGGTAAGTCTGGGTAAGACTGGGAGAACAGGGGAAATGAGGCTTTAAGGAAAGATGAACGAATAGAAAATCAAATGCTGGGTAGCTGTGTCGTGTCAACGTCATTTCTTTCAAACAAGAGAAGACATTTAAAGCACAGCGCCTGGAGAATAGTAAGTACATGGTAAGAGTCATCTATAAATTCTCTCCAACTGATAGCTATTTCTACAAATGTGAACCCATTTTTGTTAGTGTCAACATAGCACAACATTAAATAAAATATAAAACACTGGAAAAGAAATACCATTCATAATCACACCACCTGCAATTTAAAAATGATTTCTGATTTGTTCTGATTTGTTCACAAATCATTTTTTTCAAAAAATATGCATTCACTTTTGCATAATCTAAAAAATGTACATATGTAACGTTCGCATCCTCCTAAGTGCCTATATTAAGCCACAAATATTGACTGTGGTGGGACAGGTGACTGGGTCAGTTAATAACATACCTTAGAGTCCAAAATACACCCTAAAGGACCACAGAAGGGCATGCACTGGGCAGAGAATTTGATGGACCTGTTTATTTGTTTAACTTTACCATAAGAACATCAGGTTATAGACATGTGTCTAAGACTAAGAATATCTTCCCACATTCTAAAACTATCCCTGCCAATGAGTCCTCCTCTCGTACTCAGAGTCAAAATAGGAGTAAAGAATCCTTTCACCTGAGTTGAATCTTGATCCTAGGTGAAACTGTAAAGAACAGGCAAGCAAGGAATAGCTGTAAAAATAGGGTCACAACCTTGACTCAGAACCTTATTTTAGACAAAATCTTAACATATTTTTCTTTTTTCAACAAACGTGCTTAGCAACACACATGTAAAAGTATGTAAATTAAATTTAAGAATAAGGTTAAGAATAAGATGAATTTACCTTTAATTACTAGATGACTGGAGTCTTTGGCTCTTTGCATATCACTTAAAAATAGGAATTGGCATGTTGCCAATATGATGCCATATAGCATAATGGCCAACTTCATTCTAATATATGCTCTGCCTCTTGTATGCTATGTGACTTTAGGCAAGTTGCTTAATCTCATTCTGCTTAGGTTTGTTGACCTGTAAAATGGGATAATAATATTACCTAGCTCATAGGAAGGTGTAGATTAACTAAAGTCACACATGCATTATAAATATATTTTATGCATATAAAGAGAGAATATATAGGTGTGTATACACATATATGTATGTAAAACTTTAAAAGTGTGTGGCACAAGATCAGCACTATATAAATATTAGGATGTATTTTATTGCCATTTTTATAATTATTGTTCCCTTCACTTAGCAATGCCCTTTCATTCATCCTTATATCCTGTGAACTATAAAATAAAAGAAAGTGTCAGTACCATCCAGGAGTGCCCCAGTTATTTTCAGCATCAATCCCCATTTTTACATTGGGTCATTGACCCCTTTACAAGCCTTTCCCCCCCCATATCCCAGCTTCAGGGTGACGGTCCCATTGGCTACCAATAGCTGTTTTTTTTCCTGGCTAGCAGAAAGCCAGTACTGATCACATAGCTATTCTCTCTCATACTCAGAGACAGTACCTCTCCCCGCCCAAGGGCTGAAAAAATCATGATCATTGTAATTCAATCATGGCTCATTCAGTTGATTAGATTTGTAATTAGTTTGGTGAATGCCATGTGGCCCAACTCTGGCCAATAAAAACTAAGAGGAAGCTTGATGGCAAGGGGAAGGGGTGAGGGTGAAGGGTGTTAGAATGTGGGGAGGAGAGGGTTTAAAGATTTTCCTCCATAACAAAAAGGATGTGTAGGAGACAATGTCTCTCTTCTACACTGTCTTCTGCTGTGAGGCCTAGAACTTATACAGTGTAGAAGTTTTCTTTTTTTCAAGTTTGTCTCCTCTGTTCTACTATAAGTTCTTCGAAACCAGGAAGAGTCACATAATTATCTTGATAACACCACCCAACCTTCCTCCACCACACTCCCAAATCTAATGGTCGATGCACAAATCACCCAAACCTACTTCTTTGAAGCATTCGCTGATCCCCAATACCATTAATTACTTCTTCCTCCATGTTCCTTATATATTCTGTTCAACTTGAGCAATAGAACTCCAGAGCAGATCAGGTGCTGGCTCTAGAATCAAACTGCATGGGTTTAAATATGTACTCAGCCAATTTTCTCTTCCCCTTGTACCTTGGTTTCCTAATCTGCAAAATGGGGACATATGTAGTGACTATCTTTTAGGACTCACGTGAGAATTAAATGAGTCCATGATTGTAAAACATTTTGAATAGTGCTTGAAATATAACTAAATTTGAGATATAACAATTTTATTATTATATTTTTGTTATTTTAATGCAATGAGCTGTTTATACATCTGTTTTACCCACTGGATTGTGAGGGTAGCTTTAACTGGGATCCTATTTTCAGTTTTTCCATTGGCTAGCAGATTGCTTAGCACATAGTAGTTGCTCTGTTAATGTTTCCTTAAGTGAAGAAGGAAGTCGGGAAGGAAGGAAGGAAGGAAGGAAGGAGAAGAAAGAAAGAAAGAAAGAAAGAAAGAAAGAAAGAAAGAAAGAAAGAAAGGAAGGAAGGAAGGAAAGAGAGAGAATAAAGTATTTGGTACTTTGTGGGGTTTCCCCCCCTTGGGCTAGGGGAGAATTTACTAACCTATACAGTGAATCTAGTTACCTATTTCTACCCATTGTCCATAATTCAAAATCTGTCTTAAGCATCCCAAAGCCACCTACTAAGAAAGCTGAGCTATGAAGGCCTATCATTTCTACACTGTACAAATGATGCTTTCAGCTGGACAGTGCCATCATGACACAATGAACTCTATATTAGGGGTGTGCAAAGCCTGCAGACATAGAAAGCCAACTGAGGCCTCTGACAACATCTCTACTGTGTGGTCACGCAGCCTGGCTGGAGCCCCAGAGGAACTGATTATATTGTAGAGACTGGTCTTCCACAGAGCATAGAACTCCCCCTGCCATGACAGGCTGCACAAAATGATCATATTCATGAGGTCCACACAATATTACTTGTTTGAATGTCTGAGAGCTCACCCCACACCTGGATGCTTAAACATTGGGTTTATGGCCTCTTAGATGCTTCATAATACAAGTTTGAAGATCAGCCAGATTCCTCTCACAGGAAGTGGTCATTGGACAAGTTCCTCAAAACATCAAAACAATGAGAATAGAATAAACTTGGTAGATTACAGTAAGTGACCTTTCCTTTTGCTATTGTTGAAAATTATTTGGGAAGAGCTGAAATCAGATTCTGGAGTTGTAGCTTCATTCAGGGATGTGAACAAGCTCAGATGTGGTCTCTGACTTAAGTTAAAAACTTCATCCTTTGTTGTTCTGATACTGGTGGAAATGACAGATTCTTAATTGTGCAAAGTTTAATTTCTTTGCACAAATCAGAGAGAACAGTTGTATCCTCAAAGAGGCAACTCAGATTTTTGTAGCATATCTGTGACATTGTCCCCAGTGACAATCAGCTCCCTCTTTGATATTCAGTAGGAGCCAAAGTCTCCTTCATCCTCTTTCATAGCTTCCTATTCTATTCCTACAATATACTCAACATAATCTGTAATTACAATTTGTAATCTGGATGTCTGAAGTCTGTCTCTCTCAGTAGTGCTCTGGGGACCCTCTCTACATAAAGATCCCAGGAAGACTTATTAAAATGCAGACTCCTGGGGAGCTCCAGGCTGGCCCAGTCAGTTAAGCATCTGACTCTTGATTTCAGCTCTGGTAAGTCATGATCTCACGGTTTGTGGGATTGAGCCCCATGTCGAGCTCTACGTTATTAGTTCGAGATTCAGTGCTAGGGATTCTCTCTCCCTCTCTCTTGCCCCTTCCCTGCTCACTCTCTCTCTCTCTCTAAAAATAAATAAAGATTTAAAAAAATGCAGACCCCTGGGCCCCATCCCAGAATTTTACAGGAAGTTGTCCCCAGCTATTTTTTAGACACGAAAGTTTGAGAGCTATTTCACAAAAGTTTGTGCTTTCTGAGGGTAGAGGTCATGTCAATTGTCCTGAGTTCTGATAACTCCAGTATAGGACTTAGTGCCTGGCAATTAACAGACCCATAAGAAATCCTTTTTACATGAATGAAAATTAAAATCTGAGTATCAAAAGGACAGTGATTAGTTTATCCCATTGTTCTAAGTGTCTTTTAGACAAAGGGTTTAACTATACTTCAATTCCACAATTATGTAAGCTTGAGAATAGAGTTGTGTTGGATAGACTTTATCATATGTAAAAAGGCCTTAAAATCTTCCAGGTGGGAACTCCTGCATTTCAGCCAAGAAGTTGATACATTGGGGAAAAAATGGATTTTGCAACCCTCTAGACTTGACTGGCACTTACTAGCTATGCGGCTTTTGCCAATGCGTTTCAGTTTCTTCATCTGTAAAGCAATAGCTATGGTAAAATGTGATTGTGTGCACACAAATAAGAAGATATAAACATAGAACTTGCACTACATTTGGCCTTAATGGACTGTCAGTGAATGACGGCCCTTGTCTGCCTGATATCCAACAAATTGTTCAAACAAATTGTTTTAAATACAACCAAGGAACACGTTGGCCAGCGGTGAGCTCCCCCTGCCCTTTGCCATCATTCTGAGTAATGTTTAGGGAGCATAGCAGTTCTTAACTGGAATATTAAAGGATAATGAATACAGCCCTGAAGTTGAATTTGCAGAATGGGTTTTCTTGATCATTACTATTTCGGGACAATGAGTGGCCTAGCACCATTCAATGTGTTAGAGATCTGACTTGGAAACAGGCAGGGCTGGGAAGATCCAATGACAGAGATAGTTTCTCAGTGGAGATTATGACTTCTGGCTACATTGTGATGACGTATACTTGAACACAATAAGATAACTCATTAAAAAAAGGAACTAACAGGTATATTCAGGACTGTTGCAAACTAAAATTGTATCTCTATTTTCAAGGGGCCACAAATATAGATAATATCCAGCCACGGCAAAGGAATAGAAAAGAAAAAGTCTTTTCCTTCTCCCTCACTGAACTCTTTGGAGAAGGCATTCTAATTGTTGTAGCTCTTTTACTGGGGGGGAAAAAAAAGATGAGACTTGAAAGGCTTAAGAAAGCTTTGGCAAGTCCATCTTTTCCAGCTGTGTTAACAAACTTCTGTAAAGCAGATGGGTGGCTGGCTAAAACACTCAGAACTGCAAACTCTCTTAATCGATTGACACTTCCCAGTGCTATGAAATCCTTAATAAAATTAACCCTCCCGTCACTGCTCCAGGAACGTCTGGGGTTTGTTAGGTCTTTTTCAGTTTTTCTCCAACTATTAAAAGGAAATTCATTTTAATAGCCCTTACCCTTTCTCTGTGAATTTTTTTCTTTGTTCACGCGGATAGCAAAGTCAGTGGTAGAACTTATCTTAAACAACTGAGTCCTATCACATTGGAAACAGATGATTTCTTTAGCCTCATATACTCTGGATGTTAGATGACACCCAATTCACTATAGATACTTGCTAAATAACATAAAAGTATAATACAGCAGGCAATTTCCTTTATTCTTCAGTCATATATAAATAATACAGAATGTTTATATGGGCTTCATAGTGGTCAAGGGACATCCACGCACAATAGTGTCTTTCAATATGTGGGCGTTATATAACAATTTTCATGAATATTCCAGGGCAAATGCTGTCAGTGACAATTCAATACATAGGCTTCCTGGATTGTTTCATTTTGTGGCATTCCTTGTCTTTTGAGCCTAGACACATGGCAAGGTTGAAAGAATGTGGACAACAGCTCCACATGTTGTTGTAGTTCCTAACCGCGAGTCTAGCTGTTATAGTACACTCTGTGGGAGAGGATTTAGTGTGTATGAAGTTAAAGTGAAACTTGGGTGATTAATAGGATGACAGCCAAATAGAGTGTTACAGTTTGTCCAGGAGTGTTCTGGTTTTAAATCTGAAAAATCCAGCATCCCAGGAACCTCTTTAGCCCCTCCAAAACTGGAATAGCTGGTCTCCAAAATCCACAGTAGGTAGCACCTTTATTGTATAAAACACCAAATAGAGGGGTACCTGAGTGGCTCAGTTAGTTAAGCATCCAACTCTTGATTTGGGCTCAGGTCATGATCTCATGGTCTGTGAGATCAAGCCCCACGTCGAGTTCCTCACTAAAGCCTGCTTGGGATCCTCTCTCTCCTGCTCTCTCTGCTCCTCCCCTGCTCACCTGAGCTCGCTCTCTCTCTCTCTCTCAAAATAAATAAATAAACTTAAAAAATAGTTTTAAAACACAAAATAGAACAGGTCAGTTTAATGTGGTTATGAGTATCTGTCCCTAAACAGAGCATCAGAAAGTTAAATGTAGAAGGAATGCTCACATGAGTAACTATCAAATGCCTTTTGGTTTGAGTTCATAACTAGAAGGTAAAGTTCTCTTACTGTTCTGCTGGAAAAGTCTTCAACATGCCTATTTTATTTTCCTGTTGATATTTTAATATATAAAATGAAAAACTGAGACACAGTTTTGTCAGGACATTAAAAAGTGACATCTCCAATAAGTCCAGAGCTCTTTGCCAAGTTAAAAATAATCACTGGGGTTAATAGTTATCAACATGAATGCTGCATTGCCCTTGTTAAGCAAGATTCTACAGTGAAAGGAGATTTCACTGGACAGGTCACTTCCTATAACCTTATCTCCTATGCTTTTATCTAATATCAATAATAATACCTAGTACCTTTTTTCTAGTACAGTACCCACCCCACCCCCAACCCCCTTAACCATGGTTTCCCTTTCTGTGGCTTCAGTTACGTGCGGTCAACGGTAGTCCAGAAGCAGATGATCCTCCTTCTGAAGAATCAGCAGAAGGTCAATAGTAGCCTATGTCACATTGCCTGCAACATTCCCCTCACTTCATCTTACCACATAAGCATGTTATCATCTCACATTATCACAAAAAGAAGAGTACAGTAAAATATTTTGAGAGAGAAAGCATATTCATATAACTTGTATTTCCGTATATGGTTACAATTGTTTTTTATTATTCATTGTTGTTAATCTCTTACAGTGCCTAATTTATAGATTTCACTTTATCATAGGTATGTATGAATGAAAAAAAATAGTATATATATAATGATTGGTACTGTCTGTGGTTTCAGGCATCCCTTGGGGGTCTTGGAACATATCCTTTGCAGATGAAGTGTGGGAGGGAGGGTGGGGAACTATCGTACCTGGTTCTCTATGCTTAGTACCTTTACTTGGTATTAATGATAATAAAAGTAGTTATTCCCTATTAAAAACAAAGTGAATGATGTTCAGGACTTCTACAGAATAACATCAGAGCAAAAGACTTGACTTTGTATCCATGTAGCATATCTAAGCAGGCAAGGTTATTAATCCTATTTTGTAGGTAAGAAACTTCAGAGATGGTATTTGAACTCTGGTCCAGTTACACTCATACTAAAATCTGGTGTATATTTGTCCCCCAAAACCCTTTTATTTGAGACCTTCCTCTCCTCTCCCAGCTATATCTTTACCTATCAGACTTGATGAGAATTGCCAGGTGAGGAGGAGCCAACATTATTTTAACTAGGAAACTTTAAATGGGTAAGAAATGGTCACACTATTTGAAGAACAGGAGTAAATGTTACAGTGAAACCCTTCAAAAGGGATTCCAATTTTCCTATGAGGCGTTGAAAGACTCTCCATACTGATGTGTATCAGTTTACTCATCCCCTAAATCTCATTTGGTAACAGTGCAGGCTATTTTGTGGGTAATTTGCTCTATCAGCACAACACCCACAAACTTCCTCATAATTCATGAGTTCTCAGTCCCAACTCTGCATTGGAATGATTTGTGAAATTTAAAAACAAAATTCAAACAAGTTCTTAGATCCCATCCCAGAACTACCAGGCTTATTGATTTTAGAGGAGGCAGTTATAGTTTCAAAAGAATCATATGTAGTTCAGATGCATAATTAAAACTGAGGACTAATGTATGCTTCGTGCAACACATTATTTCTAGTTGGAATAAGAATCTTGAAGTCCATGCTATTTTCAGTTGATTAAGTTGAGATACTGATTAAAGGTCTTTTGGCCCAATTTGCCAGATGTTAAACATCAACAGATGACTTCATTTAGTCCCTATCATTCTCTTATTTCCATTTCTCTTCATTGTCCTAAAATGATGTTCTGTGATAATCAAAAGGTGTTAGCTCATTCTTGAAATAGGACTCAATAGCATTTTCTTTAGCAAAGAGTACAGGGAGATTTTTTTCAGTGAATGGAAGGGCAGTGGGAGGGAAGAAAATGCCAGAGGCAGTGATTCTGAGTCCTTGATCAGCTGTGAGGGTTGAAGCACAGCCAGGAATGAAAGTTTGCTAACATTCCAGGTTCTCCTGGAGGCCCTGAGTGGACAGGGAGGGATACCCCCCATTTAAATACGTATGCTGCCTTAAAATACAGTATTCAGAATCTCGGCAGAGAAAGCCCATGTTAGGATTTAAATTAAGAACAGGAGCTTTAACTTAACACTTGAGTAAAAGCAGAAATTCAGTTGAAGGGTCATCATGATCTAACTACGGGCTAGAGAAGTATCTTTTGATGCTATGTAGATATCAGGCATTAAATCAGTCATAGCAGTGCACAGATCACCAACCCAAAGGCATCACTCTGATAAGATAATGTTAAAGAGAAACATAATGATATTAACACCAAATATTCCTCCAAGTCCTCACTGTGTCAGACCTTGTCTTCAATGTTTTACATGCATTATTTCAGTTTTTCGAATACCCATATGTGGAGATATTATCATTATTCTCATTGTACAGATGAGATTTCTGAGGTTCTGAAAGTTTGAGGCACTTATCTAAAATTTCACGGGGCGCCTGGGTGGCGCAGTCGGTTAAGCGTCCGACTTCAGCCAGGTCACGATCTCGCGGTCCGGGAGTTCGAGCCCCGCGTCAGGCTCTGGGCTGACGGCTCAGAGCCTGGAGCCTGTTTCCGATTCTGTGTCTCCCTCTCTCTCTGCCCCTCCCCCGTTCATGCTCTGTCTCTCTCTGTCCCAAAAATAAATAAACGTTGAAAAAAAAATTAAAAAAAAATAAATAAATAAAATTTCACAGCAAGGAAGAGTCAGAGACAGGCTTCAAATACAAATCACTTAAAAATTTATCACTGTATTTTGTTTTGCTTGATTTCAGAAGAGCATGTTTTATTAATCAGGGATATCAGGGAAAGAGCTCAAAAATGTACTGCAATGCTAGAAAGAATTTTCAGCATAAAGGGACTCCTAGAACTCATCCAAGAAAGAACTAGTACTAAAGTATCAGAAAGATCTTTCACTGGCCATTCTGAAACACAGAGCCAGAAGAGAATGTTATACCTAGAGTCTTGTATGTTATTCAACTTTCAGTTAATTAGCTATTTATTTATTTTCTAAGTGGGTTTCAACAACAAGCAACCATCATCCTCAGAGCTGTTTTTTCCTCTCCAACCAATAGCCCCTCAATTTGAAAAGAAGTACATTTTCAAGTCAGATTTTTTATGTCTGTGTGAGATTACTTAAATCAGCTCAATTCTCTAATAAACATAATTAATAGTATTGGGATGAGCTTCTAACAAATTCCAAACAATATACTCCTCTGCGCTATAACTCTTCTCTGACAGTTCACCAAGATGGTGCATTTAACAGTTCCATAAATTTATGTAATGGTAAACAAATGACTAATAAATGTCTGGATGTTCAGTGAAAACATTCAAATGAACATACTGCAGAGATAAATAAATGGCCATTAAAAGCTTACCAGGGACTGCCATACATGTTAACCCATAGACTAGGAAAACATGGTGGTTTGGGAAAATGCACAAATGAACAAATTATTAATGGCTGTGTTTTTAAAAATGGATGTTTCCTCAGCAACATAAATAGGGCCTAAGTCCAAAGAGGAAGTCCCTCAGCTTCTGGCAATAGCTATCATAATCTTATAATAACTAAATACAGAGCCACAAAACTCCAGTGCATTTCAACAAGTGGTCTCTTCCGTCCCTTTAACCCTTCCGGATTATAGTTTCAAAAAATGTTCTTTATATCTCTAGGGAAGTCAATTCAAATCTGCTCTAATAACAAATGGAACAACCCTAGAAGTTGAATAAACATTATAGACTGAATAATAAGATTCTCCTCCCCTTGCTATCATTTGATAAGCTATCTCATTTTAGTTCTCTTTCTGCAGTCTCTCCCTTATGTATTCTGTGGCCAATCCCCCAGATTAGTGTTCCGTCCCTGCTCACCAAGCAATTTTCCATAGTCTCCTCATTTCTTAAATCCTTCTCTTCATTAATCCTTCTCCAAGTTAGATAGCTCCCTCAGTGAAATCTCTAATCCCATTTCCCTCTTGCTCAGAAATACTCAGTGAGTAAGGAGAGACTACTCCTTTTAGGAGTACTACTACTTTTAGGTAGTAGTACTAAAAGCCTTAGCCTGAAATTAAATGCCCTCAATAACTCAGCTGTAAATTATTTTTATGTAGAAGTTAGGAGTCTTCAAATTCCAAGTAATAATCTAATTCAAAATGGCTTAAGACAAAAGAAGAAAGAAATAACCAAAAAAAGGAAGGAAAGAGAGGGAGAGGGAGAAGGGAAGGCAAAGAGGGAGAGGGAAGGAGAAAGAAAGAAAGGAGAAAGAGAAAGAGAAAGAAAGAAAGAAGGAAAGAAAGAAAGAAAAGAAAGAAAAAGAAAGAAAGAAAGAAAGAAAGAAAGAAAGAAAGAAAGAAAGAAAGAGAGGGAGGGCGGGAGGAAGGAAGGAAGGAAGGAAGGAAGGAAGGAAGGAAGGAAGGAGTTAACTTATTAATTTCAATGTTGGCCTCAGCCACAGCCTGATCCAAGTGCTTCAGTGATGTCATTGCATTATCTCCTGCTCCTTCCTTTGGCTCTGCTTCATCTGTGCTGGCTTCATTCAAAGGAAGGCTCTCCAAAAGAGAAAAAAAAAATGGCTCCCAGCACCACTGGCCTCAGACCCCATCCTATAGCGACCTCAGGAGAAGCTGTACCTCTTTTAAAATCATGCCAACAAAAGTCCAAGGCTGTTGGTAGCCTTTTCCTGAATCAATCACTGTTGCTAGGAGGAAGAAATATGCTGGATGGTCAAGGCTAAATCACTTGCCCAACTTAGAAGACTAGGATTGGACCAGCCCAACCCCTTCAGAAAGGCTGAGAGTGGGAGAGGCATGGCTCCCCAAAGAAATACTGTTATTGTGAAATGAAAGAGATACAGATCTTAAGTCAGATAAGAACAACAGATATCCACTGTATCTTTGTATCCTTCTTTCCCCTAGCTTTACCTCATACTTGTTGTGGGGTCCAGTTAAACAAAAGTACCCATTGTTCCCCTTGGTTTTCTCCCAGCGTTTTTTCCCCTTGTTATGTTTTCCCAGAAACCCAATGAATTCCTTGATGGTAAATCAGGGTTAAAAACAAAAAACAATTCAAATACTAACATGTGACTTGTTAATAGAGTTGTCAAATTACAAGATACCCAGTTATATTTGAATTGCAGATAAACAACAGATACTTTTTTAGTATAAGTATGTCCCAAATATTGTGTGGGATATACTTATGCTAAAAAGGTACTTGTTTATCTGAAATTTAAATATAACTGAGTGTAGTGTATTTTTATTTGCTGAATTTTAGCAACCTACTCTCTGAGAAAATAAGAGTTTTCCAAACTTATTTGACCATGGGTCTCGCATCCCACCCCACCCCCAATCATCCTACATAAGTATTGCATGAAATTTGCTTTAAGAGAAGCCATAGTAACTCATGTTTCAACAATTTAGTGGAAATTCAGCATTCCATTCTACGTGGTCCTTGCCTTCCAGGGGTAGTTTTCTTGGCCACTGCCCTATGAAGTGAAATTATTTTCATTGAGGAAAGAGCTGAAAGAAGAAGGAAAAAAGACACTTGACTTACAAAAGATATCATCCAAAAAATAAAAATTAATGACTTCTGAGCAGTACAAACAAAAGCTAGGGGTTATTTCATATATTTGCCTCTGACCTGGTGAGCATGCCTAAATCTGGTGAAAAAAATATTTCCAAGACCCAGGTAAAACTATATTCTTAAAAAATGGTATATATTGAGTAATGAAAATGTTCATATCTCTTCAGTTTATATAACACTGAAAGCAGAGACCCACCAGCCACCTCTTAGCCCCCCATGATGTGTCATGTCATGTCAAAAGGACCCACTAGAAGCTATTTGCACATGTAATTTAAACCATCCTTTAAAATAAGAGTGTGTATGTATGTGTGTGTGTGTGTACGTATGAAAAAAATGTCTTTTCAAAATTATCACTAAGAAGATTTGTGTAAAAAACACTCCAATGTAAAAACAACAGCAGCAGCAACAACAACAACAACAACACTCCAATGTGGGGTTTTCCTTTCTTTGATATTTTTCTCTATGTTATTGAAGCTACCTACTATCACATCTGGAAATGGAAATGTCTAAAAGAAATGTCATTCATTGCACAGGGCAAGAAGCAGAAACCTGAGATAAATACGCCTCTGTCAGATGGAAGCAGGCAAAATTACTCAAGGAAAGAAACCAGACATCTCCCGGTGTTCTTTCAGATAATAATTTATAAATGCCAAAGTTTTCATCGAATAAATAATAAAATAGACATTTGATCTAGTTATGCTTATGGAGTTTAAATGCAAAAGAAAGATTATGAAATAATTAGATTATAAGAAAAATTATGTTCTTTAGTGTCTTAATTTCCTATTTGGGTCAGTAAACTGTACTTGATAAGTAGATATTGAGATCTCTGTTTCTTGCATGCTCAAGTCCTTTGATTCTAAGAGAAGAATATTCTAAGAGTAGATGGTTGAATCCACCCATATTAGGGTGGCTTAGAAATTCCTCATGGGTAAAAGTGCCTGTGAAAAGAACTATAAATTGCAGAAGACCCTGTCCCTTCGACTTCCCTCTTTGTCTTTCTAGGCTCTAAATTCTACTCATCACCTGCTCCTGACATTGCCTTTAATTTACTGCTTTGGTTTCTCTCCATTTGCTTATTTTGTTGGGGTTCTTTCTATGTGATTACAAATAAAGATACCTAGTAAGCAAGCCTTACATGGTCCATTTTTAAAAGATGTATTCTTTCCTCAAAAAACTAAAACTAGAACTACCCTACGACCCAGCAATTGCACTACCAGGCATTTATCCACGGGATACAGGGGTGCTGTTTTGAAGGGACACATGCACCCCCATGTTTATAGCAGCACTATCAACAATAGCCAAAGTATGGAAAGAGCCCAAATATCCATCGATGGATGAATGGATAAAGAAAATGTGGTGTGTGTGTGTGTGTGTGTGTGTGTGTGTGTGTGTGTGTGTGTATAATGGAGTATTACTCGGCAATTAAAAAGAATGGAATCTTGCCATTTGCAACTACGTGGATGGAACTGGAGGGTATTAAGCTAAGTGAAATTAGTCAGTCAGAGAAAGACAAAAATCATATGACTTCACTCATATGAGGACTTTAAGAGACAAAACAAATGAACGTAAGGGAAGGGAAACAAAAACATAAAAACAGGGAGGAGGGCAAAACAGAAGAGACTCATAAATATGGAGAAGAAACTCAGGGTTGCTAAAAGGGTTGTGGGAGGGGGGATGGGCTAAATGGGTAAGGAGCATTAAGGAATCTACTCCTGAAATCATTGTTTCACTATATGCTAACTAATTTGGATGTAAATTTAAAAAAATAAAAAATTAAACTAATAAAATAAAATAAAAGATGTATTCTAATTCCTTCATATTTTCTTTAAATATTTGTTTACTTATTTTAAGAGAGAGAAATAGTGCATGAGCAGGGGAGGGGCAGAGAGAGGGAGAGAGAATCCCAAGGAGGGTCTACACTGTCAGCACAGAGCCCAACATGGGGCTCAAAACCAGAAGTGTGAGATCATGACCTGAGCCAAAATCAAGAGTTGCCACTTAACCAACTGAGCCACCTAGACATCCCCTAATTCATTCATATTTTAATGTTCCTTTACTATTACTGAATACTTTACTAGGTGATTTATGCTTTCATTAATTATCACTTGGAAGAAGAAATAGTTATTTAGAAAACCGAAATCTTGTATAGAGGGACAGTTAATTTTTGTAAAGAGCTTTAAACACCTAAGATAAAAGAAACTACTTTTCCAAGATTCACAGAAAAGGAGGAAGTCTTCTGCCCTCCATTAATTTTGCACTATGTGCATATTTTCCTACTACACAACAAGGTCTCATAGGGCAGGGATTATGTCTACACTGATCAACATTAGCACAGTTCTTAGTACAAAGTAGGCACTAAATAGAAATTTATTACATGAAAAAATAAATGAATGAATGATATGGAATCCAGAATGGTTTGTTATGACAAAATAGATTGAGAGAAACTGGCTTTGTAAAGGAAGAATTTGGTTGTTTTTTTAAATGTTTATTTATTTATTATGAGAGAGAGAGAGAGAGAGAGAGAGAGAGAGAGAGAGAGAGAGAGCGAATGAGCAGGGGAGGGGCAGAGAGAGAGAGAGAGAGAGAGAGAGAGATAATCCCAAGCAAGCTCCATGGTATTATGCAGAGCCCTACATGGGACTTGGTCTCACGAGCTGAGATAATGACCTGAGCCAAAATAAAGAGTTGGAGGCCCAACCTACTGAGCCACCCAAGCCTCCCTATAATGGTATGGTTTTAACATAGTCAAGTAATTACTGTTGGATGGGTTATCTCGGTTATAAATCAACCATGATTTATTTTTTACTTCTCTCTCATTGGTCCCAACTCTCATTCCATCTGCTTCTAACTGACATTTTTTAGAAAGAAAACAGAAAACCATATGTTTTCTCAATGTGATTGTAGTATTTCCCACCAATTGTGTTGCCTTGGAAATTTTTTCTGCAATACTTAAAGCAAACAATTGCTAAAAGTGCCATTCCATTCTTCAAGTATGACTCCTAAGTTATCATCATCATCTTTGTTCTTTTATAATTATAAAATTTAAAAGTTTTTGCTGATATGCTTATTTCTGCATTGAAATATGTGCCCATGTTTTTTTATTTGTAGGGATATTCTAATGAATGGTACTAAGTGAGGAAATTAATGCACAGTGTCAATTAATTGTTACTTTGGTTGATCCAAGTCAAGGTTTTTCCTGGTCACTGAGCATCCATTTTAACATCATCACTTCGTTGTAAAAAATTATTAAAATACCACTTCATTTGAGAGATTCCATAGTACAAATATGAACTGTAATACTGAGATTGCTATCAGAGAAAATAATTTTTATGCCCTGTGGAAGTCAGTAATCTTTCTTAATGTAAGCAGAACTTAAGACTATTTCTAGACCATTAACAACAGCTCTTACTGTTTCAGTGCGCCATCTATTTTCATTTGTGGGAAAAAAGTCTCTGGTAAACGTCAACATTTATTTTGGACAATTTGCGTGAATATCAAAGTACAACACTAAGTTGTAGAGAAAGCAGCTTTCTAAAGTGCAAATTAAATTTTGGTGTATTTGGTAACAAGATTTACGTTTTGAAAACAAACTGGTATGTATTATTTGTTATCTATTGACATATATTTATTATACACTGGCATATTTTATTAGTTAGCAACTGAAATGTATTATTTATCAGTTTTTGATTTTAAGAAATGAGTGCTGTCTGGCATGGATGAATAATTACATAAAGCACGGAAGTGATGGGCTGCTTAGACCATGACCTCATATTTCTTTTTAGTAAAAGAAACATTCCTGAAAAGTTCCAAATTCTGAAATTTCCAAATTTGTGTAATGGAGGCAAATAAAAATGAAGAAGCAAAAAAAAGCCAAAAGCAAAAAACATTTTATGCTGTTTTATAATAAGCACCATGACGGTGGAAATATTGGAGTCCCACGGACTCAGGTTAAGTCACTGCTCTCTCATTTATAGCTGTATGGCAACGGGAGCACATCACCTGTCTCTCTAAAACGAAGTTGCCTCATCTGTGAAATGGGAATACGAACATCTATCTCGCAGCAACTGTGGAGATGAAACTGGATCATAAATATAAAGTGTCTGAGTCTGGGACTCGCCCTTCATCTCGCCGCTCAAGTTAGTTATTGGATTCAGTTTTTAGAATGCCCTCTTCCCCAAAATGAAAAATACTATTCAACATAGAGTTTCTATGGGACCCAGGAATGCCGGTCCTAGGTACACACTCAAGATAATAGAAAATATATTTCCACACAAAAATTGTATGTAAGCGTTCACGTATTATTTATAGTAGGCAAAATGTGGGGGAAAACCCACAAATGTCCATCAACTGATGAATGGATCAAAAAATCGGTGTATTTATACACTCAAGTATTACATAGCAAATAAAAACGAAATACTGATACATGTCACAATATGGATGAACCTTGAAAACATTACGGTGAGTGAAGCAAAACCACATGTTGTACAATTCTCTTCATACGAAATATCCAGAATATACAAATCTACAGAGGCAGAAAGTAGATTAGCAGTTGCCAGGGGCTGGGGCAGGAGGAGAATGGGACCCGGGTTTCTTTTTGGAAGGTTAAAATATTCAGAAATTAGACAGAGGTGATGGTTGTATATGAATATACTAAATGCCAATGAATGATACGCTTCAAAAGAGGAATTTTATGGTAGGTGAATTAGATGTCAATAAAGTTGTTATAAAAAATAGAATGTTCAATGTCATACTTCATATCTATGGAATTATGTATTGTTTCTCAAAGCAACTAATCCACAATTTCTAAATCCTTATTCCAAAAAAATCAGCAGATTCAAAGTCATGCAACAACATGTATTTCTAAAAGATTTCTTTAAAAAAATATTTTTAATCAGTAAACATCGGTCAGTTTTCTTTCCAAAGATATGCTCAGCAAAGCCGTTAAGCCATCTCTGAAATTATACAGGTGTCTGAACGCACAGCAAAAACAGATAGAAATAGCTTCTCTGGGGACCAAAAAGCATTTACATCACCTTCCACAAAAATGTTCCCAAATTTGAAGATGAGTAAACTTGTATCTCCTGGATACATCCCCAAATTTCACGTATTCTTTCTTTGGCCACAGACTCGCCATAGCTGAAGAGTAAGGAGACCTGAATGTATTGGCAAACTGCATCCACCTGCATCGCAACAGTTTCTGCTACCTTGGGGGGAAATTTTGCCCGCTGAAATGAAGAAGACAGGAATGTCCCATCTCCTCCTAGATCATTTCCACAATTCTGTGCGGCAGTTCATGTTTCCAGTAAGAGCCAAAAGCTCAGGGAGCGATATTGCTCGCTGAAAGACATCTAGTGAGAAGCCATCAGAGGCGATGTTCAGACTCACAATGAACTGTGAGCAGGTTTCTCCCCGCAGTGCTGCTGCTTTTATGGATGTGCTTTTAACAGTGTAACTGATGAGAGAGCGTCATGGTAGAGTGATGGCCAAATGAATGGAATTCAGAGTCAAATTACCTGAAGTTGGAGTCAGTCATCTTTGCCACTTGTTCATTAGGTACTCAACTTCAACTGCCTTAATTTTAACATCTGAAAAATGGGCCTAATGAGGTACCTGTCTCAGAGAGTTGTTTAGGAGTATAAAATTAGATTTAGTCATTCAACAAATATTTACCCAACACCTATTATGTGCAGGCTGTATTTTAGATACGGCAGATAAGTCATGGCCAAAAAAGGCTAAGATTCTTTTTTTTTCTGATTTTTTCTGCAGTCTGAGGGTAAGAGACAATAAGTGAAATGAATATAGTATATAGTATGCTCAATGTCAATAAATGCTATTAACGGAGACAATTTAAGCAGGAAGGGGATAAAGCATGCTGAATATGGCAGCATATGTAATGAACTTAACAGGATGACTGTCAGAGTAAGAACAGAGTAAAATGAGAAAATATTATTGTAATTAAGAACAAAAATGTTTATTTCAAATTTTCCATAAGATGCTTTACCTGTACATTCATAATGCTCCTGATTCCAGAAAACAACCACAACAACAACAAGCAAATAAAAACAATAAAAACCCTGAGCAGAGAGACAACTATGAAGGATAAATTGAATTGGCTTCTGCCTTTGACTAGATTGAGAGAAAAGTTCTTTCCAGACGTGGACACAGGGCCATTCCTCATAAAGCTGTTCCCACTGTGTTCTCAATTATGAGCTCCTTGCCTCCAAGGAGGGTGGAGTATTACTTGGGTATTACTAGACTGGAAGAGAAGAAAGGCTGAACATTCTCAGGGCAAAAGTCAATCTTCCTGCAAGGAGTCCTCATTGACTCTGTCGATGTTGGGATAGCCAGTAAGATCTTGGAGGCATTTCTCAACCTCTTAGACTTTTGAGAGAGTGTGGGTCCTGCTAGGTTAATTCCTGACTCCTGATTTGGATACTACCTACCTGGAAAAGTCATCACAGGATTGTTTTGCAAAGCAAGGTATGATACACCTTTCTTTTTTCCTTCAGGCATTGGGAGGTGGGATATATGAGGCCGGGCTGGAGCTTGAAAAAGCAAACAGGACCTGAGCAGTGGTTCTTAGATGTCCATTAAAAGAACCTGTAAAACTTTAAAAATACAGAGATGTCTGGGTTTTCTTCCAAGATTCTGATTTAATTGGTCGTAGATGTGACCTAGACACTGAGATTTTTCAGAACTCCCTAGGTGTTTCTCTTGCGTAGCAAAGATTGAAAATCACTGATCTAGAATAAAGATTAAAGCAAATGAACAGCTGTGGTAGAACACAACTTGAACTTTGTGAGAGAGTCAACAATTTAGGCAGCAAGCCCAATGGAGCAAGGGGCTGCAGATGGGCAGAGAAGTTCTTATAAAGTGGTGAAAGAGAATCTAAGATTGGTAATAAGAAACTTGAACTGCATGAAAATGTAGTGATTCCATAATGTAAGTCTTGCTGTATATATAAAATTGCAATGATTATTGTTTTTTTTTTAATTTTTTTTAACGTTTATTTATTTTTGAGACAGAGAGAGACACAGCATGAACGGTGGAGGGGCAGAGAGGGAGACACAGAATCGGAAGCAGGCTCCAGGCTCTGAGCCAAATCAGCCCAGAGCCTGACGCGGGGCTCGAACTCGCGGACCGCGAGATCATGACCTGAGCTGAAGTCGGACGCTTAACGGACTGAGCCACCCAGGCGCCCCAACAATGATTATTGTTTTTAATAAATTACTCCCTCTTTAAAGAAAAAAGCAACATTGAGTGCAATATTCACATTTAACCATGGGTGGTAGACAAAATAATGCATCCTTCCCCTCAAGATGCCCACATCCTAATCTTTGAATCCTATGAATATGTTACCTTACATGGCAAATGGAATTTTGCAAATGGGATTCAATTAAGGATCTTAAAATGGGAAGATTACACAGGATATCTCTGTGGGTCAAATGTAATCACAGGATCTTTCTAAGAAGGAGACAGGGTGAAAGTCAGACAAAGGAGATATGACCATGGAAACAAAGGCTGGTGTGATGCTCATTGTAGGTGGAAGAAGGAATATGAGCTAAGACATGCGGGCAGCCTATAGAAGCTGAAAAAGACACGGAAATGGAACCTCTCCTGGAGGCTTCAGAAAGAACACAACCCTGCTGCAATCTTCATTAGCCTTGTAAGACTCATTTTGGACTTCTGATTTCCACAACTGTAAGATAATAAATTTGCTTTGTTTTTAATGATTATTTATTTTGAGACAGAATGAGCATGTGCACACACACACACACACACACACACACCCCCACACCCCCACACCCCCACCCCCACCCCCCCCCCCCCACACACACACACACACACACGTGTGAATGGGGGAGGGTAGAGAGAGAGAATCCCAAGCAGACTCTGTGCTACCAGTGCAGAGCCCAGAGTGGGGCTGGATGTCACAGAACTGTGTGATCATGACCTGTCCTGAGATCAAGAGTTGAATGCTTAGCCAACTGAGCCAACCAGGTGCCCTAAGAAGTTTGTTGTTCCCCACCCCCCCCTCCGTTCCCCCATGGTCTTCTGGGAACAAACTGAAGGTGGGTGAGGGGTGGGTTAGAGGGGAAAATGGGTGATGATGGGCATTGAGGAGGGCACTTGTTGGGATGAGCACTGGGTGTTGTATGTAAGCAATGAACCATGGGAATCTACCCCAAAAACCAAGAGCACACTTTACACACTGTATGTTAGCCAATTTGACAATAAATTATACTAAAAAAATAATAAATTAATTAAAATAAAATAAAATAAAATAAAATAAAATAAAATAAAATAAAAGATTGGCACAAACCTCCCCTCCCAAAACAACAACAAAAGTTTGTTGTTTTTTAAATTTTTTCTTTAACGTTTATTTATTTTGGGGACAGAGAGAGACAGAGCATGAATGGGGGAGGGGCAGAGAGAGAGGGAGACACAGAATCGGAAACAGGCTCCAGGCTCTGAGCCATCAGCCCAGAGCCTGACGCGGGGCTCGAACTCACAGACCGCGAGATCGTGACCTGAGCTGAAGTCGGACGCTTAACTGACTGAGCCACCCAGGCGCCCCAAAAGTTTGTTGCTTTAAGCCACTAAGTTTGTGGTAATTTCTTATAGCAGCGATAGGAAACTAATACCCATGTCTTTAGAAAGACTAATTCTTTAGACCAGAAGGCTGTCTCCAAACCTCTAGAAAGCATCCATCTATTATTTTGTAGCTAATAACTGAATTGCAGGCTTCAGTTCAGGAAGAAATAGACAATGGAGTGCTAGCTAGCTTAGCCAGGCAACCCCATTAAATGTTGGCAAAACCCCAAACAACCCAGTCATTGGATTCAGTGCAGCTACTTAGAATAAAATGCACCTGGAAATAAATTCCATTACAATGAACTCATCAGCGATGCCAAATCTCCTGCAGGTACTCAGGCTGCACCATAACAGCTCTACTCAGAGGCTTTCAAATTTGGCTGCATAGTGGAATCCCCGAGGAGCTTTTAAATATCCTCAGCCACACCCTAGACAAATTAAATCTGAAAGTCTGGGGGTGGGACCTTGTAATCCTTGTTTTCAACAAATCCTCCCCAGCCATGGTTCTCAACATTAATGCACATACTAATCACTTCAAGATCCTGTTAAAATACACAAGACTCTGGATTTCCAACAAGCACGCAGGTGATGTCCACGACAGTATCTTTGACCAGCAAGGTGATGTAATGTCTTTTTTTTCTTCTGTGATGAGACCTTCCCTAGTTAACCAGCAATCTAGAAAGAATTACTTAAGATTTTTTTTTTTTTCAGAAAGAATTGAAATGGCAGGCTAAGAAATCATTATGTGAGAGTAGCTGGTGGAAAGGCAGGTATCACTGAATTTAGCTTTCTACGTCTTTTGGTCTCCTTTGCTTATTTCCTAATCTTGTAAACATTAGTTTTTAGCTACCACATATCCATTGCAGCTAAAAAGCAAGAAATACCAATAATTTTTTTGTTTAATCTTTTAAAATTTTTTTTACTTTTTTTAAGAGAGAGAGAGCGTGAATGCAAGTAAGGGAGGGGCAGAGATAGAGGGAGGGAGAGAATCCCAAGCAGGCTGCACACTCAGTGAAGAGCCAGATGCAGGGCTCGATCCCACAACCTGAGCCACCCAGCTGCCCCTTTTGTTTAATCTTATATGGTGTGGGAGCATACAGCATTGAATAATCTTCAACTTAATTCTTCTGTTGGCTAGTTCTCTATCCCTCAGTATATCTGATAGAGTTTTATTACTTAACAAAACTCATTCATTTTATTCCATGTCACAACACATAATACAGGAAATTAAAGCTTATACAAATATTGGAGGGGCTGGGGAAGCTGCTGCCTGGGTTCCTGACATCAAGAAGTACTAGATCTATGGGGAAACATAGGTGATTATCTCAGGTGCTTGTGGAGCCCCCAAGTGTCAGCTGAAAATCCTCTGTGAATTTCTGGAACCTCAGGAGGGCTTCTCCCTCAGAGTCAGCTGCCTGCAGCACGAAAGCACCACTGTGCCAATCTGGTCTGCTCTCTGCCCGTGTATCCTTTGGCAAGTGTAGCCAGGTATAATGGCTTTTTTCTCATCCACCTTCTAGATCTCGTAAGAGCACCTCTCAATTGCAAAGTGTAACAGTGGAAAGAGATCTGGGAAATGCATCCCCAGGTATTCCTGTTGGGATACAGAGCAGACTAGGATCAGTATGACAACGCCAGGCTGACGGTAGCCTGCCACATTAGGTTTTCAGTTCAATTCAGCAACTGTTTTCTTGGATCCTACCTGAAACTAGACTATGTAGGGAAACAGAAGACAAAGAAGAGATGATGTTTCCTCTCCAGGCTCCCCCAGTCTGTTACAGGAGGTCAGACTCACACACAAGCAGATCTGAAGTTCAATTCAACCATTTAAGCTGTGTCAAAAGGATGTACCTGGTCTCATTTAGGATGCCTGATCTCCTTCAGATTTGAATAATTGCAATCTGGGGAAACCTTCTCTTTCATCAGCCTTTCAACTGCCATCTTTCTATTTGGTCAGGAGTACAGGAAAAGGAGTTCATCAAAAATACCAAAACAGAAAAACAGAAAACAAACATATAAACAAACAGAAATATTTTGGTTTATGCTGGGCATTGAATAAAATTTATATGAGAAAGGACACAGGTGAATATAACCTCTGAGCTGTGCTGCCACATGACATGTATAAAAAAATTACAATATACATTTCATGTGCATAGTGTTCCTCTTAACAACAAGCACAGAACAAACATACAACTGTTGATAAGTTGTAATAATAAAGGGATTGAGTGTATCTTTCTACTCAAATTTTTATGTAAACTATATTGAATTTTTTTCTAAGCATTTTTTAAGTCACCAAAATAAAATCAGCATGTTTCTTTACTATTTATCTTGAGTCGTTTTTACTTTATAAAAAAATTTGTGGGGTTATCATTTAGTGATTCATGGACTATCAAACTCATTGTTGGCATTGGACAAATGTTAACTAATGATAATTCTGATATAATAATCATTATGTTTACATGTGCAACAATGAAAGGGTAATTTCCTTTCAGCCAATGGAACATGAGGTGCCATATGAGTAGATACTCAAACAGGTTCTCCTTGAGGTAAGTATGAACATCTTGTCTTTTAGGAAGTCCTTCTTCAGTGTATTGGAAGGTCAATCCTTTTATTTAAAAATCTCAGGGAGAAAAACAGCTTCAGAAAGGTTATTAATTTTCTCCATAGTAAGGATCCTGGAATTTAATATCTCAAGGGGACTTCTGTGCAATGAACTGAGTAGCTCCTTAGACTGAAGTTTATAATTGAACCTCCATGCAGTTGGGAATGTTTTCATTTTCCCCAACTGATTGGGAACCCAAGCTGCAAAATACAATAACAGATGTGAAGAGCCACTCGAGAGCTTCTTTGGACTGACCAGAGTTAATATGTCTCCATGATGACTCTCCCTGTTAGTAAATTCAAGACCAGTGGTCCTAGAGTTAAAGAAGCATAAGATGCTATTAAAAATGAGTGCACCACGGAGGATACACTGAAAAAATATATCGCATTTAATTAAGTATTCCCAGTTATCTAAGCCGCCCATTCACACGATAAAAGTGGTTTTTGGAAGCTTCAACAGCCCAGCCAATAACTGAGCAGTAGTTGGAAAAGTAAATGAAGTGCAAATACTGTTTGGGAAGAAGAGAGTAGGCCAAGACATTTGCCGCTTCAAAGAAGGTGCGGTAGGTAAGCAACACAGGTGAGTACCAGTACAAATGGCAAGTTGATGATCAGGATGGGATGGGGAGAGGCTGAATAGAGCCTCTGTCCCTTGGGTCTACTTTTTTCTAATAGTTCTTAGAGATAGATAATGGAGACCCGAACTGGATAAACTGAGAGGGTATCTGAGGACTTGCAAAGTCTCAGAGCTTTCTAGAGCACGGGCATTCCAAATCACATTTGGAGACAAGGATACCAGCTTTGCAATGAACTTTGTAACTAAACTTAGAAACAAGAGTTAATGAGTATTTTCATCTTTAGTTTCCTGTTTTGTTCATTTTAAAGATATGTTCTGATTTTCATGGTCTACAGACAATCCACACTTTGTAAATACCGTATCATTTACCATTTGGCAGTATTTTTTCCTAGACTGTTGGTGTTATCTTCAGGGCCAATCAGTGTTTGTATAAATTTTCTATAAGAACAGGAAGACTGTATTTGTTTTCTTCTCAAAAGTAAAATAGCAGACATTTGGTACCTATCTAAATTCATCCCAATGCAAGCCAGAGGTTTTCGCAATGTTGGCTTTCCATAATCCCATGCAAGAAAGGACACAGATGATGTCTGTATCTGTCTTCTTCGCTCACTCCTCTTAGCTACTTCCTTTGGTTAGTCTCCCATAGCATGATAGAGACTAGTATTCCACATTTCCTGACATAGCCATATTTAAATAATTGGCCATTATAATGAAACTGACTGAAACTTTAAATCGTGTCTGATTTTCTATTATGTGAAATAACACAATAACCAGAAGCAGAAATCAGTGCGTTATTATCAGAAAGAAAGAGCTAACAAAAAATGTTTTTGATCTTATAACAAAATATATTTGTTGATGCTATCTTGTTGGGTGCCTAGAGCAGACATGTCAGTGTGGTGGTTCTCAAACGTAGGTGTGCATCAGAATCACCTGGAGGGCTGTTAAGCCATAAATCACTCTGTCCCACCCCCAGAATTTCTGATCCAGTAAATCTTGGATAGATCTTGAAAATCTGCATTTCTGGGGCGCCTGGGTGGCTCAGTCGGTTAAGCGTCCGACTTCAGCCAGGTCACGATCTCGCGGTCCGTGAGTTCGAGCCCCGCGTCGGGCTCTGGGCTGATGGCTCGGAGCCTGGAGCCTGTTTCCAATTCTGTGTCTCCCTCTCTCTCTGCCCCTCCCCCGTTCATGCTCTGTCTCTCTCTGTCCCAAAAATAAATAAACGTTGGAAAAAAAAATTTTAAATAAAAAAAAAAAAAAAGAAAAAAATCTGCATTTCTAACAAGCTTCCACATGATGCTCATGTTGCTTATCTGGGTACCAAACTCTTAACAGCTACTGCTCTGGTAGCTAATGTTCCAAATCCCTTCTTCAAGGCCAATGCTCTCATCCTTTACCTTCATTTTCCTGGTGGTAATATTGCCTACTGACCACTCACAGTTGTGATGTTTACTGAAATTGCCCTCAGCCTCTTCCAAGTTTAGGACCTCTCCCAAGGCTTGGCATGAAGCAAATTACTGGGAAAAGGAGGGAAACAAAGGCTTTACCAACTTGCCTCAGTTTGAGATAATCTAAAGGGACATCCTAGTTACAGAGCTTACCATGGAGTCAGCAGAGGTCTTAGTCTCAATTGCATTGTGGGTCAGTTTTTCCCTCTGCTTCTTCTTACCTTATTCACTTCTTCAGGTAAATCTTCGAAGACCACTCTCCTACAAACTTTGCACAAAATCCCCTGTCCCAGAGTCTGTTTCAGTGGAATCCGTTATAAGGCAGTGTCAAATAATATTTTGCACTGAAGTGATTTGAACTGTTGCTCTAAACATAGTCCAAGTGCTCTGGCAGACACAGTGATCCCTATGCTTTCTACCATCACGGAAAATAAAATCTTTCACCATCTGGTCTGAAAAACATTGTTCGACTCTGTGTTGTCTTATCACATCCTGTCCTGTACCCAAAACTTTTCTTTTGCATTAAAGACTAATTCCATGCAAAAAATGAAACGTGCAAAGGAATTTACGAGCTCAGCTCTCTCTGCTCAACTTAGGTACAGCTCTCTTTGCTCAACGTACACTTTCCACTTATGATAAACTGATGTTTAAGAAGTATTCCAGCCTGATATTTCCTACCTGCTAACTCAGGATTCAAAACTACTGGTAATGTTGACATAAAAATGCTGAATATACCATTCAAAGTCACAAAACCCTAGGGTTAGTATACAAAATCTATAAAAAACTTATCAAACTCAACACCCCAAAAACAAATAACCTGGTTAAGAAGTGGACAGAAGACATGAATAGACACTTTTCCAAAGAAGACATCCAGATGGCTAACAGACACATGAAAAGGTACTCAACATCACTCATCATCTGGGAAATACAAATCAAAACCACAATGAGATGCCACCTCACACCCATCAGAATGACTAAAATTGACAATACAAGAAACAAGACAAAGATGCGAAGAAAGGGGAACCCTCTTGCGTTGTTGGTGGGAATGCAAGCTGGTGCAGCCACTCTGGAGGACAGTATGGAGGTTCCTCAAAAACTAAAAATATAACTACCCTATGTTCCAGCAATTGCACTATTAGGTATTTACTCAAAGGATAAAAAAATACAGCCTGGAAGGGATGCATGTATTCCAGTTTTTAATTTTTTTTTTTTCAATGTTTATTTATTTTTGGGACAGAGAGAGACAGAGCATGAATGGGGGAGGGGCAGAGAGAGAGGGAGACACAGAGTCGGAAACAGGCTCCAGGCTCTGAGCCATCAGCCCAGAGCCTGACGCGGGGCTCGAACTCACGGACCGCGAGATCGTGACCTGGCTGAAGTCAGACGCTTAACCGACTGCGCCACCCAGGCGCCCCATGTATTCCAGTTTTTATAGCAGCATTATCAGCACTAGCCAAACTATGGAGAGAGCCCAAATGCCCATGACTGATAAATGGATAAAGAAGATGTGGTATATATATATATATAATGGAATATTATTCAGCCATCAAAAAGAATGAAATCTTGCCATTTGCAATGACATGGATGGAGCTAGAATGTATTATGCTAAGTGAGATAAATCAATCACAGAAAGACAAATACCATATGATTTCACTCATATGTGGAATTCAAGAAACAAAACAGACGAACATATGGGAAGGAGGGAGAGGAGAGAGCGAAACAACCCACAAGAGACTCAATGATAGAGAACTGAGCATTGATGAGGGCAGTGGGTGGGAGATGGGCTAAATGGGTGATGGGTATTAAGGAGGGCATGTGTTGTGATGAGCACTGGGTGTTGTATGTTAAGAGATGAAGCACTGAATTCTACTCCTAAAACCAATATTGCACTGTATATTAATTAAAATTTAAATAAAAAAATAAAGTCACAAAACCTTATTAGTCTTCTACTGATTTTCCTGTTTCTCCTCACACTATCAAATTTATTTGTAATAACAAAGGATTTTACCTGTGGGAATAGAGTGATGAGGAAAGCAAAATAAGTTCTAGGAAAAAGATAATACAATTTAATTTCTATAAAACATCATATAAAATATAGACAATCTAGTAGGTCTCACAATTTTTCCTGGTTTACATTTTAAAGCCATTTTATTTATTATTTATTTAAAAATTTTTTAAACCTTTATTTATTTTTGAGAGACAGAGAGAGGCAGAGCATGAGTCAGGGAGGGGAAGAGAGAGAGGGAGACACAGAATCTGAAGCAGGCTCCAGGCTCTGAGCTGTCAGCACAGAGCCCGACGCAGGGCTTGAACCCACAAGCTGTGAGATGATGATCTGAGCCGAAGTCAGACGCTTAACCAACTGAGCCACCCAGGCACCCCTTTTAAAGCTATTTTAGATTTTACTTGTGTATAACTCAAATTAACTGAAAATATACTGTTCCTAGAGATAATTAAAAATGAAGAAACATTAAAAAAAGGAAAAAGAAAAAAATACCCGTCTCTTTGAATCTGATTAGCATGGATAATAATTTACCCACTTATTGTCTTAATGAGTAAATGGCAGTGTGAAACTCCCTTTCTCCACAACTTGTTTAGAGTTATGGCCCAAGATCTCTTTTGAAGTAGCTGCAAAGTGGAAACTCCCCAGTTGGCCAAGAGAATGCATAAAAGTGTTGGTGCCTTCATATGCTTGTGAAACTTCCAAAATAGACACTGTCTTATCCAAAGAGCTAACAAGAAGAAAGGAATTTATTTGAGAAGAAAATAAGTTGACAGAAGCAGTATCTGAGAAAGAAAAGTCAAAAAGCAAGGATGTATGAAACAAGAAGAGTCAGCAAGCAGGGGCATAAGTTCAAGTTACTTTGGCTTATCCCATTTTCTTTTGCAAAAATGTGTATTAACTAACTACTGGGCAACTGGTATCTGTTGCGAGCCAAATGTCAGCCACTCACAAGATCCTACTGTGTTAAGATGTAGAACCTTCTCCATTCATCACATCTCTGAGTGAAGGTGCTTTTTCAAATGGACATATCAGGAAGGAGGAAGGTCAGGAACATGGTAGAGGTTCAGATGTCATTTCAGCCATCTGAAATGTTTTCTTCCATACCTTCTAATAGCCCTACATCTCTGCAGACTTTTTTCCTGATTATATATTTCATAACAGCTGGCACTCCGTAGGAAGTCCCTATCAATGCAAATTGAAGCAGGCAAGATGCTCTATTTTATTTACTTATTTATTTATTTATTTATTTATTTATTTATTTATTTATGAGAGCGAGAGAGAGTGTGAGTGGGGGAGGGGAAGAGAGAGAGGGAGACACAGAATCTGAAGCCAGCTCCAGGCTCTGAGCTGTCAGCACAGAGCCCAATGCGGGGCTCGAATCCATGAACTGTGAGATCATGACCTGAGCCAAAGTCTGACACTTGACCGATGAGCCACCCAGGCACCCCAATGCTCTATAATTTAAAGGGTACTGTTCACAGTGGGCAAATACTGGGCTTGGTCCTGCTTAGGAAGCCATGATGACCATCCTACTGCTGGCATTGGCAGACTATGGGGAAGCAACAAAAGCTAGAATGATTCAGAACAGGTAACTAACATGATCAGAAGTATGACATGTAGGGCTATACAGCTTGAGTCTCTCTCCCTGCTTATGCCAGTCCAAGAGGCAAAGCACTTGTGACCCACAAGTCATTGACACTGAGAGCAGGTGTCATCATCTCTCAACTAAAGGGATGTTATATGTGCTTGGTGTACATAACCATTGAAGGACAAATCATCTTAAAACTGAATACAATATTTCATAGGTTACTTTAATATCCAGTAGATATTTGCTGAGAATCAATTATCCACCTGGCACCGATGGATTTAAAGGAGCTCAGTAAAGGATAAAAGTAAAGTACATAAGTAAAATAATCATATGACAAGGCACAACTGAATGTGAAAATTATAAAAGTGAAGTTAAAATGAGAGAAAACCATGTCAAGAACAGTTACATCTTAAAGGCAGTGCTTGATTTCTGGTACTAATCTTCAGTTGAGATCTACCCATGTATTCATGCACTCAACACACATTCACCAAGCATTTAGTATGAATAGGACACCTTGCCTGGTTTGGGAATGTTATGATAGAGTAAAATTAAATGTACTGGAATTTGTGTTTGGTCCAATCTGGACAAAGTTTAATTTCAAGAGTTTGCTGAACCCTTGAATAATATAGTATGCCTAAGGTGGAATGAGCTATCCTGGAAATATTCCTTACAAATTCCTTAAAACTTTTCTAGTTGTTGGGCAACAGATAAATTTTAGTAGATATCCATATTTTGTACTCTTCGCTTAAATGGTTGTAATATATTGAGTGACTGATTTTCCCAGCCCTGCTAGCCAGCGATCAATAACAATAACAGGTAACATTTACATTTACTCTTTATGTAAGATACCACACTAGATAATGACCTCTTTTACTTTTCCCAGAAACTCTTTGTGGTAAGAATCATTGTCTTCATTGCTTCATCTAAGCCGAGACGCGGGGAAGTTAAGTAACTTGTACAAATCACACGGTTAGAAAGAGAGAAGGTGGGACACAACCCAGGTCAGCCTAGGTCTTTGGCAGTTGAGACCCCAATCCCCAAAGCACTGCTGTGATCCCCAGGATCCTTTCCTATACTTCATCTGCAATTTGTGGATTTGTATTCCCCTGAACTCAATTCCCACACAAATAATACTGACTTAGCCCACTGTTTCTGCCTACCAACAGCACTCTCTTCTGTGAGTTTTAAGTGTGAAGAGTGGGAATCTTAGCTGCAAGGATGATATTTAAAATACTTAATATACGTTATGGCACAGCCATGGGTTAATCATAAGAATGCCTGACCCAAAGACACTAATAATATTTATTATTTATTGTTATGTTATATATATATATTATATATATTATATTTATTCTTTATTTAACTGGCGTGGCCCTCCTGGTGTAAACACCAGCTGAATATCAACTGTGCCTGGCACACTCATATATCGAGATTCCTTTATTCCACTCAGACAAATCTTAACGTGGACAACTCTTACTTCATAGAACTGTCATAAACTATTATGGGTATCCTACTCCACACCTCTTACTATATCTTTACCTTTTATCTTATCTTTAGTGTACAAGACACATTATTTTGGGGCAAAGTGTATAATACCTTTACTTTACCTTTAAATGTATCCCAGTAGGGATACCCTACTGGGGTGTGTGGGTGGCTCAGTTGATTGAGCATTTGACTCTTGATTTTGGCTCAGATCATGATCTCACAGTTCATGAGATCAACCGCATGTCAGACTCTGAGCTGACAGCATGGAGCCTGCTTGGGATTTTCTCTCTCTCTCTCTCTCTCTCTCTCTGCCCCTCCCCTGCTCACTCTCATCTCTCTCAAAATAAATAAACATAAAAAATGAATTTTAAATGGGCTACCCTACATATTGGTATGCACATATCACTCCAGAATCATAATAATAGCTGAACTGAAAGTTAACAGCCTGGACAAAGAGTTCACTAAGTTGCATGAAACAATGGATGTCCAAAATTTAAAGCAAAGTCGCAGATTTGAGACCTATACACTATATAACAAAGTAGCAGGAGGACAGCTTTTTTAATACATTAGTTTGTTCATCAGGCCAAAGGACCTTATTCATAATATTGTTAGGAACTGAAATCAGAAAGAGGGAATTTAGATAAAATCATTATATATTATTAGTATACCATACACCTGCCACTATACTGAGAAGTTCTTTAAATCTCGTAACAACTCCATCGCACCCATTTTTCAGATGAGAAAACCAAGACACTGGGAGGGAGCAGAACCAGAATTTAAGACCAGGGAGTTTTACTCTAAAGCCCATATTCTTTACCACAGTGGTTTACTACTCTCCATCATATAGAGGCCAAGAACTCATAAAATATGTAGTTTAAAAATGGAAACTCTGGTCAGAATTTTTAATAGCTCTCCTCACAGCAAGCAAAAATTCCTTCTATCTTAAATGAAAGATCTTTAACATCTAGCCCTGGCTATTTGTCCAGCCTCATCTGTGGCCATTCCCCTATCTTGCTCTTTGTGCTATATATACTATATCAAATAAGCCATGGTTTCTTGTGCCTAATTTTCTTTGTAGGTGTGTTTCTCTTTCTGGACTGCCCTCACTTGCCTTATTTCCAACTCTTGCTCTAATCACTATCTCAATGCCATCCACTCCAAGAAGCTCCCCTGACTGCCTCCATCAAGGCATATGTTAGGGTACTTTCTCCTTGCTCCCACTAGGCCTTGGATCTATTGTCTGCATCCAGTGTTCACCATGCTACACATTTATTTTCCATTTCTCTGTCTGCCTGTTCAGTATACACTATACTCGTGGTGGGAAAGAATAACCTTTATGACTTAGTAAACAGTCCATATTTAGAGAATAAATGATTGAATGACCAATTAATTGATCATATCAGTAAGCATTCTCTCTTTTAGTAGTAATAGAAAACCCAACTCAAAATGGTCTCAATAATAAAGGAAATATATCAGCTTATATAAAAAGAATATAGCAGAACAATCTTGGTTTAATCCAGGAGCCTGTTGATCAACCAGCTTCTTTCCAGGTTCCTTTTCTTCCTGTGAACTCATACTAAAGTTGAGCTCCTCAAGTGGCTACAGTATGGCTGTCTGCAGTTTTCAGAGCTTCGTACATATTTTTCTGTACCCAGGGGAAAAAAAAATCTTTCTTTAACCCATGGAACACTTGCTAGCTTCATGCTGATGGGAATGATCTAGGTTTCTTAGGACAAGGAAAATAGCTTGTCCTGGTTGACTTTTTTCTTTTTTAAAAGCTTATTTATTTATTTTGAGAGAGAGGGAGGGAGTTAAGGGAGAGAGAGAGAGAGAGGCAGAATCCCAAGTAAGCTCTGTGCTGTTAGCACAGAGACTGACATGGTCTCACAAACCGTGAGACCATGAACTGAGCCAAAATCAAGGGTCGGACACTTAACCAACTGAGCTACCCAGGTGCCCCTGTCATGGTTAACTTAAATCTGGTTAAGTGCTTATTTTTAACCAAAGTATTGTCCCAAGAGGGGTAGGATTAGCTTATGCACTTAAGACTCACCCTTAGGACTGGTGGTGAGTCCATTGTACCTCAACCCTATGGTTCCTATACAAAAAGGAAGGTGTGGAGTAAATGCTGCGGGGCAAAGTCCATGACATGTATGAATGTATGAATGGATTTTTCCACTCTGAACAGTCACATGTCCTTGTTTCTATCAGTGTAGTAGCATGACATTCTTCTGCAAACATTCCAAAATTGTCCTGTAAGACAGGCAACCTTCTGATGTCAAAATGTGATTTCTTACCATGATACTATCAGTTTCTCTGTAGTTTAGTAAGCTACAGCAATTGTCCATCATCTCTGTTTCTACTGGCAAAATATCTCAAACCTGAAGTCTTAGCATCTGACCTGAGGATTCCTCCCCAAATCAGAAGAGATCCAAATTTCCCAAGGGGTGTCTGGGACAGAAAGGAAGTTGTTATTAATCAAATGACTCACATGCTGAATCACAAAACAAGAACCATTTGGGGAAAGGTTGCCCTTCTTGGCTATAACTGCCGAGTGTGTTTCCAGTTAAGTAGATATCCTGAGGCCCTTTTAGGAAAAAGCCAACACTGGCCAACATTATCACAGTAGCATCAATGGCTGGATGATAATGGCCCACAATCCAAGGATACCTCCACCCTTCTTAGTTTTGTGTTCTCTGGGAAATCTCAGTTTGAGATGGGAATTTCCCATGTGCCAGGAACTCAGATTGTCAATGGAAGTTTCAAGGAAAGGCCAGCAATTCTCTACAGGAATGGCATTTAGAACACCCCTCCCAGAAACTGGACAGCCAATTATATAATTTTCTTTCTTCTTCTTAATAATTTACACATGAATTTTTACCATCCTAAAGATGGTTATTTGTGCCATGATTTAAATATTCTGATGTTTAGAGTGATAAAAGAAATTTTAGGTCACTAAAAGGTAAAACTTGTGAGATTAAGCAAAAATTAAAGACTGAATGTTGAATATTTTTATTTTTTATCCAGGTTTGTCATTCTATGATACAATGAGTATTCAATATTTTTCCATTTTAAACAAATCCATTAAGGATCCTCAAAATGCTTCACTCATTTAATTATTCCATCCATCCATCCATCCATCCATCCATCCATCCATCCATCCATCCATCTCTAGGTTTTCACTTAGTGAGCACAAATTTATTTAGTGCCACATACCAACATATACACCAAGGGTGCTTCTGTGATCCCCCTGAGTTGGTTCCTGACCTCGAGAACCAAGTCTAAAGCCCTGCTTCTCCTCCTAGTCATTCCATGGGAATGACTTCATTTTATATGAGAAGAGGGCCTGGTGGAGAGGAGAGGTCTAACTATGAGTTAGGCATCTCTGTTATTGCCACAGCAACCTTATTTTGCCCTTGGATCAGGTCCAGTTCTGTGAGGATAAAAGTGCCCTTGCCCATAAGCATCACAGGTGCAGAGTCATCTCCACTAATACTTGTATCCAGAGGAGTGCATAATACCTAGTAGGTACACAGTAAATAATGGGCACAACCACAGAAGTCAAGGCATAGATAATAAGGAAACTTGCTACTGGTAGCACAGCCCCATTCTCTGCCTAGTTTACATCCTTGGCTATGGCTCTTCCTAATGACTTAGAGCTGTGTCTCCTACAAAGTGGACTGTCTTTATACAAGCTTGGCTGTGGCCTTAATTTTTACCCTTAATTCTATCACAAACTTCATTGAGAAGAATATGCTTTAGTAAGTCAAATTATTTTAACTACTTTCCAACCACCCCAAACATTTACCTTTGAGCCCCAAAGAATGAATCTAATGCCTCTTTTTCAATTCTTCTTTTCCCCAAATTAAATTGGCTTTCTCCACGCTTAATCATTGTGAATGTCTACTAGCCTGATACAGACAGACTCAAGAGTTATCCACATTTGAAGATTCAGCTGCACTTGGAAGGGGGAGCAAGCTAGGGAAAAAGGGGAGGGGGAAAAAAAGAGGTTTTCTCTCCACAGAGCAGGGACCTTTACAATGCACCACAGTGTGTGAACAGAGCTACGTGCTGTGATACCATTTAGCAATAATGGATGGCTTGTGCTGCCCAGACTTAACAGGCCAGTGAGCAACATCAGGCTGCAGATGGAGTGCTCGGAGACTGCCATGCATTAAAAAAGGATGAAAAATAAAATTGTCTATGGCTATTGTCGACATATTTACCCCTTGTTTAGGGGTTCCCATGGCAACGAAGAGCTGTGACCCGCTAGTGGAGGTGGGAAATCTGCACAGTAGGAGGGCCAACTACTTGCCCAGGAAGTGAATGCTATCTGTGTGCAACCACCCCCTCTAGTGACGACTTGGTGAATGGCAGGCCTTTTTATAGTTTTCCTTTGGCATCATGCTCTCCCTGCCATATGTTATGGCTCTTAACTTTAAAAGCATATTATTGCTCCATTAAATTAGCATGACTTATTTCTGAGGAGACTTCTAAAAGTCCATTGTTTTGAGTCTTCTCTTTCTTGTTTTCCAAGGTTTCGTTTTGTTTCTGTATTTTAAACTAGATCTAGGAAATATTCAGGTTGCCAGCTAGAGCCAAACTCTTCTCCATAACCTTACCTATGTTTTCTATGTTTAGGAAACCAGATAAAGATGAAAAACAACCTACATGGATCTCTCTGAGGCTGGTGGAGTGGCTGGAATATAGTTATAATCTTATGAGTATCTCAGGCATACTTTTGCTTCTCCACTGTGTGGGACTCCCCACAGCCTCCCTTTCTCCAGCTGTTACCTATGACCATATCAATGCTAAGAACTCAGATCGAGGCCAGCCAGAGGCTTACTATGCTTCAGGGGCAGAAATATCTACCCAAAAATGTGCACACTGAAGAAGCATAGTAAGGTTAAACAATCTCCATCATCACTCTCAAACTTCTCAAGAGCCTTGCAGATTCCATGGGAAGACCATACCCTTTCAAGAATTTGAAACTCGGGTCCTACCTCCTCATTTTCTCACTCCTCTGAAAGTTTATAGCCATTTATCTTCACTTCTGTTCTTTCTCTGAGTATCATTAACTGCCTTGTGCTATTAATACCATTTATATATGAATTTGTCAAAATGTTTGTAACTCCAAATATAAGTTCCTTGGGGTCAAAGACCTTGTTTTGAATGTCTGAATTCTTCATTTAGTTTTCATTATCCGGTTAATTTTTTTTTTCCACATGCAAGTTGGTAAGGTAATATTTGCAAAGACAGACATTAACCAATGGGGAATACATGTACTGGGTGTGATTCAGATTTCTGGAAGATCAGTCCAGGAAGACATAATACACTGAGACACACAGGAGACTGAGTAAGAAAGAAAGGAACTGTGATGCCTAGATATATCATGAAAGAATTCACTACATTGTAGATTCCTACTACAGTCCTATGATGTAGATGTAGTTTTCCCAGGTAGGAAACGTAAGCCTCAGAAAGGTTAAGTAACAAGTTGGATGACACAATATTACCAATTGATGCTAACAAATTTCAAATAAATGTCTTTCTATTATATTTCATTGACTTTAAAAAAGAAATCCTCAAACTTTCACTGAAAAGAAGCCACTTTGGATATTTCTGGTCTTTCGGATCCTCAGGGAAGAAAAGGGATTTTTACAGAGCAAGATACTAATGTCTGAGAAGGGATAATGGTTGCCATATTTCCTTCTCTGGTGGAAGTCAACCCTAAAAAGTAGCACAGGAAAAGACAGCAGTAAATATCCAGGCAAGATTTGAATATCAACTGGTAGTCTCAGGTCCACGTTTTATGGAATCTTGGTCAAGAACAGAGTTCTCATTAGATGTCTCCCCAAACACAAGTATCATGAGCTTTTCCTCCAAAAGAAGAAACTGGTATCAAAATACTTGAGAGGTCCTGCATGTGAAGATTCAGAATGGACTTGGAGAAGTTCTGTAACTTAATAATCAAGGAAAAATTAAAAACTTTAACTTTGCGAAACCTCATGTTTCCTAAGCACACATGATCATAGCTCCTGTGTATTTCGTTACTACATTACCAAGCCAAATATGTGGAGCTAAATTTCACTGATGCGAACACTGATCTTGAGGCAAGTACATAGAATTTCAAGGCAAGCAAGGAACAGCTTAAGAATCTGGGCTCAGGAGTTATGGACCCTACAACAAGAAAATCCTAAGAAGGAAATTAGATAGGGTAAGCACTAGATTGGATATATTTAAATCATTCATACAGGGACCTGGTTTTGCTTCATTAAGTGTAATGAGTAAAGGTAGAAGTTAAAGCATCAGCTGGTTTTGTTGACTATTTTTATTATTCAATTTTAAGTGAGTGAAGCATTTTAGCTCTATTTGTTTTCAAAGAGAACATTTCAAAAATTTCAGCTTTGGTAATCCCCTCAGTACTTTAATTCAGTAAAGTTTCCATCATGGGACCATTCTTGTTTCTTCATCTTTCTCCTTCCTCTTCCTCTTCTTAATCTTCTCCCCACTCCCACCCCCAACCGCACAATTTAGGTCTGTTGTATGTCTAGAAGAACGGGCTTAATTTTTCTCAATGCCAATTAAAGTAAAATTCACTACTGCTTCCATTCTCTGTATATTTTTCATTGTCTTTTTATTTCCTGAAAGATTTCCCGTTGTGATGGTGCTAAGAACTTGGACAAATTTTTTGTGAGATTAAAAAAGACCTGAATTCTATCTCCCATAATTACAAGATAGAAGACCCTGAGAAAGTGACTTAATATCTTTTAATTCCATTTCCTTTTTCTGTTAAATGGACTTAATAGTGCCTACCTTATAAGCAAAGTTTTTGAAATATATTATGTACATTTTAATATTTATCTTATATGTATATAAAACGTAAAGTTCCAAGCATAGTCCCTGGCATAGTTAGTAAGTGCCTAATTCTTCCCTCAGAACATAAGAAGACTGTTAAGCACACTAAATTCTTTTGCTATTTGTTTATAACCACTTACTCAAGTAAGTTTAAGAAAATGGAAGCTCTATTTGATGATTCAGGGGACTTCAAGGAACTCAAAAAGAATTATGGCCCAGCTCAATGTAAATAAAAGATAGTTATCAGGCAGCTACTTTGTCTGTCTCTATGTCTCATGATTTCAGCTCAGATTCCCAGCAGAATATGTTGCATAAAGTACTCATTCCTTTAGTTCACTTCCCTTCTTTGACTGAAGTCTACTGAGATTCACCAAGACATAAGCCAAGGTTGTTATCTATGCAACATGTTATCACTGGGGCATCTGTGTGGCTTAGTCCATTAAGCATCTGATTCTTGGCTTCAGCTCAGGTCATGATCTCCTGGTTCATGGGTTCGAGCCCCGGGTCAGACTCTGCGCTGGTAGTGGGGAGCCTGCTTGGGATTCTCTCTCTTCCTCTGCCCTCTCCCCTACTTGTGCTCTTTCTCTTTCTCTCTCCTTCTCTCTCTACCCTCCCCCTACTCACATGCTCTCTTTCAAAAGTAAATAAATTAAAAAAAATTTTTTTCAGAATAATACAACAAAATGTCACCATTTTATCCCAGTTCACTATGATAAACCAATAAACTAGAGCAATAATTTTTGTGGATTTTACCTGAGATTTCAGTCTATAAGTGGAAGGGAAAATCATGGGCTGTAGGTAAATATCTCCTTTGGCAGATACAAACGGTTAATTCCAAAGAAGAAACAGGTATTTCATATCATCTTTCATTCTTCAAGAAAATTTAAAGTTCTCTCCACTCTTTTTAAAAACTCTGGGGATTTTCTTTTTATTTACATGGGGGATTGCCAGTATTTAGGGATCTGAATAGAGTGCCTCTGTAACAAAAATAACAATCACAATATCTGGAGACATGTGACTTTTGTCTATCGTTAATGAAGGTTATCAGGTTGAAGAATATAAGTGGGGCGATCAGAAGAAAAGAAGCGTAGTATAAGATGAATTGATTACTATCAATCAATAAACCTTCTTTCCTTCTTAAGCTCTTCATCCCATGACCCCCCACCATGCTTTCTTGTCATGGTCCACAAAGCATATTTAACAAGGACATGGATGCAGTGATCCAGTTAACTTAGCCAAAGTCCCCTATTCTTACATTTTAATCCTTGCTCAGCCATTCTATTTCCAGGTGACCTCTGGCATTTTTGGAAAGGGGATTATAGTGCTGCTGTATTAAAGAACTGCTAATTCCTCTTTTAAAAGAAGTTTGAAACCAGGAGGAAGATAAATACTTGGCTGTAATAGGCTTGATTCTAATTTTTCTTCCACAGATTGACATTTGGTAACAACCTGAATTAAGAGTATAATTAGAGAAATGTAAAAATATTATGCCAGGTTTTGTTTCAGCTCTTTACCTCCTAACTCAACACTTATTGAACATCTACTATATGTGAAGGCACTATTTTGAGCTTTAGCAATAAAAAGATCGGTTTACATCTCCAAGCTGTCAGCTTATTTAAGGTCTGTGAAAGGCCTCAGACAGTAAACCAACGATGGCGATTGATGTAGGAGACCATATACATAAAACTGTCAAGATATAGAACTTACAGAAAGGATTTGGGGCAAGGAGGGAGGGTAGAGACAATAGCAAGAAGAAGAACCAAGATTTAGAAAACAAATAAGAATTTGCCAGATAAAGGTATTGGGGCCAAAGCAGTGGGTGGGAAGTGAGGGTGCCTTTAGGTCTTCCAGAGCAGAGAAGAACACATTTAAAGAAACTGCCAAGGAAGAAAGGCAGGGAACGTACTTGGCAGAGTGGCAGGTTGTGAATGAATAAAAACAGAGGCAGGGGATAGATCACAAAGGGCCTTATAAGTTACTTTTTAGAGGATGAACTTAGATCAGAAGCCAGTTGAAAGAAAGGAGTCAGAGGGGATGTTAGCATCAAATATTTCCGAGAGTATAAGAAGAGGGGAGAGGAGCATCAGACAGAAAGAGAACATCAATTTTTAAGACTAGGAGAATGAAGGAGTTTTGAAATTTTGAAAATGAAGGAGTTGAAAATTTTCTTGCATGACAGCCTCTATCTGTGAAAAGTTGAAAATTTTCTTGCACGAGAGCCTCTATCTGTGAAAGGCTCTTCTATGGGGAATGACTCTTAGCTGAAAGTATTCCTATACTTCTGTTTCTTTCAAGTGATGTTGCTTTTTAAAATTTATACAATGTTTCATTGGTAAGTAAGTTCTCAGCCAATTGTCTCCAGGGAGTCTGTCCCTTCTGTAGGAAAAATTATGGATCTCTTATTGGTTGATCTGCTCTGGAACAGTGAAGTTGATAATTATTTTATGAAACAAGATTGATAGGTTGAAAAATCTGGCAAAAAAATCAAAGATGCTTTGTTCTCTCCATCATTTTCCTACTTTGAAAAATGTGGAGTTCAGATCTAAGAGTCTAGGGTTATTAAATTACTATACTCAATGATCTAGTGTTGCTAATGGGAGATGATACGGGAAGAAAGGCCATTCCTGGTGTTTAGAGTTAGTCACATCTTTCTTCAGAGGCTGAGAGAAGAAAAGAGAATCCCCAAAGACTTGCCATTTTACCAGTAAGCCTTTCTGTCTAACCCTCAGACATGCAATCCTGAGGGTTATCTATGTTTGGACAACCAAAATCCATGCTGTTTCAGGGTGGTATTTCAGGTGCCTGCATTCATTATTGGTCAAGTTCCCCTGCTCTAGGAGCACCTCAGGTATGTGACTGATTCCTCGTCCCCATTTCCTGCTGAAAAAGGAGAGAGACTCTATTTCCAGGCAATTTCAACTGATTCCATTTTTAATTTCAACTACCAGTTGATTAACTATCATCCTTTCTCAAAAAATAGAATTTGGGATTCTGACATTGGTCCAATTTGTAGAACAATTTGTTCTACATTTTTTAAAAAAATGTGTAATTAGGGACTGCAGTTAACGTGAGAGAGAACTGTATAAAGATAGTACATCCATAAATAAAGGAGCACGTTTATTTATGAACATGCACGTTAAATACTATGATTTAAACTAAGTCCTCTGTATTAGCATACAAGGGTAACCAAATACTGACCTTATCTTCTTTTCCTGGAGACTTGTTTTTGCGTGCATGATTGAAGTGAGGTTTCCACCATAATTGTTCACATTCCAGACCAAGGTAAGAGGCAAACAAATTTGAAGTGGACAGCAAACGATTTCCTTTTAAGTACATGATGTGGAAGCTGTAGTCATCTCCCCCCACTTACTCGTGAGAATGAAGGACACGACCACACCCAGCTGCAAGGGAGTTTGGGAAATGTACCTTATCCGTGCTTTTGCTTTCTGTGGCTTCAGCTACCCCCCCAGTCAATGGTGGTCCAAAAGCACATTGTCCTCCTTCCATCAAGTCATCAGAAGGTCAGTAGTGGCCTAACGCTAAGTCACAGTGCCTACATCATTTGCCTCACTTCATCTCATCGTGTAGGCATTGTATCACCTCACATCATCACAAGTAGAAGAACGAGTACAGGACAGTAAGGTACTTAGAGAGAGAGACCACATTCACATAACTTTTATTACAGTATATCGCTATAATTATTCTGTTAGGAGTTATTATTTGTTAACCTCTTGCTGTGCCTAATTCATAAACTAAACTATCATAGGTATGTATGTCTAGAAAAAAACATAATATACATAGGGCTCGGTGTTGTCTGTGGTCTCGGGCATCCACTGAGGTCTTAGAAAATATCTTCTGTGGATAAGGTGGTGGTTGGGGGCGGAGGGAGGACAACTGTAGTCTTCAGGCAGTATAACACATACTCTATTAAAGTCTCTAACTCCTGAAGAGCAGAATATATTTGCCAGGGGGAGGCTCCTAGACATTTTTACAACATGGAAGACAATCTGATGTTTAAAAAATAGGAGTAAAAGGGAATATCTGGAAGGACGGCATTTGGATCAAAAGAATTACGCGGAACACACGGACTCTGTTCAAAAAACAAGTGAAGTATATGATTGGAGCAAAGAGATCGCAGGCAAAAATTGTCAAGGAAGTTTGGAGAGGAACAGACTCTTCTCTGAGGACACGGATCATGAGTCTTGCTCATTATTTTATCCCTAGGATGCAGCCATGTATCTGGCACCAAGTAAGTGTGCATTCAATACAGTATTTTTAAATCGAATCTACCCGTGGCAAAGAGACGCAGGAATACTAGGATAACCGTGCCAGCCGCTAGGCACATGTGACGGAGGCAGAACAAAGCACACCTTGCTGCTCTGAGCCTACAGTCTAGCCAGGGGCGAGTAGAGCGTAAGCAAATGACAATATGAACAAATTCATAATTACAAACTCTGTGAACAGTGCCATGAAGTTAAAATAGAGGGGAATATGAGGAGTGCAAAAGGTCCCTGGTCTAGTTGGGAGAATAGGAGACTCTTCCTTAGGAGAGGAGACTTTGAGCTGAAATGCAAAGTGGGATGATGACAGAACCACCGGTAGGGAAGTGCAGAAGAAAAGGCATTGGCTGGAGTCTGGAAAAGCACTCCAGCATTTCCTACAGCTTGTGGAATGGGGATTTTTAGTTTCTTTGTTTATGTCCTTGTTTTCTGCTCTTCCAAACTGTAAAGTAAGTACAATGACGACGCATAGTAGTGTGAAAATTAATTACGAGGAAATCTCACTTAAAATGGAGTCGGAAAGCCAGCAGGGGGAGCTCTCACACCCTACCACTTGGTTGCAGACCCAACAGGAAGAGACCTACCTTGTAACCAGCCACTGACTTACTACCCCAGCAGGAGGAAGAAAGATTTTCCTCCTCGCCCAGCAACAGTCCAGCTAGTGAGAGCCAGTCACAACTAAGCCAATGAGAGGCCAGTATACTTTGAACTGCCCGTTTACATCAATGGACTTTTTTGCTTATAACAGTCTTTCCAACATCCCCCTTTCCTCTATAAAAAAGCATTCCTCTCCTTTTGTTCCCTAGACTCGCCTAGGGTTCTGCCATAGCTTGCTCTTCTTGGATTGTAACTCCCTGTTTCCTAATAAACTCATTTTTTTTTTTTTTTGCTGATAAAATAACTGGTAGTTTTATTTTTAAGGTTAACAGTAGGTACTTAAGAATGACAGTTTTATTGCATTAATTCTAAGGACATTGCCAATTATATCACACAATGTCTTCTTTACATAGACCTCGATGAGAAATTTCTCTGAGTCTTCAGGTCTCAGTGTCAAGGTCAGACGCGTTTCCTTTTGGCAACTAGGATTTTTTTTTTTCTTTTTAACTTACAGACTCTATAAATGGGGTCAACTTCATGTGACTGAGGCCCTATCCTCAAAAGTTCCCTTGCTTGGATTTTAATGCTTTTCACTGTTTTGAAATTTTGAAGAATTTTATTTTTAAATTTATATTTTGTACATGAAGTAGCTTGGGACAATGCAGCATGCACTAAGCTTGAAGCTTCAGCTCATGTGCAGTACCCACCCCCCCCCCCCCCCGCAATGTATTCCTGCCTCCCTGAGATGGGTTCTTGACTTCCCATTGCTTTGCCTTGGGCCCAGCTGACCTCCCCTTCCTAGGCCCACCCAGATACTGCTGTTGCACCCTGCTCCTTTGCACCCCAGGCACTGCCTGGCCTCTCTCTCCCAGGCCGGTGAGCACTATGCACCCAGGGAGGGTTTGTGCAGAAGCCTGGGCCATGGAGAAGGAAGGGGTCAGATGATGTAGACCCTGTGGTGTCTCAGGCTGGGACACAGCAGTGGTGGTCTCTACTGTGATGCTTGGTTCATGTGATTGGTGGGGCAAACCTCTTGCTCACACCCTGTCTGGGTCCTGATCACACCCTAGCAAAGGATTTTCAGTCCTCTGGGGGATGCCTATTCTTGGTGGGTGGGGGCAGCAGGCTGTGGGAAGAGCAGACTGTTTTTCTTGCCCCCAAAGAGGGCATAGTATATAGGTCTTATGGCTGCAGGAAGGAGGACCCAGCAGCAGGTGGGCAAGTAAGCCAAGTGGGGGTCAGTTGGGGGGTGGGAAACACTCCCAGTCCTGTTGAGTCTGCTTCACCAGCCAGTATTCCCATGCCCGAGGGAGCGAGCCATTAAATAACAAATAAAAAACACCATGACAGGTCTAGAGTGAGAGCGTGGAAGAAAGGAAAAAGTTTCATGTTTTATTACATTTAATGGCATTTTTCCTGCTTTTTGAATAAGGGGGCCCCACATTTTCATTTTGCACTGGAGCCAGCAAATTATGTAGCTGGCCCTGCCTATAAATCACATACTAAATCATATTTTACTCATTACACTGGCTGCTAGGAAAATCAGAACAAAACTTACAAGCAACTTTAGCACAATATCAAAAAATTTATGGTATACATTTTGAACAGTGAAATAATCTTCGACCTGTCATTTTTTCCTATTTTCTTTGATTTTATTTTTCTTTATCTCTTCATGTACCCAAAGGGAAGAGATCTGATTTTTCATTTATCTTTGAAAATCTTAATTCTTTTTATGCATTCATCTAGGGTAAAAATAATCATTATTTAAATAGCAAGCTAATTGGGTGCTTGGGTGGCTTAGTTGGGTAAAAGTCCAACTCTTCATTGTGGCTCAGGTTCCTGGGATCAAGCCACGCATTGGGATCTGTACTGACAGCATGGAGCCTGCGTGGGATTCTTTCTCTCCCTCTCTCTCTTTCTGCCCTTCCCCTGCTTGCTCTCTCTTTCTCTCTCTCTCTCTCTCAAAATAAATAAATGAACTTTAAAAGGATCTTTTACAATAAATGAATAACAAGCTAATTGCACACTCTTACAGAACTCAATAAAAGTTTGTTTGATGGGACTTGTGACCACTTCCTTCACATAGGAATTTACCATCATTGTAGCTGGTACTATTTTCATGCTTCCCTCTCGTCACTTTCATCAGACTTGTGAGATATGAACCTTCCTCACATACTACAACATTGAATTATGATGCCATGAATAGAAAATGTGAAGTTCCACCTTTTATCCCAGCATTTCACAGAGCACACGGTTAAGAGAGGTCACTTTAGGGGCGCCTGGGTGGCGCAGTCGGTTAAGCGTCCGACTTCAGCCAGGTCACGATCTTGCGGTCCGTGAGTTCGAGCCCCGCGTCGGGCTCTGGGCTGATGGCTCAGAGCCTGGAGCCTGTTTCCGATTCTGTGTCTCCCTCTCTCTCTGCCCTTCCCCCATTCATGCTCTGTCTCTCTCTGTCCCAAAAATAAATAAAAACGTTGAAAAAAAAAATTAAAAAAAAAAAAAAAAAAGAGAGGTCACCTTATAAATATTGACTCTTACTTTATATATGTAAAAATGGTGGATAAGATACTCTGTCTTTTTAAAAAAATGTATAAGGATAGTCACTGCTCACTATGATGATTGGTTTTTGATCTCACCCCCCAACATTTGGACTGCTCACTAGAATAATCCATCAATCAGTAATTTTTTACTGATCAGCTACGGTATGCAGCTACTAGGTATGCGGAAACTGATGAACAAGGCAGAAGTTACCCCTAGCTGCAAGAGATTTCAGCCCTAGCTGAAAAGACAGTAAACAGTGTCATCACATATCATGATATGTTATTAAGGAAATAAACAGGATTATACATTACAGGTAAAAGTTGGGAGGAGTCTGGGACCTTCATTTCATAGAGTGATTTGAGAAGGCCTCTCTGAAAAAAAGTGATATTTAAGCCAGAGCTTTAAGGAATCTCGGAGGAGCTAGTCATTCAACATGCTAGGAGTATGTAGGTAGAAGAGAAAAAGGAGTAGGAAAAGAGTTGTAAGTATGGCTGAGGCATAGCAAGAATAGCTGAGAACTGTCCATGATACCCTTGGAGAGTCAGCCAGAAGTTGCCCTTACCTTCTTCCTGCTCTGCCCTCACTCCATCATTAAGGTCATTAAGTAGCTCCCTCTGGTGGTCACCACACGCAGACATCGTCACAGGACAAATCTGCAACCTATGGGAAGAAACATTTCCAAAGACACCAAGGAACAATGTTAACTAGGTGGGTAGGGAGAAAGCCAGCCAGGAAGAAGTACATGCTTAAATAGGTAGTGGTCTCCAACTGGCCCAAGAGGGAGCAAAAGGACAAGGTAAAATCAATTAATGCTGACAAGGGACCCAAAGTATAGATCCAGCTGCTTCTTGATTATCCGAGTAATTACTGCAGTTGATGTCAGCCTTTGACAAACCACAGCTTGATTCCAGTCTGTGACAAGACTTTAAGGTCAAAAGTTGAATTTCTAACTTCTCTTCACTATCGGAAATTTCTGAGAAAGGAGGGGACCAGAACAGTTGTGTCTAAAGTACTCTTAGTCAAACTTATGAGATGCAAATTTACCAGACTCTATCGGCCAGCCCCTAGGTCCCCTACTAAGGGATCCCTCTGCCTGATAGCCCTAAGTAGGTTCTAGATAATTCTAGGCAATTATAAACAATCTTTAACACTCCATGCAAGGGACAGTTATGGCTATTAAAAGTGATAATTATTTTAAAAGGTGTTCTGAAACTCCACACCCGAACAAAACTTTAGGTGTATGATGATAATGATGGCAGTGATGATGACAATGGTTGTATAATTCTGCTCCTTTATCCTAGTGGTGGTTTCCTAGAAAAAGCAAACCTGAGTTTTACTGGCAGAAATGATGCGCAGTAGGTGGTTTGCTTTGTGATTGAACCAACATCATCACATCCTTGCTTTAATGTAACCCTATTAAATAGAAGAAAACCATGTGAGATGGTTTTCCTTTAGTTGGAGGGCAGGGGGTGGTGGAATAAGGCTCCCTGAATGCCCTTTTTAACTCCAGGAACTCAAACCACTCCAGGATTCAAGGGTCTCAAGAACCCAGCCATAGTTTGACATTAAGCAAAGTTTTGAATGATTCTGAGGGGAGGAAAGGAGAGGGGAGGGATATATTTTGGGGTCAGATAAATCAAAGCACATTTGGCCAGACACTGCCCCCCTTCATTTCCAAGCACATGTGAATTTCCAGGGAAATTGAATCCATGTGTTCCTGATTCATTTACATTTAACTCTTCAAAATGCTTTGTAAGCCCTCCAAGAAGCCTTCAGTGTATCAAGCCAGGATGCTGGGCTTTGTTAGCTATGCAGGCACCTAACATGCTGAATGAATGGGACTAGGTTTTAAAGACAGAGCTAAGGAAGGTCAAACGGTTTGCAAATTTGACTCAACAAATTCCCCTTAATTTCTGGTTCCCAACTACCCGACTTCTGCAACATGGGCACAGAAATAAACATTCCCCTCTGTGGCACCCATCAAGCTGAGAGCTGCTGGCTTGGACACCCACTTTTACACAAACCTAAGCCTCTTTGATGGTCAGACACAGATGAGTTGACATTTGATAGGAGCCTTGTGCCTCCCAGTGTTAGTTTTCTTTTCCCCTGCTCTACTCACTTCCTTTTCTGAAGTGGGAAGGCTGCTGCTGCCACCCCTGAATCCTTGATAAGAATTGACGAGACCCAGGGGAGTGTGGGAAGAGTCTGTGACTTCAGCAGTTTGGCAGAAGTTCCGCGGAGACTTTCTGATCTTCCTCCACATGCTGAAAATCCCTAGAAGTCCTTTGACAGAGAGGAGGTTCAGAAGGGCAGTCTTCCTGTCCTCATTTCTATTGGAAAAAAATCATAAGAATAAAAGACAAAAATGATGGTAGCCACCAGATTACATCCTCAAAAAAAGCAGACATAATAAAAATGTTGCTCTCTTTGAGCGGCGGAGGAAAGAGAGATCAGTCACTTACCCCTCCCCACACATCTGAAATGCAGTCATAAGTAGACACACCCAATCTAGATTGCACAAAGGTTTTGGCAAAATCCTACGCTGCCTTCTTTATGTGATAATAGCTCAGACGCCTAACTCACAAACAAGGCAGGTTTCTACAAAAGAAATTGCCAGAGCTCACATGCGAGTATCATTTTCAAGGTATCTCCTCCTACCTTTCACTTGTGTTGTTTCCCCATCTTCAGTAAGTTCTGCTGTATACACGCTGAGAGTGTCTAGCCTCAGTCCAACAAAATCTTTGTTAATAGGTTAAACCCTGTTATAAGCTTGCAGAGCAATTTGCCATTTGCTTGTGTGATTACGTCAATAATCCCCGCTGGTGTTTTGTCTTATCTTGGGAGCACTTGCACCTGCCACCATATACATGTTCAAAAATATATACTGAAAGGACTCACCGAGGCTTCATGTATGCCAGTCAGGGTACATTACATTCCCTTTGGTGCTCACAGTGACTGTTGGGGGTGTAAGCTCTTAGGATCCCCATTTTTATAGATGATGAAATGGAAATTTAGAAACATACACATGACCATAAGAGGTCAGAGAGTTAATAAGAGATAGAATTAGGATTCAAGGGTAGGTTGGTCACAGCCTAGTAACCTCTGGTCTTGTAAGACCCATTCAAGCTAGGCTTAGTGAATATGGACTTCACTCTCAATAAATGAATTTCAATTCACACCACAAAAGGAAGTACCTAAGATCTGTGAAAGCTGCCTCACGAATTGGCAGAAAAATACCTCTTGGTCCTCTTTGTCTGGCAGATATTCCGTGAATTCCCCTCTGGAGCCAGCCCACATCGTTTACTTTTTTGAGTGTACCAATATATGTTACTTAATGCATATACTCATTACCTGCATGCCTATAGTTTGTCTAAATTTTGATCCAAGATTCTAAACTCTGAAAGCTGAACATACACAATGACTATAAAATTTGAGAGCCCTAAAGAGCTGATAATAACTTTCTTATCTTTGATTTTAGCTTGCTTTTTCTCTGCCTTGTGAAATAGCTCCTTGAGACCCACAGCCTTGCGAGGTTCCCTTCAACATGTGCATTGTCCGCTAGTTTAGGTAAGGGCAGTAAAGTGATTTGGAAGCAAATCCGGGACTTCAAGACACCTAAGAAATTTTGTAATCTTCAGTGAACATTCCAGTTTGAAGCATTTCTTCATTTTGAAGCTTATTTATTTATTTTTGAGAGAGAGAGAGAGAGAGAGAGCATGAGCTGGAGAGGGGCAGAGAGAGAGAGAGAATCCCTGACGAGGGGCTCAATCTCCTGAACCACAAGATCATGACCTGAGCTGAGGTCAAGAAGTCGGACGCTTAACTGACTGCGCCACCCAGGCGTCCGCTAATTTGAAGCATTTCAACCTCAAGTTAACCAAGTATATGCTTCTGTGTGCGTTGTGTGTGTAAAATTGGTTCTGCAAACTGTAAAGCACTGTGCAAATATTAGTTGCGGTTGTTTAAGGAGAAAAGAATCACACTGCTGGTGAAGTCTGCCACATGACTTCTGCTTTTATTGCTTTGGGTCTGTCTACTCATTCTTTGGGATTCTGAGCTTTACAGAAAACACCAGAATGGTTCTTTTCCTGAAACCCATTAGTAGTACAGACAGGACCACCTTCAGGCAACACTTTAAAAACTCAGTGAAGAATTACAATCCGTAAAGGGATTTAAGAACACCATGGCGTGATCAACCTGACAAGATAAGTTTTGAAGCAGAGAATTCGATTTGAAAACATCTCTGAAGCTTTTCCAACAAAGATTGTTATCTCTCAGTGGAGGCACTTCACAATCGAGTGCAAAAAATATTAATGTTCTGAACTGTTCTATAGCAGTGCTTCTCAAATTTTAATGTGTTTCATGAATCACCAGAAGATCTTGTTAAAATCCAGATTCCACTATATGAGGTCCAAGCCGGGGCCTAAGACTCTGCATTTTATCAAGATTTCTATTTCCAGAGATGATATTGGCACATGAGCCACAGTTTGAACAGTAAGGTTCTGGAGAATGGTGCAGTATCGCTTTTAGACGTGAGAATTAGGAACCAGACTCAGAGTTTAGACTGTGTGGCTTGGGGTTCTACCTCGGCCACTCACTATGCGATCTTGGCCAAAGATGTTTACTTCTCTTTGTCTTCTCCACATATGAGAATGAAGAAAATATTAGTACTTACTTCATAGGCTGTTGGGGTCAACTACATAACATATTTTTGCAACCATGCAGTTGGCATCACACCTTACACATAGTAAACATGGAGTAAATCTAAGCTAATTATTACTATTCTCAATTGTGTCCACAGAGAACGCGGCCTTTTGATACAATCCCTTCTTCAATATTCAAAAGAAAAGTAATTTTCTCATCTAAAATACAAAAATCATGACAATATTTTAAATAGTTTTTAAGTTTATTTATTTATTTTGAGAGAGATAGAGCGAGCAGGGGAGGAGCAGAGAGAGGGAGAGAGAGAATCCCAAGCAGGATTCTGCGCTGAGAGCACAGAGCCCAATGCAGGGTTCAAACTCACTAACTGTGAGATTATGAGCTGAGCCAAACCAAGAGTTGGACGCTTAATCGACGAAGCCACCAAGGGCCTCAACAATTTTTTTTTTTCCAAATAAAAATAGAACATGTGAAAAGATTTTTAAAGTTCCTTGTGGGAAAAATACAGTCAAGTGACAAGCTATGTTTAGTAGGCATATTTATGATAGCCTTTAATGCCTGAGCGTTCTCCAAAGTCTATTTGTGTATTTGTAGTCACTTCTTTATGATCAGTATTCCTTATTCGATCCCATATTCAAATGGAGGTCATTGTGTTCAAAGTCTCAATGGAAATTCTCACCAAAGTAACACACGAGCTGTATTTTTGATCACATCATGATCTGCTAGCCGAAATCAATCACAAGAGCCTCTCTCACTTTATTGTACTCTATTCTGACTGGGTGTTTTCTTCTATTACTCAAACAGTGGGAGAGGAGGATCATGCTTTGTTACTGTTCTATCGATTTACTCCCAAATGGAAACAGTCCTTTTGCCTACTTATCGACATTTATTTCAAAGAGAGAGAGAGAGAGAGCCAGACAGACATGCTCTTAGCCCTCAGGACTAATGCTTTTTAAAGTACTTGCTATGTCCCATGGACTATTTATTCATTTAACATATATTCATGTGTTAACCCATTTCACCCCACAATCCGCTGAGGAAGGACTATTTTTACCCCCATTTCAGAGAAGGGAAAACTGAGCATCCAGGGTTAGGTAATTTTGCCCAAAGCCTGCCAGCATGAATAGAGAGGACTATAACACAGAGATGGGATTCAGTCTCAGCAGTCTAGATCCAAAGTTCTCATACTTGATCATTATTAGATCAGGTTACCACGTTGCCTAAATCCAGGGCTGGGCCTAAGGTTTGCTGAGTGAGGCACTTACCTCAGAAGCACAATTTAAGGGGACACAAAAAACTCAATAATCAAGACAAATCATATGTTAATGTGATTTTTTAATAAAAAATAATTTTAAAAATCATGATTAATAAACATTTTATATATATAAATATCTTACATATATATATATATATATATATATATATAATTTATTTATTTCGAGAAAGAGCATGAGTGAGGGAGAGGGTTTAAATTTTACCTTTTGAGGATCTGAGGAAGGAGTTAACCTTTTAAATGGTTTACACTTTTGAATTAATACGTACCTAATCATTTATCCAATGTAACAAAGGAGAATTATCTGGCAAACAGTGACCAGCCCAGGTATGCTAAAAAGTTTGAGGCAGTGCTGATCTGTGCCCACCTATAGTTCTGTTGGGGTTTTTTGAGTAAACTTGGGATTGAATTCTCTCACATATACCTTTCAAATCTACGATAATTCTGAGTAACCATTTAAATTAGGAGTAGAAGGAAAATGATTCATTTTTACAGGAATAAAATAGATAAAAAGCTGTATTTGATTATGAGATATCTTTGTGTTCTTAAAAAAAAAATAGAGTCCCTGACCCTTCTAAATGTTTTTCCCTTCTGCCACTATGTAAACATGTCTAGGCCAGACTCCTAGAGGGTAGGAGACCTTATGGAACCAAGTAAGTCATTCCAGCTGAGTCCCTCTTCCTGCCCCTCACCAGACCAACAAGTTCCCAGATGACCTAGATACTGACTTCAGGCACATGAGTCAGCCCAGCCAAGTCCAATGAGCATAGCCCAGTTGCTCAAATCATTAGCCAAACAAATGGCCATCATGTTAAGCCATGAAGTTTTGAAGTAGTTTGTTACTACACAGCATTAGCTGATTGATACAGAAAGATTCATGGAAATGTTAGCAGTGACCTATCATGCCAGAGGCAATGGTGATGTTTTCTCAGCTGTGGGAAAACCACTAGCCCCTGACTAATGAAGAGCTGGCTTAGTTGTACCTTCTTACTAGAAAGAGCGAGGGCGTTTTCTAACACACTTCTGGGATCTACTCTAAATCATTGGCAACCTCCTCTTTACAGTCAGTTCCATGCATGTGACTTCCTTGAAATTGCTTAGTCTGATAATCAGATTCTCTTTTCAAGTTGCAAGATGTCCAGTGGGTAGCAGATATCACTTTGAGGATTAACATTTCTCCTTTTTTATAGGCATCCCTAAGCAAAGCATCAACCATAATCCTTGGAAAACCATGCTTTTGGAAGCTCTGGTCTATATACTGACAACATGGAATTCTTCCCAGTTGGTGGATGGGAGGGTTTCATACTCTACCTTCCTATTTCTTGATGCTCTTTCAAATTGATTCTACCTTACCACACGCCCCACCCTACAACTCCCTAAAACAAAGGGAGAGGTAAAAGACTTATTTCCAGGAGAAAAAAAAAAAAAAAAGGAAAGGCAAATAGCATCTATTGAGTTGGTTATAGACTATAGTTTTCCAATTTTATTTAAATCCTAAAACACATATTAAATAGACAAGCATTCTTTTTTTTTTTTAAACTTTTATTTTTTTTTTTTCAACGTTTTTTATTTATTTTTGGGACAGAGAGAGACAGAGCATGAACGGGGGAGGGGCAGAGAGAGAGGGAGACACAGAATCGGAAACAGGCTCCAGGCTCCGAGCCATCAGCCCAGAGCCTGACGCGGGGCTCGAACTCACGGACCGGACCGCGAGATCGTGACCTGGCTGAAGTCGGACGTTTAACCGACTGCGCCACCCAGGCGCCCCACAAGCATTCTGATTTATGCTCTTGTATCTTGAGCTGAAACTATTGGGCGAGACTATGATGTAAATAATACTTTCTTTTTTCTGTTTTACATATGAAGACTAGGCATAAATAGATTAAGTAATTTTATCCACTGCAACAAGACAACTTCTTGAGGAAGAGAAGTTAAGAGATCCTTTGGGGAGAAAATCAGCTCTCATAGAGAATTTGAACTTTAAGCTGAAAGAATATTTATGAGAACTGAAGGTGTCACAAAGTGGAGGATATATTGATATGTTAAAGTTGTTAAAATACAGTTTTAAAGGGAGATTAAGGAAGGCTTATTTTGAATATGGAGTAGTGTAAAAGGGCTAAAAAAAAGGTACGTTTTTTCTTTTCTTTCTTCTGTTCCTCCTCCTCTTCTTCTTAATACTATTATTATTAATTTTATGAATCTGAGTCACATTATATGTGTACCCCACACCTCTCTCTCTCACTCATAACAGATAAATGGGCAAAGGGTCCTGGTTTCACTTCACAATTATGTGTGCTTTCTAAAAAGCTATTATCTCGCAACTTGGATTTTCCTTTTTTGGTCAGATCCTTTGTTAGAAGAAGGGCAAAGGCAATAAGCAATAAAAGAGCTGAAGTACACCAGAGACATGGATAAACCACCGAAGACACCATTGGTCCCCGCATAATCAAGAGCTGGTTCTGTGGTCCCCTCCTGCCGGAAAGAGTGAAGACTTTTGCTAATACACACTGGTATCAACTCTAATCATTGACATCCTCCTGCCTGCAGCTGGCTCCACATGTGTGCCTCCCCTGAAAGTGCTCTCACTCACTCACATCCTAGCTCACACGTCTTTAGCCTCCTTTCTTGTTTGGGTAGGTGTTTTCGGTAAGTGCTCTATCCTGTTATTTACAAGAGGGGCCAGTTTCTTGATGTTATTAAATCCCAGTTCCTCTATTAAATCATTCCCTTAATCCCACACTGCCTTTGTGCTTATAATTGCACTTCACATTTGTCATAGAAACGTGTCGCCTTGAGCTGCGACATTGTTTTGAAAAACAATGAGAAGTTTGCCACTACAGGCTCCTCCCACTCTCCACTCCCTGGCTTTCTTGTGTTTTCTTCTTTTCCTGTTGAATTCAGTATTGTAGCCACTAAGTGCTTAAGCATATGAATCCCAGCGACACCACCTTTTGACCGTTATCAATTTACTGAGTCTCAATTTGCCTGTCCAAAAAAGTGGGCCTATAATGATGCGTGTGCCTACCTCCCAGAATCACTGTGGGGATCAAATACATTGAAGCAGTGTGGCCCGGTATCTGGCGCATACTAACCTCACAATAAACACTGACTGTCGCTCTCATTATCTTTATTCTAGGTTCATGAATAGGTCACTGTAGTTAATAATTCCCAAGCTTTTATCAGGACCCAGAGATTCTGACTGTTCGGCATCTGTCTTCCGTATGCTTCTGTGTTACCTTCAAACTTTTCCTCTGCCCACATCTATGAAATGATTCATAATAAATGAGGCTTGTAATTATTGACATATTCATATAGATGTCCACAACTCAAATATAGGACTTTTTTGGGGGAGGGCAGGGAGTTTCATGCACCATATGTTCAATTTTTCTCCCAAATGTCTACATCTTGAAAGATGCTATGCCCAAGAGGTAGGGAAGATGTAAGATCTGCGATGTGAAAGAATGTGTGGGGCAGGCCAAGTGCAGTTACAGCCTAGTGACTCCTAAAAGCATCCCACCTGGCTCTTTATTGGAAGGCCATCTTGCAGGTGAGGTGGATGGAATAACAACTGGCAATGAAAACACCAATATTAAAGATGAGAGCTGGTTCTCTGTATTCTAGTCTTTACGTATCTTGTTATACGAGATCAGGGAAGAAGGGGTGGGTAGACGGAAAGTATCCGTGTACACAGCTATGAGTGGAACCTGACCGAAAACAGCAAAGCAATAACACAGTCCTTATCTGGCCATATTTCAGACAAGGCTCAAAGGCCTGTTTTGCACAAGAGATGACTAAAAGCAACTTCCACAAATTCAGAAACATTTCTTTCATCATTCTTGTAATTGCTGGGAGTTCAGGCTGTCTAATACGGGCAAGGCTAAAGTTCCCAGGTGACTTATGTGAAAACCGAGGCTTAGTGAGGTTGAATAAATGGCCGATGATCATCCTATGAGTGTCACAGGCAGGGTTAAGTCCAGACATGTTTGAAGCCAGAATCCTGGTTTTTGCTGCTGCAACACAAAGAAAAGTGACAGGGGGCAAGTTGTCTGGTGTGAAGACAGGAAGAACTGTTTGAGAGAATGGTCTGTGAGGAGACATGTTTATCTAATCAGCTCAGTCACCTTGGTATTTCACAAAGACACATCTGAATCCGGGGCTGAGAATCCCTCCATTTTCAGCAAACAAGATTATACAAAAAGACACATTCTGCATGGATCCATCCTATCCCATGGTGCAAGGCAAAGGTGGAACATATTGTTTTCTGAGATCCTTTTTAAAAGTTGAAATATTCAAAGAGGACTTTGATTCAGGATAAATTCACTTAGCTTTCTTCTACTTTTTACTCTATGGTGCTTGTTACATTTATTCTGTAGAGACAGTAGTATTTCCAATAAATATCTGACAAAATAATCCATCATGCAATAGATCATTATAAAATTGAGAATTATATAGCTAATGCCAAAAGAGAAGGAAAGAGTAGGGGCCATATCTAATTCTCAATTAGATTCTTACTAGTAATAAATTAAGATTGGTGATAACAATAAAGATGCTGACCATAGAGGGAGAAATGAGGGGGGAGGGAGGCAAAGAGAGAGAAAGAAAAGAGGCTGAAAAAGGCAAAAATGAGTGAAAGAAAGGGAAATTGCAGAGAAGTTTAGGTCAGTGGGAGCCAAAATGTATTACAAAATTGTGGAAGCTTCAAAAATATGAACGCATATGCACACTCACACACAACCCAGGATCAAAAGTCAATCTTACTTCAATGTCTAGGTTCTTTAGCATTTTGTTCTCCTTTAAGAAAGAACCTAATCATCATTTGGTGGATAAGCCCAAATTTAAAGCAATTTGGGATCCTTGAAGAAAGACCCAGAGAGCATGGGCTAAGGTGTCATTCAGACCTGGGCTTAGCTTTCGGCCGAAACACTTCACCAGCTGTAGTGTTGGGGAGGCTATTTGTATTTTCCTGAAAAGCATCCTCATCTTTACAAGCCCTGTAGGTTTATTAGAAGAATTAAGTAATATTATATATGATGTTTATCGTATATATGTAATATACATGTAACATATATCTGATAACACGATGTCAGACATGTTATCTATACATGTGAAGTGTCTGACATCACGTTACAAGTGGTTTGATCCAATAGCCCATTCTTATGAAATCTTGGTGACCAAGTTTACGCTTTGCATTTTGTCCAACTATTACTCCCAGTACTGAGATCACACCAGTGATCGAGTTGCATTTTTTTGTGACTATTTTTTGTATTTCCCAGCAAGAAGAAGAGGAAATGCGTCAAAACTAGTCAGGCATGCACACTCCAAAACCACTTAAATGTTTAATAAATATACCCATCTTGCACATCCAAACATCTAAATCTCCTACCTAACAGTTCTTCCTTGATTATATAGTTGGACAAATTCTCAATGACACAAATGGTCATTAGCAAATATATTTTGCTAATCATTTGAAAAATTGAAAGCAATCTAAATGATCATCAACAGGAAAACTGTTTAGTAAAGTTCTGTATTCATATTATGGAATAATACGCGACCCTTAGTAGGAATAAGATAGCTCAGTGTGTTACTGACATGAGAAAAAATGTCCACAATATATTCTAAAGTTAAAAAAAGTTGTGAAGCACTATGAGTGATATGATGTCATTTGTGTCATAGAACATATATGTATTTTATAAAATATGTATATGTGTAAGTGTATCATATTTTCTGAATTTGTTATAATCTCCAGGGAGTGATAATAATAGGTCAAAATGAGAAAGGAAACATTTTTTCATAAATCAGAAGCCCAAATTTAAATTACATGTTATATTAGCTTCCTATTGCCCTGGCAACACAGTGCACCCAGTGACTTGGGACAACACAGGTTTATTTCTTACAATTCTGGAGATCAGAAGTCTGAAAGGGGTTTTCGTCTAAAATCAAGGAGTAAGTTGAGCTGCATTCCTTCTGGGGCTTCCAGGGAAGAAGCCATTCCCTACCTTTTCCAGCCTCTGGAGGAGGTCTGCATTCCTTGGCTCTTGGGCCTTCATTCCTCTAGTCACTGCTGTGTCACCCACACCTTTTTTCTCACTCTGACTCTCTTGCCTCCCTCTTAGAAAAGGCCTTGTGATTACATCAGGCCCACAAATGATCCAGGATAATCTCCTCATCTCAAGATCCTTTAATTTACTCATGCAAAGTCTATTTTGCCATGAAAGGTAGCTTATTCATAGGTTAGGAGGTAGATGTCTTTGGGGGACCACTATTCTGCCTACCATGCATGCCTTTCTGTTTTGTAAAATCTGTCATCTTAAGAATTACTTAGTTGGCCACTCACTTGTTACTGATTCTCTTCCCAAGCTCTATATGGAAAGAAACATAAGTTCTTTCATTTGCATAAGACATTAGCACAATGTGGAAGGAGAAAATGAAGGAAGGAATAAAGAAAGGGAGAGAGGAAGGAAGAGCATGCTCTGTATTTCTGTGCCTGAAAATAATGAGTGCTCAAAACTACTAGATATGATACATTCATTTATTCCCTAAATAATAAGTTCTAAAAATGAGCAGAATGGTCTCCAAGGCATTGCTCACATCACACAAAAAAAGAAAAAAAGAAAAAAGGCAGGGTGGGGGAAGGGAAAAAAAGATGATCTCTGTGCCTTTTAGGAATTTATCATTCATTTGGAGGGACAATGCAGGCGTATGAAAACACTAAGAATAGTGCAACATAACATCCCTATCAGTGAATAAAGATAGTTTAAAATGAGTTTTTGGAGATGGATGACAAGACCACATAGTAAAGTAATGGTCACAGGACTTAATTCAGTGATAGTTTCATGAATGGAAGATTTGAATTGGGCTTTACATGAAACAAATGAGTATGAAATGGTAAGTTGCAGAGGTCATTTACAATAAACGCAATCAGAGGGAAAGGAAATAACCAAGGAAGAATTGATGGAAAATTTTGGTTAACATTGCAGCTTTACTGGGGATGAGAAGAGGAACTTGGAAGGATATGGAATGTGTGTCCAGCCGAGGAAGTGACGAGTTGAGTAGGCAAGGACTAAGATTAAAGGGGGCAAACTTTGTAATGTATGAATGGCCATTGTGTATTCCCAGCAGACAAGTGAAATAATGTGACTTTTGGTCTTAATCATCTACCTAGACCTTCTTCCATTTTCTGATAAAGATATAGTAGTACTAAGTAGTCTATAATTAGTTAGGCAAATTGGCTAGTTTTTAAATTCTTTTGAAGGATATTTTAGTCAGAGTTGGAGAGTTTGAAAATCTTACTTCTCTTGAGACTGACAACGGTAATCAAGAGGAAAGAAAAATAGCAAAGAAAAGCCAATGGGGGGTTAAATGATCTCTGGATCACTGGCACCCCCTGGTGGCTAACATGAAAATCCAGGGTCAGGAGAAACCGTGGACCATCTCAACAAAGTCATTAATAAGCAATGTAAAAAACAGATACGTGTTTGATAAGTAACTTCAGGCCACTGTGGAGGAATATATTGTAGGTGGGGGATAAGTAGATACAAAAAAGACTATAGCTTTAGATCATTCATAAATGATTGGGCAATTACTTAACAAAGGTGGTGTGTTAGATTCTGAGAACAATAAAGGGAGTCAAGACACATTTAAGAGTAAAACCCAGCAGGAGTACCTCAACTTTATAAATGAGGCAATTGAGGTTCACGGAGATAAAATAAAATGCCAAAAGTCATACAACTAGTAAAGTAAGATCCAGTATTTAACTTCTAGCGTATCTGTTTCCAAAACCCTAGGCTTACCCAGCACACAACTACAACTCCACAATACGAAAGGACAAAAAAGGATAAAAAAGTCCATGTCAACTCACATGCTCTATCTAGGCCCTGAAATTGAGAAAGAAAAAAGCAGTCTTCAGGCATTCAACATTTTTTGAAGAATAAAACACAATTTTTATAAAAATATAGTTTCTCAGAAGGTTTACAATGTGCCTTTTTTTGGAGGTCCTTCTATGTAATAAGATACCTGTTTATTTGTAGTTAGGTTTGAATGCAGAAGACCCCATTTATTTCTGCACTGGCACATGCAGCCAATTGTCAGTAAGGTAACACTTACGGAGAGCCCACTCTGGGCAGAAAATTAAACATGATGTCATTAGAATATCATTACATATTGTAGCCAATGTATGTACCTATTCTGGCAGCTTATCATCAAAAAGAATGATGGATCATAGGGAAGTTGCTGTAAAAACATATGTCAGAAACATACACAGACACACAGACAGACAGACACACACACACACACACACACACACACGCACAGGAAATACAAACTGTAGAAATCAGTCTAGAAACCTGACTGTCCAAATGGTAGCCACTAGCTTCATGTGGCCATTGAGCCCTTATAACATTCAGTCCAAGCTGAGATGAGCCAAAACTATTAAATACTCACCAGATTTTGAACACTTAGATGTGATAAAAATGTAAAATATCTCATGAATAAATTTAATATTCCTTATGAGCCAAAATGATAATGTTTTTGATAGATCTGATGAAATAAAATATACTATTAAGATTAATTTCACCTGTTTCTTTTTACTCTTTTGTTGTGGGTACTAGAAAAACTGAAATTACTTATGTGAATTGCATTTGCAGGATCACATTATATTTCAACTGGACAGCACTGTTCTCCACTTACTTTCTAGAGGCATTTTAGAGACTGTTCCCTTGAGAGGCAGACAAATGAATGGGATGTGTCTGGATGTGTCCAAGTTTGTGTTATATCTTTTCCCTAAACATAGTCTTCTCTAGCTACTATCAAATTTCTGAGTTCAAACTCCACTGCCCAAAAGACTGTTGAGGAAGGCTACTTGTCTACAAGTCCGCATTTTTGCATTGCTATTGTTTATTTTCAATAAATCCCTAATGCTGCCTTCAAAGGTTATGATTTGGATGTCAACTCTGCATTCATATTGCATGACATCTCATTCTTTCTGTGCCACCTCAATAAAAAAAAAAAGAAATGTGCTGATACCTATTATTTAAGAACGACGTCATTACCAAAAAATATTACAATGCACCATGTAATGCCTTGCCTTGGTCTTAAGTTATGGAAAATCATGAGATTATGGCTCTTGACCTCAAGGAGCTGAAGAGAAAAGACAAAGACAAATATAGAAGGTGAAAATGCACATTATCCTACATTGTGAGAAATGAAAATTTCAGTGTGGTATCGAAACTAAAGATCGATGAGGTAGTTAATTCGTAGGGCTTAACTGGAAGAATTTGAATGGAAGAATGAATTGGGATTGGATACAGGAAAGCCTCATTGAGTTCATTTCTGTTACATTCCACTTACTCTGACGTCCTCAGCAAAAGATTTAACCTTCTTCGGGACTAATTTCCTTACCAGCTACCACAGCCTAATACACTGTTTGATTGATATTCAGTAAGCTTTGTTGAACTAACACATGAATATGTCTAGAAAATGGAGGTACTAATTCATATACAGTAAAGTTTTCGTGGGCATTAAATTCAATGACTGTAAATTTTAGATCACGATAAATATTCTTGCTGTTTATTCAGTATTGAACACCTACTGAGTGCCAGGCACTATTCTAGGTTATGCCTATTACCTGGATTTTGAAGTAAGGGTAGTGCTTAGGCAGTGAGGAGGGAGAAGTGTTCCATGTAGAAAGGGTTGGAAAAACACAAAGGGATACATCCTTTATTACTATATTTTAACTGGTTTCCTTGCTTCCAATCCTAAGCAAGGATTGTCCCTGTGAACAACTTTTGTACTTCTAGCACGTATCTTTGGGGCCCCCATGTCATGGTCCCTTGACCACTCTTGGTTGCAATTGCAGTTGAGGTGGATATTTTCACAGGAGTTCATACTTACCTTGTGATGACATCGTTCCTCAAGCACATTCCTCCCTTCTCCATGCTTTCTACCAAAGTGTCTTCTCTGATGCCACAAGAGCACAGTGGGTGCATCCACAAGTGCATCCAGAAATATAGGAGACTTAAGAACCCAGGGACATCCTTCAACCAATGGGGAACTGGACTCCATAGATAAATTCTCCTGCTCTCCATCCTTAGATGGGACAATTCAGGGTTATTCTGGACACTTCTCAGAGGTTCGAATAGAATCGAGCCTTTGTTACCTACAGCAGCAACCTCAATAATACTTTCTCATTTTACTTCTTCTCTTTCCCTGTTGCTCTTCCTTATTCCTGCTTCCTGGAATCACTGACCAAATAAACAACGTTTACCCAGGTCTATGTCTCAGACAGTGATTGAGAGGAGCCCTAAGAGAAAACTGCCAAGACATCACTGTTAGGAAGTGTTGCCATCTTAAAGCACAGTTCTAATCTCCCTTCAAGTCCCAAGTGAAACATCACTGCTCAATGAAGTGCTCATAGCCTGCAGCTTCCCAGACTTAACAGTTCACAATCATCCCTATTCCCTCCTACCTGGTGAATTTGAAAATATGGAATCCTTGAATAATGAGAATCATCTGTGTATATATGGCACATATACATGTTAAAACCGAGAACACAAAGCAAGAGGATTATAAACACAAAGGCTATTTGTGTTCCTCCTTAGACATGTCACACAAAGCCACTCTGTTACCAATTTCCATAAGAAATCAAATCACTACAAAATTTTAGTAATTTTACAAGTTTTTGCCAAAATATCCAGGAGGTCATATAGATGCATCACATCTGTACCACACAGTCTTTCATCAACCTGCACACTGTCCTTATCGGCTCTTCAGCTTCTTCTTAAGTCCATGCCCTCTTATTTCAGAGAGGTTAAATAATTCTCTTTTTCTTGGAGCCAGGATCTTTCTGATACACTTGGTCCGGTCATAGTCTCAGGATCCCTGACTACCTAGGGGGCCCTGTGAACAATTTCTTTCCCCCAAAATATAGTGATCCCTTCTCAAAAGAAATCATTTCTCTTCTGCCTCATTAAATTTGTATCACTTACTATAATATTTAAAGCTGCTTTTCATCATGACTGTAACCCATTTATTGTGGGATTCTAGCATCCTACATTTCATGAGATCTGCTCCTCTCAGGATCTGCATTCTGGTATCACAAGAGATTGTATTTACAGGGTAAGCAGCTATTGAGCACCTCCCATGTTCACAACTCTGTCCTAGTTGTTGATGGGGTCATAAAGAATGTGACACGAGTCTTGCCCTTGAGCTTACTACCACCTGTTGGGGGAACATACAGAGTAAAGCAATTCCACTACAAAGCAGATTTTTACCTAGAAGCAATGGTTCAGTGGCCACTAATCATGTGTGTGTGTGTGTGTGTGTGTCTGTGTACATATATATAATATGTACATATATTTATGTAAAACATAACCTTCATACAAGCGTAAGGAGTTTCTTTCTTTTGGGCTTATAACCAAAAGGAGAGTGGTCAGGTCATAAAGTATGTGAAAATTTGGCTTTGTAAGATAATGCTAAATGATTTTCCAAGTGGTTTCCAGGGGGTTACATCAATTTATATACCAATATCAATTTATTGGTCTTTAATTTTGAAATGCATTCTTCAAAGTGTTAGCTTTTTTTTTTTTTTACTTCCAAACAAATACACTTTCCTACTTATTCAAAATCTCCGGCTATGTCGCAAAGAAATGTGAAGCAGTTTATAATACTGCCTTCAGTAAATTCAGAAAGTGAATAGCATCGTCTTACACAATAGGAAAAATTACTACTATAACTAGTTAAATTAAAATTATGCTTAGAAAAATAAGAGAACATATAGAACCCAACATTCCGTGGAAGAATGTCAGAAGTTCCTACATTAAATGCAAAATTTGTGTTTCTATGTACAAGATTTTAGGAAAACACAACTTTCCTTAAATTCTCAAACATTTCTGTGACCCAGAAGATGCTAAGAATCACGACTAAAAACTAAAACAAACAATTACTGTACCAGAATTCTGGAATAAAGTATTTGAAAAGAAAAAAAAAAATAGTCTTAAACTTCCTAGAAATTTCCGCAAAGGAAGGCACATGATTTGTTATATAGTTTTCACAGGATGGAAGGAAATGTACATCTTTATCTTAATAATTATTCTTTCCTCTATCATTTAGAAATCATATGAGCTTTTATGGCTCATACTGAAGTTGAACCTTGAAGGATAGTGCAAATTTAAAAAATTAGCTATTGATAATGCATCGAATAAAACCCCTGAGTCAGAAAAATGGCAAATTACCTATAGAAAAAAGAGAGAAGCTGCAGTGAGCACAACACAGAAATTATAAAATATTTCTAGCTAAGGAGTGTGAGGCAAGAATTAATACACAGCACATGTGAGAGTTTTCTCACCCCGAGTTAGCAAGAGGCAAGTAGCAAAGGAGGGCCTCATTCAACACGGACTACATGCTTTGCTAGGAAAAACAGTCACATTTGACCACCCTGGGAGAGGCTTATAAAACTCTTCTGAGCTAGTAAAGGAAAAGACCCAGACAATTAAAACAGGAACTACCAGCTGAGGAAAATCTCCACTGGTGTTCTTGCGTACACAGCCACATAATGAATAGAAGAGTGGATATGGCAAACCTCCCCAAAATCCTTCTTGGGAAGGAGTGAGCAGGTGGCCCTCATCAGGAAGTGTTTGCTGGTTTGGGTTCATGAAAACCCATCAGACCACTGAGAGGCCCTATTCTCTTAAAATAAAAATAAAAGTAAAACAAAAGTTTGGTTTTATGCCTTTGTCAACAGGATAGTGGGTATTTCCTCTGGGATTTAGATGTTTGTTTTACTAGTGTCTCAGATTTTTGTGATGTATGGCTGTTAAAATTTTATACAGGAGATTTTCCTCAAATGTTCCTATCTGCTTACACGTGTGGTTGATGGAGGAGTCCCCTTAAAATATTTTCTGTTATTGGGTCATAAATACAGAGAAAACACTGGTGGTTGCCAGAGGGGAGGCAGTTGAAGGGATAGGAGAATTAGGTGAAGGGGATTATGAAGTACAAACTTCCAGTTATAAAATAAACAAGTCATGAGGATAAAAAGTACAGCATAGGGAATAGAGTCAATAATATTGTAATGACACTGTGTGGTGATAGATGGTAACTACTCACCGTGGTGAGCGAACGGTGATGTATGGAATCGTCGAATCACTATGTTGTACACCTGAAATGAATATTACATTGTATATCAGCTATACTTCAATTAATATATGTATACACACACACACACATACATAATCTGTTATTTCCTAGAATGTTTTAGTAAAATGTAAATTAGGTAAAACTTTAAGAAATGTGATTGTGGAGTGCCTTAATTGCTATGGAAGTATAAAGATAAAAATAATATTGAAAGGCCATAGCTCAACCTACACAGTCTTCTTTTTATAGAAAAAAAAATTACAAGTTTAGCTGAGGAGAAAGAAAAATGTCCACAGTTCTGTGTCCCTTGACATTGCTAACATGCTTTGTTGCCTGTATTTAATCTAGCTCTGGATCTTAGACCTTCAATTTTTTAATGAATTCTGTGGTCATTTGATGATCACTTTTGGATCTTACTGTGCACTGTGGTGTGGGAACTCCCACTATTAAAGAGAATTTTTCTACGCAAAAAGAGAGAAGACATCAAGTTTAATCAGGGAAGCAAGGTGTGGAACCACTCACCCCTCCACACACTCCAGGCAATCCTTATGCTAGACTCTTCAAGGACTCATCCCTAAAGCCAGCAATAGCAAAAGTGTTTTTCCATTCCGTCAAGTGTTTATTTGTGATATAATTGAGATGGGGTGTCTGGGTGGCTCATTCGGTTTAGGTATCCAACTTTGGCTCAGGTCATGATCTCGCAGTTCGTGGGTTCGAGCCCCGTGTCAGGCTCTGTGCTGACAGACCTTGGAGCCTGCTTCGGATTCTGTGTCTCCCTGTTTCTCTGCCCCTCCCCTGCTTGTGCTCTCTCTCTCGCTCACTCTTGCTCTCTCTGTCTCTCTCTCAGAAATCAACAAACATTTAAAAAATATACAATCAAGAAAGAAGGGCTGAGGTAAGAATAACTCCATATCAGAAGTCAGAAATAAGTTTTAGTTCTGGGGTTCCCACAAACTAGAGGTGTAATCTTGGGCTTCTGCTGCCTCACCAGCAAAATGAAGGGGTTGGGCTTAGATAAAATAGGTGTTTGAAGAAATCTAGCATGGCATTTCTCTCACCTCAATCTAATTTATAGTTATTTAAAAATAAGCACTGGGATTCAACTTTCAGTTTACCAAGACATGAACCAACCAAATGCTTATGCTATTGTCTTTTATTTTCTACTCAAAAAACATAAAAAAAAAAATTCTACAATTGTTGAATCCCTCTACAGTTCTAATTTCTATTATTAACTTGTTTTAAAGGTATGCTTAAAAAAGAATCCCCAGGGGGCACCTGGGTAGCTCAGTCAGTTAAGCTTCCAACTTCAGCTCAGGTCATGATCTCACATTTGTGGGAGCCCGGCGTCAGGCTCTGTGCTGACAGCTCAGAGCCCAGAGCCTGCTTCGGATCCTGTGTCTCTTTCTCTCTCTGCCCCTCCCCCACTCATGCTCTGCCTTTCTCTCTCAAAAATAAACATTAAAAAAAAAAAAAGAATCCCCAACTTTTTGAGGAGCAAAGAAGGTTCACTCGTAGTCCAGTTTGGTCAACTTAAAATGATCATTTCTTCACTGGGGAGATTGGGGAATTTGATTGTATTCAAAATGATTCATAATGTGATATCCAATCACATTTTTTTCCATACAGAGGCTGGCTTCGTCTGTTCTCTAAATACAGGTATTTCACAGAAACAAGTATGCCAGAATTCTTATGACATAAAGCAAACATAAAGACTGCAGGCTGCAGAGCAGAGCATGCTTTTTTACTTCCCTTTTTCCTTTATAATTTATATATATTTTCTTGAGAAAACAAACGTTCCAAACTTTTGATGCATTATACTCTCTAGTGACAGCTTTAAACACAAGACCAAAAGGCTGGACCAGCAGGCAGAACATTCTTAGGGTCCTTAGCCCACTGAAATATGTTTATTAGGTGATCCTAAAGGACCCTCTAGTTCCACGCATTCAAAATACAGATCTAGAAGAGAAAATAAGAATATATAATCGTTAAAAGACTAATTTGGTACATATATTGTGGTAAGATGATTTACCACCTATCATAATCAATGCTACAATGACCTCTACGTGAATTAGTATGTCAGTTTACCAATTATCGCTAGCTTAAACCCAAGAGCACGGTGAAAAAGACGTTCTATGATATATATTAGACCATGATCTCATGGTAGGGAGGGATTTCTCAAAGTCATAAAGGAAAAATTGATATAGCAAGACACATTGAACTTAAAATCTTTTGTTCATCAGGACGCCATGAAAAGGACACCATAAGGAATGGGAAAGTAAGGAAACCCAGAGATCTCCTCCTCTATAAAAGCAATGAGAACACAAGGAAAAATTTTCAGAATCAACTTTTTAGAACTCTGGAAATTAACAAAAGACTTGTAACAATCTGAGGAGCCCTCTTCAGAAAAAAATGGCTGTGTCTTGGTAAGAATAGCAAACCCTGTGGTATTTTAACTTGCTACTCCAATACTCATTTTGCAATTCCACAAACTCTTCCAAAGTACTAGCCAGCAGCTTAGCAGTCACTAGAATGCAAGAAGAGGCGTGAACCTCCCAACAGCAGCATTCTCAGGGAATTGCCATTATTTGACGTGTCTGGCCGTTTCCCTGAAAACCCCCCACTCAAAGAACTTTTTCTTCACTCAGAACTCATTCAGTTCAAGCGGCCTTGTCCCTGGAGGTGACTGTCAAATTGTTTAACATTGCAGCTGTGTGCATGCCCTGTGCTCATATCCACAGACCAGAGAAAGCTCTCTCCTTTCAAATAGACTCTAAAACACGGGAGGTAAAGGCTAAGCCAGAATGATAGACTGCTTGCCTCAGAACTGAAGGCATGCCCCACATGCACACAGAGCCTCTTGGCAAAGGCTGGGAGATTTATTGGTTCTAGGAATTTAAGGGCATCTCTGTCCAGTCATTAGTTGACCCCTAGGTTAACTGAGCAGAGACTTCACTGTCCACTTATGACAAAGAATAAAGTCTTTGTAATATTAGTTCAGGAAAGTCACTAAAAACCAATAACAGTAACAGTAAACAGCAGTGACAACAAGCCCCAAGGAGGAGTACACTTATTTCTAGAATTGCAACATCATATTACTTAAAATGTCCAATTTTCAACAAAAATCATCAGACATACAAAGAACAAAAGGTATGCCCTATACATCGTAGAAACTGTTGTTGAGGAAGCCTAGACATTGGATAGACTAAAGATTTTTAAACTTGCTATTTTAAATACATTTAAAGAACTTAAGAAAACTATGTCTAAAGAAATGAAAGAACAAATGGTAAGGGTGTCACTAAATAGAGAATATCAATAAAGAGATAGAGATTATTAAAAAATAGAAATTATGGAGTTAAAAAATAAAGATTCACTAGAGGGTCTCAATGGCAGACTGGAGCTGGAAGAACGAAGAATCAGAGACATGAAAGATGAGTCATTTAAGATCATCCACTTTGAGGAACAGAAAGAAAAACCACCCAGCATGCCAACATATACATGTGGGACTCCCAGAAGGACATGAGAGAAATAAATGAGCAGAAAGAATACTTGGAGAAATAACGGTCAAAAACTTCCCAAACTTGAGGAAAACACATTAACCTATCCAAAGGGCACAACAAACTTCTCAGAGGGCAAACTCAAAGGGGTCCAAGCCTACACACATCATAATCAAACTGTAAAAAGTCAAAGCCAAAGAGAGGATCTTTGAAAGCAGCAAGAAGGAGACAACACATCACATACAAGTGATCCTCAGTAAGATGGGGGCCCTGGTCTTAATACTGCAACAAGTTGGGTTCTGAAGAAAATGACAGATGCTTGAAAGGGAACCCTCAGCTCAGTGGACCCCTTGTGAGGTCCTGAGCAGAGGACACAGCTGACTCCTGCCCAGGTTCTTGCATCATGCAAACTCACTGTAAGAAAATACCTTTGTATTGTTTTAGGCTGCTATGTTTGTGGCAATTTGCTACCAGTATTAGAAAATGAATATAGTGTGCAATATGAAACGGAAGAGGAAAAGAGTTATTTATGCTGGGAAGGAATGCCCAAGGAGGGAGGGTTGGCTCCTAATGTATTGACACTATTGTTTGACTTTGGTAATTTCGATATTGGTGTTCAAAGCTATGATAATGCATCAATAATTTTAGGCCAACTAACCAGAAAGCCAATGCTTGCTAAGCAGAAACTGGTAATAGGTTGAAATTGACACATCACTCAGAAGAAATTTAAGAATATATACACCCAATCATCACACACACACACACACACACACGAAGACGCTGATAAAAGCAAAGTTCCAAAAAGGGAAAGGAAAAAAAAGTGACAATTAAGGTGAATGCCTCAGTAAAGACAACCCCCTTCCAACAACTGGCAGAGATTTTCAAATACTGGTCATTTTTCAGGACTAACATTTCATCACATAATACCATTCATTCAGAAGAATGGTACTTTTTAAAATGGATGTTGGAGCAGCAGATTTTTGTCCCAGGAGCAATAAAAGATTCCAGCCTAATGCCATATAAAGATACCATATGAAATCTAGAGTTGTTGAGCCACCAAAATAAAATTGAATGGCAGGTATGTACTTCTTCCTTATTTCTGTGTCTCTACCCATGCATGGATCCCCACCGTTCTCCAGTTTCCCCTGACATCTCATTACAAGAACTAGAGGTCCTTCTCCCACTCCATACCACCAATACATCAGCACAGTGGGTGACTTGGTATCCAAGTTTGAGTCAATTGAACAAACATACCATGTGCCAGGCACTGTGTTAGTACTGTGTTCAAGATGAAACTGGGGACACCTGGGTGGCTCAGTTGGTTAAGCATCTGACTTTGGCTCAGGTCATGATCTCACCCCTCATGAGTTCGAGCCCCGCATCAGGCTCTGTGCTGACAGCTCAGAGCCTGGAGCCTGCTTCGGAGTCTGTGTTTCCCTCTCTCTCTTCCCCACCCCTCCCCTTTCTCAAAAAAATATTAAAAAAAAAAAAAGATGAAACTGATATGATCCCTTCCCTGAGGTGTTGCTCTTCCAGAGAAGACAGGCAGAGTGACAGATAATTTCAATACTTATATGAAGAGCTGGAGAGATTTACTAACTCACAATTTGTTTTCATTATTAACTTGATATTTGAATACAAAAGATTATAGAATGAAACAATGTTTATTGACTCCTATTCATGCACCAGGGTGTTTTTCTGATATTATATCATTCAATTTCAAGGAATCTAAAATAGTAACTGTATCCCTGAGAGTCTTATACTTGTCTTCTCAATGATTTTTGCTTCCCTCAGATAAGGTTCCTGGTCATGAATTCCCTAACGTTAACAAAGAATCCTGTTAAAGTGTTGCTGGAAATTAAGGATGTAAGGAGTCACCATGAGTTAAGGATTTATGGATATTAATGGGGCATGATTAAAGCCTAAAAGATGTTTTGAAGAAATAAAATATTATTACAGTGATAGTTTGACACATATAGAGTTGATGTTTTACTTGTATTTTATTTTTTAATTTTTTTTTTAGAGAGAGAGAGAGAAGTGGGGGGGGGGAGGGAGAGGGGCAGAAGGGGAGAGAGAGAGAATCTTAAGAAGGGCCCATTCTCAGCACAGAGCCTGATATGGGGCTTGATCAGATGACCCTGGGATAATGACCTGAGCTGAAATCAAGAGTTGGATGCTCAGCCAACTGAGCCACCCAAGCACCCTAGAGCTGATGTTTTAAACTCTACAGTTTAACAAATTGTTACCTAGCAACTACTACTTGCCTGGCACCATTCTAGGGTCTAGGCTCTTAAAGTGTTATAAATGAGTGCCTCAACATTAGGATAAAAGTGAATAGCTAGCTACAAGAGCACAGAATGAGGGGTCTTTAGCTCAGCTTGTGGATACAGAATGGAAGAAAGGAATAGAAAGCAGGAGGCATTTGGGTTGAAAGACAACAAATACAGAAATATTACTTACAAAATCACTAATAGTCTATGCATGAGTGAAGGTTCCGAATAAGGGTGGAAGTGAGGACAGAAGGCAGAGCACGGATGAGGGAGAAGCCTCGGTGATCCCTCCAACGAAGCATGGCTGAAGTCTCAAGTGGGATCGGCCTCACCCACTATGGAGTGTTCACACCTCTCATGTTTACCTCACCAGGAGGTAGAGATAGAGGGAAAAGACCTTAATAATTCCCTTTTTCTAGTTGAGCAAAGTTCATGTCACCTCACTAGTTCATTCGCACATTCCTCATTTATTGAGAAGAAACTTTATGCCAGGTGCTTTCCAGATACAGAGCTTTTGAATCTTACCATACCAAGGTATCGTTTTTCTAGGTAATCAATGTCAATTTCAATTTATTTCTCTTATTCAAATTACTATCAATCTAAAATTTGCAGCTTTGGGAATTTCAAATGTTATTTAGTTGTCATGTGAGGTCACTCTCACCCTTGCAACTTAAATAAAATATGCTTCATCCCCTCTCCTAAACCCAGTGCCCTTCCCTGGATTTATGTGCCCTTGGGTCTGTTATCCCATTGACCTCTTCCTCTCTCTTTGCTTCTCACCATCCCAGGACATTTTCTTTCCCAATCTGTCCACAGTAATTCAAATGTTGACTATAGCCCATTTGAATGATTTCTCCATGACATCTTTTTTTTTAGTTTTTCTTTTAATGTTTATTACTTTTGAGAGAGAGAGAGAGAACAAGCAGGGGAGGGGCAGAGAGAGAGAGGGTGACACAGAGTCGGAAGAGATGGGGTTCGAACTCATGAACTGGGATATCGTGACCTGAGGCAAAGTTGGATGCTCAACCGACTGAGCCACCCAGGTGCCTCAAGCTGCATCATAGTTTAAATGTACTTCTGCAACTTGTTTTTTCCCATCACGATTGTGCTTGAGATTTACCTGTGTTGAATGCACAGGACAAGGGCGAGCACCTGCCTAGGACAGCACGGGCACACCTCTGCTACCTCAGGATAGTTGTGTTATTAATACCCTCTTCTCACTCTCAAAGTCATCTAGCTGGCATAATATATGATCACTCTACATATAAACAAAAGGGACTGTTCTCGAACGGTATTTACCGAAACTTTGCAAATCAATAAAAATTCTAAAAAAATCAAAATGATAAAAAGAAAGTGGACAAAGAACACAAAACAAATAAAAATCAGCAAGAGCTTTGAATAAGCAATTCACAGAAAAAGAAAGAACCCTAGCAGTCATAACCTTATGGAAAGGTGTCCCACTGTATTAGTAAACAGGAAAACACAAGCTAAAATTACACCCATGCTACGGGCAACAATCTACAGTCTCAAAATGCTGAGTGTTGGAAGGATGTGCTAAAACAAGGACACCTGCATGTGAATATGACAGGGCTCATCTCCTTGCAAGGCAGTGTTGGATTAGCTCATTAAAGTGGATGCCCTTCGACCAGCAACTGGACTTCCTGAAACTTTTGCCATCTCCGTAACATCTTTCAGATAAGAGAGTGGCAGACTTTGCTGACTATTTTCGTCAACAGAACAGGGTTATACCACAAAACAAAAAATGTAGACTACTACACTGATTTGATTATTCCTTGGAAATTAATAACATGCCCAAATTTAGGGACTTAATGCAATTATCATTATTATTATTATTATTATTTTGCTGATGCTATTTTAGGCCAGGAATTGAGAAATGGCTCAAATGAGCCGTTTAATCTCAGATCAACATGGAGTCATTTGGCAGCCGGGGATGGAAGACCTTCCAAGGTGGCTGTTTCATGCACATATCTGGCTCCTTGAGGCTTCTTGGCTTTTCTACCCATTGGGAGTCACATTCTCCAGGGCCTCTTCATAAGGCTTGAGCTTCCCATAGCAAAGTGATCTCAGGGGAGTTGTTCTTACAAAATGGTGGCTGTCTTCTGTGGGGAATCCAAACTTAATAGACCCTTCCTGAAGAATGTCCAGGAAACTGACTAGTCACAGGTGCTATGTAAGCTGTGAGGGAAAACCATAGGAGATACCGACAAAGAATTATGAGAACACAACATTGAGGTAAGCCTGATAAACAGTTAAGAGAACCAGGATGCCAGAATAAGCTCAATGTAATAGTGATATGTAGTGTAATGTAACTAGCGATATAAATTGAGTATCTGCTGACCGTTTACTAAAACTAGGATGTGTAACAATTGTAGCTTTATTTCCACATAAATAGAGTTGAAAATCCACTACAGTTTTGCAGCTACTTGCCAGTTACCTGCTTGCATTTGGGGTATATGTTTTGCTCAATCATAAATACAATCAGTTAATTATGGGGCACCCGGGTGGCTCAGTCAGTTACGCACTTGACTCTTGATTTCAGCTCATGTCATGATCTCTAGGTTCTTGAGATGGAGCCCTGCGAGCCTCTGCACTGATCGCACAGAGTCTGCTTGGGATTCTCTCTCCCTCTCTCTCTGCTCCTGTCTCTCAAAAATAAAAAAAATTTTTTTAAAAATAAATGAATAAAATCAGTTAATTCTACATTTATGAATTGGTATGTCCTTTTCATCCTGACTTCTTTTTTTTCCCCCTCAATACTTCCAGGACAAGAGACAGACACTGCCAGGCCACCTCACCACTGTGCAGGAACTGGCACCTCAGTCACAGGACTGACACATTCACCTTGCTGAAGAGCAGATAAGGGAAGAGATATTAGTACAGATGTCTTAGGAAAAGCCAGTCTGCTGGGTAGGCATCTGTTCCTACAAAGTTGCCCATCACTCTTGCCTCTGAAATTCCTCACTGACTGATACTCCTGCTCAAGGTCTCACCTTTGCTGCCATCTCTCTCTTTCATTTTCCCTTTTCCCTTTTTCCTTCTCTACCTCCTTCAGTCTCAAAATTCTCACCGCTTTTTTGAACAGGTGTGTTTTATTGGCTGACTAATGATTACATCTTTATCTTTATCACTGAATCATCTCTCCCTCTCCCAGAGGCCCTGCCTTTACCCACACTTCCATTACACTGCCTTCTTAAAGACAGTGGCCTTCCTGAAAGGTATTCTGTGTTAGATATTAAAATCATAATTCTCACTCTCACATCATTTGGACCTCTTATAGTACCCACACATGCAAAACACAAAGTTTGCTTTTTTGTGTTTTATAACTTGTTTTTTATTAACATGAAATCTTTATTGAATGTTATTTATTGTATTCTTTAAGTATATGGAAGACTGTATTTGATTCCTGAGAATGCAAAACCAGCTCTAAATTGCCTTTGTTTCCTTTTTTTCTCATCTAGCCCCAAGCCTATGTCACTCAGCTCCTTCATGTCTAGGTAAAAGCCAAATCCCCCTGGGAGAACAGGCAGACTTGAAGTTTGTATACTTGGGGCAAAGCTGTTTGTTATCAGCTTCTGCTGCTTTCAATCTATAAAGCAGTTAAGAATGGGGCAATTATGCATAGTAAGTTTTCCTTTCAAAGCTAAAACACAAAAGAAGCCCTTGTCAAGAATTATTAATGTCTTAAGTAAAGTTCATCATAGCAGAAGCCATTCAAAGGAATAAATCTACCCCAAATAGGAAAGTGTGTATGTAGTTGTGGAGAAGTAGTGGGGGAGGCGGGGGAGAGAAGAAGGTGAAGGACTCATTTTCTTATGAGGTAGAGAAAAAAAAAATGGGTATTTCATTGGATGAAAGAAAACACAGCCCCAATAATAAATAAATCCTCTTTTAAGAAAATAAGCTTAAGTAAAAAGGGAAACTGGAGGTCAAACTGGAAATCCAAGTTTAATTCAGAGAAGAAGAGCATGGAATGTTACAGAAAGAGCACTGGGCTTGGGTCAGAGGGGTTTAATGGGGCAGTGGTAGGAGGGCAGAGCATAGGGAGACTATCTGACCGGGACCACCATTCTTAAAAGGTGGTACCAATATACAATTTGGACGTTACCTGAAAATAAGTGTATACAACGAAAATATCTTCAGATTAATTTCTGTATTGTTTGGTGTTAAATGTTTCTTTTGGTCTGGGCATGGAAAATACCTATCTGTTAAATGTAAACATTCAAAATGTAGCACAGTTTTCTAACACTGGTTTGGCTTTTCCTTTGTTTCAGTTTTTAATGAGGTGGTGTCTAAAAGCATCAAAAGGAGGTCAGGTCATTTCAGACCACCGAGACTTCTTGCTGCCACTTATGAGCTGCGTAAATTTGGGAAACATATTTAGTTCCTCCGCAGTCCACTTTTATCATAAGGAGAGGAGGATAATAATACCTGCTTTACCTACTTGGGTTGTTGTGACATCTTCCTCCTAAATCACAAAGCACATCAGAGAGGTAAAGGCCCTTCTTGTTTTTCACACTGCTATAAAATGTGGTTGTTACAGAGAGCCACAGTTAATGTTTAAGGGTAATTTTGCAGTAATTCAAGTTGTTTGTTCAGGAAATTTGGAAGCGAGAAGGTAGATCTGAGTTTTCTATCATTGTCAGAGAGGCTCATATTTCATAGATTCTTGGCCTCAAAGTCATCCAGATTCAATGCCGATCATGGCTCTCTAGATATTTCTTTCCAACAGGCCTTTCAAGGAAGTTTTGCTGGAAATTTAATATATAAGTAATAATTTTGTATCCCAAGTGACACTGAAATAAAATTAAAGATTTACATTCTACTTGAGGGAAGAAGTGTCCCTGGACTTAAAAACACACGTGCATGACTATAAGCACATACATACATACATACACACTCTTAAAATGCAGAAGAATACAACACCAATAGACACAACAAGATCTATTAACTGATAGATCATCCTAAGCTTAAAAGAGGATATTTTAAGGCTTGGTTCCCCAGGAAGAAGACTCTTAAGGACAGGTTTACTTGCAAGGGTATTTTAAGTGCTTTGGGGATTAACACCTGTGGAGAAGTGAAGGAACCAGGATTGGGCAAAGGAAAGAGTTGAACTAGAGTCAACTTGAAGCAAAAGGCTCATCAGATCCCATGGGGAGCTCTGGAGCTGGCATGGATGGCCTTTCCAAGTTGTCTCCAAATTGGGTAAGGGGGTAGGCCCTTTATACCCCCATATCAAATGGTCCCAGATTGCCCCAGTGAAGGGGGGTGGTGGGGTGACTTTGGGCAAGATGACTTTCTTTAGCTGAGGACAAGTCCCAGAGGGAGACTCAGCTTAGAACTATCAGTTGCAAACACTCCCAGGAGCTCAGGAGTTTACTTCATCAGTCTTGGAATGTGATCTGGGTGAATACTCTGGTCCATTCCTCATGCCATTCAGATCCACATATATCATATAATCACTTCTGGGAGCAGCTGCATTGCACCTGGAGGAAGCTTACAAGGAGATGGTTCATAGGATGAACTACAGGCACCACCAATGAAGAAACCAGTGTTGAAGCCATGACTAATATTAATCATACTCCCTCTTCCCCACCCAGTCAAGATTTCCCCTCACTCTCAGCTGACACCTCCGTTAGCCTCAAAGGTTTATGGGTAGAAGGACTGAGACCCTCCTTCCTGAGGAGCTACCATGTCTTTCTCAAGCTTCAGCCGCTGAACTTGTTCACTTACTATCAAAATTGGGCAAAAGAAAAGCAAGAGCTACCCAGGTGGATCACCTGAGTCCCAACTGTATTATTTACTACCCGTGTAAGAGTAGCCCTACCTCCTCTAGATAATCAGAATCACTTGCCAGTTGGTGACTCCCTTCCTGGCATGCTAATTTTGTAGTGCAAGAAGCTTAAAGTGATTGAGATAGTTGTCAAAGCTTGAGCTTTAATGGGATTCTTACTGTGTTTCCTGGTGGAAACTCTCCCTCTGGTAACCAAGACCCAGAGTTGTAGGGATAAGGAACACAAATCTTCTAAGTGGGTCACTTGGAATGACAAACAGCCTACTCCTACCTTCACTGCTTAGTTCTAGGACCTACGTGTTCTATCTTTAGGGGACTTAGAACCATACATGGTTCTTGTCTTAAGGTATATACAGCATTTCCCAAAATGTCCTCTCCCAACTGGTGCCTCAGCTATTTGTTCAACAGGCTGTACCATAGCTAAAACGACTTGCAGCTCCTGGGGAAGGTGATATTTAGTAAGACCCATGAAAACCATGAGGATAAGCTAATACCAAACCTACTCTGCTGTGAGATAGGTCACTTGGTTTGATGTTATCTTATAAGGAAACACCTGTCAATGGATGAAATGTACTATAAGTTCTCTAATTGTGGTGCTGGCTGAGACCTACTGGCAAAAAGTGCAAACTGATACCCCAAAGAGTGTGGATTTCAATTAATATGATTGTCAGCCTTTCCCAAGGTGGAAGGGGCCCTATATAATCAATTTGGCACCAAGGAGCTGGTTGGTCTCCTCATGGGATGATGTCATACCTGGGGTTCAGCTTTGCTCTCTGTTGTCAGCACACTAGAATTTGGTAATGGCAGAAGCTAGATCAGCCACAGTGAATGAAAATCCATGCGGTTTGGCCAATGGAGAGCCTCCATCCCTGACACCAGCACTGTCTGTTCATGCGCCCAATGTGCTGGTGTTAGGGTAGTTGATATCAATCGGCTGAGTCACTTGGTCTACATGGTTGCTTAGTGTCTCTTCTATGGTAGTTGTTCTCTCATGGGTATTGATAACCAGTACAAAGTCCATCACACTTCATGCCCAACCCAGTGGGTTATCCAAATGCCTCTTCCATAGACTTCCTTGTCCCCAATCTTCTACTCTTTATCTTCCAAGTCCCTTGACTAACCAGCCAAGCCACTTTCCACTGCCCATGTGGCTGTATTATAACCTCAGACCACTTCTCTTTTCACACGGAGTAGATGGTCAGCTATACTGCTCAAAGTTTTGGCCATTGGGATGATTTTCCCTTAAAACGTCTTTCAGTACTAGCCCTGAATGAACTGTAGCGCATTTCAGTTCAATTTCAGTTTGTACCTACATACTGAGCTGGTCTGCCCATGATTTAAGTTTGATTTATCCCCTCCTCTCTCAGTTGGTCCTAAGGGAGTTCCCAACAGGGCCATACCTGTGAGCTAAGGGAAACGGCTGGTACCAGAGTGGTGGGTAACATGGGGGTTTAAGTCTGGGCTATCTGCTAGTGAACTCCACCTGTGACTTCTGGTCTTATTTTTGTTTGATCCCAACTCTATCACTTCCTTCTTACAATGGATTACTGCTGGCTTTGGCCAACTGTATGATGTGGTGAGTTTGCCTGAACTCTGCTCATGATGGGCGCTTCTGATTACACGGTGGCTTGTTGTCCCATGGTCAGGCATTATCTTTACCAGGCAAGTAGAAGAATGCGAGGTGTTTTTCAGAAAGTTAATAATAATTCTTTGGCACAGATGGCATGGTCTTACTACCTAACTACCAACCTTTTAGGATTGTTACCTGACACCTAGAGTGTATTTCTCAGCCTCTAGAGCTTCTATAAACACTCCTAAACAAAACAAAAGGACAAACTTAACATCTTGTTGTACAAATATTCTTCACCTCATCAAGATGGAGGAAACTCTCACTCATGGCGCAGCTAACACTCGTCAAGGCTTACAGGAGTTTGGGCTGACAGGAAACAGGAAACTTGTACAGGTTTCAATGGTACTTTTCTTCTAACCATTCTGATAACTTGAAAGGAAATGTTTACAAAGTGTTATCAAAGTGCCCTCTATGGCTCATTCATATCCTAAAACTAAGGGCAATGTTTACTTCAACTAAGTCTTTAAACTGAAAGTAGGCACAAATGCACAAATTAATCAAATAATTCTGTTCAACATGAGAAAAGGTGAATGACAATGAAAATCAGGTCAAAATGAGAACATGTTTACCAAAGGAAGGTACAGCCTATCTAAAACAACATTAAATATATACACACACACACACACACACACACACACACACACACATACATATATGTGTATATGTGTATATATGTATACATATATATATATGTATATATGTATATATATATATATATGTGTATATATATATATATATATATATATATATATGTGTATATATATATATATATATATATATATATATATACACATATATATATATATATAAAAGAGCAGAAGCCTAAATGAATACTCGGAGGAAAAGGAGGGCATTATTTAAACACGAATTACATATGATGCTGTATTCTAGAACCCAAGACAGAGGAGCAAAACTTTTAAAGGGAAGGGATTTTCCTGTTCTTAAAGAAACATGTATGTTATTAGAGAAGTCTGAGCCCGGCAGACTTTAGTTCTCTGTAGCAAAACGGCTCTGCGAAAGATGAAATCATCTGTATTATATTATGAGCAGTCAGGCCAGTTGAAAAGGGACATTGAGTTTGCAATGTGGTAGATATTAGCAAACACTTAAGAGAAACCACAAAAAACCTCGTGCATTGGCCTGAAGTAAGCCTTCAACATCTGCTCAGACCCTTCAGAATCTACACTGCTGAGAACATAAGTCAGTTTGTTGGTCATTCCTCTGAACTTGAAGCCAGATGAGCAAATCCAAGCCATTTTATGGTACAATCATCTAAATCATTCCAGTATGTTACAAGATTTTTTGCCTTTGCCTTGAGCTTCAAAAAGAATTAGGCGGCATTTGTAACACTTCACACATTCCGAGGAAACTATTGGATCCAATTGTGAAAGTTTTCAAGTTCTGATGAATTTCTAATGTATAATTTATGTTGAGTATCCAACTTAAAATAATACTTTGCCACAGAGTCATGGTGCTAAAGTACAGCCAGGTAGTTAGTTATTGCTATTTTTATCATTTTATCACATTTATTATTTTTTTTATTATTCAATAAATACTTATTTTGAACTGGTGGTAAGCCTTTCACATAGGCTTCATAAAGAATAGATTCATTGTTCAAGTTTAAGATTAAGAAAAGGATGGATCAATGACCACACAAAAAGAGAAATTCAATTACATCAAAATTGTCAACAAATGCTTTTAAAATACGTATTTTTTAATCGCTGAAGCTAAAACCAATGGCGCAGATATTTGAGCTATTTCACTGCAGTCACATAACATTTACTTGCTGTCCATAAAATAGATCAAGTTACAAAATCTATACCTGAGGATCCTTATGAGCATAGTAACACAAGCAGGGACCGAAGTGAGTAGGAGAATTAATCACACTCTCAGAAGCAAATCCTTTAATTCGTGTGCGCCTAACAGCTTTAGTACTCCCCAGGTAGGTCAGAGTTTCCCCCATTTCACCCATTAGATTGTTACTGCCTGGGAAGGAATGGGAGAGAGAGAGGATGGGGCAAAGGACTTTGCAGAAATTTTAAGTTGATTTACAAAATGCTCTTTTATATTTTTCCTGACATTCTGAGACATAGAATCTAATTCTTTTCCTCTCAAAGTTAGGATAAAAACATGAGCAATGCACGGACCTGTTTCTATGTGCCAGGAAGTATGCTTAATCCCTTATTTGCATTATCTTTTTTTAATAGCCACAACAACCCCATGGGACCTCCACTACTTTCATTACCCCAATTCCCCTGTTGAGGAAACTGAGAATTACTGAAAGCAAATGACAATCTTGAGTTTGTACTCCCAAGGTATCTGCAAGATCCAAAGGTTAAAATCTAGTCAATATTAAATATTCTTGAATAAACAGCTAAAAAGAACTAAATCTCTATTATGATTTTGAGCAGATTAAAACTTACATTCTAGGAATCAGGACACTAGATCCCAGTGATACACCCTTTGGATAATTAACTGGGTTAACTCCCAGATAATTGTTTTTCTTTTTCTGGAGAAGTTTTGGTTTGGTTTGGCTGCTTTGTTTTAAGAAAAGAAAAGGTAAAGGTAGGGCCTTACCAATTTGGAGTTGACTTACGAGGTCCTTGAATCCTTTTCATGCATCTGTAACTATTGGATGATTAGTTAGATGCGTAGAAATCACAAAGGACTTGACGTTTCCGGCTCCCAAAGAAGCAGAAAAGGAATTGCTGCTCTGCTTCTCTCTCTGCTCGAGGTGGAGCATTTTAGGATGCCAGCATTTTCTTATGAGCCTTGCTGAGAAAGCGGCTGATTTATATTTGCAAACCGAAGAATATTCTGTGATAACCCACTGATATCTGGAACCTAATTACTTGATGCTCTTCTGCAACACTCAGGAGATTTAGGGTCCTCAGAAAAATGTTCTATCCCTTTTTTATCCTGTACTTTATTTTCAAGTCAGTTCCTAGGACTATATAATATCATAGCTCTGAGACAACTCAGAGAGCATCCAGCTCAATGTCTCCTTACCAGAGCCACTTGGGCACTTTATACAGACTTCCTAGGGAAGACTACAGAGAGTCTGGTTCTAATGGAATCACATTCCAATATATCACCCTGTGCTCTTTCCTAAAGTTTACCTGCCTTGACCAAAGAGACACCGAAGTCTGGGAGCTCACCTGTCCACCTCTCTTTCACAATCAGCCTTTGCGTAGCTCACAAAATAAAGGCATATCTCACCTCCATTTAAAATCTTTCTTGGGGTTCCTGGGTGGCTCAGTTAGTTAAGCATCCAACTCTTGATTTTGGCTCAGGTCATGGTCTCACTGATCTCAAGGTCTGTGTGATTGAGCCCCACATCGGGCTCCATGCTGACAGAGCAGAGCCTGCTTGGGATTCTCTCTCTCTCTGTCTCTCTCTGTGTCTCTCTCTCTCTCTGACTCTCTCTCTCTCTCTCTCTCTCTGCCCCGCCCTCCCTCAAAATAAATAAATTTTAGAAAGTAAATAATATAACAAAATCTTCCTTGGGTGCACTGCCCAGGGATGTAAAATCCTCTGGGATAATAAACAGAAAGGCAATTTGAGGATCCAGAGCCCCTGGGGGCAGAGTTCCAGGGGAGCGGATTATAAGAATGTTCACAAGTGCCTCTTGTTCTCGTACAAGTATGAAGAAAGTGAATGTCAGAGAAGTTAGGTTACCTGCTGATGATCACAGAGCTATAAGGGGCAAGGTTTGAGGTTTGAAACAGCACAGGTCTGCTGGCTGCAAAGCTTGCCCCTTTCTTTGTCTCATTGCCTTAAAACAAATCAAGACTTGTAAGTGTCTAGCACTCAATCATCAAAGTTCAGTATTTTTTTTCCTTATCTTACCCTGAGTATTTACATCGCAAATGGAAAAGGTCACGAAGAAGTCAGAAACAATGGTGAAATTAAAACTATAGCCATACTCCTTCAGTACAACCGATGTATGGCGTTACCCTCTAGATTAATACTTCTTTCTTCCTTGGAAGTATAAAAGATAGAATTACAAAGGGTCGTATTACACATGCTCTAAGCATTAACTGCAAGTGGGAGTTTAATAGCTAGTTTTGGAGCCAATTTTTGCAATGGCAATTTTCCTCTCTTTCTGGGCTCTCTTGACCATTTCTCCAACCTAATTTGGTTTATAAGCAAATTGTACCTTTAATTGCTTTCAGTTAACCTGAGCAGGTAGGTAGATGAGAGTCATTTTAAATTTATTTCCTGTTGTTTGTCTTTTGAAAGGACTTCCCAGAGCTGTGTCATGTGCCTTCCATCTCCCAAAATTGCATTCCTTCAAGAAAGCTCTGCCAAAACTAGGTAGTGAGAGATTTCCCTTAAAAACCTGGGTACCGGGCTGCAACAGTTTTCTGACTCAAGAGAAATATATCAACCCACCCCTCCTCTAGTGAGTTAGCCCATATATGGTATGATTTAAAAATGGAAGAAAGGAAGGAAGGAAAGGAGGGAGAGAGGGAGGGAGACAGAAACTGGTACCAACCCAGTGGTCTGAGTTCTGATTTAAGTTTTCCACTATCTCACTTGCATGAGCTTAAGCAATTCTCTTCTCTCTTGTTTTCTGTTTAATTTGCAAAACTGGGTTAAAAATTCTATCTTTATAAGTTTGTTGATATGAGTCAAATAAGTTAACTGCATAGTTCACTTTCTTGCACAGAATAAATTCTCAATAAATTGGGACTTCTTGATGAGAATGTGACCCTGCAATGAAATTCTCACTTGCTCAGCAAAACTGACTTAGAGAACACATTTGGCTTCTATCAGGATCTGCCAGGTGATGGGATAGTTCTTCATCCAAGAAACAGACTAACCTTCTCTTCTCTCCAACTCATACATAATTATTCCTGGAAGAATTATTATTTAGTAAAACTAGCTCAAGCTTCCATCTCCCAATGGAGGGACACTGAGAGAATGATGAGGACAGGAGAAATTAGAAGTGGACATATGGCTAAGTTATCATCAATTTTGTGAATATTCAAATAAATGGCTACTGGACAAAATCAACCATATATATATATATATATATATATATATATATATATATATAGAGAGAGAGAGAGAGAGAGAGAGAGAGAGTATATATATATATATACTATATATATAAATATATTATATTTGTATATATATATACAGTAGATAGGTTTGAGTTGGTTTTCAAGGACTTTATCAAGCCATCAATCTTTCATTTCAAACAGATAATAATGATACTTCTCAAAAAAGCATTCTTTTTTATATTATGTAATTTATTTGTATGAATTCACTTAATCTGTATAGCAACACTTTGAGATTGGTAATAATATCATTCCCAATTACAGAGAAGGTTATGTGATTGACTTATTTCATATTTCTCATAAGTAGTGGGGCCAAAATTTGGATTAGGCTATCTGGCTCCAAAGCAGCTGCCTTAACCAGTAGGATATACTGCCTATAATTTTCAAGATATTTAGAGATGAAGGAACAAAATATTAAGAATTTTGAGAATGGCACATCGTTGAGTGAGCTTACCGCTGGAGCATTTTTCATTAAGATCCTTTCTAAGTGACATATAGTGAATAAAATATTTTCATGAAAGTAAGAATCTACTGCGGTAGGAACTTCATGATCATTCCACTGAAACAGCTCATGTTAAAGACAAGGAAGAGTCAGCCTTGAAATGTCATCCCCTAACCAGTCTTCAGAGGCATTAACATACTTCAAAGGCAAATGCAGAATCCACTTGTGTATAAATAGTAATTAGAATAACAGCAATAATTACTGCCTCTGGGGGCAACAGAAGAAGTCACAGTGTTCTTATCCCACTTACAAAGTTTCCAATTTATTACCGAGTATCAAGGATGTGAAAAAAAGACTAGTCTGGTTAGGTCACCTTGTACTTGGCCAAGATGGAATTGCTCTCTATAGAATATTCCTGGAAAGTAGAGAAGAAAAGTTATCATAGCAGAATCATCTTCTAAGGAAATGTATGTACCTAGAGCCAGAGATTGGATCAGGGCCACTATTATACAGACTGAGCCTGAATCTACTAAAATCACAATATCCTCTCCCTCAAGGACTCAAATTAGAGTGTCAGACTTTGTCCATACTTTGGGGAATAAACTGAATGTGCACTGCAGCTGTTTTCATGTAATAGGTGTAGAGTGTTCTATAGATTTGTGTTCTCAACAAACAATACAAAAAAAGCAACAGATTCAACAGTTAAGAAATTAAGCCCTTACAGATCTTTCTTCCCAATTTTTGGATGTGTTTGCCCATCATTTCATTTATTTTTATGAGTTTTCCAACAATATACTATCACTCTAGGATATAATAAATTGTTGAATAAATGAAGAGACAAATTCCTGTGGCTTGGAATTATTGCTTCCTTGTTTCAGGATTTCCTAATATCTTCAGGCCAAATTTGGTGGTGAATTTGTAAAATAAATCAATTTCCAGGAAATTCCAACCAACAAAATCCAAGAATTTCCTACCCATGGATAGAATATGAATTCAGTCTAACTCCTTATCAGCTGAGTATCTGGACAAAGACACTCAACTTCCCCAAGCCTATTTCCTCAGCTGTAAAAGAAGGATAAATTAACACCTAACTTCAGGGTTCTTAAAGATTAGGTGGAATAATGAGATAAGAAGTCAGTTCAATGCCTGACACAGAGTAAGCACTCAATATATGTACTACATTATATCTGCTGAGTAGCTGATCCAGTTGATAATGCATTTTCTGTAGACCTACAAACCGTTGCATTCTAGGTACAAAACAATCCAAACTTCTTGTACTGATATTTTGTGAATTCTTTTGACTTTTTAATGTTTATTTACTTATTTTTTAATGTTTATTTATTTTTGAGAGAGAGAGAGAGAGAGAGAGAGACAGAGCATGAGCAGGGGAGGGGCAGAGAGAGGGAGACACAGAACTGGAAGCTGTCAGCACAGAGCCCACTGTGGGGCTCAAACTCAGGAACTGTGAGATCATGACCTGAGCCAAAGTCGGACGCTTAACTGACTGAGCCATTCAGTCACTTCAATGTTATTTATTTTATTTTATTTATTTATTTTTAATATGAAAACTGTTTATTTATTTTTGAGAGAGAGACAGAGCGCAAGCGGGGAGGGGCGCAGAGAGAGAGAAAGAGAGAGAGAGAGAGAGAGAGAGAGAGAGAGAGAGAGAGAGACAGAATCTGAAGCAGGCTCCAGACTCCAAGCTGTCAGAACAGAGCCCGATGAGGCACCCCAAACTCATTAACTGTGAGATCATGACCAAGATGAAATTGGACGTATTTAACTGACTGAGCCACCCAGGCACCCCACTTTTGATTTTTAAGAGGTGATATGCTGGTGTGAAAATATTACTGGGCTAAGGTCCAATACCTGGGCTCTAGTCACAGGACAGGAAATTTGAATGATTCATTTTGCTTCTCTGTGTCATTGTTTTTCTCCTATCTAGAATGAAAATCACACCCTTGCAAATATCTTTTGCAAAGAGACAGTTTAAATAAGAAAATCAAGCCCACAGTAAAAATCTCTAACCTGTCCAATGACTTACAGAGGCTAATGATCTTGGTCTACTAATGAGAGAGAATTCAGTACCCTAATTTGCACTTTCTAAGCCACTTTTTCCAGTGACCATGGACTCATGGTTAACGAGAGTTAAGTAGGCAACAAGTGGACATGGGACTTAGTGATGCTAACTGAACTCTATAAGCCACTAATCATGACCCCTGAAAACTTCCTTTGAAGTTTTCTAAACCAATGGAAACTTGGTAAGATGTACAGGAATAGACATTGCTGCAAATATTTTGACATTTCTGTCACTCAGAAAAGGAAGGGGCATGTGTCCCACTCCATCTTGATCATTATTAAAGCTATGTCAGCATATCTGGGTACTACACAATGTAATGGGTGAGCATGATATCTGGAATGCCAGGTTCAGGATTCAAGTACCACCTGTGCATTTTCAAGTGAGTTAAGTGCTCAGTTTCCACATTCTAGAATAGAGAAGTAATAATACTTCTTCAAGGTGTTGCTATGAAGTTTAATTGGCAAAGCATGTGTAAAGAACTTAATCTAATTATAGCTCTTAAAAGATAATTAATGTTAGTCCCTTTCCTTATATAAGCAAGCCTTCTTTGAAAACAGCTGAGTCTTACCATTCAAGTTTATGTATGGAAAAGGAAAAAAATAAAAGAACTCTGGGGTCAAAAATAAATTTTTAAATCAAATTAATTTTGTTAGTGTCAAACTTTTAGCCTGAAAACTACACATCTTTGACCCCCATGTGGTGATGGCTTATAAGCACAGAGAGGTTGTTGGTTAGTTCTACAAATGGTTAAATTTTTAAGGGATGTTATATCTGAGATCCAGATATCAGATAATTTGGCCAGATGATCTATATATCCAGAGGCTCTATTATCTCATTTTTCCATCATTGACCTCTATAAATAAATAATTTCTTTTCCATCCCTCATTCCCTGATACCCATTCATGCTCTAACAAGACAGGTCAAATTGTCACAAGAACAACACAACTCACACACACACACACACACACACACACACACACACACACACACTGCCCCAAGGTATTGCTTGTGCTGTGCTTGAGGTGGAGTGGGTGAGTTTTCCTTTCATCTCCATCTATTAATTAATGCCACCCTTGTCGTATCTGCTGCGGAGACTGCCAAAATTACCCAGCTATTTTTCTGAATAGCTCATTTTATGTGTATTAGTCTTTCACAGTTGCCCAAATTTTTAGTGGTATCATTTACTTGTCCAATGATCTTTTATTCCTCTTTAAATGCCATCAAAATGCTTAGCATGATACCAGGAGTCTAACAGACTTAGAATAGATAACTGTTTAATTGATTTAATCATAGGCTCATTGGGATTGGAGAACTCAGGGATCATTTAATCTAATCTCTTACTTCTTGACACTTGTGTTTTAGAGCTGTGCCACCGAGTATGAAAGACACTGGCTTCATACAGCTACTAAGGACTTGAAATGTGGCTAGTGGAATTGAAGAAAATAATTTTTAATTTTATTGCATTTTAATTCATTTTAACTTAAATTTAAAAGCTAATGCTTCTGCTACTGTAAAAGTTTCAAGCATGTCTGGAACAACATGGGTAGGAGAAGCTACTTTTCCAACTGTGAATGTTGTAACATCTAAATACAGATCAGAGGGGCGCTTGGGTGGCTCAGTTGGTTAAGTGGCCGACTCTTGATTTTGACACAGGGCATGATCTCCAGGTTCATGAGATCAAGCCCCATGTCAGGCTCTGCACTGACAGCATGGAGGCTGCTTGGGATTCTCTGTCTCTCTTACCCTTTGCCTCTCCCTCCCCTGCTCTCACTCTCCCTCTCTCTCTTTCAAGTCAATAAATAAACATTTTAGGGGTGCCTGGGTGGCTCAGTCGGTTAAGTGTCCGACTTCGATCTCACAGTTCATGAGTTCGAGCCCCGCGTTGGGTCTGTGCTGACAGCTCGGAGCCTGGAGCCTGCTTCACATTCTGTGTCTCCCTCTCTATCTGCCCCTTGCCTGCTCATGCTGTGTCTCTCTCTCTGTCTCAAAAAATAAAATAAACATTAAAAATAAGTAAATAAATATACATTTTCAAAAGGCAAAATATACCATTAAAATACATTGATATGTTGAAATCTATAATAATTTAGAAATATTTGGCATAATAATATATTATTAAAGTTAATTTCACTTGTTTCTCTTTTACTTTTTAAGATATAGCTACTGGAAACTTTAAAATTTTATGTGGGCTTGCATTATATGTCTACTGGACAGTGCTATTTTGGGGCATCCCATGCAAAAATTCATTCAACTGGCTTCTTCTAGTGAATAGCTCAGGGATTATGTGGATAGCTCATTCCATGAAATAGCTTTAACTGTTGAAAATAAATTTGTATTTATGGATTTGAAATCTTTTACATTCTTCCATTCACTGGCTTCTATTTTATTTTCTGGGGGAAAAAAAATAAGGATTCTCCTTTTCCGTGAGGTAACCCTTCAGAAACTGAAGAGTTACAACAGCAATAATAAACGTAATACTAACTGAGCATTTATTGTGTACTAGGCATTGGGCTGTCTGCTTGACAGAAGTTACCTCATTCACCGTTTGAGATAAACAATGATATCATCCCCATTTTATGGATGAGGAAACTGAGGCTGAGGGGATATAAGCAATAGCATATGAGAAGTGCTTCGCATGCTACCCGGTACACAGTAGACACTTAAATGAAAGTTGATATTATTGTCGTCACTAATACTTTTGCTGCTCCTTACAGTGATTCCGGCTACTGCAGAACTGACGGGGAGCCCCTTTCCTCTCTGGTATCAATCAGTAGGGGAAATCCCCCTGCATATCCAGGTTGCCCATATGTGTATAAGAAGACCTAATAGTATCTCGTCCCTTAGCACCGCCGCAGGAAAAAAGCTTGTGGGGCAAGTTACAGACACTAGGCAAGGTGCTGCTGAGTTTCGCTGCAAGAGTTTGGTCCAAGTCCACACCAGGTTAGGTGTCCTAGAAGTAGCTAGGGTTCAACAAGTGACCAAAAGAGAAGCGAAGCCAAAAGATCTGACATGGTTGTGGAATAGGTGCCTGGTCCAAATGAGCAGGGATGTGTTCTGTGACCCTCAGGGGATGCTTGAAATCGCAGCTAATACTGAACCCTATCTATACTATATTTTTCCCTATACATACACATGCCAAAGATAAAGTTTAATTTATGAATTAGGCACAGCAAGAGATGAATAATAACTAATAATAAAATAGAACAACTATAACAATTTACTGTAACAAAAGTTATGTGAATGTGATCCCTCTCTTTTTTTAAAAATTTTTAATTTTTTTAAATTTATGTTTGAGAGAAAGAGAGAGAGAGAGAGGCAGAGACAGAGCATGAGCAGGGGAGGGGCAGAGAGAGAGGGAGACACAGAATCTGAACCAAGGCTCCAGGCTCTGAGATGTCAGCACAGCTATATTTCAAATACAGACTGATTGGGCTTTTGTGACATAAGCCTCAAATATGAAAGAAAGCCTCTCTCCTTGAAGAGATAGCCATGTGGATCAACTGGAGAATCACCATTAAAAACAAAACAAAACAAAACAAAACAAAACAAAACAAACCAGGGTGCCATTCAGTTGAGCGTCTGACTTTGGGTCAGGTCATGATCTCACATTTTATGGGTTCGAGCCCTGCATCGGGCTCTGTGCTGACAGCTCAGAGCCTGGAGCCTGCTTCAAATTCTGTATCTCCCTCTCTCTCTCTCTGTCTCTTCCTTGCTCACACTGTTTCTCTCTCTCTCTCAAAAAAAAATAATAATAAACATTAAATTTTTTTTAAAAAAAACCCAGAGAATAAAAGATCTCAGCACTTAATAATTTAACATATATATGGAGAAATCCCAGCTATACTTTAAGTGAAGGTCCCACAAGGGTCATTCAGCATATAAGCATATGAGCTTTTGAGCAAATGAGCTCATTTGTTCCACTAAATGAGCTGATTAAAATGGGAACACTAATTTATCAGAACAAATGTGGTTCAATGACAGAGAAAAAAAAAAGCATGACATACTATCAGACATTATTAGAAGAAAGCATTGCATCTAAGAAGAATTATTGATAAAATAGGGACCTAAATAAGCAATATAACTTTTGGAAAATTGAGCAACTGATTATGTGGAGAGATATATGGGTGTGTGTGTGTGTGTGTGTGTGTGTGTGCACGCGTGTTTAATATATGAACATGTAATTACCACATATTGAACCTTTACTATGTATCAGAAACTGCTAAAGCACTTGATTTTCTTTTTAAATTTTTTTTCATGTTTATTTCTTTTTGAGAGAGACAAAGCACAAGCAGGAGAGAGGCAGACAAAGGGAGACACTGAATCCCAAGCAGGCTCCAGGCTCTGAGCCATAAGAACAGAGCCTAACGCAGAGCTCGAATTCATAGACTGGGAGATCATGACCTGAGCTGAATTTGGATGCTTAGCTGACTGAGCCACCCAGGCGCCCAAGCTCTTGATTTTCTTTAAAAAATTTAGTTTCATGACAACCCATTATGTTGGTCAGATCAGTCTTCCCTACTTACAGGCAGGAAAACTGAGTCATAGAAAAATAAGTAGTTTGTGTAAGACCCGTGGCTAATTAGTGGCAAAGCCAAAGTTTGAAATTAGTCTCTCAGCCTCCAGAGTCCCTGGTCTTAAATGGACTTAAATGCCATGCACTGACTCTTTGAAATACTAAATGACACTGGCTACCATTTACTGAGCACAGAGTACCATGCAGGGTGGGAAATGTTACTTATACTGGTACTAAATCTTAGAGATAGGTTTCAAATCTCCACTTTCCAGTCAGTGGAATGAAGCCTTGGAAATATTAAAAAACGAAGAAAGTCAAAGAATGGGTGGATATAAATCTTCCATCTGAACAACTTCACAGACAGAATAAATACTGCAAACATTTACAGAGGGCATGCGGAGCTGGTGAGATATTTATAGGTATCTGCTGCTGTTGGCAGGGTGAGGCCAAGAGCTACACATAACTCATCACCAGGAACCTACATCAGAGTGTATAATTCTAGTTGTAAAATATTTATATCTGTATGTGTGATTACAGATAACAAGTACCAAGAAAAAGTAATCCTTCGGATGTAAAAAAAAAAAAAACAATAATAAAATCCCTAAAATATTTCCCATAACTTCAGGGTAATGAAATGGTTGTGCAATCACAAATGAGAACAGGAGGAGGGTTTTTTGTTCAGAGTTGATCTCTCTGTAAATCTACTAGGATAAATAACACATGTGTAATGGGCTGGGGCTGGTACATGTAAACGATTGTTTTGAAAATGAAAAGGGAGTTTCTACTCTTCAGACATTTAGTAAATGCTTATGCTTTAAGAATTAAAGTTATAGAAAAATGGAACATTTCTGATTGAATGCTCTGGCATACTGTATTCTATTTGATTTAAACATTAGGGGAAGCATCAAACAGACATATACAAAAGCAAAATCATGTTGTAGAGCCTTGCACTGTCCCATTGATTTGGCTGTGAAATCAAATCAAATCACGCTTTCCATATATACCATAACACTGTTGCAATCACTATTTCCCAGCATTAGCAGGGTTTCAGGAATGGAAACATTGACTGTGCATTGCTTTTATAAGCCCCAGGCAGTGCCAGCATGGTCCCCAGACTGAAGGACAGAATACATTTATAGATGGTAAGTCACTTGATAGTGCCAAGTGTATTCGTTAAGGTGGGCTCACAAAATAGACCCCAAAGTACATAATGGTTCAACAGTAAACCCTTCTTTCTCACTCATGAAACAATACAAGACTGGTAAACAGATAAGAAGGATGTCCCTTCTCTAAACAGTAATTCAGGGACAAAGGCTGATGAGATCTGTTGTCTTCAACAAACACCTTCCAAATTCATCTTGAAGATTTAATTCATTCCTGCTGGTCAGAAGGGAAGGAGAGCATGGAGGAGAATACCCCTGAGGTGCAAGTTCAGAAGAGAAACTTTGCACTCCTGCTCCTATTCCATTGACCAGAGCTCAATCACAGGGCCACATGCAGCTATAAAGAGAGTGAAAAATGCGGTCCATCCATGTGCCCAGGAACAGATGTGGTTCCTCATGGTCCAGTAAATTATAAACTAAAAAGACCGTGTTAGCGGCACTACCTCAAACGCACACATCCAATGGACAATAGTGGAACTAAGGGCAGAAAGCCATAATATAAATTCTTATTTGGGAAATGGGACATACAGAGATGTTCATATGTCATTGGTTTATGTCAATGATGGGATCCTGCTGCGTAGGCATTATGAAGCACTTCTATTCGAGGAGTAGGGAAAGTTTTTTGATTAGGCCCAGATTCCTTTCCCTGGGAGGAGCTCCTAGGATCCCTGTTTCCCATGGCCTTGGCTCCCCTCAATGGGAGGTTTTCCACAGGGTGAATTTAGTGTGTAAGGAAGCCCTGGGGAAGCACAACTGTCAGAGCATGGCTCTTACTTCTGTGGCTTAGAGGTTCAAGGTTGTTTATTTGTTTGTTTGTTTGTGGTTAATAACTAGAGGTTTTTGAGGCAATACCTATGTTTTGGCCAGTTCCAAAAGACAGTAACCAAACCCCAGGTTTCTTCCTGGATATGCTCCTAGACTTCTTTCTTCACTTTCTTGCCCACATGCCACTTTTTTCAAATTAATGATGGCTTCCCTGAAGCCTATGAAACAACAGGCTTGTGAGGAGGAGTGAGCAGGTGGGGGAGGTAACACCATCAGTCTGAACTTTGCTGCAGGGGACAGATACTTTGTCTAACTGAAGTTTTAGTGGGCTTTTGGTGCTCAAAATCTTTTTTTAGTCTTACTTCTCCACACTTAGGGACCTTTCACGGTGAAATTTCCAACTCCTTAAGTATCCACATTTCTGCACTATGTTCTTCCATTTCATTGCTGTATACAAAGTGGGATATTCTGAGTTCAACTCTTACCGATCCTTGTTTATTTTTAAAGACATTATAAACACTAAACAAAACTAATAATGTGATTTATTTTAATAATTTCACTTAGAAAGCTCAGTAGGTACTAGGTTTGCTTTTCAAGTGACTTCTGAGGAGAGCTTTTACCAAATACTTTCCCTAGTGTGATAGATAACACTATTATTCAAATATTCACTTCCTCTCCTCCAAATCTGTGGAAGGAATATATTCTTCCTGCCCACTGATGTTAAGTATAGACACATGACTTGTGTTAGCCAGTAGGCTGTTAACAGGTATGACATAAGCAGATACTTATAATGTGCTTCGCTATTGGGCTTGCTCTCTTACACCACTACCAGCACCTTGTCAAGAGCTTCCCCTGAATAGTTGTTGCTTTCTGGTCAAGCCCCAGAATGAATCTATGTGGAATACATTCAAGTACAACCTAACTCTAAGATCTGAAGCCAGCCAGGCCTACAGATTGAAATAGAATTGCCCACCCACATCCACTCTTGAACAGCTGTCTCTCAGATGTGGCCCACAGATGTGTGAGTGAGAACAATGATTGTTGTTGAAGCCATTTAGTTTCACAGTGACTTGTTATGCAGCAATAGCTAACTGATACATTCTGCATAAAATGGGTGTTCATCTTTATAGTCTCTAATATCTGTTTCCTTGCTATCAGTTGCCTATTACCCTACCATTAAGACAGTGCACAAATTTTTGATAAGGTACATAAAAATTAAGATACAAATTCAGTACTACTAAGTGGGGGTTAACTGCTTTAACAACAACAAAAAGTCCCCCAACATGTATGATAGCTCAAACCTATTCAATAGGATTGGTCAAGCAAGCAAGTTGAAGGTTAACATGGTTTTAAAAAGTTGTTCTTAGAGTCATCTTTATTAGATCAAGCCCAGAAATTAGGATGGAAAATGTATCAGAGGTTTTGCAATCCAGGCCTAGAAGTCATATACACAATTTCTGTTCATATTTTATTGGCCAGAACTTATTTCTACAGCCACACCTAACTGCAATGAAGAATGGGAAATATATTCTAGTTGGGTGCCCATGAAAAGAGTATGACGTATGTTTTTGGTGATCAGCTCACAGCTCCTCTATGAGATGAGGAAAAGAGCTGACAAGGGCAACCTTTCCTGTGTCACTCAGGGACTCTGTGCTACTAAGGTCAATATCACTATTGCTGCTGTTTCTATACCCCTTATGTATATATATCTGCTTCTATACTAGTTCCTATTTCATACTACTTCTGGTTAAGTTTTTACTGTATTCTAAGCATTTAATATGCTTATTTTAGTTAGCCCTCATATTACAGATGAAAAACTAGTGTCATAAATAAGTAGGGGAGTCAAGAAAAAAACATATGTCATATTCCACATGCTATATTATATGTCTGTATATAATCAAGTTCATCTTAGATGATCTCAAGTGTTTAAGTAAATGAACTACAGTTCACACACACAAACACACGCATGCACACACACACACACACACACTTACCTATCTACACCAAGAAAAAGGATAAAGAAGTAGGGTGACATTAGGCTATGAGGGTTTCAAAATTTACCCAAAATAGATACTCTCATTGCACCATGAAGTTGAGAGCCAATTAGTCTCTTTGTAAGGGAATGGTTTAAAGAAGACTAGCACAAAGAACGAATTGGAACAGGTAGGAGGGTATGAGAATTGGTAATACGTAAGTAGGCAGAAGACTTTAACGTTTTTTTTGTTTTGTTTTGTTTTGTTTTTTTTATTTATTTTTGGGACAGAGAGAGACAGAGCATGAACGGGGGAGGAGCAGAGAGAGAGGGAGACACAGAATCGGAAACAGGCTCCAGGCTCCGAGCCATCAGCCCAGAGCCCGACGCGGGGCTCGAACTCATGGACTGCGAGATCGCGACCTGGCTGAAGTCGGACGCTTAACCGACTGCGCCACCCAGGCGCCCCAGTAGGCAGAAGACTTTAGAAGGTGTTATTAGTACATGGCTTATCACTTATTCCTGCTGGCTCATTCTGGCATCCAAATTGATCAGAAAGGAAATATGTTAATTTAAGAATGACATGGCTGTTATAGGTATTCTCTTTGAAAATAATCTTTCATGATATTTGGAAGACACTAAAGGCCAAATATGTAAGCATGTCATTTTACTTTGGCTTGAGATCTAGCCAAGAAAATAGAAGAGAAGCATGTCTTCTCTGGCCTCAGAACTCTTAAATGTAGGAACTCACAACAGCTTTCTGTACCATATGTCCTGACCACCTTTGAGTTTCTCATCACTCTTCTGGATCTAGTTCAAGTCAAGACAATTTTAAGGGTTTTTTATTTTTTCAATAAAAAGTGGAGACACCTAAACAAAATATTTGTGCAATGTCCAATAATCAATTTTATGTCCAAGACCAATTACAGTATCAGGGAAATAGTTGATATCATTTCTTTTGGGGGAATGTTTTCTATACTATCTAGGAGATGAACTCAATGATATAATTATGTTTTCACATTTAAAATTACTAGAACAATCAAGAAAAGTAAGCCAAGAAAATAAAGTTTTACTTGGAATGCTATAATTTGAGATATTTATTTTTTGAGAGTTGATGTCTCTGGCCTCACTTTAAAAATGAAGACTATTGAATAACAACTGGAGAATTAACCACACCAAAAAATCTTGAGCCACGTTCCAATCCGTGCGCAGTAAAGAGAGAAGGAGGAAGGATTATAAGATAAAGGATTGGGCCTTTCCTCTACCACTTCCTATCTGGGATGCCTAAGGGATTCAACCCCCTAGACATCAGATGCCTCCCTTTTACGACAAAGATAGTCACATCTTTCCAGTTCAAAGACAGAGAATTGAACCAGATGTTCTATGAAACAACCTCCAGTTCTGAAATCCAAATTTAAATTCTGGTAAAAACTTAAAGGATGCAGGTGACTCCATGACAAGTAGAAGTTAGAGCTCTGAAAGCTTCTTCTATTCCCTCTAGGTTGAATCATTAGATGTCCAGTCATAGTGGATTGTATTACTCTTGGCCAAACAGTCTAATTTTGTTGCTCCCAGTAGAATTGTTATGTTATCTCTACTTTATTGAACCCAGGAGCATCCATGTGATATGCTTTGGCCAAAGAAATGTAGGCAGAAGTGGCTATGATTCCTTCATGAAAGCAGTGCTTTCTAAATAGTGAATAATGTAGGATTTCACTGTACGATGACCAACCATCCTTGTTTACCCAGGTCTGAGGGGTTTTCTAGGATGTGAGACTTTCAATGCTAAAACCCAAATGTCCCAGGATGAGTTGGTCACATTTGGTTTTCCTGATAAAAGCTCCCCAATTTACCTATGTACAATGTTGTTCCATGGCTGAACGAACAACAGGGTCTCCTGACGAGTTCCTTTTTAATCTGCTTTCATGCAAACTTAACAATTCTGTACCATTTCCTTCTGTAAAAGGTTTCTAGAAAACAAATCTGATAAACTAACAATTCGTATAAGGTCTCCCCTTTCTGACTGCATTGTCAATTTAATAGGAGTCTACAAGAGCTAATCTCAAGGAAACACGTTAGTAGAAACATGAAAGTGAGAGGTTTTGGAGACCGCAGGAAAATGCTCAGCCATCCTCAGTCCATACCATGTACACCAGTATTTATAGTAGACAGGTCTGGATTTGCATATATTAGATGTAGCTTCAGGCTCTCACTCCTCTACATAGAAGTTCCTTGACCTTGGGGCACTTAATCTCTTTGAGTTTGGTTTCTCATATTTTAGAAATTGAGCAAAAATAATATGAATAGCATTTTACAAATTCTACAAAGCTACAAAATAGTGTTATTACTATGCAGTGCATTCATAAATACTGACCATATTGTTAAATCACATTCTATCCATTCACTAAAGTAATTTTTAATTTAATGATCATTTCCCTTTATCCCAGCTCACACCAATGTGTAACAAAAGAAGAATGGGCAGGTGGTATCTACCCTACACTCACAAATATAGACATGATGTCAACCTATACCAGGAAGGAATTCCAACTTGGTAAACTAAGCACTATAACTATTAGAAATGCATGTTTGGAAGTGTAGGGGGTCGGTGTAGTATTGGTGATGGTGAGGAGTGAGGGTTGTAAAAGGAAAAGCAACTTGTCATTCTGAATCTCTGTACTAGGAGGCAAAGAAAGGGAAATGCACCAGAGCTCCTAATTTCATTTTCATTTTCAAAGGGAGCAGTTAACTCCCCTGCCTTTATCCATTCATGCTGCTATTACAAAATACCATAAAATAGGTGGTTTATAACCAACAAACATTTATTTCTCACAGTTCTGGAGGCTGGGAAGTTCAAGATCAAGGCACTGGCAGATTCAGTGTCTGGTGAGAGCCTGCTTCCTGATTCACAAATAGCCACCTTTTCTCTATGTCTTCACATGGTAGAAGGGGCAAGAGAGCTCTCTGGGGTCTTTTCTATAAAGGCATTAATCCTCTCAAGACCTGATCACCTCCCAAAGTCCTCATTCCAAATGCCATCACATTGGCGATTAGATTTCAACATATGAATACAGACATTCAGTCTACAGCATCCCCTCAAGCCACTTTGTATTCAGTTACATTAGGACCACTTTGAAAAGCGATTCAGTTATCTTGACCATCCAAACCTACACCCCATCTTCTCCTCCCTACTCTGAGCTCTTGTATAGATGACAGCAACAAGTATCTTTGCCATACGACTCCAAATGGGAACACTGGCAGAAACTGGAGGAAGGGAAGTGAGATAAAGGTATTCCCCTCTGATTGAACCATTTTCTTGAACGGTTGTTGAGAGGTTGACTGCATCCCTCAACTGAAACTCACAGCTCTGGTCAAGGTAACGTCTCCACGTCACTCATTCCAGGTTCCCATAACCACTGGCTTACGGTGATAACAGCACTTTGATGTTACTATCCCAGGGACATTATGCTATCAACTTGTGGTTTTCCTACCTTCTGTTAAACTCTCTTCAAATAATCCATTTTGAGAACACCATTTGTTTCCTACCAACCCCTAAAGCATTCGAGTACTCTCTCTGTATTGGTCCTAACTACACTTGTTTAGATATATGTGTTCTGTTTGTTTTTTAAAAATATATAAGAATCATTATTCGCATTTATTTATAGTAACACTTTGTATTGATTATTATTTCATTGAGAGTACTTTTCTTGACTCTGCCTTTGTTATTCATGATAAAAAATAAATTAGCCTTACAAGGTCCAATTGCTCTATAGAATAGACTCTTGACCAACCTCTCTGGACATTGGCTTTAATGAAGGCTACCGAAAAGCTCAGAAAGAGAATCCCCTTCCTTGTGCTTTTCTGCAAGATAAGTGAAGCTGATTGCTGGATAGTTTCCAAAGTGCTGTTTTTAAAGGCCTGGCTTCTCTCTCCTCTTAGACCATTTCCAACAACACATGTGAACAATCTGAGCCTTGCCAGTGTATTTCCTGGCAGACACAGCATGTGTCAGTTTTATTGCTCATTCAGACTTGGGAATTGAATTGAATGCAACAAATGCTTATTGAACCACAATTTTGTGCAAAAGCACTTTGTTAGGTGCTGTTGAGAATACAAAAATAAATTATTATGATCAGGAATGAAAAACTTGGAATTTAGGAAACACTTTTAAATTGAAACAATAACTATTAATTGCTATACAACTATTATGTTCCAAAATTTTACTAGCTACTTATTCATTATTGTATTCCATTTACATTTCAGAGAAATGTTGGAAAGGAGTAATGACTTCTATTTTTATGAATGAAAAACACAGAGACTCAGAGATGCTAAGTGTGTTACCCATGATTATACAGCTAATAAATGGGGAAATTAGGATTTGAATTCACTAATCCAGGTGTTCCTGGTGCCAAAGCCCATGCTGATCACTGTAACACTTAAGAATGGTACTAACCTTATTCTGTATTTAAAATAGCCAAAGGAAATGATCTTCTAAAATGTGAGGTATCCATCTAATGTTAATGCTTCTCCCTTTGAGCAGCTGCCACAACACAGGCAAAATTAGACCACGAAATGTGTATCACCTCCTGCAAGGGGAGTCAGGAAGAAGAGGTGGAGACTGGGGTGCAAGATTCCTCCTTGGTTGAGTCAGCCCAATGGTCAATCGTTTTTACAGACTGGCTCCCAGACATAGTGAAATGAAGAGATCTGGAGGAAATACAGTATGCCTGCATCCAAATGTAAAAGCATAGAGATCTCCCTATTGTTCAGTTTTATTGGATGCATAGTTGTCAACAGAGATTTAGAATATTGGAGTCTCCTTCTAATGTTTATGAATTAAGGCAAAAACCATGATTTCTTCAGTTAAAGAATTTTTTTAATATGACTGGTCATCTGCTTCATTAATCTTATTTTACATTGTTACAAAGAAATATTTCTTTGTCATTATCATATACTATGAGTGCTTCTTTTTCTGGTTACATACTATATTGGATGCAATTATACCCCAGAAATTTCCTGTTTAAGAAAAAGGAGCCTAAAATAGAAGGATTAAATAATTGACACTGTGATAAAGCTAGAGTTCTTTCTGTTCCAGGACAAAAGACTGCTCCTGGGAAAAACCAATTGCTAGCCCCTTCCTGCCACAGGAATCTGGTTGTGTCTGCATCATAATTCATGCGATAAGTGATCTAAATTCTTCATAGAGGAAAAAAAAATCTCAAAGGACTCTCTCTTCTGCTCCACTTTTTAAAACAGGAAACATATTTTGCTTTTTAGCCTAAATGACCACATCATTTGCATCTTGGGAAGCAAATGAAGTTTCTTCCCAAAACTAAATATTATTTCTTAAAGAAGCTCTCCATAATTAATGAGTAGAGCCAGATGTCTTTTCTCCAGGCCATCCTTTTTCAAGATGAAATTTAGCTTGAATGGCAGTCGGTGGATGGTAGAGATGACCAAATGCACACGTGATTCAGAAACAGAAGACAAGTAAACCTTTCACTTCTGTATGTTCTTGTTTTTGTCCACTTCTTTTGGAGTCAGGAAGTTGTCCCCATGTTTCAACAGTACCACACATGGACCAAACACAACGGATGGGTACGTACTATGGAGACCAGAATCCTGCGAGCAGGGAAACTTTGGTGACGATGGTTCCATACAAGTCTTACTGTAATGCACATTCCAATCCCCCTTCTTTGGTTGTGTTAGCACTCTTCTTGCCTGACATGGTGTGAAATGAAAGGTTGATGTGGGACGGAAGCATCCTTGTGCCTTTGGGTGAGTCATCTCCTTGAATTTTAGGTGTTTCGTTTGTAAGTTGGATGAGCTGAGATTAGACAAACCTTGTTTTTCTTAAACTCTAATATCCCATACACTAAAAAGCAAGAGCTTTCATAGAATTCTTCCTCATGGCAAAGTCATGTCTTCAGAGGAAGTTTCTGAGCTGCCAATGTAAACTTCAGAATTTCTTAGTATGGAACACACTTGCTATCAATACAATGACATCTGGGTCACTGTTGTTCTGGTCCCTGACCTCATATCTTGTTCCATGTAAGCAACAGCCAAAGTTCATACTTGGGAAGAGCTAAGATACTGATGACCACCCATGGTGCAGGTTGGCCATTGTGTCTAAAACAAAATAAGATATACCATAGTATTTGGAACACAAGAATTTAATATGAGTTCACTTTGCCAAAGGGCAGATAACACCATTTGGAAGAGATCGTAACAGAATTTGGCCTAGAATAAATAGCCTTCAATGTTAAAACTGGCCTGATGAGATATATTCTCCAGACTTTTGGTCCTACAGTTGTGATGTGCCATCATTAGACCATAGTTAAGCCACAGTTTCATGTTTCCCAAATATCAGTCACCCATATGTCACCTGCAGGAATTTTGTGAACCCACACTTTTATTTACATAGATTCGTCATTTTTATGCCATTAATTTATTTAAAACAACTTTTTCACTATCATAAAGAGAAAACCATAAGTAGAAGTAACCATACAATAAATAAATAAAACACTGCCACTAAATTTTAAAAATTAAAATGTCAAATTTTATTTATTTATTTTTGAGAGCAAGAGTGCATATGCACACAAGTGGGAGACTGCAGAGGGAAAGGGAGAGAGAATCCCAAGCAGGCTCCATGCTCTGCTCCAAGCTCAACACATCATGCTACCGTGACTGGGAGATTATGACCTGACCCAAAATCAAGAGTTGGAAGCTTAACCGACTGAGCCATCAGGCACCCCTTAAAGATTAAAATTAATCAGGGGCACCTGGGTGGCTCAGTGGGTTAAGCATCGTACTTGGCTCAGGTCACGATCCCACAGCTCATGAACTCAAGCCTGGCATCAGGCTCCAGCTTAGAGCCTGGAGCCTGCTTCGGATTCTGTGTCTCCCTCTCTCTCTGCCCCTTCCCCACCTTGCGCTCTCTCTCTCTCTCTCTCTCTCTCTCTCAATGGTGGATAAACATTACAAATAAAATAAAATTAAAATTAATCAAGGATTAATTTTAAAAATGAACAGCAAAAAACTCTTAACATAGTCTCTCTACCCATCTGCCTCTTCAGTTTTCCCAACACACACTCTTGCTTATACCACTCCTACCACAGTGAACATCTTTGAGTTTTTCATTATCCTGGCTCTTCTTCATCAGGGCTTTCACAGGCTGTTTTCCCTACAAGTAAGGCTCTTCCCTACATTTCTGTTCAACCTTCAGGTTTCAGACCTCAGTTCAAGGTCACTTCCTCAGGAAAAACTTCCCTGCCTCTGTGACTGAGATAATTTTTCCTGTGTCTGAAATCATTGTGTACCATTTCCTTGTATGTCTTACTCTGTGGTCATTTTATATTTGTTTTTCATTTCTTTGTTTAATATGTGTCTCCCCCAATAAACTGGAAGTTCCAGAAAGGCATGCCAAGTCACCTTCAGGGGTGGGACATGAGGGAAACTCTTATAATTCTCTATTTTTTTTTTTCTGGAAAGAGAGAAGCAGTTTTCCCTTGCAAGGAAGAAAGTCTTCAGGTAAGGAGACCCAAATGAGAATCACTCTGGAGTGAATTGGAGTTGAATTTTAGGGTTCTCTCTTTAAAATATAATCATTTCAACTCTGGGGATCTCATTCCCAATTCTTATTTTTACATATAAATACCCTAGTAACTCTGTGGGCTTCTATTAAAATAGATATGGATCTATTAAGTAAATGTTCATTCGTGAACCACCAGAGATCATCTTGTATACCACCAATGGTACTTAGAACACACTTTGGGAAACCCTCTTAGAGTTAGCATGGGGTTAATATTCCCAAAGTCCAGCTTCTCTTGCATAAATTTTCTGAACACAGCAATTTAAAGGTTTCTCCACGTCTACAAAACCAAAAAATTTGAGTAGGCTTTAGGGCCCCACCCTATCTTTCCAGCCTTATTTCCCAACATTATTGACCACTTACCCTATGGTCCTGACAATGTGAGCATTTCCAAAACATGCCCTCTTCTGACCTCATGCTATGCTACTCCCTCTATTTGGAATGTTGTTACCCCCACTTTCTTCTCATAATATCCAAGTCCTTTTTCAAAGCCTATCTTAAATATCTCTTCTTACTTGAAGTTTTCCCTAATTCTTCTAAATAAATTTAATATCTCCCTCCATTGAAAGGCACAGGACTAGAACTTTACCTAGTTTCCATCATGAAATGTATCACTTCTTACCTTGCATTGTACTACTTTATTCCCATATCATAATGTTGCCAATAAACAATCAAATAATTAAGCTGTATGCTCCTTGTGAGACAGGATTTTTGTCTTGTTTTAATTTCTTACAGTGCTTGGCACAATATAGACACTCAATGAGATGTATAAACGAATCTGACATGTTCCATTTTAGAGAAACACTTAAACTTTCTGGGTCTGACTTTGAAATTTCATCCTATACATATGTGGGATACTTTGGTGTGGGCACTCTTTTTCTTCCTTCTTGTATCTCAGTTTTTCATAGAGAGTTCTAAGTCGACAGAATGGACCTCTCCCTTATCAATTTTCACAGTCAGACTGGGGTAATAATACTAGGATATGGCTTGAGAGGAGAGTCCCAACTGTGAAGATACATCAAGCTAAGGAAGACGAGGAGGTAGAAAATGCATCATAGGATCTTGGAGATCAAAAACATCCATGTTCTTTGATAAGCCATTAGTTCTGTTTGTTTGTTTAATGTCTGTTTGTTTATTTATTTTCAATATGAAATTCATTGTCAAATTGGTTTCCATACAACACCCAGTGCTTATTCCAACAGGTGCCCTCCTAAATGCCCATCACCCACCCTCCCCTCCCTCCCACCCCCCATCAACCCTCCGTTTGTTCTCAGTTTTTAGGAGTCTCTTATGGTTTGGCTTTCTCCCTCTCTAACTTTTTTTTTCCCTTCCCCTCCCCCATGGTCTTCTGGTAAGTTTCTCAGGATCCACATAAGAGTGAAAACACATGGTATCTGTCTTTCTCTGCATGACTTATTTCACTTAGCATAACACTCTCCACTTCCATCCATGTTGCTACAAAAGGCCATATTTCATTCTTTCTCATTGCCACGTAGTATTCCATTGTGTATATAAACCACAATTTCTTTATCCATTCACCAGTTGATGGACATTTAGGCTCTTTCCATAATTTGGCTATAGTTGAGAGTGTTGCTATAAACATTGGGATACAAGTGCCCCTATGCATCAGCACTCCTGTATCCCTTGGGTAAATTCCTAACAGTGCTATTGCTGGGTCATAGGGTAGATCTATTTTTAATTTTTTTGAGGAACCTCCACACTGCTTTCCAGAGTGGCTGCACCAGTTTGCATTCCCACCAACAGTGCAAGAGGGTTCCCGTTTCTCCACATCCTCTCCAGCATCTATAGTCTCCTGATTTGTTCATTTTAGCCACTCTGACTAGCGTGAGGTGATATCTCAGTGTGGTTTTGATTTGTATTTCCCTGATGAGGAGTGACGTTGAGCATCTTTTCATGTGCCTGTTGGCCATCCGGATGTCTTCTTTAGAGAAGTGTCCATTCATCTTTTCTGCCCATTTCTTCACTGGATTATTTGTTTTTCAGGTGTGGAGTTTGGTGAGTTCTTTATAGATTTTGGATACTAGCCCTTTGTCTGATATGTCATTTGCAAATATCTTTTCCCATTCTGTTGGTTGCCTTTTAGTTTTGTTGATTGTTTCCTTTGCAGTGCAGAAGCTTTTTAACTTCATGAGGTCCCAATAGTTCATTTTTGCTTTTAATTCTCTTGCTTTGGAGATGTGTCAAATAAGAAATTGCTGTGGCTGAGGTCAGAGAGGTTTTTTCCTGCTTTCTTGAACCCTAGGGTTTTGATGGTTTCCTGTCTCGCATTCAGGTCCTTTATCCATTTTGAGTTTATTTTTGTGAATGGTGTAAGAAAGTGGTCTAGTTTCATTCTTCTGCATGTTGCTGCCCAGTTCTCCCAGCACCATTTGTTAAAGAGACTGTCTTTTTGCCATTGGATATTCTTTCCTGCTTTGTCAAAGATTAGTTGGCCATACTTTTGTGGGTCTAGTTCTGGGGTTTCCATTCTATTCCATTGGTCAATGTGTCTGTTTTTGTGCCAATACCATGCTGTCTTGATGATTACAGCTTTATAGTAGAGGCTAAAGTCTGGGATTGTGATGCCTCCCGCTTTGGTCTTCTTTTTCAATATTACTTTGGCTATTTAGGGTCTTTTGTTATTCCATACAAATTTTAAGATTGCTTGTTCTAGCTTCGAGAAGAATGCTGGTGCAATTCTGATTGTAATTGCATTGAATGTGTAGATAGCTTTGGGTAGTATTGACATTTTAGCAATATTTATTCTTCCAATTCATGAGCACGGAATGTTTTTCCATTTCTTTGTATCTTCTTCAATTTCCTTCATAAGGGTAAGCCATTGTTTTTAAGTTTAGGAGAGATTCCTCAAAGTGGGATGCTCCATCTTTAGGTAAATTTTCTTTCATTTTTTATTGTTTCTTTTATGTTTTTTTGCTAATATACCCCAAAAAGTAGAAATAAATAGTTGATAATGGTGATAGGAATCTGTTATTTGATAAATTAGTTATTTATGTTTCAAATCCATTCAGCTACCATAATGAATGTAATTGCTGCAAAGCTGGCCATCTTGACGGTTCTTTCTCTCATCCACAAACCATTGGTGGACTGCTCAAGGCCATCATTCTCCAGCAGCACCCTTCATACCACTTCTGCTGAAAAACCTTCAACTGCTGTTTCTCTTTGCCTTATAATTTAAGATCAGTCTTCAGCTTGGCATTCAGTGTCTTCTGCCGTCTGTACCAACTGACTTTAGTTTCTCATAACTCAAGTTCAGAAAAGCAAGCCTAACAGTCTCTAGGCTAGGTTGCATCTAAAATATTTTCATTAAGTTGATCCTATTGAAAATGTTCTGTGAGTTGTCAACATTTAAAAATCAGAAGGGAGCACATGAAAATCTAGATTTCTGCCCTTCTTGAAAAATTCAGAATTTCTGGAAACACTAGGTCTTCATTCCCGTGTGACAGTGTTCTCATGCATCACCAAGCAGCTGCTGTCCCCTTTGGATAGCCACACACTCTCCAGTCCTCTGCAGACTCAGTCATTCCCTATGACCCTTGCACGCACCAGCCTTGTTCATTTTCATTCTCTGTCAAACCTCTACACACATCTGCATTTGAAGCCCCTAGTTTAGTTATACCAGGTAATTTGCTGTCAGTCTAATTGTCTTGCCCCCACTCAACTGTTTGAATTGTCCCCTCTGTATAGGTGACTCTACCACATTCTGCCTCCCATCAACAGCCAATGCCTTTATAAATACTTCTCTTTTCTTAAAAATTTTTTATGTTTTTATTTATTTTTGAGAGAGAGACAGAGAGACAGAGCGTGAGTGGGGTAGGGGAAGAGAGAGAGGGAGAGAGGGAGACCCAGAATCTGAAGCAAGCTCCAGGCTCTGAGCTGTCAGCACAGAGCCCGACGTGGGGCTCAAACCCATGAACTGTGAGACCATGACCTGAGCCGAAGTCAGACGCTTAACCAACTGAGCCACCCAGGCGCACCCATAAATACTTTTCTGATGCATTCTACTAGACATGCCCTATGTTTTTTCTCCATCTTCATAATATCTTATAATTTATTTTATGGAATTATCTTTGTCTATTTTGAATGACAGTTAATTAGAAAATGTGTTTTTTTTAATTCTCTTTGAATTAGCATCAGACATATGACTAAGAGCACAGACTGTTCTTAAACCAACTTGATTCAATTCTGCACTCAACCACCCACTAGCTCTGTGCTACCAAGTAAGACCTTTCATGTTTTGTTTTATTTTTATTTTTATTTTTTTAATGTTTATTTACTTTGAGAGAGAGAGAGAGAAAGGAGGAAGGGCAGAGAGAGAGGGAGACACAGAATCCAAAGCAGGCTCCTGGCTCTGAGCAGTCAGCACAGAGCCCAATGTGGGGCTCCAACTCACAAACTGTGAGATCATGACCTGAGCCAAAGTCAGACACTTAACCCACTGAGCCACCCAGGTGCATCAAGACCTTTCATGTTTTAAAATTCTGTGGTTTCTTTTCTTTTTTTTTTATCTGCAACTAAGATTCTTACTCATTTTGGAGGGTTTTGTGAGGATTAGAGAAGACAGCACGTGAAGACAGTACAGTTCCTGGTACCTAAAAACCTGTCTCTAAACGTTAACTATATGAACTCTTATTATTAATATGACAGCATTCCTGGCTGTTATTTTCACTGTGCTTTTTTAATGTGAAGAAATTTTGCAGCTGAATAATCAAGAGGACAATGACCCAGTCTTATTTGCAACCTATGAAACAAGCAGTCACAAAAATCTTATTTCATCTCTTTTACTAGATAGTAAAAGATTAATATTTGACATTTACATAACACCTGCAGAATATAAAACAGCTGGGGTTGGTGTTTCATAAAGGAGCCCTCAAAGGGTTTACCTTCAGGACAGATCTCATTAAAATCAAAGCAATGTGACATTATCACCCTCCTTAAAGGAATGGCAGAATTACGCATTTTAACAGAGAAACTGACCATAATAGAGTATAAAAAATTATCTACTCCTTATATAAAATTCCCTCACCCTATTACTCCTTGGAATACCACATGTAGGCCAGATCAATTTCCCTTAATAAATAAATAACCAGAAATTAAATTATGAAAAACATAAAGGACCCATTGTGTGGGTCAGAATAAATAATGAGGTCCTTGCCATTTGGAAAGATGATTGAAGAAGAAAGAAGGGGAGAAGAAGGAGAAGACGTACTTAATATCCCAAAGCACGGACTTAGTGCATGATCTCACATAATCCTAACAACCCTAAGAAATAAGCACTGGGACACTTTCTTATCGATAGATACAAAAACTGAAGGTTGAAAAGGCTATATAATTGGCCCACTGTTACAAAGCCAGTGAGTAGTAGAAATGAGATGCCAACTGAATTCTCTTTGTTCCAAGAGCTCTATTTTGACTTACTATATTCTAAAACTGAGAGAGCTCTGTGAAAGTGTCCAAACAAGCAAACAAACAAAAATAAATCAATAAGCATTTACGATCTCCAGGACTTCCACTAAATTCCACATAACTAGAATTAAAGAAAACTTGGGATACTAAAAGAAGTAAATCAAAGGAATACACATGGAGTTTCTACTGAAAACTTCAGTTAATGATCATTACCTGCAATATAGGACATTTCTTCCAAACTTTGTTGATGTCAAAGAATAGCAAATCACCCTTAAGGAGTTTTGAGGAGGATGCAAATATTCTTGAATACCCTTAATATTTTAGTCTTGAAATTCCACGTCAAATGTTTGAAAGTCTTTTGGATAAATCTTAGATCTGATTCCCCAAATTATTTCTCTTTTTAATATGTTCTTAATAAAATGAACAATCATTGTGTCGACTGGGCACAATCACACACACTGTGACTGTCATTTAGATTTGAGACAAATCCAAGTACGATTCATTAACATGTAGATTTGCGGGGCAGAAAATAAAGCCAATTTTTGGTTTTGGGGGAAAAGGAAGACTAACATGAGTATCTCCTGTATGACACTTACTTACACTATTATACTATTTAATGATCAAAACAAACCAGTGAAGTCAGAATTATTACCCCCAGAAGCAGAAACTGAGGCAGGGCAACAGGAAGGGATTTGCCCCAAAGCACATGACTCATCCATAATTGAGCCAATTATTCAAATTCTGGTCTCTCAAGCTGCAGAGCTAAGAATAATTTCTAAAAAAAATTTTTTTTAACATTTTCACTTTACTTATTTTTGAGAGACAGAAAGACAGACTGCGAGCTGGGGAGGGGCAGAGAGAGAGGGAGACACAGAATAGGAAGCATCAGACATATGACTGAAGCATATAGAAGCATAGGAAGCAGGCTCCAGGCTCTGAGCTGTCAGCACAGAGCCCAATGCAGGGCTAGAACCCACAACCCGTGAGATCATGACCTGAGCTGAAGTCAGATGCCCAACCAACTGAGCCACCTGGACACCCCGCTCAAAATAATTTCTAATGTCCAAGAAAATATTGATTGTTTTCTCTCCAAGTTTTGAAGAATGATTTTAATGATAAAAAAGTTCCTTTTTTTCTTTCTTATATTTTCCAATTTCTAAAATCAAAGATCAAACGTTGCTATTTTTAAAACTGCTACAGTTTCTATGCTCAAGGATAGTAACAGTATTCACTACAGGTAGTAAATTCCTGCTTGGTTTGGGGGAATGCATCAGTGGACCTTTCAGTTATGGAAACCTCATTTGGAATTGGAGGAGCAGAAGCTTAACTTCTCTATCTATGGAAGCAAATTGGTGTTTTAGTTACATGGAGATTTTCTTCTAATATTAATTGGTTTGATTTGGTTTTGTCTGCATTGAAAGTGAAGAGAGAGAGAGAGGGAGGGAGAATGCGAGGTAACTTAGGGGTCACTGATTTTATACTTGGGGAGAGAAAAGAGTCTGAAGTTTGAGATGAGTAGAACCACAACCATGATGACAAGCAGTGATTACTTACAAGGGAATAAGACTTAGGAAGAAAAAATGCTATAGGACTGAGGTATCCATGCTTCCACTATTTTATTAATTTCTTATGCTAGCCTCAAATTCACAAGAAAGTCTAAAACATATAGAAGCTTCATATCAGGCATGCTTCAGAAGCTCTGTTCACACATGGATCCAGGCAGCAAGCACTAATACCTAATACTAACAGGGTGCTTACATTTGTAATGGTCACTGTCCTCATCTATTTATATGTGTCACCTCCTTCTCTTAACAAGCCTAGGAAGTAAGTGCTTCCATTATGACCATTTTTTTCTGTGGAAGCTGAGGGCCAAAGATGCTACATCCCTTGGCCATGGTTGCATAGTGAATAAAAGTTGGAGCTGAGATTTTCATGTGTATCTTCACCCTTAACCACTTTCAGTGACAATGATGCAGCCATCCCCACACTTCCCTTTGTCAGAAGACATCACATTGATAAAGTACCATGTTTTTACTTTTCTATATATTTTTTTAATTAAAAAAATCTATTTAAATACCAGTTAAGTAACATACAGTGCAATATTGGTTTCAGGAGTAGAATTCAGTGATTCATCACTTACATACCCATATTTTTAAAAGTTGAGGAGGAGTTTTCCACAATGCACATAAATGCCTGAGACTGAGTGGTTAGTGGTAAGTGGCCACCACTGAGAGTGGAGAAGCTGTCTGTAGCCTGGATCTGACACAAAAACTCATGTCCTCAAATTGTCTATAGGAAGGAGTGGGGTGTTATTCAGAATACAGGAGCAAATCAAGCAACACTATGCCGGGGTTACAGAAGGATGGTTAAAGTATTATACCATTCTCTCATTTATTTTTCAAGACATCTTGGCTGACCTTGCATGGCAATCTCTCACTGGTCAGGCCACATGGACTTGCTTTCTGCATTTTGCCCACAGATGTCATCTCTATATATTCCAGCAGAGACTAAATTAATCAGGGATATGGAAAACAGAATCCTAGTGCTAGAGATAATGCTGGAAAAGTTAGATTGTCTGAAATTTTGGCTTTAGCATTTGCCAACCTCTTATTCAACTCATCTCTGTCAATTCTTTTTACTACACTCTTCCTCTCCCATTCTTACCCAATCTGTATAAATAGTACCCTGATGCCCACTCTTAGCCCAGGAGTTATGCAATTCAAGTTTTTTAATTTGCTACAAAAGTAAGATATGCTCATCTTGCTACTAATGATATCTTGTGACTAAAACACACACACACACACACACACACACACACACACACACACACACACACACATTTTAGAATGGCTTCAAAGTCATTCCTGTAATAGTGTCCTTTCTACTCACTAGCTATGGCAGTTTTCAAATCTCTGACTACAAATGGCAGACTACAAATCTCTGGTATTCTTCCTAGTGAGAAGTGAAGTCTATGTCCCCTCTCCTTGCTTCTGGGTGAACTTGTGACTACATTCACTAATGGAGTATGGCAGAAACCTTATGTGATTTCCAAAGCTAGTTCTTAAAATGTCATCTAACTTCCTCCTTACTCACTGGAACACTTTCTTTGGGAGTCCTGAACTGCCACATAGAGGTCTGACTACCTTGAAACCACAATAATAAGGTCTTGCATATGCATTCCAACAGTTCCAGCTCATTCTCTCTGTCATACCTGCCAACACATGAGGACAGAAGCTGCCAAGTGATTGCAGGATTGAGCCATTAAAGTCACTTCCAACCATATGAGTCCTTACTGCTGAGGTCCCAAACATTATGGAACAGAGAGACAAGCCATCCGGGTGTGCACTCATAAAATGTTTGTTGTTTTATGATACACTTGTTTTGGGGTAGTTGTTATGTAACATCAGATAGCCAAAACACCAGCATTTTAATATGATTTCAAGAATGAGAGAGAAAAGGATGGAATGGCAGCTGCTGTTACTCTAAAACCTACATATAGAAATATGTCTCACCAAAGGTCATTATCTGTCATTGGTATTTCAACAGAGAAAAGATTGAAAACTCCTGCCTTAACATTTTTTGAGTCAACTGAAGGAAAGTCTTACCAGTCCCCTCTCCTACCAACACACCTCTTAAAATCATTGCATCTTGTGATGGGCAAGATGTTGAATTTCAAGTGGGAGAAACTCAATTCAAACAAGCTTAAATGTAACAGAGGGGGTTATTGGCTCATATGTCTAGGAAGAATATTAGATTAGCACAGGGAATCAAAGAGCTACATGGTATAGGCCATGGTGTCTAGAGACTCAGCTTATCAGGACTGCCTCTCTCTGACTTCATTTAAATTTAATCTCTGATGGTCTCTGCTTGACTTTGATTGAATGTCATTGAAAACGATAATTTGCAACCACCTTCTTAACCTCCAGTCTAGTAATATCAGCAAAACATCACTGTCAGCGGAAGGAACATTTTTCTCAAGAGTCATTTAACAATCCTGTGAAAGCATCCTGAGTTGACTTGTTTGGGTTACAGTTTTACCTGCTGCACCAATTATTGTCAGGAAGAGTATTATGATTGGTCCAGCCTGAGGAAGGACATCCTTGTGCTGAGGCCTAGAGGAAATAATTGACAGCCCCAACTGGGCCACATGCAGTGTGGGAAAATATTCCAAAGTGAGTAGGTACTTTGACTAGAATAAGAAAGACTGCATTGAGAGTGCTGCTTCACCAAGACCTGGGTAGCAGTCTCTGTCCACCCTATCCCACTGTATGAGCTAGATGATACCTGTAAACCCTTTCTTCATCTTTCTTTCTTTTTCAAATGATATTCTAAAGTGAATGGAAAGGTATTACTATAGTCTGAATGTTTGTGCCCCTCAAAATTCATATGCTGAAACCTAACTGCCCATGTGATTGTATTTGGAGTGGGGCCGTCAGGAGGTAAATAGGTCATCAGGGTGAAGCCCTCATGAATGGGATCGGTGCTCTGATAAAAGAGGCCCAAGAGTGACCCCTTGACCCTCTCACCAGGTGAGGACACAGTGAAATGAAAGCCATGTATATGAAAGTGGGCTCTTTACTAGACACTAAATCTTCTGGCACCTTGACCTTAAACTTCATAGCCTCCAGAACTGTAGGAAATAATTTTCTGTTGTTTTTAAGCCACGCAGTTTATGAAATTTAATATAGCAGCCTAAATGGACTAAGACAGGTATACAAATTTCTGTTGCATGATCATTCACTTGGGAAAAGAAGCTGTTAATGACGGTGACCTGAGAAAATGCTCACTGAATTTGGAAAATTAGGAAATATTTCTTTGAGGATACAAAGAATCTGCTTTAAGGAGTGGTTGGATCATCTGAAAGAAATGAAGGTGCAGATTAGTAGGAAGCTGCTCAAGAGAGTCTTTTCTTTCTATTGAATACTCAAATCAATGACCATTAAAGATGTAGTTACTAATTTCTTTATGTAAAACAATGTATAAAGCATACAGAGAACTAAAGATAACAGAGGGCACTATGAAGACTATGTAAATTGCCCAACAGAGTGACCCAGACCAAGAGACCAAAAGGACCGATCTATAAGGAAGTGACCTATAGACAGTTACATGAAGCAGCCTTACCCAAGATCTTTGCCAGCAGGAGCATTACAAAAGAGTTATCCACAGATGGCTCTACAGGTTTGGGCTTAGAAAAGTGTGGTGGGTTCTGTGTGACCCAAGCCTTCTATGGCCTGAAAGTGACACTCACAGTGAAAATGTTGACTCATTTATGATGCCAAAGCTAACCTGGGAGGAATATGACCAATATGATCATGGGAACCTCAGCGTAGAACATCAGTCCTAGGGGCAGGGCAAGGCTAAATGAAGTACTTCCTCAGAATAGCCTGGAATAAAAATTAGCAATATGAATTGGAGGGAGATGAGACAGAGGTAAAATCCAGAGAAATTTCCAGCATGAAGTCCAAGAAGTGATGGGAGGGTATAAGCAAGAATCAAGTGTTGAAAAGAGCAGATACTTACCAGGAATCAGAGTAAATTAGAATAACTGGAATGAAGTAAACCATCAGAATAGAGACAAGGGGGAAAATGTCCAGGGCCCCCCTCTCTTCAACTAAATGCAGGCTTTAAGGAATGGGAACAGGTAAACTGATCTAACGATACAAGATTTAATGAATACTTAGAGCATTTCAGACCATTTGATTCACCCATTCTGTTTTCACGAAGTTATTTTTGCACATTGTGGTCAACAGAGTTGCAGAAGAGAATTGTTCTGAGAATCTAAAAGGTGGCTCCAGATTGCAGACAACTCTATAAGGTAAATAGAGACCCTCTATGGTATGGGTTTACACCTGATGCCCCCACAACTTGATTAGTGGACTGGTTAACCTATTCTTACAGCAAGATTCTTCTCTCATAGATCTGCTTAATCTGTTATGTTAACAGCATCTAGTTAGTTCCAGCTGTTCCCAATACTTAGCCACTTCATACCCTATAAGCCTGTCCCCCTTATGCTTGAAACAGGTAGCAACTTTGGAAACACTGCCTTACGAAAACCAGAATTGGCTATTTAGGAACATTCTGGGTAGGCTGAACAACACATCCTTTCCAAGTGTCTAACACCATCTGGAAGCATTTTATTTTTCATGAAAAATGCAGGTCACCTGATTATTCTATGGTTCATTGCTCTAGAAAATGTTCCTAAATAAAAACAACGAACAAAAAAACCTCAAAAATACAGAACAGAACATTTCAATACAGTCCTTTATTAGCATGATTTCAGTGGCCAAGAATTTAGAAAGATCAGCTTCCAAATAAATCAACACAGAAATGACGTATTTGGGCCAGGGGGTATTTAAATACTAATTGACAATATGGCAAAAATTAAAAAGAGTATACTTCTAAAAAAATCATTGAAATGGATTTAATTCCCCAAAGCCACTACCATACCCAAATCTGATCATGTAAAATTCATGGTTAAAAATACTTTAAAGAAAAATGCAATAGTCACCATTTGTCTCCTTCTTTACCTCTAAACTTTCAAAAATTAATACCAAAAGAATTTTTACTCATGGATTTTGGTTTATTCTACTTAAGAGAGTAGAAACTACTCCTTCGTTTATTATTGTGTGAAGAGGATAAACATGGAACTAGAAGGAATTTTAAAAATCGATAACCAAAGCTCCACCCAAATACAGAATTAGTTACCTGAGAGGGAAGAGATGAGTAAAGAATCATTCTAGAACAGATCTTCAAAACCCAGACTGGAAGCTAGGCTTACAAGTGTGAAATAGTAAGATGTAAGCAATGTGGAGAGGTGGAGACTTTAAATCCTGGAGAGTGTATTCTCTCTCCATTGAAATTCAAAATCACACCATTTAAAACACCACGGTGGAAGCAAATCAAGGTCTTCTGTACCATGAATATCATCAGCATTTGATGAACATCGAGGGCTTGCCATTTTCCTTGTGCAGCAGTAGATAATCATTACCAGACACTGTGCAAAGTCCTCAAATACACTCTATTCCTTTATCTCTCTGAGGGAGGCATAATTATCCCCATTTCACAGAAGAGGTTGTAGTACAGGGTATAGGGTGATTGTTGGCACGTGGTAGGCACTCACTCCATAAACATTTGTTGAAAGTCTAAGTGAATGGCAAAATCTTTTCCTTCTATATTTTATGCTGTGATATGAGGTTGAGACTGAAAACTTAATTTTCCTTTGTTTGTTGAGTTCCTATTCACTTTTTTTCTTTTTCTTCTTCCTCCTCCTCCCCTTCTCCTCCTCCTCCTCCTCCTCTTCCTCCTCCCCCTCCTCCTCCTCCTTCTTCTTCTTCTTCTTTTCTTTTATTTTACTGTTATTTTTTCCTACTAGGTTTTGTCTGTAGGGCACACTAGAGGGGACTGAAAGGCAGGAAAAGGGCTACTTCCTTGAGCTTGCCATTCCATTCAGCATCACACCAGCAACAACCCTTCTCCACACAGCAGCAGGTGGTTCTGGTCTTTGGCTTCCTGAACACTCCCAGAACCAGCCTCACTGCACCCCCTCAGAGCCTCCAGTAGCAGCCAGACTGTACCCCGTGCTGGAAGGTCTGAGCCCCAATTCTGTGAGGCCTCTACTCTGAGCTCTTGAGGGATCAGAGTCAACCAGGTGTCGCCCCCTCCTCAGAAGCCTGAGTCCTTAGCTTCTCAGGGACTCCTGTGAGCTTCTAAGTACAAGTAATACTAACCAATTAGCTTCTTTTCCTCAGAGGTTTAGATCTAGCTCTGTGAGGCCTCTTTTTTGAGTTTCTAGATCCTGAAAAACCCCAACCTCTTCCTTTTACTCCTCCAGACTAGGGATGGAAGCTGCTTCTTCGGTTACCTCAGAGTAACTGAACAGTTTTGCTATTTCAGAATTCCAAGCCCAGGTTAACAAATTCCCAATATTCTTCCCATCAAAATGGCTGGTGTGATTCTGGTTTCCTGACTGGGATATGACCCATACAGGATGGCTACCTTGTAGGACTGTTTCGGAGATTAATTTATACCTGGCTCACAGTAGATTCTCACTAGCTATTATTTGATTCCTCATTTAGAGCAAACCGCAGCATTACTTCTCTCTCCCAGGTTAGTATCTTTTACATATTTGGTAAACATGCCTTCTATGCTTCCATCCAAGATAATGCCAATAATGTTGAACAGAACTAGGCTAAAGATGAAACCCTGTTTCATGTCATTAGAACCCACCTTCAAAATTGGCTTCATTCTTTTAATCAACATTCTTTGGGTATGTTACTGTCTCTCTACAATGGGCAGGTATTATTTTCATCATGAGATTATAAATGTTTACTTATTTATTTTGAGAGAGAGAGAGAGAGAGAGAGAGAGAGAGAGAGAGAGAGAATGAGTGGGAGTGGGACAGAGAAAGAGAATCTCAAGCAGGCTCCACACTGCCAGCACAGAGCCTGATTCAGGGCTCAATCACATGAACTGTGAGATCATGACCTGAGCCGAAATCAAGAGTCAGATGTTTAACCAACTGAGCCACCCAGGTGCCCCTTCATCATTACATTATAAGAGAATAAACCCATTTCCATTTTCAGAAAAAAACAAAGAAACAGTGCTTTAGACAGGTTTTGTCTGGAACACAACAAACTGAAGAGCACTGGTGTGAGAAACATAATCTCAGCTCTTCCGGTAACTAACTAATGTGTGATGCTGGGCAGGTCACTGAATCTCTCTCCTTTCCGGGTCTCTTAAAAGTAAAATAAGGAACTTCAACTAGGCAACATGCAAGATTTCTTTAAGCTTTCTGACTCTAAAATAAGAAGTAGTGTCAAGTCTACATATTTCAGCTCACTGAGATATTTCTAACAATGAAATGATTCTCGGCTGACCGTATTTCCAAGAGCAAGAAGCTGAAATTGGGAAGTAAATGGCTCCTTCTTTAAGCAGATGTCAAGCTAGTTCTATCAAACCTGGAAAAAAAATCCAAGTGAAATTAATTTCTCAAACATGTCAGTCCTTCCATGGTCAATTCACTTTTGAGTCTAAGAGGAAGGGAAGCTAGTCTAGCCAAAATTATAATTATGAGGAAGCTACCATGGCTTCTTATCATGACAAAGCCCGTCTATAATAACAGCAGGGCTGGTGGTATGATGCGATCATAACACTATCCAATTATGTGGGAGTAGAATATGTGTCAAACTTGCCAACTAGAACATCAAGTTCAGCTAACAATTCTTTGTGGCCCCCAAATTGCCACTGTGGCATCCAGCTGTCTCCTCACCAGGGACTTCAAACAGTGTAGCTGACACCACAGGCAGCAGCTAGTTGAAGTTCCCCTCCTATGGGTTTAGAAAGAAATAACCACAACCACTAAAGCCAAAGAATTTTTGCAGCTTCACTACTGCCCAAATAAATATCCTCATTTCAGAGTAGTAAAGTGACAAGAGCCTAAAATATCTGCAGAAAGGAAAGCCCAGATAAGAAAAGACAGAAATTTCATTCCCATGATTAACTCCTGAACAAAAACTTTTTCAGAGCTCTGGGTCCTTTCTTCCCTCCCTCCAGCCCTCCCTCCCTTCTTTTGTTCTTTTTCCCCCTTCTTTGTTTTCTTCCTTCGTTCTTTCCTGCCTTCTTACCTTTCCTTAAAAAAAAAAAATAGATATAGCCTTTATATTTATTGGGCTTTTATTGTACTAAGCACTACTCGAATACAGATGAAAACATAGTCCCTAAATTTACATAGCTCTCAATCCAGAAAAGTAAAAATGAAATCACATGTGATAGTAGAGTTGAGTAACATTTACTATAATAAAGATGTATATCAGATTCTTTAAGCATGCAAAGTGTGGGAATGCAAAGGGTGGGAAGTTGGTGCCAGAAAAGGGGAGATGCTTGACATGCTCCGTGAAAAATAAGTAAGAGTGATGTGGTAGGAAAAAAGAACATCTAGATGGAATGAGTACAATGTGAACAGTCACATGAGGAGAAGCCCAGCATCTCCACAGTCTACGATGCAGAGCACGGGGGCTGTAATAGAAAGTGTATAAAGGAGCAGAGGCACAGAAGTTGAAACAAACAGTAGAGACAAGATCATGGAGCAAATTTATGTGACATCAATGTTTGGGTCTACATTGTACACAAAGAGAAACCTGTGAAGAGAGCTTGACATGATTGATTTACATTTTAGAAAAATTATTTGGGGGTCTTTGTGGAGAATAGATTAGAGCAGATGAAACTAGAAAAAAAAAAGGGGGAAGGACATTAAACACTATTACAGTGTTTCAGGGATGATCGAGGGGATTTGGGCCAAGACGGCAGCAATGGGGGTAAGCGGGAGAGCACAGACAGGAGATGCCAAAGAAGTGGAGTTGAATGACTACATACTGGAGGATGTGAATGAAAGAGAAAGAGGGGTCTAGGATGACTCCTAAGACTTTACTTTATTGCTATTTATTTTTATCTTTGCTAGGTCTCAATTATACATACTCAGAGCAGGAATTGAGTCCCACATATTGTGGAAAAAAATCAGACTACAGTTTTCTCTCCCATCTGTATTTGTGCTACCTGAAATCCTTTCACCTTGGAGACTTATTTCTATTATTTCAAAGGTGTATTGTTCCATTAGAATTCCAAATTACCTGCACAACACTCCAGGTAAGACTAATAGCTTAAGTCCAATATTCCTAATTGTTCAGAAAAGTACACCTAAGAAAAAGAAAAGGAATATTTTTTCTCAGAGGATTGTCGGACACAACATTTGTCTCTTATGTTAGTGTTTATATACAAATATATTTTGGGGGGCTTAGATGGTTGAGCATCCAACTTTAGCTTAGGTCATGATCTCATGGTTTGTGAGCTCGAGCTGCACATTGGGCTCGCTGTTGTCAGGCTTTCAGCACAGAGCCCACTTGGGATCCTCTGTGCTCCTCTTTCTGTCCCTCCCCCACTTGAAGTCTCCCCAAAATAAATAAATATTTTTTTAAAAAGAGAAACATAGGGGCGCCTGGGTGGCTCAGTCAGTTGAGCATCCGACTTCGGCTCAGATCATGATCTCACAGTTTGTGAGTTCGAGCCCCGCATCAGGCTCTGTGCTGACCACTTGCTCAGAGCCTGGAGCCTGCTTCAGATTCTGTGTCTCCTTCTCTCTCTGCCCCTCCCCCGCTCACGCTTTGTCTCACTCTGTTTCTCAAAAATAAATCAATGTAAAAAAGATTTAAAAAAAAAGAGAAATATATTTTTTAGAGAAGAAAAGGAGGGGGAGAGGGGCAGAGGGAGAGAGAGAGAATCCCAAGCAGGCTCCATGCTTAGTGCAGAGCCTGATGCAGGGATCAATCCCATGACCCTGGGACCATGACCTGAGCCAAAATCAAGAGTAGAACAACTAAACTGACTGAGCCATCAAGGTGCCCCAATATAGAAACAATATTTTAGTGACAATATTTTTCACTAGCACCTGAAAATAATTTATGTTCAATTAATATCCATCAAGGTTAGGATTTGGCTTTTTGTAGCCTCTGTACTATCACATATCCACAAGGATAAGGATTTCCCATTTGATATGCATAGCTTCAAGGGCTTCTAAGGAGAAGCTCTCCATCTTGAGGAGAATGATCTTAGCTAGGTAAGCTGGATACAAATTGACTGAAAGGAGAAATATTAAATATTAGTGCTCTAGCACCAGACAATAGAGGAGAAAGTGAGAGTGAGATTAAAAAACAACAACAACAACAACAACAACAGATATTTAATGCAAACGTCTGCTTAAAGATCTTTCTGTGTTCAGCATATCCATTAAAATGCAGGAAAGAAATTAAAGCTAGAGCTGCATATCTAGGAATCATTAGAAATTGCATGAAGAGAGGAAAAAGAAATAGGCAAGAATGGAGTCCTGGGAAATTCCAACATTTAAGGCGAAAAAAATAAGACGCTTTGAACAAACACTTGAAGAATTCAGAGTTAGCAGTCTGAGCATCTGATAGAAAGCTACTCCAGGCCTAAGAAACAGCCAGTGCAAAGTCTCTGAAAAGTGCCTGGAGAGTGTGAGGGAATAGCAGAGGCTATGTGACTGGATGAGATCAACAAGACAGCAAGAGTAGATGAGAGGAGGACCAATGACTAAGCCTTGGAACCAGATGAAGACAGAGAAAGAAGGAGGAAAACCAAGAAAATTGGAAGGCTATAGGCTGACTATACAAAGTATTTGCAGCAGAGAGGTACAGTATGTGGTCAGGACATGGCCTGAAAAGAGGCAGTCGGATCTTTTTTTAATTTTTATTTTTGAGAAACAGAGAGAAAGAGAGGGAGAATGAATGGGGGGAGGGGCAGAGAGAGAGGGAGACAGAATCCGAAGCAGGCTCCAGCCTCCGAGCTGCCAGCACAGAGCCCGACATGGGGCTCAAACCCACGAACCGAGAGATCATGATGTGAACGGAAGTCTATGCCCAACTGAGCCACCCAGGCGCCCCTAGGCAATTGGATTTAACAACAGGGAAGTAATTAGTGGACCTGACAAGAGAAGTTTTAGTGGAACAGTGGTGATGAGAACCTGATTGGAAAGAACTCTTTCAAGAAATGTTTATATAAATGGGTATGAAGAAATTGGCCAATCTTGTAGGGAAAGTATGATAAAGAGAACTTTGTTTATATTTAAAGACTGGAGAAAAATAGCATGTTTATATACTGATGGGAATATATGAGAGATGAATGGGAAGTGGAATAGAGAGAGTGATATTAGAAGATGAGCATAAGGACCTTAAATCTGGAGGAAATAGAGTACTAAGAGGGTCTGCACAGAGAGTCTCAGGGGCAAGGGAAGGTTTATGAACTTTCTTGTAGGGATAAGAAAAACTAAAGGGTAGGAGAGGAAAAAGCCAGTTGAATTAAAATGGTTTAAATACAAAAGAAAAATAAATCATATATGGAACCAGTCCCAAAGGAGATGAGTGGAGAGAAGATAAGTGTGTAGATGGAGACTTGATCCATACACACAGGGATAATTCTTCCTCTGATCCAAAAGGAAGGATGATACAGACGAAATGAAAGGTTAAATAAGGAGATTAAAGTGAGGGTGTACACATTTTGTGGTGATGTAGAAGGTGAGGACATTTGAGGAATGAAGGGTAAGTCCTAAGTGCAGGAAAGAAGTGAACTCTAGACCATGTACTAAAGATAAATGAACGCTGAGCTAACTGGATGAAATTAATGTCCAGGTGAAGTTGAAGAATCATATATCCATATTAGCACCAATTCATATAATTCAGTGATTCTTGTCCTGCAGTTTTCCTTATAGCCTGATTGTAGGAGGTGAGAAGGTACATGGTGAGTTGACATAGGTCCTAGTTTGTGAGACAGGTGCTTTGAAATAGAAGGGAGAAAGAGCTGGTATTCAAGTATTCATGGCAATGATTAACCATGAAATCTAGCTTAGTAGTAAATTAAATGAAGCCAGGAGGTGACAGTTGGAGAAACAAATGGAAAGACAAGGAACAAAAGAAGGTTCCTAGAGGTGGAAGAGCAAGTCATTGTGAAAGCTGGAAGGAACTGGTGTAGACTAATTCCAAATGACAAGTTAAGGGTGTGAATGCATAAAGTGACATGCTGGGACAGTCAAGATGCCTTAGAGTAAGGTTGGATGGGTCATTTGCATTGAGTTTTGAGTCACTAAGGACACTGGCAGAACATGTGGAAGAGAGGAAAATTGTGACCCATATATTAAAGACTTGTTTTTGTTTTATTTTGTTTTGTTTGACAGCTACTAGGTTGGGTCACCAATTCATTGCAGCATTCATGGAGTTTGCTAAATCCTAACTGAAGATCTACTGCTAAAAGTTTGCTGACCCCCAATATATATGTTCCCTTGGTATGTTGTAATAACTTAATTACCTTCCTAAGCACCTATCATACTACTAACGTAGGAGTTAGGAACAGGACAGAAGAAACTGTTCCCATTAGTACTGCTCCATAACAAACTACCTCAAAACTTCTTGACTATTTTATTAAGTTCAGTCTTCTGAAGGTCAGGAATTCAGAGAGCGTTCCATGATATCTGGGCCTTGGCTAAAGAAACTCGGCATCTGGGGATGACTGGACAGTTGGGGATGGAGTTATCAGAAGGTGTCTTAATTCACATACATGGTGGTTGATGCTGACTGTCCTCTGGGACCTTAGCCGGGGCTGTCGGTTGGAGCATCTACGTATGGCCTCACTTGCTTGAGCTTCCTCATATCACGGTAGCCTCAGGATAGTAGACTTTTTACATACTGTTTTGGGGCTTCAAAGATGAGTGTTCCAAGAGAACCATGTGAAAACTGCATGGCTTTTTTGGACCTAGCTTTGGGGGTTACACAGTGTCATTCTGTTACATGTATGAGTGACAAGTGAGTCATTGGAGTCAGGCCAAATTGAAAGAAAGGGGACACAGACCTCACCTCTCATTGGAGAAATATCAAATATCTGCAAACAGGTTTTAGAGCTTTTAAGTGGCGTTCATGGGGATTGCTTAACTCTACTCCCAAGTCTAGTGCTAAATGTTTGCTGGGCCTTGTTACAATTTTCCTTGATTCTAATTTTATGATGTTCTGGAAAAGGCAAATTATGGAGACGGCAAAATAATCAGGGGTTTCCAGGGGTAGGGGAGGAAGGGATGAATAGTTGGAGCACAGAGGATTTTGGGGGCAGTGAAAATACACTGGATGATGCTACAATGGTGGATACATGTTATTATATATTTTGTCCAAACATATATATACGTACAACATATAATGTACAACATCAAGAGTGAGCTCTAATGCAAACTGTGGACTTTGGGTGATTACAATGTGTTAATGTCAGCTCAGCAATTGTAATAGATGTACCATTGTGGTTTGGAGTAATTCATAATGAGGGAGGCTACGCATATGTGGAGGTGGGGGGATATGGGAAATCTCTATACCTTCCTCTCAGTTTTTCTGTGAACCTAAAATATCTCTTAAAAAAATAAAGTCTTAAGAAAACTAAACCATGATTGAAATTGTACATAAGTTAAATTGTAAAAAGACAAAGTCCTCCTCTGATGTCTAGAGTAAATTTGAGATTTCCCAATTTTCTAGCCAGTGCTTGAATGTTCTCACCCTCATAAAGTGTGTTTGGGTACATATCAGTAATTCTCTTCATAACTGAAAAACCATCAATTATATGCTGCACAGATTCATAAAAACCACCCAGCAAAACCACAGTTCTTCATAGAAAAAGTTGCTCATCCAGAGTTTATTTCAACAAAGGTGGCAGTAAACAATACAGAATCATTTTTCCCATTCTTTTTCAGCGCATGTGTCTTCTTGGCATGTTGCTAGCTTATGTTATTTCAGTCGTCCTAGTAATTCCTCATGTTTGTTTAAGAATTGCCTAATGTTTATCACTAAGTATAGGTTACTGTGTTGAGTGGATATGCTTTATTTTTATTCTGACGTAATTTAAAAATAGAACAAGTAAGTAAAAGATAATGGTTAGAACCAAGGTCTTTTAAATGGATAATATTTTGCAGTGGTATTTGCATTTTATGGGGGAATTGAATCAACTGCTAATTCATTTAGTTCTGTAGACATCAAAAAAAAACCCAAGACGGTCAGTACTTGAAGAGTAAAGATCATAAAGCAAAGGGAAATACATTGACCGGGGCCCCAGTTTTCTCCTGCTTTTTTTTTCCTGAGGTATTTGCTCATTTATTGGCAGTGTAGGGCCTGAATTCTAAGCAGAAAATGGCAGCTAAACATCCCAGTCCTCAGTGATTGATGCAAAGATTGCAAAGACAATGCATGTAAACACTTAGCAGAGTCTGGAATGTGGTAAGTGCTCAATACATGTGTAAAAGGACTGAAATCAATATGGCAGAGGGTCTCCTGTTTTCCCACCGCCTTTTCTCTTTGCCTCCCCACCCACTTTCTTTCTTTTTTAAACAGGTGTAGAATTTTTTTTGTTTAGTTATTTATCTTTGAGAAAGAGAGAGAATGAATGAGGGGCAGAGAGAGAGGGAGACAGAATCTCAAGCAGACTCCACGCCATCAGTGCAGAGCCCTATGGGGGGCTCGAACTCACAAACTGAGATCATGACCTAAGCCAAAGCTAGAGTCAGATGCTTAACCAACTGAGCCACCCAGGCACTCCGCTTCCCCACCCCACTTTCTTATATGTTTGCTATCAAATTCCCTCACCCTATAGACTTTGACTACCTGATAAACCACAAGGCTTCCAAAAAATGAGTTCTTGGAAAATACTGTTCTGGTGAGTAGTGCGATTGTACCCAGAATCATAAGGACATATGACATGGAGCATCTTTTCATATGCTATTTTACATCTCTAGATCTTCTTTGGTGAGGTGTTACGGTTTCGTTTTAATAATGACTATCTGGTAAGGGGCTCTTATGCACTGACAATATCTTTTTATTTAAGTTTATTTTTATTTTGAAAGAGAGAGAGAGCACTCGTGCACTAGCAGGGGAGGAACAGAGAGGAGAGACAGAATCCCAAGCAGGCTCCTCACTGTCCTTGGAGAGCTCCATGTGGGGCTCAAACTCACGAACCATGAGATCATGACTTAAGCAGAGATCAAGAATTCAATGCTTAATCAACTGAGCCATCCAGGTGCCCCTGACAATATCTTTTTTAATATTTTTTGGCAATATTCTATTTAGGTATTGTCATAACCTAATATTAAGACAGTTATGTATGGTTCATAGGCATGGCTTTGATGACACTTATGACTCTGGAAATGTTACTTAATCTAACATTTCAGCTTCTTCATCATTAAGATGAGGATAATGATAATACCTGCATCAAAGATTAAGTAGGACGTATGTAATGTCTACATAGGTATTAGCACATAATAAATAATCAATAAGGATTATTCTTATGATTATTGTATGTGAGATACTGAGGCTTTGCAAAGTCAATGATAATCCAATTACATACTCACTCTCTGATTCCAGGATCTGTGAACTTAATTACTATGCTGTAATTACTATATTGTAACAGATCCAGAGTTATAGGACAGAGCCACTGTCCTATACCAAATTTTGTGTAGTGGATTAAATGGTGGTTCCAAAAGATACATTCATTTCGTAATTCCCAGAACCTGTAAATACTACCTTATTTGGAAAAGAGGTCTTTATAGATACAATTAAATTAAAGATCCTGAGATGAGGCAATCATCCTGGGTTATCTGGGTGTTCCTAAAATCCAGTGACATGTGTCATTATAAGAATGAATCAGAGGGACACACACACACACACACACACACACACACACACACACACACACACACAAGAAAGCCATGTGAAAACAGAGCCAAAAACTGGAGTGATGGAGCCACTGGAACCCTGGAAGCCAAGGAACACTGACAGTCACCAGAATCTGGAAGATGCAAGGAACAGAATTTTCCCTGGAGCCTCTGGTGGGAGTATGGCCCCAGCAACATCTTGATTTCAGATTTCTAGACTCCAGAACTGTGAGAGAATAAATTTCTGGTACTTTGTTTTGACCTAATTTCAAGACTAATGTAACACTGATGTAAATTTAAATTTGAAAATCACTTATTACTTACCTCAAGTCCCACTTACATAATCTTGCCTAATAAATCTACTTTATATCAGCCTCATTTTCCTCCAAATTCTTTGTCAGTGTAACTAGTAGCTTAATACATTTCCCTTGATTCTTAGCTTATATGTATCACATAATTTGGTGTTCAATTTTATTTTCTCGTTCTTCATGGTTAATCTTGTCTCTCCAACTAGGATGCAGGTTCCCCTGAGCTGGAACTACCTGGCAGTTTGTTTATATTTCATTTACATCTTATCAAGAAGCTAGGTCTCATCAGCCCTCAATAAACACCTATTTATTGATTGATTGTGACTGATCAGATAAATGGGAGACTAAGAACTTCCATAAATATAAAAACAATAGGCTATTCAGGAAGCAGTAGAAACTTCAAAGTCAAACAGACCTGAGTTTCCATCTTGTTTCAACCATTTACTAACTTTGTGACCTGGTAGGAGTTACTGACACTGAATTGTAATTTACTAATCCATAAACAATGGTAATACCTACTCTCCAATGTGGTTGAAGGCAACTGAAACAATTCAACTGTAGATGTTGGTTGTTTTGTTCTTCCCAGAATACATTCACACCTTCTTGTGGTAACAGTACCTAAATTTGCCCCATTAATTAAGGTCTCTGCATAATGAGGGTCAAGGTGCCTTCTGCTCCTGGTCAATGGATAGTCATGTGAGGCAGGACAGGCTATCAGACCTTCTTCTTGGAATCTGAATCTCAAACCAGAGACTGAAAATAAGGTTCAAGATGACTTCCTTAATGCAAGAGCCCTAGATTAATCCATCATTTCTTACGATCCAGAAGACAGAAACTTTGTAAGGGACTAGAGTTTCATTGATTCCTGTCCTTTCTGATACCTGGCTGTTTAGGGTTTTTTTTCCTTCAATTGTATGATTCATTTCATAGGACTGAAATGCCTTTAATTTTTCTTTTTGCTTACAATTACCAGAGGATTCAGTTTTTGTGCTTTTAACCAAAGCTTCCTAAATGACATGTTTGTCCAGTGATGGCAGCACTGGAGGAGCCAATGCATTGTAGCAATTATTACCAGTGGTATTGAGCACACAGCCCCACGCAAAATGGACTGGCTGGTATAATTTGCAATCGGTATTTTCTTCCTCTATATCTCTACTGGGGGGTGATTTTGTGTGCCAAGTGACATTTGGCAATGTCTGGGCACATTTTTTAAAATTAAAAAAAAATTTTTAAGTTTATTTATTTACTTTGAGAGAGACAGAGACACCGTGAGTAGGGGAGGGGCAGAGAGAGAGAGAGGAGAGAGAGAGAGAGGGAGAGAGAGAGAGAGAGAGAGAGAGATAGAGAGAGAGAGAGAGAGAGAATGCCAAGCAGGCTCCACACCATCAGCACAGAGCCCAATGCAGGGCCTGAATTCACAAAACCGTGAGATCATGACCTGAGCGGAAACCAAGAGTCTGATGCTTAACCAACTGAGCCACTCAGGCGCCCCAATGTCTGGAGACATTTTGGGTTGTCACAGTGGGGGGGCTGCTACTAGGCCTCTGGTGGACAGAGACCAGGAATTCTGCTAAACCTCCTACAATGTAGGCCCCACAACAAAGAATTATCTGGTTTAAAATGTCAATAGGGCCAAGATTGAGAAACCCTGCTTTGAGAGGAAGCAGGACAGCACGTTGTAATTTCCAAGGAGTAAGTGGCACTATTTAGACTAATGAATCTTTGTGTCTAGAACCAGTTAATTTGCTTCTAGAGGAAAAAAAAATGAATCAAGACAGCGATTGCCACAAAGTTAAGAAGATTTTAAATTCTTTCACAGCAATGTACCTACCTACATCTGATCAATGCACTTAAGCCATTCGTTGTCCTGGGTCTTTGATGATTTCTTTGAAACATTGTATTTCTTAATCAGCAGTGTCCTTCCTTTTTTCCTCAGCTCTGTGTCCTCCATTTCTTTAAAGAATCCTCTCCTCCTTGAATGTGATCCCACACATCTCTAATGAGTCTCTGGCACCAATTGTTTTCCCATTGGGGATGACCTAATCAACACAATCAGTCTATATAAAACCCCCCAAAAGGGAGGTGCGTGTTTCAGGGAAAACCAATTAGAGTCTTTGCCAACCAAATGTTCTTTTACATCCAAGTAATCTGTTCCCTATTTCCCTTTCCCTGTAACTGTATTGCCCATCAGCATTACATGGTTTTAATAATAGTGGTGGTAATAAGATGAACTTCAAGACGGGTTACAAAGTGAAGAAATAATTAGAGGGAAAAAAAATAAGATCTTCACTTGGGGAGGCAGTGATTTGGCTTGTATGATAAAGGAGGTTAATTCATTCAGCTGGTGATTGGTAAGAAAGAGACCTTTATTAAAGAGGAACCTCAGACACAAATCCCGGTTCTTGCCATGGAGAAAAAAGGGTTTTATATTTTGGGTCCTCCTGCTCGAGGATTTTTTTAACAATCGCTGTATTATCAGAAAGCTACAGTGATCTATAATTTCAGGATTAAGAGGTCTTTAAGGGCTTTCCCTAGTGGGTTTAACAAGATTCTGACAGTTTTAAATGATCCACTCATTAGAGAAACACTAAATGAAATGGCAGGATGAAAAGAGCTTCAAATAATTTCCCAGTGCCAGGGACATCTCTCATTGAATATTTTCATCACTAGGATATTTACTGCCTTGACTCTCTTTAAAGTATAACTATAAACTCATTTTAATTCCTTCAAAAAAATCCAGACTTACAAAATGTTTGGTTATTTTCTGAGCTAACTATATCCAAGTGAACATTTATTTTAACTAAAATGATCTTTCCCCTTATATTGCTCTGCTGCAAATGATGGAATGTAAGAAAACAGTCCCACATTCCCTGTCATTGTTAATGACAATGAGAAAAGAACATTTCCTGGCGATTAGAGCTCATTAGAGCTGCTTACACTGTGGTAATGTGGCGGGATTACCAACATAGTTCTCCAACCCTGTGAATAAGAAACAGCTAGATCATTTGTAGATAGTAGTCTTTGCAAAAAGGTGTACTGGAAAGCAGAAAGTGGAAGTAGCTCATTTTCACTGCTAACTGCCACTAACTAGTTGTTTGATCTTGGGAAGTTACTAAAGCTCTCTGAACCTCAGTTTTCTAATCTCAACAATAATACAAATAATAATGCCCATCCTGTTTCAGCCTATGATTATTGGTAAGTTTGAAAAGAAATAGAATGTTTGTGAAAACACTTAAATTTTTTTAATGTTTACTTATTTTTGACAGAGAGAGAGAGACAGAGTGTAAGCAGGGGAGGGGCATAGAGAGAGGGAGACATAGAATCCGATGGAGACTCCAGGCTCTGAGCTGTCAGCCCAGAGCCCGACATGGGGCTCAAACCCATGAACCATGAGATCATGACCTGAGCCAAAGTTGGGAGCTTAACCAACTGAGCCACGCAGGTGCCCCTGAAAACACTTTTAAAAGTTGTACCAAGGTTGGGGCACCTGGGTGGCTTAGTCGGTTAAGCATCTGACTTCACCTCAGGTCATGATCTCATAGTTACTGAGTTCTAGCCCTGCATTAGGTTTGTGCTGACAGTGCAGAGCCTGCTTGGGATTCTCTCTCCCTCTCTCTCTGCCCCTCTCCTACTTGCACGCTCACACACACACACACACACACACACACACACGCACGCACACACTCAAGATAAATAAATAGACTTAAAAAAATCTGTACCAAGGTAAATTGCTATAGATACTAATAGCCATGGGTGAAAAGAGAACACATATAGAGGAATGCTTAATTCATCTCTTTTCACTGAATCAGGTTTCAACTACTATAGTCTAATTACTCTCCAATAAGAATTATATCAATTGAATCATTGTTTTGTATGTATGCAGACTGAACAACCAAATTACCACTGGCATGCTATAATTTTTAGTGGTGGCTTTCTGCTATCCCATGACTTTTGGATCCCCAAATCCTAGGGTTAGTCCTAAATCTGTCACCTACTAGAGATGGAACATGACATAAATCAATTAAGGCCTCATTTCCTCATAGGTATATGGTATATAAAACGTATAGAGTATTGCAGGAAGGATCTAATGATATAAAGAATGCAAAGTGCTAACATAATAATGAACACTGTAATCATGTTAGGGTTTTGCAGAGATATTGCCAGTATACTCAGAATTCTTTCCAATTCTGTTTTCTTCCACTTCCCAGTGCAGAGATGGTTCAAATACCACAATTTTATGAATGGACAATAATCAAATGATGAATAATGTTGAGCACAGTCTTGTGGCTACTAAAAAATATCAATCAATATATAAACTTGCTTACTAAAGTCTAATATTTGCCCTGATTGTTTTCCATTTAGAATTCCTGTCCTACTAAAATTCTGATTCTACTAGCAGAACCCACAGTTAATTGAGCCTGTAATAATAGTAAGCAAGTATAAAAAAATTATCTCTTTAGCTAGAAAAGAAATGCCACAAATGCTCACCACAGTTGAATATATCCAAGCATTGTTCCTTGATATCTTACAGAATCAGACTAAACCTAACAACTGGGACTCAAAAAACCCACTTTCTCTGTGGAAAGCTCTATTTCGGTTGGGCTTGGGTTTCTACTGCACAATATTTGGCTTTGTTTTTCTAACCACATGCTATCTGTTGCCATCCTTTCTCTTGAGTCTTCCCACAGACATCTGAATGCTTCCCTTAATGGTCAACCACCAGCATCAATGCAAGCACACCAATAATTCCACAGCCAGCAGTGGTTCTTAGCACTATAAAGAGAACAAATCTTCAAAATATAACTTTTGCACCCACAGAGTTTTAACCAACAATGTTTTGTCTACCTGGGCCACTAAAGAAAGTAGATTGAGCAAAACTCTTCCATGCACTTCTTTGTGATTGTGACCTAGTTAATTTCAAAGACCAAAAAAGTGATTTTTTTTTCATTACAGGATAGGAAGATGACACTGACATTTTGAACTTGACTACAGTGGTAACATTTGGGATTTTTTAATTTTTCAAGCGATCACAGGACAATCGTTCCCCATAATGTAACAACACCTGGTCATGTTTACTACCCCTGACACTTAGGTACTTGCCAGTTAAGGATCCAGATCAAAGTAAAAACCAATATTGTTATCTTTATGTGTTCCCAGCAAAAACATTTTATGCTTTTAAGGGATGTTTTAGGAAAATTTAAAAGTAAGAGTATATCTGATTTAGTACCTTTTATCTTTTTTTATTCTTTCCCAAGTAGGCATGGTTATATAATCACCATAACGTTTCTCCCAGGGTTGTAAGATAAGCAACACACGCGCGCGTGCGCGCACACACACACACACACACACACACGCTCCTCTTCTTCTCAAAACCCAGCACAAGCCTGCATTTACTCAAATGCAATATTTCTAACATTTACGTATAATTTACATAAAGTGAATAAACAGATCTTAAAAGTACAGTTTCATCAGTCTTGGTAAATGCAGACATGCATGTATCCCAAACTTCTACCGAGATACGGAATGTTTTCATCATCCCAGAAGTTTTCCTTATGCCCGTTCCCACCCTTCCTCTCCACTCATCCTCGAAAGCAGCCGCTGTTCTGGCTTCTGTCACTATGGATTAGTTTTACCCCTTCCAGGGTTTTATGTAAATGTAATCCTACAGTAACCATGAAGTAAGTGGGGACTCTTTCTGCATCTTGTTTCTTTCATTGAGCCTAATGTTCTTGAAATTCATGTTAGGTATATCAGAAGCTCTTTTTTTATTGCTAAGTAGTTTTCCATTATGTGAATATTGTACACTTTGTCTACCTGTTTTCCTGAAGGTGGACTGATTAAGTGTTATGAATAAAGCTATGAACAGTGTTGTACCAGACTTAGTGGACATACACTTTCGTTTCCTTTGGATCAATACTTAGAAATTGATTTCTGTATCAGAGTAAATATAGGTTCAACTGCTAAAGGTAAATGGTTTTATTAAGGAACTGCAAGTTTTCTGGGGCATCTGGGTGGCTCAGTCGGTTAAGTGTCCAACTTCAGTTCAGGTCATTATCTCACAGTCCATGAATTTGAGCTCCGCATCAGGCTCTGTGCTGACAGCTCAGAGCCTGGAGCCTGCTTCAGATTCCGTGTCTCCCTCTCTCTCTCTCTGCCCTTCCCCCATTCTCTCCATCTCTCTCTCTCTCTCTCTCTCTCTCTCTCTCTCTCTCTGTCTCTCTCTGTCTCTCTCTCAAAAATACATACACATTAAAAACTTATAAAAAGAGGGGCGCCTGGGTGGCTCAGTCGGTTGAGCAACTGACTTCGGCTCAGGCCATGATCTCATGGTTTGTGGGTTTGAGCCCCACATCGGGCTCTGTGCTGACAGCTCAGAATCTGGAGCCTGCTACAGACTCTGTGTCTTCCTCTCTCTCTGCCCCTCCCCTGCTCATGCTTTGTCTCTCTCTCTCTGTGTCTCAAAAATAAATAAATGTCAAAAAAAATTTTTTAAAGAAAAAAAACCTACCAGTTTTCCAATATATGTGTATTATATTATAATATATTATAATATATCATATTTTAATTATATAATGATATATTATTATGTATATATTATATATAATACATACTATATGTTATATATATAAACATATATAGTGACATGTCTCTTCAAGTTATATATACCACATATACTGTAAATACATATTTATATTTATTATTAAATATATATTTATATATTTATAGTATATAAGACAATATATATAAATATGTATATAGTGACATGCCTCTTTTAGTCCTCAAGTCTTCTGCCAAGTTTTATATATATATTTTTTACATATATAATATATATATTATATACAATATATATTTTATACATACAAAGTATTATATCTTTATATATGAAAAAGAGTATGCATATATCCATATCACTATAAGAGATACACACAGAGGTCCAGGGTTAAAGAATCTTTATTTTAACAACTACAGCTCATAGGGACTCCCACTTTGAGAAAAGGTGCTCTCAAGGTCACAAGGGGAAGCTCAAAGCATCAGAGGCTTCACTCCATTCAGCAATTTATTCCCACCCCAAACCTCTTTTGCTCCGTTGTAAAGTGAAATCCTCTCTGATCTGTGTCAAGTACAAATTAGAGTCGACATGGATTATATAATACAACCACCACTGCAATAGATGTCAGAAAGAGAATTTATGCTGTGAGTATCATTAGTTAAACATTTACTATTCCTTGGCACTACACTAAACACTTCTGATGTGAAGTTATTGCTGTTTAAGACTTATAACAATCCAACCAAGTGGCTATCATGAGCACATTAAAAAAACTTTTTTTAACATTTACGTATTTTTGAGAGACAAACAGCACAAGCGGGGGAGGGTCAGAGAGAGAGGAAGACACAGAATCTGAAGCAGGCTCCAGGCCCTGAGCGGTCTGTACACAGCCTGATGCGGGGCTCAAACTCACCGACAGTGAGTTCATGACCTGAGCTGAAGTCGGACACTTAACCGACTGAGCCACCCAGTCGCCCCTATCATGATCACATTTTAAAGATGAAGAAAACTAGTTCATGGAGATTAGAGTGTTGAAAAAATTCTAGCTTCAAGATGGAGCCACTCCTGCCCAGAATAACTTGTTTTTGATTCCTGGACCCAATTCCAATGTGGGAAATGGTTCCCCTTCCCCGCCCACACACACAACACCAAATAATTACCAGATACCTGCAAGATGTCTGAGAATTCAACTGAATTCTAACACTATCTACCCAGAGAATGCATCAGATTCCACAGGTTATAGGTTCAGTCCCACAAGACTGCCCCCCGAACTCCACTTCAGACACTAGTCACAAGCTCCAGACTGTTACCTGTGCTTCTGACCAACCACCTACAGACAGATGATTCCAGTGACCTCTTCCTTAGGTTCTTTTAATTTGCTACAGTGAGTGACAGAACTCAGGGGAATACTAACTTATGTTTACTAGTTTATTAAAAGATATGATAAAGGAAAGAGTCAACAGCCAGATAAAGAGACACAAAGGGTGAGGTATGGGGGAAGGGCTAGGGGCTTCTATGCCCTCTCCCAGGTGTGCCACCCTGTCCACATCTTCACATGTTCACCAACATGAACATGTTCACCATGTTCCAGAAGCTCTCAGAACCCAGTCCACTTGGGTTCTTTGGAGGATTCATAACATAGTCATGATTGACTAAATCGTTGGCCAATGGCTGATTCAACCTGCAGACCCACTCCACTTCCCAGAGTTCATGGCCATCTGAGTGGCCAAATATATATATATATATGTCTTACAAATCACAATATCACAGTGCTGCATCAACAAACGGAAACTTAGATAACTTTCCTGTCCTGGTAAATTTTCCATTTGACCAGAAAGGCAACATATCCAGTCAGCCAATCCCCAAATGCCAACCCAACTCTAGGCATTTTCACCCCAAACAAGGTTGACTACGTGGCCTCAATCAACCACATATTTTCTATTTTTCTCTTCCTTGTTCTTTATACTTTATCCTATAAAAACCTTTCTGACTTCCTTCCCATTTTGCAGTTCTCTGGAAGGAGACTGTTCACTTCATGAAGTACTAAATAAAGTTTATTTGTATGGCCTAAATTGTCTTCTTTAATGATTTTTTAACAGAAGTGTCTTACTTAAGTCCATTTTATAATAAGGATTTGAATCCAGATTAGTCTGCTTGCAAAGAACATGCTCTTATCCTTTGGATAAGTTGTTTCTTAAAAACATAAAGGTTTACATTCAAAATGACCAGGCCTGATTTTGCTGTTGCCTAAGATTAAACTCACTTTTGTAACAAAAATGTATTCATGATGATACCTTGGACCTGAATCCACATTTATTCTGATTTAATCTGAAAAACAACTCTGAAAGATAGATTTGCAAGAGACATTTCTTCTTAAATTTACAAACAAGGAAATAGATTTGGAAGGGCTGAAGTATCACCCAAACATTCACAGGCTTGCATGTGGTCAACATGGGGCTGAATTAGGTTTTCCCAGCTTGAATACCTGTTGTCTTTCAACTATACCAGCAGATATCCTAAAACTGAATTTGCGCTTCTCCATCCAGTGGCTACAACTCAACCTCTCAGAATTGCTCTCAGGATGAATACATAACATATTTGAGAGCACCTAGTTCAGGACCTGTCAGTAGAGATGCCCTCAGATTATGAGCTAAATCAGAATCTAAGTGGCTGAAGGACAAGGACAGAGTTATATTTAAACAAAATGCTCTCAAATGGAAAGTTCCAGTTTCCTATATTTCCTGATTTATTCAGGATTAACCAGAAAACCTTTTCTTCAATTTATTTTTGAAACTTTTTTTTAATTTCAAACTTATTTTTATTTAATAATAAGTCCCCTACCTTTCTGCCTTTAGTATTCAATTCTAGTGCATTCTTTTTATTGAAAGCTTGAAGTTTTAGTTTGGCATTTTCTGAGTATTAATAAGACTGAATTCTGTTGTCCAAAATTATATATGAAAATGTAAAAGCTTGAGTGTATGTGAACAGGCCCCAAAGTCCATCTTCTTTTTTTTTTTTTAAATAAATCTCTGAAATTTGTTTGTTTGCTCAGATCAACTTTCTTGCAATTAATGGTTCAGTTTGGCTGGTTTCATGTGATTAGGCAAGGCTTTACTATACTTAACAGATAGAGGACAAAAGGTAACATCTCAAGAAATGGTTCACTGACATTACATGTGTTTTAACTTGGAGAATCCTGTTTTGAATTTTAGCATGTTCAGATTCCCACCCTTGAATTAAGTTGTTCCAAAAGCTCAGAGTAAAGATGCTTTCAGTGGCAACCCTCCCCCCCCAGAGACCATGCTGTTACTTTGACTTTGGAAAGCAAACTCATTTGGAAACTAAAACCTCAGACGTTTCAATTAGATCCATTGTATATCTATCTGAGTTCTAGGAATCTTCTACTATTGGGTCCAGAGGCCAGGAATGAATGGATACTGGTTCCTCCATACCCAAACCACACACTGGCTAGACAGCAGGAAAATGTTCTGTGGGGATTTAGTGAAAGAAAAGAAGGGAAGGAGGGGCAGAAGCAGAGAGAAAGGGAAAAAGAAAAAAAAAATCATAAAGAAAAAAGTAGAAGGAAAAGAAAATATTGTTGAAAAGTTTTCTATGTATAACTTCTGATACTTGAGATAATACCAATTTCTACTATTTTTCAAAGGGACTCCACAAACTAGAGCAGTTTTCTTAAAGTGTAATCCTCAAACCAGCAACGTCATCGGGGAGCTTGTTAGAGAGGCACATTTTCACTTCCCATTCCAGGTGTATTGAATTAGAAACTCTAGGACTGGAGCTCAAGACTTATGTGATTTTATAAGCACTCCAGGTGATTCTGGTGCACACAACAGTTTGAGAACCACTGAACTAGATAAATTTCACATATAGTTATAAGATCACAAGGGGTGTTACATCATAGCTGTTAACTAGGACCACTGCAAGATCCTGCTTCTCATGCAGAATTTCTCCATTTATTGAGGCACAAGCAAAATGAAGTGCCTGTACTTAGGTTACTATGGAAGATGCCAAGTCTAAATGCAGTTAATGTTAGAGGTACAGTGTTACAAACTCTAATCAAAGGAAACAAAACTAGGAATCAAATGAACAATCACGAGCATAACAAGAACAAATATCTGACAAAAAGACAAGATCAGAAACTAAGGTTGCAGGGTCACCACAGATGAATTCATCTGGGCACGGACTTGTTTCTGACGGACTTCCCATGGAGGTCTGATTCCCTACTCCACACTCTCTTCCTCACAATGGTAGACAAGCTGCAACCAGTCTTGAAAACTGTGGCCCTACAACCTAAGATGTGATATTGTCACAAACCTCCCTAGAAGTGGCAGTCCTCGCTGGAAAATCAGTGGCCCTTCTCGGGAGAGTTTATGAACTGTGCACTGTGCACAAATGGACGCTTTTGACCTGCCCTGACTCTGAAGTCCCCCAAGGGCACTCAGTTTACATATCTGTCAAAATGACCTTGTGATCTGATTTTACCAAAGCTTCACCAAACCAGATGGCCCATATGATCACACTGTAAACAGTATCCTGTATTTCTTACCCCAATCTGCATAACATGTAACCCCAGCCACCTGAAAATTCTGTGCTACCCCTACCCAACTCTTATTGGGTATGTCTAGAAATTTACATGTATATCTGAAATGGCCATATGTTCCTCTGTTCTGCCATTCCCCTACTACAACCAAAATATATTGCCACTGTGCCAGATTATGTCTATGAAAATTCTGTTTCCCAAGTCCCCAGACTTGTAACCACCCCCCCCCCCCAGGTGCCTTTTGAGCAGATTTGCATTCAGGGAACATCAGTCTAAAAGTGACAAGTGATGGGGCGCCTGGGTGGCTCAGTCGGTTAAATGTCCGACTTCGGCTCAGGTCATGATCTCACGGTCTGTGAGTTCGAGCCCCGCGTCGGGCTCTGTGCTGACAGCTCAGAGCCTGGAGCCCGTTTCAGATTCTGTGTCTCCCTCTCTCTCTGACCCTCCCCTGTTCATGCTCTGTCTCTCTCTGTCTCAAAAATAAATAAACGTTAAACAAAAATTTTTAAAGTGACAAGTGAAGTTCTGGAAGCCCTAGAGACAAATGAGGGGTGGGGGGTTCATAGGGGAAGGGAGGAGAGGAGAAGCAACCAAGGAGAGCATCACTGGAAAGAAAGCTTGGAGAATGGAACAAAGTAAGTGAAGGGTGTAGAAACCCTAGCAGGAAGTAAAAAGAACACAGAGTTTGAAGGACCAGGAGAAAGTTGTGTCATGAAAACTAAGGGCCAGAACAGTTTTTTTTTTTTTTTTTTTTTTTAATTTTTTTTTTCAACGTTTATTTATTTTTGGGACAGAGAGAGACAGAGCATGAACGGGGAGGGGCAGAGAGAGAGGGAGACACAGAATCGGAAACAGGCTCCAGGCTCTGAGCCATCAGCCCAGAGCCGGACGCGGGGCTCGAACTCACGGACCGCGAGATCGTGACCTGGCTGAAGTCGGACGCTTAACCGACTGCGCCACCCAGGCGCCCCCAGAACAGTTTTAAGAAAGTTGAAATGGCTGGTCAATAAAAGCGATAGATTGCAGAAAATTCAAGTGGTATCGCTTTTGGGAAATAAGAAGACTATCAGATTTAATGATACCAAATATGCGATTGATCTTGCAAAAGCAATTTTTGAGGAATGGTGGGATGGAGGGGGTGGTAGAAATCCGTAGAAATACAAAGGAGAGAAAGAGGAGAGAGGACAGTGAGGACAGTCTGCTGTTTCAAGGCTGGTGGTGAGGGGACGGACGAAAAGGAAAGGCGGGGGACACGTGAATGTTAAAGATATTTAACAGTGTTTCTAGGCAAAGAAGGAAAAACTTTCAAAGGGGATGGTCAAGGAAGCAAGACAGAGACAAACATCTCTGTCCCTGGCGCACCAGAGAGGAGAGGATGGGGTGGACCTGAGCAAAAGTTCAGAGGCGTTGGGAGGGAAGCAGAGGGAGTTTGTGCCTGAAAGCCGCCATTAATTTTCTCGGCATTGTAAACATTCTCGATGATCTTGGCACCAATGCACACTGGAAGCTGGGGAGTTGGCGGAAATTATCTTTTAAGACATTAGACCAAAAAAAAAAAAAAAAAAAAAAACTAATTGCCTGGCTTAATAAAGCCACAAGGATCTGACAAATATCAAAGTGATTAAGAAAGACTGGAGAGAATGGGGAGAGAGATAGAGACGGCTGGGGCAGGGGTGAGAGGAGAGACACAAGAGAGAAAAAGAGGGAGGAAGACATACCCCCAGGGAAGAGCAGGAGGGGGCAGGGCTAGGGGAAGATGTGGAAAAGGAGTCAAGAAGAGAGAAGCTGCTGAGAGAAAGAAACAGATACCGTTTCAGAACATTGAAATGTCTCATTTTGTATTTAAATTCCTAGAAAGGGGAGCCTAAACAAAGATTTAAACCCTTAAATGTTCTTGTTGACTAGCTGGCTTTCAACCAATGATAACTTCTAGGCCAGAGTTTTGGTAAAAAGTTAATGCAAACCAGGGAGAAGATTTCGATCACAGAAGTAAATACATTCCCAGGCCGGAAAGTTGTGGAGTATTTCACAGGGGAAATCATGAAAATTTTTACTTGTAGTTGCCGTGCACATTATTTATAAAGGTCAGAGGAGAAAAACATGATAAGGTATAATTTTCCTGTCTTCTGGCTACAAATAAACCCATGCACAATGACTTTGTCATTCTGAGCAGACAGGAGACAGTTGCTACACTGTAATGATTTGTTTTCCCTTTCATGTGCTTCTAGCCTAAAGCAGACCCCGAGGTGGTCCCAGCCCCGTTGACAACTGCCTTCAATTTCACACTCCATCCAAGGTGAAGATTGTTCTCCCAGTGATTGTTCAGTGCTCCTGTGGGGAACTACTTTCATTTTCCACCCTTCTTCCAGAGCCCTAGCAAGAGCTTATCTGGACAGTGATGGCAGGCCTTGAAGAATCCTGGCATGAGAATTCTCCCATATTCCTGATATTTGGGCTTCTGTTCCGTGACTTGTAAAAGTGCGGGGAGAAGTTACAAGTGTTGTTTGTATTTGCAAGATGGCCCATTTCCATGGTTTTAAATACAGGGTTACTAAAATAAGTACCTTCCTAACCATCAACATAGTCTGAACACATTATTGTGGTAAGGATTGGAGTCAGCATGGTATAGTCAAAGAATCAAACTAGATGGTTGTGGAGTCAGATATATTTAGGTTTGAACCTACTTTCTAGCTATATGGCCTTAGGCAATTTACTCAAGTTCTGTGGGCTTCAGTTTCTGATGTCTGAAAAATGTTACCAATAATAGTATCTATCTCAGAGAGTTGTGAGGATATAAACCAAATAAAGGGTTTGAGTACTATAGTGACTTGAAAAGTGCCTCCCCAAAATTCATGTCCATCTGGAAACTCCAAATGTGACCTTATACGGAAAGAGAGTCTTTGCATATACAACTGAGTTAAGATGAGACCATACCAGGCTAGGGTGGGCCCTAAATCCAATGACTGGCATCCCCACAAGAAGAGGAAAGGACGCACAGACAGGAAGTGAAGAAGGGCATGTGAGGTGGAGGTGACATTTGGAATTCTGTTCCTGCAGGTCAGTTAATGCCTGGGCTACCAGGAGCTAAAAAAGGCAAAGAAGGACTCTTCCCTGGAGCCTTCAGAGGGAACAGGGCCCTGCTGTGTTGACTTTGACTTCAGCCTCCAGAATAAACTTTTGTTGTCTTAAGCCTCTGATTTTGTGGTAATTTGTTACAACAGCCCCAAGAACTAGTACAAATATATAGTAAGTGCTCAGCAAAAATCAGCTCAGCCTCAAGAGGGTCTTACTCTACATTCTGGTAATTACCTTGCAGCCCTTGGATTGGTAATTCAGTTCAGTCCTCCTTTATCAGAATTGGCCCCTTCAGTTCATAAATGCAGCCATTTATTCACCTTTCTTATTCTCTAGACCTCAGAATATGGGCATCCTGCATATTCTCCTGTAAGCTCTGCCACTGGCTCCGCGTGGCCCCACTTATGTGACCCAGACAATCCACTTATTCATCCATTCAATACAGGTTAATTGAACACTATGGGCCTGTTAGTTTATAAAGAACTGGGTATAAAGTAGCGAATGAAAAAACAAAGTCCCTCTTTACATAAAATATACTTTCTGTTGAGAGGAGAAAAGACGATAAGCAAGTAGACAGATGAGTATATGTCAGATGGTGTTGAGAGCTATGAAAAAAGGCAGGCTGTGGTGTGTAGAGTGGGGGCAGGATATACATCAGTGGGACAGAGAAGGTCTCTCTGACGAGGTGGCATTTTAGTATTGACCTAAATTAAACATGAGAGGAATAAAGTCATTCTGGCACCTGCGGGGTTAAGAAGAAAGAAGAAATAGGGACTCAGTCACTTATAGCCCAAACCTGGGCTTCTGCATGGAATGATATAAGGAACCACAGGAGGACCCAGAATAGAGAAGAAAATAATCTGCCTTATATTTTTAAGGGATCCCTTTAGCTACTGTTTAAAAAACAGGTCTTAAGAGGGTAACTTGGAAGCAAGACCAGTTAGGATGTGACTGTGACAAGTCCAGGCTAAATGTAATTTCACATTTCTTTCTTCCTCTTTCCCCAGAACAATGATAAAAGGCAGGTGGAAGTGAAAGCATTCAGAAGTTACTGGAGTCTGTTTATATCTTGCAGATAAGGACACTGAATTTTTTCTTAATGAGTTGATGTGATTTCTAAGAGAAAGAGAAATCAAGGAACACTCCAAGTATTTTATTGAGCGAGGACATATCAAAGGGGGAGGATGTTTGGGCATAGAGAAAGGAGGTGGATTAAATGTGCAGAATCCAGAAAGCTGTGAATGCAAAACTGGTGAATTCTCTCTCCTTCCTTGCAATCATGCCCTAGCTCTCAGCTGGTGGAACCCAAAGGTGTCAAGCAATGTTAAGGGAACTCACCCAGTTTTTACAAAGTAAAACTGGGAGGCCTAACTGTGCCTTCCTAAAGCATATTGTCTTAAATATATTCTAAATTTGCTACAATTATCAGGAGGTCCTTTATAACACCACATACAAGATATTCTTCCCGAACAAAAGCACATCAGGCATCCAGAGCACCTGTGTTTTCATTGCTGTTTGCTTCCCACCTGCGTGCAGGAGCTGTGTCAAGTAATGCTGGCCAGCCATTTTTCATCATGGTGGGCCTCCCAAAACCCACCAAGCCAGACTCAGGTCTATAAAGACAGCACTTGTGTAAGTGACAAGGCCAAGGTGTTGAGGACGAATCAGAGCATTTGGATTGCCCTGAATTTTTTATCTGCCACTTTGAAACAACAAGGCTAAGAAGGTCGGTCCTGTCCAGAGTGGCCAACTCCTTCTTCCTGACAAAGCAGCTCAAAATGAAGAGCATAGCAATTAAAAACTCAAATATTACCAACTCTTTTGTGGGCCAGTGTTGGGGGGGGGTGGTGGCAGGGAGAGATTACAGAGCATGGTTTTTCACACCACACCAACTCTGTCTTTAGTGGATGATTCCTTCAACCACGAGAAATTCTTTGGGGAAGCAGGGCTACCAGTACAAGGTCCTAGGTGGTAACCTTTTATGACTCCCTTTGAAAAAAAAATGTATAGAAAACTAGGGGACTGCTTAGAAACATATGTTCTTCAGGGAGTCTTGCAAGTCTTGCTCTAAACTCTGAGCCAACACAGCTGTGAGGGAGCAGAGGTCAAGACTTCACAGAAAGCCAGATGCGGCAGTGAGCACATATTGTTTTACTGACATATGTGTATGTGGATATGTGTGGTGTATAAATATATACATCGACATGTGTGTGTATACACTGGCAAACCCCCCTCCCCACTTCCCATCCTTTTAGGTAAACTGAAGGAGGAAGGGAGGATTTCCTGTGAAAACAATGTGTAACCCCCTCTCATCTGGTTAATGTGTTTGGCTGGATTCAATGTCACCAAATGAAAAAGGGGGAGAAGGAAAAAAAGTCGGTGATAGACAACTTCACAGAGGGCCTTCAGTCTAATTCAGTTCAATTCATAAATACTACTTTTTGTATTGTTAGTACTATGTGGGATGTAGAAATACTTAGAAGCCTAGTCATTGATCCATTTATAAGTGGTGTGACCTTGGGACAAACACTCAACTTCTCCGGTGAGATAACGCTGAAGGGGAGCACCTGTCTATTCTACCCTCTAATACACTGGATCCTTAGCAGAGACACCCACAGTATGACTTGGGACAAAGAGAAACGGGCTGGGACTGTAGTTCTGATGCTGCCATTAGCTTGCTGATGCTGAGGCCACCTCATCTCACCCTGCTCCTCCTTTCCCAAAATTATTCCCCGGAAAGAGATTGTTTCTTCATTATAAAAAAGGATGATTGGATTAGAAAAAGGGTCACAAAAGAACTGCCCACAAAAGAACTGAATGGGTTCCATATTCCCACAGGGAGTGTCTTATATATTTAAGACAATACAGCTACTCTCCACCACTCTTCCACTGCTCTTTTGTGACGACGTGGCCTGGTCTAACCTTTCAAGGAAGCTTGGCTATCTGTATTCTTATATGGGGCTGAACAAGTCTTAAAAAACTGTGTAAGACAAACAAAGCACATCTGGAAGCCTGATCCTTGTTCACATGCTGCCAGTTTGTAACCTTAGGACTGGATGAGTTACAACAATTCTTTGGGTTCAACAATGGGTTCAACACTGGTATGGCTCAGCTGTTCCAAGACCATCCACCGTATCTCGTGCTACTGGCAGAAATTATGTCTGTGAATCCTTGGTCCCTGAATGGGGGCCTTCCAAGGGTTACTTGATCCTTGCTCTGAAGCTATTCTGAAACTAGGCTGCCTAATTTCAAATCCAGAGGAATCTCTAGGCTGCCTCATGGCACTCGCAACTCTAAGGAAGGCAGTAACACCGCCCAGAATTTACAAGAGGTCACTTCCTGACCTGGCCCGTGAATCTGCTCTCAAAGTCTCTGACTGTATATCCACTTAAAAGAATTGAAGACTTTAGCTCTGGAGGCTAAAGTCTCTATTCGCCTCAGCAGCATAGCCCAGGAACCTATAAATGACTCAGCAGCACTCAGATCCCAGAAGATCTAAACTTTTTGTGCACGAGTATTAAAAAGTGAAGACATAGAATCTATCACTACATTCACCACACGCCTGACCTGATTCAAGGAGCTTTCACATAACCCAATATAGGGAAGCCATACCCAACATAAGTAAAAGTAAACAGAATATTGTCCCACAAGAGCATGGTTGGATACGGATATAATCATAAATATGAAAGAGGTAGATTTGCCTTTTTTCATTTAGTCCCTATTATATGCCATGCATACCTGCCTTTACACACTTAAAGTCTAGAGAGACAAACAGATATTGAAAACTGAATTATAAAAAGAAAAACAAACAAGTAATAGAACACTGGATTGCAGAGGAAAAGTTAGTTTCATGGGACCATGTAATCCAGCTTACGTATGGGGGATTCGTTTAGTACTTTCCCCTTCTTTTTGTTGGTTACTTGCTCCTAAACAAAGAAACTGGCCACCCAGAGAGACGAGAAACCAAGGCAGTTTCCAGTTACTGAGAGATGGAGAGACACATAGTGGATTCAGACAGAGAGAAGGTGGCATGAGCTAAGAATAGAGAGACAAGCATGTCTGAGACAGAGTGTGGTCTTCTAGGGGCATGTCAAGACTTTATTTGAAAGCCAATAGGAAGCCATGGAAGGTTTTAAGCAGTTTTCAGTTTGTGATTTATTCCTTTTACGCTGAGGAGACCTTCTTCATCGTCCCAGTGAGAGAAAGTGGTGGTTTGGTCAAGGATGATGACAATAAAAATGGAAAGATGTGAGTGAATTTGAGAAATATTTAGATTTGCATTTTTTACATCAGCAGAGGCCAACCCAAACCATTGCATGTGTTTTACAATGTGGGCAGTTTGGTTTTCTGTACTATCATATTCCACATTCTTCCACGTTTCCAGTAGACAATTTCCCCCCTATGGAATATTAAACACCTTGGTGGATGGCACGGTTGTGGATATTAACATCTGATGGTCTGTTCAAACTATTCTTCTATATTTAAGAACATTTTCGTCCCTTTGTTTTTTAACTCCCCAGCTACCAATTAACTGGAACCCTTGAGGTAAAAAAGAAAAATGAAGGAAGGGAGATGTCTTTTTCTTTTTTTGTTATACTTGGTTCAACATCAACAGCTTGGGTTCAATATCCACAGAGTTTTATAATGATTTCTTTATTTTAATTTACTTATGACACTGCCAGTAGGGCCCTAAGTGAATATAATTTTGGAGAAAGTCAGGAGATAAACTGAAGAAACAGACATTTTTTTTCCATAATCAGAAGCACCCCTCCACTGCAATGCCCACTTCTCTGTTTCAGGGTCATGCTTAGCTCTTTCCTTAGGATGAGTTGATTCCTATGAGAGCTCTCAGTTTTTCATGAATATAAGATTTTTGATAACACTGTCTCCTTTCCACTTACCTCTGATCCTTAGGGTTCATCAGGTAGCCTCAAGCTGAGTCTCTACTACTTAAGCATGTGACAATTAGAAGCCTTATCTATTTTTTTTAACACCTATGCCTAAGGAAAGACATTACATTTATATAATCCAGCTGAGTGCTGCATTTAACATTCAGTTTTATGTTGTGGGAGAAAAACTGTGAAAAACTTTGAAATGAATCAAAAAGTTCACCAAGTATACTGACTCAGTTTTCAGATTATCCCAATCTTTCATTGTCCTATAAATTATGGAGAACTGATAATATGGCAAAAGATTGTTTGCTGTCCATTGAAATTGGAATTGTGTTCAATGATGTGTAATTGATTATTACTCTATGGATACTGAACAATTTTATCAGTTTGCATCTATTTGTAACTTTTTTGCAATATTCTGGATGTTTATATATTTGGCTGTTCTTTGGATCCATCTTTGGACTAGCTGTAACATTTTATTAATTAAAAAGTTAACTAAAATCTGTGACCTATTTTTATTTTATGTATGTGAGTCATTGTTTTTCCATTAAAAAATTATCCTTTAACGGTGACTGTCCATTTTCTCTTCTTGCTACTATCAGATAATATTTGCTTTCATTTGAACTCCAAGTATTTTATAGTATCTGGCTAAAATCTAACAAAACTAAAAGTGGCAAAGGGCAGTATCATACATGGCAAAGAGTTCAGGGTAAATCTGTTCCAGTATATTGTTGAGTTTAGTTTTTTGGGAATTTATTTGCTATCCCTGCCTCAAATATCTAGAATAGGGGTTAGGAAAATTTTTTCTATAAAAGGCAGGCGGTAAATATATTTGGTTTTGTTGGGGTGCCTGAGTGGCTCAGTCGGTCAAGTGTCCGACTTTGGCTCAGGTCATGATCTCATGGCTAGTGAGTTCGAGCCCCACGTCAGGCTCTGTGCTGACAGCTCAGAGCCTGGAGCCTGCTTTGCATTCTGTGTCTCCTTCTCTCTCTGCTCTTCCCCTGCTCATGCTCTGTCCCTCTGTCTCTCAAGAATAAACAAACATTTTTAAAAAAAAATTTAAAGAAGCCATGGACAATATGTAAAGAAATGAGCAGACCCTGGCTCAATAAAACTTCATTTACAAAACCAGTGAGCTGGGTTTGGAATAAACCTGTTCTAGGATACCTATTTCTTGACTTTCATGCTTGAAGAATAAGTTACTATTACCCTTGCAGTTGGGGAGCCTTAAATATACTTTGGAGGAGGAGAGTGCAACATTTCCAGTTTTACAAACTCCTCTAAAGAGTGTGGTGATGTAGGAGTGGGAAGTAGATGACTGTGAGATGCACTTCTTCTCTTTCTTCCTCTTCCTCTTCCTCCTTCTCCTCCTCCTCCCCTTTCTCCTCCTCTTCCTCCTCTTTTTCTCCTCCTCCTTCTCCTCCCCCTCCTTCTCCTTCTTCTAGCATGGCACTTGTTCATATCACACAATCGACACTCTTGTCTTTCAACATAAAATACCCTGTTTCATGATGACCATGAATTAATAAGAGGTAAAATGTAGTAAGTGTTCCCTCTTTCCTTTATTTAAACATAGACATTGACCTGCACCTAGTAATCTGCGTCACCCATACTAGAAATTGAATATTTATTAGAGAAAGGTGGAGAAAAGTAAAAGGAGGAAGAAATTCTGAATAAAGTCACCTCTGTTTTTATGCTTCAAAAATAATATGGTGAATATTTTTTATATATTTCTGCAGTCCTTTTTTTCCTCAGTTCATATTAAAGAAAGTCCATGTTTATTTAAAAAAATTTTTTTAATGTTTATTTATTTTTGAGAGACAGAGAGACAGCACATGAGTCGGGAAGGAGCAGAGAAAGAGGGAGACACAGAATGCAAAGCAGGCTCCAGTCTCTGAGATGTCAGCACGGAGCCCAACGTGGGGCTTGAACCATGAGATCATGACCTGAGCTGAAGTTGGCGGTTAACCGACAAAGCCACCCAGGTACCCCAGTCCATGTTTCTTTAATATGGTTGTGATGATACTATACATATAACTTTTCATATATTTTTCACTAATAACTATTTCCCATATTACAAGCTTTCCATCATATAATTTTATTTTTTGGTATAATAATAAAACAAAACACAAGATATTTTATTATAAAGATAAGATACTCAAAACCATCTATTGCATAAATTAAAATGATATAATGTCCCTATAAGATGAATACACAGTTGTTTACTCACTCTTCTCTTGTTTCTGAACACTAAAGTTTTCATCAATTTTTAACTATTACAATATTGAAATGAATGTACTAGTATTCATTTTCATATTGTCTTTAATAGTTACAAGTGGAATCTCAACTGTAGAATTACCAAAACTAAGGGTATAAATATTTTATTTTATTTTATTTTATTTTATTTTATTTTATTTTATTTTATTTATTTTTATAAGGGAGTATTATTTGCTTTTATATTTATTATTTTTGAGAGGCAGAGACAGAGCATGAGCAGGGGAGGGACAGAGAGAGAAAGAGACACAGAATCTGAAGCAGGCTCCAGGCTCCGAGCTGTCAGCACAGAGCCTGACGTGGGGCTTGAACCCACAAACTGTAAGATCATGACCCGAGCCAAAATTGGATGCTAATCCAACTGAGCCACCCAGGCGCCCCAGGATATAAATATCTTAAGATCATAGGAACCAGCAAAGATAAATTATATGGTGCCCAATTCTGCAACAGGGAAATGTAAATTTTTTTCTACATTATAATATATGGATCTAGGGATAAAATTAAAGAAAAATATAAAATGAAAAGTAAAGTATTCCTCCTTCCTAACCACTGACCACAACCCAAAGATAATGAGTCTTAACAATTTGTTGGACAGCTTTACAGAAATTTTAATGTTCTGAGAAATATACATACAATCCTTTTAAAAACGCCAATGATAGGGGGGCCTGGGTGGCTCAATCGGTTGAGTACCCAACTCTTGATTTTAACTCAGGTCATGATCTCATCGTTCATGGATTTGAGCCCCACATCAGGCTTTGTGCTAACAGGGAAGAGCATATTTGGGATTCTGTTTCCCTCTCTCTTTGCCCCTCATGCACTCACTATCTCTCAAAATAAATAAATAAACATTTACAAAAAGAAAATAAATAAAAACCCCAATAAGATAAGGTATCCACACAGTTTTTACACATTGATTAAATCATTAAGACACTCCTTTAAGTACTCTTCTATCGAAAGAAATTCAGGTGAATGCTAACTTTTTGCTCTGAGAACAATCCTGCAATGAAAACCTCTGGTGACATTCCTTAGGAGATTCAACAGAATACAGCTGGACCATAAATTCCTAGAAGTCACTTGCTTGGTCCAATTTAAGAGCAATTGCCAAGTCACCCTCTACAGGGGTTGCACCAGTCTGTACCCTAGGGGAAATATCTTGAATCATTTCAACAACACAGTATTGACTGAGTCTCCCATCTGTGCAAGTTATTTTTTGCTAGGCTCAGGAAACACAAAAGATGAATATGATGTGGTCCCTTGGCTACAAATGCAGACACAGGCAAACTGTGGCCTGCAGGCCAAGTCCAGCCTGCCTCCTGTTTTTATAAAGGTTTTTATATATAGAAATAAGCACCCATGTAGGCCTTCTGACCTTTATAACATAAGATAATAAATGTCGGTGGTTTGAGCCACTAAATTTGTGCCAATAAGCCACAACAGCTATAGAAAACTAATACAGAGAATCAAGAGAAATAATGAAACAATCACAGCTAGTCCCTGTTATATCTGAGTTACATGTGTGTTAAGGGACCATATGGCCTATGCAATTATGTGAGAGGGAAAATTCTCCCAGCAAGGGATATCATGTATTGTACTTTAGCATTCAGCGAACTTGCTTTATCTTCCAAGGGAACCCTCTCCACAATGCTTGCTTGGATTGAGCTGTTTCCTTTGAAATTTAAACTGCTTCTAGGGAAAGGGGGCCTCTTCTGACACAGCCTCACTCTGTTGAAGGTTTAAAACAGTTTTCCCAGCCAAGGTACAACCAAGGAGAAATGAGAATGCCCACTATAAAATTGTTTTTGGAATGTCATCAACCCTCTTTATGAGGCTGGGTGATTTCTCTTCATTCGTAAAGCAGAACGCTGAAACTATCTCAAAAGAATATATGGGGACTATGGACAAGCAAACTTCTGGGTCTGGCTTTGGTGAAGGAACATTTCATTAACTTACAAACTGTCTGGTTTTCTTCTGGAGAGACAGAGCAGAAAGGCAATGGTTAACACCAGAATGCCTGAAATAGCTGTTAATTTGGTTGAAAAGAGAAGATAATCCCCAGCCCTTCCTCTGGCAGTTTTCAGGTTCAAGTTATTACTAACAGAATAAATGAAAGATATTTCTTACATTGTATTCTTGGAAAAATATTTATATGAAGTAACACATTGAGTACTCTTCTTTTTTTTAATTAATTAATTTATTTATTTTGAGAGAGAGAGCGTGTGCAAGCTGGGTGTGGGTGGGTGGGAGAACAGAGAGAGGGAGAGACAGAGAGAGAGACAGAGAGAGACAGAGAGAGACAGAAGGAATCCCAAGCAGGCTCCATCCATGCCCAGTGCAGAGCCTGACATGGAGCCTGATCTCACAAATTGTGAGATGATGACCTGAGCCAAAATGAAGAGCCAGATGCTTAACCCACTGAACCACCCAAGCACCTGAGTACTTTTCTCATTTGAGTCCAAACTCAGCCTGAGAGAGACCTCCTTCAATCCTGCCATGGGTATACACTTTATACATATACACACATTTTTCATATGCCACTTCACTTAGTGGCATTGTCTTTTGACTTAGAGTATCTGTTTTGGCTAATAAAAAATAAGAACATATTAAATGTTTTTCTTCTTTCATTCTTGCTATAAGAATGCTTGTTATCCTTGAAGCACACCTTTGGACAAGTCATAAGGTATGGGAAATAAAAGCACAGAGAATAACATTTTTCTTGCTATCCATGTAGTTTTAGCATAGATCCTTCTAGCATATCCACTATCACCACCACCACCACCACAACCCTTACAGGAAATTTTTTTTCACTGTCACTCTTTTCTTGAAAATATCTGCCCTAGTCCTAACACTTTCTTCAACAGCCCTATATCCTACAACTTTCCCTCCATAATATGGTCCTTCATACCTGTTGTCAAGGGTTGAGGCATCCAAAATAAGAGTGGGTTCCCTAAGGCAATGTCTTAGGATTCCAGCAGCCCAATCCTCAAACTACTGAATTTGTATAATATAGGTTCACATTTGCACTCCGCCTAAGATAATTAGACATCTCCTTTGTTTAGGTTCATCAACACAGCCTATTGCAAAGGGCCCTAAATTTGCTCTGTAACTAACTTGTATAATATGGCTCTACAGGTCTCCAGATATTTCTCACCATGTCAAACACAAAGGGTTTTTTACTATTCTTTACTCATCTGCCATTTGCACAGCCCAGTGTAGAGGATAATGGGAAAGTCAGCTTCTCTTTCTACTTAAGTCCAATAACTCATTCAAACATATCACGGGTCTCAAACATTTAACTCTATAATATGTCTTAGCTGTGAGCCTTGCACATGATAGATGTGCCGTAAACGTTCTCTTTGACTATTTTATCCTATTCTGGAAATTCTGTAGAATGGAAGAAGGGAGCTTCAGTATCTTCTCCATATGACCGTTTTATTTGCTGTAAGAAATCCTCACCCAAGTGTAGTGGCATAACACAAATACAATGGAGGTTCATTCCTTAATCACGTAATGGTGTATAAGTGCTTCTGGAGGGCAGGTAGTGTTGCACAAGATTCAAAGGCCCACAGTTATTCCATCTTGAGACCAAGTTATCAGCTGGGGACTCAGTCTTTTGCATTCACAAGGCAGGTGAAGAGGAGCAGGTGGAAAAAGACCATCCGCATCTCAATTAACCTAGCCTGAGTCATGGCACTTTCTTCTATTCCCTTCCATTGGCAAGAACTTGGCATCACCTAGGTGCAAGGAAGACTGGAAAATCCAGTTCCTGGATGTGTAACAACTTCCTAGCAACAATACTAAATATTAAAGTAGAGGCCCGGATCGTTGGTGATCAGTTAGTCTCTGCCATAGGATTCAACTTACATTTAATATAAGCATATTTGTATATATGTACATAAGCACGCATCTCACATAGGATCTTTGATACATTTTTCAACCACATATCGCTATGGCAAAAAAGCAATGTGTTTTATTTTACAGGCAACATATAAAACCTTGAAGCTCATCCAAATCTATAATTATCTGATAAGCCCTTTTCCTCAATTCAGGATACAAAATATGTTCACATCTGTTGTAGATTCAATTACTGGCCTTGATTCTTCATGCCTTTGCCATACAGCGTTTTCTTCCTAGGAGGAATATATTTTCCTGCTTCGTCCCTTTGAGCTCAGCCATGTACACGTAACTTCTTTGGCTAATAGGCCGTTAGAAAGTATGACACAAGCAAGGGCTTAAAATGTACATGTGCATTTGAATATTACCTGTGACAATTCTACCACCACCATTTAAAGAATATGCCACGGCTAGCCTGAGGGTCCACAGACGAAGACAGACATACACCAGAGCTGCTGGAGCGGACACAGAGTTCTGCAGTGAGAAACAGAGTGGCCTGGCTGAGATCAACCTAGATCAGCAGCACTCTAGTGAGCTCAAAAATCTGTGAGGATGCTGACTGCTAAATGCTACTGAAATGCCATGGTTATTTGTTACCCAACATTATTGTGGCAATGGCTGATTGATACAGTGTGTTGCAGTTTTAAAGTTTTTGCTCAAGAGCCAATATTCCTATATGATCACAAAATCACTCTTTCCCCTTCCTGGAGGCATCCTCCATCCTGAATTTTCCAAGAACAGCCAAACTTGTGTGGCTTAAATGGTGACTGCTCAGGTGTTCTTCCAAATGTAGGTAATGGGTGAACTGAAGAGTGAGAATCAGCCCACTACCGCTATTGACGCTTGCTGCCATTAGATGTTGCTACTGAAGATTGTCTGGCATGATCCTACAAATATTTGTCATATTATTGTTCATGTAGATTCCTGAACTAACCATAAAATTCTAGAGGTTTAAGTCAGAGTATTAATCTTTACTCATACCTACCTTCTTAGCCATTGTCCCCCATCAGGTCAATGTGGCTATAACCTCAGCACACTGTGTTATAACTGGCATGCTTCCAAAACCTGTGTAACCATATTTGAGACCAATGAAGATTACCTATGCTCTTTTTGGGCATTTTTCCACAAGCCAAGTCCATTCCAAACCATCAGAGAGTGTCTAATAATGGGAAAAATCAAGGTAAAGGAGATGCTGCTATTCATCTCCTCAAAGTCAATGTCATCTCTGCACATTTCATCCTGCCTTCTCCAAATTCCAGCTCTGATAAGCAAACAGTATTTTGAGAATTGTATTTTTCAAGCCACAGAGGTTGTGTTATGCCCTTTCTGCAATGCATTCATATATCTGCCCCCATTCCAGTGATTGACCCACACTAATAAATCAGTTCAGGCTAATGTATTACCTCCATGAACAAAGGGCTGGCTAGTGTGGTTTATAAGATATACCCTATCTCCCATCATATTATATCTAGCTTTCTCTTTCAAATATTAGTTAAGGGAAAACCACTGGGGAGAAAGAGTCGTAACACAGGGGACTTGAGGGTTGTAGAATGTAAGGGCCTAAGGTATCATACAGCTCACATACTATCAGCCAAAGCCAGTCCTTAGCAAAGGAGCTTGAAAATAGATTTAGCTGAGCCAGTACATGTCTTTAGATAGGATATGTCTTCTTAGTTTCGAATCCCAGTCATGCCCACATGCCTTAGAGCAGACAGCTTCTCAATTTAGTAGTTTCTCCTTTCTTTTATCCATACATATTTAAAGACATTTGAATTCAGGCTCTCTGTTACAGATCATTTCACAGATGAGGAAAGTGAAGTCCAATTTGATGATGTGGCTTATTTGATGATGGGTGGAGTCAAAGGTGGAATGTCAGCCTTTGGACTCCAAGCCTTAGACCATATACTGAGATTCAGAACTCATACACATTGAAAAATGAATTGACAAGAGGTGAGCTCAGAAGCTATTATTCTCATTCCAAAGCAAAAATCTGTGCATCCAGGTGTCAGGCAGGCTAGAGCACAAGGATGATGGAATAGCTATGGCCAGAATAAGGGAGGACAGGCCAATGGGAAGAGAAACAAGACTCTCTACTTCCTCCACCAGGACTGAACAGCTGCTGAGGGATGGTAAATGTTTCCTTTTTGGAGTTAACTCTGAATGAACTGAAGGTGCCAAAAATATAGATGAAAGGAAAAACATGTCAACATCAAGACTGACTCTCTTTGCCCAAGTAAAACAGATGGCTGGAAAAAAGTCAAAGAAGTTGAGTTGAAAACTAAATGGGTGGTCCCAGGGGGAGGCTGAGATGTTGTCTTATTGACTAGTCCAAGCTTTAGAAAATAATCCACAATTAAACCAAATTAATTCAGATTGCCCTTCCTCTGGGCTCCTATCAGACTGGCTGAATGAGGACCAGGGAAAGAGATTGTCAGTAGAGCCTATAACTTGAAAGAAAGTAAGAAAAATAAAGAATGTGCTAAGGAAAATGAGAACAAGAAACCTAGAACAACTTATATAAGTGATTCCTGATTGATAAGAGAAAAAGGAAAACATTCCTATCAGCAGCCATGTACCAAGTGGGAAAGGGAGAGAAAAGAAGAATTAGAATTTACTCAAATCTTATAAGCTGCATGTTTATACCATGAAGTTTGGGGTCTCAATGGGAGGTAGATTGGGAGAGAGGAATAATCTGAGAATGGAGAGGAATATGGGTTAAGGGGTGATGATGACCACTTACATACATCTTAGTGATTAAGGGTCAGTGAGGTATAGTCATTGATTAAAGAGTTCAGAGCTTGTAGATAAGGCGAGACCATAGAGACCTTCAGGGAGCAATAATTCTAGAGGCTGGGGTGTGGGGAGAGGGAAAGATTGAAGAAGAGCTATAGTTTGTAGTGGAGAAGAGAACGAGGGTGAGGAGACTGGGGTCTAGCCTTGAGGAGAAGGTGCTGGAGAGGGATGGTTTGGTAGTTGAGATATCAGGAATCCAGATTAGTCAGCTGGGGTAAAGATCAGGGCTCCAACTCCAAGTGAGGATTGAATTCAACAGAAGGGATTGGGACAGAAATCTAGATGCTTATTCTGACCCCAAACCATAGGGTTTGGAGCGTAATTGCAAGCTTGTGGCTTCTCATGAAAACTGGCTGAAGATATACTTGTATATATGAAGATATACTTCATACAGATTCAAGACTTTAAAAATCTTGGGGTGCCTGAGTGGCTCAGTAAGTTAAGTGTCCAACTCTTGATTTCAGCTTAGGTCATGATCTCATGGTTCATGGGATGAAGCCCCATGTCAGGCTCTGCACTGACAGCAGGGAGCTGCTTGAGATTCTCTCTCTCCCTCTCTCTCTGCTCCTCCCCCACTTGCACACTCTCTTTATCTCAAAATTAAAAAAAAAATGAACATTAAAAAATATATGTGTGTTCTTTACCAACATTTCAGAATCAGGAGTTTTTCATAAAAAAATATGAACTCCTGGTTTCTGTTTAAAACTTAGAAAATTGGGGCAATTAGATGGCTCAGTTAAGTTTCTGACTCTTGATCTCAGCTCAGGTCTTGATCTCAGGGTCATGAGTTCAAGCCTCACATTGGGCTCTATGCTGTGCATGAAGCCTACCTAAAATTTTTTTAATTAAAATTTTTTCTTAATTAGAAAATCAGGCAACACTAATTACATGATTTGTAAGGACCCAATAAATCACACTCCTCATTTTTTCGTTTGAGTTTATGATAAATTTTTAAAAATGAGAAACAACAAGATTAAGGCAGGTGAGGATCAAACCCTCTCATTTACCGCTGACAAAGTCTAAGATTCAAGACGTGCCTTAGGCGAGCAGAAATAATGGCCTTCTTATCATCACACTACAGAAAGGGTCAGGCTTATTCATTCACTAGACTACTGCTGGACTTCTCATGTGGGGGCCTGACTCTGTAACACCACACAGAGGAGAAGACTAAGGTATGCACCTTCGCACATGGGCGAATGCCAGAGAGAAAAAGCAAGAGAAAAGCTGGGCTATGAAGTCCAGGTATACTTCCAAATATAACTAACTTGATCAGTCATGTATCTTTGAGTAGGAGTGGAGGAGAGCATGGAGAGAGACCAGGAGGTCATTCCACCTACAGAAAGGGGAAAAGGTATTCCCTTCTGCCCCTTGCCTACATTCTGCGTGTGGCAACGATGCAGACCAAAATATGTGGTCACTGAGTGTAGGTTCCTCACTGCACTACAGGTCCAACTACTTCTTATTCATAACACAGCCAGCTTCCTTGATTCATTCACATTACCTGCCCTGCGCCTAGCATTGGTTTGCAACCGTAATTATCAGCACATGCCGTCAATGGGAATATCGCACCACAAAACTGGTTAGTAAAGCAAAATGGTGCCAGCTCCAACCTTTTGTTAGTGGGACCTAAGAACCAGGGAATAAAGCCAATAGGTTTGTGATCTTCAGCATAAGCAACTGAAATGGACTGAACTGAGCAGGGTTGTATGATGTAGCTACATTTTTTTTGATTTTTTTTAATTTTTTTTTTTAATGTTTATTTATTTTTGAGACAGAGAGAGACAGAGCATGAACGGGGGAGGGCCAGAGAGAGAGGGAGACACAGAATCTGAAGCAGGCTCCAGGCTCTGAGCCGTCAGCCCAGAGCCCGACGCGGGGCTCGAACTCACGGACCATGAGATCATGACCTGAGCTGAAGTCGGACGCTTAACCGACTGAGCCACCCAGGCGCCCCTGTAGCTACATTTTAAACTAAAAATCTACGCACATAAAAATGATGGACTTTTGGCAGAAGTGGGGGTTCCAAAACCACTGGAGAAACTCAAAAGTTTAAGCTGAAAGCAGAACACAGATGAGAAGGAGGGGAGAAACCAAACAGAAGACTCGAAGATGCACAGCCCTTTCTGTTTGCCTCCTCATGGCCTTCTACCTTACCGCATTCTAACGGTGCCCATGTTTACCTCATCTATGATTGTATACTTTGGACCTGCATAAAAGGGCCCTCAATAAATTTTTATTAAATACCTGAACAAAGAACCAAGAAAGATATCTCAAGTAAGAGGCTGTTTAGGATAAGTGATAAGGAAACATTTTATCAATTAGAGGTTATTTTTATATAGAAAGCATAGAGATAGAAGTCAAAGGACAGCATTCTAAACAAGCTATAATTCCTTTGCAAAACTTTCCATGATCCTTCCACCATCTGAACCCAAAGCAAAACTGATCAAACTCTCATCTGTGACACTGTTGCTAACACCATATAAATATTTATAATACTATATAATTTACTACACAGGATAAATTACCTGATTATTTGCATGTTAAAAGTAGACCTCCCCAAAAAAAAGGAAAAAAAAAGTACACCCACTCACTTCTCTTAAAAATTTACATTCAAGAGGAGGAATACAGACAATACACGAATAAATGGATGAACACATAAAACATAGTAGATTGTTATAAATGCTTTGAGGCAGACTAAATGTAGATTTTGAATAGAGAAATAATATCCTATGACCATTCTGTATGCCCTACTGAAAGCAGATGGAGGGGGGAGAGAGAGAGAGAGAGAGAGAGAGAGAGAGAGAGAGAGAGAGAGAGAAATAGAGAGACAGAGAGAGAGACAGAGACAGAGAGAGAGAGATATGCTGACAGACAAGTTTAGGAAAATATTATGAAAGACAGTGGTAGCTTGGACCATGTTGACAGTTAGTGGACATAGTGAGAAGTGGTTGAATATTTTTAAAATATACTTTTGTGGAAGAACAATGGGATTGGAATGTGGATGATAAGAAAGAGAGTTGTCAAGGATCCTTAGATATTTAGTCTAGGAAGATGGTCGAATGGAGTGACCACTTATTAAGCAGCAGAAGAATGTGGCTGAAACAGGTTTGAGTGAGAGGAAACACAATTAATAATTAGCTGTTTTATTGTGTTCTTCCTGCACTCTACTGTAGAGTTCTCCAAGACAGGAGTTTTGTCTTCTTTCTCTTCATATCCATAATACCTAGCACAACGTTTGACACAGAGGTGCTCATTCACTCTCTTAGTGTCTAAGGAATGAATGAATTGTTTGGAAACATACAGTAATATTTTTATTACTTGAATTTCACAATATTGTAAGTTCCACTGAAGCATGGATTTTATTTTGTTACCACTGAATCCCCAGCATCTAAAACAAAGCCAACACAAAATGTTGTTGAATAAACAGATTCTTGTTCTGTTCTTCCTACTGATATTTCTGGTCCCTGTATCTGGTTTTCATTAGTCTGAAGGAAATAAAAAAGGAAATTAATATGTGTTTGTTGGCATATATTTTATCACTTAATTAATGAAAAGTTGCTTTGGAAAAAAATTTTATATTTCTTTTTACCAACTGATAGTCATTAATACTGGCAAATCTAACGGTTTCAAATATCAAAATCTCTCCCTGAACTTTTGGCCATTAAATGTCCCTTTCCCATTTTACTAGAATTTCATTTAGAAAGTCACTAGAATGTCAGGGAATGCTTCCAAGCACTCAACGTGTTCTTGTGGCTTAAAAGAACAGCTATCTGGCTCTGTATTTAAATCTTATTAAGATGCTAAACAAATTATTGAACTGATTCTAATTTTCTATAGTTTAAAAATCACTTTTAAACATCCATCTTTGTCCTGGACAGTTGCCAAAGCTAGCAAATGCATCTCAGCTGGGGAACAAGCTGCCACTTCTTCCTTCAGATCCTCTTTCAACACTGGAGATTGCCTCACACATGGCGAGGAGCTAAAAGTCAGACCTGTCCTTGAGTCTTCCTTTTGTTGTAGGGCAGATTTTCCAAATTGCCTCTTTCAGAACACCACAATCTGTGAAAATACATCGTGGAAATTGTAGTCTACTCCCTCTGCGAGATTAATAATGCATTTTAAATGCATTAAAACAAATCCAGTGCTCTAAAATTTTAAACCAGTGCTCCTCAAGTCCACACGACCACAGAATGCCTTGATAACGGAGCATCGTTAGTAGGTTGTGGGAAACTTGGATCACATGGTTCAGCTTGGCGGATGCTCTTCTAGAGGACGAGGCGAGACACATAGAAGACCCCCCTTTCTCATAAGTTCAAGTCTTCTGGGCTCTTCCCTTTAAGTAACTGCTGGAGAAAATGAGGACTCCAGGTTAGGCACTGGAGGTTTCCACCACCCAGAGAAGGGGAGAATAGGGGAAAAAAAAAACCTTGACTTCATAGATATTTCAAGACTTTGTCACTTGCTGCTTATGTGATTTTTTTGTAGTTCTTGTATTTTATCTGAGCCTAAACTTTCACATTTTAAAGACTAGGAATAACAAGTTATACCTTACTCATCACACACGAGTGCTATGTGAACTAAGTGTTTATTACAGAAATTTATGCAGTGCTGCAGATTAAACAAATGAAAAGCATAATTGCAAAATTTCCAGAAGGGTTTTTTTTTTAATCAATGCTGTTCAATACCCACATAGTAGGAGTCAAATGTGTAATTTCACTTTTCAAATAGCTACACTTAAAAAGCAAAAGAGGTGAAATTAAGTCTAATAATATATTTTATTTAATCCAACATATATAAAATATTAGTGTAAGCTAAGCAGTATAATCCACTTAAAAATAATGAGATATTTTACATTCTGACTTTTTGTGTCAAGTCTTTGAAATCTAGTGTGTGTTTTATACTTACAGCACATCTCAATTCAGACTAGCCATATTTTAAGTGCTCAGTAGCACATTTTGCTAGTGTGGCAATTAGCATGGCTCTTTACCAAATTTTTGTCTGCAGAGTAGATTCCAGAGCAACAGTTTTCCATTACTGTAATCCATTCTGGAGGCTTTGTAGGAGAATCCATTTTCTCGCCCTTTACAGCTTCTAGAAGGTGCCTACATTCCTTGGCCCATGTTTCCCTTTCATCTTCAAAGCCAGCAATAATCAGTTGAGTTTTTCTCACATCACATTGACTCCAACACTGACTCTTCTTCTTCCCTCTTCCACACTTGAAGAATCTTGTAATGGCATTGAGCTCACCTGGATAATCCAGGATAACATCCCCATTTTAATGTCAGTTGATTAGCAACCTTAAGTCCATCTGCTACCTTAACTCCCCTTTGCCATGTCAGGTAACATATTCACAGACTCCAGGGATTAGAACATGGGCATCTTTGGGAGTCCATTGTTCTATTTATCACATGACCCTTGTCAAGTTATGTGCAAATTGTTTTTCTCTGACTCTGGTGGAAATCTGAGGCAGGTCACATAGATGTTTCCAGTTCCTTAGTAATTTTGGAAAATATCCCCCAAGAATATTTTCAACATTCCTAACTGATATTCAGTTTTAACTTCTCTTATCTCACCATTTGGTCCTGCCAAAGGCCTGAAAATATGGAGTGGGTACTACCTCTTCCCCATATCAATAGCTGCTGTTTGCCACCTAGCCAAGCTCATGGAGGAGTGACACCATTTTATACGATTGAACTCTGGCATTGGTGCTCTTTAATGCCAGATGCAATTACTGTCTCTTTGATTCACTGAGTGCTTGTGTAGGCTCCATGGAGACCCTCCACCAGGAACTTCCACCTGCAGACCCCGTGATATGATCAGTGCTTTCCTTCAGTTAGCTGCCATAACTCCCTTCACGGTCCTGGGGGTCCAGCATTCTCCCCTCTATGGGGGTCACAGGGATCCTCCAGGTAGTCAAATTGGATAACTGAGCCCAGGCTAGCTCCCTTGCTTGGTGGGAATGCAGCCTGCGCCCCATGCTGCTCTTAGAGCAATCCAGTCATAGCTTATGACACTTAGACTTTCCAAGCCTCATTCATAGGATTTAAGTTTACCAAACTCCAAGTTGTGTGAATCGCTCCTCAATTATCTCCTCAAAATTCTTTTCATTGGCTTAATGCAAGATAGAAATACACTCCCCTGTTGCGGGGATATGGGAAAAAAAGAAATCTAGCACAGAAGGAACACTTTTCAAAATAGTCCCTTTTGCTTGCTTCTTCATACACAGTCTAGAGTTGGATAGTGGGATAAGGCTGAACAGAACTTGTTTTGGAATCTCTTATTATGTTATGAAGATGCAGTCAAGCATTCAAGTTTATGGGATGGCTCTCATCACCTGTTGAATTGCTCTTGGCCTTTGGTGTCTCAATGGAAAGTGAGATATATTCATATCTACATATAATAGTAAATTCTTTATCTTTTGAAAGTATAACAGGGCATTTAAACAAATTACTAGAATATAGATACTTCTAGTATAAAGAGCCCCACCCCAAGAATTTTTTTGAGTTAAGTGAAATACATAAACCTTTCGTTTTATAACCACAGAAAGAGAAAGAATTTGAATATGGGGATATGGAACACTGGAAAAAGAATAGGAGAGATAACGATAATAAGGAGGAAGAATACAGAATAGCTTGTGTCCCTATTTTAACCTCTTGTCCTATCATTCCTTCTTCCCTAGTATTTAAAAGGGTGTTGGCCAACAAACAGAAGAGATATTCTGTTGGAGATGCTCGTCAAAAATAATGTCCATCTGGGGCCAAGTTAACAAATCTTGGTACAGGTTAGAAAAACAAAAGATACTTTTCTTACATGTACTTAGAACCTAGAACCAATTAGACATTCTAAGAACTGATAACCTCATGAATGGGAGATAGCACCCCAGATCTGGGCACTGTTATTCCCACATGGGCATCCAAAGCACTGGATGGACAAGAAGCACACATCAAATCTGAACAAAAGAAGATTACATAGATCTTGCCTGCTGACTGCATGCGAAGGAATAAGTAAATCCTACCTGGTAAGGTAGGAAGTTTAGTGACACAGACTAAGTTAAGAACTTTTGAGTTATTAACGTGTGACTCCATTTGTGTCCCCAAATTAGAAAGGGTAGGGGCATTTGGGGTACATAGGATTTTACAGTTTACCATGGATTTACTATATTATTTAAAGCAGCTAAAGAACAGGCAGATTGTTAAGCAAGTTGGATAAAAGACAAATTATGTAACTATCATCGCTAGGCATAAAACTGTACCAAGGCTTTAAAAATTGTGCATTGAACTGACCATGCAAGATTTGTTTCTTTTGCCCATTTGGGAGCTCTTCCTGAGGACCCTATTTACATGACCCCGAACTTTCAAATAGAAAAAAAAAGTCATTGGGTGATCCAGGTATTTTAAAAACAAGAATCACTTACAACCAAGAAACATTTCTAGACCCAGGACTGAATTTTTCAGTTTTTGTCCAGATATGCAATACAACACAGCAAAGGTCTGTTCTGAATCATTGTGGGCGGGGATCACTGGACACAGATACACATACATCACCCACATCTTATCTTAGCCCTCCCTTGATAATGTTTGGATCATCTGCCTACCATCTAGGAACTGAAGGGCTTGCAAGGGATCTGAGGAAGCAAAGGGAGTTTATGTGGTGTTTGAGGAATAGGAAGAAAAACAATGGGAGGAAAAAAAATAAAGAGAGAGACTGGTATGTGTTCAGCATTAAATAAACGTTTTGAATGGACTAATTTCTTCTTAATTATTGTTAAATATTCCTAAAGATGTAACTGTTCACATGTTGTTTCTTTTGAAATACACACCTCTCTGGATTTCTGTGCTGTTCCTTCTGTCCACTTCCTACTCTCTGACTGCTTTCTCAGGGCTGTGGCTTGTCACCTCTTATTAAATGTAGTCATGTTTCTTTTTTTTTAAGTTTTTATTTATTTATTTTGAAAGAGAGAGAGAGCACGCACACATGAGTTGGGGAGGGGCAGAGAGAGGAAAGAGAGAATCCCAAGTAGGCTCTCCTCTGTCAGCATAGAACCCCATGTGGGGCTTGACCCCATGAACCATGAGATCATGACCTGAGTTGAAATCAAGAGTCAGAAGCTCAACCAACTCAGTCATTTAAGCTCCCCTTAGTCATACTTCTAGTTTCCATGATCTATTCTTTTCTCTTCCCTCCTCAGCAATATTTCTAGGCAGTGTCTCACGCCAGTGATTAACCCTTGGACGACCCATAAAGATAAACGCAGCAGGACCCACCATGTGCTCACATTTGCCATGTTGGGCCTCTCATGTCCCCATGTTCACAAATGAGCAACCTCTAACAGCTTCATCTATTTCCTCTCCCATAACCTCCACAACCAGTTAGCCAACAAATCCAATTGATTTTGCTCCTGTGTTGTTTTCTGTAGCTGTTTGTTCTTTTCCGTTACTGATACCTGCTTTACAGTACTGTACCCTCCACGAGAACTTCCTAAAGATCGCCTTCATCACCCTCCCTTTATTAATCATCTAATACCCCCTCCAGTCACCTTTGAAAAATACTGATATGGCCATATACTTACTGAGTTAAGCCTGTGATGGCTTTCCATCTTCCCTAATAAGAAAGCACAAGCACTTGGGGCACGTGGGTGCCCAGTCAGTTAAGCATCCGACTCTTGATTTTGGCTCAGGTCATGATCTCATGGTTCATGAGTTCGAGCCCCACATCAGGCTCCCTGCTGACAGTGTGGAGCCTGCTTGGGATTCTCTCTCTCTCTCTCTCTCTGCCCCTCCCCTGCTTGTGCACCGCATTCTCTCTTTCTCTCTGTCTCTCTCTCCCTCAAAATGAATAATTGAAAAAATAAAAAAACAAAAAAGCACAAGCATTTGACATAGTCTTCTTGCATTTGAAACCTAAATCAGTATTTTATTAGTACTTCTCAGTAGTACTTTTATGGGTACTCTTTATCAGATCTGCACTACTGTGCAGTTCCCACCTCAGCTCTATTCAACTGCCTACCCACCACCCCAAGCAAAAATGTGGATAACGCCATCACTCCTTCTGAGCATGTTATTCTCTTTATGTGGGATATCTTATTAGCACACAGACAATGAGTAATAATAAGAGCAATAACAACTACATTTATTGAGCAGTTACTATTAGCAGGTACTGTTCTAACAGCTTGCCATTTATTAAGTCATCGAATCCTCACTCAACCCTCTGAAGTAAGTGGTATGATATCCATTTTGTACATGAGAAAACTGAGGCACAGCACTGTTACGTACTTTATCCAAAGTCACAGGGCTGATAAATTCTTATTGAAATTCTAAGTAAGCGTTTCATTTCATTTCATTGCTTATTAAAGCAACATTATGAGGTAAGTATTATTACATAAATTTTACAGGAAATTGGGGTTTATAAAGCTCTGCCTCCAAAACCTTTGCTATTTCCATAATAAAATGCTTCCTCTCATCTAAGGGAAAAACACAAGCTTTATTGCTAAATTGAAATTTGGGGCTCTCCCACCGAATGTAGTATTATTTTCTCCATGATGCTTTCAGTGGGCTGGCCAAATGATGATGCTAAGCAGGCTTGGGTTACACATTCCATGATGTGCCAGCTGGAGAACAATGAGCCAAGGCAAATAGGTTTGTAAGAACAACTAAATTATGAATCTGTCTGTGACATCCAACTAGCATAGTTTTGATAGCATCACTGGCTGAGACACATGTTATATAATATCCAGTGTATGGACTACACAGAGAGTTCCTTGGGAAATCAATACCTGAGACATGGTTTAGAGCAACTGATTGCAGAGTTTACATTTTCCTATTTCTAATATTTTCTTCTGGGTAAAACAGTATGTTTGGTTATGAACAAGGACATTTTGGCCATCATGCTAATGAGGTGCATTTTCTCCCCCAGTCATGCAGGAGATTACTCTTGCCTCTTCTAATGCGCAGCAGAGGAAATCAAACCACTGAAACACTGCACAACCGCACTTTTCTCCAAATTGGTTACTTTTTCTGAGTAAATAAAGGTGACATTTTGCAGCTCGGTGTCAAAGATCGAAACAAAAAAATGAAATCACTGCTTTACGTAAAATTGAAAAGCTACAAATTCACCAACAATGACCTTTTGGTCAGTGGCCAAAAATGAAATAACATATTTAGGGGGGAAAAAAGCCAATTATAAAAGTTGTCTGGGTGATTGTAGATCACTTGAAAGTTTTAGAAAGTGCCTTTTCCCAGCATTATTGTTTGAGAACGGTGTTAGTGAGGGCCAATGGGCTGTGTGCACTTCAGTAACACCCATAGTAATTGCTGGCAGATGTATCATATGATTTCTAGTCAGAATTTCAACATAGAGACATTTTGTTCAGTTCTGTGGATAATGACGAACTTGTGCAGCAACCATACCCCTCGATACGGGTTTGCATGATGAAAGGTGAAAATCCCATCAGGCCACAACACAGACTGGAACTACCACCACACCAAGCCTTTGTTTTTAAGAAACCTTATTTCTGGTGAATGGCACGGCATCTCTCTTCTCCGGTCATTCTTCATACACATTCATCCCATTCTTATTCAATCTCCTCTTGTGAGTTGTTGCCTCTCCCTGCTCTGGAATTAGATTGTATGTCTCAACAGACTATTTTTTCTTTTGAAATTTTCAAAAAGTAGCTTGGCTACTTTTTGTTCACCACTGAACAAATATCTCTAGTTATTTTTGTACTGTTTTTCCATCTTTGCCACAGAATTACAACAAATATAAGGGAACTATTTTAAGGAGGAACATCTACCTCAATCTTACTATCCAAACATCTCAGTATTTTATTTCTTTTTCAAGTCCTCCCCTCACTGTAGTCCATACACATAGCTAATTGTGTCTTCATATAATCAGCATATAATCAGTTTGCACACATAGATCTGTTTTCTACTTTTTAACTAAATATTTTTATATAAAATGATAGGGAATATTAAAATTATGTTAAGCATCGCTGTATACAGTTATATGGTATATATAATTTTAATTTTTAATAATTGTGTGATATTGATGAGGTTAACACACCCTTTCTTGTTGAATTACTGTTTTATTATTGGAACATTGCATTGTTTTTGATTTTTGTTATTAAAAAAGATAGACTTCATGTTTCTTTTCAGAACTAGGTGAGAGGACAGGATTTGTGATATAAATTGCCAAAAGCATGTCATACTTTTTGCATCAATGTATGCATGTCAAGCAATGTGTGAATAATGACCTATATTGTAAATAATAAAGAAAATAAGTCATATTTTCAGTGAAATTCTTAAATTGTGTGTACTCTTTTTGCTTATAAATTTTTTATATTTAATCATTGAGGTCCAATTTTGTATTCTAATCCATTTGTATGAATATTTTGTGTAATGTAACCAAAGCCTTTATAATTTCATAAAATTTTTATTTTTAAGCTTATTTATTTATTTTTGAGAGACAGAGCATGCACACACGGAGGAGAGGCAGTGAGACAGGGAGACAGGAGAGAGAGAACCCCAAGCAGGCTTTGTGCTGGCAACTCAGAGCCTAATGTAGGGCTGGAAATCACAAACTGTGAGATCATGACCTGAGCCAAAATCAAGAGTCGGATGCTTAACCAACTGAGCCACCCAGGTGTCCCATAAAATTTTTACATGGTATTATTTTTCATTCTTTGCAAGTTTAAAAATTTTGTGACTAGATCAATTGATTTTTGTTTTTCTTTCACTTTATAACTTAAAATGTTACCCCACCAGGTATCTAATAACTACTCAAATTTATTTTCCATGATTTCATTTTGTTTTATAGTTAACTCTGTAATCCATTTGGAGCTTTCTTGGGGTATGTTTTGTGGTCATGTTCCCCAAATACACAGAATCACATGTGGAATTTTATTTTCCTGAACAAAAATGAGCAGAACCAGTCCCTAGAGATCTACATTTAGTAGGTCTGGGACTTAAAAAAAAAATACATATATTTAAGTATGTTAAATATACAGATACATATATACACACACATAGTAAATGAATTAATGTATTATTTAAAGTTATAATATATTGAATATAATTAAATGCAATTAATATGATTATGATTTATTATAATACATCACCCAATTTAGAAAAGTTGCAAGTTAAGGAATAGTAAATAAATCACAAATAGAGTATTTACTGGTTTGGCTCATTTTTCTCCTCGAATTAGTGATTTTTCATTTCTTAGTCAAAACATTACATAACACATCTATTCCCCATTGTTTTTGGCTACTGCTCTTTCAGATATGAATATTTCTTATGTATAAGGGAGTCATAATTCTCTCTATTTCTAGTTGGAGTACTTATTATTCAGTACTCTTCATTTCCACCCCATACATAGCCCCTTCAGTTCCTCAGATGCATAGACCTTGAATCTTAGCAAGCAGTGTCTCCAATTATAGAAAGAGCAAGGATGAAACTGCAGAAAGCAATTGCAGAAAGCAGCTAACCTGAGCAAGTTGGATATTGAGACACAGTGTTGCCTTGTTTCTTTATCTGTTAACCTGTCTCAGACACTCGCACAGTGCCTGCCCACAGCTGTCCTCTCCTAAATCTATAAGCCTTAGCTCTCTTGGACAGAATTTAACCTAGAGCATGGTGCCCAGAGAATGAGACTTCTAAAGATACATCTCCCATCCAGAGAGCCTATTTCCTAGTCTTCTTTGCAATTTTGTGTGGCCATATGACTAAGTATTCATCAACGGAAAGTTTCCTTCCTGAAAAGGAAATCGCTGTCCTCTTATTTCCTCTACTTCTTATTTCACTTGGGCTAGTCCATGCAAATGATGGTGAGCCAGTTCAACCATGCAGATAAGGAGAGTATCACAGAGGATGATGTAGCAGAATGAATGAAGAAATCTGAGCGCCTGGATGATCTCACAGAGCAGAGATGCTTACCTGACCCAGATACCTGCTGACATCCCGACAATCCTTTGTTGGGGTCTTTTGTTAGAATAACTTCTATAGGTGCAAACTGATACACCCATGCTCTCTACCCTTACCTGCTCTTAAGCCTCCTCCTTCTTTTTGGAATATAGCCACATTTTCTTTTATACACACACACACACACACACACACACACACACACACACACACACACACGGAGAAATATAACCCAACACATACAAGCGAATGATGTTACTCTCAGTGACCTAGTTATGCCCCAATTCATTTTTCTGATGATGCTATTGTCAGCAGTTTCAAGATGACGTACAATTTCTCAGAGCTGATGACCCAAAGAATTATAAAATCCTCACCTCGTTTTCTAGAATTACTGCTTTCAATGATTTTCAAGGTACTTTTCTGTACTTTATTTCTCTATTGAGTGGCAGTAGCCTACCCGAAAATTTATTTCCCATACCACTAGTTTACCTATTGAAAATCTTTGCTGCACATCATGGTGAAATTATTTTCCTAAAAACAATTTCTGTGTCAAAAACTTTCCACAGCACCTACTTTACCTGTAACTTACTACCTATAAATTATCTCCTATCCATCATTAAGAGTCAGAATATATGCTATTATAAAATAGTAAGTAACAGGTAAATATATATTCTGTCTAATGCTGAAAGGTACTATGGAGAAAAAAGAAACAGCTCAAGAGGAACAAGAAGTACTGGAGGGCAAGTTTTGTTGTTGAGTTAGTTAGTTAGTTAGTTAGTTAGTTAGTTAGTTAGTTAGTTAGTTAGTTAAGGTGGTCAGGGAAGACTTTATTGCAAAGATATCATTTGTGCAGAGATCAGAAGGAAGTAAGGAGCAAATCATGTAGACATGTGGCTTAAAAGTATTTTAGGCAGATTAAAAAAAAAAAACAAGTGCAAAGACCATGAAATAGAAGCAAACCTGGCATGGCTGAGGAATACCAGGGAGACCAGTATAGCTGAAGGAAAGTAATTAAAGGAAAAAACAGCAGATGAGTTTACAGCAGTGGCTATAATTCACACCATGGTGGCCTTTGGTGAGAGTTTGGAATTTCACTCTGAATAAAATGGGAACATATTGAATATCATACTGTATGTCAGGCTTGAAGATGTAACATTACATTCTTAAGAAGTTGACAATTCAATATTGGAAACAGGCATGTAGTCAAAATATTACTGTCTATGATGAAGTACTATCCTATGGCTATTTCCAGGGAGCAATTCCAAAGGTCATCTACCTCATCAGAGGAAGTGCTATCTAAACTGAGGAAGAAGCAAAAATGTAAAATCAATCTCATCTTCCTTTTCTCCTCACAGTCCTTATTGCTAATGGGTGCCAACTATTCTAATTCCTGGGTAAATCTTGGAAGGATGTCCAAAGCTTATTTCATAGAGACTTAGAGAGTTTTAGAATATATTGCTGCTACAGCACTGGTAACACCTGGTTGTTCATGTGTTCTCCCAGTTACATCATTCCTATTTTCTGAGCTTCTGCCATCTTGGAAGAATCTATTTACTTGGACTGCAATGTCTCTGATTAGCACTTCACTTTCCTATTAACTGTTGTCTCTCCCTTAATCCAGGAGCAATCTTACACAGGGACTGTCTATCAATCAATGTTCAATCAAGGAAACTACTATACATATTTCAGGCAGAGAAGAATTTCATACAGGGCTTTATTTATAAAATATTAGAAGGGCTAAGAAATAAAGGAGGAAAGGTTAACCAGTTGTAACTACAGGGAGCCTCTGCCTTCACTACGGGCTGCAGGAGATGGCTTTGCCAACAACACTCACACGCTTGCTGCTAATCAGGAGACCATGAGTCTACACATGTGTCAATACTGGTATCAATAGTAGAAATGGCATCTATACTTCTAGGGTCTTCTAATCCCATACAAGTGCTTACCACTAACTTAACAGAAATACAGTATCAAATAAAGTGGCCAAATCATCGCCATTTGCCAAGGACCTTGCAGGGAAAATTTTAATGGGGAGAATCCTACATCCCTGGAAATCTTCAGTCCTAGACAAAGTGGGCCTATTGACACCCAACTGGCAAGGGAATCTGGGAAATGTAGTTTTCAGGCTTCGAGCCCCAGCAGTTCAAAGGGGAGTAAAGAAAAGTTGCTCTGGGGCTGAGTACCAGCAGACAACTGTCTGACATAATCCCTTTAAAGAAAATACAGACAACTCAAGACCAGTATGTCACCAATCAGTAAATGTGAGCATAACCCATTATTTGCAATTCCTGTTGCCGTCCTACTATCGGACATGCTGTTAGGAAAGACTTATTGATTCATTCATCCTGACCGTGAATTGGTCAGATTCTGAGCGTAACATTTTTACAAAATTAAGTGAGATTATTACTACATAAGGTCCATAGCACACTGCCTACACAGAATAAGTATCCAACAAAAAGAAGTTGTGTCTCCTGCTATTACTACTACACAACTATTAACAGCAACAATAGTAACTGAGATCCGTTGTCTTACTCTTCTGTTTTTTTTGTCTTACTCTTCTGATAAGGAAAAACAGGCTATGAAAAATGATGATATTGAGGCCAAGTGGAAAAAGAAAAAGAAAAACAAATTCACTAGTTGAGTTTCCCAGTTTCAAAGCATATGGAATATCTACTGTGACTATTGCCTACCAGAATGTAGTTCTAGACATTTCTAGCCCCTCTGAGAGGAGAAAGTAAAGCCTTCTTCCCGGTGTAACTGTGGCTGTGGGCTTGGCTTATTAGAAGAGCTAAGAGCTGCCTCTTACTCCTTTATGCAAAATAAGGCAAAGGACACTCTTACTGTCAAAACACTCAGGTAGACAGAGGGTCAGTATCATTTTAAACATTAAGGAATTTTATACCAGTCCTTGGTACTATGGGAATCCACTTCATGTTCACTAGGAGCATAACCCTTGCTTGGCTATGGTATAATTCTGCTTGCGTGGCTTTTTAAAACGTCACATAAAACGTATTTAGCTTCTGCTCTTTCGTTTTGTGTTACAAAGTGAACACAGGACAATTAAACTGACTGGTGATGAAACACTCTTCAGGCAGAATGGCAGAATCTAGAAATGGCTGCCTCTCACTGTAGAGCAGAAAATTCCATGCTTCTTTGGTCCTGCACAAGAAATTGTGTGGAAAAGGGCTTTCAGAACCCAACACCACTGACTCATAGGATGGAGCCCAGGGCTCGCCCCTTAACCAGAGGTTTTATCATGTGTTCTTGGTTTATAGACCCCAATTCTGGCTGCCAGACAGGGCACTCATAGCTTTTTAACCTGAACAGACAGGGACCGCATGTTTATCCATCCCGGGCCTCTGACATCTGATGCCCAGCTGCGATTACGCCAGAAGAACGGATCCCAAGGCATTGTTTGGTGACTTCTCCCAGGGAACAATCCTCAGGGAGGGACACAAATCTCTCACAGATCCCGGGGGAGGGAGGGTCCAGAGCTGAGGCTGCAAGGGAACTCAATAGGGAAATTTTTGCTGGCTGTGCACATAGGATTTGGGGTTTTAGAAAAAACTAAAGTGTTGCTAATGGACCATTTACTTCTCAGAGAAGACAATCACAGGATTGTATATTTTCTTTTTAATACGTGTTACAACCACCTCTATACTCTTATGTGGAATGCATACCTACATGTGCCCCTATGGCTCTTTTACATTAATACTCTGTTTAATTTTCTCATTCATTCATCCATTCATTCATTCCCTCATTAGTATTAAATGCCTGGATTGTGTCAGGCACCATACTAGGGACTTGGAACACAAGAAGGAATGAAAAGTACTTCTTCAAGAGGTTCTCTGTTCTCTCTTCAGTGGTGGCAGACAACAGCAAGAAAATAATTAAAATGCATTTTGAAAAGCTCGTATAGAGGCCCAATATATACAAAGTCTTTAGGGGAAAACTTCCATTCATCCAGACATCCAGTCCTAGCATAAATATGTGCTGGTCCTTATACCACCAGAGACTAATAGATTTGCTTTTTGATAAAATGGTAAAGTAGAAGGTGGGAAAAGGCACAGATGAAACAAGGTTGTTTGACAAGAGAAAGAGTTACTTCCGAGGAGCCAGACATTTTGCTCCTATCCATGAAGGCAAAGACTCAGCTCTTTAGTACGCTGTTGGCACAGACTTAACTTGTGGTCGACCAAATCATGACCACATCCACCACCACAAGTTTTATGGAATTTTATAAAAATTGTTTGCCTACCCCTTGTACTTTCTCAACTACTTTTTTTTAAAAAACTCAAATGGCGAATTTTATCATTTTTCCTATTAAATTTCACCCTATTTGTTGGATCCAATCTCCAAATATGGTGAAATCATTATGAATTTTGCTCCTGTCATCTATTATTGTAACTACTCCACCCAGCTGTATGTCATCTGAAAATTTCACACACATGCCTTCCTTCCCTTTGCCTTTGTCCAATCCATCTACCACATGGCAACCAGAATGATCTTCTAAAATAAAGACCTGATTTTCTTATTCTTCATCCACATATAATTTAAATATGGCTTCCCATCATGACAAATAGCCTAGCATGGAATTCAAGGACACAATTTGTTCACAATTTTCCCTTTGTTTGGTTCTTCTTTTATTCCTGACAGGCACCTTCCCTTACCCCCAAACATATTTTCAGTAGTTCTCAGAACTCAAGGTATACCCACTGCTGTCTGCCTAGCTCTGCTCTCCCTTCTAGGATCCATTTTTTTTCCTTAATCTTCTCTGATAATTACTATTCATCCTTCAAGCCCCGGCCACTTTATATGTTCTCTGGGAAGCCTTCTCTGGACAAATCCACACCCACAGCCCCCACCTCAGGCTGGTGTTCCGATCTCTGTGCTTTCATGATAATTGACAACTTGTTTTGATCTACTTTGCTGTACCTCAGCTAAAACCAGAGAAAAGGTGCTGTCTAGGGCTCCTTCCAGGAATTGTTTTCCAGAATTTCTGAATCAAAAATGAACAGCCAAGGTTTACTTTGAATGAAGTATGGGAATTGTATTGATATCAACTTGGAAAGTAGTTTCTGGTAGTTCTGTTCAAACTTTTTGAAAAAAATAATATTAGATAATGATGGGGTCAACATGTTTAAAATGTTTTGCATGTTCACATGTGTATTGGATTCTAGAAATTCAAATACAGTAAATCATAGGGCCTAATATTAAGGAGTTCACAGCTGAGAAAGGAAATATTTAAGAGTTATATTGTTGCTGCTCAAAGCTGGACCACCAGCAGTGTCATTACCTGGGAACGTGCAGGAAATGCAGATTTTCAGATCTCACTATCTGGGAGCATGTCAATCAGGATGTACATTTTCCCAAATTCACAGGTGATATGTATGAACATTAGAATTTGAGAAGCTCTGAGCTTTAACTAATATGAAAAGTGGCATGTTAGCATATATACAAATCAACAAGGCAAGAAAAAATTTTTTGATAAACACTGCAATTGTGCAGTAATTTAATTTTTTGCCATAACCTAGAGACAACTGGTTAATACACTATGGGAACAAACAATGAAATAAAAATTAGGACTATCTCAATTTTTCCTGGTCAGGTTTTTAAAGAATACCTGGGCTTCCAAATCATCCTCTATCCAGCATGAAGCATAAATGACAAGACTGGTTTAAATTTATGCCCCTTTGATACTGGGCAGCTGCTGAGCTAATTTCATGAGGAAATGGCTGGCCACTGGTTTCATTTTCCCTTCCAATGGGATCCACAATATGGTGTGGTATAATGATGAGAACCATATTAATCAGGAATTTGGACTGTGCTCTTGACTTTGATGGAGTTTAGAATTTAACAATGGGCAAATCATTAACCTCACTTCAATTTCATCCCTTGTAAGAGTCTGAGATTTATGAAGTGCCTATTATAGGGGTTTTGAGAGGAGTTTCTTTAAATTTGGTTCATATATTTATTCAATACACAATTATTGGGTATTGCTGTGGCCTGGACTCTATATCCTCTATATCTGTTTCCTCTTTGCTCTTAAACCTATATTTCTCTACCCTTAACCTCAAAAACCCCTATGTGAAAGTTTTATATATGTGTTTCTCCAATGACACCAAACAATTCAATAGTGATAGTATCTAATTGGAGATAGCATCGGATCTCACAAGTTGACAGCTGAGTCCCACAAGACTGCCCCCACCTCTGATGCCAATTTCAAATCTAGGTGTCATCTGTGATTCTGACCCATTTAGCTATGGGAACCTTCAATTTCAAGACCTAGTATGAGTTACCACGGAACTGTACATGAACCTAGTACAGGATCTGGAGAAGCTGCAGGAGGCGAGCCAAGGGAACCAGGTGAGCTGCAGTTTCGGCTGCGGCTCCACGAGGTAAGCCAGCACACCTGCCGGTGAACCGTTAATAGTGCCAGACCCAACATCCGCCTTTCCGATGTGAACACAGACGCTTGGTACTTCAGCCTTTCAAATCTCTGCAAATTTCTCTATTGCCAAGTGCTAACTCTGAAAATGAAGGAATGGGGATTCTGGAAATTGTAGTCCCAGCGTAGCTAAATTGACACAGTACAAAGTTCCCACGATGGACTTATTGAAAAGGTGGAAAAATCAAGTGCCTGCAAGGGTCAGATAATTAAAATTAATAAATAGAAGGTTCCCATGACCTTCTCCTTGGGTTGGCTTAGTTAGTTAAAGGAGCTCATAGAATTCAGAAAAATATTTATCTATGTTTACCAGTGTATTATAAAGAGTATTATAAAGGATACAGATGAACAGCTAGATGAGTAGGGCAATGTATGTGGGTAGAGGGTTGAAGCTTCTAGGCTTTCTCTGAATTTACCACTCCCTTTCACTTCCACATGTTCAACAACCCAGAAGCTCTCCCAGCCCCATCCTTTTGGGTTTTATGGAGGCTTTATTATGTATGTATGACTGAATAAATCATCAGCCATTGCCAATTGGGTCAAACTTCCAGCCCCTCTCTCCTTCCTAGAGATCAGGAAAGTGGAACTGAAACTTCCACCCACTAATCATAGGGAAGGCTCCATTGTCAACCAACTCTCATCCTTAGGTGCTTTCTAAAACTAACCTCATTAACATGAACTCAGGTATTTATTTTAAATTTGTTAGGAATAACAAAACACCTTTACTGCTCTCATCATTTAGGAAATTCTAAGGGTTTTAGGAGCTCTTTGCCAAATATGGGGACCAAATATATATGCTGTATTATAGATCACAGTATCAGAGAAAGAGGGGACAGGCAGCAGACCAGGCCAAAGAAGGTTTGCCTGTAGTACATACATAATGGAAAGACAAGGAACCCTATCTCTTGGGTTAGTGATAACATGAAGGCCCCATATGGTTAAATTTCAACCATTTTATTACCGACATGGATAGCCTTCTCTATTTTTCTTTCTGGATTCCTTCCAGAATCTCTATCCAGTACCCCCATTAGTAGCACAAGCCTATTTTGACCATAACAAAAACATTAGCCATCTCATTTGAGCTAAGGGCTAACTATTGTAAAATTTATTATAAAACTGGAAATGATGAAAGCAGCAACTATCCAAACATATATGATTCAGAGAAATTTAAAGGTTGTTGATAACCTTCCACAAATATATTTTGCATTAAGATGTAGAGAATAAATAGATGGCTACTTGTAGGTTGGTGCCTTAGAGTTTGATGGAGCAATAGCTTGAGTGTAAATCTTATGGGGCAAATTTGATGAACAACCAAAAAAGAATCTTCTGGTTTTGTATTATTTTCCAGTTTCTTAAAGGAACTAAAGATTATCTTAAGATTAACCCTTTGCTAAACAGAACCAAAGACCCAGAGATTCTGACATTGCAACCAATCTAAAATTCCTGAAGTTCTTCATCACATGCAATGATACAAATAGAACTGATATTTAGATGGCCCACGTATTTTAACAACCATGTCACGATAGTTAAAATTGTGAAATAATTCTGTATCTTTTAGTGAAAAGTCATACCCTGAACCTCTTCACTGTTAATAAATGTTTTGAAATTCACCCCTAAGTTGAAGCTTTGGTGTTCATGGTCATGTTGGTGCAGTGATGTAGTGAGATGATCTGGAGATCAAAGAGAGAAGTTTGAGCCTAGTCTCTACCATTAATTTGGGATGCAATATTTGACAGAGCCTTTAACATCTCTCTATTTCTTTTTGTTTTTTCATTTAAAACATTAAAAATGGCAATGCAACTCCTCCCCCTACCTTGTAGGACGGAAATAATCAAACAAGGTTATGTGAGAGCCTTTTATGTTAACCACAACAATAGATAACATGTGGGAAGATTATTATGCACCAGAAATTCTATCGGGTGTTTTACATCCTTACCTGATTTCCCCCACACAATGCTATTCAAGAGAAATGATTAAGATTCCTATTTCATAGATGAAGAAATTGAGATTGTGAAAGAGTAGATCACCCAAGGTCATATAAATGGAGTTTTGGCAGAATTAGGGCTCCACCCAAGATCACTCTGCCTCTAGGTTTCAGCTAGTCAGTAGAACATTAGAAGAAATATTAAGAATAGCAAGACTTTCCTAGTTTCGCTTTTAAGAACACACATAAGCATTTGGACAAAGGTAATCATGGGTAAGACCTTGACTGCCAAGTAATATCTCTTTAAAAGTCTGACTCTGGCAAGTAAAAAAAAATGTCAAAATAAAAATCCAATTTTTCTTGGTTCACAGACTATATGCCTTATGTCAGCCACCTAAAACATATGCGAGAGCTCTTTTAACAAGACCAGGACACAGAAATGTTTTTGATCAAATTTTCCAATTTCTGTAGTCCTCTGATGACAAAACATGTTACAGCCATTTTTCCAGGACTCGGTAAGTTTCTCTATGGTCAAGGTGTGCTGGAAGGAGAAGGGTTCATCTGGCAACATCTATGGACTTAATGAGAAGCAAAGCAGCCTTAGGCATTGAGCCCATATGTTTACTAGTTAGCTTGTCTCCCCATCTGGAAAAAGATTGAGGGCATGGAAAAGTCTTTGACCCTGAAATAGGGTAGGAGGCAATGAACCTCTGCTGACCACAGATTCAGACAACCATGTTGAAGCCACCCAGGAACAACGGCGAAAAGAATTCTAGGCAAAGGCTAGCCTAGTCTATATTCTACTTTTGGGAAAAAGTTTCATGATTATGACCATTTCAAGAAGGTAATGGAATCTGTTCTTAAGATTTGTTCTTTTCCTCATACTCATGGATACACGCTACTCTAGTCTTCTTCCCCTGTGGTGGGGCACTCGAGGTTCTCATACTCTTTTCCCTAGTTCTATCTAAATCCATTCTCAAGAAAGGATTTGATAAACTCATTCTGGGAGAGTATTACTTAAGCAAGTTTCATGGTGCTCTCTTTCCCAGAGAGACTTACATTTTAATGAGCAAAGCAGCCACTACTATACAACCATCTAAGAAGTCAGCAATGTGAGGGCGCCTGGGTGGCGCAGTCGGTTAAGCGTCCGACTTCAGCCAGGTCACGATCTCGCGGTCCGTGAGTTCGAGCCCCGCGTCGGGCTCTGGGCTGATGGCTCGGAGCCTGGAGCCTGTTTCCGATTCTGTGTCTCCCTCTCTCTCTGCCCCTCCCCCGTTCATGCTCTGTCTCTCTCTGTCCCAAAAATAAATAAAAACATTGAAAAAAAAATTAAAAAAAAAAACAGAAGTCAGCAATGTGAAAAGTAGGGTTATGGATTTCTGACTAATGAATCTGAAATCTTATTTCTGTTGTACGGCCCCATCTAAACTATTTTACTCTCTGCTACTTCATGGAGGGTTTCTGAAGGTAAATACCAAACTTATAAAATAGAGAAAAGTATAAGAGAAGCCCTGAATACATAAAACACTTCAAAACATCTGTATTGTACTCAGTGCCTGAAATTCCCTTATTCTTTTTCCTTCCTGCTTCCCCAAAAGATGAGCCTCAAATATTGACTCACGTGAAGCCTTCCCTGAACTCCACTGAAGCCTACTCTTCTTCTGTGCTCCTGTAGTGCTGTATAAATCCATCACCTTGTAAATATTTGTTTAACAATCTGCCCATTCATCTGTTAGGTGCTAAATCAGACTTTTTCATCTCTGAAGGCCTAGTTACAAGCTCACGCCCACACATAGAAAGTACTTAACAAACACTAAGAGAATGATAAGGGATGTGCACTAGAAGTAAGCACAAAAGTTTGTATATCTTACTTAGTTTCAAAAATGGATTTGGACTAGTTGCCAATATTTAACAATTGAAACACTTCACATTAAAACCTATATTCCTGTAAATTGGTGCAGCCGCTCTGGAAAGCAGTGTGGAGGTTCCTCAGAAAATTAAAAATAGACCTACCCTACGACCCAGCAATAGCACTGCTAGGAATTTATCCGAGGGATACAGGAGTACTGATGCATAGGGGCACTTGTACCCCAATGTTTATAGCAGCACTCTCAACAAGAGCCAAATTATGGAAAGAGCCTAAATGTCCATCAACTGATGAATGGATAAAGAAATTGTGGTTTATATACACAATGGAATACTACGTGGCAATGAGAAAAAATGAAATATGGCCTTTTGTAGCAACGTGGATGGAACTGGAGAGTGTGATGCTAAGTGAAAGAAGCCATACAGAGAAAGACAGATACTATATGGTTTCACTCTTATGTGGATCCTGAGAAACTTAACAGAAACCCATGGGGGAGGGGAAGGAAAAAAAAAAAAAAGAGGTTAGAGTGGGAGAGAGCCAAAGCATAAGAGACTGGTAAAAACTGAGAACAAACGGAGGGTTGATGGGGGGTGGGAGGGAGGGGAGGGTGGGTGATGGGTATTGAGGAGGGCACCTTTTGGGATGAGCACTGGGTGTTGTATGGAAACCAATTTGACAATAAATTTCATATATTAAAAAAAAAACCTATATTCCCTATTTTTCTTTTAAAAACTGTCTGACAATATTGTGTTCAATAAACTTCAATAAACTCAATAAATCTAATATAGCTGAAGTTTATATTATCAACTTCCTTCACCCTTTGAAGAAATGAACTTAGAATTATTATTTTTTTAATCTGGGAGTAGAGAAGTCATCCCAAGTATGACACAAAACCATAAACTATACAAGAAAATATTAATAAAGTTGACCAAAAAATCAAAACTCCTATATAAAAAAATTAGCAAAAAGAAAAACAAAAGACAAATATCACAAATAATGAGAGGAAAAAGACTGTATGCATGTGCAAGAGGTCAATTTTCCCCAAACACACAGTTTCCACAAAGCAAAAAGAAAAACCTCGATCACTGCACTCCCCATGCCACAAATGGTCTGCCCCCTTTAGATGGGCCACGTGCTTTCTTTCTTAAATCCAACCTGCTTCATTTATTAATTTTAATTATTTGACCCTTGCAGGCACTTGATTTTCCAACTTTTGCTCTAAGTCCATCGTGGGATCTTTGTACCGTGTCAATTCAGCTACGCTGGGACTACAATTTCCAGAATCCCCATTCCTTCATTTTCAGAGTTAGCACTTGGCAATAGAGAAGTCTGCAGAGATTTGAAAGGCTGAAGTACCAAGCGTCTGTGTTCACATTGGAAAGGCGGATGTTGGGTCTGGCACTGTTACAGTTCACCGGCAGGTGTGCTGGCTTACCTCGTGGAGCCGCAGCCAAAACTGCAGCTCACCTGGTTCCCTTGGCTCTCCTCCTGCAGCTTCTCCAGATCCTGTACTAGGTTCATGTACAGTTCCGTGGTAACTCATACTAGGTCTTGAAGTTGCAGGCTGGCTGTTGGTTAGCATCCGAGGTAGGTTCTAGCCTGCCATCATAGGTTCTAGGTCATCTTCTTGGGTTTCGGGAACCATCTCCACACACCTCATAGCCATCTCCTCCATCCCCCGTCATTAACACCAGTCATCTCAGGTTGCCACCCCTGAAACAAGTAAGAGACATCCTGATACATAAACTGTTTAAACAGGTCCCATGATTGCCTAAGGCCAAGTCCGTATAATAAATCACAATTGTTTTGCTTCTCTAATAGAACCCTGATACATCTCTCATGATTCTGAATCAGAACTATTGATCATGATAGTGAGGGCTTTGCTGACATGGGGTTGACTCCTGAACATTAAGATCATGACCTGAGCCAAAATCAAGAGTCAGAGGCTTAACCTATGGAGCCACCCAGGTGCCCTGATCCTTGCTTTTCTAATGCAAACAGAATAATCATGATAATAGTCAGAACTAACATTTATATATTATTTACAAAACAATTTTCACATATACTATCTCATTTAATGCACAGAAAAATCCTCCATGGCATTTCAAACTATCTCCGTTTGATAGATGAGGAAACAAAGACTTCAAAAGTCAAAGTAATTTGCCCAAACTTACACAGCTGGACTAAGCCCGGGTCAAAGCCAAACACTGAAGGCAGCTGGAAAAGCGTTACAGTCTCACATCCGAATTCAGAATTTTACAACACGTCTTTCCCAGCTGTGTGATCATGGGCAAAGAAATCTCACGAGACTGTTGTAAGAATGAAATGAAATAACACGTAAAAAATAACATGTGAAGTCATGGGGCGCCTGGGTGTCGCAGTCAGTTACGCGGCTGGTTCTTGGTTTGGGCTCAGGTCATGATCTCGAGGTTTGTGAGTTTGAGCCCTGCCTCGGGGTCCGTGCTGACGGTGCTCTACGCACTGAAGATGCAGAGCCTACTTGGGGTTCTTTCTCTCTCTCTGCCCCGCCCCCTGCTCGCACTTGTGCTCCCTGTTTCTCTCTCAAAACAAATAAATAAACTTAAAAAACACGTGAAATATTTAGAAAGGCACCTTGAATATAGTAGTGACTCAAAAATATTATCAGTTATAGCAATATTAATAATAAAAGAAGAAATCTATAATGTAAATGAATTCGTAAACACATGTTAAATAGATAAAGACTAAAAGCAGAGAGAGGTTTACTTACTCCTTATGTCATCTTGGACAAGTTTTTAGATTTCTACAATCCCCATTTTCATGGTCTGCAAGTAGGAATGATGCCACCAGCCTGCTGACCTCACCTTCCTGGTGCGTAGCTATCCTCTCCTATACTTCCCTCCCTTTTCTTCTCTCCAATCACGCTTAATACCCTTTCTCATATAGTAATTACTGACATTCTTTTCTTTTCCTTCTGGGACCCTAAGCCACAGTCATCAGAATCATCTTTGTTATTCCCCACCCCACCCCAGGACCCTCAGTTTATCCTTTTTCCCTCACAAGATTGCTGGAGAACTTCTTTTTTCCTTTCTAGTACACATATATTTGACATATCCTTCTCCAATCATCTAAGTAACCTCAAATTTCTATGCACCTCCAGGCTATGTTGTATTCACCAAGATGACAATAACTCTTATTGATCCATCATACAAGACCACGAAGACAAAGCTTAGCTTGGAAAAATAGGACAAGCATTTGGCAACTTGCTTTGTCAAGTGCCTATGGTTCTGCCCATGGTGCCATTTGCTCTCAATTTCCACACTGATGCTTCAGTACTTTTGCCTTCTACTAAAATACCTCCACGTAAAATTGCCATTACTGTTAATTCTCGTAACAGTGCTGATAGCAGGTCACATGGCAAAAGAACACCCCATCTACCCAGAAGTAGTTTAACCTAACCACCCTCATCTTAGCCCATCTTCAGTCCATCTTCTAGAACACAGGAATGCTTCAAACCCTACTGGAGCTCAGGCATTCTCCAGAACACCCACTGGAGCCCCATCCAGGCTCGTATCCCCCACTTCCAAATGCCGCACCTGTTGCATTGGGCCATATTTTATTTTGACATTAGGGGTTTTTTTTCTTTTTAAATGAATTCCATTTTTGCTTTGTGTAGTATAAAGCCTTCTGTTTTCAATTGATTTTCTTTTGTTAATCATCTCTTTCAAAATACCCTCTTCAGTGTTCACTTTATTTCCTTTCATCTTCTCATTCATAAATCTCCAAAGCTGTTTTACTTTAGTTGTTTTTAAACTATCATCCAGTCCACGTCCTTTGTCAATGTATTTGTAGCAGAGCCAGCATTGGCTCCACCATTTCTTGTGATGAAGGCTTCTCTCCTCTGCAAATATATACATATAGATTTCTAAGACTCTACAGAGATTTCTAAGACAGTGTTTTCTCTGTATAACTAAAATCTATTTAATAGGTTGGGGAAATTTTGGGGTGGTATATGAGTTGGTTTAAAAATAGTGGAAACAGGTAATGGGCTCAAATTAGGTTAGATGACAGTTATTTTTATCCCTCTGTCTCTTATTAGGTTTATCTCATCAATAAAAATTTACTGAAAATCTGCCATATATCATGCATCATGCTGGGTACAAGTGGCTGCATGTGGAGCAAAACATATATAATCCTTCCCCTGATAGTACTTACAATCCAATGTCAGGGACCAATAATAACCAAGTGACCAAATAAATAATGAAATACATTAGTTCCTTATAGCATGGGCTGGATTCTGTCATAGGAAACAACAGCAATAACATATTAGGGGTTAAAGTAACAAAGGCTTGTTTGTCACTCTTAGTGGGTTGGCTGGGGATCTGCTCTTCATCATTCTCTCTTTGGGACTCAGGCCAACAGAGCAGCCATGACTAATCTATGTTTCTTGTGTCTGTAGCAGAGGAAAAGAGAAAATAGTGACTCACACTGTGGTTCTAAATTCTTTCTCCTAAAACTGACTCACATCTCTTCTGCTCACATCTTATTCGTCAAGGCATGTCATGTGTCTACACCAAGTTACAAGGGGTGACTAGGGATAGTAAAAGAAATGCACTCTGTCCACATGCCAGAGGAGTGGCAATGGAAAGCTAATGAAGACCTCTAACAAATATTAAGAAGAGACTGTGTCGGGGCGCCTGGGTGGCGCAGTCGGTTGGGCGTCCGACTTCAGCCAGGTCACGATCTCATGGTCCGTGAGTTCGAGCCCCGCGTCAGGCTCTGGGCTGATGGCTCACAGCCTGGAGCCTGTTTCCGATTCTGTGTCTCCCTCTCTCTCTGCCCCTCCCCCGTTCATGCTCTGTCTCTCTCTGTCCCCAAAATAAATAAACGTTGAAAAAAAAAAATTTAAAAAAAAAAAAAAAAAGAAGAGACTGTGTCTTCAACTATCTGCCAATTCGAATGCTTTGATTTTAAGTTACAGAAAACCAAACTCGATGTATCTGAAATAAGGAAATTCCACAAAGAAGAAGTCTAATAATGGGACAGACTCCAGCATGGATTGATTTAATGGCTCAAATCATCCATGACCCAGGTGATTTTCATCTCTCTGATCTACAATCTTCAGTAAATTTGCTTTGCCTTCAGACTGACTCCTCTCTTAGTCTCAAAACAGATTCAGCTCGGGGCTCCTGGTGGCTCAGTTGGTTAAGCATCAGACTCTCAAATTTCAGCTCAGGTCATGATCTCATGGTTTTGTGAGTTCCGAGCCCCGTGTCTCTCTCTCTCTCTCTCTACTTCTCCCCCACTCACGCTGTCTCTCTCAAAATAAACAAATAAAATTTTTTTAAAAAATTTAAAAAATAGATTCAGGTAACCTATTGAGACAAGAAAATGTGTAAATGAAGAAAGTAAGAGGATGATTTCTTCCTATGTCTCCTTAAGAGAAGAAACATGTGAAACCTCAGATTTTTCCATCAAGTCCCATTGGGTCTTATGCTGGCTCCCAATCCAACTTTCATCGAGGAGAACGAGATTGCTCTGATTGACTTAGACTAAACACTTGGAGATTAATGGGCATTGGGGAATATACCACCCTGTGAAATTCTCTATGCCTATAATACCCTTTGGCACATACCAGACCTTCATACATGCTTGTTAAAATCGTGTATATATAAGTACACAACAATAAAGGACATTTCATTTCACACCGCTTTCGACGATTCCCTGTATAACATTTAGTTTCGATGTTGTGTTCTTAATGTATAACTAAAGGGTACCGTATTAGTTTACTAGGGCTGTTGTAGCAAAATGCTATACACTAAGCCACGTAAACAACAAAAATGATCTAAAACAAGGTGTCAGCAGCCTTGGTTCCTTCGGTGAGTGAACAATCTATCCCAGGTCTCTCTCCTTGGCTTATAGATATTTTAAGTTCAAATGGCATTCTCCCTGTATGCATGCCTGTGTCCAGACTTTCCCCTTTTATAAGAACACTGATGATATCAGATTAGGGCTCCACCCCCTATGACCTCTCCTTAACTAATTACATCTGCAACAACCCTGTTTCCATATAAAGTCACGTTCTGAGGTGGGTGCTGAGGGTTAGGATTTCAACATATGAATTTTGGAGGGGACATAATTTAACCCATAACAGATGCTATAACAAGCAGCCATAGGAAATTGGCAATTATTTCCTGGGTGTATGTTTTTAAGATTTTCCCTTACGACGTCTCTCAAAAATAATTTCTTTTATTTTTTCGGTGTCATTGTAAACATATATGTTTCCTCAGAAACTTGTATCTATATATTTTCATATTATTGACAATTGTGAACCTTATACCCAATTCCATGTCTCTTTTGTTGCAAAATCTTTTTTTCTATATTTCTGTATATAACATTGTCCTTCCTTTTGCTTCAACTTTTTTTATATTTATCTTGATGTCTTTATCTGTTTTTACCCGATTATTGTTTTTTAAATAACATATCATTTCAATGTGAGTAGGGAAGGAGGGAAGAAAGGAAAGAAAGAAAAGAAGAAGGGAAAGAAGGGGAGAAAGGGAGAGAAAAACAGAGGAGCAGGAAGAAAAGGAAGCAGGAAGGAAAAAGCACTAATGATCAGCATTTAGAACTTCCAAAACTGTAATAGCATTTGAGAAAACATTAGCATTTTTTTTCAAATTTAGCAATATTATACATATGTCTATATTTTTCCTGTTTATCTTCAACACGCAGATTGAATTAAGATATAAAAATTTAAGAAAGATTCAGTAAAAGTACAATAAACTATCAATTCAGATTAATGGATAAAAGTGAAAAAAAATGATGACATTCTAACTATGGTGTATTCACAAAAGAAAATAGCTTTTTTCCTTTCAAATCCCTGTGCTATCGTGAAACAGGACAGCAAAGTTTTAGTAAATAGAGATTTCTTGAAGATATGTTTTAATGCATACATAGGAATAATTGTTAGTTAAGATATGAACCTAATTTGTAAGTGAAGACTAAAGTGTTCGGAAAAATTTAAAATTTCCTTTCGATTTCAGTAACAAGAGCCACTGAAAGTTATTAAAGACTTTCTGCATGCCAGCAAATATATACTAATCACTTTACTTACTATATATAAGCCTCACAATCAGCCTATGAAATATGTGCTACTATTATTACCCTTTTACAGATAAGGATATAAGGCTCAACCAGTTAAGTTTCTTCCCAAAATCACTGAGCTAGAAACAGGCCACGTTGGGAGTAGAACCAGCCTGGCTGACCTGAAATTCCATGATCTTAAAATCTTACTCCTCTCCCAAATGAAAGGTCACCCTCCTTTCAGGTTTTTACTATTCTTCAGTCTCCTTTCTAAATTATAACACATTTTGATTAAGGGTGTCTTTATTATATCGTTGGAATCTAATAACTAAATATACTAGAGATAATTTAGAAATGAGCTTGGTAAAAAAAAAAAAAGATCACTATATTCTCCTCATATCTAATTATTATGAGAAAAAATAAAATATTTAGGAAAATCTTAAATATTGAAGTTCTTAATACCCTCAAATAAAATATTTTTAAGTTAGTAAGTAATGAGTTTACTTCATTAATATATTTTTATAGTAGGCTTATGTGTGATATGGCATTCTGTATTTGTTTATCTATTGCTATGTAACAAATTACCTCCAAATAAGTACTTAACACAGCAGTTATTATCTCCCAGTTTCTGGGGTCAGAAATCCAGGCTTAGCAAAGGTGCATATCTCTGTCTCAGATCGCTCATAAGATTCATATCAAACTACAAACCAGGGCTACCATTTCATCTGAAGCATTGGGTAGGGAAGATTCACTTAGAAGCTCACATATAAGCTCACATTGTGGGGAAGATTTAGATCCTCTCAGCTTTTGGACTGAGAGGCTCAGTTCTTCAACGGCTGTTGATGGGGGGCCTTCCTCAATTATTTTCCAGGAAAACCTCTCCATAGGGCAGCCAACTTCCCTCAGAGCAAGCAAACAAGACAGCAAGAGAGGAAGAGCAAGACACAAGCCAGTCTTTTTGAGACCTAATATCAAAAATGAGATCTCATCCTGTTTGCTGTACTCTATTTCTCAGTAGTGAGTCAGGAAGTCCACTCTTATCTACTCTAGGGGAAGGGAATTCATACCAGGAGGTGAGGATCATGGGGGCCTTCTCAGAAGGCTCCTTTCACAACAGTTCTACATCATTCATGATCTGTATCTACAATCTGCTTGATAATCACCACTGACAAAAATCTTCATTCACACAGTAGGTAATAAAAAAATTTTAAATCAATTTTATCATCATTCAGAAGTTTACAACAGTTGAGAGGTGCCTGGGTGGCTCAGCCGGTTAAGTATCCAACTCTGATTTCGGCTCAGGTCATGATCTCACGATCACGAGATCAAGGCCCCTATCAGAATGGGCATGAAGCCTGCATAAGATATTCTCTCTCTCTCTCCCTCTCTCTCCCTCTCTCTCTCTCTCTGCCCCTCCCCTGCTCACACACGTGAATGTGCTCTCTCTTGCTCAAAAAACAAATAAATAAATACACTGTAAAAAAGAGTTACAACCGTTGAAATTACATTTGAAGATAGTAATAGTTGTTTCACTGACAAATGCGATGTTGAACATTTTTGTGATACTTCAAATGAACTCTGACTCCAAACCTTTTCCTCCCATTTTTTAAAACAATGAGAAATCTCAAACTTGCAAACTGTGCATGAATTGTGCAAACGAAAATGGATGCTACCAAACAGGGGCACAGCTTGAAACACTCAGCAAGAGCCAGTGTATGAGAAGGTCAATGCTTGCGGCTGCCTGAAGAAGCCCCACTCATCAGGAACTCCTGCCTAAATTCACATTCTACTTCAGCCAGTCATGCCGTGGTCTGTGCACCAGATTCCTTAGACACTAGGACATGAAATTCCCCAGCAGCTCCAGGACCTCTCATTCATGGCGGTCAGTAGCCATTTGGCAGCTTGCTGCTGAGACAAAAAACTTACTTGAGCATACCTATACTACTTCACTGGCATACAAATCACCCAAGTATCTTGCTGATATTCAGAATCTGATGAAGTAAATCCAGCACGGGACCTGGGATTCTGCATTTCGGTGCAAGCTCCTAGGTAATGCTGATGCTGCTGAGTAGCAAGTCTCTGCACAACCAAACTGAACACTAAAGACCGCTACTGCTCATCATTTGTTTTTATTATTTTATTTATCTTATTTTATTTTATTTTATTTTATTTTATTTTATTGCTGGGAACGATGAGGGAGAACTGCCAGACCCCATTCCTCAAGACTACAATCTGAGGGTGTGGTAAAGAACCTAGTTGTTCCACCTTGAAACCCTCAGATCTCTTTAAGGGTTCTGTTCCCATCCTCCAATTTCAATGGGCTTTGCTACTTAGGGCTCACATCCTGCAAACTTTATTCAGAGGATTACTCACCCACACCACCCTCACTTCCAGAGAACCAGTAGTACTCGATAGTTCATGCCCCACCCGAGGCAGCCTGTAGCTAATGACTGACCATTGCAGGAGTATGCAAGCTCAGCGTCCTTATTTCAAGGTAGGGCGAAACCCAAGGTGTACCTTATGTTCCAGAGCTCCTTGCAGAATCAGGCTGAGTCTGAGACTTCGCTAGAAGTTTCTGCCTGCTCAGCTTCTTCCCCTTCTCTATAATGCTTCCCTCACTCCCTTGCAGGTTTCTCTTGGGAATGCTTCCTTGTCAAATCACTTACACCCAAATCTTTGTCTCAGGTACATGCTGGAAGGGGACGCTTGCTGCTTAAGAAGACTGACTAGGTCACCCTAGACCCTGCCTTCCTCCCCAAGGACCTAGGACGGCAATATCAATGGCACACGTATGACCAGCACACTCTTTGGGAGGCTCCGAGCTAGAGAACCAGTTTTGTGTAAATACACTGTGTGGCAAGAGCCACGGAACACACAATGGTTTACAGTCTCACTCCTGTTTGCTAATCAACGAGGCAAGACATCCACCTGTTACTGCCATTAGAGGCCCCACGCTATTGACACGGATGCCACAGAACCACCACAGTCACATTTGTAATTGTGGAAAAGAAAAAAACGTATGACAGATGTAGAATTATCTGTAGACTCATCCAAATCATTTTGGCCAATGATTCCTAATTTTTTTTTAGGAATCAATTTTAGTTGGCATGTGCCCTCCAGCCTCTGCAGTCTTGGCTACAGTGTGTGAACAAGGATGGTGAAGACATTAACAACTGTCTTGAAAGTAGTTGCATTTTACTTTAAAGACAAAACAAGAAGCCCTTAATTTTGCTGACAGACTTTTGGTGTTTGAGCGCTATTTAAAGTGAAACATGGAGAAAAAAAAAGCCTACGTTGGGAAAGAAGCTACAAATAGCTTCATGAGCTTTATGTAACAGACTAACATCTCATTATTCTGAGTTTGTTCCAACTAGTGGATAATTCAAAGCAACTGCTATTTCCTTTAAATGCCTTGTTATTCTTTAATAAAAATAGCTGAACCTTAGTTCATTGAGACTCACTTATTTTCATGTTTTATTTCCTGCCTCTCTGATGCATTAGGTTTTGCCACTAAGCTCAAATAGAGCTAAGAATTATGACAACTAAAAACAAGCGATAGACTGAGAACTTTGCTTAAATATAGGTATATTTTCCCTATTTGAGAAAGCAGCTTTGGACCCACTCTGTTCCCTGCTGCAGGTTTTAATAACAGTAGTTAAGCTGGATGTTTCTTTCTGCAGTTAATCACAACTACTCCCAACAAGACTGAACTTAGCTTTTCCACATTTAAACTGCAGCTGTTTTTCATATGGTGGTGTTCCAGGAAGGACCTGAAGTCTCCTGGCCCCAGGAGAAGGTGGGCAGAGTATAAGAAAGTTCTGTCTTCCATCATTTCCTGCCTTTTCCGTTCCTGGAGCCCTCAAAACAAAATGATAAGTAGTTTCGTCCTTAAGAAAATTCTTTCCTCCATCTTTTTTCTCTAAGCAGTTCAAGCATTCAGCAAACAAGTTTTTGGTTACTCATCCCTCTGGAGGGGGAGTGCTAAGGAATATTTTCTGTTACAGTCAAGCTTTTACTATAACAGGTGACACAGGCAGTGACAGAAAGAACTCACTTTTTGTACTCTGTGGATATTTGTCCGATGTCTATCATAGGCCTATGGAGGCAACAGAGATGAACAAGGCTAATTCCTCCACTTGACAATTCCTCCACTTGACAATCCTCATGATTTATTTGGGGTCATATACAAATAAGCCAGTATTTTAAAAACAATGAGATTAATTACTTAAAAGAAATATATGTGACTTAAGCACAGAGGTTAAGTAAATTGCCCAAGTCACATTGTTTTTAAGTGACAAACCAACAACTTGAACCCAGTAACAACACATGTCCGAGCCCGTGATTTTCCCAGCACTATTTCACACTGCTTTTCTATTAAGTAATTCGTTTCACTGTTTTGAAAATATTGGCTTATTTTTGAAGTGAAAGAGTTTTGGCTTTGTTCATCCCTGTCTCCTGTGTGTGTCTTAGTTTTGAAACCCGGGAAATACGGATAAGGCCGTGGTACCTTGATTTTAAAGTATCATTTATTTTAAAACACCTTGTTTAATAATAGATAATAAGGGGGAGGAAAAACACGATATTAAATGTACACGTGGCTATAAAACACTACAACTGCTGAAATTAAACTGTGAAGAAATATGAATGTAAGAGGAACACAAGCAATGTCTCAGGAGATGGTGGTGAGGAGAACTGAGAGCATTTATAAAGAACCTTCCTCATCGTTTAATACATAATAGGCATCTCCCAAATGGTAGAGCTGGCTGCCATCACTGTCACTGAACTCAATTAGGATAGCACTTAGATGTGAAAGGGCTTAACTCTCACTCATAAGTTAAAGCTTTAGGGTAGATTAATACTTAAGCTGACTCTTCAAGACTCACTATTCAATTTGATAAGAAATGGAACTGCATTTGAAAGAAAGGGATAACAGGTACAAAGGCATGCCGCTGTGTTGTCTTCTAGGAATCTAAAATAGATGGCTGCAGCTAGACTACCAGGCCTGCAGAGCAAACCAACAGCAGACGCAGCTGCGGCTGCAAGCAGGGCCAGGTCAGGAAGGGTCTTGACCAGGTCCTGGATGGCATGACAGAGAATTTGGGCTCCCAAATGAAAAAAAATAAACACGGGGCAAACAACAGTTAAAATTAAACTTCTCTACAATTTCACTTGCTGCTGTTGCAGAAGATAATTCACTTCTTTTTAAAAAAATTTTTTAATGTTTATTTTTGAGAGAGACAGAGACATGGACAGAGACAGAGCGCAAGTAGGGGAGGAGCAGAGAGAGAGGGGGACACAGAATCCGAGGCAGGCTACAGACTCTGAGCTGTCAGCGCAGATCCCGACTCAGGGCTTGAACCCACGAGTTGTGAGATCATGACCTGAGCCCAAGTCCGATGCTTAACGGAGCCAGCCAGGTGCCCCTGAAGAAGATAATTCACTTCTTCATTTCATTGCCCACATGGAGATATCTTAAGAGTTCTACAGTTTCAACACCTTTAACACTATGGCAGCAAACTGATGTCTCTCACTTCTGGTGGGCCTGACAAGTCACAGAGCCCTTTCTTGTCAGATGATCACTCTGTACTATGGGATGGGTAGAACAGACTATATTACCACTTTTTTTCTGAAGACCTTGATGGTGAGTAGATGGCTAAATGATTCAGCCAAGATTCACATTCATGTGTTTGGACTTCAGAACAGAAGCCTAGCAGGCCTTTCTGGAAAGTACTCTCCTGGGTCTTTCATCATATCAGAATTGGGCTGGCCTATTCTCTCTTCCCAAACACAGTTTCCTCTGGAACTTTCCTCACACCAACTTTCCTGCCCAGAATTCCCCTTGCCCCTCTCCTCATGACTTTCTATTTATCCAAAATCTGACCACCAGAAAACTGCCCACTCAAGTTCTTCACCATGAGAAGACTTCTCTGCTCCTTCCAGCCATAGAAGACTTTTTCTGTGGCACTTCCCTATACTCTTATGTGGCAAGACCAAATTCTTATACTAATAATCTTTGAGCTTCCTTTTACTTCATTTTCTTCCTAATCCTTTCCCCCTGGTGATTCACAGGCATGAACCTCACCTTGAGTGAAATTAGAATTGTAGAACAAGAATTTTAAAAGTGCACAAAGGGCTTAATGTTTGTTCATAATTTTAGTCTAAAAAAAGTACCAAATAGGGGCGCCTCGGTGGCGCAGTCGGTTAAGCGTCCGACTACAGCCAGGTCACGATCTCGTGGTCCGTGAGTTCGAGCCCCGCGTCGGGCTCTGGGCTGATGGCTCAGAGCCTGGAGCCTGTTTCCGATTCTGTGTCTCCCTCTCTCTCTGCCCCTCCCCCGTTCATGCTCTGTCTCTCTCTGTCCCAAAAATAAATAAACGTTGAAAAAAAAAAGTACCAAATAAAACATAGGATATAAAAATAAATTGGACATAGAATGACAAAGAACCAGATAGATAATTCATTCCTCTATTCCTACATCTGTAGTCAAAGGAAACTATTGGTGGACAATGTGGAAATAAATGTCAGCAGAGCCAGCATCCTGGGATTGCCAACAAGTGAGAGGCCAGTACAAAGTTGATAGATGGACATTTTTGGTCATTTAAGTAACCTATGTCTCCCAAAAAGAGAAGCCAAATTAGAGTCACTTCATTGTAGGAGGGCATGGACCATATGTCAACTGTCCTCTTTAGTTGCTAATGCAGCATCCACAAGAAGGAAATACACAAGGCCCTGGGGCTTTCCCAATCTCCATTAGAACTGACCATAGCCCTCTGTCAGTGCTCCAGGACAATATGAAAGTTGGACCCCTAGGATCTCATGTTGCTGTGGAACTGGCCCAGAAGGCAGGACTCCCTACCTTCATCCAGCTAAATAACTTTAATTCCAAGGGGATGATGTGGAGGGATGTGCAATGTAAAGTTTAGTTCTGGAAATTGAGTAGGACTGGAGAATGGTGAAACCCAATCCTATTACAGTTTTGAATTCTATGCAGTTATTAAATTTTTCATATATTTATGTCTTCACTCCACAACCAGATTTTGAAATACTTTTTGTCTAAGACTAGTCCTATACCTTTGTATATCTCTAACAGCACTTACAGAAACTAGCTGTGTAAAAAATATCAATTAATTTATTAAGATGGTAACTTTTCCAAAGTTCTTTACATAGTAGTAGATGACCCTGTAAAATTTTAGATTTGGGAATTCTGACCTTTTTAAAATAGTTTCTCCAAAAACCACATTAATTCATGAAGTGAATTAAGTATCAGCAGATATTATACATACATTTTTATATCACTGGAATTATTATAACTTTTTAAAACATTCACATGCATGTTGTCCTTACCTTTTACTCAAGTTTAGGGTTGCAGGTAAATGGGAAAATAAATAGGCTAGGAATCTTGGGAATAACGCCTTTATGAAGTCTTTCTTGAACAACCACACTCACAGGGAGGAAATGTTCTTCTTAATGCCTTCATTTTTACCATGTTGGTATTTCTATCATAGCTGCAATTATATCATAACCCTCTCCTATTTATATATTTCACTTTCTCTAGAACAGTGGTTCTCAACCAGGAGGCATTTAACAACAAGTGGAGACATTTTTAGGTGTCACAACTGGGGTGGGGGGAGAAAAGAGTGATACTGGCCTCTACTAGGCAGAGACCAGGGATGCTACCAAAGGTCATACAATGCACAGGACAAACGCTCACAACAAAGAATTATCTGACCCCAAATGTCAATAACTCTGAGTTGAGACTTCACTTTAAAGTGTAAATCTCTTGGGGCACCTGGGTGGCGCAGTCGGTTAAGCATCCGACTTCAGCCAGGTCACGATCTCGCGGTCCGTGAGTTCGAGCCCCGCGTCGGGCTCTGGGCTGATGGCTCAGAGCCTGGAGCCTGTTTCCGATTCTGTGTCTCCCTCTCTCTCTGCCCCTCGCCCGTTCATGCTCTGTCTCTCTCTGTCCCAAAAATAAATAAACGTTGAAAAAAAAATTAAAAAAAAAAAGTGTAAATCTCTTGAAGACATCTTAAATGCCTAGGATATAGTAATTTATCAATATTGGAGTAATACACTAAATATTGTTGTAAAAAGAAGCTCTTCCCTCAGGTTGTCTCAAGGGCTGTAACTCCATCTTGGGCCGGATAAACTGTCACTTTTGTTTCTCTTTACAGAACCCAGAGTTTTATATTTCTTCCAAGGAAAAGCAGCAATACGTATATATTAAGTGCTTAGTTATGTGCAGGCACTATTGCAGGCTAGGGATAAAGCATGCATTGAAAAAATTCCCTGTAGCTTATGGTGATACCACCCTGAACACACCCAATCTCATCTCATCTCAGAAGCTCAGCAGGGTCAGCCCTGTTTAGTACTTGGATGGGAGAAACAACTCCCTGCCCAACTCTTCTGCCCTGTTATCTCCAAATAAGGCCAACACACTCTTAATGATTTTTTAAAGCTTTTTAAAATTATTAATTTAAGGAGGTTTTTTCTTTTAATTATTACAGAGAAGAATAAGCATAGTTTGTTGGATACTGTCTTAGGAAAACGTAAGATAGAAGAACTCAGATGTCAGTGAGGCCAGACTTCATGTAGATTGCTTCTTCAACTCTTTGGAATTCGCCTTTAACTTCCCATGTTACCTGTTTTTGTATGTGGGTGGGAAGGTCATCATGTCCATGCAGGTAAGAAGACTTCCATGAGGAAGGCTTCCATATGTGGCCATTGTGGAGCAGCGGGAGACCTTGAGGGTAAAAACATAATGGGGGCCATACTGTAAAGAACATACCAAGGGATCTAGATGTCACTCTGGTCAATGAAGAACTGTTTAAGAGCTATAGTCCATTCTGGAGCTGGCAGTCTGGTCTCTGTTCAGATGTTGGTGTAATTCTGAAATTAATTTCCCTGTGAAAAGTGTTTCACTGACTTGAGGAGCACTCTCCAGTAGAACTTTCCACAATAATGGAAATGTTCTATAATAGATCTTTTGTGGAGGGAACTGAAAAGCTACCTGGCAAAGGGTGCATATCAGGAAAAGGTTAAGAATAAGGCCCGACAATTCACTAGGGCAGCCACTAGCCATATATATGGCTATTGAGCACTTGAGACAGTTAGTGAATTTTTAATTTTATTTCATTTTATCAGCTTAAATGTAAATATACTTAATGGATAATGCTTCTGGTACTAGACAATGCAAGTCTAGAAAAATCTCCACTCTAAATTAGTATTGTCTAATAGGAATATAATGAGTGTGATATATGTAATTTTAAGTTTATTAGTAGCCATATTAAAAAAGAAAAAAGGCAAAGTTATTTTCAACAACATATTTCATTTAGCTAATTTATACAAAATAGTATTTTAATATTTAATACACATAAAGTGTGATCATTTACATTATTTTATTGAACTAAGTCTTCAAAATCTGGTACATACTTTACCCTTAATGGCACATCTCACTTTTGCTGCTAAATTTCCATTGGTTAACAGGGAAAATAATCCTTCAAACTCAATACAGAAATATTTGTATGCCACTTCTGTTTTTAAATTAAAAAAAATTAATTAAAAGGAAATAACATTAAAAATACCCTTGCTACCTCACACTAACCCCATTTCAAGCACCCAGTAGCTCCATGTGGCTTGTGGCTACTGTAGTGGGTAACAGAATTCTGGATAAATAAAAAACAAACAAAATTTAGAGGAAACATAAAGGAGTTGATTTTGTAATGAGACCAAGATAATAAGCGTGAAGAAAAGTTGATGCTATTCAGATTTAGACACCGAGATTTCCTACCAGAACAAAAGTGGAAAATAAAACAACTTGCAGAAATGGAATCTCCCCATTTCCTGTGCGCGCTCTCATTCTCTAGATTGTTCTTTGGGAGGTTGCAGTATTTCCAGTGTGTGAATCTGGCGTGCACTGCTCCCACATGTTCTCTCTGCCCCCACTGAGGAAAACCTCTCCGTCAGTGAAGAGCTTCAGGGACTCAGCCCCGCTCGTGTTAGATCCTCACACTTCATTGTGCTTCACCGTTGTGTTCTCAGCAGAGCAGTCCCTGCCTCCATGGAGCCATCACTATCCTGGCTCATGTTACTAGTGTCTCCTTCCCTCTGGGTTAAGCAGCTGTTAAGAAGTACAAAAGAGTACTAGACACTCCGGATCCATCCTCCTCTCTCCATTCCCCGGTCCAGAAATATCAGATGTGAAAAACTGCTTATTCAAAGAGAAACGGCTGAAACTCGTCACCAGGTTCCTATATCCAATTTTCTCCCCCACCTTACTCTCCCAAGTATGAATGAAAAACTGTTTAAAATGTCAGAGGGGAAGACAGGATGTTACCTCTAAAAGGGTGCTCTATCCCTCAGAGTTTGAAGAAACCAGAGTCTCTAATATTTGCAGTCCACATCTTGTGAAGGTTATCCACATCCAGATGCAAAGAAGGCCCCGAAAGGATGTGGGAACTTCTATTAGAGGACCATTGCCAATTGTTGCTTGGAACATCTTTCTTTGGAAACGAGAGACTAGCCCCAAGACACTCACTATTAATCAGCCAACTGGCACATTTCAAATTTTTTATTCCGTTTATGAACAGTCTCATCTTGTCACGTGTTTCAAGGGCTTTCTGTAGGGCATTCTTTTTCTTAATAGACTTCAGGTGCAGAAGGTTGAGTTCATCATTTTCCTCAGTTCATAATATTTTATTATCTTTGGTTCCGACAAGTCCCGCTTATTTATTTATGTGTTTGCTCATTCATTCACTTTGCTATAAACGTCCTTTTATCCCCTTTTCTCACTGCTAAATCTCCCCCCTACATAGGCAACCATTACGTGCTGTTTAAGATCTTCCCTTTTTTTCAGTGTATTATACAAGATGTGTGCTTTCTTTGTGTGTGTATTTTAAAACTATTTATGGTGCTCATTTTATATTATTTATTCCATTTCTTAGCTTTTCACTAGCGTCTGTATGTTGAAGATCCCTCCGTGTTGCTGTGTGCACAACTTCTCTGTTTCTTCTAACTGCTACAGGGAGTGCACACACTACACTTTATCAACCCCCTGTCCAATGAGGGGTACTCAAGCTGTCTCTAATCCCCATCACCACATATAATTCTGCAGTGGATTTCCTCACACCATGTTCCTTTATGTAACTACCTGAAGATTTCTTTTGGATACTGACATGGGAGAGAGGGCAACTTTGTGTATATGGCTGGGCATTTTTACCATGACATCTTTCACTCCAGAGGCCAGATAATCAATATAGTTCTGCAAACTGCAAATTATAGCTATCCATTTATGTACTCCGGAAGCAAGGAAATAATCATAAGCTAAGCCTATGAACAGATTAGACCTACTGTGAGAGGCGCCTAGTCCCAAATCCCATTTATCATTTGGCCTCTCTATATCCTCATTCAAATAGGAAGGCTATAACGGCATTGTGGGTCCTCTGGTGGCAGTGTCAGCTGTATTTAACATCCTTCAAGTGGTCTGGGTATTGTGCTACCCCCAGGATAGAGTTACTCTGATAAATGGTTCAGGTACTTCCTAGGAAGAATGGGTGAAATATTTATTGTATATGCAAAGGTTGCTTTCTGGAATTGATGGGCTCTAAGCTTGAGAACTGTCTCAAATTTAGAAACTACACGAGAAATCACAAGTTTCCATTTTAGTGGCTAACATCAGTCTCTGGTTGCCTTTTATTTTTCGAGTTACATAAGTCAGTCATTCACTCTACCCATCACCTGTCCCTAGAAGCAAAAAAATTATTCACTCTTATGTGTCACCACTTTTTCCCTGATATTAAATACTATCACCTAGCCTCTATGCTTCCAGAGTCCTATCTCTCTATCTCCATTAGGGAGCTAAGTTCTGAGGCAGCATCTACATGAAAAAATCTGACTGGGAGACAGAGACAGAGAATTCTGGATTCATAGGGGATCATAGTCAGATTGCAGCTTGTCTCATCTTCACGTAGTAAACATACTCAAACTTTCCCAACTCTTTGAGCTCTTTTTTTTTAAGTAGGCTTCATGCCAAGCACGGAGCCCAATATGGTACTTGAACTCACGACCCTGAGATCAAGACCTGGGCTGAGATCAAGAGTCAGATGCTTAACCAACTGAGCCACCCAAATGCCCCTCTCTGAGCTGTTTGATCCCACTGCCAAAACAGTTTCAACATCTCCAACTAATTTGCTGTAAGTCTAGATTACTGCCATGTCCAACTGTTAAGGAATCAATCTAGCCAAGTATTAGTACCAGGCTTAAGATGTTAAAGCCATAGTCATGGGACAGTGTCCCTAGGCCAACAAACTTTTGCCTACCTGACCTTATGTTTCACCCACTCTGTATTAGTTTCCTAGAGCTGCTATAACCAAATACCACAAACTGGGTGGCTTAAAATAATAGAAACTTATTCTCTCACAATTCTGGAGGCTCTTAGAAATCTGAAATCAAGAAATTGGCATGGCATGTTGTCTCTGAAAGTTCTAGGAGAGGATCCTTCCTTACCTCCTCCTAGCTTCTAGAAGTTGCCAGCAATCCTGGAGCTTGTAAACACATGACTCCAATCTCTGTCTCCACTGTCATATAGCATCATCCCTGTCTCTGTGTCTTCATATCAGCTTCTTATATAAGAACACGTGTCATTGTGTGTAGAGTAATTCAGTTACGATCTCTTCATAATTCGATTACATCTGTAAAGTCCCTATTTACAAATACAGGTCCCCTTCACAGGTACCAGGGTTAGAACTTCAACATATCTGTACAAGGGACACAATTCAACCTATAACACACTCTATCCCAACTTTAGTCCAACACCTTTAATATATGCTCCCTTATGTGTTCCTCTGTTTGATGTTGATGCATAATTGCTAGGTCCTACAACCTTTTTTAGTAAGAAAGCTATTTCCTTCTAGTATAGGAACTGTACTTTCCTGGTCATGCTAGATTGAGACGATTCCTAATTATCTGTCTGCAGGCAAAGAGTGGAGGCAAGGTTAGATGTTGAAAACAAGCATCATCTTGCAGGGTATTTATCCAAGGTGAGACTTTTACATAAATGAAAGGCTCCCATTAGAAGGAGGAAGGGGTCACTTCTGCCATCTCCAAAGACTCAGGAGAATCTTGGAGTTCAAATATACCCAAATAGCTAAAGAAAACCATGGGCAAAGAGCTGATGTAAGTCAGGAGGACGATGTATGAAAAAATAGAGAATATGGATTCATATAAATTGTAAAAAGGAAACAAACAGAAACAGAAATTCTGAAAACTAAAATAACAGAAATTTAAAAATCACTAAAGGGTTTCAACACCAGATTTGAGCAGACAGAAAAAAACAAAGAATCACAAACTTAAAGGAAGATATGTTCTAAAGCATATGAACTCCAAGAAGACAAAATGCAAGTAGATTCACACTGAGACATGTTATAATCAAATTGTCGAAAACCAAACACTAACAGAGAATCTTGACACAGTCTCGAATAGAGCCTCTGTTCTATGACTAGGATCTGGGTGTAGGAAAGGCGTGTCCAACCTCTTGGCTGCAGTAACCAGGAGGTTAGTCTCTTCAGCTTAGAGGTGGAAGGGATGAGGAATGCTGGCTGCTTGGTTTCCTATTGAGATTCCGTAAGCCTTGAGTGGGAGGTGATAGGATGGGGGCTCCCTGTTCATGCCTTCATCCACCCGGAGTGGAGCTTCCCTCAAGTAAGCCCCAGAGAGGGGTGGGGGAAAGGAAGCAGATTGTGGCTTGTGTGCCACAGACTCTCACAGTTCTTATGGAGACTTAGTGGATTTTCTTCAAATAGTCCTACCTTAGGACAATTTACAGAGGGCTTAAGTGGTGTGTGTTTTCCTTGTTTGTGTCTTTTGGCCGACTTTGCTCGTTTCTCTAGGGAGTGAGTCCCTGGAGCTCCTCATGCTGTCATGTAGAAGTGGAATGTACGGGTATGATACTTACTATCTATTCAAAGATCTCTTGAGGAAATCTCAGTTACCAGTCTGGAATGCTCATGTAGTAGTAGCCTTACACCACGCACACAAAAATAAGATTTCCAGTTGACTTGGTAGAATGTAACAGTATTTTTCATGACTTGTTAAATATTAATTATCCTACAGCTAGTTGATGTTGAAGCCACATTTTGCCACCACTGCTGGTGCCCTCCATAAAAACACAGATATTAGCACCAAGGCCATTGCCACTCAGATGCGACCAAACTTGTATTCCCTGCATCCTCACTGTTCCTGGCCACCCAGTGTTTACCCAGAAGCAGGGAAACTGTCCCTGCTTTCTCACACTAGGTCACACTTTGTCACTGAAGTGGGCACTCAAGGAAAAATAGTTATGTGCCCTGTGTGACACAACACCCCTCAACAACATGCCTCTAAATCTGTCTGATGCTCCAGTTTCCACATACATAGACCTGACTCCACAAAGCTGGACCTGGAAACCAGTCTCTGGGACAGATATCATTGGATCCTCAAAATATTAGTTCCTCCCTCTTTGCCTTTGCACACACAAAAACCGTAATAAAAATCTTTACAGAAATCTACCGTTGATGGCTTCTTGCATTAGTTTATTAACCCTGCATATTTTTGCCTATCTCCCAATAGAAACTCAAGCTTTTCCTGAAGCAAAAGTTGCCAAATTTCGGTCTGTGAGGCAAATCTGGCCTACCATCTATTCTGGTACGACTCATGAGTTAAGAATGGTTCTTACAGATGAATATTTGTAATCAATTTGATAATAGGAAATGCTAACTTAAAATTTTTTTAATATTTATTTATTTTTGACAGAGAGAGAGAGAGAGAGAGAGAGAGAGAGAGCGCATGAGCAGGGGAGGGGCAGAGAGAGAGGCAGACACAGAATCCGAAGCAGGATCCAGGCTCCAGGCTCTGAGCTGTCAGCACAGAGCCCGATGCAGGGCTTGAACTCACAGACAGTGAGGTCATGACCTGAGCCGAAGTCGGACGCTCAACCGACTGAGCCACCCAGGCGCCCCAGGAAATGCCAACTTTAAACCCTCTTTATGTGCCAGGTTATACCTCACCCCCTCCAAAATAATCCTATTCTTCTCCCTAATAGACATATTACCAAAACATTTGTACTTAATTATTATCATATTTTGAATTTTACCATTAGAAGTTTTGTAGAAATGTGCTTTCTTTCTTTGTATATAATATCATAAATACTATCCTCAATCTGTCTTGGTGCTCCTCGAAGTCTAACATATTTACTATCTGTCTCTGTATACTCTGGTTTCTCTTCAGATCGTATAAATCTTTCGCCTTTTACTCTCTGTCTCTGTGAAGAAAAAGCTTCCCCACTGCTACCCTAATGGATGAGCGAGAGTATCCAAGTTTGAAGAATGCTAGAGAAGAGTACAAAAGGTGTGAAAACTGGCACACTTCCGCACAGGATATAGTGTCCTGGGTCTGGGGGAAAGCCTGTGAACTAGTAACAGAGCTGTAGGCCCAACAGCACAGCCACAGATTTGCAGCAGATGTCAGCTTACTCCTTTCCTGACCAGATGGAGGCTATAAAGTTGGAAGCAAGGCAACTTTCTTTGTACCAGTTCTTTACGCTGTCAACACATAAACTCCAAAAAAATGGCAGGCACCTTGCTTTCCTCAGGGCAAAACACTTTCAATGAATTTTTATTAGCCTCATTCTCACCCATAGGCATGGCTAACCCACCGTGCAAAGTTTTTTTATGCTCCAACCACCTGCACAGTAGCATGCTATATTTAGGTCGGAGGCAACAGGACATGGTAGAAGCTTTTCAAGAAATAGAAACTTAAAGAGTCATCTTTAAGATTCTTTTAAGAAAAGATTTCGTCTTTTCTATTAAGTGATTTAATCTATAGCATCCGCGTTTTTTTCCTCTATGAGATGGAAATTATGATACATAGCTATTCCCAAGGCTGATATTCAAAACATTTAATGACCAATATAGCACAGGCATTAATCAATCAGAAAGAATGTTGGTCACGAGAAGCAAATAAGCCACAGAAGCCAGGCGTATTCGTACCTTGGGACTAAATGAGAAATTGTGTGTCGCGTGCTCAGCACAGTCTAAAAGACAGTAAGTTCTTCATAATTTTCGCTATCATTAACAATTTCTTCTTTTCTTCCTTAACAATGACTTCCTATCTTATTTGTTAAAATGCACTGTATTTCCCCTACAGTGATGTATTCATCGTGCCAGATCTTCTATTTCCTTATTTTGGGATAATTTCACACAATGAAAAAATGGCTTCTTTTAAAATAAATATCTGGAAATGAATACTTCTATTTCCTTATTTTGGGATAATTTCACACAATGAAAAAATGGCTTCTTTTTAAATAAATATCTGGAAATGAATGCTGGTCGAAAAACATTTCCCATTGGCCCACAATGCTAAGAACAATAATTGGTTGTGAGAGTCTTGCCAGAAGCAAATGATACTGGAGATTCATAGTTCTTAAAGAATAGCTAAGGGGACCTGGGTGGCTCAGTCAGTTAAGTTTCCTATTCTCGATTTCGGCTCAGATCATGATCCCAGGGTTGTGGGATCGAGGGCACCACCCGCCTATCGTTGGGTTCCACACTGAGCATGGAGCCTGCTTAAGATTTTCTCTCCCTCCCTCTCTCTCTCTGCCCCTCCCCCAGGCTCTCCTGTACGTGCTCTCTCTCTCTCTCTTAAAAAAAATAGAATAGCTAATTTAACAAGAAAGGCTGTGGTAAATTTAACAGGCTTTACCCAAGCCCTGACCACATAAAGAAAACCCTCAGGCAGGAAGCCTTCCATTATTTCTCCCTGGTTTTGATCTGTATACCTTAAGTGTTTTCTTGGTTGAAATCAAGATATTGAACAATTCTTAGCATCAGTGATTAGGAGAAAGATCAAACAAGATCAGCAAAGTTTTATTTCTTGATTAGTTCCACCATGATAGGTAGTAGAAATGATTACTTCTTGGCAATGTATGCAACATGTTAGGCAATATTCTAACTGCTTTACATACATTAATTTATGTAATCCTTACAACAACTCTATCCAAACGATCAATCATCATTTCACATTCTCTTGGTCTCCCCTTTCCAGTGTTCCACTACAACCATAGCAACCAGTCCTGCCTGGATTCCTGCTAGCTTCATGTTGTATAACTGATAGCATCTAGCTTCAGGTCATCTGTCTTCGTTCTGGCTGCTATAACAAAGTACCCAAGATGGGAGAGCTTATAAACAACAGAGACTTATTTATTACAGTTCTAAAGGCTGGGAAGTCCCATCAAGGCCTTCTAGTGAGGGCCTGCTTTCTGGTTCATAGATAGCCATCTTTTTGCTGTGTATTCACATGGGAGGAGCTAGGGATTTCTCTGGGGTCTTTGATATAAGGACACCAATCCTATTCATCTCCCAAGGCCCTACCTCCTAATACCATCACATGGGAGGGTTAGGATTTCAACATATGAATTTGAGGGAGTCACATTCAATCCATTGCACCACCTATTCCATTTGTTTTTTTATCTCCAACCCCAAGACTTCTCTTTTGATGTCCCAAAGTAGGATGCAAGGTAGCAAGCTCAGTGCCTGCATATGCAACCCAAAAATAAAAAGGAGTTAACCCCCAAGCAAGTCTTTATTCAATGATGATAGGGAGCTGATAGATTAATTTTTCCCTCAGGATGGAAAGTCTTCAAATATTTTTCATATGGATTCTTAGTACTGCAGAATTAAGTAACCAGTAGCATATAGCAATGGCCAACTCAATAATATATCTTTGGTTTTTAAAAAATGTTCGTTCGTTTGTTTGTTTAGAGACAGCATGTGTGCACATATGAGTGGGAGAGGAGCAGAGAGAGAGGGAGAGAGAGAGAGAGAATCACAAGCCAGTTATGAGCTGTCAGCACAGAGCCCAGTGTGGGGCTCCACCTCACAAACTGTGAGATCATGACCTGAGCCAAAATTAAGAGTCGGATGCTTAACCAGCTGAGCCACCCAGGTGCTCCTCAATAATATATCTTTGTATTGGCTCTCCCTACTTCTCTGTTTCACTGCTCTGTCCTTTATTCTTCCTACCTGTGACCATATTCCTGAAAAATATATTCATACATTTTACTAATAAGATTTCGTCTCAGGATCAACTTTATGGGGAACTTGGTAATAATCCGGTTAGTACCAAGAATGGACCTAGACAATAGACTCTCAAGATGAAATTTTGAAGCCTAATCACTCACCAGTCACATGGCAGTAAGATCCCTATTGCTATTGGTAATTGGGGCAAGGATTACTATTGGAATTCAGTACAATTAGAATTACTAAGACTTTTACTGTTGTGGTTTTGGATAAGGTGCAGGTAGAAGGTAAGGCATTAGATTATATGGTGGCTCTAGCACATTAATGGTAGATGGAGTCAATGATAATTATAATAATTGTAGAATAGACTGGTTTTCCTTGTTAGAAGTCTTGAAAAAAGCAAATAAAATCATAATAGCCAATTTCAAATCAGGACATTCTGCAAAAAGCCTCTAGGTCCTGTATGCAAACTTGAAAAAGACCCTAATCTCCTGCAGCTGTGAGGCAGATTGTGCTAAAAATCAGGCCCCTGATCTAATTGTAAGAGGGGCAGAGCTTTAAAGGGGATTAAGTGCAATCCTCAACAGATCACTAATGTCAAAGTCAAGGATCTGGTAGGGAAAAATGCAACCGTGTGACCTGGCAGGGAGACAGTTAGTGGATAAGCCTGAGACTTTTTTTTTTTTTTTTTTTTTTTTTTTGGTAAAGGCAAATTTATTGAAGTATAATTATAACTTGCATACAATGAATTTTCCCTTTTTAGTGTACAGTTTAATGAGTTTGATAAATTCATGCAACCACTGCCACACAAGGTACAAAATATTTTCATCGTCCTAACAAGTTCCCTCATGTTTCTTTGCAGTCAATACCCTCCTCCCATTCCCAGCCTCTGGCGACTTCTGATTTGGTTTCTATTTCTATAGCTTCACCTTTTCTAAAATGTTATATAAATAGAATTATATAGTATGAGAGTTTTATGTCTATATGTCTATACGCTTAACACAATGCTTTCTACAATTCTTCCTTTTTTGTACATATTAATAGTATGTTCCTTTTAATTGCTGATAGCATTCCATTGCGTATATCACAATTTGTTTATGCGTTCATCAGAGCCTAAGAATCTTGGACACCCACCATTAATCCCACCATCAAAGACTTACACAGGCGATTATACAAAATGTAGGAGTAACTGTCCCCTTTTAGACCCATTCAATTCACCTGTCCCATTCTCTGCAAAAGCCATATAAATTATCATAGATGGTCAACTATGATAATCTTAATAAGGCAGCAGTCTCAATCTCAGCTACTGTGATAGATGTCCTTACCTGGTATGCTACTACTGATCTGGTGAGTGCATTCTTCTTGAGACCTACACGTAGGGAGGATAAAAGCAGTTTGCTTTACATAGAGAGGAAAATAATATTCATGGTTTTGCCACACTGCTATGCCAATGCTGCTGTGCTCTACTGCAAAAGTTTACAGAAAACTTTATTGTCTTAAGAGTTCACAGAATATCACACTAGTGTATAAATCCCTGCTGCAACAGCTCACATTGTTGCATCTTACATGTTTTAACATTAAGAAAAATGGACCACTTTGGCTTTTTGAAGCAACATATACCACACTTGGGAATATTCTTAGACACGTTCTTGCACACCCTAGAAGCCACTGACAAGTTTCAAGTGGGATCTGAATTTCAGAAGGGTTTTCTGATTTTAAAAGATCCCTGTAAACGCCCTGTGCTTCCTCTTTTATTTTTGGTACCCATCCCTTTTCTCTCCCTCTCTTTCTCTCTCTTTTCTCTCTTCCTCTTTCTCTCACACAGGCAAATTTTTTTCATATTTTGCTTTTTTTCTCAAAGAATAATTTTGTTTCCAAATCATTAATTTATGCTGTTAAATTTAATAATTCTTTTCATCTGTTTCCTTTAGTTTTACTTGCTAGTTCTTTTATTTATTTCTAAAAATGAAAGCTTAAGTCATTTGTTTAAGGTCTTAGTTTTCATTAAATGCAATAAAGGGTATTAATTTTCCCAAATATCACTTGGACTGCATCCTGTTGGTTTGTATTGCTATTCATTAATTGTTATTCCTTTCTAAATTAGTTGGTGATTTCAGTTTTAATTTCCTTCTAAACTCAAAAGTTTAGAAGAGGTTGACATGCTTTTGTTGTTAATTTCAAAGTAATTGAGTTTTATTTATTTACTCATCATTTGTTAATTTTGTTGCCAATACACAATTTCATTAAATTTTTATAATGAAATATGGATTATACCATGTCATATTTTAAAAATATCTTTCTATCTTCTCTGTGACCTCATAATGGGTAACTTTAAAACTATTTCATTGGTGTTTCAAAGCCAAATATATTCTCTTTATTGGTTGAAATAAAATTAAATCAACAATCTAGTATGGTTCATCCATATTTATACTTTTACATGTTCATTTTTGCCTGTTTAATGCATTGGTTTCTGAAACAAGTGTGGTAAAACTTTCCACTATAATGTGGTGTGTGTGTGTGTGTGTGTGTGTGTGTGTATGTGTGTGTGTGTATTTTTCTATTGCTTATATTTCTAATAGATTTTTTACTATATATATTATGTGCATGTACACACATGTGTTTCTTCTATTACTTATAATTCTAATATATACTTTTTCTAAATAAGATGTACACATGCTTCTGGTGAATTACAATTCTACCTATATAAATTGTTACCTTTCTGTGTAATATTTTTCACCTTCAATTCTATTTTGTCACATACATCACCATTTCTTTGGTTAACATTTTCACAAAGTATGTATCACTTTACTTTTCACTTTGTATTGTGGTATTTTTCTTTTGGAAATATCTTGTAAATAAACTACAACTGAATTCAATGGATTTACTTACCTAATACCAAAAACTTGAATTCACTAATTTATTCTTCTTCTTTATGCTACTCAACTAATCTATTAAGTTTTTATTTAATTGCTTATGCTTTTAATTATGTAAACTGATGATGCCCTTTACAAGAAGCCATTTTTGTTTGCTTTTAAGAATGGGTTACTCTCTCAAGTATTTATAAGGCTATTATTTGTATCCATTTTTATAGTTTCTTCCACTTTCTATGCTTAATCTATATCATGTGATAATAGTGCTTCTGTGAGGTTTACTGGTTCATTTTTATGTCTTGGTGCTCTGCAAAGATTTGGTAACTTTCATTCATCAGGATTGAGTGTTCAGTTTGGACAATATTGTAACTAGATTGTCTTTCCATGACCTAACTCAGAATCCTCCTTTTCTAGGCAGACAGTCCATAGTCTGACTGTAGGAGTCCTACATCCAAGGATTGTACAGAATGTGAGATAATGGTGTATGTCAACATGGCATGTAAAATTTAATTTCTAGTCCCATGTTCCTGTGTGAGCTCTTGGTTTCCCAGGAGTACTACTCTCACTCTGGAGGCCAACAAGCCCACTGTGGCAATCTCATATATTAGAACTATCATTTTCATCTCTGTCCATCTTGTGTAGTTATTTCACTCTTTTCACTGACAGGCTTTTTCTGCAACATAAAAGAACAAGCCAACAATTACTGAAGTTTTACTTCCTCTGAGAGCAGTTAAACTATACTAGAACTTCTCATCTCCAAGCAGATAAAGGTTTTCATTTACCGATCTTGGGTAAGGTAGCTACCATGTACCTATGACATGATTTGTAGCCAGAGAGTGAGGTTGTACTGCCATAATGGTTCCCAGAATAACCGTATAGATGAATGGGTGTAAGGGGAAAGCTGGAAGGATCCATTATCAGAGGAATTCCTTACAAATAGGAAAAAATGGTGGAGAGAAAAAAATACAAAGTACTTTGTGCGGGACAGACATTTGGTGATTGAATGAGAGAGAGAAAGGAGGTTAAAATTAGCAAAATAACAAAATGGTTACATAAACCCGAAGGAACAATGCCAAGTGGGCTTTCTCACATGGTTCAACATCTGCATAAATGTGAACCTTAAAATGCATTACAATCTAACACGTACATGATTTTTGCAGCTCCAAAAGCATCAAATGATGCCTGTTTTCCATCTGGACTATGCAGTATTTATGTGTATATTTATAGTTTACCCTCAACCTACTTCAAAAAGTTTTTGTGTTGGCTTACCATGAAAGACAAGCACATAATCAGATTATTTAAGTGTAGAAACAGAAAACACTATAGATTCCAAGGGAAAATAAACTGATCAGAAACATAGGCTATAACTATTATTACTGAGCATTAATTCTGGATTTGGGCTTCTTGTCACCCAAGGCAAAATATACTCAGAGTCTGAATAACAGAAGATGCTAGTTCATTAAAAGAGACAAGAAACTTTCCGGGGAATGAATTCATCATATCTTTATTCAAAAGATAATAAAATGTACAGGGAAACCTTCAAACAGATGTGGGACATTTTTATATAAATATTTTCCTCTAATCCATACGTTAAAAAATCAGGGTCTAACATTGAGGCCTTATTTAGATAAGGCCTCCTTTTAGAAGCCTATCTAAGCCTTCTAAATCTTCATAAGAAGATATTTATGGTCTTAATATGTATACCCTCTTGTACTTCAATGTTATACCCACCTCCTGCATATAGTTAGTTTCTACCGATTTGTTTATATTTATTTTGGGTACTGTCTCCTTCTCAAAACTTGCCTTAATTACCTTTTTGCCTCCCAGGCTGAGTTGGGAAATAGTCCCCATATTCCACAGCACCGCTGCTTATTTCCACTGCAAGCATATGCCTGTATTATAATTTTCCCACTGCCAGAGTCAATGCTTATTTTCATGTCTATATTATTCTAACTCAATCATGATTCTAATAAAATCTTAAAATCAGACTAAGTTTTTTGACTGGCTAACTGTAAGAAAAGCTACATGAATTGGATGTTACATGTTTGCATTTCACAAGGAGAGTAGGACATGTCACCTCTGGAGAATCTTCAGATAGGGTCAATATTTTCCTCAAGAAGCAAATTATATGGCTATAAAGCTATCATTTATTTAGTGATTACTATCTTCAGTCATTCCCTACTTATCTGTATACCAGTAACTCCCAAATTTGTATTTCCAAGCCCAACCTACTCCCCATAAGCATTCTTTATTCATACCATTGATCATACCAACCATCTTAGAGTCATTCTTGACTCCTCCCTTTTTCTTTTTCTTTTTCTTATACCCTGAATGCATTTGCTATTACCAAATACCAAGGACTATGACTGCTGAATCACATTATAAGAGTATGTTTAGTTTGTAAGGAGCCAGGAAACTGCTTTCCAAAGGGCCTGTACCATTTTGGATTCGTACCAACAATGAATGATAGTTCCTGTTACTTCACTCCCTTGCTAGCATTTTGTGTTGTCAGCGTCTTGGAATTCAACTATTCTAATCGGCATTTAGGAGTATCTTATTGTTTTAATTTAAATATCTTCTCATTACTTTGATCTTGTCTTTTGTAAAGCAGAAATCTTAATTTTAATAAAGTCCAGCTTATCAATCACTTCTTTCATAAATTGGCCTTTGGTTTTGTATCTAAAAGTCATCACCATACCCAAGAATATCTAAATTTTCTCCTATATTATTTTATAGGGGTTTTATAGTTTTGCATTTTACATTAGGTCTATGACACATTTTGAGGCATTTTTCTGAAGGATATAAGGTCTGTGTCTAGATTCATTTTTTTTGCATGTGGATATCCATTTGTTCCAGCACCATTTGTGGAAAAAAAAAAAAAAAAAGCCTATCTTTGCACCTTTGTATTGCTTTTTCTCCTTTTTCAAAGGTCAGTTGTTAATATTTATGTGAGTCTAGGGGCACCTGGGTGGCTTAGTCAGTTAAGGGTCCGACTTTGGCTCAGGTCATGATCTCACAGTTGTGGGTTCGAGCCCCATGTCAGGCTCTGTGCTGACAGCTCAGGGCCTGGAGCCTGCTTCGGATTCTGCATCTCCCTCTCTGTTCCTCCCCTGCTCTCTCTCTCTCTCTCTCTCTCTCTCTCTCTCAAAAATAAATAAAGATTTAAAAAATTAAAAAAATATATTTATGTGAGTCTACTTCTGGGCTATTATGTTCCATTGACTATTTCTCTAACCTTTCACCAACACCACACTGTCTTAATTACTGTAGCTTAATAGTAAGCCTTAAAGTCAGGTAGTATCAGTCCTAAGACTTTATTCTTCTCCTTTAATAATAAGTTGGCTATTCTTGGTCTTATGCCTGTCCATATAAAATTGTAGAATCAGTTTGTCAACATCCCCATAATAATTTTCTGGAATTTTGATTAGATTGCATTAAATCTGTAGATCAAATTTGGAAGAACTGACACCTCAACATGACTGTGTCTTCCTATACATGAACATGGAATATATCTCCACTTATTTAATTCTTCTTTGATTTTTTCATCAGTTTTGTAATTTTCCTCATGTAGGTCTTATACATACTGTATTAGATTTATACCTATGTATTTCTTTTGGGAGGTGTTAAAGTAAGCAGTAATATGTTTTCAATTTCAAATCCTACATCTTTGTTGCTGGTATATGGAAAAGCCATTAACTTTTGCATATTAATCTTGTATCCTTCAACCTTATTATAATCGCTTATTAGTTCCAGGAGTTTTTTTTGGTTTTGTTTTGTTTTGTTTTTTTTTTGCCTATCCTTTCAAATTTTCTATATAGATAATCATGTCATCTGTGAACAAAGACAGTTTTATCTCTTTCTTTCCAATCTGTATACCTTTTATTTCCTGTTCTCGTCTTATTGCATTGGCCAGAACTTCCAGTGTAACATTGAATAGGAGTGCTGAGAGGAGACATCCTTGCCTTGCTCCTGATGCCTAAAGTGTTTTTTTTTTTTTTTTTTTTTTTTTTTAGAGTGGCCAGAGTAGAAAGTATTAGACCTCCGGGTTTGAAATGAACCACTAGAGAATATCACGTTAAGTAAAAGTCCATTGCTTTAATCATTAATAGGACTCCACTAAAAAAGAGAGAGAGAGAAGGAGAGTACTAAATTTGTTAGTCAGGGTCTCCATTTAACTCTTTAATCAATATTTAATAAAAGCAAATGCTTAATTTTTTTCACATAAAAATTTATTCTGGTAGCCATCCCAGAAGACTAAAGTCTTCCTCACAAGGTAACCACAGAACCCAAGTCCTTTCTTTCTTGTTCTCTGATTCTCTAAGGTATTATCTTTATATATGCCCATATTCCAGCTTATAAGAAAGAAAAAGTAAAAGCAGAATATAAATAGTCTCTTACTAAGCTGATAATGTTAATGTTATATATATATATATATATATATATATATATATATATATATCACTTCTGCTCACCTCTCATTGGCCATAATTCAGTTACATGGCCACATCAAATTGCAATGAAAGCTAGGAAGTATAGTTTATGGTTAGCCAGCCATGTGTCTAGTTAAAATTTGGTGGCATGGGGAAGGACCTAATACTAAAGCCAAGTAAAGAATGGATTTTAGAGAATAATTATAAGACATAATACCACACAGTAGGTAGAAATAAAGAAGCAATTTTTATAACTTACAGAACCCACAACTTTATGGGTTCTTTACATTTAAGTCAGTTTTAACAAAGCATGGAAATACTGAAAGTCATTGGGAGAGGCACTGCATAACAATACAATATTTTCTCATATATTTTAAACCTAAAGTTTCCTAAATTATGGTTTGTTCTAATTAAAATAAACAAATGACAATTGTGTGAGGTCTTTGAACGCCTCCATATTTCATTTTAATAGTTATCCCTTTATTTATTGGTTACCTTATTTTTATCGCAAGTTATCTCAGCTTTTCATTTACAACAGTGACATAAAATTGTTTTAAAAATGTATTTAACTGGGGGCACCTGGGTGGCTCGGTTAAGTGTCCAAATCTTGGTTTCAGCTCAGGTCATGATCTCACAGTTCGAGCCCCACATTATGCTCTGAGCTGACAGCATGGAGCCTGCTTGGGATTCTCTCTCCCTCTTTCTCTGTTCCTCCCCCTGCCTCTCTCTAATAAAAAAATAAATAATTTTAAATATATATATTTAACCAAAAGCAGAGCATCACATTTAAAGAAAAATATCAAGTAAATTATAGACATGAGATTTACATGACAAAAAGTGCTAAAGTGGTATACAAAGGACTTAATCTATAGTCCTTTAATAAATATCAAAATTTCATTCTTTATTGTTATTTCCAAATAAATTAAATATGGCTGAAAGCAAATGAATTACAGTTTAGTTCAAGTTTTTTTCATATTTTTAAACTGTTCATATATCTCCACACTCTGAGATTCTAATGTATTCTCATAATAAGATATAGTACCTCATTGAGAATCATTAAGTAGTAGAATAAACCGTGAAAAATTTTAGTGTTGAGCTCCTTTCCATAAGTTACCATATACTGGTTTATGACACTTTGAGCCTCAGTTTTGTCATCTGTAAAATGGGATACTAATACCTGACCTAACCTCTCATATTTAAGAAGGAAATTATCCAGCCTATATAAAATATAAATGAATCTGCAAACATAAGGGATTGAGCCAGCACCAGTAATTATCATCCCAGTATCAGTAATGCCATTTTAGTAAAAATATACCCACTCTGAATTTTCCCACTATCATGGTGAAAAGCCTATCAGCCAAGGGTGAAGAAAGGAACAACCATGAGAACTCATGGTCAAGACAGTCAGAATCTGATTCAGAAGAAGACAGTTCTTCTATATTGACACTTGGGGAAAACTTCATTGACTTCAAAGGCAAAATCAACCCTAACAATGCAAAGACATAATACTGAATATTAACCTAATAAATGTCACTTGAGGGAAATAATCTGGGGGAAATGGAGTTTTCATTGCTTTTCAGATGGCTATGCTACTCATATATTATGCAATACAGCATTTTATAAACTGCTATTCTAAACAGTGTCTGACTTTGTTGCTCTACAAACATACACATCCATACACATAATCTTTTAGGTATTTTTTTTCTTTTATAAGACATATATCATTTTCTCTATTATAGAGAAGAGGAAAGTAACTCAGAATTCAAATGCCTTGTCTAGGGTAGATAACTCCAACAAGGCAACACTGAGAATGTTTTCCACATTTATAGATACTCGCTATATGTGTATTTGATAAATGAATGAATAAACGAATAAATTAGTTCAATATTGAGAAAACTGGGAAAGTTCAGCTCCTAAGATGAAGACCTGTTTTATGCCACTATATTGTTCTTTCATTTTCATTGAGTCATGGTTCCAGAAAGTAATAAAAAGGAACAACAACAAGAAAATGGTAGCTTATATTATATGGGCATTTGATGATGGCCCAGTTACTAGTTATATCAAATTTATAGTTTCAAAATTAGCTCATGACTGCTTTCAGCCCCAGAATGACTATTTATACCACTACAAGTTGCTCTCCATTAGAACACTGCCTACTGCAACTGCCAATATTCACATCACATTTAACCTACACACCCCTTATAGGATCAAACACAGGATGTTCAAATTAAGTAACATATATGATGTAAAGGCTGTTTTATGGATTACTTAAAAGTATTCATGACTATAAATGTTTCCATCCTTTGATCTGTGACTTTATTCATAGGTTTCACTCTTAAGATCTCCAAAGTTTCTCCCAACAAGGAAGCCCAGGTCCATGGTGATGAATAATGTGGGGGAGCTCTGTTTTTAATTCGGGTTCGTCCCTGCCACATAGCTTTCAGATCAGGTACACACTCTGAGAAAAGAGGTGATATATGGAAATACCTCAGCACCAGCTCCGTTTTCTCTATCTCAATTCACCTGGGTCATAAATTCCAGAGATAGTTGCTGTGTCCACTTGGCAGGGTTGAAATTATCAGAACAACATGGAAGATTAGAGATGGCAGTGAATTTTTCCTAAATTTGAATGACTTTCAGTGTTCTTCAAATTTTATTTCCAGATCTTAAGTATGTAGATCCTATTTGATTTCTGTTGTGCCCTACTCAGTTGATTCTCAAAGTAGTCAGAAGATTCTTTTTTTTTTTTTATGAAATTTATTGTCAAATTGGTTTCCATACAACACCCAGTGCTCATCCCAACAGGTGCCCTCGTAGTCAGAAGATTCTAATGCAAATATTCCTAATGCTTGGTCTGTGATGCCTAGTATTTGGTCTCTGCCTATCTTGAGGTGCATGGCAAATAAATGTGCTCCAATGACTCTTTGGAAGCTCCTGATTTGGGAACTGATTGAAAGGTCAAATTATTTCTCATATTACGCAGTCCTATCAGTGATCAACTCTACTACCACCTTTCCATTAAGACTATATCTAACAAAGAATTCGATCTTCTTTCTGAATGCCTAAAAACTAGAGACACCCAGCCCTGACAGAAAAATATATCATCAAAAGAATGAAGCACCAAGAAAAAGATGTAAAATTAAGTCAAATGGCAAGGACGTTGCTGCCTCATTTACTGCTTCCTGTAGCAGGAGTGCTATTTAATCCATTACCAGTTAAGAGTGGCTTTGAGTGTGGATTGGGTTTTTAGAACACATTGGGTAAAGATGATGACCATGGACCAAGGCACTAAGACAAGTGTACTTGGCACGTTAATCATGAGCAATACAAGTGCAGCTACGGCGCCATTTTTTTTTAAGTAACAGACACAAAACCCATCACCAAGCATTCCATTTGCATCACACGGGAAGTGTGAGGTGCTTCAGATGCTTAAATTTTATCCAAACAAGTCCAAGTGGCAGTAATGATTAAAAACTGGCATGTGCTTTCCAGGGAAAGAGTAGTAAGTAGTAGCTGAAAACAGCACTCTCAGCTTACACTGCTGAGATTTAATTCTCACTTGTACCAAATTATGTGTGACTCAGTTGACTCCTGTTTGGAATGGGGATGGTGAAGGTTCCCATCTCAGACTCTTATGAGGATTAAATGTAACGAGGAATGTAAAGTGCATGGTATGCAGTCGGCACTCACTAAATGCTGGCTTTTAGTTGGGGTTCTTGGAAATATTGGAGGCTTTGCTTGCAATCGTGAATCTTGCTTCGATGTCATAGAAAAACAGTATAGTTTGTCTACCACTGCTAAAAATCATGTTTCCTAGTGAAGTCTTTCTTGTTTGGCCTCATCATCCAAAAATATGCAAACTTTTCTTATGTTTCTGTTCTATTGATGCCTTTATTTCCATATTACTCCTCATCAACCATTCTCAAAATAATGTATTTAAATAAAATCTATCTCTGAAATCCCAGCATTTTCCTATGTCCTGCAAATGACTGGATGAAAGATTTGTGTCACTGTGGAGAAGTTTCTAACCTTTTCTAAATATTTTGTGTCCATCTAAAACGCTCACAGATGAGATTAGCTCATCCTCACATGTTGCTTTTAACTCATAAAATACCCTGCTTACAGATTCAACTCATGTGAGGACTTTATATTTTTTTGTAAGAGATGATCTTCATTTTTATACTTCCACAAAGCAGCATGCACTAGGTACTGCAGAGAACAGTTCAAGCCTGCCGAGCTGGGCTTGAAGACATAACTCCTGTAAATTAAACACAGTTCATAGACCCTGCTGTGATCAGTCCCATTCCTCTTGTCCCAGACAGAAAAATCTGCTCATTTTTCATTTCCTTCCCCACACACAAACATAGTCACACGGCCTAAAATCTCATTAATCAAATATTAATTTGTTACAAGTTATGTCTATTTCAATGCAACAAATTGCTAATCCCCAGATGACCAGATTCTCTCATTCTCTTTTTACCTCCTTAATATGCTGGTGCCTGGTGTTTGAAGTTAATGAAGTTTTATTGTATAAAAGCCATCTACATAAAGGGTAGTCAATTCATATCAGGGCTCATTCTGCGCAATGCAGTTTGCAATAGGCTGTTTTCAATAAGATGACTTTGATATTCCCAACCATATGTGTCCAGATGATCATGAGAATAGGATATGTGAGGAGAGCTGGAAATGTGTTTGACTTGTGAGGCCAAACTTCTAACACATCATGGTGGTCTACTCTCAAAAGTATATATAAATATAAAATGTATATATGAAAGAAAAAATCTGGACCACATTTCTTTTTTAAAAATTTTAAATGCAAAACAGAATTTGCCAAATAGTAAGAATAATAGACAAATGACCACACTAAACGGGAAACAGCTAAACATTGGTATCAGACTTCACAATTCCTAAAGTCCAGTGGGCATTTCTCATAGCTCATCTCCCATATACCTGAATCCTTACCCCCCCAGAAGTCACTGTTCACTCCATCTCCAGAAACATCTTCTTCCTTCCTAAGACCTCCACACTCGTATAGCCCAGGGTTTCCAGGACTAATATTAATATGGATATTCATTTTCCCGTATTATTTTAGGCAATTTGGCTCAGCATTTTCTCAAATTCCACCTCCAAAAGTATGCTTTTCTGAGCATATTTCTAAGGTAAGTTATGTAAATTACATATGTGATCAAGCTTGGTTTTTTTTTTTCTTACCTAAATTGGGTATTAATAAAGGTCACTACTTGAAAATATAAGGTCAGCAATAGTCAAATACTGTCCATGTCAAGCATTTGGCATGGTGTTTTACATTTGTGTTGCTATGTAACTAACATAAACAGCCGAAGCTAAAAATATCATGCATATACTCTCTCGTAGTTTCTGGGGGTCAGAAGGCTGGGCACAGAATAAGTGGGCTTTTTGCTCTGTCCCAAAAAGCAGAAATCAGATGTGGGTCAAGTTGGGTTTTCATCTAGGGCCTGAAGTCATCTTCTCAGCTCATCAGGCTATTGGAAGAATCTAGTTCCTTTTGGCTATAAGTTTGAGACCCCCATTTTCTTCCTGGCCATCAGCTGGGAGGGTTGTTCTCTGTTCCTAGAGGTGGTTTCAGATGCTAGCCATGGGACCTTATCACAACAAGGCAGGTTACTTCTTCAAGGCCAGCAAGAGAATCTCTTTCATTTGAAATTTTTCTGACCAATTTTAAGAGCTTACCTGATTGTATCAGGCCCATCTAGGATGATCTTTTTCTTGATTAACTCAAAGCCAAGTGATTAGGGATCTTAATTACACCTGCAAATCCCTTCTCCTTTGCCATATAGGGCAGCCTAATCACAGGGGTGAAATCTCATCACATTCACAGACTCTGTCAACAATCTGAGAGGATTGTATACCAGAGGGCAGAATCCTTAAGGCCATCTTAGAATTCTTTCTACCACACATTCATGCCAGGGGATCCTTCAAAAAGACAAAGTTCATTTTTGCTACACCAATAAATGTATTCTAAGGTACAGACACAAAGTACTCCTTATAATTGCAAAAATTCACTGTGCTCTCCTTTTCATTCTTCCTTTAGACATGCTGTTTTGTCTTTCTAAAACAGCCTTTTCCCAAAGCCCTTGCTCCCAATTTAGCTGATTACTTCATATCCCTCAATTCCAAGTCATTCAACTTAAAAAAAAAAAACATTAATTAAAATGTACTACGTGTCATGTTAAGCTCTGGAGACACAAACTCCTTCATGGAGTTATATTTTAGCAGAAGATGGGGTGGGGGAGGAATTCTAGGACTTCTGATTCTAAAGTGGCAAAAGAAAGATATTTCTAAACATCATATCTTTCCACCCATTAATGCAAAACTAGAACAAGAAGAAAAACATAAATTACTTCTTTAATGTACTATTGATGGCTGAAGTTGATGGAAATGTGGTAAAGGACTTAGAAGAACAGAGAAAGGTCAGACCTAAGAGCCTATAGATGGACACACAGATAAGTCAACTGTTTGTCTTCATAATCCTGGAGAATTGGGATGTAAGGCACCAGGTATCTACAAAAAATTTTTTAAAATCTTAATAATCTACATAAAGGAAAATTAGACACCAAAATTCTCCAGCCCCACCCCAAAGAGTTGAGTCCAATTGTTTTTGTTTTTGTTTTTTTTTATGCTCATTTATTTATTTTGAGGGAGGAGGGGGAGGGACAGAGAGATAAGGGGAGAGAGATTCCCCAGCACAACACAGAGCCCAATGCAGGGATCCATCTCACAAACAGTGAGATCAAGATCTGACCAAGAGTCAAATTCTTAACTGACTGAACCATCCAGTTGAGTTGAGTTGACTCAACTTGAGTTGAGTCTAACTGGAAGAATATGGGAGTTATAATATGTGGAGTAATCGAACCAGAGACACCTTATACTTGGGAACACAAGGCAGAGAGGAGAGTAAGGATGTGGACTTAGATTTTTTAAGGGGAATAATAAAAGACTACATATTAAACAGTGAGACAACCAACTCCCACCCAAATATAGTACATAGGCAATCAATGTCATTCAATCTCCCAGCTCACTGACAGAAGATTAGAGGAAGTTTCTCTAGAAAAGTTGAACCATTCCTGAAAAAAAGGACAAGAGATACCACTGTTGTTGGAGAGGGTGAGAGCAGTTCCACAGAGAAATAGTCAAATTCACCACTGATACCCCTACCATCCAGTCATCCCTATTGACACTGGCATTTTAGTGCCTCATTCCCATGTAAGAATAGCCAGCTACAAGTTGGCATTTCCAACACTTGGAGTAGTTCATGGTATATTTGCATGCTATTATAATAGCATGAAATAGCCATTTGTTGAAAGGATGAATCGATGAATAAATGAATGGGTTGTATAGCACTGTAAAATCCTAAGTAAAAAATAATAAAACCATAAATCACAGTAACTTCTAAATCATAAAATAAAAATCACTTAAAAAAAGAAGAGTTAGCAAAGGATTCCTGAACCATAGCGAGAAGCCTTCAACATGAGAAAGAGTTAAAAAGAAGTATTAAAAGGAAGTTGAAGGAAACAAAGACAATGCCAGGGCAGAACACTTAAAATGAGATAAGAGCATACAGTGATCCACAAGTAAGAATAGGATGTCAGAAAAAATGAATAATTATAGAATAAGAAATAACCCTACAAATTAAAAAACAAATTTTTCAAAACTTAAATCCAGAGAAAAAAAAAGATAGAAGGGGACAAAAAAATTTTTCCAGAGAGAACAAAAATATTGACGCTATCCAAAACAGGAAAGAAAAGATAATTTAAGGATCAATACAGAAAGTACAACATCTAACTAACAAGTACTCAAGAAATGAGGTATCAAATAAATTCTGTAAGAACATTTCCCAAAAAAGAAAAAGAGTCCACCAAATATCTTGCATTATCTTGAAACTTCAAGACATCAGAACTTTCGGAAAAAATTGTAAACAAAAGGTCACAAAGAATCAGTTATCACGATGGTGTAAGACTTCTAAAAGAAATTCTGACTAGAAGACAATTGAAAGGGAAACTTTCGATAGTCTAAAGCAAATGTGATTTTTCAACTTCAGAATTCTAAAATCAGTGAAAGTGTCATTCAAGGGTGAAATCAGAATAACATTTTTAGATATGGTCAAAAAATTGCCTCCCATAGAGCCTTTCTCAGAAAATTACTAAAGAAGTTGCTTAATAATATAAGGAAGTAAAATTGAGAAAAGGAGCAAAATGACATGTCTTATTTCCAAAACGGAATCCCACAGTTTTCCTCAAAACCAGGAGCTAAGTTTCAAGCCAAAGGGGATCTACCTTATACTTCCTCACCTAAAAGCAGTTGCCTAATGGAAAAATGCACTGGCCTGCTAATCTCTCAACAATGATGTGGACTCAGGTGCAACATCATCCAGGATGCAGGAAATACACCACCTGCTGCATCTTAGTCATTAAAATATACGGGTCTGGGAGCCAAGGGTGAAGGCAGGATTGGTCTCTCTCACTCGTGCCCATCTCCCACTTGCAGAATTTGTGCTTCCCAGTCCCACAAACTTGGACTCCACAGGACTAGAAGTCCTAATTCCTGGATCAGGGATGCAGGTTTGGAAAACTTCTTACAGCTAAGACTATCACCTGGTCACTTAGGGGTAGGAACAAGATGACTTCTTCCAGTAACCTCTTCCATTAAGGTTTTTGTAGAGAGGTGCCTGGGTGGCTCAACTGGTTGGGCGTCAGACTCTCAATTTCGGCTGAAGTCATGATCTCACAGTTCATGAATTTGAGCCCCACATTGGGCTCTGTGCTGACAAGCACGGAGCCTGCTTGGGATTCTCTCCCTCCACTCTCTCCCTGCCCTCCCCCGCACTCTAAATGAATAAATAAATAAATAAGTTTTTTATAGAGATTTCAGTCAGCTACTACCTGGAAGTCCTGTGACAGACTGAACTTAATAGAGGTTCAAGGAGTGGTCTATACTATATGTATCTTGTGCCTAGTCTTTGATTCTAGCCATTGCTGAAGCAGCTAATTTTAAGCAAAGTAACACATACATAACTGTACTTTGAACACACCTTACCTCAGCTGTACCGTGTATTTCAATTTCTTTCCCCAAGCCTATCTGAATCTCTGGTATGAGGGCTCTATCTAGCACTCATGTGTATAAGTGAGGAGTGTGAAATGTGAGGAGACTAAAGACCAATGAGGCAAACCCCGGCCATCAAGGATCATTGAGAAACCAGTGGATACATTTTTCCTTCTCCATTCCTTTTATAAACAATTCTGGGGCACCCTGTACATGGCTCCTCAGTAGGTTTATGCAGGACTGACAACCATTCTCCACACTGTACAAACAATCACAGGTAACAAACAGTTCAGCTTGGAGCAGAAGGACTGAGAACTGCAAGATGGATGAAGCCAGAGGAAAACAGGAATTACCTGACAGGAAGGAAGGAAGGAAGGAAGGAAGGAAGGAAGGAAGGAAGGAAGGAAGGAAGGAAGGAAGGAAGGAAGGAAGGAAGGGAGGGAGGAAGGGAGAGAGGAAGGGAGGAGGGAAGGAAGGAAATTAGAGAGGGAGGAAGGGAAGGAGGGAGGGATGGAGAGAGAAAAGAAAACAGGCAATCACAGAAAAATAAAATTATTCAGGGATGTAAATATAATTATATACAGTACATGATTTAGTAGTATATTCTTTTTACTTGACCATGGTAATGAAAACTAATATATATTTAATAAAATTGTAAAATAAGTATCAGGATAGAATGGAAGAGGGGCAATGGAATGTAAGAGCTAAATCTTTACATAGACTCTACATATGGAAGTCTATACATTATGTCTAAATAAGTCGAGTGTGAAGAAAATGGTTAGAGACCTGAAGGGTACATGTTTTTTAAGCCTTTCAGCTTGTTGGTTTTTTAAGTTGTGGTAAAAAAAAAAAAAAAAAAAAGCAAACCCACAGAACATAAAATTTACTATTTTAGCCATTTCTAAATGTTCAGTAATATTAAGTGTATCTACACTCTTGTGCACCAAACTCCAGAACTTTTTCATCTTGAAAAACTAAAACTCTATACCTTTTTATTAAACAACTCCCATTTCACCTACTCTGAACTCTTTTGCAGGCAACTACCACTCTACTTTCTGATTATATGAACTTGACTACTCCAGGTACCCCATGTTAGTGGAATGACAGCATTTATGTTTTTGTGACTGGCTTATTTCACTTTGCAAAATATCCACAAGTTTACCTATGTTGTAGTATATTTCAAAATCCCCTTCCTTTTTAAGGCTGAGTAATATTCCATTTACGTATATATCACATTTTGTTTATCCATTTTTGCCATTATGATTGCCTCCATATTTTGGCTACTATAAATAGTGCTGCTGTGAACTTAAAGGTGCAAATATCTCTCAGATCCTGCCTTTAATTTTTGGAATGTACATCTAGAAGTGGAACTGCTGGATTATATGGTAATTCTACTTTTAACTTTTTGAGAAACTGCCATATTATTTCTATAGTGGCTGGACTATTTCACATCCCCACCAACAGTACACAAAGGTTTTAATTTCTCCACATCCTTGCAACACTTGTTATTGTCTATTTTGTTTTATTTTGTTTTCTGGTTAATGGGTATTTGATGTTGTCTTTGTACAATCTTGATTTGTTTGCATTTGCTTAATGATCAGTGATGTTGAGCATCTTTTCATGTGCTTGTGGGCCATCTGTATAACATCTTTGGATAAATGTCTATTCAAGCCCTTTGCCCATTTTTTAATTAAGCTAGTTCTTTTTTGTTGTTGAGTTCTTTATATATTCTTGTTATTAACCCCTTATTAGATACATGATTTGTAAATATTTTCTCCTATTCTATAGGCTGCCATTTTCATTTTCCTCTGATACACAGAAGTTTTTAATATTGATATAGTCCAATTTGTGTATTTTTACTTTTGTTGCCTGTGCTGTTTATTTCTAAAAATGCTTAATACTAATGCTTTTCTATAATTAAAAACAGTTTGTAAAATTTTGTCAATGGTGCAACATGAAAGCTTTATAAGGGGACATCAAAAAGGAGGAAATGGATATTTAAATCACTGCAAGGAACAGGTAGGTGGTCAGGGATGATTAACCCAAGGGGGCAAAAGTAAGCCATGAATTTTAAAGGATGAGTAAAATTAAATAATTATAAATAACACTAAAAGCTAACATTGAATATTATATTATAACCACTATGCTAAGGATTATATATATATATACAGAGAGAGAGAGAGAGAGAGAGACATAGAGAGACAGAGAGAGAGAGAGAGAGAGAGAGAGAGAGAGAGAGAGAGAGAGTTCTCCTTTAATCTTTCTAGTGACCTCACGGCCCCATAAGCACTATTATACTCAGATGAGAAAACTGAAGCTCAAAGCAGTTAAGCCATTGCCCAAATTCTCCCAGATGGTAACTAGCAGAGCTGAGAAGTGAAACAGTCTAATTGGAGGACAAAACATGACAAAACACATGCTCTTAGCTATGCTGTCTCTTTTAATAAAAGAAGTTGTATAAGGGATTCCAGGCAGAGAGAACAAGACGAGACAAGCACAGAGGTATGATACCGCATGCTCCACTGGAGAAGCTGTAGGAAGTTTAAAGAGCTGGACAGAATGTCAATGAGAGGAAATGAGGCTCAGGTCCTCACAAAGAGCCTTGTGTATAAGGAAGACCTTTAAATGTATGAGTGCAAACTATAGGCACCATTAGAGGATTTAGGAAAAGAGGAATGATCTGGTAAATTTGTCTTTAGGGAGAATCATTCTGACACCATGTAGAAAACGGACTGGAGGGGCTCAGTTGGTTAAGCATCCCACTTCGGCTCAGGTCATGATCTCACAATTTGTGGGTTTGAGCCCCGTGTCAGGCTCTGTGCGGACAGCTCAGAGCCTGGAACCTGCCTCAGATTCTGTGTCTCCTCTCTCTCTGTCCCTTCCCTGCTTACACTCTCTCTCTCTCTCAAAAATAAATAATTAAAAATTTAAATTTAAATAAAAAAAAAAACGGATTGGAGAGTGGACAGACTGGAACATGAGACCATGTGGTTGCAGTAACGGTTCAGAGAAAGCCTGATTTAAGGCAGAGGCTGTGGAATGGATGGAGGATACTTATTTTTGAGAGTCTGAGGTATTGATGAGGTAGAAACAGCAGGACTTAGTGCTCACATGTGTATGGTAACTGAGTCAGAAAGAAGGGATCAGAACAGTGGTGTGGGGGTAAATCTTTAACAACTTGCTTTCCAGAGGAATAACAGTAGTACCCTTGTTTGTAGTTTTGTCAATATCCATGATATAAATGCTGAATATGCAGCAATTCCATCTTACCAATACAATAGAAGTAAATTACCTAAAAAGCACAGAAAATAGCAAAACGTAGTAGAATAATTAGAGAGTGATGAATTTATTATTACCTTTGTTTTGGATACAGTTGATTCAGTTGTGAGTCTGTATGATTTGATTTTTTAATAATGGCTGTGTTTAGCAACTAGCTTACAAAATTCCTGAAAATTTCACCATGAGCTCGTGTGAGCTAATTCCAGCACACCACTGGAAGACACCGAAGGTTCTGGCTGAGCTGCCATCTCCTCTAGGGAGCCTCCCTTAGTCCCACCAGAGTGAGAGGAGAGAAGTCCATCTTTGGACTCCCATGGCATCTTGTGAAGAGTTTCACCGTTGCTTATTTCATACCAAATTTTAATAGCGTATTTGATGGAGTCTTATCTTCTCCCTAGTGACCTTCTAGTGCTTAGGAAATCAGAGCCAACTTTTTCCAAAATATTTCTATGCCAGACAGAGTTTGGCCCTGAAGTACAATGATAAATAAGAGAGTCCTTATCTTCAAGAAGCTCATCATTCAGGAAAAGAGGCAGACAATAAATATTACTAGAACCCATTGTATTAAGAATTATGATGGAGGTAAAGATGAGGTACAAAGAAGGCACAGATGGAAGCCAGCTGATCAAACCAATCGTCAGTCAGTGATGACAAGGACCCTGGGAGTACTGACATCCGATGCTCATGATTATCTTTACATTTTCCATTTTAAACTTTAACCAGAAAAGGAAAGCAAAAAACAAACAGAACTTTGATATGAACATCAGCCCAAAAGCATTAAAGCCAAAGCATTAAAGCCAATTTGAGAGTTAATGGAGAGAGAGCCCTCTGAATATTTTTTCACTCCTAAGATTCAATATATTTAAAACAGTACAGATTTCCAGGTATAATTGTGCAATCCCTTCATCTTTCAAAAGGAAGTCCTGGCTTCAGTCGGGAAGAGGCTTCTGAATTCTCTAAATACAGGAGTAAAGGGACAGATGGTTAAATCTTCTCCCTTGTCTCAGTACCCAAAATCAGGCCCTAACAGAAGCAAATGTGAGGGGAATTCTCTTAAAAATCTAAGTTTTCTCTACCTCCTTCCACAGTTAGAGAGAGGAGGCAGCTAGAGCCCTATCTTGTGCAGGGATCCTTTGGAGTAATTGAGTCATTACTGTCACTGCTCCTAGACAGTCTCAGCAAACATTCAGTTGCTGGTGGCCTTGGCAGGATTCTCATGCTAGGGGCTGGTCTGCAAAAGCTCAGCACCAAAGTGAGATGCCACTGGTCCTTGAGAGGGAGAGCTCCTTGGGGATTGTGGACCCCGCGTCACTGTCCTTCCAAAATACCCATTTTGAAGTGTTCAAAAAATATTTACTGCTACTGATTTTTTGCATATGTGTGTTTTATCAGTATGAATAGGGACCATCTTTCCAGAAAGGTTGTGAAGTCCAAAGCACAGTGTAGGTGAGATATCACTGTTACCAAATAAGTCAATTTTCTGGCTTTTGAAACTACAAAGTCTAGTTTAAGTTTCTCAACTAGGTTTAAGCTCAAGGATGCCATCTAACCAGTTATCTAAACTTTAAAAAATGTCTTTTGAGAGAGAAACACACAAACCAAGAAACAAACTCTTAACTATAGAAAAACTGATGGTTACCAGAGGGGGGAGAGGGCGAAATAGGTGATGGGGATTAAGGAGTACATTTGTAGTGATGAGCACCAGGTGATTAAAATAAAAAATGTAAAAAAAAATTTTTTTTAAGTCTTTAAAATTTTTTGACTCTGTTTCTTTATTAACTTGGAATCTCTGCTTACAAGACTTTTGTAAAAATTAAATGAAATAATGTTGAAGAGTAAGGAACTAGTATTTGCTAAACTAGAAAACACAATGTAGACGTAATGTGTTATGTTCACTAATATTAATGCTGATAAGTGGTAATCATTTAAATATCTGTTTAGGGGCGCCTGGGTGGCGCAGTCGGTTAAGCGTCCGACTTCAGCCAGGTCACGATCTCGCGGTCCGTGAGTTCGAGCCCCGCGTCGGGCTCTGGGCTGATGGCTCAGAGCCTGGAGCCTGTTTCCGATTCTGTGTCTCCCTCTCTCTCTGCCCCTCCCCCGTTCATGCTCTGTCTCTCTCTGTCCCAAAAATAAATAAACGTTGAAAAAAAATTTTATAAAAAAAAAAAATAAAAAAAAAATATCTGTTTATAAAAGATTTCATACAATGATAAATTAAATTGGGATGTTGATACAAAAGCCAGAAAACATAAAAAGAATGATAGCCTGTATATTATAAAATATATTAATAAAAATAATAAAAATATTAAAAATCATAAATGGAGCCAACAGATAAGTAACCATCTGAGAAATTGTATAGGATAAGTGTATATATATACATATATGTATATATATATATATAATTGTATTTCTGTATGTACAATAATATAAATAAACATACAGTTCAATATATAAAAATAGAAGTAAAATCTGTTAATAAACAAAAATACTCAAGTTTTTTGTAATCATAGAAATGATGACATAGTGAAATATGTAGTTTTATCATTTTAGAAAAAATTTAAAAACTGATTAATACACTATGCTACAAGTGTGGGGAGGAAAGATACTCTCAAACCCTGTTCATAGGGATTAATTAGTACAGCTTCCCTCAAGGGAAATTTGGTAAAATACATAGCAAAATTTAAATGTGCATATCCTGGGACACATCAAGTCAATTTCTAGAAATTATCTTGCTTTTATCCTTTAAATGTGTCACTTTATTTGTTTTTTAAATACTTAAATTCCAGTTAGTGGGGCACCTGGGTGGCTCAGTCAGTTAAGTGCCTGACTTCAGCTCAGGTCATGATCTCATGGTTTGTGAGTTCGAGACCCATGTTGGGCTCCGTGCTGACAGCTCAGAGCCTGGAGCCTGCTTCAGATTCTGTGTCTCCCTTTCTCTCTGCCCCTCCCTCCCCTCTCCCCTCTCAAAAATAAGTAAACATTAAAAACTTTTTTAATTCCAGTTAGTTAATATATCATGTGATACTAGTTTCAGGTGTACAATATAGTGATTTAACACTACCATACTTCACCTGCTGCTCATCACAACACGTGCACTCCTTAGTCCCCATCATCCATTTCACCCACCACTCCAACCACCTACCCTCTGGTAACCATCAGTTTGTTCTCTACAGTTAAGCATCAGTTTCTTGGTTTGTCTTTCTCTCTCTCTCTCCTTTGTTCCTTTGTTTTGTTTCTTAAATTCCACATATGAGTGAAATCATATAGTATTTGTCTTTCTCTGACTGACTTATGTTACTTAGCATAATAATATCCACATCATCGCAAATGGCAAATCCATCAACTGATGAATGGCTAAGAATATGTGGCATAGGTCGATAGATATAGATAGATATATAATGGAATATTACTCAGCCCTAAAAAAGAATTTCTAGACATTATCTTAAGGAAACAATTAGACAAGTTAAAATATACACAAGATGTGCATTATAGTGTTTAAAATACTAAAAAATTAGAGCACTAGTTATATAAATTATAATATAGTTTATAGTTTATTTAATAAAATATGCAGCTATTACCAATATCCATATGCTTCTATATTTATTGGCATTTGTGATATTAAGATGCCCCTGGTATATTATGGGATATTTGTGACATATTAACAAAAATTGTTTGAAACTGTGTGCAGAATTTAATTAAATTTTTATAATTTGGCATGATAGACAATAAGATGCTAACCTTGGTAAGAATAATACTGAATGTTATTAAATTATTTTTAATAAGTCTGTATTATTTTATTATAATAAAGGATTTTTTTATTTCAAAGGTGCAGTTTTTTTCTTATATCTGTTCTTTACCCAACTGAAATAGACATTTTATTTTTATGATAAATTACCTTTTTCTCTCCTGCTCCTATATTTTCTCTGGCTGACTATTGCATCAATTTTGCAGTGATATTATGATTCAGTGTTGTCACAATTGGTCTTCATCATAGGACCTGTGACATCACAAAGTCAAGACTACTCTGAGTTAAGGTCATAGTGACCCTAAAAGAGAAATACCTGTATCAAATACTTTCTTTTTAACCAATTTATGAAAAAAAAAATGAAGGTGGAGGAAAGGAGGAGGACAACTAAAAGGAGAAAAATATAAAGCTGCTTGCATGAAAACTGATGGAATGTTATTTTATTTCATTAATCAAAATGGCCAGTAGTGTGTGTAGATGAGATCAGTGCATGCATATGTCCCCATGTAATGTGTATTTGTATCTTAAGGAAAAGCACATTTGAAAAACAAGACAATTTTCCTGAAATGGGAGCATCCTATTGGTCATCAATTAGGGACTCACCTGATTACTTGCTTTAGGAACACAGACTAGATTAACCCATAGCTATAAGCTCAAGTGGCCCATTGAGATAGATGAAAGAAAGGTGAATATACGTTCATATACTAAGCAGAGAAAGAATGTGTAGTGAAAAGGAGGGACATGAGGTAGTTCTAATTGCTTTCATTGATGTGTTCTAGAAATCCATTTTTCAGCTTGCTTTTTCATGTATACGTCGTACCTTGAGTACTTTATTTCTTGTTGCTTCAATTCTTAGCTAAGAAACAGGCTTACACACAATTAGCAATAACAAATCCATTTCAATACATGTAGTAAGAACAAAGGAGCTCCAAGGAGAAAGAGATTGTGTCTGATGGTGGAGTCCAAGAAGGAGTAATGTTGCCGAGTGCCCAAAAACAGGAAGAATTTCCAAGACATGGTCATAAATGGGGAAGGTATTACAAATGTGTAAGGGCCAGAAACACATGAAAAGTTAAAGAAGAAAACACTGAAAAAGTTAAAAGAAACCCAGTAAACTAGTTTTACTGATATAAAAACTACGTGTTCTAACATAAGAGGAGATGATGCCAGAACGATAAACTAGGGCTGGATTTATGGGAGTCTTGAATGTCAGTTAAGAATCTGAGACAATAAAAACATAAACCATTATAATCATCTTATCATATTGATATTTTCCTGCCTGTTCCCTGCTTGCATTTCCCCTTGGTTTGATCGTATGATTGTTTCTAATATTGTTCTTGCATAAGATGGTGATTATTATATTTTCTGAAAAGTGAAAAAATAAAAACCCATCATTAATTCAACCAAAAAAGTGCTGTCACTTTTAATCTCCTTAATTACACAGGTTGAAAGCCATTATGGGAAGATTTGGCAACATTTGGAAAAACGACCACTCAAAGTTAGAGAAATAAGTCCAAGTGATACATGATTTTCAGGGAAATTTCCTAAATCTTTCCAACAAGAATGGACATGGCCCATTCTTCATCCAGGCATGTTGACTATTAATGTCACAATTCATTTGCAATGGAAGTAAATGTTCAGGGCTAGAACAGATTGCTAGTGAAAGCTTAATGACCAGAGGTCTCAGAAAACTTGGCAACCAAATGCTAAGTATGCTTACTCAGTCTAGAGAAGAAAAACTTTAATTAGTGGTCGTCAAAGCCCAAAACAAAGGGTCAGCACACCTACTTAGCCAATGTCTCTTTGAAGTAAAAACTATTATTGGGCTGCTGATTCCCCACACATCCCTGCAAACAGGTGCCCCTGCTTCCCATGCTCATTTGCACTCCTTTTCCCCCTCTGTGTATGAATAGTCTGCCAAGTAGAAGGAGATCTGCCAAGATACTGAGCTTGAACCTGGACACACACTCCTCAAAACGCTTATGGCTTAAAGTACCCACTCCAACAGTGTGCTGATCCTAAACCAATCTGACTCTGTTGAAATAGGCCAGACTTGTTCCTACATTCTACCTTTAAATTGCTGCCATTCTTTCGAGGCTCAAGGAATTTTATTTCATTTAATTTAACTTCTAGCCCATGGAGATATGGCTAGATAAGCTATTCCTTGCCAAATAGGCAACCCATCAGGGAGATGGGAGTAAGAGTGAAAGTATCTGTAGGAGAAATAGATTGGTCACATACTCTGCTAGTAGGACTGGCTAATTCTCCTTGTTCCCAATCATCTTCTCCAACGTCTTGAAATTTCATCATTAGAAATTAAGTTACTTGAGAAATTTCATCATTAGAAATTAAGTTACTTGAGTCTTAAAGTTTTCCATTCTTTAGGATACCCCTCTAAAATGCAAATACCTCTGAAAGCACTAGCAACCCAGGCTTTAACTGGCCCCTTCAGGGGAATGGAATGCAGGCTCTGTAAGTGGTTTGGAGCAGGGAGATAACAGTAGTAAAGACAGAGATATTAAAAGGAGTAGTAGAGACAAAAGCACTATTTTCCTCCCGACCATTTTGTGAGAGAATGAAAGGAAGGCACCACTGTTTCTAACTTAATCTTTTCTACCTCAGTAATTCAGACTTCTGACATTCCTTGAATTTTAATAACCCAGCCTCACCTGAAAAGAACCTTATTAATAGCAACAAGAACATTATAATGGTGGGAAGAAAATCAGGACATATTTGAAGCACATTTAGGTTGGAGTCATAATTGGAAACGTTCACGTAATTTTCTTGGAGTGAAGTTAGAGCCGGGAGTACAGGAAAGCAAGAGATGCCATGTGTGATCACTACAGGCACTAGTTTTTCTGGAAACATAGGTTTTAATTTTTCTGGGATAAATGCCCAGGAGTTCAATTGCTGAGCGGTAAGTGTTGGTTTAGTTTTTTTTTTTAAAGAAAACAGCCATGGTATTTTCCCCAATTCTGGTACCATTTTACATTCCCACTAGCAACAAATGAGAGCTCCAGTTTCCCTGCATCTCAGGCAGAATTTGGGGTTGTCATTATTTTCTATTTTAGCTGTTCTAATGGGTACTTAGTGATATCTCATCGTCATGGTTTTAATTCCCATTTCCCTAGTGGCTCATGATGGTGAATGTGCTTATTGGCCACCTATACCTCCACTGTAGTGAAATGTCTCTCCATGTCTTTTGCCCATTTTCTTAGATTTTTTTAATATTCAGTTTTGAGAATTCTCTTTATATTATGGAGATAAGTTCTTTGTCAGACATGTGGTTTGCAAATATTTTCTCTAGGTCTGTAGCTTGTCTTTTTATCTTATCAATAGGGTCTTAAAACAAGAAAAAAAAATAATTTTGATGAAGCCCATTTGATTTTTTTTCATTTATGCATAACGCATTAGACATTTATAGCTAAAAGCTCTTCACCAAGTTTCAGATCCCAAATATTTTCCTTATGTTGTCTTCTAAAAGTTTTATAATTTTATATTTAAGTGTAATTATATTTGAGTAAAATTTTGCATCAGAGAGGAGGTGTAGGTGAGGTTCATTTTTCTTTTCCCTATGGATACCCACTTAGTCCAGTGAAACCATCCTGGGCTTGAGATTTCTATTCTGGGAAGTTTTAAATTGTGAACTCAATTTCCTTAATAGTTATAGGATTACTCAAATAATCTATTTCATATTGAATTAGTTGTTATAGTTTGTACTTTTCAGAGAATTGGTCTATTTCATTGAAGTTGTCAAATTTATGTGCATGGAGTTGTGCATACTTTTCCCTTACCATACTTCTGATGCCTGAAAGATCTGTAGTGATAGCTCCTACTGTATTCCATATTTATGTCTTTTTTTTTTCTTTGTTAGTCTTGCTAGAAGAATCTTATTGATCTTATCAAAGAACCAGCTTTCATTTCTTTGATTTTTTTCTTTTGTCTCCCTATTTTCAATTTCATGGTTTTCTGCTTTTGTATTTATTTCCTTCCTTTGGATTTATTTTATTCCTTTCCCCCTGGTTTCTTGAGGTGGGAACTTAAAGTATTGACTTAAGTCTTCCTGTTCTCACATGTTAGGATTTAGTATTATAAATTTTTCTCTCAGCCCTGCATTGGCTGTGTCCTAAAAACTGGAATATGCTTTATTTTTATTTTAATTCACTATAACATATATTTTAAATTTCCTGCAACACTTTCTCTTTGATCCATAAATTATGTTTAAATGTGCTATTTAGTTTCCAAGTACTTGTAGATTACCTGATAACCATTTTGTTATTGTTTCTTACTTTGATTCCATTGTGGTCATAGAACACACTCAATATGATTTAAATTATTTTAAATTTGTTGAAATATTTTTATGGCCCAGGGAGTAGGCTGGGGTACATCCTTACCTCTTGGCAAAGAAAGAAGTCTAGGCTCTTCACTTGACCTTCACTAGCAGGGATGGGTTGGAGGCAGTTTTTTCCATGTGTTTGGCTAGAATAGAGTGGTTATTATCTATAGACTATTGTCAGTTTTTTGTCTTTCTAGGCCATCTCTTTCCTGGTTCATTGACGAAAGAGGACAGGTTTCTATTAGGAGTTTGTTTTTTGTTTGTTTTTTGTCTGTGTCTATTGGCATTTCTGGGCTGTAGATTCCATAGTATGTAGTGTCTGGATATATGAAAGAGAAAGAAAGCCCAGGAAACTTACCACCACGTTGCTTCTTGGGTCCTAAGGTCCCTCACTGGTCAGACTTCTCTTGAATTTTAGTCTTCTTGTGTATGTTTTATACATAATGGCCAGAGTTTTCAGTTGTACTTGGTGGGAGGAATATGAAAAATACTCCATCTTTATAAAATTAGGCGTCTAATTGTTATTTATAAATGTATGAAAAAATATTTTTATGTTTTTCTGTCTAAATTTCTAATTTGGTAAACATCAATAAATATAACCCACATAAATAAAGGTTTGTGAGGTCCTCAAAAATTTTTTAAGTGGCAAGTGATCCTGAAATTAGGGAACCACTATATTATAAATAAATATATTTTTTCAGTTTATACTGAAAAATGTAGTTCTTTAACTACATATAACTCATTGGGGTGCATGAAGGGACTAGTCTCCATGGAGATATGGAAGAAAAAGCCAAATCTAATACTTCCCATCCCAACGCAATGAGAACAATCTATGATACATATGTCACCATATGTCCTGCTTCGCCTGGGAAAGTCTATGTTTACACCTGTTTTCCAGTCATAATTATCAATAATAATCCCTTGCATTCTCAGAAGTATCCTGCTTTGTGTGGTAAATTTTACTGTCGCCCAGATGATACTGATCAAGGCTGTGCCGTCATTCCTCTCCACTCTCTGTCTCAGGAACAAAAAACACCTAAACCTCAAATTTTCAAGTACCTAAGTACTTGAGTATACAAAGTATACTACAAAGTATAAATACAATATTTAATTTTTAAACCACATATTGATGCCACCACTTCTGCCAGGCAAGCTGAGACTTGCAATACCTGTTTGCCTCATTATCACTGCCACGTAATCACCCTCCCTAAGTTTAAGTCTTGACTGTGTCAAGATATCTCCTCTACAAGTGTTAAGATCGCCTTAAAATTTAAGCTAAGTATGTCCCCTTAGGTTTACATCTAGGACCAACCCTGAAAGCATATCTTGAAGAACTTCTCAGATCCCTGGCACTGTTTCAGCCATATTTTCTCACTGCTTCTGCCGGCTCATCTTTTCTGTTATGGGACTCAAGAAATTAAAAATCTCAGCTATGATGGAAATACTAGGAAAAGTTCCAACATTTGGATGGCTAACCCTAGTGACAAAGCCAATTTGTTCTTTATCTATTGATTTAAAAAAAACATTTATTGGAAACTTACTATGTTATATAATTCTCTTGAATTACATAATCACAGAGAATGGCATATAAAATAAATTATACTAAGCGAAATAAGTCAGTCAGAGAAAGACAAATACATGATTTCACTCATATGTGGAATTTAAGAAAGAAAACAGATGAACATAGGGGAAGGGAAGGAAAAAGAAGATAGAACCAGAGAAGGAGGCACACCATGAGACTCTTAAACATGGAGAACAAACAGGGTTGCTGGAGAGTAGGCAAGTGGGGGATGGGCTAAATGGGTGATGGGCATTAAGAAAGGCACTTGTTGGGATGAGCACTGGGTATTGTATGTAAGTGATGAATCACTGGGTTCTACTCTGAGACCAATACTACACTGTATGCTAACTAACTTGAATTTAAATAAATGAATAATGTACTCTAGAAAAAACTGAACAGTACTCACCTCCTTCAAAATATTCCTTCAAAAACAGTCTTTAGAAGAAACCAAGCATGTAATTCTCCATCCCAACATCTCCTAGAATATCTTCTGTACACCAATTTCACTCTGAACAAACCGTATTTTAAAAGAACAAAAGAAAAACCTCTTATATGTGTTAAGAATCCGTGTGGCGGGGCGCCTGGGTGGCGCAGTCGGTTAAGCATCCGACTTCAGCCAGGTCACGATCTCGCGGTCTGTGAGTTCGAGCCCCGCGTCGGGCTCTGGGCTGATGGCCCAGAGCCTGGAGCCTGTTTCCGATTCTGTGTCTCCCTCTCTCTCTGCCCCTCCCCCGTTCATGCTCTGTCTCTCTCTGTCCCAAAGATAAATAAACGTTGAAAAAAAAAAAAAATTAAAAAAAAAAAAAAAAAAAAAAAAAAAGAACCCGTGTGGCAATCACTTTGAAAAGTTACGTCAGAGGGAAACATGTTCCTATGAAAATATGAATTTGAAAATGATCTCATCATTGCATAGATTCTTATTAAACACCTAGACCTTGAGTTACTGAACCAAATACCAGACAGTCTCATTAATGCAGGATTTCCTCCTCAGTGAATTTGAACTCAAAAGAGAAAGTGGGAGTCTCATTTTCAGAATTTAACAAAGGAATGATGTAACTAAGTTTATGCCTTTTGAAAGAGAAATCTCTTATTTCAGAGACGTAAAAATAGCACAAACCCTGAAAAACAGATGAATTGCAAACGGCGCTGTCTCCCACCCCATATCCCATGCACAACATACCAATGTTAGGCAGTGCCCTGCTAGAAGTCCCGCCTGAGTGACATGGAGGGGGAGGAGAAGACACTTACCAACAAAGGATATTAGCCACAAGAGAAGAAGAACACGATCTGAGTGGCAATACTGACCATACTATCAACAAATACCACCAATGTTAGAAATATGTTTGTCAGTTTAGGCAAAATAGTAAAATAAAAGAAGTTTTTCTCTGTCACGTGGTTAACTTAGCTTTCCTCTTTATGAACCATCTTTTTCTTTCCCTGGATGCCTGCAATTTGCTCTGCTTGCAGGGAACTTGTTTACGGTTGTCACTCAATTCCTAGAAATTACTGAGAGTTATATGTGACCAAGAAGCCAACATTCATCCTTCTACAGCCCAAGTTTGACATCACAGAATACTTTTCCACGGGGCCCAGAATTAGCCTCAGAATCATCCACAACACAGTATTCAAGACATGCTCTATCAGTTGCTCTGGGTTGACACAAGAACCCTATTTTCTATCACTGCCCTAAGGTATGAGTTTAACAACATAAAAATATTCACACTACCAGCATATGTCTCCTTAACTACTCATAGTCATACGTGATGAGGTTTTTGGGGTGATAGTGGGGTTCATGGGGTCCAGAGTCAACAGGCAAGAAAGAATTCTTTAAGACATCTTTGGTGCAAAAAGGTGACTTTATTAAAGCACGGGGACAGAACCCATGGGCAAGAAGAGCTGCCCAGAGACCATGAAGAGACACCGGTTATATACTATGGAGTTGGGGGGAGGTAAAGTCCAGGGGAAGTTTCCAGTGAGACGTTCACATGCTAAAGACTCATAGGATATTGGAGGCCTAGCTATTGTCAAGCTAGGGTTGTTTTTTTCTCTAGCAAAGTATTAACATTAAGACAGTAGGGATTTCCTAGAGAACATTTTACTCCGTCAGTCTCAAGTATTTGCCAGTGGGCTGCGGGTTATAAGGAAATCTAGTTCTATCTACCGTTTCCTTCTGCCTTTGTTTCCCACATCACTATGGAGGGGTGATAGAGACTTAGGTCCTGCAGGACTATGAGCTCTATCAGTTAACCATTTGTTCTTCCCCTTTCCTTTGTTCTTGGGCAGCCAGGAGTGCCTGAGGAATATCACATATGCCACCTTGGGGTGGAGTGGGGGGGGTGTTTGTGGCCTGTCAGCTTGCCTTATGCTCCCTCATCAATGTGCTCTATTACTATCTCACTTCCTTTCCTTCTCTCACTTCCTCTTTCTCTCTCATTCTCTTCTTCCACCTCCTCCTTCCCTCATCCTCTTTCTATCTTGTCTCAAGATATTTCTCCTTCAATAAAGTCTACCAGTTTCTCCTGACCAGTTTCAAAACCTACCACCTCCACAGAGGCTTCCCAGATATTCTAATCAAAGAAATGCAGGATCCTGGATTTATTATCACTGAAGCACAAGTTTGCAAAAATTTGCCTTTCAATATTATACTCAAACATGCACATTCTCATTAGCCAAATGGAGATGATAAAATGTGACCTGGTGGATAAATACACATAAACGTATGAATAATATCAGTATAACACACACTCTTAACAACAAATGAAACATTCTGCACAAGTACGGTGAAATTTTTGTATCATTTGACAGCTTATTTGTACAGTTCCAGAGAAGGAGAAATGGCAGATTATTGAAGTAACCCACATAAAAGTAGTAAAGATGACAGGACCTAAAGAATATGGAGCAAAGGCAGCACTTATAATATGAACCAGGGGCACTTGGGTGGCTCAGTCATTTAAGGGTCAGACTGTTTATTTCAGCTCAGGTCATGATCTCATGGTTCATGAGATCGAGCCCTATATTGGACTCTGCACTGACAGTGCAGAGCCTACTTGTGATTCTCTCTTTCTCTCTCTCAAAAGAAATAAATAAACTTAAAAAAATATATGTGAACCAAAACATAAAAACGCTTAAGAAAATATTAAGAAAATATGCAGAGCTTATAGTAATATCCCTAAAATTTTAATGAAGTCATAAAAGAACAAAAGAATTAGAAACATTTCTTATCATTTCTTATATTAAGACATTCCATGTTCCTTGATAATCAGCCTGCAATAAAGATGTCACCTCTTTCAAAATCAGTTTGTGATCTTAACAAAATTCTGAACAAACTACCGATGAAGTTTTTTGGGAATGAGTAAGTAGTTTAGTGAAATAATTTTAAAGTTAATCTAGAAGAGTAAGTTCATGTGACTCTGAAAAAAAATGGAAAAAAATAGTAATACAATGTTTATTAATAAAAATAGATTACTTCCAGGGCACCTGGGTGGCATCACTCAGTTGAGCGTCCAACTCTTGATTTTGGTTCGGGTCACGATCCCAGGGCTGTGGGACTGAGCCCCACATCTGGTTTCACACTAAGCATGGAGCCTGCTTAAGATTCTCTCTCTTTCTACCCCTCTCCCCCACTTCTGAACTCTTGCTCTCTCTCAAATAAAATAAAATAAATAGTAAATAATAAAAATAGATTACTTCTATTACTGAAAACATTAAGATAATAATAATAGTGCATAATAATATTAATAATAGTTATTGAGGGACTATAAATTGGCAGGCTTTAGAGTAAACCCTTACAACATCATTTAATTTCTACACAATCCTCTGTTGAAGACAATATTGTTCCCGTCTTACAAATGGCTAGGTTAAGCCACTGGCCAGAGTTCACATGTGGAGGTAGAACAGACTCTTGGACAGAAGGATAGGCTCCGAAATCAAAGAGGTCTGTATTGCATTCCTAAATGGATCCCATGCTAGCTATGGGACTTTGAGCTTGTGACTTAACTTCTTGAAGCTTCAATTCCTAAACTGCACATTAAAGGATAATAATAGCCATTCTATACGAGTAGTATATGATGAAACACTGTAAATATGCTTGACAGAGTCTCTGTCATGTAGTTGCTGCTCGATAAATGCAAACTTAAAAGTGCAAAAGCACCAAAACCAACAAAACAAAAACAAAAATAAAAAAATCATGATGGGACAGTACTGAAATTCAATAATAATAGGTAACACTTAATGAGCACTTTGCATTGTTCTGGGTACTGTTTTTAGTATTTTCCATGCATAAATTCTAATATTAGAGTCAGTCACTCTTATTACATCCATTTTAGAGATTATGAAACAGAGGGACAGAGAGATTATGCCAAGGGCATACAGCTAAGCTGAGGCAGAGCTATGATTAGGTGTTTTAGCCACCACAATCTACAGCATTTCCCCACCTGTGATCACACTGGTAAGAGTCATAGAGGGCACAGGATGCAGTGGGAAAGCCTGAACACAGGCTGTGGTTAGGATCCCATTAAATAGCCTAGGCTTGAGTCATAAAGACATGGACAAGAACAGAAACAAGAGACTTAAAAAGGAGAGAACTAGTATGGCACCTTTATTTGTGGGGCGGGGGGCGGGGGCAGTATCAGGATTGAAAAAAGCAACCAGTTGTAGATGAGAGAAGAGTCCAATTTCCAAGTTTGAAAAATGGGAGAGAGATGATGTTCTTGGTCAAGATAGTTGGAAGACAGAAGAAAAAGCAGCCTTAAAAGAACCTTGTCCAAATTGGCCAAGCTGTACACTCTACAAAAAAATCAATAGCAATATTTTATTTAACATTTACTATGGGTCATGGGCAACTTAATAGCAATAAAATCCCCTCGGTTGACACGTGATAAATAAAGGCAAGTTTCACATGAAAGCATGTTGAACACGGATGGTAAAACAATGTGTTATGGAGACTTCTTGGTTTAGTTTATCCAAGCCAAAGTCTTATTTTGCCATAACTTGCAATCAGACAAGTTTTGCAAGTCTTTGGGAAAATTAGGGGAAACCCAAATATAATTGCTTAAATTTTTAAAGAGCCAATTCTTAACAAATTACACTCAGAGTTTTGTCAAATTTAGGCTATTTTAAATTTTTTTTTTTCAACGTTTATTTATTTCTGGGACAGAGAGAGACAGAGCATGAACGGGGGAGGGGCAGAGAGAGAGGGAGACACAGAATCGGAAACAGGCTCCAGGCTCCGAGCCATCAGCCCAGAGCCCGACGCGGGGCTCGAACTCACGGACCGCGAGATCGTGACCTGGCTGAAGTCGGACGCTTAACCGACTGCGCCACCCAGGCGCCCCAAATTTAGGCTATTTTAAAAGCTTTAAAGTTCTCAATAACCTAGGGTTATTTTAATGATTAAGACACTGTATAAAATGTCTGGGAATATTGTGGGGTAACAGCTTTCCCTGGTATATTACATTAACTGGAAAGTTTCCTGTATAGGCATCATTATGAAAGTCATCCTTAAAATCCCAAATGACCCTTTCCCCAATCCTTCTCGTCTATTCTCCTACTTCTTTGTGAATTTCTGAGAGTGAAAAAGATGTCTCCTCTTTCTCACAAAATCTCATACCCAAAGTAGAAGCTGGTTTTACCAGCTTCTTGTCTTGAGAATTCCAATCCTAACTTCTCCAAAGAGAAGAGGCCATGATTTATAAAGGCATTCCAGTGTTCCAAGCAGAGGAAGAGGCTGTGTTAGCTATCAACTGCCAGCTGGTGCTTTAAAAAAAATCACATCAGAACAGAACACAAAATCAACTTTCGCCAGCTTTATCCCCATCAATACTACCATCACCAACAAGGCAGTGTCCCACACAGCCCTCAGACTACCCTGAGAGTTCTTGAATTCTGGTCCACAGCAAAGTTGTCTTTAAAAGACAACAGACACAATACTGGGGGGGAAATCTCATGGTTTGGGAAAAAAAGTGACTCACCATTCTCAACTTCTGAGCCCTGGTTTACCTGAACAAGCCACATAAACTCTCTGAGATTCAATTACCCCATCTACAAAACAGAGAACTAGATTAAGAGGCTCTAAAACTAAGTACAATGATAACATTTACTCGACTGCTCTTCTACTCAATGTGGGTTAAAACATTTTAGATGTTTTAATATAAACATTTTAATTAAAACATTTTACTCAGAAAGTAAGCTCTGACTGGACTTTAAGGCTGACCCTGGACCTTAGGACTTTCTCTCTTAGAGTGACCTTACCCCCAGTGAAAGTTATCATAATACACAATCGCTCACCACCATTGTTGCTGCTGCTATTTTTCTGGTATATTTCAACATTCTGAACTTTTTTATCTTCTCTTCTCTTTCTCTCTCTCTGTCCCTGTCTCCATCTGTCTTTCCCTTCTTTCTTTAAATATGTCTTCAGCATCCAATATGAGCGATCACAATTTCAGCCACTAGGACAGAGTGGGGCATAAAATACACACAGAATTAGCCATATGGAACCTAGGATCTAGGACCAGTTGCTTCCTCCAAGCATAGCATGAGATCATCATCATACCATAATAGAACTAATGTTCAAGGATGCAGATTTGAGGGGGAATTCTCACCAAAATCCATAGACTTAGAGATCTATAGAGACTGGAAAGGAGTTTTAGACTTCAGTTATCCTAACCTCATGTAAACACATTAGAATCCCTGATAGATGGTTACTCAGCTTCTCTTTCAGCACTTCCAGTGACATGGCACTAACTCTTCATAGAACAATCCGTTCCACATCATCAGCACCAAAAATATATGACTCATGATGTCCCTTTTCTCCAAGAAATACAGGACAATCCTTTTTAAAGCAGCCAGCATGCCCCTGGGAGGATATTTTGTAATGCCTCCCCAAGTGATTATTTTGGGAGGTCATTTAATAATCCTGATAATTAAGAACATATAGCTTGACCTGATAAATATCTTGTATTGGCACAGTAAATAGTTCAAGCATAGCAAATATCTTCAGGAAGAACTTTCTTTGTAGTTATGTAGCAGTTCAGGTTTAGCGTTTGTTGTCTGAAGAAAGAGAAGGAAGATAGGATTTAAATGCTTTGTTTTCGTTGTACTGATTGAAAAAGAGTGCATTAAAAATATGTATGTATGGTGGGCTTCCAGGAAAAGATGGAAAGTTGAATATATTTATCTACTTTTGGTCTTTTTTAAAACCCCATTAAAATGATAATAAAATATTTTGTAATGTATAAATGCACAAAGATGAGGAAATGATGAGAAGAAAAATAACAAAATGTTATAAAATGCAAAGTAGATAGACTGGTATTAAATGCCTTAGTAAATCCAAGAAAATTAAATCTTAATGTAGAACTGAGAAAAACCATGTCCAACTTAATTTTCCCTGAATTCCCTAAAGTATAGGAGCTGCTAGCAGTTTTGAAAGTGGAAATAAAGGGGGTGGCATAATAATAAGAGTTGACAGAAAGTCATTTGAGGAACAGATATCCAGACCTTGCCCCAAATTGCCCACAGCTGGGGACTGGTCAAACTTCCGCAGTTTATTCTCAAGAAAAGATAAGGAGTCTTTACGTGAAAAGCTTCAGGTACATGTATCAGCAAGGGTATCATTTTCAAAAAAGGAAGAATAAGTGGACCCCATCAAACAAGGCTTATTAGAGAGATGCAGAGATTCACCCAATAAACAAATGGGCTTTTCTAATCTTGGAATCAACACTGTGAGCCTAAAGATGGTTCAGATACATATCCTGGAGTAGCCAACTTAGGGATAAAGGATAAGTCAAGATGAGTCATCATTACAGATTAAAGTTGATCCAACACAAGAAGAAAGGAATCCTCTGAGAGATAGTGCAAAAATTAGGCTGAGGGACCACCAGTCTAGACAGGAGCAGAAAGAATGCTCTGGGAAAATTTCCATCAAGACTAGAAATTCATAGAACACCTAGTACTTAATTTTGGGTTGCACTGTGCTGAATACATAAACTAAACAAACCAAAACTTCAGGAAGACCAAAGTTTTCCAGAGGGGGGAAAAAGTTACCAGCAAATTATGCCTTCATATCTCACCTCAGGTGGTTCCTAAAATTATCTACATATTATGAGACACACAGAGGATATCAAACCTAAGTTCAGTGTGACTATTTTTTTTTCATGTCATAAAAGGCAAATATTAACTATTAAACTGACTAAAATAAAACATATTAAGAGGCAGGTAGATGGGAAGGCAGAGGAAGTAAATGTATAATAAAGAATGCAAGGGAATGGAGCGCCTGGGTGGCTCAGTGGGTTGAGTATCTGACTTCGGCTTAGGTCATGATCTCAGGGTTCGTGAGTTTGAGCTCCACTTCGGGCTCTGTGCTGACAGCTCAGAGCCTGGAGCCTGCTTTGGATTCTGTGTCTCCCTCCTCTCTCTGCCCCTCCCTCACTTGTGCTCTGTATCTCTCTCAAAAATAAATAAACATTAAAAAAAATTAAAAACAAAAAAGAATGCAGGAGGAAGAAATAAAACTAAATCCTCATTTTCTCTGGTAGGAAACCAAGTGACAATTTTTAAAACTAAAACATCAAGAAGTAACATAAACAAATTATTTAGAGATATGGAGGTAAATACAAAAAAAAAATCAGTGAAAATATTTGAAAGATGTCGTCTCTGAAGAAGACAAAATGGGGAGAGAGGCAGAATGGGAATACCGATTGTCTGGCCAATGAGTACTCTTTCTTGGGACCAAATTGACTTTTTTTTTTTTGATGTTTGTTTTATTTTGAGAGAGAGAGAGAGAGCAAATGTGTGTGTTTACATGCGCAAACAGGCAAAGGGCAGAGAGAGGGAGAGAGAAAATCCCAAGCAGGCTCTGTGCTATCAGCGTATAGTCCGGCATGGGGCTTGATCTCACAACCATGATTTCATCACTTGAATCAAAATCGAGAGTCTGACAACTGACTGAGCCGCCTGGGTGCCCCCAATTTAACTTTTTAAACTGTGTAAATGTATGAACTGTATAAATGAGATATTAAAACGAGAAAAATTAACGGGTTCTTTAAAAACTCCAGAGTATCTGTTGATAGCCAGAAGAACCAGAAAAAAAAGTGCTTTTCCTGGACTAAAACTCGGAACTGACTCAACAAAAGCTTGCATTCTAATCCAGCTGGCAGAACCCATACTCACCAGGCTGGAAACAGACGACACGACATCTGTGTTGCAAACACCGAATCCACATTTTGTCTCCTTCCTACCTGCTATGTCAAATACCTAGAGGCTATAAATGCACTGTGCTGTGGATTGAACTTGATTGCCTGTTTTTATTTCTAGCATATGTAGGCAGAAACCAGTATTTAACACAAAGAAGAAACATGTATCAATATTTTGCTTTGGAAATCCCTAAAATACTATAGAGTCTATAGTTATATCAGAGTCAGGTTAAATGGCTGACAGGGGGCATTAAATTAAGGCCACTGATGTCCAGCTAAATAATCTAAGTATCCCCAGAGACTGACCAGCTGTCAATCTGTCTTCAAAATGTCATGGGGTTCTCTCTGTCTCCTTCAGTCTCTTGAATACTCACACAAACACACACAGACACACGCGTAGCTGAGATTGACCACAGATTTTTTTTTCTTAATATAATTTAGTTGGCTTTGTCTGATCCCACTGATACCAATCAAAAGGAATCCCATCTATGAAAACAGTATGAACATTCCTCAAAAAAATTAAAAATAGACCTACCATATGATCCAGCAATCCCACTTTCGGACATTTATCCAGAGGGAAATAAAAAGCACTGTGCTAAAGAGACACCTGAATTTCCACACTCACTGCACTGCGACATTATTCACAATAGCTAAGATATGGAAACAATCTACATGTCCGTTGATAGGTGGATTTTTAAAAATGCAAACATATATTTATATCAATTGATAGAGAAAAATCTATCTATGTACATAGATAATCATATACTCAAGCAATGGAATAGTATTCAGTCTTTAAAAAGAAGGGAATTCTATTTTTAAAATCACAGATAAACACAGAGGGCATTATGCTAACTCAAATAAACCAGATGAAGGCAAATACTGTATGGTATCACTTATATGAGTAATTTTTTTAAAAAGTCAAACTCACAGAAAGGGAGAGTAGAACGGTGGTTTCCAGGGGCTGGGATGTGACAGAAATGGGGAAAGGATGGTCAAAGAGTACAAACATTCAGTTCTAAGGCGAGTAAGTTGTGAGAATGTAATGTACAACATGGTGACTATTGATAATGCTGTATTATATACTTGAAATTTGCTGAAAGCAGATCTTATGTGTTCCCACCAAAATAAGTAAACAAACACACAAATAAATAAGTGGTTAACTATGTGAAGTAATGGTGTGTTGATTAACGTGGTTGTGGGAATTATTTCACAGTGTATACATATTCAAAAAAAATTTTTTTAATGTTTATTCATTTTTTGAGAGACAGAGAAGACAGAGCTTGAGCGGGGGAGGGGCGGAGAGAGAAGGAGACACAGAATCCGAAGCAGGCTCCAGGCTCTGAACTGACAGCACGGAGCCCAACGTGGGGCTCGAATTCACAAACCGTGAGATCATGACCTGAGCCAAAGTTGGGACCTTTAACTGACAGAGCCACCCAGGCGCCCCTATACATATTCAAATTGCCATCTTGTAAACTTTAAGTGTATTATAATTTATCCAATTATATCTCAGTAAATCTGGGAAGGGGGGGGAAGAATCCCCACCAATTCATTCCCTCCCAGGCTCAGAAAGGTCCAAGTGATATGCTTGGATCAACAGGCAGATGATAAACCATAACTAGGCTTATAAGAGAATTTCAACTGACTCCAGCAACGCAGCCAATTAAGAAGTAAAGAGCACCAACCAAGCTTGTTCACAGGCCTTTTTAATGTTGTTTCCTGCCTCTTGAGTTCTACTTTGGGCTGCAGGATCAGGCAACTTAGAGGAAGCTAATCCTTTCCTGGAGGCATTTCTACCTGACTGAGAACAGACATTAAATAGGGTCCCCAGGACTCCATTTTCTATTAAATCACCATAAGCCCAAGTAAATGATTGTGCAATAGCATCTGTATGCAGGATAATTCACTCATCTCTGCCAACACTGGCTCACTAAGTTTCAACTTGAACAAAGCAGGAGTCCCAGACTCCAGACCACTGCCAAATGGTGTGCTTCTCTAAAGCAGCATTAGGTGAGACTATGAGAGTGTAGCTATGGTTCTGAGACCATATTTTTATCCTGTAGTGCCTCCCAAAAGTAGGATGGATTTGCACATTCTGTTCTTTGTATGGATTATAATTTTTAAGTAAAATATAAAGATTTATCTTAATGTTTGCCTCTCTATTTTTAGTTTCTTGTTTATCCAGAGTATGGGAATTTCAGCCATTAGCATGGGTTCAAAAGTCTCCCACCAGTTGAATTAGACCTTAACCAGGCAGAGTCTACAATGGATCACTCCATTTTATATTATTTTTAAATTTAGATTTAGATTTGAAATGTATTATAAAATAAGAATACATATATACAACTTGTATATCCAAATTTAATGCTTGGGAACTGGTCTCTTAGATCAGATAAAACTGATTTCATATTTTTGTTCTTCACCTCCTAGCTATATGACCTAGGTCAAACTTTAGCTTCCTCATTGAAAATGCAGTTGAAATGAAATTAAAGACAGTATCTGGAACAGTAAACACCCAGGAGATGTTAGCTATTATAATTACATTATTTTTAGTAGTAACATTTCTATGTAGCTCCACTTGGAGATAATTTATTTTTCAAATGATACCAGATTTCTCAACAAGTTTGACATTGTTTAGCAACCTTTCTGAATAATTTTCCAAGGCTTGTGAGAATCAGATTGATATTTTTTGTGACATTATATATTGGTATTGAGTACAGGCACTAGTTTCTTTTTTTTCAGAGAGATCCTGATATATATTTTCTTAAATAAATTAACCCTCCTAATCTCAATTGATTTTTTTAGCAAGAAAAATTTAACATGCCCAAACAAGTAGAGAAGTAAAAAGTCAGTATTAAAAAGTTGATAGGGGCTCCTGGGTGGCTCGGTCAGTTGAGCATACAACTCTTGGTTTTGGCTCAGGTCATGATCTCACAGTTCTGTGAGCCCACATATGGGGCTCCGCACTGACAGTCACTGACACTGACATTGACACAGTGTCGCTGACTGTCACTGCAGAGCCTGCTTGGGATTCTCTCTCCCCCTCACTGTTTCTCTTTCTCTCAAAGTAAATAAATAAACTTTAAAAATAAAATAAAAATTAAAAGTTGATAAATGTGGTAGATTATATTATTTTTCATTTATTCACTGCCTTCTGTATAAAAGGAGTGTATGTTTCTGCCTTGTGACTTGGTCATTTTACTTACTTTGGGAAAAGGAACATGAAAAGAACATAAGATACAATTAGGCAAAAACTTTGAGAGCCATCAGGTGATGTCATCATTGCTCTTTTTCTACCTCCTCAAAATGAGCCTGGAATTTCCCCTTCAATTCTGTAAGTCCAAGGGAAACACTCATGGGGCATAAGTTCAGTCAATCCATAAGTGACAATAGCAGAGATACAGGCAACCCAAAGTACTTTTGATAAATGCAGGAAATAAATCTTTGTTGTGTTCAACCACTGATACTTGGGGATTAATTGTTACAACATAACCTAGAAAATGCTGGCTAATGCAGAGATAGTCTGGAGTAAGGTATTGCCATGATAGGAAAGCTAAAAAGGGCATTGATTTAAGCGATGAATGAAAAAAAAAAAAAGAACTTACTGAATACTGAAAAAATGAAAAAATTATTATGCAGTGACAAAGTGTTACCTCCAGCAAGTTGGAAGATAATGTATCAAATGTCCTGTGGCTTGAAAAGAGATTGAGAAACAGAATGCTACGGTTTACTTAATTGCTTTAGTTGCATTTGATAAGGTACTACTGAAAAAAAAAAATGAAATCAGAAACAACTGGAAATGTTGGCAAGCAGAGTTACAATATAAAACTGTTTCCCTCTCCTACTAGCCTAAGATCAATCTGAGAAATACGTTGAAAAACAAAGTCCAATGGAGACTCAACCTCATGCCAATGTCCAATCCAAGGCAGAGAAAAGCATGTCTATATTTGTAACCTCTCAATTCATTGAGGTAGTGTTTACTAAGATATTTCAGGTGACAAAATGGCTCAGAAAAAAAGAGATGAAAGCCATGGCTGTCTCATGGAAACACAAGAAGCTGGAGACACCTGTAAGCAAATCTCGAGAAGTATAAAGATCTGTTTCAAAAAGAATTTTTTGTGTGGCTTCCTGGAATCAAATTAAACTAGTTGTAATTCTAAAAAAGCCAACAACCCTTTGAGGCTTAAACTGAGCTCTGCCGCTTCTACCTTCTGTACACAAAAGCAGAAGTGAAAAATCTGTCTCACAGAGTGAGAAATCTGTCACGACCTCAAGTAAGGCATTTCTCTAATGCCTCTGTCAGATTGTGCAATAGCATCTGGAAAAGAAAGACCATAGAAAAGGAGGAACCTCCCAATAAAATGAAGCCGGAGTCAACGAGAACAATGGACTAAGGAGTTAATTTCAAGGAGCAGAATCTGGATCTTAAAAGACGGGTTTTTTTCCCTAATATTCTTTCACAGGAGGCCTTCTGATTATCCACCTAGAGGGTATTATGCTAAGTGAAGTCAGTCAGACAGAGAAAGACAAATACCATCTGATTTCACTTATATATGGAAGCTAAAAACCAAATGATTGTCTACCAGATATGATTTCAGAACTGCTATGAAACAATGACTCCTGTATACCTCCCATGTATTCCCTTCCCAAATGGAAGAGACTTGTCTGCCTTTATATGTATCCCACACATCTGGGACCAGATTTTTGTTGTTGTTGATGAGTCTCCAGGAAATTCACATCAAAATCCAAGATACAGATTACCACAATAATCTAGATTGGACCACTTGCTATGTTTGGATGCAAATTTGGTGGGTATTCCTTAGAGACAAGATCAGTATTTTATAAGTAAGGCTGGAAACTACTATTTGAGATATGAAGGAGAATTGAAATAGTTTATTATTATTGTCATTTATTCACTGTCCCTTCTAAAAGAATATTTTTCTTTCCTGCCCAAATGGGATGCGGCTTAACAATTTCACTTTGACCAGTGAAATTATTAGCGATGTATGCCATATTCAAGCAAAAGCTTTCAGAGTGATTATGTGGTTCTGTTGTTATTGCTATTATTTGGTTTAGTTCCTGCCCCTCTTTCCCCTCTTCTATGGAAACAGCATGTCCTAGATACTGGCAGCTCCTTAGCCTGGATATCAAACAATGAGGAAAACATGCGGGACACAATTACACCCATCGCAAAGTGAACTGTAATAAAATTGCAGATAACCCCACAAAGATGATGTAACGTGAATGAGAAAGAAAACTTGGTTGTTTTAAGACACTGAGATTTGGGGGTTATTTTTATCACAGTCTAACATAACAAAAACTGATTAATAATATATAGCAGAAGTATTGCATTTAATAAGGTATGCACAGAAAAGCCAATCTGATATTCCCAAGAGTGGAAAAGAACACTGTCTAACAATGATCTATTCTGGTATATGTAGATATATCTTACTTGTAAATTGCTAGTATACAATAATATTTCATAATAGTTTAATAACACATAATAGTATTATATATGTTGAATAGCCTCCCTATATTTTGTCATTCCCCACATTATGAATCCTGCTTTTCTGGAGTAGAATTCAAGAAACATCCTTTCAATGCAAATGTAAACATATGACTTACACCCTTCTCATCTTACATAACCACATGGAACTTGAATCTGGAATGAAGCAATGATCTATGGAAGCTTCATTCAGGGAAACTGATCTTTAGCAAATTTGGGACAGAAACATCTAGTTCTTCAAAAATGGCATTTGGTGGAATGTCCTGCATTCTGCCCTGAGTGTAAAGAACTGGGCAACAGCGACTGTGAAACGATCCTGCCACTTTGCTCTACATGGTGCCTGCCTTCATGGCTTCAGGGTCCATGTCTCTTTGCCATGTAAATGGCCATTAAGAAATTACAGTTAAAATTAAACTAGCAAGAGATGACTCTTGTCTGTTGTTTGCAAGCAGGTCTCCAAACAAATACATGTGTAAACAGAGAAATATTGCATTTTGCTATAATTTGTACATGAGGAGAGAACAATTCATATTTCCAGAATAAACCATTTCTCCTGGATCATGACATCCTCTACCACTGTCATAGGTGGAGGTTCAAGGACAGGAACTTCATTATGGAAGTGGATAGTCCAAACATCTTCTCATGCTTCCCATACTTCAGCTACATGATACTTCTGGAAAGTGTCCAATGTGCCATCTTATACCTGAACACCTTTGTTCAGCTCACCACCAGATCAATGCCTCCTATGCTTGCATGTACAGAAAACTGGAAGGAATAAAAAAGAAACTCTATTATCTTACATAAGAAACTAAATACTACCTGTGTAAGAAGTTTTTCTGATCCCCGTGGGGGAATTTATCACTGAAAAGCACTGTGTACCACTCTTAGAATGTTTATTTCTATTTGTTTGCATTGTTTAATTTCTTTGCAGGTCTCCATATACATATTACATTCTAAGTTCTTATAGGGTCATAACTGAATCATTTCTGTAAATCCCGAGCAACAGTAATATCTTTGTTCCTTTTAATTACTTCAAGAAGTGTACAGATAGAAAAAAGTAAAATAGCTCTGTGTAGAGTAGAACAGATGATGCAAAACAGGATATCCATTTCCTCAAAGTTTAAACTTATCTGCCTTGGCCACAAAGGCAGCAATGAATTTTGTTCCAACATGGCAGAGGAGTCTATAGAAAGTGATGAATCAAAAATGTTTTCAAAAAAGATTAGATCACTGTGATACCTTTAGGGGAGAAAAGATTCAATTTTGATGTTCGACTGTAGATCATCAAATGACCCGAAATGTTTGGAAACAGGAAAGGAGCAAAGTCCAGCTTCCTCTTTAAGTGTGGTTCCATCAATGTTTGATTATGGATTTAGCTATCAGCATCATCTTAAATGCCTGAGCAAGAGTATGTTCAGGCCAGCATTTCTTTGAACAGGGAGAAAACGTTGTATGTAATGGATTCTAGTTGCTCAGTGAATCTGGACCATGTGAGGACAGCCCTATGAGCCCAGATGGAGCAAGGTAGGTTACAGTGTGATTCCACACTTGACATCTTTGTTCCAGATGACAGAATTCCCCTGCCCTCTTCAAATAAAATCAATTTGTTTGAAACTAAAAATTCAGGTATAAATTATTTGATTTAAAACTTCTAATTCCAGTGGTTAGCAAAAGGTGTAGAACATAATACGTGTTCAGTAAAAAGTTACTGAATTGTACTGAATTGCAAATTAATTAATGCCTCTTCTTCTCACCACACCACAAAAGAAAAAAAAAATTAACTTACTGCTCTATCTATAAATGTAATCATCTTGAACTATCTCCTTACAACTCAAGTTAAACTTTATGTTTTTATGATGCCAAAATATTTGTTTTAGTCAATCAGTCCATCATCTGGTTTGACTCAAAGTATTAACTACATTGACTATATTTTACTGACATAAAGGTATGATCCATGTTTCCTTTTGTTGACCTTCTCTCTCTTTCTTTTTTTATCTCTTCAAATTTGGCTTCCTAGTCAGATGAGGATGTATATCCTTAATGTATTTTGAGCTCTTTCTTTACAAATCAATCAGCTTATGAGTTCTTAACTCCTGTAGTGCCAAAGTATAAGGATTAAAAACCCCTTAATTTAAACTAAAACCTAACTGTCTAGAAACAAGAACAAACTGGTGGAGGCTTCAGAGTCTTATAATGCAAGCTATTATTCCTTATTAAAACTAAATGAAATATAAAAGAAGCAATCTCAGACACCCACAAGGGGGAAAGGGGTATTAATTGGTGTGTCTCAATCTGAAATAAAGTAATATTCTTTGGGGGACAATAGTTTTTTTGGTGAACTTCATTTGTAATTTGTCAGCTTAGCCAAATCAAAACGTAATATATGGGAGTAGTCAAATAAGAAGGTTACATGCTTTTGGAAAATAAAAGGAAATACTAAAAAAAGCCATGATTAATACAGTAGGTGATTGAGAAAAAAGCAATTTAATGAAACAGCTACTCTTTTTTTTTTTTTTTTGGCCTATTCTGGATATAAATACGAAAGCATATACTCCTGCAAAACAGAAGTTTTTGCTTTCCCTAGAGTAAAGAATCTTCCTATGTTTATAGTTACACAAAAATAACAAGTAGCAATTCATGTGCTATCATTCAGTTTTAGATCACGAAAGAGATTAATTGTCATGAAAATATTCATCCCTTAGTAATATTATGAAAAACAGACCCAGATATAATGGATATGGAAAAAAAACTCCAAGTATTCTTCATAAATATTTATGAATATTAATTTTTCCAGTCTGCATAAAATAGGATTCTACTTTAGCTGACCATCAACTGAGTCGTGTTGTGCCTAATTCAGCTGACCAAAAAAATGTGATTCAGTGGGAACAACAACCAACAGGTTGAGAAAAAATAGGTTTATTATGCTCAACTCCTCACTTCTCTGCTGAAGACTTCACTGCATTTTTGTTGGTAATGACTAAGCAACACAGCACTTAGAAAAAGTACTTATTCCTATATCTGCACTATATAGAAATGCATGGAATATTTTTTGAAAATTAATCTGTTGGAAAGGTATCACTAAATCATGAGTCAAAAGCCAATTTTGACTATTTTTATAAAATATCTTTTATCAAATTCCTGCTGTTTGCTAGAGACTGTGCTTGGTGTTTTCACGTATATTATTTATCTATTCATCTCTAGGAATATATTATCCCAAAATTATAAATAAGGAAAATAGGAGCATTTGAGTGGCTCAGTCAGTTAAGCATCCAACTCTTGATTTCAGCTCAGGTCATGATCTCACAGTTTGTGAGTTCGAGTCCCACTTTAGGCTCTGCAATGACAGTGCAGAGCCTGCTTGGGATTCTATCTCTCCCTCTCTCTCTGCCCCTCCCCCGCTCACTCCCCCCACTCTCTCTCTCAAAATAAATAAACATTTTAAATAAATAAATAACTGAGAAGAAGAGATTACGAACATATCAAATGCTTTATAAGTAGCATAATAGAATAATATCATTGAAGTTTTTTTAAGTTTATTTATTTTCAGAGAGAAAGAGAGCATGCGTGCAAGGTGTAGAGGGAGAGAGAGAATCCCCAGCAGGCTCCACACTGTCAGCAGAGCCTGATGGGGTTCGAACCTATGAACCATGAGATCATGCCCTGAGCCAAAATCAAGAGTCAGACACTTAACCTACTGAGTCACCCGGTGCCCTTTATCATTGAAGTTGCAATGGAGACACCAAGATAAACAGATACAGTATTCTAAAGTGTCAGACCAAAATAGAAACTTTCAATATTAGTGTTCTAGACTGTTTTCCCAAACCAAATTGAGTATATAAAAGGTTGAGAGAGTGGAGAGAGAGAGAGAGAGGATTTAAACAGACTTCTGCCATCTCTGAATCACGTGGAGGCCACAATTTCACCTTTGGTCTAGCAAGAGAACCTTCACCAGGTCTCCATGTAGAGCATGGTGGGCTGAGATCTGACTCTTGCCTAGAAGGCCAGAGGAAAGGATAGGTGGGTGAGCAAGCTACACTGCCAACTAAGCTTTGGTCAGGTGCACCTGGAAAGAAATTGCACTTCCCTTTGGGAGGTGGTACAAAAGTGTCTGGTGCATGTTTCCCATGGACCAGTTTTGTAACCTTGAGGGAGAGAAAACTAGCTTAGAGCCTTTTTTTTAACTTCTGCCCAAGAGAGTCTTCTAGAATGAATATTGGTTTTCCAAAAGTGAAGTACCTATAGAGAGATCCCCTAAAGGACCAAGGACTGTGAGAAAGCAACCAAAGGATGGGCAATGCCCTCAGAAGGGAGGAGCCACAGCTGGAAATCTTCAGGAGGAATGGCAAATAAGAGCCCACAAAAGCACAAAGAGAGAGAAAGTGAGCTCCACACATCTGCGAGGCCAGAGAGGGGACAAAGTTATATTCTGACAGCACTATTTAAGAATAAATTCTCTTCCTTCTCTCTTCTCCATTCCTATATTTCTTATTTAGGTGGGCAAGAGTAGGAGCTAGTGAGTAGGGTGAAGCTCCAAAAACAGAGCATGACCACACCCCTATGCGCAAAGCAAACTGCCAGACACAAGTGGGCTCCAGCTGGGAGGGCAAAAAAAAAAAACCCTAACATAGATGAACTTCCATACTTTGATGATTTTCTGGGCTTAAAAATTCAAATGAGTTTGTAATTTGAAGTAATATTAACATCTTCTAGGTGACTTGCAAGAGATGAATTTTCTTTTCCTTCTCTGGATTCAGAAGCAATGTTATGCGGCACCTGAGTGGCTCAGTTGGTTGAGCGTCCAACTCTGGATTTTGGCTCAGGTCATGATCTCATGGTTCGTGAGACTGAGCCCCACATCAGACTCTGTGCTGACGGTGTGGAGCCTGCTTGGGATTCTCTCTTCTCTCTCTCTCTGCCCCTCCTCTGCTCACATGTGCACATGCATGCTTTCTCTCTCTCTCTCTCTGAATAAATAAATAAACTTAAAAAAAAGAAGCAGAGTTATGACTTCTTCCCTGCTTCTCACATCGTTGGCACTATATGGACTGACTGATGCCACAGCCGTAAATACCAGAATATTTCAGACACCGCCCCCCCACCAGTAGCCACTCAAATAAACCTTAATACAGCGTGGCTCCCACCAATTTCTGATTATTTGATTATAAAAAAAAAAAGTTGAAAAAAAAATAAATATAGCCTCTGGATTTCTGTTTGAGTGTTTGTTGTTGTTTCGTTGTTGCTTGATGGTTCCTGTTCTTGTTTTTCATAGCTTAAAGGAAAAAGGAACACACTTGCCATGGCCTTAAAATTCTCAGGCTTAAAACAAAAGAAGCAAATGCAATGCCAACAATGGCCTGGGAAATAAGGAAACAGCTGAACATGGGAAAATTAAACTGCCAGAATCCCCATCAAACTTTCCTTACAAACAATTAGCAGTGGCAGAACCAGACAGCTATGAGGATACCCTTCTCAGATTCCAGACTGAGGGGAGCCAATGAACTAAGTGCCCCAGAAGCAAAGTTTCAGAAGTGTATCCGAAGCCTCCCACAAGCTGCTCCCAGCTTTGGCTGGGAGCAGGGATCGATCCCCTTTACTGGGAGTCATGGGACTTTGGGCTGGGTGAATTTCTAAGACTTCCCATAAGGCTTGCTGAACGTTCTGAGAATGGCACTGTTGTCCTAGGCTCGTCCTCCCAACCAGAATTTCTTCCCTCCCTCCTTCCTTCAAAGGAGCAGATCAGACAATCTCTCAAGGGATTGAGGGATCTGACACGCTTACAGCTTCTCACAGCTCTCTCCCTTCTCCCCTCTGGGTTCCTGAAAGTCTGATCTGAACTACCAACTCCTGAGAAGCCTGAGCGCCAGGACAGCACGAGCCCTGCTACTCTCCAGCAGCACAGCAAGAGCTTGTGGTAGCTCTGCAAGACTGAAAACTAGAGTTGCAAAATATTCCTGGAGAAAATCCACGTTTTCTTTATGTCAAAGTCAGAATTTTTAAATATTGGTTCCAATTGCTCTCACAAATCATATGCGAGCCAAACAATATATCCACCACCTAGATTTCGCCACAGCGAGCCGGTGTGTAGCTTACCCTGGAGAGTGTAAGTCTCCATTGGTGTAATTTTTTCTCTGCCTCTCCTAGGATTTGCTTTATTTCACACTTCACTATTCTAGTTTCCCTGCTGAGGAGAGAGGATTCTAGCAGTTCAAATAAAGGCAGTTATTACAAAGCCTTGAGCTGAGTACCTCTCAATACTTATAAACACACTTGAGACATAGAGATGCTTGCAGGAACCGGCTGTCTTTCCAGCAGTGGAAACAGAGTGAGCACCCATCTCTTCCCTGAGTTCAAAGACAGCACAGACAGCCCCACCTCCATCAGGGGCTGCTTCTGACCTAGCATTTCAATGTGCCTTCAAATGGACTTTGAAATTTGAGAAGGCAGTATAGTTCCCTTGCTATAAAGTCTTTGCTTAGTCTGAAAGAATGTCTTTAATGGCAGGCTAATATCCTTTGGACAGCTACTGTAAGCCTTCTCAGTAAATCACTACTGCTTGTGGGCTTAAATTCTATTATGGTCCAGTTTTCCTCAGTCCTAGAAGGTCTGATTTATTTAGTTTTCAAATTCAAAGTTTCTGTCTTGTTAGAAGACAAAATCAGTACTTTATTTGCCCTCTGCACAATGTTAGTAATTGGACGTCCCCAAATGCACATTCATCTTTGTTCTGCAGAGAGAGCTACAGAATAGTATTAAAATGGTTTCCTAGACCACATTCATGGTAAGACTGCAGTGACAGACCTGAGTCAATGAAATTCCCTCTCACTCTCCAAGCTCTGAAACATCCCATGGCTTCCCCTGTGTGTTACTCAGAGAGAATTCAGCCTTAGGGACTATAAACACAGGCCATGCCATTGTAATCAGTAACAAATGAGTTTCACATTATCTGGTTCTTTTCTGCTTTATTCAAGGGTGCTGTTAAATGTCATTTGAATGTGCATCTCTAAATTTCAGAGTGTATGGACAAGATTTCTGGGACTTTCTGGCCAGGGTAAGAATTGGCAGAATCCTAAAGTGAGTCCCTCCCTCATTTGTAGCCACTTTGACGAATGCTTTTCTCTAAGAAATCCATTCACAACTGCTCACATTTCTTCTGCACAATCTCTCTGTCTATAGACTTCTAGTCTAGAGTTCAGTTCTACAATACTGCTTTCTCAGCTAAAATTCTAGGTGCAGATTTATTCAGAGAGAAAGCATAAATTATTCTATCCAAAGATTAACCATGACAGATTTAACTCACCACCCAGAAGCCTAGATTGTTATTACAATCCTGTCCTTAGTAGTGGAGTCCAAGAAGAAAGAAATTATCTCCAGACCTGTGTTTTCACATATAGAATAAGAGTGTTATACCAAATACTATGTATGGCCAGGGACAAATCTAGATTTTATGAGGCTTTATGTGTATACAATTTAGGGGTCCTTCGTAAGAAAAGCAAACTCAAAATTATGAAAGGTAGACATGAAGGGAAGTTAGAGATAAAAAGATACATTTACAGTAAGAAATAACAAATTATTAATTTTAAAAGAATAACCAATACCACACACATCACAAAATAGGGAAAAATGAAAAAAAAATATTTTTATTAATTAACTGCTTGACTCATATCTATAATATTATTTGCCTACGTATTTTGGCTACATAGTTTTGATTGACTCTTCATTTTATAACACTTTTATAATATCATTGTCTACTGAGAGAAGAGAAACACATTCAGTATTTCCTCTAGCAAGGCTAATCAAAATCTGTACTATTTATAGTTTGCTTATTGTTTAGAAAAATTTCTTCCAGTTTCAACATCCATTATCAGTAACCTCATGTAAACATTTAATAGGTTATCAAATTTGAGGAAACCTCTATCCAATATCTTTGTATATGAGCTATAAGATTCAGAAGAATCTTCCATAGACCAGCTTCTGGTTCTCTATTTTTGAAACTTTATATCTTCTATGCTATCCACATACTCTTAACCAGATGCCAAAGACACATTTAAAATGCAATGTTATTTCTGACACCTTTAAGACATGACCCTGAGTGAATGAGTGAGTCAGAAAAATGTTTGGTAGGAATACTCCTGAAAGCCATTTCTATAATGAGATGGCTAGCAATAATGTAACAATACCTGGAAGAGACCACAAATCACATAAATATAGCCCATTAAACTCAACTACAGTTAAATATATCTTACAGTTTTCAAATTTTATAGAAAATATATAACCATGTGAAAATATTGCCAGGATCCTCCCAGGATATAAGTGAGGAGCCCTAGAGCTTACGCTTAAGTATCTCCATGGTAAATCCATTTTACAAATGGACCTTCCTAATTCCAAAAATTCTGAGAAATTAATGTAGCTAAAATTCAGTGCAATGTGTTTGGCTTAGGGAAAAAAAAAAGAGGAAGAACAAAGAAGTAAAGGATAATCAATAGTAAATGCACAGGCATACGGTTTTAATTATTTTGAAATTATGCATTGATTTCAAGCACTTCTAGCCCATTTCTATTTACCATGAACAAACAAGAATTGGTTGTAAAGTCCTCTTGTTAACTAAACTAGGTAAGGTGTAATCTGTCTTATATTATTTAAGAACTGAATAGACCCTAATCTGAATATAGCGTGGACATAGCTTACATTTAGTAATTTAATATTATTCACTGGAGTTATTACTTTTAATTCTAATACAGATCAGGTGTAAAACTAGGCATTTGTCTGACAAAAACAGTGTCAGAGATTTTATTGTTATTTGTTTCTTTAGAGTTTTTTGTTTGTTTCTTGGTCACTATGGAAACTTAAAATACAAGTTTTTTTTTTAATATGAAATTTATTGTCAAATTGGTTTCCATACAACACCCAGTGCTCATCCCAAAAGGTGCCCTCCTCAATTCCCATCACCCACCCACCCCTCCCTCCCACCCCCCATCAACCCTCAGTTTGTTCTCAGTTTTTAAGAGTCTCTTATGGTTTGGCTCCCTCCCTCTCTAAACTTTTTTTTTTCCTTCCCCCCCCCCCCACCATGGTCTTCTGTTAAGTTTCTCAGGATCCACATAAGAGTGAAAACATATGGTATCTGTCTTTCTCTGTATGACTTATTTCACTTAGCATCACACTCTCCAGTTCCATCCATGTTGCTACAAAGGGCCATATTTCATTCTTTCTCATTGCCACGTAGTACTCCATTATGTATATAAACCACAATTTCTTTATCCATTCATCACTTGATGGACATTTAGGCTCTTTCCATAATTTGGCTATTGTTGAAAGTGCTGCTATAAACACTGGGGCACAAGTGCCCCTATGCATCAGCACTCCTGTATCCCTTGGGTAAATTCCTAGCAGTGCTCTAGCTGGGTCATAGGGTAGATCTATTTTTAATTTTTGAGGAACCTCCACACTGTTTTCCAGAGTGGCTGCACCAGTTTGCATTCCCACCAACAGTGCAAGAGGGTTCCCATTTCTCCACATCCTTGCCAGCATCTAGAGTCTCCTGATTTGTTCATTTTAGCCACTCTAACTGGCGTGAGGTGGTATCTGAGTGTGGTTTTGATTTGTTTAAAATACAAGTTTTATAGTAATCTCTGAATTGATCCTAGATCTAAAATTAAAAATACAATTATAAACTGAAATGCTTGTCTTTTAGGAAATTATATTAATTAATGGGAAAAGCCCTAGACTCTTATCCATTCATTTAACACACTTTTATTAATACTTAGAAATAATAGGGGGCAGGCACTGTGCTAGGCAGATGCATGGACATTATTTGTGACTCTTAAGAGTCATTTACCAGTCCTATGGGCATGTTGATTCCAAGTTCTGAGATAGTTGGGTGGGGGGGAACTAAAGGGATGATGCTTCCTACTGTCATGTGATCTTCTTTCCATTGTATTGTAACAGATACAAAATGTTACAACCTAGAGTCAAAAATCTGGCTTTAAAATGTCTTCCCTGTTTCCTACTACCTGTGGGGGTTAGGCTGGTGGTCTTCCAAACGTTTTATATGCTCCCTAAAAGGCACAAAATTTGGGCTGAGGCTCAAATTTCTGAAATCGAAGGTTTAAGTAGGGACAATGTCTATGATTTGGGATATGTTATAAATATTAATATTTTAACATTTATTTATTTTTGAGACAGAGAGAGACAGAGCATGAACAGGGGGAGGGCCAGAGAGAGAGGGAGACACAGAATCTGAAGCAGGCTCCAGGCTCTGAGCTGTCACCACAGAGCCTGATGCGGGGCTCGAACTCACGGACCGTGAGATCGTGACCTGAGCGAAGTCGGACGCTCAACCGACTGAGCCACCCAGGCGCCCCTAAATATTAATATTTTAAAATAAAATGGTTATATCGCCCTTTTAAATGTGTCCAGTAAATCTAAATAACTATAACGATACATACTTGCCATCATACATTGAAAAAAGATATAAACAAGATCTTTCTTTTAACATTTCGTTTTTTTTTTTTTTTCAACATTTATTTATTTTTGGGACAGAGAGAGACAGAGCATGAACGGGGGAGGGGAAGAGAGAGAGGGAGACACAGAATCGGAAACAGGCTCCAGGCTCTGAGCCATCAGCCCAGAGCCTGACGCGGGGCTTGAACTCACAGACCGCGAGATCGTGACCTGGCTGAAGTCGGACGCTTAACCGACTGCACCACCCAGGCGCCCCTAAACAAGATCTTTCTTAATAGTTAGGAATTTTATCTCATTTCTTTTTCCCTTGTACCTATTTCCCATTGTACTTCACACACACACACACACACACACACACACACACACACACACACAGTATCCTAGCACAATATATTTTTATATTTAAAAGGGTATCTTATCATACTTACTGAACTTATACTCTACAACAAAAATACTTATGTAAATTTAAAACAAAGATTTTAGACTTTATTAAGAAATTTCATCTGGATTCTGTCATGAGTATCAGTAGTCCATGATTAAACAAAAGAACAAATATATTAAGATTTTAAAACTCACCAAATAAAAAATGAATTTTTAGAAGTTTATACCTTAAAGAGATTGTTGTTTTGAAATGAACTACTGTGTCCATGGATGAGTACAACTCATCACTAAGATTAGACAGTTTTCAGGATCACATCTATTCTTACTTTTCATTTTTATAAATATAAATTCTGAAAAAAAATTGTTCTTACAAATTTTACCTATCATAAGCTGACTGGGATATAAGAACTTTTCTATTGTAATATCATCCATTTCTTTGAATTTCCTCCAAGTTACATGGCAAAATTCATGTAGTGATCTATCATCTAAAATTATTTTTAATAGTCTCTCAACTGACAACTTAGTTATTTCCTCCTTCAGTTTTGTTGAAAGCCAAGAACTGGAAAGTACCTGACCCGTGCAATGATTTGTTATCCAGTCATGAAAGTCATTCACTTTCTTAGTTTCTGGGAAATATACCAAAGAGGTTTTAGTGAGTCTTATTAAATGACTCTTGGCCTTTTATACAGTGGCATTTCATTTAACCCAATAACCTCAGAAAGGTTTGGAAATAGCAAAATATTGCTGTTGTCAATACATTTTGGCAATACTAATTTTTTGAAGTTTTTTTTTGAGAGAGAGAGAGAGAGAGAGCATGCATGTGCACATGAGCAGGGAGGGGCAGAGAGAGAGAGGGAGAGAGAGAATTCCAAGCAGGAAGCAGGCTCCACCCTGTCAGCACAGAACCCAACGACAAGGACTCAGTCTCACTAACCGTGAGATCATGACCTGAGCCAAAACCAAGAATCTGAAACCTCAACCAACTGACCCACCCAGACACCCCAAAACTAACTTTTAATAAAATAATTTTGCCTTATCATGTAGCTTAAATATATTTCCCCCCAAACCTTGGTGCTGCAATTGAACCTGTGCAGTTTTTCCACTATATAAGCTAACTGGCAAAGTCAGCCCATATTGTCTAACCAATGTATTAATCCAAGACACATTGTCTGTAAAAAAAATGTTTCACCTTAGTTATCAGCTTAAATACATTAAATTGTGTCCCTATGATTAGCAGCTAACTTGTAAAGTATATTCCTAAAACAAATACACATACAAACCATGGCCCTTTGCCATAGTTTTCCTTTTTAATGACGTTCTTTTTGCTTTGTGCTCATGAAATTCTCCCTCAAGAATAATGAATACTTGACAGTAACCAGACACAAGGTAGACTAACAAAAATTAGAACACTGACTAATGTGAAGGGATGATGGGGACATAAAAGTCCTTGAGCCATGCTGGTGTAACTGAAACAGTAGTGCAGCCGTTCTGAATGGAAGCTGGCATAGCTTAGTCAAATTACACAGACATTACCCCATGAGTCAGAATTTCCATTCTCAGATCCGTATCCCAAAAACATTGTCACCTAAGTAGGACTGCTTATGAGGATGATCACTGTGGCATTGTGGTGGAGGCAAGATGCTGGGGGCTATCAGCTAGTCATTGGGAGAACAGATAGGTATAATGTGGGAAAGGGTCACTGTCTAACAGATGGATCTTAATATCATTGTACTGGTGGCAAAAAAGGAAGAAAAAGAGAGATAAAGAAAGAGGAAGAGAGAGGGTGGGAGAGTGGAAGGAAGAGAGAAAAAGAAAAGAGAGAAGAAAAAAGCAGAATAGATATATTTTATAATATTTATGTAAATTTAAAATACTTACACATTAAACTATGCATATTTGCAGGAACATTAGAAATATTGTTGTATTATAATTGATTGAATGCTGGCAGATTGATATTTTATATAGTTCGTAAATATATAAGATATGTCATCATTAACATTCTGCCTTCAGATACTGTTCCACCTGAAATAGGACCAGCATCTATACTTCAGGAAATTCTTTTGTTCTTCCTTGAGCCTTTCCAGGCAGGATGACTGAGGAAAAAAATATTTCCGGGTAAAATAAATTATCCAAGGGGAAGAAAAAGTCAGCCTTTAAAGGAATGAATATGATCTTAGAAGAAAAGAGGGAAGTTAAAGAGAGGAAATCTGGTGCTTGATGAATGAAAGGGGAAAGACTAAGACATGAGCCAGGGAATTTCCCTTCCTCCTTCTTTCCCATCCCCTGATCCCCCATCATAGCTTCTTTTTCTTTCCTTTCATACATTCCCACATCATGAGGACTTAACCTGGGACCTTTGAGGTAAATAGAAAGAGAAGCCATTAACCTCGTTATGGACGGAATCTCTGCTCCCCTCCACCCCTGCCAATTCATATGTTGACACTCTAACCTCCACTGTGGCTGTACTTGAAGATGGGAGACTCTACGGAAGTAATTAAGGTTAAATGAGGGCATAAGGATGGGGCCCTGATCCTAAAGGATCAGTGTCCTTAAAGAAGAGACCCCAGAGAGCTAGCTCTCTGCCTCTACATTTCCCCTCCACACCTCTCCTCACCCCACGCGTGCGTACACACACACACACAGACACACACACACACACACACAGACACACACACACACACACACACACACACACACACACACACACACACACACCAAGTAAAGGCCAGAAGGCAGACAGTCATCTGCAGGCCAGGAAGAGAGATTTCACTAGAAGCTGAATCAGCTGAAACTTGGATCTTGGACTTCTTTAGACTTCAGAACTGTGAAAAATATACCTCTGTTGTTTAAGCCACCAAGTCTGTGCTATTTTGCTGTGGCAGCCTAAGTAAACTAATGCAAACCTCAAGTGTATTAATGGCAATGGAAATTAAAACAATACTTATATACTTTGAAAAGCTTTAAATCAGAGAGGGGTATGAGTCAGAGTGCTTTTAAAAAAAGTAGATGATATATTCATAGATCATTTGATTCAAAATTTTAATTCAACATACAACTCTAGTTGTATCTCTACATATAAATGATTCAGCACATAGATTTTTTTAAAATTTATTTATTTATTTTGAGAGAGACAGAGACAGCATGAGTCAGGGAGGGGCAGGGAGAGAGGGAGACGGAGAATCCAAAGCAGGCTCCGCACTGTCAGCATAGAATTCTGATGTGGGGCTCAAACCCATGAAACCGTGAGACCATGACCTGAGTCAGATACTTAACTGACTGAGCCACCCAGGCATCCCAGCATATATATTTTTAAGAATAAAAATAATGATGTAACAACAACAAAAATACCAGCATTTGGGTCACCTAGGTGGCTCAGTCAGTCAAGTGTCCGACTTCGTCTCAGGTCATAATCTCAAGGCTTGTGAGTTCAAGGTCTGCAAGAGCTCTGTGCTGACAGCTCATAGCCTGGAGCCTGCTTTGGATTCTGCGTCTCCCTCTATCTCTGTCTCTGTCTCTCTCTCAAAATTAAATAAACATTAAAAAAAATACCAGTATTTAGTTATTTTAAAACAGTCCATTATGTCAGTAGACTGTTGAAAACATATATGGCAATATTATGAGCCCTCATAACTTTAAAATATGATATGGAACTTTCCCATCATGGTGAGTAGAAACTGGAGGTGAAACAATCAAATCTCCATCAGTCATTAGTGCCAATGAAAGACTGAACTCTTCTATTAAAAGTAGAGGGGAAAATGGGCAAAAGGTCTGAAAAACTGTTTCACAAAGTGAGATACATGAATGGACAATAGGCATAAGAAAAATTGCTCAACATCATTAGTCATCAGGGAATTCAAATTTAAAGGAAAAATTAGAAGGGCGCACGGTGGCTAAGTCAGTTAAGCATCCAATTTCAGCTCAGGTCATGATTACGGTTGGTGAGTTCAAGCCTGTGTTGGGCTCTGTGCTGACAGCGTGGAGCCTGGAGCCTGCTTCAGATTCTGTGTCTCCCTCTCTCTCTGTCCCTCCCCTGCTCATGCCTTCTCTCTCCCTCTCTCTCTCTCTCTCTCTCTCTCTCAAAAATAAACAAACATTACCAAAAAAATGTTTTAATTAAAGGAAAAATTAGATACACAATACACCCACCAGAATGGCCAAAATTAAGAAGACTGACAACACCAATGTTGGGAAGGATGGGAAGCAACCTAAATTCTCCAATATCAAATAATACAGCCACTTTAGAAAAATATCTGCAAATTCTTTGAAAATGGAACATACAACTTCTTCTGTCACTTCTGGGTATTTACCCAAGAGAAATGAAAGCATACATTCTACGAAAATCCTAAGATCTATTCAAAATGTCCAAGAACTGCATTAACAAGAAAATAGGTCAATAAATTGTAGTGCATTCAAACAATGGAATGTTATTCAGCAACAAGAAGTGAATTACTGATACAGGCAACAATATAGTTGAATCTTAGAAATGTTACACTTTGTAAAGGAAACCTGAAACAAGAGTAAACACTGTTTGATTCCATTTATATGGAATTCTAGAATAGCCAAATAAAAATCTGCTACAGTGAAAATTAAGAATAACAATGGCCTCTTGGGTGAATGAGGATGAAGATTGGCTATGAAGGGGTACAAAGGCATGTCCTGGGGTGATAGCATATTGGGTATAGTTTTTTTTATGTGTTGATCAAAATTCACTGGGTAATATACTGACAATTTGTGCATTTCACTATATTTAAGCCTTATGTCAGAAAAACAATTATAAACAAATATCTAAATTTAGTAATTATTTGTGAAAGTTTTTAGTGATGACATATACTGATGTCTTAAACTTACTTTGAAATGCATTTTCAAAAATGGTAAAGTGAGGGATGTATACAGGTATGGAGAGGTAAACAGATACTTGCTAAAGCAGATATAGCAATAGGTTAAGATATGGGGGAAGGATCTAGAGCAAATATGACACAGTATCAAGTCTGAATGGTAGGCACCAGATGGTGTCATATGTCATTTTCTTGTCTGCTTATATTTTCCTATATGCTATTATTTTATAATTGCTAATATATTCATATGAAACATGTGTTACTTCCGTAGTATACAGAAAATATTTATGCCAACATGGTATCAGAAATCCTTCGTAACAGCTGTGCAGACTTCAGGACACATCCCTGAAAGTCCCCAAGGTGATTTTGGAAATTACATTAATCCTTCTGAATCCTGCTATTAACTTTCTAGGTGTGTTGATAAGTATATATGTTTAATAAATTATAAGACCAGAGTGGAAAATGTATAAACATATCCATTCTTGGCAGACTGTATTTTTATTTCTAATCATTCCCACCCTCCTCTGTCAGTGGATCACATCTCCACCCATTATCGTGCGACTTCCTCTGGCCACTGGCATTTGAGTAGGTGTGTGATCTATGCTAGATCCAAGGACAAACTATTAGAGTATTATGGGCTATACTGTATTTCCTAAAAATTGAGCTCTTCTCCCCAGTTCCTCAGAATGTGACTGTATTTGAAGACAGGGCCTAGAAAGAGGTAATTAAGTTAAAACGAGCCCCTGAGGACGGATTCTATCTCATCCGACCAGTGTCTTGTAAGAAAAGGAAATGTAGACACATAAAGAGAGAGTAGGGGCATGTGCTCAGAAAAGAGACCATATGAGGACACAGTGAGGAGATGAACATCTATGCGCCAAGAAGAGAGGCCTCAGAAACAAATCAAACCTCCCAACATCTTGATACTGGACTATCGTCTTCAGATACAGGATACACAAGTATGTGCCCATCCCACCTCAGAGCTCCTGTTCAACCAGGGTCCCAGAATTGCAAGCTATGTGGAGCCACATCAGCTAACATGGTAAACCAACATATACCATGAGAGTCAATGCTTATTGTTGCAAGACAAACACACACACACACACACACACACACACACACACACACACACACACACAGTAGAGATATGTGAAATACACTTTTTGGTTAAGTGCCAAAGGGCCAAGAGTTAAAATCAGTACTAGACCACAGACTAGCAACAGCTGTATCACCATCATGGAAGGAACCTTTGGAATACAGAAATAAATCTGAAATTTTATTTACATTTATTATTGTCATTATTATTATTATTTGATCATTATAAATTGTAGTTGTGGCCACATTTGATGGCTTGGGCATTGTAGTATAGGAACAATGATTTCTCAGCCCTTCCAGCTGCCTAATTGCACTCATGGTTACTGAATTGCATGCCAACAATACAAAATAGAAACTCAGTTTTAGTTGCCTTGGTAAGGGAGTAATTTGGCTGCAGTGTGGTACACAGTGCTGCTAATGGTAAATTGCCACAGAGTTATTAAGCTTTCTTCCCCTCCATTATAACCAAAATAAAACCTCCGTAGACTCAAAACAATAAGGAATTTTCTTCTAAAAGCATTCTTGTAAAGCCTGTTGTTTTGAAGACTGAACAAAATGTGTTTTGGTGTGTGTTTTCTTGAACCCATTTCCTCTAATATTGGCAGGTTTTATAATAATGAATATACACTTATGTTTCAATGGACCATTAGAATTTCAAGAAATAAAGAACTTTTTTCTTCCCGCCCTCAAAATTTTTATTATGTTCAGATCAAAGGTGTATATCCTAGATGTATTAGGAATGAGTTGAGGTCTTTCTGACTCTTAAAATTTTGAGATAGCTAAGTTGATATCCATTTTTATTTCTGAATAATTCCCAGATATTCTTTTTCATTAAAAAATCCATACATGGGGCGCCTGGGTGGCGCAGTCGGTTAGGCGTCCGACTTCAGCCAGGTCACGATCTCGCGGTCCGTGGGTTCGAGCCCCGCGTCAGGCTCTGGGCTGATGGCTCAGAGCCTGGAGCCTGTTTCCGATTCTGTGTCTCCCTCTCTCTCTGCCCCTCCCCTGTTCATGCTCTGTCTCTCTCTGTCCCAAAAATAAATAAACGTTGAAAAAAAAAAATCCATACATAATGAAGTAACCAAAAATTAAGTGAAGTTCTCAGTAGATAATTGTTTAGCATTAAGAACATTAATACACCTGATAATTTTATGAAGTTTGAATTAAGAAATAATATAATCTATTATTTAGTTGTGTGTTATTTATTGTTTTAAGTTAATTTATTTTGAGAGAGAGAGAATGAGCATGAGCATGGGAGAGGCAGAGAGAGAGAGAGAGAGAGAGAGAGAGAGAGAGAGAGAGAGAGAGAGAATCCCAAGCGGGCTCTGCACTGTCAGCAAATGCCCAATGTGGGGTTCTCACTCACGAACCACAAGATCATGACCTGAGCTGAAACCAAGTGTCAGATGCTTAACCGACTGAGCCACCCAGGCACCCCTAGAAGGGTGTTATTTAAATTTTACATGCAGTTTTGATACAAAAATAATATTTTTCCAAGTTATTCAGCCAAAATACTCCCAGTGCTTATATTAAATGTCAGTATATTTTATTTTTAATTATTTTAAATTTCTTAATTTTTTTAACACAAAATTAACATGCTTCAAAATCATCATGGTTTATTCACAGCATTTGTACTTTTGCAACAATGAATATACATTATATTTCAGTGGACTTTTAAATTTTCAACAAGTAGAACACCCAAGAAGACTTTTCACTACAAGTTATATCTAGATTGATAATTTATTATTTGGTTAAAACATTACCTATTTAGATATTAATGTTTAGAATATTTAGATATTGACAACAAATTCAAATGTCAGTGTTGATACTCCACCCAAATGCCATAAACATTCATACTCCAAGGAAGGCCAACTGTAAGTTTTCCCAACAGGAGCCATGGAACTCTTCCCCTGAAGGCTTTCTCTAATCACTGGAGCCCACTCAGCCTGTGCCCAAGGTAGAAGAGTGCTGAGGCATGAAGACACCCTTCGTACTCCCAGAATCCCTCTAACAGTAAGTGATGGGATTTGATGGGCAAATCCCTCAGTTACCCACCTCTCAGAATAACTGAGGTATGATAATAACAACCTGGTATAACTCTGAGGTATGATCTACTCTATCCACCAGAGTTCTGCAGCAGAGTTGAGTCCTCGCTGTCCAGTAATACCAAGTTCAATAATATACCTTTCTTGGTTTCCTTCCTTCCCTGTATCATTTACCACTCACCCACAAGAGCTTTATGGACTCACCTCTCAAATAAACAACTCACACTCACATCCTTTTCTCAGGTTCATTGTCTAGAGGAACCCAACGTAAGAGGTACACAATCCCGAAACCACACACCTGTCAGGAATGCTGGGAAGGACACTGATAAGCCACTAGTTTCAGGTGTACAGTGGCGGACTCTCCCATTTTAATCCGAAAATTTTCAAACCTGTATCAGCTGTCAACTGCTACGTAACAAATTACCCCACCCTCGGCGACTTGAAATGACAACGATGCATCATTTATCACAATTCTGTCCATTGGTTGTGCTCATTTTACCTGGCTCATTCCTGCAGTTATCCTCAGGAGGAGAGTCAGGTGGGCTTGAAGGTCCAAGTTGGCCTCACTCCTGTAAGACAACTGACGCTCCTACTTGGCTGGAATGACTTCATTTTTCTGTGCATGGCCTCTCATCATCCAGGAGACCAGAGCTAGCTTCTTTACATGGAAGTCTCAAGACAGCATTTTGAGAAGACAGAGACAGAAGCTGCAAGGCCTCTAGAAAACTAGGCTAGAGAACTAGCAAGTCCCACTTCAACCACTTCTGTTGGTAAAAGCAAGACACCAAAGCTAGAATGGGCTGAAAGAGTGGAGTTATAGCCTTCATCGCCTCACATAAAGAGCTGGAAATATTATTGCTATATTTTCAATCTACCATAAAGCCAACTGTCTTTGTGGAAGAAACCAGCTAGATTTTCACCAGGACTACTTCCACTTTCTGGACATGAAACAGTTCTACACTTCTCAGTCTCCCTGTAGGTAGGCTGGATCCAAATGCTTACATCATGGCATTTCCAGCTACAGCATATACCTATGATCTGCTTCCCCTGCCCCAGAAATAGCATGTGCTGAAGATGGCAACGTCACAAAATGGAAGGAGGATGACCTCCTCAGGTTTTGTTTTGCGATTTTTTTTTTTGAAGGAAAACCATCTGATTTCCATTGAACTTTGACAGGAACAAGAAATAAATTTCTACTGCATTAAGTTACTGAGATTTACCCATAGTATAATCTAACATATCCTAACTAATAAAGCCTTTGAGAACTAAAAGAATGAACTCAAATAATGGAATGTAGGACATGGCAGAAGTCTGGTGATCATGATTTTTTGTTGTTGCTGTTTTTTGGGGCATTGAGAGAGCTCCTCCTCATTTTAGAACATGTTAGCAGTCTTCTGTCTACTTACTAGACCATCTTCCCTGATGATATCTACTAGTCCCTTGGTCTCTGTTAGTTCCAAGGCAAGTACAGATGAACATACTTCCTACTATGGCAGAGATTTCTCTTGCATGGTAGAGAATTCACTCTCACAATGAAACTACTGTTATTCATAGGGAAAAGGTGGCACCTAGGAATATATGCAAACATCTGAGAGGTGAATGTATGGCTCACTCAGAAAGACACTACCTTTAATGATGGTGTCCAAAATTCTTCTTTTTTCCTACCTTTGCAGTATCCTTATCTCTCATCTCACCTCTTAGATATAGTCCTTTCTTTTGGAATGACATTTATAGAATTTCACTCTGAAAGACCTTGCTAGCTCTTTAAGATGTTAGTTTTTCCTTTGGTTCAAAACTGATGTGACTGTCATATGATAAAGGATCAAGTGGGTCACTGGGAAATTTTTATCCACTTTCTGGAGCAAAAACTCTTCCAAGTGTTTTAAAGATGTAAACCTGTGCCTTTTCATGTCTGGCAATGATGCTGATGATGAGAAAAACCTTCCCAGGCCAGGATGATCTATCCAAGATCTATTTATTTTTCCATAATCCCTCTGTTTATGTGTTCTCAAATGACTAATGAGGCCAATCTGGAACTGGCAGATTTTGCCACAATTTAGACAGATGGTTTCAGTATATGTGCATAAAGAAAGTAATGCTGGAAATGTGAAAATAAAGATATATTTTGTACTATTTGAGGTTTTTTTAAGAGAACAAAGATAAAATGGCCAGGGGGCATGGAAAGGTTTCAGTGTTGCTAAACCACACAATGTGATCCTCTTACCTTAGAAACCTCTGAAATAACTACTGAGAATCATTGCACTAACATACAGATGACTTTTTTTTAGCCCAAACACTCAGGAAAGTCTAAACATATGCTCTAGTCATTGCTTTAGAAAGTTTGTATAAGCAATATTAAGTGAACTGTTGCTGATAAAAATGTGACCTCACCCCAAACCTGAGCCCTTCCTAGAACTGAAGCAAAACCAAATATTTCTGGGCAATTTGAAACATAAACAAGGCTGACCATTTTTCAGGTCTTTGCATAGATGACACATTTCTGAACCTTCTACTCTAATCCAGTTATCCAAATTTTTGTATGGTCTCTCTTAGATGAGAAAACCTAGAAGCCTTGGTACATTTCCAATTTACTGAATAGAGCCTAGCAATATGAAGACACATTCATTTACTCCATATTCTCAACTAATACTCACTGAACACTTACTTTGTGTTAAGACAAGATCATTGATGCTGCAAAATTCTGATATGCATATACCCATAAGCCCAATCTTCAAGAAATACAGATTGTAAACAAATTATAACATTGTATGATAAGTTTATCTAGCTCCTTAGAGAATAAATGCTTTTTTTTTTTTTGCTGATGATGGCTACAGTGGAAACAGCAACAAAGGGGAAGGAGAATGGAGGAAGTAGAAGGAGGAAGAACCCAAGTATAATAGGTTGCCCTGAGACATACCACCCAGAAATGTGTGCTACACCAGCACCATTAGTGGTAAGCTGCTAAGCCTTTAAGCTGGTTTGTGGTGGTGGCAGAGACGAGGGCTGGGTACAGATCCTGGATGTAGGAGCAGAATATCTACATGCTACAAGGCCCTTTGATGTAAGAAAGAAATGACTAGAAAGCAAATACAGATGTGCAATGGATCACAGGTTGACTACCCATGTCCTGCCATAGCAAAACTTCCAATGAATTTTAAGATTCTAAATTTTAACTTGGATATGCAGCTCATCACAAAGATACAGTTTTAAAGGTAGCTAGCAGGGTGCCTGGGTGACTCAGTTGGGTAAGCGCTAACTTTGGCTCAGGCCATGATCTCGCGGTTTGTGAGTTCGAGCCCTGTGTTGGGCTCTCTGCTGACAGCTCATTGCCTGGAGCCTGCTTCAGATTCTCTGTCTCCCTCTCTCTCTGTCCCTTCCTCTCTCTCTCTCTCTCTCTCTCAAAAATAAATAAACATTAAAAAAATTTAAAGGTAGGATAGAAAAAGTATTATTTAATATTTTATTAGTTACACATATAATTTTTAAATGGCATGCATAATAAGTACTTTTATTTCTACACTAACCCTAACCCCTTGCCACAGGCTGTGCATATTTGGGAGCCTAGTTATCAAAGAGACACAGGCCCCTGCAGGCCAGGCTTCTGGTTTCTTTAGTAGTGATATCCTCTTATAATCTTTGTGGACATTTGACTTGTTTTCAGTTAGTTCCTTACAAGTAACCACAGCCAAAAGTTTTCTTCCCATCCTTCTTTCTCTCAATTTCATTGTATTTACCTTGAGATAATTTGAAACATTAGGTTTAAATGGGTAGGCAACCCTGTTTATCTGATCTTTGGAACTAGGTAGTCTCCTAATTTCTGAATAACATATAACAGGAGGGAGGTGTTAATGGCTTAAGTCCTCACCCTTGTAAAAATGGTTTCATCAGCACTACTCCTAATAATAGCTTGATTAACTAACTCTCTTATAGAATTTTGCTAAATATAGCAAAAAGAAGCCAGAACACATTAATTGTGTAACTTTTTTTCAAACAAATTTGGCTAGATATGGACTTCTGTTGGCATATGACCTGCTTTCCAAGGTATTGCAGATGGCCCAATTCTAAGTATCAATTTCTATATTAATTATACAAAACAAATTCAACTGCATGAGACCCAAAATACAGTGCTTAAGCAAGACTCAAGTTCATGTCTCTCTCCAGGGAATGAAGGGCAGTTTTGACATTTTCATTGTGCAACTTTCATTTCTAGATCTAAAAGTGACTATTCCACTTCTCATCATGTCCCAAGTGATGGAAAGTAGGAAAGGGGCAAAAGCAGCACAGATGCATTCATTGTAATGATAAAACATAGAAATAGAACATACACTTTCTATGTCCATCCAACTGGACAGAACTTCTTTACATGGCCACACCAGGATGCAAAGATACCTGGGAAATGTAGTCCCTACATGTGCAGCCATGTTTACAGCTAAAATGGGGGCATTCTATTATTAAAGAAGAAGAGGGAAGGTATAGGGATGAATAATCAGCAGTCCCTACTACAATGACCCATAGGTCAGAATAGGAGCCAGGAGAGAAGGGAGCAAAAAATTTACAGAGAAGAACAGTGCAAATGATGTGGTAGGGGCCTTATCCTGAGCTGGTTTTAAGTCTGACTCCCTGAAGCTGGCAGTTCCTTAGAAGAGTTCCCTCTACACCAAGTCTCCCCTTTTATCTGCTAAGAGGATGTCTCTCCAAATTATACAGAAACCCATCTGCCACTTGGAGGTGTCAATGATTAGTCTCATTCTCCATTGTCTTGTTAGACACATTCACCACAAATCAGGAGGCTTTCCTGTGAATGTACAGTAGGAGCTCAGAGGAGCCCAGAGAAGGGGGACAGACAACTAACATAATCTGGAATTTTTCTACAAAAGAGGTAGGACTTCAGTGGCTGCAAAAGGAGTAAAGAAGGGCAGAAGAAGGGAGTCGGGCTTTTGTGAGGATTGATCAGAGGATCTGTCCCTGCTACTCAGACTTTACAGGTCTGCATGACCTCAGAGGATGACTCAGTGCCCAGTGGATTAGAAGGACTGGAGTCCACAATAAAAGTCCCAAGTTGGGGCGCCTGGGTGGCTTGGTCGGTTAAGTGTCCGACTTCGGCTCAGGTCATGATCTCACGGTCCGTGAGTTCGAGCCCCGCGTCGGGCTCTGTGCTGACAGCTCAGAGCCTGGAGCCTGTTTCAGATTCTGTGTCTCCCTCTCTCTCTGCCCCTCCCCTGTTCATGCTCTGTCTCTCTCTGTCTCAAAAATAAATAAACGTTAAAAAATTTTTTTAAATCCCAAGTTGAACCCCAACTAGTTACTTAACCTCTCTGTTCCTCAGTTTTCTCATCTTTAAAATGTAGACAACATTTACCACATAGGATTGTTTTGAAGATTTCAATGAGAGGATGTATACAAAGTTCTAAGGCACTGTGCTCTGCAAATGGTGAATATTTAATAAATATTTCCTAAAAAACACGTATCTGGGTGCTCTTATTTAAATCATAACAGAGGACAGAAAAGATATTTTTACCATAGTAATATTTTCATTGCCTCTAACATTGTGCCTAGAACACAGCAATCATTCAATAAATGAATGAATGAGTAAATGAGAACATTGTGAAACCCATTAAAGTAACCACCCTACACAAGGTTTCCCTGGCTTCTCAAGTTTCTTGGTGGTTCTTAAATAGTGGCTCAAAAATGAAGAATTTATGTTAGAAATGTGAGCCAATGTACATAATTCCATCCGAACAAAGAAAGTCAGAAGTGCTTATTAATTTACAGTGAAGCCTTCATGTCAGTCTGGGAAAACAAAACATACAGCAGCACTGAAAATTTCTAGAACACACACACACACACACACACACACACACACACACACACACACAAAGAATCCTTGTTTCTCTAGGAAAACGGAGCCATCTACAGGCCAAATCAATTTACTATCAAACTCATTCCTTGACTTCATAATCATAGAAAAGGAGAGTTTTTCCCTTTAATATCTTACTACTCCTATTTTTATTTCTTGTTACTCTTCATCCTTCTTCTTCCAAATACAGAGCTGTAGTTCTGAAGCATATCCACAATGGCACCTGCTTATGTCACCATCATTTTTCCTGAATCAATGCAATAATCTAACTAGTCCCCTGCTTCTGCCTTTGACCCATTACAGTCCATGTACAACAGAGTCAGAGGAATCCTTTCAAAGAAAATCACTCAAGTGTCTGTCCACTGAATTTAAAAATTAATGACTGGCCCCCATAAATCATACAAAATTCAAAGCACTGGTGATAAAGTGCTCACAAAGACATGGTGCCTGTTTTGCAAAGAAGACAGAAAAGCTTATGGGAAAATCATTATATCCACTATAATAAACACAAGAGCAGGATGAATGATGAGGCGTGATACAACTAACTCCCTTAAAGTGAGAGAGCATTTAAGCTGGTTCCTGAAGGACAAGTAGACTGACATGTTATCTTTGGTCTTTCCATTCAAATAGGAATAACACAATAGCTGCCATTTATGAAGGATTGACTACTTACAAGATACAGTGCTAAGTGCTTACATATAGGACCTCACTTCATCCTTACAACCACCCAAATAATTAGACATGGAACCCCATTTTGTCCAGGCAGAAACTGAGAGTTACAGAGGTTAAGTAATATGCCTAAAGAAATACTTCTAGTCAACAAAGGATCTGAGAGCTGCATCCAGCCTATTAGGTGAGCCTGCACTCTTAAGGACTGGGCAATACTCCCCTCTGTGAAAGGCAGAGACAGAGATCCCGGTGACAAAGCTACAGCAAGACCAAGAAGTTTCTTAGTATCTATTCTGCAGGCCTTTCACTGGCATAGTCCTGGAGCTTTAAGATGACTGTGATTATTTAAGTGAGTGCCCTGCCAATCCCTGCCTCAACATAAATTTTTGACATTGCAAACACACATAAACACACACAGATATAGCTGCTGCATGAGACTGAAATTACAAGCTTAGAACCAGTGCATGAGCCCTATATGGGCAGGCACTATGTCTTGTCACCATTCTGTCACCAGCATATAGTGGACGCTAATAAATGAACAGATGAACTGAGACTCTAACTTCATTTTAAATATCCATTTAAAATTGAAGGTAAAAAGTACCATTAGAGGGGCGCTTGGGTGGCTCAGTCGGTTAAGCGTCCGACATTGACCTAGGTCACGGTCTCACGTGAGTGAGTTCAAGCCCTGCGTCGGGGTCTGTGCTGACGGCTCAGAGCCTGGAGCCTGTTTCGGATTCTGTGTCTCCCTCTCTCTCTGCCCCTCCCCCGTTCATGCTCTGTCTCTCTCTGTCCCAAAAATAAATAAAACGTTAAAAAAAAAGTACCATCAGAGAACAGGTTGCAGAACAGATTGTACAGGATGCCCAACAGTTGGTTGCTTTTATTTTAAAGGATTTGAGCCTTAAACAGACAATTGGGTCAGAATTTGGAATCAGCCAAATTGGGTTATAGTCCAGGTAGGTCTTTTCATTTTAAGTCTAATTGTATGACCAGCTATCACCAACTTCGGTCAGGGACCCGCATAATAAATGCATACTCTGCTGGTAATCCTTCAAGCAGAGCTCTTTCACCCACAGAGCCAGTGGCTACCACACCAGGGGCCACTGCACAGCAACAGCAGCAGGCCTCAATTTCCAAAGATTGTGGTGACCAGAACAAAGGCCCTGAAATGAGAGGAAATGAGGCGTCTCAGAGTTCATGAAGACCAGCCTGCCGGATTGGAGTCCCATCAGGACTCATTCAGTTTCAAGTAATAGCAATCCTTCTCAAACGGTCTGAAACAAAGACTGCCGCCTGTAATTGATACATTCAAGAGACATGGCCAACTAAGGAACCACTAGGCCCAGTGCCTCAAGAAAATGTCATCAAGACACTGCTGGTCTCTCCAGCTCCTGCCTCAGCATTTCTCTGCATTTGGCTGCATCTCAGATTCCCCATTGAGCCAGCAGAAGTGGTTTCCAGCAGCTTCACACTTACATCTATTCACTTAGCAAGGCAGTGGATAAAGGGGCCTCATTTCCAATCATTTTAGCTGATAAATCCTCAGATTCCCTCTGACTGGTCTCACTTATGTCACCTGCCCATCCCTGAACCAATCACTGCGGCCAAGATCATGCAGCCAGGTCTCTGGTTCATCAGGACTGAGACATGTACTCATGGCTGGAGTCCAGGGATGGAGTCACTTCTGCCAAAATGATATAGACCCAGAGTGGAAGAGAACTGATTCTCTAAGTAAAACTTGAGGTTTCTTTTACTAGAACAAGGGATGCTGGGGAGCAGGTGGGGTGGGGGACAGAGAGCAATAGACAAAAGGTGCTGAAAATGTGTGAAAGCATGTTGAATGTGACCTGACCATGACTGGCCCCCTAACTGAACTGGCTAGGGAGTGGAGAATGGGAGAGGAAAAGGGGATATTACACCTATTAAACCACAAAGCAGTTAGTAGGCACTGCATGAAGGAGGAAGTTTGAGTAACTTGCAACTGAGTGACAATGCCTCAAAAGCACATCATTCGTTCATTTATGTGCATGAAAGAAGGAATACACAAATGCAGAACAAATAGACAAATGCAGAACAACTTTTTAAGGTGGACATCTTTTATCCCATTAACGAGGAAAATGAGGTACAGGGGCTGAATGGCTTAGTCAAGCTCTCCTAAGTCAGCAACTAGGAATTTTAGCAAAGAGCTCAACCTCTAGGTCACCATTCCTATGTGCTCCAAAAAAAAAGGGTGCATTAAAATAGAGGCTTTTTATTGTGAATAATTCTCTTTTTTTAAACGTTTTTTAATGTTTATTTATTTGAGAGAGAGAGAGAGAGAGAGAGAGAGAGAGAGAGAGAGAGAGAGAGAATACCATGAGTGGGGGGGCGGGGCAGAGAGAAAGAAGGGAGAGAATCCCAAGCAGGCTCTGTGCTGACAGCACAGAGCCCAACATGGGGCTCAATTTCACGAACCATAGATCCTGACCTGAACCAGAATCAAGAGTTGGACACTTAACCAACTAAGCCACCCAGGTACCCCAATTGTAAATAATTTTAATCCTAAAATTAAAAACAGTGGCAGGGATTTTCATAATAAAAATATAATTTAAATCTGGACTCTGTCCTTTACTAGCCAAGGATTCCTGGGCAAACTAGTTCATCTCTCTTGGCCTCTGTTTCCCCATCTGTAAAATACTGCTAATCACCTTTATTATGGAGATTAAATGAGATAACCTATGGAAAAGCACCTAGATAATACAGGTACCATTAAATAAGTTATATAAAAACTAATTAAATGAATGTGAGATTCTTTTTTATAAATAAAATAGAAACCATGGTCCATACTTAAAAATTAAACAAAAGAACACCAAAACAACGACATTGACAAACACCTTAGTCTGACTTTCACTCAATCCCAATTCTAAATCATCCCCATGCTGTTACTTAAGTTAATATATTTATGTACAAGGCAAGGAAGAGGCATTTCCTAAGCATGTAATGCATAAAAACATGGCCCCAGCAAACTCATTGGATCCTGAAAGCAATTTAGGTTTCTTTTTACACCATCTGCAACCTCTCAGACTTCAGAAGCCTTGAATCAGCACTGCATCACCTTGCCGTAGATTGGACACAAATATAAAAAGAAAAATCAAATCATAACCCTGGACTCCATCCAGGGTCTTGTCTTGAGGTTAATGTCTTAGAAAATGTCTCTCTCCTGTGAAATAAAAAAGTAATCATATCCTTGCCCATGTCAGACCCCTACATTTTTTTTACTGTTTTCCTGTTCTAGTGTAAACTCCCAGACCCCAAGCCATGACCTGTCTAGTCTTTGAGAGGGCTTCACAAATACGTCCTTAATCCCTTCAGTCAGCCACTTCCCTCACTTCCCCTTTCCTTCCATCACCCATCAACAACCATAGCTGCCTCACGCATGTCTACTTCCCACCACACACAACAGAACAAATAAACACTAGTCAAGGGAAATCTTGATAAATTGAACTTAGTAAAATTAAGAGTTTCTGTTGTTCATCAAAAGATACCACTAAGGGTGAAAAAAAAAAAACTGTGAGGATATATTTGCAACATATAAATCTGACAAAGAACGTGTATTCAGAATTTTTAAAAAATCTTTTTTGCGCTAATAAGAAAGGACAACCCAATTTTTAAAAAATAGGTGAAAGACTTCAATAGATATTTCACGAAAGAGGAAATCTAAATGGCAACCAGCACATGAAAAGGTGCTCAGCCTTACAAGACATTAAAGAGCTGCTCATTTTCCAACAATAGTGAAAACATTTAACATACCCATAAAACTGGCTACAATATAAAAATAACAACTGAACAGATCAGTGTCGGTGTGCCAAAAACTGGAACTCTCATATCTTGCTGATGGGACTGAAAATTGGTACAACTACTTTAGAAACTACTTGACACTATTTACTGAACCTGAATATGTATCCTATGACCCACTGATTCCTCCTCTCCTAGGTATATCCCCAACAGAAATGCACTATATACATTTAAGTGCAAAAGGTATATTTAAGGATATTCAAAGCAGCATTATTGCCATAATCAAAAACAACATATCACACACAAGTCCGTGAAGAGTGGAAAATAAAATTGTGGTCTATGATAGATTATCAAACATTAAGACAGAACAAACTGCTGCTATACATGATGGTATGAACGAATTTCAAAGACATAATGTTGAGCAAAAATACATGTTCGAAGATCCCTTTTATATAAAATTCAAGGAGGGGAAAAAACTAACGTAGGGTAATAGGAGCTAACACAGTGGTTACTTTTGGTGGCGGAAGGGGTCGACTGGGAGAGACATGAGCAGGGATAATGTGGTGCCAGCAATGTTCTATTTTTATCTGAAGCATCACTGGCTGTTACACAAGTCTGTTCATTTTGTAAAAGCTTATTGAGTTGTAGCTCGAGATCTGGTCAGTTCACCAAATGTAGGTTACACATCGATAAAAAGTGTACTAAGAAATCCACATCCTTCATGATGCCTCTAATTAAGGTTCACAAGTTCCATATAACCAATTCTGTGACTTCAGAATAAACTTATAAATATGACTGGAATTCACCCATCTACACAAAACATTTCCATACCCACAAAACCACCTTTTAAAAAATACATATATTTTATTGTTGGCAATTCTGCTTTCTCTGAGCAATGATTTGTGGGAAGCATCATGTACAGAATTAGGAAGCAAGAAGCCAAGAGCTCCGAAAACAGTCAACATAATAGTAGCAAATATATATGGATTACTTACTACACAATAAGCAATGTTGCTAAGGACATATTTTATTTAATCTTCACAATAAACATTTGAAATAAGTACTGTCAGTATCCCCATTTTACAAAGAAACTGAGATCCAGAGATGTTAAGTATCTTGTCTAGGTCCATATAACTGACAAGTGGCTAGAATTAATGAGGATTTAAACCCAAATAAGTTAATAAACACTAACCTCTGACCTCCTCCTTGGGAGGCAAAGAGATGGAGGATGTGGGAGATACAGCCTCTCTTCCCTCTCTCCCAGGGAATAACTTCACAGTTAGGGGATAGGTAGCAAAGAGCATAGACATTTCATTTCCAGAGCTCCATTTTGACAGAAGCACACAACCCCTGATGGGAGGGCGTCCTCCATGTGGGAGGCACCTCTGCATGTTGCAATGAAGAAAGAACACACAGGCTTTGGTGCCTGAGAGATCTCACAGCTCTCCCTCCGGTATGCCCTTGAACAAACCTATTTCTTTATCTATAAAATGAAGATGAACAATCTTTTTCATAAAGCTATCGAGTAAATTCAAATGTCGGATGCATTAACTACTGTAATTTGGGAAGGTTTTCTCTTCTTCTGGTTGGTGTTTTTTTGCTGTTTTGTTGTTTATTTTGCTTGCTTTGCCACAGTGGAGCACAGCCTCTGTTGTCTCGCATACTCCCCTTTCCCTTCTAATCGTCCAACAGTCCTGGGACACACCTCAGAGAGGTGACTGACTTAAAAGTTCAAACAGTTTTGAAGTTAAGCATCCTCACACCCAATCTATGGTATGAACTGCCCTAAATTTCTTCTTGTGTGACTTAGTCTAGACAATGTGGAGGAACATTCAAGTGTCTTTATTTCTCTCCTTTTAAACTTAGAACCAAGGGGCGCCTGGGTGGCGCAGTCGGTTAAGCGTCTGACTTCAGCCAGGTCACGATCTCGCGGTCCGGGAGTTCGAGCCCCGCGTCGGGCTCTGGGCTGATGGCTCAGAGCCTGGAGCCTGTTTCCGATTCTGTGTCTCCCTCTCTCTCTGCCCCTCTCCCGTTCATGCTCTGTCTCTCTCTGTCCCAAAAATAAATAAACGTTGAAAAACAACAACAACAACAAAAAAAAAAAACCCAAAAAACTTAGAACCAATGCTCAGATGCTAAATTTCTGCTTCTTTTGTTCTAGATCTTACCCTGATACTTTTTGCAATTGAGAACCAAATGATTATAGTTAGCACTTACACAGCACCTTCTTTGTGCCATGTCTCCATTTTCAATACTCTTTGTCCAAAACCTTGTTGCTCTTTGCCTTCTTTTCTTGTGTAATTTGCTGCCCTCATGCACCCAGTTCCTACAACCATACCCTCAAAGTCATCTGTGGTTGTCTTCTCCTCTTCAGCCCATAAAATCATTGCTTCAAGACAGATTGTGAGTTCAGCCCGCCACCTCAAAGCTTCCCTATGACCAGAAGTTTGGGACATCTGGATCTTTTCATCCTTTAATTGTGTGTACGTCACATCTTCCCAACCGGCCCCTCTGCTTCCACCTCACCTCTCTCCATGTTGAGAGATTGCTTGCCTGCATCCTTATATACTCCAAACTCCTGAGATGGCAAATAAGGCCTACCCTCTCTATACTTCTCTCTCCAAGTGCGTCTGGCACTCCTGTCTTATGATACTCCACATTTCTGCCATCCTGACATTACCCACCATCCGTTTCATGACCCTTTGTGCAAGCTGCTCAATGGTCCTCCTCCCAACCCCACCCCATCTGGTAATCCAGCAATCTCTTACACATCCTTCAAAATGCTGCTGAATGTAACTTCCTCTGCAAAAGCTCTTCTTCCCCATTTCCGGCAACCTAATTGGCTCATTTCTACTGTGAGTTCCAATAGTACTTACTATGTTGATTTGTGATATCTATTTTTGAATTCCTGCCATTCCTCAGTGCTAAGCGCTGGGATATACAGCTGTTGGGGTTAGAAAAGATGTCAGAAAGGAAAGTATATGTAGGATGAATGAATGAATGAATGAATGAATGAAGTGTTTTACAAATCCAAGCAAAACATGCAACTTGAAAAGATAACATAGAACATAAAAATGTAAAAGCTGCACAGGAGAATGAGAACCTGATTTATAGAAAGAGCACCTGATTAAGAATCCATACACCTGGGATCTTATTCTATCAATGCACTCACTAGCCACATGGCTAGAAAGGTGTAATTTTACCCTCAAGACTCTTAGATTGGATGATGTCTGACATCCTTTCCAACTCTAAGATACTAAAAGGCTTGAAAAAGAACAAGAAGCTAACAATGACCTAAGTCTTTCTCCGCACTGGTAAGAGTTCATTCACACACCAATGAAGGTCTGTCGTACCCAAATCCCTTTCCTGAGGCCAGGAGGAGACAGCCACAGCATTTCTAAGCAGAAGTTTTAGGGACATAAGAAAAAGGAATATTGGCTCAGAAGCAAAATAAAAAGGACACTCTCTGGATATGAGACAAACCACATGAAGTAATAGGAAATGCCTTTTTTCACGAGAAGATGCAAGCCAACCCCCCCAAAACAAAACAACAAACAAACAAACAAACCGGTACAAATTAAAAGTCCATTCCAATGCAAAGCAGTTTATTTAGGGGAAGGCAAATAGTGCAAAGGTCTTGCTGAGCTAGACCCAGAAGCTCCACATGCAGAACAGACAGGAATTTTAACTTTGCATGTGTGGTTTTGCTATTGCCAATTACTGATATTTGTAATTAGCCTTGGTTGTCCTCTCTGGCCTGTGTTAGAACATTTTTTGGTTTTAAGAACAGGAATCCTCTAGTTCATGTTTTAGAATGAGGGAGGGGTGACACTGAAAGAATGCATACAAGGAAGGCTGATAAGGGCAATATCTGTGCTATCAACTTTTGGGAGAGCAAGGGATAGTGAAAGTCAAGTTTCATGGGAAGCCCCAAACAACTAGCAACTTAGCAGTATCTCTAGTAGTCAAGTAAACTGCCTGTATCTTTGGCAGCCCAAGTTTGTTAACCTATACCCTATTGTCCTCTGTCAGCATGACTCAGTTATCTCCTCTGCCCCTTTTTCCGCGTGACTTTCAACTTCTGCAAATTCATATGTTGTCTCCTTAGGTCTCTTGATGTTTTCCAGAGGGAGGATCTGAACGCTCTAATGTTGACGTGTTCCCTGAATGTCAGAGCACTTACACAATACCAATAAGTAAGTTGCTCACACTTACTGTGGATTTCCCACACTTAAGTCTCCCTGGTTCTATCAGCTTTGGGCAAAGTAGAATGGTCAAATGAATCAACACTGATACTTAAAAAAATAAACCCCTTCAAAGGATACTGTGGGTGAGCAGGCACTCTTAAGACTTGGCCTCTTTAGGACATAACCACAAGGCCCACTTAGATAGCAAGGGACAGCTTTCCTCACTTTAAATTGGAAGAAGCAATTTAAACAGCAACTCTAGACATCACTGAACGTATCTTCGGTGTTCAGCAGTCCCCCGGATGACCCAGTGACTTATGCCAACAGAAGGCCACTTTTCAATGTATTTTCTGCATCAGTCGGAGGTATTGGTTAAATTTCCGTATCAGTTGGCTAAGTTGTCCTATAGTGACAATGTTCCCCAAAATGTTAGTGGCTTACAGAGGGTGATTTCTCTCTCATGTGTACCCCTTATGGGTTGGCTCTGGTTCTGTTCCATGTCATCTTTTCTCTAGGAACCACGCTGACAAGGCAGCCTCTATCTGGACTGTACATTCCCATTTATCCAACACAGTCCTAGCCATGCCTGTTGTCCCAGAGAAATTATTAATAGCCTATCTTTTCACTTTCAGGAGTGTACCCCTTTACTTTCAAATATTCCTGTTTTGGACAATAAATTACATGCCATTTTTATTATCTGCGTTATGGATGATATCCTGGCAAAGGAAAAAAAGAGAAGCGGCAAAAACACACACTGGTTCTTAAACGTTTCTGCTCGGAAATGACTCAAGTCACTTCTGCCCATATTTCATTGGCTAAAGCAAGTCACATGTCTGCTCCTGAGTTCAGCACAGTGAGAACGTATAATTGACCCTGAGGAGGGCAGCAAATACTTTGAATAAAATACATCCTGCCACAGTGAAGAATGGAAAACATAACGACAAAATGAAATGATATAAACAGCTTGCCCAAGGCATGTGTGCAGAAGTGGTGAAAGGGTAGAGTTAGAGTCACTGCAGCTCAGGGCTTCTACAATTTTATCCGTTTTCTGCACTTGTCCAATCCCCTTATCATGCAAGATGAAAAAAAAACTGGAGCCTAGAGAGGGAGATAACTTGCCCAAGTTCCCAGAAGTCTGTAGGCCAGTGTATGACCTGCTAGTGTGGGAATTTAGGAGTATGATGGAAAGAAAAAAATTCTGGTGATAACATAAACCACAAATGTCTAAATCTAAAGCAATCCCAAGCCACTCAACCTGCATAGAATTGACAGAGGTCAAATCGGTGTGGCACAAAACACAGAAATGAGAGAGCTCCCAATAACATGAGAAACTTTGAAAGAACTAAAAAATAATGCAACTCCTCTTTCATGAGGGATAATTTCAGAGAATGTTCTTACCTTATATTGAGACATTTATGACATATGAGTCTCACCTCCTTCTTGTCATTAGGGGACCTGCTTCCCTTCTTCAGCTTCAGGGCCCAGATTCATGAAGATCGGTAGTTCTCAACCTTGGCTAAAACCCCCCTGCCACATCTCCACCTCTCCCCAAATACTCTGACTCAGTTGTTGGGAGAAGAGGTGCTGATAATTAGTACTATTCAAAAGCCTGCATGTTATTCAACTTTATATCCAGGGCTGAGAATCACTAATGTAGGAATTTTGTCAATATTCCATGGACCAGGGTGATGGATTTTTGGTTTAGCAAACCACTTTGGTAAGGCGATTCATGTGTACTTTGTTATGAACTGAACATTTATCTTCTCCCAAAATCCATATATTGAACCCCTAACTCCCAATGTGATGGTATTTGCAGGTTGGGCCTTTGGACAGTAATTAGGGTTAAATGAGGTCATTGGGGTGGCCCCTGCATGATGGGATTAGTTCCCTTATAAGAAAAGACAACAGAGGGGCGCCTGGGTGGCTCAGTCGGTTAAGCGGCCGACTTCGGCTCAGTTCACGATCTTGCGGTCCGTGGGTTCGAGCCCTGCGTCAGGCTCTGTGCTGACCGCTCAGAGCCTGGAGCCTGTTTCAGATTCTGTGTCTCCCTCTCTCTCTGCCCCTCCCCCGTTCATGCTCTGTCTCTCTCTGTCTCAAAAATAAATAAACGTTAAAAAAATTTTTCTTTAAAAAGAAAAGACAGAGACCTTGCTTTCTCTCTATGTCCATATTCACACAAAGAAGAGGTCAGGTGAGCACAGAGCAAGATGGTGACAGCCTACCAGCCAGAAGAAGAAGCCTCAGAATTAAACTATCTTGCTGGCACCTTGACCTTGGATTTCTAGGCTCCAGAACTGTGAGAAATAAATGGCTGTTGTTTAAGGCCACTGTATGTATTTTGCTATAGTAGCCCAAGCTGGCTGCTATCTATCATTTGTCTCCCAAACTCCCCACTTCTATTTCTCACTGCCAGAACTACATGTGCACACACACACACACACACATTTGGTTTGTGTATTTTATTTGTTTGCCTGGAATGCATTTAAAAATTTTTTTAAGTTTATTTATTTCTTTTGAGAGAGAGGGAGACAGAGAGCGAGTGGGGAAAGGGCAGAGAGAGAGGGAGAGAGAATTCTAAGTAGGCTCCACACTGTCAGCACAGAGCCCAATGTGGGGCTCAAACTCACAAAACACAAGTTTCACATGACCTGAGCTGAAACCAAGAGTTGGATGCTTAACCAACTGAGACACCCAGGTGCCCCCCTGGAATGCATTTTGAAATACAAGGTAAGCTAGATCATCCAAACCACTTTATAAGATATGCTATTTGTTCCACAAGAGTCTTTGGTATTTTTAGTTGAAGATTCAACGTCTCTCTAATGAGTATAAGGCTAGAGACTAGAAAACCTTTGGTATACAGCTGGTTCTGCTGTTTAACTGGCCATTGGATATTGGCTTGGTTATCTCTCTGGATATCACTTTCCATCATAAAGGAGAGAATCAAAACAGATGCTTTTTATAAGGTCTTTCTTCTGGGGCAGGAGTCACAACAACACCCATAAGCCAGAAGTTATGACCCTCTTTATAAAATATATTAAGCTTTCCAAAAAGGCAAGGCCCAGAACTCTCTTCTCCCCGACCCCAAGTTGGTTCATTGGTCCATGGCAGGTGAGGCGATTGTATTGATCTTTTAAAAAATCTCTCCAGGAGATTCCAATGAGCAGGCAGAATTGGAAACTATGAGCTATTTACACATGTTTACCAATGAAAATATAGACTCAGGTGAAGTCATTTGCTCAAGATCACTTAGCTTTCCAGTGGCAAAGCCAGAAGACAAACTGGTTGTCCAGCTGCAAAGCTCCTTCCACTGTATGTGGTAGAAGAGCTCCTGGCACATTATCGGCTGCCTGATGCTATTACCAGAGCTTTGGTTGCTCCTATTTGAAAGTGTGTTTGGCTGACCAATCAGCCACACTCACCTATCAGCTGCTGCAGGGGTCACGGACGGAAACTTTGGCTTCATTGTGGAGCTGGGGTTGGGATATTTTTCCATCTGCGTCCAGTAAGATGCACTGGTCTTCCATATCTGAGGTTGAAAGGATAAGATGCACAGAGACTAATTGTGAATTATAAATAGGAATGTTTACAGATCTTTCTGGCTTGCGTTTCCAGATAGAACTATTTTCTGGTGCACTACATTGGCATTTTGATTAACGTTACGTTCTTGGCTTGTTCTTTAGTTGCAGCAACACACAGATTTCTGTCTACATGTACTATTAACTGTCATCTGAGCTTCCCATGCAATGCAGCTGATAATTACATATTCTGGAAGCCGAGTGTCACAATCAATTAACTTGACAGGCTCCACTGATTCAGATAGAAATGGAGGCTGTACAAATCTGTTTTGGAGTGTCTCAATATAAATGAAGAAGTGATTAAGTGAAAGGACTACAATAAATAATACTGGCTCAAACCCAGGTACGTAAGGAGTGAGTAGAAAGATTCTGAGCGTTGGGACCATTGAGACCAAAGTTCAAATTGCCATCCTGCCACTTACTAGTTGAATGGCCTCACACAAGTTACTTAGACCTACTTTTATTTTTAATTGTATATTTACCCAAAAGGTGCTTTTAAAAATGTGTGCACCTCTTAAATAATGAATATCTTTATGTTTAACAGACCAGCTTAAGAAATAGAACTGACCAGGACTCAAAGCTCCTGGAACTTAGTGGTTCTCATACCCCCTTTTTCCCCAGAGGTAACTATGAACCTCTCCTAATCATCCCCTCTCTGTCTTCTATAGTTTCCCCACCTGTATATGTATCCCTAAATATATTCAAATTCTGCTTACTTGTTCTGTGCCTTACAACCTGTGCCTTACTCCAGTTGTTCCACATTTGTGTCTAGGATTAATGCACACTCATGGATGTGGCTAGAGATCATTTCTTTTTTTTTTTTCAATATATGAAATTTATTGTCAAATTGGTTTCCATACAACACCCAGTGCTCATCCCAAAAGGTGTCCTCCTCAATACCCATCACCCACCCTCCCCTCCCTCCCACCCCCCATCAACCCTCAGTTTGTTCTCAGTTTTTAAGAGTCTCTTATGCTTTGGCTCTCTCCCACTCTACCCTCTTTTTTTTTTTTTTTCCTTCCCCTCCCCCATGGGTTTCTGTTAAGTTTCTCAGGATCCACATAAGAGTGAAAACATATGGTATCTGTCTTTCTCTGTATGGCTTATTTCGATTAGCATCACACTCTCCAGTTCCATCCACGTTGCTACAAAGGGCCACATTTCGTTCTTTAGAGATCATTTCTTTTCACTATTATATAGCACTCAACTAACTGAATATAGAACAACGTATGCAACCATTCTACTGGTGATGGCCATTTCAGATCCTTAGTGTTATAAACAATAATAAAAGAAGCATTTCTGTACAATTTCTCCCAGTGTAGCATTGTTTTTTCTAGAGCAGAAGTTGACAAACTATAGACCAAGGGCCAAATCCAGTTTGTTACTCGTTTTTGCAAATAAAGTTTTATTGGAAAATACTCACAACCACTCGTTTACGTGTTGCTTATGGCTGCTTTCCCACTACTACACACAAGATCCCATTTGCTCTCCTGAATGGCTCCTCCTTTCCTCAGCCCTCAACACAAAAACCCTACACCCCTCCATTCAAAAAAGTCTAGTTTTCTCTTTTTTTCTTTTTTAAAAAGTCTCTGTAGTCCCTTAAAGAACAAGCCTAAATTACTAGCAACTGCTTTTAAAAAATAACTTCCTTCTCTTCAAAGCAAGAATATTAAATTTCAAACACTCCAAAAGGTAAAAGGAAATCATTGTGTTCATCCCGGGGGTAGTAGTTTAGGCATGACCAAAGGGACAAGAGTAAAGAATGCTGTTTGGATATAAAAACATTGTTGTTTTACAGATTTCTGCATCCTATTTCCTATACTTCATGCTTGTTCTTACTTAGAGGGAATCATTCCTCAAAATAATCCCATTCCCTCTCACTGGAGCAATTTGGTCTAGAAGCCACCAAAGGAGATCAGATAAGTGGGCTAGTCTCACCAGATGTGTGGCTACTACAAGAAGAATGCCAAGAATCTCACATCCTGTGAGATTTGGGAAGGGAATTTGCTACCTCCTATCTTTACAAAAGATTCCAATGCGATGCCTCAGAGCATCACTGGGCAGTCCCAGAGGTAGCTTCATCTTGAAGCCTGTTATTTGCATCTGGAAGAACTATGTTGCTTCCCAGTAAGTAGTAAGTGTGGTTTGTGGAAAACCCTTAGAACTTAATGCCAGAGAGACTAGACCTTGGGAAATCTTCTATCCCTTGATACCCAGACTTCTCAGATAGGTTCAATGTCTCTTTCCTGCTGGGATATGTTTTAATTAAGCCACTTAGTTACTCATTTCCATCATTTTTTCAACACATACGTTAAAATACGTAGAAATTAGGTGAAAGACATAGTGCTGGTATAGGTAAAGATGAATCTGAAATAGTCCCTGTCCTTAAAAATAGCGTCACCTACAATATGAAAATTCAGGGCCACCTGTTTGAAAATTCTTAAGATTTTTCAAAATGATGACAGGTGATAGCATAGCATTCAACCAACTATAAAGCCCTTCTAAATATGGGCACCATGCAACTCATCCCATGAAGCAGCCCTCATAATCTATTCCATGAGACAGATACATAAAAGTAGCTACATTATAAAGCAAGAAAGAATGACAGTAATGTTAAATGTCTACACACATAAGGCGTTATAGTCATGTATTTCTAAAGGAGAATCAGGGTAGGCAACCCACAGTAGGAGGTATTTAAACTGGACTTTTAAAAAGTGAAGAAATTTTTATAGGTAGAGAGTGTGGCCAAACGCATTCTTGGCTGGGAAACATTAAAAGAAAAATTTTGTGATGTGAGAATGTTCGCTTTGACAGAGTAAGTACAAAGGCCACAAGGGTTAAAATGGAGAGTGCTGTGTAGGTGATGTGGTAATGGTGAATATGGAAAGGCCACTTGAGGTCAAGTACTAGGGAGTCCTGGGGCCCTTATTTCTTTAAATTTGGACTTTATCTTGAGCTTTATATGCTGAAACTTCCAGGATGTTTAAGTAGGAGAATGATATGATCAGTTCTAGACTTCCAGAAAGAAAAATTAACTCCAGTTGCAATACAGCAAATAGATCAGAGAAGAAAGGGACCAGAAGTGGAAAACTATCAGGAAATAGTAACATCCAGGGCAAGACGATGATGCTCTGTGATATAGATGAGAAGGAGACAGATGGTCACACTGCAGGGGCCCTTCCTTTCTTGAAAAAGAAAAGGAGGGGGACTTCCAGGGAAGATGGCAGAGTATGAGGATCCTAACCTCACCTCGTCGTCCATGGATACAACTAGATACACACACATCAGTGTATATAACCCAAAAATGACCCAAAGCCTGGCAGAACAGGCTCTTCACAGCTAAATGTAGAGAAGTGGCCACACTGAAGAGGGTATGAAGAGCGCAGAGACATGGTAAGGAGAGAAACAGACCCATGGGACTATCCTCAGGATGGAGGGACACTATGGGCTCAGAGAGGGGAGAGGACCAGACCCCACACCAAGGACCCGAGGCATGGGGGACCCACATGAGGAAGATGAATCCCTGTCACATTTGGCTTTGAAAACCAGAGAGGCCTAACAATCAGTGGGACTTAACAGCTGGAACTTTAAAAATCAGCAGCTCGGGGCGCCTGGGTGGCGCGGTCGGTTAAGCGTCCGACTTCAGCCAGGTCACGATCTCGCGGTCCGTGAGTTCAAGCCCCGCGTCAGGCTCTGGGCTGATGGCTCAGAGCCTGGAGCCTGTTTCCGATTCTGTGTCTCCCTCTCTCTCTGCCCCTCCCCCGTTCATGCTCTGTCTCTCTCTGTCCCAAAAATAAAATAAACGTTGAAAAAAAAAAATTAAAAAAAAAAATAAAAATCAGCAGCTCAGCTCTGGGAGAAACAGAAGGAGGGAGTACCTACCCTTAAAGAGACAGCACAACAAATAGCCCTGCTGAGATACAGCAAAGCAGCAGCAGTTTAAAAAGTGTCTGGGGTATATAGGGAGGAAATTTCTTTGCTAATCTCAGAGCATGTGCTGGAGGAGCAGAGATCCTTGGGAGACTTCTCCAAGAACAAAAGAGCTGGCAGGTGCTATTTCCCTTCCCAATCCCCCAGCCTAGATACACAGACATTTGTAGCAAACAGCATAGCTTGCTAACCATCTGCCCTACCCCCACACCCTTCTGTGGACATAACCCCTCCATCCCAGCTTGGTCTCGGCAGGGGTATTCCTGGGTGGCAACAGGTCCACTCCCAGGGCAAACCAGCATGGACCTTGCTGGCACTGCACACCCCACCCCTGCATTCTCCTGAAAACCTGACCCCTCTAATATACCGTTGACTGGAGCCCATCCAGAGAAGTGCCACAAGCCCAGCAGCATGCAAGCAGCCCCAACAGGGACCAGCACTACTCCAAGGTGACTGTTGTCCAAGCAAAGGGAAAAAAATAGCCACACACCAGTCCAAGTGTGGCCCTAGCAGTGGGATGGGGGCAGACATCAGATCTGACTACAGGCTGTGACCACCAGTGAAAGCTTGTCAGGGGATAACACAGGTAAAGTGCCTGCAGTTTGGTGCTACTGCATCTCTGGCAAACGCCTGGTCTCACTCAACTCAAGCCCAAAGCAGGTGCAGACTAGCTCGCTAACAACACAGGGTCCAAACCCTTCCCACAACAGGCAAAGAAAAACTCTGCAGACAACTGGACTTAAGGCAAATGTGGTTCAGCCACAACAGTAGGGTTCACACAACACACATAAGAGACACCCCTGAAGCTCCAGGTTCTGGCAAACAGGGGCATTGCAATGCGGGGCACTATAGGACCTCTTCTTCATATAGCCACTACTTTCAAGAAGAGGAGATGTAGCTGACTTTCCTAACACATGGAAACAGATGCAAATAAATGATGAGACAGAGGAACATGTCCCAAATGAAAGAACAGAAAAAAGATCACAGCAAGAGAGCTAAACGAGGCAGGACAGTAATATGCCTATTGGAGAATATAAAGTAATGGTCATAAAGATATTCACTGGACTTAAGAAAAGAGTGAAAGACCTCAGTGAAACCCTCAACAAAGAGACAGAAAACATAAAAAAAAGAACCAATCAGAGAGAAGAACTCAATTACTGAAATTAAAAATAGACTTAATGGAGTAAATAGTAGACTAGAGGAAGCAGAATAATTGATCAGTGACCTGGAGGGCAGAGTAATGGAAAGAAATCAAGCTTAACAGGAGAGAGAGAAAAAATAATAATAAATGAAAACAGACTTAGGGAAACCAACAACACCATCAAGCATAACAGCACTCACCTCATAGTGATCCCGGAAGGGGAAAAAGAGAAACAAGGGGGAAGGAAATTTATTTGAAGCAATCACAGTTGACAACTTCCCAAATCTGGGAACAAAAGAGAAATCCAGATCCAGGAGGCACAGAGTCTCTAAAAAATCAACCCAACAAGGTCCACACCAACTTACATAGTAATTAACATGTAAAAAAAGTAGTGATAAAGAGAGAATTTTTAAAGTCACCACAGAAAAGAAAACAGCTGCATCCAAAGGGAACCCCATAAGGCTTAGTTTTCAGCAGAAACTTTGTAGGCCAGAAGGCAGTGGCATGGTATATTCAAAGTTCTGGAAGAAAATAAACCTGAAGCCAAGAACACTCTATCTAGCAAGACTGCCATTCAGAACAGAAGGGGAGATCAAGAGTTTCACAGACAAAATTTGGGAACTCATGACTACTAAGCTAGTCCTACAAGAAATGTTCAAGGGGACTCTCTGAATGGAAAGGAAAGACCATAGGTAGGAGTAAGAAATGTAGGATGCACAAAAGCAGTAAAATTAAGTGTATCTATAAAAATCAGTCAAGGGATTCACAAAATCAAAGGATGTAAAGTATGACACCATATACCTAAAACATGGACAAGAAAGGAGTAAAGAATGAATTCAAACTTAAACAACCATCAACTTAATATAGATTGTTAGATGCATAACATGTTATATATAAACCTAATGGTAACCAAAAATCAAATACTGGTAATATATATGCAAAAAAATAAAGAGAAAGGAATCCAAGTATATCAGTAAATAAAGCCAGCAAATTGTGAGAGAAGAGAGCAAGAGAAGAAAGGAACAGAGAAGAACTACAAAAATAACCATAAAACAAGAAAATGGCAATAAGTACATACCTATCAATAATTACTTCAAATGTAAATGTAATAAAAAATATATGGTGATGGGATGGAAAAAAGCAAGACCCATCTATATGCTGCCTACTAGAGATTCATTACAGATCTAAATCGCAGATTAAAAGTGAAGGGATGGAAAAGAATTTACCACGCAAATGGAAGTGAAAGGAAAGACAGACAGACTTTAAAACAAAAATTGTAACAAGAGACAAAGAAGGACACTATATAATCATGAAGGGAATAATCCAACAAGAAGATATAACAATTGTAAATATTTATGCACTCAACATGAAAGCACCCAAATACAGAAAGCAGCCAATAGCAAACACAAAGGAAGTAACAGATAGTAATACGATAACAGTAGGGGACTTTAACACCCCACTTACATCAATGGATACATCATCCAAACAGAAAATCAACAAAGAAACAGTGGCTTTGAATGACACATTGGACCAGATGGATCTAACAGATATATTCAGAACATTCCATCTGAAAACAGTAGAATACACATTTCTTTCAAGTGTACGTGGAACATTTTCAAGATTAGGTCACATATTGGGACATAAAACAAGCCTCAACAAATTTAAAAAGACTGAATTCATACCATGCATCTTTTCCTACTCTAACTTTGTGAAACTAGAAATCAACCATAAGAAAAAATCTGGAAAGGAACACAAATACATGGAGGTTAAATAACATGCTACCAAACAATGAATGAGTCAACAAAGAAATAAAAAAAAATAGGAAATAAAAAAATACATGGAGGCAAATGAAAGTGAAAACACAACAGTTCAAAATCTTTGAGACGCAGCAAAAACTATTGTAAGAGGAAAGCTTATAGCAATACAGGTCTAATTTGAGAAGCAAGAAAAATCTCAAGTAAACAACATAAACTTACACCTAAAGGAGCTAGAAAAAGAAGAACAAACAAAACCCCAAACCAGCAGAAGGAAGGAAATAATAAAGATAAGAACAGAAATAAATGAAGTAGAAACCTAAAAGGCAATAGAATAGATCAATGAAACCAGGGCCTCATTATTTGAAAAGATGAACAAAACTGATAAACTTTCAGAGAGAGAGAGAGAACTCAAATAAAATCATAAATGAAAGAGGAGAAATAATAACTGACACCACAGAAATGCAAAGGATTATAAGAGAAAATTATGAAAAATTATATGCCAATAAATTGGACAACCTAGAAGAAATGGATAAAATCCTAGAAACTTTGAAGAGAGCAAGAGAAGAATCAAAACTGAATCAGGAAGAAATACAATTACCAGCAATGACATTGCATCAGTAATAAAAAAAAACTCTCAACAGACAAAAGTCCAGGACCAGACAGCTTCAGAAGTGAATTCTACCAAACATTTCAAGAAGAGTTAATACCTTCTTCTCAAACTATTCAAAAAAATTGAAGGGAAGGAATGCTTCCGCTTTCTTTCTATGAGGTCAGCATTACCCTGCTACCAAAACCAGATAAAGACACTAGCAAAAAGACAACTACAGCTCAATATCTCTGGGGAACATAAATGCAAAATTTCTTAACAAAATATTAGCAAACCAAATCTAAAAATACATTTAAAAAATCATTCACCACAATCAAGTGGGATTTATTCCTAAGATGCAAGAGTGGCTCAATATTTGCAAATCAGGGGCCCCTGGGTGGCCCAGTCGGTTAAGCATCCGACTCCTGGTTTCGGCTCAGGTCATGATGTCATGATCTCATGATTCATGAGTTTGGGCCCTGCATCAGGCTCTGCACTGACAGTACAGAGCCTGCTTGGTATTCTCTCTCTCCTCCTCTCTCTCTGCCCTTCCCCTGCTCATGCTTTCTCTCTCTCTCCCTCTTTCTCTCTCAAAATAAATAAATAAAGTTTTTTTTAATTAAAAAAATATTTTCAATGTGCTACATCATATCAACAAGAGAAAAGATAAAAACCATATGATCATTTCAATAGATGAAAAAAAAAAAGGCATCTGAAAAAGTACAACACTGATTCATGATAAAAACCCTCAACAAAGTAGGTTTAGAGGGAACATAATTCAACATAATAAAGGCCATATATGAAAAGCCCACAGCTAGCATCACACTCAATGGGGAAAAACTGATAGCTTTTCCCCTAAGATGAGGAACAAAGTAAGGGTGTCTACTCTCATCACTTTTATTCAACATAGTACTAGAAGTCCTAACCACAGCAATCAGACAAGAAAAATAAATATAAAAGGCATCAAATTAGTAAGGAAGAAGTAAAATTTTAACTATTTACAGATGACATAATACTATATATATAGAAAACCCTAAAGATGCCACCAAGAAACTACTAGAACAGATTAATGCATTCAGTAAGGTCACAGGATATAAAATCAACATACAGAAACCCATTGCATTTCTATTCACTAATAATGAAGTAGCAGAAAGAGAAATTAAGAAAACAATCCCACTTATAATTGTACCAAAAATATTAAAATACCTAAGAATACATTTAACCAAGGAGGCAAAAGACTTGTACTCTAAAAACTATAAAATATTGATGAAGACATTGAAGATGACACAAACAAATGGAAAGACATATGCTCATGGACATCCCATACTACTGGGGCATGTACAGATTCAACGCAATCCCTATCAAAATACTAATAGCAATTTTCACAAAACTACAATAAATAATCTTAAAATCTGTATTGAACTACAAAAGACCCCAAATAGTCAAAGCAATCTTGAAAAAGAAGAACAAAACTGAAGGTATCACAATCCCAGATATTAAGATATACTACAAAGCTGTAATACTCAAAACAGTATGGTACTGTCACAAAAACAGACACATAGATCAATGAAACAGAGTGGAGAGCTCAGAAATAAACTCATGATTATATGGTCAATTATCTTTGACAAAGGAAGCAATAATATGCAATTGGAAAAAGGCAGTCTCTTCAACAAATGGTTTTGAGAAAACTGGACAGCCACATGCAGAAGAATAAAACTGGACCACATTCTTTCACTGTACACAAAAATAAACTAAGAATGGATTAAGGACCTAAATGTGAGACCTGAAACCATAAAAATCATAGAAGAAAGCACCGGCAGTAATTTCTCTGACATCAGCCATAGCAACATTTTTATAGACATGTCTCCTGAGGCAAGCGAAACAAAGCAAAAATAGATTATTGAGACTATATCAAAATAAAAGGCTTCTTCTGCACAGCAAAGGAAACCATCAGCAAAACTAAAATACAACCTACTAAATGGGAAAAGATATTTGCAAATGACATATCCAATAAAGGGTTAGTATCCAAAATACATAAAGAACTTATGTAGCTCAACACCAAAAAGCCCAACTAATCCAATTACAAAAAGAGGAGAAAGATATGAAGAGACATTTCCCCAAAGACATACAGACAGTCAACAGACACATGAAAAGATGCTCAACATCACTCATCATCAGGAAAATGCAAATCAAAATCGCAATGAGATATCACCTCACACCTGTCAGAATGGCTAAAATAAAAAACATGAGAAACAACAAGTGTTGATGGGGAAACAGAGAAAAAGGAACCCCCATGTACCATTGGTGCATCCACTGTGGAAAACAGTATGGAGGTGATCAAAAAGTTAAAAATAGAATTGCCATATGATCCAGTAATTCCACTACCGGGTATTACCCAAAGAATATGAAAACATTAATTCAAAAAGATATATTCATCTCTATGTTTATCACAGCATTATTTACAATAGCCAAATTACGAAAGTAACCCAAGTGTCCATCAATAAATGAATGGATAAAGAAGATGTGGTCTACATATTATGGAATGGAATATTACTCAGCCACAAAGAATGAAATCTTGCCATCTGCAACAACAAGGTTGGATCTAGAGGTTATCATGCAAAGTGAAATAAGCCAGTTCAGTGAAAGATAAATGCCATATGATTTCATTCATATGTGGAATTTAAGAAAAAAAACAAATGAACAAAGAAAAAAGAGACTAACCACAACACAGAACCTTAACTATAGAGAACAAAGTGATGGTTACCACAGGGGAGGTAGGTTGGGGGATGAGTGAAATAGGTGAATGGGATTAAGAATACATTTATTGTAATAAGCCCTGAGTAATGGATAGGATATTGAATCAATATATTGTACATCTGAAGCTAATATAACACTGTACATTAACTATACTATATATAGAATAGGAAAGAAAACCAAAGAAAAGAAAACCAAAGAAAACCCAAGAAAAGCAAAAGAGAACTGTTGGGAATTTATGCACTTTTTTTCTTAAACTGCTGAGGTATGATTGACATGTAAAGAGCTGTGCATATTTAATGCATTTGATTTGATGCGTTGGGGGATAAGTATACACCCATAAAACCATCACTATTATCAAGACTATACACATATCCATCACCTCCCAAAATCTCCTCCTGCCTCTCCTTAGCACTTTTATTTTGTGTGTATGCATGTGGTAAGTACACTTAACATAACATTTACCCTCTTAGGAAATTTTAAGTATACAATACAGTTATTGTTAGCTATAGGCGCTATACTGTATAGTAGATCTCCAGGATTTACTTATCTTGCATAACTGAAACTTAATACCCTTTGACCATCACTTCCCCCATCACCCCACCCACCAGCCCCTGGCAACCACCATTCAACTCAGCTTCTATGAGGTTGACTATTTTAGATTCCACATCTAAGTGACGGGTAGATGAGTTATAAATATTCATGCAGCACTCACTCTTGGAGCATTCAATGCCAAGCTTAGTAAGATTGTTTTTGCACCTTGCCAAGCAATGAACAAGCACAGACCCCCATTAACACATTCTAGGCAGGGGAGCTGTCAGCAAGGTACACTCGCAGATGTCATCGTAGGAAATGGAAGGACCTACCCTGAGCTACCCATGTCACTGTATGTTTGTTCCAGTCAAACTGCTGGGCTGTTGAGGTGTAGGTGGGTCTGAAAATGTAATCCTTGCCAAGAGCTGAGCAAGCTCACCCAGAAACTTGCCCAGCTCTTGGCAAGAATTTTCAGGTAAACTTACCCAGAAAATCTTTTTAAGTATTTTCCATAAAATACTCAGGAAAGCATCCATTTTTAAACTGACAGATGGGTAGGAACCAGAAAATTATTTTTTAACAAAATTCCCATATAGCATATGTTTAAATACCCAACGGATCATTTTGGGAGACATTTCACAAAGTGTAATGTTTTTGACACAAAAATAGAGGACAAACATTAAAAGATTGGTTTGTGGCCATAATTCAAATCAAGATGAACTGCAGTGTATTAGAGTTTTGCAAATAACTAATGATCTGATTTGAGACAAGTAATTTAGCTTCTCTTGTCTTTCATCTTGAAAATGAACTATTTGCTTTGCAAACTTCCAAGATTATTATATAGGGCAGAAGATGAACAGGTACACAACTATCATTGAGGAGCCTCAAAGCACTCTAGAAATCTAAGATCTTATTAGCAGTTCCTACAAACCTCAGTGGTCTGGAATTTTTTAATCCAAAGTTTTAACTTACTTCTTTTTAGGAAATACACTTCCAAGAAAATATGGAATAGAAACCACTTAAGATGTTGTGTGTGTGTTGTTGGTGGTGGTGTTTTTGGACACGTGTATAACAAATATTCACATCAGAAGAGACTGCATAACATAAGAAATAAATAGGAAGATCTGCCAGAACCTTCAGTATGTAACTGAGAAAATATAGTCCATGTATGTTGTCTTCTGAGCATATGGGAAATGTTAAAATAAGTGAACCCAACAAATACTCGTAAATCACATTTGTTTCTCACACCTCCTAACCCCCCAACAAAAAACACTCATAAATCATCCATGTTCTATATAAGCACAGTTGTTACCTCCTACTTGGCTGCTTTTGACTGTGTAAACCGGCCATGTTAAGCCCAACTGTTCCTGGCATAAAGAATTCAGCTGGCTCTTGCTCCAAAATGTCTTAGGTTCACTAAGTTTATATATCCCCATCTCCCACTAGAGAGAAAAGGCCTTGAGGGCAGGGACCAACTCTCGGTTGTATCCTTAGCTCCAGTCCAGTGCCTGACACACAGCTGGTGCTCAAACAATGGTGAAGGAATGAACAAGGAGTGATGAGTTCCTGCTGCAGCAGCGTGCACTGCCAGGTGTTGTTCTCCACATGACTATCAAATTTGCAAGAGTAGACTTTTCCTCTGCTGTGGGCATTTTTCCAAAGACAAGACTAAGGCATTCTTTTGTGCGTTTTGATAACACAACTCCACTTAATGTGGCATTTGTACAATTTCAATCTTTACATGACTGTGATGATTATTAAATGGGTTTACCACCGATAAAGAGTTTAGCATTTACATGATATGTCCTCAGTAAGCTAAAAAGTACATTATTTGTGAGGTACCCGGGCGGCTCAGTCAGTTAAGTATCCCACTCTTGGTTTGGGCTCAGGTCATGATCTCATGGTTCATGAGATCAAGCCCTGCATTGGGCTCTGCACTGACAGCATGGCGCCTACTTGGGATTCTCTCTCTCCCTCTCTCTCTGCCTCACATGTGTGCTCTCTCTCTCTCAAAATAAATACATTTTTTAAAAAGTCAATTATTTGTTTATTTATGAGAAGAATAATAGTGACTCTGAAGCCAGATCACCTAGAATCATATTCCAATTCTGCTACTATTGCTACACGATCTCAGGCATGTAACTTACCTCTCAGTGCCTCATTGTATTAGCTCTATGATGGGGAAATAATACTGCTTCCCTTCATAGCACTGCTGTGAGACTCGCGTGAGACCCTGTGTTTGAAGGTAATGCAAGAAGATGGCATATGTATATGGTGTTGGGAACACAGGGAGTACTCAATAAATACTAGAAAAAAAAGGAAACCCAAGAAACATTTGTTAATCACCTGCTACATACAAGAAAGTCAGCCAGTTGCTCTGGTGGAGAAGAAACAAGACCCAATCCCAACCTTCATGGAATTGAGATTCTAGGCAGAAAAGATCTCAAACTGGGGAATGACTGAAAACAGGGATAGTTAGAAACTCCCTCTACTGTTCTCCCAGAGCTTTGGACCAGAACATAATTGAGAGAAAAGGGATTTTTACAGGAGCCACGTAAGTGGACTGTTAAATGCCTCCAAACATGTCAGCTCTTGCATGTAAGTTGGATATAAATAATAATAGCAATAATAATAACAATAACCACCTGACTGTACTGAAAATTGTATGTTTGATCCTGTTTAATCCTTACAAGAAAATTTCAAAATAAGTATGGTTACCCTCATTTTACAGATTGAAGTTCAGAGAAGACAAATAATTGCCCGAGGTCACACATTGATCCCACAGCTGCACGAACCATGCCTCCATACTTTCCCCAGCCTTTTCCCAGAACTTGCCAGCTATACCAATAAGCTTGCAGGGTATCCTCTGTCATGGTGAACGCATCCTAAACAGAGGGCTGGCCCACTGGCTGCGGTTGTCATAGCTGTGCTTTTGCTTTCCGCTGTATTAGGGGTGGGACGGTTCAGGGCGTTGCCTCCATCTCACTGCCAACCACAGTATCCTCCTCTGAAGCTCTCCTCACTTTCCCAGGGATCCACCTTTCAGCCTCCATCGGGCTCTGTCACAAATGCTCAGACCTTAGCTTTGCAAACTGGTGCACTAGGTTCTCCCACTTACCCCCTGCACTCCCACCTTGTCTGCCAGCTCTGAAGCCAGCAGAGCAGTGGACACCTGCATGTCTTTCTCTAACCTCAGTTCTTCCCACTTTCTAACTGCCAACTCTGGCCCTGGTGTCCCGCTGAACTGCCCACAGTAGATAGAGGGCAGCCCACCGTGCAGCCACGGTTTCCATTTGTTGAGCACGCTCTGTGCAGTTCCTCCAGCAAGCCCATTGGAGCAGCCACATTTACCCACATGTAGTTGAGTGCTCATACCCGGTCCACAATCACCTAAAATATGGGGCACCTCTCCTCACAGAGAGATTGTCAAAGAACCCAGGATTTCCTGCAGATCCTTCTCCCCCAAGACCCATTTCTCTGTCTCCTGACTGGCTCCTCATTACTGGTTTGCAGCTTTAGCAACTTCCCAGGGAAATGTGAAACTGTCCCCCCACTGTCAACATGGAGGACAAGCGGAGACTGAAGAAAGACCACCCCAGATTGGTAGGTGGCAGTGTTAATAAGCAAGGGAACTTACATGTGATGCTTATCTTTGGTAGCCACAAGATAAGTAGGTCTCCACACCCACATGCCAGTATCCTAGAAGTTTATATGGAGACCTTAAAGGGATTCGGTCACATATACCAACCAATGAGTCTCAACTCTCCCCAGGCTGTGTTCTTGAAATGGCTCAGTTCATGGGAATGGTGGGTGGATTGTACATTTCAAGGACTGGAGAGGGTGAAGAGCCTCTGACTGCCCCAGGGCCAGCTCGTGGGTCAAATGGCTATATCCTCTCTATGGCTTCCTTCGACGTCAAGCATAACTGCTCTAACAAACCCAAAATTGTGCAATGGCACAGACACAACAGAAGTTTATTTCTTGCTATGCAACAACGCAGGGTTGGTGAACAGAAGGGAGAGATCTGGGTGGATGCTCTGTCAACATGGATATTCTAATAAAATAGGGAGGAGCAAGAGGACGGAGGACAGGACATGGGAGGCTTAGTGGGCCAGGCCTGGAAGTGGTGTGTCCCACATCTGCTAAGTGCCCATAATCTAGAATTCAGTCAGATGGCCTCCCTTAACTCCAGGGAGAGATGGCAAATGTAGACCCCGCAGGGCAGCTACTCTAGATAAAAACATAAGTGCCAAATCCACAATTCCTACCCAGGTCTACAGGCCACCAAAGTCCATGCTTCTAAACTGGTAATTATAAGAGGCATCTACAGGCCCAGGATTTCCCCTAAGTGACTGTACATGTTTCAAATCCTTCAAAACAACTCTATGAAGTGAGTTGTGTTATCTGACACACACACACACACACACACACACACACACACACACACACACACACAGCAAGCATGATCCAGAATCAAACAGTTCTTTCATGACAACTGGGTGATAGAGCATGTGCTTAATGAGAGCCTGTACCACCTTAGTCTGACCTGGACAACTTCCCAGTGCCCGTCCAGCTCCATGGGCAACCCCTTAAAGCCAGGTTCTGAGATCACCTCAAAGCTTATCTTCTCCCAGTTACCCCAGGAACAGAATTGAGCTGTGTCCCTCAGGATGCCACCAAAGGCCCCAAGACCTTCTGTGGGCTGTTATTTTGGCCTGTGTGATGCCATCACTGGATTATCCCACTTTCCAGATAATCCTTGCTGTGGCTTCTCCAGGAATTCCACAATAAAACACTGAAAGAAGAAAGTTTTGGCTTTTGACACAAAGATCTAATGTACTTACAGCTTTTGGAACACAACATTTCTCCCAAAAACTTTACCATAAAATGGTGACATTTGTCAAGACTAAAAAGCTATAATTCTATTCACGGTCTTCTTTGAAGTTGAAAACTAAAATGGCATTTACTGGACATAGATTTAGAAACGTCTATTTTCAAAGTAACCACAGACCAATTTTTACAGTGGAGTCTTGTATCAGAGGAAATTTTATAGTGGTTCTCCTGAAGGAATTTCACAGCATTATGCTTATGAGCTCAGGCTTTGGAACCAGTTGCGTTTATTTAAATCCCAGCTCTGTCACTTACCCAGCCGTGTGCCCCAGTATTTCCCAATCTGTAAAATGGGGACAAACCCAGTGCCTATTTTTTTTAACACACAGTGTTTTATTAGTTTAGTTGAATCTAGTGATTCAACACTGCCACACATCATCTGGTGCTTATCACAGCCAGTGCCTCCTTTACAGTGTTTCTCTGAAGACTGAAGGGCTCAATGTGTCAGACGTGATCACTCAGCGTGACGCTTGATCCATGGTGGGCAGTTACCAGATTGTTTAAGGTGATATGGCATTTTATTCTCTTCAATTTAGAACCCTCATGGCGATCAAACAGAAATCTCCCCCTTCTAACATCCCAAGCCCATCATTCAATACAGTATTAATGATCAACCCGTGGGTGGAGTCTGACTCTCATCCTGTATCAGAGGGTACCCCATGGCTCCAGAATATGCATTCCCTCAACTAGATGTACATGGCATACCCAGGACATGATTAACATGATGCTCCATAACTGAAAGGGTGAAAAGGGCTTTATAGTAGAGTTATTAAAAGCCCAGCTTTAGGGCCAGATAGACACATATTAAGAGTCTCACATTCTGTGTGGCCTTTTCTACTCTGGGCATTCATATTTTAATTTTTTAAATTTCAGTTTTTGAGAGAGAAAGAGAGCATGAATGGGGGACAGGGGCAGAGATAGAGAGAGAATCTTAAAGCAGGCTCCATGCTCAGTGCAGACAGTGATGCGGGGCTCAATCCCAAGTCCCATGACCCTGGGATCATGACATGAGCTGAAATCAAGAGTTGGAGTGTCAACCAACTGAGCCACCAGGCACCCCCAGCTTTCATATTCTTAAATGGGCTTTATAATAATCATCTTCATAGGCTTACTATGAAGATTAAGTCTGATGTCACAGACACTGTGCTAAACACTTGATAAGCACAGAGTATCTTCAATGAAGACATAAATCTGTCAAGGCTTCCAATGGATTCTCACTTTTTCTTTAAAGAAAAACAGGGTCAGTATAACTGTAAAATGGTGTGGTCACTATGGAAGTTCCTTAAAAAATTAAATATAGGAATACTGTGTGATCCAGCAATTCCATTTCTAGGTATATAGCCCCCAAAATGAAAACATATGTCCACACAAAAACATGTACACCAATGTTTGTAACAGCTTGAGTCGTAATATCCAAAACGTGAAAACAACCCAAACATCCATCGCCTGATGAATGGATAAACGCAATAAGCAGTAAAAATAAATGAAGTACCAATACATTCTCCCAACAGAGACCTCAGAAACTTTACGCTAAGTGAAAGAAACCAGACACAAAGACCACATGTTGTATGACTGTGTTTGAAAGAAATATCTAGAATAGGCAGGTCTGTATTGACTGGCAGTAGATTCATGGTTAACCTAGGGCTGGCAGGGAAGAGATGAGATATGGGTTGGTATGGGGTTTTGTTGGGTGATGAAAATATTGTAAAAGTGATAACTGCATAAGTCAGTAAAAACACTAAACACCATTGATTCGTACACTTAAGACAGGTGAATTCTATATTATGTAGATTATATCTGAATAAAGCAATTTACAAAGAATACATGTGATGGTGACAATATCTGCTCTACGTTCTTAGCCGGAATGTCCAACATTGCCTTGTGTGTTATAAATATTCCAAATGTAGCTATCAAATGAAGAGCAAAATAGGGAAGCCTAACTTGTCCTCTGAAATGTTCTGCCATTGCCAGAATCTTCACTCTCTTCCTAACCAGAAACCAGGTTGAATCAAGCTCCAAAACAAACCTAGAGAAGCTGGAAGTGGGGAAGTGGGTTCCTGCAGCAAGGTATTGGTGCATAGCCAGACCCCATGCTCCATGGTTCTTCAGTCTAAAAGATCGTAATTTCTTACCTGTAAATACATCCTCTTTCATATGCAAACAGTTTAAAGATCAACTATGTTTTAACAAGGCCACCAGACTAAAAGAGTTTACTGAGTTGGTCAAACCGTTATTCGAATGAAATTTTCCTCTATATTTATGGGTTGTTTCAGGAAAGTAACCTAATTTATTCATTCAATTAACATTTATAGATCAGCTACTCTGTGCCAAGAACTACTCCAGATAGTTGTTAGATATGCTCAAATCATCTATTTGGGCATCATTAAACAAAATGATTTCATTTTCTCAAGATGCCCCATGTATTCTTATGGAGGCCACATAGGAATATACATTTAATAAGTTAAGGTTTAGTCAGCCATCCAGAAAATGTAAAAAGGGTACTTTAATCTCCTAAGATTTTAAAGCAAAGTATGGCGACACATCACTGTCCACTGAGAAACCATTTCTTGTAACCCTGGTCCTATGCCTTCTGCACAGATTAAAGTAGTATTGATCTAAAAAGAAGGTTGAAAAGCATTATTTCCAGTGAATAACCTGATTCTCTGAACACGGACTGCAACCACAGCTTCCAACACAACACAAAGGGAGAAGCGGTGCAGGAGACAGCGGGATCCACTAAGGCACCAAGCTTGAGTCGTCCAGCCTCCTCTGTGCACCAAGCTTTACCTTGGCTGTTCCCTTTGGCCTTCAACTGGCTTCAATTACCTCTAGATTTAGCTTCAGCAAACAACAAAGTATTGAAAACTCAATTTTCCATTCTTCAAAGTGCATTACTAGAAAAAGTGAAACGCAAGGCAACAAAGAACACTGAATCATTAGGATCTTGCCCCTTGCTGCGGTGAAACCGCACAGCCTGGCCCACTTCCAAGGCTAGAATTAATGAATGAGCAAGATTCTCAGGGAAAGCCTTTAACTACAGCCTGCTTCACCCACAGAGCCTGCCCCGTTATTGCTCTTGGCAGGTCTGCCTGTGTTTCTAACGGATCACCTTCCCTCAGGAACATGCACAGAGAGAAAGGTACAGCTTATGAATTCATGTTTCCATTTCTTGTCTTTAGAAACAGACTTAAGGAGATTTAATTACACTCAAGCAGAAAAGTCTTGAGTCTTAAGACGAAGAATTCGTGTTCCTCCTTTGCTTTTTCTCAGCTGTGGCGAATTGTGTGCTTGCTTGTGGCCATGGTCCTGAGCTACAGTATCTTTTTTTTTTTTTTAACATTTATTTATTTTTGAGAGACAGGGAGAGAGCATGAGTGGGGGAGGAACACAGAGAGAGGGAGACACAGAATCTGAAGCAGGCTCCAGGCTCTGAGCTGTCAGCACACAGTCTGATGCAGCTTCCACGAACCCTGAGATCATGATCTGAGCCGAAGTTGGATGCTTAACTGACTGAGCCACTCAGGCGCCACCTGGGCTACAGTATCTTAACAGCAAATCTTCCCTAAGGTCAACCGTGTGGGCCCCTCGGAGCATCAGCACCATAGATCTCTCTACTTACCTCTGCCCTTCTTTAAGACGGGACTGTTCTTGAGTCAGGGACAAGGGCCATGCTGACTACGTCCTAGAGGCTGGGACTTTGTTAGACAAGCCGAAAGAACGGCTTTTTGGCTTTTATCCCGAGTCCTCTCCTGACTGCTTCTTTCTGCCAGGCTCCCCTAACGCTGGAGCCAGAAACAAACCTGATGTGACTTTGGGACATTTGCTGTGTGTAGACCCCCCCAACAGTCACGTCTCTGTTTTTCTATGACTGTCACTCCAAGTCCCTTTTGGGAAATTCCCTCTGCACTCTCCAGACACAGCCTGACAGCTGTCAGTGGATCACCCTACGCATCTCTAACCAACAGGGCAAGCACGTGACATAAGCTGGGGTCACCAAAGTTCCTCCTCCAAATTCAAGTCTTCAATGATAAAAAATGATAAAATGATGAAATGTATCACATATATCACAATGATAAAAAAGAAAAAGAAAAAAGAAAAAACCAAACCAAAACTGAACACAGAACTTTCTCTCAGGGAAAGGAGTGTTGAGGGGAACATGTTTAATCGGTTCCTGCCCTTCCCCTCCCATTGCCCCCAACGCACACAGCTGCTGCTCACCCTCTGCTCTTCGGGCTCCCTTCTGTTCCGTGAGCAACACCATATCCTTCCAATAAATTCCCTCTTTGCACAAGTTAACCAGAGTCCGTTTCTGTTACTTGAAAGCAAGCAGCTGCATAATAGGTTGAATTTTTCTCAGTTTAATAAAGCCAAGTCAAGGATATAACTAAGAACCCGGTCTCTAAAGATGATCTATGCTCCCAGTACTTTTGGGAAATCTTTAAAAATGTACTTTATATTTGCGCAGCGCTTTACAGCCTTTAAAGCACTTTATCTCCTTTCCTCTCTCTCTCTGTCCCCCCCCCACGTATATATTACCTGAGTACATGTTCACTGATATATACATACACGAAAAGAGAGACAAACAGGGAAAGAACTAAGAAACACAGACTCATTCTCAGTTGAGCCTAAAACCCAAACAACTCTGTGACATAAGAAACCATCGCTTATAGTAATTATAACTGAGGGGCACCTGAGTGGCTCAGTTGATTAAGTATCGGACTCTTGATCTCGGCTCAGGTCATGATCTCACAGTTCGTGGGACTGAGCCCTGCGTCGGGCTCTGCGCTGACAGTGAGGAGCCTGAGATTCTCTCTCTCCCCCCAGTCCTCTGCTTCTTCTCTCTCTCTCAATAAATAAATAAACATGTTTTAAAAAAGAAATTATAACCGAAACACACACAAAAAGTAAAGTGAGTTGCTCAGGAAATCAGCAGGGTTGTAAAGTCCTCTCATTTTCTGGGTCCAATCCAGAATGCTTTCAAGCAAACAATACACAAAAGGATACAACTAACGTTTTAACCCTTACAAATGATGCATTACAGATGCCTTATCTCATTTAATCCTCTTTCATAGCCCTCTAAGATACTAATAGGCCATTTTAACCCTACAGAGTAACTGAGCATGTTAAGTAAAGTGTCCTAATTCTCATCGAGCAAATTACAGAGGTGCGAAAGACCACGTAATCCCCTGGGGGGCAGGGTGTGACTATAAAGGCTGTGTCCTTCACCCTACATCATAGCAATTCTCTGCAATGGAGGGAAATAAACCATTACTGGATTTAAATCAGAATAAATTTTCAGTAAATGTTACTTGGTAACTGGTTTAACTGTGAGGGGAGTTGACCCCGACTACTGAACATGAATCAATATTAGTCCCATGTAGATTAAAGAGTTCGATCTTTAAAAATAAAACAATAAACCAAGTAGAATAAAATATGGACACGATTTTTCAGCTCTCAGAATGAGGAAAGCCTTTCTAAGCAGAAAAACAAAGGAAGCATCTCAAAAGAAATTATTGATATGTTTGACTGGCTACCAATTAAAAACATCTGTAGCACAAAAAGTACTGTAAGTTGAATTCAAACAGGAAAAATACTTCCAAAATATGTTATGTAAGATGAACAGGCTTAGTACATAAATATTTCTTCTAAAACGAAAATAAACGCTTCAACTTTTTAAAATACGCAACAGTCTAAAATAGATCAGAGAAGAGGTCATATAGATAGGGCAGAACACATCTAATAAAAATGTAGTTTCTCTAATAATAAATACAAATGAGGGACATTACAATCTTCTATTTCTCACTCACCACACCGACATAAAAAAGTTTCTGTAGTGGTATCAGTTCTATTACCACATTGTAAGCAGCCAACGGCACACAGACAGTGTTAATAGGTCTAACTTCTTTAGAGGACACTTCAGCAGTATTAACACACGTCTTAAGTAGTGTCTGTATACAATGTATCTCAATGGGGCAGGGTTTTAACATACATTTATATGATAAAATGTGATGACAGGATGGGTGATCCTGGAAGATTTTTGTCTTCTTCTTTTATATATGTCTAGATTTTCCAAGCTCTGACAAAGAATATCTCCAGGAAAATGTGTGGGCACACATATGTACATACACATTGCTACATATATATGTATGTGTATACACATAACACGATTTCTAAAATATCTGCACATCTAAGTTGCTATATATTTAAGTATATGTGGTTGTGTGGTAATTGAGAAGTTCAAACTCAGTGGGGTATAAACACGAAAGCATTCCATTCCCATCCTACTCTGTGAAATCTCCCTCTTCCCTCCCATGTTGACACCCTAGGCATATTCCACAATTTCTGGACACTTCCAGTTATTTGAAAACTCGATCCTATCGTTTTAAAACAGAGTTTCTTTTCTGATTCAGTGTTTTCCCTTGATTCAACACGAGACAGTGTCCTAGCTGAGGGTCCTCAGGTGGAGAGGGGGCCACAGTCTGCACTTTCTCTAACTTGGGGTGGGGTGGAGCATGTTTGGCTTGGCCTCTGGGGCACTTACCTGCTCTCCCTCTTTTGGACCTAGCTCTTCTTTGGGGGACAAAGAGATGATAGATAGATAGATAGATAGATAGATAGATAGATAGATAGATAAGAGAGGGGGAGGGAGGGAGGAAGGGAGAGAGGGAGGGAGGGAAGAAAGGATGGAAGGGAGGAAGGAAGGAAGGGAAGGACGAAGGGAGGGAAGGAAGAAGGAAGGGAAGGGAGGGAGGGAGGAAGAGAGGAAGGAAGGGAAGGAGGAAGAAGGGAAGAGAGGAAAGAAGGAAGGGATGGAGGGAAGGAAGGAAAGGATGGAGGGGAAGAAGGGAAGGATGGAGGGGAAGAAGGGAAGGAGGAAGGGAGAAAGGAAGGAGGGAAGGAGGAAAGAACTGAAACTAGCAGTTCCGAGTCTCCCTTGTGGGCTGTCCAGGCTCTTCTGCTGGAGCCCCGTGTGGAGTACACTGCAGAGTCCCCTTCACTTAGCTCCCTGATTTGCAAGATTTGGCTGTGCACCCACTTCTTCCACACACCTTATCTCACCCATCACGCTGATGTTCCCCCAGGGCCCTTTGTCGAAGGGGCTTCTATGGGGCAGCTAAGTGACTCTGGAAAGAAGCCCTCGCCGCTTACCCAATGTGGGAGCTGAGCAAGGGAGTTTGAATAAAGAGAATGCAAGCAAACACCTCTTAACCCATCAGCTTCCCTTAATTCCTGTCTCATGAGCTTCTCCCCTCCAATTCTTTGCCTCCAGCTCCCTCCATCCATTCTCTGCCCTGCAGCCAGAGGATTCCGTCTAAAACTCACAGCCTACGCTTCAAAACTTTCCTGTGACTTCCCGCCCCCTTTGGATGAACTCCAAACCTATGAACAGAGGATAGGAGGTTGGCATCTGGCCTCTCCTTACCACCGAGCGACACCTCGCCCTCATCGCCTCTCCCGTCCTGGCCAGGTTGAATGTTCACCCAGCTCCAGGGAGCCCCACTTCTTCCACTTGGTCTTCACAGGTGCACCTCCTGGCTCTTCACACTCTCCACCATCCCCACTGGCCTTCATCCTTCACCTGATCAATGCCTGCTCATTCTTTCTATTTCAATTTAAGCCCCACTCCGTCAGGGAGGCCCCCATCCCAAGACAAGAAAAGGTCCCCTGGTACTCTTCCATCCCCCGTCACACACCCATTACACATTTGACAATCCTTGGCTTAATTTCTGTGCTCTCACTGAGAGCTGGGGCTGCATGTCTCGGGGGTTTACACCCCCAGACCGGGCACCGAGTCATCCGCCCGTAATAAACACTTAAATATGAGTGAATTCATAAACTCTGCCTGAAGGCTCTTTAAGGGCATCTGCCGGGCTCTCCGTAGGACACAAGCTGAATAATCAAACCAGGTTCAATAAGGGGAGGATTTTCAAGGCAGTGGGCACAGCTTCAAGGGGGGCACGTCTGAGGAACGTGCGGGAGGGCACGAACCCCACTAGGGCATATAGGGGAAGGGGAGGGAGGCTCAGTCAGGGTCTGCTCAGAGGAAAGGCCATATGGAGACATGGAGAGGGATGCCTGAGCAGACGCCTGCCCCTCAGGAGGGAGCCAGGGAGTAAGTACCCCAAGCCCTCTCTCCTGCCCACCCCCATCTCCAGCCTGTGTCTCACATTGCCCATCCCAATCCGAAGCCACAGGGCACGGAACCACAGTGATGTGGTCTGTCTCCGCCAGGCTTCCAGGGCACAGCGCAGGGTGGGAAAGAAGGGAGGGCAGAACTGGAGGGAGGCCAGCCCCAGCAGGGCACATCTTCCCTCCGAGTTTCCTTGCATCCCCTCCGCGCCCGGCACATGGACAGCGGCCCATAAACACCTGTGCACACGGACTACATTCAATTGAATGAACTAGCACTGAAATGACTTGCTTCGAATGGAATGGAACTAACCACACTGCTGAATAGCTTCTAGGTCACGAGTTGTCTCATCTTCAGGTTATCATCACGGATATCACAGACCTGAGCTCCAACAGGCACTCTAAGCCTCCTGCTTTAGCAGACTTGGGAATGTACCGTATCCCCCACTGTGAGCAGTCCCCGTGAAGCCTGCAGGTCACTATCTCATAAGCTTTTCTAGGACTGGATGTTCTTTGATTACCGGGTCCTACCTCCCCTGCTACGTTTGCAAATCATAATAATTTGGGCAAAGAAATATGGCTTCCATTTGGGGTTTCAAATCCTAAGAGGTAATAAACTGTTAAAGGTTCATATGCTGGTATTTAAAAAAAGAAAAGTGCAACTTTTATGTGGGATTTCCGACACTTTGCAGCAGCATCTGTGCGGGCCTCCAGGTGCTGGTATTGGCTTGCACACAGCCGCGCCTCGTGAACATGCAGCTGGCAGGTCGCTGAGGGCGGCTTCTTGGGGCACAGAGCCACCAGAAGAGCGGCTAACGCTAGGGCAGGTGACGTGCCCCCCTGGCATCCCCTCAGGAGGGCAGTTAATAGAGTGCTGGAATCAGAAGAGTCACTCGGGCCAAATCAGGCCCACTCTAAGACAGCCTGGCCCCAATTCAGTCATTTTAGTGGAAAAAATCGCCAAATTTTTCATTCCAAGTAACAGCCAGATGATTGGATTGTCCCCTGCTTACCCAGTCATGTTATTTTAGCTTAGGCCCAATCTTAAAACAAAACAAAACAAAACAAAAACATTTAAGCCCAGTAATTAAACACAATGCAAACAGCTAGACTAGAGGGTCCTTCATGACTCCAGTATTGAAAACAGAACCCAAACTATCTGCTATAGGAGAACTACCCCCTTGTCAGACTTTTGGTGTCATAATGAAAATCATAATAATGATCTCACCCAGTTCAAGTATTCTGTGCAATTAAATCGTGCTGTAATGGGATTACAGTGGCTCTATATAAGCTAAAAAAATCACCTACCTTGATGTCAAGTTTCTCTAAGTCTGTACCCATAGGACAAAGAACTGCCCCCTACTCCTCCCCCTCCCCCCCTGCCCTGACACACACACACAGAATTAGTGTTTGATCAGTCAGTAGCACAGTGATCTCATCAACTGTGTAATGCGGAAACTCAAAAAAAAAAAAAAAAAGTACATTGTTCACTAAACCCTAGCTGGGGCGCTCATTGCAGCAGAAGGATAGAAAGAGAGATGAAAATAGAAAGCAAAAATCCCAAGAAAAAGGCAGAGGCAGAGACAATCGCAATCAATTTAAAAAGACAAACCAAGAAAAACACAGGTCACAAAAACAAGCTTGGGGGGAAATACAAGCGACCAACTTCTATAGGGTCGGAACGCCATCTTGTGGACTAAAAGGATAGTGCAGGCGAGGATTTCTGATGTCTTGTTCTGTTCTCAGCTAGGCAGTAATTGCAAACGTTAACATCCCTTTCTTGGTACCTCTGCAGTGAACTGAATGAAATTAAATAGAGGGAAAGTCCCTATGTGTGGACTGATGTTCCTTCATTCTTCTTAGGAGAAAAAATGGCTCATAGACTATTCCCAACATGAAATATTAAAAAGATGGACACATGCAAAAACTTTGAAAACAAATCTAAAGATAATGAGGCTTGTAAGTAAACTTTTGTTAATGTTAAGCTTCCTATAACTTATTTCTGTTTAGTTTACCTCAATTAATTGATTTATTCATTTGGCAACGGATATTTGTGGAGCATATATTATGTGCCCAGGATGCCACTTGGGGTGAGGGGAACACAGCAGTGAACAATGCCAAGGTACTGCTGTATGGGGGCCTTTGTTTCAGTGGAAGATAAGCAATAAACAAGTAAACACAAAGTATAAATGGTATTCGGTGCTATGCCGATAACTAAAGCAGACAGGCAGACAGGAAGTGTGGGGTGAGAGAGGGACTGCTGTTTCACATGGGGCAGATAAAGTGAAAATTGAACAGAGTTAAAAATAACTGAGGGAGGGAGTCGTGTAGGTACTTCGGGGAAACAGAGGCAAAGCTGACTAACAGGCAGAGGCACGTGGGCTCTGGAGTCAGAGCCCAGCTCACCAACCTCATTTACCAACTCTGTTCTTAGATCTCTCTCAGCTTCTGTTTCTTCAGCTACCAAATGGGATTAACATGCTTCCTTTGTTACACTATGGGAAGAGCAAATGGGGATTATTTGTTGTAAAGGTTAAATGCATATAAAGTGCTTTGCCCAGAGCCAGGCATATAGCAAATACACAATAAATACTAGCTAACAGCTCTGTTTGTTTTGACCATGTGAAATAACACAGATATTTGAAAATACCTTCTTGATTCTGACATGCTTCATGGGACTTTTCAATAATAATAGCTAATATTTACTGAGTGCTTACTCTATTCACCTTATATTAAATTGTCACGATATGTCAAAAAGGGATATTATTCCCATGCTGAGACCCAAGGAAATGAAATAGCTCACCATGGCCAGTGTGAGCCAGAATTCAGACCCACGGGGTCTAACTACAGAATCTGTGCTCTTAGCCACAACTTGAAACTAGCCAGCAACAGGCAACTGCACATGCAATGGCAAGTGATTGAAGCCAAAACGCGAACTCAGATGTCTCATTTCTTCTCCCTTCATGTTAATTCTCAAATCACTGAATCCAGTTGTTTTTCACATTAGGGAAAAGAGACAGCAGCTCATTAGGAAGTTGTGAAATTGATTTGGTCAACTGCAACCGACTTCTTTTTAAAAATGCAATAAATAGGGTGCCTGGGTGGCTTAGTCGGTTGAGCGTCCGACTTCGGCTCAGGCATGATCTCATGGTCGGTGGGTTCGAACCCTGCATCGGGCTCTGTGCTGACAGCTCAGAGCCTGGAGCCTGCTTCGGATTCTGTGTCTCCCTATCTCTCTGCCCCTCCCCCACTCGCACACGTGCACACACACTTTCTCTCTCTCTCTCTCTCTCAAAAATAAAAATTAAAAAAAATTTGAATAAATGAAAAATGGAATAAACAAAATGTAAGACACCACATATAGCTACACATAGTAAGGATAAGTATTTGTTTTTTTCAACGTTTATTTATTTTTGGGACAGAGAGACACAGAGCATGAACGGGGGAGGGGCAGAGAGAGAGGGAGACACAGAATCGGAAACAGGCTCCAGGCTCTGAGCCATCAGCCCAGAGCCCGACGCGGGGCTCGAACTCACGGACCGCGAGATCGTGACCTGGCTGAAGTCGGACGCTTAACCGACTGCGCCACCCAGGCGCCCCAGGATAAGTATTTTTAAGTAAACCTTTATTTCAGGGGGGGGTGTATGCAACACGTGCACATACATATATAAGTATTTAGTCTTCTCTGTATCATGATGTAAAGTGCATTTCTTACAGTGGCTCTCAACCTAAATTACCTTGAAAAACACTACTAGGTGATACTCATTGATCCCCTCAAAGAAATTATGGGTTATCCAATGATGCTTTTTGCTTTCCAATCTACCCTGTTGAAATCAGGTATGAACATCGTAAGATAAATCACCAAGACAGAGCTTTCATTCTTTATTCAGACAGGTTGCTGCTATAGACAAGGCAACCAAGTCTTTACTGATATATTTTCAGGAAACCTGGAACAGAAAAACTTTCCCTCTTTTACAGGTTATTATCCTCTCCAAACACCTGTCAGATTTCTTTTCTTTCATTGAGCAGACAAGTCATTTTAGTATCAAACACATACTGCCTCATTTTGCTAATTATGAAACTTCTGTCACACACTTAAAAAAAATTACAGGCCTTAAAGAGACAGGCTGGGTTTTCAACCAGTAGGTGAGTTTATAGACCATATGTTCAGCCGTCCTCAGGCATTTTTCAAAGTTGGAAATGTCAGGCATTTATATGGTTTATTTGTAAAGCACTAACAATAATTGGAACATTATGGTCTGATTATTTGCTAAAGTAATCTTTCAAGCAATTCAAGTGGTTGAAATTTAAGGGTGCAAAAAATATCATGTGACACCAAATAAAATTTTATTACTGTTTTTGCACTTACATAATTTAGAAACACCTATTAAAAATAAAAAATAAATAGCTTCCTCCCTTACAACAAAGTTTAATCTTAACTCACACTTTTAGAGACACAACATAGGGCAAAATACGGTTTTGATAACTTTAGAATTTTCTGCACAAATTATGATTTGGAGACAAAAATATTAATACGACAGGATAACCAATAATCAAAAACATCTATCAGTTCTGGTAGTATGGACATCAGGGTCAAAAACCAACAAATGGAAAAGCTTAAATGTGTCTGATATTTAGTTTTGCGGTTGGCCTTTCTTGGTGTCCTTCAATCAGTATCAGAGAAATTTCTGGAACAAAAGAACAGAGAGTTTCAGAGCTCCTTCTCCACTCACCCCTTCCATATCACCATCATCTTTAATCCTACCACTTTCACCATTACCATGCCTCCAGTGTATAGAACCTTCTGTGGGCAAAGCAATGAGGACCCTAAAGCTTGCCAGCAGCCCCATCAGCCTCCATGGGGGGATCATTTCCTTCCCTCATGCCTTCTGTGTCTCCATAATTCTATCCACAAACCACAAAAAATTGACTTCCAAGAAAAGATTTACCATTTCTATGGCCCTGGTTTTCCTGATAATTTATGATCTCCAATATTGTGTCCTGTAATCCTGAGAGACAAGGTTAAAATTGTACCATACCTCTACACCATGGAGCTTCTGTGACAGGTACCAGTTACCAGTCTTCCTTGCTGGGCCCAGACACAGCTTCAGAATACTCCTCAACACCGCAGCCTGGGTACCCACTACCCGCCGAATAGAGTGGGCATGAGATTAAACATATTTGCCCTTCCAATCATTAGCCATTATAGTGTCTAAATTCAACATTTGGGGATTCAAACTCTATTATTTCAGACTGTCCCTGGCACTTGAAAGAGGAACAAAAATCAATGTGTTTGGCTTTATGTTTGGATGAGAGGGTCATAACATATTGCATAAAAAGGAACAAATAACTTCTCTGGAACATAATGGCCTCATTTCAAGAGTTTTGTCCCATTGATCAACTGAAACGCAAACCTTTTGTCAAATCAACACTTGTTAACTTTTAGATCTAAACAAAATTGACACTATAGCTATGACACTGCATTCTTTTTCCTGAAGATATTTGTAGTCTAAGCCACATCTCAAAGGGGAACCAATGGATTTCACTTCAAAAGGATTTGACTTAAAAGAATTTCAGCTAGGAGGAAACAGGAAATGTTCAGATATGACAAGATAATATATGCAATATATTAATTTGTATTTAATATTAGACTAAGCTAAAGCACTTATCTCTCTCTGTACTCAAAAAGGAGCCAAGGGGTGCCTAGATGCCTCATCAGTTAAGTGTCCAATTCTTGGTGTCAGCTCAGATCATGTTATGGTTCATGAAATTAAGCCCCACATTGGGCTCCACTCTGACAGTGTGGAGCCTGCTTGGGATTCTCTCTCTCCCTCTCTCTCTCTCCCTCTCTCTCAAAATAAACTTTAAAAATATATTTTAAAAAAAGGAGCCAAGCTTTCATGTTTTATTACATGGCAAGTCGGCAAAAGCCCCACAAAAGATACAGAATATCACCTGGAGAAAATATCTGCTCTACCCCAACATCAGCATTACGCTAAAAGAAAACATTATCTGAGTTTCTCTTAGAAGAGACAGGCTTAATTTAAATGTACATTGGGTTAATTGGACGGGTAAAGCAATTGGATCCCCCTCTCCCGATTAATGGCACTAAATGCAGGAAACTGACAGGAGCCTCCTAAAATAAACATACCTGAGTTAACAGCTCTCAACTTACATGCTGTGTGTTCGTAGTCAATGCATTTAGCCTGTATGCGTTTTAGAGTCTTCATATTAAAATGGGAAAAAGTTGTTTTGAAGATTAGGAATAACATACACAAAGTCACTAGCACATAGTAGGTGCTCATGTAATGGCAGCTTAGTAAAATAGTCATAGTTGTAGGGGGCGGGGAGGGGGGTAGAGCCAACACCGTTTTGTTAGGTCTGCTGCACTGAACAATTCAAGGGGGCTCCAGTGACATCCTGATCCAGGTGACTGGTATCCCATGGAGCCACACCATTTCACCTTCATGCCTGCATGTGATATTCTACTGTCTGACACACAGAGCTAGCGTTGTCTCAAAAAAAAAAAAAAAAAAAAAAAAAGGGTTAGCTCCCAAACCAAACATTGAGAATGAAGAAGATACAGGTGGTTTTACCTGGGATAAAAGATGGCAAACACAGTTAGGGGGCTGATTCTATAGGTCGCAGAACCCCTCTTCCCTCATACTCCTAGCCCCAAAATGACACGCCCTCTTCTAGAGCAGCTGAAGGATGTTAGAGCATGGACCAGTCAGAGCCACAGCCAGGAGTTACCTGGAAGTCATCACATTCAAGAGACCTCATGAGCCTAGGCAGGGCTAAACTCAGGAGAATCCTTTCCAAGTCTTCTGCACTGAGAGCCTCTGGAAAGTACTCCAGAGTACAGAAAAAGACCAAATCCTAAAGTGCTATTCCCTAGTGGCCAGGCTAGGCCACAAAAGTGGAGTTGCCTGAATGGATCGTATTGGATTTGGAGAAATAAATACAAGTGACATTTCTTACCCTTGAGTGTTGAGGAGTAAAATTTATACCATTATGTGAGGTCCGGAGACCAAATCTGCGTTCCTGAATTCTCCTCACGTAGCCAAGGACTCTAGTGCAGTAGCTGGCATATTGCAGGTCCCAATAAACATTTGCTGATGGTATAAACGAATGAATCAGCAAGTCCCAATCTGGTGGGAACAGATTGCATTATGTCTGCCTCCCAAAGAATTCAAATCTAACCACAAGTTATTCTGAGCCCCTCTGTTTACAATTGCTCAAATTTGAGATGTCAGAGACATTATAGTCTATGGTCCTATAACTTTTGCTAAGCATTCTGTACGCTTTAGCAAAATGGCCTGCTATAATTCTCTGCCAATACCCTGGAATTATTCTCTGTCTCCCACTGCAAGATGTATGGGGATCTGCAGACCCCACACCACAGTCAAAAGATAACAACTTCCAGGTGTAATCCAGAAGCTTCATTCCCTTTAATGCCAACAAAAATATTACTCTCTGATTAGTTCCTTTCTTGTAAAATTAAATACTTCCTTCCTACCCCCACTTTCCCCACCACCTCAGGAGCCTAGATTTCATGGTTCTCCTATTGGCGTATATTAGATTCCTTTACAGATGTACAGCCAAGATGATTTTTATTTCTGAATCGACCGCCTGTGTTGTCATCATTTTATATTCTGTAATGACCTGCTCCAATTCTAACCATCACACTTTTCTGTTCTTAGTTTCCCCTTGACTTTGTCTTCCTTAATCTGCTTTTGTTCCATAACCTTTTTTGATGCTAAGAACCATAACTTAATGCAAACTATTCACGGCTCATTCACTTCCCCCAACACTATTCTATGGAAAAGAGGCCCCTGTATATCTCTCTGGGTCCAAAACAAAACAAAACAAAACACTGTCATCGTCCAGCAGTAATCATGGTCTTTCAATACAAAAGGCAAAACCACATTCCTTGGGGATATGACAAAGGAATTCCTGTGATGAGGATTAAGCTATTCATGTAGGATTGTAAGGTTAGTTCCAAACAGTTAAAGCCAGGCCTCAATATACATACAGTAATTAGGCCGACATCATCAGACATTGCCAGGAAAACGCCTCTATGCTTGTCATTGGTGAGATTCTGCAGTAAGAGTCTATGGGGAATTCCTACTGACACTGGTAAGAAATCTGCCACAGGCACCTTGTCTGGTTGCATTTATAGATATTGAGTATTAATGACATACCTGACCCACATTTATTCTGGGATGAAAACAACGTGAGCTCGGCAACCAGGGCTTCTGTTTCAAAAATAAACCATATAGACCCAAAAGAGATCATTGGTAATGTTGGTTCGAGCCAACACATGAGAGTTCTCCTTTGGTTCAGGAGATTACTTCAACAGAAAATTATGAAAAGCTTCTCAGGACGGTTTTAACGCACGAAAGTGAATAGGAAAAAGAAGAGCCACACCAATGAGCAAAAATAAAATTCACAAAGAGTTTTAGAAGAAGGAAATCTGGGGACCAGCAAGAGCCAGAACAGGGCAAAGGGAAAGGCCAGGGTCAGGATAAAATTACTCCCACTTCTCCTCCTGGTAATAGCATGTATTACGCACTAAATACGTGCTAAGCACTGTCCCACAGATTCCTCATGTATTTAATCCTCACATCAATCCTATAAGAAATATTTTACTCTCATTTTATAGATAAAGGAAAGAGACAAAGAAAGGCAAAGTCACTTGCCCAAGGTTACCCAGACGGTTGTGAAAGAGACATGATACACACACGCCATGCAAATTTATCTCTGGGTCAGTCCCATTATAGAAAGTTGACTCACTCTAAGCTCTGGTCAGGGCAGAGAACTGGCCATTTCTTAAGCTTATGTGACAGAGAGAAAAATTCCCACCGCCTATAAAGGAACCTAGATGTAGAACCAGACAACTGGAGTGCTGGTGCTGTCTCTGATTTATCAGCTGTATGACTGGAGCATCACTTTACAATCCTTTAGACTAAGTCCTTGTTTGTAAAACGGAGATAGTAACTCCAGTTTTCAGTTCCACGTGTAAGGATGCTGGAAGTCACCACTCCAGCCTGACAAATACAAAGTTTAAACAGGCTGAGAAGTCAACAACTCTCCTCGGATCGGTAGGAGAAGATAGGACACTGGGCAAACCACTGCCCCAGGGTTGGAGGGACAGGTGAGTGCAGGGAGTCACAACAGAGACTCACAAGCGGAAGCCACTGGGAACTGGTGCTGGCAGGAGACTTGACCTGGGATTAACAAATTGCTGGAACCTCAACTCAACACAGACAAGTCTGAGAGTCAAAACCTCCAGGGGGACCCAATCATAGGGAAGCCCCCCAACAACTTTGTGAAATTTACCTGTAGGAGCTCAATCAGGTTCTCACAGAAAAGTATCAGAGAAAAATTCCCTCCAGCTTTTGGCAGCGGGAGGGGAAAGGGACCATCTGAAATACCCCAAAGTTCCCAGCTCTTCTGAACAAAGCCTGCCCTCACGGGAACTAGTTAACTGAAGCCCAAATGCCAGGATATTATCTGAGCCTCACCGACCTGACAAAAGGACATTTCCAACTCCAATGCCTCTAGCCATCTTCTCTCACCTGAGGGATTGGAGGAGAGAAAGCTGAGAAACACTTGTGAAGTTCACAGTCTGAGGCAAAGACTCACCCAAGTGGAGGTAATAAATCCTGCCCATAGTGAGCACTCCAAGTCAAAGTCTGATGAATACACAGCTGGGTAACTTTACTTCCCTTCTAGTTCTGAGAAGACAGGACACCAGAGAAGACAGGACACAAAAGATGTGCTTAGAAAATCTGAGCATAATGCAATTCACAGTGTTCGTTATTGTTGCCATAGCAATAAATACCTCTTTTTGGACTTTTAATTTGCTCAATTTGTCCTTTTTTTTTTTTGCCAAATTATTGCCCATTCCCAAAACAGCTTGAAAGAGGTTTCTACTAAATGTATGTATAGTTCCCCACAATATTTATAGTCAAACTCCACTAAACGTCTTGGTAAAACTGAACATTATAATCAACTATTCACATATTCCCACATATTGAAAACTGCCAGAATCATGCTTACTTGGTAGAATCTAGAAAATTAACTTTTAAAAAAAATGTTAAATGTTTTATTATTCTTTTTTTGAGAGAGAGAGAGAGAGAGAGAGAGAGAGAGAGAGAGAGGGAGAAACAGAGCATGAGTGGGGGAGGGACACACAGAATCTGAAGCAGGTTCCAGGCTCTGAGCTGTCAGCACAGATGTGGGGCTTGAACTCATGAACTGTGAGATCATGACCTGAACCAAAGTCGAACGCTTAACCAACTGAGCCACCCAGGTGCCCCAGAGCAAATTAACTTTTGAATTTTGCCTTCATGCATTTCTAATCAATATATCTCAAGAGATTTTTTTTTTACATCTTCATGTTTGTAAAATACAATTTTTCAGTGGAAAACACTTCCATCAATAAAAGAATAAATACATAATGAATTAGAAATTCACTTGAGGTCACATGGAACAACTTACGCATACACATATATACAACCATATGTACCATATTTAATGTATTTTGTATACAGATATATAGATACTGCATGTATATTTCACACACATACCTATATATATGTAATTCACACATACACACGTAATCACACATCCAGCACTTACTCTTACAAATACATTATTGAATAAAGTAAACTTTCAACTTCTACAATGATATGGAAATCATAATTCTTCAAGGCTTGGAGTAGACAATCAGCTTGGAATGCTAAGCAAGAAAATGGCTACTGTGAAAATTCTGTTAGCAAGATTTAGAGGAGGGGGATGTGGGAGAATGCTTTTATTACTCTAAGAGAACAAACTTTTTCAGATATATTAGGTTCTATTTGAGCACAAGCTGTTTTCACTTGCACATATGGAGTAAAAGTACTTAATAAGGTGTTTAGCAAAATAACATTAAAAAATTGTTTAGTGGTTCTAATGCATTCATAAATACTGGGCAAAGGGCACATATAAATAATGAAATATTTTGGAGGAAATGATGGTAAGATAGAACAGATTGGTTATTATTTATATTTGCATACACATTCCAGCATTTTAACCTCGGGCATTTTTTTCTTGCTAACCAGTGCATCTGGGCCATTGATCCTTTTTTTCTCATGAGGGAGCCAAGGGGATATAAACTCATTTCCAAAAAATTTTTCTTAATGTTTATTTATTTTTGAGAGAGACACAGAGCACAAGCAGGGGAGGAGCAGAGAGAGAGGGAGACATGGACTTTGAAGCAGGCTCCAGGCTCGGAGCTGTCAGCACAAAGCCTGACCCAGACTCAAACTCCAGAGCTGTGAGATCATGACCTGAGCCGAAGTCGGACGCCCAACCAACTGAGCCACCCAGGCACCCCAGATGTAAACTCATTTTTTTTAACGTTCATTTATTTTTGAGACAGAGAGAGACAGAGCATGAACGGGCGAGGGGCAGAGAGAGAGGGAGACACAGAATCGGAAACAGGCTCCAGGCTCTGAGCCATCAGCCCAGAGCCCGACGCGGGGCTCGAACTCACGGACCGTGAGATCGTGACCTGAGCTGAAGTCGGATGCTCAACCGACTGAGCCACCCAGGCACCCCAACTCATTTTTATACATACCCAAGAAAATAATTATTAAATGGAAATCTCCCCTATCCAAATCATATAATACATTCCAAAAGCAATTATCAAAGATCTAGGTATTGTCTGCTATTTTCAATTAAATGCCCCATTACCTTCTTCCACTATTATGGATTACTGAAAGCAGGTAGTTTCACACTAATTTAGAACTGTTCACAATATATAATACCAGACACAGCCATTCTTACTTGTGGCCTGAGGAATGTAATTCATTGACATTTTTGCAGATGGGAACAACTTCTATGATTAATGATACTGTGGTTTGCAATCTTGCTCAAGATCCCCACAAGAGGCACAGAACACCATCTGAAGAAGATATCTGCTCTACCCCAAAATCAGCATTGCTCGACGAGAGAACTTTCTTTGAGTTTCTGTTTAAAAGAAGGGATAGGTTTAAAGAATATAAGGTGTGGTTAGTTGTTGTTGTTTTTGTTTTGGGTGAGGAGGGTAACCAGGTCTCCCACAATTAATGACACTAAATGCAGGGAACTGAGAAGATCCCCTAGCAGAATAAATATACTTGAGTTAAATAACAACACTGCAACTTTCACACCATGTTGTGCATTCTTGACCAGTGTATTTAACCTGAGTTTTAATGTCTCTGTAATAAAATGAAATAAAAGTTGTTTTGAGGACTAGAGACAATGTACATAAATTCCTAGCACATGGTAGGTGTTCATGAAATAGCAGCTTAGTAAAATGGTCGTTGGCTAATCCATACAGGCTCTTCCAATTTGGGATGAAAATACATAGGACGAGAGAGAAGAAAGATTTCCTCCTTCACCAAACTTTTTAGCATTTCTCAGAACACGTTTGATACTCTGGATTCCCATTGATGAGTATTGCTGAATGGATGAAGAATATATTGCAAGGTCTTTTTCCAAAACTTACCACACTCATATGTACTCAAACTCAGAATCATGGAATCTGCTCCTCTAAATCACAAGGATGGCACACCTACCCTGCCCTTTCCCCTAGTAAAGCACCATATAATCAGGATAATGTCCCTGGCTTTCAGCCTTAAATGGAGTGAGGAAGTATCTCAATAGAACAGTAAAGGAACATGGATACATTATTATTTAAATCCTTTGATCAATATCCACAACCTTAGCTCTCTCTATTGCCAACCAAGACTGCAATGTCAGTAGATAATCCCAAACTTCTGATACTGCTAAAGTCCCACCAAAATCTGCTCACTCACCACCTCTGTACTTGCTGATGCTTTTAGGGAAATGACTATAAGACTTTCCCTGCCCAATGAGTAAAAAAAAAAAAAAAAAAAAAAAAAAGGCCAAGATCATTTTCGATGGTTATTCCTAATTCTACAACTGTCTTATCCAAGAAGTGCATCACCTGCATGTCCCCTCACCAACAGAGCACCCACGCCTGATGACCTCACCGTTGGCCAGGGTTTGGATGCCAGCTCCGCATCAGCTCTATAGCAACATCAGAGGAGGACATGCCCAGGGATGCTCTGAGACCACTGAGGCCGCTGGTGTCTTACCTGTTATAGGTAGTGTCCCTGTTGTCACAAGTACCATTTAAACTAAAAATAGGAATGCTCTCCATGATACTACTGTTTGCAACAAATACACATGGCATGAAATGGAGGTAATGCTTCAAATTCTAAATCTAGGATCTAATTACTTAGCAACTAGATAAAAGCTGAAGAGATAGATGGCACACTTTTGAACAGACATTAGTCTATAGATTCCCAAAGGAATACACTGTATCAGTCAACAATTTCTTAACCACAACGATATCCAAGGTTCCTAGAATAGTACTTCAGAACATACTGATTATTTTTTTTTTTAAATTTTTTTTCAACGTCTTTATTTATTTTTGGGACAGAGAGAGACAGAGCATGAACGGGGGAGGGGCAGAGAGAGAGGGAGACACAGAATCGGAAACAGGCTCCAGGCTCCGAGCCACCAGCCCAGAGCCCAACGCGGGGCTCGAACTCACGGACTGCAAGATCGTGACCTGGCTGAAGTCGGACGCTTAACCGACTGCGCCACCCAGGCGCCCCTGGAACATACTGATTATTTAACAAGCATTTGCTATAGTGGTGCCTGGGTGGCTCGGTCAGGACTTCAGGTCAGGTCATGATCTCACAGTTCATAGGTTCAAGCCCCCTGTTGGGTTCTGTGAGGACAGCTCAGAACCTGGAGTCTACTTCAGATTCTGTGTCTTCCTCTCTCTCTGCCCCTGCCCCACTCATACTCTGTCTCTCTGTCTCTGTCTCTGTCTCTCTCTCAAAAAGAAATAAACATTAAAAATTTCTTAAAAATAAGTATTTGCTATAATTATTAAAATGGAGGGCAGAAGAAAGAAATTTATTAAGCTCTGTTATTAAGGTTGCTTCCGAACAGGAAAATTAAATCATGTGTCTGAGTCAATTGATAGAATAATTCAGCTATTTCAACACCGCAGCTAAAATATTCTCCAAATAAAAACTGCCATGTAGCTACTTAAAAATAAAACACGAGGAAAATACTCAAAATTCCTAATTTCTTTTTGGAGCACAGAATTGATTATTCCTATTTAACCATGGTAATAAATAGTCTTTAATCTAATCACTGTTGCTCTGCAAAATCTCTCACTCCTACCAGGAAATCCTTGTTGCTAGCTAATGGGCAAAGTAATGAAATGAGGTATGTCAGAGGGCTCTGAAAATAAAGGTATTATTCAGAAGAATGTTATCTATATTCAGCAATTTTTGCATCCCTAAATGACCATCACTGCCGTTTTTCACATCAGACTCTCACTGTACTTACCAGTGCGGATGGAGGGGCGCTTGGGTGGCTCAGTTGGTTGAGCGTCTGACTTTGGTCCAGGTCATGATCTCACAGTTCATAGGTTCAAGCCCCACATTTGGCTTTACGCTGCCAGTGCACAGCCTGCTTGGGATTCTCTGTCTCCCTCCCCCTGCCCCTCTCCCGCTCACACACATGCTCTCTCTCTCTCTCTCTCAAAAATAAATAAACATTTAAAAAAAAGTGTGGATGCAGTCAGGAATGGAACTTTTAAGAATTCAGAGTTCACAGAATAATACAACAAACTCCCACTGCTCACCACCCAGAAATGAATTATTGTCAGATGTTCACATTTTTTTAAACATAATATTATGGATATTGTTGAAGTCTCCTCTGCCCACATCCACAGGTCCAACCCCTTTCCTTTCTCCCCTCCCTGGTACGTATTTTCCCCATGTTTCTTTCTACTTTTTCATACGTGTATCAGTGAAAAATATAAAGTTATTATATAAACAGAATATCTATATTAGTCAGGTTCCAGGCAGAAAACAGAGACATACCAAATTGAGTAATTTGAGGAGAATTTAGTAAAGGTATTACTTACAAAGTTGTGGACAGGGTTTAAAAGGCATCATGCAGAATCTTAAGGCTAGCAAAAGCCAGAAGCTGTCACCAACTGTGGCCTGAGAATATGGAACATAGGTATGTGGAGAGGAAGCTTTGATTTGGGCAGAGGAATGCAATTTGCCTGTGTGCCCTGGTGAGAGGGAGCTGTGGGAGTAAGTAATCTAGTATCACTCTGCTCCTGCCTTCTGGTGTCCTGCTAACGTCTCCCCCTCTCCAACAACTAGAAGATGGAGGGTGGGTCCACTGATGGAAGGAAGTCCATTCAGGTTCCGTGAAGGGCCCAGTACGTACACAGCACAAGATAGGTAAGGTAAGGACGGAGAATGGGTTGAGCTCAAGTTGAGAGCTGGGTGAGTTCCTTTTATTAGTTAAAGGAAGTTCCCTTTTTTAACTAGTTGACTAGAAAAATTTCTGGGCGCCTGGGTGGCTCAGTCAGTTAAGCGTCCGACTTCAGCTCAGGTCATGATCTCGCGGTTCGTGGGTTCGAGCCCCGCGTCGGGCTCTGTGCTGACGGCTCGGAGCCTGGAGCCTGTTTCCGATTCTGTGTCTCCCTCTCTCTGACCCTCCCCCATTCATGCTGTCTCTCTCTGTCTCAAAAATAAATAAACGTTAAAAAAAATTAAAAAAAAAAAGAAAAAGAAAAATTTAATGATGAATGAAGTTTAAATTTTATGAAGTGATTATTTTTCTGTATGTTTTCATATTATCCTATAGCTTTAACCTGCCAATTGCTAAATTATAACAGGAGATTTACATATGCTAAGCCATCCTTGAATTCCTATAATAAATCCTGCTTTGTCACAATACATTTTTAAATATGATTATATTTGATTATCAATATTTTACTTAGGTATTCTACATCTCTAAGGTAGGTGGGCTTAAACACTTCCTCTTTCTTTTCTTTTTTAAATTTTTTTTAATGTTCATTTATTTTTAAGAGACAGAGAGAGACACAGCATGAGCTGGGGAGGGGCAGAGAGAGGGAGGCACAGAATCCAAAGCAGGCTCCAGGCTCTGAGCTGTCAGCACAGAGCCCAACGTGGGGCTCGAACTCACAAACCGCCAGATCATGACCTGAGCTAAAGTCCTCACCTTAACCAAACGAGCAAGGTGCCTCTTAAACCTTCCTTTTACAACTGTCCTTGTCCTACATTTGCATCAAATTTACAACAGCCTTATAAAAGATTATGAGTAAAATTTACCTAAAGACTTCTCTGTACTTAGCAGCACCTGGGTGGCTCAGGCATCTGACTCTTGATTTCGGCTCAGGTCATGATCTCACAGTTCATGAGACAGAACCCGCACCACCCCCCCCCCCCCCCATCTGCACTAACAGCACAGAGCCTGCTTCGGTTTCTCTCATTCTCTTTCTACCCCTACCCCACTCGCATATGCTCTCTCTCTCTCAAAATAAATACGTAAACTTAAAAAAAAAAAAAGAGTTCTCTGCATTTAAAACTGTTAGAACCCACGTGCAGTACCATGGGAAGTGGCAGCTTTGAGATCTGTGACTGCAAATTTTATTTAAATTGATGTTTCAGGATTTTCATTGATTTTTGGCAATATATGGTTATTTGTACTTTTTTCACAAAATTATCCATTTTGATCTAAGGTTTCAAAGTCATTTTATGACCTTGTTTATAGCTGCAGATTTTTTAAGTCTCTATCGTAACTACCCTTACATCCTGTTTTTTCATTTTGCCTTTAGCTTGCTTTCCATAGGATTTGGTGTGTAATGACTTAATGATCATTATGTTCTAATGATTTTAGTAATTTTCGTTTTAATTTCAAATTTTTAATCAATTGTTTAGAAATACATGTTCTTACTATCCAAAACTATAAGGCTTGGAGACGGTCTTTTGATTTGTGTGCTCTAATTTGTGTGTGTGTGTGTGTGTGTGTGTGTGTGAGTTCCAATTTCTTAAATTGTGGTCAGAGACTGTAATCTAGATGATACTAATTATTTGAAATTTATGGAACCTCTTTTATAACTTGTTATGTGACGAATTTTTGGGAACTTTTCATATGTGCTTGAAAAGTATTAGATCGAGTATGTTAATGATTTTGTTCAAATTCCTCACTGTCTTTTAAATTATTGGTCTGCTTTGTCTGTAAGTTTTTGAAAGAAATGTGTTAAAATCACCCACTATGTAGATTTATCAATATTTCCTTGATGTTATATTGGATTTTTTGTTTCATTATTTCAAGGTTACATTGTTAAATGCATAGATATTCTTGAGTACTGTATCACCTTGGTATGTTAGCTTTAATCAATATAAAATATTTTTATTTGTCTAGTTCATTGTTTGAAATATATTTTGTCTAATATTAATAGTGCTAAATCTTTTTGACTTTTGTCTTTAATTTTCCTGGTACATCTTTACTCAAAACTTTTTTTAAACTAAATTTAGTGAGTTTTTGTGTTTTGGATATATATTTTTTCTAAAGAGCACCTTACTGGACACTTTTCCTCTAATCCAAGACTACCTCTTAATAAGTCAGCTTAATTTTGCTTTATAACTTACAGGATTGCAATTGTTTCAGTGGTTATCTGTAATCTTTTAACACACATACAAATTTACCTTTATATTTTAGTTAAAATTTGTAGATTTAATCAGTATTTCTATCTTTATCTAGAAATTGACCAGAACTTAAATACTTAACTTTTCTCTGAAATCTCCTTCTCCATCATCCTTGTTACTGTCTAGAATTTGTAGTTCTACTTTGTTTTCAACCATAAAAACTTAATAATTACTATTTTTTTTGCACTAAACAACAAATTGTTTATAATTTCTTCACAAATTCCACTTCTTACTTCTAAGTTATTTTGTTTTTATTGCTAATAGTTATTTTATGGAGACTCCCCCCATTTTAATTAGATGTTTTTGATTTATTAAGACATAATTTGTTTATTTATTCCACAAACAGTAACCGAGTGACAACCATGACCAAGTGTGGTGCTGGAAGCAGGATAAATGAAGATGAAGAAATTAACCTAGTTGGAACTCATAGAAACAGAGGGTAGAGTGGTTGCCAAGGGATTCTGGTCACAGGGTACAAACTTCCATCTATAAGATGAGAATTCTGGAGATCTGATACACAGCATGGTGACTATAGCTATCCATACTTCATTGTATACTTGAAAGTAGTTTAAAAAAAAAAGAAAAGAAAGTAAAGAAAGTAGTTAAGACTTGAAAGTTGAGATCTTAAATGCCATCACTACACAAAAAAAGGTACAATTATATGACAGATGGAGGTGTTAACTAACCTTATTGTGATAGTCATTTTGTAATAAATACACGTATCAAATCACTATTTTGTACACCTTAAATTCACATATGGCAATAATATCTCAATAAAGCTAAAACGAAAAGATGAATGGTTTACGCCCTGACAAAATGACTTTATGCATGCATTCATTCACATCCATCACAATGATCTCAAAAGAATATCAGTCATAATCACGGTAATAATTCTGAAGAACAATGTTAGTAAATGCATCAAGATTTTTTCCCCTTTGAACCTGAGCTCAGGGCAGCTGCCATAGTTGTCCCTCAAAACCTATCCACACCCTATAATTGTATCTAGGGGTTTCTCCCTGCACGTCTTCCTGTAAGGAACAAGACAATAGTCATTATTCACTTTTACTCTCCTGTAAGTCCAGTTGCCCCAACAGGTATCTTCACGAATAGAAAGACCACTGCACAAGAGAAGTCCCTGTGGCTTTACCATTTACCAGCCATAATAATGATTATAGTTGAGTGCTCATCTGTCATTTTCAAGAATGAAAGTGAGGTTGCCTGGGTGGCTCAGTCAGTTAAGCATCCGACTTCAGCTCAGGTCATGATCTCACAGTCCATGAGTTTAAGCCCTGTGTGGGGCTCTGTGCTGACAGCTCAGACCCTGGAACCTGCTTCAGATTCTATGTTTCCCTCTCTCTCTGCTCCTCCTCCAGTCACGTTTTGTCTCTCTCTGTCTCTGAAAAATGAATAAACCTTACTTTAAAAAAAAAAAAAAAAGAATGAAAGTGTGTGATTGGTTGCCCTACTGGATAAATTCTGATGGTGGTAGTGAGCGGGAGAGAAGAAACAAAAGAATAATAGAGTAGGAGGTGATAACCAGGAAGGTGAGCCCAGATTATCTATGCCCAGGGCTTTAGCACACTGGAGAGAGAAGTTGTCAGTCAGAATGGAAGAACAAAATTCGATCAGTATAGACCAGAAGAGAAACCCATAAACAAGATATGTGAGAATCATCAAGGAGTAACTTTCCTCCTACCTCTGGTTCCAGAGGATGTATTTCTCTAATTCCTTTTTTTTATTAATCATTTTTTTCTTTTTTTAATACTCTATCTTTCTCTTTTGGAGACTATTCAGTTATTCCTCTTTCTTAGTAATCCAAGGCTATGTGTCAAGAACTGAGATCGGTGATGAGCACAGCATGAAGTACAGACTTGTCAAATCATTATGTTATACACCTGAAACTGACACAACATTTTGTGTCAACTATGATTCGGTAAAGAAGAAAAGAACTGGGGCGCCTGGGTGGCGCAGTCGGTTGAGCATCCGACTTCAGCCAGGTCACGATCTCGCGGTCCGTGAGTTCGAGCCCCGCGTCAGGCTCTGGGCTGATGGCTCAGAGCCTGGAGCCTGTTTCCGATTCTGTGTCTCCCTCTCTCTCTGCCCCTCCCCCGTTCATGCTCTGTCTCTCTCTGTCCCAAAAATAAATAAACGTTGAAAAAAAAAAATTAAAAAAAAATAAAAAAAATAAAAAAAAAAGAAGAAAAGAACTGAACTCTGAAACTCAGACTGACAACATCAGGAAATGTACCAGAGACCTGGCACCCCGGGTGACATACACATGATCTATGGTCTCCAACTGACCCTTTCTCCTAAAGTTTATCTATCAAAGTTCAGGGGAGTGTCAACCAGTTTGAATAGGTGGCAATTCTCTCTCTTTTTAATGTTTAGAGACAGAGTGTGAGCTGGGGAGCAACAGAGAGAGAGGGAGATACAGAATCCAAAGCAGGCTCCAGGCTCCAAGCTGTCAGCACAGAGCCCGACACACGGCTCGAACCCACGAACCTTGAGATCATGACCTGAGCCAAAGCTAAACACTAAACCGACTGAGCCACCCAGGTGCCCTGACAGTATTGTCTCTTAACAACAAAACCAGTTGTCTCTGAAAGTCTTTTTCAGGTAAAATATATTCTAATTTAAACCCATCTGTTCATTCACAGATTCAGTCTAGCATCTATGGTCATTAGCAAGTAATAAATGCCCCTCCCCACACACCACCCCCTAACTTACGTGTCATATTGCTTTAGTCAGTAAGGTGTTCAAATACTGCCTGACCAAGAGTTCCCAAAGACGGCCAGAAGTGATAAAGGAGGAAATTAAATGTTTGCAGCAAATAAATAGAAAGGAAAAAAAAAATGTATTGGTGACACGCAGGATTGTTGAGGTTGTTTCCTCAAGAATGGGTGTGTATTGATCCTACCCTAGTGTCTGCCATTAAGGAAACTTACTTTCTTCAGCTGATATGAGCACCCAGCGGATATGTTGGGGAGAGTTTATCCTTCTCAAAGATAATGGGCTCAAAATGCAAAGCTAAGAAATAAAAGCCCAATGCTGACCTTTCATGCACCAATCAGTGAGTACAAATGGTGTTTGAGAGACATTCCAGCTTTCCTATCACCTTTGAAGTCACATCATATGATCAGTCATCTCCTCCTCTTAGGGTAAGTCTAATCTACCTGCATTCCTGGAAACAGAAAATCAGCCCGTGTTCACTTGTCTTGTGTTACCATAAAGCACCATTAGATGGCAGCAGTGGAAAATAGTCCAGGCTGAAATTTTTTTTTTTTTTTTTTTTTAAGGCAGAGAGAGATACTTTGGAAAGTAAAGCAGTTTGTGCGGTGAAAGGTGAGTAAATATCCTGAAGTAATCTTTCAGTGGGCTTACATTTTTCATTTTCCTCCATTGTTCCCCATCTGACAGGCTGTTTGGAAAAAAACACCTCTGGGTATTCAGTATGTAAGGATTCCAGGGAACAAGAGAACAGTATCCCGTGAAGAGCAGAAGGCTGCAGAAGTGTTCCATCGCGATCACACAGGCCTTTGACTACTCAAATGATATTGGGATATTGGAGGTATATATTTTTAAAAATACTAATGCAAACCTAGTCTTGCAGTAAGTCGATCACTGAAGAACTAAGAAGAGGAAAGTAGTAACTTTTGACACGTTGCCGACTTCATTTGGTGAAAACATTTCACCTAAGGAAAACTCTGACAGGAATAGCTTCTCGAACAGGACTTAAGTTTGCTGCCCTCGCCTGGAACCAAGGATAATGTCACAATAGGAGGAGGGAGGCATTTTCAAAAGTAAAACTTGAACTAAATAAATTAAGGTCCCCTGGGAGAAGAGAAACAGCTGGTGGGGGTGGGGGCAGGAAGATTTATCTGAAAGAGCGTAACTGGTGACTGCCACTTCACTTCTGAGTTCTCTTAGCCAACATGCTGCCCTAATTGATCACAACTGTCCCTCTGAGAAAGAAAGGAGCATGCAAATAAAGCCTCTGTGGAAACAACCTAACTATGCAACCCAACTACAGAACCCCAGCTCCTATGGTCTTTGAAGGAACTAAGAGATCCACAAGTTGTTTCTGGCCTTGGGGAAAGCTCTCCACACATTCCATGTGTTAAGCACTTGAATTACAGCATCCCACCTAGTATTCCCAAGAAGCATTTATGATCCGCATTCCATAGAAGAGGAACTGAGGCTCAGAGACATGAAATAACCTGTGCAGAGCTCCACAACTACTAAGGAGTGAAGGGCTGCAGGTTGCAAGACCAAGACTTCTCTGGGGTGGCAAAAAGGGCAAAGCAGGAAGAGACTCCGGGCCACAGACAGAGGGCTCTGAATTCAGCCCAGACCCCTGCCCCTACCCTCACATGGGTGGCTCCCCAAACTTTTTAGCTGATGGAAAGAATCAAAAGAGTGGGAGGTGGAGAAACAGGGGTCCTACTGGATGCCAAACTCAGACCACAAGTCTGCAACTGCCCCCCCCCCCCCCCCCAATTGGGCAGCTACTGTCTATATTTACAATGGAGAAATCCATTCTGGTCCTACTCCCTTGTCTGTTGTCATGGTTAAACTGCCTGCTGTTTGTTTTGTTTTGAGCTGCTTCCATTGTAAAATTTCTCATTAGTTTTCACTTAATGGTTTTGGCACTGATGATGGTTACCTAGACCCTTATTTCATCAGAGTTAGCAGAATGGACGTTTCCTTCCCAGCTTTATTGAGATATATTGACATACAACATTGTGGAAGTTTAAGGTGTACCACATGTAGATTTGATGCATTTATATATTGCAAAATGATTACCGTGAAGAATGGAGGTTTTTTAATCTTATCATTCCTCCTGCATTCATTAGCTAGAACTCCGCACTAAAGAATTTTCCCTCAACAACTGGCCATTTCTCCAAGAAGCCTTGGTTCCTTTATAATGGAAATGGTACTCAGATAGTAATTTGGGTACCTGGTACCTGGAGTGATCATCAAACTGAGTCGGTCACACTTCTAAACTTTTTCAGTGGACAGAACTAAGAAATTTATAGTTTTTAGAAAGAGAAAAATCCTAATTCAAATTGATATTCCTTTTTTTATGTTTATTTATTTTTGAGAGAGAAAACACTAGCAGGGAAGGGGCAGAGAGAGAGGGACAGAGGATCTGAAGCAGACCCTACCCTGACAGCAGGGAGCCCAATGCGGGGCTCAAACTCAGAACTATGGGATCATAACCTGAGCTGAAGTCGAACACTCAACCTACTGTGCCAGCCAGGTGCCCCTCAAATTGGAATTTCTAATTCAAATCAAAGATTGTAGGATTTTTACTTCAATATTTTATTTTAAATTTGTCCTTTTCTCACTCTGAAAGTTTTATCTCCCAAGGATATTAACTTAATGAGTTGGTTGCTTTATTGTGTTTTATGTAATAATATTCAAAATAATAATGTAAATATCACCACTAGAAACTAGCCAAAAGAATTCAGCCTAAGATATCTTTATACTTCTTTTCATCCTTAGGATATATCCCCCTAGGGATGTACAATCCAAATACGTGTTTTAAAGTCACTTGAAATCGGGTGCCTGGGTGGCTCTTGTGGCAGTCACTCTTGTCAGGACACAGACACCTTCCTTATTCCTCTCCACAGCTACACACTATGGCCTAGTGTGAATGCCCCATTTAACTGGTCTCCCTTTGATAGAGCTTTGGGTTGTTTCTAGCCTTTTGCTAATTAATTCTCTACCTTCATCTTATTGAGCCCTCCCCAGAGTCCAATCAGTTTGGCTTACTTTTATTTTACAGAAGAATAAACTACTACCTAAGCAATTAAGGACTTGACCAAAGTTCCAGAGTTAGGTAAGGGTGGGGAGAGACAGGACTCTCCTGCTGCCATAATTTCTGTTCCCTGTATAAGTCTACATGGTTCGTGCCGCAGCGTACGTATCTGCTAACATCTTTATTTTAGAGTTGGGGGATGGAGTGAGAAGCACGTGCTTTGGGGTAGACTGTGGAGGAAAATTTAGCCTTAAGTTCAAGGCTGGAATTTCAGGTCTCAGCCAGCCTGTGGGAAGAGTATCTGAGGGAACAGCTGGCCTTTCTGGCATTGTCCCCAGTCAAAGGAATGCCAGACATCCACAAGCAGGTGGGTCTATTTTTGGCAAAAGGACCTTCTCAGTGCCTGCTAAAATCACATCACGTCCCCTTCTCTCACAGTGCACTTGGCTTCCAGGGTAAATGCACTGAAGTACAATCCATTCTTGACCCTTCTCTCATCAGTGGCTCCCCACTTCTTCCAGACCGGTGAAAAGTTACACGTACTAAACCAAACACAGCAAGCACAGCTCCAAGTAAAAATTATTTTATGATCTTTTAGGAGGAGAAATTAAGCTGAGATTTGAAGGAAACCTTAAGACTTTGGCCAGAATCTTTCATTAATTTTCCCTTTTTCCATCACTCTATTTTAAGAGCAAAAGTCAATTCTGAGGGATAATAAGTCCATACCATTATGTTATTTTAAAATGAGTTTCTCAAAAAAAAAAAAAAAAAATGAGTTTCTCAAGCCAGGGCCTTGTCTCAGAATGCTTTTAGCTCAATCTCCTCCCACATTCTCCTCCCCAAAATAATCATGTTTAGGATAAAGGCTGAAAACACTGAAAGATATGAGGAACATCAGCTTTTCAATTTCAAGACACAAATCATATTCACTGCAGAGTCCTTACCAAGGCAGAATGGACAGCCACTGCATTTTATAGACATTTTCCAAAAGAATTTGAACAAACGAGCTTTCTTTTCCGCCTCAGTAGTTGGAATACACCGTTCCTTTGACTAGTCCTGTTAATAAAGGTTTTATTGTGCCATTGCTAAGCTTCTGAAACCGAACAGCTCACACAAATTAGCCGTAATAGCATCGTACTCTGGGCTGAGCAGCAGTGGTTAACCATGTGGGTCTGATCTCACTGTGAAGCTGACTGGCTTCTCAAGCTAGCCTGGCGCAGGACACCCCGGGTTCTGGTGTGTGGTCCTGCTCGAATAAAGCCAGAACTTCGTGACCCCATTCTCCATCTTGTCAGGACACAAACTTTGACATGTGAGTCAATGCCCAAAGGTTCACTCACTTACCACATATGAATTTACTTTCTTCAACGTGATGGGGATGGGAAGACATTTGTGAGCAAGACACACACACCCTCTACTGTCTGGGAGCCATAGGGAGAAACATAACTATAGAAAAACAATTCTCTAAAAGTTAAGTGTTGTATTTATGAGCTTGGGCATATTTTTGAGCTCTTTGAGCATTATTCGTCCACTTGTAAAGGAGGATGATAACAAAAGCAACTAAACCACGAGGTTGTTGGAAAGAATAAAACGCCTGGAATATGTCTTGCACATGGAATGTGCTCCCTAAATATTAGATGTAACTAATTATTAAGTATCCTGCCCTATCGAAAAGAATGAAATCTTGCCATTTGCAACTACGTGGATGGCACTAGAGGGTATTATGCTAAGCGAAATTAGCAGTCAGAGAAAAAAAAAATCATATGACTTCACCCACATGAGGAATATAAGATACTAAACAGATGAACATAATGGAAGGGCAGCAAAAATAATATAAAAACAGGGAGGGGGACAAAACATAAGAGACTCTTAAATATGGAGAACAAACAGAGGGTTGCTGGAGGGGTTGTGGGAGGGGGGATGGGCTAAAGGGGGAAGGGGCATTGAGGAATCTACTCCTGAAATCTACTCCTGCACTATATGCTAACTAACTTGGATGTAAATTAATTAACTAATTAAAAAAATAAAAAATAAAAATTTATATTGAAGTGCAAAAATAAAAGTATCACTGCCCTGAATCTAAAGTTAGATTTTTTCCTTATCCTTCCTAAAGTGTGTCTTCCAATGTTTCATTTAATTAACCCAACAAACCTGTAATATTGATGTTACCCACATTTGTAAAAGTTGAGGCCACAGAGTTGAATGGACTTATCCAAGTCATACATTTCACACAGAGATGGGAGCTACATCAATTCACATTAGTTCAGCCCCCAAATTCCTGGTGCCTGTGTATCTTCCCTTCATCTAGTCACTTCTTCCTACTCATTATTCTGCAGCCATAAATGTCTCCTTTATTTTATCTGGCAAAATATTTCTATCCTACCTCATAGCTTTGTGTTTGCTATTTTCTTTGTCCCAAATGCCATTGTCTTTCCCTCCTGACTTGTTCCTTATCGTCCAAATCTCAAATATCACCTCCTCAGAGAGATTTCCCTAAACACGCCATCTAAAATAGAAGCCCGTTCTTCCCCCTCCCACTGACACTGTTATTCTCTATCACTTCTCACTGTTTCATTCCTTTAAGGCACTCATCAGGTCTGTCATTTTTAACTTATGTATTTATTGATTGGATCCCCATTGGAATGTCAAACTCCAAGAATATTGGGGATTTTGTCTATATCGTTCTATATGTTATCCTGGGCTTATAGAAGTTCACAGCATATTTATTAAAAGGACAGAAGAGAGGAAGGGAAGGAAGGTTCACTGCATTTTTTTCAGAAACATAAGATTGAGCAGGTGAATGTGTAAGGAAAGTAAGGAGGCAATTCATGGCAGAAGGAACAGCTTGAATCCAAATTTTGAGACAGATGAGTTCAAGATTTGTTTAAAGAAGTGTATTAATGTGCCCATAAAGAAGCTCTATAAGGAAATTAGTCTCATCAGCCAGTTTAAAAATACCTGTCAAGGGGCGCCTAGGTGGCGCAGTCGGTTAAGCGTCCGACTTCAGCCAGGTCACGATCTCGCGCTCCGTGAGTTCGAGCCCCGCGTCGGGCTCTGGGCTGATGGCTCAGAGCCTGGAGCCTGTTTCCGATTCTGTGTCTCCCTCTCTCTCTGCCCCTCCCCCGTTCATGCTCTGTCTCTCTCTGTCCCAAAAATAAATAAACGTTGAAAAAAAAATTTTTTTTAAAAATAAAATTAAAAAAATAAAAAAATAAAAATACCTGTCAAATGCCTATGGCATCAAAGATACTGTGCTAGATATTCCATTATATATCGCCACATTACAGATTGCCCCAAAACTTAATGGCTTGAAGCAATCACTTATATTCTTCACAAATCTGCAATTTGAGCACAGCTCAGCAGGGACAGCCCATCTCTGATCCATGTGACATTGGTTTGGGAGACACCAATGTCTCCCAAAGGGCTGGAAGATCCATTTCCAAGATGGTTCATTCACATGGCTAGTTAGCACTGGCTGTTGTCTAGGAGCTCAGTTCCACCTGTGAGCTGGGGCCCTTCCTTTCTCTCCAGGTGAGCATTTCTACAGACTGCTTGGGTTCCTTCACAGCACAGTGGCTGGACTCAAAAAACAAGGGTCTGAAGAGAGAGCAGCAGACATGAATGGCATTTTTATGATTTACCCTTGGAAATAACATAGCCTCCCTTCAGCTCTACTCCATTGTTTGAGATAGTCACAAAGTTCCACCCAGGTTCAAAGGGAGGATACCTAGAGTCTGGGTAAGTAGCAGGGTTTCTAGAAGAGTACTTGAAATAGAAGATATTGTTGCTCCCATATTTGTGAAATACAATCGACTACATAGGGAAATAGCAGTATACTGAGGAGTTACAGTACCTGCCCTCTTGAAGTTCAGACCATAATGAAGACAGACCCACACGTTTTTTAAAGTGTCAAATTCAATAATAGGAGGGGGGAAAGTGTTAGGCTGAGACCAAATTATCTATCACTGCACTAAGAATTTAGCAGATTAAAATAACAATCAATTGTTTTCTCATGGTTTCAATGGACTAGTAATTTGGGAGTGATTTAGGTTGTTCTGGTTTAGAATCTCTCATGGGGTTGCAGGAAACACATCAGCCTAGACTGCAGTCATTTAAATTCTTCACTGGGGCTGGAGAATCTGCTTCCAAGATGGTTGTTAGAAGGAGGCTTCAGGTGTTTGCTACACCTCCATGGTACTGCTTGGATGTTCTCACAGAATGGCACTGGCCTCCCCTAGGGTGGGGGATCCAAGAAAGAACAAGGACGAAGCCATAATACCTCTTATAACCTAGTCATGGAAGTCACACATCATTATTCCTGTTATATTCTTTTCATTGAGCCCATGCTCAAGAACAGGGAATTAAGCCCCACCTCTTAGAGAAAGACATATTGAAGAATTTGTGAACATATTTTAAAACCACCACAGACCTTACCCATTATGCAACAGAAAGCGATTTAGGAAGAAGTAATGACCTGGTCAGATGTAGTTTAGATGGATCAGCCTGGTGGTGATATGCTGAATAGATCTGAGAAAGATTAAGACTGAAGGTGGGGAGACAAATAGGGAGAATCCTGAAATAGCCCAAGGAGGGATCAAGCAATTGTAAGTCAGTGTACTGGGCTGTGACAACAGAGGAAAAGATGGGTTTGAAAAATAGTAAGGAGGCAAAGCTGTGTTACAAGAGAAAGGAAGTAATTCGAAGATTAAATGTTTTATATTAGACTTGAATGTCTGAGTGGAGTGATGGTTATCAATCAAGACGGAAAATCCATGAGATAAAGCAGATTGAGGAACGAGAGTAAGTTCAAAATTGGAGGGAGATTTTGAGTTTGAACTTCCAGGTTTAGTGGATAGTTGGTTTTGTTTTGTTTTACCACTGCAGCATTTATTCTTGCCTTATTTTGATAACAGTATCCTTTTTTGAGGGTAATCCTACCCTCAGCTACTCTACTTAAACAGGGCTGTACCCAGTGGTGTGCTGGTAAACCAGGTCTCCAAAATAAATACACAAATAAAGCCCTAATTTGTGGTGTGAATACCCTTACCTATTCCAGTTTAATGCCACCAACAGTTTAATAACCATCTCAGAAAATCACTGACTTTTGTAATCAACTGGCTCCGGAATACCACGGCAATATCTCTGGCTTAGTAATGAATCACATGACCCAGACCCAAGCTGGTTAGCACACTGAATTCCTTCTGGTCATGGCCTTTGGTTCAGAGGTGAACATTTCAGCCAATAAGAGCCAATGAGAGGCAGTGAGACGACTGCTATGAATCCTGAGAAAAGACTTCTTACTTTTCCCTGATAAATGCAATTAAGAGATGATACAACAGCACTACTGCACCACGTGAAGTCACACACTGGAGCCAACCCTGTACAAAGCAGAACTGAGAGCCAGAAGGAAAGTAAATCTGGATGACATTATTTGAGTCATAAATCTAGTTATAGCTAAAACTACCTCTACTTACAGACTTTTCAATTAAGTGGGCCAATAAATTCTTTTTTACTTTTTTCATTTTCTTCTTTTCTTTCCCTTTTTGTATGTGTGTGGGTGTGTGGGTGGGTGGGTGGGTGTGTGTAGGTACATTTCGTTTTGTCTTTCTTCTATGTTCAGAGAATCTCAACCAATAGACTGTGTGACATCCAGATACTTGGTTACATAAATCTGAAGCCAGTAGATAAGTCCAGGACTGCCAGAATTCTGTGAATATTTAATCCATGAGAAAGAACAAGCTCACCAAGGGAGAGAACCATCCTGATAATCATAATTTTCTTAAAATATTATAGAATCAGAAATATGTGAGCAACAATAGAGATAATCGAATCCAACTCCTTCACTTAAAAATTATGAAAACTGTGTCCCTAGAAGTTTCAGCTCTTGGTCCAAGGTTATTTCATGACATAGCCAGAACTAAAACCCTGATTCCCTGACTCTTATGTATCCCTTTTCCAACTCATTGCAAATTCTGGGTAGGTGGGATCTAATTTAACACAACAAATATATATTACTTTTATATTATGAAGAATGAAATGAATAATTTTCCAGTTTAATGGAGAGCACTTTATTATTTCAAAGCATCTTGTATAATCTAATCTTCTTGCCAACCCTGTAAGGTATGTGGGACAAATATTTTGGAGATTAAAAAACGTGGCCTTGCAGTGCTGGGGTGATTTTTCCAACGTCAAAGAGCCAGTCAAGAGTAAAGCCAATACTAGAATTTAGGACACATGATGCCTTCTTCCAGTGCTCTTCCCCTTCTGCTTCTCTTTCAACTTAATGATGTTTCACTGCAAGTGCTTAAGGTACAAATCAGATAGCACAATTGCCCAGGATTTGGGATGATTCTTCATTAACTTCAGAAAAACACATTCTAAGAAGTTTTCTCTTTGCACTATTTCTGTAATTCTTCAGGCAGCTAGGACTCAATCTGCTTAGTAGTCAAGGTTGTCAGCATAGATGGTTTCATAGGAGATGTGTGAATTTCCGAGTCTATCATATCAAATACTACAACCTTGTTGCCTTGCAACAATGGAGATGTATTCTCTCACAGTGATGGAGGACAGAAGTCTACAACCAGTAATGCACTCCCTACAAAGGCTCTAAGGGAAAAACCTGCTCCATGTCTCTTCCAGCTTACCATGGTTACTGGCTTCCTTGGTTTGTGGCCACATCACACCAACCTCTGCCTCCATCCTCATATAGACTTCTCATTATGTCTGTCCTCTGTAGATCTCTTATAAGGACACTTGGCATTGGATTTAGGATCCACCTAGAAAATCCAGGATGATCTCCTCATCTCAAATACCTTAATCACATCTACAAAGACCCCTTTCCAAATAAGGAAACATTCACAGGTTCTGGGGATTAGGGTATGGATATCTGTTTAGGGAGGGTTCCCATTCAGTCCACTATGAAAGGCAAAGGAAAAGGAACTGTTACTTATTATTTTTTTTTTAGGAGAAGAGTTATTTATCCAAAGGTCAGAAATTTTACAAGTGGAGTGAATCAAAGATCTGCACCACCAGTGATGATAAAACATTCTTTTCCAAAGCTGGTCTTAAACTCATTTACAAATTTTGAAAAGGTCCAAGTGGTCTATAGTACATTCTCTGAAAAGATGCCCTGCTGTCACCTTCATCAATTAGCTGTAGGTGATGGGCTAGAGGGTGAAAATGTATTCAACAACTAGCAACTTGCCTACATGCTTGGGCATGTGCTTTATTTATATGACACCCTCTGCCAGAGTCAGTTTCATGCCAAGAGGCAAACTTGAAAAGCCACTGTTGAAACAAGAGCTCCTGTTTATTTCTGACCAACATAGCAAGTTCTCTGCTTCACTCACTGTCATGGAGCGTCAGCCACTAGACCAGCTGTGCTTTTCCTGCTGTCCTTTAAACAAAGACTGATATGTGTCCATTTCCAACTCCAGACCTATGTCTGTGATGTGTCACAATCTATAGAACGCACTTTTAAGACACAGTCTTTCAGAGACTAGTAGTACCTCTATAGTATGCTTATTCTTCCATGGGAAAGATACTCTCTTATCCATGCTACTGGGAAGGAAAAAAGAATGAAAATAACACTTACTGAGCACGATGGATATGTTCACTAAACTCCCAGATCCACTCCCCACCCTTCTTCACAGCTTACTTCCTGTGACCTTAGTGGACTCTCTTACCAAATGGCTTCAAGTTGGGTTTGGCCAATAGAGGACTCTGGAGAAAGTGGAGAGAGAAAAGGAGGGAGGGAAGGAAGCCCCATTATTCATTTCCCAGTCCCCCTGTCCCTGTGGCTGCTAAGGGCTGACCACAAGTCTCTGTGAGTCTCAGTACCTCTGTGATAGCTCCCTCTACACACTCTTTGCTGTCTCCAGGTCCCAGGAAACACCATTTCTACTCAGACCTTCAGGCATGAAGGTGATAGCCCCAGAGGTATTGCACTATCTTTTGTGGTTTTCTTACACCTCATGTACACATTTAAAAAATATATTTGTATGGCACTGTCCTCAAATTTTCCTAATTTGAACGGACCATCTGTTTCCTAAAGGGACTCAGACTAATAAAGTCCAATCCTTTCAAGATCTTTGCTAGATGTCCCTTTATTTCAGTGATCACAGTCCTATAGGGTAGGTTGTCTCAACCACATATGATAGACAAGAAAACTGGAGCTTATAGAAGTGACATGACTCACCCTAGAAGACATTGCTAGCAAGTGAGCAGTTAGGATTTAAACCCAGAACTGTCTAACTTCAAGGCCCTTAGATTTCCAGCTATTTCTTCCCAACACTAAAGAAATATCTTAAAAGATGCCTAGAGAAACAGGGAGATTTCAGGTGCAAAGATGCCAGAATGTCTTAAATGTTTTATTCAAAGTTAAACTTTAGAAAGCCATGCTGAGGCTCCAATTTTCCCTAGTATCACGTGCAGGAAGAAACAGAAAAAAAAAAAATCTACCCAGCAGCCACAATAATTGGAATGTAATTTGCATCTTTACTATATTCTTCTAGAAGTCCGGGAGTAAATTACCTTTATAATGCAGAGCCAAGCCACCTAAAAGCCTCTTTCTTTCATTCATCATTTTCTCTCCATATCTCATACATAGCTGCTACCCACAAAATCTTTTTCCAACCCACCTCCAAGCTCTCAAGATCTCTCTCAAGAGGCTGTCTTCTAGCTCCCTCATCCTTTCTGGATTTCTTTTTTCCCCTCCTTCCAATAACTCTCTGCCTTTTACAGTGAAAATTCCTCTCATTTCTTTCAGGCTTTTCCAGATTTCCTTTTGGCATTTTTTCCAATTAGCACAACTAAAGAGCTAGACTGATAGCTACCAGAGCAATACAAGCATCTTCTGGGGAGAGTGGGAGTCTTGTTAATATTTAAAAAAAAAATTTTTTTTTCTGCCACATAACATAGATTTATTCAGTTTTCAAGGGGGAAAGATTTTGGTACCTCACCTGAAATCTATACTAAAGATGAAATATAGATTATTAGTACCTGGAGCATGGGAAGGGAAGTGGGGGGAGAGTGAAGGGGAGGGGGATATGATATCATATCATGTTCCTTTCCTCAACTTCCCAATTGGCTGTATGTAGTACCAATATTGTTTCAATTTAATTTTTTGGAACTCTAGATATTTTATCTGAGAAACAGCATTATAGACTACATTTTTTATCCATTATAAACTGTGTTTACACATAAAATTGTAATTATTAATTGAGAATGATAGGGATTAAAAAGTACACTTATCACGATTAGCACTGAATAACATAAAGAATTGTTGAATCACTATATTGTATACTTGAAACTAATATAATACTGTATGTTAACTATACTGGAATTATTTTTTTTTTTAATTTTTTTAATGTTTATTTATTTTTGAGACAGAGAGAGACAGAGCATGAATGGGGGAGGGTCAGAGAGAGAGGGAGACACAGAATCGGAGGCAGGCTCCAGGCTCTGAGCTGTCAGCACAGAGCCCGACACGGGGCTTGAACCCACGGACCATGAGATCATGACCTGAGCTGAAGTCAGACGCTTAACCGACTGAGCCACCCAGGCGCCCCTATACTGGAATTAAATAAAACACTTAACAAATAGTAAAAAAGAAGGAGGAGGAGGAGGAGGAAGAGGAGAATTTATTTCCCTATCAATAAATCCACCATTTTTTCTATGTCCCAGTCTTTAACAAGGCAACCACACAGTCATCCTAACAGCACCCCAAAAACCAAGCTCTACCTCCTGGAGAGTGATTATAATTCATAGCTTTTTAAAAACATCTTAACTGGTGAAAACTGAAGAAAAGGTAGAATAAATCTGCAGTCAAGCAAGCTATTTACCGTCGTCTTTGTGAAAACACTTATGGGTTGAAAGTAGCTCATCTGGAAGTATTCTCTTTGGCAAGGCCAAATGGAGAGAAAAAAAAGAGGTTAATTAGCTCTGGGATTTAAAAGACCCTCACAGGAGCATTAGACAATAAGCCAATTCATCCTGAATCTACCTACAGTTTATAAGGATCACGAGGATCTTCATTTTTGTGGCCCCAATAAAGTCATCAACCGAAACTGGAAGTAGACAGTTTCTTTAAGGGGCCGGTGGGGTAGGAAGTAGAGAAGGCAAGAAAACTATTATTTGCTGGACACTTGTTATGTATGAGGCACACTAGAGTAAGTTAATAACTTATCCTAAGTCACAAAAGTAGAAAATACAAAGGCCAGGATTTTAAGAATATTGGTATGTTTGTCTGGCCCCTCAACCTCCACTGTCTTACTATGTTGTAAGTCTATGGGAGCAAGTAGCTGGTCAGTCTATTGTTGAAATCCCAGAGCCTAATCTAAAAGGAGCTCAATGAAAGGATGGTGAATAAATGAACAAATGAATAAATTCTTTCTGACTTCGAAGCTCAGGGTTATTGTACTCTACTCATGGATAGAAAAATAAAACTCAAACAGTAGTTGCTCTTAGATTTTGAGATGTCTCCTCTGCAGTGTATTGGTATCAGGATAGAGTTTCTCCCTTTATAAACCAAATCTCCCCCCGTAGAAGTTATCACTGATGGCTATACAGTGCCATCAAATTGGAAATGAGAACCCAATTCCTATTAGCAAACAAACACATTACCCTTAATGATGATATGACCACTTAACTCCAACCTCCACAGTTAACTTGGGAGCAAACTGGAAACCATAAAGAAAGTTTAGCAGAAGCAATGACATTATAATGAAAATTCCCATGAACATCTCATGCTGTTTTAGGTTTACTTTGGCTGCGTTTGCAGCCAAAATCCAGTCAATCAACCAATTGTTCACCCTACACTATGGCAAATGAGTAGTTTGTCTGATTTTTTTTTTTTTTTTTTTTTTTTTTTTTTTTGTCATTGAATTGATGAATTGCTTTGGCATCAGGTAACCAGGTTTTATCTTGGGAAATAATCATCTTCTACTGGGAGAGCTATTCAACTGTGTGGTAGTGCTTCATCACCAGCCATGCATAAGTGGTGCTGTTTGCAATTTGATAAATGTGTACAGAGGCTCAGAGGTCCCCAAACACAAGTCTGATATGTAAACACAATCAAATCATGCTCTTAACCAAGGGAATAGATTTCGATTGCTCATCCTTCTCTGTCTTTTTCAACTCCTTGGCAAAATTTCCTCATACCTCATTCTGCACAAGCAAAGTGAGGGGCACTTTGCAGCCTTGGGTGGCACTAGAATGAGTGTCAAATATCTTCCACCTGCTATAAACTGAATTTTTGATTGGAGAAAACCACATCGTAACAATTTTCATAAGAAACTGGAGGACTCTCAACAGCTTTTAAGCTCATTTCAAAATACTGGGAAGTACCTAAGGAATGCAGAAAAATAACTCAATCTTTCAGGTTCTATCAAAGCCATGGGAATCAGAAGTTCAGGTCAGACGTACACACACACACACACACACACACACACACACACACACACACACATCCCCTCTCTAGATAACTAAGGACTAAAGTTAATTATTTAAGTTCATTCTTGCCAACAATTGGGCAGTAGACATTATTATGTCCATTTTAAAGATCATTAAAGTGAAGCAGTAAAATGAAGCAATTTGCTACATGACCTATATTTTGGTAAGTGCTGAAATAGGAACTCCGCTCCATCTCTTAACTACTACACTGCCACACTGCACCTCTTCGCCTCGGTCTCTATAATATTCCTGCCAATCTAGACTTGAATTACTTGTTTGATCATGAACTCAGCCCATCGAAAGAACCCTCAGATATTTCTATTCGAGTTGTCCGCTTTGTGTAATGAATTTAAAGTTGCCTTTCTACAATTCCTGGTTGCTGATCCTAGATCTGGCCTGGGGCCTTACTGAATAAGTGCAATCCCTCTTCCAAGTGACAGGCTTTTGAATATTTAAAGCTGGCAATCATGTCACCTGAAGTCTTCTTTCTTATGGGCAAATATCCCCAGATCCTTTAACCATCTCTCTTAGAACATGGTCTTACTTTCTTGATTGCTTCCTATTTTATGTGTTCCTCTTAAAATGTGACATTAAAGATTCAGCTGTCATCTGGCCTCACATAGAAGACCAGAAATCTCACCATCCTCAATCAATTAATGCAGCAAAGGTTAAAATCTCCATACCAACCCCATGTTTTGAGACCTACAACTTATGGGCACCCAACATTGTGGGTCACCCAACCCTCACACACCAAATCTCTAACAAGGCTCTCCTAAAAATGTGAAGCAAATCCTATAGAAATTAGTCAGAGCACCCAATGGGACTCTATAGTTTGAAACTTAATCTACTTAAATGTCCTGCCTCTCTCCTCAAAGCTTCATGGCCCAAGGTTACCCTATCTCTAAGGGGTTCATAAATCCTTAAGTGCCTGCCACACACCCAGTCACTCTTCCAGGAAAGTGGTCCCAAGTGGCTTTTCTTGCCAGACTTGTCATTACTGTTAATAAGGTACAATCACCCATCACCCTCGCCATCGCTGAGGAGATCATCGAGGGAGAGGTGCTTGAGCTCAAGTGCTCTATGGTCTGGTTACCTGTGAAGCAGCTATTGTGAACTACAGCAAAAAGCCCATGTTCCTTATCAAATAATGCCAAAACTACCTCACCACATATTTTCTTTGGAAAAGATTTAAGAATGTTAGTCTCCAAGCACCTATCTGTGAGAAATATGTTTGTTTTCATTTCTGAACTTTATTTCTACTGCCAGTCTCCATATTCCTGGAGGTTTACTCTTAAGCATTGAGGGGTCCCTCTCCTTTGGAAGGGGTCACCTCTAATTTGGGGCAGTTTTATGGGTGTTCAGGCATTGCTGGGGAGAGGACATCAGGTCTGGGTTGTTAACCTCACAGGAATCTGTTAAACTCTCTCTCTGCTTAGGTCCCTCCTGGTCTCCAAGCACTGATTCACTTGCCTTTGGGATATGTCATCTCCATCTCGGGCCACGGGCTTTCTCCTGGCAAACTTCCGAAGCACTTGGGGTCATTATTTGTACCTGTGCCACAGAGAACTACAGGGAACTCAGGAGAGCTGTTTATATCTCTTTCCTTATTCGTGTTCTCCCCAAAAGATCTGGGATAGTCTGTTCACACACACCCTCTCAGATTCCCTCTGAATGCCTATGGTTTTGAAATACAAAAATCAAGGAAAGACTTTCTCTTTCTGATGGACCATCATTTTCTTGAGACATTAAGCTCAGCCTCTCCTTTCCATTACATAATAAAAGAAAGAAATGCTGGGGGGGGGGGATTTAATTGCTATTGCAAAAAGCAGTAGTCTTCTGCAGTTATAAATTGAGGGTACACAGGAAGTTGAGAAGAGCAATCAAACTCAATGGCTGCCTCAAGTGAGAATGGAAGCAGTCTTCCGGTTACTATTACTAACCTTGTTTCATAGGTGATCAAACTGAGGTGTGCTCAAATTCACATACTTACTAAATAGGAGAGCCAGGAAATGAATTCCATAAATGTGACCCCAGAGCAGAGTTTTTAAGCACTTTTGTGACAAGGAAAGGCTTCAGGAAGAAAAGACATAATGAAGGGCCCTAGGGAACTGTTACGAAGAAACAGAAAATGTGTAGTGCCACAAGAGTGTATAATGACTGAGGAGGGAAGAATGGCAGGGCTCTGATCTAATTAAAAGCATAAGAAGAGATCTCTCTGAAGAAGTGATATTTGAGCTGAGATCTGAAAAATTATATAAGAGCTAATTACTCACAGGAAGCAAGAATTGCACATGCAAAGGCCCTGAGGCAATACCGATCACTGCCTCATGTGAGAGAAGACCAAAATGCCCGGAAGGGAGAGAGTACGAGGGAGATTGGTGAACGATAAGGCTAGAAATAGAAGCAGAAGTCACTTCTAGTTAAGTCTTCCAAACTATGTTACTGGTTGTTACTGGAAATGGCCATCCCACAGAAAGAGCCTCAGTTCTGAGCACACATTGTCTCTTCAAGCATTATTCATTGTAGATGAATTAACAAGATTTCAAACTCACAAGGTATAGAAAATGTTTGGCCCAATTTGGCCTAGGTATCCCCTGTTATCCAATCAGCAGAGTCACAGAGTGGCTAAGTCAACCAGTATGAGGAAGATGGTGAGGTCTACTATAAACAAATGCCTGTATCAGACTAGACTCCTGCCTTGACCAGCATCTCTGAAACAACAGGATTCCCAGACGAACTTAGGTTTACCTTAGTCAGTGGGTTTTATTGTAAAGATAAACTGGGACATTAAGAAAAACCTGACATTCATTCAGAAAACATTAGCTTCAGTGAGCCACTGAACACAGCAGAAGTCATGCGATCTGCAGCAGCAGGCATCCAATTTGGATGCTCTGCCATTAAGGCCTTTCTTTCTCTTTCTCTCTTTTCTTTTCTTTTCTTTTCTTTTCTTTTCTTTTCTTTTTTCTTTTCTTTTCTTTTCTTTCAAGTTTATGTATTTATTTGGGGAGAGAGTGTGCCAGCAAAGTTAGAGGGGCAGAGGGAGAGAAAGAATCCCAAGCAGGCTCCACACTGTCAGCACAGAGCCCAGCGCAGGGCTGGAACTCACAAATTGTGAGATCATGACCTGAGCTGAAATCAAGAGTCAGACACTTAACCGACTGAGCCACCCAGGCTCATTAAGGTTTCTTAGCAAGTCTCAGGCTCTGCTTCTTCTCCTACTATTATGACTTAATGCATTTTGTATCTTCTGTTCCAATTCCCCAGGAACAAGGACCTGATTGAGTTGAACAGTCCCCTCCTAGTATACGGCTGGCAACTCTGTTGAAGAGGAAGCTTCCCCGAGGCATCGCATTTCCAGGGATTACCCAAAAGGGATGCCATCTCCAGTGCCATTTCTTCTGCAATCGGCTTAGGGTGGCACAGTGCCGCGGGTGATGTACAAAACCTTTGTGTAAGGTAGTTACTGCCACAAAGAGGCTGGAACCAGCCACACATATGTTCGGTTTAATTTGCACAACACTGGTTCCCAGAGGTGTTTTGTTTTTGTTTTTGTTTTTGTTCTTTAACTTAACATCCAACCAACATTTTTGAATAAGAGTTCATGTGAAAATACAGATTTCCAATTTCCTTTGAAAAGTTGGAATATCAGTAAACAGTGGCCACAGTCAACAGATACTGAGTAGTGATGGGCCTATTTATTTATTTATTTATTTATATATTTATTTATTTATTTATTTATTTTTGAGAGAGAGTAAGCATGTGTGCATGTGAACAGGGGAGGGGCAGAGGGAGAGAGAGAGTCTTAAGTAGGCCCTATGAAGGACTTGATTCACGACCCTGGGATCACAACCTGGGCTGAAATCAAGTGTGAGATGCTCAACTGACTGAGCCACCCCAGGTACCCTGTGACTGACCCCTTTAAAAGGCCCATGGGTGGTCTACTTCAGCATAGCCCCAGAGTCTCTCTACTTCAACTAGCTTCACTCATTCACTTACATGTCTGATTCCTGTAGGCATTGGAGTTGGCAAACACTAAAGTAAGTGGTTAGGGGCACCTTGGTGGCTCAGTTGGTTAAGCATCCAACTCTTGATTTCAGCTTGGGTCATGATCACAGCATTCATGAGTTGGAACCCCACAGTGGGCTCTGTGCTGACAGTGTGGAACCTTCTTGGAATTCTCTCTCCTTCTCTGCCCTTACATTGTCTGTTTGTATGCTCTCTCTGTATGTCCCTCAGAAATAAATTAAAAAAAAAAAAAAAGAGTCACTGACTCTAGAACTGTCATAATCTCAAGTTCAGAAACTATGCCTAGTAAAATTCCATTGCTTTGGGTGGCCCCTGGAACAACTTTGAGATAGTCTCTGAACACACTTAGCCAGTGTCCCTGCAAGCTACTGCCTTTATGCAAGTGATCCTTTACCATTATAGCCTAACTGGACTTAGCCTACGCATGTAAAAGAGGGATAAGGATACAGGAATGGTTCCTAGGCATTGGACCCATCCTATCCCACATCTTAGGTCATTCTTCTCTGCCCTAATAATGCCAGTTACAAAACACAGTAGTAATAGGCTCTCCTTGCCAACCTACATGTTCCTTCTGGTTATCAGATAACCCAGAGGGGTGGATGCCTCATGCTGGTAAAATGGGCACTTGTACTCTAAACTAGCACGTGCATGCTTTGGTCTTGAGATGCTACATCTTGTGATAAAAACACATTTTACAGGCCAACTGGTGTCCACCTTCCTGCCAACTATGTGACCTTGGGCAAATCACTTAATCTTTTTCAGCTTCAATTTCTTCATCCCCATACTTATGCCCCAATAAATATTCTGAGGATTAAATGCAACATAAGAGTTCACTTCCTTCTTCATCCATTTAGGGTACAAAATAACTTCAACTACAGTAAAACCTTGGACTGCGAGTAACTTGTTCTGGGAGTGTTCTGCCAGACAAGCTAACATTTCTAATACATTTTAACTTGATAAACGAGTGACGTCTTGCAATATGAGTAGTAAGTGACACTGAATGTCACATGATCACAACTGAGCCAGTGGTTCTTGAAATTTGCTTTGATATATGAGTGCTTTGGATTACAAGCATGTTTCCAGGATGAATTGTGCTCGCAAACCAAGGTTTTACTGTATTTGAATATTCAAATTAAATTAGCCTGTCTAGTTCTAGCTCTCACCTTTTCCTTGTAAGTTTCTTCTAGGTCCCCGCTCCTCTGCGGGCCTCCCCCAGTCACGGTATTTAGCTCTGGTTTTGCAAAGAGAAGGTATTCGGTCTTACAGGGGGCTGGATAATTTCAACGCGGCTGCAGCTGTCACTGTTTCAGGGTGAATTCCATCTGGCCTCCTTGGTGGATTCACTACCAAAGCATCCCACTGTGCTGCCACATGCCTCTGACCACCAGACCCATGAGCCCGGGAGGGGCCCAGCTCAATGCAGCTGCTGTGGTCAGCAGGCATGTGCCATCGGTGCAAAAAAAAAAAAAAAAAAAAAAACTTTTGTGAGGACAGGAGGTCCCTCTCCCCTGGAAGTGTGTGCTGCTAAGGAAGCTTCATCTGCCTATCCTACCTCTTACATCAGCTCCCATGTTACAGACCCTTACCAGCTGCTTCTGCAGACACACACTGTCAGCCACTCTCTCAAAGCATACCTCCAACCTAGCATGGCCGAGTTAGAGCTCAGCAGCACACTGTGACAGAGCCTTTCTCTTCCATGACTTCTTAAAGTCCTGGAGGTACCTGAAACTAAAGAAAGAGACCCTCCCTCTCATGTGCTCAAGTCTATCTCCTACAACCAGGTGAGTTTGTATCATCCATGGGAAAACCACACAAACACGTAAAGACCATGGCACAGCGTGGATGCTCCTCTTTGCCTCTCCTTATGATCACAGACACTTTGTGCCCCTCTTAGTGCTACACATTTTACAACACCACGTGACTGAGGGGACAGGCTAAAACAGCGGCTGTATGACTGCTCAAGTTCATGTTTCATGGCAATTATTTAGGAGAGGTGTTGCTATGGAGTCCTGCCCTAAGGAAATGGTGACACAGGGGAAGTAAGTATACCAGAGGTGGAGCAGAGGAGTCGTGGTTAACAGCATGAATGCAGGGGACAGATCAGCTAAGGCTGAGTCCCACTTGTGCTGCTCCTTGGACCCTGTGACTCTGGGCAAGTCCTTAATCTCCCTATGCCTCAGTTTCCTCATCTGTAAAATGACACTGTCATGAAGACTATATAAATGCATATATGTAAAACACTTAGAACCATCCCTAACATCTAAAAAGTGCTAAATAAGTTACTAGTTTTCAAATTTGGAGGCCTCTTGCCATCCCACTTCTTCCAGCCCTAGCTCCCATATAGTTTCCATTGAGAAGTACCAACATGGTACCTTTGAAAGTTAGAAGGAGGGGGCTTCAGATTCTGTCACCAGCTGGGAAGACATGGCTCCCCAGATTGTATGTAGGCACTCCTCATTTTTACTTTCCACCAAAGACATAAATAAGCTGTTGTTCATTTTCATATCTGTCTATATTTTTTAAATGTCTTTGCTGCTTGTTAATAAGAAGGGATGTTTTATGATTGTTGAAGGTGAAGAGGCCCCAAATAGTATCACCCTTCTTTCTGATCTAAGGTGAGAATCCACTGGAAGTCAGAGAAAAATCAGGTAAATGAAGGAAAAAAATGCTAGATTTAATACTGATAAAGCTGGTGCTGAAATGTTAGGTATGCAGAGACACAGAATTTCCTTACACTAAACCCCAGAATTAGACAGACCCAGTCACAGGCAGCTCTGGGACAGGGCCTTTGCTGCTAAGATGACATCATGGCCCAAAAGAGAGAAGAAAATTGTGATTTTTTTTTCCAGCAATCAGTTCCCAAAGACAAGAAAGCTATGCAATGCTCAGTTTCTCTTCCATAACCACCAATAAAATGTTACCCCTCCATCCCCAAGTGGAGTGTCTAAGGGACATAAAAAAAAAGACACTAATTGATGCCCTTCTGTGTGGAAACATGAACAGGAAATAATGTTCCTCCTAATGATGACATTTATGTATGACTCCAACCATGGGAGTTCAGCCAGATTATTGAATCTTGCTGAATTTCATGACACTTTTCATGACACAAACAGCTTCCAGGTTGCTGCTTGTTTGTGAGAACATTTCCCCTCTGAATCAGTCAGAGGCTTCCCAGCTTTCACAAACCCTCTTGAAGGCCAGAGTTGCCCAAGCCCTTGCCTTTGGCCCTCTTCTGACTCTAGGTGGACTTTTTAGATGACCTTAAAATTGTGAGTGGTTTCAACTAAGCATTTTTATTTCTTGTCCCCAAATTTCTTTCTGCTAGGTGCCAGACTCATAGAACCTGCATCCTAGAATCTCATCTTCCTACCCTCTCTGCTCCTCAACAGAGGCTGCCCCTTTATCTCTGCATCTCCAGGCGTCAAGACATTGACACATAGTAGACACTCAAAAAAGAAAGAACAGAGACAGGTGATTGAGAGAAAGGGAGCAATAAAGAAAGAAAGGAGGGATGCAGAGAGGAGAAAAAGGTAGGAGACTGAAAAAGGAAGCAAGGAACTTCAAAGACCATTATTTTCACTGGTAATGTAAATCTGTATATTTAGGCTTGTTTCTAATATGCAATAGCTTTCTGAACTTGGGACAGTTCCTTGAACTATCTTAACTTCTATTTTCTCATTATAAAAATGGGATTATTCAATATATTGTTATTTCAATGTATCGGTTTGAGAATTAATCATGCTAGCATCTGGGTCTAGTCCATGTAATAAACACTCAAGAAATGTCAGTTAAATGTAGGTGTAAGGTATGAATTTTAAATCACCAATGTTTGGCCACCTGGTTAAGGTTTTTACAGGCTCCACCAGACTTTACCTCAATCTTGAAAACCCTGAAATTAACTAAGATACATGGATTAGGTCCATAACAGTGGCCACAGAGAGGTATTTTCCTTAGGGTTTCCTATAAAACCGCATCAAATACATGAGTGTGGGCTGGCTCCAATCTCTCCAAGTGGTGGGGCAGCCACTCACTCACTACACAGTCAATTGAGTACTGGAGCAGCACAGCACTTATCTGAAATTTTGGTAATTATAAAAGGAGACATGCCGTCTTAAATTGCTTCTGGAAACATAGCAGCACAACACAGGATGATAGAGTTTGCCTCAAAATAGCTGCCCAGTTTCCCTTTCAGGGTTGGAAAAAAAAAAATTAACTTCCTGACCTGAATTCCTCATTAAAATTCTTTGCAATTGAATGAGTTCCAGAATCTGTTCCATTACTGTGAATCTTGGATGCCAAGACCTGGAATTTGGATTGGAGAGAGGGAAGGATATAACTAGCATCAAGCATTCAGGCTCCTGCGTTGGCTTCTTGGCCTGGAAACCAGCTTGGTGGGGAGTGGGAGGCCCTAAGTAGTGCATGTTACCTTCAAAATAGCCAAAGGTGTAACTCCCAGAAGTCACTTTAAAGAGAATATTAGCTCTTGCAGGACAAGACTGTCTTTAGTATTTTTGAATCCTCATTTAATACCAACCCTCGTTCCTGACTTCCTGACACATCATAGGTGAAAGGGCTCATTGTCTGATAAAAGCATGAAAGAAAACTCAAGTGAAGTGAACTGTGAGGAAACAAGTGAATGAACAGCTGACTGAATTAATAAATGATGAGAGAATCAAGAGAATTCGATAAAATTGCTTCTCAAAGTGAAGACAGAGACGCGTCTAGGCCTTGGGTTTACAAATTCAGGAACTACACGTACCTGGAGTAAAGAGTTGATGAGGTTCTCAGAGTTTTAACCCATTTAATCTGATCCATAAATCAGCAACTAATTCATCAGAGTGTCAAACTGCTAATTTATTATGAGAAATCTTAACATAAAAAAGTGCTTAGCCCAATTTCTGACTCACAGTAGGCACACAACATTGTATGTTGTATAACAACATGTATAACAGTCAATTCAACAAACACTTAATGAGTACAGTGTGAGCCAGGCACTCGACTTAGCATGGGGAGACAGTGAGCAAATGTATCATGTGGTGTCATCGTCAATGGGAAAGTCTGTGTGGGGAAACTTTACAAAAATGGAAAAGGTTGCATACAGAATCAGAGAAAATAGAATTTGATGATCTAAATGGACAGTTTCACCTAACTATGATGGGTTTAAATTTACACTTTCTTACTCTTTTTGATCTAGTATGTCACTTTAAGGAGACCTGGCATCAGGTACTTGGATCATGAATATAATATTTCATCCTGAGTTTGCTTTTTTTCCGGGAATCTCTTTAGCTTTAAACAGAGTGATACACATATTCTCCTTATTTTCTTAATGTCTGCATCCTCCAAAACATTGCACAGTGCTTGGCATTTACTGGACATCCAGCAGTTTATGAAAAAATGACAAAAAAGTGGCCATATAATCAGGGCCAGAGTAATCCATACACTCATATGTGTGGAAGGATTTATAAGGCTAACAGCACTGTTGAAATCTCAACTGTTATTAAACTGGAGAAAAATCAGGCATAGAGTTACTGAAACCAGACAAAGGCAAAGAGGGACTAGAATGAGTTGTGACTCACTAAGAAATGAAATAGTAAATAAGACAATATATATGCCCCTCTATGTATATCAATATCAGTTTCCACATGTGTACTAGTTTGCTAGGGCTGCTCGAACCACATAGTTCAACCTGGGAGACTTACACAACAGAAAGTTATTGTCTCACAGCTCCAGAGGCTAGAAATTGAAAATCAAGGTGACAGCAGGGCTGGTTCCTTCTGAGGGTTGTGTGGGCAGAACCGTTCCATGCCTCTCCCCAGCTTCTGGGGGTTCAATGGCAGTCTCTGGTGTTCTGTGGCTTGTAGAAGAAGCACCCCAATCTCTGGCTACATCTTCACATGGTATTCTCCCTATGTGTCTGTTTCTGACTCCAATTTCCCAATCCCACCCCCCACCTTTTTTTAGAGCAAGCAAGTGCTAGAGCAGGGAGAAGGACAAAGGGAGGGAGGGAGAGAGGGGGGAGAGAGAGAGAGAGAGAGAGAGAGAGAGAGAGAGAGAGAGAGAATCCCAAGCAGTCTCCATGCTCAGCATGGAGCCTGATGCAGAGCTCCATCCCATGACTCTGGGATCACAACCTGAGCCGAAATCAAGAGTCAGACCCTCAACCGACTGAGCCACCTAGGCACCTCCCAATTTCCTCTTTTCATAAGGACACTAGTCACATTGGATTAGGACCCACTTTAATGACTTCATTTTAACTTGATTCACTCTGTAAAGATTGATTTTCCAAAATAAGGTCACATTCCAAAGCACTGGGGGGATTGGGACCTCAAGATACCTTTTTTCAGAGGATACAATTCAACCCATAACAGTATACCGGTCATTCATAGAATAGTTCTGTACAAGTACTCAAGAAATTGTTAACAGTGATAACCCCTAAGGAGTTAGACTATGAGATCAGGGGATTTTTAGTTTTTGCTTTCTACCCTTCAATACTATTTGAAAATTTAGTCATGAACATATACTCTTTTCCTGATTAAAATTTAAAGTACTGTTGAGGCATCTAGCTGGCTCAGCCAGCAGAGCATGTGACTCTTGATCTTGGGATTGTGACTTCAAGCCCTAAGTTGAGTATAGACATTGCTTTAAAAAAATAATAATTTGATTTGATTGATTTAAAAAAATCATTAATGCCTAATTGAGGCTTTCTTCATTCTGTTATTGGAAATAGGCAACAGAGCATTTAAGAGGAAATATATAGCTATCCCAAGCATTTTGTGTTTTAAATAAATACTTCAGGATTTGGACAAGTGGAAGGAAATCTAGATTCTGTTTCCAGTGAACACAGTGCTTTACTAAGCCGTATATAATCAAGCTTGTGCACTATCTGGACCTGGACTCATTTAATCCCATTTTGGACACAATGCCCAGTATGTTTTTGGCGTTCAACCTGGGCAAAAGGCAATATCTGTGACCCATTTTTGAGTCACTACAGCTTATTGGCTAATACCAAACAACATCTCTTCTGTTCTTAAAAAGTGGATTAATGTGGAATTTGCTGTCTCTGCTCTGATCCCTTAAAAGGGCTATGATTACAGAGCCAAGCAAGGCCATCTGAGGCGGAGGCTCATTCCTGCTGCATGTACACTTGGCAGTTTTCTCTGAGTGGTTCCCCTGTGCCATGCCTCTAAGGCCACAAGTGTGCATCCCGTGGGGCCTGGCCAAGGAACCCGAGCGCTTGCCTTTCATCAGTGCATTCAAGGCCAACACCACACAAAATTTATTTCAGCTGCCTCACAGCTCAGCTCTTGCTTCTACAGAGAGAAGAACTGGCTAATGGAAAACTTTGATTTCAGTGTCAGTACGAGACTGTTCTGAAAGAGGAGGCTTTCTAATGTAAAATTAGAATCTATTTAATTCATTGGTCAGTCGGTAACTTTTATTTTCTTTAATATTTCGTTGAATGGGGTGTCTGGGTGGCTCAGTTGGCTGAGTGTCCGACTTCAGCTCAGGTCATCATCTCACAGTCTGTGGGTTCAAGCTCCGTGTCAGTCTCTGTGCTGACAGCTCAGAGCCTAGAGCCTGCTTGGGATTCTGTGTCTCCTCTCTCTCTGCCCCTCCCCTGCTCATGCTCTGTCTCTCTTTCTCTCAAAAATAAGCAAACCTTAAAAAAATTAAAAAATATATATTTTTCTGAGTATCTGGCATTGCAGCAGCATGTAAGTGCAGTGATTATTAACATGGGCCTCGGAATCGGAAAGGCTTGGTCTGAGTACTGACTCTGTCAGATATTTAAGGTTGAACCACATGATTCAGTCACCCTGAAGTATAAGTCAAGGTAGTAAGTGGGCACATTCTCTCTAGCATAGCAAAACCAGATTATTAGTTCATAAGAAATGGGTTCAGTGGTATGTTAATAGGAATAAAACTAATTTCTCATGAAGAATGATAAAAATTTTTCTAAATGCAAATTTTGCTCACCAAATGTTGTCAAGGAGCAGGCTTTTTCTATCCTCTTATCCCACCATCCATATCACATGATTTTCATCTTCGTGGTGACAAGATCTGCTGCACCTCCAGCTATCATACCTAGTTCCAAGCAGAAAGGAGGGCCAATGGCCTTCTACCTAGCAGAAGCCCTTCCCCTCAAATTTAAACTTATATATCATTGGTCAGAACAGTATCACATCACCATTGCCTGGCTAGATTGTAGTTAGGAAAATTGAATACTTAGTCCTCTAGTCTCTGTACTGAAGGAAAGCAAAAGAGAGGTATTTGAGAATCAGTATTGAGTGAGCCAATCCTTAACCAAGGCAGGGATAGGGAAAGATAACACTAGTTAATGAGCTATTTATTTATAAGGTATTATTATTTCCACAGGAAGATGAGCAAATTGGATTTAGGGAAGCTACAACAATTGCCCAAAATGTTGAGGTAGGATTCCAGCCTGAATCATTGTCTCCAAAGTTTTTGTTCTTGGTAAGAACTTTGCTTGTTTTAGACATGAATCTGGAGTTTTCCTTTAAGCATCTTGGGCCAGAACAATGTTCTCTATTAAGATGTAGAAGTAACAATCCTGTCTGCAATTGGCAAGATACCTCCTTGCCTGGCACTAGGACACAGCAGAATTGGCAATTTTGTTGACTGTTCAAGGTAGAGGCTTGCAGATCCTACCAGCCATTCTAGCTACCGCTTTCTCAACATGGTGCGCAAAACTACGTCTATTGTGTAGACAACGACAAGGTGTCCAACTTGATTTAAGGACCAGCACTGGTCTCCAAACTCTTATAATGGATTCTATTAACATGCTAGTAGGACTTTTGCATTCATTTTATTTTAATCTATAAGCAGAAGGGTGTTTAAGCCATTATCTCAGAATGCAGGAAGATCTGTGTCTCAGAACTTCTACAAAAAGGTGATCAATGGGCACTTAGAAACTGTGGGTGATAAAGAAGTTAGTGATGAGCCAGGTGAGAAGGATTTGAGTTGGCTTCCTGATTATCATGTTATTTGGGGCACCTGGTGGCTCAGTCGGTTAAGCATCCAACTTCGGCTCAGGTCATGATCTCTCAGTCTGTGAGTTCGAGTCCCACATCGGGCTCTGTGCTGACAGCTTGGAGCCTGGAGCCTGTTTTGGATTCTGTGTCTCCCTCTCTCTCTGCCCCTCCCCCACTGACACCTCTGTGTCTGTCTCTCTCTCTCTCAAAAACAAAAATTAAATAAACATTAAAAAAATTTTAATAAACTGAGTAAACTAGGGCACAAAGAATATGAGGAGCAGACTGTCAGATAAAAAATAAAGCATAAGTGCAAGCATCTGCATGTCGTTCAGGAGACAAGGTCTGCTTTTGCCAGCGCCTGGCAATTTAGATGGAAAGTTTATCTTCACACTGTGTTGCCTAATAGTTAGGACTAGGCTCCATGGAATGTAGAGGCGCATCATTTTAAGAAAATACCTACCTTCAGAAGTCTCGATGTCACCACACAAGGTGAGCCATGGACAAAAGCACAGCATGGGTCCTTGGAAAAGGAAACCAGACTGCACGGCATGTAGAAGAAGGTGTGTAGCTGCAGTCCTGGGAATGCAAGTAACAGAATCAGAGAACTGGCTTTGGAAATTGACCCACAGTACATGATTCATTCCTTTTACACACTTCATTGATCGCCTACTGAGTTAATCATTGTAACCTACTTGGAATAACTCGATCACAGACTAAGGGAGACAGTGGCCTGCTTTAGAATGAGGGTCCATTTGGGACAGCTGGATGGCTCAGTGGGTTAAACATCACTGACTCTCGGTTTAGCCTCAGGTCACGATTTTGTGCTGAGACTGAGCCCTCCACTGGGCTCCACGCTCAGAGTGTGGAGCCTGCTTGGAATTCTCTCCCTCTCTCTTGTCTCTCACTGCACCTCCCCCACTCATGCTCTCTCTTTCTGTCAAAATAAATAAACTTAAAAAAAAAGGATGAGGGTCCATTTAAATTAGCCACTATCTCACTTCTTGAGAGCAAATCTGTCTTATCACCTTTCCTAGGAATAAGAAGAAAATGAGCCCATTATGACTGTACATGAAAAACTACCTCCAACTATGACTTCAAAGGTTTTGAAGTCTTAACAGGCAAGAACCTTTTGTTAAATAATCAAAAAATTAAGAGATACCTGAGAATTACACAGGGCTTATCCCAAAATAAGCAAAAAGCTATTAGTCAGCTATGCAGTTATCCAATTATTTATTCAACATGGTCTGTAAAGTAACCGAATGTGTACAAAATGAACTTTTGGAGACACCAGTGGTTACGGGGCATGAACTGGTAACCAATTTCCCTTATCACTTTTCTGTATTGAGCATTTATGTGAACGCGGCACCGACTGTAGCTGCACACCTTCTTCCGCATGACTTCTTGTGCCCCAGCACTCATCTTCCCTAGTAGCAAGTTTTGTATTATATACAGTTTCCCACACTGCATTCTATGTTCTCTGAGGGCTGAGATTGTTTCCTATTCACCTATGTATACTCAGAAGTTAACACCAAGCCTGGCATATAGTAGATTCTCAATTCACTTTTGAATACATGAATATATAAGCTCATTTCTCTATTGAAGGTAAAATTCATAACTGGTTAGGAAAAGAACATATCAGAGATATACAACTCTTCTTAAATTGCTTTAATAAAAATACAAAACAAGTGGGTGAATCATTTTACTTGAAACCCTCTGCCCTATTCTTCTTGGAAAAAACAACAGTAAGAGCCTTTCATGTATTTGCATGACGATGAAAACAGGGTCTTATGGTCAATCCATGTTGCTATAAACGAAGAGTGGGTGGCTTAAAGCACATTTTACTTCCCACAGTTCCAGAGGCCGGAAGGTTTGAGATCAAGGTGTCAACAGATCCAAGGTCTGGTGAAGGCAGTCTTCTTGGTTCGCAGACAGACATCTTCCCACTGTGCCCTCACACAGCAGAGAGCAGGAAGGGGGTTACAAGTTCTCTTGCGCCTTCTTATCAGGGCGTTAATCCCATTCACGATAGGGCTCCATTCTCATCATGTAATTATCTCCTAAAATCGTCACTTCCTAATGCCATCATATTGGAGGTTAGGATTTCAACATATACATTGTGGGTGGACACAATCAGTCCACAGCAAGTTGTTTTCTAAGGTGAGGTCTTGAATAGTAGCTTTGTTCCTAAGTGTCAACAACTCTCACAATGTATGGGACCAAGTCCGTGATATCGTGTTCCATCATTTTACTGCCTACTTGTTAGGTTTATATGCATGTTAGACATGCAGGTACTGAGAGCTAGTAATTTGGTGTTACTTCAAATGAGTGTTCAATACTTATTTAGTTGGGCAGGGAGAAACAAATTTTTCTCTAAATAAAATTTATACTAAAATAGATTCACTTACTAGTTCAAATTCACTTTCCAAAGCATTGAAATAATTTGGCAAAATTATTTTCTTTTCTCTGAAGTTCTTGTTTCTCTTCTATTTTCTTGTGATACTTAATAAACAAGAAATCTTCTTGGGAGGCATATTTATGTGTGCAAAATTTAGATAATAAAACAAATTCTGGAACACAGCATTATATCATGCATTATTCATTTTTCGAATTTTAACAGACTTTCAGCTGTGCCTGGACATGTGAGTCACAACACTCAACAGAGACGGGTGGGTGATAACGAGGAGGACTTTTGTCTTTTCCAGTTGAGGAAGCTCTCTGCTTTGGCAAGAGAAGGACTAATTAAACCTCACAAGTCATGTGTGGTAGAAACCTAAGACTCCATAACAGTGACTTATTCTAAGCATGCTTTACCTTCCCTGACCCCTAGCCCCCGAATAGACTCTAAGATGCTGCTTTTTTGAGCATGCCCCTTTAATTTAATTAAGACCTCAGAGAGATCTAAGGCAGCCCCACTTAATAAAACACTAGGGCCTCAAAGGTATTTAAGAATGTCATCCATCCCACAGCAGTGTCAAGTAGAGCCTAAAGGAAAGAAGATGTTACAAAGACATCTGTAGATGCGGCTTTTGTCCAATGAGCTGAACCCCAACAAGATTCCCAGGAGATTCACAGAGTTTTTAAGATTAATGAATTGGCAGAAATAGCACCAGTTTGGATTGAAAGAAGCAGACATAGACAAAATGAAAAGAGGTCTTTAGAAACCTTGAGGACATTACAAACCTAGAAACATGACCACCTCTCACGAGCAAAAGAAAGATAACTCAGAGGGTAGAAACAAGGGCCTAGAAAGTGGAGCCAAGAGGCACGAAGGATTGTTCTCAAGTATTTAGTCCTATTCGAGGAACTACCACCTTGTGCTGGCTGAATTTCACAACTGCTGCGAGTTTACGACTCCTCTATACCTCCTATTCATTACTCCTTGTTTGGAACAGAAGCATTTATAGCAACTATCCTATGGGAGTCCCATCACTGAATGTTGGGTGTGTGTGGAGAAGATAACTTTTCTCACTTCATAGATCTTCGGCTTCAGAGGAACTGTATTCAAAGAAATGCTCTTAAGGAACACCCTAAAAGCCACATTAACACCTGGACCATCTAAGATAAGCTCTAGACTCTGAGCTGACCCTATAATAGGATGAGACTTTTTGAGGCCCCCAAAAAGAGGTGAGTATATTTTGCATGAGTGAGGGTTATGAGTCACTGGAAACCAGAGGGAAGACTAGTTGTCAAGCTTCAACAAATGATTCTTACCTTCTGGTATTCATGAAGTTATGTAATCCTTTCCAAATTGAATAAGGCTGGCTTATAACCGGCCAATAACCAGTTCTTTCTTAATTCACTCATTTTTTTCATTGTACATGGAGCACACACGTAGTTCAGAGGATACACTATATGTTAGGCCACAAAACAAATCTCAATGGACTTTAGTTGTTTTGTTTTGTTTTGTTTTTTAATTTGAGAGAGAGAGAGAAAGAGAGCACATGAGTGGGGGAGAAAGGCAGAGGGAGTGAAAGAGAATCTTCATGCTAAGCATGCAGCCCAACGCAGGACTCCATCTCACTACCCTGGGATCATGACCTGAGCGGAAATCAAGAGTCAGATGCTCAACTGACTGAGCCACCCGGCACTCCAAATCTCAATAAACTTTAAAAGATTGAAATAGTATGAAGTATCTTTTCATTGACAGTGAATAAAATCATAAATTAATAACAGAAGGAGGGGCGCCTGGGTGGCGCAGTCGGTTAAGCGTCCGACTTCAGCCAGGTCACGATCTCGCGGTCCGTGAGTTCGAGCCCCGCGTCAGGCTCTGGGCTGATGGCTCGGAGCCTGGAGCCTGTTTCCGATTCTGTGTCTCCCTCTCTCTGCCCCTCCCCCATTCATGCTCTGTCTCTCTCTGTCCCAAAAATAAATAAACATTGAAAAAAAAATTAAAAAAAAAAAATAACAGAAGGAAATCTGAAAAATTAACACATATGTGGAAATTAAACAACATGTTCTTAAGCAACCAAAGATTCAAAGGAAAAATGAAAGGTAAATAAGAAAACACTTTCAGATGTAAGAAAATAAAAACACAACATACCAAAACTTATGGGATACAGTGAAAGCAGTGCTCAAAGGGAAATTTATAGCTGTAAATGACTACATTAAAAAAGAAGATCTAAAATCAACAACCTAACCTTCTACCTTAAGGAACTAGAAAAAAATAGCAAAGTGAAGGCAAGGCAAGTAGAAGGAAGGAAATAATAAAGAATAGAGAAAAAGAAAATAGAGAATCAACAAAACCAGAATTCAATTTTTTCACAAAATCAGCAAGATTGATTAACCTCCACCCAGGACTAGAAGGGAACTCCCTCAACCTGACAAAGGGTGTCTATGAAAAATTCACAGCTATCATACTAAACATTAGAAACTTTACACCTAAAATCAGAAACAAGATAAGGATGTCCACTTTTCCCCACTTCTATTAAACATTTTACTAGAACTTTGAGCCAAGAAAATTGTGGAAAAGAGGAAGGAAGGAAAAAAGGAACAGAGTTAAAGAGTACCGAAGTTGGAAAGGAAGAAGTAAAACTATCTTTAGATGACATGATCTTATATATAGAAAACCCAGAGACTCCACAAGGAAGCTATTAGTTACTCATAATCCAGTTCATGAAAGTTGCAAGACATGTCAACATACAAAATTCATTTTATTTCTATACATTAGAAAATGAACAGTCCAAAAATTAAAGAAAATAATTCTAGCATCAAAATCAATAAAATACTTAGGCCTAAATGTAACTAAGGAGGTGTAAAAGGTATTCCTTGGAAAACTCACTCCAAAACATTGTTGAAAGAAGTTTAAAAACACCTAAATAAATGGAAAGATGTTCTGTGTTCATGGATTGGAAAACTTGGTATTGTTAAGATATTAACACCATCAAAAGTGATCAAAGAGTCAATGGAATTCCCACCAAAATTCCAACTGTCTTTTTGCAGAAATTAACAAGCTGAATCTAAAATTCATATGGTAATGTGAGGGACCTTGAATAGCCAAAAGAAACTTGAAAAAAGAAGCAAAGTTGAAAGACTCAAATTTCCCAGTTTCAACATTTAGTTCAAAGCTATGGTAGTCCAAACAGTGTGTTACTGGTATCAGAATAGACATAGAGATCAAGGGAAAAGAATTAAGAGTCCAGGAATAAACCCATACATCTGTAGTCCACTGATTTATTTTTGACAGGGACACCAAGACATTCAATAGGAAAATAATAGTCTTTTCAACAAACAATGCTCAGACAACCCGATAGCCACAGGCCCCAGGAATGAAGTGGGACCTCTACCACATACCACATATAAAACTTAACTCAAAGTAGATTCAAGACCTAAATTTAAGAGCTAAAACACTTAGAGGAAACATAAGGTTAAATATTTATGATCTTAGATTAAATATGACACCCAAGGCATAAGTAACAAAAGAAAAAAACATAAAATTTTTAACAGGGGTGTTTAGACTACTTTGCTGTGATTTTAGCATTTTAAATGCCATTTGTTTTTCTAGAATTGCCAGACTTCATCATGAAAAAGTATATCAGGTATGCTAACACTAATACATTGGAAGCATAAACATGCTACTTCGTAGTTTGTAACATTGCCTTAGGTTTGTGCCCTATACATACGGGAATTATGATAAATTCTGTTTTGCCTTATTTCTCATTTTTTAAAATGTTTATTTGTTTATTTAAGTAGAGAACAGGAGAGAGAGCTTGCACGTGCAAGCAGGGGAGGGGCAGAGAGAAGGGGAGAGAGAGAATCCTCAGCAGGCTCTGCGCTGTCAGCACAGAGCCCAACGTGGGGCTCCATCCTACAAACCGTGAGATCACGACCTGAGCCAAAACCAAGAGTCTGACGCTCAACCGCCTGAGCCACCCAGGTACCCCTGCCTTGTTTCTCATTTAACAACTATATTAGTGGGGGGAGGGGGGGGGGAATCAATAGGGAAGGAAGGAATTATTTAGACCAGCATTCCATAGGAACAAGAACTGAAAAAAGAATATTAACCTATTCAGTGCCTCTAAAGACAACAGGACTGAAAGATGAAAACATAGAACATATGCCCTCAAGATTCCCTAATAGGAAAATGAACAAATAAAGGAATAGGGTGCTGATACTGCACATGGGGGCTGTACAAAGTGTTACTGGACCAGAGTGCCTCCTTAGCTAGGGAGAAAGTTGAAGGGAGACAGAGATTAGAGGAGCCTCCACAGAGGAGGTGATACCAGAGCTTAATTTCGAGGGATGACCTGGATTTCTCTGAACGCAATAGACGTTGTAAGAATACCACAGACAGAAGAATACATGGGCAACACATACAGTCAAAGGAAACAAGATGTCAAATTCTTGGAAGTGCGGCAAGTTCAGAGGGACTGGAGTGCTTACAGTAGAGAGCTGAGCCGTGGAAGTACAGAAGCAGAAAGAGGCCATATAAAGCTCATTGCATTTTTTTTTGTTGTTCCAGGAATAATGAGATCCATAAATTCATTAGGAAAAGGCCTAAATATATATTCACCCTTTTATCCAATTATCCCATTTCTGACCCTTTATTCCACAAAAAAATAATCCAAAACAAAGACACTGTGTGCATGAAAATGTTTATTTTGCCTTTAATGATAAATGCAAAAAAAAAAAAAAAAAAGGAAACAAACACCTATAATCAACTTAAAAGCCTAGGGAGAGGCAGAGTTACTTAAAAAGTACTCCAATGCAATTATATGTAACTATTTAAAAAGTGAGAGAGAGGACTGTAGAATGTAGAAAATATAACACAATGTTAAATGGAAGAAAGCAGGTGCAACAGTATATATAGTATGATTGTAAATATGTAAAAATGCCTCTGTCCCAGATATGGTAGGTTTAACAGACGACAGTGGCCAGTTTCAAAATCGGCCAAGCAGCCTCATGAGAAAAGTGATATCTGTGCCTACTTAATTATGTGTAATTAGTAATGCAATTAATAATATGCACCATCACTCATCATCCCTTCCATTCTCAAGAAGGTCCCAGAAAGCACATGAACTATATATATGGTCATCCTCTTCATGGAAGAAACTTTACCCTGAGGAAAGAGAGGATGAAGGGCCCATTAGCTCTGACAACAATTATGACTCATTAGAGCAGGGAAATGGTAATTTTGAGCACGGAGAAGGTAAACTTCTCAGATTCCTTTGGTCTTACAACTCACTCCATCCCTCAAATGGTTGAGGCTATTACACAAAATAAATTAAAAATTAAAGAGTAAAAATGTCTCTAATAAATTAAGATCACAAGGAAAGTTATGCTGCAGCTATAACAGAGCTTAATACAAGACCACGCAAGGAATGTTTCCCCCATTCCTGCAAAGAATACTGGAGCAAGGAACAGGGACGCCCAAGGCTACCTCACCTGAATCAGAAAACCAGCACAGAACATCTGAGATCAGATTACAAGAGAGGTGAAGGATTCGGGGCAAAAGCAAATTGATGCTCAGGGATGCACAAGTTTTTGTTTGCACTTGTGTCTTTGTTTTAATGTGGATCTGTGGAAAAGGACAAGAAAGTGATGCAGTCACCTTAAAAAGCAGTTGTTTGGGGCGCCTGGGTGGCGCAGTCGGTTAAGCGGCCGACTTCAGCCAGGTCACGATCTCGCGGTCCGTGAGTTCGAGCCCCGCGTCGGGCTCTGGGCTGATGGCTCAGAGCCTGGAGCCTGTTTCCGATTCTGTGTCTCCCTCTCTCTCTGCCCCTCCCCCGTTCATGCTCTGTCTCTCTCTGTCCCAAAAATAAATAAACGTTGAAAAAAAAAATTAAAAATAAATAAATAAATAAATAAAGCAGTTGTTTTAAGGTAAGGGGATCATAAGTGTGCTTTTTACCTTTATCTAAAAATCCTCAGAGTTAATAATTTGTGACTTTCTGATAACAATACTTTTACATGAGATATTACTGGTTGTATCAGGGCACAATCAGAGAAGTAGAACCACCAGGGTATAATAAACAGGAGTGCTTCTGCACATGTGTATACGCACCCATACATATATACATACACATTTGTTATAAGGATCTGACCTTACACAATTGTGGGAGCTGGTTAAGCAGTCACCGTAGGGCTGTTGTCTTCATGTCTAAAGCTGGAGTTTGACATCCACAGGGCAGCCAATGAGGAAGAGAAGATGAATGTAAGGTAGGGTCAAGCAGGATCAGGTTGGAACCCACAAGCCTCAGATGGAGCCCAGGAGGGCAGACTGAAATTCATGTCAGTTTTTGTCTGCATGCGTGTTGTACAGCAGCTGAGGCCCTTCCTCAGAGTTAAACAGGAACTGCGGACCCGAGTGTTGGAGAAATTGAAGGAAGATCCAGGGTAAAGGGGAATCCTTACAGCATCGCTCCTGCCTCATGCCAAACAGGTGAGCCAGCAGTCAGCGACAATATGCACGAGCTACAAAATGGCAGCTGCGAAATTCCATCACAGTGGTCCCTAAACCTATCACCATAGCCCTTTTCCTTGAATAAAGCCTTTTTTACAATGACTTTTGAGTATTTTTTTCTTTAACAGGAATTGATGATGTAAAGACATTGAAACCATAGAAAACCAGGCTTGAGTGCAGAAATCAAGAGAACAATGCCCATAATTACGGCACAGAACCAGTTCAGAGAGGAAATTACAGTTGCTGCTTCTAAACTCTACCCACTGTAGGGGTGCCTGGGTGGCTCAGTCAGTTGAGCGACTGACTTTGGCTCAGGTCATGATCTCGCGGTCCGCGAGTTCGAGCCCCGTGTCGGGCTCTGTGCTGACAGTTCAGAGCCTGGAGCCTGCTTCAGATTCGGTGTCTCCCTCTCTCTCTGCTCCTCCTCTGCTCACACGCTGTCTCTCTCTCAAAAGAAATAAAGATTAAAAAAAAAAAATTAATACTACCCACTGTACTCTGCACTGCTAACACCACTGACCCCTGACACTGGAACCCTCCCAATAGTTCTCCTGTCTCTACTGTTCAGGGATAGTCTTGCTTCCACTGCTGCTGAAAAACAGCTTCCCTGTGATCCCCATTTTTTCAGGTCACTAACTTTCATTGCAAGTCTTCCAAGAATGCGTGTGATCAGAGAAGACATCTATGCCCACTCACCTCTTAGCTGCAGAAGAGGCCGGGGAAATGATTATCTAGTATCCTTCTGAGTCTCATAAGTCAGAATGCATACATAGGGTGGATTTCTGAGGATGGGCAGACCAAAAGAATGACAACATCCACTAGATGTATCAAGCCAATTGGTCTGAGGATTGTCGCTGACAGTGAATGTGTAGAGCTTTGCAAATACCTGGCTATAACTACGGAACATCTGCTGCTTGCCTAGCAGGATGTTAAGTCCTTTGTTGGGTCAAAAGAAGCCAGGGTCCCTGTGCTCCAAGAAATTACATTCCACCTCCAAAATGGTCAAGAACTGACCTTCCCAAGAGGCCAATACTTTTATCGCTGCCCAGTGTCAGGGAGAGCAAACTCTGCCTTTGGTTTCAGAAGACCTCATCACTGTTATTGAAAAGAACATTTTAGACAGAGATAAACAAAGGAATGTTTCCACTTTCTTGTTTGGAAAGCTATTTAGAGAAGAGGGAAGAGAGTGAGCAAGGGCTGATGGTGGTGTGATGGATGACAAAAGCTTCTCTCCATGCTGCAATGGCCCAGAAAAGGCAACAGCCACACACGTAATGCTCGTTACTGCTAATGGGAGTTGGGTCTGGCATCCAGAGAAGAACATGCCCTTGGAGCTGTACTTCCCTCTGTGGACAAATTGACATTGAGAGAACCTTTGTCATAAATAATCCCTGCCATTCAAAAGAACATTTAGCCCATTTCTGCACAGGGAAGACAAAAGAGTCACTGAAGTTTCACAGACTCTGGGAGCTCTCTCTTCAGGAAGACTAACAAAGGCACAATGGGCTTCTGAACTGCAATGATGGATAAGAAGGGGTTCTGCATTGCTGGGGCTTGGAATGGCCGTAGAATATACATAATGCCCAATATCTAGGTGCAAAATTCAATTACTGTTCCCAGAAACTGTACTCTACTGCTTTGTGTAGCATTTCTTAAAATTCAGACAAGTAAAATAAATAAAAAAGAAAAGAATAAAAAACAAGACACTGCCCCAGTCCATTCAACCAAGCACCCTCTCCCTGGAAGAGTATTTAAAGGTATATCGTGAATAGCAATGTTGGCCCATGTTACATAAATAATAAATGAGTGAAGGAAGGAAGATTAATTAATTGTTAGACTCAATAGCCAGCTTCATTGAACTTCTGTGCCTGTCACCCATTTCTAAGAATCAGGGGAGTTCAGTTTACATTCTGAAAGACTTGAATATCAGTTACCTAAACTCTCCTCAAGCCTCAACAGCCAGCTTCATTGAACTTCATTGAACTAAGTATTCGGTTTTGAGGGAAAATTGCATGAAACTGATAAGTATGATAGAGAGTTATTTCACAAAACCTTATGTAAATGCAGTATGGTTTTATCAGAAGATTCAGCTTAACAATCTGGACTGATCCTTTCACATCCTCGTGTCCCACACTCCCCCATGCTCATTATGCGCTGACCACATTGAGCTTTTCTCCACTCCCTAAATAGATGCAGCTCCTGTCTGTCTCGGGGACTTTGAACATCCTTTTTCCTCTGGCTATGCTTCAACCCCACCACCGCTCAGCCTTTCAGTCCCTCACTAACAAGAAGATCAACTCCGGTCGCATCAGAAGCATTACCAACCGCTGACAAGACTCTTCTGATCACTCCATCCGCAGTAGACCTTCTCCCTTAGCTCAGTCCTTTGTCTTTTCATAGCACTTCTGATCATTCGTATTGACAGGGTTCAGAACGTACCACCCCAAAGTATGCCACTTTGGGTTATTTTGAGCTAAAGATATCAGGTTCAGCAAATACAGGAAAAGTTCTTTACCTCTCTCCCTTACCTGCCTAAAATGAAGTATGTATTTCCATCTTTGGTAAAGAAAATTTATATTTATAAAGGAAATTTTCATCATATTTATACTAGGAAGATACCTGCTCGCAGAGACACATCTTTTTTCACCCAAGAGACTCTTACCTGCATAACAAGCAAACTTTAACATATATTTCCTCCCTGACCCTCCCCTGATTTGCTCCCCACAACCAAGCACCGAACCCTTATTTCTTTCTGTAGCTCAGGATAGTATATGTCTCAATCATCTGGCCACTTTCTTGAGTCTCATATTTTTTTCTTTCTAGAGAGAAAGAGAGACAGAGAGGGAGAGAGAGGGAGAGCAGCAGGAGGAGCGGGGGTGGGGGAGAGAGAGAGAGAGAGAGAGAGAATATCTGAAGGAGGTTCCACGCCCAGCACAGAGCCCGACACGGGCCCTATCTCATGATCCTGAGATCATGACCTGAGCTGAAATCAAGAGCTGGAAGCCCAACCAACTGAGCCACCCAGGCACCTTGAGACTCATACTTTTGTAAAACTCCATAATTACAATTACTTTTTTACTCTCCTGTTACCCTGCCTTATGTCAATTCTTAGACCAGCCTTAGAGCTAGAAGGGTAGAAGGAATCCTTTTTCTCCCCTGTCAATAACTTTATTTATTTGCATATGCTTTTTCTTTTCTTCACACTATAGTTCAAGTTCCATGAAGGCAAAAGGTAGACTGCTGTCCACCAGGCTCCTTATTTTATCCTCAGGACTAGTAGTAGAGTAACTCTCACATGATATGAAATAAACAAATAAATGTTATATAAACAAAGGAATGTATTCCCATCACTCTTACTACAATTTTAAGAAAATGAAGAGGAAAAAAAAGAAAACAAGTTTATATTAATAGATACAGTTAAAGCAAATATTTTCAGGGTATATCCTGTGTGCAATAAATATTCACCCTAACTATTATGTCTTCTATATTTATAAACAAACGTTAAACAAGAATAGCTCATTCAACTAGTAAATCTTGAAAGGTAGTAAGGGAACTAACATGTATTTATCTCTCAGATATTACAGGATTGGTATCATTTCTTGTCATTGCTCCAATAATACTGGGTTAAATAAAATTAGAAGAACGTATCTTATTATTTTATTGTCTTTCCTCATCTGTAAATGTGAGGCATTTAAACAACAAAAATAAATAGCATGTGTGGATATACGTCGGGAAAACTGAAATTAGTATGGATTCGAATGGTTGGAAGTGGTTTCAAAGGAAATGTGGCATTTACGCTGAGTCTGGAGAATAAGGGACACCCAAAGCGGAAAGGAGAAAGAAGGTCCATCAATGCAGACAGCAGAACACGAATAAAGTACAACCAGTGAAGGAATCGGCACAAAGAATTGGAAAAAAAAAACGGTGGAGATAACAAAATGGCCCGTATCAGGAAGAAGTTAGACTGATTCTATCTGCATTCTGGAACTCCTTAAATTCTAAGCTGAGGAAACCAGATTTTAGGCTCCATGTAAAAACAAACTGTAAAAAGTTTGGTTATGAAAATCACCTCTGAGGAAAATGAATTCCTTCATGAATCGGTGAACCATCATAAAGAGAAGCCAGAAAAGGGGATGATTCTTAACAGCTGATGTTCTTATCCAGATGTTGGTGCTGGAAGTAGAAACAGTGTAATTCCATTGTATCAGTCAGGGCCTATTCGCATAAACAGAAACCATGGTAAATACTTTAAACAGAGGGAATTTAATGCAGAGAACTGGCTACCCAGATGACACAAAAGCTGAGATGTAACACAGAAGACAGTGAGACAAATCAGGAATTAACACCAAGAAGCTGTTACCACCCTCAAGGTTGTTGCAACAATGAGAAGAAGGGCATTTATTACTAGAGTCTAGAATCTGGAACTATGTCTTAGAAACAAAGAAACAAAGAAATACTGTGAGAATGTAGAAGTTGTTTATCAAAACCTGGAACCATGGAGAAGCCCTCACTGCTGCTGGAGATGCTACCCAGAGAAAGAAAGCAGAAGGAAGAAAATCCATGAATTCTCCCTCCACCAATTTCCCCCACTAGTGATTCTCTGGCTGAACCTAGACAGAAGGCAACTAGCAAAGTATCTTGGAGAATAACGTTCCTTGCAAGTCAAAGCCGAAGAGGAGGTTGGGGAATGAATCTGAGAGTTAAAAGGCAAAAGACCAGCACATCAATCAAAGAGAAGAAAAGCTAGGACTTTATAACTACTAGTTAATAAACAGTAAAGAAGAAAATGTGCCCAGGGATATGCTTCAGTCATGCTGTTAACAGAAAACGGGGGGGGGGGGGGGCGCCTGGGTGGCTCAGTCGGTGGTCACGATCTCGCGGCCCGTGAGTTCGAGCCCCACGTCGGGCTCTGTGCTGACAGCTCAGAGCCTGGAGCCTGTTTTAGATTCTGTGTTTCCTCTCTCTGACCCTCCCCCGTTCATGCTCTGTCTCTCTCTGTCTCAAAAATAAATAAAAAAACATAAAAAAAAAAAAAAAAAGAAAACAGGGGCACCTGGGTGGCTCAGTCAGTTAAGCGTCCAACTCTTGATTTCAGCTCAGGTCACGATCTCACGGTTTGTCAGTTCGAGCCTCGAGTCAGGCTCGATGCTGATAGTGTGGAACCTGCTTGGAATTCTCTGTCTTCCTCTCTCTCTACCCCTCCCCCATGCTCTCCCCCCCCCAAAATAAATAAACTTAAAAAATAAAGAAATCCGGAGAAAAGGTTCACAAGGAAGAGTATCTGTATTAGTCAGTTCTACAGAGAAACAGAATCATCTGGGGGTCAGCGGGGAGAGTGGGGGGAGATGAAAAGGAATTGGCTCATGTGATTATGCACACTAAGTCCCAAGATCTGCTGGGTAAGCTGACAAACTGAGGTCCCAGGAGGGTCCATGGTATAGTTCCACTATAAGACTGGCAGGCTCAAGACCCAGGAAAAGCCAACGTTTCAGTTTGAGTCTGATGACAGGAAAAAGCTGATGTCTCAGTTTGAAGGCAGTAAAGCAGGAAGAATTCTCTCTTATTCAGGGGGAGAAACAGCCTTTTCTGTTCTAGGCTTTCAGCTGATTAGATGAGGCCCACCTATATTAAGAAGAGCAATCTGCTTTACTCAGTCTACTGATTTAAATTTTTTTTTTAAGTTTTATTTATGTAAGTAATCTCTACACTGAAAGTGGGGCTCAAACTCACAACCCTGAGATCACAAGTCTCATGCTCTTCTGACTGAGCTAGCCAGGTGCTCCCTGATTTAAATGTTAATCTCATCCAAAAACAGCCTCACAGAAATACTCAGAATTATGTTTGGCCAAATATCTGGACACCCCACGGCCCAGTCAAATTGACACATAAAATTAGCCATCACAGCATCTAAGCTGAGTCTGAGTTAAGAGCAGCCTATGTGGAAATTCAATAAAAAAGTGTAGAGCTGGGGCGCCTGGGTGGCTCAGTCGATTAAGCGCCCAACTTCGGCTCAGGTCATGATCTGACAGTTTGTGAGTTCGAGCCCCGCATCGGGCTCTGGGCTGACAGCTCAGAGCCTAGAGCCTGCTTCCGATTCTGTGTCTCATTCTCTCTCTGCTCTTCCTCCACTTGTGCTCTGTCTCTCAAAAATAAATTTTAAAAAATGTAAAAAAAAAAAATTATTAAAAAAAAAAAAGTGTAGAGCTCAGGGAACCTGGGTGGCTCAGTCGGCTGAGCGTCTGGCTTTGGCTCAGGTCATGATCTCACAGTCCATGGGTTCGAGTCCCACGTTGGGCTCTGGGCTGACGCTCAGAGCCTGGAGCCTGCTTCCGATTCTGTGTCTCATTCTCTCTCTGCCCCTCCCCTGCTCGCGCTCTGTCTCTCCCTCTCACTCAAAAATAAATAAACATTAAAAAATTTTTTTTAAAAAGTGTAGAGCTCAAAGAAGTGGTCAAGATTGGAAAAATAAATTTAGGAGTTGTGCAATATATAGAGAACAAACTGAGCCATGGACAGGAGTCAGAAAAGATGATAATTAGAATCATAACCTAGAGGCACTATAAGTGTCTCCCTCTAGAAACATTAAACAGTATTAGGTATATTACTATTACTAAAACAGATGAGTCTAAGATAGTTTAAATAGATTTTTACCCACACAGTTAACCAAAACATTCTACTCACCAGGGCAGCTAAGCCCTAAGGATAATGAAATCTTGGTATATTGCCTTTTATTTATAACTAAGCCATCTAGTTCAATGCCCAACTTTGTATCCTTGATTCTGAGATTTGGTGAGCATGTCTGCACTCATCATGTTCACACCCTAATAGTTATATAATCATTGATTTGTATTGCTTAGAACAGTCCAACTATTGTAACATTAACCACAAAATCTCAGTGGCTTAAGATAATGAAACCTTATTCCTTCGCATGTCATTCTCTGATAGGGCTAGTGGTGATGGGCTCTGCTCCTCACAGCCATTCAGGGACCCACGTTCTTTCCACCTCTTCCAGTGGCCTTTGGAATCCTTCACTGGATCCTCACTATCCAAACAGTAGACGAAGAAAAAGCATGCACATGGTAGACTCAGTGGGAGGTTTATGGGCCAGGCCTACAGATGAGGTACATGATATGCTCTCACATCTCACTGGCAAGTACTCATTCATAGGGCCACACTTTTGTGGGGGAAGCCAGGAGCATAATCTAGATAGGTGCCCAGAAACAAAAGGGAAATGGTTTGGTGAGCAGCTATGGATGTTCAGCCATGTTGATCTGGTCCTTCTTAAACTATTTTCCAATTTGAAGAATCCTCTACTTTGGAGCTTTTATTCCCTTGATTGTATGACCACCCTCCCCTGCAAATTCTCCAGTTCAATTATGCTTCTCATGATCTAAGACATCAGAACTACGCAGAAAACTAGAAGAGATAAATGATGAGGAGGTAGGGGCACCTGGGTGGCTCAGTCAGTTGAGCGTCCGACTTCGGCTCAGGTCATGACCTCACGGTTTGCGAGTTCAAGCCCTGCGTCAGGCTCTGTGCTGACAGCTCAGAGCCTGGAGCCCATTTTGGATTCTGTGTCTCCCTCTCTCTCTGCCCTTCCCCTGATCACGTTCTGTCTCTCTCTCTCAAAAATAAACATTAACAAAAATTAAAAAAAAAAAAAAAAAGAGGAGGAGGTAAAAGGAGAGCACCAAGCTTCTGAATTGAAAGGACCTGAGGAGTAATACATCTCAAACATCTTACTGCACAGAAGAAGACACTGAATGCCAGAGAGAAGTGACTTGCCCAAGGCCACACACCCTTACATGGAAAACCGGGACTTCAACCCAGCTCTCTTAATTTTGTGCTCCAGATTCATATCAATATACTATTATTTCAAATGTGTGCATGCTAAAATTTAGTACAAAGATATAATAATAACATTTCCGTGAGGTTTTTTTTTATTTTTATTTTTTTTATTTTTTTTTAACGTTTATTTATTTTTGAGACAGAGAGAGACAGAGCATGAACGGGGGAGGGTCAGAGAGAGGGAGACACAGAATCCGAAACAGGCTACGGGCTCTGAGCTGTCAGCACAGAGCCCGACGCGGGGCTCGAACTCACGGACCGCAAGATCATGACCTGAGCCGAAGTCAGCCGCTCAACTGACTGAGCCACCCAGGCGCCCCCGTGAGTTTTTAATATTCTGAGACTATATAATAATGATAGACACTTTGCTGGTAGTTTTCATCTAGGAAGTACATATTTGATAAGCATTCCTAGAATCTAAACTAACAACCCAGAGCCCTTCATTTGAACTATTATTGTTAAAATTATTTTTTACAAAAAAAAAATATTTTTTACAAAGTAGTCAGCAGGATGCATGTATGCCCTAAGTAGGCTTCTGAAAAGAAGACAGGTTTTTGTTTCTGTTTTTAATTTCCCTTCTACTTGTTACATTAGAACTCTTTCATTTGCTAACAATGGAAAACAACTTAAACTAGCTTTTGGGTTTTTTTTTTTTTTTTAAAGGAACTTATTGAGCAGGATTCAGGGATGCAACCAGTGTCATCAGAGCTCTGTCAGCCCATCACTCATATCTACTAATTTTTAATTCTCTTTCTAGGCTGGCCTGATTTCCTCTTCTTGCAGACAGGCTATTTCCACATGTTGAAAATGATGGCCGCTAGCAACATCAGCCCTACAAATTTTAACATGAGGTCCAGAGAGAACAGAGAGTCTTTCCTTACAGCAACAATAGAAAAGCCTGAGTTGACTCTGGCCCATCCTCAGTCACCTACCTTTTAATGAGTGGGTATGGGTGGGGGTGCAGAGAGAGAGAGAGAGAGCAAACACTAGGATTGACATCCCACCAAGCCTGGCAGGAGTGGTGAAGGATTTCCCCCAGAAACCAGAAAAGGAGTTTGAGAAAACCCCTGAGCAAAAAAAAATATATTGGCTATCCCATTCCATTCTGCTTGCTGATTAGGAAAAGGATATTAAAGATAGAAAAAGTAGAATCCATTCCTAATATACAACTAGACACATAATATAGTAAGTATATACTTCCATCCTATCAAAGAGCCAACATGCACATTCAGGACACTTTCCCCTCCTCTCTTTTAAATTAAAAACTCAGAACAATAGGCAGCACAAGATAGAGTCTCTCTGTCAAATGCCTCTTGTAATTTACAGGTGTTCAATGACAAATATCAGATTTATAGTTAATTTAGTTATTTATGCAAACATTAATCATTAAGAAAGTCTCCCACCTTAAAACAAAAAGTAGAGCTAAATATTGGGTTTGGAAAAGGCCTATAAAATTGTCTAGTGCATCTTTTTCATTTTGCAGATTATGGAATTGAAGACCAGAGAGGTGAAGATAACCTGGCTCAGTTATGCAGCTTATTCTTGATTGAATCCTGGGTTTAAACTCAAGTTTCCCTCCAGGAAGTGCAGTATTTTTCCCATTGTACATCGTGGTTCAAATTCTGTACATGTTCCTCATGTGGTAAAAGATGTAGATGCAAACAGACAATTGTCAACTGAAAAGAGAATTTATTGTTTCTGTCAATCATTCAAAAAAATTTTAATTTTTATGCAACAAGTTTTAACAGAAATTCTCCTCTAGCCATATTTTTGAATACACAATTCTGTCATATCTGGAAAAAATGGTGGCTTCTATGAACTGAGGTTCAAACTGTGTGCTAAATGCTTGTAAAAATAATTACCACATGAAATTAAAGTGACATGTATCGTGAGGAATGCTTTTGCTACTTGGCTTCAGAGTTTTGTTTGCTTTTTTTCCCTAAAAAGTTTATCTCCTGCTGTGTCTTTATGCAATTATACACAGCATGATTAGATAGAAAAAAGGTTCCCTAAATACCAGGAACAGCTAAAATACAGTTCTAATCAATTCACTTGATTTTAAATTGTTTCAAAATATATCCTGGGTACTAACATTCTTAGCTTTTCTTATTTTAGTAGAAATTGACTTCTGTTTTCCTTGACCGATACTCTTCTGCTCAAGATAAAATACTAAGATCCTTAAAATCCTATTCAGAAAATGCAAATCAAAATGAGATACTATCTTTTGCCTTCCAGGTTGGTAAAGAATAAGAATGAAAGTGTCTAGTTTAGCAAGAATGGGGGTAAAGAGCAATCGTATATACTTCTAGGACAAGTGTAACCACTACACTTTATGATAAGTATAGGTGTTGTTCTCCTTTTGTAGGCCAACTTGGCAAGATATATTTAGGACCATTAAGAAATAGGCATGCCTTGGGGCACCTGGGTGGCTCAATCTGTTAAGCATCTGACTCTTGATTTCGACTCAGGTCATGATCATTGTGAGATCACGCCCTGTGATGGGCTCCAAGCTGCTAACAGAGGCTGATTAAGGCTCTTCTCTGCCCCTCTCCCCAGTTCACATTCTCTCTCTCAAGAAATAAAAATAAAAATAAATAAGAAATAGTCATGCCCTTTAATCCAGTGTTCCACTTTTAGTAGTTTGCCCTAAGGAAATTATCAAACACAAACAAAAATGTTCATCACCAATTGAATAGCTTTATATATATTAAAAAAAAAAAAAAAAAAAAAAAAAGGAAGGAAGAAAGTGGCTGGAGTGCCTGGGTGGCTCAGTCAGTTAAGCATCTGACTCTTGGCTTTGGTTCAGGTCATGATCTCACAGTTCATGAGTTCAAGCCCTGTGTCAGGCTCTGCACCGTCAGCACAGAACCTGCTTGGGATTCTCTCTCTCCCTCTCTCTCTCTGTCCCTCCTCAGCTCAGGTTCTCTCTTTCTTGCACTCTCAAAATAAATAAACTTTTAAAAAAAGGTGTGGCTAAATAAATCAGTTGATTTATGTTTACTACACGGATGTTGACTACAGTACAGTATTAATAAACTCTTGTTGTATACTGTATTTAATGTAACTGGCAATAAGGCAGCAGATGAAAGGGTCTGTATCGCAGGCAGCCCGACCTAGAATGCAGCAAATCATTCCTAAGCTTACTATTGTATGGAAAGGCAAAGAACTGTCCATTGGTGCCTTGACATGACAAAAAATACACTAGTGCTAGTTGTGGGCACCTTCCAACGTTCTGAAAAATCAGATTTCTGCTACACTCTGTGGCCTAACACCGAGCATCCAAGCATGGGAGACAATCACCCACAATCTTGCAGCGAGAGAGAGAGAGAGAGAGAGAGAGAGAAGAACCATTGGCTCAGTTGTGATCATGTGACATTTGATCATGTGATCACATACTACTCGTACTGCAAGACATCTCTCGTTTATAAAAGTTAAAATTTATTGGAAATGTTTGCTTGTCCTACAGAACATTTGCAGAACAAGTTACTCGCAATTCAAGGTTTCTGTACTTTAGAAGTATATGTACCAAGGGCGCCTGGGTGGCTCAGTCGGTTAAGCATCTGACTTTGGCTCAGGTTGCATGGGTTTGAGCTCCACATCAGGCTCTGTGCTGATAGCGCGAAGTCGGCTTGGGATTCTCACCCCCCCGCCCCTCCCCCACACAGCTTCCTCTCTCTCTCCTTCTCTCTCTCTCTCTCAAAATAAATAAACTTAAAAAAACAAAGAAGTATATGCTCCAAAAATATTCATAGAGGTTATCTCTACCTGGAGATAATATCTACTTCAAAATATTAATGTCAGGATTCAATTACACACACACATACATACATTATATGTAATATAGATATATAGTAAAACAAATATATAAATACATAAAATATTATACATACACATATAGAATTAATGTCTACATAACTATAGATTATTTATTATATATTTTTATATTTTATATTTTCATTTATAATATTATGTGTATGTGTGTGTGTGTGTGTGTGTGTGTGTGTGTGTGTGTGTATAATCTCCCCATCAGAGGACCTGGGAAATAGTAGACCTTCAAAGACTAATAATCAGCTTTTTGCCTTTACAACGATTCCTTATGTGACATCCACTCCACACTCTTCTACATCTAACATGATTTGGCTCCAAGAACACAATCAGGGAAAGAGAGGCATCTCAAGAGGGGAAATAAATAAGGCAGAAAACTAATAAGGTTCTGAAGCTCTTTGCAGTGTTTCTGCACATAGCCTGTCAAGCCAAAGCTTTAATCTGATGTCGGTTTTCAAATGATAGAGGATGACACGGCTTCACACCCCAGTGTGCGATCTGAAAGTCTACCTTACTGATGAAGATAGACGAAGGATAACCTTGTTTCAGAAAGCATTCTTATTACCTTTTAAGAGCATGAATCAGACCCTGGAAAAGATGAGGCTCATTACTTTAAAATAACCACGTGAAGGAACCCATAGCCACATATCCAAGCCTAATGGATTTTGCCCTCCAAAAGAGGCATAATTTTGGATTCGCCTTCTAGGTCCCTGTTGGGTTTCCATGGGAACAAATGTCTCAGGGTCAACTCTACTCATCTCGGGGTTGGGGAGCTATATGAATGAGTAAGAGAGACAAAATCTGTCTTCTTTGGGAGCTGATTCAGTCTAACTATAGGCATATATTTGGCCATAACAGAGGAATGGAAGGGTCTGATGTGATATGAGGTTTTAAGACCAAAGCCGTGAAAGCTTAACTGAAGGATGACATAATTTTTACCCCCCTGAAATTGCTACCTGTTCCCTGACCACCTTTAGTCTGCATTCCCTTTTGTTCAAAGAAAGGGTAGATGGTATCTTTTCAGGCTATTTAACACAAAGGAGAAAAGGACTCTCACACCTCCTCCTGCAATCTGATTTTTGGAAATAAAAAGTCAAACTGAATGGAACAAGGAGGTGTTAGTTACTTCACTGTGAAATACATTAAACCTAAAAACATGCAATGACCTTAACCACTGGTTAACTCATTGTTGCAAACGCATATCCCAATAGGGACTTCCATTCACCCTCCAAGAAACCGCATTAGAATGCTAAAGGAGGCTTGGACCACAATGAGTGGAGAATGCAAACTCCAGAGCCAAAGTAGCAGATGTTGCACTCAACCTCTAATTTCAGGAAAATATGTAAAACATGAATGGAAATGCTCAACATAGGTGAGAGAGGAGGCACTTCAAGACAGGCCAAGTTCCACTCAGAACTTTCTAGTGAATGCCAGTAAAAAGTGTGTCTGAATCAAATCCTAATCATACTGAATACTTACCATTACCATATGCCTACTCTGTTTATACTGACCCAATATTTATCAATTCTTATCACCGTGACATACAACCTCTCAGGAAGAAAATATTTGGACAAGTATGGCTTTTCTTCAACAATTTAGTCTATGAAAAGATCTTTGGGGTCTATAATCAAGGTTCAGGATAACACATTCTCCTCCCACATACAAAAAAAAACACCTTTTGTTAGTATATGTATCTATCAGTAGTACTAAGTGTAACCTTTATAACCTTGAAGTCAAAAATGAGGAAAGTTATATATTATATATTATTATATATAATATATATATAATATATAATATATATATTATATATAATAATATATATAATAATATATATATAATATATATATTCTATAATTCTTCCAAATTCTAATAGCATTTACTGTTCCCATCTCTCATTTTCATTCATTCAACAAGAATTCATGTGTGAGGGGGATGGGTCAAAGCTAAATGCTGCTACTTAGTTACTGACTGGTAACATCTCCTGCTCTGTCTTATAACTGACCCACTGGCATGTCTCCTCTCTCTCAACAGGATTTGGGTTTCTTGAGGACTAGAACCATGGCATATGTTTGCCTAGAGGATAACGATCTGACTCACATTCCTCCATGAATTGGCAACCACCGGTCTGCCCAGCATCATCCCCTTTACCTTTCATAGCCTCTGTATGCCAAACAACCCAGGTTATTTTCCATTACCAAATGGATTCTGTACTTCTCTGTTAAAATATACTGACTTGGGGTGATGGTTCCACACAAACGCCCTTGCTCAAACTCTTTCTTTTAATATTGTGCCCGTTCTCTGGTGTCCAGCCAATATCTTTGTCTATGAAACCCCTGAAGGCCTCTGGAACCAGAATCACTCTTTTCTTCCCCTATGCTCCCATGGCACTGTTGTTTCAATTATCATTTCTGGAACTTACCACATTATGCCTTTATTTACAGCCAGTAGTGCCATTTCCTCTTAACTTAGAAGCTTATTATTGGGGCGCCTGGGTGACTCAATCGGTTAAGCATCCGACTTCGGCTTGGGTCATGATCTCACGGTTCGTGGGTTCGAACCCCACATCCGGCTCTGTGCTGACAGCTCAGAGCCTGGAGCCTGTTTCAGATTCTGTGTCTCCCTCTCTCTCTGCCCCTTCCCCACTCGTGCTCTGTTTCCCTCTGTCTCAAAAAAAAATAAACATTATAAAAATTTTTTTTTAAATGAAGCTTATTATTTAGTCATGTTGTGCTTCTCAGTGTATACATCATGTTGCACATAGCAGACACTTAACAAGCATTTTTGAATAAGTTTATCGATACTAGCCATGACAATGACTGATCATGTCTCGGGAAGCTCAAACTAATTATCCAATAGCAAAGCATTGCTTAAGTAATTATTTTCATGTCCACAAAACAGAATACTCTGCAGTCATTAAAAATGAATTAGAAGAGATTTCCAATGTAACTGGAGTGTATTATGATAAGGGAAGTAAGTCAGAGAGACAAAAGACAAATGTCATATGATTTCACTCAACTGTGGAATTAAAGAAACAAAACAGATGGAACATAGGGGAAGGGAAGCAAAAATAAGATAAAAACAGAGAGGGAGACAAGCCATAAGAGACTCTCAAATATAGAGAAAAAAATGAGGATTGTTGGAGGGGTTGTGGGAGAGGGGATAGGCTAAATGGATGATGGGCATTAAGGAGGGTGCTTATTGGGATGAGCACTGGGTGTCCTACGTAAGTGATTAATCACTGAATGCTATTCCTGAAATCATTATTACGCTATATGTTAACTAACTTGGATTTAAATTAAAAAAAAAAAATATTTCCAAGTCATCAGTCTTTTCTTTTCTCCCTAGTAGTTCTGTCAAACTACTTATACTATATGAAACTCCCAAACTCCCCATCTCTCTTCATATTCAGCAAGATAAATTTATCTCCTTATTCATGGAGAAAATAAAACAATTAGATATTTTCAAGCTTTTGTCACCAAACACGCAAACTCACCTGCATGCTGATCTACCCTGTCCTTCCATGCAGTTACACTGAGATTTTCATTCATCTTGTTTTAAGACTAACTTCCCCATATGCGTGCACAATGGTATTGCCCACTGTATTTCCCGTTTCTTGCTCTTTTTATTATCCCTTCAGATTTCTTTATCTTCAGGCTTGCTCACTGTCTCTCCCTCTGTCTCCTCCTCCTCTCTCCCTCTCTTCCTTCCCAATGGCATTTTAAAATGCTCAGATATTTGTGGTTAAGAAAATCATCACCTCATGCTACTCCGCTTCCTGTTCATAGAAAAACTTTTTAATGGAATCAGTTCTCTCCTGTTTCCTGAATTTACCTACTGTGCCCTTCCCCTCACAATGAGATCCCTTCTCCTCCACTAAAAAGACAAACAACTAAACAAACAAAAAACCAAACCAAAACCTCATTAAAATCATTGCTTATCTCCTTATCACTAGAACTCTTTATGACTTTGACCTTTAAGCAGTCCATGATAATTTGGACAGCTCCTTCTTGTAACACACTTTGCTCCAGTTGTTGTCAAACCATACTTTACAAGGTTTTGTGCCTGCCTTTGTTAATTCCCCATTGGGGAATCCCCTTCCTCTGACACCCCTTAAATCTACTTAGTTCTGATGGTGTTCATAGAGATCTGCTTCTCTTCCTACTCTACACATTACCCACAAGCATACTAATCCAATCACCATTTCTGTGCTGTCAGAGATGGAGTCTACAGGTTCTGCCCAGATCACTCTTTTCAGCTCCAAAATCTTACATCCAACTGCCCCATAGACATCTCCACTAGGCTGCCCCTATCAGCACCATTTCCAAACATTTCCCATACTAAAGCCATAATGCCCCACTCTACCACACCCAGCATGCTCCTCCTTAGCTCCCTTTCTCAATGGGCAGCCTCACCACCATCCAGGTAAGAGACTCAGACAGAATCCTTGGTTCCCCCTTCTTCTCACTCTCAATATCCATTCAATCACCATGGCATATAGCATCCACCTCCTCAATATTTCTTACGTCCATCAGCATCTCTCTACCCCACTAAGAGTAGCCTATTTCAGGCCACCATTATTTCTTGCCAGGATTCCTAAAACTGTCTCACAACCAATTTTCCTGCCCCCGTTATGTCACATTCCAGTCTTCTCCCAACAACCATGGCATTTCCTTTTTTTTTAATCTTTTTTTTTTTTTTTTAAGTTTATTTATTTTGAGAGGGAGAGTGTATGCAAGCATGTAGGGGCAGAGAGAGAGGGAGAAAAGGAGAATCCCAAGCAGGCCCTGCACTATCAGTGCAGAGCCTGATGCAGGGCTTGAACTCACGAACCGTGAGATCATGACCTGAGCTGAAAGCTTGAGCTCATGTGTCAAGAGTTGGATGCTTAGCCAACTGAGCCACCGAGGCACTCCCAACCATGGTGTTTCTAAAATGTATGTTATGTCCCTACTGAAAACCCTTTCAGTGCCATCCCATCGCCTTCAGAATAAGCTTCAAAACCCTTATTATGGTCTCTGGGTTCCATATTAGTATGATACCTACTTACCTGTATGAGTTTCATCTTTCAAATGCTACCTTTCTTTCCTCTCCATGTTCTTGACATCCTGAAAACCTTTGAGTTCAAGTGATCCACTCTGTCTCACAGCATGTGACCTTTGCTCATTTTGTTCACTTTGCCTATAATATTCCTTTTTTCCAAGACCACTCTCCCATACCTATTAACTGCACCTGGCTAACTGCTACTCATACTTCTTATCTAAGATTCGATGCTGCTTCTTTCAGGTATCCTTGTGCCTACAAGTCCAGTTTGGAGGCCTCTTCTTTGCTCCCACAGCATCTAGAAACTCTATCATAATACCTAACCCAAGACATAATAATTTCTGTTATCTGTCTACATCCTGTTTTATAAAATTCTTGAGAACATATATTGTGTCTATATCCACCACTCATTGATTCAACAAGTAGTATGATAGTACTGGTTCTAGAATTACAATCAATAGAAAGCAAAACCAGATGTGTGAGTTCATGTCTCTTACAGCCTACTGAGGGAAACAGACATTGATCAAATGGTCACACAGAAAATTGAACTCTGGCAAATACTACAAAGGAAAATTAGGTTTGAAGAAGCCTATAATGAGAAGATTGACCTATTCAAGATGCCCAGGGCAAGGAAGACCTCCTTGATTCTGAAGGATATGATGACTAAGGTGAAGTCTGAGATTGAGAGGTAATTAATGGACAGAGAGGAAGTACTCCATTTTAGGGAACAGCATGTGTCAAGGCCTCAGAGTCAGATTCAAGGAACTGAAAGAAATTCAGTGTGATTGGAACACTAAGAGAAAAAAAATCAGCTTAGTTGAAGACTGGAAAGTAAAAGTCTAAATATTCATATTTGCATACTTGCCCTATAGTCATTGGAGGATTTCACACAGAGATGTGATGGGATCAGACTTTCTGTCTGAAAGATCAGTCTGACTATAGAATAGAGGACAGAGTAGATGGATCCAGGAACAGATGTCAGGATGTCTATTAGGATTCTGGCTATTGCCATAACCTAGATGGCAGATAAAGGAGGCATGGATTACATTGGTGGTGTTGGACAAGCAAAGAAAGGGAAGACTTGAGAGATATTTGGGAAGTGAAATTAGTAGAACTTGGTGATGGATTAGATGTGGGAATTAGAGAGAAGACATTCCCTAGAGTGGTACCTGGCATAGAGTAGCATCACAAGTATCTATCCAATAAATATTTACATAAAGCTCTTGATCATTATGTAGTGTATATTTTTTACTTTTAAAAATATTGCACAGCGCCTGGGTGGCTCAGTTGGTTAAGCATCTGACTTCAGCTCAGGTCATGATCTTGCGGTTCATGAGTTGGAGCCCTGTGTGGGGCTCTGCGTGGAGCCTGCTTCAGATTCTGTCTCCTCTCTCTCTGCCCCTCCTCTGCTTGCACTCTGTCTCTCTCTCAGAAATAAATAAAAAACATTAAAAAAAATTTTAATATATACATATGACCTAAATACAAATTCCAGTTCTTTCACTTATTGAATAACTTTGATCACATCACTTAACTTCTTTTTTTAATTTAAAAAAATGTTTTATTTACCTTTTAAAATATTAAGCACCTTCTATTTTTTTAAGTTTATTTATTTTGAGAGAGAGCAAGAGTGAGAGTGAGCTTGTGAGAGTGAGCAGGGGAGGGACAGAGAGAGAAGGAGAGAGATAATCCCAAGCAGGCCCCATTCTGCCAGCACAGAGCCTGATGTGGGGCTTAAACTCACAAACCACGAGAACGTGACCTGAGCGGAAACAAAGACTTGACACTTAACCAACTGAGCCACCCAGGTGCCCCTTAAAATTTTTTTTAATGTTTATTTTTGAGAGAGAGACAGAGAGACAGAGCATGAGTGGGGGAGGGGCAGAGAGAGAGGGGGACACAGAATCTGAAGCAAGTTCCAGGCTCTCAGCTGTCAGCCCAGAGCCCAATTCAGGGCTCGAAACCAAGAACTGTGAGATCATGACCTGAGGCTAAGTCAGATGCTCAACTGACTGAGATACCCAGACGCCCCTCCTTTTTTTTTTTTTTTTTTTTTAAGAGAGAGAGCAGTGGGAGAGAGGAGCAGAGAGAGAGAGAGAGAGAGAGAGAGAGAGAGAGACAGAGAGAGAATGAATCTCAAGCAGGCTCCACGCTCATCACAGAGCCTGACACAGGGCTTGATATCACGACCACGAGATCATGAAATGAGCCAAAATCAAGAGTCAGATGCTCAACCAACTGAGCCACCCGGGCACCCTGAAATCATTTAACTTCTATGTGCCTAAAATTTCTTCATCCATATAATGGGGGGAAATACAGTAAAAAAAAGTATAGGGAATTTTCATCAGAATGAAATATGAAAATTCACATTAACCACTGATATCAATCTTTAACATTTAGTAAATGTTCAATATATTTAAGTTTTAAAAATAGGTGTATAACGGCTACATAGTTTTATCATATAAATATGAACAAAAAATTCATTAAGGGTGTAGATCAGGTTTTTAAAAAGGATTATTTTGGTGGGTATATGAAGAAAGCGAAGAAGAGGGAACCAAAAAGGCAAAAACTACACTAGAAAAATAATAGATACAATAGGACCACATTTGTGAATTGTAAAATACGTGTCTATATATACATTTTGAGACAATGTTGAATGTTTTCAATAAAAATAAATGTCCTATTTATGTTTTTCTTCTTTATGTATAAATATTTTAAAATATTTTCTGCAATAAGTATATGTTGCTTATAATAAGAAAAAATAATTAATTTGAAACTACATCTTTGATTTCACCTTCTGCAAGTATTAAGAGCCCTGGAGTGTCCATTTTTATATTCAGTGATTCTGAAATTTTATTCTCCTACAGCCTAATCTAGTCATTGGTATCATCTAGTAACTCAGAGCTAATTTCCCTAGATTGGAGGGCACTAAATTTTCCCTTCATTTTGCCTGCATTTCCATTTTAAACATTCAAGAGCTGAAATGCAAAATAACTTCAAATATGTATATATCCAATGATAATGAAAGGAATATAATATTACTGAAGACAATAGCAGGGAAAATGAACAAAATAAAGCAGACATTTGTATTTAAGCAGTGTGAACTCACAATCAATGACAGATAATAGCCCCCAAAACTGAGGTAATTAAATAAGAAAAAAAAAATAGTCTGTAATAATTACCCCTCTTTGTTAGTCAAAAGTACTCAAACAAACTCCCTCAGAACACAGTGGAAGTTTGCTTGAATACTGCATTTTGCAATCAAATGGACAAGCAAAGGAAGGACAAAATTAGGAAATATATGTTGAACACTTTATGTTATTTCCCAAAGCAGAGAAATCTTAGGTTTATAAAGGCATATCTAAAAATTATGAGTGCAAGCAAGCAATGTGATTACAGAAGCTATTGAGAAGAAAGAAAACTGAAGAATATAACCAAAACTAAATGAAGGTCAAGATAGAATAGAATAAAATCATCAGGGTTTTGAGTTCAAAGATTTTTTGAATAGAAACCATATTCAAGGTACTGTGCCAAGTACATTGCAAATGATATCTCACTCAATTTGCACAAACAACACTTTGAATTACTCCATAAGGAATCCAGACACAGAGAAAGGTTGACATGTGAGTTAATCCAAGTCCTTGAACTTTCTCTTTGTTCCCACGGTGTGAGGGTTGGAGAAGAGGAACAAAATTTCAGATTTCACTTGAGAAAATCTATACTGAATGTAAAGGCTGAATTATAAAGTGGCACTTGGAAGTGTCCACCCATCCTCGAAGACCAGATGACTTATGTATGTTTTTTTTTAAAAGAAGAAATTCAGATGATGGTTCCAGCGTGATAAAGCTTGAACTCTCACTGATATTTGAGCATGTTTGTTGTATCAGTCAAAGGCCAGCCAGGCTCAAAGAGCTTAACTGAAAAGAATTTAATGAAGAGGCTATTTCCAGAGGTGAGGGAGGGTTAAAGGAAACCAAGAAATTATGGTAAGGAGCCCAATGCTAGCAGTACCTCAACCTTGGGTGGGGTCCCAACGAGCAGCCTGTTAAGAGCGGGTAATGGATCTATGGGAATGGAACATAACAAAGCATTAGGGATACCTTCACTGCAAATTGTTTAAGGGCTAGAAACATCGTCTGAAAGAGAATGACATGGGACAGCCTCCAAAAAGGACACGACATTTAAAGCAGAAATGCCAAGGGTATCCCTCTTGGGTCTGGTAGATTCTGGTATGTTAACAATGACTTTATCAAGGAAAGATGGGATCTACTATTAACTTCAAATAGTTATTGGGAAAGTGCGATGCGAGTACAATCTATCTGTGTTTGGAATAATTGTGAAGCAATACCTCAGAGACTGGATCACCTGAAGATGTTAAAGGAATAGAAGCAAAGCCCAAGAGATACTGAACTGGGACCTTTCTGAGCTGAAATATCCACAATTTCTCAATTTAGGAACAAATAAAGGCCAAGAGCAGCGATGCTAAGGAAAACCTAAGTACACATTTATAAGTAGTGATTATGCAGGACGACATATAGCTGTAAGAGGGCTGGCCCCCACCCCAATAGCCTTAAACCATTCTGTCCTTACTTCCTGGTGTCATTTTTGCATGGTTTAGGAAATAATATAATATTATGTAGAATCATTTTAATTGTTTCCAAACATGAATATTATAATAAATAAGAACTTGATCCATAGATCTGTAGCCCTTATGTGTTGCCTTCACCCTTATTCAAAACTACCAGAAAAGTAGACTACTAATAAAACACTAATAAAAATACAAAACAAAAAGACGTATCTAATAAGTCAATGGATGGAAATACGATAAAAATCATGTAAAATAATTTTTAGGCAAGAAAATATGTAAAAAACAACAAAGAAAAGATGGGGAGAGAAAAAACAAATAGTAGCACAGTAGATTTAAATCCAACTATCTCAATAATCACATGAAATATAAATACTGTCCCTCTCTAAAAAGAAAAGATGGTCAGATTGTATTTTTAAAAAGCATGATCCTTAATGCCTGGGTGGTTCAGTAAGTTAAGCGTCCGACTTCATCTCAGGTCATGTGAGTTCGATTTGTGAGTTCAAACCCCGCATCAGGCTCTGTGCTGACAGCTCAGAGCCCGGAGCCTGCTTCAGATTCTGTCTCCCCCTCTCTCTGCCCCTCCCCTACTCATGCTCTGTCTCTCTGTCTGAAAAATAAATAAACATTTAAAAAAACTTTGAAAAAACAAGCATGATCCAACCCTATGTTGTCTATAAGAAACCTTTAAACATAAACATAGATAGGTAAAAAGAATAAAAGGACGTAAAAATATATGTCACACAAACACTAATCTGGGAAGCTGAAACAACTATATTAAAAATTACTATATTAATATTTCAGAACAAGGAATAGTATTAGTAATATAAAGGGGCATTATCTAATGATACATGAACCAATTTGTCAAGAGGGCATAATAATTCTAAATGTGTATATACCTAATAACAGTCTCAATGTACATTAAAGACAAACCGTTATACAGAAAGCATAAACAAACAAATCCACAATTATAGGTGGAGATTTTATCATCTTTTTCAATGTTTGATAGAACAAGTACACAAAATCAAAAGGCTGTAGAAGACCCAACAGTATACTGGTCTTTTTTTTTTTTTAACATTTTTTTTTATTTATTTTTGAGACAGAGAGAGACAGAGCATGAACGGGGGAGGGGCAGAGAGAGAGACACAGAATCGGGAGCAGGCCCCAGGCTCCGAGCCGTCAGCCCAGAGCCCGACACGGGGCTCGAACTCACGGACCACGAGATTGTGACCTGAGCCGAAGTCGGACGTTTAACCGACTAAGCCACCCAGGCGCCCCAGTATACTGGTCTTAACAGGGAGTTATTCAACACTCCAACCAACAAAAGCATAGTACACATGCTGTGCAAGTAAACATGGAACACTGACGAATATAGACCATATGATGGACCCAAATAGAAGTCTCAACAGCTTTGTCACTATTGAAGCCATATAAATTGCATTCCCCAAGCACAACAAATTAAACTGCAAATCAATAACTGACTGATATCTGAAAAATTCCCAAATATTTGGAAATCAAACATCACACTTCTTTTTTTTTTAATTTGTTTAATGTTTATTGTTTATTTTGAGAGAGAAGGAGACACACACACAGACAGCATGAGGGGGGAGGTGCAGAGAGAGAGAGACAGAGACACAGAATCTGAGGCAGGCTCCAGGCTCTGAGCTATCAGCAGAGCCTGACGTCGGGCTCTAACCCACAAACCATGAGATCATGACCTAAGCCGGAGTCGGAGGCTTAACTGACTGAACTACCCAGGCATCCCCAAACATCACACTTGTAAACAACCCATGAGCCAAAGAAGAATTCAAAAGGAAAATTAGAAAGAATTTTGAATAGAGAATAAAAATACAGCATATCAATATATGTGCATGCTGTTAATACAGTGCTCAGGGGAAAATTTACACTTCAAATGCTAAAAGAGGAAGAAAAAAGGCCTCAAATCAATGATCTAAGTTTCCACCTTAATAATTAGGAAGAAAAAGAACTAATTAATCCCAAATTTAGTGGAGCAGAAAATAATAAAGGGCATTTTTAAAAACTCAATGAAACAGATAATATAAAAACAATAGAGACCATCAAAGAACTCAAAATTGGATCAGTGAAATTGATAAACCTTTAGCCAGATTGATCAAGAAAAAAGAAAGGACACAAACTGCCAATATCAGTAATAAAAATAAGAATATCCCTAAAGACCCAACACATATTAAAAGTAATAATATTGATGCAAACATTCCTTAAAATTTTTTTAACAAACCAAATTCATCAGTACATCAGTATGACCAAATATTTCTTCCAGGAATGCAAAAATGATTTAACATTTGAAAATTAATGTAATTCATCCTATCAGTAAATGAAAGGAAAACATCTCAATACATGCAAAAAAAAGCATTTGACAAAATTCAACTCTTATTAGTGACTAAAAAAAATTAAACTCTCGGCAAACTAAGAATAGAAGGAAAATTCCCTAAAATAATAAAAAATCTACAACTAACATCATCTTTCATGCTTTACCCTGAAGACTGGAACAAGGCAAAAATACCTTCCCTCACTACATCTATTCAACATTGTACTGCTCATGCTAGCTCATGTAGTAAAGCAAGAAACAAAAACAGAATTCCTAGAGATTCGAAAGGAAAAAGGGAAATTTTCCTTATTTGCAGGGCACATAATTGTCTATATATAATATACCAAAAATAAAATATTAAGTGAGTATGGCAAGATAGTAGCTAATAAGGTCAACACAGAAAATCAATTATATATCTTATATCCTATTATAATTGAAACTTTTATAATAAACCATTTACAAAACCACAAAAATAGGAAAAAAAATAGAACTCAATTTATGAAAAAATATGAAAAACTTGGCTCAGTCAGTTAAGCCCCCAACTCTTGGTTTTGGCTCAGATCATGATCTCACGGTTCATTGGGCTCTGTGCTGGCAGCACAGAGCCTGCTTGGGATTCTCTCTCTCCCTCTCTCTGCCCCTCCCCCACTCATCTTCTCTCTCTCTCTCTCTCTCTCTCTCTCTCTCTCAAAATAAACAAATAAACAAAAAAATGCTTAATAAAAAAAAGAAAAAATATGCAAGACTTGTAAGCTAAAAGTGACAAAATATTGCTGAGAGAAATTAAAGATCTAAATAAATGGAGAGACATACCATAGATTGGAAGACTAATTAAGATGTCAGTTCTCCCCAATCTATAAATTCAATGCAATTGCATTCAAAATTCCAGTAGTCACTTTTCTAAAAACCAGAAAACCTATTCTAAATGAAATGACAAAGGAACCAGTATAACCCAAAATTCTGACAAAGAACAAAGTGAGGATTTGCACAACCTGACTTTAAAGCTCACATCCAAGGTACAGTAATCAAAGCAGAGTGGTATTGGTGTAAACATGGATATATCGATCAATAGCATCTAATACAGACCCCAGAAATAAAACCATGCATCTATATGGTAAATTAATTTTAAGAAAGACACCAAGGCAATTCAATGTGGAAAGATAATATTGTCAAGACATAATGTTTGAACAATTGAATATCCAAATGCTAAAAGCAAATAAATGAACCTCAACGCTTGCATTATACCACATGTACAAATTTAGTCTAATGAATCACAGACTTAAATGTAAAAGCTAAAACTATCAAGCTTTAAGAAAAAAGCAATAAAAGCTTAGCAACTCCGAATTCAGCAAAAACTAAATAGATTTAATAAATAGGACCCAACAAGCGTGGGATATAAAAGAAAAAATTAACAAGTTTGACTTCATTGAAATTTAAACTTTTGCTCTTTAAAATACACTGTTACCGATAAAGAATTCTTACAATAATGAGAAGACAGATAACCTGACTCAAAAATATATAGAGACAAAAGAGGGAGGGAGCGTGATGGGTATTCAAGAGGGCATCTTTTGGGATGAGCACTGGGTGTTGTACGGAAACCAATTTGACAATAAATTTCATATATTAAAATAAAAAAAAGACTACAGCGTACCAAAGTAAAGCATGCAAACGGCAAATGAGCCTATGAACATACGCTTATCATACGTCATTACAGAAATGCTAACTAAACCACAATGAGATATCATTACACACTCAATAGAATGGCCAGAATTAAAAGCACTGACAATACCAATTACTGACAAGTATATAGAACAACGGGAGCTCTCCTACCTTGTTCCTGAGAATGCATACAGAAAAACAGCAACAATTCCTTTAAAAGTTATACATATCCTTACCAGATTCCCAGAGATTCCATTCGTAGGTATTTTCCCAAAAAATATGGGAACATTAAGTTTACACCTGTACTCAAAAGCCAATTTATTCATAACACTCCCAAACTGGAAAGAATCTAAATTTTCATCAATATTTGAAAAACCACACGAATTGTGATATAAGTATGTCCCGCTTTTCAAAAATTTGCATTAGAACACTTTGTTTTTACGAAACCCCTGCATTATTACCTGATTTCGCTAACTGAAAGAAATCCAAAGCTGTTCGCTTTTACGACAAAAGGCGAAAAGCGAAAACAGCGTTCGGTGTTGGTTTTGCGGCAGCCGGATGGAGCCGCGGCATCTCGGCCTCAAGCCACCTGAGCTCTGACCTGTGTCAGGTGAGCATCTGTGCTTAATCTCGGTTTATTTCGTGCATCCATTAGCAAGGTGTGTCCTAAGGTATCGGAAAAGTCTGAGAGATGATTTTTTGGATCTGAAAATGCTCAATTTTGTTTTTTGTTTTGTTTTCCATATAGATTAATGGTAATTCCTTCTCTGCTTTGTGCCATTTGGGTTTACAGAAGTTCTCATAGAAACGCTCTGCTTCTGGATAGTGGTAGAAACCTGTATATACGTATAATGAAATACAACTCAGCAATAAAAAGGAATGAATTGCTGATAGAAGCAATAACAAGAATAAATCTCAAGAACATTTTGCTAAAAGCATCCAGACAAAAAATACTACATACTACAAAATTTCACTCATATAAAGTTGTAGAAAACCCAAAATTATAGTAAAAGAAAGCAGATCAATTGTTACCAAGAACCAGGAGTCAGGAAAAAGAGATTGACTTTAAAGGTCATAGAGGAACTTTTTAGGGTGATGAAAATATCCTGATTACCATAGAGGTTACACAACTATTATCAAAACTCAACAATTCTTACATATAAATTACTGAATTTTATTGTGTGTGAATTACACTTCAATCATGTTGATTTTTTTAAAGTGCAGAAATAAAGCACCCACAGTGGTAGTGATTTATCAATAGAAAATTTTTGTTGAAATTTAATTGTCAATGGAATTGTCTTGACTATGAAAAATGTAATCCTTGGCTAATTAATAAGTTACAAATAATGACACATGGTATGATAATGAAACCGTATTCAAAATATAGAATATTTGGGGCACCTGGGTGGCTCAGTCGGTTGAGTGTCCCTGACCTCATCTTGGGTCATGATCTCACGGTTTGTGGGTTAGAGCCCCGCGTCAGGCTCTGTGCAGACAGCTAAGAGCCTAGAGCCTGCTTCAGGTTCTGTGCCTCCCTCTCTCTCTCTGCCCCTCCTCCACTCGCACTTTGTCTCTCTAAAATGAATAAACGTTAAAAAAAATACAGATTATTCTTAAGAGTCAAGGTAACGATACCAAGTGTCATTGAGGATACAGAGCAACTACGACTCTCAAACACTCCTGTGGGAATTGTACCAAATTGGCACAATGGCTTTGGAAAATTCTTTAAAAACACCTATTAACCTTGAAGATAAACATACCTGATGACCCTGTGGTTTCATGTGTAAGTTTGTATGTCATAAAAATAAGCTCTTCTGTCCATCAAATAAAATACATAAGAATCTCATAGATGCTTTATTCATAATATCCCCAAACAAGAAATTCATGAAATGTCTAAAAACAAATATGGAGTGGGGTGCCGGGTGTCTTAGTTGAGCGTCCGACTCTGGCTCAGGTCATGATCTCGTCGTTAGTGACTTCCAGCCCCATGTCAGGTTCTGTGCTGACAGCTCAGAGCCTGGAGACTGATTTGGATTGTGTCTCCCTCTCTCTCTGCCCCTCCCCCACTTGTGTTCTGTCTCTCTCTCTCTCTCTCTCTCTCAAAAATAACTAAACATTTAAAAAAAATTTTTAAAAATAGAGAGAAATTATACTGTACCCACAAAATGAAATACTATTTATCAATAAAAAATGACTGCTACTCACAACAATATAAATAAACGTCATAAACAATGTTGAACAAAAAAAAGCCAGACCCTAAATTTCATTCAAAAGTGAGTTAAAAATAGGCAAAATGGGTGTAAGTTGGTAGAAGCCAGAATGGTGCTATCTTTGGTGGAGAATATTGTTTGGAAGGTATTACAAGAGAGCCTTCTGGAGTGCTGAAAATATTCTTTCTTGATCTGGGTGCTAGTAATATGGCTATGTACACATGTCAAAATCCTTTGAATTGCACACTTAAAATTGGTGTACTTCTTTGTATGAATTATACCCTAATGTAAACATTTTTGAAAGTTTAAGTCATGATTTTAAAATATAGGAAAAAGAGAAAAAAAAATCATGACGTATCATAGCCTTAGACTGCTAAATACTGTTCTTGTTCTGTGGATAAGGAGCTGAAGGGAGAATGCTTTTGGAACATTCTCTTTGTAAAAATCCCTCTGGAGGGTTTTAGGGAACTCCCAGCATCAGATAAACTGAGCGTGCAAGCCATAGGAGAAAAAAAGCAAGCTTGTCTTTTATTAAATTAAAATGTCAACACTTTTCTTATTTCTCCAGTGGTTGTTTCTTTTTAAAAAGTTTCCCACAAGGGTTGACAGTGGATATTTGTGGACTTGGCCTGATTGGGAATCAGCAGGTTATGCTTTAAGCCCCCTCTACTTCTGAGTAGTGAGGTACATTTGGAGGACTCAGTTAACCTCTCTGTGATTTCAGATTACCAATTGATAAAAATAATATTACTAGCAATAATGAGAACAGCCCTGTCTAGTAGCTCTTGAATATTTGTTATGAGCTGGCCACTTTGCACACAGTATCTCCAACCTTGTACGGTAGGTCATATTATTGAGAGGCAACATAGTATGTTCTCTGGCGTCAGATTCCCTGAGTTAAAAACCTGGTTCTGCTTCTTTTCAAATGTGTAAACTTGGGCTCTGGTCTCTTCATCTGTAAAATGGGAATAAAAAAAAAAAACCCAACAAAAACTTTCCTCCCAAGATTGTTGCTAGGATTAAACTGATTAATATTAAAGCATTGAGAATATGCCGGGCACATACTAAGGGCTATAAATATATTTGCTAAGTAAAATGACAAAAATAACTTTAAAGATGAGAAAATGCAAGTTCACAGTGACAATGACATACCCCAGGGGTGAGGCAGTGAGAGCTGCAGGGGCAGGCAATGAGAGGGCTCATTGTATGTGGGCTTTTTTTTTCCTTTTCTTTTAGAAGATAAGTAAGACTTTTTGTTATCATCATGCCCTGGCAATTTAAAACTATGTCACAGATAAAATACTCTCCCACTATTCCCGTACCCCATACACTCTGGACATCCCTGCATCGAGGTTTATGAAAAGCCTAAAGTGTCACAAGCCTATATTCATCAAATTTCAAAGTCTGTACTCACTGAACTTCCTCTAAGGGCCATTTTTGTTCTTAGAATACATTTCCTGAAACCCGTCTGCTGTATGTAGTATCCACGTCTTCTCCTTTGAAACAATTTTCATTCAAGAAACAAATGGTAGTACCTACCATGTACTAGGTTCTGCGTTCTGTCTTAGCCACTGGACATACAACGTGAACAAGACAATGTCCTTGCTCTCTTAGAGCTTACATTCTAATAGGGTGAGACAGAAAGTAAACAAATGCATTATTTTCAGATGACAGTAAGTAAATGAGGAAATAAACCATTTCCTGAGCCTGAGCCACTCTGCTCAATGCGGTAACCCTTAGCCACATGTGGCTATTGAGTTTTTAAAATATGATTAGCACAGAGGTGCCTGGGTGGCTCAGTCGGTTGAATATCCAACTTCAGTTCAGATCATGATCTCACAGCTTTTGAGCCCCAAGTTGGGGTCTGTGCTGACAGCTCAGAGCCTGGAGCCTGCTTCGGATTCTGTGTCTCCCTCTCTGCCTGTCCCTCCCCCACTCACATTCTGTCTCTGTCTCTCTCTATATATACAAAACTAAATAAGCATTAAAAAATGTGATTAACACAAATTGAATTGCGATGTAAATTCAAAACACACATGGATTTCAAAGACGTAGTATTGAAGAAAGAGTGGTATATCTCATTAGTAACTTTTATGTATTTATTCATGTTGTTAAGACCAAGAGTTTTTTATGTATATTTACCATGTCCGGTGTTCCTTAATATATTTTTTTAAAATATGGAACGCTTCACGAATTTGTGTGTCATCCTTGTGCAGGGGCCATGCTAATCTTCTCTGTATCGTTCCAATTTTAGTATACGTGCTGCCAAAGCGAGCACTCTTTAATATTTTCTATAGCACAGATTTTCTAATGATGAATTCTCTCAGACTATGTTCATCTGAAAAAGTCTTTATTTCTTTTTTTAAAAAAGGATTTTAAGTAGGGGCGCCTGGGTGGCTCAGTTGGTTAGACAACCAACTTCAGCTCAGGTCATGATCTCACACTTTGTGAGTTCGAGCCCCACGTTGGGCTCTGTGCTGACAGCTCAGAGCCTGGAGCCTGCTTTGGATTCTGTGTCTCCCCCCTCTCTGCCCCCTCTCCTGCTTACACTCTGTGTCTGTCTCTCAATAATAAATAAACGTTAAAAAAAATTTTTTTTTTAAAATAAAGATTTTAAGTAGTCCTCTACACCTAACACGGGACTCAAACTTACATCCCCAAATCAAAAGTCACATGCTCCACTGACTAAGCCTGCCAGGTGCCTTTCTTTTATTTTTAAAGTTATTTTACTGAATAGAGAATTCAGGGTTGATGGCTTTTGTTCTTTTAGCACTTTGAAGATGTCATTCGATTGTCTTCTGGCCTACATTGTTTCTGATTAGAAATCCACAGATTCTTATCTTTTACTCTGTATGTAATGTGTATTTCTTTTCTCTGGCTGCTTTTAAGATTTACTTTTTATCCCAGGTTTTCAAAACTTTTATTATGTTTGAGGTTTTCCGTGCTCTACCTGCTTGGGGTTCTGTTGAGCATCTTGAATACATGGATTGACATTTTTCCTCAAATTTGCAAAGAATGTTGCCGGGGGTGGGAGGGGTTCAAGTAATTTCCTTTTTTTCCTCTCCCCTTTTTATAAAACTCTATTTGTACGTATCTTGACACTTCATATTGTCCCCTGGACACTAAAGCTCTGTTCATTTGGTCTTTTCACCCTCTATGCTTCAGTCGACATTGTTTCCATTGCTGTGCTTTCAAATTCAGTGTTGTTGCTCTCGTTGTTGTTTCCTTCTTTGTGTCTAATCAGTCGTTAATCCTCCCAGTGAAATTTTGGATATTGTTTCATTTCTAGAAATTCCATTTCTTAAATCCTTCATTTTTTTCCTCACTAGGCTTGTGTTTCCCTTTAAATCCTTGAAGGTATTTATATTTGCTGTTTTCAGATCCTTGTCTACTAATGTCATTACCTTTGTCATTGCTTATCTTGTTTATGGTGATTGCTGTTTCTCCTTGGAGTCAGTTGCATTTTTTTCTACTTCTTCATATGTCCAATATTTTTTCTTTCATTAGATCCTGGACATTGTGCATTTTACAATGTTGAATGCTGGACATTTTTTAAAAATATATGTTCCTTTAAAAAGTATTGGATTTTATTTGGGCAGGCACTTAAATTACTTGTTATTCAGCCTGAGCTTTTCAAAGTTTTCTTAGGAGCTTTTTTTAGGGCAGGTTTTGAGTGTCCTTGACTAGTTTATTTTCTCTCGTAAGGCATGACCCTCCACTGTCACCACTGAATCCTATGGGGCTTCAATAAGGACTCTTTACTCTGGTTGACCAAACCTCAGACATCTCCCAGCCTTGTGTGTGTTCCAGGAACTCCTCAATTTACAGTTGTGTGGTTGTTCTTTGCCCAGTCAGACTCACGGACTCTCACCCGTCACATCTGTGGTTTAGAATTCAACACCATACTCAAGGGGACCCTTATGCAGATTTTGGAGCTCTTTCTCTGCACAGTTCCCTCCTGTCTGGTACTCTGACCCTCAAATCCCAGACGCCTCGCTCTTCCAAAATTCCGGCCTCTGTCTCCTTCCTTCACTGCAGTCTGAAAAGTGCCTCCAGACAGAAAGGCCAGATGCACAGAAAGTCCACCTTGTTTATTTCCTTTCTCTTGTGAATCACGGTCCTGCACCGCCTATTGTCTAATGTGCAGAAACAGTTACCCCGTACATTTCATCCAGATTTCTCATTGTTTTCTGTCAGAGGGTGCTCCCATCCCAGTGACCCCATCATAGCCAGAGGCAGAAGGAAGCATGTATGAAATTAGACATTTTATGAAAATAAATGTTTTATTTTAAGATAGTGTTTTTTTGAAATATTAAAAATATTTATTTATTTTTGAGAGGAGGGGGAGAGACAGAGCGAGCGAGCAAGCAAGCATGAGAGGGGGAGGGGCAGAGAGAGAGAGGGACAGAGGATCTAAATTGGGCTCCATTGTGACAGCAGAGGTCTGATGAGGGGCTTGAACTCCCAAACCTGGAGATCATGATCTGAGCCGAAATCAAGAGTCAGACTCTTAACCCACTGAGCTACCCAGGCACCCCCAAAATGTTGTATTTTTTTTTTTAGTTTTAAATCTTTTATTCTTAAAAACTAAATGGATTCCAAGGGCACCTCATCATAAGAAACATCTAATCTCGTACACTGGTTTTCAAACTTGGCTACAACTTAGAATAACCTGGAGTATCACTCTCAGAGTTTCTGATTTAAATCGTTTGGGATGTCACTTAAGCATTAGAAATGTTTAAAGCCTCCTTGGGTCACCTGGGTGGCTCACTTGGTTAAGCATCTGACTTCGGCTCAGGTCATGATCTCAAGTTCATGATTTTGAGCCCCGGGTTGGGTTCTGTGCTGACAGCTCAGAGCCTGGAGCCTGGTTTGGATTCTGTGTCTCCCTCTCTCTCTCTGCTCCTCCCCACTCATGCTCTGTCTGTCTCTTTCTGTCTCTCAAAAATAAATAACCTTTAAAAGAAAATTAAGAAATGTTTAAAGCCCCCTTGGTGAGTCTACTATGCAGCCAAGCTTGAGAACCACTGACTTGATATACTGAAGTATTTAGTGACTGACGCTACACTATGGAGGGGTGGATGTAGTGTGTGTGTAGGGGTGTTTGGGTGCACACACAACAGAGTGTACATGTATATGTGCAGTATACCCCCCACCTACCTCTCCAGATCAGTGGCTCTCAAACATTATTGTTGGAGAAACCCTGCTCAAGATGAATGCCTAGCAAAACTTTTCCAGCTCAGGATGTGCCTTGCAAAGCCTAAGAAAAGAGTACAGGATGTTATTCAAGTGGTGAAGGGCCACTAGGAGCAGCTGTTTATAAATGAGTAAGGGCCTATATTTCATGGACCAATCATTTGACCATGTGTTCATTAACATGAGGCAAGGTGGCTACAACAGAATATGACCAGAGAAGGCATATGTTTTCCCTGCCGGGGCTCAGAGTAGAGCTCATGTTTGTCTTCTCTGCTCTCCAATTGCTTCAGTTGTTCAGACCAAAGCCACACGTAAAGGAGTATTCATGGTTAATTTATCTCTACTGAATCAGAGATGAAATGGAAAAACTTCACACCCTAAACTGAATTTTCCTCTCTGGATGTACTCAAAAAGAATGAAAATATGAAGGACATGTACATTCATTTATAACCAGGTATTTCCTATGTGCCATCTGAGTAATAGCACCAGCCGTCTTACGGAATACGACAGCCTCATTGTAAAGAAGAAACCAAGGAAAGCTTCAGAACCTTCTCTCTCAGGATTTCATTCAGTGAGCACAGAGGAAACCTAGAGCCGATGAAAGTATATCTGCCCTCCATGAACCACACAAGACTGCCTAAGGCCAGCCTAGTGTCTGTTCCTCATGGAATCTCAGAGGCTTCTGTGAGGAACTGCTAGGGCTCCAGTGAGCACAGCATGAAAACTATTTACAGATAAGGACCATTCCAGGTTTAATGTCCTGTGATCCTGTCGTTACAGCATCTTGCCCAGGTTAGGCAGCCAATTAACTGTTTATAGAATATGACTTTTTCTTTCTTCATCTCACAGTGGGGATCCCTCCCCACTATAGATACTAGTCCCTTAATTTTTCCCATGAATACTCATACAGACTGGCATCATGCGAAGGACATAGGCAGTGGACAGAGCTGACTTCAAATCTCACAGCCAGCTATTTCTAGCTGTGTGACTATGGGCACATTACATAAAAATCTAAAATTCATTTATCCCATTTACGAAAGGAGAATGAAAACAGAGTGTCTGGGTCACTCAGGGTAATAGCAGGATACTGATGACATCCCAAATTTGGAAATTGATGAGAATTAAAAAAAACTTTTTTATTGTTTATTTAAATTTTTTTTTAATGTTTATTTATTTTTGAGACAGAGAGAGACAGAGCATGAACGGGGGAGGGTCAGAGAGAGGGAGACACAGAATCTGAAGCAGGCTCCAGGCTCTGAGCTGTCAGCACAGAGCCCGACACGGGGCTCGAACCCACAGACCGCGAGATCGTGACCTGAGCTGAAGTCGGACGCTTAACCAACTGAGCCACCCAGGCGCCCCTTATTGTTTATTTTAGAGAGAGTGAGAACACAAGCCTGGGAGGGGCAAAGAACAAGGGAGACAAAGAATCCAAAGCAGGGTCTTCACTGTCAGCTCGGAGCCCAATGTAGGCCTTGGACCCATGAACCATGAGATCGTGACCTGAGCCAAAGTCAGAAGCTCAACCAACTGAGCCACCCAGGAGCCCCTGATGCAAATTTCATACAAGGACTATTCACAAAGGTATGGGCAGCGTTTAGGGGAATCTGCAGCGTGGAGCAATTATGACACTCAGCCTGAAGGGAGGGCAGCGTTCTGGGGCACTAGCTGTGTGCAGAAGAGTGCCTAACAGAAGCTGCATGTCTTGGGAGAGGGGTGCAGCCAACCCAGAGTGACCCAGAGGAGTAAATACCCTGACCTCACTCTCCTCTCATCTTCCACTCGCATGTCACTGCCTTGCATGAACCCAACCCAGGGGGCAGCTAGAGGACTGAGGAGAAGGGGAGAGAAGGACGGGGGGAGAACTTGGGATGGAAGCACATAAATAGCACAATGCCTACATAACATACTTTGAGGATTAAACGCAATAGCCAGGTTGCAGTAGATGCTCAGGGTGTGGCCGCCCATCTCTCTTTCCTCTGGCACTTAGCTCCTTCTGCTTAGGCTGTGTCTCCTGGCCTCCTCCTTTGAATCCGTTCCCCATCTAATTCTTCCCAGAGGCCTGGCTCCAGCCCCGAGCACCCAACCTTTACTAACTCCATCTGTCCTTGACATACTTGCCATTCTTGAAGGACTATCGTATCACATTCGCTTATCTGGACGGCAGTCTGTCTCTGGCTAAAACGCTTCCCCCTCTACCCTGAAAACATCCACAGTCGAAGTAAATGGGAAAAGGGGTGGGTTCAGGCAACAAAGAGTAAATAGCACCCTTATTAAAACTTGTACTTTACTATGTGGACACAAGACCTTTGCCACAGTTTTAACTTGTTCACTTATTTGGCGTTTTAGGCCAGAAAGATTAGCACCAGCAGACAGAAAAGAAAATTAAAAAACAAGAAAGAGAAGAGAAAGAAAGGATCTCAAAACATGGTGGAAGTAATGATTGAGATTTAGACTAAGAGGAAAGAGACAAAGAAACAACGGAAGTCCCAAGGACATTCATGAGCAAAATCAAGATGTTCCATCCCTTGAACAAAGGTAAATTAGGTTCAAAGTTGTCTGGTTAAAAATGCAGAAAATAGGGGCGCCTGGGTGGCGCAGTCGGTTGAGCGTCCGACTTCAGCCAGGTCACGATCTCGTGGTCCGTGAGTTCGAGCCCCGCGTCAGGCTCTGGGCTGATGGCTCAGAGCCTGGAGCCTGTTTCTGATTCTGTGTCTCCCTCTCTCTATGCCCCTCCCCCGTTCATGCTCTGTCTCTCTCTGTCCCAAAAATAAATAAACGTTGAAAAAAAAATTTAAAAAGAAAAAATGCAGAAAATAATATGATGTTATACCATATGGTTTCTCTCAAAAGATGGTGAAAGTCAAAATTGTATTGAACCTTGAAAAATATTGCCTAGATTACCTGGAAAATTTACTCACGTGGCATGCTTCATTTTAAAAATAATTAAGGAGTTACAATACTGTCTTACATTGGTCATTATTATTTCTGTCCTGTCTCCTCTGCTCTTTGAGTGTAGAGTCCAAAGATTGACACTTATTGGGTCTCTCTGAGGTGGATACATGGTAAATCTTCGTAGCAGAAGAATGAACAGATATTGAATCAGGCAGACTTGAGTTCAAATCCCAAGCACTAAATGGTATCAGTTAAGTCTGAATATGATTATTTGCATATTGGTGCAAACTGAAGGACAGGATGAGGGAGCAAAGAAAACAAAGCTGCTTCAAAACATGCCTTCACATAATGCACAAGTTACCCCCACCATACACGGACTTATTTGAGAAACCATTGTTGGAAGTCTGTTTCCAGTAGGGCATCGCTAGCATTTAGAAAGGTTTCTGGCACATATTAGGCACTCAAGTGTTTAAGTACTGGAGGTTGAAAGACAAATATGGGTCACTACTACCTAAAAGTCTTTGGAAAGCAATGAGAAAGTCTTTGGAGAACCTCCATCCTTTTCTTCGCCCCGAGTCCTAAATATCTCCTCATCTCTCCTTTTATGCAAGGCTAAGTGTGGATCCAAACGGTCTGAGACCCCTCGTCTGAGGAACCTTTGGGAGGCTTGGCTATTTTTCAGCATCATTCAAGGGTTAATATGTGCTGAGTTACTTTCTATCACTGTAAGTTGTGTGATCATAGTCAAACCTCATGAGATAATATGCCATGAGAGATAATATTATTCCTAACTTTACTGATCAGAAAACTAAGGCTCAGAGGGGTTAAATAATTTTTCAAAAGTCGCATAACTAGAAATAAGGGGACAAAGATTCCAACCTAACATCTGCCTTTCAGATATTCTAATTTTCATATCATAGACAAAACAGAACAAATCAACTAGCTTCCCAGAGAACCTCTAAACTTGGGGTCCAGGCATGACCCCTAGGGTGTTAGACCAGGCCTCGAAAACTTATTCATTTTGTTCTAGTCCAGATGCCAAACAAAGTGACTAAGAGTTGTGGCCAGGGCAGAGTTTACAAAGGTATTTGCATCCAATCAAATCCCAAGGGTGGGAGTCTGCTGTAATGGAAAGTGGAGTTCAGACACCTGGTTTTTAGACCCAACTGTATCAATTAACGTTAAATGGTGGTACAACTGTTACTTATTATTTTGGGAGGCTCACATGAGATAATGTAGAAAGAAATCACAATAACCACATAATTAATTCCTTTATTTAAAAGAAGAAGAAAATGTGACAGCAGCTTAAAGAAGGTGTTGTTTAGCCTTTCAGGAAAACATTTGGTGGAAGCAGTATTTTAGACCATTGATTACAGTGAGACTTTTCATCTATCTTTCGTTTTCATTTGTTCTGGCCTTTTTTTTCCCCCTATCACTCATTAACATGAATCATTGAGGTCTACTTGAAGGCCCTGCACAAACTTGTATATTCAGTATGGTCACAACTATGTTAAAAAATATATAAATGATTCATTAAAAAAATAGTTGGAAGGAAATACATTCAAATGGTAACATTGATTATCACTGGGTGATCTTTTTTTTTTCATAAGAGTGTTCTTTTCATAATTAGCACGTATTATTTTCTGAGTGGAAAATAATACCTGCTCATTTTAAGTGCTATTAGTACTCACCCAAATGTGCCCCTTGAAACAATGAAGGAATTGAACAAGTAAAGAGTGTCTCAAAAAGTTCTTATCCATAAACATGATCTACTTAGAAATAAATCAAAAATGAAAGAGAAAAGATCATTCTACAAAATGTAGCCATAATTTTTATAACTATGACTTTATCTCTGTGGTGGTACTGATCTTTGAATGTGAAGGCAGAGCCTTCTCCATTCTTCAGGATACTTCAACGTTGTTAAATGCCTCAAATGACTACCCACCCAGAATTGTGGCCACAGAACAGAATAATCCATAATCAGCACAAGCTATGAGCTACTCAGTGGAAACATCTGACAATATCTACCTTAGCCTGGGTTTTCTTATGGGTGGGTGTTCATCGACCTGAGCATAAAGTTAGAAGAGCACGTGTTTGAAAGCTCCACGGATATATTCCATTTCCTTGGAATACAGGAAAGTATCCACACTCCAATCTTGTGGACCAAGCCACCTCCCTGTATATACACATTGTTACTTTAAATACTCAACATAAATACTCAACTCAACATAGAGGCACCTGGGTGGCTCAGCTGGTTAAGTGCCTAACTCTTGGTTTCAGCTAAGGGTCATGATCATGCAGTTTCATGGGTTCAAGCCCTGCATCAGGCTCTGCACTAGCAGCACGGAGTCTGGTTGGGATTCTCTCTCTCTCTCTCTCTCTCTCTCTCTCTCTCTCTCTCTCTCTCTGTCCCTCCTCCACGTGCACTGTCTCTGTCCCTCTCAACATAAATAAACTTAAATATATATATATACATTTTCAATACTCAACATCAATTGATTCCCCATCTTGTCGAAGGCTGGCGGACATTCTTCATCTACTCACTACTCCTCCATTAACTTCAAATATTTGTTCAGTTGCTACCTACCAGTTTATGCCATTTTTCCAGGAGGGAAAAAAAACGCATTTGTACTTAAACCTAATTGTCAAATGTTCTGCATGTTGCAATGGCCTGAATGAAATAAACCCAAAACATGGATAGTCACAGGTGACTGGGGACATGTTTCAGTGGTGCCACCGTATCTGTAGACAACTCACCATTCAACTGGGAATTAGTGCCAACTCATCATTGCTTCGTGAGACATAAAAAAGCTGTATAATCACTTGCCATTTTTTGTGGTTTGGCAGTCGGTTTATTACTTTCCCCCTGACTCTGTTGTGTTTTTCCTGATTGAGTATCTTTTCTCAGCAACTATTTTGAACAAAGCACTGTCATCTGTTGTGGCAAAGAGATGAATTAAGGCTAATCTGTTGGCACTTTTATCTTTGCTTCAACCTCCCGAGGGAATGTGAAGCACATGTGATTCCTCTTTTAGAACATTTGCTTTATGTGCTATTGCTACAGTCTACTTCTGTCATTCCTTAATAATGACAATATCAATTTTTTTAAATGTCTCCCATAATTTTCTCATGTAATAGTCATAGGATTATTACTGGTTATGTTTTATGGATGTAGTAATATTATAGATACCCATATCAGGTCTACATTTTTTTATTCATACTACAAACATGAAATACTGGGGAGTTAAATGCCTAGAGGGTGAGCCTTGCCCAATGAAATATATAGGAGATAAGAAGGAACCTTGTCAGTTCCAGTTCAAGATAGTGACATAGGAAGGTGCTGAACTCATCTCTTCCCACAGACACACTGAATCTATAGCTATATATGGGATAAGTTCCTTTAGGAGGAAAAAAAAAACTAACCTAGCAGAGCAACCCCTTTACATCAGGCAAATGAGAGAAAATCCACATTGAAGTGGGTACGTAAGACTGAGACACAAGAAAAAAGAGAAAAGAGAAAAAGGAGAAACAACAACAACAAAAAAGATAGCACTTGTTTCCTTTTTTTTCTTTTTTGTCTTTATTCCTTTGTTGTTGTTGTTGTTGTCGTCGTCGTTTTCTGGCAAGTGCCTGTCCTCCCTCTCTGCCGTTCTCCAGCTAGTGGGCACCATCTTTTCACACCCCCTGTGCCATGCTATGGAGCACCACTGTCTCCCAGAGGAGGGTCCTACACAGCAGAATTTGGTGCCCTGGTTTTTACATATGGTGACCTTGTTTTTGCAGCTGCCACCCAGGAAACACCCCTGCCCACCTGCTCTGGAGGCCAGGAGATCAGGCCAGGCTTGTACACCTGAGTCCCATGGGACTTTAACAACTGGAGACACAGTTCTGGGTAGATGACTACTTCCAAGGCGCTGGGAACATAAAGCCTAGAAATAAACTTAACCAAGGAGGCAAAAGCTCTATACACAATAAACCATAAAACATTGATAAAAGGGGCACCTGGGTGGGTCAGTTGATGAAACATCCAACTTTGGCTCAGGTCATGATCTCGTAGTTCGTTAGTTCGAGCCCGGCGTCCTGCTCTGTGCTGACAGCTCAGAGCCTGGAGCCTGCTTCGGATTCTGTGTCTCCCTCTCTCTCTCTCTGCCCTTCCCCTGCTTGCACTCTGTCTCTCTATCCCTCTCAAAAATAATAAACATTTTAAAAAAGACATTGATAAAAGAAATTGAAGAAGATATAAATAAATAGATATTCTGTGCTCATGGATTGGAAGAATTAATGTGTCAAAATACCCATACAGCTCAAAGCAATCTATAGATTCAGTGCAATCCCTATCAAAATTTCAATGGCTTTTTTGTTTTAAACAGAACTAGAACAAACAATTCTAAAATTTGTATGGAACAGATTGGTGGTTACCAAAAGCAGGGGATGGGAGATGGGCAAAATGGGTGAAGGGACTTAAAAGGTACAAATTTTGAGTTATAAAATAAATAAGTCATGGGGATATAATTACAGCATGGAGACCATAGTTAGTAATACTACCTTGTATTTTTAAAGTTGCTAAGAGTAAATCTTAAAACTTCTCATTGCGAGAAAAAGAAATCTGTCACTATGTATGGTGACGAATGTTAACTAGACTCATTGGGTGATCATTGCACAGTGTATACAAAAATTAAAGCATTATGTTGTACATCTGAAACCAACATATGTCAATTATACATCAATTAAAAAAAAAAGAAAGGAGTCTTCTCTAAATTCATTCCACAAACATGTAATGAGCACCTAATATATTTCAGGCACTGTACTTGCTTAATATTACATGGACCTTTGACATAGGCCAGATACTCCTGTTTCTTTTTATGGTGAAAGAAAGACTTTTTTCTGCTTTATCCTAGAAGCTACTTGAAAACTGAATTCAATGGGAATAAAATAAATGGGCTTGCATGCACAATATCTTTCCAAAGCAGCCATTTCTCTTAGTGATAGCAAGTCTTGGAAATCTTGCTGGAAGCTACATGACTCTTTTAAAGTACACAAGATCTCATCTTCTCATAATGATAATATCAGGTGAAGAAGAAATCTTAGCGATCAAGAGGATTACAAGGGTCAGGACATTTTTAAAAACTAAGAACCAACACAGAGATGCCAGGTTTCCAATTTTTTGTTTTCAATGAGAGCATTCAAAAGTAAACTCAAACTACTATTACATAATTTCACAATATAAAGAAAATTTTAACCCCATAGGAAAGAAATTATCTCAGAATTCTAGAATTCTGTTATAATCTTAACATCTTGAAAAACTGATTAAATATTCTTTCCTAATTGCACTCCCACTCTGCTTAAGGCCTTTCAGGAAGGCCTTAATCATGAGTTTTGTCATAGACTCTGTTTTCTAAGGAACTTTTGCTTAGGCTGTGCTATTCTTTTATCCTCATTTTAGAGATTAAGACAAATGAGATTCAAGGAAGTTTGTCCATGGTTACATAGCCAGTAAACTGTATAACTGGGATTCAACTCCTAACTGGCCCAATATGTCTGATTAGTCTGCTATTCTTCAATGTCCCAGTTTATTGTGCTGATAATTTGGAATCATTTAATTTAAAACAATGACTTACAAATACTTATTTCTTTGGTGATTAGGAATTTTGAGAGAAGTATCAAACATATCTGGTATATCTGTGTTAAAATAAAATCAAATGTGTTAGGATAAAAATAAGAAAAATAATCACAGATAACTACCCAATATTTAGTTTCTCCTTCTTTAGTAAAAGAGCCATGAAGTATTTGGTTTGGGATAACTACATATTTTTCAGCTTCCTTTACAGCTAAAGGTGTAAAGCTATGTGACACAGTAGTGACCGAGGAGATGTCATTGGAAATCACTAGGAAAGGATTCTGGGAATGCTCTTAAAAGGAAACTCACTCACCCAAAATGTGCTACTTGCCCATCACCTTTTTCCTTCATTCTACCTAGATCGTGAACTTGATGATGGAAAAGGAGTATTCATCTTGCAATGCTAAACAACATTTTGAATGAAAACCACATGTCAAGCAAGTCTCTGTGGGAACACAGAAGAAGGCTGGGTTATTGGTAGTGTCATTCAGTTGCCAAATTAGGTCTAGACTTTTTGTTAAGTGAAAAAAAGTAGGTCCTCTCCTTGTTAAAGAATCATTTTTTTTTTTTTCCGGATTCTTATTACATGTCGGAGAACTCAATCATTAACTGATCAATAATACAGACGTGCCTTTTAAAAAATAATAATAAGGGGCGCCTGGGTGGCGCAGTCGGTTAAGCGTCCGACTTCAGCCAGGTCACAATCTCGCGGTCTGTGAGTTCGAGCCCCGCGTCAGGCTCTAGGTTGATGGCTCAGAGCCTGGAGCCTGTTTCCGATTCTGTGTCTCCCTCTCTCTCTGCCCCTCCCCCGTTCATGCTCTGTCTCTCTCTGTCCCAAAAATAAATAAACGTTGAAAAAAAAATAAAAAATAATAAAAGGATTGAATATGTGGATGCACATTTAGGAACTATGAGGGTATCAAGTGAAGAATCTGGATGCTTAAATATAGGCACTGGGAATTGTCAAGAGACATGAATAGAATGACTTCCAAGGTAGAAAAATGGAGTGAGGGAGGAAGAAAAGAAAATTGTTCATTTGAGTGAAGAAAGGTCAAGAGGTGGACCAAATGGTAGATATTAAAGGCTTTACAGAACCTCCATCAATGTCTAGACTGAATTAACGTGGGCTTCTGAGTCCATGGGCAGACAGAGGCTTCCACCCAACCTACACCTAATGGGACAGCATGAACTCAACTCACTATTCTCTTCAACTGTATATAATACTCCCTCTGCTCACACTGCTGTAAAGGAAGTTTGAACTAAATCTTCTGGTTTAAGCTGGCATGAAAGGTAAAGACAAAGTCCAAAGTTACCAATGAAGATAATAGAGACCGGGTGGGATCCAAAGCCGACAGGACTCAGGGCTCCTACAGGCTTCCTGCAGTAGTTCAATTTTTAGTTGATTCTTCACTCATTTATTCAACAAACCTGCACTGAGTGTCTGTTATGTTCTAGGTATTGCCAGCAAAATATGGAGATTCCTAAATACTGTCAAATCATGATTTTCAAAAAGTTAAAAACATGACTCCCATGATCAATGTGTTTAACTCACTTAATATAGAATGATCGATTTGTTAACTAACATAGAATGGTCAATTTATTTGACTAATTTAAGAGGGAATCAGCAGAGGCATAATCGAAGAGCAGATGAGGAACTGAGAATTTATAAGGATTAAAGAAAGAATATTCAGGGTGCCTGGCTGGCTCAGCAGTTGGAGCATACAACACTTGATCTCAGGGTTGTGAGTTTGAGCCCCACTCTGGGTGTGGAGATTACTTAAAAATAAAATCATAAAAAAAAAAAAAAAGAATATTGAAGCAAAAAATGCTAGATATAAAATGTTAGATATAAAATGGATAAACTGTCCTCTGCAGTTAATTTTCTACTACACAGAAATTTGCGTCTCTATTTGACAAAAAAAAAAAAAAAAAAAATCCTCAAGTTACAATGTAATGTCACAGAGTTAGGGCCCTGATCCACAAAAACTAGAATTATCCCATACAGCCAATCTCTCCTCATTTATTAAGTAGTCCTTGGGTAGGTCCAGAACAACACCAAAAGGACAGGCAGGACTCTTTGCCTTGTTTCCTAAGTATCAAATAATTTTGAAAACACGAAGCAGATTCTTAGGGCTGGTCTATTACAATTATACTTACAAACTTCAGGAAAGCGGGAAAGGCGGACTAAAAAGATTTAAGTCTTCAGTATAAATATACATCTGGAACTTACATATGACACTTCATTTAATTCACACCCAACTGAATAAAGTGGTTATTATTAAGGAAACTTTAAAAATTAAAAAAAAAAAATGAGAGAGACGATAGGCATTGAGATCACACAATAAGAGGAGCCACTAGTTTCAAATCCATACAGGTCTATTGGAACCTTCAGGTTCTGTCCACGGGGTCACAAAGCCACTCGTGAAATTGACCAACTCGTGGAGCCAGTCACACATTGGCTAACCCGACTCAGCAATGAACTAAATATATAGGTTCTCTACTCATTGAGTCTCCGTCTCACACAGCTCACAATCTAAGGGGCTTGAGACCTTCATTTTAGCCAGCTGTCACCACAAGCATTTCCAACTGACATATTTAAAAAAAAAAACCGGGGGGGGGGTGTCAGTAATTAAAGTGCTTTCTTTTTCTTTTTAGAAGCATGTTCCTCCTGCCGTGCCAGCCTGCAGATGCCTGCCCCTTTTATGCAGCGGCCTCTGCTGCTCGCTCCCTCTGGCCTTCTCCTTCCCAAGCCATTTCATTCCTGAGCTCAGAGCTACAGAGCAGAGCTTTCCTGGTAAGTCACACGGACACCTCACGCGCTCGATTCAAAGGTTTCAGACGCCTAAATGACTAGCAGCTGCTGTCCGGAAACCGGAGCCAGGAGCCCTTTCAAGCAGCCGCTCTACGGATGCCCCTTCTCTCTGGTGCCGGTGCATACTAGGCCAGGGCTGGACTGAAAGTCAGCCCAGGCTAGAGCTCGGCTTTCACTTAGGACACATGTCAGAGAAAGCTGTTCCTCATTACAAAATGCCACGGCTACGTGTGGTGTAGGAGCATAACTCAGGCCGCTCTCTGGGTGGTCATCCGCCGTGGATTGCATCACTGGCAACACAGAGCCCAAAGGCAGGTTCCCCAGTGGTTCAGGTGTAGAAGCATTCAGCAAGAATGCAAAACAGCCAGAGCACAGGTACCTTTACAACTCATGCAGACTTCCCTTACTTCCTGGGAAACTGGTAAAATGCATTTCCTGCTTTTGAACTGCAGTGATGTGATTGTGCAATGCTTAAGCAACGGGCCATGAAATTTTAGACCTGTAAGAACCATTACAAAAAAAAAAAAAAAAAAAAAGGCAGGGGCTCTTGGGTGGCTCAGTCTGTTAAATGTCAGGACTCTTGGTTTCAACTCAGGTCAGATCTCCTTGTTTGTGAGATCCAGCCCCATGTTGGGCTTTGCTCAGAGCATGGAACCTGCTTGGGATTGTATCTCTCCCTCTCCCTCTGCTCCCTTCCTCAAAAAAGGATAGAAGGGAGGGAAGGAAGGAAGGAAGGAAGGAAGGAAGGAAGGAAGGAAGGAAGGAAGGAAGGTAGGAAGGAAGGAGAAAGAAGAAAAAAGAAAAAAAAGGGAGAGAGAAAAGTAAAGCGAATGGTAACTACTGAGGTGATGGCTGTGTTAGTTTCATTATTTAATCATCAAGTTGTACACCTTAAATATTTAAAATTGTCATTTGTCAGTTATACCTCCCACCTTCTCCCTCAATGAGCCATTCCAAGGTTTAAGGATATTTGCTGCCATACTTTTGTTTTTGTTTTTGTTTTTTCTGGGGCATAAAGTGAAATCTCCAAACCACAACTTAATAGTTCCTCGGTCCTCTTGTTCTGTGTTTGTGGAGATGACGTGAGACTGGTCAATGTCCACTGAAGTATAACCCACTGCACATATTTGAATTTTTTTTTAATGCTTATTCATTTCTGAGACAGAGAGAGACAGAGCATGAGTGGGGGGGGAGGGTCAGAGAGAGAGGGAGACACAGAATCCGAAGCAGGCTCCAGGCTCCGAGCTGTCAGCCCAGAGCCCGATGTGGGGCTCGAACTCACAAACCGTGAGATCATGACCTGAGCTGAAGTCGGTCGCTCAACTGACTGAGCCACCCAGGCGCCCCCCACTGCACACATGTGAACACATTCTTCTCTTCTGTAAATATCCTCAGCCCTCAAGTGTCTGGAATTGTGTGGCTGTTTTAGGTGAGCCATGAAGTTGGATGAGAATCCAGTCTTAATACACTCCCTGTGGGTCTATAAGAAGAGGCTCTAACTAACCTATGAAAAAAGGACTGACAAGACCAAGTCTACTCTTACAATCCCTAGACCGAAGGCTAGGAGACAAAAGGAAGCCCACATGCCATGTATCAATATATTTTGAAGTATAAATCAAGCTATCAAACTTCGTCGAGATATGTTCTATCTTCCTTCTTTGAAAAGTATACCTTCATAATGCAAAATTGAAAGATTTTTATAAAACCATTTATTTTTAAATGACTGAAAGTCAACATAACATCAAAGATAAACTAATTTAATTCAAGTGGGGATGTTGTGTTGCTAAGCTGTCAGTGTTAGAATGAATTCTAGTAAAGACATTCAATTCAGAATTTTTTTTTTATAAAAGTATTTCTTGCCTTTATTTCGGCACATCACTAATTACATTGTTAAAGATTTCTCACATAATTTGGGTTCTACTGACAGCAAAGCCAAATTAAGACAAGCTTTCTTGAGTCATTGTAGTTCTTACTTTTTTTTTTTTTTTTTTGTTCAATTAATTTCAGTTTAGAGAAGTTTTTCTCTTCTGGGGCTATAGCGATTAGAATTGTCAACAAATTATTTAAGCAATACTTAGATTTAGAAATTATAATTTTACGTATCATGTTAGAACTAATTTTATGTGGTCACATATAATAAATTATCATTACAAAAATGTCATGAAATATCTTAATTTTATCACATAAGGTACAATTGCTTTGTAATTTTATCATCTCTTTATGAAATATTCAAATTCATAAAATCTGTTTCATTTAGCTATTCTAATGAATCTCATGTGTTATCTAAATTTAATATAGTTGCTTTAACAGTGTTTAGTCATTGTTCTCAGCCTGTGTCTGAGAGTAGTTATGACATTAGTCCTGATACGTATTTCATCAAGATGTCTCTCCTTTGACTAGATCCAGAAAACATTACATATAATCTCTGAATTGTTCACAATGTCGTTACTATGAGAATTGTGGAAACCATTATCCTAATAACAAATTCCAATTACGTACCTTACAAGGGACACAAAACATTTCTGTGTCTTGGCCAACGTTCTACTTTGCACACTTTTCCCCTCGCCAACCAAGTTTGTGCCGTTATCCTACACCTTTCCTCAGTAATCTTTTAATTACTTAAATAAGCTGAATATGGTTTTTTATTTGTTAAATTGTATTAAATATTTTTATAAAAATGAAACTCTTTGCAATCCTAGCTTCAGTAGCAATCTAACTGCCAATGTGAAGAATCAATATTATGCTCCATATTTGTTAAATCTAAGTCAGGCTATCCACCAGAATTTTCTGCAATCATGGAGATGTTCTATATCTGAACTGTCCAATATGGCAGTCACACTGCATGAGTGGCTATTGAGCACTTGAAATGTAGTAAGTGCGACCAAGAACCTACATTTTTAATTTTGTTTAATTTCAGTTTAATTAAATAGCCACATGAGACTACCATATTAGCATGGATCTTGACCTACAAAAAAACATATTTAAAAGTAATATTGGGGCACCTGGGTGGCTCAGTCAATTGGACATCTGACTCTTGATTTCAGCTCAAGTCATATTGCCAAGGTCATGGGATAGAGCCCCACATTGGTCTCTGTGCTGAGCATGGAGCCTGCTTGGGATTCTCTCTCTCTCTCTCTCTCTCTCTCTCTCTCTCTGTCTCTCTCTCTCTCTTTCTCCCTCTACTCCTCTGCCCCTCTTGTGCTCTCTCTCTCTCAAATTAAAAAAAGAAGAAAAAAGAAAAGTAATATGAATTTTTCATATTGCAAAATATTTCTCAGTTGCCAATACTGTGCTAATTATGAATGCCTCTTTGTCCCTCCTTGGAAACCTACTTTCGTTATGCAAAGTCTATTGACTTCACTGCTATCAGAGAGGAAGGATTATTAATTAATTTATCTTTTTCTTACTTAAGAGTTCTGCCACTCAAATTATTCCCATGCTGTGATATAATATCCATCTCCACTGTATTGTCCCACCCAGGAGAGAGATGTGGAGTATTGTTTTGCTGGGGCCTGAACTGCTTTTGTGCTACATGAGACCTTCTAAAATGAAGTCCTTGGTCAAAGGCTCCTCTTGCCTAAATCTAGGGTGAGGCATGTGGGTAAAAGGGAAGATCCTGACATGAAAAGAAGGTGAGGAGAAGAGGCAGAGGAGTAGGCACAGAGATTGGCTTATCCTGTCCTCCCCTTACTTCCTCTACTCTGAATACCCAATTGTGGAAATAAATGGTAGTTGGTAACTTCCTAACCACAACTTTCTTTCCATGAAAGTGTTCCCTATTCTGGAGGAGAAAGCTAGGATTTTGCCGTCAATACTCAATGAGTAATAGTTGATTAAATAAATGAAAAAGCCTACATCCATACCACCTCCATCAACACTAAGAGGGACTTTGCAATCAGCCACTCTTTGTGGTCCAATAATTGGACACATTTAGCTATAGTCCTGGGAGCCCTGGGATTCAGTTTTATCTGTAAATCAAGAAGTTTGCATACTGGAAAAAAGAACCCATCTTGATCTTCACTTAGGTGTTATAATGTTCACTGTTGGGATTTCCTACTAGAATTGTTGGATCTGTCACATGAGAGGACTACAAAAAAGGTACATACAGGAATTCCTCACTATAGGAACACCATTTCAGGTACACTGTATTTGTTTGCCAGGGCTGTCATTGTCAATAGGACCATGCTCCCTCTGAAAGCATTAAGGAAGCATGTGTTTCAGGCCTCTTTCCTGGCTTCTGGTAGTTCCTTGGCTTTGTGGCAACATAATTCCAATCTTCATGTGACATTCTCCTAATACATGTGTATGTCTGTGTCCAAATTTCCCCTTTGTGTGAGGACACCAATCATATTGAATTATGGGGCCCACTCTATTCCACTTATGATTTTATCTTAAACAATTACAGCTGAAACAACTCTCTTTCTAGATAAGGTTGTATTCTGAAGTTCTGGGAGTTAGGACTTCAACATATGAATCTGGGAGGGACAGAATTCAACCCATATCACACACACTCCGGACTCCTCTATTTTTAAATATAGTGCTATGTTGCATTCACCTAGTACTTTCTCCTTTTCTAAAAATTTCATATATTTTCCAAATAGATCAAGTATCATTTCCATTTTATACATATGAGGTAAGGAGCATAAAGTAGGAAAGTGACATTCCTAAATTCACACAATTGTTTCCAACACTAGTTTCCAAGTGTTCTGATTTCTAGGCCAGTGATTTAACCCTAAGATTATATTAGATTGCTTCTTCTCCATACATAATTTATTTTTTTAAAGCTGCCTTTATTGCTATTGCTCTAATTCCCATCCAAACTGAATGTTCAAAAACCACTTAGTCTTGCCATTTTCTAAGCCCATAAAAATTCCAACTTGATCTTTTGTTTTCGTATTTGGTCTGAGAACAAGATAAAAATTTTCAGAGATTGATACTGAGTTCTAAGTCTTCCTGGAAGCAAATCAAATGGTTTGTGACTGTGAACCCAAGGCAAGCCTTGGTTCCTCAGTCATGGGAGTATTCCTGGGCATCTGGTGGATGCCCTTAGTTCCTTAGGGGCAAACCACAGAGAAGATAGCAAAACCCAAAAGTCTGAAGTCAGACAGGACCAGGTTAAAGTTCTACTATGACAACAAACTGGCTGTAAGTAATATCTCAGGCTTAATATAATTTCAGTATATGATGGGACTCATCAAAATCCATAAAAGAGCATTTTATAAATCATATAGCCTTATACATATGCTAGCTCTTCATATAATAGTAAACATACTCCACTACTGTCCCACTGAGCATTTGAGCTAGTTGTTTTGACCCTAACATCATCTCCAGCCATCTAGGCATTCAGAATACCCCCCTCTCTTCCTGAGCATCCTGACTGTGGAAAGTGTGTTGTCTACACAGGGTGCATCAGGGAAGGACTAAGCAAATCTGAGACACAATTGGGTACCATACCTGCTAATGACCAGCACATGATAGGCTGTGGATGGGGAGACCTGTCCAGAGTAGATGGTCTGGGGATAATGACTTGGCCCCATGCTGCTTCCTGCCCCTAGCTCCAGATGTTCCTTATACAGGACTGGCATTGAAACTCTATCTTATCCACATAGTCTTTCCCTTTTCTCTTTCCTCTATATCATGGGGTCTTCACCTATTCTAAAGTAGGGACATTTTCAGTATGGTCTGGAGGAGTTCTACTGGATCAGATATGCTTCCAGTTCTTTCTGAAAATTTCAAAGCTGGAAAGTCAAGGGTTTGACTATTCTCTGATTCTCTCTGTTGACCTTCTTCACACTAACAGATGATATATATTTAGATATCTGGTGATAGGAAGGGCTTCGGACCTCAGAAGGAAAATGGACTGTGTGAAATATATATATCACCTCTAATGTATATAATTATTCAAAAATCTAATCAATACATAATTCATAGTGGAGACTCCTTGCCCCATTATAAGACAAAATCAGAGAGTCAGATTCACTCTATGAAGGTCATTTAATGTAAATGTAGTAATGAGGCTTCCAATGCAGACAGGAACCGAGATACCGTCTTTCTTTGCTAGTGTCAGCTATGGGATCTGGGCTGGTCCCTGAACACCTGCAGGTCAACTGCATAATGGTTCCCAAAGACACTGGATCCTAACCTTGTGAACCTATAAATGTTACCTTATATGGTAAAAGGATCACTACAAATGTGATTAAGCTAAAGATCTCTAGATGAGGAGATTATCCTGAATTATTTGGGTGGACTCTAAATTCTATCACAAGTATCTTTATAAGAGATAGGCAGAGGGGGATTTCAGATACATTGAGGGGAGATGTGAAGAGCAGACAGAAGTTTTAAAAGGCTGCACTGCCAGCTTTGAATATGGAGGAAGGGCTCATCATTAGCCAGTGAATAGAAGGAGTGGCCACAGACAACAGAAACTGGAAAAGCAAGGAAAAGGATCCTGCCCTAGAGCCTCCAGAGGGAGCACAACTCTGCCACCACCTTGATTTTGGCTCAATGATACTGATTTCAAACTTCTGGGCTCCAGAACTCTGTGAGAATAAATTTCTACTGTTTTAAACCATGAGGTTTGTGGTAATTTATTACATCAGCCATAAGAAACTAATACAAAAGGTCTGAACCCAAGTTTCTCATCTGTTGAATTGGTATTGGCATGCAGAATAGGTCAGTGATTCTCAACTCTGGCTACACATTAGATATCGCAAGAGAGATTTTAAATGATTCTGATGTGGTCCTGGCTTCAGAGATTCTGTTTAATAGTTTGGGGCAAGACCTGAGTATCAGTACTTATAAAAGCCGACGGGTCATTACAAAGTACAGGAAGGTATGGAGCCAGTGGACTAGACTGTTCTTCCCCAAATTAACATGCCTTGGTTCTATGTGTGTGCACTTTAAATCAGTGAACTGCAGTCTTTGCATGTGAAATAAGAGATCCCTGGGGAGGACAGGGGAAAGAAAACCTCCAGGAGAAACCAAGACAAGAACTGAGTGGTATGAAAGAGAGCCAGAGGGACATCACAGCAAATTCTAGCATGTCCCTTTAATGTTCAGCAGCCTTGCTCTCCTGGGAAGAGTGAGTGAAATCACCCCTAACAGTGAAGAAACACTGTAGAAGTAGGTGACTTTCAGAAAGGCTACATCAAATGGCAAGCTAATTTACTTCTGTGCTCTGCCAGAATAAAAATCAAAGGACCAGCAGGAATTCAAAGGACTCCCTTTCTTAATGATTCATTCATCCATTTATGAAATATTTATTAGAGTGCCTTCTTGTATGCCATTCAACCTTCAGTCACTCAACAAATACTACAGGGGGCACACTGTGTATCACATACTGTTCTAGGAACTTGAGATCCAGACAAAATCCAGAAAGATCCTGTCTTTGATGAGGTACTGTGGGGGGAAAAACATGCTATCATGAAAAATTAATCAAGGAGGAGGAGTAGGAAGTGGGGTGGAAGGTAGTCCTCATGGTTGAACAGGGAAGGGCTCACTGGAGATATATTTAAGCAAAGCCCTGAAGTGGGTGAAGGCAAGAGCCTTGGGCATTTACTTCAAGAGCTTTTCCAGCAGAGGGAGTGGCAAGAAATGATGGCTATTGTTTTCAATAAATCTAGAGAATCATCTCTCCTCAGGACTTGATTACTTGATTTAAAAATCAATGTATTCTCTTCTGCTTTGCCTTATCTCAAAATTATTTGGAAATGGAAAAATAAGAGAATCTGTTAAAGTCTAAGTAAAGCTCAAGTGTGGGGTTACTACACTGGTGAAGAATTGGTTCTATCAATAATTTTTCACTTTTTTTTAGAAATAAAGAAAGCAAAAGGAACCTTTGCAAGCAAATATCCCCAAAGCAAAAGTTGAGCCACTGTCGGGCTTCAGTCTCCAAAGGGCAAATTCCTTGACAAGAAGCTGAAGGGAAGCACAGTAACCAGGGCGGCAGAAACCACTAAGCTCCACGCTGATTTTCAGCACTGTGATGTGATTTCCCTTTTATCATTTTTGGACCAGTCCCCCTTTCCAATTAGGGATCACAGCTGCTAAGAATAAAGTGGTGTCTGTTTAACTGGCAGAAGGCACAATGGCCCACTCACGCCATCAATGGGAGTCATTGTTCGGGAAATATTACCACTGAGATTTTTTAAAATGCTAATGGAATTAATTTCTCTTTCAATGCTGATTGTCACCCAGTTCCTTTTTCTTTCTTTCTTTCTTTCTTTCTTTTCTTTCTTTCTTTCTTTCTTTCTTTCTTTCTTTCTTCCTTCCTTCCTTCCTTCCTTCCTTCCTTTCTTTCTTTCTTTCTTTTTTAATGAAGGAGGGTTTGTGTTTTTTTTCATTGTAATGGATTAAAAACATTTCCTATGAAAATACAGATTCAGAATTTTTAAACTTCCAGGAATCTCTGATATTATGTGTTTAACCAACTCATTCTTAGAGGAGAATGCAACTCAGAAAGGCTGAGGAACTTGCTGAAAGCAACATTGCTACTTATTGATGGACTTGGAACTAGGAAACCAGCCCATCTCTCTTTATCTGGCGTTCTGTTTACTCTAGCAGGCTGCGCAGTCAAGAAATCAGTTTGTTGGAGAGATCTCTAATTTACCATTAAATTCTCTTTGCCATAAGTAAGTGCCAAATAAGTGTCTTCTCCCAGTAATCTTTTCTTGGTCCTCAAATATGAAGTCCAGTCAAATTGCACATGGACTTCCTATTGGATCACTGTTACCTTTCCCACTCAGGAAAAAATGTCTTTGTGTACCAGACAGCCTTGGGAAATCAGAAGAATGTGTTGCTCTTTCAGACACAGGCATGTTTCCTAACACAGCATGTTCTGTGGCTTCTGTGGATTTTGGATACCAAGGGTTTATCCTCTTCAAGATACCTATCAGCATATTGTTGCGGGTAAATCATTCTTTCCAGATAGCTGAGGGTGCTTCAGCCCTTTGAATGCAGTGCCCTGAAGATTGTGTTCTCAATGAGACTCGTTTGAAAGGGGATCCCTCTAACATTATGGAAAATGCAAGTGTGATTCAGTTCACATTAACATTAAGCACACTTTACTTTATCTGCATGTCCAAAATTCTGCTGTCATTAATAAAAAACTGGACCCTGATTTAGACATGCAGGTGTAGCACAATAAAAATAGCAATGAACTTAGAGTTTGGAGAATTTTTGCTTCAGGTACTTCATTCAATTATTTATTCGGCAAAAATGTCATTAAGACCTACAGAGAGCCAAGCTCTGTAGTAGCTGTTAAGGAAAAAATTATTCGTAACAATTGTTAAGTATGGAAGGCTGACTTCATTCAAAGGGGGACTGTGGACATAGGTATGGGAACAACTATAAGGAGGTCTAGCAGTGAGGAAGAGATTGGGCTCAACTCCCAATACAGCCTGGGCAAGTGGGAATTTATAGACAAGGAACAGATTGGGGATACTGCAATGGATAGAAAATGGCACAGTGGATAGAAAATTACCAAGAGAAAACATCAGGAGTTGGGAAGGGGAAGGGATTCTTGCTAAACCAACCTAACAGAATTCTTGCTGAAGTCAGGCCACTTGGGGGATGGTGGGAGATGAGGAACCCAACTAGATACCAAGGGTGATCAGATCATTGAGGATGGGGGATTCTGGCTAAACTTACCTGAGAGGATTCTTGCTAAAATTGGACAAGACAGAAACAAACGTGGAGATCCAAAAGTTGAGCCTAGTTGAAAAAGAACTCAGGAGTACCTGAGTAGAGTTTGGTCAAGAAGAGAATCTTTGTTAGAGACAATAAGGGATATTATTGATCTAAGACATATTTGCTGCTCTGCCAAGATTTGCAATGTGACTTTTGAAAAATCCATTTTATATCTCTTAGCCTGGGTTTTCTCTTTTCTTTCCTTTCCTTTTTCTTTTTTCTCCCTTCCTTCCTTCCTTCCTTCCTTCCTTCCTTCCTTCCTTCCTTCCTTCCTTCCTTCTTTCTTTCTTTCTTTCTTTCTTTCTTTCTTTCTTTCTTTCTTTCTTTCTTTCTTTCTTTCCTTCTTTCCTTCTTTCTTTCCTTTCAGAGAGAGCACCAGCAGGAGAAGGGCAGAGGGGGAGGGAGAGAGAATCCTAAGCAGACTATATGCCTAGTGCAGAGCCCTACACAGAGCTCAGTCTCCTGACCATGAGATCATGACCTGAGCCAAAGTCAAGAGTCAGACACTTAACCAACTGAACCACCGAGGTGCCTCATCTTATCTTTAAAATGGAATGTTTTAGAGGGGAGGATGGGTGATGGGTATTGAGGAGGGCACCTTTTGGGATGAGCACTGGGTGTTGTATGGAAACCAATTTGACAATGAACTTCATATATTGAAAAAAAATGGGATGTTTTAGTACTTGCCTTGAGATATTCATACACAAAATATCAATACCTTATAAGCTGTGAATCATGTTTCACATGCAACAGAGATTTTAAATACAGCCCTTTTGGGGATGCTAATTGATAACAGTAATATGCCAGGCACAGTACTGGGCTAACTGAATCATCCCAAATGTCCTGACAGGTAGGCAGCACTATTTCCTCACCACCAGCAGTAACTGAGGCTCAGTGAGGTGAAGTATTTGTCCATGTTCCCAAGACCAGGAGAGAGAGCATCTAGGATTCAAACCACATCTGTGACGTGCAAGGCTCTGAAGTGAAGGCTGTGCATATGTGACTTCTACAAAACAGGTTCGCCTTCAACTTAGCAAAAAAAAAAAAAAACAAAAAAAAAACAAACCCTTAAGTGACTGTAAAACTCAGAGTAAACTAACCAAACTGGTTTGGAAAATTTCATGCACTTACAATGATGTACATCCCCTCTCCCCAGCAATAGAAATTGTCTCCTACAGCCAAACATCTTATCTCTTGATACGAATTCCAGAACCATCAAAAACCATAATTGAAATCATATCTCTAGGTCAATCAGTCTACAAATTTGACAGCTTAATCAACAGATGTGTGGTCTCCACAATCAAAAGATTTTGTGTGTATGTGCAGGCCCAAGCAATTTCAGTATGATAAACTCAGATAAATAAAGTTTACCTGGGGCTCATATAAAGATTTCCAGGAACTGACCTTTGCGGGCTGAGACACTTTTTTTTTTTTTTTTAAACCACAAGTGAAAAATCAAACTCAAAACAGAACAAAGAAGCCTGAAAAACCAACAACAAAAATTTCTACTTCAATAGCTGTTTTTTAGAATATTAAACATCCAAGAAGAATCATCAGGAAACAAAACTGTCTGTGAGTTTGCACTCATCTTTCTTTTTTTTTCTTTTTTATAGTTTTCAGCTTTTTTATTGAGGTATGATTGACGTATAATGTATTACTTTTAGGTATACAACATACTGATTTAGTATTTGTATGTACTAAGAAATGATCACAAGTCTAGTTAATATCCATCATCATACAGTTACAATTTTTTTTCTTGTGGTGAGAACTTTTCTTTTAAATATGCAATCCAACATTATTAACTATATGCACTGTGCAGTACATTGCATATATATTCATATATGCAAAACAAATTCTTTATCGATCCATCAGCGGACAGTTAGGTGTTTCCATGTCTTGCTTATTGTAAATAATGCTACAGTGAACATGAGATACATGTATATTTTTGAGTTAGTGTTTTCATTTTCTTCAGATAAATACCCAGAAGTGGAATTGCTGGATCATATGGTAGTTCTATTCTTAATTTTTTGTGTAACTTCCCCATAGCATTTTGCATAGTGGCTGTATGAATTTATATCCCCACCAAGAGTGCACAAGTGTTCCTTTTCTCCACATCTTCACCAATACTTGTTAATCCTTGTCTTTTTGATAATAGCCATTTTGACAGGTATAAAGTGGTATCTCGCTGTGGTTTTGATTTACATTTCCCTGATGATCAGTGATGTTGAGCATCTGTTCAAGTACCTGTTGGCCATATGGATGTCTTCTTCGCAAAAATGCCTATTCAGCGCCTCTGCCTACTTTTTAATCAGATGGGATTTTTTTGCTATTGAGTTGTATGAATTTTTTTAGATATTTTGGATATTAATCCCTTATCAGATATATAAAAATGTATTCTCCCATTCAGTAGGTTGCCTTTTCATTTTGTTGATGGTTTCTTTTGCTGTGCAGAAGCTTTTTATTTTGACATAGTCCCACATATTAATTTTTATTACACCTTCTTTGGGGATTTAATTGAGCAAGGGGTGGAGTCAGAGAGAGCAGCTCAGCATTTTTCATTCCTACAACCTCTCTGTTTTCTGCTGTGGCCTGTAGGGAGTAACTTTCACTAATAAACTCTTCATAGTTATGAAGATTATAAATTAGCATATGGATTATTTTTTGAGACAGGGCTTTAAATAATTGAACAACTTTTTAAAAATCTGGTCAATAGATTAAACAGGTAGTGTTAATATTTTCGCTGTGGTAAACCCTATTTTTTAAATTTTTTTATTTTTTAAAATTTACATCCGAATTAGTTAGCATATAGTGCAACAATTATTTCAGGAGTAGATTCCTTAATGCCCCTTACCCATTTAGCCCATCCTCCCTCCCACAACCCCTCCCATAACCCTCAGTTTGTTCTCCATATTTATGAGTCTCTTCTGTTTTGTCCCCCTCCCTGTTTTTATATTATTTTTGTTTCCCTTCCCTTATGTTCATCTGTTTTGTCTCTTAGAGTCCTCATATGAGTGAAGTCATATGATTTTTGTCTTTCTCTAAATGACTAATTTCACTTAGCATAATACCCTCCAGTTCCATCCACATAGTTGCAAATGGCAAGATTTCATTCTTCTTGATTGCTGAGTAATACTCCATTGTATATATATACCACATCTTCTTTATCCATTCATCCATCGATGGACTCTTTCCATCAATTTCTATTTGGGCTCTTTCCATGCTTTGGCTATTGTGGATAGTGCTGCTATAAACATGGGGTGCATATGTCCCTTCGAAACAGCACACCTGTATCCTGTGGATAAATGCCTAGTAGTGCAATTGCTGGGTCGTAGGGTAGTTCTATTTTTAGTTTTTTGAGGAACCTCCATCCTATTTTCCAGAGTTGGCTGCACCAGCTTGCATTCCCATGCACTCATCTTTTTATAAGGTGTCACCAATGGTGCTACTTATGAAAGCAGACAAATAAACCTCATAAGCAGCCTTGATTCAAGTCAGGAAGGCATTTAGTCTCATCATTGCCTGGCAAATTTGCAACCACACTCTTGCTCCTAAGGAATAAACCAAATCCTAGCTTGTGGCAACCTTGAAGTGTTAATTCTAGTATGTCTTAGGTAGAAGAGGTGTGCAGAGAAATCACTTCATCAAATGTGATTATCTGGCAACCTTGGCTTTCTCTGAGAGGCTGAAACAGACCCGTCAGGTTAGGAACACACGAAATGCAAAGAAAAGATAGCAAATAAAGATCAAAGCTGAGAGCCAAGGCCAAAGAGAATAGTTGGACTCAGTTCCAAATACCCATCCTGAACCCGTATTAACATTGCTATTTCTCAATTCTGTAAGTGACTTTTATTTAATCCATTAAAACAATTCAATCATACTATTTTTTAAGTTCCTATTTTTAATATTTTTTTCTCGGTGCTTTGTGTAGTCCATCCATCTGCCAGAATGCAGAGTGCTCACTTAGGCACAAATTCTCACTTGGCCCATACATATGCCACACGTGTGTTATATTTATCATGCCACATAGTCCAAATTTAGATATAAATGTGTTCATTATTATGTTCTGAAATATATAAAGACATCTGTATTGTGTTTCCCTCCTAGCCAACCCCTCACAGGTTCTGCCTCTTTTGGTTCAGCCTTTAAAAAATCCTGCAAAGTAGCTAAATAAGGTACCATCACTCCCATTTTACAGATGAGAACACAAAGACTCCAAGAGGTTAAATGACTTGTCTTATGAAGGCCCATAGATTCAATATCCTGCTGTAGGAAGAACATGGACCCTGGAGCTGAGAAGGCTTACCGCATATACTTACACCTGTTTTTCCTTCCTCTCTTCCTCTATCCCTTCTCTCCTAGTCAGTAACTATTGAACTCTTTGGATTGAATGTGGTTCAGGCAGTGATTGGCAAATCTGTGACAGCGCCTCTGTGCCAATAATCCAAAAACAAGAATGCCAAACTTGACCTGTGCCAGCCTTGAAATTTTGGCTCCGTGATGTCTTCTAAAACCTGATCTTACTTTATGTGTCTTAGCTGTTTTAAGTATTTTTATTGACTAATACGGATAAACGTGGACACTGTTTAATGGTGCACATAATTTCACCACAACTATGTTGTGATTATATAAGTATGCTTTTGTCTCCAAGTATCCTTGAGAACAATGATTTAAGACCACAAAGTTTGAGGTAATAAACTGGGCTGACTTCCATCTGTGAGAAACTCCGTTGTTTCACCTCTGTCTCCAGTAGGACCCCATTCTTTTTTAACACCCTCACAATGCAGCTATTTTTTGTTTTCAGCAATAATGCAGTCATTGCTCTTGTTCTTAATCACATGACCCCAAGCAAGCTTCTGACCCCACTACCTTTCATTCGTGCAGTGAAGATGCATATCAATTACTTCATTGTATAGTCTGAATGAGACTCTCTAAAGGCAATCAGCATTGTTTTTATGATTAATATCAATAGCAGGGAGATAGAGACAGAAAGAAGAAAAAAGAAAGGAGAAGCAGTAGCATGGGAAAACTACAAAATTCTACTTGTAAGTCAATTACGGATTTCTACATTTAGTTCCTCTGTGAAGGGAGAAAAATTAGTCTTTCCCAGAGTGTGTGTAAAGACATGATACTGCACAGGTTTTACCACAAATGGGGAGGAGGGGGAGGGGGCGGGAAGTCTTATAGTCAATACCAGGCTAAACAACATTTATAACATTATAAACTATAATATGTAAATGAAGATTGTAAGACAAGTTGAGTACAGAATATGTCGGATTTACCAAATTTATGTGATTGTGGAAATATTTTCTCACAGTCTGTGTCACAGAATGTTCTGTGAAACATGCTTTGTTCAGTTATAACTGTAAAAAAAAAAAAAAAAGAAAAAGAAAAAAAAGAGAGAGATAAGAACACCAGATAAAATATAGTTGAATTTCTCACTTTCACAAAGCAATTTATATTTCATCAAATACTTAACTGACATAATCTCAATATATGATATTCTGATCTCACTGCCCTCTCAAATTTCACCCAACTCCACATGGCGCAATTAAAGCACCTCATGGCCCATGCAAAGCCACAGCAGAATTCTTTCCCATCTCCCTCCAATTTCTCCCATTCTTTTTATTCTTATGATCTCTCCTTTTTCTGTAAATACTGGAAACAGGGCCAACGGGAAAGATACCTTCTTCCTCCTGGACCCCAGGTCCAGTACTTTCTTTTTTGGTAGGATCCTAAAGAGAAGGGGAGTCCTGGGAGTGCAGCTAATTATTAGCCCAACTGATATTAGTTGCTGATGTTGAGGGAGCACCATGCTCCTGACACCTGGAAATACCGGGGCGAAATAACAACAAAAGAGGACTATCTGTGCAGAAAGGTAAATTCAAATTAGATTCATATCCCAGCTTCATTGCTGCTGTTAGACAAGAGAAGGAGACAAAGGAAGAGTTGTTCTCTGGCACTTTACATTATAGACATTGCCATTCTCTGGATAGGGCAGGTAAAAATATTCTATCTAGTAAACCTGCATCGTTTTTACTAGCATGGCATCTATAGGAGACAGTTGGTACCTTTTTATGTGTGTCTCTTGCCACATCTCTTTCTTTTGGAGAATCATGCCTTTTCCAACCTCTGGACCCATATGGTATGGAAAGGAGGATTCCATCCCCTTGATCCAGCAGAGAAACACATGCTGAACAACCCCCTCCTTTGTTCAAAGGGATCAATTGAGAGATGGACACATGATGTCAGCAGGTCAATTAGCGTTAACCCTCAGGACTTTTGCAGAAACTCTCAGGAAATAGGAGTTCTTTGTTCTCTATGATCGCCAACTATGAAGATGATGTAAGACCAGAAATTCTGGTGACCATGATAACCACCACCATTAGATTAATTTCGTAGGAATGACTCCTAAACTGAGGAAGGAGGGGCCAAAACAGAGATAGAACAAGGCAATTTACTGATGGCATTATTTGAACTACTGGATCCAGACCTCCTGAAGCCAGAAACATTTGTGAAGTTCTAGTTTTATGAGCCAATAAATCCTTTTATCTAGAAGTTTGATATGAAATTGCAACTTAATGGATTTTGATCAATGCACTTTAGAATTCTAAAAAAAAGGAAAAATATATCATTTTAGCATTTTGCCAAAGATGATTGGAAGGAGAAAACTAAATGTTCACCTTCTTTAGAAACTTAATATATAGTGGTATTTTAATGATTTTACTACATTTTATTTTATTTTAAATTAAAAATGTTAATGAAATAATTAGCTTGGGAAAATAATTTCACTGTAATTTTAGAAATTATCCATTTTCTCTAATTTTTAAAAAGTATTGGCATAAAAATATTCATTATAATTTATTTTTAAAAACTCTGCTGTGTATACTTATTCCCACTTCTCTTTTTATCCATTTATGAATATTTGTGTATTTGTGTATTCTCTCTTTTTTATTTTTTATCAATTGGTTCCTGTGTTTGTCTATGTTATTACTCTTTACATTGAGTCATTTTGGAGGTAATTGATCCTCTTTATATTTTTTTATTTCTTATTTATTTCTGCTTTAAAATTTATTATTTATTTGCCTCTACTTTGTGTAAATTGCTGGTTTTTTTCCCCTAACACTACACATTTCCCTGTAGTACTATTTTAGATTTTTGATATGTAAAAAGTTCACGTTTTCCATTTTAAGTATTTTCTGAACTCCATAATGACTACTTTTTAATCAGTGGGTAATTAGGAAGTTTCATTTTTTAAATCTGTTTTGCTTTCCAATCGCATCTGGTAAGTTTTTAGTTTTATTTTTGTTTTTGTTTTCTAATTATGTTGTGGTTATAGAAAGGAGTTAGTATATTACTACTGAAACTTTGGTTTTTCACTGAGATATGCTTCAGAGGCAGATACATAACTGGTTTTGGCAAATGATCAATATATTTTTTTTTATTTTTTTTACACTTATTTATCTTTTGAGAGACATAGACAGAGCACAAGTTGGGGAGGGGCAGAGAGAGAAGGAGACACAGAATCCAAAGCTGGCTCCAGGCTCTGAGCTGTCAGCACAGAGCCCGACGCGGGGCTCGAACTCACAAACCATGAGATCATGACCTGAGCCAAAGTCGGACGCTTAACCAACTGAGCCACCCAGGTGCCCCATGATCAATATATTTTCACACAAAAATGTGTATTTGCTAATTGTTAAGTACAGAGTTTGATATAAGTCCATTAGGTCAAGCTTGTTAGTTGTGTTTTTTAAAATTTTTCTATAGTTCTCCTTGTTTCTATTTTGGCTTCATTCATTCATTCATTCATGCATTTGCTGACTCAAGAAATGTTTATTAAATAGCTGCTACTGGCCTGGCTAATGCCAAGTGCTACTTTAGAACCTTAAGATACAGTGAAAACAACAATAAAAATAAAAGTTCTTGGCATCATGAAGGTTACTTTCCAATGGGGGAAAACTAAGATATTTAGTATCTTGATATGTGGGGAAGAAGGGAAAGAAAGATTGAAGTATATAGAATTTAGATATTGATAAGAATAATGGAAAAATAAAGAAGAAAGATAAGGAGTGCTAGGATGGGAAAGGGAAGAAGTCTGGATTTTGAGTAGGATTGACAAGAAAAGACTCACTGAGAGAACCACACTTGAATAAAAACTCAAGAAAGTGATAGTGTGAGCCATGTGGCTATCTGAAGTAAGGGGAAATAGTAAGTAGGAGATTCTTAGTATGCTCAACAAACACCAGGGAGTCAGTGAAGCTAGGTAGAATAAGTAAGGGAGAAAGGAGGGAACAAAGGAGTTCAGCAGGAAAGGCACTGGGTAGGGAGTGGGAGGGAGATTATGTGGGGACATTTAGCTATTTTCAGATCTTTGGCTTTTATGCTGAGACAGAAAGGTTTGTGTTGTTGTTTTTGGTTTGTTTCTGCTTTTGTTTTTTAGATGGAAAGTTATTGCAGGGATGCAGAGTGATAAATATGAATATGATTACAACCAGGTCACTCAGAGGCAGAGTGATAAATATTAATATTATCACAACCAGGTCACTTGGATCCTTTTTTTTTATTTTGTGGGGCTAAGGGATGGGGTGTATGGAAAGGGCAAAGGGCAGAACCAGGGAGAACAGTTGGAAGGTAATTGAAATGTACATGCAGAAAAGTACTGTGGCCTGGGCTAAGATGGTATCAGTGGAGGCAGTAAGATGAACCTATCCTGAGTATGGCCTGAAGATGTAGCTGGAAAGACTTGCTAACAGGTTAGACTTGGAGTATGAGAGGAGTAAAAAATGAGTCCAAAGGAAGTTAATCTCTTCCCTCCCTCCATAACACCAAAAAGACTTTGAAAACTTTCACTTTTACCATACCTTTTCTTTTTATATGTTTGTTTTCCAGTATTTTACTTCCATCCTGCTTTACATCCTCCAAATGAATTATATCTTTACTGTTTTATATACAGCCATTGCCACTTAGATTTGCCCACAATATTATCTGTTGGGTTTGTTTTTGTTTTTTTTTTTTGACTCGCCTAACTTCTTAATCACACTCCTTCCTTCTGTGTTCTACTTCCTTTTATCTTAAGTTTATTATGTCAGCTATCAGTTTATTGCTTTTCAGATCCGAATTCTCCCTTCAATATTTGCTTTGTGATAATGAAAGAAATTCCCTTAGGCACTGCTTTACAGTCAAGTGTGATATTAGGCTTTCCAGTAGAGGGCGAGGAGGGGTACTACAATAGGAAGTTCTGCGGTTTCTGGATGCACTGTCAGTCAGTGATGTGGGTATGAGGACATTTGGTGGGGCCTTGCCCTAGCCACATATCCAAAACACATGGCCCCTTGGCAATCTTGTAGTTGTAGCCTGGTCAGGTGATCATTTCTCCTGGTCCTCTCAGTAGGCACACTGAACGCTGCCCACACTGGCACCCCAACTCCCTCTGCATATCTCACCCAGAGGTTTGTCTCCCATGATACTATGGCCTGTGTTCCAGGCTTCCCACACACTCTGGATTCCTGACTCCTTCTGGAGCTCCTTCCAGAGCTTGTTCCTGCTCTGGAAGGCTTGTTTTTTGCAATCTTCCTGTTGCTAACAGCCCTCCCGACAGGAATGACACACGGTGTACTTCAGACCTCTTGTTCACACGAGTGCCCCCACCTGCCCTGCAAATCTGCATGCTTGGTCACCACCTGCAGCATGCAGTGGTTTGCTCTGCACTCTGGAGTGTTTAGAGGGTATCCTGTCATTTTCATTCTAGCTGCTTTTAAGATAATCTCTGCCCACGGGATTCTGCACTTTGCCAGAGATGTATCTAACCCCGCTCCACCCCATTACATTCTTCTTGAAGTTCCATATATGAGAATCCATGACATTAATCAAATATAGAATATTTTCACCCATGTTCTCTTTAAACATTACCTCTTCCTAATTCTCCCCACCTTTCTCCTGCACCCTTGTTAAACATATGTTAGGCCTGTTTGTTCTAACCGGCATCTCTTTAATCTCTCTTCCATATTGTGTATTTACCCCTTGGTGCTGATAATATCCTCAGATATACTGTCTACTTTCCCTAATTCTCTCTTCCCATGTATCTAATCTGGAATTTATTCCATCCATTGAGTTCCTAAATACATGACTGTAGTTTGCATTTCCAGAAGTTCTATTTGATCTATTTTCAGCTTTTCCTGTTTTTTTTTCATAGTTTTTTAAATCTTTTATTAAAGTCCTTTTGTAGTTCTGTGATCATTTTACATGCACATATTCTACAGTTTCTGTACAACTCTGTCATTTGAAATTCCTATTTGTTGTGTCTGCTGATTCTCATGGTGAGTTTTTTTCTCAATTGCTTTGAAATTTTTCATTGCAAGTTTTTCTTCAGAAAGGATTTCTCTACAAAAATCCAATGTGTCATAATTGAGAGTACATCCTTCAGAAGAAAAATTTGACCTTCTGAAAAATGTCAGAACCATTTTTATGTTAATTTGTCACCATGGAATTCTCAAACCATGCAGACGGTAAAAAGTACAATCTCTTATCCAAGTGAGAACATACCCGTGGTTAAATATATCAGAAAAAAACTATTTCCACTCAGAGTGCAAGCTGACAGGCAAGGTTCCGTGTTATCTCGCTGTGCCAATGGGCCATTTGTGTCTAGTCTACCCTTTCTCTAAAATGATAGCCCTTGAAGAGTTAGACCTAACACAGTGACCTCAGTTACAATCCTTTTTCTCATGTGGGCTCATTTCTCTCTTGTCCCAGGGTACACACCTAACACCCTAGGTTACTAAAACTAACACTTACTCACTGCAGGATGTCCACAGCTCCATGATATCAACGCACTTTTTAATAGTTCTCTTGGTGTCCTGTGTCTTCCATTACTTATTGATAATATAAGCTCTCTATACCTTCAAAAGAATTTTGTCTATCTTAACTGGTATTTTGAAGTGTTTTTGTTAGGAGAGTCTCAAGTTATCAGTTCTACCATGCTTACCAAATACAAAAGTGTGACTATTATTACAAAATATGTTTCCCATAGTAAAATGTAGGTTGTCCTCATTCTGACACAAACAGTTGTAAAAAAAGCTGTAATACAGCTAGGCAAAGGAGAAATATAATTTCCCTATTGATTGTTCTTTGTTTCCCAAAGTGCTGAAAGTTTAAGGACATAGAACATATTTTTATTTGAGTCTTCTGAGTCATATTAATTAGTCAATGTTTTCAAAGTGCTTTTTGAGATGAACCATTATTCATGAGCAAACCCAAGATTTTTGTTATCCTAATGATGGCTCCTTTTAAAGATGCTAATTGGCCCACCTGCCATGAAAGAACAATTTCACCTTTGCATTAATGACTGAAAACAACATACCTAGGTATCCTACTTATGAATTCATAAGTGAAAACTTCATAGGCAAAATCTGTATGATTTACTCTTACAAGAGCAATGAAAATTCACAGTTATGAAAGCGAACATTTTGGCAATGCTGTATACTTCCTGAAAATAGAATGTTGCTCGTGTGGGAGCAACAAGAGAAAAACCATTCTTCTCATTGTTTCCATATCATTGTTTCTATATATATATGAGAAATATTTCCATTTTTGTCAGCAGACTAGACCTTATTGAAGTAGTCCATTCTTAACACCTGTTCTATGAATATTGTTTTATGGTTTTTCTATTCTGTTTCTATAGAGGAGAAACAACTATTAAAAGATATCTTCAGAGTTTACATGAAAATAACAATAATGAATAACTAAACAGTTACAAGAAGAAGCTTTCTCTCAGATTCTTTCCTAACACGGAAAGACAGAATGTTATGCTCTATATAATGTTATCCAAATATTCTTTAGCATTTCTTTTTAAAGTTACATTTTTATCCACCCTGTATTTCATCGGATATCATATCAAATGTTTAATATGGCATTTGAACTGACTTAATTGTTTTCCCAAGGGCTAAAATGATTTTTTATAAACCTTCTCCACAGAACCAAAACTATTTGGAAGGCAACATTAATAGCCCTCTCATCTGAGAAAAGTGAGAGGGCTATAAAAATCTAGCATACACAGCCAAGTACACTGCAGCTCTTGTAAACCTTAAATCTAAAAATAAACTTTTTCATGACACTTGTTTGAAAAAAGAGTTGTTCTAAGAGAATATTCTAGAAATAAATTTAATCCAAATGTCTCACTTAAAAAAATTAGTTTTGAAGCCTTTGTTCCATAATAAAACAGCCTAGTATATGAGCAATTCACTAGTTGTCAGGTAGGCATTTGGGGCTTGCAGGTTAACTCTTTCTTGGACCCATGTGTCCTGGAATGTAATGACATACTCTTTTCTTAAAATGGCACCCCAAGGTCAGAAGAGCTAAGGGAGCACTGAAATTATGGTCAGCAACCAGATTCTATCCCATGTGCTCTATGTGCCCAGAGAGCCTGCTTGACTCATATATAAATCCAACTGAATTCAGGGAATCCAACTGAAATTTTTGAAAATCTGATGATATATAATGTTGAGAATCTGGCTTCTAAACAAATTTTTTTTTCTTTATTTCAGAAATTGATCAGACTGGTTTATGAGTTTTCATACTATATAAGCTACAGTGTCTAAATAAGGAATTTCAAGTAGCTGGGCAAAGAAACTCTCTGCCATCAAAGAAGTTAATTAGATGAATTTGGGGGAGATGCAAATATGTCTATAATTTAAGATTTGGATGTTTACTTTAACATTTTGTGTTAGGTGTTGCGTACATAAGAGGTGAATATAACATAGCCTCTGCTGCCAATAGTTCCAAGTTGAGAAGGAAAGCAGACATCTAAATCTGCGGTTGTAAAACATTGTGATAAGTAGAATGACAAAACATACTTCAAAGTGCCTTGATGGCAGAAAGGAGTGATCAATTCTACTTGAGAAGCTCAGAGATTTCCATAGGAAGTATTTGCACTAAGATTGAAAGCGAAGGATGAATTCTCTGGGTAGACAAACAGAACAAGAGGCATCCCAGCAGAGGTGTGAAACGGTCAGTTTGGAGAATTGTTAAGTGCAGTATGTTTGGAGCAGAAAGTGTATCCAGGAGAACAGTGGGAATTGAGGTTCCAAAGACACACACCTACATCTATTTACACTTTAATATTTCAACCATTTTTTAAAAAGTACCTAAGTATCAGGTTATGTTAACAAGGATATATTTTGTCATAGTGACGAAAACAACACACATTTATTATCTCACAGTTTACGTAGGTCAAGAGTCCAGGCACGGCTTAGCTGGGTCCTCTGCTCAAGGTCTCAAAAGGATACAGTCAAGATGTCTATTGACTGTATTCTCACCTGGAAGCTTATGTGAGGAAAAATTCACTTCCAAGTTCTTTCAGATTGTTGGTAGAACACATTTCACTGTGATCATAAGTGTGCCAGCTGTTTGCTTGCTGGCATAGCTAGAGGTCACCCACACATCCTACAGGCTGCCCACAATATGTGGCTTTCTCCTTCAGCAGTATACAATATGGTGGTATGATTTTTTTCAAGGTCAGTAAGAGAGTCTCTCTCTCTAGTCTGCTAACATAAAGTCTTACATAGCATAGCCTAATCAAGGGAGTGGTATCCCATCGCCATTACCATATTCTACTGGTTTCAAGGAAGCTACTAGTTTTTCCTACAATCAAAGAAAGAAAAGTCTAGAAGAGTGTGACTCATTGAGGGGTCACCATAGGGTGTGTCTGACTCAAAGGGCTTGATGGAATCTTTCAGTGGAATCAAACAGCAGCTGAGTATCTAAACTGTTTATTATTTTTCAATTCCTAATTTTCCAATGACTTGTGTTATAAAATTGGAGGTAAACTCCTTTGGAAAATGATTGGTCCTAAAATATAACATGACACATAGAAACGTAGGAAATATTCTCAAATCAAAATAAAGACTTGATGAACTAATAGTGCTCAAAAGAAGTCATAAAAATTCACACACTAGAAATAGTGTTAATGCTGCGTTGTCTGATGTAGCAAACTAAATATCTAAAGGAAAGCAAAAATGGCAATGTCTCCTTAGATTCCATCATCACACCCACTCCTGTGGTCCACAGTGGAGTCTCCAGCACTTTGTGCAAACTATTTGGCTCCCAGGAATGTTTAGGAGTAAGTGAGGTATGAAGTAAAGCAAGAAAAGTAGCAATTCCAAATGCAACAAGTGAGTATATACGGTGACTTCTTTACTGAAACTAGAAGAAAAACTTAAATATTCCATTTATTCACTCAGCAAATATTGACACTTCCTACATGCCAGGCACTGCGAAAGGCACTGAGCATATGATGCCAATCAAGGCAGACTTAGTCTATGTCCTCAGAGAGTTAATGACCTCATAATGTGCAGATACAAAGTGAGCTCCTCTTGACTTGCTGTGCCCTTACAGTAGCCACTGACCACATGGCTATCAGAATTGTGGTCTAGTCAGAATTGAGATACATGTGTAAGATATTCACTAGACTTCACAAATTTGCTACGTACTCATGTCTTGAAATGGCACCCTAGGTCAGAAAAGCTAAGAGAGCACTGAAATTATTGCCAACGACCAGATTCTATCCCATGATAATCTATCTGATTCATATACAAAATTTATATGTATGAGTATAAACTATCCTATTAGTAATTTGTATGTCAGTTGCATCAAAATAATATTTCTGATGCATTGAGTTAAATATGTAGAATATATTATTAAAATTAATTGGATCTGTTTCTTTTCACATGGCTCACATTTGTGGCTTGCATTATATTTTTATATCTTTTTATTAGACAGCCCTCTAAACTGTGGGCTTCTCATTTCTGTATCTTTTGTGTCTAAGATGGTGCCTGTCCCAAATTTATTCCATACTTGTCAGGAAGCATAGAGGAAAGAGAAAGGCCATGTGGAACTGTCTAATACAGTAAAGGACAGTTGTTGTCAAACTATTTTCCTCCAAGCACTGGTGTTCTTAGAACTAGATAGTGGTGATCCACCAGACAAATGTAACAATGGTCTCTTCTCAGTTTTCAGGGTTGGAGGGAGTCAATTGAAATAATTATCTTTCTGTTTTTCTTTGTTTGTTTGTTTGTTTGAGAGAGAGAGAGAGAGCCTGTGCAAGTGCAAGTGGGGGAGGGACAGAGAGGGAGGGAGAGAAAGGATCTTAAGCAGACTCCATATTCTGCGTGGAGCCCAACTTGGGACTTGATCTCACAACTGTGAGATCATGACCTGAGCTGAAACCAAGAGTCAGATCTTAGCTGACTGAGCCACCCAGGCACCTCGGAAGTAATTTTCTTAACCTAGTACTTTTTGCTCCTCAATTTTTTTAAACCTTTGTTACCACTTACTGCTTTTGTGCTATAAAATAAGTAAATACGAAGTTAATATGATCAGTGAAAAAACTGGAAACAACCCCCATCCACCAAACACTGAGAGCTTCCCTGGAAAACAGTTTTCCTGATCCCTCTGCAACTTATTTCCAGACTTCTTCCATTTCAGTCCAGTTTGCTCTTGGTTTCTGACCTGTAGTCTCATGTCTTGTTTCAGATCCTTTTCTGCCCTTTGGACAGAAGTCAATATTTGGCTTTGCTAGCTTTAATGTTTGATGCTGTAGATGTTGGTTCTGTCTTCATCTTCTGGCCTTGGGCAGGGAGAATCCTATTCCAGTTTTGGTCTCTTAGTCTTCCCAGTTAATTCTAAATTGTACTCACAGAAACATGAGGTGTTGGACTAAGCAGACATTATTTCTTTTAGCTCTATGCCTTTGGCAGTATGAATCATTCCTAAGCATCTAAGAAAAGAGTGTTTTCTCCCAGAGTCACTTGATACCACAGATAACATTGTCATACTCCCTACAAGGAGATAGAAAACTTTCTCCCCAGAAATCCATGGTGGTTAGACACTTTGGGAAGTTACTGAGAATCTATTAAGTTATCTGTTCTTCAGGTTACCTGTCAGGAGAGCAGGATGCTGAGAAACAAGATTTACACTATACAGAACACAAACTAAGAACTGTAAGAAATATTACTTCCTTTGTTTTCTTTAATTCAACTTAATTCTGATTCTCTACCCCATCATACCAGGCTGGCAGAATATCTGACCTCAGGCATTATTGGAGTCCCCTCTCTGTCCCAGGTGTGCACCAGAATATAGGATATAAAAGTAACATCTAAACACACACACACACACACACACACACACACACACACACACGAACAGACTGACAGACAGACAGGAGAAATGGGGAGAAAGAGAGAGAGAAAGAGGTTTTCAAATCTCCAGTCTATATGAGGACCACTGATGTCTCAGATTCCAAGCCCATAGTAGCCCCCCTGGCCTCTGATGGTTGTTGACTTCTATGTCACTAGTGGGGTCTGGAAACTCCTCCTAAACTGAAAACTTTCACAATATAGGTCCCACCCCCCTAGGCATTCATCACAGTTTTAGTTTAAATTCATGTCTCCTCTTCAGGGGCAGCCACAGAGCAGGATATAGTATACAAATCCTTTCTGGGCACACACAAATCTCTCCCCTTTACCCCCATTCAGGAGAATCCCTCTCCATGCCCTTGTCCTTAAAAATCTTCTCCCTTTAATCTCTTCCTCTGGGATGTGATCTTTTTAAATACCTGCAGGATTTTTATAAGAGACAGAAAGAGTTATTGACTTCAAGTTGCTTTTACTGAGGCTCTGGCTCCTACGTGGGACAAACACTGTGAAACCACAGATTTAGACAATGGCTTCTTTGCTTGTTAATATGTCTCTAGTAACTCGTGTAGTACTTGGTTTCATAAATAAAGATTCTATAAAAGAACGAATGAATGAACGGATGAAAAGTATTCGACAAGATGTATATAGATTCCAACCTTTCCTGAGGTCTGCCAAATTTAAACTATCTTCCTCACTTTCTCAGGCTGCCTACATAAATTGGTGTATCAATTTGGCAACCATCTCTAAGCAAAGAAACAGACCTTATAGTCATGGTGTGAACCTTCAACAGTGCACACACTAGACAAGCAGAATATAATCCAGGACATTGCAAACATGTTTTTATCGAGCAAAGAATCTGTGGGCCTATTTTCATTTCACTTTTGTATGAGGAACTTTGATGGCAAGACTGCTAAGTCCTCTTCCAGTTCTGATGTAGAAAGAGCTTACAAATTACCTCTAGACCAATGGTCCTTGCAAAGTCAGCTTCATCTTAAAGACGAGTAAGTGAAAGGATAAGACGAAGTGTGAGAGAGGCTCTAGTCCCCTCAACATGCCTCCAGGTTCACAGAGCTCTTTTTTTTTTTTTTGCTTCACCCACTAAAAGAAGAGCTATATCCATTACTATCCTTTTCTCCTTTGATCTTCCTCAGTATGAGAAATATGTTTCCCCTCTTTTTGAAAACAAGTGCCTCTAACTATGCTTGGGATATGTAGCAGGTGACTGTCTACAGGGCATCATTGGTTTTCACATGGTGAACATGACAAAACTCAAGAGCACAGTAAAGACAGTGAAATAACATAGAGCACCATCACATGGGAAGCATGCCTTTGGCTCTTAGATAAGAGCAGCCAGTTGATAAGGGGCAATGTTATTTACATGGCTTCATGTTTCCACAGAGAGATAGCCCCACTACAGTAAGGGTCCTGGCCTCCTTCCCCACCTTCTTACTCACTCCTCTCCACGAGAGAAGTGATTTCTCTACTAAGGAGTTTGGGAGAAGGGATAAGACAACCCCATTCCATAACAGCTATTGGGCCAGGTCTACCTTTGTGAGGAGTAGGAGGGTACCTTGGACCGACAGACTCTGTGATTGAGTAGGTAGGTCTGCCAGATCCTAGAGTTCAGTGTTAGGAAGTGACATCCTCCAACGCAAATTCAGGATCTCTTACAACTCCCAACATGTCATGTTCACTGTAATAGCCGTTGGAAATACAAATGCCAATAAGTCATGGTCTATTTATTCAAACAACTCATGGGTCGTAGGGACATAAACATAATTACGACACAATGTGGTAAGAAGTGACTGAGATGAGTACCAGATACTGTGAGAACACAGAAGAAAGATATCTAGTCCAACTTGAGGGGTTCAAAGAAAGCTCAAGAAACAAGCTGAGTCATTTTTAAAAGAATTTTGTTGTTTATTTTAGAGAGAGAGAGTACATGTGAGCAGGGGCGAGGGGCAGAAGGAGAGAATCTTAAACAGGCTCCGCACAATGGGGCGCCTGGGTGGCGCAGTCCGTTAAGTGTCCGACTTCAGCTCAGGTCACGATCTCGCGCTCCGTGAGTTCGAGCCCCGCGTCAGGCTCTGGGCTGATGGCTCGGAGCCTGGAGCCTGTTTCCGATTCTGTGTCTCCCTCTCTCTCTGCCCCTCCCCCGTTCATGCTCTGTCTCTCTCTGTCCCAAAAATAAATAAACGTTGAAAAAAAAATTTAAAAAAAAAAAACAAAAAAAAAAAACAGGCTCCGCACCAAATGGATGCAGGGCTGCATCCCACAATCCTGGGATCATGATCTGAGTCAAAATCAAGAGTAGGACGTTCAACTGACTGAGCCACTCAGGGGCCTCGAAGCAAACTGAGTCTTAAATGAGAAGTAAAATTTACCCATCAAAACAATAAATAACAAAACACCTACCATTTATTGACAATGTGCCATGTTCTAGGTAAGTGGTGTACATAAACTATTTAACTTAATGCTCATAACAGTCTATGAAGTCGATTGTCAATACTCCCATCTGAACAATGAAGATGTTGAGACTCAAAAAGCAAGTTTTTTGAGCTCATACAATGTGTAAGTGGTGAGGATGGAGGCACACATTTTTTTGGTACTTTAGATCAGGAGTCGGTGAACTTTTTCTATAAAGGGACAGATGTCACCACTACTCTCGACTCTGTTATTGTAGTGTGAAGACAGCTATAGACCATGCATAAATCAACGAGCATGTTTGTGTTCCATTTAAACTTCGTGGACACTGAAATTAGTTTTCTTATATCTCTAAGGATTTTTCTTCTCCTGGTTTTTTTCAATATTTAAAAAAGCAAAAGCCATTGTCAGCTAAGTACAAACAGGCCCTATTCAAAGAGATTGCATCAGATTTGGCCATGATTACCAATGTCTTGAGCTAAATCATTTTATACCCAAATTCTTCTCTGTTTCTTGCTTGCAGTTTCCCCCCTCTTTGTGATGGCTGGGACTTCAGTTGGTTTTATTTTGTCTTTATTGGTGTGAGTTACTGTATTTTCTTTGATGTTTTCTAAGGTGTAAAATAATTTCTCGCCTTCCCAAAGTACCACTTAATTGAAATTAAGGAAGTTACAGCTTGTGCAAGTGCCCTTTAGAACCTATTACAGTCTGTCTGCACCACTAGGGCTCTAAAATATTCGGCAGAACTTTACTACGTGTTCTTTTGGCTCATCTTGTTTTTTTCTCACTGTTCTCGGGCACATCCCTCTGAGTTAAGATGTTCATTCCTTTATAAGTCCAGACAGGGAGGTGATAATAAGCAGATTGGCAACTTCAGAAAGTGACCTGTCAGCTTTTACTACATGGAGGTGTTGGGTGAACCTTAGAATATTCCTTCTATTTTCCAAAAATGAGAAGTTAAAGGCTCTCATACACTGTGATGTGGAAACTTTCTTGTAGGAAAGGCCAAGTAAGGTAAAACTGTCACAGTTCAAATCTGGCTGTTATAAAAAATTGTGAAGGGGTAGAACTTACTTTCTGAGCCCCTCCACCCTTTCTTAGAGTTTGTTATGCCTGTTTAGCATTTGCCTGCCTACCTGTACCCTGAGCTTCCCAGTATCCTCAAAATGTCCCTGGGTCAGCTCCTCAGATCAGTCATACATAGAACGTCTTTTAGTATTTTGAAACTATTGGATGTGAACCCTTCCAGACAACCAGGAATGGATCATTTTTAGCAGAACTGCTATTTGCTTCCGTTGTCCATTTCTTACTTAGTAATAGAACCCTAAATTGTTACCCAAGTAACTGGCTGTCTAGAAATAAAGACTAATTTTCCTAGCTTCCTTACAGCCAGCTGTGAACAAATGGCTATATTCTGAACAATGATATATAAGGGGAATTGACGTTCAGCAGCTTTCGCGAAGCACACTTAGCTATCTAGTAGGCACCACTATTTTCTCTTCTTTTTGTCCCTTTGTCCTGGAAATAGGAATGCTATGGCTGAAGCTCCAGCAGCCACCTGGACCATGAGTATGAAGGTCACATACAAGAGATGGCAAGTAAAGAGCTGACAGGTGCATTCCTGATCCCTAATTTACTGCAGTCCACCAAATTCGTTCTGAATTACCTCTGGATTTCTTATATATGGGAAAAAAGTTAATCTCTATCTTATTTAAGCAATCACTTTATTGGGTTCCTACCATATACAGCTCCCCTAACTCTAACTGATCCAATAATCAAGTTAGCCAAACTCATATGGACAAGAATATTGTCTCTCTGGCTTTTTGAGTCAGTTTAACTCATATATCACCAGATACCCAGTGGCTGGGAAAGGTGATCAAGGACACCTCCAAGACAGTTACAGAAATTTCTTGGCTCCTACTTGTCAGTTCCAGATCAGTCCTCAGCTCAGCTTTGAACTTGGATGTTTACCTACAGACACAGGGTAGGATAGACGCCAAGAGCAGAAACTCAAGACTTCTCTTGCCCATACCTGCCCAACCACTTACTCCCTGCTTGTCCTGGGGTAAGTTAACCTCTTGATGCCTCGGTTCCTCATCACGAAAATGGTGACATGAATAATAACTATCTCATAAGATTATCATAAGTCTGAAATGAGATAATGTATGCAAAGTGCTTAAAGACAGCGCCTAGCACAAAGAAGGACTAAGTTGGTATTTTTGACTACTATTATTGCGGTTAGTGTATTTGATGCTTTGGACTTATGTTGATAGCACTTTATCTTCCTAGCATAGATTTTTTTTCCCATTTTATTCCTTTATAAGTTCATTTGAAATATGTGTCCGAAACTGCCCATCCAATCCCCTCTCACATCTACTTAGAACAAGGCATTTGAAGTCACGACACTCAGGCTTCGATGCCAACTGAGTGGCTCGTGTCAGAAATCAGAGGGGACTGAATTATAGCAGGGGTTCCTATGTGAGGTGGCTCAGGCACAGAAAGCCACAGTCCTCAAAGAAACAGCAAGATTCATATACTAGAAGGACATAAACAAAAGACATCCCATGGAAAAACAAATAAAACAGATGATAAATTTCCAAAAAGCTTCTTAGCCTCACTCACAATACAAATTAAAACAATAAAGAATCATTTGTCGTCTCTCAGGTTGATAAAGATTTAAGAAGTTTGATGATATCCAATCTTAAAGATAGCGTAGGGACATAGTGAATATGAGTTCTGTCTCCCCTGTGATCAGGGGATCCCCTGTGATCTTTTTTTTTTTTTAATTTTTTTTAATGTTTTATTTATTTTTGACAGAGAGAGAGAGAGAGAGAGAGAGACAGAGCATGAGTGGAGGGAGGGTCGGAGAGAGAGGGAGACACAGAATCCGAAGCAGCATCCAGGCCCTGAGCCGTCAGCACAGAGCCCGCCCGACGCGGGGCTCGAACTCACAGACCGTGAGATCATGACCTGAGCCGAAGTCGGACACTCAACCGACTGAGCCACCCAGGCGCCCCTCCCCTGTGATCTTAAAGCAAACAGAGACATATGTAGAGGAAGAGTGAGAGAGACCTATATAGATACACAGTTCCTTTTGTTGTTTTATTTGAAAGAAGTGTATCCTATATCTACTATTTTATTATTTGCTACTTTAACTTAGTATTATTGTTTTTAAATTGAGATATAATCAACATGTAACATTGTATTAGTTTTAGGTGTACAACATAACGATCTGATATTTGTATATATTGTGAAAGGATCACCACACTAAGTTTAGTTAACACCCATTATGTCACATAGATGCGGTTTTTCTTCATGTGATGATAACTTTTAAGATCTACTCTCTTAGCAACTTTCAAAGTTCCAACGTAGTATTAACTGTAGTCAGTCACCATGCAGTACATTATATCATCCCCAGGACTTACTTATCTTATAACTGGAAGTCTGTACCTTTTGACCTAACATTATTTTGACATCTTAAAATGGTTTGTATAGTATTTCCTAATTGTGGACTCCTAAAATGTTTCAAATTACGTACTACTATGAAAATTGGGGGGTTCCCTGGGTGGCTCAGTCGGTTGAGCGACCAAGTTCTGCTCAGGTCATGATCTCACAGTTTGTGAGTCCAAGCCCCGGGTCAGGCTCTGCGCTGACAACTCAGAGCCTGGAGCCTGTTTCGGATTCTGTGTCTCCCTCTGTCTCTCTACCCCTCCCCCACTCATGCTCTGTCTCTGTCTCAGAAATAAATAAACATTAAAAAATTTTTTTTTAAAAGAAAAAAAAGAAAGTTGGTGCGCATGCCTGGGTGGCTCAGTCAGTTGAGTGTCCAAATCTTGATTTCAGCTCAGGTCATGATCCCAGGATTGTGGGATCGAGCCCTGCACTGAGCTCTGCACTGAGTGTGGAGCCTGCTTAAGATTCTCTCTCTCTCTCGCTCTGCCCCTCTTCCAGCTTTCACGAACTCTTTCTCTTTCTTAAAAAAAAAAAAAAAAAAAAAAATGCTGCTGTGAACTTCCTTGCATGGTACCTTTGTGCACTCGTATGAGGATATATGTCAGAAAAATTCCCACAAACAGAATCGTTGAGTCAAAGCATATGTGAATCATAGTGCTGGAAGCTCTCTAAAAAGTTTGTTTTATTGCTGTTTCTTCAAGGATTCTGGCTTTCTGTGCCTTAACCACCTCACATGCGGACCCCTGCTGTAATTCAGTCTTCTTCTGGATGCTGACATTAGCTATTCGGTTGACATCCGGGCCTGAATGTCCTGGCTTCAAATGCCCTTGTCCTAAGTAGATGGAGAGGGACTGGATAGGCAGATTTAGACACAATCATCTAGGAGGCTTAGGTGACAGAATGAAAAACTGTAGAGCTTCTTTTCCTAAGTCATGCCTCCTTCATGAGGAAGAGGGATAGGTTATATAGCCCTCAGACTCTCCAAGTTGATGTGAGTCTATGTGGCCTCATGAGAAGCCCTTACTCTGTAGTGAGGACTATGCAGAAAGCCCAACAATGAGAGCTGAATCCCTTTGGGAATGTTGGGGAAGAACAGCGATCTCCAGGCAATAAGGTCTCCCCAGCCTGGGGCCATTTAGAGCCCACAGAGTTAACACTGGCTGATACATTTCCAAGAGCTCTTGGCATCACCTCAGAGCACCAACTGCAGCAGAGGAAATAATAGAGAAAGTAGAGTCCAGAAAACCTGTTCCAGCTTTTCAAACGATGCAGATCAAGTAAAATACATCTGTGGGCCATAGTTTTGGTAGGTACAAAATTTGAATCACTTTTTTAAGAACTTGCACAAAGTCCCGTGTTGTGAAATAAGTATGTATATCACAGCCTCCGGAGAGCCTCTTAAACCCCCTTCACCGTCCCCTAAGAAAAGGCATGGCTCAATCCAATCTTCCTTGCTTAGGGGAGCCCCTTCCCTCTTCTCCCGCGGATATTGCAAAATCTTGTTTTTCATCTATTCCTGGGAGTACCTGAACTCAGGAAGCTAAGGCACTTGGCAAAAGCAACAAATTCTCTTTCAGAACAAAGAGGCACAGTTATAAACCCAGCTCTAGGAACACACGGTGCTAACCTATAGCTCTCTAGCCAGATAAGCCACCTGAGCTCTGAGAGTGATTGCAACACACAACTTAACCAATCACCCAGCCATCACTCATGCTTTTCCAATCAACCTGTGCCTCCCTCCCCACCACCTGGTCTGCACCAATCCATGCTCACCGATGTCTTTCAAGTTCCATCTCGACACCCACCGCCCTGTCCTTTTCTGAGGATGCCCACCTTCCACATTTTCCTGGACACTGAAGTATTTAGTCCCCACCACAGTGGGCTCCTTTATGTGTTCAGAAAGTCAGAATGACACAATGAAACTTTCCAGGACTTTGACATCTGGCAGACGTGTGGTTGAATTCTAGCCCTGGCAGTAGCTAGCTATGACCTTGGGCAAGTTACTTAATAGTTTCCTCCACTGTCAGATGGATAATCACAGTTGCCTTGGAGAGTTGTTTCAAAGATGACATCAGATAGTACATGTAAAGTACTGAGCTCTGTCCTTGACTCATGCTATCAGACCTATTATTCTTAGTTTTACCTCTATTTCTCTAATTTTTAACTTCACATAATTATTTTTTTAATTCACATTGTCCATTCCTTGAAACAGAAACCAAGTCCTGTGTTTTTAATCCATAAAATTGTCTAGCACAGGCTATTTATAGATTAGTCAATAATTACTTCTGAAATTATTGGAATAGTTAAATAATATTGAGGTCAAAGTTAAGAGGGACACATGAATCAGGTTTAAAAGTTGAGAACCCTTAAAAACTGAGAATAAACTGAGGGTTGGTGGGGGGTTGGAGGGAGGGGAGGGTGGGTGATGGGCATTGAGGAAGGCACCTGTTGGGATGAGCACCGGGTGTTGTATGGAAATAAATTTGACAATGAATTTCATATTTAAAAAAATAAAAATGAAAGTTGTGGACCTCAACAGAATAAGCACATATTGCATAGAGCTATAATTCTCTGGAGACTGAAGAAAAATGCTCAAGCTAACTCAGAAAACCTGACTAACAGTAACCTTGGTAAAGTCTCACAAACTTGCTAGTCTTTTGTGTCCTCAGCAGGAAATGATGCTTAACAATATCTGATCTGTCTACCTTTCCAGGTGTTTTGAGGACCCGTTGCCATCATCTATATGAAAACATTTTCAAACAGTAATATAGTATAAAAATGAAAGACCTGAGAATGGTTGGGTAAATTACATTTGTTAGGATTGTCTAGGAAAGAAAAAAAAAAAAAAGAGGTAGGCTGTTTCTCCCGGAAAGCACTAGACCTCTGAGCATGGTTAGTATCTGTAGCCTTGAAATGTGCGCCTCCCTGGATGATGGAAGGTCAGGCTGTACTTTCCAAGACTGATCACAACCACCTCCGCTTGCTCCTTAAACTCTGCCCCCGCGCCTGCATTAAGCCTGTGGTGTGACTAAAGCTAATTTCTAAAATATTAGGGGCATTTAAAGGGAGCAAAGCCCAGGTACTGACCCAGAAATGTTCTCTGGGTTGACTACGTTTACCAAGAATACAAAGTGCAGAGAATACTGGAACTTCGATAGAGTCAAATAAACCCAAACTTCACCTCTATGCAAGTCCCGTTTTTCACACCCTTTAGTTCACGTTGTTTGGGTTTCTTTTCATTTGCTTTTGCTGCAAGCATTTGGGAGTGTTTGCTTCTTGACAACTGGGATTTTGAAAAGAGGTGGAAAATTAATATCAGATAGCTGTTGCACACTTTTTTTTTTTTTTTTCAGAACCTAATATAAAAGCATCTAGTCTGGTGTTGAACCATAGAGTAGAAAGCAAAACGTCTGCCATCTTATTTCTGTTAGTAGTTTGGGCACTGGTATGGGTTGAAGGAATACACCATGAAGCAGAAGAAAGGCCAGCTGGCTAGTTGCCAAAAAACTTACCTTGTAAGCATTCCACTTATTGTATGAACAGGGATGAATAGACCTTGGAGCTCAGAGATATGATTCTGTGAGAACATGAGACTGTATCCGAGCTCTGAGGAACAGAATTGCCATATATTAACTTCCCAGACAGATCTAGAAATGCAGACCCTTAGTTCAGTTCTTTCATTGGGAGATACAGAATCATGATCTAAAGATCAACACCAGACTGTATGTGTCTTTGGTTTGCTTGTCTTTTTTCTTTGCTTTTCTTTGCATTTTCTTTTCTTGTCTTTTCTTTTTTAGAGAGAGAGTGTGCACATGCACACCGGAGCGGGGGAGGGGCAGAAAGAGAGGGAGAGAGCATCCCAAGCAGGCTCCACGCTGTCAGTGCAGAGCCTGATGCGGGGCTCTGTCCCACAGTGAGATTATCACCTGAGCTGAAAATCAAGAGTCAGCCACTTAACAGACTGAGCCAGCCAGGCGTCCCTGCTTGTCCTTTTCATTTGTGGGGCCAAATTACATTCAACACGTTTTTAAGACAAAATTTTTCCAGCTTAACTGAGATAAAGTTGACATATGACATTGTGTATGTTTAAGGTGTACAACATGATAATTTGATATACATCCATATTGTGAAATGATTAACACAGTAAGGTTACTTAACGTATCCAGCCCTTACATAGTTACCTTTTTTTTTACTTTGTGGGGAGAACTTTTAAGACCTACTGTCTTAGCAACTCTCAGGTGTACAATAGGGTACCGGTAACTATAGTCGCCATTTTGTGCATTGTATCCCCAGAAGTCATTCATTTTGTAACTGGAAGTTTGTACCTTCTGATCACCCATTTTCCTCACTGCGCCCCCCACCCCTAGCAACCCCAATGCACTCTCTGTTCCTATGAGTTCATTCTTGTAGATTCCACATATAAGAGAAATCATACAGTACTTGTTTTTTCCCTGTCTGACATATTTTACTTAGCATAATGCTCTCAAGTTTCATCCATGTTGTCATAAATGACAGGAATTTATTCTTTTTATGGCTGAATAATACTCTACTGTATTTATAGTTACCCTATTTCTTTATCTACAATAAACACGGGAATAGAGGTATCTCTTCAAGATCATGATTTTGTTTCCTTCAGATATACACTCAGAAGCAGGATTGCTGGGTCATATGATTGTTCTATTTGTAATTTCTTGAAGAACCTCCAGACTGCATTCCGTAGTGGCTGCACCAATTTACATTCCCACCAAGAGTGCACAGGGGTTTCCTTTTCTCCATATTCTCACCAGAATTTGTTAGCTCTCATCTTTTCGATAATAGCCATTCTAATAGGTTGAGCCAAATTTCAAGAATCATTTAAAAGTAGATCTCTTGATCGTCCTGGATAACCAGAAGATCTGGCCCCTATGCCTTTCCAAATGGCAACAATTCCTGGCTGTTGCTGAGTGCTGGTGCCATTTACAGGAAGTTTGTGCCATCTAGATTTGCACAGATCTTATTACTGATAGTTACTGATAGTTTACCACAGCACTTGCATGGCTTTCTTGTAATAGAGAAAACCTCTTCTATAACTTATGTCTCTATCAAAGTTTGGAAAGTTGAATAAAAAGTTAGAGGGCAGAGTAATTCAAGAAAATTGAAAGAGGGGCCCCTGGGTGGCTCAGGTGGTTGAGTATCTGACTCTCGATTTTGGCTCAGGTCATGGTCTCATAGTTTGTGAGTTTGAGCTCCGTGTTGGGCTCTGCACTGACAACATGGAGCCTGCTTGGGATTCTCTGCCCCTCCTTCTTTCTGTGTCTCTCAAAAAAATTAAAAAGAAAATTGAAGGAGGGCGTTTTTCCTTTTGGAGGTGAAGAATAACATAAACAAGAATAAATATAATAAGGTAACATAATAATGTAAATATATATATTATTTGCCTACTGTCACAAGCCTCTCCATCCCTAACATAGAGTTGCAATAACTTTAGCCTTGAAAGAATTTCAGATCTCATTGATTATATAGGACTTTTTGTGATAGAATCTAAGTTCACTTGAAGTAGATTCAATTGGGAAAAACAAAATTCTCTTTTTGAGAAAAAAAAAAAAAAGAAGAAGAAATAAAGAAAGAAAAAAAGAAATCCTCAATAACCCCCAAACAAATTTTCAGCTGCTTGGCTTTCTGGGGGGGAAAAATGTCAATAAAATTGTGTTGCATTTGTGCAAAAATAGGACTCCCTTGTCCTGCCTTTTATATAAAGCTACTTTTACTGGGAGCATTGATGTTGGTGACTCCAAAAGGAACAACGGTAGTTTCTTAATCTTTCAGAAACCCTGTGGGACAGAGTTTAAAACACAGCAATGTTAGGGTTGCCAAAGACTCACCCTTTGGAAGAGAGGCTGATCCTCTTGAGGGCTCCCCTTTAAAAATGATTTAAAGGCCCTTGCTCAGAGGACCACAGATGTAAAATCAGAGCTTCAGTCAACTGAAGCCCACAATGTGGCAAAGGGGCAGGGTGACCCAGAGGAAGGGGATGTGATGTGGAGTTTGTCAAACTGAAATCTGAATTCCAGTCCTTCCACCCCAAACAGATGTAACCTTGAGTGTAACCTGGAGTAACAGAGCTGATGTGAATATTGCACGAGAAAACATGAACTGACCCTTTGTAAGCACTTTCCAAAGCTGGTTCTGATTCTCTTTTGTGTTTCTTTATATATAATAATGATAGCTATCATGGATTGGAATGCCCACTATTTGCCAGACCAGTGTCCCTTAACCTGAGTTCCAGATTCCCCTGCTTTTAAAGTTGCTTCAGAATGGGGCACCTGGGTGGCTCAGTTAGTTAAGCATCTGACTTCTGCTCAGGTCATGATCTCACTGTTCGTGGGTTTGAGCCCCACGTTGGGCTCTGTGCTGACAGCTCAGAGCCTGGAGCCTGCTTTGGATTCTGTGTCTCCTCTCTTTGCCCCTTCCCTGCTCTCTCTCTCTCTCTCTCTCTCTCTCTCTCTATCTCTCTCAAAAATAAATAAACATTTAAAAAAATGTAAAAAATAAAAGTTGCTTCAGGTCAGCATTCTAATGCACTAGACCAGTGGTCATTCCTTTTCTGCAAAGGACCAGATTAGAACTATTTTTATATTTTTGACGATCTCTACAGTCAAGGGGTTCAAGGTCAGAGGCTTCTACAGTCTCTGACATTATTACTCAACTTTGCCTGCCACTGACTATGAAAGCAGCCATAGACAACATGTAAACAAATGGGCATGGCTGTGTTCCAATAAAACTTAATTTACAAAAACAAGCAGCTGGACCATAGTTTGCCAGCCCTTACACTTGATTATGAATCTTTGCATCCCACATACAGTTCTTGCTATCCCAATGCATAGTTAAAATTTTCAGTTTGTTTTAGGAATGAGGAAGGGAGGCAAAAGAAGGGGACAGAAGAAAGAGCAAGAGACCTCAAAGCGAATTTATATACGGTACACTTATATTTAACTATACAGAAGATTCTTCTTCCTCTTGTCTTAAGCTATACGCCTTAACTAGAATGTTTACCATTTACTAGCTCTGTCTGATCTCTGTCATGACTAGTTAACATTACTCCAATCACTTTTTCTGACTTTATGTGGGCCTGTGCCAAGTGCCTTATATACACTATTTAATCTTTACAATAATGCCGTGAGATTAAAAAAAAAATTAACACAAATTTTACAGGTGAGTAAAAGGAAGCTTAGAAGAATTAAATACTTTCCCTAGTGTCATAGAGCCAGTAAATTAGAGGGCTGGGACTTAAATCTAGACAGTTTGACCTCAAAATTGCTTACTCTCTTAGCCATGGTTTCTCCATACATAAAAAATGGATTATCCATTTACACCCTGCTGGGTTCTTTGAAAGATTGCAGTATTGAAAGTATCTGAAAGTGCCTGGGTCAAAATCAGGGAGCATGAAATCAGTTCCTTTTTCTTTGTCCACCCTACCATTCAGGATTACCCACAATTACTAAATATTTATGGAGTACCCAATATATTCTCAGGTTTGACTGATCTAGAACCACCGATTCCTGGGAGAAGGAAGATTTGGTCATGGCTTTGCTTCCAAGGATGTGTGACCTTTTGGAGTCTTTGACCTTAGGTTCCCACATCTGTAAAATAACACATGTCTGCTCAGCCTTTTCAAGAATGCTAACTTATCTGCATTAGAAATCCCTTGAAAAACATGTACATTTCCAGACCCTATATAAGACATCAGAATCCTTTGGGCTGAAGCTTAGGTTTCTTCATTACTATCTCCAACTCTATTTTGAAAACAAAAAACAAAAAAACAGTATTGACTCCATTAAAAAGTTGAAAGAATAACGAACCCCCATTTATCTTTCACTAGATTCACTTATTGTTAATTTCGCCATATTTGCTTCGTAGATCTTTTGCTCTTGCTCTCTTTTTCTGTCTCTTCTATTTGGAAGGCAGTTGATGGTTTGCCACATTTTCTGGGTAATTCCTCTCTTCCCATTTGAAAGTCAGTTAAGGACATCATTTCACACCTAAACACATTAGTGCATATCTTCTAAGAATGAAGACATTCTCTAATGATAATGCCATTATCACACCCAAGTAATTTGGTTAACGGTGATACAATTATATTATCAAATATATAATGTCTTTGAATGCCACCAAAACAATGTCCTTGTATTTTTTCTTTGATGATCTAATCTAAGATTTTGCATTTTATTTGGTTTTCATGTCTCTTTAGCTTCCTTTCATTTAGAAAATTCTACCATGTTTTTTGTCTTCCATGACTTGACATTTTTGGGAAATCCAGGACACTTGTTTTGTAGAATGTTCCCCTCCCCCCAGTCTGGGTCTGCCTGTTTTCCCATATCGAGATATTTAGCTGGTAAATTGGATCAAACATCTATATGGTACTTTGTGCACCTTTATTGGAATACATTCTAAAGACAAACGAATTGCAAACCAATTTTTAACTTACTAGGTTGGTTTGTTGTTGGTATTGCTATTGGAATAGTGATCATAACTCTGAAATAATTTCTATATTGTAGGACACAGCAAGATGAATAAATACGTTGACATTTTTGGAAACCAGATTCTCATGTATTGGAAGACAAAAATATGGAAAAGAGAAAGTAAGAAAGTACCTTACATGTTGTATTTGAATTGGATATGAATACAAACTCAACATACCTACCTTCATAGTAGAAATAAGCACATCTAGTCTCCAGATCGTGGTTCTTAAATAACATTTCATACTAAAAGGAACTAGAGGTCCTTAAGGAATGGCTGATCCCAGGGCTAGGCAGATAAAATACAAGTTGATCCTGGAATAGCTTGTTATGGCAGAAAACAAAAAGAAAAAAAAAATATGCTTAAAGACAATGGGGACCTATCAAAAGTACATAGGAGTCAGCTTGAGGAGTTTCATGCTGGCCAAATTTGGTATATGTAAGCAGAAAACAGAATAATAATACTAATGGGGTAGAGCACATTAGATAAGAATGTACATCATAGTGAAATTAAGAAACAACAGGCACAAAAATGACTGTACTTGGAAGAAAGATCCTCATTTCAGTAGTATGTCTGCTAATAAATGTAGAAGGAATTACTGAATTCAATATCTGCTTTTTAACATGCTCCCCAGGTGGTTCTAATTCCCTCCAAAGTTTGGGAACAATTGCTAGATGTTTCCTTGAAGCTCTTTAATTCTACAACAGCTATAAAATGTTAAGCACAGCCCCTGCCCTGGAGAAAATAATACTTAATAGAAATGTATGAAAAATAGAAATTCTAGTCAGCCTGTTGACAATTTGTTTTTGTCTTTAAAGTACTTATGAAAGTATTTTTTCCTCACTGTTTAATATGCCAGTCATTCTAGCTACTCCTGACTCTTGCCATTTTATTCCAGCACTGTCCTAGGAGAACTCCTTCCTGTTACTCCCACCACAAACCCCTTCCCCTGTGGTATGAAATATTGCCATCCATGGAAATGGGAAAAGGAAGCAGCTACCTGGGATTGTCTCCAGGCTCTGCCTTTTGCTTACTCTAATTTTCTTTGTTCCTTCACCAGGCAGACCAGAGCTTTCAGGCATCAGTGCATCCTTGGAGTTTAGTTTGGTGGACCCTGTATGTAAATTCAGTGACTTGTGACACCTCAGAGGGCTTGAATTTCCATTCCAGAAGTAGGACAGTAACCCTTTGCTTTTAAACATGTCTTCTGCCTCAGGGCTTCCAAATTTTGCAGTTAATTGGGCCTATTTTTGTATAGTTCTAGTATGATTATGCAGAGAAGCAATTCAAAAGCTAGCATATACTTATGGATTTCCCTCCCCGTAATCAATCTCTTTTCCTTTGCTCCCCACATCCAAATCGACTGCCAGACCCCATTAACTCTGCTTGTAACATTTTTTAAGCATCATCCTTTGACTTTCCATTTTCTTGCTCTCATTACCAAAGAGCCACTGCTGTCTTCTCTGTGAAGTTTCTCCCTTGATCGTATTAGACTCTAGTCTAAGCAAATGATACCAAAATGCCCATATCCAGGCCCTTGACTTCAATGCCTACTTGTTGATTGTTCTACCGTGCCCTCAAATTCAACAAATCTAAAAGAAACTCGTACCACCTCTTGACTAGTTCTGCCCTCTCCTTCCTGGCCACCTAAGCTCATACCTTGTATATTGTAACAATTAAAAAGCACGAGTTTGGAATCAAACAGAACCAATTAGGACAAGACTTAAATCCCAACTCAAACACTTAGAGGCAATGTGACCTTGTTTAACTCAACATTCTCATCTGTAATATGGCGATAACATTACCTACATCAAATGGTTGCTGTCTGGAATCAACGACATGTGTTTTGTACATACATACAGTGCCTACCAGAGCGTAAAGATTGAATAAAAATGACTTCTTATTTCACGGCTTCTCCTCTTCCTAATTCTCTATACGGTAAATTATCACAATCTGTTTAATAGTTTTTTAAACGATCTCTTCTATTTATGCACAAATGCAGCTTCTTGGTTATCCCTGCTTAGGCTATTGAATAATCTTTCTAGGTTGTTTTCTTGTCTTCAGTAGCCCCAAAGACTTGTGTTCCTTATGTGTGCAAGAAATCATGCTAAGACACTTCAGTGTTTCCAACTAACCCATTCCTCATTCTGTCAACAGATTAATCTTCCCCTGGATCTGTTTTTATTACACTTCTCCCTTGATTAGGAAGAATCATTGGCTTCCCAGTACCTTTAGGATAAATTCCACAGATAGGGTAAATAGGCTCCAGCTTATCTGTAGTGGGGAATTATAATTTGGTCTGGCCCAGGCCTCTTTTCCTGCCTTATTCTAGTAAATGTATCCATTTATTTTGGTGAATTACTTATCATCCCCATTCCACCCACAGGGCTGTATTGGGATCTGTCAATCATGGTATCTATCTTCAGCCACTAAAGAAGATATGTGATCCAAGCTGAACCAACTTTCTCCCTTGGGATACTTTTCTAGTTGAGACCAGGGGAAAAGAGGCCTTTCCTTGTTGGAAGCTGAGCTGGGTACTATAAACCTTGGCAGTGCCAGTGGCCACCGTTTGGCCTTGTGCAATCTGAAAGAATGAGGTGCACTGGTATCAGTTCCAGCCGTACTCAAGGCTAGCCTTTCTCTTGCCCTTAGCAAATTGGCTATGTGAGCTCATGCATTTCCCATTCGGTGTTTAGCATTGGTTAAGATCCTATCATTTGGAGCCAAGCATTCTGACTAATAATACTATCTTTTTACCAGATCTCTGCCTTACTTTGTTCCCAAACCATTCTAAGCTGATCAACCCATGGCTCAGTGAAGATAATCCGTTCATCCTTCTCTTCCTGCCTTTGACCAAGTTGTTCCCACTGCTAGGAATGTTTGTTCTCTCTTATCTCATTCTCCAAAGTCTGTGCTTCCGTAAGACCAAGGCAAAACCTTTATCTTCGTGAAGCTCGGTTTGTTCTCCTCGAGCTTGAGGGAGTGTTCCCTTAGCTTAATATGTAGGCTTTAGATTCCAAAACCTAAATGTCATCTGATGTTTAGTTACTTACTGGGTCATTAATCCTTGCTATTTCCTACCTTTCTACCAAGTCAGAATAAAATTCCTAAGCTCAACTAAGGTCTAGAAGTGAAGGAACTAGTTCCAAACCATAAACACAACATGGGGCAGAATACATTGAAGTTTCCCTAAAAATACTCATGTCTGGCTGCTGAAGGTAGAGAAATGCATTTAAAAAGGAAAAACATGAACCAGGAGCTTAAATTACCCAAACACATCTAGATTGTTAGGGGCTGGGGGAAAAGACAGAGCATAATTTAAAGAAAGTGCTAGAGTTTACTAAATGATGAGAAATGGAAGACCATAAACATTTCATGATCTACAGGTATTACCAGGCATCAAAAATGTTGTTGTAATGTTTGAGAGACCCAGAGCCGTCAAAGAACGTGAGGTTCTTGCCAGAGAAGGCAGAAAGGTGGGAGATGTGGTGTTTGGGAACTAGCTCAGGTTCCAATTGGAGTCAGGGAATAGAAGGAATGGGTGAGAATTCAATCTAGGATAAAAAAGGATCTGCACATAGCCATGCGATAGACTAAGAGTGCAGTACAAGGAGCTAACAGGGAGATTATCTAAGAGAACCCTGCTACAATGGGAGGGAATAAATTGGGTGATGAAGAAAAATGGGCTATCAGGTTGTGACGTAGAATATGAGACGAACTTTCTCATGGGTCAAGGGAGAGTCTTGGGGGGCGGGGGGTGATTCCATAAAGTAAATGGAGACAGTGTGGAAAAAAGTGAGTTTCCCTCATATATAGACCTCTTGAGCCTGAAGGTTCTCAAAGTAATTTAATAACCAATCTCTTTTGGAGCCTAAGAAACAAGACTGTGAGATAGTTATTTGAAATGTCATGTCCATTTCATTTCATATTATTCGAAAGATGTGTATGGAGGAAACTGTGATTCCTTATTCCTCCTCACCCTCAGACCAGACATGTTTATGCCTACTTAGGCTAACTTGCTAAAGTTCCCAATATGCATAGGGTTATCTTTCTTTCTGGGATTTCAAAGAGCCATTTTGTCCCAACGTGCCTTTAACCTAAGTTCTAACTGATCACTCACAATTTTAAAAAGGCTCAAATGTACAATCCCTTAGAAAAGTGACTTAAATTTATAGGATGAATATAAATATTAAGACTGGTATAAATGTTAAGACTTATGTAGATATTAAGGCTGGTATCAGGTTTGTTTCAACAGCAGGTTGTTAAGGAAGGGAAGTAACAGGAGTAGAACCCAGTCAGAGAAGCTGGAAGACAACATCTAAGTACTTTCAGTTCTGCCTTGGGCCAGCCCTGCTCCCGGAAAAGTCCCCCAAGCAGCACCCCCATGGTGAGCAGTCAGATAACTCTCACCTGACTGACTGGCTGGGTGATAGTCTGGGTGGTGGTCCATCTAGTTTATCAAGGACCCGCCCAGAGAAAAGCCAAGCACATGCAATAGAGGGTGTTTGCCAACCCTTTTTAAAATTGATGATGTACCTGTTAGCCAACCGGGGTGTACCAGAGAAGAAAGAACCTGCCGGTGCTGTCCCCCAGTCTCAGTGCTTGATCTCTGAGGTGAGAATCTATAAGCCAGCATTTTGCTTTAGCCACTGATTTCACACTCAGCATTGCAGCCGGCTCAGGCCCCCGTGTACTCTGTGTTCATGTCTGTCTTCCTGTAGGAAATTCTCTTTGCATACTAGGGTGGGCCTCCTGCAACGCCCTCAGTTCTTCACCAGAGTAGGGACTCCTTAAGCATTTAGCCTATGGTATTGACATCCCTAGGCCTCACCTCCGGGGTTTTGCATTTCAAGTACCCTTCCTGTGAGCATCCCCCTTCTCTCTTGTTCTGTTCTCTAATTGCCCCCTAGATATCAAAAACCTCTTTGTTTCCTCTTCACTATTCACCTTATAGCCACTGTCCACCCTGTGTATTGGATAAATCTCCCTAAAGATGCTCAGCCTACTCTTCATGAAATGGTGCCCCAAATACAGTGATGATATTTTCCAAACCCAAACACTGGATCCTGTGTTCCACCCAGTAGAAGTTTACTCAGTAGGTAATAGTAAGCAATGCTTGAAATCGACACTGTCTTCGACAATCCAAAATGTTTGGCTCTTGCAGCTCAAGAGGACAAGGAGGACAGGTATGTTGCAATCTTCCGAGGCCCTACCTTGTGATCTGGTCCAGCCTACCTCTCTGATCTTGCCTCTACCTCTCTCTTCCTCCCACAGGCTGCACCAACCACGCTGACCTCTTTCTGATCCTGTGAACCAGATAAGCCAGGTTCTGTCTCAGGTGCATTGTACTGGCACATCTTCCTGAGACCGTCTTCCCTAGATCTTTGTAAGACTCCCCTCTTCTTACCATCCACATCTCTCACAAAGGTTGTCCTTAATAGCACCACTCCTGGTAATTGCCCGTCCTGGTTACTCTTGACCCTATCACACTGCTGTATGTTCTTCCCAGCATTTACTTCTGGAAGAAAATATCTTGTGTGTTTGTAGTCTTTCTCTACCTCCACTCTACCACCAGCTACAGTGTAAGCTTCATAAAGCATGCCTTTGTCAGTGTGTCTGTTCCCACATCACAACACCTAGAACACTGCCTGGGATGTAGTGGTTGTACAACCAAACTGTGTGGGGGCTACTGATTGGATGAACACTGTTCCTTCCACCATGCGCTGCGCTGTGAAACTGAGGATCACATGACCTGCTCTTGCAAGTCTAAGTTCACACAAACCTCTGTAGGAAAATGCACATCCCGCAGGGAAGGGACACACAGAGGAGGACCCCAGTCCTAGCTGGGTGAGAAATGAAAATCAAAAGTTTAGGACAGAAGTAGAAAACACAATAGGAGACCTAGCTAAGCAAAAGAAATCTGGTTTAAGGAAAAAGGGGGTTGGGGAGCTTCAGATAGAATTTCTGGAACACTGAGTTGGACCGGTAGCCATGACAGCCCAGATGCAGCTTTGCCACAAACCCACATTGTGGCCTTGGGTCCGTCATTGCTCTACTCTGAGCTTCAAATGCCACGCTTCTAAAATGAGGAAGCTGGAAGTCTTGTCAGTGCTTTCTAGGACCATTCTTTAAAAAAAAAAAAAAAAAAAAAAGGAGACCTGGGAAGGGGTGATGTGTCCTAACTGCAAGGATTAAGGGGCTACAGTGCACTAGTTCCAAGTCCCGCCACGAACTAAGAAATGAGGTAAACAAGATTTACTCTTGAGAATCAGCATTACTAGTCAGAGGCCAGAGATGCAAAGCTCTTTGAGGGGTGAGATAGGACTTCTCGGCCTGTACAACCACAACAGTCACCAGTTTCAACATATTAACACGTCTAAAATAATAATTTAAAAAAGCGTCAATTAGCGGAGGCCAGAGTGCTCTCTAACCTAGGAAAGAGGGAGGGACAGGCCAGAGGCAGGGGCTGGCTCTCCCCTTCTACAACCAGGGCGTCTGGGTGCTCCCTCCCAGGGGAAAGGCTGGCCTCACTGCAGGGTGCACCCTGTCTCTAACAGGCTCCAAGGACCTTCAGGAGAGTGTGGGACAAGGGTTAAGAGTCCAGACTCATCCTATCTGGCTTCAAATCCTGACTGCCATTTACTAGCTACATGCCCCAGACAAGTTATTAAACCTGTATCTCTACTTTTTCACCTATGAAGTGGGAGTGATGATAATAGTATGGATCCCCGAGAATTGGTGGGAGGATTAAGTTAATATGTGTAAAGCATGTAGAATAGGGGCTGTTGTTACAATTCCACCAACAGAGCCACCTGCATGTCTGAGGCCTAATGACATTAAATATTGGTCTCCCCTACCTTTAAGCAAGGTACCTGCTTCTTTCCCATGTAGGTTTGCTTACACAGAAACAATGTGCTTGTCACAGAGACTCTGAGAAATTGCCATTCCAGACCCTGTGGTATCTTCTGGCAAATCAATGAGTTACTTCTAGTTCTGCCTGGGCCTCCCACCTTGCCTGACCACAGAGGCAAGACGCAGGCATCATGGAAATGGAGGATTTTGGTCTGGGGGCAGATCAGTTTTGATTTCTAAATCATCATGCTGGTGTTCTGGTGCCTATTTCCTCCTAGGTATTTTGGGTTACTGCATAGACACTCAGGCTCTGATTTCTCTGAAGAGTGATATGAGTGAATCCTCAGCTCTGAAGCAGAGGGCAGTCCCAACTGCTTTTCCCACCCCACAGTGGTAGACCCGAATGGGCTTCCTATCTGATGCTGGGGCTGCTCTCCCTGCTATGGTACCTTTACATGAAAGAACACAGATCTTGTAGAAAACTGGTGGGTTAAAAATGTAGGAAAGGAGGGAGCTTCAAGAGGAAGCATGAAGCCAGGGGCCCCCGCTGACCTGCGTGCAGTGACTTCTCCAAAGAAGTCCAAATGTTTTCATTTCATTCCGGGACACTGCCTGGAACTACAGCTACCCTTTAGGGATTGTCTGGGTTTTAAAGCATTGTCAACTAATAGTGTGGGTCGTTCTGGAAGGGTTAGAGCATGTTCCATAATGTCAACGGTGATGCGCATCAATGGGAATGTGTTTGATAAGGTTTCTTTCCTCCTGACATCTTGCGGGGTTGGGTTTACCTTTAAGAACAGCAGATTTGTGAGTTTTGTTTTATTTTGATTTTGGACAGAGGGGTGAGGTAGGAAGGGGGAAGGGATACATGAGAGACTTAAAACTCTTGGGGAGGTCCATGGCGCCTGATTATGGTTGAGGGGGAGAACCTGAGAGGTTCAAAGAACAGGAGGGCTCAGTGAGGTTAAGCTATGACACGGGTTATGTTGGCATTCCCGGATTGGCCTGGGAAGGTAACCAACAATTACAACCTTCCCCTGGAAAAACGCAGCCTGAGCTCCAAATAAGCAACTAGTAAAGGAACTTTTCGGATACTGCCCATTGAAATTGAGTTCTCAAACAATTAACTTCCCTTAGTGGATCTTGGGGAGAAAGAGAAAGTCCCAGGAAGCACTTGGGACGGCACTGGGGGAGAAAAGATGGGTCAGAAGCACAGAGCATATTCGGTGTTAAAGCTGGGAAGGCATTTGTTCCCGGGGTCTGGGGCAGGCAGTGACCTGCTGAAAACCCCCGCCAGCACAGGCACCTCTCCAGAGATCTGGCAGAAAGACGTCCTGCATTTCAAGTGAGGAAGTTTCGGACACTCGGGTTCTGCTGACGTCTCATTCTGAGTTCTTGGGACAGCCTTCCCTCTTAACTTTGCGAGAACCTGGGGCCTCCGTCTGAGTTCACCTGAGAGTCCGTGCGCAAGGGACAGACAGGTAAGAACTCGGCAGGAGAAGCCAAGCCCCGGTTGGAGGAAGCCCGAGTGAGGAGGCGTGGATGGAGATACAGCTGGGGGTCAGGACTGAGGGACGATGCAGCGGGACGTAAGAAAGGGAGGGGGCAGGAGCGTCGCGTGCGGGGACCTCGGCAGCACGCGCAGTCCCAGCAGAGGTGCGGCGCGGGCGCCCGCGGAAAGGGGAGGGTGGAGAGGCGCGGGCTGGGCGGGGTCGGGGAGCCGGCGCGGGGAAGCTGTCCCTGCGGCGCCCGGCGCTCGGCCGAGGGAGGCGGCGGGGGTCTGAGCCGGCGAGCGGCGCGAGGGCGCCGAGGCCGCGGCGGCTGGAACAGGTGAGCGTCCGCGGGGCGGCGGGTCCCCGCCCTTCCCCGCGGGCGCGCCTCCTCCCAGCCAGCCTCCCGGCGCCGAGCTGCTCCGCGGCTCCCCTGGGTTTGGGCTTTTGCGCCTGGCAGCTGGCTTTTTTCCCCTCCCCTGTTTCTGCCTCTCCTTCTTCTTTTAGGTCGCTCCACCCCGCCCAGGATCCGGCGAAGGGGAACGGGCCGGGCTGCGGCTGCCAACTCGCGCCGGGGGCGTGTGTGCGAACTCCCGGAGCGGCGTCCCGCGCCCTGCCTCCGCCCTGCGCGGCGCGCGCTCCTCGCTCCCCGGGCCCGCGGCCTCCCCCGCAGCCCTTCCCCACTTTTCCCCCCTTTGGCAATCACATGGCATTTTAAGAATGCCGGAAAGATGGCGGTAGCGGCGGCGGCGGCGGCGGCGGCGGCGGGGCCGAGCGGCGGGGGAGGCGGCCGGGCGCAGCGGAGCGGGCTGCTGGAAGTTTTGGTGCGGGATCGCTGGCACAAAGTTCTGGTGAACTTGAGCGAGGACGCCCTGGTTCTGAGCTGCGAGGAGGGCGCCGCGGCGTACAACGGCATCGGGACCGCCACCAATGGCTCGTTCTGCAGGGGCGCCGGCGGCGCGCAGCCCCCGGACTCGCCCGCCGGGGTCCGCACCGCCTTCACCGACCTGCCCGAGCAGGTGCCCGAGTCCATCTCCAACCAGAAGCGCGGCGTGAAGGTGCTGAAGCAGGAGCTGGGCGGGCTGGGCATCAGCATCAAGGGGGGCAAGGAGAACAAGATGCCCATCCTCATCAGCAAGATCTTCAAGGGGCTGGCGGCGGACCAGACCCAAGCCCTGTACGTGGGCGACGCCATCCTGTCGGTGAACGGAGCCGATCTGCGGGACGCCACCCACGACGAGGCGGTGCAGGCGCTGAAGCGCGCCGGCAAGGAGGTGCTGCTGGAAGGTAAGGGGTTAATGCCGCGCGGGCGGCGCACACACCCCCTCACCCTCCCGCCGCACCCTCACTCTCGCCCACGTGCGGACACAGCCCGGGGTTCCGGCGAGTGGGGGCGGCGGGGAGTTTGGACAACTTTACCCCACCTGGGGGCAACTTGTCCCCACGCTAGTCTTTGCCGGCTTGGACGCGGCAGGGGTGTGTGAAAGGGCTTGGCGAGCAGGGCTTCTTGGGCTACGTGGCAGGCACAGGGTCTTAGTGCCTAGTGCCCGGTGTCTCATTTTTACCCGCGGATAATCCAAGTGGAGCGTACGTAGGGGTAGGACGTGGAGCTGGAAAGGAGGGGCAGCCGTCCACGCTCCGGTGAGAGCCCACTGAACAGTAGCGACTCCGAGAGTTCTGCTTTGGCACAGTTTTCCTCAGGAGCCTGGGCAATCCGGTGAAGAGGGTTCCGTCCCAAAGAGGACAGAGAGGAGGGGCAGTGTTTGAATGCTAAAACCCCATCACCCTTCCGGACTTCCCTCTTTCAGATTGGAAGCCGGGCTCACGCCGGGGACTTGTGCCAAGGGCTGGGTAGTGTGTTGCGTCTTTGTGCACAAGTTCCCTTCTGGTGCCAGGTGTTCGGCCGGTCAGTCTGGATTCCAGGCTGCTTCTCTGGGTGGAGGGTTGGGGTGGCAGTTTTTCTGCTTGCATTTTCCCGGGATTTTTCCCGAGTAGTGTGCAAATAGTTTTGCATTTTGAAACAGTTTCTCCTGAGTGTGAGGCGTCTTAGAGACGACTCTCTTGAGATCCTATGAGCCCAATCCCCTAGTTTTTCAAGTGAATGGAATAAGTAGCCGCATTACTGTGCCCTTTTGCTGTTAGGAGGGGCAGAAGGGCAATAGGGTATTAAGTGGATAATCATTGTCCTTTCCCACTACGTCTGTATTTACTTGGTAATTGCCTCTCTGCCCCATAGCTTCCTTTGTACATACCTCCGTTAACACAAATATTATGCAATTATTTTTATCTATTTACCCAGCTTTTCCCTCGCTGTAGATTGAGTTGTCTTGGGTCTTTTATTTAGTTATGGGTCACCTCCCTTGAGTTTAGGTGCTCAATGATCTGCAAGCTGAGTGAATAAGTAAACGAACCCATAGCCACAGAAACAAGAGTGTTTCAACCCAGACCTTGTAAACTGGTGGTTGATTTAAATCCTAAATTAAGGACTTAAGTCAATTTCCTGCTCACCAGATGTGGTGCTGGGGTGTGAAACTGCGAAAGTTCAAAGTTGAGAAGCCAGCCTTGTTAACATGTGACGGCTGATGCAACCGTCTGGTACATGATAGTCCACCTCCTGCCTAGAATCCAGAGGCTTCCCCCACCCCCACCATTATTTATCTAGAGGATTTGTGATGTCTTCATGTTTAATTGCTACCCTGGATCCAGCAAAGTGGAAGGCTATTTGCTTTGGTTTGATGATTAACACAAGTAAGCAGAAAAAAAGTTTTCTTGACTCAAGTGTGTTGGTTTGTGTGACAACGGGCAGGTGGGATCTGGGACAAGTGTAGTTTGGACTGTAAACCACTGCACACCTGCTCAGCTTGCAATATTTATCAGGGGGGACAAAAGGCAGGCCATTTCTGTTTCAAAGCACTGCCCTTCGTTACGACTCTTCTCCTTGGTTTCCACTTAAAGAATAATGACTTAGCAATAGATAAAAAAAAAAAAAAAAAAAAATCTCTCACCCAGAAAGAGGAAGGAAAGGTGACTCCCTGCAGTTCAAAATAAACTTAAAGAAAAAGAATCAAGCAGTTGTGTGACTTTCTGGATGCAGCAACTGAAGAGTGAGTTTTGTAAAAACCTCTAATGTGACATTCTTGCAACATGCCCTCCTGTGTTGCAGGTAGGACCTGTGAGGGAAGGCCTGTGGGCCTCCTAGACAGGAACCACCTGGGCTTTGGGCCACAACCTTCTTCCCAGCCTGAGTTTTTAGAGATCGGCGGCAATAAGAGAAGCAAGTAGAGGCCCCGCTCAAAACAATGTGTCTTGTTCTGAGTCAAAGTGTTGGTCCTAAGTGCAGGAGGTGTGATACTATACCATCAAAGCAAATATCACACACATATCCCTTCTTTTTTAGCTTGGACTAGTACATAGGTGACCAGCTGAAGGGGCAATCAGAGCCACCAGAAAGGCTTCTTTTTTTTTTTTTTTAAATTTTTTTTTTTTCCAACGTTTATTTATTTTTGGGACAGAGAGAGACAGAGCATGAACGGGGGAGGGGCAGAGAGAGAGGGGGACACAGAATCGGAAACAGGCTCCAGGCTCTGAGCCATCAGCCCAGAGCCTGACGCGGGGCTCGAACTCACGGACCGCGAGATCGTGACATGGCTGAAGTCGGACGCTTAACCGGCTCCGCCACCCAGGTGCCCCCAGAAAGGCTTCTTGAAATCACATATCTAGTTGCCTGTATCCTGAAATGCAATCTTGATTGCAGAATTTCTACAGAGGAATGGCTTTGTAGATGTAATCTGCTTGGACGAGGGGCTTAGGGAGATGTTTCAAAGATAGATATGTTTATGTGGAAAATGCACAGTTTTTTACTTAGGTTGCTTTTTTTTTCTTTCCTGGCCTGCCGATGGAGATTAGTTTAGTCCCTTAACCACAGCCAATACGCACCCCATTACACGACGTGCGCCCCCTAGTGGAAAGTCGCTGCCGCTGCTAGTGAAACGCTCTGAAATGAAACGCTGAACCCCAAGTTTCAATCCCTGCCTTCCAGTTGTAGAATCTACCACAGAATTAACCTCCTTGAGCCTCAGTGTCTTCTGAAAAAAAGGGAATACAGAAACTCGGCTAGAACTTCTTACTTTACAGGGCTGTTGCATGGAGAGAAATCTGAGAATAAAAGAAAAACAAGACATGCATCAAATGACTGCTGTGATTAGTTGTGTTTCCATTACATGAAATGAAGGTGAAATTGTCCTAAGGGATAGTCCTTTCCTCACACTGTACTAGACTTTATATTTCTTACTTTTAGTCTCCCTTTAGTTTTTTTATTATGAAACTGTAATGATAGGAGACCATTCCTCTGCGGGAAGGGAGTCATTACAATCGCTAACATTTGGTGAGCACTTATATGTTACAGGCTTTACTTGGATTTGTCCGTTACACTTTTAGTAACTCTGTGAGGCTAGTACTTGTTCCCTGTGGGCTATTTGCTTCAAGTAAAATAGGAGGTTTCCAGGTCTGTCTCACTTAAAAACAAGCACACCTGGGTAGCTCAGTCGGTTACATATCCGACTTCAGCTCAGGTCGTGATCTCACAGCTTGTGGGTTCGAGCCCCGCATCGGGCTCTGTGCTGACAGCTCAGAGCCTGGAACCTGCTTCTGATTCTGTCTCCATCTCTCTCTGCCCCTCCCCTGCTTGTACTCTGTGTGTCTCTCCTTCTCTCAAAAGTAAACAAACAAATAAAAGCTCATACTTGTAACTTCTAGGGGAAATTGATACTCTGCGTTTCTCCTTCAACTATATACTTAAGTTGGTTGAAGTTCCTCAGTTATTGGGCTCAAGATGTTCTTCCTCACTCCTCAAATATGCTGAAATGCTTGGGACAGCCTTGAGCAGGAAAAGCCATTGTGTGGGCTACTCAAAAGGGAGGGACAGAAAAGAGGATTGAGTCTAAAAACCTTAATGCACTAAGTGTATGGCTCAACTTCACAACAAGGCAGGGCCTCTATCATTGAACACATGGCCAACAAGGAGACTAAATTGTAATTCAAACTGAAAATAAAGAGTGAATAGACAGGGCCAGCTAAGTCAGTGTTTAGCCAAATATTCATCAAAGTTAAGGTCAGGTATCTTCACATTATGAACTCATTTCCTATTTTAGGGGGTAAGATCAGGGACCCTACATTCAGCCATGCAAATATTGAACCCCATAATGCCAGGGGACGCCATGTACATGGTGTACAATGAGAATGGCACCCTGTGGAGTTGGGCAGGGTACAGCTGCGTGAATATCCGTGGTAGTTCTGGGTCAGGGGAGGGGTGAATTTTTTGCCCTGAGATTGGTAGCAAAATAGTAATCTGGAATCTATCGACCTTTTTGTGACTGAAACTAATAAAATTAGTTTCTCCATAACTTTGTCCAGATTGAGGAGTACAGAATGTTCTGGAAGACACATATTGGGGTATGGAAGGTAGGGGTGGGGGGATGAACAGAATCATATCCGGGGCCAAAAGGTATCCTCCGGAACTGATCCAGAAGAGATGGAAACTCAGAGAAGGTCAGAGACTGTTGTTGACATGAACCTTGTCCGTCAAAGCTCCTCCCCCAGTACTGCTCCCAGGAATGCTTGGCTGTTGAGATCATCTAAAATGTCACTTGCACAGTCACTTCCCTTAGTGGTGGAAGTGGGAATGGCAGGGCAGGGAGATGGGGCACAAGGTAGAGGCAGTGGTTTTGTTGCCATGAAATTTCAGGATTGGACGAGAATTTGAACCTTAAAGAATCTTACTTTATTTAGGATGTACAGATCCTTAAAGATTACCCAAGACCTCTGGAATTAAGAGTCTTGAGGGGCGCCTGGGTGGCGCAGTCGGTTAAGCGTCCGACTTCAGCCAGGTCACGATCTCGCGGTCCGTGAGTTCGAGCCCCGCGTCAGGCTCTGGGCTGATGGCTCAGAGCCTGGAGCCTGTTTCCGATTCTGTGTCTCCCTCTCTGCCCCTCCCCCCGTTCATCCTCTGTCTCTCTCTGTCCCAAAAATAAATAAACGTTGAAAAAAAAAATTTTTTTTAAAAAAAAAAGAGTCTTGAAACTTGGGCTCTTATATTGTAACTAATAGTTACTCTTTTCACAAGATGCTTTAACTTGTTAGGCCTGGATTTTCTTCACTGGGAAGCTAAGGAGCTAGGTTAAGGTATCCCTAAACGTTATTTCACCTCACATTCTATAAATTAAGACCCAACACACTTTTAATAAGAAACCTTTCTAACACCGCTTTTATTTTTACGAAATGAATTTCATAAATAATAAAATCGGACTGTAGTTTACATTTAAAAATCAGCATAATGCCCTATTGTTATTAACATTAATAAAATGGAGAAATGAGTGAATCTTTTTTAAGTTTATTTATTTGTTTTGAGAGAGAGAGAAAGAAAGAGTTGGGGGGGCAGAGAGAGAGTACTCTGCTGACAGCAGAGAGCCCGAAGTGACGCTAAAACTCACGAACTGAGAGATCATGTGACCTGAGCCGAAGTTGGACATTTAACTGACTGGGCCTCATGGATAAATTATTTTGAAAAAAGTTTCAATTGATAAATGCGTAGCACAACTACACCAGAGGTCTGCATGAATGAGGTAGATACAAGTACCTGAATGTAAAATCACCGTCAATGAATAGCTACAACTGAAGGTGGCTAGGGGTGTGTGGTGTCATTTGGGATCTGGAAGAATCTTGCACTGTGAAGGGCTGCCTCAGATGTTGCAAGATGTCTAGCTTCCCTGGCTCCTATCACTAAATGCTAGGAATATTCCACTGCCGCTCCCCTGGACCCCCAAAATGCCTCCATAAATATCTGAACTGCTACTGAGAAGGGCTATTTTGACCCTCCAGCCTCTTGAGAACATTCTATAAGAATACTGATTCTGGGGGCGCCTGGGTGGCTCAGTGGCTTAAGCGTCCAACTTCAGCTCAGGTCATGATTTTGCCATTCATGAGTTCGGGGCCCCGCGTCGGGTTCTGGGCTGACAGCACAGAGCCTGGAGCCTGGTTTGGATTCTGTGTCTCCCTCTCTTTCTGTCCCTTCCCTGCTCACACTCTGTCTCTCTCAATAAATATGTAAATAAATAAATAAATAAACAAACATAAAAAAAAAGAATACCGGTTCTGCTTTACCACTTTATACAGTAGTCCCCTTATCCTGGGTGTTGCTTTCCACGGTTTCAGTTTCGCAAGGTTCACCACGGCCTGGAAGAAGATGATCTTCCCCTGACATAGTGTCAGAGGGTCAGTAGTAGCCTAACGCTCTGTCACAATGCATGCATCCTTCACCTCACTTCATCCCATCACATAGGCATGCTATTATTTCCCGTCATCACAGGAAGGGCAAGTACAGGACAGTAAGATATTTTGAGAGACAGAAAGGCCACATTCACATAGCTTTTATGGTAGTGATTGATATAATTGTTCTATTTTATTATTAGGTATTGTTAATCTCTTACCGTGCCTAATTTATCAATTAAGCTTTATCATAGGTGTGTATGTATAGGAGAAAAACACAGTCTATATAAGGTTCAGTACAGTCTGTGGTTTCAGGCGTCCACAGGGGATCTTGGAACATATCCTCTGCCGGGCACAGCAGTACCTAACCTTTTGCAAACTCTTTACAGATGTAATAAGAGCTAACATTTATATAATATTTGCATCATGCCAGATGCTGTTCTAAGCACTTCACATGGACTAAATCATTGGGTTCTCCCAGTAACCCAATATGATTAGAATGTCTGCTTTATAGATGAGAAAACTGAGGCACAGATCATTTAAGTCACTTGCCACTGAAACAGTGAATAAATGCTGCTGCTGAGATGTAAACACAGGCCTTATCACTTTGGATCTTCATAAACAGACTCAGGCGATGAGCAGATTAGGGGTGCTTAACCTCAGTTTATTGATTAGGAGACTGAAGCTCCTTGGTGGCTCAGTTGGTTAAGTGTCAGACTCTGGATTTTGGCTCCGGTCGTAATCTCAGGTCATGATCTCACAGTTGTGAGATTGAGCCCTGTGTGGGGCTCTGCATGGAGTGTAGAGCCTGCCTAAGACGCTCTCTCTCCCTCTCCCTCTGCCCCTCCCCTGCTTGCGTGCATGGTGTGATCTCTCTGTCTTAGATAGATAGATAGATAGATAGATAGATAGATAGATAGATAGAAAAAAATAAAAAGGAGAGTAAAGCTCCAACAGGTCCCATGATTTGTCCTATTTAGGTCTTCTACTTTCTTGTCTGGTGTATTAGTTTTCTATTGCTGCTCTAACAAATTTCCCAAAACCTTAGTAAATTAAAAGACAAATTTATTATCTTAGGTTTTTTTTTTTTTTAAGTCAGAAGTCTAATGCAGATCTCAGTGAGCCAAAATCAGAGTATCCACAGTGCTGAATTCCTTTCTGGAGACCCTAAAAGAGAATCTGTCCCCTTGCTTTTTCCAGAAGCTTCTAGAGACTACTCAAATGCTTTAGCTCATGGCTCCCTTACATTTTTTAAGCCTGGTAGCAACTTGGATCTTTCTCAAACTGAAACAGTCCAACCTCCATTCTGCCTTCTCCTTGCATTTTTAAGGATTTGTGATTACCATGGTCACCCTAAAATAATCCAGGACAATTTCCCTATTTTAAATATATTTTAAATTAGAATTTCCCTGATTAGCAACCTTAATTCACCTTGCAACCCTAATTCCTCTTTGCCATGCAAGGTAACATATGGTTGGGATCTGGAGACTAGGATGTGGGCATCTTGGGAGTGGGGGTAGGGGACATTTTTTCTGCCTGTTACATCTGGTTTGGTGAAGTTATAATGGTACAGAGTTCCCAGGTAGCACTTCAAGAATATCCTCAACCGTGTAAAGGATCATGTCGTGTCACACTGCAAAGGAGTTCGTCACTTATTCATTTATTTACCCATCTAACAGGTCACTTACAGAGTATCTTCCATGTGATACCACTAGGGCATTGCCCTCAAGGAACAATATTATGGTGACAGATGCCGATAAGCACCATGCAGGCAGGTACAGGATGGAGCAAAAAGGGCTGTAGCAAGGTCATCATGGGATGCTGTGTGCTGTGGTAGCCTATGGGAAGGGCATCTGGCCCGTTCTTGGACAGGTCTATGGAAGGCAAAAGTCTCAAGGCAGCCCAACAAAGAGCATGGCTATCAGCTGTCGCTCAGTGTCAGTAGGTGGGAGGAATGTGACCATCAGACCTTGTTAAGGGGCAGGAAGGAAAAAAGACCAGAGAATTGAGCAGGAATCAAGGCTTCTAGGCCTTATGATAGAGTTGAATTTCATTCTCAGGGTGAAGTGTTGTAAGTAGGAAAATGTCATGCTGGGTTTCACATTTCAAGAAGATAATTCTCCCGAGCCATGCGTCTATTGTAAGGTGGGCAGGGCTCTAGTGACATGACCCAGCTTCATGTGCTCACCTGGCAGCACCAGTGTTCAGACACTTCACCCTGAGTTATGCTTAGGGGCACCTTCCCCAGCAAGGCTTAGGTTTATAAGGTGACTTCACTCACATCATGATGTTATCACTAGGTCAGCCCTGTGTGGATCATTGGACTGGTCTAAGGATCCTTTTCTGTATAGGAGGAAATGGAGGTGCTAGAGATGAGGTGACTGGCCTGCGGTTACCTTGTAGATGAGGGAGCTGGACATCAGATTATCTAATACCCATCCAGTTCTTCCTACTGCATACTACACAAAGTCAAGACATTGTACAGTGGACACAATGAAGTCTTAGAGGTATAAGGCATGGCCTCTGATTTCAGGGAGTTGACAGTTATTAAGGAAGTAGGGCATTTGAGGATGATTGTAAAGTTTTTGAGATTAGTCGTACAAATTGTGTGATCTATAGTATCTATAGCATAGTACCTGGCACACCTTGGGCTGATTTTAAAATGTCTTAGGAGGCAAAAAATAGGACAGACAGAAGGGAGGAAGAAGGGAAGGAGAGAATGAGTGGGGGAATCAGGGAGTGAGAAGGGAAGGACAGACAGCAAGGTAGGAAGGGAGGGGGGAGGGAAAGTAATTTGGGGACTTAGTGACTTTCTCTGATGACTCCCCTCCTCCAGCACTCATGCTACTGGACGTGGTGATGACACACATTTGGCATCCGACAATGCAGACTATGCCTTGGTCTGTAGAGCAGAATTATGGAAGTCACTTTATAGAGTTGGGAGGCACGTACTTAACATAGACTGGTCTTGAAAGACAAAAGAGGAGCCAGACATGATTTTAAAAGTTATTGAGAAATGTAATTATCCTTCTAATGTTATAACCACCTTTCCTTTGCCCCCCTGTAGCTCAGGGACCTACAAGTCTGAATATGTTAAGAACACTTTCTACCTGGAGAGATGAAAACTGTCTGCTTAGATATTTTAATTGTTTCTTTTTTAAAGCTTACGCATCAGCGTGAGAATTCAGACTGTATTCTTTATCAGGAAGCCGGTCAGAATGGTCTTTCAATTCTGTATTCCTGTATTCCTGCCATGGTGGGGAATGCTCTTCATGTCCCTTGATGCTTGTAGCACTCACCCCATGGAGTGCCAATCAAAAATAACTCACCGCACAGGGCTCTGCATTTGTGAAAGGCATCTAGCTGAAGCTACCATTGGTCTGTTTGGTGAAGGGAAATTCTTCTCTGGCAGCTAGAATTCTCTGGCCTACTGAGACTTCTGTTTCAAACGATGCATTTCAAAGCAGATAATGTTAAAGAAAAGCCAGAATTTCCCCCTGCATTTATACTGAGAGTTTTATATACCAAACCTCATTACCTACTTCAGTGGCTTTGATCTATAATAATAGCTTGCCTTTAGCTCTGGCCCGCAGATCCAGACTTAAGAGAGAGTATGAAACACACACCACGAAGTAAATGTCCTGACAGACCCATGCAAATGAGCCCCACTCCCAAAGTGGGGTAGAGAAGATGGAATAGTGGTTATAATGGGAATTAACATGATGCCCATACTTTAGCTCAGTGCTTTTGAAACTACTTCTTCCTGTGATTTGAAGCATCATTCTCAGCTTGTTGAGAAGTGTGGGAAGCTCCATCTCAAACTCGACTGGTTGCTCAGTGTGTCTGCAGCTAACCTACCCAGTTCATGTGCTTGCTGTTCAAACTGGCCTTGTTTCTTCTCACTGCAGTTTCTTTCCCAGAGGAGTAGAATGCAGTGGTTTAGAGGGAGGGCCTTGGAGTTACCCAGCGTGGGCTTACATTCTTGTTCTATCTCTTTCTCACTGTGTGAGCTTGAGCAAGTTACTTAACAACAAGCCTCAATTTCTTAATCAGTAGGTTTATTGTGAGGGCTAGAGTAATTATGTATGTAAAGTGGTTAGCTCATTGCCTGGAATATAGTAAGCACTAAATATTTTTTAACTGTATAACATGTCACATTGCATGCTTAGCTAAGTTCTGTTTGCACACAGAGGTCTTAAGCATACAAGTGAAATGATGGGTTCAATCATATGTTACATAAAGTCTTTGGGGGGGCGGGGGACACAAAGGACAGTTTGGGATTTGCTATGGTAGGGAACTGAAGGATGCAACTGATGGCCTAGGAGAGTTGGTTTGCCTTGTAGGGGTGAATTATGATCCCACAAGGGTGTATTTCATTGATGATTTTTAGTAGCATCAGATGTTTTCCATCAAACAGATCACAATGTAGGCTGCTGTGGTTTTTGGTGGGCAAATGTGAACTTTGTCTTAAAATGCTGATATGCAGGAACATGCAAAAAAGTGTTTTTCAAAAGGGAAAGTGGGCAAGTGAGGATTTAACTTACACAGCAAAATTCAAAATTCTTTGAAAATTTGTCTAGTGCTTATAGGGGTGTGGAGCTCTTACTGGCCAAAAGAAACCCAAAAGTTTCTTTTGTTAAAATGTGGGGGGTGCCTGGGTGGCTTAATTGGTTGAGAGTCCAACTCTTGATTTCAGCTCAGGTCATGGTCGCAGGGTCGTGGGATCCAGCCCCTCTGTGCTGAGTGTGGAGCCTGCTTAAGATTCTCTCTCTCTCTCTCTCTCTCTCTCTCTCTCTCTCTCTCTCCCTCTCCCCCCCCCTCCCCCTCTCTCTCCCCCTTCCTCCCTCCCTCTCTCCCCTGCTCCTGGCCCCTCTTCCTCGCTCACACATGCACTCTTTCTCTCTCAAATTAAAAAAAAAAAAAAAAGAGGTGAAATATTTATATAGGTGTTACTAAGCCAGCATTATACTTTAGTTTTTTATGGTTTTAATTTAATGCTGTATTTCATGGAATCTAAGAGACAATCCAGTGGAATTGTATCTGTACCCTCAAAAAAATATAATGTTTAAGATGGGGTGTCTAATGGGATACCTGCTTAAAGTTTTGATGTAAGGGACTATCTCTTCAGTGCAGGGATAAGTGAAAAATAAACCCATCACACAGAAAGGGACAACAAAGAAACTCACACATATCAGATTTAGTCCTGGTAGAAGGCAGAAAAAATATATCTGCTAAGATTTTGAATGGCAAGTCGGTTCTACTAAATATGTAGGTCTGAATGTAGTGTCAGTGTTAGTTAAAAAAAAACAAAAAACAAAACTTAGGCAGATAATTTAAAGTGGTTTCAGATTGGGAGGGCCCCTGATGAATGATAGGAGTGGTTGTAAATTCTGTCTACAAGAATTCAGCTTCCATCTGGGCCTCCAGCGATTTTAAGGCACATTCCCCAAATCAGAAATGATAAAATGTGAAAAAAAAAATGGGCAGTTTAGATTGATGAGATATGGGGTATTATAGTCACATAACTAGTTATTAAAATAATTTTTCTGCTAATGTTTGTAAGGTGAGGACCTTGTCGGTAGATTGAAGGAAAAATCTATAGAGGGATGAGATGAAATTCCTTTTCTTCTGAAATAGAACAGTCCAGAGAGAGACAGGTGTGGAGTAATAAATTACATTTACATATATTACAAGTATATTCTATAATAATAATAATAATAATAATTTATATTTATAAGTAATATAAACGCTGTAGCAGAACTTGTGGAGTATCTGAAGGTACTAAGGATACCTGGAGTGGAAAAGAATGCTTCACAGAAGAGGTAGCTTGTACAGTAGGGTCATCTAAGCAAAGTGAAGTTTAAAGTGTAGGTAATTACTTGGCTGTTTGCGACCCAGCATTTCAAATACTTTCATCTGAAAGCTTTTAATCTGCAATAAAAATCAAAGTTAATGACTTTACTCTTTTTTTTTTTAAATTTTTTTTTCAACGTTTATTTATTTTTGGGACAGAGAGAGACAGAGCATGAACGGGGGAGGGGCAGAGAGAGAGGGAGACACAGAATCGGAAACAGGCTCCAGGCTCTGAGCCATCAGCCCAGAGCCTGACGCGGGGCTCGAACTCACGGACCGCGAGATCGTGACCTGGCTGAAGTCGGACGCTCAACCGACTGCGCCACCCAGGCGCCCTCTCTTTTGCTTCCAATATCCATATATTGTCCTCTGTTCTCTACTTCACGTTTAGAATTTATCTAAACCAGGGGCGCCTGGGTGGCTCAGTCAGTTAAGCATTGGACTCTTGACTTCAGCTCAGGCCATGAACTCATGGTTCATGAGTTCAAGCCCCACATCAGGCTCTGCTCTGGCAGCACAGAGCCTGCTTGGGATTCTGTTGTCCTCACTCTCTGCCCCTCCCCGACTCACTGTCTTTCTCTCTCTCTCTCAAAATAAATAAAAATAAACTAAAAAAAAAAAAAAGAATTTGTCTAAATCAAAATAATATATGCAAAAAAATAATATATGTTTATAGCATTCCTTTGTGCACCCTACCCCATACCTTCTCTGTTGTCCCCCCAGAATATTAGAAAACATTTTAATTAATAACTTAATGATTTTTATTAAAAATATTTTAATGGAAGTATAGGTATATTATATTTATAATATTAGAATATATTTCTAATCCTAATATATATAGAAATATATATTCTAATACTCCAAATAATATGCCTATACTGCTACTTCTTCGTATATCAGTTTTTAGCCACTATTGACAGAATTAGTGATCATGTCAATATTGTTCCATTTTGTAGCCATGTAAAAGTCAATGATCAGGTTTCTTGCAGTTACCCACAGCTTTTCTTTTTTTTCCATTTGCTTCATTTTCTTTTCTTTTTATTTTTTATTTAAAAAATCTTTTCGGGGGGTGCCTGGGTGGCTCAGTCGGTTAAATGTCCGACTTCGGCTCAGGTCATGATCTCATAGTTTGTGAGTTCGAGCCTCACATTAGGCTCTGTGCTGACAGTTTAGAGCCTGGAGTCTACTTTGGATTCTGTGTCTCCCTCTCTCTCTCTGCCCCTCCCCTGCTCATGCTCTGTCTCTGTCTCAAAAATAAATAAAAACATTAAAAATAAATAAATAATAAAAAAAATTTTAACGTTTATTATTGAAAGAGAGAGAGCATGAGCAGGGGAGAGGCAGAGGGAGAGGGAGACACAGAATCCGAAGCAACCTCCAGGCTCTGAGCTGTCAGCACAGAGCCCGATGCAGGGCTTGAATTCATAAGCCGTGAGATCATGACCTGAGCCAAAGTTGGATGCCTAACTGAGTGAGCCCCCCAGGAGCCTCCCCTTTTTTTTAAAGAGAGAGAGAGAGTGCATGGGCAGAGGGAGAAGGAGAGACAGAATCTTATGTAGGTTCCACGCCCAGCGTGGAGCCTGACATGGGGCTTGATGTCATGAACTGTGAGATCAAGACCTGAGCTGAAACCAAGAGTCAGACACTTAACCAACTGAGCCACCCAGTCACCCCTTGCTTCATTTTCTTATACCTGTCTGTACATTTTTTTCCCATGAAGCAGCACTATATTTATCAAATTTCTAGGAAATTTGTTCTTTTTCAAATGCTCATACATGTTGAATCCCGCACACATTCTGTTTATTTTCCCACCCTGCTGCTGTGGACTGGTTCTCTCTTGGTCTGGCGCATGGCCGTCTTCCTCAAGCCGTCCTGGGCTTTCTTCTCTGTCACCTTCACTTGTGGTTTACTCCCTAGTTTTGCTGGACAACATTCATCAGTAGCTTCCTGAGAAAGAACGTGTGGGAGGCAAATAGTTGAAAATATCTTTAATCTGTTCTCTCACTGGACTGATACTTTGGGTGTGATAGGCTGAGTGAGCATTTTTCCCTTGGTAGTTTTCAGAGTGTCTGTGAGAAGCCTTTCTGCTATGAGAAGTCTCACTCTTTTTTACATGTGACCTGTTTTTTTCTTTTGTTCTGGAAACTTCTAATTTTTCTTTTTATCACTGATATTCTGAGTTATAAGTAGTGATTGGCCTTGGTGTGGAAGTTTTGTTAATCAATTTTCTAAGACCTTGATAGGTACAGGTAGGCTAAAGCTGTGGTTCCCAAACTATGTGCCAAGGTGTTGTAGGTCGCCCGAGTGAACTCACAAGAGTGCCAGGGAATATTCTGAAATTTTGAGGAAAACATAGCAACATCTGTTGGCCACTAGGTGAACCATTAACTGGAGACTTAATATTAGATTGCTACATTCCTTCCATGATGTCAATATCTTTGCAGAACTGGGTTTTCTGCAGTTGCCATGATTTCAAAACACACACATACACACACACACACACACACACACACACACACAAAAACAAGTACCACACAAATCAAAACATACTGTGGAACAGGAAATGAGGGTGGCAGTATTCAATATGATTTCTAGGTTTGAGAAGTTGTATAGTGCCCAGAAGTTACTAAGTTTTTAGGACATAAAGAGTCCTTTAAGTAGTTTGGATTTAACTACTTAAAACACTGAATTGGAAGGTATCTCTTTGGGCCTAGGCGTGTCATGAAAAAGTTACTGAGACATTACGCGTGTCATTTAATGAGTAGACTGGGACCTGTATTCTGAAGAATCTTACACTTCAGTTCTGGAACATTTTCTTGTTTGATTTCTTTGATCATTCCTCTCCTCCATTTTCTTTGCTTCCTGTGCATAGAAATTCTTTTGGTTGGATGTTGGACCCTCTGTATTGACACATCAGCAAGCTGATTTGTGTCGTCTTGTTGGTTTTTCTCCAGTTTTCCTTCTCTGTTTACTTTTGTTCTTTTTCATGGAGAATTACTAGATTTTTATCTGCAACACTTGTATTGATTTTTTTTCATCCATCATATCACTAAGGTCCAAGAATATTTTCTTATTCTCACTGTTCATTTTTTAAATAGCATCCTCTTGTATTGTGGATGCGACGACATCTTTGCTGATCTCTCTGAGCGTATTAATAGTTTTTTGAAGGATTTTTTTTTCACTAGTATTGACTCAGATGTCTCCAAGTTCCTTTCTCTGTGCTTCAATTTTCGGTGTGTTATGCATAGCTAATAGTTTCATCTATTTTGAGATTTGTTCCATTTTTGTATTCCCCTAGAGGCAGAACCTGAGCTGAGGATCTCAGGGCAAGAAGTTGATTTGGGGTACAAGCCCAAGAAGCACTGGTGGTGGAGTAGGAACACGAGATAGTAAAGGGAATGAGCCCATAAAGGCCCCGCTGTGGACCACTCAGTCACTGTGGCACTTAGCATATTTTCACCTGACATGGGAGGAAGCAGATAAAACTTACTTAGCAACTCTCCACCCATCCTTTTGTTAAGGGCTACTGCTGGGGGCGTTACCTCTCTGGTACTTCTGTTTGGCATCTCTATGAGGTCACAAGGCTCCTCTGCCAAAAAAATGGCCCTGGGCAGAGAAGTGCGGGTACTCACCGGAAGCAACCTTCTGTGCGTAGACTTGACTACAGAGGAGACATGGTCTAAGTTAGTCTCCAGCAGAGCCACATGGCCTAATTTAAAAGTGTTCAGAGGGAATCCTAGTGGAAGATGGACTGCACTCAGTTCTAGACACATTTCCATCACAAGTCTTTTCTGAAGGCTGGTTCAGGCATGATCAAGATTGAGTGTACTGTCCTCGGAAAGCTTTGCAAAGCAAAATGTTGGCTACCTATACCTGACTTTTAATTTCTTTAAGTGTATGGTTGGTAGAGAGTCTTGCAGATCCAGTGAGTTGATTGCAGTTTCTGTGAGTAGATGATGCACGAGTTAGATTAATTGAGCCAAAGGGGAGTATTGTGTTTCTCAACCTCAGTCCTATTGACATTTTGAACCAGATAAGACCGGCCATGAGCGATGTAGACAAACTACCTGGGCAATAGCCTCACCTGCCTAGAACTCCGTTTTCTCATTGATAACATGGGGGTGACAACAGTACTTTCATTATAGGCCTGAGGGGGGAGTTTAAAAAGTTAATACAGAACTCAATACAGGATCCAGCACAAAGAGTTCAAAAGTGTGGTGGCTATTCGTATGCTATTTTTGTCTATTTGTCTTTCCCCACTAGACTGTATGACTCCAGGAGAAGGGATCAGATCTTTTCCATCTTAAAACTTGAGCAAACTGAAGACAATTGACCTGTTGGCAGTTGTCTGTTGGTCATTAGCCATGGCAGGATTTGGGCAAAAGTAAGAAATAAACAGCTTCAGTTGGTGAGATTTATTGACTGTAAAATAATGTACATGGCCTTGGGTCAACAGCTACTCAAGAATGTCTTCAGGCAATAGGCCTTTCTTATATCAATCCCCAGTTTGAAAGAGGGGCTAAGTTAACAAAGCCAGGTGATTCTGCCTTTTAAAACTTGGAAAATCAAATTTTGCAATGGATTTGATAGTTTTCAAATATTTTAAAATTTTTAACATTTTTATATGGGTACATTTTATTTTGAGTTTATAATTCATGTCACAGAATCATTATTTCTCATTTTTCCAGAAAATGTACTCTCCACAAATTTGCCTCAGTAATAATGAAATGACAGGAGACCATGTTCCTAGGATGGTATGCGTATCAATCTGTATCTGTCAGGGAAAAGTAATTAATATAACTTGATAACTGCTCCAAGAACTCAGTTAAGTTGTGTATTCTTTGAAAAGCCCATAAAGCCTGGAAGAATTATCTGAAAGAAGAAACCTTTTAAAGAAGGGATCTCAGAGTCTGATTTGTAACATTCCACTCTCAGTTACTTTATCGTTGCTGGATGTGTTCATATTTATATATGTGTGTGCATATAATATAAAATACACACAAAAATATTCTTTGGGAAAATCGAAAGCTTCCCTGATATAGTTGTAGAGACAGAACTTGCATAGAAAATACATATGAGAGCTTTGCTAAAGGAATGATATAGGTAGTAAATGCTATACATATAATGAGGGAGGGTTCTGAAAGTGGGGGACAGCCAGGAATGATTCTGCAGAGCCAGGGCAGGGCCTGAACTGGACCTGGAGTAAGTCTTTCTAGTCTGCCACTGCCTGCTTCCAGGCTGTGTGAGAACAGCATGCTTGCCATGCAGACCAGCTTCTACCTGTCCACTCGCCAGCCCTTCCCACCGGTGTGGAATGGACAGATCCTTGAGGCAGAACCCAGGCCCTGGGAGCTTCCCCCGTCAAACACCCTGCCTGTCAGTTTTCACATACAGACCTGTGTTGTTGGGTTTTGGATTCCCTCTCCAGTCTTTCTAACACCTGTACAGATTCACCCCCATTACATGTTGAACATGTCCCCTCCAAATTCATATGTTGAAGTGCTTACCCCCTAGTACCTTAGAATGTGGCATCTGGAAATAGGGTCATTGCGGATGTGATTGGTTCAGATGAGGTGACACTGGAGTAGGGTGAGCCGCCAGTCCAATATGACTTCTATCCTTATAAAGAGGGGAAATTTGGACACAGACATCACACACATAGAACAACATATGAACATGAAGGCGGAGATTGGGATGATGAATCTATAAGCCAAGACACTCTAAAGATTGCCAGGAAACCATCTCAAGTTGGAGGGGGCCTGGAGCAGACTCACCTTCAGGGCAGGAACCGATCCTGCCGACACTTTGCCTTCCGACTCCTGGCCTTCAGCACTGGGAGAGAAGGCTTCTATGGTTTAAGCCACCCAGTTTGTGGCACTTTGTTATAGCAGCCCGAGCAAAATATTACACCTCCTATGGAAGGCTTTGGATACATTTCATAAAAATTTGGCAAGGAGTTTGGGGAGTGAGCAAATAGTAATTGAAATTTAGCACATTTTTTTTTCTCTTTGTCAATTGTCTAATGAGACCATCTGTCTTTACTGAGTGACTGAGTGTTCAGATGCATTTCTCTAGGTGTATGAGTCAGCCCTGAAAGGGCTAGGTTGTTACAGGTTATTGTGGTGCATACAGCACTGCTAAATTTTGTTCTCATACATGTTCGCCTCACCATAGGACTGTTCCTTGGGAGCAGTTTCTCTGATTTTTGTGTGAGTCAAAACTTGATATCCATGCTCCTAAAATCAATCTAGTTTCCAAAATCTTCACATGTTGGGTTACTGGATAAAAGACAGTTATTTGATATAAATAATTTTTCTAAGTATAAATATGTCCTAAATATATCCAGGGATGTACTTAGGCTAAAAAAAATATTTGTCAAATTTAACTGGGCATCCTACATTTTTAGGTGCTTGAGCTGGTAACCATATTTACATGTTTTTCAAAACTGTAGCCTTGTAGCCAGCCAGTGACAAAACCATGAGTCAGTAGAGACAGACTAATCAGAGGGTAGATCATTGAAAATGGTTTTGTAAAGATAAAAGTAAACAAAGAAGCTGCTCCGAAGGTGTAGCTGAGGCCACTGAATGAAGGTGTGATTTCTTCTTTGAAGATTTTGTTCCTCATCCCCAATTTTAGAAGGACCAGAGTTTGGAACAGCAGCTAAGAAATGGGGGCAAGGGACAGGAATAAGATGACAGTAAATCTAGAATCAGCATGGACTGAATTACTAATAAAAACTAATATTACCAACAGGACCCGAAGCAGTTATCATCTGAAAATTAAAGAATTTGCATCTTGATGCTACACCTATAAAACTAATTAACAAGGTTGTTATTGACAAGAGCCCTTTTATTTTTACTCTTTCTTTCTAGTGCCTCAAAGTATATATTTTTATATACTCCCATATATATAACATATACTATAGTATACTATACATAGATATATACAACATAGACTGTACTGTATGTGGTTTATTGGTTTCTTGTCTGTCTCCTTCATTCACAGCTATATTCCCAATGCTTAGAGGATTACATGGAACTCACTGGACACTCAATAAATACTAGTTGAAAAGGAGTGCCTGTGTGGTGCAGTCGGTTAAGTGTCCGACTCTTGAACTCGGCTCAGGTCATGACCTTACAGTTCATGAATTCAAGCCCTGCATTGGGTTCTGTGCTGATGGCTCAGAGCCTGCTTGGGATTCTGTCTCTCCTTCTCTCTCCCTGTCCCCTGCTTGTGCTCTCTCTCTCTCTCTCTCTCTCTCTCTCTCAAAATAAATAAATAACCTTAAAAAAAATACTAGTTAAATGGATGAACCAACCAATAGCTTTCTTTAACTTAAGGCTTTACAGATTACCTCCAGTTAATTTGAAAGAAAGGGTTTACCTACCAACTTTCTATGGGAGGGTCTGAGAAATTTCTTCTATTGTGAATAACTTGGAGCCTGAGAGCCATGGTAAGAGAAGTTTAGATGGGGCGAGATCCTCTTTTCAGAAATTTCCAGCATTCTGTTGGAAATTATTGAATCACATCAGGCTTCAGGACATTGTGTGGTGTAAAGGACTTCTTGAAGTCTTTACAGCTTGCTCACTGGTGGTGAAGTTGACCTTCTTCAAACTGAATTCACCAGCTGTTTACTCACTCTTCTGGTTTGATTCACGAAGGGAAAAAGAGGCATGTGAAAAGACAGTTGCATTTCCTGGATCTTAACCTATTATCGTAAGAACTACACCCAGTTGCAGGGGTTTTTTTCTTTCCACACCTTAAATTTTTTTTTTTTATTATGCTTGACCTATATTAAAAGTAAGTTGAAGCACGTATTTATCATTGCGAAATACAGTGTGAGCTAGTCACACTTACAAAAGTTCTTTCATGTGGTGCAAATAACAAATACATGGAGATGAAAAAAAAACTCTGCTTTTTTTTCATTGTTGTTCTTTGGCAACAGCATTAAAATTCAGATTAAATCTTTGATTGTTAATGTGTTCTAGAATCTTGTAAATAGGATTGTTTTTAATCACCTTAGAAAAATCGGTATTTGACTAGTTAAAACAATGTAGGGTTTGAAGTTAAATAGCTGATTTGCACAATAACTTGGACCCTGACTACCCAAATCTTTATAACTCCAATTGTCAGAAGCCTAGGATTGGGGTGGGGAGAGAAAAAGAAGTTTTTGAACCAGAGTTGGTCCCTCGAGTGGAACACTTGATAGATTGTGTGCTGATAGGTTACATTTGGGGACAGCATTGGTTCATGGGCAGCCTATGTCCTCTGTCTTAGATCCCAACCTGCCTTATCTTTTTAGCAGCATGATTAGAAGTGGTTGCTGCAATTGCTATGGAAAAATACACCAAGAGGTTATCATATTTAATGTTTCAGAAAACTTCCTTCTGAAGGCGATAACAGTATTTCTTAATCACTGTGCCGTTGGGCAAGCACAGGTGTGTTGCATACCGTTAAATCACTCTATCCTTAGGACATAATGTTGTTCTTTGAAAGTATTTGCCTCTCCTTCTACCTTTTTCCTCCAACCCCCTCTTTATGCCAAAGAAAGCACATTTCCCAGACTTATTCTCCACACCCAGCAAGGTATTCTTTAGAAATCCTGAGTGATTTTTTTTTTTAACTCATTCCACCCCAGTGACATCTCCAAGCTCAGGATGCATGTTTCTTACTCATTTTTGGTCCGCACATATTAAAACAAAATTTTTTTTTAATGTTTATTTATTTTTGAGAGACAGAGTGCAAGTGGGGGAGGGGTAGAGAGAGAGAGGGAGACACAGAATTTGAAGCAGGCTCCAGGCTCTGAGCTGTCAGCGCAGAGCCTGACATGGGGCTCGACCTCATGAACTGTGAGATCCTGACCTGAGCCAAAGTCCATTGCTTAACCGACTGAGCCACCCAAGCGCCCCTTGGTCTGCACATATTGACTGAGCATCTCCTATGTTCTGCGTATTAAAGCAGATTCCAGAGATAGAAGCATATTAATAAAGCACCCCCCCTTTGTCAAGGTGCTTACAAGACATTGGGGAAGGAGCTTTGTAGAGAGTCCACATTCTTCTCTTTTCTTCCATTTGAGTTTGCATTGCACTGAATCAGGGAGAACCATGGTAGGAGAAATCATTTAACCCTAGAAATAAAAAAGGTGGGTTGGAATTCTATTTCAGTCAGTTTTGGTTAAATTCAAGGTAGGAGTCTTAAAAGGCAAGTGATAAAAAGTAGAGGACTTCTCTCATGAGCCAGGTCAGAAACATTTTGTAATGCCAGCTTCCTTTTCATTTTAACTGCAGCATAAAACACAAATCTTTGGTCTGCCATCTGAACCTGCTACAATTTTAGCCTCAACCTACTTTCTGCATTTCCAGGTAAACACTATGCTGTGGCTAAATTATCCTGCTTCTTACCCCTTGGAAACACTGTACAATATAGGACCCGCCTCAGTGCTTGGCTGGCAGCAGGCAATTAGTAAGGATTTGGAGGATGAATGAATGAATATGAATGTATATATTTCATCTTCCATGCTGTTCTTTAACATCATTTTTCACAGCATTTTGTGCGAAGAGCATTCCAATTACAAATTTCTGACAGAGAAGGAATCTGATTGGTGTGACCTGGGTCAGGTGTCCCTCCTTTGTCCAGATAGCTGTGTCCAGGAAATCAGACCACATGACCAGGTACTCACTCAGTGGGGATTCTAAGCACATTCTCTGGGAAGGGTGTCATGAGTATGACTTACCACACCTCTAAATAGCTTAAGGGGAGGTGTTTATTGAGAGGTTGTAGTGGTTCAAATACCTGGAAGGGGCTGTAGGAAACAAGGAGTTTGCTAACTTTTCTTCCTTCCCTGTGAAGGTGGACACAGGTCGAAGGAGTGACCAGAACAGGAAGGAGTTAACAAAGGAAGTGGTATTTTCAGGGCAAAGCCAGGCTTCCGTCAGGGTAAGTAGAAGGAGGAGGAGGAAGTGTTCGAAAAAAAGATTAAAGATAAGGGGAAAGAATTTTTTTCATGACAAAGCATAGATCATTTCATTTTATTCTTTAATTCCAAGTATTGACATATTTTTTTCTTATTATCTCATTATGATTGTATAGGCATTTACTGAATACACAATCAAATGTGTAATATTGCTTTTATTTTAAACAATGCATTCCAGTTCTAAACAGTAATGTCTATACATTTGAGGAAAGGAACCCACTTTTAGGTTAGAATTTGCCAATAATTTTTGAATGATTCTGTGAAAAGTGAGCAAATGAATGGAGTCAGTGAAAACCGACTAAGCGTGAGAAATAGGTACATTTGGAAAATGATCAGTTTTATAGCATTTACTCTCATGAGAAATATTTGCTCGTCTCAAGTTTGCTGCCAGCACTTGTTTTCAAAGTTAGCCCAGATCAGTTATATATACAATTGCTTATTTTAGGAGAACAATTGATAAGACAGATCAAATACGAGGAAAATTTTTCCCTTTTAAGTTTCCTGTGATGTGTCCTTGCTGTGAAGCCCCTCAGTAGATTTGACTAGAAATCAAAAGGAACTTGTTATCCTGATTTTTCTTTCTCAGTGAAAAGCAAACGGTAAAAATCATGGTTGAATGAAAAAATAAATTGGATTTTAAAATTTTATGTGTGTTTCCCCAGTTTAAGCTTCCCCAGCTTTGTTCAGCTGGATGGTTATAATTGACAAGGCCCCTTAAAATGTGACATATCCATCTGAGGGTTAAACCTTTTAATGTAGTTATTAGGTGAACTCTTTTACCTTACTGGATGATGATTTTGTTGTATAACATTTGTTATGTTTATGATAATAACATTGTGTGTATGTGTGTAAATGTATACATAATTATTTATAATTTATTATCACTTTGATCCTAAAACATCCTAGAGTATATATTCATTTAAAGGAGATAATATTATGGTGAGCATTCTCCATTTTATTTAGTGGAGGATTCAAAAATAGGTCATGTAAAATGAATTTCTATCTAACCAGTAAATCTTGTTTTCCAATTGATTTTAAGTTTTAATGGGATATATTCCCTGAAAAAAAAATATTTAGTAAACTTTATAAATGTTTGGGGAAAGGCCTCAGTGATTTGATCATCTCTATAAATGTTTGGGGAAAGGCTTCAGTGACTTGATCATCTCCTAGTGTTGGGGGTTAAGTTATGCCCACCCATTCATATGTTTAAGTCCTAACCCCAGGGTACCTTAGAAGATGCCCTTATTTGCAAACTGAGCTGTTGCAGATGTAATCAGTTAAGATGAGGTCATAGTGAACTAGGGTGAGCCCATAATCCAATATGACTTATAAAATTCTTCTAGAAAGGGAAATTTGGACATGCAGCCATGCACAGACCACACTAAGGGACTCAGAGCGAAGTTGGTTATCTACCAGTCATCGAGAGAGTCCAAGAACACAGCCCTCAATGGAAACCAACCCTGTAGAATCCATGATTTTGGACTTCTGGTCTCCAGAACTGGGAGACGATACATTTCTGTTGCTAAAACCACCCAGTTTGTGATATTTTGTTACAGGAGCTCCAGCAGATTGATACACTTGGCCAGGTAGAGGTGATCTTACCGGGTGCCCCCAACCCCCCCTCCCCCCCCTCCCCCCACTGCCATGGGTCCTCCTTCCCTAGAAGCTGACTTTTTGGAAACCAATTCCATATCCCAGCCTCTGGAGCTTTGTTTCTTCTTTGTAACATTTATAATGTTTAATAAGGCTGAGCTGTGATAGAATAATTGTCCAGGAGGGCCCATAGCATAGTCTGAAAATTCCTGAATAAGAATAAAACCATTCCCTATTTTGTGAAATTCATAAAAAGAGGCAGGTTGGGAGTCCGTGGATCAAAAAGACTTAGGAGAGCGGCTGCATTCTTGCTTTGGCCGTACATTTTCTGGCCTTAGGTAACACGCTTAACTTGTCTGGATCTGAGTCTTTTTATCTGTATAATAGAAGATAATCTCTTTTTGCTTTGTGCATGTAAATCCAAAACTCTATATTACACAAGATGAAGTAAGCATACATGTAATAATAACATTTAAATGCTTTTTCTCACTTTCCTGTTATCCAAATAAAGATGCTATTCGTTAAAGAAAAAAAAAGTGCAAAGTACAGAATGTCTTATAACAAAAAACACAGTCTCCCCAGCCACCCCCACTCTCCCCGGCTCCCGGCCCACTTCCCAGGGGAAACCACGTTTAACAGTTTCCATATTTAGCTCTTTCAGTGGTTACCATCCTAACTGTAATAATATGCTTATGCTACATTTCCTTGATGATCAACTCTAGACATTATCTCTTCACTCCCCACCACTTACTAGTTTTCAAGTGAAGAATCACTGATTCAGCAGACATTCCTGATAGCCTGTAGGTCAACAGGCCTCTTTAGGGCTCTCACTCTCTGTGGATCTAATTTGAGAAAAGAACGTTAGCTTCACAGTCAGAGGGAAACTGGGGATGTGATGATTTCCACGGGGCATAACACAAAGACAGCAAGAGTTTGATTTAATTACTCAAGCTCAAATTGGGCCTGTGTTGTTATGTTTTTGCTCTTTTTATATTTTTCTGTCTGCATATATTTATTTTAAATGAAATAAAATAAAACACAAACTGAACTTAGAATATCCTGTGTCACGTTTATAAAAAGAAAAACGTCTATCCTAATAGCTTATAATCCAGTACCTTGAAAAAACTAAGAGATGTTTAACAGATAAGATACTTTTTCTTCAGTCTTAAGTACTAACCGAACTGCTGTTGAGAGTGCCAGTAGATGGTCATTTGTGGCACCAGCTTGATTTGGTTTTTCAGTTCACCCCTTCCAGAAAATTGCGGTTGGTTATCCAAAGAGTAAGACACGGAGCTGACAAAACCATTACTGTTTCTTGGAAACACAGCATCTCTGCCGTTCAGATCTTTCTGGAAATGCTGTTAAGGAAATGACTTTGACTTATAATTTACAAACCTCTTTGTTATCCGTGATGACAGTAAGATACACCACACAAGGGTTTTCATGTTCACCGCTTGGGGTTCCTTTGAGCCCGTTTCAAATAATCTGACACACGTCTGCTGCCTCCTCTCTGGCCCTTGATCAGATTGGATGTCTTCCCAGCACTGATGTTAATGGAGTCTCGGACTTAACTATTACACTTACTATGGCCACAGATCAATGTCTGCAAATGGGACAAATCAATTTGGTGATGGGGTGAAAGAAATGTAGAAGGGGTTGTGTTTCAATGCTTTTTGCTCTTTACCAGCCCTCTTCCTCCCTCTTGCCTTGTTGACTTCATAATAGCAGTGTTTCCTCATTCTCCTGCTCTGCCACTTACCTTTTTTCACCAGGTCATTGTCTGCCATGTGCCTCAACTAGGCTTTGGGAAGGATCTGTCTATCTGCTTCTTTTCTACTTCCATGGTTTCACCTGTCACTTATCTGCACACAGCTCTGAAATCCCTTTCTCGAGCTGATGCCTCTATCCTGAACTTCAGGAAGGCCCACTGGACACTCTTACGTGAATGAAGTTTCTCAAATATGGAATGCCCCACGGTCCTCTTTCACTTTCCTGCTCAAACGTACCTCCTCCAATGCCCCTTAACTGGGCAACAGACTCCCACTTTTCCCCACTGACCCAAACCAGGAAACTGAGGCTCAGGTGCTGTGTCCCTGCCTGTCTCTCAGAGTTCTGTTCACTGTCCCCATGCAGTTTGCAAAGCTTATGCTTCTGTCTGTGCCCACTGCTCTTGTCCTCATCGGGACTTTCCATCCTGTTTCTCGACTGTAGCAATGTCTTCATAGTTGCCATGTCACTCATCAGCCTCTCTAATCCTCCATTTTCTTTTTTTTTTTTTAATTTTTTTTTTTTTCAACGTTTATTTATTTTTGGGACAGAGAGAGAGCATGAACGGGGGAGGGGCAGAGAGAGAGGGAGACACAGAATCGGAAGCAGGCTCCAGGCTCTGAGCCATCAGCCCAGAGCCTGATGCGGGGCTCGAACTCACGGACCGCGAGATCGTGACCTGGCTGAAGTCGGACGCTTAACTGACTGCGCCACCCAGGCGCCCCCAATCCTCCATTTTCAAATTTTATTTTCGGCCACAACTCTTTCACTTATTAGAAGTTGTGATCATGTCATTTTCCTGTTCAGAAACCCTTGGCTGCGTCCCTAGTGACATCACGATATAAGTGAAACTTTATAGCCTGACATCTACCACTTTTTCGTCTGTCCCCACTGGGCTTCATTCAATATAATGCATCCAGGGCCCCTTGTGGAGCCTGGTGCATAGTAGAGGCCTGAAGAATACATGAATAATGAATAAAGGGAAGATTGAGTGAATAAATGAAAGAATGACTCAACAGATATTGAGCCTGCCAAACATACCTGTCTCCTGCTGCCAGGAAAACTAGTTCCCTCCTTCTAAAAGGAGTGAAATTCTATTCAATATGTCATTTTGTGAAGTTTTTCATGGCGATCTAGTCTCAATTTCCTCCCAGTTTGTGATTTGGGGGCATTTTTTTCATGCCACAGTCATAGCAGTTCATATATGGCATGGCTATGTGTGTGTTGAGTGTTCACAGAGACCGGGACCCTTTTATGGCAACAGACTCAGCCCCTAACACAAAGCCTGACACACACAGGAAATCAGTCCACGTTTGAATTCCCACTACCACCAGTTTCTTTTTGGAGTCTCATTATATTTTCCTCCTGACGTTCCACAGTGTTTTCCCCACCTCTGTTCTCTCATCCTGAAATTGCCTCTTCATAGCCCTACTAGATTGATTCTTTTGTGCTGAGAATTAAAAAGTTTGCAGAAATGCTAGAACGCTGACAAAATGAAGGGTCAGGACTCCTGACTTGGAGGTTCTTGTCTTCTTAAAAGCACCTGGCATTTTCCCTTTTCAGGTGTCTCTGACCATTCCAGAGTTTTAGGGATGCTACGTAGCAACATAAACAGCACATCATTTTGCAGCGTGCAGAAGATCTTTGAAGAAATTTTAGCTGCTTAACCCCTTCACAGGATTTGTGCTTTGAGAGTTCATAGAGTTAGTTAGGAGGCAATGTTCCAGGAAGGAGACATAGTTAAGCCCAAAATGAACTTACTGACTCTTGTGTTTTCCCTGCTTACTGGAGTCTTGGAAGCCACCTGAGTTGTATCCAATACAGCTATTGCTGTCTGACTAGATTGTGTGCATGTGCACGTGAAGTCTGGTTGTGGCCGAAGCAAATGACCATGCGTTGTTAACAGAGCTGTAGTTTGCAAAACAGCCAAATAAGTTTTAGACTTGAGAAAGGACAGAGTTCAGGGAAACATCAGTCTAACCAAAGTGTTTCTGCTGCTGTTGCAAATGCCACTGTTAATTGGAATTGTTTATTACTTCGGTTACTTTCAATAGTGCTTTGGGGAATACCGTTGCCTTCATATTGTGTAAATCTGTCCCTGCCACCAGTGACTGGACAACCTAGGGCGTTTTTACAGGCAGCCTATTACCTGAGAGTAGGCATCCAGTTTCCTGTATTAGGAGACATTTCTCCTGGGATTTTACCTTCTGTTCACAGCCCGAACCATTTTGGTAGGAAAAATGTGGTCCTAGTAATGTCTGTCGGTCACCTGTGGCTTGCAAAGTACTTAATGCTTATTAACTCATTAATCCTCTCCATGAACTCTGTGAGGAAGGTAGATGTCAAGTCGTGTTTCCGTCCTTCCAAGGGCTATGAATTGGAAGCACAGATTTGCACAGGCTGTTTGGGAACATGCATGGGAAATCCTGAGACCTGACCCTACCATTTTGAGGTGTCTGAAACCAACATTTGGCAGCTGATTCTCTCTCTCTCTCTTTTTTTTTTTTTTCTTCTTCCTCTAACTCCAGATGGCTCTCTACTCTTTAGCCACCAATCAGAAATCCTCACTGGGTAAATCTAGCAGGGGACCTTGGCTGAAAAATAAAACTTTGAGAACAATAGCAATTGTTCATTTGGGCGGGGAATAGATACTTGTGACATCAAGACCATGCTACATGATTTTGGGATTTATCCAAATCCAACACTCTGGTCAATCTTTGAGTGTCCTGTTTATCCATGGGGTAAGGGTTTGCTTGACCAACTGTTTTCTCCTAATCCCTTCAAAAACGTTTATGCATAAAACCTTGACAAGTGCTCTTTCAAGGGACCTAGTCTCTGGCTTCTGGAGAGTTCTGTCCTTCTTCATCGTCCATCTGAATGTTAGAAATATATCCGAGTTGAAGATTGGTATTGGAAACTTAGAGCTAAAACTGGGATATTGTTCTTACTTGTAGGTAACAGTCTTATTTCCATCCCTTAGATCTATAGATGAAAGGTGATTTCTGGGGATCTACCCAGTTCTAGGGCTTGACTATAATCAAAATGCTTCTCAGAAACCATATTGTCATCCCATTATTTCCCTAATGAAGTATGCAGAGCGCAAGGACATGCACACTGTTTACTCATCCATGTGTGCATTTTTCATCTAGCAAGTACTTCTTTATTATCCACCATGTGACAGCGATGTGCTCAGCTCCTGGTGGTACCGAAATGACCAGATTTATGAGAGAAGAGCAGGTGGGCCATTTAGCCGCAGGCCGCAGATTCATAAAAGGTCTCAAATTGAGACTCTTGACATTGTTCCCAGATGAAGTTCTGTTTGCGTTGTAAATAAGAGTAACTTGTGAAATAGAAGCATTTGAGAATATACGAGAGTTTCGTTAATCCTGTTTTGGCATTTCTTAATTTCATAGCATATGGGGAGTTTAAAAAGTGCAAAGGCCTGGACCCCTTACCGCCTCTGAGAGTTCTTCAAAATGGCTCAGACATCCTCCCTGTGTCTCATTACCCCTATAGGAGATCAGGTAGCCTTTCCCCCACCCCCAAGAAAGAAAGAAGGTAGTATGCCAGGATAAAAGAGCATCTCCAGAGAGCAGCCATGAAATATAAATGTGAGACAGCTGGAGGGGACTGGAGACAGCCTCTGGTTAATGGCCTGAAAAGGTGCAGGGCGGCTTAATACCCCACGGGCAGTTTATGGCAAAGTGAGACTAGAATGAAGGTTTCCTGATCCGACGTGCTCTGCTCTTTCCTCCGTAGATGGGGACCTCAACAAAAGATACTGTGTCTATGCAGCTGGGTATGCCTCTACGTCACTCCTTGGGACATAGGCTGGCTTCACTTACTTTATTCTCTTTCCTTCCGTCCTTCCTTCCTTCTCTCTCTCAGTCTCCTCTCTGTCTCTGTCTCCTTTAATTGAGTACATTCTAGTTCATACTTCTTGCCAGTGTGTCCTTTTTCTACCTTACCCCATTGTTCCTACCAACAATAGAGGTTAGGAGACATCAAAAGCAGAAAGTTTGGTTTTAATCCGAATGATATTTATGTTGTGTGCTTTGATCTTGACTCTCCTGCCTCAGGCCAGAGTAGGACATCACCACAACAGTGAACTCGAGGCTGCCTGTTCTCTCTGGAGCTGGGATCACCAGGATGCGGTTAGCTTGTTGCAGAATGAATATCATTTGGACCAAAAGCCTGCAACCGGTTTTTCTCAGTAAATCCCAACTGTATGAAGAAGAGTCGGAGGAGAAAAACCCCGCACAAACAACCCCATCCTCCCTGCAAAACATACAGGAGACAAGCTAGGCGAGAGTGACTATTTACCTGCCTTGTCTGTTCTTGCTGTCTCCTTTTCTTCGGGTTTTAGACAAATGCAATGTGACAGAAGTTCAACTCCATGACTTTTATCAAGTCTTCCCTGAAGTTTCATAATTGTCTTTGAGCTGCCTCATAGGTAGCACCCCTCAATGTGCCGAAGGGTTTTCAAACTCAACATGCCGGGACTGAACGTACTACTTTCCCCTAGAAATCTGCTCTTCCTCCTAACTTTTTGTAATCCGCCACCGGGCTCCCAAGCTAGAAGCTTTGGATTCATCCTACTGTCTTTCTCTCACTCACCATGTTCTGTCAGTTTAACTACCTGAATGTCTGCAAATCCAATTACTGCATCCTCTCCACATACCACACAGCTGCCAGGGAGATGTGTCTAAAATGCAAATCTGATTGTGCCTTTCTCCTTCTTCAAAAATTCTGAGGATTCCCCAAACTCAGAATCCCATCCATACCCTCACACACGGGATCACCAAGTGGTCCCGCACAGCCCGGCTCAGCTGACTAAGCCGTCGTGTCCTAACTCGCTCTACGGCCACACTGAACGTCCGCCTATGTTCTCGTGGGGCGTGCTCATAAGTGCCTCTGGGTCTTTCCTCCTGTCAGTCACATCACCTGGAATATTCTTTTATGGCCAGTCACATCCTGCTCTTCCAGATTCAACTCAACTCTCTTCACTTTTATCAAGTTTTCCAAGACCTCCCAATCAGTTGGTGACTTTATCGTTTTACCCTGAGTGGTTTACTAGAAAGAACATGAGCTTTGGAGTCAGACCAAACAGATGTTGAGAACCTGTGCCACCCTGAATCTCAGTTGTCTTATCCATGACCATGGACACAGTGCCAGTGTCGTAGAGCCATTGATAGGAGTAAGCAGAATATTGTTTCCTCCCCACAGCAAACTGTACAGAGATATAGCATAGTAGTTAAAAACATATGGCCTTGAATCCAGGACATGTGGCTTTAAAGCCCAGCCCCACCACTTACTTATATCCGTGGCCTTGAATGGATTGCTTAGGCAAATGACTCTCCTTTCAGTGCCTTCAGCTGCATGGTCCTAGTTCCAACTTTGTAGGGTTATCGGGAATATTACATGAGATAAATGTAAAGTTACCATGTTTGGCACGTAGTAATCACATAGGGGATGTTGGACGTAATATTTTTTTTCCTGCACTTGCCATACCGGATCATAATTATTTCTTTACGTGGTTCTTTTCCCATCAACTGGAGGATTCCTGAAGGGACCAGACTGTATGACTATATCTTACTTTTACTTTTGTTATCCTCAGCTACTACCAGGAAACATGGAATAAGCATTCAGAAGCTGTTTCTTCAAATGGATAGAGCCAGGAGCATTTCATCTGAAGTTTTAGTTCTGTAATGTGGTTAACAACACATTCTGGGCTTCTTCCGGGCCACAGGTGCATTCTCATATCCATGCCAGTCGTGCTTTGAGACTCATTCAAAATGGGGTCCTCTAAGAAGCTTTCCCCTGTGTTACCCCAAGTCCATTCAGCTCTCTCCTTTAGACCTCAGTTCCTTTTGCTTTATTAGTTTTTTTTCTAAGTTTATTTATTTTGAGAGAGAGAAAGAGAAAGAACAAGTGGGGGAGGGGCAAAGAGAGAGAATCCCAAGCAGGTCTTGCACTGTCAGCTCAGAGCCTGATGCAGGGCTCAATCCCACAAACCATGAGATCATGACCTGAGCCGAAATTAAGAGTTGAATGTTTAACTGACTGAGCCACCCAGTCAGCACTGCTTCATTGGCTTTTAAAGAAAGTATTATTATTTTGCTTGTGTGTCTTCTGTAGGACTGTGGACTTGTAAGTGGCAAGGACGGTCTCCTTCCTTGGGGTGTGAGTGATGTGGTGTCACCAACTGTGGCACACTTGTGGGTACTTTTAACGAAAAGTATTACTTATCAGGCTGCCTCTATGGCAGCATCTTTTTTTTCCATCCCCTTCTTTTCCTCTCATCCCATTCCCTCCAGGGACCCCTCCAGCCTTGAATGAATGTTGTTCCCTGAGTACACTAGAGAACTTCCATTCCTGTTCTGGACCCCAGAGTCCATCAATTTAAGTTCTTTTCTCCCCTCTGTCTTCTCTGTGGCAGGTAGACACTAATTCTGTTGTTCCCCACCCTCCTCACTTCAGTTTGATTGACTCCAATGGTATTGGATACAGGGAGACATTTTTCTGCCTCCTTTGTTATAATATATATTTAAAGAAAATGTGTGTCCCTAACCTCGTATCTGAGGCAGACCAGAGGGTTCTTGACAGAACAGGTACAGGACACAGATAAAACATGTATTGTCACAGTGTTACCCAACAGAGTTCCTGAGAGCAGCGTATCTTAGAAGGTCTCTGCTAGGAGGGCAAAATTCTGTTATAATAAAGATGCTTAGAGAACTTGATTAAAGCTCTATGTTTGAGGTTAAGTGTCAGAGAAAAGAAAGCATGGTTTCATTTTGTTTTAAGCATGTTTTTCCGTTGTTTGCAAGTAAGACCCTTGAACCGAACATGAGTCTTGACTGGGAAGAAGACAGAAACCAATAAAAGCCTTCTCTAGTCCAAACTGATTGACCAGTAGAAAATAATGAGAGAATTTATATAATCTTAATTGTATTCAGTTTGTAGCAAAGAAATTTAAACACTTATGATCTAATGGAATAGAAATTACTTCTACATTTTCCCCTAAATCCTTTTTTTTTAAATTTTTTTTAAGATTTATTTATTTTTGAGAGATAGAAGAGACAGTGTGCGAGCAGGGGAGGGGCAGAGAGAGAGGGAGACACAGAATCCGAAGCAGCTCCAGGCTCTGAGCTGTCAGCACAGAGCCCGATGAGGGGCTTGAACCCACGGACTGTGAGATCATGACCTGAGCCGAAGCAGGTTGCTTAACTGACGGAGCCACCCAGGCGCCCCTAAAATTTTTTTTAATGTTTATTTATTTTTGAGAGCGACAGAGACAGAATGTGAGTGGGTTGGGGCAGAGAGAGAGGGAGGCACAGAATCTGAAGCAGGTTCCAGGCTCCGAGCTGTCAGCACAGAGCCTGACGTGGGGCTCGAACTCACGAACTGTGAGATCATGACCTGAGCCGAAGTTGGACGCTCAACTGGACTGAGCCACAGAGGCGCCCCCAATCCTTTTCTTTATATTTGTATAAAAACACATTTTTTCAGGTGCTTTTTCCTGAAGAACAATTGTTTCTCTACTCTTCAGGTAACAGAAATAATAGAGACTAAAAGGGAATACCACCCAGGGTTTCCATAAATTTCAATTCCATCATCTCATTCTCTAGGTTCTGAGATTCTAATTTTTCACTGGGTCTCTGGACCTTTCTCTTTTCCCAAAACCTTGTTCACCTCCCTCTGGGATAGAGCAGTTTCCTTTCTTGGGGACATGGGGCTGCTGGCTCCATTCTGTCCCAACCACAAATCCAGTGTCATTGCTGCTGTCAGATCTGCCCAACCTCCCTCCAGAATAACTTCTCTCCGCCTGCCACTGAGTGGACAGTCTGGAAATAGACAATCCCCTGTGATTCTTCCTGCTAGAATTCCAGGACCATGACTCCTCTGGACTTACGCTGTCTTTCCCATTCCCTAGCCAAATTAAAACATAGGTAAAAGTTGGTATCAGAAATACACTGCTTAAGAAAATAAGCATGGTCTGCTTAGATTAGATGATTCCATAGTTAAGAGTCTGTATTTTAAGAGGAACATCTTGCACACAAGATTTATATACTCCTGTTTAATATTGAAGGTGAAATTGTTTTAAGGTCCAATTTTTTTCAGCAAGCACTTGAAATCAGGCGGAGAATGCCTTGTTATTAGGCACGGCTCCTATCATAAAGGCAGAGATGGATGTAGGGAATGAGGCGAGGAAAGTTATGGAAAAGATCCACATTGACCTCGCTTTTGGCTTTGTGCTTGAATGGTGCTTGTTTTTCTTGTCTCTTTGTATTAATCCCTCCATGAGGATCAATATTTGCTGGGGAGAAAAGACATCTGGCAATATGGGAATAACAAGAGAAAGCATCCCTAAGAGTGATTTTTGTAGAGTCAGACATCGAAATAGTTAGAGGGGCATCTTGGTGGCTCAGTTGGTTGAGCATCCTACTTCGGCTCAGGTCATGATCTCACGGTTCGTGAATTCGAGCCTTGCATCGGGCTCACTGTTGTCAGCCTGTCAGCGCGGAGCCCCTTCAGATCCTCTGAATAGAGGACATAGAATAGAGACATAAACTGGGAGGAAGAGCTGCATTTCATGACAGGAAAGACACCCAGGGCTTGTAGAAATGTCTTCCACGAAAAAATACAGTGGCTGATTATCACTAACGGCTCACTGATGAGTAAGAACAGCCAGTTGTAGGAGAGAGAGCAGTGGGCAAGGAACGCAGCCCTGCCTGTGTTCTGGGCCCTGCCCGTGACAGCAGATGAGCTGTGTGCATTGGGTAAATCACCTAATCATAGCAATGTCACCTAGTAGGAATATAGCGAGCATTCTGGTAGGCGATCTGTAGGTGCTAGTTGTTTGTTGTTGTACGGCACACCATCCAGAGCTTCCTCACAGCGAGGCGGGCTCAGGTGCACACAGACTCCTTACGTGGCTGCTGGGATCCCCCAGAGCGAACACCCCAAGAGACAGGAGGTGGAAGCTGCCAGCCTCTCGGGTCTGGATCCAGAAACTGGCACCACGCGTCATCGCGGCCGTGTGCTGTCCAAGTCAAAGCAGCACCAGAGCCCGCCCAGGTGAAAGCAGGGGAAGAAGGCAGCCCCACCTCCCAAGGGTATCGCCGAAGAAGGCTGCGGGCTGCCACGTGGCCCCAGAGTGCTGGCATGTGGCCAGGGGGCTGGGGATGGGTGCTGTTCCACCAGCCCTGGAATGGCATGAGGACTCCGTGTCCCACGGGAGACCGTGGTGCGAACACGTGCACATGCAGCCCCAGGTCAGCGACCCCACTTCCTGGCTTTGCCGCTGTTTCTGTGGCAAGTCGCACACGCAGGAGCAACTGCTTTTCTTTCCAGCAGAGCACTCAGATCGTCAGCATGATTGTCTGGCTCTGGGGAGGATCAGCAAGCCGATCGAATGCAGGTGCAGTGAAATAGTCCAGGCTCCAGGAAGGTTCTGCTGTTTGGCTGGATTGTCACCACCTTCTCGAGAGGGATTCCAGCAGGACTCTTGGCAGGGAGGAACAAGAAGTAGCATTTCTCCTTTCATTCTTCACAGTCTTTTACAATTTACCAGGAATGAGGGAGGTTAGTGTTGAAAAGTACAGAAAGATAAACTGCGCTTCCTAATGTGTTAATAATCAGGCCACTGTGTTCAAGAAACAACAGAGCTTGCGAAAAGCCTAGGAATAGACAAGACTTTTGGTGAGGCGTCCTGTAAGGGCTTTGTGTGTTTTATCACGCTGAAGGCTCAGAACAACCTTCCGAGGAACTGTTCTCCCCGCTTCACCCAGGATGACGCACAGAGATACTAAGTGATTTGTCCAAGGTCACACAGTAGTAAGAGTCAGAGCCCAGGCCTGAACCAACATAGTCTAGCCGTAGAGCCTGTTCTAAACAACTGTACCATTAGATCTTTCTAGTGCCTTTTTTGTTTGTGGTGATTGGCATTTTCAAGGCCGGGTGAGTAAATGAGCAAGTCAAGGAATCCATCTAAACAGGAAGCTTTTTGTATTATTGAGATACCTAAGCCTGGTGTGTGTATAAACACTTTATATACACCATATACAGTTACAAAGTACATTGGAGTGGGAAGGGATTTTAGAAGCAGTCTGTTGTAGCTTCCCACCCACTACAGGGATCCCCAGAGAATCCTCATTCAGCTTTTGCTTGAACTTTAAGGTCAGGCGAATAAAAATACTAATGGCCAGCCTAAGAATTGATGCTAATAATTGCCGTAACTATGGAAACAAACTAGATAGAAAGGACAGAAAAGGTTTTTGAAAGAGAAACACACATGCACACACACACGAGTGCACATGCAAGGTAATGACTAGGTTTGGGAACCCAAATAAATTAATTAAAGGCTAGATTTTGGAGGAGAGTAGGGGAGAAAGTGCTAATACAGCACTACATTTCAGGTAATCTATAAAACACTAACACTTTTTTGTGAATTTGTTTTGATTAGATACGTAAGATTTTTTTGTGTGTTTGTGAAAAAAAATCTCTGTGATAACCATCTCATAACTGAAAATAGGATGCTTGTCTTCGAAGTGGATATAGGATAAAAAACATAGCTTATACAGGAAGAAAATAGTGGAAAAGTAAAAGTAAGGAGACAAAAGAACAACGGTAACCCCCCAAGTGCATGCATTATGGTAAATACATAGGTTTACATTTTTCTAGTAAAACCTAAAATATTTCCGAGTGAATTAAAAAGCAATAGGCAGCAATTTGCATCCATTGCCAATTGAATAAAAACTGTGGTCTACTATCACATTGTACAGTGTTTTGCTAGTTAATATCTTCTTCAGTTCCCTTGAAGGCGGACTTTATTCATTGTGGTGTCGCCAGTGTAGAGTTGGTATATGTTTGGTGCTCAAATGTGTGTGAAATGATTTAATAATAAAAAAGGTAAGTGGATACCAATGAGAAAAATAGCATTTAATCAAAAGTGTTTTACACAATGGTTCCACCTTGATAAATGGTATAATCATTGGTGGAGATATAATAGATTGAAAACTTCATGTGCCAAAGAGCGTCGCTATAAAATATATGGAGCGAAACATGTTAGGAATACAAAGATAAATTGGAGGTAAGAGGCTGGGCTTGGTAATCAGTCACACCTGGGTCTGAATCACCGCTTGGCTATTTATTAGCTTGGGCCAATTATTTATCTTTCCTGAGCCTCATTTTCATCATCTACAAAAACAGAAATAACCTCATTGTTTTGAGGATTAAGGAAGGGAATATAGGTAAAATACTGCCTACCATAGTCAGCCTTTCCTCCCCACCAGGCCCTTTAACTTTTGAAATAGGAAGGAAGGAAGGAAGGAAGGAAGGAAGGAAGGAAGGAAGGAAGGAAGGGAGGGAGGGAGGGAGGGAGGGAGGGAGGGAGGAAGGAAGGAAGGAAGGAAGGGAAGAAAGGAAGGAAGGAAGAGAAGAAAGGAAGGAAGGGAGGAAGGGAGGAAGGGAGGGAGGAAATCTTCCCATTTTTATATTAGCCCGTTACATTGTGCTGTCAAACTTTTTGATCTTTGCTCATCTAATCAGTGAAAAAAAAAACAGCCTTGTAGGTTTGATTTGCATTCCCTTACTTTGAGTGAGGTTGAGTTTCACGTTGTAGATTTTTTTTTAATTAGGTTGATTTACTCTTGTAGGTGTTCTTTGTAGTTTACGGAAATTAGCCTCTCATTAGTTGCAAATTATGTTTCCTATTTGTTTTTCGTCTTTGTTTAATGGTTTTGTTTTTTTTTTTTTCTATTCAGTAATTAAAAAAATTTTAGGGGCATCTGGGTGGCTCAGTCGGTTAAGCATCCAACTCTTGGTTTTGGCTCAGGTCATGATCTCGTAGTTTCCTGAGTCCAAGCCCCGAATCGGGCTCTGCGCTGGCAGCATGGAGCCTGCTTGGGATTCTCTCTCTGTCTCTCTCTGTCTCTCTCTCTCTCTCTGCCCTTCCCCCACTCACACTATCTCTGTCTGTCTAAAAATAAACTTAAAACTTTTTAAAAATTTTATATAGTCTTATTTACTAATCTTTTTTTTTATTTTTTTTTTAACATTTATTTATTTTTGAGACAGAGAGAGACAGAGCATGAATGGGGGGAGGGCCAGAGAGAGAGGGAGACACAGAATCTGAAGCAGGCTCCAGGCTCTGAGCTGTCGGCACAGAGCCTGATGCGGGGCTCGAACTCACGGACTGTGAAATCGTGACCTGAGCGAAGTCGGACGCTCAACCGACTGAGCCACCCAGGCGCCCCTACTAATCTTTTTTTAAATGGTATTCAGGTTTTGTGTCATATGTAGAAAGGGCTACCTCATATTAAGATAGTTTTTTCTTTTTTTAAAGATAGAGGGAGAGAACACGTGTGTGCTAGTGGGAGGGGCAGGGAGAGAGAGGATCCCAGGCAGGCTCCGTGCTGTGAGTGTGGAGCCCTATGTGGGGCTCCATCTCTTGAACCCTGGGATCATGACTTGAGCCGAAACCAAGAGTCAGACGTTTAACTGACTGAGCCACCCAGGTGCCCCAAGATAATTTTAAAAGGTCATTTTTCTTCTAATACTTATGGTTCCTTTATTTAAGTTTATATCTTGATCCATGTGCAATTTATTTTGTTGAAGGTAAAATGTCCTATAAACTTTACTAAAAAACAAGTTGTGCTGTTTATTAATACTATTCGGTGTCTAAAATAAATGTGGGAAGACCAGGCAACTAGCTCCAGATATCAGCCAGGTGGTTGTGAGAAAGGAGGAATATGTCAGTTCTATTAGGACAAAGACCAGCGTAACTGTGAGTTGCAAGGTGGCCAAGTTCAGCTCCTCCAGGAAGAAAGAACATTTTAACAATCACAGTATTCAACAATTGAATCGGCTTCTTCTATTAAAGTTCTCTTTATGGCATAGTAAGCCAGCCATTATTTCCGAGTATTCCAGGAAGCCTGCATTTCTTATTACTATAGTCCTCTGTCTGATTTTCAAGAAGAGCTTTGCCTTTTACAATGGGCATCGTTACCAAGCAGAAGCAGTTCTTGGGAAAAGGAGATCTGTAGGACTCATAAGGTTTAAATATCAAAAGAAATTTCATGGGAATTATGTACATGCTGGAAGTAGAAGTTTCTGAAATGGTTCGGTGTGGTGGTCAGAGACTGGGTTTTAGGCCCAACTGTGTACCTCTGAGCCTCAGTTTCCTTTTCTAAAAAATAGGGATGTCAGTACTATCTACCACAAGGTATTGTTGCCAGGCACTCAGGAAAGGTTAAATGCTCAATAAATATTAGCTACGTTTTATTTATTTTTATCTTGTTAGGGCAGATTTCTGTTGCCCGGAATTTCTTTCTTTCAGCAAGTATTTATTAGGTGCCCATTGTGTACTAAACGATATATTGGATTCTGGGGCATAGACCGAGAAGATTTAACGAGGAACCTGTTCCTGAAAACCACAGCCTTAGGTTTTACAGAGGTATAGGGACAACATGTTAATAAAATCCACTGTTAGATTCAATAAGGCCAAAAACACTGTGGGATACAATCTAAACTGGAGAATGGATGGGACATACGGCGGAGTAACACGTTGGCAGCAAGCCTATGGATGAATAGCAGCTCGACTGGAAAATCGGGGGACGCTTTCACCCGCCCTCCAAACCCCAACAATCCCCTTCTTTCAGGCAGGTAACAAGAGATGACAGCACAGGGATCAGACCCTAATGCACAGCCTTTCATGAACCCCGTCCCTCTTTTCATCCTGATTAGGGGATAAAGGAGATGCGTTTCCTGGCTGGTCTCATCCTGGTAAACATTCTGCCTGTTTTGCAGAACCTCCATCCTAGTTAAAGTGCAATTTGCTGGACCTGCAGTTGGTTGGAAACAGCAGATTCTTTGTCAGTGAAAAGAGCCGTAGCGACTGGGTGGACGTTTATAAAAACGCTGGCATGTCTCATGCTCCCTGCCAGCTGGTGCCTTTGGTGCTCTTTTATGGGACTCTTAACATTCCCAATACTCAGCCCTTAAGGTACAGCCAGGGCATAATGAGTAATGAGATGCGGTTCTCTGGGGTGCATAGTAGTGGTGGCTTCTAAACGTGGGTATTGTCCCACTGCAACTGGAAAACTTCTGTGAAGTTGAGAAAAACAGGTTGTTCTCGAAAAGGTGTCTGAGATATTTTTGTAAAGAATTGTTTGGGTTCTTTTCCAGTGGTTTCATTTTCATTGAGGACCAGCAATCCGTGAGTTGAAGGTCATGTGTCGTCTGTCCCAGTTACTATAACAAAATACCACAGACTAGGTACCTTACAAATAACAGAAATCTATTTTTCTCAGCTCTAGAGGATGGAAGTCCAAGAGCAGGGAGCAGATGGGCGGGATGAGGGTCCTCTTCCGGAATGCAGGGTTGTAGACTTGTCACTGTATCCTCACATAGTGGAAACAGGGACGAGTGTCCCTTCTGGGGTCTCTTTTTAAGGCACCCTCATGACCTAAGCACCTCCGCAAAGCCCCCTCTCTGAACTCCCATCACCTTGGGCATTTGGATCTCAATATACGAATTCTAGGGATCACAGTCAGAACACTGCAACATGGATAGCTGGACCCCAGCCTTTATGTGAACCCTGTGTCACAGTCTGAGTCCTCGTATTATAAAAAGAAACCCTTCCCCTGGGCTGCTCTATGGAATGTCGTATAGCTATTCAAAATTGTAAGTAAAAAGATTGTACAGCGGTGTGGAAAATGTCTATGAAGTGATGATTTGAAAAAGCCAGCTCCGGCTGCATCTACCTTAGGATTGCCACTATACATATGGAGAAGGTCTCAAAGAGATCTCTTCAGTTAAAAACATATGATGTGTCCAGGGAATGGAATGTGTTCAAAGGTTTCTCTTCTCCTCTTAAAATTTTATGTGCTGTAAAAAATGACAAACTAAAAGAACTGTGTCTGGGTAAGTCTGTAGGCCACCATTCATTCTCCCCTCATGAGCATGGTCTAGACCAATTTTCACATATGGGCCTGAGCTTCCTATCTGCTACTACAGAGAGTGGCATGGAATGCTTGGAACTCCTTAGAGGTTAGCATAGGGGTGCAGTAACTATGGCCTCTGGGCCAATTCTGGTCTACCACCTCTTTTTTCGTGTATCTGCCTGGGAGTTAGGCTGTGTTTACTGTTTGCTGTGGCTACAGGTGTCAGAAGCTAAATTTTCTCTCATGTCCTTGTTTTTGGCTTCCCCCTCGTCTTGGGTTTCCCTAGAGACTCCTTCATAAATAGGATCTGAGCCTTCCATTTCTTACCAGTTATCATCCCGTGTTATTATACAGGAGCCTTATTGGTGTGGTGGTGAGACATGGGCAAGGGGGAATGCTCTGTTATCTCCTGATTACGTCTCAGTCCTCAGTAAGTTTCTTATCATTGCAGATTTAAGAACCTTTTAATTTCTTTTCCTGTTTATATTTTGGCCCATTTTTCCTGTTGTGTTGATTAACTTTTGTGGGTGTTCTTTATAGTTCTAGGAAATTTGCCTCCTATTAGTTGCAGATATGTTTCTCATTTGTCTTTTGGCTTTGTGTATGGGTTTTTTTCCATGCAAAGAATGAAAAAGAGATTAATAAATTTGATTATATAAAATTCTTCACAAGTGCTTCTCACAAGTTTTCTTTTTTTTTTACCCCTTGGGTGAGACAGGAAACCAGAAGGGGCTTAAATTGGGTATTTCCCTTCTCCCACATCAGTTAGGCTCTGATGAAACCCCAGTTAGTGGTTTAGGCTCTGGTAAAATAGTTTCCATTGAGGCCATGTGTTGTTAAGGAGAACAGAACATTTTGGGTATATTTCAAAATGGTTACTTTTCCTTCCCCTCTGCTGGAAGCGTGATGAGAATTTCCACCAATCTTTACAGAGAGAAATTTATGGGGTTCCTAAAGATAAAACGCAGGCAATTGTGGGGTCCCGTCAAGGCCAGGCTCCAGGAGTTTTTAATTTCTCAAGCTGGGCCAACCTCAGTGCCCAGTAATTAATAATTAAAGGATAGTTATCCAGGGGCACCTGGGTGGCTCAAACAGCTGACTTTTTATTTTGGCTCACGTTAGCGTTTCAAGGTTCTTCAGTTTGAGCCCTGCATGAGACTCTGTGCTGACAGCATAGACCCTACTTGGGAGTCTGTCTCTCTCTCTCCTCCCCCATCTCTCTCTGTCTCTCTCAAAATAAATAAATAAAAAGAAAAACTTAAAGAAAAAAAAGATAGTTAGCCAGGTGCCTATTAAGTACTCCCACCCAGTGCTGGCTCCAGTAGGGCTTCTGTTCCAGGTAAGATATGATTCTCCATATCTGCCCATCTGTTCTGTTTTGAGGGTGTTGATTTGCTTTGTGATCTCAGTTCTCTAAGGGACCTAAGAAGAGTTGCTGATTTTCAGTTTTTCAACTTTTTTCTTGTTGTGAGGATGGGGATTATCAAACTTCTGAGCTCTTTATGTCAAATCAGAAACTTAAGTTCACCATCCTTTTTTTTTTTTTTTTTTGTATAGCCTGTGCTAAGAATTATTTCTATATTATTAAATGGTTGAAAAAAATAATATTCCGTGACATGTAAAAATTATATCACATTCACATTTCAGCACCCAGAAATAATATTCTACTGGGACATAGGCACCTCTCATTCATTTATATATTGTCTATGGCAGAAATGAGTAGTTGTGACAGAGACCATATGGCCAGCAAAGCCTAAAACACTTACTGTCTGATACTGTATAGGAAAAGTTTGGTGAGCCTTGGGTTAGCACCCTCTGGACACAGGTCCTGGGTAAGTTCAAATTCTTTGGCATTGTGCTTGAGTTGAAAATCAACAGTTACCGAGCACCTGTGAAGTGCTGGAGGAAAGCACTTACATTTGGAGATAAGTGGAGACATAGACCTGCCCCCAAGGAGCTTATAGGCTTGTAGGGTATTTCGGAGGGCCAACCAAATAAGCTCTTATTGGACTGGTTCAAGATGAAAGACATTGAAGTTGCTCTTGGACCAGAGAAAGTCATTGGAGCCCAGCCTATTCAGTAGAACAGGAAGTATCTGAGGACAGGCAAAGGGCTGAATCTTCTTAGAGTGCCAAGGTCACTGCTGCAGTTTCTAACAGAGCAATGATTGTTAACAGTGACGGCTGTGGACCCCTCAGTATTGTAGTGCCAACTTCCGAATATGTACAACTAAGTTCAATCCGATTTTCAATTCTTAAGTTACCAAGCAGTATACCACTTTGGGGAGAGAGTGGGCTCATTTGTGGGGGGGGTGGGGGGGGGAGATTCAAAGCAGACCACCAATGTTATCTTAAGAAATAATGACCAATGACCAGGGAGAATTTCCTAAACATTTATAAATAGGTAAAAATGCTTGAATATTTTTAGGTAGGTGTTAACTCTGTTGGTAGTATTTGCCACTCTGTCCTCTGAAGCCTGTTTTGGGTTTCATGTAGAAAAGAAGCTAAGCCACAAACTGTTGTGCTTGTGTCTATCATGTAATACAGGGCAAATCTATTATGATGTCCACAGGGAACAGGAACTTTAGAGCTCTTGGCCGTGACCTGTGATGAACTCCTTCAGTCCTTATTGTTACGTACGACAGCCGTAAGATACCAGAAACACTTCCTTGCCTTACGTGGGTTGATGCTGAGCAGGGTCTGTGCCAAGCTTCTAGAAGAAGATGGATGTAGGCAACAAGTAGATACACAATCTGGATTTCCTTATTCATTAAAGACAACTTCCCTGAGGAAAGTGAGGTGACCACACCAGCCTCTTGAGCCCCCTTTGGAGACCGTAGCATTAATGCTCATGATTGAATAGTCTCTTTGAGTCTCTCTGGCTCTGCCCTCAAACTGGAACCCTGATAGCACACTGTGCTATGGTTTGGCATGGAAACAAAGGTAAGTTCTGTTGCTTTCCTCTTACATTTTTTTTTATCATGGTGGTTGTGGAATCTCCCCAGGAGGTCTTGTAGGTGGGCCATCACCAGATTACATTGGACGTTCATGGGGTTGGAGATAATGAAGCAAATAACCCATGCAGAAGTGACAGAGGCACAAATAAAGAGCATGTTCTTGACCATCTTGCTGCTCTCCTAGAATCTAGTTTTAAGAGGACCTCCAAATCAATATGCAAAGATCACCTTAATGAGAAATGTGTCTTATTATTATCACCATGCAAGCCTTTCTCAAATAGGTCCAGAGGTGGGGAACTCCTCACTCAACCCCAGTGCATTGGGGTCACTAATGACTATGCTAATGTTCTTCTGGTTGCAAGTGGCAGAATCCAACTCAAACTAGTTAAAAAAAATCAACATTTTTTTTTTATCTCTCTTGACAAAACTTGGGAAGGGTAGGTTTCAGGGGTGAGTATCATGTAGGTTTGAATACTAGAAATCAGCCAATTTTTTTTGATTCCTCCTTCCCTCTCCCTGCCTCCATTACAATCCTCCTCTCCTCTTTCCATCTGTGATTTTCTCTGCTCTTCTCCTTCATTCTTTCTGATTGGCTTTCTCTATGTAGTGGAAAACTCAGCAACTAAGTAACTTCCCAAGCTCACACACACATCCTGCTTCATAATTATAAAGGGTTTGGTATTTGTTTGTAATGTTTCCTTTGTACCCTGTGTGGAGGGGGGGGGCAGGGGGAGAGATCTTCCATCTGGTATCTATACCTTTGTGGTCACAGTGGCCAGGAAGGAAGGACACCCCTATGTTATGGTTGGAATACAGGAAAGTTTTTCACAGAAGGGAAGAGTGTTAGGCCAAGGAAAGTAGGTATGGACATTAGAAGCATCATGGGGCTTGGGAATGCTTTAATAAATTAAAACTGAATGCTGTACTTCCTAATTTTGCCTTCTCTTGAAACACAAAATGAATTAGTTCTTTCTTCTTTGTGACCTTCCAGATACTTGAATACAGCTGCCACGTCTGGCCACTTGGTCTGTTACGGCAATCCCCTGGTCCAGGTCTCCTGTCTCTGAGTTACTACCATTCACTCTTTCGTTCAGCTCCAACAAGACCCCCCTGCTTACTCTTTTTCTTCAGCCTCCTTAATCACCCTGCCATTGCGGGGTCCCCGCCATTGTTTCAGTCCCCAGAAGCCCTCTTAATCATTGCTCAGCTGGCCGTGGCAGCCAAGGACCTATCACCTGGTATCATGTAGAAATACAGTCCTTTCGGTAGAAACAGGTTTGGGAACTGGAAAGATCTGTTTTGATTCTATCTCTCTCACTGAGTAAAAATGTGACCTTGAGAAACTGAAAATTACCATTGTGCAATGTTGTTAAAGGATTATGGACTAACACCTATCACCTAGTCCCTGGCATGTGAGTAAGCACCAATAAACTGTGGTTGTGGCTATTGTTATCATTATTGTTATCTCAGTTCCTGACATCTCATAGGAAAGGGACATGTGGGTAGAGACTCTATGTTCCATTCTGTGCCCATGGAGAAAAAGATGAGATGCCCTCTATCCTGGAAAAGACAATCTGGAGATATGACTTGACTATGTAGGCAGGCAAAAATTGGATCTTGGGACTTAAATTTCTTTCTCCCACAGGCCTCAGATTTTAATCTCCGTGCCATGGGGAACGTAGCAATTGATTTTCTCTTGTACTCTATCTCAGGTCTTAAGCCAGCTGTCTTGAGGAAAATAAAAGCCCCATTACCCCAAGCTAGGGAATTGGACAGAATGTGATTTCCATCTAGGTCAAGCTACTAGATCTGTCCATCCATTGAATAAATTAATGTTTGTTCTATCCCAGCACGAGAGATGCAGATATGAATAACAAGTTCCTGGCCTCATGCAGTTTACATTCTTGTGAAAGAAACAGAGAACAAACACACAGATACTTTAATGCCAGGTGTGTTAAGTATTGTGTTGAAAACTAAAGCAAAGTAATAAAAATAGAAAATGATGTTGAGTCTGGGAAGAGGAGGGGAATGATTATGTTAAATAAGCTTATTGTGGATTCTAGAATCTTAATGATTTGGAGGATTGGGAAGTGGAAGGTCATCTAGCCCAGAATACCTCCTAATTTAGGGATCTCTTTGACCGCATCTCTGAAATATGTTGAGCCGTAGAGACAATGCACCATTGTTCTTAAGAGCACAGGCCATGGGGCGCCTGGGTGGCTCAGTGGGTTGAGCGACTGACTTCGGCTCAGGTCATCATCTCACAGCTCGTGAGTTGGAGCCCCGCGTTGGGCTCTGTGCTGACAGCTTGGAGCCTGGAGCCTGCTTCGGATTCTGTGTCTCTCTGTCTCTCTGGCCCTAACCCACTTGCATTCTGTCTCTGTCTCTCTCAAAAATAAATAAACGTTAAAAAAATTTTTGAAAAAAAAAAAAGAGCATAGGCCTTGGAATTGGATCAACCTGGGTCTGAATTCCAGCTCAACTACTTGTTAAACTTTCTTCCATCTCAGAGTTGTGATTTTTAAATTATATGTATGTATTAATATCAACTAATGATATATTTAATATTTATTTGAAATTATACATAACACATATATACATCTGTGTTTGTTTGCTTATTGTTAATCCCGGTGTTTCTGGGAACTTTAACTTAGCCAGGTTGCCTGGCCTGAGATCAAATTGGATTTTTCATTACCTTTTTGTCTAATGAACCAAATAAACCTGCCCTTCTACTCAGCTTGGCTTTTGTTAATTATCTCTTTAAATTTGATGTTCTTTTTTTCTTACTCTGCATGTCATTTTTAATGAGACCAATACATGAGACAGTGTTTGGGGAGGTTTATAGTCGAGAAGAAATGAGACTGTCACCAACAACAGGTAGCAGGTTGTAATGCCAACATTCCCTAAAACACTTTAAGGGTGTGCTGACAGGCTAACTGCTTTAAGCTAGAACAGGATGAATAAAAGAATGGGTGGGAAGAGCCACCGGATCATAACGGCTGACATTTATTGGGCACCCATTGTGTACAGACGCTGTACTCGACTCTCACCTGATATTTCTTTTAATCCTCCTACTTTTATTCTCCCCATGTTACAGAAAAGGGAATGGAAGCTTACAGAATTTAAGTAGGTAGCTCAGGATGATATAGCTAAGAACTGATGGAGCTGCTGGGTTGAGAACATGTTTTTATTTTTAATAGTCCCTGGGTACACAAGGGAATAAAGCTTTAATCATGAGCCAAATGCAGAAGGGAAAAGGAAAATTGGGGCCAGCTGTAAGACCAGACATATCTTCCGGTGCCAACAACAATATTGCCACCTCTGCAGGTAGAGACACGATCATGGGGACAGACCTCTTGCACATAAACCATAGCTTTTAAGATGTCACTTGTATGGGTGTCTGAAAGGGTTGCATGAAAAAGAAGTGGAAATAAATACCTATAAGGAGTCACTTTAGGGTTCTCTTTCCCAGTTACCTCCTTTGCCCACGTGTCATGTCTGGAATTCTTTCGTTAGTGACTAATATCCTTGCATAATTTTTCTAGGGGTCACATTAATGTGGGCAATACATTCATAGCCCGTCAGATCATCAAAATTCAGTTTGTCTTTGCACAGTCATTCCCCACTGTTCCCTATCCTGAGATAACTCAGGGTCCTCACTTGACCTTTTGATTATTCCTTGTCTCTCTTCACTTCCCCCTCCCCTGCAGGGGAACATCTCCATTCTGTGACTCTGTCCCCAACTCTTTCGTTCTCTAAAGCTGCAGTAGGTGATAATGGGTCCGTCCTTAGGCGGAATCCATTCACCATAGATTATGATGCCTCTCCGTAGAAAACACTGCTGTAATGTTGAAGGAGCTGGCTGATTCTGTGAGTTTTCAGCATTCTAATTGTAATATATTAGGTTGGAGGGATGGCTGAAGGAAGGGGGCAAGTTTCTTTCAAATTCACCAGAAGCCTTTCCACGGTCTTAAATGACAGCTCCCTTTGCTTATGCATCAAGCTGGTTCTCCTTGTAAAATAGAAGCCAGCCCTTTGTTTTCTACCTGACACCTCATGACAGATGGAAATGTCCCTTTTGCTTCTCATTCTTATCTCTCAGCATCCTTCTTCTCTGAACAAATGAGCATTCGTGACCCTTAGTGAATCAATTCTGTTTAAACAGAAGGCCAGATACACCCTGGCGTATTCAATTATTTTATAATCAATTCCCTTTTCTGCAGCATCTTTCTTCCAAGGGTCAGAGAGCACTTTACAAACACTATGTATTGCAACATTATCACAAGTCAGAGCACAGGGCCTGGCATCTGAGGACTGTGATTTAGGAGGGAGCGAACATGAAAAGGTGGATTTGCTTTTGGTCAAGGAATGATAAGCACTTTGTGGGTTACCTGCAAAAGGTGACATCGAGAGAAACTAGATCAACAAATAAATCACTAATGAAGGATTTGCAGGCAAGTGGGTTGGTGTTGGGGGCAGTTGGGAGCCCAGCAAGTCATTTCTTGTTGTGGACACTAAGCAAGTCTCTATGGAGTGACTAACTGTACGAACGCATTAATTAGCAGTATGTGTTCAGGTCCCTCCATGCACCAGACACTGGGTCCAGCCCTGGGCATACAGAGGCTTGGGATGCTGCTGTAGGATGCAGTTGTGAGTGAATATACCACACTGCTTGCCTTCAAGAACCTTCTATGAAGACCCATGAGATGGATAAACATGACAAAGATGATTAGAAGAGATGAGAAAAAGAAGCAAAATGAAGATGAGATCTGAACAGCAGACGTTGCAAACTGGTGTATTTATAATGGCCTCCTCAGGGCTTAAAAAGTGACTGTTCTTTTAAGTCGTTATTGAAAGATTGAGAGATCACACACACACACAGACACCTCCACACATGTATGTTTGTACACGCTCACTCCCACACAACCCCACACACCCCTCAGATTTTGAGCTTGTTTTTTTTAGGAGCTCAAATCTGCTAACATTAGTCTGAATTCCCACTGTAATGACTGGCTGAAGCCGAGTAGCCTTTAGACAGGGCAGTCTGCCTCCGATGAGCCACAGCTTCCCCACCCCCACCCCGTGCACAATCCAGATATGTTCATTTATGCACAGGTGACCCTCTTTGGCAGATATGCCTCCTTGTCAACGCTAGCGTTTAAGTTGAAAGTTTGCTGCTCTGGGTTCAGTGGGGAACAAAAAAGGGAGGTGTCAGTCCTATTTTGAGAGGTGTCAGAGAGGAAGTGACTCTTGAGTGTTGTTAGAAGCTGAAATGTTAATTAGGTGGAAAACAGTGGATGGACTTTCTGTGCAGAGGGGATTAGAAAAGGAAAGGCAGGCAAATGCCTGGGAACTGTGAGCTTTTGCCTGAAGCATAATGTTGGGGAAGGGATGGGAGAGAGAAGGAAAGGTCAGACCATTGAGGGGCGTTGCTTGGCAAGCTAAGGAATTGGTTTCCAGTTTCTTTCTCTCTGCAACATCCTCTCCCCAAAGGCACTAATACAATGAATTAAAATTTCTAAAAATGAGTTAAAGATAAAGGCCATTTAGTTACCAAGGCCGGAATCCTGAGACCGTCCTTGCGTCTTCTGTCTCTACCCCTTCGTGAATGTGTTTATCAAGTCCTGTCCATTCCACCTTCTAAATAGAACTCCATTTCCACTTCTGGCCGTCTTCGTTCTGTCTTGTTCTCTACATTCCTTCGAAGCCCCTCCATGGTTCTCAAGTGTGTTTCTTCTCACCTGCCGGCTTCCTCCATGCTGTCTCCCTGCCCAGATCTTAATTTCCCTTTGACGAGCTCTTGCCCGTGCTTTAGGTTACAGCTTAATTGTCACTAACTCAGGGTATCTTGCCCTGACCTGGTCCTATTCTCTGTTTCTTTTTTCACAAGATTAAGTCTCCCTATACATGTTTTCAGAACATCCTTGGGCATCTCCACTGTGGAACATCCAACAGTTTTATTGCTTGTGTAACTATATGCTCAGTTGTTCTCACCAAATCAACTGTAAGCTCTAGGAAAATGAGGATAAGTTGCATTTGTCTTGCCCATTGCCTCACCTGCCCCAGCCCCAAGCAGGTAGGGCGGCCACTGCCACATTGTATCAGTGGCTTTATCACTGTGGAGTTATAGTTATAAAATAATTATCAAAAACAAGGCTCTGCATGGTAACAATACTGTGGTGTAGTAATATTACTGCCATGTTATTACTGGGGAGTAATGGCAGTGTGGCTATATAAACAAAGGGACCTTATTTATTTTTTCACTCAAACAGTATCTAATGAGGCCCTGTTTTGTTTTAAGAGCTAGGGAAAGAGCAGTCTCTGACTTTGTGGGATGCATCTTGATGAATACATAAATGAAGGAAGCAAGAAATGATGGATGGATGGGAGGAAGGAAGGAAGGAAGGAAGGAAGGAAGGAAGGAAGGAAGGAAGAGGAAGGGAGGGGAAAAAAGATGGAAAGAAGGAAGGAGGAATTATTACCCTAAGTAATGGAATAATTTGTCTCCAGTAGAGAAGACTGGCCTTGAAACATCACATGAGATTTCTTAATACTTCTTAATAATGAAAGAAAATCATCATGTATATGATTGATCTATCAAAAAATTCAAAGTGGAAATTTCTGTTCACATTCTGTGATTGCTAGAGATTTATAAAGTAAAAACTTTAAAACTTAGAAAGAACCATTTAATGACTTTGATACAAAGGCTTGGGCTGTCTGTTCACCCAAGGAGGAAACAGAGTCTAGACAAATGAGGAGTTAGGTAAGTTCACAGACAGGCATGTAGCCGACAGGAGCCCCAAGGCCAGCACAGACCTTTCCATACTGGTTCAAGCCAACCAAGTGTTGTAGTTGCTGAGCTGCTTTCAGTGGAAATACAAAGACAAGAAAGGCGTTTGGTTCCTAACTTCCCCTAAGTCTGTTTTAGTTTTCTTCTCTGCAAACCTTTATCAACATATTTTCACAAGACTTTCAGAATAACCAAAACACTCAGCAGTCAACCACAAGAGAGGGCCTTCTCACAGCTCACAGACAACCACAAGATTCTACCAGAGAAACAGAATAAAATGTACTTGGTAGATACGAGAGATTGTAGTGGTTCATGTAGAGTATATTGATCCAACTTTTGACATGGAAAAATCAATAAATTTAAGTAGTCTTTAAAAAAAATTTTGGCTTCCCAGTTAGCAGTCTGGTCAACTAATAGCATATAATGAAGGGAATAATTTAAGACTTAGCCTCCATTGCAACTAGATTCTGCAAACGTGCATGGAATAAAGAAAATGCTTATCCTTTCTCTCTTACTTCCTCCTGCAACCACAGGCTGTTAAAGATTTGCCCTGACAGTTACTTTAAAAAGTTGGGGAGTACAGGTCATTGGGAGAACTAGCTAGAAATAGGCTCTGACCCTTACCTCCTTGACTAATCCCTGGAAAGTTGTTCTCTATTTTTTTTTTTTTCCCAGGAATTCCCCTGATTCAGAGTTTTAAAAAATCAGGCAAACTAGAAGGTTATATTAGAACCGGTGTTAGAAATAATAATATTTTTCTTATATTTATTGGTAAAGTAGCCAGCCTTTACTAATTTCTTTTTGGGTGCCCACTACATATATAATTACTAACAATCACAAAGCCAGTACAAGTTTGACAGTATTATTTATTTTTAGAAAGAGAAACTGAGGCCCAGAGAGATGCAAATGACTCACTCTAAGGCCTGCAGCTGTGAAGTTAAAGGCTGGGGACTCCGATCCCTGAGGCCGTGTGGCTCAGAACCTGGGCTGTTTCCCTGCACCAGGCTCGATGAAACCAGAACACTGCCTTACGCAGGGAAACAGATATGTCAATAGCACCATTCTAGTCTTTTGCTGGGCACTGAAGGAGCAAGAACATTACCCCTAGAAGAAATTTTCATACTTTGTTTTTCTTTGGAATTCTCTGCCTTGAGGTTACACAGCAAATTCAAGCAACCAACATGTTTCGCCTTCTCTGGGCAGTAGTTCTAAAGTGGTGGTGTGGCCCTCCCGCTGCAGAAATTTGGCTTTCTCAGACAGCAAATCACTTCACCATCCCCCTTCCCCTGTAGTCCTTAGGATTCCTGCCTGTGCCAGATGCTTCAGAAAACAAACCCTTTGTGCTTCATTTCCAGACCACAGTTCCCAGACCACCGGAAGGATGAGGACCAATTTTTTTGTATTCCGTCATCTTTATTTTTGTGGATATATTTTTAGAGCAAGTTAGAAAGGAGGGGGAGGAAAAACCCACTCCCAAACAAACAACTCCCTGATCTAACACAGAGAATGCAGGAGTCTTCACGTTCCGGAGAATGGGACAGGATGTCAGCTGTTGCTACAACATAGCTTGTTTGAATAGAGTCAGAGCGTAACTTATCTGCTAGAACGCCTGATTGCCTGATTGCCAAGGAGAAGGGGGGTGCACAGTTTGGGTTACTTAGCAAAGCCAACCGTTAGCCTTTTGCAGGCATCGGATAGTTAAAACTCTGGCAAACAAGTCCCTTCACAACATCCCATCCAACAGAATATGACTAGTAATGTGTAAAGTGTATTTCTTGTGGGGATAAAACAGAAGGAAGAGAAAGGAAAAAGAATCACTTTTTATCTCTCCACCCAGAGACAACTGTGTTTAAAAATTGGTACGTTGTCTCTCTCTAAATGAATAAATAAACTTAAAAAAAAATTTTTTTTAAAGAGGGTCATCTGGGGGTTCATTCAGTTAAGCATCCGACTCTTGGTTTCCATTTAGGTCATGATCTCACAGTTCCTGAGGTCGAGCCCCACGTGGGCTCTGCACGGACAGTGCGGAGTCAGCTTGGGATTCTCTCTCTTCCTCCTCTCTGCCCCTCCCCTCCTCATGTGCTCTCTCTTTCTCTCTCTCTCTCAAAAAATATAAACTTTAAAAAAGTGGTATGTCGTTCTAGATTATTTTGTTTGTATAAGCACATATGGGAGCATTGGCATACTTATATATATTTTTAAACAAAAGTAGGGCCATAGTATATGTTCTGTATTTTCACCTGTCTTTTTGCTTTAAAATACACCATGGAAATCTTTATCGGATAAAGAAAAAGGAGGAGGAGCAGGGGGAGGAGGAAGGGGAGGAGGTGGAGGGGGAGGAGGAGAAGGGGAAAGAAGGTAGGGGAGAGGGAGATGGAGAGAAGGGAAAAGAGAAAAGGAAAAAAAAATACATGATTATTTTTCATTGCTTTAGAGTATTCCTTGAATGAAAATACAATAGTTGTTGGCTATATATGTTGCTTTCTACTTATCTATTACAAAGTATCCGTGTTGACATACTAAATCTTTATTCAATACTTACTAATTTTCTTAGGATAAATTACTAAGAGTGGAGTTAATGGGCTAAAAGCTTTGCACATATTCAAGATTATATGACCCTTACTCCCTTGCTTTGGTTTTAAGAGACTGAAATGTGCTCCAAATTAATCTCTGTGTAGCAACCATTCAAAGTTTCTTTTGTCCAGGCAAAACTACCAACGTTGAAAAAAAATAAGATATTAAAATAAAAGGCAAAAGTTAAGCCCGTTGAGTCCTCCGTAATTACAGCAACACATTCTATTTGCTGGTAAACAATGGAGTTCATGCCACATCAAACATCTTAAGACTAACTGAAAAGTTTAGTTTTGTTTCTGAATGAGTGAGATCCAGAAGAGTCAGCCTGAGGGCTGTTAGACAGACTAAGAAAGTGACAGTTCATAATCATCTTATTGTGTAGCTCCAGGAACCCGTACATCTTTCTAGTTCAGGGAATTGCATTAACATTGATCTTTGCCTAAATGGATCTGTCTGCTTTTAGAGGGAGGTGAGAGGTACTAGCTAATTTTTAGTGTAAGAGAAGTAGGTGTACCTCCTTTCAAGGCTGATTTAGTCAGCCTCTCTTCCTAATAAAACTGGAAATAAATGGAGGCAAAGATATACATGTCCCCAGCACATTAGTTTTTTGTAGGAGGGATTTCCTGACCAAAAAAAGAGTCCAGTGTTCCTTTCCTTGGGCCCTATGGTATAACAGTGCTGTGCTCTCTGCTCTAGTCTGACACACACAAGTTAAGAAAAAGATGTGAGCTCTTTCAGTACCACCTGCCAACACAGTAACCATGACGCCCATAAAAAGGCCTGCCCCTCTGAATGTACCTCAGTTGCTAGACTACTCACTGTTAATTTTATGTTGTGTTCAGAGATTACAAGAGGTCTCACTTTATCAGGAGATGGGGAATGACTACTTGTACTTTGGCTGCAAATCAGACTCCGTTAGAAAGAAGTTTGACTTCCTTTGCTGATGCACAGCCCCTTAAACACAGACCTGTGTGACGCGTCACTCAGGTTTCTGTTAATATAGTCTGATCACTCTTGCTTGCATTCACAGCTATCAGTTTACCAGAGTGATGCTGGCCAGGTATCAGGAACGTCAATCAAGAAGCCAAGGGAAGAGTGTCAAACGTGTTTTTGTAATTACCTCTGTGTTACATGCAGTTTCCAGACTCTGAGTGATAATGAAACACAGGCAGACACTCGGTGTGTTTTTAAGATCTGTGTCCTTTGAAGATTAAGCTTCATTGGGATTGTCCTCACGTACTTTGCTCCTACTAATCAGAGGTTTCCTTGCAGTACAACTGAACAGAAAGATCCAGAAAGAAGAGTTTCTGCTTCCATAGTGCAGTCACTGACTGGGAACCCAAAGGTGCCAGACCAAGTTGCCAACTCCATTCCTTCTGTGGTACTCATAAGAGAAAATCAAATCTATTAATTTGTGTTTTGGGTTAATGTTAATGAAATGACCAAAAACCCAGCAGGCAAGTAAGAACACTTTAGACTCTACCTGTCTTCCACGAACAGCTAGAGTTTTGATAGTTATCTCAAAGGAAGAATGGCTCTATTGTCCAAATATCTGCTTGTAGAACTTTTTGACCTTTTCTTTAGGAGTTCTGTTGTTCTAAGGACTTGAACTGGCATAAAATTTATATTAGAAGTTTGCACACGTAATGCCATGTAGGAAACATTGAGAAATTTCTTTTTTTTTTTTTTTAAAGTTTGTTTTTATTTCTTTTGAGACAGAGAAACAGAGCATGTGCATGGGGAAGGGTGGAGCAAGAGGGGAAGAGAACTGTAGGCAGGCCCTGCACTGTCAGTGCAGACCCTGACTGGGGGATCATTCTCACGAACTATGAGATCATGACCTGAGCTGAACCCAAAAGCCGGACATTTAACTGGCTGAGCCACCCAGGTGCCCGAACATCGAGAAATTTCTCATCCTTTAGGATTGTTGCCTTGCATTGTAGAACCAAATGCCAGTCCTGCCTCCCCACCATCGTTGGTGTGCAATGACCTTTCACTCTTGTTCAGCACAGTAATTCTGTAACATGGCTGTGCATACACTTGAGGGTCACCGGGATCCTGATAAGGAACTATTGCTTGCTCTCTTGGTCTGTTCAACCTGCTATAACAAAAACCTATAGGGGCGCCTGGGTGGCGCAGTCGGTTAAAGCGTCCGACTTCAGCCAGGTCACGATCTTGCCGTCCGCGAGTTTGAGCCCCGCGTCAGGCTCTGGGCTGATGGCTCAGAGCCTGGAGCCTGTTTCCGATTCTGTGTCTCCCTCTCTCTCTGCCCCTCCCCCATTCATGCTCTGTCTCTCTCTGTCGCAAAAGTAAATAAACGTTGAAAAAAAAAATTAAAAAAAAAAAAAAAAAAAAAAAAACCTATAAATTGGGTGTCTTCTAAATGATAAATATTTGGAGCCCCTGGGTGGCTCAGGAGGTTAAGCATCTGACTCTTGTTTTGGGCCCAGGTCATGATCTCACTGTTGTGAAATCAAGCCCCGAGTCAGGGTCTGCACTAATTCTCTCTCTCTCTCCCTCTACCCCCCTCTCTCAAAATAAATAAAATTAAAGAAAAATCTTTATTTCTTACAGTGGCTGGAAAGTCCAAGATCAAAATGCTGGCACATTCTAATGTTTGATGAGAACCCACATCCTGGTTCACACACAGCCATGTTTTCACTGTGTCCTCACATGGCAAAATGGACAAGGGAGCTTTCCCGGGCCTCTTTTAATTTTCCATTTTGTTATTTTAAAAAATTTTAATTCCACTATAATTAATATACAGTGTTAAATTAGTTTCAGGTGTGCAGTATAGTGATTCTATATCTTGGGCCTCTTTTATTAGAGCACTAATCTCATTTATGAAGAAGAAGCACCTCCCAAAAGCCCCACCTCCTAATATCACCCTGGGGATTAAGATTCCAATGTATGGGGGCACCTGGGTGGCTCAGACAGTTGAGCATCTGACTCTTGATTCCTGCTCAGGTTACGATCTCAGGGTCGTGGGATCGAGCCCCGTGTCAGGCTCTGCGCCGAACATGGAACCTGCTTAAGAAAGATCCTCTCTCTCTCTCTCCCCCCCCGCCCCCGACCCTACCCCACTTGCGTGCATGCACTCTCTGTCTCTAAAATAAAAAAGTAAAGTTTTCAACATTCGAATTTGGGGGGGGATGCAAATATTTAGTCCATAGCAGTTGTGAAAACAAACAAAAGACTTTTTAGTCATTTCATTTTAAACCACTTTAGGTACAGTATTTCATAACACTTCATAGGTATAATGTCAGTGATGGGGGACAAAAAACCCCAAAGCAGACTATTTACTATGCAGACTTTTTTGCCATGTTGGATGGTGTCGTTAGGATACTGCACCCTTGCTTCCTCCATGCTTTTCTGTGACCACAAGGATGGTTCAACATCCTTTTTCCAGAGGTGCATCTTTCTCTAAATGCATTGTTTTGCATTCACCTTCAGGGAAGAGGCAGCCCTTCTGATGACCCTCTGCAGGGTCTCAAGGAAGCTTCCAGTAGTTTACCCTCACCTCACTTTGCATTTCTTTGGAACGTCTTATTTTGCACACTTGGAAACCTCTATACTTTCTTCCCAATCATTATTAAAAGCCTGAATTGAGACTTGGGGGCTCCTGGGTGGCTTAGTCGGTTAAGCGTCCAACTCTTGATTTCCACACAGGTCATGATCTCACAGTTCTTGGGTTTGAGCCCTGCATCAGGCTCTGCGCTGACGGTGCGGAGCCTGCTTGGGATTCTGTCTCCCTCTCTCTCTGTCTCTTCCCTGCTCACTCTCTATCTCTCAAAATAAATAAATAAACCTAAAAAAAAAAAAATCTGAATTGAGGCTTGGCATAGGTCTGATCACTGGGATCACTATTGGTTTTATTTGTCTCCATACCCCCTGCAAGACTTGAGTTGATCTGTCTTCCTTCTCCACTTTTGCAAGAGCCACAGGAGAGCCCTGGCTTAGTTTTGAGAAACTCATGCTGTGTTTGGGGCCTTCTCTGATGTTTATGTGGGGTTCCCCATTGGGAAAAAAAAACCTATCAGTCTTGATAACTTCCAGAAAAAGGAAGGAAATGTGTTACTCTGAGAGCAAATCCATGATTCTAGTCTACTTGGATCATTTAAAGCTCCCAAATGGAACAACCAAATGAAATGCCACCCATATGGCTTGAAATAGTTTACCAATGTCCAAAAGAGGGAGACCTTCTACCCCTGCTGTAGGAGGAAGCTCCTACTACTGGGGCAGGATGCTTAGGGACCACCCCACCAATGAAGCCCTCTGCCTTCTGTAGGAAAATAAATGGCCTCAGATGAACGTGATGCTTTCAGTTGGAAACATCCTCTAGGTCAGGTGAGCCAGTCCTCATTCTCAGTAATTCATCCCTTAATCAGTAATCGTGCATTGGTACACTTTTCCTTATATCTCATGAAAAACCTTTTTAACCCTTTTCAAACCAATGCAATAATGCCCGGGAGAGGCAGGAAAAAGTTATTTAAAGGTATAGCTTTCAGGGGCACCTGGGTGGCTCAGTCAGTTAAGTGTCCGACTTCGGCTCAGGTCATGATCTTGCAGTCCGTGAGTTCAAGCCCTGCATTGGGCTCTGTGCTGACAGCTTGGAGCCTGGAGCCTGCTTTGGATTCTGTGTCTCCCTTTTTCTCTGCCCCTCCCTCCTTGTGTTCTCTCTCTCAAAAATAAATAAACTTTTAAAAAATTTTTGAATGTCCTTGATTTTGTTCTCCTCTTTGCACAGACTTGTTATTTCTTATTGTTGTTGTTGTTTTTGTCCAGCCCATTGTAGTGCACATTCTACCTGCCCAGCCCCTATGAGTATTTGGGTTTGTGACTCTTGATTTAAATTCTTACTTTCTCAACATTCTTTATACAAGGCTGTCTTTATATGGTCACCTCTGTAACTCCTACACATACCCAACTTTAGTCCTGACCCTTGCATAGTACTAGAGAATTAGGACTTACTATGATGTATTTTTCTCCCATATAGTTAGGTAAAATGTGGCAGTGTTTGCCAATCTCCATGGTGTAAATACTGTGACCATCATTGATGCAAAGTACCAAAGTCATTGAATGCTGACTTGGGAAGAGGTGCACATGATCCACTGTGCAAGCCAGCTCCAGCACACCACTAATTATTGCCACTGCCATACCTATGATTTCTTTTTTATTTATTTCCTCAGATATGGGCTAATCGGATGAAGAGGACATCTGATTATGGCAATGGACAGAACAAAATGCCCAGAGAAAAAAGGAAATACATTTCTCTTTTTCTTTTTAAATGTTTATTTATTTTGAAAGAGAGAGTGAAAATGCATGCATGAGCGGGGAGGGGCAGAGAGAGAGGGAGAGAGAGAATCCCAAGTGGCTCCATGCTGTCAGCACTGAGCCCGACTTGGGGCTTGATCCCACAACTGTGAGATCATGACCTGAGCCAAAATCAAGAGTCATTCTCAACCGACTGAGCCACCCATGTGCTAGCCTAGGAAATACATTTCTCTGGTAAACTTTAGAAATTATATAAAATATGACATCAGCAATTTCTTTTTCTATAAAGAGCCAAAGAGTAAATATTGTAGGCTCTGTAGGTCACATAGGCTTTTTCTCACTCACTTGTCCTTCACCCTTCCCTTTTTTTCTTCTACTCCTTCTTTCCTTCCTCCTTCTCCTCTCCCTCCCTCTTTTCTATTTTACAACCTTTGAAAACATTTTTTAAAAAGCCCTATTTTTAGCATGCAGGGCATACAAATACAAGCCAAGAGCCAGATTGGCTCATGGGCTATAGCTTGTAGACCCTTGATAGAGAAAAGGAAAGATGGGGAAGATGCTCAGATTCGTACTATTAAAAATCAGCAGGGGATAAAATACCATATTGTATGGTTAAAATTTTAACTGTACCAATGCAGAAAACATGATTCAAATTTACCTAGAGATTTTTTAATTCAAAGAAATAAAATCATTGAATAGTTGCCATCAAGACTTGGTAGACTTTGACATACATCTGGAATATGATCATGCAAAGATAATGTTTCATCTTAAAGGAAAAGAGCTATAAGAAGTGGAGGTGGATAGGGGTGTCTGGGTGGCTCAGTTGGTTAAGCATCCAGCTTTGACTCAGGTCATGATCTCACGGTTCATGAGTTGAGCCCTGCATTGGGTTCTGTGCTGATGGCTCAGAGCCCGGAGCCTGCTTCAGATTCTGTGTCTCCCTCTCAATCTTCCCCTCCCCGCTCTCTCTCTCTCGCTCTCTCTCTCAAAAATAAATAAACATTAAACAAAAGAAAAAGAAGAAGAAGTGGAGGTGGATGCATTGCACACCAGGAAGATGCATCCCTGTGTGCAAATTCACAGTCTGACATAAGGGTATGGACAGAAGGCTGATAGAATGTTACTGTGCATAAGCAATCAAGAGCTTGAGCTGTGGAGTCAAGTCCTTGCTCTGCTGCTGACTAGGTGTGGTGTAATCCATCATAAACTCTCTGGGCCTCTGTTTCCACATCTATAAAATGGTAGTAATAATTGTAACCACTTCATAATGTTGCTGTGAAGATTGAGTAAATAGATTCAAAGCGCTGATAATATATCTGGCACCTGGTGAATGAATGCTCTATAACCATTAGTCATTGTAATCATTTGACTACAAAATCCAATAAAGGAAATGGATTATGTCTTCTTGAAAGATCACTCTATAGAAGAAAGATGTGGAGATGATGGAGAATCTGAACTTGGATGCTTTACTGTGTAAAATAAAAAACATAGCATGTGCCATGCTCTTGACACGACAGCTCCATGGCTCAGCACGTAGAGAGCGTGATCAGGGCTGTGGCCGCTGTGGACTTCACCTTGTCTTTGGCCATATTTATAAGTGGTACATCACTTCCCTTCCCTTCCAGCTCTTTTCATGTCACTAAAATTAAAGAATAAAAAAAAAAAAGAATCCAATCTAATGTCTTCCCTGTGATGAACATACATCATAGACTTTTTCTTTATAGAAAGGGAGCAGGCAACTGCTTTCTTGTTGAATTTCTTTTAGGCCCATTAGCTGATTTCCCCTAGGTTTGGATTGGTGACTGTACGAATATGGGTTCATGCCTGAACTGCATCAATTTTACTCATGTCAGCCCCAAGTCTTCCATTAACCTTACCATTTTGAGTAAGTCAGTTGGCATTTATGACTCCCTCACCCACTTCCTAACCAATAAAATAGAAGTAATAGTGACACTCCCCTATCTGTGAGGAAGGCAATAATTGGAAGAAAAATTAGGAAGTGCTCTACAAGCCCAAGTGCTTTGTAAATATTTAATACCTAATAGTTGAGGTAAATGTCAGGAGAGTGTGGAACTGAACGTTAATCTTTTTGTAACGACAGCCCTTGAGATATGTTTAATTCCCTAATCCAAACATTGGGGACCCTGAACTTCTCTGACCCTTTCTTCTTTTCCTTCTTCCATGATGCCCAAATATTTCCTACCCAACATCGAATAACAGTTCATTCTGATTCCTCTGCAGAATGTAATTTTAGTTCATTAGGAGCCCTGATGGGCTGCTTTCCATCTTGAGTTCCTAAATACTTGCACAGAAGGACTTAGGCTTCCTGGGAAATTCCCTTTTTGACAGAAATGCTCCTTTGTGTTTGAACCCAGACTGAATGCCTTTGTCCCAGAGCAACCGCCATGGTTGGAATTCCTCTCTTCTCCTTAGGCTAGCTTATTTCCTTGGATAGGCTGGAGTCATTTCCCTTCAACTTCACAACCTGCTGGGTCCTGGTAACTAATGAGACCCTGCGTCTGCTACTGTCCACAAGGCTCGCTGATTGAAGATTCAGGGGGTGTAGGTAAATTGGGGAGGGAGAAGGATTATTTTAAAACTAATTTCAATAATGCATGGGCCTCTCTCCAAATTAACTCTTGTTCTTTCTCTTAAAATTACAAGAGCTTTTTAGTAAACACTGCTCTGGACACAGTTTCACAGGGGAAATTTGTTCCACTCTGAGGATGGCTTTGGCTTCTATTGTTCACTGTTATGCCCATGACACACCCACCGCAGCTGCCAGACAGAAGAACAATTCTTATGAACCATGATTTGCTTTGCAATTTTAGCTTATTCCTAAATTGCAGAAATGGTTGATGAGTGAAGTCTTCTGGTTCCTTTTCATTGGAACAGAATGGAGGACAGATTCGGGAATTCTTGGAGCTGCCATGTGTTTGGTGAAAACAGAAACAAAAACAAAAAAAGAGAAAAGAAAGAAATGAAAGAAAGAAGGAAAGAAAGAAAGAAAGACCAACAATAAAAACTTTGTTGTTTTTGTTTAAAAAAAAAAAGAACACAATGGTGATGTGTGCAGTTATCTGAAGCTAGATTATTCATATTTGAGTTTTACAACTTACATAGGGCTTTTATGTACCTGCTGTTCTCAGCTTTAAAGTGTTGTTTTTGAGGATTTTGGTTGATGATATGCAGTGACAGATTTTAAGAACAGAGCTAGGAAGAATGTGGAATTGTGGGGAGGAACGTTTCTGTTATATTTAGGAAGGAAGGAAGAGATGTATACAGGGAGGGCAGGAGGGAAGAAATCAGCCTCTCCAAGACTTGCTTCCCTTATTTGAAAATAATAATCTTTATCCTATGTATCGCACAAGACCTTGGATTGTCTGCAGTAGACTCTGCATGAAAGTTCTACTTCATCCAAGACATGCTTTACAAGTTCTGGTGGGTGTTTTTGCTCATGTTATGATGATGCATGAAAAGTAGGTCTAACCTGAAATTCTTTCATTCAGTGGCCTGACACACTGTCAGGCTCCCCCTTTCCGGGGTAGCACTGATCAACATTTCAACCAGACTGGTTTAGCCACTTCTATGTTGTTTTCTAGGGGGAGCTAGTAGGTCTGAAATATGGGATTATACGTTATGACAGATGACAGTGGGTTGAGAAAAGTTCTGATTTGGAGAATCACAAGGAGCAAATGAGGCCTACATTACAAGTGTAGGTGGAGATGTGCTGAAGCCACATTTCATGAAGCTAGACCTTGACACGGCTGGCCCTGGATCTGCCCTCAGCTGTAAAAGTGGCAACAGCTGCCTGTTCCCCGAAACGACTTTGGAACCCAGTGTGTCCCCCAGTCTCTGGATAGTGCTTGCAGTTAGGTTTTTCTGAGCTTTTGTTTTCATTTCTTTATCAAAACTTCCTACTTTATAGGAGATGATGTCAAGTTTAGATATAAATTGCCTTTCTTTCCCCTCTTAGAAAGCACCAACAGAAGCATCCACTATATAAATCATGAGATTTGTTTAAACTGAGAACAAATTGATAGCTAATTAACATTTCTTTGGTGCTTTGTAGTTGACAAAGTATTTTTAATATGTCCTATAATTTATTTAGAGCATTGACTCTGTGGAGTAGGCATCCCAAATATTTTCGGGGAAATGGAGGTAATAATACATACTTGTCTCACAAGAGTGAGAGGATTAAATGGAACAACAATTTGTAAAGAACTTTTTATACCGTCATGGTGTATAAAAAACACTTATTTCTAATGCCTGTATTCTATGGGAGAAGAAGCAAATTCAGAGAGATGATGTGACATGTTCAAGGTCGCAGGACAAGTTGAAGGTGGATCCATGACTTAGGCTGCCACCCTACCATGCTAACTTGTCACTGAACAAGCAAACCATTTGACGTTTGAGTTTCACTCCATGTTACAAACTGTTGAGAAAGAGAGAGAAGAGAAAGAGAAGAAAGGGAGGTGTGGATATATCGATAAATAGAAGACAGCAGAGAAAGGGTGCTATGGTCTGAATGCTTGTGTGCCCCCCCCCCCCATTCATACGTTGAAATCCTAATGCCCAATGTGATGGTATTAGTAGGGTGAGACTTTCGGGAGGTTCTTAGGTCATGAGGATAGATTCCTGATGAACGGGGTGAGCACCCTTATGAAAGAGACCTCACAGAGTCCCCTCACCCCTCCCACCATGTAAAGCTGCTGGACCCCAAAAGAAGGCCCTCACCTGCCCATGCTGGCATCCCGATCTCAGACTTCTGCTTCCAAAGCTGTGGGAAACAATTTTCTGTTGTTTACAAGCCACCTAGTCTGTATTTTGTTACAGCAGCCCAAACAGACTAAGACAGACAGTGTGGAAAATGTTAACATGTTAAGACACAGGTGAGAGTTAATGAGCACTTCACCCAGGTGTGATTTGGGAGAAAAAATTATGTGCGCCTGTGGCTCCCATATGGTAATGTAATCAGAGGGCTTATGGGAATGAAGTGCCTTTAATTTTCCTCCAGCTTCTGGCTTCCAAGGCTTCCAAGGCTTCCATGCTCTAGCCCTGCCACATCAGCCCTTGCATATTAATAGATGGTTGGCATGGCAATCCCGGGGGGCCCCACGGGGAGGAAGAGGCCCTCTAATAAAATCCAAGCTGGTTCACTTGGAGGTGTTTGTGAAGCCTTTTTATATTTCCTTTGCTTCTTTGACATCCCCACATACATCATGGGAAATCATGGAAATGTTATTTCCAGTCACAGAAGTTTTGGTCTCCAGTGAAAGTAGCCCTTGATAGAATTTGGAGTGAGCAGATTCATGTGCCTTGGCTCGTGGCCTTTCTTTACGTGCGTCTCTGCCACCACCATACTTTCTGCTGACATCTGCCTGCTGCAGAGCCTTGGACTTCCCTAAGGTCTTTTCCGAATATCCTGAACCTTAACTATTTTGTCTCTAATTCCCCATGATCCGCTAGTCTAAGGGTTACCTTCAGAAGAGCAGAGTTAACAATAAAAATGCTTGGGGGGATAATTGAGAAGCAACATTGATTCTGCTTGTCCTTCCTCTTCCCGGTTTTTCCTCCTTCCTGAGAGAATCCCAGACTGACTCATGTTTACCCCTATGTCTGAGTGTGCTGGGGGCTGCCGTAACAATATGCCAGACAGAGACTGGTAAATCGTACTGTGGGCCCTAGAATTGCCATCTGCTCGTTTGGTAACCTAAGGAGTATTATTTCCCAAAGGTCTCAGCACCTTCATCTATAGTGATCTTAAGGTTGCAGTCAGGCATGAGATGAGGTAGCATACAGCCTGGCCCATGGTAAGTCCTCAATCAATATTAGCTCTCATGACTATTATGCAAACAACACTTAGCGCCAGTCTTGAACTTCTCAAGTTATAATCTTCTTTCTTCTTTGTGTGTCTCTATTATTTTTAGTAAACAAAATATTTATTGAATATCTGCTGTGTTCTAAGCACTGTGCTAAGGACTTTACTTTCATTGGCCTTATTTAATTCTTCATGATAAGCCTTCAGGTTGATATTGTTAGTAACAGAACTTTATAATCTTAGGGTGATAGCCTTGAACAAGACACGTATCGTACCCTCCTAGCAGAGCTTGCAGTATAGTGGGAAAGTCTGGTGTTAACTAGTAATTACAACAAAGTAGTCACAGCAGCTACTTCTCCTTGAGGCATTACCTACTTCTCCATAGTGATTACTGGATGCTGACATTTAAATAGAGTTTACCTTACTAAGTGCTGGGTTTTGTGAAATTTATCACCAACCTCTTGTGTCCCTTAAGGATCTTATCAATGAAAGCCATGAAAGCTTAGAAATGACAGAGAAGGGAAAGGACGTGGTTGTTTGTACGTGGAGGTTAGAGCTGATTATTTGTCATTACCTAGTAAACTAGAGATACAGATCCATGCTTCATTCCTTCTTTCAGAGGGACCGAAGAGCTTGGAATTCCCAGCCAGCATCCTTAGGGAAGGCAGTTGAAGAAAGAGAAAGATTACTTGGTTGGCTAAATGGGAATTTCAGACAGACCTATTGCTTGGGGATCTAGAGTCATTGAGCCTGCCCCCTGCAACTCCATGAGCAATAAATACACTGACCATAGAACCGATTTTTTAGGAAGAAAAATGAAACAGACACCTCTGCCTAAACCACCAATCACCAGCCACGGTCACTCTTCCTACACCTCAATTTAAAACCACGGCCAGATTTTTAACACAGATCGACATTCTTATCCATGCAGAACGATCCTCAGTTATGATGACTCATTCCAGGAAAAGGAAAGGAACAGAACACCGAATGATTCTGAGATAAACTATTGTGTGTGTGTTTTTTAACCACTTTGTGGGCACCTCTTAGAGACGATATTTGACTACCCCATACTCTGCATACATACAAGTTTACTTCCAGATAGGGCCTATTAGGCAGAATTCGTTTTCTCTGTCACTTCCCTGTGATGTTCGTCACATGCACCAGCACTCTTGATACTGCTAATAGTCGTGGTTCGAATTGCCCCTTGAAACGAGTATGTTTTACCCCCACGTGTAAACTCCCGAAAGCAAAAGCAGATGGAGTTGACCTGTGCCCATTATGTAAGCAGCCATGCCCTTCCATTCGACGGCATGCAGGTGTCTCAAAGAAATGCACGTGCTCCCTATTCATAGAATATTCCTTTGTTTCAAAATAAACACGATCAACTCTGAACTGAAGTAAGTGGCATAATGATTTGAAAGCAAAAGAAGAACTTTTCACGTGCAAGAACCCAGAACCCACATCCTGAGAGCGAGGTTTCTGCTTTTCTTTTTTTTTTTTTTTTTAAACGTTTATTTATTTTTGGGACAGAGAGAGACAGAGCATGAATGGGGGAGGGGCAGAGAGAGAGGGAGACACAGAATCGGAAACAGGCTCCAGGCTCTGAGCCATCAGCCCAGAGCCCGACGCGGGGCTCGAACTCACGGACCGTGAGATCGCGACCTGGCTGAAGTCGGACGCTTAACCAACTGCGCCACCCAGGCGCCCCTGCTTTTCTTGTTAAACACAAGGAGTGACTGGAAAAGTCTCCTTTATTTATTTATTTTTAATTTTTTTTTTTAACCTTTATTTATTTTTGAGACAGAGAGAGACAGAGCATGAATGGGGGAGGGTCAGAGAGAGGGAGACACAGAATCTGAAACAGGCTCCAGGCTCCAAGCCGTCAGCACAGAGCCCGACGCGGGGCTCGAACTCACGGACTGCAAGTTCACGACCTGAGCCGAAGTTGAACACTTAACCGACTGAACCACCCAGGCGCCCCAGGAAAAGTCTCCTTTAAATGTGAGTTCTGCTAGAGACAGCAGGCATCATTTTGGGTCGTAGCTTTTGTTTTTCTTTTTTAAATCATAAACTGTAATGCTGTCTTTCCCTCAGTGGCTCAAGCTTGCAGAAATGAGTAAACAGACAAATTGTAGGGATTTATTTGATAACCAAAGGGGACTTGAACAAAGTAGCTGATTTACCAAGTCATATGAGCCCTTGGAAGAAAAGAATGCAGCCCGCCATATCCTATTGAAAGTGTCCGTAGTAAAACTCGTTATAAAGGTTTTTGAGCTTTCCAACTTTTAATTTTCATCCCCTCATGGAGAGATAAGCATCTTGAAAAGAGCCAAATTGCTTCATGCGGCTGTCAGAGAGAACTCCAGTTTTGAATCACTGTTCACTTGCTTATACAGTCCCCCATTTTCATGAAATAAAATCGCCATAGCAGTCGCCTTTGTAGAAATTATATGGAATTTGGGAATGCTGAGTGTTTTCAGTTGAAGTTTGTTTCAGGGGGAAGTTAAAAATTTAACAAGTCATAATCATTTCCCAGAATTAAACCCATGGTATCTTGTAACAGCTGGGCTGCTGAATGATAGAGGGGAAGGTTCTGCCTCGGGCATCTGCAAGACTTGGCTTCTGGTGCTGGCTTTGGCACTGGCTCTCTGAGCAATTCAGGGCAAGCATCCGCTTGGCGGGCCTCAGTTTCCTTCCTTGAGATGTGAGACTGATGTCTGTGTGCTCACCCAGACCCTGTTCTGCACTGACATCTTATGGCTCCTGGAAAGGGCAGGGAGCTAAGCTTTTCTAATGAAACGTTAAATAGTCTAAGATGTCTCAGAAGTCAACCCTTCCTAACCTGGTCCATCTGGGATTTCCTAAACTGGCCAGTGAGATGATATTGATCCTATTGATTCATTCCCAATAACCATCTTTCATTCTTTCTGGATCTGGAAGGAAGGAGCTGCTACCTCATTTTAGGGAAACTGTAGTTCTTAATACTGCAGTCGTGTGGTGTCTTTAACTGGTGAAAAGAAAAAAAAAACAAAACAGGGGCACCTGGGTGGCTCAGTCAGTTGAGCGTCCGACTTCGGCTCAGGTCATGATCTCGCAGTCTGTGAGTTTGAGCCCCGCGTCAGGCTCTGTGCTGACGGCTCAGAGCCTGGATCCTGCTTTGGATTCTGTGTCTCCCTCTCTCTCTGCCCCTCCCCTGCTCATGCTCTGTCTCTCTGTCAAAAATAAATAAATATTAAAAAATTTTTTTTAAAAGAAAAAAACAAAAGAGCTAATTATTCCCCCCCCCAGTCCTCCTCCCTCACCCCCCCGACTTAAGCAATCTAAAATAGACAAAGTATAAGTTGACTGGATTTATAAATCTGCAGTTCACTCATTTAACTGAAAATACCTGTACTTTTTCTTCATAGCTATATTTATTAAGCAACCCCATGGCAGGCACGGTGCTATGCTCTCTTTAGATATATACTATTTAAGATCTTTGGATCACCATGAAAAGATAGATGTCATTATTCCTACTCAGTAGAAGATGAAACTAAAATGCAGATATATTAAGTCACTTGCCCACAGTCACTCCGTTTGTGATGGAGCTGAGATTCCAATAAGCCAGTGCCTCTGACTGCAGTGTAGTGCGCATAGCAATTATGTGTGTAAGTACAAAATGTATATTGAAGAGGCATAAGTGAGGGTCATACTACCATTTGCAAAACAGTTTGTGGCAAAATGGAACTCATTTTGAAGGCCCTTTTAGGCTCGCCATTGGAAGATTTAGAATTCATTAGAACAGGCCCTGGTATATAGTCGGTTCTCAATTTGAACAGATACTTGGATTTATAACCATGGGATTTATGCATGGAACATCACTCTGGGGTTGCTGATGGAATTGGCAGTGTATCTGTCGTATGTCGAGTTGAGATGGTTGTTTTACAGTTTCCATGTTTGCACTTGACCTGACAGACGGTCCTTGGCATAGTGGCCCGTGAGGGAAGCAGCCATCATGTTCAGAGTCCTGGAACACTAACCCACACTCTCTGCTTAAAGATATGTTAGATGGAGGGGTGCCTGGGTGGCTCAGTTGAGCGTCCGACTTCGGCTCAGGTCATGATCTCAGGATTCCTGAGTTTGAGCCCCACATTGGATTTTCTGCTGTCAGTGTGGAGCCCACTTTGGATCCTCTGTTGTCTCTCTCTTTGCCCCTCCCTGGTTCACATGCTCTCTCTCTCAAAAATAAATAAACATTTGGGGCGCCTGGGTGGCGCAGTCGGTTAAGCGTCCGACTTCAGCCAGGTCACGATCTCGCGGTCTGTGAGTTCGAGCCCCGCGTCAGGCCCTGGGCTGATGGCTCGGAGCCTGGAGCCTGTTTCCGATTCTGTGTCTCCCTCTCTCTCTGCCCCTCCCCCGTTCATGCTCTGTCTCTCTCTGTCCCAAAAATAAATAAAAAACGTTGAAAAAAAATTAAAAAAAAAAACATTTAAAGAAAGTGTTCAGCACATAGAGGTCAGTTAATAAATATTTTGTTCAACAAATAATTTGCAAGGGTGACGGGCAAGAGGGAGGGAGTGGAGAAAGGATATTTGCATGGCAGTACCATTCTACAGTCAGGCTCACAAAGAGTTGCCCGGGAAGCTGGCTGCTAACCTGTACGATATAAGCTATGAGATGTAGCTAAAAGACCACGGGGATTGGATGCACCCTCACACGGAATTTGTTAGCCGTTTATTTGCCCAGTGGTCAGCAAACTGAGAATTCTCATAGGAAACCACCCAGGCCAGTGTAGGCACCTGGCGGATTTTACAGAGGAACGATAGAACCTTCTGTTCTGTCATGAATCTCCTCTACAGTATTTTGGCTCTGAGTCTTGTCACAGTGTTCTACCTACTGTGAGAAAAAGTCTGGCATTAGTTTTCCTCGTGTCTAAAGGCAGTGGCCATGAGTATTACTTAGTGAGTAATCCTCTGTACCGGGTGCCACGATCACGCTGAAGGCTCCCAGCAACCCTACAGGGTAGTGGTGGTTATTACCATTATTTTTCAGAGCAGAACCTGAGCAGGAAAAGAAAATACTTTTCTCACAGTCACCCCTCAGGTAAATGGCAGGTACAGCACTTGAACCCTGATCTGCCTGAAACAACACACAGGCTCTTATCACCACTCACCCGCCCCTTATCTGGGTTAGATGGTTTCACACTCTGTAGACAATAGTCGTTGGACAGCAAAGGGAAGAAATGAACTTTCCGTGTCAGCCTGGTTCTCAGCACACGTCTCTGAAGTTTTAGGCAGGTTTATGGGGCTTTTTAAGTTGTTGCAAATGCAGATAACGAGATGAGGCACGCTTGGCACCCGCCTGTCATCGACCCCATACTGTTCTTCCCTGTGTTGGTCAGCAGGTGAGGGCTTGTACTGAGATGCGTTTTTCTGATCTCTCCTGCTCCTGCCTTCCAGCTCCCTATCCAGGAGAACCCTGGTGACTCTTCCTCTCTTGATCCCAGCAGGATCCATAAAATTCCTGCAACTTGATGCAAAAAGAGAGGGAGACAAGTGTTGACTGACAATTCTGGCAAACATTATTTAAGCTGAAGAGGAGCACTGCAGATCGTCTACTAGACTATTAGTGCTGATAATGGCAGGATGCTTTCTTGTCAGCATTCCATTTTCAGATGTTCATGACTGTTTAATTACCTCCACCATCCCACAGTGCCAGGATGTGCCTCTTCCAAACACTACTGGAAGGTCACTGTCAATTACAACCAGCTACATGCACTCTCTACGTTGTGGATCTTGAATAGCTTTTTTCATTCCGAGGACCGTCACAAATAGTCCATATAACAGCTCTAATTTTCCCTCTTAGAATTCAGATTTTTTTCCGTTTGTACCATGAGAAGCAAAAAGAAAATCTGATGGAACTGCTTTCTTTCTGCTGAAGTGTGTTTTTTCTCTGTAATGATTATTTGTTTATTTTTATTTTTTTTTAACATTTATTCATTTTCGAGAGAGAGAGAGAGGACAGAGCACAAGCAGGGAAGGGGCAGAGAGAGAGGGAGACACAGAACCTGAAGCAGACTCCAGGCTCTGAGCTGTCAGGACAGAGCCCAACACGGGGCTTGAACTCACGAACTGTGAGATCATGACCTGAGCCAAAGTCGGACGCTCAACCGACTGAGCCACCCAGGCGCCCCTCTCTGTAATGATTATTTAAATAGGAGTCTATTTCAAAATGCCCACCCTCATCTTACATGTTATCTGAAATTTACTCGTAAATTTGTTTAGCTATTTGAATAATTCTGGGAGTTACATATTTGATATCAATGTTGAAAGAGAAGTTTAATCCATGGAGGGTGATTTTATCAAGAAAATAGCTTTGCTATGAAAAATATATGGTTCTTTTTTTTTACAGAGTAACAAAATGAATTCTTATCCAATAAAATTTAAACCAGTGATACAAACTTTGTGTCAGTGTCTCTGAGAACATCTAAGAAGCTAGAGAGAGTCCGAGAGCTAAAATAAGAAATACTCAGGTTCTTAAGTGATAGCTAATGATTTTTTAATTTAAGTATTAAAATATAGATTTTCAAATCTGAGCACAGAGTTTTTAAATAAGAGTGAGCAAAGTCATTTTGCTTATGCTGCACCAGTAAGCAGGGGAGACTTCAGCACCTGCTGAATATGTGGTAAAAACAGAAGCCCTTGTTGAGATGGGAAAGGAGGTAGTTGTTTCAGTATAGTGAGCCCTGAACTCACACACTGACCTTCCACATGATCATCAGTCAGACTGATCGGATTGGGTTATAACAAGGCAATAGTAATATCTTTCTTTAGGCTTTTGGTGCTAGTGGTCTAATTCATAATCAGTGCTAATGATAACTCTTAACTTCAAAGAGTTTGTGAATGGTATCGAGGAATTTTCACATAGCAACTTTTAAGAAAGGCTCTCCTGTCTGAGATGGTGAAGTGACTTCCTTCAGGTAGTGTCTTGAGATTCCTTTCAGGCCTAGTTACTGTGATTACTATTGTGTATTGTAGGACCTGCATGGGCGTATCTTGTGTTCTTTCTCTCTTGTGGCCACTGCTGCCACCAACTTCCTTCCCTCCATCCTCTTTTAGTTCGGGGTCCTCTGAAAGCAGAGTCTGAGACAAGGACTTACTTGGGAGGTGACCTCTAGACACTGGAGTAAGGGCCGAGAGATTGGTTGAGGGAAGAATGGAAAGTCTATGAAGAGTGGAATATTGAAATATTGAGCTGGTTACCACTTTGGGCAACTGGGGACTCAATCTCATTGGCGACCGTTGGAGGAAGTGTTCTGAGTGCACCTACAGTAATGTCCCCCACCCCCCACCAGAGGTTTGAAGGCTGGAGCATTATCCACCAACTCCTCACCCCACCCTTGCTCCCTCTCCTTACCTCCTGCTTCTCTGCCTCACATTAACTCCTCCACACTTGGCTGAGTGGGCTCTGCGGCTTTGGAGAAAGTTCTGAAGCAGAGGAGCTGGGCAGCCTCAAGATGGCAGCCTCAAGATGGCAGCAAACTGATGGTTGCCAGAGAGGAGGTGGTAGGGGATGGGCAAAATGGGTAAGGGGAGCGGGAGATACAGGCTTCCAGTTACAGAAGGAATAAGTCCATGGGAATGAAAGGCACAGCATAAGGAATATAGTCAGTGATGTTGTAATAGCATTGTATGGTATGGCAATAGATGGTAGCGATCTCCCTGGTGGTGAGCACAGCATAATGTATAAACTTGTGGAATCACTATGTTGTATACTTGAAACTAATGTAATGTTGTGTGTTAACTCTACTCAAAAAAAACACAAAACCAAAACCAAAAAGATGGGATGTTCTCAGTGTCTAAAGGAATGGCTGGCCAGAGCTGGAGCTGAACTCAGATGTGGTTCAAGTCAGAGGTGGCTGAAGGGATGTGGCATGGAACCCCATTGGCAGATGCCATGATGTTCCAACCTCTATTCCTGACCCTCCTTCTCCATCTTCCAGCTTGCTTCCCCCCCATTCCCGCTCTGCCTCCTACATTCCCTCCTACCACCTCCAGTGCTTCCTGCTTACCCTTCCTTGCTTTCCACCTCACCCCCATCCCCACCCTCCTGCTGGATTCCTAACTCAGCTGTGCGGTTCCACCACCTCTGCTCTAACCCCTCTCCAGCTGTTGTCATCCTCCCCCGCCCCTCCTCGTTTGGGGGCCTTTTTCTTTTACCAGCTTTCTATTTCATCAAAACAATAAAAGACTACCAGGAAAATGGTTTCCAAAGCTCAAATCTTACATTGGGTTTGAGATCGTACAAGATATTGTGAGCTAACTTGCCGCGGGATCTTTAAAATCTCATGCCTCCTTTCCAACAAATTATTCAGACCTCTTCCCTACTCCATGCTCCTTAGAAGGGAATCGCTACTGAAAATAGCATTCAGAGTTTGAAAGCTGGAATGCAGTGTGGGTTGACGAGTTCAGCTTGTTGCGGGGAGAACTTTATTCTGAGAGTTGCAGTTGTAGGAGACCCACACCCCTGCCGAGCAGGTGACACAGGATGATGGGACTCCATGTTCTACTGCAGCAGCAAAGAACTCACGCCAACCAGAACTAGTAAAGTAGGCAGACCTGGGCCCACAGCTGTCCCTCTGAGCCCAAACCTTGCCAGGGTGTCCAAGAGCTTTGACAGCCAAATTACCCATGCACATGTTGTTCAGTGTCCCCTGGTACAGGGCACCTTTGCAGGGTACCCGGGCTGAAAGGCTGACATCCAAGGCCCTTATGCTCTTTGCTGATTCCCCTGGGTTTCCTTTCCAGCTTTCAGGGACCCAAAAGATTTGGCAGAGCCTGAAGTAATCTTTTTCCTTCATGGTGAATGCGCAAGAAGTTCAGACTCTCTGGCTTGAACTTCATCAGGCCGGCCTGCTGAGTTCCAAATACATTGTTCATGCTTCCGTAGCAGTGACAACGGGGTTGTAGTGTGCTTTCTCTGTTCACGTGTCTGCTGCCTTCCCCACTAGACTCGAAGCACCTTGTGGCCGGAGGAAGCACACCCTCGTACTGAGATTTGCTGCCGTTTATTGGACATTCTAAGGCTGTGAGCATATTTCACTTTCTTTACAATAGTCCTGCCAGGTAGGTATCACTGTCTTCACTTTGTAGATGAGAAGATTGAGGCTGAGAGAGGTCAAGTGTGCCTGAGGATAGACAGCTTTTCAGAACAGAATTGGAACTTGGACCCAGTTGTCTGTATGTCTAAACCAGTGCTCACGCCACTGCCCTGTATGGCCTCACTGCTTACGTATGTGTGTCTCTTTTCCAAAACACTGGGAGCGAATGAAGGAATAAATAGACTGTACTTAGCAAACCCCAGGCTCATCTCACACATTTATTTGCTTGCTGCATTTGGACACACATGCCAATGTCACCTATCGTTCTACATTGAGAAATGTTATGTTTCTTTGCTTTGCTTTCTAAAAATAATTCTAATTGGCTTTTTGTACAGTGTATGACATTGGCATATACATTTGAAATCTTTTCCAAGCATATCTAATATGTAGTGTACATGTGTGTATATGTGTGCGTATATATAAAAAATATGCCACATAGGGCTCATTTGAACCTCTTGTTTATTTAACAACAATGTACCACCATGAATATTCTTCCATATTCAAATCGCATTCCTCTGATGTACTTGGAGCAAGTGATGCAATAAAATAATCAGATCGGGGTGGACTATTTGAAGTTACTACCCACCTTTATCTAAACCAATGGTCAATGATCTCAAACCAATTTTTTTAAGTTTATTTATTTATTTTTGAGAGAGAGAGTAAGGGGGGCTGGGGAGGGAGGGAGAGAGAGAGATGAGTAGAGACAGAGGGAGACAGAGAGAGAGAGAGAGAGGATCCAAGGATCCAAGGCAGGGCTTGAACCCACAAACCATGAGTTCTTGACCTGAGCTGAAACCAAGAATTGGATGCTTAACCGACTGAACCACCCAGGCGCCCAGTCTCAAACTAATTTTTAACCATGACTCATTCTTTTTCCAAATAAGTAGCATCAATAAAAATGTCCCCAAATACATAGGATAAATAAAAATGGTGTTAGGGTTGTAGTCGGATGAATTTACTTTATAGGTGCAGCTTTTCACATTTGCAGATTAAGGAGCCAGACAGAGTAATAAAGCTGCTTCAATTAGATGCTCTTTGTAATTGGAAGTTGGGCACGCTGGTTGCAGTTTTGCGTATGCCTGGGCATCTTATTTTGACTGAGTACCGATGGGAGGATCGTGGCAGCACAGGTCGGTATGAGAAAGCGGTCATCCTTACATAACAGATGCTGCTGCAATTAGCTGAGGACGTGCTGCAGGAGAAGCTTGATTTCAGGGTTTGCGCACAAGTGAATTAGCCCCATAGCAACAGTCCAGACCTTGTGTCCTCCAACATGTCAGAGGTCCATGCAAGACACATTTGATACACAAGCACTCCTTTTTAGTACCACTTTTTAAACAGCCAAAAGTGAATTTTTATTAAAAAATGAAATCTTAACCAAATATTTGTGTAACCCTTTAAAGCATGTCATAAAAATGAGGGATTCCATGACATCCAAGAGGTTTCTGGAAGTCAGCTAAGAAACCATCGATTTAGCATCCCCCAATAGTCTAACAAATTTATAAAAGCTGGAAAACAGGGAGGCTACGTAGGACCACCCCAGGAATACACCCAAATATTTAAATCCTCTAATATGGTCAGAAAGTCTTTCTTCATGCCTGATTCAGGTTCCTTAAGCTGCTGTCTAAGCTTAATATATAGAAGACTTTTAGAAAATATTTGACTAATAGACCGAGGCGTCTATGGAGGGATAAGGTAATCGGTCACTCTCCTCACCAGATAACTATGATACGTTCTCTCACCCACTCCTGCCTTGGCATTGACTACCCATGATTAGACAGCATTATTTTATGATTAGCCCAACGTCCTGCCAAAGCGGTAATGACTTCTGTAAGTCACCTCTGCATAAAAGATACTTGATTCGCTGTATTTTCAGAGTGTGGGTTTGTAAAACGTCCTGACAGAGGCCCTTACAGCACCCGTGTGTGTCTCTGATTCACCTTGTCATAACTCACTCTGGAATAGTGGTGAGTACAGTGGGTCAGGCGGAAAGGGAAAGCCAGTAATTTGATCCGGCCACTTGAACCAACTCATCGTTTGGGAAGTTGGATTCACTCACAGCAGATAAGGATAGGAGGTGGTAGGCAGATCTGAGGAATAAGGAGAAGAGCCAGTTGTCAGAATGGGGTCACAAGGTCAGAGGAGACTTGATAACTGCTGGCCATATGTTGTACGGAGGGTACGAAATCAATCCTTTCTGGCTCGTGTCAGGCTTGTGTGCTGGAGCCTCGGATGGGGCGCCGAGTGGGGAGCCAGGGGAGAGCAGAGCTTCAGAGCGTGGGTGCCAGGCAAGGTCTAATATGCTTGGCATTGGGCTATCCCAAAGGGCGTATGGGGATTTGCCCCCACAGTCTTACGGTATAGCTGGGGCTGTCTTGGACAGGGCATGCCAGGAGGTGATCTAAATTATTTAGTGAGCTCTTGCTTGTCTTGCTGTCAGCCCCTTTGCCCAAGCCCATATCCTTTTTTTAAAAAAATATTTTTTAACATTTATTTATTTTTTTTGGGGGGGGGGGGTGCAGAGAGAGGGAGACAGAGGATCTGAAGCAGGCTCTGCCCTGTGAGCCCAGAGCCCATTGTGGGGCTCAAACTCACAAACCATGAGATTGTGGCCTGAGCCAAAATCAAGAGTCAGCCTCCTAACCAACTGGGCCGTTCAGGTGCCCTTTAAAAAAAAAAAAAAAAATTATTTTGCCCTTGCCCATATATTTACTGCATCACCTATCACCAGAAGGTAGGGTCGTAGCCCAGAATTCAAAGAGAATTTGCAGCTATGTTCTAGTCCTGGTAGTGAGTATACAGTTTTTATTAACATATGTGGATAGTTTGAAATTGTTTAACACCAGGAGGCAAGAACTTTTGGCTTTCTGTGCATCAGCCACTACTCACGTAATTGGATTCCTACATGAGAGAGGGGGAAAGAGAAGTCAGGCATGTCCCACCATAGGTGGAACGATGTGAGCAAAGGTGGAAGCTGGGCGGATGAGTTTAGGCCCCAGCACACCATATTGCCTTATCCTCTTCCCTGTCTCTCTCTTCCCACGTCCTCACTTGTGCTTCTTGGAATCACCTCCTAAATAAGCCACCTGCCCCCAAGTCCTTGTTTCAGTCTCTGCTTTTGGGGGAGGAAGTCAAACAAAGACCGTGAGTCCAAGAGTGAGGCCATCTTCTTACACTGGTTGTGCCACAGCTTGGGGAGAGTGTCCTGTGGAACAATGCCACGGGGCAGGAACATCAGCCCATTGGCCCTCCCAGCCTGAGCGAACTGGAGAGAGACCCAGCCCAGGCAGTCATCCCTGTGTCCACAAAACAGGGGTGTGCGGGGAGTGGGAACTTGTGCAGGGTGCAGTAAGGGACGTTGGGGGTGGTCGCTTGGAACCAGCTGTGGAAAGCGGATTACTGCGTAAGTGTGTTACTTCTCTGTTCAATCTCTCCAGTGTGACGCATGCCTTTCTCTCACTCTGCTCTTTGCTTCTGAGATGGTGAGAGAATTGGGGTTTGAAGCAGACCCAAGTCAGTGCCTTTTGTTGCTCTTTCCTATCTTGGTATCAAAGGAATTCTGGAACCAGAAAAATCAAGGCAGAAGAGAGTTATTCTTTCTTCCTTTCTTAAATGGAATTGACACTCTTGCCTGAGTGCTTGTAACATCTGGACTTTACAGGGAACCACAGACTTCCCTGTGCTCTGTTTTGCTTTGCGTGATTTGACTTTTCCTCCACTTCTCCATTGGCTCTGGTAGCTCTGTAGCACCTCCCACCTGCCTGCCAGCACCCTCACTTCCCACCTCCCAAATAATGCTTAGTCTTTCTTGTCCTTTCCCTCCCAGAAGCAGTTAGTGGGCAGGTGGGGGGCAGGGCGGGCATGAGGACCAGGCTCTAGTATCTTCGGAGCTCTGGGTGTGAGTACAAATGGAGGCTCACGTACTATTTTAACGATATCAACCACACTTACAAACATTAGATAAAATCTATCTGGCCACCTCCAGTGCTGGGCTCCATTGAGAATCTCAGATACTTTGTGGTTCTGCTACAGGAAGTAATGGAGGGAAAGCTGGCCGGGGACCAAGGGAGGAGAGGTGGGCCTGAGCTGAAGCCGGCATCCTCTTCTCTTCCACCCTGGCTCCAAAGCTCTTGGCTCACATGTGTGGACACCCCAGCCCACACAGGCTCTGTCCACACCCTGCCCCTGCAAAAAGCATGTGTCCCTTTTGCCCCTCTTGAGCCTAGAAGTTGGCATACTGTGGCTCCGAGACCCTCAGGAGGACGCACAAGGAAGAGAGATTACCGCATGCTCTGGATCCAGCTTGGAGCCATTTGGATAGGAAATTCCAGGGTCCCAAAGGGGCCCACAGTCTCCAAGTGGATGCACCCCTTTGGCACGGAGGACTCCTCCGCCCTTGAGGAGGAGTGTGGTTGCAGAAGGACCAGAGCAGATCCCTCTAAGAGCAGAGCTCAGGGCAGTGGCCTCTCTTGTCTGGTTCAGAGGGCAGGACTGCTCTGGGCTGATGGACAGACACATCCAGCACCTCTTGTCTTCTACCTTAAGCCTGTTCTCAGGCATCATGGAAGTGCTCTCTTCTTTGAGCCACTTGAGGACAGAGGGTTCTGTTTCCCGTTTCACTTTTGTTTTCTCTAAAATGCCCTCAAGATCTCTCTCTCTCTCTAAAAGTGTGGGGATTGAATAATCAGCTTCTGACTTTGGACCTATTTCTGTTTTAAGCAAAACAGTAGACAGTCCGCCTTGAGCTCCCTTCGACCCTGCACGTCATACTTGGCCATTTATCATCTGGGCCGCGGGAAGGACCCATCTGACAATGTAAGTCAACTCCGTAGACTCCTGTCCAGCCTCTGCAGCAAAGATGGAGACTTCCTCCTGTCGGAGAAGGCAAACCTCAGCGCCCTGGAGGCTTAGCATTATCCGCTAGCTGAGAATCTCTATCAGTAAAACTGAAATCAGAGAGAGTGTGTTGTGGCGAAGTTAGAACCAAAAAAAAGCAGCTGATGAGCAGGAGTTTTAGTCACATTCCCTGGGCCACTGGAGTCATCCGAGCATTTCTTTGGCCGGAGCGGCCCTTCCACAAAGGCTCAGTGTCTTAGCTCCCGACTCATGTGGTGGGAGAGCAGTCTTAATATAGAGCCGGTCCGTTTGCATGGGGTTCAGTGGACTGCGTCTCGGGCTCTGTGATAGATAGCAGGTGATATTTCATATCGTCTAGGCAGAACTAAAAGGAACATTAAACTGCATTTCCATTTTCAGTGAGGTCCTTAGTGGCCCGAGGATCAGAATCAGAACATTCTAATCAGTCTGCCTAATGTTTTCCTGCACAGCTTGCTACAGGCCTGAGATTAGTTTTCAAGGAAGGCTGAACCACCTTTCACAGGGGAAAAAGTGATCTACAGGAAAAGCCTAAAGAGTGTTGAGCCAGGGGAAGACTCGGTGACAAGTTGGAGGGCCTTGCACTATGAACAAAAGGGGTCACTTCTGGGGAAACCTAAGGATGTGTGCAGAGAGGACTGGCTTCCTTGGCTAGAATATTAAAGTTCATGAAAATTCCCACGAGGGGATCAGTAAGGAAATTGCTGTTCAGAGAAGCCCAAGCTTTGGGCCCTCTTGGTCTTTGCCCTCATGGCAGGCCCTAAAACTACTTCATAGTACTTGCAAAAACTTCTGCTTGCAGTGCTAAAGCATGAAGTTTTAGGATTTCAGGTTGAAGAGAAGGTCAAGGACATCCAAACTGAAATGTGATGTTCAGTTCCTCTCCAAGGTGCTGCTCGGTAGGCTTCCGGCCTCCTCCAGAAACCTCCAATGGGAGGAAACTCGCCGCATGTAGCTGTGGGCATTTCTCGTTGCTAAACATTCTTCTTATTACCTGTCAAAATCCTAAGCATCAACTGTCCAAAACAGAGACCTATATCTTAACCTTTAGCATCCTCCCCAAGGGAGGGAGGACCTATATTTGTAAAATCAGATGCTGGAATAGATGATTAACTACAAATACTGGCTTTCACAGGGTAGGATGGTTTGCCTGGAATGTTGGCTAAGGAATCTTTTTTTGTTCTTGTCTGTGTGATATGTGAAGAAAATAACATTATATTATGTGAATAGCTTAAATAGGGATACAAATCTAAGGTTACTAATATGTACAAACCCTTGGAAGTATATTTGGAATGAAAAGAGTCAATAATAATAATAGAATTCTGCACAGAGTATGTTCTGTACCCTCAGGCAGTCAGTCTATGGCAAATGTGCTTGAGGTAGGAAAATGGATTCTTTTATTCACTCATTCATTTATTCATATATTCATCAAACATTTATTGGGCACCAACTATGAGCTCAGCCCTAAAACAACAGGGATGAAAGACCTGAGTTCGTTTTCCCCTTATGAAGAAGCCCAGAGTCCAGCAGAAGAGATGATTTAAACCACTCATCAGGGGCGCCTGGGTGGCGCAGTCGGTTAAGCATCCGACTTCAGCCAGGTCACGATCTCGCGGTCCGTGAGTTCGAGCCCCGCGTCGGGCTCTGGGCTGATGGCTCAGAGCCTGGAGCCTGTTTCCGATTCTGTGTCTCCCTCTCTCTCTGCCCCTCCCCCGTTCACGCTCTGTCTCTCTCTGTCCCAAAAATAAATAAACGTTGAAAAAAAAAATTTTTAAATTAAACCACTCATCATAACTCCCCAAGAAGATTCCCAGGGCTCTAGCAGGACCGAGGGATTGAACTTAGATTAAGTCAGAAGGAATTTCCCAAGATAAATAGGACCATTACAGATTATTATAAGGTGGTTCTTTTCATTGCTTTCTCCAGAAACCCTAGCTCCTTGATGAGTTCGAGAACAGGTTTTTTGATTAGTCCAGATTCTTGATTCGTTTCTCAAAATATTTCCTCCCCTGCTGTGCAAGCAGGACAGGATCTGGAATGCAGGGAGCACTTCAGAGATACGAGATGGGGAAGAGAAGACACAGGGGAGAAGCAGCGCCCCCTCTCTTACTTGTCATTTCAGCCTCTGGTAATGCGACTCTCTGGTCTGTGCCAAGTCGCGGTGCTCAGTGCTCGACATCACATGAAGTCTTGCATAGAGATTTCATCAAGTCCTGTCCAGGTTCCTAGGTTTTTGTACCTTCCAGGCATCTTTTGTTTATTAGTCTTTTAAACGGGGACATCTTTAAATCATAAAACCCAAGTCTGGTTTTTTTTTTTCTTTTTTAACTACTTTTTCCCCCCAGATGCACAACTCATATGATGCAGACTAATTTGCTGTTTTCTGGCCTCTGTTGAGTAACTGCCAGCCTCACATTTTGATGAGAATCAAGACACTTGAACATTGGATAAAAACAAAATGTAAACCCCACTTAAATATAACCAATTTATCCTTCATCAACAGTTAGGATAATGAACCAAATTCCCTGTTTCTCCCATAAGGATATTGTGAGCTTAATGAGACCAAACATATGGTTTCACTTTCCTGCATTTAATCTAAATGTGTTTCGGAGAAGTGAATGGGTTAAGTCACAACTGACTGACCTTGAGTGTACCTTAGTAAAGGAAACAGAGCTATACACGTAGAGGAACATAAAGAGAAAGTTCTAAGGTAAAGGTTGGATGTATTTTCTACAACTTGCACAGTTGTGTATGGAAAGAGAATTTGATTGTATTGGGGATTTATGTCTTTTGGGTACATGAAATTTCTCCATTTTGTGCTATTATGTAGCTCATCTTTTCACAGAAATCAAACTGCTGACAGATCAAGAGGTTGAACATTTCAGATGCTTTCAGCATTCAGCCAATGCAATAAATATCAGAGGTGGCTTGTGTTGAATGTAAGAACAGATGTTGTTTCTGCAGGAAGCAGGATAGAAACTTCCACCCACAGGCTTGCAGGAACTTTGAGGAGATTTCTTCTATACCTTGCTCAAAATGTGACTTCATATTTCAATAAATTTTGTATACCTTCATGTGTCCCTCTAGGGCATTCTTCTTGCCCAAGTTACCACCCGAACAAGGGGTCATTTCCAAGACTCGTGTGGCTTCTGAACTTTTTGCTTGGAATTGGAGTATGAATATTTATACCTCACCCTCTAGGACTGATTGTTAGGCAAGACCTTTGGGAATGATACCTGCTTCTTATTTAGACCATGCTTCTAGTGAAGAATGCCTCCGCCATGAAGAAAGGACTTAAGATATGCATCTCAATGATTCCGTTTCCTTCTAGAGTGTGGATTTATTTCTTGTGGCCAAATCGCCTTCTGTGAAATGCAGCATTGGTTTTGTGCTCGTGAGGACCAGACTCCTGCTCCCTTTGGAAAAATTGAATTACACAGCTGGCCAAAATTGACCCCATAAACTTTGGCCCCCGCTGAAGGCTAGCGTTAACGCATGGCTTTTCACATGCTGGCCTCTCACATGTAATCTTCTGAGTAAAGGGACCTCCACCTCTGTGGTGGGCAAATGGGATATTTCAGAAATACACTGGGAAGGTACGGGATCAAAATTGTCTCTGCATGGCAGAAAATTAAGTTCTTGTCTGGTAGGCTAAATTCAATCCAGTTGCACCCAAAACACCAAATGTAAGTGTCTCTGGCATCGATGTTCTTAAACATATAAAGAATGTTATATAAGAGCCACTAATAATGAACCCCTTTCTCCAAATCTATTCCAGCCTGTGATAGATTTAGATTTTCCTCCCCTTCTATTCCTAGGTTTCCTGTTTTGAATAATGACAGTTTTGGAGGAGAGCCTTTAATTGGTAATAGTGTACATTATCTCTTTGAATACTTGTATCAAATTGCTATTATCGGGAATGGACAATTATTACACACTACAACATGGGTGAATCTCAAAAATATTTTGCCAAGTGGAAGCAGCCAAAGACACACAGACAACTACATACTGTGTAATTGCATTATAGAAAATTCTAGGGTAAGCAAATCAGGTTGCTTTTCTGTAGAATGGGGTGAGGGATGGTTGACTGAAAAGGAACATGAGGGAAATTTCTAGGCTGATGGAAATGTACTGTGTCTTAATATGCATTCATGAAAACTAACTGAGTGATACACTTAAGATCTGAGCACTTCACTCTATATAAATTATGCCTAAATTTTAAAAAGTACAATTTCTGTTGGTTTGCACTGATGAGGAGGCTGAGCTTTAGGAAGATTAAATGAGTAGCCCATCATTATGCAGCTGAAGGAAAGAGCTGGGCTTCAACACAGGGATCCTAACTCTCAAGTCCAATGTTTTCCACTCTAGAACAATTTCCAAGAATAATGATATTTATATTATTCGACTCTGGGGTCAGTGCATTTTCAGATGCTTTTAATCCTGGGAGTAGGAATGGGTGTCTGAAAGCACATGCTGGATGCTGGAAGGAGGCAAGAGAAGGGGACCAGTGTCTCAGATGCACAGCCTATACGATGGTTAATGGCTAGAGCTGGCGTCATAAAGTGGGTTCGGATTCCCACCCTGCTACATGTGATGCATGTAATGGTGGGCAAGTAAACCTGTCTGAGCTTCAGCTTATTCATATGTAAAATGGGCTGTTGTGAGACATAAATGTGGTCATTTATAGATAGTTCATAAGTGTCTATTCACAGTTTTGGTTAAGGGAAGAATAAATGCTCCTGTGGTGTTAATGGGTTTACCATTATTATGTGTCTTATAATGTGAAATCTCTGTGCTGTACCTTTCCAAGTGGCCCATAATTAATTTTTCATCACATCAGAGAAATGCATCTAAAGCTAAGATTTAGTAGTTCCAATGCTTCTTTCCCTACCTCTTTGTTTTGGCAACAGGCATCGTTGAACAATTTAGAATTGGATGTACTTTGTTCACTGTATGAATAATGCCATATATTTCTAAGTTCTGGTAGAAAATTCATTCCAAGTATAATTCACTTGTAAGCCCATGATTCCATGAACTCTGGGTATGATTCAATGAAATATATCTTAATGTTTGTAAATGATTGTTGAACTAGAAGGAACCATTTCTGGGAAGTAATTAGTATAGTATATAGTTTAATGTGGGTGTATTTTCTTAAAGCAGAATGTCCATTTAAAAAGTATTTGGGCCTTACCCAAGGATAGTAGAGAAAAAAAAGTCTTTTTTTTTTTTTTTTTTTTTTTTAATACATGACAAACAGAATGCACTGTTGTAATGGTAAAAGTTTGTTATCTGGGTTCTTCTTCTGTTATTACAGATAACATATTAGACTGTAAGTATTTGATTACTTTATATCAGAGCCTTCTTGAGCCTGCTCAGGTCACAAATCCTACATGACTTGTAGGCTGATCCTAAAAGGTATTTATATTTTAGCTAAGCATTATGTTGAACAAAAAAGGAAAAGGAGTGAAAAGTTTGGAGCCTAATAGAGAGTAAAGCATTTATATTTTTCCATGCAAAGTACTTTGGATTCTTTGGTTCAAGATATCTGGCTACATCTACAGTGGTTTCCATGGATGTTTGTATGAGGGAAACCTGGATGGCCGTGTCAATGGACAGTGAGAGTGTTCAGTCTGTAATTCACAACCAGGATTTCCTATTTCACAATACTAATCTATTGGAGTTATGTGTATTAAACCAGGTACTATATTTATAGTGTATTATTTAAAAAGTTGTACCATAAATGGTAGTTTCCTTTGTCATTTCCAACTAAGGCAGACCTTCCAGAAACAAAGACAACAGGGACAGATCTGTAAGACCCGAGAATCATTTTAGGGGTTGCAACCTTAATGATATTTTCTTATGTTCCAAGTTATCCATAGCTCCACCACCTTCTCCTCACCCTCCCTTTTTTTCAGACAGCCCAGGGCCAAGCAAAGGGCAAAAGGTAAATAAAGATGAAAGCTCAAAAGGGAAGTAGCCATTGAATTGAACAGATGACTTAAACCCTTCCTTCTGTCTAAAACATTATCTCTGTTCTGAGATCTAATCCAGGAACAGCAAAGATGAGCGAGGAGGTTGTGGGTGTTGTGAATGGAAAGCTCAAACTAAACAGGAAGCTTATTGGGTTACTCAAGAACCAGTATGGTTTAGCTAAAGGATTACAGGCTTCCACTCAGACCAATCTGGCTTATGCTTCTGTCTCCTCCACAAATGGCTGCATGGAACATTTCCTGACATTCCTAAGCCTTAGTATCTGTAACTGTTAAATGGGGCTAATGACACATAACTCATATATTTGCTATAAATATTCAGCTGGATAATATCTAGCACATATTCAGAAGTGTTCTAAAAGGCCACTTTACCTAGGTACCAATATGCACCTCAAAATAATTGTCAGAAAATATTTTAAGGCATATCTGCCTGCCCAATGAGAAGAATCTAAACCAGAAATCTTTTTGGCTTGTGCAAGGGGCAAACCATTATTTGTGATAGAACATTGGAACCCAGATATTCACTGGCAGAGACTAAAACCAGATTTTTAATTAGCCTGGGGCACGCAGACTAAAAAGTATTTCCAATCAGTTTTGTAATTCATGATATTGTTTCTAGACACGTACTAAAATCATGATGTGGTTTGCTGACTCTAGGTATTAAATTCAATAGTTTTCTATAGGCTGGAAGAGTACTTGAAATATAATGTAAATAACACCTTTAATACTGCGTAATTTGAAAAAAATCATATAAAAATTTTTACATACTTTAAATTTTGTTGCCCTAAGGCAAAGTCTACCAAAAATGCTTCTAAAGCAAATTCCTAAAGATCCCCCAGACCAAACCTGTACTGTCTTCTCTATACATTTTTGGACTTGGTTTGCTAATATTTTGTTTAGAATTTTTACACTTAAATTTGTGAATGAAATGGGTTTGCACTTTCCCTTTCTGAAATTTTCTTTGTCTGGTTTCATTATTAACATTTTATTAGCTTCATAAATTAAATTGGGGGAGACTCTGTCTTTGTTTTCTGAAATAGTTTGAGTGATGTATCTTTTAAAATTTGGTAGAATTCACTGCTAATATCTGGTTCTGGTGTTTTCTTTGTGGTAAGGATATTAACCAGAGTGTTTCCATTCTGAGTGTTATAGGACTAGCCATGCTTCCTATTTCTACTGAGGTCAGTTTGAGTAAGTTTATTTTTTTCTAGGAATTCATTTCTTTAACTCTTCAAATTTATTATCCTAAATCTATAGAAAGTGTTATTTTATTATCTTTTTAATCTTTTTTGTATCTGTTATTTCCCCCTTCTATGTAGAATGCTGATTTTTGTACATTTTTTATTTCACGAAATACTCCAGGGGGTGTCTATTTTTTTGATCTTGCCTATGCTACCTTTAGATTTTTCCATTATGACAGATGCGGAATATTTTGATAATTTGAATTCTGATATGACCATTAGAGAATGTTTATTAATGTAACCCCCTCATACCCAGAGATATTCCCAGGTTTCATAGCAATTCATTACTCATTAGGCACAATAATCTAGCCTATGTCTGCATGATAATAAACCAGTTGTATTGTTACAGCTGTGGTTATTAGATTTATGAGATTGGATATTAGATTTAGAACATGAGGGCTCAAATTCTAGGGCTTCTGCTTACTGGAAGTAAGGTATTTAAACTCTCTGAACCTCAGTTTTCTCACCTCTTTTGTTGTTAAATTTTCCTGTGGGTCTATTTATTATAAAAAAATTGTATCTGTTCTCTGATGCTCACCATCATCCCCTCCTGACCTCTTTAAAAAGCAAAACTGGGGCACCTGGGTGGCTCAGTCGATTAAGCATCTGACTTCAGCTCAGGTCATGGTCTCGTGGTTAGTGAGTTTGAGCCCCGCATCAGGCTCTGTGCTGACAGCTCAGAGCCTGGACCCTGCTTTGGATTCTGTGTCTTCCTCTCTCTCTGCCCCTCCCCCACATGCGCTCTGTCTCTCTCTCAAAAATAAACATTAACAAAAAATAAAAATATAAAGCAAAACAAACAAACAACAAAAACAAGCCCGTCTATCTTGACTGTTTAGAGTCCAATCAAGAGGTTTAGAGGAAAAACATGTAAAGTTTTATTCTCCTGGCTCTCACAGGCATATCCAAGAAGTTTGCCTGCTTAGGCCTCTCTTATGTCACCCTGATCGACTTCTTGTAGTTTTTGGAGAGTTGCAAACAAGGCCAAGCTACATTTGGCCTTTAGGAGAAAATCCAGAACATGAGGTGAGTTCTGTAGGCATTCGTTCTGTTGAGCAAGATGTGTTTGGGTGTATGTAGTATGTGTACTGTGCAGGGGGTAGAATTTCGTGGGGAAAGTTGCTAGGCTCTTACCTCTTGAGCCATGGAAGTCTCAAGCAAATAAATGCGTAGTCAGATTCTTGTAGGACTTCTAGTTCATGCGTAGTTCTGTGAAGATGACAGTAAGGATGAAATGAAAGTGTGCACATGGGAGTGTTTTAAAGTGTAATGCACTTTTGAAACAGCAGGTGTTCATAACCTTGTCTAGTTTGAGAAACCTGATGTTTCAGAGCCCCCCTCCCTTTCCTCCATATGCCTGTATGATTACTTTGGGTCTGCAGCATATCTGGGCTAGGATTAAAAAAAAAAAAAAGAAAGAAAAAGGAAAATAGACCTGGCCTGGGTCTGCCCTTGGTAATGATGTTTTGTTTATTTAACGTAGTGTCCGTTATGCTCTGGGCTTCTGCCACTGAAAAGTAGCTGCAAATTTACTGAGTCCGAGTTTGATTTGCAGGATGTTTTCACCAAGCTCCACCTGGAATAATAGAGGTTTATTTTCCAGAGCTGCCTGTAAGGAGGGAGTGAGAGCAGGGCTTCCTGTCTTGTGACGTAAAGTCCTATTCACATAGGATCTTCTGTCTAGGAAAGAGCAAAAACAATTATTAGGGCTTGAGTATTCAGACATTCTTTCAGCCCGTTACTCACTTCCTGTCTTCAGATGTTAAGGGATAGCTGTTAAAATAGTTACCGTATTTTCCCAAGGAGGAGAATTTATGATTATTTGCAGTGGTGAGGAGCCCACAGCAAATTGTTGATGGGTCAAGCCTGTAGACGTCAGAATCCATGCCCTCTCAACTTGGTTATACCTGACGATATAGGCTGTTTGTGTGTGTACTGAATTATTTTCTATAGCAACTCCCAGGTTTTAGGCTTGTGTGCCTTTTCTCATTGGCACGGGCATAAAATCCTCAGAAGCAAGAACTTGCAAGTCTGAGAGATTATCCATCTTGCAGTGTCTAGTCCCACTGAGCACAGAGTAGGGGCTTACTTTATATGCAGTGAATAAATAGTGAAATAATACTTTCAAGCACTGGTGATTTTGACAGCTCCTCGAGTTAGAAAAGAAATCGGTGGCCCTGCAATGCATTTTCTCATTTAAATCTCAGAACAACAGCAAAAACATGTTAGTAATAGTTAAATGGGAGTCCCGAGTATGTGCCAGGCACTGTCCTAAGAGCTTTGTATACATTTTAAAAAATTATTTAATCCTCATAAAAATTCTTTGAGATAGGTACTGTTATTATCAGGTGAGGAAACTGAGAGAGAGGTTGCATACCTTGTTCTGAGAAGCCCAGCTTGTAAATAGGTTTGGATTTAAACCCATATCCTTTGACGATGGAGCTCATTTTTTTAATGTTTACTTTTAAGAGACAGAGCACAAGTGGGGGAAGTACAGAAAGTGGGGGGTGGGGACAGAGGATCTGAGGTGGGCTCCACGCTGACAGCAGAGAGCCTGAGGCGGGGCTTGAACTCACGAACCGCGAGATCATGACCTGAGCCGAAGTTGGACACTCAGCCGACTGAGCCACCCAGATGCCCCTGGAGCTCATTTATTAAACTACTACATTGTATGGCTTCTCTTAGGAATGCATCGTGTTCCTTATTTTACAGATGAGGATTCTAAGACTGAGCTTGACTAACTGTCCCTGTGTCATACAACTGATATGTAGGTAATAAGCATATAAGAATAAAGGAATGGACAGCATGGTTTTATGTGGTATACAACCATGACGTGCCCTCACTGTATTGGAGTAGGCATCTCTGGAGTAGGCATCTTAACCACCCAAATTCCAGAAAGAAGATAGAACTTGACAGCCTGAAGGGATTTAAGAAACAATCTGTTCTTCCACAGAGTAGACAGATCTTTTCTGCAACATGGGACATACCTCACCTGGTTTCTGCTTCTATGTCATTGGCAATAAGGAACCCCCTACCTCACAGTGTGTTTTCTTACATTGAGCCCAAATTTTGCCCCCATAATTTGTATTCACTAACTGTGGCTCTATTCCCCAGAGATACACAGAGTGAGTTTAGCCCAATCCACCACTTTTCAGGTTCCCTAAATCTTCTCTTTCGCAGGCTAACTCCCAATAATGGCAACTGGCCCTTATGATGTTTATGATGTCAAGTTTCCTAAACATTTATTTTTTTCCTTATATTAACTCACGTAATCCTCACAACAATTCTATGAGATCGGTGAAAGAATTAACATATGGGGAAACTAAGTAATTTGCTTAAGTCCACAGAGCTTAGATATAGGAGAGCGAGGAATTAGACTCCAGCAATCAGACTCCAGACTCCTCCCTTCTGTGCTTTAAGGTCTCCCATTTAATTTATGGTTTCTTTATTTCTTGAACCTTTCAACAACACGGTCATCCTTCTTACCCTCATTTAAACATCGACCAACCTGTTTCAGGTATGGGCCGATCAGTGGTAAAGAGGGAAACTGTCCTCTCCTGTGATCACCATACTTCTATCAGTGGAGCCTAATGTCATATTATGGCAGCCATAGCTATGGAAATCCCTAGAGCTTTCCTTCACATTAACTATAATACACTTCTTCCTATCTTACTTGTTACAATGATGCTTATTTTGAACACACAATGACAAAATATTCCATCTTATCCGTTTTATATTTCTTTTTGTTTGGGCCTTTGTGAAACTCTGAAAATCTTAGTTTTGTCATCTGAGGGATTGGGTGTCTCTTCCAGCTTTGTCTAGGAGCCTGAAGTAGTAAAAGCAACATCTGTGATGCCTGTCACACACTAAGTTCATCCATTAACACCTTTAGGCTCTGAGAGAATGTGGATCCGGAGCCCTATAACATCTGGATGCGAAGTGAGCAAGGTACCAGTTGGGCAGTCTCCTCTTAATCTGGTTTATCTTTGTCTTCATAGAAAGCCAAACACTTATGTATTATTAGTTTACATGAGGCTCAAGATGCTTTGTGTATCTCTGCAGAGTAGAGCCATGATCAGTGAATACAAATTACAGGAGTAAGATTTGGGTTCAAGACAAGAAAAGGAATATACAGAAGACATTTCAGACAAAATGGTGTTGTAAAGGCATGATTTCTAAAATTTTCATGGTTGAGCAAACAGGACTTGGGCATGAACATCTGGCCACATGTGGAGACAACGTCCAGGGTGCAAGGAAAGAGCTCATTCCCTTTCTAGTGATCAGGACTGGGCGCTTTGGAGCGGGACTGCTTCATTCCAGACTCCAGCTCTGCCCATCTCTGTTCTGTGACCTTGGGCAAGTCACTTCAACTCTCTGTGAAACGCTCTCCTTGCTTGTAAGGCGGGTGTAACGATATCCCTACTTCATAGAGTCTCTTTGAAATAAGCTAGTATACCTCAGACATCTTGAGCGGAGCCCAATGCATAGTAAATAGTCAATAATTGCTAGTTATTGTTACTTGTCTAAAGCTCCATGGTCGAATGAAGGCCACTGCCTGTTTTTGTAAAAAAAAAAAAATATATATATATGTATATATGTTTATATATGTATATATGTATATGTGTATATATGTATATATGTGTATATACATATATGTATATGTGTGTGTGTGTATATGTGTGTGTGTGTGTGTGTGTGTGTATAGTCACTGGAATGCAACCAGACTTGTTTACACATTGTCTGTGGCTCTTTCATGCTAGAACAGTTGTGACAAAGATTTGAAGGTGCCCAAGCCCCCCAAATTTTCTGTCTTGCCTTTTACATAAAAAGCTTGCCAACCTCCATTCTACAGGACAGAAGAAATGGATTTCTGACCTTCCTCTGTTCCCTCTTTGTCTTGAAACTTTCAACAAGTGACAGATACTCTCTGGCCTCTGCTGTTCATTTATAAGACTCTTCCTCCTCAAGAACAAATCTTTGAAAATTTCTATCTTGGAGATCCTAAGTAACATTGTTATTCATTTACTCAACAATTTTACAGGTGGGCATTGTGTTAATTGCTTGGATATGGATATGAATAGCAAGTTTCCCTTTGTTCTAACGCTAATGAACACTTACCATGTGCCAGACCCAGTTCTGAGCCCTTGGTGTATATTAGTTCATTTGATCCTCCAGCAGCTCTCCGAGGTAGGCACTACTACTTATCCCCATTTTACAGATAAAATGGAGGCATTGAAAGATTAAGGAAACTTAACCTCCCAGTTAACTGACTGCCATAAGTGGCAGAGGCAAGATTTGAAATTATGCACTGTGGCTCCAGAATCGAGAGGTTTAACTTCTACTGTAAAGTAGTTACTCAACTTTGAGGACCTTATGATTCCACCAGAGAGACCTATGTACAAACAAATAATTGCATGTGATGTGCAAGTGCTTCAATGTTTGTAAGAAGAGGAGCATGGTACCTTGCATGGCATAAGCCATTCTCATAATGTTTATGTCCTGATGCTGCTGATATCAGTGGAGGTCACAAAGCATGGTTGAAGCCTAAGGAAGGCATATCTGGACGATTTAAGAAGGAGGTTTTTTGGGAATGCAAACTGGTGCAGCCACTCTGGAAAACAGTATGGAGGTTCCTCAAAAAGTTAAAAATAGAACTACCCTACGACCCAGCAATTGCACTACTAGGTATTTATCCAAGGGATACAGGTGTGCTGTTTCGAAGGGGCACATGCACCCCAGTGTTTATAGCAGCACTATCGACAATAGCCATTGTCAATATGGAAATCGACATATGGAAAGAGCTCAAATGGCCATCAACAGATGAATGGATAAAGAAGATGTGGTATATATTCATGTATACACAATGGAGTATTACTTGGCAATCAAAGAGAATGAGATCTTGCCACTTGCAACAACGTGGATGGAACTGGAGGGTATTATGCTAAGCGAAATAAGTCAGTCAGAGAAAGACAAATATATGACTTCACTCATATGTGGAAGTTAAGATACAAAACAGACGAACATAAGGGAAGGGAAGCAAAAATAATATAAAAGCAGGGAGGGGGACAAAACATAAGAGACTCTTAAGTAAAGAGGACAAGCTGATGGTTGCTGGAGGGGTTGTGGGTGGGTGGATGGGCTAAATGGACAAGGGGCATTAAGGAGGACACTTGTTGGGATGAGCACTGGGTGTTATCCATAGGGAATGAATCACTGGAATCTACTCCTGAAATCATTGCACTATATGCTAACTAACTGGGATATAAATTAAAAAGAAAAAAAAAGGAGGCTTTTACTTGAACTAGACTTACAGGTTGTAGAGAGAAAAGGTTTCCATGCAGAAGAAACCACATTTGCCAAGAACAGAGGCAGGAGAGAGCATGGCATGTTCAGAGGATTAAAAAGAATTTCCCTCTGGCTGACGTATGAACTGTGGAGACCAAGAGGTAGTCAGCTGAGATGACAACAAGAGGTGGGCAGAGGCCAGCTTTTGAGTGGCTCTATGTGAACTGGGACAGACCCCAGTCCTCTAGTGTGTGTCTCTCTCCGAGCAATGCTCTGGAGCGTTTATCTATTGGACTAACGTCTCCTACCCACCCCCCAGCATGCACACTTACACCTCAATGCAATCACCTCAAGGGCAGGCACCCAGTCTGTCTTGTTGACCAGAATAACTCCAACACTCGGGGCCCTGAGCCCATAGCAGGAGCTCAGTAAACGTTTGTTGAATTAATGGATAACCAAACCTGTCAGTGTGCTTTTATAGCAGTCATGGAATAGGATAGTCTCCACAGGTCTCTGGAGGCATCCCTGGGGGCAATGATTTTGCTTCGTTGAAGAATCAAGGCAGATCACATCGAATAACTGTACTATCTAAAATAAGATAATTTCAAGATAGATTTTTAATTGTAGGGCAATAATTATTCAGCAAATGCACAACGAATCTATTGTATTCCTGGTGCCACATATTAAAACTCAGCAGCAGGATGCCTGGGTGACTCAATTGGTTAAGCAGCTGACTCTTGATTTCGGCTCAAGTCACGATCTCACAGTTCATGAGTTCAAGCCATATGTCGGGCTCCATGCTGACCTTGAAGAGCCTGCTTAGGATTCTCTCTTTCTTCCTCTCTGCCCCTACCCTGCTCATGCTCTTTCTTACTCTCGAAACAAATTAGTTAATTAATTAATCTTAAAAGCAAAAACAAAAACAAAACTCATCACCTTCACCCAGAATGTCCTTATGACTTCATGATAGCCTTTGGACCATCCTTCAAATGTCTCTTAAAATCCTACCTTCAAGGACCACCCTCCCCACCCCAGCATGATGGAAGAGAAATGAATGTTGGTAAATGAATGAAAGCAATGATTCTTCTAGACAACTCCGCCAAACCAAAGGAAAAGTAACTTGAGTACTTAATCTCAACACAGACTTATTGTCACATTTGTCGGAAGCCTGTAGAGTTTGGTAGGAAGTCAGAAGATACGTCTACCTAAGGACTAAAAATGTGGCACACATTTTAACAGGGCTATTTGCTGGTGGAGACACAACAGCAAGATGAGGTAAGAAAAAAAAAATTCTTTTATGTTGTCAGAAGAGTTAACTTCCTAAGGAATTATAGAATGTTTGAAGGTGAAGAAAATGAGGTCCAGCAGGGGAAGTGACTCTCCCACTTGCCCAGGGCTAGACAGCTAGTTAGGGGCAGAGCTCGTCCCCAACTCCCACATCCACCTCACCACTCCACCTCCCGAGAGCTTAGCTGTACCCTCCAAGAAGCTTGTGTTACTTCTTTCCCCATTTCTTGGCTTTTCTGGAAATATTGATGATCTCCCTCTGCTTCTTTCCTAAGATGACCTAGGAAAATGCCATTAAGGAAAAGTCTTATATTGCATTTTGTCAGCAAATCCCACTGTCACTAACCTGGCCCCAACCTGAAAGTTTCACTCATGGCCCTAACACCCAGATTTCTTGCCTCCAGCTGGTCCCCTTTCCCCTTAACCACATTAGAAAAATGCACGTTTTGTGTTCACAGCCCCCAGACTAATGAAATATTTCTTTTCCTTCCTGTAATCTGGAATTTTTTTTTTTTTTTTTTTTTTTTTTTTTGGTTTTTGTTGTTATTTTTAAGAAGGCGAGTTGCACATATCAGAGGGACTTGCTGGCTCCTCAGAAACCAGCCTAGTAGGAGAGCTGATTGGATTTGCCTAGAGCATTTCCTCATTAGTAGCCTGTGTGTGCTTTTCCTTTCAAATGTCATCTGGCCGCCTCAACAAAGATTTAATTGTGGCAACTTGGGGCCTTCGCAAACTTGGGCTTCACGGAAGGGTCTTTTGAAATCTTCACAACTGCTCGTCCTTGAGATGACAAACCAGAAACATATTGAAAGTGACTTGGTGGATTATTGGTTCGAAGACAACTCCTTCCTGCTCTCCTCCCCTTTTTTCACAAGTGAAGATTGGAATTTTAATTGCTCAACCACAGTTTTTAATTCATGATGCCCAGAAAGGGCAGGTTTATTAATTAGTTCTGATTATGAGGCACCCCAAACTGGGGCCTGGCTGCTTCTTGATCGGTTTCAACAGCTCTTTGCCTGAAATTACTGTCTTGTAAGCACATGGAGGTGTAATTATGCAGACACTAGCTGTTCAGTTCTGCCAGGTTAAACCCTCTATTATGCATACATATTACAGTGTCTTAAAAGGCATTTATTGAAATGCCATAGTTTAATAGTTTAGGCTTACAAAATCAAGCTCTCTTATGTTACAGGCAATAGCCACTTAATTGGATGTTTTCTCCCAGTGCATAAAAATGTTGGCTTAAATACACACACATTCAATTAATAATAAAAAAAAAAAAAAGTGTGAGAAACAGTATTACTTTGTAGTTAAAAGCAAGAACTGTGGAGCCAGGCTGCTTGGATTTGACTCATGCTTCTGCCTTTTCCAGCACTATAATTTGGGGATATGACTTAACCCTTTTCCATCACTACATCTTTGGTAAAATGAGGGTGTTCGAACAGCTTGTATCATAGAATGGTTGTGAGGTTCTAACGAGTTAGTACACAAAAAACACTTTGCAGAGTTCATGAGATCTAGTCATTGTGATTTTAAGTGCTCTCTCCAACCCATTTATTTGTACTTCTGTGTTATAAAACCTAGTTGTGATGAGCTGACAGAATTAGGGATAGCTTTGTGTGGTAGAAACTGAAAGTTTCCCTTCTTATCTATTCTCTTCTTCCACAATAGTGGCCTCTCCTCCTCACTTTTTAACTGGATGGGCACCAAGTTACCCAGAGTTAAGAGTAAAATTTCTTTTCCCTCTAGAAATGGCCATGTGGCTAAATTCTGGTAGATGGTTTGTAAGCAGATATAATGAATTGGCCTCTGAAAAGTGTTCTTAAAGGAGGAAGCATTGTGTGTCCTCTTCTTCTTTCTTCCTGGTGATGGAAATTTGGTTCATACAACTGGAACTCAAGCAGCCATATTGGATTAACAGATGACAGGCTAGAGATGCAGAAGAGGAAGGGGGCATAGGATGGAGCCCCTCACAACTCCAGGGAGCAAAGCCGCCCTGGCAGCCCTTTTCTTTTGCTGTAGATTTTTAGTAAAAGAAAAACAGACCTCTATATCATTCAGTACGCTATAATTTGGAACACCTGTTGCAGTCAGATATAGTCTTTGGGAAACACTTCACCCTCCTGAATTAGACCATTCTCTCATTATTTTGACTGCAATGTGTAGAAATCTCAGGAGGCCAAGGCACAAAAAAACCATGAAAAGGTTTCACATACACTTTCTTTTCTGTTAGAGGCACTCTTTTACCACACCCAGGCATGGCCACATTGTTCTTACTGTCTGCTTGAGGAGAGAAGGGACTTAGCCTTAGGCCTCAATTGGTGATTCTACTGCTTGACAGTAGAATTATGCACATAACTGATGACCAAGTCTTGTAGCAAGAAGGGATATTCTGATACTTTTACTACTCCTTCTGGACCAAAACTTGTGGGCCCTTGGAGAAATACAGTGGCAATTTTCTGTTGCTTTCTTTGTTATATACAGAAACAAGTTTCTCCATTTTCTGTTTTCTACACATATCAACAAGAAGCAAGATTCATGAACAAAGGGGCTTTACTCAGGGAGGCGTTGATGTTACCTGTTCTTTCTCAGGACAGATGTGCAAACAGTTCAGTGGTTTCCGTATACCTTGTTCAGGAACAATGATGATAATCTGTTTTCATTTTGTTTTGTTTTGTTTTTTTTCCCTCTTGAAATTGAAAACTTGTTTTCTGATGGTTCCAGAGATCTCTGGACTCATTTAGGGATTCTGCTGAGCTCTCCTCCCAAAACTAGTGAAAAGGGGAGGTGGTATCTAAGGCTTTCAGAAGAAACATAGTGTGCCTGAGGTAGAAAGCAGGAGGATCCTTTATTTCTGTTTGGCTTCACTGGGGAAGAGCCCTGGTGTTGTTCATCAAAATTAAGTCAGGTTTCTTGCAGTCATGGATTGCTGTCTTTCCTTCAGGAAAATCCTTAGCCTCTGCCACATTCTGTCTACCCTTTCCTTCTGGGGCTCCAGTTAGACATACATTAGACCTTCTCACTTTATCTTCCACTTCTCTATTCCATGTTTTCCATTTTTTAAATACCTTTGTGCTACATTCTGTATGATTTCTTCTGATCTACAAGTCACTCACTAATTCCTTCTTTTGATATGTCTACCTATTGAAGTTTTAATTCTGGTTTATTATTATAATTATGTATTATGTAGCAATAATTATTATTACCGGTACTGCGACTACTAGATAATTTCTTTTGGTTATTTTACCAAGTGTTAGGTCACTTTTTAAATTTTTTTTTTTTTTACATTTTATTTATTTTTGATAGAGAGAGAGAGAGAGAGAGAGAGAGAGAGAGAGCATGAATGGGGGATGGGCAGAGAGAGCGGGAGACAGAATCTGAAGCAGGCTCCAGGCTCCGAGCTCTTAGCACAGAGCCCGACGCAGGGCTTGAACCCACAAACCGCGAGATCATGACCTGAGCCGAAGAAGTCGGACGCTCAACCGACTGAGCCACCCAGGCGCCCCTGTTAGGTCACTTTTTAAAAATACTCTCTGGAAGATTCTCTCGGGCTTTTCATTTGCTTCTTTACACACGGTAAACATATCTGTTGCTTTGTCTTCTGTGTTGGGACTGTCACTGCTGTCAGTTATTTTTACCAGTTCTTGCTCATGCTACCTTGTTTCCCTATGTGTAAGTTTTCTTAGATTTTATGCTGTTCATTGCCCTTGAAAGTGATTCACAGGGATTCCTCGAAGCCTAGGATGAAATTGCCTTCCTCCAGAAAGGATTTGCCATTGATTTTGCCAGTTCCCTAGAGACTTGTCTAGCTTGGGACCTACTTAAACCAGGTTTAAGATTTAACACAAGAACTCATGTCATCTACTCAATTCTTTGCTTCCCCCTTTTCTAGGCTTACATTTCTTTTTAAAAATTTTTTTTCAACGTTTATTTATTTTTGGGACAGAGAGAGACAGAGCATGAACGGGGGAGGGGCAGAGAGAGAGGGAGACACAGAATCGGAAACAGGCTCCAGGCTCTGAGCCATCAGCCCAGAGCCCGACGCGGGGCTCGAACTCACGGACCGCAAGATCGTGACCTGGCTGAAGTCGGACGCTTAACCGACTGCGCCACCCAGGCGCCCCTAGGCTTACATTTCTTTTAAATAGGGACACTTTTTTTTTTTTAAATCATCACTCATGGACAGTATAGTCCTCAGCACATAATAAATCACTCATGGATTTTGGCTGAATGAATAAGTTATCATACCTACTTTCTTAATTTCTCTGTCTTTATTTTCAGCTGGTCAGTTAAAAGGATTACTGTTTTGGGATATCATTTCCAATGGGGTGTCCTTTCGTCAAGATGTTGGTTGCTATGTCTTCTCTCCGTCATAAATTCCTCAAGCTCTGTGCTGCACAGGAAGTGGTTACTTGGTAAATATTTGCTTCTGGGCTAAGACTTGCCATACTCCCCGTGCTTCTGCCCGTGAGTGAATCAAACCACAAATTTCTGAGACTCCTTACACTTTCCATGGATATTTTGAGTATTGCTCAGGATATCTCTGGCAGCAACTCTCTATGGCTCTGTAATTAGTTGATCTACCTCTGATTTCTTTTCTCTTTAGTACACCTGATCATCCTTTGATGTCTGTAGCTAACTTCTGATTCTGTCATTCCCTCACTCATAGACCAATACCACCATGGCTATCACCACTGCCTATGGAATGAAGTCCAAACCTAGTAGCTTGTCATTTTGCCTTTTTTTGTCTAGGTGGGGTAGCCAGATTCCATGAAAGAATGTGATCTCTGGGAAGTCAAACTCCAGCTCCACTACTTACCAGCCACATAAGTGAAACTTCCATGCATTGTTGTGTTGATGTATAAAATAATATTAGCCTTGTAAGGGATAACATATGTAAAGTTCCTAGTGTCCATCAGAATAAGAATAGTTCTACAGAACATTTCTTTCTAGTAGGGTCTGAAAAGAATAGCAATTTATTTTCTTATTGCTTATGGATACATGGACACTCAAACAATGAAAGACCCCTTGCCCATTTTTTCTCTGGATCTTGGTTACCTTATAAATAGGGTGGTGCCTTGGGGCGCCTGGGTGGCTCAGTCATTTAAGCTTCCAACTTCGGCTCAGGTCATGATCTCATGACTCATGAGTTTGGGCCCCATGTTGGGCTCTGTGTTGATAGCTTGGAGCCTGGAGCCTGCTTCGGATTCTGTCTCCCTCTCTCTCTCTGCCCCCTCCCCCACTTGTACTCTGTCTCTGTCTCTCTCTCTCAAAAATAAGTAAACCTCGGGGCGCCTGGGTGGCACAGTCGGTTAAGCGTTCGACTTCAGCCAGGTCACGATCTCACGGTCCGTGAGTTCGAGCCCCGCGTCAGGCTCTGGGCTGATGGCTCAGAGCCTGGAGCCTGTTTCCGATTCTGTGTCTCCCTCTCTCTCTGCCCCTCCCCCATTCATGCTCTGTCTCTCTCTGTCCCAAAAAATAAATAAACGTTGAAAAAAAAATTTTAAAAAAAATAAATAAATAAAAAAATAAGTAAACCTTTAAAAAATTTTAAAAAGTAAATAAGGTCGTGCTTAAAGGCGGGAAGGTATATAAAACATCTGGTTCCATACTTGGCACATCTTTAGGTATAGAATAAATGTTCTTTCTTTATTCCCCTTCAAACTGAGGCAACTTTCTTCCCTATGTGATTTCAATACAAAGTGTAAGTCAGAGTGCACTGTATAAAAGAAGGATTGTTATTCCTGTCTCCACTCTCTGAAGTCCTATCTTCCCTTTAAAGCCAAGTTCAGGTTCAGTTGACATCTATTCCATGAAGCACCTCTGGATTCTCACTTCTACAACACTCATTTCCTACTCCAGCCAGAAGCATAATAATGCAACCAAAGGAGAACCTTCAAACCATCTCAGCTATATTTGAATTTCCTGTTTATCAACAAGTATGATTCTATACAAAGCTAAGCTGTGTTCTAGCTCCTACCAAAACATTTTTAGAGATTAAAAAAATTCAGTGTCTTCAAAACCGGTCTGTTCATTCTGGCTTTGGACAGCTTAAATCTGTCCCCTTAGATTTTCTGCATTTGTACTTAGGTATGTTTGTGTTCCCTTTTAAGTATATTGCCCACAAATAAACAATATGCCTTAAAATACACTGTCCATGAATGCCCTTTCTTCTTCTGTGACTGCAGCCTGTGCTACCAGATTTGTGGTGACCGTGGAGCTGTTTTCTCCTAACTGCACTTATATTCAGTGAAAACCCTGAAATCTCCTTTTCAAATATGTGTTGGTATTAAATGACATCTCCTCTGTCATGAATTAGTATGGCTATTTTTGATACCTATGACTGAGTTCCCCAATCCCTGCCCATATTGCATGCACCTCGGTGTGTTTGGCCTGCTTATTAAATTGCTATGAACCTAACTTGTCACTCATGCTCCTAGATGCAGTTTCCTTGTGAGTTTTTTCAACATACTTTATTCCTGTTCTAACACTCAGCTCATTCTGTTTTGTGTGCTGTTTATGCACTTGTGTTGTATCATTGTCTTGGGTGGGGCTCCTGAGAAGCAGAGCCTCCGTCTGGGGGATCAGGCAGCAACTTTGTAGCTTCCCAGACTTGGTGGCTTCTGTTGGTTTAACAGCTGTTTTCCAGAGCAGGCCGGCAGCTAAGAGTTGTTCTCAACGAACACTGGCAGCTAGGAAATACATGCTCAGACTGGTGGAAAGGATCTGATGGGACCCAGCAGCATCCACTGTAGTCACCCATGGTTTTAAACTCTTTAGTAGGAAACTGTCTATTGTTTATTTTTGCAGTCTCTGTAAACCCGGCCCCATGTCTTGCATGGTAAAGGCATTAGTTTGTGGACTTGAATCATCAACGATCTAGAGTAAATATCCTCTAGTTTGTACCCATTCCAGTCCATTGCCATTTGTAAAATCAGACACCGGTAAGGAACTTCGCCAATCCCGCCCTCCCTGCCACAGAGGAGCACAGAAGCAGACTGTGCGAGTGATAGAGGAAAAGATATGGATGTTTATGTTGCATTGTTCCAAGAAGCTAGCTGCCCTGTCAATTCAAAAGCTGTCTATGGACCAAATGTTTAAATTCGGAATAGGCAAAAAAAAAACCTTCTTTTTTTAAAAATATTTTTTTTATTTTGGGAGAGAGAGCGAGCATGAGCATGAGCAGGGGAGAGGCTGGGAGAGAGGAAGAGAGAGAATCCCAAGCAGACTCTGTGCCTTCAGTGCAGACCCCAGTGTGGAGCCCGAACTCACAAACCACGAGATCATGACCTGAGCAGAAATCAAGAGTCAGACCTTAACCAGCTGAGCCACCCAGACACCTTGGCAAATAGCTTATTAAGACCAAGGAAACACATCGAAGAGCAGGATTTCAGTCTATTCCACTCAGCTTTTGAACTATTTATGTTTTTTTATAATTTCACAAAAGTAATATGTATATATTGGCTAAACATAAAAATGGTATAAAAGAGTGATAAATGAATAGTAAAGTCTACTCTTCGTCAGCTTGGCTTTTATTTCCACTCCCAAGAGCTAACTGCTGTTAACATTTTCGTATGTTTCTATCCAGAAATAGTTATATATATATATAACTTATATATATATAAGCCTATGTATTTATGATTTATATGCAAAAGATTAAAGTATATGTACTTCTGTCTAACATTTTTTAAACTAATAATAGATCTTATAGATCTTTCTACAACACATCTATAGCTATGTCTCATTTTTTAAAATGACTGTACAACTGTCTTACAGTTTATTATTTTTCTTATAGACATTTAGGTTGGTCCTAGTTTTCAGCTCCTTCAGAAGGTATTTTTGCTCTTACAGATTTTTTTTCAATTGCAAAATAAGTATCCTTTTATGTAAGTTTTTTTTTTTTTTTTTGCATACTGTATGTGCTTAGTGGTATTAAATTGAAAATCCTATTCTTGCTTCTGCACAGAAAAATGATGCCGTGGATAGAGAATGTGGCTACCAAATTCCCAACTTCTCTATTGAACAGTCATGTGCCTTTAAGCCTAAGTTATGCTTTTCTCCTTCTCTGCCCATTTGTCTTTCAGCCTCTTCCCCAGAATGCAACTTATAATCAGAAAAGGTAAAAGTTGTCATAGTTGAAAAAAGCTGAAAGTAATTCTCAAGTTCAGGTCATCGTAGTAGCAAGTTCTAAAAACCGCTTTGGTATAGAATTTAAATAACAGAAAAACTATTTTGAGAAGCACAGAAATTGTGGATCTTGCTTAGAGTCTAAGAGGTTCAGTATTAAGACCTCATCTAATGCAAGTTTTGAAAAACTCAATCAGACCTTCCAGAAATCCAGCCCTGATGTACTTAAAAACTCTGTTGTCTTTTTTTTTTTTTTTTTTTGCAGTGAAATACATGCGAGAAGCCACACCCTATGTGAAGAAAGGCTCCCCAGTATCTGAGATCGGCTGGGAAACACCTCCACCAGAATCGCCTCGGTTAGGGGGCGGCTCCTCAGACCCTCTGTCCTCGCAGCCCTTCTCCTTCCACAGAGATCGGAAAAGCATCCCCCTCAAGATGTGTTATGTCACTCGGAGTATGGCCTTGGCTGACCCTGAGAACAGGTAAAGAGGGCCAGGGATCTCCTCTGACATTGCTAGGCCTGTGCCTGTGTTCTGAAAACACTCAAAGGTTTCCAAAGAATAGCCTGAAAGGGCCCCACAGAGATAATGTTGTGTGTTCAAGCCATCCCTCCCTCATTCCCTTCCTTTCTTTTATCTTCATGAGAAATCTGTGTACTGAGCTTTGGTTCTGGAAAGAGTTGAATTGGAGTCAAGATCCTAAGTGTCTTCTCTGGGCCTCCCATTGCTAGCTTATGTGACTTTGGGCAAGTTTCTTAAACCAATAAATCTCAGTTTTGTCATCCGCAAAATGGGAATAATTGAAATAGATACCTCGCTGAGTTGGAAATCTACATGAAGTGCTTACGGCAGGAAAACCTTCCTGAATATAAGCTATAATAATATTTATTATTATTTAAAATTTTCTTTAAGTTTATTTATTTTTGAGAAAGAGGGAGCATGAGTGGGGAAGGGGCAGAGAGAGAGACACACACAGAATCTGAAGCAGGCTCCAGGGTCTGCGCTGTCAGCATAGAACCCAACACAGGGCTTGAACTCATGAACCGTGAGATCATGACCTGAGCCAAGGTCGGACATTTAACCAACTGATCCACCCAGGCGCCCCGATGATGATATTCATTATAATGCTAGGTAGTAGCACGCACATCAGCCCCCTCTGGGCCTCAGTGTCCTCAACTGTGTCCTTGGAAGTTTCGATGGGAGGATCCTTAATGCAATTTTCTGCTCTAAACTTCTCTTTATGCTTAAGAGACAAAAAGGGAGTGGCTTTGATCCAACCCTGGAGTGCTATTTCTCAAAAGTCTGCACACGATTTCTCATGCCTCGGGATAGATCTATCACCCAATGCATGGAAATTATAAGGAGTCCAGCAAGACCAGCAAATATGTGGGTCCCTGTTCCCCCAGACATCTTGCTTTAACTCGTCTGAACAGAAAACATCTACCTTGGAGGAAAATAACAGACATGCAGAGGAGAGGGAGAGGAATGGAGCCAGTCAACGGGGAATCTTGGTGACCTTGGCAGACACACCCAAGTGCTAAAAACAGGGACAGCTCTAGTGGCCCTTGTTTGTAACACGTGTGGGACAGCTGCCGCCTACGTGAGTGGGATGTATTTGGCTCGGCTCTGAGTTGCTGATGGGGAGGAGCCAAAGGGAATAGGGATAGGGAGGAAGTTGCCTCCTCAGCTTAGAGCTCAAAGCGTTTTTCGGTCCCTTCCTAATAAGCTTACTCTAAAGAAGCTGCTAGCCTCTCTCACTCCAGCAGCTGGAGGATCCACCCTGCTCCCCCCACTCCTCCCATGCCGGTTCTGTCTGCCCAGGGATCAGAGCAGCGGTTGTAGGAGAGAGTGGGAAGTATCAGCCAAAGAGGAGTTGGAGCAGGCAGACGGGCAAGGAGGCAGAATTCTTCCATTCCTCCACGAGCCGCTCTAACCTGTTCTGTTTTGTCCCCTTCAATTTCTGCTGCTTTCCCTGGGCCTTCAGTTGATGCCCCGGTTACTCTGCGTTTGATCTTTCCTGGTCTCTTAGCTACCAAATCAGACGGACAAGTCCTTTCTGCCAGAGTCTGATGTCTAAGGGGTTACATCCGGTGAATTCATAGTGTATGGAGTGCCTATCTTGTGCTGGGCGTTACGCTGATTTACTTCAGACCAGAGACTGCAAAGTCGCAGCCTCTAGGCGTACCCAGACGACAGATAGGATCCGTCTAGTGTGTTCAAGAAATCCGAACTACTTCCCACGTTGAATCATTGGGAAATTTCACATTGAAAAGCCAGATCTCTGCTTTTCTAGAAAAATGGATAGATCTGGGGAAATTATTAGGCCCACGTTGCTGCAGGCAGGTTTCCAATCTGCAGGAGCCTGGGTGAGGCTTCTCCTTGTATAAGGGAATGAATTCCCCTCAGCACTCCTATTGCCACACACTTGGGGGATTCCATTAGTTATCTGCCTGGTACTTAAAACTGTAACCCTCCTTAGTCTTCTAAATAGCCCTCTGAGTTTCTCTCATTGTCCTCATTCTGTAGATGAAAACTGAGGCTCAGTTCTTATAGAAGTTCCAGGCATCGTATGGCTAATACACAGTTTTGCTGGGTTTTGAATGCAAGCCTACAGTGTGGGTGACAGTGTCAGATTGCCGTTAACCAGAAAAATGCAGAGACTAGAAAATGTGGAATATCGTAGGAGAGATTCATGCCTGGGGAGAGAGCTTAAGTAGATGATTTCTAGGGTTCATTCCAGCTGTGGTCTATATACTGTAACTTCTCCTAAGGCACCAAATTCTATTGTAAAGAATATTTTGGGACACATCGGGCCTTAGTTCAAACACTGGAGACTTCATATGTCAAGCCAGAAGAGGGAATACATCTTTAAACTTTTATATCAGTGGTCTTCAATCCACCATTGATGAGGTGGTGTGGGAGAGCCTATCCTGCTAGGGTATGAGAACCTCAGGGCAGGACTGAAAATGAGAATCCAGCTAAGCCAGAGGGTCCAGGAGGAGACTTCCGTCCAGATAGACCCAGAACTGCTGATAATGAGATTGACCTTTCACAATGTATATGTGTATCAAATCACCGTGCTATACACTTTAAATACCTTAAAATTTTGTCAGTTATACCTCAACAAAGCTGGGGGGAAAAGATTATGGTTTTAGGTGAATCTTGACCCTGGTCGAGGAAGAGAAGAAAAGAAAAAGGAAACAAATATTTAATGGAATTCTGGTTACATGCTGGGCAGAGTATAATGTACTAGTCAGAAATGTAGACTCAACTCCGTGCTGAACACAAGACACACCTAACACGAAGTGATTTTAAAAGGCAAAAAGCAAAGAGATGGGTAAAGCGTACAAGGCAAATATAAACTAACAGCAATGACAGCAAAAAAAAAAAAAAAAAAATGACCACTTTTGATCTTGATATATGACAGGGTAAGATGCAGACTGAAAACACAGAACAGGACAAAGAACTGGTTGAGGCTGAAGACCAGGGTTCACAAGGAACATTCAACAGTTGTGGATGCACCCCAAATAACACAGCAGTGGCCTTTGTAGAAGATGCAAGAAGAAATCGAAATGTACTATTAGGTAATTCAACATGCCACTCTCGGTCCAAGATAGGGCAAGTAGACAAAAGATCAGTAAAGATCTAAAAGACCCAAACAACGTCATTAACAAGGGAGATCTGGATACATCACAAACTTTGTACACTGATAATAAAGAACACACTTCCCTTTTCTAAATGTAGAAAATCCCATTTTCTAAATGCAGATAGAACACTGACAAAATTAACTATAGATTAGCTCACAAAAAGTGCAATAAACTCCTTGAGGTAGGAATATTCTAAATGACATTCTCTGATGATAGTGGAGTAAAAGTGGAAAACAAATTGCAAAATCGAAGTGCAGAAAACCTTTCTTCTTGGATTTTTAAAAGCTGTGAAATAACTCCTGGGTGAAAGGGGAAATAGAAACTGAGATGGTAGCCTTTCTGAGAAAATGAAAATAATGCATACGTTAAACATAAAAGAGAAAGGGAGAGTCTAGTTCAACGATGGAATGTGTGGATTTCAGACAGTATCTCATTCAATCTAATAACAACTCTCAGTAGTGGGTCCTCTAATCTCTATTTCATAAACAGTGAAATGTAGTTCAGAAGTGAGAGTTGAAGCAAACCGTAGTTCTGGGGTTCCAACACGAAGCCCAGCTTCTTAATCACGATAACCCATTGCCTGTGACTCCAGCACCTGGCAGAACAGCTCACTTGAACTGTAAGTGCAATGGCCAGGACTCAATGGGCTCCTGGATGCTGAGGCTCGAGAACTGATGACAAATGCCACAGCAGCTTGGGACTAATCCCCTTGGTTGGTGATGCACAGCTACTTATATAAGTTTGCATTAAAAACTCTGATGTTCAATTTCTCAAATAGAAAAAGCCGTAGAACAGCAGGCAGGATTGCTACTCTTTCCGTGGAAAAGGTCACCCAGCAGGCACTGAATCCACAAGAATATGTCACTGCTGGTGGTTGTCAATGATTACAACATTTTTTTAAAAATTTCACTTCATAAATAACTCGTTCATAAGCTCTTCGCTGCCCTCGTCCAGAGCTACATCCCCAGTCCTCCAGACTATTTGGACATATTCTCTACCGGGTGCTTTGTTTCCAGCTTGCTCCTTCGCTATCCTCCACCATCTACCCTACACCCAGCTAGCCAAGAGAATATGAAACACCCAAAATTTATCCATTTGCTCAAGATGGCTCCCTGTCACCTTCGCTGATACCAAAACTACTCAGTATTACATAAAAACCTTATGAGGTTCTGGATCTTCCCTAAGTGTCCAGCTCTTCCCATCTCATCCTTTATGCCCCAGCCACCCTTAAATAATTTACTTCCCTGACAACTTCCTAGTCACCTTCTAACACTCAGCACAGGTGAGACACTGGTCCCACTATACCCTGTGTGTAGATCTGTCCATGATGGCAGCTTTCATAATGACTTGAGATTTTTTTCTTTTGTGCTTACCCAGTTCATAAAGTTATTAAGACCCCTTGAGGTCTGGAACATCCCGTGTTGTCATTTTAATATCCCATCTTTCGAGAACATTGCTTGATACAAAGCAAGCATTAAAAAATATGTGCTATGTACGATAAATGGCATATTCATCTGTCCATTTTTGGTATTCTTTACCTTCTCAAACTTTAAAAAAAAAAAAGCAAACATCTTCCACTAAATAGGCTTGGGAATAAGAGAACAAATAAAAACATGGTTCCATCTTGACAGGCACAGCAAACTTAAATAAACCATAACAACCCATTAACAAAGCCTGTTACTGGGTTGAAAGCAGATGGACCCTTATGGATGGTGTATGAAGCTTTTGTCATGACTATGTGCTCCAGTAATAGACTCCACTGTAGATATTCATGGTTAAATTATGAAGCAATGCATACAGCTTTTTGAAAAACAGTGTGCATTTCTATTTACAGTATACAAGTGAAAAATCCACAGAAGATGCCATTGTAATTTCAAATAGAAGTGCTCCACTCAGCACACAGTGATTCAGAGGGGTATGATCCAATAAGTCCTATAGTAGATGCAGATATATTCTCACAAAGTGCCCTCAGTGATGTTACCACAATCCAGCTCCCAAGTTGCAGCCACAGAGGATCAGAAACCTGATTAGTGGCATAGTGACACTGGATCCATCTCCAAGGAGTGGGCTAATATTAACCAAAACAAATGCAATTGTCAAGCAGAAGTAAACACTGAAGTAGGACAGTATGTATGTCCTCCCATCACATACAGGTGGTCTGTATTAGAAGACAAGTATAGAAATAAACAGAATATCAGAACACCAAGTAACAAAAACAATATGGACGTTCAAGGCAGCCTAAGCAATGCATTCTATGTGAGGAATTCAGCTGTCACCAAGGTTATCAATACAAGAGATGCTAGCAGACCTTAAGGTGTACATTTTAGACAAGGAAGCTGGAAGCCACCCCTTCCGGAATTAGGAGAGCTTTGCCAGAATAGCCATTATGTTAGTTACTGCTTTACTGAGAGCCCCCATCTCCTTTGGGCTGTGCATAAATACTCGGGGCTCCCCTAAGTGGATGCCCCACTCCTCTTCTGTTCACCCAGTCTTATTCCTGATGGGGACCAGAGCAGTGGACTTTGTTTTTGCTTGTTAAATTAAATCAAATTCTAGTCCTGGCTCTCCAAAGTGGCTCCCATATCCCTTTGTTGTGAGTTTTAGGTGATCCCAAGTACTTTAGTTACACATTTGGAAACACAAGTTCTTTTGGTGACCACCAGACAAGAGTAACCATTTTACTAGTTGAGCCTGATTTCCTACTTTTTCCAGTGTTTGGGGGCACACGATAGCCCCCCTCACCCAAAGCTTATGTAGAGTTCTCAACCATACTCTTCAAACTTGGAATCCTATTGAAAAGGCTCCTCCATTAGGTCAACCAGAGTGAAGATTCATGAGGTTCTACTACCCATCCTGTCTCTATAGTAAATCCTGGCTTGTGAAAAGAGCTTCTCCTCTTAAGAGGCTCATGATATGTGTATTTTCTTGGTTCTGTTTTCTGCACTTTGGTTGGATACACGATGGTGGCCTCATAACAGAAAGTATTGCTAGCACACCACAATTGACAATGCATTTTGGAAACAAAGGGGAAAATGTGAAATAAAGTTACAGTGGCACTATAGTAAGTGGACACATTTTCAAATTAGGCCCAAAAAAGGCCCAAATTAACCACCTGCTAATATCAGTGAGTAAAACTCTGGAGTTGAGGTTAGAAAATGGGAGTTTGGATCTCAGTTCTGTCACTTAGGCCCTTTCATTTTAGATAAATTGCCTAATCTCTCTGGTTCCGAGCTTCCTTGTCTATAAAATGTGCTTGCTGACACTGACCACGTATAACTGTTGTAAGGATTTGATACCCCTGTAAGCATCCCCTAATTCCTGGTAGCATAACTGTGCCATAAATGCAGCTTTCAATCAAAATATCCTCAGTCCTGGGCTCCAAGGGAGGGAGGAGTTTTCTTCCCAGCAGAAAGAAATTTCCAGGTCATCTCCTCAAACTGTTGGGGAGAGATTATTTGGTAAGACATTCTTTCACAGAGGTTTTTAGCCTTCTGGGACTTCTGGCTCTCTGTAGGAAACTCATTCCAGTTCCCCAAGTCATGGGCCCACAGAACCTTAACTATCATGTATATATCAAACTCCCAAGTTTTCAGCACCCCCCCCCCGCCCCTACTGACCTACCTGCCACAACCCCAATACTCACCACTGTTGTTTTCAATGCCTTCCCATCCTTTTTTTTTTTTTTTTTTAATATGGGAGTTTCCTTTTCTTTTTTGCAAGCTCAGTAGTACATTAAAGCCCAAAAAGCAAGCTTTTCTTATTATATCTTATATAATATATCAAGGTGTTCATAGCAGAAGTGTTTCTGAATTTGTATAGACCACCGTGGATCTAGAAACCTCCTCACATGGCTAAGTTAAACTTTTACCATCATGTATAAAACTAAAGTCAAACAAACAAATAAACCAACAAAAAAACATGAGTATTATCTTTTGGATGATCTACCAGTTTCATTTGAAAGTGTGGACTTCCCTCTACCACCAAGAGCACCATTTTGGTCATGTTTATTCATCTGTCTGTATCTATCTGTTACCTTTGTCTATATATCTGTCTGTCTATCTATTACCTCTATCTACTATAGCCTCTATCACATTATCTATCTATCTATCCATCCATCCATCCATCCATCCATCCATCCATCCTTGCTTTTTACCTAGATAACCCCTACTGAAATATTGTTACTCTGGAAGGGTATGGATAAAAAGAGAGATGACCTTGGTGTTTTTCAACAGTGCTCACGTTCTGCTTTTGAGAAATACAGGAAGTGAAATAGATAGTAATGTTTCAACAGTTTGTTTAAAGGTGGTTGGGAAGGGAAAGTTCAGGGAGGTTGGACTGAATTAGTCAGAGATCTGAAATAGGAAATAAAGTCCTAAACAGTTATGTTATTTTTTTTTTAATGTTTATTTATTTTTGAGACAGAGAGAGACAGAGCATGAACGGGGGAGGGGCAGAGAGAGAGGGAGACACAGAATCGGAAGCAGGCTCCAGGCTCTGAGCCATCAGCCCAGAGCCCGACGCGGGGCTCGAATTCACGGACCGCGAGATCGTGACCTGAGCTGAAGTTGGCCGCTTAACCAACTGAGCCACCCAGGCGCCCCAAGTTATGTTATTTTTTAAGTGTACCTAGTTAGGCAAAGCAAGAAGGCTTGCCTTTAGCATCCACAACAGACCTAAGAAAACAGGTAAGACACTCCTTTAAAAGTTATTTTTTTTTTCTTTTTTTTTTTTTTTTTTAATTTTTTTTTCAACATTTATTTATTTTTGGGACAGAGAGAGACAGAGCATGAATGGGGGAGGGGCAGAGAGAGAGGGAGACAAAGAATCGGAAACAGGCTCCAGGCTCTGAGCCATCAGCCCAGAGCCTGATGCGGGGCTCGAACTCACGGACCGCGAGATCGTGACCTGGCTGAAGTCGGACGCTTAACCGACTGCGCCACCCAGGCGCCCCAAAAGTTATTTTAATGAAAGCTTGAATGTTATCAAAATAATAAAAGCAGATCGTTTTCAAAGATTTATTATTAAAAAGCAATGGGTGTTTATCATTCATTTTGAAGCCTATTTGTAAACCATGAGAGAGACTCATGTCTGAGATATGGGAAATTTTCTCACATTATGTATTTGGTAATGTCCTTCTCCATTTTCTTTGTTCTCTGTCTCTCTGGATCCCCTGTTGGAAAGATGACCTCATAGATTGGTTTTCTGAGTCTGTTTTTTTTTTTTCTCTATTACTTCAGTCACACTTCTTAAAGTTTATTTCTGTGACCCTTCTCATGAATATATTGTGTTTAAATTTTAGCTATTATATTTTAGCTCTTTATTCTCTGAATGTTCCTTTTTAGTGGAATTTTGTTCTTGTTTTATGGATGCTATATTTTGTCTTAATTCTTGGAGACTATTAATTAGGTTTGTTTACTTTTCTTTGTGCTCTTTGATTTTTCTGTTATTTTTTTTTTTTTTTTTCCGCTTGTTTGTTCGGATCTTCATCTAACTTGCTGGAGTTTTCCTCAGATGTTTGGTGATCCTTTGGTATCTGCTCATTTTTTACACTGAGAGACAAAGAAACCTATTGGAACCTTTGTGTGGGGAGGGGGTTTATCAGTTGGTGAGAATTCATGTACGGTTATTATTTGGTGAGTCAGCCTTACTGAGAGATCCCTTCCAGTTCTGCAGATGTTGATGTTTGGAAGTTTCCTCTGGGTCCATTAAGTTACTTAGGACAATTTGCCAGTCCTTGGGTGTGGGTGGTGGTAGGAACACCCAGTTGTCAGCTTTCTGAGAGCCCCACTACTCAGCTTGCACACCTCACATAGGACCCTGTTTCCAGCCCTGCATCACCCCTGCCTCTGTCTCTGATGCTCCCAGCCCCTGCAGGGTATGCAGAGCCAAGGAGCTCACGCTTCTTTGGGTTCTCTCTGTAGCCCATCAGGTTGTAGCATTCTTGGCTCATTCTTTATGTGCAATCGATTACTGAGTTTCATTGCTGTCTGTCCTTCAGACACATATTGAGCTCTGGCCTCTCATTTTCTGGTGGGCTTATACATATTTTACTGTTTTTCCTTACTGGGATATTTTAAGGGAGAGGAGATGAACATGAATGGCCAAGCCACTGTTTTCCCCCCAAAAAACCTTGCATAATTTGCATCTTTGTATACAACAGAGTGCACAAAAGGTTCATTTTAATGAGCTTAAATAACATTTTCATAGCCTTGTTATTTTTAAGAAAATCTGTTTCCTCCATAGATAAACTTGAGTGTTCATCCTAATTATCATATATTTTTAATCTGTTGGAGATGAATTAGTAAGGTTTCCCTGGCAATGGTAAGCTAGTGAAAAAAAGGGAATTTAACTATTTTTGGATAGCCTTGAGGAAAGGAGTTGAGGAGAATGTTCACCAAGCATGGTTCCATGATTCATCAATACACAATAAGATGAGTTCATTTTAGTTCATTCCTGTACCTCTAAGCACCATTCCAGGAAAAATCTCAGTTTCCCCTCTTCAAAGAGCATTTCAAAAGGTTGAACTTGACCATCTGGGTGCTGAGAGACTTTTGCTAATGTTGACTCTCAATATTTAGGTCTTGATCCTTGGCTCTCAATACATTAATTGAACTCCATTTGGTTTGCAAAAAGCTGCCCCAGGATTTTCCAGCTGAGATAATGAGGCTCTGAAAATAACCCCGTGCTAGAATGCAGGCATCCTCTATTCAAGTAGGCATCACCTGCTGTGGGGATGGGAGAAGGGGGAGAGAGGAGGATTCACAGAGCAGCCCTGCCCTTCTTCCTCAACACATGCATGGACTTTTACTTTCCTCAGTGGAGGATGGTTTCATGGCACGGAGAGCTGCAGATACATTTAGACAACACCTACTTGGACATCCAGGTCCCGTGTCTGTTGACAGGTACTTTCTTTGTTCCAAAACAAAACTAGAACAGGAATTTTCACATTGGTGGTCCATTCGACCTGGTTGAGATGTCTTTCTTTTTCTTATATTTCAATGTTTTAGCAAATAGTTCTGACCATCCAGGGTTTTTGCTAGGTCCTGATCTGCAGCGGTTGCAGGCTTCTTGTCTTGACACAGCTTCTGGTCAGGTAGGGAATGTGTACAAGTAACTGGGCATTCCAAAACAGAACGCTAAAAGGTGATTCAGGTGAGGGGCACCTGGGTGGGTCAGTCGGTTGGGAGTCTGACTTCGGCTCAGGTCATGATCTCACCGCTCATGGGTTTGAACCCTGTGTTGGGCTCTGTGTCTCCCTCTCTGTCTGCTCCTGCCCTGCTCACACTCTGTCTGTCTCTCTCTCTCAAGGATAAATAAACATTAAAAAAAATTTTTTTAAAGATGATGCAGGTGGAAAGGATGCTCCAGTAGCTCCTTTGCAGGAATACTACCCAATCCAAAGTTCTGATTTTTGGAAGGGGGTGGATGGTGACAACGGGGAATGATTGTCAGAAGTGATGTCTGTGCTGAGACGCGAATAATAAACTAGAAGTTAGCCAGGTCAAAGTTTGGGGAAGGGAGACAAATCGGGTATTCTTGGCAAAAGAGACAGTATGAGTCTAGGCACCGAGGCAAGAAAAAACATAGTTCTGTTAAAGAATTGGAAGAAGTTCAGTCTCTTTGGAGTACTCTCTAAGAAGAATGTGTCAAGAGTCTACAGAGGTGGTCACATTCAGAGCTAAGCCCCTTTATGTTTGGGACTTTATTCTAGGCGGGGTCTATAGCAGGGGATTGACATCACAAAGACCCCTCTGGCTTCATAGTCAAGCATGGACTGGCTGGGGGAGCAGTCAGAGGGTTACTGCAGAAATTGAGGTGAGAAATCATCTTGGCCTCTGCTAGAGTAGGACAGAAGCCCTAAAGAGAAGTTGGATGAATTGGAGAGACGTAAGGGCCAGAATCTGCAGGAGCTCCTGAGAAAGTGGGCTTGAAGGCCTGAGCTAAAAGAAGGAGTCCAGAACTAGTTTTGCTCTGTCATCCTTGGACATGGAGCCACCGTCAGTCATACATCTGGCCCCTATCGCTAGGTGGTTACACTGGCCCTCGGTGAATGGAACCGAGGAAAGTCATGCTTGACTGAAGGGTGGGAGTAAGCAGAAGCATAGGACAGGTTTAGGCCTTTGACGATACGGGCTTGATTGACAGTCAGAGTGACTGTCTTTTGACAGTCTGATGTCCTTTACCTGGACTTGCAGGCATGGTGAGAAACCGCAGCACGTCTTGCATTTCTTTTGCATTTGCCCTAATTCTTGGAATAGCATGGAGAAATCGCTCACTGCGTCCAGAATGGCAATTGCACAGATGCTGGTCGTGTCACTCTTGAAGCCTTAACTGAAGAATGTTGAATGAAGGAACCATTTACAGAAGAGCAGGCTGTGTTAGAAGAACCAGCAATGGATGGAGAAGCACCCAGGTCTTAGCAACTGGGAAGCTGCTTCCACCCCAGGGACCGAGGAGAAGAGAAAGTTTCTGTGAGCTGGTAAGGACGGGAGCCCTGGGAGACAGACCGAGGCCCAGGGAGGGTTGGGAATAGGTCAGCATCCCTAATCTTCCTCTGTCCCGCCCTAAGGTCTCCTGTTCTTGCTTCTGAGTGGTTGCTGACAACTGGAAGGCAGAGTCTAGGGAGGCTGAGTGATGTGCTTAGTACATCGAGTTTTACTCTTGGAGCACAGAGCAAGGCAGAGAAGGGCAGAGAATGAGTCTGGAGAAAGCAGAGACAAAAAATAAAATCTCAAAAAGTATACTTACGTTCTGTCTTTTCGAAAATAGGTCTGATATATATACAAGTGACAACTATACGAAAAACATGGCTACCTCGAACACCTCGTTAGTGACTGAACCTATATTTATACGGCCCTGCTTAATAAAAGGTGCTGTAGGGGCACCTGGGTGGCTCAGTCGGTTAAGTGTCTGACTCTTGGTTTCGGTTCAGGTCACATCTTGCAGTTCTGGGGTTCAAGCCCCGCGTCAGACTGTGCACTGACGGCACAGAGCCTGCTTGGGATTCTCCTCTCTCTCTCTCTCTCCCTCTCTCTCTCTCTCTCTGCCCCTCCCCTGCTCTCTCTCTCTCAAAAATAAATAAATTTAAATAAATGAATAAATAAATAAATAAATAAATAAATAAATAAATAAATGGTGCCATGCCTCTTCTAGAATTTTGATCAAGATTTCTTTTAGCCTCGGTGATGCCCAGAGGAAAAGACCCTTTATTTGTCTCAAGCTGGAGGTGCGGAAGGGAAGTGCAGCAGGGAGTGGCCAGGGTGGCTGAGCTGAGAAACGGCTTTCACGATGGACTGTTGTCCTCTCCTCAGAGAGCAGGGGCCAGGGGGTGTGTCCTCTTCCAGTACAACAAAGCTGGGGAGTCAGGTAGGAGTGCTGCCGTCACCCTGCCCCAACCTGATTCTAACAGTGACATAGCCAGAGACAGACGAAGATGTGAAGAGAGGAGGGGTATGTTTGAGCAGTAACCATTCATCAGTGGAATCAAAACTGCAAAATCTTTTTAATGTTGTCTCATCTAAAATGCCAACTCACTTACCCTTAATAGACACACTTGCAGTTGTAACGTGGTGCTTTTTTTCCCTCTAGGAGAAAGCGCTCTCCTCCACCTCTGTTAGGAAACACACAGTAAAGGCCAAGTACTGCAATTTGTTTTCGTTTCCTGTGCTATTAAATATTCAGGCAATCAGGAAATGTTTCCTCATGTTACCTGGAAACAAAACACTAGATCCAGAAGTTCCAATTCTTGGAGCTAGTTTCTCAAGCTCTCTGGCAATATTTTTTATTAGAGGTGTTATGCAATCTTGAAAAGATGATTGATTTTCAGGCCAGTCCAATCTGGGTTTCATTATTAGCTTTTCTACTCATGATCTGGGTGACTTCAGTCAATTTACTTATCTTCATTGAATTTTTTAAATATATAAAATTAGGGTGATGGGGCGCCTGGGTGGCGCAGTCGGTTAAGCGACCGACTTCAGCCAGGTCACGATCTCGCGGTCCGTGAGTTCGAGCCCCGCGTCAGGCTCTGGGCTGATGGCTCGAAGCCTGGAGCCTGTTTCCGTTTCTGTGTCTCCCTCTCTCTCTGCCCCTCCCCCATTCATGCTCTGTCTCTCTCTGTCCCAAAAATAAATAATAAACGTTGAAAAAAAAATTTTTTTTTTAAATAAATAAATAAAATTAGGGTGATAGTATTTTTATGTATGCATATAGAATTTTAAGAATTAAATAAGTTGAGGGTGCCTGGGTGGCTCAGTTGGTTAAGCATCTGACTTCGGCTAAGGTCAGGTCATGATCTCACTGTGACTTCGAGCCCCGCATCGGGCTCTGTGCTGACACCTTGGATCCCGGAACCTGCTTCAGATTCTGGGTCTCCCTGTCTCTCTGCTCCTCCCCTGCTCGTGCTCTGTCTCTCAAAAATAAAGAAACATTAAAAAAAAATTTTTTTTAAAGAATTAAATAAGTTGATATGTGCCTAATGCCTTACACCTAAGTAGGCACTTAGCAAAGACAATCTCCTCCCATTTACCTCTTTTTTTCTGTTCTAGAAATATCTATCTCTCATAAGATCAGCAAAGGATTCTTTCAGCGGCATGACGATGCATTAAGAATTTTTTGATAGTTTTATTAAGTGCTGGGAAAGCCCTGGGTAAAATATTGAGTTGAGAAGGTGTAACACAGCTGTTTGGATAGATGAAAATCACACTGTGACTTTTATATGTTTCTGTCTGATGCTGGAGCTACAGTAGCTGACAGTTTGAAGAACTGGGTCAACGTGCAAATAGTATCTTTAGATTAATTTCTCCAGGAAAGACGGAGAAGGGCTTGAATCACTAAGGGGGTGGAATCCTACCACAGCCACATACAGTTTTATAGAAATGTTCCAGTAAGTCTTGATGGCAGGATTCTCTAGCCTGCTGTCAGATATGTAGGCAAGGAGAGTGACAGATAAAACAGCGTGCATGAGCCAGAGAAGGAATTTGAACCGACATATTTCTGCTGATGCCATAGTCATCCCAGGATCCTATTGACTTCAATTTGTATTAGGTTTCCAGGCTTCACAAATCCATTATCATCATGTTTGTGTACCTGTTGTTCATGGGTGGCCCACGATATAGAATGTGTGTTGTAGTCAATTTTTTTTCTAGTCTACAGATTTTTCTACTGTGTTCCTTCCATCTTTTCTTGGACAATCCTTCATAAAATGAGAAGTGTACCATTTGGAGGCAGATGCTTACAGCTTTTGGTGTCATGGAGGAGAGAACTAACTAGTAATATCAGCATTGAGCTAAGCAAACTAACCAAACCTCTGTTACAAACTAGTGTTCAGAGCAGCTGAGAACTAATGAGATGTAGTCTTGGAAGTCTGCGTGTTGGGGCTCCTGGGCGGCTCAGTCAGTTGAGGGTCCGACTTCAGCTCAGGTCATGATCTCTCAGTTTGTGAGTTTGAGCCCCGCATCAGGCTCTGTGCTAACACCTCAGAGCCTAGAGCCTGCCTCAGATTCTGTATCTCCCTCTCTCTATCCCTCCCCCACTCATGCTTGCTCTCTCTCTCTCTCTCTCTCAAAAATAAATAAACATTTAAAAAAATAAAAAAAGAAGTCTGTGTGTTGTAGTGGAAAGAAATTGTGGCTTTGCAAATAGACAGACCTAGGTTTAAACCCCAGCTCTTTGTGATCTTGGGCACCTAAGTTTACCCCTCTAAGCCCCAGTTAATCCATCTGTAAATAATAAAATAATGAAAGCATCATGAGAGCCACCTTTCAGAATTTTTACACAAATTAAATGTCTCTCAAGATGACGTGTGTATACCTTCATGGATAAGGTTGGTTTTATCAAGGAATATATAAAGCCACTGAATGAAAAGGTATACCTTAGGGGAACATCAATTTTGCTCTGCATTTGGGGAGAATAGAATTTATTGTAGAGTTCGTTCACATGAATTTTAAAGCTAAAACATGAAATTTAAAACAAATTTATGCTTGCAGTTATTTCAGCTCAAACTTAGATTCCCTAAAAGTACAAGTTGACTCATTTCAACAGTTAAGAGTTCTCAGAAAGCTGTTAGAGGAACTTATGCATATAGCGATATTTGGTAAATGTTATCAGTCAAGTCACAGTGAAAGAAACAGAAGTCAGTCTAGGTAACTTAAGCAGAAAGGTATTTAAGGAATTAGTTGTCTACCAAAAATGGGAAGACCTTTTTGATCGAGTCTCCATTAATGACCCTCGGGAGTCTTTAAAACTGATTTAATCAGGAAAAAGTAAAGAACCAGGAGGTTGCCATTGGAATTACCAAAATTGTGCAGGACCTGAGGGGTGATCCAGGAATGAGGGAACTGGCACCTTGCAACTGCCTCTTGACACCCAGGAGGCTGAGTGAATGGACACTGGCTGTCCCAGCCAGCTGCCATCGCTTCTTGCCTTTGACCCTGACAGCCTTGCTTACCAGCATGGCAGTCAAAACTGCCACCTTCCTAAGCAAGGGAAGACATCAAGTGTATGTCTGGCAGAACCTAGCATATTTCCAAAACCCTACCTGTAAGGGACTCTGGGAAGATGGAATTTTTTTTTTTTTTTTTTTTTTTTTTTAGCATTCTACGTTGTAAAGAGGGTGCAGTGAGCTTGAGTTAGCCAACTCACAGTATCCATGACACAATGTTGGCTAGATGATAGGAGCTCAAGAAATGCTAATTCTCGTCCCTGTGCCTGTAAAGACTCAAAATAAGAGCTTACAGGAAACTCTGAGCCTTGATAAGGTTGGGGGAATTGTGATTAAACTAGTCCCTCCCCTACAGCATCAGTTTTGATGAGTTTTGGAAATAGGTTGTAGTGGCAGACAGTAGGCTCACCAAATAGTCCATTTGTCCCCCCGAATCTCTAAGTCTTATAGTTGTGTTGGGCCTTGTGACTAATTCTGGCTAATGAAATATGAGAAGAGGAGATGTGTGTGCTTCTGAGCTGAGGCAGTGATTGGCAAGTGTGTTCTTGGAGGTGCACCTTTAAAATGGTGGAGTTTCCTTAAGACTGGCTTCCTGAGTGACCTGGTGGAGCAGATCCCCACCCCACCCACCTCAGGCCCTTTGGGGAACATAACATGTTATTTTCACAAACTTTAGTTATGCTCGGTAACTGAGATTTCAGGATAATTTAACGGCACAGCATAAACCAATCTTACTGTGACCAATATGATCATCATGGACATGTCCTAACAGTGCATTCAAGCTGAGTAATATTTCCTGGGAGATAACAGTCATTCTCAAAGAGCTAGGCACCTTGAGTAAATGCAGTTTTTTCCCTCTCTTTCCCAGTTTTTATAGATTTTTTAAAAAATTTTAATGTTTATTTATTTTTGAGACAGAGAAAGACAGAGCATGAACAGAAGAGGGTCAGAGAGAGAGGGAGACATGGAATCCGAAGCAGGCTCCAGGCTCTGAGCTGTCAGCACAGAGCCTGATGTGGGGCTCAAACTTGTGAGCTGTGACATCATGACCTGAGCCGAAGTCGGACGCTTAACCAACTGAGCCACCCAGGCGCCCCCCACTTTATATAGTTTTTAATGTAGAGTCTAAAAGCAATCATATGGCTTCTTTTTTAGTTGGCATTATCCAAGTGAACGAGCATGACCTAAAGGTACCCGATAAAGGACCTTTTCACATTCAGAACATGTGAAAAGCATCCTTTGTTATTGTAGTTATAGGGTTGCTTTGGAAACTGTTATAATATTTGTGATTAATGCTCTTTCCTGTGGGTCTAGAGGACACCTTTGTCCAAAAGGAAATCTCGCCTCTGTTTGCTTCGGCAAAAGCAGATATAACTACAGTGTAACCAGATTCTGCCCCAGCTAAAAGGCTAGAATTTGTGTGTTTGTTTGTGGCCTTTCTAAATTATAATTACTTACGTTTAAAGACCAGACCACCAATTTTTTTTTTTTCAACGTTTATTTATTTTTGGGACAGAGAGAGACAGAGCATGAACGGGGGAGGGGCAGAGAGAGAGGGAGACACAGAATCAGAAGCAGGCTCCAGGCTCTGAGCCATCAGCCCAGAGCCTGACGCGGGGCTCGAACTCACGGACCGCGAGATCGTGACCTGGCTGAAGTCGGACGCTTAACCGACTGCGCCACCCAGGCGCCCCAGACCACCAATTTTTGGTAAATGAAGAACAAACACGTGAAAATACTTTACTCTTACATGTCCTCACCTTTACTATTCTCTCATACTCTCATCTGTATTAGCTCCACTGCAATAATTCTCAACCTTCTTTTTTAAAATCTGGTCATCGCAGCATTGGAATAAAAGTAAAGTGATACAATGTACATTCAAGTATTTCATAAGCTATGAAGCTAAAGAATGGAAGAGAAAAACATAGCTCACTAAAGAAGTCCACACTTCATCACCACTTCACTGGGGCCCAGAAGAAACCCAGACTCAGCTTGAGTCCCCCATGTGTCCCCCTTTGTAGCTCTTACCGTGTGGTGTTTTTATGTTTATCTGTGTCTTTTTTTTTTTTTTTTTTTTTTTTTTTAATCTGTGTCTTTATCTGACTGACATCTGACTGTCTCACTAACTCCATGAGTGCAGTGGCCTGGTTTGCCTTAGTTTGTCATGTTATCTCCAGCGCCCAGCCAGGTAGTGACTGGCTCAGGGCGGGCACTGAATAAATGTTCCCTGGACAGAGGTGTGTGCAAATGAATGGACCGATGAGAGGATGAGGGAACACAAGGAAGACCCAGGAGATAGGGCAGAGCTCCTCAGCTTTTCCTCTCAGCATTCCTACAGCCTGCATGTTACCACCACTGGCAGGGCCAAACAGATGTTTAGAATTTCTTCAGCTATGACCTTTATGGTACCTTGGAAGTTCCCCAAGATACTCCTGGTCCCCAGATGGAAAATTCTTCTTTATAGTGATTGCCTCAGTCAGTATATTAGGTTGCGAAACCGTGAGGCACCATTTCGGAGAGAAAAACTACCCTACACAGTATAGCATTCGTGTTTCTCAAGGAACCAGAACTGTGACCTCTGAACTTATTTGTAAGAGTTGGATGGCTTTAATATTTTGATGAGCTCCAAGGAGCTTCCCTGCTTCTATGTGCCCAGTGTTCTGATGGCACTCGCAGCCCTTCAGCTTAGAATTGCTTATGAACTCAAGCCCAGAGGGGCTGGTGGGCAAAAGGGGGAGCCTTGGGGTTGGCCTTGGGAAGGTCAGCGTCCATCCCCTGTGTTGGTCCCGGGCCCTGGAGCTCACCAGTCATCACGGGGCTGGAGGGCCCCAGCTGCAGGCCCTTCTGGGAATCTGACAGTTTGTTCTGCACCAGGTTATCCAGAGTCCCTGCGCTGACCTGCCTAGCCCAAGCAGAGAAGCTGGCTTGCAGCCACAGGAAATCAAAAACCCAGGCAGCAAAACATTTCAGTCCGGGTCCAACCAGGAAAACAGACTACTCTGGGCACTTTATTTTATTTTGTTTTATTGGGGGGGTGGGGAGACATTTTAAACAGAGGGAAATGAAAGCAGCAAATCGGTTATGATGGTGGAAGAAGAGCTGAGAAGTCAGCATGGGTTTACCCTCCCTCCTCCCCTCCGGTCTCCCCCAGTGCGTCCTGTGTGCACAAGCCACACGACACAGAAGCCTTAAGTAATCATCCCCTCGTAATACTGAGCAAAGTCTCGGAAAGCGCAAGGAGTGGATTTGAGGACAGACAGTCCTAGGACAGGCCCAGGAAGGCACCTGATACATCTCTATCCTTCTGGTGCCTCGCACACAGTAAACGCCCAGTAAATGTTACATTGAACAGAACGAATGATCACGTGGCTCTGACACTCAGCTCTGGCTGTCACACGAAGCAAGTCATTTTATCTCTTTGAGTGTGTTCTTGAACATAAAGTAGAGACGATGTGGGTTCCCCATTTTCGTCCTAACTAGAGGATTCTGATCTTCAGTGTCTTGCTGGACCTCACCTTCACGAGCTTCTGTTCTCATAGTACGAGACTCTCTGATCAGTAGCTTAAATCACCCTGACCCCAGGACTGACTCTGGAAGTCATTCTTTTGAATGAGCCCTTCATATCAAATGGCTTTAATATGATTTATTTTTTTTTGATGGAGTGCAAGAAACCAATACATTCCTAATTCATGGCTCTGGTCCCAAATATGCTGCTCTAGGATATCATGTAAGAATATTTAATGATTTATGTCATTATTTGTTCCTTTATTTTTTTTAATAGATAATACATACACATGGTTGACCATGCACAAAAGGACACACAAAGAAAAATAAGTCCCCCTTTTTTAACTCCCCTGTCCAAACCACCTGGTTCTCCTCTCCAGAACCAACCACTGTTATCAGCTTTCCATGTTAAAATGTCAGTTTAAGGGGTGCCTGGGTGGCTCAGTCAGTTAAGTGTCTACTTCGGCTCAGATCACGATCCTGTGGTCTGTGAGTTTGAGCCCTGCTTTGGGCTCTGTGCTGTGCTGACAGCTCAGAGCCTGGAGCCTGCTTTGGATTCTGTGTCTTCCTCTCTCTCTCGGCCCCTCCCCTGCTCTCACTCTGTCTGTCTCTCTGTCTCTCTCTCAAAAATAAACATTACGTTTTCTTTAATTAAAAAAAAAATGCCAGCTTAAGACAGTTATTTCCCTGAAGTTTCTAGAAGGCAAATGTATTAGTTTCGTATGGCTGCAATAACAAATTACTACAAACTGACAGAAATCTATTCTCTCACAGTTCGGGAGAGATTCATTCTGCTCTCCCCAAAGGATCTAGGTAAGAATCCTTCCTAGCTTCTTACAGTTTCTAGGAGTTCGCAGCAAGCCTTGGATGTGCTTGGCTTACAGCTAGTTGTAGCATCCCAACCTTTCTCTCTGTCTTCGCTGGCCTCCTATCTGTGTGTGTTTGTATCTCTGTATCCTCTTCTTGTAAGAATACCAGTCATTGGTCACCTAATCCAGGCGTGACCACCCTACTCCAGAATGACTTCATTTTAACTAATTACATCTGTGAGGACCCAATTTCAAGTTAGGGGCCACCTTGAGGTCCTCAGTAGACATGAATTTTGGGGGACATTATTCAACCCACTACAACAGGTAATGATGCTTCTCAAATTTCCCCAAAGGTAATACTTATATGGTGGCAGGGGTGAGGGTGGGGGCAGTCACTGATTAAAAATACAGATTCTTGGGGCGCCTGGGTGGCGCAGTCGGTTAAGCGTCCGACTTCAGCCAGGTCACGATCTCACGGTCCGTGAGTTCGAGCCCCACGTCGGGCTCTGGGCTGATGGCTCGGAGCCTGGAGCCTGTTTCCGATTCTGTGTCTCCCTCTCTCTCTGCTCCTCCCCCGTTCATGCTCTGTCTCTCTCTGTCCCAAAAATAAATAAAAACGTTGAAAAAAAAATTTAAAAAAAAAAAATACAGATTCTTGGGGCACCTGGGTGGCTCAGTTGGTTAAGTGTCCGACTTCGGCTCCGGTCATGATCTCACAGTTCGTGAGTTCGAGCCCCACGTCGGGCTCTGTGCTGACAGCTCAGAGCCTGGAGCCTGCTTCAGATTCTCTGTCTCTCTCTCTCTCTGCCCCTCCCCCACTCACACTCTGTCTCTCTCCCTCTCTCAAAAATAAATAAACATTTAAAAAATTTTTTTAAAAATACAGATTCTTGGCTCCATCTCAGACTTACAGAACTAGAATCTCTACAGAAGGAGCTTAGAAATCTAGTTTTGACAAATTTTCTCATTAGGTCTAGTCGTTGGGTAAGTATAGAAAATCCTCTTTTGAAATAATCAAACAAAAGCCAAAATCCCAAAGTTTATAAAACTTGATCCAGTAGACTTGAGGTCAAATACTGGCTCAGTCAGTATTTATTAGTTAATAACCTTGAGCATTTTATCTAATCCTTTTGGGCCTCAGTCTTCCTATCTGTAGAATGGCAGTGATGACAATGACAGCTGCGTTGTAGAGTTGCTAGAAGTGGAAAGAACATATGTACATGAATTCCAGATGTTGTAGAGCTTCTAGGAGGAAGATCTGAGGCTTGAGCCTAGAACTTCCGAGTCCATGGTCATTGTGCACTTACCATTGAAGCCTGTCTTCCTTTTGACTTCACAGGGGAATTGTACATAGGAGTCCTTTAAAGAGCTAGTTTTCCTCAAAGAATATTAAATTTGATTATATTAACAATCCCACAATATATGCATATGTACCAGAAAGTACCTAGTGAACAGAGCAGTGTGTTGTTTGACAGCTTGGTGACATCTTCCACCTAGAACCATCCATTTACCTTGCTACCTGCTATCCCCTAACAGATCTATTTCTCAAGCTCCCACTCATCCTCAGTCATCACACAGATATCATCTACTCTGGGCAGTCTTTTCTTTCTCCCTCCTTCCAGATAGAATCATGCTATTATTATTTGAGAAACCTCAACCATCTTTTTTCTTTTTTCTTTTTTCTTTTGTTTCTTTTTTTTTTTTTTTTTTTTTGGCACTTGGTATACTAAGACCACAGCAGTAAAGTGACAGAACTGGGCTTTGAGCCCAGCTCCTTCTGACTCCAAAGCTCATGTGGCACAGAACTATCACTATACTGTCTCTCTCCCTCTTCAAACCCCTCCCAGAGTTACCCTAGCCATTCTGCGTGGAGCGAGGGAAGGGAAGCCTGTTTCTCCCATTAAACCGTGACTCCTGGTCATCCATCCCAAAGCCAAGCCCTATTTCATTCATTTGCGTGTCTTGAGGTCTAAAACAGTGTTTCTCAAAGTGCGACCCCAGACCACAAGCATCAGCATCACCTGGAAATTTGTTAGAAATGAAAATTCTCAGAGGTCTGTGGGTGGGATCCGGTGATCTGTAGTTTAACAAGCCCAGCAGGTGACTCCGGTGCACACTCAAGTCTGAGAACCACTGCAGGATGGCATCCCCTCGTACATGGTTTCCAAAACACAGATTCTCAGACCTCTGTGTCCTCTTAACAGCCATCACTTAAGCAGCTTCATAGCATGCATGGCATCACGTTATCATTGCTTGCTTCTACCTCTGAATTGATTTCTTCATGCAGGGGTTTGATGTAGTGCGTACTTAATCAGCCAGTACCTCATTCAGTACCTGACACATGATAGGAGCTCAGTACATGTCTGCTGATAGAACGTGTAAATTCGCTAGTACAGGGAAGCTGGGCCTATACTTTTGGGAACGTGATACATTTTTAGGATCCGGAAGGGACCTTAGAGAATATTTTATATTAGAGTAAACTGAAGCTCAATTGAGAAGGTTCCCTGGTTACTGCAGTGACTTAGTGGAATAATGAAACGTGAATGAGGTCTTAATGTCTTTTAGCTCCTTGCTACTCAAAGTGCGCCACACAGGCCCCAGCCACAACGCATCACCTGAGTGTTTATGAGAAATACTGAATCTCAGGCCCCACTCCAGGCCTGTTGAGCCAGAATCTGCATTTTTAATATGATTCACCTCATTACAGTTTGAGAGGCATTTTCATTTTGACTAGATCACTGGGCTTTCACCAAACTAATCTCTCATCCTTTAGTTGAATGTCCTTTTTTTTGTTTTCTAGAGATGAAATTCAATTTCCTAGTGAATCCACGTGTGTGAGGAATTTATTAAGGAGGGGATGGTGGTGGTGAAATTAATTAAATTCATTCAGTGCTTTGGAAATAAAGCTTTAACAAATGATCAGAAAAAGTTCCCTCAGTGCAGATGGGACGACTGATTTCTCGTTTAGAATAGCACACACCCTGGCTCAGATCCAGGCAAAATGTCAGCTGCTCCAGCTCATGAAAGGTCAACATATTGCTTTGAACAACTTTCATGAAATGCTCATCTCAAAATTGGAGGCACCGTGGAGATGGTTGTATGTAATCCAACTCATCAACGTCGTCAACCTTGTACCCTTACCCCAGCCTGCTTTGTTCCTTCACGTTCCAAGGTGGAGCCATTTAGGGCTTTATTTTCTTTTAGCTGAAGTAGAGCCAGCTTTCTATTCTGGTTATGGGAGCAGAGTAATGGCATGAAATAGAGAAGTCAACATCTCATCAGCATAAAGTATTTCCCTCTAGAGTTTCAACTTCTGCCCCTAAGTCTAAGCCTAAGGGCTGCTTAAAATTAGTAAAATCATGTGACTCAAGTTTCTTATTTCCTCCAGCTGTCCTTTATGCATAATTAGTGATGGTGTTGGCAGGCACCGTTAAAAAAGAGGGAGTGTTAAAAGCATGGATAATATACAAGCCCTATAATCGGTTCCTTCCAAAGTTGTTTGCTATATCTGTAAACTGATGCCAGAAGGCAGAGCCCCTTTTGGGGTGGTTCATCTTTGTAAACAGTCGCTACCTAATAAATGCCTTTGAACGGACATGAAGTGAATACAATCTAATCTGTCACTTAATACATTAATGATGGCAAATGCCTTCATTATAAAAGACTATCATGCTGGAAAAAAAGACTGTATCTTAAAGACTTCTATTAATAGGCTTGGACTGCCACTCCAAGCAAGATGGAGTAACAGGAACTAGATTGACCCTTCTACCTGAAACAACCAGAAGACAGGTGAAATATGTGCTCAAGACCTTGGACATGAGGCAGTGATTCCTGAGAGATGGGAGACAAGACAATCCCTGAGACTGCCCTAGCTTTCTGCCTTGAGAGAGTTTTCAGGCCATGGCTCCAGGGACAGAGAACCCCAGTGGGACCCGAAAGACCCTCTCAGTTGGGAAGACAGGGAGGGGAGTCTGGGAAGACCAACACATCTAGCACCCCAAGGCAGGTAGGAGAGAGGAGAGAGCTGCACAGAGAGAAATCTGGAGCTTCGAAGTGGGTCTCCTCAAGGCCAGCTGAGTACCGATCAGCACGGGTGTGAGGAAACTGCAAAAGACCAAGGGAAAAACTACCCGCAAAGATTAGAGGTAACATGGCTCAGCACTCATACGTAAGACCAGGAGGCACACCTGTCCTGAAGTTGGACTGGAAAATGTCATGATTCACAGGAGTACACAGAGGACAGAGTGCACAGAGGGCCTCCCCTCAATAGAGGGACAGAATTCATCCTAGATGGAACACCATCCAAGTTGTACCAAACAAACCATCAAAACAACACCTAAAGGGCACCTGGGTGGCTCAGTCGGTTAAGTGTCCCACTCTTGATTTCAGCTCAGGTCATGATCTTGTCTGCAGGATCGAGCCCCATGATGGGCTATGTGCTGACAGTGGGAAGCCTGCTTTGGGATTCTCTCTGTCCCTGCCCCACTCGCACACACACGCACACACACACACACGCTGTCTCTCTCTCTCTCAAAATAAATAAATAAAACTTAAAAAACAACAACAACAACACAACATCTAAAAATACCAAATGGTTTCCAAGAAACTTAACTGTGTCTTGGAAAAAACAAAGAAACAAAAAAACACTGAAGAATATTTTTAGGAATATAAACATATGCAGCACTCAACAAGGTAAGATTCACAGTGTCTGGCATCTACTATAACATTGCAGGCATGCACAGGTGTAGGAAAATATTCCCGATGAAGAGGAAAGCCAGTCAATTGAAGCTGACCCAGAACTAACCCAGATATTAGGGTTAGCCAACAAGGACATTAAAACAGTTCACGTAGGGGCGCCTGGGTGGCGCAGTCGGTTAAGCGTCCGACTTCAGCCAGGTCACGATCTCGCGGTCTGTGAGTTCGAGCCCTGCGTCAGGCTCTGGGCTGATGGCTCAGAGCCTGGAGCCTGTTTCCGATTCTGTGTCTCCCTCTCTCTCTGCCCCTCCCCCGTTCATGCCCTGTCTCTCTCTGTCCCAGAAATAAATAAACGTTGAAAAAAAAAATTAAAAAAAAAAAAAACAGTTCATGTAACTGTATTCCATGTATTCAAAAAATTAAAGACATGGAAGATACAAAAAGATCCATATTGGGTAGCTCAGTTGGTTAAGCGACCGACTCTTGCTTTTGGCTCAGGTCGTGAGCTCATGGTTTGTGAGTTCGAGCCCCTGTCAGCGAGGATCCTGCTTGGGATTCTCTCTCTTTCCCTCACTCTCTGCCCCTCCCAACTTGCACTGTCTCTGTCTCTCTCAAAGTAAATAAATAAACTTAAAAAAAAAAAAAAAAGATCCAAGTCCAGTTCTTGGAGGTGAAAACTACATTGTATGAAATGAAAAACACATTGGATGGTATTAATTAACAGAAATACCTAGTAATAGAAACTATCCACAGTGAAACACAGATAGAAATGATAATTTTTTTAAAGACAATGAACAATTAGTGAGCTATGGTATAAATTTAAGCAGTTTAATATACCTATAGTTGGGTCCTCAGAGGGGGCAAAGGAGGAAAGACATTTGAAGAAATAGTGGCTGAAAACTGTCCTAATTTGATAAAAACTATAAACTCACAGATACATAGAAGCTCAATAAACTCTATATACAAGAAACATGCAGAAAGTGACAGTAGGTCATATTATTATCAAATTGCTCAGTACCAGTTGTAAAAAGAAAAGCTTAAAAACTGCCAAGGAAAAAAGACGCATTACATAGAGAAGAACAAAAAAAGGCAGCTGCTATAGATAAATGTTTATGTCCCTGTCCCCCCAAATTCATATGTTGAAATCTAATTGCCCGTGTGATGATGTTAGGAGGTGGAGCTTCTGGGAGGCGTTCAGGTCATGAGGGTGGAGCCCTCATGATGGGATTTCTATTCTTTTAAAGAGATCCTAGAAAGTTCTTGCCCCTTCCACCAGTGAAGACAAAGAGAAGATGACCCTTTACAAATCAGAAGGTGCCACCTCATCAGACACTGAATCTACTGGAGCCTTGATCTTGGACCTTCCAGGATGCAGAAGTGTGAGGAATAAATTTGTGTTTATAAGTCACCCAGTCCATGGTATTCTAGGATAGCAGCATGAGCAGATGAAGACAGCATCTTATGTCTCATTAGAAGTAATACAAATGAGAAGACAGTCCAGTGAGATCTTTCCGTGTACTGAAAAAAAAGAAAAACCTGTCAAAACTATTATCTAGTGAAAATACCTTTCGAAATTAAGGTGAAATGAAGACTTCTTCCAACATACAAAGGCTGAAAGAACTTGTCACCTGAAAGAACTGTTTCTGTACAACAACAAGAAATGCTCAAGAAGGTCCTTCATTCAGAAAGAAAATGATATGAAATAGAAATATGGGTATACAGGAAAGAATGGCCCTGTCCTGTTAAGATGAGAACCCTCCCATCCTTGATGTCTAGATACAATGCCATACTAATCAAAATTTCAGCAGGTTTTTCTATACAAATTGAAGAACGGATTTAAAAATTCATATGGAAATGGGAATAGAATATGCATAGAGAAATAGCCAAACAGTTTTGAAGAAAACAAAGTTGGACGATTAACACCACCTCATTCAAGACTTTTTATAAAGTCTTTAGAACCTGCATCTGCTGCTGAAGGGAAACGAAAAATGGTACAACCACTTTGATAACACAGTTTGGCAATTCTTTAAAATGTTAAACACACACCTACCATATGAATTAGCAATTTTACTCCAAGCTGTTTACCTAAGAGAAATGAAAGCATGTGTCCAGTAAAAACAAAACAAAATGAAACCAAAACAAAACAAAACACAGATGTTCATAGCACCATTATTTGTAATAACCTAAAACTAGAAAGGACCTACGTGTCTGTCAAAAGGTGCATGGATAAGGAAACAGTGGTGTATCCATACAGTGGTTACCACTTGGTCAAAAAAGGGAGTGAACTATTGACACAGCTACAACATGTATGAATCTCAAAGTAATTACACTGTGTCGAAGATAGAAAGGAATATGTACTAAATGATTCCATTTGCTAAAATTCTAGATAATGCAAACTAAGCTATATAGAAAGAGAAATGGAGGGAAGCAGTGTCATCATGGTGGATATACATCTGTCCAAACTTACTGCACACTTAAAGTATGGTTGATTGTATGTCAATTGTATCTCAGCAACACTGTTAAAAAATAAATGCAGTTATAGTTTTCCAGAAAAGCTGGACTATTTTCTATTCTTGAACACCTCAGTATTTGTGAGTCTCTGCCCCTGGTCATGGATGGTCCCCACAGACTGGAATGCCCTCTCTTCATTCCCCAGCTGTCAAATCCTCTTATTCTGTAAGCCCCATCTAACATGCCTTTCTCTTCCTGAAGGATTTCCTGATCCTTACACTCCAGCATGCCTTCCTTGGATACTCCATGCTTCCTTAATGGCACACCTGTTCTGCCATGTATTAGAATTATTTTGGTACCATCCCCCTCATTAAACTATAAATGGCTTGGACTACATCCAGCTTATCTTTCTATCCCATTGCCCACCCACCCCCCATGCCTAGCCGACTCCTGTACTCATGCAAGGGTATTTTTAATTCAATATTTGGAGGACACATTTTCCCAAAGATACAAGTATTAATTCATAAATCAAATGGTCACAATAGAATGCTCTTCTTACTCTGCTATAGTTTGACCTTCCTTTAATATCTAAAGTGTCCTTCCCCTTGCATTTCTCCTGCAGCCACCTCTGTCACTGCAGAGATGTCCCAGTCTTGCCTCCAGTCTCTCTCCCCTCCAATCCCATCTCCCCGGCACCATCTCACTAAAATACAGCTTGATTGCATCACTTGCTTTAATGAAATTCTGTCTGTGGGTCCCCTTTGGACTCTCCTGTTTGTAATCCCACTTCCTCATCCACCTCTCCCCTAAACTTTGTCCAGGCCATTAAAGAACTACACACAGTTTCCATAATGTGCAATACAGTTTTCCCCTTCTGTCCTCTGTTCAGCTGTCCCTCTCCCTGAGATACTCCCCTTGGCTACTACTCCTTTTTGATTTAGCCAACTGATTCTCTTCCTTCAAAAGTGAGCTTCAGGATCATCACTGTTCCAAGGATTGCATTTGTGATAACTCAGCCCACTCCTGTTTGTAGTTGAGGAAACTGAAACGGAGAGAGGTTGAGTCCTTCACTCAAGGATGTTCAGCTCGTAGCCAGTGCATAGACCAAGACTGACTGACTCCATTAACGAAATTGTAACCCCTGTACCATTTGGCCTGTCCTGGAGGGCAAGCATGGGGTTCTTGTTTGCCAGCACCTTCCTTCAGCACTGTGGACATGGCTATGCTGTTGGACTCAGTATCCCTAATACCTAGCAGACTGTCTGGCAGAGAGCAAGCTTTCAATAAACATTTTTGCATGAGTGATTCATGCCCCATCTCAATAACTGGTTGCTTTGGGTTTTTTGTTTTGTTTTGTTGTGTTTTGTTTTGGAAGACTTATATTGAAATCTTGGTAAAAGCAGTCCAGGCTAATTGAGAAACAGTCCTCATGCAGATTGCCCAAGGGTACAAAGCTAAAAATAGAAAGTTTAATCAATTGACTTGCACATCTGGAGGGAACAAGTGTTTTGAATGTTATAGGCAGAGGCAGGCATCTGACCAGCTGAGGAGCTCAGCTGTCCCTGGTAGCAACCCCAGAATCTGGGCATTCTTCTCTCCCCTCCATGGCCTGCCCTTCTCCTGACTCCTCCTCCCCATGCACCTCTCTGTCAAGAAGTAGAAATCTTCAAATAAATTTCCTTCATGTGTAATAACTTTCCAGTTCTATTTTAATGCCTATTTTCTTAAAAAAAAAAAAAAAAAACTAATGAAGTCAAAATAAAATTAAACAAATCTAACCCATAGCTTTCCTGCTTCACAAAGAGATTGACTCTCTTCCCAACTTGTTTGGCACCTTGGCATTTACTGTAAGAATGAGGAAGATTGAATTTCATGTAGTGTGACCTTTTGAAACTTGGGATGATCATTAGCATTATTCTGATTTTCACTCTCTCTTGCAACCAGTGCAGAATTGCATGACAATTTAAAACTTGTCTAGATAGTTCAGATACAGATTTTTTAAAAATAGCAATTTTGTGGGTAGCTGATTTGTTTGTGCTTGTTTAAATCCTTCAAGTAATGAAATGATTATTGCTATCTACAAAAGAGGTGAATGTGTCTTTGAGCAAAGGCTTCACAGAGAAAATAATTATGAAGCTGTCATGTCCATAAATACTTTGACAATGAAATATCTACAAAGTATTACAGTAACTGTTTCAAATGCAGAAAGAGGTATCAGCCCCAAATTCAGGACCAGCCCTCTGGAAAATTGTAAAGAAAGTTAAGTTGGCCTCAGCACGTCATGAGCTCTCTGTGCCTAGTCTCTGAACTTGGATAAACATGGTTGGTAAGAAGTCTGGATTCTAGGTTCAATAATACTACTACCTGTCGGTGTGACCTTGGATAAATAAATCATGTCTTCCCGGAAGTTAGATTTTTCATCTTTGAAATGAGTGCTTGAGTTAAATGACCTCTGAATTCTTTCTAGATTGCTAAATCTCACTTTGATCATTCATTTATTCGTACATTAAATTAGGATAATTTTAGTTTCTGCTTCTCCTCCTTATCTAGTGCTCCCATACTAACTAAAATTGCCTGTGGTCTTTTTCACTTTCTGACCCCAATTCCCTGGCTACTCTAGTCCCTTCATGTGGTAGAGGAATCCTTCTCATCTCATCCAACTTTGGCCTCGTCTTCACCATTCTCCTGGGGACCTCTTCTCTGCTGGGTAGTGGCTACTGATAATCCTTGTTGAAGGGATGTTAACAGCTCAATGGCCTTCTCCTGGTAACACATCTTCTCCTGGAGATACAGTGGTTTTGCCCTTCTCCCCTTTTCTTCTCCTCCCTCCTTTAAAAAAAGAAAAAAAAAGACATAGTAGAAATTAAAACAGAATGGATGAGTGATATTTTGGGTTTCGTGGAGTACTGTTACTGTTGTATAAGAAGCTGCCAACTTCACGGTGGTAAGTTATTGCTTAGTTTATTAAGAGCTGAATAAAAGGTTGTCTGCTCCTAAAATAGATACAAATTGGGAATTAGGAATTTTTCATGTTATATGAAAACTTAAGAAAGTGTGTGCTTGTCCAAGATTGCTGGACTGTAATCTCAAGGAACACAGAAACCATATCTGTGTTGAGTCCCATTCCCCTCATGTGCCCAATGCCAGGTCTAGGTACTAGGCACTCAAAAATAAATGTAAGTTAATGAATGAAAAGGCATCTTGCAATTTTGTACATGAGTGAGACAAATATATCTCATTCTTTTACATGCAACTCTGACATAAAAGAGTTAGATGGCATCCACTTCTGTTCTTACCTTTAAGATATAAGTTCATCCTTTGAATTAATATTCCTTGCTGTTTTAATTTTGTATCATCTTTTAACCTTGATTTACATATTTATAAGGCTGTCTGCTTTTACATCCAAACTGGATAAAGTTCACAAGACCACAAATTGATTATTTTAAGCCCAAGAAAATCATGTGTGACAAATTATCTGATAAACAAAATACTATAAAATAAAATAAACATTTTGGAGTTGACTTCTGTTACACATTATCCATGGAAACGATTCTCATGGGACATTAAAACATGTTTGACTTGGGGCGCCTGGGTGGCGCAGTCGGTTAAGCGTCCGACTTCAGCCAGGTCACGATCTCGCGGTCCGTGAGTTCGAGCCCCGCGTCAGGCTCTGGGCTGATGGCTCAGAGCCTGGAGCCTGTTTCCGATTCTGTGTCTCCCTCTCTCTCTGCCCCTCCCCCGTTCATGCTCTGTCTCTCTCTGTCCCAAAAATAAATAAACGTTGAAAAAAAAAAATTAAAAAAAAAAACAAAAAACATGTTTGACTTTTTAAAAATATATTAAAGAAATGATTTAGAACTGAAGTACCTTTTACATTAGCATTAAATTCACCATTCAAGACTGAAAGGGTTAATGTCTAGTAAGGGAGAAACAAAACATACAGGGAGGCAGTTATAGAACTTTCACAAGAGGTTGGAAAGGGACCCTCCGTAGAGTCTGGACAAAACTTTTAGTAATAGAGCCATCCATTCACCTAGCCTAGGAGATACTTATGGGTTACCCATCTGTGTGTCAGGCAATGGGGGGATATTAACATAATATGTATCATATATATGAGATATATAATATATGATATATAATATATATCATATATATATATGATATATAATATATATTATAACATAATGTATAAACTGTAAAGGGATAAGTCTTGAAAGAGAAATTTTGAGATGACCAAAAGCCACAACTCTCTCTAAGCTTGGGGCAATCACAAGCTACATATCAGAGCCACATTTCAAAATGCTTTCTAGAAATATTGAATAGACAACATAAGTACTCCCAATTCCTACTCCCATGTCCATGGCAGACGTCAATATATGATGATGCTACTTTTCTAGTTGAGTCTAGAAGGAGACCTCAGCCTCTTTTAAAATTTTATTTCAGGCAACCATTACCATTTGATCGAAGTTGCCCTGCAAAGTAAAACCTCTATTCCATCCTAGACAACTGATTGCCCTAGCTCCACTGAGAAAACTTGGTAATTTACAATCTGGTTAGCTCTTTGAAAGGGAGATACAACCAAGATAAAACTTATAAACCTTGGAGACTGAATGGGTACCAGGAGAAGAGAACAGGAGGCACAAGAATGATTGGCTTATCCAAACTGGATTATTGGGAAGATGTTGATTCCATTAAAATAAAATAACCATAGAACAGACCGACTCTTCGGGAGTAGCCGGTAGATGTATACCCTACAAGTTTGAAGTTATTAGAAGATATCTAAATGAAGACGGAGATATTTACCCAAACTTGTGTTTCTTTCCAAATCTGAACCATTTCAACTTTTTATCTTATTAATAGACATTGTCATTCATTCAGCTGTCTAAGCCAGAAACCTTGACACTTCTCTCTTCCCCATCTCTCATAGCTGATCCATCATAAAGTCCTATCAGTTTTATTTTCTGTACTTTACTTTTTAAAAAAATTTTTTAACGTTTATTTTTGAGAGAGAGAGAGACAGAGTGTGGGGGGGCAGGGTCAGTGAGAGAGGGAGATGCAGAATCTGAAGCAGGCTGCAGTCCCTGAGCTGTCAGCACAGAACCTGATGGGGGGCTTGAACCCACGACCAGTGAGATCATGACCTGAGCCAAAGTCAGATGCCCAACCGACTGAGCCACCCAGGCGCCCCTTCTGTACACTTTCTAATCCATGTTCTTTATACCATTTCTACTACTAGGTATTGTGCAAGATGTACTTTACACACACACACACACACACAAATCTCTGTGTTGTTTATTTGAAATTCAAATTTAACTGGACATCCTATATTTTTATTTGCTAATTCTGGTCCAAAATAATCTAATTCAAAAGAAGCAAAATAGATGTCCAGACTCCAGACACTGTGCTCTGGACTGGACTCTGGGAAGGACTGTTAATTCTGTCAGTGTATAATATTAAGAATCTAGAGACAAATGTACATTTATTTGACCTGCATAGCACATTGCATATTTAGATGGCTTTAAAAAAATCAGTTGAGCAAGGTCAAATCACAGAGTATTCTGTGAGGTACAGATGAAGTACGTAGCAGAAAAAACAAAATGTTTTCTCTGGTTTGACATTAGCTGACTCCTCTTCTAAAACTTTGATAACAATATCATTCCCCTAGGAAAGTTGAAGTGCTGAAATTCTTCACATATTTTGTAAATTTATGTGTTACTGAAAAGCTGAAACCCAGCCAATAGGAGAGATATCGTCAGGCTCCCTCAGAGCCTAGCAGAATACTATGTCGTGCGTGACCTGTTTTTGAAACGGGATATTGTGAAAAACAGCAGAACACCTTTTCTGGCTTCTTTTCTATTAACTGCTCACACTTGACATATTCCTTAGGTGATCTCATTAGCTCCCATCGCGGCAACCAGATTCCTAAATCTACATGCTTAGCGGGGGATTGTAGTTTCAGGCAATAGAAGCAACTCTAGCTGAGGATATTAGCGGGCTCACATATTTTACAAAGAGCTCAGAGAGACAGGCCAGGCTCCGCACCCATTCACATTGTGAAGGCTGTTCTAGAAAAGACGCCACTGTTGCCACCACTTAACAACCATGTCTCAGCTCCCACAACTGCCTCAGCTTGCACCAATGACAACTGGGGACTGGCCAAGCTCTGCCACTGGTGCCATTTAGATCTGGATGCCTCCACCGCCATCCTTGCCAGAAGATGGATTCCATACACAACTACTTTCTCACGGTGCATCCTTGCCGTTTTGAGTGCATGGCTCTGAGTCCCGGCAGCAAGAAAGACTGGGGGCTTGAATTCTGGCTTCTACCATGGGGAAGCTCAACTCATAATTTAGAAAACTTTCCAAATACGCAGCAAGGGTATCTGAAAGATGTTGAGCAGCAACCAAGGTGAAAAATGTTCTCTTTTTAGCAAAAAACCATGTTTTATAAACATCCTACTCAATGGAACAGAACGATGAAGACAGGCCTTATAGTCAGATGCACTAGGGATCCAGTTCCAGCTTTGCCTCTTACTAACTGGAAGGCCCAACACACCAGCCTCTCTGAGGTGCCGTCTTCTCCTCTGTGAGGTAAACACACTAAAACCATGCACCTCATAGATGGTGGGAGGGATGAAATGAGGAAAGGGAACATGTTTGGTGGTGAAGTTTTCACCCCCACAGGACAAGGTCCTCTCCTCATGATCAGTATTGTGAATACAGATCGTTCTATCTCTCTTTTGAAGTCTTTTAGTTCCAACCAACTTGAGGATTTTAAAAAAGAATCTAAGTTTTTCTGTAGTGTATTCTTGTTCACATAGGAATATTTTTCCTAGTGAAAAGGTGTGCAGACATTCCTTTCCTTCAAGAAACTTTTCTTCTCGTATTTGTGTGATGGCATTTCAAGAAAATATTGGACATTAAAGAAAAGCAGACAACTGGAGATAGAAGAACACCTCAAAGTGCACCTGTGTAGAGACAGCCACTGTTAATGGTGCCATGTATTTGTCTGTTGGGAAATATTTTTTATCAGCCATGGGAATCCCAGATTCACGGACTGGAAGCAATCGTAATGACAATGACCATGTAGTTTGAGTCCTCCTCAGTTCCCAGTGGCTGCTGCAAGGCCGCAGGCCTTATGCTTCTGGCTACCTTCATCCGTGTTTCCTCCAGCCTCACGTTGGAGGGGAAAGGTCACGTGAAACTTTTGTTGCCCGGCCGCCAGTTTTATTTATTAAGTTCGTGTCAGGAGGCTTCAAGTTCTATGTGTTGGCCTCGTGTTTCTGAACAGGGGAAGCAGAGAACTCTGGGAAATATTAATCGTCTCCGTGGGAGTCTTTGAAAGAGTAAGAGGGTAAGAAAATTACTCTTTTATTGTGAGGTTTGCCAAATGATCTCTGAGAAGCTGTGATATCATTCATAGGCTGTGCCAAGCTGGATGGAAACTGCTCATCTTGGCAGACATCTAGAGCGAGCGTGTAATTCCTCGGGGTTGGGACGGGCCTTTATCAGAAATAGTTCCATAGGCAGTATTTACATAACTGTGGTGGAGTGTGAGAATAAACACAGCTGTGGCATTGCCCTAAATATTTCTATTCAGCAGGGAATTAAAAGAGAACTTTATCGCTGAACTACAGATAAACACAATTCATCAAGCAGTGGTCAGTTCAACTGGGGAACAAAATAGGAGTTATAAAAGACCAGGCTGCTGAAAATAGCTCCAATCAGCCATCCTGACTTTATTGCTCCTTCACTCCCTCCCTCCCTCCTCTTTCCCGCTTCCAGAAATGTAGGACTCATCAGCTAGCGAGGAGGTTGTCCAGATTTTTTTTTTCTTTTTTTTAGTGCCAGGAGGGAGGTAGAAGGCACTCTGATTTACTGACGATGGCCTACTATGGCCCTGCATGCTTCTGCGTGTTTTATATTTACCCCTCATTCCTTTCTCTTTCTGCATCTAGAATTGAATGTTGGTGGGGGGTAAGGTTTTTTTGTCTGTTTTTTTTTTTTTTTTTTGGAGGGGGTGTTTTTTTTGTTTTTGTTTTTTGCCAAAGAGAAGACTTTTTAACGCCAATATGTGTTGAAGTGGAAGCATGATTGCCATAGTTCTAAGCGATCTGCATCTTAAAAATTACTTTAAGCATCGGTGTGTTTTACACATTAACGCAGTTCTCATTCAACTACCCGCAAGAAGATAGTTACATGCTGTGTTAGTTTTCTAGGACTGCCGTAACAAAGTGGGCACAAACTGGAAAACTTAAAACGACAGAAATTTATTCTCTCTCGGTTTTGGAGGCCAGAAGTGTGAAATCAAGGAGTTGGCAGGGCTGGTTCCCTCCAGAGGCTTTGAGGGAGAAACCATCCCACGCCTCTCTCCCAGCTTCCAGTAGTTGCTGATGTTTGGCATTCCTTGGCTGTGCATACATCCCTCCAATCTCTGTGCCCATCTTCATATTGCCTTCTTCTCTATGTGTCTTTTCTGTCTCTTACAATGGCACCCCCTTGGATTTAGGACCCACTCTAATTCAGTGGGTAGTTAATGGGAAAAGGACTCCAGCACCAGCCTTACATGAATTACTTCTGCAAAGGTTATATTTCTAAATCAGTCACATTCTGAGGGTCTGAGTAGAAATGAATTTGCAGCAACATTATTCATCCTACTATACATGGTGAGCTTGGGGACAGGGACCATGTACTCTCCATGCCTCTGTGGCCCCCAACACGTGCTAAGAAATTCTTGTATGAAGAAATCACCACATGTTTCCATGTCTATTTTGTAACTCAAGAGATTTACTAGGATTTACATGCCTGTCTCTTTATTTATGGTGCAGCTAGGAAAGAGAGAACTTGCTTATATGCGCCTGTATGTGCAGATAGTTCACAAGCATTGTATTCACTAATACAGTTCCTTTTCCCAGTTTCCGAGCCAACAAAAGAGTCTTAAAATGCCAAAAGCGTAAATGACAACTGCTAACATCAGGATTTACAAGGTCACAGAGCACTTTCACAATTACTATCTCATTTGATGCTCTAGTAACCTCTGACGGTTTTATTATAAGTATCTCCATTATAATCATCATTATCACTTCATCATCATTCTCATCATCACCACCACCACTGCTATTTTATAGGGGAGACTCAAGCCTCATTGAAATCATGTGATCTGTTTGTGGTCAGTGAATGAGTCAGGATTTTCAGTTGTATTTGACAACCCAACTCAAATTAAGCAGAAAGGGGAACATAGGAGAAAAGTACAAAGATATGCTGTGTGTCAGGTATGGCTGGATCCAGGACTCTCAGCTCTGCTTTCCTCAATGTTGGCTTTGTTTGCGGGCAGACCCTCCAATCCATGATGTTATTTGATCCCTTTGTATATATGATGAGGAAAAAACAAAAAAAACCCATCTCCTTAACAGTTATTCCTCCAGGAATCCTGGGCCTGAATCTCCATGACTTAAATTATATCACACCTACAACCCTCACACCATTGAGCCCCCAAACTAATAAAGCTGAGAACGGGGGTGTAAAGCCTGGTGCCAGAAAGGGGAAATGGAGATTGGGCAGACGGAACCACAGATAGTCGTAAGAGAGTATAGTTCATAAATGGCAGAACTTGGACTTGAGACAAGGTTGTGTTAACCTACAGGCCAATCTACCTGCTCTTCCTCCCCTCCCCCTTCGCTGCCATTCCAACACAGTGAGTACACAATGGATATGTGGAACAAAATTCAGAAGACAGAAAGTGAGACAGTGAAATCTCCTTTCCAGTCTTTTCCTCTTGTCACACTCTCCCTGCTCATTGAACCCAGCTGGATACATTTCCCAGCACAGTCTCCACCTTTACAAACATTTATATACATCATTTTTAAATCAGTGGCATGACACGAGTCTCGCTGTTCTGCCCCGTGTTTTTGCACCTCCACTGTGTCATGTGGATTTGGTTCCCTGACTTTAATGACTTCAGCTACCCGGCCACCGTAGCATTTTCGCACACCTTAATTTTCCCACCCTTGAGTTTTTCCTATTTTCCTTTTCTTTCTCTCCCACCCCCTCCTTCCCCTATTTTTACTTTACGTCTTCATATTTAGCTCCTGTGCATTTGCAAATTGATGAAGTAGTTATTGGAGTTGAAATTGCTTTAAAAAAATGGGTGTTATGAAATATTTGAAAATGGTTCTTTTGGGATATGCTGTCAGCAAAATATTCCAGAAAGGTAAAACAATTTCCCATCTCCTTTCATCCTCGTGGTTGCTGGTTAGTTTAGGTAGTTGAGGAAACACAGGGGGCATCAACAAACGTTTGTAGCTCTAATGATGGCTGCAAATCTTAGCAACTTACGCTCTTAAACATGAGCCTGGTGTGGCTGTTTTGGGTAGAACAGAGGTAGATGGGATAATAGGGGATGTATTATCAGGTTTGCTCCAAATCATCCAAGATCTCACAGAAGACTCATGCCGCTCTTCCCAAAGTTATCCTTTTTCCATTCCAGGATGTTAGAGATAGTCCTTGTATGACTTTTTCATTTTTCCTGGGACTAGACTTTCCTCCAAGTCCAAATACTCTGAAAAAGAGTTGAACCAAAGCCCACCTGGGAAGACTCTTCCTGCCACATGGGGCCCCTACATTTGGGAAGACTATTCATGGCAAACTAGACCTGATCAGACCAGCTTGGCATTTTGACATCTCACGCACACGTTACCTCAGTTGGTCTTCCCAATAACCTTAAGAGGCAAGTGTATTGAGCCATTTTACAGATAAGGAAATTGAGGCTTAGGGAAGTTAAGTAACTTGCCTAGTGCCTCGCAGCCATCAGATTTTAGAGCCAGCCTGAACCCAAACTCTAGGTGCTTCACAGCTACTGTCCAGCACATGTACTTTAAATTGGTGGGGAAATGGGCTGCTGAAGGAACGTAGCCAGCCCAGGAATGGACCTTCTTTCTGTGTCCCTTCGTGCTGTAGAACATGCAGTGCATGGGGTCACATTTTGGCAAAATGAGCTTCAGTGACAAATTAGGCTAAAGGGCATGTATTTGAGGTTCATGCTAGTTAGATATAGATAGATATAGATATAGATATAGATATAGATATAGATATAGATATAGATATAGATATAGATATATTTATGACCCGGTCTCCACCTGGTGCTCTACATATAATAATGGAGGCTGGGTAGTAAAATAAATAGCAGTTCCTTCTTGCTGTCTGGGGGAAACCAGCTACCATGTCATGAAGGTACTTAGTAGCGTCTGCAAAAGCCCATGTTGCAAGGAACTGAGGCCTCCTGCAGACAGCCAGACAGCCAGATGAGTGCACCATCCAAAAAGTGGAGCCCCAGTCAAAGCTTCAGATGCCAAAGCCACCGCTGACATCCTGACTGCAAATACACGAGAGCCCTTGAACCAGAGACACCCCACTAAGCCACTCTCAAATCCATGCACCTCAGAAACTGAAATAACAAACGTTTGGGGTTGTCAGCCACTTAATCACGGGGGTAGTTGTGACACAGCCGTGGACAGCTAATGCACTGCCCGGGAGCCCTCTGCTGTGCTGCCTTCTGATGACACTCAGCTCTGCAGAGGGCTTGAACTTGGGCTGAGAGAGGCCTGCCATGGTCCTTAATCCATATAATTTATGGAACATTTAAAGCATATACTCAGGCGTCAACCTCTGGAAATTCCTAGGTCTGGGATGGGGTCCAAGCATCTGTATTTAGTTAAATGATTCAAAACAAAAACCAAAACCTATTCAGGGGTGTCTGAAGAATATTTTCGATTGAGAGCTTTTTCTGCCCCCCCCCCCACCTTTTTTTTTGGACTATAAAAGGCCACAGGCCTATGGTGTCCTCTGTGTTCTTTCTTTGAGACTTTGAGGCTGCTTGGAGGAGTTCGATCCCCTTTTGGTGTGTCCTCCTCAGCCACTGGGAGCCCTGGCAACCAACCAAGCTCAAGGCTTCTTATGAACCCATAGAGCAGCACTTCCTGAAACTTGAATTGCATCAGATATACCTGGAGGGTGATTCCTGAGCCCCACCCCCAGAATTCCTAACTCTGTGGCTCCAGGGTGGGAACTGAGAATTTGCTTTTCTAGTAAGTTCCCCCGCTGCTGCTGCTGCTGCTGATCTGCCGCACTTTGAGAACCACCACGAGAAAAGCACAGGACCTGCTACTTTGCCCCAGAAGTAGTCCAAGATCCTCCCTGTACTTCAGGCAACGACAACAATTGAAGACAAACAAAAACTCCTAGGTTTTGCCTGAGATAAAAGTAATCCACGGTGATAGATATCCGGATAGTGGTGATATTGGGGGGGGACAATAATTGGAAAGGGAGCACCTGTAATGTTCTGTTTCTTGATCTGAGTGGCGGTTACACAAAGGCATTCCTCTACAAAGGTACTTTTGAGCCGTGCACTGCAATTTGTACACATTTCTGTCTACATTATACTTAAAAAGTTTACTTAAAAATTAATGATGATAAATGCTGTCAAAGCCTGGGGAAAACAGGCCTCCGCATCATTAGCCTGTACCTTTGTTTACAAGTCAGCTTTCCTCCGGGGGCATGCCGACAACCCAACAAAGAAGATATTCTTGGTTTCCTTTCTTTTTCGCTGGTATCATTTGTATATGTGTGTGTGATACCTGGGGAGTGGCGGCTTCCCAAGCCATCATTTGTTTAAAAACAAATCCAGGTCTTCAAAAGGAAATACTGCAAGTGAAATACTGGCAGGTTTTAAATTTCGAGAATAACAGATCATGTTGGAATAATTTGCAAAGCACATTGAGGGGCACGCTGGCTGGCTTAGTTGCTGGAGCGTGCGACTCTTGATCTCAGGGTTTTGGGTTTGAGCCCCACATTGGGTGTAGAGATTATGTAGAAATAAAATCTTTAAGGGGCACCTGGGTAGCACAGTCAGTCGAGTGTCCGACTCTTGATTTCCATTCAGGTCATGATCCCAGGGTCGTGGGATCAAGCCCGACATCAGGCTCCTCACTGACTGTGGAGCCTGCTTAAGATTCTCTCTCTTCCTCTACTCCCCTCCCTTGCTCACTCACTCTCTATATATGTAAAATTAAAAAATAAAGTAAAAAATAAAATCTTTAAAATAAGGAAAAAACAAGCAAAAGTGCCTTGAACTCTCATTAATGCTTTCTGAGAACCCTGGTTGGTATTTGGTTATGTAACTATACTGAACAGTAAGAACTTTGGGCAAGATTTATCTCCCATTTCTTTGAAAAGTGCCCAAGAGGCAGGAGATTTTTTTTTTCTTCTGAGTGAGGACAAATGTCACCTAAAGAATTCCCTGTGTTATCACAGGAAACCTTTGGAGTCTTAGTGAAGAGTCTTGTTTTGCACATTTTTTACCAAAAAAAAAAAAATGCTAATTATTGCTAAAACTCCCCCAGAGACATTCCACTTTCGAAATCATTCCTTTTCTCTAATTTAAGTTTATGAGTAAAAAGGTCTACTCTCTCTAAAAGTTTGGTTTTGAATGTAAAGGAGGCCAGGTTGCATTGGGACTTATTTTCAGGTGATTTGCAAAATTGTTGGTTTGAAACTCAGGAACTAAGGGCACTATTGAGCATAAGAATAGACTCGAGACAGCAGTGGAAGACAAGGGTGCTCCCCTACTGAATGTTGTCCAGGCTTGAGGAGAGACACTGTAACGCAGTATCTAAATTCATGGGCTTTTGAGCCTAACCAACATAGGTTTGAATCCTAGAACCACTGTGTGGCCTTGAGTAAATTCTTCCTCTCTCTGAACAAACTTCAGTTTTTTTTTCTTCTGTTACATAGGATTAATAGTATCAGTCCTGGGAATATTAGGAGAAATATATTTATAAATAGTAAATATTTGGGGTGCCTGGGTGGCTCAGTCGGCTAAATGTTCTTCTCTTGGTTTGGGCTCAGGTCATGATCTCACAGTTTCACGAGTTCGAGCCCCGCCTCAGGCTCTGCACTGGCAGCGAGGAGCCTGCTTGGGATTCTCTCTTTCTCCCTGTCTCTCTGCACCCCCCCCCCCACTTACACTGTCTCTCTCTCTCAAAATGAATAAACTTAAAAAATTAAAAAAATTAAAAATAGTAAATATTCAATGAATTGCAGCATAATAATGAAGGGACAAAATAATAAATGGGTCATTTTTATTCAGTTTGAGTTTCCCAATCCCTACATCTTTCTGATACGAACACGAATGTAAAAGTACTTATTTGCATGTATACATGAATGAATAAATGTGGGTTTTTTTTTTCTCCCTATACTAAAAATTACCTGTCTTAAAGATTATAGGTGTGAAGGACAGGTTAATGGTTGCCAGAAATTTGGGATGGCAGTGGAGAGGGGAGCATTATAACAACTGGGGATAGCTGGAGGGAGGGCTTTTTGGTGATGGAATAGTCCTATCCTCTCCTCTCCTCTCTCTGCTTTCTCTCCTTACCTTCTGTCTTTTCCTTCCTTCCTCTGCTTTTCCTTTCTCTCCTTCCTTCCTTCCTTCCTTCCTTCCTTCCTTCCTTCCTTCCTTCCTTCTTTCCTTTCCTTTCCTTTCCTTTCCTTTCCTTTCCTTTCCTTTCCTTTCCTTTCCTCTCTCCCTTCCTTCCTTTCTTCCTTCCTTCCTTCCTTCCTTCCTTCCTTCCTTCCTTCCTTCCTTCCCTGTTTGACTTTAAATAGAACAACTCTTAGTGCATCTCTCTGCCCAGTGTTACCCCTTCCTAGGCCAATTCACTTCTTCAACACACATGTCTAAGGGTAAGTAGTAGCTAAATGTGCCACAGACAGGATTCCTAAGGAGTACAAAGTTTGGTCATCTGTGATTCTTCAATATTCCCAATTAATACTGAGCAGTAGGATTAAGAGTGTGGCTAGATATTTCAGTATACTTCCTACAGGAGCAGCAAGGATGTGAGCGTACTATTACAATCCTCTGTGGATTGAGAGGTAAACCAAATTAACATCAGCTCATAGTTTGGAAGTTTTGATATGATACTACTGATAAGCCAGTCAGCCGAATAACAGGAAATCTAAATAGCCTTAATTCAGTTGATGTCCCCAGGTTCTAGAACAATGCCTGGGCACTCAGTAGATGTTTGTGGTTGAACAAATGAGTGAAGGAATGAATGATGGGATCATTAAGACAAACCATGTGAAACTGACAGAGTACAAAAGTAAAAGTAAAGAATTCATTCACCTTTTGCGGCCCAGACTTGACAAAGTATGATCTGCCAGGAAACATTCTAACCCTTCTCTCTTTGCTTCTCTAGGCAGCTTGAAATTCACTCTCCAGATGCTAAGCACACAGTGATTCTAAGGAGCAAGGACTCAGCCACTGCCCAGGCCTGGTTCAGTGCCATCCATTCCAATGTTAGTGACCTGCTGACCCAAGTGATTGCTGAGGTCAGAGAGCAGCTGGGGAAAACAGGCATTGCTGGGAGCCGAGAGATCAGGCATCTGGGCTGGCTTGCAGATAAGGTAAGGAAAATGCTCCCCTGGTAATAGTCATTTTCCCCAGCGATTCCCCAGCACCTGTTGCAGCCATGAAGTCAGTTACCTCGTGCCACACGCTGGGTCCCTCATTCACAGGCTGCTCGGGTTTCTTGGCCATCTCCACCAGGTTTGCTTTTGTGTTATACATGGGGGCTGTGTCTTCATCAGCTATGGCTCCCCCAGATATAGTCCAATACATTGCAGATTGCAGGTGGCCACAGATTGTTGAATGGATGAATGAGTTAAGCGAGCGGATGGGTATTGACTCTCACACATAGGAAGGTTGGGGAAAATAAACTCAAAATGGAGCTTTTGCCTTCTGAGGTAAGGAAGTTGCAAATGTTGCTTTAAAAGGGGGGTTTCTGGGGGCATCTGGGTGGCTCAGTCAGTTGGGGGTCCGACTTGAACTCAGGTCATGATCTCACAGCTCGTGAGTTCGAACCCCGCGTCAGGCTCTGTGCTGACAGCTCAGAGCCTGGAGCCTGCCTCGGATTCTGTGTCTCCGTTTTTCTCTCTGCCCCTCCCTGGCTCGTGCTCTGTCTCTCAAAAATAAATAAAAATTTAAAAAAAGGGGGGGGAGGGTTCTGTGTGTTTTCATGACCTGCTTATTAACACAGGTAGATACATTTACAAATAATAGCAATAATAATAACAAGGAGTCCTTAGCAACTACCAGCAACTCTTTTGACATATTATTTTATATTTTGTCTGGATTCTTAAGTCAGCAGGCCCTAAATGCCATCGTTTGTGGGCACCGATGTTGTGCAAGGCATGGCGCTAGGCAGGAGTAGAGGGAAGTGTATAAGGATGAATGAAGATTTAACCTTTGTTCTTGAGGAGGACAGCTACGGTGGGAAGGACCTGGGGTCATGTTAACACTGTTCACTCTGATTTCTTTTCCCAAGTTACATGATATGTTGAAAATAGTAAAACTCACTTTGCGACAATCTCCTGGGAATTAACCCTTCTCTTCATTTCAAAGGATTGAGCCTTTGCCATTATCCCTATACCTGATTGCTGTCCCTTGAACTTGACCTTGAGTGCTCAGGAACACTGGGCTTTTGGAATAGTCTGACCTCCCAGTGACTCACATTGTAATAGGAGGTAAATGAGAATAATGATTGTTGCAATAAACAGCCTCCCTGCCAGTGAACCGTGTCATCTGAGAAGGTCCAGTCAAACAGCACTTGAAAATAATACTTGAGCACAGCATTCGGCTGTTTTCCACCATTGTTCTTTGTTTGCACCAGTTCATGCCTGAGTCTGAGCCACAAATTCAACACAGAGTGGGTTGTTTGATTTGGTGTCGTCCCATCTCTCACAGATTTCAGAGGATGAAAGGGGCAATGCAGGTGTTGGTAGCCCCCAGGGCATGATAAACAAAACCCACAGGTAGCTTCTGGAAACCTTATGGGCTGGGGTTCTCAGTGAAAGCAATACTGCAAATCTGGATGACATCGTTTTAGAAGTCACAGTCTCTAACACTCTTTACTTTTTCCTTGCTCCAAATGTGTGGGGGAATCTTTCCATAGCAAGCAACAGAAAGCTCAACTCAGTTGAGAAAAAAAGTGGTGTACCACTTTTTTAAAATTTTTTTTTATTTTTTTATTTTTTACCACTTTTGAAAACTACAGTGTCCAAGGATCAACTTCAGGCATGGTGGGATCCAGGGATCCAAATAATGATATTAGACCTGCTTCTCCATCTTTTTGCGCCCTGCCCACTTCATTGGTTTACACTTAGGCAAGCCCTCGACCTTGGCCCAACAGTTCCAGGCTTGTGATGTCCCTTACAGGTACCTGTCTCACTGAATAAAGACTCTTTGCCCCCCACAGAAGATTGGAACTGAGATTCCTGAGATTAAGCCTAATTGACCTTACTTAGATCAGATGTTAAACCCTGGGTTGTACTGAGATCAGCCTCATCCAAGCCACGTGCACTGAGAGATGGGGACAGGCGGTTCTCTAATGCAAAGTCTGGCTGCTGTGCTAGGAGAAGTTGAATGGGTTGTGGAGAAGCCAGAGCAACAGACATTCACTCTAGAAGGAGAAGATGAGGATGAAAGATGTCCTCCCTTGGTTAGGGGTCTGGGTAGACTGGCAGATATTCTCTAGATTTCAGGGTCCTGGCAGGAGGTGGAAGGCAAACCTAAAAGTGATGGTTGGAAAGGATTTAATGCAGCAGTAATTTGAAAGGTGTGGCCAAGGTAAGGAAAACCAAGAAGAGATGGAGAAGTACTCCAGAGGCACCAATGGCATGAGACCACTACCATCCCTTAATCTGCAATAACAAGGAAAAGGAGCAGTTACCTGAAACTAGCGGGACTTGCAGCTCTAGAAAAGGGCCACCACCAAGAGCTGAGGCCTTTGAGAGGGAAGCACATCCGTACAAGTCCTGCCCGCTGATCTGCCAGTGTCTCCCATTGGCTGAGGCTGACTGGAAGCCAGAGGCAAGGGAGCCCCACTGATGCACTCCGACAAGGTCTGTCTCCCAAGGCACAAGCAGGGTTGAAAAGGGTAGAGACTGGACACGGAGGGGCAAAGAGAGCTGTCCAGCATACACATCTCTCCGCCTTCCAAGTAACTGAGATGCTGTCCACTCCTGGAGTTTCTTTTTTCCATCTCTTTCAACACGAACTTCCCTACCATTTGGATGGTTGGAAAACAGAATTGTGTCGTTATTAATGATGTTGAAAGTTTTTCCAAAGATTCCATTTTCTCACTTAAAAGTTGTCTGCTTATCCCAGATTATCAGTAGACACATTATTAGGCATTCCCATGGAGCAGTAATAAAGGTTCCTAAAAAGCTCTTTTTGTTTTCAGAATAGTATTGTTCTTATGATATAATTTCAGATAACCATTACAGATGTTTCTTCAAATTGCGTTGTGTGCTGTGTTCCTAAGAACAGTAATGACTTACCATGGACAACGATCAGAAGAATGTCTTTTATTGCCTTCAGCTTCAAAACTTTTCAAAGATTACCATGGATCAAGTCCTAGGGAAAAAAAAATCCAAGCCGGAATCTTTTTTGATTAAATATTTAATACTGAATCCTAGTGTGGAGGCATACAAACGGTTTTCAGCAAAATGTTACAATGAATGGCAAATCCTTAATACTGTGGCCTTCTTATATTATCACAAGTATCAGAGAATTCACTTGGTATTTGTAAAGATATAAAGTGTGATCCTATATATATTCAGCTGTCCTTTACCTTAAATTGATGTCCTTTGTCTTTTCCTATACTGTTCATCTTTAATTTTGTGATTAATGATGGCAGCTCTGGGACAAGATTTGTACATTTTAATTTCATTTCAAGTTCTTAGAACTGCATTTACCTGAACTAAAATAATACAGAACAACAACAACTTCCCTTTAAAAGATTTTTTTTATGTTTATTTATTTTTGAGAGGCAGAGACAGAGACCTGAGCTGAAGTCAGATACTTAATTGATTCATCCACCCAAGCACCCCAGTAGCTTCCCTTTTAAAATCCTCTCTGTGTTAATCCTAAAACCTCCTCTGTACTACACAGGAGGAAAACTTTGTATTAATATTATCATTCCCTGCAATATGGTCTGAGGACTGGAAGAATGACTCCCCCAAAATGGCTAGTTCTTGAGGCAATGGAGAGAGCTGAGTGCACTCCAAGAGAAGAGGATGAATGTGGGGGAAAAAAGTGGTAATGGATTAATAGAACTTGCAGAGAGGACACGCCAGAGACTGCTCTAAAGGGAGGTGAGGGTTCATCCAGGAGGAAGCTGACAAGCAAATCTGATACCTTGGATGGCACCCCATTATGGAAGATCTTGAAAGCTGGGCAGATAAGTTGACTTTGATTTGGTGGGTAGTATTGTATATGTATCTTCATATACAATATCAGAGAGCAGGGACCCAGAAGTAATTGCTAGGGACTGAGTGTTTATGTCCCCCCAAATCCGTATGTTGGAGGCTGGGCATTCGGGAGGTAATTAGGCTTAGATGAGGTCAGAGCATAGAGTGCCATGATGGGATTGGTGCTTTTTGAGGGGATGAAGAGAGAGACTAGAGCCCTCTCTCTCTACCGTGTGAGGGTATGGCAAGAAGGTAGCTTTCCAGGGCCAGGAAGAGGGCCCTCAACGAGAACCCCATGTTGGCACCCTGATCTTGCACTTCCAGCCTCCAGAACCATGAGAAATAAATGTTTGTTGTTTAAGTCACCCAATCTATGGTATTCTAACAGCCTGAACTATGACATTGATCTAAACCAACCTCTTCTTTGTACAGATGAGGAATCTGGGACCCAGAAAATGCAAAGTGTTTTATCTAAAGTCACAGTCTAAATCAAGACACAGGAATAATTAGAGAGTGGGACAAGGTGATGACATCCTTATTTTTTACTTTAATTTTTAAAAGAATCCACTGCAGCTCATCCATTGCAATTGATTTTATTCTTTCCTTAAACTCCGTAGCCATTCTCTGGACTCCCTACAGTGTCAAAGTCAGCACTGGGCCAATAGTCTTTGAACTGGGGCCTTTTTTTTTTTTTTTTTTTTTTTTTTTTTTTGGTCTCCTTCACTTCAGGGTCCTCGGAACTATGACAGTAACAGTGACAGGCCCTGTGCTGCTTTCCCTATAAGCACCCGCACCTGTAGATGGGTCAGGTGTACCAATATGGTCTTTCCCTTGTTCTTATTAGTCTCAAACCTTTACACTCCTTACAAGCCCCAGTCTATCTCAAAAGGGCCTATAAATGCTAATCCTCACCCTGAACTGTAAAATGCAGTATGTCCCAAACACACTCTTCAGTCATTGTTCTTTAATCTTTTTGCAGTTGTTACTGAGCTGTTTTCAATGATCAGTCAGATTTCAGACAAGAGAAAAAGGAACTGAGCTCAGACTCTCCTGCTACTTAGAAAAACACTGATCAACAGGGAACATGGCAGAATTGCTGAATTCTGTTTTGTGCTGGGTTCATCAGGTGTTGCCTTTGCTCTATCTTGTCATCTTAGTTTGCAAACCATTTCTTGTCAGATTAAAAACACAAAAACACAACACAACAAAACAAACAAACAAAAAACCCAGCTGGGAGTTCTGAGTTGCAAATTCAGTTCTCAGCTTTCGTCATTTCCACTTCTGATTTTTAAATGGGAACATTTATATAGCTGTGCCTCCCCAGGGTGTTCCTAAAGGAAAGGAAGTTGGTAATTAGTATTTATTATGTGCCTAGTCTGTCTCAAGCTATGTGCCTTAAATAATTCCTATCCTATGAGGCCAGCTTAGAGAAGTTGAGTAATTTCACCCATCTCGTAAGTGGCAGAGACAGAGCATGGGCCCTTCTTTCTAATTCCAATGTCCAGAATTTTCCACTAAGCTGAGCTAATAAAGGGATCCAGGGAACATGGGTCCATATATGTGAGACTGCCAGAATCCAGTGTCAGAGCGATACTACATACAAAAAGCCAGGTTTCAGAACTAAGAGACTTATCAAAAGAACTCCTATCCTTTATTTGTCTTTGTGAAAATAAAGGGTGTCTCATCAGTTCAGGCTGCTGTAACAGTGCGATAGACTGGGTGGCTTATAAACAGAAATTTGTTTCTCACAGCTCTGGAGACTGGAAGTCTGAGATCAGGGTGCCAGCATAGTTGAGTACTGGTGAAACCCTCTTTCTGATTTGTAGACAGCCCTCTCATTGTCTCCTCACTTGGCAGAAAGAAAGTAACTCTCTTCTTACAAGGGCACTAATCCCGTCATGGGGGATCCACCCTCATGACCTACTTACCTCCCAAAGGCTCCACTGCAAATACTGTCACACTAGGAGGGGTTTGACATATACGAATTTGGAGGTGGGGGTTGGAGGACACATTCAGTCTATAGCAGGGGGCGTTCACAAAACAGGACAGTGCAACGCTTACTAAAATCTTTTCTCTCCTGTTGACTTCCATCCTAATCTTGAACTACTTTCATTCCTTCCATAACCCTAAAAGAAGAAAACCCTTGAGAAGAAGAGATTCTCTCTTCTGTGTTCTTCCTGTATTCTTGACTATGTCAGTGAATTACACCTCTCTGGCTAGTCCCTGCCTTTATATTTCACACAATAATCCTCTGCCCTTCTTCTGTTTCTTCCTCTTTTGTACTACAGAAGCCCAGAGAACAGGTCCAACAAAGGCTGAAATTGTATTTGATGGGACAGGTTAGGCGAAAACTAAGATACACACACACTTGCTTTGAGTGTTTCCAGTATCTATGAATTTCAGTTATCATGGTTCAAGTCAGTATCCCCAGTCTCAAAAGCATAGTTCAAATTTCAGTGACTATGCTATATTACCTGCAAGTAATTTCATAAAGTACAAACTTTGCTGGCAGCTTTTCATTCAAAAAAATCCCTGTGTGAATAGCTGACGTGCAGATTGTGACTAATCACATGCCTTCTCTCACAATCCGTGGGCCATCGGTCACCGCATATCTGTTCATTCACACATAGACTGCAAAGTGGGTAGTTGTGTTTCTGCCTTGTCTCCTAGTAATAAATCTATGACATTTTATAAGAATGGATAAGAGAAAGGGGGAGATGTCCAAAAAGGGTGAAAGTGCAGTAAAATGAAAAGTGACAATTCTGGAAGTGAGCTTCCCCCCGAACATAAATGGAATTATAGAAGAACTAGCTGACCATGGGGATGTAAATGCTGGTACCATTCAAGAGACTCCTTACGTGCAGCCAGAAGTCAGTGATGTACCCCAGAAGAAGTGAGACGCTTCACAACAGGGGAACTTTCAGAGACATTTCGCATCCCTGAAAGTAGAAAGGATAAAATGTTGCTGGCTGATCCAGACTTAGAAAGGAGTAGGATGGCTTGTCAAGGCAGAGAGAAGATGCTCACTCCGAATTCCGAGTCACATGACGAGAAGTCAAGAAGCCCTGTTCACACTTCTCTCAAGTTTTTGACAAAGAAATAACACATTTTCATTCTTGATCTTTCTAATGTTTTAAATGATAGATTACTAAGTAAATATGTTTTATATTTACTATTTTTTCATTTCCATGTATATTCACAACCGAGAGTAAGACAGTTTTTAATGTTTTAATACAACATGTTGCATATCTAGAGACCAATCCTGATTTTTCCAAGTGACTGAGATCATTTAGTGTGGTTTCAGTTTACACAGTCTTTTTTATTGTTCAGCGCTGCTGTGTGAAGTCAGAACTGTCTGTCTCTCTCGGTCTATCCATCTCTTCCTATCTTCCTGTATCTGTTTATCCACCCATTCATCTAGCCTGTCTATCTGTCCTTATCCATCCATCTCTCTCTCTCTCTCTCTCTCTCTCTCTCTCTCTCTCTCTCTCCTCTCTCCATCCATCTGCCTCTCTCTATATTCACCTCTACCTATCCATCCATGTCCTATCTATCTCTACCTATCAACATACTTTTCCATATATTTTCACATAATTCACTAGACCATCACTAATTTTCAGTTCCAACGATGGCAATTTATTCATCCCCTAAAATTCCCTATGAATATAAGCAACCAAGGAATTTCATTCTGTAGCTGCATTGCCCAGCTACCTAAGAGAGGAATCTCAAATGCAAATGTAAAAGAGCCCTGGCCTGAGTAACACAGGCTGCCGGTAATCAAGATCTTGACAGTGTAATTAAGGGAACGATATTTCTGGAGCCTCTAAATATATCAGCTCCACCATCTGCCTAACAATCACCTACGTGGGAATTTCCCACCACTTCTTCCAGGGAGAAAATAGTCTCTGACCTGAGGGAACTCCCATCTGATAAATAGAAATAGAAATACTGTCCAGGCTACCCCTGACTTGCATCATCCCTAAATCAAGACTGTTTGTTATGCTAGGAAACACGGACTGTTAATGCAATTAAGTGCTAATGGGTCTGTTGTGCTGCTTTATAAGGCAGTCATCCAGTTCCTGAGTGAATCACCTCTGTGATGGAACAAGACCGAGGAAAACCGGCAACAGCTTGGTTATTTTCCTGTTAGTCTTGCACTACAAGTGTTTAAAGTGTAGGTGCCAGTGTGAATGGAATTCAAGTGGCCCCCATCTTCCATTCTCTCAAAAATCAGGGATCTAAAACTGGGGTGGGTGGGTAGCAGGGAGGCCGCCATAAGGGAATTATGAAAATACGCCCACTTCTCTTCATCACTTGACAGTGCAATTTAGTAACGGGAGTCCTTGTCACCAAGGTGGAGACATCAGTGCTGCCCACGTAGAAGACATGGGGCGTGTACATTCTGTCCTTGTAGGCTGATTCCCACAAATTCATATGAGCCCTACTTGATACCCTTGGAGACGTGTGTAGAACTCAAGATTGAAAGCTCCCTGTGCTCGGTCATATGGCCAGCAGACTCTGATACTTTATTTTATCTTATTGGTTGTTACAGATCACCCTTTCTTTATGAAATAGATCTCTTCCAGAAGAACTCCCTCTCTTTAGTTAAAAAAAAATAGATTTTACTATTGATTTCCATTATTTAATTATTCCGATCACCTGTTGACCCCCTTGGTGAGGAAGAGACACCTCCCCCTCCCCCCCAAGTAGGAGATGGCAGAACCCATGACACAAGCACTGGACAGAGGAGCCTGGCAGTGGCTCATTAGTCACATTTACTCAGGGCCCAGGAGGATGCTGCAAGCACTGCAGGGCCACATAGGTTTGCTCGGGGACAGAGGGAAGCAGCAGGGACTGTGGGAGAGGCCTTGTAGTAAGAAGCAGGTGACATGCTCTCTGTTTCCCATGGGAGTATGGGATTGGCTTGTTTGAATCATTCTGCAGGCTGTCAGGGAAGGAAAACCCATTAGGGTAAGGACGAGGGGGAGTACAGGGAACTGGGTGGTGGGCGTATCAGATGAGAGCAGGAGCCCTGTGAGGCTCAGAGATGCTAAGGCAGCACATGAAATTTCAGGCCTTACAATACATTGATCAGTGTCTTAGGACGCTTCAGAAGTCAAGTCGGAGATGGAGATTCCCTGGGGAGGCATTTACTGAGGGAGGACACTTAGGAGAAACCTGTAAAGCAATGAGTGAAACAAGATAGGTGAGGGGGGTGGGGCTGGGAGGGAAGCCAAATAAAGATGTGGTATCAGCTAGAACTTAGCTTCATCCCGATCCCACAGGGGGCTCTGGAGCGTGAAGGGCAGCACAGAGCACAGCCTCCCCCCTCCCCCGCCCCGCCCACCTTAAGCTGAAGAGTTGGGGTTTTATACCCCTGTTTAAGTCAGCCGCTGGCTGTGGGCTACTTTGTAGGTAAGGAGAGGCCACTCCCATCTTCCTGGGGTAGTTGTCTAAGAGGAATAGAAGGTTTAAGCTGTGGGCAGGGATTCTTCACATCAGGTGAGGGCTGAATGCTCCCCCTAGAAAAGGGTATTTTGGCAGAGGACCAACCATATCCACGGTAATGACTCGTGTGTTCGAAGGGGGAAAAACAGTCCAGCCCATGTACACAGGATCTTCAAGTGGCAAAGAGATACAGATAGTAGCCGACACACAGATGATTATAGCCACCACCTGGCAGTTTAATTTTATTTACAACTATATTCAAGTTCTAGTAACTCACCCTGGCATTTACTCATGACGTTCTTCCTCACACCATAGAAGAATTGTTTTTTAATGCTTTGACATTCTCAGTATCATTTTCAGAGTCACTTTGTACCCTTACATTTTTGGCTTGGGCTTTTTATTACTTCAAATAGGACTAGGCTGCAATATTGCCAAAGCAATGCAAATTAATGTGCTTTGTTTTTCATCCTGAAACTCTTTCAAATTGGTATGTTCAGGTTTCATCAGCTAAATCGAAGCGATTAAGTTTGAAGTCTTTTATTTTAATTTTTTTTAATGTTTATTTATTTTCGAGACAGAGAGAGACACAGCATGAGCAGGGAAGGGGCAGAGAGAGAGGGAGACACAGAATGTGAAGCAGGCTCCAGGCTCTGAGCTGTCAGCACAGAGCCCAACGCGGGGCTCGAACTCATGAACTGTGAGATCATGACCTGAGTCAAAGTCGGACGCTTAACCGACTGAGCCACCCATTGCCCTATTTTATTTAGAATTAGGAATAGAAAAAGATGGATCTAGAATTCTAGAGTCCGATTTAAGAACATCCACATCGGCGTATGACCTGAGTCAGGATGAAAAGAGGGTCTTTGTGGAGGCTTAGAGGTCAAGTGAGACTCTCAGAATTATTCTCATTCATTTCCCTTTCACAATTCAGGGAGAGACCCTGTAATAGTCCTTGATCTGTTTTTTGCCCTGCAGGTTACAACCTTACAGAGAAAAGAGGCAATTTCTTATTTAGGCTTGTTGCTCCAGTGCCTAGACAGGGTCCAGAAAATAACAGGTTGTCAGTCTATGTTTGCCGAATGAGTGAGTCTTAGCCAGAACGTGTGGTCCCTGCTACCTGCAGGCACTGCAACAGATTTCTCTGGGAATGCAGTACCATCTCACGTTGTATGTTCAACATGGCTTTGTTGGAAGAGGAGAGGAGTGACCCAGTCACCTCACCCTCATTTCTGTGTTCTCAACAATCATCTTTGCACAGGAGAATTCTCAGACCATACACTCCGTGTAACTTAGGGATATCCTTACTTCAATGTGTCAAGCCTCTCAATTTTGAGTGAGATGCAGGTGTGATGGTCTTCGAGTGGCTGTTCTTTATGTTTTATGAATTTATCTTCCTTCATAGTGGAAAGAACACTGGATTAGTAGTCACAAAATGAGGACCCTAGGCTCAGCTAGCTCATTGCTGTGTTGTCCCTAGTAAATAACACAAGTCAGATGCATGCCTTACTTATTCCATGGGTTCTGAGAATCAGATTCTTACAGTGCTTTAGAGCTAAGAGGGACAGAAAAAATAACAGAATATGAATTGGCAATGGTATGTGACTTGGCCATAATCATGCAGCTAGTTTGCTTGACGGGTGAGACTAAAATTCATGTCTCTCTGATTTTCAGTCTAGGGCATAATTTGCTCCATCCCGTGCACCTCACCATCCATGTAGTGTTGTAAAAACAATTCAGAATTATGCAAATACACCATCGTTTTATTGCTGTTTTGCCATTGGGGATTGTGGGGGTCTACTGGTCTAGAACTTTGTTGAGATCAGAGGTGGGGAAAGAGACTGGGAATACCTTCTAGAGAGGAAGATCAAAGGGTGGAAGAAATCTCTTGGAAAATAAGAACAAAAGAGTGAAAACTTGGGGATCATAAGGAGAAGAAGACTAGGCAAGAGTTGGTTTCTGTTCATGATGACCCGTTGGCCAAAGCCTCTCCTGCCCTGATTAGAATTGACAGTTTCCTCTTGTCCTGAAAGACTTCTAGAATAGCACTAGCAATGATTATTTGCTTGTCTGTCAAATGACTTTATTTTGGCTCACAAAACATGTGGCCGTGTAGTTCACTTATCTTTCCAGCCTCCCTCTCCTACCCCCTCCTCACCATTCCTCACCCCTTCTCTGTTCTGTGGAAAGATGGACTAAACCTTGTGTGAACTATACTCTGTCTGATTCTTGTCAGTTGCTGGTTCCCTAAACTCCTTCCTATACCTCCTTTTCCCTAGTTAACTGTCTACCTAAGGGCCGCTTTCTGGTCATTAGCAGTAATGGGTTTGGAAGGGAAAAATGCAAATCAACCCAATCTTTGTCAGACGCAATGGAAAACAATGTGTCCGGGGACTCCATCAGTGAAGACAGAGCATGTAGGCATGTCTGGGTTTCACAAAAACTTCATTGTGAACATTTTGTTTTGTATACCAAATCTCCCAACACAGACACGCAGCACAAAGACAACCTGAAGTCAATAGTGTCGGTGCTCAGAACACAGAAGTCCTCTGTGTGTGTGTGTGTGTGTGTGTGTGTGTGTGTGTGTGTGTGTGTATACACAGTGGATGCTGTAATTGTATAGATCTTAACTGTTGAATTCAAGAACCAAGCATTTTGGCTAAGGTGGATTTGGGGAACCTAGAAATAAGGCTGGAATCAAATAAATCCAATAAGAACCAACTGAATGAATGCATAGGAGGCAGGGAAGGCTGGCAGGGTTGCGATGCAGCAGGATATAGAAGCGAGAGCAGGGCTTTGGATGGGGACCTACCTGGATTTTAATCCCTGCTTTGTTACTTACTGGTTGAGTGACTTTAGACAACTTTTTAAAAGTCTTCGATCTTTTGTGTCTATAAGAAAGACATTAATACTTACCTCAAAAGAGAATTTATATGACTTAAATGAAATATTGTATGTCAGTGTCTGCCACAGGGCCTGGCACATAGCAGCCAGTAAGTTGAAAGCAGTATATGAAGGTCGTCAGCGTTCCGGCTTGCAAATTTTATTGGAAAGGTAGCTCTCCCTTCTAAGCAGTAGTTTTGAAGTGGGATTTATACAGAGGCCTTTAGAAATCCTCAAACCTGTGAATGCTACCAAACTGTATGTATATATTTTCTTTTATTAAATGCAGTAAAAACGATTTGCACTGGTCGTTTCTCCAAAATGCTGACTTACCTGTGGGGCTCAGAGCTACCAAATCAGCATTCTGTTGTTTAATTTGTCTCTAACTTCTGTTTTCTGGCAGAAAACTATCCCTTTCATAACCGGTACTATCATTTGGCTTTTTAGGCCATTTTCCAAAAAGAAACAAGAGTAGAATGTACGCATATGGGGTATGTGTCGTTAATGACGTCAAGCGAGGGAACCGAGGGCCACACGGACTGATAGGCCTGTGGAGGGCAATCAGCCCGCGCTTACACAACTGGTCCCCTCGCAAAATTACAAATGACTGCAAGGCACCAGCATTCAGGGTCACGCACAGTGACGACTGTATTAAATCCATGAAGGCCAAAGATCTACCGTATGTGGTAGAGTAAAACCTGAGTGAAAATATATACCCGGCGATAGTGCTGCCACAATTAGGAAGGGAGAAAGCACAGTAGAAATTGTGGTTTCTAGATGGGAAAAGTCAGATTGGAGTTGGTCCCTAAAGAGTGAAACGATTTTGGGGCGCCTGTGTGGCTCAGTTGGGTGAGCCTCTGACTTCGGCCTCAGGTCATGATCTCACAGCTTGTGGCCCTAGAACCTGCTTGGGATTCTGTGTCTCCCTCTCTCTCTGCCCTTCCCCCACTCACGCTCTGTCTCTCACTCTTTCTCAAAATAAATAAACATAATAAAAAACATTTTTTTAAGTGAAAAGATTTGTATTTGGTCTCTTTCTTACTTTCACAAAGAAACTCCTAAAATAAAGGAGCTTAGTATGTGATGTCATAAGTATAATTGATTGATTGTAAATCAATCTCAGTTTCCCTGTAAATAGAATGTAGAATTCATATGTAAGTATAATTTTAACTAAGACCATATTATCAAGCTTATAGAGGTAATTCCATATTTAACCAACTATAAGTTACAAAAACACCTTTTTTTTTTTTAATTTTTTTAAATGTTTATTGTTGAGAGACAGAGATAGAGCATGAGCTGGGGAGTGGCAGAGACAGAGGGAGACATAGAATCCAAAGCAGGCTCCAGGCTCTGAACTGTCAACACAAAGCCGGACGTGGGGCTCAAACCCACGAACTGTGAGATATGACCTGAGCCGAAGTCGGACGCTTAACTGACTGAGCCACCCAGGAGCTCCATAAAAACACCTTTCTAAGGTTTATGTAAACTTGATTAAATAAAGCAATCGTAACCGAATGTATAAAAATGAATTTCAAGCAAAGGCATAAAATAATGTATTCATAATTCCCGTTTTTTCTTTTCCTTAGAAGAGATCAGAAGTTGAAGGAACAAGTATCAGTAGGAAGTTTAGGTTCTTAATGACTTTTGCAGAAACTAATCTATAAATTTCTATTTTGTTGTTTCCTCCAATCTGTATTTAAACTTTTCTGGTGGCAAACGAGGACTTTAAAAACAACTGCTAATCATTCAAGTTTCTGGAAACCTCACTCTGTACCTTTATCTTACTCTGAGAAAGCAGACCTTAGAGCTGGAGGAGCCAACTTCTTCTGGCCTTTGGTTTTCCACCATTGAACCCTTTGGCATGTTGTTTTTCTTCCATTTCAAGCTTTAAGGCTTTGGCGTGAATAATAACTGAGTTGGAAGATAATTTGATCTAGAATCCAACAGCTATAAGTCCAGAATGGAACTGTCACAGGAATCTGTTTTTACTTCATCTCTTAGAGGTTGGACATCTTTTAAATCATAAATAATTTAGTGATTTTTAAAAACAAGTGTAGGGTTAGTTATATGCTCATTTACTTGATAAACATTATTTAGTACCTATAATTCATTCATTCAGTAAATAACTGTTGAGTACATACAATCTGTAAGCAGGTTTAAGTACTGGGAGTGGAACAGTGAGCAAGTCAGACAAATTCCTTCTGCTCTGGAGCTTGCATTCCAGCAGACAAGATGGATAATACACAGGAAAACAAACAATTGGATATAAGTGCTATAAAGGGAATGAGTAATGTAAATGTAAGGGGCTAGAGGAGTTATTCTAGATAATTGTTTATAATGGGCAAGGCCCTGGGCTGGAAATACCAAGAAGTTCTCAAGGAGCTCACTGACAGATGGGAAAGATAGGCATGGAAACGAAGAATTTCAAGTGTACAAATTCTAAATTTCCGTGTTGAATCTGTGAGGGCTCCTAGAAAAGAATGTGCTAATTTGGCCTAGGAGCATAAGGAAGGTGTTAAACAGAGTCTTAAAGATCAGGTAGAGGAGGACTTTCTGGGCAGAAGGAGTAGCACGGGAAAAGGCTCCAAGGTGCACAATGTGTGGCCTCGTTTAAGAATAGCCATTAATCTTGGGCGGCTGGAGCACTGGATATGGATATTCAGGTGATGCTGCCTTTCTTAGCAACGCCCTCAGGCAGTTGTGCTCTCACTCCTGTGCTGCTGTATTGCATTTTTAGAATTCTTCCTTGGAATTGCCTTCCGAGATGATTTCTTAGCAATGTATGTCTCTGTTTTTCACTTTCACCCTGCTTGGTTCAGCTCAGCCCCCGCCACCCCTTTCGACAATGGTTCCTGCCTCCCAGAGCTGGGTACCTGGAGGCGAGTTTTGAGCCTCCGAATATAGTCGGGCATGCTGCTGTGCCATCTGAGGCTGACCACCAGGGATGCCGCACCCAAAACGCATGAGGAAGCCAAATGCCATAAAATTCTTCAGGAAAATAATTTAACAGCATTTGTAAGTGCCTACCACTGAGCCAGGTGCTCTGTTCTACCTTGCTACTAATTCTTTTGAGGTTTACATATTAATTCCATCTTCACCCAGTAATGTAAATCTGCAAGCTCACGACTATCTTTCTTTTAAAAAGAAAGAACTGTAGCATATTGCTTCTTATGAAATACAGTCTAGGGCCTTGTGTATTGTACCCAAATAGATTTAGACATGAACACTTCAGTGTCTCTCCCACAAAGATGTTCTTCCTTGATCTCTTAGAACTACAGTGGTTATCATAATTATCTTGATCTGTTTGGGCTGCTATAACAAAATACCATACCATAGACTGGGTAGCTTATCAATAACATAGCTGTATTTCTCACAGTTCCGGAGGCCGGAAGTCTAAGGGCGGAGAGCCAGCATAGTCAGGCAAGTGCTGTCTTCCAGACTCTAGACGTCTGATCACATCCTCACGGGGGGGGGAAGAGGCAAGGGGAGAGAGAAGCTCTGGGGAGTCTCTTCTATAAGGACACTAGTTCCCTTCACATAGGTTTCACACCTTCGGGACTTCATCACTTCCCGAAGGCCCCCACCTCCCAGTACTGGCACCTTGGGCGTTCAGTTTTTAACATACGAGTTTTGGGGAGACACACACCTCCAGACCGTAACAGCAATTCACTGTTTGCGTTGGTGCTTTATGGTGTGACTTCGTGTTTGTTTCCTTCAGCACTCGTGACAACTCACTGATTCTACACCATGTAAGCACCAGAGCACAAGTGAGTTCTTTCTCTTGATGAGTGAGCCCATGCCTGCTTGCAGGTGTGCCCGGCTTAGAGGTGTGGGCCGCCTGGCTCTGCAGGAGCCATGTTCCCTTTCACAGGACACAGACACCATCCAAGATGTTGTGCATACCTCGCGCTCGTCATGGTTCGATGTGCTTATTGGGATTCTGCCAAACATTGGTGTGATCACTGAGAATAAAATCTCTCTGATTTATGTTGACAAGAAAACGGATTCTCAGTGTTGGAATGATTAGTTTGACCTTTCTCTTTTTTTTCTTTTTAATTTTTAAAAAATGTTTATTTATTTTTGAGAGAGACAAAGACAGAGCACGAGCGGGGGAGGGGCAGAGAGAGAGGGAGACACAGAATCTAAAGTAGGCTCCATCCTCTGAGCTGTCAGCACAGAGCCTGATGCGGGGCTCAAACCCCCAGAGAGATTGTGCCCTGAGCTGAAGTCAGACACTTAGCCGACTGAGCCACCCAGGCACTCCTTGACCCCCTGTGAGGATGTGATCATTTTTAAGTGGATTTATGAAAATGTGAGCCCTGCACGCCCTGTAATTTTAAACATGGAGTTGTTGTTGTTACTGTTGTTTCCTTTTCTTTTCCAAACCATGCCTGCGAAACTCAAGCTAATCTTAAACACTCCTGTTGGGTCAGGTAATCATCTCCAAAATCACCAGCTGCTGGTGGTACCTGCTCAGTGTTCTACCCTTGAAGAAAAGGGAATCTGTTAGTAAAAGGATGACTGTCCTACCCAGAAGGTCCTATTAAGTCATTACTTAGAAACATGACCGGCCTGGAGATCTGAGGAAGCCTTTCCTTCCTAATGTAACTTTTCCACTCCTACTAAGGTTGGTTGTCCTCCAAGAGGAGATGATAGGAAGTGTGGGAGCAGTATTTGTGTGCCAAGTGATGCATCACAGGGGGTGATTTGAGAGGCCCCACTCTGGGAAGAACAGATAGTTTTTTAAAGAGCTCTTTATTATTAGCTCCTTAGTAAGAGCTAAAGGAAGAAATTGATAGGAAGGAAAGAAGAAAAGAGAAAGAAAAGGAAGGAAGGAAGAGAGGCGGTGAGGGAGGAAATAAATCAGAAAAGGAGAAACACATGCTGTGATCATTTTACCTCCATTAGACTTAAACCAGTTTATGTCATTCAAAGTATAAAAATAACATCGGATTTCAAGACGTGTTCTAAATCTTTTAACCCTGACCTTGGGGCTCCTTGCTTGGATTCCTAATGAATTGGTATTTGATTCTTGGAAATATGATAATGCCACTTTTGTGTGTGTGTGTGTGTGTATGTGATAAACCCGATACATTTCTCACGTGAGCAGAGAGGCACATCGATAACCGTGAAGGTCCGTGGGTCCTGCAAAGGGATTTTTCCTCCCCTCGACTTTTAATGAAGCTTCATATTTGTCATCTTCCCCAATGGCTACTTTGAGCACAATGCGCTCAGTGTATGCTGTAGAGCCGATGCCAAGCTGCTGACCTCTGCATTTGATGAGTCCTCAGCTGAGACTCTGACCCAAGCCCCGACATATTGTTGGATCCATCACATTGATTCTTGGCTCTGATACTAACATACAGCTAATGAGTTGCATGGTGTACATATTAACCCGGGCTCTGGCAGTGCTAAAGCCGGACGCACAATGAGATGGAGTCAGGAGGGCAGCAAGATGCCCAGTGCACTGGCATCTTAACAGACGTGAGCAATTAGAAAAGCTGTGTTGCAGGATCACCATTTCATAGCTTGTGGGAAGTAATAAGCAATCAAGAGGTGGAAAAAATATGCTATCTTATATCTCCTCTTAAATAAAAAATCCCTCCACATCTGAGAGGTGCTTTATGAACTGTGAAATAGGGAGGAAAGTTGAACTGTTTAAAGAGTCAGGTAATAGCTTTTATTATCAAAGGGAAGCTGACTTCCAGCCCTGCTGTTGAGTAACAGTAGATTTAAGACCTTCAGGCATGGCCATGTGGCACTGACCACAAGGACACTGGTGATATTTCAAGGCAGTGCTGTGTTGTCTATTTTTTTTTTTTTCCCCAGGAGCTGGCAGGCCAAAGCCAGGGCACAAAAGGGCACACTAGTCTGGCCTGGGAAGCAATTTTTCGAAAGGCAGTTGCACACAACATTTTCTACAGGCACATTTTGGAAGACATAATATTGTGTCAGAGAAGGATTCGTGCCTCTTTTATTGCACCCAGAGTTCCTGGCACAGTTACTGGCTCCCAGTTCAAGACAAATCTGTTGGACTCCTTAAGGAGTTATGAAAATTGATTGTAAAAGTCATACTGCTAAAGATAGCTATTTGACTTTGGGTGAGGTACTTCTTTAAATTTGTTCCAAATGCCTCATTTTACAGATGAGAAAACTGAGGCGAAGAGAGGATAAATAGCCTTGCACTATATTGCATTGCTTCCCCTAAGCACTAGGTTATATGTGAAAGGAAAGTACTCACCTGGTGCCCTGGATAAACAGTGGATACGGAGCCCAAGGGCCCAGTTCGGATGCTCACTCTGCTTTATGAGCTCTTTCTTCTTAGGTGAACCATTGCTAGTCTCTCTGAGCTCCTGTATCCACCCCTGGAAATGGTAATGATAATAATGCATGTGAGGGAACTTTATAAACTGTAGCGCCCCATATAAATGTAAGCTATTATTATTAATTTTCCAAGACACTACTCTCCAAATTCTGTTGTTACAGTTGATTTTTTTTTAATGTTTATTTTTGAGAGAGAAAGCACAAGCAGGGGAAGGACAGAGAGAGAGAGAGAGAGAGAGAGAGAGAGAGAAAGAGAGAGAGAATCCAAAGCAGGCTCCAGCCTCCGAGCTTTCAGCACAGAGTCTGACACAGGGCTCAAACCCACCAACTGTGAGATCATGACCTGAGTCGAAGTCGGACGCTTAACCGACTGAGCCACCCAGGCACCCCAGTTGCAGTTTAAAGGGTGTCAGGTAAGAGTTAAATGAAGGAATAGAATCCATGACCAAATGACTTTGAAGCAAATATTGTATTTTACCATTAATATTTTGCTTATATTAAAGGCTCTGAGAAGCCCTGATATAAAGAAATCCCTGTGAACGTGTTTAACATCATGCTTCCTAAATCAGTCTCACCATTGACATTTTCCATCTTTACCCGCATAGAGACAGACGTGAAGAATGTCACATGCTTAATCTGTATGAATGTCGATAAATGTTATATTCATCCATTCCCCATCAGTGATCGAGCCTCTGGTGAGGAAGCACTGTGGGGGAGTACGGAGCTCCGTCAGAGAGACGATGCCCAGAGAGACAATGGTGCGAGGTAAAAATGTAGCTCTCCCGGTCCTACCCCAAACCTACTGAATCAGAATCGGCCCATGGGTGGGGTCTGAGAATATGAATTTTCAGTCGGTCGCCGGAGACCCTGACACGCACTGAGGCTTGATAACCACCTCTATATTATACTGTGGTTAAGAAGAACTTAGTTACTCTGGTTTTATGAGTTACTAGCTGTGTGACCCAGGCAGGCTACTCTCATGTTCCTAAATTCCATTTTAAGAAGAGTGAAAAGGGGTATACCGCTTCATAAAGGTTTTGTGAAGATGAAATGCTATAATGTATGCAAAGTGCTAATTACATCCGTCTTCGTCCTTTTGGGCTGCTCTGCTAAAATAACACAGAAGGGGTGGCTTATAAACAACAGAAACGCATCTCTCACAGCTCTGGAGGCTGGGCGTCCAAGATCAGGGTTCCAGGTTGGTAGGGTGAGGGCTCTCTTCTGGGTGGCAAACGCCTCCTTGTATCCCACATGGGGGAAGGGGAGAGCGATCTGTGGGATTATAAGAGGGCTAATCTCACTCCTAAGGCCTCTGCTCTCATGGCGTTCTCCCCTCCAAAGTCCCCACCTCCTAATACCATCACGTTGGGGATTAGGATATCAACACATGAATTTTGAGGGGACACAAACATTCAGACCATAGCAACATCTGATATAATGAGATCTCATTAATGGTGATAGTTGCTGTTGCTGTTATTATTATCGTTATTATTCCCAGGAATAACATTGTACAGGTGGAGACAAAAAATAAATTCCAGTGCTCTGTCCAGCCCTGCAGTTACATTTTAGCAGTCAACTATAGACACCCATGACCTGTGCTGCAAGGGGTGAAATCTAATGGAAAGCCAGGCATTCACTGTTTGGAGAGACTCATGGAAGGCTGTATAAAGAAGATATATGAGCTAATCTTGAAGGAGGTATCTTTAGGTAAAAACCAACCAACCCCACTAATAAACAGAAGAGAAAGCAGTCCTAGGTGCTTTCCAGCAAACCTGAAGGAACATTGCCACATATCACATATCTGCCATAGTTGGTTTCCCATCACTTCGTGTCTCCGAGGTGATTTTTCTTTCTCTGATTTAATTTTCTTCTCAGATTGTCAAAAGGAACATTAAAAAAAAAAAAAAAAACCCTCTGCAAATATTCAAAAATAGTTTAAAATAATGGTTCTAGTTTCTTTGTCGACTTTTTTCCCCCTGGAGCTTCTAATTGCTATTTGATAACTTTTGATTTTGCTGTTTCCCTCTTTTTTCCACTCTTTGTTAACTGGCCAGTCAGTGGCTAAAAGTGACCATGAAGAAAGATGTAATTGATTCCAAGCTTAGTGGTAGATGAACTGATAACAACTGGCATTAATTTCATAAGTGCTCTGTTTAGCATTATGAGGAAAATTCAGCAAATTTTCTGTGATTGCTTGCTATAGGAACAGTCTTGCTCAAGGGTGTTAGTGGGCTGTAAATGTAAAACATAGTCCTTGTCCTCAAGTAGCTGATTTATAAGTTGATTAATGAAGGAAACAACAAAATGAGAAGTTTCAAAATCAAGTAGTGATCCACAAAGAAAATGTGCAAGGCAAAACACAATCCTGTTCGATTAAAGAACTGTATAAGTCTTTCTGTGATTAGTTAGTTACAGGTGAGATCAGGTGGTCAAGCACATTGGTCCAGCTTCATAGAGTATTACAAAAGAAAAGATTTGGGCAGAAAATATGAATTAAGTCTCACTTCTGGTACCCTTAGGGATGCTTACTTTCTCATGAGGCAGCAGATGTGTGCTATGATTCCAGGGAGTATGGAGCCAGTTTTTCAAGTATTTTCTACAAAGCTTGAGGACCATCAGGCAGAACAGTGACCCAGAAGTACTGGAATATCCATGTATACAGACATGGAATATGACATAAATTGAGACACATCTCCCTTTCCTCCCTCCCAAGCAGAAGAGGAGGAATAGTAAATGAGAGGATTGATCTCGTTTTTTTTTTAATTTTTTAATGTTTATTTTTAAGAGAGAGAGAAATGGAGAGAGAGGGGCAGAACGTGAGTGGGGAAGGGGCAGAGAGAAAGGGAGACCCAGAATCTGAAGCAGACTGCAGTCTCTGAGCTGTCAATACAGAGCCCCATGCAGGGCTTAAACTCACAAACCACGTGATCATGACCTGCACTGAAGTCGGTCACTCAACTGACTGAGCCACCCAGGTGCCCCTGATCTGGTTTGTTTTTTATTCATGTTGGTGATTAAAAAAAAAAAAAAATTCTTTTTAAAAATCAATGTGTGCTCATTGTGAACACTATTTTTCATTCAGTTTTCTTTTTTTGTATCTTTTATTTTAGAGAGAGAGTGGGGCGGAGGAAGAGAGAGAGGGAGAGAGAATCTTAAGCAGACTCTGTGCTGAGCGTGGAGCTCACAAATGTGAGATCATGACCTGAGCCAAAATCAAGAGTCAGACATTTAACCGATTGAGCCACCCAGGCGCCTCTCCATTCATTTTTCAATGTGATTATGGATTTTGCAAGAGTGGTTCCCATGACGATGGGAGGCAGGCTGGGTTGGACTTGCAAACCTAAGCAGCAGCAGTGCTGCTCAGGGCATCCCACTCCGGTCTGATGATACAGGTGGCGGGATGATAGCTGTCAGGTGGTCCCTTGGTGACCCCACAGGACTTTGGGGAGAGAAATGCTTTAGCACAGGGCTGTATGCCTGGGCTGCGCCATCGTTTCCCTCAGTTTAAGGAACATGAAGCATGATTGCTCAAGAAAGAAGCAGGCAGTTTTACACTGAGTTCTTCCTATGTTAGGATCTTTGCTTTTTGTTTGTTCTTTTCTTGACTGCTTCTTATTTTTATTTGGTTCTTGTGTCTGTTTTGTTTTTGTTTTTATTTCGTTTCGTGTTTTATGTTGTTTATTTTGTTTTGCTTCTTATTTTTCCTTTCTACTTATTTTGGAAATTATACCGTCTTTGTTCGATTCCCAGTTAACCCTTTAATTTTTGATGCACATATATGGCTTAAAATCCAAACAACGTTAATGTCTGTAACCCATTCCCATCAAATACCAGGATCTTAGGAAGCTTTTGGTCCACTCCTGTCTTCCGTGTTATTTTGTTCAGTCTTATGTACCACTTCATTTTACACTCCCCAGACCAGTCATTACTTTTGTTATCCAGCAATGGTAACCTGCTTGGGTCTGCCCGTAAGTTGACTGGTTTCTTTGCTCTCCATTATTCTTTACTCCCACTTCTTCCTTGGGGATTCAGCTTATTTTTTCATGAAGCACTTTTTTAGTGTTTGGTTTTTCAGTAAGAGTCCTTGTCTTGTTCTATGCGTATGGCCTCTAATACTTTAGACAGACTTCTGTTACATGTCTGTCCTTTCTTGTATTATAGTGCATTGTATTTGTTTACCGGGGCTGCCAAAACAACATACCACAGCCTTAGTAGCTTAAACAACAGAAACTTATTCTCTTACGCTTCCGGAGGTGAGAAGTTTGAGATAGGTGTCAGTAGTGTTAGTTTTTTCTGAGACCTCTCTTTGGCTTGTGGATGGACACGGGTCTTCTCCTAGTGTCTTCACATGTTCTTCTCCCTGTATGTGTCTGTCTCCTAATCTACTCTTCTCATAAAGATGACAGTCCTGTTGGATTTAGCCCCACCCTAATGACCTCACTGTAAGTTAATTGGGTCTTTAAAGAACTCCTGTCTCCAAATACAATCACATTCTTAGATACGTAGAAGGTGAGACCTCAACGTATACACTTAGGGGTGAGCGGAGACACCATTTAGCCGATAACGTCAGTTCTTAATGGTCTAAGAACCCAAACTGATGTGTCTGTTAACTCTTTCTCATGGAGTTTCATCACATGTGCTTTGAAATTTTCGACTGTGAGCTCATCTCTGTTGGGTGTTTAACTGTGGGAATACCACCTGTGGGGGTTAAAGGTGTGTCCCTACAGAGCAGCTTTATCCGGAATGATCTGCCAAGTGCTTCCAGAGTTTCAAAGGCTCTGGCCAATGTTTTTGGTAATTAACCCTGCTTGGGGTTTCCTGGATCAGGTAGGCTATAGAAAAATCAACTCCAGACTCTCATGAGTCCTCAGGCTATGGTTTAAATAATCAGAGGAGAACTTTTATCATATTCAAATGATAGGATGCTGTGAAGATAGTTTTTTTCTGTCTACTCTTTCACTAGCTGTGAAGCCCTTAACAGGTTCAGATTTATGCATAGACATCAATTACAACCTCTCACCTTGTAGACAAGGCCACCAGTGGAGTTGCAAGGTAGCTGATCCCAAGGAGCTACAAAACCTGTTTTGGATTATGGAGACCAACTACCTCTCCTTCATTCTTTTCCAGCCTTTCTATTCCAGCTTGTCCATATTACCAGCTCATTGCTCCACATCACTTCCCTCTTTTATATTTGCACCTGAGGCTTTCACGTATTCGTTCATGTTAGATTTTGCCCAACATGTTTAGGTGTTTGGAACACAAGGATTTTCAAGATATTAGTGCCTTTAAGTTTATAGATGAATTTGGGGAGGAGTGATATCTTTATGACAATGAATATTCCCTTCCAAGAACTGGATATTTGTTTAGATTTTCTTTGTAGCCTTCCATTAGGTTTTTAAAATGTTCTTTATGTGATTTTGTACTTCTTTTTATTTCTTATTTACCTTTAGCTGTTATACACAGCATCTTTTTTTAATTTTAACTTTCACTAACTTTGCATATATGAAGGCCATGATTTCCACATGTTAATTTTGTTCCTAGCCAACTTGTTGAATTCTTCTGTTGTTTATATTGTTTTTCCAGTTGCCAGCCTTGGGTTTTTCTGATATGCAATCATCTCAGCCCTAAAATATGATACTTTCACCTCTGTCCTCCAATTTTTTTTATGTCCCTATTTTATTCCTTTTCCTAGACTGATAGTACTTTTGTACCAGTGTTACATAATAGGGAGAATAGAAAGCATTCTTCCATTTTCCCTAATTGAAACAGGAATGCTGCTGTTGGCTTCTTGTTAAGCTTGGCCCTGGCTAACTAGCCCATTAAAGTGACTGGCATTTATGGGAGTCTCCAGAATTTAAAAGCACTTTCTTGTGCATTGTCGTGTTGACTTCTTGCCACCACCTGACTTTACGACATACAGAAAATACTCAATTTGATCAATTTTCTTTTAAAGACAACTCATGGAGGGGTGTCTGGGTGGCTCAGTGGAATAAGCATTTCCACTTAGGTCATGATCTCCCAGTTTGTGGGTTTGAACCTCGCCTCAGGCTTTGCAATGACAACACCAAACCTACTTCAGATTCTCTCTCTCAAAATAATAAACAATAAATAAACTTAAAAAAAAAAAAGACAACTTATTGAAAATTTTACCTCAATGGCCAGAGACCTTCAATTGTACTGGCAGGTGGAAGTTTAGCCACTTTGGGTTACCAGACCTAGTCACAAACATCTTATTGTCTATTTCTTGTTGAAGACCCAAATCGGCTCTTCTCTTTAACTAAAAAGCAACCAGGAAAAATAAAAAAGCAATGTAATGTTTTAGACGGAAATATGTATGTCTCAGTGTAAACTTTTAAAGTAGTAGTTATTGCTTTAAAGCGCATAAAAAGCGCACTGCAAAGCCTTGGTCTGCTCTGTTTGTATTTATGCAACTGGTATTCACTAAGAACTGCTGTGTAAGGTTGTACAGTTTGTACACTCTGCAAAGGTGCCCAGAAGTGGGGGCTATTAGGGGGAAAATCCAACTGACATTCTATTTGCCAAGCCTCCTGTTATGGACGGTGGCAGGAGCCTGACCCCACCAAAGGAAAGGGCTTTTTTTAGAGGCAGTCTGTGACTGCAGGGCTACTTCTGCCCAGAAGAGGGCGCCTTTTTCTAATTGTCTCAAAGAGGCCTTAAGGCTTATATCACATGGGTTAAATTCACCCTTGTACAGCATAATTCCATACACAGTCCATGCAGCCTCACATTAGAGCGGTACCAGGTTTTTTCTCATCTGGACTTTGCTTAACAAATAAGAATCTTTTTAGAAGGGTCCCTTTTATAATTCAGTTTTGAAACATGATGCCATCTTCATCACCTTCAGTAAACATCTACAGGGCATCCTCTAAGCAGGGACCCCTAAAAAGCACTGGATAGAAAAGGAGTTGAACACACAACAAGCACTAGCCAAGGTTACATGTCACAGATTGTCTTGTGAACGTACATTACTCTTATCTGAAGTGAAAGTTCTGAAGAAGCATAATCAGACATCGGAAGGGTCGCTGGGAACTACATATTCCCATCTATTAGTCTTGTGCCTACTTCCTGCAAGTTTGTCTACTTCCTGCAAGTACTTCTTCGTGGAAGATGGAGTGAGTGAAATCTCCTTCCAGAGCAAGTTATGAAGGGTGGGGAGCACACTGACTCCTGAAAGCAGATGGAGGCCGTGTGCATTTGTCCAGTGCAGAGGACTCAACCTCTTGCTGCTCCGCCAAGGTTTAGAGACAAGGAACTGCTGAGTCAACACCGATGAGTCTAGTAAATATAGAGGTGGAAGGAATTTTATACATCGCCCACTCTATACTTCTCAAATATGAGGAATGTTGGTTCAGGAGTATTCTGTACCAATCCAAGATTGCATCCTTGTTAATGGGAAAGTAGAGATGACAATGCAGTATGGACCTCATCTTTGGGATTCAAGATGTCACTCCTTGTGAGGTTTCAAGCACTTTCACTCCTTGAAGAACAACTTATGGCATGCATAGTATGTGTATTCATAGTCTCTGGAATAGTGATGGCTTGAATAAAGAAGCACACCTTACTGGAAACAAGTGCCTGCCTTTGAATCCTGATTTCTATATGTCTTACCCCGAAATAGTTACTGTTGTTCAGTCTTCAGATCTGATGCCTCTGTTTGTGGAATTGTAGAGTGTATGAATGTAAGACACAAAAGCTGTAAGCTTATGATCTGTAGGCTAATCAGTGGCCTATGACATGACCACATGAGAAAAGAAGAGTTGACATTTGGAAAGACTGGAGAGTGGGCCACGTAGCTGTGGAAGGCTAACTGACAGGTGATGGAGACTCAGTACTGAGAGCTCCTCCATGAGCCTTGAGAAAGCAAGGGACGCCATATGCAAAGTCAGATAAATGCAAAGATGGGAGAGCACATCTGCTGGTTTTCCCCTTTTCAGAAGGGGAAATTTTCCTCATGGTCTTTGGTCTTTGCTCAGCTTTCCTCATGGTCTTTGGGTTCCATGAGGCCTCTGCATCCTCATCTTCTACTCCCCTCTTTATTCAGGCCCATATGCGTCATTTTTCCTTTTTTGCAGAGTGTCTGGACCAAAGCAACCTGCCCCTTGCAGACTGTTGGATACAGAACCTCCAGGAGGAGCAGGATTCCTTTCCCCCCAAACCCTAGCCTGACGATGCTCTTAGTCCCTGTGGAGAAGGGTGGGAACACCTCTTCTTCAGCATCCATGGTCAAAACCCGCCACCGGGGAAATAGGAACTTCAAGCAACCATTTCCTAATTCTGTTAGGACAAGCCCTTCCTCCAAGGGATTAGTGAATTAATCACCAAACTGAATCTTAGGTCTAAACATGTCAAGGTGATTTCTGAATGAAACTTGAATCCCATAGGACCTCAGGGCAACATGGCGCTCAGCAGATGCCCCTTGTCATCTGGGAGCACAGAGCACATGGGCACAAAGCCTCCTCCTCTCAGGTCATGTTCTAGAAGACAGTGGTTCTTAAACTTTCCCACGTGCTAGAATCACCCGGAATGTTTCTTGAATCACCACCTACATGGCTGGGCTCTACCCCGAGGTTTCTGATTCAGGAGGTCTGGGTTGAGGCTCCAAGAATTTACATTTTTAACAAGTTCACAGACAACTCTAATGGTGCTGGTTTTGAATCACACTTCAAGAAACACTGCTTTAGAACAGTGTTTTCAGAAAACAAGTGATAACTAGAGAATGACTATGCTAAGGCTTCTTTTGAGGATAATAGAAATATTCTAAAATTAGATTAAGGTGATGGCTGCACAAGGCTATACATACAATGAGAATCGTTGAATTATACACATCAAATGGGTAAAGGTTGTGGTATGTAAATCACATGATAATAAAGCTGGTTTTTAAAAGCTATAACTTATTACGGTGGATTGCAAACAACATTTTTCTTTCAATTAATTAGAATGAAATAGAAAATATCATGTGTTTGGGGTGCCTGGGTGGCTCAGTCGGTTGAGCCCCTGAGTTTGGTTCATGAGTTCAAGTCCCGCATGAAGCTCGCTGTTGTCAGCGTAGAGCCTATTTCGGACCCTCTGTTCCCCTCTCTCTCTGCCCCTCCCCTTTTCGTGCCCTCTCTCTCAAAAATAAACATTAAAAAATAAATAAATAAAAAATATCATGTGTTTTACATAGTGTATGACGATTCTCCAGAGAAACAATTAATAGGATATATATACACATACGCACACATACAGAGAGAGAGAGAGAGAGAGAGAGAGAGAGAGGGAGAATGAGAGAGACCAAAATCTTCATGGCAGGCTGGCAAGCTGGCAGGATTTTACAGCTGCATTCTTTTTTTATTATTATTATTATTTTATTTTTTTAAGTGTTTTATTTATTTTTGAGACAGAGAGAGACAGAGCCTGAGCAGGGGAGGGGCAGAGAGAGAGTGAAACACAGAATCCGAAGCAGGCTCCAGGCTCTGAGTGATCAGCACAGAGCCTGACACGGGACTTGAACTCACAAACCGCGAGATCATGACTTGAGCCAAAGTCGGACGCTCAACCTACTGAGCCATCCAGGCGCCCCTTATTATTATTATTTTTCATGTTTATTTATTTTTGAGAAAGAGATAGAGCACGAGTGGAGGAGGGGCAGGGAGAGGGAGACACAGAATCTGAAGCAGGCTCCAGGGTCCGAGCTGTCAGCACAGAGCCTGACGTGGGGCTCCAGCTCACGAACCGTGAGATCATGACCTGAGCCAAAGTCGGAAGCTCAACAGCCTGAGTTATAGCTGCATTCTTGAGTCCAAAGGCAACCTAAAGACAGAATCTTTCCTCTTTGTGGGACCTCATCTTTTTTTTTTAGGTCTTCAGCTGATTGAGTTAGCCCCACCCACATTATGGAGGCTAATCTCCGTTACTCAAAGTGTACTGATTTAATGGTTAATCACATTTAAAAAAATACTTTCATGGCAACACCTAGACTGTTTGGATCAAGCAACTGTCACCAGAGTCTGGTCAGACTCACATATCAAATTCACCATCAGTAGAAATACTGTTTTGTGAAAACGATCATTTCCATTTTCACACACACATGCACGCCTATGAGCGAACCGGCTTGTGGTTTAAAAGGTCTTCATTACTGTGAGTCGCAGATTAAAAAACACAAAAGCCTCTGCTTTAGGACGCTTCTTCCTAAAACAGACAAAATGAACAACCAACCAAAAAATCTGCTCTACTGCTTTTGGTGAAAGCACACTAAGTGGAATTTAATGAAGTCTTTTTGTGCCTCAAGCCTAAAGACCCAGTGGAAAGAAAGTCGTCCCCAGATTCTGGGAGCCCTATCTGGCTATCACCTTTATTACTCGAGACAGCCATATGCTTGTGACTGTCTGAGGGCTCGTACTGCCAAGCCTGGGATGATTGAACCAAGTGGAAAACACGTGTAGGCTGGCAGGCACATCTTGTAGACAGATCAAATGATTAGGCAGAGCTTCTCTGTGCCATTAACATGTGACCAAAGCAGTTCATTTTGAGGAGGCTGTTTTGCTGTGGCAGCTTCAAAACATAACAACACTGTGATTTCTTAACCAGTTATGTGCATAGCTGATGATCCTGACCACCCACTGCCACCCCAGGCAGGGGTCACAATAAGAGTTGTGGATGGGGGGGAGACATAGGAAATGGATAAAGTTGTTTGTGATACACATTACTTTGTACTTTTTGTTTTGTAAAGGGCTTTAGAATGAGGGGTCTTTGCTTTTTAACATGAGGACTGTGGTGAGGTTGGAGATGGCGTCATCCTCAGCATGACCTAAGGATGTCTGTGAGGTATTGTTGGTAACACACTTATAATTGACACGGGTTGGTTTTTTTTTTTTTTTTTTTAAGGTTATTTAAGATTGTCTCATCCAAGCAAGATGTCTTAGAATATCAGATATTTTCATCCTCATTTGACTAGTGAAATCTAAATTCTAACATTTAAGTTCACCATTGGGTATGTAATGCACCCCCTCCATGCTGGCTACCCCCTCCCACCTGAGACCACTCTAATGATGATAGCAGGAGCTGGCCCCATTCTTCACCAAGATTTCAGATCATTCCCCAAGTGAGAGTGCAGTACTGGGAGACCCCACCCAGCCTAACTGCTATGCCCCTCCTCCTTTGTCTGTGTCCCTTGGACACCAAGCTCTTTCCCTCGCATGAGTGTGGGGACGTGGAGGCATGTTTTACCCTGTACCTGAACTGTTTACTTTTCCTTCCAGCTTCAGTTTACCAATTCCCCATTCTCAGGCTGAACCAGACTGGGCATGGCTGTGTTGGGCTCACATTCTGTCTTCCTCTCCAGTCAGATTTCCCAGGATGGCCCTGCTCTGTGGCTTTTACTTCTGCTTCCTTCACTCCACAAGCTAGTAGCGATGGTCCATCCCACTTCCTGGCGCCCAGCCCAGTTTTCTCCCATCTCATGGCCAGCCCAAAACTGTAGTGATAATACACCATGCTGACCAAGACAGTTTGTAGGTAAATTAAATGATAAATTTGTAAAAAGAACAAGGTACAAGTAGAGAATTTCAGCTATTTATTGCTCAGTAATTTCTATACCTGTTGAATGATTTTTAATTGGGGTAGTGGTTTAAAACAGCCATTCTATTATCTCCACCATTCTGTGTGCTGACTGGATTTAGCTAGAAAGTACTTGTGCCCCATGTGCTATCAGCTGGGGCAGCAGTCATCTGGGGACTTGACTGAGTTACCCCATTCAAGATGGCGCACACATACTGCAGGGAGTCGGTCCTGGTTGTCCGCCGGCACCTCAGCTGGGATTGTCAACTGGAGCACGCTGGTTCTCTGTGTGCCGTCTCCGTATGATTTGGACTGCTTGCAGGATCCCAGGAGGGCGTGTTCCAAGTATACAAAAGCAGAAGTGGCGAACCTCTAAAACCCAACCTTCAAAGTTCTAAAGCGTCATGTCTGCTGCACGCTGGTAGTCAAAACTCGTCGCAGGGCCAGCCTGGAGAAAGGAAAGAGATTCCATCTAGTGTTGGGTTCGTGGCCATCTTCAGTCTGTCACATAGAGACAGATAAATGGATGGATAAAGAATGTGTGAATTGAAATGTTCCAACTAGAATTTTCAGGAAATGATGGTGGTTTTTATGTACTTCTTGTTGCTTTACTGCATTTTCTGATTTTTCCAGCAATAAGTGAATTGCTATCTTTTAATTTTTAATAAATATCATACATGCATATGTACGTATGTTATCAGTACAGCTTGATGAATTTTAACAAAGTGAACATGGTCATGTAACTTGAATCTAGATCAAGAAAGAGAACATTATCAGCACTCCAAACATCTTCTTCAATAGCTATTACTTTTGCTAAGACAAGAAAAGCATTTAATATTTAACGTTTTTATTTATTTTTGGGACAGAGAGAGACAGAGCATGAACAGGGGAGGGGCAGAGAGAGAGGGAGACACAGAATCCGAAACAGGCTCCAGGCTCCGAGCCATCAGCCCAGAGCCCGACGCGGGGCTCGAACTCACGGACCGTGAGATCGTGACCTGGCTGAAGCCGGATGCTTAACCGACTGCGCCACCCAGGTGCCCCAAAGCATTTAATATTTAAAGAGAAGCATCTATTATTAAAAAAGAAAAGAAACAACAGTTCTTACCAATCTTCTATTTTTTACTAGTAAAACACATCTTTGACATTTGCAAAATAACCACAAACCCTTAACAATTCTTTAAATTATAGATTTCAAGGCTCAATTGGCTAATATCCAATAATTTGGAACAAATGAATAGAAGTGGATTTTCCTGACAGTTGAATGGCTACTCTGAATGTTTAGTGAATTGACCAATGGTCTATATCCTTATCAAGGCTTTTATCATTGTCAGAATTGTTATTTAATTCTTCAAACTTGTTTTGAAGTGAGGCATACATAAATAGAGAATCAGGGTTTTTAGCAAAAGCATCAACCAGCAATTAGCTTCAGAAGCATACAAAAAACAAATCTGCATATGCACATATTGTCATTTGGTTCACCTGACCATTTCAAGGGGTAATAAGCTAGATTCTCCTGAGATGGAAATGACACAGTTCTGCGGCTCACCATTATTATAAATTATTTACATAGAATTCTGATTAACTTTTTAAATGAACATTTATATTTTGAGATGGACACTGATGAAAAATCAAAGACCAAGACTTGTTCTCATTCTTTAATTCTTGACTTAAAGTTCCCTCATGGCATTCACCTTCCCTGGTGACCTCACTTAGAGGCAGTGCCCTGTCTTCCCATCCTGCTTGTTTTCTGCAGTGGCTCTGTGATAACCTCAGTAATGGCCTCCAGGTAGAGCCAGGTCTTAAGCCCTGGAACCTGTGAACATTATCTTCTATGAAAAAAGGGGTCTTTGAATCTGTAATCACAGAATAAGCGATTAAGGATCATGCTGTGAGGTAGTCCTAGATTATTCTGGTGGGCCCTCCGTATAATCACAATCCCTCTTACCTTTATAAGAGGGAGGCAGAGAGAAAGCTCACACAGAAGCAGGGGAAAACATTCAGGGAGAGAAGATGCTGTGTTCTCTGGCTTTGAAGTTGGAGGAAGGGGACCCTTGAGCCAAGGAATGCAAAAACAACAACGACAACAACAAATACAGCTGTGGATACAGCTTTGCCTAGAAAGGCAAAGAAAAAAATTCTCCTCTAGAGCCTCTGGAAGGAGTAGAGATCTGTGGGCACCTTGACTTTGGCCAATCTCACTAGTTTCAGACTTGTAGCCTCCAGAGCTGTAAGAAAATGGATTTCTGTTGTTTTAAGCCACCAAGTTGTGGTAACCTGTTACAGTAGCCATAGGAAACTAATATAGTACCTATCACAATTTGAATTATTTGTCGACTTCCCTTTTTAAAAATTTTTTTTTAACGTTTATTTATTTTTGAGAGAGAGAGAGAGAGCGTGAGTGAGGAAGGGGCAGAGAGAGAGGGAGACACAATCCAAAGCAGGCTCCAGGCTCTGAGCTGTCAGCACAGAGCCTGATGCAGGGCTCGAACCTCGAGATCGTGACCTGAGCCGCAGTCGGATACTTAACTGACTGAGCCACCCAGGTGCCCCTGTCAACTTCCCTTTTTTATTCTTATCTCCCTCACTGGACACTAAGCTCCTGGAGGTAGGGACCTGCTTTGTCTTCACTGTTGTATCCACTGTACCCAGTTGGGTCCTTGGCAGAGAGTAAATGCATACCAAGTGATTCTGCAGCTAATGACAAGCAGGCAGGGATATTTTAGAGGAGGTGCACGGACATGATGGGGTGGGTAAAAGCTTGGTGCAGCAAAAATTGGAGGAGAGCATTACAGATGGGGGTTCTGTTATGAGCAAACATGAAAAGGTGAGAATGGAGAATTAACCTGGGGTTTGAGAAAGCCAATGAGAAGAATGGCCAGATAAGCCTGGAGAATCAGGGAGACTTTCCCCTGGAAGGATGACATAAGGCCATGAGAAGTAGAGAGGCACATGGTACAAGCTGGTGGTTTTAGGCTGTGTGCAGACAGCTTACCCAGCGGGCAGTTATAAGCACCGGCAAAGTAGTGCTCTCCTAAAGAGAGAAAGGTTTAGCTTTGAGGAATTAATGAAGAATTTTACAGTTGGGAAATCTACCAAGAGACTCTTTTTACTTCAGCATACTATATATATTCTGTTTTGAAGTGAAGTCTTGAGTTTAGTTTGAACCATATGTAAATAAGCAGAACCACAGCCGTTTTTAGGACTTCAGTCCTCTGCAGATCGTAGGCCTTTGAGACTGCAGGATGGGATCATCCCTGTGTCCTCTGGCTACACATACGGCACGATGATAGTGGACCATTTCCAGTCTGTGGACATGAGCAAATTAACTGCCTCTGCTTCCTTCTTGGTGGCGCTCCCAAACTCTTGCTTTGCATAATTAGCTGATCATTTACATCCTCATTAAGAGCTTACCAGTCAAAATGGTGATCAGGGGCGCCTGGGTGGCTAAGTCAAACATCCAACTCAACTCAGGTCATGATCTCGCAGTTCGTGAGATCAGGTAAATTCAACCCCTGTGTTGGGGTCTGTGCTGACAGCTCAGAGTGTGGAGCTTGCTTCAGATTCTGTGTCTCCTTGGGACACCTGGGTGGCTCAGCTGGTTAAGCGTCTGACTTCGGCTCAGGCCATGGTTTGTGAGTTGAAACCCCACGTCTGGCTCTGTGCTGACAGCTGAGCCTGGAGCCTGCTTTAGATTCTGTGTCTCCCTCTCTCTCTGCACCTCCCCCACTCGCACTCTGTCTCTCTCTCTCTTTCTCAAAAATAAACAATAAAAATTTAATTTAAAAAAAGACTGTCTCCTTCTCTCTCTTCCCCTCCCCCACTCATGCTCTGTCTCTCTCTCAAAAATAAATAAACATTAGAAAAAAGTAATAAAGGCTCATTAAAAACTCAAACAATACAGAATTGAGTACAATTAACATTGAAAGAACTTCCTTCCTTCCTGCTTGATCCTATCCTAAGAGGGAACCTCTGGAACAACAGTTCAGTATTTCCCCCCTTCTAGACAAGGACTTTTTTGTATTTGTGAATTTCGGCCAGCTTTAAAAATAGGCTCCCCGGATGGTTTCCCAGATGAGGCGATTTATGGGATTAGGAAAAACCCCTGTCCAATGTGCCATCTCTCCAAATAATTTTCTCATTATGCCATTTTATGGCTGAAATCCCATCATTAACGACTCACTTCTTTGGCTTAGTGGTTTGTCCCTTCTTAAGATGCAAATACCTCATACAAGACTTACCCTTTAAGTCCTAACAGTCCTTGTGAGAATGAGTTTATTTAAATGAAGTCATTCCGGGGGCGCCTGTGTGGCTCATTCCATTGAGCGTCTGACTTCGGCTCAGGTCATGATCTCACGGTTTGTGAGTTCAAGCTCCGCGTTGGGCTTGGTGCTGATAGCTCGGAGCCTGGAGCCTGCTTCGGATTCTGTGTCTCCTTCTCTCTCTGCCCATCTCCTGCTTGTGCTCTGTCTCTCTCTGTGTCTCAAAGATAAATAAATGTTAAAAAAAAATGAAGTCATTCCCTCACTCTGTTCTTTTATATCATCATCTGCTTTGTTCATGATCACAATTTGCAATCATTTGTTTGACCACTGACTCAAGTTCCATGAAGACAAGGATGGCTTGTGTCTTCTTACCTACCCACTTCCTGGGGCTTAGTGACACAGGATGTGCTCAATAAACGTTTGATTGGCTGGAAGACCTTGTTATACTGCAATCAGTTGTGAGACCTAAGGGTGCTGGAACGTGATGGAGGGCCAAAAAAGTGCCATGGGAGAGGGCGAGGCTGCCTCCCAGGCCCGGTCCTAGGCTGGTGCACACTGCTTGGGACCGACAGCTTGCTTCCCATGGCTCCCGCTTCGATGGGTGGCTGTGTGGTTGTTAAATCATTTGAATGTCATTCCTGGGGCCACAACAGAACTTTGCTGAACCTCATCGGTCTCGTCAGTCACTATCCACCCTGTGAATGAAAACTCTCTGAACTGATTTTTTAAAGCCTGAGAAAGTAGAAAATCAAAGCAGGATAGGAGTTATCTGTTTTGGTTGGATTCTCTGTTTTGTTTTGTTTTTTGTTTTGTTTTGTTTTGTTTGAGTGAGTCCCAAAAGCTGTTTCTCCCCCCCCCCACTTTTTTCTTTTTAACAGCTGTATAAACATCCCCTCCCCCAAAAAAGTCATGGGAACAGGGTGTGGGTGAAGGATCATATTTGTAGGGATCTGCTGTTTGCAAAAATACATCCAGAAAGCTGGCAACATCCGTGCACCTTTTATTCCAGGTGTGCCCATCAAATTCATTGACCATGTTAACACTTGCCTCTAATGGCAGTCAGTGCAAAGGGAATTTCAGAATTAAGAATAGGAAAGCTTCGTAAATGTAAAACTAATACAACATTGCGTGTCAACTATTGAAGTAAAAATTAAAAACAAAACAAAACAGGAGAATAGCAAAGCTTCCAGAGTAGGAAAAAGTGGACTTGACTTAGTAGAACTTCTATGTAAGCCTCTTAGTGGCAGCATTTATCACCATTTATAATTGTATATTTATTGTTCGTTTGATGGTTTGTGTAGCATCTATCCCCCCTTCCAGTCTATAAGCTCCCTCTGGGGAATGCTGTCTGGTTCTGCTTGTCACGACGTGCCCAGTTCCTAACACGGTGCTTGGCATAGAGCATGTGCTCAGAGACATCTGTCCCATGAATGAATACATGGCACCTCATTCAGTTGGGATGTCCTATTCCAATGTGAATGGATTTTTCAAAATTGCTTAGCTTCTTAGTCTGACATAGGACAGTTTCTATTTTTTGTCTGAGTAGCCTTCTAGCAAAGCTTTCAGCCTTTTTTTCTCACTTAAAAAAAAAATCTGTGTTATAGGGGACTTAGTTTTTTCTTATGAATGGGGTCAACTGTAGATAATTAGTGACTGTTGTAATAGAAGCAGTAGGAAGAGATTGTTCCATAATATTCTCTTAACGAGAAAATAGTAAAACTAAACTCAAGTGGTCTATGGGTATTTTTTTTTTTTACTTGTATCACCATCATTGTCATCGTCGTCGTCGTCAAGAGGATGATCCCTTTTTCAATTTTAATTTAATGAGAATGGATCTTTGCAGCCACTGAGACCACATGTTTACTTATTAAGGAAACCACTTCCCTTAACCTAAGTCACACCTCTTTGCACGCCATGCAGACGTAAAGAGAACTGAGTTCCTGTGGGGGTGGGAGAGAAAAGAGTGCAGACAGGACTGTGTAGGACACTCAGGGGGATGAGGCTGGAGAGGACTCCAGAATTCGTTGGAGGCGAGGCTTGTATGAGGAGGCAAAAGAGGTCAGGATGAGTGTATTTACAGACTCCTAAAACAGAGCAGTTGTTGATACCAGCTGCAAGACATCTACAGCCCTTCGTGTTGTCATGGTTAATGTGTTTTCTCCCCAAAACCGTACACTCCCCACATTGTGAGTATAAAGCCAGAGTTATTCTTAGACATTCCTTCCTGGCAGAGAGCAAGGAGGTCCCGGAGTTGCTATGCCTCTCTGGCAAATCTATCTAGAATAGCATGTATGCCTTTGATCCTCAGGGCTTAAGATGGATAGAGGGGAAAAGTGAGTATAATGAAAAAGGTCACCGATTCTCTAAGGTGGAGATGCAATGGACTAAATCCAACTGCGTTTGGCAAATGAAAAGCACATAAGAAGATGCTGTAAGGAATAAACTGTGGGAAGCGAATGATGAAAAGACAAGAAGGATGTTCTTGAGTTTGGACTGGCTAATTTTCAAAACTTACTGATGATCCAGAGACCCAGGAAAATCCTAGACAGAAGTGTGTTTCAGACTCCATGATGTTGAGTGTCGGGCTGTTTATGGTGTACCTTCTGTGTGATACTCTCCTCTGCAGATGCTTCCTGTAAGGAAGTAGAATGCCTCACAGACAACCCATTCCAGGGAATCGGAAGTGCTGTCGTGTGCAGTTGAAACACATGATTAGCACAGGGGTAGCAGGGATCAGACTTGGTTAAGGATATGCTGCTATGGCAGTGATATCATTTCATAGCTGATGAGCCCTGCAGGGCCAGCAGAGGATCCAGCGTTATTCTTAGACATTCCTTCCTGGCGGAGAGCAAGGAGGTCCCAGAGTTGCTACACCTCTCTGGAAAGTCTATCTAGAATAGCATGTATGTCTTTGATCCTCAGGTCTTAATATGGATAGAGAGAAAAAATGAGTACACTGTTAATAACAGTGTGCACTTCACCACATGTACTCCTATTAATACTCTATGTAGTGCTAACCAAGCTTCCTCCTTTTCATATGATACTTCATTTGATTCTCAGTTTTCCTGTAGATACTGTTATCTACTTAAATTAGAACAATGTGAGGCATAAGTAGAAATTGGAGGGCGGGAACATGGAATAGCCAAGGTATTTCTTCTTTGGATAACCGTCTCCCGGAGTAGCTGTTCCTCGTCTGGTTCTAGCTCCTACTTGCCAGTCCCTTCTTCCATTGGCCAAGATTATTGACCTACCACGGTTCTGCTTCCTGTTCTGGTCCTCAGAAGCTCCCCACTCCTGAGCTCTGCTGTCATCACTACCCTCTCTTGGTCCCGTCAGCTGTACAACCAGAAGAGCTTCCAACCACTGATGCCCCAGGGTTGGTTCCTCATTCCCACTTTGGCTGTCCAGCTATTCCAAAGACTTTGTTACCAGCTCTATATATTCAGTCCTCTCTGAACTACCAGGTATTGCTTGACCCTGAGTGATATATAGTAAACTGATTTTATTATGTTCAAGGTAGATACTATTTTTCCAGATGATTTTGGAAGGAGTATCACAGAGAACAGCTGTTTATTCCTGAAGCCGGCGGCTGGAGGGTGGGGGTGGGGGTAGAGAGAGAGATTGATTTAGTTCAAGGAACTGACTTATGTGATTGTGGGGGCTGGCAAATCTGAAACCAATAAGACAGACCACTGAGAAGGACAGGCTGGACCACTGAGAGAGTTGCAGGCTGGACCTGAAGCTGCACTCCACGGGTGGACCTCTTCTTCCTCTGAGAAACTTCAGTCTTGCTGATAAGGCCTTTCAACTGATTGGATGGGGCCCACCCAGATTGTCAAGGATAATCTCCTTTTTTCCCATCATGGGGAACACTCGCAGGCTAGGCCTAGTGGGTGTAGTGTGGGGTTTCCCAGGAAGGAAAGCAGGGCATACTGGAGCCCTCAGGGTGTGCTTCGTGGTTTTGGGTGTGTTGGCGAGAGTAAGGTTGGTCCACGTGGAGGGGCGGGAGGAAGATGGGTTGCGATGTGCTGAGCATCAGAGGCATCTCAGAGGACAGTACTGATTATAGACCTAAACCACTTCTACAAATACTTTCACAGCAGCACGTTGATGAGTGTTTAATTGAGTAGATGGATAGCATAACCTTGCTGTGTTGACACATAAAACTAACCATCACAGCAGAGAAGAGCAAGAAGTGGGACAGAAAGCAAACAGACAGACAAGTGATTCACTGTGTGGTGAACACACACACACGGGTACAAATAAGCAATATGAGTACAAGTATGTGACTCATGGTGGTGAGGGCAGTTTCAACCACTTGGTAGAGTCCAAACCCTGTCTGCAACAGCTACAGGGATCTAGCTCTCAGGTCACTCCCTTTGAGACCAATGCCCTGCTGTCTAATAGTCTTGGTAAAAGCCGAGGACTTGTCTGGTTCCCTAAACATTCTAGACTCTCCCACCTTCAATCCAATATGAACTTCTTACCAAAAATGTGGACTCTCTTGAGTAACTCATTGGCTTCTGCTTCAGTCCAATCTTTCATTAAATTAAACACACTCACACACACACACACACGCACACACGCACACACACACACAGTAGTCCCCCCTTTTCCATGGGGGGATCTGTTCCACAACCCCCACTAAGATGCCTGAAACTACAGATAGTACCAAACCCTATAGAAACTGTTTTTTCCTATAAACACATACCTATGATAACATTTAATTTAAAAATTAGGCACAGTTTCTCAAGTTCCACGTGAGTGAAAACATGATATCTGGGGCATTGAGAAGGGCACTTGTTGGGATGAGCACTGGGTGTTGTATGTAAGCGATGAATCACAGGACTCTAACCCCGAAAGCAAGAGCACGCTGTATACACTGTATGTTAGCTAACTTGATAATAAATTATATTAAAAAATAAAAATAAAAAAATGTAGGCATAGTAAGGGATTAACAACAACTAATAATAAAATAGAACAATTATAACAATATTCTGGAACAAACGTTCTGTGAATATGATTTCTCTCTCTCTCAAAATACTATATTGTCCTGTACTCTTATTGTCTGGTACTATGTCCCTCTTCTTGTGACGTGAGATGAGAAAATGCCCATGTGATGAGATGAAGGGGCATGACGCGGGCACTGTGACCTAGTGTCAGACTATTATTATTTGACCTCTGACAACACTTCAGGAGAGCCAGCTACTTCTGGACTGCAGTTGATCACAGGTAACTGATGCCACAGAGAGTGAAACTGCAAACAAGGGGGGACTACTGGATACACAAACACACACAAAGCACCTGCTCTGTGCCAGACTTGTCCTGGGTGTTAGGGCTACAACAGTGAACGAAACAGACGGTGGCTGTGTTTATGGAGCTTACAGAGTGATCAGGACTGGCCACACAATTTCTGAAACCTACCGCCAAGTAAAACCGTGGGGCCCCTCGTTCAAAAATTATTAAGAATTTCAAGACAGCGTTAGAAAGCATGTAAACCAAACATGAGGCCCTTCTAAACACAGGCCTCTTGCCCCTGAAGCTGGCCTAGAGTCCAGTGATCTGGTCTTGAGCAATTACTCAGCAGAAATATGAGCTTCCTGGTCCTCTGCTTCCAATGGGGAAGAACATAGAGGGAAACTATTCTCTAACTGTGGTCTTCTTCCAGGGAGGGATTTTCCTGTTATAATATATTACTACTTGGTCTTTCCTAGACCATACCAAGCATTCTAAGTGTTGGGGATCCAGCTTCCTTTGTGTGTCCACCAGTAACAAACAAGAGAGGATTGTGGCATAACAAACACTAAAGTATAGTTGTGTAAACTGGGTATGGGACTCAAGATCTCTGACTTTTTTTTTATTTTTTTTAAATGATTTTTTATTTATTTTTGACACAGAGAGAGACAGAACATGAGCAGGGGAGGGGCAGAGAGAGAGGGATACACAGAATCCAAAGCAGGCTCCAGACTCCGAGCTGTCAGCACAGAGCCTGATGTGGGGCTCGAATTCACAGACTGTGAGATCATGACCTGAGCTGACGTCGGATGCTCAACCGACTGAGCCACCTAGGTGGCCCTCAAGATCTCTGACTTCTATAGTGAGGATAGGAATTGCATACCTCACAGGATTGTTTAAGGATTAAATAAGATAATGCTTATAAAGTAATGCCTGGTGTTTGGTAAATACTTACAAATGTAAATATCATTATTATTAAAGCAACTTAAACACACTGAAGTTATAAGAAACCATAGCCTCAATTGCAAAATACATACTCAGATCCACCAAGGAGATAATGTACCATATGTTTAAATTAAAATTCAAAGAAATTCTTACAAAGAAAACTCTTTATATCTAGTGCTGGAATACTCATTCAATAAAATGTGGGTGTTACCACAGAGCGAAGTTGGAGCTACAGGAGAAGAGTTAAATGAAAACATACAGCTCATTCCAGTAGGAATAATGCTGAGACGGGCATGAGCGTTTAAAATTCTTTTTTAATGTTTATTTATTTTTGAGAGAGGGAGACAGACCGCAAGCAGGGAAAGGGCAGAAAGAGAGGAATACACAGAATCCGAGCTGTCAACACAGAGCCCAATGCGGGGCTTGAACCCTCACATTGAGGGCTCATGACCTGATGCTTAACTGACTAAGCCACCCAGGCGCCTCTAGGCATGAGGGTTTAATTTGAGGGTCAGTGCTAGGACCAGTCTATAAAAAACAATCTTTATCTATGAGGCCAAGAAAAGCAAAAGGGAATGAGCTTCAAGTTTGGGGGACACACAAAAGTCCAGGTTGTTGCCTGAGTGGGAAGCACTGGCTAAACATGGAAAGCATTAGTGAAAAGTAGCTAATGGGGTAGAGCTAGCGCCATGAGCTCCGCCTTGGAAAGAAGTAAGGGATCCTGCTACAAGTTGAGAAAGGCACACAGAGAGAGTGGGATGTGAGGGATCAGAAGGGAGAGAAGCGAGAATAATGTAGATCAGATTCTTGCCACAGGGCCAGCATCTCTGTCAGCATCACAGCCAATTCTGTGGATTGCCGGATGCCTTCCCCACCTTTCTTCCGCCAGCCTTCTTCTTCAGCCATCCCACATGGCCAAAAAAAAAAAAAAAAAAAAAAAAAAAAAAATCAAGGGCTCAGATAAAGTCATGGGACACAACCCTATAAAGGGCATGAATTCATGACCTTGTTACGGAAAACATTTACGGTGGTTCCTGGATGCACGTGCAGTACAACCAGGACACGGGACCTAAAACAGGAGGTAATGGAGATACAGAAACAGTTCTAATGAGACCAGGTCTACTGTGCAGGATCGAAGGAGTTATTTTGTTCCCTGGTTCAGCTGTTGGCCTAGTCTTTGCGGTCCAGGCACAGGAGAGACAACTCTCACCAAAAGTCTTCTGAGGACCAATGACTGTATGACTGCCTGGCTTAAGAGGAGAGACCCTGGACCATGGGTGTGATGTAAGCATAGCATGTAGGTTTCAGGAAGTTGTGTTTTGCAAAAAACTGTTAGTGGTTTCATACACCTCGGTATGGGGATTAAAGGGTGGCCACACATCGCTGCTGTTCTTTCCTGTGATGTCTGTTTTCCTCTTCAACCAACACACTTGCCCCATAGAGCTGGCAAACATTCTCGGGATGTATTATTTCTGTTCCTAAGCTTTGCCCGTGCCACTACTTTCCTCTTGTACCTTCCTCCTCCTCTTCTGTGACTAGGAGAGTCCCAGCTGCCACTCCAGGACAAATGTCCTCTCCTCCATCACGACCCTCCTTTTAGGAGGCAGCATCAATGTCTCCCTCCTTGGAACTCCCAGAACATTTCCTCTTCCAGCACTTCCAGTCACCTACTCTTATGTGATTGAGATTATGAATCCCTCAGATGTAAGAGTGAAGTCTTAATCATTTTGTAGTCCCTGAAGCCTGACCCCGGCAGGAATTGGGTAAGCGTTTCTTATGTAGTTGAATGAATGGATGGATAGCCATCCATCCATTAAAAGAATTACCATATTATTTTGCAGATTCCAAGTTTTAAAAATATTTGGTAGACTCCAAGCTTGCTGAGTACATATTCTCAAAGACTGTAGATGATTAAATCCAAGTAAATACAGTCCTTTAAAACTTTTTATCCCAGGCTCACTTCGGCAGCACATATACTGAAATCGGAACGATACAGAGAATATTAGCATGGCCCTTGCGCAAGGATGACCTACAAATTCGTGAAGTGTTCCATATTTTTATGAATGGATAAAGAAGTTGTGTTTTATATACACAATGGAATACTACATGGCAATGAGAAAGAATGAAATATGGCCTTTTGTAGCAACGTGGATGGAACTGGAGAGTGTTGTGCTAAGTGAAATAAGTCATACAGAGAAAGACAGATACCATATGTGTGCACTCTTAGGTGGATCCTGAGAAACTTAACAGAAGACCATGGGGGAGGGGAAGGAAAAAAAAAGTTAGGGAGGGAGCCAAATCATAAGAGACTCTTAAAACCTGAGAATAAACTGAGGGTTGATGGGGGGTGGGAGGGAGAGGAGGGTGGGTGATGGGCATTGAGGAGGGCATCTGTTGGGATGAGCACTGGGTGTTGTATGGAAACCAATTTGACAATAAATTTCATGAAAGATAAATAAAATAAAAAAATAAATAAACATTAAAAATACCTTTTTATCCCTATATTAGAAACATTAAGTAAATGCTTAGTACTTTTGCAAGTGACCCTAATGGATAATTAATATTGTGGAAGCCAAAATTTAGATTAAAAAAAATTCTCCACAGAGCTAGAACATTGAACTGTCAGAGGACAGCAATTGAACTGTTCCTAATTTCTGTTACATTTTGTAGCATATTTAAATCATATTAACCTATTTTGTTTCTTTATAAGACTTGCCAGAGTTACTTTTTTATATTTGCTGCTTATTTATTCTTCCTTTCTTGACTTGTCCGGGTTTTACTACCATTAAATAGCACCGAGGCACTGAGCACAGTACCCAGCACACAAGTTACACTAAATAAATGTTTATTGAACAAATGAATGTGTTCTGAAAGCAGGACAGGAAAAAAATGGCAAAAACATTTTTTTCAGAAAGCCACTTTTTTTTTTTTTAGGTTCTTAATAGTCTACTCTATTTACCGTTTTATATATCTGAAGTTAGATGTCCTACTTAATTAGTATATAGGTAATTTTGTATAAGTAAAAGCCTTTGTAAAAGGTCCAAGATCTCCTGAAAATGTTCATACCTGGAAGGATTTCAACACTAGACATGGCACCACATTCGAAACACTGCCTTCTTATGTCTCATTTAGTTCTGCTGGGCTTTCGTAGAACATTCAGATGGCTTTGGAATTTTCCTTGTGGTTCTTTTACTCCAGAAAGGAGCATGTTGGCCACAAATATATTGTGCATGGCAGAAGGGAAATCTGAGGAAGAAAACAGAAGACTGGAAAGAGAAGGGAAAACATGTCGCCCTGTTTTCACAGTTACTTTTCAGCTCAGAAATAACATTTATATTGTCTCCTGTTGGACAGCTACAAAGAGCACACCAGCAGACCTGAAAGAGACCTGTTCAGTGCAGGACATGTCTGTATATGCCATCCAACCAAATGAGTGTCAAGTTGAATATGTAAATAAGCCTAATGGGTGAAGGCAGGTGACATGTCTATGTTGGGATCGTTGGCGGGGGGGGGGGGTTGGTGGGGCGGGGGATGACATGAAGGATAATGTGGGTCTCAGAAATAGAATTTTGTAACTGGACACATTGTCACTCCTAATAATTATGGAGTCCTCTTACTTAAAAGAAAAAGAATAGATATCGGATGAGAGGCTAGCAGTCAATCCCATAAAAGTACAAGTGGAACCAACGAAATTCATGAAAATGGTACATGGGTGACTAAAGTTTGGAAAAACTATCCAGGAAGCACATATTCATGGATGTCACATTAGGAAGAAATGGGGAGAGATAATCCCTGAGCAGAGCCCCTCATAGCTCAGAGGTATACTTGGGCAGACACACCTGTCTTCGGGTCAGCCGATTTCTACAACCAACATTTATCATAGACACTGGCTAAATGGTTAAAAAATAAAGGGCTTTGAGCCAGTCAGAATGAGTTGTGTGGGCCAGCGAATCCCGAAGGAGGCTGTGTATCAGAGTCTCCAGAGAAGTTGCAAAAATAGAGATGTGTAGTCTCAATCTCTAGATACCGGGATTCAGTGGATTTGGGATTTAAGAATCTATTTTTACCGAGTGCCACAGTGATATCGAGGCAGGGAATCCAAGGGTAGTGGCCTTTAGAAATCACTAGTGGAGAACAAGTGTTGTATACATTATGGTATCATGGCAATGGTAATTAACACTCACTGTAGTTGTTCTCTAGCAATAGTACATGTAAGACTTATTCGGGGTCCTTGCTCTAAGTGCAGGTTCCTGCTGCCACCCCTAGCACTTTTGAATAACTGGGTCTTAGAGCTAGCAGCCCAGCTGATTCTGATGCAGGTTACATGCAGACCAAATTTTGAGAAATCCTCATTTTGAAAACTTGATCTTTGCTGGGCACAGTACTGTAAGCCATTTATACACATTATCTGATTCCATCTTCCTAATGGTCTTACGGGAGAGGGACTTTTATTACCCCCATTTTACAGATGAGGAAATTGAAGCATGGGGAAGATAAGTAACTCATTCAAGATCACACTGTGAGTAGCTGAGCTGACATGCAGACCAGAACTGTTTGGCAGCAAGATTTATGTTCTTAATACTACATTGCCTCTTTGCTTCCAGGAGGTCAGAGGAAAAAAAAAAAAAAAGAATCTTCCTAGTTGGGGCAGTTATGAAGGCATTTAAACTAAAGTAGGATAAGTAGATTTTGGAATTTGTCACTTGGTCCTTGGTCACACAAATGTTGAGATATCTCCAAAATAAATTCGTTTTTGCTTTTGTTTGTTTAGTCTTGAAAATTTGATAAATCCAACTGAAAGCAAACATGTTGATATTTCTTTCATAAAGTAAATAGAGTTATGGAGTCTGACTGTTAGACTCCAGGCTGTTAGAACCAGGGCATGACTTTAGATAATGCTGACATGGTGTTGAAGCCAGATACTCCCTATGTTTTAACAGTCTTCCTCCTTCAAAGCACTCTTGGCTTTCTCCTTTGAAGGAAAAATAAATGAGAAAATCAACAAAGGAACCCACAGACACACCCTGGGAAAACAAAATGGAAGATGCTGAAGCAGATCCTTTTTTTTTCTTTTAAGAACTTGCTCCTTTTGGATTTAATGATAATGTCAACTGCCTTTCAAAAGATAACTTTTTTACCAAATTATGAAATTTCTGCGGCACATCAGCATCCCTTTAAAGGGCATATTTCCTAGGCATTAGAGAAGTAAAGGCTGTAAGTCAAAGATAACTTGTTTACCAAACAGGGACTGTAATTGAAATGGCCCTTTGGAGTTAATGAAAATATAAAATAGCTTTCCCCACCAGACTGAGAAGAGTCTAATTTAATTATCTGTGAGTGTCACAGATTAGAAGCAGCCTTTCATCCATTTCTGGAAGCTGAATCTGGACAGCTCCCTCCTTGTGAAAAGAACAGGGAATTGGAGCCCTGGGTGGATGAAGAAAGTCCATGAGAGACACATAGATCATGGGTGTCTGGGCTCTTTAAACAATGCTGGATAGTGACAGTTTATAGTGTTTATCTGGGTATGGCTCCAGTCATTCAGAGTTCATCCAGAGTCTATGGAACACCCATTATATCCCAGGCATTATGTGGATACCCTGGATACATAGATAAACTATGGAACCATAAGCCCCTCAGGACAGTCATCCCACACAAGATCAGAATTTGCAGAGGGTGATTTTTCAAAAGTTAGGGGGAATAAGTAAGGGGAAGAAATAGGTAGCATGTTAGAGGCAGAGGATTATTATGGAGACCTTTGTCATTTGTGAGAGCTGTGTTTCAGAAACATTGAGAGTCCCCCAAATCTTGAAGCCCAGTGTATACGAATTTCTCCAGTAAACTTCAGCTTTCCAAGAGAGATCACTAGCTTATATCTTTCCTTGACCCTTCGCTGAATCACCTGCACTAGATGCCCACTTTTTTTTTTTCTTGATAGACACCTTTCCTATAGAGACAAAGATGGTATTTCTTCAAGAGAGCCACCAGCTAGGGAACGATGAGTAAACACACACACACACACACACACACACACACACACGTTTTGAGGACGGAATGGAGGTTGCTCTTAGCCAGTGTGTCTCAACAGCTTATACTCCCTGTTATACCCCAGCCTTCAGTTAATTCAGGTCACATTTGCACATCAGCAGAATGTTGGGGCCCTTGAGGAGCACAAGGCATGTGTGGAACCTGCATGCGAGCTCTGTGAATCCATTTGCAGGCATTGTGTCCTTGTGTATTTCTCAAGTAGGTGCTCATTATGTGACAGCAGGCTGGCAGTCTGGGGCCATGCCTAGCTCGCTGGCAGGTGTATTTTCTCAGTCTCCACATTGCTTAGTTTTTAAAATTTTTATTAGAGGAATTCAACTTTTTTCCATAGAAATAGTGAAAAACAACAATGAACCTCCAGGTGCACATAACCCAATTTTTATCATTGTCCATCTTGTTTTGTCTGTTTACCCATTTTGAGGGTTGGGCGGGGGGGAAAAAGACATGCTGGAGATTTTTAAAGAAGTGCCAAACTTCGGATCACTTCACTCCGTATGTTTTTCTAACTTGAATCAATTGCCAACTGAGGTAAGCAGAATAATGGCCTCCCAACGATGTTCATATCCTAATTCTCCGAACCTATAGACATGTTGTCTTAAATGGATGGGAAAAAGGACCTTGCAGATGTAATTAAGAATCTCAAGATGGCAAATTATCCTGGATCATCTGGAGAGGAGGCAGTTTAACCACATGGGTCCTTCTAAGACAGAGAGGAGGGTGAGACTCAAGAGGAGGTGATGCTCTGACAGAAACACAGGGGGGAAAGGCAATGTGATGGGGGGCCATGAACGGAGGAATTAGGGAAGCTTCTAGAAGCTGGAAAAGGCAAGGAAATGGATTCTCCCCCTAGAGCCTCCAGAAGGCAGGAGCCATGCCAACACCTTGATTTAGGACTTCTGATTTCCAGACTGTATGAGAATAAATACCAGCTTTGTGGTGATTCCTTAGGGAAGTGATAAGAAACTAATACACTAACTTTAAAAAAAATAGGGAGAATTTATATTTAAAAAATACAACTTGGGGCGTCCAGGTGGCTCAGTTGGTTAAGTGTCCTACTTTGGCTCAGGCTGTGATCTCGCGGCCCGTGAGTTCAAGCCCTGCGCTGAGCTCTGTACTGACAGATCGGAGCCTGGAGCCTGCTTCAGATTCTGTGTCTCCTTCTCTCTCTTCTCCACCCCCTGCTCGTGCTCTCTCTCTCAAAAATAAGTAAATGTTAAAAAAAAAATTTTAATACAAACTGATGGGTTCTTTTGAAATGTTTCTTTTGGCCATGCTATGCCTACCATCTTTTCTGGTAATGATAGGCTAATGCTAAAAACAAGCTCCCCAAAGAGTGGGATATGGGTTGTTGTTGTTGTTGTTGTTGTTGTTGTTTTCTTATATCCGGTCCTCTGTAGTCTCCAAATTTGTGACTCCTTGTCTAGAAGATTTTATTGTTAATGCAACGATTATTTGTTTGAATCTAGGGGTTTCTAGGCCATGAGCTGGAAGGGTCAGGAACCACTTCCTAATGTTTCAAATATCCAGGAAAGTTTGATAGTTACAGATATCCGGATGCTAATTTTTAGCCTACTGTACTCTGTTATATGTTGCTGAACACAGGATACATGGTTGATTTAAAACTGCACGGCACATTAAGTTGGACTTAGAACTGTCAGATATTTGTGCTGGAGTGAGCACCATCAGCGAAGAATAGAGTTTGCTAAAATAACAAAAACATGCAAATTAAATTTACGGTGTAATGGAATATTTTGCTGCCTTTAGAAACCAAACCCTGTTTCACTTACTAGCCCTTCAATTGTGCAATGAAGAGTAACACAGGAGACTAATTTTGTCCCAGCTACTCGTTATAAATAGAAATATCCCTTAGTGGAAAGACATATTAAGGGTTATGAGTCATTTACAACTTAGTCTTGAATTATTTTAATCAGATGTGAGACTTGGGGAATAAAGAGCTTTGATTACTCGGAGCTTGCCCTGAACCGATGTCTGGCCTGAGTGAAGGCCCCGTGCCAGGAGGTGGGAAAGAAGGGCGAGAAGTAAGTTGCCCAGTGGGCAACCTAGTCAGCTGCAGAGTTGCACGTAGCTGGACACTGTGCACCTCAGTCCACGGGAGACATTACAGCTGAGTTCCCAGCCGTCTGTCCTCCCACCTTTGCCCTCATGCCCCCACATCATCCCCCTTTTCCTTTCTTATGAGCAGCAGCTTTGTGATCTGAAAATATCACAGCTTTGAGGTCAGGAAGGCACATAAGTGGCTTTATAACTATCATTATGTAACATTGGCTAGTGCCTGGCCTCTCTGAACCACAGTTTCTTCTTCTGTAAAATGGAGATGATAATAAATGCCTCAAAGTGTCGAAAGGATTAAGGGAGGTGAAACTAGCATGGTGCGTGTAGTATTTCCTAAGGCTCCAGTAACAAACTACAACAAACTGGTGGATTAGACAACAGCAGTGTATTGTCTCATGGTTCCAGATGCTAGAAACTCACAAATCAGGCAGCACCAGAGTTCCTTGCTTCTGAGGGCTGTGAGGGAGAATCTGCTTTATGCCTCTCTCCTCACTTCTGGTGGTTTGCTGGCAATCTTTGGCATTCTGGGGCTTGTAAATACATCACCCCTAGCTTGGCCTTCATGTTCATGTCACTTTCTCCCCGTGTGTGTGTGCCTGTGGCCAAATTTCCCCTTTTATAAGCACACCAGCCGTATTGGCTTAAGGTCTGTTGTATTCCAGTATGACTTTATCTCAACTAACTACATCTGCAATGACCATATTTCCCAAAATGGTCACGTTCTGTGATAGTGGAGGTTAGGGCTGAATCACCTGAATTTGGAGGAGGGGGAGACACAATGGAATCCACAGTCCTTCTTATCACAGAGTAAGCTCTCAATACATGTTTACTCCTTCAGCATAGCCTCCCTTAATAAGGGAGCATTCTTTCCTGTCATGTAGATTTTTAAACTGTCAGATTTAAAAAGCTCAAAATCTACCATGTCACGTTCTCTCTAAACCTTCCTCTTCTAAGTGCTCCTTCTAACTTACTACTGGTTTTGAGACCCAAAGATAGAGTAAATCCCAAACAATTTCAACCTTACTCAATTATAATTGTATAATTCAGACAAGGCATGGAGTTGAAATTCACTTTTGGACTTTTCTCAGAAGAGGTTGAGCTGAGCACACAAGTAAATAAGACAAAAGGGAATGTTTACAGGTTCAAAAGAACAAACCCATATGAAGCACTGTAAGTAATTTATTTTCATACAGACAACAGGTCTCCACTTCAAACAGCTGGTGTTAGGAAGTGTCCAATAGAAGTCGCATGTCCTGGGGGGAAACCTAGGGTGTTTTCAGTTGAGCCAAGGCACTGAGGAAGGAGACAAATAAATCTTCTGACTCTACACAGAATGGTTGGCAAGATAGACTCCCTAATGAGATAAGGGATTGACAGGTTAGGCTAGTCTGGATCCAGGTAGTTGTGAGAGAGGTGAGACTAGTAAATGGTCATGGGGCCAGGGCCTCTCTGGGAGGAAAAAGAGAATAAACTGTCTAGCAATAAAAACTAATGCAGGCAGGGAAAAATAACAAGCAGAATTATTCAAAATGGACACAAGGGGACACATAGCAGAATCCAGTTTGGGGACCCAAGTTCATGGCCTGGTTTTCTCCCAGAATGCTGAGTATTAGATAGTTCAGAGTAGGACTTGGATAGTGTAACTATTATGCACCCCTTCTCCTTTCTGGGGTTCCCAACCGAGAGTGAGAGGGAATGATGTACTCATGGAAAACAAAAACAAAAAACCCCACCATATTTATTAATAGTTACATAAATACCCAATAAGCCCTAATTAATGCCAAACCCAGATAAATGGGGCATAATATAGAACATAGAGTGATGTGTCTTGTCTCCTTTGGCCTGTTTTGAAGCTAGGGTGCTTGGGTATTGAAATGTGTTAATGGTGTGGACCAAAATGGCCAGTCTGCTCTAGGACCAGTCCAGTGTATGTGTTTCTACCATGCAGATACGGTGATAACGCAATGAGTGGGTAGTGACCACAGACACCTACTTGTGATGAACGTGACAATGCCTGCTATTAAAAAGACCCAGTGACAGCTCTAGATCTGAACAATTAGAGTCACAGCATGTCTTTCTTTGGAGGCGGAGTTCGTTAGATTGAGATAGGCAATGGGCAGAAATGGGGTGGTGCTCCGCCTTCCTGTAGTTGGGTTCTCCAGTAAGGTTGTCATTCTGCTTTTCAAAGGCAGAGAAGGGCGTAGGGTAGAAAATCATCCTAAACTTAAAGAGACACAGTCTTGGGTAGCTGGATCTGGTTCTTCCAGCTTAGTAGTCCAACTTGATTACACGTAGCCTGAACTGAAAGTGACATTGAGATACAGAGTAATCCAAGTAGAATCCAGCAATCTTTATCGAGCAAGAAGAGATCTTGGAATCACTTCCTGGAATGTATCATACTTAGAATGTTGTCATTTTGAAGAGCTGTCTCATTAGCAGTAAGCAAATGAAGCAAAACAATTGAAAGGCCAGGTTCATGTGGTTGAAATGCTCTGTGCCTTGATGGGGACTAGACCTTCATGGGCTTTCTGCCTCATCTTTCCATGATGCTGTATGATGAAAGGAGATTTAAAACCTTAGCTCTGTACTTATCTCTTTGGATACATGTGATCTGCCCTAAGGTTGACTTCATTATGAAGTCCTAGAGACCGAGGCATTACTTTTAATAGAGTCATCAAAGGGTTCTGTTAGAGTACATTAGCATCTGACCTTTTGCATGCTCAGTAAATAAGATAACTTTCCAAAAAAAATTCACTCCATGTTTGCAAATGTTCAAAGAGAAAAAAAAAAAAACCCTGGAAAACTAACTGAAAATATAGTGGGTTCTTGCCATTTTCTTATGATTAGTTTCTTGTCTTTACCCCACACTCCCCTGACCCCAATTCATGTCCATTTGGGACCTCAGAAGGTGACCTGATTTGGAAATATGGTCTTTGCAGATGTAATTAGTTGAGTTCATACTGGAATTGGGTGGGCTCTAAATTCGGTGGCAGGTGTCCCGATGACAAGGCCACATAAAGACGTGTAGAAAGAAGTCTGTGTGACAATGGAAGCAGAGATTGGACTAACACAGCCTCTAGAAATACTGGTGGCTACCAGAACCTGTAAAAGGCAGGGGAGGATTCTTCTCTAGAACCTGTATAGGGAGCATGGTCCTGCCGACCCCCGAGGTGATTTCTCTGTAACCCAAGCACCAAAGTCCCACCATGCTAACTTGTACATTGACTCTGGTGAGACTTCTAATCATGAACCCTGAGTCTGGGGCTTTATTATATATGGCTTATAGAATTCCAGAGCCAGTTTCAGAATTTGGCAGGAGGGAGCAAATTTGAAATTGGGGACTGCGGCTATTGGGAATGTCGACGTATAAAAATGATACCCTCCCTACGTGTCCCGCAGTCAAACCATATTTCTCTTTCCTTATTTTCCTTCAGCGTGCTCTAACACTCTTCCTCATTGTCTTGACATCCACCAAACAGGGTGGATCATTCAGTCTGCTCCCCCACTTTAAGCCACCCATGAATTCGCCACGTGATCCGGGTGCCAGACAATTTGGGAGTTGCGTGAGAGGAGAGCAGCGAGTCCAGGGGAGCTAAGGCCCCTGCAGAGCTCTGTTTCTGAACTTGCCTTCTAGTCCTCTTTCCCATTCTCTGCCTTCTCTTCCTTTCCATCCTGCTCTGCATCCAGGTGTGGGTGTCCCGCCAGGTTCCCGATTGCTGGGTCCTGGGGTTGTTCAGGGCCAGCCAGAAGAAGGCTGCAGGTTGTGACTTTGTACCGTGTTCCCTGTGTTCCTCTGGCTGCATTGAAACTTGTTCCTCTCCTTTTGGTGAACTGCGGGGATCCTTATCTGCCTCTCTGAGAGTTGGTGCAGGGATTAATTACCTAATGTTTGTGAAGCATTTGGAAGTTGATAACTGCTAATTATTATTACCCTGGTATCTGGTCCTTTGTTCTAAGTTCCTAGCAATCTGAAGTGAAAAGGCTTAAAGTAAAAAGTTGCCGAGATAGCCATGATCTCCAAAACAAAAGTTGTGCTTGACCTTCTTCCTCTGTGAACTTGATTTATCCTATTAGTCACTCACCTTGTCTCCAGACCTTCCTCCCTAGCAGGGTAGCTGTGTGAGGTATGTGATGGGGCTGGTTTAACATTTCCAGTATCTGCCATATGGGAAGTGCTTTATATATGTTCTCTCATTTAATCCTCATAAAATATGCACAGGAGGCCACGATCGGCATGTTACACATCAGTGAACAAATGCTTATAGCAGTTCAAATCCCTCAGCTGAGAAGTGGCAAAGCCAGATTTTGAAGACATTGCCGTTTGGCTCCAAAGCCTCTGAGCTGTCCCTGCCACCCCTGTGTTCAAGTAGGAGTTAGAAAATAAGCATGTTAGGAAGAGTGACTTGGCACAAGCAGAGAAAAAAAGACCCATACATTGTTTGTTGCCCCTGTGAACAGAGCCCGCGGAACAAAGGAGATGCATAAAGCAAGGGTCCTAGTAACTAAAGCGGTCCCAGCCTAGTAGCCAGGAATTTTGAACTGAAAAAGATGATCTGATTTTCATGTTGGAGGGGCTGTTAGCAATAACTTTGTCTTAGCTGATTCTCCCACCAGGGAGGACATTAGACCCGTGAAGGCAAGGAATTCTTGCCCAAGTTTACTTACGTCTTTTGTTTGATATTCGTTTATTCTTACTTGATGTGGCGATCAGAATATCTGATATTTTCTTTTAATCAACATATAGTGGACATACAATATTATATTACTTTTAGATGTAGAACATAGTGATTCAACAATTATATAAATTACGAAATGATCACCATGGTGAGTGTAGTTACCGCCAGTCACCATACAAAGTTATTACAATATTATTGGATATATTCCCTATGCTATACTTGAATCCCTGTGACTTGTTTATATTATAGCTGCAAGTTTTTCCCTTTGACTCCTCTCTACCTATTTCACCCATCCTTCCATCCCCCTCTTATCTGACAACCACCAGTCTGTATTTGAATGTTTCTATTCTTTGATGAGTTTTGTCGTATTAGATTCCACATATCAGTGAACTCTTATATTATTTGTCTTTCTCCATATCACTTATTTCACTTATCATATTATGCTCTTTAGGTCCATCCATGTTGTCACCAATGACAAGATCCCATCCCTTTCTATGGCTGAGTAATATTCCATTGTGTAAACACACTACATCTTCTGTATCCATTCATCTGTCAGTGGACACCTAGGCTGCTTCCATATCTTGTATGTTGTAAATAATACTGCAGTAAACATGGGGTGCATGTATTTCTTGGAATTAGAATAGCTAATATTTTTAAAGGTTTGCTTGCTTACTGTATGTAAGACACTTTTCTAAGCACTCAATATGCATTCATTAATTTCATCATTACAGCTTTGCCTAAGCAACAGTATTATTTCTTCTGGAAATACCTGCAAAAAAGGCACTGAAAGGTTTTGGTCAAACTGTCTCTTTGAAAATAATCTTCAGATTTTAGATATTTTAGAGGAAACACGGTCAGCAGTCTTCTAACTGTGTCCCAGTGGTTGCTAGGAACCTCACTCAAAGGTGTGGGTGATGGAAGGATAAAGACATAAAGTCTCAGATCTCAACCAGGCTGGAACCCCATCCAGAACCCCATTTTGTTCCGTGACTTGTGATGTGATCACAATGAATGAATGATGTGATGTGTCCAATGAATTTTAAAAGTTTGAAAGTTCCTCCTGACCTCAATGACGTAGGAAACCTGTCTCCAACAGAGGATTCAGTGACTGTTCCTCCCTCAGGTGTTTTTGATTGAGATAGAATTGACATGTAACATTGCCTGGGTTTAAGATATACAACATGTTCATTTCATACATTTATTTCTACTTCCCTCAGTTGTTAGCAGAGACTTCTTTCCACTCTCTCAAATTCTTCTTGCCATTTTGTCAACATTTTCTCTCATGCTCCACAGAAGTGACCATGGGGACAGGATTCAGTTCACCACAGATGTGCTTCAGAGTAATTTCAGGATTGTGTGTCTGTTTCCGTTTCTTCCCCTTTGCCTTCTTCATGAGAAACATGATCAGTTCTTGAGACACTGATTGCTGCCGCATCTCATGGCAGGAAGCCGGGATCGAGATGGAAGTTGTCACATCTGTTTCAGGAGCCACGTTTTAATAAAATGTAGACGTGTCCCAGAACTGTTGAATTAATGCTGGGGAAAATTTGGGTGCCAGGAAATTTGGATTTATAATGGAAGTTGTCACTGAACAACAGCACAAATACTCCAGCCTGAAGAAAAGTGTTCTTGAAAGGCTTTGCAAATGCGAAGTTCACGTGGCATAAAGTATGGTTTTAGAAACCTGTATTCAACATAACATTTTTCTCCTTGGAAGCCTGTTGTCCTCATGGGCCGATTTCTAGCTTCAAGCATTCAGATAGCATTAAAATGAAAGCTCTGCGCACAGGAACAGTGGAAAACATCCACTCTGAGTATTCTTACAGCACAGTTAACAAATCCATGAAGCACTCTTTAATAAACCATTTTGTGTTTTAGGGCTTTAGAATTATTCATACATATATATACCATTTGACATGTGGGTGAGTTTGTGACTCCACCATTAGAAATTTCTGTATTTTACTGTTGGCATTCACTGGTAAGGTTTATTTTTGCAAACTTAATATTGTTCTTGAAGAATGATGCTTAGTTGTATTCACATTTAAATGGTTCCAGTCAAAGTTAATGGATCAGATCTGACTAGGTAAGGAAGATAGGCACTTTGGGGAGGATCATTTGTAGCTTTTCCAGTCCTATTTAATGAACTGGAAAAGTAATTTGCTAAGTTTAATGTAGAGGCTGGAAAAAATTTACTCCAAACTCCCAAACACTTTATGCTTTGAGACTATAGTGTGGTCACCTTGCGGGTTACTAATACCTTGTTTTCTGTATCAGTTCATTTTGATCTCTTAAAGGTGCTATTGTTGTTGGAAAAAGCAATAGGCTAACCCTGGATATTTTTTTTTATATATGTATGAAATGCATAATGGGAGAAATATGCCAGGTAGTCATTCACATTCTAGTCTAAATAGCTTTTTGAGGATTTCTTCCTTCTTGAAAGGGAGATTTTATTTGGAATTGCTGTAAGGGGTGCATGATCATTTTGTAATGAATTCTTCCTGGGACAACTTTGGAATGGATGGGAAAAGAATGAATTGAAATTGTTAACACCAAGGATATTCTTGGCTTGCCTTATAATTTTTTTCAAGGAAAACCAGTACTTTGTCATACTGTTGTCTTTCCAATGAATACCTTTTTGACAAGTTTAGAATTCAGTGAGTCTGCTACAATTTTCCCACCCTAAATTTCGCTGGAGGGTCTTACCATCTGCCAGATATTATGCTAAGCACATTATGTACACTGTCTCATTTATCTTAAAAAAAATTCTTTTAAAGTAGGTTCCTCACCCAATTTGGGGTTTGAATTTACAATTCTGGGACTAAGACTTGCATGCTCTACTGACTGAACCAGCGAGGTGCCCTGTGCACAGTCTCATTTAGTCTCCACTGTAGCATTATGAGGTATATGCCACTTAACAGGCTCTAAATGATGCTTATGGTGCACTGTGATCAGCATTTTAGACATTTTAACCCAATCTTCACAATAATCCTCTGGTATAGGTCCTATTATTTCCCCATTTTACAGATACAGAAACAGATACAAAGAGATTTGCTGACTTGCCCAAGATCCCACAGCTGGTGAATTGAGGAGCTGTAATTTATGTTCAGGCGCTCTAGCTCCAGAGAAAACACTCTTAACCATTGTCTGTGCAATTTTATCAGTAAGGAAATAGACGCATAGGGAATAATAACTTGCCCAAAGTCACAGGGGCAATAAATAATGGAGCAGGGACTCAGAGTCAAGCAGCCCATAAAAGTACATGACCTACAAAGCTCACCCCTTCCACAATCTTGCCCACCTTCTCTACTGTGATCATTCAATCTTAAAGCCACTTCAATACAGATGTCATTGTGGCACTTACAAAAAGGTAACGATAAAAATAGAAAGGGAAGAAATTAGTTTTATCATTTATTTATCTTACTGCCTCATTTAATTTTGAATAGATTTTGGATTATGGTTTATTATGAAAGGGTTGAATCTTCACTGAATTACCAGTGTCAAAGAAAACCTTAACCTCATCTAGAGCACTGGTTCTTAATCCTTAATGAGCATACGTGTCACCCGAAGATCTTGTTAAAATGCAGATTTTGATTCTGTTGGTCTAAGATGAGCCTGGAACTCTGCATTTCTTGCGAGCTCTCATGTGATGCTGATGCTACTGGAACATGATCCATGCTTTGAGTACCAAGGCTAGCACACTGAGTTGTTCCAAACTGAGCATCAAGATGTATCCCAAGACCCAACGTTTAAATTGGAAGGGGGGAATTTTCACAGATGAAAGAACACATGCAGAATTGGGAATGATCAACACATCATCATATCACACATCAGCACATCAGAGTTTGGGCAGAGAGGGGTGGCTCGTGGGATAAGACCTGAGCTAACTGACTCTCGGGATTGGAAGGGACCTTAAGGGTCACCTGGTCCAAACATCCAACTGATGTTTTAATCCTCTCGTATCCCTGCCAGGTCATTTCATCCCTCTGGGTTAAGGAACTTTCTGTGCTGAGTGGAACTAAGAGAATTTTAAGATGGTGCCCGAATCACAGAAACAGTCAAAGCGAAAGGCTGTGATGTCTCCTACCTCTCCAGACAGACATTTGCCTCCATAATACATTTTCAGAGCCTTTGGATATTCTTCAAAAGCTTTCAAACCTTACCATCTTATAATAAAAACAATGTACTCTACCAGCGAGCCATCTGGGCGTGCTTATTCCCCCAAGCATCTGCATGCCACTATGAAATAATGATTTCAGTGCTGACTGGCAGGTGAGAAACAGAGACAGATGTCTGACAGTTGGGCTGCTTCTTGGCTGCACTGACGACACATACCGGGGCCCTTGAGAAACACAGTTTCGAGGATCAAGAGTCCTGCGGCCGTGAATGGTTTCTTCTCATTTGGATTTCACAACCTGAACTAAGGACTCCTACCGTTGGGTCTTCTGATTGGGGGGATGCCAGCTTCTCCTTTCTAGTCACTCTTCCTTCACCTGTTGTTTGACGATGCCCTGCTTTCCATTTCAGGTGCCCGGGGAGAGTGAGAAACAGTGGAAGCCGGCCCTGGTCGTACTGACCGAGAAGGACCTTTTAATCTATGACAGCATGCCACGGAGGAAGGAAGCCTGGTTCAGCCCAGTTCACACGTACCCTCTTCTTGCCACCAGGTAGCCATGACCTTGTCTTTGAATCTGATGTGTTTGCAGCTTGAAGCTTTTCTAGTCAATTACAATGATTTCAACACGTTGTATTCCTGCTTCCTGTTGCATCAGGAACTGAGGGCTCCTGCAGAGTAGAGCCGCACGTTTTTATCCAGTAGATTGATTATCGTTTATGGCCAAACCTGGGGCAACACAGAGACAAAGAACAAACTGCTTTATCCATCCTGAAGGAGCAATGACATCTGTGAGAAGGTCCCAGCCTAGTCACCTTCCTGGGGGGTCTCCACCCCATTCTTTTTGAGGTGAACTGTGCACATGTGTTTACAATCTTGAAGTTTAGGGAGAATCATCCTTCGCTCGGTGGCACAGAGATTGTCATGGGATGTCCTGTTGTGCTTTTTAAAGTTTTCTCGGCATGACAGACCCCATAGCAAGTTCTTCCTCAGTAGTATGGTGCTTCCTATGCATGTGGGGCTGCTAGGCGTGTGTCTGTCTCTTAGGACCTTCCGTGCACAGCTATTGTTCATGTGACCTTTTTTTTACATTTATTTTTTATTATTTTTGAGAGACAAAGACAGATCATGAGCAAGGGAGGGGCAAAGACAAAGGGAGACACAGAATCTGAAGCAGGCTTCAGGCTCTGAGCTGTCAGCGCAGAGCCCGATGCGGGGCTCGAACCCATGAACCGCTAGATCGTGACCTGACGAAGTCAGATGCTTAACCGACTGAGCCACCCAGGTGCCCCAATGTGAAATTTTTTTAAAGTTTATTTATTTTTTTATAGTTCATCACCTAAGAATGTTTTTTACATTTTTAAATGGTTTTTTTATTTATTTTTATTTATTTTATTTATTTTTTTTTTAATTTTTTTAACGTTTATTTATTTTTGAGACAGAGAGAGACAGAGCATGAATGGGGGAGGGTCAGAGAGAGAGGGAGACACAGAATCTGAAACAGGCTCCAGGCTCTGAGCAGTCAGCACAGAGCGTGATGCAGGGCTTGAACTCACTGACCGCGAGATCATGACCTGAGCCAAAGTCGGACGCTAAACAGACTGAGCCACCCAGGCGCCCCTTAAATGGTTTTTTAAAAGCAAAAGAACACAAATATTTCATGACATGTGAAAATTATGTAAAATTCAAGTTTCCAAGTCCATAAATACGGTGGTACTGGAACACACAGAAAAAAATTTTTTTAATAAAGTTTATTTATTTATTTTTGCGCACAGGAGGGGCAGAGAGAGAGGGAGAGAGAGAATTGCAGGCAGGCTCCACGCTGTCCGTGCAGAGCCCAACACAGGGCTTGATCTCATCAACCATGAGATCATGACTTCAGCTGAAAGTAAGAGACGAACACTTAACCGACTAAGACACCAGGTGCCCCTGTCCATGTGACATATTATCTTAATGCATCAGGTGTTTATCCCTTTGTTGAAAGTCTGTATCCTGAGCACAAAAGCACATCAAACCTGAGTCTTGCCTTCAAGTAGTTGACAACTCCCAGACCTGGTGCCTGTTGCCAGCTCTTTCTGTATGTGCTTTGTGATAATGGACACAGTTTTCATCACTCCTATACCTCTCTTTCTTTATCTAGAAGGTAAGTATGCTAACCTAATGTTTACGGCTTCCCTGGTATAGTGCCTGGGCAATATTGGGCCGTAAAATGTCTGCTGAATGAATTATTGAACAAGGTGGGACAAATTCTGAAAAGAGTTTGGTCCAACAGACAAAGAGCATAGTGGACTGAGGTTTTAGGAGCATCTGTTCTGAGCAAGAGATACATACAAGATGGGTTCTCCATTCTCAAGGGACTGAGGTGCCAAACAGGTTATAGCCCAGGCTCAGGTGCAGGGAAGAGAAGGAGACCCAGGGGCAGAACAAGAGGGGACAGAAGATTAAAATGGCATTGGTGAATGGGGCTGAAACTCCTTAAAAGCCCTTTTTCTTCCACTTATGGTGATTATGGAGAGCAGCATGTATGGCCTGAAGAAGGTGATCATCGGCCCCAGAGGTGAATAGAGGAGGCCTTCGTGGACCAGGGACCAAGCCTAGATCACTTAGATATTAATAAATAAAATAAAATAGTAATTTAATTTTTGAGTATCCTAAGCCTCAAAATCTTTGGTAGGATAGCTATTAAAGTATTATTGATATTTACAAAAAACCTCAATAATCAGAACCCAAACATCCTAAAATGTTCCTGTTCCAATGGAGATTTCAGGCTGTGTCTTGGGATCCATTTAAATTCACTTTTCCACAGTTTACGTCCTCAGACCTCACCCATGGGCACTGATGTTCAGATTCTGAGGCATTCTCACAACTAGAACCAAAGAAAGATTAGACGATAGTCTCTGTATTCCAGATTCTAAGAAGAGAAGTTGGATTCATCCTCTTAGAATGATTTTCAGGAAAGGGACGGCTGGGTAGCTCAGTGGGTTAATAATGTGTTTGACTCTTGATTTTAGCTCAGGCCATGATCTCACAGTTTGGGAGATCCAGCCCCACATTGGGCTCTGCACTGGCAGTGCTGAGCCTGCTTGGGATTCTCTCTCTTCCTCTCTCTCTGCCCCTCCCCTCCCATCTCTCAAAATAAATAAACTAAAAAAAATAATGATTTTCAGGAACAAAAGTTTAAGTAAAATTTCTAGGTAACTCTCAGGCAAATTGGAAGTAAAACTTGCCCTAATTCATAGCTTTCTTCTCATAGTTTGAAGGCATTCTGATTAATGGAGGCTGCTTTTTTTTATTGTTTATTTTTTAAAGATTTTTTTAAATGTTTATTTATTATTTTTGAGAGAGAGAGAGAGAGAGAAAGAGCATGAGTGGGGGAGGGGCAGAGAGAGAGGGAGACACAGAATCTGAAGCAGACTCCAGGCTCTGAGCTGTCAGCACAGAGCCCGATGAGGGACTCGAACTCACGGACTGCAAGATCATGACCTGAGCCGAAGTCAGACACTTAATCAACTGAGGCACCCAGGCGCCCCCGGAGGCCGCTTTTTTATTCATGCATGTGTGCATTCAGGATTTTAAAAATTCAGTTCCTCAGTCACACTAATACATTTCAGGCCCTCAGCAGTTGTGGCTGGTGGCTACTATTTTGGACAGCACAAATTAACATCTCCGTCATTATAGAAAGTTGTATTGGACAGCACCGCCCTAGAGCATAAATGACCAGCTCAGAATCTGTCCCTGTTCGGGCAAGTGACTGGACTGGCACACGCCCAACGGCAGTGCGTCAAAAGCACAGGCTGCCCCAGGGGAGGTCATCTTGCAGGCTCTTCAGGCCACCAGCGGCTCAGGGGGCTGGGTGCACAGGCACAGGGACTGGCATCTGGGTAGGTTTGGGTGGGGCCCCAGGAATACCCATTACAGGCTCATAAGCCACGTCTGGGTTGTGAGCAACGTGCATGCGTGGCCTACATCCGCTACGGAAATCGAAAATGGAAACCCTTTCAGTGCAAACTGTGCTCATTTAGAACAGAAGACGCAGCATCGTGACCTCAGCGCCTACCATGTAAACATAAAAGAGAGCAGTGGCAATGGTTGACCTCCCAGTTAACTGCCTCCTCTTTCCCAAATTAGCCAGCCTCACTACTGACCTGCTGAAGAAAAGTGTGTTATCGCATGTGTGTATTAGCCCTAGGAGCAATGATCAAATTAGGCTCATAATCATGCCCTTGGTCTCCAGCTGGTAGTCTGTTTGGCAGAGGATGTTCAAGATGTGAAGGCGGGCCTGGCTGTTCATTCTTAGCTCATCCCCTCAAGCTAGAGTTTCCGTCTTAGTTTTCCTCCTGCCGGAAGAGTGCTTCGCCTGGGCTAATCATGTCCCCTCCCTCTTTGAGAGTCCTCTCATCTGTTAAATGCATCTGTTAAATGCTGCTGTCTCTCCAAAGCCTAGCAGAGATAGACTTTGAGAAAATAGGTTTCTAACGGACCCTTTGGCTGGTGGGGCGGCCGCCATGGTTTGCGTGCCTTGGATAGGATCGTCTTCCCTCCGCAGCCCTGTGGATGTTCCTAGAGAAGGACTTTTGGAAAGCAGACAGAAACAAAAACAAAAACAAAACAAACAAACAAACAAACAAACAAAAAAACACAAGGAAAACCACCCGTCCCATCCCTGGAATCACGTGATCACACTGAGGGGTCGCAGCCCTTGAGTGGCTCCAGGCTATGGAGCAGGGTTTACCTCAGCTGAAGACAGAAACCATTCTATCCTTGCAGACCGAGCTGGCTCTTGGAGATGGGAGGCTGGGCTGGCAGGGAAATCACTGCCGGAAGAGGTAGAAGTCAAAGGGAAACTCTGGATCCTTCCGTTACAGAAGTTACCCCAGTGCTTCCGTTAGCTGCTTCCCTAGCCACATAGCTAAGCTCATAAAGTGACGTATTTACTTTGTTTATTCCATAGTCACATATGACAGCGTGTCCCTTCTTTTTTATTGAATTCTTTTAATGTTTATTTGTTTTTGAGCGAGAGAGGCAGAGTGTGAGTGGGGGAGGGTCAGGGAGAGAGGGAGACACAGAATCTGGAACAGGCTCCAGGCTCCCAGCCGTCAGCACAGAGTGGGACTCACAGACCAGTAGATCATGACCTGAGCCGAAGCTGGACGCTTAACCAGCTGAACCACCCAGTGCCCCCAGAGTGTGTCCTTTATATATGAGCGTTTGGGCACGTAGCCTGTCTAGTAGCATAACTTATCTCTGAGTGCAGTTTTCTGAAGGAGACTCCTGTCTTTTTAAAACCTTTTATTAAGGGGGGCGCCTGGGTGGCGCAGTCGGTTAAGCGTCCGACTTCAATCAGGTCACGATCTCACGGTCCGTGAGTTCGAGCCCCGCGTTGGGCTCTGGGCTGATGGCTCAGAGCCTGGAGCCTGTTTCCGATTCTGTGTCTCCCTCTCTCTCTGCCCCTCGCCCGTTCATGCTCTGTCTCTCTCTGTCCCAAAAATAAATAAACGTTGAAAAAAAAAATTAATTAAAAAAAAAAATAAATAAATAAAACCTTTTATTAAGGTGTGATTTATAAGCAGTATATACACAAATCTTAAATGTGCAGTTCAATTAATTTTTATTTATGAATACAGAGCCACGGTGTCTAAAGTTTTACTATAGGGTGTCTACTAATGAATCATCTTTGTGTCTTTTTTTTCTAACGAATCATCTTGAGTGATATTATCAAGAAGACCAAGGTAGGACTATTTGCACATAGACCCAGGCAGTAATCAACTGGTGGCTGAGCTTTGGTGTTTACATGGATTTTATCCTATCTGGCAAAACTTCCAATTTGAGAATCACCTGGCTGTTTGGAGGTGATTCTTAACAGAGGCCAGTCTTGAGGACGCTGCCCTGGAGATTCTAGGTTCCAGAGTCAGGAGTATGTGTTTTCAACAAGCATCTGGCAGGTGTGGTCCTCAGGATGACCACATTTAACCCCCACAACCCTGGAAGGGTTAGACTTTATTCCTGTTTCACAGATAAGTAAAACGGAGGAACTAAGAGGTTAAGGAGCTCACCCTCAGTCATACAGCCAGTAAGAGATACACCTGGGATTCTGATTCTGCGTGCACCTTTTTAACCCCTGTTCTCTGCACACTCCCCAAAAAAGCACGTTCCTATTCCCTGGAGTTTTAGTGGCTCTTTGTGCCAAGCATGTCACATAAATCTTTCCTTAGCTTTCCTGACAACTCAATCACGCTGTAGGTAGCCACTCAGATCACACGACAGAGTGAGGACAGGGCTCTGTATGCCATCAGAGACCTAAAGTTTCTACCCGTGGCTTAGACTGGGGGTTCTCAGAATGGGGTCCTCAGACCAGCAGCATGAGCACCCCCTGGGAACTTAGACACGCGGACTCTCCACCCCACTCCAGACCGATGGAATCAGACACTGGAGGTAGGGTCCGCAGCCCGTCTTTGAGTTAACCAGCCAGCCCCCCGGGGGCTTCTGATGCAGGCTACAGTTGGAGAACCTCCGATTTGGAAGACCATGCTCTGGTGCCTCTCATACTCCCAGGGTTCACAATCAGAGGGACACTTCACGGCAGGGACGTGCATCTTTCTTCCCGGTGGTTCGTCAGAAGTCTTATGTTGCCTTATGTTGTGGTGACCACCAAAGAATTAGTTCGAGGGCTGTCCTGGGTCTAGTGCTCACAGAGTCATCAGAAGCTCCCAAAATGTGCTGTGTGGTGCCCTGCTTTTTCACTTAACATGGTCCCATAGGCATTTTCCACTGAGACTTTGCACTCTACCTTAGCTTCAATGTAGTGACTACATAGTGTTCCGTTGCATGGATGCTCTGGGGAATCCCCTGGGGCAGGTCTGGGGCACAGATTCTGGAAATTTATGGCACACCTCCAAATTCCAGCTACTTACCAGCTTTGGAAACTTGGGCAAGTTTTGTGATCTCTTATTGCCTCTTGTCCCACATCTGTAATGTGAATAGTATCTCTACCTACCTGATAAGGAGACATGGTAAGTGCTAAATAATTCGGTTATTATTACTTATTTACCTTTTCTGTATTTTGGAGTTTAATAAGTATATTTGCCACATTTTAAAAGCAGCTTCAGGGCGCCTGGGTGGCATCCAACTCTTGATTTTGGCTCAGGTCACGGTCTCACGGTTTGTGGAATCGAGCCCCACAACGGGCTCTGCTCGGAGAGCATGGAGACTGCTTAGCATTCTCTCTCTCTCTCTCTCTCTCTCTCTCTCTCTCTCTGCCTCTCTCTCCAAAATAAATAAATAAACTTAAAAAAAAAACAAAATTTCATCACACTGGAAATCCATAGGTCATCATTATAGAACCATCTAAGAAATCTTTTCAAACCCATCCTGTTAGCAAAAACATAAAAATAAAAATAAAGCAAACAAAAAGCCTGAAAAACCATCTCCTTAAAAAATAAAAACAACAATCTACTCCTGAAATCATTGTTGCACTAAATGCTAACTAATTTGGATATAAATTTTTTAAAAATTAAGTTAAATTAAAAAAAAATAAAAATAAATAAATAAATAAATCTCAAAAAAAAAAATGAAAGAAAGAACTTGGGGGAGTTGACAACTAGGGGGTTCTGTTTTGGTCTTAAAAGTAGGAGGCAAAGTCGTCTGCTGCAAATTGGGTGGGCAGGATGCTTGAAGACAGCAAGGCATTACTTCTATTCAAAACATCGTGTATGAGATTCCAAAGACTCTCTGATGAAGATTTTAATCAGAGTTGGAAATAGTAGGGAATATATCCTCATAGCTCCTCCTTCTCTTTTGCAAAAAACATGAGCCCAGACTCTCTAGATAGATCCCTACCTTAGATTTTGGGTATGGGGTTTCCTCTGTGGAGGGGAATGGAAAAAGGTGGTATATAGAGGAGTAAAGGATGAGAGCAAAATCATGAATGGGTGTTGAATTCTATTTTTTCGGATACACACTGAGATGATTATGCAGTTTTGAATTACATTAATAAAGTTTCTCACGTGGAGCCAAAAATAAATAAATAAATAAATTAATTAATTAATTAATTAAAAACAACAACTTTATTTACTGGTGGAGAGGAAAGATCACAGTATTGGATTTGACACCCGGGTTCATACTCTGGGTTTGCCCAGTCAGACCCCAGTTTACAGGCTGTGTGATCTTAAGCAAATCATGTCACCTCTCTGATCCTGTTTCCTCCCCCTGAACACTAGGATCCTAATGTCTGCTGCAGAGTGATTATGAAAATGAAAGTATGGCAGTGTCAGTCAGCTGGGGCTGCCGCAACAAAATACCACTGCCTGGATAACAGATAATTACCTTCTCACAGTTCCAGAGGCTGGAAGTCAAAGACAGTGTCAGTGTGGTTGGTTTCTGGTGAGAGCCCTCTGCTTGGTCTGTGGGTGGCTGCCATCTTGCTGTGTGCTCACGTGACCTCTTTGAGTGCCTGCGGGGGGGGGGGGGGGGGAGAGAATGCTGGAGCCATCTGGTGTCAAACCGCCAGAGCAGGGCCACAGCCTTAGGACCTCATTTAACCTCAATGTCCTCCTCGTTGGCCCTGTCTCTACATATAGGTGGCATTGAGGGTTAGGTCTTCAACATATGAATTGAGGGGGTGAGGGTGGGGCAGGAGTCAATCTTGAGCCTTGACAGGACAGCCTCATTTAGCAGAACACTGGCCCACAGCAACTGGGCAACTGGGCAACTGGGCAACGGCCTGTGCCCCTCCCTTTGCCTTAGCCTTGCGAGGCAGTACTATTCAGAATGTCAGAGACAGTCTTTTCTCTTGCACAAGAACTGGCCAGGGCCAGAGCCAGTAGGAAACAGGGTTCTTTTAAAATCGAGTTACTTCCTCAGACAGTTCATAGTTGATTTGTTGATTTGTTTAGGGTTATTTTTTGTTACTTTTTTGTCGTTTCTTCCTTTCTTTCCCTTTTTCTTTCTTTCTTTCTTTCTTTCTTTCTTTCTTTCTTTCTTTCTTTCTTCTTTTCTTTCTTCTTTCTTTTCTTTCTTTCTTTCTTTCTTTCTTTCTTTCTTTCTTTCTTTCTTTCTTTCTTTCTTTCTTTCTTTCTTTCTTTCTTTCTTCCTAACTTCCTTCCTTCCTTCCTTCCTTCCTTCCTTCCTTCCTTCCTTCCTCCCTTTTTTTTTTTTGGAGTCCCGGGCACATTTAATTTATATTTTTCTGGAAGATGAAAATTTGGTTGTGTTTCATAGCAGTGGCATCAGAAATGCCCACAGCACGTTCTTGGTTCGACCACCATGCAGGGAAGTTTATAAGCCGTTGCTTCTCCTGCTGACAAACGTCGATGGTGCCTACGTGCATCCGCGTTGCAATTTATAGCGGTGCACTCAGGAACTTTTCAAACACGTTGTAATATTAGCTGTTCTCATCCCTCAGCTTTTCTGAGTCCTTGGGAAAACTTTTTTTTTTTTTTTTTTTTGCTTAGCCAAAGCTTACTTGATGTCGCTGAACATGAAGAAAAAAAGGTACTCTTGCCCATATGGAGGATGTATGTTGGTTTTTTCTTTTTTTGTCACTGTCATCATAATTGGCAAGTGTGACAGGCCTACAGGGAGAGAGGATTAAGGTGGCAGTATTTCTGGAATTCTAGAGGAGATTTAACCCAGAAATTCTGCACACCCAGTTCCAGTGGTTGGCAAAAGATTGGGAAGCACAGAGCTTGCAAAAGTAATGAGGCTCTGAGCCCAGCTGTCCCACCTGTGGGCCCGACAGAAGGGGTGGGGTCTCTGGGGAAGAGGAACTGATGAATTGCACTTTGCTCCCCTGATGCCACTTGGGAGCCAAAGGCACTGGCACTTGTATCAAACATGTTGGGTAATCCTTGGTGTCTAAGGAACTAACCTGTTTTCTCAGTGCTAAAAGGAATTGCTGCCTCAGGCCAGCCTCAGAAATTTTAGGAATGCTTTCCACTGGGGAAGTTTGGCCAGTCGCATTTGTCAAACATTCAACTACAATCAGCTTGTGGTTTTCACACTAAGCGTGGGAGGCTTCTTCACTCTTAGGGAATGTGAGCCTGTGCCATAGGCATACCCTAGGGCAGCATAAGAGGATCTGCATGCCCATGGAACCACACTCTGTCAGCCTGAGAAGAGTGGAGTTGGCCTTCACACCCATTCTTCCCGTTTGTGTGAACCATACCTGGTGTTCACACTAATGGCCAGCCTCCTTCCTGCCCTCCTTCCTGTTAATCCAGAAGCTCCTCAGAGTTGGGTGGGAGATAAGCAGAGTGAGGGGGTCCAGGGACTTTGGAGTCAGACAAGGAGTTGACCCCGAGACCTCTACTTGCCATGTGATCTTGGGCAAAATATCAATTTCTCCGAATCCAAGCCTCATCTCTGTGAAGGGCAGTAGTATCTTCTGCTTCATTCAGCTATTGATAGGAACTATTAAGACAGTAAATGTAAGTGTTTAACATATGACTGAGACATAATAAGTGATTGATAAATGTTAGCAATTGTTAATATTGAAAAAATTAATTGAAATTGATGTATGAACAACTGATAAGTAAGTAGACATATTTGATTCCACATGTAATACTGCATTTATCAGGGACTCGTAGTGTCTTAGATCAAAGTTGTTGAGATATAAGGACTGGGCTAAGAGTTTGTTGCTTTAATTTGTAGGGAGGGGGAAGTGAGAGATGGAACGGGGAGACTGGAACCCCTCAACTCACACCAGAAAGCTAGTCCTTTTTTTTTTTTTTTTGGAGAGAGAGAAAGAATGAGCGGAGAAGAAGCAGAGAGGGAGAGAGAATCCCAAGCAGGAGCAGCTCCACAACCTGAGATCTCACAACCTGAGATCATGACCTCAGTCCAAATCAAAAGCTGGACACTTAACTGACTGAGGCACCCAGGTGCAACACTGCAGGAAGGTAGCCTATTGATGGCTTCTTCCTTGGGGCAAGAATGTCCAGTTCAGTTTAAGAAATGTTTCACAGTCTCCTGTTAGGGGCCAACATTGTACCAAGGGCTGATGGTTGGGGAATTATAAAAAAAAAAGAAAGGAAGGAAGGAAGGAAGGAAGGAAGGAAGGAAGGAAGGAAGGAAGGGAGGGAGGGAGGAAGGAAGGAAGGAAGGAAGGAAGGAAGGAAGGAAGGAAGGGAGGAAGGAAGGAAGGAAGGAAGGAAGAAAAATATGAGAGATAAAAGCCAAGTGTTATAAAAGCTAATTTTTCAGGTTATTCACCGATGGTTTTATTTTCCCAGCAAAATAGGACAGATTTTAATTGTCATTACTTTCCATGGAGAAGTTCTTGAAGATCTTTTTAGTATACCTATTGTATACATATTGTGATATATGTTGAACTAATTAAAACACAGATGGGATAAGGGAATGTGGAAGAGATAACCAGAAAACTCAAAGAATATATTTAAAACTTAAAGTTCTAATATTGCGGGGCGCCTGGGTGACGCAGTCGGTTAAGCGTCCGACTTCAGCCAGGTCACGATCTCGCGGTCCGTGAGTTCGAGCCCCGCGTCAGGCTCTGGGCTGATGGCTCGGAGCCTGGAGCCTGTTTCCGATTCTGTGTCTCCCTCTCTCTCTGCCCCTCCCCCGTTCATGCTCTGTCTCTCTCTGTCCCAAAAATAAATAAACGTTGAAGAAAAAAAAAAAGAAAAAAGAAAGAAAAAAAGGAAAAAAAGAAGAAAAGAAGAAGAAAAAAAAAAGTTCTAATATTGCTAAGGGTTAAAAAAAAAAGAAAGACTATGAACTTGAAAGGAAGACTTTCCAAGACATTAGGCTATCATATGTGAGAACATTCATCAGACTGTAAGCCTTGTTCATCTCTGGAGATGGCAGGTGCGTGGGGGTGAATTAAATCTGTGGGTGACCTGAAGAGTTCATTATTCTCTCTCTCTCTCTCTCTTTTAAATATAATTTATTGTCAATTTGGCTAACATACAGTGTATACAGTATGCGCTTGGTTTTGGGGGTGTATTCCCGTGAGTCATCACTTGTATACGACACCCAGTGCTCATCCCAATAAGTGCCCTCCTCGATGCCCATCACCCATTTTCTCCTCTCCCCTCTGTGCCTCCCCATCAACCCTCAGTTTGTTCTTTGTATTTAAAAGTCTCTTATGGTTTGCCTCCCTCTCTTTAATTTCCTTTCTATCTACAGTTGACACGCTGGAGTTTGGCCCCTTTTCCTGGTATAGTGGAAAGTTTATAGACTTTATAGTCATGTGGGTTCCTATTCTGGACACTCACCTGGCCAGCTACCACTTTAGCACACAGAACCATGGATTCCTTGTTGGTAAAGCGGAGCTTGTGATACGCTTTCCAGGGCATCGTGGAGACCCAGGGAGATAGTGCGTCAGTGCAACGAGTCACAGAACAGGCATCGGTTTTCCTCCCTCCACATTACTGCTAGCAGCTGGCTGTGGGAGGTCATGAGACCAGGGAGAACATGTGTCCGGGTCTCTGGAAATCCAGCTGGATTTACTAAAAGTCAAAAATTGGCTCTTTTGCTGCTCATTCTCCTATATCACCTCGGTCTTTGCTTATAGTCAGTATCCCTCAGTGGTATCTTTTGGAGAGATGGGACCTTGCCTAACCTTTCAAAAAAAAATTTTTTTAATGTTTATTTACTTTTGAGACAGCGCATGAACGGGGGAGGGTCAGACAGAGAGGGAGACACAGAATCCGAAGCAGGCTCCAGGCTCTGAGCTGTCAGCACAGAGCCCGACACGGGGCTCAAACTCACGGACCGCGAGATCATGACCTGAGATGAAGTCAGACACTTAACCGACTGAGCCACCCAGGCACCCCTTTGCCTAACCTTTCAGCACCGTGTTCAGATGAAAGTTTAGGAGGTAGAAAGGAGGCAGTTGTGAGCTCTTCTTGGCTGAGGGGCAGCATGCTGGTTTCTGAGCAGCCCTTCTGCCCTGACAGTCCAGAGCTTACTAGTGACTTTTCCCTCTCACTTCTTTCCTAGTCAGCCCGTTGACTGCTGGGCTCTGGTGACTAGTGGATGGAAGTAATCAAGTGCACCAGAACCATTTAAGGGATCTGAACAGTTGTTTTTCTTTTTCTTTCTTTCTTTCTTTCTTTTTTTTTTTTTTTTTTGGCTTGCATTGTGGCATATGCTGGGAGATGCTAATTACAGCAATTAAGCAAGAATGTAATATTGCTTAGCAACCCAGTTACCTAATATGTAATTTTACTAATTTGGCTGAATCTGTGTGCTGTAACTGTTTTTGTTTTAATTAAGGATATTAATAATAATGTTTTTGTGTGGGACATTTTATGCAGCATTTTCTAACACCTATATCCGGAATTAAATTAGTGCATAAGCATCCTTTGTGAGACAGGTTTTTTTGTTTTTGTTTTTCTCAAAACCAGGCATGCAAAGGGATGTGAGGATCCAGAAACTGTGTGCAGCCTAGTACCTCAGTAGAGACACCTTTTGCTTGACCTTCTTTGGACATGAAGGAATTTCTACCACCAGGTTCCCCCAAATATTGAACAAAGAATTTGACCTGCAAGTGGGTTTATCCCACAGCCACACGGAGCCTTGTGGGGTCCACCTTGGGTGCCACTTTGGGCAGTGAAGTCATTTAAAAACATTTCACCCTTAGGGCGCCTGGGTGGCGCAGTCAGTTGAGTGTCCAACTTCAGCTTAGCTCATGATCTCACAGTTTGTGGGTTGTGGGTTTGAGCCCCGCATCGGGCTCATATGCTGTCAGCTCAGCGCCTGCTTTGGATCCTCTGTCCCGCTCTCTCTCTGCCCCTTCCCTGCTCATTCTCTCTCTCTTTCAAAAATAAGTAGACATTATAAAAATAAAAACATTTCACCCTTTCTTTTTCTAGGTTAGGGACCCATTTATATATAAATCTTTAAATTTATGTACACTGGATCCATGCTAGCCATGAATATGAAATCTTACTGACTTACTTCGTTGAGAAAATGGTACCTTCCACTCTCAGACCAGAAAAGGTTAACTCTGACTCCCTAAACAAGTCACTGCTAAAAACACCAGTTGCTAGAGATGGATTTGAAGGAAGAAACAGGAGATGGATGTTAGGCTAATCCCATAGAGTATCTCATCCCAATTACCTTTCAAGATCACTTTTTGCCAGGATTGAGTTAATCTGGAAATGAGCATTGAGCAGATGTAAACCCAAGTTCTTTGGATCTAGCATGAACTACGGTTTCCTGATGGGAGACTGAGGGTGGGAGAGAAATCACAGTATCTCATAACAGTCATTAATCACAAACTTCTTAGAAAATAATCCTCCTTGTATTCTAGCTATTCATTCAACAAATATTTGCTGAGTGCTTGCCACGTGCCTGGAATTGTTCTAGGTTGTACACATACAGTTGGGAACAATCAGATAAAAAGTCCCGCCCTGATTGACCTAATGAGAATAGTGGGTATTCCTACATATTCTGTTCCAGGCGCTGTTCCACACAGCATTTATATAACTCATTTCATCCTTAGCAACAATACAATGAGGTAGGCATATTGCTACACCCAGTTTGCATTTGAGGCATCTGAGGCGTGGAGAGTGTTTGAGACTTGCTGAGGTCGCACAGTTGGCAAATAGCCCAGTTGGGCTATCTGACTCTCTCCTCTGTCCCCTCATGTCTGTGGCTTCACTCTCCAGGACCACTCGGTTTATATGGGCCTTTCATTTGTTCCCTTATTCATACTTCCAGATAATAGGAAATGTCACATCTTGCTGGAGTTGGTGGAGTTTGCTTCCAACCATGGGCATGTGTATTTGACTTCTGTAACCAGAGAACAAAGCATGTCCTTGGGTTTCTCACACAGTTTCAGATAAAACTTAGAAACTGGGTGTGAATTACAGCTTGAAAGCCTGTCCCAGGGTGCCGGTATTTTTCCCTGACTGGGTAAGAGAGTTATCTTCTCTTGAGAGACAGCATTTCCTTGGTTGCTATAGTTTAGTCCCTGCCACAGATAAGAGACAGATGGTCATATTTTTAAGGATACACAAATAGCTTAAAATGTAAAATAATTGAAATATAAATAATAGCTATTTCAGAGTCCCCCTTGAGACTGCAGATCAGAAAATATCCTTGGGAAGAATCTTGGGAGGCATGCAAAGAGGCTGTTCTGCAAGAATAGGACAAACCCTGGGGCGCCTGGGTGGCTCAGTCGGTTAAGTGTCCAACTTCAGCTCAAGTTGTGATCTCATGGTTAATAGGTTTGAGCCCCGCGTCAAGCTCTGTGCTGTCAGCTCAGAGCCTGGAGCCTGCTTTGGATTCTGGGTCTCCTCTCTCTGTCCCGCTTCCCCACTTGTGCTCTGTCTCTCAAAAATAAATCTAAAAACTTAAAAAAAAAAAAAATAGAATAGGACAAACTCCAAACTTTAGCAGACACATTCTATTCCTTAAGCCCTACCTTTCTAAATGTGCACGTGATGACTTTTAAAAATCTTAATGTCCAGCTGACATTTACTTGCTACTTAGTGTCCACAATCTGGCCATGGTAATGTGTTCCTAAGCGTGGTCTGCAAGTGAAGAGCCCATTAGGGGGCCTTTTCACTGCTGCACATTTCATAGCATTTCAGAATAGGTCAGGCGTGTGTGTGTGTGTGTGTGTGTGTGTGTGTGTGTGTGTGTGTGTGCTTTCCTTTGCAAAATTGAACTCACATTTTTTAGACATTTTGGAAAACTTGTATTCATGCAGTTGTTCAGCCAACAGGTAGTGAATCCCACGTGTCAGGTAGAATGCCAGGCACCACAGAATCAAGGAGAGATGCTCCTACCCTGAAGAGCATCTGAATCTAGCAAGGGAGAGGAGATAGTAATCGTAAATACTGTGTAGGGACCCGGAAGAGGGGCACCTACCTTAAGGAGACCATACTGCGTTTGGTCTGGAGCTCCAGAAGATTGCTGTGCTGTCCACAGCAAGTTTGTTTCCTCCCACATATTTTTACCCTGGACCTGTCAACTTCAACACATGAGCAACAAACCCCACAGAGTGGTGTCCAAGGACCCCTGCTGGCTGCCATGGAGGCTGTCTCAGTCTTCCTGGAAGACCTCCTACCTCACCCTGCATCCCTAGAAGCAAATCGTCTGCTCCAAATGTGGCTCTTCCTGGATGGGCCAAGGTTCAGGGATGGCTTTGATCCGACTGTAGACTCTCAAGGGGAGAAGTGTCGCTACTGTCCCCAGGAAGTCCCTGTCCAGCCTATGCTTGAGCACTTCCACAGACATCGTGGACACTTATGCCTGCCCCTCCCTCCTTCCATTCCTCACACAATGTCTTCTCTTTGCCAGACAGGATATATCCAAACGATGTTCTGTCTGAAGCAGTTTTGGGTACTCTGCTGTTTTGATCATTGTCTTCAGCATTAGGAGTCTTGCGTGGAACTGTATTTCGGTATTACTGCTTTCCTTTGTAATTCTGTTTACTTTATGATTTATACACATTGTTCAGAATAACGGTCCACAGGGCTTGGTGTCTAGGACTGAATGCTGCGTTTTAGGCATGGTCTGACCAGCATAGGGCCACACAGGGCCAGCACCTGCTCTCATTCTTTTAATTGAGTGTAATTCACGTTAGTGCTGTTGGTAGCTCTGAGTCAACTAATTTCCAGTGGTGCTTCTACATCAAGTCTCTCTCATTCTAATTTTGTCGTTGTCGTTGTTTGTTTTGGGCTCAAACTACAGTGCTTAGCAGTCTTCCGTCTTGATTCTATATTTCGTCTTCTTACCAATTTTGGGTCATCTGCTGACTTGAAGTGCATGCCCTCTTCATACAAGTCACTGATAAAAATGTTTAACAGGACAGGACTAAGGCCATAGCTCTGCCTCCATTCCTAATTAAATTGACTCGTGATGTCTATGACCCCTTAACAAAGTACTCTTCCAGCTGATAAGCTTTGTACCCAAAACTTATTCCTTTTAAGTCCAAATGAATATTAAAGGAAACTGTCAGTACATTTTTTTTTCTGAATACTTACTTCGTCTATTACTTTTCTAATAATCTGGTTTCTGGATAAAACAGTTGGTGTAAGGAAGCCATATAGGCCCTCATGGACTCCTATTTCCTATTTTCCAAAGTCAAAAAAAGAAGGAAAGAAAGAAAGAAAGAACGATTGCTTTTAAAAATCCATTACTGGGGTCCCTGGGTGGCTTTGTCAGCTGAATGTCTGACTCTTGATCTCATGGATTGTGAGATCGAGCCCCGCATCAGGCTGTGTGCTGAGAGCACAGAGTCTGCTTGGGATTCTCTCTCTGCCCCTCTCTCTTCCCCTCCCCCATTCACTCGCTCTAATTCTCTCTCTCTCAAAATAAAGAAACACTTTTTAAAAAATCCATTACTGAATTTTGCCTGGGAACAGGGCCAAAGAATCTATTTTATTCCATGTTTTGAAAACCAAGATATAATTTTCACTTTTCCAGTTCACTTTTTTAGAACAGTCTGACTTGTTCTCCCTGATTTCCCAAAGGTCCCCGCAGAGTTTCAATTATGAAGCATCTAAGGCCTTCCGGTACGTTGGTGTGTAATCTTCCCAGGAAGGACTTGAGTTCATTTGAAGCATCAGGGTGCTCTCTTCCAAATGCCACCCCCTTCTTGGCTTCCACTGCCCCTTACTTAGGCTCACATCTCAAAAACGTTATTTTCATAAAGCAGCAAAGCAAGAATTCACAAGTTATTATTTTCTTTCAGCCACTCATCAATAACACTGTTTGCCTGGAGATACAGAGCTGCCTAGTCCTTGTCTTTGTACACCATAGATATCTAAAAATAGCCCCTTGTGTTGTATTTGCCATTGTTAGGAAACCTTCCCTCATAAGGACCCTCGATTGCCCATCTAAAGGTTTCTTTTGAATAGTGGTTTGACTCCCAGGGAAAACATCCTGTCCTTTGCAGTGGACATGGCCCTTGTGGGTCCTGGTGTTACTTAATTTAGAGCCTAGGTATAAGGGGGGCACCTGGGTGGCTCAGTCGGTTAAGCATCTGACTCTTAATCTCAGGTCAGGTCATGGTCTCCTTGTTCATAGGATCGAGCCCCACATCGGACTCCATGCTGACAGCACAGAGCCTGCTTGGGATTCTCTCTGTCACCCTCTCTTTCTGACCCCCTCAAAGTAAATAAACTTAAAAAAAAAAGAACCCAAGTATTGGATTCCTAAGATCTTAATGACCTTATACAATATTGCTTTAACTTCTGTTGATCCGAGGTACCCGTGAGCCCTCTGAGATGCTCAGTGAACAATCAGATAGTACATTATCCAGTAGTGTATATCCAATATTATTTTATTGGTTGGAGCTGGAAATATACAAATTCACCTCAAGAGAATGATTTCACAGAACATTTATAAATGTAATCGTTCCACTATTTTTCTCTATCTCTTCCTTGTAGCTGCCACTCCTATCACTGTGGCAGCCCACATAATAAAAAGAGGTAAGAGAAAGGATCTTGGTCCTACCCTGTCCAGTGGCCTTGTCTCATTTTTGCAATGCCATGATTTGTAAACTAACCAACTCTGTTTGGACTTCTCAAGATGGCATAGTGGCGCATGTCCACATCTCTACATGTTGTCATCCACTTATTACTGTTGGCCACAAAAAGCAATTCGTTGGGGATGATATAAAGAACAAGGAAGTCTATTATTTCCGATATCTTGGTAGGGATGAAATGACAATTATGTTGATAAATGTAGGCTTTCTTTGTTCTTGTGCCAGAATCCACTGCTGCCTTTCCTATTATGGGACAGCTTTCTCTTGAGGTTCCAGTTCACCCTCTGAAGGAAGATCTTCTTAATAATCAGATTGCCCCAATGAAGAGGAATAATTCTCCATCCGTCCACTTGACTCTGGCTCATCTCTTCCACTTGTCATCTGCCAGAGGCTGGTTCTGACTTTCTTTTATATTCCAGGAGTGAGCCTCTAAGAACTGGGGCAGAACCTGAAGTGAACTTCATCTCCTCCAACCTTGGGCCACATCGGTTGTACTCACACCATGCCTAGCCTTGGGTCTGCATAGAGTAGGTGCATTTATGAGTTGGCTATGGCTGCCATAACAAAATACTACAAAGCAGGGGACATAAGCAACAGAAATTTATTTTCTCATGGTTTTAAAGGATAAAAGTCCAAGATCACTGTGCCATCAGGGTTGGTTTCTGGTGAGGGTTTTCTTCCTGGCTTATAGACAGCTGCCTTCTTGCTCTGTCCACACTTGGTCCTTGCTCTTTGTGTGTGTGTGTGTGTGTGTGTATGTGTGTGTGTGTGTGTGTGTAGGGAGGGAGATCTCTGGCATCTCTTTTCCTGTAAGGGCAGCATCCTATTTGTTAAGGGCCCACACTTATGCCCTTACTTAACCTTATATAGTCTGTATTTCCAAATACAGTCACATGGGCAAAGGCTTCAACATAGGAATTTTAGGGGGACACAGTTCAGTCCGTAACAGGGAAGTATTCCATAAATGTTTGTAGGATGTATCAGTTGGCGAATGGCGAAATCTTGATTGATTGATTGAATGAATGAACTTCGTGACTTTTTTGGTGATCATTTGGAAGTAGAGAAGAGACCTGAACAGAGCGGGAAGCTCCTCTAAGGCCCCTTGGAGCACCCTGAATCAAAAAAGATTCTGTAACTTCAACTGGCAGGTCTCAGGGTCTCTTCTGTCTCATTTGCCAGAGGCCAGTTGGTTTGTGTAAGGGATTAATGAGGCCACAGGTGTAGGTTCCATCCCACACGGCTCAGTTAACTCCATGTTGAGAAAGGCTCTTCCATGGCAGGTGTTAAGTCTGAAGAGAAAGGCATGGACAGTTTAGAATAACCTAGACATATGGACATGTAGGGCCACAGAGAGGAGCTCATCCACTGTTCCAACACTGAATTGACACTAATGTTATACAAACAACAAACAAAGCATGTTTGTTGCTCTGAGTCAGAATGCATGTATTTTTCAGTGGAATACAAGCTCTGGTCCTAAAAATTAAAGTGAAAGATCTGACTTCATTCCAGCCTCATAGCCTTCTAAGGTGAATCTTTAAATTGTAAAGTATCTGTTGCTAAGTGGAGATTTCAAGATTAAAAAAAAAAAAAAAACCATAAGAAGAAATGAAATGACCCATAAAATGACTCAGCATTTTAATGGATTTGTTTCCAGGTTTTTCTCTTACATGGTTGAATTGTGTATCTAGAGACTTTCGGTAGATACATACACATTTCCCCATATTTGCCATCCGTGTTTATAAAATAACTTTCAAGGTCTGTGTAATACTTTGCGCAGAGAAGTACATGTACCTATATGCATTGTGTGGATACTGGGATGTAGTTCACTTGATTTAAAAAATTTTTTTATGTTTATTCACTGAAAGAGAGAGACAGAGCACAAGCAGGGGTGGGGCAGAGAGAGAGGGGGACACAGAATCTGAAGCAGGCTCCAGGCTCTGAACTGTCAGTCCAGAACCCGACACGGGGTTCGAACTCAGGAACTGCGAGATCATGACCTGAGCCGAAGTCGGATGCTCAACCGACTGAGCCACCCACACGCCCCAATTCACTTGTTTTTAATCTGGAAGATGTTTTTGTTACCAGTATGCGGAAAAGAAATTTGCTTTATCTGATTGTTTACCTACAGCTTGGCACATTTCATTAACCAATATTGGTGTACTCAAAAGAATACATTATTCAGCATGTCTGCTATTTTTCAGATAGCAAATCAACTTGTTTTTTAATATAGATATTAGATAATTCACACTTGATCAGTGGAAAAATCAATTTCTTCTCTTCCCTTTTCTTTTGAATGAAATTTGGCGAGGAGACGAATAACAAATATAGAAGTGGTGCTCCCTCTTAACTCACTGGGTTTCCCCATCAAGGACGCCCTGTGCATAGTGTTGGTCCGCTAGATACAGGCCTTTCTCATACCTTGTTAGAGTCAGTTAGTAATTTCATTCCCTATACCCAGACCTACCAAGTGCAAATCTTCCAACAAATTAAATTTCCAGTTATTATTGGCTTCCATTTTATAGTCTCTCTGGAGAAAAATTAATATTGGTAGGAAATTCATAAAAAAGTGACATTCTCCGTGAGGGTGGTACATCTTCTCCCTTCACTTGTGCCTCAGTGTTACATTTGCACTGGCCCTGATTGTGACAGCGCTGATGCGCCCTCGGTGGACATTCAGGGTACAACAAATGAGAACATGTCCGGCTAGGGAAGGCGTAAGGGAACTAACGTTTACTGAATGCTTCTGATGATCACTAAATACTGAATTAAGTGCTTTTTTTTTGTACTTTATTGTAAAGAATCCCAAGCATGGGAGGCAGGAGTTGTATTTTTATTTTTATTTATTTATTTATTTTTTTCAACGTTTATTTATTTTTGGGACAGAAAGAGACAGAGCATGAACGGGGGAGGGGCAGAGAGAGAGGGAGACACAGAATTGGAAACAGGCTCCAGGCTCTGAGCCATCAGCCCAGAGCCCGACGCGGGGCTCGAACTCAGGAACCGCGAGATCGTGACCTGGCTGAAGTCGGACGCTTAACCGACTGCGCCACCCAGGCGCCCCGTGGAGTTGTATTTTTAAAATAAGGAAACCGAGAGGTGCCTGGCTGGCTCAGTTGGTAGACCGTGTGACTCTTGATCTCTCAAGGTTGTGAGTTCAAGTCCCACATTGAGCGTGGAGCCTACTAAAAGAAAAATTCATCTTGCTTATATTAAAATAAGGGAAATGAGGGTGGGGGCACTAAGGGATAGGGTAAGGGTATGGAAATAATACTGAGTACAAACCATATGCTGGGTCTGTGCTAGGTGTGGACAGATTAGAATATTATTATTTTATGGATTTCACAGATTATTTCAGTTGATCTTTAAAACACTACCTTATGAAGTAGGGATTCCTAGAACATTTGACACATGGCAGAATAGGGGTCTCATGAGGGCTTTTATGCCCCCCAAACCTTGTTATCTCTCTTCAGTTTACAGTGCAGCTGGCCAGCTGTAAAAAAAAATGCCGATTTTTTTTTTTTAAGTTTTATTTATTTAAGGAATCTCTACATACCATGTGGGGCTCGAACTCAGTATCCGAGATCTGGCTGAGCCAGCCAGATGCCCCCAACCTATACAGATTTTTAAGAGTTTTAAAAAGGAAAAGCTAGATGTATTTCCTCAAGTAACTAAAACTTAAACACCATCAAGTATAAAAAACATATTTACGCAACTAAGAAAACAATATAAATCCTTGTTTTTTGTAAGTACCTTTCTTTTTTTTTAATGTTTATCTTATTTATTCTTTTGAAGGGAAAGAGAAAGTGTGTGTGTGCATGTGCACGCAAGCATGTGTGCACAGGCATGTGCAAGAACAGGAGAGTGGCAGAGGGAGAAGGGTGTGAGAATCTTAAGTACTCTCACAATCGTGAGATCATGATCTGAGCCAAAACCAGGAATCAGACGCTTAACCAACTGAGCCACCCAGGCACCCTGACAGTTTGACTTTTGAACAAAAGAATACATTTTTTAAAAATAGGATGGAATAAATTCAAAAATCCATATTTGTACCTTATCTTAATGAATTTTTACCTGGCTCTCAATCCCTTTACAACCCATGTTAGGCTTTTGGGAAATGCTTTCTTTTTTCTTTAGCCTCACCAAGATTTTGAAACCCATGTCAACAGACAGTTCCCTTCACACTGTCCCAGATTCTTCTCTCAATGAGATTCATGGAACTTCTCTTTTATTATTACTTTCTATTAAGGTATAATTGACAAATAAAGCCTAATGTGCACAATGTATATATGGTGAGATGATTACCACAATCACGTTAATTAATACATCTATATCCTCAATATAGTTACTTTGGTGTGTGTATGGAGGGAATAGCCTAAGGTCTATTCTCTTAGTAAATTTCAAGTATACAATACAGTATTATTAAGTATAGTGATCATGGTGTACATTAGATCCTCAGGGGTTATTCATCTTATGACTAAAAGTTTGTACCCTTTGACCAACATCTCCCTGTTTCTCCCACCTTGTAGCCCTGGCAACCATCATTCTACTCTGTTTCTATGAGTTTGACTGTTTTTCAGATTCCACATATGAATGATACCACCATTTGTCTTTTTCTGCCTGGCTTATTTTACTTAGCCATAGTGCCCTCCATATTCACCCATGCTCTTGCAAATGGCAGGGTTTCCTTCTTTCTTAAGGCTGAGTAATATTCCAGTGTGTGTGTGTGTGTGTGTGTGTGTGTGTGTGTGTGTGTGTATACCACATTTTTAAAATCCATTTATCCATCGATGGACATTTAGGTTGTTTTTATATCTTAACTATTGTGAATATGCTGTAACAAACTTGGGGTTGCAGATACCTCTCTGAGATACCGAGTGCACTTTCTTCAGACATATTCCCAGAATTGAATTGCTGGATCTTATGGTAGTTCTAATTTCAGTTTTTTTGCAGAACCTCCATACTATTTTCCATGGTGGCTGCACCAATTTGCATTCCCACCAACAGTGCGCAGGGGGTCCCTTTCCTCCACATTCTTGCCAGCCTTCATTATCTCTTGGAATCTTCTCTATCTTCAAAGAATTTTACGATCAAAAAGCTTGTCAACAAACCTTTTTCTTCAAGGCGGCCTTGCAAACCACCCCCGCCACCAATTCCAGCTTTGTGAGTAAAAGAAAGCTTTTCAGAGTTGTACAAGAAGCTTGTTGCTAGAAATCCAACAGGGTACTGTGTTTGATTTCACCGGTAATTTTGCTCTGCAGTATCTAAGCTTACAAGAGGAGATGAGCTTTTGGATTTCTTTGTGCAATTTTTAATCTAGGGGTAACAAGCCCCTTGCCTAAAAAAGTCAGTCTCCCATCTCCCGTCCACTGAGTGAATAGACACCTGGAATTTCTCTGGCAAATGGTAGTGTTTCTTTCTGTACCAAAAGATAAGACTGAAAATGCAAATATCCTGGGGAGAAGTCACATTTACTAAATTATACTCATGCTATCCTGCAAATGATTGATACGGGCGTCTCTTCCCAAAGAAGGTTGAGATATCAGACATCGAGGAGCAGGAGAGATCCAGGGGTTTAAAGGGGAGGCGTGAGAAGGAGGAGCCAGTGCCTGCTCAGGGGGTAGGGCTCAGAGACTGTGATTCCTCATGGTTTCCGTCTGGCCTTTCAGAAAATATTTACGATGGGAGTCACATTTTATGCTTTAAAGCGTCCGCTTTAAAGTCAGTGTGCAAACTGTGGCAAAAAGCACTCTTGGAAATCCCTTAAATCTTCCAGTAAGTGCCATTCTTTCCATTTCCCAGGAAGCCCAGCATCGCCGGTTATTCCTAGGCGTTACCACTGCTGCTTCTTTAGTGGAGTCCCGTGGTGGTTTGCTTGTGTTTGGAGGCTGTGTGCTTAAAAAACGCATTCGGTACACCCAGATGAGGCAAACTACAAGACATGCAGGGGTACGGAGGCTAAGCCAGGAAACAGTGTTGTGCTCGCACCGGGACATACTCATGCCCAGGAATGGAATGGGGAGGACTATACACACTATTTAAGTTGTTCTCGCTCTCACTTTCTCAATTCTCTTTTTGGCCCAGTGGGTATCGTGGAACTTGTCTCGTGGGAGTTAAAGGCATGTGATTCAACTCCTCTGCACATTCAGCCGGATACGGCTCCCCAGGCACTTTCTAAATCTCACCGTAGCCCTGGAGAGGGACTGGCAGAGCAGAAGTCAGAAAACCACGGGGGACACTGGGGTTAAGCTGGACCCTTTGGTCCTAGGTCAGAAAAACAAGAGCAAATCTATGTGGAAGCTTTGATCAGATGACAGGTCAGGTGAACACAGTGGTTTACAGTTTGATGGAGATTTGTCTCTCTTTCTCGACAGGCTGGTCCATTCAGGTCCGGCCAAAGGATCGCCCCAGGCTGGTGTGGATCTGTCCTTTGCTACTCGAACAGGCACCAGGCAGGGGATCGAGACACATGTCTTCAGGGCCGAGACCGGCAGGGACCTCTCCCATTGGACGCGGAGCATCGTACAGGGATGTCACAACTCGGCAGAACTCGTCACCGAGGTCACCACAGGTGAGCACTGCTGGCTGACACAGGACCGGCACGCCCTCTCCTCTGCCCTGGCCTCAAAGTAGTTTCCACTATTGGCCTTTTTGGCTGTGGAGAATTCCAGAAGTACACTTAAATTCTTCCAAATTAAGGCACTGTATGCCCTACTGAAAAGCAAGCCTTTCTCCTCCTTCATTCAAGAAAAGTTGGTAACTTGGAGAGTCAGATGTCATTTTCCTACTTGTGTAACCCTGGGTGGCTTCCTGGAGGCATGTACTTTGGAGGCCCAAACTAGTAGGATTCTTGTTATCAACAACAGAGACTGACTCTGAATAGCTTATCACAGAATACAATTCTTGCACATTAGTGTTGGTAGCTCACAGAGTTGTTTACAAAACTGGGGAACCAGTTGGTGAAAAAGAGCGGGAAACAGACGTGTCTAGCTGGGGTGAAACAGCAAAGGGGAAACTACCAGTGACCCCTGCCCCTGGTATGGATGGAGAAGCCGAGGCTGGATGGAAGGAACACACAGTGAGTGCAGCCATGTTCCTGTAGAGCTCTACGACAGAGCCGATTAGTGGGGAAGCTGAGATTTGTATAAAGAAGGAAGAACCTTCTATACTGTACTATTTATTGAGTGCTCACAACGTGCCAGGCATCTCATCTACTGCCTCTCAGTGTTTTTCTTTTTCTTTTTTTTTTTTAAGTTTATTTATTTATTTTGAGAGAACGAGAAAGAGAGCATGTGAGCATGGGGGAGCGGCAGGGAGAGAGGAGAGAGCGCATCCCAAGCAGGTTCCTCGCTGTCAGCTCAGAGTCTGATGCAGGGCTCGAACTCACAAACCGCGCAATCATGATCTGAGCTGAAACTCAAGAGTCGGATGCTTAACCGACTGAGCTACCCAGGCACCCCTCAGTGTTTTTCATACTATGAGAAACAACCCTACTAGGGGTCCAGAAATCAATGAATTGAGGCCAGACCAACATTTAAAAAATTAAATGGAATAGGAAAATCAGTGTAAATATTGTTTAGGTTTGTAGAACTTTTGATTCCGGGGTGTGTGTATGACTAGGGTCATAATACGTTGCCTCACCTTGTCTAATGCACACAATTCCCTTGCCAACCTGATTTTACAAATCTGGAAGCAAATCCTTAAGAAAGGTTAAGTAATCAGGGCGCCTGGGAGGCTCAGTCGGTTAAGCGTCCGACTCCAGCTCAGGTCATGATCTCGCGGTCCGTGAGTTCGAGCCCCGTGTCGGGCTCTGTGCTGACAGCTCAGAGCCTGGAGCCTATTTCGGATTCTGTGTCTCCCTCTTTCTGACCCTCCCCCATTCATGCTCTGTCTCTCTCGGTCTCAAAGATAAAGAAACGTTAAAATAAAAAAATTAAGAAAAAAAAAGAAAGGTTAAGTAACTTATCCAAGATCACACAACTCATAAATGACAAAACTGTAACACTAGGTTGTGTCATTCTAAAGACTCTTTCTCATTGACTATAGTGTCTACAAGGACATAGATCTCACCGCTATACCACTGGTCCGAAAACAGGCTGCTGTGATCAATAATTTTCATGCCACTCTCCAAATCAGATGGATAGATAGGTGACCGATAGACGATTGACAGATAGCTAGATGATAGATAGAAATGCATGCACATATAAATATACAGATATAGATAATCTAATTTTTTACTGGGCAAAGATAAAATTAGAGACTAGGAAGTAGTAGGAATCTAAAGTCACATGAATGAACAAAGTACGTGCTGTAAAATCTTGTACATTTGCTAAGGTGGATTCCATACTGGCCCAGTGATTTTCAGCAGCCAGCACAATGTACAGTTAACAGTGTCCATAATGCTGTTGTTCCTGATTCTGAGATGTAAGGCAGACTGTTTCTAGCTCTGAGATCTAGAACCAACCTCTCTTCCAGGTGTCCTGCGGTCACTCATAAAGAGGGCATGTGTGACAGAGTGGCTAGTATCCTCAACAACAGTCTTCCAGGAAATCCAACGTTGAGTCCCATAAGGCTGCTTCTCCATTCACCCCTTTCTATCATGTTTTCCTGCCTGTTCCTTCATTTCTCTGTGTCTCTGAGCATCCAGTATAAGGTGGTAGCCACAGTGTGGGATTTAAGTCAGAAAGGCCTGGATTCAAATTCCAGTCCTGTTTCTTTCCTAATCTCTTACTCTTACTTGCCTCGCTTGTTTCCATTATCCATAAAAAGAAGAAAATAACGGTACCTACCTCCTAGGATTGTTGTCGAGAATTATGAGAAATAATCCATGTAAAGCTCCTAGAACAGTGCTTGACACATAGTAAGTGTTCACTCAGAGTTGTTATCAGTCATTACTCCTGTAATGACTTCTCCAGACCCGTGTGGTCCAGTACGCTGGCTTCTGGTCATATGTGGCTATTTAAATATTATTGAATTAAAATTAAATTACTCCCTCAGTCACACCAGCCACATTTCCAGGGCTCAGTCACTACATGTGCCTAATGGCTACCACGTTGGACAGTGCAGATCTAGAACCTTTCCATCACGGCTGAAAGTCCTACTGTACAGCTTTGCTCTAGGGGAACAGGATTGCCCACAAGACATCTCAGGTACAGCATTTCCAAACTTGAGCCACACTAAAAACAACAGAAATAAAAGTTTTTGTTGTTGTTATTTTATTCTCAGAAGCCTGGTTGCTGACCTCTACCCCCAGAGATTCTGAGTCAGCAGCTTGGGGATGGGGCCTGAGAATCTGCACCTAATAAATAGCAGGTGGTGCTGATGCTGCTGGGCCCTGGACCACTTTGGGAGCACTACCGCGCTAGGCAGCAGCTTCCCTTGGGACTCAGGAATATTCTGAAAGATGGGACACATATCTTTCGGATGTGTAGTATGGTTTCTCCACATTTCCTCTACTCATGAAAACGTGAAAAAACAGATGTTTTGTAGAATTTCCACTGCAGCAACACCAACAAAATCTGTGTCTTTTAGTAGTTACCCTGAAACTGATTGGTGCCCCGACTATTTTCCATCATTGTTGGAAACCTTTCTGGAGCGTCGCTGAAACTTTTTTTTATGCTGAATCTGTATGGCAAGAAAAACTAGAGTTTTGGAGCTGAGATTTGGAAAACCTGAAAACTAAACTTAAGTTACATGTGTAAATACCGGAAAGAGCCATGCTCCTTGCAATAAATTCAGGAGTGTTCTAGGAAAGAATGGAGATGGCCAAAGGGATTTGGTTTAGTTTGCATTCCACAGATTCTGTAAAATCTGTCTCTCTCAATAAGTTGAACTCTACTTGGACAGGAAAATAATGAGGTTGGTGGTACACCAGCCAAAGGAAATAAACAATGAATTGTGTGGATGGAGCTAGCCGGGTGGTGGGAGAGAAGAAATTACGGAAATGATCAAAGGTGCAACCCAGTTACAAATTGAAAGATGCCTGCAGGGAGTAGGGGAACGGGGCTTATGTTTTAATCAGAGCTTCAATTAACTTGATAATGTGTTCGGTTTGCCCTGTGTGGATTGAGAACATCTTGAGATAACCAATTCCATTATATGAAGGCCACGGATACCATTTGAGGTCAACTAGAATTGAAAGTAACCACAATCAATTAATTCGGAATACCTGATGGCATAACTTTAACGTTCAAATATAGAGGAAGGAAGAAGAAAAGCACGTTTAAAGCTCATTTGCCCACCTATTTTGCAGGTAGTAGAAGTAAAGAGTGTCAAGAACAAGGATTCAAGATGGGAAGCCATAACCACACCCATGCCACTGTCTTTGGTTATCCTAGGACTGTGGGGGTGCCAGAGGCCTACGGACCTTCTGAGAGTATGAGATTTACTGAGGGGCTCTGCCCAGGACTCAGAAATCTATTAGAGATTGTAGTACACCTTTGGGAAATATCAGCTCTTAGTTACAAATTGAAAGATGCCTGTGGGAAGTCAGAAGGAGGGGTGTGGGTTTAAGCAGAGCTTCAATTAAAAGCCGCCTCATTCTGTGAGTCCCCTGTGTCTTCCCCCAAACTCTAAAGGCCCCCTGGCCATACAATCATTACTCTGCCTCTTTGCCAAGGTCCCTCTCCACATCCCTCTATATCCTGACTTCCAGAGAAGGAGAAAGAGACATGGCATGGAGTGGAAAGGACTTGAATTTTGAATTCTAAACCACCTAAGTTGGGACACATTTCACCTGTCTGGGCATCACTTTTTTTCACCTGTAATATTAAGCTAAGGTCCTGCTTCAGAAGTTTGTGGTAAGGTGAAATTCAGTTTGGTTTATAAAGCCAAGCGGAGCTAATGTTGATATAGAGCAATCATAATGCCCATCCTCTTCCTCTTCCCAATCCCCATCCCCAGCAAAGAAAATATCCTGGTTTCCCTAAAGAGCTTTCAGATGTGTATGAAGGGCTCAGTCAATTTACTTGCCAGGGTCTGTTAATTGTGGTGTTCTGTGAGGCAAAAAAAAAATCCAATCTGATACTTAATAACCTTTTTCAGAACTCTTTGATCAGGGGTGTAAACATTCACAAGTCTTCCTAAATAGGAAGTAGGATTCTGGGGCAAGGCTGCATCCCGCTCATAAGCTTAGAGTGCTGGTCACTTTTCCTAAACACAGTGAGGACCACGCACAAAAGCTGGCACCTGTTGTCATCAAGGGATTTTAATTTTGTTCCTTTGGATCACACAGCACCTTGTGAACACTCCCTGGGGCTCCTGAATGCCACACTGGGCAGAGAGAAAACAGCATTCACCACGGAAGATACCACATCTGGTATCTATCCTACTACACAGCTTTTCTAGGACCCAAGATCATCAGATCATCAGAGAAAACATTTAAAACCCTCATTTGTTTAAAAAGTGAGCTTTGTTGGACTTTTTAAAAATTAAAAATGAGGTGGTTTTTAGGCTACTTGCTCTTGACCTCTTAGGTGTGCTAACTTTGGTAATGTCACGGAGGAAAGCTTGTTTCTTTCACCAGCCGGTAGACACATGGCATTGCGGCGTGTGTGTGTGTGTGTGTGTGTGTGTGTGTGTGTGTGTGTGGTGATGTTGATGATGGCCAATCAGAGGTAGCTTACCCTACATCAAATGTCAGGTTTTTTCCGGCTTTGGACTAGGCCAGTGGCAGGCAAGTATACCTGTCCACGTGTGTGCTATCAGAGGGTCAGAGAAGGGCGAGAGCCCAGATAAAAGTCAGCAAATCCCAGCAAAAGGAATTCTTTCAGCTTCTTTCCCTTGGGTTCATGGGGCAAGTTAAGATACATTATCAAAATCCATCCAAGGAGAATATTTTCATGAGCAGTGATTGATTTTTCAACTTGAGAAATGTGTGGCTGGCCCTGGGATTGAGGAGACTTGTAAGTTAAGTGCCTGGGAAAATGGACCGACCTCGCTACTCACACCGCTGTGTCTCCTGTCTCCCCCTCAGCCTGCACCTACAAAAACCAGGCGTGCTGCCTGACCATACATTACGAGAATGGATTTTCTATTACCACGGAACCACAGGAGGGTGCCTTTCCCAAGACCATCTTACAGTCTCCCTATGAGAAGCTGAAAATGTCTTCAGATGATGGAATCAGGATGCTTTATTTGGATTTTGGAGGCAAAGATGGAGAGATCGTAAGTGTATTTCTGTAGACAGTGCGATTTCATGTTTTGCTGGGCGGCACATCTGTGATGGCTTGCAAACGTAACGCTGCCTTATGTTTATTTAGCAATTGACTATTTACAAAGTACCTGCAGGCTCATGTCTTGTTTGATCCTAGAAAAACTATGATTAGATCCAAGTATCTCAAAGTTCCTAACTTTTATCTCATTTTCCACTAGCAAATCAATATTTGAATCAAAGAATCTTTTACAAAGTCAGCATTAAATTCTCATTAAATGGGGTCCCACCAGCTTCAAAATGCACCATTCATTCTTAAAAAGTCTCAAGCGTCTAATCTAACCTGGGCATCCGTGCTGGTGTGGGGGGTGCGGGGGCGTGACATGCGCAATGCCCGCCATCCGGGAGGTCTGCAAGGAGTACAGCACAGAGGCAGAGGGTCTGGAGGAGGGGCAGAGTAGAAGGGATGGTGGGGAACAAAGAAATGTGGTCAATACCTGCATGGACAGAGAGCCAGACAAGAGCCCAGAAGTTTCGGGCTAATGGCAAATAATGACTAACAAAATTAGCAAATTTGTCAGAGTAACTTTTAGACTTAGATCAATGCAAACAGCCAGTGTATTGAAATTCACAATTTGCTGTGATCATTACTGCCTGTTACAACAATAACTGTACTTCTTCAGTTCTATGAAAGGGTGGGAATTTGCATGTTCTTTCTAGAAAGCAAGTATAGTTCTTGACATTCTCCAGAAGACATAGGACCTCGTTTAAGCTGTTAGCATAAGGCCTTCATTTCAAAGTCACGAGCACTGCTGTTCTGGGTCCCGAGACACCACCGGCCCCACATAACCCAGCACTTCTCACTGTGGGTATCACCTGTGGCCGTGAGGAATCCAACACCCTATGCCTGGCTGCTCATCTGAACTCACTTTCTGAGAACAGTTTCCAGCCAGTCATTTCCCTAACCTTTAAAATGGATCCACAGGATTTTATAGGATTTGTGTGTTTCAGTCAGTAGGTTCAGCCTGAAGCACCAGTTTGGAAATAAGTGACTAGAAAGTCCCTTTCGCTAAGAATACTTGTAGTTCAGTTGCTGCTTTTATCAATCACTCAACTGCGTGCTTTTTCCTAAAGGGGACTGCTCCCTAGCAAAAAAAAAAAAAAAAAAAAAAAAAAGTCTCTTGCTATCCTTGGCTTGAAAAATCAAGGCTATTTTTGCCCATGAGGAAAATCACTTAGGTCTAAATTTCAGCCTTCCTGAAGCCTGTAATTATAACCTGACTCGGGAGATTTAGGAAGGACTGAGTTTTTGCTGCCAGTCCATTCAGCTGGTGAGTGCAAGTTCACACATAGCTCCCCCAGGTCAAGTCAGCAACCCCAGGAGGCAGGCACCACCCAGCCTTTCCTCTTCTTTTCCAGGGAAGGGAGCAGAGATGTGCTATTGAGATGGAGTTGAGGGTCAAGACACCCATGTTCTGAGTCTGTAACTAACTCACCAGTTGTCTTGGGCAAGTGCTTGTATTTCTTTGGATCTGAGTCTCTCTGTCCATAAAATACAGTGACTAAAGTGGGTAATCTTTAAGATTACTTCCAAAAGTTGCATTCTGACTCTTATGCTCTGGTCATGGGTGGAGACACATGTAGGCACACACGGAGCAGGGGACTTAACAGACATGTGACCCACATGCTTACAATTCAAGAGCACAGGACCCTGGGGACACAGCTGCTTAGCCCTAGGGCTTCTGCATTCCGAATTCTCTTTTTCTGTTATTTATTTTGAGAGAGAGACAGACAGCTCGGGGGAAAGGCAGAGAGAGAGGGAGAGAGGATCCCAAGCAGGCTCCACACTGTCAGCGCAGAGCCCCATGCGGGGCTCGAACCCATAAACCGTGAGATCACGACTTGAGCCGAAACTAAGAGTCAGACAGATGTTTAACCAAGTGAGCCACCCAGTTGCCCCTGTATGCTGGATTTCACATACAGTATCTCATTTAATACTCTATTTACCCTGTAAATTAGGTAAGACTAAGAAAAATTTCAAGTGACTTGTCCCAGATTGTATATCTAAAAAGTGTTAAAGGAAAAAAAAAGTGTTAAAACCAGGACTCAAATTTAATCTTCAGATGTGAAATTTAGTGCTCCTCCAAGCTGGACCTAATCCAACATAAATAATATCACTATTGTGATACCAAAAATAAATGGTTTAGACAGTCAAGAAAGGCAACATCAATATGGATGCTACTGGTATATATGAATTTCACAGAACCTATTTCGGAAAAAAAAAAAAAGATATATGAGATGTAAAGAATAAGTTCAAAGAGTTAGCTTTTAAATCTCACTGAGGGGGTGGGGGGGCAAGGATTTACAGCCATAATTGATTCAGTTCCCATTTAAAAGCAGGAAGTGCTCAGATCCATTTGATGTGCAAATCGCTATTCTGTATCAAGCATTGATTGAAAATCTCTCAAGCTCTCTTCTTTTTAAATTTCAGCAACTGGACCTTCACTCCTGCCCCAAGCCGATCGTGTTCATCATTCACTCCTTCCTGTCAGCGAAGATCACAAGACTGGGCTTGGTGGCCTGAGCAGGGGGATGGCTTGCCTTGGACAGGAGGGCTGCTGTGGGACGTCAGATCAGCTGCTCGGCGAGCGGGGAGAGGTAGCATAGCAGGTCTGCCGCGGTCAGCTTTAGATCCCCGAGTCCTCAGCTGCCCCAGACTTCTCCATCAGCTTCACCAACTACAAGGGGGTGCCCCAAGAAAACACCGCAAGGAATATCAGGAGAAAAATGGCTTTTTAGAACGGTAGAAGGGTAAAGAGGTGAGGGCGAATGGGAATACATAAGCATAGCTTTGAAATCACGACAATCAAGTACATGAACATTAGAACAGCGTGTGCAGATCTTAATCATACCAGTGTCTAGGCAACTGGTTCACCCAGGTAAGCGAGGGCTGACCAGATGAGAAATGGACACGTTGACCTCCCCCACCCCCGATAACAATGATCCCTTGTTTTAGTGTGATTGATTGCCTACTTCTAATTGAGTTGACTTTTGCTGGTAAGGAAAGAGAAGTGCTTCAAATTGGAAACCCACCTTTTACTTAAGTATGAAGCAGCTGTAATTTTTTTCTTAATGAATTATCTTTCAGTGATGTACAATGAGTCTGAAGTATTCTCATTAGCATATGCCGAGCAGGAATTAAATAAAGCGTCAGATACTGATCTGAGCTCTGAGCTGGTGGAATCTGAGCCAAAGTAGACTGTTTATAGTGCAGAGCTTTGCAGAAGAGTCGTGTGCTTGAAAGATGATTAATCTGGAGACTGTACTCACACCAAGGTGTGTTATCTTAGAGCCAAGACGGATAGCTTTACTTATAGAAAGCAAATTATGGATATTTTTTTAAAAGATTGTCATTTGAGATATATATAAACATACGTATATCTCCTATATATATAACATACATACATATATATAAAACAGCTCACATGAGATTAACTAATTATCCCCATTTCGTGGTTTTCAGTGGAAATACTGAGCAATTTATTGACCCTTGTGCCTGCCTGTGCTCGTATGCATGCATTTTCGAACCAATCATAGAGCAGCGCATATAATTCTGGACGATGATGGGCTTTACGCATACACCCAGAGTGGTAATCAAATCTGTTGACAGCATCCGCAGCTCTTAGGAATTCCAGGGAAATAATATAATGACCTGATATTTTTCTACAAGAATATTTTCAGACAACATAGAGCATATTTCTGATTTAATGCCTTTATTTTTACCTTTCAATACAAATTCAGTAGAAAGACACCAGTATCATTTGATTTTGGAGTCCCTTTCCTCAAACCTTAAAAATTAGCTCTAGAGGTTCCGTAAGCATTTGTAACCCTTCTTCCCCCTGTAATGTACATAAAGAAATGTTCTGGATTGGACCTATGCGTTTTTGCAGAACTTTTAGCAAATACCTGTGCAAAGAGCTTTTAAAAGTGAAACGGTCTTGGGGCGCCTGGGTGGCGCAGTCGGTTAAGCGTCCGACTTCAGCCAGGTCATGATCTCGCGGTCCGTGAGTTCGAGCCCCGCGTCGGGCTCTGGGCTGATGGCTCAGAGCCTGGAGCCTGTTTCCGATTCTGTGTCTCCCTCTCTCTCTGCCCCTCGCCCGTTCATGCTCTGTCTCTCTCTGTCCCAAAAATAAATAAACGTTGAAAAAAAAAAAAATTAAAAAAAAAATAAATAAAAGTGAAACGGTCTTGAATGTAATTTTGCCCACCAGATGTTTATTGAGTTACAAAGCTGGTTTTAGATTTGTGTTTCCCAAAGTGTCTCTCATGTAACGCTAGTTCCAAAGGGCGTCAACAGACGTGTATTGTTGGGGGAGAATAAGAGGTTTGTGTGTTAAAGTGTGTTACACACCAAGGTAAGAAACGTTAAACAGATTTCATGATTGTGGGCCCCCTCAAGGGCTTTAATGTATACACTGAGATTCTTCAAGGGGGGACCCGTGTACTATTCAAACATTTCTAGAACTCCTTTCTTTCAGGGCATCTTGTTGAAACTGGTGTTTAAAAAAACAAAATAAAACAAAACAAAACAGAACAAAAAACACTTTGGAAACAGCTTTAGGACACTGATTTTTCTTTTTTCTTTCTTCTCTTCTTTTCTTTTCTTTCTTTTTGGTTTCTTATTTTAAAATGCTGAGGAGTGAAGTCCCACCCTGAATACTACAGGAAAGCTTTGATGCATTTGTAAATTATACCGAACTCTTTCATGACATATTTTCGAAGTCACTGGAATGTTGTTATACAAGAGAATTATACTTATGCATTGTAAATAACATTGAAATACATACATTAATGCCAATAGTTCAACAATGTAATCTAAGGTGCTCATGACTACATGAAGTATGAGTTAATTGCTCATAATTAAATTGCAAAGATCCTATTATATATTTATAGACAAATTAAAATGATAATTACAAATATTTCTTCATCACATTAAGTTTTAGACTGATTAATATCTGGGTGGGGGTCAACAAACTACATTCTCTGCATTTACAAAAACTTAATTTAAATATTTATATTTTAGAAAATATACATTTGGATAAATTTATGCATTTTCTGAATAAAAATGTGTTATTAGCAAGAAATAGACAATTTTACTAAGAGAATTGTGTATACGAATCATTTTTTTTTTCCTTCACAGTTAAAGTGTATCATATCTGAGTGGCTATGATGAATCAGTTTCAAGTACTCATTTTTCCTCGTTCTGAATTCAGCAAATTACAATGATTTTATACTGTAGATTTTAATCTTGTCTTGATGTGTGTTATGGATGTTGTGAAAGACACAAAGTCCTATGTCTGGATACAGTCACTGCGTCATTTTGGGGAATTTGTTTTTCTCCAATCTGCTTTGTGCTCAGTCCGTTTCTTATTTGAATCAATGAATTATTAAATTCACATTTGTCCCTTTAAGGGTAAATCAATACAAATGACTGATGTTTTAACTGTACTTACTGAGAAGCTACCCATTTTGCTGGTAGATGTGGTTAGGTGATCCCTAAGCATCCCAGGGATTTGAAGAAGGCCAACAGGAATATAGAAAGCAATCTCTTTCCTGACTTGAACTAAGTAGAAGAAAAAAATCATAAACGTCTTAAAAACATCCACGTGGAGGCGTTTAATTAATTCTATCAATTTATGGAATTAAAATGCTGAAAAATGCATTCTCCTACAATTAATGAGCAGGGCCTTTCGGGCCCTTGTTTTACAAATATTAGTCCATCTTGAGGGGAGTGGGCTGGGGTGAGGGGGTAATATTTGAATGTACCTTGAGTTAAAAAAAAATGTGCCTATGTTTATAGCACCATGGATATCATGTAAACTTTATGAATTAAATAAATATTCACCTCTGAATATGGTGGACTGGTTGGTGGTTTCATGATAGCCACGGACAGAATGTGAAGACACATCCCACTATTCTCTTCCTCCAAGACTGGCCTTGGAAGGTGCTAATGGGTAACGGAGATGCCACTAGAAAGTTTGGTGTGTGGGGGTTTTGTGTATAATTTCAGGATGGGTCTTCATCTGGAGCTTAGGGATCTTGGCTCTTATTTTAAACTAAAAATACATGGGATTTGACCTGTATACCAAGCTCCAAATACTCAAATCTTATGTAGTACTGCAACTTGGTTTGTTTTTAATTGCTTATAATGGCTTAGTCTATGGCTGGGAAGTCTTTTTACTATTTGAAAATTTAGTAGTATTGAGATTACATTTAAAGTGTAGAATCTCGGGGCGCCTGGGTGGCGCAGTCGGTTAAGCGTCCGACTTCAGCCAGGTCACGATCTCGCGGTCCGGTCCGTGAGTTCAAGCCCCGCGTCAGGCTCTGGGCTTATGGCTCAGAGCCTGGAGCCTGTTTCCGATTCTGTGTCTCCCTCTCTCTCTGCCCCTCCCCCGTTCATGCTCTGTCTCTCTCTGTCCCAAAAATAAATAAACATTGAAAAAAAAATAAAAAAAAAATAAACTGTAGAATCTCACTTTTGAAGAGAATTTAGAGGTCATCAAGCACATTATTGCCAAAAGTTTATTTATAATTTTAACACCACCACCTTAGTGTATCTTAGGGTATATTTGCTAGAAATATAGCAACATAGTGTATACATATAAAAATGAATACACACCAATTAAATTCTTTAAAAAGTTTGTACCACCTGAAGTCATACCATATACACTACTGGTCCAAGTGCTACATTTTGGGAAACACCAACCGTGCATAATATTCCACTAAACTTAGGTGACTCTTCCTGAACATCCCTTGCAGTGTTCATTCTGCCTGAAGTTGGAAGTGTTCAGCTATGGGATGGGGGCTCCCGCTCTCCTGAGGCAGGTCATTCCACTGCTGGATGACTAGAGTTGTTGGAAAGTCCTTTCATTTTTAGAGCCAAAACTTAGGTCCGCCTGACTTTCAGTCATGAATCTGTTATACCCTAGAAAACACTGAAGTCCGATCTCTTTTCCACACGAATGTCCTATATATAGTAAAAAGACAAATCAAGGCTGGGGGGTTGCTAGGCAATATAAAATTATCTGAAAATGGCTTTAAATAGGACACAAATGCCTTGTTTTTATCCCTAAAGAATCAATTGGCCAAGATTAAAACTCTCCATAATAACCTAGTGGTGGAGAGTGATGGGAAAACGGGTATTTATAAGCCCCTTAGTAGGTGTACATTTGGCAATAATTTGGAAGGCATTTGGCAAAATCTATAAAAATTTTAAAATACACATACCTTTTGATTTTAAGATTTATTCTAGAGATGTAAGTAGACTAACATAGAAGGATCATCTTTGCAGCATGTTTGGAACAAGAAGCTAAAAAGGTCAATGAATAAGCTAAATAAATCTTGGCACACTGATGTATTAGAAGACTGATCTGTCTCTAAGTGCTAACGTGGACAAAATGGCTAAATGCAAGTTCTGCAAAATGTAGATAAAACCACAGATACATAGATATACAGTCCATCCTTTTTTTTTTTTTTAATTTTTTTTTCAACGTTTTTTATTTATTTTTGGGACAGAGAGAGACAGAGCATGAACGGGGGAGGGGCAGAGAGAGAGGGAGACACAGAATCGGAAACAGGCTCCAGGCTCCGAGCCATCAGCCCAGAGCCCGACGCGGGGCTCGAACTCCCGGACCGCGAGATCGTGACCTGGCTGAAGTCGGACGCTTAACCGACTGCGCCACCCAGGCGCCCCCATCCTTTTTTTTTTTAAGTGTTTCTCAGGAAGAGTGGCACCTGCCAGGGCATTTTGGAAATCTGTGCTGGTGTGGTTTTGTCATCACAACGATGCGGGGGTGGGGGATGGGGGGACACAGTATTTACTGAACAAGAACCACGGCTGGTAGACTTCCTGCCAGGTGATGACAGTCCCCACATCCAGTGGAATTGTTTTGTCCTCTGAGATGTTCTTGTAGGTGAAAAACATAATTATCTGAGCCTAGACCCTGACTACATTTTACATACAAGAACACTTTTTGACTGGTTCAATATATTCTGAATTTTCTAGGTGTGCAGCTACCATGCACATGGAAGGAAGACTGTGTTTTTGTTTGGCTCAGGGTATTTTATAAAATGTTTTATAAAAACAACTCACCCTTAGCCAAGTGCGTACGTACATGGGACTAGAATCATCAACACAGAACACCTGGCTACTTGGATGTGCCTCATTCACACTGAATCTAGGCAAAAATAGTCGACTACTTTTATCTTTTAGTGGAGTTGTACCCCAGCATCTCCATATTGAAATGCATTATTATCTTACTATCATTATTGTCCTTTTCTAAAACTTCTTTACCTTACAGTTAGGGGATCTCAATCTTTTTTTTTTTTTTTAAGTTTACTTATTTATTTTGAGAGAGAGAGAGAGGCAGCAGTCAAGAGTGAGAGGGAGCATGCATGCAAGTGGGGGAGGGGCAGAGAGAGAGGGGGAGACAGAGAATCCCAAGCAGGCTCCGCACTGTCGGCGCAGAGCCCAGTGCGAGGCTTGATCTCACAAACCATGAGATCATGACCTGAGCCCAAGTCAGATGCTTAGCCAACGGTGCCACCCAGGCGCCACTAGGGGATATCAACTTTAAAAAAAATCCTGGGGCGCCTGGGCGGCTCCATCAGTTAAGCATCTGACTTCGGCTCAGGTCATGATCTCACAGCTCATGAGGTTCAGTCCCTAGTCGGGTTCCGTGCTGATGGCTCAGAGCCTGGAGTGTGCTTCAGATTTTGGGTCTCCCTTTCCCTCTGCCCCTCCCCTGCTCACACTTGCACTCTCTCTCTCTCTCAAAAATAAACATTAAAAAATTTTTTTTCTTAAACAATCCTGAGTGCATGTAGGTTATGTTACTGCGGTAGACACATCCTATTCATCTCAGATTCCCTCGATGCCATCATTTGTTGGCCTAGACTCTCAGCTGCTTGCTTAACCACAGGCACCACCACAGCCAAGCTAAGGAGATGCATCCTTGAGTTCCCGAGTTTTGTCATCAATTCCAGACTTGGGTGAAAAGCCACACACTGTAGGGGATAAAAACTGGTGTCCTGGGGCGCCTGGGCGGCTCAGTCAGTTACGCATCCGACTTCAGCCCATGTCATGATCTTGCAGTTCAAGAGTTTGAGCCCCGCGCCGGGCTCTGTGCTGACAGCTCAGAGGCTGGAGCCTGCTTTGGATTCTGTGTGTGTGTGTCTCTCTCTCTCTCTCTCTCTGCCCCTCCCCTGCTCTCACTCTGTCTCTCTCTCAAAAATAAATAAACATTAAAACAATTAAAAACAAAAACAAAAAAACTGTGTCCTGAGCAGCCACTAATGACCTGAGCAATCCAGAACTGCACAGGATTTAAATCTTTGTGGGGCCAAACAGGAGATAGTAATAGGAAGGAGCCAAGCAGAAAAAGAATCCTCTTCCTTTTTCTTGGGTACATCCCTGTGACAGGGTTTCTCCACACACCTTGTATCCTAAGACAATCCCTGTGACTGAGAAGACACCTGCTGGGGGACTGGATGTGTTTCTTTGGGCCTCATGAAGCAGTGGCCACTGAATAATGTATCACCTGCTTTGCTCTCCTGCCTTCCCCACCTCTTTTCCCTTTTCTTCTTTACTCTCACAGCCCTGGAATTGAACATTCCAAATACGGCATCAGCATCTAATCATATCATACACAAAAATTAACTCAAAATAGATCACAAACCTAAATATAAGAAATAAAACTATAAAGCAAGAGAAAAGATAACCCACAGAATGGGAGAAAATATCCATAAGTCACATATCTGATAAGGGGCTAGAATCCAGAATATATAAAGACCTCTTACAACTCAACAATAAAAGGACAAACAATCCAATTAAAAGTGGTCAAGGGATCTGAGTGGACAGTTCTCCAAAGATCTGTAAATGGGCAACAGGCACATGAAAAAATGCTGAACATCAGTAGTCATCTGGAAAATGCAGATCAGAAATGCAATGAGATACCACCTCATACTTCACATCACTCATCAAGAAGGCAAATCATTACAAGTGTTGGGAAGGATGTTGAGAATTTGGAACGCTACTACATTATTGGCTGGTGGAAATGCCAGAGGGTACAGCTGCTTTGGAAAACAGTTAAAACAAAAAAGTTAAAATGTGGAGTTACCATATAGTCGAGCAATTCTACTCATAAGCGTATGCCCAAGATAATGGAAAACTTATGTCTATGCAAAAAACTTGCACACAAACGTCCACAGCAGCATTATTCATGACAGCCAAAACGTGCAACCAGCCCAAATGTCCAATAATTAATGATAAACAAAACATTTGGCTATAAAAAAGAATGAAATACTGACACGTTACAACATGGGATGAACCCTGAAAACCTCATGCTAAGAAAAAGAAGCCAGACACAAAAAGCCATAAACTGTTATGAGTCAACGTACACAAAATGTCCAGAAGAGGCAAATCCATAGAGACAGAAAGTAGATTACTGTTTGCCAGGGGCTGGGAGGAGGGAGAATACAAAATGACTGCTTATAGATAATGGTGTTTCTGTTTGGGGTGATGGAAATGTTCTGGAATTAGGTAGTGGTGCTGACTGCACAACTTTGTGAATGTACTAAACCCACTGTATTATACACTTTACAGGGTGACTTTTATGATATGTGAATTATGTCTCAAAAATATATGTTGTGGGCGTGGTTTATCAAGTTCTCGTCTAGTCCATTAGATGATGGTCACGTTCACCATTCTCTTTAGGACAGGTCTCTCCTCACTTTCGTGTCTGAGTCCCTGGGGGACAACACCCTTAAGATTCTTAAAAACCCTTTTGTCTAGCTGACAGGGTCTACTTTTAAATCATTCGCCCTAAATATTTCTAAGGTCTTAATAAAGGATCATATAACCACACCTTAGGTTTGATCTTTTTCCTTGGAGAATCTTTTGCCATTGGAAATAACTGGAAGTGAGAAACCATTTCACTTCTCTGACTCACAATGTCCTAAGACTTCAGTATCTCCTCGAAATGCTGGAAAACCACACAGTTCCTCCTTTGGCTCATCTATCTTTTCCTGCATCTTACCAGATGCAGCTAAATTAACAAATGGCCTACTGACACTTTTTTTTTTTTTAACATTCTGCCTAGAAATAACCCAAATACTCCATGAGCGCATCAGACACAACTCTTTTCCAGGTTCTGCAGGCAACAGTTTTGCCAAATGTACCATCTCTACATAACACAGTGGCTGTGTTAACACTGGTCGGGCCCCGTGGCTCCCTCTTTCCCTCATACAGGGGCCTTGTCATTTGTCATTTTATTATTTTTTTTTTCAACGTTTATTTATTTTTGGGACAGAGAGAGACAGAGCATGAACGGGGGAGGGGCAGAGAGACAGGGAGACACAGAATCGGAAACAGGCTCCAGGCTCTGAGCCATCAGCCCAGAGCCTGACGCGGGGCTCGAACTCACGGACCGCGAGATCGTGACCTGGCTGAAGTCGGACGCTTAGCCGACTGCGCCACCCAGGCGCCCTGTCATTTGTCATTTTAAAGAGGGCGAGCTTTCAGCATTTTTCCCAGCATGGGTAAATAACTCCCCAGAACAGCTGACATCTTAAGCTCAGTCCCTGCACTCTTGCCCATATACCTTTGAAGGGCCCTGTCATGCTTACCATATATAAAGGCAGAGCACCTGCTCAGCTGGATTCCTCCCAGGGAGCTTAGCTCCAAAGTGTGTGTGTGCATCTGTACTTCAGCTCTGCCACCTCTCCTTCCGTGAGTGGTAGTTTACACGAAGTGCTATTTGCCAGAAGTTCCTTGCTCGATGCCCTTGGAGGAGCAGACGCTGACCTGAAGTTTCTGGGCCTTTTAGGTCTCTCCTTTGTGCCTGCTTTTATCTTTAACCACTTTTTACTTGAGAATCCAGCCTCGAGGTAGACAACGTGGAATGAGCTTTGGAATCCCAGTAAGGCATCTAAAAATTTAGGAACCAATTTCTTTGACCAGTTGAATTGACTGAAAGAGTTCTCCAAGTCATAATTATTGGTTCACTTTGGAGATATAACTTCAACAAAACAAAACCTACAAAACACATGGAGTTACTGTGTTCCCTTGGCAAGGATATATCTGGTCTCCCCTCCCTCTCTCCGCACAGCCTGACCTAACCCCACCACCCAGTCACCTCCCAAGGCTCACTGGCCTCATGCGGCAAACAAGGGATGCAGCAAAGGTGCAGTGTTTTTGGAAACTGTATTTGATGACTCTTTCTGGGGCAAACAAGGTTGGGTATCAGTTTCATATAGTTCAACTGAATACAACAGAGAATGTACAAATTTAATCAAGCAGATTGGATCTGGGCTTTCTCTATCAACTATCTGGGAATATGAACACAGTGGAGACTTTGATAGGACAATGGGCTTTTAGAAGGAAATCAAGACAGAGTGATTTGCCTAAGTATCTAGGTGAACACTCTAGTACCCATGTTACGCAGCATGCAACAATTCCAAGTATACGGTTTGATGAGTTTTGAGAAATGTGCAGCCAGTATACCTACCATCACAACCATGACATAGAACATTTATATTACCACAAAGTTTCCTCGTGTCACTTTCCGGTCACTCCAACATCTGACCGCAGGAAACCATTTTTCCTTTCTGTGACTCTGTATTTCCTCTTCTAGAATTTCATATTTCTGCCATTTTCTTCTGAGCTCATTTTGAGAGTCATCCACATGTTGCTGCATATTTTTAGTTTGTTCTATTATATTGATAAGTAGTATTTCATTATGTGGATATTTTATTTTATTATTATTTTTGGTGGAGGGAAGGAGGGGCAAAGGGAGAGGGAGAGAGTGAATCTTAAGCAGGCTCCATGCTCAATGCAGAGCCGGACATGGGGCTCGATCTCACAGTTGTGAGATAATGATCTGAGCTGAAATCAAAAGTCGGATGCTCAACCGACTGAGCCACCCAGGCGCCCCATGGTTATTTTATGATTTGCTTATCCATTCACTTATTGATGGACATCTTGGTTGTTTCTAGTTTGGTGCTACTAAGCATTAAGTGGCTATGAGTATTTAGTACAATTTTTTGCACAACACAGCTTTTATTTACCTTGGGTAAACGCGGGAATGGCTGAGTCATATGCGGAGTGTAAACTGAATTTTATAAGAAACTCAAATATTTTCCAAAATGATTATTGCATTTTCCATTCCCAACATCAGTGCAGGAGATTTCCAAATGCTCCACATAGTCACCAAGACATGGTGTCATCAGTTTTAAAGTTTTACACATTCTAGTTGGTGTTTAGAGGCATCTCATTAATTTATATTCTCTTGAGTGAGGACACTGAACATCTTTTCATGTGTTTATTGCCATTCCTATATCTTCTTTTGTAACATTTTGTGGAATGTTTTTTCAACTCCTTGCCTATTAAAAAAAACTCTCTAGGGGCGCCTGGGTGGCGCAGTCGGTTAAGCGTCTGACTTCAGCCAGGTCACGATCTCGTGGTCCGTGAGTTCGAGCCCCGCGTCAGGCTCTGGGCTGATGGCTCAGAGCCTGGAGCCTGTTTCCGATTCTGTGTCTCCCTCTCTCTCTGCCCCTCCCCCGTTCATGCTCTGTCTCTCTCTGTCCCAAAAATAAATAAATGTTGAAAAAAAAAATTAAAAAAAAAAACCCTCTAGGTTATGTCTTATTAAGCTGTAAGGGTTCTTTGGTTCTTTATATACTGTAAATAAAATGCTCACCCTCACTATTTTTAGTCACCAAAAAAGGAAACAGGGACTCTGCTGGTGGGTATGCAAAAACTGATTTCTCAGAAAGGCAATTTGGAAATATCGCCATCAGTCTTAAGACTCACAAATTCCACTCCTAAAAAGTTATACAGAGAAAATAATCAGTGATGCATTAGGAAGATTCATTACAGTTTTATTTATAATAGGGAAAAATTGAGCCTATTATGTCTTACAATGGGGACTGGTTAAACAAATTGTGGTTCCTTGATATTACACAGTTATTAAAATGATATATATATATATATATATTTCATGATATGTTGTTAAGTGGAAAACAGGCTATTAAATTAATACACAGACACAGATGAACACACATACACACATATACACACATGTATGGCCCCAACTTTTAAAATATTTTAAAAATAATAACATATATATTTTAAAAATATTACCAGTGTTTACCTAGAGATAGTGGGGCAATGTTGGAATTTTTTTTACTCTGTTTTGTATTTTCTGCATTTTCCAGATTTTCTACCATGAGAAAAGATCTTGTTTTCTGGGAGTCTCTACTTAGTCATTTTCACTATATCTTATTTTCACAATTTCTGCCCTTTCTTCATTTCTAATCCCAAATAAACATGAATAGCTCCAACAGCGCTGGCCCCGAGGCAGGGCTAAGGGAAGACAGCTACCTGCGTAAATGTTTTCTAAACCAGGAACTTCCCAATAAAGTATGCTGTTGGGTCACATGAGAAAAGCCACTGGCAATGTCTTACTTGAGATTCAGTCATTTTATCTGGCCTAACAACAAAGACATTGACCAAGAAGAAAAGAAGTAACTTTTTCTATTTATTGAAATAAATAACCAAGAGTAAAGATTTAAAAACATATTTTAAAATATTAACCTTAAAAATTAAAATATAGTGAAACTGTAAAATAAGTATACAATTAAAAAAGCACATTAATTGAGCATCCTCAAAACTATATAAATATTGGATATTTATAAAATTATTTAGAGACAAAACATCTATTCTATGAATAAAGTTTGAAATTTGCTCATAATTTTCAAACTAAAGAAACAAATAGGAAATAACAGCTCTGGCCAATTTACAACTGTCCAAAGAGAAAGATTCTGTGTTATTTCTTGCTTGTCTTTTCTAATACCCATTCAATCACCTAGGAGGAGAAAAAATGTGATTATTGTTTGTTTCTACTGAAAACACAAGGGATAGCAAAAGATAAAATTCAAACAGTATCACAGAAATTTGAAATTAGAAGTAGCGCGTCAAAAATCTTAAAACGCATTTTATCTTAAAAGCACATTTTATTTTCTAACTGAAGGAAAGAAAACCGAAGGTAGATTTTGACTGCAGAGTACAGGAATTGTCCTCACTGAACACAATAAAGATTCTGCTCTATTTTTTCACCTTTTTAAAAAAACGTTTTCAGAGGGTCACTGGAAAGAAATTAAACCAAACTCTGAAAACAACTAATCAAAATGGATTAATTTTTCCAGCTCTTTGGATTTAAAAATATTTTTCTTTCTTAACACCATTTCTAGAAACTCTTTTGTTAGTAGAGCAACCTATTAAATACTCCAAAATGCTCTGTTTGCATTAGTCTATTATTATTTTAAAGAGAATTCTTACAGCATATATAACAGCATCATAGCTACCCTAAAATAAAATAGCAATTTAATTGAATGTAGTTTCTTGGGAATAAGCTATTTACCTGTACAGCATTGTTGTTTGCTGTTTTCTTCATTTCTTCAAATAAACCCCTTGAAGTTTTAAGATCCTAAATATAACAAAATAGAGCATTTCATGATTTGTACATTAAATTACAGAGAACAAGTCATTATTAATCAAATAAACTTGAGATTATCCTAAAACATTGTACAAGTATCAGTGGGACTCAGGAAATATTACCAAAAAAAAAAATCAAAGTAAAAGATTATAATTAGCTCTACCCTGAAGTATCAAGATACTTTAACATCTGTAACAACAGGAAAATACATATAAATATATATAAGTGTACTATATATATAATATATAATATATATATATATATATCTATGTCATTCTAACCTCATATTCGCAGCAGCACTGACCAAATCTAAGCTTCATCTTTGACTATGAGTATCCACTAATGCTTTGGTACTCGGGAAATGAATATATAGCATTTGTATTTATTTTTTAGATAAAATCTCTTTTTTCTCTTCTTTTCGTTTATTTCATTCTACAAAAAAGAGGGAATGACTCTTTGTTGACAGGAAAGGAAACTGAAATCTCTTGACTTTAAAAAAATAGGATTATATCAAATTAGATTACAAAGTCAAAAAAAAAATTATTAAAAAAAAAAAAAAAAAGCAGTCCTCTGCTGTACCTCTAAGTTATGCTTCCCAGAAGACAGATGGCCACTTTTGGTTCTTTTAGCTGTTTCTCTTATTTATACCTTCAGGTTTCTGAATAATATGCTTATGCTGCTACTTTTTGATTTAGGAATTAGAGGCAATGAACACTGTTATGGGTTCAAGTAGTGGGTTCAGGTGTCTGAATCCTGCCAGCCCCTCCCCTTCCTCTCAATAACTGTTGGGCCACATTTTTTATTAATAGTGTGTTTGCATTATTATACCTCCGTAAGTACAGTTCAGTCTTGAGCTAAGTATGTATTATAATTATCCTCTCATGTAGCATTTTGTCTATCCTGTAGTTAAATTACATTTGCTTAGTTTGCCATGTGTGTAATTCTAGGTACCCCCCCCCCCCCCCCCCCCCCGCCAAATGCTACAATAGACTGATTCAACGTACAAACAGCAAAGTTGTTTCAAATACTCAAATACACTGGATAATCTCTCAGTTAAGGTTTTATAAAAATCTGATTTTTATTCTTATTCTTATTTTTTCACCTGGCAATCTTTCTCCCAAAATCTGCTCTGATTTGGTCTAACTGCTCCTTAGGTCAGCTCTTGGTTTTCGACTCATTCCCTTCTTCTGCTAAACTTCATCCTCTTTGCAGATGCTTTGAAGCACCTTCTGCTCCCCTATGTTCATCTGTTGAGTTCCTCAAAGTCCATATATCAGTGAAAGCATATATTTGTCTTCCTCTGACTTATTTCACTTAGCATAATACCCTCTAGTTCCATCCACGTTGTTGCAAATGGCAAGATTTCATTCCTTTTCATTGTCTAGTAGTATTCCATTATATATACACACCCCATCTTCTTTACCCATTCATCAGTCAATGGACATTTGGGTTCTTTACATAATTTAGCTACTGTTGATGGTGCTGCTATAAACATTGGGGTACATGTGCCCCTTCAAATCAGCATTTTTGTATCCTTTGGATAAATTCCTAGTAGTGCAACGGCTGGGGTGTAGAGTAGTTCTATTTTTAGTTTTTTGAGGAACCTCCCATTTTCTTATCCTATGTTTCCTGATTTTATCATTTGATTCTAATTTCTGGTAAATTTCTTCATCTCAACTGTTCAGCCTTTCTGTTGGATTGATTTTATCACATTTTTAATTTCAAGAAGCTTTCATGTTCTATACAGTTTCTGGAAACAGCATCCTGTTCTAGTTTTACGGATGCAATTATCTTCTCTCCGAGAGAATTTTAGTTTTTATGAAGTTTTCTACAGCTTTCTGCTCCTTACGAGTTCCCTTCATTCCTTTACATTTTGGTATCTCTTTACTGGAAAACCCTCAAAAGTCTGCTAATCCTTGGAGGCCCAATCATATTTAAAAATGAGATATAAAATTATATTGGAAGCTCTGTCTGGAGGCGTTACAAAGTAGGGTTATTAGGAGGCCAGCTGGTTTTTTCCTTGTGGCCTTTAAATCTTTTTTCTCCAGAGACTACTGTCTGCACTGTCACAGAGCTGGGGGGGGAGAGTACGTGCAGTGTACCATGAAGTTACCCTTGTGGCAGAAGGACCTGTAGAGCAAGGTTCCCCAGTTCCCTTTATAGATCTTTATTCAATCCCCTTATCTTCCGCCTGGCACCACGCTCCTTTCTTCCATGATACTCGGTGTCTTCAAACCTTGAGCACCTCGGAGACCTGTTACATGAAGTGGTTTGTTCCTCACTGGTGCTCCGCGGGGCGCGGGCTTCTCCATGATACCATGCTTCTGTGGGCTCTGTCTTGTTCAACAACGTACTAACCATACTTCTATACTTTTTTTCTCTCTTTGTTTCTTTGTTTTTGTACTTTAATACCATCTTTCTTGAGAGATTTTAAAAAGAAGGCGAATTAAATGCACATGGTCAATCTGTAGTTTTAACCAGGAACTCACGCACAACTCTGATTTGAGTCCGAAACTCTAAAAACTGGAGATAATCCAACAGCGTCCAAGTTTTACAGAAGCATCATCTGCGTGGCTGATCTGTCCAATGTCTTACAACTAGCTGACAGTGGATCCAAAATTAGGAACAGGGTGTTCTGACACTCATCCCAGTTGCCTTTTTCACTCTATACTAAAATTACTAATTAAACATGTTTTAAAGCTTTAAAGTCAAAGACTTGTTAGGGAGATATTGAGGATACCAGTTAAAATGTAGTTTTCTATATATGAAGACAAAACTCAATATAAAATATTTTGGCTGCAATTTTTTTCTCTTTTTTTTTTTTTAAAGAGAGAGAGGAGAGGGGCAGAGGGAGAGAGACAGGGTCCTAAGTAGGCTCCAAGCTCAGTGTGGAGCCCAACATGAGGCTCGATCCCACAACCATGAGATCATGACCTGAGCCAAAATCAGGAGTTGGACCCTCAATGGACTGAGCCACCTGGGCACCCACTGGCTCCAGTTTTTCAATCTCCACTTAAAAAAAAAAAAAAAAAAAATCTGGTAACAAGTGATAGGCTAAAATGTACTTTGTCAAATAGGAATATCAGGACCTCAATTTTGCTGTTACGAAAGAAGACACTGTACCTTCAGATAGAACTTGGAGATCTCAAAGAGACGTTGGCTGCATGCAGTGAAACATCCATGAGCTTCAGTAATGCTGTGTTTCTTCAGGGTTTCCGTAACTACCTCTTTCAGTATCTTGAATAGAACATAACATATGACTAATATTTCTTGGAAAAGGTACAAATGTATTGCTTCTTTAGATTTGTGTGAATTACACACTCCTGTAACTCTGTGAAAGATAAGTTTATCGAGACAAAACAACTGGGAAAAAAAGAGGTCTGGAATATTTATATGGTCACACATATCATAAGATATCTGTCAGGAATAAATGACTGGAGTATATTAAGAGGAATTCATATCATGAATTCTCAAACAAAATCTGAGTGTAAAGGCTACATACAGTAGAGATGTACATAAGTGTATTTATTTTTTATTATGGAACATTTCAAACACTGAAAAGTAGAACATTTTATAATGAATCCTTATTTCAATATATCAGTTTCAATAAGGATCAATTTGTGGCTAATTTCATTTATACCTCTGCCCACTTATCCATTATCTTTCTTATGTTGGATTATTTTAAAGTACATTACAGATGCCATGTTATTCCATTCATAAAATTTTTAGACATACATTTTAAATGAACTAAGTACAGGAATTTCTTCCATGTAGAACTAAGAGACAGGAAAGAAATCTTTACCCGTGTGTGTTTCTGTGATCTTGATTCCTTAATTTGCCTTGATGTTTTTGATCCATGCACACTTTTTTGACCACAACTGGCTTTTGTAGTGACTTTTGAAGTTTCATTGCTAAGAACTGGAACAGATGGACAGGTCACAGATAATGATCGCTCTGCTCGTGGTTTTCTGGACGTCACTGCATGATGATGAGGATTAGTGCTGCCACTTGTCTGAGAAAGAAGAGAATCTGAACTTTCAGACTTCACAAGTCTATTGTGGAGAAATATATCAAAAACACAAATGAAGTAAATCAACAATGAGGCCCATTTTCTGTCCTAAATGTGACAACTATAGCCACTGAAACATAAACCTAAGAAAAGCAAACAAGATTTCTTGCTGCTACTGCCTTAAGTAACTGACAACTATACAGTTGCTCTCTTAGTTCTTCAAATGAGTGACTAAAACATACAAAGCAAGGAACAACAAACGAGAATTTCAGCTAGGAGGAAAAGCAACGAGGAGTATGCTATTGCCAGCCCTGTCAATCTACAACTTCTCACCTCAATCAGCTCTGGAACTCCAGGTGGTGATATTTGTAAATTTAATAATCAGCATAAGTACTTATGCTTTTCTATAAAGATAATTTTGACTAAGAAACCATAACCTATACTTATTGTACCCATGCAATTACCTGGGCAAAATAAGTGTTAAATACAAATGAAACTAAAATTGGATCATGGTTCCATCTCTCTAAAATGTTTAAATTTCCTTTTACAAGATAGGGTCTCATATCCTTCAATTCCGCTAAGCCACAGACCACAGTGTTCTTTCTTTTCCAGAACACATTATCTTATTATTAGTCTCAAGTCAGAATAAAAAACATTGCTACAAAATACAGTATAGGAAATGTTAACAGATTTGCTTTTTAGGTTTATCATGTGTAAAAAGTACCATGAATTTATAAAGTCCTCATAAAAATAATTTAGTTATTACATGGGCATCTGAGTGGCTCAGTTGGTTAAGCATCTGACTTCAGTTCAGGTCATGATCTCAAGGTTCGTGGGTTCCAGCCCCACATCGTATTCTGTGCTGACAGCTCAGAGCCTGGAGCCTGCTTCAGATTTTGTGTGTGTGTGTGTCTCTCTCTCTGCCCCTCCCCCTCTCATGCTCTGTCTTCTCTCTCAAAAATAAATAACATTAGAAAAATTTTTTTAATTAAAAAATGATAATTTGGTTATTCCATATCAGAGAAATCGTATTCTAATATTTCTAACTGCTCCAAAAAAAAAAAAGATCTGAAAGTCTCACTTTAACATATTTCCTAATTTTTGAAAGATTTACATACATACGATAAAAATTTAAAGCTTGCTGTAGATGCCAAAGACCTAAATTTGACAAAGGTACTAAAGACCTACGAATCCAACAGAATTCAGAGTGTTTACGAAAACTTCTGTTCCAGTATTTGGACATTTTCCTTAGCTAGCAAAAAAAGGGTCTGGAAAAGTTTCGTATAATATTATGTAGTGTTTTAAGCTATATTTTACGTGAAACAATGGAAGTCCCTGTTGAAGGGGCCGGGGCAGGCAGAAAGCAGTGGGAGGAGGCAGGCAGACAGTAGGAAAGCTGCCATCCCCAAACCCCCTCTTCCACAAAGCAGTTCTGCTGCTTCTGGGTAATAGGAAGGACTAATATGGCTCAGTCAGTTGAGCATCCAACTCTTCGGTTCAGGTCATGATCCTGGAGCTGCGGGATGGAGCTGAGCCCTGTGTCTGGCTCCACACTGAGTATGGAACTTGCTTGGGATCCTCTCTCTCTCTCTCACCCCCCCCTCCCTCTGCCCCCCTTCCCCGCTCACACTCTTGCTCTCTCTGTCAAAAAATTTTTTTAAAAATAAAGGTCAGGGGCGCCTGGGTGGCGCAGTCGGTTAAGCGTCCGACTTCAGCCAGGTCATGATCTCGCGGTCCGCGAGTTCGAGCCCCGCGTCGGGCTCTGGCCTGATGGCTCAGAGCCTGGAGCCTGTTTCCGATTCTGTGTCTCCCTCTCTCTCTGCCCCTCCCCCGTTCATGCTCTGTCTCTCTCTGTCCCCAAAATAAAAAATAAATAAATAAATAAATAAACGTTGAATAAAAATAAAGGTCAAATAAATAAATAAATAAATAAAAGAGTACTCTAGGCACTAACACTTTCTGTCAAGAGACTATTTTTATGTACTTAACATATCACCTTTTGGGGGGATAAAGGCAATTTAGATCTTTTGATCTCCTTTTCAATCGAGACACTTCAGTTCGGAGCTCACTTTGTGGAGCTTCTCCGTCAGGGATGCTTCCAGGCTCTGACAAGACTGCAGGTGATGGAAGAGGGCTCAACACCGTGGGCACCGGAAAACCCTCTCTGGTGCAGGTGGTCTGGGTTTCATAACGAATAAGACGAGACTGAAGTTCAGAAAATCCCCCGTCTCTTTCTAGTGCTTTTCGGTCATCCAAGCAATATCTGAACAAGAGAAAGACCATTAAAATCACAGTCTCCAGGACGGCAACGGCCTTTCCCTGCCAATTAGGAAACGGCGGAACATTCACTTGAAAACCTCTTACTTTAAATTCCTAATAATTGTTGAGCAAACGGCTGACTTCCCTCACAAGTTCAGTTTTTTTCTAGTCTGCTAGATGACGTGGCAAAAGATTAAAAATTTTGAAGTACGATCTGATTCCTCTTTGACTATTTCTGGGCAACAGATTAAGCTAATCCTCTGGCTTATTTTCAAAATAATAGAGTTGCTGTCTTAATACTCTTTAAATCTCTACCAACCTCTGATTCCTCAGTATGGTTGATATGTAACAACATGAAATGCTGACTTTTGTTAGAAAGGGCAAGTTTATTTTCAACACAAAGATGAAAAGGGTATAAAGGTATTCTAACTGGCTCACCAAACACAGCTCAGAACATTTAAAATTTTTCTTTGAAACTCACTTCCCCCCTTTACTGCTGATTGACAGATTTTTCTTCAAACAACTTCAACTGTCCCCGTGCATCTGGTTTCTAGCCAAATCTGATTCAAGGAATCAATGAGAAGTTAGCTCAGTGAATGCTTCTGGACATAAAGAAATTACATGTTGTTAAGTACAACAAATAAGCATATCGGGAGAATCACCTATGAGGCATGCGGCCTTGAAATACTCTTTCTTCCCTTTCTCCCCTGCTACAGCCGCATCAGGGAAACACAAATGGCTTCACATACATGATGGGTGGACCATAAAAATTAAAACCTTTCTTTACAATCCGTCCTCTTGGCTTATAAAATTCTAAGACGTTCCCTAAAATCAGAACTTTGGGTCCATAAGCTTTTAGTTCAACTCCCAGGGAGTATATCATTACCCTAACATCTGATTGCCTGACAGAGGCTTTAAGGACTTTTTTCTATCCCTCGTGACACTTTCATATTTGATTTTGAAGAGCCGGACTCCCTGGATTTATTTAAATCTGGCTCCACCACTGATTAGCTGTTTGGACTTGGCCAAATTGCTTAACTTTTATCTATGCTTCTGCTGCCTCACTTGCAAAATGAGATTGACACCAGTCATCTCCAAGAGCCACTGTGAGGATTCCTTGAACAGGAACATGTAAGCACTCAGAATCAGTGCCTAGAACATGCAAGCAAAGCAGTGAATAAATGTAGGCTGCTCTTGCTCTTATCATCGTCATCATCATCATCAGCAGCAGCAGCAGGTTTACTTTCTACCACAGCAGACCTTACAGTGTGCTGATAATATGCAGCCTCCCCAGGATTTCAGACCCCGGTTGGTGAGTTCAGAACCTGACCTTAACCAATTTAGTGTAGTATCTTATGTAAGTTGGAAGAATCATCACGCCTGGGGATCGGTCAATCCATGGCTGACCATTAAAATCACCAGAAGAGCTTTTACGAGATAGATACCAGATCTACATGCCCAGGTTTCTGATTTAACTGGTCTGGGGTGAAACCCAGTCATGCGCGTTTTTTCAAAAGCCATCCAGGTGACTGTAAGGCATAGCTAGGACCGAAAATCTCTGATCTAACCCAGTAGTTTGCTTTCACAGGGGAGAACACTGAGCTCCCAAGTCAGAATGTGAAGTTGGGGGCCCAACGGGTCTCTCGGTTCTGTAACATCTTTCTCCAGTCTCTTGTTTAATAAAACACATTTCATTAAAAGTCAGCAGTAACCCTAACGATCGCTGATGAGTCCTCTTTCTATTCTGGGCAACCGACAGAATCTAGAACAAAATTAAGAACCATGAGTGTTAAGAAAGGTTGTAGGCAAGAGGTAATGTAATGCCTGATGAGCCCAGAGAAAATTTTTGAGAAAAAAGATACAAATGAATATTTTTTTCTACTCTGAGATTTTAATTCTAACATGCAGATATTTTCCTTCCAGTTTTAACATCTCTTGATCACAGCTGTTCATAATGTCATTCCTTCAACTGAATTATGTGTACTGTGCCTGTGGACTGTGCCATTTAAAATGTCTTCAAATGATTATACAATGATCCGGTACTGAAACAAAAAGTACTTTGTAAATAAGAAAGGAACAGAAACAGAATAGCAGGGTGCACATTTGATATTAGTGAAGTGAATATTCAGAGTTGGATGAGTGACTTACACTTCTAATATTTTCTTGCAAAACCATAACCAAATGCTTTTATGCATCCAAAGAAAGAAAAATACCTCCAAGAAGACGAGGCTATTTTTGTTTGGTAACTACGTAACAGGCAAGGTACTGCCTAGCACACACCAAGCAATGTCAATGAAGGCAGGAGAAACTGCCAGATCTCTTGGGGTAGATGAAAGAAATCTGAAAGCAACAGGAGGCTGGTGTGGCCAACTGTCACAGTTTGACAGCAGAGTTTAATTTGTTGTTAAAGAAAACAGTGCATCTTACAATCAGTGGTACCTAACACTCCAGGATAAAATAGGTGAAAAAGCAGACAAATGAGCCAACAGAGGATATATTTCATTTGCCTTAAGAAAACATTGATTTGTACTTGAACAGTTTATATGTATTTTTTCCAAATATTCCTTATGTCTGGGTATAGAGGAGCTCAAGGAGTCTAAAAGTTTATAGCAACACGAGAAAGAGAGAACTCTCCTTTCAGCTTCATGTTTACGTTAAAATTCCACTGGAATTTTGTCCCAAGCAGATACATTACCCATGTTGAACAGAATAGCCCCCCACACTATATACCCAAATCTTCTGGATTCATTGTGCCCACCTCCTACAACAACTTCATTAGTGTGATCTCCATGTCCTCAGATTAAGGACCACAAATGTAAAGGAAACTGAGTCACAGAAAGATTTGTTTGTTTATGGGGGTGGGTAGCTCCCTATTGCTCGTTTTAAAGTCCTCAACTTCTTACTTCAACTGTTTTTCCACACACAGACAAAAGTGCAATGTTATTGCATGTAACACATGTTGTTTTTGTAGTATTGCTTTCCATACATACACCAGCTTTTTTATCCATTGTACTGCCCTACCCCTAGGCTGTTTCCAATCTGGGGCCATTACGGATAAAACTGCTCTGTACCATCTTGTTCAAGTCTTCCTGTGGAGTTGTGATTTCTTTCTCTTAGGAAAACGCCTAGTGTTGGAACTGCTGAGCCATAGGATCTGAGTGTGTTTAGTCTTATAACGAACCTGCCAGATCCTTCTCTGGAGTAGATCCATCATTTCATACCCCCACCAGCAACGTATGACAGTTCTGATTGTTCCATATACTTGTCAATATTCATCAGTCTTCTTTAATGTTAGCCACTTTGGTGGCTGCACAGAATTTTATTTTATGGATATACTATAATGTATTGAACCAAGCCCCTACAGTTAGACATTTCCAGTGTTTCTTGTTTTAAGTAACCTTGTGGAAAATACCCTTGCATAACAACTTTCAGTGTACATCACTTTTTTTTCCATTAGGCTAAATGAATCAACCTGATGTTATAAACATTTGCGTGGGTTTTGCTAAATTACTGAGCAGCCCTCCACACAGGGTGTAACAATTACACTTCTAGAAGCCGGCTTACTCCTTCCTGTTCCTTAACTACTACCGGGACTTTGTAAGTGAAAAGCACCCTCCCCGTTGTTTCTATTTACATTAAGGATGTAAATTGAAAAGCAAATAAGAGTTGATAAAAACAATTTGCCATGTGTATCAGTCATTTGTATTTCCTCTTTGATAAACACATAGCTCAAGATTTTGCCAGCTTTTCCACAGGGGCATTTATTTTATTTTCTCACTGGTTTGAAAGCATTCTGTAACCACAAAAGAAAATACCTTCTCATTTATGTTCAACAATATTTTCCTCAGTTTAATCCTCACTTTAAGGATTTCTTTTGTTTCTGTTGATTACTGACGCCACTGTTTTAAAATTCGGAGACATCATTCTTTTCTTTCTTAGAAGAATGAATAAAAAAGTCTTCCCTGTATTTAGGACAGATGTTCCCCTACATTTTATGCTAGTTCTTTCCTTTCACAATTTTTCACTTTTAATTCTGAATACATCTGGGATTTATTTTGATATTTGGTGTGAATTAAGAATCATTTTAAATTAATTTATTTTTATTTGTGTATTTAATCATGTTCTCACTATTATCTACTGAATATTTCACTTTTTGCTCTCTGATTTGAAATTCTTCCTCTATTAGATCAAATTCCAATGTGTACTTGCTTTTTTCCTTGGACTTCCTATTTAGGTCTAGCTTTACAATAAAATTTTCTGGTTATATGATAAAATGTATCTCATTCTTTAAATAAAAGGGAGGAGGCTTACCAGATAAATTAAAGAATTATTTCATCCAAAGGTTCAAGGTTAAGAATTATATTAAATATTTACATGTATTCCAGAAGAACTGATGCCTTTAGAATATGGAATCTGTGCATAGGGAAACAAGGATGTTTCCCCTAAGTAATCAACGTTGCTTTTAGGTCCCCTAGTATAGAGTATTTGCAATTTTTTCCATTCTATATGTCTTGCAAAAATACTTCTAATATTTATGGTTTTATTTGCTATTTTGAATGAGATCTTTTTTTGGAGTGTTTAAAATGGGAAATGGTTGGTTGAGAGGTAAACTAGACTTGTAAATGTTTCATCACTGGCCACTTTTCAAATTCTATCACTTCTAATAATTTTTCAGGTCTCTTCTCTGTCAAACAAAAAACAAAAACAAAAACTTCTTATGGCCTCCTTTTCAATACATACAACTTCTGTAACCTTTCTTGTTTTCCTTATTTTAATTGATTGGCCCAAACAATGGTTAAAACAGAAACATTCAGAACAATGGTTGACAGAGGAAAAAAAAAACCAGTGAGGGCGGTATCGTTTTCTGGCACCTGACTTTAATGGGGAGTTTAATTTTGATGCTTGAAAATAACTGGATATTTTGCCTCTAGTGTCAAACTTACATACATACTCTTTAAATGAAATAAATCTTATTCAAATATAGCATGGAACCTAAATATGCCTAGAATGACGTGTTGGGTAACCATCTGTATTTTCTCAGTTGCACCAACATCCTTCCAGTGTGTCTAAGCTAGAAACCCTAAAGAAATTCTTGTTATCTCCTTCCTTCTCATCCCCACCATCTACTTGGCCTAAAGTTCTTTAGAGAGCTTTAAGTTTGTAAATCTCCTTTCTATTTCCACTGCCTGGATAGTATTTTAGTCCTTCAACATCTCCTGCTTGAAATACTTCAACTCAATTTATCAAAAGCCAGTGAGATTTCTTCCAATGGCACAAACCCAAGCATATAACCTCATGCTTTAAAAATAAAAATAAAGGTTTTTTACTCCTCAAAAGTAAACATCAACTTTCCTCCCATGTCACTAGTGACCTTCAGACGTCATGATTTGGTCTCATTACAGAACAATATGTTTATCTCTCTTAGTCAGAAACAAAAATGTGGTTTCACTTCCTAGAATCTGTACCTCTGCACTTTGCTGCTACCCAGACATTGCCTTTTTTGTCAGGTAATCTCCTATTCATTCTTTAAAATTTAGTTCAGATTTCCTCTTTGAAATACTCTCAAATACTTCCTGCCATTTATTTCTTCCATCCACTCAGCAGACATCTGTATTTTAACACTACTTATATTCTACTAACCTTACGTGTTTGTTTTCTTTCTCCTCTACAGAGTATATGCTTCTTAGGGAAATGATTATCTTTTGTATCTTTAGCCCCTGAGTGAATGACCTTCAGAAAAGTATTTTTAAAGTTTATGTGAAATAAACATTAAGTTTACAAGCCGGGGCACCTGGCTGGCTTAGTCGGGTAAGCGTCCAACTTTGGCTCAGGTCATGATCTTCCAGTTCGTGGGTTTGAGCCCTGCATAGCTTGCATTGGGCTCTGCTGACAGCTCAGAGTCTGGAGCCTCTTTCGGTTTCCCTGCCTCCCTCTTTCTCTGCCCCTCTCCCACTCACTGTCTCTCCCTTGCTCTCACACACACATTGAAAGAAAAAAAAAAAAAAGTTTAGAAGCCAATCAAAATAGCATGCTTCAGGTGATCACTGATAAAGTTGCTTCTTAAACGTTAAGGTAAAATCAAGTCCTTATTCACTTATGGAAAATCAATAGAAAATAAGTTTTGCTTTATGCACGTAAAATATTTTGCAAAATGAATCATCAAGGCTTGAAAATTTATCATAAAATATTTTATCATCATTATTCCAGTTCTTGTTCTTGTGAAAATGGTAGATGTGCACATTAGCTCAGAAACTTTTAATACCTTTATGCAAAAGAATCCTTTGAAATTTTATTCGGACTGGTCAATTAAAATACTATAAAAATTTATACACAATTAATGTGTTACAAATGGGAACACATTTCATCTAATAGTTACTGAGCAATTACAATGTAATTAGTGAACAGGGAATATTAATGTGACCACTAGTATAAATACACATTTATAACACAGGGACCACAATAATTTTGATTAAAATATCTGGTAATTAATAACAGAATGTTTAAATGCTATAAAAACTGATTAATCATCACACATAACTTTTTTTTTTTTTACAATCGAAGACAATTTCTTAATTTGTGTATGCACTGTTTTGCTTTATAACGCTTTTTGATAGACTTTCTCTTTGACTCTGTATCTCAATTTATACCATTTTGGTACAGATACCTTTTACACTCACATAAGAAAAGCTTCATCAGCAACACACAGAAGAGTAAGGTGTAAATAAAAACTTACTCAATTCCATGATAATGACATACTGAGGCTTTTTCAAAAGGTAAACCCTGAAGTTTCCGAGGACTAAGTTCCGGTGTCAGAACAAAAGTCTTTTCCCTAAAACAAAAAGTTTTTCATTTGTATTTAACGTTTATTTAGTGACAAAGAGAAAGTTCAAGAAGGTACCTAAAGGAAGAAATCTGACTTCCTTCTCCATAATTGAATCTTCTATGGGATAAAGTGTAAGTAACATCAGAAAGCTTAAGAAGGAAATCAAACAAAGTTAAGCCTTAAGTGGGTTTGTCACTTGCATTTTCTGTGCCTCAAGTTTCTGAAGTCATGATGTTCTTTATTATTTACTTCACAAAACTATTTTGAGAAATGGATAAATCAAGAATGAAAAATGATTTATAGTGGAAATTTGAGAAGCTGCATTATTTCTGAAGGATTTTTTTTCCTGGTGTAGTCACCTAATGTTTATGCATTTAGTTAAATTCTTTTTTGTGGAGGAATAAAGTTAATTTGAAATTTTTGGTAACAAAGTATTTACTTCCTACTATAAGGGATCCAGATTTTTCTTTGCCTGGAAATGCAGTCATCTTGACACCTACTTTAAGAGTTAGCATCCTGTTAAATACCAGAGGATACAGAGACTGCTGACTTCAATTCTGCTTCTGAAGTAGTTTTTCAATCAGCAGGTAGGTGAGAACTAATCATATGGTGAGCTTACATAAAATATTCATGCTCAACCCCATCCACATGCAGACCTGCAGGGGTGTATCAAAATCTCAGGAAGAAAAAGGTCACTGCAATTAGGTTAAGCTCTTCTGATTATTCTGGTAGGTGCCCACTCCCACCAACCCCTGCTTCTCTGCCTGAGCTGAGAGGCACTGTTCCAATGCTCAGGATCATGTTCCTGATGGAGAATAGGTTATATGGGAATGGGAGAACAATGCAGTGGTGGCCTTTACATAGTCAATAGAATGAAAACTTGGAAATGGCACATAGAAAGGCAAGCAGGTTGTACAGTACCATAAATACTTGTGCTCTCTCACATTTCCCCCCCATGGCTTTAGTAATAAAAACTGCCCGCTTGCCACTGAAAATTACCTAGGTTGCTATTAATAAGCATTTGAAATTATTACATTAAAATGTAAGGCATATGCTAAGTAATGAGCCCTAAAAACAGAATTATATTCTAACGCGTCCATTTAAAGTGTTCCACAAAAAGTAACACTAATTAGTAACACTAATTTAATGACCCCAGTATTTTGATGACTCATTATTAAACGAATGACTTCTTGATATAAAACAATTCAGGCACCTAGCATTTCACTTCTTCCCTTTACCCATGTGTCTCATTTCTTATTTCAACCCTCTTAGCAACTTTATGTGTTTTTCTTTAATTTTACTCAGAACTTGTTCTTTCTAAAAGAAATGTTTCAATAAATATGTATTTTGTCAGTGTTTAATATTTCTTTGGTATACATACAGGAGTCATGCCTATACTTTAACATTTCAACAGCTCCTTGCATACGCAGACATTTTAGTAAGAATCCACAGGTTCTTGATTCATTGTTATGAAAGCTCATGGTTCGACTTTAACATTAATAGAAGATATATTGGATAATGATGTCATTCTAACACCGAGGAACCATATCAAATTTTCCTAAGTAAATTGCCCGAAAATTACCAAAAAAAAAAAAAAAAAGTATATCTTCACTACAAGTATATCCTCCATCAGTGCATTTAGAAAGACATTCTGTTCAAAAGAGCAAAATCTGTATAATTCAGTTTTGGCAAATCCATCTGACTTTGTCAATTCACATTTAATGATCCGGAAGGACAATAATCCAATAGCTAAATAAATGAAAATGTGTATATAATTCTTCACTTTCTTGATTCCCATGAAAAAGATTATCAATCTCTCAAAGTTATGAGGAAGGAAAAATCACACAATTTTTACGTCACTAAGATCATTAAGTCATTAAGACCCAGAATTATTAAGATCCTCAAGTTTTCAAAGTTGTTCCTTTTCTCTCTCCCTCTCTCTCCCTCCCTGCCTCCCTCTCATGAACATGCACATAAAGGCAATGAGCTCCGGGATTATTTGTGAAATATAACCACCTTGAAAGAAATGCCTTCCAAAATTTACCTTTAAAATCAATATTTGCCAAAACAAGTTTTGTAAAAGTGATTAAAGTGATCTATAATTTTTAAGGTCCTCTGGGAGGTTTTCAAAATAATGGATTAACATTAAAAAGAAATCGGGATGGTGAACAAATGATTCAAATCTCATGAGTAACCGATGTCACAATTTTACCTATTCATTAAGTCAACTTTAGCAACATCCAGTATTATATTAACTAGTAACTTAATGGAAGTTGTCTTGGAAGTCAAATCAGTTATAAACTATTCATATAGACACTGAGTTCTTAGTAATATTACAGTTTCAAAAACATTTTTATTGTACTTTTCCATTCTCTGCAGTTGAAAGGCTGTGCTTTTTGCTAATATTGGGCATGACTGACAGTGTCATGACAGGTAATGGCAAAATCAAAACCAAAGAATAACGCAGATAAAAGAATTAAAACTTTTTTACAAGTCAAATTATAATTCTTTCTAAATAAGCATTGTCCTTTGTATACAAAGTAGAAGCTACTGACTTCTACAGGGAGTAAACAGAGGTTGCTTTCTTGTTTTCCCTATATTCAATACCACAAAACAGTAGCACACTGGCTAAGGTAAAATGTGAGGAACACTGGGATCATCCTTGAGAATTTTGCCTAAGCAGCAGAGGGCATCAACTGACTAAAGAAATGAGATGCAATGTGCTTTACAAATGATTTTTAAGAAGTTAACTGGCAATTACAAGTTTATAACTTACCCCTTTTGAATCTGTAAAGGTTGAAGATCTCCAACTGGTAATCCATCTGAAGTAAAGAATTTCAGCAATTCCTTAGCATCCAATAAGGTGACTGAATCCCGTGGACGCTCTTTGTGGCCCAGCAACTGTTCAGATGAACGAGGTAATGAGCCAGTTCTGAGAAATAGTGTTATGTAGATTAATTAAAAATGGATTAGATTTCACCGTAGTCAGGAAAAGGTGATGTGAGCAGAAACGAGAACAACAGACAAAGAAAACTACAGAATTATTATTTAGGAAAGAAAATAATGTAAAATCTTTGTGAATCATTTAGTATACAAGTATATTTTTAAAAACCTGTAGGTCACGGTGAAACTTGCAGTTACCACAGTAATAATGCTACTACTTAACTAATATAAACATTCTATTCTTTATAAGTGATGGCATGATTATTTAGGAGTGTGAAGTTATCAATTCTATAAAACTTAAATCTAAACTTTTTTGTACGTTCGGAAACCCCATAATCTAGTAAATTTTGACAGTAGGGACTAAATGTTCCAATTTTCTATGAATTTGAAAGATTACCTGAGGCACAACCATGAAATGAGACAGTAATCAGAAATCTCCCCAAGGTTTCTCTTAGCCATGATTATAACATTATGAATAAGCACTGAATCATTATTACAGTTGAAATATATACGAGTTTATACTTCTCAAACTACTTTACATACAATATGTTCTTAATCCTCACAAATTTCCTTAACAAAGACAGAATAGTTCTTCTCTCAAAATGAAGTTACCACCTGAAAATAAGTACTTTCTAAAGCGAAAGTCAGCATACCAAGCCCAGAAAACAATCATTATTACTAATTTTCAGATAAAGATACTAACACACATTGGTTTGCATTACAAGCCATAAGCCCAGGGTGACACAGCCATTTAAAATGACAGTCAGGGGGCGCCTGGGTGGCTCAGTCGGTTAAGCGTCCGACTTCGGCTCAGGTCATGATCTCGCGGTCCGTGGGTTCGAGCCCCACGTCAGGCTCTGTGCTGACTGCTCAGAGCCTGGAGCCTGTTTCAGATTCTGTGTCTCCCTCTCTCTCTGCCCCTCCCCCATTCATGCTCTGTCTCTCTCTGTCTCAAAAATAAATAAACTTTAAAAAAAAATAAAAAATAAAATAAAATGACAGTCAGAACTAGAGTGACTCTGATTAGGTACTATTTCTACTCTATCACTCTGCGAAGGACCCAAAAACTCACAGAAGTTTAAAAACTAGAAAAAGGAAAATACTGTAGTTTCAGAGAATGCTAACGGTTTTATCAAGCACTATCACAGATCATGCTACTGCTCTGTCACCAAAGTGCAAATCTTTCAATACCTGCACAGAAAATTAATTTCCTGACTTCATAGTAATTCACCTATTCCCTGATTATTTTATTACTCCAATCCAGCATTTTTAGTGGCGATTATATGATTAAAATGTTGACATTATGGTTTTAGACTCCTATTTCTATACATTAAAGATCAATAATCTACCAACAGTGCCCCTCTCCCCCTCCTATCCCCTTTATTTTTAAATTGAAAATATAAATCTAATAAAAAGAGTGAAACAAGAAAATACACAAATATTTTCTCTAAACTTCATTCCCTAGGAGGGCAGGAGCTACATTATGAGTTTAATGTAATTTCTACATAGCTATTCTCTAACAGTGACTCACAAAGGTTTCTTAATGAATGTAACTCCCAGTCATCTTATAGGCTAGATGCAATGGGGATGTGTATAATTTGCATTTACATAGAACCCTGGACACAAGGATATCAAAGCAATATTTTAAATTTTTTTTAAGCTTTTTTTTTGAGAGATAGAGCATGCGTGCATATGCACACATGCACACACACACACATACACACACACATACATGAGCAAGGAAGGGGCAGAGAGAGAGAGGGAGAGAGAGAGAATCGCAAGCAGGCTCCATGCTGTCAGCACAGAGCCCTATGGGGAGCTCAATACCCTGGACCACGAGGTCATGACCTGAGCCAAAATCAGGAGCCAAATGCTCAACCAAACGAACCGTTCAGGTGCCTCCCAAAGCAATTTAAAAGTCCAGTTTATGATAAATTACACCACCAAGATATAGCTAAAATATACACAGGATAGGACTTAGGTTAAAATAACTAAATAAATAAATTAAATAATAGCACTTTATTTTGTTCAGTGTTTTCAAGGTTACAAAGTATTTTTTCGTACATTATCTCATTAAACACTGACAACTTTGAAGCAGAACTGGGATTGTTATTCTTATCTTAAAGATGAGGCAACAAAGTCACACAACAGGTGAGTTTGTCCAAAGCCAAATTCTTATGACTTCTGAATTTCACTACGGGATATTCCTTAATGATCCAGTTAAGCCTGTTTTAACACAATACAAATCTGAATATCTGCAACATAACTTTTGTTCCTAATCAAGAATTCGATGATATCTACCCATATGGTGATACACTCATAAGTATTTGAGCAATGACTTTGTAAATATCATCGTGAGATACTAAAAAGAGTTCACTGATGATAATGTATAGACTCATAATCACTGCTTGTAATTTAGTATACAGGTATGCCTTGAGTAGAAGGAAGGAGGTGAGGGCAGTGAAAGGAGACAGATACACTAATGCATAATGAGGTATAAAAAGTACAATAAAACAAGTTTCATGAAGGAAGTAATGATATAGTGATATAGTAATGATATAATGAAGAAAGAGAACACTGAGTTGCAACATTTATGAACGACTTAAGAGAAAGGTGGTATTTGATCTAGATCTTGAATGACAAACAAGCTTCTAGTTCAAGATGATGGTGCATTAAACATACATGGTAACCTCCCCACTCAAAACAAATGGAAATCACAATGATGAAGTGCCAGTCACTAAATTCATAAGAAGGTTAAGAAATGAAAGGTGAAAAAATGGTGGGCCAAACAAAAGGAATAAACTAGAGCAAGCATGTAAATGAAAGCTAGAGAGAAGTCTACAAAAAAACGTAGAATCTGTCTTCCTCCCATCCCACAAAGCCATGGTGAGACTACACTTGGGCTGAGTGGCAACGGGCAGAAATCAGGCAATGTATTTTAAGAACCGTACTAGAACAGCTGTTCAAGTATCACCCTCTCACACCTCCCTTTACCCTTGCAATTTTATCTCCAAGTGAAAAACAGAGAAACTGTTCTCTTCGAAGATCCAGAACTGTGTCTGTCCCAGTCTCAGTGTCAATGCCCCTAGAATAAAGCCCTGTTATTGCAGTGTTGAGTGAAGGACCAAGGCTGCCTCCCTTTTGGAACCCTCACAGGTGCCCTACAGTGAAGTCTACCAGGGATGCTCCACCATGCATCTCCCCACCCCCAACATTCAGGTTACAGCAGGCAGGCAACAGGTCTACACTTAGAGAAAATAAACACCAACTACCTATATAAAGCAGCTTGGTACTCAATTCCAAGCTAGAAACAATCAAGACAGGCACTGGAGGAAAGATACACATAAGAGAAAAACACAGAGGAACAAACAGAACGGATCCAAAGGATAATGAGATATCCAAGGAACAGATATAACAAGTTAAAAGAAGATTCCAATTAACATCCCGTTAGTATCTCCTGAATTCTCATTATTAATAAAAGAAGAGGTTGCTAATGAAAAAAATGGGAGCTGAGAACAAAAAAGAATTATTAGGAATTTAAAACAGGGCTACCAAAAAAAAAAAAAACAACAACAAAAAAGATGAAAGCAAAGGTCAAGAAAGTATCCCAGATGTAGCAGTTCTGATAATACTGATCCCATCTTTGGCTCCATCTAGTTCATGCGACGACTTCTCTCGTGTTTCAAGCCTCTCAGAGGTTAACGTATGCCCTGACCAGAATGTGGAAAGGCTTGTTCTGATCTTCCTTAAAGTTGTTCAGACAACTAGTAGAGATAGCAGAGTTTCTTCCCCTCTCTCGACCTCTGGCACACAGATGGCTCCATGAGGTCTGCTAAATGTTAAACACTTTGACCTCTTACAATGACCTCTGCCTAAACCCTCACTCTACAAAATCTGTGGATTAAGGTCCAGACTTTGTGGAGAATAGCTAAGCACTGGATTGTCATCAGCCTGAAACCCTGTCAGTGAGTTACGCTGAACAAAACTGTGTAGAAGGTATGGAGTGGCTTGCTTTGTTTTTCCATCTCAAAGTGCCTTCTCAGTTTAGGGGATACTTTACTGTCTCTAACACCCATATGGTCTGGAAAGGCATCCACTAAAATGTTAACTATGATTATGTACATCCAGAAGGTACAAGTAGAAGGTCAGGAAGAACAGTTACTTTCTCAACATTCTACTCTGTAAATACTCTACCAACGCTTATAGGATGCATAGATTTCCTTCTTTTTTTTTTTAATTTTTTAAACATTTTTATTCACTTTTTGAGAGACAGAGAGAGACAGAGGGTGTGAGCAGGGGAGAGAGGCAGAGAGAGATAGACACACAGAATCCAAAGCAGGCTCTAGGCTCTGAGCTGTCAGCACAGAACCTGACGCAGGGCTTGAGCCCACAAACTGTGACATCATGACCTGAGTTGGTCAGATGTTTAACTGACTGAGCCACCCAGGCGCCCCTGCATATATTTCCTTTTAATAAAACTAGAAACTACCTGTATTTCATAAACACTAAACTTAAGGATTAAGAAAAAAAATGTTCATTTAAAAATACTGAGCTATTTAAATATTACCTCATTTTTTGTTTAGCTTTTTCAAAACTTTCCAAATTTTGAAGAACATGCCTTTCTGGCCATTCCAGGGGATTGGTTTCCATTAGACTTGAAGAACCAGGTTCCACGGAACTGATGTCTAAAGCAAAAGAAACATACATAAGTACTGAAAGTGATTAACATATTAAAATTTGTTATATAAAAATGCATACATGTAGATCCATCCATCCATCCATGTGCATGTGTACATGTATATATATAAAGCCATGTTGGGTTAATTGCATAGTACTTATCTCAGGCATTCATTAAGGATATCTCTGATGGCCCAAGCAAAATGCCATTGAAAAGTTTTTGGGGGGCGCCTGGGTGGCTCAGTCAGTTAAACGTACTACTTCAGCTCAGGTCATGATCTTACAGTTCATGAGTTCAAGCCCCGCATCCAGTTCTGTGCTGACAGCTCAGAGGCTGGAGCCTGTTTGCATTCTGTGTCTCCCTCTCTCTGCGCCTCCCCACCCCCCACTTCCTGTTTGTCTCTCAAAAATAAAATAAACATTAAAAAAAAAGTTTTTTGGAAATGAAAAAAAAAAACCACTGTTAAGCTTTGCCTACTTTACTGTTTCCTCATAAGAAAAGTTATGCACTAGGGGGACCTGGGTGGCTCAGTCCATTGACATCGACTCTTGGTTTCATCTCAGGTCATGATCTCACAGATCCCTGGGTTTGACATCAGGCTCTGCAATAGCAGTGCAAAGCCTACTTGGGATTCTCTGTCTCCCTCTCACTGTGTCCTTTCCCCACTCACCCGTGTCTCTGTCTCTTCCAAAATAAATAAACTTAAAAAAGAAAGAAAGAAAAAAGTTATGCCCTAGAATTCAGAAAACGAATTAGCACTATGAGGACTCCTGTGAATAAAAGCGTAACTTTGTTATTTTTTCGTGAAACTAAATGAAAAGGAGGCAACTGTATGGAGAATATACTGGATATACTATGTGATTTTCATTCCAGGAACAGGAATTAATAGCATTATTTGGAAAATTTCATATCTTGAAAAGAGATTACTTCATTCTCAAAAGTATGATAATATAGTAAATAACATATGATGTTCTCAGATAAAGGTTACCTTAGAAAGAATTCTCACTTATCCATTAACGTAAGATGCCTTAACATATACATCTTCAAGTAAATCGCTAACATTAAGTGTTATTTCACAGCTAGTAAAATATTTTATGTAAGAGTGTGCTTATCTTTCTAGTTACTATGTTACAATGAACGAACACAGAGATTGCTAAAACATCACAATTCTCATCAAAAACCTAAAGAGACAGCTTCCATTCAAATGATAAATTATTAGTACATCAAAACTATTTAACACTGGAAAAATTACTAACTGTACTACTTTTGGGATTCCAAAACTATCTTATTTAAAAAAATTTTTTTGAACTATTACACACTGTTCTAATAAATTAACTGAAAATTAATGGACATCAGTTGTTTGACGAACCATCAGCTCTGACAAAAATACCCATTTTATACTTTGGGGGTCTTACAAAACGATGATTTAGTAAAGGAGTTTTTACATACGAGAAAGAAAAAAAATAAACATAAATGAAAATAGAAGCCAATTACATGTTCTTTTCCCTTTATTTATTAAGCTATTTAACCTTGAACATTTTAAAATATCTTTAATTACTACAGTGGATGGTTCCCAGCAAACACCATCCAAAAATACCACTTCTCATTTCTTAAGGGTACTGAAATATTTTACACAGCAGTAGCTTTATAATGAAATAATCTACTTTTTAATGTTGACATGGCTTTCCACTAAAAGTATAAAGAAAATATCATTAGCAGATCTGAACATTTACACGCTGAGTTCACAAAAGAATACAAGAATGTTAAATAAAAGTAAACATTATTGTTCCTAAATATTACAATATAATTAATTGTTCACTCCAGCTACACAATTTACATAAATATAAATGACAGAGGCTAAACAAACATTCAGATGCACTTTTGGGGAATAATCTAATTGAATTCTTACAGTAAAATAAGACACAATATTTTATCTTTGTGGCAGTCAGGACACCAGGACATGCTGACAACCAAAAAGCACAAAAAGGGCCTCCGAGAAACCAAGAACATTGCTTCTTTAAAAAAAAAGTGTTTTACTTTACAGGAGAAAAAAAGAAATAAAAGTGATTCTATAGGGAAATAGGGATTCAAAACCTTCCCTACACATATCACAGCAAACAAAAAGGAAGTAATACTGCAGATGATAATATGTGGATAGTAATATAGGCCATTATAACCTGACATACATAAATATGAATAGATCACAAAGAAAAGGTTATATTGTAATTGGCATATTCTGTTTAATAAAGCAAGAATTATAAACACATACTAGGAGATTCTTACTAAAATATTTGAAATAATAAAACTGTGATCTTATAAAATTACCTAGAAAACCCATTTATACAGTGTGTTTATGTCCCCAGTGGTCTGAGGTGAAGGAGACAGTTACTGCATTTTGGAGTTCAGATATCACATTTGGCACTGTAAGTTTTTAGCAACTCTGTGGCAATGATTATATAAAATGGTTAGATCAAGACATTTTCTCCATGCTGATTTTTATTTGTTATATATGCTAGAGATTTTATAAAAAAAAAAAAAAAAGAAAGAAAGAAGAAAGAAAAAGAAAGCAGATCAATAACTCTAACAATTGTCAATAATTCCTAATGAGCGTGGTTGTTAAACAATGGGTCACAATATGAAACATGATTGACCTATTGCTTCCTTTGCTGTATAATTCACATATAGATGTATTTACTGAAACAAAAGCTACAAAGAATGTTAAAAATCAAAACTTCATTCTTTTTTTAAAAATTTTTTTTTTTTCAACGTTTTATTTATTTTTGGGACAGAGAGAGACAGAGCATGAACGGGGGAGGGGCAGAGAGAGAGGGAGACACAGAATCGGAAACAGGCTCCAGGCTCTGAGCTATCAGCCCAGAGCCTGACGCGGGGCTCGAACTCACGGACCGCGAGATCGTGACCTGGCTGAAGTCGGACGCTTAACCGACTGCGCCACCCAGGCGCCCCTCAAAACTTCATTCTTAGAGGAGTCATGTTCAAACATATAACCTGTCAAATTTCAGTTCGGGCTCCAAAAAAAAATAAAAAAAAAAAAAAAAAACAACAAACTTCAAGGTTTCTTTCATTTGTTCAACATTATTTGGGGAGAAATGAATTCCTATGTGCCAGGTACTGTACTAAGCTCTAGGGTATTGGAGACAGTAAGCAGGCACACTCCTCATTCTCAAAGAACATATGGTTCAGAATAAAGACACACAATTAATAAAAAATTACATACATAGTATATAATTTAAAATGTAAAAAATAATTCAAAGAAAGATACAGAAAATGAGTACAAAAGGAATCAACTTAAAGTGAGGAAGGTCTGGGAAAACCTTTTTCAGGAAGTTAACATTTAAGTCAAAGTCTGAAGAATGACTGTCAATTCATCAGGAAAAGACTGGGAGAAAAGTATTCCAGAAGGAGGATACTGCATGTATATAGTTCCCGAGATGGAAAGGGATGTGATGTGCTCAAGGAACGGAAAGACTCTCTGTGGTACTAAGGAAACAGAAATGTGACACAGGAGGAAGCTAGAATTCTAGAAGCTAGTATGAGGGCAGACATCATGTAGGGTTTTTGTAAGCCATGTTAAGGATGACACATTCTATGTATAATGGAAAGTAATGGCAAAGGTTTGAGCAAAGGAGTGATATAATCTGATTTACATTTTAAGATGAGCACCCCATAACTCAGTGTGTTAATAGTGTCCTAGAACTTGACTTTGTATGGGTAACTAGAAGATACATATCCTTACTTGCAAAAAAACAATTATTTCAGCCCTTCCTACCTTCCAACTGTTATCTCCTGTACAAATCCTCTGATTAGGCCAACTTCTCTCTCTTGGTCTCAGTTTGCCCTTTCTTACCTCCATGACTCTGGGTATATTACTTCTTCTCCCTGGAAAATCCAATCTTCTCCGCTCTCTCTAGAGCCCATGAATCACTCAAGACCTACATCAGAGTCCCTTGGCTCCTAACAAAGTGTTCTGTGACTATCCTACCCTTGTTATATTCCTTTCCTCTAAACTCACATTCATTAACTTAAAAACTAATATATGGCACTTCATACCAGACAACTTTCTTTTTTTTTGTCTATTTTTTTATTTTTTTCAATATATGAAATTTATTGTCAAATTGGTTTCCATACAACACCCAGTGCTCATCCCAAAAGGTGCCCTCCTCAATACCCATCACCCACCCTCCCCTCCCTCCCACCCCCATCAACCCTCAGTTTGTTCTCAGTTTTTAAGAGTCTCTTATGCTTTGGCTCTCTCCCACTCTAACCTCTTTTTTTTTTTTTTCCCTTCCCCTCCCCTACGGGTTTCTGTTAAGTTTCTCAGGATCCACATAACAGTGAAAATATATGCATACCAGGCAACTTTCTAAGCAATTTATAAATAATTCATTTAATCCTCATAACAACCTTTGTCATTTCCGATTTAAATATTAAAAATAACTTGAAGCTCAGAGAGGTTAGAAAACTTGCCCAAAGTCATATAGCAAGTAAGCTGCAGAGCGGCTTCCACCTTGTTAGTCTGGTTCCAGAGTCCATGATGCAACCAAGAACCTATGTCTCTTTATTGAACATATCCCCCATTTACAAGGAACCTTACACTGTCTCCAACATCTTTGACATTACTCTGCATTGCTATTGAACTTTGTTACTGATACGTAACGATGATGATAATGATAATACAAATAACAGCTCACAGGTTTTTGGAATCCATTGTGTTGCTTATGCATCAACTCATCTACTCCTCGCAATAACCCTAGTAAGTGGGTGATATTAATCCCATTTAAAACATGAGGAAACAGAAGCATGAGGAGGCGGAAAAACTGCCCAAAGACATTCAGCTAACAAGCGACAAAACTCAGATTTGAGCCCTGGCACTCTAGCTCCAGGGCCTGGGCTCTTGAAATGTCACAGCATGCTGTATTTGCATTTTGCTTTCAAAACAGATCATAAGCCACAAAGTTTTTGTGTACCTTTATGGTGTCAAAAACAGAAAACTCATTCAACAAACATTACTGTTAACTTGATTCTTTGGTCATTTTCTTATTAACCTATGGAATAAAAAAGGATTCTCATGGAATAAAAACAAAAAATTATCCTGGACTTTTAAAATGCTAGGCAATCACCAAATGCTTTCTTGTTAGATCCTGTAAAGCTTCACTCCATTCAAATTCATCACAAGAACAGGAACCAGGAAAATAGGAAAAAAATGCAAATGAATACAGAAATGATATCCTGCTCCTTCAGTGAAGTCTGGTGACTGTTCCTGCTACAATGAATGGCAAATGTGGAGCATCTTACTGTATATAGTTTTAACTATAGTAAATTTACTGCGTAGGTCCTACTATTCTTATCTTATAAAAACGTAACTTAATAGAAATCCACCCTTTCTAGTCGCTTCGTAAAAGCATTAAGAGGAACCACCTTAAAATGCTTCTCCCTCTGCTCAAAAACCTCCTTAAAGAAAGGAGTGATTGGGATGCCTGGGTGGCTCAGTCAGTTAAGCATCTGACTCTTAACTCAGCTCAGGTCATGATCTCACCATTTGTGAGATCGAGCCCCATGTCGGGCTCTGTGCTGATGGCATGGAGCCTGCTTGGGATTTTCTCTCTCTCCCTCTCTCTCTGCTCCTCCCCTGCTTGCCACACACACACATGCATGAGCTCTTTCTCTCTCAAACAAACTTAGAAAAAGAAAAGGAGTGATCAGAAACTTTTTAATATTCAAATGATGAGAAATAGTTCATCATATATACACACCATACTTGACTATGCAAATATATATCACTAATTAAATTTACAAGATACATCTTGATTTGACCAACATTTTATTAGTTTTAATGATAAATCACTATAATAAATGCCAAACATACAAAAAGAACCAATATTTAAACCAACAAAAAACTTACCATTTGACATATCGGAGGTTTTAATTTTGTCTGTCTTTATTGAAATTGTTTTAGGAAGAAAAGCATCAAAATGATCTACAAAGTGTTCCCTTGTGAGTACTAACAGATTTTTGAGTTCATCAACAGAAACTACTTCAGGCTGCTTTGCCAACTTTCTCCTTTCTGTAAGACAACAAAACAATATAATTAACCATATGCCTATTATTTTAAAGCCTCTCTAGAAGTACATCCACTACTCTTTCATGGGAAATGTTTTCAAAAGTAAAATAGTTGAATTTCTCCAGCAAATCAACAGGCCTATTTTCCTTTTAATCCCATTTGTAGGTAATGACAGAATTTCCAGTTATGTGAGATAAACAAAACTAGAATAATCTGTTAATGCCAACAAGTGATAAATGGTAAATATATAGTTTACAAGTTTTCAGAATATATTGCAGACCATTAAGGACGTTGGTGTTTATGTGAAAATAAGAACTGTAAGACTCTCAGTTACATGTGGTCACTTGACCAATTCCATCTATTTCTTCTCCTTCCTAAAACCTAAATCTACAACAAAGGAATAAAAAAAGGTCAACAAAAGCAGAAACAATTAATAATGACAGTTTTTGACATTTTAGAAGAAGAGACGATGGTGGAACAGTAACTGAGTTGGTACCGGACAGGAAGGGTCCACTGGGTGCCTACAAAAGCACTACTATGTGGTATTAGAAGACGATGGTGAGATCCAGGTTAAACTAGGACTGGACGCATGGATGTTTAGAAAAGGAGGAGACAACTAAATAAAGGTCTTCACCCCACCCTCCGCCCCTCACAGCCAGGAGGCTGTTCTCATTTTGGGGGGAGGAAGCTGAAAAAGAGTCCCAGCCTACTGGTGTCATCAGGCACACCGAAAGGTAGCACTGAAGCTGGGGCTAAAACTGGGGGATTAAATAGAGGTCTATATACTGAAAGGTCCAACTCCAAGTGCTGTAGCCAGAAAGCTAGGAGGTATAAATGCTTCCCAAGAAAGATGAAAGGATTCCGCTTTTTAAAAACTGAATGCCCCCAGAGAAAAGAGCTTGGTCCTGATATTGAGGCAGAGGTAGGGACAGGAGCTCACAAGCAAAATGTTGACTTGTCACTCCACCACTTTACAAGTACAGCTTGCCAGACAGTATATTAGACTAAAGTCCACAAAGCTTCCCATTTAAAACAGGACAGACAGAAACGAGTAACTAGACATTTAAGAAAAGGTGTTGAGGAGAGCAGGGACTCTGCATTTCCACGGTCTTATGTTTACACATGTAAGACTTTAATTCAGTAACACCTGTAGCTTCCTTCTCCCAGCTGTCACTCTTTGAGCTAGTCTGGAGAAGAAACAAGGCATTTGTTGATCAGATCCTTCTCCCCAACCTTCCTCTGAGCTGGCAGGTTCTCAGAATTTATGCTCTCTGCAATGTGATAAGGGCCCTGCCCCAACAGGGCCTAGCTTTTCAGTTGCCTAGCTCTTCATTCAAGAGGGGGGAATTCAATTCTGGGTTATGTATCAGAAAACTCACCTGGCCATAGATCTAAAAAGTCATATCCTTCAATCAAGCTTTTACCTGTTATTTATTTCCATCTGTGTGTTTTTACGTTTATTTCTCAACTGGGTGGGTAAGGAGGTTTATTTATTGCAACCCTCAAAATAGGAAAAAATCTAAGATGAAAAGAAAGACTAACGCAAGCAAAGAGGAAAAAAGAGCCCAGCAGGAAAAAACAAACAAACAAAAAACAAAAAACAAAAAAACATTGCAGAGAACAAAAGAAAGCTTGCTGTCATTAATATTCTCATAGAAATAATCAATGCTTTGATAAAGAACAATTGATGAACAAGAAAAAGACTTTTTAAAATTAAGTACATGAGAACTCAAATTTTAAACATACTATAAAAGGGCTTAAAATAAAATGCCAGATATTGTCCAGAAACTAGAACAAAAAACAATATGGAAATAGGAAAGAAAATTGGGTATTCTGTCCAGAAAAACCAATATAAAATTAATAAAAGTTCTAGAAAGAGAAAAAAAGAGAAAGGAAAAGAAATTCTTAAAGAGATAAAAATTTTCAGATGTAAGAATGTGAATCTTATATTGAAATGGCTCATTGAATGGACAACTTAAAAAACTGGGGGCAGAGGGAGAGAACAGCAAATACATACACACTATGATTCAGAATAAAGCTTCTGGAGATAAAGATTCCAGAACAGAGGAAAATCAAATAAACCAAAAATAAAGCACTACAAAGGATAAAAATAGGCATTAGATTTCTCAATAGGAACACGACCATGTAGAAGACAATAAAGTAACATCTTCAAAATTCCGAAGGTAGACAGTTTTCAACCTAGAAGTATTTATGACTTGTCAATCAAGTAAAGATATTTTCAGGTAAGCAAGAACTCAAAAAAAATTATGACCCATGAACTTTTATTCAAGTAGTTACTAAAAGATAGTCACCAACCAAACAAGGGAGTAATCCAAGAAGGAAGACAAGGGGTCTGGATAAAAGGAGACTCCAAAAGAAGAAAAGAAGAAAAGAGAAGTCTCTAAGAAGTCAAGAGGTCTAAGAAGCAACCTGAACACAACAGAGAAAAATAGTAAACACTCTGGAAAAAAAAATGAAGAGAAATAAAAAGGAACTGTGTTTGAACATATAATGAACTTATTAAGTAGGTAGAAAAATGGTGGAGCCTCTGGAAAAGTAACAATATTTTGCCTGTACAAAAGAATGGGCAAATAAAAATTATCATCCACATCATAAGAAAAACAAAGATTATACAAGAGAGGTAATTATCATCATATATTGCAAGACTCAGTGGTAAACTTATTTATATAGTGATAATAATGTTAAAACTAAACACTGACCAAAATTCATGACTTCACTGTAAAGGGTGGAAAGAGAAAGCGAAGGTGATATGAGAAAGCTAAGTCTTTATCTTCTGTGTTAGATGCCAAGATAATGTCTGAAACTGGCAAATCAAAAAATAGCATACACACATTACTTAAAAAACTAGAGGAAATGTTAGGAAAACCAGTTGGCAGAGTTGAGGGTAGCTCTCTACAGACAAAGACTGAAAGATGGGGAGGAAAAGGGAGAGTATTGATGGTTTCTACATGAAGTTTTCAATACCATTTGCATTTTAAATGATACCCATGTATTACTTTTGTCAAAACATTACATTTTTTTAAGGTTTATTTCTTTTGAGAGAGAGAGGGTGAGTGGGGAAAGGGCACAGAAAGAGGGAGAGAGAGAATCTCAAGCAGACTCCGTGCTATCAATTCAGAGCCCAATGAAGGGCTCGGTCTCCTGAACCATGAGATCATGACTTGAGCCAAAATAAGAGTTGGACACTTAACTGACTGAGCCACCCAGGCGCACCCAAAATATTACATTTTTTTTTTTTATTTAAAAAAAATTTTTTTTTTCAACGTTTATTTATTTTTGGGACAGAGAGAGACAGAGCATGAACGGGGGAGGGGCAGAGAGAGAGGGAGACACAGAATCGGAAACAGGGTCCAGGCTCCGAGCCATCAGCCCAGAGCCTGACGCGGGGCTCGAACTCACGGACCGCGAGATCGTGACCTGGCTGAAGTCAGATGCTTAACCGACTGCGCCACCCAGGCGCCCCAAAATATTACATTTTTAAAACACTTCTGAACTAATAGCATTTTCTTCTATAATAGTAAATTGTAAATTCATAGAATTCAACTCAACATTTATGGAGTTTATTGTCTACAAAGCACTGTGCTGTGCTCTTGGACACAGAGGATTAAAGTCCAGAACATTATCACATGAGGTCGACACATAAATAATGTAAGAGAGTAGGCTGAGAAGAAAGTAGCCGGTCTAGAGATTCTACTTGAGAACATCAGCTTTACAACAATGTCTCTGCAAACTCCCACCCTACCAACGTGGATATTGCTAGGATCATTCCAGTTGTGATCCAAGGTGGTTCCTGCACTCAAGAACATTAGTAATGGTAAAGTAAGATTATAAAATATGCTGCTGTTATTACAACTTCTTAGTGAGAAATAAAAAGCTTCATTTCTTTTTATTTTTTGCACAATCTGCTGGGAGTCATTCTAAAATTAAAAGTTATCAGTGGTTTGTTTGCACATGAAAGATGCACAATAGGTAATATGCTTCAGAATTTAGCTGTACATTTTTATTGACATTAAAAATAAACTTAAATCATGAACCTGACCCATTCTTATTAAAACAGTCAATTACGTTACAACATTGGGCTATCTTGAGAGCAGGGCAGAATTCCTTCTGGCCTTGAGGACTGAGAAATAGAAAGAGGGAACAGATGAAATTTAACAGGATTATGAGCAGCATAATTTACCTATACAAAAAACCTCTGCATAAATGAGTTTGCACACAAGTGTCAAAAGTTTAGGGAGAAAAACATTGGACTGAAGCCTAAAAATGAATCAGCAAAAGAATGCTATTCATAAAAAAAGATAGCAATAACTTAGTATTTACTAAAGAAAAAATATAGACCAGAATATTCAAAAGTACCAGAGACTGAGTGTTAATCAGGTTTCTACTAGGTTCTATAAATTTAAAAAAGAAGTGGGAAACTCAAAGTAATGGCTGCAGTACTGGAGCAAAATGACAAGACTGTTGCTGTTTTGGCACTTGTATCATACTGAACAATCTTATTCAAAAATTGTCCAGCATTCCTAAATTGCTTCTTTAACAATCAGTGAAATAAGATATTTAATACTTCCCAATGCAAGAAGCTATAAGTTACAAAAAATCAAGTAAACATGAATTATAAAATTGTAAGTATTCTAATAGTATTAAGTATAATTTTAAAAATAAATAAAATTACTGAAGTAATTATTAAAAAACTAAACCAAAACAGAAATTTTATTTGACTTTTGTGTTATTGTAAAAAACAAAGTGTCTCAATTAATGCATGTGTATTTTTATGTAAACTCTTCCAGTTACTCTCTCTGATTCAGTACTAATCAGAGAACCACTGGGGATATTATAAGTCTACTCTATGACTTGTTGATAATTTTGAAAAAATCTTCCAGAACAACTTTTTGTTTTTCAGCAAAGGCTATAATCTTTGTATTGATACTGAATTGTTGATTTTTTTCCAAAGAAAGCTGCTCCTATTACGTTAGTTTTCACCATGTAAATTAATTAACTATACTACTTTTGATACTTTTATATGTATATTTCACTTCTTTGAAAGTCACTGAAATACACTCAGACATTTTACATTAGAAACTTTGTTTTGCTGTCATTTTCTTGTCTTTAGAGATACAGGAGTTCTGAAAAGATGCAACTTTACCCCAAATTTTTAATCCAGTATTGACTCTGGGTACAGGAGAGATTGGTTCAGCAAGTATTTCCACCATAAATTAACTGGATCATTAATATTCATCAATTTCATGCTTTGGATTGCAAATTGGTCATTTCCTGGATATGCTCTGAGCTGGTTTCTCTAGCAACTACTAGCTATATGGCTTCCTTCAGCTTCAGGCTCCCCACCATCCTCGCGCTTCACCCAAAGCTGTGGCATCTTTACAGCTATGGCTGGCACAGCTCAGCTGCACGTGGCCCTTCCACATTTTCAGCGTTTATTCCGTACTTCTGTCTGCTCTTCCCCCCACCCCCACCCAGAGCTTCCAATCACACCTGCAGGCAGCAGTCTAGGTATAGCTTTTAGTATTTCCCTTCTGGCCCAAACAGGGGGGTTAACTCTTCCTACCTAAAGGAGAAATGCATCAGCTTCAGAGAGCTGCCTATTCCACTCTGGCAATCTTTCTGGTTGGAAGGGTAAGGAAGAGACGCAACGATGGAGAGGGGCGATATGGAGGGAACAGAATTTTAAAGAGCTGCAGAAGGCCCATGGTAAAAAAGTAGGGGCTGAAGAGGGATTTAGCAGGGGCAGAACAAAGTTAAGAAGTGAGTAATACTGTAGGCTGATGTTTGAAATAGGGGTTTTCCAGCCACAACAATACTATTCCAGTATTTTTTTTCCCTTGGTTGTAACAGGTACTACTTTTTATTGAAACTGATTTGCCTTTCTAACTATATTTTCCTTGAGCTAATATCATTTATATAATTAAAAAAATAAATCAGTGGTTGGAGTTTAAGACTACAGAATTACCCTGATTTGTCCAACTGAAAAAGTAGGTAACTCTTACAGAATAATTGAGACGAAGTATTCTAAAATTATTTTTCATTGAATAAAACAGCCTACTGAATTCAAGATGTTTTTTAAATGCTTTTAAAGAAAAGAATGGATACTTTTTATTTTATACTATATCCACTTAATCCTAATATCACATTTTTTCTATATGCAACTAATGAGGCCTCACAATTTGAGTCAACTTCTTAAAAATTCTTTATCAATTAGTTTAAAATAAGTTCATATTAGGTACTAATGAATAAGACTGATAGATGACTAATGAATGTTAACACTGATATTAAGTTAACATTTATTAATAGAAGTAAAACCTTAAACTATGACCATTGGAAAAAGTGTTACTTTCCTGAATAAGAAAAATCCATAAGGCTAACTTCACTCAGTATATGAAATGAATTTTTATTAACAGTCATGGTTAAAGTCTCAATGGTTAAAGAATCAATGCTCAAGATAACAGTAATTTCTCTGTAGTTGCATTTCTTTCTATTTGCAGTCTCTATCCTCCTGTTACAACCAAAAATATATAACAAGAAATTTTATAAAAAGGTCTAGAGACAAAAGTTAAAGTTAGGTACGATGGCAGAGCAGCATGGAAGTTCTGTTTCTCTTGTCCCTGAAATGCAGCCAAATCATCACAAAACCATTTTGCACACCTAGAAAATTGATCTGAGGATTAACACAACAATCTGCATTAACTTGAGCCACAGAACTCGGCAGGAATTTACCCAAAACAAAGAACAGGAAGAAATGACAGCCAGGGACTTAATCAACACAGATATAAGAAAGATGTCTGAACCTGAATTTAGAATCACGATAATAAGAATACCAGCTGGGGTTGAAAAAGCATAGAATCATATGTCCCTTTCTGGACATAAAAGAAGTAAAATCTAGTCAGGACAAAATTTAAAATGCGATACTGAGGTGCAATCTTGAATGGTTGCCACGGCAGCAAGGATGGATGAAGCAGAGCATCAAATCAGCGACACAGAAGACAAACTTATGGAGAACAGTGAAACAGAAAAAAACAGGGAAATTAAGGCAACAGAGCACGATATGAGAATTAGAAAACTCAGTGACTCATTAAAAAGGAATAACATCTGAATCATAGAGGTCCTGGAGGGATGAAGAGAGAGAAAAAGGGGTAGAAGTTTTATGTGGGCAAATCATAGCAGAAAAGTTCCCTAACACGGAGAAAGACACGGACATCAAAATCAACAAAAAACGACCATCAGCAAGGGATATCAGTCAAATTCACAAAATACACAGACAAGGAAAGAATTATGAAAGTAGCAAGGGAAAAAAGTCCTTAACCTGTAAGGTAAGACAGATCAGGTTCATAGCAGACCTATCCACAGAAACTTGGCAGGCCAGAAAGGAGTGGCAGAATATATTCAACGTGCTAAACCAGAAAAATATGCAGGCAAGAATTCTTTATCTAGCAAGGCTGTCATTCAAAATAGAAGGAGAGATAAAGGGTTTCCCAGACAAACAAAAACTAAAGGAGTTGGTAACCAGTAAACCAGACCTGCAAGAAATTTTAACAGGGACTCTCTGAGGGAAAAGACGAAAGAAAACAAAAAAGACCAAAAGCAACAACGACTAGAAAGTACCAGAAAACACCACCAGAAACTCCTAACTCTATAGGAGTGCCTAACACAATGGCAAGAAGTTCAAATCTTTCAGTACTCACTCTAAATGTCAATGGACTAAAAACTCCAATCAAACACTTCAATCAAAAGATACAGGGTAACAGAATTGATAAGAAAACAAGATCCATCTATATGCTGTTTACAAGAGACCCATTTTAGATCTAACGACGCCTTCAGAATGAAAATAAGAGGATGAAGAGCCATCTATCATGCTACTGGTTGCCAAAAGAAAGCTGGAGTAACCATACTTATACCAGACAACCTAGATTTTAAAATAAAGACTGTAACAAGAGATGAAGAAGGGCATTATATCATAATTAAGGGGTCTATCCACAAGAAGATCTAACAATTGTAAACATTTGTGTTCCCAATGTGGAACACCCAAATATATAAATCAATTAATCAGAAACATAAAGAAACTCATCGACAAGAATATCATAATAGTAGGGGACTTCAACACCCCACTTATAACAATGGACAGATCATCTAAGCAGAAAATCAATAAGGAAACAATGGCTTTGAATGACACACTGGACCAGATGGACTTAACAGATATATTCAGAATATTTCATTCTAAAGCAGCAGAATACACATTCTTTTCCAGTGCACATGGAATATTCTCCAGAATAGATCACATATCAGGACACAAATCAGCCCTCAGCAAGTACAAAAAGATCAAGATCATAGCATGCATATTTACAGACCACAATGCTATAAAACTTGAAGTCAACCACAAGAAAAAATTTAGAAAGACAACAAATACTTGAAGAATAAAGAATATTGTACTAAAGAATGAAGAATGGGTTAACCAAGAAGTTAAAGAGGAAATTAAAAAGTACATGGAAGCCAATGAAAATGATAACACCACAGCCCAAAACCTCTGGGACGCAACAAAGGCATCAAAAGAGGGAAGTATATAATAATCCATGCCTTCCTAAAGAAGGAAAAAAGGTCTCAGATACACAACCTAAGCTTACACCTTAAAGGGCTGGAAAAAGAACAGCAAATAAAACCCAAGCCAGCAGAAGGCAGGAGACAATAAAGATTAGAGCAGAAATCAATGCTATCAAAACCAAAAAAACAGTACAACAGATCAATGAAACCAGAAGCTGACTCCTTGAAAGAATTAACAAAATTGATAAACCCCTAGCCAGTCTGATCAAAAAAAAAAAAAAAAAAAAAAAAAAAAAAGGGAAAATAAATAAATAAATAAATAAATAAATAAATAAATAAAATCAAGAACAAAAGAGAAGAGACCATAACCAACACTGCAGAAATACAAACAATAATAAGAGAATATTATGAGCAATTATATGCCAATAAATTGGGCAATCTGGAAGAAATGGACAAATTCCTAGAAACATATAAACTACTAAAACTGAAACAGGAAGAAACAGAAAATTTGAACAGACCCATAACAAGTAAAGAAATTGAATTAGTAATAAAAAATCTCCCCAAAACAAGAATCCAATTAACACTCTTCTGAAGCTGTTCCAAAAAATAGAAATGGAAGGAAAACCTCAAAAATCATTCTATGAGGCCAGCATTACCTTGATTCCAAAACCAGACAAAGACCCCATTAAAAAGGAGAACTACAGACCAATTTCCCTGATGAACATGGATGCAAAAATTCTCAACAAGATATTAGCCAACCGGATCCAATAATATATTAAAAGCATTATTCACCATGGTACCTGGGATGCAGGGCTGGTTCAATATCCACAAGTCAATCAATGTGATACATCACATCAATAAAAGAAAGGACAAGAACCATATGATCCTCTCAATAGATGCAAAGAAAGCATTTGACAAAATACAACATCCTTTCTTGATAAAAGCCCTCAAGAAAGTAGGGATAGAAGGGTACCTCAAGATCATAAAAGCCATATACAAAAGACCCACTGCTAATATCATCCTCAATGATGAACAACTGAGAGCTTTCTACCTAAGGTCAAGAACATGACACAGATGTCCACTCTCGCCACCAATATTCAACATAATATTGGAAGTCCTAGCCTCTGCAATCAGACAACATAAAGGAATAAAAGACATCCAAATTGGCCAGGAGGAGGTCAAACTTTTACTCTTCACAGATGACACGATACTCTATATGTAAAACCCAAAAGATTCCATCAAAAAACTGCTAGAACTGATCCATGAATTCAGCAAAGTTGCAGGATATAAAATCAACGCACAGAAATCAGCTGCATTTCTATACACCAATAGTGAAGCAACAGAAAGAGAAATCAAGGAATGGATCCCATTTATAATTGCACCAAACCATAAAAATACCTAGGAATAAACCTAACCAAAGAGGAGAAGAATCTATATACTGAAAACGATAGAAAGCTTAAGAAAGAAATTGAAGAAGACACACAAAAAAATGGAAAAATACTTCATGCTCACAGGCTAGAAGAACAAATATTGTTAAAATGTCGATAGTACCCAAAGCAGTCTACATATTGAATGGAATCCCTATCAAAATAATACCTGCATTCTTCATAAGGCTAGAACAAACAATCCTAAAATTTGTATGGAACCAGAAAAGACCCTAAATAGCCAAAGCAACACTGCAAAAGAAAAGCAAAGCTGGAGGCAATCTCGTACTTCAAGATGTATTACAAAGCTGTAATCATCAAGACAGTATGGTACTGGCACAAAAATAGATACTTAGATCAATGAAACAGAATAGAGAATCCAGAAATGGACCCACAAACGTATGGCCAACTAATCTTTGACAACGTAGGAAAGAATATCCAGTGTAATAAAGACAGTCTCTTCAGCAAATGATGTTGGGAAAACTGGATAGCGACATGCAGAAGAATGAACCTGGACCACTTTCTTACACAATACACAAAAATAAACTCAAAATGGATGAAAAACCTAAATGTAAGACAGAAAGCCATCAAAATCCTGGAGGAGAAAGCAGGCAAAAACCTCTTTGACCTCGGCCACAGCAAGTTCTTACTCAACATGTCTCTGGAGGCAAGGAAAAGAAAAGCAAAAACAAACTACTGGGACCTAATTAAGATAGAAAGTTTCTGCACAGTGAAGGAAACAATTAGCAAAACTAAAAGGCAACCGAAGGAACAGGAGAAGATATCTGCAAATGACATATCAGATCAAGGGTAGGTATCCAAAATCTATAAAGAACTTACCAAAATCAACACCCAAAAAACAAATAATCCAGTGAAGAAATGGGCAAAAGACATGAAGAGACACTTTTCAAAAGAAGACATCAAGATGGCTAATAGATACATGAAAAAATGCTCAACATCACTCATCATCAGGGAAATACAAATCAAAACCACAATGATACCACCTCACACCTGTCAGAATGGCTAACATTAACAACTCAGGCAACAACAGATGTTGGCGAGGATGCAGAGAAAGAGGATCTCTTTTGCGTTGCTGGAGGGAATGCAAACTGGTGCAGCCACTCTGGAAAACAGTATGGAGGTTCCTCAAAAAATTAAAACTAAAACTATCCTATGACCCAGCAGTTACATTACTGGGTATTTATCCAAAGGATACAGGTGTGCTGTTTTGAAGGGATGCATGCACCCCAATGTTTATAGCAGTGCTATTGACAATAGCCAAATTATGGAAAGAGCCCAAATGTCCATTGACAGCTGAATGGATAAAGATGTAGTCTGTGTGTGTGTGTGTGTGTGTGTGTGTATACATACAGTATTACTCAGCAATCAAAAAGAATGAAATCTTGCCATTTACAACTATGTGGATGGAACTAGAGGCTATTATGCTCAGCGAAAGTAGTCAGAGAAAGACAAATATCATATAACTTCACTTATATGTGGTACTTAAGATACCATGCAGATGAATATAAGGGAAGGGAGGCAAAAATAATATAAAAACAGGGAGGGGGACAAAACATAACAGACTCTTAAATATAGAGAACAGAGGGTTGCTGGAGGGGTTGTGGGTGTGGGGATGGGCTAAATGGGCAAGGGGCATGAGGGAAGACACTTGTTGGGATGAGCACTGGGTGTTATATGTAGGGGACGAATCACCAGATTCTATTCCTGAAATCAGTATTGCACTATATGCTAACTAACTTGGATGTAAAATAAAAATGAAGGTCTATAGCAATCAGGATAAAAGTTAGGTATCTTTTCCAATATATAGCTAAAGGGAATGAGATACAAAATTTTCCTAAAGAAACGTTTTTATGAATGTTAACAGAGATGTACGAATAAAATACAAAGATTCTAAGTCTGGTGGGAAAAAAGTTGCAGACCATTTCTACTCTGCATTACCCTACCAAGAGTAGTTCTACAAATGAGCATTATACCTAAAAGGCAAAGAATGTGAGAAAAAGTGTGAAGGGTGCCTGGGTGGCCCAGTTGGTTAAGTGTCCGACTCTTGGTTTTGGCTGAAGTCATGATCTCACGGCTTCATGGGTGCAAGCCCCGCATCAGGCTGTGTGCTGACAGTGCAGAGATACTTGGGATTCTCTCTCTCCCTCCCTCCCGCAGTCGTGCTATCTCTAACTCTCTCAAGATAAATAAATTAAATAAACTTTAAAAATGAAATTTAAAAAAAGTACAGCAATAACAATGCATTATTTCTGAACAAGTAAACATTTAATGAAATGTACAAACCATTACTTACTCAGACATTCTTTCAAAGCCAAAGCCTGGACATTAGCTAACTGTTTCTCTCTCTGTATAAGTTGCTCCCCAGAAAAATGTGGAAGTGACAAGAAGTCAAAAGGAAAGCCTGAGAAATAAAAAAAGTCAGTATTAAAGATGTTCTATGACAATAATATTGAGTTCCCAGGAAAGTGTTATTACATAATTTTAAAAAACAAGTCAATTACTCATCTCTGTCTTGCTTATTTCAAAATAAATAATAATTAAGATGCAGAAATTAAGCATACTAAATTATTTTACATTTTAAACTCTAACCAACCTCTTAAATTGAGGGAATTTAGGTAGCAGAACAGAATTTCTTCCATCACATTTTCTTTTACAGGTCAGCTACTCAAGCCAGCCAGTCTCTAAAGATGCTCCCAACAAACTATTCCTGTTTACCTGCTGTGTAGTCTTTCCACAGTGAATCCAGGCTAACCCTATGAAATCAGTAAGGTACTATGGTAAAAGGGACAGTGAATGACTTCTAGGCTAGGTCAAAAAACCCTGAGGCTTCTTAGAACAACTGCTCTACGAAAAGTTGGCAACCATGTAAGAAATCAGACTACCCTGAGACTAAAGTGTCGTGAGGAAGCTCACTGGCTATGAGAAAAGGGCCTGTGAAGAGAACGTCATCCTAACCCATCTCATCTGCTCCGTCATCCTAATCCAGGAGCCAAACATGTGGCTGAAGAAGCTGTCTTATACAACAAGCTGCACAAAGTCTTCAAGTGGATGGAGTCTCAGCTCTAAGTGGGACTTCAAAATAGAACCATCCGGCTGTGCCCAGTCAACCCACAGGACTACAAAACATAATAATAAATAGGCATTTTGAAGCTAAACTTGGAGTGGTTTGTCATACAGGGATGGATAATCGAAATGTAGAAAATGAAAAGAAAAAAAAAAGATGGGCAATAAAACAGACTAAGATTCTTGAGAGGAAGTAAAAATGAAATATAAATTGTAGAAAAATAATATGTGTGTAAAGTGGAAAACACTGAAAATTTCTTATTTAGCACTGAAGTCTGACCTACTAAATTTTACTAGGTAGAATGAAAAGGGGCTTAATTTAGAGTACAGACTCTAAATTGTTCAAATATGCTATTGTATGTTTGAAATAAAAGGCAAATTGAGAGCGAAATGGAGTTTGGGGAAAATAAGTTCATTAAAAACCACATAAGGGTTTTTTTTGTTTTTAAAAAAAAAATTTTTTTTTTTAACGTTTATTTATTTTTGAGACAGAGAGAGACAGAGCATGAAAGGGGGGAGGGGCAGAGAGAGAGGGAGATACAGAACCTAAAGCAGGCTCCAGGCTCCAAGCCATCAGCCCAGAGCCCAACGCGGGGCTTGAACTCACGGACCGCGAGATAGTGACCTGAGTCGAAGTCGGACGCTTAACTGACTGAGCCACCCAGGCGCCCCCTAAAAACCACATAAGGTTTAACTACATATACAAACAAATATAAAACGTTTTCCACCTGAAATCAACACTTACTCAGTTTGGCTTCTTCTGTCTTTGCTTTCATCTTTCCATGAATGAAACGGAGTGCAAATGAGCCATTGATATGGTTGGCTGAGTGAATCAAGGTGGCTTTACATTTTCTCTTGCCAGCACCTTGTAACAGGAGATAATAGCTGGAGCACTCACCTTTCACTTCAACATCTGGAACTAAGCAAAAACAACTATCTTGTGAAGTATGTGAAAATTCAGCATGCAACACCACAGAAGCATACATTTGACCCATAGGGTATAATGACTTTCTATGTTATTTGAAAACAAGCCGTTATGCAATACATTTCGGGTAGCACTTGTCCATTTAACTCAGCAAAATGAAAGCAGAGAATCGTAACAAAAAGGATGCAAAGCATAAACACTGTACTTTAAATTAAACTCTGTACTCATTCATTAGCTTTTGATATGGCCTACTAGAGTTCCATGGTATGTTTCTTCTATGACCCCACTATAATGTATCAACTACTATTTCCAGCTTCTATTTCTTTAAAATGGAATAAACTGACCCCTGCGAGCACACACAATTCAGGTGGTGGGAGCAGAAGTGCACAGATACACTTCAGGGTAGCTTTTTGGTCCTTGCAGTGGCATCCATTATGTATTTTACAGAGGAAATGGAGAGCATTCATTAATCTGGCCCACCAGTTATGTGAAGGTCAGTTAAGACAGCTTCTTGTATATTTTAAAAACAAATCAAGTGAGGGTTATAGCGAAGGTCAAAGAAAAACTGCGAAGCCTTTGAGATTAAAAATAGAAGTAGAGTCCCTTTTTGTTGAAGATGGTGAATTAGAAATAAGCATTTATTTTCACCGTCTCCTGAAATTCCACAAAATGAGAATAAAGAGATTTTTTAAATAGCACAAATCTACAAGGACTAATATCTGATAGAAGAGACAACAACAACTGATTTTAAAAGCAGGAAAGCAGATGAATAATTGGTAACAGACTACTGAGGAAGCTGAGAAAAGATAAACAGTGGAGAAAACTTAGAAGCAACATAATTTATACCACAAACCCTGACAAGACTCTGGGATGATGGTCCCAGATGGCACTGGAAGCAACGTGAAGGTGAAATAGGAAAACAGGTCGAAGTCTGTGAGAAGCAGTTTGGCATCCTGACCATTCTGTATTCTATTGAGGCACATGATTGTCCTGCCCCAGCCCAGAAGTCTAGTGGTTTACTCCCTGGAGAAAGTAACACAAGCTGCCTCTGGCCTGAGAGCTACTGGACAGAGAGTATGGTTAGAGTTAATTATCAGTGCATTAAGTAAGTACTTGTATACTGAATATTGAGACCTTTTACACTTCTCTATCTACCTGACTTCTAGAATTTTGGAAGCTAGATAACAGAATTGAGCTTTCTTTTGGAAATATGGTCAGTCCTAGAGGAAAGACTAAAGAATGCCAATGTTGGTGTCAGCTAGGTTCCCCGTTGAGATCACCCTAAAATGAAGATCACAGTCAACAAGCTACAGCCATGCATCCAAATTTTCCCATTAGTTTTCTGGTACTATCTCTTAAATGTGAGCAGGCAGCCAAACATCATAGGACCTCAAGGAAAGTTGTTAGTATGAAAACCAGATGCCAAAATAAACAGAAAACAAGTGACTTACAGGAAACAAAGAATATGCAGTAAAAAGAAATCACACACACACACACACACACACACACACACACACACACACACCCCTAAACCAAACATCCAATCAGGTCACTAGAATCCTCAGAATAGATACTGTATCCATTAAATAAGAACAGAAAATTGTAAGAACATTAAATAATAAAGAGCTCGTGGAAATGAAAAATAAGAAAGCACAGATCTATATTTCACCTAAAAGGTTAGAAGAAAAAGTTCAGTGAATCTACAGAATGTAGAGTAAAAAGACAAAGAAATGGAAAATAGTAGAGGAAGAGAAAAAGAGACAGACACACAAACCAGGAATAACATCTAAACAAGAGTAACAGAAGTGAGAAAAAAAAAAAAAAAACAGAGGAAAGGAAATTATCAACAAAATCATTTTAAGAACATTTTCCCCAGTAAAAAGACAAGCTTCCAGGCATGCTGAGAGCCCAAAAAAAGAATAAAAACAGACCCACTAAAGTGCATCATCATGAAAATTCAGAAGACTAAGAACAAATAGGTTCTACAAAATTCCAGTGAAAATATGGGCTTCCTATTAAAAAAAAAAAAAAATCAAGAATGAGAACAGCACTAGAATTCTAAACAACAGCACTAAAAGCTGGAACATAATGGAGCAATACCTTCAAAATTTCAGGAAGATTTTAGAAAATATGCTCCACCAAAATGGGGGAGAAAAGAAAGAAACAGGAAGATTAAAGGATCCAGCCACCAAAAAAGAAAGGGCAAAAGAAATTTCTATGATGATGAAAAAATAGTCTTTTAAACCCAAAGCTATGGAACAAATCTAGAGAGTAAAACCAACCAATCTTGATTAGGCAGGTTATATAGATCTGGAAGAGATTTCTTACATATATATGATTGATGGGATACTTAATGTGCTCAAAGGTACTGAACTCAGTTTTACCACTGGAGGAAGGCTTTGTGACTGGATAGAAAAAAAGAATCATTGACTCTAGGTAAAACAGAATAATGCACAGGACAGGAAAATAAGATATATTACATGGCTCAACTGTGAAGAGTGATTACATACTCATAATAATTAAAACTATGAATATTAATTTACAATTACTGGGAGGATAGGGAAGTGAGAAGAATGTGAGTGTGTGGTAGGGGTGAAGAAACTTAGAGGAATCACACTTCCCTGTTTGAAAACTTACTACAAAGCTACAGTACAGAAGACACTGAGGCACTGGTATAAGGACAGACATACAGATTAACAGAATTCAGAGGCCAGAAATATACTCTCACATATACAGTCAAATGATTTTTATTTATTTATTTATTTTTGAGAGAGAGACAGAGAAAGTGCGAGAGGGGGAGGGGCAGAGAGAGGGAGAGTCCCGAGCAGGCTCCACAATGTCAGTGCAGAGCCAGATGCAGGGCTGGAACCCACTAACTGAGATCCTAACCTGAGCCAAAGCTGGACGTTTAACCAACTGAGCCACCCAGGCGCCCATACAGTCAAATGATTTTCAACAAAGGTGCCAAAACAAGTTGAAGGAGAAGGAACAGTCTTTTCAACAAATGCTCTTGGAACACATGAACATCCAATATGCAAAAGAACAAAGTTGAACTCCTATCCATCCACCTCTCAGTGGATTAATTAATATACAAAAAATTATACAAAAATTAATTCAAAATGGATCATAGATATACATTTAAGAGCTAAATTTTAAAACTCTTACCATAAAAAAAGGCATCAATCTTCATGACCTTGGATTAGGCAATGGTTTGTTAAATAAGAGACCCAAAGCACAAAAAACAAAAGAAAAAAAAATAAAAAGTTGAATTTCACCAAAATTAAGAACTTTTGTGCTTCAAAGTACATCATCAAGATAATGAAGAGTCAAGCCGCTATGGACCTGGGGTAATAATGATATGTCAATGCAGGCTTGTCATTTGTAACAAATGTACAATTGGGGTGGAACGTTGGAAACAGGGGAGGTTACATGTTTGTGAGGACATGGGCTATATGGAAACTGTACTTTCTGCTTAATTTTGTGGAGTATTGAAAACTGCTCTAAAAAAATAAAGATTATTAATTTAAAAAAGAAGTACCCATATGGCAAGGCTGCTGTGAAGACGATTAAATGCGAGATGCTATGTGGAAAGTGCTTAGATCATTGACATATCCTAATTATTCAGTAAATATTACTAATTCATAAAAAAAAGTCAATCTGCAGAATAGAAGAAAGTATTTGTAAATCATATATCTTATAAGGGATTTGTATCTAGAATATATAAATAGCTCCACAACTACAATAATAAAAAGACAACTAACTCAATTAAAAACCGAGTAAAGGATCTGCATAGACATTCCTCCAAAGATATATACAAATGGCCAATAAGCACATAAAGATGTTCAGCGCCATTAACCAACAAGGTCCTGTAAATCAAAACCACAAAGAGATACCACTTTACCTCCCTTGGATGAATATAACAAAAAATATAGACAATACCAGGTATTGATAAGAATGCAGAGAAAATGGAACTCTTATAGACTGCTGGTGGGAATATAAAATGGTACAGCTACTTTAAAAGTTAGGCAATTCCTCAAAAGCTAAACATATAATTAACACATAACTCAGCAATTCCACTCTCAGGTTTATATCCAAAATAATTTTAAACATATGTGTTCACGCAAAAACATGTACACAAATATTCACGGCAGCATTTACAACAGCACAAAAGAATCAACAGCTAAAGTGTCCGTCAACTGATGTGTAAATAAATAATGAGTGATACATCCAAATGACAGAGTAGTATTCAGCAATAAAAGGGAATGAAGTATTGGTATGAAGAAAAACAAAGGTAAACCTTAAAAATATTATGCTATATGTGTGTATACACACACACACACAGGAAAAAGAAATTTGTGTAATTAAAAAAAATTTTTTTAGGTTTTATTTGTTTTGTGAGAGAGTGAGAGCGAGCTTGAGCAGGGGAGGGGCAGAGAGAGAGAAAGAGAGATTCCCAAGCAGGCTCTGTGATGTCAGCACGGAGCCCGACATGGGGCTCCACCTCATGACTCGTGAGACCATGACCTGAGATGAAATCAATAATTGGATGCTTAACCAACTGAGCCACCCATGTGCTCCAAAACTACTGTAATTTTATTACAACAGTTCATTTCACAGATGAACATACTGTGGCTTAAAGCTTATCCTCCGAAACATGCAGGAAGTACAAAAATAAATTTATGCAATTAGTGTGCAACAGACATTAATACCGTTCATAAACATCAATTTTAGAAAAGAAATTTAAATAAAGGTTATTAGAAAGATAAAACACTTGTTACCAGTTGCATTTGAAACTAAGATTTGCCAAGAGTTATAGTGACTTTTTTTTTATAGTGACTTTTAATTCATTTACCAACTCAGCACTTTGCCAATTCAAGTTATGTGTATCTCTTCAACCCATGACATCCTTTCCACATTGATTGTAAATTCCATCACCTTTATTAGCATTTTAATCACAGAGGCCTGTAATTACAACAATCTTATTTTCCTCAAAAGAAAAATATTTATTTTAAAGAACTCCCCTGACCATGATTATGCAGTCATTTAAAAAATGTTGTTCCAGATTTGGTAGGTGTTAATTGAAGGCTTATTAAATAACTTTTATGTAAAGACCACAGAGAGTAACAGATTTACAATTAGCTTTGTTATTCAATTCCCATAGCTCTTCCTAAAGAAATAAGGGGAAATGATTACAACAGAAAATTTCTGTTTTCATCAGTTACTTTTACACTATTAACTCTGAAGAGATTAATTGGCTTGCATGCCCTCTCTCCACCAAAACAAACATCCATTTTGGATCTATTATACAGGGAAAATGAAAGAGGCCAAAACTACAAGTGCCCTTTAATTGTATCAAAGTTTACAGGTAACATACACACTTTAACGAAGAGATATATTGATTTCTTTAGCAAACAAAATTCTAGTAAAATAAAAATCAAGTCATATTTTGTATCAATAAGTTTCTCAGTGGTTCTTAAAATCCTGTAAACAGTTTAACAGGGGCCCCTGAGTGTCTCAGTGGGTTAAGCATCCAACTTCAGCTCAGGTCATGATCTAACAGTTTGTGGGTTTGAGCCCCGCATTAGGCTCTGCTGCCGGCTGGGAGCCTGCTTCTGATTCTGTGTCTCCCTCTCTCTGTCTGCCCCTCCACCACTCATGCTTTGTCTCTCTCTCTCTCTCTCTCTCTCAAAAATAAATAAACATTAAAAAAATTAAAAATAAATAAAAATAAAACAATAAAACAGTTTAACAATGTAAAATACAAAATCATATGAATGTAAAGAGGAAATAATATTCCACTTGATATAATGAAAAATATCTCAGGATGATTAGGGTAGTAAGATATTCTGGTTAAGTAAATCTTCTAACTTAATGACAAGTATATATATACATATATATATATACACACACACACACACACACATATATATGTGTATATATATGTATATATGTATATATATGTATATATGTGTATATATGTATGTATATAAGAAAAAATACCCATTATATGATAGTCACACTAAAAATTAAACGATAAAATAAAAATCTAGTCTTCAACAGGCATTTTGCAAGGCTACACACTTTCCAACAGAGATATCATTGTTCAAACAATTCTAAAGCCTAAAATAGTGTTTCTCCCCTCCACACACATTTTTTTTTTTTTTTTTTTTTTTGCCTCAGAGCATCTGAAGGACTTTCTCTTTAGCAACAGTCGTTCTCTAGCCTAGGGCTGAGAAGAACACATCTAGGGCAGAAGTTCTTAATACTGGATGCACTTGAAACACTTGGGTGCTTTAATAATTTTTTTTAATGTTTGTTTATTTTGAGACGGGGGGAGAGAGAGAGAGAGAGAGAGAGAGAGAGAGAGAAAACAAGTGGGGGATGGGCAGAGAGAGGGGAGACACAGAATCTGAAGCAGGCTCCAGGCTCTGCGCTATTAGCCCAGACCCTGACGCAGGGCTCGAACCCAGAAGAGGTGAGATTATGCACTGAGTCGAAGTTGGACACCTAACCGACTGAGCCATTGGGTGCTATTACAAACTACTGGGGTCCTGGCCTGGTCTCTTCCCCAGAGATTTGTATTTAATTGTTCTCAGGTAGGGCCCCATTTGGCTTTCTTCCTTTTTGACTTTCTTTCCTTCCTTCCTTCCTTCTGTCACAAAAAGGTATATGTGAGGTATAATTTACACATACTTATATACATATATCAGAGTATAAATGTGATTAACTTAAGAATTAATACAATTCTGCATCCATCACTAGAATCCAGTTTGAGAAAACTTCCATTATCTCTCTGCAGTCAATCTCCTCTCCTATTCCTGGCCTCAGGCAACCACTGATCTGCTTTCTAGTCCTTTAGCTTTTTGTAGAAATTCCATATAAATGAAATCATGTAATGAATAGTCTTTTAAATCTGGCTTTATAAACATACCATATTTAGGTACACCCAAAACTTCTCATGCCTCAATATGTTGAGCACTATTCCACTGTATGGACAAAACAAACTGTGTTTATCCATTCACTGGCTGATGGATGTTTGCACAGTTTCCAATTCTTAGCTGCTATAAATATGGCTTTTATTAACAGTTCCTTGCAAGTGTTTGTGTGAACATATGTTCTCATTTCTCCTGGATAAATACCTAGGAATGGAAATACTGGATTGCAGTTAAGTGTAAGTCTAACTGCCCAACTGTTTTCCAGAGTATCTACGCCATTTTATACTAATACCACCAATGTGTGAGATTTAGTTTCTTCACATTCTCATCAACATTTGATAGTCACTGTTTTTCTTTTTTAAGTTTTTATTTATATATCCGGAGTGAGAGAGAGTGGGGGAGAGTGGCTCACAAACTGAGCTGTGAGGTCATGACCTGAGCCGAAGTTGGACGCTCAACTGACAGCCACCCAGGCACCCCTGATAGTCACTATTTTAATAACAGCCATTCTAGTAAGTATATTAAAACATTGTGGTTTTAATTTGCATTTCCCAAAAGACTAATGATGTTGAGCATCTTTCACGTGCTTTATTAGCTATTCATGTATCTTTAATGAAATGTCTATTGAAGTCTCTTACCTACTTATTAATTGGGTTGTCTCCTTACTATTGAGTTGTAAGAAATTTTTTATATATATTTCTCCATTGTAAGACATGATTGGAAACGTTTTCTCTTAGTAGCCTTTAAAATTTTTTTCTAGTGTTCTCAAAAAGTGGCCATTTTTAAATCTGGTGAATTTATAGATTTGTTTTCTTTCTATAGATCTTTAAAAAAAATTTTTTTTTTAATGTTTATTTTTGACAGAGGGAGAGACAGAGCATGAGCGGGGGAGGCGCAGAGAGAGAGGGAGACACAGAATCCGAAGCAGGACCCAGGCTCTGAGCTGTCAGCACAGAGCCCGACGCAGGGCTCGAACTCACAGACCGTGAGATCATGACCTGAGCTGAAGTCGGACACTCAACCGACTGAGCCACCCAGGTGCCCCTTTATAGATCCTCTTTTTGGTAAATATATTTTCTTACAGAGGTGTTATAGTTTTAGTGCTTACATTAAGTATATAATTAAGTATAAAATCTATTTTGAATTAATTTGTATTAAATTTTATATAATTTTTATATAATTTTTGTATAATCCATATTTTACATATGGATATCCAGTTCTTCCAGCACTGTGTTAAAGAGACTATCTTTTCTATTGGCATCTTGTCTCTATTTTGTTCCACCGGTACATGTATATTCTTAATCTAACACTACATTGTCTTGAATACTGTGGCTTTATAGTTGTGAAGTTGTGAATCAGATAGTGTAAGTTCTCAAAAGTTGTTTTGCCTTTTCAAAATTGTTTTGGCCATTCTAGGGCCTTTACAATCCCATATAAATTCAGTATCAGTTTGTCAATTTCTATGAAAAGTCCTCTTGGGATTTTGTTAGAGACGGAATTAAATCTATGAGTCAATTTGGAGGTAAGTGCCATCTTAATAGTACTGAGTGTTCCAATCTACAAACATGGTATATCTCTCCATTTACTTATATTGTCTTTAATTACTCTCAGTAAGTTTTATAGTTCTCCGTGTATAGGTCTTGCACTTCCTTTGTTAGATGGGAGTCCTCAGTATTTTATTCACTGACTTTTGGTCTAGTTCCTAATTCTTTTCTTCTACTTAACTTGGATTTAGTCTTCTAGCTTCTTGAGATTGTAATTTGATTACTGATTTTAGATATTTCTTCCATGATAAGATAAGCATTTACAAACCTCTTAGTACTGCCTTAACTGCTTTCCATAAATTTGATGCGTTTTGATTTTATTTATAGTTAAAAACCTTTTCTAATTTCCCCTTTGATTTCGTCTTTGACCTGTGGGTTATTTAAAAAGTTATTTAACCTGTGGGTTATTTAATCTCCAAATATTTAAAGTATTCCTCACATCTGTGCTGTTGACTTCTAACTTAATTTTACTGTAACTGAAGAACATACTGAGTGTTATTTCTACCCTTTTAAATTTATTAGGCTCATTTAATGGCCTAACACATATATGGTCTATCCTGAAGAATGTTCCATATGCACTTGAAGAGAACAAGTAGGCTAGTGAATGGTATATTCAATAAAAGTTAGTAAAGACGGTTGATAGTGTTCACTACTGAATTCCTACCACCTAGAATAATGCCCTGAACCCAAAAGGCACATAATAAATTAGCTGCTGATTGAAAGATTACTTTGTCTTCACCACTGAAGTCTCTTTCAAAATCTTTAACTGCATCCTTCACCTTTTCTCAAGACAGAAATTATTTATAGATCAGTTACATGGTGTCATTTTAACCTTATTAGTTTCAGCTCACTATTTTGAAACATATTTATCACATGGATTTGAGAATCAAGAAGGCACATGCTTCATCAATTCAAAACATTTCATAAGTCATTATTAATCTAGTCCCTTAAAAATATTTCTATTAGAGGGGCGCCTGGGTGGCTCAGTCTGTTAAGCAACTGACCTCGGCTAAGGTCATGATCTCGCGGTTTGGGAGTTCGAGCCCGCTGTGCTGGCAACTCAGAGTGCTTCGGATTCTGTGTCTCCCTCTCTCTCTCTCTGCCCCTCCCCTGCTTGCGCTCTCTCTTTCTCAAAAAATGAATTAACATTAAAAAAATTACAAAAATATTTTTATTAGAAGATTTGTCTGTCAACAATAACCTCTTTTCAAGAGTACCTTTAAAAGTACCTTTCAAAAGAATTCCAATTTAAAAAAATGAGGCCACAATAGAACTCAAGATTGTAAACTTATGGATGGTCTGTAGATATATTCAGACGTTGGTGAAAATTCTGATTTCACTCTGTGATATTAGACAAGTTTCTTGATTTTCCTACACTTTAGCTTATTCATTTGTAATGTACAGTTAGGCAATGTTCAACATCCAGTTTTTTGACAATTTCATAAAACTTCTCTGCGAACATATGGTAAGCAAGGCACTTTTCATTATACAACTGGATTTTCAATACAAGTTTTAAATACAGAGCATTCAGAGTAACTGGGTTTAGCTCAGTTGTATTTGTTCACATAGTTCTTTTGCATTTTTCCTAGTATCATAATACTTTCTGGGTATTTCACTAAAAATCACTTTTAAAAATCATTCTTTGGCTACACTTAATTTAAGCATAATTCAAATGGGACATTGTTTTTCTATTTTAGGTCAAGCCATATGAAACTCCTGATACTTAACAATTTTCTGATATACAAAGACAGCAATACCATATGGTTCAAACTAATACATATGTATGTATTTTATTTCATCAGAGATGATTTGTTAAGCCTAAGGAACTGATAAAAACTGGGGCACAAATTTTGATTCACTGCATGAATGGAATCCATTCAAAGTCTTCTTTATTTTTCCAGACAAGTTACTACTACCTGGAAATATATATTTCACGTATTATTTAAAAGATACTTTTGAGTACCTAATAAGTATCAGGCACTCTTCCAGGCACTGAAAATGAAGCAATGAATAAAAGTAAAAAATTCCATCTTATCTCCTCTCACTTCAAGTGAGAGAAAAAGACACACACTTACTATATTAGATAGTGATAAGTACTAAGGAGAAAAAATAAAGCTGGGGAAATGGATATAATGTCAGGTGAAGAGTGTACATGCAATTTTAGATGGGATGGCAAATTAGGTCCTGAATGAGAAAATGACTGGACTAAAGGACCCTCAAAACTGAGAGACCTAGCCATATAGGTATCTGGGGTAAAATCTAAACTTGTTACCTCCACTGTCATAAGCTCCCTGAGGACAGGGACTTTGTTCTAAATTATTTTACTGCCAGTCCAGCATGTATAATGGTTCCTATTGTATTGTGGACACTCAACAGAATATCTGCTGAAAAGCTAGTTAATGGAAAACTTGTATTTATATTTATATAAACAAATACATATAAGTGCTTAAACACACACACTGCAAATTGTTTTTACCACAACTGATAACCAATAGCCTTTCCACATCTGTTTTCATGTACTATCTCTTGTGGATTATTCATAGTTGGTTGCCACTGAATGTAGTTATAATTAAGTAAGACTTATAATAACTTCTCAATATCTATTTTCTGTTACAGTTTAAATTCTAGGAGACTAGAAGCCAAGTCTGTCTTGCTCATCACCAATCTCCAGATTACACCCTGCCTGATACATAATATTCTGTCAATCTTCAAAAAAGGAATGAATGAATGAATGAATGAATGAATGAATAACAAAGGTCATAAAGGATTAAAATCAGAGAATAACTTAAGGAAACAGTATAAAGTTTAGCTTGGAACAGTTGGGCATAATGCAATAAGTTATGGTGAAACAGAACATTGACTTAAGAGGCTGATCTATTAGTTGATATCTTATTTGGAATAGTGAGAGGGGCTACTGGGATATGAATGGCATATGATGTTTTCCTAATTAAGAGCTATTAAAATTTTCCACTAGCCAAAACTTGGCTCCTCTTTTATTACAAAAGGAGTTCTGTCAATGAGATAATTTCTCCTACAGAAAGGGTTATGGGTAGAATAGAACTTAATAATCAACTATTCAATTTGACTGTTTGTACTTCTAAGATAAAAAAAATACTGCAGAGTATCAGCTTAATCAGCACTTACTGATATAGCTTAATCAGTAATCAACAATCTGGCCTTGAAGACTGCCATGTGATATATGTTTTATTATTCAGAAGTTATCAATATTGATCTCTAAATTTCAAAAGATGATTAACTTTAAAGAAATCAGATCAAGTCACATGATAAGGTATTTCCTTAAAGTTGCAATAAAAATCATGAAAAACCCACTTAAGAATAAATTCTAAATCAATAAATTACCTTAGAAAAAGTTACAAAGAAAAAATAAATAATGGGTTGCATAGAATATACTCAAGTTTAGTTAGGATATATTAATATTCAACTCATACTAATAAGCCTTTAAACATATGCAATGTTGAGAAATGGGTAAATATCATCCTACGATTTAATGAATAAGTGAAATTGATTTTACTGCCACCTGGCAAATCTATTTCTGATTTTGTTTTAGCATCTGAAAAAATCACCACATATACATATCTATTCTCTGTGAGGAGTTGAGAAGGGTCAAATCTACACTTCTTTATGTGCTAGTACAGTGCAGCAAACTATATTAACAATGTCTCTTCCTCCAGTGAGTCTTTCTGATTCCTACGACTATGTTGTCATACACTCTGGACATATCCTCCACTTCACCTTCACACTGTTGACTAAACAGATTTATAATGATTTTTCAAAGTGCCTTCATCACTTGACTATAAATTTCATGAAGAAAAGGGCCATGCAACTATTTCCTCAAGTGTTAAGGGCCCAGTTTGACTCCCTTTATTTCCCACACTGGTATCATGCAATAAATGGTATTTTCATGTTGACATTAATGATTATAGCTCTCTAGGGTCTTCCAACTACCATTTACTAAATCTCTTCCCAACTCTTCTACTTTTACCTTAAATTCAGGTGTTTCTAAACATCCTAGCCTACGCTCTCTTCTCTAGTCATGCTGTCTATGTGGTTTTGTTCAATCACTCCTAAGGCTACAACTATTACCTGTAGCTAGCCATGGTAGGCTTTTACACTGGAGGCTTTTCAGTATTCATACCCTTGTCTAGTTACCTCCCTTTTGAATTTAGACCATTCTTGGGAGAAGCTTTAAATAAAAGAATACAGCAGAAGTGACACTGAGCCAGTTCTGGACTAAACATTAAGAGTCCTGGCAGATTTGATTTTTGTATGTTTTGTTGGAGTCTTGGGCCACCACATAAAAATTCTTGCTAACCTGCTAGAGAGATCACACAAAGAAACCGTGGAGCAAGGAAAAGGCTCTGAGACTACATGGAGAAAGATAGCTGTCCCTGCATCCCAGGCTAAGCCCAACTTCTGAACAACCCACAAGCTCAGTGCGGCCACATCAATGGCCACTAGTGAAACCAATAGAAGAACCACCTAGATGAACCTAGTTCAAATTGCAGAATTATGAGTAATTAAAGCATTTGCTCTTTGAAGCCACTTAGTTTTAGGCTGGTATGTCATAAAATAGATAAAACAGCTAGTAAATTCAAAATCTAATCTCTAGCCCTGATCACTCTCTAGAGATAACAGACCTAATTTCAAACTCTAAATTTAAATTTCCATATAGATATCAACTGCATTTCAAATTCAACATTTGCTAAAATGGACTTCAGTATCTCACCTATTTCCTATCTAATACTGTGTAGGCTGCTGATTTTAAGTTTGTATTCCTCAGGATTCTTTGGCTCTGGAGTATCTCCAGAGATTTCTTCTATAACAACCCAGATGGATATGTTCCAATTCCATTTCTTAGTCCCATCATATCATGGGTCACAAAAACTAACTGTAACCTCAGAAATAATTTAACCAAATTATTGTCCAATAAAAAAAAAAAAAACACCTACATACAAGCAAAGTACAAAGAGACACTCTTTATCTATATGACTTTGGGCAAGTAACTAACATTTTGAACCACAATTACCTCGTGATATACAAGAGTTTGGGTGTAAATGATCTGATTTTACAACAGAAATTAAGATTTCATTTTTATAATGACATTTTGAATGTAGTAAATTACTAGAGGCAACACAGTGCAGTGGTTAAGAGCACAGAGCCTGGGTTCAAATCCTTGGAGAAGTTATAGAGCTATTACTGTCAGAACCAGGATTTGAACCAAGATTCTGCCAATTAATAGCTCTGTAACTTTTCCAAGCCTCAATTTCCTAATCTATTAAATGGATATAAAAATAAGTTTATAGGGCTATTATAAGAATTAAATGAGCCAATATTTCTAAAATACGTAGAATACTGTAGAACATATAATTTTTAAATACTTCTGGTTTCTTCAGAAAACTGTAATCACATGTTTGTTTTTTTAATGTACCATATAATAGACTAATCACTTTATTTTCATAAATGTCATTCCTGAAATGTCTCTAAGATACCAACATTTAATATAATTGGTTTCTACTTAACCAAAATTCCTGCCTTTAGATCACTGATATTTTTTTAATAAGGTAGTATATACTTTGTGATACAGTAGATTATTAGATATAATAAGAAATCTTAAATGATGTGGGTTTGTCTTAATCAGGAGTAATAAATATTATTTTCTCATAAAGAATGTTATATCCGTTTCATAAAACAACTTAAAAAAGATTTACTACTTACCACTGATTGTCTTAGGCTTTTTAGCTATATATTCTCTCCATTTTCTTGAACTGAGTTGGCTGGGAGGTGGAATAAGTATGTTACTAATAGTACATGGCAATACAAAAAGAGCACCGACCTGGATAAAACATAACATATTATTAGTGCCTGCACAATGACATTAATTCTTAAATAGTGTCATCTGATAAATTTCCACTCTGATTTCACCGATATAGCATGTACTCTGTAATGCTCTCTCACAACAACTCCACTAAAAAAACTAGAAGAACAAAAACAATGCCCAAACTGTATTTAAAAAAAAGTCAAAAACCAGACAAAGGTAGTCAAACATAGGCTCCCTTTTCCACTCAGTTATATATCTCTGAAACCTTGTTATTCACAATATTTGCTTCAAGTTCAGGTTGTCGTGTCATTTCTTTGTGTATCTGCAAACCAGTGAGAGGCTGGGAATTGAATTCTATCATCAAAAGATTTTTGTCATACTTGGCCATAATTTTACAACCTTTTGACTGGATGGATTATTGTTCTGGTTTCAAAATTACAATATACCTGTAGGTAATTTCAAAACTTTTGTTCCGAGAAATCAGAAATTTAATGCTAATAAGGTATAAAATGCAAAGAAACCCCAAATCATATGCCAGAAAACATACAGCAGCTTCTGTCTGATTTATGAGAAAACTCAGCTTATTCATCTTTGTATTCCCAGGGCTGAGCATACAGATGTTTATTAAATATTTGTTCCCCCCAAACCAACTTGTTATATTTAGGTAAATTCTCAATTTGATTAAGTACTGAATAAAACAAACTGCAACTCTGAAAGCTACATTTTGCCCATTATTCTAGAAATATAAGCTACAACAATCAGTATATCCCAATAAATATGTTTTGTTTTGTTTTGTTTTTAACTCTGGGGAAATCTAAGCAAGACATTTGCCATAGATCTCAAATATAATGAAAAGTCACTTTTAACTGTCCTTTGTAGATGGATGAATCAGATGACATGTGATACTAAGTGAATACTTTTATGTATTAGTTTCTTTACTATTTATTATCTTTAGCTATGTATTCTTAGATATACAAATAAGTATATTAGGAGCAATTAAGAAAGAAAAAATTAAATGTTTATTTTTGTTATTACAGACAAATCTTTTTTTATTCTAAGTCAAATGTATTTCACATAATTAAGTATTAGACACTAAAAATGAAAATATTACCAATAGAAAATAATCATTAAGTATAAAAGATGTATATTTAACTTTTGAAACACTAAATCCTAGTTCTTCATACTTACATAAATAAATAAGATTAGATAGCCCAAAACTGGCCCAAAAGATAGACAAAGTTGTAACTTGAGTATGCTAGAGCAGAGCCCAGTTAACACCTTCATTATTTAATATTATAGTTATAGCTTAATAAATTAGAGATGTTAAATGTGTTTCAAAGTACAACTTAAATACCGTATTATTTATTTTATATTATTATATGTCCCACCCAGCCAAAGTAGCCCTATGTTTGAAACAGCTTATTCTTGAATACACATTCATTACAAATATGAAAATAAATATTTCTAAATCCCATAAACTATAATTTGCTACAAAATATATGTATGTCAATTGCTTATACTGTGTCCATAACAAACCTGGATTCTGATAACCCGTTCTCACTCATGCACTAATCATTAGATATGCTCTGAGACCAGAGGATGGTGCTTCTAGGTTATCATTCTATCTCCAGAATTTAAAAACCAAATAATATTTCAAACCTGTGTCTCAAAACCATGATTCAGTCTTTTCAGTAGGCATCCCCTGAACAAACAGGCACTATGGCAATCCTGTTTTTAACCTTGCAAATTCTCCTCTTAAAAAAAAGATTTCCTGCCTATGTGATTAGTAGATATCATGGTTCCCTAACAATCCTCGTATCTTTTACTAATCTAATAACATTAGCTTTACTATAAAAGGTTTTTATTTTTCTTCTGGAGCTAATCTAACATTTTTTTTTTTTTTTTTAAGTCAGAAGTTGACTTAAGATCATATAAATCACTATGCGGTGCCTGAATGGCTTGGTTAAGCGTCCGACTCTCGGTTTCAGCTCAGGCCATGATCTCAAGGCTTCATGGGTTTGAGTCCCACATCAGGCTCTGCGCTGGCAGTGCGGAACCTGCTTAGGATCCGATCTCTCTCCCTCTCTCTCTCTGCCCCTCCCACCTTGTGCTGTCTTGGTCTCTCTCAAAATAAATAAACTTAAAAAATTTTGAAGATCATATAAATCACTAGAATTTAAGTACGATGAATGCTTCCTAAGGAGGGGCTTTGTCCATTTTATTCTCTCCAGTACCTGAAACAAGCAGCCGGCACATAGCAGGCAGTCTCTCCCCAGCCCCCACATGCAAATTGTTGAATAAACAAATGAAAACCAAGTTATGAAGCAAAAGAATTATTTCAAAGAATGAGCATGCAAATGAAAACTAATTTTTTCAAAAATGTAAAAGACCCAATATAAAAGGAAAATACAGTGCTTCACATTTAGAGGTATGTTAGCTAAATTATGTTTCAAAAAAATATCCCTTTTGCTGCATTAAAGTAGGAACATATATACAAAGTTCCATCATTTATTTGTCCCTTACTGATAAAGAATATTTCACAGTCGTTGTCCAAGAAGCAATAAAAATGACAATCTAATATACCAAATTTAGAAAATTGAAAACACGATATAAATATCAATAGTTTCTTTTGCTTATAGTATTAGTGTTGTCTATCTTCAATAACTTGATGGATTAAGGATTATTTTATACCTGTGTTAAATTGCAGGTCTGTGTCTGATCTTGACTTGAAAAATTATCTATAAAACTAATTCCTAAAAGTTTCATCTTATCTTTAAAACATCTAGAGGATATTTGGTGCTTTATATCCTTTTCAGGAAAGTATTTCATATATGCCTGTCTATCTTTTGGACCAGATAAACTTCAAAGACCATAAAAATTGGGGCACCTAGGTGGCTCAGTCGGTTAAGTGTCTGACTTCAGCTCAGGTCATGATCTTGGGGTCTGTGGATTCGAGCTGTGCTGACAGCTCAGAGCCTGGAGCCTGCTTCCGATTCTGTGTCTCCCTCTCTTTGCCCCTCCCCCACTCACATCTCTGTCTCTCAAAAAGTAAATAAACATTAAAAAATTTTTTTAAAAAAGACATAAAAATTAGCAACCATCATTTATGTCATACTTCACAGCTTATAAAATATCTTCCAATTTGGTTTTCATTACAACTTTTGAAATAGGTAAAACAGGGATTATTAATTACAGTTTACAATTTTAAAAGCTATAAGCCAGTGAGTGGCAGAGCTACGACTTAAACCCAAGTTTTCTAAAGTACATACTCTTTCACTTGAGACTTTCTACCCTACCATGGTCCTCCCTTCCCTTATTCGGTAACAGGTGAGATTATTAATGATAAATGATATTCTCATTTCCTAGAATGAAGAGCCCCCCCCCCCCCCACCCAAATTAGATGAACTAGATAAGGTTACACAGAGAACTATTTAGTTACTTGGGTTAAAACAAAGACAAAATGGGGTGCCTGGGTGGCTCAGTTGGTTCAGCATCTGACTCTCACTTTTGGCTCACGTCATGATCCCAGGGCTGTGGGATGGAGCCCTATGCTGGGCTCCACACTGAGCTCAGAGCCTGCTTAAGGTGGTCTCTCTTTCCCTCTGCCCCTGCCCCACCCCACCCCACCCACCCCTGCTCACACTCTCTCTGTTAAAAAAAAGAAAAGAAAAGAAAAAAAAGGAAGATTTTTTTTTTATTCTTCATGCTTTCTTCTTTTTTCTTTCTTTCTTTTCTACTATGCCACTTCACAAGACTTCTGTGTGCATATTTTTGTAAAGATGTTTAAAGTAGGTCCTCCACCCTATTACACTAATTGCAGTCGGCTTATTTTCTTCATAATTCTTATTATTTGTTTTCTGTTTTTCCCACCAAAATGTAAATTCCATGAGGAGAGTCTTCATCTGTGCAATCCATCACTAGATCCCTAATATCTACCACAGCGTCTAGCACATAATAGGATACATGTTGGATAAATAAGAAAAGATAAGTTTTAAAATTTCAAATTTTAGCATATTAGGTATTCTTTAGAGGATGAAAACACAGGCTAATATCACACTTCAGGCTGTTCCTTCAAAGGCTACTTCATCTAACAAATACTTTGGGGCACTACTCAAAATTTTAATTTCCTGGAAAAAGAGGCTGCAAGTCAAAATTTGAAATTACTGTATAGTCAAGCATCTTAAGGCCAAAATCATATTTCTGTAACCATATCAATTTTCTAAGGGAACTATAACCAATATTTGATTATAGTGCTATAGGGAAACTATAATTTTTCTCCATGCAACTCTGTTTGAAATACTTCATTGTTAAAACAGTTAATGTTATATAAATATTGCCAATGAATATTCTGTGAATCAAAAATTGTTTTCAAAGAAACACAGTAGTGAAACAAATAACCAGAAAGAAAAGCAAACTTCTGGTTTTTCCCATTAAACACTGTAGTTGACTTTAAATAGATGAGTTTAATATACACATGTATCTAAATAACTATAAATTATTAATAACTACATTATATAAATAACTATAAAATAGCCACAAATCTTATAACCATCACTAGAATTAAGAAAGAAAAACTGAAAATTTACAAATGATAATTCAGTGAGGCTTTAGAAACTTTTCTCACTTCCACCCACCTGTCCTACCATGAAAAAGATAATGCAAGCATATGAGTATCTCCTCACCTAACTGAAATCACATGTTGAAGGATTAGATTGTTGAAGTAGATTATCAATAATATAATATGGTCTCAAATTTTAAAAGTAACAAAATCACCAGTCATGAAGCTTATCTTTGAAAATCTAAAAACACAACATCATTTCCTGTCTGCAGAGGACTTTGGTATTATTATGGGAAGTCCAAAATATTTTAATATCTGTTAGGACCAAAATCACGTTATGTTCAAGAAGCAAAATCATTATGCAAAAACAGATTAACAAACTACATTCTCTTTTATTCTTTCTTTTTTTTTTTTTTAATATATTTTAGAGAGAGAGAGAAAGCGAGCAAGCAAGCAGGGGATAGGGGCAGAAGGAGAGAAAGAGAGAGAGAGAGAGAGAGAGAGAGAGAGAGAGAGAGAGAGAGACACCCAAGCAGGCTCCATGATCAGCACAGGGCCCAACACGGGGCTCGATCCCATGACACTGGTATCATGACCCGAGCCAAAACCAAGAGTCATACACTCAACCGACTGAGCCACTTAGGGGCCCTATATTTCCTTTTTCAGCACATCCTTAAAACAAAACAAAACAAAACACCACCATACCTTGCCACGCAGAGAAGAAATCTGCTCCCATAGCAACATGGAATTTTGTTTGGTATTGTTTTGTGTCAACCCTCTGCATTAAAGTTAAAGAAATGATACAATGGTAACTGAGAAATAATTCAACTCCCTAAAACAAGTTTGATTCTCTAATTCACAAGGTGCTTAAATTATTAAAAATTTTAACTGTAAGAATTCACAATTACTCCTTTCCTTAAGGAAAATTATTTTTATAATACTGAAAATATACCAAGAAATAATGCTTCTATGAAAAGCATTCCCATACACTATGAGAAAAAGAGATTTGTAAAAATTATGTTTCTGCACAAAAATTTAAGAACACCATGCTAATGTTCCATTTCCAGGCAACAATTTCTTTTTATACAAAATGTTCTGTTCTTAGGTATATTTCTAAAAACTCTTTCCTTAAAAGAGAGTCTAAGATATGTTGAATATTTGCAGGTATGTGAGATGGCATTTATATTTACCTTAGTATGCATACAAAGATACAGTGGACTGGTGCTTATATACCCCTCCTGCCGAAGGCGAGAGAAACATCTGAACATTTCAGGAGTATGTAAGTTACTGTTTTTCTCCACAGATTCCTAACATTTCTCCATTCTCCCTACCCCATTAATGATGAGTAGCAATACCAGAAAGTCTTTTGCCTATTCTAGACGCATAAATCTAGTACTTGAAGGAAGATTTTTTTGTTTTTGAAAATTGCAGAATATCTCTTAAAACAATGGCAATGAAAAATATACTGAATATTATTAAAGAAAAAAAATCCATCATGGTCCAATATCTAAAAGTGAAGGAAACATTCTACGTGACACAGCAAATATAATCTAAAATGAATACATAAATAAAAGGATACAATTCAAATTCAATGTCTGACATATAGCAGGAGGGCAGATCTGATAATTTTATTATCTGCACAAATTCTAAAGCAGAGCCATAATAATGGAAAACCTAGGAAAGAAATAAGATTATGTAATACTTTAAATTCTATAAATAAAATAAACGTAAATAAATTAGCAATTAGGGCTTAACACTAAAATGGATGTTTAAAAGCAAGTATTTACACATTATGCAAGCCAAACATTAGATCCTCTATAGCAGACAAGAGTTTCTTCCATTCTAATTTTACCTTTCAGAGTAGAGACAGACATAGAGATTTCTTAGTAACTGAAGAGTTTTAACAGAGGGAAAATGAGTCTAGAAAGAGGCAAGCAATAGAAGACAGGAGTTCTCAACTTTTCGTGTTTATTTTCAGTAAGACAGACAGATGACCCAAGAGGCTAGGATGTTGAAGAAACAAATTTAGAGGGTCTGCAAGACTGAGAGAGAGAAAGAGAAGATTCTCTGGTATGAACTTAGATTGAGTGGTATGTTGAGATTAATAAAATAAAATAAAAATAAAAATAAAATAAGATTCTTCAAAGAAATGCTGAAGAAATTAAGAGAACCAGTGAAGCCATTAGTCCTAATTAGCAAAGATAGCTCCACTTGGAAAAATAAACTTGCAGTATTTCTTTGGGCAGAACCTAACAGTGAAGGAGGACAGGTATTTTAAGAGTTGAGATGAGAGTATGTCACTGGAAGGACAAAGAAAAGCAAACATATCTTGAGGAGACTACACAAAGTTTTAAACTTGCAGAAAGCTGAGTAATTTCACCATATACAATTATGCATATATATACACATAAAGACACACATATACTTACAGAGTATATGTGTATGTGTGCATATATACACGTGTAGAGAGAGAGAGAGAGAGAGAAACAGAGACATTTATTAAAGAGGTTTTACCCTAAGATTTCCATCGATAGCAGCAAAATTTAAATACATTATTCATATTTGAATAATGAATGAATGAATAATGAATACAATATTCATATTATTAGAAAAAAAACTATTAACAGTCCTGTGAAAGATGGCCATGGTAGTTTACTTAAAGTAACCATTCTGAACAAATATTGGGAAATGTGTTCACATCAGAAATATGCCCCTTTTATACTAACCTTTGATCAGAAAATATTACCCATCAATCTGACATCATTGTAACTTCATGACTGTTGTTTTGTACATTCTTGAATTCTGTCTTTCAAAGTGAATTTCTAAAATGTTTCTACATAAACACATCTTACGTTATTTTTCTAATATAAAAAAAAGGTCAACTAAACCCTTTTAAAATTGTTTTACTTTATAATTACCTGCATTTTAAGAATAAATCTATGGAGATATGGGACACAAACTAACACATCTTAAACTGTGAAAGAAGCAAACGTATGGTACTGGAATCCCTTACCTCATTTAAACTTTGTAATAACTTTGTAAGGTAAGTGTGTTCTTGTCTCCATTTCACAAATGAATTAATCAATCTACCCAGGTTACCACAACTTACAGGTAACAGAGCCAGGTTTCAAACCCCGGTCTACCCAGCATCAAGGCCTGCTCTTTTTCCAGTGTATCACATTCCCCCCGAACTGAGTCTTAAAGGTCTCATAGCAAAGTCCTAACCAAAGGAAGTTTCAGGCCTATATTGATCTAAGGTTAGGATCATTCCATTTTAAAAATAACTTAAAGTAGTGATAGTTTTGCTAATAACATAGTGTAATTTAAGCACTTAATTACAGTTATAATAAAAATTATGCAAGTGAGCACATTTAAGCACATATACTAGGAATGTTAATTTCAAGATTCAAAGATATCTTATAAGAACAAAAATATGCCTGAATGGATGACTGGAAAATGAATTAAATATAGATTACCTTTGGTAAAATATTCTTATCCTTTGATGGTAATGTCTTTTTGGCAAGAATGCAAGGATTTAAAGTAGATGTACTAAAATTCTTAGGAGTGACTCCCTTTAAACAAAATTCAGGAAAAATAATTTCAGATCCAAACTGAAAAGAAACCAAGAGAACACAGTTACAAATATCATGAATAAAGTTACAAAGATCAATACATCTTAATGCGATGTAAAAGTTAAGAAAACCACATGTAAATATATTTTTGATTCCTCAGCTCAAAATGTGATTCCTCCATTTATGAACACATCCTTCCTGTTTCAACTTACACATGGATCTTTTTATGAAAAGCTCTCATTGGCCCTACAGCAGCCCACAAGAGTCTATTAAGGCCATTCCATGCAACCACAGAACCAAACAACCTCCTTTACATATACTTGTTCAATATCTGGCTTCCTACCAGTCTGTAAGCTCTGCAAAACACAAGCCTGTCTGTCTTATTCACCACAAATCCTTAGGACAACGCCTCATACATAGTTTGCTTTCAAAATAAGTTGGCAAAAAGACCAATTCCTACAGAAGTAGTAATAGTAGAGGTGTTAATAGTAACGGTAACAATGAGAGCTAATATTTAATGAGTGGTTACTTTGTACTTTACATAATTTAACCTTTACAAAAATCTATGAGGTAGGAACTATTATTACACTTATCTTACAGATGAAGACAACTGTGGCACCAAATGGCTAAATATTGCCCTATAGGTCACACAAAATTAGCAAGAAATAGAGTAGGGATTTGAATGCTGACAATCTAACTTTAGAATCTATGTCTTTGATCACTACAATGCACCTACATTAAAAGCTATTCTCCACCAAAGCAAGTGATTTCAAGTTGTAAATGCATCCTGTGGGGTACGAACATTTAATTTCCTATTCATAAAACAATAGAAGAATTGCATGAAAAGAACCCTGCCCTTATTTGTCTGTATGCAAACATGCAGTTTCAAAAAATGTATACAAAACCAATTCTCATCGTTAATTTTATCTTACACTCTTCCAGCTGACTGTGTGGCTTGTTTATGTTAAAATCACTTGCAGAGGTTTGCCTGTAGGTTTAACTTTCCAAGGTAAGGATGAGGCAGCATGAAAATCAGCAAGAAGGACCCAATCACATTAATTCCTATTTTCTTAGCACAAGTTTTACTAAGCCATAATTAAGCATGAATTGAAAAGGAAAAAAAAAATCTACTAATTAGTGCAATAAATCTTCATAGAAATGCAAGGCCTAACTCATGCTCCCATGTCACCCTGAACATTAAGAAACTTTCTTTGGTTTTGCCTATCTTCAAAAATATATACAATACTAGAAATATATTTATTTTAATATGGACATAACTTACAAAAGCCACCAAACATATTCATTCATTGTAAGAGATAGCAAAATAAAATTGGAGCCTCACAGAAAGTTAAGATTAGTGGGGCTGAACTAATCAGTTTCATCTTGTAGTTGAGAAATCTGGGATCGTGTAAGGTTACAAAAAAGAGTTCAAATTAGAGAGCTGGCAAAGTAATCTTGAAAAAGAAAACCAAAGCAGGAGGCATCACAATCCTGGACTTCAAGCTGTATTACAAAGCTGTAATCATCAAGACAGTATGGTACTGGCACAATAACAGACACTCAGATCAATGGAAAAGAATAGAGAACCCAGAATGGACCCACAAACGTATGGTCAACTAATCTTTGACAAAGCAGGAAAGAATATCCAATGGAATAGAGTCCTTCAGCAAATGGTGCTGGGGAAACTGGACAGCGACAATCAGAAAAATGAACTTTCTTACACCATACACAAAAATAAACTCAAAATAGATGAAAGAAAGACTTAAATGTAAGACAGGAAGCCATCAAAATCCTCAAGGAGAAAGCAGGCAAAAACCTCTTTGATCTTGCCCGCAGCAATTTCTTACTCAATACGTCTCTGGAGGCAAGGAAAACAAAAGCAAAAATGAACTACTGGGACCTCATCAAAATAAAAAGCTTCTGCACAGCAAAGGAAACAATCAGCAAAACTAAAAAGCAACCAACAGAATGGGAGAAGATATTTGAAAACAACATATCAGATAATGGGTTAATATCCAAAATCTATAAAGAATTCATCAAACTCAACACCCAAAAAACAAATAATCCAGTGAAGAAATGGGCAAAAGACACGAATAGACGCTTCGCCAAAGAAGAAATCCAGATGGCCAACGAACACATGAAAAAACGCCCAACATCACTCATCATCAGGGAAATACAAATCAAAACTAAAATGAGATACCACTTTACACCTGTCAGAATGGCTAACAACAATTCAGACACAACAGATGTTGGTGAGGATGCAGAGAAAGAGGATCTCTTTTGCACTGCTGGTGGGAATGCAAGCTAGTGCAGCCACTCTGGAAAACAGTATGGAGGTTCCTCAAAAAACTAATAATAGAACTATCCTACGACCCAGCAAATACACTCCTAGGTATTTATCCAAGGGATACAGGTGTTCCATTTCAAAGGGGCACATGCACCCCAGTGTTTATAGCAGCACTATCAACAATAGCCAAAGTATGGAAAGAGCCCAAATGTCCATCAACGGATGAATGGATAAAAAAGATGTGGTATGTATGTACATATATGCACATATATGTATGTGTGTGCATGTACATGTGTGCACATATATGTGTATGTGTGCATGTGTGTACACATATGTCCATATATATGTATACATACAATGGAGTATTACCCGACAATCAAAAAGAATGAAATCTTGCCATTTGCAACTACATGGGAACTAGAGGGTATTATGCTAAGTGAAATTAGTCAGAGAGACAAATATCATTATGACTTCACTCATATGGGGACTTTTAAGATACAAAACAGATGAACATAAGGGAAGGGAAGTTGGCACAAAAACAGACACATAGACCAATGGAATAGAATAGAAACCCCAGAACTAGACCCACAAACGTATGGCCAACTCATCTTTGACAAAGCAGGAAAGAACATCCAATGGAAAAAAGACAGTCTCTTTAACAAATGGTGCTGGGAGAACTGGACAGCAACATGCAGAAGGTTGAAACTAGACCACTTTCTCACACCATTCACAAAAATAAACTCAAAATGGATAAAGGACCTGAATGTGAGACAGGAAACCATCAAAACCTTAGAGGAGAAAGCAGGAAAAGACCTCTCTGACCTCAGCCGTAGCAATGTCTTACTCGACACATCCCCAAAGGCAAGGGAATTAAAAGCAAGAGTGAATTACTGGGACCTTATGAAGATAAAAAGCTTCTGCACAGCAAAGGAAACAACCAACAAAACTAAAAGGCAACCAACGGAATGGGAAAAGATATTTGCAAATGACATATCGGACAAAGGGCTAGTATCCAAAATCTATAAAGAGCTCACCAAACTCCACACCCGAAAAGCAAATAACCCAGTGAAGAAATGGGCAGAAAACATGAATAGACATTTCTCTAAAGAAGACATCCGGATGGCCAACAGGCACATGAAAAGATGTTCAGTGTCGCTCCTTATCAGGGAAATACAAATCAAAACCACACTCAGGTATCACCTCACGCCAGTCAGAGTGGCCAAAATGAACAAATCAGGAGACTATAGATGCTGGAGAGGATGTGGAGAAACGGGAACCCTCTTGCACTGTTGGTGGGAATGCAAATTGGTGCAGCCGCTCTGGAAAGCAGTGTGGAGGTTCCTCAGAAAATTAAAAATAGACCTACCCTATGACCCAGCAATAGCACTGTTAGGAATTTATCCAAGGGACACAGGAGTACTGATGCATAGGGGCACTTGTACCCCAATGTTCATAGCAGCACTCTCAACAATAGCCAAATTATGGAAAGAGCCTAAATGTCCATCAACTGATGAATGGATAAAGAAATCGTGGTTTATATACACTATGGAATACTACGTGGCAATGAGAAAAAATGAAATATGGCCTTTTGTAGCAACGTGGATGGAACTGGAGAGTGTGATGCTAAGTGAAATAAGCCATACAGAGAAAGACAGATACCATATGGTTTCACTCTTATGTGGATACTGAGAAACTTGACAGGAACCCATGGGGGAGGGGAAGGAAAAAAAAAAGAGGTTAGAGTGGGAGAGAGCCAAAGCATAAGAGACTGTTGAGAACTGAGAGCAAACTGAGGGTTGAGGGGGGTGGGAGGGAAGAGAGGGTGGGTGATGGGTATTGAGGAGGGCACCTTTTGGGATGAGCACTGGGTGTTGTATGGAAACCAATTTGACAATAAATTTCATGTATAAATAAAAAAAAAAAAAGGGAAGGGAAGTAAAAATAATATAAAAATAGGGAGGGGGACAAAACATAAGAGACTCTTAAATATGGAGAACAAACAGAGGGTTGCTGGAAGGGTTGTAGGAGGGGGGATGGGCTAAATGGGTAAGGGGCATTAAGGAATCTACTCCTAAAATCATTGTTGCACTATATGCTAACTAACTTGGATGTAAATTAAAAAGATAAATAAAAAAAAAAATTAGAGAGCTGGTTAGTAGAGAGCAGTGATCATGTAAAGTGGTATAGGTAAAAGAATATGGTCTAAGCAGTTTTCCAGTGGTTTATACATGCATTGAAATAAAGCAGCTTGGATATCTCTTCTCGGCCTTTTGGCTAAGATCAAGTGAAATAAAGCAGCTTGGATAAACAACATGAACTCAACTAATGTCAAATTCTGTTTTTAAAAGAACGTTAGATTCTAGAACTGTAGTGTCCAAAACATAACCATGCTGACTATTTAAATTAATTAAAATAAAGTTAAAAATTCAATTTTTTGGTTGAAGTAGTCATGTATAAAGTGCTCATAGCAACATAAGGCTGGTGGCTACTGCATTAACACAGGAAGAATATTTCTATTACTAAAGAAAATTCTTCTCAGATGTTGCTATTCTAGAACATCTTTATAAGGTACATTTTCATTCAGATTCATTTAAACTATCTGCATTGTAAATAAAGTTGAAAGCCCTGCTTTGCAAATGGTGATAACTGAGAAATTCACTTACCTTTCTTTCCCATATCTGAATCTTTCCCCTCCATAATTCCTTTGAGTCAATAGCATTTTTGAGATCTTCTAAAGATATGACATTAGCAGAAAGGTATTCTGCAATTTTCTGATAATTTCTATAAATAAAGGATTATGATAGTTAAATACACGGTTTCATATCCTACTTAGATTTAATGGTTATGGTTAACTACAATCCTAACAGGCAAAAATGCAAAGTTTCTACCGCTGCTTTTATGTACTAATATTGTAGAATGTTCCTTAAGTCACTCTCTGAGGGAGTCTCTATCACATGTCCATTTAATATTGGCTTAAGTGTGTCAGATAGATACATACATGTATATACACATACACAGATTTAATATTAGTCCTTTATGTTCAAAGGGAGAATTGCTCTCCTAATTTTCCCCATACATCTTGTATGGAATCCATAATAGTACTTATCACAGACTATCATAACTATCAGCATTCCTATTTGTCCCTGTATTTCAATGAACAAGATCAAATGGCACCTTCTTAACTCAACAGCATCTATTGCTGTGCTTGGCATAAAGTCAGTACTCAATACACACTTGTTAAATGAAGAATATCACAAAGTTAATAAATCCAATGGAATACTTAAGGATCAAAACAGTAATATACAATTGATCCTTACTAAAATATAAATCACAACAATATATATCTATTTCTACATTGCACATAAAACAAAAAAGAAATACATCACAAATCCAGTGTATCCATGGTAAAACAGCATTGATGACACTTACTAAACACTTAAATATCTCAGAAATATTAAATATGAAATAAGAAAAATCCAGATTTTCTCAATAAACCTGTAATAACAGTATGGCATAAAACTATCTTATCACATTAAAAAAGTCATCGGGATGCCTGAGTGGCTCAGTTGGTTGGTTGTCCAACTTCGGCTCAGATCATGATCTCACAGTTCGTGAGTTTGAGACCCGCATTGGGCTCTGTGCTGACACCTTGGAGTCTGGAGCCTGCTTCAGATTCTGTATCTCCCTCTCTCTCTGCCCCTCCCCCACTCATGCTGGCTTGCTCTCTCTCTCTCTCTCTCTCTCTCTCTCTCAAAAATAAACATTAAACAAAATCTTCAAGTGATAAGTTATTAAAATTAGGATGGCATGTTAATTGTGAAAACAGATTACCAGAGAGCAACCAAATATGAACAAAGAAGCTTACATTACACAATTATTTCCTGCTATAGTTATTTTTGCTGAATACCATTCCTTTAAATGTTTTAATGCTCCTATAGTAGGTAAACAGTCTTTCAACTTGGGAGGATCTTTGTCAGAAGGCAACAGTATTACATCTATCATTGCTCTACCTAGAAAAAGAATAAGGCATTTTCATAATTAAAAAAATACACATTTAGAAGTTCAAAATTTCTAAATGTTCATCATTTGATTTAAAGCCATGTTATCTTGAAATAGGTAACATAACAGAAAACAATGAACTCTATCATAATTACTTGCCAGTTATGTACCAATGCTTAATTATACACATTGCTCTTGAGATCATCAATGCTATTGTTGTACTGAACAGAGAAACAGAGAAAAAAAAATCTGTGCAATTTCAGTATATTTTTCTATACTTAATTTATACAAAAAGGAATGAATTAATATAAAATTGTAATGGTCAAATAAATTATTTCTTTTTATAGGACAATAAAACACTCAAAAAACTCAATTATATTGACAATATCATTGTTTCCTAAGAAAAAAGTATAACTTCATGAAACTTCACATTTTATAAATTTATAAATTTACCAAAAAACCTAGAAAATGTTAACAAAACCGAACCAAACAGAAATTCGATAATGAAAGCTTTCTATTTTGCTAAAACAGCAATTGCATATTTCAATGCATATTCTGAATTTGACACATTTCATTTAAAAAATTGGTATGTTTATTTATCTATGTATTCAGTTATTTCCCACATAGAATCTTTTATACTAAGATAGGATTTTGAATATAAGGATCAAACTGTGAGCTTTCAAGTCCCTCATGGTAATCACATTTGCTTTACTCATCATTACATACTCAGCTCCTAGTATAATACATGATCTATGATAGATGCAACAAATGTGTGCTTAATAAATGACTTTCAATAATGAAAAATATTCAAGAAAAGCTCTTCAAAAGTATTTATAGATGCCAAATTGTACCAGGTTTTAGATGCCAGCTACTTGATTGACACAAGGAAAGATAAATTTCAGAGAGGCCACAGCTTTAAGAATAGCATGATACAGTATTTCATAAAATATACTTGTCATTATTGTAAAAAAAAAAGGGGTGGGGGGCTCTGTAAACAAATGCTGAGTGAAGGGCTTCTTTTACCGTAGAATTTTCTATTTGATAAAGTATACAGTGACCCCACACCTTAAAAGATGTTGCCAAAATGATCTAGGTTAAAGAACTTGTTTTTCCAGGAATTGTTATAGGACTCATGTTCTACAGAATGTACTATGTAAAACAATGGCATATAGTGGAAAGATTCTTCAGTAATAACTAAATAAGGAAATGGAGACTGGTATTTAATTTTCTAAGTTCTAATTTTTTTCTAACTAAATAAAAACAAGAGAACTGTAGTATCTCAGTAATATACTTTATTAAAGCAGTGAAGTATGTTTGATATCAACTTCAATTAAGAAATTATTTTTCATTTTGAGTTTCAAAATTAGAAGTGAGAACATAAGCATAAAGGCTGAATTCATCACTCATTCATAGGAAGTATAAGATAAGACATATTCCCAAAAGTAGTCATAAAATATTACCAGGAGCAGGAAGTTTGTCAGACAATTGATGCAAATTTTCTGCAGATTCTTCATACAGGCTAAAACAAAAGGGTAAGTTAGAAAAGACACACATACACATACACATTACATATAAGCATAACAGGTAATATTAACTAAATGAATCTATGTGCCAGATACTATGAAGTATGTTAGATACATTATCTTGATCTTCAGGACAACCCACGAGGCACTACTATAATATTATCATCCTTACTTTAAATAATTTGCCTACAGTCACATAACCAGCAGGTGTAGAAAGTAGGATTCAGAGTCCAAGTTAGTAGCCACATCCCCAAAAAACAAACAATAAAAAGGGAAAAAAACTCCCTAAATTATATCTAGTACATTAAATATAAATCATAACTAATAGACCAAACATTTTTCTGAACCTTAAAAGTACAGTATTGCTAAGTGTTTAAAAAAGAAGGATACTGCTTTTCTCTGAATGGCATACAACAGCCCTGACTGGAAAGTAGGATGATGTCCTCCAATTCTGCAAAATCTTTTCATTTTATCCAAATGATGAATTTTTCTTTTTCAAAAATCTATTGTATAACATAAAATTACTTAAACCCTTTATTAGAAACCTGCCATTATCTAGAAAACTTAAGGCATCTTATGATAAAGCATAGTTTTCAAGCTCCCTCTTGTGGAAATAACTATTAGGTCACTTACTAGAAATAATTACTTCTACGCTCCTTATCTTTTAATAATGGTGGGAAAATACGGATGCTAAGAACTCTAAGGCTAGAAGGCACCTTAGAAATCACCTAAAAGGATCTCAACACTGTATAGACAAGATAATAAAGGACCAGAGAAATGAAATGACTGGTCCACAATCAAGTAACTAGAAACTGCCTCTACTGAGCCCTGGGTTTATACCCTTTCCTTGGTTCTACAATGTATCCTTTCATTAATCAGTACAAACAAATATAAATAAAAAACAGGAAAACGGAATTTTTAAAGTCTGCAGTAATTTATAGAAGTATTATATGATTACTACAGTAAACAAAAGTAGTTTTTGTAATGAAATATTATGGAAGACTAAAATGAAAGGTATTAATTATGAGTCGAAGATGGGATATTTCATGAAGAGAAAAATAATCACAACTTATATCACCTGGACCAACTTATATATTATACCACAATTCAAAAAACCTAAAAGTGAAGCCAATCATCTATATAATTCGCAGAAACTCTATGCTCAAGATATACATAAATTGAATAAATCATATATATCAACCTCAAATAGCAAAATGATAATCATAATTTGAGTTTGAATGCCAGTTATTAACCTCAAATTCAAGTTTCTTTTTTTAAAAGTGTATTTACTTTGAGGAGAGAGAGAGAGAGAGAGAACCAAGATCATGCTAACACCTACAAATGAGTTGTTTTCCCTCTCTTTTCATCTCTGAAAGAATTTATCTAAAATGGATGCTATTCCTTAAATATTTGGGAGAATAATTTGGTGAAGTCTAGCCTAGAGTTTGATAGTGGGAAAATTTTTTAACAATTCAATTACTTTATTATTTTTTTTAATGTTTATTTATTATTTTATTTTGAAAGCGAGCGAGCAAGCCTGAGTGGCGGAAGGGCAGAGAGGGACAGGGAGGGAGAGAAAGAATCCCAAGCAGGCTCTGTGCTATCAGGGCTCAAACTCAGGAACTGTGTGATCATGACCTGAGCCCAAACCAACAGCTGGACGTTTAACCAACTGAGCCACCCAGGCGCTCCATTACATTCAAGTTTCTCTTCAAGCTCTTAAAATTCATAATCAGACAGAATTCATCTTCAAGAAAGTGACATATTGGGGCGCCTGGGTGGCTCAGTTGGTTGAGTGTCTGACTTCAGCTCAGGTCACGATCTCACGGTCCGTGAGTTTGAACCCCGCATCGGGCTCTGGGCTGATGGCTCAGAGCCTGGAGCCTGCTTCCGATTCTGTGTCTCCCTCTCTCTCTGCCCCTCCCCCGTTCATGCTCTGTCTCTCTCTGTCTCAAAAAAAAATAAACGTTAAAAAATTAAAAAAAAAAAAAAAGTGACATATTAGTTAGAATGTCACTTTTTATGATTAATGCAATTGTGTAAGCTTAAGAAGCTAGATATTTTCTGGGGCGCCTGGGTGGCGCAGTCGGTTAAGCGTCCGACTTCAGCCAGGTCACGATCTCGCGCTCCGTGAGTTCGAGCCCCGCGTCGGGCTCTGGGCTGATGGCTCAGAGCCTGGAGCCTGTTTCCGATTCTGTGTCTCCCTCTCTCTCTGCCCCTCCCCCGTTCATGCTCTGTCTCTCTCTGTCCCAAAAATAAATAAATGTTGAAAAAAAAAAATTTTTAAAAAAGAAGCTAGATATTTTCAGATACCAATTTTTCCATTTTACAGTTTTATTCAAATAAAAGGCCCAAATTGCCCATCTCCCAAAATAGAGTTGAAAATTTCAATAACTAAAATTTCCTTCCTATGGCTGCTAAAAAAATATCATTTCCACTCTTGTGGCTGAAATACTGTGTACTGTTAAAATATTTTAAAGATATTACAGAAAGCATATAAGCATACTCAGCCAAGGATAATGATTCTCTGCTATTACTATCTTCTTCCTCAAAACACTCAGCGCTCAAACATTCTTCAATATTTGTTTGAAGAACATCTTCAATTTCATCTTTTTCTGTACCAAAATGTATCTCTTCCCAGTGAGAACTGCAAAACTAATATATCAAAAGATTGCATTAAATAATGGGTTTCTGAAATTACTTACATTGGCAAAGACATTCACTAATGCCTATTTTTTTCATTTCTATTACCTGATAAAATCCACATATTGCCTGCACTGCAAAGAACCACTTCTTGGGAGCAGGTATGCCGCCTACCGAACATGCTTGAAAACAAAATCGTGCTTATTAGAAGAAAGGCGTATCACAAATAAGCAGATGCTATAGTATCTATACTTAGAGAATTATATAATTTTTATTACAGTATATAGTTCTTCACGATATATGTGTGTATATGCATATACATATATATTACATGGATCTTTTTAAAATCTCTAAAAATTTAAATAGAACAATCTGCCCAAAGAGCAAAATTATTCACTCACAATGAATACTTTTATTTTGTCACAACTCAAAATCCATACTATTTTAATCATCATTTCAAACACTAAAACCTACCAAGAAAAAAAAAACCCAACACCCACTTAATTACTACTGAGTCATGCAAAACTGCGTAAGTGATAGTAAGAGATCTAGTTCCCGCTTCAAAGACAACAAAGGTCTGGTTCAGCCTGGCCAGAAAGAGAGAGAGGAGATAAAACAATAGCCTCATGACATTTTCTACTCCCCTCTAAAGCCATTTCAAAATGTTGTTGTGTATCCAACATGCAATTGTAACTGATGGGGGAGTGTGGGGCAAGTTGAGGGCAAAATACAGGTGGGTACCCTCCCTCCCTCGGCCCAGTGGAATATTGTTTGGACACTCCTGGCTACCCAAGAACAAAGGAAAGGGGTTTAAGTACTTGCTATGGTAATGTGGGAAACTAAGGCAAATGAAAAATTAAATCCCCTTACTGCCTATAGCCCAACGACAAGTCCTTGAAACCAGCAGAGTGACCTCCCTCTAGGAGCTCAGCTGCCTGGAGGATGACACTTTGCTAGGGGCAAAAGAGAATCTTAGCTTAACATTATCCCAATTTCGAGGATCCTGTAAATCTACTTCCATTATCTCAACTGCCCCAAGATATATGCTAGCAATCATACTCTAAGCTTATGGCCCTGATATACAACTGAAGGGTCTCCTGACTGAGGTTTTATTAAACGGTAATAAATGATGTTTCCCTAGCAACAGGTAGCCCCTGAAGGTCCTGAAAACCTTGCTTCCAAAATTCCTTGGAGAGTTACTCTATCCCTGACCCCCTCCCAACCTGAGGGTATATAATGAGTTTACCTGTCATGACCCCATGCAGCTCTCCCTACCCCTGGGTCCTGTCTCCATGCTTTAATAAAATCACCTTTCCGCACCAAAGAGGTCTTCAAGAATTCTTTCTTGGCCTTCGGCTCCAGACCACCCCAGCATCACCCCAAAACTTCATCATAACTACATTCATTAAAGGCACCAATAACTAATGTTATAAAATCTGATAGCTCTTACCACTGTTGTTACTTGACCTCTCAACATAAGAATAAGAAAGGAATGAAAGATGACACAGTTGACTACTTTCTCCTTAAAACACTTGATTTCTGTGGAACCTATCTTTCCAGCTACTCCTCATGCCTTTAAAAACTGGTGTTCAGGGGTGCCTGGGTGGGTCAGTCAGTTAAGCGTCCGACTTCGGCTCAGGTCATGATCTCGCGGTCCATGAGTTCGAGCCCCGCGTCGGGCTCTGTGATGACAGCTCAGAGCCTGGAGCCTGTTTCAGATTCTGTGTCTCCCTCTCTCTGACCCTCCCCCGTTCATGCTTGGTCTCTCTCTGTCTCAAAAATAAATAAACGTTAAAAAAAACAAACAAAAAAAAAAAACTGGTGTTCAGTTCCTTTAAATATTGGGATTCAGTTCAAGATTTTCTGCTCTTCTCACTATCCATAAACAATCCCATCCTTTCTCATAGTTTGGACTGACATCTACATATTGATGATTCTATTATCTGTATCTCCAGCCTTACTTTGCCTTTTGAGTTCTGGACACACGTATCCAACTTTTGCAAAACATTTTCAATTTGACATCTTACAGGGCAACTAAATACGTGTTCCAAATTGAACATGTCATTTGATGAGGTCTTGGGGTGATACTGGGGTTCAGAGCTGACAGCCAAGAAAGAATTCTTGAGGATGTCCTTTGGTGCAAAAAGGTGATTTTATTAAAGCAAGGACACAGGACCTGTGGGCAGAAAAAGCAGCACTGGGGTTGTGAACAGTGACTACCAATATACCAAGGAGTTGGGGGAGATAAAGTCAAGAGGGAGTTTCTTGAAGAGATTTCCATATGCTAAAGAGGACTCACAGATTACTGGAGGCCTAGCTATTATCAAGCTAAGGTTGTTTTTCCCTCTAGCAAAGCATTAGCATTAAGATGGTAGGGAGTTCCTGGAGATTAGGCTATTAATAAGATTGTTTTTTCTTGTAATATTACTAAGATATTTGTAAACTAATGGGCTCTATCAGTTTAACCATTTGTTTTCTGTCCTTTCCTTTGTTCTTGGGCAGCCAGGAGTGCCTGAGAAATATTACACATATTCCACCGGGGCGGGGGGATTGTGCTAGCTTGTGCTGGGCTCTCACTCAGCTTGTCTTATGGCCCCTCATCTACCATGCCTCAAACTCTAATTCTCCTATCTTGCTAAATGCCACCACTTATACTATACCCAAGCCAGAAATCTAATGTCATTCTTGATTGCTTTCTCACTACCCTTCTCCTGAATCACACCAATGCAACACTAGGTCAGGTGGATTCTACCTCCATAATTTCTTTCAGATCCATTTTCCTCTACCTCGGCTACCTCTCTTACTTCTTAGCTGGTCTTCTGCAGCAGCCCCTTCATGCCTATACTTTCCTCCAATTTGTCCACTATACTGTAGCCAGAATACTTCAACAACACAGATGTCACCAGATCTCTTCCTTCACTAAGGCCTTCAATGGCTAATTATCATTATAAAGAAGTCCAAGAGCCCTGACATGGTTTACAAAGTCCTCCACATTGCTATGCCTATCTCTCCAGCCTTATCTCAATTATAATCATATTATACTTCCAGTTTCTCAGACTTGCCATATTACTGAAAGCAATAATGTTCACAGGGTAAGAAATTCAATCTCTTTGCATGGTTCTGATATGCAGATTTCAGTTCCCATGATTTAAATAACACCTGGTCCCCCAAAACAGGGCTCAAACTGCAGCTATCATGGTTTATTAATCAACTGTAATTGCCTAAAGCAAAACTTCACTGCTAGCTTCTCATATCACAAGTCACTACATAAATCAAAGATGTGTATCATGATCAGTGACCAATCACATTACTACTTTTCAAAGTTTGTTGCTGATTGGTCACTGCATAGCTGTTATTCAGTTCATATGAACAGATGACAAATATGTAATTGTGTTTCCTTCTTGTCTCCCAGTGATAAATTTACATATTTTACAAAAATGGGTAACAGGAAGAGGAAATTGGCAAAGGAAAAAAAAAAAGATAAAGGCACAGCAAAGAAGCAAAAAGTGATTAACACCAAAAGTGACATTCAAATCTAATGTAAGTGGATTCTAAAAATAGCTGCTGTGAAAGAGAGAACCCAATGTGGGGTTTGAACTCAGGAACCAAGAGATCATGACCTGAGCTGAAGTCGGATGCTCAACAGATTGAGGCACCCAGACGCCCCTTGGACAAGAAACTTCTATCTACCCAAACAGGAAGCAAAAGTTATCCCAAGAATTCCTATAATGCTCCCAATATTTCTTCAATGTATACTTTCGAGGCATAAGTGAAAGAAAAGCTTTCTTGCAATACCAGTAGTATTGACTTAAATTATACCAACTTGAAAAAGTAATGAGTACTACCACAACTTGGCAAACAGACTAGGGCAGCATGAACATTTATAACCAAAACAGACTAGGGCAGCATGAATGAGCACCCTACCCAGAGCATCTCCAGAAACTTCCTTCAGCTTTTAATTTGGTCTGTTTTGGTTATCTCCTTTTTCTGAGCCTTTGAAAGACACTCTCAGAGGCCAAGAAGAGGAAGTAAAAGAGAAGATAACTATAAAAAAAAAAAAAAAAGTAGATGGATTTGTATAATGCCAATAGAAACCAAAGGAGAAGAGATTTTTACAAAGCAAAGGCTGGTCAAATAAGCCAAATACTTTGAAAAAGGTAAAACAGACAAGAACGGAGACAAGATTACTGTGTTTAACAATTATGAAGTGCTTTTAAGAAAATCAATAAGAGATAAGGGTGGAAAAAAATGGTAAGAAATGTGTAAGAGCATTAATAATGTATTTGTACTCAGGCCAAATCATAAATCCTCCTTATAATACCACATTACCCTATTATATATGGAGCTAAAGATGGGCAAGGAAATACCACAAAGGGAACAAAAGTCAAGCTGAGAACCTAGAATAATTTTCATAATAATTTTCACACAATTTAATGACATTCAAGCAGCAGGAAGAGGGAATTAGCATCTTTCTCAGTTTTGTATTTCCTTACTTATCTCCCTATCCCAGTGATGTGTGCAGTCAACAAGTATCTTTCATACTTTTAAGTGACCAAATTAATTAAATTTATTTCCAATACAAATACAGGGCCAGAGAAAAAAGGGGTTCGTGTTATACTTACCAGGAAAAGTACTATCTTCTGGATTCATTGAAGCACTAATGCTCCTTTTCAGGAGGTGATAAACATTTGCTGCTGTTAAATCTGAAAAAGAAAAGGCAAACTAACTCAATGGGCACAAGAGTTACATAATCTAGACCTATTCCAATTTCACCATCAGAGACTCTTCACAAAAACATGTTGTACATAAAAGAGCTACACAGAGAAAACCCAAAAGGCTCCTCTGGTTTATACACGCTAGCCAGTTAAATATTCAAAATTCCCCCCAAAGGATAATTTTAAGCAGAGAAGGGAAACTCTGTCACAATACTCTATACACAACCACATATATTTTCTCCTCAAGATGCCTGCTCAATCAAAACAAACAAATAAATAAAATGCAGTGCGGATTATAGACAGAAACACCAAAAAGGAGTGTAATTTCAAACGGTCACGATTGTTTTAAATTTACTATTTTTTTAAATCTTAGTTTTTATATGTAGGATATCTCCTCCCATTAAGATGTAGACTCTAGGAGAGTAAGATCCTTGTCCATCTTGTTCCTTTCTGTATTACTTGTATTTGGAACATAGAGTTGACGGAATCGCCTATTGAATGCATATATTTCTAACAAGAAGACATTCCATTCCGAAGGCACAGAGAATAAATCAGTTAAATTTTTACTGTGCCAAGAACTTCTGAGCACTGGAATTGTGCATCCACAAATTTGTCCCTATTTCTCCACGAAGATAATGACATTTTTCAGCCCTTATTGGGACGATCCCATAGAGTCTCAGATTCTCGGGACAACTCGAGATAGCCCCCCTCCCTCACCGGCAGAACTTGATCTCAAACTTAAATTTCTTCCCCTCCCCGCCCGGTTCCCGCTCTTTCTCAGCCCTGCGCTTACCCGGCTGTTTCTCGGTACCCTCAACGGACGACTTCCCAGGCCCGTGATCCACTTCCCCACCCGCTGCTGACGGGACTTTTGCTTCCCCCCAGATCACAAGGAGCAGGTACCGATCCATCTCCTTCGAGCCGAGCTCCTATTTCAGCTCTTGGTTTCCACATCCAAATAGTCGCGCGCTGCTTAGGCACTTCCGGTTTCCGTCCACCAAATTTAGGTCGGCTGGAAATTGTGCGCGCTGGGTCGGTTTGCCTCAGCTTTTCCAGCCGGCGGGTTCTTTGGGGGAGTTATTCTGTCAATGACTGCATTATTTCCTCCTGTCAGGATGAAAGTGCTACCATGGGAAGATTGGAGGAGACCCAGAAAAGGCAGAGAAACTGACGACGGCTGGCTGGCCTAGGAACTGTCATGCTTGCCTATATATGTTTCCCGCCGGGCCATTAATGCTGGGGTCTGGCCGTGGACCCTGGGAATAGGACGGTCCTGCAAGTGGAGAAAATGTCGAGTTTCTCTAGGGCGCCCCAGGTGAGCTTCAACTCTTGTGGCTTGATGGAGTTCATTATGCTGGCAGAAGGAAGTAGTGGCTTCGGTGGATTTAGTGATGCTGAGTGGGCAGGAAAGAGGAGTTTCTGGGCCAGGAGATGATGCCTCGGGAAAGCACTTTTGAGAATCGTGATTCTGGCCGCCGCTTGCTGTTGTTCTCTTTGGTATTCGTCTCCTCTTTTCAGTTAGCCCTTTTCATGACTTTTTTTCTAAGGAAAGAGTATTCAGATAGGGCACTGTAGACCATTGTAAGGATTTGCTTATTACTGAATAAAATGAGGATCTAGTTAGTGAAGGGTTTGGAGCCAGGAAGTGACAGTGATCTCACTTAAAAGTGTTAGAAGGAGCTCTCTGGCACCTGAGTTAAGAATAGACTGTTCAGAGGTGGGGATTGGTGGAAGGTAGAAACAAAGAGTCGGTTTAGAGGCCAACTGCAGTGATCCAGGCTAAACACGATGGTGGCACAAACCGAACTAGACAGTATAGGGTTGAAAAGTGGTCAGGTTTTGTTTGAAGGTGGAGTCAAAAGGATTTCCTGAAGGATTGAATGTGAGCTGACAACGAAAGAACAAGGATTACTCTAAGGTTTTTTGTTTCTGAAACCGGAAGCGTGTGCCATCAGCTGAGATAGGGAAGACTGAAATTGAAGCAGGTTTCAGGTAGAAGAGCTGGAGTTCAGCTTTGGGTCTGTTGACCTGAGATGCTTCTTAGCCCAGTCCTGCTCCAGGAGTGATTCCTTCCTTGAACTGTTTGTTACCTCTCCTGGATGAAGCAAATTTAAGAAGTAAAATTAAAAATTTGAAAACTTTACAGCAGTTTGATGATATGGCGGTATTTTAATGGTTTTTGAACAAGGTTTTTTTTTTTTTTTTTTAATCAAAATATTGATCTGCAATGGAATGGGGACTAGCCTTTAGGAGATGGTTTAAAAAGCACTGTAGTGCAGCTACCAAATGGGCAATTGGTACAATTGTAGAGTTCAGGAAAGAGGTCAAGGCTAGAGATGTAAATTTCTACACTTGGGAGTCATAAGCATGGAAATGACATGTAAACATACGAGTCTGGATGTAGTCATTGAGAAGGTGTGTATAGAAAAGAGAGAAGGACCAAGAACTGAATTCTGGAACATTTCAACATTTCAGTGGCAAGAGATAGGAAAACAAGCAAAGTAGGGAAAAAAACCAACAGAGGGTGGTGTCCTGGAAATCAAGTGAGGAAAGAATATCCAGGAGAAGGAAATGATCACCGGTATTGAAGACTTAGAATTGACCAAAGGATTCAGTGACATGAAGGTCCTGGTAACTTTGACAGGCAATAGAGAGAGGGTGATGGGTGTGGGAGAAGAAAAGCCAGGGTGGAGCAGGCTGAAGTCAGCATGAGGACAAATTGGAGTAAAGACAACTCTTTGGGAGAATTTTGCCACAAAGGAGGCAGTGGGTAAGTGAGGTAGAGAGGGTTTGTTTTTTGTTTTGTTTTGTTTAACTTTATTATGGAGAATTTCAATCCTATATAAATGAAGGTACAGCCCAGTTTCAAAAACCTCATAGCCAATATTTTTTCATCTGTACCCCCCATTCACTTCTTCCCCTTATGAATCTGAGATGAATCTCAGATTCCTGTTATTTCATAAATAAATATTTCAGTATGTTCTCTATAAGGATTCTTTTTGGAAATATAATCCCAATACCATTTATCAAAGACAAAAAGTAATCATGATTCCTTAATATCAGATATCTAGTATATGTTCAAATCCCCAATTTTCTCATTTATGTTATAGAAATACATAAATTTTTACTGTTTGTTCCTTTGGTTTAGGATTTAGAATGTAATAATTTCATGTTTTTTAATTCTCTCTTAAGTTCTTTTTCCTATTTTTTCCTTTGCAATTTATTGAAGACAAAAGATTTTCCTATAGACTTCCCACTGTTTGAATCCTTTTTTATTTTTATTTTTATTTTTTTAGTTAGTCATAAGCTGAGAGTACTAGGGAAAAGATATGGGCTAGAGGCTGTCTTTATCTGCAGAAGACATGATTGTCTTTGTGAAAAATCAGATGGAATCTAAGAAAAGCTCCTAAAACTGATAAATAAGTTTAGCAAAGTTGCAGGGTACAAGACCAAAATGCAAAAAATGAGGTGTATTTCTATATACTAGCAACGAACAGAAATTTAAATTAAAAATACAATACTATTTACAATGGCATCAAAATATGTGAAATACTTAAGAGAGAAATCTGACAAAAGAGAGGAGAACAAGTAGAAACTAGAAAAGCAAGAAAGGAAAAAAAAATGGTGAGCAGTTTAGAAGCTGATATGAGGTTTGTAATAATAAAATTTAAAATAAACCCAATTAGCCTGATTGTATTTTTTCCAGCATTGTTTAGCAACCTGTGTATATGCATACAGAAAGCATCTGGTTGACATCTCTATGGGCTGGAATTTTCTGAGAGCTTGAAGGTACTGATGGATACTACAAAGACAATGGTTTATGCCTGACGCAGCCTAAAGATATCTGTGTAAGGCAGCTATGTAAAATTTAAGTTTATTCAACATCCTCCATCTATACTTGTCTAGCTATATTCTGTTACTTACCTCTTCCATGGAATTGAACTGCTGAATAGTTTTCAGTTCCCAATTAGCTACTCATTTTTCAATTTAATACATATTAGTCTTCAAAGTATTTTTGAAGACCTTATAAACAGTTTCTGCTTTCATAAGAGTTCCCATTACTCTTCCAGATTCTATTCTGTATGATATCAAAAATTGTCATAATATAAAGGAAAATATATCTTTGAAATGTTTTAAATAAAATATCATCCACACTGCTAATAGGAAGGCAGGCAAGAAAAATTACTGTTAATCTTTGTAGAATGTAAAAAGACCCTCCTTTTCCAGAAACAAATGAAAACAAAACCAAAGCGATTATTTAGTGACAGGATCTTTTTTCAAAGTAATTATTGATATTAACAGTAGAATATACATGATGGTATATAATAATCTCAATTATTTCCATTTTAATTAGAACTTTCTTTATTGTTTTCTCTGTCTCTGTCTCTGTCTCTCTGTCTCTCTCTCTCTGTCTTTTTTTTCCCCAAGCAATGGGCCACTTTTGCTCGGGTTTGGTATCTCTTAGATGGGAAAATGCAGCCCCCTGGCAAACTGGCTGCTTTGGCATCAATCAGACTTCAAGGATTGCATAAACCTGTATACCATCAACTGAGTGAGTATCATTTTATATCTGTCACGAGTATCCATAATTTCCATGCCAGAATAGAATGTTGAAAAGTCTGACTGAACTACTTCTAAGTACCTCTTTTTTTCTTGGGATCCCTTGTTCCATTCTTACAAAAAACCTACTAGGGCACTGAAATGAATTTGGTTTATTCACAGGAAAACCATACAGACCAGTTTGCCTGAGATAACCCCATTTTATGTCATTACCCCAGCAAAATTCTCAGTAGCCTTCCTTTCACTCTCAGATATCCTGAGTGGGACTAGAAATCAAATGTTCACTCTTACACGTGTGTCTTCACATGGCAATGAACATTTGAATAGGGAGTTTTTGATAATGAAAAAATAAGTCTGTCTTGTCTTCTAAAAACCTTTTCCCTAGAAAGATGGATAGAGCTAGCGGAACATGGAAAGTTTACTTTTTACTGTTTTGAATTGATAGATTTGATTTTCTGTAACCTTTTTCCAAAACAGAGGAAAAAAGTTGTTTTGAGACTTAAGGTCTTCAGCTTATTGTAGGTAATTCTGATTGACTTCACTTACCTAGGCACTTCAGTGCACACCCAACAAGATCTAGGTGTCAATTCTTACTCTTTGTCTTGACCTGTCAGCAACATTTTGTGCAGCTGATCATAGTGTTAACTTTTTGATACATGAAATACACAAAGATATATACAGTATGTAGATACAGTATGTAGACAAATCTATTTTTAAATATAAGTAATATTTTAAAGAAAATTAACAGTTACAATGATGATGAAATAAATACCCATACACTCAACATTTGCGTTATTTCCAATTTTTTTGCCATTACAAACAATCCCTGTTGGTATTCTTATACCTTTTTTCCAGGGTGCAGGTGGAAGAGTTTCTCCCAGATCTGTCTATAGGACAGGAATTACTGGGTTCAAAGGTGCATGGGAAACTAGGTAGTCTTTATGCTAATGTCCTCTCCTACCAGAGTTTTTATTAGCCATCATCTTCGATAACAGTTGATGTTTTCATTCTTTTTAAGTTTGACTACTCTCATAAATGTGGAATGCATTCTCGTGGTGGTTTTAATTTTCATTTTCCTCATTCCAAATGGAATTAAGTATCTCTTCACTATTTAATGGCCTTTTATCATTTCTTCTTCTGTGAAATATCTGTGCGTGTCTTTTGCCATATTTCCACTGAGTTATTTGTCCTGTACGTTTTTCTAATTTTTATGTATAATTTAACATGTAATTTTTTACTCAGTCATTTGAAAATAAGTTGCAGATGTCTCAATAAATCCCCCTGAATTTAGCATGTGTCTCCTAGAATAAGTATATTCCCCTATGTAACCAAAATGCCATTATCATACGTAACAAAATAAACATAATTTAATTGTACAGTTTAATGTCCAGTGCATTTTCACATTTGCCTAGTAGTTTCAAGCATATTTTTTATAGCTGTTACTTTTTTAAAACCAGGACCCAACCAAGCTTTATGTATTATTGCCTTTAATCGTTATGTTCCTTTAGTCTTTTTAAATGTAGAAGAATCCTTCTCTTTTATTTTTTCCTGCCATTAACCTTTTGAGGAGTCCAGGCTAGTTGTCATATAAAGAACTTTCTTCTTAAACACATTCTTTACTTGTTTTTGGATGCGTTCTCTTACTAACTCCTCCTTCCCAGTCCCCTTTGTTTTTTTCAACTTTCCAAACTCCCAATCTTCTCTCATTAAAAATTAGGAGGGGGAGGGGCGTGGAGGGCACCTGGATGGTTCAGTTGGTTAAGCCTCTGGTTCTTGGTTTCAGCTCAGCTCAGCTCATGATCTCATGGTTCCTGGTTTTGACCCTTGTGTTGGGCCCTGCACTGACAGTGCAGAACCTACTTGAGATTCTCTCTCCCTCTCTGTCTCTCTGCCCCTCCCTTGCTCACTCTCTCTCTGTCTCTCAAAATAAATAAATACACTTAAAAAAAAAAAATAGGAGTGCCCTGAAGCCTGGTCTTTGGACCCCTTCACATTCCTTAGGCAATCACATTCAGGTTCAGGTCTCTAAATATTTTCTGTTAGGCTAACCTCCCAAATTCATATCTTCATTTTTTACCTTTTCCCTGTATTCCAGACTCCCATAACCACATTTCTACTCAATAAACCTTAGGTGTCCAGTGGGCATCTGCAACATTTTAATGTGTGTTTAACTCAGAGATGTCCTACTTCCTGATTTCCCCCACCCAAAACCAACCTGTTACTTCTGGTTTCCCCATCTTAGTTAACAGCATCTGTATTCTTTTAGTTGGGCTAGTCAGAAGTGTTTGCTTCATTTGTGACTTCTCTTTGTTCAACTCATATATATGGGTATATATCTGAAAAAACATATGTATCTGAAATCTAGCTACTTCTCATTAACTCTTCTACTGTAATTTTAAACCACTTTGCTCTCTAGTTGGGATTATTCCAAAACCTCCTCACTGATCTCGCTGCTCCTACTCTTGCCCCAATAGGGTCTTTTCTCTACAGATGAGTTGCAGATGTCTCTTCCAAATGAGAAAGTAAAAGCCAACATTTGCCAGTCCCTACAAGGACCTACACGGTGTGGTCCCTTTTACCTTGCTGAGTTTGCTTCCTACCTCCTAGGGTAATCCACTAAGGCTTGCTGCTCTTTCCTTAATGTGCCTGTCAGCACATTTTTGCCTTAGGGCCTTTTCATATTTTGTTCCCTCTGCCTGGATGGGGTTTTCCAGATTTATGGCTTAAATTCTTCACATCCTTCAGATTTCTGCTCATTTGTATTCTGAGAGAGGCCTTCCCCAGTTCCTCTGTCATCTCACCCTTTCACTCTATACTTTACCTTGCCTTTAGGGGCACCTGGGTGGCTCAGTTGGTTAAGCATCCGACTTTGGCTCAGGTCATGATCTCATGGTTCGTGAGTTCGAGCCCCGCATCGGGCTCTGTGCTGACAGCTCAGAGCCTGGAGCCTGCTTCAGATTCTGTGTCTTCCTGTCTTTCTGCCCTCCCCCCACTTCCCACCCCCTACCCCCTTGCTCACACTCTCTCTCGCTCCTAAATATAAACATTAAAAAAAATTTTTTTTAATTAGCGTTCTCTGATCACCTGACATATATAAATATGTATTATCCACACCTCCACCACACTAAGTTCTAAGAGGATAGGAACTTTGCCTAAATTTTTCACAGCTATATGCCCAGTGTCTAGAATAGTGTTTGACACATAGTTGGACTACATAAAATGTTTTTTGAGTGAATATACGCATTCATGAATACGAGTTTTGAGAATGAAGAAATTACTTTTAATCGGGGCTCTGGCATTTAGCTAAGTTAGATTTTGGATCTGTGGAGCTAGCAGGGAAAGTACTGCAGATGGGTTGATTTGGGTAAAAGCAAGAACTCATGAGTTACGCCATTTCTCATACTTGCTGCTCTAATCTTTTTCTGCACTTTTTAAAAAAAATTTTTTAATGTTTATTTATTTTTGAGAGAGAGAGAGAGACAGAATCCGAAGCAGGCTCCAGGCTACAAGCTGTCAGCACAGAGCCTGATGCGAGGCTCGAACTCAGGAACAGTGAGATCATGACCTGAGCCGAAGTCGGACGCTCAACTGACTGAGCCACCCAGGCGCCTCTCTTTTTCTTCACTTAATGAAAATTTCAAAGTCAGCCCACAACCTGTGAAATCTTTAAGTATGGAATATGAATGTAAGGATTTTGTCATGTCAGTGTTAGTTTTTCAAGCACTTAGTACAACATCTGGTCCTTCAGAGATGCTTATCAAAAATGTTTTGTGGAATGACACTTTTAAGAAAATGTTTTATGAGCACAGTCAGTTTTCATTATTCACCGTAGTTACGTTCTTTAAAGTCACCATGAATGCTGAAAGAGAGCGAACGCTGAACCATGGCTTTAGAGATATGGTTAGGTTCCAATGAGCCTCTAGTCACAACATTCATTTGTCAGCCAGGCAATAAATAGCTTTGTTTTATGTGTGTTTCTGTTTAAAGACAGCTTGTTTAATATACATATTGTTGCTTCTTTAGCGTTGAACTCACGGCTAACCACACAGTAACTCATGCCTGAACGATGCTTATCTAACACAGGATTTCTCTGTAAGACACACTGCAGGCTTCTTGCACTTAGGAATACTACACAGCACTTCAGCATCAGACTCGAGGGATATTTTAAACAGCAAAGTCACTTATAAAAAGCACAGTAATGCCAAAAACCTAGCACTAAATAGACCACAAAAGGACACTGGTTTATAGTAAAAGAGCCGAAACAAAAGACAGTGCATTACCATATTTGACCTTAGCTTATGCATCAAGCTACTCAAATTTTTCACTGCCGTGCACATGTCTGCAAATGACTGGGAAAGCACTGCAAGTTTTGAGATTATCAAATTTTAAGAGAATAGGCAAATTTGTAATACAGAATACATGAATAGTGAGGAGCAATCACACCTTGAAAGTAAAATAGTGGTCAGCAGACCTACGCTTGATTAATTATAAATCTGTTTGCTTTAAAAATCTCGGGTTTTTGTGGGGCGCTGGGTGGCTCAGTCGGTTGAGTGTCTGACTCTTGGTTTTGGCTCAGGTCATGATCTCACAGTTTGTGGGTTTGAGCCCCATGTCAGGTTCTGTGCTGGAAGTGCTGAGCCTGCTTGGGATTCTCTCTCTCCCTCTCTGACCCTACCCAACCCCCCCCCACCCCAAGGACTGTGTCTGTCTCTCAAGATAAATAAATAAACTTAAAAACAATATCTGTGGTTTTTGGCAGACAAGGAGAATGTTATAGTCTTAGAATTACCAAGTAATAGAATGAATTCCTTAGGACTTTAGATATTTTAATTGCCTCATTGATATACGTGAGAAGTAAAATCAGAAGAATAAAATGACTTTCTCCCTGTCACTCAGCTATATTATAATAGAACTTGGACCAGAACCCAGGCACCTGTTTCATCAGATAGTAAATTACCCATTCCACATCAGTGTGGTGATTCTTAGCCACTTAAACTATGTTTTCCTGCTAAGTTTTTTTTTTTTTTCTTGGCAGTGTTATCAACAAGGTAATATACAAGATCTTTTAGGTTGTTTTTTAAAAAAAATTTTTTTAAGTTTATTTATTTTTGACAGAGAGAGACAGTGGGAGTGTGAGCTAGGGAGGGGCAGAGAGAGAGGGAGACCCAGAATCTAAAGCAGCTCCAGGCTCTGAGCTGTCAGCACAGAGCCCGACGCCGGGCTCGAACTCACAGACCGCAAGATCATGACCTGAGCCAAAGTCAGACGCTTAATTGACTGAGCCACCCAGGCGCCCCTTTAAAAAAAATTTTTTTTTAACATTTATTTATTTTTGAGAGACAGAGAGTGAGTGGGGGAAGGGCAGAGAGAGGGAGACACAGAATCCAAAGCAGGCTTTCCAGGCTCTGAGCTGCCAGCACAGAGCCTGTCGCGGGACTCAGACTCACGATACGTGAGATCATAACCTGAGCTGAAGTTGGATGCTTAACCGACTGAACCACCCAGGCGCCTTAGGTTGTTTTTGTAGAAATACAAACAATACAAAATTTGGGAAAAAGTAGAATTCGTAGTAATGTAATTTCTTTCTTAAAGTATAGCACTTAATCTGTTCACTGAATTAAAATTCTGCTTTCCTACAAGCAGGTCATTATTGCAAAAGTATTCTTTAAGTACTAATGAAAATACTTGCTAGCACACCAAAAGAGCTTTGGTAGCTACCTATCACGTCATCCTTTTCTAGTAAAGGACAATAGCTTTTCTATGAAATTAAAAATTAACGTTTTAAAGACTAAGCTGTATTTTTGTTTCACTATATAATTTAATATGGAACTTATATCAGCAACACTTTTTATGTCCACAAGATGTCACTAAAGTCAAAACTTAAATTGCAAGCAATTTTCAGCTTACAAACATGTCTGTCATAAGTTTATTTCTAACATTCATTGGTTAAATAAGCATTTATCAAGCATGTATTATGTTCTCACAATCGGTGTAAACATGTTTGTTTGAAAATTGACATACAATTTCCCAGATAAATAATACTATAAATGATGGTCATATATCCAGGAGTAGCTATAAAAGTTAGCCGATAATATATCCAAACATAATGTATACTGTATTTGAACTACTTTACAGGTCCAGTAGACTTTGTGAAGTTTTATAGAAAACCAACTTTCCACTTATAAGGTTATTTTTTATGGAAAATGTGGTCTGAGTCAAGCTGGAAATGATGTAGAACTAGGAAAAGTTCCCTTCTCTTTCTAATCAGAGCTGCCCTTCTGAATTTGGGACCTGGGAGCTCTTTGAACATGTTTGTCACTGATAATAAAAAGAAAGGGCCCATGGTAGTTTTTAGATTATACTTACTCTTCATGAGGACTCCATTCTTTTCATGCCCACAGATTAAATTGAGGACAGTGTGAATGTTTAAAAGAAGCAGAAGGGCACCTGGGTGGCTCAGTCAGTTAACTGTTCCACTCTTGATTTTGGCTCAGGTCATGATCTCACGGTTGGTGAAATTGAGTCCCATGTTGGGCTGTGTGCTGACAGCACGGAGCCTGCTTAAGATTCTGTCTCTCCTTCTCTCTGCCCCTCCCTTGCTTACACACGTTCTCTCTCTCTCTCTCTCTCTCTCAAAATAAACAAGCATTTTAAATAAATTAATTAATTAATTTAAAAAATAAATAAAAGAAGCAGAGAGAAACCTTCCTTTAGCATTTTCTAAAGTTATTGTTAGATTATCCTAAAATACTCCTGATCTACATGAAAGGAAACAGAAGTTGCACACAGTTCTTAATGTTATAAACTCTAGCACACCAGGCAGTTCAACAAAGATTACATCTAATCTCTAACATTCTGCCTTTATATTATTTATTTAATCTTTTAAAGACTTGTTAGGGAAAAGAAAAGTTTAGGATGCTCTTTTTAAAGTTACCAAGCTAACACATTTTTGTCTTTTACTATTTAAGTTCAGTGTCAGTTTATTTCAAATGTAAATTACTGCATCATTTTAATTTTGCAATCTTAATTGCACATTTATTCTTCAACTCCTAGAATATCATCGTACAAAGCAGTGAAGGAGAGTTTTGCTTTAGATCATATCTTGAATACTTAACTCCTTTAAAAGTGAATACTTAGATATTATCAATAAATTTGAACAACATACCTTGTTCCTATCACAGTGTCTTTATACTCAGTAGATTTTGTGGTAACTGATGTGATCGTCTGTTATATTAGCTATGCACAAATTCAGGGATGCCGAAAAAAACACTGAAGAAGGCATTTGGACATTTATCTTTCAAGGTTGGAAACAAACAAAATGGCCAAAGCCAATTTTGTTATTTATCACTCAATTGAAATAGCTATTTTCAAACATTTCTCAAACCAAATCTTGTAAGGAGACCCAATATATAAAAGCAGTGCTGTGCTAGTTGAAGGAGGGAGAAGATGCTCGACCCTTTCCCCTTTGAGTCACCTTCTCAGAACCTGACATCTCTATCAAATACAGTTTTAAAATCAGTAAGCTACAGCAAAGAGCTTTTAAAGAGGGATTTGACACGTGGAGCGGATGAAAAGACAAGCTACAGACTGAAGGGAAATATTTGCAAACCATATAGTCAACAAGAAACAAACTAACACTTAATTAGAAAATGAGCAAAGTATCATGACCAGATGGTAAATAAATACATAAAATGATTCAGCATTATTAGCCATTAGGGAAAAACAGATTAAACCCACAGTGAGACATCACTGCGTATCTGTCAGAATAGCTAAAATAAAAAGTGGCAAATGCTGGTGATGATGCAAAGAAACTGGATTGCTCACACATTGTTTGTAGGAGTATAAAATGGTACAGCCAGTCTGGAAAAGAATATGGCAGTTTCTTATAAAACTAAACATGAGCTTGCCGTACAACAATTGCACTTTTGGACATTTCTCCCAGGGAAACTAAAACACAAAAACCTGTATCAATTAATAATACTTCCACTGCATTGCTCTTTATCCCCATATATTTATCAGCCTCTGACGTATTGTATGTTTACTTGTTTATTGTCTAGCTCATTGCACTAGAATGTAGGATTTATTATGACCAGGGATTTCAGTTGCATTCATTGCTCTATTCTCAGCATCAAGAACAGTACCTGACATGAGTAAGTAGTAAGTGGATTAATTTATTAATCAATGGAAAAGAACTACAAAGCAGATTTTGGAAGAGATTCCCACCAAACTTACCAGATATCTCCATCTGAATCCATCCCCCTATGGAATCTGAGCAGCTCAGACAGTTTTGATTGGTCCAATTTCTAAGAACTACGATCTAAGAGAGGAATTGAATGCGAACGGATATGATAGAACAAGCCCTATTTACATTAAAGTGAACACCAGGAATTTTTTTTTAACACTTATTGTGACTTGTAATTCCCATTATATAAGAGGTCTACATTAAGAGTCTTCATGGGGCGCCTGGGTGGCTCAGTCGGTTGAGCGTCCGACTTCAGCTCAGGTCACGATCTCACGGTCCGTGAGTTCGAGCCCCGCGTCAGGCTCTGGGCTGATGGCTCAGAGCCTGGAGCCTGCTTCCCATTCTGTGTCTCCCTCTCTCTCTGCCCCTCCCCCGTTCATGCTCTGTCTCTCTCTGTCTCAAAAATAAATAAATGTTAAAAAAAAAAAAAATTAAAAAAAATAAAAAAGAGTCTTCAGAAGGAAGCTTATAATTTAGGTGGAGAAAGTAAAATTGTACAAATGATAGGACAAGATAGAGTTAAATCGGTATCATAAGAGAAATTCAGGCATCCTTGTGGAATCAAGGGAAGTTGGGTTTGGTATTAGGAAAGGCTTTATGAAAGGACTGGTATTAATTTTGGAACCTGATATTTATGTGGAACTTAAATTTTATGGATAAAATTTAACAAGTGGAGATAAATCAGGAGAGTATTTCTACTGGAAGGAACAAAGGAAAGATCAGGGGATCCGTGTATACGATCTTCTGTATGTATGTGTGTGTGTTTTAAACAGAAATAATGGGATAATGCTTCAGAGAATAGCAAGTAGTATGGTTTGGGATGGGAAAGAACTGGTAAATAAGGCTAGAAAGTTTGAGCCTAAACTGTAGGTATCCTTGAATACCGTACCTGGGGAGTTGGTACGTGTTGAGGTACGAAGGTGACAAATAACTTTAACCTAGGGTTGGTATGTTAAAAAGAATTTCGGAGCTGTCCTCAGAACCTAGTAGAAAAGCGTGCATGATCAATTAGCAACTGATATTCCTGCCTCCAGAATGAATGTTATATCTCTTCCTCCCAGGGAATTTTGAGGAAAAAATATGAGTTCTGGTTTAGGGGAGAAAATGAGCCAAAACACTGAAGCTGTAGGACTGAGAAGCACCCCTGACAGTGTGACTCATCATTAGAACTTCAGTTCCCTGACATGACACTTTTTAGTTTCCACTTTGATTGAATTTATCTGAATTTATTTGGCACCTAATTTCATTCATTCATTCATTAATTCACTCATGCACACATGTGTGCACACACACACCAAATATTATAAAAAGGAGTCAAGTTACACATCTAAGGTGAGAGTTTTTACAAATACACTCACAACTCTTTTTTCTAAAAATTACTTATTACTTTAGTTTTTTTAATCTGAAAGAAATTAATTTCTCTTGGAATATCTCTTGATCAGGCAGTAGAGTTCTAATTTATATACATTTGCTGCATATTATAAAGCATAATTGTTTAATGAAACTTTACAATGAAATCTATTGTATGTAGAAATTGAGACAGAAATAATTGTACTATATTCAGGGTTTCAGCCTTTAACAATATTGGCTTTTGTTTTAATATGTAATGCAGTTAAAAAATATTTAATTCCTGGTTAGTTTGATTTAGAGTTAGAGAAGTCTTTCTAAGAATATATTCTAAGAATATATATTCTCCCTCAATAACTTATGCCAGAGGCATGTTATTGAGGGAGAATAATTTTTCCCAGATTAGATGTTCGTACCTTACAGATGATTTTCATCTGATCTGTGATACTCTTTTGAATGTCCTTTGAGAGATCCTTTTGATCTCTACAAAGACAGTAGGTTTGTTTGGAATAGCTCAAGATGCTTTTTGTTTGTTTGTTTGTTTTAAGTATTTAGAGAGAGATAGAGAGAGTTGGGGAGGGGCAGAGAGAGAGAGAGAGAGAAAATCCCCAAGCAGGCTCTTCACTATGAACCCGATATGGGGCTCGAACTCACAAAACATGAGATCATAACCTGAGCCAAAATCAAGGGACGTTTAACTGACTGAGCCACCTAGGTGCCCCGGTTTTTCCATATTTAAAGCTTAAATAACATTTAAAAAATAAATTCAGCTCTTGTGTAAAGCTAAGGATTCCATTTTTCCTCAGCCTAAGTGTCACAGAAAGAGCCTGAACCGGGAATTAAATAACATGGTGTGTGAGCTTTGGCAAATCACTTGATCTTAGCAGGCGTTAGTGTCTTCAACTGTAAAAGTCTGGTTGAAAACTAAGGTAACTTCAGCATTCTCTGAGATGACATAGATATCTTCTCACCGTCTTTATTTATTTTCCTGGTTCATTTGTCCAGTTGCCTTACTAGCCCATTGTGGGTTACTTTTAGGAACTTTGATCAATTTGCCAAATACAGTCAAACTGTCTTTTCAACCCACTGACAGCAAAGCTTCCCAGGTAAAGCTTTCCTTTACACTTCTCGATTCCCTTTCACTGTGATAAAAAAAAAAAAAAAAAAACCTACCTGCTTTTTTCTCTTTCTTTTACCCTCATTCCATGTAGACTATATACTTCTCTCTTAAAATGCTGTCATTGAAATTCAAAGCTCATTATCTTATAATGTAACTGTTAGTTTTCATATGCAGTATTTATTTATACTTATTTTTTCAGTGTTTTTAAATAAATTAAAATCTTTTTAAGTTTTCATATTAGTAGAATAGGCATTTAAAAAATGTTTTTGATTATTTGATTTTGTGATGTATCATGACTCATGGGAAAACTGCATGTTGACTTTTTAGGGTTTTTTTATTAATTTTATGGAAAATTAATCTAATACATATATTTTAATTTTCAGGTCATCTGCAATATCAAATATGCATGTTGTCATAGTTGAAAGTGGCAATTTAAATGTAGCTAGTTAAATGTGGTTGGAAAAAGCCTTGGGTTAGTAGTTAAGCATAAGATCATAATACTCTATTGTTCTCTGAATTTAAGGAGAAAAATCAATTGTGACATTTTACATTTGTTTTCAATTTGCCTATTGGTAAAACATACCTTTTTACATCTATATGCGTATTGTTTTCATTTTCTCTTCTATTTTTAAGGGGAAGTTTATATTAGACATTTAAAGGTATGTTAATATAAACATTTTAGCAAAGTGTAATTATTAACGGGAAAAGACCATAGGAATAACATTAGTTTGCCTTTAAAAGATGTGTTGTTGTTATTGGCATCTTTAATAATATCCTCTTTTATCTTCCAGTGTTGAGATTTTCCAAATGTCTGGCCAACTCTTTCACTCTTTCTATACTTAGATGTTATGTAAAAGAGGAACAGAATAGCAAAATCCTGTTCAAGGATTTTGGTGTTGCACTGTGACTTGCTTTATGTTTTTTAATGTGTTGTTTAGACTTTGAAAAGCTTTATAAATAACCAAGACCACTTTTTCTTAAAATCATGACTTTCATATAATATCTTTTCTTCTTTGTTCTTTTTAAATCTAGGTGACTGTGGGGATCATGTTGTCATAATGAACACAAGGCACATTGCATTTTCTGGAAATAAATGGGAACAAAAAGTGTACTCCTCACATACTGGGTAAGATAACGCCATTGTCCAACAGACATATGAAAAAATGCTCAACATATCTAACCATCAGGGAAGTGCAAATCAAAACCACAATGAGGTATCACCTTAACATCTGTCAGTGTGGCCGCTAAGACAGTAAATAATAAGTGTTGGTAAGAATGTGGAGAAAAACGAACCTTCATGTACTGTTGGCGGGAATGTAAATTGGTATGGCCACTGTGGAAAACAGTGTGGAGGTTCCTCAAAAAATTAAAAATAGAAATACCATATGATCCAGTAGTTCCACTACTAGGTTATTACCCAAAGAAAACAAAAATACTAATTTGTAAAGATACATATACCTCTATGTTTATTGCGGCATTATTTATAATAGCCAGGATAGAGAAGCAACCCACGTGTCCATTGATTCATGAATGGATAATGATGTACATGTGTGCATCTGCACTGGAATATTACTCAGCCATAAAAAGGATGCAGTCTGGCCATTTGCAACAACATGGATGGACCTAGAATATATAGCGCAAAGTGAAATGTGTCAGAGAAAGACAAATACCATATGCTTTCACTTATGTGTGGAATCTAAAAAAACAAATGAACGCACAAAAAAGCAGAATCAGACCTATAAATACAGAGAACAGATTGATGGTTGCCAAAGAGGGTAAGAGTGGAAGGGAGGGTGAAAGGGAGTGGGAGATACAGGCTTTCAGTTATGGAATGAATAAGTCACAGGGATAAAAGGTACAGCATAGGGACTATACTCACTGGTGTTACAATAGCCTTGTATGATGACAGAAGGTAGCTACACTTGTGGTGAGCATAGCATAATAGACAGTTGTTAAATCACTAAGTTGCACACCTAAAACTAATGTAACATCAAGTATCAACTACTCAAATAAAAAAAAAATGATACTGCCATTGTCAAAGAATATAGGCAGTTGAAATATATTACTTTAAAAATACTATTGGGGCGCCTGGTTGGCTCAGCCAGTTGAGCATCCAGCTTTGGCTCAGGTCATGATCTTGCACTTCGTGGGTTCGGGCGCCGCATCGGGCTCTGTGCTGACAGCTCGGAGCCTGGAGCCTGTTTCGGATTCTGTGTCTCCCTCTCTCTCTCTCTGCCCCTCCCTGGCTCTCACTGTCTCTCTCTCAAAAATAAATAAACATTAAAAAAAAAAAAAATACTATTGATCTTACTATGGGTACCTGGCTGGCTCAGTTGAAAGAGCTTGCAACTCTTGATCTTGGGGTTATAAGTTCAAGTTCCACAAAAAATATATTAAATAAGTAACCATCCTTTAAAAAAAAAAAAAAACAGAAAAGAATAATTGATCTTACTTAAAAGAAAAAGCTATTTTCAAAAATTGGCATTTAAGGAAATACTAATTTTGCACATGCTGCGTATATAATTTACTCAACCAAAAATAACCCACAGAACTACACCAAATACTAGTTATTATTAACAGTATTTGTTTTTTCTAGAAGCTTTTCACATAACCTCTCTGATCTAGATTATTCTCATTTTTAAACCAATCTTCTCATTTATTTCTGTTTCCTGTAATTCATGTCACTGTTGTTTCTTGAACTATCTTAAACTTCTGAAAATAGATGAGATGTTTAAGGAATGGTGAACAAAATCCCAAGTTTGGAAGATACCTAAAATCTCCACAACATACCTCTCAACGTCCAGGTCTCTCTGCCTGTGTTTGAATAATAGTGATCTCATGGCTTGTAAGGCAGCCCATTCATTCCATCTTTGAAATGGTTTAAATTTTAGAAAGATCTTTATGCTGTTGAATCATAATCTGTTTTTCTTTAGCTTTCATATTAGTCTTAGTTCTCCTCTTTGGACAGTGTAAAATAATCATATCTCTCCACATGACATCCTTCAGATCATTTTGAGATAGGAATCAATAAGAGCCCCTTGATTTGTCTTTTCCCTAAGCTAAACATCTGTAGTTACTTCAGAGTTCTTTATATGGTGTCCCTTTGACTATCCCCTTATATCTTGGTCACTCTCTAGTGTCTTTCTTAACTAAATACACTCAACTGGCTATGTTCTGATGGCTTCCTAGTATAATGGGAGTCGTCCATCTTTCAGTTATATAATCCTCTATTGGGTGGTACATGGAGTTCACTATCAGCCAAAACTCCCAAGTCTTTCTTAAACATGCTGCTGTTTAACCATGTTTTAACCCATGTTAACCCAACTACAATACCTTAAGTTAAATTTTACCTCCAGCCTTTTAAAATCTTCTGAGATCTTGGGGCGCCTGGGTGGCTCGGTCGGTTGAGCGTCCGACTTCGGCTCAGGTCACGATCTTACGGTCCGTGAGTTCGAGCCCCGCGTCAGGCTCTGGGCTGATGGCTCAGAGCCTGGAGCCTGTTTCCGATTCTGTGTCTCCCTCTCTCTCTTCCCCTCCCCCGTTCATGCTCTGTCTCTCTCTGTCTCAAAAATAAATAAACGTCAAAAAAAAATTTTTTTTTAAATCTTCTGAGATCTTGATTGCGTCATGTAATGTGTTAAGCCCTCTGCTTCAGGTCATATACAAATTTAATTAAATACCTCCTATACTGTCATGCAAGATACGGTTAGAAATGTTGAACTTTCATTCTTGATTAAAATTGTTTATTTCCAATTGCACCTTCATCTTAGACAAGCAGACTTTAATGTCTCCATCTGTTTCTTTTCATCTCTTGCCTAAGTGGGTCTTAGGCAATGCTAGGAATAACTTTTTTTTTTAAAGACTTTATTTTATTTATTTTTAATGTTTATTTTTGAGAGAGACAAAGAGAGCACGTACAAGCAGAGGAGGAGCAGAGAGAAAGGAAGACAGAGGATCCAAAGTGGGCTCTTTGCTGACAGCAGACAGTGGGACTTGAACTTGCAAACCATGAGATCCTGCCCTGAGTCAAAGTTGGACGCTTAACCAACTGAGCCACCCAAGTGACCCACTCAGAATAACTTTTTTGCTTCCATTAGCCAGACTTTGCCCATTCTCCTTAAACTTATTCATGAAATTGTTATTTAACATAACCAAAATAAATTCACATCCAGCTTCAGTAGTTTCTGCTATTAGGAAATCTGTACAGATAAACCAAATTCTATAAAATTTAGAGGTAACGGGGGAAGAAATATGAAAAGTCAGGGTAACATAATGCGATAAAAGCATAAAGGGGGAAGTATTGGCACAAAATGCTGTAATAATTACTGTAGCAGTAATATCTGTGGAAAATAATAGCACAGTTAATAGCGAACAGCTAGTATAACATGCCCTCTGCTGGTAGTGTCCCCTTCAGTAGAGCTGTCTTATCTAAGGTTGAAACTCTAAACTTGTACATTATCGGTACCCAATTACCACTACTGCTTCAGAATCCTTCATTTTAGCCAACATATTGCTATTTCTTGCCTTTCTGCCTTTGCGTGTGTTATTCTCCTTCACAGGAGTCTTTCTCAAGAACTCATATTTATCCATTAAAACCTGGCTCATTCAACCTCTTCTTGAATGCCTTCCCTATTGTCTCAACCCCGTATGGTAAATAACTGTTTTGTTTCTCAGTTTCTGTTGACTCTTCACTTACTTTGTTACTTCATTTCACTGGATGTACCACTTTTTTCATGCTCAGAACATTATTACATTATATATTCAAATTTTAACTTTCTAGTTATAAAAATTTTAATATATGATAATTTTAGGAAATGCAGAAAAGTTTAAATTTTTTTTTTTATAACGTTTATTCATTTTTGAGACAGAGAGAGACAGAACATGAACAGGGGAGGGTCAGAGAGAGAGACACAGAATCGAAACAGGCTCCAGGCTCCAAGCTGTCAGCACAGAGCCCGACGCGGGGCTCGAACTCACGGACTGTGAGATCGTGACCTGGCTGAAGTCGGACGCTTAACTGACTGAGCCACCCAGGCGCCCCAATGCAGAAAAGTTTAAAGAAGGAACTAAAAATCATTTTTCATCCTGTGGACTAAACATTTTAATACATATACAAGTTTACATCTTTTTTTCACTTTATATAAAATTATCAGAAAGCCTTTTTATAAATAGTTTGTCACTGTGTAGTAATACAGAATATGATTTGCATACATAATGTCCTTTTTTTTAATTAAAATTTTTAGTTTCATAAAGAGCTGAAAAACATCTTTATACATGAGGCTTTTTCAACATATAGGATAATTTAAAATAAAACTGGAAATGTAGTGAATTTCAAGATCAAAGGGATGATAATTGATCTTTTAATTATCAATTAAAGTGCATAAGAATGCCTGGTTTTATAAAACTGCTGCCACAGCACATCATTAATAATGATTTAATAATAAGATTGTGCTACTTTGATGGACATCTGATTGTTTACATTTGCATTATTATAAGGTATCAATGCTTTCCTTAGCATGTTCTCTGAACATTTTATCTATTAAGAATATTAATCCACTATTATATAGTTTACTTTTTACAAATTTTCTTTATGATGTCCTTTGTTGTATGGTTATTTAACTTTTATGTAATTAAATCTCTCTTTTCCTTTATAATTTGTTCTATGTTTTCTAGTCTCAGAAAATGTTTTCTTGTCCAAATATTTCATAAACATTCACTTCTCATTATTTTGGAGGTCAGGTGAGATATGTATGTGTGCACCCTGAACTTTGACATCTAACTGTTCAGTCATATAAATGTATTGGTAGGATTAGAAATACAGCTTACTGTTAGATGCCTCAGTAGAATTCACGTAGTCATTTTTTTGTGGATGGGATACTGTCATATTTGTCTACATATCCCCAGCACCCAGCACAGTAGGCACACAGTAAGTATTTACTGAATTAATTTGCATTGAAAAAAAATGATGAACATGTTAAACAAAGTTTCTTCTCTTCCATTTAGGCTATCCCACAGTGGAGGAAGAAGTGTAGTTACTCTGTCACCAGTAAAAATCAACTGAGTATTTATTACATTATTCAAATCATTCCTCTACTCAGAATTTTATGCCACCTTTCCAGATTCTTCAGAATAAAGTCCAAACTCATGAACTAAAATGTAAATGGTATTATACTTTAGAACTTGGCATCCCAATGTTAAAAACAGAAAGGTGATCTTTAGCGTAGAAGTTGTAAAGTACTTTTTTTCCACAGAGAGAAAGAATACAGGAATTGAAGTCTAGACAGGTATTTCTTTTTCTGAAACTGAAATCCCTTGAAACAAATGAAAGTATCACTTTGAATATTATCCGTCTTTCTCAGCAGACTTCTAAATCTGCTTTTTTAAATTTTATTCCTGAAATGTGGTTCTTTCAAATGTTTTTAAGTCTGATTGAAACTTATGAAAGGAATTACATTTAGGTAATCTTTAACTTCTTGCAGAGTCCACTGAGTTTATGTTTTCTTTTCCCCTTCCTCAAAAATCATTTAGGCTTTATCCATTCAACATAATGAAACCTTACATCTGTATCTTGTTTTTGTTTTAAATTTCTTAAGCACTTTCACAAACATTTTCTCATATGAGTAAACTCTTATATAAAGAAGTAAAGCAAGTTGCCTACTATTAAACTGGTAGCCACTGGCAAACCTAGATTCGAGACTGGGATCTGGGGCATCCAAGTTACTAAGCTGCCATCCATACTGTCCCAAATATTTACATGTATTTTAAATCTCCATTTATCTATTTTATGTATAAATTTGATATGAACACAGTATTGTATCACTTAGGACCAACATATAACTCTTGGTGGTCTTTTACCAACTATTAACAGGAAACAGGATCATTCCCTGTTTTGAGTATGAACTGGACTTAGACCCAAAGTGGCTACCCCTGTTTTCCCCAAACCCGACCCCTAGGTTATATAGACATTCTGATATGGCAGGGAATGTGAAGCATATTGGCTCACTGCTTTTCCTTTCTTAAATTCAAGCATGAACAACTACTTCAGAATGAATGAAAACAATAGTTATGCTAAGAATTTTCCAAGATGTGCAACTTTTATGAAATGAAGACAGTTGACCACTTAAAAAGAACAGTATTTCGAATAGCATAGGTTACTACTTAATTTTAAGACACTAATGAACATCATAGTTTCCAGAAACAAGAATAACTTTATAATAAAAATAGTTTTCATATTATAAAACCATATACATTTCAAGAAATAGTATATCATAGCCTACTCCCAGTTTTAATGTCTTTGCTTCTTTTAACAGCTATCCAGGTGGATTTAGACAAGTAACAGCTGCTCAACTTCACCAGAAGGATCCAGTAGCAGTAAGTTTATTGTATTTTTTATTTATTAATCATCTGTGGGAAGACTGGTTCAGGAACTGTTTTTCCAGTCTAGCTCCTCTTCTAATGTAGCTACCATTCAAGGCTATAAATTCTGCACTTTAACTGTATCACACAAGTTTTGATAAGCATTATTTCATTATCATTCAATTCTATATGTTTTCTAATTACTGTTTACTATGTTTTGCATTTAGCCAGTTTTGTTGCTTTTCTTTTTAATTACTTGATACTTGCGTGATTATCTAGAATATGTTTGCTGAAAATGTCTTGGAGAGAGAGATGTATATATCTATGTATGATTATACATCCATTATATCAAAAATACAAAGTACATTCCAATCAAAAAAAGTCTTACTGACCTTTTTTTTGTTTATTTGATTTATTGATTACCTGAAAGAGTTCTGTTACGAACTCAATTGTGGGTTTATTTTTCCCCTGTATTTCTGTCAGTTTTTGTTTTGTATGTTTTGAAGATTTAGTGTTAGATGAATTTAAGTTTGGAATTACATTCTTCCTAACAATTAATCATGGTACCAACAGCCATTTTTGTCTCTAATTATACTTTTTATCTCGAGGTCTTTTTGTTTTTTTAGTAAACTATATCAGCCTTCTTTTGATAGTGTTTGCCCAATAAATCATTCTACTTTAAATCTATTTATTTATTTGTTTATTTATTTATTTTATTTATTTACTTATTTATTTTTCTGTCACAGAGGTCATATTTATTGATCGTTAACATCCTAAGCATAGTACTATGCGCTTTATATGATTTTTTTAAACATAATTTATTGTCAAGTTAGCTAATATATAGTATATACAGTGGCTCTTGGCTTCGGGGGTAGATTCCTAAGCTTCCTATGCTTACATACAATACCCAGTACTCATCCCAACAAGTGCCCTCCTCAATACCCATCACACCTGTTTTCCCCTCCCACCCCACCCCCGCCACCATCAATCCTCAGTTTGTTCTTTGTATTTAGAGTCTCTTATGGTTTGCATCCCTCTCCGTTTGGAACTATTTTTTCCCCTTCCTTTCCCCCATGGTCTTCTGTTAAGTTTCTCAAGTTCCATATATGAGTGAAAACATATGATATCTTTCTCTGACTGACTTATTTCACTTAGCATAATACTCTCCACTTACATCCACATTGTTGCAAATGGCAAAATTTCATTCTCTCTCATTTCTTGCCAAGTAGTATTCCATTGTATGTATAAACCACAAAAATTTTCTAAGGACCTTGTTTGATCTGGAGGAAAGTAAAGATAATTGATTAATCTTACACTTCTAATAAACAAACTCAACCCGAAAGAAGGCAAGAAAGGAGATTTTATTTAATTTTTTCATCTCCTTCTTTCTTGCCTTCTCTTGGATTGAGTTTATTTATTAGAAGTCTAAGAGTAATCAGTCTTTACTTTCTTCCAGATCAAAACAAGGTCCTTAGACGATTTTTAACACCTACTGTCCCTCACACAGTCAACCATTTTTAAAACCCTTCCAATTCAACATTCTTGTTACTGTTTTATACAGTTAACTGATTTTTTATTATTTTCTTTGCTTACAAATCCTTTTCCCATAACAGTCTTCCTTTGGGATTAATTTCCTTCTTGAAATACTTCTTTTGACATTCCTATCATAACATTCTTTTAATAATAAGCTTTTTATTTTTGTCTGAAACTGTCTTTATTTTTGCTTTCTTCTTGAAAGATAGTTTTGCTTATTTAGTATGTGCAATTCTAGGATAACCATTTTTCTCTCTCACCTGTTTGAAGCTACTGTACAAGCAGATTTTAGCTTCTGTTATTGCTATTGATATGTTAGATGTCAGTTGAACTGTTTCTTTGTATGTATTCTGTCTCTTTTGCAGGGGTGGGGGGATCCTTCTGAGATCTTTCCTTTGATTTTAGTTTTCCTGTTTCTTTTCAAATCTTACTTATTTTGCTTAAGGACTGGCATCTTCAGTGCTGAAAATTTGTCAGCTCTTATGTGTTCTCTTATTCCCTTTATTCTCTATCTGTTCTTTCCCTTTGGAAATCTGATTACATTTGCAGTTGACTGTCTCATTGTACATGAATCATTAGCTCTCTTCCATATTTTACGTCTCCCTGTCTGACATTGTGCTGCATTGTCAATAATTTCTTTTTAATTTTTTTAACATTTATTTATTTTTTGAGAGAGCACAAGCAGGGGAGGGGCAGAGAGAGAGGCAGACACAGAATCCGAAGCAGCTCCAGGCTCTGAGCTGTCAGCACAGACCCTGATGCAAGGCTGTAACCCACAAACTGTGAGATCATGACCTGGGCCAAAGTCGGACACTTAACAGACTGAGCCACCTAGGCGCCCCTTGTCAATAATTTCTTAATGTTCTACTTTCTCTAATTATCTTTTTTACCTATATCTAATCCAATCAACCCTTTTATTGAGTTTCCTTTTTTTTTTTTAATGTTTATTTATTTTGAGAGAGGGAGAGAGCATGTGGGCAGGGGAGGGGCAGAGAGAGAGAGGGAGGGAGAGAATCCCAAGCAGGCTCCACACTGTCAATGCAGAGCTCAACGTGGGCGGGGCTCAATCCCACAAACCATGAGATCATGACTTGAGCCAAAATCAAGAGTTGGCTGTCTAACTGACTGAGCCACCCAACCACCCACCCCCTTTTAGTGAGTTTCTAATTTGAATTTTTTTTTTTCCCATGAAGTTTTACTACTTGTTTCTTTTTCAAGTTTGCTGCTCAGTTTTGACAGTCTTTCTGTTTCTTTGTCATACTTTGGTTCCTTATATTTTTTAAGCATTGTAAACCTAATTCTTAGTGTTTATATCTGATTCTAATATTTGTGTTCTTCGTGGCTTTGCAATGTATTGTTTCTGCTCAGGACACTTGATAAAGTCATGGACCTTGAAACTTCATCACTGAGAATTCTTTGAGACCTGTGTCTTCAAAGTGGATTTATTCACAAAAGATTGACTTAGCTTCTGGCAAGTGCATGAAGCTATACCAACCTAAGACCTGTTTAGGCTATACTCTAGACTTCTGGGTTTTGATCCCAAGGGTGAATTTTAGGCCTTGAAGCCTTGTGCAGTAAGGCTCATAGTTATCTGTTTCCTATCAGGAAAGATTTGAATTTTTTAATTTCTCCACTGTACACCCTGGATGTTGGCTTTCTGTTGAAAACCTAGGTTTATGAGGAAGTCTTTGATCCTACTTCCTGACCAAAAAGAGGTAGTCCTTTGAAACCCAAACCCTGCACTAAGCTGATGCCCTCTGGGCAAATGCCAGCCTCAGGACTCTTTTTTTTTTTTTTTTTTTTTTTGGTAGTACTTTGTCCTACTTCTGGCCTCCAGTTGTTTCCATGCTTTAGAAAAGATCTTTAAAAACATATTATTAACTTCATTAACATTTACTTATTATTTGAGTAATATACTAGGAGAAAGTTTTAACCTAAATATTACCTTTCAGTATTGCTAGAAGCGAAGTCTCCTGTTGCCATTTCACAATTTTATATTTCCTTCCTTTCCACTTCACAACCCAGTCTTTGAAATATACACATAAGATAGATAACATTTTCCTCATTAGGAACTATTTTAGCTTTTTACCTAAATACATTTATAAATGAACAAAGTGTGCCGTGAAGACATTCTTTTGTACTTCCCTATAATAGCGAATAAAAATAAATACGTATTGTTAGGATGCAACCATTTGTTTGGTGTAATACTGCCTACACTTTTCTTGGGGGTGAGGGAAAGGGGGACATTTTACTTCTTATCATTTACGCGTATTTTACAAAACTATGCTCAGAGATTCCTTAAGAAATATTTAATGTTCTATTTCAAGATGTGTTTTGGGGCTATTACAGATCAATAAAATATCCTATTTTGACTATATGGATTGTATATATGGTATTAAAAACTTGTAAGGGCTGCTGATAGTGTGTACTGTAGGTGCTACAATAAATTGTAGTTTTACTATTTAATAAATAATTTTAAAATTTAAGTTTCTTTGTTATTCTGGCATGCTCACTGTACACTAGGAGGCAGTAGAGTCCTACTTTTTTATAAGAATTTGGCATTTGATACCATTTGTAGAAACTGTTCCAACTTATGTTTTGTAAACAAATATTAGAATACATTACAAAATGTTTGATGAAGTCCTGGAAAATAGTTCAGAATTAAATCCATTTGAATTATTACCTCATTTAAATTATGTTAATTCTTTTTTTAAGTTATTAATTTTAACTTTGTGTTTTGAAAAGGAACAACTTGCTAAGGAAGAGGTCAGTTATTTTACTTCCAAATCAAATACTTAAGTGTCTGCCTGGAACAGTAGGTCTTCTGCCAGCAGACATAATTTGCTAATCAGTACTTGGTATATGGGCTTGTAAGAGAGTTTGTTTCATAATGCGTCCTTCTGATTATTAGTACAGCCCTGGAATATTATTTGTAAAATACATTAAATAGTACACTTAAATAGTTATTAGTAGGTTATTAAATATTTCAAAATATTGGGGCGCCTGGGTGGCTCAGTCTGTCGAGTGTCTGACTTCGGCTCAGGTCATGATCTCGTGGTTCATGAGTTCGAGCCCTGTGTTGGGCTCTGTGCTGACAGCTCAGGGCCTGGAGTCTGCTTCAGATTTTGTGTCCCCCTCTCTCTCTGCCCCATCCCTGCTTGTGCTCTGTCTCTATCTTTTAAAAATGAATAAACATTAAAAAAATTAAATATTTCAAAATATTATAATCATATATGTCATTAATTATAAACTCAAGTAAATATGTTGATTGAGCTTTTCCTTATCCCTACCATAGTTATAGTTGAAGAGTTTTTGTCCTTGTATTGTTTTCTAACATGGTTCCTTTCTTGTTTTTCCCCCCTCCTGTAGTTAGTAAAGTTATTTTGAGTGAAACAAATGGCATATGCCCTAGTTTACAGGTTGTATGTGGAAGGTCTTGAGTATTTATTAACCTCACTTTTACTCTGTCTTTCTCACTTTTTGAATTCCTTAGAACTTATACATAAGTCTGTACAGCTATAATTGATTGATTGATTGCATGCACGTGTTGTGTTATTATTTGGGGGAGTATATTGTTTGTATGTCTGTCTTTTTCTCTCCCCTGTCAGCTTATAACCTTTCTACACTTTGTGGCTGCCCCTAATTTGGGTGTTACGGTGCATTTTTTTAATAGGGAGAGTTTTTCAAAAACCAACTTGTTAGTTCAAGTGACTACAGTTAAATTTTGTTAAGAACATGAAACCTAAATGGCATGTAACCCTACCAAAAATGATAAAATTGCTGCTAGGATGATATTCAGAGGATATAATGGCTGGCTTGTCCAGATAAGGTGCTGCATAATGTTAATATTGTCAGTTTCTGTTTAAGACTTTTAAAAATTAAAAATCTTAGGGGCGCCCAGGTGGCTCAGTTGGTTAAGCATCTGACTTTGGCTCAGGTCGTGGTCTCACAGTTTATGAGTTCAAGCCCCACGTCGAGCTCTGTGCTGACAGTTCAGAGTCTGGAGCTGCTTTGGATTCTGTGTTTCCTCTTTCTCTGCCCCCTCCCCCCACCTCAAAAATAAATAAACATTAATTTTTTTTATTTAAAATTGTAAAGACTAATATCTAGATCAGTGCTAATAGAAATTTCTGTCATGATGAAAATGTTCTTCTGTCTGTACTGATAAATATGGTAACCACTAGGTGCATGTGGCAGTTGACCACTTGAAATGTGGCTTGTGTGACTGAGTAACTGAATTTTTTATTGCTTTTAATTTTAACAATGTAAGTCTCTATTAAAATCTCCAGAACATAGAGTATTAACAGCACTAAATTGGAAAATGTATTAAGAGATACCACTAGCTTTTGTATGTAGTTAGGTTTTGTGGTCTGATTTGATGAGAAAATCAAAGGAATAGGAAATCCTCTTATAGGACAACCCTGTTCTATCATGTCTAATTTAGCGAATTAGCTCTAATAAGTGTCAAATTACATCCTTGGAATATGAGCACAGATGGTAAAAATTGATGCAACCCTTCAGATGTCCCTATCAGCAGTTTTATGAGGACCTTGCAGTATATTTGTAGGTCCTATATACCAGCAGGCCCCCAGGAGGTTATGGAACACAGAATGACACTCTGTGGCCTTCTCTTGACAAAGCATACATCAAATCACATTCAGACCAACAATGAGGATAATCTTAAAAGGGGAAATGTAAATCATGGAAAGGTTAGTTTGCCATCTTGAAAATGGGTATGGTAGAGAGAAAGGATTTTTTGTCTTCTTGAGAAGTTACAGACAGAAACACATTATAGATGTGATTGCTTGTACCATGTTTCTATTCTGGAAGTAAGACTGCCTGGTTTGAATTCCAGCACTGCCACTTACTAGATATATGAAGTTGGGGGAGTTCTTTAACCTCACTAAATCTGTTTCCTCACCTGTGGAATGAGACTCAGCATCCTAAACAAGATAACATATAATGCAACTAACCACCATACACAGTAATTTTTCAGTGAATGATAACCTTACCATTGTTGTGGATCTGTGACTTAGAGTCAGTCTCATAACTGTAGGGTCAGGCTAACTTTACGAATTGGAAACTTCCTGATCACCTACCTGGAGAAAACAGGAGTAAGGCCTCCCTGGGTTCTGCTCAATTCAGTATGTAACAGATTATTTGAGTCATAGGTTTTTGTATAATCTTAGAGAAAGCTTGTACAAGCTTTCTTTCTTATTCTAGCTATAATTGGCACATAGGAGATTAAAAATAATCTCGTTTTGTGCTTTTCCTTTAAAATAAATTAAGTCAAATAAAGCCTAAAGAAAATATTAATGTACAAAATAATGATTCTTTTGCTGTTGCTGCCACATGTCTACTTAGGTCTCAATTCCTTTCATTTCACTTGAGTCTGAGCCCACTTGTTTTCATCACTATCTGAAAATGTCAGATTTTTCTTACTGAATCCTATATATGTCTGTTTTTCAGATTGTGAAACTAGCTATTTATGGCATGCTGCCAAAAAACCTTCACAGAAGAACTCTGATGCAGAGGTTGCATCTTTTCCCAGATGAGGTAAGTCAGTGGTTGTTAGTTATGATGCGTCAACAAGGAACCATGGCCAGAATACCTGTTAAATTGAGGGTACTCGTTGATTTCATCAGCTACAAAAAACGTGTGAATTTCATTTACATTTCAGGTGACTAGTAGCAAAATTTGCATGAATCGTGAACTAATAGCTTAGGTTTGGTTGCTAATTTATTTTCTTTGGTTTAATTTTAGAATACTTGTTCCTATTCAAAATGTATTCGGTTAAAAATGTACTTGAAAAAAAAACATTTTTATTTATCACTGTTAAACTATTTTAAGTACTTGAGCTTTTCTGTTCAGTATACTGTAATGAAACACTAGAAGTTCTATAATAAAATAGTTGAGTCCAAGCTCTGGAATCAGGTATCTGGATTAGAATTCATGATCACCATTTACTGATGCCATTATCTGTTTTCTCATCAGTATAATGGAAATAATGGTACCTACTTGCTAAGGTTGTGATAAGAGTTAAATGAGATAACATTTGTGGAATGCTTAGAACAGGGCCTGACACAGTAAGTGCTATTTGCTGTCATTACCATGGTTGTGATTGTTGTCCTTAGGGTTCCTACTAGAGGAATAATGTGGAAAAGAATTCCAGACTATCAAGTTATATCAGTGATTTAAATCACTGTGTGCTCTATTTACTTAGCTTAAGCAATGCATGAGTAAATTATTTGTGCTTTTATCAAAATGGTTAATGTATTACTTTTGCTTTGCATGAATGAGTAGAATTTTCCAGTATTCACTTTACCTCTGAAGTAACAAGTATGGGAGTAGTGTCATCATCTAAGGATAAATGACCTTCATGAAAGCACAGTTTTAAAACTCCTAGTTCTTTTTTTTAATTTATTTTTTTCTTATTTGAGAGAAAGAGCACATGCGAGCCAGGGAGAGGGGCAGAGAGGGAGGGGGGGGGGGAGAGAGAGAGAGAGAGAGAGAGAGAGAGAATGAGAATCTCAAGCACTCAAGCAGGTTCCACATTCTTCATGGAGCCTGACTGAGGACTCAATCCCATGACCCTGGGATCATGACCTGAGCTGAAATCAAGAGTCAGCTGCTAACTGACTGAGCCAACCAGTCCCCCCTAAAACTCCGATTTCTGATTGTACTCTCCCATTTTTTTAGAAACCATAATTTCTAAAAAAACAAAAAATGATAATGTAGATATAAAATCTTAGTTATTAGGCAGTCAAGTTTGAATGTGGATGTTTTAAGTATTCATGGTAGTTCAACTACAACAAATTACTTAAATAATTTCAGACTATAAAATTAATGAGTCCACTTCCCCCCCCAAAAAAATTGTCAAATATTCGGAAGCTTGCTACACAGTTTGTTGTCCAGGCCATAGGGAAGTAGGCACTCAGATTGCTAGGAGTACAAAATGGTGCAACCCATAAGGAATCAGAGAATTAGGTAACGTTACACAGAATACATACATAAGGAAAGTCAGGCTTAATCCAGCATTCTATTTTCTCTGAAGATACACAAAATTATTGTTTCACATTATTTATAATAGTACAATAATAGAAACTAGTATTTATTCAGAGGAAATTGGATAAACTATGTTATATCCATTCAGTCGGGTACTATGCAGTTATAAAAAAAGAACGCCAAATATTCTTATGATTTGATAACTAATGCTTTCTAGGATATATTGGTAAGTGAAAAAATATAGATAGCATACTACCTTTTGTCTGCATATACACATACATATGTTTACACACACATACATACTATAACTGCTGCTTACTATATAAAGAAACACAGGAAGAATAAATGAGAAAATAAAGATGGCTACTTACTGAAGCATGGGCACAAAAGGACAAAAGGAATAGGGAAGAGAATAAGGTTTTTGGAGTATGCCTTAAAGATTATTTATTTTTTTATTTTAACTTTGTTATCATGTTAAGATTTTATTCAAAAATAAAATGACAGCAGTAGTAGAAGTAAGCACAACTAGTGCCCAGATCTTGTTTTCTAAGTGCTATTTCTGATTAAAAAGAACCTGGTTCACCTTGGAGAAATGGTTGATTCTGGGTCTGGAGCAGAGAAAGACCAAAGTTATTATGGAGTACACACATGCACACGCAATTATTATTATCTTTATTGTTTATACTGGAAAAATAGTAAGTCACAGAAAGTAAGGCAGTGCTCAAAACGGATGGGGAAATATCAAGAGAACATAGGAGGCATTTTGAATTGGTGCCCACTGACCAAGTATGGGACTGTGTGATGTGAGCCTCAAAATGAATGGTTAAAATAATGGATTACGTTGAATAGAAAACAAAAATCTAGGGGCACATGGGTGGCTCAGTCGGTTGGGTGTCCGACTTCAGCTCGGGTCATGATCTCACGGTTCGTGGGTTTGAGCCCCACGTTGGGCTCTGTGCTGACAGCTCAGAGCCTGGAGCCTGCTTTGGATTCTGGGTCTCCCTCTCTCTCTGCACTTCCCCGTCTCATGCTCTACCTCTCTCTCCTTCAAAAATAAATAAGCATTAAAAAAAAAGAAAAAAGAAAGGAAACAAAAATCTATGAGCCCATGGTGATAGTCCAAAAATCATTTTTAATTGTTATAATTTCCCTTTTCCTTTCTGGAGAAGAAAAACCTTTTCTTTAGAGAAGAACGTCACCTAAAAAATGTAGAAATAATGCCGAATTAGAAAAGCTACCATTATCAGCATATTCTATAGTCACTGGGTAAAAGATTATTGTACAACAAGATATTCACACAATGTCAGAACATCAGGCCATAGAGTACTTACTGTTTGAAAGGAGAAAGATACTTTTTTATGTTAAAGATACCTGGTGGACACCAACCATAACCAAGAGATCAAACATTAACATTAACATGGAACAGACCAACATCATGTACTTCCTGCTTTGAATGAAGCACTGAAGACCCAACACAGACTATTTAGCGTTCTGCCAAAAATGTTTAACCTAAGTCTAATCATGAGGAAACAATCCTACAAATCCAAATAAAAGGACATTCTACAACATAATTGGCCTGAACTCTTCAAAAGTATTAATTTCATGAAAGAAAAAGCAGGGATAGTCTTTGTAATAAAAGAGACTAGGCTGAAGAATTTATTATGTGTGTTCAACAACATAGTGACAGCATAAATAACTAAGTGTAGCATGTGACCCTTGACTGGATTTTACTCTGAAAAAAAGATATATAAAACAATATTTGATCAGTTTGGGAGGTTTGGATACACACTTGTATTATCAGGTAGGAAATATTTCATCAATATTAATTTTCCTAAACATGAATTTGTAATGTGATATAGGAGACAATCCTTAAATTTAGGAAATAGACAATGAAATATTTAGGGGTGAAATATTTGCAGATTGCTCTCAAATGGTTCAGCCAAAAAGAAAAGTTGTGTATGTGTGTTTGTATATAGTGAAAAGGAGGAAAGCAAACATGTCCTATTTTGACAATTGGTGAATTTAGGTGAAGGTTAGAGAAGTGTTCACTGTATTCTCACAACTTTTCTATAGATGTGAAATTTCTTTAAAAACTGAAAAAAGTAATAAGGCAAATATTATCACCTTACCCCCTGTTTATTCCACTCATTCGTTTCCTTATTCCTCATTTAGGTTAATCTTTCAGTCTGTGTAGAGAACTCTTAAATCTTGAACACATCAGTCATCATGGCTGGGTTACCTTCTGTGTGTACGGATTAAAGGAGGGACTTTCCTCTCTTCCAGATTTCGTGTGTAATGCCTGATCAACAACTTTCACTCCTCGTTTTGCACTGTTTCAATGCATTCTTTCAGTAAACTGTTCAAATAATGGGGAAAGTGTGTAAGTTCGTTTTAGTCAAAATTCTCTTCAATTCAGCAAACATTTACTAACCCACTATGTTCCACACCCTCTGCTGTGTAAGCACTTGGCAACTTTTGAAATTGTCTTTGCAAATAATATAGGGATTTTTTTAATGGAGTGTGAAATACTCATAAATTTTTATAAATATCAAACTGGCAAGTAGACTTTTTCAGGAAGTGAAAAATTAGAGCAGTGTAATATGTCCAGGCATCCTTTGCTTACCAGTGCCATGTAATTAAACTTAGGGACTTGAATACACTGGGGAAGGGATGTTAAATATTTTTATAATGCTTCTCAATGAACAAACACATTGTCAGTAGTATTTGTTGTATTTTGTATACATTGATAGTGACTTACCCTATACAAACCATAACTTTAAAAAGCCAACTTAAGTTTTTTTTAATATTATAAAAATTATGCCATATTAGGTTTTAGAACAAGTTTATAATGCCATAGAGCTCTGTGATTCTTTGAAGCTGTTTCAAAATTGTATTTTGATTCTTAAGACATTGAATAGGAAACAGTAACTATTTTGATGCCATGTCCTTGCCCACATTTGATTCCCAATTATGATATGCTCTTTGCAGAGAATTATACTTTATAGTAATCTTTTTTTAAGAAATGTTTTCGGGGAGCCTGGGTGGCTCAGTCGGTTGAGCGTCCGACTTCGGCTCAGGTCATGATCTCGCGGTCTGTGAGTTCGAGCCCCGCATCAGGCTCTGTGCTGACAGCTCAGAGCCTGGAGCCTGTTTCAGATTCTGTGTCTCCCTCTCTCTGACCCTCCCCCGTTCATGCTCTGTCTCTCTCTGTCTCAAAAATAAATAAACGTTAAAAAAAAATTAAAAAGAAATGTTTAGGAACATGCTATTATGGAAAAAGGGAAATATATTTACTATCCCTGAAGAAATACTCATAGGACAATTTTCATATTGATATCCAACCATTATTTAAGTAGAGTCTCCAAAATTAACCTAGCCATCCACACTCACAAGACAATTCCCTTTCCCTATTTCTGTATCATGAGCACAATATAAATGTAAGTTCTTTTGGTTACTCATGCTCCTTATTTTATCATTTCCTTTATTTTGTTCAATTTCTGTTTTTCTTTCAAAATACAACTTCGAAGCCATGGATGGGTGTGTGTGAAGGGCTGAAGCATCAGAAGTGGCCTTGGAGTGAGGACATGGGTTTGAGGAATGACCTTTTGAAATTGTAAGCCTTTGGAGGCCATCATCTTTTTGTTTTCTCTTTAATTTTTTTTTTAATGTTTTACTTATTTTTGAGAGAAAGAGAGAGACAGAGTGTGAATGGGGGAGGGGCAGAGAGGGAAACACAGAATCCAAAGAGGGCTCCAGGCTCTGAGCTGTCAGCACAGAGCCCAACACAGGGCTCGAACTCACGAACCACAAGATCATGACCTGAGCTGAAAGTTGGGACACTTAACTGACTGAACCACCCAGGCGCCCATCTTTTTATTTTCTTTCATATTCTGAGCACCTAGCACAACTTCTGGTTCATAGAAGGAGTTCAGTAAGTGTTTTTTGGCTAAATGACTCAAAGATCCAGCAGACTTTCATTTTCCAAAGTTTTTTTCTGTCAACAACATGGAGTGTGAACTTGAAGGTTGTGGCACTGGAAGCCACAGACCCAGTGCATTCACTCATCAGGTGAAAAATCGTGAGAATCAGCCAAGGCAGTGCCTTTTTTCAGTTAAAAGGAGGGAAATAAATGAAATGGTTTAAAAGAAATAGATAGGACTTAGTGACTTGATAGTCCTTAAAACTGAAGATGTCTAATTTGTCATGAGAAATAGGTTTGTCAAGATTAAAATATAAGGTACATTATTATAATGAGATTACTTTTATCATTAATGTACTTCTCGGGGATTTTCATGGTGTTTTAAAGATGATACTGTTTTCTTCATTGTAAATATTTTTTGTTTTTTAATACTTCCTAAGTATTACTAATTTGTTAGTAAGGGATATATTTTAAGAAACGTAAACCTAAATTGTATTTAACCTAGGATATACCAGAAGATATTCGTGAGAATTTAGTCGAGGAGCTTCCTCAGCCACGGAAAGTGCCCCGACGCCTCGATGAGTACACAAAGGAAGAAATCGAGGCTTTCCCAAGAGTGTGGTCTCCGTAAGTCTTCTCTCTTTCCTGTCTTTGTTTCTGTTTCTCTATTTTTTTAAGCTGAGTTTAGTATCCCCTGTTTCCTTAACCAAATGACAAGATCCTTGAGGGTGGGAAGAGTAAACTTTTATTTTTTACTCCCTCGGATACTCTTTGCATCTTCTACAGCAAATAAACTCTACATGTAGATGTTAGAACCAAAAGTCTCGAAGTCTTTAAACCTTGCTCAGTACTTGCAGGGGTGTTCATAGGTGCCTATGATTGCTAGATACTTTGTTTGGGATGGCATTACTTGGATCGACTGTAGTCTCTTGGAATGATGAATGAATTGTCATTTCTTAAAACAAAGTGATTCTTCATTTTCCAGATTGCTTCACTAACCTGAGAATATCATCTGATGCAAAGTCGTTAATTCTGGATAATTAATAGCCTTGATCCAAATAGAAAAACAAAATAATAAAACACTTTTTGGTATCCTCTACACAATTTCCTCTCTCTATGGTCCGGAAAGCTGCTGAGTTTTGACATACTATTTCCCATCTGATTGTTTCCAGGTTTCCTTATCTGGCCTTCCAGGCTGTCCGTGACCTGGCTCCTCTCTGTCTCTGAAGCTTACGTTCTTCCCACTTCATTAGTCTAATAATAGCAGCTTGTTTAAGATTGTCACCTTTTTCATGCAATTTAATTCTTTCTTGCTTTTGTTCTATTACTTTGCCTGAAACAACATGCCCCTCGCCTCATCCTCTGCAATAACCCTAACTCATTCTTTCGACCTTAGTTCAAATATCACCACCAATAAGAAGTCTTGCCTAAACATCAAGACCAGACTATGTGCTCAGCCATCTTCTGCCATATTACCTGCTGTGTAACTCTGTCATTACCACACTTAGCTCTTCAAGAGCAAGGGCTGTGTCTTGTTCGTCATTGCCTCCCCAGTGCGTAGAATAGTACTTCATATAATGAAGTCTTGGGGACATTTACAGAATATATACAGTAGGTCTAAAAGAGAACCACACATCCTTATTGCTCGACCTACACAAGACAGCTCATCTTCCCTCTGTGCTCTGAAAATTCATATCCCTTTATTGGCTCTTTACTCAGATAGGTTTGTGAAATATAGGTGAAATCACATACTTGTGAAAATATAAGCCTTCCCAGGATTGTCAGTATGCACAGCAATCTAATCTTGGACTCTGTTGTTATTACATGTATATAATCTTCAGAGTCTTTCCACACAGAAGTCTTTAGGATATTCTGTTTGAATCTTTTTAACTTTACTGACTTGTATCAAGGTACTCCTTTACTAAATCTGCAGATAAACAAAATAATGTAATTATTAGTGACATTTATTATAGTAACTATTTATTGGACACTTTACCAATTGCCCAACACTGTGCTAGGTATTTTGCATGCATTGCATTTAATTCTCTCCACAGGCCTATAACATAGATATATTATTCCTATTTTTAAGTGTAAGGCAAGGGTCATCAGGTTTGTATATAGCCTGCATTTGAACCCAACTGTGTCTGATTGCAAAACCTATTTTCTTTCCATAGAAGCAAACTGCTTCATTAATTTAATTTCTCAACAAATAATATTTCAGCTACCTCTTCTGTATAAGATACCTTCATGGGCACTAAGACACATGGAGAAACAGCATTAAAACAATTATTTAATTCAGGTGCACAAACTTCTACCAAGTTTATGCTATGTGCCAGACCTTTTGATACATGTCTAGGTATACAGATGGTGAAGCATTTAAATGTAACCTCCTCCATAAGTCCTTCCTACACTCCTTAAACTGGATTAGCCCCCTTTAATAGGGTCTTATTGTACACTTCCTTTTCATTTACTGCATTTATTCTAATGTAACAAAATATCAGGGTGATTTTTTTTGTTGACTGTCTTCCTGTAACTAGACTCCGTGAGGGAACTGCATGTTGTCTTCCTTAGCTGAGCATAGTAGCATCTGGCACATTAAGTAGGCACTCAGCAATTACTTAGTGAATACATGAAGAAATCAAATACCCTTGTATCAGCTTTTATAAATGAAGTTATATAAATTTTTTAGACTTTTTATAAATAGAAATAAATAAATTTTTTAAATTTTTTTTTTTTTAACGTTTATTTATTTTTTTGGACAGAGAGAGACAGAGCATGAACGGGGGAGGGGCAGAGAGAGAGGGAGACACAGAATCGGAAACAGGCTCCAGGCTCCGAGCCATCAGCCCAGAGCCCGACGCGGGGCTCGAACTCACGGACCGTGAGATCGTGACCTGGTTGAAGTCGGACGCTCAACCGACTGCGCCACCCAGGCGCCCCTACTTCTTTTCTATTTATAAAAAGTCTAAAAAATTTATTTATTTCTTGGGGCGCCTGGGTGGCGCAGTCGGTTGAGCGTCCGACTTCAACCAGGTCACGATCTCACGGTCCGTGAGTTCGAGCCCCGCGTCGGGCTCTGGGCTGATGGCTCGGAGCCTGGAGCCTGTTTCCGATTCTGTGTCTCCCTCTCTCTCTGCCCCTCCCCCGTTCATGCTCTGTCTCTCTCTGTCCCAAAAATAAATTTAAAAAAATGTTGAAAAAAAAAATTTAAAAAAAAAAAATAAATAAATAAATAAATAAATACCTATTTAATAGTTTGCTTTCTTGTCAAAACTCGAGTCTGTTTTAAATTCTTTTTATTTAAATTCATTTTTTTAACCTAGGTTATATAGTGGTTTATTTAGATAAATCAGTAGTTTGTGAAAATAAGGGTTGTACAATTTGTTTCACATGCTTTGATATTTACAGTTTTCCCCTTTGACATCTGAGAGATGAGACTTCTATACTTGGAAAATTTTTATACTTTCAGAATTAAGAGGCTTACATGGTCATTTATTCAAGACACTCAATGGGCCTTTTCCTACTTAAACTACATAGAACTTAAATTTATCTTCAAAACTGAACCCTCATATAAGGAATATTTTTCTAGGAAAATGTAAACATTTTTTTAATTCTTTTTTTTTTAATGTTATTTATTTCATTTCTCTCTTCATAAAAGAGAGAGAGAGAGAGCACAAGCAGGGGAGAGGAAGAAAGAGAATCCCGAGCAGACTCCACGATGTTAGCACAGAGCCTGACGCGGGCCTCAATCTCACAAACCATGAGATCGTGACTTGAGCTGAAATCAAGTTGGATGCTTAACTGACTGAGCCATCCAGGTGCCCCTAAAATTATTTTAAAGAGATGTGCAATTTGCTACAAATTGAAATTAATTTCTAATTTATGGAAAACACTTATTAGCTTAAATTTACACCCTGGAATTTTGTCTTTACTAAGAATTCACATAATACAGGCTTTGCATAATACAGACAACATTTACAAATAAAATACTCTTGCAAGTAAATTCAGGCATTCAATTAAAAACTTTCACTTTGGGCCATTTAAAAAGTATTAAATGTTCATTTAATAGAAACTGTGAATGCAATACAAACTTAAGGAAGTAAATAATCTCACTGTATTTAACATTTTGGTGTGTTACCTTCCACTGTTTCTTTGTGCTTATGTGTGTTTGTCTTTGGATTTTTTAATCCCCATTTTTTTCATAAATAAGAAAATGTGTGGCATAGAAAGAAAAATAATTTGCCTGAGATCACACGAGTGTAAGTGGTGGCTTAGGGATTTAAAACTAAGGTGACTGGCTTCTGGGTCCTGGTCCTAACCATTCTGCTGGAGTGCCTCTTGTTGCCTCTTGTAGCATCTTATATAAGGGTGCTTAAGTTGTATGTAGTTCTCCAGTATTATGCTCTGGAAAGTTATATCCAGAAAAAGTATTTTGGTAGGTTACCATGCTGTATTAAGTTCTGTAAGTCTAAGAATGTCTTATCAGAGAGCACCTGGTGGCTTAGTAGGTTAAGCATCCGACTTTGGCTCAGGTCATGATCTCCAGGTTCATGAGTTTGAGCCCCATGTTGGGCTCTATGCTAACAGCTCAGAGCCCGGAACCTACTTTGGATTCTGTGTCTCCCTCTCTCTCTGCCCCACCTCTGCTCACACTCTGTCTCTATCTCAAAAATAGGTAAACATTAAAAAAAATTTTTTTTTAAAAAGAGTGTCATATCAGATTTTCTTATAAAAACACCACCATAAATGAATTTATATTCCTAACCCAGAGGGGTATGGTACTTTTTTTAAAAATAGAAATACCAAAGATGCTACGTAATCAAGTATGTGACCAAACATAGATTCTGCACTTGGAGTTGATCTCAACAGTTCATGGGATTGAGCCCCACATCAGTCTCCATGCTCAACACGGAGCCTGCTTGGGATCCTCTCTCCCTCTGCCTTTGCCTCTCTCCCCTGCTCATGTACGCACTTGCTCTCGCTCTCTCTCTCTCTCTCTCTCTCTCTCAAATAAAGTAAAATAAAAAAATAATGTGGGTATACAGTTACAGTTTAAGAGTATATCATCGGGGCGCCTGAGTGGCTCAGTCGGTTAAGCATCCAACTTTGGCTCAGGTCATGATCTCAAGGTTTGTGAGTTCGAGCCCCATGTCGGGCTCTGTGCTGACAGCTCAGAGCCTGAAGCCTGTTTCAGATTCTGTGTCTGCCTCTCTCTCTGACCCTCCCCCGTTCAGGCTCTGTCTCTCTCTGTCTCAAAAATAAATAAACATTAAAAAAAAATTTTTTTAAAGACTATATCATGATATAGGTGTACTAGTCATTTAACATAAATCATTCAACACTTTATTCTTCTGCACAAGAGCTGACATCAAGTTCAGTTAGTTTTTATTACCGTGGAATGCATATAACCAGGAAAAAACAGGCATTTTTGGATTATCCAAAATGCTTCTTGTCAGAGAAATAGATGATCTTTTAGTTTGGACCTGTCTAATAGAACTTTCCACGATGATGAAAAACTCTATATCTGAGCTATCTAATAATATAGTGGCTCCTGAGTACTTACACTGTAGCTAGTGTGACTGAGGAACTGAATTTTTAGTTTTATGTAATTTAATTAAGTTAAATTTCAGTAGCCTCATGTAGCTAGTGATCACCTTAATGAACGTTGCCATTCTAGTTGTTTGCCATTTCACAAAGTTCTAGTATTAAATATTATATGTTAGAAATAAAATTAAAATATGTAACATACTATGCAGTGCAATCCATTGAAAATGGGATTTCTCATTACTGGTGGGTTTGCTTTCATGAGAATTTTTTTTTCTCCTTTTGGAGAAGGAGCCTGCTTAAAATATGCTCTCGTTCCACCCAAAATAGCTAAGCCAACAATATAGTCTTCCTCTGGAATGTAGTAATTGGAACTTACTCAAGATAGATCTGATGGTGAATCTGCAGAGACCTCACTGAAACAGATGTACTTAGATTGCACCTAAATAAATAGAGACAAAAATAGCTTGCTTTGGTTGTTGTTTCCTGAGCAATAAAACTTAAAATATGCATATAGTGTAGAAATGTACATTTTAAACTTGGAACTGTTACTAGCTTTTGGTTAAATGAAAGTTTATTAGCTTTTCTATTAGAGGCAAAAGCTTTTGAACAACACATAATAACAATAGTCAAAACTAAGCTTTGAACCCAGTAGGTGATTGGCAAAATTTGTTTTCATCTTAATTAAAAGCTCTGCTGTTGAGATTTCATTTAAATTATTTTAAATCATGAACATTATGTTCTCTCAGGCCTAATTTCAGTTTATGTCAGATTTTCTTATGCTAGTGGTGTGGTCATTTTTAAAACAATTTTAGACAAGGAGGAAAGAAACTGATCTTTATGAGAAAATGGAATATTTTTAATAACTAGAAGTCATTTTCTTATATGAGAAGTATTGCCTATACACTCCACTTCTTAAGTTAGTGGATATACTTGGTATATTAGTCACTTCTGTATCTCATGGCTACGTAAATTATGTTAGAATATGTTATGAAGTTATATTTTATTTCTTGATGGTACAGAATAGATGTATGATTGCCATGTACTAGTGGTGATTGTAGGGTATGCACTTAAATTCATTTGTCAAAGAAGCAGCAGTAGCACTGTTCTTTCTTCACAGTTCTGTGGCCTGGGATTATAGCTTTCAAATGGTCAACTTATTTTAATAGCATCAATAGTTATTTCCGTAATCATTATAGTTTTGCCAACACATTACAAAACCACAGTAATCATGGAAATTGTCATGCTATCACTGTAATGGAAACTTTTCATTATGTATGATAAAAATAAAACTTGGATCACTTTAAACGTTTTTTATTTTCATTTTTACAAAATTCTGTAGGAGAGCTTTTCTTAGGAAAATCAAGGTATGTGGAAAATTTCAACTTGAATTGTTTTGCTTCACCCACAGAGTGAGTGATGAAACAATACCAAAAAAGAAATAGATATTTTATCCTAACTCATTAAATCTGTAATGCTCTATTTTAAGCAAAACCCTCACCTTTGTATACAAATGAGGTGTGAAAAATTCAGCTTCAATAAATCTTGAAAAGAGATGTTTATAATGAAAACCCATGTCCTTGGTGGTTCGTGTACTTCAGAGTGTGCTGTTAGAAGTGTGCCTGCAAAGGAGAGGATGGCCAGAATAAAAGTGGGGAAGTAGGAGGACACTCGTGATTGGCCCTAATTGTCTTTGCTGAAAGCAGGATCCAGTTTAGACTGTTCCTCCTCTGTAGAAGGAAAACAGGTGTGGGCACATTGGCACTGGGAAAGGGCCGAGGTGAGCATCCTGGCTAGTCTGTAGCTCTAGAGGAGAGCAGTGATTTCAGCTTAGTACATGCCCTCTGATATGAAACCTATAAATCCTAATAATGTACAGATTTTCAGTCTTAGTTAAATGAATACCCAGAAAAAAAATTTTTTACCTATGTCTTTTTTATAAAATGTGCTTTACATCAGAGGCTTAATATAAAGACGTTAAAGAAGGAATTTTACCTTTTCAAAACCCATAAGGAATTGGGATCTAGACATCTTCAAGATTTTCCACAATTTTATGCTCGTCTAGTCATAATAGCATTTTCCTACAAGATTTAACTTAATTTGCTGCTCTTCACAGGCAGAAGTTATTAGCTGGACTTCAGGAGCAGGGTTACATTCCAATTTTCCCGTTATTTCAACCAGCTCAGCATTGGCATCAACTGTAGACCTCAGTATTTCCAGGGCTGAATTTGCTCACATTAGACATTCTAAACTTCGCTGTTCTTTTGGATATGAACAGATTAGGACTGGTTGTTAAAATTAAAAATAACCTCTACTTGAACAACCAAATCAAATCATTCCTAGCCAATAGAGCTTACGACTTAAAAGTGGTAATTAAATGTAACGGCAATTCCTATTTATTTTAATTGAAAAAAACAGCACATTGATTTAAAAAAAATTGTAAACAATCCTATGAGTTTACTTTAGTTTTTTTTTTTTTTTTAAGCAGTATTGAAATTTTTCTTATCAGGATTTGGTACATGGTACAAGTGCCTAGAAAAGTGAGTATAGAGGCGCCATTGTTCTGCCTCAGCATCTCCTGCACAGCTAACATCTTTAGTTGAGAGGATTGTATTTCAAGGAATATGTGATGTCACCAGATTTCTTGTAATGTCTCATTCTAAATAATTTCATCAATACAATGGCAGTGACATAAAACTCCAACTGACCTTTATTGTTCTTAAGATTACTCCATTGTCCAAGTTTTATTCTCATCTTTTAAATATTTTTTGTTGGAGTAAGCATTATACTGACAAATATTATTTATGAGTGAAAAGACATAAGACCTAAGGGGGAATAAAATGTTTTTTGAGATTTATTACACTTAAGTTATACCCAATTTCATGGATTTACAACTGAAATTCATATTCTTTTTTCTTCTGGAAAATAAATCATCTTAATGGGATAAATAATACTAAGTGTCTCTAACTGAACTATCATGTAAACTGTGTGTTTTATAGCTTTATGTTTCATTATCCACAGACCAAATGGATTTTTCCCAGCATTTTACAGTGAAAACTAAAATCTCCCTGAAGATTTTTTTCTAAAGTCAAAAGATAAATTCTTTTATAGAAATGTCCTCATTTTCAAGTTAATTTAAATGTGTTGGTCTCTATCATTTTTTTGTCCTGAATTTTAATCTGAATTTCTAAGATGTATTTGTTTCATTTTAATGAGTGGCAGTATTTTGCCTGTTTCATTTAATGAGTGGCTGGCAACATTTTGCATAAGGATGTCAGTGATCAAGGATTTGCTATAGAAAATTGATAATTTTGTGAGATGTGGTGTGATTTTAACTTTAAGGTTTGTGAGCAGTCACAGGCACCACAGAATACTTTCTATATAGCTCATACAGACCTTTTTGTAAGTTCTGTTTCTTTATTCAAACAAGTGATTTTTTTTTAATTTTTTTTTTTTTATTTTTTTTTTTCAACGTTTATTTATTTTTGGGACAGAGAGAGACAGAGCATGAACGGGGGAGGGGCAGAGAGAGAGGGAGACACAGAATCGGAAACAGGCTCCAGGCTCTGAGCCATCAGCCCAGAGCCCGACGCGGGGCTCGAACTCACGGACCGCGAGATCGTGACCTGGCTGAAGTCGGACGCTTAACCGACTGCGCCACCCAGGCGCCCCGTGATGTTTTTTTTTAAAGCAATAGTGTTTGAAGGCAGTTTGTTGCTAGTGACAAGTATTAAACGCAAAATGAATTATTGCTATAGAACATTTAGTAGCTGTGTAATTTAGCACAGTTTAGAAAATGAATTAAAGAAAGTTTTATGTTGGCTAATTCTTTGAAGATTCATTAATCTCCCAAATTATCCTAAGCATGTATATGAAAGCTTAGAACTTTGAGCTTTCACCTCAGGTCAAAGTGTACGTGTGTGTGTGTGTGTGTCCATGGTGCATCTCCTTCTATTAGAAAATGCACTGTCTAGGAGCGCCTGGGTGGCTCAGTCTGTTAAACGTCTAACTTCATCTCAGGTCATGATCTCGCGATTCGTTGAGTTTGAGCCCCGCATCGGGCTCTGTGCTGACAGCTCAGAGCCTGGAACCTGCTTCAGATTCTGTGTCTCCCTCTCTCTCTCTCTCTGCCTCTCCCCCCTCACACTTTATCTCTCACTCTCAAAAATAAACATTTTTAAAGATTATAATAAAAAAAAAAGAAAATGTGCTAAAGACAGAATTTTGTCTTGCTTACTGCTGTGTTCCCAGTGTCCATACCTGGACCTGACCCTCAGTAATCTTTGTTGAATGAACAAATGATCATAATCTTATTTCCCTGAAAGAGAAATTTACTTTTATGAAGTATGGTAAATTCATATTTTGGCCTTTGCTTTAAAGTTTGCTTAATGGCTAGAGCTAAAATAGAAAATTTTCAGGGGTGCCTAGGTGGCTCGGTCAGTTGAGCGTCTGACTTCGGCTCAGGTCATGATCTCACGGTTCATGGGTTCAAGCCCGGCGTCAGGCTCAGTGCTGAGAGCTCGGGGCCTAGAGCCTGCTTCAGATTCTGTGTCTCCCTCTCTCTCTGCTCCTCCCCTGCTCACACTCTGTCTCTCTCTCAAAAATAAAGATTAAAAAAACAATTTTTAAATAGAAATTTTTCTTAAGAGTCTGCTTTAGTGTAATTCTGATATACTTAATTTTGGATACTTTGTATTACATATATAAAGAAAAGATTGGTAATTTTGTTAAAATGTAGCATTTCTGCCAAGGAGTAAATTTCTATGGAAAAAAACTAATAGAGATTAGCTTTCTGTAACAGCATTTGTAATGTCTCTTCAAAGATTTCCTGAGATTATTATAAAATGCTGTTATTTACAAAAATATTAACCTTATATAATATTACTTTTTATTTTAAAACTTCATAATATTTTTGCACTGAAACAGTCACCAAGAACTAAGGCAAACAGATGCAGAATATAAATTCACTCATCATCCTTCTTACCAAGGATTAAGCCATTTCATTTAAGTTCAAAACATTTAAGCATCCATACTATCAAAAGCAACATACTAGATGCCAGGTGTCTTGCTTTTAAAAATTATTTAATCTAGTAAGGACATTAGGTAGATATACACATAAAGTAGGGTAAGTATGTAAACAACATAATCCAAGATTTTAATTCTGATGAATATAGTCATATTAATGTTGTCATATATGGATTAGCAACACTTAAAGAACCAAATATGACATTTAACTCAAATTACTAACACTACATGAGCTACTATTTAATCTTTCTTTGATGATAGATCCCATAGGAATTTCAGTATCCAGCCTCAGTACATGTTATTATAACTTAAATTATTTATTCTTGTATCAGAAAAGCATAAAACTTCCTGTTAATAAAGTCCTCTCATGGTAAAAAGCCAAGAAGGATACTGTATAGCAGATGGAATCACCTCTAGCTAAGGAAGAAGTGTGTTACCTTCTCTTAGACACAGCATAGTTTCAGAAATTTACTAAAGGTGTTTCATTTGCTTCTTTAGCATCTTCAAATAGTAATCTCCTCTGTCTTATGAATAGCTCTTTCTGAGGTAAAGCCTTGCTAAGTCATCATGTGGTCCATGGACCAGCATTGCATCACGTGGGAGCTTGTTGGAAATGCAGAATCTGAGCCCCTCTACAGATTAACTGTATCTGTATTCAGATTAACTGAATCTGAATCTGCATCTTCACAAGAGCCCAAGTGATGTGTTTGCCCAGTGAAGGTTGAGAAGCACTCAGGTAAATAGTCCTCCCCTCCGCATTCTTATCTTGGATTTCTTTTAGTGGAAGGGAGTAAGCAATGTAAGTGCATTGTATGTGTGCCTGCTTTTGTACGTGTGTGTGTGTGTGTGTGTGTGTGTAGAAATAAAACTGTATTTAGTGTAAAAACCTCACTTTTCCTCACTTACATGAACACCATGTAATATCATCAAGTGCCTCAGTATGAGTTGATGTTTCTGGCTACGCCAACATCTGAAATATCTGGTCCCTTGGCCATGATAACTGTTTTCCCCTCCTGGAAGCAAATTAACCATCCATAAAAGATCCTGATGACTCTCATTAAAAAAGGAAAGGAGTTTGTGAAAGTGGCATTTTCAAGGTAGTCACTGCACTGTAATAACAAATATGTTACAGGTATCCCCTATATGCTGGGCACTGTGCTAATTGCTGGAAGCATGAGGTCAGTTATATTGGGACCCTGCCTTCAAAGGAACCAACAGCCTAATAGGAGTCATATGGAATGAAATGGTGCAACCAGGCCCTGGGAGTCAGAAGGTCTGCCCTAGGTCCCTACCATCCACTTCCTAGCTCTGTGTTGTTGGGCTAGTTGCCCGGCCTCCCTGAGCCTCAGTATTGTCAACTATAAGATGGGATTGATAAAAGTGTCTTTCCCACAGTGTAGTTGTGAGAGTAAAATGAGATAATGCATGTGAAGTCGTTCGTATACTTCATAGCATCTAATAAGCATTCAGTACATCTTACATAAACAACAAAACTTATTTATATAAGTAAGGGCAATTATAATTTGAAAAACACTGTACTAGAAGTATGCATGCTGTTCTCTGGCAATCTCAGAGAAAGGACCCGTAAGTTAGAAAGGAAGTTTATAGAGGGCTTCCCAGGTGATGTGATTTTTGAGGAGGATTTTGAAGGATTAGTCAAGTCTTCCAGGCAGAGAAAAGCTCAAGTACCCAAGTCCAGAGGTGTGAAAGTGTTTATCTGGGCAATAGCAAGTAATGTAATGGGACCAGAATGTAAAGGGATGGGGTATACAAAGAATAACTCAGAAATGTTAGCTGAGGCCATGTCATGGAGGGTTATATATTGAATTCCAAGGTGTTTGAATTCTGACAAAGCAGTGGAGGACTACTGAAGATGTTTTAAGCAGGGCTACTTGATAATGCAGAAGTGGGATGGAAAAGAAGGAGCCTGTTGTACAGACTCTGACATGTCTTCTCTTTCTCCTAAACTCCAAATCCCAATTGTTGGCTGCCTGTCGTGTCCAGATCTCATCATAATCGAAACCAGGATCCTTCCCTTCCAATTTGTTCTTCTGCCTGTATTCCCTGTCCTGAAAAAGTCAACAGTGTTGCCATTGACGGAGGTCTTCAAGCTGAAAATCAGGAATCCTCCCTGAATCATCCTTTTCTAGTAGGGCCTTCCTCCTCCACCTCCCTAGCCCCTTCCCCGCTCCCTTTCCACCCTCTCCCCAGCAACATGGTACTGCCTCTTAAATCCTGAACCTGCCCTTTCTTCTCACTCATTACGACTACAGCCCTCTTTATCCTCCTCACTTCTACCAAAAAATCTGGAAACAAATCTGGGCTTTATTAGCCCCCTGTAGCCTTCAGGTCACTACCTACATTCCGTACATCACAGATTACACCCTTCACACACATTTCCCATTTTACTTATAATGCCCACTAAAAGATGCTTTTCTCATCTCATTGTTATTTAATAAGTTAACCTTTGGTGTGGAAACAACTAGACTGTGACTAAGCACATTTAGTTTTATTGAGTTGCAGAGACTTCTCGTTAGGACATTAGATTAAACAATTTCTTTCTAAATTATTATTATTATTGTTATTATTTTAGAGAGAGAGAGAGAGCACAAGGCGGGGAGAGGGGCAGAGAGAAAGAAAGATTCTTAAGCAGACTCCACGCTCAGGGCGGAGCCTGATACGAGGCTCCATTCCACCATCCTGGGATCGTGACCTGAGCCTAGATCAAGAGTCCGAGGTGCAACCGACTGAACCACCCAGGGACTGACCCCTCAAGATTTCTTTCTAATGGCATCACCACCACCCTTTAGTAATTATATGAACCAGCTCGACAGGAGAATAAGTTGTTTCTTTAAATGTGCTGCTGTCTCTTGACTGGGAACTGCTTCGATTGTAGTGAGTCATATGCCAGAGATTACATGGGTGCACTTTGGAGCCACATTCAGCTATCAGACCACACTGTCTTTCCCGAGGCTTTGGATGCAGTTTTTACATTTGGAAAGAGATTTCAAACACAGTGACAAAATTCCAGTTTCTCTTCTTGTTGTTACAGAACAGCTGATATGGTGAAGCATATTTGGCTGGTTTCCCAGATCAGAGCCTGTGTTCCTCAGAGCTAAATAATAACTCTGAATTGTAATACAGTTTGTTTACTCAGCCACTAGACTGTTGGTCTTCATAGCTGAGCTATCTGGTATCTTGTGAGTATTCTGTTTAAGAAAACATGCTGTAAATGTAGAAAGGGACTAGATAAGTTATGTAGGGGCAAACAGAGTTCATCTGCTCATTAAAGGAACTCAAACTGTCGAATATTTTTACAGCTGTTTCAAAAATATCTATTTAGTTTACTGATTACGAATTTCCTTCTGAAAACTCCATATGAGCTCAACATCTACAAATACACCTATGTAAAAGATAAAAGGACACTTCAAAATTTTTTGCATTTTGTAATTTCCTGTTCTTCATTTTGTCCACTATTTATGATTTAACATTTACCTTAAAAAATATTTTTTTGTTTTAATTTACTGCTGGAAGTAACTTTCAAGTATGATTGATCCTGTAATGTATAAATGACAAAAAGACCAGTTTTACCCATTTTAGTTAAAATATCAAAGGTCTGGTGTTTATACATTTATTTGGTATATGTATCATAATGAAAAATAAATTGAGGGACACCTGGGTGGCTCAGTCAGTTGCGCCTCTGACTTCAGCTCAGGTCATGATCTCACAGTTTATGAGTTCAAGCCCCACATCGGGGTCGCTGCTGTCAGCTCAGAGCCCACTTCAGATCCTCTGTCCCCCTCTCTCTCTCTCTGCCTCTCCCCCGCTCACAGGTGCTCTCTCTCAAAAATGAATAAACGTTTTTAAAAAAAGACAACGTAGGGACACCTGGGTGGCTTAGTTGGTTAAGCGTCCCACTTCGGCTCAGGTCGTGATCTCACAGTTCGTGAGTTCGAGCCTCACATCAGGCTCTGTGCTGACAGTTTAGAGCCTGGAGTCTACTTCAGATTCTGTGTCTCCCTCTCTCTCTCCGCTCCTTCCCTGCTCATGCTCTGTCTCTCTGTCTCTTTAAAAAGACAATATCGGATGAGCACTGGGTGTTGTATGGAAACCAATTTGACAATAAATTATATGTAATATAAAAATAAACAATAAATAAATAAACAATATCTATTTGAAAATAAATTTAGCATGATAAAATAATATAAATAGGGAAATTACTCATTCAAAAATTGCCTTGATTAGGTAAATCCATATGCTTATATGATTTTAAAGATCATAGCAATCCTTTCTCTGAAAAGGGCTTTAAGAAAGTATATTTAAAATTGGAACAGATGTTAAATTCAAGTTTTTTTTTGTTTTTTTTTTAATTTTTTTTTTTTCAACATTTATTTATTTTTGGGACAGAGAGAGACAGAGCATGAACGGGGGAGGGGCAGAGAGAGAGGGAGACACAGAATCGGAAACAGGCTCCAGGCTCCGAGCCATCAGCCCAGAGCCTGACGCGGGGCTCGAACTCACGGACCGCGAGATCGTGACCTGGCTGAAGTCGGACGCTTAACCGACTGCGCCACCCAGGCGCCCCCAAGTTTTTAAGTGACTAAATACATTCATGCATAGGCATAAGGTGGCCTATATTTATATTCTCGAAAGAGCTTGGGGATTGTCATTTTGTGATGATTTGGCTTTAGTGTTTTTCACCAAAAGTCTAATATTTGTAGGTAATTTATCAATGAATATTACTTTCATTTTAAATTGAAAAATAGTCTTCCTTCATCAGGCAGGAGAAAATGATATAATGATTCCTGACAAAATAAATGTTGATTCTTGTCTTTCAGACCTGAAGATTATCGACTATAGGAAAATGAAAATTGCAGAAAATATCCATGCGGTGATTAAAACTTCTTCCTGATGAGTCTCTCCTAACCTACAGGCAGAGTGAAACTTCCACTGCATTTTGACAAGAGACTTGTCATGGGTGCTGAAAGCTTGTGGAGAAAGGTCAGGGGGTGATATCCCTTCAATAGGAAATTGCAATAAAGTACATTATTTTAAGGAATTATTATGTAGTCCGATTTGAATGTTATAAGTGATGATAAAGAATAAAATTGCTTACTTGTTTAACTCTTCAGTTTTTTACTTAATGGAAAAAACAAACCTAGATAGCGTTGCGGTTAACATTGCCAACAAGTACCTGTCCGTGCAAATTCCCTCAGGTTCCAGATCGCTGTTCTGGCCACCGGGAAAACAAACCCCACCTTTACTTTTCCTCTCAGTGATTATTTTATCTAACCTCCCACCCATCTACATTCATCCTTCCAGCTCAGAAGGGTAAGGTTTGCCCTGAGGTATTTACAAAGTGCAATCACCTCTTTCCCATATAGCCTCTTGGTCTCCATGACACCAAAATGAACTGATGCCTGTCTACGCGGTGGAAATCTCACTGACTTGCCTGTGATGCCGTTTGCAGACCCCTGCACTGTGTCTCCATGCTTCCTCCTGCTGGCTCCTATGCACTTTTGTGCTGGGCACTTAGATTGGACTGCTGAGATAAAGATCCCTAGCAAAATCTCTTCTTTAGAAATTAAGATGCTGAGCCATTGTATTTGGGCGTTTGTGTGGTAGTTCTTTGTTTTTGTTTTCCTCCTCTTGCCCTAGCCAATCAAGGAGTGAGTTTCAGGCACCTTTCCCAGTCATTCCGCAAACATGTATTGGCAGGCACAGTGCTGGGTGTTGGGAAAACAGAAATCACACGTGTCTTGCCCCAGCACCTCCTCGCCCCACCAAAGAGCATGCAGTATACTGCAGAGTGGAAAGATGCTGTGGATAAACTTACGAATATGTGCACTTGGGTGTCAGAGGCACAGGTATTAACTATGCATGAGCTGCGTTGTAAGTATGTGTAGGGGAAAATAGTAACTAAAATTAAATATGAAGTATTGCTAGTGAGCATCTGCCAGTGTGCCAAACACAGCAGCTTTATAGAAATTAATTCATTTAGTTCATCCGTCAACCCTGTAATATATATAATGTAATCCTCCCCATTTAAAAATAGACCTGCCAAAGTAGCAATAAGTGAAGTAACTCGGCCAAGATCACGGAACTGCTGGGTGGTAATCAAGATCTGAATCCAGGCAGTCTGGTTCGGAAGTCCATGAACTTAGCCACTGCTAACTGAGAAAAAGTGAGTGTTTGTATATCACAAATTCTGTAAGAAAGCAAGCATAACCTGGTACAGGTCAACAGCTGCCATTTGCAAGGAAGTGGCAGCTATATTTTAAGCTTTTGGACCAAAAAGAAGCTCCCTCCTTACGTTTGATGTGGTAACGTAGGCGTGAGTCAGTATGAAACAAGCCTCCGGCTCCTGAGGCAGCAGCTTTAATAGGAAATTTCTGGTGTACCCCGAACACCTAAAACAATGCCTGGTACCTATTTCGTGGTTGAGAGGGCTCACTGAAGAGAGCCCTTGTTTCTAACAAAACTGCAAATTTGAAGAGGTGAGGTCTTGGCAACATGCTCTACAATAACATTGAGCCCAGTCAGCATCATATTAAGTACCCAGTGAGAATATGGACACCATGGGAGAGAGCCAAAGCATAAGAGACTCTTAAAAACTGAGAACAAACTGAGGGTTGATGGGGGGTGGGAGGGAGGGGAGGGTGGGTGATGGGTATTGAAGAGGGCATCTTTTGAGATGAGCACTGGGTATTGTATGGAAACCAATTTGACAATAAATTTCATATATTTAAAAAAATAGTAAAAAATAAATAAATAAATGCTAACCATCCAAAAAAAAAAGAGAATATGGACACCAATCCCCGCAAACCTCACCCTCACTTGCTGTGGGAGAGCCCCTTCGGTGGGGGAGGGGCTGCCTCACCCTGCAGGACCATGCAGATGTAAACAAAGGCTAGCTGGTGGACTGGGTTGCTCCTCCTTGCTGTTGGACACTGACTCCATTTTGCATGCAGAGAACCAGGGCAGAGGATTTTGCACTGAGGAAATGGCCTTCCAAAGCAGAATCTGTCAGACTTTGCGCTGCCTGCCCGTTTGCCGTCACTCGAGAGTTTGACAGCCTCACTTGTTCATATCCTACGAGAGCATGACCACAAGTAGTCCAACAAAAGTCACACCTCGCTGTAAGGGACCCAGTAACCTAGGTTACTAGGGAGAAAGACAAGCCGGACCCCTGGAATCGTGGGTGCTATTGAAGTCATGAGTGAGATGAATGGAGGAAACAAAAGAGAACGTTAAGAAAGAAGAGTTCTTACAAAACAAGAAGGAAACCATAATGCTTTCAAGAATCTTCTGAGAAGGACAAGGAAGCTGATACATATATAATAGCTATGTGCATCTGTAATGTGCAAATCAGTGTACATAAATAAGGAATCAAATCACTAAAACCAAAATTATATTTGTTCATATGCAGTTTCGCACCGACGGCTAATACCAGGCAAACATGAGAAACACCATCCAGCTGAGCAGAATGGCCTGCGGTCGAATAACACAAAACACCTCCTCTCTCGGTTTTACCCAAGTGCGTTGCCTAACATATTTTCTCTGTAAAACACAAGTGCCTGGATTATAAGTAGCAAAGGAACAAGGAAAAGCCTAAGTGTGGCAAAGCCCTGAAACGAGAGAAAGTGCGATACTGCAGGAGCCAGGCGGCCTTAAGCACACTGACGAACACAGGTGCCGACGCTGAGAACAAAAGAAGCAGGAGCTTAATCTTCCCACGAGTCCCCTGCTTTCGGGGGAACTGAAAGCTGAAAAGCACTCATTTGCTGTAGGTTGAAGATCACCCCAAATCTGATGGAGCAGGAGAGCACCTTGTCACCTCGTCTCATTTGGAGCCACACGAACCGCTTCCTCGCAAGAAGGCAAGACTAACAAAAGAATAAAACTTGGGTTTCTGTCTTAAGCTAATACAGAGGAACGAAAAACACAAGCCGTAGCCGTGTACCTCTGGTACCCCATTTCACTTGAAAAACTGTATTCTTCCTCTTCCCTATTTTCTATATTTCAAAAGCTACCACTCCTCACTATAAACACCTCCACTAAACAAACTTCATGTGTTGCCAAAGTAACATTCTATATTTACTATAATGTTTCTCTATTAGGAACTTGTTTTTCTTTTTTTTTTTTTTTAATGATTATTTTTGAGAGAGGGGAAAAAAAAAAACACAAGTGCGGGAGGGGCAGAGAGGGAGACACACAATCCAAAGCAGCCTCCAGGCTCTGAGCTGTCAGCACAGATCCCTACGCAGGGCTTGAACTCAGGAACTGTGAGATTGTGACCTGAGCCGAAGTCGGGCGCGTAACTGACTCAGCCACCTAGGCGCCCCTGGAGCTTATGTTTAAAATTGTGGTTGTTTTCTTACATCACAAGACAGTGCAAGGTGTGAGCTTTCTGCCCCCGCTCCCCTTTTTCCCAAAAGCCCCGTTATTTTGGGGAGTGCAGAATTCCACCAGGCAGGGATTATTTGTTTAGGAATGCATATGCCATGCATAAGGCCGATGGCTGTACTCACTGTAATTGCTGGTTTGGCACATCCTCCTGTCGGACTGACCCTTGCAGGGTGCTAAGTAGTCACAGTCTCCCCCAGCTCCAGCAGAAGTGACCACATGGGAAATACTGTACAAAAGTCCAGTGCCATCCCCTTGTCATGTCTGAGCTGACATAGAGAGCACCTCGCTGGAAGGCCTCCTCACTGGGGCACAGTGGTGCTGTTGCCACAGCCTGCCCTCATCTCCAGGCATGGGCTCTCTCCGGGATTCAATCTGCATCTCGTAGGTGGGTCAAGATAAACTAGTTCTAAAGCAGGTCTTTTAAGCTGTCATTGCCCAGAATGCAATCCTTGCTGTTCCTGTCCGAATTACCATTCTACATGTACTAATTGAATACAAAGAACTGTGCTCGGTGAGACTGATAATGTCTCTTGATTTGGACAGACTGGGCCATGCACTGACCCAGAGGCAAGGGTTGTGGTAATGAAGCTATGCCGCCATCTTTAAAAGTGAAGAGCAGAATTTTGTTTTACTTGTAAGGTTTAACTTAGATGAAGAAGACTTAAAACACACACACACACACACACACACACGCAAATTGCCGTTATCAGATCCCCACGATGGTTCCTTTATTCCTTTACGACAAATTCCCTCCTGGATCCAGACACTGGCCCTATGCTTGTGCCCCATCTTTTTTCTACGCTGCATGATTTGTTTTCTGACCTTTCCCTGCAGAAGGGGATTAGTACCACATGCAGCCAAGAACAACATGAAAAGTCCATGTCTCTCCTGGCTGAAAACTCCCCCATGGAACAGGTAGCAAGTTCTGAGTCTGCAAAGCCTTAGAGCCCCAGGAGGGGTTTTGCTGCCAGGCTCTACAAGGCTGAGTTTGAATTGGATAAAACCCTATGTAAGAAGGTCTGATCTTTCCAAGACAGACATTAAGGCTACATTTCAACTTAAATACAGGCTCTTACAGAGAAATGGTATTTCCCTTTCTGCCCCAAACGCTGAAATAGAGAGTTGAGTAGTTTTGCAGCCTCGCGGCTGCTCGGGGCCTCGCCTTACGAGGAAGTAAAGCTGGGATCAGCTACTGGTAAAACAGATGGTTGCTCCACCTGAGCCCAAACCTCTATCAGGCGGCTGCCAAGAAGTTTAGGATTCGTTTTCCACACGAAGACAGTGTAAACAGGACCTCAGAAGGAGACACACATTTGTATCAGTGCCATTTGGTCCACGAGAGACCCTTTGATTTCAAACAGATTTTTGCTTCAAGGCTTAACTTTGCTTTTACTGCGCTCACTTTTCAATTCCAAAGTTAATACTTATTAAAGCCTTGCAAACGGTGGCTGCTAGAAGACTAGTGTTTCACGGGTAACACCTGTGCTTTATAGGTTGCTGTTGCGGGGCTCCAGCTCATCAACCTATATTCAATTAACACTCTGAACTTATAATGTCATCTGACATCTTCCTTAGCAATCACAGAACTAAAGAGGGCCTTGATATTTAGAGAGAATTCTGAGTAAAAGCAACTACCTTTGACTTTTTGGCAAATTCACAAAATCCAAATAAAATATTTTTATAACTTGTGAGAAAAATATTACCAGTTATTTCATTACTATGTGCCGTTACCAGCACCGTGTATATGTAGAGCCAGTAAGTCATGGAGAAATGTGAATGTGTGTATCCTTCAGAAAATTGGACCCAGAAGTCTAAACCTTGGAAGCGGTGATTAATCAGCCAACTCTCCAGTCTGTATTAACAAAGGATCAGCTGCTATATTTCATTCATTCAACCAATATTTATGTTCCAGAAACTATTCTAGGTTCTTGAAATAGAGATGTGAATAAGTTTCCTGCTATCATGGTGTGCTGCTGTGATTTACAATAAGAAATGTATAGGGGCGCCTGGGTGGCGCAGTCGGTTAAGCGTCCGACTTCAGCCAGGTCACGATCTCGCGGTCCGTGAGTTCGAGCCCCGCGTCGGGCTCTGGGCTGATGGCCCAGAGCCTGGAGCCTGTTTCCGATTCTGTGTCTCCCTCTCTCTCTGCCCCTCCCCCGTTCATGCTCTGTCTCTCTCTGTCCCAAAAATAAATAAACGTTGAAAAAAAAAATTTAAAAAAAAAAAAAAAAAAAAAAAAAAAAAAAAAAAAAAAAAAAAGAAATGTATATATTTGGTCTTCGTCCTGTTCCTGGCACAGAGTGAAAGCTTGGAATTTCCTCAGTGCTGAGAGTGGTAATGATGTATTTTGTTATGTTAATGAGATGACTTTGGGACCACACCTAAGGATGGGGATTGGTTGCCAGAAGAACCAACCACATGATCAGATTGGACCTTTCAGCCCCACCCTCAGACCTCCAGGGAGGAGAGAGGGACTGGAAGTTGAATAAATCACCAATGACCAATGAGTTAACCAATCATGCCTCTGTAATAAAGCCTCTGTAAAATACCCCAAAGGTCAGGGTTCTGAGAGCTTCCAGATTGGTGAACCAAAACACATCTACATGCGCACCTGCTGGGCCCCAAACTCCATGGGGACAGAAGCTCTTGTGTTTGGGACCTACCCCTATGTGTCACTTCACTAGCTGTTGATTCATATCCTTTAATACCCTTTGTAATAAGCTGGTAATCTAGCAAGTAAATGGGCTTCCTGGGTTTTGTGAGCCGCTTTAGCAAATTATTCCAATTCAAGGAGGGGGGTCATGGGAACCTCTGATTTATAACCAGTCAGAAAGCACAGGTGACAACCTGGATTTGTGACTGGCATTGAAGTGGGGGCAGTTTTGTGGGACTGAACCCTTAGCCTGTAGGATCTATCTCCAGGAAAGTGTCAGAACCGCATTGAATCTGTGGGACATTGATCAGTGTCCACAGAGAATTGAGTGAATTACTTGAGGTGTTAAAGAAAAAAACACATGTTGGAACTGGTGTCAGCTTCATATCAGAGTCTACATTCTAGAAAGGGATGCAGAAAGCAAACATAATGTGTTACATACATATGGGTTATTTACAAGTTATAAGCATTGGTATTAAGTATGCGATCTCTCATCTACTGCCACAACCATCTTGGATAGCACCACTCCAAAGCAATCATCTTTTCTCTCTCTCTCTCTCTCTCTCTCTCTCTCTCTCTCTCTCTCTATCTCTCTCATGTGTGTGCAAGATGCCTGGGCTTCAGCCAACTTGGACTGGGCTTGCCTTCAAGCCACAGTTTGGGCCCAGGTCTGTTCCACATGTCTGTGGCTATCTTTGGGCCAGTGACTACCTGAGGCACGTTCTCATGGTGAAAGGCAGAAACACAAGAAACCAAGCCTAAGCATGCAAGCAAATGTCAAACCTCTGGTTGTGTTATGTGCAGGGACATCCTATAGGCCAGTGCACGTCATGCTTGTGTGCCCTGCTGGCTGATGTTTTCCGAGGCAAAGTCAAGGGCTTGGGAGGGACTTTGCTCCCTTAGAGGTAAAGGACAGGGAAGTAGATATTTTTTATATTTATGTTCGACATATAATTTACCCAAAGTGCAATGGGAAGAAGAGGTTGGATTCTGCTTTTAAGCCAGAGCCAGTAGGATTTTTGACTGAATAGCATGGGAAATAAAGAGGTGATCCACCTTCATCCTTTAACCAACCCTCTGGGCACTCACCTGGAGCTTCCCTCTCCCAAGTGTGCCAACGGGTGACATAAAGAGGAAAAGGAAACAAATTTGAATCCTCTTAGGGGAGTAAAAAAAAAAAAGTTTTTCTTGACCCTGCTTTTCACACCATACACTCCTATTTCTTTGCCCATTTTGTCAGCCAAAGACCGGAATATTATTTGCTATCTCCATTTTTTAGCCCCTCTTCTTCTCCTCAATTCTCTCAAACTTTCACCCTCTCCATTCTACCAAAACTGCTTCTTGAAGGTCTCAAATGACCTCCACACTTTCCACTTACCTCAGAATAAAAGCCAACATTTTATACCATGGCTCGTAGGCCAATATATAATCTGGCCCTCAGTGACCGCTCTAATCTCATCTCCTACAACCTTCTTCTACTCCTCCTGCTTGGCCATGCTAACTCCTTGTTGCTTCTGGAATACCGGGCACCTTCTCATCAAGGGCCTATGCTCTCACCATTCCCCCTACCAGGAATGCTATCCCCATGGCTAATTCTTTCCCCTCCTTCAAGTCTTTGCTCCCAAATATCACTATTCAAAAAGCCTATTCTGACGATCTTATTTAAAATTATAGCCTTTTGGGGCGCCTGGGTGGCGCAGTCGGTTAAGCGTCCGACTTCAGCCAGGTCACGATCTCGCGCTCCGTGAGTTCGAGCCCCGCGTCAGGCTCTGGGCTGATGGCTCGGAGCCTGGAGCCTGTTTCCGATTTTGTGTCTCCCTCTCTCTCTGCCCCTCCCCCGTTCATGCTCTGTCTCTCTCTGTCCCAAAAATAAATAAAAAAAAATAAATAAATAAAATAAAATAAAATTATAGCCTTTGGCAAAAAAAGAGAACTACAGGCCAATATCCCTGATGAATATGGATGCAAAAATTCTCAACAAGATACTAGCAAATTGAATTCAACAGCATATAAAAAGAATTATTTACCATGATCAAGTGGGATTCATTCCTGGGCTGCAGGGCTGGTTCAATATTCGCAAATCAATCAATGTGATACATCATATTAATAAAAGAAAAGATAAGCACCATATGATCCTGTGAATCGATGCAGAAAAAGCATTTGACAAAATACAGCATCCTTTCTTTTTTTTTTTTTTTTTAATTTTTTTTTTTTCAACGTTTATTTATTTTTGGGACAGAGAGAGACAGAGCATGAACGGGGGAGGGGCAGAGAGAGAGGGAGACACAGAATCGGAAACAGGCTCCAGGCTCTGAGCCATCAGCCCAGAGCCTGACGCGGGGCTCGAACCCACGGACCGCGAGATCGTGACCTGGCTGAAGTCGGACGCTTAACCGACTGCGCCACCCAGGCGCCCCCAGCATCCTTTCTTAATAAAGACCCTCGAGAAAGTCAGCATAGAAGGAACATACTTAAACATCATAAAAGCCATTTATGAAAATCCCACAGCTAATATCATCCTCAATGGAGAAAAACTGTGAGCTTTCCCCCTGAGATCAGGAACACGACAGGGATGTCCACTTTCACCTCTGTTGTTTAACACAGTGTTGGAAGTCTTAGCATCAGCAGACAACAAAATGAAATAAAAGGCATCAAAAGTGGCAAAGAAGAAGTCAAACTTTCACTTTTCACAGATGACATGATATTCTACATGGAAAACCCAACAGACTCCACCAAAACTCTGCTAGAACTGATACATGAATTCAGCAAAGTTGCAGGATACAAAATCAATGTACAGAAATCAATTGCATTTTTATACACCAATAATGAAGCAACAAAGACAAATAAAGAAACTGATCCCATTCACAATTGCACCAAGAATCATAAAACACCTAGGAATAAACCTAACCAAAGGTGTAAGAGATCTGTATGCTGAAAACTATGGAAAACTTATGAAGGAAATTGAAGAAGATACAAAGAAATGGAAAAATATTCCATGCTCATGGATTGGAAGAATAAATATTGTTAAAATGTCAATATTACCCAAAGCAATCTACACATTCAATGCAATCCCAATCAAAATGGTACCAGCATTCTTCTCGAAGCTAGAACAAGCAATCCTAAAATTTGTATGGAACCACAAAAGACCCCGAATAGCCAAAGTAATATTGAAGAAGAAAAGCAAAGCAGGAGGCATCACAATCCCAGACTTTAGCCTCTACTACAAAGCTGTGATCATCAACACAGTATGGTATAGGCACAAAAAACAGACACATAGACCAATGGAATAGAATACAGACTCCAGAATTGGACCCACAAAAGTATGGCTAACTAATCTTTGACAAAGCAGGAAAGAATATCCAATGGAAAAAAAGCAGTCTCTTTAACAAATGGTGCTGAAAGAACTCGACAGCAACATGCAGAAGAATGAAACCAGACCACTTTCTTACACCATTCACAAAAATAAACTCAAAATGGATGAAGGACCTGAATGTGAGACAGGAAACCATCAAAACCCAGAGGAGAAAGCAGGAAAAAAAACCTCTCTGACCTCAGCTGCAGCAATTTCTTACTCAACACACCTTCAAAGGCAAGGGAATTAAAAGCAAAAATGAACTACTGGGACCTCATCAAGATAAAAAGCTTCTGCACTGCAAAGGAAACAATCAACAAAACTAAAAGGCAACGAAGGAATGGGAAAAGATATTTGCAAATGACATATCGGATAAAGGGCTAGTATCCAAAATCTATGAAGAACTCACCAAACTCCACACACAAAAAACAAATAATCCAGTGAAGAAATGGGCAGAAGACATGAATAGACACTTTTCTAAAGAAGACATCCAGATGGCCAATAGGCACATGAAAAGGTGCTCAATGTCAATCCTCATCAGGGAAATACAAATCAAAACCACACTCAGATATCACCTCACGCCAGAGTGGCTAAAATGAACAAATCAGGAGACTATAAATGCTGGCGAGGATGTGGAGAAAGGGGAACCCTCTTGCACTGTTGGTGGGAATGCAAACTGGTGCAGCCACTCTGGAAAACAGTGTGGAGGTTCCTCAAAAAAATTAAAAATAGACCTACCCTATGACCCAGCAATAGCACTGCTAGGAATTTACCCAAGGGATACAGGAGTACTGATGCATAGGGGCACTTGTACCCCAGTGTTTATAGCAGGACTTTCAACAATAGCCAAATTATGGGAAAAGCCTAAATGTCCATCAACTGATGAATACATAAAGAAAATGTGGTTTATATACACAATGGAATACTACTTGGCAATGAGAAAAAGAATGAAATCTGGTCATTTGTAGCAACATGGATGGAACTGGAGAGTATTATGCTACATGAAACAAGTCAGGCGGACAAAGACGGATACCATATGTTTTCACTCATATGTGGATCCTGAGAAACTTAACAGAAGACCAGGGGTGGGGGGAATGGGGGAAAAAAGTTACAGAGAGGGAAGGAGGTAAACCATAAGAGACTCTTAAATACTGAGAACAAACTGACGGTTGATAACTGACGGTTGATGGGGGGTGGGGGAGAGAGGAAAGTGGGTGATGGGCATTGAGGAGGGCACCTGCTGGGATAAGTACTGGGTGTTGTATGGAAACCAATTTGATAATATATATATATATATATATATATATATATATATATAATTACAGCCTTCAGTGTGCCTGGGTGGTTCAGTCAGTTAAGTGTTGACTCTTGATTTCGGCTCAGGTCATCTGAGATCATGATCTCAGATCTCAGATCTCCTGGTTCACGAGACTGAGTCCCATGCAGGCTCTGTGCTAACAGTGTGGAGCCTGCTTGGGATTCTCTTTCTCCCTCTCTCTGCCCCTCCCCTGCTTGTGGGCATGCTCTCTTTCTCAAAATAAATTAACATTGAGAAAAAAAAAAGGAGGAGGCACCTGGGTGGCTCAGTTGGCTTAGCGTCTCACTTCTGCTCAGGTCTCGATCTCACCGTTGGTGGGTTCGAGCCCCATCTCAGGCTCTGTGCAGACAGCTCAGAGCCTGGAGCCTGCTTGGGATTCTATATCTCCCTCTCTCTCTGCCCCTCCCCTCTCTGCTCACACTCTGTCTCTCAAAAATAAATAAACGTTAAAAAAATAAAATGAAATAAAACAATTAAAAAAAAAGCTGTAGCCCTCTCCCTTCTCATCTTCAGCTTCTTTAATCCTCTTACCTTTATTTTTCCATAACACGTTCTTCCTATGTGTGTGTCATTTACATACTTATTAGGTTGATTATTTATTTTCTGTCATTCCAACTAGAATATAAGCTCAATGAGATAGAGATTTGTGGGTGCCGTGCTTGCTGATATATTCCAAAGGTCTGAAACACAACAGGGATATATAGCTGTTGCTCCATAAGCACATTCCAGTATTTCAAATGTATGTGATAACTTGGGCAAATTGCAATGGTTCCTAACTAGTCTCCTGGATTCACATTCCTACCCTTATGCTGCACATCCCTTCGGCTCACCTACGGCTTCTCCGGAGTTATGGTGGATAGTTCTGCCAGCTCAGACTCAACCCTGCCGGCAGTGTCGTGTCTCACGCATATGCTAGGAACTTCTACTTTTCTGCCTGATAATACACTCATGCAGGCAGTCCCCGAGGTTAGCAGTTAATACACCAGAAAGCAAGGCTCAACCAGTGGGAGACAAAGGTCAGAGAAGGAAAGCGTCAGCCTCCCACCCTCTGGAGACAATTGTAAGAAGCAATCTCTCATTCCTCAGAGGGCATGAAGGAACCGAATCCCCATGGCCTACAGGTGCCGACAGCCCTGATTATATCTCTTCACATTGGCTCTCCCTTGTTCCCGTCTCATTTGCCCTGCTCTTCACGGCTGTTTCTTTACAGTGCCTCCCACATAAACTACCTGCCCCAAAATCTGTGTTTCGTTCAAAAGAACTCAAGCCAACACATACTGAAATCCATCCTGGCATTGAAGCCAAGGAGACACTTGTAACATAGAGGTTTCTTCGTTTCACTCACCCCCCCAAACCAAAATACTTTGGTGATTCCCTGTCACCTGGCTTAAAACCCACATCTTAGTAAGGCCTATAAAACCTCAGAATTTTTTTTTTTTTTTAAAGAGAGGTGTGAAGGGGAGGGGCACAGCAGTTAGCATCTTAAGCAGGTTCCACGCCCAGTGCAGAGCCCTATGTGGGGCCCGATCTCATGACCATGAGATTATAATCTGAGCCGAAATCAAGAGTCAGATGATGGTTAACCGACTGAGCCACGCAGGCGCCACTCCCGTCAGATTTTTGTAAGCCCACCACTCCATTCTCACCTCCATCCACTCCTATTGTTGGACTTCACATTTCAGTCCTTCTTCAATATTGGTAATTGCCAAACAAGCATGTCCTCATGCCTCTATGCCATGGAACAAACCCTGTTCAGTTATCCTCTACCAATCCTATTTCCACCAATGCTCATACATCTGTTCTTTCCAAGCATTCTGAAGTATTTCTTCTCCCTTGTTGTCTCTGTCCCCTATAAGGCATCCAATTTAACCAATATTTTATTGTGTTATAATTGCTTACGTCTCCACTGACAAGTTGAGCTTATTGAAGGCAGAGAATGCATCTTTTCTTTTGTGTGTCCCCAGCACCTCACACAGTGTGTGGCTCACGGAAACTACTGAAAGAGTGTCTGGAACATAGACTCATAGTCTAATAAATATTTGTTGCATGAGTAACAGCAGCTATATTAGCTATGGTAATACTAGCTAATATAACACACACACACATATTTCTGGGCTGTTGTTACTCTATAAAAGTTTATTTTTTGGTAATGTAACACAGATGTTCCAAATCAGTCACTGGCCTTCCACAAAGTCATTCTGGAACCCAAACCCCTTCCATCTTATGACTCCAGCCTCCTAAAAGACCTTCGGGTCCTCTGCATTCAGGTAGCAAACGGTAAAGAAGCAGGTAAACAAGACACACACTCACACACATCTTAACTCCCTTAACTCAGAAGTCACATATGTATTTCATTGGTTGATGACATGCCATATGGCCATACTGAGCAACAAAAATCTAATTTGTATTCAAGAGTAAGAGAATATGGGGCGCCTGGGTGGCTCAGTCGGTTGAGCATCGGACTGTGGCTCAGGTCAGGATCTCTCAGTTTGTGAGTTTGAGCCCCGCGTGGGGCTCTGTGCTGACAGTTCAGAGCCTGGAGCCTGTTTCAGATTCTGTGTCTCCCTCTCTCTGCCCCTTCCCCGTTCATGCTCTGTCTCTCAAAAATGAATAAACGTTAAAAAAAAATTTTTTTTTAAAAAGAAGAGAATACAATTTTGGCTGAAGCAAGCCAGTCTCTAACACAGAAGCCAAGAGGAAATTATCTGTACATTAGATGTTAAGGGTCTCATTGGTGATACCAGAGTTAGGAAGGTATTAAATCTAGATTTTAGGGCCCCTGGGTGGCTCAGTCAGTTGAGCGTCCGACCTCAGCTCAGGTCATGACCTCATGGTCCGTGAGTTTGAGCCCCACGTCGGGCTCACCACTGTCAGCGCAGAGCCTGCTTCGGATTCTCTATCCCCTGTTTTCTCTGTCCCTCCCCTGCTCTCTTTCTCTCAAAAATAAAAAATAAAAATAAAATAAATCAAGACTTTAATCAGTTAAGGAAAGAATGTATGGACAAGACGTCCAAGATAATACAGTCCCTAACAAGTAACAAAGCAGGCGATTGCTGTCAAACACACTTGCTTTTGCTGTCGTCAAGTGCTTGCTTTGATAGGAATAAAAATTCAAAAACCAAGTAAATGTCAAGATTCAAAACTGGTGTCCAAACCACAACCTTCTGATAATCATAAATATCACTGTTCAGCTATCTAGAAAAATGACGATAGAAGACATCATTTTATTTCCACAATGCCAAGCTTCCGGGTTCATGGCCACTTTGATCACTCCCCATCCTCGAAGGCTACCTTTAGCCATGCAGGTGTGTTTCCAATTCCATTAGAAAACACACCAGACACAGAATGGTAGACCCTTCAGGAGAAGAAAAGTAAACATCCCCAAAGCTGCAGAATGTGGACAGACTGCTCCTGCTCCCTGCACAGTCAGCTTTTGAACTGTATCCATTTTTCCCCCTAGCTTTTCTGTTGCTCTCAGTCAGGAGAACTGTGGCTCTCTCCTGGTTTGATAAAACATGCTTACACTTGAGAGTTGAATCCGAGATAGAACCTGCTGGCAGCACGCCAAGGACACGAGCAGGCAGCCAGTTGACAATGGAGATCTAGTCAGCAGGGCTTCTCAGGGTGTCCAAATCTGATAGATGGAACGTGTAGAAAAAGAACTCCATTTGTGGAGTCTAATCCTTTTGGCCTCTCCACTTGCCAGTTCACAGGCATAATGTGAGCAGTACATGAGAAAGGACAGGTAAAGTGGAAACACACGGATGTCCTAATCACCGAATTCTCTTCAACGGGTCTATTCAGGAACATTCAAAGGAAGAGGATTTCTCATAGTGAAAGCTGAGCGGGTCGATGATTTTGTGACGTGGTTTTTAGAGCATACCAGGGGTACCGTTTCATCAGGATTCACTGAATTTGGGCCAGATGACAGGAGGGTGAAAAATGGAGATAGATGTCTTCAGTAATTACACTCCTCTTTTCTGTCCTGCTCCGTTAGTTTTCTTTGTTACCATATAACATTCATTTTAGACCCAGAAAAAAGACATTTTTATCTCTCTGGAATTCATTATGAAACTTCTTTTAACTTAATGAAGCTGAATTTCACCACGTGGGACATTTTCTAATCAGTAAGATAAAATGCAAGTAAACCAAGAAACAAACAAATAACAAAATACGGTTACTTGTGCCAGGGTATGCTTTTTATTACTTAGCAACATACATAGAAAAAATAAGTCACGACTAACGTTCATGCATCTACAAATGCTACGAAAACAAGCAGATCATTCCACCCCTCTTCATAATGCATTCAGCCTCCTGCCCCTTTTATTCTGCTTCTAGAAACTTAACCAATGATCACAGGGAAAGGGAAAGAAAAATAAGATAAAAACAGGGAGGGAGGCAAACCATAAGACACTCTTAAATACAGAGAACAAACTAGGGGTTGATGGGGGTGGGGGGTAAGTGGGTGACGGGCATTAAAGAGGGCACTTGTTGGGATGAGCACTGGAGGTTATATGTAAGTGATGAATCACTGGGTTCTACTCCTGAGGCCAAGACTACACTGTAACTTAACTAACTTGAGAATAAAAAATAAATAAAATATAAAATAAAATAAAATAAAATAAAATAAAAATCATTGCCTACCATATTTCTCTCATTTTTCTTCACTTATGCCAAATCATTAGTAATGATGATGATATTAAAAAGGTAATCTTTTGTCAAACAGAATTTTATTCTAAAATTGTTTGTGAGTTTCCTGTAAAGTATCAAGCTTCTGAGAGCACATGCTTATTGCACAATATTTTTCACACAATACAGAATGTTAAAACATCAGCATTTCAGTGAAATCAACACTTTACTTAAAAAATGGAAAGTTCCCTACAATCTCGTATACAGGGGATGACCATAGTTAAGTGTCTGGAGTTTATTCACCCCAATCTCTCGTTATGGATAGACGAACAGAATAATAGATAAATATCATGCACACCGTTCAGCAATTGGCTTTCCTTCATTTAACAATAAAGCTGAATATCCTGTATCAGCCACATGGATAATAAAATTATTTAATCTGACAAATAATATAAAATTACTGCAAATTTATTCATGCAGTTCATTTTTCATGGTGACAGAGTTATTTTTTTTATATGAAATTTATTGTCAAATTGGTTTCCATACAACACCCAGTGCTCATCCCAAAAGGTGCCCTCCTCAATACCCATCACCCACCCTCTCCTCCCTCCCACCCCCCATCAACCCTTAGTTTGTTCTCAGTTCTCAACAGTCTCTTATGCTTTGGCTCTCTCCCACTCTAACCTCTTTTTTTTTTTTTTCCTTCCCCTCCCCCATGGGTTCCTGTTAAGTTTCTCAGGATCCACATAAGAGTGAAACCATATGGTATCTGTCTTTCTCTGTATGGCTTATTTCACTTAGCATCACAGTCTCCAGTTCCATCCACGTTGCTACAAAAGGCCATATTTCATTTTTTCTCATTGCCACGTAGTATTCCATTGTGTATATAAACCACAATTTCTTTATCCATTCATCAGTTGATGGACATTTAGGCTCTTGCCATAATTTGCCTATTGTTGAGAGTGCTGCTATGAACATTGGGGTACAAGTGCCCCTATGCATCAGTACTCCTGTATCCCTTGGATAAATTCCTAGCAGTGCTATTGCTGGGTCATAGGGTAGGTCTATTTTTAATTTTCTGAGGAACCTCCACACTGCTTTCCAGAGCGGCTGCACCAATTTGCATTCCCACCAACAGTGTAAGAGGGTTCCCGTTTCTCCACATCCTCTCCAGCATCTATAGTCTCCTGATTTGTTCATTTTGGCCACTCTGACTGGCGTGAGGTGATACCTGAGTGTGGTTTTGATTTGTATTTCCCTGATAAGGAGCGACGCTGAACATCTTTTCACGTGCCTGTTGGCCATCCGGATGTCTTCTTTAGAGAAGTGTCTATTCATGTTTTCTGCCCATTTCTTCACTGGGTTATTTGCTTTTTGGGTGTGGAGTTTGGTGAGCTCTTTATAGATTTTGGATACTAGCCCTTTGTCCGATATGTCATTTGCAAATATCTTTTCCCATTCCGTTGGTTGCCTTTTAGTTTTGTTGGTTGTTTCCTTTGCTGTGCAGAAGCTTTTTATCTTCATAAGGTCCCAGTAATTCACTTTTGCTTTTAATTCCCTTGCCTTTGGGGATGTGTCGAGTAAGAGATTGCTACGGCTGAGGTCAGAGAGGTCTTTTCCTGCTTTCTCCTCTAAGGTTTTGATGGTTTCCTGTCTCACATTCAGGTCCTTTATCCATTTTGAGTTTATTTTTGTGAATGGTGTGAGAAAGTGGTCTAGTTTCAACCTTCTGCATGTTGCTGTCCAGTTCTCCCAGCACCATTTGTTAAAGAGACTGTCTTTTTTCCATTGGATGTTCTTTGCTGCTTTGTCAAAGATGAGTTGGCCATACGTTTGTGGGTCTAGTTCTGGGGTTTCTATTCTATTCCATTGGTCTATGTGTCTGTTTTTGTGCCAATACCATGCTGTCTTGATGATGACAGCTTTGACAGAGTTATTCTAAAGAGTCTAGAAGAACCAGGATTTTGTAGCAAAGGAGTTCTCTGAACTCTGAGCTTGTCTAGCACAAATGAACCTTTAATGTCAGTGTTTCCAACGCCACATCAAATCAGAATAAAAAGTTATGATTTTTTTTAACTAAGTATTTTGGTTCACACCTTGGAAACCTCCACTCTGCACCTGAACAGCACTTCTGTTGGGGACAGCCTAAAGAGATTAAGTCCTGCCAGGCTGTTATAGTTTAAATGTGTCATCCCAAGCCACCCCACCCTGTAACATCCTTCTAAGTCCCTATTTATCTACCAATATTGTACTTTGGAAAAAAGGCAGGAAAACCTCAAAACCAATATGCTACCCTGAAGCCCTTCTCTCTTCCTCCTCAACTTTCTGTCTCCCTTAGCGAAACTGTCATTTGCTTTCCCTCCCAAACTTGAAATCTTGAAGCCATTCTTACCTTCTGCCTGTGACTCCTCCCCCCTTATCCCATCAGTCATCAGCTTCTGCTCATTGTACTTCTTCCTGTGTTCTCAAAGCCAACCCCTCCTCCTATTCCCCACTGCACTGCTGTGGTGCACGCCCTCGCCATCTGATCTACTGCAACAGGCAGCATGGTATACCCAGGGAAGGGGCCATGAGCTATGGGAGCAACCAGAATTAGAATCCTTTCTTGTAGGTGTGTAAACATGGGACGTGTTACTTACCTTATGTGTTTGATCCTTTGTAAAGAGGAAATACCTTAACTTGTGAAAGTCAACTGAATCTAAGGTATCCAGAACAGAAGCTAGCAAATGGGAAGGCTTCATTAAATGTCTTTTTTTCCTTCCTTGATCTTATCCAACACCCGTCTATCCTATACATTGTATCAAAATTGTGCCTTCAAATGATAAGCCCAATCAGGTTGCTCATTTGCTTAGACACCCACTAATTTCCTAGTGTCTTCAGGCAGAAATCTGAACATTTTAGCCTGGGATAGGCTAATCTATCCACTAATCTGGTACAAATTACCTTACCTGCTTCAGATTACAGCAGGAAGTGAGGAAGCTCCTATGACTCCGTGTTCATCTTTTCTTCTCCATCACCCCAATCCATGGCTAAACCCATGGCAGATATGGGTCAAAAATCTGATAGATGGATGGATGCATGCACAGAGATGGATGAGTACCTGAACCCATAAGTGACTAAATTTATAGGAAGACGTGACTTAAATACTTCTTCCTCAAATCCTGAAATACTTAATAGATTTCAATTTGCAAGTTGCTATAGAAGCTGATCATTTGTTCCTAGGCATTTTTTCTGTCTCCCAAACATCATGGCTTATATCTAGAGAAAATTCTTCCTACTGAAGACAGGTTATAAATGAAACTGTGCTAGGATGAAATTATTCTACAAACATCTACTGAGCAGCTGTCAAGTGCTGAGCACACCGTGGGCAGCTGGAGACCTCCTAAAGTATGACATAAGGGTTAAAGAACTACCTAGAAAAGGGGACTGTGATACCATGGTTGTCAAGGCGGTCCGGGTGGTCACGGTGGGTTTCAGGGAAGGCTTCAAACAGGAAGAGGAGCCTGGCTGAGTTCTGAAGGTTGAGTATAAATATAAGTAGGTCATTTAAGCTGAGGTGGGGGAGGAAAGAAGAGCTTTCCAAGTAGGAAAAAAAAGCATGTCAAAGATAGAGAAACAAGAGAGAGCATGCATCAAGCATTTTGCAATTAGTTATTTGTGGCTACAGTTTGGAGACTACTTGGCTGAAAGATAACAATTCAAAATAGAATAGAAAAAAACAGGTTAAAGAATCTATGGAAACAAAAAATGAGAAAGTAGGAAGCTGGAAACTCTCCGGGTGATCTCGTTCATTCCTGTGGCCTTTAAGTGTTACCTAATGCATAGGACCCTTAAATTTATGTCTCTAATCCTGATTATTCTCTGAAGCTCCAAATCACCTACTTAGCAACTCACACTCTCCTAAACTGAACTCTTCTACCTCCCTGCCCCAACTCTGTGATTCCCAAAGGGATCTATGTGTCTCCATCACCCAGTTGCTTATGCCAGACACCTGGGTTATCCTACTTATGTTCCTCTCCTCATCTCCATTTCTAATGAGTCCTGTCAATTCCAGCTTCTTGGTTCAGTCTTCCACAAACTTTCATTAGACCCCGACAATGGTGTTATTAATGTTCCCTCATCTACTATAATCCCCTCCAACCCATTCTCAACTGTGCAACCAGATGATCTGAAAATAGTGTTTCTCAAACTGTAGTCCACTGATCACCTGAAGTGCTCGTCTAAAAAAAAAAAAAAAAAAAAAAAGGCAGAGTTTCCAACCCAGACAATGGAAGCAGAATCTTTGGGGATTCCTCAAGGTTCAGGCATCTATACTTGGATAAGCCCAATCTCCACCTCTTTTTGCCATTAAAATGTAAGAATTACCAATATGTGAGGCAGAGTAATCTAGAGGTTAAGAGTAGATACCTTGATGGCACAAGAACAGACACTCAGATCAGTGGAACATAATAGAGAACCCAGAAAGAGACCCACAAATATATGGCCAACTAATTTTGACAAAGCAGGAAAGAATATCCAATGGAATAAAGACAGTCTCTTCAGCAAGTGGTGCTGGGAAAACTGGACAGCGACATGCAGAAGAATGAGCCTAGACCACTCTTACACCACACACAAAAACAAACTCAAAATGGATGACAGATCTAAATGTAAGACAGGAAGCCATCAAAATCCTTGAGGAGAAAGCAGGCAAAAATCTCTTTGATCTGGGCCACAGCAACTTCTTACTCAACACGTCTCCAGAGGCAAGGGAAACAAAAGCAAAAATGAACTATTGGGACCTCATCAAAATAAAAACCTTCTGCACAGAGAAGGAAACAAGCAGCAAAACTAAAAGGCAACTGACAGAATGGGAGAAGATATTTGCAAACGACATATCAGATAAAGGGTTAGTATCCAAAATCTATAAAGAACTGATCAAACTCAACACCCAAAGAACAAATAATCCAGTGAAGTAATGGGCAAAAGACATGAATAGACGCTTCTCCAAAGAAGACATCCAGATCGCCAACTGACACATGAAAAAATGCTCAACATCACTCATCATCAGGGAAATACAAATCAAAACCACAATGAGATGCCACCTCACACCTGTCAGAATGGCTAACATTAACAACTCAGGCAACAACAGGTGTTGGCCAGGATGCGGAGAAAGAGGATCTCTTTTGCATTGTTGGTGGGAATGCAAGCTGGTGCAGCCACTCTGGAAAACAGTATGGAGGTTCCTCAAAAAATTAAAAATAGAACTACCCTATGACCCAGCAATTGCACTATTAGGCATTTATCCACAGGATACAGGTGTGTTGTTTCAAAGGGACACATACACCCCAATGCTTATGGCAGCACTCAATAGCCAAAGTGTGGAAAGAGCCCAAATGTCCATCGATGGATGAATGGATAAAGAAGATGTGCTATAAACACACACACACACACACACACACACACACACACACACACACACAAACACACACAATGGAGTATTACTCGGCAATCAAAAAGAATGAAATCTTGCCATTTGCAGCTACATGGATGGAACTGGAGGGTATTATGCTAAGTGAAATTAGTCAGTCAGAGAAAGACAAATATTATATGACTTCACTCATATGAGGACTTTAAGACACAGAACAGATAACATAAGGGAAGGGAAGCAAAAATAATATAATAACAGGGAGGGGGACAAAAACATAAGAGACTCTTAAAAATGGAGAACAAACAGAGGGTTACTGGAGGGGTTGTGGGAAGGGGGATGGGCTAAATGGGTAAGGGGCATTAAGGAATCTACTCCTGAAATCACTGTTGCACTATATGCTAACTAATTTGGACACAAATTAAAAAAATAAAATTTAAAAAAAAGAGTGGATACCTTGAGTCAGAATGCCTACATTTGATTTCTAGCTGTGTGTTCTCGGGCAGGTAACTTAACTTTTCTGTGCTTCTGTCTCTTCACCAGGACAATTAAGATAACAGTGAACTAGCTCTTGAGTTTCTGTGATGATCAAATGAATTAAAACCTAAGTGATAGCTTTTATTACTTCTCAGCAATATTTCTGGTTCTCTTCTGCTTCCTAGCAGGGGGGGAGATTGTACTTCCCCACCCCTATGAAGTTAAATAGGTTCACGTGATTTACATAGACCAACAAAATGTGAGTGGAAGTAACATGCGTCACTTCTGGAGAAAGCTGAGATAGATGATTCTCCAGGGCTTCTCTTCTCTTCTCTTCCTTCTCATGGCAATCATGGAGGTACATGTTGATACGGAAATGTCTAAGACAGAAGCAGTGTGGAACAAAGAGCCAAGACATGAAGGACCATTTCCCTGCTCTCTTGTGTAACCAAGAAATAGATGCATATTGTGCTAAGCTCTTGAGACATTAGGAACTGTTGTTACCACAGCGTAGTATCACCCAACACCCAACCTCACTGGTTCAACTTTAAAGCCCTTGGAGTAGGCCTGGCCTAGAGTAACTGCTCAATGACAGCTTTAAATTTTTTTTTTTAACGTTTATTTATTTTTGAGACAGAGGGAGACAGAACATGAACGGGGGAGGGGCAGAGAGAGAGGGAGACACAGAATCTGAAACAGGCTCCAGGCTCTGAGCTGTCAGCACAGAGCCTGACGCGGGGCTCGAACTCACAGACTATGAGATCATGACCTGAGCCGAAGTCGGACGCTTAACTGACTGAGCCACCCAGGCGCCCCAATGACAGCTTTAGACAAGCTCAGCAATATAGTTCAATGGAAAAGCAATTTTCCCTTCACTAACTGCTCACGTCGCTCCTCTGTTGAAACCATCAATCATTTCTCATGGAATTTAAAATAAAACCAAAATCACTAACTGGCACACTGCCTAAATTGCTTTGGTCGCCAGCCATATCTTGTTCACTCGCCTGCCATACTGGCCTTTTAGCTCCTTGAACATGAACAAGCACCTTCCTGACAAAGGGACTTTATATTTGACAAGATCTGAGCCTGAATCCTCCTTCCTCGTCTTTTTTTATCTTCATGTGTCAACTTAAATCTGAGCTCCTCAGGGAGGTCATCTCTGTTCACCCAGGTGGGAGCAAATGCTTTTTTACATTCTCGTTTTAGTCCTTTCTCAGCATTTTTCCTGTGTCTTTTAAACTATTCATCACAATTTGAGATAAATTTTGCTCGTTTATTCACTCATTTCCCATCTTTTTCTAGCACTAGACAGGAAGCTCCATGAGGACAAAGCCACATCTCTCTCATTCATATATTTATCCTAAAAACTAGAACAGTTCCTGGTACACAGCAGGACTGGTTATGGGAGGACGGAGTGGGGCAGAGGAGGTTGAAATGAAAGAGGAAGAGTTGTCCTGGAGTTAAATTGAGTATTTACTGAATACGAAATACTACCTTTAAATGATTATTCCCAAAAGAAATTGAGAGTTTCTAACAAAAGTGATGAAAATTCTGAAAACTAATGTTTTTCTGTATATGAGAAGATACACTTTCACAAATGGTATAAACTATAAATTAAGATATAAATATATTCTTGCCAAAATAGGCAAGTCAATAAAAATGCAATTCAAGCAGCGCCTGGGTGGCTCAATCGGTTGAGTGTCCGACTCTTGGTTTCTGCTCAGGTCATGATCTCGGTTTCATGAGTTCGAGCCCCACATCAGGCTCTGTGCTGGCAGTGTGGAGTCTGCTTGGGATTTTCTTTCTCTCCCTTTCTCTCTGTCCTTCCCTTGCTTGCTCCCACTCTCTCTCTCTCAAAAATAAATCAATAAAACTTTAAATCTAGGGGCACCTGGATGGCTCGGATGGTTAAGTATCTGACTTCGGCTCAGGTCATGTTCTCATGGTTCATGAATTCGAGCCCCACATAGGGCTCTGTGCTGACAGCTCAGAGCCTGGAGCCTGCTTCGGATTCTGTGTCTCCATTTCTCTGTGCCCCTCCCCGACTTGTGCTCGCTCTCGCTCTCTCTCTCAAAAATAAACATTAAAAGAAATTTTTTTAAATGCAATTCTAAACTAGCTTTTAACAAGGCAATGTATTATAAACACAAAAGTCCTACATCTGAATTATACCTTTTATTTTGAACATTTCACTCAACAGAAATCTGATATACTGGGTCTAGGTGATGACACCTTCCAAACTAATGAAACTTTTCTGTAGCATAAATAAACAAATTTAGACCACCAAGTAAAATCAAATCCAAGTGTAACTGAACAATTCAAGAATGGTATGAATGGAGTAGAACCTCCAGTGGCTTATACTTCACTGTTTATAACCGACTTTGAGAGTCTTCTTAGTGACATGACACTAGACTATGCATTTCCAAGAGCCAAACACACAGAATATTCTTCCCTCTACTCGCTCGTTAAAAGATTAAGAAATCTGATACAAAGGTCTGATGTAACTACGAACATACCCCAGTCATTTAAGGAGGGCTCTCTTAGGTCTGATGTAACTAACGACACGCCCTAGTCTCTTACGTGATTCTGGGTGAAGTCATCCTGCTCACCCTTGTGCAACCTCTCCTCCTCATCAGTCCTGCTTCTTACATGTGGAATGATTTGCCATAACTAGAAGGCAAGTGCTGTTGGGCATCTGCTCCCTCTCTTCTTTCATTTCCCAAAAAGGCACCAAAAATGTCTTTGCCTGGATCCCCAAAGGCACATAAGTAGACCTTTGAATCCTTTGGCTGGAAAGGTCTTGGATCAGATCCATTTGGTGAGGGAAACCAAAGAAGGTCAGAAGACCTCATTGATCTTGGAAGAATCCAACTTCTGGTTATAAATGACCCCACCTCTACCTTTTAAATTAGCTGCTACTAGGGAGATACCACTGGAAAAGGAGCATATGCTAAGTTTATAATTCTCTTTCATTTTATTTTCAACAAGCAGATAATAGAACCTAAATATCTCTCAAGTATCTAGATTTTTCCTTTGTGAGCAAAAGACATATTATGGTTTAGGCGTTAAGTCGGTTAGATTCACCCTCATTTCCTTTCTTCCTTTCTGGAGTTTTTCAGACTCTTCTTAATATCAGAAAAAAGACAACTCTTCAGTCAACTATTGGTAAACAATTATTTAGCACCAGTCTTGAATTTTCTGGTGGATTATAAATGAATGATAAAATTCTACCTTAGGCCCACGTCAACTGCTTCTTCTGTTTAGCTTCTAACTACAGTCAGAATGGATGCATGGAGAATGAACGAATGAATGAATGAATGGATGAATAAATGAAAATTTGAATGCCTGTCTAAAGGAAGCCAACTGTTGTTTTTCTGGTTAAAACTCAGCTAAGACTACTAAAAGTTTAAGGTGGCATTTAGAAATGCAATAAAAAGAACCCACAGATGTTATTTTAAAATTTTATTTGCTTATAAAAGAGAATGGAAATGGGTTTGCAAAAACTTATCTGCATGTACAAAGTAATCCATGTAGATAAAGAGGGCAAGCCTTGGAATACTGCTGGATAAACTGTTCATCAAAATTGGACCTCCTTGCATCAGAACTGGTGGCAAGTCATTATTTTACATGTCAAAACCACTGAAACACTGAATCCATTTTTAAAGTCACCAACTTCAGAAAGGTTATAGTCTAAAACATATTCTTAGATACCAGTGAAACGAGTTACCAAGTGATCTCAGAGGCGGGCAGATCAGTTAATCAAGAGGTAGTTTCTCTAATAATATCCCTTTTTCTTTTTAGCAAGGCTATAGGAGATAGAGATAAATGGCATAATCTTTGAATCTCTTTACATTTTTACTCTGTTTCCTTTGAATACAATCATAGCTGTCTTGATACATTTTAGAACTTGAGATCATCTAACACAGAAAAGAGTCCAGTGTTCAATTTTTTTTTTTTTCTTGCCAATTTTTCTTTGAGCACTCTTCTTTGGACAAACAAATAATCTGGCATGCCATCAAAACAGCAGAGAGAAGTAAATCCTGTGGTGTCATAGATGAAGGGAGTTTTTTAAATACAATTTTTTGTTAATGATAGCAATATTAACAATACCCAACGAGACTTAGGGTGATGAAACGAGCCCCCAAAAGGTAGCATACAAACCACATCACAACATTCTTCTTGAATAAGTTTCTCTAAGAGTTCTTGTAGCTGGTCTTCATATTTGTCCGGAGGCTATCAGATCCCCGAGCCCCACAGTTCCATGGCTTCCAGCTCGTCTTGGACAGGAGTGAATTCTGGTTGATCAGGATGAGGAGCTAGAGAGGAAGAGTGGGGTGGGACTTGATAGGACCCAGGAACCATAAACTGATATTCTCTCCTCGTGTGGGTCCGTAAGAGGCAGATTTGGTCACTAAACTACAGAGATATCCTGCTTGGGTAGAAAGCAGTAGCCACCTTGACCCACCACGCCGCTTGCGCCTTCCCCAGGAGGTTTCAGATGGTTAGTGAAGGAAGGGACGGATACATGGCAGAAATTGTTAGAAAACCAGATCACAGCCAGCTGCTTAAATATTATGTGTTTTATTTACAAAAGGAACCCTGAATCTCAGCAGAATTGTAACAGAACAATAAATCTTACCAAAACCCATCTCAGGTTAGAAACCCATCACCAGGGGACAGTCAGGAAGGGAGGGGGTCAGAGGAGAATGGAGAGTAGGGTGGTCAGGGAGGAAGATGCCCATCAGTCTTGTGCGGGGACAGGAAAGAGGAGAAGGCACGCTTCATTCAACAACTACTACTGAGCCTTCACATAGAAAAGTTAGGGATAAATCCTTGGTACACAATCATACACCCTTAGCCAGGCTGATACAGAGCGGTCGGTTGCTAATACAATTGACCCACGGGATTTGGTGAAGTTTCAGTATTCTCAGTGTACGTGTTTCGAGTAGGGAGGGCAAGAGATGTGACAGTGGGCAGGGAGGGAAGCAGGTGAGGCAGGAAAGCAGGGTGCCCAGTGTTAGGGGCAGGGGCTGGGTGGTGGTAGTCAACAGGACAGTTCTGTATCCGTAGCCAATTGCCCAGGCCAATGTAATCAGAGTGGAGGAGATGCACCTCAGTGCTGGTAATCATTGTAAGGGATCAGATCTTAACAAGGGACAGGGAGATTTGAGAGAACAAGGAGGGAAGAGATGAACAGAGAAAAACACATCAGCAAAACTCTGACCAGTTCCTCTGGCAAATAAGGTTAAATTTCTCCTAAAGCAGAAAACTTAAAATTCTTTGACTGATAAGTTTATTGCCCCAAAGCAGTCTGTGAACATGTCTCTTGATGCTTCCAAGAGTGACTATGTCAGAAAATGTCCCATTGCACAACTCGCCGACATGCAGGCTGCAGATGTTTTTAGGAAGCATTATCTTTCAGAGTCTCGGTCCAGTCGTTAGTAATGAGGCAAGGACAGCATGGCCACTCTTGTTTCTTCTTAAAACTATCTTTGGTCACGTAACATGCATGTGGTGCGCAGAAGGTCACCCAAAAGAATCTAGGGGGCCCTCCTCGCTAGGGAAAGCTCTAAGTTTGAGGTTTATCCAAAACAAGAGTAAAAAATTACAGGGCATCACGACCACACCACAGCAGTAACACAGAATTAGGGCACCCAAAGAAAGTTCAGACATGCCCCGCAATGACCAAACGTGAGGTCGGAGGCCAAGAAGGTGTGGACTGCCATTTGTAAACAAGAAAGATTTACACATGATGTTATTTTCATTTTCCTCTTAAGGTTTTTAAAGGGGTAGCCTCTAGAGTCATTAGCACTTCATAGAAGATATCTCTGAATAATTTAAGGTAGTGAGGAGCTCAACTTCTGCCTCCCTCCCATAATTGGTCTACTTTTCATTGTACCCCCATCATATAGTTCTAACCATAGCAAAACACTGCTCAAAGCCCACGAGAGGCCGGCACTTACCTCCTACCCCGTAGGCAGAACACGAAGAGGGGTCGCAGTATCCAGGCTGGCCAGAAGGACCTTGTGGTCCAGGCACCCCCAGGTGACCAGGTGGACCCCTGGGCCCGGGAGAGCCAGGGGGCCCAGGGCTTCCTGGCCGACTCTCCCCCGAAGGTCCTAAGAAGCACCAACAAATGAAAACAGTTGGTCTTCAACATCACAGAGTGAGTTTTGAGACTCCCAAGAAGTAAACTAACTCTTAAGAAAAGCCACCTCACACATTTTAACAATTAGGATAGTCTGCCTCTCCCTGCTCATTGAGTTTTTATTCCTAAACTGGATCATACTGTAATCATACATTCTCCTGGAGGTCAGTGCTTTCAATCAGCTCAGGAAACTGGAAAGCAAAATGGATGTATTCTTTTCTATCACCTCTTAGATATTAAAGGGAAAGGAACATACCGCTCTCGACCTGGTTTTCATCACAGAATTCCTGTTTCCCAGTGCAGTTCAGTGGGAACCCAGCATACGTGCATACATGAACACGTCCACACATGCACACACACAAACACGCTCAATCTCAGCCTCATAATCTATACTGCTTTATGGCCTCAGATCATCGAAATAAATTAGCCTGAGTGTGAAAGAAATTATCCTGCAGGAGAAGAAGGAAAAGTCTGAAACCGGGCCTAAAATACTAATCCAAAATTTCTTTAAGGCTACCTTATATCAATTGAGAACTTAGATTGAGTGAAAATGGGAGAGAGACTAAAAGTTTTCTGATATTAGGAAGTGTATTGAGCTGAGTGTTTTTGTTTGTTTTTATGTTTGCTTTCAGGCCCGGATTCCAATAGTGCTTCAAAGGCATTCTTCAACCAAGAATGACATTCTTTCAACTAAAACCTAAATGGAAATTAGGAACAAGTATCCCCTTATATATGAAAAGTGCTGCGGCTCTTAGATACATTCAATTCCATCCAGTCAACATTCACCAATCACTGTTTTTGTGGAACACATGATCCTAGATCAGCCTCTCACGCAGGCTCTAATGCTAGGAGCATTTATGCTCAGTCGATTTATTCCATTAGGAATCCCTCCTAGAAAAAGCACTTTCCAAAATCATCATTAGACTGGAAAGAAAAATCTGTAAAGCATTTAATTCAATGTGGCTAAAACTGGATTATAAACGTCCAATAGAACTGCAAACTTATAATTCTAATAATGAGGATGATAATCTAGAGACCATTGTCAAAGCACATAGTAATGTGCACAAAACTTACACAAAAGTCGTTCAGTAAGAATGCCATGGTGGCAGAGACTCTGAGTGTTTATCAAATACCCATGTGTTCCTCTATATTTGGAGCCTGCCGTGCAGTTCAACTGAGAGTGTGGCTAGTACCAGCCAGTGAAATATGCATGGCTGTGACATATGGTCTTCTCCATGTAGGAAGGTGAAGGCTGATGTGCCTCCTTATCTTTCTCCTAAAAGCCTTTTGTTCCAAAATGGGGGAAAGCCACCTTACTCACCTCAAACTTTATGTATATCTACTAAGCATTTGGGATTGATTTGTTACCTCAGGATAGCCTAGCATAGCCTAACTCATGAAGCCAACTGGATCCCAGAATATGCTATAAGCTTCTGGGAGAATCATCACTTAACAAACTGGCCTTCTAATAAAGCGAATGAGAAATACAGCCATTCCAGTTAGATGCAAGGATGTAACACGGCCATTTTCTTCACCAGTGATGTCAAGGGAAATATAAAGATTTAGGACACCCATTGTGCAGCTTCCTGTTAGGTAGAAAGATTTACCTGCTGGTCCAGGGGGGCCTCTTGGACCTTGGGTTCCAATGCCTGGGTTTCCTTTTTCTCCTTTGATACCAGTTAGACCTGTTGAGAAGGAAAAAAGAAAAGAGGGAAAAGTCCTTAAGACAAAAATCTAGGTAGTTCCATGTTTCCAGGCTTCAAAATTACCTCTCTGGTAAAGAGAATGGTGTGGGTTGGTTGGGGGTGATGGTTACCAGGGGACTTTGAGATTAAATTCTGACACTGTGAATCATGTACAGTCATAGAGGGGAGCCTGGTTCTGTGGCTGAGCATGCTGTCCGTATTTGTGGTACTGCAAGTTTATTTTCCTCCTTCCTACTGAAGTGGGTCAGCCTGCCAGGAACCGGCCCGTGTCTTTGCACGCACCAGGCCATTCGACGTATGCAGTTGGCACTCCAGAGTAACACAATAGAAATCACAAGTGGACATGTCTAACATTTTCCTTTTGGTCCACTCTGTAATGTATCTGCAAAAGGCATGAATTATAATTAGGCAGCAAAGTTCTGAAGAGCGTGAGTTTCCATTAAAAACTTGGAAGCTTCAGGAAAGCCTGTGTTTGATTTGGCTGATTCAGCCCCATAAAAGTCTAAACCTATTCATGTCTCTTTTCCACTGAGCTGACTCCTTATTCCAAATAATTTACAGTGCTATTAACAAAACTATACATTTTCACAGGGGAAAAACAAAGAAACATATACTCTGACACCTCATCATCCCAACAGCTTCTATCACAAGGTTGCTGGACAGGTGAGAACATGCCATATTGAGGACCACCAGTCCGAGAGACAGAGTTGCATCAGATGAGGGCCGGGTTACCCAGGCTCACATCACAGAAGGTCTCTGGTGTCTGTTTTTCATGTACAACAATGCTTTGAAGTAGCAGAATGCAGAATTGCATCTGTATGTAATTACACTTACAGAGAAATTATGTATGAATTGGCAAAGCCAAGAAGGAAACATAAACAAATGACAATAACCAATTTGATAGGGGGCAGGCATGCAAGTGATTTAGAATGTTTAAAATTACAAATAACTTTTCCCTTTTACTAAAGGCAACGTGTATTCACTGTAGACAAATTAAAAGACACCACAAGCAAGGACTTCAGCCCTTGAAAATAATCACTTTTAACATCTTGGTTTATAACTTCCAGAAATAAAGGCATTCATGTAGTATTTGCTCTGGGAATAGTTGGCAAAGAGAGAGAGAGAGAGAGAGAGAGATCAGTGAGCAACTAACAGCTTTTTTTATACTGCACACATAATGACTGTCCCTTGATTTGAAGCTTCGGTGTCTGCTGTGTTCCTTGGGACCACCTTTTGGGGTCAAGGTATACCTGGCATTTAAGTGCTCCTTCCTTGTTAGTGGTCATCAGGGCTCCTTCACCCACTGCTATGCCTCCCCAACACCCAGGCCTATCGCACGTGGCCTTAGTGGTATTTTCTGAGCTCAGGAGAGACCAGCACAGCAGGGAGAGAGCAGGACACTGACCACTGAGCCTGTTACGACCTCTTGTTTTGGGTCTGACTCTTCTCTTAGGAGCCCATAAGGAAGATGGTAATTTCTAAAAAGTAAAAATACAGTTGCATCTGAGTTCAAAAAGCACACAATGTACTCAGACTAACCAACATGTAATACTCAGTTGCTATCAAGTTGTTTAGACAGAAAACCACACTGGGTGCATCTACTAGATATCACCCAATTAGCTCCCAGTTTAGCTCTTAGTTTAGTAACTAATTGAAAGAAGTACTTTTTAGATGGTAGGTGTTCTCTCAGATGCAAATGTGTCCTAACGTGCATCTGGGAATTGAGCAGAAACTGCCTCTTCTGTTTGAATGAGAGTCACTTTCCCCACAGGGAACCACTAATTTTTCAAGAATTAGAACACATATACAGATGACTAATGGCAGGCTGCTCATGATTAAGTGTGTGGTGACTCAGAGGCCTCCCATGACCTTACGGTACTCAAGGATCAACATTAACAACATGGCTTCTCAATGATTCTCCAAAGTGGGAAATGCAGTTGAGGCTGAACAGATCTGAGACCTCAGATCTCTAAAAAATAGATCCACATATACTTTTGATAAGCCTTATAAGCCATGTATGATTAAAAGGAAAGAAATCAAATGTCAGCCTATCCTTCTTTATGAGGACTGAATGTGAAGCCACTTGGTGTTGAGATGTAGTCACCAGAGTCATGTGCCATCATCCTTTCCTCAAAGGGCACTGGGACTCCTGAGTGCACAGTATAGCCCCTCCTTCTGGAATACCCTTTTCACACTGGCCGTCTTCATAAATACTTCTCATTCTTCAAGACCCAACTCAAGGCTTCTCTGCAACCATAATGAGCAGATGCACAATGGATTCCAGACGCCAAGGATTGTCTATCTGATTCATGGCTATATCCCTGACACCGCTAGAGCACCTTCCACATTGTATGGAACTTACATACTGACTGAGTGAACGAATTCATGAACGAATAAATTCTCTGCTTCCGTATTGTCCACGCCTCCTCTGGCACCTACCTCATTGCATTGCTTGTTCTCCTGTTCATCTAGCCTGAGCCCAGGAGCCTACTGACTGCAGGGATCGTGTCGTATTTATTGTTAGTGTCAGATCCAAGCAGAACCTCACACAGAGTAGGTGGCCCAGTAAATACTAGAAGACTAACTGAATGACAATGTCTACACCAACATGTAGCTGACTCTTACAAGCAAGCATGACCTCTGAAGGATCAACAAACAAAATGCTTTACGCTGGAGCTTTGCTTTTTACTTTCACATGCCTGGCTTCTGGGAACACAGCTTTTTGTAACAAGTTCTTTGTTTGACAATATCAACTGCCAGTGCTTCTTAAGAGATGAATATAATAGATTACAATAAGTTTAAGTTTCTGCCATTTCTAAAAACTGAGCACAGCTTACCAAAAATATGATTTAGGTAAGATTAAAATATCTTTAGTTTTCTTTTGAGTTACCAAAAATATTTAGGAGAATCAGAGACATGATTATTATTCATTCATTCATTCATTTGTTCTTTCTTTTAAAAATATTTTAAAACATTTATTTTTTTAGGTTGGTTTTAGGTTCACAGCAATATTGAGTACAAAGTACAGAGATTTCCCATGTATCTACTGCCCCTACACATGCATTAGCAACATCCCCCAGTAGAGAGGTACCTTTGTCGTATTCATTCTTTTTTAAGAGTCTCATTAGAAACCATTTCAGGGTTACCTGATTCTCTTTTACCACTAACCTAACACTGACCCTGCAATATACATGTATTTATTATACTTTTTTATATTTTATATTTATTTATATTTTTATATATTACATTTACTATTTTTTATATTTTATGTTTATTATATATATATATATATATATATATATATATATATATATATTTTTTTTTTACAGGTCTACTAAGACAGAGACCCGTTTGTTTTAGTTTTTCATTATATTCCTAGTTCCAGTCACATATTAAGGCACTCAAGAAATATGTGTCAAACAAATGGATGAATGGATGAAATCCTAAGTTCAAGGGCAGACTTTGACAAACCAAAAAATGTGGCTAGTCAGTTTATCAACTAGGCCTATAAATTACTTTGGTAGATTTTTGAATGCCAGATGCTTGACATGTATAAACTCATTCAGTCTTTACAAGAACCAAGAGGGCGGGCACTACTATTAATGCAAGAGAAGGCTGTGATACCTGCCCTAATAAGTCCCTGAGCCAAGATTTCAAGCCAAGCAGGTTGGCGCTGAAGCCTATACACTGAACCACTGCCCTCCCTGCCTTTTCATCCCAAAAGGCAGGCTGCATTTTTGCCCTGTTCACTGCAGGTGAGGCTCCGGAACTGCCTGCTGAGTCAGTGTGCAGGGTTTCTCTGGTCCCATGTTCAGAAATCAACCCTCTGGTTATCACATTTCCTCAGCTTATGTCCCTTAGTTTGCATACTCGTCCTCTGCTCTGAGTGAGATTCAGCATTGCTATTTGGAGGATTTATCCTGCTCACACTGACTGCATGTCCAGGATTGGGCCCTTGGTTGTCTACTTCCTATTTTCTTTGGCCCGTTGGTCTCTGAATAGAGAGATTTTACTCATTTCTCTGCACCACCCCCCCCCCCCCCAACCATCCCAAGCACTCCACGCTAGAGTCTCATGCTATTTCCAGGGAGCACAGTTATTCTCTTGATCCCAGACATTTTGAGCAACTCCCAGGATTTATGCCCGGGCACATATGCAAAGCCTGGGCAATGCTTTCATTGTAACTGTACCAAAAAGTCACAGAAACTGGGAGACAAAGCTTCAGTTATGTTATTATATTGTCTGTTGCCTAGGAAATGCTGACAATGAATGGCAAGCACAGTCTGTTTTCCATTCAAAATATGTTTGAATGCCTCCTAGATGCAAGGGCAAGGCACTGGAGAGGCACCTAGCTACAAGATGGCAGAATAATTGGATTTAATTCACTAAGTATTTTGTGCACTTTTCCAGAGTCTGCTATTGCTACATTTTTGGCCTGTGGGATTAGTACCAGCATGTGGGACTCCATGTTTTGGCTAAGGTCTCGGCTAAGGGGGCCAAGATTGGAAAATACATGATTGTTTTCAAATGTTAACAAACTTTGCAAATCATTGCTAAGAGTTGCTCCTTATTGTATTTTTTTTTTTTTTATATACAACAACTGCCCATCTACTATGACTATATAATTCAGGACTTAGGGAAAGATAAAGCCCTCCAAGGGGCGCCTGGGTGGCGCAGCCGGTTAAGCGTCCGACTTCAGCCAGGTCACGATCTCGCGGTCCGTGAGTTCAAGCCCCGAGTCAGGCTCTGGGCTGATGGCTCAGAGCCTGGAGCCTGTTTCAGATTCTGTGTCTCCCTCTCTCTCTGCCCCTCCCCCGTTCATGCTCTGTCTCTCTCTGTCCCAAAAATAAATAAACGTTGAAAAAAAAAAAAAAGCCCTCCAGATGGTTCAGGCAGAGAGAATTTAATGCAGGGACTTGTTTACATGGGTGATGGAAGGGCTGAGCAGCCAATGAAAGATGATGAGGCAATTGATAAAGTAGTAACAGCAGGAAGTCACTCTCACCTTTAGGAGCACAGGGACAATGGGAAGAAATGGTGTGACTGGAGCCCAGAGCCCAGAGCCTTCTGATAGGATCTAGAACCAGAGGGAAAGACTTCCAGTGGAAACAAGAGCCACGTAAAAGTCATCACCACAACAGGAATTCCAGGGGAGGCAGGGATTGGGGTGAGGGGAGAAATATCCTGGCTTCTCCCCTCTTCAAATTCTCTAATCCTCCTCAATGCTTCCTATTGGCTGAACCTTCTCAGGAGCAGAGGCCAAGGGAGCCTGGAAAGACAGTGAGGCATAGCTAACAGAAGGGGAAGAGCAGACTGAAAGCAAACCGCCTGGTCCATCCCAATATCAGGCTCTGAGTATTCAGAGTAGAAGGCACCTTCCTGTCTGTAGCAGGTCACCACGTAGCAGGGAAACAGACAAACGGACAACTATAACACATGGTGTGAGAATAGCTACAACAAGATATGAAAGTACAGAACTGAGGCATCTGTGGGAAATCACAGGAAGCTTTCCGATAGAGCTGACCCTTGAAGTTAAGTCTTGAAAGGCAGGTGTGCAAGGGCAACTCCAAGTGGTTTCCTATGACTTTTACAGCTGCAGGTTGGGGACTGGTAGAGTAAGCAGGCAGTCTAGGCCAGGTCATGACATGCTGAGGAGTTTGGATATGGCCCAATGGATAGCTATTCCACTGCAAAAAAAAAAAAAAAATCCTTCAATACCATCTACCTAATTTTTTGTAACTTCATCCTCTTTTTCTGAAAGAGGAACCCCCTATCATTTAAACCCCTGGCCTCATAAAACCTGGGTCTGCCCCCGTGGGGCGCTACAAAGCAATAAAATTCGTTCAGGTTGGACTGGAAAATCCTGCAGAGCCCAACTCTACACTGAGATAATCCCACAGAAAAGCCAGAGGAAAACATGTTGAATCATTAAGTAGGGCTACTCACTGGCCAAAGGAACCACTACCAGATCAAGATCAAGACAATAAGATATTCGCACTTTAGGCTTTCCTATCAGTTAGAGGCATGGTAACATTGTCAGGAGGTCCTTTGGTCTTCTGATCACACATGTCTAAATTAGACACACTGACATCTGGGCAGTGAGAGAGGGGAAGGGAGTGCAGCAGGGAGGGGGGAGGGGAAAGAGGTAGGATGGAGGTTGTAAAGGGAAAAGGGAAAAGACGGGAAAGAAGATGAGGAGCACCCCTCATCAGTGCATACCAACCCCATGTTGTCATGTGCAGGTTAACTGTTCACACCTGCAGGTGCATGGTAAAAACGAACAGGGATTAAATCGGGCACCAGAAATCCTGGATTTTTGTCCCCATAGTTTTGCAAACCGATACAATGATCTATAATAAGACTATCAGACCAAATGCCCATCTATCAGTTTCAGCTCCAAAGTTTTGACTGATCCCCCATAAATGCTATTATGTTATTTCTAGCATGGACTGTTTGGAAAATGATAAATAATTCAAAGAAAAATGAGCCAATTTCTATGGGTTCAAAAATGAACTTTCTGGGTTCAGTATGAATATTCAACCAGTTGATGATATTTAAATTAGTGCCTGGTCTAGTTTTTATTCCTTGCAGAAATGAAAAGTGCTGTGATGCTCTCTGCTCTTAGAAAAGAAGAAAGCTCTGTCAGGCATTGGGATAAGGCCAGAGTCTGCAGAGTGTATAACAAAATGTGTTATGACCAACAGCCCTTCATAATAAGCATGAAGAGTCCACTATTAAGATAAATACATCTCCTATCTAATTAAATCTAGAACCAATCAAAATGAAAAGAGTTAATGAATATGTCATTTCTATATATGTTTTGCCCAGCTATACAAATATGTTTTGGTATATTTATTGGTTGTAATGTATTTATTGTTTTAAAAGCCATGTTAGGGGCGCCTGGGTGGCGCAGTCGGTTAAGCGTCCGACTTCAGCCAGGTCACAATCTCGCGGTCCGTGAGTTCGAGCCCCGCGTCAGGCTCTGGGCTGATGGCTCAGAGCCTGGAGCCTGTTTCCGATTCTGTGTCTCCCTCTCTCTCTGCCCCTCCCCCGTTCATGCGCTGTCTCTCTCTGTCCCAAAAATAAATAAATGTTGAAAAAAAAAATTAAAAAAAAAAAATAAAAGCCATGTTAAAAAATCCACAGAAGATGGTTTATCACAGCTAATATAAACAGCTTTAATTTTATCATCTAAGTAAGCATATGTTTTATTTCCATTTTACTTGTTTGTGTACAAGGCCAGAAATGTAGAAAATGGCAAAGTACATTCCTACATTTAAAAGAAAATACCTCTGGGGCCCCTGGGTGGCTCAGGCAGTTAAGCATCCGACTTCGGCTCAGGTCATGATCTCACTGTTCATGAGTTTGAGCCTTCATATTGGGCTCTGTCTGACAGCTCAAGGCCTGGAGCCTGCTTTGGATTCTGTGTCTCCCTCTCCCTCTCTTCCTCCCCTACTCGTAGTCTATCTCCCTCTCAAAAATAAATAAAAATTACAAAAAATAAAAAAAATAAAAGAAATATCTCTGCCTCTGTCTCTGTGTCTCTGTCTCTCAAAGGATAGATACACATAAAGTACACACACACACACACACACACACACACACACACACACACACAGGCATTATAAGCGGGAGGTCCCTTGATCTTTTGACTACAGACATCTAAATTAGACACACCAAAATTTGGGCACTGAAATGTCCGATGTATTTGCTATTTTATATGTATTTCCTATCCAGTAAAACCAAACCTCCTATTTAAAAATCTCAAGCTGTTTTTCTGGCTGAATTTACACGATAATGACTTGAAGAAAATGCTGACATTGTCAAGTTGGCAGTAACTGGCTATTAACAGGATGTCTTAGGATTGATGTACTATAGCCACATGGACTTCTGTTTTTATCATGACTTTAGGGTGAAGGACAAATGGCAGCCAAAAAAGCTAGCCAAGTAGTAATCAACACCATAAATCACTTATGATTCATGAAATGACTATTGTACTTCAGGTACGATGAAAAACAAAAGGAAAATAGACATCAAGTTTGGTCTTTGGGGAGCATGTGGCCTTACTGGTGAGACAGGATTAACAGAAGTGATATCATTAAAAGACAATTCAAGAAAGTATATTCTACCTGGGTGCTAAATGATATGTTTCATAGTCTAATGAGGTAGGTGTCTACTCATTTATCAAATATTTGCTCAGACTTCTTGCAGGGTGGCATGTAGAGATGAAAGGCACAGCCCCATTCAAGGAACTCGCAGTCCAGTGGGAAGACAAACAAGTACATCGCCGATTATGGTTTAATGAGAAACTTCTGTGGAGACATGTGCTTGGGGAGCACAAACCAGGGAGATCTTACTCAGTCGGGCTCAGCTGGAATCGAGCAGGGTAGCAACAACCAATACACTGGCCAAACAAATAAACCATGGGGAGGAATGAGTGGTCTGGCAGACGTGAGTCTTAGGATGAGTTTTGAAGTTTGAGTATGAATGAGCCAGAGGAAAAAAGAGGGTTCTGGGGAGTGAGAAGAGCAGGTGAAAAAATCCATGAAATGGTACAAGAACAGGGCACAACAGGGATTAGCACTGAGGGCTGTAGGAAGGGAAAAGACACGTATGAAGAATGCGGTAAGCCGAATTAGCGGTCTCGACTCCTCATTACTCTGCAAAAGACTTATACGCCCCCGCATTCTCTGACTTCAGGCCCATGTATTTCCTGACTTCTTGGAGTTGGGCGCGGTCACGTGACCTGCTTTGACCAATGGGGCGTTGGTGGCGATGTCAGGAACAGAGGCTTGAAATATGATTAGGTGGATGGGTTGCCCTGTTTTGTTTCTGCCACTGCCATAAGGATTACATCCTCTAGGAAACTATTAGCTCCTCCAGCCATGGCCCCAGCAGAGCAGAACTGCCCCTGTTTCCCACAGATATGTGGTGAAAAAAATATTTATTGTTGTATCCTACTGAGATTTTTGTGGTTTGTTATGCAGCAAGAGCTGACCAATACTGAGAGCACTGAGCAGTTCAGTTTGGCCAAAGGGAAAAGTACATACTTGAAGTGAAGCAGAAAATATAAACCGGGACCATATAAAGACATCTTAACTGAGATGGCATTAACCTTCCAATATCAGAGTGATATTTCTAAGATGATACCCATTGCCCCAGACAGAGGCTGAAATCCAATGCAAGAATCTGATAAGATCTACTATACAGACCCTCCAATTAAGGGTTTCAAAATATTTTAAGCCACAGAAACAATTATAATAGCTTTCACAGAAAAAAAAAAAAAAAAAAGACAAAACAGACCACAGCCTTGCTGACATCTTGACTCAAGCTCGTGAAAGACCCTGAGTCAGAAGCACACAGCTAGACCCTTCTCGAATCCCTCACCCATAAAAACCATGAGCATATATGTTTCATTGTTTTAAGCTGCTAAATTCTACAGTAGCTTATTATATAGTAATAAATGACTAACACATAGAGCTTCTCTTTGCAGTCATGTTGAATGTACAGAGTCACTTTGTAATAGGGGAAAAAAACCCTTACAAAATAAAAGATGATACAAGAAAAAAAAAGAGCATTCCTTTCCAATGCACTAAGGTTACTATACGTTAGGAGAAAACAATCCACCAACTCCTCAGAGAACAGAGTCTTGTTCCAAAGGACATTCGCATTGGACTTTATCAGATAATTATGGGGTGAGGAAAGAGAAAACTACCTTTATTTATCCAGAGTTTACCTCTCAGGAGATGAGAGGCAGGGAATGGGGAAGCAGGAGATGAGAAAAGAAACATGCATTTCAGCAGATTTTGAACAGCAATGAAAAGGCTATGCCTCATGCAACTGAATATCAAATATAATAGAACATCACAGAGAAGACCTGTAAATATTTAAGTATCAGCCAGAAAATTATTACCAGAGCCCTGCCAACCCTCTATCTTTAATCAAGTTGACCTGTCCCATAAAGATCATTTTTCCAGGAATAAACCAGGAGAAACGGGACATTAAGAAGTTCTACGGACTCTTACCACTGAGGCACTCCTGTCTCACAACTGCTACACTTTTATTCTGAATTTGTGGCCAAAGTTTTCAGTCAGATGTATCTTCAGTGCCAACAGCTCTTCTCAACCACAGAAATATTGAACACAAGAACCCTGCTTGTCTCTCCCAGCTTTGAACCAACCTGGGACCCAGTTTTCTCTCCAGGTTTCTCAGGCTTGTTGATTCACAGGAAATGGGCATGAGCATTAGGGACTTGGATTTAGCTCTTGTGTGTCCGCAAACATTTCTCTGCTCTGACTGCCATTTCTATGTCCCTGAGCGGCGCTATCATGGACTTTCAGCAACTGGAGAGTGGCGGACTCCTTTCCTACCTGTGTTTGCTCGGGGGAACTCGGTTGGGTTGCATCTTCTTTTCACATTCCCCCTTTCTCATTTTCTGGAACAAAGTCCATCTTTTTCAAATTAACCACAGAACCTCAGGACGGGTCAAAATTGATCCTTAAATCTTGTCTTTCTTTACATTCAATCTTTAGAAATTCGGTCTCCTGTGGCAGGGAACGTTCGAGGGGGATAATTTTCCAACTTCAAAAGTCATTCAGGGATTTTATCCTCAAAGGACTATAAAAAATTAACCTGGGTAACAAACAGAGGGGAGAATTGCCCTGGCATCAAGCTCTACACAAAGACATGCAATTTTGTTGTGATTAAAGATGACATCCCAACACTGTTATTTTCTTGAGCCTCAATAGTAAGATTGCACCCAAAATATTGGATCCCACAGAGTGTGTACAAGTGCTAATGACACTTAAAGAAACTAACGAGTTCCAGTGGGGAAAATCTTTGGAATGATACCTCCCATTCATTTCCACTCAGCTTTTGCCAGGCACTAACATGGATAAAGACATTGACACTGTCGATGGGTAGGAGGAGATAGTGGGTAGTATAAGGCTTCTCTGCCCACATTGGAAAACAAAATATAATGGAAAAGTTAAAAAAAATAGAATTTACATTTATTTGCACAGTGCCAATGATGTATTTACTATCAAATGATCCTCACTGTGAACACAACAGAGACCAAAACAGAAAGGCAATTTTTTTGAGGAGGGGCACACAAGTGAGCGAGGGGCAGAGAGAGAGGGGGAGAGAGAGAGAGAGAGAGAGACTCCCATGAGGGCAGGGTTGGGGGGGGGAGAGAGAAAGAGGGAGAAAGAGAGAGAGAGAGAGAGAGAGAGAGAGAGAGAGAGAGAGAGAGATGGCAGGGCTAGTGTTTTTACCTGAAGTGGGGCTTGAGGTCACAAACCATGAGATCATGACCTGAGCGAAAGCCAGATGCTTAACTAACTGAGCCATCCAGGCGCCCCAGAAAGACATGTTATTGATAAAGGTCAGCTACATCAGCCTGAATTTATAGCTGTTGTATTCCCAGTAGTTCTTTAATATAAATACATTTTGACTTCTTCATTATGTTTCCAGTGTAGTCATGCTGAGAATTTGCCTATTAGAATAAATGATTTAACTATACATTATTTTCTTTTTACTTCTTTCTATTACACTAGATGGCACTCTCGTTTTTTAAAAAAAAAAAAAAATATGTCTGAAGTCCAACTTCGGCTCAGTTCCAACTTCGGCTCAGGTCATGATCTCACGGTTCATGAGTTCAAGCCCCATGTCGGGCTCTGTGCTGACAGCTCAGAGCCTGGAGCCTGCTTCAGATTCTGTCTTGCCCTCTCTCTGCCCCTCCCCTGCTCATGCTCTGTCTCTCTCTGTGTCAAAAATAAATAAAACATTAAAAAATTTTAAAAAAAGAAAAAGAGATGATATGTTTACTGGTGTTGAGAATCATGGCTTTAAAGGTTTCAAGCCTTTTTCCACCTCAGGACCTTTATACACGTTATTGCTGTCTCTGCCTAGAATGCTCTCCTCTGACTCTCTTCTTGATATGCCAAACTGCTAAACTTTCAGGTCTCAGCTAAAACATCCCTGACTTGACAAAGTAAGTCAGAGTCCCCTCTTCTAGGTTGCATAGCATCATGTATTTTTTTCATGGCACTTACAATGATGGTAACGCAATGAAACCATTCATGTATTTTTTTATTAGTCTCTTTAATATCTGTCTCCATGTTAGGTACATGAAAGGTAGGAAATATAAGCCCGGTTAACCACTATGTCATTAACACCCAGCACCATGCCTGATGTGGTGTAGATGCTCAGTAAATGCTGGTTAGATGAATGAATAAAGATCCCCAAACAATCAAGTTGTACGACTAAGCAGCCAAGCTTACACGGGTAGCAAGTGGCAAAGCTCAGATCCTGACATATATATGATTGATGCCCCAAACCACATCTCATCACCTGTTTCTGGCTAAAGCAGCATCACAAATAGTGAAGTGAAATCGGTGTCTCACCTAAAATATCACAAGTGAAACAAGACTGAATTGCCTTGCTCCAGGTTTCTCCTCTATGTCCCCTAGGGTGAGAAGTTATAATAGAAGTATAATTCTATTGCCAGACCCATGGCTAGTTTTCCTTCAGGCAATTTCCCTATTTGGATTCTTATATAGCCTGGGAACATGTTAAAATCCTAGAAAAACTCCTCAAGTGTCAAAATGTATAATCATGGAAAATAATTTATTCACATTCATATTTATCCTACAAATCACCTGGCTTCACCTCCAAGCTGGTCACTTGCTGGGTCACGGGTGTCCCAAGGCTCTCCAAATACAGAACGGAGTGTGCAAAGAGCTTGCAAATAGTACAACCATGACCCGCTTCTGCCTTCTGGTCAGTCTGGCAGTTGACTGGTTTTTGTGAACTGAGCTGTGAACTGTGGTGATTAGAAGCCATCGGGAAACAGGGGTCCACCAGACGCTGCACGGTTCTGGCCTCTCCCACGTGATTCCCCCGCTACACAATGAACTCAAAGGTGGCAAGAGGGTGGAAAGGTGCAAGCACAGATAATCTGGAACCATGCAGATGTGCACTTGAATTCTAGTCCCCCCTGTCCAGCGGTGTGACCTCAGACAACTGACAAACTAGCTAAGCCTCTGTTTCCCCACTTAAAAATGGAGCTAATACTGACCTCGTAAGACTTCTATGAGCACTAATAAGTCGCGAAGCAGCTAACAGTCGCTCCACAACAGTAGTTGCTTAATCAGTGCTGGCACCTTTTCTTTTCAAAGGCTGCGTGATGTCTTCCTCTAAACTCTGACAGCATGTACTCACTTAGCATCTATCTACTCTCCTAACTGGCGCATCCACTAATGTTCCGCGTTCCTTCCTTACCCAAACCATGTCTTCTATTTTATCCAAATGAGAGACTGTGTATATAGTATAAGCACAACATTGGCAGATACGTTTAGTGCCTAATAAGTGAAAGCCGTAAATAATAGTATTATCTCACACACTGTCAAGCCAAAAGCCTTATGTGAACCCTGCATTCAATAAATGTTTACTGATTTATTGTACCAAATAAACCAGATTAAATTCCGGCTTTACGGGTGTACAACCTGAACATGAAAATCTTCAGTTGGATGATTCCTGTGATCCAATACTTTCTGGGTAATGACACAAACTGAAGCCTAAAGACCGAAATCAGAAAACGCTCCCAGTTCTTTTCAAATAAAGAAATTTAATTTTGCCAACTACAGACCAACGAACTTACTTTTGACTTGGGTTAATATATGGTTCGAGACACCAACATGGAATATGAACATTATTTAACTAAATGGAATGAGGAAGTAACAGGTGCATCCTCTGGGAATGGTACACCAAGATCAGAACTAGCACTGGAGAGATGATCTAGGGGTCTAGTTAGAAGCAAGGCTGTGACTGGAGAGTGAGTTCACGTCAGAAAAGTCAGGATGCTGTTGTTTCAGTTCTGGGGACGAACGGGGAACTGTAGAGCTCTGGTGAACTTTGGAAGCCAGGGTACAGAGCCATTTACCTGAAGACAGCACAGCGTTTAATGGGGAGAAGCCACAAAACCGTAGCCAATGGAGGGATAGCTTTTCTTTGCTGCCAATGAGCCATGTAGTGCCAGTGACAAGAAGAGAAAAGCGGGTGAGAAATTGGGCTACATGACATTTTGCTTATGCTATGGAAATGGGACCTCTTCACTTCTGGGTACTAATAATTAGACAAGCCTGAGTTGGAGTCAAGCTTTAGAGAACAATGGGAGCTGCAGGAATCCTTCGAATGAATCCTTAAACTCTAAGGATTCCGTATATATTGCGATCCATGTGAGAACGTAGCTAAAAAGACTGCTCCACACAAACTCATGAAAAATGATTTGTTTAAGTTAAAGGAGACAAAGGGTTAATGAGAGGGAGGTAGCTATTCAAATGGAGGCAAAACATAGGCGTCTGTTAGGTGATGGAAATGTCAGGAAAGTCATGAACAATGTCTACACTGCAAATATGGGGAGAGTGTCACTTCTTTTCTGTTTTCCAAAATGCACACTCTTTGGCTAGTTCAATGATAATGATTGGATTAATCAAAGTACACGTTTGTACTAGAACAGTGTATTTCGAAGAGGACATAAAATCCAAGGTTGCCCCTTGGCCTTTTAACACTAGAAGAGAACAGAAATGATAGTGAGGGTCAGTAGTATTTCTTTTTGCCTCAGTTACACATGTGTGCATGCATACACGTGCACGTACATACTGCATCGTGCTTTTTGCCTTGCTTTTGTAGCTCAGTATTTGGCTAAATACACTCCTGAGTAACAATACTTATTTTTACTTACTATAACATAGTGTCCTTTTAAAATTACATTATAGGGAGTACCATGATAATCATATTTTATATAGCAAGGAACAATAACAACAACAAAGAAATTCCATGATGTCTGGGTTTTCTCTCTAGTCCTGATGTTGGCTGATTTCAAGACTCTTTGGGCTTCAATGTCTTCGTATGTTTTGTTTTACACAAAATGAGAGTGTTAGGAGAAATGATGGCTGAAGTGTCTTCAGTTTTAAAATTCTATTGTTTTGATTTAGTGGAAAAGTAGATACTTGTCTCTCTCAATACTTTCTGGGCATTTGGACCACAAGATAAAAAAAAAAAAAAAAAAAAAATCACTCTCTTCCTTGCAGCAACAAATCCCGAGCGCCACGGGACTGAAATACTTTGCTAGGAATAAAAAGTCCTTAGGCGTTGGTCAATAAACCCTAACCTTAAGCCCCAAACCATTCCCCTCAATTGGTAATAAGCCAAAATCACTTTCCCTCATGTGCAAAGGGCATTTCTCACTTTCTTGTGCTACTGTCATCCTCCACAGCATCCTCCTGATGCAATTCAGCATCCTCCTGAATTGCAGGACAGGATTTTGCTTTGTCTTCTACACTCTTTAGGAATACCTGTACAGCTACAGGTAGGTAGGAAAATTATATCATGGAAATTCTTATTTCGAAGTTTGTCTGGGTCACTGAGAATTCCTGGATGATTTTCCTCCAGTCTAAGCATTCGCGTCCTCTTGCAGGGCAGGAGAGACTCAGTCTGGCAAGAACAAGAACAGGACTTCCAAAAAGAACAAACACAACTTGTGACTTGCTGGGAGTGACTCAGGCGCTGGCCCTGTGCCCCCTGAGTCACAGGTGATCCATCACCGACACCGTTAGAGGGTGCCCGGCTGACAGAGGTGGCCACCTTCCTAGCTGCCAGGTCTTCCATGTGCTGTGAGGGAATTATGCCTCTCTCTACATGTGCTGATTTAGTGCCCTGGCCCAGGAAAAACCTTCAGAAAGGAAAACCAGAGCTGGGTTCCCATTAGAGCAACAGCTACTGAGTGTGCAATACAATTCAGACCTGACCCTGTCTTGGCAGTCTAGCTGTTCACCCACCCCTGATGAGTGCTCAAATGGGTGGGAGAGACAGTTGGTGTGGCAGGTGCTCAGGGGGTGAAGCCGTTTGTGGTCTGGGGTGATCGACAACAACCTCATTCCTGAAACAGAAGGGAAGTTGGGCCCTGAGCTAAGAGTAAGACACGCACAAGACAGGCAAAGAAAAGGACATTTCCAAAGGGGGGGGGGGGGCAATGCGTACGAAAGCGCAGAGGCAGAACGCACGTGGCCTGTTGGCACGGATCAAGAATGAACATAAAGTATCACCTTTGTCATCCGCATTTTACATCTCCGATGTTACAAAAGGAATATATCCTATCCATCTCACAAAAGTAGTAGGATTCACAGGGCAAACAGATAATACTTAGCTCTTCCCCAGACCCACATTCTATAAAATTGTGTCTTAGAAAATACTTGTATCGGTTGTCTTTCTCCCCATTGCTTTCTTTGTGGTTAATATGGAACCCCGATTTCCCACATCTCTTTAATCTGCTTCCGGAGTGGGAGACCTTGGCCAATTATAGAGTTGGGTGAAATTCAGCCAGTCTTATTATTGTATTACACGACACTGCTAAAACCTGTAGAGGATAACAGCAAAGGCTAAGTAGTATTTCTATTTTCAAGAAACTTTAGTAGGAAAGACAAAACATTGGCCCATGAAACTATTAAATAAAATGCTGCCTTATATTATAGAAAGAGGTACCACAAACAGTATTTTCATCCGAAGTTTATAGTTGGCATGGTCTACATAGACATACATAAATCATAGGTCGATATGACTCATGACTCACTTGAGGGCTGCCACCAACTGTTGCCCAGTATGGGCACTGCACAAAAAAGGCACCAGACCTACGAAGTGAGCTCTTGGCTTAGCATGACATATGTGTGATGCCACATCAGAGGAGGGCACCATTTTCTAATTCTTCTACCTGGAAGGGGCACCTGTTCTTAATTCCTCCATCTAACAGGGGATACCTTCCTCTCATTAGCTCAAAAGCCTCTTAGAGGTGAGTTGAGGGTCCTGATCCTCCTTTTTCATACGAGCAGACATGGCTTTTGATGAAATGCTTTGTAGATTACTCAATTTCTCAATCTTGGAGATGGATAAATAAGAAACTAGAGAATAGATGGGGTGAAACGAATTTACATTCATTATTTTGGACTTCGTCATTGCATGAGCACCACTGTTCCACTCTGCTTCACTGTACACGCCTCAGTGGTGTTCCAACGAGAGAGGTGCCCCAGCTTACCTCGTTCTCCTGGGGTCCCTGGCACACCTGCATTTCCTGGGAAACCTGGGGTCCCGGGGGGCCCTTGTTCACCAGGGGCTCCAGGTGAGCCTGGTCTGCCAGGCTCCCCGGGAGGCCCCTGGATGGTCCGCACTGATGAGGAGTGGCTGGGAATCTGGTTGAGGATGGCTGTGTACCTGGCCATGTGACCTGAGACACAAAGGGCAAAGACAACATTCAATGAACTGTCACACACAGAAAGGGGAGACAAGCGGTTTTATTTGTCAAGGTTCCAAACAATTCTGTCAGATAACCACAAGAGGAAAAGCACACCCCTCTGAAATATGTTGCTTTCCAAGTTAAAAATTATTACATTTTACTCTGGATGATATGAACAGCTGGACTGTATTCAAGACACATCTCAATAGTTTGGAATCCTACAGCTCACATCAGCATCCCAGTAAACATCAATGGGCAGAAGTCATAAATTTGATCTTCGCCCCCTACATTTATCTGACCCCCAAACCCTCACCCAGCTGCCCCTTTTCTCTAGCAACAACCCCACCAATTTATTTGCCTTTTTTCCAAACCCACAAAGACTGCTCCACCCTCTTGCTCACAAATCCCCAGACAAGTGTTCTGTTTCAATTTGTCTCTTCGTCGCCAAGGAGCCTTTACTTGGGTCCCAGCTGCAGAAACTCCCACGAGCTTTATTAAAAAAAAGAAAGAAAATCTGGCGCTCTCTCCTATAATCCCTTAACTCAGTTATGGCTGGAAGAATGTATTTTATTTTATTTATTTTTAAGTTTATTTATTTATTTTGAGAGCAAGTGAGTGAGCGTGAATGAGGGAGAGGCAGGGAGAGAGGGAGAGAGAAAGAATCCTAAGCGGGCTCCGTCCTGTCAGCGCAGAGGCCCATGTGGGGCTCGAACCTATGAACCGCGAGATCATGACCTGAGCCAAAATCAAGAGTTGGGCGCCCCTGGAAGAATGTATCTTAATATTCAGAAGTATAGATTGATAAAGAGCTTGCTACCATAATGCTTCATTCAGTTTTCCGGTAACATCAGAAGGTAAGATTTCCCACATAAGTGAATTTCCTAGATGAAAATCTCACCCTTTCCAAACATTCAAATCTAAATAAAGAATAGTAACCATTTTTAGAGGGATTATTTCTAGAATACATTCAATACATTCCTAAGCATAGGACCATGACCGCAACTAGGATTGGCTTCCTGGTGACTCAGGGGCCACCTGTAGGCGTGTGCTTTTCCACCTTTCTCTTTTGACAAGGGGCCATCCTTCATCACTTTCTCTACCTGTCATCACTTTGACCTCACACAGTTCCCCACATAACCTTTCCTCGAGTCATTCTTCTGATCAGCTCTGGACCAAAAACCAGATAACTCATGGTTTTATTATACTTAGAAGCTAACTGATGAATGAAGTTCTGAGCAGAAACCTAAGCCATGAAGTAAGGAGCCCAGAGGAACCTGAGGCGGCACGTGGGAAGGACCTGAGGCAGGATGTGGGAAGATGGCTGAGGTGCCAGAAACAGCCTCTGGGCAGATCGGGGCTTGCTCATAAAGCTGCACGCAATCTTTTCTATTTCTTCTCTCACAATGGCACTCACAGGCAGGGCCTCCCTATTCTACGGGCTCATTTCAGCTTTCTTGTAGAACTCCCTGCTGGCTTTCATTTCCTCCAAGTCATTCACAAGAATCTGAGATTTCCTGAGGGAAAAAACTCCATTTTGAACTCTGAGTTTGTAGGGCACGTCTTAAATAATCATATACTTTTAAAAGATTTTTATTCTACCGTGGAATATGACAACAACTATTGTGAAATCTTCCACATTTTGTGGTCAGTGAGTCCTATTTGGATTTAACCCTTAGGCTTCCTTAAAATAATTACCTGCTCATTTACTTTCATTTACTTGAAATGAGAAACCTACAAGATAATCCAAGGTACAGGTTAGCTTTGGACATATTCCACTTAATGTTCCATTTAGCTTTTATAATTTACTAATTTTTTAATGATCTTATTGTGGCATTAAACTTTAATAGTTTCGTTTAAAACTAGTAAATTCTCAGGGCGTCTGGGTGGCTCAGTCGGCTAAGCATCTGACTCTTGATCTCCACTCAGGTCATGATCTCACGGTTTGTGCGTTCGAGTCCCACATTGGGCTCTGTGCTGACAGTGCAGAGCCTGCTTGGGATTCCCTTTCTCTCCCTCCCTCTCTGCCCCTTCCACACACACACTCTCTGTCTCTCCCTCTCCCTCTCTCTCTCAGAATAAATAAACTTAAATAAAAAAAAATAAAACTGGTAAACCCTCTCTCTCACACACACATTTAGTTTGGGCAATGTATAAAATGAAATAAAGTTAAAATATAGGAAGCATTACTCCTATGCCTGAAGACTGTAGCTTTGTACATGGTCTGCATGATTTATGTCTTAGTGAAAACGCTCCCAAGATGGTGTGGACAGTAACTCCATGCCTTCCCAAAGATGAGGTCTGGGTTTCTCTACTACAGATGGAATTTGGGATATCTGCTACCAGCCAAAAGGCCTATCTGGATGCTTATGAGACTCCTAGACGTCCTTGGGTCAAAAAAAAAAATGGAACCTTTCAGAGCTGAGGCAGCCACTCAGCCCATGGGAGGGGCGTGTGCTACCAGAGTAGGGGGCTTCACAGCTAGAGCTAAGCCAGAGATGGCTGGGTTTGAATATTTCGTCTCTACAAGGCTTTAGATATTCCTGGAATCGAACAAATCATTGGCAAAAGGAAGGGCCCACACTAGTAACCCTCTGGTTAGATTATTCAGACAAAACGTCAGAGGGCCTGGGAGAAACACAAAACGGGTAGATATACAAGTGAATGAACACGAATCAGTAATTGGAATACTGTGCTGTGGGAAAGTTGGGTGTCACATAAAGCATGTTCCAGTGTAATTTTTGGCATGAGCACCAGTGTCTTGTCAAAAATGTCACGTGAAGGCCGCCCCTGTGTGCGTGTAGGGGCATTATTATGTTGTATTTACATAAATGTTACAGAATAAAGTGAAGGGCCTTAGGCCAGTCCAAAGAAAAGGACAAAAAGGAGGTATTGATTTAAATCTAGCGAGTTGATAGAAATCAACACCATGAATCATCTCTTTGAAAGCAGCTTCGGATTCCTTCGTCTGGCAGATTTCAAGTGCTGAGTACTTGAGGAAAAAAAATCTATCCACTTGAAGATGAAGAGAGAACAAAAGATCTGATCGGGGCAGTCAAGTTAGATCTATATGGGCAAAAGGAGAGCTCTTGGACAGATGCCACAGAGGAATTAGGTATCTGTGACATCGACACAGAACTCAAGGGTGATCTGTAATGACTTCTGTAATGGGTTAGTTATGGCCATCTGTAAAGCTTACCCATCTGCACCAAGACAAAGCTTTGGAGGTGTTCTCTTGAGTCACTAACTCTTGGGAGGGGCAGATTCCCATCTGGACGAACCACAGAGAACAATATCCGAAACTGTCATGCACTTACTTTGTTTTTTTTATTTATTTATTTATTTTTTTTAATGTTTATTTATTTTTGAGAGAGTGAGAGAGACAGAGCATTAACAGGGGAGGGTCAGAGAGAGGGAGACACAGAATCTGAAACAGGCTCCAGGCTCTGAGCGGTCAGCACAGAGCCTGACGCGGGGCTCGAACTCACCGACGGTGAGATCATGACCCGAGCTGAAGTCGGCCACTTAACCGACTGAGCCACCCAGGCGCCCCGTGTCACGCACTTACTTTGGATCAGCTGCTCGCACACCTGACGCGCCACTGCTCGGACCATGGCCTGAGACTGCAGATCGCCCTGGATGAAAAAGAAGCATCTTCCTGACTCTCAGGCCCAAGCCCAGCTGCATGGCGATACTTCCAGGATGCAGACCTGGCTTCATTAGCTGTTCCCGCCTGGTCCCTGTGGCTCCCGCGACAGATAGGATTGACCACCATGTGCAGAGAAGGTCATGGAATTTGACACTCATGGTGTCAGGTTCCTGGGAGTCTATATTAAATGTAAAGGCCCAAGTACGTATTTCTGTTCCCAGATTCTAAAAAATTTAAGTTTTGAAATATGTATTTAATGCCTCCTTTATAGTTATTTAGAGCCTATAAAATATAGCACTTTCTCAGGCCGTGGCTTATTTACTATCAATAACAACTCAAAGGAAAGACATTAAACCCATTTTATAGATGAACAGAGTTAAACACGTTGCCCAAAGTTTCACAAAGGTAACTGACTGGATGAGCCCAAAGCCGCTGCTGTTTCTACTACCCAGCCCAGTTCTATCAGGCGACAGCACAATTCTATCAGCAGCTGCACAGTTTCTCAAAAGGGAGAGAAGGTCCCTAAAACAAACTGACTTACATGACACAGCCAGTTCGTTGATGTATGTCTGCCATTGGCTGTTAATATTGGCCCATCAGGCAAGACACAAGCCCCATTTCTACTACTTGGCAAATGTACAGGGCTTTTGTTTCTCTGATGCCTTTTTACATCCATTGTATAAGTCTGTCCTCAAATTCACTCTGGAGTTCAGAGGAGTTTGATTCTCTCCCTCTGATCCTTAAAGAAATGGGCCTGAGGTCATTTAGCTGAATGGCAGCAGATACACAACTAGAAACCTGCTCTCCTGACTTTTAGCCCACAGGGTGTTTTTCCACCTGACAATGTGCTCACAGTCCAATGAGTTGAGGAGAGCGAGGAGAGAGGGAATGAAATAAGAGCAATGAATATTCATGACAGTATAAATGGTCATCCTTTATCAGGCTTTGGTGATGAAAGATGTGCAGCCAGCTGTGCGTGATAAACAGAGCCGGAGGGTACTTACTCTTTCTCCTCGTTCCCCCTTTGCTCCAGGGATACCCTGTAAAAAACGTAAATCGTCAAGTTACTTATCACACTGCATTCAGCTGGGCATAATGAGGATGCATCTTTTCTTATTTTGTTAAGATGTTTTTCTTAGCTCTAGTGATTGTGCAGCACAAACAGGTACACAACAGGAATAAACAAATAGCAACCTGTAAACCCACCAAACAGAAGTAGCTCTTTGAAACATTTTGCTCCCCCAGCCTTTGAATAGGTAGAGAGAGCATTTTTTTTAACACAAAATTGGGATCATGGGGCAATGCTGTTTTGCCATGTAGTTTCACTGAATAGATCGCTCACATCTTTTCACACTAAACACCTCCTGCCCACGGATTGTGCTCTACCGATGCTTCCTGATTTATCTTACAAACCTCTGCTGAATAGCTAAATTGTTTCCATTTTTAAAAGAAGGAAGTAAAAGATCTTCCACCGTAAGAGTTCAGGGTAAGAGATGACATTTGTGAAAACCCAAAACCCGACTCCGCTTTCCATCTGGCGTCACAGCACACAATTCCTTCCCCAGTTCTCCCTGATAACGGGAACTCATATTAACATGAATTCACAGTTAAATTATTATTTTGTTTCGTGGCTTAGCTACTCTTTGACCCATAAGAAACTATTATTACGGCACACATTTTTACTGAAAAGATAAGGGAGTTTTCAAGGTATCTGTAATGAAGTGACACTAATAAGCAAAACATATGTCTTCAGAGCATTCCACCTATCGTTTCGACTCTAAAACAACGTAGTAGAATTCACTGAACAACATTTTTATAGTCTCTACCAAAAGGATAGTAAATGGCATTTACAGATGGAATGTACCCACATGGTCAGACTGTTGGAGTTGTTACTATAATCTCAACAGGTCCTACCCAGGTATCTTCTCCAGAATCTCTACTGGATCAACAGTCACCTTCAAAATTGTGGTTCACCCCATGGTGTGCAGGGATATTGACTTTCTGGAAAAATAAGATGCCCTGAATTGTAGTGTTAGCCGTTTTTGGAGGTGTAAGTCCATCTACTGTGGTTGATTTCAAGCTACAAATGTGCTGTCACTCAAGACGGAAATGAGATGGGAAGAGAAGCACGTAACCTACTCTCCTGAGCAGCTGCAAGCAGTTGGAGCCCACCACTGGTTGTCTTTTCTCCTCTCTCCCCTTGCATCTCGCATGTCTATTCAGCACACACACACACACACACACACACACACACACACACACACACACACACTTTTGCATTGCAATTTCTCATAGCCATTCCTTCTATTCCACGACCCAAGTGCTACCCTTACCATGTCACAATCTCACACCAGGCCATTTGCAACTTCCTTCTAACTGACTTCCCTAACTAAAGACCCCCCTTCCAAACCCTCCCCCACATAACCACTAGTCCTTCCTCAGATACCACCAGCATACAACTCACAAAGCTCAGAGACCACTGAATGATGGCAGCTCCTCCTCTATTCAGAATCACTCATTGGTTCTTAGACACCCATGAGACAAAGTTGGTTCTTCAGTTCAGTCTTTCGTTATCTACCTCCAGCCTCCCTATCTGCTACTCCTCAAAATTACACTTTCTCATTCTCACAGACCTGACCTACCCAGTGCATGAAAACATTTGAAATGTAAGAAAAATATTAAAGTATTTAGAAACATAAATCTTATGGGTGAAGTATCAACGGTAGGAATATTCTAATATCAGTTATTTGACACTGCATGTTTTCTTGTCCTATTTACTTAACTGCAAATCAGCTTATGGATTTCTTGTCTCTCTGTAGATGGTAGGATCTCCCAAACTGGAAACCATAACTTACATTACTTTATATTTCTTTTTTTAAAGTTTTTATTTTGAGAGAGAGAGCATGAGCTGGGGAGGAGCAGACAGAGAGGAAAAGAGAGAATCAGAAGCAGACTCTGTGCACCATCAGTGTGGAGCCCGACAGCAGGTTTGATCCCACAAACCGCGAGACCATGACCTGAGCTGAAATCAAGAGTCAGATGCTCAACCGACTGAGCCACCCAGGCGCCCCTATTTATATTTCTAAAACCACCTAGCCTGTTTCCTGCATAAAAGAGTTGCTCAAACATTCAACTAAGTCCAATATTAAACTGAAACATTTATTATAAATCTAGGACTTTTGTCTGCTTCCTCTGACCTTGAGTTTCCTTTTGTTATGTTAATAAAGTGAGAAGAAAAATATTAAGTGACTTCAACCATAAAAATAAACCTACCCTTTAGTGTACCATATGATAATTTTTCAAGATTACAATCAACAAAGCCCAAGATGGGGAACCCGGGTGGCTCTGTCAGTTGAGCGGCCGACTTCGGTTGAGGTCATCATCTCATAGCTTGAGTTTGAGCCCCGCGTTGAGTTCTGTGCGACAGCTCAGAGCCTGAAGCCTGCTTTGGATTCTGTGCCTCCCTCTCTGTCCCTCCCCTGCTCACATTCTGTCTCTCTCTCTCAAAAATAAACATTTTAAAAATATTAAAAAAAAAAAAAAACAAAGCCCAAGAGAACTTTATTTAAAAACATACACACACTCATACACATAATGAACATTAGTTCTGGGTACATGGGTGCTCACTCTAAATTCTTACCACTTTGTGATTGTTTGAAATTTTTCGTACTAGTATTTTCGGAAAAAAAATAGATGAGACATGGGATCTGTAAGCCACTTAAACTCTCTGAGCTTCTTTCTTTGTAGTATCAGGCCAGTAAATTAAATGGTCTCTGGGGTTCCTTACAAGGCTAACGTGCTAGCATCTCACAATGTCGTCATTATTTGGAATGAGGTAGCTCAAGGAACAGGATTTATGAAAAATACAAGCTGGGCTTGCCAGGGCAGAATCTCAGACTCTACAAAGAAAGCATATCCTCACTATAACCTCTCTCCACATGTAGGTTCCATACTCAGTCTGTGTCTAGTTCCCAAACTCCTGTCTCCCCGTTTCTTGGGACTATGCTTGGGACATAGCAGGTACTCAAAAATATGTTAACTGAATGAATGAATGGCTGAATTTTACTTCAAATCTGGATGGCAGCTTCATTTTAACTTCCTTGATTGAAAAAAAAAAAAAGATACTTAAGACATTCTCAGGCATTGAGCTCCTAGATCATTAGAAAAAGAGTTGATTCTGTTAGAAGTATCCAATTTCCTTTATAAAACTTTTTTTTTTTTTTTTTTTGGCTTAAGAAAGATTTACAAGGCATCCTTCCCTCACAATTCTTTTCAGATTCTTATAGATGTACTGGTGTTGTCCTCTTCATTTCTTAGACTCCACAAATGGCCAAGTCCCCAAAGATGCAGCAATGTCCCCTTATAGGTCTAACTGGAGAAAAGAGCTACTTATGTTACCATGAAATAAATCTTCAATGGAACCAGCTTTTCAAGCATTAAATGTACAACAAAAGCCAAAAATTAGCAAAAAAAGTAAATATTCCACTTTTTAAATATATTCAGACACAATCTGCAAATACCAGATTGTTCTCGGCATGTTAACCTATTTAACCCTATAACAGGCTTGTAAGATTAACTCATTTATTTAATCCTTGTAAGACTCCTAGAAAGTAGATTAATTTATTCTTTGTCACAGCCCTAGGAGAGATTATTTCCATTTTGCATATAAGAAAAGTAATGTAGGAAGAGGTTGAACAACTCAACTCGCCCATGGTCACACAGTGAGAAAATGGAAAAGCTGGGACCAGAACCCCATCAGCCAGTCTCCGGAGTCTGTTGCCTCCCCAGCAAAGTGTGCTTTCAGCAAAGTGAATGAGAACACTATTCGACAATTTGCCAGCCAGTGTCTTCCATTCCATTTCCTAATTACACAATAATAAAAAAGCAATCATGCATCCCTCCAACTTAATCCTCACAATTCAGAATTCAGTGTTAACTTGGGTCATTTCTTTCTTTTTTTTAAAAAAATTTTTTTAATGTTTATTTATTTTTGAGAGAGAGAGAGAGAGAGAGAGAGAGAGAGATTGTGAGTGGGGGAGGGGCAGAGAGAGAGGGAGACACAGAATCCGAAGCAGGCTCCAGGCTCTGAGCTGTCAGCACAGAGCCCAACGTGGGGCTCGAACCCACAGACCCCAAGATCATGACCAGAGCTGAAGTTGGACACTTAACTGGCTGAGCTACCCAGGCACCCCTAACTTGAGTCATTTCTTAAAAACCAGTTGATCTAGAATATATTTATTTTTGAACCAATATACTATTTGACATCACCATTGCTAGCTATTGTTTATTAAATTGGCTTCCTCCAAATGTTTAAAACTTAGGAATTAGAGGGCCAACCTGACTGATAACAAAACCTGACAGGTCAGCCTCTTCTGGTACATAGGGATGGATATGTTTAATCCGGCCTGAAATCCCTCAAACTCAGCCTCACGATGCAGGTTATTAAGTAGCTACAGGGCACAGCTAGGCAATTTCAGTGAAAGATCCATTTAGTAGAATATCTGTATGGCAAGAAGTTATTTGTTATTCCAACGTCTCTGACATCTTTTCCTTTGATTTTTGAAAAGTAAAACAAAAACAAAATAAAAATTCCTGAGCAAGGGAAGGTCCATAACTCCACCAAAGTATGCTTTGAGGGAAAACACATATTCCCTGTAAACGTAGGCAAGAAAAAGTGGCATATTTTCCTATAATTTTAGGAATCGCTGAAATGTAAAGAAAAGAAACTACAGTAGTTACATTCAGAGGTTCACAGAAGTTTAGTGCTGAGGGAAGAGGAATGATCTCATCATGGTCCAAGTCCCACACATTAAAGATGTCTGTTAACACGAATCAAAACATCCTCGCTCAGCTCTAAAGGTCTTCCATGGTCTGACCCTCCATGTCTAAGAATAATCTCCTAGACTCCCCTGCACATCAGCCTAACTAGAATAAACACTGATCCTTATTCTTTCTTCCTTTTAACAAAGACTGATTAAGAAACTTCTATGAAACTGAGCTGGAATCTAGGAATAAAAACATGAGTACACGGGTATGATGACATTTCTGCCCTTGAGGAATGGTCATTTCAGTGGAGGACTTGGCATGGAGATTTATATGAAATGTCTCAGCCTAAGGAGGTGGAGGAGGGGAGGTCCTCACACAGAAAATGCACAGTTTTAAAGAGAGACTAGCCAGGAGCTCACCAGGTGGGGCAAGGAGGAGAAAGCAGCCCAGACAAATGGAAAAATGTCCCAGAGACCAAACAAGTATGAAACAGTATAGCACGTGTTGGGAGAGCTTTACATAACTTGGAATGACTCAACTGCAGATGAAGGGATAGTGGGAGGTCAGTTGGAAGGGAAAGGAAGGGCTCATCATGAAGGGCCACATATACCTGGCTGAATATGTGGGACCCATCCTCTGGTAACAGGATCTGGTGAGGAGATTCAAGCCAGGGAATGACACATCAAAGATATACTAGAAGGATCATCCAGCAACTGGGGAATGGATGAGACCAGGGCTAGAGCAGAGGTCAGGGAGCGGGTTAGAGCTTCCTGTGATAAACTCGGTGAGAAACAACAAGGGTGCAAAATATAATTGTGGCAGGTGCCACGAAGCAAGAGAAAGAGTCGAAAAAGATAAAAGGTACAAAAGATGCAGTGCTTTGTGTTGGCTTTATGTTTTACCGCAATCCCCATTGAAACAATGCCAACTCCCTGCCTTTGTGGAAGCAAAGCACACCCTCCTTTCAAGATCCAAAGGAAATGCTGCCTCCTTCAGGAGCTATTCTCCCCATCGCATCAGTTCAGGGGATAGCTCCCTCTCTGCCTCTTCCTCTCTGTCTTTCTGTAGGTCTCTCTGTCTCTCAATGGGACTTTCATAGCAATTTTGTTGTCTTTCCCTTAAACCATTTCTCACTTTTTGCCTTTTATTATACCTACTTACATTAAAAAAAAATCACTCTTGGGGTACCTCGGTGGCTTAGTCGGTTGAGCATCCGACTCTTGGTTTGGGCTCAGGTCATGATCGTACAGTTTTGTGAGTTCGAGCCTCGAGTTGGGCTCTGTGCGCACAGTGTGGAGCCTGCTTGGGATCCTCTGTCTCCCTCTTTCTCTTTCTGCCCCTCCCCCAACTCGTGATTTCTCTCCCTCTTAGAATAAATAAATACACTTTAAAAAATCATTTATTTATGTATTTTTTAAAATTTATTTTAATGTTTATTTATTTTTGAGAGAGAGAGAGAGAGAGAGAGAGAGGACAGAGCACAAGCAGTGAAGGGGCAGAGAGAGAGGGAGACACAGAATCTGAAGCAGGCTCCAGGCTCTGAGCTGTCAGCACAGGGGCCAACGCGGGGCTTGAACTCACAGACTGGGAGATCATGACCTGAGCTGAAGTCAGACACTTAACTGACAGAGCCACCCAGGTGTCCCTTAAAAAAAATCTTAAAACAAAACCACTCTCTAGATTTTCCATGAATGTGGGAAAATTCCTTGGTCATCTTTTGTACCCCTCGGAACCCCTCTTCCCCATGTCTCTTGCATATATTGTGACTACCCAGCAAATATTTTTACATGAGTGACTTAGGAAACTGACGTCCTGAGAGTCTAGATAAATGGCTTCAGTGATGTGGCTCACACAGCTAGTTAAGGTCATGTCAGGGCCACATCTAGAACCCAGGAATCCTGACTTCTAATGCAGTGTTCTTTAAATGATGTAGTGGACCTGTCTCCCTATATTGATCTCAAGCTAAACTCATGGCCCCTTCTTACATGAGCTTCATCTCTGTGTGCTCCCCTGCAGGGGAGGCACTGTATTTTAGCCGAGTCTTAAACCTCAGGTAGGAGCTACGCCGGCAGCCGCAGCAAAGCACGGTCCACCCGGGGAAGTCGGTGGCTGCAGGCAGAGTGCATGAAAGCACACGTTCCTGGCACCGGCCTAGGAAACACGTTGCTATTTTCAGTAGGGCAGTCTGTCTTTCTTGGTCTCTTTCCCTCCTGCCTTCCTAGACAGACATCCATGGGAAATCAATCAAGGCCTGAACACCACGACACCGAGCCTGCTTTACTAGTCACGCCAGTCTGGCAGCCAGCAGGCATCTGGCTGCTCACTTCCCGGAGCACGGAGCACGAGGAAAAGTCTGGGCGGGACAGTTCAGAGAACAACTGGCTTTTGACAGAGTGCCCACAGCCTACCACTGTGGCGTCCCCGCCCAGTGCCTATACACTAAATGGTTTCTGTCTTGGATAAAAATTCCAGGGCCACGGGGGCCCTTTTCTGTTGATTTACAATGATCGAGGACAATATTATTAACGAGTGCTTTCTTTCCGGGAAATAGTTTGTTGGCATTTCTGTATGGCCATATTCAAGAGCTACAACAGGCCAGGTGGATAAGCAGAGTGGGGTTCTGCTTACCTAACACATTCTCCACCCTTCGTACACCCCATTTTCTTCTCCGTAGGATCCTGGAGCTGGTTCTTCTCTCCTATCCCATCTCTCATAGATCATATGAACCCAGCTCAGGTTAAGGGAAACTAGTTCTAGGAGGTGTCAGCAAAAGTTCAAGGAACAAAAAGATCAGCTCGTGCACACGTGATTTTATTAACCAAATTAACCGGCTCTTGCTTTTTCTCATTTCATTTCAGGATGCCTCAAAGTCTTTGATGTCCTGAAATCCCTCATGACTTTCTGAGAAACAGATTTAGTATGCACAGTCTCTGACACTGCTTTAACCAGCACCCCTTACTCTCCGAGCCCCACTGACATATTCCAGAACTCTTGTTCCCAAGAACAGTTTGGGAAGCAGACTAAAGCCTGGTAGGAGAGATCATGTTTTCAAATCTCTTTTCTGGTGAGGAATAGACTAGGACCAAATGAACGGAAAAGTTTACAGTGAAAGGATGGTAGAGACAGGAGTGTGTGTGTGTGTGTGTGTGTGTGTGTGTGTGTGTGCCTGTGTCTGTGTCTATGCACATGTGCATGCATGTGTGCTTGTGCATGATAATGAAGGTGAGTGTTAGAGTATGTTTCCACATGCATGACCATAATTAGTAATACCATTTTGGATTAAAACTATATGTGTGAAGAGAAAGCAATCAAATTTTCTTCTGTGACCCATTACAGCTGGATTTGTAAAGAGGAGATATAAAAGTGTTTGAACAATGACACTGTATTTGGAATGAGTATATGGCTTTGTAAAGTAACTGCTGAGAAGAGCATTCATTTGGGTGTGCAAATGAGGATGTGCTTGCTAAAATCTGGAGGCATTTTTTATGTTCATATCTTGTGTGTGTGTGTGTGTGTGTGTGTGTGTGTGTATACACCTGCATATGTGTCATGTAAATCTTAGCTTGGGAAAGAACTCTGAGGATGACATAATTATACTGAAATGAGTTTAGAGAACAAAAAGTAGCATGGCAGTCTGGGTAGCCAGAGGGAGAGTGGTGTCTTTCCAAATGAGAACCAGTGTTTCTCTAATGTTTTGTTGACTGTGGTAGGCAGAAAAAGCATCCCCCAGAGTGTCCATGTCCTAATCCCCAGACCTGTAAATATATTACCTTATGTGGCAAGAGAGACTCTGCAAATGTGACTTAGTCAAGCATTTTGAGGTTATCTATGGACACTCTCTAGGATTATCCGGTGGCCCAGATATAATCATGTAGGTCCTCAAGGCAAAAAACCTTTCTAGACTGTGCTCAGAGGGAGATGTGATTAGGGAAGAATGGCCAGAGAGCTGAAACACTGCCGACTTTGGAGATGGAAGTAGGCCATAAGCCAAGGAATGTGGGGGGCTTTGGACACTAGAAAAGACAAAGAAATAGATTCTCCCCTAGAAGCTCCAGAAAGGAAATGCCAACACCTTGATTTTAACCCAATGAGACCATGTCAGACTTCTGATCTAAAGAACTATAAATTAATAAATTTGTGTAGTTTTAAGGCACCAAGATTGCAGTAATCTGTTATGGCAGCCATAGAATCTTAGCTCGTTAACATCTCCGCCCTCACCCTTCAGATTTCACTCTTCCACAACTTCTTCACCTGTTTGCGGTACTGCATACATTTACGCATCTCCAATTACTTCAGTTTACGGATACAGATTTAGTGTGTCACAGATAATGTCAGAATGCTGACTAATACCGACACGTAGAAGGAACAACTTGAAAGTCACAGAAGATGCCATATGTGGTTTTGGAGGCCATTAAATGCAACCACCTCAGCCTACAGATGAGGAAACCGACCCGGATGTGCTCATTTCTTTCTCTCCTATCTCTCTCTCTCCTTGAGTCTATCTCTATCCCTCCCGTTGATCACACTTAAAAACCCTCAGAAACTAGAAGCACAAAAATGGGAGGTAATTAGTTCCACTTACTGGCTTTCACTTATTTGCTTACGTGTGAGTGTGTGTTTCAACAAGAAATCTTGTCTTTCTTGCAGGATTTCGAAAGAAAAATCTATTCCCATTCTTATTAATGCTTGAATCTCTCAACTTCATATTTTTTCCCCAGGAGTCAGGCCTAACACATAGCTATTACACCCAATCCCTGTAAAGATGACACTGAACTCACCTAGACAAACAGAGAATTGCAAACAATGGAAATATACATAAGCAGAAGCATAGCTGATTATTCCCTATGGGGACCATCTGTCTCTAGCCATGATATATGCACAGTCTGATCTTACTCTTTCCCCCAGAAGCTTCTCTGGTTTCCTTCATACATTCCCACAGAGTCCAATACTGAAGAAACATTTTTGGCCAACACAGATGCTGGTAAATTTAAACACATACATAAACCAAGGGATGACTGAGCAACTGCTACTGCTGCATACTCACAGGTGGCCCCAGGGCACCTTGAGGCCCCATGCTTCCTGTGATCCCTGGGACTCCAGGGGCGCCGGGAATGCCCTGAATAGAGAGAGAGGAGAATGGAACAAAGGTGAGTACTCATACATTCTCATCGAAGGCAGCCAGTTCTCAAGAAGGAGTAACAAACACACACAGCGATAGCTTCCTTCTCCCTCAACACCAAGACTTGGAGCAATATCCATGGCTCATTCCTGTTCCCAACTACCATAAAAGTAGGGGAGATATTTTTCAGAAGCCACACTATTAGGCGTAGTTTGTTCAAATTTGAGCCTTAGCTATGTTTAAGGAAAACTAAATCAATGCAGGGGATTGTATAGGCAAAGGGGCTCTGATAGAATTATCAAACAACATGGATATATTAGGTAGAGCTCTGTACCAAGGAGTGAGTTGTTAACCCAGAGCAAAGATGGCTGCCAAGGTGAAGGTTGAGCAAAAGAAAATTTCTCAAAAGAAGTGAAATGCTCTAAAGTAGAACATAGCCTAGTAGTTTCCGGAAATACTTACAATTGGCCCAGGTGGTCCTGGAGGGCCAGAGGACCCATCTTTTCCAGGAAAGCCCTAGGGAAAAGAAACAGTGTGTTAACTATGCAATTGCTTTATATGGTTTTCAGATAGATGTACTTAATCCCATTTAATATTTGGAGGGGGCAAGTGTTGTTGCTTACTCTGGACTTCTAAGGATTCACCGCTTCTAAACCCTTCATAAGAATTGTTCTTGGCAAGACTTTTGTGTCTGTTGGCTCTGTGAAATTGTCTAGCACAAGAATTTTAGGTCTAAGTAAGACATGCCACTTACAAACTTAAACAGGAACTTGTTTCCAGAAAGTGTTTTTCTTAAACCAAGCATAACAAATGAAAAGGGAGATGAAGTTTTGGTAATCAATCAGACAAAAAGACAAAAAGACGAGTCAGTATCCTTCATGATCTGAAGTCAGAGAGCATTTGGGGCAAGGACTATCAAAGAAATCGACATTACAAAATTACTATAATATCTGAAACTGCAACTCTTCAGGAGCAGCCTGGAGAACAGTGGGGTAGGTTTCCTGTTGCAATGATATGGTTTTGACTGCTGGGCCAACTTGTTCAATGTGTCATCACGAGCTTACAAATGAGTGCATGCTGGCTTCCCATTCCATGTTGGAAGGGCTTAAGGCAGAAGGCAAATGATATTCTTTCTGAAAGTATCTTCCTAAATGATTTAATGTGGGTAAGTGTGTGTTGGTTTTATGTGAAAAATATAACCGTCGGCATGAGTGATTCTTGAATGGTTATGGTTCTAAACTGTGGATGCCGGTCCTTCCAATCCAGTTAAAGACAGGAAAAAGGATCTTCAGTCTGAATTTTAGAACAGGTTAATAAAATATTAATCAAAACATCGTGTTCTTCTACATGGAGAAGTGAACTTTTTGTCTTGAGATTTGTCTCTCTTCGGAATAAAATCCATTTCCATCTCAAACCAACTCAACCCAAGTCAAATCAACCTCTCTTGGCTCACTTGTTGCCTCTCCCAATTCCTTTTCTGAAACCTGTGCCACTTTTCCAGTGAGCTGTTTTTTCCCACTTTGTCTTGTCCATGAAAATCATCTTCTTAGGGGTTCCTGTCCACATTCCCATTCTCTCTCCCTACTTCAAGGTATCAAATAGAAGAGTAAAGATGAGACTGGACAAAAGGATACGGGGTGTGACTGGGAAGAAAGGAACCAAAGGGGGCACGATGAGGGGGTGGGATAAGTATGGAGGAACAGCACTGGAGGGCCAGCAAGGCCCTCTCATGCTCTCAAGCTCAAATACTGGCAACTCTGAAAACTAGATAAGGTTGATGATTCTAGAGCTCACCGATATTTGTGATTTTCCTTTTCTGCCCAGGCACATTGTGAGGCTAAATTCCCAGGCTCCAGTTCCAGGAATCATGTTGGAGCCACAGCGCTGAATTCTGGCCAATGGAAAGGGGCCAGTTCCAGCTCTGGCTTATGAAAATTTCCTGTGGGTAATCCTCCACTCTCTTTTCCCCTTTTGTAGCAACTTCAGAGCCCACGTGTTAAAGATTAAAGTGTCCCAGGATGGAAAGACCCCGAGTTTCTAAATGACCATATGGAGCAGAGACTAGACCTCCCCACTCCTCTGTCTATCTTGTTGATAGCATTGGGTTGTGAGCCAACAATAGACTTTATTTTATTTTATTTTATTTTATTTTATTTTATTTTATTTTATTTTATTGCATTAAACCACTGAGATTTTAGGGTTGTTTGTGATGTCAGTTATCCTACACTAATATACCTGCCGCTAGTTGTGGGTTTTTTTTACTACTATTTCTGTTTTTTCAGTTAAGACATTCAGTCAAAAATATTAAGTCAGGGGGCACCTGGCTGGCTCAGTCACGACAGCATGGCTCTTGATCTCAGGGTCATGAGTTCAAGCCCCATGTTGGGTTTAGAACTTACTTAAAAAAAATTAATTCAAAAAGCTGCAGTAATAGACCCCGATACAGATTAAGTTACACACACACACACACACACACACACACACACACACACACACCCTTTTGGGGATTTGTTAACTAAATAGCAAAAATTAATGCTGACATAGTCTGAAAGAAATTATTTTGCATGTTGTTTAAATATAGCATAAAAGATCAGAATATGTGAGAGATGAACAGGACCTAAGAGCTCCTTCAGTTCAATCCTCTCATGGTGTAAGTGAGAAAACATAGGACCAAGAGAAGTTAGGAGACCTTATAATTAAAAATAAAAAGGAATTTTAAAAAATGTATTATTTTCTCAATGAAGTTCACATAAGAAAAAAATGGACTCTGGGCACATATTCGATAATTTAAGAAGACATTTTAAAAAGAAAATTTTTTGCTTCTTGCCTTAAAACTCTTCCAGCAGTGGATGGGAAGCAAACACGGACCCGTGTGTAACCCACACATGACACACCGTCAACACAACGCCCAGCAATCAACACCGTAGCGTTGCTGCAGGAGGCCTTCCCCAAAACAAGCAGGGGCAAGTTTATTCACAGAGGGAGGCAAGCCATGGCATATTTTCTTAAAAGAAAAGTGCATCAGGGGCACCTGGGTGGATCAGTTGGTTAAGCCTCCGACCTTGGCTCATCATCTCACAGCTGGTGAGTTCGAGCCCCGTGTTGGGCTCTGTGCTGACAGCTCAGAGCCTGGAGCCTGCTTTGGATTCTGTAACTCCCTCTCCTGCCCCTCCCCTGCTCACACTCTGTCTCTCTCTCAAAAATAAATAAACCCTAAAAAAAAATAAGAAAATTGCATGATTCCAAGGAAGATCTGCAGGAAATAACACATTTACGCCCCCCTCCCAATCACGAGGAAGGAGCTGAAAAAGAGACACATCAGTTCTGTCCTCCACAGCGGCACTGAAGGATGTTCTTGTGAACAGTTCTGAATTCTCCTGATTTCTGGACCCCACATGTGACTCATCTGGAAGGGAAGACAGAGCAATGTTCCTACATCGTAGGAGCTAAATTTGGCGGAGCGGCTCATGGTTGAGTGTGATCAAAAGAGGATGCTAGAGAGAGCCAAAACATAAGAGACTCCTAAAAACTGAGAACAAACTGAGGGTTGATGGGGGGTGGGAGGGAGGGGAGGGTGGGTGAGGGGTACTGAGGAGGGCACCTGTCGGGATGAGCACTAGGTGTTGTATAGGAACTAATTTGACAATAAATTTCATATTAAAAAAAAAGGATGCTAGACAAGATGTTTGCTTACTCTGTGTCATTCTACCTGCCAGAAGCTCAGAGGGCAGACATTAAGTTTTACTCATTGTTCCATTCCTAATATTTTCCTAGCACATTGCTGGCACAAAACTAGGCACTAACAAAATGTTAGTTCGAATTCGAATAAAATTGAGGATGCTGGAAGAAGTATTCTGATTACTGGGTTGACTAAATAAGTATTAATCTCAAGCATAATTAGTCTGGAAATGTGTGTAGGGCAGGGGGGAAATGCCAATGTCATCGCCCTTGCTGCTGAGCTGTCTACAACGCAGGAGAAAGGCATCAGGGACCTTCAGAAGCTGAAATTTCATTTCAGTGAATATCTTAGGGGTGATTTTCTAGAAGCAGACCTGGATATTATGCCTTTGATATCTAGAGGGACTGTCCTTGGGAGGCACCTGCTCGGGAGGAAAGGAGGCAGGAGAGGGCCTAGGAAGAGGCATGAGAATTGGCTATCGCTGAAGTCTGGCCTCAGCTTATCCCATGAGGAGAGCTGGAGTGGGAGTTATAGCCCAGATATAACCTATGGTAAAGTTTCATTCATTCCTATCAGTTAGTCATTAACCGGGACCAAGGTGGCATTTCCAAGGGCAATTCTCTGTGGAAGGGCCAATTCTGAACCAGGCATGAATCTGAATCGAAGGGCCAATTCTGAATCAAGCATGTTTGGATATGACAGTTCAAGAATAAAAGCATTCTTAAGGTTACCGTGGGTTACCAGCTTCTCTGATTCCAAAATAAAACGCACGTTCCATATTGTTATAACTAAGATGATATTAAAATTAATACCATTTTAGAATCATTATCCAACCCATTTTCCCCAAATTTTCTTCCTAACCCTAGAAAATAAAAAGTTCACATTTTTCATCATGTAAATATGATTTGCAGTTTAATTTTTTAATCACATGAGTAAACATGTTTTTTTACTTGGAAGCCTCACATTTGTCACATTAGAAAATTATTTGCAGAGCTACTCTGTGCTGTGCTTTCTGGTAGGATTTGGATAGCTAATGAGGAACAACACAGTCTTTCCAAGAAGTTTCCAGTTTTGAGCAAAGTCAATGATTGAAAGAAAATGACAATGTGCTATGATGATGGATGAGAAGAGTTCCATGGAAACATGTAGGAAGAACACAGTATCCTGGCAAGGGAATGGAGAGAGGGCTTGACTGGAGAGACGTTTGAATCAAGGGACCCAGGATGACCGGGTCACTGCATTAGTTTCCCTGCTTGTGGGCCGCCATGACACCACATTACGGCTCATCTTTGCAAACCAGGCAACATTCAGCCAGGGCTCAGATCCTGCCTCTCATCCCTTCACCTCAGGGTGAGGAGCAAGGGCAGGACCTTTTCTATATAAGAGCAATAAACCTGGTGAAGAGAAAAACTCTGTAAAATGTCCGCATGTTACAAGGCAAAATAATTGGCAAATCCGAGCCTTGGGATTCAGCTTAATCTATAGCAAAGCTCATCGAATGAATGGCCATCAACCCTTATCAACTAAAAATGTGTTTGCATTTCCCAGAACATTTCTATGTCCATACGTTTTCCATTTCATGTTAGGTAGCCAATCTGAGAAGACGTATGTTTGTGAATTAAGCACTCCCAGAAAAAGCAGAAGCCCCTAATTAAGCAATGAAGAATGAAGAGGAGGGAATAGAAGATTAGGTGATAAGCATAATATAGACATTCACTGAAGCCGACAAATATATTTTTTCAAGTGCATGAAATCAGCCACCCACAAACAGGGATGTTTTATGACATGAATAGATCCAGGCATTTTTCTTTTCCTGAGATTCCCACCTTAAAATATTAATATGCACCCACAACCCACATTAAAAGTAAGTTTTGCTATAAAAGCTTGAAAGGATTTTTATAATTTGTTTTTGAAAACAGTCGGCTATGAGCAAGCTGTTAAGTTATGGTTGGCTATGATTTGTCAGCAAAAGGAACTCTCCCCCAACATTTGCTTTCAAAATCACTGATACTTGAATGAATACTAAATTTACTTATGGCTGAAATTGGCAAAGTGTACTGTTTTATAGACATTGAATTAACCATTCATTCATTTCCATTTTGCTGTTTTCTTTTCCATGTTCTGGAGCATATATACACACATTGAGGTGGCAAGAATTTCCTACGGAGTCTTAAAAAGTCTGTAGTTTCTAAGTTCTGTGTCTATGAAATTTAAATGATGAAACCAATGTGCCCACAAAGAGTGTTGTAACTAAAATTAAAGTCAGAAGCTAGAATATTTATGTTTAGGTAGCTATCAGTGTTCAGAACTGGTGACTCAATCCTGATACACACCACCCATGCCTTTTTTGAAGACTTAAATGGTGAGTCACAAATATTAACCTTAAGATTCTGGAACATGCCAATTGTTAAGGTCCTCTTACACTACACCCTCAGGTACAGTGGGGATCTTTAAGCAACAGGCATCTGATGGGTTTGTTTAGAGGAACTAAAATTCTCTAGTGAGACCTAGAGAAAAACTTGAAGACATTCTTGCTGCACAATTTCAACCCTGTGGCATGGCTCTGGACTGCTGTGAGCACCAGCCAATGTACCAGCGTGGCAGTCAGCCATGGGAAATAAGGTTGCTACTTGCAGCAAAGGATTAAGACCAACCACCAGATTAAGAGGCCAAGCACCAAAAAGCCACAGACTCTGTAAATACTGGCCCAGGTTAGATCAGTCATTAAGTGTTGGTACCACGTTGACTCACAGGGGGGAATTTTCAGACACACACACACACACACACACACACACACACACACACACACTATCTATGTGTGTATAAATGTATATATAAACATGTGCATATATTTACATATATATACACAATATACCTTTTACTATAGTCATATATGTATATATTACATATGTAATTTAAAGAATTGTTTAATGTTTATTTATTTTGAAAGAGAGAGCGAGTGAGCAGGGGAGAGGGGCAGAGATAGAGGGAGTGAAAGTATCCCAAGCAGGCTCCATGTTGTCAGCACAGAGCCCAATGTGGGGCTCAATCCCATGAGATGTGAGATGATGACCCGAGCCGAAATCAAGAATTGAACACTTAACTAACTGAGCCACCCAGGTGCCCCTACATTTACATAAATTTAAATGTATGTAAATTTCCACATACATATACACACATATATAAACATATATATACACATATATAAACATATTTTCAGTAACCTAAAAATTCAGTGAATTGAAACAGCAGTAAAATTCTACGCAAGAAATTACTTAGACATACAGTAGGCGTAATAGTATAGCAACCCACTATACTATCCAGTGTTTCTAAAAACCTAGCTGATTATCAGAATCATTAAGCTTTTTAAAACTATCAATTCCAAAGTCACACACAAGACCTTGTGTATTGGAATCTTGAGGTCTAAGCCCAGGAATCAGTGTATTTAAAAACAAAGCAAAACTTGAAACAACAACCTGATCCCTTAAGCTGTAGAACTGCTGGTTTATGAATATGAAATGTCTGGCCTGGCCCCGACGGATGGCCTTGGAACCAGAGTGCAAGGCAGATATGATCTGCACCCCGTGCTCCAACAGAAGGATCTGTAAAGCCAGTAATAACATACAACAAATCCCCTAACTGTTCTCAAATGTGTCCCAGATGTGCCACTATCCAAATGAAGGTGAAAAGTAATTGAAACATATTCCTATGTGTGAACTATCAACTTCTACTTCACCAAGAAAGTGACCCAAACTGGGTTCTTACAGCCCAAAAATTCCAGGCGAGGTATCTTCAGTCCTGTTTATTAAATATCCTTAACGCAAGACTTTCCTACATGAACATGATCCCATAGTGACCTTTATTAAACATAACGTTTAGAAAGAAAGAGCTCAGTGTTGGAGCCACAGGGATGGATTATAATCCTGGTTCCAACACTTACTAGCTGTATGGCATTGTTCAAAGACTTCCATTTTCTAAGCTCCAGAGTCTTCCTCTGTAAAATGGGGGTAAGAGTGCTTAGCATTTGTGGGCTTTCTGAGGATTATAGAACTAACATCGTAAAGCACCTGCACTTAGTCAATAATTAGTAATAGTGATTCCTGTTATTTTTATTCAGATAAGCTGCCAAGTCCTAACGGCAAGTACAATCATCACTGTGGCTGACTGTGAGAATGTTTCCCTGGGTTTTATAAAAACCCATGTAGACCCACAAAAAAGAAAACCAAATCATCCTCTGCACTGGCTTTGTGATAGCTTTCCACATTTCTTCTTCTGAAGGAGGAAAATACTCAAGGGGGATAGTGTCATGAATCTTCGTATTTAAGAAAATGTTCCTTGGATAAATCTCTTATCACTGCTTAGCATTTATGATAGGAATTAAATCCAGATAATTGACTCAAGTTCCATTTGTCAATAATATTTTAAATCCAATTCACTTCGATGAAATGGAACATTCATCACAAAAATGGCCTTTATATACATCAAAGCCACATCAAAAGGAAGCACGTTCCCAGTGTACTTTCAATGTGGAACCCAAGAAAGTTAAACAACAGCAACAAACCACTTGCTTTTTCTTTAGACTCCTTTTTAGAGTTCTTTAAAATCCTCCAAGGCATCTTGATATGGCAAGCACAGGCATTATAAAATATACTGTCCTGACTTATTAGGTTACATTGAAAATAGTTAATACTAATATTAGCTAAAATTAAATTTTTATATAGAAATTCTTTATATGAATCAATTCCCACAGTAACTCTATGGAGTCAAATATTTTTTCCACTTCACAGATGAGTAAAGTGAGGCTTGGAGATAGCAAGTAACTGGCCCAATGTCATTACAGCGGGGGTTCAAACTCAGGTCTGGCGAACAGACCAAATCTACAATATTCACCACTGGCCCTGCTTCTCATAACCTCGCAAGTTCAGCAGAATTCATATGTAGAAGATTTTTTTTACTATTCGATCTTTTCCAGCTGAGAAAGGGAAGCTGTGGTTATGGCATGGATATGGGAGGACCAGTAACCTGGGGCAAAGGACGCATTCCAAATGAAGTTCACTTGGAATTTAAAGATGAATACCCTCCGTACTATGGAGGAATTACTATCCACCAGGTGCCATAAAGTATCTATCTCCTTGTCATTTTTGTTTCTTGTCTCTCCGACTTTTTATATAACCATATTAAGAACTGGAAAATAAAATAATTTTTACTATTTCTATTTGGAGTGTTTGACAGAAAGATCATGCTCTTGGAAGTAAGTGAGCCCCGAACTGGAAAAGAGGTTGTGTTTTCTTTTCTTTCTTCCCTTTTCAAATTCTTTCTCTCACTTATTATATTTATCAACCACATCTTGCCTGTTCTTTCTAGTTTCGCTAAGGATCACCTGACGCCCAGGGTGGGGGCTGAGAGACCCACTCTACATCAGAGGAGCTCAAAGATCACAGGAAGGCCCTCAGGTCACAGACACCAAGGAAAGAAGAGGAAGGAGCCAGAAGGAAGTGGCAGGATACACAGTGAGAAAGGAAGATGAGACCTGAATGCTATTGGTGGGAATGGCTCAGAATGAAGCTGAACGCATTCCACTGTGGACATGCACTGTTGCTTTGATTTTTACTTTCTTAAATTCTAATTTTTTGAAGACACAATTTTTTCTCAGCCATACTGAAATATAATTGACATATAACACTGTGTAAGTCTAAGGTGTCAACTTGTTGTTGATTTGATGCATTTATATAGTGCACAGTGATTGCCTCCATAGCTTCAGCTACCGCCTCCATCCCATCACACAATGACCACTTATTTTTTGTGGTATGAACATTTGGGACCTACTCCCTTAGCCAAAGCTCCCTTTTAAAATGTGGTCCTGGACCTCATCAAAATAAAAAGCTTCTGCATAGCGAAGGAAACAATCAGCAAAACTAAAAGGCAACCAATAAAATGGGAGAAGATATTTGCAAACGACATATCAGATAAAGGGTTAGTATCCAAAATCTATAAAGAACTTATCAAACTCAACATCCAAAAAACAAATAATCCAGTGAAGAAATGGGCAAAAGACATGAATAGACACTTCTCCAAAGAAGACATCCAGATGGCCAACCGACACATGAAAAAATGCTCAACTTCACTCATCATCAGGGAAATACAAATCAAAACCACAATGAGATACTGCCTCGCACCTGTCAGAATGGCTAACATTAACAACTCAGGCAACAACCGATGTTGGTGAGGATGCGGAGAAAGAGGATCTCTTTTGCACTGCTGGTGGGAATGCAAGCTGGTGCAGCCACTCTGGAAAATGGTATGGAGGTTCCTCAAAAAACTAAAAATAGAAGTACCCTACGACCCAGCAATTGCACTACTAGGTATTTATCCAAGGGATACAGGTAGGCTGTTTTGAAAGGACACATGCACTCCAATGTTTATAGCAGCACTATCAACGATAGCCAAAGTATGGAAAGAGCCCAAATGTCCATCGATGGATGAATGGATAAAGAAGATGTGGTATATATATATATATATATATATATATATATATATATATGTATATATATACACACACACGTACATACACAATGGAGTATTACTTGGCAATCAAAAAGAATGAAATCTTGCCATTTGCAACTACATGGATGGAACTGGAAGGCATTCTGCTAAGCAAAATTAGTCAGAGAAGACAAATATCATCTGACTTCACTCATATGAGGACTTCAAGAGACAAAACATATGAACATAACGGAAGGGAAACAAAAATAATATAAAAACAGGGAGGGGGACAAAAGAGAAGAGACTCATAAATATGGAGAACAAACAGAGGGTTACTGGAGGGGGTGTGGGAGGGGGGATGGGCTAAATGGGTAAGGGGCACTAAGGAATCTACTCCTAAAAACATTGTTGCACTATATGCTAATTTGGATGTAAATTAAAAAAAAAGTAAATTAAAAATAAAGAAAAAATAAGCTATATTCTTATTATGCAACTAAGTGTTTTATGGAAAGATTAAATGTGCATATGGGAAACATTCTATGAAAATATGTTTCCAACCTCAGTGGTAGAATTGGAAAACACAATTAGAGTGACTGTTAGATGCTAAAATAATGTATCACCTTTATGCTGTGTTTTTAAAGGTGTTATTCCTAATGGAGCTGCATTTTTGCCACATGTTGTATAAATAAGTTGTTTCTTGTTATTCTTTAGGAGCTAAGTACGCTCCTAATTCCAGATGCATCCATTACACTTCATAAAAACAATTCAGGTATTTAAAAATAATAATAATAAAATAAAAAAGTAAAATCAAATCAAATGTGGTTCTGCACTGCGCTCCATCACTTGCCAGCAGGAGGCTGAGACTTGTTCAGTGAGGAAGTCCAACTTTTGCTGGACTTGCTTATGGCCCCAGGCCCAGAGCTGAATGTGAGTTGCCTCTAAGAGTCAAAGATTCCTCACGGGAAAAGCCAGAATAAGCTAGAAACATTAGAAAACATGTTCCTTGCTTAAAGAGGAGAGGTTTAATCTTCTCCTTTTTATTTTTGCTCACCTTTCCCTCTTTCCAGCTAAACAAAGGGGCAACATTGACACTGGCCCCAGGGAAGAGGTGCTACCTGTCCTGTAAACCGATAGTCAAGGTGCTGGTGCTAGCTTTGGGCTGGGAGTTCTTATCTGTCACTAAGAGAAGACAAAGATTGAAAAGGAAGACGAATGGGCAGTAATGAGTAGCCTGCCACTCTTAGAGCAAATCCCACTCACTCCCCTTCCTGCCGAGGCTCTCCAAGGATGTAGAAGCACAAACTGGACGCCATCACACAGATTTATCCCAGCTGCTTCCTCCTCTGTCTCGAGTGTGCTTTCCTCACTCAGGATCAGGGGCAATGAAGGTACAGTAATAGGAAGTGATTTAAGGGGGTAGTGAGAAGAAAAGACAAAATAACTCTGCCTCCCTGAGTTCTTTTTTTTTTTTTTTTTCAACGTTTATTTATTTTTGGGACAGAGAGAGACAGAGCATGAACGGGGGAGGGGCAGAGAGAGAGGGAGACACAGAATCGGAAACAGGCTCCAGGCTCTGAGCCATCAGCCCAGAGCCTGACGCGGGGCTCGAACTCACGGACCGCGAGATCGTGACCTGGCTGAAGTCGGACGCTTAACCGACTGCGCCACCCAGGCGCCCCCTGCCTCCCTGAGTTCTAACTGGGCAGTTTTCTGCAAGTGGCTTTCCAGGCATTTTAATGGGAAGTTTCATCATCCGGCGTTTGCTTTCAGTCTGTTCTACACCATGGTTGTTATTGTTTATTTTATTTTTTTCTGATTGCGGCTTTGCCTTTGAAGATGGCCAACAGCAGAGCAGGAATAATCCTCAAGTTTTGTCCTTAGTACTCTCAGCAACACCCCTTTCTCACTGCCAAGCCACAGAGACCTAGATACTGCTGCTGCTCCAGAGAGACTCGGCGCTTCATGAAGGTGCTCTGTGTCCGGATCTGCCACGATGGCCATGAACACTGGTTCCGGACCTCCTCCTTTACAGTGCTGCTAAGTAACTATCTCATCGTTTTGGACGTTTCACTTTCCTTAAGCTCCCAGATATTTGACTAAACACATCAGAGCCACCTAAGTAACTGTTTTCACCCACTTGTCCTTCCTTCTCCAACTGTCTCTGAGGAACATCCATTTGGTTTCCCAGCCCAGGGTAAGTGTCATGCCCCTGACGCCACCATATCCTTCCCTGACCTCTAGGTGGATGGTCTAGGAATTGCCTCCTTTAGCTATTAAAAGTCTCTCCTCTTCTGGATCCTTCCCCTTTGGTCGCAGTAATGAACAACCCTCTCTAGGCTGAGCACAGCACGTGGCACATAGCATGTCCTCATGTAAGATGTGTGCTCAAGTAATATCTTATTAAATAAGATATAGGCAGTGCCCCCAGCCCTGCAAGGGCAGGGCAACGATGTTACACAATTCCAGGAGGCACCAGCATATTCTATTCTGTGTGAACGGCACCCCCTCAAATTATATGCTGAAATAGCATTGTCCTTTTCTAAAACAATTGTCACAGAATTTGTGTAATATTTTTAAAACATGACCCTATAAGAATGAGTACCTCCCGAAAAGCGGATTACTTAGAAATAAGTCCATTTCTATCCAAGAATTTTTCAAAATAGGAATGGGATGCATTCTGAAAGTTTTGCCTCCAGATTGAAGGAGGGAGGACAATAAAATCCACATGTAGATATTTTATCACTTTATTACAGCTCTAAGGCTGTTCATTCTCTAAAAGAAAACATGTTTGAAGGAATAGCAAAATTTTTATTAAAAGCCTGTGTGGGTATGAAAAGAAAAAAAAAGTAGCTTTAAAAGAAAAAAAAAGTGAATTTTTAAAAGAAAGTATTCCCAAAGCAAATGATCCAAACACCAATACGACACGTTTGATTTGGGAATTCTTTGCCAAGACTTGTCTCCCTGCATAGATAAACCAAGTAAATTCCCTGCACCAAATCTTTAGAGTTGCCATTTTCAGAGCTTCAGGAATCACGAAAGAACCTAGATGTGCAACGGAGCAGGATCTTAGCCTAAGCCCTTTGCCAAAACATATAAATACTTCTAGACACTCTTTGTACATTCACAAGAAACCTACATAAATCTAACTTTTAGAGAATGCCTCCTTTAGATACGGTTACTTGGATATGATTTACAGACTGAGTAGTTCCATTTAATGGGCAGAGACTAAACAGATTTTAAGCAAATGAAAGTTTGACGTAATAAAAAAAAAAGAACATGGAAGGAATTTAAGGCCCCACACCTACATGTCTATAGAAAAAACAATTTCCTTATTCTTGAGCCGTATAACTATCCTGAGCTAAAGGCGGATCTTGTTTGAGTAGAGAAGTGAGTCTTTCAGCCGGTCATTTGCCAACCCAGTGGGTAAGTTGTACCAACAATAACCAGGGCATGCCAAATGTGTTGTCCTTCATTGAATCGGATCCAAGTAGTTGCCACTCCATATAATTCAGTCTTGACAGAATTTGTGCAGCTACCCAAATCCTAAATCAGAGACCATTTAAGAAAGACTAGCCATTGCTGAAAATTTAATGACTTCCTATTGCCTTCCTGATAAAGCACAAAATTCTTAGCCTAAAAATAAAATATTTACTTGAATTTGTGTTTACTTCTACAGCTTCATTTCTTGACAATCTGCCCAGATCTGAGTGTGTACGTACATGATACGCACACACACATACACACACTGTACTCTACTCTCCAACCACACTGAGCTCTGTGCAATACTAGAAATGCCCCGCCTTCTCTTCATCACCACACCTTTGTGCATGCTGTTCTCTGCTTGCAGTAGCTTTCCTATCCTCATGCACCTGGTTAATTTCTATCTCTCATTTGAGGCTCAGCCCTGATGGTGCCTCCCCCAGGAAGCTTTCCCCAACCCTCCAAGTCTGGCTTAGTTATCTATTCTTTGTAAATACTCTCATCAGGCTCTGCAAATACCTCCATTATTGCATGTATTACAGTTTCTTATTTGGTGATATTTTCTTCCACTGAACTATAAACTCTTTGAGGATAAGAACCTTAAACCTGGCTCAGTGAAAATGTGCTGGCTAAACAAACACTGGGTATTAACTCATTCCTCTCCTGATCATCCTTATAATTTCTTTCACTGCTGTCCATGTGAACAGGTTAAAAGAAGAGCTAAGTGACAACTATTAAATAAATAAAAAATACTGTAGATAGCATAGTACTTAAATTCCAACCTATATGATCCTTCCTTTACGTTTATGCCTTGACAATTTGAAAAGAACTGGAAAATCTGCTAAGCCAATGCACACAATTCAGTGCAAATTATATTCAGATTATGGGAACATTCAGAAAAAGGTGTTGCTCATTTGGAAAGGTTTGATAAAAGTTCTCAGGTTTTGATGAAACTAACGGACATAGAAGATAGGGAAATAGACACAGGATAGTAGGATATAGATAGACAGAAGGGATAATAAGGGGGAAAAAAACAACCTTGTTTGATTTTGTTGCATAGAAAAGAATGCCTTGGTAAGGAATCTACTGTGCTAACAACCTCGGGCAGGTCCTTACCCTCTGGCCTGGAGAGCCATCACGTCCTGGTGAACCAATGCCTCCTGGAATACCCTAGGTAGAGCAAGGACCAAAGAAAGTCAGAGTCACGGAAATTGGCAATCAACTGCCTTTCCACCCAGCTTCCCTGAAATAGAGTAAGGCCTCCAAACACACCTAATAGCATAAAGGCAAATGAAGAACCCTGAAGTTATTTATGGGAAAGAAATGCCCCCCCCTCCCCGGGCTTGTCCTCAAGAGCATTAGTATGATGCTCAGTGGGGGCTAACATAAATGAATGCAGGCTAACAGTCTTTAATATAGAAACCACCTATTGCTAAAATCAAAGCTGACTTCAGAAGCGACAGCCTTTATTTTGCCCCTTTGCAATGCTCTAGACCTAAGAGCATTTTTTAGCAGATGACGATAATAATAATAATAATAATAACAACAGTAATAATACCTGTGGACCAGGAAGGCCAGTTTCTCCTTTTTCTCCTTTGGCACCGGGCATTCCCTGAATATCCAAAATTACACAGGGTTAAGTTCACATAAGGTAAGTTCTTAGTCTCTTCATCTTCTCCACGGACTGTTCTAACGTTTTTACCACTAACTTGCTTTGATGTTAGCATCCAATACAGCATGTTTCACTTCTCACATCCACTACCCCATGTATGTAAGCATTCCTATGGAGTTGAACGTTTATACAGCAGAGCAGTTCAAATACAGAACATACAGTCTGCTACGGTTAAACCCATCCTGGAGATAGGTGGAGGAGAGATTGGACAGTTCAATACCATTTATGGTTTAGATTTTTAAAGTTCGTATCTATAGAGTTTTGGCTTCGTTTTGGCTAGAAATTTATAAAAATGGAGAAGCAAACATAGACTCTGGCACATAGCAAGACCTTACCAAAGGCTTAGTAGTAGTAGTAATTACATATCTGGCATGCTAATGCTTTCTAACATGTGAAAATAACCCTGGAGCAGAAAACTTCTCAGCTAGGGAGATACAATCGTATGCCCAGAAAGATTGTGAAACATGTGCTTAAAAGGCTTGTTGGCTTCAAATATTAATTTTAATTAATAGAAGTTGGTTTTATTCTTTAAACCTAGATCCTAGCAAGATTAATGAAAACCAGTAAGTTGCATTAAATTTGCTTTCAGTGATACGAACAGCTTTTACAAAGTGCCTATATAAAGTACACTGTCTATAATCTAAAACTTCGACTAAGTGCGTTGTACTTTGATGCCCACTGAGATAAAAATCATAAGTAAATGATGAATCTGTATCCATGATTAATACAAAGACATAATGAACAACCTAAATTTGTGTAGCATTTGTTACTTTCTAGATTTTATTACATCTGTTAAGGACTTGATCCAACACGAAAAAGGACAATACATGTCACAGCCCTGATTCTCTTCTATAGAGAAATTGCTTATGGATATGCTTACTCTGAGTGGAGGCATCTATTTGTAAAAGACACTCGTCATTTAACAACAATAACAACAAAACTGGCTGATGAATGAACTCTCAGTAACTACTTCCATTTCTCAATTTTTATTTTTAGGAGTAGGAAGGAACTGAGGCTCATTATAAAGGGTATAGAAGACAAAAGTTCATCTGTGACTCATGAAAAAGTGATCACAATACAATCCACCCAAATGTCTACACACAACTCACAGGCATTCCCTGAATGGACAGACCACTTGGTCCTTGGGGTCCAGGGGGACCCTGAGGTCCCGGAAGGCCTATTTCACCCCGAGGGCCCTCTGGTCCCTGGAACACAAGAGAAAAAAGTCATTCCAGAGGTAAGTTAGATTCTCAGTACTCAAAAGATATTTCTGCTTAGAGCACTTATGATTTATTTCCTTAAATAAATTTCCCTAAGACACAGGACACTGATAGGATGGCAAGACAACATGCTTCAAAGGGTGCACCTCCCAGGTAAGATGTCACCAGGAAACCAAAAGAGTAAACACACAGGGGTTGCTGCAACTTTAATTGTTTGCTTCCATAAATAAGAAAGCTGTGCCAACTATGTGAGTAACTAGACCCCCCATACTCCATAACAAATCCAAAAGACAAAAGTGTTTCAAGACCACCCTCCTGGTCTGTGCAGGTTCATACCATCTAGCTGACCTACATTCTCTCCACCTCCACAGCTGTCAGCCACTCATCTCAGGGGCACGCCTGCACTACTGAAGACTTTGCACCCAGTCCCTTTCTTCCTCACCTTGATCCCACCACTGCTCTGTGCCTCTTGACTGTCTGCTTAATGACCTGTCCTCAGCGCAATATTACTTGATTTTCTTTCTTCTCGGGATCAGGCACTCCTTCACATCAGCAACTCTTATTTCTGTAGTTTGGACCTTGTGGTTTAGGCTAAAGCTATACCACCTCTGTAATCTCCGATCCAGAAAAACTACCTCAACCTCTTCCTTCCCCTCTCTGGTTCTGTGACTCCAGGGAAAACTAGTATAAGTTAAGACTTCCAACACCTGGGTATCGTATTAAATGGGAGACTGATGATTCCATCACTTGAGACAAGCAATACAGAAGTGGGGATAAATAACGAGTGCAGTCTAAGTTCTAGGTGCATGGGAATAGCCATGGGGACATGTCCAGTAGTCTGGGGATCAAGAGAGATCTGAGCCGGATTGGATTTTGGAGTAGTTCAAGGTGTGTTTGTGGGTGAGGTTATGAGATGAAAAGTGGGTAGGAGGGAGAAGAAGAAAGAGCAGTGTAGGAAAGGCCAAAGGGGGAGAACATTTCAAAGAGAGAGGTGTTCAACCATGCCGGATGCTGTAGAGATCTCAAGTAAGACAGGAATTAAACCATAGCCTGCGGATTGGATTACAAGGAGGTAATTGGTGGCCTTCATGACAATTTTACAGAATTCTTATAGGAACAGAAATCATCTGCAGGTTAAGTATGATGCTGGTTGTACAGAAATGGAATTATACACTATACACTTCATTGGTTTTTGCCTCTTTTGTGTGGCAGAGTGTTGTTGAGGTTCATACATTTCATTGCATGTTTCCATAGTCTGTTCCTTTTGATTTGTGAGTAGTATCCACTGCATGAATATAGAAAATTGTTCATTCACCTGCAGGTGAATACTTGAATTGTTTTCAGTTTTTTGCTATTGTGAATAAAGGCGCTATGAACATTTATGCACCAAAAAAAAAAAAAAAAAGAACTATTTTATAAGTAGAATGCAGAAACTGAATGAAAACTATTCTTAAAAGAAACATAGTATATAACAGGAGGGGAGACCAAGGTAGCTAGATTTAAAAATATGGAAGAGATAAGCTGGTAATTGACAAATATTAGTTAATACTTGCAATCATTTAATCATATGTCACTTAAATATATTGAGGAATGGAGAATGGAGCAGAAAGGCAGCAAATAAGGGTCTCATTTCATTCTGGACGGTAGGAGACAAAGACAACTCAGAGAGATCAACAGCATGGCTGCTTTGTGGTTCTAAATTCTTTTTATCTGCTTGCTACAACTGAAATATGGAGCCACAAAATGGAAAATAATACAGAGTGGGGCTTTCCATGTGGGAGGTATACTTTATCTGTTCCTCCACTACCACATTGGTGGACATGTGAGCATCCTTTGTCCAATAAGACCTTTTCCTAAAACCACTTCATATTTGTATCTGTGATTCATCAATATCATTATATAAAAATAGCCACATCAGTAGTGGTCCAGTGGTCTAATAAATGGATTATTAGAGGTAAGGGGTAAATGTTGGGATCATCAAACATCTTTGAACTCTTAATATGTCTTCATGATCAGAAACACCATCCAGAGGAAACATTGGAAAGACAATGGGATTGTGCTGGGATCCCAATGGGAACAGGAAGCCAGAATGTACATGGGCTCTTGGGCACTGCCCTGGAGTGGAACCGAGGAAGACCCACTGTTTTGCTGTCTGAGAAGAGGCCCTCAAATCACTGGCCTTCCTTGTAGCACCATAAGAAACATCAAGTCTATGCCTAAGATATGTGTCACAATCTCAGAAATTTCAACAAACAAAAAAGGAGATATCTCATGGTCTGAGTTTTGAGTTGACTAGTGCTTGATTATTCTCAGTCTTCTTTCATTTACTTCTTCCCCCCCACCCCATATTATCTCTCACCTTGCTTCATTTGTTTCTAATTTTATAGTAAACATTTTTGCAATGTTCTCTTCACCATGAATAAGTACCATGCAAATTTAGTAAGTGACCAAACAAGTCAGTGAGTCAAGCAAGGTGGTGGAGGGGAGATCATGTGGGGCGACAGGGTGAAAATGAAACAAGGAGTCAAATAATAGAGGGCCTTGAATGCTGTGCCAAGGAAGGTGAATTGTATTCTCAAGGCACTAACATATGACTACAAGTTTAAAAGTATGATATGACCTATCAGAAATTTAAAGAAATAAACCTCGGGGCAGATGTGAAGAATCAGTCAGAAAATCCAAATTACTGGAGCCAGGAGACCAGTTTTAAGATTTGCCAAAAGCCAGGTAGAAGATGGTGAGGCCTGAATTCAATTACTGACTGGGCTCCTGCCCATCCCTTAGGGCACCTTTGTGCAAAGTAGTAAAACGTGTCCCTGGACATGGCTTGGCATGGTTTGGCCTTCTTAGCTGGTGCCTTTGTGCAGTGCATGGCCTAAACCAGCACAGTTGGTGGCCCTGGGCAGCGAGAAAGGAAAATAGAGTTGTGTGTTTGATTATACATCGTGGGGAGGGAGGAGGACTCTAAAACTTGAGAAATCACCTGGGATGCAGTGCTCCCTAGTTGTGATTCAGTTTTCTCCTTACTTTGTTGCAGGTCGAGGAAGAGCAGAACACACACGAGGGAATACTACTTTGGAAACTAAACCACTCAGAACATCGACATCTGATTTTTGACCCGGAAACAAACCTTTCTTTTACTAAATTATTAAATATTTTTATGAAAAAAAATGAAGTCTTTAAGAATAAGGGAAAAGACTTAGATACAACTTTCATAAAAATATAATGAGTTTTGGATCACAAAGGGTAGATGGTACTAGGCTCCAAAATTACATTATTGCCACTTATGAGAGACAGAGATGCAGAGAGACAGAAAGAACATTACCTTTGGACCCTGGTCACCTCGTTGGCCCTTTGGTCCTCGGAGTCCTGGACCACCCTGGCAAACAGATGTTAACTATTAGCACAAAGACAAGTCTTAAAGCAGCATATTTCATCCATTTTCCTCAGTAATATGGATTATGTAATTCTTATTTTGAATAAAGGCCAGCTCATTGTGTAATGGTATATGTTCATTATGATCTTTTACTGAAAACCTGCCAGACTCCCCTCTTCCTGCTGATGATCTCATACTTTGAGAAAGCTTCCAATGCCAAATCCCTTCAAATTAAAAAAACTTACAGTATTTGGAACTTTAGTGTGTAAGACTACTGCTATTAATGGATGCAAATAATAAAGTACACTGCTAATCTAAAATTGCGTGTGTCTTATACCACAACTTTGAGATTCTTCAATTAAATTATAAAAGATATATATACCATACATTATTATATACTATAAAAATAGTAACAATTTAATTTTATTTACACCGTAAAAGGCTAATTAGTGTTACTGAAACTTCAGTTATTTGAATTTCCCTAATATTTTTGCCCTATTAATGTATCATCTGCACAATTACTTAATAGCATTTTCTTTATCTAGATATATATGTACATACATAATATATACATATGTAAGTATGTGTATATGTATTCTTTGTGAACACAGTCTTTGTATATATGTGCATAAATACATATGGGCATTCATACTCTATTTTTCAACTGACTCACTATTTCACTTAAATCTGATCTTAAAAGCAAACATTATACTTCAAAAGTTAAGGGGAAAACGTATTACTTATTAAGAATAGAAGGTAACCTTAAAAATATACTATAAATAATGCTATTAAATTTAGCTAGATTTTGTTCCTATTGAAGTCTGCGAGCCATGGACTTGCTCTGTTAAAAAGGGAGGTGAGTAAGAATACAGAATATCTCTTTCACCTGAGCAGAAGGGTTAAAAGCTCATTAAAAATGGAATAACTTTCTCAGTGTGTGATTCTAATTCATTTCCTGCTACGTATGCGCCTACCAGAAAGCGTTTTGTTACCATCAGTGGAACGCTTACAGCACGTGGGGAAAGAATGATCAGGAGACCTTTCAAGGTTTCTCCCAACTTGTTTTCACCACTTAAATTCACTCCCCTCCCCAATAACATCAGGTTGCTTATTTTCCAGACTTTTAAAATACAATTATAAAATTGCATTTTATGTGTACATGTATCTATAGAGAATATTGCCTATAGTATTTTTGTGCTATTACATGATGTATTAGAATTTACATACATGATATCACACTTTTTACATATTTCTCACATATTTTACTTTTACTTACATATTTTAACTTGATGTATTTTGGAGATTTTTCCCATGACATAACATATGATTTAGCTCATTCTGAATGAGTTGCATAGTTTTCCAAACCTTGGATTATATAATTGTTTGTCTAACCATTCTTCTTTATGGGAAATGTAGGGGTTTTTTGCACATTTTTTTTTTTTTTGCTGTTTAAACAGTTCTATAATTAACATCCCTATACATCCCTTAAATATAAACCTCAATATTTAAGAACAAATGTTAATATTTAGTATATCAACAAGTAGGATTATAAATGAAATGTGCAGATCAGCAGATATATTGTCCAGCTGTGCTCCAAAAGAGCTGTGCTACTTGATTCATCGACCAAGAGTTTAAGAGAGTTCCTGCTTCTCTAAACCTTAGTCACCACTTGATACTGAAGGGGAGTGGGATTTGGTACTTCACAGTATGCCTCTCTGGCATAAGGATTATTTTAGTCTGATTACTTAAGAAACTCAGGAGAAACCCTGAAAACCAAAAACCTAGTAAAAGTTTGATAAGAGACATTTATATTTATGCATTTACATTTCTAAGGGAAATTTCCATCTCTCTTTTTTTTACCAGGAAGGAAGGGATGCCTCTAAATCTCTAGCAACTTACTTACGAAGAAAGCAGAGACTTGGGTCTGCACATCAGCCTCACCCTCATTTGCTATGCCATTCCTGGTAATAATCCCCACCCCCAACACCTTTTTGTGTCTTTAGCTGAAGAGGACATTGAAAGTGATGGCTTCAGCCACACTGGGAGGCTCCTCAGCTTTCCTGGGTATCTCCCATGTATTCAAGAGATATATGTCTTATTAAACTCTTGACTGTTTTTCTCCTGTTCGTCTGTCTTTTTATAACAGGGGTATCTTAGCCAAGAACCCAGAAGGGTAGAGGGAAAATTATTTTTCCTCTCCTGTAATATTGTCAAACTTTACATTTTGACCAAACTAAGGTAAAAATAATATTTTACTCTTATTTGAATTTTCACTTCCCTTGAAACTACTGTCACAGAACATCTTTTCATAACATTTGTCCATTTGCATTTTATCTCAGTGCGACTCCCTATTTATATTCTTTACCTATTATATATACTCTAATGGGCTGAGTGTCTTCTTCTTTTTATTGTGCAGAAATTTTTCATATATTTGGATACCATACCTTTCACTGTTATGAGATGCAAATCTTTTTCCCCAGAGTGGCAGACTGTTGATTGGCTACCAAAGAATCTTTCCTGACTCCCTTCTCCATTTTATTTCTCCTACTGTAAGGGCTTAAGAAGATAGATTTGCTTGCCCAGCCCCCTTTCTGCACCCAAGAATGGGCACATTAAACACTTTGGGCCAATTTGATGAAGAGGCCACAGGCCTATCGAAAGGAAACTGGGGAGCTGGGACAAGCTTGCGTCCTTGATGAATTTGTTGAGCAGCCACATTTGCTTTGGGATCATCCACCTCTACAGCTTTTGCTGTGAGAACGATAAATGTCTCAATGTCCCAATGGTTTACACCACTGTGTCAGTCATATCGTATGTTCCTTGCAGCAAGCCCAATGCACCCCAATTAATATACCATTCTGGCACCACTCTTCTTGTCTGCGCATTTTCAATGATTGGTTTTTAACTACAGGTTTTGTTCCAGTGACTCATGGATATTCACACCAAAGGCACCACGTCTAAAAGCCTAGAAACCTTTTATATTTCTTTTCTTTTTAAAAAAATTTTTTAATGTTTATTTATTTTTTGAGAGAGAGAGAGAGATAGAGCACAAGCAGGGGAGGGGCAGAGAGAGAGGGAGACACAGAATCCGAAGCAGGCTCCAGGCTCTGACCTGTCAGCACAGAGCCTGACGTGGGGGTCGGACCCACAAACCATAAGATCATGACCTGAGCTGAAGTCTGGCGCTTAATCAACTGAGCCACCCTGGCGCCCCAAACCTTTTTATATTTTGAACTTACTTTGTACCTTATCCCTAACCTTCATCACTGAGCACATAAGAATTCAACATATTTTTTTGGATGTTAACTTCTATCCTTTTAATAAAAAAGGTTATTAGTCTAGGCCAAGGAAATGTGGTTCTTTCACCCATGCCTTCTTGTAGCTCTCTTATAGCTTTCCTGGCACAAAACACCATTGTGGAAATTCTTGAATGAGAAAATAATCACAACTATGTTAAATCATTAGATGGGCTTATTGCACATTGTTTGGGATACTATCTCTTGAATAGTTTATAAGTTATATTATAAACTATAAAAGTATAGTTTATTATACTTTAAACATTCAAATATTTCAATAGTTTTTCTCCTAATTTACATCTTTCTCTCCAAGTCAGAACTCAACTCTTCCCTTTTGCTTCTCTGCTGCTTTTTTCTCATTACAAAGTTTGACTCTAAGTCATATGTAAATATTTTATAACTTGTTCCAGCAGTATCACAGATGAAAAAAATGTGAAAACCCTCCAGCTAAAAAAGCTTATTAATGCTGCTTAAAATAAAATAAACATTATTATAATTAAGAACTGAATGCATAAGCACTAGGAATGAAGAAGAAACAAACAAACAAACAAAAACAGAGAAGCAGACATGTGCACGGAGATCGCCCTGGGGGAGCATGGGGAAAATGGTTCAGGTTTGCTGCAAAGTTTGTATTTTAAAGCTCACACAAAGCACAGAAATGTGAACTAGGGCCAAAGATAAGTGGGGGCAGGGTGGAAAATTAAATGTTCTTTAAAGCTGAGGAACTTGTAAGGCTGCACTGTGAATCAGCTAGGAAAAAAACCCAAAAAACTAGCAGGTGGATGAGAAAGATGTTGTTTCCAATTTAGCTATGGGAGGAGTAAGAAACATTTCTACTAAAGAATATTACACAGAAGCTGATTCTCATACAATCTAGAGACAGAATTCATATTGCCTGTCAGGATCTAACAAAACTCCAATATACACCCCCACCCCAAAAAAATTCACAAAATACATGTGAAAACAAGATAACATGAATAACATCAGCAGAAAAAAAATGGCAGAATCAGAACCACATACAATGCAGATATTGAAATGATCAGATTAAAAAAATAAACTGTATTTAAAATACTGAAAGAAAAAAATAGTTTTGATGTGTTACAAAAGAAGAAATACTACAGAAATGCCCACAAGGTTTGAAGAAAACATGAATAGGCATTTTTCCAAAGAAGACATACAGACGACTGAAAGACACATGAAAAGATGCTCAACATCACTCATCATCATGGAAATACAAATCAAAACCACAATAAGATACCACCTCACACCTGTCAGAATGGCTAAAATTAACAACTCAGAAAACAACAGATGTTGGCAGGGAGGCAGAGAAAGGGGAACCCTCTTACATTGTTAGTGGGAACACAAACTGGTGCAGCCATTCTGGAAAACAGTATGGAGGTTCCTCAAAAAGTTAAAAATAGAACTACTCTACAACCCAGCAATTGCACTACTAGATATTTACCCAAAGGATACAAAAATACAGATTCAAAGGAGTACATGCACCACAATGTTTATAGCAGCATTATAAAAATAGCCAAACTATAGAAAGAGCCCAAGTGTCCATCAACTGATGAATAAAGATAATACACACACACACACACACACACACACACACACACACACAATGGAATATTGCTCAGTCATGAAAAAATGAAATCTTGCCATTTGCAACAATGCTGATAGAGTTAGAGTGTATTATGCTAAGTGAAATAAGTGAGCCAGAAAAGAACAAATACCGTATGATTTCACTCAAATGTGGAATTTAGGAAACAAAACAGATGAACATATGGGACGAGGGGAAAAAGAGGGAAGCAAACCATAAGAGACTCTTAACAATAAAGAACAAACTGGGAATTGATGGAGGGAGGTGGGTGGGGGATGGGCTGAATTGGTGATGAGTGGTAAGGAAGGCACTTGTTGTGATGAGCACTGGGTGTTATATGTAAGTAATGAATCACTAAATTATACTCCTGAAACAAACAAACAACAACCAAAAAGAAATGCCCAGAAGTTTTGAAAAGGAACCAAACAGAACTTCTAGATATGCTAAATATTACCATCAAGATCAGAAATACAATGGATAGGTTAAATAGCATATTACACATAGCTAAACATAGAGTACACCAGAAGGTAGATTTGAAGAAACTACACAGAATGAATCCTGGAAACACAAGGAGAAATAAGTAAAAAAGGTTGAGACATGACAGTAAAATGAGAAGTTACAATGTACTTCTAATTGAGTTTCAGAAAAACATAATAGAGATGACAGGAGAGAGGCAATCTTCAAAGAGATAACGACTAAGAAAACTCCAAATTTAATGAGAACACTGGTATTCAAGCCATGAAGTCATAAATTTTCCAAAATGGCAGAATAATAACATGAAAACCCCACACCAAACATAACTGTGGTGAAACTTCAGATCACTAAAGACAAAGGGATCTTGAAACCAAGATCTTCCTGTTTATTAGTTTGGAAAGTTGTCTGACTGCTTTAATTGAGGTCAATATTAAAAATTTTAAGCAAGACAGGAGGCTTATTATTCTCTTATATTAACATCTGAGCTGATAATGGTTCAGTAGTGTAGAGAAGCCTTACCGTGTAAGACAATGTGGAAGCTTTGTTGCTTTCCTTTTATTGCTCTGCTCTGTTCCAGGACACTGCTTACCAAAGTGAACTCCCTACCACAAGTTCCCACAGTAGTCTGTTGAGAAAGGTAAGCATGGATAAGAAGGGCCCTTCATTTTCATTTAAGAACAATGTCTAGGGGCGCCTGGGTGGCGCAGTCGGTTGAGCGTCCGACTTCAGCCAGGTCACGATCTCGCGGTCTGTGAGTTCGAGCCCCGCGTCAGGCTCTGGGCTGATGGCTCAGAGCCTGGAGCCTGTTTCCGATTCTGTGTCTCCCTCTCTCTCTGCCCCTCGCCCGTTCATGCTCTGTCTCTCTCTGTCCCAAAAAAATAAATAAACGTTGAAAAAAAAAAAAAAAAAAAAAAGAACAATGTCTAGGGTGATTACATATACCTTTCCTCTCGCTACCAGCACTTAGTCATAAGGTCATACCTACTTGAATAGATGCTAGGAAATCAAGTCACTAGCTGAATGGCCATGTACTCAGGGAATTCTACTATGAAAAAGAAGCCATGGCAATGAATACGGGGTGGGGGGGGTGCAATTAACAATCTCTGTAACGACCAGCAAAACTATCTTTTGATAATATGGGGAATAAAAACATTTTACGATGAACAAAAAATGAAAATTTACTACCAATAGTCTCTCATTAAAGGAATACCCAAGGGGTGTCTTCCAGGAGAAATAAAAATGATACCAGAAGATATTGTAAGCCAAGAAATAGCAAATATGGAGCAAGTCTTACCACATATTAATTTATAACAAATAATAATAAAATGTCTAATTTGTGATGTTAAAAAAGTACTAAAATACCAGATAGCAAGAGCACATAAATTATAAAAAGGATGATCCAAGAGAAAAACATTCCAAGAATATTGTGTTGGTTGAAATAAGGTAGAAATTATGGTTCATTTTGGACTTTGTCACATTAAATATGTTTGTTAAAATCTCTTGGTTAACTACTGAAAAAGCAGCTATAGAAGAATAATTTCTGAATTAGTGGAGGGGAGAAAAGAATGAGAATAATAACAAAAAGTCAAAAAGTAGATAAAACTTCAACAAACCAAGAAATCCACACATATATCATGTGGGACCAATAGCAAAAATTGCAGTGATAGATGGATATAGGAATATTTGCCCCAAGAGGTTAATGATCAAAAACAGTAGAATGGACTAAACTCTAAAAAGAAAGATTGCAAAACCAGATTGAAAACAAAATCTAACATATGCTATTTAAAGAGAACACATCTCAAACATAAAGACATGGAAAGGCTGAAACTAAGAGGCTGGAGAAAATACCTACCAGGAAAATAAGTCAAGCAAGAAATGTTGATATAGCAAGATGTTCTCAGTTTTTTGCACACTGTAACACAAACTCAAGATATACAATGCAGAATTACAAACAAAATTTGACAGAAGGACACTGAAGTAGAAGACTTTAAACACTTACGTCACTAAATGAAAGATAAAAAATTAATGCAGACAAAGGAAATTCTAACAACAAAATTTACAATTTGATTTACTGGGTATTTATATTTAGAATTCTGAACTCCACAATTAGAACATGCACATTCTTCTAGAGCATGCATGGAACATCTGTAAAACCTGACCAAGGCCACAAGGCAATGTCAAAGAATCAACAAATGTCAAAAAATTGGTACTATATAGACTATCTCCCATGATAAGGTACAATAAAATTAATCCACCAAGAAAACAGTAAAAAGTGCACATACAATTGGAAATTTAAAAAGGCACTTTTAAGTAAATCATGGCTAAAAGAGGAATAAAAAAAAGACATAAAGGATGATAGCTCACAGAAATCTTAAGTTTCACTACACTGTAATTAAGATGTACAGACAATAAAAAGTCCCATAAACAACAAGAAAGCCATAGACCATGAAATGATATTTGCAAACCATTTCATTAATAAAGATTAGTGTCCAGAATACATAAAATCTGTTAGATACTAATGAGCAAAAACCTGCATGACAAAACCAAGAAAAAAGTTTATAAACAGGTATTTATATAGAAAGAAATCTGGGGCACCTGGGTGGTTCAGTCAGTTGAGCATCTAACTCTTGATTTTGACTCATGTCATGATCTCATAGTTCGTGGGATTGAGCCCCACGTCTGGCTCTGCACTGAGTATGGAGCCTCCTTGGGACTCTCCCTTTCTCTCGGCCCCTCCCCTGCTGCCCCCCCTCTCTCTCACAAATAAATAAACAAACAAACAAACATTAAAAAAAAAAGGAATCCAAATGGCTCAGACACAAATGAACAACTGCCCCATGTCACTAGCAGAAAGGGAAAGTCTTATTTCAAATAACAGCCACACAGGGTTTTAAGCAAAAGTTCTCATGTTTGGCAACAACAGACAGTGCTGGTGAGATGCTTAAAAGCCAGAACTCTTCTAGATTTTGTGGGAAAAGATATTGGGACAACCATCCTGAAAGGCAATTAGCGGCTTCTTCATGAAGCTGAAGGTACACCATTCAGAGAAGGTACACTATTCTCCAACAAATCTGATTCTAAGTGTTATTGTAAGAGCACTCGACTTATGTTTGCAGAGACACACAAAGGATGTTCAGTAGGCAAATACTCCACAGTAGTGGGTCAATAAACTGTAGTTTATATAATGGAACAATGTGCATTACCCTTGATAAAGTTCAAAGACATGCTTTTGGGTTAAGAAAAAAGCAAGCTACACAGTTGAAAATAAATCTGTGTTTCTAATTCCAAGATTAAACTAAAGATCACTAAAGATCACTCCTTATATTTAAGTTTTATTTTAAGTTTATGTGTTTATTTTGAGAGAGAGAGAGAGAGAGAGAAAATGAGCGGGGGAGAGGCAGAGAGAGACAGGGGAAGAGGATCTGACAGCACAGAGCCCAATGCAGGGTTCAAACTCATGAACCTTGAGATCATGACCTGAGCTGAAGACAGACGCTTATCCAACTGAGCCACCCAGGCCCCTCATTTGATTTAAATTTTGTAATGCACAGAATACTTACATACACTTTTTCTCATGTATTCCTCATAACATCACAGAAGGGTGCTATTTGATATATGAGGAAATGGAGATTCGCTGTGGTTCAAAGATTTGCCTAGACTTTTCTTAAAAGTTTATTTATTTACTTTGAGGTGGGGGGGAAGGACAGAGAGAGAGAGAGGGAGAGAGAGAATCCAGACACCAGGCTTGAACACACAACCGTGAGATCATGACCTGAGCTGAAACCAAGAGTCAGACACTTAACCGACTGAGTCCCCCAGGTGCCCCAAGATTTGCCCAGTTTTATGATTTAAACTTAATGCTTTTACCATCACTCCACATTTGCTTCTTTGGGATAAAGAGTCTCCTGTTCCAAAAAAAAAAGGGGGGGGGGACTTGGGTTCCACATCTGCACTTGAAAGAATGTTCTCTGTGCCAAAGGTAAAGGAGAAACTGCTGGGATATATTTCAGATACATTCAGTAGGCTCTCTTCCTTTTTGTTCAGTTCAGGAAATGTGGCGCACAGATGAAGGAAAACCATGGTGGTGGGGCCACATTGGAGTGAACCTTCACGCTGTGAGCCAGTGGTCGGTCTGCGTGATCTCCTGCACGCATCTTGGTGGGGCCGCCTCCTCTGGCAGGCCAGCGTGCAAGGGCTGCTCGGGCATCAGAACATTCCTCCTGCAAGGTCTGCATTTCTTTATTTGCTTGGGATTCTTCTCCCTGCTTCCTTTGTCTTTCTGCCTTGATCCATTAGCTACTTCCTAGCCACAGACCAACTATATCATACTCACCTCAAGGATAACAGTGGGGACACTGATAACCCCAGTTTAGGCGATTAGACATAAAATGAGCACTTAAACACATTATATGGAAAAATTCATCATGGCAAATCCGAAGACCCACATAGTGCAATTACATACATTTTATGTTTTACAATGATGTTTTCTGTGTCTCCCTCCTTCCTTCCTCCTCCTCCCCCCTCCCCCTCCCCCTGGCCAATCTCCTTCTCTCTCCTTTTTTTTTTTCTTCTTAAAAAAAATTTTTTTTTTACGTTTTATATTTGAGAGAGAGACAGAGTGCAAGTGGGGGAGGGGTAGAGAGAGAGGGAGACACAGAATCTGAAGCAGACTCCAGGCCATCTGAACTGTCAGCACAAAGACCGACGTGGGGCTCAAACTCACAAACTGTGAGATCGTGACTTGAGCCGAAGTCAGACATTTAACCCACTAAGCCACCCACGTGCCCCTCTCTCTCTCCTTTTTTGCAGGAAGTTCCCATCAGTGGTGGGGAACTTCATGTTCAGATAGGGTAATTTTCCTGCTGAATTTTCCTCATGGATCAATTGTAATACAGAATGGGCAAGGGAGGGTATGCAAATCTTAAAGTTACAAGTAGAAGGCCAATCTTTGAAACATTCACACTGAAAATGAACCACAGGAGTTTAAAGGGGAGATTTTGAAATACATAACCATTTGAGAGATAAGTATGCTATAGAGGTTAAAGAGGGTCATCTGTAGGAGTCATGGAGACCTGGATTTGAAGAAAAGATGTGTTCTTTAGGCAAGTTACTTAACATCTCTGTGCTTCAGTTTGCTCACAGAATTAAGTATATGTTTATTAGCACAGTGGCAAACACATATCAGACACACAGTAGATAATAGCTATAAATATTGCTAAAGAACATTTAAGTCTAAATTAGGCAAGACTTACTGGTGGGCCTGCTGGTCCCAGAGTCCCTGTATTGACTTCAGAACAGGAGCAGGAATGTGGTAGCTCCGGGCAGGTCTCCTCATCCCTCTGAGAGGAAAAACAAACAAAGAAACAAAAAAAAAAACCATAACTGTTAACAAGACAATACAAATGGCTTTATGGATCAAGGAAAACACTTTGATTTAAGACACTTAAAAAAAACTTTTAAGTGAACATTGGTGTGGAAAGGCAAAGAATATTCTCTCCTGCTCACAAAATATTTTCCTTAAAGAAAAATGAATGAGTGTCTAGTGAGTCACTGATCGTCACCCTTACCAAAGGATGTTGATAAAATGAGCTTGGAGGTGAAGAAAAATGAAATGCAGGCGAAGAAAGAAAGGCAGAAGTGGGTGCAGAAAAAATTCCTGGTTACTATTTCCTTCAGTTTGAGTAGGAGTACTCTATGAACCACAGGTCTTGAAAATTTTCTTTTTTCTATTTCAAAGGATATTTTTTCCTTTCAAAAGGATAAAAAAAATGTGTTGGAATAGTCACTCGGAACTGCATCTACACTAAAACACACAAAACAAACTAAAAACAGTGCTTAAATGTATTGTCAATTCCCCACAGCAACTTTAATTACGACTCACATTCTGTGGTTGAAATTAGGAAACATCATAGCATCAATCTAAAGCTTTGGGACAGGGGCTCATTTTGCTTCTCTAGCACAGTTTTGTTGCCACATGACATTAAAGATAGATTATGAATGTCCAGTTGAACATCTCTGGATGAGTTACCGGGGTATGAAGACAGAGTACCTGCTAACAGCTATCGAAAAATTTATGAATATCTCATTTGAAGCACCAGCCAAAAATGAAGTCTGCACTGGGATAAGACACTACAGAACTTCATAGGGTTCACCAGTCCCATTGGATAGAGAGAAAATAAACATCATTATTTAAGACTGGGGAAAAATAAAGCTGAAACTGAATAGAACACAGATGATAATTAAGTGATCAAGTTGAAAATAATCTCAGTATCTAAAATGTTCACAACAGAAACCCAAAAAAGGTTGAGCAGGGGATCTCTATATACTGTATATACTTTTCTCTAAATGTTGGACAATAGTCAAAGCTTTCAGCTCATTACAGGAAACCCCCCTGCTACCACATCCGGCCTGACATGTGGGCAGCTAGAGTGAAATACAAACTTAAGTATCCAGAAAGAGCCCCCTAACAAGGCTGATACAAGGCCTCTTGTGACCAGAGGCCATAATGGTTTTGCCACTGCTGCTGACTATACATGCCTTCCTACTATGGAATTGGCCTATCTTCAGTGATAGAAATGAAAAGAAAAGCTCTCATCAGGCCTGAGTCCTTCCTAGGAAAAGTGGTGATAGCATTTGGCTAGAGACAGCATAGGATTCTGAGTGTTTCTGCTTCTAATTTCCAATCCATCTGTGCTTAAGCGTGATATCACGGTGTCTCTGATTTAATTCTTCACCAGAGTTTACTTGGAAATTAATTTTGATGAAGAAAGAGCAAGTTAGAGTTAACCCGTTAATTTTTTTAAATGTTTATTTATTTTTGAAGAGAGAGACAGAGTGCAAGGAGGAGAGGGGCAGATAGAGAGGGAGACACAATCCAAAGCAGGTTCCAGGCTCTGAGCTGTCAGCCCAGAGCCGGACACGAGGCTCAAACCCATGAACTGCGAGATCATGACCTGAGCCAAAGTCCGATGCTCAACCAACTGAGCCACACAGGTGCCCCATCAGTTAACTCTTGAACAACATGTGTTTGAACTGCACTGGTCCACTTACCAAACCACTTGGATTGGTTTTTCAATAAATACAATGCAATGCTGTAAATATATTTTCTCTTCCTTGTGATTGTCTTAATAACATCTTTTCTCTAGCTTACTTTACTGTAAGAATATAGTATATAATGCATATAACATACAAAATATGTGTTAATCAACTGTTTCTGTTATCAGTAAGACTAGTAGTAGTTAAGTTTTGGGTAAGTCCAAGGTCATATGCAGACGTTTTCCTGAGTGGGGAGGAGAGCTGATGACTCCAACCCCCACACTGTTCAAGGCCAACTGTATTTCCTTCTCAAACATAGTCACCATGAATGTAATAATGCTTGCAACAGAGGATGTGATCTGGAGGAAGTAGTTAAAAAGGCAAATCTCTAGACTTCATGAAGGTTACTCCATGCACATTCTCCAAGTTTAATTATTAAGACATGACTATTACCCAGCCACTACAGGGTCATCCATTTCGGCTCGCTGTCTTCAAGGATCCTAAAATATGAATCTGGTTTTATACATACAGGTATAACCCCATGAACCACACTTGCTATTAATAATGTGAAAAACATTTGATTTTCTAGTAGCATCGCATATGTCGAACAGATTATGACTACGATTTCAGAACTGTGTGTCAAGATTCTCTGAGGCACCTTAGCAAACTCACAGGTGCACAGTGAATGTTTTTAAAAACTCGAGAAATAGCAATATTCGGCACCCATAGGACTTCATATGAACAACTAGCTCAAGGTAGTTCACAGTCTTAACATTAGATACTGAAATACTCTTTTTGATGACGTCAGATACTTGCAAATCTGGGGTTTTGGCAGTTGCTATGATGGAAAGCAAGTACCATGGGAAACATCAATGTAAAAAAAGAAGTGAGGGTGGCGACATCCAATCAGATTCTAACATATGAAAAATCATGCACTCTTGATAAGCATGTGTATCCCATTAGTAAGTAATGTGGTTTTTTAAGAATAAAATGAAAATACCATTTTTTGCTTTCAATTCATGTTTTTTTTTTTTTTTTTTTTTAATGCAGCTACTGAGTTTAGAGCATCAATGTTTAAGATTTTTGGACCTAATTCCTTCATATAGAGATTTGTTAGGCATTTCCTTTGGCTTAGGGGTGCCATGAACAAAATGATTGCAACACTAAAGGTTTCGTGAACCAGGAAATTTGAGAACCTCTGGACTATGTGTAAATTGCACGCCTGGATCTGGGCAGTCCCCATCATGTAAGTCAGTATATCCTGCTGATGTCAGACACGCCTCCTTCTCAATCTCTTCGGCTTTTCATTGTGATCATTACAATGAATTATCTTGTTATGAATGTTATGAAATCACATTTAACTTTCAGAGAAAATTAAATATAATTTTAGAACTTTTCAATAAAGAATAGGCCTACTAATAAAAGAAGAATTCTTACCAGGCCTGGAAGTTCACAGCATTTGTCTTTATTGGCCCATGATGTGGAACAAATAATATCAAACATCTGTAACTGGAACTGCAATTTAAAATGAAATTGTCATTTAATTAAAAATAGACACACTGTGCCTAGAATTATGATTTCATATTCTGCATCACATAATATAACACTGATAGGTTTGTAACGTAACATTACAGTAAATAAATAAGAAAGTCATTCCAAAATGTAAAACTTTGTTCCTCAAGCAAACAGTGACTTAAGATTTCATGTATAATTAATCCATCAAAAATTCCCTTATTTATCACAACTTCACCTCTCATTTCTGCCCAAAGAAGCTTAGTACCTCAGTTAAATGTCAGCCAGTACTGTCTTCATGGTTACAACCAGTGTCTCTGTAATCCTACAACATTCCACATGTTTCTTTCACAGCATATCACCCACCATACAGTATGATTATTTATATTAGCTCCTCCTTAGACTGTGAGCGTTTCAAGGAACAGAGAACCACTAATTCATCTTTGTGTCCCCATAATATGTGATATGTAGTAGGTATTCACAAAGCCTTGTCAAATGAATTCTGACTTCAATCACTTATGCATACATTCAACAGATTTTTCTTTAGTGTATAATGCAAACCAGATACTACATCAACCTTTAGAATATGAAAATGAACAAAATCAAAATCTTGCCCTCAAAGATCTTACTGGGAGTGACAGGTAGGCACAGGAATACTGTATACAACATTGTAAATGTCATGACAAATTCACAAATGGAATTGTGAGAATCCGTGCTAAGTCTATTTTTATGTAAGCCATTGATCATGCCATAAATATTTAGTCTCGTTCTACTCATGTATGTTGGTGAAACTCAGTGTTCATTTTGAAATATACAGAAATATCACTATAACATTATTGAGGGCTAACATTAGCTTCATGACCTAATCATTTCTAATATATTTCTTCCCATATTATTTTCAAGTATTAGAAGTGTCACCAATTACAGAGCTGGGAGAAGGGTGAAATCTTTTCATTTTACATCTACAACCTTCCTTGAGGGAGTGGTGTTTTCAGCAAGTTCTAGAAACTCTTTTGGTGCCTTATTTTCTCCCAAGGAATACTACTTGTCTCTGTCAGGGGTCCTCTGGATGAGAATGAGAATGCCCGAGAAGACAGTACTCCTGAAATAGGTTGTTAACAATGCATACAGCATCGCAGACGAGCCTGCTCTGACAGTACAGAAAATAAAATCAGGCTTTCTTTTGTAATATGAAAGAATTGTGCTTTGCTGTAAATATCCTTTCCCAAGAGTTTTGCAAGATTAATAAAATAAAGCTTAAATATTGAAAGCACATTCATGAATCAAAGCATCACAGGGTTTTTGTTTGTTTCTATATACAACTGTTGAGTTGTTTGAAGAAATATGTGCATGGCTCACTGCTCATTTTTCTCCATATTAAAAAAAATTCCCAATGGGTATGATATCTGAGTCTGTGGAGGGCAACCATACAGCAAAATAATGATCATTTAAAAATTAGGCTTTTCAAATTATGGAAAGAGCCTAAATGTCCATCAACTGATGAATGGATAAAGAAATTGTGGTTCATATACACAATGGAATACTACTTGGCAATGAGAAAGAATGAAATATGGCCTTTTGTAGCAACGCGGATGGAACTGGAGAGTGTTATGCTAAGTGAAATAAGTCATACAGAGAAAGACAGATACCACATGTTTTCACTCTTATGTGGTTCCTGAGAAACTTAACAGAAGACCATGGGGGAGGGGATGGAAAAAAAACAGTTAAGAGAGGGAGGGAGCCAAACCACAAGAGACTCTTAAAAACTGAGAATAAACTGAGGGTTGATGGGGGTTGGGAGGGAAGGGATGGTGGGTGATGGACATTGAGGAGGGCACCTGTTGGGATGAGCACTGGGTGTTGTATGGAAACCAATTTGACAATAAATTTCACGTTTAAAAAAAATTAGGCTTTTAAGATTTTCAAACCAAGAAAAAATAGGTTTTTAAAACTAAAACATTTTTAAGGAACATGGATGCTGATTTTTATGATTAATAGCAACAAAGAGATTTCAAGGACCATAGACGTTAGGAGGCTATGGAGCTAAACTGCCTGGGTGTAGTCCTTGAATCGCTCACAAAGTCATTTTGAATGATGATGTAATGTGTTCAAGTCTCAAGTTCCCTCATCTGTAAAGTTAATGTAATAATAGTAGCTCTTTAATTATAGCTAGACATTAGTGTAATAATAATAATAGCTATAACAATAAAGTGAGTTCCCACCAGCAGTGCAGCCACTTTGGAAAATGATATGGAGGTTCCTCAAAAATTAAAAATAGAGCTACCTTATGACTCAGCAATTGCACTGCTAGGTATTTATTCAAAGAATACAAAAATTCTGATTTGAAGGGGCACATGCACCCCGTTGTTTATAGCAGTACTATCAACAATAGCCAAATTATGGAAAGAGCCCAAATTTCCATTGACTAATGAATGGATAAAGTAGATGTGGTGTATAATAAACAATGGAATATTACTCGGCGATCAAAAAGAATGAAATCTTGCCATTTGCAACAACGTGGATGGATCTAGAGTGTATTATGCTAAGCAAAATAAGTCAGTCAGAGAAAGACAAATATCCTAGGATTTCACTCATAAGTGAAATTTAAGAAACAAAACAGATGAACATAAGCGAAGGGAAGCAAAAATAATATAAAACAGAGAGGGAGATAAACCATAAGAGACTCTTAAAGACAGAGAACAAACTGGGTTGCTGGAGGGGTAGTGGGTGGGGGATTGGCTAAATGGATGATGGGTATTGAAGAGGGCACTTGTTGGGATGAGCACTGGGTGTTATATGTAAGTGATGAATTACTAAATTCTATTCTTGAAATCATCATTACACTGTATGTTCACTAACTTAGATTTAAATAAAATTGAAAAAAAAACAATAACATGAGTTAATGTAGTGAAATATTTATAACAGTGTCTAGAATACAGTCATTATAAATAATACATATTATTTTAATGAAGCATGTACAGCTCTTTCATAACTGAATTATTTAAGGTTTAGGAGTCTATCATACAAAGGCCAAAAGAATGGAATCAAAATGAAAGTGGTATTATCAAGGACAGAAATATAACAGTAGTCTGTTTCCACATTAATCATATCTGTTTAACACTTTGGTTGAGAAAAATCTAAGCAAATAATGACAATAGCAGTGGACATTTGCTGAAAACCTACTATGTGCCAGGCACTATCCTAAGGAATTTGCATGTATCTTTTTTTTTCTATTTAAAAATTTTTTTTAACGTTTATTTACTTTTGAGACACAGAGAGACAGAGCATGAACAGAGGAGGGGCAGAGAGAGAGGGAGACACAGAATCAGAAGCAGGCTCCAGGCTCTGAGCCATCAGCCCAGAGCCCGACGCGGGGCTTGAACTCACGGACCGCAAGATCGTGACCTGGGCTGAAGTCGGACGTCTAACCCACTGAGCCACCCAGGCGCCCCTGCATGTATCTTTTAATCCTCAGCTCACCACTGTGAGGTATAATAGCAATGCCAAACCCATTCTGCTGATCAGGACCTGGGAAGAAAGAGCCTAAGAAACGTAAGCACGAGCTGAAAGCAGAGTTCTGGTTGGGATGTGAACAGCACATTTCATTTTCTTGTGCTTCATTTTGCAGTGAAAGGATCTTTGGTCTCATGTTTAAAATGCAGACACCCCAGCCTAACTTTACAATGCTATTTGTCTGGGGCATTTATTAAATGGACCCCATTATGACAGTATTAGATTCAGTTCAGTCTGTTAGTCATTCATCCATTAAGAAATTCCCCATTTCTGAATAGAGCCCACAGTGTAAAAGCTTTTTAGTGAATGGAAAGATGTAAGTAAAAGAAAGAAGGGTCATGAACCCCAGTAAGGACCAGGCCTTCTTGATGTTTTTCAAATAAACATTCACTACCTAATCACCTTTAACAGGATGATGTCTACAAACAAAGCTTTGGCTAACCTTCTGTCCCATTGAGCTATTGGGATCCTTAGGAGTTTATTTTATTTATTCAAGGGGTTGAATGCCTACTAAGTGCTGAATGAAGCCAATACTATCATTTGTGGAATGCTGTGGGCTGTCTTTTCTTTTTCAAGTTTGATGAAGTCAGCAGCCTTTTTTTGTGAGTACAACAAATTTATTCATAATTGTTTTGTATTTGTAATTGCTTGGATTCCTCAGCCTTTATTTAGGGACTTCTTTTCCAAGGCACATTTCTGAAGATTGATTAAAAAAAAAAACCCTCTGAATTTTATTCCAAAAGCAATGACATACATATTTGTAGAAATTGTGTAGGGAACAGTACAAACATAGTATGTCAAAAGATCTTATATTTGAGTGCCTGAAAATACAAGACAATGTGGTTCAAAATCAATCACACTTTAAGCAACTAACGCAAGAGTCAGCCTCTTTTTGCTTTTGTAACTAACTGAACATTATAAAAAATATATGTGTGAAAAAAGAGAGAAAAGAGACAGGGGTGCATAAGCTCCTACTTTCATTTGTTATAATACCTTCCAGGGGAATGCTTAGTCAATTACAAATGCTCTTTTTTCATTATTGGACATTTTGGTCTGGGTGTAACACAAAAGGCAAGTCATTTGGGGTCAAAAGTTAACACGAAAATGAGAATAAAATATTTCTCATCGGTTGAGTCATTGTGATGTGAATGGGAATGAAAATGTAGCCTGGCTCAACTTTCCACTGATAACCAGATTTTATCCTCTGATTTTTCTCCAGCATTGCATAACTAAGCTTATAACTTGAAGTCAAGCTGTACCTGAAATTATACAAATACTTAGAGAGATTTACACTGCACAGGAATACTAGGGAAAGAGCAACTGAGGACCTCAATCATCTTCTGCTTTAAGCTGGTGTTTAACTTTTACAGACTCCATCTCAAAGCTAAGATTTATTAAGCACTGACCCCTTCTCAGCTATTGAGCATGGTTGTCTTACTTGGTCTCAGTCAATTTATTGAATTTAAGGGAAACCATAATGGCACTAATTAAATGAGGAGATGAAAATTAACAGCTGTTGTACCTATTGGTTGTAATTAAAATGTTTAGGTGTAGGCATCCCTTTGGGAGGACATCTTGACTGCATTCACTTTCAGGGTCAGAATTTAAATAATGATGAGTCTTTGAATATGTTGGTGAACAGACAGGGCATAGGCACAGACCAGACTCCCTCCTATGCTTTAAATTCTATAAGAATCAGTCTGACCCAGTGATAGAGAGCTTACAAAGGCAGGCAGGTAATCTTGGGCAAGTCACATACAGTCTCATATCTTGCTTTCCTCACTTTTTGAAAGGGGATCCCTCTCTAACTTCTTGAAGTCTCAGTTTCTGAATCTATAAAGTGGGTATAATATAAGGATCTCTTCCTACAGTTATTGGAGGATTAAACAAGATAATCTCAGAAAAGCACACACTGCCTGGTCCATAGTAGGCATGCAATAAATATGAGCTACTATTATTTTAAGGATTAAAATACATAATTCATATGAAAACACGATCATTTTCTTGTAATTTAAAAACACTTGTTTCGGGGTGCCTGGGTGGCTCAGTTAGTTAAGCGTCCATCTTTGGCTCAGGTCATGATCTCACGGTGAGTTCAAGTCCTGCATCAGGCTCTGTGCTGACAGCTCAGAGCCTGGAGCCTGCTTCGGATTCTGTGTCTCCCTCTCTGTCTGCCCCTCCCCCACTCACACTCGGTCTCTCTCTCTCTCTCTCTTTCAAAAATAAATACACATTAAAAAAATTAAAACACTTGTTTCTATACCATCATTGACTAGTCTACTGTTGATTCCCACATAAAAGCTTTAACTCAGTAAATTATGTTATAAAAAAACTCTATAACATAACTTGTACTCGTGTTTATTTATATAGCAGAGGACTAAAGAAATGTCAATTGGATAGTTATATGTGTTAGATTTGGAAAGGGGGCAAGAAAGGCACAAAGAACATGATCACATGCCAGGAAGCTGAAAATATTTCTAGGATCATCTGGCAGCATTATAATTTTATCAGGTATCAAAAAAGAAGAAACTTCTTAGGAGAGAGAACAGAAAGGAGAAGCACAGTTGTTAGGTTTCTTCCCACATGTGTTTTGACAGCTTAGTTAAGCCAGCTTCTTAGCTTAGTCCCACTAGGAACTATAAAATCTCACATTACTGAACACAAGCTGTTTTTATTACGAATGTGAGCAATCTTAATACAGTAGTTACTGTATCCCTAAATCCACTCATCTCTCTTCCACTCAACTTTGGTTTAAGAAGAATCTATTTTCTTTAAAGACTGAATATTATAGTTTTCCCATCATCTGGCATTTTTTGAATCACTGCGGAATTTGCTAGCGAATGCTGGCCTATAAACTACTCATCTCTCTTATATGACAATTACTCCACCTGGAATAATCCAGTACTTGCACATTACGTGTTCCCTTTTGCTGAGTACTGGGGTACAGATATCTATCAAAATTATGTTACTAATTTGTGACTTCTAAGTTGAAAGCTGCAGACTGAAACCTCTTTTTGCTTTGCACTGAAACAATGAAGTAATCACCCAAAAGAACAAGTGAGTTTCCGATCACATTCTTGAGATCTAATCTAATATTATCCATTTCAACGTAATCAAATTCTTTAATAAGTGGGCACACTGAAAATCTATTTAGTGATCCTTTGTAGACTTCCAGATTCTAACAAAAGCCACAACTTTTTCCTTGGGAGCCTTACAAAGAACTCTTTAATTATTGACTTCTATAAATTCCCCTTTGTCTGCTACTGGCTGGAAGTTACCACAGAGGGTGCTCTGTTTAATTGCTTTTCTTTCGTGCCCAAAAGTAAAGATTTATTGCCCGTAGATTTAAAACCTACAGGCACGTTTGCTTTCAGAAATAAATTCTTTGATATATAATTGGTCATATACTTGGAGTACAATTATTACAGAGAGCTTAATTTGAAATGTAATTATTGTAATTATAATTATAAAACTGTAATTGTAAAATACAAATTAGAAGAAGGTAGGATATATATATAACTGGACTACCGTCAATGCCACATATGGAATACAATATATACGAAACAACATTTTAAGAAAAGACACGATCCAATTCAAATAGATGACATTCTACTTAATGTCTATCAAGTATGTCTTGAGAGCTTACTCCTTTGATCCAAATTTATTAGATACTGTGATGTGGGGTAGAAGGTGGTAGTTGTAAATGAAGACCATGGCATGGTATCTCTTTTAAGGGATTTATACTCTGGCTAGAGGGGCAAAGTGTAGATAAATAGAAGTGCAAGAACATAATAGATAGCTACAAATAACTGAGTGTTAAACAAGCACTAGAGGTTTAGAAAAGGTAAGGTGGAGGAGGTAATATTGACATTAATAATAACTACCGCTCTTCATTGAATGGTACTATGTGTCAGGGATTTTATATACATTATTTCTAAAATGAAAAAAAAATAATAGTACTAAGTGACTTGGGTCCAGAATCTCAAACGGCTAGCATTGTTTCTCTTTCTTAAATTGCAGTCTATTCGTTCACCCATCCAAGCATCTATCTATAGACATCCATTTATCCCCGCAAGATATCCTTAGTTTGCTAATTATGGAGTCTTATAAATTCTGGAGTGTGCTATCAAAAGGTATCTTCTATGAAGCAGAAGATGGTGTGTTTCTTAATCAGTATGAAATACTAAACATTAAGAGTTGATAATTTCTCAATATAATATAAACGTTCTTGTTTTTATGGTAAAAAAACACCTGTATTTAGATTTAGCCAGCTGGACTCAGTTTAGATGTTCCCAATTTTGTTGGCAACATTGAAAGCATTATAATCAGGAGTCATTCAAACATATGCTTTCTTCTCTCCATTGGACCTGATCAGGGTGTCGACTTTGGCCAAGACAATGCCATATAGCTTCTTCAGTCTGTTTGATCTGGTGCTTGTTGGCCTTGATGTCTACAATGAACACAAGTGTGTTGTTGACTTTTATTTTCTTGATAGCTGACTTGGTGGTCAGGGGGAACTTGAGGATGGCATATTGGTCAAGCCTGTTTCTCCTGGGGGCACTCTTTTAAGGATATTTGGGCTGCCTTTGGAGACACAATGTCTTGGACCCTCAGAAGGTTAGGAAGTGTGTGTGTATGTGTGTGGATGTGTTTGTGGATGCCTTTCAGCACTGCTTTCTTGCCCCTCAAAGCCTTTGTTTTGACTTCGGCTTTGGGAGGAGCACGGGGCTTCCTTCTTCACTTTAGGCACTATCCTTGCAAAAGGTTATAATGTAAATATACTTTTTAAAAATTTATTTACTTAAATTCAAGTTAGTTAACATACAGTGTAGTAATGGTTTCAAGAGTAGAACCCAGTGATTCATCACTTACATATGACACCCAGTGCTCATCCCAACAAGTGCCCTCCTTACTGCCCATCAATATGGAGGTTCCTCAAAAAATTAAAAATAGAATTACCCTATGACCCAACAATTGCACTAATGTAAGCATTCTTAAAAGTCCCTTACCATAACCGAAAATAAGAGAGCCTTCCATAGCTTTCATAGTCTCTCTTTCTGAACATCTAATCCATGCTTCTCCAAAGGAAAGTAGAAACAAAAGTATTTTTAAAGACACATCAACACTAATTGTTAAGCTAATCAGCACACATCTCTCAAGGTCTGAAAGCATTAAGGTTTCCCTATATACACAAAGATTTCCCTTGTATTGTTACAAAGAGAAATGCCACTAAATAGCGAAGTGTCCGGGAGGAAATCACTTGACCACTCTGAAACTGTTTTGAACAGAACTGCTTTGAAGGGTGGGGACACCTGTTCCTCCATGTCCTCTCTCCCCTTCAATTAGCATGAGACTGTTTTAATCTTATTTATTTATTTGACATACTAGAAGATTTCATTTGTATAAAGTGATCTTCAGCTTGGAAAGACTTTGAAAACCATCAAGGCATTCTCCAGTTCCATATTGCTGGCTAGTTCTACAAATCTAGAAAGCGGAAGACAATAATAGTGACTCATAATTAACTTGATTATTCTGTTACATAGAAATGTTCATTAAAATAGTTGGAATTGCTTCCAAGAATAAAATGCCTTCTAGGCTAATTGGTTCTAATTATAGAATGACTCAAATGAGAGAATGTCGCTAATTGGCTGTGAACACAAGGTGTAAAAACAAAAGCTTATGTACACTATTCTTTTTTGTGGGTAGTGAAAGAAAGGAATGTGATTTCTTTGCCAATTGGAAGTCTCCTAGTCTTAAATTCTATGCTATATGATGAAAATATATTGTCTTAAAATGATTTGTTACTTAAACAACTTAATGATTAAAGGGTAAACTTCACATTACCAATAATAAAAATCTCATTTAAAAATGCCCAAATCTAACCCAAATGAGAAATTTACATAAATCTCCTGTGTATTATAGTCATATATTTTGTACGAATTTATATTTGCTTATTTAGAGGTCTGATTTACAGTTTCGATTCTCATTAACAAACCATTTATGCCATAAACCATTTGATGAATATTTTACCATATGCATTTTAAAATGCCTTTAGAAAACACACTAGTCTAATTCCTGGAACATTATCCTTATTACAATATAGCAGAGGTTTACTGCCAAGAACTTTGAATGTATATTTTCATTCATTTAAAGAGGCTGTTATCTATTTACCCAACCATCCATCTATCCATCCATCATCCATCCATCCATTCTCTTACCAAATTTCCCCCCTGGAAAACCCTTGTTTTCCCCCTATAACAGCACAGCTTCACTTGTTTATCCACTTACTGGTGCAGAATTTCCATTTGGTCCCCTTGATCTGACCATTCTTCCCAGGACTTCAACACCATCCAACGTGATATTAGCTGAGGCATTTATTGCCTTCTCAGCCACGTGCTTGCAGTCAATAACCACTTGGACCAAAGTCTTGCTGACAACAATGTGTATCTGGGTAAAAGTAAAGATGTTTCAGGAGGTAAGAGGCAGGAAGAAATATCAAGCAAACTTACATAACTGCATGATTCATCACTAAAAAGTAGGAAAGGGAAGGGAAGGAATTCTGGCACTATGCATTTTGCTACAAGAGAAAGGTTCTACTTTTACTACAACCATGACTGTCCCACATTCAGGTAGCACTTCTATCTTTATTTAATTAACATTTTCTTTCAAAATGACTTCAAAAGCGTTCCCAATCTAGTGTTTCTTTAAAGCAGCAATATCCTGGGGTGCCTGGGAACCTGCTTCAGATTCTGTGCCTCCCTCTCTCTCTGCCTTTCCCCACTCATGCTCTGTTTCTCTCTCTCCCTCTCTCTCTCTCTCTCCCTCAGAAATAAAATAAACATTAAAAAATTTTAAAAACATGTTTAAAGCAGCAATATCCTGAAATGACAGGATGGGTGCACTAGTTATACCTTTTCTGAACGCACGTGGAAATGAACATGAAAATATTAAAATAAAAAATGCTAACTGATTTACCAGCAAAAGTTATCTATGGTACCTTCCAGTTGTTCACAAACCTCATTTTCATAATACTTATTTAATTTAAGATGAAGAGAGGAGGAGATCTAGAATCTAAAGAGGAAGGAGGAATTCTTTCTGGTGACTCCAGGACCAAAAGAAATAAAGCCTTTTGGCTTAATGTGTGGCTCAATTTTCTCAAAGTGAAATTTCTAGAATTTTCAGGTCTATAGCAATATATTTAGGAGTGTATACATTCTTTGTGAGGATTTGTAAAAATGTGTGTTATCTTTTTTATTTTTGAGAGAGAGAGAGAGAGCAAGCAGGGGAGGAACAGAGAGAGGGGGAGACACAGAATCCAAAGCAGCAGTCTCAGGAACCCCCGGCCATGTGGTTTTTAATACTCACGGATCTCACATGCTTTCATCTCCCTTATAATTTTTCTTGACCGCTTTGCAATGGACTCTGCTTAACCAAGAACGAATCATACCCAGAGGAATGTGGTGAGTAAATGACAATAAATCCAAAGAGATGCTAATGGAACTATTTTGAATCATGAACTAATAAATCTCTACCTGTATCTCATGTTTTTAAGATACTTTACTTCTGGTTGTACAGTTCTTTTAAACATAAAGTTTTTTGTATGCAACTGTTTTTGTGCAAAGACGATTAAGAACGTTGGTATGCAGTTGTTCTTATGCAGCTATGGTAGTTGAAACTCCAAAAAGTAGCAAAGTTGTGTCAGTTAGGACTTGACCGTGATCTAGGTCAGGAGACAGAAGCCAAGAGGAAGACTGCTTGCAACATCCCTTCCTTCACTGAACACTCAAGAAGGAGGGTCAAGAGGCAAGGCTTTTTGCAGCACCACCTCTAAATGCTGCTCTCCCTGTGGTCTTGGCAGACTGCATTCCTTCACAGCCCAGAGATCAGTGGGGTCATTTGCTAAGCACAAAGGAAACAGTAAATGTGGGATGTACTCTTGCAACCCCAAAAGTAAGTGTTTCAGAGATACGAAGTGGTAAGGGGCAGAGTTCTATCACAAATACCAGGTAGAAATGAGAACTACAGTCAGTCAGGTTTTACAAAATTCTTCCTCACAATAACTTTTATAATGGTAGTGAGGGGTTATCTGTGTATGTGTAAAAATATCAGTACAAACTATCTTCACGTTTTAACATGATTTAGCTGACTGGGCTTTCATCTACACTGGTGGCTGGGTAGACCAGCAGTCCTCTCCACATCACACATCATGTAGCAAATTAACAACTGTCCTCCTAGTAATACAGTACCCTGTAATTGTTCCTCTAAGTGTGAGCCTGGACCACTTTTTGGGTACCTGATAAAAATGCACAGCTTGGGGTCGCATCTTAGAACTACCAAACCAGAATAAGCCCACAGATAATTCTTACTCCAATGAAAATATGAGATCTAAAGCTCCGTGGGATTTTTTTTTTTTTTTACACTTCTCTGCTGCTTGGTCCACAACAAATAGAATAAAGAATATATGTCTCTGTTGCTTTGCACACAGCAAACAAAGAAAATATGTGTACAAAGCATTACTCACCTTGTGAAAGCTGCCATGGAAAATTTTCCTAATTTCAGGTCCTTCAAAAGTAACTGTTTGAAAATCCCCACTGTAGTCATAGTTGAAATATGTTAAGGTTTTACCACCATCTAATCAAAGAAAAATAAAGTTTAGAATGTATTATAATGGGTAAATAATTTTTCTAAAATTCAAGTTGCCTGGGTGGCTCAGTCAGTTAAGCATCCTACTTTGGCTCAGGTCATGATCTTGTGGTTGGTGGGTTCAAGCCCCACGTCGGGCTCTGTGCTAACAGCTCAGAGCCTGGAGCCTGCCTCAGATTCCGTGTCTCCCTCTCTGCTACTCCCCCACTCACACTCTGTCTCTCTCTCAAAAATAAGTAATAAAATAAACACATAAAAAAATTTTTTTAAAACTTTTTACAAAAAATTCAAGACTGAAAATAATGCATCCTTTGTTTTGAGGCTATATTTAAAAAAAAATTTTTAATGCTTATTTATTTTTGAGAGAGAGACAGACAGACAAACAGAGCATGAGCAGGAGTGGAGAAGGAGGAGAGAGAGAGGGAGATACAGAATCTGAAGCAGGCTCCAGGCTCTGAGCTGTCAGCACAGAGCCCGACGCAGGACTTGAACACATAAACTGTGAGATCACAACCTGAGCCCAAACGGAGGCACCCAGGCGTCCCTTAAGGCTGTGTTTAGAACAGAGTGATGAGTAAGTACGGAAATGATCTATAGTCCTTGGGTTGCCCCAGGCTTTCAGCTGGCCAGTTAACCATGTGGTGATGATGGTGAGGCTGGGCCCCTACATATACTCTTCCTCTGTACTTTCTTCCCTGTACTTTCATCCCCAACACCTTGCTCAGAGACGGTTGTCTGAAGCTGGGACTAGAGGCGGACAAAAAGGGAGAATAAAGCTAATCATATCTTAAGACCTAGAAACCAGACCCTTTGCTGTATTGACCCACTGGAGCAAACAGCTTTTCTAGGACATGCAATTTATACTGTTCCAGAAGAGTGATATTCCAGTATGCCTTTTATTATGAACAAACTAAATCCACAAACAAATGAAATCTTCCTAATCTTCAGGATTTCATGTTACAAGGAATACTATATTACAAAAAATTTAAAAAGGCATTTTTTTTCACTAATTAATTCCTAGGTTACACGGTAATTATTCATTGTGATATCAAAGGGAATGAGCTAGTCTTAATCATTTTGAGAGATTTCTTGATTTTTAAGTTTCATGTGCATAGGGAGCTAATTATTTATACCCCTTTAATGTACGGCTTTCCCTTAGTTTCAGTATGCATGCAAAATGCTTTCACAATATCATATTTGGCTGTGAGTTAGCACCTAACAATAGCCACCAAATTTTGGTTCCTAGCTTGATTGGAATCCTAAACTACAAACATCTTTAGAAAACTTAGTGGCATTAACCGAAAACCTGATGATCCTCTTAAATGATCATCATGGGTGACATCCAAGAGCATGTGATTGAGAAGCTTCTTTCACTGGCTCCCCTCAACTTTCTAACCTCCAAACAATGGGATGCCCCTGTCTTCAGACCTCTTCTCTTCCCACTCACTCTCTAGATGATCTCACACAGTATCATGGCTTATATGCCACACATATACAACTTGCAAATTTATATCCCCATCCCAGAATTCTTCCCCAAATCTGTTGCTGCAAATCTGGCATTTTTTCTGGGATACGAAATAGGCACTGTGATATATATTTGGTCATTCAGATGAACAAATAAGTATTTCTCATATGTATTTGGTCTTGGTCCATGGTGCCTGGCTCACAGCTCCTAAAGCACTTGGAATTTTCTGTGATAAGAGCTACAAAGATGTCTTTTGTTACATTAATGAGGTAACTTTTGGAAAGCCCTTAGGCAACCTAAGGATGGAGGGCTGATTGCCAAGAGAACCAATCCTGTGATTACAGTTGGAACCTTCAATCCCACTTCTTCTCCCACCTCTTGGGAGTGGAGAGTTGCTAGAAATTGAGTTCAATTGCCAATGGCCAATGATTTAATAAATCACGCCTGTTTAATGAAACCTCATAAAAACCCAAACAACAGGGTTCAGAGAGCTTTTAGGTTGCTGACTACATGGAGACCAGGGAAAGTGGCATGCCTGGAGAGGGCAGAGACCCTCTGTGCCTTTTCCCACATACCTGGCCGTATGCATTTGTTTCACCTGGCTGTCTCTGAGCTATATCGTTTCATAATAAAGCAGTAATCTAGCAGGCAAAATGTTTCTCTGAGTTCCATGAGCCACTCTAGCAAATTAATCAAATCCAAGGACAAGCTCGTGGGATTGATTGATTTTCTTTGGGCAGGGGGCGGGGGGCATGTTGTGGGAAAACTTCTGATTTGGAGCCAACCAGAAACACAGGTAACAGCCTGGCTTGCAACTGGAGTCTGAAAGAGGGGTGGCAGGATACAGTCTTATGGGACTGAACCGTTAACCTACGGAATCTGATGCTCTGTCTGGGTTGACAGTATTAGAATTGAGCTGAATTCTCAGACATCCTGCTGGTATCTGAGAACTGTTTGATGTTGTGTGCAAAACTCTCCACCCTCCCGACACCCCTCCCACACACACACTGGAACTGGGTCAAGACACCCCAAAAGAATCTTCCACTTATCATATCCATGTACAAAAAATGATTCTGGTTTCTCCCCTCCCACTGGCCTTCCCCATTCCCCCACCACCAACTTTGCTCTTCCTAAAATTTTTACTATCTCAGTAATTGTCTCTCTCTCTCCACCTTGCCCACTACCGAATCCCAGAGCCTAGCACTGGCACATAGTAGAAATTCAATGAATGTTTGTTGAAAGAATGAGTGGATCAGTGAATGAATCAACTGGCACATAATTTGTTGTCAGTATTTACTCAGGGTTTAAGATAAATGAGTTACTCTACAATATATAATTGACCCTTGAATAATGTGAGGGTTAGGGCCACCAACACCCCAAGTAGCAGAAAATCTACATGTAACTTTTGACTCCCCCGAACTTCACTACACATGGCCTACTGTTGGCCAGAAGCCTTACTTCTAACACAAACAGTCCATCAACACGTATTCTGTATGTTCTAGGTATTATATATTGTATTCCTACAATAAAGGAAGCTAGAGAAAAGAAAATGTTATGAAGAAAATTATAAGGAAGAGAAAATGTACTTACAATATTGCGCTACATTTACCAAAAAATATCCTTGTGGAAGTGGACTCAGGCAGTTCAAACCCATGCTCTTCAAGGCCAATCGTACACAAAACAGGCAAGACAGCATGGTATGTTATACACAGTACTCACACATGTGGGTGCAAATATGTAAATAGATACACTTACTATCCAAAATGACTCCAACCAATGGGTCAGAATTTTTATTTAAAATCTCCCAAAGAGCAAATGGCTCTTCTGGAGTGTCAGGAAGAATCCGGAATAGAAAACTCATTGTGTAGTCAGAGGGCAATCCTTCTGGATGCAAATACCTGAAAAATGGGAAAAAAAACATTTATTGCATCCCTTTAAAAAAAGTTATTTATCTGATTATAAAAGCAAATACACTTAAAACATTTAGGAAAAACAGAAAAAAAAAAAAAAAACAGATCACCATTAATCCCATGGAGGTGACCACTGTTTTGATGCGGTACATTTCCCTCCAGTTTTTTTTTTTTTTTTTTTTAATTTTTTTTTTCAATGTTTATTTATTTTTTTTGGGACAGAGAGAGACAGAGCATGAACGGGGGAGGGGCAGAGAGAGAGGGAGACACAGAATCGGAAACAGGCTCCAGGCTCCGAGCCATCAGCCCAGAGCCTGACGCGGGGCTCGAACTCACGGACCGCGAGATCGTGACCTGGCTGAAGTCGGACGCCCAACCGACTACGCCACCCAGGCGCCCCTCCCTCCAGTTTTTAAAGAATGTCTGTAAGTATTTCTCCAATCTATATAATGCTACCCCTTCTTTCTTCTTAGCAGCAATTACTACACCGTTCGTATTTCCTTCAATCTTTTTTTTTTTTTAAAGTATGATGTTTAACATCTGTACAATCTTTTCTTGTCTGGCTGTTCTGTAATTTATCTAACTGGTCACTTCTTATCAAACATTTAAGTCATTTCAAAAGTTTTGGTATTATAAATAATGTTTATGTACAGACTTTTTATTTATTTATTTTTCATTTTATTTAAGTCCAAGTTAGTTATCATATCATGTAATAATGGTTTCAGGAGTAGAATTCGGTGATTCATCACTTACATATAACACCTAGTGCTCATCTCAACTACAGTCGTTTTATAAAGACATTTGCACTTTCTACTGTAAGTTGTAGTTAGTTGCATTCTTGTGCATGCTTCGTGCTGGGATGTACCATTCCAGATCTACCTTCAAGAATTGAGAATATGTAACTCCTGCTTCTGGGAGTGATGTGTGTAGACAACTCTCAAATACCAACTTGCTTCTAAAATTGCCTCAGCAGAAGAAAAGCCTCCCCCAAAGTCATGCCAACTTTTTTTTGGCAGCTGTTTCAATAGCTGGTGTTTGAGGGGATATGAAGACCAGAGCCTCTCATTCCAATCGAGGTAGCTCCATTTTCAGAACTCCTGTATGTGGAGCAACTTAGAGTCTCACTGATATTGTTTCATAGCTTCGTTTCTCTCTTGTCTCATCTCACCTCTTTCTGTTCCCTTGCAGGAGAGTATACCCACGTCAACTTCCTTGCATACTTGTCTCCACCTCTGGATCTGTCTCCAGGAAACCACACCTACAACACCAGCTTATCTCTCTCTAACAATTAAGTGGATCTCTTATATATTTTATACTTTTTCCTTGAAGCAACAAATATAGCCCTTTCCACATGTAGGAGCCCCATAACGGTGGATAAATTTGAGAATATGGGAATTTAGCATAAATTTGAAAATGAAAGTTTGATCTGAATAAATAAAAATGTTTCATTTCATTCATTTTGTTTATATATTAGTTCATTCATTCATCTAACATTTATTGTGTGCCTACTATGTGCCAGACATTGTAATAGGCACTTAAGTTATGTCAATGAATAAAACCAACAATGTTCCTCTCTTTGTAGAAACATTAAATTCCAGCAGCATGGATTAAACAGTGTATTAGAAGGCAAACATGTCATACAAAAAACAAAACAAGAACAATAGAGCCATTTAATAGGGATTGGGAATGCTGGAATGTACTATTTTGCAATGTTAATTGAAGTCCTCACTGCTGGTTTCACTTCAAAGCCTCAATGAGAAGTTACATTTGAGCAAAGGTTCATTGAAAAGGTTATATCTGAAGAAAAACTCAAAGACAAAGGCATCCACCTAGTACAAAGACACCAAAACGGAGTGTGCCTTATGTGTCTGGAGAATGGACTGAAGGAGACAGGTAAGAAGGAAGTAAAGTCAAAGAGGTGATAGGTACCCAAATAAGGTTGAGCCAGATGGGCCATTCAAGAGCTTTGACTTTTTTTTTAATTTTTTTTTTTTAACGTTTATTTATTTTTGAGACAGAGAGAGACAGAGCATGAATGGGGGAGGGACAGAGAGAGAGGGAGACACAGAATGGGAAGCAGGCTCCAGGCTCTGAGCCATCAGCCCAGAGCCCGACGCGGGGCTCGAACTCATGGACCACGAGATCGTGACCTGAGCTGAAGTCGGACGCTTAACCGACTGAGCCACCCAGGCGCCCCAAGAGCTTTGACTTTTAATTCAAGGGGAATGGAGAATCAATTTCAGATTTTGGAATGGCATGATTTACATTTTAAAAGAATCACTCTGACTGCTTCTTGGGGAATAGACTCTGGGAAAGCAAAGGTAGAAGCAGAAAACATTAAAAGCCTGCTTCAGTGATCTAGGGAAGAGATGACAGTACCTCATATGGGGTGAAGGCAATGGAGGTGATAAGAAGGCACAGACAATAGGATTCCTCGGTAGAATGGATATAGAGCATGAGAGCAAGTGTCAAATATTTTGCATGAGAAACTAATTAGATGTAGTTGTCATTAAGATGAAAAAGGTAATAAGTGAAGCTGGTTCTGGAGTGAGGGTCAGGGATGTGGTCTTGAACATGCAAAGTTTGAAATGCCCATTTAGATATCCAAGCAAGATGTCTAGTAGTACACCATTACACACACAGGTCTAAATTAGGGAAATAGGTCTAGACTGGAAATACAAACTTAGGAGTCATTGGCATATAAACAATGCTGAATACTATTCAAAAGATCATCAGGGTATAGACAGGGAAAACAAGGGTCCAGGCCTAATCCCTCCAACATGAAGAAGTGGAGGCAAGAAGAGGCAGCACTGAAATGGAACAGCCAGTAATGTAGACAGAAGCTCAAGAGGGTGTGTCCCAGAAGTCCAATGAGGAGAGTGAAACCTGGAGGAGGAAGTGAGAAATTGTCAAATGCTGGTGACAGGTGGAGTGAGATGAGGGCTGGGAGCCATTGAATGGATTTAGCAACTGGACAGCATTGCCCACTGGATGAGCCATTTCAGTGGGGCAGAGGATCTTCCCTTTGACAATTCTCATTTTTGGCTAGGCTTCCAGGAAGAACTTTTCAAATATCCATTTTAATATTCATTCCTAGGGGCTCCTGGGTGGCTCAGTCGGTTGAGCGTCCGACTTCGGCTCACGTCATGACCTCACGGTTCGTGAGTTCAAGCCCCTCATCGGGCCCTGGGCTGACAGCTCAGAGCCTGGAGCCTGCTTCAGATTCTGGGTCTCCCTCTCTCTCTGCCGCTCCCCCACTTGTGCTCTGTTTCTCTCTGTCTCTCAAAAATAAATAAATGTAAAAACAAATTTAATATTCATTCCTAGACTACGTAAAAAAAGAAAACAAAAAACGGAAACCACATATATTCTATATAGGTCAAAGGCATTTATAACAATTTGCTAGAAAATGAAGCTATACTTTTAACAGTAAATAGTTTAAATTACTAATAGAGATCTCATTTCAAATATTATTCCCCCAAATGAAACACAACACAATAATTTGGATACTACTGTAATAGGCTAGAATTTAATAAATAATATTTTGAAGAAGATGGAAAAGCAACTTGTGGATAAATTGGATAGATGAGTTTAATACTATAATACGTTCTCTCCCATTTTTTCATGCACACGTGTGCACTACATCAAAATCTGGACTTTGAAAATGTTTCACATTACAATACCGAAGGCATTTGGAGACAAAAACAAATGTTGATTTGGAATGTAAAATATCCAACATCTTGAGAGATGATTCCTTGAACCAGGAATTCCCAACCTGCAATCTCAAGTACCCCCAGAGTTTGCAGAATTGCTATAAATGGGCAAGAATCCATAGGTGCATCACAAACTGTAAAGCGAGTAGATGATGTGATTTTTACATAATCCCGACACTACTTTTCAACTATATGGAGTTGGTGTTGTGATCTCTCAAAGATTAAAAATCAGCTGAATTCACGGCACTGGCATGAAATGGTTCAGGGTGTGGGCCCTGGGGCCTGATTGCCAAGTGCAAATCCCAGTATTTTCAGTAAACAAACCATGTGATCTCATTCAAGTCTTTTAGCTTCTTTGTGCTTCAGTTTTATTATTTGCAGAATTGAGACAATAACTGAATCTAATCCATAGAAATGTTTGGAGCTTTGAGTGAGTTAATATACATAATCACTTAGAATGATGCCTGGTATACAGCAGCACTAGGTAAGTGTAAACTATCTATATACATTTCCTCAGACTAACAGATATTAAAATTCAACCAGCATTATGCATGACTCTGAGGTTTCTAAACAAAGCAATCTGAACATCACCTGTTTTTATCATCATGGAAAATCCTACTGGGAACTATTATAGCGTATTTCAAGTTGACACAATTTTCACATTGAGCTATAGTAACAAATGATTGGCTTTAACATCTTGCAATGGAAACGTACTTGGTTGGCTGGGAAACCAAGGCATCTTTATGAATTCGGTAACAGGGATACACATTGAAGGTACCAGGCTCCATAGAAACCCCTTCCACAGATGAAAAATCCTTTTCAACCAAACCAAACATTTCCATCATCTTAAATCCTAAAAAGACAGAGAAAGAAAGAAAAACACAGGCATTTAAGGATTTTAAATTTCAAAATTAGTCTATGAAAAAATTCTGGACCCCAAATGAGAGCTAATGTATTTGCTTTTGGAAAAACTGTGATAATGCATACCTGCAAGATCAATGCCATCCTTGAACACCAGTGGGCAGGCTAGGAAACGAAACAAACAATATAAAACACTAATTTAGATATTTTCCAAACATATTCTTTCCCCATCCTGAGAACAGGAAGCTAACATAATCTTTGCGGAAGTCAACTGTGAAGGGAATCCAAACCAGATGTGGCTATGGTTTTCTGTGGATTCCTAAAGACTGAAATGCTCTCGCTTGGCCCATTACAACCAAAAGGACAAGGCTTCCTTCTCCTCTCACGCGTCTATTAAAATCTATGGTGGTCTCTTGAGAGCACGTGTTAGGAGAAGTCTCGCTTCTAATGTGCTACCCTGATGAGCAGTCTTAATACATTTGAAGCCATTTGCTGCAGCTTTTAAGCAGGGCTGTTTTTAGGCACAGACTCTCCCCTCATTAGGAAAAGTCTTTACCTAAAACCCGAAAACAGGGAGAGGGGAGGTTTACTTCCCAATGCTCAAAACCACAAAACTTCATGTCCGCATAATAAACAGCTTGCGAGTCAATACCCTTTCCTTGGATCAAGACAGGACTCATGATTTAACCGGTATTAAATATTTCAACCATTAAGCAACATGAGTGAAGTACAAATTCCAAAGAACTAACTTGCTGATGCGGTTTCACAGACAAAAGTAATCAACTCATCTTCAATTTTCTTAAAGGCGTCAAAGTCATCCACGAAGAAGACATGCCGTGAGCTGGGCTTGCTGCCAATGCTAACCAGCTCTGAGTAATCCGCATCGGCCACACCAACAGCAAAGATGCTGTAGCCTGGGGAAGGGGAAGGGATTTCGATTATTTCAAACTGTACAAGATACAAATAATGCAATATAAGACACGTTCCAATATTTAAAATGTGTTTATGAAGGAGGCAGGGTGGGGGGTGGAAAAGTCATTTTCCACAGTCCACCAGAATTCTGCATGCACATATTTCACTACATGATAATGACTCCATCATCCCTAAGGCAGTTTTCCATTTTAAAGAAACCCAGGGTGGTCAATGCCCCAATTAGTGCTTGAGACGATACCGTTGCCATTGGAGGAACATCTTTATTCTACATATATATAATAATTATTTTAAGATTTATGGGATGAAATGGAGTTGAAACAGAGAAACTTTATCTTAGTTTTCTTTTTTCCATGTATAAGCCCAGATATTAATAGGTTTAGCAGCCTGAAATGGGTCATGCTTCAATGCAAATAAATATTAACCTACTATTTGCCAGGCATGTCTTAAATAATGTAATCTTCAGGGCGCCTGGGTGGCTCAGTCGGTTAAGCGTCCTACTTCAGCTCAAGTCATGATCTCATGGTTTGTTAGTTTGAGCCCCACATTGGGCTCTGTGCTGACAGCTCAGAGCCTGGAGCCTGCTTTGGGTTCTGTGTCTCCCTCTCTCTCTGCCCCTCCCCGGCTCATGCTCTGTCTCTGTCTCTCTTTCTCTCTCTCTCTCAAAAATAAACATTAAAAAAGAAATTTAAAAAAATAATGTAATCTTCCTGATAATCCAAGGAGAATTTCCATTTTACATTTTACATTTTCCAATTTCCATTTACATTCCAATTTCCATTTTACATGAGGAGGCTTGAGGAGTTCCTGTGATCAGGGTCCCTCCCTGGCCCTTTATAATGGGCCTTTTCACAGTAATGCACTTAATTGCTATAATTTCTTATATAGGGTGTCCTGTATGTAAATAAAGTATTAGTGAAAATACAGGAAAATAATAGATTTATAACCTGGAAAGTTTTTAAAAACTACATTGTCCAGTTAACATTAAGAAAGGTTTAGATTAAATATTAAGAAAGATTTAGAAACATTAAAGTCATTCTGATGTAGCCTATAAATTTGTACTCACAAAACAATGGCAACATGACTGGTGGCCACTACTATTTATCTGTGTAAAACTTACCATTTGATTGCATCTCCCCAGAGATTTTGTTCACATCATCTTGTGACCTGCCATCAGTTATGACCACGATGACCTTTGGGATGCCTCTCCTGGTACCTGACTCTGCAGTAAACAGACTATCTCGGACATGCTTGATTGCTTTTCCTGAAACAAAGGAAGACAACAGTTCAATTTTATTCCTTCCCACTTTTGCTTTACTGGGGAGGGAAGGGTTGGAAGGAAATTCTTAGATGAGTGAAAAATCTTTTTCAAAAAAATCTTTATTACTATGCCTCCAAAATTGTCATATCAGTAATTACTAGTAATTAATTACTTTGGGTCTTTGCTGAGTTTTTGTTGTTGTTGTTGTTGTTCTTACCTGTTTTGGTATTTCCTCCTTTGTATGAAATATGTTTAATTGCATCAAGAAGGGTCTCTTTGGTTTGGTAGGCATTTAGTTTAAATTCTGTTCTGGGGTCATCAGTGAACTGAACGATTGCAACCTGGAGAGAGAAGATGTATTTGTTTTCACATATATAAAGAACCTTCCCTGGGCCAAAGAGCACACACAATGGCATGATTCACCTATAATTTTAATTTCCTTTTTAACCCAAACACAATTTCCTTGGCTTAAAATTTTACACAGGTTACATACCAAATCTGACAACACATTAAAGAGCATGTTTGTTCTCTAAGTATTTTTCAAGAAGCAGTTTTTTTAAGTTTATTTATTTATTTTGAGAGAGAGAAAGAGAGAAAGAGTGGGGGAAGGGCATAGAGAAGGAGAGAGAGAATCCCAAGCAGGCTCCACGCTGTCAGCGCTGAGTCCTACACAGGGTTCAAGCCCACGAATTGTGAGATCATGACCTGAGCTGAAATCAATAATCAGACAGTTTACAACTGAGCCACCCAGACGCCCCAGGAAACAGTCTATTTTGTTTTATTTTATTTTATTATTATTTTTTTAAATTTAAATCCAAGTTAGTTAACATATAGTGTAATAATGATTTCAGGAATAGAATTTAGTGATTCATCACTTACATGTAACACCCAGTGCTCATCCCAAGAAGTGCCCTTCTTAATGCCCATCACCCATTAGCTCATCCCCCCACCCACCTCCCCTCCATCAACCCTCAGTTTGTTCTCTGTATTTAAGAGTCTTTTATGGTTTGTTTCCTCTCTGTCGTTATCTTATTTTTCCTTCCCTTCCCCTATGTTCATATGTTTTGTTTCTTAAATTCCACACATGCGTGAAATCTTAGATTTGTCTTTCTCTGACTGACTTATTTCACTTAGTATAATACACTCTAATCTAGTTCCATCCATGTTGTTGCAAATGGCAAGATTTCATTCTTTTTTGATCACCGAGTAATATTCCATGGAAGCAATTTATTTTATTTTATTTTTAAATTTTTTAATGTTTATTTATTTTTCAGAGGGAGACAGACTGTCAGCAGGGGAGGGGCAGAGAGAGAGGGAGATACAGAATCTGATGCAGGCTCCAGGCTCTGAGCTGTCAGCGCAGATCCTGACATGGGGTTTGAACTCCAGAGCTGTGAGAGCATTACCTGAGCCAAAGTCAGATGCTTAACTGACTGAGCCAACCAGGCGCCCTGTGGAAGCAGTTAATCTTTTAAAATCTCCCTTGGGCTCACAAAACTCTCTCTATAGTATGTAGGCCTTTTGCTATGTCATTTGACAGATGGAAAAAAAGCACCCCTGTAATTGGACAAATGTCAGATAATTGGAGGTGGATTATTTACAAGGCTTTCCTCATGAAGCAAACCTGTAAAGTAATTACTACTCTTCCACTGTTTTACACACGAGGAGATGGAGGCACTCAAAGCCCCTTACCTTACCCCAAATCCCAAAAGTGGCCACTGGCAGAACCCACAGTCAAAGCCAGATAAATCCTACTTCAAAATCTGTGTTCTTAAACACTGCAATAAAACCTCCCTGGCTTCATTTCTTACAGTTTGCTTTTATTCCGGTGGAACTCTGGAGCCATTTTTAATTTATTGGGGTTTTGTTTGTTTTTCAGAATGATGATGGAGGGAGTAAATACAGCATCTTCAAAGTGCTTTCTTTGATCATGTGAGACTTCAGTTGCCACCAGCTTATCAAGGTCCACAGCCGAGGAGGCCACCATCTCTACAGAACTGGCCCTGTCTCTGCTTTTCCCAACAAGTTTCTTCTTCCCCGAAATGCCTCAGCACTTTATCTATTTCTCTCTTATGTTCCCCTTACATCCCACGTTCCTCAGCCATTCCTTCATAATCTATTCCAAATCTGTTCCTATCCATGCATCTCCTTGCTACCACCCACCCCCAGGCCTCCCTCATCTCTGCGCTGGACCATGAGAGCAGCATCCCAAACGGTCTTGCCGCTTCCACTCTTACTCTTACCCGTGTGACTATTCCCTCCACAAAAGCCAAAAATGACCTTTTTTGAAAAACCACACCGGGGGGCGCCTGGGTGGCTCAGTCAGTTGAGCATCTGGCTTCGGCTCAGGTCATGATCTCACGGTTGGTGAGTTCGAGCCCTGCGTCGGGCCCTGTGCTGACAGCTCAGAGCCTGGAGCCTGCTGTGGATTCTGTGTCTCTCTCTCTGCCCCTCCCCTGCTTGTGCTCTTCCCTATCTCTCGAAAGTAAATAAACATTTAAAAAAAAAAAAAAAAAGCACATCGGATCTCTCCTTAAAGCTTTCCAGTGGCTTCCCACCGCATTTGTGATGACATCAATTCCTTCAATGTTTCACAAGAATTAAGATGATCTGGCTTTCTCTTTTTCTTCCACCTTGTTTCCTACCCCCTACGTGCCTACCCACTATGTTCTAGCCACAAGTTTTAGCATCTGAAGCCCCAAAACTCATTTTCATCTTGGGCCCTTTGTACTTCCTACCTTCCCTTTCTGGAAATTCTACTTTCGGGCTCCTCCTCACATCATCCACATCTCAGTTTGGAGGCCACCTTTCAAAGAGGTCTTTGCTGACCACGCAGTTTAAGAGAATCTTCAGTGAACTTAAATCATATAACTGTTTTCATAGCTTGCATCCCTACTTTTTAAATTTTTTTTTATGTTTATTTATTTTTGAAGGAGAGTCAGAGTGTGAGTGGGGGAGGGGCAGAGAGAGAGGGAGACACAGAATCCGAAGCAGGCTCCAGGCTCCGAGCTGTCAGCACAGAGCCCGACATGGGGCTCGAACTCTCGGACTGTGAGATCATGACCTGAGCTGAAGCCGGACGCTCAACTGACTGAGCCACCCAGGCACCCGGCTTGCATCCCTACTTTATGAATTTATTTGTTTCCTGTTTTACATCTGCCTCTCATCCTCATCCTCTTCCTGCCTTTAAGAATATGAGCACTCTGAAACTGGGGACGTTGTCATGACCATTGTGACAGTATACTCTACCTGACCAGAATAAATCCTCAATAAATATTTATTTGATTGAATGAATAAATTTGATTTGCTTTATGTGTTACTTGATCTACAGTAATTTGTGGCCATAACCCTCTCTTTCAAGATTTTAATGTCCTCGAGGGCAGGGAAAATATTGGGTATATCCTTAGAGGAGCTACTTTGTTGTGTACATAAACATCTACTGATGTGGCCATTCCAACTTGTCTTAGTTTGCTGAATTCAATAGCTTTTAAGGATTAGCATCTTCCCAAGCTCTGTCACGCATCAGTAAGCTGCTTCCAAACTCAGACTTGTCTATTCTCTCATTCAAGGTCAAATCCAATCCTTATATTACCCATATCAACTAGTCCTAACAATAGCTTGGGATACTTTTTTTTTTAATACATAGAATGAGTTAAAGATTGTTCTATGGGGGTGCCTTGGTGGCTCAGTTGGTTGAGTATCTGGCTCTTGATTTTGGGTCAGGTCATGATCTCACAGTTTGTGAGTTCAAGCCCCACGTTGGGCTCTTCACTGACAGTGCGGAGCCTGCTTGGAATTCTCTCTCTCTCCTTCTCTCTCTGCCCCTCCCCCACTCATGCTCACTTGCTCTTTCTCTCTCTCTCTCAAAATAAATAAATAAGCTTAATAAAAAATTTATTAAAAAAAAAAGATTGTTCTATTAGCCTTACTTGAGTTCCATCTGCACCAATCTTGTTCAGGGCTCCAACAGTGCTATACAGAAAGTTAATGATCTTATTGAAATTTTCATCTCCAATACTCCAGGATCCATCCACCATAAACACCAGGTCTGCCTTGGCAGCTCTACATACTAAAGACCAAGAATGAATTTTGAATCAGAGATAAGGAGAAAACATAGTTGTTGTCAAATCAACAAAGTAGATGATCTTTTCCTCCTGGTAACTAGAGCCCATTCCCATAGAAAAGGTATAAATAATATTCTAAGCTTTTAATCATTACACTTCCTGACAATCATTTCTTTCCTATGGTCAGCTTCCTATTCATGACTGAGAAGCTTTTAACAAACAGGTGGAATCAGAAGAGGAAAAAAAAAATCCACCAATCTCAGTCCCCAAAAACAGAAAATGAAAGAATAGAAAAATGAGGGGCTAAAGCAATTTAGAGACAGAAGTATCAACAAATGCTCTCCAGTGCTCACTTATTAAAAGAAAGCCCAAACTATAACTCTGAGCACCCTGTCCTCTGCTTATTGAGTCAGTAACTTCAGAGAGATTCAAATTCAGAAGAAAACCGTGGGACACAATGGAAGCAGATTAATCTACAACGTGGTATGCATTTGGGCTGAGGCCATAAGCAAGATTTCAGCCTTGCTCTACAATTCTCTCTATACTTTCCTGCCACCCATAGGTACATGTCAAGAAATGTACCCTAACGCTAGCCCAGGGAAACTATTATCAGTGGGTATTACTGATTTCAACATAACAAGCAAAAAACACACCAAGAAAAACCTACTCTACTGAAAGCATTTTTTAGTAGTCCTTTGTTGGTATTCTGTGTTGTTTCAGATTATCTATGCCTCTCTTCCCCTTATTAGTATGGATCATTGTGGCTAACTCTGTTTTATGATGAAACAAACAATTTAATCTTCAATAATCTGAATCTTTTAATCTTAGGCCAGCTGCACACAAATATTCTATGAGATAATGTGCCTTTCTCCTTTCTTTAGGGAAAAAAAACACACTGGGTTTTTATTTTATTAAGTGCAACTTTATTCCCTTAAAGCTATTTATAATATAGAATAAACCATCTCCAGGTGAGGTAATACTCCAGGATCTGGTGTGGTTGTTCTCTTAAATTCTGAGATTAATAAAATTTTATAAATTTATGGTTTGAATTTAAAGCTAAAAAGGATCACAAGATATGCTAATTATAAGCTTATTAAAGAAAACCCCGTCCTCTGTTTCCAAGGAAAAATTAAATCAAGATTAGATTCCAACTTTGAAATGAGAGCAAAATCTATTTGAAAATATACTCAAAATGAAAATTTTACTTAATCAGAGGGCACAAATACACCAAAATGCACGAAGGAATTACCTCTGGGATATGAAATTGTGTTTTTAATTTTCTTCTTTGTACTCTTTTCTACTTTTTAATGTTTGTTTAATAAACAAACCCAACAGAAACCCTAAACCTAAAATCACAGCATTATCATATTATTCTTTTACCTTCTTTTGCTGGTGGAATGGTCGGAGGAAAAGTAGGTGGTTGAGTAGGAAGTGATTCTGTAAAGGAGAGGGCAAGAGAACATCAATTAGCCATCACATCTGTGGCGAAGAGAGGGAGGTCATGGAGTCATAGTTCTTCAGGAAAGTCAATGATTTTGACTATTGTCTTCTTGGAGAATTTAGCGACTACTATAAATCAGCCTCAGCCTGTGAAAACTGGCTCCCTCCATCCCCTAAAACTCAGACTGAAAGCTTGAAATACCATTTTGCCACAATTCAGGTTACCCAGCAGGAGTCAATGCAATCAAACTGTCAACTACAAAGTGGTTCTAATGCTGATTTAAGGCAAGAATCTTGCCAACCTATTTCAGATTAGTCTCTGGCTGCTTTCACACATATAATAAACGTCATTTCCATTCTGCCTAACTAAGGACTGACCATCAATCCTCGCTCAATAGCCCTCTCTCCTTTCTCACCCTGCATCCCCCAGATATGGTCCCCAGTGGAATCTAATTTGCTCTCTGTTCTGCTCAGACTGAATCTGGAAAACTTTCAGTTCTGAGGACCAAATGGCAGGACATTGGGAGACTACCGTGTGTCCACATCAGTTTAACCTGGATGAGGAGGGACGAGAAGTTCATGTAACATGCAAAGTGTGGTTAGCGAAAGGAACAGAGGAAAGTTCAGTGAGAGCGGTGCCTATCATAGCCGTTCATGTGGCAAAGGGCAAGAAAATTATGGCATCATTAGGTAAACATCCCAAATGTTACTATATTCTTTTCTTATTCTCATCTGACATTAAAAGTATAAGGAAAACTGAGAAATGTCTTTTTATTATCTTAGTTTAATTTGAGGGAAACCTCTCAACTAAGCATAGCCATTCACTCTGGAGATAGTAAGCACCAAACAGTGGGAAAGAGTTCAGGCAGACTGATTATTTTTCAGGATGGTTGTAAACAGAATTCCTTCACTGGCAGGAAGGTTGGAAGAGATGAATTTTAATTTTAAGGTCTTTTCCAATTCTAAGAGACAATCAAATGAAATTATTTAAGTAAAATCAACATTAAAAAATGAGATAACTGTATATTACTGATATGGAAACTGAGATTAATTAGTATGTGAAATGAAGCAAGACATATAATACCATGGTATGATCCCATTTGTGAAACATAAAAAAATCTGATATATATATATCTGATATATATCAATATATCTATATATGTCTATATAGATGTAGATTGGATAGAATCTATCAGGTAGAATTTCTTGAAGGAAACCAAGCTGGGAAGAAAGAATGGGGAAAGAGGGAGGTCAACAAAGTGCTTTATACCTTTGTTGCATTATTATGGATATATATATACATATATATATGTATATATATGTGTGTATATATATGTATATATGTGTATATATATATATATATATACACACATATATATGTGTATATATATATATACACACACATCATTTTTATCTTTTAGAGACAATTTTTGAGCTAAAACATTTCAAAAATAAAATACAAATTGAGATATCTTAATACCAAAACTAGGATTGTAAAGTTCTCTTGAAAACACCATAAAATGCTTCCATAGCCAGATTTATTTATCTTAAAATCTGTGGAAGTAATGGGTCATCTTTATAATTGTCCATCTTCTTTAATGTGGAAAATTGAGGCATATCCTAAGTTCTAAATCCTAAGAACCAAATCAATAAGAAGCAATGGCAGACAGACCAATATGTTTGGGCAGAACATCTGGCCAAAGAATCTTTTGGGTGGGAAGAACCACAACGAACTATTAACACATATTTATATTCTCTATGTGGCATACAGATGGCCCTTGACTTCAATACGTGAGCGGTTGTCACATAGAAGACAGAGCAGTCTTGATCTGCATTGCTTCCAAAGGTTGAACTAGAACCAGTGGGTAGAAGCTACAAGAAGATAGACATCCCCAATATAAGGAAAACATTGACATCACACAGAGCTATCCAAATTAACCCTGGGTTCGTAGTTAACAGTTGTGGAGTTAGGGTTAGGGGGAGTTGAAATAGACCAGGGATCGCAAACTCAAAAATTTTTAGAGGTCGTGCAAGTAATAAATATGAGCAAAGAACTAGCCTAAACATTGAGTGGCAAACTTGAGAGCACATTTACTGTGTAAAAAGAGACAGCAGTTGGTCTCAGCAGATTAGCACCATGAGGATATATGCCTGTCATGTGTTGTCAAATCTTTTGAACCTTCAACAAATACTTTAAAGCTTGGGGGGGGGGGGGCGGGGGGCAGGGAAGTATGGCTCAGAGAAAACATATCTGATGGTGATATCTAACCATGAGTATCAGTTTGTGACTTCTAAGAAGAAAGTCATGGTGATAACAAATACTTGTTCAATAAGATACAGGTAGAAAATTTCCTCAACAGGTTCTCTTGGATCTTCACCACCATATGACATGAGATAGTAGGTATTAAATTTTACTGCCGAGCAAAGAGAAGCTCAGTGATGTACAAATGCCCAAGGCTGTAGATGTGAGAAAGAGTCCAACCAAGCCTGTTTGACTCTAAATCTTGTGCACTACCAGGACCCTAATAACTTTAAAATTATATGATCCTCTCTATCCAAAAAACAGAACTCTAATCAGCAATGAAGAGAAACATACTACTGATACATCCTACAACATGAATAAACCTCAAAAACACACGCTAAGTGAAAGATGTCAGATGCAAAAGACTACATATTCCTTATTTCCATTTAAATAAAATGTCCAGAAAACGCAAATGTGTAAGAAAAGAAAGCAAGTTGCCTGAGGTTAAACACAGAGGATTGTCTGTGAATGGGTATGAAAGATCTCTTTGGGTGGACAGAAATGTTCTAAAACTGGATTGTAGTATTGACTATACAACTCTTGGAATGTACTAAAAATCACTGAATTGTACACTTAAAATGGGTGACTTTTATGATATATAGGTTACACCTCAAAACTACATACGCAATATAAAATGCATATATAGTGCACATGCAAACTCTATTTTAGAGTTATGAAATGAAGTCTTTATATTTGAAAAAAAAAATGGATGATTCCATTTATTATGCTTTCATTTGAAGGTCACGCATTGTTGATGATTTCTTCCTGCTTATGCCAGACCACATAGACAATAGAACTTTCCAAATGTCAGATACATGATAGAGGGGCTACCAAGAAAACCCATCGCCTTCCACCTATTCAGATCTAAATCGTCAGAGACTTCAAGCCTAAGTTCAAGATACTGAGTTAGCCCACAAACGTTTTCCCAGAATTCACTACAATTAAAACCATTCTCATGTTTGTGGCCTTTACGTCAGGAATCCTTTATTAAAAGCCATTCCAAGAAGTTGACACTCTCCTTGGTCTTTAGAACATGTAAAAAGTGCTTTGTTTTAATTTTATACTTTGCCTTTCCCTTCAGTACATCAGATCTGCAGCCAACTTGGAAAAAGTGCAAGAGCCTCTTAAGTAGGCAATAACTCGAGGGTCAGCCATTTGGAACATCTTGGCTCCATTCCCACCTCATAGCTGTGGTAATATGCCATTGTTTGAATGTCAGGACCCGGTCCTTAAACTTCATTTCACACTCCACATACCACAAAAGTTTCTTATGGATATAGATCACAATATAGGTCATTGTTTCAGGCACTTTGCTATCATATGGCCTTATAGTCCCTTGTGAAGCATATGGAGGATGGAAAAAACCCATACAGATGACATCAGTGGGCCACATGCGGTGAATTATGGGACTGGAGAAGAGGACCAAAAACTTGTATTACAGATATTCCTGGGCAGCAATAGCTAACATTTTTCTAAATGGAATAAGGTTTTTGAATCAAAACAGGATGCCTAAAATACTGTTTGTTCACAGAGACAGGGATCAGGAGAGGACACACTTAACTTACGTGTTTTTTCCATTATGCTGACACTGGGTCCCTCAATCTCCTGAAGTTTTGTGTAAACACTGATTTTATATTCTGAATCAGGCTGAAGTCCGTAGAAGCAATGCCTGGTTGTCCCTCCGCCCACAGTGGATTCTTGCTTTTTTGTATCTAAAATAAAAGTAGAACAAAATGTACATGCATGAAATTTTTAAAAACAGCTACCAGTAGATAACTTGCTTCTGAAACACTTACTATGCATGGCCTAATCAGATAACTTCAGAACAAATTACACTTGTTTAGGTGCTGTATCTTTTCCTAAAGAGTTAATACATCCACTGATTTTTTTGTAATTGAAAATCACATTTTCTATGTTAAAAAAAATGAGAATAAAAGACTCCAGAGATCAACCCTTTAATGGAAAATTATTAATGCATATAATTGTGTGTGCACATCATAATTGATATCTTGGATCTCTTGGTGTGGAGGTGAGTATATTTTTTAGAAATTAGAATATTCTTTTACAAACATGATTCTCCAGAATACAGTCAACCAGTTACAAATCGACAAAAAAATACATCCTTTTGGCCCCATACAACTTACTACCATGCAAAAAGATGCCCTTCTTGGCAGTGGCCTAAAAATATAGGTATGGAGTTAGAAATTATAGGATGCTAGGCAATCCTTATGCCTGTGGATGAAGAGGTGTTCCTCCAGGGTTTCCGGAACTTCATCCACAGGTCCAGATTATTTTCAGAACTGCTACAAATGCAGGCAAGAGCTTAGAGCGTCACTGAGACAGCCAGGAAGGCCCCAGAATGTCCGATTTCCTACCTCTCAGCCTTAATTTTTAACCAACACTCATGATTTCTTTCAACTGCAATAAAGACTCCTAGGAAGCTTGGAGAAAGCTGCCTCTACTCTGAAAATCATTTTCTATTCTTTCAAAATCACAACTGAGTAAGTAAAACATGGTACTTCAGTGGCTCAAGGCCCTAGTTCCAAAGTTCTTTTTGTTCTATGAAGAAGACAGCAGTATACAGCCATCTCCACAAAGAACCTTCTCTTTCTTGTCTCCACCATGGCAGAAGCACAAAGAACCTAGCAGACCTGATTAACTGTTGGCTACTTTCTTTATTCCCATACTCACAGCAAGATTGCTTCGCCTTTCTGGAGAAATTAGTGCTGGCCCTTGGGTCTGGAGTCTAGGGTAGTTGGATTTATTATACTCATCATTTTCTGAGGGCTTACTATGTGCCAGGTTCTGTGCTTTGTATTTAGTGATACAATAACCAGAAAGATAATATTAGCCAGCATTTAATGAGCACTGACCATGTGCCAGGCACTATCCTAAAGATTTTACATGTATCGGCTCATTTGATCCTTATAATAGTTATAATTGCTCCAATCTAGAGACAAGAAACCGAAGGCCAGAAAAGTTAGTAACTTAATCAAGTCCATATGGCTAAGTAGCAGAACTGAAATTAAATTCAGAACTCTAAATCACAGTCTCAGAGGACACTGCTTTAATTTCCATTAATATATCATAAAATAATGTAAGTTAAATGGTTTTTCTAAATAAAAGTTTCAGAGAGGCTGAGTGCATATGAAATGAGCAAACATGATAGCTTGCAGAGATCAGATGAGGACCCCTTACGAGTCGGGGCTTTATCACTCCATTGGACAAAGCTGCCTACCTTGGTGGCTTTAATTACTGAAGAGTCTCAAATGGGTTTTCTTCATTGGCATAGAGCATTTATTATTTTATACTACATAGTTAATTGGTTAACAGGAAGAATTGATGCTACCATGAAAAGAACAATTATTTAAAAAGATCTAGATTGATCTTAGTTTTACCCATAAGTTGTATCCATCTACTTAATGCCTTATATAACTTTATTTCTAGGAATTTAAAAATCCAGTGTTAAAAAACTGCATTGATTAAACACATTACACATATTATTTGCTGGTTAAAAAAGAACTCCTTCAAACTGTTAATTGAAATTTATTAAATACAAATAAAATATAGAAAACAAAAACAGAACAATACAAAATATAAAAATGTTAATTTTTCTATTTTGAAAGAATAATACCTATTAAATTTCAATCTGTAATTTAATATATAATGGAACAAAATATACATGTGTTATAACATACATTTGCTAGAACAGACATGATATATATCATTTAAAACTTGTCCATGGACAAAATCCTTCTTTGAAAAATACAAGTAAGATTTTTAAAACTATAAGTAAATTAAAGCCACTTATTAAATGGAACGTGAAATTTATTTTTTTATTCTAATGATTGATAATATAAAGGAGTTTCAAAAGTGAACTTCATATAATCTTTAGTAATATATTTGTTGAGAGTGACTTAAGGTCTACTTCAAAAATTTTCTTATCTATGTGACAAAATGATGAAATAAAAAATTGTTGGGGCACCTGGCTGGCTCAGTTGGATAAGCATCTGACTTTGGCTCAGGTCATGATCTACAGTTTGAGCCCTGCATCAGGCTCTCTGTTGTCAGCACAGAGACCGCTTCAGATCCTCTGTAAGCCCCCCATCTCTGCTTCTCCCCCGCTGGTTCTCTCTCTCTCTCTTTCTTTTTCTGTCTCTCTCAAAATAAAATTTTAAAAATGACTTAAAAATTTTCCCAGGTGTTTGTGAGATTACATCTTGCTGTGACAGGAATTTGATAGTAAGGAAATGTTCATAAACCCCGCACTCTGTTTTGTTGCCGTCCCATTCAGTCTGTGGTTCCCAGGTTCAGGACCCCACATGAGCTGTTTCTTTCTAACCCTTACCCACAACTTTGGAGCCTCTTGCAAGCTTTTGTGAGTCACCTATAAAACAAAAATTTTCTAAACCCTTATGGCATGGATATTTATCCATTTCCATAAAAGCTTCCAGGAACTCTACAGGAATCAATTCTAGAAAAGTGCTTTTCTCTCATCTCTATTTCTCATGGATGTTCATGCACTTTATCAACCCTCAACAATAGAATATAAATTGGTTTTACTGTTAAGCAACAACACAAAAATCTCAAAGCCATGGGAAAACTGGAACAGGCACTGTAAAATTTTGGGAAATGATATTACTTTAATTCCCAATAATAACAAAGAGGGGTTACATGAATGGGGATGTACCCATGTTGCTTTTGGCATGTGTGATTTAGGTCTAATGGCTTAGCCTTAAAAGAAAACATTTAAACTGATCAAATGATGACTGATTTCCTCAACTCTTTGTGCCAAAAGCAAGGAGTTAATTTATTTTTTTGGAACAGGAGAAGAAATTCTGTCTTTGTGCATTCATTCTTATGAACCATGGCTAAATACATTCTCTGGGTTATTGTGCTGAAAACGATGCCACCAGCTTGACTCACCAAAATGTCCTATGAGTAGTTACTGAGATGCACAAGCAAAGAATATCCAGGATCCAGAATACTCTGCTGGAATTTTATGACATAAATGCTTCCAATCCCTAGGTCTCTCAAATACCCTGACACACAATCGTAATGTCACTGCCGGGGCACCTGGGTAGCTCAGTCGGTTAAGCGTCTGACTTTGGCTTAGGTTATGATCTCGTGGTTTCTGAGTCTGAGCCCCATCTCAGGCTGGCTGCTGCCAGGGAAAGGCCCACTTGAGATCCTCTGTCCTCCTGTCGCTGCCCCTCCCCGACTTGCATGCTCACTCGCTCTCTCTCTCTCAAAAATAAATAAACATTGAAAAATAAATAAAATGGTCATAATGTCACTGCCTCAAAAAGCTTAATCTTGAGACTATGTTTTGTTTCATACGATCTTTTGTTTTGGATCTGGTGTCTGGTAAGGCAGGCTCTCCACTACGCTGCAATTCTGTTGATGATACTGCAAAATTGGCATTTCAACATTCAGTGACAGAAGACAAGTTGAGCATTCTTTGAAATCTTCCTTAAGCAGTCTAACAAGAAATTCACCAAGTTATGGGGACTACAAAGGGAATAAAGTATTTGGGATCATGTGGCATCTAAATACATGAACTTAAAGGGAAATGATATACCCAACCTTGGATGCCAAGTCAACTCAAAAATAGCTTGGAGAACCAGACAGAATTCCAGAGCATCCACAGAACTAACGGAAACTCTCTTGGAGTTCTGAGCTACCTAAGACCAACCAAAAGTCTCTGACTTGGTCTGTCCTATCATTAACCAAAAGCCTACAATTTAATTTGGCAAATGGATGAGTGACTCAAACACAGATTTATTTCAGTCTCTCCTGAGAGGACCTCATCCTTCTGGTAATCTTTCTTTCTTTCTTTTTTTTCCTTCTTGGCTATAAAAAAATGTCATAATATTAAATGGGTAGAGGACATCTGTTGTTTTTGCCTGTCTTGCAACCATTCTCCCTTTCTTTGAATCTATTTTTCCCCACTCTTGGTCTTCATGATTTGGGAAAAAACTGAGTAACAACCCTTCTCCCCTCCAGATACAGAGGTGGGAGGCAACCAGGTCCGACCAGTTTATTTCATGCCCTTGAACTCAATGACAGATTTAGGGGCATGTGACCCAAGCCAAGCCAGTATGACTCAGTTCCTGGACTTTTGTTGGAATTATTGAGAAAGAAAAGCTCTTTTTTGACTCAGGCTGGTTAAGCTGTAAACTGGGAGGTGTCATTCTGGATCCGACTGGGGCCAACTCAGAGAATCTGGCCGAGGATGAGTACAGAGCAAGAGAAGGGAGCAAGACTTCATCCTGATGGCATTGTTTGAACACTTAGATCCAGATGTGCCTGGTGCCGGACACTTCTAAACTTCTCAGTAGTCAATAAATTGACCCTTTTGTTTAAGCTCCTTTTATCTGCATCCCTACCATTTACAAACAAACCTGAATGATACAGCCTGGCCACTTTATTCACAAAAATCTTGGCAATTTGTAGGTATTACCTTAGATAAAAGCCTCAAAAAAAGCCTCAATTTTAGAGAAACTGAAGCCCAGAGAGTTGACCAGCAATTATGGTCAAAGCCGAGGGCCTCTCCACTGACTTCATCTCAGAATACAAGTGCATGTGACCAGACCATGGGGATTATATTTTTTAAAAAACTGGAAAAAATTACCTGTCAAACAGTAAGAATTTATCAGAAATGTTAAAAAATACGTCACTCTGGGATAAAGCTTTTCTCTATCACATGGAGGAGTCAGATCCCATTTCTCTCTAGTATCTCCTCTGGGATAGAAGGACTAAACATTATGCACAGGTAGCATATGTAGCCAATGGGAGACACTACAAAGTTAAAACAGAGGGGCCCTGAAACTCATCTCCCCATGGAATAATCTGCATCTGACCACAAGTCCTTCAAAGGCACCAATCAGGATAATGATTTTATTTCTCTGTAAAATAAACAAACTCCACCTCAAATCAAGCTCCTAGATACAGAGAACAGACTCATGGTGGCCAGAGGCAGGTGTTGGGGGGGGTAGGAGAAATGGGTGAAGGAAGTTAAAAAATGTTAGAGAGAGAGAGAAAGAGAAAGAAAGAAAGAAAGAAAGAAAGAAAGAAAGAAAGAAAGAAAGAAAAAAGAAATGCAACTGAATTTTTCCCTACTCTAAAGTAGGAAGACTATCCCTTGATCTAAATAAACTATATGTTAAACCATTTAAACATATTCCCTACTGCTATCCCCATACTCCCTCCCCACTCCCAACACTCCTCTTTGAGGTAGACTGTCAGTTAGAAACTGTTGCTGCCCATTAATTAATATTCTTCAGTTAGACAACTGGATGAATGAGATGTAAGCTAATTGGGCTCATAAATCTCCTAGCTATAAATGTTGATGAAAAACCAATTGAGCAACACTTTGCTCATTCTTGTTTAATTGAGCCTTGAATGTAAGGCTCAGTTGAAGAGGTTTTTGGCAGCCTGGAGGTAATACCAAGGGAGGACAAGTTAACTTCAATTGAAGACAGAAGGAAATGTGGACTCATTTGTTTGTTTGTTTGTTTGTTTGTTTGTTTGTTTGTTTGTTAACAAAGATCTTGGCTTCAAAAAAGAGCTTTGTGAGGTTTTAGACTACCAGATCAATGCTATCACACATCTATCATGTCCTCTGATGACAATCCCAGTGCTATTTTGCAAATATGCTAAGATGAAAACATTTAAATAAAAAATATACTTATAGAGCTTACTAATTCCATTGACAAAGTCAGTTTCAATGTATGTTTATGTCAGTCTATATAACTAAAATTTTTATGAAAGCCAATGAATATCCATAGGAGCCTATGTCCCTTCATGTCAACTTCTTAAATGACACAAAAGGATAAAAGCATTGTGGGGCAGTTTAGGAGTGTGATTTTTATCATTAGTAATTTTTTAAAGCTTAATAAATACCACTAAATGTCAACCCTTCTCTATGAAAATGTGATTTAGCCTGTCTTATAAAGATATGTGAAACATGACTCCTCAAGATTTTGTAGTCATTTCTCAAACAGTAGCATACCTTTCATGTACTTCTGCTTAAACATCTCATAAATCATATTAAATACAACCACAAAATCCATATGACTTGTCCTGACATTTCCTCACTCAGTGTTTATTTCAGCATAAAGCCACTCCTATATGTTTAGTCATGCCAGGCTAAAGGGATCCTTGAAGTATCACACATAGGGAATCAAGGCATTAGTGGCTTAGCATGTCGATTGAGACAATGCCTTGGCTGGGGTTGGCAGAAGTCTCTCTTTGTGTCACTCATATTCTATTCTCATATTCTCAGCGTATTTCCAAATGCTCTCACCTCTCTACTAACCTGTGCTTTCCACTTTCCTGCTTTTTTTAAGGAGAGAGAATGCAAACAAGTGAGGGACAGAAGGAGAAAGAGAATCCCAAGCAGGTTCCACGCTCAGAGTGGAGCCCAATGTGGGGCTTGATCCCACAACCCTGGGATCATGACCTGAGCTGAAATCAAGAGTCAGATGCTCAATGGACTGAGCCAAAAAAAAAAAAAAAAAAAAAGCCTGCTTTTTTCAATTAAACAAGAATGGATAAGAAATAATCATGGGAAAACCATGATTATTTGTCCAGAAAGAAAATTTTTTAACAATTTTATTACCAATTTTGAAAGATTAAAAGAATCACTTGGAATTCTCCAGCGTCTTCTAGAGTCTCCCCCAAATAACAAGATATATCTTTTGCACCAATAATACAGTATTTAATCTGATAAATCAGATTAAAGTAATTTTCATTATTTGATCTCATCTTCTGAATATTATGCAAGCTGATAATAGTCCCTACAAACTTACTTTTTTGGGAATCAGCCTTTTGTTGTTGTTCTTCAAATTTTTAATGAAAATAGGCAGACATTTCTAGTTTTTCAACTTTGAAACAAAGTTCCAAATTTAGATGTTCTTGAGAACAGTAATGCTGAAAAACCTGCCTATGATGGCATAGATCTTAAACCATCTCTTAAATGAGAGTTTATTGTTCACCATTTATCCTCCAAAATAAAGACAGTCAGTCAGCAAGAAAACCATTAAAATCAAAATGAGATCCCCATGGAGTAACACTAAAATAATAACACCATATCATTTTAACGTACGTTAGTCATGGCTATTTGTCTCCTATTGCCAATAGCAGCCTCCACTCTCTGGAGGTTAACGTGGGCAAAGCACTGTTGCAAATGTTGCACGCGGAGTTATCGCCACGTAATCCTCCAGAATGCCACAAGATCAGCACTGTGGTTATACCCATTAACAGATAAGACAACAATCATTTGGAGAGGTTAAATAATCGGTACCTAGCCATTCTGACTCCATACCCCGCATGATCCATCATATAACATTGGCTCCTCAAGAAGAGAGCTCTAGTCTGTTACTTGCATGTTGTCCACAGAGATTTGCACAGAACTAAGTACGTGAGCGCTTGACAAAATCATCCGTGATAGGTGGCACTCACCCTGGAGCGATTCGATGACCACTCTGTAGGCAGTGGCATGGCGATGCACCTGCCACAGGGCACACAAGCTGGTCATTTGAACCTGCTCTGCTTGAAGATTGGTCACACCCAAAAACACTATAATGAAAAGAAACACACCTATGTCACACTACAGACAACGCCACAAATGTCCCCAAGTCTGAAATTAACTTTAACCCAATAACATTCTAATTCAAAGTTCCCATAGCCAGTGGTGGGAAATCCATGAACTCACAATAAATTAGTGCACAAAAGATAACTATTTTATTACTTGAGAGAGAAGTTGCAAAACATGTATAAATATGGTCTGTTTTACACTTGTAAACAAAAAGGGAAATAGTCACAGAAAAAAGACCAGATGTAATGGATGGTGAAATTCTGTTTTTTTTATCTGATTTTTAATCTCTCTTTATTTATTTATGCTTTCTAAATATTCCACAATTAATATATAATACTTTTATAACAAAAAACCAAATACAATATGCACTTATCAACCATTGAAGGATAGCCTTGGCTTAAGTAAAAAGGAAAGCAAAATAGACAAAGGGAAGCCTTACTCAAACAGGCGTTTCATAAGGACCGGCCTTCAAAACATGATTGAAGGGAAATGAACATATTTTTGAAAATGTAAAAAAATGCAAGATTTAACACAGATAAAAAATTATAAAAATCAAACACAAAGATTCCTATTAATTTTAGAATACTGTGATATACAAAAATGATTCACAGAAAGGTTATTTTGGGAAGCAATAAAAATAGTATTTCTCCAATACAACAAAGGAGTAAGTATCTGGCATTTATCATTTAGACTCAAAAAGAACACAATTAAAAATTAATATGTATATTCTCCAATGACCTCTGACTTTCATCCACATCATTTTCTTACTTTTCGCTCTCTCTTAGCTACCTTTATAATAAAAATAGTTTAAAATTATTTTTAAAAATGGTAAAAAAAAAAAATCTTATCTAATCAAAATTTACATTTTCACATTGTTCTTTTCTGTTAGACCAGAGAGAGAAGACCTCTTTTCCAAAGGCCAAATAAATGAGCCCTGTTGTTCCATAAAAAAAAGGAAATTGTTAATGATTTATGTAACCACACCAAATTTTAAAGAAACCTTAGATTAACTTATTTGCCATTGTATGGGCTTTTATTTTGCTTGGGAGAAAGAGAGAAAACAAATAATAAGCCCATCTAACTTTTCCTTTAAAGACAGAATATAAAACAATTCAATGCTCTTAATGTTTTAAAATATATTTGGAATACCCAACATACTTCTTGAAGAAGAGAAGAGGGATGGAACAGAAGAAAGAAAGATGCAAAGAAAGGAAGATAAATGGAAACAAGACAGAGCAGGGAGAAGAGAGGTCAATAAAAAAAATCACAGAGACAGAAAAAGTGGCCCAGACAGAAAGGGTAATTAGTCTAGAGGAGGAAATTAAAATCAGCTAGTGAAGGGGAGAGGCTGAGTGGGAAAGTGCACAGGGGATTCTAGGGTGCTCCTAAGGAATGGGATTGCTGTAATAGAACAACAGAGGGAAATCACTTGGAGGTTACTGTAATGCCCAGAATGGCATTACTTTACCAGCCAAGTACAAGATCAGAACCATAGACCAAGGCCTTCCTAGATCTGTTGAAGATAGACTATTTCTTTTGAGATTAAATTGATTCTGTAATCTAGCCTTTAAGGTCTTAAGATATTCCATTAAAAAAGGTTCAGGAAGCCTCCTCTAATGAAAAGCCTGGACCTATCTAAAATTTAGGTGGCCAAATAGAGGTGGCTTGGGGTCTGGTTTAATATATGCCTCATTCTTGATTGTTCCATTCATTGATTAATTATTTGGTTAGGGATGACAATGACATATGGGCCAAAGGTGTAAAGCACAATTATTACAATAATAATAATGGTTATTCACTAGTGCTTGCCATATGGCAGATCATTTTTACACATTATTTCTGGAGGCCTCACAATCAGGATATTGTCTTCATTTTAGAGTTGAGGGAACTTGAGCTCAGAGAAGTTTAGTAACCTGCTCAAGGTCACAGCTATTAAGTAGCAAATTTAAGGTTTCTACTTTTGATTATACCATAAGTATCATTCTCCAGTGTGGGGCAGGTGGAGCTGATAGCACTAAGGATGATGTCAACTAGCACACAGCCACACCATTTTTATTTGTGTCATTTATGTATCATCTTTCGTGTGTATTGAAAATCCTGGTCTTTTGTTTAGAGTAATTATGTGGGTTTTGAAAAGTATTTAAGTAAAAAAATGTAAGTCAATTTAAAGAAATATATTAAACAGATGGCGTGGCCAACGAGAAGTCCCAGATGGTATGCAGACTGCGTGAAAACCCTTAAAAGGTACAGAAGGAAGTCCTTTTTGTATCTTTTATGGACGGGGTGTGTGTGTGTGTGTGTGTGTGTGTGTGTGTGTTCACATAAGTGGGGAGGGGCAAAGACTTTGAGAAAAGCCAAACTTTGGTCCAACTTTGACTGGCGTTGGTCATGTCGCTACAGACTGGTTGGAAAATTTCACCTAATGTGAAAAATGCCAACAAAGACTTTCCAGAAGGAAATCCTATCCGCCACCATCAAGTATATTTGCATGCCAGGTTCTGACATTCCGCCTGCCAACCAGGACTCTGAACTACAGCCCTGAGTAAGGAGCACACCTTTCTTTCCATGAAACACCATCCAGAAAGGGCAATGCTGAGGAAAATAAAAAACAACCGCCAAGTTAAAGCAGGGGTTGAGTTACAGTGAAAACAAAGCAGCAAAACCACATGCAGGGGTTGAGGCAATGGGACATCGGTCTTACGTGTTTTCACCACGCCTGTCAGAGCGTCGCTGAAGCCTGAGGCCTGGGAGGCAAATATTTTCACGTTGTAGTCCATTCCACTGAGGAGGTTTGTGATAAGAATGGTGTTAATGCCAGATCCCACAAACGTCTCCAGTGTTGGGCCAGCAACTAGGGGAGAAAGAGTATATTTCAGTTACACCAGAAGATGGAAAAATGGAAACACTCTTGACAGGAATTGTACTTATTCGACTGTGTTACAGTTGCTCGGAATTACACAGAAGATAAACAGCAGAGCTGGGGTTTGAACCTAGCCCCATGTGGCTCTGGAACTTACATACCTGACTACTATGCTAGGGCTCTTTTTAGGAATCTACTCCTTCTCAAATATAGTTCTTTCCCTAATGCTTACTCAAAGAAGCGGGTCCACCTCACAATCCACCGTCCGCCATACTGTGCGGCCTTCACAGTGGAGCTTCTGTCTAGTCATAGGCTTTGGGGCACTTGCCAAACTAAAGAAGCCATTCTCAATTGCCCCTTTGAGACACCCTTTGTCTCCAGGAGGCATGCAAGTGGCAGTAGCAGCGAATTTGTCACAGACCCTATGCTATACCTTGCCACATGGGGGTCCAGCCTATATGTTGCCATTATTAGTTCTATCCCCTCCCCTTAACATTTTTTTTAAGTTTATTTATTTACTTTGAGAGAGAGAGAGAGAGAGAGAGAGAGCGCAAGAGTATGAGTGGAAGAAGGGCAGAGAAAGAGGGAGAAAGAGAATCCCAAGCAGGCTCTGTGCTGTCGGTGTACAGACCGATGCGGGGCTCGATCCCACAAACCATGAGCTCACATCCTGAGCTGAATTCAAGAGTTGGAGGCTCAACCTACTGAGCCACCCAGGCGCCCCTCTCCTAGCATTTTTAAGAATAGACAGATGACACTACTACTAATCCAAGGCCCTTGACCAGTTAGCTTTGTTGAGCCTTTACATTTTTCACCTCTTTTTCAGCCCAGTGGAGTCTTTAGAATTAAAAACATTCCTGGATAAGTCCTCTACAAACTTATTTACCTCCTGCCTTTTCCCATCTGTACTCATTCTTTAAGAGTTTTGAGTTAATAACAAGTTCCTAAAATACTTCTGACTTTACTTCAGAACCCCCTTCCAATAATGCATTTATATATTTCTGTACGTACATGTTATCTCCATAGAGATTTTCTCAGGAACCAAACTCTCCATTCAAATGACCACATACCACATTCCACTTGATTTAGAGCAAGATGTCTCAGCCTCAGTGCTACTGACATTTTGGGCTGGATAATTCTTAACTCTGGGGCAGCGGGGGGCAGGTACTGTGACTCGTAGGACGCTTAACAGTACCCACCAGATGCCAATAGCAACCCCCTACCCCCCCAAGTTGTAGCAACCCAAAACATCTCTGTTGGGCAGCAAAACTCCATCAATTGAGAACCACTGGCTCAACACAAAGCTACTTTCCCTCAGAAAATCTGATAGACATCTACAAAATGGTCCAAGAACAAATCCAGCAATGCTGTTTTACAAATTAACACATGCCTCGAGCCTAAAGAAAAGACACCAAAAAACTGTGATGGATCCTAAAGAACCAGTCTTAAGCAGACTAATTCACCCATGGTATATTCTTGCTATTTCACCTTCATGGTTCATAGAGATGTTTGTCCGGAGAAATTGGAGGGGGGCGGGTATTTTACTTGTATGGACCTGGATAATAGGACACAAGAAAAAAAGCTGAAAAGTGTTACAGAGGCAAGAGCAACAGCTCAGAGGACACATCGAGCCTAATGTGCTCTTTGAGGGCAGAAAGAGTTTTTTAATGGCCCAAGAATACTCTTTACGTTTTCTTGCCAAATAAGTAAACATAAGGAGAGAAGATCTTTCTTATGAATAATCAGAGTATGAAGGCCCAGGTCCAGAAAATGGACAAAATCCCTCTAGTATCTATATTTAGTCTCCTGTTTAAACTTCACACAAGTGCTAAGTGTCGGGCGCTGATACTGTAACAGGTGAAGTCAATCATGGCCTCATCTCCACAGACGTGTGGATCCAGGGTACAACCGCCCCCGTTTGCACCATTCTCCTGTTTTCAGGATGTAAAGATGTGGCAGGTAAGGAGGGAGGGATCTCCTCATCAAGGCGGCTAAGGGGCTAATGGAAAAGCCTTTTACTACCATGACCTCAGGGCTTTGAGGAATTTTATACCCCAACACAGCTTCTAAAATGAAGAGACTAAGAAGTTGGTAAGTCAACCTTTTCCTACTAATCCAAGAAGTAAGAGGTAGAGGAGGAATTAGAAATTAGAGATTCTAAGTGTTTAGGGTTTATATATCCACTGAGCCACGGCAGCTTCCTACTCCTACCAAGTCAAGGTTTCCTTCAGCTGGTTCCTTGTCTGGGATGTGCCTAGGTTAGGTGCATAACAAGTATGTATTCTGCTCATAAACGTGCCCAGTCATTTTTTTGTTTTGTTTTGTTTTGTTTTGTTTTGTTTTGTTTTGTTTTGTTTTAATATGAAATTTATTGTCAAATTGGTTTCCATACAACACCCAGTGCTCATCCCAAAAGATGCCCTCCTCAATACCCATCACCCACCCTCCCCTCCCTCCCACCCCCCATCTACCCTCAGTTTGTTCTCAGTTTTTAAGAGTCTCTTATGCTTTGGCTCTCTCCCACTCTAACCTCTTTTTTTTTCTTTTCTTTTTTTCTTCCCCTCCCCCATAGACTTCTGTTAAGTTTCTCAGGATCCACATAAAAGTGAAAACATATGGTATCTTTCTCTGTATGACTTATTTCACTTAGCATCACACTCTCCAGTTCCATCCACGTTGCTACAAAAGGCCAGATTTCATTCTTTCTCATTGCCATGTAGTACTCCATTGGGTATATAAACCATAATTTCTTTATCCATTCATCAGTTGATGGACATTTAGGCTCTTTCCATAATTTGGCTATTGTTGAGAGTGCTGCTATAAACATTGGGATACAAGTGCCCCTATGCGTCAGCACTCCTGTATCCCTTCGGTAAATTCCTAGCAGTGCTACTGCTGGGTCATAGGGTAAGTCTATTTTTAATTTTTTGAGGAACCTCCACACTGTTTTCCAGAGCGGCTGCACCAGTTTGCATTCCCACCAACAGTGCAAGAGGGTTCCCATTTCTCCACATCCTCTCCAGCATCTATAGTCTGCTGATTTGTTCATTTTAGCCACTCTGACTGGTATGAGATGATATCTGAGTGTGGTTTTGATTTGTATTTCCCTGATGTGGAGTGACGTTGAGCATCTTTTCATGTGCCTGTTGGCCATCTGGATGTCTTCCTTAGAGAAGTGTCTATTCTTGTCTTCTGCCCATTTCTTCACTGGATTATTTGTTTTTCGGGTCCCAGTCATTTTTTAGGTGGGGTCATAACTTTAACGTTCTGATAATATCTATCCTAACAATGATCATACAAGGAAAAAAAGTTTTTTTCATAAAAGGTGGGACTCTTCCCACTTCTCAAAACTAAAGATGAAATCAAAGATAGATGGAAAAACAAAACAAAAATAACATCTTGAAATCGATTTTAGGTGCACCTGAGGGGCTCAGTCAGGTAAGCATATGACTTTTGATTTAGGCTCAGGTCAGGATCTTGCAATCTGTGAGGTCAAGCCCATGTAGGGCTCTGCACTGACAGCACAGAGACTGCTTGGGATTCTTTCTTTCTCTCTGCCCCTTCCCTCTTCATACGTGTGCTCTCACTTTCTTTTCTCTCAAAATAAATAATAAACTTTAAAACAAAGAAACCATTTCAGGGGCGCCTGGGTGGCTCAGTCGGTTAAGCGTCCGACTTCCGCTCAGGTCATGACCTCACTGCTCCTGAGTTCAAGCCCCGCCTTGGCCTCTGTGCTGACAGCTCAGAGATTGGAGCCTGCTTCGGATTCTGCGATTCCCTCTCTCTCTCTGCCCCTCCCCCACTCATGCTCTGTCTCTCTCTCTGTTTACATAAGCGTTAAAAAAATTTTTTTTAAAAAGAAACCATTTTAGATGTCTAATCACGGTAACAATATTTTTTTTAAAAGCATTACTTACCACTAACAGGTTTGTAGACAATCCTATAGCCCTTTGCGGGGGAAGACGGGGGATCCCATGTAATGCGCAACCTGTTATACCATTCTTCTGAGACCCGGAAGTTTTGGGGACCAGAGGGTGGCACTGAGCAGAGAAAAGGAAAAACAGTGATTTGGTGTGGCTTCTAGTTTTACAAACTACGCTGTTAACAAAATCTAAGCTATCTTCCCATAACGTTAAAGTATTTACAAGTAAAAATGCATTATAACACACAGTGAGACCTTTGCAGAGTCTATGGTTGTTTTAGAAATGGAATGTACAGGAAATTACTGCTCTTCTGGTGAAACACATTCATCTGAAGATCAGTTGTTCATTCACGGTTGTTCCGGTTCCTTTTTCTTTAACTTATTTTGAGTAAAGTTGGATTGAATCATGTTGATCAAAAATTTCTGTCTACACACCATGTTCCACTATCAAAGTATATTTGTACAGCAATATCGAGGGGGCTCACACCAGGGTACCGATGGTAATTCTAGGAGGTTAGATTCTGGTAATTTTTTTTTTCTTTCATCTTCATGTTGCCTATATTGTTTGAAATTTTATATTATTGTTCACCTATTTTCTATCACAACATTAAGCCATTTATATAGAGAACCTTTGTAAACCATTGTGCATACTGATATATATTATCATTACCACTTTTGTTATTGTTGATAGAATGTAGTTGTGCTGACCACTGTTTAAAATAAAGACACCTCAGGGCGCCTGGGTGGCTCAGTCGGTTAAGCGTCCGACTTCAGCTCAGGTCACGATCTCGCGGTTCGTGAGTTCGAGCCCCGCATCGGGCTCTGGGCTGATGGCTCAGAGCCTGGAGCCTGCTTCCGATTCTGTGTCTCCCTCTCTCTCTGCCCCTCCCCTGTTCATGCTCTGTCTCTCTCTGTCCCAAAAATAAATAAACGTTAAAAAAAAAAATAAAAATAAAATAAAGAGACCATCCACTAACACTTCAAAGTAATGTTACTACATAGATTTTGTTACATGTGGTGGTATCTCTGCAATGAGATTTAAGTCATATTTCTAGAGTAAAAGTCTTTAAATGGGTTTTGTGTGTGTATATATTTGTTTATCATGGAAGCCTTTTACATATTATGCTAATTTCTAACATGTAAAAGTTAAAAGGAGATCTTTAAGCCCAGGTCAGCAGTAGTTACATGGAGCCCCTCGGCCTCCCCATCACCCCCTTTCCTCCCTTTCCTACCTCTCCCCACAGCGACAGGGTTTATGGTAACTTTATGGAACATTAAACAGTTAAAAACAATCCCAAACCAACTCAGCAGAGCAGAATTCACTATGCTTATTTGAACCCATTCTTGGGGCACCTGGGTGGCTCAGCCAGTTAAGCGTCTGACTTTTGATTTCAGCTCAGGTCATGATCTCGCGGTTCCTGTGACCCCACATCAGGTTCTGTACTTGGTGGTGGAGAGCCTGCTTGGGATTCTCCCTCCCTGCCCCTTCCCCGCTCTTGCTCTCTCTCTCTCTCTCAAAATAAATAAAGGAACTTTAAAAAAAAGTGTTTAAAAAACTAAAAATAAACCATTCTTGCTTGCTTTTTCTTTTTCTCCTAATAACCTGGATTTGAGACAAACAAAAGCATACGGTATAGGTGCTCCATACTATCTACTACTTGACTTTCTTCTTTAATTGTTCTTTAAGTCTTTGGTTCCCAAATATTTGTGTAGCAGCAAAATATCAAAGTTTGCTCAAAGTTTGAACGTGCAGATCAAGTCAAGATCAAGATGACAGCGTCCTGGTAAGAGTGGAAGAAAGGCTCAGTGTTCTCCCACTGCTCTGCTCTTCCCCCCCTTTTCCTCCCTCCTTCCACATGACCCCAGAGGAAATAACTGTAGCAGATCCCGGGGCTCCTAATACTCTGGATGATCTGTAACAAAATGTGCAAGTTTGGTGGGAGTCTGGGTGGAGGCACTCACAGCATGGGCACCAGGAAGAGGGAGAGGTGCCAGCACTGTTAACTAAGGAAATAATATCCACTTTCTCAGCAGAGCAGAGTCAGGTCTTGGGGCTGCAGCTACGGAAATTTAATGACGTGTACACTTACTTGAAAATTCCACACTTAAGTGCCCAGGTACAGAATTCATTCAGCCCATGCCACCATTCTGTTCCTAATCGCACATGACTGTTTGGTAATTGTGGTAGACGAAAGATGGGTGCAGGTTTTTAACCCTCCTCGCATTGAGTGGTGGAGGCTATGGCCCTCCCTTTAAATCTGGGTGGGTTCTATGACCTCCTCACCCCACAGACTATAGCAGAAATGACACCATTCCAGTTCCAAGCATAGCCCTTAAGTGTCCTGAGTTTCCGCTTGCCACCTCCTGGAACTCTTGTCTTCGAAACAAGTATTCATGTCCGAAGTATGACTATCCCGCTGGAAAGAGTGCATGGAGAGGCTCCGACCCGACATGGAGAGAGACAGGATCAGCTGAGTCCAGCCTTCCAGGCGTCCCCACCAACATGCCAGACATGTGGGTAAAGTGGTCTTGGACGCCCTAGACCAACCCACTTGCCAGGTGACCTTAATCCATACCCTGTGGGGCAGAAGAATCTCCCAACAAGCCCTGCCTAATTTCCTGACCTATAAAATCATGCAGTATAATAAAATAGCTCCTACTTTAAGCCACTAGGTTTTGAGGTAGTTCATGCAAGTACAGATAACCGCACGGTAAGGACTCTGTGGTGCTTTGACCAAGCGTTTGCTCCTTGGTGCGTGCTCCTCGCTTGATCATCAGGGCCAATTCGCCCCAAACAAACATTGAGTGGTGCCCCCTCTGTGCCACACAGTACCGGAGGAGCTTTGCATGGAGAGGCAAACAGTACGGATGAGGTCCTGGGCTCTCGTGATGCTGCTCTCCAAGGAAGGGAGACAGACGATGAACAAATACATGAGTACATAAGAAAATATCAGATGGTAATTAGTGCCGTAACATGATAAGACAACAACAACAACAACAACAACAACAACACAACAACCAAAAAACAGGTTGATAGCACAGAGATTGGGAGCTATTTTGCATGGAGTGGTTGGCAAAGTCTGAGGAGGCGGCTTTGAGCTGCAGCCAAAATGACAAGAAAAAGCCAGAAAGGCAAATACCTGGGAAGGATATTCCATATGGAAGGAACAGCGAGTACATCAGTCCTAAGGCAGGGACAAGCTTAAATGTGAAGAGCAGGAAAGGAAGGATGGCTGGGGCACCTGTTAGCGGGTGAGATTAAGGAAATCGGCAGGGTCCAGGTCTTAGAGGGCCTTGCAGGGCTATGGGAGGGGTGTTGGATTTCATCCTGAGCACAGTGGGAAGCCACTGGGAGACTTGAAACAGGCCTGACACGAGATCATTTATATTTTCAGAAGCTTCTTGGGCTGCAGGGAGGAGAATAGAGGATTCAAGAGTGTCAGCAGGAAGCCTCCGGAGGAGGCTGGTGCACTCATTTTAGTGACGGAGAGTGAGGCGTAGATCAGGGCGGAGCAGACAGACGAAGACAAAGAGGGCTGGTCTGCAGAACACATTTTGGGTAGTCAGCAGGACTTGTGATGAATCAGATGCTGCTGAGGAAGACATAGTTGTTTCTTAAGTCTTAGCTTTTATGCAGAAGAAAACGTAAGCCCAGAGCAGCTAGTTCACCTTGCTCAAAGCCACACAGCTTCCCTGGATTCAGACACAGATTTCCCGTCTCCCGATCTCTTTTGCTCTTCTCACTACACTACACCGTGGCATTCAGGGCACATTGCAGGGGGTGAGCATTTTCAATTAATTGGCCAGCTAGTATGCACAGGGAGAAAGCTTCACTCACAGGTTTTTCCAGGGGCAGAGACGCTGACGCCTTCTCCATCATCATAGATGGGAGTCACCGTGACTTTGTACTCAGTATTGGGAAGCAGAGGCTTCAGAAGGAGATTGTTCTGGCTTCCAGCCACCATCACCTGAACAGAAAAGCAAAGGAGGATGGTCTTAATTAAGACCTTTGTTCCTGTTGGTCAACCAATGGAGCAGGACTACTACGGGAGACTTTGAAATCATCAGAAGCAAGGCGATGCGCTTGGACAGTGAAATAGGACAGAAAAATAGGCATCCATGCAAAATCATCTCTCCCTGAAATTCCCCTCACAGCAGCCCTCAGCTTTGAACCTCTAATGCAGGTTTAACTTTGAAGCGTGTAGGTTCTGAGGAATAGTCTGCTCACAGCTTTTCAGCTTTTGCAAAGTATTCAGGAGTGAGAATAATCATTGCTTTGGAAAGTGGGTGTTTATAGCTTAGGAGTGTCTATTCTCTAACACAGCCTGCTTATGATTTTTTATTCTACTTAAGTATCCTCTTGAAAATTCAGCCTTCCGTTCTTTATCCTTTCAGAGATAATCTACTCCCAGCATCTTAGAAAAGACTGAAAGCCAGCCAAGAACGACAGATTAACCACAGATTAAATCCAAGTTTTCCAGAGAGAAACAGATTCACCACTACCACTAAAAAATGTGGCAGCTTAGTTTTTTTTTTTTTTTTTTTTTGAAAGGAGAGGTCTTCCTCAGTCTCAAATCATCATCACTCTACCTGTCAAGGCTGCACAAACTGAAATGCAGTGGTGAGGTCCACACCATGGCATAATGTGCCATGTGGCTCCACGGTGCAAATTCCGTCATCCCTCAAAGAACATATGGACGAGGGAAGCCACATGTTCTCAATGTTAAAACCACAAAACTTTCTGCCTCTGCTTCAGCAGTCAGATGCTGGCACACCTCTGGGCCATTTAAGGAATTTAATCATGGCTGGAAAAATGCTATGTAAGATCTAAGCACTGACTCAAACGCGTTTAAAGGAGTCACAAGACTGGGACAGCTGGAGATGCTTTTTGATTCAAGGGCTGGATAAAATGCCAGCAGGCAAAGGGCTGTGCTGTCTACTTCTGGATCAGGGAAGAGACCTATAAATCATGGAATAAGCCCTCAGAAGCCTCGGGTTGAACCCAGAAGCAGCTGTTGCTAAGATACTGCTAAGCTCTAGAAGCAATTTTCTAAACGATATTGTTAAAAAGGAAGTCTGAATCAGGTGATTTACATTGAATGAGTATGATTTTACTCCTTATATGAAAGGGACATTGAAATACATTAGGGGGCGTGTTGATGTGGACCTGGGAGGGAGGTTTTTTAAAAAGAGCTCTGCTTTATAATAAATTCGATAACCAGGGCATTAAAGACAGGTAAAGGTAGAACAGTGGTTGCCCTGACTTGCATTGCCCTGTCAATGTAGCTTCTTTCAGGGCACTGCTTATAAATGTAACTCCTTCGGAGTACAGAGCCGGGCATTCGGTCCAGGCTGTCTGTTTAGCAAACCACCCATGTTGATACTCCTTCAATAAGGTCATCATCACTCAAGCTGAGAAATACATGGGCTTGGAACCTATCACATCTAGACTGTGGAATTCTGAAAAGTGGTAGGGCCATTTTGGAGGAATCCCTCAGCTCGCCAGGAAATAGTTGCTATGGTTTATAGTAACAGTCATCATTTACCTAGCAATTATTATGTACCAGGTGCTACCCTAAGAATTTTAATACAGTAAGTCACTTACTCTTCACCACAACCCTTTCAGGTAAGGGGGAACATTACATTAATTTTACATATGGGGAAACTGAGGCCCACAGCTTGTGAGTAAAGAAGCCATATGGAAATCCTGGATATCTGGTCTGAGCCTTGCTTTAAAGGCTGCACTCTGTTCAGTGTGGCTACACTGCTTGAACCTTTTTACACTAATGATATTCAGTTCCAAGAATAAAATGTAAATCTCCTCTTGGGAATGCAAAGTTCCTTCTACTTGGCTTCTGCTTGTTTGCACAAAGCAGGGTAAAGATGGGCTCTTACTAAAAACAGATGCCATAGATCATTGCAGATGGTGGTTTTGTTTATAAAACAATTCTGTAAAAGATGCTTATGGTTAAATGAGATGCAAATCTAACCCGTGAACTTCCACGTTTTAAGTTTTTTATTTTAGAAATGGAACTTCATGTCTGGCTCCATATTGCCCAAAGCTGTCAGAGCAGCCTGGATCCCATCAGTAGAAATAGGGTTCCCTGCATCTCATTGTGGTCCCATGTTATAAAGTTCTGTGTCTAAATAGTGATTCTCATTCTATCTGCAGTAGAGAACTAGGTAGTGTTGGTGTTGCTGTTTTAATTCCAAAGTATTGAAGACTAATATTTTTATAAAATACAATAAAACAAAATTGCTAGAAAAAAAATGATTATGTTACTGGATGCTGCACAATGCCAAGTTGCTGTAAATGTTTCTAAAAGCTTAATTTTAAGAACTAAACTTGTCTTATAGGAGACAGAGCCACACTCTGAGCATAGGTGTTCTGGAACATTTCTTGCAACTCAGAACTCAGGTCATGGTTATGGATGCTGACATGTGGGCTCTAGAAAAGTCTGAAATCCTGATCAGCCTTTCACAAATAAAGAAATGTGAGACTTCCAGACCCTGACAACAAACTCAGGGCAAAGTCATTGCCACTCCTCTGTATTTCAGAGCACAGTTAGAAGTCAATCCTTACGAAATACTGGACGGGTAGCTTTACTTTCTAATAGTTCAAAATCTTTTCATTGGAAAGACTTGGTAGATTGGATTGTGCGGAGAAAATATATTAATACTTCACTTACTCAACTGGAAAAATAAGTTGAATTCTTCTTGTTTTACATGTACTGAAGCTTTACTTTGGTTTACAAATGTTATATACACCAACCATTCTCTCATTTGATCCATCATTTCCTGAAACAAATCTAATTAGCTTTTATAGTTAAGGAAAATTTGGAAAGATGATAAGAGGCATTTCTCTCATCTGGACATATCTCCTTTCTCACTTTTATAATGGGCTTTGGCTACCTTCTTTTCCCTGACATGCATTATTATTTCAAGATAGTCATTTGGTAGGAGTTCAAGGCCCTTGGATTTTGATAGAGATCTGTAGCTGTCTGCCTTACTTTTGTTTTATAAACTAAATCTAGATGCACCCACTTTCTGTCTCCAATAATAATACACTTATGTAGAAGTAACAGTTCCTAAAACACTGAGATATAAATTCTCAATTAATCCTCAACTGGGTCCCTGAAAATATGCCTGTAAATTAAGTGTGCACAAATCCAATTTGACTGGAAGGGGGCATGATATTTAAAGAATTCTACAGTACTTTCTTCTGTTTAGCAAAAACATTTCTATGCAGTAAATAATCACCACCAAATTTATCAATATTTTTCATTTTTATGAAGGGTTTGCTTAACTGGGGCACATGGGTGTTTCAGACTTTTGATCTTTTTTCCCCCTGCATGTAGGTGTCCAAGTGTTTCAAAATAAACAGTGTGAAATGAAACTAGCAAAGGGAAAATTATCTAGAGACAACCCAAACTAAATATTATTATTATTTTACCTTGCATAGCTTACAAGTGCATGCGTGAGATTAAATTGTTACTCTTTCCAAATTAGCAAGAATAATTTAGCAAGATGTTTAATGTGTTTCTTGGAAAGAGTAGAAACAAAAATAAAAAATAAAACTTTTATTCTGGGAAGTTTTTAAGGATCTCATTTTTAGGAACTAAATTGAAATATGGGACAGTGACAGGGAAAATAAAACATCTAAATTATGTCCCTAGTTCCCATTGTTAGGTACAATTTTATTTTGAATTTTTCAATCATGGGCCATTTGAAATGTATGATCTGAGTGAATTTATAACACAATTTATTTTAAGTGTCCATTAACTTTCTAAAAGTCCTCCCAGACCAATTTCATGGACCTTCTGGCTATTCACACTGGATGTGTCTATTCTCAGGGTTATCACTGTGTTCTGCAGTAATTCCTCTATCAGCCTGAAATTAAGTACTTTGTTCAAATCATTGTTTATGTAAGCACATAAATAATTTTCCATCAAAGGCTTTGTAAGTAAGGAGGAGGAAGAAAGGACAATAATGTTATTCTTGAGCAATAATGAATTTGGAGACACCTTTCCTAGAGTGTCTCCAAATAATGCACCAGAGGGCAAGAAATGCAACTAATGAGGCTAACTAAAGCATATTCCATGATGAAAAAGAAAAATTTCATTTCAATGAAAACTGGAGTTATCTGGTCTGATAGGAAGCATGTCTAGGAAACAATCTTCAGGTTCTTGAGTAAAAGGAATGATATGGTATAATTAAGAAAATACACAGGGCGCGTGGGTGGCTCATTCGGTTAAGACTCTGACTTCAGCTCAGGTCACGATCTCATGGTTCATGAGTTCAAGCGCCAGGTAGGGCTCTGTGCTGACAGGTCAGAGTCTGGAGCCTGCTTTGAATTCTGTTCCCTCTCTCTCTGCCCCTCCCCCACTCATGCTCGCTTGCTCTATTTCTCTCTCTCTCAAAATTAAATAAAATACATATAAATAAAGAAAATACAGGAAGGCCATGACTAAAAGTGTACCCAGATTTCTAATACAGAAAAACAAATTAGATGAAACAAAGAAAACTCAGCATATAAAAATCCAAATCCCCTAAGGGAAATATTCACATTTAAGAATAAGTTAGAAATTACTATAAAGCTGTTCAAAATGAGTTGATGTCAGTGAAAAATGTAAATATGTGTTAATGGAAGCTATTTTATTAGGAACATTTCAACCACATAAAGATGACCTTTCATGCATGTTTTGTTTAGAAACTTGTAATCGTAGTCCCAAGAGCAGGAGTTAAAAAAATATATATATATATATATATTTAATTAAATATATATATTTAATGTATATATAAAGCTTATTTATTTATTTATTTGTTTGTTTGTTTATTATATATGGTTGATCTTGAACAACATGGGCGTTATGGCTGGAGACCCTTCTGCACAGTCCAAAATCCATGTATAACCTTTGATTCCCCCAAAACATAACTACAATAGCCTTCTGTTAACCAGAAGCCTTATCAATAACATAAACAACACATACATATGTTATATATGTACGTATGTTATATATATATGTATGTTATATATATATTAGATATGCATACATACTGTATTCTTGCTATAAAGTACGCTAGAGAAAATAAAATGTTATTAAGAAAATCACAAGGAATTCAATCCCCGCATCAGATAGCACTGACACTTTAGAGCCTGCTTGGGATTCTCTCTCCCCCTGTCTCTCTGCACCACAACCCCCCCCCCCACCAGCTCACTCGTGCACACCTGTACATGCATGCACGCACTCTCTCTGAAAATAAATAAACTGAAAAAAAATTTTTTTAAGAAAATCAGAAAGAAGAGAAAATACACACACAGTACTGTATTTATCAAAAAAATCCACATGTAAGTGGGTGTGTGCAGTTCAAGCCCATGTTGTTCAAGGGTGAACCATATTTATACATAGAGACAAGTGTGCAATGGACCCAGCTTTGGTGCTCTAACGAGCCATCAAGGCCACAGAAGCAGCACAGGAAACGAGGTTCAGAAGCTTTATCTGTTTGAAGTAAGTTGCATGTGGATCAAGTTTCAGAGATGGAAAGGTCATCAAGAAACCAGTAAAGTTTGGATTAACAGAAAACATTAGTTTCTGGAGACGGTAGAGTCGCCAAGAAATAAATGAGCAGAAAAGCTTGCACTGATCTCTGGAGATAGCCTTGTTAGGTCTGTTAATCGGGAAATTGTGTGGTTTCCAGCCAGCTGTTTGAATACAGACCGTTCCTACCACTTCTTCCGCGTGGTCCCCTTGAGCAGTCAGGTAGGTCACCCTGAACTGCTGCACACTGCTGTCTGAAATGTCCCATTTTACCCGCAGGCTAGAAGTGGTTTCATCATCTACAACCAGGTTTCTGATTCCTGTCCGGAAAACTGGAATAAGCACAACCAAGGATTAAAGAACTTTTAACTCATCATATTCAAAAATGAGCTCCAGACACCATTGGTGGGCATGGCAACAAATATCACTGAATGTATTTCTCTAATGTAGAGCCATATGAAGAACAACTCAGCTTTAGTGGTTAATGGGGGGCCATCATACTTCCTGTTAGCAAATAGAAATGAGTTTGGGAGCATCCGGGTGGCTCAGTTAAGTATCTGACTTTGGCTCAGGTCATGATCTTGCAGTTCATGAATTTGAGCCCTATGTTGGGCTCTGTGCTGATAGCTCAGAGCCTGGACCCTGCCTCAGATTCTATCTCTCTTTCTCTCTCTGCCCCTCCCCTGCTCATGCTCTGTCTCTCTCTCTCTCTCTCAAAAATAAATAAACGTTAAAAAGAAATTAGTTTGAATTATGCTTACAAGGTGAGACTATGGACCCCTCAAAACTATCAGCTCTGTATATAGCCAGTAAAGGGAACAGGGGAGAAACCCTTAGACTAGGGAAACCTACAGGGCGGCATGCCCTCTCACCATTCCACTGGAGAAGCAGAAATGGGGGGGCAGATGTGGTCAGCCTCAGTGTACGATTCGCCATCTAACATACATCCTATTCCCCTGTTCCCCCATTTCTATTTCAACGTTCATCACTCAAAGCACGCATCTCTCACCATGGCTGCCTCTATCCACTCAGCCCACGTGGACATTATCCATTCTCTGATATCTGACCAAACTCCTTCACCTGTGCTCTCTGACACATTCTTTCTCATCTCCCAAGATGCCGGCTCCCTCATTTATCCCATCTGACTTCCTGTCATTCTATCCAGCTCCAGTGACTCTTTCTTCTCTTCATTCATTCATTTATTCATCCAGCTTATTCATTGAGCTTTTCCTGTAAACATTCATTGAGCCTTTCTTGTATGTCAGATCATGTTAGGCCTTAGGATACACAGTGATTAACACTTGATAAAAATATTAAAAATGTCACAGAAGAGGCAGGACATGTAGCAGGAAAAATTGGGGGAGGGTATCAGGCAGTGGGAATGGGAGACAAGGTCTCACCTTCAGAGGGCTAGAAGTTGTGGATGGCAGCAGGAAATGGGAGAGCTTGAAAAATATGGTAGAGCCCAAGAAGAAAAGCAGAAGGATCTTGGATGTTATGGAAAGAGATTTTGGGGCACTGTGATAAAGAAGGGCTCAATAAAGATTAACTGGAACATGAATGAATCCGTGAATGAATGAATGGGCAATGGAGAGCCACTGAAGGGTTTTAGGTAGGGAAATAAATGGTATAACTGAACTTGTGTTTTACTTAGTTGACTTTGACAGCTAGTTGAAAGGTGTATTATAAAGGCAGGGGGAAAGTTAAGCTGAAGGAGAAAACAGCAGAGGTAGGAAGCCCATTAGACCAGCAAGGTCTCTGTTACCCACAGAAATGCAAGGAGGCCATGATGTGAGTGATTCTCAACAGACAGCAATACAAGTCACTGAGATCAAGAGAAGGGAGAAACTCTTGGGGCTTGTTGTGCTAACATCCTCTGAAAGACTAAATAGGAACCCAAAACAAAGATGGAAAATGTAGAGAGATGTAACAATGAGGTGAGAAGACTCATTGGCATTTAGAGCTAAGAAGATGTTGAGAGGTTCTGAGGGGGTAACATTTGAACTGGAATACCAAAAAAATGATAATAATATAAACATATAATATTATATCATATCATATCAATAAAACTGGGATAATGTGACTTCTAATCAAACTTTTCTCATGGGGAAATGGACTTCTATTTCTCCTTACCTGTCGTCACGGGTCTGGTGGGGATGATGGTCGTAGCCGGTTCTGTCCAAATACTGTCAACTAAAAAAATACTCATTACTTTAAAATTCTGTAATAATAGCAACTACACATTTTTTATAGCATTTTATAATTTTTGAGGAAAATTTCACCTATATTATCTCACTTGCTTCTTCCCTCCACCTTGACGATGGTTGCAAGCATGAAGACATGAGCTGTAAATAAGGCAGACATGATACCTATTCTGCTGCTAAGGAAACTAAAACCCAAAGAAATAACATTTCTAATCACAGACACCAGCCTTCATATAAACATCTGAATTACACATATAAAACTGTGAAACCTCCCAGTTACTGTGAAATGGGGCATAACCATGGTAATTAAGGGGAGATAAACAGTGCTGAAGATCACCTTGGGGAAGGGCTTTCAAACAAGACCACCAAGAAGGAAAATAAGCACGTTTTCTATTCCTTGTATTCACCCTGGACAACCAGTGGCATGGAGCAGTTGTGTGGTTCTCCGCCCAGAGCCCCTCTTTGGGGTCAACACACTCATCACCAGCTTCTGAAATACTGGCTGCCAATGGCTCAGAGCTCTGGGAACTGCCTCGTCTGAGGTCACAGGCTCTGTCAGGGGATGGCCTATCTCCAGTGACTGGGGACGCAGGGGCACAAAGGCTCACCGCCTTTGACTCAGTTTGGACAACTCGGGAGGGTCATCCCAGGTCCAGAAGTCCTAATAGAATTAGCCAAACGCTCAGTTTTAGCTTCTCCCTGTGCCTCATCCTGCCATCCTTACTTCCTTACAGATATACCTGCCAATTACACTCTCCAATTAACCTTCGGGATGCAATTTGCTGTTTCAGAATCTGATTCCAGGGAACCCAATCAAAGAAAATTTAATATGTGGTTAATACCTCATATTTAAAAAATGAAGGGATGAATGAATCAGTAAGTGCATTTCATACAAGATTCTTGGAACCAAGATTGACTCGGGAAATTCCAAAAGCTCTTGGACATGCTTGCCCTAGGTTTATTCGTTCACTCATTTATTCATTTATAAATTATTTTATCTATCCCTCCATCCATTCAATAAGTGTTTATTACACAGTCAAAATATCACAAGGACTGTGCTCAGTACTGGGGACATAATGGTGAACAAGACAGATATGGCCTCTGCTTTTATGGTGATAATAGCCAAGATTCTACTATGCTTCACGTATCAGTTTCACGAAAAGTGGAGACACAGGAAGAATTCTGGGGGACACAGAGAAATGGAAGCCTCTGTAGCCCCGGATGAGGTGGATGGGAAGGGAACCTCGGAGGAGGGAGGGTATGAGAATTGATGAAGTCCATCTCAGCCAGACCGAGACTTACGCGTGGTCCCTACAGCGGTCACCACCTCACTCTCGCTTCCATCATCCAGTACAGCCAACAACGAGACTTCATATTCAGTGCCGGGCTCCAGGCCTTCAATAACATGTGAGTCTTGGTCTTCTTTTAGGATGACCTGGAAAGCATTTGGCGCTCAGTAACTGGATTTACTTGAATAACAGAGGTGAAATTTAAGAAAAAATAATAAAAAGGAAAAATGTCATCCTAAACATAAGCAAGATTCAACTGAGCATAAAGAACTCCAGGGTCATTGAATTCAATTTTAAAGTCAAACCAGAGACTTCATTCCTTTCAATTCCCTCAACAAATAAGGTATTAGTATTGTAAAAGTGCCATTTTGAAGTTTTATTCACATTTATGAAAGTCAAAGAATGTGAAAAATATATAAAATACAGACTTAAGCCATTTTAATCTTAGAAATGCCATTTTAATCTTACAAAAATCATATAATCTGACATTTCTAAAACTTGATGCCAGGCAAAATGTTAATTACTTCTGGGATTCTCAATCTCTTTTAAAGTGGAGACCACCTCAAATGCAGCAGTGGTATTCACTTCCAGAGAAAATGCTCCGGATTACTTTTCAGTCTGTTTCACACAACTCACTTCTTCGGTGTTCCCTCCATAGACTGGAATCCACATCAACTTGTGTTGCCCTTCATCAGCTGAGAGGGGATGCCAGGTCACTCTGAAACTATCTGTCGTCACCTCATCAATTTCCAAGTATTGCTGGGCTGGAACTTCCTCTGTGAGCCAAGGAAGGACACTTTGTCAGGGAACAGAGAAGGCAGGAAAGCCAAACTCAAGCAGCTCCCGGGACCGCAAGAAGAAAAGAGTCTCTGAAGAACCTCTAGCATTAGGAAAGCACATGGGAGCCGAGAAAGCATCACCCATCAGTCCGGTGTGGCCTTAAGTTTCTTTTGCCAGCATTTACCCACAGTATAATTAGGAAGACCATGGACACAGCACATTTTTTAAGTCTTCCACTAATTTCCAGAACTCTTAGATTCTCTATTTGGTTCTTTTCACTAACTGTAAAAAAAATAGTAAGAGTGCTGTATTCATTATTTTACAAAAACATTATTTTCTTAATATGTTGACGAAATTAACAAATTGGTGCCCCTGAGGCCTGAGATATGCCCCTTTTAGTTTTATTTGCTTTTGTGCCTAACTCATGCACTAGTGATAAATTAAAGAAGAACCTTCATCCTTTTAATCTTGTATATATGGGTGTCATCGGAAGTGAAAAATGATTTATCAGACCTTCCACAGTTTCACACTTCTGGGATGTACGGCTAGAGCACAGCATCCAACCATTATCAGTCATTATCAGTCATTTTGATTTTTATGACATGAAATCAGAGATTTTATTTATTTAAAAAAATTTTTAAGTTTATTTATTAGAAACAGAGAATAAGCGGGGGAGGGGCAGAGAGAGATCGGGGTGGGGAGACAGAAGCCCAAGCAGGCTCTCTCTCTCCGATGCAGGGCTTGAACTCATAAAACTGGGTGATTGTGACTGGAGCTGAAATCAAGAGTCAGATGCTCAACCGAGCCACCCAGGCACCTCTGAAATCAGAGATTTTAAAACTCTTTCACAGGATACCAGGAAAATCCCAACTGGAATTAGCCCTCAGGAGATTTTGTGAACTTACTGAACTTTTTTCTGTGAACATTATTTCTCAGTGGGGCATATTTCTTATGTCCCCAAAATAGCTTCTCATCTCCTCAGTATAGCACTCACCTGTTTTCCAAGTGCAATCAATGTTAAGCTCAGAAAGCAAACAGAATTGTTGCCACCAAGAGGCAAAAAAGCTTTATATTTATTGACTCCAGGGTATATATCAAAAAGGAAACTCATGCAGTCATGCCTTATTTTTTTTTATTTTAGTATTTAAAAGACCCCATATTGTTGCATTAGTATTTCAGTCTGCATGAAAATACATTATTGGCTATAGATTGATGTTTCAGGTTAAATAGTATGAAACTGGGGTGCCTGGGTGGCTCAGTCAGTGAAGTGTCCGACTTTGTCCCAGGTCATGATATCACGGTCCGTGGGTTCGAGTCCCACTTCAGGCTCTGTGCTGACAGCTCAGAGCCTGGAGCCTGCTTCGGATTCTGTGTCTCCCTCTCTCTCTGACCCTCCTCCATTCATGATCTGTCTCTCTGTGTCTCAAAAATAAATAAACATTTTTAAACAATTTAATAAAAAAAAAAAGGCGCTGGGGTGGCTCAGTTGGTTAAGTGTCTGACTTCGGCTCAGATCATGATCTCATGGCTTGTGAGTTTGAGCCCAACGTCAGGCTCTGCACTGACAGCTCAGAGCCTGGAGCCTGCTTCGGATTCTGTGTCTCCCTCTCTCTCTGCCCCATCCCCACTCATGCTCTGTCTCTCTCTGTCTTAAAAATAAATAAAACATTAAATAGTATGAAACTAACATTTCTGCAGGTCAAAACATTATTGGGTATCAGCAATTTTAGAAGTTCAACTTAATACACACACATGAAAATACAAGCTGTGAAATTTTTAGATCCATGAAACAAAAGAACATGCATTTACTTAACTGGGACCTTTGGAATTCAGATAATCTTTCCTCTTTTTCCCTTGCTTTGACAGAAAATAATTAGCCAGCACACATTCTAGTCGCCCAATTGTTCATTTGTTAACAATAATACAATGTAAACAAAGATTAAAATGCAGTCTCTTCAAAATCACAATCGAAGAAGATGCTCCAGCTTCTGGTTTCTATATAGTTTCTCTTATAAAATTTCAAACCGTAATAAGACTTACCTGTGGTAAAAATTCCAGTCAGGGGCTCTGACTGCCCTTCATCATAGATAGAGAAAATGGCGACCGTGTACTCGGTGAGTGGCGTTAGGCCCTTCAGAGGGAAGGTGGTAACAGGGTCGACTTCAACCTGCAAAAGAGAGAAGTCATAATAGCTATACAGGATACTCTCTAGACACAAGAAGTATAGGCATTTTATTATTGTCTGTAGTTTATTTGGCCTGGCAGCTGAGCTCTAAATACTTCAAAAATTACTGAATTATACAAACAACTTCTATATTACACATTTCTAATCTTCAACTTTAAATAGGTTATCTATCAGTTAATTCTCAGGATGTCTTTGCAACCAATATTATTCCCACCCGTTAAAGACATAGAAAGGAAAGTGCACACAATTTACACTGCTGCTAGAAATAAATCTAATGTGTCCAGCCTGATCAGCTAGGGGTGGCCAGTCTTTGGCTTCACGGCCTGGTCTCCACTAACTTGTGACTAAGTAACACACAATAACCTCTATACAAGCTGCACAGTTGAGCAGCCATACAGGGGATATCCATACAAAGATTATAGTAAATATGTGAAATATTCCTTTATCTTTATGTCACAGAAAGACATATTTGGGAAAGATATGTACCGATCTCTTTAGAGGGCATAAGGGATGAAGCCCAAGGATAAGGACCTAGGCTATAGGAAAGGGAAGGATTAGAAATAGGAACAGCAAAAAATGAACAAAGAAACCATAAAGTAAGAAGAAATGGAAGCAGGATCTAGAATACAGAACCCTGAGCAAAACCATCCTCGACTAAGAGAAAAAATAGATGCAGCTTTATCACTGAAAGGTTGGATCTTGGGCCTCTGACGTATATTGCAATGAGGGCATATTATAGACCGAGAAAGTGGTGTCCCGCTTAAGCACTTTCTATACATTCTCTCATTTAACCCTCACAAAACCCCTATAAGAGAGGTACTAACAATAAGACACTCACTCTAGCTATAAAGAGACTCTGGGGAATTGAAGAAATGAATCTATTTACCTGAAAGCAGACTCTGCCCAAAAAAAAAAAAAAAAAGATCCCACTTAAAATATTTTCAAGAGACATTCAGAGCAATGTCAGTGAGATCTGTTATTTATGATACTAACGATGACTAACCTTGAGAGTACCTGAAGTTAAGGGGAAAGTGACTAAGCTTCCTGTAAGGATTTGCTCATAGCAGGCAATGTGACCTTTATCAAAATCTAAAATGAGCCATTTTCCTACTTAAAACTTTCCTTGGCTATCAATTGCCTTCCAAACCAAAACAGAGCATCCCGCAGCCTTGGCTTTGCATTATCTGGAGCAGTGATCCTTTTTCTTGCCATAGTTCTTTTTTTAAAAAAAAAAATCATTTCTTTATTTTTGAGAGAGAGAGAGAGAGAGCACACGTGAGTAGGGGGAGGGGCAGAGAGAGAGAGACAGAGAGAATCCCAAGCAGGCTCTTCTGCTGTCAGCATAAAGCCCAATGTAGGGATCAATCACATAAACCATGAGATCATGACCTGAGCGGAAATCAAGAGTTGGACGCTTAACCAACTGAGCCACCCAGGCACCCTTCTTGCCGAAGTTCTAATCACCTGATGAGCCCCAGTCACACTGACCTGTCAGGTCCATGTCTTTCCCACCTCAGGGCCTTTGCATGCACAATTCATTCTGTCTGGGACCCTCTCTCCCTAGCTCTTTTCAAAACTAGACTTATGTCATCTCTCAGGACTGTACTTAACTTTTACCTCTTCACAGGGGGTTTCTCTTTCCACCTATCTCATAGTGTTACCCCCTAACATCGTCCTTTTTTGTTTCCTCCCCAGTACTAAACACAGCCTGAAGTTATTTTATATCCTATGCATTGAGTGTAAGCCCCCTTAGGGCAGGACCTTGCTTTGCTCCTTCAGTACTGCGTGTTGAATTATATTTGCTTTTGAGTACATAGAGGAGACACCAAATCTCCTTTTTAAGAGAGATAATAAAGGGCTCATCTGAACTAAGAACCAATCCAGAAACCATATGCATCACTAAGAAATCAACCACAGGTCAAAAAGGAGAGGGTCAGCTCTGGAGGAGGAGCTTCCATTTTCACACAATCGGAGCCCTGAGCCACTCTGCCAGAGAGGGCCAACCATCCCCAGCCTTCTCAGCTACCCTAGCTGAGACACCAGACGCAGAAGTGAAGTCATCTTGGAAGGTCTGGCCCAGTCAAACTCCCACACGAATGCAAGTCACCTCGGCTGACACTACAAGGAGCAGCAGAGCCAAGCTGTCCTTGCTGAGCTCTGCCCAGGTTACATAATCATGGATTGTCATTTTCAGCTGGGGTGTTAGTTACACAGCAGGAGTTAACTGAAAATACGGGGTTATCTTCTTCTGAGTCTGGGCCTGATAATATTATAGGTCATCCTTAGCATTTAATGTTTACTTTGGTTCGGGTATTGTCTGTATGGTTCACGTGTATTAGTTCACTTAATTGTTAGCCCAGTCTTGTAGTCTAGCTAATCTTTATGCTTAATTTGAAGACGGTAAACTTGAGACTCTGAAAAGTTAAGGAACTTGCCCAGTGGAAAACCAGCTAGTACCTAGTACCTCCACACAAATGTTTCAGATTCTAAATCCTACGCTTGTAAACACTATTTACAGTATGGCTTCATTACTTCAACTCACAGAAAAGACAAATGCATATTTAAAATATGAGTTCAAGACATGTTCTTCTAAGTTATATTTGCATATTGCTTCTGTTGTTTTGGATTATAATAGCTGAGTTTAGGGGCACCTGAGTGGCTCAGTCGGTTAAGCGTCCGACTTCGGCTTAGGTCATGATCTCGTGGTTCATGGGTTCCAGCCCCTCGTGGGGCTCTGTGCTGACAGCTCAGAGCCTGGAGCCTGCTTTGGATTCTGTGTCTCCCTCTTTCTTTGCCCCTCCCCTGCTCACACTCTCTCCTGTCTCTCTGTCTCTGAAAAATAAATATTAAAAAAAAACTTAAAAAAATAATAGCTGAGTCTATCTACTGAGCACTCACGATGTGTCAAGAACTTTACATTCATTGTCTTATTTAGCCTCCTCCTCCCCCCACCAAACCCTGGGCATTTATAATAGCTATTTCACAAAGAAGGAATAGGAGGCCCAAAGATCTTTAACTAGCTTTCCAGATACAAAACTATTAACTGGAATGGATACTTAGGCCTTGACCTCTAAGTCTCAAATCTGTGACCAATAGCAATTTAGTGAGGATATCAAACATCCACAAAAGCAGTTAAAAATTAAAGTTTCTCAGGTACACCAAGAGATGAAAAGGGGAATAGTGTGTATATACACACACAGTTTGCCCCTTTATATACGTAGTTATATATATAAAAGCATATAGGTGTAAGTGTATACCTTTTCAATATGTTTCTACATATATCCTTGTATCTGTTGAAAAGATCTATTTTATTTATTAAAGCATTTTATTTGACTCTGAACAGACCATATTTTATGCATTAACTATTGATTATTTTATTTGACCAAATGAAACCTTTAAGGTGTCATATATTTTTGTTAGTTATATTATGTTTTACACTAAGTTCTGGAACTGATTCTGTTGGTAGGACTTTCAAGATGTAGAAGAATTTGGGAAAATGATAACAAATGACCATGATCTCACGGTTATGCAACCATTTTTGAGAATTTTTCAAACAGTCTGGCCTAAAAAGCTTAATTTCAGCCTAATTCTGGGAGGGATGAAGATAGAGCCCTTGATGAGGAAAGAGGGACTGGGCTCCACTTTGGGCTCTGTTGTTGAGTCATAGCTGTCGGGAACTGGACTTGCCTTGGAGTCTGAAAACTGGCCTTTCATGTATAAAACTCAAATGGCAGCACTTTAGTTTTCCATCATGCTTGTACGTTTCCCCAAATCCTCTCCTAGCACATGCTATCTAAGACGGTTCTGTCTTCCGTTTGACAACATGTTTTCAGCATGTCTCTCTAAGGATTGCACGAGGGGGCTCTCGGAACAGTGGCTGGCTCAAGGTAAGTGCTCAACACGTGTGAGCCACCACCACCACCATCATCATCATCATCATCATCATCACTGACATTTGGTGCTCTGTTTTATTTTTCTTCCTTGGTCTCCAAGCAGTCGGGGAGACAGGTAATGCAGAAAGGATACAAGGAAGAGGAAGTGAAGGAAGGAAGTTGGGAGGAACAGGAGGTAAAGCACAGATATATAACATGTAAACAAAAGCTTACAATCAATTGCATGTTACATAGAAGTAGATTTTATTTGGGACATTTTAAAGTTCCTTTCAGAATGTATTGGAAATTTCCTAAAAGCCCAATTGTAGTATTACCTATAAGTAAAAGCTTAATTAATAGAAGTTAAAGTTAAAGTTATTAAAATATGGTAGGAATACTCACCCTTAAAATCATATATTAGGCAAATCAGTAATATTACAAATTAGGCAAAGTAATATTACATGTAAACAAAAGACATTTGTCTAGCCACATCTAATCTCAATTGCATGGTTAAGAATTAAGAAATAAGAACACACACACCCACCCCCCCCCCCCCCCACACACACACACACACACACCAGTTAAGATGGAAATGTTACAAAACCACACATTGTTTATGTATTTTACTCAAACAATGTTTTCTCAGATTTTCATTTGTAGTCCATTTTCTCATGTTTTAAATTCAGTTTTACTAAACACAGTTTTCTAGTTTTCCAGCACAACACAAAGTAGAAATAGTAAGTGCCAAAGGCATCTCCAAGATTGAAAACCCTACAAAAAAAGCATATGTAGCTCTCAACAAATATATAGTCTGGGGTCATTCTTCATTAAGGCAAATAAATAAAATATCATAAGAGGCCACAACAGCTATATATTTTTAAGTGGATGTTAAGTAGATTTCTTGTGCTGGTCATTTTACAATATATACAAATATCAAATAACAGCAAATGTGCAGTATTGTCCATTCATTACCCAATGTCCTGTATGAGGGGCCATTCTGCAAACTACTGTTTGGATTTAACTGTAGGAAACAGTTTGTCTCTGCAAATGAAAATAGTTTCTTTATTTGGTCAGAAACTAGAAGTGATGTAATCCAACATACTTCCCTCTTGGTCTTAATTTCTTGGACCAAGCTGAGGAAAAATAATAATAACTCTGCTATCAATCCTGTTAAAATATATTCCCAAGGAAATAATTAATGAAAAGTATTAGTCACTGAGTATAAGATACTGCATCATCTTGAGTTTTAATAAGTTCTGTTATTTCAAAGCATCTTCCTACACAAAACTTGAATTCTTCAGTTTTGTATTTAACTCATCTGACTTGCATCTTTCAGATGTTAGTTTACTCAACAGCAGAAGGATACCCTGGATAACACTGTCATTATTTCTTGTTTACAACATCTAGGAAGACACCTACTTCTCCACCTCCTTCCACAGGGGCAGACTATATACTTCAAAGATGGCCACATCAACATATGTCTCCCATCCCTCCTGCCTCCCACCATAGGAGGGACCTGTGTTCCTCCCCATGTTGAATCCATGTAGAGACTTGTGATATCTCCTACCAGTGGAGTGTGGCAGAAGGTGACACAGCTTCCACCTAGCACATGTTTGCACTCTCTCTCTCTCTCTCTCTGTCTCTCTCCCTGTCTCTCTGGACACATGTCTAGGGACTCCTGAGCAAACATGCAAAAAGTCTAATTCCCCTACAGCTGCCATGCTGGAGGAATCATGTGAAGAGGCTACTTAGAGATACAGAGAGCTGCGCTGGCTCCCGGCTGATTCAGTCTTCCCAGACCAGGCACCAGACATATGAATGAAGGAGCCATTATGATGACACCAGCTCCAGCCACTCTCTGGCTACCATCTCATGAGTGACCCCAAGCCAGAACTACACGTCCAAGTAGTTGACACATTAATTCCTGACACACAGAAACCATTAGATAAAATAAACAATTAGTATTGTTTTAAGCCATTATAGTTTGGGATGATTCGGTTCTGCAGCCATTAAAAACTAATACACAACCACCAAAAGAAAAGACATTGTGGGGTGCCTGGACGGCTCAGTCGGTTAAGCCTCCAACTTTGGTTCAGGTCATGATCTCATAGTTCATGGGTTCGGGCCCCATGTTGGGCTCTGTGCTGACAGCTCGGAGCCTGGATGCTGCTTTAGATTCTGTGTCTCCCTCGCTCTCTGCCCCTCCCCCGCTTGCACTCTGCCACTCTCTCTTTCTCTCTCTCTCTCAAAAATAAATAAACATTTCAAAAAATTTTAAAAAAAGACATTGTGATCCACAGTTTACCTCATTAATCTCAGTCCCATCTGCGTTGTTATACACAATTCGATAACCAGTGACCTTTCTTGAAGCTGGGTCCCAGGCTAACCGAGCACTGTTAGAGCCAACATTGGAGATTCTCAGGTTTCTTGGTGGACTTAAAGGCACTTTGCAGTAAGAGGAATAGAACATAATTAAAATGTTAAATAACATATATGTTAAAAAGCCACAAAACCCTCAGTATCTTTGACTTCTCAACTACTTACATATGAAAAATTTCACCCAGATAATAACTTATAACAAAGAAAATTAACAAATTAACAAAGAAAAAAATTTCCTTGAAAAGAATGAATAGTATTGATAAATTATACATGCTAAGAAATAAGTAAGATTTAGATAAATTCTTTGTGCCCTTCTTCTCCAATCAAGGCTATTATTAAGACCTGCTGTAAATAAGAAACCTAATGGATCAAAAACCAGAGCACCTGAAATTAAATCTTAGCTATTTCATTCAACTGTCATATGATTCTGGCAAAGTCACTCTACTCCTCCTCTCTGCAATTTCCCATGTGTAAAATGAGGTTGATGGCCTCTGTCCTTTCCATCTAGGTATCCATTAGGCACTTCCAACTTAACTTGTCCAAAACTGAACCACTGACTCAGCCATCTCTTCCAATCTTCTCTCAATCTCTCCCTCTGAGCAAATAGAAATTCCATTCTTCCCACTGCTTAGGCCAGAAACCTTTGAGTCATCGAAGATTCAGTTTTCTGAACATGTCACCTTCTCACTGAAGTATTCCATGATCACTGTATGTAAAGTAATCCTTCCACTCCAATGCTACCTTTTACCCCTGGTTTATTTTTTATATTGCACTTTTATTGGTCTACTATATCTCTCACTCAATATACTGTAATTTTAGAGGATTAGGGATTAATTTTGTTCTTGGCTTTATCCCCAATATAGCAGGTTCTCAATATATATTTGTTGACTCAATGAGTAGGAGTCCTGCCCTGGATAAATCCCAGTGGCTTTGTGAAACTAAATAAAAACAAACACTTTGCTGTTGTTTTAAAACTATTTAAAGAGGTAATGGTAGGGGCGCCTGGGTGGCTCAGTCGGTTAAGCGTCCGACTTCGGCTCAGGTCACGATCTCACGTTCCGCGAGTTCGAGCCCCGCGTCGGGCTCTGGGCTGATGGCTCAGAGCCTGGAGCCTGCTTCCGATTCTGTGTCTCCCTCTCTCTCTGCCCCTCCCCCGTTCATGCTGTGTCTCTCTCTGTCTCAAAAATAAATAAACGTTAAATACTTTAAAAAAAAAAAGTTATAAAAAAAAAAGAGGTAATGGTATTTCTGCAGATTCTTGACCATCAATTCCACAGCTTTTTGTACTTCTTCAAGGCCCCCCTTCCAATTCAACAGATTAAAATTTATCAATAATCTTTGACAGTTTCGTGAGCTTTTACAGGTTTACAGTAAAAACAATTGTGAAGGTCTATCACGTGCTCTGTATGAATCGGAGAAGATCTGGAACTGATCATTATAATAACTCATGTATCTCATTAAACCCTGACAATAGACTGCAAAGAGATTACAACATCCCCATTATATAGGTCATAAGATTGAGGTAACTTGGCCAAAGTCGCAGTTGGGGCAGAAGAGCAATTAGAGTTTAACCCAGGCAATCGATCATTGATGTGAGAGCCTGTGACATAGTGCTGAAAGGGCCAGCAGAAAAAAAACCTAGAAGACAAATAACCATGGTTGTCAGCCATAGCCACAAAGTATAATGCTTCCTCACCCCAAAGGCCGATTATTTTCATTAATTCAATACACGTTGATTATTTGTCATTAAAGAGCCTATAGAACTTAGTGACTCTCTTAATACTTAAGGGGCTGGAGAGAAAGTATAGGAGAGAGAAAAGCAATAGAATGATTTCAAGAATTGTGCACACTTTGCTCTAAAATTTTCTGGAGTCCAGTTAAATACAGCAGCATGGTGGAACAATGTCTAGTTTCCTTACTGCATTAAAAATGCCAGTCCTCAGGGTGCCTGGGTGGCTCAGTTGGTTGAACATCCAACTTCTGCTCAGGTCATGATCTCACGGTTTGTGAGTTTGAGACCTGCAACAGGCTCTGTGCTGACAGCTCAGAGCCTGGAGCCTGCTTCAGATTCTGTGTTTCCCTCTCTTTCTGGCCCTCCCCTACTCATACTCTGTCTCTCTGTCTTTCAAAAATAAATAAATGTTAAAAAAATTTTTTTGATAACAACCAAAAAAACAATGCCCGTCCTAGGAACAGGTACCCAGGGACATCACTTTTTAGGACTGCCCCCTCCTTTCTTTTAATCAACTAGTACATTTCCTTCCCCTAAATAAAATTTACATTTTCTAAAGTTACAATTAGCTCTTAAGAAGTTTCAACTTAAACCAGTATTTCCAATTTAGAATCCCAACATTTATTTGGGTTTTTATTACAGCATTTCTTCTGAACAATTGAATTGCTCACATGTCATTTCTTGGCCCGTAACAGGATCGCTGGCCTCTTCTCCAAACATAGCATAAACTGTAACTGTGTATTCCGTATTGGGCAACAACCCACTCAATTCAATATCTGTGTGGGTCTCTCCAATTTTCATCTGAAAAGAACACACGTTATCAGATCATTTGCCAGTGTGCACCACTCCTGGTGATCAGAGTGCAACTGAGTTAAGGTGAGAATTTTGTCTCCTTGCAACCCCTTATTCAGACAGGCTTCAGTCATAATTTTTCACTGTCTTGTGTCACTTTATATTAGGAACAGATGCCATGGGACCATACAAAAACGAATGTACCACGCGTGCTGTTTTAGGATAACTCTTTACATCTGGACAAGTAGTAATCTCAGAGAGGATAACAGTGTCAAAAATTTAGTCCTCAAAGGAGTGTGGGTGGAACTGAGTCACAAATGTTGTCTAGAAAGAGTATAAGCTCTAAGCAAGCTGGGGACACAGCCAAGTGGGCACCTCTCACCACTGGCTAATTCTAACCACTCCCTAGGCTGGGTGCCCAGTGTTTGCCTCAAGCCTGATTGAACTGGACCAGTTTTGTCGCTCCATTCAACAAAGGGGCCCGTGCACTTGGGATCGCAGTTTTCTCCCAGGATTCAGAAGAGATCAACAATCAACCCACCTTGACCTCCAATGTTGCAATTTGCTTTTTGATTCCAGAATGATTTTTCTGACCCTGGAAGTCAAAGAAACTAGCCAACATTCTCAGCAGTGTGACAAGTGCATCACAGCATGGTTTTATTTTTGTTTTGGAAGAAAGAAAAATATCTCCATAGTCAGTCTCCAGCCACACAACTGCCAATGTTGTTGTCAAATTAGAAATTTTAATGTCGAAGTATTTCAACATATAGAAAATAAATGTGGAGAAAAGAATATAATTCACCCTCCACACACCACTCAAATTTAATAGATAGGAACATTTTGTCATATTGACTTCCGATCTTATTTTAAAAAGAGCTAATATATTCAGATAAAACCAAAGTTCTGTCTCGTTCTTTCTGTTCACTACCTCCACCCTAGGGATGAGATGCATCTTACTGATCCAGTTTTTTACTTCTACAGTGTTTATATCTGTAAATAATATATAGTTCTGTATGTTTAACTATGTACATAAATGGAACCATGTGAACATAATTTTTTGCAATTTTTTTCTCTGTCAATACTATGTTTATCCACATTGATATAAGGGGACAGAGATGATATTTATATTTTTTATGGTATTTGTTTGTATAAATATGCTGCTATTTTCCATTCCTCTATTGATGAACATGTTGGTCGTTTGCAACATTCTGTTCTGACCAAGTGCTTGTATCCAAAAAAAGCCTTGCAGGAGGTTTCCTTAAGATATATTCCTAAAAAAAATGGTACATATCTTCAACTTGATGATATTATTTCAAATTATTCTCCAAGCAGCTGTACCAATTTGCATACCAATTTGCATGAATGATTCTGTTTCCTGTACACTCACTAATATGCAGTTATTATTAAACTTTAAAAACTGTTTGCTAATCTACTGGGTGTGAACTGGTATTTCCTTTCTTTCTCATTTTTTTTCCTTCTTGGTGAAGCTGATCATCTTTCTAGCATCATTTTTGAAGTCTCCCTTCTGCCAAAATAATTCAGATCAACATTAAATCCAAATGAAGTAAAGCTGTCTAAGCCCTGGAAATAAGAAAAAACCCACATGTCACCAATGCTCTGTTCCTGATACTCAGATTCACCACATTTTTCGTCCTAAACATTTCTGTCGCCAGAGGCAATGTTAAAGACAATGGTTAGACAATATCAAAGACTTGAGTTCTGAACTCCCCCCCTATTAATCACTCTATCTGCCTGGTCTCATACTCCCAAGTGTTACAGACATTTCCTCTTTATTCCTTGAATATCTATATTATAGTCATCATTCCCTATAAATTAAAAACAAAGACTAAATCATTTGAAAGTCAAAGATTCAACATTTAAAATGGAATACATGCAAAAAAAATAATCCATACCAATGCAATACATTTTCTACTTCTCAAATTGGTAAGAAAAAGTTTCTAAGTCAGTGAACATAGAGGGAAATAGCCATTTGTGAATTGCATATAGCAATAATATAAATTATAACAAATTTCTCTAGAATCATTTGCTAACGCTTAGCATAATTCTTAATAATTTGCACGCCATTTGAAAAAAGAAACTCTGTTTCTACAAATGTATCCTAAGGAAATAATCTGACAACCTTGCAAAATTACGTGTTAAGAATGATCACAAAAGCATATTTATACAACACATTATCTAAATGTCCAATAACATGCAATTAATTAAACATGACCTGGTACAAACCAACGAACCAACTGTTTAAAAAGAACATATAAAATATTCTCTAATGGTATGAAAAGGTATTCACAATAAACAAAATGAAAACAGAAGACTACAAAACCATTCCCATTTGCTGTGTTTAAAAATGCATTGAAAAGGACTTAAGTAAATGTTAACAATAGCGATTTCTAGGTGGCAGGATTACAGGTGATTTTTTCCCCTTTTTACTAATGTGAATTTTCTAAGTATTATACATTAAATTTTTATAATTAAAAAATCCATTTTCAGGAAGTCAAAGATTCTGGGACTCTAGTAGACAGCATGTGTTTACCTCTTTTTCATCCCCAGCCAGACCTTCTGTGAGAGGAGCATAGAGGATCAGGTATCCTGAGGCTCCGGGCACTGCATTCCATTTTACCCTCAGACTATTCTCGGTCACATCGTACAGTTCAAGGTCAGAAGCCATGGGTAAAGCAACTGCAAGATAATTTTTTTTTTAATCCTCTGCCATTTATCAGCGTGCTTGCTTATTTTTCAGATGATATTCATCCTTAAATATGTTCGTACAGCCATGCAAACCCCTTCTGAGAGGGAAAACACAGTGAATGTTTAAAACCAGAAACAACAGGGGCGCCTGGGTGGCGCAGTCGGTTAAGCGTCCGACTTCAGCCAGGTCACGATCTCGCGGTCCGTGAGTTCGAGCCCCGCGTCGGGCTCTGGGCTGATGGCTCAGAGCCTGGAGCCTGTTTCTGGTTCTGTGTCTCCCTCTCTCTCTGCCCCTCGCCCGTTCATGCTCTGTCTCTCTTTGTCCCAAAAATAAAATAAACGTTGAAAAAAAAAAAACAGAAACAACATCTTCTAGTTTCTTATAATCCACTACAGTGATGGGCACATTTCTCTGGGAGTCAGTCAAGAGCAAGGAGACTCTTCTGACCATTATTTTATACCCATCACCAAGCATAGAGTCTGACATGAAGCAGCAATTAAAAACAGTCATGTCACTTAGTAAATGACAGAATGGGTGGTTGAATGAACAAATATATGAGTGAACAGATACCCGTGAACAACGCAATCAATCAGAGACAGTGAGGAGACGTGAATGAGTCAGCAGTTAAATTAGTTCATAATACACATTCACCAAACATTTGTTGAGTTAATACATGTATTGCACCCTTAACCACCTAAACATACCCAAGTTTTATGATATCCCTCTCAATAGGCAGCACCTGCCAAGTGCAATTACAGGATGGTCCAATACCACGTAAGGCACCGCTATTATTTTCTATGACTTTGATTCAGGATGGCCATCAGGACAACCTGAGAGGAATTCCAGTTTAGGAAAGGCCACTGAAGCAACGCCATACAAAGTCAGACGTTCAATACATACGTGTGGTTTCAGTTCCCCGCAGGCCTTCACTAGCCGTGTGAGCATATATTGCGAAGACTGCTATCTGATATTCAGTTAAAGACATTAAATTTTTCAACACCGTAGAAGATACGCTTCCATCCACCACCACCTGATCAAAGAACAGTTCAAGGAACGAGAATATGAAATTGAATTGAATTGACATGCAGAATTGAAACCAAACAGCAAAATATCTCTAGCAAGAATGTTTCATTAAATTTTTTTTAATTTTTTTTAAAGGTTTATTTATTTTGGAGACAGAGAAAGACAGAGTGCAAGCAGGCGAGGGGCAGAGAGAGAGGGAGACACAGAATCCGAGGCAGGCTCCAAATTCTGAGCTGTCAGCACAGAGCCTGACGCGGGGCTCGAACTCACAAATTGCGATATCGTGGCCTGAGCCGAAGTTGGACCCTTAACTGACTAAGCCACCCAGGCGCCCCTCATTAAATATTTTCTTACTTGTGCCACATCCTCTTTTCCACTGTGGCAGTTAATTCTCCTTGAATTCCTATGTGAAGCAAGGCACCTTTCATGGAATATATCCAAAAGTCCCTTAGTAATCCATACCCGACAGAGAGTGTCTTTCCCTGGCTAACTGTTATCCTAACCACCTCTACTTAAAACAGTTGATGTGTGATATTTTTCCATGGAGTTTTGGGAAGCATTTAAGTGATTTAGTAGTCATGAAAAAGAACCACTGGAAGCACTTTTTTTTTTTTGGGGGGGGGGGTCCAGGGGGTCCAGATGATTTAAATCTCCCAGATCTACTTCAAGAAAAAAATTAAAAATCCTGCCATAATACATAAAAAATTGTGAGACACGTTGAGGTCAATCAGAGGTTGGAACAACAAAAGGTTAAGGTCAGCACTTCAAAAAGAAAGCAAGAAAGGGAAATTTCATCACATTTTAACATATTCCCTGTGACTACTGTGTCAAAGGTAGGAAATGGGAAAGACCCAGTCATCTGGCAATAGGTATTCTCTCCTGTGATGGCCAAACCATGAAAAAAGCTGGCTACAGATACTTTACTGTGGCTTCTCAATGGCACTAATCTCTCCACAAATGTCTAGGAAATCCCAAACCCTGGAGGATGATATGACCACATAATTTGGAACGTACATACTTCATTAAGGCAGAAAGTTCAGACCACTCCCAAAGTAGAAAGAACACATGAATAGCAAAAAGGGGCTCTGGCCACGTAATTAACTACTGATTCCTTCTGCTTTAGAACGTATTGATTTTACAAAGAAGAATAGTCAAAATAAGTCATGTTAGAAATGAACACATGACCAGCCCCGAGGGTTATTTGACAGAGGTGGGAGGAGAAGGTATAAATGCCATAACCAGAGAGATGGGAGAACAAAGTGGACACATGCAAATGTACTTCAGTCCAAAGAATTTTAAATGTTTGTGACAGAATCATCTCCTCATATATGCATTTCTCTCTTGTCCTCACTACAGTGGAAGACTAGAGAGAATGAAAATAATGGTTTGAAAATATCATCTCCTTATTACCTCGTCTGGTTTTCCGCCCCTGGCAGGATAATACACGACTCTGTATTTTTCCACTTTTCCTGGGGCGTGAGTCCAGTTAACCATAAAGCTCCTGGCAGTGACTTCAGAAGTAATCAGCTGTGTAGGCGGCCCAATGGTGGCAAGGGCTGACGCTAGAGTAGAGAAACACATAAAGTGAACCTTTTTCCCAAACTTACTTCTTATGTACCCAGGAAACCCCATTAGTTAGAAATGCCTATTGGTTTCATGCTACCTCTAATATTTCATTTCTAGCCAAGTTCATTCAATTATTCATTCTGACATTTGAAACACTGAAACATTTAAGTGCCTGTTATGTACCAATCACTATGCTAGGTTCTGAGAATATGGACTTAAATAAGCCAGGCCTTGACTCCAAAATACTTTCTTAAAGACATTGCTATATAACAATTAAAAAAAAAAAACACAACATTGATTGAGCATGTGTGTATCTAAAGGTACTCTCTTGAGTTCTTTAGAAGTATTATTTTATTTAACTCTAATAGTTACTATTATTGTTTCCATTTGGTACGAGAGAAAACCAAGGTACAATGAAGTTAAATAATGACCAACTCTCACAATTAGTAAATATCAGAGCTGAGATTGGTACTTGAGTTTTTGACCTAAGTGTCTATATTTTTAAGCATCAAGGGGTACAGTCTTTTCCGAAGACTTCAATTCAACAAATGATCAGTATCTGAAAGTAAAAAGAAAAGAAAAGGCAACTAACATATACTGAATAGCTCAGTATGAGCTAGACACTATATTAGCATTTTGTGTGTATTATATACATGTTAAAACAAATGATTCTATAAAAGATTTGGGACATGTAAATTTAAAAGTCCTTGACCTTTAGGATTTCTTACCATCTAGGGACTTTAGTAACCAGAATAATGATGGGGGGGGGCGGGGAGGAAACCATAGTTATTGAATACTTAACTGTGGTTAGGAACTATATTCTACGCTCTATCAAGAACCACATGCAGAGTTTTTTTTGTGGGAAAAGTCGGTCTCTAAAGTAGTCTCATTAAGATACTCAGAAAAATGTGTTCAAGAAACTACCGCTTGGCTGTCCAACCTAGTCCCAAGAGATCTGGTCCAGGGAAAGAGGAATGATGGAAGACATGTAGCCAAATAGAATCATTCCACACCCTGGATACAATGAAAGCAGGATATAAAACCAAATTCTCAAAGGAGGATATGGATATCACCCTCTTCTCAGATCACAACCTTGTATGTGGGATGGCAAATAAGGGATGGCAGGACCCAAGGAATACTACAGTGATGAGTTCCTGAGTTTTCCTTTCACCTCATCTGTCCTACACATGGAACTAAAGAATCCAGCAACCTAGAAACACCAATAGATACAGACAAAAAAAAAAAAAAAAAAAAAAAGCCCCAACAAAGCCTGCTCTCTCCAGCCAAAGGACAAGAAAAGGGTCAGCCTGCCAAGACAGAAAAATTTCAGGCAATAACTGTTCTATTCTCGACAAATACTACACAAAAAACCTGTGGCCCCACCCCCATTCATGTCAGCAAAGGCTACTAAGTGGGTAGCCAACACTTTCAACTTTCTTGGCTGTAATGGCATGCCCCAACATTCTCCCCCTCCCAGCCCACAGCCAGAGCCGTGTGAGAAAAGGTCAAGTAGGGAAGAGAGATAATCACCCCTGACAGGTGGTAACAAATCTTTCCACCACACCCCCATCTGTGATATCAGTGGAGACCATATGAAGAGCCCGGACTTCCAACCCCACCTACTAGTATTGAAACACCACTCCCTGTCCCCTCTGGGATGGTGTCAGAGGACATCTAGCGGTGAATCAGTACTTGAAGAAATAATGCCTGAAAATTTCCCAAATTTGGCAAAATAAATAAATAAATAAACTACGGATTCAAGGAAATAAGTGTACCCCCAAAAATGACCATTGAAACTGACACCAAGGCATACCACAACCAAACTTCTGAAAACTAAACTCAAAAGAAAAATCTTAGGAGCCACAGGGGCAAAATGACACCTTATCTATGGTGGTGGGAAATTCTAGTCACAGCAGATTCCTCATCAGAAACCATGCAGGCAAGAAGAAAGTGGCACATTGTTCAAGTATTAAAACAAAAGAGCTGTCCATCCCAAACTTTATATCTAGCACAAATAGCTTTCAAGGATGAAGAGAAAAATCAACGCATTCTCAGATGAAATAAAATTAATAATCAGAGGATTTTCCACCAACAGACCTATCCTAAAAGAATAAGTAAAGGAAGTTCTTTAAATAGAAAAAAAAAAATAATAATAATAATGAAAAGAAAGAACCCTGAAGCCACAGAAAGGAAGAAAGAATGAGGGCATAAAAATATGGATAAATATATTTTACTTCTCTTTTTGAGTTTCCTAAGTTTTATGTTTTATAGTTTTATAGTTTTATAGTTTTATAGTTTTATATGTTTTATATAGTTTTTATAGTTTTTATATGTTTTATAGTTAAAGAATTATAATATTTTCTGATGCGGTTCTGAAGATAAAAAGAGGAAACATTTAAGCCAATTATATTATACACAGGTGTGATAAAGGAACTTGAAAAGAGGTAATAACTACACCTCACTCAAAATGCCAAATGTCAACACAGGCAGACTGGAATAATTTATATGTATATATAACATTATACCCAGAACAACCACTAAAAAAGCCATACGAAGAAATTCCAAAAAAAAAAAAAAAAAAAAAAAAAACCACTATGAATACACAAAAACAGAGTTCTAAGAACTATAAGAAACCCAAAGGAAAAAAAAGATAAGGATCACAGAGAAATGAAAACCAGAGAGAAAAAATAAGAAAAAAAAAACCAACAAATAAATATCAGGCCTAAACCCAAATATATCAGTAATTACATTAATGGAAACTGCCTAAACATACCAATTAAAAGGAAGAGGTTATCAGAGTGGATTAAGACATATGACCATATGTCTACATGAAATTCAGTTCAAATATAATATAGGTAGGTTGAACATAAATAGATTTTAAAAGTTGTATCATGTAAACATTAATCAAAAGGAAGTAGGCATGGCTATATTAATATCAGACAAATATATTAATATCAGACTTCAGAACAAAGAAAATTAGTAAAGGCAAGAGGGACATTACATAATGATAAATGGCTAATCCACCAAGAAAACATAACATCCTAAATATGTGTGCAACAAACAACAAGCTGCAATATATATAAAGTAAAACCCATAGAACTGAAAGAAGAAATAGACAAATCCATAATTATAGATGGAGACTTCAACATCTCTCCCTCAACCATTGATAAGATGACTAGACAGAAAAATTAACAAGGATATAGAACTCAACAAGACCATCAACCAACGGGATCCAGTCAAAACTTATAGAACATTGTACATGACAACAGCAGAATACACACCCTTTTCACGTACCCACAGAGCATGTACCAAGATAAACTACATTCTAGGCCATAAAACACACACTGGAAAATTTAAAACAGTAAAAATCACATAGAGAATGTTCTCTAATGACAATGAAATCAAACTAGAAACTAATCACAGACAGGTAATAGAAAAACATGCAAGCACTGTGAAACTACAAACAACCACTTCTAAATAATCAATGAGTCAGAGAGGACATGTCAAAGAAGATCAAAAAATATTTTGAAATGAATGAAAATGAAAATACAAAATATTGAAATTTGTAGAGCTCTTCTAAAGCAGTGCTGAGAAGGAAAATTATCACATGTAAGTAATTACATTAGAAAAGAGGAAACATCTCAAATCAGTAATTTAAGTTCTCACCTCAACGATCTAGAAAAGTATGAGCAAGATGAACTCAAAACCAGTAAAAGAAAGAAAATAAGGAAAATAAGAGAAGAGATCAATGAAATTAAAAACAGAAGAAAAACAGAGAAAATCAATGAAACCAAGAGCCAGTTCTCTGAAAAGTTTTTGTTTTTTTATTTAAGAACAAACCTCTAGCAAGCCTGAAAAAGGAAAAAATGAGTGAGAGAGAGAACACAAAAACTACCTATATCGGGGGAAAAACTATAGACCCTGCAGACATAAATAATAAGGGAATACTATGAATAACTCTCCACACCTATATTCTACAAATTCTATGGAATAAACTAATTCCTTGAAAAGCAGAAATTCTCCTCCCAGGATGAGGAATAAGGCAAGGATGTTCATCTCATCACTCCTAGTCATCACAGTGCTGGAAATTTTAGCCAGTGAAATAAGGCAAGAAAATAAAAAGCACAGAGATAAAAACCACAGAAATAAAACTATCCCTATTTGTGAAGGGTATGATTTATTTCCTAAATAGACAATTCCTGAAAATCTAGAGGAAAAAAAAACCTAGGATTAATTAGCATGTTCAAATAACAAGGTCATAGGATACAAAATAAACATACAAAAATATAATTGAATCTGTATATACTGGCAATGAACATGTGGATACCAAATTAAAAAATAAAATACAATAAAAATCACTCAAAATAAACTGAAACACTTAGATGTACATAGACCAAATTCTGTATAGAACCTGTATTCTGAGAATTACAAAATGCTGATGAAGAAATCAAAGAACATCTAAACAAATGGAAGGACTTACCAATTTTGAGGACTGGAAGAATCAACACAGGAAGGATGTCAATTCTTCTCATATTAATATTTGATAATTGAGAATTGATTTAATGCAATTCCAAACAAAATCCCAACAAGATTTTTTGTAGGATAAAAATTTTTCTCACATTTGGAGCACCTGGGTGGCTCAGTTGGTTAAATCTCTGACTTTGGCTCAGGTCATCTCACCATTGGTGGGTTCAAGCCCTGCCTCGGGCTCTGTGCTGACAGCTCAGGGCCTGAAGCATGCTTCAGATTCTGTGTTTCCCTCTCTCTCTCTCTCTCTGCCCCTCCCCCACTCACACCGTGTCTTTGTCTCTCAAAAATAAATACGCAGTAAAAAAATGTTTTTAATTAAAAAAAAAGATTCTTCTCACACTTATATAGAAAGGTAAATAAAGTAAAACAGTGAAAACAATTTTGAAACAGAAGAATGGAGAGGGAGAACACAGTCTGTTCAATCTCAAGACTTCTGGAGCTCCAGTAAATCAAGATTGTATGATATTAGAAAAGGGTTAGACTCATAGATTCAAACGAGCAGATTAGAGAACCCAGATATAACCCACACAGATCTGCCTAACTGATACTTGACAAAGGTACAAAGCAATTCAGTAGCAGAAACGGAGCATTTTCAGTAAGTAGTGCTGGAGTAATTGCACGTTGATAGGCAAAAAAAAAAAAAAAAAAAAAAAGCCTTGAACTAAACTTCAAATATTTTACAAAATTTAACTCAGACCATGGACTTAAATGTAAAACATTAAACTTTTAGAATAAAAATACAAAGGGGAATTTTTACAATTTATGGCCAAGAATCCTTAGGCTTGATACCAAAAGCAATAACCATAAAATGAAAAATTGATAAACTGGACGTCATTAAAATTTAAAACTTTTGCTCTGCAAAAGACCTTGTTAAAAGGATGAAAGGACAAGCTACAGATTGGGGGAAAATAGTTAACCAACCACATATCTAACAAAGGATAAGTACCTAAAATATAAATGAAGAATTCTCAAAACTCAACAGTTAAAAACTAGACATACACATGCACACACACTCACACGTCTAACTAGAAAATGGGCAAAAGACATGAACAAGCAAAGAGCAAATACAGATGCAAAATAAGCATGTGGAAAGATGTCCAACTTCATTAGTCATCGGGGGAATGCAAGTGAAAACCACAGTGAAATATCACCACACACCTATCAGAATGCCCAAAATAAAATATAGTAACAACAGCAAATATTGGTGACAATGCACAGAAACATAATCACTCATATATTGCTGGTGGGAATGTAGAATGCTGCGGCCACTCTGAAAAATAGTTTGGCAGTTTCTTAACTAAAACTAAGCTAAACTAAACATGGTTCACAATATGGTGCAGCAAATGCAGTCCTGGGCACTATCCCACAGAAAAGAAAACTTATGTTCATACAAGAACCTATACATGAATGTTCATAGCAGCTCTGTTTCTAACAGCCAAAAATAGAGACCACTCAGATGTCTTTCAATGTGTTCATGGTTAAACAGACTGTGGTCCATCTGTACCCTGGAATATGACACAACAGTAAAAAGGAAAGAGCTACTGATACATGCAACAAGCAAGATGAATGGCCAGGAATTATCCTGAAGGAAAAAAGCCAGTCCCCAAAGATTATATACCGCATAACTCCATTTATGTAATTTCAAAATGGAAAACATTTAGAGATGGAGAACCGATTAGTGGTTGTCGGGGGTGAGGGAGAGGTTGTGGGGAGGGATAAGCGAATGTGGCCATAAAAGGACAACAGGAATGATCTCCATGGTGATGGAAATGTTCTGTGTTGTGGCTATCAATGCTAGTATCCTGACTGGGATATTGTATTGTACTTTTGTTACGTTACCATAAGGGGAAATGGTAAAGTATACGTGATCTCTCTCTACATTCTTTCTTAAAACTTTATATAAATGTACAATTATCTCAAAACCCAAAGCTTAGTTAAAAAAAGCAAACAAACATGATGGTCTAAATGCAACACCATGGAGAAAATTATCTAGTGGTTAAACTATTCCTCTCTCAGTGGGATGTCAGTATATTCCCTTTTCTACTCTGATGATTCACGTCTTAGGGGAATAAAGGACTCTTAGAAAGTCAACATAAAAAAATGGTAAGAATTTTCATAATCCATGATAGACTTTTGCACAGGGTAATATCCACATGCACAGAATGACCGCCCTCTGTTCCTTGTTTTACCTTTGATCTCCCTGTCCTGTTCTTCTACCCGGGAGCAGACTGTCCTCGTCAGGCTCTCCACAACTGTGTGCATCAGGTCAAATTCAGCGACATTGTACACATGAGTGCTGTCTGGTTCAGAGGCAATCTCCCGCAGTTCATTCTCATCTGCGTTTTTCACCCCTTGTGTGGAGGACAACAGGGAGGGTTGTGACATTCATGCCCCATTTGAAACACCAGCCATCAGTGCCCCCCACCTGCAATCAAAGCATCTGCTACTTTAAAGAGGTGCATCTTATGTTAGAGTGTTTTGTAAAAGTCACCTTCAGAATCTCTTTTAAATGATTATATCCTAATTTTGGTCGGTATATCTTAGCAAGAAGATGTATTAGTGAAATTAACATTTGTCTTGCATGAATATTGCCAAAGCAACAGTAATTAAGCCAGCTTTCTGAACTATCAAAACCTTAGGTTTAAATTTCTATAAAATAAGTTTACTGAAATTGAGAGCTACTATTGGAATAAAAATTATATACATAAAGGAACCGTTCTGATTATTTATAGTATTATTATATAGCATTAAGGGAAAGCTTGGGGGCAAAACAATTTTTTAACATATTTAAGTACAACTGGCTGACTAGAAACCACTGCAATTTTGCTAATGCAAATAGGGAAGCTCTGGTTCTCCCACAGTGTTTGTGAAATTCCATTGCTACAAGTCAAGCCCAGTGCTGGATGTTTAGAATGCAGCAGGGAACAGAGGGGGACAGAAAATCCTCAGCCCCCATGCAACTTTTCCAGTCTTTCTTAGCAGCGGATGCTAACACTTCGAGTGTACCTGCTCTATCCTGGGAACTGCAGTGTTTCATTTACATGAACATATTTAATCCCCACAACCAACCCTAGGAGTCTGGCACTATTGTTTCTCCCATTGTATGAATCAGTAAACTGACACCCAGAGGGGTTAATTAGCTTGCTTAAGGAAACACACCAGTCAGTGGACAGTTGGGATTCCCAGGTAGTCTAGATCCAAAGTCATGTGCCCGTAACCACTTTCTCATGCTGCTTCTCAGAAGACGACACATTAAAATGAGTAAGTGGAAGCATAAATAGAAAAGGTGGGCACAGGGTTGGGTTCTATGGGTGCGGAGGCAGATTTCTCTTCCCCAGTCTTCAGCAAACAAGGAGCCTTTCTTTATAAATCCCTGTCACTGTAATCATGTAAGTGTACTTTCTTTAAAAAAAAGGTACTGTGGAAGCAAGGAAGAGAGATTACCTAGGGCAGCATGAATTACTTCTCAGATGCCTGGCTGTACCATGTAATTTATTCTCCAACCTTGGCATATTAAGTGACAAAGTGCTGGCTGTCTCCAAGCTATTTGCTTCAGGGGGTTATAAGATAATAAATACTAATGATTTCCAGGTAATTTCCAGAGAAAAAGCCCAAATCACATCTGTATGAGGTCACTGAAAGTTTTGTTTAAAAACTCATGCATTCATTACCAATAAGACAACAGGATGGAGACTAAACACATAAATTAACCCCATTAGTTGGTCATCCAAAAGGATTTCCTCTGTTGGACAAAAGGATAAAATAAAAAATAAAAATTAAGTAAATTTCTCTGATGTTTCTTGCCTGAAGGACTTCAACAAAAGCTTCTAAAATGTATAGCTGGGGTACCTGGGTGGCTCAGCGTATTAAGCATCTGATTCTTGGTTTCAGCTCAGGTCATGATCTCACGGTTTGTGGGTTCGAGCCCCATGTCAGGCTCTGCACTGACAGTGTGGGGCCTGCTTGGGATTCTCTCTTTCCCCCCTCTCTCTGCCCCTCCCCACCCCTCTCTCTCAAAAATAAGTAAGCATTAAAAAATATTAACAAAAATGTTTAAAAAATGTACAGTTGGATCTGTGTCCACAGGAACAAAATAACACTGAGTGCATGAAGAGACAATGAGCTTCATGTCAAAAAAGCTCTTGATGGCATTTAGGTAAAACCAACAAGTTTGTATTTATATAAGAATATTTCAGGGAGGGGCGCCTGGGTGGCTCAGTGGTTAAGTATCTGACTCTTGGTGTCAGGCTCAGGTCACAATCTCACAGTTCCTTCATGAGCTTGAACCCCATGTAGAGCTCTGTGCTGACGGCATGGAGTCTGCTTGGGATTCTCTCTCTCCCTGTCTCTGGTCCTTGCTCGCTCATGCATGTGTGCACATTCTCTCTCTCCCTCTCTCTCAAAAGAAAAAAAAAAAGGAAAGAAAAAGAATATTCTAGGAAAAAAGAAAACCCTGACAACAACAACATGTATATTCTGGGGAAGATAGCCCCAAATCTCTTCTCTCTCTCACCTTTCCAAACCAAATAGTTTGTTGCAAACAGCTTGGAAAAGAGAAGAAAAGGTCATGATGACTTGGAAGGAATTTGTCTTGTAAGGATTTTGCGCCGCTCATCTCTGTGCCCCAGCACCCACCACAATGGCTGATACGCAAACTTCTTGAATGGAACACTCTTTAAACCAATTTCCAGTAGAAAATCTAGGAATGGGTCAGAGGAATTGTTGCTTGTTTGGGGATTTTGTTTTGCCTTGTTTTACTGTATTTTATTTTGCTTTGTTTTGCTTGGTCTCTACTTAGTAAAAGTCCTTGCTGCTGCCAAAGAGAACGTAAACATTTTAATCTAGAGCAGTGACATCATCTAAATGTTTTGCAGTTATTCTGAATGTGTGCCATATGTCTCCTTTTCCATGAGAATGATACCTTATAAAGAAATAATACTATTTCTGCATAGCTAGAACTTCCTGCTTTCTAAAGAGCTGTGGGACTTTAATTCCGCGAAAACAGTAAACTGGTTTCTCCCTATACTACCAGAGAAAAGACCTGCATCAAGCGGTTTAAAGATAAAGCTGTCACTAACTAAAAGCTAACAAACATGTGCCTAACTTTTGCATTCCACTTGCTGCTTTTCACAACACTGTATCGACGGTATCTCACCCAGAGAGCCTTGCACTGTAGGGCGCATGAAAGTTCCCACCACTTCCATCTTACATGGAATCAAACTGGGCTCAGATCACAAGACTGGCTCCCCCTAGAGCCAGGAGTAGAAACTAGCCAGGTCTTCTGGCTTTCAATGAAGTGAACTTTGCATTATGTATTGTTTTAACTGGTTGTGTGTCTGTGGCCATGGTGGAGACAGGACCATGAATAGCACATACCTATGGCAAACAGTTCTACACCGGATTCACGAAGGTTTCTGGATGGTGGGATAATGTCATCTTGGGATTTGCCATCTGTGATTAAAATGCCAATTTTGGACACTCCAGTCCTTGCTCCTGCTTCTGGTTTAAAGCTGTTCTCAAAAATGTAGTTCAAAGCAAGACCTGGGGGATAAAATAAACACACACCAACCATCTCTAATAAAAAGCCTTCCAATTCTGCAAAATATAACAATAAGATGAATAACTTATTGAGCTACAAGAATATTTTACTAGATATGAACTTTCATCTTCCTGTTTACAATGACTCTTTACTCAACAGATCTGATGAAAAATATAACACCAGAATAGAGGTAAGACAAATAACTGAATACTCCATCATTTCAGTAACTAACATTTATAAAGAATATTAAATTCATGGCCAATACACGTTGGGCTGAAGAACCAAATATTCTTTCTCTCTTTTTTTAGGGATAGTGGGGACAGATCCAAAATGATCACTGAATTCCTGACTTTTGAGTGGGACACTTTTCATCCAGAAAAAAAAAAAGAAATACTGCAATATTGTTATAAGATTTATGTTTAATAAAGTTTTCTGTTGTATTAACAAAAAGATTATGCCTCAGTTTGGCAAAGAAATTATCAAGATTTCAACAGTTTACTTAAAAGCCACTGACAGCATCAATACTGTTTAAAACAATCATGTACGTTGTGCGTCTATAGAAGAAAATAGCGTGTACCAAGGTTAAAACCTGTGACAACCTCTGTGGCTGGAATAATTATAATCTCAATATTCTTACACTCCTTTTTTATCAAAAATACCAGTGAGCCAAAGATACACAAATATTTTTATGATAACTACTTATGGCAAAACAAGGCCAAAGAAAATACCTTCCTTGAAAATAAGGTAGAAATTTGTTTTTGTTTAAATGAAGGGGTGGCTGGAGGAGAAAGCAGGTGAAAAGAAGCGAATGAATGGCAAAAGCTAGAACAGGTGGCAAAGACTGTCAGCCTTCAGGATCATTCTGTCTCCTTCTGGCCCAGCCAAACCATTCTGGGGATATTATATTCATACAGCATAAAAAATGGGGTGTCTGGGTTTTAATTCTTAATGCTGAGTTTGAGAAAAGAGCCACTTAAGAAGTTTAGATTTTAGTTTGATTTAGAAGCACTATGCCAAACCTTACAAAGTGGCAGAAAGAAATAATGAAACTAATCTTTGGCAAGGTATGTTGCTAAAACATGAACTGAACAGAACATACCTGTTAATGTATTTCCTCCCTTGTATGGTAGATTCCGGACAGCTTCGATGACCTCATCTTTTGTGCTAAAGGCATTCAGGTGCCATTCTATTCTGGGGTCACCACTATACTGTGCAAGACCTGGTAAAAAAGATGAGAAAGCCCACCCAGAAATGATGAGTTATTCAAAGATCTAGTGGACTGTTCGTGAAACTAGCATAATAAAGGGCCTGATCTTTGTAACAATTTTTTGCTCTGCCTCACTATGTATTTTCAAAGGGAATTCTTGGCATCAATTTAAGGAATTAGTTTGGACGTATCTTGGGGCAGGAGGAATGTACATATTTTCTAGCCATTTAGAAGTGAGCACCTAATTAGGCACTTGGTATTTAAAAAACAAATCTGATTGTATTTGTAGATAAACGATCTAGATTTATTGGTTCATTTTTATTCTCAAAGGAATGGCTTTCCTTAATGGCTATTTAAAAAGTGGAACTATAAGACTGTATATGATAAAGTAGACATATTGCTCAAAGATTCATAACATTTTTTTGTGTTTTTTTTTTTTTTTTATCTTGGCTGGAATTAACTTGGCAAAGATTAGTTTGTACTATAAGACTATTTCCAATTTCCAATTTTCTTAGTTCAAAATTCCACTGGATTCAGCTGATTCTTTTAAATAAAAAGAAAGCTTATACCTGATAAATTCTTAAACCAGCTGCAACTTTAGAAGTTATTATTATTAGGCAGAGAAGATTTTGACTTTTTAGGAAATTAAAATGTGTTTAATGATTAACTGAATGACAGCGTCATTCAGCATAAATTAGTGGGAATAAATATTTATTGATCCAAACTTGCGCTCTTGGGAATATCATGATAGTTGATCCTGGAATTCTGGAAGCCGCTCTGTAAAAAATTTTTGAAATCTCTTATGACGCTTCCTAGCAGATTTACACATTATTCTGCTAATAATGGAACATATACCAATCCGTGTCTTCTCTGAGCCCACATTGAATGCTGTAACCAGGTTCTCCAAGAAAAGCCGAACCAGTCTGAAGTTGAATCTTCCAATGCTCCAGGAACCATCAACCAGGATTACAATGTCAGCGATAGCTGGCGTTTCACAGAAAAACTTCACTTCTGCACAGCACAAACCAGAGAAGTATATCACTGCTGGAACTTTGAAAAGAGTGATTCTATTTTACACCTTTCAGATAACTTAGTGCTAAGAACACAATAAAGTTCCTATGAAAGCAACCATGTTTTTACAACTCTTCCCTTAAATGCATTCTTACTAGGAAAACTTGTGGTTACAGCTGGCAGCAGGGCCAATGTTCTGGAAATAGTTAGCAAAACACTGGCAGGTTCACACCGTCCTGGCAACTCAAGACTTCTGTGTATTTTAGAAAGTACTGTCTGTGAAAAATCATCCAGATTTGGGTTTTAGCCTGTAGATTCTTTCCAAGAAAGGTCTTAGCAACCAGTGTGGGAGAGTCAGCACAGATGGGAAGACGGCCAGAAAGCAGAGAGGCAACTCTCCTGGGCTGATAAGTGTGCTGGCGGAAGTGATAGAAGAGAAACACGGGCTTCCTGAGTCCACGGAAAAGTCGCAGCCATGCATTTAATCTAAGAAAGATACACAGGGAGGGTTTGTGGAAGAAGAAAATTGGGAAAGGGCCCAGGAGTTTACCCAAATTCAAATTCTTTCGTATATTGTCTCTATGTAACGGTAAGATTTTGTCCCTAAAAATCACTTCGTAATTTATCTTTTTAAATAGCTCAATCAGGCTTTAGAATAAGGAGCCAGGAAAGGATGCCCTGCGGCCAGAGTGCTACACTCTGAGCTTTACACTCAGGGAAACTCTCAGCTGGCAGTGATGTTTGCGACAAAGCAAGAGCTGTCTGATGGAGGGTGGTCTGTGCTTGACTAGGTGAAAACCACCACTTAACCGTCACACAGAGCCAAGATACTAACATATCTTTAGTGTATTTCAGAACCCTTAGAGTTCTTCAGTATTGGTAGTACCTTCAGCGGCATTGATTCATACCCTAGTTTGTGCTTTCAAATGGGCTGCATAACTTTGCTCAATGTTCATATTAAGACTGGCAATCACGAATAGTGGGTGCATGTTTCTTTGTGACCATGTCAACTTCTTGAAATTGTCCAGTAAATCCCTATTTTGTTTGTAATCTAACATTAAAATGACAATAAAACAATATTTGAAATACATTCATATAATGAAAACCAAAACACAGAAGTGATTATGAATAAATTGAATATACTTTCCCCCAGAGGAAACATAATCAACCTATATGGTTGGAGTAGGCAATTCAGTATATGTCCCTAGGCCTACCAGGCTACATTATGCTAAAAAAAAAAAAAATCTTGTTTTTCTTTTCCCCCCAGACATAAATATGCATGGAATACCTAGATCCTTTTACCAGAAGGGGGAAAAAATGTATTTGCCAATGAAATAATCAGATACTCATTATGAAAGCTCAACAGAACAGCTCAATCCAAAGGTTATATATTACATTTTGGGGCACCAAATCTCCCTTCCTTAATAACCAAATACAAAGCTACTACACTGAAATATTATAGTAGTATTGCCAGAAGTCATGGAATAAAAATTAATTTAGGGGGCGCCTGGGTGGCGCAGTCGGTTAAGCGTCCGACTTCAGCCAGGTCACGATCTCCCGGTCCCTGAGTTCCAGCCCCGCGTCAGGCTCTGGGCTGATGGCTCAGAGCCTGGAGCCTGTTTCCGATTCTGTGTCTCCCTCTCTCTCTGCCCCTCCCCCGTTCATGCTCTGTCTCTCTCTGTCCCAAAAATAAATAAACGTTGAAAAAAAAAATTAATTTAGTTTTTGGAAATAATCAAGGAAAATTAAAATCTTTTGAAGCTTTAAGAATCTCTTTCTCTCAGTTTTTATGGGGGAACTTTAAATGGAGAGTCTTTTCTTTAATTTCCAAAACTACTGGTGGATACTGTTTTACTTTTTAATTAATTGTTTGGGTACATTGTATACAGGGTCTTTCTTAAAAAGGAACAATTTCCCCCTGCTCATTTAGAAGAGGATGATGAAAACTGGTATTTTCTATTTTACAATTATTTCCAATAAAAATTTTCTATTTATTTAGCTCATTCAAGTCTTTTTGACCTGGAGATATAAATTCTCTATGGATCCAAAGCAAGCAAAAAAATTAATTGACTATACGTGAGAGGATTGATAAATTTAATGATATTAAAATTTTTAAAGTGGTTCATCAAAAACACCTTAAAGAAAATAAAAAGACAAGTTACAACTGGGAGTAGACAAGTACAGTATAGGAAACTGGAAAAGAATCAGTACTGAGAACAAATAAATCATGAATACACAATAATAGAGAATAAGAAATATATATGAACAATAAATGAATGAAGAAAATATTTAACTACATTAGTGATCACAGTAATTAAAAAATCAAGATCACAATGGGATATAATTTGTGCTCATTCAGTGGGAAAAAATAATAAATTAAATACCATTTAGAATTTCTCCAAAGATAATGAAATATTTGCACATAAAGCATTTGCAAAATATGTGTGCTGAAAATTATACTACTGATTGAAGAAATAAAAGAAGATATAAATAAATGAAGAGGTTTACCGTGTTCATGGACTAAAAAACTGAACATAGTAGAGATGTCAATTATCCTCAAATTGATCTACAGGCTTAATGTGATTCCTACCAAAATCCCAGAAAAGTTTTGTTTGTTTGTTTTAGAAATAGACAAGCTTATTCTAAAATTTACATGGGAAGTCATAGACCCTAGAATAGCTGAAACAATCATGAAGAAAAGAAGAGGGTGGAAGAAACCATTTTACCAGATATTGAGCCCATTGTCTATCCAGCTATAGTAATCAGTACATGTGATATTTGAGAGGGATAGACACATATGTCAATGAAATGGACAGAAAAGCCAAAAATAGACTCATACACATATGCTCAACTCTATGATTTTAAATCTAAATATGATTTTATACAAATGTGCAAAACTACTTCAACAGATGGTGCTCAAGCGATTGGACATCCATGCAACAGACAGATGATGATGATAGACAAATGATAAGATAGATGATAGATAGAAAGATGGATAGATAGATAGATAGATAGATAGATAGATAGATAGATAGATAAAACTTAACCTAAACTTCATAACTTACATCAAAATTCAAAGTAGATTATCAACTTAAATGTAAAAAGTAAAAATTACAGAACTTAGGAACAAAATAGAATGTAGAACAAGATAAAGAATTCTTAGAGTTAAGAGACTCTTAAATACAAAGAACAAACTGAGGGTTGATGGGGGCGGGGGAGAGGGGAAGTGGGTGATGGGCATTGAGGAGGGCACTTGTTGGGATGAGCACTGGGTGTTGTATGGAAGCCAACTTGACAATAAATACATTAAAAACAAACAAAAAAAAAAGAATGTTTAGAGTTGATACCAAAAGTACAAATCCATAAAAAGAAAAGTCAATGAATTTGACTTCATCAAAATAAAATATTTGTACTCTGTGAAAGCCCATGGAAATAAGAGTAAAAGAGAAACTACAGACAGAGAAAATATTTGCAAACCACACCTGACAAAGGATTAGTTTCTAGAATACATAAAGGACTCTCAAAACTCACTAGTAAATACAACCAAGCAATCCAATTAAAATATTGGTAAAATACTTGAACAGATACTTCACCAAAGAGAATATACTGATGGCAAGTAAGGACATGAAAAGATATTCAACATCATCAGCCATCAGGGCAATGCAAATTAAAACCACAATGAGATTTCACTATGCATACCTATCAAATGGCTAAAATAAAACACAGTGATAATAATAAATGCTGACAAGGATGTGTAGAAACTGATCACATACATTGTGTCATGGGAATATAAAATGTTATAACGATTCTGAAAACAGTTTGGCAGTTTCTTTTATTTTTTCTTAGTTTTTTTTTCAGTTTGCTTATTTTGAGAGAGAACATGCAAACAGGGAAGGGATGAAGAGAGGGAGAGAGAGAATCTGAAGCAAGCTCTGTGTTCTTAGCACAGAGCTCAATGTGGGGCTCAAACTCACGAACTGTGAGATCATGACCTGAGCTGAAATCAAGAGTTGGAAGCTCAACCGTCTGCGCCCCACAGTTTGGCATCGGGCTCTGTGCTGACAGTGCAGAGCCTGCTTGGGATTCTCTGTCTCCCTCTCTCTGCCTCTTCCCCACTCACACTGTCTCTGTCTCTCTCAAAATAAATAAATGGGTAACTGAAAAAATGTTTTTAAAAATAATCACACATCTCAAACATAACTCCAGCTGTTGCAGTGAATCTTTTAAAAACTATATTCAAACTATATTCAAATTTTATTAAATTTTGAATATGTTCAAATCTTATTAAAAATAACAGCCCAGGGGCGCCTGGGTGGCTCAGTCGGTTAAGCGGCCGACTTTGGCTCAGGTCATGATCTCGCGGTCCGTGAGTTTGAGCCCCGCGTCGGGCTCTGTGCTGACAGCTCAGAGCCGGGAGCCTGTTTTGGACTCTGTGTCTCCCTCTCTCTGACCCTCCCCCATTCATGCTCTGTCTCTCCCTGTCTCAAAAATAAATAAACGTTAAAAACAAAAATTTTTTTAATAAAAAATAAAATATAACAGCCCAGATTCAGCACTGATGACAAATGATATCTCCTTCCACTGGAAAATATGTGACCGATGTCAGCATTCTCAAATGGAGAGAGACCAATCAGAAAAAAAAACCACAAAAATTAAGCATCAAGGAATGTGTTAAGGAATCAAGTGGTGGAAAACCAGACATACTTGGGAGCCCAGGTAAATAATTGTGTAAAACTCTGCAGTCAAATGTAATTTAAAACAGCATTTAAAAGAGGTAAGTACATATCATTTTATTGTTAAAACATTATTCTGTAATTAATTATTTTAGTAAAATAAATCCTTTTTGCTCTCATTTAAAGTATTTAAATTTACACTGTATTTAAAGTTAAAGAAAAGGGGCAGGGAAAATGGTTTCTTGAATGTATTTTAATTCCACTCTTGGCTTAACATGGTCTTTGTCTAAATGCAATTCTGAAAATGCAGGGAGTGTAAAAAGAAAAAAGAAAAACAAACAAACAAGCAGCTAACTGCAATCAAAGGAAAGCACCCAGGGGTGCCTGGGTGGCTCAGTGGGTTAAGCCACCAACTCTTGGTTTCTGCTCAGGTCATGGTCTCACATTTCAAAGTTGGAGCCCTGCATCAGGCTTTGTGCTGAGAGCCCAAAGCCTGCTCGGGATTCTCTCTCTCCCTCTTTCTGCCCCTCCCCTACTTGTTCCCTCCCTCCCTCTCTCCCTCTCTCTCTCCCTCTCGGTAAATAAATAAACATAGAAAAAAGAAAAAAAAGGAAAGCACCCAATATGTGGGCTAGGTCACAAACATAACACTGAGGTCACAGATAGCATCCAAAGGAGCAATTCCCTTTAGGTCCTACAGCTTCTGGATGTGCATGACAAGGGGCCCCAGGAGAAAATGACAACTCCCTATCTGACAGGTACATCACGATACTAAACGTTAAGCCCTCTATTCTCGTCTAGTGATGTACGTCATAACAGCTCTATGAGACACATACAATTATTCTCAGTCCCACTCCAGGACGAAAAGTACGATACACGTGGCTGAGTGATTTTCTCAGGGGAGGTCACACAGTGAAGGAGTGGCAAACCCTAGTAACATGTCTTTAAAATCTAAGCTCTTAGGGGCACCCAGGTGGCTCAGTCGGTTAAGCATCCAACTCTTGATTTCAGCTCAGGTCATGATCTCACAGTTTGTGGGTCCAAACCCCACATCAGGCTCTCTGCTGACAGTGTGGAGCCTGCTTAGGATTCTCTCTCTCCCTCTCTCTCTGCTCCTCCCCCCACTCGTATTCTGTCTCTCTGAAAATAAAAACAAACATTAAAAAAATTATAAAATCTAAGCTTTAGCCACAGGGCTATACAGACTTCTGTGAGGTACTCAACATTATATAAATTTAGAAAGTAGGGGAAAAAGTCTCCAAAATGGAGCAGTGTCCCCACAGAACTTCCCCCTGCTGTGACATCCACACAGCTAGTATGTGCCATTTGCAAACATTTCCAACTGTCCCTCTAAAACTTTTTCCCTTCCAACTGTAAATGCACTTAGGACCTAAACACCCCTTTTGAAAAGTGTCTCTTTAACAATAATTTTATCCCAATTTTACTGTGCTACTGACATCATGGTAGAACTCTGTGTTGAAAATCAAAGCTAATTCAAGCACCCCTACCTGTCCGCAGGGGCTGTGCTCCAGGCCAGCTGCTCCAGACAAGGTGCAGAACTGAACCTTCCCCCTCCACCACTGCCCCAGAGTGCTTAATAAAAGCTTTTCAGTGGATCACAAAAAAAAAACCCAACAACCCTGATTAGTATAAATCAGTCTGGTCTAAACTTGTTTATTAATTTGGTATTATGAGACTAATTTTCTGGATAAAATGTATTTACTTATTCAAAATGTATTTAATATTTACTACATATCAGGCGCTGTTCCGGGCAACCAGGAACATACAACGTTCTTGCCTTCCAGCTGCTTAATTTCTCAGTGAGGGGAAAAAAAATCTAACAAGATAACATAAATTCAGATTTTTAAAAATCTTTATTTTTGAGAGAGAGAGAGAGAGAGACAAACAGGGCATGAGCAGGGGAGGGGCAGAGAGAGAGGGAGACACAGAATCCGAAGCAGGCCCCAGGTTCTCAGCTGTCAGCATAGAGCCCGATGCGGGGCTTGAACTCATGGACCATGAGATCACATCCTGAGCCAAAGTCAGACACCTAACTGACTGAGCCACCCAGGCACCCCGAATTCAGATTTTTTGTAAAGTGCTTTATAAAAATAAACAGAATCAGGGGGTACCTGAGTGGTTCAGTCAGATAAGCATCTGACTCTTGATCTCAGCTCAGGTCTTGATTTCAGGGTTGTGAGTTCAAGTCCCACACCAGGCTCTGCACTGGGTATGGCACTTACTCATAAAAACAAAATAAAACAACAACAAAATAAACAGAATGATATAAAGAGAGTTGTGTATGTGTGTGTGTGGGGGGGAGGTACTACTCTGGTTAAAATGACAGGAAATTACAAGTTAAAACTCTTCCTTTTATATCATATTATTCTTTTTGTTCTAATAGCATTCAAATTAGTGACCTAAGTATGCTTTATATAGAAATAGGTACAATGTATTTACGGATAAAAGTATTCACCAACATAGTTAATGAAAATAAAAAAGAGAGAATTGACAGAAACTGCCTTTTTCTGCCAGATAAACTCCTATTCATCCTTCAAAACCCAGGTCACACTTCACTACTTCATGCAGCTTTTCCAACAGTCCTCAGATAGGACTCATTATCTGCCCCTCTTCACTGTCTCTGCATTTGCACATGCTTTGCTGTATTCACAGTGCTGGACTAATACGATTTGTTTCCATTTCTGCCTCTCTGATGTGATTGAATTCATTGAGAGATGAGAAATTTGCATCTTATCTTTCCATCTCCTTTGTCTGGCTCCGCTTTCGGCACGAAGTACGTCAGTGAATGGGAACTACATTGAATTGTGTTGTTAAAAAGGAATACCTCTTCTCACATAATTTATACCTCTGGCAAAGCACTAGAAAAAAATGAATGACGACAGCCCAAACGTGGTCCCTCCTCCCACCCTGGTGCTCTATCACGCTGGGAAAGTTACTTAGGGATCAGGGATATTGTATCAGGTTTGTCTGACTTGCTATTTTTCCAATGCTGGAGGCCGAATGAAAGGAGAGCGTGTACTATTTTTACTCATATTATTTGAGTATGCACTCAAAAAACTCTCATGATGATTTTCGCTACAACTGGTCAGATTCAGATTCATTTAGTGGCTTCAGATTATTTTTTCTCTGCCACTAGCAAAATACGTAGTGAGGCCATTCATTAACCAAGACATCTGAAGGAAAACTGTGGTCACAGAACAATTTTTCACTTAAGTCTCTCATGAGGTTAAGTTCAGATTTCCAAACCGAGAGCTCATTTCCAAGACTGGCTTCAGCTGCATCACTGAAGATTTTTTTTTTTTAAGAGTTAACATTATTTTACCAATGGTTCTAAAAAGGGCTTTTCAGTACATAGGCACATTCTGATTCTGGCAATACTCTTGGGGGTGCCATTGTCATCCTCATTTTTCAGAAGAGAAATTGAGGTTCAGAGAGACAAGCGAATGAATCAGTGGTTTCTGCACAGCCAGGGCTGGCTTCCAGGTCTTCCAAAGGTTTGGTCCATGCTGCCACCGCCATAGAAAATGTGCTCACCTAAGGCAACATGGATGGCCACTGGTTACCTGTCACATTAATGTTATAAGTTGTCCCTCTAGCAGGTGAGCAACAGAAGCCTCCTCTCAGCTGTGTTTGCTCACATTAATCAGAGTGAGCTTAGCACCCATTTAGTCCAGTCTTGGCAGAGGCTTACCTTTCAGAGCATCCCTGACAGATGTCTGCCCTAGCTACGACAGCACCCCTCCATCATTCTCTTCCTTTATTCTGTTTTTATTATTTGTTTGCGGAACTTCGTACTTCCTAGAAGTTCGTTATTTAGTGGAATGATTAATTTTATGGGTCAGCCTGATGGGTCCGCAGGGTGCTCAGACATTTGGTTGAATGGAACCGAATGTCACTCGGAGTGTGTCTGTAAGGATGTTTCAGGATGAGATTACCATTTGAATCTACAGCCTGGGTAAAGTACCTTGCCCTCCCCAATGTGGGTGGTCCTCATCCAATGCACTGAAGACCTGAACAGAACAGAAGACTAAGTGAAAGGGAACAACGGGGTGGACTCAAACTGCAACACTGGCTCTTTTGGGACCTGGAACCTAACAGTTTCCCTACTAAAACCTACATTATCAGCTCTCCTGTGTCTCCAGCTTGCTGACTGCAGACCCAGGGACTTCTTAGCCTCCCTAATCATGTGAACCAACTCCTTATAATAAATATAAGGAGATATATAGATATAAATATATCTTTATATCTATCTATCTATCTATCCATCTGTTTATCTATAGAGATAAAGAGGGAGAGAGAGATATAGATCTCAATAGGCATTGATATAGATATATAGTTATTTAGTTATTAAACTTAAATATATATACTTATTTATTTATTAAAAAAAATTTTTTTTCAACGTTTATTTATTTTTGGGACAGAGAGAGACAGAGCATGAACGGGCGAGAGGCAGAGAGAGAGGGAGACACAGAATCGGAAACAGGCTCCAGGCTCTGAGCCATCAGCCCAGAGCCCGACGCGGGGCTCGAACTCACGGACCGCGAGATCGTGACCTGGCTGAAGTCGGACGCTTAACCGACTGCGCCACCCAGGCGCCCCTATAGTTATTTATTTATTGACTGAGGCAAACAGTTGTCATGGTTTCCTTTTTTTACAATAATAAAAAGACTTGCCATTTAGTGACCACTTTCATCAGATGCTTTCTTTGTGTCTTTTCCATTTAAGCCTGATATTCATACTACAAGGTAGGTGTTCTCACTCCATTGAAAAAGAAAGGTTAGAAACTTAGAAAAGTTAAATAATTTGCCCATCATCACACATTGAGCAGCTGGGAAAGCTGAAATTAAAATCCAGGACCAACTCCAAGGGCTGAACCACTTAGCCATTGTGCTATGCAACTCCTTTCACAGAAGAGAAGTATTTGCAAGGAAGGAAGGGGGAAAGGAAGGGAGGACAAAGGAAGGAAGGGAGGGAGGGAGGGCGGGAAAGAATGTCAAACCTTGCCACTAAAAAGAACATGACATCAAAGTCATACTGACTTGTCCTATATCCAACCTGGGATGAATGATACCATGACAATTTGCAGGTATGTAAAGCCCACTCCCTGAACCGGAGCCAAAAGAGCATTTCAGCTGTCATTCAGAGCCCTGCATCTTAACAGTTACTGACAATCCCATAAACATCACATTCATTACATTTCTTCTCTGCTCAAAAGCTGTAAGAGACCAGAAGACACTACAGCTGTCTTCAACTATTTAAATTTTTTTTTTTCAACGTTTATTTATTTTTGGGACAGAGAGAGACAGAGCATGAACGGGGGAGGAGCAGAGAGAGAGGGAGACACAGAATCGGAAACAGGCTCCAGGCTCTGAGCCATCAGCCCAGAGCCCGATGCGGGGCTCGAACTCACGGACCGCGAGATCGTGACCTGGCTGAAGTCGGACGCTTAACCGACTGCGCCACCCAGGCGCCCCTGTCTTCAACTATTTAAATGACTGACATACAAAAGGGGGATTAGGAGTGTTCTGTATGCCCACAGGAGACAGATTCAACTCAATTCAAGAAAGAACTTTTGGGGTGCCTGGGTGGCTCAGTCGGTTAAGGGTCTGGCTTCAGCCCAGATCATGATCTCACGGTCCATGGGTTTGAGCCCTGTGTCAGGCTCTGTGCTGACGGCTGAGAGCCTGGAGCCTGCTTCGGATTCTGTATCTCCCTCTCTCTCTGCCTCTCTTGCATTCGTGCTCTGTCTCTGTCATTCAAAAATAAATAAACGTTAAAAAAAATTTTAAATAGGGGCGCCTGGGTGGCTCAGTCGGTTGAGCGTCCAACTTCGGCTCAGATCATGATCTCGCGGTTCGTGAGTTCAAGCCCCGCATCAGGCTCTGTGCTGACAGCTCAGAGCCTGGAACCTGCTTCGGATTCTGTGTCTCCCTCTCTCTCTGTCCCTCCTCCGATTGTTCATCCTCCCACCCCCCCCCCCACACACACACCTCAAAAATAAATAAATGAACTTAAAAAAAAGAAAGAAAACACTTTTTAACGGTCAAGATTTCCATAGATACTGCCTTGGGAAAGACAGAGATCCTCCACAGATCTCTGTCAATAAAAGCAGGTGCAGGTCAACCTTCAAAGGCATGACCAAGGAGTCTCAACCAACCTCTCAACTGATTGACCTAAATGGCTCTCAAAGTACCTCCCAATTCTAAATTTTAAGATTATTTCTTCCCTCCCTCACCTCCCAAATTAAACCTAAACTATTCATTGTACTCTTCAAAACCTTCCATAATTCAAATCCACTTGACCTATCCATATTTATCTCACTCTTCATCCCAATAAAATTACCCTTCTTTCCCCACAAAACAGTTGCATCTCTGAGACTTTTGCCTCAATTTTTATCTCTCCACTTGCCCCCCACCATTTCTTCCCACTACCTTCTCCAAGCTTTACTTACCCCAATGCAAAATACTTAAAATAGGTTTTACTTCCAGTGAAAATATATGGTCCTTTTAAAATACTTTTATATAGAGTTTACTCTAAAACTTATTTGTACAATTACCTGGTTATTTCCTGATTTTTCCAAGATAATACTGACCCAAGAGAGGCTATTTCACCTTACTATCTTGGTTTAAAAATAAAACTTGCTCAACCTCAGAAGCCAGTGTATTACCTTCTCTTTTATTTTCACCTCTGTAGATAGTACGACATGATTTGGGTATGTGTTTACTTTGGTTGTTGCTTTTCTGAAAAATTGCAATAACTCAATCATCCCTGTAATTCCGATTCATCCATAAAGAACAGATCCTGACATCTTGTAATTTCTAAGGTCAAAACACCTGCTCAACAGGACTGCAAGTATAGAAATAAGATGTTTAACACAAAATCCTTAGACAAGAAGGAAGGTATTGATCACATGAGTCCAAGCATTCCTAAGGGGGACAGACTGCCAAAATCTATAGCAGTGCCCATAGTGGTGCCCGATGGAAAAATTGTCTCTGTGTGTGTGTGTGTGTGTGTATAAATTGTGTGTATATATATTTATATATGTGTGTGTATGTGTGTGTATACACACACACACATTACTAGCTCTTAAAAATGAGGACATTTGAGGGGCGCCTGGGTGGCGCAGTCGGTTAAGCGTCCGACTTCAGCCAGGTCACGATCTCGCCGTCCGTGAGTTCGAGCCCCGCATCAGGCTCTGGGCTGATGGCTCGGAGCCTGGAGCCTGTTTCCGATTCTGTGTCTCCCTCTCTCTCTGCTCCTCCCCCGTTCATGCTCTGTCTCTCTCTGTCCCAAAAATAAAATAAAAACGTTGAAAAAAAAAATTTTAAAAATGAGGACATTTGAAAACTTATTTAAGGAAAAACTATGATTTCTTACCACTGGAGAATTCACAGGCTAAGAATGGTAAAAGTTGCTGGAGGCCAACAGCCCACAGACAAGGTGTCAAAATCCTTCTAAAATGGCTTATTAAGTACTGGGGAAGGGAAGACTAAGAAAACTTGAAGTATATTGAGAGGTGAAGCTCATCCCCTTGCCCTCAGGAAATCTTGTCATTTCATGTACAGGTATAATGTACTTTGCAGGTGTTCAATGATTATTTTCTGAGTGACTGATTCTGCCTCATGTCTCTCTGAATTCCTGAAAACATGAATTGTAATGCTTCACATCAAGGAGAAAAACAGAAATCAACTTTCTGCCTTTTTTGTGATAAAAACATTCTTTTCATTAACGCAGTTTTTCTTAATCTTCTCCACAGAATTGTGACTCCTTGAGTCTCAAAGAAGCCACATCCAAATATTCAACAAATAGTTGTTGATCATGTAAGATACACTGTTGCATTCTGTATGCTATTTTCTCCTTGAAATCAAGACATTAAAATAATAATAATAAAAATAAATGGAAGGGTACCTGGGTGGCTCAGTTGGCTAAGCGTCCGACTCTTGATTTTGGCCCAGGCCATGATCTCATGGTTTGTGGGATTGAGTCCCGAGTCGGGCTCTGTGCTGACAGAGTGGAGTGGAGCCTGTTAAGGATTCTCTCTCTCCCTCTCTCTCTTCCCTACCCCTTCTCATTCTCTCTCTCTCTCTCTCTCTCTCTCTCTCTCTCTCTCTCTCCTCTCCAAATAAATAAATACACTTTTTAAAAAAGGAAATGGAAAATGGGGTAGAACCTGACATTCCTTAAGTGCCCAGGCATGTCATATATGTGCTAGCATTTCATTCTCACAACTAGGTATATGCTTATTTTGACTACTATGCTGCTTTTTCCGGTGAAGAAACTAGGGCTTAGGGAGGTTAATGGAGTAGTCCTCCCTTATCCATGGTCCTCCTTTATCCCTGAGGTCAACTCGGTCTAGAAGACGATCATCCCTCTGAGGTATCATCAGAAGGTCAACAACAGCCTATCACTTCATTACACGTCATCCCCTTCCCTTCATCTCACCACGTGGGCGGCCATGCTATCATCACACATCGTCCCAGGAAGAAAATGAGAACAGGACACCAGGGTAATTTGGAGGGAGAAAGAGAGACCACATTCACAGCACTTTTATGACAATATGTTGTTATAATTGTTCTCTTTTTTTTTTTTTTAATTTTTTTTTTTCAACTTTTTTTTTATTTATTTTTGGGACAGAGAGAGACAGAGCATGAACGGGGGAGGGGCAGAGAGAGAGGGAGACACAGAATTGGAAACAGGCTCCAGGCTCTGAGCCATCAGCCCAGAGCCTGACGCGGGGCTCGAACTCACGAACTGCGAGATCGTGACCTGGCTGAAGTCAGATGCTTAACTGACTGCGCCACCCAGGCGCCCCATATAATTGTTCTCTTTTATTAGTAGTTATTGTTGTTGATCTCTTACTGTGCCTAATTTACAAATTAAACTTTATCATAGGTGTGCATATATAGGAAAAAGCATCAGATGTAGAGAGTTTGGTACTGTCTGTGCTTTCAGGCACCCACTGGGGGTATTGGAACGCGTCTCCTGCAGATAAGGGCGCACTGCTGTGTGCCTAAGGCTGCAGACCTAGGTAACAAGCCAGGGAAGATTTTACATCAAGAGATGTCTGACCACAAAGCTTTTGTGCTGTATTCTAAGTCATAGTGATCTCAGTAAGTAAAAAGGAAAACAAGATGGAAAAAGGAAGGTTCAGTATGGGAAGAAAAAAGTATTCTGATGAAAATGTTTTTTATTTCTTCTCTGAAACCTCAGACTGGGAAGCAATTCATATCAACTTCTGACATCTCCTCTGAGCATGTTATGCAGACTCCAGAAACCTATGATGTGTCTAACGCCTCGTGCTTCATAGACTATCTTTGCTTGTTCTGTGCTTCCATGAAATGCTACGAAATGCTTAGAGCGAAGTGAGGAGAAACAGGGCCATAATTATATCACAGCTTTTCTATTACACAGTTGTAACAGATCAGGATTTATTTTAAAATTAATACAATAATTCTTTTCTTCCTCAAACACAGGTCACCAGTTTATTGAGCAAGCTGAACTTGCTAAACTTCTCAACCTTTTTCTGAATGAGTTAATAAATAAAATTACTTAACATCATTTTTTAAAAAGAGTGGTGTATCTAATATACAAAAAACCCTGAAGAACATACCACAGCACGCAGCTAGTTCTCTGTCATTTAGAAATGGCTTCAACCAGTCCCTTCACCCCTCCTCATTCCGATTTTGTCTCTCAAAGTCTTATCTTTGACTCTGGTCAAAGATTCCCCAACACGATTCAGGGTATGGCTACCCATTTATGCTCTTCACAATTCTTTATCTTCTATTTGATCACTTCTCAAATCCAGATATTCTCTTTTTCATAGTCTCTCAATCTCTTCTTCTCTCATTTTTAATATTTCTATGACTTTAATAATATTGTTTATTTTATAGTCCATATGTAATCATTCCACAATTGAAACCCCTGGGATTCTGAGACCACCCTTTCTGTGTCTTCTGATTGTTATTCATAGCACATGGTTTACTTCTATGCTTCACAAGTTTGGATTCTGAGCTCTTTCTTGGCATTGCTGTATCTGTGGCAATCTTTGGAATTTGAGTCATACATATGTGCCTCAAATGTGATTTTGTGTCTACTTCTGCCAGGTACCCTACTTTTACTAATGCTGAGCAATTTTTTACATTAATCTCTTGAATGGAAGGTTCCCAGAGCATGTGAGGAAGGTAAATTTGAATGCTTAATTTGAACACGGTATGGGCCCATCGTTATGAATTCTCAAGACATTTCCCCCCACTCGGCACAGGCACAGATAGACAGAGGTGCTTCCTCAAATTCTCTCTATGCTTATGAGCAGAGATATTCTAGTCCACCCTAGTGCTGTTGCTGATACACTATATCCACTGTCTAGATAATAGTAATTATAACAATAACGAGAAAAATGAAAAGGAGTCAGAGGATAGTGAAGCACAAGAAGGAAAAGGAAGAGGAAGAGGAATATCTACAGAGCATGCTCTGGGGGTCAGGCACCCTCCTAAATACTTAAACGCACGAATTCCAGCCCACAACCTAACTCCAGTGTCCAGTTTATGAATGGACCCAATCCATTCCCTCTAATCTCTAAGAGTAAAGATGTAGCCAGCATTAACCTACACACCCCACCCATTCTCCCATACTGTGGCTGATCTTCTCACTTACCAAAATTCACATCCCCACTCCTGTTGAACTGAACTCAGAATCCTGGGTTTGGCAGATCTAAGACCCAGAATAACTGGTGGAAAAGGTGTTAACATTTCAAATTTATCTCTTAACAGTGAGCCCAGAAATCATGAAACTATTAATGGGAAATAGGTGGTCCTAGTAATAACATACCTTCAGAACAATCGTGAGCCCTGGCTATTGTTCAACCATAATGATGATACCCAAGGCAAAAGTGACTCTTCTCCAAGAGTGCTGAGTCCCTGCCAGACTACATGAGTGGACTGAGGGTAGAATCCTTTCAACTGTGATCACTAGTTAAGTCTCAGTGCCTAACTCAGTGCTCAGCACTAAGGGGTAATCACCAAACCTCCTCTATGCATTTATTATTAAATCAATAACATAAAAGTTTGGTCTGTGATTATATTGATTCATGCAAATTATACATTGCAATATCAGTAGCAAATACTTATGTAGCACTTACTATGTTCTAGGCACTTCATGCATGCTAACAAATTTAGTCCTCACAACTAAATTTTGGGAGTTGTCATGTTTCAGATTTTAAGAGGTCAAATGTGATTGTAGGAGAAGTAGGATCCACTGAAGGTTTATATATAAGAGCACATCCTATGCAATTCTTTTTTTTTAAGTTTATTTATTTATTTTGAGAGAGAGAAAGAGAGCATGCATGAGAGAAAGAGTGGGGGAAGGGCAGAGAGAAAGGGAGAGAGAGAACCCCAAGCAGCTCTGCCCTGTCAGTGCAGAGCTCGATGTGGGGCTCTATCTCACAAACATGACCTGAGCCAAGATCAAGAGTCAGACGCTTAACCAGCTGAGCCACCCAGGTACCCCATCCTATGCAATTCTTATTGAAAATACCAACACAGACCAGCACTCCTCAGAAAAGCGATAAATTACTCAGTTCATCAAGTGATTCTGTTCCAGCACATTCAAAAGCAAGGAACAGCGATCATTTTATGAAAAGGGCAGGGTAGAAAATCTTTTAGTCTTTGCAGGTCCTATGATACTTGTTCTATCTGCTCAACTCTGGTTTTGCAGGAAAGCAGCTATAGACCATATGTAAAAGATTGAGCATAGCTGTATGCCAATAAACCCTTATACGGTGTAACAAAACAGAGGATGCACTTGGACTGCGAGCCATAGTTTGCCAATCATTGGAAGAGTAACTTGTGCTCAGCTCATATTTTTTCCTAAGGAAAAAAAAGACTTTACCTTTATCTTCTCATTGTAAAAAACTTAAAATAATTTTTTTTTATTAAAAGAAAACAAAGAGGGTCAGATCCTTTAAAAACCATTAAGGGGGGGGGAACTTTATGTGACTTTTCCTATCTGTTTCATAATCTTTTTCAGTTGGGCTCCGCATTCTTGTTCAAAACACCAAAAATAACTGAAGAAAGCTGTTTGGACAATGGAGAAATAGCTGTTGAGGCAAAAATGCCAATATTATGCTTAAAGGCAAATACCACTTTTGTTTGGGAGTTTGCTTTGGATTATTGAAGAAACGTACAGTAGATTGAAAACATGTAACTATTTCACTGCACAGCAGCTTCTGTTAAGGCTCTTAACCCTTGAAACTAAAATTCTAAATTATGTGAAATATGTCTGATTGTATCTCAGCCACTATCAATGTCAACTCTTGTACCAAAAATTGTAGACCATAAATAGAACAAACAGCAACACAGTTCAACGTGAATTCTGGGGCTAGCACATTTAGAAGAGGGGCTGTGGCAAGTGGTACGTTAACACTTGGGTGGGGAAGGCCTTGTTGCCAGTGGGCCCCATGAACGCTCCTCCTCAATCTCCTGGGAGCCCTAACTCTGGCCTGGACTGTCACTACTGTTTACAATTTATGTCTTAAGACAATTCTCCACAGCCAGTGCCCTCAGAATCCACACTGTCTCTGCACACACCTCACAGGAGCCCCTGCCTAAAAGAGGAAGCCATCTTTGTTTCCACAAAACTGCTGAGAGTGTTTGCCTAAGCCCACGTCCTGATCACTGCAGTAAAGACCTTGAAACAGCTTCTGCCTGACAGTGGGCTAAGGGAAGGTCCTTCCATAATCATGTTTAGTTAGGGGCGCCTGGGTGGCGCAGTCGGTTAAGCGTCCGACTTCAGCCAGGTCACGATCTCGCGGTCCGTGAGTTCGAGCCCCGCGTCAGGCTCTGGGCTGATGGCTCAGAGCCTGGAGCCTGTTTCCGATTCTGTGTCTCCCTCTCTCTCTGCCCCTTCCCCGTTCATGCTCTGTCTCTCTCTGTCCCAAAAATAAATAAACGTTGAAAAAAAAATTAAAAAAAAAAAAAAAATCATGTTTAGTGAGTAAAGCAAATGCTTTGCTGAAGGACCAGTCCTCCAGATGTTCATTTACAGTTATCAAAACAGGTGTCCACATTACTCTTACTGTTTCATTGTCCATTTTCCTGTATTTAATTCACTTCATTTAATCCTTGATTTTAGAAGGGCAGGAGGAAGGGGAATCAGGGGAAAAAATGAAGAACTTAGGATATTTAGTAATATCTAGTTATACCTAAATTCTGGGACCAACTCTAATCCATGGATGGAAGATAGATCTCACCTTGAGTGCCATTCTTTAAGCACTGCATGGTGAAGAATGCTAAGCTAAAACTCAGCTAAGAGCTTACATGTAGAATCCTCCATAAAAATATTTACAAATCTCTCTTTTCAAAAATGAATAAGAAAGACAAATCCAAAACTAATGAATTTGGTTACTTAGAATGGGTGAGTAAAGCTAGGTAGATGAAAAAAGGGGACTGATACTTCTTTTGAGTGTTACCTTTTGTATAATTTTTTTTTTTTTTTTGCTCTTGGAACCACATTAGTGTTTTACATACTCATAAATTAACCTAGCTGTATTAAAAATGAATAACAATTGGGGCGCCTGGGTGGCGCAGTCGGTTAAGCGTCCGACTTCAGCCAGGTCACGATCTCACGGTCTGTGAGTTCGAGCCCCGCGTCGGGCTCTGGGCTGATGGCTCAGAGCCTGGAGCCTGTTTCCGATTCTGTGTCTCCCTCTCTCTCTGCCCCTCCCCTGTTCATGCTCTGTCTCTCTCTGTCCCAAAAATAAATAAACGTTGAAAAAAAAAAATTTTTGAAAAAAAAAAAAAAATGAATAACAAAACCACAGTGAATATGGAAGAAAAGAACTAACCTAAGATCCTTTTGAACACAGATGTTTGTTTTATTGTAGACCCACACTAAAGGCAAATATTGAACTCTAATTAACAGATATTTTTTACAATGTGTATAGATTAGAAATTCTAAAATGACTTTTATGACTGAGCATATAAGCAGATATATTTAAGATTTTGGGAGCCATGTTTCCCAAATCCCTTGCAAAGGGATTATAAATATGGAAAGGGGAGGGGCTAGAATGAACCCCGTGATATCAGTCTAAAGTAGATACAAGTTGTAGCTTTAAGACAGATGATAGATAAACAGAGGAGTGTGTGTGTGCAGTGCATGTGTACTCTCAGCTAAGAGGACCTAGAAACAATAACAACCTAGAAGCAATGAGCACATCTAGTGCCCACATCTTGGTATCTAAATACCATTCTATGAAAAGAAACCAGAATTTCTTGAATTACTGATTGATTTCAGAGCAGGACAGAAAAAATACAAGAAGACTCTGCAATGTAAGGTTGGTGCCATAAAGTAAGAAAAGCTTAAAGAATGATAGGCATAGAGCACAGCTTGAAATAGCTCCCACTGAACAAATCTGGAAGAATTTGAGCATCAAAATAAATAATGATAGTAATGGATTTTAATCCATCCCATAAAATAAGAATCCATGAGTCCATTTTGATACAAATAGACAAATATATGTGGGCAAAGGGAAAGATAGCCGTTACAGTAGAAAGCCAGCTAATACATGTAAACAATGGAGTGCAGAAAATTACCATTTTTATAAACACTATAGTAGTAACTGATTGAGGCAAGAATCATCAATGAATGTTAAAACAAGTGGGTAAAAATTTAATGAGAAAAGCAACATATGCATAGTCTCAAAAATCTCTTCTCACAAATTATTTATTGTAACGAGAAATATATATCTGATAGATTTCATATCAACCAGGAATTTGCAAGTCAAGAAGTTCAGCTTTAATACTCATATAAGAACAAGACCTTGCATGCATTCTATGTGGGGGGGTTGAAATTGATACTTCCCAAGTAAAGGAAGCACCCTCAAAAGGCTATTCCCTTAGTGAAATGATGGACTAGAAAAATATCTACTTTCCAGCAAGGGCAATAACAAAGAGCTTGTATTGGCCTAAGCTCTATGTGGAAGAAAAGTGTCTCTCCTATGAATTTGTAACCATGGACAAATTCTGAGTGTTCTAAGATAAGAAATTAACATAAATAGTTACTACCTAAGGGTACCTCTCTGGAAAGGCACACCCCTAAACCATACTGTGAAGAATTCCCACAAATGAGCTCACAAACCAATGTGACACATCAAACAAGAAAACAAGCACCATGAATGAAAACCAGAATAAAAAAAGAAAAGAAGAATTTAGCTCCAAAATACTTTAGATAATATAATTATTGGGCTCAGAATATAAAAGAAACATTTTTGAAATATTGTAATAATTCGGGGTTCCTGGGTGGTTCAGTCAGTTAAGAGTCTGACAGTTGGTTTCAGCTCAGGTCATGATCTCATGATTCATGGGTTCAAGCCCTGCATTGGGCTCTGGGCTGGTGGTGCAGAGTCTGCTTGGGATTCTCTCTTTCCCTCTGTCTCTGCCCCTCCCCTGCTCATGCTCTCTCTCTGTCTCAAAATAAACTTAAAAAAATTTTTTTAAAGAAATATTGTAATAATTTTAAAGCACTAAAATAGAACAAACTACCATAAAAATTATTAGCAAATTTATTAAAGAACTAAATACAATTTCTAGAAATGAAAGATTTATTCATTGGAAAGTACACATTAAAAAGCAGATTTGAAAAAGAAAAAGAGATAATTAGTGCACTAATAGAAAGCAAAGGAAGTTATCCAAAACGTCACTGATAAAGTCACAGAGGTAGAAAATATGAAAATGAAGAGATATAGATAATTGGAGGAGAGTATCTATGATAAATCTAATTTAAATACAGAGAAAGAAAGGAGAGAAAAAGGAATAGATAACTGAGAAAAAAATATTTGATGCGCTAAACGTTAAGTAGTTTTCAAAGCTGGTGAAAGATAGAGCTCTTAGTTCTGGGAGCACAAAGAAATCTGTAATTAGGTTATTATAGTGAAACAAGAGAACACCAAAGAAAAAGGGCAGAATGTCTGAAAGGCATCTGGAGAGAAAAGAGAAACTACCTGAAAAGGAATAATATTTAGACTAACAACAGGCTTGTCAAAAACAGGAGCCAGAAGATAGTGACACATCTTCTAAATAACCGGAGACGACAGCTAATCTTTCAACACCAAGTGGGAGATGAACATATTTTTGTATGAATAAAATTGAGTTTACCAACAGAGTTCCTCTCTCTGTATCAGAGATACAAGATGGAATGATGAGCAAATAAATTCATAAACATGGGAAATCTTGATATCTGGACAAACCCTGACTGTTAAAATAATAATTATTTTAAACTGCATACTTCATGAGGCAAAAAAAGAAGCTAAATTTAATGTATCTGCCTTGAGTGGTGTAAAATACAGGAGACGGATAGTTGAAGTTAAAGTATTACAGAATTTTGTATTGGTTAGGAAAGAGTAAAGATATGGATTAGTTTTAGCTTTTAATTTTATATGTATGTTAAAATTTAATTATAACCATATAAAAAAATACAAAAGGACTTTAAGTCCAGCAGAGGGGAAAAATGTATTTAAAAAAAAAACAAGAAAAAAAAATTGGGGGCACTCGGGTGGCTCTGTCAATTGAGTGTCCGACTCTTGATTTCAGTTCCGGTCATGATCTCACAGTTTGTGAGTTCGAGCCCCATGTTGAGCTCTGTGCTGACGGCTCAGAGCCTGGAGCCTGCTTCAGATTCTGTGTCTCCCTCTCTCTCTGCCCCTCTCCTGCTTGCTCTCTCTCTCTCAAAAATCAATAAACATTAAAAAAAAAAAAAAAGGAGGGGCGCCTGGGTGGCGCAGTCGGTTAAGCGTCCGACTTCAGCCAGGTCACGATCTCGCGGTCCGTGAGTTCGAGCCCCGTGTCAGGCTCTGGGCTGATGGCTCAGAGCCTGGAGCCTGTTTCCGATTCTGTGTCTCCCTCTCTCTCTGCCCCTCCCCCGTTCATGCTCTGTCTCTCTCTGTCCCCAAAATAAATAAACGTTGAAAAATAAAAAAATTTAAAAAAAAAAAAAAAAGGAAAGAATTTAGTATAACCAGTATGAATCACTCAAACTTAAGGCAAAGGCAGGCTTTGAATTCAGGCAGGTAAATGGCATGCTGATGCAATTTGCCACTAGGCTGTCATACCTCCTATATGCAGTCACATGGAAAGTTTTGTCAATGCACAGAATAAGAAATACAATATGGCAGGCTCTGCATATGTGTCTGTATATTCACAGAAAAGTGACTGAAAAGTCATATGCCAAAGGATGAAAATAAACACTGAGTGTTTATTGCTGGGTGACAATATTTTTTATCCATTAGTATTCTACATTTTTAGTAGACCATTTACGTATCTTTGCATTCAGTGAATCTTTACTTAGATGCCTGTTATGTATCAGAAATTACTAGATACTCAGTTCTAGATACTGAGGAGTCAGTGAAGAGCAAAAACAGACAAATCGTTGTTCTCTCAGATCTTACAGTCTAGTGGAAAAGACATTCAAATTATAAGTAAATATTAAAAAAAACAAATTATAAGTAAATATAAAATGCTATGAAGGAAAGCTAGTTGTTGTATAAGGGCATGTGAAGAAGGAGATCGAACTGAGCTTTGCAGGAAGAAGGGGACGTATTTAAGCAGCATAGTGATGGGGAGAGTATCTTATGCAGACAGTGCAGCAGAGAGAGACCAGATCTTTAAAGGATCTGAAAGAGAGCCGGCAGGGCTAGAAAGCAGTGAGCTGTTACATGAGGAAGGAGAGGAAGATACAGGTAGGTTCCAAGGGTAGGCAGGGCTTGGAGGTCTAGTTAAAACTTCTGGCCTGTATCCTAAGAGCAGTTGGAAGCCACTGAATGGGTTTTAAGATGTGTGTGGGGAGAGCATAAGTTCAGATTTGTTTTTGAAAAGATTGCTCAGGGGCGCCTGGGTGGCGCAGTCGGTTAAGCGTCCAACTTCAGCCAGGTCACGATCTCGCGGTCCGGGAGTTCAAGCCCCGCGTCAGGCTCTGGGCTGATGGCTCAGAGCCTGGAGCCTGCTTCTGATTCTGTGTCTCCCTCTCTCTCTGCCCCTCCCCCGTTCATGCTCTGTCTCTCTCTGTCCCAAAAATAAATAAACATTTGAAAAAAAAAAAAATTTAAAAAAAAAAAAAAAAAAAAGAAAAGATTGCTCAAACTTCTGGGTAGAAAATGAATAGAGATTTTGCTAAATATTCCTGTACACCAGAAAAGAAATGGCATTTGACATGGAAAGAAATGAACAGATTCTGTCAGTATTTCAATAAAAAAAAAAAAAAAAAAAAAACCCACAAGAACCTGGTGATGTACTAAAAGATGGAGAGGAAGTGAGAGAAAAGTGCTGACAGTTTCTACAAGTGAGGAAGGCAGGAGTGACATGGGGATGAAGGAGAGTTCCATATCAGATCTGCACTCTTCTGATGGGGCGACGGCCAGGTATGTGTGTATTGCTTGTGTTATTAAAACTCAACTGCCAAAATAAGCAAACAAAAAAAATAATCTGACCTTCTTCTGGTGGAGATGGTTTGTTCCCATTTCCTTTATCCACAATCTTGACTCTGGGTTTTGGATCCTTTCTTTTTTCCAAATCTTTAACTGGAAGGAAAGTAGAAACACAGCAACATGTTATGTTAATGTCTGAAAGAAAATTTTCAGTGAGTTTTACTAAAACCTTTGCAAGTATTGAGAGTATTAAGTAGAAATTAGCTCCATGGTAGAATTCCACTCCCAAAGATTAGAACTGCTATTTTATTTTAACCTTGTCATGGGAAGGTGTGGAAAACACCTAAGGAATTACTTTGGTCAAGGACTCATTATGGGCAGCTGTATCTAATAAATTCAACCTTTCATCAACTGCTATGAAATCAGCATGATTACTCCCATTTTGTACATGAGGGAACAAAGGACTAAGTAATTAAAACATATTTCATAAAACCAGAAAGTGTTGGCTCAGGATTCAAGCCAAGTCTTCTGGTCTCTGAACAAGGTCAGTGAGTTGGCCTTTGTTCTAGGAAGATCATGTCCAGAAATATCTTCATTTGGAGTCGGGCTATTTGCGATAAAAGGTGGAGAATCCAAAATAATTTTCTTTCAAACTTAAAAAAAAGGGTCCCTACTAATAAATAGTAGTATTTCTTTGTCAATTTCAGTATAAAATTAATACTGAATTAATTAATACATCTGTACCAATCTACTCCCTCATAGCTTCACTTTCCACTGCTTGAAACTCCACAGCCATTTCCTGCTATTGCTTGGCACGTTCACTTGCTTGAGTCAGTCAAGACCACCACCAATGGCGATAGTTTCTGCACAAATAAAACCCCCACGAAAAGGCAGAAGCTATTTTATGATGAGATACTTCATTTAATTGTTGCATTCACTTCAAAGAAATCAGCAAATTTATTGCACCGTGGACTATGGAGGGGAAGGAATGATTTTCTCCGAACCACTGTTCCTGCTTTCTCTAAGGTGTTATTCCATTAATGCTATCTCTGTCATTCCCTCCTCTCCTCCTCTTCTTTCTACTGGCTTCGATCCCTTTGCTGAAAGAGTTTGAGACTTGCCAACTGCCAAAGTCATGTTGCTCTAGTTCTGTTATTTGTTTCCTTAGAAACCTTCCTTGGCTTTCTGGTACCCTAGAGGTTAAATTCCAAGATTAAAAATAAAAATAAAAATAAAAATAAAAATAACAGTACAAGATGCCTTGATCCTGCTATTCCCACTGAACCTTTAATTTTCTAAATCCTTTTTTTTTTTTTTTAGACCTCACTCTCTGGCTTTTTTATGAGTCTTGGCCACTTTGGAACACCCTCTTCTGTAAATTCTTCTCCTTGTGAGTTTTTACAAAGGCACTATCCTGGATTTTCTTGTACTCCTCAGACCCCTCCTTTACATTCTCATTTTTTGGCTCCTTTTTCTGTTTTCCATTCCTGAAACATGATCATATACTAAAGTTGCCTTGCATCTCCGTACAGCCTGCCTACACTTTTATCATCTCACAAGTGTAATGCTCACCCTCCTGTGGAAATTTTCCAAATCTACATCTTCAACCCCACCCACCCATAGGCCATGGCTTAAATTGCTTACATTCTGTAAAAGAAGGCTGCAACTTTAATGTGAGAACAATTGTGCCGAGTAGTGATAGAAGCAGAAATAGATCTGGCAAAGAATAATTCCAGAGGTGGAGACTGATGGAAACTTCACAGAGAAGGTGACATTTAAGCCAGACTTGGAAAGATGAAAAGATGAACACAATTTTGTAGGCAGAGATTAACAAAATGTCATTCCAAAATGACAGGAAAATGGTGGCCAAAAAGAAAGTTTGCCAAATAGAGCCATAAACCATTCTGATCTATATCTATATCTATCTATCTATCTATCTATCTATCTATCTATCTATCTATCTACAGCAGTCATCTTTCAATTTTGCCCGTAGGTTACATATAAGATGTAATACATATGTCATACCAAGCTGCTGTCTTCCTCATGCAGGAGGCAGACTAAATTGGAAAACAGACTGTCATAAGCAAAGTGGCATTAATCATAACAACAGCAACCTTGCCCCTAGTATGTGCTGAAGTGAGTTAATCCACACAGTAATAGGCATATATCATTACTCCCATTTGCTGAAAACTGAGGCCATGCTTGATTTGCTTGGCCAAATATACACACCAAATCAGACATGCTTTTCTATCTTCAAACTCCAAATATTGTTTCTCATGCTTCCCTGTGTTCAGAAGATGGACTCATGAGGACCTCAAGTCTCTACACTAATTATAAACCCATGGGGCGCCTGGGTGGCGCAGTCGGTTAAGCGTCCGACTTCAGCCAGGTCACGATCTCGCGGTCCGTGAGTTCGAGCCCCGCGTCAGGCTCTGGGCTGATGGCTCGGAGCCTGGAGCCTGTTTCCGATTCTGTGTCTCCCTCTCTCTCTGCCCCTCCCCCGTTCATGCTCTGTCTCTCTCTGTCCCAAAAATAAATAAAAACGTTGAAAAAAAATTAAAAAAAAAAAAATAAACCCATATGCACAGCATTTGTCTAGATCATTTTCTTGGACCCAACCATGAAAGTCTTCCAGGGAGGGGAGACCAGACTGATAGCTCCATTTCACAAGGAGCAAAACAAAAAAGAAAACCAACCAAAGTTATTTTAATTTCATTGTTACAAACTTTTATTTGGGAAGAACTAATCCCTCCAGCTTGACAATAAAAACAACGCAGCTAAGAAATATATTTGCTTACATATAAGTTATCCCACTACAGTCTTAGTTAGACTGTCTCACTAAGATTATTTCAGTTTACGCAAGCTGAAAACTGCATTTCCTTCTTTTTTTTTTCAACGTTTTTTTTTTGTTTTGTTTTGTTTTTTATTTATTTTTGGGACAGAGAGAGAGAGAGCATGAACGGGGGAGGGGCAGAGAGAGAGGGAGACACAGAATCGGAAACAGGCTCCAGGCTCTGAGCCATCAGCCCAGAGCCTGACGCGGGGCTCGAACTCACGGACCGCGAGATCGTGACCTGGCTGAAGTCGGACGCTTAACCCACTGCGCCACCCAGGCACCCCAACATTTCCTTCTTTTAAAATGTTTATTTATTTTGAGAGAGAGAGATTGAGTGCATGAGCAGGGAAGGAACAGAAAGAGAGGGAGAGAGAGAATCTCAAGCAGGCTCTGTGCTGTCAGTGCTGAGCCTGATGTGGGGCTCGATCCCAGAATCTTGAGATCATGATCTGAGCCAAAATCAGGAGTCAGACACTCAACTGACTGAGTCATCCAGGGACCCCTAACTGCATTTCCTTTTGTGTTTTGAGTAAATAGCTACTGGGAAAGCTTTTTAAGGTCACCTGTTTCTTATGCTGCTCAATCAGCGAACTATCTGAAATAATCAATTGCAATAACTTCAGCCTAAAATAAAATGTCTCCTTGTCTTTTTATTGCTTCTCACAAATTTTAAGAAGTGTTATTTTGCTTACTCGGAATGTCCAAGGCCAGAAACTGAAATACGGTGCCATAAAGGGAGACAGAGACTGATTTATATGGAAAATAACATAAAAACCTTTTCCAGAGGCTCCAGACAATGTGAATCTCAAAAGAATGGCATGTTGAAACATCTCCCTGTCCTATTGACAGGTGGATTTACCAAATGTCTTTATTCAGAAGTTTTAAGAGGTAGCTGGTTTAAAAAGGTTTTTTTTTAATTAAAAAAAAAAATCACAAAATACATGTCCTAAAACATTACTTAGAAGAGGAAGAAAAAAAAAGGAAAGAGGGGCAGAAAATCCAGATAGAACACTGCTACACACAGAGTTCTAGAAACCACAGCCTCCCAGATTTGTGGATTAATCTAATGGCATGATTTTAAAAGCTACTGTTATTTGAAGTGTCTAGATTTGCTTCAAAATTAGGGCAGAGTGGTGGGGTGGGGGGATAATACATGAAACAAGACTGGCCATGAATGGCTCACTGCTGAAGTGACTGATGGATACTTAGGGATTTATTATAACTATCCTGATTTTTAAAATGTTTAAAATTATCCTTTAATAAGTTGGATTTTTTAAAGAGCCTATATTAACAATGAAGTAACACAGAAAGTTAACTAGGACAGGCCTCTTTTGTTTGCATTCACCATACACAAAACTTTCCCGTCCGCATTTAAATGGCCCCTCCCAGGAAGAGGGAGTTGCTGTGGTCTCTGATCATGAGAATATAAGGTCACAGGGGAAGGGATCTGCCATGTTCCCAGTGCCTAAAATAGGGCCTGACACTTAGTAGTCATGCAGTATATATTAGGTAAATAAAAAAAAAAACAGTGAATGAATGAATGAATGAATGAGTATCTTCCTGAAAGAAGAATCACTGTCTGTATGAACAACTTTTAAACTCAGTATAAGGAAAGGCTTTCTAATGCAGACACGGATTGGGCTACCTCGGAGCTTTCTCTCCTGCTTAGAATATCTCTGCAGGCCCTGCCTTTCCCTGGCTGCCCAACTTACTATTTGAGAACTGTCTCAAATACGAAGCCATCCCCTCATCCTAGCCCATTATTGGGGCAGAGAGATCACCTCCCTTCACAGAGCCCTGAATGTATGTCTCTAGCCAATACTTACCATATTCACAAATCTGTTTGTCATAGGACTTGGCACATAACAGGCCGATGATAAAAATCAGCTGATTAATTATTAGAAAAAGTTAAATTCCTTATTGTATAGACTGTTTACATAGAGGCTGGACTGGCATTTGCTAGGGATACTATAAAGAAGGTACAGGCATCATCTATTGAGTCACTCAGTAAGTATTTATTGAGCACCTGCTACGTGCTGGGTAGATGAGTTGTCTCGGTAAGGTTCAGGGAACAGTGTTAGGAAGAGCATTTGAAAAGTAAAAATTAGGGGCACCTGGGTGGCTCAGTTGCTTAAGCGTCTGACTTTGGCTCAGGTCATGATCTCGTGGTTCGTGGGTTCGAGCCCCACATCGGGCTCTGTGCTGACAGCTCAGAGCCTGGAGCCTGCTTTGGATTCTGTGTCTCCCTCTCTCTCTGCCCCTCTCCTGCTCATGCTCTCTCTCTCTCTCTCTCTCTCTCAAAAATAAACAAACATTAAAAAAAAAAGTGTGATGTAACTTTAAAAAAAGTAAAAATTAACGGATTTAAGTAGGCGTGCAGTGAAATGGGTAAAGGGAGAAGCAGAGGTGCATCAGTGACAGAAGGAACTCATGGAAGATTGTACTAAAATGCTTTTCAAGATCTCTTCAAATCTAAACAATCCAATTTTAACCTGTTACAATGTTTACTATAGGCAAACTCAGAGCTGGAACAGAGTCCCATGCTGACACTTTCAGAACTGTAAATACGTACTTCTGAATTGGCCTTGGGCTGGCTTGCTTTCTTTGTCTTTACTGTATGCAATAATTTGAACCGTATAATTCTGGTCTGGCATAAGACCTTGAATAATTGCTTTAGTTGCAGTGTTCTGGAGATTCAATTGATTGGTTTTTCCACCTATAATAAAACAGAAAGATAAATCAGTACTAAGAAACAGGTTAACTGTATACATTAAGAAAATTTATTAATCAAGCAATCAAGACATTTAAAAATATATACGATGGGGCGCCTGGGTGGCGCAGTCAGTTAAGCGTCCGACTTCAGCCAGGTCACGATCTCACGGTCCGTGAGTTCGAGCCCCACGTCAGGCTCTGGGCTGATGGCTCAGAGCCTGGAGCCTGTTTCCGATTCTGTGTCTCCCTCTCTCTCTGCCCCTCCCCCGTTCATTCTCTGTCTCTCTCTGTCCCAAAAATAAATAAACGTTGAAAAAAAATTAAAAAAAAAATATATATATATATATACGATGGTGCATATGTACATTGCACTTAACTTTAATATACTGTTCCTTCTCATTCTTAGCTCTACTCTTTGTATAACTTAAACAGTTGTCTAAAGAGGACAAAACATTTTCAGAAAAATCATTCATCACAATGCATTATTGCTTTTATATGCTAGGGAAAGTCATAGTACAGGATCAGAAGACAGTAAGCCCTTCCCATCAGATATATTCTTCAAGGAAAGAATTCCACTTAAAAGTGCAGGGATGGGGCGCCTGGGTGGCGCAGTCGGTTAAGCGTCCGACTTCAGCCAGGTCACGATCTCGCGGTCCGTGAGTTCGAGCCCCGCGTCGGGCTCTGGGCTGATGGCTCAGAGCCTGGAGCCTGTTTCCGATTCTGTGTCTCCCTCTCTCTCTGCCCCTCCCCCGTTCATGCTCTGTCTCTCTCTGTCCCAAAAATAAATAAATGTTAAAAAAAAAAAAGTGCACGGAAAGGTATGGGCAGACCGAATGTCATTGTCTACAGTGGAATTTTTGCTATAGTCTCTCTAAACTGAGTCAGAGCATCCCTGAAGCACTAGCAATTTAATTATCTCAAATCTGAGCATAACTGGCTCAGGATGTTGATGGAACCAATCATTGCCTGGCTACTTAAAAGTTAGCTTGGTTCATGAAAAGATTTCAAACCTCCATGATCTCTCCATCAAATTAGACTAACATCTAAGGCTTTCTTGGAAATACTGTTGATTAAATATTCAACTTTTATGCAAAATTCCAAAGATAGATTTCTTTTCTGATTTCTAATAGCACTTACTAAGTCTGAGAAAGGAGAAATTTAAAACCTCTGCCTCACTAATAACACTAATAGCAAAAAGGATCTGAAATTTGCTGAATGAATTAAACATAACACAGATTATAATAAATTTTAATCATATTCTCATAAAATTAATGATGTTATGTCTGAAATCTGAAACCTTTCTCTTGCCAAAACCCATTTCTTTAAATGCATTTATGTCCGAGATGTTAAACCTGGTTTCACAAAGTTCTATTGTTTAAAACTCATCTCCTACAAATACTTACAAATAAATCTTTCTTAATGTGTGCATCACTAAAAAAAAAAAAAAAAGTGTCTTAGGATACTTTGTATTAGAGCCCCACTCTGAGAGGCATAGGGTGTATTATTTTACTAAAGGCCTTGAGAATCTTGCAATAAAAAGGCTTTAAACTCTTTAAGACAGGAGTTCTTAACTATATTTGACCATTAAACCATTAGGTTGTATAAGAGCTGTAGCATCTTTCAGATTACCATGGACCATGCTTTGGGAAAGACTGATATAAACAATACTTGGAACATCTCTTGCAGTGTTCAAATGTCTACATTTTGTGTCTAGACGCGTTTATTACTCTCTTTATTTACTCTGTTTATGTTTTATCAAGGAGATACCAGAGTGTCGACACTGTGTTATTGGCTTGGGTCACGGCAGCAAGGACATGGGGTCACTGGAAAAAATGTAACAAGTATTCATGAAGAAATCATTTGCTTTCATTCTCAATTTTTAGTTTGTCTCTGGAGGTGTTTAAGCAAGAGCTGGAGGTCTGCTTTCTGGGTATGTTGTGGTGGAGGGGATTGAAAGATCTGGCTGAGCTTTGGTTCCAAAGCTACACAAGTCACTTCTAAGACTCCCTGATTCCTTTATGACACCTATGTGAGGTACTCAATAGTTTAGTATTATCAGCAATTAATCAGGTAGTTAAAACACTGATAACCTGAAGGAAACAAACAAAAAAAAAAGAATAACTTTTCAAGATCCAATATGGGGAATTCTCAGAGGTACCGCAAATTGGAAACTTGTATTTTGACCTTTAAAGTCATGATGTTTAAGAATCTCTTTAACTTGAATTTCCCATGAGGACTTATTTTAGAATGTAAACTGCATTTTCAGAAGTCAAAGTTATTTCAAAAGTGGGCCATGCTTCAAAATGAAAATTCTGAACCAGGCTTGAGAATGAAATACCGTTTTCTGCAAGTGAGTCACTTCTGTGGGCCACCATGGGAAAAGTTGGCATCGGTGACACTGAACCAAGAATCATTCTAAGGAGCCTATGGGTAATATTTGTTAATAGAAGAAGGTTCTTTTTTAGTAGTGGCCGAGCAAGAAACCAGGTGTTTCATCTGCTTGTTTTAAATCCACCACTGGGGGGGCGCCTGGGTGGCACAGTCGGTTAAGCGTCCGACTTCAGCCAGGTCACGATCTCGCGGTCCGTGAGTTCGAGCCCCGTGTCAGGCTCTGGGCTGATGGCTCAGAGCCTGGAGCCTGTTTCCAATTCTGTGTCTCCCTCTCTCTCTGCCCCTCCCCCGTTCATGCTCGGTCTCTCTCTGTCCCAAAAATAAATAAACGTTGAAAAAAAATTAAAAAAAATAAAAATAAATAAAAATAAATAAATAAATAAATCCACCACTGGGTAAAATGTCCACAACTATGAACAAGAGAGCATCTGTTGACCTCATTAAATGAGTTGCAGAAAGGTGTCTAACAGCAAGGAGTCCAGGTTCTTATAAATCTCTTTATCACCAATAAAGAGGAAAAAATTATACTTATGCAAATATATATTATACAGATGTGTTATATGAAATATTTGTTATGTACTATGTGAAAATGTATCCTAGGAAAGGAACTGAGGTCTGAGAGACGTACTCAAGATCTTCTTTAAATCAATCATGGGTCGGGGCGCCTGGGTGGCGCAGTCAGTTAAGCGTCCGACTTCAGCCAGGTCACGATCTCGCAGTCCGTGAGTTCGAGCCCCGCGTCAGGCTCTGGGCTGATGGCTCAGAGCCTGGAGCCTGTTTCCGATTCTGAGTCTCCCTCTCTCTCTGACCCTCTCCCGTTCATGCTCTGTCTCTCTCTGTCCCAAAAATAAATAAACGTTGAAAAAAAAAACTTAAAAAAAAAAATCAATCATGGGTTAATATGATTGAGCTCCTACTATTTGGCAGTCACTCTTTTAAGTGCTTGGCATTTATAAATTAATTTAGTCCTTACAACAAGTGCTTCCCAAATTTAATACGCATAGGAATCCTCTGTGAGTCTTGGTAAAAATTAGATGCCAGTTCAGTAAGTGGGGGGTAGGGACCAACAATCTGCATTTGCTCTCAACTGATGCTTCTGCTGCTGATTCCCAGACCACATTTTGAGTTCCAAGCCTTACAACAACTCCACGAGGTGGGTACTAGTGCTGTTTGTGCATCTTGTGTAAGAAGAAACTGAGGAACTGAGAGACTGAATAACTTGCCCACATGACATCTTATGCCCCACAGAACCAAGTTCTAAAAGCAAGCAGTCTGTTTTCTTGATCCCTTCTTTGTCTCCATGACCACCATGCGACAGTGGAGATTCCTCCACATACTCTGTATTATTTTAGTTGATCAGATGTGTACAGTAAAAACATAAAATAGAAGAAAAAATTCAACCAAAAATTTAATGTATAAAAATGTACATAACTACTTTATCTTCATTATCAATAAATTTAACTTTTGTCTTTCCTGTTTTAACTTATCACTTATTTTTATAATGTATACTTAGTTTTTATAATTTTAATGTGTAATTGTTGAATAATATACTATCAAGTTAATTAATCATAATTTGCTCAGCTGGTCACAACGTCTGCCTTCCAGATGTATTGGATTTTTTTTTAAGTGTCAACACACCAAAAATATTCATCCTATGTCAAAACAGAAGTGGTGAAGATTTTAATCTGGAAACTTCTCCTGCGGAGAATTATGGTGCGCTCAATAGTGACTCTTTAGACTTTAGGAACATTATTAGGAACATTATTTCCTTGATTAGAGGGTGAGATTTCAAGTTCAAATATTAAATTAAAAAGAAAACTTTCAAAAAATCCTCTTACAAATGATTTTAAAGCAACACTCAGTATTTCACATTTTTAGTTATCTATGTGTAAAAAGTTGCTAATACTCCACAAAATACAAACAGCTCTATTTTACCTGAAGCTGGAGTCACAAGAAGTTTGTATCCACCAAATTTTCCCCTTGGAGCCTTCCATGAAATCTGTATACTGTCCTGAGATAATACATTATATCGTAACCTTGTGGGTGGAGCCACTGAAAAAGAAAAACAAAAAATTGCTTAAGGATTGAAACATTTAAGTTTCCATTAGTTAAACTGAAGAGTCAAAGTAATGAAATCAAAATATATGACTTCATCAACCTCAAAATATGCTCTTTCTATAACCCCATTAATGAAATGAATTGATCAGTTTGCACAATGATACAAACCCAAGAGTATCTGTTTCTTAAGAGATAAGCATTTGTCAAATAGTATTGACCTTATGACAAAAAACTGTGACTTAGGGTTAAAATTTAATAATCTGGTCGACTTTAAACTGAAGGCAATCTTGCAAAATGTGTTCATTATGTTACAAACATTGTGTGTGTGTGTGTGTGTGTGTGTGTGTGTGTGTGTGTGTGTGTGTGTCCCTACTTGGAACATGTGAGTTTTATAATCTACTCTCCTGGGGCCTGTTTTATGCCTTCAGGTTTTTTACTTTAGTAATCCAATATATTTTATGATAAGGTCATTTAAGAAGGCTATCATGGACATATTAGAGTAATAAGATCTTCATTTAAAAATATCTGAGAAAGAGATTAAAAGGGACCAAAATAAAAAAGACCAATAAAAGATAATTATGTTTTATAAACTTTGATCCATTCTTGAAATTTGGCGGATTTGTATCTTTTGGCAAGATCCATAGCACATGGTCATGACTCATCCCAGTATATTTAATCTTTTCTGATAGTTCACACAATGGGTACGTCTATATTACTTTTTACGTATGTCATTCAAACTTCAAAACATGTTTTTGGAACCCTACTATCAGTGTCCCAGAATTTCAAAAGAAATCCTTTAAGAAGAAGATTTTAATGATATAATATCAAAATTAGTTTGTCAAAAAAGAAAAGCTAAGGTGTAACAGAAAAGTTAGCACTTACTACCCATTTTTACGCCCTGCTTTTCTTTCTCGCTTGAGAAAACACAGGGAGGGGGAGGAAATAAACATTCTCTTTCACAGGGATGTAGCATGACATGGAGTTTGGACACAAATTTGATTCTAGTTCTGTCACTTATTAGATAAAGAACCTTGAGTAAGTGATTGTTTCTTCCAAAGCCTTATTTTTAGAAAAGGTGACAGCAATACTTTCTGCACAACATAGATGGCAATAGACAATAGGATAATGGATACAATGTATTATAATAGGTGGTTAGTAAATGTTTGCTCCTCTTGCCCTTACTTCAACTAATGGGTGATCTCAAAAGCTCACTGGATTCTCACAAAAAATACACAGCTATCCCAACTTTACATATAAAGGAACCAAAGAGAAGCTAGAGATGTGTCCAAGTTTACATACTGGTGAATGACAAGCTCTGACCCCAAGCAAAATGCTCTGTTTCTTTGGCAGAAGAGCCATATTAAGAAGGCACCCTTTATTGAGCTAGGTGAATGAGTGATTTACCTCTCTACAAACTATCCACTCATTCAAAATCAATGAGCAGTGAAGGACACAATCAAGAATAGTTATTCTCTGGGGTGCCTGGGTGGCTCAGTTGGTTAAGTGTCCAACTTCAGCTCAGATCATGATCTCACGGTTCACGAGTTCAAGCCCCACATCGGGCTCTGTGCTGACAGCTCAGAGCCTGGAGCCTGTTTCAGATTCTGTGTCTCCCTCTCTCTCTGCCCCTGCCCCACTCATGCTCTGTCTCTCTCTTGAAAATAAATAAAACCATTAAAATTTTTTTTAAAAAGAATAATTATTCTCTTCCTGTTGTCCTTTACTACCTCTTAGCAGAGAATGCTAGCCATACAAAACAAAAACATTAGCTTACCATTCTCAATTTGACATGAATGGAAGAGTTTACATTTCTCTGGTTTATGGGATAATATGGATTTATCATAAGAACAACTACACTGCAATTCAAGAGGAAGATAGCTGAACCTAACATTTGGGTGAACAGAAAAACTTACTATTTTGCTCAGTGTGGAACTTGGGGAGAATAATGTATTCATAGGTAGGCTCTTATTACTTATGGAAGAAAATTTAAAATAAGAATTAAACCATTTTAAACAATATATCAAGTGTCTCCACCAAATCTTGCCAGTGGGCTGCTAGACATCACGGGCCAAGCTCATGACAGAGTTCTGCCTGAACGCCCTGGTGAAAGACAGCTGACATGCCTGGGAATCGTCAAGTGGAAAAGTACAGTAAATAGGATGAGGGCCTCAGGTCTAGGCAGTTGCAAGAGGATCAACCCATTCTGTTGGTACCCCAGGTGTGCAGACTTCTCAAGGAGGGCAAATAAGTCAACCCAGGATTCCTAGGTTAAAGATTAGAAATCTTTACAGCATTCTCTGGCCAGGCCACTGTTCTTCAAATGTGGTCTGAGTTTATAGCCTGACACGTTTTTTTAGTCAACAGCCACAGCCTTCTGAACCTCCAGGAGAAAGTGATTAGGATAACAATGGCCATGCTCTGATTCCATGCCCAGAAAATACAGAGGGTGCTCCAGACCCAGAGGGCACTGGCTTCCTTTGAACTGCTCAAAGAAATACAATGTGAAGCAACTGCAACAACAATATCCATCCACGTTCAACTTTTTAAACAATTTATAAATGATGCGGATGACTACAGTCCCATTACAGCTGCTAGCAAAAAGCAATACCACCATTTTCTTTCATCAACAGACCACACCTATTGCCTATATACGCAAAAATACTCTCTCAATCATTAAAAGAAAATCTTGGGTAGACACAGAGTTCACATTTCCTTTAGGTTTTTGCCTATCGGGGAAAAACAGTGAACAGAAAAAATGCTAGTTAAGAAAGAAGAAGGCATGAGGTCATAGTATCAAACTTCAAAATTAGCTCCTTTTTCTCTGTATGGAAGACACTGGGACTTGTGCCAGAGCAAGGGTAGCAAGACTGACAGAAACATTGTAAATCCAGTGCACAAATAAATGTCTCATGGAACAAAAAGTTGTGGATCTTTAATGCCAGACCCAAGCTTTTTCTTTCTGCAGCCCCAAGGAGGTCCTTCTATACGTATACTTAACTTCCAGTGATAATTACACTCTCTCTCCCTTTCAAATAAATAAAACTTAAAGTAAATTTTTTTAAGCAACTCCAATTATCTATTCTCTGCTCAAAATCAATCACATAAATAAATGGTGTCATGGTAGATAGAAATAAGATTCAGTTTCTCAAACATCTCACGTACTTCCCTAAAAGCAAAAGAAGCCAATGGCATCTGAAGTCTTTTCTTACTGGGATTTCCTCTAGCAGGTGCCCACCATCTTCCTTCTAGAAAGTTTCTCCACTGGACCATGCCTTTTCAATTCACCTCTGAGACCTCAAAGGTCCCCATCAGATAACCTCCAAGCACAAAACAGTTCAGATATATCCCCAGTCTCATCCCTTTCACCTAAGCTCCAGACCACCCGCTACCCACCAGACATCTTGTCCTGGATGTTCCACAAACAGTGGAAGCTCCACATATGTGTCTGAGACTGACATCGTCTTCAGATTAAACTTGCTTCATCATTTATTCTTTTTCAAGTTTTTTTTTCTTTTAATATTGAGAGAGAGAGAGACAGAGAGAGGTAGAGAGAGAAGGAAAGAGAGAATCCCAAGCAGGTTCTGCCCTGTCAGCACAGAACCTGGCGCGGGGCCAATCCATGAACCGTGAGATCATGACCTGAGCTGAAATCAAGAGTCGGACGCTTAACCGAATGAGCTACCCAGTCACCCCTATTCTTTTATTAATCTCTTCAACAAATGTCTACTATGACTGAGGCATTGGTCTGCATCAGAGATATAGACACCAATAAGAGAAGTACTGAAGTATAGGTAAACAAGCAATTATGACGCAAAGGTACAGAAGCAATAATAACACGTGAGTTGAAATTAAAGGTCCCGTCTACTGAGCAAAAAGCCTTACAGTCCTCTTTGATATTTCCCTTTTATACCTCCCTCCATATCTAATCAGGAAGGAAGTCTTCTCTCTTCTACCTCTGAAATGGTTCTTGGATTCACTCTCTTCCCTCTGTTCCCCCACCTGGCTCAGACCCTCAACCTCTACTTCCCAGACACGTTAGTATAATCTTCCAATGGTCTCTCCTACTTCATTCTTATTCCCCAAACCACTATGGGTCACAAATATGAGTAGCAGCGATATTGCTATCAGTGTCTCTAAAAACAGAGCTGTTTAAAATCCTCCACAATTTGGCTCCAATCTACCTTTCCAGCTTTGTCTTTTGCTACACCCCCACCCCACACACAGAACTTATACTGTGAGTTATCTGCCTAACTGACGGCATCCCTGAAAGCACCCCAGAAGGGTCTCTGTGCGATCAGTTACTCCACCAATGACGATTTCTGAATTAAGTTAGACTAAGATAGTGGCTCTGAAGGGCTTTGTGATTTGCCTGCTCTTTGTTCCTAAGGACCTGTGCTTGTATCCCACGGTTTCGATGGTGAGTTACCTGAGATTTCTAGTACCACTGCGGAAAGTGTTCTTACATTAATGTAAACGGGGTAAGCAGAATTTGTCTAACTGTTCCTTGTGTGTTGCATGAAGTAGTCAGAAATATGGTCTTTTGCTCAGTGTTTGAACACTGTTCGAGCCTGCCAAGGGTCACGTTCCATGCCTTTGCAAACAAGCACGCCTCACTTTAAGGAAGCAGGGTGTGGTGGTTCTTAACATTTGACTTTTCTACGACTGTAAATTCCAAGCATTAGACATAAACACTCCTAAAACAACTTTCTTTATCTCATTTACATTTCCTTGCTAAGCTGATGAATGACGATCTCTGTACCAACATTTCTGTTTCTGCAAGATTATCGTGTTTACCCAGTAAGGTAGTTTTGCTCATTTATACGCGTTGTGCACTTACTCCGGAGGTTAGCACACTTCTTCTGCAAAAGGCCAGATAATAAATATTTTAGGCCTTGGGGCTATACAGTTTCTGTCACAACTACTCAAATTCTCAATGTGAAGCAGCCACAGACATATGTACACAGATAGCTGCATTCCAATAAAACGTTAACGACAAAAGCAAGCAGTCTTCTGTTATTTGGCCCATGAGTGGTAGTTTACCCACTCTTAACATACTTTAGAAAAATGAGTCGAAACCAAAAATAAAGGTGCAGATCCCAGTAATACAAACAGTAGATTTCAAAAATGAAGTTCAATGAAAACGAAGCTAGAAATAGCCGGAAATGCTTAAAATGGTGTATCAGCAGTTTCTGTCAGACTCTTAGGAAACTCTACATTGTGTGCTCAATTTTTAAAGAAAGGAACAAAATAAGGACCAGGTATCAAGTGGTAGAAATATTTTGTAGACCTTCTATTTAAGAGACAAGGCATGACTCAGGTACCTACATACACACATTATAGCTCCTCATTAATGGAACTGATTTGGTAGCATGCAAATTTGGCTTCTGCCGATTAAATCTGCACAGCCTTTTCAGAAGCATGTGAAGAACGAGCTATTCAACAAACCACCACAAAATGACTATGCTCAGTCACTGGTGAGATCTTAACCGTCATCAAAGTTGTGTGGCACATTTCTACAAGGCAAACAGTTGGTAAAACTGAGTAAAAGCCAACATATGACCCTGCCTAGAAACACAGTAGAACCAGTGAAACACTATTAGGGTAGGTAAAATAAAAAATAATAATCGGAACCAGTGCAGCTAGAGTCCCAGCCCTAATGATTATCTTAAAGTTTTGCGTTACCTTGACCCTGGACAATGGTGCAAAAATAAGCAATTGCCAGAAAAGCTGGAAACAACCAGTATTGCATGTCGCACTGAAAAATCTTCATTTTATCCTCTGCTTTTCACATGAGATGCAGCAATCCTGGAAATAGAGAGCACAGGAATGTTTTGAGAAGCCTGAAAATAATGTATATGCGTCCTCTAAGACAGGCCAACCACCCAACATGGATTAGTAATGTCAGGAAGTAATTCATTCTCCCAGGCACCGTATACTTCACTCTGAAATATGAACTGATAGCGCCTGGGTGGCGCAGTCGGTTAGGCGTCCGACTTCAGCCAGGTCACGATCTCGCGGTCCGTGAGTTCGAGCCCCGCGTCAGGCCTGGGCTGATGGCTCGGAGCCTGGAGCCTGTTTCCAATTCTGTGTCTCCCTCTCTCTCTGCCCCTCCCCCGTTCATGCTCTGTCTCTCTCTGTCCCAAAAATAAATAAACGTTGAAAAAAAAAAAAAAAAGTTTAAAAAAAAAAAAAAAGAACCTTTCACAGAGTGAAATATGAACTGATAAAAGAAAACCTTTTGAGAAGATGCTGTAAATGGAGAGAATGATCTGAAAGATTTGGGAAAGAAGTTCAGAAAGTACTTTGTGACTCCTTGTAAGGCATAAATTGCACAGTGAATTTTCCAAATGATTAAATTCCAAAAGTTTATGTGAAATAAGCATTATAAATGAGACAATCACAATTTCCTTGACAGGAATGTGTTCCTCCAGGATTTTTCACATAAAGTCAAAAGTCCTTCTATTTGCCTACAAAGTAAAGATATATAGGACCTTTCTTCTGGTAGTTAAAGAGAATTTGAAAAACCACTTTGTGCTAATACTAAATCACTGTTCTGCCTCTATTTCACTGGGCTGAAAAATCTATAATCCTTTCACCTTTTCTTTTAACTTTTTTGTCCTACGTGTAAATCTAAAAACTCTTCCAAGGTTTTCTTTTTCACGAGGAAATCAATGAAAGAAAAACTCTAAGAAAAAGAGAAATGAAAAGGGGCAGAAGAAGGTATGTAAGGAAGAAAAGAGGGAGGGAGGGAAAGAAGAAGGTGAAGAGAGAAGAAGCAAGAGTGACTGGTCAATTTACGAGCGCAGTCTACAAATTGTTGACCATAATTATTTTATAAGCCACTACAAAGGAGAAATTCCAAGAAATTTCCTCAAAGGATAAAAAGACATCTGAAAAGTTTTCTTCTACCTAGGGCATTTTTTCATTCATGTATTCATTCATTCATTCTCCAATATTGTTTCACAAAAGATCTGAGGCAAATTTCAGATAAATAGCAAATAATGTTTTTACTATGTCCACTGTGATATTTAGAACATATTTAATTACACAATTTATTAGCAAAATTGTGTGATCTCTCAGCTTAAACCTTATCTTTCTTGGTTCTTGCTCCCTTATCAGTATTCAAGGGGTGTGTTTCTGACTTCTCTTCTCCCTCCAGAATGGAGAATCTATATATTTATCCATTTTGCAGGGGGTTTTTTTGAGAACAAGTTTTTGTTTTGTTTTGTTTACTCATCAATGCTATGTTTTGTTTTCTGATTTATTTCTGTGCGTATCATCAGGAATTGCTTCTTTTTGCTTTTCTCTTATTGTTTTATTTGCTTTCTGTTTTTCTTTGTGATTTTGTTTTTTGTCAAATCTTAATGTAATATTATTCTTTATTTGAGGCCATTAATTTTCCTCTGAATATGCTTTGGCCACATCATATAAGCTTCAACTTCCTTTTTAACTGAAGAGTTATTTCAGTGAATGTAGTAAAGCCTAAAAGTCTATGAACAGAGAAAGCAATAGGACTAATGCATTTAAACCTCTGAGATTCTGGTGTAATTCCAGAGTAATACAGTGTATATTCAGAGGAATAAATTGTATTTCCCTCAGGCAATCATTCAAAAACAAATTGGGGGTCAAGTACTTTTTGTATAATACCCAATGATAGTCTTGTGTACAACTCTTTTGTGTTGCCAATAAAAGGGAAATCTGTAAGCTTTGATATTCATGTAAATAAACAAGCTAAGATCCTGTAATAAAAATTTTTAAATGTGCTCAATTGTGCCTAGAGACCCAAAAAATATCTTCTCCTATCATCCTACCATAGTTCCAAAATACTAATTACAAAAGAATATTTCTTTGGGGCACCTGGGTGGCTCAGTCGGTTAAGCGTCCAACTTCGGTTCAGGTCACGATCTTGTGGTTCGTAGGTTCGAGCCCTGCATTGAGCTCTGTGCTGACAGCTCAGAGCCTGGAGCCTGCTTCGGATTCTGTGTCTCCCTCTCTCTCCACCCTGCTCACACTCTGTCTCTCTCTCTCTCTCTCTCTCTGCCTCTCAAAAATAAACATTTAAAAATTTTTTTTCAAAGAATATTTCCTTGGACTGAAATATTCACATACTGGAGGCTCCTTAAAATTCCAAATGGAAAGGCAATACATTAAGTGCCTGTTCTAAAAGAATAAGCAACACAAGGGGCGCCTGGGTGGCGCAGTCGGTTAAGCGTCCGACTTCAGCCAGGTCACGATCTCGCGGTCCGGGAGTTCGAGCCCCGCGTCAGGCTCTGGGCTGATGGCTCAGAGCCTGGAGCCTGTTTCCGATTCTGTGTCTCCCTTTCTCTCTGCCCCTCCCCCGTTCATGCTCTGTCTCTCTCTGTCCCAAAAATAAATAAACGTTGAAAAAAAAAAAAATTAAAAAAAAAAAAAGAATAAGCAACACATTAAGTGACTAATATATGTATTTATTATATATATATTTAGCCTTTTAGCATGGGTTGATTCACCACAGATTAGTAAACCAACCATTTGTTAGAACACAAAGGAAATTGAATAAACAGTGAGCAAATTTTGATAAATTAAAGGAGCAAAGACCTTGGGGCATATATAGAACCCTCACTCTACAAAGGCAAGAATAAGATTAGATGGATTATCCAAAGAGATATGAATGGCACTTATGTAGACAGAAGGCATGAATACAAAGGATTTCAAAAGATATGGGAGTGGGCTTCAGCCCTAACACAACCAAGAAATCAATAAATCTGCCAGTCACCCAGACAGCTGTCCTGTACAGCCCCCAAAAAACCATACCAGCAGAATCACCCTCTCAACTCAAACAAAATATTCTAAGATTTTGTACCCCAACATTATAACTGTAGGTTTCAACCAGAACCAGGCAAGGGGAAGAAAGGTAAGGAAATAGGCCACATTTGTGTTTCTGGCATACATTTTAAGATCAGGGGACTTTTGGGGCGCCTGGGTGGCTCGGTCGGTTAAGCGTCCGACTTCGGCTCAGGTCATGATCTCACAGTCCGTGAGTTCGAGCCCCGCGTCGGGCTCTGTGCTGACGGCTCAGAGCCTGGAGCCTGTTTCAGATTCTGTGTCTCCCTCTCTCTCTGCCCCTCCCCTGTTCATGCTCTGTCTCTCTCTGTCTCAAAAATAAATAAACGTTAAAAAAAAAAAAATTAAAAAAAAAAAAAAGATCAGGGGACTTTTGGTTAGATACCACACGATAGGATTTTAACATAGGAGAAAACGATCCTTTTACAAACCATAAGCCAAAAGACTTTCTCTGTTCTCTTCAAAACACAAGTCCTGTGTCCAGGTGTTTTGAAGCAATAATTAACGCAACACAATGGAAGCTAATTTGCATTTCACAAAATTTAATTTTAATTAATTAATTAACTAATCAACTATTCTACCCTACTCTTGGTAATTTAAAAACAAACAGTATTATTTAGATGGAAAAAATTGTGCCATAGCTTATCTTTAAATCTTCCTTTTTGTTGTTTACTTTAAATTAGGATGAGTAATACCATATTGAGAGAAGTGGAATTTTAGTTTTCCCAAGGTTTTCTGCCAAGTCTCCAAATTTTTGGACAGTAAAATAGGGGCAAGAAGAATCCCAATTCCTATTAAAGTGCCATGAGACACTTTAACATTTACCAAAATGTCAAAGCCTAATTTGTTGAAACTTTGCCCAAAATCCTGCCCAACACAAATAACTCTGCCTTGTTTTTTTTTTTTTTTTTTGTTTGTTCGTTCATTTTGTTTTGTTGGTTTAAAAACATCATATTAAAAATGGGTACTTAGTTCTAAGTTCAGAAGGTATACACCCAATTCTGGGAAAGTTGATAATGTTTAGTATAAGTTTTCTCAAAACACTGTCACAATTTTGTGGTCCATAATTTAAAACTATCCCAATTAGGGCTAATTTGCCCTTCTACTTCATGTGTTCTGTTTTATTTAATCTCATTTGTATAGTTGAGATTAATAAGGAGCAAAGGCCCTGAGTATAGCCAGTTTTATCAAAATTCCTTAAAATATTTATTCTAAAGTTTTTGTAAACCACTGATAAACACACAAACATACATACACACAAACACTTGTACAGACTTACACATGCATGTACCTTCCAATCTTGCATAATGTTCTCTTCAATCAGTGCTGACTTACAAAAAAAACCCAACCAAACAAACCATGAACTTCAACAAAATCTTTGCTAGCTATCTGGCATTTGGTCTTGAGAGAGTTTGTTACTTGTAGTATTGAGATTTCCATTCCAACAATCTCTTGTTGAGAGTCCCACTATATAACCAAAGCTCTCTACTTGCTACTAAGGAAAATACAAAACTTTATACTATACAATCCCTGCCCTCAGCGATCTCACAATTTTATTGAAAAGAAAGATCACGAGCAAATACATTGCAAAGCTTAATAAAAGTAAGTATGAAATAGAAGAAAGACTTAGCACAAAGTGGTAATATAAATAGAAAACGGGAGTTAGGAAGACAATTCTGCCAATAATTTGTTAGGGGTCCTTGGCTAACTGGTGTAACCACTCTGACTTGGTTTCTTCGTACAAAATGTGTAAATTAGCATCTATCTGATACAGTGATTGAGATAATGCAGATAATGTATTTAGAACAAAGGTAGCTCTCAGACAGTTCTAACTAGTTCCAAGTTAGCAACACATTCTAAGAACAGGAAGGACAAAGGAATGATAGAATCAATAAATTTTGCTACTGGAGTAGACACTAAAGGAGGAAGGAAATGCAGGATGTCTTTATCTATCCCATCATGTTACGGTTGTAGAACTAACTCGGCAAAAGGCTTAGGTAAAAACCGAAGACCCAGATAATGACAGAGACACAATTATTCGCATGAGTGAACTGCTTTAAACTTTTCAAAATATGCTCCTATCCATGTTTTATCATTTCCTACATGACAGCTCTATATAGATTGAAAATCATCAACCATACGAGCATGTGAAAAATGTGACTTAAGAGCAACTCATAGACTTTAAAAAAAAAAGACTTAGCAGTTCTAGTTGACAAGTTCATGCAAAGATTTAAAAGAAATGAGAATGTGGAAAAAAATGGGGATGTTGAAGCATGTTTTAAGCCTAGGGAAAATAAGAATCAGAGGCATATGATGAATGTCTTCAAATACTTGAAGAGATTTCACGTAGAAAATAAAACAAGCTATTTTGTGCAACTTCTGCAAATCGAAGTTGAATCAATGAACCAACCCAAAGAGATGTGGATTTAGATGTAAAAATCCTCTAACTTAGAACTGGGTCTTCTCTTTTACTAGAAGTTCTGAGGCAGCAGCCTATAAGAGATACTATAGAAGGGAAAGGGAGCTGGACAAAATGACCTCTGAGATGCTTTCTCCAACCCTCTACTGTTTATACTTTAATGTTCACTTTATAAAAGGAGAATTTTATAGTCAACTGATGATCTAGGTCATACATATTTGCAGATAAAAAAGCAAAGACTAAAAACAGGTCTATAGTTTTTAGATCTATTGCTTTGGTCCAGTGTGTTAACATCGTTTAGCATTCTTTATTTCTTCTCTGCAGTGAAAATACCACCCTCCTCACATCCAGAATAACCAAAGAAGTTTCCAGGATTGGCTAATGAGGTTGACTTAAGCCCCAGAGGAAGTTAGTGATTATTACTCTTATCTGTGAGCACCATGACAAAGTAGAAAACAACTCTAAGTTAGGAATAAAGAAGACCTAGCTTTGATGCTATTAGTTTGGTGATTAGCCTTTCCCACCCCCCACCCCTGCCCCCAGTGAACTCCCCATTGCGCATGGCATTGTGACCAGAAATCAAGTGGAAAGCCATAGTCTTATTAGCATAAAGTATCAAAGGGCAAAAAGAGTTCAGGAACTCTAGAAACTGCAAATTGAGAAGGGACATGTCAGAGACGAGTGTGCCACAATGAGGAGAAATAAAATCAGCATAAAAACTCTCCTCAAATCCTGGATACTTCAGAATGATAAAGAGTCAAATAATCAAGAAAACTTAGCCATCATAAATGTGTGTGCATTTAATAGTAGAGCTTCAAAATACATGAAGCAAAATATGATAAACTAAAGAAAGGAATAATAAGCAAAATTACAGATGTTAACACTTCTCTCAGAAACTGACTGAAAAACTAGACAAAATATCAATAACAACACAGCAGATGTGAATAACTCTATCAACAAATTAATCTGTAATGATCATTACATCCAACAACTGCAGAATGTACTTCTTTTTTTTAAGTGTACACAGAAAGTTTTATAAAACGGGCCATATATACTGGACAATAAAATGCGATTCAAAAAATTTCAAAAGCTTGAAAGTTTACAGAGTATGGTTTCTGACAGTAACAGAATTAAATTACAGGCCAACAATATCAGGGGCACCTGGGTGGCTCAGCTGGTTAAGTGTCTAACTTCAGCTCAGGTCATGATTTCATGGTTCACAAGTTCGAGCCCTGCATAGGGCTTTGTGCTGACAGCTCAGAGCCTGGAGCCTGCTTCAGATTTTGTGTCTCCCTGGCTCTCTGCCCACCCCCGCTCACATTCTGTCTCTGTCTCTTTCTCTCAAAAGTAAATAAACATTTAAAAAAAATTTTTTTTAATCAAAAATATTACAATATCTTTAAAAATTCAAAGTATCTAGAGATTGAACATGTTTCTAATTAATCCATAGGTCAAAGAAGAAATCACAATGGAAATTAAAAATATTTGGAAGTCAATAAAAATAAAAAGACAACACATGAACATCTGTGGAATGCAGTTGAGGGATTAGAGAGAAATCTCTAAGTTAAAATATTTACATAAAAAAGAAAAAACATTTAAAATCACTGATCTAATGTTCTACCTAAAAAAGCCAGGAAAACAAGAGCAAATTAAATCCAAATTAAATTGAAGAAAGGGATTAATAAAGAGTACAAACCAAGGAACTACATAAACTCATATTAGTGAAAATTAACAAAGCCAAAATTTGCTTCTCTGAAATAGTAATAAACTTGAAAGATCTTAAGAAAGAGTGATCAAGAAACAAAGATAGGGAACACAACTAACAATACTAGGAATAAAAGAAATTATATCACTACATATTTCACAAACCAACAAATGATAAAAAGGAAAAACATTAATAACTTTATGCCAGTAAGTCCAAGAATTTAGTTTGATTGGAAAAAATCTTTGAAACACTGAACTTGCTAAAACAGACATATGAAGAAACAGAAAATCCAAACAGCCCTATATGTATTATAGAGATTAAATTTGTTATTAAAAATATTCACAACCTAATGGTTGCCAGAGGGGAGGGGAATGGGAATTGGGCAAAATGGGTGAAGAGGAGTGAGATATACAGGCTTGTGGTTATGGAATGAATAGGTCATGAGAACAAAAGACACAGCATAAAGAATATGTCAGTGACATTATAATAGTAATGTATCAGGACAGATGGTGGCTACACTTGTGGTGAACATAACATAACATAACATAATATAATGTATAATGTATAAACTTGTTGAATCACACCTGTTGTAAATCTGAGACTAATGTAACATTGTGTGTCAATTATACTCAAATATATATATATTTTTTCTTTTTATGAATATGTATGTATATATATGTATACATATGTTAAGCAAAGTTAGAGATGGTTTCACTAGTGAATTCTATCAAATATTTAAGGGAGATATAATATCAATTCCACACAAACCTTTTCAGAAAACAGAGGTGAACTAGCATCTTTTTATCAAAAACCGATGTCATTACAAAAAATTTAAATTACAGGATGTCCTTCATGAACATAGATACAAAAATCCATTCACCAATATATATAAAAATCATTACCAAATGGGGTATATTCTAGAAATGTTATGACTAGTTTAATATTTTAAAATCAATATCACTCAGCATGTTAGACAATATATAAATAAATATACACATCCTCTCAATAGAAACAGAGAAAACACTTGAGAAAATTCACTACCCATTCATGATTTAAAAGAAACCTAGCAAACTAAGAATAGAGGGGAACTTTATTAATCTGACAAAGGGCATCTATGAAAAAAAATCATATATAATGGAGAAATATTGAATGCTTTTCTCCTAAAATCAAGAATAGGAAATGGATGGGAATGCAAACTGGTGAAGCCACTCTGGAAAACAGTAGGGAGTTTCCTCAAAAAAGTAAAACTAGAACTACCCTATGAGCCAGGAATTGCACTACTAGGTATTTATCCAAGGTATACAGGTGTGTTGTTTTGAAGGGTCACATGCACCCCAATGTTTATAGCAGCACTATCCACAATAGCCAAAGTATGGAAAGAGCCCAAATGTCCATCGATGGATGAATGGAAAGAGAAGATGTGGTGTATATATATATATATAGGAGTATTACTCAGCAATCAAAAAGAATGAAATCTTGCCATTTGCAGCTACGTGGATGGAACTAGAGGGTATTATGCTAATCGAAATTAGTCAGAGAAAGACAAATATCATATGACTTCACTCATATGAGAACTTTAAGATACAAAACAGATGAACATAAGGGAAGGCAAGCAAAAATAATATAAAAACAGGGAGGGGGACAACATAAGAGACTCTTAAATATAGAGAACAAACACGGTTGCTCGAGGGGTTGTGGGAGGGGGGATGGGCTAAATGGGTAAGGGGCATTAAGGAATCTACTCCTGAAATCATTGTTGCATTATATACTAACTTGGATGTAAAATAAAAAAGAAATTAATTGAAAAAAGAAATTAAAAAAATTTCCTTCTGAATGAAACAAAAAAAAAAGGAAATGGATGTCAGCATTGTAACATGTTTACCATTTCATTCAACATTGTACTAGAGGTCTTAACCAGGGCAATAAGGTGGAAAAAAAAAAAAAAGAAAAGGCAGAAAGAATGGGAAGGCAAAAGTAAAAGTATCTTTATTTAAAACCAACATGATTTTTTGCACAGAAAACCCTAAAGAACATATCAAAGAAAAAAAAGACCTACTTGAACTAATAAGTAAATTTAGGAAGTCTGCAGAACACAGATCAATAGGCGAAAATTAATCATATTCTTATAGCAACAAACAAATGGAAAAGAAAATAGTTTTTAAAATTCCATATATGATAACATCAAAAAACACAAAATACTTAAAAATCAATTAAGACATGGTATGCTCTACACTCTTTGATGTAAAAACTATAAAAATACAAAACTGAATTCCTGAGAGAAATTTAAAAAGGCTTAAATACATCGAGTAGTATACTATGCTGGGATTGAAAAACCCAGTATACTATGTTCATGGATTGAAAACCCAACTGTTAAAATGTCTTCAAATTAATCTATATGTTCAAAGCAAGTTTAATCAAAATTTCAGGTCATTTTTTATAGAAATTAACTAATTGATTCAAAAAATTTGCAGGGAAATGCAAAGGACTTAGAACAATCAAAACAATCTTTGAAAAGGAGAACAAAGTCAGATGACTCATAATTCCTGATAACAGGCCTTACTATAAAAGCAACTGCAATGACAATAGAGAGGCAGATTATTCTTTGATATAATTTGCTAATAAAATTTTCATATGAATAAATACACTAATATTAATAAGTGAGATTAGTTTGTAGCTTTCTTTTTATGCTGTGTCAAGTGTGTATATCAGCATTATTTTTCTGATTTCATAAATTTAATTTTGATTTTTCCTTTCTTTCTGTAAATGGTCCTTTGGAACAGTTATAACAGTATTGGTATTATTGATTTCTTGTACATTTTTGTTAACCATTTAATTACAAAATCATGGAAGCTTGGCATTGGGGGAGGCTACTTTTTTCTTTTAATTGTTTTTAATGTTTTATTTATTTTTAAGACAGAGAGAGAGACAGAGCATGAGTGGGGATGGGGCAGAGAGAGAGGGAGACACAGAATCTGAAGCAGGCTCCAGGCTCTGAGCTGTCAGCACAGAGCCCGACACGGGGCTCGAACTCACGAACTGTGAGATCATGACCTGGACCGAAGTCAGATGCTCAACAGACTGAGCCACCCGGGTGCCCCAAGGGGGAGGCTACTTTTTAACAACTTTTTCAAATTTTTTATGCCTGTTGTCTTATTTATAATTTCTATAAACCTAGGATGTTTTACTAATTTGTACTTTGCTTAAAAGTAATCCATTTCATCCTTGTTTTCTAATTTATCGACATACAATAATTGTAATTAGTATTCAATTCTTATAAATTCCTGTAATTTTGTGATTGTTTTCTATTTTCATTACTTAAACATTTGGGCTCCTCTCACTTTGCTTCTTTAAAAAAAATTTTTTTTCAACGTTTTTTATTTATTTTTGGGACAGAGAGAGGCAGAGCATGAACGCGGGAGGGGCAGAGAGAGAGGGAGACACAGAATCGGAAACAGGCTCCAGGCTCCCAGCCATCAGCCCAGAGCCTGACGCGGGGCTCGAACCCACGGACCGCGAGATCGTGACCTGGCTGAAGTCGGACGCTTAACCGACTGCGCCACCCAGGCGCCCCATCACTTTGCTTCTTAAATTACAAAAAAAAAATAAAAAAACTGTATCAAATTCACAACATCAAAGTAGAAGGAAAAGAAGCAGTAAGCTAGAAATAAGGAAACAGGGAGGAGAGGAAAAATTATAAAGACAAGATGAGAAGGTAGTATAAATACAGAAAAAAAAAACAAGGGAAAGAGGAAGAAAGTACATACTGCCCCCTGTTCAAATCTTATACAGACTTTTCTTAATAGTGTGTCTGTCACTTGGGGCGCCTGGGTGGCGCAGTCGGTTAAGCGTCCGACTTCAGCCAGGTCACGATCTCGCGGTCCGTGGGTTCGAGCCCCGCGTCGGGCTCTGGGCTGATGGCTCAGAGCCTGGAGCCTGTTTCCGATTCTGTGTCTCCCTCTCTCTCTGCCCCTCCCCCATTCATGCTGTGTCTCTCTCTGTCCCAAAAATAAATAAATGTTGAAAAAAAAATTAAAAAAAAAAAAAAATAGTGTGTCTGTCACTTGCTGGTTTTGTGACCCCAGGCAAGGTAGTTTCTGTCCTGGGAGCTCAGCAATCTGAACTCTAAAAGAAGAATAATATTTACTTCTGCAAGTATTTGAGAGACTTAAATGTGTTTCTGAAAGACAAAAAGGCAGGTACTCAAAAAAAGAAAAAAGGCAGTACTTCTACACACACACACACACACACACACACACACACACACACACACACTCATACATAGTATAAAGACAAAAAGGGGATGCCTGGGTGGCTCAGTGGGTTAAGCATCCGACTTCAGTTCAGGTAATAATCTCACAGTTCATGATTTCAAGCCCCACGTTGGGCTCTGTGCTGACAGCTCGGAGCCTGGAGCCTACTTCAGATTCTGTGTCTCCCTCTCTTTCTGCCCCTCCCCTGCTAGCTCTCTCTCAAAAGTAAATAAACATTAAAAAAAAGAGAGAGAGACAGAAAGGATCCAAGATCACCTTCCTGGCCAAATATGGGCCAGTGTTGCCTAGATTGGTAGTCCTCAAAATAACCTCAAAATAGTTCAGTCTATAAACTATGAGATAAGGAAATTATGCCAAAATGTAAATCAATGCATTGGTTTGCTTTCTTCTTCAAGAAAGCTTTGCTATGAAAAAAAAAAATATCTCTGCTGAACTAACAGTTTGCTTACTGACATATTTGATTTACATCCTGGTACAGTTTTATCTCAGCAGGCAGAAGTAACAGTTTGTGGATAGACACCAATCAGCAGACTATAATTTGCCTAGCACTGGCTTAGATCCCTCACTGCAGACCTCCCAACGGATTGCATCTGCCCCTCTGTCCACCGTAACTCTCCAGCAAACCACAGAGCCTTGGTAACTATTTTTACCTTCTGGGTTTTGGATACTATAAGACATCTAGATGGCAGCTTAGCCCATAATAAGAAAGGTTCAAAGTGCATAACAGGTCATGAATAAGTGTAGATTGATTAATAGATGACTGAATGATCAGGGCTGATGTGTATAGGTTACAATTGATGCACTGTACAATTTGCACTTGGCCGAGAGTGAGCGATGCTTGAAACTGGCACTCTGCTTTCCGAGTTGAATGCAAAGCTGTGTTATTCAGAGGAAAGGGTACTAATTTCTTCTTCCAATGGCATGGGTATGCCCAGACAGACCACCTTTTTCTAATTCATAGAAAGACCCTATGTAGATTAACAGCAGTCCTGTGAATGACTCAAATGCAAGGGACTTGACTGCAAATTGACCTCAGAAGACCGCTCAATCTTAAACTAGGTGCTGTAAGTTCTACAGGATAGAAGGCACAGCCATCCCCAAAGCATGACAAATTAGAGTGACAGCTCCTTGATTCAGGAATGATCCATGAGCTGGCTCTTTCTTTTTACCTCCTTCTTTTTTTAAGGACAGACATAACTCCTTGGTCAAAGAAATGGAGGGTTGTCTTTAACTAAACTCTATACTATAAGCAGTATAAAGGGTAGCTGCACATCTCAGTGTAGGTATCTCATCCTTTAGGAAGGCTTCCCTGATCTCCCAGGTGTGGGTCACATGTTCCACCATGGTTCCTATGGTAGTAATCTTTATATTGCACTCTGAAGCACCTAACACTGTACTGTAATTGGCTATTTGCATTTCTACCTACCAACGCGTATTGTATTTTGAATGGTTGGCACAATTTTGGTACATGGCAGAGGGCAGCTCAGGGAAGTCGAGGAAGAATGGAAGCCAAAAACCTGCAGTAAACTCTTTTTAGGTATCAATTCATTTCAATGTAGATTATCAATTTGTCTATAAAAACAGACAGAGAGCCACCCAGGAAGGAACAGACAGTTGTCTAATAGTGTCCCCTTAGTGCCCCTAGTTATAGACACATCCTAAGACAATCGACGGACTCAGCAAAGCCCAGCCTCCCTCTAGATCAATTTTCATAAACAATCCAGGTAATTTCTGGGAAGAAAGAGACCAAGCGCTGCTCCCTAAAATTGAAAGTTAGAGACACCTGCCTGGATAGATCCAACAAAGGCCCACTGATGGCTAAGTTCGCCAAGAGCATAGATTAAAAAAATCACCTTGAAGAAATGGGGAGTCTAGTCTCCAAGTCCTGACTTAGACCCTCAACTCTTAGAAATTCCCATGGCCTTTCTAGTCACCACCCTCTCAAAAATGGAGAAGAGAAAGAGAGAAGGGGGAAAGTAGGAAGAAGGGAGAATAAGGAATGAGAGCAGCCATTTTTGTCTTTCAGGCTCTGTACTGGATCATAGATCTTGACCCTCCAGTGTGGCTATTGTTTTCCCTGTTTTCTAGATGACGAAAATAAAGCTCAGAGAGGTTAAGAAACATGGACAGGGGCACAGAGGAGCAAGTTCCATCCCCTGTTTCAGCTACGAGATTGTATGGCCTCAGTTGACATCATCCATGTCATTCACACACCCCTCCCCAACCCCATCAAAGAAGCTGATGGAGAATATATCCAGTGGGATCTGGGTTCAATTTTTTTTTTTTTTTAATTTTTAGAGATTGAGAGAGAGAGACAGAGACAGAGAGCAAGCCAGGGACAGGGGAGAGGGAAAGGGGGAGAGAGAGAGAGAGAGAGAGAGAGAGAGAGCGAATCTCAAACAGGACCCGTGCCCAGCATGAAGCCCCATGCAGGGCTCAATCCCACAACCTTAGGAATATGACCCTAGCCAAAATCAAGAGTCTGACACTCAACCAGCTGAGCCACCCAGGCATTCCCATTCAAATCTTATACAGACTTTCCTTAACCGTGTGTCTGTTTTGTGACCCCAGGCAAGGTAGTTCTATCCTGGGGGCTCAGTGATGTGAACTCTAAAAGAAGAATAATATTTACTTCTGCAAGTATTTGAGAGACTTAAATGTGTTTCTGAAAGACAAAAAGGCAGGTATTCAATAGGTATTCAAAAAAAAATGCCAGTACTCTCGTACTCTCTCTCTCTCTCTCTCTCTCTCTCTCTCTCTCTCTCTCACTCACACACACACACACACACACACACACACACACACACACACTCACCACCTCCGCTGGAACAGGTTGGTCTCCACTCAAGGCTTATTGTATACAGAAGAGTAACTGGATCCCTGCCACTTTGTATTTAGTTATAGAAGAAGCAAGAAGAGATTGTTTTCCCGACACCCAGCACTATCAAGGGCAAAACTGCCAAGGAGGAAGTTTGTTTTTGTCATTTTCCTTTAAGCTCTCCACTCCCCACCCCGGACTCCAGCTGTCTCCTCTGTACCTTGGGGGCACCAGCTAGTGTCTCATTTAACAACAACCTTGTTCTATATAAACTGTCCTCATCTCAGATCATTTGTTAGCTCGGCGGTACTCAAATAATACCACCTCAGCCTGCGGCAATCCAGGAAGGCCTTTGTCCTTTAAAGGAATCTTGGGTTACACACAACAGGCCAGGAAAACGGCAGTCATTTGGCTGAGTTTGGATAAAAATGACAGCAAATGTGGCTCTGGAGTCACATAACTGCTAAAATTGTCTGTCAGCTTAAAACAGGCAAAAGATTTTTGTGCTTTACTAGGTGACATTAGGAAGTATTTAAGAGCCAAAGGGCACACACCCCAAGGAATTTTTCTTTTTTTTTTTTTGGTGTGTGGGCCGGGGCTTGACCTAGTGCCCCTTAAGTCATACCACTTTGCTCAGCCCATTCTTCAGGCAGCCCTGGCTGATCCGGAAAACCAAGACGCGCACGTGGAAGGCCCCAAGAGTTCTCCGAAATCCTCAGCTGGACCGTTAGCAGCAGGAAAAGGGCCAAGGGGCTCCTCCCATCAATCCTGAAGCCTGGGACCTGCCCAAAATTGTTCCAGGAATTCTGATGGGTTCCAAGAAAGCCTTCTCGGGGATTTACTGAGAGGCCTCACCAGTGTGGCTCCCGTCCTTCCGAAGGGACCCCCAGGAGGCCAGGGCTGCAGTGGAGGCTCAGGTCCATCCTGGCACAGGGCTCTCCAGGCAGAAGCAGAGATGCCCAGTGTTTAGTGAGTGTGTATATTGTACGTGGATAAACCTTGAAAACATTTTGCCAGGTGAAAGAAGCCAGTCACAAGGACCACGTGCATATCGTATGCCTCCATTTACATGAAATGTCAACAGAAAGTATAGGTCAGTGGTTGCCAGGGGCTGAGGGGTGGGGGATGGTCAGATTGAGAAGAAATGGGAAGTTACTGCTAAGAAGTATGGAATATGATAAGTATGATAAAAATGTTCTAAAATTGATTGTGGGGATGGCTGCACCACTCTGTGAATATACTCTCTGAATATAAAAACCATGGAATTGTATACTTGTATAGTATAAGAATTAATATCTCAATAAAGCTGTTTAAAAAAAAAAAAAATCCTGAAGCCTATTACAGTAACCAAGCCATTAGGGCCAGATTCAGAGCAAATCCATCCAAGCTGCTCTTTTGGAATAAGCAAAAGTCCAAATGTTATCCCTTCATTCAGTCACTCCTTCATTCACTCATTCTAAATTTACCAGTGAGTTCTCTGTGTGCACAACTGGACCACCTTATCAGAAACAGAACACCAATTTTCCTAATGGCACCCAGCACGAGTCTGCTTGCTGGATTTGAATGCAACCCCTTTGTCACGGGCTGAAACTAGGAAGCGCCCTCCTAAGCCCTTCCTAGGTGAGGGGCCCCAAAGTCTTTAAAGGGGAGTTTCAGGAACATCTGTTTGCATTTTTGCCACCAAGTCTTATCCCATTATCTTTCTCTGCTCCTCCCTCTCCCTGTTCCTCCCCCTTCAGCCTCTGCCCAGCAGACTCTCTAAAACTTCCAAAAGGGAGTCCAAAACTTCCAGAGGGAATGAGGCTTTCAGTAGCAGCTCCAGAAGCAATTTTTAGGGGGGAAATCCTGACCCCCGGTGAGAGCTGCACACGGGCTCCATTTGGGCATCTTGCCTAAAGACAAGTCCAAAGCCTGGGCCTACGTAGGAAGGGAGACCCCCAGGCAACCCTGAGCTCGTGTGCCACAGGGCGTGCTTCACACAGAGGACCCAAGAACCCACTACTACAGTCCGAGTGCCTCTAGTCCTGGACTTGCGGGCGGCGTCCAGACTCGCCTAGGACAGAAGGCACTCCTGTGGCCCCACGCTGGTTCCTCCTGGCCCTTCCCTAACCCTGCCCTGCCGGTGCGCGCTGCACGCCAAAGCCCAGCTCTCCTGGATGCATCCCTGCCCGGGGGCAGCGTGCGTACCCGGAGGCTTCAAGCAGGGAAGGGGTGCAGAGGGATAAACCTGGAGGAGATGAGGGGCGGAAAAGGCAGGGCGGAGAAGACCCTCCGACACCACAGCCTGGCGGTGCGTGTCAAAGCCGCAACCTCCGGCGAGAAAAAAGCCCGCAGCATCCGGGTTTCCTGGCGCAGACACAGAAGAGCAGCTACCGCCAACGTCCTCCATCTATGCGCTCTTTTTGCTGCTCTTTGCGTCTAGCGCCTGACCCCAGCGCTGATCTGTGGCTGGGTAAATTTGGTCTCCCATGACCTCTATCAACTGCTCTTCCAAGAGCCCCCAAATACAATCTAAATAAAAAGAGCGTGCTGTCTATTTATATACAGCCCTCCAAGACAAATTCCTAAACCCCTTTCTCACCAGACTGTCGCCTTGACTAAGCCGCTTCCACTTGGAAATGCTGGAATTGCCCGTGTCTCCAAGCCAAAACCTCTTCTTGCCGCCGCGCGCTCAAGGCACCCACGTACAGGGCAAAGTTCCCGGGAGCAACACAAGGCATCACACTGGCTTTGCATTCGCAGCACGTAGCACCTCCAAACTCCCTGCCCAGCGAACCCCGCTAGGAGGCATCTGGGTGCACCAGCCCATCCCACCCCAGAGGTCCCCGGCCATCCGGGGAGCCCGCTCTGATAAGGTCCATGGAATTGCGCTGCGTCTGCAGGTGGCTCACCCTCTCTCTCCACTTTTCCTTCCTCACAAATAGATTTTTCAAGACCGACCCGAAGTAGGGCAGAGAAACATTAGAACTGACCTGTGCAGGGGAATGTTCTAGCCCAGGTTGGGGACCTCTCGATGCCTAGGTAGGATCCAAGTTCCGCCGAGAGTTGGTTCTTGGCGGCGCACTGCTCTCACTCGCTTCCCGCCTTGTGCCCCTTTTAATTAGCCTCTCGCTCTCCCTTTCCCTCTTCCCTATTCCCTCTCCCCCTCTCCCTCTCCCACTCCAGCTCCCACTCGGCAACCCGGAGCTACCTCCTCTCCGGCGCTTCCCTCCTGCCAGGCGCCCAGGATCAGATAAGAGGAAAGGAAGGCCAACGGGCGGCCAATTATAGAGCGGAAGGTGGCCGCGGGGGCGGAGGTTGGGGAGGTGGGAGGCAGGCCTAAGTCTCAAACGCCCCCTACCTTATCTCCTCCTCCTCTCCCCACCCCCTCCCCACTAGAGGAGCCCGCCCGCGCGCCTCCCCTGCGCCGCCCCTGACCTGGCTGCGGCCCCAGGTGCGCGCCGCAGCCGGGTGTCGTGAGCCCCCTCGGACCGTGGCTAGTGTGGGGCTGCTGAGCCAGGCCCTGCGGCCGCTTTGCGAGGTGTGGCACCCCCTCCAGGACTCAGCTACTGTGCGCCCACTACCCGTCCCCCAAACCCGGCTTGTCTTCCCGCGTCAAGGACTTTGAGCTTGGGAGCGCGCACCCACTGAGCGCGGAAGGTACCCTTCCTCCCCTCTTCTCGCTTCCTTGTCCGAACCGGGGGCTGCCAACGCAGCGACGTTCAAATTGTGACGTGCAGAATCATCTGAGGGTGTTGAAATGGATGTTTTTGTAGGCTTATGAGGACGAATGTCAGCAGTGTCCACAGCTGCAACTTCCCGAACTGCAGATTCCCACTCGCAAAGATCCTGTTTCAACAGGTCTGGGCTGAGGCCGGGACTCTGCATTTCTCAAACGCCCTGGTGGTTCTGATGCATGCAGGCCACCCTGTGAGGGTCTCTACCCTGAGATATGAAGACCCCGTGTCCAGTGTCAAGGGACTGGGGCTGCGCAGTCACCCTCTGGGCCCCCTAAAAAAGTCATCATCGTTACCCATTTTTGAACCGTGCACAAGTCCCCTTCGGCGTTCTTTACATTCCAGCTTGTGTGCACACAAACGTTGGGGAGGGAGTTACAGAAACAATTTAGCAAGAACTCATTTGTGCAGGAAAAAGCTCTCTCACGTTGGAAAACAGCTAACGGCTCATGATAGAAGAGAAAGGGCAAGCGGTCTTCTTAACCTGCTTCCCACAAGCCCAGCTGAGAATACAGAAAGAGGGGCGTTTGAAACCTTTAGAGGGAGGTCCCTTGGACATTCTAACCGGCCCAACCGCTGTCAGCCACCAACTCCCCTTTCCCCGATTTTGCGTGCTGTTTTATCTCCTTGTCAGTGCTCTGAACTTCCTCGCTGGTCCTGCGCACCGACGCTCTGCCTCCATTGGTCCCTTTTCAAATTGGCCTTGGCTCTGCCACAGGGCGGGGCCCAAGCTAGGCGCGGCTTTGCAAACTGGGCTTCATCTCTCGGGGGTCAGGCAGGGGTGCAACTTTGAAGGAGGCCGACCGCGTCCGAGCGCTCCAGATAGACTGCAAGGGTGCGAGCGCCACCTGGTGGTTCCGCCTGGGGGTTTGGGAGAGGGCGGGAACTGCAAAGATAGCCGTCCACCTTGCCTTGAAGAGACCAGAATTCCTGAAATGCAAAATTTACTCCTGGAGACAGCTACCACTTTGGCTGCTCCTCTGCCCCACCTCCCCATGCAAGTGCCGGTTCCCTCTTTTCACTAATAAAATCTCTTTTGTAAAATTTAAGTATAGCTGACTCACAATATTACATTAGTTTCAGGTGTACAACATAGTGATTTAGCTTATGCTAAGCTCACCCCAGGTGTCGCTACCATCTGTCACCATGCAATGCGATTACAGTATCATCGACTATATTCCCTATGCCGTGCCTTTCATCCCTGGGACTTATTCATTCCATACCCGGAAACCGCTATTCCCCACCCCCCTTCACCCATTTTGCCCATCCCTCTACCCCCTCCACTCTGGCAACCGACAATTTGTTCTCTGTGTTTATGGGCCTGTTTCTGCTTCATTTTGTTTTTCAAATTCCACACATACGTGAAATCATATGGCATTTGTCTTTCTCTGACTTATTTCACTTAGTATAATACCCTCTCAGTCCATCCATATTGTCACAATGGCAGGATCTCGTTCTTGTTTACAGCTGAGTAATATTCCAGTGTGTGTGTGTGTGTGTGTGTGTGTGTGTGTGTGTGTGTGACACTTTCTTCATCCATTCATCTATCAGTGGACACTTAATTTGCTTCTATAATTTGGCTTTTGTAAATAATGCTGCAGTAAACGTAGGGGTACACATATCTTTTTGAATTCGTGTTTTTATTTTCTTTGGGTAAATACCCAATGGTGGAATTACTGGACTGTATGATATTTTTTTTATGTTTGTTTATTTTTGAGAGAGACAGAGACGGAGCGTGAGCAGGGGAGGTGCAGAGAGAGAGGGACATCCAGAATCTGAAGCAGGCTCCAGGCTCTGAGCTGTCAGCACAAAGCCCGACGCTTGGTTCAAACTCAAGAGCCTTGGGATCATGATTGTATGATATTTCTGTTTTTAAATAAAATCTATTCATGTTGGGGTGCCTGGGGGGCTCAGTTGGTTGAGCGTCCAACTTCGGCTCAGGTCATGATCTCACTACTCCTGAGTTGGAGCCCCACATTGGGCTTGCTGCTGTCAGTGCAGAGCCTACTTAGCATCCTTTGTTCCCTACCTCTCTCTGCCCCTCCCCCACTCACGCACACACACATACACAAACACACACACACACTCTCTCTCTCTCTCTCTCTCTCTCTCTCTCTCAAAAATAAATAAACATTAAAAAATCTACTCATGTCTTTCATTTTTACCAAGATGTAGATGACTGGTGTAAAATCAGCTTCTCCTGCAATTCCACTGGGAGAGGTAGTGGCATATTAGCACAAAGTTTTAGGCAGAGGGAGAAAAAAGTATTTAGGATAAAACTATAGAAAAGTAGAAATGGTTTTTAAATGTGAAATATGTGCACAAGAATCCATATGCAGCAAATAGAGGAGCATACTATTTGGTAAAAATCCTATACAATAATGAATATTGATTTTGTAATGGTACAAAAGGTTATTTTTTAAAAGTTTAACTCATCCTACCTTCATCTCTTTAACTTTTGACTTGTGGCATTTCGCTTTGAATGTAAACAAATTTCAGTTAATGTTGAATCAGAATGACTGGTTTTAATCAGCTGTCCATTAGGTTGCAGTTGTGTGTAAATTTCCAGCCCCTTCAAAGGGGTGTTTATTCAACATTTATCTTAAGGTCAGCCCTCAGAACCTGGTAGAGTACTGAGAACAGAATCATAGAAACAAGACTAGATGGTCTCCTCCCTCAATCTAGAAAAAACTATATCTGAATGAACATGTGAACATCTGGGCCTTCCCAAAGATATCCAAAAAACGTCAGCTTCCCACAGTAATTGATTTCAGGACTCAGCAACTCTTCTTAGACTCTCATCCTGAGCTTGACATGACCGTGATGTTGTTTCTCCCTAAGGACCCCACACACACTGTTTCCCTTCTCCCTCCAATCCCCTGAAAACTTACAAGAAGACTGTGCATCCAAACTTGAATTGAAGGGCCTCTGTCTCTTGCTTGTGTCACTTTGGTGAAGTTATTTTGCCTCTCTGAGCCTAACTCCTTGTGTATAAGAAGGGAGTCATTAATTGCATCTCAGAGCATGGCCATGTGGATTAAAGGACACATGGGTTTATGGACCTATCCATGATAATGATAAATGGTAGCTGTATCGCCCAAACCAGGACTGTCCCTCTTCTGCCCATTGCATATGGCTATACCCTCTTCAGCAGCCCCTTCCAGAAAATTCTCCTTGCGATGTTTCTCAATAGAAGTGCTATTGGCATTTTGGTAGGACAGCATGACTGCCCCCATCATGGCAGGATATTAATTATTTCTGACTCCATCACCAATTTCCAGTAGCACTCTCCTCTTCACCTAGTCACTATGAAAACCCAAAATACCACCATGCATTTTCTCATACACTCTGTAGCAAACCAGTTTCCAGCTTCATGAGTTATTTGCAATTCTTCTCCAACCCCCCCCCCCGCCCCCGTAACAGGCAGCTATGATTTTTTTTCCTCAGCCTAGCATCCATTTCCCCTTCTTTTGTTAACAGAGGGTTCACCCTCAGCCAGTAGGCAGGCACCAGCTGACAATACACCATGCCTTCAAGCCATACCCATGGCCCACGCCCCTGCTCCCATATTCCCCCTTTCCATGCTGACTATCCCATCCCTGCTCTTGAGACTCCCAGTGTTTGTCATGATCTTGCATCAGCACAGCTAGTAAGAGAGAATTAACCTCCTGCACAGCAGGGAACCTTCACGACCCTGCCCCATAGTCAAGGGCTGATGTACCTTCTAATTAATTGATGGATGTCCCTGCCATCAATATTGCATCTCACCCTAGAGTAACAGAGCTCTAAGTTCTTTTCAGGAAATTGCTTCTACTCCATTGGATGTAGTTGTGATGGGCTGTCATGCAGAGTTCTCTAGCCAAGTCCCCTAGCCAAGTGTGGGCATAAACTCTAAACTAGGCCAACCAGATGCTCTGTCCCTAAAATGTGAGTAGAAAGTGGTGGGACACAGGGCAGAAAAAAAGTGTTTACTAAATTTTTATCTCAAATCATCCTAGCAGTGAGGACTGAGGTACTAATAAATACACCTAAACACAGTTCTAACATCCAGTAGAAACTCACCAATACAGCTGTGCCTGTTGCCAAAATATTGAAATACTTCCATAGCAATTAGTAGATAACTGCCTTCCCTCACCCCTGAATGTCTTCTTCACCATCCCTTTCCTGGGACCATTATCCCAGGTCTCCTTTTGATCCAACAACAGTAGAATTAACCCTTATACTATTGTCTGAATGTTTGTGTCTCCTCAAAATTCACATGTTGAAATCCTAACCCCCAAATGTAGTGCTATTAAGAGATGGAGCCTTTGAAAGTTGCTTAAATCATGAGTCTGGAACCCTCATGAATGGGATTTGCACTCTTCTAAAAAATGCTCTAGGGGAATCCCTAGCCTTTTCCACCATGTGAGGTTACAAGGAGAAGTCTGCAACCCAGAAGGGGACCTTCATCCCACCGTACTGGCACCCTGAGCCCAGACTTCCGGTGTCCAGAACTGTAAGAAATAAATTTCCGTTGTTTATTGGCTGTGCAGTCCATGGCATATTGTTATAGCAGCCCAAAAGGAAGGGATAAAACACCCTACATCAGCTAAGGGCCTCTGGGTCTCTGCTCAAGTGTGGCCACTGGCACCCCTTCAGACTGGGCTGTGCCTGCGCCATATTATTGTTCAATTTTTTTTTTTTTCAACGTTTATTTATTTTTGGGACAGAGAGAGACAGAGCATGAACGGGGGAGGGGCAGAGAGAGAGGGCGACACAGAATCGGAAACAGGCTCCAGGCTCTGAGCCATCAGCCCAGAGCCTGACGCGGGGCTCGAACTCACGGACTGCGAGATCGTGACCTGGCTGAAGTCGGACGCTTAACCGACTGCGCCACCCAGGCGCCCCCTTTTAAATTTTTTTTTTTCAACGTTTATTTATTTTTGGGACAGAGAGAGACAGAGCATGAACGGGGGAGGGGCAGAGAGAGAGGGAGACACAGAATCGGAAACAGGCTTTGTTCAATTTTTTAAATATCAGCACAAAACTCCAGAATATCTTTGGTTTCTGTACTTCCTGAAGTTCTTGTTCAGTTCTGTGAGCTACCCCATTTTTTCTAAATCTGCTTTTTTTTTTTTTTTCTGCTAACTAAAGAACTCCAATGGAGTCAATCTTCATTTTACCAACCCTGAAGCTGAGACAAAGAAGAGAGCACATCCAACCTTCCCTAGAGGACTAATAGCAAAGTCAACACTAGAATTCCTAAATGTCTTAACTCCTAGACCAGAGCTTTTCCCCACCAGAGTGCACTGACCCTTTTCCAAGCAATACTGGTGATACCTCCTATGCATATATAGGCTTTTTGCTTTATGAAGTACATTCAAGTATCTCATCCTATTTTAATACATCAGATCTGCAAGGCAAGAATCATTCCAAAGGTTAAAATCATACTGTCTTATTCTGTCCTTTGTGGGGCTGGAGTCCCCCCAGCTCCACACAATCACCTTTCATATTCCTGAACCAGTGATTAAGACATTCCTCCTCTTCTCATCTCCATGGCTCAGATCAAAGTCAGGACTTTAAAAGCAGCCAAGTTTTTCATGGGTGACAGCACCCTGTCAATGTATGCGCGCTGCATAAAAGGTTCTATTCATGGCATAATAGGGTTGGAGCAAGCCTAAGGGATTGTATATGTGTGCTAACCCCTCCCCTTTACGAATGAAGAAACTGAGGTCCAGTGAATCAAATCCACTGTCCAAATCCCCAGAAAGAGTCAGTGGCAGATATTACTAGATTTAGTATCATCTGACAATAAGCCACGACTCTTTCCAATAATAGTAACACCATAATAATAAGAAAAGGCTTTACTGAGAGTCTTTTGGATACCAAATATTTGAGAAGACTCAAAGGGACAATTTTAATTATTTAAATTATTATTTTGGTAAAGTAATTCATACATGTAATTTAAAAACTCAAATAATACTAATAGCTTATTTTAAAATATTGTCTTGCTTTCCAGAAGTAGTCACTTTTAACTCTTAGCAGTTTTTTTCTGACATTTTCAAATCTCCATATTTCTAGATAAAACACATGTACTGCTATATGTTTATTAATCAATTTTAAGCATCATTCTTATGTTTGCTATTATGGTAGAAGAGGGTGTAGTCTTCTAGGCTTCCATCCTCTCTTTTCCTCTATCTTTCCAATATGAGTAGATTACATTTTTTGATTAAATCCGTATTCAGTGTTTCCATTCATATGCTTTGCAAATATTATTCATATAAAATCATCATAATGCATTATGATTATTTTCCCTTTTTACTTTTAGTTTTTCCAGGAGTTAATTATTGCCTTGATTTTCATCTGCTACATTTTCTTTTTGCTTTTTTGCTGATCTTTCCAACTATTTCCAATAACATCTTAGTACAGTTTCATAAAGCCACATATATTAGGTAAGAAAAAAATTTAAACATCCCTCCTTCTCCAGGCAGATTTCTCTTTAGACCTGCTGTTCAGTGTCATCCTGGCCTTTGCTTAACTACTTGGAACTCCCTTGGTCTTTCTCCAAGATTGGCTTCCTGATTTTCTGGAAATCATGTCTTCTTCAAGTATATTTTCTTGTTTTGGTTGATTACATCCTCCAGGAGTTTTCTCCAGGTGAAAAGATGGTTCAGCAGCAGCAGGCATGGTGATGATAGCTTGTCTCTTGAATCATGCTATTTCGATCTGAATGGCTGCCCTATGCACATGAAGCCCAAGTATTATCCTGGGCGTTCTCTTTATTTCTCTCCTATGCTGAATATACCATTTTCCATGTTGCACATCTTCCTAGAGCTAATTTTGCTCTGTCGTTTTGAAGAAGGACATCCTCTAGTGGTATCATAACATGGGTACGTGAGGAGGGAAGAGAGACTTTTGAGATTTTGTTTGTATTTACTTTTAATTTCATTACTAGTTTGGCTATGCATAGAATTTTAGCTTAGAAGTAATTTCCCTTCAAAATTTTGAAGACATTTCTCCCTTATTTCTTGCTTCTAGCATTGCTGGTGTAATGAAGAAGCCATTTCTGACTTTTAATCAACTCCATTCCAAGCAGAACTAACCTTTCCCTCCTTTAAACTATTGTAATTATTGTGTATTTTTGCAAAAAAAAAAAAAACTTACTTTAAGAGAGCTCTTCTATTGCTGTCAACTCTGGGTGATATTTAATATATTTCTTTCTTACCTGCCCAGGTAGAATGTCTGCTTTCTGGGAGACAATAAAATAGGGCAATATAAAAAAGCATGGATTCTAGCAGAGTTCTGGCACCACTAGTAACCTTGGATAAGTTACTGAAACTCTTTGTTCCCATTTCCTAATTTCTAAAACAGGAATAGTAAGGGTATGTACCTCATGGATATATTGTAACTATTAAATGAATTAATCTATCCAACTTAATTAATCCATGAAAAACCTAAGAAGTGTTTCAGGCACCTAGTAAGTTCCTCACTGCTAGCTGATATTAACTGCACCAGATACCTCTTTGTATCATCCACTCTTTTTATTCCATCTTTTTGTACAATGAGGTCTTAATATACATGTGTGCATTTAAAATTTACTATTAGAAAATTATATAGATAAAATATGCCAGAAATAAACTCTATACCTATTTGCACAAAAAATTAGTCCTAAATGTTCAGACAATAATTAGAAAAAATATATATTTTTTACTAATTTGTAATATGTACTTTTTGTAATTTGTAATACGTACTTTTGTCTTGGTCAAAAATTCACTTCAGTGAGCAGTGTGGGAGCAAGACCCTAATAGAATTGTAATTGCTTTAATATTTGCACTGCTAGGAGCATTCAGGGTAATGCAGCCCTGCAAAAGTCTAGAATCGTGTGCTGTATTGCTGGACCAAATTCTTTTTCCTGAGTACTAGGTTTGCTATGGTTTAAACCTTAAAGACTGACACCACTGTGAAGTGCATCAGTCTTTGGGATAACCCAAAGCCTCTCGCTTTGCTTATAGTAGGGATTCAACAAAGACTTGTCAGTGTAAGTTATTTCAACAGGAATCAGAAGCAGGGTTCCAACTGGTTGAGGAAGTCTTTTTGCTTTGATTCTTCCTGTGTAAAAACTATCAATTACAAGGCCTCTGTGGAGAAGCAGATGTGCTAATATCAACAACAACATAGGGCCTTAGTCTTAATAGGGGCTTGATAAGGGTTTGCTACATTGCATTGAATGAAATTAATCAGTTATGCCTCCTCAATTCTTCCCATATGGCTATCATCAGTTTTAAGTCATCCACCTAAATCCATATGCATAGCACATGGTGACTGTCTGACTAAGAGGGTAGGTGACAGAAACTTCAGGAGCCATCCACTTATTTATATATTCATTTAATCAGTAAATACTTATTCATCACCTGTGACCTTCCAGGCAATATTCAAGGTATTGGGGATACAGAGTAAAGAAAAGAAGTGCCTGCTTCTTAGAACTTACCCTTGATGGGGAGAGACAGAAAACACATAAACCAATAAATATATAACATATTGTCATTGGTAAGTGCTAGGAAGAAGAATAGGACAGGGGTGGAGAGGCATCCGGGTGGCCCAGTCAGTTAAGCATCCAGCTCTTGATTTTGGCTCAGGTCATGGTCTCACAGTTCATGAGATCAAGCCCGGCATCCGGCTGTGTGCTGATAGCATGGAACCTGCTTGGGATTCTCTCTCTCACTCTCTCTCTGCCCCTCCTCTCTCTCAAACAAATTGATATATATATATTTTTTTTAAATTAAAAAGATGGGGATGGAAATGGACAAAAGCTGCCCTTTTAGATGGAGGCTCAGGGATGAGCCCCAGCACAGAGCATTTGAGCAGAGACTGAATGGAGGCAGGGAGCCCACTGTGGAACTAGCTGGAGGGCAGAGAAAAGCAAAAGTGCAAAGCCTGTGAGGTTGGAGGGACTGGCAGGATGCCTCTGAGAGAGGAGAGGAGTAAGAAAGATAGACATGGTTGAGGGATGAGATCAGAGAGGCTTCTGGGTCCACATAGCATAAAGCCCACAGGCAAAGGCTTTGGGTTTTTACTCTGCGTGAGAAGGGGAGTCTTAAACATATGAGTGATATGGTTGGATTTAACTACCAAGACCATTCAGCATCCAGATGTGTCTTTCTCATTTGCTTCCCTTACCTGAAAACCTTGCTTTTTTTAAAATAAGGTATCCATTTTTTAAAGTTTATTTATTTATTCTGAGAGAGAGAGAGAGAGAGAGAGAGCAAGAGAAGGACAAAGAGAGAGGGAGAGAGAGAATCCCAACCAGGTTCTGCTGTCTCAGTGCAGAGCCTGATGTGCAGAGCCTGGTGTGGGGCTCAAACTCACGAACCATGAGATCATGACCTGAGCCAAAATCAAGAGTCTGACGTTTAATCAACTGAGCCACGCTGGCAGCCCTGAAAATCTTGTTTTTGAGAATGATGACAAGAAGAATTTTATAGGATAGCCATTTTGCTTTCAAAACTTCTTGAAATAAACAATTATGTATGATCCTCACCACAAAGCTATTGTTATAGAAAGAGCACATAGTATCATCTATTTATTTTTGAGAGAGAGACAGAGCACAAGCCAGGGAGGGGCAGATACACACACACACACACACACACACACACACACACACACAGAATCTAAAGCAGGCTCCAGGCTCTGAGCTATCAGCAGCACAAAGCCCAATGTGGGGTTCGAACTCACGAACCATGAGATCATGAGATCATGACCTGAACCGAAGTCAGACACTTAACTAACTGAGCCACCCAGATGCCCCAGAAAAATGTTTCTTGTAGGCCATGGCAGATTTCCAGGAAGAACTACCACTTTAGGATGGGGTTCAACTCACTGCACAATTCATTCAAATTCTCAAACACCACAAAAACGCTTCTGTTTAGAGACCCAAAGGAGGCTCCAAGACCATAAAGGGTTACATATATTCCTTGCCTAGAGGAGGTGTCTGGCACAGAGACCCAACCTTAAACTGGGGAAGAAATGCTCACAAACCTTCAGTTCATTCTGAACCTCTTGTGAAGGGAACTTGCCAAGTCTGATCTGTCAGCACTTGTGATAATGGAGTAATTTTTGACTGCCTGTGATGATAGCACTGATCAAGATTTCAAAATATGTTCTTAACTACGTAGGACAAAAATGCATTCTCATCTAAGAGGTTTCAAATCAACGATCAGAATGAACATATCCATCGAACCTTTGAAATAACTAGATGCTGCATGGTTGCTTTGCTCCTGGGATACCATTTATATTCACTTATAACGTTGTAAGAGCTTCAGGAATTTTATTTGATACTGAAACCCAGCCACGTCTAGAAGAAGCAAAAATTCTGTTGGTGAAGGTGTGAAATTCTGGTAAACATGAAGCATGTCTCAAAAAGCAGTTCCCTTTAAAACTTGTGAATATAGTTTTTATGTTTGAACTTCACAATTCAAATGACTGTCGGTCATCACCAAGTCTGTGGGACTAAACTGAAACACAAGAATTGACTTGGATGGCCTTACACAGTCTTCCTTTTTTTTTTTTTTTAAATCTAATTGTGTGATGCATGCAAGTGGAATTTTCCTGGAGTCTCAAGTGTATTCTTTTTGTTTTTCCCAAACTTTTTCATTGTATTACAGCAGCTGCTTTTATGCACAGTTGATCTCGTTGGAGTGGCATTTTCTTGTGTATTTGCCCAGAAAAAAGTCTGTTACAGTGTCCTTGGAGTTCATGATCTACTGATTTCCATAATAAGTTTCTGTCTATAGACTTTCTAATCAATTCTAGAAAGACCCATTAAAAGTATAGACTCTTAAAGAGTTGAAAGCTGTAAGAGTCTTCATCTGGAGTTAGTTAAATGAGGTAGTGTGGGGTGGGGGGGGGGATGAGAAATCATTCCAGCCGGGGAACACTCATACAGAAAAAAAGAATCATCCCCTGGAAGGATTTGTGGGATTATCTCCTCCATTTTCTGTTTTCAGGGAAGAAATCATCTAAGTCATTTCAACTCCTCAAACTACCCTCATACTTTTGCTAAGACTTAAGTGAAGGCAAATCATCCTCATCTCTTCCCTTTGTACTGACATCCTCATTTGGGGGAAAGTCTTTCATTCCTAGATACTAAATAGCTCTCCAGAAGATAGAAACCTACACTCAAGGGATTTTTCCCAGAGAGGGGGAAAACAAACAGAAACACGTGTGTATATCTACATCTACATCTACATCCAGAGAGAGAGAAAGAGAGAGACTTTAAGTTGAAGCTAATAAGTTGTAAGATACTCCAAAATCGCTATGAAAAAAAAACTAACACCATTCCTGCTTCATACTGAAATGCTTTGGTTCAAATTCATATATTTTTAAAAATGTTTTATTAAAACATTTTTTTAATGTTTATTTACTTTTGAGAGACAAAGAGACACAGCGGGAGTAAAGGAAGAGGAGAAAGAGAGGGAGACACAGAATCCGAAGCAGGCTCCAGGCTCTGAGCTGTCAGCACAGAGCCCAAGGTGGGGCTCGAACTCACGAACCTTAAGATCATTACCTGAGCCAAAGTCAGATGCCTAATTGACTGAGCCACCCAGGGGCCCTGATTTATATAATTTTTAAAATAGTTTTTTAATATCTTTTTAGTGAAATAATTCCTGTTCATTATGAAAAACTATACAAGAAGAAAAAAAATAAAAGAATATCCTAAAATTCAACCTCCTTGAAACAGCTACTGCTTTTTTTTTTTTTTTAATTACAGGATTTTTTTTAATGTGGAGGGAGATAGAACCAGTAGGGAAGGGGCAAAGACAGAGAGGGAGAGAGAGAATCCCAAAGAGGCTTTGCACTGCCAGCACAGAGCCCAGTGTGGGGCTAGAACTCAACAAACCTTGAGATCATGACCTGAGCCAAAATCAACAGTCAGATACTTAACCGACTGAGCCACCCAGGTGCCCCAAAACAGCTACTGTTTATAGCCACTGCTTAAAACTATTAACTCTGCATAGCTAGAACAAACAATTCTAAAATTTGTATGGAACCAGAAAAGACCCCCAATATCCAAAGCAATCTTGAAAAAGAAAACCAAAGCTAGAGGCATCACAATCCCAGACTTCAAGCTGTATTACAAAGCTGTAATCATCAAGACAGTATGGCACCGGCACAAACAGACACTCAGATCAATAGAACAGAGTAGAGAACCCAGAAATAGACTCACAAGCGTATGTATGGCTAACTGATCTTTGACAAAGCAGGAAAGATTATCCAATGGAATGAAGACAGTCTCTTCAGCAAGTGGGGCTGGGAAAACTGGACAGCTACATGCAGAAAAATGAACCTGGGCCACTTTCTTACACCATACACAAAAATAAACTCAAAATGGATGTAAGACCTTAATGGAAGACTGGAAGCCATCAAAATCCTCGAGGAGGAAGCAGGCAAAAACCTCTTTGACCTCAGCCACAGCAACTTCTTACTCAACACGTCTCCACAGGCAAGGGAAACAAGAGCAAAAATGAACTATTGGGACCTCATCAAAATAAAAAGCTTCTGCACAGTGAAGGAAACAATCAGCAAAACTAAAAGGCAATCAACAGAATGGGAGAAGATATTTGCAAATGACATATCAGATAAAAGGTCAGAGTTCAAAATCTATAAAGAACTTATCAAACCCAACACCCAAAAAACAATTAATCCAGTGAAGAAATGGGCAAAAGACATGAAGAGACACATCTCCAAAGAAGACATCCAGATGGCCAACTGACACATGAAAAAATGCTCAACATCACTCATCATCAGGGGAATACAAGTCAAAACCACAATGAGATACCACCTTACACCTGTCAGAATGGCTAACATTAACAACTCAGGCAACAACAGATGTTGGCGAGGATGCGGACAAAGAGGATCTATTTTTCATTGTTGGTGGGAATGCAAGCTGGTGCAGCCACTCTGGAAAACAGTATGGAGATTTCTCAAAAAATTAAAAATAGAATTACCTTACAACCCAGCAATTGCACTTCTAAGTATTTATCCAAGGGCTACAGGTCTATCCTTGGTCTATACAGGATAGCAGCACTATCAACAATAGCCAAAGTATGGAAAGAGCCCAAAAGTCCATCAATGGATGAATGGATAAGGAAGGTGTGGTGTATATATACAATGGAGTATTACTCGGCAATCAAAAATAATGAAATCTTGGGGCGCCTGGGTGGTTCAGTCGGTTAAGCGGCCGACTTCAGCTCAGGTCATGATCTCGAGGTCTGTGGATTCAAGCCCTGCGTCGGGCTCTGTGCTGACAGCTCAGAGCCTGGAGCCTGTTTCAGATTCTGTGTCTCCCTCTCTCTGACCCTCCCCTGTTCATACTCTGTCTCTCTCTGTCTCAAAAATAAATAAACGTTAAAAAAAAATGAAATCTTGCCATTTGCAACTTTGTGGATGGAACTAGAGGGTATTATCCTAAGTGAAATTAGTCAGAGAAAGACAAATATATGACTTCACTCATATGAAGACTTTAAGAAACAAAACAGATGAACATAAGGGAAGAGAAGCAAAAAATAATATAAAAACAGGGAGGGGGACAAAACATAAGAGACTCTTAAATATGGAGAACAAACAGAGGGTTGCTGGAGGGGTGGTGGGAGGGGGGATGGGCTAAATGAGTAAGGGGCATTAAGGAATCTACTCCTGAAATCATGGTTGTACTATATGCTAACTAACTTGGATGTAAACTAAAAAGTAAATAAATTAGGGGCAGCCGGGTGGCTCTGTCGGTTAAGCATTCGACTTTGGCTCCAGTCATGATCTTGTGGTTTATAGGTTCAAGCTCCACATCTGACTCTGCGCTGACAGCTCAGAGCCTGGAGCCTGCTTCGGATTCTTGTCTCCCTCGCTCTCTGCCCCTCCCCCACTCACTCTCTGTCTCTATCTCAAAAATAAACATATAAATAAATAAATAAATAAATAAATAAATAAATAAAATAAAAACTATTTCCTCTGTATGTAAGGATCTCTGAGAATATTTTACGATGAGCTCATGCTTTTTACACTTTTGTAACTCTTTCTTCTCACTGATCATACTACTACCATCTTTCCATGTTTTAAATAGATATCTTTATCATAATTTTAATTAATTTAAAACATATTTGATATTTTTAAAATCACCTGCAGCCTCCAAATCTTGTGGAAGTACGGCAGCCTGGGTACTCAACGTTTCCATTGAAAAAACCTCAAAAGCCATATAAACATATCTAAATAAGATCTATTAAAATACATTGTTAAGCTAGTAAGAAAGTAAAAAAAAAAAATCCTTAGAAGCCAAAAATTAATAAAAGGCAGGAATCCAGAGGTGAGCAAGCACTTAAGCATGCTTTTGTCCTAGCGCATCTGCCAACTCCTGGAGACTGATCTATTTTTACAGTCTCTCAAGCTCAAGGCCAGGCCTCTCAAGGGAGAATTCTTCTAGGTGACTCCCACATACAGCTGGAAATCTTAATGGCTGCACCACCAATGAAAGGGAGATCCAGAAATACACCCACTCTGAGAAGCCGACAATAAAGATTTTTTTTTTTTAATCTTGGAAATGAGTGAATGGATGGAGAAAGAGATTCTCTGAGAAACTATAGCCCAAAGATAGTCATCAAAGTTTATGGCCTGAATTCACACTCTCCATGGAATTAAAAAGCCCAAGGCTAAGAGTTATTTTGAATTGGTCACATGTTGATGTTATCCCTAAACATCCAGCAGAAACAAATTTGATCCTCTCTGGAGGAACTCACTTTAAACACGGACCTCAAATAATTCCACTGATAAGTTTCCAAAGAATATGAATATGCATTAAAAAAAAAATCTCATAATACATAAGGAAATAAGAGATCATGAGCAACAGACAGCAGAAATAAAACAGACAATAGAACCAGATCTGCAAAAACTTTAGATGGTGAAATTAATAAGCACACAATAAGTTATGTTCAAGAAAATAAGACATGGAATTGAGAATATGATAAGAAAAAGGAATTATAACAATGGCTACGTAGATTTGGAAAGAAAAGGGAGCTTTTAGGAAAGAAAATCCTAGGGGCACCTGGATGGCTCAGTTGGTTAAGTGTCCCACTTCGGCTCGAGTCATGATCTCATGGTTTGTGGGTTCCAGCCCCACGTTGTGCTCTGTGCTGACAGCTCAGAGCCTGGTGCCTGCTTCAGATTCTGTGTCTCCTTTTCTCTCCATCCCTTCCCAGCTTGTGTGCTCTTTCTCTAAATAAATAAATAAATAAAAGTTTTTAAAAAAAAGAAAAGAAAAGAAAATCCTAATATTTGAAAAATTAAAAACCCAAATCTAGAGAACCAATACTAAAACACATACAAACAATAAAATCTGAAAGGTAGCAAAATGTAAAATTAACATATAAAAATCAATATCCTTCATATACATGAAATCATAGAAGAGTGAAATTCCATTTACAGTAGCAATAAAAAAGATTAAATAATTAGAAATGAGCTTACATGAAATTTGCCAAATCTACATGGGAAAAATGTCAAAATACTTCTAAAAGACCTATGAACTTAAACAAATGGACAGACTTCCCTTGTTCTTGAATAAAATGGCTCAACATTATAAAGATGTCAGTTTTCCATAAGTTAATCATATAGCCTCCATAAAAATACCAAGAAGCTTTTATCTTAAAATGAGATAAGTTAATATTAAAAGTCACGTGAAAAAATAAACATGCAAGAATAGCCAGGGAAACACTGAACAAGAACCATTAACAAGTGAGGGAAGAAGAAATCTCTATCAGTCAAATATGTCAGAAAGCTGTTATAAGTACAAGAGTGTTGCACTAGTTCATGAATAGACACATAGATCATGGAATAGACTAGAAAAATACATATGGAAATGTAATGTGTGATAAAGTTGGCATCTCTAGGCACTGAGACCAAACTTGGCTTGGGACAACTGGAAATCTACTTAGAGGTAAAATTGCATCCCTAACTCATACTATACACAGGGGGAAAAAAAAAAAAAAAACAGAAAAGACCAAATGGATAAGAAGCCTAATTACAAAAAAGAAGCCATGCAAGTACTAACAGAACATGTAGAATTTTTTTTTTGAATCCTGTAAGGAAATGCTTACTAAATATGTTTAAAAATTCAGATACAATAGAAGACTCATCAATTCAACTAGATAAAAATAAAAACAAATTAAAGGAAGCTTTGCATGGTACAAAGCTCTATGAACAAAGTCAAAAGACAAATTCCAAAATGGAAGACAGTATTTGTAGTATGTATTATAGATACAGAACTAGTATCGCTAATAGGTGAAGAATTCTTAGACATCAAATGAGAAAAGACTAAAACCCAGGGGCAAAACATGTGACGCAGAAAATAGCCCCCTAGGGGCGCCTGGGTGACTCAGTCAGCTAAGCATCAGACTTTGGCTCAGGTCATGATCTCACAGTTTGTGAGTTTGAGCCCAGCGTTGGGCTCTGTGCTGACAGCTCAGAGCCTGGAGCCTGCCTCGGATTTTGTGTCTCCCTCTCTCTGCCCTGCCCCTGCTTGTGCTCCGTCACTCTCTGTCTCTCAAAAATGAATAAACGTTAAAAAATTTTTTAAAGAAAATAGCTCCCTAAAAAGATATAAAATATTCCTTACACTATTAAAAGAACTTCAGGGGTGCCTAGGTGGCTCAACTGGTTAAGTGACCAACTCTTGATTTCGGCTCAGGTCATGATCTCCCCGTCATGGGATTGAGCCCTGAGCATCGGTTTCCATGCTGAGCATGGAGCCGGCTTGGGATTCTTTCTCTGTCTGTCTCTGTCTCTGTCTCTGTCTCTCTCTCTCTATCTGTCTCACTCTATGCCCCTCTCCCCCTGATCACACCCTATCTCTCAAAATAAATAAATAAACTTAAAAAAAAAAAAGAACTTCAACCTCACCACAATTAAATTCAAATTAAAAGGAGAAACACCACAGAGCAGTTAACAGTTAATAGGTATGATGATGTATTCTGTTGGCAAAGCTGTAGGGTCACTAGTAGTCTCACACATTGCTGATAGGTGTGCAAAATGGCCCTCTCTATCCAGACGATAGTGTCACAAAGGCTGTTTAACTAGCTCTAACAGGCGTGTTTACTTCCTCAGGCTTCTGCCTCTTTGCACCCTGATACAGAAGGCTCCACCAAGGAAATGAAAGTGTACCTCCAAGTATAATGACTTGGGTTTGTCATGTGAAATTTGATAAGTATTAATGTGCAAATCAATCACCTCTCCTATCTTGTAACTTTTTGTTTGGTTTTTGCTGCAATGCTGCCTTTTAGGGATACCTCTTAGAAGACAAACTCCCCTATCTCTTTTTCACCGTTGGTCCCCGTTGCATGCCATAAAAAGCTAACTCCTCTGTGCTGCCTGGTTATACTTACACTTCCAAGCACTTGTACCCATGACCTTCAATTATATCTAAGATTTATCAAGGTTGTCCCCTGAACTCATTTTAATCATATAGTAGATGGATAAAATTATTTGCATTTGGAGGTCTCAGGGAGGAAAAAAGAATCTTTTTTTTTTTTTTCTACCTGTCTTCTGTTCTTCAGCTGGGGCTCTAACAGGTTAATAAAAGATTAAGAAGAGAAACACAAACAGAAGTCTATTAACCTGTGCATTGTTTATACACGTGGGAGTACCCAGTGATGAGGAACTCAAAGGGGGTGATTTGAACGTGGGCTTGCATAGCATCTTAACAAAAGAACAATACGTGTTTAGAGGTGTCAAGCCAAAGGAAAAGCTTTGAGCTTCTAAGGCCAGCAAATTATGGGAAGGCAACTATATGCGAAAACCAATGGTGGATAAGGGCTAGCTTTCGCAAGGGTTGTTATATAGGTTCCTTCGGTGCCGTCTCTAGACTGATAGGGATCTAGAGTTGTCTCTGGTGATTGACTTCTGTCCTTCCTAGAAGAGAGAGGTTGGGGGGGGGGGCTTTATCAATTTATGTCCTGGGTTTAGACAAATCGGGGGAAGGCAGAGAGTTTTTCTTGTGTCTACTTCTCAATAGCTTTTAGTTCAAAATAATCCTCATACCAAAGTGGCATATTTGAGGGTGGCATATTCTGATACTCTTCAGGAATAACCAGACTGTCTATTTATTTATTTATTTATTTATTTATTTATTTATTTATAATTTACATCCAAGTTAGTTAACATATAGTGCAATAATGATTTCAGGAGTAGAGTCCAGTGATTCAGCCCCTATGTATAACATCCAGTGCTCATCCCAATAAGTGTCTTCCTTAATGCCCCTTGGCCATTTAGCCCATCCACCCACTCACAACCCCTCTGGCAACCCTCTATTTGTTCTCAATATTTAAGAGTCTCTTATGTTTTATCCCCCTCCCTGTTTTTACATTATTTTTGCTTCTCTTCCCTTATGTTCATCTGTTTTATATCTTAAATTCCATATATGAGTGAAGTCATATGATATTTGTCTTTCTCTGACTGACTAATTTTGCTTAGCATAATATCCTCTAGTTCCATCCACGTTGCTGCAAGTGGCAAGATTTCATTCTTTTTGATTGCCGAGTAATACTCCATTGTGTATATATACCACATCTTCTTGATCCATTCATCCATTGATGAACATTTGGGTTCTTTCCATACTTTAGTTATTGTTGATAGCTCTGCCATAAACATTGGGGTGCATGTGCCCCTCTGAAACAGCCCACCTCTATCCCTTGGATAAATACCTAGTAGTGCAATTGCTGGGTCATAGGGTAGTTCTATTTTTAGTTTTTTGAGGAACCTCCATACAAGGTTTTCCAGAGTGGCTGCACCAGCTTGCATTCCCACCAACAATGCAAAAGAGATCCTCTTTCTCTGCATCCTTGCCAGCATCTGTTGTTGCCTGAATTGTTAATATTAGCCATTCTGACAGGTATGAGGTAGTATCTCATTGTGGTTTTGATTTGTATTTCCCTGATGATGATTAATGTTGAGCATTTTTTCATACCAGACACTGTCTTTTATCAAGTAATTTCCGAGCAAATGGGAATATTATGGACTACAGCAGAACAGCAACACTGCTGTGAGTGTTAACATGTGTCCAGGTTGCATAGGAATGTTACAGGGCAGGGGCAGGACAGGAATGTGTATGAAAACTTGTTCTGAAAGAGAGGACCTTCAAACTCTGTGTACCATTTGACTTAGGCAATGCAGCAATTACTTGTAGAAATTGTTCTAAGGAATGATCATGGCTCTATGTGAAGTTTAAGTGACAAGGATAATCACAAGGCAGACACCCATGTCTCATAGGCATAAAGAAGGTCTGGAAGAATATATACCAAGGTGCAAACCGGGGTTTTTCTTGGGTCATGAGATACTAGACAATATAAATTTTCTTCTTTTGGGGAATCTGGGTGGCTCAGTCAGTTGAACGTCCGACTTCGGCTCAGGTCATGATCTCTTGGTTTGTCAATTCCAGCCTCGTGTTGGGCCCTGTGCTATCAGTGCGGAGCCTGCTTTAGGTCTCCCTCTACATTCTCTCTCTCTGTCTCTCTCTGTCTCTCTGTCTCTCTCTCAAACATAAACATTAAAATAATTTCTTCTTTCTGTTGTTCTCTATTGTTAATGTTCTCTATCGTTATTATGCCTTGTTCTTGTCATTTTTACAGAGGTTATTTTTATTTTTTTTTAATTTTGTGTATGGTTCTTTTCTGACTTTGAAAACACTTAGTAATGTTCTTTGCTCTAGAAATTGAATTCCAGGGAAGAGGAATCTAGTTGCAAAGGGGAGAGTTGGGGAAACATCAAGAAGTTGAGTCCCCTCCCCTTCCTCAGACTATCTGTCCGGATATTAAGCCAGGTCTTCTGCAGCCCACACTCCTGCCATGAAACGACTCCCACTGCGTCATGTAGACACCTGCAAGGGGTGGAGTGAATCCATGTTTGGGCAGAGAGCCTGGAAAAATGGAGGGTACTTGCCAAAAGGGAGTTCAAATTCCTTCAGAGTTTAATCATTTTCCATTTCTCCATAGCTAGATGACCTCCTGGTCTTCTCCTTCCTAAGAATCTCCCTAAAATTTGGGCACTTAGGTCTCAGGTATAAACCATCTGGAAAGAAATTATTCTGAAAATAAAACCTTACTACACCAACAATAATGTCAGACTCTCTGAGTCAAGTGTTAGCCCTGACCCCTCAACAATGGTTAGATTCTCCCAGGTGTAGAGAAAGTGAGAAAGATGCCATGATGGATGATGTGTGAGAAGCACGTGCAAAGGTCTGTGGGGTCCAGTCCATCATGTGCAGAAGCATGTTTGGAGCAGAGCCCCCAAGAAATGCATTTCAGTGATGTTTTGTAAGCAGTAAGAGAGATGGGCTTTTCATGAAAAGAAAATATAGGAGATTCTCTAAACCTTTTCCACAAGACTCTCACAATGGAAAGTAGCAAGTGAGCATGCAGACTAGACTTAGGTTCTTACAAAAATTATAGCTGGGCAGCTATTTGAACCTAGATGTCTCCGGCTCCCAAAACATGTTTTCTTTGTTTTGTTTTCTAAACTATGCAATACTTTCATTAAATATCTTAGTATTTTTAAAACATTCTTCACTGCAACGAGAAAACTTATATCATGATCCCTTACACACACACACACTCTAATACATACACTTACAAAGAAGAGCCTCGTGAAATAATACACATTTTTGCTGTGTGCCAATAGATCATCTATAGTATATTCTGTTTCTTCTCCCATGCTGGTTTCAACCCACTCAATGTGTTTCACAACCCAATAAGGGATCAAATCCTACCTACCTCATTTACACAAGCTGCTTCAAGCATTTTTTTTTTCTGAAACTAACCCTTAATTTTCATGGGTTTATTTTCCATACAAAATTATCTTCTGCCAATACGCTCCAACAGCGCACCATCACTATAAAAAGGTAAGAGTGTTTGTTCTGTGGTTTTCTACATTTTTAATAAGCTCCTCATTCAGATAGAGTCTTCTCAACCTTTTGCAATTAAGTATTGCCTATAACTGCTTGTTTAAGCAGATGCACTGGTAGTGCATCTTTCCTTTCCTGTTCCATGTACAGAGGACACTGCTCCGCTAATGTTACCCTCTGGCATCTACATTAGGGCCTCTCCAGGGCTGGATGCCATCCTGGAAGTGGGAGAAAATGACTCAGCCATCAGTTGACTTAATCTGAATTCTTGCTCTACTAAAAAATATGTGCCCTTGGGGAAATAACATCACCCTTTGAGCCCCAGTTCCATTGTCTATGAAATAGTCAAAATGGTAGTCTTTAATTTACAGCATCATTATGAGAACTAAGTAAGATAACACACATCAATTGGGCGACACATAGTAAGTGTTCCTGGGAACATCAGCAATCTCTGCTTCTTATTCCTAGTTATATCATATCATATATCATATCATATCATATCATATCATCATATCATATCATATCATATTGTAATTCTCATGGTGGCCTAGAGGTGCAAACATATAGTGGGGAATTTGTACACACACATCTTCGATCCCAAGTTCTGACACTTATTAGCTGTCTGACTTAAGCAAATTATATAGTCTCTCTCAGATTACTCATTACCAAATGGATAGCAAAATACCTAACTATATGGAGTTGATGTGAAGGTTAAATGAGATAGGGCGTATAGAGTGCCTGACACATAGTGTTCACCATGTTGCTGGGTTTCTGTCTAAGCTGCTGCTTTTCCTATTTTACCCTTTGCCCTGCTCTATATTCAGCATTCTCTCTCTCTCTCTCTCTCTCTCTCTCTCTCACACACACACACACACACACACACACCTGTACATCCTTCCCACCATCCTGTTTATCTGGCCATACACAACTGGATGGTTTCTAGCTCCAACAATGATGTCTAAGCTCACCATATCCTGTGACATGTCAACGAAACTGATACAGGTAAGCAGGGGTGCAGCTATCAGTATATCAGTGCCACCCCTGAGCCAGCCTTCAAGTGACAGTAAAGATGTCTCTTGAATTTCTAAGCTCAAAAGATAGAGACAGTGTTACTTACTAGCATTCCAGGCGGTGAGTCCAGTGAGTCTGACCTGACACAGCTACTCCTTGAGAGGAGTAATGAGACAAGGGGACGGAACATTTTCTTGGTGATAGTTATTGTATTGGGACAAAGAAAAACTTGAAGAGAGGCCCTACTAAAATGGTGGAAATCTAGAGTCCAACCTCCAGAGAAGCTGTTGAGCATCACAAAATTCCAGGTGTGATTGGATTTGTGTGTGTGTTTCAATTCCAACTGGAAAGTTCTGCTTCCAGTTGGAATTGAAACAGACTGGAGGAGATGAAGGAGAAATAACAAGTAAATGGGAATTTGGGTGGGATCCTGGAATAGAAAAAGGACAATAGTTGAAAACTGATGAGATGGGAATAACATCTGCATGTTAGTTAATAGCAGAATACCGATTTTAATCCCCTGGTTTTGATCACTGTACTATGGTTATGTAAGGTGTTAGAAAAGGAAGGTTATCTGGGGCTAGCTCTACCGTTGAGAACAATCAGAAAAGCTAGGATAGATTACTGAGGCATAATCTTCATGCAGCCAAATGCACAAATCTTAAGTATAGAGCTCAATGTATTTTTATGCATGTGATATATAAGATGTGACACCCCCAACACACCCAACTCAGATCAAAGTATAGAATGCCTGCCTCACCTTCACCTCATGAATCCGTTATCAGCAGTCAGGAGAGTGGTTAGCCTGAAAAGTCAGGAGAAAGAATTGAGTAGTGATTCGGAAGGGGCCTGGGGAGATTTCTGGGGCCCCAGCAAGGCTCCTTTTCCTCACTCAAGTGTTGGTTATACAGTTGGGTTCATTTTTTGAAAACTGATCGAGCTATACACTTACGGCTTGCGTTTCCTTTGTGCATGTTATACTTCTGTTAAAACATTTATTTAAAGAATATGGTTTATGCCGAGTCTCACTGAGAAAAACTGCAATCGTTTTAAATTCCTTAAGTGCTCTTAAGCACTGGAATTTGTGTCTGGATCAGTTCATTCCAAATGAAAGGATGACCGACTTAATGGGATGGGGTTGGCATTTAGAAGAGGATTTTTTTTCTTGAAGCCATGCATCTGTAATATTTGATACAATGAGAGCTGAGCCTAATGGGTCAATTTTCAAATCAGGAATTTTTAATCAGGCTTCATTTAAAATTAAGATTTTTTTTTTTTTTATTTAAACTGGATGGACCCTGAAAAACACAAGAGGGCAGCATTTCCTAACATTATAAAGAATGTTGACCAAGTGTTTTTAGTAAAGATCCAGAGTTTGAGAAGGGAGCCTAGCGAGAGCGTCTTACTGAGTGAGGAAACTAAAGTCCAAATAGGTTATTAAGTGGGTCACCTTAAGTTCCTTTAAATCACCAGAGGTCAAAAACAGCAACACAAGCATCACCACTTATGTTTCCCGATGGTGGACCCTTTTCCAAAGCTCACATCATTCAACTGTTCTTTCTGGCTTCGAGATCACTTGGTGCATGCTGAACATGGTTGACTTCTCACCAAAAGGCCCATGGACAAGGTCTCCATTGATTGTGGACACAGATTAGGGCATAGCTGCCTGGCGCCTGTTCCTAAAGATGAGGAATGATTAGTTCAATTTGAATAAAACATGAATCAACGTCCAGAGCAGAAATAGGCTTCCAGTTTAGTTATGTGCTAATCTTCAGCAGAAAGGAGACCTCGAGGGAATGGTTAGACAGTGATAGTTTTTAAAATATGGGTTGCAAATGTTAAAGATGTGCATTTTAGTTACACCCTCAAATCATGTTTTATCGCATTCTCTGACTTCTTACGAGAAGTGTTATTAAACCTCAGGGTGGTAGATGTAAGGTGCTTGTCTTCTTTATCAGGACAGTAAAATCAGACTTTATACGGAGACAAAATGAGAGTTTGCTGTAGCTTTTAGCTATAGAGCCCATTACTATATCAAGGTTAGGACTAACTCACAGACTCCCTCATCATATAGAAAAGCCACCCTTTCTGCCACCCAGAACAGAAGGCTTGCAGTTCCATGTTGAAGGGGACTACGATGTCAGGAAAATAAGACTGAAGTTCACCTCTTCTAACAGAAGGGGCTGTGGGATGGAGAAGGAGGATGAACTGCTCACAGCGAGTGTCCTGTTTTCTCCTGTTTGGGATAAAGGCTAAAACCTGGAGAAGAAAGCCAATTGGAAGAAGATGTCTACTTCCTTCTCAGTTAAGACCCTGGAAAGTGACTGCCACTTCCCAGGCCTCCTGATTTGGCAACAGCCACGTCAAAGTAAGCCTGGTGATCCATTGTGGTTAGTAGAGGGAAGCCTTGACTTGAGCTTCTCCGGGTAGTTCCCTGTCCAAGGGTCCAGGAGTTCTTGCAGCTCCAGGAAACCTTGGAAGGCAGCAGAGTGAAGAGCTTGCCAACCTAACACATGCCCACCGTGGCAAAGGATGGGGGTACTACGAGGCCAAGCCTGGGGGTGGATGGGCAGAGCCAGAGGGCAAGGCAGAAGACATGGCAGAGGCTCAGGTAATCTAGAGGGCCAGAAGGAGCCAAAGTGAGACTAAGGCAAGAAGGAGCCTGGGCGCCAGCCAGCCAGAGAAAAAGCAGATTACAAATTACTACAGCTACAGTCTGTTAGAGGCTGAAGATAATTGAAATGTCCTCCTACTGGGGCCAAACTCCTTTATTAAGTCACAAGCAAGATGGCTTTGATCCCTCCATGTCCTCAAGGTGCATATTAGCTCCGCTCTCCTTTGCTATTTGATTCATTAATAATCCCTTTATCTCCCTATTTCTCTAAGGAACTTACACCAAATCTCTGCGGTATTGAAGCAGAAAACAACTTGAATGGCACTGAATTTAAAAACCCCTCTTTGTTAATCCTCAGCAAGTGTCCCAAGCTTCTGTACCCCAAAACACATTTACTTTTCAGGGAGCATGCCTTCCATATCTGGCACAGTGCCTGGGAGATCAGAGGAAACCAGTTTGGGGAGTCTTAGCCCTAGGGACCAGACATCAGTTATAATTCCTGCACCTAGGATGCATCAAACTTTCATGCTGGTAGAACTCTCAATTGCCAGCCCATGCTGGACATTCTCTTCCATGCTCCAATTGGCCATAAATATGCAGCTACACTCTGAGGTTCTCGCCGTTGTTCTGAGGAATTTCAACAAAGATAATGATGTTCCAATTAGAAACAGAATTCACTAGCGCACCTGATTGGCTCAGTTGGTTAAGCATCAGACTTCAGCTCAGGTCATGATTTTGTGGTCTGTGGGTTCGAGCTCCACATCAGGGTCTGTGCTGACAGCTCAGAGCTGGAGTCTGCTTCAGATTCTGTGTCTCCCTCTCTTTCTGCCCCTCCCTAACTCATGCTCTGTCTCTTTCTGTCTCTCAAAAATGAATGAACGTTGGGGCACCTGGGTGGCTCAGTGCATTAAGCATCCAACTTCAGCTCAGATCATGATCTCATGGTTTATGGGTTCAAGCCCTGCATCAAACTCTATGCTGACAGTCCAGAGCCTGGAGCTTGCTTTGGATCCCGTGTCTCCCTCTTTCTCTGTCCCTCCCTTGCTCTCTGTCTCTCTCCCTCTCAAAAATAAATAAACGTTAAAAAATTTTTTTTTAATGAATAAACGTTAAAACTTTTTTAAAAAAAAAGAAAAAGAATTCAGGGGACTACAAAGAACATCGTTCATGAATCTCTTTCCGCCAGGCAGTGAGAGTGGGGATGGCTGCAGGTCTAAGGCTCTGAAGTGTCTCCCTCCGTTGCCCTGGGCAAAAACTCAAAAGAATTGGTGGAGTCCAGTGGGGGGTGGGGCAAGAGATGTCACGTTGGTTACTTAGAATTAAGGGTGGTGACTTGACCACACCCCCTGGATTCAAATCCCATCTCTGCCACTTACAGCGTGTCTTTGGGAAAGTTGCTTAACCTCCTTGTAACCTAGCATTCTCACCTGGAAAATTAGGGTAACATCAACACCTACCTTAGAGAGTCATTGCCAACATTTAATAAGACAGAATGAGATAACCTACGTAAGCGTATGGTGTCTGACTCATAGGGAGCACAACAAATGTTACCTGTTATTTATTATTGGCTTAATGGTTTTGCTTGCTAAGACAAAGTTTAAATACTCCAGAAATGAACACATTTTCACACCCAGATTGTACTCATCAATACAAAATCATCTTTCATTTATACTGACTGATTCTAAACCCTAATCTTCTAAATAGCCACACCTGAATATAATTAATATGATTCACTGTACATTTGTTTCCAGGAAGAATTATCACCATGTGCTTGGGCGAATTGCCTGAGCAAGACTGAACTTACAGCAAGCCTGAGGTGGCTCATGAAAGGAACACTGAGTGGCAGAACTGTGACCTTCAGAACACGGAGAGGTGCAGCTCTGGCCAGCTTCTGACCTCTTTCAATCAGGGACGACACACAAACATGTGGGTTGCGGGGAGCTCAGGGCCTACAGAGGCGTTTTGGTTTGTTAGGGCAGTGGACATGTTCCATTTTGTTTTCAACCAGTGACAGGAGTTACACACTTTAGGAGGAGCACACATGCTGCACCAACCACAGCCCACCACACACTCGTCTTAGTCTCAGTCTCTCCACATATGGCCACTATCCACCTGTCATTTAGGTATTTGAACATCTCACCTTCTCACTGCAGAAAGACTGTCATGTGTCTTCTCTCCCAAACGCAGAATCCACACACAGCAGCAAGCCACAGACTCGACTCTGGGGCTGTCTGTCCCTGTCTCCCTTTCTCGCCACTTTTGTCCTTCCTACCCACATTCAACAGAAGAGAGAAGGCTCTTTTAATCTTTTCAATGTTTCTCACCTTTTTAACCAGCAAGCCGAATTACTTGTTTCTTTTCAGTTTTTAAACGATGGGACTCTTGGCTCTGATTTATCCTTAGTAAACCACAAGGCAACCTTCAGGTATCTTCTGACTCAGTTGGGAAGTTGTAAGTGCAAAGACAACTCCAAGCTTTCGGCTAGGTAGGAGAAGCTTCCAGATTTTCCAGGATTCCTTTTCTTGCTTCCATGTTTCTTCATAGCAAGCAGGAGCTCTTGATGGCACTGTTTTCATTTCCCGTACTCAGGTGCATCATAAGCTAAGTTCCCGGAAACTGAACTGTTATGTTCACTGACACTTCAGACACTTCTTCCATCTTTATATACCTATGTTGTCTCAAAGATTGCCTTTGTTTTTTTGTTTGTTTGTTTTGGCTTGTGTTTTTTTGTTTTTTGCTCTTCATTCAGAAGGAGTGAAATATCGTAGAGGAGCAGACAGAAGAACACTGGTATAATTATATAATGGAGTTGCGTCTTATCAGCTGTGACACTTTAGTGGTGTCCCCACCACAGTTTCACAAAGCCTCATTTCCTTTCAAGTGGAGATAAGTGATGTTTTTAGTCCATCACCTTATGCTGAGAGCTTTGCTTACCTGGTAGAGCCAAAGGGGTAAAGCCCTAGAACACACATTCTACATGGAAGACTGCTTATCTGGCTAACAACGCCAACTTGTACAACACCAGGAGGCACGATCCCTCAAAGTTGGTGTGAATCTGTCTCCTACTTTTGTGCACAATGCAATAAGCATGAGCTCTATAAAACATGGTCTTACCTATTTTGTACCTAAATATATCTATTTTAAATAGATAAAGTACAGAGGCACCTGGGTGGCTCAGTCGGTTAAGCAGCTGACTTTGGCTCAGGACATGATCTTGTGGTTCATGAGTTTGAGCCCTGCGTGGGGCTCTGTGCTGACAGCTCAGAGCCTGGAGCCTGCTTCAGATTCTGTCTGTCTGTCTCTCTCCCAAAAATAAAAAAAACATTAAAAAAATTTTAATAAAAAATTAAAAAAATGATAAAGTCTGTCCATTCCATATATATATTTATAATAATTTCTAGTAAGTTCACGGTGCCTGGGTGGCTAAGTCGGTTAAGTGTCCAACTGTTGATTTTGGCTCTGGCCATGATCTCACAGTGGTGAGATCGAGTCCTGCATGCCATGCCATGCTTAGGATTCTCTCTCTCCCCGTCTCTAGCCCTCCCTTGATCATGCGCTCTCTTCCAAAAAAAAAATAATAATTACAATCATAATTCCTACTGAGTTTAACTCAGGACTTTATAAAATGACAATAGAATTTGTTGGGACATACTTACACAAACTAATGATTTCCAGCAGTTCCTTGGTGAGAAGCAATTGGTATTCTTTGGTAGAATACCATTGTACAGTAACTGAATTTTGAGCTATATAATTATGGAATGTTAATTGTATAGTAAGGTATATATAATTCTCATTCTAGAATGTGGGTTAATTCTGCCCCTATGGATTCTAGTATTGTTTCATAAATTCTGAAGTACTGGGGATTTTCTAACAATCAACCCACAACATCCATTATCCTAGGGATGACATTTCTATGTTTGCTAAATATTATAATCTGACCCTGAGCATGTGCTCATTTAAATCAGTTGGGGGTTTGCATGGGTTCTGCCAGATCAATAATCTGCTCCTGCTGTATAAATGAACATGACTAGAGTCCGCTTCTTCTGATGAGAAGAGAGCCTCGCTGATTGTGCTAAAATAAAACAGTGTTCTGTTTTGTTTTCTTTTCCCTTCAAGCAGAACCATGGACACTATGACATTTCCTTTGTAAAACTAGTAAAATAATCTCTGATTTGATAAAATTAGGGCTTACCTTTAGCTTGTTGACTTCTGAATGGATATAAAACAATTTTTTTAAGTTTATGATTGTGATCAAGTTTGAAATAGGTTTATTGGATTGTAAGTAGCATTTTTAAAAAATGAAATATAATAGAATAAGGTTGGATAGAATAGAACTCAATTAAATTGAAAGAGAAAGGGGGCTCCTGGGTGGCTCAATTAAGCATCTGACTTCCGCTCAGGTCATGATCTCATGGTTCATGAGTTCAAGCCCCATGTCGGGCTCTGTGCTGATGGCTCAGAGCCTGGAGCCTGCTTTGGACTCTGTGTCTCCCTCTCTTTCTGCCCCTTCCCCGCTCATGCTCTGTCTCTCTCTGTTTCTCAAAAATGAATAAATATTAAAAATATATAAATAAATAAATAAATAAATAAATAGATAGATAGATAAATAAATAAATAAATAAATGTTAAAAAAAGTTAAAAAGAAAAAACAAGAGATTGCATCCTACATAGTATGGGTATATGTATTAGTCAGGGTTGTTCAAAGTAACAGAATTAGGATGTATATAGAATAGAATAGAATAGAATAGAATAGAATAGAATAGAATAGAATATGATATATTTATCTTAACAAAAGTAGTATATATAGAATATGTAGAGTTATTTTAAGGCTATATAAGATATATACTTAGAATAGATAATATATGTAGAATATATATTAATAATTTTGTATAGTATATATGACATATAGAGAATATATATAATCATTCTATATATATAATATATATATGTATAAAGAGAATTATTTTAAGGAATAAGCTTATATAGAGGTTAGCAAGTCCAAAATCTGCAGAATGGGTCAGCAGGCTAGAGACACAGGAAAAGCCAATGTTGCATTTCAAATCCAAAGGCTGTCTCTTGGCAGAATTCCCTCTTGTTCAGGGATGGTCAGTATTTGGTTCTACTCAGACCTTCAACTGATTGGATGACATCCATCCACACTGTAGAGGGCAGTCTGCTTTACTTGAGGTCCACTAATGTAAACGTAAATCTTAGGGCACCTCAGTGGCTTAGTCGGTTAAGTGTCTGACTCTTGGTTTCAGCTCAGGTCATGATCTCACAGTTCATGAGCTTGAGCCCCATATCGGGCTCTGCGCTCACATCGTGGAGCCTGCTTGGGATTCTCTCTCTCTTCCTCTCTCTCTGCCCCTCCCCTGCTCATGCTCTCTCTCTCAAAAATAAATACTTAAAAAAAAGATAAATGTAAATCTTATCCAAAAACACCCTCACAGAAATAATGTTTGACCAAATATCTAAGCGCCATGTCTTTGCCAAGTTGACACATAAAGTTAACCATATGTGTGGTAGTTACCCATAATGTTCACCAGATATTTTTGATACTTTTCCCAGGCACATGATGGAATGACATTTCCCGACCCCCTTGAAATTAGGTATGGCCAGGTGAATTTGGCCAAAGAAACATGAGAAGCGATGTGCTGCTCCAGCCGGTGTGGGATTTCCCACGCTCTTTCCCTCTGCTGCAGTGACAGGTGGCCTTTGGGATGGGGACTGTTCTGTCAGCCTGAGTCCTGGAATGAAGACGAAGTGTTGCAGGATCCCCAGCTGCCTCCTGATGCACGTGACATAAGCCAACAAAACCTCTGTTGTTTTGTCATTTGGAGATTTTTCACTACTGCAGTATAACCTCTTCGGTCTGACCATTTCAGCATGCTCCTTTTTTTTTTTTTTTAACATTTTAATTCATTTTTGAGACAGAGAGAGACAGAGCATGAACGGGGGAGGGGCAGAGCGAGAGGGAGACACAGAATGGGAAGCAGGCTCCAGGCTCTGAGCTGTCAGCCCAGAGCCCGACGCGGGGCTCTAACTCACGGACCGCGAGATCGTGACCTGAGTTGAAGTCGGACGCTTAACCGACTGAGCCACCCAGGCGCCCCTCAGCATGCTCCTTAAAACCTGTATTTCAGTCATATGTGTATGTATGTGTAATGAGCCATGATGCAAAATGAATCTCTTGCTATGTGTTATGAATTAGAAGTTTGATAGCCAGTGATATAGATGGCAGTGTTACCTTATATCATTTATCAGCAAAAAGATTAGAACTGGAAGGGCATGAAGAAATCAACTAGTTCAATGAATACCGAAGCCAAAAGAGGTCAAGTAATTTATCTGAGGTCACAAAGTAAGGGCTCAAACACACATAAGACTTCAAGCCAGCACTTTACCATAAACCACACTTCAGGGATAATCTTCTACAAGTGCCTTGAAAACTACCAAACCTCATAAAAATGCAAAGTAATGACATTATCACAAGAGACCGGGGGAATGAGGTGGTTAAGGGCCTAGCTTTTGTAAACCTGGTTTTAAATGCTAATTCTTCACTTATTAGCTGTGTGACCTTGAAGACACTATTTAATCTCTTTGAACCTCTTTTTCCTTATTTATAAAGTGAGAATAACCTTACTTATCTCGTATTTTCCTGATGAGAAAATGAGATAATGTAGTGTTTAACACAAGTTCTTTTTTTTTAATGTTTATTTTATTTTGACACAGAGAGAGAGAGAGAGAGAGCACGCATGTGAGCTGGGAGGGGCAGAGAGAAAGGGAGACAGGAGATCTGAAGCGGGCTCTGGGATAGCCCTATGTGGGGCTTGAACACACGAACCATAAGATCATGACCTGAGCCAAAGTCAGATGCTTAACCAACTGAGCCACCCAGGCATCCCTAAGCTTTCAACACAAGTTCTTAGCACAGTGCCTGGCCCATAATAAATGCTGATACTATATTTGTAGTAAATATAATACCAAAGAATTTGGCTTTAAAAAAAAGGTAGAAGAAAGCCACTCCTATGCTTAGAAAGAGCCAGGATTTAGAGCAGAACAAGCACTATTTCTCAACTGCAGCACTATTGAAATTTGGGGCCAGATAATTCTTTGCTCTGGGGGGCTGCCCTGTGCACAGTAGGATGTTTAGGGAAGATATTGAAATATTAGTCAGATGGTATGAGTCAGAGTTTCTAAACCTTTGCATTATTGATATTTTGAGCTTGATAGTTCTTCGTTTTGTAGAGGGCTGTCATGGGTCCTGGAGGGTGTTTAGAAGCATCCCTGGTCTCTACCTACTGGATTCTAGTAGCACCCAGTTGGGATAACAAATACGTTTTCAGACATTGCTAAATGTCCCCTGGAGGCAAAATCAGTGCCAGTTGAAAATGACTGTTGCACCGGTTTTTCAATGACTTCTCCGTAGTAAACAGATAAAACCTGAAAGAAGGTCAACTATGCTGAGAGAAAGGTCTCTGGGGTTCCCTATTCTTTATATGTGTGTGTGTGTGTGTGTGTGTGTGTGTGTGTGTGTGTGTGTGTATACATATATATATATATATATATACAATTCATTGTCAAATTGGTTTGACAATACAACACCCAGTGCTCATCCCAACAAGTGCCCTCCTCAGTGCCCATCACCCACTTTCCCCTGTCCCCCACCCCCATCAACCCTCAGTTTGTTTTCTGTATTCAAGAGTCTCTTATGGTTTTCCTCCCTCCCTCTCTGTTTGTAACTTATTTTTTCCCCTTCTCCTCCCCCTGTCTTCTGTTAAGTTTCTCAAGATCCACACATCAGTGAAAACATACGGTATCTGTCTTTCTCTGACTGACTTATTTCACTAAGCATAGTACCCTCCAGTTCCATCCACGTCGCTGCAAATGATGGGCTTCCCTATTGTTGTACTTTATTGGCATATCTGCTTAATGTCTATCTGACATACGAGAATAAATGCTCCATGAAGGCACTGTATCTGCCTAGTTTCCTGCTCTGTCTCTAGGGTACACATAGCACATATCACCAAGCACAGAGCAGATGCTTAATAAAATGTCACTGAGGGGCGCCTGGGTAGCTCAGTCAGTTGGGCATCCATCTTTGGCTCAGGTCATGATCTCACTGTTTGTGAGTTCGAGCCCCGCATCGGGCTGTATCCTGACAGCACGGAGCCTGGAGCTTGCTTCGGATTCTGTGCTCCCTCTCTTTCTCTGTCCCTCCCCTGCTCGTGCTCAGTCTCTGTCGCTCAAAAATAAATAAACATTTAAAAAATAAATAAATAAAAACAACACTGAGTGAAAGCAATGACATTATTTTTTCCTGCATTCCCTATCTACTAACAGCAGAAACAAGGTTCCCACAGGATCAATAGGGTAGACTTGTGGAAAGTATCTCCTTTCTCCAGCTTTGCCCCATCTCTAGAATAAAAATTCCCTAAAGAAAGCCTATGCTTGAAAAATAATAAAGTCTTTTTCAAGGAACAAGTCTTCAGATGCAGATCTTAAAAGGGTAAAACAGGGTCCCAGTTTTTAGGGTCAGCCATGGGGACTCAAGAGCCAGCACAATGAACCCATTTCAGGTCAAACTGACAGAAAAGTAGGATCCAGAATTGTTTCAAAATTTCCCGCAGTAAAGGGAACAACAGGTCTGGCACTGAAACTGGGATGTTGGGGAGGGAGCATTCTGCCGACATGCAGGAAGAGGTGACAAAGTCACAGTGGATCTGACTCCAGCCCCCTCCTGCTATTTGAGGTTGTGGGCTACTCCCAGGAACAGAGCTGCCTAGATCATGTTTTCTGTGTCCAAGGTCACTCTGCCCTTGTTATTTCTCACATGTGGTGGTTGGGTGAACCTGGAAAAAAGTGCGCATCCTCCCTTCTGGTCTACAACCACGTGAGCCACTTGACGGTCTTGAGATTCTGCCTGGATACACAAGACTAACAATAACCGTTCTGTTTCGTTCTAACTTCTTTTTGGAAACACAGCCTTTTCCAACTTTTCTGGCAATCGTGAATACTATTTCTCATGCATAATTTGAGTGGATTCTTGTGGTTCCTCCTGGCACCCATTCAAGCCACCACTTTGACTTTCCTGCATCCAACAGCTGGACCCCATCTGTGTCCATGGCTTCCTTGACCCCACCTCAGTTTACTTTTCCCTACATGCGTCTATGGCCTTGCTGCCATGGATGAATCTCATCCAGCAGCTTTGAAGCCCATGTTTATCATCTCTTACATACCTCCCTGCATGCTTTCTTCATCTGTCTCTTACTCGTCCTTCGAACAAAAACATTTCCCTTTTCCTCTCTACCAAAGATGGTCTCTGTAAGAGTCTCCCAAAACAGCAAAGAGAGGGTTATCTTCTCTCTTCTGCCCAACAGAAAATGGGCAAAGACTTGAAAGAACATTCTCAAAGAAGAATATCCAAATGGCCAATAAACATATGAAAATGTGCTTCATTGGCCCCCAGGGAAATACAAATTAAAACCACAACATATTCCTACCATAGACTCACCACAGTGACTGAGGCCGGAAAACACCAAGTGTGGGTCTTCAAACTCATACACTGTAAGCAGCAGTGTAACTTGGTACAACCACTTGGGAATACGGTTACACAGTATCTACTAAAACTAAATATATGCCATCCCCTACAGCAATGAGTCTTTATGCCCCTCTAAATACATGTTCTAGATATTTCATTTTGGTGCTATTCTTAATTGCCTCAAACTGGAACAATCCAAATGTCCATAAACCCAAGAGTAGAAAAGTTCATTGAATTCCAATCTCACACTGCAATAAGCACTGGGAATGAATTATGTATAACCTCATACAACAGCATGAATGAATCACACAGAATGTTGAGCAATAGATACCATACATGAAAACTGTATGTACCATATGATACTACTCAGATAAAGCACTAAAATAGACTAAACAAATGTACGCTGTTAGAAGTGACAATAGTTACCATTAGTGGTGGGAAGAGAGCACGTGGGATGTCTCTTGATTTGGGAGCTGGTTATATGGGTGTGTTCATTTTGTAAGTATTTATGAAACTGTACAATTATGATCAATGCATTTTTCTGTTTATGTTATATGTTACCAGGGGTCAGGTTGCCTGGAAGCAGACTCCAGGATGGAGACTTACATACAGTAAGTTTTTGGGGTGGGTGCTTTCAGAAACAGTATCTGTGACAGGCAAGGCATGATGGAGCAGAGGGAGCGAATGACAGGAAAACAGTGCAAACTAAGGCCTCAGCCAGTCCTATAAGGAGTTTAGGAATTAAATGGCCCTTCAGAGTCACCCCAAATTAGAGTGAGGGGTCAGGCCTTTTTATGCCTAAACTGAGCACATAGTCTCTTTTTAGAAGTGTCCTTTTAAGTGTGTGTGGGTTTTCTGTTCAGCAAGTTGGTTCTTTCTTCAAAGACATGGACTGCCTCCGGGGAAGGGGGCATGACTTTGAATGAGGCAGCTCTCTCTCTCTCTCTTTCCTCCCCTCCCCCTCCCAATGCTTTTGGTGAGAGCACTTAAGTTCTACTCTCTTAGCAAATTTCAAATATTTATTTATTTTCGGGAGAACGCAAGCCAGGGAGGGGCACTGAGAGCAGGACAGAGGACCCAAAGCCAGCTCTGTGCCAACAGGCTGACAGCAGCAAGCCTGACGTGGGGCTCAAACTCATGAACAGTGAGATCATGACCTGAGCTGAAATCAGACGCTCAACTGACTGAGCCACACAAGTGCTTCCCTCTTAGCAAATTTCAATTATACAAGACAGTGTTATCAACTATAGTCAGCATATTATACATTAGACTGCCAGACCATATTCATCTTATAGCTGAAAGTTTGTACCCTTGACCCATCTCTCCCTATTTTCCCCAACCCCACACCCTGATAACCATTTTTCCACTCTCCATTTCTATGAGTTCAATTTTCCTTTTTAGATTCCACATGTAAGTGATACTGTAAAGTACTTGTCTTCCTTGGTCTGGCTTAATTTCCTTAGCATAATATCCTCCACGTTCTTCCATGTTGTCACAAATTAGGGATTTCCTTCTTTTTTAAGGATGAATAATACTCCACTATACATATATACCACACGATACATATATACCACATTTTTTTTAAGTTTATATATTTTTGAGAGAGAGAGACAGCATGAGCAGGGGAGGGGCAGAGAGAGGGGGAGTGAGAGAATCCCAAGCAGGCTCTGTGTGGTCAGCACAGAGCCTGATGCAGGGCTAGAACTCATGTGAGATCATGACCTAAGCCAAAACCAAGAGTCTGATGCTTAACCCACTGAGCCACCCACACACCCCTATACTACATGCTCTTGATCCATTCATCCAATGACAGACACTTAGGTTGTTTTCATAGCTTGGCTATTGTGAATAATGTGAGGTAGCTCTCATTAGCAGAGGGCTTGGACTAAAGGAGGTCCAGCCAAGCACTACTGGTCACCAGCCCTCCCAGCAGCCAGGCTAATGACTGCCTCAGTCTAGAACAGGACCACAAAACCACTACATACTTGAACAAAAAGTTAAAAAAGAAATACTCCATCTTGGACGATGAAAGAAGAGAGAAGAAACATTTGAAAGAACAAATGAGCAAAATAGGACAGGCAATAGGTACACTGACCAAAGACCAGCACTGAAATGATCATATCAACTTCCAGTAATTTGTTTGATGTTCCTGAACTCTGAGCCAGGGTGAACTATGACATGTTTCATTAGCTACTTATCCTGAACCAGATGCTAGTGTGTGTTTATTTATTTATACTGTTTAGCTCTAAGAAGAATTTCCTGTGAGTTGCTCATATACTTGCAGCCCAGCAAGGGAGAATTTACCTATTAGTAGCCTGTTGTGGAATCTCCCATTTATTATGTGAAGTTCCAAAGAATGGTTACAGCTTCCAGCATTTTCAATCTTGCCAACTGTTTCCAAAGGGCAGGGCTTACAGGTGACATTCCTGCTGATCAACACCGTGGTAAGGATAGTCCTACCCACTCCAACAGGGCTTGGGTTGAGTTCGTTGGTTATTTATTAGAGTAAAAGCTGCAGTTTTCTGGAAGGCACAACTTTGAGGTTGAATAGCTCTCTCCAATAAACACTGTGTCCTCTGGAGTGAAATCGAATTCCACTGGGCCAACTTTCTACCCTGCCCTTTGGCTGAATTGCTTCTTTGGATGGGAGTCCATGGTCACCCAGTCAGCCTTCCACACATTCATCCATCTCTTTTTCTCCCTGGGGAGGGCTAGGCCAGGGAAAAGCACACTACTAGTGAGCTTTAGCCACCAAGAGGTCCTCTGCAAGGTAGGTAGAAGATAATGTCTCTTCCAAGTTTCATCATAAATGGTTGTGCTTTCCAACAATGGGGCTGGAACAGGGGCCAGAGTAGCAGAACTGGGAGTATGGGCCAAGCTAGGGTAGAAAGGAAGTCCACCCCTAACATGATCCTTCTCAATCCTTTTCTATGGGAACTTCATTTTCCTTTCTGTTCCCCAAATCCCCGCTGGAAACTTGAGGTGTCCAGTGTCCACTGCCAAAGGCTTTTGGGGGGTAAGCTCACTTCACTTGAGGGGTGCTAGAGGCTCATAGGAACACTGAGTCCTGGGGCCTTCCTTACATGTCACTTAATGGACTATTATGTATTAGATTATAAAGGGATAGAGCAATCCAACAGTTTCCAGGGTTACAGAGTTCATGGTTTAACACTCTTCCCAGGTAGTCCCAGCATCGGCAGCTGTGGTTTATATGGCATGTATCTTACCCAACAGCTGTGTTTTATGTTTCCACACTGCCAATAGATGTGGCAGTAGGCACGCTACAAAAGGCCATTATAGTAGACATGTATGGCTTTTTTCTCCCAGAAAAGGTCTTCTCTTTGGAAAAATGCTCTTCAGACTATTGGGACTATTGGTTTATAGTACTCCTATGTCTTTGACACAGGAAGGGCATATGACCCAAGGTGAACCAGTAGTGGGAATCTATCCCTTTGTTCACAAAGGTTGGTCCAGGGATGGTCATGTGACACAGGCCAACCGAGTTGGAATTCCGGGGCAGGGTATTTCATACTGAAGCCAATGGACAAACATCCATTCCTCTCTGATTGGTAAGCTGTAAGAATTTATGCCCATTATGTGAGTAAAGCCCACACAAGAGAAGTAGAAAGTAGAGAAAAGTAACAGCTATACAGAGAGTGAGATCCCTGGCAGTCTTTTAGGTTTTACTCATCCTGATTTCCTAACACGCATGGAGTTTTTCCAGTTCCCAATTTGCCTATGCAGTCCTGGTTTACACCTGCTGTTCCGGCTTAATCATTAATAGCTCCCTCTTACAGTCTCAGAAGTGTTCCAGGTGAATGATAAATTATATAATCATTGTTCCTATTGCAATGTGGTTAAATAAAGCAGTAAAGTCTTTTTTTCCCTGTAAGTTAGTTCAAGCTGGTTTTCTGTCACTTGCAACCAAAACCAAAACCAAAACAAACAAAAACCATGCTGACTGATCTTCCCTCTTTTCTAAATTAATTGAGAAATATTTTCACAGCATAACCCCTAAAGCTGATCATTTCCACATGCTTGAATTCCTCAGCAGATACCTGCTTCTGTATCTGCTTCTTGGTTTCCATTTGTTCTGCAGAATTGACACCTTGTACTCTTCCAAGCCTACCCAACCACTTTGTCCTGATTTTGGGTCCATTTACTCCACACCTCACCAAAGACCAGTAGAATTTACAGATTTCATCAGAAGGCTCTGAGAATCAGGCTTACAGAAGAAAAGATCCAGGGTGGGCCTGAGGGACCACCTGGGTTAATGAAATTCAACGATTTTTTCCCCATCCTTGCATCCTGCTCAAAATCCCTCGAAGATAGTATTGATTTATCTTGGGTCTGGAGCCCATTCTTTCATTTGGAGAGACTAGGGCACCATGATAGACATCTCATGACAACTATAGAAAATGAGGGAGAGGCAAGTTCACCACCAAAATACAGGTGCTGTTAGCAAAGAAAAAATGGTAATGGATGCCAGGAGACCAAAAACACAGTCAACAATGTGCCTTTAATGATGCTACTCAATAGTTTTGCCAGCTATTTGTATGTCTATGCCAATGAGAGCTAAGTGAGCTCTTCAAATATATGTGACTGGTATTAAGGAAACTTGGAGATGAGATCATCGACCTTCCTGGAATAACTGTGAACCTCAAATCTGACCACCCTGAGTGATAATGGAGCTAGTCTTTATATATTGTGCGTCTCTACATTCCATAGTCATGACACAGTTTGGGCTGGTATTTGAAGGGGGTTTGGGGGAAGTTTCCTGCTGTACTCATTCTCATGCCTCAAGTCCATCCTGCTGAGCCTTGTCCATCAGGACTGTTCCCTTTGGCAAAATCACATTACCGCCACTTTCCAACAACCCCCTATGATTCAGTATCCAGCTTGAGCCTTTCTTCTTGATTCCATCCCTCCACACTTCTGCCCTGTTCCCCTCTTTTAGCTTCTGGCTTTGTGACACATTTTCCTGCTCATGGCACATCTCACCATGCTGAACTTTCTGCACTGCTTTACATTTTGGTTCTTTCTTTTCCACCATCCTTTCTACCACCTGCCAAAGCCTTTGGCTAACTCATCATTCAATGTAGTTTGGCCACTGAGATCCTGTATGTTATCATTAACTTGCAGGAGGCACTTCTGCTGGTTAATTCCAAAGTGATGAAGGATGTAGTTAAAAAATAAAATAAAAATAAAAAGTACTGGTCCTGGAGTTGGACACACCTGATTCACATCCCAGCTCTGCCATTATGTCAGTGTGAAAACCTGGGACTACCTCATAGCAGACAATGGTGCCTTGTAGCTTTCCAAAACCTCTATACCATTTTGCAGATTGGTTTCATGGGTAAATCTTTTTTTCTGCCTTTTTTTTTTTGGTAATTAGTTGCTTGCTTTCAAATAACTAATTTAAAGCATTCTTTTTTCTTTTCTCCAATACCATTGTATTAGAACAAGGCCATTTATGCTACAATAACAAATAAGCCCCCAAATCTCAGGGGCTTAAACAATACAAGTTTGTCTCCTGCTCACATCATAGCGTGATTTGAGTCAGGATGCTGTCTTCCACAGACACCTTAGGGATCCAGGATCTTTCCACTATGTGGCTTCTCTATCACAGAATCCTTCTCTTTTGGCCCCATGTAAGAGGGAGTGTAAGATTTCACAGGAGATTTTTATAGCCAGCCTCAGAAGTGGTGTATATAACTTCTACCCACATACCATTGACCAGAATCGAGTCACATTGTCCCACCCAAATGCACGGTGGGCTGGAAAATGTAGACTTCCTGTGTATCCAGGAGGAGGAAGCAGGATTGGCAAGTAAGCCTCTAGTCACTCTACCACAATCACATTTCCTAGTTGGTGTGTGCTGAAAATAAAACTGCATGATGATATTACCTATTATGATAAGTATAATGATATTAAGCACTTACATGCCAAGCATATAATAAGCTCTTTACACGGGTTATCTCATTTAACTGAATTCTCACAACAACTTTATGAGGTTCCAGATGGCTGGTGTGGAAATAGCTGGTGGAAACAGCTGGTGCTGGTAATTATTCATTTCATTTTTTGTGTGTCTTTTATATTCCACATGGCAACTGCCTAAGTTAGGATGTTAAACCAGTGTCCTGGCACTGTCTTTAATGCATATGTTTGTGGATGAATCATTTTGTTACGGAGTTACATGCTAGGGACTGTGGATCACACCAAGACGAGTGGACTAGGGTCTTCGATGTTAAGACAAGACAACTGTATAAATACAGTTAATATGAGGCAGAAAATCATAAGAGCATAAAGAGAAGTCTACTTGCATTCTCGATTTAATTGAACTGGGATTGATCATCACCTGGCTGATACAGACTAGAAGAAAGTTCTGGATGCTGTTGCTCATGACTAAAGTTCTAAGACTCTCTTTCTGGCTTTAGTTTTTGTCTTCCTAACACATTTCTGCCTTGTCTAGATTATGACTTTTGTCTCCATTCTTATTTTGTCTCCTATTTCAGATCCTGCAACAGCAACAGATCTTTCTGTTTGTTGCCTAGGTGCTGATCTTTGGCTCTGTTCCTATATGTCATCCTATGTGGACCTACCAACAGACATAGCCTCTCCACAGAGATGCTCCAGTGCATTTTCCATCACATGGTTTTGCACCCACTCTCAGGTCTATGCTTGCCCTGTTCCAGCCAGCCTCCCTCAGGTAGGGTTCAACATTCAGTAAGTGGTAGAAGAGGCTGCTAGAAGCTGATAAGGAGACATACCAGGTTTGAAGTCAAAATGGGGAAGAAAAGAGTAGGAGAGAGGGAAAGGCAGTTGGTGGTTACGGGAACAAAAGGCAAGGAGCATCAAAAGGAAATGCCTTGTACTCTTAACTTACACCCGCAAAAATTTTTAAAAAGGGAAGCTTTACTTGAATTTAGAGTCTAGACGCTAACCGTAAAGGAAATTTTTACCAAAAAATAAAAAATAAAAAAAGAACAGTATTAAATGAGAAGCTGTATGTGCACTATTTTTACTTTTTATAGAATTCCCTTTGGACTACCAGGGGAAGACTCCAGTTGTCAAATGAGAGACAGTGTCTGTTCATGCAATGGGTGGTCTCAGCCCTCACAGAACCCTCCGATTGTCTGACCCCACCAGACCTGCCAAACAAACCAATGGGTGCTTTGTTTCTGGACTTGCTCTTTTTCATAGTAAGAGGCTGACATCATCCCAAGGCATCCACAATGTAGTTGATGTGAACAGAAGCTATTTCCAAAGAGTAAGAAAGAGGTACTTCATCCCATGGTTGAACATGGCTGAAGGGGGATGTATGTATGCTGTCCTTCCTGCACATGGTGGGGACCTGAAGTCAGGAAGCCCCCTAACAGTTACCCGCATTGTGTTAAGCAACCATAAAAATGCATAGCCATTGAGCTTTTCTTGTTCTGGGCATTAATGATCTTGAGTTGTTAATAGACACTTTCTCTCCGGACGAACCTCTGCCGTAGTCAGTAACTCAGGTAGAATATCGACGGAGCCTTCAAACTTTTTTTTTTTTAATTGATTTACTTATTTTGAGAGAGAGAGAGAGAGAGAGAGAGAGAATGATCAGGGGAGGGGCATAAGGAGAAGGAGAGTGAGAGAACCCCAAGCAGGTTCTGTACTGCCCGCAGAGAGCCTGATGTGGGGCTTGAACCCACAAACTGTGAGATCATGACCTGAGCTGAAACCAAGAGTCAGACGCTTAACCCATGAGCCACCCAGGTGCCACTCGAGGTAGCCTTCAAAAGCAGGCTCTGAAATGTTCACATTTTTTTTTTAATTTTTTTAAGTTTATTCATTTTTGAGAGACAGAGCATAAGCAGGGGAGGAGCAGAGAGGGAGACACAGAATCCGAAGCAGGCTCCAGGCTCTGAACTGTCAGTACAGAGCCCGACGTAGGGCTCGAAACCACAGACGGACCACAAGATCATGCCCTGAGCTGAAGTCAAACGCTTAATGGACTGAGCCACCCAGGCACCCCAACATGTTCCCATTTCTTTTTTTTTTTTTAATATTTTTAATGTTTATTTATTTTTGACAGAGAGAGAGAGAGAGAGAGACAGAGCATGAGTGGGGGAGGGGCAGAGAGAGAGAGGGAGACACAGAATCCGAAGCAGGCTCCAGGCTCTGAGCTGTCAGCACAGAGCCGGACGTGGGGCTCGAACTCACACACTGTGAGATCACGACCTGAGCTGAAGTTGGACACTCAACCAACTGAGCCACCCAGGTACCCCAACGTGTTCCCATTTCTAAGGGAAAACTTGAACACACTTTTCTTGACCTGTAATTCACATGAGAAAAGCACAGCACCTCTAAGAATGAAGAGTTTCTCAGGAATTAAAAGACAACAACAACTCTCACAGACCTCATCCAATTTTTTTCCTTCAAACATCTGTGTGTGTGTGTGTGTGTGTGTGTGTGTGTGTGTGTGCGCTCATGTGTGCAGGCTTGAGTACAAAGTCCAGCTATATCATGGAGCCCTGGCCTTATACCCTAGTTGTTCTGCACAGTGGTGGTTGTAGGGAAGGTTAGAAGCTCAAACGTGAAGTTGGAGTTCAGGAAACACTGTGAAGAGGTGCATTGTAAAGTGGTTACTTGGGACAATGTGCATAAAGTAAATCAAACAATAAGGTACATAAAACACTTAGCATGTGCGTAGCACATACTTTCTCAATCATTGAGAAACTCTTTCTGGAAATCCAGAATCACAGAGATTTGCTTTGACTCCTTTCATGATGGGTTTGTGACCTTAAATGTCTCTCTTTCTAAAAGAGGGAAGTCTCTTTGCCTCTCCTTGGTCCTTGCTGTAAGACCACTTTCTCCTACTAAGCTCCAAGAAAGAGGCCAGATTGAAGGTCTCCTGTGCTCCAGCAGATGTCAGTCTGGCCTTATTGGAGGACCTAGGGAAACCAGGATACGCCAGACTGCCTCCAGGAATGAAGAAAAGGAGGGTGGGGTGCATTTCACAGGTCATCTAAGAAAGGAGGCATCAAGAAGACATCTGGGCCAATTTCCATTTTGGGAAAGTACACTATGAATTTGAAGAGATTTTTACAAACACATACTTTGTTAAAGAGACATTAATGAAGAGATTACTGTGTGCGGGGTACGGTATTAGGTCCTAGAGATACAGGACTCATTGTAGCTCCTTCCTACCCTCTGGAGCTGCCAAGTTACTTTTTGGCTGCCCACCTGTTGTGATTTGCACTTAAACTAGATAGCATAGGAGGCACATATTATTAGGTATTGAATGAATGAAATGAAATGGGTGCATGAAAACAAAAGTGTCCGGGTATTTGTGCCCCAGAAAGCATTTAAGAAAGGGGCTGGAGAAATAGCCACTATACCCCCAGTTCTGGAGCAAAGGAAATCATAGGACTGAACCAAATGATAGGTAGTGAGGTGGAGAGGAAAGAGAAGAGGAAGAGGAGTCTCTCATGTCCGCAAGAGGAAAGAGAGCCTTAAGGCAGCCACCAGGCAAGAGGGGCGAGCCCTGGATCATGGCTGCTCAGGAGGGGGCCTTGTGTGGTCCCGACAGCAACATCTAGAATGGAGTGCTCTCGAGGAGCAAAATCTGGCTCTAGATGGTTCTCTGCCACCACGTGCACATGTGATCTTATGCTCTTGGACAAACTGGGTGGCCATGGGAGGCAGATACTGTCAGCAGTCAGAATGACTGGGTTCCAGTCTGACCTTGTGCCAATGACTTCACCTCCCTAGAGAGCCAGGTTCCTTGTCTACAAAATGAGGATCTTACTAGAACCTACATCATGGAGTCATGTGAGGATCGAGATCATCCATAGAGAACATTTATCAGAGTAGCTGGCCTATTTTCAGAGTGAAATAAATATTAGCTATTATTGTTATTAGTTTTAGTAGGACTGTCTCTCCAACCATATAATGACAGAGGAAACCAGCAAATTTACAAGGCCTCCTACAGATTAAAAAAAAAAAGATTCTGTTTTCACACTTTTGTTTCCATTTATGTCCTGAGATGGGAGTGTGTAGAGTGCATACAGGTAAGCCAGTTTTCTTACGCAAGAAGGAGGAAAGCAAAAAAGGTGGACTGGTACGCAGAGATGCAAATGAGTGGATGACCATGTGCTTTCAGTAAGAGACAAACTGTACTTTAAAAGTAAGACAGGATCCTACCTCCTCCCATTCCACTTCAAGCAAGAAAAGCCCTAGAAGCAGTTTTTTTCATATGTTATGTGGCTCAGACTGGCTGAGAGAAAATCTGGAAACAAAAGAAAACAAAACAAAAAACAGGGGTTCTTTGTTTAACACGCTGGCTGGGCTGGCGTTCACGGACTCCCATCTTCCTTAGAGCTCACAGCCCTGGTTTCCTCGCTTTCTGCTGTTAAACTCCACACCTGCTTCATAATTAACTAACCTTCATGCTCCCATGTCACATGCTCCAAGTTTTCCCCAGGTTCAAGACTAAGGGCACTATTGTACTTCGTCACCTTTCAGTGGCAGGAAGATCCAGATCTTTCAAAATTTGAGTTCATCTCAGTTTTGGCTACACTCATATAGACGTTTTCAATATTTTTTAATGTTTTACTTATTTTTGAAAGAGAGAGAGACTGTATGAATGGGGGAGGGGCAGGAGGGAGAGAGACAGCATCTGAAGCAGGCTCCAGGCTCGGCGCGGTCAGCACAGAGCCTGATGCGGGGCTCAAACTCATGAAACCGCGACATCATGACCTGAGCCAAAGTTGGATGCTTTACCGACTGAGCCACCCAGGCGCTCCCCATACAGACATTTTCAAAGTTGAGGTAACAGATCAAATGTTTCTTTCTTCTCTCTTCCTTTTTCTCCACCCAGCCCCTCAAGCTGGACTCAAGAGGTGTCACTACCCCCTTCCATAAAGTTTGTATTATGAATCAGCCTTTGTGAACCCAGGCATTTCAGGCTTCAGAGGGAAATAAGTTTAACATTTAATCCCAAGGGGGCAAGGGGGAGTTTAGAATAAGATAAGGAGTACCAGAAGGCAAAGAGAAAGTCATAGAGGCAGAAGAATGACAGGCAAAGAAAAGGGTAGCTGTCAAATCCAGGATGTAAGAACATGAGACTCTTTGCCAAGTTCTTTACAGAGAGCTCCTTTCTTTTGCTCCAGTGCGTTCGTCAGATACAGCAGGCAAGCAGCAGCCTGTGCCTCCACTGCCTGCGGAGAGCTGGTGCTAACAGAAGCCCAGAGTGGTGGTTTCGCTTACATAATTCCAGCATGACTCTCCTAAGCCTCTGGACTCCAGAAGCTGCCCACAGAAGAGAAACAGAATGATGTCTCCATTAAGGTTTGCCCAGGAAACATTTGCAACTTCTTTTTATAATCAAGACTAAGTTACCGGTATAACCCTGAAATAATGTTTGCCTTGGGACAGCTGACTACATCCATTGTTTTCCTAACAGGCTATAAGACCACTGGGGAAATGCATCAGGTAGTAAAGAGATAATATGCAGTTTTGTGAAATTACTTTATATGAGATCTTGAGTTTTAAAGATTGTGTTTGGTAAGTTATTTACATTTTTAGTTTCAAAGTGAGGTGGCTGAGTAAAGATCCAAAGTGAAATGATTTTTGCTCTCTCCCAACTTACAGCCACGAATCTAGAGCTATGTTTTCTACACAACCTGTGAATCTCCTTGCTCCTCAGTACCTGAGGAGCATAGCAAAAGTGACAGGGGCACCTGGGTGGCTCAGTCTCTTGAGTGTTCAACTCTTGATTTCATCTCAGGTCATGATCTCGCAGTCTTGGGATCAAGCTCCAAGTTGGACTCCTCATTGACCTTGGAGCTTGCTTAAGATACTCTCTCTCTCCCTCCCTCTGCTCCCCCCACCCCCCCAGCACGTGTGCTCTCTCTCTTTCTCAAAAAACAAAAAAAGTTACAGAGTGGGCGACTTCTTTTAATGTACTCAATTGAATATAGTGATGATCATGTATTTTTTTCTTAAAAATTTTTAACGTTTATTTTTGAAAGAGAGACAGACAGACAGAATGTGAGCGGGAGAGGGGCAGAGAAAGAGGGAAACACAGAATCCGAAGCAGCTCCAGCTCTGAGCTCTCAGCACAGAGCTTGACACTGGGTTCAAACACACAAGCTGTGAGATCATGACCTGAGCCGAAGTCGGACGCTTAACTAACTGAGCCACCTAGGTGCCCCTCATGTATGTGTTTTCTAACCCTTCTGTTATCTCGTTTATGACAAAAACAACTAAAATGTATATGGTTAGTGATGAAGATATCTCTGTATAGACAATCTTATGAATTAGTGTGGGTCTTTCAACATGACTGATAATTAGCATGACATGGTAATAATAATAATAATAGTCATAGCTATCAATAGTTATGTTTAAAGTACTATGTACCAGGCACTGTACTAAGACCTTCAAATATATTACTAATTTATCTTCATGATAGCTTTCTAAGATGATTATATCACTTAAAAATGAGAAAACCAGGACACAAAAAGATACACCAGGGGTGCCTGGCTGGCTCAGTTGGTGGAGCCTTTGACTCTTGATCTTGGGGTTGTAAATTTGAGACCCACATTGGGTGTAGAGATTACTTAAAATAAAATCTTGAAAAGAAAAGAAAGATGCACTGAGAAGAGCACTGACTGAACATTCTGGGGCCTGGGTTTCAGTCCCATGTATACCTTAGTTGGCATGAGTTTGGGGCAAGTCATAACTTCTCCAGAGTTCATTTTCTTTCCTGTTTTCTGGGCAGAAAAGAAAGAGAAGCATCCAATTATTGCTTACTTATTCTGGATCAGGCACCAGGATAAGATTTTACATGCATTATTCCATTTAATCCTCACAGTGGTCAAATGGAGTCAGTGCTGTAATCTCCATTATAGAGATAAGGAAACTGATACCTACAAAGGTTGAGCAACTGAACGGGCTCTCAAGCCTGAGAATTGGAATCTGAATCTAGGCCTGTATGTCTCCAGATCCCATGCTCTTAACCCCTCTGCCCTTTCTAGCCTTAGTATCTTTGGACTTGTTGTTTCCTCTGCCGGCAATACTCTTCTTCCAGATTTCCCTAAGGCTGGCTCAATCCCATCCTTCAGGTAGTAACTCAGTCAGGTTTGGAAAGAGGTTTGCAGAGGCTTTTGTAAAGAGCTGTTGCACTGCATAACTTCAGAGGGCACTGTTCGCATAGACTGTAACGTGACTGGTGCCTCACTGGAACGGAGTAACATGGTTTTTACGGACTACATCGTTGGAATCCTAGTCATTTCCCATCACCCCATCTGGTTTCAGTTAATTCTTAGCACTTACCCTTATCTAAAATGAACTAGTTTCTTTTTTTTTCTTTAATTTTTTTAATGTTTATTTGTTTTTGACAGAGAGAGAGAGAGAGAGAGACAGAGCAGGAGCGGGGGAGGGGCAGAGAGAAAGGGGAGACACAGAATCCAAAGCAGGCTCCAGGCTCTGAGCTGTCAGCACAGAGCCCGACGCGGGGCTTGAACTCTCAGACAGCGAGATCATGACATGAGCCAAAGTCAGATGCTCAACCGACTGAGCCACCCAGGTACCCCAAAAATGAACTATTTTCTTTATGTAACTTACTTATTGTCTGTGGCTCCCAAGAATATGTAAACTTCGTATGGATGAGGACCTGTCTTATTTATAGTTGTTTGCCAAAGACTTAGAGACAGACCCATAGTAGGTGCTTAATAATTATTTGTTGGATGTTCTTAAGTATGTCTTACAAACTTCCAATAATCCTTGCTTCATCAGAATCACAGAGTTGTTAAAGGATAAAAAGTTTCAAGACATCCGGGCATCATGAAGACATTGCTATAGTAAGTTAGGATTACAAACTACTAATTGCATTTTCTGTGCTTTAAATTTATTTATGAGCTTTGCAGCAAATTCAGACTCTCATTGTCATTGACCAAATAGGCATTTATTTGACAAAAATTACGTCTCTGAATATCAAGTGTTGGAGAAGGTATTGACAACACATATCACTTTGATATTTTGGATGGGAATGTACATCTGTTCACCACTTCGGGAACTAGTTAGATGTGATCTGGTAAAGACAGCACTCACGTTTCCCATGACTAAGCGGTTCTTCTCCCAAGTAAATACCTAAGATAAACTCCTTCACTTATTCCCAGGAGATGGCGGAAGAATGTTCATAACAGCCCCATTAGTGATGATGACGACGACAGTGGAAACAAACCAAATGCCTAACGACAAGAAAATAGACAACTTGTGCCCTAGAAATTTATGAAGCTGTGAAAAACGAATTAATTATGACCACACAAAAAAAAATCTAGAAGAATCTTAGTAATATAATCCTGAATGAAAACATGTAAATCTCAGAATATTATATAAAACTTGACGCTCTTTTAATAAAGTTCATTAAAAAAAATCTTAACAATTATCAAGAACAAAAGAATGGTAAACTCAACACTCACCACTGTGGTTACCTTGAGTAAGGGCAAGTGGGGGACATGGTTGTGAAGGAAGATACAGTTAAATGTAAGTTATTATCAGTGTTCTGGTTCTCGGGTCAGATGGTGGTTTCTGGCACATGAAACCATCTGCTTGAACACCATGATTTCATATCCCCCACCCCTCCATGGAGAGAACACTTTTAGGAGGCAGGCCTAAAAGTGACTCAAAGGATGGATTCAAGGTCATACCTACTCAGTTTTGTAGACCCAGGGCCTATATTCAGTGTTTAATAAAACATAGTTTCAGCAAGATTCCTGGAAGGAAGGAAGGAAGGAAGGAAGGAAGGAAGGAAGGAAGGAAGGAAGGAATACACGAGAGAAAAATGTAAAGTTCTTTTGGTTAATATTGAGTGCAATCCAAATATCACTTACCCTCATATTTTACCCTGCCCTTACACATACTGAATTATGTAATCCATTTCCTAATTAGTTGAAAATAGAAAAAGAACTAACATTCTCCCAGAGTAGTAAATAACTATATAACATTTTTCCATATAGACTATTCCATAATACTCAGCAATACCAGGATGAAATACCAGGCAGAAAATGATTCCAAATCGAATACAGTACGGAAAAAGCTTTTTAATGCACTTTTTTTCAGGCAAAAGAGCTTCAGAAAACATCCATCATTAAGTAGTGTTACAAATGGCACTTTTGGCTACATTAGAGAAGTAGATATGAGTCCCATGTGTTTTCTCTGATAGGTTACTAGTAGAGCAACTTTATAATGCAACCCTTTCTTAGGATAAAAAGTGGCTAATTTGTGCTAAAAGACAGGAAATGCTATAAACGTAAAGTCATTGTTTTAAAAATTTAACATTTATTTCACTCTATACAATCTATTTTCATATTTCAATTTTAAGTATTCTGCTATAATTCTTAAGAAAGGAAAACATAAATTCAACCTAATTTAAAAATAAACATATATATTAAGTACATATATTAATGCATTTAACAATATAATAGGTAACTTTGATGATGAATTTCATTTTGGTACGCTGTAGATTTGTCCTTTTGGTGTTGAACTGAGGAAAAGCATATGACACCTGAAATCCTACCATAAATGGCTAAAACAATGGTATCAATGGACTCTAACCAGTTGGCAAAACTGAAACATTCCAGAGTTATGCTGATCAAAAATGAAACAGGATTAATACTCAACAGGAGAGAATAGTAAATGTCAGTTTAAAATGGGTCTTGAAAGTAGGTTATTGTCACAAATATTTGAAAAGAGTACTTGGAAATGTGAGACTCCACTTTGAACTGAAAGCAATGATTTTTAGTTGCTAATTGCCACCACCCCAGTGCATTCACCTTTTATAAGATGATATGAAGCTGACTGCATCTCATCTACTCAAACGTGGATATCTTCTTCCTGTCACCCATCATTACTCAACTAGTCCCCCTATCCGTTTATGCAATTATTTATCAGAGATTAATAATAAAACACCACACAATAGGACCAACCCAAAAGGCAACTGCATTTTTCTCTCTACAGCAGAAATAACAAACATGGCTTTGAAATTTGCACTGATAGCACATATTATGCTAATGAGGAAACAAAAAAGATTTCCACCTCCATCACAGAAACATGAACACATTACACAAACACCTGAAAAATCAAAGTGTTTTCTCTGGGAACAAAGAAAGCCATTTCAGGGATTCTCAGTGAGTGAAACCACACACACTGATAAACACACACACACACACACACACACACACACACACACACACACACACAGAGGAAATAAAAGCTCTTAGAAATATTGTTTACTGTTAATTTAGAATAATTCTTGGTGTTATATTCAGGAATGAAGTTCCTAAATTTTAAAGCAATTCATCTGTTAAAATATCACACAAAATACTTTTTTTAATGATACGATTTAACAACCCAAGGCCTGAGTCAGTTAAAATGTATGCCCTTCACCTTCATGGGTACATGGTGCCCCTTGCATTTTATGAATACCCCGGAGCCAAAGGCCTAGCTTCGCCATACTTGCATCCACCACAGAAAGCTATCTTGTAAAGGACATGTCATGGGAGGGCAGAAGACTGATGTCTAGCCCAGGCTCCAGCCTCAACAAGCCTCATGAGTTGGGCGTGGCCCCTGATCATTCCATACTGCAGTTTCCCCATCAGCAGAAGATTAAACTGCTGTCCGTGGCTCCGTGAGGCACTATCATTTCAGGATTTTCCAACTTTGAAGTTTTCATTAGGCACCGGGCTTTCTTTACAACTTCCTATCAAACTTCTACCCAGTGTTTGGTCAGTTATTTGCGTCTCGCCTTTCAATAACTAGGTAACTTCTTAGGTCCTTTATTCCATGAATGGGGAGTGCCTGCTCTTGGTGGATTAAAAGTAGCCACAAATTCTCTGCAGCTCCTCCCATTAAAGGTAGATCTATTTCCCACCTCTTGACTCGGAACTAGTTTTGCGAACGTGCTTTGACCAACGACATGCTACGGAAGTAACACTGTGACTTTCCAGGCGAGTCCACAAAAGGTCCCACAGTTTTCATTTTCACCTTCTTTGAACTCATGAGGCCTAATGTGGAAGGCTGGGCAGCTGTGGGGAAAGGCCACACGGGGTAGAATGGAGGCACCTCAGCCAGCTGCAAGACACATGCGCTGGGCCATCCCAGACCACAAACGTTTGCGGGAACCCAACCAGCACCACACTGAGTAATGGCTGGCCATCCCAGCAGAGCTCTGCCCAAACTGCCAATCCACAGGATCATGAGCACACAGAGTGTTATAAGCCATGTTTGCGGGTGGTTTGTTGGGCAGTGTGGATAGCTGATACACTACTGTGTCACAAACTGGGCTAGGGGAAGGGAACATTCTGCAGATACTCAGAGTGCAGTTAGGGAGACAGACACATGATGCACCACCTCAAAGCAAATACCAATGCTGTAATTAGAGGGTGTTGATGCATAAGGGTCCGTGGGAATTTAGAGAAGGGGAGTCAATCCCAGAACTACAGAGTGGGCAAAGGTTTCTCAGACAAGATAATATCTAAGGGGGGTTAATTAGACAGATTTTCCTAGGCAAAGAAGGTGAAATAACATTTTGGAGAGGAGAAATTGTGCAAAGGCTGGAGGGAGCTAACTAGTGCCCCTACAGGAATGGGATCATTCACTTTAATCACATTGTAAGGATGTCAAAAATGGGCTGAAGAACAGCTAGGGTAAAGCTCTCTTGGCCTTCGGTTGAATTATCCGTCATCTGGCCTTTAAACTGAAGGCTATGAGAGCCAAAGGGAGAAATAGTTCCTCCCTTTCTTTCCTTCTCTCCTTCCCTCAGTATTCATTTGACCAAAGATATCAATAACACTCTCCAAATCAAAGAAAGTCTACCTGCAGGAAGGAGGCTGTGTGGAAAACAGAAGGCAGATGCTTCTCTGGTGCTTAGACTGGTTAAAGGGAAGGGATGGTGTATGCCAGGGCCTGAGATGATGCACGCTGGGACATGAGTACAAAGTACAGACGGCTGGCAAGAAGAAGCCATTCTTCCTCTTTTGTCGCTTAACGAACCCCTGGTCACAGAAAGCATTTAAGACTCATTTTTTAAAGATGTTCTAAAAACTTTTAAAGCTGAACCATAAGGTCTCCCATTGTATTAGCTGTGCGGCCTTAGGTACATGACTAAGCTGTCTGTGAGTCCTTTCCTCAGATGTAAAATGGAGAAAATGACGATATTGACCTCACAGGTCAGGAGGAGTAAGTGACGTATAGTTTTAGCACAGCACTGGATACAGAAGAAGCCCACAACATTAGGTCCCTAAATGGGGAGACACTCGGGGAGGGACGGTAACACGGGCGTTAGCGTTGAATAAGCCCACGTTTGAATCTTACGAGTTCTTGCAGCTGTGTGAACGTAGAGACTATTTTTAAGTTTGCTCAGACTTAGTTTCCACACTTGAAAAATGAGGGTGATAATACCTATCTTGCAGGGTTTGATGAAGATTCAAAGAGATCACATATGTTAAGTGCCGTAGCACAAAGCCTGGCATACAGTATAAACACACATACACACACACAGACGATACTAGTTCCCAAACGTAGATCGACGGGACTATTGTTAGACCTTTTA